>NC_069784.1:48335041-53244990 GCF_027406575.1 Nycticebus coucang | reverse complement strand
AAGCCCAACCCTACAAGAGTCATGAAATCACAGCAGACAACAGTCTAACACCCCTAGTGGTAACAACCACTGTGGAGGGCCGCTTTGCAGGCACCTGAGCATCCTCTCCAGTTTCATACTTGTGGCTTCTCTCCGGAAAGCCACATGACGAAGATAACCGTATTTGGAAGATGGACGTTTCCAGTCTACGCATGGAAAGCCATTGTTTCAAAAAGGTCACCAGAGGGTCCCCAGGGGTGGACACGGTTTAAGGACTCGCTCCGCTGGGAGAGAGAAGGCCGCGACTCAGCGCAGCGTCCCGGCGGGTGGGGCGGGAGCCAAGGAGCGCGAGGCCGACGTCACTTCCCCCACCGGCCGCCGGAGCGCTGGTTGGTCCGGTGGGTGGCGTGGGGGTGGGGCGGCGGAACGGAGCCGGGAGCCGGGACCGCGCGGGGGCTGCAGGGAAGGGCACGGCGCGCGTCGTCAGGGATGGGGCGTGCTCTATGCAGATGAGTCGGCGCGGGGGCTGTGGCGCGTAGGCTCCTGCCGCTGGAACGCGATAGCGTTCGCGTGGTGTGCGAGCGATTGAATCCAGGACCGTTTGTGGGAAGCGAGTGTAGTGAGCGTGTGGAAGTGGAGGGAGAGTCGGGGAAGTGCGCGGAGGCAAGTGACCGTGTGTGTAGAGTGTGAGGCGTGTGAGGCTGTGTGGTGCGGCGGAGGCGCAACTCATACTTACCTGGCAGGGGAGATACCATGATCACGAAGGTGGTTTTCCCAGGGCGAGGCTTATCCATTGCACTCCGGATGTGCTGACCCCTGCGATTTCCCCAAATGTGGGAAACTCGACTGCATAATTTGTGGTAGTGGGGGACTGCGTTCGCGCTTTCCCCTGATTTTTCGTTCCGGTTGAAGAGCAGACGGCGTTTCCGTGTTTTAATTCTCGTAATGTTCCTGTTGGAGTAGGCGGGGCTGTTCTTCTTTTTCTGTCTGTAAATATCTGCTGTGCGGTTTTGTTAGGTTATAAACGCCGCGGCTTCCTTGGGTCTTTGAGTCCCCGGGATTTAGTATGTGACGTGTTAGGGTAAATTTTCGGCTCGTGTTTTAGCGGGGGCCGGGGGTTTCTACTTGCTTCGTACAGGCGCGTTGTGTGGCTACTTAGCGGTTCCGAGGTGAAGGGTGAACGATTATTTGTTGTCTTTCAGGAATGCGCATACTTTGCAGGGGACCGCTTATGGACCAAGCAGAAGGCGGGGTCGTCCCCGGTTCCTCTGGTGGTTGTCAGTCCCGGGCGACGTGCCTCGTAGACTCTGCGTGGCTTCTGGGAAGTTTCTAGAGCCGGCGGGACGAGTAGGGGTGGTGGCGACGCGGGCAGATCGGAAGCAAAAGCAAACCCATCCGAACGCCCGGGCCCTACTGTGCGTGTTCCTGAGAACAGCTAGTAGGAACCTCTGTCCCGTGGGCCGTCTAGTCTGCTGAGCACGAGCCGTCTGCTTCCCCCCTGCAGCTGGGGATGTCCTTGCCCAGATGGAAACCACGGGAACCAAGACCGATGTCGACTTTCTGTGCCTGTTCCCTGAGGTTTGTGCTAAACGCAGACGTTGCAACAGGATTCCGTCGCATGGTCTGCCTTTCTGCGCTGCTGGAGAAGCGGGAAGAGCAATAGTAGCAGCGACAAGGCTCACTGGGTCCTGTCGCGCCACCCGCCTACTGGCTTCCCTGTTCTGAGTTTTTACTGTTTTCCTTTCCCTCTTGACACTGAGCTGTCCTTGGCTGGGGAGAGCCCTCAACTGTGATTTACCTTGACTCCTGGCTGGCCCCCCTCGCTTGCTCTTCTCTGTGAAAATCTCTGTTCTCAGGGTTCCGAGAGCCGCCTGTCACTCAGCCCTGGTCTCACCACACGCTTTAGGGGAACGTGCTGGATTCACAGTTACATACTTTGGGGGGGTTCCTGATAAAAGGTTTCATATAGCTGTGCCCGCTAGTTTTTTTTTTTTTTTTTTTTTTTTTAGAGGCAGAGTCTCACTTTATTGCCCTCGGTAGAGAGCCGTGGCATCATACAGCTCACAGCAACCTCCAACTCCTGGGTTTAGGCGATTCTCTTGCCTCAGCCTCCCGATCTGGGACTACAGGCACCCACCACAACGCTCGGCTAGTTTTTTTTGTTGCAGTTTGGCAGGGGCCGGATTTGAACCCGCCAACCTCGGTATATGGGGCCAGCTCCCTACCCACTGAGCCACGGGAGCCGCCCGCTGCTTTCTTTGTTACAGCTTCGTGGGCTCTTCTGCAGCGCTTAGACCTGGCCAGATGCGGCACAACCTGGCTGGAATCGCGAGAGGCGGCTCTGCGGACACACTGGATGAGCCAAACCTACATGGAGAGAAGGGTGAGAACCTGCTCGCATCTCTCGTCCCTTCCAGACTTCCAACCCTAATGTTCAGAGTAACCCGCAGGAGATCCTCTTCCTCAAGAAGCGAAACACCCATCAGTCTCAGGCTTTAGGGGAAGCTGAGGAAAAATCAGGCAGGAGCTGTAAGCCAGCCTGGACCCCACTCACGCCAACAGGTCTGTCAGCAGGTAGATGACAAGGTACATGGGCTGTAAACGGGCCCTCGTCCCGCTCTGCCCTTCCCAGGGTACAAGGGAGTTAGGCAGCCACCTGGATTCCACTTTCCAAATGCTTCCCGTGGCTCCACCTAACCTGTAACTAAGCAGGGAAGGGAATTCTTGGCCATGGATGTCCAGCTTAGCAAAATCCGCGCATTACAAATCTACCACCATTCACCTCTCCTTGACTTGACATCCATGTACACCTTCTTCCTCCTCTTCTTTCTACTTGTAAAACCATACTTAACTTTCAAATAAAAACAATAATAAAATCTTACTTTTCTAGTTCAATGAAAATATGCCAACCCTTTACCCAAATGAGGATAAAGTCTCTTATTTATCTTTAAATGTTTGTTCCTTTTTTAGCTGAGTCACATACATGTTGCATTTGATGTCATGTAATTTAAATACTGAGGTAAAAATGTTTACTAATGAACACATTAGCTTGTACGGGGATGGAAGAGAGAAGAGAAAAATACTGGTTAATACATACCCAAGTGTATTCAGCTCAAAACAAAAAACACCCCTGCGTATTACGTCCTCATTTCTGCAACTGGCACTGGCCATAGTGCTCTTCCTACTAGTGCTCACTAGAGAAAGCTAAATATGTTCCCTTTCCCCCCCTCACTTATTTTTTTGTTTATTTGTATTCACAGAGTACAAGTGCAATTTTGTTACACTGCTATGTTGCATTGTGGTGAAGTCACAGCCTTCAGTGCGTCCAACACAGGAGAAATGCACATTGTACCCACCAGGCTACATGTCATTTAACTGGGTCAGACCAATCTGATTTAATTTTTTGTTTTTTGAGATAGAGTGTCAAGCTGTCACCCTGGGTAGAGTGCTGTGGTGTCACAGCTCACAGCAACCTCAAACTCTTAGGCTAAAGCGATTCTCTTGCCTCAGCCTCCCAAGTAGCGGGGACTACAGGTGCCCACCACAATGTCTGGCTATTTTTTTTGTTGTAGTTGTCGTTGTTTTAGCTGGCCTGGGCCTGGTTCAAACCCACCAGTCTTGGTGTATGTGGCCGGTGCCCTACCCACTGAGCTAGGGCTGCTGCTATATATATATATATATATATATATATATTTTTTTTTTTTTTTTTTTCTTCTTTTTCTTTTTTTGAGAGAGTGAGTCAGGGCAGCGCCTGTGGCTCAAAGGAGTAGGGCACCGGCCCCATATGCCGGTGGTGGCAGGTTCAAACCCAGCCCCGGCCCAAAAAAAATGCAAGAGAGAGAGAGTCTCACTCTCCTAGGTTAGAGTCAGCCTGGCTCACAGCAATCTCAAGCCATCCTCCTGCCTGAGCCATCCTGGGTTGAAGCCATCCTCCTGCCTGAGCCTCCTTGAGTAGCTGGGACTATAGACGTGTGTCATGATGCTTGGCCGGTTTTTTCTATTTTTAGTCGAGATGGGTTTTGCTTTTGCTCAGGCTGGTCTCAAACTCCTGAGCTCAAGCCATCCCCTTGCTACGACGCCCAGCTAATTTTTCTATTTTTTGTAGAGACAGGGTCTTACTCTTGTTCAGATTGGTTTCCAACTCATGAGATCAAGCAGTCCTGCCACCTCAGCCTCCCAAGAGTGCTGGATTACAGGCCTGAGCCACAGCACTTGGTTTGACTTCTATGTAAAGCAGTTGAAAGATTTTTTTTTTTTTTTTTTAGCTGCCATGGACACCCAGATTTAACATCGCATAACCTCAGTATATCTGGATGAACCAAGCATGTGATTAACAGGCAGAACCTATTAGTGCTCAGGCTGAGGGGGTGGGGACCGAATCAAGAAGTAGATACTACCGGATGGATCCAGGATCCAATCAGATGAGCCCTGGCATTACTCCATGGTGAGATTCCATCAGATAATGCCTCCTTACCTTTTGACTATAAAACCTGCCCCAACCCCCTAGCTTTTGGGAGACTCATTTGAGTCCTACTCATGTCTCCTTGTTTAGGCTACCTAAATGTTAACTTTTCTCACTGCAAAGACCTGGTGCTTCAGTATTGGCTTTACTTTTCATGAGTGCAAATGAGCCCAAATCCCTCAGAAGCTCCATTGTCCATCATTCCACAATTCTGCTTCTGTATGTACACATTATTTAGCTCCTACTTACAAATAGAAACATTCAGTACTTGTTTTTCTATGTCTGAATTGTTTCACTTAAGATAATAGCCTCCAATTCAGTTTATGTTGCTGCAAAAGATGTGATTTTATTCTTTTTTAATGGCTGAAGCATTCCATTGTGTGTGTGTGTGTGTGTGTGTGTGTATTTACCACATTTTCTTTATCCAGCCTTCCATCGATGGACACAGGTTGATTTCATATCTTTGCTATCATAAATAGTGTTGCAGTAAATATACTAGTCCAGGTACTTATTTGTATATATCAGTTTCTTTCTTTTGGTTAGATACCCAGTAGTGGGAGTACTGGATCATATGACAGTCATTGTACTATTTTTTTTTTTTTTTACACCAAAAATCCAGACTCTGCTGAATGTTATGGACATTTTGCATGTTCATCCTCACTGCCGACTAGAGATTCATTTTCAGAGGGCACTATAAATATGTGAGTGAAGGCAGGCATCCTGCATTGAAATGACAGAGTTGAAGTGACACCATTCGATACATATGTGCAGCGGTTACATGAATTATTACCTATTTTTTGAGAGACAGCCTCACTCTGTTGCCCCAGGCTAGAGTGCCATGGTGTCAGCCTAGCTCACAGCAACTTCAAACTTCTGGGCTCAAGTGATCGTCCTGCCTCAGTCTCCCTTGTAGCTGGGAGTACAGGTGCCCACCAAAATGCTTGGCTCATTTTTCTATTTTTAGTAGAGATAGGGTCTCACTCAGGCTGGTCTTGAACTTTCAAGCTGAAGCAATCCTATCGCCTAGGCCTCTGAGAGTGCCGGGATTACAGGTGTGAGCCACCTCGCCCAGCCTTGAATTGCTTTCATTGAAAACCTATCAACTACATAGTTGTGGGTCAGTTTCAAATCTCCCAACTTGATCTGTTTATCTATTTGTGTCTCCTGATGCCACTTGCACCCTGCCTTGTCTTTAACAGTTTATAGTAAATCCTAAAGTCAGGGTAGTGCAAGTCCTCTGGTTTTGTTCTTTTTCATACAGCACAATTAATTTTGAAATAGGTAATAACTCATGCAACCACTGCACATATGACGATAATGGTGTCACTTCAACTCTGTCATTTCAGTGCAGGATGCCTGCCTTCACTCACATATTTATAGCACCCTCTGAAAATGAACCTCTAGTCTGCAGTGAGGAGGAACATGCAAAATGTCCACAACACTCAGCACAGAGTCTGGATTTTAAAAGTTAGCTGACTTTTTATGCCTTTGATTTTAGGAAAAGTTTTCTTTAGTTCTCACCATAAAAAGCTTTGAGTTGCTTACAATGTAGTATTTTCTTTCCAGGCAGGTTGTAATAGACTGGTATTTCTCCCAAAAATGCGTATGTTGGAATCCTTACCTTCAATCGGATAGTATTAGGAGGAGGGACATTTGGGAGGAGGTTAGGTCAGGATGGTGGATTCCTCCTGCATGGGATTAGATGTCCTTATAAAAGAGATCCTGGAGAGTTCTTCCACCCTTTCTGCCCCGTAAAGATACAATGAGAAGGTGGCAGTCTGCAACTGGGAAGATATTCCTCATCATAAGTCCAAGATCAGGGTGGCAAATTGATTTTGAACTTCCAACCTCTGGAACTGTGAGAAATTCCTGTTGTGAACAAGCCACCCAGTTGAAAATCTATAAGACAGAAGTGGAGTCCCAAGGAATGTTTCAAATTTTCTAAGTTGGGTGGTGAGAGATCAAAGACCGAAAATAATTATTCCAAGATGAGAGAGGAAAGGAAAACGGAATCCAGGCTCTGTGTGGGCAACAGCGGCCTTTATTCCACCCCGGTGAGGGCGAGCAGAGTTTGAGAAAGAAGTCAGTGCATGGGTAATGGTGGATGTGGGTTTTAAAGGTTGGAAGGGTGGTGGTGGTGGTGGTGGTGGTGGTGGGTGGGGGTTGGCCCATTCACCTTTCTTAGGTGTAGGTGGGACATCTGTGGGAAAGGGTAGAGAGGTGGCACATCCACCTTCCAGGGTGGGAGATTTGACGACTAGAGGGTGGGGGTTGATCCTTTTAGGTGGGCCTGCTCTATTTGGGCAAGGTTCCTACATTTGACTATCAGGTGGGATGTTGCAAATTGAAAGTGGAGGAAGTGCTTGTGAAAGAAAATAGCAGAGAGGCAGCAATACAGAGTAGGGAAAATAAGCTGGGACTAGAAAATTGATTTTATGGTCTGGCACTGGATATCTGATATTGTTTGTTTTTGTTTGTTTTGAGACACAGTCCCACTCTAACTGAGTTGAAACTCTGGGTTGAGGGCCATGGTGTCATAGCTCACAGAAATCTCAAACTCTCAGGCTCAAGTGTTTCTCTTGCCTCAGCCTCCTGAGTAGCTGGGACTACAGGTGCCTGCTACACTGCCCAGCTAGGTTTTCTTTCTATTTTTAGTAGAGATGGGGTCTTGCTCTTGCTTCAGCTGGTCTTGAAGTCCGGAGCTCAAGCAATCCACCTACCCCCCAAAGTGCTAGGATTACGGGTGTGAGCCACCACGCTCAGGCCTGGATATCTGATTTTGGAGAAAGAGAGGTCACTGATAGACATATTCAGAGAAAAGGAACTTCCATGGAAACAATAAGTATTTAAAAACCATTTTATGACATTTTCCACTTGTTTATATATAATTTTTTTTTTCCATTTTTGTAAATGCAGCACAGGCGAGGTGGATGTGTTTGTTAATTGTGTTTTTGGACCGCACATTTAAATAAAAATAACTATCATACTTCAAGTTATGTATTCACGAACATCCTAGACTCCTCTTTGTGAAGCCAAAAAAAGTGGCCTACAAGATGGAGTCTGAGAAGCTAAGCTGAAGCAGTACCGCTGACCTAGTCTGCCCAGCCTTCCCCACACACCTTCCATAATTATCTACTTAGGGTTTCACAATGATTGTGAGGTTGTTTACCTCAGGAGACTTGAGGAAGTGGTCACACATAGATAATAGGTTGTGATATTGGTAGAGAAAAGGTTATTTTGATATGTTTTCTCTGATGATTCTCTTAGCTATTTTGTTAAAGTGAAAATTGCTTTTCTGTTGTTTAAACATTTTACATTGTGAGAATGAAGTCTACTTTGATGTTACTTCCTATCAGTATAAAGTTAAAATTTTCTAGGTTTGTTTCCTTGTATTCCCATTATAAAAACTATTAGAATTGTAACTAAGGCAGAACAGAATTGAGAGGCTATTCTCACTGTTCTCCAGAATTGCTAGCTTTCTGATAATAAAACTTGTTTAGACTTATTGGCTGGACAGTGACAGGTGGCGCAGACTCTCTTCCTGTGGTAAATTTAGTTCCATCAACTGCATTGAAAGCAAAGCAGGCCCCACTTAGGGATTCTTACTGGGAAAGTCCAGTTAAGATTAAGGTCAGGCAGAGGAGGGAAGAAGAGGAATGTGGTGGTCTTCACAGTAGTTGCTGTATGGGTTTTTGCATGTGCTTCACACCAAATCCTTCTAATCAAAGCAGTTGGAAAACCAAAAAGTATTCAGTTACAGTCCATGCAATCCACAAACATCCTGGGTAGGGAAGTTCAAGTACTACCAGCTGGGAAGGTCAGGGATTGCCAGCTCGCTGGTACCCAGGCGCACCGTCCTCTGCTTGGTCTACTCTGGCAAACTGGAGACAGGGACTCCACTCACCTTCAGCAGCCACGGGAGGATCGGGTTCCAGAGGAGGCCCACCTGCTGGTGACTTCAGACCCTGAAACCTCATAGGATTTCCCTTCTCTCTCCTTTGATCTCTCTTCCCCTACCCAATAGGAGGAGACCCGCCGCCTTACTGTGCCATCGGGAGCTTTTCGGGATTCCTAGTGGAAAGGACTGAAGAGGACAGTTGGTTCCCCAATGTGTTCCTCCGGGCCTGGGCGTCTCCGGGGCTCAGGCTCACCCAGACTTAACTTCCGGCGAGTGGGACCGGGAGGAGCCGGCAAGGGTGCGCCTACCGGCTGGAGGCCCGGCGCCGGGGGTCAGTAACCGCAATCAAACAGCACTCTTCCCCGCGCGCTGTGCCCCTGTCCCTCGGGGATGCCCAGGGATGCGAAAGACCTGGCCCTAACGCTTCTCTGCAGACTAAAACCGAAAGTTCCGAAGTTCCGGAAGGGGCGAGGCTGGCTCTGGTGAACGAGGCTCAAAAGAGGCTGACTTGGAGGACGCAACCAAAGCAAAGACCTAAAGGCAGAAACCCGCAGGATCTCCAGATCGAAAGTCGCAAATCCCAACGTCCAACCTAGCGGAAGATGGGTGTGGGGAAGGGGGTTTCGAGTTGAGTGGACCCCCTGGGCCTTTATCCGGACGAGCTCCCAGAGCAGGCCTGTGCACAGCATAGGTCCTCAGGAGGGGGCGATTTTGCCCTCGCACCTCGCCTCCCCCTCCCGTCCCCGCTGGGACACTAGGAAACATTTTTCAGGGTCAAGGCGGGGGATGGGGAGGTGGTGGTGGGAGGATGAAAGGGGGGCAGGGAGGAGCTGACTCCTGGCATCTAGCAGCCCCATCCTCTCGTCCACGGGAGCAGCCCTCCCTGCACGAGTTATCCCATCCAGAATATCAGTACTGTGGAGGTTGAGAAACCCCTGTGTGGGTCAATGTGCGCACACTTGCCCGAGGAGAAACCACGAATTCGTGACTGACTGAATACTGGATCCGAGGACGACACCAGCCTCGGAGAGAACGGTCCACATGGGGGCCGAGCACACGGAAGGGTGCGGTTGCCCTCAGCTCAGATGCAGGTGCAGCAGGTGGTAGGGGGAGGCTGGAGATCAGGGCCCCGGAGCTCTCCTGGGAAGTGCTTCCATCCCGGCTGTGTGGGCTTCTGCTTCCGTCTGAGTCCTTTATGATGTTGGGCACGCCGGGCTCTAGGCGCTCAGAGCCCCGAGGACCTCCTCGCTTCTGCCTCTTCCCGACAACCTCGTCTACTGACTGCCCTGAGCGGGCCACCGCGGGGATGGAAAACATCGCTCCACGCGCTGCAGCCTCGCAAAGACGCATCCGTAGTTCAGTTGTCACGCAGTAATTGGGTCTGGGACCTGCGGTCTGTGGCCTGGGGGAGCCTGGCAGAGCAATCGAGGACAGCGGAGAGGGAACGATCTTATAAGAGGACGCCTGGAACATCAGGCGACCTCTACGAGGCTCAGGTATTCCCAGAACTTCTGGGAAAGCCTGATTCTGGCCTGAAGAAAGAACAAGAAGGCCGCTGTGGTAATTCCCTGGTGGTCTAGTGGCTAGGATTCGGCGCTTTCACCGCCGCGGCCCGGGTTCAATTCCCGGTCAGGGAAGTGCTTTTGCAACGTCTGTCCTCCCTATCGTGACACCCAGCGCGTACCAGGGGCCAGAGGCAAAACAGCCTCTGAACCGATTGCCGGTGGTGGGCTGCTTCTCAGGACACGCCAGGTTTGCTTAGCGCAGGTGACATTCCAGAGCTACTGAGCATCTCTCTCAGGTTAACACAACCGCCCAGATCCACGTGGCGCCGCACCCAGGAAGTCCGCTCTTTTTGCCGCTGCCTGAGCTGGCAGTAGCTGAGAGAGGCCAAGCGAAGTCTTGGCGTTTGTGCGCACCCTGGAAACCCGCGGGTCTGCTGAGCTTCCTCAGCCCTGTTTGCAGGTAAAGCGCTTGTTAGAGGCTTTGGAAGGGGTCACTGGAGGAGATACCGGCAAAAGTGCAGGGGGAGCAGCAGGTCGGGTCGGTCCTCGAGTCCTGTTCTCTTTGTACATCGAGTGTCGTAGACCAGTGATGTTAAAGGCAGCATGTGAAGTATGCACAACTGGGAAGAGGTAATGGCCCGTGAGCAGAAGGTAGCTGTGAGAGTCAACACCAAAACAGCAAAAAGATGGTCAAATCCCACAATTCCTACACTTTACCAAGCACTTGCCCGCGTTTTCCCTTTCCCATTCCATACTCCCAGGAGGTGTTAGGGGTAAATACTGTGTCCACAGTAAGCCCAGAGGAGAGGGAGAGTCAGGAAGGTGAAATGGACTGACTCTCCATAGGCAGTGGTAGAAACAGGTAGATGGGATAGCTCGAGTGGTGCTTGCTCCCCAGCTGCTGTTGAAAGGCGGTCTGATTAGCTGGATGGCGGGTCGTCCAGGGGTGACTGTCAGTGGGCATTGTCCCTTCCCCACTCAGCCGCTGGGCCACGTCCAAGTGGCTTCCTTGGCTCTCTCTTTTTGTCTTAAACCCCCATTCTCAACCCCCTCCTTCTTTCCCCTTCACTTTCGAGAGTTCTCTTTCTTTCTTTTCTTAAAAGTCCCACCCATTTTAAAATATCTCAATAAAAAGACTGCAATGACTACTCCATTTCTTCAGGGGAAGATACAGACCAGAGTGGTTGAGAACCACTTGACATTTTCCGCTAAACAGTGAGAGGCGCCAGCACAAGGAAGATTTCTTCTGCACCATGCCCCTTGTTTGTGCGCTGTCCTTCCTTTTTCTTCTGCACCATGCCCCTTGTTTGTGCGCTGTCCTTCCTTTCCCCTGAGTGCATGGCGCTGTGACTCAGCCTTTTGTTCTCTCTCTCTCTCTTTCTTTCTTCTTCTTCTTTTTTTTTTTTCCAGTTTTTGGCTGGGGCTGGGTTTGAACCTGCCACCTCCTGTATATGGGGCCTGCGCCCTACTCCTGCGAGCCGTGGGCGCCGCCCTGACTCAGCCTTTTGGCTGCAGATAAACAGGCCTCAGCTGGTGCAGGAATCAAAGCAAACCAAAAGACTCATAGGTTCGCCCCAGTGATTCCAAGATAGAGCCGGGCTCTACCAGGATTCCGATTAGAACCGAGGTTATTGTGGACGCGATGCAGAGTATTAACCACTGTTAAGATCCCAACGCGCCCCAAACCTATTGGCCGTCATTTTGCTTCCTTTAATTTGTTTTTTAAGCGAAAGCATTTATAGTATTTTTACTGCTTTTTTCTCGAACGACTTCAAGTCCTAGTGTTTTTTCCGTTTCCTCCTTTCCATTCTGCTACCTTTCTCATCTCCTCTGCCCCCTGGCCAGTCCCTTTTGCACAGGCACCCGCGGAGGTCCTGTTATCGCGTTCTGGTCTCTCTTGCTTTTTTTCCCCTCCTTTCCACGTGACCACTTTTGACTCCCTGCCTCTCTCTGGTTCCTGCCCCAGGGACCCCACCTGCCGCAGCCGGGTTGAGCGAGGGAGCACAAGCGGTGCAGATGATCCGGAGAAGGTGGTGCAGAGGACAGAAAGAGCTATCCCTGGAGACTGAGGGACATTCAGCCTCTCTTGGGCCCCACCCGGCTTAGGCAGGGGTCTCAGATCCAGATGTCTCTAGGCGGCACTGGCTTCTGAAGCAGGCAAGGGTCGAGGCGGGACGAAGGCTAATTCGCCGCCCTTCTGTGTTCAGAGTCCCCCGACGCTCCCGTTGTCTAAAGTGATGAACAAGCACGATTAGTAAACGTCATCTTTTCGGTTTGGGAGAGTTTGGTAGTTGGCACACTTGCATTGTACAGGGCAAATGACAGCGTCCGGAACGTCCTGATCGCATTCTTCATGTGGAGAAAAGAAACGCGATACTTGCTCGTCTCTGTGGCGCAATGGGTTAGCGCGTTCGGCTGTTAACCGAAAGGTTGGTGGTTCGAGCCCACCCAGGGACGTCTTTTAAACATGCCCACCTTGTGCATCCAGAAACGTTCCCTCAGGTCTTCCTTCCTAGGAAAAGCGACCCCTTGAGAACGAGCTAGGCAAATGCGGGGAACCCGCCAGAGTATGAAAAAGCGGCAATGTTAAAATTATCCTCTACCTTACTATTGACAAAAGAGTTCCATCTGTTGTTTGTGCTAGTGGTTATGTACGCCTTCCCGCAAACTTTTGGCATGGGATTTATTCTATGTTTTTCTTACAAATAAGACTACGGTCGGCATTCTTGTACACATATGGTTGACCGCTTATGCAGGCGCTCAGATAGGGCATAGAGTCCTGGAAGAGTGATTGCTCAAGTTACACTGTTTACATGGCTTTTATATCATATCATTTACTCTTCTTTGTTAGCTTATTAGCTATCACGCTTTCTTTTGCTACACAGTGATGGTTTTAGGGCTTACAGTGTACAACTTTAACCTATCACATCTGCCTTGAAGTGCCATCATACTCTTTGTATTTCCCCCTTGCCTGCCTTTTTTTTTAGTCAGAGTCTCACCATGTCACACTCAGTAGGGTGTTGCTGCATCACAGCTCACAGCAACCTCGAACTCCTGGGCTCAAGCGATTCTCTAGCCTCAGCCTCCCAAGTAGCTGGGACGACAGGCCCCTGCCACAAGGCCGGTCTATTTTTGTTGCTGTTGTTGTTGTTGTTGCAGTTGTCATTGTTGTTTAGGTGGCCTGAGCCAGATTTGAACCCGCAGACCTTGGTGCGTGTGGCCGGCACTGTAACCACTGTGCTACTGGTGCTGAGCCCTCTTTGCCTGCCTTTATGCTATTAATCTTTTAACACTATTCTGTAATGTAAGTTGTTGGTGGTAAAAATTGTAAAGCTTTTGTAAAATTTCAGGTTGACGTTTTTCATCAATCTTTTAAAGATTTTGATCTCATTTGAATTGCTTCTAAGGATATAATCTTTGTTTCTGTTTTACCTGTCTGTGTACCATGATTTTTTTCCTCAGGCTGATTTTGAGATTTTTTTTTTCTTTTTCAACGAATTTGAGCAATTTCGTTGTAATGTATCTAGGGTTTTTTTGTTTTTGTTTGTTTTTTCAAGTTTCTTGTGCCTGGGGTTCATTCAGCTCCTTTTTCAGTAGGTTAATAATTTTCATTATGATCGACATTTTTTTCAGTCATTTTTTTTTTTTAAATATTTTTCTTCTATGTTAGTCTTTCTAGAGACAATTGCTCTTATATTAGGCATCTTAAAGTTGCTCTATCCCTCCCTGATGCTTTGTTCATTAAAAATTTTTTACTGTGAGCTTTAGTTTGGATATATATATATATATATATATATATTTTTTTTTTTTTTTTTTTTCCTTGCAGTTTTGGCCAAGGCTGGGTTCAAACCCGCCACCCCCGGTATATGGGGCTGGCGCCCTACTCCTTGAGCCACAGGCGCCACCCTATTTTGGATATTTTTAATCATCCATAAATCATGGTTTATGTTCTTTCAGGTTTTTCCTGCAATGTTTAATGTGCTATTAATTCTATCTAGTAAATTCATCATAACAGATGAAGTGTTCATCTCTAAAGTTGTTTTCTTTTTTGAGAGTCTCACTTTGTCACCCTCCGTAGAGTGCTGTGAAGTCATAGCTCATAGCAACCTCATAGCAATTCTCTTGCCTCAGCCTCCTGAGTAGCTGGGACTACAGGTGCCTGCCACAACGCTATTTTTAGAGACAAAGTCTTGCTCTGGCTCAGGCTGTTCTCAACCTGTGAGCTCAGGCAGTCCACCCACCTCGGCCTTCTAGAGTGCTAGGATTGCAAGTGTGAGCCACCGCACCCAGCCAGTAAAGTATTTATTTATTTTTATTAAAAAGAATTTTTTTTATATTATTTAACCTGATTGCATTTGTTAGGTAATAGTCCCTCTTATAACAGTGTCCCGCCCCCAAGAGGTGTGGCACATACTGTGACTTCATCTCTATAACATTTGATTTGGGCCATTTTTACATGTTTCATGTCTCTGCTTAATTCTTTGGACCTAATGGGATATAGTCCAAATAACTGTTTCAGGCTGGGTGTGGTGGCTCCCATCTGTAATACAACCACCCTGGGAGGGTGCGTCAGGAGGATCCCTTTAGCTCATGAGTTCCAGCCCAGCCTGAGCAAGAGTGAGACCCCTTCTCTACTAAAAATAGAAAAATCAGCTGGGTGTTGTGGCAGGGAGGCTGAGGCAGGAGGATTACTTGAGCCCAGGAGTCTTAAGCCCAGGAATTTGAGGTTGCTGTGAGCTAGGCTGATGCCACAGAGGATTTACGACTTTGTCTCAAAAACAAACAAACAAATAAATAACAAAGAGCTGTTTTAAAGTCCTTTCTGTTATTCTAACATTGGGACAGTTCTAGTTCAGCTCTAATTGGTTAACTATTCTCCTCTTTATGTGTCACTTTTCCCTGCCTCTTTACATGCATGGTATCCTCTGATTGGACGCCTTACATTTCGAAGTTTGCCTTCTTGTGTACCGGCTATTTTATAAGTCCTATAAGTCTTGCATTTTCTTCTGGGGTGTAGTAAAATGGCTTTTATAAACACTTTGGTCCTTTTTGGATCTCGCTCTTAAGATTTTTTTTTTTTTTAGTCCGTTGAGAAGTAATGATTAATTTCTCACCACTGAAGCATTATGAATTACGAATAGTTCCAGTCTCCCTGGTGGAGACCAACACTGTTTTCTGCACTGTGTAAGTAAGGGACCCTATTCCATGACTTTCTACAATGTTTCATTCCCTAGAGGCAGCTAGTTTTTTCACAAGCATGCCCTGACTAGGCCCCTGCTGAATCTGAAGGAAAGTACTACCAAATCCAAAGGGGGGGGGGACCAGATATGTAGCAGCACCCCTCGCCCCCTACCATAAGAATGTGACCTTTTGTAACTGTCCTAGGAAATAGCCCCGAGCTGAAGCAGATAGCCGGTAACTGGTTCTGAAAGAAAAAAACTAAGCAAATGTTTGACTGCTGATCTTGTCTTAAGATAGATGAGTAATGAACCAGAGTTCTTCTTATCTGGAAAAGCCCCTATATCTGCTACCCCTCCCTAAAGCCCCTGCTATGTCTCCTACCCCTCCCTAAAGCCCCTGCTATGTCTGCTGCCCCTCCCTACTTTATGGTTTTTGCCTTTATAAGCTTGTAAAAACTGCTGTTCAGGGCTTGACTTCTTGGCTCCTAAAAGAGTTGTGAGTCAAGTCCCAGGATGCTGGAATAAAATCCTCTTGCGTTTTGCATCAAGCGCTGTCTCTTGCGGTTGATTGGGGGGTCGTCAGAGCTCAGGGCAGAGTGGGGGGGTCCTGCCCCAAGTCTTTCATTTGGGGGCTCGTCCGGGACTTGACGACCACCCTTCACCTGCAGGGTCGACCTTGGAGGTAAGAAAGGGGTACCCCGAAAACTGTCTGGTCTGTGTCTTCAGTCTTTTGTTTGACTTTCTGTGCGCGCTTTCGGTTTTGCAGCCGTCCGGCACCTCATGAGAGTGGCCGGACAGTGGTCAGTAGACGTGCCCGGAGGACCACAGGCTGAAATCCTGGGGGACGCCCCAGGAACTGAGGAGAACCAGGGACGCCTGGTTGTCTCCTGCTGTAAGGGCGCTGATCGAGTCCGGTTGTTCGATCAAAAATTACGGGAAATGCGCCCGTCTGATTCTGTTGTGTAAGGGCGCTGATAGAGTCCAGTTGTTCGATCAAAAATTATGGGAAACGCGCCCGTCTGATTCTGTTGTAGGCTTGTGAGGGACCAAGTGTGGTAGGTAGGTCCTTGTATCTGTAATATTTCTGTTATTCCTGTTATTTGTGTTTCTGACATATCTACTGACGATGGGACAGACTGTAACAACCCCTCTGAGTTTGACTCTAGATCATTGGACTGAAGTAAAGAGAAGAGGTCGTGACCTGTCAGTAGAAGTTAAAAAAAAAAAAAAAAAGGCCCATGGCAGACTTTCTGCTCCTCGGAGTGGCCCACTTTTAACGTCGGCTGGCCCTCAGGAGGAACCTTTGACTTATCTCTTATTTTTACTATCAAAGAGATTGTTTTTCAGAGAGGACCGGGAGCCCATCCGGATCAACAACCTTACATCATAGTCTGGCAGGACCGGGTGCAGAATCCGCCCCCCTGGGTTCGGCCGTGGACTGCCACATCCAGGCCCCCGTCTAATCATCGGGTGCTCACTGTCCAATCTTCCGGTTCCAGAAAAGGGGGCGACAGCTCGGACCCCACTAAGAAGATCTACCTGGAAATTCAGACTGATCATCTTCTCCTCGACCCTCCGTCCCCTCCTCCCCCATACCCTCCTGCCTTGGCTCCTGTCGGGGGGCAGGGAGGACCAGCATCACCAGATCCGGCGATTGCCCCCTCTGCACCTCCGGGGGAACCTTCACTGGGGCCCGCACAAGGTACCAGGAGTCACCGGCGGGGAGGAATGTCTCCCGACACTACTGTTGCCCTGCCCCTGAGGGCATACGGCCCCCCGCCGGTGGCAACAGATGAGGGACCACCTCCTCTCCAGCCCCTCCAGTACTGGCCATTTTCTTCCGCAGACCTGTATAACTGGAAAACTAATCACCCCCCTTTTTCAGAAGACCCCCAACGCCTGACTGGGCTGGTAGAGTCCCTGATGTTCTCTCATCAGCCCACATGGGATGACTGCCAGCAGCTCATACAGACTCTCTTCACTACTGAAGAGAGGGAGAGGATTTTACTAGAAGCTAGGAAGAATGTACTCGGGGCGGACGGGCGTCCTACCCAGCTCCCCAACATCATCGAGGCTGCCTTTCCCCTCTCCAGACCTGACTGGGACTTCAACACGGCAGAAGGTAGGGAGCGACTGACAGTCTATCGCCAGGCTCTAGTGGCTGGCCTCCGTGGGGCGGCAAGACGCCCCACTAATTTGGCTAAGGTAAGAGAAGTAATACAGGGGGCCACGGAACCCCCCTCAGTGTTTCTTGAGCGCCTAATGGAAGCTTTTAGGTGCTACACCCCATTTGACCCTGCCTCTGAAGGACAGAGGGCTTCCGTGGCTATGACTTTCATAGGGCAGTCAGCTGTAGACATTAAAAGAAAGCTGCAGAGGATTGAAGGATTGCAGGACTATACCTTGCAGGATTTAGTTAAGGAAGCTGAGAAAGTATACCATAAAAGAGAAACTGAGGAAGAAAAAGAGCAGAGAAAGGAGAAAGAGAGAGAGGAAAGGGAAAATAAGAGAGACCGAAGACAGGAGAAAAACTTAACACGGATTTTGGCCGCAGTAGTAGGGGAGAAGAGTCAAGAACAGACCCAAGGTAGAACTAAGAAGTCAGGTAGCCTGGGCAACCGCGTCCCGTTAGATAAGGATCAATGTGCCTACTGTAAGGAGAAGGGGCACTGGGCC
Source organism: Nycticebus coucang (assembly GCF_027406575.1). Lineage (NCBI taxonomy): Eukaryota > Metazoa > Chordata > Mammalia > Primates > Lorisidae > Nycticebus > Nycticebus coucang. Next base: position 53,227,290 of record NC_069784.1, on the reverse strand, counting down.
AGGGAATGTCCTAAAAAAGGAAGAAAGTACTGGCCTTAGAGGAAGAAGATTAGCGGGGACGGGGCTCGGAACCCCTCCCCGAGCCTAGGGTAATACTTAAGGTGGAGGGGAAGCCAGTTGAGTTCCTAGTAGACACCGGAGCTCAACACTCAGTCCTACTCGAACCATCAGGACCCGTCTCCAAGAAAAAATCTTGGGGCCACAGGGCATCAGCAGTACTCACGGACTACCCGAAGATCAGTAGATCTGGGAGTGGGACGGGTAACCCACTCATTCTTAATTATCCCTGAGTGCCCTGCGCCCCTCCTTGGGAGAGATTTACTCACCAAAATGGAAGCCCAGATCACTTTCACTCCTGATGGCCCAGAGGTAACCCAGAATAAGAGAGTAACAGCCCTGACCATGCATTTGGAGGATGAACATAGACTCTTTGAAAAGCAATGGGAGAAAGGGACTAGTCTCATACATGACTGGCTAGAAAAATATCCCGGGGCGTGGGCCGAAACTGCCGGAATTGGACTGGCCGCAAAAAGGCCGCCTATAGTCATAGAACTCAAAACTACTTCCACTCCTGTGGCAGTGCGCCAGTATCCTATGACTAGGGAAGCTCGGGAAGGAATTAGGCCTCACATTCAGCATCTCCTACAGCTGAGCATACTAGTAAAGTGCCAGTCACCATAGAACACCCCCTTATTACCCGTCAAGAAACCCGGCACAGGAGACTATCGCCCTGTGCAGGACCTGAGAGAAGTAAACAAGCAGGCACAAGACATCCACCCCACTATGCCTAACCCTTATAATCTGTTAAGCTCTCTCCCTCCGGACCATATCTGGTACACTGTCCTGAATTTGAAGGATGCCTTCTTCTGCCTCCGACTACACTCCTCTAGCCAGAACATCTTCGCATTTGAATGGAGAGACCCGGACTCTGGAATGACGGGGCAATTGACATGGACCCGACTTCCACAGGGGTTCAAGAACTCCCCAACCATCTTTGATGAAGCCCTCCACCAAGACCTAGCTCACTTTCGCGCCAGCCACCCTCAGGTAACGCTCCTACAATATGTAGATGACTTACTACTAGCTGGAACGACAAAGGAAGAGTGCCATCGGGGCACAGAACTGTTACTGGAGGAGCTAGCCCGCTTAGGACATCGAGCCTCCGCCAAGAAAGCCCAGATCTGCCAGAAAGAGGTAACGTACCTGGGTTACACCCTAAGAGGAGGGCAGAGATGGTTAACAGAAGCCAGGAAGCATACTGTGACTCAGATTCCAGTTCCCCGCTCGCCCCGCCAGGTGCGAGAATTCTTAGGAACTGCGGGGTTCTGCCGCTTATGGATACCGGGGTTTGCTACTCTGGCAGCCCCCCTCTACCCTTTGACCAAGGAAAGCACTCCCTTCGAGTGGGGTACCAGCCAACAGCGGGCCTTTGACAACATTAAAAAGGCATTATTATCAGCCCCGGCCCTGGCTCTACCAGATGTAACAAAGCCCTTTGTCCTATACCTAGATGAGAAGAGAGGAGTGGCCCGAGGGGTGCTGACGCAGCCTTTAGGGCCATGGAAAAGACCGGTAGCATACCTCTCCAAGAAATTAAACCCCGTGGCTGGTGGTTGGCCAGCCTGTCTGAGGTCTGTGGCGGCAGTGGCGGTACTGGTAAAAGATGCAGACAAATTGACTATGGGGCAGAAGTTGACAGTCATTGCCCCCCATGCCTTAGAAAGCATCATCAGACAGCCCCCTGACCGGTGGCTGTCCAATGCCCACATGACACACTACCAGAGTCTCCTATTAAATGGAGACAGAGTCCAGTTTGGCCCGCCTGTCATCCTCAACCCGGCTACCCTACTACCTGATACCTCTGTCCGGGAGGATGTATTACACACATGCCAAGAAGTACTGGCTGAGGAGACTGGAACTCAGAGGGACCTCTGTGATCAGCCCCTGCCGGATGCCCAATTAACCTGGTTCACTGATGGGAGCAGCTCCATAATAGAAGGTAAAAGGGTGGCCGGGGCGGCGGTGGTGGACGATAAGCAGACCATCTGGGCAAGCAGTCTGCCTGAAGGGACGTCGGCCCAGAAGGCCGAGCTGGTCACCTTGACCCAGGCCTTACGTTTGGCAGAAGGAAAAAAAGTTAACATATACACCGATAGCAGGTATGCTTTTGCTACAGCCCATGTCCATGGGGCCATTTACAGACAGCGAGGACTGTTAACTTCAGCAGGAAAAGAAATTAAACACAGGGAAGAAATCCTAAGTCTACTGGAGGCTGTTCACCTCCCTAAGAGGGTGGCCATAATCCACTGCCCTGAAAGGGGAGTCCAGAGTTGCCGAGAGAAACCAAAGAGCCTACCGAGAAGCTAAGCTAGCGGCCCAAGGGCTCAACATCCTACCGCTATATGAAAACACTTTAAGGCCTAGCCTTAAAGAAATAGCACCCCCCCTTACCAAAAACTTTAAATATGCAGCTGTAAAAGAGTGCAGACCTTGCCAATTAGTACCTCAGGGCAAACGACTCGGAGGGGATTGCCCTGAAAGCTACTGGGAAACAGATTTACTGAGATTAAGCCAGCTAAGTATGGATACAAGTACTTGCTAGTGTTCATAGACACTTTCTCAGGATGGGTCGAAGCTTTTCCTACAAAGAGGGAGACTACTCAAGTTGTGGCCAAAATAATATTAAAAGAGATTTTTCCAAGATTTAGGCTACCCAAAGTAATCGGATCCAACAACGGTCCCACTTTCGTTGCCCAGGTTAGTCAGGGTTTGGCCAAAATCTTGGGGCTTGAATGAAAATTACATTGTGTTTATCGGCCCCAGAGCTCAGGGCAGGTAGAGAGGACGAATAGAACCCTAAAAGAGGCCATGACTAAATTATCCTTAGAGACTGGCATTACTGACTGGACAGTCCTCCTTCCCTTTACCCTGTTCTGTGTGCGCAACACCCCTAGTATATGGAGCTAACCCCCCGCTCGTTGCCATGCAGCACCTCCCTTCCCCAGAATCTTACTCCTCTCAATCTCTATACACCAGATTAAAAGCCCTTGAAACTGTGCAAAAGAAAGTGTGGAGCTGGCTGATCGAAGCCTACAAGCCCGGAGATCTGCAAATACCTCACCAGTTCCAGGTTGGAGATTCAGTGTACATCCGGCGCCACCGGACAGCCAACCTTGAACCACGGTGGAAAGGACCATAGCCAGAAGTTCCATGATTAGAACTTCCCAAAAAACAAATGGGGGAATGAAGGAAAGTACTACCAAATCCAAAGGGGGGGGGGACCAGATATGTAGCAGCACCCCTCGCCCCCTACCATAAGAATGTGACCTTTTGTAACTGTCCTAGGAAATAGCCCCGAGCTGAAGCAGATAACCGGTAACTGGTTCTGAAAGAAAAAAACTAAGCAAATGTTTGACTGCTGATCTTGTCTTAAACAGATGAGTAATGAACCAGAGTTCTTCTTATCTGGAAAAGCCCCTATATCTGCTACCCCTCCCTAAAGCCCCTGCTATGTCTCCTACCCCTCCCTAAAGCCCCTGCTATGTCTGCTGCCCCTCCCTACTTTATGGTTTTTGCCTTTATAAGCTTGTAAAATCTGCTGTTCAGGGCTTGACTTCTCGGCTCCTAAAAGAGTTGTGAGTCAAGTCCCAGCATGCTGGAATAAAATCCTCTTGCGTTTTGCATCAAGCACTGTCTCTTGCGGTTGATTGGGGGGGTCGTCAGAGTTCAGGGCAGAGTGGGGGGTCCTGCCCCAAGTCTTTCAAATCCTGCAGGGGGAACCCCTACCTATGCCCAGATTTCTCTCTGCCCAGCTCTCTTGTCACTGGGTCTTTGCCCTGTGAACTCCGTCTGGACTACCCAGACACTCAGCTTCACCACCTCAGTGCAGGGAGTCTGCCTGAGATCCCCTTCCTCGTGCATAGCCTGGAAAAAATTCTGTATCTGACAATGTAAGTTGGGGACAAGCATAGGACTCATATTATTTGTTTCTGTGGCTCACGCCTGTAGTCCCAGCGCTGTGGAAGGCCGAGGCGGGTGGATTGCCTGAGCTCAGAGGTTTCAGACCTGTATGTAACAGCAGTGAGCCAGAGTAAGACCCCTTCTCTACCAACATCAAAACTAGCCAAACGTTGTGGTGGGCGTCTGTAATCCCCGCTACTGGGGAGGCAAGGGGACAGAGCATCGCCAGAGAAAGAACATCTAAAAAAAAAAAAGAAGAAAGAAAATGAACAAAAAAAAAAAAAAAAAAAGTACTTCGAATGAAGAATGAACAAGCAAACTGAAATTAAAAAAAATAAAAAAAAAAAAAGTTGCTGGTTTTGGTGCCTATACCAAGGCGTCTTATTTTGTTTGGAGAGAGGGGAAATTTCATGCAGGAGGGTAAGTCTGGTGTCTATTACTCCACTTTTGCCAAAAGTGGAAGATATCTTGAGAGAGGATACCTGAGAAGGGTGAGGTCTAGAAGAACAGGTCTTCTCAAGGAGACCACAAGGACACACCTGCAGGGTCCTCTCCATGGTGACTCAGCACTTGGGAATTTGTAAACTTTCCTGAACTTGGAAATCTCCACTTCTGTGAAATCCTGTACTTTTGTGGGGGCTGGAATAGCATCTCTGACTTGATTCAAACTGGCCAATGGAAAAAGTGCCTGTGGGTTGGAACTTTTTGACTGTCAATAAAAAAGGGAAAGACTAAGCCAGTCAGGGAGTGGGGCCATTTGGAATTCTATGCCCAAAGCTCACAAAGCCCTTTCTCTTATAAATGTGGTATTTGGATGCTCTTTCTCTCCGTTGGGCCTCGTCTTCCTGCAACAATCTCTTTATATGTTCTTTGTTTTCAACAGGAGGTGTACTAATTTTATATTTCAATGCAGTTTTCCAAATTTTTTTTTTTTTTTTGAGACAGAGTCTCATTATGTCGCCCTCGGTAGAGTGCCGTGGCATCAACGCTCACAGGAACCTCAAACTCTTGGGCTCAAGCAATTCTCTTGCCTCAGCCTCCCAAGTAGCTGGGGCTATAGGTGCCCACCACAACGCCCGGCTATTTTCTTGTTGCAGTTGTCATTGTTGTTTAGCACGCCCAGGGCAGGTTCGAACCTGCCAGCCTCGGTGTATGTTGCTGGTGCCCTACTCACTGAGCTATGGACGCCAAGCCCTGTTTTCCAATTTAAATAGAAAGCCTTTTCTCTCATACTTTATTTTGGTGGGGGTGGGGGAGCAGAGTCTCACTCTGTTGCCCTGGGTAGAATGCCAGGGCATCATACTTCATAGCAACCTCAACTCTTACGCTCAAGCAATTCTCTTGCCTCAGCCTCCAGAGAAGCTGGGACTACAGACGCCTGCTGCAATCCCTGGCTAATTTTTCTTTCTTTCTTTCTTTCTTTCTTTCTTTCTTTCTTTCTTTCTTTCTTTCTTTCTTTCTTTCTTTCTTTCTTTCTTTCTTTCTTTCTTTCTTTCTTTCTTATTTACTTTTTGTTTGTTTGTTTGTTTTGTTTTTTTGGCTGGGGCTGGGTTTGAACCTGCCACCTCCGGCATATGGGACCGGCGCCCTACTCCTTGAGCCACCGGCGCCGCCCTAATTTTTCTATTTGTAGAAGAGATAGGGACTCACTGTTGTTCAGGCTGGTCTCAAACTCTTGAACTCAACCAATCCACCCATCTTGGCCTGCCAGAGTGCTGGGAATACTGGGATGAGCCACTGTGCCAGGCCCAAATCAGTTTTCTTTCTTTTTTCACTTCCTTCCTTCTTTCCTCCCTCCCTCCCTCCTTCTCTCCATCTCTCTCTCTTCCTTTCTTCCTTTCTCTTTTCGTTCCTTTCTTTCCTTCTTTCCCCCTATTTACAGCATACCTCCATTCACAGCAGGTCAGATTTCTAGGTCCCCCTGAGAGGCAGCCTAGAGGGACCATTATAGAGCTTGTTCTTTAGGGGAATTCTTAGTGGTCAAGTCTTAGAGGTATCTAGGGGATATGGAGGCCTTGAGGTACATGAGTGCGTAGACCAGGGACAGTGCTGGGTTTGGGACCTCAGCTGGAAAGGCATATGTGAAGAGAGGGGCCCAAGCTGGCATTCTCTGCCATCCTAGACAGTGTAACTGAAAACAGATCATTGCTTTCTGGCTGGCCCTGTCAGTTTGCATTTCTATAAGGGAGTCTGAAACATGAACCCTGGACCTAATGTGTTGGGGACCAGCCCCTCACCAGGATCAGGGGGTACCTGCTAAAGTGGAATCAACCGAATGGGGACAATAAAGACACAAGACAGAAAGTTGAAAGATGGGTCTGGGGGTCCCCCATTAACTGCAGTGAGAATATACTACAATACTTTTATTGAGTTCTCACAATGCTAATTTTAGGTGGGAGGGTCTATGAGCTAATGGAGAACTGAGCAAAGATCAGCCTGTGGGCTCTCTGTGTCATGCATTAGCAGTTGTATGAATTCTCCTCTTCCTTAATTGATAGTTAACTATACTCACGTAGCCTGTTGCATTCTTGAGAAACCAGGAACATAACCTTAAGGCAAACAGAACGGCCCACATCTGCTCGGTTGGCCTCCCTCTTCAGGGCTCCAAAGGGGCTGGTAGACCTCTTGTTTCCCTGTGGGGCAAACAGGCTGATGCCGATGCCCACATTGGAAGCTGGGAGAGAAAGAAGTCCTTCCTCTTATCTCTGCCCCCAGAAGTCTGTCCTCTGTTTGTGTGGGTTTTGCTTGTGCACACTGTTCCCAGTGACTTTTGCAACACCCACCTCTCTCCCATGGTCTGGGTGTTTGAGCCCTCCCCCCTCCCCCACTTCAGGGCTGGAGCCTTATTCCTGGAGAGCCAGGGTGCCCCCGGACTTGGTCCATTACCTGTCCAGCCCTGGGGTGCTGTCGCTGTTTGCTTCCTCAAACCTGTTTTCTGCAAGAATTGCACAGACTTGTTATTAGTCAGCAAAGCTACTTTTATTAAAAACCAGTTGAAATACTGAAGCTAAGTTGCTGTTTTTTTGCTCAGTTAAATTCCTAAGCTCTATTTTGCTCTAGGATGTTTTTCTCTTGGGGTCCCCAATCTCTAATTTCTGCACACTAATGAGACCTGGAAGTATTGGGTGTATTTTAAGCGATGCAGGGTTTTCGAAACTAGAAACTTCAGTGATTCAGGTTGAATTGTTTCCTCTTCCCTGGGCTCAATTTCTGGCCAAAGCATGTAGCTGCTTTCCTTCTTTTCTCACTGTCATCGTACCCTCATTTGTTACCTCTGCTGGAGTCTTCACTTCTCAGGTAAGCCTGGTCTCTGCAGAGATTCAGCAGCCAGGAGCAAGGCTTCTGTCAGCTGAGGAAATGGGAGAAAGAAAAATCCCACCGGCATTTTTTTGTGGAATAAAAGATGCTGATGAGTTTGTCTCCCTTCCACTTGTTTGACTTGGGGTACAGGGCTGTGATGCTTCAGGAATCGGTGGTTGGCCTGGGTGGCAGCAACGGCCCTCCAGGCCCCGTCTCCCAGGGTGAGTGGTACGTCCCGGTGGGGTTCTGCGGAACAGAACAGAATGTTTAGAACTAAGAACAGTGGGGCATTCCCCCCATGCCCTTGGCAGACCCATGAAGTCCAGGCAGGGAGTGATAAAGTCACTGTTGATCGATGATATCCGTGCTGGGACAGAAACGAATCCCCCAGGAAGCAGTGTAGCTCTGGAGCAGTACAGGTACCCTAAAGGTGGTGAATCTTTAGAGGCTATGGCCGTAGGGACCCAGGGAGGACAAGGCTTTTGGATAAAAGCCCGAGTAGCGCTGGCAGGAAGCTGTGGGGAGAGCCGTGGGGCCTTTTCGCCTGGATAAAGGGCAGATCCCTGAGGATGCGGGTGCCTAGGCCTGCAGCTGTTCCAGTGGGTGCCACTCAGACGCTCCAGGCAACGATCTCTGGAGCCACAGTGCCAAGCACACCCTCCAGAGAACAAAGGGCAAAGCAAGCTCTGGGCACAGTGGCCTGAAACTCGTCAAGGCAGAGCTGCCACCGTGCAGGGACAACGCAGTAGAGAAGGGTGGACCAGGGGGTGAGAGCCTTCCGGGATCCGCACAGCACACATGGGGAATTGTGTCTACTAAAATTGTGGGTTCCCTAAATCTCCGGGCGGTGGTTTGGACCCTTACAGTTTCCTGGAGGTTATTTAGGGTAGAAGAATGCCAGTGATTCTAAAATAAAGTAAACACACACACACACACACACACACACACACACACACATATATTGCTAATTGGTGTGACTGTGGAAGATTTGACTCTGTACATCCTCGCTGAGATCCAGAGGCAGATATCCACTGGCTTTCTCTCAGGCCAATGAGCCTGCTCTGAGATGGAGGGAAGCCAACCCGGACCCCGCACCTCGCCCTCCAACACTCAGAGACAAAGTGAGGGATTTCCTGGTTCCCGGAAGAGGGCGTTGTCGCGTACCCCCATCTTCCTTCCTGGGAGCCGGTGACAATGTGGCTTCCTCTCCAGACGGCCTAGGAGGCGAATGACAGTTTCTCTCACGTTTCTGGAGACTCAGAGATACAGCTATGCTTTGCCTCCTTACTTACACTCGCAGCCCAACCCAGGGGAGTCCCCTCTGTCCCTCCTGGAGTCCCCTCTTCCCTCCTGGGTTGAGAAAGGCTTCATTCGGGTGAAAGAAGCACTGTTTCCACCTGGGGACCTTTCGCGTGTGAGGCGAACGCCATAACCGCTACACTACGGAAACTAGACTTCAACTTGCTGGGAGGCGGAGTCCTAAGCGTGGAAATCTTAACATCTGCAGTTTCCAACGTAAGAAATCCAACAGCATTTCGAAACTCTGGTGAAAAGGACCCCAGGAAGCACCAGTGATCACTCAGGCAGAGAGACTGCAGCTTCCGTGGGTCCGGGCTACTCCCGAGGCCAAGACCCTGGGACCCACAATCTGACTTCCAGATCCTGCGTGGCACGCAGGTTCTGCTCCCAGAACGAAGAGCCGCTGTGCAGGAGGCTCCCAGAAGCTGCAGGCAGCGGGTTTTGAGGGTTGGACACCCGGTCGCCGGGTCTCCCACAGCACCCCACAGCCGGGGAATGTAAATGCCGCCCTTCCCGGCTGCGCCTCGGTGGTCTTCTTCACCATGCCGGACGTCCATGCTCCTGCTATGGACAGAGGATCCGTGCTTAGAGTCCACCCGGGATCATCCGAGCCCCGCCCTCTCCCCAGCCCTTTGGCCTCAGCGCCTCTACCTTGTCCTCCTGTCACGGGGGTGGGGTGGGGGGGCGTGGGGGGACATTCCATTCCCGCCACTGTCACTTGTTCTATTGGACTCACCTGTTTAATCACGTCTTGGTGTTTTGGACAGTACTGTAGCAAAGGGTATGTCTCAAGTATTTGTCTGCCTGAAAATATGGAACATCCAACCCAGGCCAATCCATGATTCTTGGCCTCTGTTCACTTCCTTTGAAGCCAGGCCAGGAGGCCCAGCATAAAACCCAGGGATCTGGAAGCTGCTCCTGTTGGAGGACACTGGGCTACATAGCCTAGGTTGATACTATGATCACAGGACTGACACTTCTACCTTGAGCTTCATTTTTTGAAAGGCAGTTTTCTTTCATGCTTTATAATACCTGGAACTTCTTTTTGGTTGGGTTTTTCAATTCCCTGCTCTGCTCAATAGGTCCTAGGATGCAAAGAGGTAAGGACAGTTTTCAGAGAAAGGCCCTGTCTGTGAGGTCTTCTCGTTTGCCTCACACCAAAAAGCCAACAGACACACAGAGTTTCCTTTTGCTGAAAGATATGTTTTTCTCTGTGAGGTTTTCTTTGGATTTGAACTTAAAAACGGAGTGTGCTGGGCTGGTGCCTACCGAGGGTGGCAACAAAAAATAGCCAGGCGTTGTGGTCGGCACCTGCAGTCCCAGCTTCTCGGGAGGTTGAGGCAAGAGAATCGCCCAAACCTAGGAGTTGGAGGTTGCTGTGAACTGTGACGCCACGGCATTCTACCGAGGGCAATAAAGTGAGACTCTGTCTCTCAAGAAAAAAAAAAAAAAAGGAGTGTACCATTTTCTCCAGCAGTTGCTTTTCTTAACTGCAGTGGTTACTGGTATTTTCTTTACATTCAGAGTTCGAGTGCTTCCCCACAGTGGGAAGGCCCAGGCAAGATGCTGTCTGGACACCAGGCTGTGGGATTTGACCTTGTTCTGCTTTGGCTCAGACTAGAAATGGGTAGGTGACTGGACTCTTACTCACTAGTAACTGGGGGCCCAGTGCTAGGTGAGAGGGACATAATGGTAGCTTTAGATTAGGAATTTTCATGGTATATTATGCACCCTCCCTTACTTTCCTCCCCGTCTACCTCCCCACTGACCCAGAGGAGAGCATTCACTGCCTGTCTTTTTGGACATTTGGGGATGCTTCCTGGAAAGAAAAAAGGAAGCAGTTGCACTGTCCCCTACAGGAGTAGAAAGAGATGCTGGCATCTCAGAAACCATAAACTCATTTGGTGTCCCCCGTACACCTTAGCCTTTCTGTGTTTTAGGATACCCCAAAGAGTGCCACCTGGAGCTTCTCTGCAGGATGAACAAGGTGTGGAGTGTCTGACCCTGGGAGAGGAACCATTGCAGAGAGGACTTAGGCAGATCTCTGGGCCCCCGGAAGGGGAGGGAGAGGCTGAAGATGAGGGCAGAGCCAAAGAAGAGACACAGGATAGGCCAAAGCCCTCTCTTCCGAAGGTCAAGCATTGCCAATTAAACCGATCACTCTGCCTTCATCAGGAGAGTCATTCCTTATAATTCCGTGATCAGGAAGGGGGAGGATTGTGTATGCTAATGTCCATACTTGACCAACAGGGAAACACGAATTCCTGACTGACTAGATGTGGAGGCTGAGCAAAATACTGCCATCAAAAATAACTCAGTTTTGTTCTTTGTTTTGTTTTGTTTTGTTTTATTTGTTCCTCTGAAGAATGGAAGGCTGGAATAAAGAATTCTAACCAAGATGAAAACACTCCAGATGTGGAAGGTTTTCGAGAGAACCATCTGCCATTCTGTTCAGGTTTCCGAGGACTTGCTTGAACAAGATTCCATCCAGGCTGTCCTGTTTGGTTCGTACTTGTGTCTAAGTCTTATTGTTGAAGTTGCCCAGGGCTCAGGGCTTAGCCCCTTCTCAGCTTGGTCACCTTCCCTCTCTACTTCCCTCTAGTCCGCTGCCCTGACTCCAGCAACCATCTCTCTGGAAGCACCTGTCCCACCTCAACAAGGTGCATTTCTAGCTTAATTCTGAGCTGTACCTGGGATGTGCTCATTGACTTGTGCACCTGGCAGCCTTCATGGGTGCACCATTTCTGGGGGCAGAGCTCACAGTGTGTTGCATGTTCACTCACTTTTTGGAGAAAACATGGAGCTATGATCTGACATCCCTGGAAGGTCAAGTGGCACTGGGAAAGATAGGCCACGTGGGACTTACCAGTGCTCCCTTCCAATGGAGCAGGAGAAAGTAAATGGTACTGAAAGAAAGTATTACCATGAGAATGTGACCACCTCTCACCCCCTACCATAGGAATGTGACCACCTCTCACCCCCTACCATGAGAATGTGACCTTTTGTAACTGTTCCAGAAGTTTATTGTTAAAAACAAATATTTGACTGTTGATCTTATCTTAAGACAGTTGAATAATGACCCAGAGTTCTTCTTATCTGGAGAGCCCCTGCTATGTCTGCTCCCTCTCCCTACTTTATGGTTAGAGCCCCTGCTATGTCTACTCCCCCTCCTACTTTATGGTTAAAGCCCCTGCTATGTCTGCTATTCCCGCCTACTTTGTAGTTTTTGCCTTTATAAACTTGTAAAAACTGCTGTGCAGGGCTTGACTCCTCGGCTTCTAAAAGAGTTGTGGGTCAAGCCCCAGCATGCTGGAATAAAAATCCTCTTGCGTTTTGCATCAAGCGCCGTCTCTTGCGGTTGATTGGGGTTGTCAGAGCTCCGGGCAGAGTGGGGGGTCCTGCCCCAAGTCTTTCAGTACCTCTCCTGCCCCTCTCAAGAACAAGAATCTTCCCCCTTCATCCCAGAGCTTGTGGTGTGCTGCAAGGTCCAGGTGGTGCAGAAGAGTTTCCTAAAGCTCTGATGAAGGAGAGAAATGATGGCGGTCGCTGGTTGCTTCTCACACTCCTGACAGGAGGCCTTGCTTCCTTTGCTCTCTTTTCTCACTCAAGGGGTTGGGGGCATTTCCAAAAGGAAAAATCCAAGGAAGGGAAGTTTCAAGTTGTGTGTAAAAATTCTGTCCACATTTCTGGCTGACCCCTCAATAATGCATGTTTGGGCAGCCTTCATTTAGCCCAGCTAAAACTAAAGTAAACAAACCAAGATCTCATCTACCATCTGTCACAGTGGAGACAAAGTTTTCTGTTTGATACCAACCAAGTCTGCTTTTTAAAATATTTAATGCTTTGTGATACACGACAATCCAGGTTCTCTTTGTGTACCTTTCACAATATCCATGTAATCCAAAATCATTCTGCATTAATTACTCTAATACATATTACTCTATCCTTGCTCAAGATAAGACAACCATGTGAGACTAATCATCCAAATGATGGAAACAGAAGGCAAGAAAAAAAATTTTTTTTGAGACAGAGTCTTACTATGTTGCCCTCAGTAGAGTGCCATCGTGTGACAGCTCACAGCAACCTCAAAATCTTGGGCTTAAGCGATTCTCTTGCCTCAGCCTCCCAAGTAGCTGGGACTACCGGCACCTGCCACAACCCCCAGCTATTTTTTTGTTGCAGTTGTCATTGTTGTTCAGCAGGTCCGGCCTGCCTCGGTGTATGTGGCCAGTGCCCTAACCACTAAGCTATGGGCACCGAGCCAGATGGCAAGAAATTTTAAGCTATATATATATATATATATATTTTTTTTTTTTTTTACTATGTTCAAGATCATAGAGGAAAATATAACCATGAGTAATAAAAATAATACAACCGGGCAGAGTGCAATGGCTCATATCTGTAATCCTAGCAATCTGGGTGGCCGAGGCAGGTGAATTGCTTAAGCTCAGGAGTTTGAGACCAACCCGAGCAAGGGCAAGACCCTGTCTCTAAAAATAGCCAGACATTGTGGCAGGCACTTGTAGTCCCAACTACTCAGGAGGCTGAGGCAAGAAGATCATTTGAGCCCAAGAGTCTGAGGTTGCTGTGAGCTATGACACCATGGCACTCTGCCAAGGGGGACAAAGTGAGACTCCCTCTCTCTCAAAAAATAAAAAAATCATGTAACCATAATAAATTAAAAATAGAAAATCTGGGGTCACTCCAGTCCATACGTGGAATGTAGATATGAGAAGAACCAGTGAATCCAGCAGGAGAAAAGAGAGAAGGGGGCCATGTAAGAGGGAGTGAGTACCACCAGGAGGCTGCCACGAGGCAAGAACTTGGGAAGGAAGGCCTCTGAATTCTGACTACCAGACCATGGGAGAACTGTAGCTAGTTGATTTTTAATTTTTATTTATTTATTTATTTTTTGCAGTTTTTGGCCAGGGCCGGGTTTGAACCCGCCACCTCCGATATATGGGGCCGGCGCCCTACTCCTCTGAGCCACAGGTGCTGCCCCTCTAGTCAATTTTTTAATACTTCCAGACAACATCTCTGTTCCGGTTGAGCTTGGGGAATGATCCTTTCAGCAAGGATGAGGATGGATCCTTTCAAGCAAGGCTCTGGGATCCTGGACCAATGTTACGCCTAAACCTTGCTGTACTTTCAGCATTCCCACCTCAGTTGACTCTGTCTTGAACTATGCTCAGACCAAGAAACTTGGAGGGTTTTTTTTAATTTTTATATTTTTATTTCCTCCCTACCCCCACAGATAAGTATGCCTCAAGTCTAGAGAAAAGAAGTTCCTGCCTTCTCCAGAAAGTAAAGAAAGCTATGGCGGCCCCATATGCCGAGGGTGGCGGGTTCAAACCCGGCCCCGGCCAAACTGCAACCAAAAAATAGCCGGGCGTTGTGGCGGGCGCCTGTAGTCCCAGCTACTCGGGAGGCTGAGGCAAGAGAATCGCTTAAGCCCAGGAGTTGGAGGTTGCTGTGAGCTGTGTGAGGCCACGGCACTCTACCAAGGGCCATAAAGTGAGACTCTGTCTCTCCAAAAAAAAAAAAAAAGAAAGCTATGCCAGAAATAAAGGAGAAATAAATATAATTGAGAGGTTTTGGCATAAATCCAGGGTGAGGGTCCAAAAGAGAGGAGAGGAGGCCATTCCAGGGATAAGGAAAGACTTTTAATAGGGGGGAAAGCACAATAGAGACTGACCAGGTGTCAGCTCAAACTTGATGCCAACATTTTCCTCAGAGGCCACATCCCTTATGTCAGCAATTAATGTTACCTTGTCAACCACGTGTGGACATTGGTCTGCACCAAGGTTTCCCAACCTGGGCACTACTGATGTTGATATGGCACTGTACTCCTGGCCTCTGGGAATTACATGCCAGTAGAATTCATATCCTCCAAGTTATAACAAAAAACAATGTCTGCATATATTGCTAAATGTTCCAGTCAGTGGGGGTAGGGAGGGAGGATAATATCCCTTGGTTAAGTACTACTGATATGCACAGTCTTCCGTCATGGCCTATGAACTTGGGCTAACAACTCTCTTCATAAAGTGGAGGAGTCAATTCAAATGGTGGCTCCTCAGCCCCATCAGATTTGATTTGAGATTTTAGTTTTGGTCTCCAGGGGTTGTTTTCTCCCCCTCCTCTCACCCTCTGGCACCTTTTCTTTGACTTTGTCCTTGGAACCAGCCTCTTCTGAGCATGTCCTCAAGGACCAGGACGATTTAGGCAGAAGCAGTATTGGCCTGGTTTGTGAGAGTTAGCTAAGAAGGTGAGTGGTGTCAGGGTTTTGGATCTATACATGAAAGGCTGGTTCCAGGCAAGCAGTTCTCCACTCCCAGGAATCAGCTACCCTGGGGACAGAGTCTCTTGAAGTCTGTAAGGCCCCCCACTATCAGAGTATCAAGAATACAGAAAACAGGGGAGGGGAGATGAAGAGAGATTAATTAATGGGTGCACAACACAGAAGGAATAAATTCTAGTATTCAAATAGCACAGTTGGGGGATGATAGTTAACAACAATATATTGTGTTTTTAAAAAATAGCTACCCTGTTTACCGGAAAATAAGACATCCTCCGAAAATAAGACCTACTTACAGGAACGATAAGACGTCCCCTGAAAATAAGACCTAGCGCATCTTTGGGAGCACACCTTAAAATAAGACACTGCCTTATTTTCGGTGAAAAAAGGTAGAATATTTGAAATGTTCCCAACACAAAAAAGCAATAAATGTTCAAACTGATGGATATCATAAATACCCTGATTTGATCATTTCATATTATATATTTGATCATTTCACATTACAACTGCGTGTGATGTACATGCATCAAATTATCACATGTATCCCATAGGTATAGTTCTTATGTATAAATATAATCATGATAGTAATAAGCAAAGAGGGTAAGAGGGAACTTCTGGAGGGGATGGATTAGGTTTATTGCATGCATTGTAGTGATAGTTTCATGAGTGTATACTTATCTCCTAAATTCATCAAGTTGTGTTCATTAAATATGCACACATGGCATACTTTTTGTATGCCAAGCATATCTCAATAAAGTTTTTGAGGAAAAAAGGGTGCAGAGAATAAGAAAATATAGTTAATATGACTCTGCGATGAATGGGTAACAAGTCGACAAATACAGAAATTAAGAAAATACAGAACATTTGTCCATAAATACTTATATAAGAATATTCATTCATAGTAGCTTTCTTCACTGTAGCTCAAACTAGAAAAAACTTAATTGTTCACCAATTGTGTGTGGTGTATACACACCTTGGAACAGCAGTCATGAGTAACACCCCAATTTTTTTTTTTTTTGAGTAACACCCAAATTAACTAGATATATATATACAAAAAAAAAAAAAAACACGGCAGAGAAAGTGAATTTATGTGAATTTCAAGAAAAAGCGACACTAATTTATGGTGACAGTTAATCATTCTTAATCATTATTGTGAGGTCTAAGTGGAGGAGGTGGGACTATCTGGAAAGGGACTCTATGGATCTTATTGAGACGATGAAAATTATCTTTCTTTTTTTTTTCTTTAGACATAGTCTCATTCTGTTGCCCTAGGTAAAGTGCCTAGGCATCATAAAGTAAAGTAAAGGTAAAGGCATCATAGCTCACAACAAGCTCAAACTCTTGAGCTCAAGGATCCTCTTGTCTCAGTTTCCCAAGTAGCTGGGACTACAGATGCCTGACACAATACCTGGCTAGTATTTCTATTTTTTTAGTAGACATGAGGTCTTGCTCTTGCTCAGGTTGGTCTGGAACTCCTGAACTGAACTCAAGCAATCCACGCACCTCAGCCTCCCAAAATGCTGGAATTAAAGGCTTGAGCTACCATGTCCTGCTTTGAAAATTTCCAGTAATGATCTGGATGATCATTTCATTTGTCAAAATTCAATAAATCTGTCTATTTAATAATTTTGCATTTTACATTGTGAATTACATTTTAATAATTACTCTTGGCATAAACATGGGGGATGGAGGATGGAAGATGGAGACAAGCCAGGATAGACTATGGCAAGGAGTTTGAATTTTATTTTAAGCTCATTTTTATTTTGCTGAAAAGAAAAAAATCCTTCCTAATATTAAAAAATCTCTACCAGACAAAAGACTATGACTACACTGTTTCATTAGTGGAAGCTATGGACAAATCTCCTTGAGAAGAGGCATTTCACATTTTGGGGGGATGGTTTCTGCACATGCCCAGACGTGGGGCCCCCTCCAAGGTTTTAATGACCTACCAGGTCCAGATGTGTTTTTGAGATCTTTTCTTCCCTTCTGACCAGATGGCGTGGTGAATCAGCTGTAAGCCTTGCTTTCTGGTCACAAATAAGGGTCATAGCCAGTGCTGGGAATTGCTGAAAATGGTTATGAACACATGGTTGCATTAGTGGAAGCTACCAACACTGCAGGGAAGGAGTCCTTTTACCTTTTGGTATTTTTGCTGCTCAATGGTGAGACGTTCTTTTTTTTTTTTTTTTTTTTTTGTAGAGACAGAGTCTCACTTTATGGCCCTCGGTAGAGTGCCGTGGCCTCACACAGCTCACAGCAACCTCCAACTCCTGGGCTTAAGCGATTCTCTTGCCTCAGCCTCCCGAGTAGCTGGGACTACAGGCGCCCGCCACAACGCCCGGCTATTTTTTGGTTGCAGTTTGGCCGGGGCCGGGTTTGAACCCGCCACCCTCGGTATATGGGGCCGGCGCCTTACCGACTGAGCCACAGGCGCCGACCTTTTTTTTTTTTTTGTAAAGACAGAGTCTCACTGTACCACCCTCGGGTAGAGTCACAAGGCTCACAGCAACCTCTAACTCTTGGGCTTACGCGATTCTCTTGCCCCAGCCTCCCGAGCAGCTGGGACCACAGGCGCCCGCCACAACGCCCTGCTATTTTTTTGTTGCAGTTTGGCCAGGGCTGGGTTTGAACCCGCCACCCTCGGCATATGGGGCTGGCGCCCTACTCACTGAGCCACAGGCACCACCCTCAATGGTGAGACATTAAAACACGATCTGGGTTTCCCAATGCCCGAGGCCCCAGGTGTGTGCACTGCAGGGTCTCCTGCCCTTTGCCTGACTGCATTGAGGTACAGGAATCAGTGGTAAAGCCTGCAATCTGGCTGCAAATAAAGAGCCCAGTCCCCAGTGCTGGGATTAAATGAAAACCAAGGGCAGGTCTCAAAAACCAAGGGCAGGTCAGTGGCTCGTGCCAGTAATCCTAGCACTCTGGGAGGCTGACGTGAGAGCGCTTCTTATTTTCACCAGGTGAAAATAAGTCAGGATAGGGCCTCCACGACACAGCTGGTCTAGTTGGTCTAAGTCCTATCTAACCTTTACCTCATGTGTCCCATTCTTGCTGTTTTGTAAATTCAGCTTTAGCCTAAAGGTATATATTTGAGTAGTTTAGGGTATTTGATTTAAGAGATTAACTTTTGAATTGGACTATCATACTGCTCATGGATAATGTCGGTTATAGTTTATTATGGGTCATGGGTTGTGGTGATTGTTGTTTAAGACAAGTGTTAATTACTGTTGTTTAAGATAAGGGTTAGTACAGTTCTTGCTTTTAACTTTTATGTGTAAAACTGGTTTTGGAAATGGAAGACCAGAACAGGCTGCTCTCACTGTTCTCCAGAATCGCTGGCCTTCTGATACTGAAGTTTGGTAGACTTATCCCCCGTCTCTGCAGATTGGCTGACAGTGACAGACCCTTTTCTCAGGTAACACGGGGGTGGGTGGGTGGAATCGCTTGGGACAAGCTGCCTGAACAAGAGTGAGACCCATTTCTATTAAAAATAGAAAAAAAAAACTGGCTGGGTGTCATGGCGGGTGCCTGTAGTCCCAGCTATTTGGGAGGCTAAGCCAAGAGGATCACTGGAGCCCAAGAGTTTGAGGCTGCTGTGAGTTATGATGATGCCATGGCACTCTACCCAGGGTGACTGAGTGAGACTTTGTCTTTGAATGAAAGAAAGAAAGAAAGACTTAGTTCCTGCCCCAAATAGACCCCAGATACTCCACTTAATGATGGGACAGACTTTACTGCACTCACAATGCTATACTAATCAGCATAGATCCTAGTGCACCATACGCTTACAGGCAGATGCTGTGTTTCATTTAATATTTTTGATTTAAAAAGAGTCACAAGGGCGGCGCCTGTGGCTCAGTGAGTAGGGCGCCAGCCCCATATGCCGAGGGTGGCGGGTTCAAACCCAGCCCCGGCCAAACTGCAACCAAAAAATAGCCGGGCGTTGTGGCGGGCGCCTGTAGTCCCAGCTGCTCGGGAGGCTGAGGCAAGAGAATCGCGTAAGCCCAAGAGTTAGAGGTTGCTGTGAGCCGTGTGACGCCACAGCACTCTACCCGAGGGCAGTACAGTGAGACTCTGTCTCTACAAAAAAAAAAAAAAAAAAAAAAAAAAAAAAATAAAAAGAGTCACAATATTTTGTTGCTTTGTTCTTGGATGGCAGGATGCTACAGGAAGCACAAACACCTATGTACCGTTCTTTCCAAAAATGTTTAATTTGATCAGAATGTAGGACATTGATCAAGATAACTACCCTATCCTCTTCAAAACTTTAACAACAAAACATTGAAATGGAGGAACAGTTTTAGGTAACCCAAGGTGCAATTTAGAAACTTCACTTCGAACTTGGGGAAACAACTCAGTACCACAACTTACCTCTCTGTCTCTTGCGCGTGCTCTCTCTCTCTAAACACACACACACATTACACACAATATATATGCATCCTTATCTGCATACCTACACAAAGACATATATAGATATGGCATAATAAACAACTGGGGAATTTGGGGAATTTTTATGTGGATCATACATTAGATAACTTTATTATTTTTTTCTTACACTTAATTTTGAAACAAAGTGATGCATCCAAAATGGCTGCTATCACTCTGTGGTCTACATGCAGTGGACATACTGATTGAGTTTCCTGCTTTTTTGTCTCATCACAGCAAAGAGAGTCTGCTAGCAAGACCGTACTTATACTCTTACATGGAGTAATCATGAAAATGACATCCTGTCACCTGTGCGTTATTCTGCTGGTTAGAAACAAGTCATAGGATCTGTCCACCT
The DNA here is from genome assembly GCF_027406575.1 of Nycticebus coucang. Lineage (NCBI taxonomy): Eukaryota > Metazoa > Chordata > Mammalia > Primates > Lorisidae > Nycticebus > Nycticebus coucang. Next base: position 53,207,647 of record NC_069784.1, on the reverse strand, counting down.
CCCCTCTCCAAGGGAAGAGGATCATACAAGGCCCAAAACAACAAGCCAACATCCACATCACGATGTCCTTTAGGCTGAGCTCAAGTGTTCTGTTCACGGGGAATTGTGTTTTACTCATTTGAGATGACTTTTCCCCTCTTTGCCTATCATTAATGTTTCCATTAAAAAGGAGATTTCAATTTTTAGTTTTTCTCAATAGTACAGAGAACTGTTTTCAATTTGTAAAATTTTTTTAAAGGTTGAAAAATTAATTTTATGAAGCCTTAAGAAGCACTGAATATAATTACAATTTAGTAATATTTCACTTCCAAAATAAAAGTTATTGTAGGTAAGGCCATGGAATTTCCTAACATTTGATTCTAATATATTGTGCTAATTTTCTAAAACAACTTAGACGAACCCATATTTACAATAGGTGGCATATTTATGAAAAATCTGGTATCAGGTATATTTTATATGTGTGCATGTATATATACATAAAGATAGATACAGATATATAGATATAAAGCACACCAAAAATTATATGAACTAAAAAACAGAGCTTGTATATCTTAATAGCAATACTAGAGTACAGAGTTAGAGACTTGGATTTATAAATGCTTTTCAATGCCTGGGGTTTGGAAAAGGAGCAGACATCTTGTTTTCAAAACCTGAAGTTTTTCTCAGGACTTGGAGTCAAAATCATAACTGCCACAGAGGAAAAAGGGAAACCTTTCCCACTTTAATTGCTCATCTGTGTCAGAAAGTCCAGTATCCCTGAGATAGGAACCACTGTAATAAGAAGGGAGTCAATAGGCTCTCCCAAAGGAAGATAGTTTGTTGCTGAATTATGTCTACTGCCTTGGTCATCAGGTGTAAACTTCACATTGCCCAGCCTAATGTTTTTTGCCCCTATAGAAAGGTTTAGTGTGGAAGACGATATTTGCACTGTAGCCTGTTTTGGAACAATCAATACTGCATTCTCCTCCTAATTCCACCAAGGGCACTGTGAGGATAGACCTTCTGTAACCATTGGGGAAAGTGAGGATATAATGTTCATCACAGTCTAGACACGAGACACAGCCCTGGCCTATGTTGTGTACCCCAATTGACATTTCAAGGAATTTTGATTCGGTCCACTGGATTGTATCTTCTTCTTAAAGCACTCTTCGTAAAAGGCTGAAATTGGTGGATGATGGGGCACCTGCTCAGCTATAACTGTTACGCTGTTTTTGGAAACCCCAGGAACTGGTCCTTCCAAAACTAGCTGTGTTCTCTTCAGTATCATTTGGTAATGTCCAATGACACTGAAAAATCTCACCCAAAATAGGGTTGTATGATTATTTTAGCAATTGATCCTTTCTTTCCTGCATGAAAGACTAAGAGGGACCATTTCACAACCTGAACAATGCACTCTCTGGGGATCCTTCTGGTCACTAATGCTCACAAACAGGTCTGGATGTGCAAAAAAGTCTGCATACATTTCTAAAAGAGATCTTCTTTCAAGAATAAATGTTGGAAGAACTACCTTAATAAGATCCATTTTAAGCCTAACCTGTGACAAGAGGTGCATGATGATGCTCTTGTGTTCCTCCACCGACCCTGCCTCCCCATCATCGTCTCTATCATCATGTGAGTCAAGAAGGTCAGCATCACTTATTCCATTGGATATAGAAGAATTAAGTGATTCTGTGGTGTCTGGGTGCTTCAGACTATTTTCCGAGCTGCTGTGTGTCAAAACTGAGGCAGACCCAGAAGAATCTATTAGGCACTTTGGGGATGAGCCACTTTGATGGAATTCATCAGCATCATAGAACTCATCTTTGCTGCTAGAGTAAGAAAACTCTGGGACTGAATTTGGATCTAAGTGGACATGGCTTGGAGAAGTGAGACTGCTACCCGGTGGTGAATGGCCACTGCTTGTACTATTAGGTGTTGGAGTCTGATGATGTCCCAAAGTAGCTAATACGGGTTCACTGGCAGGGAAGATGGACGCGGCTCTGACTTACACAACTGAGCAGGTTCTGGAGGTAAGATAGTCTGGAAGGCACTGTGCTGATCACAGGTTCCAAGTGACTAGGCTGACATATTGCATCTACAGGATTAATATTACTTTTAGCAATCTGTAGCAATACAACGAAGTGTTTAATTGATTCTACCATGCTATCTGTCGTCTCTTTGAGAGTTTCAATTTTCTGTGAAAAAAATAATAAGTTTTAATGGAAATAATCAGAAGCATAAGAAGCAACACTGTTGTTTTTTTGCTGGTTAGTAGTCATCTAAATAATTTTACCAAAATGTACTCATTCAGAGTGAGTACAAGTTGGAAAGGGATTACTTATTTGTTATATATTTAGTCTTTATCTAAATCAATTATTAAATAAAAATTCCAGACATCTTATGGAGCAAATCCCTTATGCTCAATTTGTAAAATTTTTAAAACTCCCTAAAATTACAGTGATCTTTGACATTCCTGGTTGAAAAGCAAATTTCCAGCTTACTGAAAACGGAGCCATGATTAGCTCTGTCTTATTCCTAAAACAGAGACAGAGTGTGTAAAAATTGAAAGAGCTATTTAAAAGTTTTATCATTTGATTTGTATGAAAAACAATAGGCAACATGGCTGAGCCTGGTGGCTCATGTCTGTAATCCTAGCACTCTGGGAGGCCAAGGCAGGTAATTGTCTGAGGAGTTCGCGACCAGCCTGAGCAAAAGGGAGAACTTGTTTCTATTAAAAATAGAAAAACTGCCGGGGAGCGGAGCTGCGGCCGCGGCGGAGCGCCCGCCCCCCGCTCGCCCTCCGCCGGCTGGCCGGCGCGGCCATGGAGGTCTACATCCTGTCCTTTCGCTATGAGGAGAGTGACCTGGAGCGGGGATACACGGTGTTTAAGATAGAAGTGCTAATGAATGGAAGAAAACATTTTGTTGAAAAAAGGTACAGCGAATTTCATGCTTTGCACAAAAAGCTTAAGAAATGTATAAAATCTCCAGAAATTCCTTCGAAACATGTTAGGAACTGGGTTCCAAAAGTGTTAGAACAGCGACGACAAGGTTTCGAAACATATTTACAGGCTGTCATTTTAGAAAATGAAGAACTTCCCAAACTGTTTATTGATTTTCTAAACGTGCGACACTTGCCCTCTCTACCAAAGGCAGAAAGTTGTGGATCTTTTGATGAGACAGAATCTGAAGAGTCAAGCAAACTGTCCCACCAGCCCGTGCTGCTGTTCCTCAGGGATCCATACGTCTTGCCTGCAGCCAGCGATTTTCAGAATGTGGTTACTGAGGGAGTGCTCCATGGGATATTTTACCCTCATCTGCAGCCCAGGTAGAAATCCTACATGGCTAAAAGAAGCTGAGGCAAGTTTCGAAAACACAGCCAAGGAAATCAATACCTACCAAATTAACCGAAACTCTACGACCTAATAGCTTTAGCTAGTGGTAAAATTCACAGTCCCAGCTTAATTCAGGGCAGGGACCTTTCCATTAGAATCGTGCTTTTAAAAATAGAAACTGAACCAGGGCAGCGGTCAGGTGAAGGCCAAGTGTTCAAGAAGTAGAATGTAGCTGCCAACGAACGTCCCACATTCAAAATTCTTCTCAGCAATATTCTAGATGTGATGGATGAAGAATCCTGAGCTCGCCAGTAAGCTTGGCTTTACTCCTCTCCTCTACAAGCCCCAATTTCTCTTCTCTGAGGAACTTCCAGTCCCACAGGCCCTGGAACCTATGCTCCCACGGACTACACAAAGAACCCCCACCTCTACATCTAGGAATGCCTCTCTTCTTTGATTCCCTGGGATAGTGCCTTTTGAGCAAAGGCCAAGGAATTATTGTGCCTGGCATTGCCCCCCCCGCCCCCCCGAAATTTCCCAAGAGTATAAACACAGACTGAATTTAGTTAGGATGGAAACATTTTTGGGGAGGGAGGGATGTAAATAGCCTCACAAGGGGCTAATGCCTTTGGGTAGGCATTACAGCTTTGCGGGGGCAGTTTGGAAAGAACAAAATGGTATCTTAAAAATGGGAGGGTGTTTTGAAAATAAAATTACTAGAAAGCAAGAAAAAAAAAGAATGTAGCTGCCAACTTAGAAACCAATGAAAAGAAAACCGTGGCAGATTCCTGGGAGGACCGAGTGTCGCAAAACAAAGTCACCCTCAGCTCCATTCGCACCATTTGCTAATTGAAAATCATATCCTGAATCCTACTGAGACTGATCACCTTTGGTAGCTTTTTTGTTCAGATCTTAATGACACACTAATCTTTTCACCGTGAGGTTTTCTCAGCCGGTGATAGCAGCATTCTGAAATGCCAACACCAGGACAGTGTGACAGAAACACACTAAGCTGAATGTGAGGAAGGAATTAAACTGGAAATTAACTTATAATGATAATATTGTGGCATTGTAGTTTACATTGCAGTGGAGATGCATCATGTCTAGGGGGATTCACTTCTGATGTCAGCACAGAAGGTAGAATGGGCTGTTAGGATGACCCTGGAAAGCCCTCCAGAAAGGTGCCACATCAGGATTCTGTACCGTGACCGCAGCCGGTTTTCACTCCAGTGTTGGAAGAAAAGAGTGTTTTGTTCATTTGAAGACCAGATGAAGTTGTTAGTGTTTGTTTAGGGGCCATTTTGTATTAAAAGCATGTACCTTTGAACACTAGAATCATAGCCAGCCTGGCAAGATACTTGCCCTGGGAGAGGAAGATGTGAAAGGATAATGAGTGAAGGGCCAGCAGCGGGGTGACACCTGCCTGGGTTTCCTCCGAGAGCCTGCACTCATCAAGTAGGTAGTATTGCCGCAGGATTGTGTGTTACTTTCCTTATCGGTTCCTTTTTACTGACCTCATGGATTTGATTAATGTACGCTAAATATGTTTATGATATAACTCCATTGTACAGAACAGAGACATTCATAATCTGAATAGGGCAGGGTGCACACATATACACTACTGTGTATGTGCTGTATGTGGGCATTTCATAGAAAACCAATTAATAACTAGCCTATTTATGGTTAATAGATTTAATAACCATAAATTATTAAATGCTGGAGAAAATATTTAAAATCAAAACTAATAACTACATCATGGTTTTTGATTTGGATCTAAATATACAGGCTTAAGCCCTACTGTAAACTGTTAAAAGAGATGTTTTATGATTGATTCTGTTATGACATGTTGGAAACAAGCAAGGATGGAATAATCAAGTGTCATCAACCAAAATTAACTGCTAGTCAAGCATTGGAGATATTTTTTTAAATGTTTTTATGTTATTAGCTATTTTGAGTTAAATAAAAGCAGGAAGAAGAAAAAAAATAGAAAAACGAACTGGGCTTATGGTGGTCACCTGTAGTCCCAGCTACTCAGGAGGCTGAGGTAAGAGGATCGCTTGAGCCCAAGAATTTGAGGTTGCTGTGAGTTATCATGATGCCATGGCACTCAATCCTGGGCTGACAGAGTGAGACTCTGTCTCAAAAAAGAAAACAAACAAACAAACAAACAACAAGAAAGAAAAACTACAGGCAACAGAATGAGTATAAAATAAACTTTATTCTCAGACGTTTCTAAGCCCTTATTTTTCAAGGAAAATGGACATATGCTGAAGAGCTGATGAACAGTCTGCAGTGGCATCATCCGGGCTTATTTTCCCCCAGCTACCGTAGATTCCAGTTGTATGTAGTGCAGGGGTAGGGAAGGAAAAGGGAGGGCCTTTCAGGATTATCTGTGAATCTCGGCATTGGTCCCTTAGGAAGTTATCATCTTCGCAGGCTGAACGTCTGGGCTTTCTGCAATCAAACTATCCATTTGGAGTAAAAATCTGAAGTGACTGTAAAATCTAGTTCTGCTTTTAGATTTGGATTTTCACTTGTTTTGTTGTTTTAGTTTTTCTCATCAATTGGGGAACTGTTTGTGACTTAGCTTCATTGAAAATAGACAGGAACTTTTCATACTTGTAACATTAGTTGTTACCTGAAACAGAAAAACAAAACAAAACCAATGTTAAAACAAATTTTCTGTCAGGTCTTGATGATACTTAACTGAGGCTGGAGTGAGAGCTGAGTGATCATAGAGGCTGGGTACATACTGAGTGTGGCTAAAGTTTAGAAGGAGATAGTGGTGAACTACAGTCTAGAAGGAGATAGTGATGACAGCAGATTAGAGAGACAGTCTTTTGAGATATAATAGCTGGCCTGCAAAGTAGGACACAGGGGCCCCACCACCTCGTGATGCTGATGGCCTTGATGAAAGCTGTTACAGGTGAGTTAGCCAGCTCCCTGCCCCCTCCTGCTCAGCATCAGTTTACTCTCCACTCTGTTCTTCTGAAGACAAATGAAAGTCATTCACACCTCCCACATGCCTCCAACATGCACATTGAGAAAGGGAAAAAGACGATATTTTGCAGAGAAATCCTCTTTCTAAGTTATAGGTGAAAGGCCTATAAGCCTCTGGCCAAAAAAGCTGTTTGAGAGGGAAAAGTGAAAAGACTTTGGGCAGGCATACTTGTGAGAAACTGAGGCAGAATCGCACATGGCCGGGTTGGTTGCAGGCATAAAACCCCCCTGACTTAAGGCCCACCTGGGAACGGAGACTTGCAAACAAGTTTCTGTATATCTTAAGAATTTCCTGACTATGCCTTGCTTAAAGATTAAAGCAACTGCCTCCAAACGGTGAGGCAAGTAAAGCAGATATTCAATCTATCTTTTCCGCCCAGAGCCTCAGGCTTTATCAGACAAGAGCAAAGAAGTAATGGCTAACAACATGTTCTCCATTAAGTCATGTATTTTTAGGAGGATTAAGTTAGATAAAGTAGTTATCAGTTAATCTGGTTAAACCTTAGCCCATAAGGATAGCTTTCGATAATGTTAGTAAAATGGTTATCAGATAATCTGGTTTATCCCTGAGCCCATAAGTACCAGGCAGTAAGAGGCCTGGGGCCAAGGTTTAAGTCATGTGTTTATTGATTAAGTTATGTGCCTATATAAGCTGGGAAGAAATAAAGAACATTGCTGCTCGCCATTATAGAGCTTGTAGCCACTCTCTGTTCTATATTATTTCAACGGCAGGTCTATACTCTGCGTCACTGATCACGCATAAGGGACTTCACGCAACACTAAGTCCATTCCCCATTCCTTTTAAATAGAAGAGTGGTGCCAAAGGAAGAACCCTACAATGTGAAAGGCAGCAGGGTCCTCAAACTATCCAAGTACAGTTCCATTTTTGACCATGAAGAGCAGGTGGTGTTAAGAGGCTAAGGACTAGCTAAAGCCATATGACCAGGAGGTGAAAAGCCTGAGACTACAGTCTAGGCTTCAAACCTTTTCTACTATATCACAGAGTTTAGGGGAAGTTGAAGGGAAGCCTTCCTTAGGGAAGGTTTTAATCTGGAGGAAGCTAGTAGGCTCTAGAGCAGTGATTTTCAACCTTTCTTACATCACCGGCACACTTGAACCTATAATTAAATTTCTGTGGCACAATTAAATTACATTGTTCAAAAAAAGAGAGTAAAAAAAGGATATACTTACTGTGCTTTGGTCTTCTTTCAAAAATTATTTAATTAATGATCTTTAATAATTTTCATGGCACACCTAAGATCCTCTCACAACTCACCGTTGTGCCATGGCACACAGGTTGAAAATCTGCTCTAGAGACTGTTGGGTCATCTTGACTGGGACAGGAATAAGGCTTTACGGAAAGACTCTTATAAATGGGGGAAGGAATCACCAGAAAGAGAAAAAGGGAAATTAGCAAACAAAGAGCACCCCGCAGAGACCAATGTTTTACAAAGTTAATTCCACAGCAGTTTGCTCCTTAGGCATATTTCTAGGAATATTTTCAGCAGAAGAACTAACAAAGTTGTTAATGAAGTTATTAAATGAAAGAGGAAAAAGTACTAATTTCTTATTCCCTTATTCTTATTTTTAAGGTTGGTCAAAGTACACTATGGTCCACCTATATTGCTCTGTCTCCCTCTTTCTGTGCCTCTCTTCTTTTTGTCAATATTCCCCTTATGCACCCCCTTTCCTTTCTCTTTTTACTTTTCTCCTTTTTTTTTTCTTTTTTGCCCTTCTTGTTCTTAAATTTTCTCATTCTTCTGCTCCTGTACCAAAGGACTCATTGAAACCCTAGTCCAGAGGCATGGCAACTTGAACAGCAAGGGGAAGTGAAAGGAAAATTATGGCAAGAAAGCAGATAAAAGAAATCACTCATGAGGAAGAATCAGCAGAAGACTCCTAGCAACATGAAAAACCAGTCCAGAGCCACACCCCAAAAGGGACTGTGAGGTAGCTACTGCAGAGGATTCCACTTATAAAGAAATGTTAGAAATGACAGAAAGAGACTACAGATGATGAAAACAATGAAGGCAATGAAGGAAACTGCTGATAATGTGGAAAATTACCAAAAGGAAATCCAAAAGAGAATCAAATAAGAGATGAACAATATGAAGAATATAGAAAGGATATATTCTATATATAGAATATATAGAATTGAAGAGCTGAAGGAACTGAAGCAGTCAATTAAGGAACTTAAAGATGCAATGGAAACTATCGACAACAGATCAGACTGTGCAGAAGAAAGACTCTTAGAGGTAAAGGTCAAAGCTCTTGAGATAGCTCAGATAGTTAAAGAGGCAGAAAAGAAGAAAGAGAAAGCAGAACATTCACTGACAGAATTATGGGACTTTATGAAGCGTTCAAACATATGAGTTATAGGTATCTCAGAAGGGGAAGAAGAATGCCCCAGGAGAATGGAAGCCATAATAGAGAATATTATAAATGAAAATTTCCCCAAAATCACCAAAGATTCTGACACACTCTTTTCATCAAAGCCCAGGTTGCCTCAACTCTAACAGAGCTTCTCCAAGGCACATTGTGATGAGCCTGTCCAAAGTCAAGACAAAAGAAAAGATTCTTCAAGCTACCAGGAATAAGCACCAGTTGACCTACAGGGGCAAATCCATCAGGGTGACTGCAGATTTCTCTAATGAAACTTTCCAAGCAAGAAGACAACGGTCATCTACCTTTAATCTACTTAAACAGAACAATTTCCAGCCCAGAATTCTATATCCTGCTAAGCTAAGCTTTAAAATTGACAGAGAAATCAAATCATTTACTGATATACAAACATTGAGGAAATTCGCCACACAAGACCAGCTTTACAGGAAATACTTCAACCTGTTCTACCAATGACCATCATAATGGATCAATAGCAAAGTAAGAACTCAGCAATTAAAGGACAGATGTTAACTCACACACTGATGCAAAAGATAAAACTAAGGAATGGACTCTCACAAAATAAGATGAATGGAATACAACCACACTTATTAATTATCTCAATAAATGTTAATGGCTTGAATTCCCCCACTGAAGAGGCATGGATTGGCTGACTGGATTAAAACACACAAGTCATCAATTTGCTGTCTGCAGAAAACCCACCTAGCCTCAAAAGACAAATTAAAACTCCGCATTAAGGGTTGGAAGACATTTTTCAGGCAAACGGAATTCAGAAGAAAACAGTCGCAATCTTATTTTCAGATTCATGTGGATTTAAAGCAACTAAAGTCAAAAAAGACAAAGATGGTCACTTTATATTGGTCAAGGGAAAAATACAACAAGAAGGCATTTCAATTCTAAATATTTATGCACCCAATTTAAATGCTCCCAGATTCTTGAAAAAGACCTTACGCAGTCTGAGCAATATGATATCCTATAATACCATTATAACAGGGGACTTTAACACTCCTCTTACAGAGCTAGACAGATCCTCTAAACAGAAATTAAACAGAGATATAAGGGACTTAAATGAGACCCTAGAACAACTGTGCTTGATAGACACATATAGAATACTCTATCCCAAAGATAAAGAATATATATTCTTCTCATCACCGCATAGAACATTCTTCACAATTGATCATATCCTAGGCCACAAAACAAACCTCAACAGAATCAAAAGAACTGAAATTTTACCTTGTATCTTCTCAGAGCACAAGGCACTAAAGGTGGAACTCAACTCCAACAAAAATGTTCAACCACACAAAGGCATGGAAATTAAACAACCTTCTGTTGAATGACAGTTGGGTACAGGAAGCAATAAAATAGGAAATCATTAACTTCCTTGAGCATAACAACGATGAAGACACAAGCTACCAAAAACTGTGGGATACTGCAAAAGCAGTTTTGAGAGGAAATTTTATCACTTTAGAGGCCGACATTCAAAAAAACAGAAAGAGAGGACATCAACAAACTCACAAGCCATCCTATGGAATTGGAAAAAAGAAGAACAATCTAAGCCTTAACCCAGTAGAAGAAAAGAAACGTCCAAAGTTAAATCAGAGATCAATGAAATTGAAAACAAAAGAATCATTCAGAAAATTAATGAAACAAGGAGTAGGTTTTTTGAAAAAATAAATAAAATAGATAAACCTTTGGCCAGAGTAACTAGAAATAGAAAAGCAAAATCTCTAGTAACCTCAATCAGAAATGATAAAGGGGAAATAACTGATGCCACAGAGATACAAGAGATCATCTCTGAATACTACCAGAAACTCTATAATCAGAAATTTGACAATGTGAAGGAAATGTATCAATATTGGGAATCACACTTTCTCCCTAGACTTAGCCAGGAAGAAATAGAGCTCCTGAACAGACCAATTTCAAGCACTGAGATTAAAGAAACAATAAAAAAACTTCCAACCAAAAAATGCCCTGGTCCAGATGGCTTCACACCAGAATTCTATCAAACCTTCAAGGAAGAGCTTATTCCAGTACTGCAGAAATTATTCCAAAAAATTGAGGAGGAAGGAATCTATGAAGCAAACATCACCCTGATACCAAAACCAGGAAAAGACCCAACTTAAAAGGAGAATTTCAGACCAATTTCACTAATGAATATAGATGCAAAAATTCTCAACAAAATCCTAGCCAATAGATTACAGCTTATCATCAAAAAAGTCATACATCATGATCAAGTAGGTTTCATCCCAGGGATGCAAGACTGCTTTAACATATGCAAGTCCATAAATGTTATCCACCATATTAACAGAAGCAAAAATAAAGACCACATGATCCTCTCAATAGATGCAGATAAAGCATTTGATAAAATCCAGCATCCTTTTCTAATTAGAACACTGAAGACTACAGGCATAGGGGGCACATTTCTGAAACTGATTGAAGCTATCTATGACAAACCCACAGGTAATATTTTACTGAATGGAGTAAAACTGAAAGCTTTTCCTCTTAGAACTGGAACCAGACAAGGTTGTCCTCTGTCACCATTAGTATTCGACATAGTGCTGGAAGTTCTAGCCAATACAATTAGGCAAGACAAGGAAATAAAGGGCATCCAAATGGGAGCAGAGGAGGTCAAACTCTCCGTCTTTGCTGACGACATGATCTTATACTTAGAGAACCCCAAAGGCTCAACCACAAAACTCCTGGAAGTCATCAAAAAATACAGTAATGTCTCAGGATATAAAATCAACGTCCACAACTCAGTTGCCTTTCTATATGCCAATAACAGTAAAGATGAGAAGCTAATTAAGGACACAACTCCCTTCACCATAGCTTCAAAGAAAATGAAATACCCAGGAATATACCTAACAAAGGAGGTGAAGGACCTTGATAAAGAAAATTATGAAATCCTCAGAAAGGAAATAGCAGAGGATATTAACAAATGGAAGAACATACCATGCTCATGGCTGGGAAGAATCAACATTGTTAAAATGTCTATACCTCCCAAGGCAATCTACCTATTCAATGCCATTCCTATTAAAATACCAACATCGTACTTTCAAGATTGAAAAAAATGATTCTGCATTTTGTATGGAACCAGAAAAAAAGCTGTATAGCTAATGCAGTTCTTAGTAATAAAAATAAAGCTGGGGGCATCACCATACCAGATTTTATGCTGTCCTACAAAGCCATAGTGGTCAAGACAGCATGGTACTGGCACAAAAATAGAGACATAGACATTTAGAATCGAATAGAAAACCAGGAAATGAAACTAACATCTTACAACCACCTAATCTTTGATAAAACAAACAAGAACACACCCTGTGTAGGATAATATTTAGAAATCAACTTATCCTACATCAAGCACACAAAGTAAATCCAGTGTGAGTTTAAAATGACATGCTTTTCTTCCAGAGGCTTAAGAGGCTTGGACCCCCCTGGGTTACTCACAGAGTTAGGCTCCTTGGAAAATTCCTTAGGCCTTTTCTCTGAAGCAGTACACCCCGTGAAGCCTGAGATCCAAGGGCATGCCGCCCTTCCCCAGAGATACGGGCCAGTGGGTTGACATATGTTAACAACATATTGTCAGAGGTCTATAGGTGGTCTGCCCTGAAGGAAGGTCACAGTCGTTACTTCATACTGAGTAAACTGAGTGAATGCTTGAAGATTAACTCTGTTCCCTTATAGCTGTTTTTGTCTTTGTGCCTTGCTTGGAAAACTAGTCACTGTTTAGAGGAAGAGATTTACTACACAAGTGGTTACATTGATATGATAAATTTCCTTTCAAGTTCAAATTCAGCTAATAGATAATGGATTAGGTGTGTACGTGACTGGAAGTGTATAAAACTTAAACGTGGAATAAAGAACTTTGCTATATGCCATCCCATGGTGTATAGTCTGTTTCTTGACTTAATAATTACAGGAGCGAGTTTACACCTACAGCAAAGCTGCTGCTCGTTCGCGTCTCGGTTCACGCAACATATTGGCGTAGTCAGCAGGATCAGGGGATCGCGAAGGAGCAGTAAGACTTTCTGGACACCGGGCTGGAGGACGGCCGCCTCCACCAGGACACCTCGGAGAGATCTTTGCTGAAGCCGTTTGAGGTAAGCTTGAGAACCCTGTAACTGGGATGGTGCAATTGCCACGCAGAGTACGTGGGACGTCTCCAGCATATCAAGAAACATGGGAGGGAATAATATGAGTCTTCAGCTCTCTTCTTCTTTGGAGGACCAATATATTGCCATTTTAAAAACTCTGATTTCTGCCACTAAAATTCCGGTAAAAACCAGTAACCTGAGGGAACTTTTCCGTGTGGTTGTTAAGCATTGCCGCTGGTTTACACCTGACCGGAAAGTCCAGCTTAATTTAAAAGTCTGGAAGAAAGTGGGTCAGGCTCTGCGTCGTGCCCACCAAGAAGGCAATTTTATAAGTAGGGTAATATGGGTAACATATCAGCTGTTTCAGACATGTTCTGAGCAAGATTCTGAGACTGAGGATATTGGCGCTGATGAGTGGCCACCCCCGCCTCCTTTGTCCGAGCTGGGTCAGTAAGACCAGCCAGAACAGGTTGCAGAATATCTCAGAATAGGAACATGTATATGATATGCCACATTCCCATTCTAAATCCCAATCTAATAAGCCTCAAAAGTAATATGTGGGTGACCTAATTAGTCTTAAAAGTGACGCAGAGACCTGTCCAGAATTAGTGGAAATGGCTGATGAATCAGCTCAAAAAGAGTCTGAGTTTGAACACCTTAAAAAGGTTATGGCTGAAAATTTTCATACAATGAATCAAAGAATTGCCTTCTTAGAAAAGAAGGGAGCTGCAATACTCTCCTCTAGAGCAAGCTCTAAAGCAGGTTCTTGTAAAGATGTGCTTCCACCTTACAAGCCTCTAACTCCTTCTGCACCAGCAGGTCCTATAGGCTGGAGGGAAGGCCCCTTCTATCCTGTGTGGCCTAATCCTCCAAATACTCGCTTCACAGTATGGCATCACTTTCCTTTAGATATTTCTGAATTGGCTATATCTAATGAAAACTCAGTTCAAATTTCAGAATCAGGTAATAATAGAGCCTGTTATTCAAGCATATCCTGTTTTCAGGGAAATTCAAGAGAATGGTCAATCAGGAGTTGCTCAGCATGCTCCTATACAAATAAAATTTTTAAGAACAATGAAAGATGCCGTTTTCACCTATGGACCCACGTCACCCTTCGTAATTGGCATTTTAAATTCATATTGCACAAATCATATTTTTATTCCTGCTGACTGGGAAACTTTAGCTCGTACTACCTTGAGCCCTGGTCAGTTTTTACAATTTAAGGCTTGGTGGCTGGAAGAGGCAACTTTGCAAAACCCAGCTCAGGGAACTCCAGTTAACTCTTTAATGGGTACTGGCCCTGTGGCTGACATTCACCAACAGCTGCAATTAACACAAGATTTATTAATGCAGGTTAAAGATGTTTTGTATTAGAGCTTGGCAAAGACTAGAGGAAAAAGATGGGGTTAAACAATTCTTTACAAAAAATCATGCAAGCAAACAATGAACCATACTCTGAATTTGTAGCTAGACTTCAGACAGCAATTGAAAGGTCTGTTCCTGGAGAACAGGCCAGACAGATGCTTCTATTACAATTAGCATTTGAAAATGCCAATTCAGATTGTAAGTTAGCCCTGACCCCCGTCAAGAATCAGGACAATGTTTCCATTGAACAATATCTCCGCACTTGGTTCTGGAGCATTTCAGGCAAAGCTTAATGCTGCCGCCTTGGCGGAGGCACTTAATGGGACTAAAAAGAAGGCAAAATGTTTTAATTGTGGGAAAATAGGGCATCTGCATTCTGAATGTCGCAAGGCTAAAATTGAGAGTACTACAGCTGCGGTAACTCAGAATGTTAAGCTGCAAGCACCTGGCCTATGCCGCCGCTGTGGAAAAGGTAAACATTCATTGGAATAATGAATGTAGATCTGTTAGAGATAAAGAGGGCAAACTCCTGCCGCCCAAAGTAGAATTTATTCCGGCTCAGGAATCAAAAAACGGGATATCAGGCCCAGCTCGGGGCCTGAAAACAAATTCGAGCAATTAAGGTCCATTTCCAGGGGACAATGGGGTAACACATGCACAGGCGAATCAGAACAATTAATTGAAATAGAGCCTGTAAAATTACATATCCAAGATCTCTTTCATGCAACTCAAGGAAGTGCAGCATTAGACATACCAATACTATATGAGGAAGAAATCTTAGCTGGACAAAAACCTAGAAAACTTCAGACTGGAATATATGGCCCTATTCCACCAGACTCTGTGGGACTTATTTTAGGTAGAAGCAGTTTAACAATGGAAGATTTGAACATACATCCTAGAGTTATTGATTCTGATTTTCAAGGGGAAATTATGCTTATGGCTTCATCTACTCAAAATATAAAATTAAATGCTGGTCAAAGAATTGCACAAATTTTAATACTGCCCTATCATAGAGGACAGGCCGCTCCCGTAAAGCGGGAAGGTGGCTTTGGCAGCACAGGAAAACAGGTTTTTTGGCACACTTTCCTTAATGACTCTAGACCTCAGTGTACAGTAACTTTTGCTAATAAAATAACAATTACTGGACTAGTAGATTCAGGAGCTGATGTTTCGATAATTGCTTCCTACATGTGGCCTAAGGGCTGGCCAAAAAAGAAAATTGAGGCTACTTTTGTTGGTATGGGAACTTTAACTGATATTGAACAAAGTACAAATATTTTAAACTGCTCTGGCCCTGAGGGTCAGAAAGCTCAACTACGCCCTTATGTGGCTCCTTTTGCATTATCTATTTGGGGCAGAGATCTTTTACAACAGTGGGGAGCTATGATTACTATTCCAACTATTTCCAAACCAGCCAAGACTATAATGATGAACATGGGTTATAATCCCATTGACCCCACTCCTACTTTAAAACCTAAAATTGTAAGAATGGGAAATGACAAAACTGGACTAGGCTTGCCTGCTCTTCATGAGGGTTTTATATAGAGGCTCCTGTTCAGCGCTTCACTCTGCTGTTAAAATGGTTAACAGAGAAACCGAAATGGGTTGAACAGTGGCCGCTCCCTTATGAAAAATTAGAAGCGCTTCATAATATAGTTCAAGACCAGTTAAAAACAGGCCATATAATACCCAGTACCAGTCAATGGAATAGCCCTGTATTTCTAGTAAAAAAGAGATCTGGGAAATGGAGAATGGTGACTGATTTAAGACGAATCAATGCAATTATTTCTCCGATGGGAAACTCCCAAATCTGGAATACCTAACCCATCTCTAATTCCTAAAACTTATTCTATCATCATAATTGATTTAAAAGACTGTTTCTTTACCATTCCCCTTCATCCTGAAGATGCCGAAAGATTTGCTTTCACTATTCCTGCCTTGAACTCAGAAAAACCTGCAAGACGCTTCCATTGGAAGAGTCTTCCTCAAGGCATGTTGAATAGCCCCACCTTATGTCAACTTTTTGTAAATCAGCCTTTAGAGATAGTAAGGACACTTTTCCCGGAGGGTATGTGCTTACATTATATGGATGATATCTTAATAGCACACCCTGATAAGGAAAAGTTACAACAGATGTTTGAAACTGTAAAGAAAAACTGCCAGCAGTTTGGACTTGTAATTTCTGAGGACAAAATACAGTGTACAGATCCATGGGAGTATTTAGGATATAAAATAACTAGACAAAAAATAATTCCACAAAAAGTAACTATTAGAAGAGATACTTTAAAAACTCTGAATGATTTTCAAAAACTATTAGGAGATATAAATTGGATTAGACCTAGTTTAGGAATTCCCACATATGCTCTAAAAAATTTGTTTGCAACTTTAGAAGGATCAGCTGATTTAAAAAGCCCTAGAGTATTAACTGCTGAGGCAGAAAAAGAATTACAGTGGATAGAACAGCATATCCAGCAATCTCAGATAGATAGAATTGATGAAGTCGGTCATTTTTATTTATATGTGTTTCCTTCCAATCATTCTCCTACTGGACTGTTAACACAAGAAAATAATTTTATAGAATGGTGTTTTCTACCTAACAAGACAGTTAAGAAAATGGAAACATATATATACAAAATAGCCGCAATAATTTTAAAAGGACATCAAAGATTTAGACAATTAATTGGTAAAGACCCAGAAAAAATATTTGTGCCTCTTACTAATTCTCAAATTAATAATTTATTTATCTTCAACATTGAATGGCAAATTGCTCTTTCAGATTACCTAGGAATTATAGATAACCATTATACTAAGGATAAAAGAATTCAATTTCTTAAAAAAACCAATTGGATATTACCAAAATTTATTAAAGAACATCCGTTAGATAATGCTCTCACTTTTTATACTGATGCTAACAAGAAAGGAATTGCAGGATATATAGGAGAAAAAATACAAAAGGTCGAACAGTCTCCTTATCAATCTGTTCAGAAAGCTGAATTATTTGGTATACTAATGCTACTAAGTGATTATCCAGATCAAGAGATAAATATTATTAGTGACTCAATCTTTTGTACAATTGTAGTACAAAACATTGAGACAGTTACTTTAACTGAAAATAATTCAGAATTAAATTTGTTGTTTCACAAACTACAAAAGTTAGTAAGAACCAGAGTAAAAGGTATTTATATTACACACATTAGAGCCCATACAGGATTACCCGGACCTTTATCAGAAGGCAATCATATGGTAGATCAATTAATAGGGTCAGTACTTACTGCCCAACAAGAACATAATATTCATCATTCTAATGCAAGATCATTAAAACAGAGACATGGCATCACTTGGCACTCTGCCAGAGCCATAGTCCGATCTTGCCCCACTTGCCAACCTTTAGTATCACCTCCTTTACCCAAGGGAGTTAATCCTAGAGGATTGAAATCTAATCAACTATGGCAAATGGATGTGACTCAATTTCCAGAATTTGGTAAGACAAAATATATACATCATACTGTAGATACTTATTCTCGTTTCTCATGGGCAACAGCATTATCATCAGAAAAAGCAGATGCTGTTATTACACATCTATTAGAATGCTTTGCTATTATGGGCAAACCTGAAACTATAAAAACAGATAATGGATCAGCATATATTTCAAATAAATGCAGAGAATTTTTTAATCTCCATCAAATAAATCATTTAACAGGTATTCCTCAAAATAGCCAGGGTCAGGCTATAATTGAAAGACAGAATAGAACATTAAAAGATATGCTCAAAAGACAGAAGGGGGAAGGGCAGTATACCACCCCCAAAAACAGATTATCTTCAGCACTATTTACTTTAAATTTTTTAAATTTGAATGATGAAAATGAAACTCCAGCATTTAAGCACTGGAGTGTGGTCACACCCTCATCTACTGACCAACCAGTATATTATAAGGACAACATCAATAATCTGTGGATCCCTGCCACTGTGGTAAAATGGGGAAGAGGATTTGCTTATATTTCCACAGGAGACCGTAACTTTTGGGTTCCAGATAAAAATATTAAACTCAGAAGAGTTACCCATGAAGAAACAACGACAGAGAAATCGGATGAAAATTCGAGTGAACAAATTAGCCACGAGATTCCAGCGTCTAACCTTGACCCACAAGAATGGAAAGAAGAAAAAGATGACATCAGAACACCCAGAAATGGTGACCATGCAACAAATGCGGAAACTGGGGAAAGCCGCTGTGACAATTATACGCAAACAAAAGCGTAAGTTAACACCTGTAAATATTTTTTTAGCAATGTTTGCTTTCCTTATGTCAACTGTAGAAGGAAAGGAATTTCATTATTGGACATATGTCCCTAATCCACCGCTACTGCGAGGGGTTAGTTGGACAGAACCCACAGTCCCCGTATTTACAAATGAATCTGTCTGGCTCCCAGGACCTTTTAATACCCGAGGACCATTTAAACCTGAAGAAGAGGGAATGAAGCTTGTTAATTATACTTCTGGGGTCACCGGTCCTCCTATTTGCTTTGGTCAACAATACCAGTGTTTAAATATATCTGTACAGTACTGGCTAAGTCATTATGACTGGCCAGCTTCTGGGAATGATGTCAAACGTGAGATGTTTATGCCAAGTGCTAATTCCATCTCTCGTTTTATCCCAGATTGTACTCCTATAGATGTGGAAGCTCCTCCTTGTAAGGAGCACAGTTTTACATTACAAAGGGAATGGGTGCATTGGACTCGATGTAAAGGAAATCAAACTTTTTTCTTAACTAATACTTCTAAAGGTCCTACAATGGACTGGAGTCCAAAGGCAACTTTACTGGACAGCAATAAGAGACCTATTAACATTGAGTTGCCAAGAGATGAGTTTACCTATCTTATAAATAAAAATAAAATCAGTATTAATATGACAACACCTATGTGTTGGACAGATGTTGGGTTTGCACCCCCCGCACCTGGAATTTATGGCTTTCCTAAACAAAATCATTTGTGGAAAGTAGCAGCAGCTCTAAAACCTATGAAGGGTTGGACTGGTGGATTGTTTTACCATCAAACCACCACATCTCATACTTATGGTATGGAATTTACTGTTCATGATGAAAGATACATTCAAGCTTGTGTTCAGTTACCCGTTGTGTGGCTTAAAGGCAACATAAAGTGGAATGAAAAAACAGGAGAATTATTTTGTCCTGTGTGTCAACTGTTTACTTGTATTAATAGTTCTCTAAGTTTTAACCTCAAAAGGAACAGCTGTATTTGTTGAGAGCCAGGACAGGTGTGTGGATGCCAGTGAATTTGACCAGACCGTGGCAAGAATCTCCTGCCCTGACAGTTCTTCAACTTCTGGCTGATCGAGTGTTGAGAAGAACGAAGAGATTTATTGGATTTTTATTTGCTATTATTCTAGGAATTATTGCTGTGACAGCTTCTGCTGCTGTCTCTGGCATGGCTTTAACTCAAGGGATTAAAACACATAAATTT
Organism: Nycticebus coucang; assembly: GCF_027406575.1. Lineage (NCBI taxonomy): Eukaryota > Metazoa > Chordata > Mammalia > Primates > Lorisidae > Nycticebus > Nycticebus coucang. The sequence continues at coordinate 53,187,996 of NC_069784.1, read as the reverse complement.
GTGACTAATTGGCATAAAGACTCTGAACAATTATGGACTGCTCAAAAACAAATTGACACGGAGTTATATAATGAAATTGCTGACTTAGAACAAGCTGTTGTTATGTTAGGGGATGAATTAGTTAGCTTAAAGAAACAAATGAAGTTGAAATGTGATTGGAATATAGCTACTTTTTGTATAACCCCTGTTAAATATAATGAGAGTAAATTCCCTTGGGAGAATGTTAAAAAGCATTTGTTAAACCATGATAATTTGACTAAGGAAATTGTAAATTTACAACATGAGATATATTCTACTTTTGAAAATAAGTTACAAAGAATAGATGGAGATCAGATTTTACAAGGCATAGCTGATGGAATTGAACAAATGAATCCTACTCCAAAAATACAAGGACTTATAGGAAGTTCTGTAGGATCATTAGCATTATTTTTAATTATTGGATTCATTTTATATTTGATTTGTAAACGAGTGAAGCATGCACAAAGAGAAAATGAACGTTACGTGCAAGTGTTTGCTTTAATGATGACAGATATGAATAATATTCGTCAAAAACAAAAGGGGGAAATGTAGGATAATATTTAGAAATCAACTTATCCTACATCAAGCACACAAAGTAAATCCAGTGTGAGTTTAAAATGACATGCTTTTCTTCCAGAGGCTTAAGAGGCTTGGACCCCCCTGGGTTACTCACAGAGTTAGGCTCCTTGGAAAATTCCTTAGGCCTTTTCTCTGAAGCAGTACACCCCGTGAAGCCTGAGATCCAAGGGCATGCCGCCCTTCCCCAGAGATACGGGCCAGAGGGTTGACATATGTTAACAACATATTGTCAGAGGTCTATAGGTGGTCTGCCCTGAAGGAAGATCACAGTCGTTACTTCATACTGAGTAAACTGAGTGAATGCTTGAAGATTAACTCTGTTCTCCTATAGCTGTTTTTGTCTTTGTGCCCTGCTTGGAAAACTAGTCACTGTTTAGAGGAAGAGATTTACTACACAAGTGGTTACATTGATATGATAAATTTCCTTTCAAGTTCAAATTCAGCTAATAGATAATGGATTAGATGTGTATGTGACTGGAAGAGTATAAAACTTAAACGTGGAATAAAGAACTTTGCTATATGCCATCCCACGGTGTATAGTCTGTTTCTTGACTTAATAATTACAGGAGCGAGTTTACACCTACAGCAAAGCTGCTGCTCGTTCGCGTCTCGGTTCACACAACACCCTGGGGGAAAGACTCCCTATTCAATAAATGGTGTTGGGAGAACTGAATATCCACATGTAAAAGACTGAAACTGGACCCACACCTTTCTCTGCTCACAAAAATTGATTCAAGATGGATAAAGGACTTAAATTTAAGGCATGAAACAATAAAAATCCTCAAAGAAAGCATAGGGAAAACACTGGAAGATATTGGTTTGGGGAAAGACTTCATGAAGAAGACTGCCATGGCAATTGCAACAACAACAAAAATAAACAAATGGGACTTAATTAAACTGAAAAGCCTCCGTAGAGCTAAGAAGACAGCAACCAAATCAAATCAACAACCTATACAATGGGAAAGGATATTTGCATATTTTGAATCAGACAAAAGCTTGATAACTAGGATCTATAGAGAACTCAAATTAATCCACATGAGAAAAGCCCACAATCCTATACATCAATGGGCAAGAGACATGAATAGAACCTTCTCTAAGGAAGACAGACGAATGGCTAACAAGCATATGAAAAAATGCTCATCATCCCTGTTTATTAGGAAAATGCAAATCAAAACCACCCTGAGATACCACCTAACCCCAGTGAGAATGGCCTATATCGCAAAATCTCAAAACTGCAGATGTTGGCATGGATGTGGAGAGAAGGGAACATTTTTACACTGCTTGTGGGACTGCAAACGAATACAACCTTTTTGGAAGGAAGTATGGAGAACCCTCAAAGCACTCAAACTAGACCTCCCATTTGATCTTGCAATCCCATTACTGGGCATCTACTCAGAAGGAAAAAAATTCTTTTATCATAAGGACACTTGCACTAGACTGTTTATCGCAGCTCAATTTACAATCACCAAAATGTGGAAACCGCCTAAATACCCTCCAACCCAGGAAGATTAACAAGCTGTGGTATATGTAAACCATGAAATACTATTCAGCCATTAAAAAAAATGGAGACTTTACGCCTTTGTACTAACCTGGATGGAAGCGGGACACATTATTCTTAGTAAAGCATCACAAGAATGGAGAAGCATGAATCCTATGTACTCAATTTTGATATAAGGACAATTAATGACAATTAAGGATGCATTGGGGGTGGGGGAAGGGGAGAGCAGAGAGAGAAAGAAGGAGGGAGGGGTGGGAAAAGGAAGAGCAGAGAGAGGGAAGGTGGGGTGGGGCCTCGGTGCATGCCACACCTTTTGGGCCAAGACAGGATTGTAAGAGGGACTTTACCTAACAAATGCAATCGGTGTAACCTGAGTTCTTGTACCCTCAATGAATCCCCAACAATTAAAAAAAGAAAGAAAGAAACTGGTGCTTTATAGCAGTTAACTGAAGCCAGCTCAACTACTTGCTTGATTGACCCAAACACCTATGCTAGGGGCCTGACAGAGGAAAAGACATGATTAGAAGTGTAAATATTGTTTACATAAGTCTCAGATATTCTTTCTACTCATACTGTCTAACACAGGGGTCCTCAAACTTTTTAAACAGTTTGTTTAAACTCGTCTGACTGACTCTAATTCTCACTACATGTGCTCTCAGTCTTGATTGCTTGGTACAAGAAATGAAAGGAAACTGATAGCTTGGAGGAATCTTCACTACTTTTAAATAACTTAAAAGATATTAAGCATTTGATGTGTAACGGCATTGAAAATTTTATGTCCTTCTTTGTTGTTGTTGTTAAAATCAGTGTGTCTTGGCTGGGAGAGGTGGCTCATGCCTGTAATCCTACCATTCTGGGAGACCAAGGTGGGTGGATTACCTGAGCTCAAGGGTTAGAGACCAGCCTGAGCCAGAGCAAGACCTCATCTCTAAAAATAGCCAGATGTTGTGGATGTAGTCTCACCTACTCGGGAGGCTGAGGAAAGAGGATCTCTTGAGCTCAAGAGCTTGAGGTTGCTGTGAGCTATGATCCCAAAGCTCTCTACTGAGGGTGACAAAGTGAGACAAAGTCACACACACACACTAATCATTGTGTCTCTTCTGACAAATTAGAATAGTTTAATAATTTTGGTTTGAAAACCCACTACCTGGGGGGCTTGGCCCAGAGGCCCACACCTGTTATCCCAGCCTCAGGATGGCTGAGGCAGGAACCTTAGCTTGAGGTCAGGAATTTGAGATCAGCCTGAGCAAGAGTGAGACCCGGTCTATACCAAAAATAGAAAAAATTACCTGGTCATGGTGGTGGACACTTGTAGTCCCTGCTACTCAGGAGGCTGGGTCAGGAGAATTGCTTACGCCCCAGAGTTTGAGGTTGCAGTGAGCTAAGATCACCCAGTGTACCAAGGGGGTGACAGAGTAAGATTTTGTTTCAAAAAAAAAGAAAGAAGGAAAAAGAAAAAACATACACCTATACAGTATATGCTATATTTTCTTTTACATTTTCTTATAATGTAGAAAATAATGGTAGCATAATATTCTAGTGTACGCAAGGCTTGGGTTTATGTTGGCTTAAAAATCCTAATTAAGTCAAACTTCCTAAATTTCCCATACAGGAAGGTGGATCCCCCAAGTAGGGTTTGGCCTGATGACTGTGTGAGTCTTGACTCCCTGCTGGAAAAGAATTCAAGAGCCAGCCCAGCCTACAGAATAAAGCAAAAGCAAGTTTTTCAAAATAACAAAGCAGCAGATGGGAGGCTTGCTTGCTCCGTAGGCAGAGCAGTGGCTATCTCTCAGAGCAACAGAGAGCAGCACTTTGTGAGCCTCTTGGGTCTTATTTTAGATCTTCTAGTTAATGTTAAGCTGAAGGAAATTAGTCATAAGACATGTAGGAAACGGGTGGGGAGACCTCCCAAACCGAGGGTTCCTCCCCTTTTTAAACCATTATGATAGGTAGGGTCACTTCTAGGAGTTGCCATGGCATTTGTAAACTGTTATGGTGCTGGTGGGAGTTCTTTTAAAAAGCCAATACATTGTAAGTCGGGTACAACTGTTGCTGACCAGCTGCCCAAGAGGATGCCAATATCCAGAGAGATCGTCCCACATAGCCCTAGGTGGGGAGACGGGAGAATTTTCTCAAAACTGCCTCTCCAAGAACTGGGGGGACAGGGTTTTTAAAGACAGTTTGGTGGGCAGAGAGTTAGGCAATCAGGGTCTGTTAACCGGCTGATTTCAGGGCAGAACCCTCAGTCTTTTGGTATGGACTGTCTGGGTGGGTCACCCGAGCCACTGGAATGCAGGACCTGGAAGATATCTCAAAAACTACCCCTAGGTTCCAGTCAGGTTATGTTATTGATGGAGAAAAGTTAAAATCTTTATGGCTACCACCTGTGCCCTGTAAAGTAGTAATTATAGAGAGGCAAACAAGGGGACAGTGATTATTATCAAGCAAACGAAGGACAGTGGCTGATTATTAGCATTATTTTAGCTAGGCCTGTGCCTTCACAGAGTTTTGGAGGCTCTTATTCTAGTTCTCACCTTGCACCCCTTCATTAATTTGTAAGGGCAGTTTCATAACGAGCAGTGAAGGTAGTAACCAGAGGTCATTTTTTTTTGACCATCTGGTTCTAGCTGCTTTTGGCCTGCTCCTATGCTGCCTCCTGTTTTATGAGAAACCTTGGTTGGCTCATGCCTGTAATCCCAGCACTCTGGAAGGCTGAGGCAAGTGGATTGCTTGAGCTCAGGAGTTAGACCAGCCCGAGCAAGAGGAAGACCCCTGTCTGAGGAGGCTGAGGTAAGAGTTGAGCCCACGATTTGAGGTTGCTGTGAGCCACGATGATGCCACAGTACTCTACCTGGGGCAACAGAGTGAGACTATGTCTCGAAAAGGAAAGAAAGGGAGGGAGGGAGAAGGAAAATGTTCGAGTCAATTAAACGTATTTTTTAAAGAGGACTAATTAATATACTTCTAGAGACCATGGGACTCAATTATTTCACTTACAATTTAATACTTCTAGATGTCACCTAATACATGGTGCCATCATTCTCTATCATGTCGCCTCAATTTACACTTTTGGAGATATACTGTTAACTTTAAAATCCATGACCCACATCAAATGGAGTTACTTAGTAAGATCTTGATTGCCTTTAGATTACCCCCATTACCTTCCTTGAAAAATGGTGTTGCTATATATATATAAAATACATTTTTACATATATTTCTATATGTTGTGGGTATGTTGCTGGTGCTATAGGTTCTTGTGTGTTCTTTTGACTTTGGGGAATATGTGTTTCCCACATTTTTGAACTAGGTTTTTGTCTCGTGAAGTCAAAGAATGAATTCAGAGTCTGAGAGAGATGGCAAATGAAATAGAAGTTTATTAAGAACGAGTAGGGAAATTTATTTATTGAGCAAAAAGGAAAGAGGAAAATAAAATCCTTCAAACACAACAGACTGGGTCCCAAGTTGGTTGTCACTGAAAACTAAATATTAAGATAAGATCATACATGTTATCTAACCTTATTGATCTGTGACCGCAAGGGAATGGAACATATGTTCCTTTGTTTCTCAACTTCTGGCCCCAAGAGCCTAAATTTTAAAGTTAAAACGTAATCTACTGTATGTCTTGAGACTTCTAAAAAGAAACTGGTCATAAGCCTCCCTGGTTATTTGTGACTTTGATAGAATGTCTTTTTTTGAAGGATGCCAAACATTACAGTTTGTTTTACTGCATGACGTTTACATAAAAAATTACTGAAAACTGTAAGGCCTCATGCAGTCATTGATAAGCTCATTATTAACTGTACACTTAAGATAGGTGGACATACAGTCTAAAAACTAGTTCCAAAAAGTACATAAACAATTTCACACGATGAGCTTTTAAATATGGTTGAAATTTGTCCTTTCATATTACTAAAAAGTGCTTCAAATGCACCACTGCAAAACTGTTCTTTATAAATGGCACTGGGGTAATGTCAGATGATAAACTGTAAAAAGTAATCATTTTATATTATTAGAACGCTAATATACATAGTGTGATAGCCAAACTTACTTGAATCAGTTTTCAGTTCTCACCCACATTGTTGATATAACATTAAATTTTTTTTAAAAAATCTGTTTTATAAGCAACAAAAGTCTACTGAATTCAAGTTATGCCATGTTGAGTGATAAAATCTCTAAATAAAATCCACTTTACTTTCTAAAATGTGTCTATAGATAATTAAAAAGCACATCATGTGGCTGGCATTCTGTATCTTTCTTTTTCTTTTTGAGACAGTCTCACTATGTTATCCTCAGTAGAGTGCCATGGCGTTACAGCTCATAGCAACCTCAAACTCTTGGGCTTAAGCGATTCTCTTGCCTCAGCTTCCCAAGTAGCTGGGACTACAGGTGCCAGCCACAACTCCCAGCTGTTTTTTGTTGTTGTTGTCATTGTCGTTTAGCAGGCCCAGGCCGGGTTCGAACCCAGCAGCCCCAGTGCCCTAACCATGGAGCTATGGGTGCGGAGCCATGGCATTCTGTTTCTAATGGAATGCACTGCCCTAGTGAAATGTGTGAATATATTTTACAAAACACACCTAGAAAAACGTTGCTACGGCTTGTGCTCTAGCTCATGCATATAGTCCCAGATACTTGGGTGGGCTGAGGCAGGAGGATATCCTGAGCTCCAGAGTTCAGGTGACTGTGAACTGTGATCGAGCCATTACACTCCAGCCTGGGTGACAGAGCCAGATTCTGTTTCTGAAACAATGAAAGAATAAATAACTTGAGATGTAGTCTTAGAAAGAAATACATAGAGAAACAAGGAACTATATCAAACAAATGGATGACTCTCGTAGATGTATCATTGAGTGAAAGAATTCAATCCCATGTCTCTCTCCTCCTCCTCACTACTACACACTTCATGTGTCAATTTATATGAAAATAAAGGTAGGCAATCTAACCTACTCTGATAAAGTTGGAGGGGGGCAGTGGAAACTATCCGTGGATTCTTATCAGAGTTCAGGGGTGTAATCTATGCATTAAAAGCCATCTAATAAAATTCCCCCAAGATGGCTTGGCCTCCATACCTCAGTGGTTAGGGTGCTGGCCACATACACTGAGGCTGGCGGCTTTAAAAAAAAACGATGACAACAACAACAAATAGCTGGGGACTGTGGCTGGTGCCTGTAGTCACAGCTGCTTGGGAGGCTGAGGAAAAAGAATTGCTTAAGCCCAAGAGTTTGAAGTCGCTGTGAAGCTGTGATGCCACAGCACTCTAACGAGGGTGACATAATGAGACTCTAAAAAAAAAAAAAAAAAAAAATTCCCCTGAGATATTTTAGTCAAATTCAAATTTGTTTCTGTTTTTGCAGGCTATACAGTGCTAACACTAGGTACTGATAGGGCCGAATGTAGGGACCCCCTCAAATAGAAACGTTCTGCCCAAGAAGGAATGAGAGGCCCGTCCCTATCTTGTGAACTCTTGTATTCCCATCCACCTTAACCCACGTGCTGGCTTCTTTTTTGGATTCAGCTGTTCGCACCCTAGTGAAATAAACGCCACGTTGCCCACACAGAACCTGGACTCCCGATTCCTTGTGTTCATGTCTGGGAATCTCTCCTTTTGGTCCGTAATCTCTCAGGTACTATGGTCTTCTAAGGAGACAAGCATCACCCTCCACCCCCCCCTTTCTGTAAAGTTACTTAATAATCTAACTAGTTTAGAAACAATGAAAGAATAAGTTGAATAAATGAAAGAATAAATAAGTTTCCACTGGCCCCCCCCTCCAACTTTATCAGAGTAGGTTAGTTTCCCTGCCTTTATCTTCATATAAATTGAAACATGAGGTGTGTAGTAGCGAGTTTTTGGAGGAGGGGAAAGGCATGGGATTGAATTCTTTCAATCAACGATAGGTCTACGAGATTCATCCATTTGTTCGATATAGTTCTTTGTTTCTGTATTTCTTTTTAAGAATACATCTCAACTTATTCTTTCACTCTTTCATTGTTAATAATCTACAAGCTGTAAAAGTTAATCATCTACTTTCTAGACAGTAACATCCGCCAGTCCTCCCCTGGTTCTGGCGGGTGAAAGTCATCATGACTCTGGGCGGCAAATAAACCTATAGATGGAAAAACAAAAACAGGAGTGTTTGACTCCTGGTTCCTCCTGGCCCCTTCCAGTCTGGAGATGGGTGTGGTGGAGATGACAGAGTCCCACACTGCGCCTGAGAGCTGGCCAATCACGTCAGCTGGGGCAGGCAGTTTTGTACAATGCTGTATTTGCCAAAACAAAAACAGACAACAAACAAAAAACATAAAAGAAAAAGAAAGCCCAACCCTACAAGAGTCATGAAATCACAGCAGACAACAGTCTAACACCCCTAGTGGTAACAACCACTGTGGAGGGCCGCTTTGCAGGCACCTGAGCATCCTCTCCAGTTTCATACTTGTGGCTTCTCTCCGGAAAGCCACATGACGAAGATAACCGTATTTGGAAGATGGGCGTTCCAGTCTACGCATGGAAAGCCATTGTTTCAAAAAGGTCACCAGAGGGTCCCCAGGGGTGGACACGGTTTAAGGACTCGCTCCGCTGGGAGAGAGAAGGCCGCGACTCAGCGCAGCGTCCCGGCGGGTGGGGCGGGAGCCAAGGAGCGCGAGGCCGACGTCACTTCCCCCACCGGCTGCCGGAGCGCTGGTTGGTCCGGTGGGTGGCGTGGGGGTGGGGCGGCGGAACGGAGCCGGGAGCCGGGACCGCGCGGGGGCTGCAGGGAAGGGCACGGCGCGCGTCGTCAGGGATGGGGCGTGCTCTATGCAGATGAGTCGGCGCGGGGGCTGTGGCGCGTAGGCTCCTGCCGCTGGAACGCGATAGCGTTCGCGTGGTGTGCGAGCGATTGAATCCAGGACCGTTTGTGGGAAGCGAGTGTAGTGAGCGTGTGGAAGTGGAGAGAGAGTCGGGGAAGTGCGCGGAGGCAAGTGACCGTGTGTGTAGAGTGTGAGGCGTGTGAGGCTGTGTGGTGCGGCGGAGGCGTAACTCATACTTACCTGGTAGGGGAGATACCATGATCACGAAGGTAGTTTTCCCAGGGCGAGGCTTATCCATTGCACTCCGGATGTGCTGACCCCTGCGATTTCCCCAAATGTGGGAAACTCGACTGCATAATTTGTGGTAGTGGGGGACTGCGTTCGCGCTTTCCCCTGATTTTCGTTCCGGTTGAAGAGCAGACGGCGTTTCCGTGTTTCAACTCTCGTGATGTTCCTGTTGGAGTAGGCGGGGCTGTTCTTCTTTTTCTGTCTGTAAATATCTGCTGTGCGGTTTTGTTAGGTTATAAGCGCCGCGGCTTCCTTTGGTCTTTGAGTTCCCGGGATTTAGTATGTGACGTGTTAGGGTAAATTTTCAGGTCGTGTTTTAGCGGGGGCCGGGGGTTTTCCACTGCTTCAGAGATGCGCGTCGGTGTAGGTAATTAACAGCTCCGAGGTGAAGTTCAACCACGACCCGTTGTTTCCCAGGGATGCGCACGCTTTGCATGGGCCGCTTAGGGACTAGGCACAAGGCGGGGTCGTCCCCGGGTCCTCTGGTGGCTGCCCGTCCCGGGGACGTGATCTCTCGTAAAGCTTCCAGAACCGGCGGGGAATAGGGGCGGTGGCGACGCGGGCAGGGCGGAAGCAAACCGATCCGAACGCCCGGGCCCTAGGCTGCGCGTGTTCCTGAAATAGCTAGTGGGGACCTCTGTCCCGTTGGGCCGTCTAGTCTGCTGAGCACGAGCCGTCTGCTTATGGGGGATGTCCCTGCCCAGATGGAAACCACGGGAACCAAGACCGACATCAAATCAATCTCTGTGTCCTAAATAGAAAATCAGGTTTTTAGAGTGTTTAAGAAATTCTTGGTCTCAGCACCTGTCACCCCTACCTTATCCTCCGTGTCCCTGATCGAGGACTTTTTGAGCACTTTAAGGTCACTTATCAGTGCAAGGGCCAGGAACTGCTTGGCTTGGTTCCCAGGCCTGTCCCACGTGCCGAGGTCATCACAGACACAAGCACCTATATGCCACTGAGAAGGCCTTCCTCCCAGTCCTGGTCCCTGGTCCCTGGTCCTTCTGTTTGGCCCCGGGCCAGCTCTTTCAATTTGTTACGCCTGAATTTTGCGCGTATTATAGGAAAATAGTAATATCGAATACTTCGTAGTTGCTGCAGAGATTAGATGAGAAAATTTAATGATACACCTAGCATGGTGAGTGGCTTACTTTCAGGATTTGCCGATAGGAAACGATATCCAAGATAAGTTTTCCTCCCTTACATTATGAAAACTGTGTAGACTTCTGCTTCAGGCCTTTGTAACATTTGAATGAATTTTGTCCTCTTGAATGTAATGTCCATTTACAGAATAAGTTAGTGACAAAGAATAACATATTTAGGAATTTATAAAACATGTCCACAGGAGGACTTGTTCTTAGCAGCTTCCAACTGGAAATGACTCTTACCGTCCATCAAGAGGTGAATGGACGTATTGTCACATGTTCAGCCAAAGTGATACTACTCTGCAATGAAATGAAACAAACTGCTGAAAAACACAACAGCGTAGATGAGTCTCAAAAATGTTGTCCTGAGTGATAGGAAGAGTATATATAGTGTGGTGCCATGAAGGTGAATTTCTCGGAAAAGCAAAACTAACAAACTTATAGAGACAGAAACTAGATCATTAGCTGCCTGAGACAAGTAGAGAGTGGTGGGTGGATTGACTGCAAAGGGTGGAAGAGGACATTTTTGAGTAATAGAAATGTCACCAAACTTGAAATGGCTGTACTGTACACACATTTTCAAAAATTTGCCTTTAAAGAGCTAGAACAAAACCACTTCAAATCTTGGTGCCTTTAATTTAATTTTAGCTTAAAAGGGTTATTTACTTTTTTTTTTTTTTGTAGAGACAGAGTCTCACTGTACCGCCCTCGGGTAGAGTGCCGTGGCGTCACACGGCTCACAGCAACCTCTAACTCTTGGGCTTACGCGATTCTCTTGCCTCAGCCTCCCGAGCAGCTGGGACTACAGGCGCACGCCACAACGCCCGGCTATTTTTCTGTTACAGTTTGGCCGGGGCTGGGTCCGAACCGGCCACCCTCGGCATATGGGCCCGGCGCCCTACTCACTGAGTCACAGGCGCCGCCCCTACTTTTTTTTTTTTTTTGAGGCAGGGTCTGTCTCTGTCAGCCAGGCCGGAGTATACTGGCATGATCATAGCTCACTGCAACCTCATACTTGTAGTCTGAATCAGTCTTCTGCCTCAGCCTTCAGAGCAGCTGGGATTATAGATATGAGCCACTGCACCTGGCCTGTTTTTCATCTTTTTAAATTAAAAAACTGACCTGAAAGTCAAAGGACAGAATAGACATGGAAGGGGTATGGGGGCTGGTGAGAGGAAAAGGTAAAGGGGAGGACAGACCTAGTTCTGAATTGTGTTTACGTTGATGATTTTAGGGGAGCAGTTGCTGGGATGAGGAAGATATTGGGAGGCAGGAGGACTGCCAACGTATTTAGGATAGTTTTATGCCTGTCATATGATTCTTCCTGTGGCATTTCTTCAAAAGACACATATAGACTTACATTTCTTTTTAAGCTTTATTACTGTATGTGTTTGCCTTTCATTAGGAGAAGAAAAAGATATACAGAAGTTCTGGAATATCTTCTGAAGCCAGGCTCCCCTACGTTCAAATTCCTGTTTTCAAATCCTACTTCACTGGCTGAGTGGCCATGTACTTAATGTCTGTGTGTCTGCCTCCTCGTATGTAAAATGAGGATGATGATATGATATAGACCTGTTGTCATGATTAAATGAATGAATAAAGTCACATAAAAACAACTGTGCCTAGCACCTGACACTTTCCTTGTACTCACTGAGTGTTAGCTTTTTTATTTTGGGTACAACACCACACAAAAACAGGACATGATGAAAACTGATTTTACTTAAGTTGTATCAGTGATGCTGTTCAGTGGCCATTGACCCTCCAGGAAGAGTGCAGTAATCCTCTGACCAGCAGTAATCTCTTGGGCTGAGAGATCTCAGGAAAATAGCTCAATCTCCAGTAGATGTGGCCCTCAAGTGTGGCTTCAGGGAATGAGTTCAGAATCAGTCCTGTATGGGAAGAACTGGGATTTCATTAGCTCAACTGTTCAGCTCATTTCTTAAAGAGGGAATAATGATTCAATTTCTTGCGTCATATCTGCCCCAACATGATTTTTATGGTTTTTCAGAGGAAGACGCTTCTACGTGTGGGGAGGAAATATGTCTCCCCTCCCCATAACCATGGCTGATGCCTCTATGAAAAAAAAAAAAACAAAACAACACACACACACACAGATTGAACAAGATAGATAAAAGTATAAATATTTATTTACAAATCATTTTTATATGGCTCAAAGCTCCCATAAGGAGACGAAGGTCTGAAGAAACAGCTGAAACTGAGGTGTTTTGTTTTGACTAGTAGGTGTGATGAAGAGAAATATGATAGCACAAAAGGCGTGTGAGCAAATGGTAAGGAACTCGGAGAAATACAGCAAGACCTATTTGTTCAGATTCTTCTCTGTGTCCCTGTTTCTTCAGACATAATGATGCTTCTGTCCTCTTGATACGGGGAGGGCACTTATCACATGAGGAATCTTATTACCTACTTCAGGGCAGAGGAGGGAAAGAGGGACAGTGCCTTTCCTACTTCTATTGTTTCCTCAAATCTTGTCAACTTAAAATGTTTAACATGCCAAGGTGTTATGTTTTGGGGTGGCATGTCCTGAACGCCATCAAGCACATGATAAAAAATCTGGAATCTTGAAAGAGAGATGCTGGCCGGGCATGGTGGCTTGGCCCTGTAATCCCAGCACTCTGGGAGGCCTAGGTGGGTGGATTGCTTGACCTCAGGAGTTCTAGACCAGCCGGGGCAAGAGTGAGACCCTGTCTCTAAAAAATAGTGGGGTATTGTTCCAGGTGCCTGTAGTCCCAGCTACTTGGGAGGTTGAAGCAAGAGGATCACTTGACCCCAAGAGTTTGAATTTGCTGTGACCTATGATGCCAGGGCACTGAATCCACTGAATCCAGGGAAACAAGATGAGACAAGGAAGGGAGGGAGGAAGGGAAACAAATAGTTTAAATTCAAAATACAAGTGATGAACTTAAAAAAATAGCATATATACCAAGGAACAATTTGTTTCTGTGCTGTGCACTTTCGGCTCATTCAGCCCATTCGGCTTTTTGTCTTCTCTTTCCTAAACAAATACTGTTGTTCCTTTGTACTCCAGTTTTCCATCCTGGGCTCTGGAGATCCGCTTGCAAGGGGAAAAACGGAGATTGTGTGTGTTTCGCTAGATGCCCTCAACTCCAAGGGAGCCAACAAGGCGCCTGCCTCGGCTTGTACTCCCTTGAGAACCGACCCCTCGGAACCGATCCCCAAAAGGAAACTCTGCAAGAACAGGGGCCCAGGCCCGCGCTCTGCGACACCTGTGTGGAACCGGGTTCTCGGTGGGTCAAGGGCGGGAGCGCTCCCGAGTGAGCCCTTTCCTCCCTGCCTACTCCCTTCTCCAGTCCCTGCTCCTTCCTGTCTCGCCCACCTCGGAGCTGGTTCTTGCGGGCCCGGCCTCTCTTTATTCGTGCTGACCAAAGCGAGCTCCCCAAGGGAGCTTTTCCAGCGCTTCGTAGCCGCTCTCAGTTCCACAATACGACAGTCAGAGAGATGGTGTGACTTGCTGTGAAGACCCACCATGAGGCTCCTCCTAAGTTTCTCGCGAGCATTTCCCCGCCGGCTCGCAACCTAAGGCGTCTTGTCCCGGGAGCGGCCCGGGGGTGCCAAGTGGGCAGGCCCGCGGCGGTCCCGGTCGCCCCCGGAGCTGCGGGGCCCGGCTGCGCGGGGACTCCGGGCGGGAGAGGCGGCTCCGCTTTCCCGCTGAGCTTCCCGGAGCGTACCCGCGATTTGCGGTGTCCGCAACCGACAGCGGAGAGACAGAAATGCCGAATAAAATCTGAATCTGAAGACCAGAATAAATTAGAATTAGGAATGAAATCGACCTCCGACTAAAAAAACACGGTACTACTCCCAGAGGAGGACCATAGACCCAGATCCAAGACACAGTCACCGATGACTGAGCTAATCCCATCAAAAAGTCTCATATTCGCCACTTAGCACCGAGAAGACAGTGGTGCAATTGCCGGCTTCCGGGGTGAAAGAAGCCTCGGGGTCTGGGATTTCAGGTGGAGCCCTGAAGGGAGCAGACGATTCCCCCCGAGGTCCGAGGGTCCCGCTGACCAGAGGGGGGACCTGCACGAGGTCAGGCGGGCTCCCCGAGGACCCGGGCGTCCCAGGTTCGGTGACCCCGAACTCAGGCTCCCCGACTCCATGGGGCAGCAATTCCTGTGTAGACCCGCCACTCCGAGAACCTGGCTTCTGGGACCCCGACTCCGGAGCAGGAGACGGGGTAGCGTGGGGGGTCGCCAAGCAAGGCGCAGAGGGACACGCGGACTTGGAGCAGCCGATGCCCTGCGGAGCTTCCTTCCGCGACCGAAACCTTCTTCTCCCTGAACCAGACGTGTAGAGTATGAGGAAGCGGAAACCACCCATTTAAGGGAGTAAAGAAGAAAACGTGGAGGAAAGTAAGGATGAGGTTCCACCGAGATTTGAACTCGGATCGCTGGATTCAGAGTCCAGAGTGCTCACCATTACACCATGGAACCTCCCCACAGCTGCTTCTGGAGCAATCACCCTTCCCAGGGACTAAGCTGATGCCCATGGCATTCCTTATGGTCCCACCAGCGACACTTCAGGGAAGTTGCCCTGCAGAGGAGTTATCAGTCTTCCTCTCTGTGTCCTTCTCTTCTTTCATTGCCACCTCAGAAAATGAGGTACAGCCCACTCTGGGCTTAGGACCAGGGAGGAGCACTTTCAGCCTCTATCACAAACCGCAGCCTCGGTCTCAGTTCACCAGAATTTCCTGTCCTATGAGAAATTTCTGCCAACACTGGTGTTGTTTCCTTTTTCTTTGCCTTCACTGTTTTCCCATTGCTCAGGGAGGCCAAGTGATTGTCAGGGCAGGACTTGGGAGTTGTTGGGTTCCTTGACCAAGTAGCACCTATTAGACTCCAAAGCCACCACCACTTCCTATACAGGTCACATATAAAGATGTGACAGCAAGCCACTTGCATCAGGAAGCAGGAGAACCTTCAGTTTCTTCTTCATGTACTCTCAAGTGTTTGGTGGGTGTGGATAAGCTTTCCTTACAGTAAACATATATTTGTTAGCTATAAAAAAAGTCAATCAGCCATATTTTACATTTATATAAATTATTTAAACCAGACCATATTCACCAGCTGGGGCTCAAAATCAACCATGTATTGTTGAGGCTGTAAGGCAGGGCTCTGACACTAATCCAGGCACAGTGTGTTTCCTGAGAACCAGGCCAAGTTGATTCCATTCCAACTTTACAGTGTATCATAACCCATCAATTGCACAGTTTTCAAAGTGTGCACATGTGAAGGTACCCAAGAGCACTCACTGCTGCTCGCAGGGTATGGGTACCCAAGCACTCTTACAGTGTATACAATATTTATGTTCACCAAAACCTGCATCAAGAAATGTTTACGTGCGTAATAGATACAAATCCATATTATATCTCAAAATAATAACCTGTATATTTTACAGGGAAGTTCTCAAGGGTGGCCTTGGATTGTTAAAAGATAAACTTAGGCACAAAAGAATTTTAAAGACTTTATCAGTGGATCAGCAGGCATCTGGCAAGTGACTCAGGACTCTGCTAGGAGGGAAGAGAGAAGAACCTTCATAAAATGTTCAGGAAGCATGACAAAGAAAACATTCAACTGGTCCCTGGTTAGAGGCTAATTGGTAGTTTCTGACTGGTAAAGCGTCTAGTTTTCTTGTTTGTTTGTTTTACTGTTTACATTGGGCTTCAATTTGCTTATCTAGGAGCCTAAAGTCCTGGGCTTTCTCAGCCTCACTGCCTCCCAATTGAAAAAAAAAAAAAAAAGAAAAAACTGTATGTAAAAAAAAGAAAAAAGAAAAAACTGTAAATACACACACACATATATAGTCGTTTTTTTTTTTTTTTGTAGAGACAGAGTCTCACTTTATGGCCCTCGGTAGAGTGCCGTGGCCTCACACAGCTCACAGCAACCTCCAACTCCTGGGCCTAAGCAATTCTCTTTCCTCAGCCTCCCGAGTAGCTGGGACTACAGGCGCCCGCCACAACGCCCGGCTATTTTTTGGTTGCAGTTCGGCCAGGGCCGGGTTTGAACCCGTCACCCTCGGTATATTGGGCCGGCGCCTTACCGACTGAGCCACAGGCACCGCCCCTATAGTCGTTTTTTTTTTTTTTTTTTTTTTTTAAAAAAAAACAATTCCCTCGTTTTAGCAAGTATCTTCTTTATAAGAGCTTGAGCAGAACTTGGGCATAATTGCCACTCTCTGTCACCATCACGGCTGGTTTTCTTTACCAGTATGGAACTCACAGGTCAGAAGATCAACCTCATTGCTTTTCATTCTGTTTTTCACAGTGAAACCAGATGGCATACTGTTGGGAGCACTTAGACCATTGACAGAATATAGGGTCTTGCTCTGTTACTTGGGCTAGCGTGCAGTGGTGTTATCATAACTCACTGCAATCTCCCGGGTTCATTGGATCCTCCCCTTTGTTGGAACTTTTAATAAGAAAATTTAAACTTATTAAAGGCTTCTAAAAACCTTTCCATTCTAGGAAAACAAGCCAAAGATTTACCACCCAACTTTGCTTGCATATCTACATATTTGGATAAATTCCTCTGTTCTTGATGTTTTTGATGTTCCTGGGCCTGCCTTCCATAAGGCGGGGGGGACCTCAAAGCCAGGTACCAGGATAGTTGCCCCACCAGGGGGCTCTACTGGTTTCACAAAGTCAGCCTATTTCTCTAAAACTGCCTGGTCATGTCTGATTCTGTGACCATTTTCAAATAGGACATTATATTCAAAGCTGTAGTAATACATATTTCTAATTATGTCTTGTTACAAAGAAAAGATTCATTTACTTTTCTCTCGCTCTCTCTCTCTCTTTTTTTTCTTTGAGACAGTCTCATTCTATTGCCCTGGGTAGAGTGCCCTGGCATCATAGCTCACAGCAACATTACACTCTTGGGCTCAAGCAGTCCTCTTGCCTCAGCCTCCCAAGTAGCTGGGACTACAGGCACTCACCACAACACCAGGCTAGTTTTTTCTATTTTTAGTAAAGATGGAATTTCACTCTGGCTCAGGCTGGTCTCAAACTCCTGAACTCAGGTGATCCACCTGCCTTGGCCTCTCAGAATGCTAGGTATACAGATATAAGCCACCACACCAGGCTTTTTAACTTATTAGTTTATTTTTACTTATTCTTTTTAACTTATTCATTTATCTTTTACCTTTTGGTAGAGGCAGGGACTCACTCTGTCACGCAGGATAGAACTCCTGAGCTCAAGCAATCCGCCCACCTCACCTTCTCAAGTAAATGGGGTTATGGGATTACAAACTCCAGCCACCATACCCACATTCTTATTGAATTTATGTAAATAATTATATTGTCATATGCTCTGGGAAAATCCACCCCCAAAACTGAGAGGGAGTGGAAAGACCAAAGAATGACTCAGACAAGCCCCACTTGGCCAGTTAGATGGGGAGTTTATTAGAGGTTACTTACAAGGGCGTTTGAGCCAGGGACACGCAGGAATTTCTTCCACTGGAGCTTCCTGCTAGCAAAAGCTGCATCTGCCCACCCTGAGTTGTCACTTTCAATCTCTCCCCAGTGAGTAATACAGATTTTTTACCATGCATCTTTGCTTGTTTGTAGAGAAACAAATCAAGCAGGTGCAGTACCATCATCATAGGCTGTCATGCAACCCATGTCATGTTAATGATATAGTTTTTGTATGACAGTTAGCTAAAGGGCGCTATAGGGCAACCAAAGCAGCTCTAAAGCAGTCAGGGCTGGTTTGAGCCTGCCATTTCTTTCTTTTTCTTTTCTTTTTCACCTCTCCTCTCCTCTCCTCCCCTCCCCTGTGCTCCCCTCCCCTCCTCTCCTCCTCCTCCTCCTCCTTCTCCCCCCCCCTCTTCCTCTCCCCCTTTTTCTCCCCCAGGTTAGAGCTCACAGCAACCTCAAATTCCTGGGCTCAAGCAACCCACCTGCTCTGGCCTCCCAGAGTGCTGGGATTACAGGGTGAGCCCCTGTTGTAACTCATTTGCCACCTGGAAGAAAAACTCAGACCCCACTTCAGGTATAAATCAGATGGTGATTTATTACACCTGCGCAGGTGGGCCGCCGCTCCAAAGGGCAAACGCCCCGAAGAGAAAAGCAGGCTGTCTTTTATACCCTTTTTGTGCTACCTAGAAAGCCAAGCAAAAACAGAAGTAGAACATGGCCGGTTAGCTCAGGGGTGGGGTTACAGTCAGGGGGCTGCAGCGTGGTGACTGCCTGGCGTACATCGTGACGGTTGGCACGGAGACAGCTTGGGAGATACAGTAGCCTGGGAACTTTGTGTAGGTAATTTTTTTCATTATTGTTTACCCATTGCTAGGGAGTTGGGGTAAGTTTTTCCATTGTTACTTGTTGCTAGGAGTTCTTGGGAACTCAGGGAACTTCCTTGTTGTATTCTGAAACCTGTTTGAGGAATTAACCCAAGGGGGGAGAGGGGGCGGGGTTTGAGACATGCGGGGACTCAGGCTGAGACAGGGGCCTTTAGGGGTCCTTTTGCTGGGTACGACACCCCTTCAAGGCAAGAAAGTGCTGAGGCACTCAGGAAAGTTGGGAGCACTCCTCTACCTCCCCAAGTAGTTATCTTTGTACCTGCTTAAGCGACTTTGTAACAGGTTTACCCATATCACCAAGCTAGTACAATGTTTCTGTTACTGGAACAGGAATATAAGAATACTGAGGAATAGTTTCCAAATTCTAAAAGATTGGGGAGAAAGAAAAAGTACTTGTTTTATCTTCATTCACAAAGATTTATTTTAGATTGCTTAAGAGAACAGAGGAAAGGTTTCCTTAAATCTGGAAAACAAGACATTGAGAATAAGGTATGTTTCAAACAAAAGGCCATAAAGAAACCATAATTCTTCATCCGTTCTTTCGCTGCTTCTTCTGCTTGATGTTCGATTAGGAATTTTATGAACAAATCAGTTTCTTCCTTAGACTTCTGGAAATTCTTACCCAGTCCAATGGTAGGATCTTCAAGTTGAACAGCTATACTTGTCAGTTCTTTCCCTGTATCTTCTCAAAGACAAAACAGTTCAGGATTATAGTTACTTGTAAATGCTTACAGGAAAGCAACAAAGCAAAACAATTAACTGTCCATGGAGGAGTCAAAATGGCCATGATTAAAAATCTGATGAGAGTGTATCACAATAATGGAAATTTTCTGGGGCATACAATATTGTAAGGAAATAATTAGAATTATGATGAATACATTATACAGGACACGTTAGGTTTCCAGGAGTTTCATATAATTTCTGGGACACTCATTAATAACATATATCCATGCACAAATATAACTTGAAGAAGGGAAAACCTCATTCTTTTTTTTTTTTTTTTTTGGAGAGACAGAGTCTCACTTTATGGCCCTCGGTAGAGTGCCGTGGCCTCACACAGCTCACAGCAACCTCCAACTCCTGGGCTTAAGCGATTCTCTTGCCTCAGCCTCCCGAGTAGCTGGGACTACAGGCGCCCGCCACAACACCCGGCTGTTTTTTGGTTGCAGCTTGGCCGGGGCCGGGTTTGAACCCGTCACCCTCGGTATATGGGGCCGGCGCCCTACCGACTGAGCCACAGGCACCGCCCGAAAACCTCATTCTTATTTAACAATGCTTCCCCCCGAAATTGAATATATCAAATAGGACTAAGTAGTTTAAGATTTTCCTTTTCAGGCTAAGACGGTGGCTCACGCCTGTAATCCTAGCAGCACTCTGGGAGGCCAGACGGGAGGATCCCTTGAGCTCACTGGTGGAGACCAGCCAGAGCAAGAGTGAGACCCTCCCCCCATCTCTAAAATAGAAAAAAAAAAGAAAAAAATAGTCAGGCGTTGTTGTTATGGCTGGTACCTGTAGTTCCAGCTACTTGGGAGGCAAGAGGATTGCTTGAGCCCAAGAGTTTGAGGTTGTTGTGAGCTATGACTCAATGGCAACAAAGGAGACAGAATAAACTTTTGAGATATTCCTGGGAGCTCTCAAAGTCAGTTTGAGATCAAAAAGGCTTAATTTAGAGCTTGATTTTGATAAGTTTATTAAATATCAAAGGTAGCGTAAAGCACTTGACCAAAATGAGATCACAGGTCACTGTGAAACGGTAGTCATTCATTTAACCAGAGTGATAAACGAAGACTTCAAAGACAAATATGGAAATTACATAGTTGTGGCTTAGCTCTTGGAATACAGAGGACTCAGTTTTCTCAGGTTATCAAAGACCTGATAAAGCAAGCTCAGATGAATGATCCATGAAAGCTTTGTATCAAGGAACTTTTGATATTAAGCCTCATCAGTTCTTAAAATCATAAATAAATTCATCCAAATCTTAGTCAGCTTAACCATACAGAGAATTCCTGTTCCAAGATTCCTCTTTCACAAACCTTCTACAACCTCCTCACATCCATTCAAGCTTCGTCCTATACTTCCCTTCTTTCTCATGTATGAAGACTAGTCATTTTACCTTAAGGCAAAAATTACCATGTTTTTCCTTTAGCGAAAACGCATGCTTGTATCTTTTGGTTTCACTTAGCAAAAATATCTTACTCTCCTCTAATACAGCATTGTTTGTCTTCTTCTTTCTTTCTTTTTTTTTTTTAAGAGAAAATCTTATTACGTCGCCCTCGGTAGAGTGTCGTGCCATCACAGCTCACAGCAACCTCTAACTCTTGGGCTTAAGCGATTCTCTTGCCTCAGCCTCCCGAGTAGCTGGGACTACAGGTGCCTACCCCAGTGCCCAGCTATTTTTTGGTTGCAGTTGTCATTGTTGTTTAGCAGGCTGGGCCAGGTTCGAACCTGCCTGCCTCAGTGTACGTGGCCGGTGCCCTACCCACTGAGCTACCAGTGCTGCCTGTCTTATTTCTAGTTTTATTTACAGTATATTAATTAGAATTTTTAACTCTTAATAACTATAACTTCCAGCAAAACCACCATTCTGACATTAACATAATTTTATAATTTTTGGAAGAATATGCTTTCTCATAGTTGGTTATTTCGATGTGGCACCAGATGTTATTTACTAACCAACCAAAAAGTCTTTAATTTTTCTGTAATAACTAGTGTTTATCCAAAAGTAGATAAATTTATATTCAGTAATTAATGTTTTAGTATTGCATCTTCTTTACAGGTAGGCTAGATGTTTAACAAATATCGGCTACAGTAGAACTTCTGTGAGATGACCACCCAAGGGTCATCACAATATTTGTCAACATAAGGAAGCAGGCCTGCTGTACTGATATGTACATGTACTTCACTTTCTTGTACAGCTTTTATTAGAGAATATCATATGAAATCATACATAATCAAAATACAGTAAAATCCCACATATGGTATCATATGAAATCAATAAATTTACTGTTTTCTTATGATTTAGTCATTCTTTCTGAAAAAAGAGTCAATCTTGGTCTGTTTCCTTTTTTTTAATTTCAGGTTAATATGAGTGTAAAATGATTAGGTTACAATGTTTGCATTTGCTAGGTAAGGTCCCTGTACCCAAGAGGCGTGCCACATAACCTCACATTGTGCCCATTAGGTGGGAGTATACCAATCCTTCTCCCTCCTCCCCTTTCCCCCCAACTTGAATTAAATTTTTTCTCTTGTGTGGGCATGTGTTATATACATCTATAGGGTTCAAATTAGTATTGAGTACACTGGATACTTGCTTTTCCATTCCTGTGATACTTTACTAAAGATTGATGTTCTCCAGCTCCATCCAGGTTAATGCAACAGATGCAAAGACTCCATCTTTTTTATGGCTCAATGGTGTTCCATGGTATATATGTATACCATGGATTATATATGGTATTCCATGGAGATATATATATATCATAGTTTATTAATCCATTCATTGGGTTGATGGGCACTTAGATTGTTTCCGCATCTTGGTGATTGTAAATTGAGCTGTCATAAACCATCTAGTGCAAAAGTCCTTATGATAAAATGATGTATGTTTCTTTTTTTTTGTGGAGACAGAGTCTCACTTTATCGCCCTCGGTAGAGTGCCGTGGCGTCGCTCACAGCAACCTCCAACTCCTGGACTTAGGCGATTCTCTTGCCTCAGCCTCCCCAGTAGCTGGGACTACAGGCGCCCGCCACAACGCCCCGCTATTTTTTGTTGCAGTTTGGCCGGGGCCGGGTTTGAACCCGCCACTCTTGGTACGTGGGGCTGGCGCCCTACTCACTGAGCCACGGGCACTGCCCATGATGTATGTTTCTTGTTACAAACATAAGTGGACAAAGCATGTTCAATGCTGGCTATACCACTTAGCGTACCTGGGCATTTTTCCATAGCATCTGACTTCCCCTGTGTTGTTAGATGTATAACATCCTCTTCTTTTGGAGTCTCTGCAATTTCTGCGTCATCTTCACTTGCTTCTTCCACTTCATCAGCTGCTTTGTTTGCTTTATGCTGGTTGGTACTTTGATCAATAGTGCTTGGAAAATTACGTCTGGGTCAGGTTCATTACAGTTTGCCACCTCTTCATCCATTGCAACAAAACTTTCAAAAGCTACTTCTTCAAATTCTGCCATGGGAGATGGACTGCCTGATGGGGCCAAAACATCTTGCTCTTGGGTTGTGACAAATCCTACTTTCTTGAAATGCTTCTGTATCATTTCTAGCTGAACTTTATTCTAAGCAGAACTGATCCAGAGGACAGCGTCCAAAGAATTAAGTGATTGCAGCAGACAAAGTTGCTTCCACAGGTGGACCACAGGTTTGTGTTTTATTAATAACTCACTGCAGGACTTGGGCTCACTAGTGCATTTTTTTCTTTTTTTAAGACAGAGTCTCACTTTTTGTCATGCCTGGTAGAGTGCTGTGACATCATAGTTCACAGCAATCTCAAACTCTTGGGCTCAAGTGATCTTCTTGCCTCAGCCTCCCAAGTAGCTGGGACTACAGGTGCCTGCCACAGTGCCCAGCTATTTTTAGACACAGGGTCTCGTTTTGACTCCTCAGGCTCTTCTTGAAATCTTGAGCTCAAGCAATCCACCTGCCTTGGCCTCCCAGAGGGCTAGGATTACAGGTGAGAGCCACAGCACCATGCCTCAGTAGTGTATTTTAAATGTCTTGATGATGCCTTGGTGAAGAGCTAGGACTTTTGTGGTTGTGTTTGGAGGCAGAAATTTCAGTGTCATGTTTGTGAGATGATTCACTTGTGAGTGGCTGGTACAATAGTCTACTGTCAGTAGAAATAGAGTATTTCTTCTTCTTCTTCATTTCTCAGTCAGTAACCACTTACCCATTCCTCAAATAGGGCACTAGTCATCCATGCACATTTGTTTCATCTCCAGTGATGGGCAAACCTTAGGCGTCAGGTTCTTGAACGGGTGTAGGCTTGCCAATTTACTAGTCAAGGGCTTTAGTTTCTCTTTGGTTGAGCTAATGCAAAGCAGAACTGTGAAACATTCTTTGGAAAGTGTTGCCCTCTTACATTTGTCCCCTTCGTGATAAGACTCCTGTCAGGCATCATCCTGAAAAAGATCCCGTACTTGTCAGCATTGAAGATGTCATCATTTCAGGGCCAGGCACAGTGGCTCACACCTGTAATCCCAGCACTTGGCAGGCTGAGGCGGGTGGATTCCCTGAGCTCTCAGATTCAAGGCCGGCCTGAGCCAGAGGGAGACCTCATCTCTAAAAATAGCCAGGTGTGCCTTAGTGTGGCGGGCACCTGTAGTTCCAGCTACTTGGGAAGCAGAGGCAAGATAATCGCTTAAGCCCAGGAGTTTGAGGTTGCTGTAAGATATGATGCCATGGCACTTTAAACCAAGAGCAACAAGTGAGACTCTGTCTAAAGAAAAAAAAAAAAAAGATGCCGTCATCTTTGAAGCCTCTGGCGACATCCAGGAACTCTGATACAACTTCTACTGGAACTTCACTGGATTCACCACACAAATCTTTCTGGGAAATATTGTGTGGCAGTTTAAATTTCTTGAGCAATCAAGTGATGCTTGGAAATATGCCACCTTGAATTCCTGTATGAATTTTTTTTAGCAACTTCTTTGATCATTTGCCTTGAGATTTGGGCATTAAGTGCTATCATTTCTTAGAACCAGTTTAATGTGGTTTCACATTGACTTCATCAAGGTAATCAAGGTAAGTACTCATGTTTACATTTTTGGATGTTGCTACCTGTGGCCTTGCTAACACCAAAATATTCTGTCATCTTTCTTTGCCTGTGGCATATCAGCAAATGTAGAAGATAAACCTTTCCTTAATATCAGCTCTTTGTGTTTTTTCTGTTGGGTAACTGTGTCTCGATTAACTATAAATTTTTTTTCATTAAATGTAGGATGCACCTACAATTCAGACCAGTCCTCCACATTGCAAAAGTTTCCGCAACATGTGATAAACAATACCATTTTAGGCCTAATCCAACTCATGGTAACAATAAGATATGAAAAAATAACTTATCATAGAAAAAATGATACAACTGTGGTGGCTCACGCCTGTAGTCCCAGCACTGTGGGAGGCCGAGGCGGGTGGATTGCCTGAGCTCAGAGGTTTGAGACCAGTATGAGCAGCAGTGAGCCAGAGTAAGACCCTGTCTCTACTAACATCAAAAACAGCTGGACGTTGTGGCGGGTGCCTGTAATCCCAGCTACTGGGGAGGCAATGGGACAGAGCATCGCCAGAGGAAGAACATTTAAAAAAAAAAAAGAAGAAAATGAACAGCAACAACAAAAAAGTACTTAAAACGAAGAAGAATGAACAAGCAAGCTGAAATTAAAAATAAAAAAAATAAAATGATACAACTAAGGGGCAAAGCCCATACTTTCTACCTCTTGGTGTAGAGTGGACTCTACTGGTCAAGTTATACAAGGTAAATTAATATTGTGTGTCACAGTCCAAGTTACAGAGATGGTCAGTCTTCCATTGAGTATATGTGGTACATGTCCAGCCCATGAAAATTAGGTCTACTTAAGGAGGTGGTCACTGTAGGGAGGTGGCCAACTATGGAGGTTCTACTGTATTTAATTTAAGAAAACTCTAAGGGTGTAAAGATTACAAAAGAGATTTAGAAAACCTTTATGGCGGACATACTAAAAAAACTAATCAGAGTTGAAAAGTTCATTTATAAGCTTTTATCTTTCTTGTATCCATTTAATTCATTTATTCTTAATAATTACTTACGAAAATGTCATGACATATGAAAAAATGCTCATCATCCTTAATCATCAGAGAAACGCAAATCAGAACTACTTTGAGATATCATCTAACTCCAGTAAGATTAGCCCATATCACAAAATCCCAAAACCAGAGATGTTGGCGTGGATGTGGAGAAAAGGGAACACTCCTACACTGCTGGTGGGGAATGCAAATTAATACATTCCTTTTGGAAAGATGTTTGGAGAACACTTAGAGATCTAAAAATAGACCTGCCATTCAATCCTATAATTCCTCTACTAGGTATATACCCAGAAGACCAAAAATCACATTATAATAAGATATCTGTACCAGAATGTTTATTGCAGCCCAATTCGTAATTGCTAAGTCATGGAAAAAGCCCGAGTGCCCATCGATCCATGAATGGATTAATAAATTGTGGTGTATGTACAACATGGAATATTATGCAGCCTTAAAGAAAGATGGAGACTTTACCTCTTTCATGTTTACATGGATGGAGCTGGAACATATTCTTCTTAGTAAAGTATCTCAAGAAGGGAAGAAAAAGTATCCAATGTACTCAGCCCTACTATGAAACTAATTTATGGCTTTCATATGAAAGCTATAACCCAGTTATAACCTAAGAATATGGGGAAGGGGGAGAGGGAAGGGAGGGACGGGGGACGATGGGTGGAGGGAGGGTGATTGGTGGGATTACAAGGGTACATGTGAAACTTACTAAATGTAGAATATAAATGTTTTAACACAATAACTAAGAAAATGCCAGGAAGGCTATGTTAAACATTGTGATGAAAATATGTCAAATGATATATAAAACCAGGTTATGACGCCCCATAATCGCATTAATGTACACAGCTATGATATAATTAAAAAAGAGAAAATGTCATGAGACATTCAACAAAGCCAGCTATCATCTCAAGTTATTTCCCTGTTGACTACTTTTATAGTGCTAATGCAGCAGGATAGGCAGTCATCACAAAAGTAAGAATCCTAAAAAGTTGAACTCATAGGCACTGTGGTTTGAATATGTCTCTTAAATTCCATATGTTGGAAACCTAAACCCAAATTCACATTGTGATGATATTTAGAGTTGGGTCTTTAGTGGGTGGTTAGGATTAAAAAATGTCAGGGTGGGGCCCCTATGATGACACTAGTGAATGAATAAGAAAAGTCAGAGAGACCTGAACTAGCACACTCTGGCCCTCTCACCATGTAATGCCCTCTGCCATGTCATGACACAGTATGAAGACCCTCTCCAGAAGCTGAGCAGATGCTGGTCTTGGACACCCCAGCCTCTAGAAATACTAGTAAAATACTTTACTTTTCTAATGGGTACCTTATTTATTTCTTGTTGAGTATTTTGAGTTCTTTGTAGATTCTAAATATTAGTCCTTTTGTGGACACATAGTTTATGAAATTTTCTCCATTCTGTATTAACTCTATTGATGATTTAACTATTCTCTACTATTCTTTTGATTATTAATTAATTTATTTATTTATTGCTCTGCAGAGCAATAAATTAATTAAGTCCAATTTGTATTCCCTTTTTATTGCATTTGCTTTTGAGGTTTTAGTCATAAATTCTTTGCCTAGGTCAATGTCCAAAAGAGAGTTTTTCTAGGTTTTCTTCTAGAGTTTTCTTTATTTTCTCAGGTCTAACAGTTAAGTCGTTAGTTCACCTTTAAATTTTTTTTTAATCCACCCATCTCCATACTGATGTAATCCATGTTGAATGAATTTTTTTGTATGCACGTATTCTGAGAGTTAGGGATCTAGTTTAATTCTTCTGCATATGGCTCCTCAATTTTTCCAGCACCATTAATTGAGTAGTGTGGCTTTGCTCCAGTATATGTTTTTGTCTGCTTTTTTCAAAAATCAGCGGGTTGTAGGTATATGGCTTTATTTCTGAGTTCTCTATTCTGATGCATTGTTTTATGTAGGATAATATTTAGAAATAAACTTATCCTACATCAAGCACACAAAGTAAACTCAGTGTGAGTTTAAAATGACATGCTTTTCTTCCAGAGGCTTAAGAGGCTTGGACCCCCCTGGGTTACTCACAGAGTTAGGCTTTTTTTGAATTGTAAAAATTCCTTAGGCTTTTTCTCTGAAGCAGTACACCCCGTGAAGCCTGAGATCCAAGGGCATGCCGCCCTTCCTCAGAGATACAGGCCAGAGGGTTGACATATGTTAACAACATATTGTCAGAGGTCTATAGGTGCTCTGCCCTGAGGGAAGGACACAGTCGTTACTTCATACTGAGTAAACTGAGTGAATGCTTGAAGATATTCTTCTATTAACTCTGTTCCCCTGTGGCTGCTTTCATCTTTGTGGCCTGCTCGGAAAACTAGTCACTGTTTAGAGGAAGGGATTTACTACACAAGTGGTTACGTTGATATGATAAATATTTCCTTTCAAGTTAAAATTCAGCTAATAGATAATGGATTAGGTGTGTACGTGACTGGAAGAGTATAAAACTTAAACTTGGAATAAAGAACTTTGCTATATGCCATCCCACGGTGTATAGTCTGTTTCTTGACTTAATAATTACAGGAGCGAGTTTACACCTACAGCAAAGCTGCTGCTTGTTCGCGTCTCGGGTCACGCAACATTTTATGTGTCTACTTTTATACCAGTACCATGTTGTTTTGATCCTTGCAGCATAATTTGAAGTCCGGTAACGTGATGCCTCCAGTTTAGTTATTGTTACTTAGGATTGATTTGGCTATTCAGGCTCTTTTTTGGTTGTATATAAATTTCAGAATTGTGTTTTTTTCTAATTCTGAAAAAAATTACATTGGCATTTTGATAGGAATTGCATTGAATCTATAGATTGCTTTGGGCAATATGGTTATTTGCACAATATGGATTCTTCTGACCCATGAGCATGGAATGTTTTTTCAATTTATTTGTGCTGTCTACGATTGCTTTCATCAGTGATTTGTACTTCTTCCTATAAAGACTTTTCATCTCCTTAGTTACATTTATTCCAGGGTGAATATGTGTGTGTGTGTGTGTTTATTTGTTTGTTAGTTTTTTGCAGCTATGGTACATGTGCTTGAGTTCTTGATTTTGTTCTGTCCTTGGCCATTGTTTCCGTATAGAAATATGATTGAATTTTGCATATTAACTCTATAATCTGAGACTTTGCTGTTTTGTTTGTCAAATCTAGGGATCTTTCGGAGGTGTCCTTAGAGTTTTCTAGGTATAATATTGTATCATCAGAAAGCAGAGATAGGCTCGGCGCTTGTAGCTCAAGTGGCTATGGTGCCAGCCACATACACTGGAGCTGGCGGGTTCAAATCCAGGCCGGACCTGCCAAACAACAATGGCAACTACAACCAAAAAAATAGCCGGGCTTCTTGGCGGGTGCCTGTGGTCCCAGCTACTCCGGAGACTGAGGTGAGAGAATCACTTAAGCCCAAAAGTTTGAGGTTGCTGTGAGCTGTGATGCCACAGCACTGACACTCTACCCAGGGCGACAGCTTGAGACTCTGTCTCAAGGGAAAAAAAAAAAAAAAAAAGTACTTACTTTTGTCAACTGTATATACAGTAGTGAGGAATAAAATGCACGCACAAAACAATGGTTGTAATATGAAATATCTTCAAAATATGACCAGTCTGGCATAGAATCTTCTCCTCCTTCTCAAGGTCTTTGGCTCCCTGTCTTCTAACCTGGATGAGCATTGCAGAGGTTGTCTAACAATTCCATTTCAAAGTCATTTCCAGAAGACTTTATCTATCATTTTTTTTAAACAAATGGGTATTCACGAGATGTGTTATTTTCTAACTCTATCATACATTGGCAATGTCTTTACATCTAGAAGGGCTAGATGTCCTGAACATTTTCTTTTAAAAGGTAGGGGGGAAAGTTCAGAGCTGTTTTTTCATCACAGGCCTTCAATAACTGGCCAGTAAACATTCCCAACCGGTGGTGAGCATTCCAAAAGGCCAAATGTGATATGTTGTTTCCTCTGATGTCACGGTCTGGTGGTAGAATGAAGACCAATTGCCCGATGGTCTGCTAACCATTCCACCCATCCTCATCCAGGGCTCAGCTCAGCTCAGCTCCAGGCCAGTTAAGGTCTTTGTCTGTCCTTGTCAGGTCTGTCCTTGCTCAACTGGGACAGAGCAGTCACACCAGGATCTGCATCTGCGCCATTCCACGAGCCAAGGAGGTGACTGAGCGTCCTCGGACCCGCTTTCTCGGACCCTCCAAACCCTAACAGCCCTCTATGGTGTTCTGGCAGCTGCCATTCTTCTCCTCCCACTACACCCACTGCCTTGTCCTGAACATTTGCAGGGGGCTTCCCCGAGGCAGGGCAGGGTTGGGCCAGGAGTCTGGCCTGGGAGAGCTGCAGGCATCATCAGATTATGGAGGTGGGGTTGGCTGCGGCTTCCAGGCTTGTGCTGGGCCAGAGGGCAGTCACAGTGAGAGCTTCTAGTGATTGTAGGGCAGAGGGTGCAGACCATCTGGGGGCCCCCCAGCTCACCCGATGGCTCAGAACGGGAGTGCCCCAAAGGCCCAGCAAGAACTAGCCCAGCTATGTCTCACGGCACTCTCTCTATGCCGAATTTCTAAAGTCTTCTTATCAGAAAAGGATACTAAGTTTTGTCGAATCTTTTTCTGCATCTGTTGAGAGGATCACCTGGTCTTTGTTTTCCCTTCTACTTATGTGGATAATTACTTTTATTGATCTGCCTACGTTACACCAGGTTTGTTTTGTTTTGTTTTGAGACTAGAGCCTCACTTTGTTGTCCCAGGTAGAGTGCCATGGCGTCATAACTCTCAGCAAGCTCAAACTCTTGGGCTCAAGAGATTCTCTTGCCTCAGCCTCCCTGGGACTATAGGCGCCTGCCACAATGCCGGGCTGTTTTTGGAGGTGGGGGTGGGGGGGTGTCTTGCTCTTGCTCAGGCTTTTTGTTGTTGCTGTTACACCTGTTTTGAAAACCTGGTATAAAGCCTACTTGATCATGATGCATAATATTTTATTGTGTAGCATTTGGTAGGATTTTATTGCATATTTTTTGCATCAGTATTCATTAGTGACTTTGGTCTGTAGTTTTCCTTTTTGTTGGGTCTTTTCCTAGTTTTGGTATCAAGATGTTTCCTTGACTGTGTTGGGGAAGGTTCCTTCTCCATGTTTTGGAATAGATTCTGTAGTATAGATACAATGTCTTCTATGAAGGTTTGATAGAATTCTGTTGTGAAGCCATCTGGTTCAGGGCTTTTTTTTTTTTTTTTTTGGTTGGGAACTTTTTTATTGTTATTTCAATTTTGGTGATTAATATCATTCTGTTCAAGAGATCTGTTTCTTCCTGGTTAAGTCTAAGGAGGTTTTATGATTTCAGGTATTGGTCCATTTCCTACGCATTGGCAAATTTCTGGGCATAGAGTTTTTGTATTAATCAGATATGAACTCTTGTATCTCTGTGGTATCTGTTGTTATTTCTCCTTTTCTTGTTTCTGATTGAGTTTGTTAGATAGCTTACTTTTCTATTTTTAGTTAATCTGGCCAAAGGGTTGTCAATTTTGTTTATCTTTTCAAAGAACCAACTTTTTGTTTCATTGATTTTCTGAATGATTTTTTTTTTTGTTTTCAATTTCATTTATTTCTGCTTTAGTTTTGATTATTTATTTTCTTGTGCTACATTTGGGATTAGATTGCTCTTCCTTTTCCAGTTCCTTGAGGTGGTTCATTAGTTTGTTAATGTGTATTCTTACTGTTTTTTGGATGTGGGCATCTAATTTATAAATTTTCCTCTAGGAACTGCTTTTGCAGTATTCCTCAGGTTTTGATACCTTGTGGCTTCCTTGTCATTATGTTCGAGAATCTATTGAGTTCCTTCTTTATCTCCTCCTTGACCGAGCTATTGTTCATCATAAGGTTGTTTAGTTGTCATGACTTTATGTGGGGATGAAGGTTTTGTTGGAGTTGAGTTCTACCTTTCTTTGCTTGTGGTCTGAAAAGATACAAGTAATTTCTATTCTTTTCATTTTGTTGAGGTTTGATTTCTGTCCTAGGATATGGTCAGTTTTGGAGTAAGAACCATGAGCTGGCATGAAGAACGTATACACAATAGTTTGGGGGTGGTATGTTCTGTCTATGTCTACTAAACCTAATTATTCTAGGGTAGGATTTAAGTCTCTTGTTCTATATTTACTGTCTATTTAGAAGATCTGTCCAGTTCTGTCAGTGGGGTATTGAAGTATCCAGCTATCATGTTGTTGGATGATATCATATTGCTAAGATGAATTAGGTGTTTTTTTTTGTTTTTTTTTTTTTTTTGTAAATCTGGAAGCATTTAAGTTGGGTCCATGTATATTTGGAATTGATATATCTTTTTGTTGTATTTTCCTTTGACCCGTATACAGTATCCATCTTCATCTTTCATTGCTTTAAATCCATTTGTATCTGCAAATAAAATTATGGCCCCTCCTTTCTTCTGATTTCTATTTGCCTGAAATATTGTTTTATAGACTTTCGCTCTGAGTCTTGTTTTGTCCTTAGAGGATAGATGTGTTTCCTTTAGAAACATAGTTGGCTTATACTTTTTTATCCAGTGGGCCAGCCTGTGCCTCTCCAGCGGGGAATTCAAGCCATTCACGTTTATTGGGAGAATTGATAAATTTGATGGAGTTCTGTTTGTCTTGTTTTGTGGAGGTCTGACATCTAGTTTTATCACGTGGGCCATTGTGGGAGCTAAGCTTTGACCTTGCATTTCCAGGTATCTTTCCTTTGCTGGTGGTCTGTTGTGATGGTCTGCGTGCAGTACGAGTCTGAGTCCTTCCTGCAGAGCTGGTCTTACAGTGGCAAATTTTCTCAATGCTTGCTTGTCAGTACAAGATTTGATTTTGCCATCAAATATGAAACTGAGTTTGGCAGGATACAGGATCCTAGGGTGGAAGTTGTTTTCTTTGAGTTGAAAGTCACAGTCAAATCTCTTCTGGCTTGTAACGTTTCAGCTGAGAAATCCACTGGGAACCTGATGGATCTCCTCCTGCAGGGCAATTAGTGCTTACTCCTGGCTGCTTGCAGAATTTTCTCTTCCATTTGACCTTGACCAGGTTTATTGCAATGTGGCTAGAGGATGCTCTGTATGTATTAAGACAATTGGGGTTTAATATCCACCTAAAAGGAGTGTGTTGGAACCTCTGTGGTGATGCTTGGGAAATTTTCAGTTATGATATCCTTCAGTCGGGCTTCCATACCTTTGAGTTGCTCTTCTCCTTCAGGAGTAGCAATAATTCATATTTATGTATGTTTTGTTATATCTCATAATTCTCTATGAGACTTCTGTTTTTACTCGCTTCTTTTCTGCCTCTTTAAATGCCTGAGTTAGTTCAAGGACCTTATCCTGTATCCCTGAGATTCTTTCTTCTCCATGCTTTAATCTGTTATTGATACTTTCTACTGCATCTTTAAGTTCCCCGAATGACTCCTTCAATTCCTTAAGCTCTGATATATCCTTTCTAATTTCATGATGTCTTTCATTCATTTCTTGGGTGGATTTTGGATTTCATATTGGTGGTTTTTCACTTTCCCTTTGATTCCCTTCATCATTTTTGCCATCCATATGCTAAATTCCCCTTCTGTCATTTCCACAATTTCTTTATAGGTGGGATTCTCTGTAGTAGCTGTGTTGTGATGCCTTAGGGGGTGGGGTTTGATCTGTTCTGTTTTTTTCTTATTACCAGAATTTCTTTTTATTGTTTCCTCCTCATGTGTGTTTTCTTTTCTTTTCTTTTCTTTTCTTTCTTTCTTTCTTTCTTTTTTTTTTTATGAAATCATAGCTGTGTACATTAATGCAATCATGGGGTACAATGTGCTGGTTTTATATACCATTTGACATATTTTCATCAAACTGATTAACATAGCCTTCATGGCATTTTCTTAGTTATTGTGTTAAGACATTTATATTCTACACCTGGTAAATTTCACATGTACCCTTGTAAGATGCACCATAGGTGTGCTTCTACCAATCACCCTCCCTCCACCTAACCTCCTCCCTCCCCTCCCCTCCGTCTCCCCTTTCCCTTTCTTCTTGGGCTATAATTGGGTTACAGTGTTCATAAGAAAGCTAAAAATTGGTTTCATAGTAGGGCTGAAAGGCAGGAAGATACTTTTTCTTCCATTCTTGAGATACTTTGCTAAGAAGAATATGTTCCAGCTCCATCCATGTAAACACGTAAGAGGTAAAGTCTCCATCTTTCTTTAAGGCTGCATAATATTCCATGGTGTACATATACCACAATTTATTAATCCATTTGTGGGTCGATGGACACTTGGGCTTCTTCTGATTGATGACTTAGCAATTAGGAATTGGGCTGCAATAAACATTCTGGTACAAATATCTTTGTTATAACGTAAGTTTTGGTCTTCTGTATATATACCTAGTAAGTGGAATTATAGGATCAAATGGCAGGTCTATTTTTAGATCTCTAAGTATTCTCCAAACATCTTTCCAAAAGGAATGTATTAGTTTTCATTCCCACCAGTAGTGTAGAAGTGTTCCCTTTTCTCCACATCCACGCCAACATCTCTGGTTTTGGGATTTTGTGAAGTGGGTAATCTTACTGGAGTTAGATAATATCTCAAAATAGTTTTGATCCGCATTTCTCTGATGCTTAAGGATGATGAATATTTTTTTCATATGTCTGTAGGCTGTGTGCCTGTCTTCTTCAGAGAAGTTTCTCTACAAGTCCCTTGCCCATCCTGAGATGGGATCACTTGTTCTTTTCTTGCTAATACATTTGAGTCCTCTGTGGATTCTGGTTATTAAACCTTTGTCAGAGACATAACCTGCAAATATCTTCTCCCATTCTGAGGGCTGTCTGCTTGCTTTACTTACTGTGTTCTTGGCTGCGCAGAAGCTTTGTAGTTTGATCAGGTCCCAGTAGTGTATTTTTGATGCTGCTTCAATTGCTCGGGGGGTGAGGGTGGGGGTCCTTCTCAGAAAATATCCGCCCAGGCCGATTTCTTCAAGAGTTTTCCCTGCACTTTTTTCTAGTATTTTCATAGCTTTATGTCTTAAGTTTAAATCTTTAATCCAGTGAGAGTCTACCTTAGTTAATGGTGAAAGGAGTGGGTCCAGTTTCAGTCTTCTACAAGTCACCAGCCAGTTTACCCAGTACCATTTGTTAAATAGGGAGTCTTTTCCCCACTGAATGTTCTTAATTGGCTTGTCAAAGATCAAATAATGGTAAGTAGCTGAGTTCATCTCTTGGTACTCTGTTCTGTTCCATACATCTCTCTGTTTTTGTGCCAGTACCATGCTGTTTTGATCACTATCGATTTATAGTATAGTCTGAGGTCTGGTAGTATGATTCCTCCTGCTTTGTTTTTATTTCTGAGTAATGTCTTAGCTATTCAGGGTTTTTCTGATTCCATATAAAATGAAGTATTATTTTTTTGAGATCTTTAAAGTATGACAGTGGAGCTTTAATAGGGATTGCATTAAAATTGTATATTGCTTTGGGTAGTATGGGCATTTTAACAATGTTGATTCTTCCCAGCCATGAGCATGATATGTTTTTCCATTTGTCAACATCTTCAGCTATTTCTTTTCTTAGAGTTTCACAGTTCTCTTTAAAGAGATCTTTCACGTCCTTTGTTAGGTAAACTCCCAAATATTTCATCTTCTTTGGCAATACGGTGAACGGATTAGAGTCCTTGACTGTTTTTTCAGCTTGACTGTTGTTGGTATACATAAAGGCTACAGATTTATGAGTGTTGATTTTGTAACCTGAGACACTGCTGTATTCCTTGATCACTTCTAAGAGTTTTGTATTTTGTTGTAGAATCCCTGGTGATTTCCAGATATACAATCATATCATCTGCAAAGAGTGAAAGTTTGATCTCTTCTGACCCCACATGGATACCCTTGATCGGCTTTTCTTCCCTAATTGCAATGGCTAAGACTTCCATTACAATGTTAAAAATCAGTGAAGACGATGGGCAACTTTGCCTGGTTCCTGATCTGAGTGGAAATGATTTCAATTTAACTCCATTCAATATGATATTGGCTGTGGGTTTACTGTAGATGGCCTCTATCAGTTTAAGAAATGTCCCTTCTATACCTATTTTCTTAAGTGTTCCGATCATGAAAGGATGCTGGATATTATCAAAAGCTTTTTCTGCATCAACTGAGAGAATCATATGGTCTTTGTTTTTTAATTTGTTTATGTGATGAATTATATTTATAGATTTAGGCATATGGAACCAGCCTTGAGACCCTGGGATAAAACCCTCTTGGTCGTGGTGTATAATTTGTTTGATGTGTTGCTGGATTCTGTTTGTTAGGATCTTGTTCAATATTTTTGCATGAATATTCATTAGTGATATTGGTCTATAATTTTCTTTTCTTGTTGGGTCTTTTCCTGGTTTGGGGATCAAGGTGCTGTTTGCTTCATAGAATGTGTTGGGTAAGTATTCCTTCTTTTTCTGTATTTTGGAAAAGCTTGAGTAATATAGGTACTAGTTCCTCTTTAAAGGTTTGGTAGAATTCTGATGTGAAGCTATCTGGTCCTGGCATTTTCTTTTTAGGGAGATTTTGTGTAGTTGATGCTATTTCAGAACTTGATATAGGCCTGTTCAACATTTCCTCTTCATTCTGGCTAAGTCTTGGAAGGTGGTGTGCTTCCAAGTGTTCATCAATTTCCTTCAGATTTTCATACTTCTGAGAATAAAGTCTCTTGTAATATTCATTAAGGATTTTTTTGAATTTCTGAGGAGTCTGTTGTTATTTCATCTTTACCATTTCTGATTGATAAAATTAAAGATTTTACTCTTTTTTTTTTCCTGGTTAGGTTAGCCAAAGGTTCATCTATTTTATTGACCTTTTCAAAAAAAACCAACTTTTTGATTTATTGGTCTGTTATATAATCCTTTTGTTTTCAATTTCATTTAATTCTGCTGTAATTTTTGTTATTTCTCTTCTGCTGGGTTTGGGATTGGAATGTTTTCCTTTCCAGTTGCTTGAGATGTCCCATTAAGTTGTTAACTTCCTCTCTTTCCCTTCTCTTGAGGAAGGCTTGCAGTGGTATAAATTTCTCTCTTAGGACTGCCTTTGTGGTATCCCAAAGGTTCTGATAATTTATGTCTTCATTATCGTTTTGTTCCAAAAATTTGGCAATTTCCTTCTTAATCTCGTCTATGACCCAGCCATCATTCAGCATAAGGTTATTTAGCTTCCATGTTTTTGTGTGAGTATTCAGATTCCTGTTGTTACTGAGTTCAACTTTTATTCCATGATGGTCCAAGAAGATGCAAGGAATAATTTCTATTCTTTTAAATTTGCTGAGATTAGACTCGTGACCTAAGATGTGATCAATTTTGGAGTGTGTTCCATGGGCTGATGAGAAGAATGTGTATTCAGCTTTGTTAGGATGAAATGTTCTGTAGATGTCTGTTAAATCCAACTGTGGAATGGTTAAGTTTAAGTCTAAAATTTCTTTGCTTAGCTTCTTTTTGGAGGATCTATCCAACACTGCCAAAAGAGTGTTAAAATCTCTGACTATTATGGTGCTGGAGGAAATCAAGTTGCTCATATCTGTTGGAGTCTCTCTCATAAATTGAGGCGAATTCTGGTTGGGTGCATAAATGTTAACAATTGAAATCTCATCATGTTGAGTGTCACCCTTAACAAATATGAAGTGACCATCCTTATCTTTCCTTACTCTTTTTGGTTTAAAGCCTATTGTATCTATAAATAAAATTGCAACACCTGCTTTTCTCTGATTTCCATTTGCCTGGAATGTAGATGACCATCCCTTCACCCTGAGTCTATATTTATCCTTTAAGGTAAGATGAGATTCTTGTATGCAGCAGATATCTTGCTTGAGTTTTTGTATCTGGTCAGACAACCTGTGCCTCTTTAGAGGACAACTTAAGACATTCACATTAATTGAGAATATTGAGTTTTTCGAAAGTCCAGTAGACATTTTTAATCCTTTCGCCACTGTGGAAGTTGGAATTTTATCAAAAGTTTCTGGGTGAGTTTTCTTTTGTGGTGGAGGATTGAGCTGGTCATTATGAAGGATAGGTCTGAGAATATCCTGGATAGCTGGTTTAGTTATGGCAAATTTCTTCAGCATGTGAATGTCATTAAAGTATTTAATTTCTTCATCATAAATGAAACTCAGTTTAGGTGGATACAGGATCCTGGGTTGAAAGTTATTTTGTTTTAGGAGATTAAAAGTCGATGACCATCCTCTTCTAGCTTGAAAGGTTTCAGCAGAGAGATCTTCAGTCATTTTAATATTCTTCCCCTCGTAGGTTTTATGCCTGGCAGGAGAATGCCATGGCACCCTAGTAGGGGTAGGAGGTCCGGTTTTTAGAGGGTCTCTCCTGTGGGATAAAATGGGAAGGATGTTTGAACTTTGCTCGCTTGTTTGTAGAGAGTATACTGTGAGCCGTTCTCTTGTGGGAGGGGACTCCCATCTGCTTGGTGATGGATTTTGTGCCTATTATTTGTATCCTTGGGGTTGCAGCCCACCTCTGCAGGGTTGATGTGCGTTCTTCAACCTTCTC
The DNA here is from genome assembly GCF_027406575.1 of Nycticebus coucang. Classification (NCBI taxonomy): domain Eukaryota; kingdom Metazoa; phylum Chordata; class Mammalia; order Primates; family Lorisidae; genus Nycticebus; species Nycticebus coucang. Next base: position 53,150,034 of record NC_069784.1, on the reverse strand, counting down.
TCTTGGCTCAGCTCAAAACCATCACCTTACTTACTAAACTTCTGTCCTTTAACTCTCCTTCTGGATGGGAGCCTCTGTGGAAAGTTGGCTCCAGTTGGCCATCTTGCCTCCACCCTGCCTCATGTGTGTTTTCTAATTGTTCACTTCCTTAACCCTACTTTATCCTTTTGCTTCCTTAGCTTCCTCCTTAATTTCCTTGTCTCTGTGCTTGGGTGTTGGAGTGGCCAAGAGTGGCTGGTGAGGAGATGTCTCTCTAGTCCTCTATCTTGGACTCCTTCCTGGATCATGTTTTTTAATCCATTCTGCCAATCTGTATCTTTTAAATGGAGCATTTAATCCACTTACGTCCAAGGTTAATATTGATATGTGAGGCTTTGTTCTTGTGATATTGTTAGTTGATTGCTACTTGTTTTCTAAATTCTTTCTTCTTCTCTTTTTGCCTCTGTGGTTTGCCTAATTTCTATCATGTTGCTATTTAATTCCTCTCCTTTCCTCCTTTGTGTGATTGCTTTATGAGACCCATAACTTGTATATTTTCATACATTTTTATGATAGTTAATACTGACCATTCAGTTCCTCGTTAAGACCCTTGATCACTATGGCCAATCCAGTAGTGAGAAATGAATTATTTCAGCATTTGCTTGTCTAGGAAAGATTTTATTGCTACTTAATTTATGAAGCTTTTTCTGGCAGGATTTAATTTATTTTTGTTTTTATTTTATTTTATTTTATTTTATTTTATTTTTGAGACAGGGTCTCACTCTGCCACCCTGGGTAGAATGCCATGGCATCATTGTATCATTGTAGCTCACAGCAACCTCAAACTCTTGGGCTTGAGCAGTTTTCGGTGTCAGCCTCATTAGTAGCTGGGACTACCATCATGTGCTACCACACTTGGCTAGTTTTTCTATTTTAAGTAGAGATGGGGTGTCACTCTTGCTCAGACTGGTCTCAAACTGCTGAGCTCAAGCAATCTACCCACCTTGTCCTCCCAGAGTGCTAGGATTACAAATGGGAACCACCGAACCCCTCCCGGATATAAAGTTCTTGACTGATAGTTCTTTTCTTTTAGCGTTTTAAAAATGCCCTCTCATTCTCTTCTGGTCTGCAACGTTTCTGCTGATTAGACTGGTGTTAGTCTGATGGAGTTTCCTTTTAGTTGATTAGAAACACTTTTTTCTTGCCATTTTACAAAGTCTCTCTTCCACCTTGACTTTAGTCATTTGGATTATACAAGTCCTTTTTGCAGCATATTTGACTGGGGGATCATTAGGTCTCCTGCATCAGAATGTATAACTCTCTTGGAAGTCCTCAGAATTTTTCATCAATTATTTCCTTAAAGAAGGCTTTAAACTTTTTGATCTCTCTTCCCCATCAGCAATACTGATATTTCATAGGTTTGGTCACTTTACGTAGTCCTAGACACCTCAAAGGTTAATCTCATTCTTTTTTGTTCTCTTTTCCTTATTTTTGTATAACTTGATTAATTCTAGAAACCTGCCTTCAAGTTCTGAGATTTTCTTCTGCTTGATCTGGTCTGTTTTGAAGGTTTTGAATGTGTTTCACATTTCCTTTGATGAATTTTCAGCTCTAGAATTTCTATGTTTTTCTTAAGATGTCATCTCCTTGGTAAATTTCTCCTTTATATCCTGAATTGATATTTAGATTTCTTTGTAGTGGTCTTCAGATTTCTCTCGTATCTCATTGAGCTTCTGTAGGATCAGTATATGGAATTCTTTTTCTGGCATTATGCAGAATGTTTTGACATGTGTTGTTGTCCTTTTGTGAGTCACGGTTCCTTGCCTTTTCATATTTCTTGTGTCCTTTCATTGATATCTGCACATACGATGTAGCGGTCACTTGTTCTGACTTTTTAAAATTGATTTGAAGGGGAAAATTTTTTCCTGATGATACATATATGCTGCCGTTTGAGTAGGACACCTTGGCTTTAATTTTGGGTGCCGGTAGTAGTGTGGTCTTTGTATGACTTCTTAGGTCATAGGGGGCCAGTCAGATCTGATTTCCTTGGTGGCTTTGGGAACAGTTGTTTGTAGAGGCTGTAGTTGAGATTTTCTGGAAACTCAAATGTTAGCTGAACCAGTCGTTGTGACCAGTGTTGTATCAGAGGTCTGTGTGTGTCTGATTTTAGGTCCCAGAGCAACTTATGCAGGATGCAGAGTTAGTATGTCCCGAGAGGTCATTTGTGGCCCTTCAGGTGGCTTGCTTGGAAGCTAGTAGTTGGAGCAGATGGCTGGGTGGGTGTGTGCATTCTCAGGCCTCTGAACAGCTGGTATGATCTCTGAGGTGGCAACAAAGGGGTGAAGCCACTCGCTAGGACCCAAGTGGTGTTCTTGTTACCTGCAATGGATTGGGCAGGATAGTCCCAGTCCCACCTGTAACAGGATGGTGAATATTGTCTAAAGTGTGTTTAGGAGATCTTGGTGTCCCCTGTGCCTTCCCAGCTGAGTCACAGCTGCAGCCACATCACCTAGAACTTGTCCTGAGGGTGAAGGGGGCCCCAGCATTAAATGGTGCCAGCTGTGGATTTGTAATGAGAAAGGCAGGTCCCCTTTCAGGTCAGAAGTATGGACAAGAATTGTGTAGTATGTGGTCTGCTTGTGTCTCTCTCACAGGAGCATGTAGGAAGGCAGCTGGAATGGTCCTAGGAGTATGGAGAAGAGAGTGAACGTCCCTGTTTCTCCTTAGCTGGGTAGGACTACAGATGCATCGGCCTGAATTCAATCTAAGGATGGGTAACTGCCCAGCTTGAAAGTTCCAAAATGGTGCCTTGGCACTATCATTTGCAGGTCAGGGGCAGGACTGCACTGGCATAAAACTGGCGGATTGGGTGGGGAGTGCAGTTTGCTTGAGACTTCTTCATCCCACGGCAGCTGAATGTATGATGCTGGGCACTGTCCCAGATACATGCTAGAATGCCTGATTTCCCTGTCCCCCCCTCAGCTACACAGATGCAGCAGCAATGCCAGCCCTAATTCAGCCTGAGCGGGAAGCACTTCCCATCGTCAAACTCTGAAAATGTCACATTTGATCTGTAACCAGAAAGGCTGGGGCCCCACCTAGGCAGGCAGCATGGGTGAGAGACTGGAAAATGCTGTGTGCTCATGTCTCAGTGTCAACAGCAGCGTGCATCAGGGTGGTGGGCACCTTCCTAGGGGCAGGCGGCAGTGTCTGTGCGGCTTTATCCCTCCTGAGAGGGATGCAGTGGCTGTAGGTGTGCCTGCAGTTGCCCAGCATCTAGGCTGTCAGAATGCCACCCAGCTCAGGCTGCTCTAGACTTGGGTGCCTGTGGGATTCTGCATGCGTTCACTTTCTTGAGCAATGCCTGTGTGCAATCTCCAAGCAGCTCCCTACATTAGGCCTGGGACTTGTGTGGTTCAGGGGATTCTCTTGTAGCCAGGATTGTAAATGCTCATCTCAGAGAGTGGAGTCCTAGCGGTCTCTCTTACTGTTCCACACTTCCAGCAGCTTCTCTTAGCCATTAGCTACTCCACAGCTAGGTTGCATTCCCCAACAAAACATGTGTGGATTCACTGGAAAAGTTGCAAAAGGAGTTCCAATTTAGATTTAAAGAGCTTCACCTCCATGAACAGGACATACAGCTTTTCCGTAACCCATTTTCTGTTGACATTGAAAATGTGAAGACAATTTAACAAATGGAACTGGGTGAACTGCAGAATTGTGACTGTCTGAAAGACACATTCAAGTCAAGAAACCTTCCCAATTTCTATGCATCTCTCCCCTCTGAGACATACCCTAATCTCAGGAACATGCACTCAAAATGGCAACCATCTTTGGCAGCACTTACGTCTGTGAACATTTTTTCCAGAATGAAACATCTGAAATCTCCAACCAGATCTAGACTGACTGATGCACACTTGCATCACTTGTTACAACTAGAAGTGACAAATATGGAACCGGACATTGACCATCTCATTAGCCAAAAGCAGGCCCTTAGTTCCCATTGAAATACTGGTAAGTTTGTTCATTTAATTTGTTCTTCATTTTAAATATTGTATTTGTTCCTTTTTTTTTTTTACTTCAAAATAAGATATGTGCAGTGTGCATAGGAATTTGTTCATTGTTTTGTTTTTAAACTATAGTCCAGCCCTCCAACGGTCTGAGGGACAGTGAAATGGCCCCCCCTGTTTAAAAAGTTTGAGGTCCCCTGGTCAAGAGGTAAAGATAACAATCATCAGAACAAGACAGCCAATAGTGGGAACTTAACAGGAATTTTCAAAGAGAAAAAGTTAATATGTTCAAGTGCCAAATGCTGTGGTTCTCAGTCAAGATGATTGTGCTCTCCAGCTGGACAGCTGGAAATGTGTCAAGACATCTTCAGTTGTCATGACTGGGAATTGGCATTTAGTAGGTAAGGTCAAGAAGGCTATAAGACATCTTATAATGAATGAACAGAACAGTCCCCCACAATAAAGAATACTCCTCTCTATAAAGGCAACAACATCACTGGATACAAATACTGATGTACAGGGAAAGGTGGACTGCATGCACGAATACATGAAGAGTTTTGTCAGAGAGAGGAGGGAAAGTATAAAACAAAAGAATCTAATATACGTGCTAGAAATTTTTTGCAAAATGATCACAGTTGAAAATTTCTTCAACGGGCTTACCCACAGAATGGATGTGGCAGAGGAAAGAATAAAATAGGTCAATAAAAATGGACCAAACTAAAATACAAGAAGACAAATCAGTGACCAAGAAGAGAATGTAAAAGATGTAAAACAATACTACATGGTTCCACGTATGCATAATTGAAAGCCAAGAAAGGGAAGAAAGAGAATAGAATAGAAGAAATATTTGAAGAAAAGAAAGCTGAAAATTCTTCAAAATTAATGAAATATGAAACAAATCATATGTCCAAAAAAAGCCCAGGGTGTTGCTTGTGGCTCAAAGGAGTAGGGCGCCAGCCTCATATCCCAGAGGTGGTGGGTTCAGACCCAGCCCCGGCCAAAAACTGCAAAAACAAAAAAAACAAAAAAGCCCAAAGTATAAAAAGTAAATAAAAACACACTAAGAATAGAAACTGAAAATTTTGAACACAGCCAGAGAAAGGAAACATGTAGCTGACCAATAATAAGAAATACAGTAGACTTGAGACTTTCAGAGAGGTGGAGCAAGATGGCGGCCGAGTAACAGCTTCCTTGCATCTGGTCACCGTGAGTCTGGTGAGATAGGACTCCAGGCATCTCTGGCTGGTGGGATCTGCCTATCATCACCCTTGTGAGGATACAGGGAGTCAGCGAGAGACTTCTGGACCCCAAGAGGAGGACTAAAACAGTGGAAATATGGCAAGTGGTCGCATGTGTTCAATCCATCTAAACCCGCCCGCAACTGTAAGTTCAGTAGCAGCGAGACTGCAAACCAGAAAGGCCTTACCTGTGAACTGTTTTGGTGTCTTTGGACTTGGCACTCAGTTGAACTGCCTTGGGGAGAGCCTGAGCGGGATTGCGGAGAACTTTGGCCGTTGTCTAGGGCCCCAGTCTGAGCCGCTGAGCCAGACGGAGCTAATAGTGTTTGGCTATGGGTCACAGGGAGCCATTGTGAGCGATCTGCCCCAGCAAGCTCCGCCTTCAGGGTTGCAGAGCTAGAATCGGGTGGGAGCTGGTAACCCAGTGACCAAGTAGCCTAAGGGTGGGGTCTGAGCCGCCTTGCAGCCCTAACCCTCAGGGGCAGAGTGAGACCGGTTTTGGCACACTGGGTAAGTGGATAGCCACTTCAGCAGTGATTCCAGCGACAAGCACTTTCCTGGGAAAGCTTCTGCTCAGCAAGTTTACAAGTTCAAAGTGCCTTTTAAGTGGGCCGAAGAGAGATTTAGGGTGTCTACCTGCTGGGGTTTGAGAAATCAGCAGCCTCCAGTTGTATCAGAAATGTGATTAACATCTCATACTCCAGAAGATCACGTGTTGCCCAGACAATATTCAATAACACATACATACTGCTTTGTTTTTGGTTGTGTTTTTTTTTGTTTATTTATTTATTTATTTTTTTGGTTTGGTTGTTTTTTTTGTTTGTTTATTTTGATGTTGTTGATGTTGTTTTGTTTTTTAATTTCAACCTTTTCCATACAGATCCTTTTTCTTTCTCAATTTTTCTAGTTTAATTATAATTTCCCATTGCTGCCTTTTTCAATAATTAGAACTTCATTTTTGCTAGTGTTTCTACCGCTATTATTTGGTTTTTCACCCAATTTTATCCCGTAAAGTTTTCTGTTTGCTTGTTTTGGTTTGATTTATAGCATTTTTGTCTTTCCTCTCTACCTGGTGGAAGTGGGGTACTGTGGCTGATCTAGTTAGCAAAGAGCTGCTGACCTCAAGGGAACCACCCAACTGGGCACCCCCAGAAGGTGAGGTGTTTTTAAGGTTGCATCAAAGTACCCTACTGTACACCTATATTGCTCTGTCTCCCTCTTTCTGTGCCTCTCTTCTTTTTGTCAATATTCCTTTTACCCACCCCCTCTCCTTTCTCTATTTTTCTTTTTTTCCTTATCACTCGGTCCTCCTTTCTTTCATCCCTTTTTTGCTCTTCAACCTTCTCACCTTCTGGTCCTGTAACCCTTAGTCCACAGGCACGAGAACTTAAAGAGCAAGACGAAGTGAAAGGAAAATTAGGGCAAGGAAACAGATAAAAGAAACCACTCATGAGGAAGAATCAGCAGAAAACTCCAGCCAACATGAAGAACCAGTCCAGAACAACCCCGCCGAGGGACCATGAGGTAGCTACTGCAGATGATTCCACCTATAAAGAAATGTTAGGAATGACAGAAAGGGAATTTAGAATACACATGTTGAAAACAATGAAAGAAATGATCGAAACAATGAAGGAAACTGCTAATAAAGTGGAAAATAACCAAAAGGAAATTCAAAAACAGAATCAAATAAGAGATGAACGATATGAAGAATATAAAAAGGATATAGCAGAGCTGAAGGAACTGAAACAGTCAATTAGGGAACTTAAAGATGCAATGGAAAGTATCAGCAACAGGTTAGACCATGCAGAAGAAAGAATTTCAGAGGTAGAAGACAAAGTTCTTGAGATAACTCAGATAGTAAAAGAGGCAGAAAAGAAGAGAGAGAAAGCAGAACGTTCACTGTCAGAATTATGGGACTTTATGAAGCATTCCAACATATGAGTTATAGGAATCCCAGAAGGGGAAGAAGAATGCCCCAGAGGAATGGAAGCCATACTAGAGAATATTATAAAAGAAAATTTCCCAAATATCACCAAAGATTCTGACACACTGCTTTCAGAGGGATATCGGACCCCAGGTTGCCTCAACTCTAACCGAGCTTCTCCAAGACACATTGAGATGAACCTGTCCAAAGTCAAGACAAAAGAAAAGATTCTGCAAACTGCCAGGAGTAAGCACCAGTTGACCTGCAGGGGCAAATCCATCAGAGTGTCCGCAGACTTCTCTAATGAAACTTTCCAAGCAAGAAGACAATGGTCATCTACCTTTAATCTACTTAAACAGAACAATTTCCAGCCCAGAATTCTGTACCCCGCTAAGCTAAGCTTCAAAATTGACGGAGAAATCAAATCATTTACGGATATACAAATATTGAGGAAATTCGCGACAACAAGACCAGCTCTACAGGAAATACTTCAACCTGTTCTGCACACTGACCACCACAATGGATCAGCAGCAAAGTAAGAACTCAGAAATTAAAGGACAGAACCTAACCTCCACACTGATGCAAAAGATAAAACTAAGCAATGGACTCTCACAAAATAAGACGAATAGAATACTACCACACTTATCAATTATCTCAATAAATGTTAATGGCTTGAATTCCCCACTGAAGAGACATAGATTGGCTGACTGGATTAAAAAACACAAGCCATCTATTTGCTGTCTGCAAGAAACACACCTGGCTTCAAAAGACAAATTAAAGCTCCGAGTCAAGGGTTGGAAGACAATTTTTCAGGCAAATGGAATTCAGAAGAAAAGAGGAGTTGCAATCTTATTTTCAGATACATGTGGATTTAAAGTAACTAAAGTCAAAAAAGACAAAGATGGTCACTTTATATTGGTCAAAGGAAAAATACAACAAGAAGATATTTCAATTCTAAATATCTATGCACCCAATTTAAATGCTCCCAGACTCTTGAAACAGACCTTACTCAGTCTGAGCAATATGATATCTGATAATACCATCATAACAGGGGACTTTAACACTCCTCTTACAGAGCTGGATAGATCCTCTAAACAGAAATTAAACAAAGATATAAGAGATTTAAATGAGACCCTAGAACAACTGTGCTTGACAGATGCATATAGAACACTCCACCCAAAAGATAAAGAATATACATTCTTCTCATCACCCCATGGAACATTCTCCAAAATTGATCATATCCTGGGACACAAAACAAATATCAACAGAATCAAAAGAATTGAAATTTTACCTTGTATCTTCTCAGACCATAAGGCACTAAAGGTGGAACTCAACTCTAACAAAAATGCTCGACCCCACCCAAAGGCATGGAATTTAAACAATCTTCTGTTGAATAATAGATGGGTGCAGGAAGAAATAAAACAGGAAATCATTAACTTTCTTGAGCATAACAGCAATGAAGACACAAGCTACCAAAACCTGTGGGATACTGCAAAAGCAGTTTCGAGAGGAAAATTTATCACTTTAGATGCCTACATTCGAAAAATAGAAAGAGAGCGCAAGAACAAACTTATAAGCCATTTATGTAATTGTAAAAAGAAGAACAATCTAAGCCTAAACTCAGTAGAAGAAAAGAAATATCCAAAATCAAATCAGAGATCAATGACATTGAAAACAAAGAATCATTCAGAAAATTAATGAAACAAGGAGTTGGTTTTTTGAAAAAATAAATAAAATAGATAAACCATTGGCCAGACTAACGAGGAATAGAAAAGTAAAATCTCTAGTAACCTCAATGAGAAATGATAAAGGGGAAATAACAACTGATCCCACAGAGATACAAGAGATCATCTCTGAATACTACCAGAAACTCTATGCCCAGAAATTTGACAATGTGAAGGAAATGGATCAATATTTGGAATCACACCCTCTGCCTAGACTCAGCCAGGAAGAAATAGAGCTCCTGAACAGACCAATTTCAAGCACTGAGATCAAAGAAACAATAAAAAAGCTTCCAACCAAAAAATGCCCTGGTCCAGATGGCTTCACACCAGAATTCTATCAAACCTTCAAGGAAGAGCTTATTCCTGTACTGCAGAAATTATTCCAAAAAATTGAGGAAGAAGGAATCTTCCCCAACACATTCTATGAAGCAAACATCACCCTGATACCAAAACCAGGAAAAGACCCAAACAAAAAGGAGAATTTCTGACCAATCTCACTCATGAATATCGATGCAAAAATTCTCAACAAAATCCTAGCCAATAGATTACAGCTTATCATCAAAAAAGTCATTCATCATGATCAAGTAGGCTTCATCCCAGGGATGTGAGGCTGGTTTACCATAAGCAAGTCCATGAACATTATCCACCATATTAAACAGAGGCAAAAATAAGGATCACATGATCCTCTCAATAGATGCAGAAAAAGCATTTGATAAAATCCAGCATCCTTTTCTAATTAGAACACTGAAGAATATAGGCATAGGTGGCACATTTCTAAAACTGATTGAAGCTATCTATGACAAACCCACAGCCAATATTTTACTGAATGGAGTAAAACTGAAAGCTTTTCCTCTTAGAACTGGAACCAGACAAGGTTGTCCTCTGTCACCTTTACCGTTCAACATAGTGCTGGAAGTTCTAGCCAATACAATTAGGCAAGACAAGGAAATAAAGGGAATCCAAATGGGAGCAGAGGAGTTCAAACTCTCCTTCTTTGCTGATGACATGATCTTATACTTAGAGAACCCCAAAGACTCAACTACAAAACTCCTAGAAGTCATCAAAAAATACAGTAATGTTTCAGGATATAAAATCAATGTCCACAAGTCAGTAGCCTTTGTATACACCAATAACAGTCAAGATGAGAAGCTAATTAAGGGCACAACTCCCTTTACCATAGTTTCAAAGAAAATGAAATACCTAGGAATATACCTAACGAAGGAGGTGAAGGACCTCTATAAAGAAAACTATGAAATCCTCAGAAAGGAAATAGCAGAGGATATTAACAAATGGAAGAACATACCATGCTCTTGGACGGGAAGAATCAACATTGTTAAAATGTCTATATTTCCCAAAGCAATCTACCTATTCAATGCCATTCCTATCAAAATACCAACATCGTACTTTCAAGATTTGGAAAAAATGATTCTGCGTTTTGTATGGAACCGGAAAAAACCCGTATAGCTAAGGCAGTTCTTTGTAACAAAAATAAAGCTGGGGGCATCAGCATACCAGATTTCAGTCTGTACTACAAAGCCATAGTGCTCAAGACAGCATGGTACTGGCACAAAAACAGAGACATAGACACTTGGAATTGAATTGAAAAGCAACAAATGAAACTAACATCTTACAACCACCTAATCTTCGATAAACCAAACAAGAACATACCTTGGGGGAAAGACTCCCTATTCAATAAATGGTGTTGGGAGAACTGGATGTCTACATGTAAAAGACTGAAACTGAACCCACACCTTTCCCCACTCACAAAAATTGATTCAAGATGGATAAAGGACTTAAATTTAAGGCATGAAACAATAAAAATCCTCCAAGAAAGCATAGGAAAAACACTGGAAGATATTGGCCTGGGGAAAGACTTCATGAAGAAGACTGCCATGGCAATTGCAACAACAACAAAAATAAACAAATGGGACTTCATTAAACTGAAAAGCTTCTGTACAGCTAAGGAGACAATAACCAAAGCAAAGAGACAACCTACACAATGGGAAAGGATATTTGCATATTTTCAATCAGACAAAAGCTTGATAACTAGGATCTATAGAGAACTCAGATTAATCCACATGAAAAAAGCCAACAATCCCATATATCAATGGGCAAGAGACATGAATAGAACTTTCTCTAAAGATGACAGATGACTGGCTAACAAACACATGAAAACATGTTCATCATCTCTATATATTAGAGAAATGCAAATCAAAACAACCCTGAGATATCATCTAACCCCAGTGAGAATGGCCCACATCACAAAATCTCAAAACTGCAGATGCTGGCATGGATGTGGAGAGAAGGGAACACTTTTACACTGCTGGTGGGACTGCAAACTAGTACAACCTTTCTGGAAGGAAGTATGGAGAAACCTCAAAGCACTCAAGCTAGACCTCCCATTTGATCCTGCAATCCCATTACTGGGCATCTACCCAGAAGGAAAAAAAATCCTTTTATCATAAGGACACTTGTACTAGACTGTTTATTGAAGCTCAATTTACAATCGCCAAAATGTGGAAACAGCCCAAATGCCCACCAACCCAGGAATGGATTAACAAGCTGTGGTATATGTATACCATGGAATACTATTCAGCCATTAAAAAAAATGGAGACTTTACGTCCTTCGTATTAACCTGGATGGAAGTGGAAGACATTATTCTTAGTACAGCATCACAAGAATGGAGAAGCATGAATCCTATGTACTCAATTTTGATATGAGGACAATTAATGACAATTAAGGTTGTGACGGGGGGAAAGCAGAAAGAGGAACAGAGGGAGGGGGATGCGGCCTTGGTGTGTGTCACAGTTTATGGGGGCAAGACATGATTGCAAGAGGGACTCTACCTAACAAATGCAATCAGTGTAACCTGGCTTATTGTACCCTCAATGAATCCCCAACAATAAAAAAAGAAAAGAAATACAGTAGACTTCTCATGCAAAACTGTGCAGGCTAGAAGCCAGTGGAGCAATCTCATTAAAATACTAAACAGAAAAGTTATAACCTGTGAAAAATAATGATGAAATGAAGACTTTTCACATAAACATGACCTGAGAGAATGTACATCCAGCAGCGCTGCCCCATAACAGTGCTCTAACACATTCATCATCCAGAGGAACATGATACCACATACAAATGTGGACTTACCCATAGAAATGAAGACCATCAGAAATGATGATAATGTGCATACACATAGAAGATATTTCTTTGTCATTAATCTCTTTATAAATAATTGACTAGGATAGGATCAAGATGGCCAACTAGGCACAGGTAGTATCTGCCTCTTCCACAGAGAGGGACCAGAATACTAAGAATATTCTCACATTTCAAACATATTATCCGGGAGAGAACACTAGGATGCACCAGGGAAGGATATGAAGCACCAGAAGTGGGTAAGGAGAGGGTCTAGGGCCATTGGCCTAGCTGTGGAGTAGCTAATGGCTAAGAGAAGCTGCTGGAAGTGTGGAACAGTAAGAGAGACCGCTAGGACTCCACTCTCTGAGATGAGCATTTACAATCCTGGCTACAAGAGAATCCCCTGAACCACACAAGTCCCAGGCCTAATGTAGGGAGCTGCTTGGAGATTGCACACAGGCATTGCTCAAGAAAGTGAACGCATGCAGAATCCCACAGGCACCCAAGTCTAGAGCAGCCTGAGCTGGGTGGCATTCTGACAGCCTAGATGCTGGGCAACTGCAGGCACACCTACAGCCACTGCATCCCTCTCAGGAGGGATAAAGCCGCACAGACACTGCCGCCTGCCCCTAGGAAGGTGCCCACCACCCTGATGCACGCTGCTGTTGACACTGAGACATGAGCACACAGCATTTTCCAGTCTCTCACCCATGCTGCCTGCCTAGGTGGGGCCCCAGCCTTTCTGGTTACAGATCAAATGTGACATTTTCAGAGTTTGACGATGGGAAGTGCTTCCCGCTCAGGCTGAATTAGGGCTGGCATTGCTGCTGCATCTGTGTAGCTGAGGGGGGGACAGGGAAATCAGGCATTCTAGCATGTATCTGGGACAGTGCCCAGCATCATACATTCAGCTGCCGTGGGATGAAGAAGTCTCAAGCAAACTGCACTCCCCACCCAATCCGCCAGTTTTATGCCAGTGCAGTCCTGCCCCTGACCTGCAAATGATAGTGCCAAGGCACCATTTTGGAACTTTCAAGCTGGGCAGTTACCCATCCTTAGATTGAATTCAGGCCGATGCATCTGTAGTCCTACCCAGCTAAGGAGAAACAGGGACGTTCACTCTCTTCTCCATACTCCTAGGACCATTCCAGCTGCCTTCCTACATGCTCCTGTGAGAGAGACACAAGCAGACCACATACTACACAATTCTTGTCCATACTTCTGACCTGAAAGGGGACCTGCCTTTCTCATTACAAATCCACAGCTGGCACCATTTAATGCTGGGGCCCCCTTCACCCTCAGGACAAGTTCTAGGTGATGTGGCTGCAGCTGTGACTCAGCTGGGAAGGCACAGGGGACACCAAGATCTCCTAAACACACTTTAGACAATATTCACCATCCTGTTACAGGTGGGACTGGGACTATCCTGCCCAATCCATTGCAGGTAACAAGAACACCACTTGGGTCCTAGCGAGTGGCTTCACCCCTTTGTTGCCACCTCAGAGATCATACCAGCTGTTCAGAGGCCTGAGAATGCACACACCCACCCAGCCATCTGCTCCAACTACTAGCTTCCAAGCAAGCCACCTGAAGGGCCACAAATGACCTCTCGGGACATACTAACTCTGCATCCTGCATAAGTTGCTCTGGGACCTAAAATCAGACACACACAGACCTCTGATACAACACTGGTCACAACGACTGGTTCAGCTAACATTTGAGTTTCCAGAAAATCTCAACTACAGCCTCTACAAACAACTGTTCCCAAAGCCACCAAGGAAATCAGATCTGACTGGCCCCCTATGACCTAAGAAGTCATACAAAGACCACACTACTACCGGCACCCAAAATTAAAGCCAAGGTGTCCTACTCAAACGGCAGCATATATGTATCATCAGGAAAAAATTTTCCCCTTCAAATCAATTTTAAAAAGTCAGAACAAGTGACCGCTACATCGTATGTGCAGATATCAATGAAAGGACACAAGAAATATGAAAAGGCAAGGAACCGTGACTCACAAAAGGACAACAACACATGTCAAAACATTCTGCATAATGCCAGAAAAAGAATTCCATATACTGATCCTACAGAAGCTCAATGAGATACGAGAGAAATCTGAAGACCACTACAAAGAAATCTAAATATCAATTCAGGATATAAAGGAGAAATTTACCAAGGAGATGACATCTTAAGAAAAACATAGAAATTCTAGAGCTGAAAATTCATCAAAGGAAATGTGAAACACATTCAAAACCTTCAAAACAGACCAGATCAAGCAGAAGAAAATCTCAGAACTTGAAGGCAGGTTTCTAGAATTAATCAAGTTATACAAAAATAAGGAAAAGAGAACAAAAAAGAATGAGATTAACCTTTGAGGTGTCTAGGACTACGTAAAGTGACCAAACCTATGAAATATCAGTATTGCTGATGGGGAAGAGAGATCAAAAAGTTTAAAGCCTTCTTTAAGGAAATAATTGATGAAAAATTCTGAGGACTTCCAAGAGAGTTATACATTCTGATGCAGGAGACCTAATGATCCCCCAGTCAAATATGCTGCAAAAAGGACTTGTATAATCCAAATGACTAAAGTCAAGGTGGAAGAGAGACTTTGTAAAATGGCAAGAAAAAAGTGTTTCTAATCAACTAAAAGGAAACTCCATCAGACTAACACCAGTCTAATCAGCAGAAACGTTGCAGACCAGAAGAGAATGAGAGGGCATTTTTAAAACGCTAAAAGAAAAGAACTATCAGTCAAGAACTTTATATCCGGGAGGGGTTCGGTGGTTCCCATTTGTAATCCTAGCACTCTGGGAGGACAAGGTGGGTAGATTGCTTGAGCTCAGCAGTTTGAGACCAGTCTGAGCAAGAGTGACACCCCATCTCTACTTAAAATAGAAAAACTAGCCAAGTGTGGTAGCACATGATGGTAGTCCCAGCTACTAATGAGGCTGACACCGAAAACTGCTCAAGCCCAAGAGTTTGAGGTTGCTGTGAGCTACAATGATACAATGATGCCATGGCATTCTACCCAGGGTGGCAGAGTGAGACCCTGTCTCAAAAATAAAATAAAATAAAATAAAATAAAATAAAATAAAAACAAAAATAAATTAAATCCTGCCAGAAAAAGCTTCATAAATTAAGTAGCAATAAAATCTTTCCTAGACAAGCAAATGCTGAAATAATTCATTTCTCACTACTGGATTGGCCATAGTGATCAAGGGTCTTAACGAGGAACTGAATGGTCAGTATTAACTATCATAAAAATGTATGAAAATATACAAGTTATGGGTCTCATAAAGCAATCACACAAAGGAGGAAAGGAGAGGAATTAAATAGCAACATGATAGAAATTAGGCAAACCACAGAGGCAAAAAGAGAAGAAGAAAGAATTTAGAAAACAAGTAGCAATCAACTAACAATATCACAAGAACAAAGCCTCACATATCAATATTAACCTTGGACGTAAGTGGATTAAATGCTCCATTTAAAAGATACAGATTGGCAGAATGGATTAAAAAACATGATCCAGGAAGGAGTCCAAGATAGAGGACTAGAGAGACATCTCCTCACCAGCCACTCTTGGCCACTCCAACACCCAAGCACAGAGACAAGGAAATTAAGGAGGAAGCTAAGGAAGCAAAAGGATAAAGTAGGGTTAAGGAAGTGAACAATTAGAAAACACACATGAGGCAGGGTGGAGGCAAGATGGCCAACTGGAGCCAACTTTCCACAGAGGCTCCCATCCAGAAGGAGAGTTAAAGGACAGAAGTTTAGTAAGTAAGGTGATGGTTTTGAGCTGAGCCAAGAGAGAAGGTTGAAGAACGCACATCAACCCTGCAGAGGTGGGCTGCAACCCCAAGGATACAAATAATAGGCACAAAATCCATCACCAAGCAGATGGGAGTCCCCTCCCACAAGAGAACGGCTCACAGTATACTCTCTACAAACAAGCGAGCAAAGTTCAAACATCCTTCCCATTTTATCCCACAGGAGAGACCCTCTAAAAACCGGACCTCCTACCCCTACTAGGGTGCCATGGCATTCTCCTGCCAGGCATAAAACCTACGAGGGGAAGAATATTAAAATGACTGAAGATCTCTCTGCTGAAACCTTTCAAGCTAGAAGAGGATGGTCATCGACTTTTAATCTCCTAAAACAAAATAACTTTCAACCCAGGATCCTGTATCCACCTAAACTGAGTTTCATTTATGATGAAGAAATTAAATACTTTAATGACATTCACATGCTGAAGAAATTTGCCATAACTAAACCAGCTATCCAGGATATTCTCAGACCTATCCTTCATAATGACCAGCTCAATCCTCCACCACAAAAGAAAACTCACCCAGAAACTTTTGATAAAATTCCAACTTCCACAGTGGCGAAAGGATTAAAAATGTCTACTGGACTTTCGAAAAACTCAATATTCTCAATTAATGTGAATGTCTTAAGTTGTCCTCTAAAGAGGCACAGGTTGTCTGACCAGATACAAAAACTCAAGCAAGATATCTGCTGCATACAAGAATCTCATCTTACCTTAAAGGATAAATATAGACTCAGGGTGAAGGGATGGTCATCTACATTCCAGGCAAATGGAAATCAGAGAAAAGCAGGTGTTGCAATTTTATTTATAGATACAATAGGCTTTAAACCAAAAAGAGTAAGGAAAGATAAGGATGGTCACTTCATATTTGTTAAGGGTGACACTCAACATGATGAGATTTCAATTGTTAACATTTATGCACCCAACCAGAATTCGCCTCAATTTATGAGAGAGACTCCAACAGATATGAGCAACTTGATTTCCTCCAGCACCATAATAGTCAGAGATTTTAACACTCTTTTGGCAGTGTTGGATAGATCCTCCAAAAAGAAGCTAAGCAAAGAAATTTTAGACTTAAACTTAACCATTCCACAGTTGGATTTAACAGACATCTACAGAACATTTCATCCTAACAAAGCTGAATACACATTCTTCTCATCAGCCCATGGAACACACTCCAAAATTGATCACATCTTAGGTCACGAGTCTAATCTCAGCAAATTTAAAAGAATAGAAATTATTCCTTGCATCTTCTTGGACCATCATGGAATAAAAGTTGAACTCAGTAACAACAGGAATCTGAATACTCACACAAAAACATGGAAGCTAAATAACCTTATGCTGAATGATGGCTGGGTCATAGACGAGATTAAGAAGGAAATTGCCAAATTTTTGGAACAAAACGATAATGAAGACATAAATTATCAGAACCTTTGGGATACCACAAAGGCAGTCCTAAGAGAGAAATTTATACCACTGCAAGCCTTCCTCAAGAGAAGGGAAAGAGAGGAAGTTAACAACTTAATGGGACATCTCAAGCAACTGGAAAGGAAAACATTCCAATCCCAAACCCAGCAGAAGAGAAATAACAAAAATTACAGCAGAATTAAATGAAATTGAAAACAAAAGGATTATATAACAGACCAATAAATCAAAAAGTTGGTTTTTTTTGAAAAGGTCAATAAAATAGATGAACCTTTGGCTAACCTAACCAGGAAAAAAAAAAGAGTAAAATCTTTAATTTTATCAATCAGAAATGGTAAAGATGAAATAACAACAGACTCCTCAGAAATTCAAAAAAATCCTTAATGAATATTACAAGAGACTTTATTCTCAGAAGTATGAAAATCTGAAGGAAATTGATGAACACTTGGAAGCACACCACCTTCCAAGACTTAGCCAGAATGAAGAGGAAATGTTGAACAGGCCTATATCAAGTTCTGAAATAGCATCAACTACACAAAATCTCCCTAAAAAGAAAATGCCAGGACCAGATAGCTTCACATCAGAATTCTACCAAACCTTTAAAGAGGAACTAGTACCTATATTACTCAAGCTTTTCCAAAATACAGAAAAAGAAGGAATACTTACCCAACACATTCTATGAAGCAAACAGCACCTTGATCCCCAAACCAGGAAAAGACCCAACAAGAAAAGAAAATTATAGACCAATATCACTAATGAATATTCATGCAAAAATATTGAACAAGATCCTAACAAACAGAATCCAGCAACACATCAAACAAATTATACACCACGACCAAGAGGGTTTTATCCCAGGGTCTCAAGGCTGGTTCCATATGCCTAAATCTATAAATATAATTCATCACATAAACAAATTAAAAAACAAAGACCATATGATTCTCTCAGTTGATGCAGAAAAAGCTTTTGATAATATCCAGCATCCTTTCATGATCGGAACACTTAAGAAAATAGGTATAGAAGGGACATTTCTTAAACTGATAGAGGCCATCTACAGTAAACCCACAGCCAATATCATATTGAATGGAGTTAAATTGAAATCATTTCCACTCAGATCAGGAACCAGGCAAAGTTGCCCATCGTCTTCACTGATTTTTAACATTGTAATGGAAGTCTTAGCCATTGCAATTAGGGAAGAAAAGCCGATCAAGGGTATCCATGTGGGGTCAGAAGAGATCAAACTTTCACTCTTTGCAGATGATATGATTGTATATCTGGAAATCACCAGGGATTCTACAACAAAATACAAAACTCTTAGAAGTGATCAAGGAATACAGCAGTGTCTCAGGTTACAAAATCAACACTCATAAATCTGTAGCCTTTATGTATACCAACAACAGTCAAGCTGAAAAAACAGTCAAGGACTCTAATCCGTTCACCGTATTGCCAAAGAAGATGAAATATTTGGGAGTTTACCTAACAAAGGACGTGAAAGATCTCTTTAAAGAGAACTGTGAAACTCTAAGAAAAGAAATAGCTGAAGATGTTGACAAATGGAAAAACATATCATGCTCATGGCTGGGAAGAATCAACATTGTTAAAATGCCCATACTACCCAAAGCAATATACAATTTTAATGCAATCCCTATTAAAGCTCCACTGTCATACTTTAAAGATCTCAAAAAAATAATACTTCATTTTATATGGAATCAGAAAAACCCTGAATAGCTAAGACATTACTCAGAAATAAAAACAAAGCAGGAGGAATCATACTACCAGACCTCAGACTATACTATAAATCGATAGTGATCAAAACAGCATGGTACTGGCACAAAAACAGAGAGATGTATGGAACAGAACAGAGTACCAAGAGATGAACTCAGCTACTTACCATTATTTGATCTTTGACAAGCCAATTAAGAACATTCAGTGGGGAAAAGACTCCCTATTTAACAAATGGTACTGGGTAAACTGGCTGGTGACTTGTAGAAGACTGAAACTGGACCCACTCCTTTCACCATTAACTAAGGTAGACTCTCACTGGATTAAAGATTTAAACTTAAGACATAAAGCTATGAAAATACTAGAAAAAAGTGCAGGGAAAACTCTTGAAGAAATCGGCCTGGGCGGATATTTTCTGAGAAGGACCCCCACCCTCACCCCCCGAGCAATTGAAGCAGCATCAAAAATACACTACTGGGACCTGATCAAACTACAAAGCTTCTGCGCAGCCAAGAACACAGTAAGTAAAGCAAGCAGACAGCCCTCAGAATGGGAGAAGATATTTGCAGGTTATGTCTCTGACAAAGGTTTAATAACCAGAATCCACAGAGGACTCAAATGTATTAGCAAGAAAAGAACAAGTGATCCCATCTCAGGATGGGCAAGGGACTTGTAGAGAAACTTCTCTGAAGAAGACAGGCACACAGCCTACAGACATATGAAAAAAATATTCATCATCCTTAAGCATCAGAGAAATGCGGATCAAAACTATTTTGAGATATTATCTAACTCCAGTAAGATTACCCACTTCACAAAATCCCAAAACCAGAGATGTTGGCGTGGATGTGGAGAAAAGGGAACACTTCTACACTACTGGTGGGAATGAAAACTAATACATTCCTTTTGGAAAGATGTTTGGAGAATACTTAGAGATCTAAAAATAGACCTGCCATTTGATCCTATAATTCCACTTACTAGGTATATATACAGAAGACCAAAACTTACGTTATAACAAAGATATTTGTACCAGAATGTTTATTGCAGCCCAATTCCTAATTGCTAAGTCATCAATCAGAAGAAGCCCAAGTGTCCATCGACCCACAAATGGATTAATAAATTGTGGTATATGTACACCATGGAATATTATGCAGCCTTAAAGAAAGATGGAGACTTTACCTCTTACGTGTTTACATGGATGGAGCTGGAACATATTCTTCTTAGCAAAGTATCTCAAGAATGGAAGAAAAAGTATCTTCCTGCCTTTCAGCCCTACTATGAAACCAATTTTTAGCTTTCTTATGAACACTGTAACCCAATTATAGCCCAAGAAGAAAGGGAAAGGGGAGACGGAGGGGAGGGGAGGGAGGAGGTTAGGTGGAGGGAGGGTGATTGGTAGAAGCACACCTATGGTGCATCTTACAAGGGTACATGTGAAATTTACCAGGTGTAGAATATAAATGTCTTAACACAATAACTAAGAAAATGCCATGAAGGCTATGTTAATCAGTTTGATGAAAATATGTCAAATGGTATATAAAACCAGCACATTGTACCCCATGATTGCATTAATGTACACAGCTATGATTTCATAAAAAAAAAAAGAAAGAAAGAAAGAAAGAAAAGAAAAGAAAAGAAAAGAAAACACACATGAGGAGGAAACAATAAAAAGAAATTCTGGTAATAAGAAAAAAACAGAACAGATCAAACCCCACCCCCTAAGGCATCACAACACAGCTACTACAGAGAATCCCACCTATAAAGAAATTGTGGAAATGACAGAAGGGGAATTTAGCATATGGATGGCAAAAATGATGAAGGGAATCAAAGGGAAAGTGAAAAACCACCAATATGAAATCCAAAATCCACCCAAGAAATGAATGAAAGACATCATGAAATTAGAAAGGATATATCAGAGCTTAAGGAATTGAAGGAGTCATTCGGGGAACTTAAAGATGCAGTAGAAAGTATCAATAACAGATTAAAGCATGGAGAAGAAAGAATCTCAGGGATACAGGATAAGGTCCTTGAACTAACTCAGGCATTTAAAGAGGCAGAAAAGAAGCGAGTAAAAACAGAAGTCTCATAGAGAATTATGAGATATAACAAAACATACATAAATATGAATTATTGCTACTCCTGAAGGAGAAGAGCAACTCAAAGGTATGGAAGCCCGACTGAAGGATATCATAACTGAAAATTTCCCAAGCATCACCACAGAGGTTCCAACACACTCCTTTTAGGTGGATATTAAACCCCAATTGTCTTAATACATACAGAGCATCCTCTAGCCACATTGCAATAAACCTGGTCAAGGTCAAATGGAAGAGAAAATTCTGCAAGCAGCCAGGAGTAAGCACTAATTGCCCTGCAGGAGGAGATCCATCAGGTTCCCAGTGGATTTCTCAGCTGAAACGTTACAAGCCAGAAGAGATTTGACTGTGACTTTCAACTCAAAGAAAACAACTTCCACCCTAGGATCCTGTATCCTGCCAAACTCAGTTTCATATTTGATGGCAAAATCAAATCTTGTACTGACAAGCAAGCATTGAGAAAATTTGCCACTGTAAGACCAGCTCTGCAGGAAGGACTCAGACTCGTACTGCACGCAGACCATCACAACAGACCACCAGCAAAGGAAAGATACCTGGAAATGCAAGGTCAAAGCTTAGCTCCCACAATGGCCCACGTGATAAAACTAGATGTCAGACCTCCACAAAACAAGACAAACAGAACTCCATCAAATTTATCAATTCTCCCAATAAACGTGAATGGCTTGAATTCCCCGCTGGAGAGGCACAGGCTGGCCCACTGGATAAAAAAGTATAAGCCAACTATGTTTCTAAAGGAAACACATCTATCCTCTAAGGACAAAACAAGACTCAGAGCGAAAGTCTATAAAACAATATTTCAGGCAAATAGAAATCAGAAGAAAGGAGGGGCCATAATTTTATTTGCAGATACAAATGGATTTAAAGCAATGAAAGATGAAGATGGATACTGTATACGGGTCAAAGGAAAATACAACAAAAAGATATATCAATTCCAAATATACATGGACCCAACTTAAATGCTTCCAGATTTACAAAAAAAAAAAAAAAACAAAAAAAAACACCTAATTCATCTTAGCAATATGATATCATCCAACAACATGATAGCTGGATACTTCAATACCCCACTGACAGAACTGGACAGATCTTCTAAATAGACAGTAAATATAGAACAAGAGACTTAAATCCTACCCTAGAATAATTAGGTTTAGTAGACATAGACAGAACATACCACCCCCAAACTATTGTGTATACGTTCTTCATGCCAGCTCATGGTTCTTACTCCAAAACTGACCATATCCTAGGACAGAAATCAAACCTCAACAAAATGAAAAGAATAGAAATTACTTGTATCTTTTCAGACCACAAGCAAAGAAAGGTAGAACTCAACTCCAACAAAACCTTCATCCCCACATAAAGTCATGACAACTAAACAACCTTATGATGAACAATAGCTCGGTCAAGGAGGAGATAAAGAAGGAACTCAATAGATTCTCGAACATAATGACAAGGAAGCCACAAGGTATCAAAACCTGAGGAATACTGCAAAAGCAGTTCCTAGAGGAAAATTTATAAATTAGATGCCCACATCCAAAAAACAGTAAGAATACACATTAACAAACTAATGAACCACCTCAAGGAACTGGAAAAGGAAGAGCAATCTAATCCCAAATGTAGCACAAGAAAATAAATAATCAAAACTAAAGCAGAAATAAATGAAATTGAAAACAAAAAAAAAAATCATTCAGAAAATCAATGAAACAAAAAGTTGGTTCTTTGAAAAGATAAACAAAATTGACAACCCTTTGGCCAGATTAACTAAAAATAGAAAAGTAAGCTATCTAACAAACTCAATCAGAAACAAGAAAAGGAGAAATAACAACAGATACCACAGAGATACAAGAGTTCATATCTGATTAATACAAAAACTCTATGCCCAGAAATTTGCCAATGCGTAGGAAATGGACCAATACCTGAAATCATAAAACCTCCTTAGACTTAACCAGGAAGAAACAGATCTCTTGAACAGAATGATATTAATCACCAAAATTGAAATAACAATAAAAAAGTTCCCAACCAAAAAAAAAAAAAAAAAAGCCCTGAACCAGATGGCTTCACAACAGAATTCTATCAAACCTTCATAGAAGACATTGTATCTATACTACAGAATCTATTCCAAAACATGGAGAAGGAACCTTCCCCAACACAGTCAAGGAAACATCTTGATACCAAAACTAGGAAAAGACCCAACAAAAAGGAAAACTACAGACCAAAGTCACTAATGAATACTGATGCAAAAAATATGCAATAAAATCCTACCAAATGCTACACAATAAAATATTATGCATCATGATCAAGTAGGCTTTATACCAGGTTTTCAAAACAGGTGTAACAGCAACAACAAAAAGCCTGAGCAAGAGCAAGACACCCCCCCACCCCCACCTCCAAAAACAGCCCGGCATTGTGGCAGGCGCCTATAGTCCCAGGGAGGCTGAGGCAAGAGAATCTCTTGAGCCCAAGAGTTTGAGCTTGCTGAGAGTTATGACGCCATGGCACTCTACCTGGGACAACAAAGTGAGGCTCTAGTCTCAAAACAAAACAAAACAAACCTGGTGTAACGTAGGCAGATCAATAAAAGTAATTATCCACATAAGTAGAAGGGAAAACAAAGACCAGGTGATCCTCTCAACAGATGCAGAAAAAGATTCGACAAAACTTAGTATCCTTTTCTGATAAGAAGACTTTAGAAATTCGGCATAGAGAGAGTGCCGTGAGACATAGCTGGGCTAGTTCTTGCTGGGCCTTTGGGGCACTCCCGTTCTGAGCCATCGGGTGAGCTGGGGGGCCCCCAGATGGTCTGCACCCTCTGCCCTACAATCACTAGAAGCTCTCACTGTGACTGCCCTCTGGCCCAGCACAAGCCTGGAAGCCGCAGCCAACCCCACCTCCATAATCTGATGATGCCTGCAGCTCTCCCAGGCCAGACTCCTGGCCCAACCCTGCCCTGCCTCGGGGAAGCCCCCTGCAAATGTTCAGGACAAGGCAGTGGGTGTAGTGGGAGGAGAAGAATGGCAGCTGCCAGAACACCATAGAGGGCTGTTAGGGTTTGGAGGGTCCGAGAAAGCGGGTCCGAGGACGCTCAGTCACCTCCTTGGCTCGTGGAATGGCGCAGATGCAGATCCTGGTGTGACTGCTCTGTCCCAGTTGAGCAAGGACAGACCTGACAAGGACAGACAAAGACCTTAACTGGCCTGGAGCTGAGCTGAGCTGAGCCCTGGATGAGGATGGGTGGAATGGTTAGCAGACCATCGGGCAATTGGTCTTCATTCTACCACCAGACCGTGACATCAGAGGAAACAACATATCACATTTGGCCTTTTGGAATGCTCACCACCGGTTGGGAATGTTTACTGGCCAGTTATTGAAGGCCTGTGATGAAAAAACAGCTCTGAACTTTCCCCCCTACCTTTTAAAAGAAAATGTTCAGGACATCTAGCCCTTCTAGATGTAAAGACATTGCCAATGTATGATAGAGTTAGAAAATAACACATCTCGTGAATACCCATTTGTTTAAAAAAAATGATAGATAAAGTCTTCTGGAAATGACTTTGAAATGGAATTGTTAGACAACCTCTGCAATGCTCATCCAGGTTAGAAGACAGGGAGCCAAAGACCTTGAGAAGGAGGAGAAGATTCTATGCCAGACTGGTCATATTTTGAAGATATTTCATATTACAACCATTGTTTTGTGCGTGCATTTTATTCCTCACTACTGTATATACAGTTGACAAAAGTAAGTACTTTTTTTTTTTTTTTTTTCCCTTGAGACAGAGTCTCAAGCTGTCGCCCTGGGTAGAGTGTCAGTGCTGTGGCATCACAGCTCACAGCAACCTCAAACTTTTGGGCTTAAGTGATTCTCTCACCTCAGTCTCCGGAGTAGCTGGGACCACAGGCACCCGCCAAGAAGCCCGGCTATTTTTTTGGTTGTAGTTGCCATTGTTGTTTGGCAGGTCCGGCCTGGATTTGAACCCGCCAGCTCCAGTGTATGTGGCTGGCACCATAGCCACTTGAGCTACAAGCGCCGAGCCTATCTCTGCTTTCTGATGATACAATATTATACCTAGAAAACTCTAAGGACACCTCCGAAAGATCCCTAGATTTGACAAACAAAACAGCAAAGTCTCAGATTATAGAGTTAATATGCAAAATTCAATCATATTTCTATACGGAAACAATGGCCAAGGACAGAACAAAATCAAGAACTCAAGCACATGTACCATAGCTGCAAAAAACTAACAAACAAATAAACACACACACACACACATATTCACCCTGGAATAAATGTAACTAAGGAGATGAAAAGTCTTTATAGGAAGAAGTACAAATCACTGATGAAAGCAATCGTAGACAGCACAAATAAATTGAAAAAACATTCCATGCTCATGGGTCAGAAGAATCCATATTGTGCAAATAACCATATTGCCCAAAGCAATCTATAGATTCAATGCAATTCCTATCAAAATGCCAATGTAATTTTTTTCAGAATTAGAAAAAAACACAATTCTGAAATTTATATACAACCAAAAAAGAGCCTGAATAGCCAAATCAATCCTAAGTAACAATAACTAAACTGGAGGCATCACGTTACCGGACTTCAAATTATGCTGCAAGGATCAAAACAACATGGTACTGGTATAAAAGTAGACACATAAAATGTTGCGTGACCCGAGACGCGAACAAGCAGCAGCTTTGCTGTAGGTGTAAACTCGCTCCTGTAATTATTAAGTCAAGAAACAGACTATACACCGTGGGATGGCATATAGCAAAGTTCTTTATTCCAAGTTTAAGTTTTATACTCTTCCAGTCACGTACACACCTAATCCATTATCTATTAGCTGAATTTTAACTTGAAAGGAAATATTTATCATATCAACGTAACCACTTGTGTAGTAAATCCCTTCCTCTAAACAGTGACTAGTTTTCCGAGCAGGCCACAAAGATGAAAGCAGCCACAGGGGAACAGAGTTAATAGAAGAATATCTTCAAGCATTCACTCAGTTTACTCAGTATGAAGTAACGACTGTGTCCTTCCCTCAGGGCAGAGCACCTATAGACCTCTGACAATATGTTGTTAACATATGTCAACCCTCTGGCCTGTATCTCTGAGGAAGGGCGGCATGCCCTTGGATCTCAGGCTTCACGGGGTGTACTGCTTCAGAGAAAAAGCCTAAGGAATTTTTACAATTCAAAAAAAGCCTAACTCTGTGAGTAACCCAGGGGGGTCCAAGCCTCTTAAGCCTCTGGAAGAAAAGCATGTCATTTTAAACTCACACTGAGTTTACTTTGTGTGCTTGATGTAGGATAAGTTTATTTCTAAATATTATCCTACATAAAACAATGCATCAGAATAGAGAACTCAGAAATAAAGCCATATACCTACAACCCGCTGATTTTTGAAAAAAGCAGACAAAAACATATACTGGAGCAAAGCCACACTACTCAATTAATGGTGCTGGAAAAATTGAGGAGCCATATGCAGAAGAATTAAACTAGATCCCTAACTCTCAGAATACGTGCATACAAAAAAATTCATTCAACATGGATTACATCAGTATGGAGATGGGTGGATTAAAAAAAAATTTAAAGGTGAACTAACGACTTAACTGTTAGACCTGAGAAAATAAAGAAAACTCTAGAAGAAAACCTAGAAAAACTCTCTTTTGGACATTGACCTAGGCAAAGAATTTATGACTAAAACCTCAAAAGCAAATGCAATAAAAAGGGAATACAAATTGGACTTAATTAATTTATTGCTCTGCAGAGCAATAAATAAATAAATTAATTAATAATCAAAAGAATAGTAGAGAATAGTTAAATCATCAATAGAGTTAATACAGAATGGAGAAAATTTCATAAACTATGTGTCCACAAAAGGACTAATATTTAGAATCTACAAAGAACTCAAAATACTCAACAAGAAATAAATAAGGTACCCATTAGAAAAGTAAAGTATTTTACTAGTATTTCTAGAGGCTGGGGTGTCCAAGACCAGCATCTGCTCAGCTTCTGGAGAGGGTCTTCATACTGTGTCATGACATGGCAGAGGGCATTACATGGTGAGAGGGCCAGAGTGTGCTAGTTCAGGTCTCTCTGACTTTTCTTATTCATTCACTAGTGTCATCATAGGGGCCCCACCCTGACATTTTTTAATCCTAACCACCCACTAAAGACCCAACTCTAAATATCATCACAATGTGAATTTGGGTTTAGGTTTCCAACATATGGAATTTAAGAGACATATTCAAACCACAGTGCCTATGAGTTCAACTTTTTAGGATTCTTACTTTTGTGATGACTGCCTATCCTGCTGCATTAGCACTATAAAAGTAGTCAACAGGGAAATAACTTGAGATGATAGCTGGCTTTGTTGAATGTCTCATGACATTTTCTCTTTTTTAATTATATCATAGCTGTGTACATTAATGCGATTATGGGGCGTCATAACCTGGTTTTATATATCATTTGACATATTTTCATCACAATGTTTAACATAGCCTTCCTGGCATTTTCTTAGTTATTGTGTTAAAACATTTATATTCTACATTTAGTAAGTTTCACATGTACCCTTGTAATCCCACCAATCACCCTCCCTCCACCCATCGTCCCCCGTCCCTCCCTTCCCTCTCCCCCTTCCCCATATTCTTAGGTTATAACTGGGTTATAGCTTTCATATGAAAGCCATAAATTAGTTTCATAGTAGGGCTGAGTACATTGGATACTTTTTCTTCCCTTCTTGAGATACTTTACTAAGAAGAATATGTTCCAGCTCCATCCATGTAAACATGAAAGAGGTAAAGTCTCCATCTTTCTTTAAGGCTGCATAATATTCCATGTTGTACATACACCACAATTTATTAATCCATTCATGGATCGATGGGCACTCGGGCTTTTTCCATGACTTAGCAATTACGAATTGGGCTGCAATAAACATTCTGGTACAGATATCTTATTATAATGTGATTTTTGGTCTTCTGGGTATATACCTAGTAGAGGAATTATAGGATTGAATGGCAGGTCTATTTTTAGATCTCTAAGTGTTCTCCAAACATCTTTCCAAAAGGAATGTATTAATTTGCATTCCCCACCAGCAGTGTAGGAGTGTTCCCTTTTCTCCACATCCACGCCAACATCTCTGGTTTTGGGATTTTGTGATATGGGCTAATCTTACTGGAGTTAGATGATATCTCAAAGTAGTTCTGATTTGCGTTTCTCTGATGATTAAGGATGATGAGCATTTTTTCATATGTCATGACATTTTCGTAAGTAATTATTAAGAATAAATGAATTAAATGGATACAAGAAAGATAAAAGCTTATAAATGAACTTTTCAACTCTGATTAGTTTTTTTAGTATGTCCGCCATAAAGGTTTTCTAAATCTCTTTTGTAATCTTTACACCCTTAGAGTTTTCTTAAATTAAATACAGTAGAACCTCCATAGTTGGCCACCTCCCTACAGTGACCACCTCCTTAAGTAGACCTAATTTTCATGGGCTGGACATGTACCACATATACTCAATGGAAGACTGACCATCTCTGTAACTTGGACTGTGACACACAATATTAATTTACCTTGTATAACTTGACCAGTAGAGTCCACTCTACACCAAGAGGTAGAAAGTATGGGCTTTGCCCCTTAGTTGTATCATTTTATTTTTTTTATTTTTAATTTCAGCTTGCTTGTTCATTCTTCTTCGTTTTAAGTACTTTTTTGTTGTTGCTGTTCATTTTCTTCTTTTTTTTTTTTAAATGTTCTTCCTCTGGCGATGCTCTGTCCCATTGCCTCCCCAGTAGCTGGGATTACAGGCACCCGCCACAACGTCCAGCTGTTTTTGATGTTAGTAGAGACAGGGTCTTACTCTGGCTCACTGCTGCTCATACTGGTCTCAAACCTCTGAGCTCAGGCAATCCACCCGCCTCGGCCTCCCACAGTGCTGGGACTACAGGCGTGAGCCACCACAGTTGTATCATTTTTTCTATGATAAGTTATTTTTTCATATCTTATTGTTACCATGAGTTGGATTGGGCCTAAAATGGTATTGTTTATCACATGTTGCGGAAACTTTTGCAATGTGGAGGACTGGTCTGAATTGTAGGTGCATCCTACATTTAATGAAAAAAAATTTATAGTTAATCGAGACACAGTTACCCAACAGAAAAAACACAAAGAGCTGATATTAAGGAAAGGTTTATCTTCTACATTTGCTGATATGCCACAGGCAAAGAAAGATGACAGAATATTTTGGTGTTAGCAAGGCCACAGGTAGCAACATCCAAAAATGTAAACATGAGTACTTACCTTGATTACCTTGATGAAGTCAATGTGAAACCACATTAAACTGGTTCTAAGAAATGATAGCACTTAATGCCCAAATCTCAAGGCAAATGATCAAAGAAGTTGCTAAAAAAAATTCATACAGGAATTCAAGGTGGCATATTTCCAAGCATCACTTGATTGCTCAAGAAATTTAAACTGCCACACAATATTTCCCAGAAAGATTTGTGTGGTGAATCCAGTGAAGTTCCAGTAGAAGTTGTATCAGAGTTCCTGGATGTCGCCAGAGGCTTCAAAGATGACGGCATCTTTTTTTTTTTTTTCTTTAGACAGAGTCTCACTTGTTGCTCTTGGTTTAAAGTGCCATGGCATCATATCTTACAGCAACCTCAAACTCCTGGGCTTAAGCGATTATCTTGCCTCTGCTTCCCAAGTAGCTGGAACTACAGGTGCCCGCCACACTAAGGCACACCTGGCTATTTTTAGAGATGAGGTCTCCCTCTGGCTCAGGCCGGCCTTGAATCTGAGAGCTCAGGGAATCCACCCGCCTCAGCCTGCCAAGTGCTGGGATTACAGGTGTGAGCCACTGTGCCTGGCCCTGAAATGATGACATCTTCAATGCTGACAAGTACGGGATCTTTTTCAGGATGATGCCTGACAGGAGTCTTATCACGAAGGGGACAAATGTAAGAGGGCAACACTTTCCAAAGAATGTTTCACAGTTCTGCTTTGCATTAGCTCAACCAAAGAGAAACTAAAGCCCTTGACTAGTAAATTGGCAAGCCTACACCCGTTCAAGAACCTGACGCCTAAGGTTTGCCCATCACTGGAGATGAAACAAATGTGCATGGATGACTAGTGCCCTATTTGAGGAATGGGTAAGTGGTTACTGACTGAGAAATGAAGAAGAAGAAGAAATACTCTATTTCTACTGACAGTAGACTATTGTACCAGCCACTCACAAGTGAATCATCTCACAAACATGACACTGAAATTTCTGCCTCCAAACACAACCACAAAAGTCCTAGCTCTTCACCAAGGCATCATCAAGACATTTAAAATACACTACTGAGGCATGGTGCTGTGGCTCTCACCTGTAATCCTAGCCCTCTGGGAGGCCAAGGCAGGTGGATTGCTTGAGCTCAAGATTTCAAGAAGAGCCTGAGGAGTCAAAACGAGACCCTGTGTCTAAAAATAGCTGGGCACTGTGGCAGGCACCTGTAGTCCCAGCTACTTGGGAGGCTGAGGCAAGAAGATCACTTGAGCCCAAGAGTTTGAGATTGCTGTGAACTATGATGTCACAGCACTCTACCAGGCATGACAAAAAGTGAGACTCTGTCTTAAAAAAAGAAAAAAATGCACTAGTGAGCCCAAGTCCTGCAGTGAGTTATTAATAAAACACAAACCTGTGGTCCACCTGTGGAAGCAACTTTGTCTGCTGCAATCACTTAATTCTTTGGACGCTGTCCTCTGGATCAGTTCTGCTTAGAATAAAGTTCAGCTAGAAATGATACAGAAGCATTTCAAGAAAGTAGGATTTGTCACAACCCAAGAGCAAGATGTTTTGGCCCCATCAGGCAGTCCATCTCCCATGGCAGAATTTGAAGAAGTAGCTTTTGAAAGTTTTGTTGCAATGGATGAAGAGGTGGCAAACTGTAATGAACCTGACCCAGACGTAATTTTCCAAGCACTATTGATCAAAGTACCAACCAGCATAAAGCAAACAAAGCAGCTGATGAAGTGGAAGAAGCAAGTGAAGATGACGCAGAAATTGCAGAGACTCCAAAAGAAGAGGATGTTATACATCTAACAACACAGGGGAAGTCAGATGCTATGGAAAAATGCCCAGGTACGCTAAGTGGTATAGCCAGCATTGAACATGCTTTGTCCACTTATGTTTGTAACAAGAAACATACATCATGGGCAGTGCCCGTGGCTCAGTGAGTAGGGCGCCAGCCCCACGTACCAAGAGTGGCGGGTTCAAACCCGGCCCCGGCCAAACTGCAACAAAAAATAGCGGGGCGTTGTGGCGGGCGCCTGTAGTCCCAGCTACTGGGGAGGCTGAGGCAAGAGAATCGCCTAAGTCCAGGAGTTGGAGGTTGCTGTGAGCGACGCCACGGCACTCTACCGAGGGCGATAAAGTGAGACTCTGTCTCCACAAAAAAAAAGAAACATACATCATTTTATCATAAGGACTTTTGCACTAGATGGTTTATGACAGCTCAATTTACAATCACCAAGATGCGGAAACAATCTAAGTGCCCATCAACCCAATGAATGGATTAATAAACTATGATATATATATATCTCCATGGAATACCATATATAATCCATGGTATACATATATACCATGGAACACCATTGAGCCATAAAAAAGATGGAGTCTTTGCATCTGTTGCATTAACCTGGATGGAGCTGGAGAACATCAATCTTTAGTAAAGTATCACAGGAATGGAAAAGCAAGTATCCAGTGTACTCAATACTAATTTGAACCCTATAGATGTATATAACACATGCCCACACAAGAGAAAAAATTTAATTCAAGTTGGGGGGAAAGGGGAGGAGGGAGAAGGATTGGTATACTCCCACCTAATGGGCACAATGTGAGGTTATGTGGCACGCCTCTTGGGTACAGGGACCTTACCTAGCAAATGCAAACATTGTAACCTAATCATTTTACACTCATATTAACCTGAAATTAAAAAAAAGGAAACAGACCAAGATTGACTCTTTTTTCAGAAAGAATGACTAAATCATAAGAAAACAGTAAATTTATTGATTTCATATGATACCATATGTGGGATTTTACTGTATTTTGATTATGTATGATTTCATATGATATTCTCTAATAAAAGCTGTACAAGAAAGTGAAGTACATGTACATATCAGTACAGCAGGCCTGCTTCCTTATGTTGACAAATATTGTGATGACCCTTGGGTGGTCATCTCACAGAAGTTCTACTGTAGCCGATATTTGTTAAACATCTAGCCTACCTGTAAAGAAGATGCAATACTAAAACATTAATTACTGAATATAAATTTATCTACTTTTGGATAAACACTAGTTATTACAGAAAAATTAAAGACTTTTTGGTTGGTTAGTAAATAACATCTGGTGCCACATCGAAATAACCAACTATGAGAAAGCATATTCTTCCAAAAATTATAAAATTATGTTAATGTCAGAATGGTGGTTTTGCTGGAAGTTATAGTTATTAAGAGTTAAAAATTCTAATTAATATACTGTAAATAAAACTAGAAATAAGACAGGCAGCACTGGTAGCTCAGTGGGTAGGGCACCGGCCACGTACACTGAGGCAGGCAGGTTCGAACCTGGCCCAGCCTGCTAAACAACAATGACAACTGCAACCAAAAAATAGCTGGGCACTGGGGTAGGCACCTGTAGTCCCAGCTACTCGGGAGGCTGAGGCAAGAGAATCGCTTAAGCCCAAGAGTTAGAGGTTGCTGTGAGCTGTGATGGCACGACACTCTACCGAGGGCGACGTAATAAGATTTTCTCTTAAAAAAAAAAAAGAAAGAAAGAAGAAGACAAACAATGCTGTATTAGAGGAGAGTAAGATATTTTTGCTAAGTGAAACCAAAAGATACAAGCATGCGTTTTCGCTAAAGGAAAAACATGGTAATTTTTGCCTTAAGGTAAAATGACTAGTCTTCATACATGAGAAAGAAGGGAAGTATAGGACGAAGCTTGAATGGATGTGAGGAGGTTGTAGAAGGTTTGTGAAAGAGGAATCTTGGAACAGGAATTCTCTGTATGGTTAAGCTGACTAAGATTTGGATGAATTTATTTATGATTTTAAGAACTGATGAGGCTTAATATCAAAAGTTCCTTGATACAAAGCTTTCATGGATCATTCATCTGAGCTTGCTTTATCAGGTCTTTGATAACCTGAGAAAACTGAGTCCTCTGTATTCCAAGAGCTAAGCCACAACTATGTAATTTCCATATTTGTCTTTGAAGTCTTCGTTTATCACTCTGGTTAAATGAATGACTACCGTTTCACAGTGACCTGTGATCTCATTTTGGTCAAGTGCTTTACGCTACCTTTGATATTTAATAAACTTATCAAAATCAAGCTCTAAATTAAGCCTTTTTGATCTCAAACTGACTTTGAGAGCTCCCAGGAATATCTCAAAAGTTTATTCTGTCTCCTTTGTTGCCATTGAGTCATAGCTCACAACAACCTCAAACTCTTGGGCTCAAGCAATCCTCTTGCCTCCCAAGTAGCTGGAACTACAGGTACCAGCCATAACAACAACGCCTGACTATTTTTTTCTTTTTTTTTTCTATTTTAGAGATGGGGGGAGGGTCTCACTCTTGCTCTGGCTGGTCTCCACCAGTGAGCTCAAGGGATCCTCCCGTCTGGCCTCCCAGAGTGCTGCTAGGATTACAGGCGTGAGCCACCGTCTTAGCCTGAAAAGGAAAATCTTAAACTACTTAGTCCTATTTGATATATTCAATTTCGGGGGGAAGCATTGTTAAATAAGAATGAGGTTTTCGGGCGGTGCCTGTGGCTCAGTCGGTAGGGCGCCGGCCCCATATACCGAGGGTGACGGGTTCAAACCCGGCCCCGGCCAAGCTGCAACCAAAAAACAGCCGGGTGTTGTGGCGGGCGCCTGTAGTCCCAGCTACTCGGGAGGCTGAGGCAAGAGAATCGCTTAAGCCCAGGAGTTGGAGGTTGCTGTGAGCTGTGTGAGGCCACGGCACTCTACCGAGGGCCATAAAGTGAGACTCTGTCTCTCCAAAAAAAAAAAAAAAAAAGAATGAGGTTTTCCCTTCTTCAAGTTATATTTGTGCATGGATATATGTTATTAATGAGTGTCCCAGAAATTATATGAAACTCCTGGAAACCTAACGTGTCCTGTATAATGTATTCATCATAATTCTAATTATTTCCTTACAATATTGTATGCCCCAGAAAATTTCCATTATTGTGATACACTCTCATCAGATTTTTAATCATGGCCATTTTGACTCCTCCATGGACAGTTAATTGTTTTGCTTTGTTGCTTTCCTGTAAGCATTTACAAGTAACTATAATCCTGAACTGTTTTGTCTTTGAGAAGATACAGGGAAAGAACTGACAAGTATAGCTGTTCAACTTGAAGATCCTACCATTGGACTGGGTAAGAATTTCCAGAAGTCTAAGGAAGAAACTGATTTGTTCATAAAATTCCTAATCGAACATCAAGCAGAAGAAGCAGCGAAAGAACGGATGAAGAATTATGGTTTCTTTATGGCCTTTTGTTTGAAACATACCTTATTCTCAATGTCTTGTTTTCCAGATTTAAGGAAACCTTTCCTCTGTTCTCTTAAGCAATCTAAAATAAATCTTTGTGAATGAAGATAAAACAAGTACTTTTTCTTTCTCCCCAATCTTTTAGAATTTGGAAACTATTCCTCAGTATTCTTATATTCCTGTTCCAGTAACAGAAACATTGTACTAGCTTGGTGATATGGGTAAACCTGTTACAAAGTCGCTTAAGCAGGTACAAAGATAACTACTTGGGGAGGTAGAGGAGTGCTCCCAACTTTCCTGAGTGCCTCAGCACTTTCTTGCCTTGAAGGGGTGTCGTACCCAGCAAAAGGACCCCTAAAGGCCCCTGTCTCAGCCTGAGTCCCCGCATGTCTCAAACCCCGCCCCCTCTCCCCCCTTGGGTTAATTCCTCAAACAGGTTTCAGAATACAACAAGGAAGTTCCCTGAGTTCCCAAGAACTCCTAGCAACAAGTAACAATGGAAAAACTTACCCCAACTCCCTAGCAATGGGTAAACAATAATGAAAAAAATTACCTACACAAAGTTCCCAGGCTACTGTATCTCCCAAGCTGTCTCCGTGCCAACCGTCACGATGTACGCCAGGCAGTCACCACGCTGCAGCCCCCTGACTGTAACCCCACCCCTGAGCTAACCGGCCATGTTCTACTTCTGTTTTTGCTTGGCTTTCTAGGTAGCACAAAAAGGGTATAAAAGACAGCCTGCTTTTCTCTTCGGGGCGTTTGCCCTTTGGAGCGGCGGCCCACCTGCGCAGGTGTAATAAATCACCATCTGATTTATACCTGAAGTGGGGTCTGAGTTTTTCTTCCAGGTGGCAAATGAGTTACAACAGGGGCTCACCCTGTAATCCCAGCACTCTGGGAGGCCAGAGCAGGTGGGTTGCTTGAGCCCAGGAATTTGAGGTTGCTGTGAGCTCTAACCTGGGGGAGAAAAAGGGGGAGAGGAAGAGGGGGGGGGAGAAGGAGGAGGAGGAGGAGGAGAGGAGGGGAGGGGAGCACAGGGGAGGGGAGGAGAGGAGAGGAGAGGTGAAAAAGAAAAGAAAAAGAAAGAAATGGCAGGCTCAAACCAGCCCTGACTGCTTTAGAGCTGCTTTGGTTGCCCTATAGCGCCCTTTAGCTAACTGTCATACAAAAACTATATCATTAACATGACATGGGTTGCATGACAGCCTATGATGATGGTACTGCACCTGCTTGATTTGTTTCTCTACAAACAAGCAAAGATGCATGGTAAAAAATCTGTATTACTCACTGGGGAGAGATTGAAAGTGACAACTCAGGGTGGGCAGATGCAGCTTTTGCTAGCAGGAAGCTCCAGTGGAAGAAATTCCTGCGTGTCCCTGGCTCAAACGCCCTTGTAAGTAACCTCTAATAAACTCCCCATCTAACTGGCCAAGTGGGGCTTGTCTGAGTCATTCTTTGGTCTTTCCACTCCCTCTCAGTTTTGGGGGTGGATTTTCCCAGAGCATATGACAATATAATTATTTACATAAATTCAATAAGAATGTGGGTATGGTGGCTGGAGTTTGTAATCCCATAACCCCATTTACTTGAGAAGGTGAGGTGGGCGGATTGCTTGAGCTCAGGAGTTCTATCCTGCGTGACAGAGTGAGTCCCTGCCTCTACCAAAAGGTAAAAGATAAATGAATAAGTTAAAAAGAATAAGTAAAAATAAACTAATAAGTTAAAAAGCCTGGTGTGGTGGCTTATATCTGTATACCTAGCATTCTGAGAGGCCAAGGCAGGTGGATCACCTGAGTTCAGGAGTTTGAGACCAGCCTGAGCCAGAGTGAAATTCCATCTTTACTAAAAATAGAAAAAACTAGCCTGGTGTTGTGGTGAGTGCCTGTAGTCCCAGCTACTTGGGAGGCTGAGGCAAGAGGACTGCTTGAGCCCAAGAGTGTAATGTTGCTGTGAGCTATGATGCCAGGGCACTCTACCCAGGGCAATAGAATGAGACTGTCTCAAAGAAAAAAAAGAGAGAGAGAGAGCGAGAGAAAAGTAAATGAATCTTTTCTTTGTAACAAGACATAATTAGAAATATGTATTACTACAGCTTTGAATATAATGTCCTATTTGAAAATGGTCACAGAATCAGACATGACCAGGCAGGTTTAGAGAAATAGGCTGACTTTGTGAAACCAGTAGAGCCCCCTGGTGGGGCAACTATCCTGGTACCTGGCTTTGAGGTCCCCCCCGCCTTATGGAAGGCAGGCCCAGGAACATCAAAAACATCAAGAACAGAGGAATTTATCCAAATATGTAGATATGCAAGCAAAGTTGGGTGGTAAATCTTTGGCTTGTTTTCCTAGAATGGAAAGGTTTTTAGAAGCCTTTAATAAGTTTAAATTTTCTTATTAAAAGTTCCAACAAAGGGGAGGATCCAATGAACCCGGGAGATTGCAGTGAGTTATGATAACACCACTGCACGCTAGCCCAAGTAACAGAGCAAGACCCTATATTCTGTCAATGGTCTAAGTGCTCCCAACAGTATGCCATCTGGTTTCACTGTGAAAAACAGAATGAAAAGCAATGAGGTTGATCTTCTGACCTGTGAGTTCCATACTGGTAAAGAAAACCAGCCGTGATGGTGACAGAGAGTGGCAATTATGCCCAAGTTCTGCTCAAGCTCTTATAAAGAAGATACTTGCTAAAACGAGGGAATTGTTTTTTTTAAAAAAAAAAAAAAAAAAAAAAAACGACTATAGGGGCGGTGCCTGTGGCTCAGTCGGTAAGGCGCCGGCCCAATATACCGAGGGTGACGGGTTCAAACCCGGCCCTGGCCGAACTGCAACCAAAAAATAGCCGGGCGTTGTGGCGGGCGCCTGTAGTCCCAGCTACTCGGGAGGCTGAGGAAAGAGAATCGCTTAGGCCCAGGAGTTGGAGGTTGCTGTGAGCTGTGTGAGGCCACGGCACTCTACCGAGGGCCATAAAGTGAGACTCTGTCTCTACAAAAAAAAAAAAAAACGACTATATATGTGTGTGTGTATTTACAGTTTTTTCTTTTTTCTTTTTTTTACATACAGTTTTTTCTTTTTTTTTTTTTTTTCAATTGGGAGGCAGTGAGGCTGAGAAAGCCCAGGACTTTAGGCTCCTAGATAAGCAAATTGAAGCCCAATGTAAACAGTAAAACAAACAAACAAGAAAACTAGACGCTTTACCAGTCAGAAACTACCAATTAGCCTCTAACCAGGGACCAGTTGAATGTTTTCTTTGTCATGCTTCCTGAACATTTTATGAAGGTTCTTCTCTCTTCCCTCCTAGCAGAGTCCTGAGTCACTTGCCAGATGCCTGCTGATCCACTGATAAAGTCTTTAAAATTCTTTTGTGCCTAAGTTTATCTTTTAACAATCCAAGGCCACCCTTGAGAACTTCCCTGTAAAATATACAGGTTATTATTTTGAGATATAATATGGATTTGTATCTATTACGCACGTAAACATTTCTTGATGCAGGTTTTGGTGAACATAAATATTGTATACACTGTAAGAGTGCTTGGGTACCCATACCCTGCGAGCAGCAGTGAGTGCTCTTGGGTACCTTCACATGTGCACACTTTGAAAACTGTGCAATTGATGGGTTATGATACACTGTAAAGTTGGAATGGAATCAACTTGGCCTGGTTCTCAGGAAACACACTGTGCCTGGATTAGTGTCAGAGCCCTGCCTTACAGCCTCAACAATACATGGTTGATTTTGAGCCCCAGCTGGTGAATATGGTCTGGTTTAAATAATTTATATAAATGTAAAATATGGCTGATTGACTTTTTTTATAGCTAACAAATATATGTTTACTGTAAGGAAAGCTTATCCACACCCACCAAACACTTGAGAGTACATGAAGAAGAAACTGAAGGTTCTCCTGCTTCCTGATGCAAGTGGCTTGCTGTCACATCTTTATATGTGACCTGTATAGGAAGTGGTGGTGGCTTTGGAGTCTAATAGGTGCTACTTGGTCAAGGAACCCAACAACTCCCAAGTCCTGCCCTGACAATCACTTGGCCTCCCTGAGCAATGGGAAAACAGTGAAGGCAAAGAAAAAGGAAACAACACCAGTGTTGGCAGAAATTTCTCATAGGACAGGAAATTCTGGTGAACTGAGACCGAGGCTGCGGTTTGTGATAGAGGCTGAAAGTGCTCCTCCCTGGTCCTAAGCCCAGAGTGGGCTGTACCTCATTTTCTGAGGTGGCAATGAAAGAAGAGAAGGACACAGAGAGGAAGACTGATAACTCCTCTGCAGGGCAACTTCCCTGAAGTGTCGCTGGTGGGACCATAAGGAATGCCATGGGCATCAGCTTAGTCCCTGGGAAGGGTGATTGCTCCAGAAGCAGCTGTGGGGAGGTTCCATGGTGTAATGGTGAGCACTCTGGACTCTGAATCCAGCGATCCGAGTTCAAATCTCGGTGGAACCTCATCCTTACTTTCCTCCACGTTTTCTTCTTTACTCCCTTAAATGGGTGGTTTCCGCTTCCTCATACTCTACACGTCTGGTTCAGGGAGAAGAAGGTTTCGGTCGCGGAAGGAAGCTCCGCAGGGCATCGGCTGCTCCAAGTCCGCGTGTCCCTCTGCGCCTTGCTTGGCGACCCCCCACGCTACCCCGTCTCCTGCTCCGGAGTCGGGGTCCCAGAAGCCAGGTTCTCGGAGTGGCGGGTCTACACAGGAATTGCTGCCCCATGGAGTCGGGGAGCCTGAGTTCGGGGTCACCGAACCTGGGACGCCCGGGTCCTCGGGGAGCCCGCCTGACCTCGTGCAGGTCCCCCCTCTGGTCAGCGGGACCCTCGGACCTCGGGGGGAATCGTCTGCTCCCTTCAGGGCTCCACCTGAAATCCCAGACCCCGAGGCTTCTTTCACCCCGGAAGCCGGCAATTGCACCACTGTCTTCTCGGTGCTAAGTGGCGAATATGAGACTTTTTGATGGGATTAGCTCAGTCATCGGTGACTGTGTCTTGGATCTGGGTCTATGGTCCTCCTCTGGGAGTAGTACCGTGTTTTTTTAGTCGGAGGTCGATTTCATTCCTAATTCTAATTTATTCTGGTCTTCAGATTCAGATTTTATTCGGCATTTCTGTCTCTCCGCTGTCGGTTGCGGACACCGCAAATCGCGGGTACGCTCCGGGAAGCTCAGCGGGAAAGCGGAGCCGCCTCTCCCGCCCGGAGTCCCCGCGCAGCCGGGCCCCGCAGCTCCGGGGGCGACCGGGACCGCCGCGGGCCTGCCCACTTGGCACCCCCGGGCCGCTCCCGGGACAAGACGCCTTAGGTTGCGAGCCGGCGGGGAAATGCTCGCGAGAAACTTAGGAGGAGCCTCATGGTGGGTCTTCACAGCAAGTCACACCATCTCTCTGACTGTCGTATTGTGGAACTGAGAGCGGCTACGAAGCGCTGGAAAAGCTCCCTTGGGGAGCTCGCTTTGGTCAGCACGAATAAAGAGAGGCCGGGCCCGCAAGAACCAGCTCCGAGGTGGGCGAGACAGGAAGGAGCAGGGACTGGAGAAGGGAGTAGGCAGGGAGGAAAGGGCTCACTCGGGAGCGCTCCCGCCCTTGACCCACCGAGAACCCGGTTCCACACAGGTGTCGCAGAGCGCGGGCCTGGGCCCCTGTTCTTGCAGAGTTTCCTTTTGGGGATCGGTTCCGAGGGGTCGGTTCTCAAGGGAGTACAAGCCGAGGCAGGCGCCTTGTTGGCTCCCTTGGAGTTGAGGGCATCTAGCGAAACACACACAATCTCCGTTTTTCCCCTTGCAAGCGGATCTCCAGAGCCCAGGATGGAAAACTGGAGTACAAAGGAACAACAGTATTTGTTTAGGAAAGAGAAGACAAAAAGCCGAATGGGCTGAATGAGCCGAAAGTGCACAGCACAGAAACAAATTGTTCCTTGGTATATATGCTATTTTTTTAAGTTCATCACTTGTATTTTGAATTTAAACTATTTGTTTCCCTTCCTCCCTCCCTTCCTTGTCTCATCTTGTTTCCCTGGATTCAGTGGATTCAGTGCCCTGGCATCATAGGTCACAGCAAATTCAAACTCTTGGGGTCAAGTGATCCTCTTGCTTCAACCTCCCAAGTAGCTGGGACTACAGGCACCTGGAACAATACCCCACTATTTTTTAGAGACAGGGTCTCACTCTTGCCCCGGCTGGTCTAGAACTCCTGAGGTCAAGCAATCCACCCACCTAGGCCTCCCAGAGTGCTGGGATTACAGGGCCAAGCCACCATGCCCGGCCAGCATCTCTCTTTCAAGATTCCAGATTTTTTATCATGTGCTTGATGGCGTTCAGGACATGCCACCCCAAAACATAACACCTTGGCATGTTAAACATTTTAAGTTGACAAGATTTGAGGAAACAATAGAAGTAGGAAAGGCACTGTCCCTCTTTCCCTCCTCTGCCCTGAAGTAGGTAATAAGATTCCTCATGTGATAAGTGCCCTCCCCGTATCAAGAGGACAGAAGCATCATTATGTCTGAAGAAACAGGGACACAGAGAAGAATCTGAACAAATAGGTCTTGCTGTATTTCTCCGAGTTCCTTACCATTTGCTCACACGCCTTTTGTGCTATCATATTTCTCTTCATCACACCTACTAGTCAAAACAAAACACCTCAGTTTCAGCTGTTTCTTCAGACCTTCGTCTCCTTATGGGAGCTTTGAGCCATATAAAAATGATTTGTAAATAAATATTTATACTTTTATCTATCTTGTTCAATCTGTGTGTGTGTGTGTTGTTTTGTTTTTTTTTTTTTCATAGAGGCATCAGCCATGGTTATGGGGAGGGGAGACATATTTCCTCCCCACACGTAGAAGCGTCTTCCTCTGAAAAACCATAAAAATCATGTTGGGGCAGATATGACGCAAGAAATTGAATCATTATTCCCTCTTTAAGAAATGAGCTGAACAGTTGAGCTAATGAAATCCCAGTTCTTCCCATACAGGACTGATTCTGAACTCATTCCCTGAAGCCACACTTGAGGGCCACATCTACTGGAGATTGAGCTATTTTCCTGAGATCTCTCAGCCCAAGAGATTACTGCTGGTCAGAGGATTACTGCACTCTTCCTGGAGGGTCAATGGCCACTGAACAGCATCACTGATACAACTTAAGTAAAATCAGTTTTCATCATGTCCTGTTTTTGTGTGGTGTTGTACCCAAAATAAAAAAGCTAACACTCAGTGAGTACAAGGAAAGTGTCAGGTGCTAGGCACAGTTGTTTTTATGTGACTTTATTCATTCATTTAATCATGACAACAGGTCTATATCATATCATCATCCTCATTTTACATACGAGGAGGCAGACACACAGACATTAAGTACATGGCCACTCAGCCAGTGAAGTAGGATTTGAAAACAGGAATTTGAACGTAGGGGAGCCTGGCTTCAGAAGATATTCCAGAACTTCTGTATATCTTTTTCTTCTCCTAATGAAAGGCAAACACATACAGTAATAAAGCTTAAAAAGAAATGTAAGTCTATATGTGTCTTTTGAAGAAATGCCACAGGAAGAATCATATGACAGGCATAAAACTATCCTAAATACGTTGGCAGTCCTCCTGCCTCCCAATATCTTCCTCATCCCAGCAACTGCTCCCCTAAAATCATCAACGTAAACACAATTCAGAACTAGGTCTGTCCTCCCCTTTACCTTTTCCTCTCACCAGCCCCCATACCCCTTCCATGTCTATTCTGTCCTTTGACTTTCAGGTCAGTTTTTTAATTTAAAAAGATGAAAAACAGGCCAGGTGCAGTGGCTCATATCTATAATCCCAGCTGCTCTGAAGGCTGAGGCAGAAGACTGATTCAGACTACAAGTATGAGGTTGCAGTGAGCTATGATCATGCCAGTATACTCCGGCCTGGCTGACAGAGACAGACCCTGCCTCAAAAAAAAAA
Organism: Nycticebus coucang; assembly: GCF_027406575.1. Lineage (NCBI taxonomy): Eukaryota > Metazoa > Chordata > Mammalia > Primates > Lorisidae > Nycticebus > Nycticebus coucang. Next base: position 53,107,500 of record NC_069784.1, on the reverse strand, counting down.
AAAAAGTAGGGGCGGCGCCTGTGACTCAGTGAGTAGGGCGCCGGGCCCATATGCCGAGGGTGGCCGGTTCGGACCCAGCCCCGGCCAAACTGTAACAGAAAAATAGCCGGGCGTTGTGGCGTGCGCCTGTAGTCCCAGCTGCTCGGGAGGCTGAGGCAAGAGAATCGCGTAAGCCCAAGAGTTAGAGGTTGCTGTGAGCCGTGTGACGCCACGGCACTCTACCCGAGGGCGGTACAGTGAGACTCTGTCTCTACAAAAAAAAAAAAAAGTAAATAACCCTTTTAAGCTAAAATTAAATTAAAGGCACCAAGATTTGAAGTGGTTTTGTTCTAGCTCTTTAAAGGCAAATTTTTGAAAATGTGTGTACAGTACAGCCATTTCAAGTTTGGTGACATTTCTATTACTCAAAAATGTCCTCTTCCACCCTTTGCAGTCAATCCACCCACCACTCTCTACTTGTCTCAGGCAGCTAATGATCTAGTTTCTGTCTCTATAAGTTTGTTAGTTTTGCTTTTCCGAGAAATTCACCTTCATGGCACCACACTATATATACTCTTCCTATCACTCAGGACAACATTTTTGAGACTCATCTACGCTGTTGTGTTTTTCAGCAGTTTGTTTCATTTCATTGCAGAGTAGTATCACTTTGGCTGAACATGTGACAATACGTCCATTCACCTCTTGATGGACGGTAAGAGTCATTTCCAGTTGGAAGCTGCTAAGAACAAGTCCTCCTGTGGACATGTTTTATAAATTCCTAAATATGTTATTCTTTGTCACTAACTTATTCTGTAAATGGACATTACATTCAAGAGGACAAAATTCATTCAAATGTTACAAAGGCCTGAAGCAGAAGTCTACACAGTTTTCATAATGTAAGGGAGGAAAACTTATCTTGGATATCGTTTCCTATCGGCAAATCCTGAAAGTAAGCCACTCACCATGCTAGGTGTATCATTAAATTTTCTCATCTAATCTCTGCAGCAACTACGAAGTATTCGATATTACTATTTTCCTATAATACGCGCAAAATTCAGGCGTAACAAATTGAAAGAGCTGGCCCGGGGCCAAACAGAAGGACCAGGGACCAGGGACCAGGACTGGGAGGAAGGCCTTCTCAGTGGCATATAGGTGCTTGTGTCTGTGATGACCTCGGCACGTGGGACAGGCCTGGGAACCAAGCCAAGCAGTTCCTGGCCCTTGCACTGATAAGTGACCTTAAAGTGCTCAAAAAGTCCTCGATCAGGGACACGGAGGATAAGGTAGGGGTGACAGGTGCTGAGACCAAGAATTTCTTAAACACTCTAAAAACCTGATTTTCTATTTAGGACACAGAGATTGATTTGATGTCGGTCTTGGTTCCCGTGGTTTCCATCTGGGCAGGGACATCCCCCATAAGCAGACGGCTCGTGCTCAGCAGACTAGACGGCCCAACGGGACAGAGGTCCCCACTAGCTATTTCAGGAACACGCGCAGCCTAGGGCCCGGGCGTTCGGATCGGTTTGCTTCCGCCCTGCCCGCGTCGCCACCGCCCCTATTCCCCGCCGGTTCTGGAAGCTTTACGAGAGATCACGTCCCCGGGACGGGCAGCCACCAGAGGACCCGGGGACGACCCCGCCTTGTGCCTAGTCCCTAAGCGGCCCATGCAAAGCGTGCGCATCCCTGGGAAACAACGGGTCGTGGTTGAACTTCACCTCGGAGCTGTTAATTACCTACACCGACGCGCATCTCTGAAGCAGTGGAAAACCCCCGGCCCCCGCTAAAACACGACCTGAAAATTTACCCTAACACGTCACATACTAAATCCCGGGAACTCAAAGACCAAAGGAAGCCGCGGCGCTTATAACCTAACAAAACCGCACAGCAGATATTTACAGACAGAAAAAGAAGAACAGCCCCGCCTACTCCAACAGGAACATCACGAGAGTTGAAACACGGAAACGCCGTCTGCTCTTCAACCGGAACGAAAATCAGGGGAAAGCGCGAACGCAGTCCCCCACTACCACAAATTATGCAGTCGAGTTTCCCACATTTGGGGAAATCGCAGGGGTCAGCACATCCGGAGTGCAATGGATAAGCCTCGCCCTGGGAAAACTACCTTCGTGATCATGGTATCTCCCCTACCAGGTAAGTATGAGTTACGCCTCCGCCGCACCACACAGCCTCACACGCCTCACACTCTACACACACGGTCACTTGCCTCCGCGCACTTCCCCGACTCTCTCTCCACTTCCACACGCTCACTACACTCGCTTCCCACAAACGGTCCTGGATTCAATCGCTCGCACACCACGCGAACGCTATCGCGTTCCAGCGGCAGGAGCCTACGCGCCACAGCCCCCGCGCCGACTCATCTGCATAGAGCACGCCCCATCCCTGACGACGCGCGCCGTGCCCTTCCCTGCAGCCCCCGCGCGGTCCCGGCTCCCGGCTCCGTTCCGCCGCCCCACCCCCACGCCACCCACCGGACCAACCAGCGCTCCGGCAGCCGGTGGGGGAAGTGACGTCGGCCTCGCGCTCCTTGGCTCCCGCCCCACCCGCCGGGACGCTGCGCTGAGTCGCGGCCTTCTCTCTCCCAGCGGAGCGAGTCCTTAAACCGTGTCCACCCCTGGGGACCCTCTGGTGACCTTTTTGAAACAATGGCTTTCCATGCGTAGACTGGAACGCCCATCTTCCAAATACGGTTATCTTCGTCATGTGGCTTTCCGGAGAGAAGCCACAAGTATGAAACTGGAGAGGATGCTCAGGTGCCTGCAAAGCGGCCCTCCACAGTGGTTGTTACCACTAGGGGTGTTAGACTGTTGTCTGCTGTGATTTCATGACTCTTGTAGGGTTGGGCTTTCTTTTTCTTTTATGTTTTTTGTTTGTTGTCTGTTTTTGTTTTGGCAAATACAGCATTGTACAAAACTGCCTGCCCCAGCTGACGTGATTGGCCAGCTCTCAGGCGCAGTGTGGGACTCTGTCATCTCCACCACACCCATCTCCAGACTGGAAGGGGCCAGGAGGAACCAGGAGTCAAACACTCCTGTTTTTGTTTTTCCATCTATAGGTTTATTTGCCGCCCAGAGTCATGATGACTTTCACCCGCCAGAACCAGGGGAGGACTGGCGGATGTTACTGTCTAGAAAGTAGATGATTAACTTTTACAGCTTGTAGATTATTAACAATGAAAGAGTGAAAGAATAAGTTGAGATGTATTCTTAAAAAGAAATACAGAAACAAAGAACTATATCGAACAAATGGATGAATCTCGTAGACCTATCGTTGATTGAAAGAATTCAATCCCATGCCTTTCCCCTCCTCCAAAAACTCGCTACTACACACCTCATGTTTCAATTTATATGAAGATAAAGGCAGGGAAACTAACCTACTCTGATAAAGTTGGAGGGGGGGGCCAGTGGAAACTTATTTATTCTTTCATTTATTCAACTTATTCTTTCATTGTTTCTAAACTAGTTAGATTATTAAGTAACTTTACAGAAAGGGGGGGTGGAGGGTGATGCTTGTCTCCTTAGAAGACCATAGTACCTGAGAGATTACGGACCAAAAGGAGAGATTCCCAGACATGAACACAAGGAATCGGGAGTCCAGGTTCTGTGTGGGCAACGTGGCGTTTATTTCACTAGGGTGCGAACAGCTGAATCCAAAAAAGAAGCCAGCACGTGGGTTAAGGTGGATGGGAATACAAGAGTTCACAAGATAGGGACGGGCCTCTCATTCCTTCTTGGGCAGAACGTTTCTATTTGAGGGGGTCCCTACATTCGGCCCTATCAGTACCTAGTGTTAGCACTGTATAGCCTGCAAAAACAGAAACAAATTTGAATTTGACTAAAATATCTCAGGGGAATTTTTTTTTTTTTTTTTTTTTAGAGTCTCATTATGTCACCCTCGTTAGAGTGCTGTGGCATCACAGCTTCACAGCGACTTCAAACTCTTGGGCTTAAGCAATTCTTTTTCCTCAGCCTCCCAAGCAGCTGTGACTACAGGCACCAGCCACAGTCCCCAGCTATTTGTTGTTGTTGTCATCGTTTTTTTTTAAAGCCGCCAGCCTCAGTGTATGTGGCCAGCACCCTAACCACTGAGGTATGGAGGCCAAGCCATCTTGGGGGAATTTTATTAGATGGCTTTTAATGCATAGATTACACCCCTGAACTCTGATAAGAATCCACGGATAGTTTCCACTGCCCCCCTCCAACTTTATCAGAGTAGGTTAGATTGCCTACCTTTATTTTCATATAAATTGACACATGAAGTGTGTAGTAGTGAGGAGGAGGAGAGAGACATGGGATTGAATTCTTTCACTCAATGATACATCTACGAGAGTCATCCATTTGTTTGATATAGTTCCTTGTTTCTCTATGTATTTCTTTCTAAGACTACATCTCAAGTTATTTATTCTTTCATTGTTTCAGAAACAGAATCTGGCTCTGTCACCCAGGCTGGAGTGTAATGGCTCGATCACAGTTCACAGTCACCTGAACTCTGGAGCTCAGGATATCCTCCTGCCTCAGCCCACCCAAGTATCTGGGACTATATGCATGAGCTAGAGCACAAGCCGTAGCAACGTTTTTCTAGGTGTGTTTTGTAAAATATATTCACACATTTCACTAGGGCAGTGCATTCCATTAGAAACAGAATGCCATGGCTCCGCACCCATAGCTCCATGGTTAGGGCACTGGGGCTGCTGGGTTCGAACCCGGCCTGGGCCTGCTAAACGACAATGACAACAACAACAAAAAACAGCTGGGAGTTGTGGCTGGCACCTGTAGTCCCAGCTACTTGGGAAGCTGAGGCAAGAGAATCGCTTAAGCCCAAGAGTTTGAGGTTGCTATGAGCTGTAACGCCATGGCACTCTACTGAGGATAACATAGTGAGACTGTCTCAAAAAGAAAAAGAAAGATACAGAATGCCAGCCACATGATGTGCTTTTTAATTATCTATAGACACATTTTAGAAAGTAAAGTGGATTTTATTTAGAGATTTTATCACTCAACATGGCATAACTTGAATTCAGTAGACTTTTGTTGCTTATAAAACAGATTTTTTAAAAAAAATTTAATGTTATATCAACAATGTGGGTGAGAACTGAAAACTGATTCAAGTAAGTTTGGCTATCACACTATGTATATTAGCGTTCTAATAATATAAAATGATTACTTTTTACAGTTTATCATCTGACATTACCCCAGTGCCATTTATAAAGAACAGTTTTGCAGTGGTGCATTTGAAGCACTTTTTAGTAATATGAAAGGACAAATTTCAACCATATTTAAAAGCTCATCGTGTGAAATTGTTTATGTACTTTTTGGAACTAGTTTTTAGACTGTATGTCCACCTATCTTAAGTGTACAGTTAATAATGAGCTTATCAATGACTGCATGAGGCCTTACAGTTTTCAGTAATTTTTTATGTAAACGTCATGCAGTAAAACAAACTGTAATGTTTGGCATCCTTCAAAAAAAGACATTCTATCAAAGTCACAAATAACCAGGGAGGCTTATGACCAGTTTCTTTTTAGAAGTCTCAAGACATACAGTAGATTACGTTTTAACTTTAAAATTTAGGCTCTTGGGGCCAGAAGTTGAGAAACAAAGGAACATATGTTCCATTCCCTTGCGGTCACAGATCAATAAGGTTAGATAACATGTATGATCTTATCTTAATATTTAGTTTTCAGTGACAACCAACTTGGGACCCAGTCTGTTGTGTTTGAAGGATTTTATTTTCCTCTTTCCTTTTTGCTCAATAAATAAATTTCCCTACTCGTTCTTAATAAACTTCTATTTCATTTGCCATCTCTCTCAGACTCTGAATTCATTCTTTGACTTCACGAGACAAAAACCTAGTTCAAAAATGTGGGAAACACATATTCCCCAAAGTCAAAAGAACACACAAGAACCTATAGCACCAGCAACATACCCACAACATATAGAAATATATGTAAAAATGTATTTTATATATATATAGCAACACCATTTTTCAAGGAAGGTAATGGGGGTAATCTAAAGGCAATCAAGATCTTACTAAGTAACTCCATTTGATGTGGGTCATGGATTTTAAAGTTAACAGTATATCTCCAAAAGTGTAAATTGAGGCGACATGATAGAGAATGATGGCACCATGTATTAGGTGACATCTAGAAGTATTAAATTGTAAGTGAAATAATTGAGTCCCATGGTCTCTAGAAGTATATTAATTAGTCCTCTTTAAAAAATACGTTTAATTGACTCGAACATTTTCCTTCTCCCTCCCTCCCTTTCTTTCCTTTTCGAGACATAGTCTCACTCTGTTGCCCCAGGTAGAGTACTGTGGCATCATCGTGGCTCACAGCAACCTCAAATCGTGGGCTCAACTCTTACCTCAGCCTCCTCAGACAGGGGTCTTCCTCTTGCTCGGGCTGGTCTAACTCCTGAGCTCAAGCAATCCACTTGCCTCAGCCTTCCAGAGTGCTGGGATTACAGGCATGAGCCAACCAAGGTTTCTCATAAAACAGGAGGCAGCATAGGAGCAGGCCAAAAGCAGCTAGAACCAGATGGTCACAAAAAAATGACCTCTGGTTACTACCTTCACTGCTCATTATGAAACTGCCCTTACAAATTAATGAAGGGGTGCAAGGTGAGAACTAGAATAAGAGCCTCCAAAACTCTGTGAAGGAACAGGCCTAGCTAAAATAATGCTAATAATCAGCCACTGTCCTTCGTTTGCTTGATAATAATCACTGTCCCCTTGTTTGCCTCTCTATAATTACTACTTTACAGGGCACAGGTGGTAGCCATAAAGATTTTAACTTTTCTCCATCAATAACATAACCTGACTGGAACCTAGGGGTAGTTTTTGAGATATCTTCCAGGTCCTGCATTCCAGTGGCTCGGGTGACCCACCCAGACAGTCCATACCAAAAGACTGAGGGTTCTGCCCTGAAATCAGCCGGTTAACAGACCCTGATTGCCTAACTCTCTGCCCACCAAACTGTCTTTAAAAACCCTGTCCCCCCAGTTCTTGGAGAGGCAGTTTTGAGAAAATTCTCCCGTCTCCCCACCTAGGGCTATGTGGGACGATCTCTCTGGATATTGGCATCCTCTTGGGCAGCTGGTCAGCAACAGTTGTACCCGACTTACAATGTATTGGCTTTTTAAAAGAACTCCCACCAGCACCATAACAGTTTACAAATGCCATGGCAACTCCTAGAAGTGACCCTACCTATCATAATGGTTTAAAAAGGGGAGGAACCGGGCGGCGCCTGTGGCTCAGTCGGTAGGGCGCCGGCCCCATATACCGAGGGTGGCGGGTTCAAACTCGGCCCCGGCCAAACTGCAACCAAAAAAAAATAGCCGGGCGTTGTGGCGGGCGCCTGTAGTCCCAGCTGCTCGGGAGGCTGAGGCAAGAGAATCGCTTAAGCCCAGGAGTTGGAGGTTGCTGTGAGCTGTGTGAGGCCACGGCACTCTACCTAGGGCCAGAAAGTGAGACTCTGTCTCTACAAAAAAAAAAAAAAAAAAAAAAGGGGAGGAACCCTCGGTTTGGGAGGTCTCCCCACCCGTTTCCTACATGTCTTATGACTAATTTCCTTCAGCTTAACATTAACTAGAAGATCTAAAATAAGACCCAGGAGGCTCACAAAGTGCTGCTCTCTGTTGCTCTGAGAGATAGCCACTGCTCTGCCTACGGAGCAAGCAAGCCTCCCATCTGCTGCTTTGTTATTTTGAAAAACGTGCTTTTGCTTTATTCTGTAGGCTGGGCCGACTCTTGAATTCTTTTCCAGCAGGGAGTCAAGAACCACACAGTCATCAGGCCAAACTCTACATGGGGGATCCACTTTCCTGTATGGGAAATTTAGGAAGTTTGACTTAATTAGGATTTTTAAGCCAACATAAACCCAAGCCTTGCGTACACTGGAATATTATGCTACCATTATTTTCTACATTATAAGAAAATGTAAAAGAAAATATAGTATATACATGTATAGGTGTATGTTTTTTTCTTTTTGTTTGTTTGTTTGTTTCTTTTTTTTTGAAACAAATTCTTACTCTTACATCTTGTCTTTACAATCTTTGGTAAAAATCTTATGGGCCCAAGAGTTGTCAGTATCTCCACGAGTGGTCTATCTCTGTGTAACTGAGGCAGGGGAGTGAAGCAGAACCAGACTGTGTCCCAGTAACTCTGTGCAGGCATCAGCCAGGCAGTCTGTGATGAGTGTGATGCTACTAATTACAACCCTCACTGCAGCAGATGTTCCGGTTATCTATATGCCGTTCAGAGGATGCATGTTGAACCCAAGTAGTAACTTTGTAACTTCCTTGATCTTCTATTGTTTTAGCGGACAGGCTGCCTAAAATGAAGGTCTGTTAATCAGAGACAAAGTACCAGACAGACTCAAGTGGTTTGTGAGATAGATAGATACCTATAGAGATAGATAGTCATATATATGTGACCTGCAGATAGGTCTTGCATAGCCTTAAGCCTATTAATCAGTTCCAGAAGCCATCTCTAAGAAGGGGAGGGGAGCATGATGAAGCACATCTGATCTTCTTTCTCATGGCTAGCAACTCAGTTTTAGGGATCCCCTTGGCCAAGAGGGGGGTAGGTCCAGTCAGTCAATCACTGAGGGGAGGAAGCCTTAAGATTTTATTTTAGTTCACACATGTCTTATATATACTAGAATATTATGCTACCATTATAAGCTAGATCTCTAAGTGTTCTCCAAACATCTTTCCAAAAGGAATGTATTAATTTGCATTCCCACCAGTAATGTAGAACTGTTCCCTTTTCTCTACATCCATGCCAACATCTCTGGTCTTGGGATTTTGTGATACGGGCTAATCTTACTGGAGTAAGAAGTATTGTTTTTTTCAAGATCTTTAAAGTATGACAGTGGAGCTTTAATAGGGATTGCATTAAAATTATATATTGCTTTGGGTAGTATGGACATTTTAACAATGTTGATTCATCCCAGCCATGAGCATGGTATGTTTTTCCATTTGTTAGCATTTTCAGCTATTGCTTTTCTTAGAGTTTCATAGTTCTCTTTATAGAGATCTTTCATGTCCTTTGTTAGATAAACTCCCAAATATTTCATCTTCTTTGGCACTACTGTGAATGGGATAGAGTCCTTAATTGTTTTTTCAGCTTGAGTATTGTTGATATATATAAAGGCTACCGATTTATGAATGTTGGTTTTGTAACCTGAGACGCTGCTATATTCCTTGATCACTTCTAAGAGTTTTGTAGTAGAATCCCTGGTGTTTTCCAGATATATAATCATATCATCGGCAAAGAGTGAAAGTTTGATCTCTTCTGAACATATATGAATACCCTTGATCGCCATTTCTTCCCTAATTGCAGTGGCTAAAACTTCCATTACAATGTTAAAGAGCAGTGGAGACAATGATCAGCCTTCTCTCGTTCCTGATCTGAGTGGAAATGATTTCAATTTAACTCCATTCAATATGATATTGCTGTGGGTTTGCTGTAGATGGCCTCTATCAGTTTAAGAAATGTCCCTTCTTCTTTTTTTTTTTTTTTGTAGAGACAGAGTCTCACTTTATGGCCCTCGGTAGAGTGCCGTGGCCTCACACAGCTCACAGCAACCTCCAACAGAAATTTCCCTTCTATACCAATTTTCTTAAGTGTTCTGATCATGAAGGGATGCTGGATATTATCAAAAGCTTTTTCTGCATCAATTGAGAGGATCATATGGTCTTTGTTTTTTAATTTGTTTATGTGCTGAATTATACTTATAGATTTACAGATATTGAACCAGCCTTGAGACCCTGGGATAAAACCGACTTGGTCATGATGTATAATTTTTTTGATGTGTTGCTGGATTCTGTTAGTTAGGATCTTGTTGAATATTTTTGCATCTATATTCATTAGTGATATTGGTCTATAATTTTCTTTTCTTGTTGGGTCTTTTCCTGGTTTGAGGATCAGGGTGATATTTGCTTCATAGAACATGTTGGGTAGTCTTCCTTCTTTTTCTACACTTTGGAACAGGTTGAGTAATACAGGTACTAGTTCCGCTTTAAAGGTTTGGTAGAATTCTGAGTGAAACCATCTGGTCCTGGGCTTTTCTTTTTAGGGAGGTTTTGTATGGTTGATGCTATTTCAGAACTTGATATGGGCCTGTTCAAGATTTCCACTTGATTCTGGCTAAGTCTTGGAAGGTATTGGTCAATTCCAAGTATTGGTCAATTTCCTTCAGATTTTCATATTTCTGAGAATAAAGTTTCTTGTAATATTCATTAAGGATTTTTTGAATTTCTAAGGAGTCTGTTGTTATTTCATCCTTGTTGTTTCTGATTGATGAGATTAGAGATTTTACTCTTTTTTTCCTGATTATGTTAGCCAAAAGTTTATCTATTTTATTGACCTTTTCAAAAAACCAACTTTTGATTTATTGATCTATTGTATAATCTTTTGTTTTCAATTTCATTTAATTCTGCTCTCATTTTGGTTATTTCCTTTCTTCTACTGGGTTTGGAGCTGGAATGTTCTTCCTTTTCCAGTTGCTTGAGATGTCCCATTAAGTTGTTAACTTCTTCTCTTTCTGTTCTCTTGAGGAAGGCTTGCAGTGCTATAAATTTCCCTCTTAGTAGTGCCTTTGCAGTATCCTGATAATTCGTGTCTTTATTGTCGTTTTGTTCCAAAAATTTGGCAATTTCCTACTCAATCTCATCTCTGACAGAGCTATCATTCAGCATAAGGTTGTTTAACTTTCATGTTTTTGTGTGAGTATTCAGATTCCTGTTGTTACTGAGCTCAACTTTTATTCCATCTGGTCCAAGAAGATGCAAGGAATAATTTTTATTCCTTTAAATTTATTGCGGTTAGACTTGTGACCTAAGATGTGGTGGATTTTGGAGTATGTTCCATGGGCTGATGAGAAGTATGTGCATTCGGTTTTGTTGGGATGAAATGTTCTGTAGATGTCTGCTAGATCCAAATGTTGGATGGTTAGGTTTCAATCTAAAATTTCTTTGCTCAGCTTCTTCTTTTTTTTTTTTTTTTTTTTTTTGTAGAGACAGAGTTTCACTTTATGGCCCTAGGTAGGGTGCCATGGCATCACATAGCTCACAGCAACCTCCAGCTCCTGGGCTTAAGCGATTCTCTTGCCTCAGCCTCCCAAGTAGCTGGGACTGTAGGTGCCCGCCACAACACCTATTTTTTTGTTGCAGTTCGGCCAGGACCAGGTTTGAACTCGCCACCCTCAGTATATGGGGCCGGCACCTTACTAACTGAGCCACAGGTGCCACCCTTTGCTCAGCTTCTTATTGGAGGATTGATCCAACACTGCCAAAGGAGTGTTGAAATGTCTGACTATTATGGAGCTGGAGGAAATCAAGTTGCTCATGTCTGTTGAGTTTCTCTTATAAATTGAGGTGCATTCTGGTTGGGTGCATAGATATTAATAATTGAAATCTCATCATATTCATATTACCCTTAAGAAATATGAAGTGGCCATTCTTATCCTTCCTTACTTTTGTTGGTTTAAAGCCTATTGTATCTGCAAATAAATTTGCAACACCTGCTTTTTTCTGATTACCATTTGCCTGAAATATAGATGACCATCCTTTCACCTTGAATCTATATTTGTCTTTTAAGGTAAGATGTGACTCTGGTATGCAGCAAATATCTGGCCTGAGTTTTTGTATCCAGTCAGCTAACCTATGCCTCTTTAGAGGACAGTTTAAGCCGTTCACATTAATGGAAAATATTGATAAGTCTGGTAAAATTTTGGGTATCGAGTTTTTTGAAAGTCCAGTGGACATTTTTAATCCTTTCACCACTGTGGAGGTTGGAGTTTGATCAAAAGTTTCTGAGTGAGTTTACTTTTGTGGTAGAGGATTGGTCTGGTCATTGTGGAGGATAGGTCTGAGAATATCCTGAAGAACTGGTTTGGTTATGGCATATTTCTTCAGCATATGAATGTCTTTAAAGTATTTAATTTCTCCATCATAAATGAAACTCAGTTTAGCTGGATACAGGATCCGGGGTTGAAAGTTATTTTGCTTTAGGAGATTAAAAGTCGATGACCACCCTCTTCTGGCTTGAAAAGTTTCAGCAGAGAGATCTGCAGTCATTCTAATACTCTTCCCCTTGTAGGTAATGGATTTCTTTCGTCTGCTGCTTTGAGAATTTTGTCCTTCATATTAACTTTAGTGAAGTTAATTATGATATGCTTGGGGTATGTCATATTGGGATTGAGTCATGCGGGGGTTCTGAAACTGTCCGCTATCTGAACTTCAGAATCTCTTGGCATGTATGGAAAATTCTCTTTCATAATTTCATGGAGAAGGCCTCTGTGCCTAGCGAGGCCACTTCATCAGTTTCGGGAATTCCAATGAGGCGGATATTAGCCTTTTTGAATTATCCCAGAGCTCTCTGAGAGAATGATCCGTTTTTGCTCTCCATTTCCCTTCCTCTTTGAGAGTTTGGGAGCATTCAAAGGCTTTGTCTTCAATGTCAGAAATCCTTTCTTCTGCTTGCTCCACTCTGTTACTGAGTGACTCTACTGTATTTTTCAGATCTTTGAGGGCTGCAAATTCTTGCCTCAGGGCGTCTAAATCTTTGGTGGTTTTGTCTTTAAATTCGTTAAATTCCGGAGACAACTTTTCAATTTCTCCTCGCATTTCTAATTCCAACTTTTGAACTGGTGCTCGAATTTCTAATTCCAAATTTTCCTCCACTTTATTAATCTTGTTTGCAATCCAAATTCTGAATATGATTTCTGACATCTCAGCCAGTTGTTTGTGAATGGGATCTTCAGTTACATCTGCCATATCTTTCCTTGGGGGCGGGGGGCTGGGGGGTTGATCTATTCTGGATATTCATGTTACCAGAGTTTTCTTGCTGATTCTGCCCCATGATTGTTTTACACCATTTGATTTTTCCCCTGGAGCTTTGTCGAGGACCTGTATAGTGCTATGGCCTGAGATATTGGGGCCCTGTTTGGTGTGGTGGGGCTAAGTGGTTCTGTCTTGTTTTTAGCTGGTTTCTGTTTGACCCTAGTGAAACAGTTTCTCTGGTTTGAAGTCTCAGCTGTGGAGAAATACCAGCAATTGAGTCACCCCGCCCACTACAGGCAACAATTGGAAAAGGAAAATCAAACCTTCCTACAACCACACACCCAGGGCATCACCTGAATAGTCCTCAGGCGATTGGCTGAGTTCAAAAGGTCCAAATGAATTGTCTCAGTCAGCACCTGTCTCAGGTGGGAGAATTTAAGAGGTCTCTGGCAACTGGATCATAGGGGTCTGGTGACTACTCTGATATGGCTTGCTCCAGTGCTGCGTGGAGTCAGGAGGAGCCACCCAGCAACTAGATCAGTCTGGGAAGGTTGATGCCTCCTTCACCACCTTGCACCTCTGTCACACCCAGACACTGATAACCCTGCAGTTGGCTGAACCAGTTGCCTGTAGTGAACAAATACTGCAGGGGTTTGCACCTGCCTGAATCACAAGGAAATCTATCTCTGCGCTCTGCCTCTATTTAGCAGGAGAAGGTGAGGCCTGACAACCTCAGGCACTTGATGAAGCCTGGGGGTTTTTAACTCAGTTCCAGCCCCACCCCTGATTGATGTTACTGACAGAACAGAACAGAACAACTTTGTGGGAGTTTGTTTCTGTTCCTACTAGATTCCCCTGCAGAAGAGAAGCTGTTTTGAATTCCCAGAGCCTGCGCCTCAGGCCCTGTCTTTGCTCCTGCAGGTTTGTATTTGGTTACCTGTCGGTTCTATCCTGCTGCTTTCCTTTGTCTATAGGCTGATGATCCCCTGAGGGCCAGGTGCATCTTAGGCTCAGTAAAGCGTCTTAGGCTCAGTAAAGCAGTCCTCTGGGTCAGCCCCGCCCTGGGAACTTCTCGGGTCTGTGGAGTGCATTTCTAGTCCCTGTGCTCCACCCAGGTTGGTAGTGCCTCAGGCAAATCCTTTACTCACGGGGCCTGCGTTTGCATCCCAGATCTGTTCCATGGTGTAGATGCCCGGCCTCCTGTGGTTGCCCAGGGAGAAAGGTGGTGTGGCTTCAGAATATCTGGGAGTGAGCCATATTGTTGCTAAAAGACAGCTGCTGTTCTGTGACTCGGGGCACTGCTGCTCTGGTGTGGTTCCCTCTCAGCTGACCGTCCTCTCCTCGTTCCGTGCCCCAGAATCAGCACTGACCAGCTGCAGTTTAGGCCCTGTCCACACCCCTCGAGAAATCACCCAAGAATCTGGACTCCTGGGAGACAGGCCTCCAGAACTCAGAGTAAGAGTGGAGGGGAGTGCTGGGAGCTCAGAGTTGCAGATAGAGACTATATACAGTTTTATACAGTTTTATGCCTGGCAGGAGAACACCATGGCACCCTAGTAGGGGAGGTAGGTCTAGTTTTTAGAGGGTCTCTCCCGTGGAGTGTAGTGGGAGGACCTTTGAACTCTGCTCGTTTGTTTTTGGGGCACTCCGAGCTGTTCTCATGGGGGAGGGGATTCCCATCCACTTGGTGATGGATTTTGTACCTTTTGTTTGTATCCTTGTGGTTGCAGCTTGCCTCAGCAGGGTTGATGTGCATTCTTCAACCTTCTCTCTTCTTGCAGCTCAAATCCTCTGGGTTACTTGGTAAATTTCTGTCCTTTAACTCTCCTTCTGGACGGGAGCCTCTGTGGAAAGCTGGCTTCAGTCAGCCATCTTGTCTCCGCCCCCCAGCTTGTGTGTTTTAATCCAGTCAGCCAATCTATGCCTCTTCAGTGGGAATTCAAGCCATTAACTTTTATTGAGATAATTGATAAGTGTGGTAGTGTTCAATTCATCTTATTTTGTGAGAGTCCATTCCTTAGTTTTATCTTTTGCAACAGTATGGGAGTTAGGATCTGTCCTTTAATTGCTGAGTTCTTACTTTGCTGTTGATCCATTGTGATGGTCAATGTGTAGCACAGGTTGAAGTATTTCCTGTAGAGCTGCTCTTGTCCTGGCGAATTTCCTCAATGTTTGTATATCAGTAAATGATTTGGTTTCTCTGTCAATTTTAAAGCTTAGCTTAGCAGGATATAGAATTCTGGTCTGGAAATTGTTCTGTTAGTAGATTAAAGGTAGATGACCATTGTCTTCTTGCTTGGAAAGTTTCATTAGAGAAGTCTGCAGTTACTCCCATCAGAGTTGCCCCTGTAGGTCAACTGGTGCTTACTCCTGGCAGCTTGAAGAATCTTTTCTTTTGTCTTGACTTTGGACAGGCTCATCACAATGTGTCTTGGAGAAGCTCTGTTAGAGTTGAGGCAACCTGGAGTTTGATGAAAAGAGTGTGTCAGAATCTTTGGTGACTTTGGGGAAATTTTCATTTATAATATTCTCTATTATGGCTTCCATTCTCCTGGGGCATTCTTCTTCCCCTTCTGAGATACCTATAACTCTATGTTTGAACACTTCATAAAGTCCCATAATTCTGTCCATGAATGTTCTGCTTTCTCTCTCTTCTTTTTTGCCTCTTTAACTATCTGAGCTATCTCAAGAGCTTTGTCCTTTAACTCTGAGATTCTTTCTTCTGCATGGTCTGATCTGTTGTTGATACTTTCCATTGCATCTTTAAGTTCCCCAATTGACTGCTTCAGTACCTTCAGCTCTGCTATATCCTTTCTACGTTCTTCATATTGGTCACCTCTTATTTGATTCTGTTTTTGGATTTCCTTTTGGTTATTTTCCACTTTATCAGCAGTTTCCTTCATTGAATCCTTCATTTCCTTCATTGTTTTCATCATCTGTATTCCCTTTCTGTTATTTCTAACATTTCTTTTTAGGTGGAATCCTCTGCAGTAGCTACCTACTGGACTTGTTTTGGGGTGTGGCTCTGGACTTGTTTTTCATGTTGCTAAGAGTTTTCTGCTGATTATTCCTCATGAGTGATTTCATTTATCTGCTTCCTTGCCCTAATTTTCCTTTCACTTCCCCTTGCACTTTAAGTTGCCATGCCTCTGAGTAGGGTTTCGATGAGTTTTGGTACAGGACCAGAAGGATGAGAAAATTTAAGAACAAGAAGGGAAAAAAAGAAAAAGGAAAAAAAAAAAGAGAGAAGAAAAAAGAGAAAGGAGAGGGGGTGGGTAAAAGGGAATATTGACAAAAAGAAGAGAGGCACAGAATGAGGGAGACAGAGCAATACAGGTGGACCATAGTGTACTTTGACCCAACCTGTAGGGGTGCCAGGTTGGGTGATTCCTTG
Organism: Nycticebus coucang; assembly: GCF_027406575.1. Taxonomy (NCBI): domain Eukaryota; kingdom Metazoa; phylum Chordata; class Mammalia; order Primates; family Lorisidae; genus Nycticebus; species Nycticebus coucang. The sequence goes on along the minus strand of NC_069784.1, from coordinate 53,091,324 downwards.
AGGTCAGCAGCTCTTTGCTAGCCTTTCGGACACAGTACCCCACCTCCACCAAGTAGACAGCAAACAGAAAACTTTACTGGATAAAATTGGGAAAGAAACCAAATTATAGGGGTAGAAACACCAGCAAAAATGAAGTTCTAATTATTGAAAAAGGCAACAATGGGAAATTATACTTGAAAAATGAAGAAAAAAAAGCAAAAAAAAAAAAAAAGGAAGAAAAGAAAAAGAAAGAAAGAAAAAGAAAAGAAAAATGTACAGGGAAAATGTTGAAATTAAAAAACAAAACAACAAAAAATAAAATAAAACAAAACCAAAAACAAAGCAGTATATGTATCTTGCTGAATATTGTCTGGGCCACAGGTAATCTTCTGGGGTATGAGATGTTAATCACAATGCTGGTACGAGATGGAGACTGGAGGCCTCTGCTGATTTCTCACCACCTTAATCTTTCCTCAGCCTGCTTAAAAGGCACTTTAAACTTCTAATCTTGGCTAAGCAGAAGCTTTTCCAGGAAAGCACTGTCGCTGGGATTACTCCTGAAGTAACTATCCACTTACCCAGTGTGCCAAAACCTGTCTCACTGTGTGCCCCTGAGGGCCAAAGCTGTAAGGCATCTCAGTCCCTGTCTTGAAAAGGCATCTCAGTCCCTGTCTTTGGGCTGCTCAGTCACTAGATTACTCGCTCCCTCCTAATCCTTGCTCTGCGACCCTGAGGGCAGAACTTGCCAGGGCAGTTCTCCCACTATGGCTCTGGGCGGCCCATGGCTGAACACTATTAGCTCCCTCCAGCTCAGCGGCTCAGTTTGGGTCCCTAGACAATGCCTAAAGTCCTCTGCACTCCTGCCCAAGCTCTCCCAAGGCAGTTCAACTGAGTGCCAAGTCCAAAAAAACTAGGGCAGCTCACAGGTAAGGCCTTTCCAGTTTGCAATCTCACTGGTGCTATACTTACAGCTACTGGTGGGATTAGACCAAATGAACACACACAACCACTTGCCAGTTCTCCACGGCTTTTGTCCTCCTCATGGGGTCCAGAAGACTCTCGCTGACTTCCTGTGTCCTCAAAGGGATGTTTATGGGCAGATCCCACCAGCCAGAGATGCCTGGAGTCTTGTCTCCCCAGACTCACTGTGCCCAGTTGCAAGGAAGCTGTTACGTGGCCACCACCTTGCTCTGGACTCCTACAGCACCAGTTTCCAGTACTTTCTTTTTTATTATTAAAAAATCCCTTTATTTATTTTTTTATTTAATTTAATTTTATTTGTTTGAGACATAGTCTCACTTGGTTGCCCTTGGTAGAGTGCCGTTGTGTCTTAGTTTACAGTACCCTCAAACTCTCAGGTTGAAGTGATCCTCTTGCCTCAGCCACCCAAGTAGCTGGGACTATAGGCATCCATCACAATGCCCAGCTATTTTTTAGATACAGGGTCTTGCTCTGGCTCAGGCTGATCTTGAACTTACGAGCTCAGGCAACGTGAACTCGGCCTGCCAAGTGCTGGGATTACAGGCGTGAGCCACCATCCTTGGCCTAGTTTCTAATACTTCTAGCAGTGTATTGCTTTGTTAAGTTTTTAAAAGTTCTTTTTAGAGACAGGGTCTGGCTCTGTCATAGAGGCCAGAGTGAAGTAGCACCATCATAGCTCACTTTTATGTCAAAGTCCCAGGCTCAGGTGATCCTACTGCCTCAGCCTGCCAGGAATACAATACTACACCCTGGTATTTAGTTCATTTTTTTGTAGAGATGAAATATCACCAGGTTGCCCAGGCTGGAGCAGTGTATTACCTTTACTGTACTTAGCATGAGGTCTATAGTGCTGCCAGGTTTTTTCCTTCAGAATCTGAACTCCATCGTCAGCTGTTGATATGTTGACTCTCTGTTAGAAGTAGGCTTGACTGCTTTTGCTTGTTTCTCAAGTCCAAGTCTCGTGAAGGAGGGGGAATTTTGCAATTCTCTCTCCGTAGCCTCAGTTTCAGCAGGCAAACCTCAGTCCGTGGGTAGTCAGAACCCCAATGTTTTTGTGACATCCCTCTTGTGTTACTGGAACTCAGTACTGGCAGTGTTGGGCATGATTAAGCCTCCTCTCCCTGTCCTAGAGTAGATGGCTTTCACATTTAACTCTGTCCCAGATACAGCTGACTAATACCAAGGAGACCAAGGGTTCGAAGGGTTTCTCATTCCAACATCAGTGGCAGGTGACTTTTATTTCATATGAAAAAAGTGAGCAGGTTTTGTGTCTGTACTCCAGGTTAGCTGATCAAGATGGGCATGCCTTCACCACTGAGGCAAGTGCGAGGAAGTCTCTTGCCCTGCTGTGTGTCTCTTGTTAGCGCTCAGGGGAGGCCTGAGGAAAAGACTTGGCAAATGGACAAAAACCTGCTTTGTATCTGGGGCTCTCAGAGCTTCTAAACTGTCACAGTAGGTCACAGTTGGCCTTTAAGAAATTATTAAAGTGTCAGTGATTTTTCTCCTATTGACGTTTATGGCTGCCATCATTTCCTTCCATTATCTGTGAAACATAAAATGTTTTATGTACCTGTAATCCCATTACTAGGTATCTAGTAGAAAGAAAAGAAGAAAAAAAAAGTCATTTTACCAGAAAGACATTTGTGCTAGATTCTTTATCACAGTTTAATTTACAATTGCCGAGATGTGGAATCAGCCCAAGTGCCCATCACCCCATGAATGGATTAATAAACTGTAGTATATGTATACCATGGAATATTATTCACCATAAAAAAGACATTTTTTTTTTTTTTGATTGAAAGAGTCATATTCTGTTGCCCTGGGTAGGGTGCTGTGCCATCAAAGCTCACAGCAACCTCAAACTCTTGGGATCAAGAGATCTTCTTGCCTCTGCCTCCCCACAAGATGGGACTGTAGGTGCCCACCACAATGCCTGGCTAATTTTCTATTTTTAATAGAGATGGGGTCTCACTCTTGTTTAGGCTGATCTTGAACTCCTGCAGTCAGACATTCCACCAGCCTCAGCCTCCCAGATTGCTAGGATTATAGGCATGAGCCACCATACCTGCCCTAGGATTTACATCTTTTGGGTTAACCTGGATGGAGCTGGAGAACATTCTTGTGTAAAGTATCCCAACAGTGGAAAAGCACATATCCAATGTACTCAATACTAACATGAAGTCAGTAGACAAACAAATATACACCCACACAAAACAAAAACTCATTTAAATTCAAATTGGGAGCAGGAAGGAGGGTGGAGAATGGAGGAAGGAGGGGGATTTGTGTGCTCTCACCTAACAGGCACAATGTAAGGGTACATGGCACACCTCCTGGATGAGGGGACAACTATGACAAGGACTTGGCCTAACAAACACAAACAATATAACCTAATTGTTTGTTATCTCATATTAATCTAAAGTAAAAAAAAAAAAAAAAAAGGGCCCAAACCCCATGATTTATATATTTGTCCCTCCATGGAGGGCTTTGTCATGCTTTGGACTTCAGTTGACCAAGTGGCCTTGCAGCCTTTGCTCTCTGGGTGGGCTCCAAACAGGTATGATTTTGCTAATTATGCAGTTTTCTCTCGGTAAAGTGATAACTTTTTCTTGCAACTTTCTACATCTTAAACAGATATAGAATTACGCATTCATTTTATGAAAACTTTATATTCTCATCTATTTCTGAACTAACTTTGCTTTGCTACACTACACAAATACTTCTGGCTGATCACTTCTTTGGAGGCCATGTGGTGGAGACAATGAGCACCTTGAAACACCAATGTAAATTAGCCTGTGGGCGAGATGCAGAAGGGAAACCTGAAATGTAGACTATCTTCCATACCTCTAGCTGAGTTTTTGTGATGGGCCTCTTTCTCCTCAATCACCATACTAATCTTTGTACACATTTCAGATTGGGGATATGTTAGATTTGGTTTCTTAGAGGCAGTTAAGATTTGCTAGGATTCCAACTTATGGTCAAATATGGTCTAGCAGAGTGAAGATGGCACAGAGAAAGGCAATAATACATGGAGAGTATGTACACCGCTTTCTTTATCAGCCTCAGAGCATCGTCTCAATGAATATAGGAATGTGTATTTGAAATAGTTGTTTCCCCAAACAGGTGATGGGAAAAATTGGAAAAATTGCCTTATTTGTTTAAATGATTATGTAGTCAGACTGAATTTGAGGGTACATAAGGTATAGCCTCCATTGGAAACATTACTAAGATTTGCATGTGGGTAGAGGATTGAATTCTGAAATTGTATATTTTTCCCATCTTCTTCTTTTTTTTTTTCTTTACATGTTCCTGATCTTGTGGTCCTAGGCCCAGGCATCAATATCTAACAATTGCAGAAGACAATATTAATGAAAAAGACACAAAATCCATAACATTAAATTTGACAGTGCCTATTCCTATAGGAAATTTAGCTTCCTATTATGCGGCCAAATTAGGCGAATGCAGGCCCATTACCAAGGGTATTAGTTTGCTTGAGATGCCATAAAAAATAACAGTGGTAAAAAAAAAAAAAAATAACAGTGGTTGGGTGGGGCATTATTTTTCTCACAGTTCAGGAGTCCTGAAATCAAAGATAAAGGTGCTGGCCACGTTGGTTTCTGGTGAGTTCTTTCTTCCTGGCTTGTATAAAGCAGCCTTCTTGGTGTGCTGCCACATGGCCTTTCCTCTGTGCCTGTGTGTAGAGAGAGATCTCTCGTGCTCTTCCTGTTCTTAGAGGGACATCTTTCCTAACAGACTAGGGCTCACTTGTAAAACCTCATTCACCTAATTGTCTCCTTAAAGGCCCTATCTCCTAATGCAGTCACCTTGGGAGTTAGGCATTCTACATGTGACTTTTGGAGAAGACAATTTAGTCCCCTACAACAAGCAATAGGTACAAATCCTGAGATTCTTTTTCTGTCAAATCCTATGACATTTGCCTATTTGTGGGGCCAAGAGAAGTGTTAGTTAGCAAGGCTGCTATTATTGCTAGCTCTATGATTAGGAAGATACACCTGAACTGGAAAGCATGGTCATATGGGAAGGAGTATAGGCCAAACAGGTAATACATTGAAATAGGGATGATGGTTGCAAGGAAGAGGAGTGCTCCTAAGTGGGCGGTGATTCTAGGGATGTTGTATTTGTGCTATTTTGGGGAAAGAGTATTTGAGTGAGGGAATGACAATCTTAGATAGCTTTTCTAGATCTAGTGCTATCTAATGCTAGGAGAAAACTATGGATCTTCATGTCCAAGAAAAGAAAATTGAATTCCTAATGATTTCAGAAGTCTGCCTAAAATCTTTTTAGGGAGGGGCAAGAACAGCTTTGCCCAGTGAATTTTGCCCAGCCCTCTACTTGGCCCTTGAAGATATGCCTGGAAAAGCTGATTTTGAGGCTAGATAGAGAATAGGCACAGAGTTGGCTCAATTATACAATCTTGTAATTGTAAGAATTAGGCTTGAGACTGTAGGCTCTGACTGAACCCAGGGTACCGAGATGTCTCAATACTTTCATGAGGAGAATTGTTTGCCCAAGTTTATCGACCAGAAGAAAAGAAGTTGTGTAGATTGGAGTCCACACATGAGTCTTCAGGTAACATGAATTTGTTACAAATTGGATACAAGGTGTGAGAGAAAGGCTGGCAGTCAAAGAGAACTCAATGATTTTTGGACTGAGCATATGGGAAGATGGATTTTTCCATCAATTGCCGGTGTAGCAGGTCATAGGAGTAAGAAGAGAAGGCCTAGGGCCCTGAAGCCTACCTTGAAAGAGCTTTCCATTCATGCTGGCTCCATTTCTGCATCCCTGCAAGTCCTCTTTGAGGTTGGAATCAGAGGTGTTGGTGTTTGGCCCCTTCTCTCCCTGGTCATCTTCCCTCCTGCCTGCTCCTGACAACCTCATCCACTGCCTGGGCTCTGGGGACATCGACCAACACAATGCCACCTTGCAAAGGTGCATCTCAAGATCAGTTCTGTGTTGTAGCCAGGGCAAGGCCATTGCTCCCTGATTTGTGAGGACTTGGTGGCCCTCAGGAGCATGCCACTGCTCCTCAGAGCACGAAGTCTTTCCTGTCCGACTCTTCTTTTGAAGGCAGCAGGGAGGAAAATAGGCCACAGGGAAGGAAGAGAGAACTGCTCCAGGGTGTTTAGGCAAGCTGGATGACCAAGACGATGCAAAAATATTGACCATCGGGAAGCTTGTGCACAGTTATCATCGCCAGTTCTGAATCTCATCGATGTCTAGAAATGTGTTTTCTTTCTGATTACATGTGAACCTACATAATAGCCTGATATTGCCTTTTGGTCCACGAGCTGCAATATTTACCGTCTGGCTCTTGACAGAAAACATTTGCTGAACTCTGAAGAAAACAGTGCCCAACACATCACAGAAAAGACACCTAGGAAAGTCTTTTACTAATTTCCACATGTTGGATAAATTCCCTTTCCTGGCTTAAAATGATTGTTATTTGGTTTGTTGGTATTTTGTTTGCAATAAAACATTAACACACACTAAGTAAAAGAAATGTGGGGTTTTAAAATTTAAATATCAGAAATAAACAAAAGAATATTGAAGTAGGAAATTGTTCCAAATCTGAGCTGGGAAAGGACTTTAGTCATCTGAAGCAATCAGCTATGTCTTCTGGGAACATATCGGCATTCCTGATGAAATGATGGCAGACTCCAGTTTGCAGACTTTCCTCTGGAAATGTTGCTGAGCTGAAGCCATCTAATCTTTTCTTTTTTTAAATTAAATCATAGCTGTGTACATTAATACAATCATGGGGTACAATGTGCTGGTGAAACCATCTAATCTTAAACCATTGCCATCAGAAATCTAATTGCCTTTACTCCATTATGCTTCTTCTGCATTCAGTTTAGCAATGATTACATCTCTTTTTATGGTCTCTATTACATATTGGGACAGAAGTACTGAAATAGTGAAATTGCCTTCCATATGAATTTCTTTCCTTGCAATGAACCTTTGAAATGAGTTCATAGGCAAACCGTGAGGCTTTCTTTTTTTTTTGAGACAGAGTCTTACTTTGTTACCCCTGGTAGAGTGCCATGGCATCACAGCTCATAGTAACCCTCGACTCTTGGACTCAAATTATTCTCTTGCATCAGCCTCCCAAGTAGCTGAGACTATAGGCGCCCATCACAACGCCCAGCTATTTCTTTTTAGAGGTGGGGTCTGGTGCTGGCTCAGGCTGGTCTCCAACTTGTGAGTTTAGGCCATCCACTGCCTGGGCCTCCCAGACTGCGAGGATTATAGGCTAGCCAATGAGTGAGGCTTTTTTTTTTTTTTTTTGAGACAGAGCCTCAAGCCGTCTTCCTGGGTAGAGTGCTGTGTTGTCACAGCTCACAGCAACTTCAAACTCTTGGGCTTAAGCGATTCTCTTACCTCAGACCCCCAAGTAGCTGGGACTATAGGTGCCCACCACAACACCCAGCTATTTTTTTGTTGTCGTTGCAGTTGCCATTGTTGTTTTAGCTGGACCAGTCTGGGTTTGAACCCCGCCAGCCTCGGTGTATGTGGCTGGCACCCTACCCATCGAGCTACGGGCGCCACCCATGAGTGAGGCTTTTTAAGACAAATCTCTGATTGTATGGAAGTGAGAAATGGGTCTATGCACATATAAACCTGGGCATCAAACCAAAGGAAAGTATGAAACTGGGGAAAGAATGTGTAGCATGAGGAAAACCGATTGATATGTAGGATAAGTGTCTGAAACTCCAACACACCAGTAAAATCCAAAGGTTATGTCCAAGCAAGCAGAAATTTAATAATTAGAGATGCTGGGTGACTCGATTTGTTAGTGAAGTAGATTTCTCTTCTCACATATGCAGAAGCTCCGGCAGCCAAAAGACTCCTACATTGTTTTACTGCTTATTTGCTGGTGTTAATCCTCAAAGGCACAGTGAGGGCAGATTTCCAGTCAGGGGAGGCAGTGACATCATATATTCCAGAAGCACAGTTGTGTGCTGACAATGACACCTTGAAAACTCCAAGGAAACACCTCTTCAATACCTCCTGAAAGGAAAGGACATATTCCACTCCTTCCTGTCTGCGCAAGGATAGCATTCCAACATGTTTCAAAGACTCAAGAGTGTGGGGCAAACCCTGAACTGTGAGTCCAAAACTTACATGGTATCTCTCTTCCTTTAAGCATGGTTTGGGATTGGTTAGCATTTCTGGAACTAACCATTAGAAAAGTGGAGAGACTGGGGGAACGTGTAGATGCGCTTCTCTCATGATCTTTCCTTTGGTATCCCTTCAGGGTTTTGGACATAAATGTTTTATAATTTGGTACCTGGCAATTATTTCCATGGGGCAGCAAGCGAGTATTTCTCATGAGAAAGCATAGCTTTGGTGAAGAGGGCATAATAAGCCAATACTAATTGCAACCACTTCTCTCACCTGTAGAGAAAGTAATAGGGATGAAAGCATCCATTAATCATTATGTGAAAATACCCTGGACCGGCGGTGCCTGTGGCTCAGTGAGTAGGGCGCCGGCCCCATATGCCGAGGGTGGGGGGTTCAAACCCAGCCCCGGCCAAACTGCAACAAAAAAATAGCCGGGGCGTTGTGGCAGGCGCCTGTAGTCCCAGCTACTCGGGAGGCTGAGGCAAGAGAATCGCGTAAGCCCAAGAGTTAGAGGTTGCTGTGAGCCGTGTGACGCCACGGCACTCTAGGAGGGCGGTACAGTGAGACTCTGTCTCTACAAAAAAAAAAAAAGAAAGAAAATACCCTGGACCTTACAACATACAGTCTGTTACTGAATGACTTGATGAAGTGCCAAACCCACAGAGAGAAAAAAAGAACCACCTTAAGGACCATCATCCTGAAATGCCGGACTTCTAGGCTTGAAGAAAGGATCCTAAGAGCTTCTACATATGAAAAGTTAGGTCTCAGGATGTTATCAAATAACTTGACAGTATTAAAATTAGAAAAAAAACTAAGAAAACTACTTTTTTAGTTGAAACTTTTTTCTACAGCAAAGCTGGCGAACATGTGAGAGTGTGTTGTGAATATGTACTCACAATAAAAGGAAAGTGAAAACAAAGACAGTAGAAGACATGGCAACCAAGAAACCGGTGATACAAAATGACAGAGGAGGGAAGGGAAGCCCCAGGATGACAGCAAGCAGTTGGCCTTGAGACAAGTTAGAAGCAATGTGACCAGAAGGATGGAGGGCTAGAAAAAAAAAATGAGCAATGCCATTGAGGATTTATGTGACATTTATAGATGATTTTGGGAAATAATTCAGAAAATCCAATCAGAGATGTATAGAGCTTCAAAGTCATCACTCTCACCCCCAGAAGAAAAAAGCTGAAAAACTGGAAATCAATAACCTCTCCCAGGCCCAACAGAAAATTGAGGTCAAAGAACAAGCCAACACTCTGATCACCAGAGAGGCAGGTGCAAATACAGAGAATTTACAACTCACCTGGCTCCAAAATCACCACTGGAGCCACCATTGGGTAGTGATACTTCAAAGATAATTGGCTAATTTCCGGACTGAGTGTGGACTACTCTGAGAGGGAAGATCTCCTGAGGGCATTGCTTAGCTATGGAGGGAAAGAACCCCAAGGCTCAGACACACTTCAAGAAAGAGACTCTGCAGAAACTCAAAACAGGGAAGACATAAACAAGGACATGAAATTTTAGCCTCCAATACCTATAGCTACAGCCTAACTCCTAGTCAGATAAATGCAATTCTCCCAGTAATGGCCTAGTTTCTTCATTTCCTTTTACTCAATACATCACGTCTAATTGTCAATAAAAAATGGCAAGGAATGCTAAAATGCAAACACCATTTTAAAGCAATATCTGAACCAGGGTCAGAAATGATAGAAATTTGAAATACTCACAATAAAAATTTAGAATAACTAAGATTAATATGTTAAGGGCTCTAATGGAAAAAGTGAACAACATGCAAGAACAGGTAGATAATGTAGCAATGAGGTGGGAACTCTAAGAAAAAATCCACATGAAATGAAATGATAGAAATTAGACAAGTATAATGGATAGATATAGATATCGAGAGAGTGCGCGAGCGAGAGACAGAAAGAGGTGTTCTAAAATTTATTACATCTGGCTCTCCACACATGTGTGTTCTGCACCTGTGGATTCAACCAACCATGGATGAAAATATTTGGAGAAAACTGCTGTTCTGCATCTTATACTGCACCTGTAAAGACCATTTTCTTGCCATTATTCCCTAAATAACACAATATTACAATGATATACATAGCATTTACATTGTATCAGGCATCATAAGCAATCCAGAGATGATTTAAAATATACTAGAGGATGTGTGTAGTTTATATGTAAATACTACACCATTGTATATAAATCACTTAAGCAGGGGTGGATTTTGCTCTCGGCAAGGGGTCCTAGAACCCATCTTCTAGGGATATGAAGAGATGATCACATAAGGAATTGGCTCCTGGGATTATGGAGGTTGGGTAGTTCAAAATCTGCAGGTACACACCTGGCAGGAGGAGAAACGATGCTATAGATGAATTCCAAAGGCAAACCGTTGGAGAATTCCCTCTTATTCCCTCTTGCTTGGGGAATTCAGGCCTTCTACTGACTGAATGAGGGTCACCCACATTGTGGAGAGCAATCTGCTTTACCCAAATTCACCAAATTAGATGTTAATCTCATCCCAAAACACAGTCCAAGTTGACCCATAAGATTAGCTATCACGGGAAAAGAAGAAACATTTTTCTAAAATTAAGGACAGATACCAAACCATAAATCCCAGACTAGTAAGCAGAGTAAATACTAAAAACTCTATATCTAGACATATGAACCTTAGGAAGATTTCTTTAAAGAAACACAACAAATAGGAGAGAGAGAGAGAGGAGATAGAGATAGAGATAGAGACAGAGATATTCATTTTAGAGAATTGGCTCACATATGTGAGGATGATTGGCAAGACCAAAGTCTGACGGGGTAGGCTGGTAGGCTGGGGACTCAGGGTAGAATTGAAGTTCAGGTCCAAAGACTATCTGCTGGCAGAATTCCTTCTTGTTAAGGGGAGGTCAGGTTTTGTTCTGTTTAGTTCTTCATCTGACTGGTTGAGGCCAGTTCATATTATGTATGTTTATCTGCTTTACTCAAAATCCACTGATAGCAATGTTTAATTTTATCAAAAAACACCTTCACAGAAACATCAGAGTAATGTTTGATCAAATAACCGGGCACCGTGGCCCAGCCAATTTGGCACATAAAATCAAGCATCACAGCATCTAATATCCAAACTGCAGAAAACTGAGGGCAAAGAGAACATCTCAAGAGAAGCCAGAACAAGAAAATATCTTATCATGAAGGAACAAGGAGCAAGTATGACACTGGACTCCTCTTCGGAAACCGTGTAAACAAGAACAGATTGCAGTTGGAATCTTTAGTGTTGACAGAAGAAGCCTTGCCATGCTAGAATTGTATAAAATTATCCTTCAAGTGCTAAGGAGAAATAAAGACTTTGTCTGGCAAATAAAAATTGAGGGAATTTGTCATGAGTCAATCTGCCTTGCAAGAAATGTCAAAAGAAGTTGTTCAGAGAGAAGAACAACAAGGAAGGCCAAGAATCATATCTCCCTGAAGGAGTACGTGAAGATAAAATAAAATCTTTTTCTTACTCTTAATTAGTACAACAGTCTGTTGAAAATACAAAAAACAGCAACAAAACATTGAATGATTTATAACTCACGGATAAATTACATGAATGATAGTAATGTTGTAAAAAAGGAATTAGGAAGCCTGTGTGTTAAGGTACCTGCATGATCCATGAAGCATTACAGAAATGCTTATTTAAAAGTTGATTTAGGCCGGGCGTGGTGGCTCACACCTGTAATCCCAGCACTGTGGGAGGCTGAGGAGGGAGAATCGCTTGAGCTCAGGAGTTTGAGACTCGCCTGAGCGACAGTGAGACCCCGACTCATGAAAAAAATGGAAAAACCCAGCCGGGTGCCAGGGCGAGCGCCTGTAATCCCAGCGGCTTCTGGAGGCTGAGGCAGCGGGGTGGCCGCAGTCCGAGTCTGAGGTTGTGGTGAGCTACCACGCCCACTGCACTCTGCTCAGGGGCATAGGGTGGGACCCTGTCTCAACAAAAAAAACAAGTTGATTTAGATTGGTTGTAAATGTATACTGCAAATGATAGAGCAACAACTAAAACATTTTAAAAAAGGAAATAGAATTTATATGGTAAGAGAGAAGGGGAAAAATGGAATAAATACAATGCTCAGTTACAACTAGAGAGGGCAAGAAAAGAGTGAAAAGACAAAAAAGGAAGCAATGAAGAATGTCAATGAATTGAAACAGTTTGAAATATGGTAGATATTAATCCAATGATATAAATAATCTCAATGAAATGTGAATGATCTGGGCGGTGCCTGTGGCTCAAGGAGTAGGGCGCCGGTCCCATATGCCAGAGGTGACGGGTTCAAACCCAGCCCCGGCCAAAAACCACAAAAAAAAAAGAAATGTGAATGATCTATCTATACCAATTAAAACATAGAGACTGTCAAAGACCGGCAAACCTGATCCAACTATGTATTGTCTACAATAAGCCTAGTTTAGATATGAAGACACAGAGAAATTAGAAGTAAACAGATGGGGAAAGGTGTGCCATGGTAATACTAATAAAAAAGAAACTGGAGTAGTTATATTAATTTCAGATGGAAAAGACTTCATCGGGAAGAGGGACATTATATAACGATAAATAGGTCAGTTCTCCAAGAAGATGCAGCAATTCTTAATAAGTATGTGTCTTACTTAATAAGTAAGTGTCTAAACATGCACAGCAAGACTGATAGAATTTCAAGGAGAAATAGATGAATTCACTACCATATTTGGAGACTTCTGCCCCTGTCTGTCCTTTAACTGACAAATCAGATACAACAGGCAGAACATTAGAAATAGAACGTCTGTAACTTGACCACTCAAAGGACTGCAACAAACTGGTCAACATAGGAAGGTGGCCAACATAAGGAATGAGGCCTGTGGTACCCATATGTACATGTGGTGCATGTCGGATCTATGAAAATTAGGTCAACTTAAGAAGGTGGTCAACCATGGAGATTCTTCTCTAGTTGAACTGGAGAGCACCACCAGTCACCTGGATCCAGCTGACATTTATAGATTACTTCATCCAACAAGAGCAGAACACATATTCTTCTCAAGGTCACAATGCAACATTCACCAGAATCTACCACATTCTGGCCCATAAAATACATTTCAACACACTTAAAAGAAAAGAAATCATGCAAAGTATGCTCTCAGACCAAAGTGGAACTCAAGGAAAAATCAGTAACAGAAAGATAGCTAGAAAATCCCAAATGTGCAGATTTTAAATAACATACTTCTAAATAACACACGTTGTCAAAGAAAAAGTCTCAAGAGATACTACATATATTGAACTAAAGGAAAATAAAATGCAACTTATACAAATTTGTGGCTGCACCAAGAGCAGTGATAGGAAAGAAATTTATAGTAGTAAATGCGTATGTTACCAAAGGAAAAAGATCTAAATCAATAATCTGAGCCTACTTAAAAACCTCAAAAAAGAAAAGCAAATTAAATCCAAAGTAATCAGAAGAAAACCATAACGAGAGCAGAAATCAATGAAATTGATAACAGGAAATTAATAGAGAAATTCAACAATTTGAAAAGCTAGTTCTTTCAAATGATTAATAAAATGAATAAAACTCTACCTGGCTAACTGAGAAATAATGAAAGATGATACAAATTACTAATATCAAAAAGAAAAGAAGAGCCCTCACTACTGATCTCATGGACACTAAAAGGGTCATAGAGGATCATTGACGGTTGTCTACTCACAAATGTGGTAACTTAGATGAAATGGACCAAGTCCTAGAAAGAGACAATCTACCAAAAAAGTTAGGCAAGAAGAAATGGATAACTTCAATGGGACTTTATCTATTAAAGAAATTGAAGCAGCAATTAACAACCTTCCAAAATAAAGCACTAGACCTAGATGGTTTTGCTGGCAAGTTTTACCAACCATTTAAGGAAAAAGTGACGCCAATTCTCTCTGCAATCTCTGCCAGAAAATAGCAGCTAAGGGACCACACCTGAACTCTGTTCTATGATGCAAGCTTTACCCTAATACCCAAACCAGACAAATGATTCAGGATGTTGATAGTCTGGACTGCTGAGCAGCTCCACACAATCAACCCTGGAAAATGCTACAAGAAAGAAGGAAACACGGCTTATCAGTAATGAGAAAAATTGTAAACCTCCATAGAGGCTGAAGGCCAATTTGTTAGTTTTTGCAGATGCTGCTGTCCCACTTCCGTGGACGGGGAAGTGGTGATGGGGAAAGAAAACACCCACACTTGAGAACAGAAGGGTCTCAGAGAGGCAGCAGCTTCATATGCATAAGAATGGCAAGGAAGTGGAGCCTCAACTTTCATTGAGCAAAGTTAGTTACAGAGAGAAAAGACTTTACCCTGGCGGTAAGAGGTGAAAAAGTACAGAGAAAATCAGAAGAAAACAAACGTCACTGTAGTCACAAAATCATAAAACGAAAATAAGAATGAATACAATGCTTTAAAGTCACCTATAACTCTATTGATTCCAATGTAGTTAGATTTGCCCAGTCAGATCTTAATCTTTTCATTTGGTAAGCGTTCTGTTTGAAATCCTAGGGTGGTGCTAACCAACTCTGTGAGCAGCAAGGGGAGTTAAAGCTCCAGCTGTCAGCATAGGAGCTTAAGAACGTTAGTTCTCAGGGCACAGTTTCTCATCCACCACTGTAATCCTAGCCCTCTGGGAAGCTGAGGCAAATGGATTGCTGGAGCTCCAGAGTTCAACACCAGCCTTGAAAGAAAGTACTACCATGAGAATGTGACCACCTCTCACCCCCTACCATAAGAATGTGACCACCTCTCACCCCCTACCATAAGAATGTGACCACCTCTCACCCCCTACCATGAGAATGTGACCTTTTGTAACTGTTCCAGGAGATAGCCCCGAGCTGAAGCAGATAAAAGGGCTAAGCAAATGTTTAACTGTTAAGCAAATGTTTAACTGTTAATCTTGTCTTAAGACAGTTGAGTAATGAACCAGAGTTCTTCTTATCTAGAAAGCCCCTGCTATGTCTGCTCCCCCTTCCTACTTTATGGTTAAAGCCCCTGCTATGTCTGCTACCCCTGCCTACTTTGTGGTTTTTGCCTTTAGAAGCTTGTAAAATCTGCTGTTCGGGGCTTAACTCCTCTGCTCCTGAGAGAGTCACGAGCTAAGCTCCAGCATGCTGGAATAAAATCCTCTTCCTGATTGCATCAAGTGTCGTCTCTTGCGGTTGATTGGGGGTCGCAGTAGCCCAGGACAGAGTGGGGGTCTTGTCCCAAGTCTTTCATTTGGGGGCTCGACCGGGAGATAACGACCACCCCTCACCTGCAGAGTCGACCTTGGAGGTAAGAAAGGGGTACCCCGAAAACTGTCTAGTCTGTATCTTCAGTCCTTTTGTTTGACTTTGTGTGCGCGCTTTCGATTTCGCAGCCGTTCGGCACCTCGTGAGAGTGGCCGGACAGTGGTCGGTAGACGTGCCCGGAGGACCACAGGCTGAAACCCTGGGGGACGCCCCAGGAATTGAGGAGAACCAGGGACGCCTGGTTGTCTCCTGCTGTAAGGGCGCTGATCGAGTCCGGTTGTTCGATCAAAAATTACGGGAAACGCGCCCGTCTGATTCTGTTATAGGCTTGTGAAGGACCAAGTGTGGTAGGTGGGTCCTTGTATCTGTAATATTTCTGTTATTCCTGTTATTTGTGTTTCTGACATATCCACTGACGATGGGACAGACTGTGACAACCCCTCTGAGTTTAACTCTAGATCATTGGACTGAAGTGAAGAGAAGAGGTCGTGATCTGTCAGTAGAGGTTAAAAAAGGTCCATGGCAGACTGTCCGCTCCTCGGAGTGGCCTACTTTTAAAGTCGGCTGGCCCTCAGGAGGAACCTTTGACTTATCTCTTATTTTTGCTATTAAAGAGATTGTTTTTCAGAGAGGACCGGGAGCCCATCTGGATCAACAACCTTACATCATAGTCTGGCAGGACCTGGTGCAGAATCCGCCCCCCTGGGTTCGGCCGTGGACTGCCACATCCAGGCCCCCATCTAATCCTCGGGTGCTCGCTGTCCAATCTTCCGGTTCCAGAAAAGGGGGTGACAGCTTGGACCCCCCCAAGAAGATCTACCCGGAAATCCACACTGATCATCTTCTCCTCGAACCTCCTCCCCCTCCTCCCCCATACCCTCCCACCTTGGCTCCTGTCGGGGGGCAGGGAGGACCAGCATCGCCGGATCCGGCAATTGCCCCCTCTGCACCCCTGGGGGAACCTTCACTGGGGCCCGCACAAGGTACCAGGAGTCACTGCCGGGAAGGAATGTCTCCCAACACTACTGTTGCCCTACCTCTGAGGGCATATGGCCCCCCTGCTGGTGGCAACAGATGAGGGACCACCTCTTCTCCAGCCCCTCCAGTACTGGCCGTTTTCTTCCGCAGACTTGTATAAGTGGAAAACTAATCACCCCCCTTTTTCAGAAGACCCCCCAACGCCTGACTGGGCTGGTAGAGTCCCTGATGTTCTCTCATCAGCCCACATGGGATGACTGCCAGCAGCTCATACAGACTCTCTTCACTACTGAAGAGAGGGAGAGGATTTTACTAGAAGCTAGGAAGAATGTACTTGGGGCGGACGGGCGTCCTACCCAGCTCCCCAACATCATCAAGGCTGCCTTTCCCCTCTCCAGACCTGACTGGGATTTCAACATGGCAGAAGGTAGGGAGCGACTGTCAGTCTATCGCCAGGCTCTAGTGGCTGGCCTCCGTGGGGCGGCAAGACGCCCCACTAATTTGGCTAAGGTAAGAGAAGTAATACAGGGGGCCACGGAACCCCCCTCAGTGTTTCTTGAGCGTCTAATGGAAGCTTTTAGGCGCTACACCCCATTTGACCCTGCCTCTGAAGGACAGAGGGCTTCCGTGGCTATGCCTTTCATAGGGCAGTCAGCTGTAGACATTAAAAGAAAGCTGCAGAGGATTGAAGGATTGCAGGACTATACCTTGCAGGATTTAGTTAAGGAAGCTGAGAAAGTATACCATAAAAGAGAAGCTGAGGAAGAAAAAGAGCAGAGAAAGGAGAAAGAGAGAGAGGAAAGGGAAAATAAGAGAGACCGAAGACAGGACAAAAACTTAACACGGATTTTGGCCGCGGTAGTAGGGGAGAAGAGCCAGGAACAGACCCAAGGTAGAACTAAGAAGTCAGGTAGCCTGGGCAACTGCGTCCCGTTAGATAAAGATCAATGTGCCTACTGTAAGGAAAAGGGGCACTGGGCCAGGGAATGTCCTAAAAAAAAGAAGAAAGAACTCTCCAAGAAAGTACTGGCCTTAGAGGAAGAAGAAGATTAGCGGGGATGGGGCTCGGAACCCCTCCCCGAGCCTAGGGTAATACTTAAGGTGGAGGGGAAGCCAGTTGAGTTCCTAGTAGACACCGAAGCTCAACACTCAGTCCTACTCGAACCATCAGGACCCGTCTCCAAGAAAAAATCCTGGGTTGTAGGGGCCACAGGGCATCAGCAGTACTCATGGACTACCCGAAGATCAGTAGATCTGGGAGTGGGACGGGTAACCCACTCGTTCTTAATTATCCCTGAGTGCCCTGCGCCCCTCCTTGGGAGAGATTTACTCACCAAAATGGAAGCCCAAATCGCTTTCACTCCTGATGGCCCAGAGGTAACACAGAATAAGAGAGTAACAGCCCTGACCATGCGTTTAGAGGATAAACATAGACTCTTTGAAAAGCAGCGGGAGAAGAGGACTAGTCTCATACATGACTGGCTAGAAAAATATCCCGGGGCATGGGCTGAAACTGCTGGAATGGGACTGGCCGCAGAAAGGCCGCCTATAGTCATAGAACTCAAAGCTACTTCCACTCCTGTGGCAGTGCACCAGTATCCTATGACTAAGGAAGCTCGGGAAGGAAGTAGGCCTCACATTCAGCGTCTCCTACAGCTGGGCATACTAGTAAAATGCCAGTCACCATGGAACACCCCTTTATTACCCGTCAAGAAACCCGGCACAGGAGACTATCACCCTGTGCAGGACTTGAGAGAAGTAAACAAGCGGGCGCAAGACATCCACCCCACCGTGCCTAACCCTTATAATCTGTTAAGCTCTCTCCCTCTGGACCATATCTGGTACACCGTCCTGGATTTGAAGGATGCCTTCTTCTGACTCCGACTACACTCCTCTAGCCAGAACATCTTCGCGTTTGAATGGAGAGACCCGGACTCTGGAACGACGGGGCAATTGACATGAACCCGACTTCCACAGGGGTTCAAGAACTCCCCAACCATCTTTGATGTAGCCCTCCACCAAGACGTAGCTCACTTTCGTGCCAGCCACCCTCAGGTAACGCTCCAACAATATGTAGATGACTTACTACTAGCTGGAACGACAAAAGAAGAGTGCCATCGGGGCACAGAACTGTTGCTGGAAGAACTAGCCCGCTTAGGATATCGAGCCTCCACCAAGAAAGCCCAGATCTGCCAGAAAGAGGTAACGTACCTGGGTTACACCCTAAGAGGAGGGCAGAGATGGTTAACAGAAGCCAGGAAGCATACTGTGACTCAGATTCCAGTTCCCCGCTCGCCCCACCAGGTGTGAGAATTCTTAGGGACTGTGGGGTTCTGCCGCTTATGGATACTGGGGTTTGCTACTCTGGCAGCTCCCCTCTACCCTTTGACCAAGGAAGGCACTCCCTTCGAGTGGGGTACCAGCCAACAGCGGGCCTTTGACAACATTAAAAAGGCATTATTATCAGCCCCGGTCCTGGCTCTACCAGATGTAACAAAGCCCTTTGTCCTATACGTAGATGAGAAGAGAGGAGTGGCCTGAGGGGTGCTGACGCAGCCTTTAGGGCCATGGAAAAGACCGGTAGCATACCTCTCCAAGAAATTGCACCCCATTGCTGGTGGTTGGCCAGCCTGTCTGAGGTCTGTGGCGGCATTAGCGGTACTGGTAAAAGATGCAGACAAATTGACTATGGGGCAGAAGTTGACAGTCATTGCCCCCCATGCTTTAGAAAGCATCATCAGACGGCCCCCTGACCGGTGGCTGTCCAATGCCCACATGACACATTACCAGAGTCTCCTATTAAATGGAGACAGAGTCCAGTTTGGCCCGCCTGTCATCCTCAACCCGGCTACCCTACTACCTGATACCTCTGTCCGGGAGGATGTATTACACACATGCCAAGAAGTACTGGCTGAGGAGACTGGAACTCGGAGGGACCTCTGTGATCAGCCCCTGCCGGATGCCCAACTGACCTGGTTCACTGATGGGAGCAGCTCCATAATAGAAGGTAAAAGGGTGGCTGGGGCGGCGGTAGTGGACGATAAGCAGACCATCTGGGCAAGTAGTCTGCCTGAAGGGACGTCGGCCCAGAAGGCCGAGCTGGTCGCCTTGACCCAGGCCTTACGTTTGGCAGAAGGGAAAAAGGTTAACATATACACCGATAGCAGGTATGCTTTTGCTACAGCCCATGTTCATGGGGCCATATACAGGCAGTGAGGACTGCTGACTTCAGCAGGAAAAGAAATTAAACACAAGGAAGAAATCCTAAGTCTACTGGAGGCTGTTCACCTCCCTAAGAAAGTGGCCATTATCCACTGCCCTGGACATCAGAAAGGGGGGTCCAGAGTTGCCGAGGGAAACCAAAGAGCTGACCGAGAAGCTAAGCAAGCAGCTCAAATGCTCAACATCCTGCCGCTATATGAAAACACTTTAAGGCCTAGCCTTAAAGAAATAGCACCTCCCCTTGTCAAACACTTTAAATATTCGGAACGGGATCTCGAGAGGATGGACAGATTAGGCCTCCACTTAGAATCCCCAGAGGGGATCCGAGAAACCCCGGAAGGAAAAATCATCCTCCCTGAGGAGCAGGCAATCACCTTTCTCAGACAACTTCATAAATTAACCCATTTGGGCCCCAAGCATCTAAGAACTATTGTTCAGTCCTCCCCATACTATATTATGGAATTAAGTAAGCTCGTTGACGCAGCTGCAAAAGAGTGCAGACCTTGCCAATTAGTAAACACACAGCCTAGCACATTACCTCAGGGAAAACGACTCCAAGGAGATTGCCCTGGAAGCTACTGGGAAACAGATTTCACTGAGATTAAGCCGGCCAAGTACAGATACAAGTACTTGCTGGTGTTCATAGATACTTTCTCAGGATGGGTCGAGGCTTTTCCTACAAAAAGGGAGACTGCTCAAGTTGTAGCCAAAATAATATTAGAAGAGATTTTTCCAAGATTTGGGCTACCCAAGGTAATCGGATCTGACAACGGTCCCACTTTTGTTGCCCAGGTTAATCAGGGTTTAGCCAAAATCCTGGGGCTTGAGTGGAAATTACATTGTGCTTATTGGCCCCAAAGCTCAGGGCAGGTAGAGAGGATGAATAGAACCCTAAAAGAGGCCATGACTAAATTATCCTTAGAGACTGGCATTACTGACTGGACAGTCCTCCTTCCCTTTGCCCTGTTCCATGTGCGCAACACCCCTAGAACTCTCAAGCTGACCCCCTTTGAAATCCTATATGGAGCTCACCCCCCGCTCGTTGCCATGCAGCACCTCCCTTCCCCAGAATCTTACTCCTCTCAATCTCTATACACCAGATTAAAAGCCCTTGAAACTGTGCAAAAGGAGGTGTGGAGCCGGCTGATCGAGGCCTACAAGCCTGGGGATCTACAAATACCTCACCAGTTCCAGGTTGGAGATTCGGTGTACATCCGGCGCCACCGGACAGCCAACCTTGAACCACGGTGGAAAGGACCGTACCTAGTACTGCTCACAACCCCGACCGCAGTAAAAGTTGATGGCATCGCAGCCTGGATCCACGCGTCTCATGTCAAACCAGCACCGCCGCCAGACTCCAGGTGGGAAGTGGAAAAGACGGACAACCCCCTCAAGCTCCGCATTCGCCGCAGTAGCCCTGCTCCTGCTGATACAACTCCCGGTGATAAGTAGCTCCGGTCCCAACCCCCATGCCCCCCAGAGGTTAACCTGGCAGGTTCTCTCTCAGACTGGCGATGTAGTATGGAGTACCACAAAAGAGGACCCTCCTTGGACCTGGTGGTCGTCCCTCACCCCAGATATTTGCGCCTTAATAGCAGGGCTAGATAATTGGGATATCTCCGATGAGACCTTTAAGGAGGTTCCATCGAGCCTTGATCACCATTTAGCAAAGCGCTCGCTTACCCAAGGCTCCACATCCCAAGGCCAGTAAGTTGCAGACGCCCCTGGCTGTGGCAACTCGCCCACCCAGCGCCGGATGCGACAAACGGAGTTCTATATCTGTCCCCGGGACGGGAGAACGAGAAGCCAAGCCAACAGATGCGGGGGGGTAGAAAATTTCTATTGTAAACAATGGGGATGTGAGACGACTGGGCAGGCCTTCTGGCACCCCATCTCCTCTTGGGACTTAATAACTGTAAAGAGGAGCAGTACCGGGGCAGGGTCAAACCCCTTAAATATTTCCTTCACGGAGAGGGGGAAACAAGCCCGAGATTGGATAAAAGGAAGAACATGGGGATTGCGTTTCTATATGTCAGGGTGGGATAAAGGATTTACCTTCTTTATCAAATTAAAAATAGAGACCCCCGTCGCTGTCCAGATAGGACCCAACATCGTACTCTCAGGACAGCAGCCGCCAGCCAGGCCGCCTATTTCCCCCCATATGCCCCAGACCCCAGGGAGCACCCAATTAACTGAGGCCAGCACAGCCCCATCGCCTGCGAAACTGTCTCCCCAGGTAACATCCCCGGAGACTCCAAGCACCAGGCAGAGACTTCTTAACTTAATACAGGGGGCTTTCAATGTCCTCAATACTTCCAACCCTAATCTTACTGAATCTTGCTGGTTGTGCCTAGCCTCAGGCCCGCCCTATTATGAAGGGATCGCCTTCTCAGGTATCTTCCAAAATACCACCTCCCATAATTCCTGTGACTGGGGATCCAAGATCACCCTTACAGCAGTCTCTGGGCAAGGCATTTGCCTAGGCACGATCCCCGAAAATCGCCAGCATCTGTGTAATCAGACCATAAAAAGCCGGTCAACCACTACCAATTATTATCTAGTGCCCCCTAAAGGAGGATGGTGGGCTTGCAGCACCGGGCTAACCCCGTGCATTTCCTCATCAGTGTTTAACTCCACTGCAGACTACTGTATCCTCGTACAGTTAATACCTAGTGTTATCTACCACGAGGCGAGTTCCTTCGAGGCAGAATTCGATCTCAGACCCCGTAGACAGAAGAGGGAACCAGTCTCTATTACCCTAGCTGTCCTGATGGGTATAGGGGTGGCGGCCGGAGTAGGAACAGGAACGGCTGCACTTGTCCAGACCCCACAGTATCTCGAAGAACTGCGAGCAGCCGTAGATGAGGACCTAAAAGCCATAGAACAATCAATCACAAAACTAGAAGAGTCACTAACATCCTTATCTGAAGTAGTATTGCAGAATAGATGGGGACTCGATCTCCTGTTCCTAAAAGATGGAGGGTTATGCGCTGCACTAAGAGAAGAATGCTGTTTCTATGTAGATCACTCTGGTATGGTAAAAGACTCCATGTCTAAACTCAAGGAGAGACTAGAAAAAAGGCAACAAGACCGGGAGGCCCATCAAGGGTGGTTTGAAAGTTGGTACAGCCGATCCCCTTGGTTCACCACTCTCGTTTCCAGTTTAATAGGCCCCCTTATTATACTGCTTCTAATTCTTACCTTTGGGCCCTACATTTTCAACCGTATAGTCACCTTCGTCCGGGCGAGAGTGAGTGCTGTACAAGTGTTAATGGTCAGACAGCATTACCAGTCTCTCCGCCGGGACGATAGCCATGAGAATGAATACATAGAGCCAGAAGTTCCATGATTAGAACTTCCCAAAAAAACAAATGGGGGAATGAAAGAAAGTACTACCATGAGAATGTGACCACCTCTCGCCCCCTACCATAAGAATGTGACCACCTCTCACCCCCTACCATAAGAAGGTGACCACCTCTCACCCCCTACCATGAGAATGTGACCTTTTGTAACTGTTCTAGGAGATAGCCCCGAGCTGAAGCAGATAAAAGGGCTAAGCAAATGTTTAACTGTTAAGCAAATGTTTAACTGTTAATCTTGTCTTAAGACAGTTGAGTAATGAACCAGAGTTCTTCTTATCTAGAAAGCCCCTGCTATGTCTGCTCCCCCTTCCTACTTTATGGTTAAAGCCCCTGCTATGTCTGCTACCCCTGCCTACTTTGTGGTTTTTGCCTTTAGAAGCTTGTAAAATCTGCTGTTCGGGGCTTAACTCCTCTGCTCCTGAGAGAGTCACGAGCTAAGCCCCAGCATGCTGGAATTAAAATCCTCTTGCTGATTGCATCAAGTGTCGTCTCTTGCGGTTGATTGGGGGTCGCAGTAGCCCAGGACAGAGTGGGGGTCTTGTCCCAGTCTTTCAGCCTGAGCAAGCTCAAGACCACCTCTACTAAAACTAGGGTGAAAAACAAACAAACAAAAAAAAACAACTACCGAGGTGGGATGGCGGGCACCTGCAGTCCCAGCTACTGGGGGAGGCTGAGGCAAGAGGATTGCTCAAGCCCAAGAGTTTGAGGTTGCTGTGAGCTATGATGATACCATGGCACTCTAGCCTCGGCAGTCTGAGTTGCTTAACATCTCGTTTAACCCCTCAGGCTTCTACAACCCTGAGCCGTTTGCAGCTTGGGGCTGGGGTAGGGTAAGTCTGATGAGCCTGGATTTTTATCTTCTGGCCCTCAGGGATGTTAGCCTAAACTAGTTTCCCAGCTATTGCCCAGGATGAACCTCCCACCTGGCCTCCCAAAGTGCTAGAATTATAGATGTGATCCACCATGCCCTGTCAAGGATATCTTGAACTGGTGTGTGTGTGTGTGTGTGTGTGTGCGCGCGCGCGCACGTGCGCAAGCGAAAGTTGATGTTCACAGGTGGCAGAGAGAGGGAAAAAGTTACAGAAAAGCATTTTCAGTTTGGCTTTTGCCAATTGCGTTTTTATCCCTTCAGGAAAGAAAATTAACAATGGCACTCACTCAATCCACCCATGTACTGCAGCTGCCATGTGACACCCGAGACCCATATAAACTTTGCTGAGGAAAAAGTTTGTTGATGAAGACAGGTGTGGACAAATCAGATGATTCCTGGGCTTTCCTTTTCTAGAGTGTCCTCTTCCAAACCTCCAGAGCTAAAGACTGTGATGACCTCCTCCTCATGCAGCTTAATCTAAGTGTGAAAAGTGATTTCCTAAAGGGAAGATTTTTCTGGGTGGAGAGTAAAACAAACAAGGGTAACAGAAATGATTTTTAGGGATGTGCTGCTCTTCACCTTGGGTTGGGTTCCATCCTTAATTTGAACAAGACCACCAAAGACTGGGGTCTTCCTGGACAAAAAGGTTTGAAACCTCTCTCCCAGAAGCTCTCCTACCTTCCACAGAGTCCCCCCGCCTTACTCTGGGCTCCTGACACTGCCCCCAAGAAGGCACATCTGGTAGACCCCAAAGGTTCTCTCTTTTCAGGCATTTTGTTTTGTTATTTTTTTTTTTTTTCATTTCAGGTTAATATGAGGGTGCATATGATTAGGTTACATTGTTTGGGTTTGTAAGGAAAAGTCCAAGTTGTAGTTGAGTCTTTCACCAAGGTAGTGTGCCATATACTCCTACATTGTACCCATTAGGTGGGAGCTTCCAGGAACCCCTCCCCCAATCCCCAGTTTTTGAATTTGTGTTTTTCTCTCACGTGGGCCTGTAGTTGTTCATCTACTAGTTTCAACTTAATATTGAGTATATGGAATGCTTGCTTTTCCATTCTTGAGATACTTGACTTAGGAGAATGCTCTCCAAATCCATCCAGGTAAATATTAAAAAATGCAAAGTCTCCACCATTTTTAATAGCTGAATAGTATGCCATGGTAATTCATATGCCACAGTTTATTAATCCATTCATGGGTTGATGGGTTGAGTTGTTTCCATATCTTGGGTATTGTGAATTGAGCTGCTATAAACATTCAACTAGTTGCAAATGTCCTCATAACAAAATGACTTTTTTTTCTCTTGTGAGTAGATACCTAGTAATGGGATTGCGGGATCAAATGGAAGGTGTAATTTTAGCTCTTGAAGATTCTCCATACTTCTTTCCAAAAAAGGCTGTACTAGATTGCAATCGCACCAACAGTTCATAAGTGTTCCCCTTTTCTCTGCACCCATGCCAGCATCTGCAGCTTTGGGACCCTGTGATGTGGGCTATTTTCACTGGGGTTAGGTGATACCTCAAACTGGTTTTGCTTTGCATTTCTCTGATGATTAGGGATGATCGTTTTTTCATGTGCTTGTTGGCCATTTGTCTTCTCGGGAAACGATTCTGTTCATGTCTCTTGCCCAGTGATTAATGGGGTTATTTGCTCTTCTCTTGTTGATTTGCTTAAGTTCTTTGTGGATTCTGGACATTAGCCCTTTGTCAGATTCATAACATGCAAATATCTTCTCCTGTTCTCAAGGTTGTCTGTTTGCTTCGTTGATTGTGTCATTGCCAATTGCAGGAACAATAAAAATAAATGGGACCTAATCAAGGGCGATTCATTTCTTGATTCCCACACCCTAGTGAGACTTGGTCCAATGGTCTGTGCAAGATCCCAGAAGTGCATCAGTGAGCACATGACTCTTGGGATTTGGGGATGAAATGTGCAAAACTGCAGAGACCACTCAGACACTTGGTGCGTCAAAGATACGATCTCTGCAAAGAGAATTTCCCTAATGTCTTCTGCTTTGGAAATAACCTGAAAGGGTAAAGGGTATGCGGTGCTTCCCTTTTCCTCCTTTTTAGTGCAAGGGTGTTTCTTTTTTTTTTTTTTTGTAGAGACAGAGTCTCACCTTATCGCCCTCGGTAGAGTGCCATGGCATCACACAGCTCACAGCAACCTCCAAATCCTTGGGCTTAGGCGATTCTCTTGACTCAGCCTCCCAAGCAGCAGGGACTACAGGCGCCCGCCACAACGCCCGGCTATTTTTTTGTTGCAGTTTGGCCAGGGCTGGGTTTGAACCCGCCACCCTCGGCATATGGGGGCCGGCACCCTACCCGCTGAGCCACAGTGCGAGGGTGTTTCTGAAAGTCAGAACCGGAAAATGGCCTGAGAAATAGGCAGCGTAAGTGAGCATAAAAGCATCCCATACAAGAAAGATTAACTCCTGCACAGGACAGGAATCAAGCCCATGTTTATGCTGTAGGAGCTAGAATTCTACTACTGAGCCACCAAGGCTCCCTCAGAAGACCCTGACCTATGTATCAACGCAAAGAGTTCTGAGAAGGACTTGGGGAAAGCAACTTTAAGATTTTCGCTGTGTTCTCTTTGGAAAAGGTGACTAACAACAACCACCACTGGAAAGTTCATTTCTTCTCTTTGCCTTCTCATTGCTTGGTACCTGTCAAGCCCTCTCCTCCCAACCTGGAGACACACACTAGTTCTTTTCCCAAACAGGCCTTCAGGACCCAGAGAGGAGCACTGGGGAAAAGGACTCTTGGAAATGAATGTGCTTGGGTTAATCCAGAAGCTCTGGGTGAGAATTGGGCTTCTCTCCTCCTATGTTCCTTTTCTAGTTCCTGGAGAAACTTTTAAATTCAGCCTTGCTTTTAAATTCTTATGCCATCCAAGAGCCCATATATGAACGTTTCATCCCTAGATTTCTTTCCATTACTGCACCCTTGTGTGGACACTCAAAGAGACCAGTTCAGGGAAAAACAATTTTTTTTTTTTTTTGTGGTTTTTGGCCGGGGCTGGGTTTGAACCAGCCATCTCTGGCATATGGGACCGGCGCCCTACTCCTTGAGCCACAGGGGCCGCCCAAGGGAAAAACAATTTGATTCTGGGTAGAGGCTAGGATTTACTCCTCTACCTAATGGAAAGTGTTTTTTTTCTTTTGCCACTTGCCTTCGTTCGATAGCTTTGTTCGATAGTCGTGTTTTCACTCTCATTCTTTTTTTATAATATGCCTGACATATATTTGTTCTGCTCTTAATATTTAACCCTTTTGTGTCTAATAAACTGTCATAGAGAGATCTAGATGCATTATAACTAGCAGCTATTAGCATTATGTTAGGGATTACTGGCATAGTCTGACTTCCACCACTTCATCGTGTGGTTTCTGTCTTTTGGTTTTTAAATTCTTCCCCCCGCTCCCCAGAGAGTCTCACTCTCTTGGCCTGGGTAGCGTGCCATGGCATCATCATAGCCCACAGCAGCCTGAAACTCTGGAGCTTGAGCAATCCTCTTGCCTTAGCTTTCCCGAGCAGCTGGGGCTACAGGCATGCACCACCAAGCCCAGCTAGTTTTTCTATTTTTTTGAGTAGAGACAGGGTCTCACTCTTGCTCAGGGTGATCTGGAACTCCTGAGCTCAAGTAATTCAACCACCGAGGCTTCCCAGAGTGTTAGACCTGGACTAAGGTGGAAAAATACCAGTTAACTCCTGGCAAATTTCTGGGCTACAAGCCCTCAACAAAATGGAGTAAGTCTGGTTCACTCCCAAGATAGATGGGAAAGTATTAATTAATTGATTGCTTGCTTAACTAACTCACTCCCTGGGAAATAAACCAGGAAGTACCAACTGTCCCCAGACTGACCTTCAAATAATACCAGGTGGGGAAAGTACTGGAACAAAGATGTATGACTAACTAACCGCAAAGTTCTGCTTCTGTACATTGCTTACTTACCAACTTGGGTGCACCTCGGCAAAAATCCTGACCCCTTAAACAGTCCAGGCTGCTCTCCAAACCCCTGTGTTGGGTGTGAGGCAGTCACCAGTGGGCTTTTAAATAAAGGACTCTTCTGCTAATTTGGCTCCTGTGGAGGTGTGGCCCTTTGGGAGCTCCTGGGCAGGATCACAGGCCCCAGCCACCATGCTGGCCTTTGTTGTTGTTTTTTAAAACCTCTTCCTGCCTTTCTTCACTAGACTCGTTTACTTCAGTAAATTTGCTTTCCTATACCATCTTTGAAATACCATGGCCCTGATTAATATTTTCTTAGTTCTCAGGTGCATAGGATGGAGACAATCATGAGCCTTAGCTCAGGACACACTGTGATGGCAGTGCTGAGCACGTCCCTTGCTTTCATTTTTTCTGTTTATCATGCTCTCGTTCCCTTGTCCTTTTCTAGAAACACACAGTCTGAGGAGTTTAGTATAGTATGCTCTTTTATCTCGCATTTTGTTTGTCTGCATATTTAAATAAGGGGATATCTTTGAAAAATATACAGTTGGGAGGGGCAGCTAAAACAACTTCAAGTGTGAGTTGGTGCAATCAAAATCCATTCCATCTGCTTTACTTCAGTCTCCATACTATCTTCTCCACTTTTCCGTAAATCTAAATCTAGTCGAATATAAAAGTGTAAGGAAAAACCGAATCGCAGCAATTAGAAGTGGAGTTCAGCGCCTTGTAGCTCAGTGGTTAGGGCGTCAGCCACATACACTGGGGCTGGTGGTTTTGAACCCGGCCTGGGTCTGCTAAACAACAATGACAAACTGCAACAACAACAAAAATAGCTGGGCATTGTGGCGGGCGCACGTTGTGCTCACAGCTACTTTGGGAGGCTGAGGCAAGAGAATCGCTTAAGCCCAAGAATGTGAGGCAAGAGAATCGATTAAACCCAAGAATGTGAGGTTGCTGTGAGCTGTGACACCATGACACTCTACCGAGGGCGACATACTGAGACTCTGTCTCAAAAAAAACAAAAAACAGAACAAAACAAAAAGGAGTGAACAAACACTTGAGCAGTGTTCCTTCATACACAAAAAGGTTTCTTCATGCCCATAAAGCATAAGAAAGGCCTCTCAGCCTCACTGGGGGAATGGAAATCTAAAATACCCGGGTATACCACTACATGCCCATCAGCATGGGCAAAGCTGAAAAGACAGAGAATGCCAGGTGCTTATAAGAATGCAGAGCAACTGCATATCTTCTTATTGGTGGGGGAGTAAAACATTGCAGTCATTCTGGAAAGGTATTTCCTAGTCTCTAATAACATTAAAAACATACTTGCTGTGTGACCCAGAGATTCCACAACCAGGTTTGTACTCCAAAGAAATGAATGCACGGGCTCGCCCCCTACCCCACTCCCGTAGCACAGTGGTTACATACAGCACCAGCCACATGCACCGAGGCTGGCGTGTTCAAGCTCTGCCCGGCCAGCTAAACAACGACAGCTCCAACAAGAAAATATCCGGGCGTTGTGGTGCCAGCCATTCCCTGCAGTCCCAGCTACTTGGGAGGCTGAGGCAAGAGAATCACTTAAGCCCAAGAGTTGGAGTTGAGCTGTGACTCTACGGCACTCTACCAAGGGCGACATATTGAGACTCTGTCTCAAGAAAAAAAAGAAAGGGAAAAAAGTTAAAAGAAAAGAAATGAATGCACAAAGTCCACAAAAAGGCTCATTCTCGGCTATTACCTGATTTACAATATCCCAAACTAAAAATAGCCCAGCCCTGTCATCCATTAACTGTAGTGTATTCACACGTGGAATAACACTCATCAATAACACCTAAAAATGGACACAGCAAATGGACCCAGCTCAAAAATACTACATTATATTTTTAAAAAATAGACAAAATTAATATATTGATATTGAATGTATTGATATTGATATGTTGATAATGAGTATGTTGATATTCACTTATGTGAATTTTAGGAACAAGTCAAACTTATCTATGGACATAGAAATCAGAATGGAGATGACCTATGTGGGGATTGGGTGGGGACTGACTGGAAAGGGGTTCCAAGGAAGTTCTGGGCCCAGGGAAAATTTTCATAACCCTGTGATCTAGGTGGTTACTTTGTCAAAATTCATCGGGTCATGCACTTAAGATTTGAGCACTTTAGTCTATGTGGATTATTCTGGATTCATTTATTGTTAGCAAAACAACATTAGTAATTATTGGGGGTTGGAGAATGTCATCAAGTTTAGGTTTCATTGTGTTTGTTAGATCTTTGAAAACAGCCAGTTGGACTCTCATTCATTTCTGATTTGGTCTAAAAAGGCCCCAGGGCTGGGTGAAAACTCTGAAGCAGAAAAACAGGTGCAGCCACACCATTTCAATAGTGGCAGGTTCCCACAGGGCTGACTGGGAGACAGCGCCTCACCTTTTGGGTGCTGCATCTGCTTGGAGAGGGGCATGGCCTTCCGAGGTGACAGGGCCGGCTGTGCGCGGCAGGGCTTCTTCCCATTCTCCTGACCTCAGAGAGGTCCTCCAGAGTGTAAGTTCCGATGATCTCTGGTCGGCGGTGAACAGCTCATTCCATCTCCTGGGAAGTTCGAGGCTAAAGGAAAAGCCGTGCCACACCCTGACGCTGCCGTGACGCGGATTCGAACCGAGGTTGCTGCGGCCACAACACAAGAGTACTAACCACTATACGATCACGGTGACCCACAGAGGAGCCGGCCGGCACCCGAACCTTTCCGTGGTAGTAATGGTTTCCCTCTGTGAAAACGCTACGGGTCCTGGCTTTCCCTCTCTTTTTTGGTCTCTCTGTTTTTCCCTTCTCTCTTCCCCATTCAGCTGCATTTAAACAAACAAGACTCTCCTCCGGTCTGGAGGATCCGGTCCTTTCCACTGCACCAGGCTCCTGGGAGGTCTGCTCTCCGGGGTCAACGCCTCGCGTCCTCTTTCCCTCCCCTTCCCGGTCCCCTTTGGGACTCGCCCCTTTACCTGGGCCCCAGCCGCCCGCCCCACGCACGGCCTTGGAGGTGGCCCCGGAGGCCTTTCCCGTGGGGCGCGGGACGCTGAGAAATCAACCCGAGTAACACCCTCTTCAGAAGAACTTGCCCTTTGAAAAACTTTCCCGGCGTCCATTCTCAGGATTCTTCAGCCACCTGACAGCTGAAGACGACGACGGTTTAATTCAACAAGCCCTAACGGGGCACCACCCCGCTTGAGAGCCAGACCCTGCTCTCGGCGAGGGGACCCAAGAGCGACCGCCACCGCGATCTCTGCCCACCTGGAGCGCCCGTGCTGGACCCAGGGTCCGAAGAAGGCAGCGAAAGCGACCGGGTGCGGAGGGCCCGGGCCCGGCGGCGCAGGGAGCGGCGGGAGCCGCCGCCGGAGCCCGCAGGACGCTCCGCTGCCCTCCGGCTCCGCGCGGCTCGGACCGGGTCGCGGAGCCGGGCGCTAACCAGGGCTTTGGAAGCGGGCGAGGGGCGAGGCGGGACGAAGGCCGCTCGGCTGCCCTTCTGGCTTCAAAGTCCACCAGCGTGCGGGGTTCCAAACGCCAGAATCATCGCCATTCCTCGCTCTCGTCTCTCCGGTTTGCCAAGGCTCGGGAACCCGCTCAGTGGTCCTGAGAGGCGGACCCCGAGTGGGGAGAGCCTAGGGCCCGGCTCACGTGCTAGGAAGCCCCGCACAGCCGCCCGAGCCCGTCTCTGTGGCGCAATCGGTTAGCGCGTTCGGCTGTTAACCGAAAGGTTGGTGGTTCGAGCCCTCTCAGGGACGCGAGCTGTGGCGTTTCGATCTCCTACGCGCTAAATTTATAACTGACACCTCTCAGGTGCCACCCCATCCTCAGGACCCCATTCTCACAGGCTCTACCTGCTGGGGCGACAGGCTCACAAACTCGGAAATTGCGTAAAATTCATTCTGACCTTTATATATAGGCTGGGCCAGGTAAAGCGACTTTGATGTCCCTCAATTTTTGTTCATTTGTCAAAGGAGGCCAAGCCCCAGGATGTGTCTACATCCGGTGATTGACCTCTCAACAATGTATGACCAGTCGGATCATTCATCATAGTAATTATCCTAGTATTTTCGGGAGAAAAAACAAAAAACATTTCTTTCTCAATGTGTACATAATTTATTCAATCCTTTTCAAAATGTTTTTGAAGTGCGGTTCCTTACATGCTTTTAGGATTACAGATGATGCAACCATCATCATTCTTGTACACAAACCTTTGGTCCCTCCTGCAGCTATTTCTGTAGTGTAGCCAACTAACTGGATGTGCAATTGCTACACTACAGTATTTATATAGGCCTTCTAATTTTAGTAAATTCTGCAAATGTACCTTCCACAGGAGGGGTAACAAATCAAATTGCCATTTATTTCCCAACTCTGTCAATGTCCCTTTCACTTACTTGCCAGCGTGACAAACTTCCTATATGTCCATCTGTGATATTCTACTCAAGGAAGTGGTGCACCCTGCCTTAACCTGGGAGAAGTACAACAGGAGGACACGGTGGACATTACACCCAGGTGTTCCATTCCGTACACTGGACGTCTACGCTTCTAAGATATTTTAAAATCTGCTACACTCTGTAATAGTTGACTGTGGGGACCAGCTCAGCTGGAGATGAGTTGGACCAGAGAGAACTCTTTGATAGCCCTCTGCCAAGTTGCTTATCTGAGCGGAGAAAAATCACAATGGTCTCAGACATTTTTCCCTTTTCCATTTCCTCTTTTTTTTTGTAATCAATTCTGGTTTTGCTTTTATGTGACGAAAATAATCCAATGCCGGGCAGCACCTGTGGCTCAGTGAGTAGGGTGCCAGCCTCATATACCGAGGGTGGTGGGTTCAAACCTGGCTCTGGCCAAACTGCAACAAAAAATAGCTGGGCGTTGTGGCGGGCACCTGTAGTCTCAGCTACTTGGGAGGCTGAGGCAAGAGAATCCCCTAAGCCCAAGAGCTGGAGGTTGCCGTGAGCTGTGAAGCCACAGCACCAAACCGAGGGTGACAAAGTGAAACTCTGTCTCAAAAAAAAAAAAAATCCAATTCCAGTCCTCTCTCCTCTACCATGATAAATTAGCATGCAGGCAGTCATCTCTGTGGTATTCCTACACAGTTTTTGGCAAGGGCTTTGTTCATGAAACTTAGCCCACCTGAAACACACCATTGGAGCCAATAGAATCCTACACTTGATGGGCATCTGGTACAGCCTTATGCCTACTGGCTAAGGTTCCCTGATTCCTCCGTTGGATCTCATGAGCTGCAGTTGAGTTCTTTGGCCTTCACATACTAAGTATGATGGTTGGACAAGCCCCCCACCCCCAACATTTCTCCCTTAGTTTTGCATCATTGCTTCTACCCATCAGTGACATCGGTGTGGCCTTCTGGTTCTGATGTTACGAGGTGAACTACAGGGGACAATGTCTGTTGTGTGACGGTTGGTAAGGATTTGCTCCCTGACTGTTGCCACATGAAAACTAATCTCATCTGTGAGTCCTTTTTGTCATCTATTGATTATGCCGAGGATGTGGTATTTCCTGATATTTTAGGTTGCAGCAATAAGTTGTTCATATCTCGTCTTTATGATGTTTGGGTAAAATTCTATGGGCCTAATAGTTGTATGTGCAAATGTTGTGTATCTATGCTAAGGATGTTCTTTGTACACAGTGGTTCCCCAACACTGTTGTGTGCCATTGGAACTCTGGGTTTGATAAATGGCTGTACCTAAAAGGGATCTTAACATAAGAAGTAAATTGAATTTCTTGTGTGAAAGGAGCAGCTTACTTTGATTGGTATATTTGAGTTTCCAAACATCTGGAAAAATTCAAATAAATGTCCTTTATGGATTTTTAAAGTCACACCGCAGAGAGGAGAGGAAAGACACTTGTATCATTTCAAATAGGCAATTGAATCAGTACTGTGAGGACTGCTGCTACCTGTACAAATCAAGACCTAATAATTTCCAGGAATTTAAACAAGTTCAGCCCTTAGTTAGAATGGTGGAAAGCAATGGCCCATAAAAGTTGTCAGAATCAAAATGGAGTCGCTTATGCCAAACCCTAACAAAATTGAGTCAGAGAGCCCTGAATGAGGAGTTCTCACACATGCATGCCTATATGAACTGTTAGAGGGACTCTCTGAAAAGCACAACCTTGCAAAAAGGCCACAGAGGCCTTGCACAAAGAATACTCTTCAAGGACATCTGCCCAGGGCCTGTCTATTGAACCTTGAACTGATGCCACCTTCGTTCTCATCCCTTGTGACCAAGGATGATTGTTTCAAAACAACTTATGTAACCTTCCTCATTTTGCCTCTGAAAGTTTCCCCTTGTCTCAGCCTCCCAGGATAGGCCTCTGATTCGCCACAGTGTGCATATCCCAATTGCAACCCCCTGTTTATTCCTGAATAAATTCATTTGCTGGGCTGCAGTGAAGAAACTGGAATATATTAATTGTCATAAGATGAGCAGGTAAGACATTATGCTAAGTTGATTAGTCATATTTATCGAGAGTATCTGTGGAGGTTAATTTTTGTGTCAGCTTGACTGGGTCATAGAGTGCCCAGATATTTGGTTAAACATTGTATCTGGGTGTGTCTCTAAGGGTGTTTCTGGATGAAATTGAAATTTTTGAATCAGTAGGCTGAGTAAACCAGATTGCTGGGTGGGCCTCACCCAATCCATTGAAGGCCTGAATGGACTAAAAGGCTAAGAAAGTCTTTCTTCCTGTTTGACTGTCTTTGAGCTGGGACATAGGTCTTCTGCCATGGGACTTAGACTCAGTTTGGAACTATACTCAGCTCTTCTGGGTTTTACTGAGTATAGATCTTGGACTGAACAGCTTCCATAATCAGGGGAGCCGATTCCTCACAGTAAATCTCTTCCTGTAGGTACATATCCTGTTGATTTTCTTTCTCTGGAGAACCTCAACAGAGAACTCAGTATTATATGCCAGTTTAGTCTCTATGCTTTTTTTCTTTCTTTTCTTTTTTTTGAGACAGAGTCTCATTATGTCGCCCTCAGTAGAGTGCTGCAGCGTCACAGCTCACAGCAACTCAGACTCTTGGGCATAGGCAATTGATTCTCTTGTCTCAGCCTCCCAAGTAGCTGGGACTACAGGCGCCTGCCACAACGCCCGGCTATTTTTTTTTGTTGTAGTTGCCATTGTTGTTTAGCAGGGCCTGGCTGGGTTCGAACCCACCAGTCCTGGTATATGTGGCTGGCACCCTAAACACTGAGCTACGGGCACTGAGCCAGTCTCTATGCTTTTGAAAGATGTTCGGGGAGGAAAGTGGGAAGAAAACCCTGGAGAGTTTTTGAACAACACTAAGGATCAGCACAAGTTTTAAAGGTTTCTTTTAGGAAAAGCTGTACAAACCGTTTTCGCTGAAACTGTCTGCAACAAAAAGAAAAGTGGTGGGAGGCCGGGCCCAGTAGCTTATGCTTGTAATCCTAGCATTCTGGGAAGCTGAGGAGGGAGGATTACTTGAGCTCAGGAGTTTGAGATTAGCCTGGCGTGGTGGTGAGCACCTGTAGTCACAGCTACTGGGGAGACTGACCCAGGAGTTTGAGGTCGCTGTGAGCTAGGCGGAGACCATGGCACTCTAGTTTGGGCAACACAGTGAGACTTTGTCTCAAAAATAAGGAAGGAAGGAAGGAAGGAAGGAAGGAAGGAAGGAAGGAAGGAAGGAAGGAAGGAAGGAAGGAAGGAAGGAAGGGTGTTGGGAAAATATTCTTGCCTTTATGGTTTTCTTTTGTTTGTCCGTTTGTTTGAGACAGAGTCTCACTATGTCACCCTCGGTAGAGTGCTATGGCATCACAGCTCACAGCAACCTCAAACTCTTGGGCTTAAGTGATTCTCTTACCTCAGCCTCCCAAATAGCTGGGACTACAGGTGACTGCCACAACGTCTGGCTATCTTTTTGTTGTTGCAGTCGTCATTGTTGTTTTAGCTGGCCCAGGCTGCGTTCAAATCCACCAGCCTCAGTTTACGTGGCAGGCACCCTACCCACTGAGCTACGGGCGCCACCCACCTTTATGTTTTTTAAGCAAAGGCAAGATCAAACTAGGAGGAAATATACTTAAGTTTCTTTAAAGTAAACTTCTTATTTTGAAATAGTTCACATACAATTTTGAGAAAGCATACAGGTTTTCCTTGTGCCCTTTGTCCAGTTTCTTCCAATGGTAACCATCTTGGTAACATTTCCAAAATTGTAATATTTGCAAATACTGCAAATACTGTAGTACCAGGGTATTGACACTGATACAAGCAAGATACAGAACATTTTCATCACCACAAGGATCCATCAGGTTGCCTTTTATAGCCATGCCCCCTTCTCGGCAGTGCCCCTCCCTCTTCCCTCTGTAACCCCTGCTGACTACTAATCTATTCCACATTCTTATAATTTATGTATTTCAAGAATGTTATGTAAACAGAATCATATGTGTAACCTTTGCGATTACCTTTTTTCATGCATCGTAATAGTCTGTGGATTCATCCAGGTTTCTGTGTGTATCAACATCTGTTCTTTTTCTTCTTATGGTTGAGTAGTATTTGATGCTATGGATATACCACAGTTTGCTTACCACAGTGTGCTTATGCCACAATCGCCCTGCCAAAGTCATCTACATTTTTCCCCATTTCCAGACGTTCAGAATAAAGCTGCTATAAACTTTAGTGTGTGGGGTTTTGTATGAATGTAAGTTTTATTTCTCTGTGTTAAAATGCCAGGAATGCAATTCTCAGGTGGTGTGGTAGATGAATGGTTAGAAAGCTGCATTTTATTCACGTTGCCATTTTTCCCACAAGAGAATCTTAAGAAGAAGTTACCTC
Source organism: Nycticebus coucang (assembly GCF_027406575.1). Lineage (NCBI taxonomy): Eukaryota > Metazoa > Chordata > Mammalia > Primates > Lorisidae > Nycticebus > Nycticebus coucang. Next base: position 53,054,756 of record NC_069784.1, on the reverse strand, counting down.
TTGTGCTTTTAATGAAGGAGAGGAGCCCACTTACATTCCTGAATCTTTCTTTGAGGAAGCACCAGACACAAATGACCATCACACTTTTTACAATGAAACATTGACTCGCTGAAGTTCATGATGCTACACCGGTCACTACCTGCTCAGCGGTCAGCAGTTCCCTTCTTCCATTTTGGTGTACTTACTACACGAGAACTGAAATTTTCAAGCAGAAAAAAATGTCAAGTTACAAATAAGTAAGTGGCAGCCCAAGTGAAGCCCTTTTATAAGATTTGCAATTTCAATTCTCTGTTCCATCCATACTGCAGAGATACAAAGATAAACCACCATTTTGGTTTCCAAGATTTATTCAAGAACTTATACAAAAGATTCCAGATAAATGCATTTTAATCTTCATCTTCCTCTTCGTCCTGGTTAACGTGGAAGTAATGTAATTCACGAATCTCTTTGCTGTTAGCAACTACATGCAACCAAGCACATAGATTATTCTCCTTCGAATAGTTTTGGGTGAGATATTTCAAACACCTTAAAAGAAAAAGGCACCTCAGAAGAGCCCTTCCCCCGGATTCCCAGATTTTCCATTCACTTGGATTCTCTCTTGCAAACACTACTCAAAATTAGCAGCATCCATGATTCCATCTTCTGCAGGGTGGGTGCAATGTAGAATGAATGTCAGAACTTGCTTCTTTTTTTTCACCCACCTTTGCCGCAAGGTTTCTCACAGGGACCATGGTGGCCACAAGTTTTGTTTTTAAAATAAAAGCCGTAAAAATATGTGCCAGAGTGGCCGTAACATTCTACATTCCTATCAGCAATGTACGAGTGATCCAGCTTTCTCTGAATCCTTTCTGGCACTTGATGTTTTCATGCTTTTATTTTAATAGGTGTGTTAGAGATATGTCGTTGTAGTTTTAATTAGCGTATCACTAGTGGCAAATAAACTTTAGGATTTCAACACATGAATTTGGCAGTGAGGTGATACAGAATTCAGCCCATGACAAAGTGTGTTCTGAAATTGTCCATTCGGTCCTGCTGCTTGGTCGTGCTGTTAGGGTCTACATTCTTGCTGATTTTCTCTCGTTGTTCTATAAATCGTTGAGAAAGGTACATTTGTACCTTTTGTAGGCTAGTTGATTTCTCTGCTCAGTCTGGTCACTTGTTGCTGCATCCACATTTATGACTTCTGTGGGGGGTTTTGGTGGATTGACCCTTTTATCATTTTCTCATCATCTCTTTCTCTGCTTAGTTTATTTGTTTGGAAATTTACTTTATCTGTTGTTAAGGCAGACAGCCTTACTTTCCTTTGGTTAATGTTTGCATGATATATATTTTTCCATCTTTTTGCTATCAACTTTCCTATATCATTACATTGGAAGTTAGTTTCTTTGTAGCCAGCATATAGTGGGGTCATGTCTGTTTATATAGCCCATCAGTCGCTGTCTTGCCATATTTAAACCATTTACATGTAATGCGATGATCAAAATGGTAGGGCTCAAGTCTGCCATTTTCTGTCTGTCATCTCTGTTTTTGTTTTTTAGATCTGTTTGCTTTTTCTAGCCTTCCTATGGTGATGTGAACATCTTTTAGAATTGCATTTTGCTTTCACCATCGTGTTTTTGAGTGTATCAGTTTGTATAGCTCCTTTGGTTTCTCCTTCTCTCTCTCTGTATAGTCATTATTTTACTAGTTTGAGTGAACTTTAGTAAACTTACCTCCCTTTTATGTCCCTTTACCCTCACAGTTTATAAGATAACTGTTTTAAACATTTCCTTTACTTGATATTAGGACCATATCACACAGTGTCGCGATTTTTTTCTTACACCGTCAGACACAATTTGGAAACTCAAGAGGAGAAGGAAAACCTATTTTGCTTACTGGTTTTTTTTTTTGTTTTTTTTTTTTTTTTTCCCCTTTCTTTCTGTCTTCCTATGGTTCCTTCTTTAATCATCTCCTTCCTGTTTAGAGAATGCCCTTTAGCCATTCTTTTATGGTAGAACTACTGGTGTCATATTCCCTTAGTTGTCCTTAATCTGAAACTGTTTCATGTTTTTCCCCTGAATTCTTGAAAGATGTTTTTACTAGATACAGGAGTCTGGGCTGGCGACCATTTTCTTTCAGCACTTGAAAATACTGTGCCACTTACTTCTGTCTCTATGGTTTCCAATGAGATATCATCTGTCACTGGAATTGTTTTTCCCTCTAGGTAAGATGTCGTCTTTCTCTGTTGTTTCAAAATATTTTGTTTCTCTTTAGTTTCTAACATGTACTTATCATGTGTCTGGCCACATGGGGGTTTATATATCTTCTTGAAGATGTATGCCTCTTGGCAAACCTGGGAAGCTCTCTACCATTGACTTCTTTGAGTGTTATTTCAGCCTTGAGCTCTTTCTCCTCTCCTTCCAGACTCTGATAACAGCAAAGATAGACCTTTTGATGTAGTTTTACAGGTGCGTGAGGCTCCGTTTATCTCTTTCCCCAGTCTGTTTTTCCTCTGCTGTTTACAAGGTATCATTTCTGTTGTTTCCTCTTCCAGTTTACTGACGCTTTTGCTCTGCACTGTCCATTCTGCTGTTGAGCTCATCTCCTGGGATTTTTATCTTGATTATTGTGTTTTTCATTTCTAATGCTTCCATTTCATTCTCCTTTATATCTGGTATCCCTCTCCTAATACTTTCTATGTCCTTCACTTGTTTCAAGTGTATGCAGTATTCACAATCATTTGTTGAAGCACTGCTATTGCACTTGCTTTAAAATCTTTGTCAGATACTCCTAACATCTCTCTGATCTCATTGCCACCATTTTATTTTCATTTGTGTAAGATTGTGTAATGTCTTATTTTCATTCACTTTGAAATCTTGCTGGTTCTTGATACGATGAATGATTTTCCATTGAAAGTTGGCCTTCGTGGTATTATGTTATCTGCCTAAGGATTTTATTTAAACCTTCCATTTTAACTATGTTTTTCAGCCTGTGCTATGTAGGGGAAGGGCTTGGGTGCCCCTCGTTACAGGCAGGCGTGTTTAGAAATTTAAGTCCTACCAGACCAACCTCTGTTGACACCCTAGGTGGGTGAGCTCCTAAGGTGGGGATGGCAGTTCCAGCTTCCCACTCCTCCTCCTCTGATACCTCTCTGGCTAGAAGAGAAGATGTGCTTCATGACTGCATTCCCCATGGTCTCCTCCACTGACACGCAGGATAGGGGAGGCCTTGTTACTGCCGGGAGGGGTGAAAGTCCTGACTCTCCACTAGGACTCCTCTGACAGTAGCCCAGGAGAGAGAGAGAGAGAGAGAGAGAGAGAGAGAGAGAGAGAGATATGCCTCATTACTTTCTAGTGGTGTGCAGGCTCTAGAAGTAGTTTCCACAGACAGGCTGGTAGGGTTACTATCACCTGGAAGGGATGACATTCTCAGCTTCCATCTCTGATATCAATCACCCTGGCAGGCTGGAGTGGGGTAAGCCATTATTCACTTGTAGGGATGAAAATTTCAGCCCTCCACTCAGACTTTGCTGGCTTTTGTGTGGGTGCAGCCATAGCTTTTGCTCTGTGCTGTTTTTCCTAAAAAGAGTAGTTATTGTGTAAAAGATCTTGCTAGGCTGCCCTTTTTCTGGTCCGTTAGCTAGAGAGAGCAGGATTCGGCTGGGGCCTTTTGAATCTGAACTCCTTGGCATTTCTGGGTTGCCAGCTCCCTCAGCCCTAAGTTTAGGATGTATGAGGGAAAAGAAAACCCAGAGAACTCATCACCTGGCTTTCTTTGTGTCCTAATGTCCCTAGCTGATCTGTTTTTCCAGAGCTCTCACCTTTTATGGTCTTCTTATGTTTGTCTTATAGATAATGTCCAAGGTTCCAGGTTGTAATTACAGGAAGAATAGGTAAAAGTTCATCTATTCCATCTTCCCGATGTATGCCTTTTATTTCCTTTTCTTGCCTTATTGCTCTGGGTAGAAGAACACCTTGTGTGAAATATCATGGTGAGTGTGAGCTTCCTTCCTTTGTTCTCACTCTTAGGGGGAAACCATTCAGTCTGTTATTGCTAGATATGCAGTCTTTCTTCATCAAGTTGAGGAACTTTATCAAGTTCCATTTTATGCCTATTTTTCTGAGAGTTTTGTTGTTGTTGTTGTGTTTTTGCCATGAATGGGTGTGGAATTCTCTCAAACAGCTCTTTCTTTATCACTTGATAAATTCATGTGATTTTTTCCCCCCTTCAACTATTCAACCAGCCTTGTGCCCCTGAAATAAAACCCAGGTGGTCATAGCATATACTTCTTTGTCATATCACAGACTTCTATTTGGTAGCATCTCGTTAGGACTTTTTTTTTTTTAATCTATCTATATTCATGAGGGACATTTGTCTGGGTTTTCTTTTTGTATTTTGTTGTTGTTGTTGTCTGGTTTAGGAAACAAGGTAATAATACCTTCAGAGCAGCTACTATTGAGAGGTGTTCCCTCCTCTTCTGTGTTCTGGAAAAGACTGTACACAATTGGTGTTAATTCTTTTTTAAATATTTGGTAGAATTCTCCCATGAAACCATCTGGACCTGGAGATTTCTTTTCTGGGAATCCTAAAATTAAGAATCCAAATTTCTTAATAGTTACAGAACTATTCAGATGACCTATGTTGTATGGGGTGAGTTGTGGTAGCTTGTGCTTATGAGAAATTGGTCCAATTCATCTGGGTTGGGAAAATTATGTGCAGGTACAGTTTTCATACTTTCTCCTTCTTTTTTTAATCCCTTTTGATATCTGCCAAGTCTGCGGTGACTGTAGTCTCTGTTTCATTCCTGACGATCTGAAGTTGTGTCTTCTGTCTCTTTTCCTTTGTCAAGTTTATTGATCTTTTCAAAGAACTACGCTTTGTTTCATTGGTTTTCTCTATTGCTTTTCTGTTTCTGATTCCATTGATTTCTGTGCTCATCTTCATGATTTCCTTCCTTCCGTTTGCTTTGGGTTTCTTTCGAGATTTTCCCTGTTTTCTAACACATGCATTCGGCGCCTTAAATCCCCACCCTATCCCACCCTCAGCACTCCTTTAGCTGCTTCCCACCAGTTTTCAAATGTCTTTTCATTCAATATTAAAAAAATAGCTCAAAGCTCTGAGACATAGCCTTTGCTCCCGTACCTGTTAAAATTTGAAAATGTGATGAAGTATCAAGAGTTAAATTGAGCCGAGTAGAATAAGCGACCCGTGGACCCCCCACCCCACGCCCCCACCCCCCCTTCTTCGGGAGGACCAGGCAGAATGCTCCAGGGAAAGAGGGAGGCGAAGAGCCAGAGCTCGGGTCTGGCCCCTCCCACCCGGGGAGTGGGCGGGGCGTGAGAGGGGGCGTTCCCACGGCTCCTGAGGGACTGACTCTGTCAAGAGCCTAAGTACTGATCTCAGGCGTGGTGAAAAAGGCCACGAAGGCACAGTCCCCAGCCCGGGAGGGCCGGCAGGGGACGGTGAGCAGGTCCCGGGTGAGGGGTGCCTGGGGCTCAGACGCTCAAAACCCGCCGCCTCCTGCGCCTTCTGGGAGCCGGGAGAGCCGCCTGCCCAGCCGCGTTTAGGTCTGGAAGGGGAACCTGCGTGAGATGCGGGATCCCGAGGCGCGCATGTGGGTCCCCAGGGTCTGGTTTCCCTGGTAGGTGCGGAACCCTAAGTCAGTGTCTTCGTGGAGCCGCAAGTCTTCTTGCTTGAGAGATCGCTGGTGCTTCCTGGGGCCTGTCGCCCGCTCTTTGCAGCTGGCGGGTCGGGATGTGGAAATGCCCCTGGTAGGCAGCGACTCGCAGGGAGGCAAGCGCCTGACGCTTTCACGGGCGGATCCCTCCAGGGGCCGCGTTCGATTTGTTTCCGCGGCGTAGTAGTGAGCGTTCGCCTCACACCCGCAAGGTTACTTTCAGATTAAAACGCTTTCTTAAAAGGGAGAGGTACAGGCTACATCTCGGCTCACCAGCAAGTGGGAGGAGTTCCATTACTGCTGAAACCCAGCTGAGCACCAGGAACCAGCCTGGTTTGTCTGCTGTGAGCCAGATCCGAGGCGAGGGCGCCGGCCAGGCGGACTCCGTGTTAGCTGTGCCTTTGGGAATCCCCTGCCTCACCCACTGCCGTCCGAGTCTCCTTTACAGGCTGACAGGTACTAAGTATCTGAAGAGCCGGGAGGGCTTCCCCGTGAAGCTCACGTGGTTTCCTCCCACCCTGAACAAGGTTACGAAACACCCAGAATCGCGTGGTAGAACCAAAGAAGTCGAACTTGGTCGGCGGACAAGAAGGAGCCCGGATGGGCGTCAAGGAGAGCCTCTTTGAGCCAGTTCAGAGATCAGGAACCAGAGGGACGTGACTCAAGTCGGCGCTTCACTGACAAGAACCCGAGGCTCCCAAAGAGATGGTGTGCTCGGCTCTGCCGCACACAGCGGTAGAGCTCGGCTAGCGTGAAACGCAGGTCACTGTCCTTGCGGCCTGATCTCACAGCCCAAAGCGCCGGCTGGGCAGCCAGCGGTGAGAGGTGTTGCGGCAGCGGGGCAGTTGGCTGGAAGCCCTGCCAACCCGGCCCCAGCCCTAGCTGGCCGGGAACCGGCTCCGCTCCGTAGACAGTCAAACTTTAGGATTTCCTCCAGAAAGACGGTCCACCAGCTCTCTGGTGGTCTAGTGGCTAGGATTCGGCGCTTTCACCGCTGCGGCCCGAGTTCGATACCTGGTCACGGAAGTTATTTTGCAACGTCTCTGCTCTTTCCCGGCCAGATACCCTGCAAGGCCCGGAAGCAGAAGACCCTGCCCGCTTGAAACTCCCGCGAGGCCAGGTCCCAGTCTCTCTGTTGAACTGGTCCTTTGCCCACTAAGATCTAGAACAACATGTGAAAACAACAAGCAGTAGCATCCACCAGGCAGATACGGGGCGTGTGCATTTGTGCTGCTATGGGCGGACACCTTATCTGTGAAAATGAGCTCAAAAGTGAGAGTTGAAGAGAGCTGGGTAAAGTCATGGGGTTTTCAGCTTTTCCAGGATGTTAGTTAAGTTGGTCCAAACGACCAGAGCCCAAGTAAGTGTAAACTCAGCTGGGTAAATCTCCCCTACAGAGAGTAATTGTTGGCAAAAATACATTCCAAAAAATAGTACTACTAGGCAGTGTTTCCAAGAAGGCAGACCTGCTACAAAGGTGGCCCACTACATCTTTGCAGAGCAACCGGGCAGGAATCAGCAAAATTAGGAATAACCTAATGCTTTGATGTGGCAATTCCATTCCCAGGATGTTCTCCTAGAGAAACACACACGTGGAGATGGGCAATTGTATAAGGATGTTCCCAGCAGCAGTATTTGTTTTTTGTTTGTTTGTTTGTTTGTTGTTGAGACAGAGTCTCACCGTGTCACCCTGGGTACCGTGCCCGAGGTGTCACAGCTCACAGCAACCTCTACTTGTCATTGTTGTTTAGCAGGCCCGGGCTGAGTTTGAACCTGCCAGCCCTGATGTATGTGGCCAGTGCTCTAACCACTGAACTCTGGGCGCCGAGCCCCAGCAGCAAAATTTGTAGCAATAAAGGCAAGTCAATCTCAAGTCCATCAGTTGGGGAACGTTTAAATGAACAATGATCCGTTCATACCACAAAAGGGCATGAAATTATCAAGAAGGTTGGTGTAGAGAATGGTGATGAGGCCACTGATGATAAAAGCAGTAACAATGGCTAATGCTTCTGGAGCACTTACCAGGTGTCATGTCCTGGGTTTGATGTCTTACATGCATGTCTCTTTTAGACTTGGGACAACCCTGGTGGAAAGCATTTCTACTGGGTCCATTTCGCAGTGGAAATGGAGGCACTGAAAACCTCAGTGACTTGTCCAAAGTCACACCATCGCTGCCAGGCGTGAGGTTTCCCACTAGAGTCTAGTCTAGAGCTTCCCACAGAAGAAGCCGAGGTTCTCTTGCTCTTCTTGCTGGGACTGTCAGCTTCTCAGAGATGTTCTGCCTTAAAAACCAGCTGTGGGTGTGGGCGGGGTGTGTACTGTAGGTTCTGGAACTGAGCTTTTGCCTAACACACACCATTTACAAATGGTTTCTATTTTTCTAATGAACCCTTAAGCATTTAGGCAGAATTTCTTTTTCTTTTCTTTTCTTCGCCCCCCCCCCATGTTGCCCTCAGTAGAGTGCCTTGGTGTCACAGCTCCCAGCACCCTCAAACTCTTGGGCTCAAGCGATTCTCCTGCCTCAGCCTCCCAAGTAGCGGGGGACTACAGGCACCCCCCACAATGCCGGGCTATTTCTTGGTTGTAGTTGTCATTGTTGTTTGGCAGGCCCGGGCTGGGTTTGAACCTGCCAGCTCTGGTATATGTGACTGGCGCCCCAGTCGCCGAGCCTAGGCAGAATTTCTGACATCTAACTTGAAGGAGAGGGGCAGCAAAGACTCCATATCCAGGTCAGAGAAGAAGAGAATTATAAGGTAATTACATCTCTGAGGGGGATGAAACGATGAGTCCTTAGTTGTTTGCCAAGGGAATGGCCTGACTGCTCCACAAGGGGATATGTGGTGCCTGGAGGTCTTAGGATGGCTGACAGCACACTTGTCTATTATCCAAGGCTCCCTATTCCCAGGCTGGCACCCTCATGTCTTTGTGCCACTGTGCGAGTTCCACATCCCTAGGGGGCACTGTGACATGGAGGCACTTTTGGGAATAGGGGGTATAATCAGCCTAAGACTGACCTAAACTGATCCCAGGTCACTTGACGCCAGGCCCTAGTGACTGGGGTTTCACATGCAGGAAAGTCAGATCCACTGCTGTCCCTCTGGCCCCCACTACCCCCTGTTCCTCTGCACTTTGGAAGGAGTCCCACTGTAGGTGACCACTGCAGCCTTTAGGTCTAGAGTCACCTGTTTCCCTACTCTTCGCTATGCTTCTTGGCCTGGACCAGCACACACACTGCGGGGAGGGCAGAAACCAGTGGTATTCCCACCACACTGTCCTTTCTTGATGTCTCCAGATGTGGCTTCGGTGGGGGCAGGGACTGTGGACTTGCTCACCACACAGCATCTCACCGGGAGCAATGCCTGGCACCCAGGAAGCACCCAATAAACGCTTGGTGAATGAAGGCACCCTAATGCCGTGTCAAGAACTCTACTTTGGACTTTAAGCTTTTAAGTCTTTTGGGTAATAGGAAGATAGAAGAAGCTTTTCCATGGTGGACATTCTTTGGAATGTTTCTTTGGAGAGCTAATTTAGAATCAGGTTAAGGGTCCCGATTTGGGGAAGTCTAGGGGACGCTATCTGGAATGAGCTCCTCACCCTGCAGGGTGCCCCACACTCAGCCTGTGAGGAAGAGGCAGAGAGGAAGGTGAACCTGGGAAAGGTGAAGAGGAGGAGAAGGAAGTGGGTAAGACTAGGTGCAGCCTGGAGTATGAGGGACAGAGACAGACAGCCAGACACAGACACACAGACACAGAAGGAGAGGGCTAGGTGGGGGGCAGTTAGGGGGTTGGGAGATATGCCTGAGAACCAGAGTTAGTGTGTAAAAGTCAAAGAGTTAAGGTGTACTCATGAGATTCAACCAAAGAGCCGAGAGAAAGTGAGCCGGTAACTCTTAAGGATCCAGGTTGGCACAAGCTGCGTTGTCAGGTGCAGGACGTTATGGCTCCAGGGATTGGTCTGAAGTGAGATAACTTTTGCAGGGGTGGGGGTGTGGGGGTGGCAGACACTGCGAAGGAATAATACAGAGACAGTCCTCGGCCTGCTCACCCACCCTTGTATAGGAGAGAGAACAGTCATCAGATTGTTTGCCTCCAACAGAGGTAAGATGCAATTCGGAAAGAAAAGGGGAGAGAAACCAATGTCTCTGACCAGTGATCCTTTCCCCTTCTATTTGAGAAGCTGCCCGACAGGAAGCAATCCAGGGGCAGTCCGGCCAGTTTTCGCTGGACTCAGTTAAGGAGATCACCAAAGAAAACATTTACAATTATTGGAAGACTTTCTAAACATGTTGCAAATTTAGCTGTGGAATATATGCCATGGAGTGTCTCCGGGTAATGTCCACCATGTCTCTCTGTTGTACCTCCTGCTTAGTTAGGTCAGGAGGGCACCACTCCTCACATTTAGTAGATCAGACTGATGTATGGACAGTTTGTTGTGCTAGCAAGAGCAGGGAGGAAGAGGCTCTCATCGAGTTGCAAAAAACATCACAATACAAATCGGCACCCCTCCTATTGAAGCCAAACTAGCAACATATAAAGAGATGGCTTCAGCTTCCAGCAAAGGTGAAGTAACAGATGCCCGATTTACTCTCCTGCCTGAAAGCTACCCCATCTCCCCCAACAAAGAAACAGACAAAATACATGAAATCATAGTTTTCAAGACACTAGATATCAGGCAACCAAGGACAGCAACCCTTGAGAGATGAGAAACAAACAAGGTGAGACCTAGCATTGCCCCAGCTTACAGCCTTTGGGGAGTTTCCAGGCCAGGACCCAGAAAGGGAATTGGAGGCCAACCCCCTGGACTGAGGAGATGAAGTTGAGTGTTTGTGGAGAGGCTGGCAGCTAGGGTTCACAGGACAAAGACCCAATGATGAGAGAGACAGAGACAGACAGACAGAATCTAGGGATGGGGAAGGGTCATCCTCAAGCATTCAGCAGAGTACTGACCAGTACATGCTTGCGGAAAAAACTGCCTGAGGCCAAAGTGAGAAAACTTCTGAAAGGGTTGTGGAACAGTGCCTGGTGCTTGTGCAGGGCTGGAAATCGTACTCGCTCCCACCAGCCAGAGTGGACTGCTCGTGATTCATAGGACATCAGGGATAATCCTTAGAAAGGACTTACATTAGTAGGGGGGTATACTCAGCCCTAGACTGACCTACCTAAAAGAAATCATAAAAGCAAGACCCAAAAGGATTAAACTGATCGCAAGTCACTTAACCGGTTGTCCTAGAGAAAACCCTCAGTATCTCAAGTTGTATAGAGATGCGAGAATGGCCAGCAGACAAGAAGGTAAACTTCACAATGCTTGTCATCCGATCAAAGAATCCCAGGCATGCAATGGCACAGGAGCCCGCGACCCAAAATGAGGAGCGCAATCAAACCAGAACTGGCATGATGTGAGAAAGTGCAGAGAGGACTTTAAGGCAGTTATTACATCCGTATTCCATGGGGCTAAAGAGTTTAGTAGAGATGTGGGACATACATTATAAAAAATGGTCCAAATCTCTAACATGGTGGTTAGAGATGAAAACCACCATGTTAGAGATGATAAACTTGCTGGATTAAACGGCAGATTTGGCCTTTTGGAAGAAATGATCAGGGAACAGGAAGCCATGAATAATCATAATCAGACTGCTCAAATCCAGCCAGAAGGAAATGTCACTGTACATACACAGGGACAAAGATGAGGGTTGCATCAGATTTCTTTCTGCCCTTGCTAGATTCTCACAGAAGCAATGCTGGCTGGTAGGCAGCAAAACAACATCTTGAAAGTACCGGGGGTAGGGGGTGGAGGAGCTAACCTTGAGTTCTATGACAGGAAAGGGGTCCTCCAGGCAGAAGGAAACGGATATCAGGTGCAAATCTGGATCTACAGGAAGGAATTAAGAACACCAGGAATGTATGTCTGGTCATTTAAATATCTCTCCAGATTTGACCATTTAAAGAAAAGTATTAAGAATGGATTGTGGAGTTTACGGCATTTGTAAAGGCAAAATGCATGGGAAGAAGAGCATCAAGGCCAGAAGGCCAGGTATAAGAGCACTTGAATGCAGATGTGGTAAGTTAAAGGTGTATGTTATAAACCCTAAAGCAATGCCTAAAATCACAAAAGGAAGACTTACAGCCAATAAGCCAACTAGGAGACAAAACGGAACGATATAACTGCCATGTAAACACTATGACAGAGTAATTGGTCTTTCCGGACCTCTATGCTATACTTAACTTAAACCAGCGGCCAAACGTCTGTGCAGAAGAACGATGACCACAGCATTAGATGTAATCTTAAAGACCCATCTAATTCCAGAAGTGTATGGAAAGGGCTAGAGGAATGATAATACAAGGGAAAAATGGAAGGGACGCCCTTGTCGAAAGGAATTTAGAGGCTAATTGTGACCATTCTGCTCTTTCTAGGTTATTGGGTTTCCCCGACACGTGGTTTCCTTCCTAGCTCTTTTGTGAGCATCCGCCAGGGCCTTGGTTTGCCGGCTCTTGTTGTATGTAAGACACGGAAGGAAGGAGGGTAATGGAGGTCTCGTCCTGCCTTCCCATGAAAGGAAGCGCTGGCTAGAGAGAAAAACCAAATGGCCATCAGTTTGCTGTCCTTAAGGTGCAAGAGACAGACTCAAATCAACTACCTTCGGGTTAATACGCTAGCGCTCCAGACAGCTGAACCCCGGTGGTGAGAACGCTGTCGAGTCCTGGTTCCAACCGACAAGCGCTCACTCAACGCAAGGCGGGGCCCCTGCCCCTTGCAGGACACCTGAGCCGGCTCCAACGCCTCGGAAACCCAGAGGCTGAATCACCGCGTGGTGCTGGCTCCCACTGAAACCCGTTTGCTGGATGAGTCCGAAGCTGCAAGGGCAGCCTTCAGCAGCCGGGTCCGGGAGATGCCGGGGTCCGCGACTCCGCGTGGGTCCACGGGGAAGCTGAACGCCGGTGGGCTCCGGGGATGGCTCTTCCCGTCCTCTGCTCCCCTTCACCCAGACATCCGTCGCGCCGCTCGCGCTCGCGCTCGCGCTCGCCTCGCTCTTCTTGTCTGCTGCGGTCGGGGGGCGGGAGAGAGGAAGAATCAGACCCGGGATCGCGACGAGGCCGGACACTGGCGGGGTGGTGACAGCTACACCTCCCGAGGTCAGTGCGGAGAACGCAGGCAGGATTATGGGAGACGCGAGTTGTTTCCACCGAGTGTCAGAAGTGGGACGAAGGGCAGGGGCAACGGAGAGCAGGCCCGAGGCGAAGAAAGGCACGTGTACGCGTGGCTGTGCAAGAATAAAGCCGCGCGGCAACTGGAATGACTTCACGTCAAAAGTATCAGAGCAAGGACGTCCTCCGCCGCTGGGGTTGTGGCTCGCCGTGATTGTATAGTGGTTAGTACTCTGCGTTGTGGCCGCAGCAACCTCGGTTCGGATTTGAGTCACGGCAGTGCCTCAGGCGAGGTGTCCCTTTTTGCTTGCTGTGTTTAACCTGTTGCTTAGTCCTTTATGCTGGGGCCAGAGAGAGGCGCTTTCCTCCGGCCACCTGTCGGGATGCGGCTCAGGAGAAGGGAAAGAGACCCAGCGGTGTAGTGACCTGGGCCGCAGCCAAACCGTCACCCTGGACGTGCTCCATCCACTCCGTGTCGGACTGAGCATGCCGCAGAAAGTGATCCAGGCAGCCGTGCTTGTGGCGCACACGAAGGCAATCGTGTGCTCACGACCCGGAGAGATGTTGCAAATTCCAGTGGGGATTTTTTTTTGTTGTTGTTGTTTGTTTGTTTTCAGCAGGAAAGGACAACATGCTTTTAAGGACTTTGAACTCCAAACTCTTTGTCATGATCCCCACCGGCGTGTCCCCACTCCCCTAGTGCCGCCCCCCCCCCTTGTATGCTAACAGGAAATCATTGATTCATGCTTCGCGTAGAGCAAAACGCACAACCTTTTACTGCATAGAGTATCGAATTTTGACAAATGTAATCAACACCCAGAGCAGGTTATACAAAATTGGCAGCATCCCAGCAAAGTCCTTAGAACCCCTTCACAGGCAATGCCCACCCTCCCTCGCTTACTAACACATCACTATTCTGAGGACTAGCCCATAAGTTCATTTTACCTTCCCCTTGAAATTCACATGAGTCGACGTGTGTTTGTGGTATCTGACTTTCTTTTTCTCTGTGCCCCATTACGTTTTAAGATATATCCATGTCACCGCGTTAATCGCTTCTTAATTTTGGTGTTGTTGAAGAGTGTCATTCCAGCGCTCTTCTGAATACACCACAGTTGATGGATGATTGGGTGAAGACGTGCCTCGGCTGTGGGAAGTGCCTTGGTTGTGGGAAAGGCAGTCTCCTGCATGCAGTCTTTCCACCTCCACTCTGCCCAGTGAGAATGAGCCTTGGACCAGGAATTCTGCCTTATCAGAGACAGAGTCCTCATGGCCTGTGCTGGACCGATCACTTAGTGTGGGAGTATCTTCCCCTGAGTCAGACTAAGTGTGCTGCTTAAGCATGTGCATCAAATGGCACCTGCCGCCCCCCCCACCGCCCCGCCCCCGCCGCTGTCTCCTGGGGAAGGGGGCGTGGTCCTTCGTTTTGTGTCTCAAAAAGCGTGCGTGCTGGCCACTGGCCCTTCGCCCAGAGAGACCTGTTGGCCAATGGGGGCCTGAGGCCCACTACTGAAGCTGACCCTGCTCTGCCTGTTGCCTATGTGAGTCAAGTGTTGTTCTTCCCTCCAGTTGCCTCTGGTGATAGGCAACAGATGCCACTTGCATGACAAGTGGGGAAGGGGACGTCGTCCTTCCTGAACTGCTATGAATAAATGTTCTCTCTGGTGTGAGTCTTTTTGTGGACATGCGCATTCGTTTTCCTTGAGTACTGGAATTGGAATTGCTGGGCTATGGGGTAGGTGTGATTTTAACTTTACTACGAACACCCGAAAAGTTTCTCTCCAGTTAAGGGGGGGTACAATTACAGTTGCTCCACATTCTTTTCTTTTTTTTTCCTTCGGGCCGGCGCCGTGGATCACTCCTGTAATCCTAGCACTCTGGGAGGCCGAGGCGGGTGGATTGCCTGAGCCAGAGCGAGACCTCGTCTCTAAAAATAGCCGGGTGTTGTGGCAGGCATCTGTAGTCCCAGCTACTCCGGAGGCTGAGGCAAGAGAATCGTTTGAGACCAAGAGTTTGAGGTTGCTGTGAGCTGTGATGCCACAGCACTCTACCTAGGGTGACTCTATCTCAAAAAAAAAAAAAAGTTTGATATTAGCTTAATTTAGTCATTAAAAATGCTAAATAAATAAAAACACCCAAATCTCAAGGGCTCTGGCTACACTTCCATTCTTGTCTTTTTTCTTTTCTTTTTTATTTCATCTTAATATGAGAGTACAAACATCTAAGTTACAATGTTTGCATTTGTTAGGTAGAGTCCCTCTTGTAGTCATGTACCACACCCAAGAGGTATCCCATATACCCTTACATGGTGCCTATTAAATTAGGAGCACACTCTTCTCCCTCCACCCCTCTCCCCCTCCCCCCACCTTGAATTGAATTGAGTTTTTCTCTTATGTGAGCATATATTAGATCGTCTGCTGGCTTCACGTTAGTATTGAGTACATTGGATACTTACTTTTCCATTCTTGTGATACTTTACTAAGAAGAATATGTTTCAACTCCATCCAGGTTAATACAAAAGATGTGAGGTCTCCATGATTTTTTGTTTGTTTGGGTTTTTTTTGGCGGGGGCCGGGCCACCTCCAGTATATGGGGCTGACACCCTACTCCTTTGAGCCACAGGTGTCGCCCAGGTCTCCATCTTTTTTATGGCTAAATAGTATTCCAGGGTATACATATACCACGGCTTGTTAATCCATTCCTGGGTTGATGGGCAACAACATCTTGGTGATTATAAATTGAGCCGTGATAAACAATCTAATGCAAATGTACTTATGATAAAATGATTTTTTTCTTCTGGGTAGATGCCTAGTAATGGGATTGTGGGATGAAATGGAAGTTCTGATTTCAGTTCTTTGAGGATTCTCCACATTTCTTTCCAACCAGTCTGTATTAGTTTTCAGTCCCACCAACAGTGTAAAAGTGTTCCCTTCTCTCCGCATCTGCACCAGCACCTGCAGTTTTGGGACTTTGTGATGTGGGCCATTCTCACTGGGGTTATCTCAGAGTGGTTTTGATTTGCATTCCTCTGATGATTAGGGGTGATGGGCATTTTTCCAATGGCTTGTTGGCCATTCGTCTGTCTTCCTCAGAGAAGGTTCTGTTCATGTCTCTTGCCCAATGATAGATGGGATTGTTTGTTCTTTTTTTGTTGATTAGTTTGAGACCTCTGTAGATTCTAGTTATCAACACTTCGTGGGATTGGTAACATGCAAAATATCTTTTCCCATTCTGAAGGTTGTCTATTAGCTTTCATTGGTGTGTCCTTAGCTGTACAGAAGCTTTTCAGCTTATTCAAGTCCTGTTTGATTATTTTTGTTGTTGTTACGATTGCCACTGAAGTCTTCTTCATAAAATCCTTCCCCAGGCTGACATCGTCAAGAGTTTTTCCCACACTTTCTTCGAGGATTTTTATCATTTCATGCTTTAGATTTAAATCTCTTATCCATCTTGAGTCAGTTACTGTAAGTGGTGAAAAGTGCGAGTCCAGTTTCCGTCTTTTGCATTTGAATATCCAGTCCCCCACCACCACCACCATTTATTGAATAGGGATTCTTTTCCCCAGTGTATGCTTTTGTTTGGCTTCTCGAAGATCAGATGGCAATGAGAAACAGGTTTCATCTCTGGCTTTTCTATTCTGTTCCTCATGTCTATGTCTCTATTTTTGTGCCAATACCATGCTGTCTTGATCACTGAAGACTTGTAATATAACCTGAAGTCTGGTAGGGTGATGCCTCCGGCTTTGTTTCTATTACCAAGAATTGCCTTGGCTATATGGGGTTTCTTCTGGTTCCATATAAAACAATGAACTTCTTCAAAGCATGATGTTGGTATTTTAATGGGGATTGCATCGAATCTGTAGATTGCTTTGGGTAGTATAGATATTTTAACAGTGTTGACTCTTCCCATCCAAGAGAATGGTATGTTCTTCCATTTATTAATGCCTTCTGCTATTTCTTTTCCCAAGGTTTCATAATTCTCTTTGTAGAGATCCTTTACCTCTTTTATTAGTTACATTCCTAAGTATTTCAATTTCTTTGAAGCTGTTGTGAAGGAAATTGTGTCCTTGATTTGCTTGATTTGCTTCTCAACTTGGCTGTTACAATTCCTGTGATACTTTACTAAGCACTTTACATGTACTTCGGCCTATACAAAGGCTAGTGACTTGTGGACATTGATTTTATAACCAGAGACATTACTGTATTTCTTGATCACTTCCAGGAGTCTTGTGGTTGAGTCTCTGGGGGTTTCTCAGTATAAGATCATATTATTGGCAAAGACCGAGAGTTTGACCTTGTCTGCTCCCATTTAGACGCCCTTAATATCTTTCTCTTGCCTGATCGCATTGGCTAGAACTTCCAGAACTATGTTGAATAGCAGGACATCCTTGTCCGGTTCCAGTTCTCGGTGGAAAAGCTCTCCGTTTTACTCTATTCAGTATGATATTGACTGTGGGTTTGTCATAGATGGCTTCAATCAGGTTAAGAAATGTGCCACCTATGCCTACTTTCTTAAGTGTTTTTGTTAGGAAAGGATGCTGAATTTTGTTAAATGCTTTTTCTGCATCTATTGAGAGGATCATATGGTCTTTGTTTTTGCTTCTGTTGATATGATGAATTACATTTATGGATTTGCGTGTGTTAAACCAGCCTTGCATCCCTGGGTGAAGCCTACTTGATCATGACGTGTAATTTTTTTTTTTAGCACATAGCTAAGATTTTATTGAGTATTTTTGCATCAATATTCAGTAGTGAAATTGGGTCCTTTTTTAGTTGGGTCCTTTCCTCGTTTGGGTATCAGGGTGATGTTTGCTTCATAGAACATGTTGGGGAAGTTTCCTTCCTTCTCAATGTTTTGGAATAGGTTCTGTAGGATAGGTACAAGCTGATCTTTGAAGGTTTGATAGAATTCTGGTAGGAAGCCATGTGGTGGTCCAGGGCTTTTTTGTTGTTGGAAGCTTTTTTATTGTTTCTTCAATTTCAGTGCTGGATGTTGGTCAGGTCAAGAGATCTATTTCTTTCTGGTTAAGTCTAGGGAGATGGTATGATTTCAGGTATTGGTCCATTTCTTCCACATTGTCAAATTTCTTGGCATAGAGTTTCTTGTAGTAGTCAGAGATAATCTCTTGTTTTTCTGTGATATCTGTTGTCATTTCCCCCTTTTTTTGTTTCTGATTGAGGTTGTTAGAGATTTACTTTTCTGTTTCTAGTTAATCTGGCCAAAGGTTTATCGATTTTGTTTACCTTTTCAAAGAGCCAACTTTTTGTTATGTTAATTTTCTGAATGATTCTTTTGTTTTCGATTTCATTTATTTCTGATTTAATTTTGGTTATTTCCTTTGTTCTGCTACATTTTGGGATTGGATTGCTCTTCCTTTTCCATTTCCTTGAGGTGATTCATTAGGTTGTTGATGTGCTTCTTTCTGCTGGATGTAGGCATCTGCTGGGATAAAGTAGATTAGTCTCGGGACTGCTTTTGCAGTATGTGCAGGTTTTGGTAGCTTTGGCTTCATTGTTGTTATGTTCGAGGAATCTAATGAGTTCCTTCTTTATCTCCTCCTTGACCCAACTGTCATTCAGCATAAGGTTGTTTAGTTTTCATGCCTTTGTGTGGTATGAAAATTTTTGTTGGAGTTGAGTTCCATCTTTATTGCCTTTTGGTCTACAAAGATACAAGGTATAATTTTGTTTTTTGTTTTGTTTTTTTTTCTGTTTGTTTGTTTGTTTGTTTTTGGTGGAGACAGAGTCTCACTTTACTGCCCTCAGTAGAGTGCCATGACGTCACAGGACTCACAGCAACCTCCAGTTCTTGGGCTCAAGCGATTCTCTTGTCTCAGCCTCCCGAGCAGCTGGGACTACAGGCGCCCGCCACAACGCCCGGCTACTTTTCTTGTTGTTGTTGCAGTTTGGCCAGGGCTGGGTTTGAGCCTGCCACCCTCGGTATATGGGGCCGGTGCCGTACTCACGGAGCCACAGGCGCCGCCCACAAGGTATAATTTCAACTCTTTTACTTTTGTTGAGGTTTGATTTGTGTCCTAGGATGTGATCTATTTTGGAGTATGTTCCATGGACTGATGAGAAGAACTTATGTTCCTTAGCTTTGGGATGGTGTGTTTTGTATTTATCTACTAAGCCCAATTGTATCAAACCTGGCCCTAGCCAAACAAACAAACAAAAAACAATGCAAAAAAAGCCCGATTGTTCTAGGGTTGCATTTAAGTTCCTCATATCTTTGTTTAGTTTCTGTTTAGAGGATTGGTCCAGTTCTGTGAGAGGGGTGTTAAAGTCCTTGGCTATTATGGTGTTATAGGTTATCATATTGTTCAGACTAATTAAAGTCTGTTTCATGACTCTGGGAGCACTTAAGTTGAGTGCATAAATATTTAGAATTGAAATGTCCTCTGGTTGTGCTGTTTCCTTGACCAGTATGAAGTGACCTGCTCCACATTCTTGACAATGCTTGGTGCTTACTATCTTTCAACTATCTGTATTCTGGTGGGGGTAAAACAATACGTATCACATCATGGCTTCAATTTGTGTGTCCTTCATGAATAATGATGCTGGGCATATTTACTTATGCCTTTTCACTCACCATTTAGAAACCCTGCCTGGTGAAGAGAGGCTATTGAAGCATTTTGTCCAATTTAATTGGTTTGGCTTTGTATTACCGATTTCCAAAAAGGACTTGATATACTCAAGATTTGAGTTGTGCCTCCCAGTCTGGGCCTTGCCTTCTCACTTTCTTGGGGGTGATTTTTGATGAGCAGAAGTGTCTAACTTTGGTGAAAATCTATTCAGCTTTACTTTTTCATTTTATTGTTAAGGCCTTTATCTGTTACAGCAGAAATGCATTCTGCTACATTTTTTTCCCTAAGAACTTTGGAGTTTTGTTTTGACTTTCAAATCTATGGCATATCAAATTCATCTCCTGACCATAGCGAGCTAGGTGTTTATCAATGTCCTGGTCCCCAGAAATCTTGTCTATCTTATAAACACATTGGCAGTAGTTACAGCTCTGCTCTTTGGCGGCTGCAGGCCCTGTGCCTCCCTCTATTTCACCCCCAATCCTCTCTCCCTCTGTCTCCTTCTGTGTTATTTTCTCTCTTCCCTCCTGTGCAACTGAGTATCTCAGAGACACCTGATACACGGAAGTAGACAGACCCTAGTCTAATCTGTGCAGGATGCAGGTTCTGTGCTGGAACTCTACTTCAGGCCTGGTGTGACTTTGGTTAAGTATCTTAAACCTTATGTGCCTCAACATTTTTACCTGCAAGATTGGATAACTATAAGAACTCTACTTGAAGCTACTGTTGTCAGATGTGCCTAGATTTAGTGACTACTCAATCAGTAACATTATAATCAGTAGAATCATCAAAATCATTGTCATTACCTGCTGCCCTATTTGTGAACAATCACTCTCCACATGGTTTTCACTTGTAGGGTTTCATGCAGATGAACTCATAGTATGTATACTCTTTTCTGCATGCTTCTTTCTCTTTGCATGACCTCACTGGTTTTATCCAGTGTTGAGTATAGCACACGTTCATTTCTTTTTCCTCGCTGAGTAGTATTCCATTTTAGGGATACAGCATGGTTTGTATATTCCATTTTGAGGATACAGCATGTCCTGATAATGGACATTTGGGATGCTTACAGCATCAGCTATTGTGAATAAAGCTGCCTCGAACACTCTTCCCAGAAGAGATTTTGTAGACATCTGTTTTCAGGGCTCTTGAGGAAAACCTAGGTAAAGTGCCGCACCCTCGGCATCAAGCCGCAGCGAGGTGGCGCTGTCCGCGTTGTAAAACGCATGGGTAGGTGGTCTGTGCTCCCCGGAGCGAAGCCCCCAGCACCCCTAGTATGCGACAGCAGCGCAGAAGTTGCCTAGCATGCTGTTTGTTGAACGTAATGACTCACGAGGTGCGGCATAAAAGCCTAAGAAACCTTTGCTCTGAAACCTGTTTGTTGAGTTGAATGCCTGCTTGTCTTGAGAAACTAAGAATAAACATAATGACTTACTGATCCATAATTAAACAGAGAAAGAATGCCTGAAGAGACTCAATGTCTCCAGGGGAACGGTGCAATAGCACGTTCCTATCATCAAATGTCAGTGAATTGAGACAGTGCATTGAGACAATGCAGGCACAGCAAACAAGATGTTCCAACATGACATACACTATCACCACCTGCAGTAAAACTTTACTTAGAAAAACATCTTACTTCACTAATTTTCATATGTAATACAAATCAATAGAGTAGTTTAATGTTTAACAAACAATTAATTATAAATCAAAGTATAGTTACTAATAAGAGTAAAAATATATAGAAAATATATATAGAAGTAGTCAAGCATTATACGTAAAAGAATATGTTCAGCTGTTTTTAAAAGAAATTATAAGAAACTGAGAAAAATTGCAGAGCTAAGAGAAGTCACAAGCCTTGACATTCCTAGATAAGAGAAAGTAAGCAGGTGTTACTGATAAATCACCTCCCTAGAGCAAAAACCTTGAAAACATGTAATGCATGATAAACCACATATGCAGACACAAAGATAATTTACAAGCATAAGCAAAATAACGATTACATTGTTTGAACCTTGGAAAGAAAATGTATAAATACCAACTTCTGAACTCAATAAAATTTGCAACTGCTTACTTCACCAAGTGCTGTGTGCAGTCTGTCATTTTTTCCTGCGTCGACCTCTCAACCAACCTGTACCGTTCACCCTGAGCACCCTCGGACTGAGGCCCATCGACCGGCGGTCCGCGGCAGTAAAGCATTGCTGGTACCAAAGAGAGGCAAATGCATAACTTCATAAAAACCGCCAAAACCTTTTCCAAAGTAGTTGTACCATTTTACTTCCCACCAACAATGTGTGAGAGTTGTGTTTGTTCCCCATCATCATCAAGATTGGGTGTTCCCTCTCTTCATAATTTTAGCCATGCTACTGGGAGGAGTAGTGGTACCTCAATGTGGTTTTAATCTCCATTTCCCTGGTAGCTAATAGTATAGAGCACTCTTTGTTTGTTTGTTTGTTTGTTTGAGGCAGAGTCTCACTATGTCACCCTTGGTAGAGTGCTGTGGTATCACAGCTCACAGCAACCTCAACCTTAACTCTTGGGCTTAAGCTATTCTCTTGCCTGAGCCTCCCTAGTAGCTGGGATTACAGGCGCCCGCCCCAACGCCTGGCTATTTTTGGTTGCAGCTGTCATTGTTGTTTTAGCAGGCCCAGTATTGAGCACTCTTTATGTGCTTTGTTGGCCATGTGTCTGTCTCCTGTTCTAGGGTATGTCTTCAAGCCTCTGTAATACCATCAAAATAATGGTAGTGGTAATATAGTCAAACCTCACAATTTCTACACTCTTGGGTTGTTTGCTTTGTTTTTTTATTGCCAAGTTGGAGGAGCCTACTATACATCATTAATTATAGGGCTTTGGCGTCCCTCTTTTTTTTTTTTTTTGACACAGAGTCTCACTCTCTCACCCTCGGTAGAGTGCTCTGGCGTCACAGCTCACAGCAACCTCCAACTCTTGGGCTTAAGCGATTCTCTTGCCTCAGCCCCCCGAGTAGCTGGGACTACAGGCGCCTGCCACAATGCCTGGCTATCTTTGTCACAGTTGCCACTGCTGGTCACATATGTTTTGTGAACATTTCCTCCCTATCTATCCATGGCTTACTTTTCCACTTTCTAAGTGGCGTCTTTTTTTTTTTTTTTAATTGTTTGAGATTCATTGAGGTTACAAAGAATTAGGTTACACTGATTGCATTTGTTAGGTAAAGTCCCCCTTATAATTGTGTCCTGCCGCCAAGAGGTGTTCCATACCCTGCGACCACCCCCCCATCCCTATCCATCTTCCCCTCTCCCCACTACCTTATTCCCCTATCCCCTCCTTGTATTAGATCATCTACTGCCTTCATATTAGAATTGAGTACACTGGATTCTTGCTTCTCCATTCTTGTGATGCTTTACCAAGAAGAATGTGTTCCAACTTAATCCAGGTTAATACAAAAGATGTAAAGTCTCCATCTTTTTTTAATGGCTGAATAGTATTCCATGGTATACATATACCACAGCTTGTTAATCCATTCCTGGGTTGGTGGGCATTTAGGCTGTTTCCACATTTTGGTGATTGTAAATTGAGCTGCGATAAACAGTCTAGTGCAAATATCCTTATGATAAAAGAACTTTTTTTTCCTTCTGGATAGATGGCTAGTAATGGGATTGCAGGATCACCTGGGAGGTCTAATTTGAGTTCTTTGAGGATTCTTCATACTTCCTTCCAAAAAAGGTTGTATTAGTTTGCAGTCCCACCAGCAGTGTAAAAGCGTTCCCTTCTCTCCACATCTGCACCAGCATCTGCACCTTTGAGACTTTGTGATGTGGGCTATTCTCGCTGGGGTTAGGTGATATGTCAGGGTAGTTTCGATTTCCATTTCTCTGATAATTGGGGACGATGAACATTTTTTCATATGTTTGTCATCCATTCATCTGACTTCCTTAGAGAAGGTTCTATTGATGTCTCTTGCCCAATAATCTATGGGATTGTTGGCTCTTTTTTGTTGTTGATGATTAATTTGAGTTCTATATAGATCCTGGTTACCAAGCCTTTGTCCAATTCATAATGTGCAAATATCTTTTCCCATTCTGAAGGTTATCTGTTTGCTTTGGTTGTTGTCTCCTTAGCTGTACAGAAGCTTTTCAGTTAATTAAGACCCATTTCTTTCTTTTTGTTGTTGTTGCAATTGCTACGGAAGTCTTCTTCATAAAATCTTTCCCCAGGCCGATATCTTCAAGTGTATTCTCCACACTTTCTTTGAGGATTTTTATTGTTTTGTGCTTTAGATTTAAATCTTTTGTCCATCTTGCATCAATTTTTGTAAGTGGTGAAAGGTGCAGGTCCAGTTTCAGTCTTTTACATGTGGTTATCCCATTCTCCCAGCACCATTTATTGAATAGGGATTCTTTTCCCCAGAGTATGTTCTTGTTTGGTTTATCAAAGATCAGGTGGCTGTAAGAAGTTAGTTTCATCCCATGGTTTTCTATTGGATCCCAAATGCCTATGTCTCCATTTTTGTGCCAATACCATGCTGTTTTGATCACTGTGGCCTTGTAGTATAGCTGAAAGTCTGGTAGGGTGATGCCCCTGGCTTTGTTTCTATTACTAAGAATTGCCTTGGCTATACAAGTTTTTTTTTTTTTTCTGGTTTCATACAAAATGAAGAATTATTTTTTCCAAATCTTGAAAGTATGATTCTGCATTGAATCTGTAGAGCACTTTGAGAAGTGTAGACATTTTAACAATGTTGACTCTTCCCAGCCATGAGCACGGTATGTTCTTCCATTTGTTAATATCTTCTGCTAGTTCTTTTCTTAGGGTTTAGTAATTTTCTTTGTAGCGGTCCTTCACCTCTTTTGTTAGGTATATTCCCAGGTATTTCATTTGTTTTGAAGCTACTGTGAAGGGAATTATGTCCTTGATTAGCTTCTCAACTTGGCATATACAAAGGCTACTGATTTGTTTCAATTGATTTTATATCCTGAGATATTACTGTATTTTTTTTTATCACTTCTGGGAATCTTGTGGTTGAGTCTTTGAGGTTTTCTAAGTATAAGATCATATCACTGGCAAAGAGCTAGAGTCTAAGTGGCGTCTTTTGATGAGAAGATACGGTTAATGTTGATGAAGTCTACGTCATCATGTCTTTCTTTTATATATATATATATATATACACACATACACATATTCCCCCCCCCCCAGTCTTGCTCAGTAACCCTATGCCTGCCACCAATTCACAAAGCATCCTCAAACTGCTTTCTACACTTCACTTTTAAATTTTGGTCTCAGATGCACCTCACATTACTTTGGTGTGTAGTGTGAGGTAGAAATGATGATGTTGGTTTCCCCTACTCACCCCCAATCCCATCCACCATGAACTTCCATGAATGAAAGCCATTTTCTGTCCCCCACTGAACTGCTTTGATTGAAAACTTATTGACCTATTGAGTGTGGGTGAATTTCAAGTCTCCCAACTCAATCTATTTGTGCCTCCTGATGCCACTTGCACTCTACTGTGTCTAAAACAGCTTATATTAAGTCCTAAAGTCATGGTAGTACAAGTCCTCTGGTTTTTCATCTTTTTTCACACAGTCCAATAAATTTTGAAATAAGGTAATAACTCACATAACCACCACACACATCAAGATAATGCTGTGACTTCAACCCTGTCCTCCCAGGGTGACACATGCCCTCACTCACATATGTTTGGTTGCCCCCTTGTGGCCAAAAATCCTCTATTGTGCCCTCTGAGGGAGAGTGAATGTCCAGGTGTCCGGAGGGTGAATGTACATGCAAAATGTCTACAACACTCAGTAGAGTCTGGATTTTCAAAAAGTGACAGCTCACGTTTCGGGCCTTTAATCCTAGGAGATGTTTTCTATTTCTCACCATGAAAAGTACAAAGCTTTGGGTTATTTACAATTTCTTCTTCTTTCTAGGAAGATTGCTAGACTGGACTGGGTGTCTGTGTCCATGTTGAAATCCAACCTCCAGGCTGGGCACATTGGCTCATGTCGAGGTCACTGATATGCTAAGGAGTTGGAGACCAGCCTGGGTAACATGGCAAGACCCTGTCTCTAAAAGAATTTTTCTTTTAATCGGCCAATTGTGGTGGCACATATCTGTAGTCCCAGCTACTTGGAAGGTTGAGGCAGGAGGATCCCTTCAGCCTGGGAGTTGAGGTTGCAATGAGCTATGCGATGCCACTGCACTCTAGCCTAGATGATAGAGTGAGACCCTGTCTTGAAAAGAAAAGAAATGAAAGGGGGGAAAGTAAAATAAAGGAAAGAAGAGAAGAGAAGAGAAGAAGAGAAGAGAAGAGGAGAGGAGAAGAGAGGAGAGGAGAGGAGAGGAGAGGAGAGAAGACAAGAGAAGAGAAGAGAAGAGAAGAGAAGAGAAGAGAAAAAGATGTCCTAACCCCCAACATGATAGTAATAAGAGCTGGCTTAATAAGAGCCGGGCCTGGTAGTGAATGCCTGTAATCCCAGCTCTTTGAGAGACCAAAGCTGAAGGATTGTCTGAGGTCAGGATTTCCAGACCAGCCTGAGAAACACAGAGAGACTATCTCTACTAAAACTAGAAAAAACATTAGCTGGTCGTAGTAGTGGCACATTCTCTAGTCCCAGCTACTCAGGAGGCTGAGGCAGGAGGATCGCTTGAGTCGAGGAGTCTGAGATTGCTGTGAGCTAGACTGAGGCCATGGGACTCTAACCTAGATGACACAGCAAGACTCTATCTCAAAAATACATACATACATACATACACACATACATACGTATTAAGAGGTGGGGCATTTGGGAGGTAATTAGGTCAGGAGGGTGGCTCCTCCAGGATGAGATTAGGTGCCCTTATCAAAGAGATCCAGAGAGCTCTCCCACCCTTTCTGCCTCCTGAGGATGCAATGAGAAGATGGCAGTTTTTAAGTGGGAAGAGGTTCCTCTTCATAAGTCCAGGATCAGGCTGGCACCTTGATCTTGGATTTCCACCCTCCAGAACTGTGAGAAATTCCTATTGTGAACAAGCCACCCAGTCTGTGGTACCTTTTTATAGCAGCCCAAACTAAGACAGAGCTCCCAGGGGAGGAGTCCCAGGGCAAGTCTCTAATGTATAGTGTGAGGTAGAAATGATGATGTTGGTTTCCCCTACACCCCCCCACCCCCGACCATGAACTTCCAACATGAGCTCATCGTTGGGTGTGATGTTGCAGATTGGAAACTGAGAAAAAGATGACTTTTTGTGCATGTGAAAGAGAGGCAGGGAGGCAGCGATACACAGTGCAGAAGATAAGCTGGGACCAGAAATTTGATTTTACGGTCTGGCACTGGATGTCTGATTTTGGAGAAAGAGAGGACGCTGGTGGGCCTATCCAGAGGAAAGGAACTTCAGTGGAAACAGTGGTTATTTAAAAGCCATCTTATGACACTTTTCTCTTGGTTATATATAATTCTTCTTTCTCATCTTTGTAAACTTGGCACAGATGAGGTGGATGCATTTGGTAAACATGTTTTAGAAATGCACGTTTATCATACTTCAAGTATTCATCCATGAAGCTCCTGGGCTCCTCCTTGGTTCCACCAACTGTGCACTGAAAGTCAAACAGGCTTGGACTTGGGGACTCTTGCTGGAAAAATCCAATTAAAATTAAGGGGAGGTAGGTGGAGGGAAAGGGAGCGATGTGGCAGTCTCCACAGCAGTTGCTGTAGGGGCTTTTGCATGTGCTTCACACCAGATCAAAGCAGTTGGAAAATCAAAAAGTATTCAGTTATCATCCTTGCAATCCACAAATATCCTGGGTAGGGAAGTTCCAGTACTACCAGCTGGGAAGGTCAGGGATTGCCAGCTCGCTGGTACCCAGGCCCACTGTCCTCTGCTTGGTCTACTCTGGCAAACTGGAGACAGGGACTCCACTTACCTTCAGCAGCCACGGAAGGATCGGGTTCCAGAGGAGGACCACCTGCTGGTGACTTCAGATCCTGAAACCTCATAGGATTTCCCTTCTCTCTTCTTTAATCTCTCTTCCCCTACCCAATAGGACGAGACCCGCCGCCTTACTGTGCCATCGGGAGCTTTTCGGGATTCCTAGTGGAAAGGACTGAAGAGGGCAGCTGGTTCCCCAACTGGTTCCCCAATGTGTCCCTCCAGGCCTGGGCGTCTCCGGGGCTCAGGCTCACCCAGGACTTAACTTCCGGAGAGTGGGACCAGGAGGAGCCGGCAAGGGTGCGCCCACGGGGTGGAGGCCCGGCGCCGGGGGTCAGTAACCGCAATCAAACAGCACTCTTCCCCGCGCGCTGTGCCCCTGTCCCTCGGGGATGCCCAGGGATGCGAAAGACCTGGCCCTAACGCTTCTCTGCAGACTAAACCGAAAGTTCCGAAGTTCCGGAAGGGGCGAGAGGAGCCTCACTGTGCCTGGCTGGCTCTGGTGAACAAGGCTCAAAAGAGGCTGACTTGGAGGACGCAACTAAAGCAAAGACCTAAAGGCAGAAACCCGCAGGATCTCCAGATCGAAAGTCGCAAATCCCAACGTCCAACCTAGCGGAAGATGGGTGTGGGGAAGGGGGTTTCGAGTTGAGTGGACCCCCTGGGCCTTTATCCGGACGAGCTCCCAGAGCAGGCCTGTGCACAGCATAGGTCCTCAGGAGGGGGCGATTTTGCCCTCGCACCTCGCCTCCCCCTCCTGTCCCCGCTGGGACACTAGGAAACATTTTTCATCTTCAAGACCGGGGATGGGGAGGTGGGGGGTGGGGGAGAAAAGGAGGAGAGGGAGGGGCTGACTCCTGGCATCTAGGCAGCCCCATCCTCTCGTCCACGGGAGCAGCCCTCCCTGCACGAGTTATCCCATCCAGAATATCAGTACTGTGGAGGTTGAGAAACCCCGGTGTGGGTCAATGTGCACACACTTGCCCGAGGAGAAACCACGAATTCGTGACCGACTGAATACTGGATCCGAGGACGACTTCAGCCTCGGAGAGAACGGTCATATTGGGGTCGAGCACACGGAAGGGTGGGGTTGCCCTCAGCTCAGATGCAGGTGCAGCAGGTGGTAGGGGGAGGCTGGAGATCAGGGCCCCGGAGCTCTCCTGGGAAGTGCTTCCATCCCGGCTGTGTGGGCTTCTGCTTCCGTCTGAGTCCTTTATGATGTTGGGCACGCCGGGGCTCTAGGCGCTCAGAGCCCCGAGGACCTCCTCGCTTCTGCCTCTTCCCGACAACCTCGTCTACTGACTGCCCTGAGCGGGCCACCGCGGGGATGGAAAACATCGCTCCACGCGCTGCAGCCTCGCAAAGACGCATCCATAGTTCAGTTGTCACGCAGTAATTGGGTCTGGGACCTGCGGTCTGTGGCCTGGGGGAGCCTGGCAGAGCAATCGAGGACAGCGGAAAGGGAACGATCTTACAAGAGGACGCCTGAAACATCAGGCGACCTCTACGAGGCTCAGGTATTCCCAGAACGTCTGGGAAAGCGTGATTCTGGCCTGAAGAAAGAACAAGAAGGCCGCTGTGGTAATTCCCTGGTGGTCTAGTGGCTAGGATTCGGCGCTTTCACCGCCGCGGCCCGGGTTCAATTCCCGGTCAGGGAAGTGCTTTTGCAACGTCTGTCCTCCCTAGCGTGACACCCAGTGCGTACCTGGGGCCAGAGGCAAAACAGCCTCCCGATTGCCGGTGGTGGGCTGCTTCTCAGGACACGCCAGGTTTGCTTAGCGCAGGTGACATTCCAGAGCTACTGAGCATCTCGCTCAGGTTAGCACAACCGCCCAGATCCACGTGGCGCGGCACCCAGGAAGTCCGTTCTTTTTGCCGCTGCCTGAGCTGGCAGTAGCTGAGAGAGGCCAAGCGAAGTCTTGGCGTTTGTGTGCACCCTGGAAACCGGCGGGTCTGCTGAGCTTCCTCAGCTCTGTTTTTTTTTTTTTTTTTTATTGTTGGGGATTCATTGAGGGTACAATAAGCCAGGTTACACTGATTGCATTTGTTAGGTGAAGTCCCTCTTGCAATCGTGTCTTGCCCCCAAAAGGTGTGGCACACACCAAGGCCCCACCCCCCTCCCTCCTTCCCTCTCTCTGCTCTTCCTTTCCCCACCCCTCCCTCCTTCTCTCTCTCTCTCTCTCTCTCTCTCTCTCCTCTCCATTTCCCCCACCCCCACCGTGACCTTACTTGTCATTAATTGTCCTCATATCAAAATTGAGTACCTAGGATTCATGAGGTAAAGCGCTTGTTGGGGGCTTTGGAAGGAGTCATTGGAGGCGATACCGGCAACGGTGCAGGGAGAGCAGCAGGTCGGGTCGGTCCTGGAGTCCTGCCCTCTTTGTACAGCGAGTGTGGTAGACCAGTGATGTTAAAGGCAGCATGTGAAGTATGCACAAGTGGGAAGAGATAATGGCCCATGAGCAGAAGGTAGCTGTGAGAGTCAACACCAAAACAGCAAAAAGATGATCAAATCCCACAATTCCTACACTTTACCAAGCACTTGCCCGCGTTTTCCCTTTCCCATCCGATACTCCCAGGAGGTGTTAGGGATAAATATTGTGTCCACAATGGCTTGGTGGTGCTTGCTCCCGAGCTGCTGTTGAAAGGCAGTCTGATTGGCTGGATGGCGGATCGTCCTGGGGGTGACTGTCAGTGGGATTTTGGAGCAGAGATAGCCATCTGAAAAAATGGGACCGGCGGGTAGAGGGAGGGTGGTGACCCTCAGTGTACGGTGTCGGGATAGGAGGCTGAGGTGTTCCTGCGGAGGGTACGCTCATACTTAACCTGGCAGGGGTTTTCTCTGTCGCATCCCAGCCTTGCAGATCCGGGCGATTTCCTCAGTGTGGGAAACTCGGCTGCGGTATCTGTGCTTGCGCTCTCCCTTAACTTGGGTTCAAGATTGGCATCGCCCCTCCCCCGACTCAGCCGCCGGGCCACGTCCAGGTGGCTTCCTTGGCTCTCTCTTTTTGTCTTAAAGTCGCCCCATTCTCAACCCCCTCCTTCTTTCCCCTTCACATTCGAGAGTTCTCTTCTTTCTTTTCTTAAAAGTCCCACCCGTACTTGAAATATCTCAATAAAAAGACTGCAATGACTACTCCATTTCATCAGGGGAAGATACAGACCAGAGTGGTGGAGAGCCACTTGACATTTTCTGCTAAACAGTGAGGCGCGCGGCACATCGAAGATTTCTTCTGGACGGTGCCCCTCGTTTGTGCGCTGTTAGGTGTCCTTTCTTTCCTCTGAGTGCTTGGCGCTGTGACTCAGCCTTTTGGCTGCAGATAAATGGGCCTCAGCTGGTGCGGGAATTAAAGCAAACCAAAAGGCTCATAGGTTCGCCCCAGTGATTCCAAGATAGAGCCGGGCTCTACCAGGATTCCGATTAGAACCGAGGTTATTGTGGACTCGATGCAGAGTATTAACCACTGTTAAGATCCCAACGCGCCCCAAACCTATTGGCCGTCATTTTGCTTCCTTTAATTTGTTTTTTAAGCGAAAGCATTTATAGTATTTTTACTGCTTTTTTTCTCGAACGACTTCAGGTCCTAGTGTTTTTTCCGTTTCCTCCTTTCCATTCTGCTACATTTCTCATCTCCTCTGCCCCCTGGCCAGTCCCTTTGGCACAGGCACCCGCGGAGGTCCTGTTATCGCGTTCTGGTCTCTCTTGCTTTTTTTCCCCTCCTTTTCACGCGGCCACTTTTGACTCCCTGCCTCTCTCTGGTTCCTGTCCCAGGGACCCCACCTGCAGCAGCCAAGGTTGAGCGAGGGGAGCACAAGCGGTGCAGATGATCCGGAGAAGGTGGTGCAGAGGGCAGAAAGAGCTATCCCTGGAGACTGAGGGACATTCAGCCTCTCTTGGGCCCCACCCGGCTTAGGCAGGGGTCTCAGATCCAGATGTCTCTAGGCGGCACTGGCTTCTGAAGCAGGCAAGGGTCGAGGCGGGACGAAGGCTAATTCGCCGCCCTTCTGTGTTCAGAGTCCCCCAACGCTCCCCGTTGTCTAAAGTGACGAACAAGCACGATTAGTAAACGTCATCTTTTCGGTTTGGGAGAGTTTGGTAGTTGGCACACTTGCATTGTGCAGGACAAATGACAGCGTCCGGAACGTCCTGATCGCATTCTTCATGTGGAGACAAGAAACGTGATACTTGCTCGTCTCTGTGGCGCAATGGGTTAGCGCGTTCGGCTGTTAACCGAAAGGTTGGTGGTTCGAGCCCACCCAGGGACGTCTTTTAAACATGCCCACCTTGTGCATCCAGAAACGTTCCCTCAGGTCTTCCTTCCTAGGAAAAGCGACCCCTTGAGAACGAGCTAGGCAAATGCGGGGAACCCGCCAGAGTATGAAAAAGCGGCAATGTTAAAATTATCCTCTACCTTACTATTGACAAAAGAGTTCCATCTGTTGTTTGTGCTAGTGGTTATGTACGCCTTCCCACAAACTTTTGGCATGGGATTTATTCTATGTTTTTCTTACAAATAAGACTGCGGTCGGCATTCTTGTACACATATGGTTGACCGCTTATGCAGGCGCTCAGATAGGGCATAGAGTCCTGGAAGAGTGATTGCTCAAGTTACACTGCTCACATGGCTTTTATATCATATCATTTACTCTTCTTTGTTAGCTTATTAGCTATCACGCTTTCTTTTGCTACACAGTGATGGTTTTAGGGCTTACAGTGTACAACTTTAACCTATCACATCTGCCTTGAAGTGCCATCACACTCTTTGTATTTCCCCCTTGCCTGCCTTTATGCTATTAATCTTTTTTTTTTTTTTTTTTTTTTTTTGTAGAGACAGAGTCTCACTTTATGGCCCTCGGTAGAGTGCCATGGCATCACACAGCTCACAGCAACCTCCAACTCCCGGGCCCAAGCAATTCTCTTGCCTCAGCCTCCCGAGCAGCTGGGACCACAGGCGCCCGCCACAACGCCCAGCTATTTTTTTTGGTTGCAGTTCAGCCGGGGCCGGGTTTGAACCCACCACCCTCGGTACATGGGGCCGGCGCCCCACCGACTGAGCCACAGGCGCCGCCCTATGCTATTAATCTTTTAACACTATTCTGTAATGTAAGTTGTCGGTGGTAAAATCCTTCAGCTTTTGTAGAATTTCAGGTTGACCTTTTCGTCAATCTTTTAAAGATTTTGATCTCACTTGAATTGCTCCCAATGATATAATCTTTATTTCTGTTTGTGTACTGTGATTTTTTTCCTCTGGCTCATTTTGAGATTTTTTTTTCTTTTTCAGTGAATTTGAGCAATTTCGTTATAACATATCTAGGTGTCCCCCCCGCCCCCCAAAGTTTCTCGTGCTCAGGATTCATTCAGCTCCTTGGTTCAGTAGGTTAATAAATTTTCATTACGATCGAAATTTTTTCAGTCATTGTTTTTTTAAAAAATATTTTTCTTCTACATTAGTCTTTGTAGAGACTACAATTGCTCATATATTAGGCATCTTAAATTGCTCTATCCCTCACCGATGCTTTGTTCATTAAATTTTTTTTTTTACTGTGAGCTTTATTTTGGATATTTTTAGTCATCCATCGTTTATGTTCCTTCGGGTTTTTCCTACGATGTCTAATGTGCCATTAATTCTATCCAGTAAATTCATCCAGATGAAGTTTTCATCTCTAAAGTTTATTGGTTTTTTTTCTTTCTTTCTTTCCTTTTTTTTTTTTTTTGAGAGTCTCACTTGTCACCCTCCGTAGAATGCTGTGGAGTCATAGCTCACAGCAACCTCAAATTCTTGGGCTCAAGTGATTCTCTTGCCTCAGCCTCCTGAGTAGCTGGGACTACAGGTGCCCGCCACAACGCTATTTTTAGAGACAAGGTCTCTCTCTGGCTCAGGCTGTTCTCAACCTGTGAGCTCAGGTAGTCCACCCACCTTGGCCTTCCAGAGTGCTAGGATTGCAGGTGTGAGCCACCGCACCCAGCCAGTAAAGTATTTATTTTTATTTCTTAAAAAATTTATTCTCGTTTATTTATTTATTTTTATTTACACTGATTGCATAAAAGTCCCTCTTATAACTGTGTCCCGCTCCCAAGAGGTGTGGCATACACTGTGACTTCGTCTCTAATGTTTGATTTGGGCCATTTTTACATGTTTCATGTCTCTGCTTAATTCTTTGGACCTACGGGAAGGAGTCCAAATAACTGTTTCAGGCCGGGTGTGGTGGCTCCCGCCTGTAATCCTAAGCACTCTGGGAGTGCGAGTCAGGAGGATCCCTTGAGCTCAGGAATTCCAGATCAGCCTGAGCAAGAGCGAGAACCTCTTCTCTACTAAAAATAGAAAAATCATCTGCCACAGAGGATTTAAGACTCTGTCTCAAAAAAAAAAAAAAATCAAAAACAAACAAACAAATAGCTGGTTTGAAGTCCTTTCTGTTATTCTAACATTGGGACAGTTCTGGTTCAGCCCTAATTTTAACTATTCTCCTCTTTATGTGTCACTTTTCCCTGCCTCTTTACATGCATGGTATCTTCTGATTGGATGCCTGACATTTCGAAGTTTACCTTCTGTTGTACCGGCTATTTTATAAGTCCTATAAGTCTTGCATTTTCTTCTGGGGTGTAGTAAAATGGCTTTTATAAACACTTTGGTCCTTTTTGGATCTCGCTCTTAAGATTTTTTTTTTTTTTTAGTCCGTTGAAAAGTAATGGTTAATTTCTCATCACTGAGGCATTATGAATTATGAATAGTTCCAGTCTGCCTGGTGGAGACCAACACTGTTTTCTGCACTGTGTAAGTAACAGACCCTATTCCATGACTTTCTACAATGTTTCATTCCCTAGAGTTTTTTCACAAGCATGCCCTGACTAGGCCCCTGCTGAATCCTGCAGGGGGAACCCCTGCCTATGCCCAGATTTCTCTCTGCCCAGCTCTCTTGTCACTGGGTCTTTGTCCTGTGAACTCCGTCTGGACTACCCAGACACTCGGTTTCACCACCTCAGTGCAGGGAGTCTGCCTCAGAGCCCCTTCCTCGTGCATAGCCTGGAAAAAATTCTGTGTCTGACAATGTAAGTTGGGGACAAGCATAGGACTCACATTATTTGTTTCTCACCTTTCAAGTGTTGCTGGTTTTGGTGCCTATTTCCAAGGTTTGAAAACCATAATTTCATGGATAGTGTGTGTTTCTTCTTTTAGTTTTGTTTTGTTTTGGATAAAGGGGAAATTTCAGGCAGGAGGGTAAGTCTTGTGTCTGTTACTCCACTTTTTCCAAAAGCAGAAGATATCTCTTTATATGTTCTTTGTTTTCAGTAGGAGGTGTATCAATTTATATTTCAATGCAGTTTTCCAATTTAAATAGAAAGCCTTTTCTCTCATACTTTTTTTTGGCGGGAGTGGGAGGGGGCAGAGTCTCACACTGTTGCCCTGGGTAGAGTGCCAGGGCATCATAGTTCACAGCAACCGCAAACTCTTGGTTTCAAGCAATCCTCTTGCCTCAGCCTCCAGAGAAGCTGGGACTACAGGCGCCTGCCACAATCCCTGGCTAATTTTTCTATTTGTAGTAGAGATGGGGACTCGCTCTTGTTCAGGCTGGTCTCAAACTCTTGAACTCAACTAATCCACCCATCTTGGCCTGCCAGAGTGCTGGGATTACTGGTGTGAGCCACCATGCCAGGCCCAGATCAGTTTTCTTTCTTTTTTTTTTTTCCCCTTCCTTCTTTCCTTCCTTCCTCCCTTCCTCTCTTCATCTCTCTCTCCCTCCCTCCCTTCCTTCCTTCCTTCCTTCCATTCTTTCTCTCTCTCTCTCTCTCTCTCTCTCTCTCTTTCCTTTCCTCTCCTTCCTTTTCCCTATTTACAGCATACCTCCATTCACAGCAGGTCAGATTTCTAGGTCCCTCTGAGAGGCAGCCTAGAGGGAGCATTATAGAGCTTGTTCTTTAGGGGAATTCTTAGTGGTCAAGTCTTAGAGGTATCTAGGGGATATGGAGGCCTTGAGGTACATGAGTGCATAGACCAGGGCCAGTGCTGGGCTTGGGACCTCAGCTGGAAATGCGTATGTGAAGAGAGGGGCCCAAGCTGGCATTCTCTTCCATCCTAGACAGTGTAACTGGAGACAGTTAGATCATTGCTTTCTGGCTGGCCCAGTCAGTTTGCAGTTTTTGTAAGGGAGTCTGAAACATGAACCCTGGACCTAATGTGTTGGGGACCAGCCCCTCACCAGGATCAGGGGGTACCTGCTAAAGTGGAATCAACCGAATGGGGACAATAAAGACACAAGACAGAAAGTTGAAAGATGGGTCTGGGGGTCCCCCATTAACTGCAGTGAGAATATACTGCAATACTTTTATTGAGTTCTCACAATGCTAATTTTAGGTGGGAGGGTCTATGAGCTAATGGAGAACTGAGCAAAGATCAGCCTGTGGGCTCTCTGTGTCATGCATTAGCAGTTGTATGAATTCTCCTCTTCCTTAATTGATAGTTAACTATACTCACGTAGCCTGTTGCATTCTTGAGAAACCAGGAACATAACCTTAAGGCAAACAGAATATGCCCACATCTGCTCAGTTGGCCTCCCTCTTCAGGGCTCCAAAGGGGCTGGTAGACCTCTTGTTTCCCTGTGGGGCAAACAGGCTGATGCCAATGCCCACATTGGAAGCTGGGAGAGAAAGAAGTCCTTCCTCTTATCTCTGCCCCCAGAGGTCTGTCCTTTGTTTGTGTGGGTTTTGCTTGTGCACACTGTTCCCAGTGACTTTTGCAACACCCGCCTCTCTCCCAGGGTTTGGGTGTTTGAGCCTCCCCTCCCTCCACTTCAGGGCTGGAGCCTTATTCCTGGAGAGTCAGGGTGCCCCCGGACTTGGTCGATTACCTGTCTAACCCTAGGGTGCTGTCGCTGTTTTCTTCCTCAAACCTGTTTTCTGCAAGAATTGCACAGACTTGTTATTAGTCAGCAAAGCTACTTTTATTGAAAACCAGTTGAAATACTGAAGCTAAGTTGCTGTTTCTTTGCTCAGTTGAATTCCTAAGCTCTGTTTTGCTCTGGGATGTTTTTCTCTTGGTGGGGTTCTGGGTCCCCAATCTCCAATTTCTGCACACTAATGAGACCTAGAAGTATTGAGTGTATTTTAAGCAATGCAGGATTTTTGAAACTAGAAACTTCAGTGATTCAGGTTGAATTGTTTCCTCTTCCCTGGGCTCAATTTCTGGCCAAAGCATGTAGCTGCTTTCCTTCTTTTCTCACTGTCATCATACTGTCATTTGTTACCTCTGCTGGAGTCTTTACTTCTCAGGTAAGCCTGGTCCCTGCAGAGATTCAGCAGCCAGGAGCAAGGCTTCTGTCAGCTGAGGAAATGTGGGAGTTTTGGAAACGCAGTTGGATTTCTTACATCAGAAACTACAGATGGTAAGACTTTCATGCCTACACCCCACACGGTCCCTTGCCGTCTGGTTTCCGTAGTGTAGTGGTTATCACGTTCGAAAGGTCCCCGGTTCGAAACCGGGAGGGAACACAGTTCTTTTACCCCCCAGGGTCCTCTCCTCCCAGGTAATTGTGAGGCCCAGTGGAAAGAGCACCCGAACTCCATGTTTATAAGAGGAAGGGTTTTATTTCAGCCGGCGGAGCAAATGGGATAGAGAAATTTAAAATGGCCGTGCTCCCGGACTGGATTGATCTTTCCCTTTTTATCCCCAGTCAAAAGGTTCCAACCCACAATTACCTTTCTCATCGGTCACTTTGAATCAAGCGGAGAACCTGTTCTAGCCTCCACATGAAAGACTTGGGACAGGACCCCCCACTCTGTCCTGAACGACGACGACCCCAATCAACCGCAAGAGACGGCACTTGATGCAATCAGGAAGAGGATTTTATTCCAGCATGCTGGGGCTTAACTCGTAACTCTCTCAGGAGCAGAGGAGTCAAGCCCCGAACAGCAGGTTTTACAAGCTTATAAAGGCAAAAACCACAAGGTAGGGAGGGGTAGCAGACATAGCAGGGGCTTTCCAGATAAGAAGAACTCTGGTTCATTACTCATCTGTCTTAAGACAAGATCAGCTAAACATTTGCTTAGCTCTTTTCTCAGAACCGGTTACTGGTTATCTGCTTCAGCTCGGGGCTATTTCCTGGAATAGTTACAAAGGTCACATTCTTACGGTAGGGGGCGAGAGGTGCTGCTACATGGCTGCCCCCCCCCCCCTTTTTGGATTTGGTAGTACTTTCCTTCATTCCCCCATTTGTTTTTTTGGGAAGTTCTAATAATGGAACTTCTGGTTCTATGTATTCATTCTCATGGCTATCGTCCCGGCGGAGAGACTGGTAATGTGGCCTGAGCATTAATACTTGTACAGCACTCACTCTCTCCCTGACGAAGGTGACTATATGGTTGAAAATGCAGGGCCCAAAGGTAAGAATTAGAAGCAGTATAATAAGGGGACCTATTAAACTGAAAACGAGAGTGGTGAACCAAGGGGACTGGTTGTACCAACTTTCAAACCATCCTTGATGGGCCTCCCGGTCTTGTTGCCTTTTTTCCAGTCTCTCTCTAAGTTTAGACATGGAGTCTTTTACCATGCCAGAGTGATCTATATAGAAACAGCATTCTTCTCTCAGTGCAGCGCATAACCCTCCATCTTTTAGGAACAGGAGATCGAGTCCCCGTCTATTCTGCAATACTACTTCAGATAAGGAGGACAGTGACTCTTCTAGTCTTGTGATTGATTGGTCTATGGCTTTTAGGTCCTCATCTACGGCTGCTCGCAGTTCTTCGAGATACTATGGGGTCTGGACAAGCGCAGCCGTTCCTGCTCCTACTCCGGCCGCCACCCCTATACCCATCAGGACAGCTAGGGTAATAGAGACTGGTTCCCTCTTCTGTCTACGGGGTCTGAGATCGAATTCTGCCTCAAAGGAACTCGCCTCGTGGTAGATAACTCTAGGTATTAACTGTACGAGGATACAGTAGTCTGCAGTGGAGTTAAACACTGATGAGGAATGCACGGGGTTAGCCCGGTGCTGCAAGCCCACCATCCTCCTTTAGGGGGCACTAGATAATAATTGGTAATGGTTGACGGGCTTTTTATGGTCTGATTACACAGATGCTGGCGATTTTCGGGGATCGTGCCTAGGCAAGTGCCTCGTCCAGAGACTGCTGTAAGGGTGATCTTGGACCCCCAGTCACAGGAATTATGGGAGGTGGTATTTTGGAAGATACCTGAGAAGGCGATTCCTTCATAATAGGGCGGGCCTGAGGCTAGGCACAATCAGCAAGATTCAGTAAGATTAGTGTTGGAAGTATTGAGGACATTGAAAGCCCCCTGTATTAAGTTAAGGAGTCTCTGCCTGGTGCTTGGAGTCTCCGGGGATGTTACCTGGGGAGACAGTTCCGCAGGCGATGGGGCTGTGCTGGCCCCAGTGAATTGGGTGCTGTCTGGGGGGGAAATAGGCGGCCTGGCTGGCGGCTGCTGTCCTGAGAGTACGATTTTGGGTCCTATCTGGACAGCGACGGGGGTCTCTATTTTTAATTTGATAATGAAGGTAAATCCTTTATCCCACCCTGACATATAGAAACGCAATCCCCATGTTCTTCCTTTTATCCAATCTCGGGCTTGTTTCCCTCTCTCCGTGAAGGAAATATTCAGGGGGTTTGACCCTGCCCCGGTACTGCTTCTCTTTACGGTTATTAAGTCCCAAGAGGAGATGGGGTGCCAGGAGGCCTGCCCAGTTGTTTCACATCCCCATTGCTTACAATAGAAATTTTCTATCCCCCGGCATCTGTTGGCCTGGCTTCTCGTTCTCCCGTCCCGGGGACAGATATAGAACTCCGTTTGTCGCATCCGGCACTGGGCGGGCAAGTTGCCACAGCCAGGGGCGTCTGCAATGTACTGGCCTTGGGATGTGGAGCCTTGGGTAAGCGAGCGCTTTGCCAAATGATGATCAAGGCTCGATGGAACGTCCTCAAAGGTCTCATCGGGGATATCCCAATTATCTAGCCCTGCTATTAAGGCGCAAATATCTGGGGTGAGGGACGACCACCAGGTCCAAGGAGGGTCCTCTTTTGTAGTACTCCATACTACATCGCCAGTCTGAGAGAGAACCTGCCAGGTTAACCTCTGGGGGGCATGGGGATTGGGACCGGAGCTACTTATCACTGGGAGTTGTATCAGCAGGAGCAGGGCTACTGCGGCGGATGCGGAGCTTGAGGGGGTTGTCCGTCTTTTCCACTTTCCACCCGGAGTCTGGCTGGCAGCGGTGCTGGTTTGACATGAGACGCGTGGATCCAGGCTGCGATGCCATCAACTTTTACTGCGGTCGGGGTTGTGAGCAGTACTAGGTATGGTCCTTTCCACCGTGGTTCAAGGTTGGCTGTCCGGTGGCGCCGGATGTACACCAAATCTCCAACCTGGAACTGGTGAGGTATTTGCAGATCTCCGGGCTTGTAGGCTTCGATCAGCCGGCTCCACACTTCCTTTTGCACAGTTTCAAGGGCTTTTAATCTGGTGTATAGAGATTGAGAGGAGTAAGATTCTGGGGAAGGGAAGTGCTGCATGGCAACGAGCGAGGAGTGAGCTCCATATAGGATTTCAAAGCGGGTCAGCTTGAGAGTACTAGGGGTGTTGCACACATGGAACAGGGCAAAGGGAAGGAGGACTGTCCAGTCAGTAATGCCAGTCTCTAAGGATAATTTAGTCATGGCCTCTTTTAGGGTTCTATTCATCCTCTCTACCTGCCCTGAGCTCTGGGGCCGATAAGCACAATGTAATTTCCATTCAAGCCTCAGGATTTTGGCCAAACCCTGACTAACCTGGGCAACGAAAGCGGGACCGTTGTCGGATCCGATTACTTTGGGTAGCCCAAATCTTGGAAAAATCTCTTCTAATATTATTTTGGCCACAACTTGAGCAGTCTCCCTCTTTATAGGAAAAGCTTCGACCCATCCTGAGAAAGTGTCTATGAACACTAGCAAGTACTTGTATCCGTACTTAGCTGGCTTAATCTCAGTAAAATCTGTTTCCCAGTAGCTTCCAGGGCGATCCCCTCAGAGTCGTTTTCCCTGAGGTAGTGTGCTAGGCTGGGTGTTTACTAATTGGCAAGGTCTGCACTCTTTTACAGCTGCATCAACAAGCTTACTTAATTCTATAATATAGTATGGAGAGGCCTGAACAATGGTTTTCAGATGCTTGGGGCCCAGATGGGTTAATTTATGAAGTTGTCTGAGAAAGGTGATTGCCTGCTCCTCAGGGAGGATGTTTTTCCCTTCCGGGGTTTCTCGGATCCCCTCTGGGGATTCTAGGTGGAGGCCTAATCTGTCCATCCTCTCGAGATCCCGTTCCGAATATTTAAAGTTTTTGATAAGAGGGGGTGCTATTTCTTTAAGGCTAGGCCTTAAAGTGTTTTCATATAGCGGTAGGATGTTGAGCCCTTGAGCTGCTTGCTTTGTTCTGGTCTGTGTTTTCAGTCCTTTGTTTGACTCTGTGTGCGCGCTTTCGATTTCGCAGCCGTTTGGCACCTGGTGAGAGTGGCCAGACAGTAGTCGGTAGACGTGCCCGGAGGACCACAGGCTGAAATCCTGGGGGACGCCCCAGGAATTGAGGAGAACCAGGGATGCCTGGTTGTCTCCTGCTGTAAGGGCGCTGATCGAGTCCGGTTGATCGATCAAAAATTAAGGGGAAACGCGCCCGTCTAATTCTGTTGTAGGCTTGTGAGGGACCAAGTGTGGTAGGTAGGTCCTTGTATCTGTAATATTTCTGTTATTCCTGTTATTTGTGTTTCTGACATATCTACTGACGATGGGACAGACTGTGACAACCCCTCTGAGTTTAACTCTAGATCATTGGACTGAAGTGAAGAGAAGAGGTCATGACCTGTCAATAGAGGTTAAAAAAGGCCCATGGCAGACTTTCTGCTCCTCGGAGTGGCCCACATTTAACGTCGGCTGGCCCTCAGGACGAACCTTTGACTTATCTCTTATTTTTGCTATCAAAGAGATTGTTTTTCAGAGAGGACCGGGAGCCCATCCGGATCAACAACCTTACATCATAGTCTGGCAGGACCTGGTGCAGAATCCGCCCCCCTGGGTTCGGCCA
Organism: Nycticebus coucang; assembly: GCF_027406575.1. Taxonomy (NCBI): domain Eukaryota; kingdom Metazoa; phylum Chordata; class Mammalia; order Primates; family Lorisidae; genus Nycticebus; species Nycticebus coucang. The sequence continues at coordinate 53,013,431 of NC_069784.1, read as the reverse complement.
TGGACTGCCACATCCAGGCCCCCGTCTAATCCTCGGGTGCTCGCTGTCCAATCTTCCAGTTCCAGAAAAGGGGCGACAGCTCGGACCCCCCTAAGAAGATCTACCCAGAAATTCAGGCTGATCATCTTCTCCATGAACCTGCACCCCCTCCTCCCCCATACCCTCCCACCTTGGCTCCTGTCGGGGGGCAGGGAGGACCAGCATCGCCGGATCCGGCGATTGCCCCCTCTGCACCTCCAGGGGAACCTTCACTGGGGCCCGCACAAGGTACCAGGAGTCACCGCCGGGAAGGAATGTCTCCCGACACTACTGTTGCCCTGCCCCTGAGGGCATACGGCCCCCCACCAGTGGCAGCAGATGAGGGACCACCTCCTCTCCATCCCCTCCAGTACCGGCCATTTTCTTCCGCAGACCTGTATAACTGGAAAACTAATCACCCCCCTTTTTCAGAAGACCCCCAACGCCTGACTGGGCTGGTCGAGTCCCTGATGTTCTCTCATCAGCCCACATGGGATGACTGCCAGCAGCTCATACAAACTCTCTTCACTACTGAAGAGAGGGAGAGGATTTTACTAGAAGCTAGGAAGAATGTGCTCGGGGCGACGAGCGTCCTACCCAGCTCCCCAACATCATCGAGGCTGCCTTTCCCCTCTCCAGACCTGATTGGGATTTCAACACGGCAGAAGGTAGGGAGCGACTGTCAGTCTATCGCCAGGCTCTAGTGGCTGGCCTCCGTGGGGCGGCAAGACGCCCCACTAATTTGGCTAAGGTAAGAGAAATAATACAGGGGGCCATGGAACCCCCCTCAGTGTTTCTTGAGCGTCTAATGGAAGCTTTTAGGTGCTACACCCCATTGACCTGACTCTGAAGGACAGAGGCTTCCGTGGCTATGACTTTCATAGGGCAGTCAGCTGTAGACATTAAAAGAAAGCTGCAGAGGATTGAAGGATTGCAGGACTATACATTGCAGGATTTAGTTAAGGAAGCTGAGAAAGTATACCATAAAAGAGAAACTGAGGAAGAAAAAGAGCAGAGAAAGGAGAAAGAGAGAGAGGAAAGGGAAAATAAGAGAGACCGAAGACAGGACAAAAACTTAACACGGATTTTGGCCGCAGTAGTAGGGGAGAAGAGCCAGGAACAGACCCAAGGTAGAACTAAGAAGTCAGGTAGCCTGGGCAACCGCGTCCCGTTAGATAAGGATCAATGTGCCTACTGTAAGGAGAAGGGGCACTGGGCCTGGGAATGTCCTAAAAACAGGAAGAAAGAACTCTCCAAGAAAGTACTAGCCTTAGCGGAAGAAGAAGATTAGCGGGGACGGGGCTCAGAACCCCTCCCCGAGCCTAGGGTAATACTTAAGGTGGAGGGGAAGCCAGTTGAGTTCCTAGTAGACACCGAAGCTCAACACTCAGTCCTACTCGAACCATCAGGACCCATCTCCAAGAAAAAATCCTGGGTTGTAGGGGCCACAGGGCATCAACAGTACTCATGGACTACCCGAAGATCAGTAGGTCTGGGAGCGGGACAGGTAACCCACTCATTCTTAATTATCCCTGAGTGCCCTGCGCCCCTCCTTGGGAGAGATTCACTCACCAAAATGGAAGCCCAAATCACTTTCACTCCTGATGGCCCAGAGATAACCCAGAATAAGAGAGTAACAGCCCTGACCATGCGTTTGGAGGATGAACATAGACTCTTTGAAAAGCCGCGGGAGAAAGGGACTAGTCTCATACATGACTGGCTAGAAAAATATCCCGGGGCATGGGCCGAAACTGCCGGAATTGGACTGGCCGCAGAAAGGCCACCTATAGTCATAGAACTCAAAGCTACTTCCACTCCTGTGGCAGTGCGCCAGTATCCTATGACTAGGGAAGCTCAGGAAGGGATTAGGCCTCACATTCAGCGACTCCTACAGCTGGGCATACTAGTAAAGTGCCAGTCACCATGGAACACCCCCTTATTACCCGTCAAGAAACCCAGCACAGGGGATTATCGCCCTGTGCAGGACTTGAGAGAAGTAAACAAGCATGCGCAAGACATCCACCCCACCGTGCCTAACCCTTATAATCTGTTAAGCTCTCTCCCTCCGGACCATATCTGGTACACCGTCCTGGATTTGAAGGATGCCTTCTTCTGCCTCCGGCTACCCTCCTCTACCCAGAACATCTTCGCATTTGAATGGAGAGACCCGGACTCTGGAATGACAGGGCAATTGACATGGACCCGACTTCCACCGAGGTTCAAGAACTCCCCAACCATCTTTGATGTAGCCCTCCACCAAGACGTAGCTCACTTTCGCGCCAGCCACCCTCAGGTAACACTCCTACAGTATGTAGATGACTTACTACTAGCTGGAATGACAAAGGAAGAGTGCCATCGGGGCACAGAACTGTTACTGGAAGAACTAGCCCGCTTAGGATATCGAGCCTCCACCAAGAAATCCCAGATCTACCAGAAAGAGATGAGAAGAGAGGAGTAGACCGAGGGGTGCTGACGCAGCCTTTAGGGCCATGGAAAAGACCGGTAGCATACCTCTCCAAGAAATTAGACCCCGTCGCTGTCTGAGGTCTGTGGCGGTAGTGGCAGTACTGGTAAAAGATGCAGACAAATTGACTACGGGGCAGAAGTTGACAGTCATTGCCCCCCATGCCTTAGAAATTATCATCAGACAGCCCCCTGACCAGTGGCTGTCCAATGCCCGCATGACACATTACCAGAGTCTCCTATTAAATGGAGACAGAGTCCAGTTTGGCCCGCCTGTCATCCTCAACCCGGCTACCCTACTACCTGATACCTCTGTCCGGGAGGATGTATTACACACATGCCAAAAAGTACTGGCTGAGGAGACTGGAACTCGGAGGGACCTCTGTGATCAGCCCCTGCCGGATGCCCAACTGACCTGGTTCACTGATGGGAGCAGCTCCATAATAGAAGGTAAAAGGGTGGCCAGGGCGACGGTAGTGGATGATAAGCAGACCATCTGGGCAAGTAGTCTGCCTGAAGGGACGTCGGCCCAGAAGGCCGAGCTGGTCGCCTTGACCCAGGCCTTACATTTGGCAGAAGGGAATAAGGTTAACATATACACGGATAGTAGGTATGCTTTTGCTACAGCCCATTTCCATGGGGTCATTTACAGGCAGCGAGGACTGTTAACTTCAGCAGGAAAAGAAATTAAACACAAGGAAGAAATCCTAAGTCTACTGGAGGCTGTTCACCTCCCTAAGAGAGTGGCCATAGTCCACTGCCCTGGACATCAGAAAGGGGGGTCCAGAGTTGCCGAGGGAAACCAAAGAGCCGACCAAGAAGCTAAGCGAGCGGCTCAAGTGCTCAACATCCTACCGCTATATGAAAACACTTTAAGGCCTAGCCTTAAAGAAATAGCACCCCCTCTTATCAAAAACTTTAAATATTCGGAACGGGATCTCGAGAGGATGGACAGATTAGGCCTCCACCTAGAATCCCCAGAGGGGATCCGAGAAACCCCGGAAGGGAAAAACATCCTCCCTGAGGAGCAGGCAATCACCTTTCTCAGACAACTTCATAAATTAACCCATCTGGGCCCCAAGCATCTGAAAACCATTGTTCAGGCCTCTCCATACTATATTATAGAATTAAGTAAGCTTGTTGATGCAGCTGTAAAAGAGTGCAGACCTTGCCAATTAGTAAACACCCAGCCTAGCACACTACCTCAGGGAAAACGACTCTGAGGGGATCGCCCTGGAAGCTACTGGGAAACAGATTTTACTGAGATTAAGCCAGCTAAGTACGGATACAAGTACTTGCTAGTGTTCATAGACACTTTCTCAGGATGGGTCGAAGCTTTTCCTATAAAGAGGGAGACTGCTCAAGTTGTGGCCAAAATAATATTAGAAGAGATTTTTCCAAGATTTGGGCTACCCAAAGTAATCGGATCCGACAACGGTCCCGCTTTCGTTGCCCAGGTTAGTCAGGGTTTGGCCAAAATCCTGAGGCTTGAATGGAAATTACATTGTGCTTATCGGCCCCAGAGCTCAGGGCAGGTAGAGAGGATGAATAGAACCCTAAAAGAGGCCATGACTAAATTATCCTTAGAGACTGGCATTACTGACTGGACAGTCCTCCTTCCCTTTGCCCTGTTCCATGTGTGCAACACCCCTAGTACTCTCAAGCTGACCCGCTTTGAAATCCTATATGGAGCTCACTCCTCGCTCGTTGCCATGCAGCACTTCCCTTCCCCAGAATCTTACTCCTCTCAATCTCTATACACCAGATTAAAAGCCCTTGAAACTGTGCAAAAGGAAGTGTGGAGCCGGCTGATCGAAGCCTACAAGCCCGGAGATCTGCAAATACCTCACCAGTTCCAGGTTGGAGATTTGGTGTACATCCGGCGCCACCGGACAGCCAACCTTGAACCACGGTGGAAAGGACCATACCTAGTACTGCTCACAACCCCGACCGCAGTAAAAGTTGATGGCATCGCAGCCTGGATCCACGCGTCTCATGTCAAACCAGCACCGCTGCCAGCCAGACTCCGGGTGGAAAGTGGAAAAGACGGACAACCCCCTCAAGCTCCGCATCCGCCGCAGTAGCCCTGCTCCTGCTGATACAACTCCCAGTGATAAGTAGCTCCGGTCCCAATCCCCATGCCCCCCAGAGGTTAACCTGGCAGGTTCTCTCTCAGACTGGCGATGTAGTATGGAGTACTACAAAAGAGGACCCTCCTTGGACCTGGTGGTCGTCCCTCACCCCAGATATTTGCGCCTTAATAGCAGGGCTAGATAATTGGGATATCCCCGATGAGACCTTTGAGGACGTTCCATCGAGCCTTGATCATCATTTGGCAAAGCGCTCGCTTACCCAAGGCTCCACATCCCAAGGCCAGTACATTGCAGACGCCCCTGGCTGTGGCAACTTGCCCGCCCAGTGCCGGATGCGACAAACGGAGTTCTATATCTGTCCCCGGGACGGGAGAACGAGAAGCCAGGCCAACAGATGCCGGGGGATAGAAAATTTCTATTGTAAGCAATGGGGATGTGAAACAACTGGGCAGGCCTCCTGGCACCCCATCTCCTCTTGGGACTTAATAACCGTAAAGAGAAGCAGTACCGGGGCAGGGTCAAACCCCCTGAATATTTCCTTCACGGAGAGAGGGAAACAAGCCCGAGATTGGATAAAAGGAAGAACATGGGGATTGCGTTTCTATATGTCAGGGTGGGATAAAGGATTTACCTTCATTATCAAATTAAAAATAGAGACCCCCGTCGCTGTCCAGATAGGACCCAAAATCGTACTCTCAGGACAGCAGCCGCCAGCCAGGCCGCCTATTTCCCCCCCAGACAGCACCCAATTCACTGGGGCCAGCACAGCCCCATCGCCTGCGGAACTGTCTCCCCAGGTAACATCCCCGGAGACTCCAAGCACCAGGCAGAGACTCCTTAACTTAATACAGGGGGCTTTCAATGTCCTCAATACTTCCAACACTAATCTTACTGAATCTTGCTGATTGTGCCTAGCCTCAGGCCCGCCCTATTATGAAGGAATCGCCTTCTCAGGTATCTTCCAAAATACCACCTCCCATAATTCCTGTGACTGGGGGTCCAAGATCACCCTTACAGCAGTCTCTGGACGAGGCACTTGCCTAGGCACGATCCCCGAAAATCGCCAGCATCTGTGTAATCAGACCATAAAAAGCCCGTCAACCATTACCAATTATTATCTAGTGCCCCCTAAAGGAGGATGGTGGGCTTGCAGCACCGGGCTAACCCCGTGCATTCCTCATCAGTGTTTAACTCCACTGCAGACTACTGTATCCTCGTACAGTTAATACCTAGAGTTATCTACCACGAGGCGAGTTCCTTTGAGGCAGAATTCGATCTCAGACCCCGTAGACAGAAGAGGGAACCAGTCTCTATTACCCTAGCTGTCCTGATGGGTATAGGGGTGGCGGCCGGAGTAGGAGCAGGAACGGCTGCGCTTGTCCAGACCCCATAGTATCTCGAAGAACTGCGAGCAGCCGTAGATGAGGACCTAAAAGCCATAGACCAATCAATCACAAGACTAGAAGAGTCACTGTCCTCCTTATCTGAAGTAGTATTGCAGAATAGACGGGGACTCGATCTCCTGTTCCTAAAAGATGGAGGGTTATGCGCTGCACTGAGAGAAGAATGCTGTTTCTATATAGATCACTCTGGCATGGTAAAAGACTCCATGTCTAAACTTAGAGAGAGACTGGAAAAAAGGCAACAAGACCGGGAGGCCCATCAAGGATGGTTTGAAAGTTGGTACAACCAGTCCCCTTGGTTCACCACTCTCGTTTTCAGTTTAATAGGTCCCCTTATTATACTGCTTCTAATTCTTACCTTTGGGCCCTGCATTTTCAACCATATAGTCACCTTCGTCAGGGAGAGAGTGAGTGCTGTACAAGTATTAATGCTCAGGCCACATTACCAGTCTCTCCGCCGGGACGATAGCCATGAGAATGAATACATAGAACCAGAAGTTCCATTATTAGAACTTCCCAAAAAAACAAATGGGGGAATGAAGGAAAGTACTACCAAATCCAAAAAGGGGGGGGGGGCAGCCATGTAGCAGCACCTCTCGCCCCCTACCGTAAGAATGTGACCTTTGTAACTATTCCAGGAAATAGCCCCGAGCTGAAGCAGATAACCAGTAACCGGTTCTGAGAAAAGAGCTAAGCAAATGTTTAGCTGATCTTGTCTTAAGACAGATGAGTAATGAACCAGAGTTCTTCTTATCTGGAAAGCCCCTGCTATGTCTGCTACCCCTCCCTACCTTGTGGTTTTTGCCTTTATAAGCTTGTAAAACCTGCTGTTCGGGGCTTGACTCCTCTGCTCCTGAGAGAGTTACGAGTTAAGCCCCAGCATGCTGGAATAAAATCCTCTTCCTGATTGCATCAAGTGCCGTCTCTTGCGGTTGATTGGGGTCGTCGTCGTTCAGGACAGAGTGGGGGGTCCTGTCCCAAGTCTTTCATGTGGAGGCTAGAACAGGTTCTCCGCTTGATTCAAAGTGACCGATGAGAAAGGTAATTGTGGGTTGGAACCTTTTGACTGGGGATAAAAAGGGAAAGATCAATCCAGTCCGGGAGCACGGCCATTTTAAATTTCTCTATCCCATTTGCTCCGCCGGCTGAAATAAAACCCTTCCTCTTATAAACATGGAGTTCGGGTGCTCTTTCCACTGGGCCTCACAATTACCTGGGAGGAGAGGACCCTGGGGGGTAAAAGAACTGTGTTCCCTCCCGGTTTCGAACCGGGGACCTTTCGAACGTGATAACCACTACACTACGGAAACCAGACGGCAAGGGACCGTGTGGGGTGTAGGCATGAAAGTCTTACCATCTGTAGTTTCTGATGTAAGAAATCCAACTGCGTTTCCAAAACTCCCACATTTCCTCAGCTGACAGAAGCCTTGCTCCTGGCTGCTGAATCTCTGCAGGGACCAGGCTTACCTGAGAAGTAAAGACTCCAGCAGAGGTAACAAATGACAGTATGATGACAGTGAGAAAAGAAGGAAAGCAGCTACATGCTTTGGCCAGAAATTGAGCCCAGGGAAGAGGAAACAATTCAACCTGAATCACTGAAGTTTCTAGTTTCAAAAATCCTGCATTGCTTAAAATACACTCAATACTTCTAGGTCTCATTAGTGTGCAGAAATTGGAGATTGGGGACCCAGAACCCCACCAAGAGAAAAACATCCCAGAGCAAAACAGAGCTTAGGAATTCAACTGAGCAAAGAAACAGCAACTTAGCTTCAGTATTTCAACTGGTTTTCAATAAAAGTAGCTTTGCTGACTAATAACAAGTCTGTGCAATTCTTGCAGAAAACAGGTTTGAGGAAGAAAACAGCGACAGCACCCTAGGGTTAGACAGGTAATCGACCAAGTCCGGGGGCACCCTGACTCTCCAGGAATAAGGCTCCAGCCCTGAAGTGGAGGGAGGGGAGGCTCAAACACCCAAACCCTGGGAGAGAGGCGGGTGTTGCAAAAGTCACTGGGAACAGTGTGCACAAGCAAAACCCACACAAACAAAGGACAGACCTCTGGGGGCAGAGATAAGAGGAAGGACTTCTTTCTCTCCCAGCTTCCAATGTGGGCATTGGCATCAGCCTGTTTGCCCCACAGGGAAACAAGAGGTCTACCAGCCCCTTTGGAGCCCTGAAGAGGGAGGCCAACTGAGCAGATGTGGGCATATTCTGTTTGCCTTAAGGTTATGTTCCTGGTTTCTCAAGAATGCAACAGGCTACGTGAGTATAGTTAACTATCAATTAAGGAAGAGGAGAATTCATACAACTGCTAATGCATGACACAGAGAGCCCACAGGCTGATCTTTGCTCAGTTCTCCATTAGCTCATAGACCCTCCCACCTAAAATTAGCATTGTGAGAACTCAATAAAAGTATTGCAGTATATTCTCACTGCAGTTAATGGGGGACCCCCAGACCCATCTTTCAACTTTCTGTCTTGTGTCTTTATTGTCCCCATTCGGTTGATTCCACTTTAGCAGGTACCCCCTGATCCTGGTGAGGGGCTGGTCCCCAACACATTAGGTCCAGGGTTCATGTTTCAGACTCCCTTACAAAAACTGCAAACTGACTGGGCCAGCCAGAAAGCAATGATCTAACTGTCTCCAGTTACACTGTCTAGGATGGAAGAGAATGCCAGCTTGGGCCCCTCTCTTCACATACGCATTTCCAGCTGAGGTCCCAAGCCCAGCACTGGCCCTGGTCTATGCACTCATGTACCTCAAGGCCTCCATATCCCCTAGATACCTCTAAGACTTGACCACTAAGAATTCCCCTAAAGAACAAGCTCTATAATGCTCCCTCTAGGCTGCCTCTCAGAGGGACCTAGAAATCTGACCTGCTGTGAATGGAGGTATGCTGTAAATAGGGAAAAGGAAGGAGAGGAAAGGAAAGAGAGAGAGAGAGAGAGAGAGAGAGAGAGAAAGAATGGAAGGAAGGAAGGAAGGAAGGGAGGGAGGGAGAGAGAGATGAAGAGAGGAAGGGAGGAAGGAAGGAAAGAAGGAAGGGGAAAAAAAAAAAAGAAAGAAAACTGATCTGGGCCTGGCATGGTGGCTCACACCAGTAATCCCAGCACTCTGGCAGGCCAAGATGGGTGGATTAGTTGAGTTCAAGAGTTTGAGACCAGCCTGAACAAGAGCGAGTCCCCATCTCTACTACAAATAGAAAAATTAGCCAGGGATTGTGGCAGGCGCCTGTAGTCCCAGCTTCTCTGGAGGCTGAGGCAAGAGGATTGCTTGAAACCAAGAGTTTGCGGTTGCTGTGAACTATGATGCCCTGGCACTCTACCCAGGGCAACAGTGTGAGACTCTGCCCCCTCCCACTCCCGCCAAAAAAAAGTATGAGAGAAAAGGCTTTCTATTTAAATTGGAAAACTGCATTGAAATATAAATTGATACACCTCCTACTGAAAACAAAGAACATATAAAGAGATATCTTCTGCTTTTGGAAAAAGTGGAGTAACAGACACAAGACTTACCCTCCTGCCTGAAATTTCCCCTTTATCCAAAACAAAACAAAACTAAAAGAAGAAACACACACTATCCATGAAATTATGGTTTTCAAACCTTGGAAATAGGCACCAAAACCAGCAACACTTGAAAGGTGAGAAACAAATAATGTGAGTCCTATGCTTGTCCCCAACTTACATTGTCAGACACAGAATTTTTTCCAGGCTATGCACGAGGAAGGGGCTCTGAGGCAGACTCCCTGCACTGAGGTGGTGAAACCGAGTGTCTGGGTAGTCCAGACGGAGTTCACAGGACAAAGACCCAGTGACAAGAGAGCTGGGCAGAGAGAAATCTGGGCATAGGCAGGGGTTCCCCCTGCAGGATTCAGCAGGGGCCTAGTCAGGGCATGCTTGTGAAAAAACTCTAGGGAATGAAACATTGTAGAAAGTCATGGAATAGGGTCTGTTACTTACACAGTGCAGAAAACAGTGTTGGTCTCCACCAGGCAGACTGGAACTATTCATAATTCATAATGCCTCAGTGATGAGAAATTAACCATTACTTTTCAACGGACTAAAAAAAAAAAAAAATCTTAAGAGCGAGATCCAAAAAGGACCAAAGTGTTTATAAAAGCCATTTTACTACACCCCAGAAGAAAATGCAAGACTTATAGGACTTATAAAATAGCCGGTACAACAGAAGGTAAACTTCGAAATGTCAGGCATCCAATCAGAAGATACCATGCATGTAAAGAGGCAGGGAAAAGTGACACATAAAGAGGAGAATAGTTAAAATTAGGGCTGAACCAGAACTGTCCCAATGTTAGAATAACAGAAAGGACTTCAAACCAGCTATTTGTTTGTTTGTTTTTGATTTTTTTTTTTTTTTGAGACAGAGTCTTAAATCCTCTGTGGCAGATGATTTTTCTATTTTTAGTAGAGAAGAGGTTCTCGCTCTTGCTCAGGCTGATCTGGAATTCCTGAGCTCAAGGGATCCTCCTGACTCGCACTCCCAGAGTGCTTAGGATTACAGGCGGGAGCCACCACACCCGGCCTGAAACAGTTATTTGGACTCCTTCCCGTAGGTCCAAAGAATTAAGCAGAGACATGAAACATGTAAAAATGGCCCAAATCAAACATTAGAGACGAAGTCACAGTGTATGCCACACCTCTTGGGAGCGGGACACAGTTATAAGAGGGACTTTTATGCAATCAGTGTAAATAAAAATAAATAAATAAACGAGAATAAATTTTTTAAGAAATAAAAATAAATACTTTACTGGCTGGGTGCGGTGGCTCACACCTGCAATCCTAGCACTCTGGAAGGCCAAGGTGGGTGGACTACCTGAGCTCACAGGTTGAGAACAGCCTGAGCCAGAGAGAGACCTTGTCTCTAAAAATAGCGTTGTGGCGGGCACCTGTAGTCCCAGCTACTCAGGAGGCTGAGGCAAGAGAATCACTTGAGCCCAAGAATTTGAGGTTGCTGTGAGCTATGACTCCACAGCATTCTACGGAGGGTGACAAGTGAGACTCTCAAAAAAAAAAAAAAAGGAAAGAAAGAAAGAAAAAAAACCAATAAACTTTAGAGATGAAAACTTCATCTGGATGAATTTACTGGATAGAATTAATGGCACATTAGACATCGTAGGAAAAACCCGAAGGAACATAAACGATGGATGACTAAAAATATCCAAAATAAAGCTCACAGTAAAAAAAAAAATTTAATGAACAAAGCATCGGTGAGGGATAGAGCAATTTAAGATGCCTAATATATGAGCAATTGTAGTCTCTACAAAGACTAATGTAGAAGAAAAATATTTTTTAAAAAAACAATGACTGAAAAAATTTCGATCGTAATGAAAATTTATTAACCTACTGAACCAAGGAGCTGAATGAATCCTGAGCACGAGAAACTTTGGGGGGCGGGGGGGACACCTAGATATGTTATAACGAAATTGCTCAAATTCACTGAAAAAGAAAAAAAAATCTCAAAATGAGCCAGAGGAAAAAAATCACAGTACACAAACAGAAATAAAGATTATATCATTGGGAGCAATTCAAGTGAGATCAAAATCTTTAAAAGATTGACGAAAAGGTCAACCTGAAATTCTACAAAAGCTGAAGGATTTTACCACCGACAACTTACATTACAGAATAGTGTTAAAAGATTAATAGCATAGGGCGGCGCCTGTGGCTCAGTCGGTGGGGCGCCGGCCCCATGTACCGAGGGTGGTGGGTTCAAACCCGGCCCCGGCTGAACTGCAACCAAAAAAAATAGCTGGGCGTTGTGGCGGGCGCCTGTGGTCCCAGCTGCTCGGGAGGCTGAGGCAAGAGAATTGCTTGGGCCCGGGAGTTGGAGGTTGCTGTGAGCTGTGTGATGCCATGGCACTCTACCGAGGGCCATAAAGTGAGACTCTGTCTCTACAAAAAAAAAAAAAAAAAAAAAAAAAGATTAATAGCATAAAGGCAGGCAAGGGGGAAATACAAAGAGTGTGATGGCACTTCAAGGCAGATGTGATAGGTTAAAGTTGTACACTGTAAGCCCTAAAACCATCACTGTGTAGCAAAAGAAAGCGTGATAGCTAATAAGCTAACAAAGAAGAGTAAATGATATGATATAAAAGCCATGTGAGCAGTGTAACTTGAGCAATCACTCTTCCAGGACTCTATGCCCTATCTGAGCGCCTGCATAAGCGGTCAACCATATGTGTACAAGAATGCCGACCGCAGTCTTATTTGTAAGAAAAACATAGAATAAATCCCATGCCAAAAGTTTGTGGGAAGGCGTACATAACCACTAGCACAAACAACAGATGGAACTCTTTTGTCAATAGTAAGGTAGAGGATAATTTTAACATTGCCGCTTTTTCATACTCTGGCGGGTTCCCCGCATTTGCCTAGCTCGTTCTCAAGGGGTCGCTTTTCCTAGGAAGGAAGACCTGAGGGAACGTTTCTGGATGCACAAGGTGGGCATGTTTAAAAGACGTCCCTGGGTGGGCTCGAACCACCAACCTTTCGGTTAACAGCCGAACGCGCTAACCCATTGCGCCACAGAGACGAGCAAGTATCACGTTTCTTGTCTCCACATGAAGAATGCGATCAGGACGTTCCGGACGCTGTCATTTGTCCTGCACAATGCAAGTGTGCCAACTACCAAACTCTCCCAAACCGAAAAGATGACGTTTACTAATCGTGCTTGTTCGTCACTTTAGACAACGGGGAGCGTTGGGGGACTCTGAACACAGAAGGGCGGCGAATTAGCCTTCGTCCCGCCTCGACCCTTGCCTGCTTCAGAAGCCAGTGCCGCCTAGAGACATCTGGATCTGAGACCCCTGCCTAAGCCGGGTGGGGCCCAAGAGAGGCTGAATGTCCCTCAGTCTCCAGGGATAGCTCTTTCTGCCCTCTGCACCACCTTCTCCGGATCATCTGCACCGCTTGTGCTCCCCTCGCTCAACCTTGGCTGCTGCAGGTGGGGTCCCTGGGACAGGAACCAGAGAGAGGCAGGGAGTCAAAAGTGGCCGCGTGAAAAGGAGGGGAAAAAAAGCAAGAGAGACCAGAACGCGATAACAGGACCTCCGCGGGTGCCTGTGCCAAAGGGACTGGCCAGGGGGCAGAGGAGATGAGAAATGTAGCAGAATGGAAAGGAGGAAACGGAAAAAACACTAGGACCTGAAGTCGTTCGAGAAAAAAAGCAGTAAAAATACTATAAATGCTTTCGCTTAAAAAACAAATTAAAGGAAGCAAAATGACGGCCAATAGGTTTGGGGCGCGTTGGGATCTTAACAGTGGTTAATACTCTGCATCGAGTCCACAATAACCTCGGTTCTAATCGGAATCCTGGTAGAGCCCGGCTCTATCTTGGAATCACTGGGGCGAACCTATGAGCCTTTTGGTTTGCTTTAATTCCCGCACCAGCTGAGGCCCATTTATCTGCAGCCAAAAGGCTGAGTCACAGCGCCAAGCACTCAGAGGAAAGAAAGGACACCTAACAGCGCACAAACGAGGGGCACCGTCCAGAAGAAATCTTCGATGTGCCGCGCGCCTCACTGTTTAGCAGAAAATGTCAAGTGGCTCTCCACCACTCTGGTCTGTATCTTCCCCTGATGAAATGGAGTAGTCATTGCAGTCTTTTTATTGAGATATTTCAAGTACGGGTGGGACTTTTAAGAAAAGAAAGAAGAGAACTCTCGAATGTGAAGGGGAAAGAAGGAGGGGGTTGAGAATGGGGCGACTTTAAGACAAAAAGAGAGAGCCAAGGAAGCCACCTGGACGTGGCCCGGCGGCTGAGTCGGGGGAGGGGCGATGCCAATCTTGAACCCAAGTTAAGGGAGAGCGCAAGCACAGATACCGCAGCCGAGTTTCCCACACTGAGGAAATCGCCCGGATCTGCAAGGCTGGGATGCGACAGAGAAAACCCCTGCCAGGTTAAGTATGAGCGTACCCTCCGCAGGAACACCTCAGCCTCCTATCCCGACACCGTACACTGAGGGTCACCACCCTCCCTCTACCCGCCGGTCCCATTTTTTCAGATGGCTATCTCTGCTCCAAAATCCCACTGACAGTCACCCCCAGGACGATCCGCCATCCAGCCAATCAGACTGCCTTTCAACAGCAGCTCGGGAGCAAGCACCACCAAGCCATTGTGGACACAATATTTATCCCTAACACCTCCTGGGAGTATCGGATGGGAAAGGGAAAACGCGGGCAAGTGCTTGGTAAAGTGTAGGAATTGTGGGATTTGATCATCTTTTTGCTGTTTTGGTGTTGACTCTCACAGCTACCTTCTGCTCATGGGCCATTATCTCTTCCCACTTGTGCATACTTCACATGCTGCCTTTAACATCACTGGTCTACCACACTCGCTGTACAAAGAGGGCAGGACTCCAGGACCGACCCGACCTGCTGCTCTCCCTGCACCGTTGCCGGTATCGCCTCCAATGACTCCTTCCAAAGCCCCCAACAAGCGCTTTACCTCATGAATCCTAGGTACTCAATTTTGATATGAGGACAATTAATGACAAGTAAGGTCACGGTGGGGGTGGGGGAAATGGAGAGGAGAGAGAGAGAGAGAGAGAGAGAGAGAGAAGGAGGGAGGGGTGGGGAAAGGAAGAGCAGAGAGAGGGAAGGAGGGAGGGGGGTGGGGCCTTGGTGTGTGCCACACCTTTTGGGGGCAAGACACGATTGCAAGAGGGACTTCACCTAACAAATGCAATCAGTGTAACCTGGCTTATTGTACCCTCAATGAATCCCCAACAATAAAAAAAAAAAAAAAAAACAGAGCTGAGGAAGCTCAGCAGACCCGCCGGTTTCCAGGGTGCACACAAACGCCAAGACTTCGCTTGGCCTCTCTCAGCTACTGCCAGCTCAGGCAGCGGCAAAAAGAACGGACTTCCTGGGTGCCGCGCCACGTGGATCTGGGCGGTTGTGCTAACCTGAGCGAGATGCTCAGTAGCTCTGGAATGTCACCTGCGCTAAGCAAACCTGGCGTGTCCTGAGAAGCAGCCCACCACCGGCAATCGGGAGGCTGTTTTGCCTCTGGCCCCAGGTACGCACTGGGTGTCACGCTAGGGAGGACAGACGTTGCAAAAGCACTTCCCTGACCGGGAATTGAACCCGGGCCGCGGCGGTGAAAGCGCCGAATCCTAGCCACTAGACCACCAGGGAATTACCACAGCGGCCTTCTTGTTCTTTCTTCAGGCCAGAATCACGCTTTCCCAGACGTTCTGGGAATACCTGAGCCTCGTAGAGGTCGCCTGATGTTTCAGGCGTCCTCTTGTAAGATCGTTCCCTTTCCGCTGTCCTCGATTGCTCTGCCAGGCTCCCCCAGGCCACAGACCGCAGGTCCCAGACCCAATTACTGCGTGACAACTGAACTATGGATGCGTCTTTGCGAGGCTGCAGCGCGTGGAGCGATGTTTTCCATCCCCGCGGTGGCCCGCTCAGGGCAGTCAGTAGACGAGGTTGTCGGGAAGAGGCAGAAGCGAGGAGGTCCTCGGGGCTCTGAGCGCCTAGAGCCCCGGCGTGCCCAACATCATAAAGGACTCAGACGGAAGCAGAAGCCCACACAGCCGGGATGGAAGCACTTCCCAGGAGAGCTCCGGGGCCCTGATCTCCAGCCTCCCCCTACCACCTGCTGCACCTGCATCTGAGCTGAGGGCAACCCCACCCTTCCGTGTGCTCGACCCCAATATGACCGTTCTCTCCGAGGCTGAAGTCGTCCTCGGATCCAGTATTCAGTCGGTCACGAATTCGTGGTTTCTCCTCGGGCAAGTGTGTGCACATTGACCCACACCGGGGTTTCTCAACCTCCACAGTACTGATATTCTGGATGGGATAACTCGTGCAGGGAGGGCTGCTCCCGTGGACGAGAGGATGGGGCTGCCTAGATGCCAGGAGTCAGCCCCTCCCTCTCCTCCTTTTCTCCCCCACCCCCCACCTCCCCATCCCCGGTCTTGAAGATGAAAAATGTTTCCTAGTGTCCCAGCGGGGACAGGAGGGGGAGGCGAGGTGCGAGGGCAAAATCGCCCCCTCCTGAGGACCTATGCTGTGCACAGGCCTGCTCTGGGAGCTCGTCCGGATAAAGGCCCAGGGGGTCCACTCAACTCGAAACCCCCTTCCCCACACCCATCTTCCGCTAGGTTGGACGTTGGGATTTGCGACTTTCGATCTGGAGATCCTGCGGGTTTCTGCCTTTAGGTCTTTGCTTTAGTTGCGTCCTCCAAGTCAGCCTCTTTTGAGCCTTGTTCACCAGAGCCAGCCAGGCACAGTGAGGCTCCTCTCGCCCCTTCCGGAACTTCGGAACTTTCGGTTTAGTCTGCAGAGAAGCGTTAGGGCCAGGTCTTTCGCATCCCTGGGCATCCCCGAGGGACAGGGGCACAGCGCGCGGGGAAGAGTGCTGTTTGATTGCGGTTACTGACCCCCGGCGCCGGGCCTCCACCCCGTGGGCGCACCCTTGCCGGCTCCTCCTGGTCCCACTCTCCGGAAGTTAAGTCCTGGGTGAGCCTGAGCCCCGGAGACGCCCAGGCCTGGAGGGACACATTGGGGAACCAGTTGGGGAACCAGCTGCCCTCTTCAGTCCTTTCCACTAGGAATCCCGAAAAGCTCCCGATGGCACAGTAAGGCGGCGGGTCTCGTCCTATTGGGTAGGGGAAGAGAGATTAAAGAAGAGAGAAGGGAAATCCTATGAGGTTTCAGGATCTGAAGTCACCAGCAGGTGGTCCTCCTCTGGAACCCGATCCTTCCGTGGCTGCTGAAGGTAAGTGGAGTCCCTGTCTCCAGTTTGCCAGAGTAGACCAAGCAGAGGACAGTGGGCCTGGGTACCAGCGAGCTGGCAATCCCTGACCTTCCCAGCTGGTAGTACTGGAACTTCCCTACCCAGGATATTTGTGGATTGCAAGGATGATAACTGAATACTTTTTGATTTTCCAACTGCTTTGATCTGGTGTGAAGCACATGCAAAAGCCCCTACAGCAACTGCTGTGGAGACTGCCACATCGCTCCCTTTCCCTCCACCTACCTCCCCTTAATTTTAATTGGATTTTTCCAGCAAGAGTCCCCAAGTCCAAGCCTGTTTGACTTTCAGTGCACAGTTGGTGGAACCAAGGAGGAGCCCAGGAGCTTCATGGATGAATACTTGAAGTATGATAAACGTGCATTTCTAAAACATGTTTACCAAATGCATCCACCTCATCTGTGCCAAGTTTACAAAGATGAGAAAGAAGAATTATATATAACCAAGAGAAAAGTGTCATAAGATGGCTTTTAAATAACCACTGTTTCCACTGAAGTTCCTTTCCTCTGGATAGGCCCACCAGCGTCCTCTCTTTCTCCAAAATCAGACATCCAGTGCCAGACCGTAAAATCAAATTTCTGGTCCCAGCTTATCTTCTGCACTGTGTATCGCTGCCTCCCTGCCTCTCTTTCACATGCACAAAAAGTCATCTTTTTCTCAGTTTCCAATCTGCAACATCACACCCAACGATGAGCTCATGTTGGAAGTTCATGGTCGGGGGTGGGGGGGTGTAGGGGAAACCAACATCATCATTTCTACCTCACACTATACATTAGAGACTTGCCCTGGGACTCCTCCCCTGGGAGCTCTGTCTTAGTTTGGGCTGCTATAAAAAGGTACCACAGACTGGGTGGCTTGTTCACAATAGGAATTTCTCACAGTTCTGGAGGGTGGAAATCCAAGATCAAGGTGCCAGCCTGATCCTGGACTTATGAAGAGGAACCTCTTCCCACTTAAAAACTGCCATCTTCTCATTGCATCCTCAGGAGGCAGAAAGGGTGGGAGAGCTCTCTGGATCTCTTTGATAAGGGCACCTAATCTCATCCTGGAGGAGCCACCCTCCTGACCTAATTACCTCCCAAATGCCCCACCTCTTAATACGTATGTATGTGTGTATGTATGTATGTATGTATTTTTGAGATAGAGTCTTGCTGTGTCATCTAGGTTAGAGTCCCATGGCCTCAGTCTAGCTCACAGCAATCTCAGACTCCTCGACTCAAGCGATCCTCCTGCCTCAGCCTCCTGAGTAGCTGGGACTAGAGAATGTGCCACTACTACGACCAGCTAATGTTTTTTCTAGTTTTAGTAGAGATAGTCTCTCTGTGTTTCTCAGGCTGGTCTGGAAATCCTGACCTCAGACAATCCTTCAGCTTTGGTCTCTCAAAGAGCTGGGATTACAGGCATTCACTACCAGGCCCGGCTCTTATTAAGCCAGCTCTTATTACTATCATGTTGGGGGTTAGGACATCTTTTTCTCTTCTCTTCTCTTCTCTTCTCTTCTCTTCTCTTCTCTTCTCTTCTCTTCTCTTCTCTTCTCTTCTCTTCTCTTCTCTTGTCTTCTCTCCTCTCCTCTCCTCTCCTCTCCTCTCTTCTCCTCTCCTCTTCTCTTCTCTTCTTCTCTTCTCTTCTCTTCTTTCCTTTATTTTACTTTCCCCCCTTTCATTTCTTTTCTTTTCAAGACAGGGTCTCACTCTATCATCTAGGCTAGAGTGCAGTGGCATCGCATAGCTCATTGCAACCTCAACTCCCAGGCTGAAGGGATCCTCCTGCCTCAACCTTCCAAGTAGCTGGGACTACAGATATGTGCCACCACAATTGGCCGATTAAAAGAAAAATTCTTTTAGAGACAGGGTCTTGCCATGTTACCCAGGCTGGTCTCCAACTCCTTAGCATATCAGTGACCTCGACATGAGCCAATGTGCCCAGCCTGGAGGTTGGATTTCAACATGGACACAGACACCCAGTCCAGTCTAGCAATCTTCCTAGAAAGAAGAAGAAATTGTAAATAACCCAAAGCTTTGTACTTTTCATGGTGAGAAATAGAAAACATCTCCTAGGATTAAAGGCCCGAAACGTGAGCTGTCACTTTTTGAAAATCCAGACTCTACTGAGTGTTGTAGACATTTTGCATGTACATTCACCCTCCGGACACCTGGACATTCACTCTCCCTCAGAGGGCACAATAGAGGATTTTTGGCCACAAGGGGGCAACCAAACATATGTGAGTGAGGGCATGTGTCACCCTGGGAGGACAGGGTTGAAGTCACAGCATTATCTTGATGTGTGTGGTGGTTATGTGAGTTATTACCTTATTTCAAAATTTATTGGACTGTGTGAAAAAAGATGAAAAACCAGAGGACTTGTACTACCATGACTTTAGGACTTAATATAAGCTGTTTTAGACACAGTAGAGTGCAAGTGGCATCAGGAGGCACAAATAGATTGAGTTGGGAGACTTGAAATTCACCCACACTCAATAGGTCAATAAGTTTTCAATCAAAGCAGTTCAGTGGGGGACAGAAAATGGCTTTCATTCATGGAAGTTCATGGTGGATGGGATTGGGGGTGAGTAGGGGAAACCAACATCATCATTTCTACCTCACACTACACACCAAAGTAATGTGAGGTGCATCTGAGACCAAAATTTAAAAGTGAAGTGTAGAAAGCAGTTTGAGGATGCTTTGTGAATTGGTGGCAGGCATAGGGTTACTGAGCAAGACTGGGGGGGGGGGAATATGTGTATGTGTGTATATATATATATATATATAAAAGAAAGACATGATGACGTAGACTTCATCAACATTAACCGTATCTTCTCATCAAAAGACGCCACTTAGACTCTAGCTCTTTGCCAGTGATATGATCTTATACTTAGAAAACCTCAAAGACTCAACCACAAGATTCCCAGAAGTGATAAAAAAAAATACAGTAATATCTCAGGATATAAAATCAATTGAAACAAATCAGTAGCCTTTGTATATGCCAAGTTGAGAAGCTAATCAAGGACATAATTCCCTTCACAGTAGCTTCAAAACAAATGAAATACCTGGGAATATACCTAACAAAAGAGGTGAAGGACCGCTACAAAGAAAATTACTAAACCCTAAGAAAAGAACTAGCAGAAGATATTAACAAATGGAAGAACATACCGTGCTCATGGCTGGGAAGAGTCAACATTGTTAAAATGTCTACACTTCTCAAAGTGCTCTACAGATTCAATGCAGAATCATACTTTCAAGATTTGGAAAAAATAATTCTTCATTTTGTATGAAACCAGAAAAAAAAAAAAAACTTGTATAGCCAAGGCAATTCTTAGTAATAGAAACAAAGCCAGGGGCATCACCCTACCAGACTTTCAGCTATACTACAAGGCCACAGTGATCAAAACAGCATGGTATTGGCACAAAAATGGAGACATAGGCATTTGGGATCCAATAGAAAACCATGGGATGAAACTAACTTCTTACAGCCACCTGATCTTTGATAAACCAAACAAGAACATACTCTGGGGAAAAGAATCCCTATTCAATAAATGGTGCTGGGAGAATGGGATAACCACATGTAAAAGACTGAAACTGGACCTGCACCTTTCACCACTTACAAAAATTGATGCAAGATGGACAAAAGATTTAAATCTAAAGCACAAAACAATAAAAATCCTCAAAGAAAGTGTGGAGAATACACTTGAAGATATCGGCCTGGGGAAAGATTTTATGAAGAAGACTTCCGTAGCAATTGCAACAACAACAAAAAGAAAGAAATGGGTCTTAATTAACTGAAAAGCTTCTGTACAGCTAAGGAGACAACAACCAAAGCAAACAGATAACCTTCAGAATGGGAAAAGATATTTGCACATTATGAATTGGACAAAGGCTTGGTAACCAGGATCTATATAGAACTCAAATTAATCATCAACAACAAAAAAGAGCCAACAATCCCATAGATTATTGGGCAAGAGACATCAATAGAACCTTCTCTAAGGAAGTCAGATGAATGGATGACAAACATATGAAAAAATGTTCATCGTCCCCAATTATCAGAGAAATGGAAATCGAAACTACCCTGACATATCACCTAACCCCAGCGAGAATAGCCCACATCACAAAGTCTCAAAGGTGCAGATGCTGGTGCAGATGTGGAGAGAAGGGAACGCTTTTACACTGCTGGTGGGACTGCAAACTAATACAACCTTTTTTGGAAGGAAGTATGAAGAATCCTCAAAGAACTCAAATTAGACCTCCCAGGTGATCCTGCAATCCCATTACTAGCCATCTATCCAGAAGGAAAAAAAAGTTCTTTTATCATAAGGATATTTGCACTAGACTGTTTATCGCAGCTCAATTTACAATCACCAAAATGTGGAAACAGCCTAAATGCCCACCAACCCAGGAATGGATTAACAAGCTGTGGTATATGTATACCATGGAATACTATTCAGCCATTAAAAAAAGATGGAGACTTTACATCTTTTGTATTAACCTGGATTAAGTTGGAACACATTCTTCTTGGTAAAGCATCACAAGAATGGAGAAGCAAGAATCCAGTGTACTCAATTCTAATATGAAGGCAGTAGATGATCTAATACAAGGAGGGGATAGGGGAATAAGGTAGTGGGGAGAGGGGAAGATGGATAGGGATGGGGGGGTGGTCGCAGGGTATGGAACACCTCTTGGCGGCAGGACACAATTATAAGGGGGACTTTACCTAACAAATGCAATCAGTGTAACCTAATTCTTTGTAACCTCAATGAATCTCAAACAATTAAAAAAAAAAAAAAAGACGCCACTTAGAAAGTGGAAAAGTAAGCCATGGATAGATAGGGAGGAAATGTTCACAAAACATATGTGACCAGCAGTGGCAACTGTGACAAAGATAGCCAGGCATTGTGGCAGGCGCCTGTAGTCCCAGCTACTCGGGGGGCTGAGGCAAGAGAATCGCTTAAGCCCAAGAGTTGGAGGTTGCTGTGAGCTGTGACGCCAGAGCACTCTACCGAGGGTGAGAGAGTGAGACTCTGTGTCAAAAAAAAAAAAAAAGAGGGACGCCAAAGCCCTATAATTAATGATGTATAGTAGGCTCCTCCAACTTGGCAATAAAAAAACAAAGCAAACAACCCAAGAGTGTAGAAATTGTGAGGTTTG
This sequence comes from Nycticebus coucang, assembly GCF_027406575.1. Lineage (NCBI taxonomy): Eukaryota > Metazoa > Chordata > Mammalia > Primates > Lorisidae > Nycticebus > Nycticebus coucang. Next base: position 52,991,540 of record NC_069784.1, on the reverse strand, counting down.
ACTATATTACCACTACCATTATTTTGATGGTATTACAGAGGCTTGAAGACATACCCTAGAACAGGAGACAGACACATGGCCAACAAAGCACATAAAGAGTGCTCAATACTGGGCCTGCTAAAACAACAATGACAGCTGCAACCAAAAATAGCCAGGCGTTGGGGCGGGCGCCTGTAATCCCAGCTACTAGGGAGGCTCAGGCAAGAGAATAGCTTAAGCCCAAGAGTTAAGGTTGAGGTTGCTGTGAGCTGTGATACCACAGCACTCTACCAAGGGTGACATAGTGAGACTCTGCCTCAAACAAACAAACAAACAAACAAAGAGTGCTCTATACTATTAGCTACCAGGGAAATGGAGATTAAAACCACATTGAGGTACCACTACTCCTCCCAGTAGCATGGCTAAAATTATGAAGAGAGGGAACACCCAATCTTGATGATGATGGGGAACAAACACAACTCTCACACATTGTTGGTGGGAAGTAAAATGGTACAACTACTTTGGAAAAGGTTTTGGCGGTTTTTATGAAGTTATGCATTTGCCTCTCTTTGGTACCAGCAATGCTTTACTGCCGCGGACCGCCGGTCGATGGGCCTCAGTCCGAGGGTGCTCAGGGTGAACGGTACAGGTTGGTTGAGAGGTCGACGCAGGAAAAAATGACAGACTGCACACAGCACTTGGTGAAGTAAGCAGTTGCAAATTTTATTGAGTTCAGAAGTTGGTATTTATACATTTTCTTTCCAAGGTTCAAACAATGTAATCGTTATTTTGCTTATGCTTGTAAATTATCTTTGTGTCTGCATATGTGGTTTATCATGCATTACATGTTTTCAAGGTTTTTGCTCTAGGGAGGTGATTTATCAGTAACACCTGCTTACTTTCTCTTATCTAGGAATGTCAAGGCTTGTGACTTCTCTTAGCTCTGCAATTTTTCTCAGTTTCTTATAATTTCTTTTAAAAACAGCTGAACATATTCTTTTACGTATAATGCTTGACTACTTCTATATATATTTTCTATATATTTTTACTCTTATTAGTAACTATACTTTGATTTATAATTAATTGTTTGTTAAACATTAAACTACTCTATTGATTTGTATTACATATGAAAATTAGTGAAGTAAGATGTTTTTCTAAGTAAAGTTTTACTGCAGGTGGTGATAGTGTATGTCATGTTGGAACATCTTGTTTGCTGTGCCTGCATTGTCTCAATGCACTGTCTCAATTCACTGACATTTGATGATAGGAACGTGCTATTGCACCGTTCCCCTGGAGACATTGAGTCTCTTCAGGCATTCTTTCTCTGTTTAATTATGGATCAGTAAGTCATTATGTTTATTCTTAGTTTCTCAAGACAAGCAGGCATTCAACTCAACAAACAGGTTTCAGAGCAAAGGTTTCTTAGGCTTTTATGCCGCACCTCGTGAGTCATTACGTTCAACAAACAGCATGCTAGGCAACTTCTGCGCTGCTGTCGCATACTAGGGGTGCTGGGGGCTTCGCTCCGGGGAGCACAGACCACCTACCCATGCGTTTTACAACGCGGACAGCGCCACCTCGCTGCGGCTTGATGCCGAGGGTGCGGCACTTTACCTAGGTTTTCCTCAAGAGCCCTGAAAACAGATGTCTACAAAATCTCTTCTGGGAAGAGTGTTCGAGGCAGCTTTATTCACAATAGCTGATGCTGTAAGCATCCCAAATGTCCATTATCAGGACATGCTGTATCCTCAAAATGGAATATACAAACCATGCTGTATCCCTAAAATGGAATACTACTCAGCGAGGAAAAAGAAATGAACGTGTGCTATACTCAACACTGGATAAAACCAGTGAGGTCATGCAAAGAGAAAGAAGCATGCAGAAAAGAGTATACATACTATGAGTTCATCTGCATGAAACCCTACAAGTGAAAACCATGTGGAGAGTGATTGTTCACAAATAGGGCAGCAGGTAATGACAATGATTTTGATGATTCTACTGATTATAATGTTACTGATTGAGTAGTCACTAAATCTAGGCACATCTGACAACAGTAGCTTCAAGTAGAGTTCTTATAGTTATCCAATCTTGCAGGTAAAAATGTTGAGGCACATAAGGTTTAAGATACTTAACCAAAGTCACACCAGGCCTGAAGTAGAGTTCCAGCACAGAACCTGCATCCTGCACAGATTAGACTAGGGTCTGTCTACTTCCGTGTATCAGGTGTCTCTGAGATACTCAGTTGCACAGGAGGGAAGAGAGAAAATAACACAGAAGGAGACAGAGGGAGAGAGGATTGGGGGTGAAATAGAGGGAGGCACAGGGCCTGCAGCCGCCAAAGAGCAGAGCTGTAACTACTGCCAATGTGTTTATAAGATAGACAAGATTTCTGGGGACCAGGACATTGATAAACACCTAGCTCGCTATGGTCAGGAGATGAATTTGATATGCCATAGATTTGAAAGTCAAAACAAAACTCCAAAGTTCTTAGGGAAAAAAATGTAGCAGAATGCATTTCTGCTGTAACAGATAAAGGCCTTAACAATAAAATGAAAAAGTAAAGCTGAATAGATTTTCACCAAAGTTAGACACTTCTGCTCATCAAAAATCACCCCCAAGAAAGTGAGAAGGCAAGGCCCAGACTGGGAGGCACAACTCAAATCTTGAGTATATCAAGTCCTTTTTGGAAATCGGTAATACAAAGCCAAACCAATTAAATTGGACAAAATGCTTCAATAGCCTCTCTTCACCAGGCAGGGTTTCTAAATGGTGAGTGAAAAGGCATAAGTAAATATGCCCAGCATCATTATTCATGAAGGACACACAAATTGAAGCCATGATGTGATACGTATTGTTTTACCCCCACCAGAATACAGATAGTTGAAAGATAGTAAGCACCAAGCATTGTCAAGAATGTGGAGCAGGTCACTTCATACTGGTCAAGGAAACAGCACAACCAGAGGACATTTCAATTCTAAATATTTATGCACTCAACTTAAGTGCTCCCAGAGTCATGAAACAGACTTTAATTAGTCTGAACAATATGATAACCTATAACACCATAATAGCCAAGGACTTTAACACCCCTCTCACAGAACTGGACCAATCCTCTAAACAGAAACTAAACAAAGATATGAGGAACTTAAATGCAACCCTAGAACAATCGGGCTTTTTTTGCATTGTTTTTTGTTTGTTTGTTTGGCTAGGGCCAGGTTTGATACAATTGGGCTTAGTAGATAAATACAAAACACACCATCCCAAAGCTAAGGAACATAAGTTCTTCTCATCAGTCCATGGAACATACTCCAAAATAGATCACATCCTAGGACACAAATCAAACCTCAACAAAAGTAAAAGAGTTGAAATTATACCTTGTGGGCGGCGCCTGTGGCTCCGTGAGTACGGCACCGGCCCCATATACCGAGGGTGGCAGGCTCAAACCCAGCCCTGGCCAAACTGCAACAACAACAAGAAAAGTAGCCGGGCGTTGTGGCGGGCGCCTGTAGTCCCAGCTGCTCGGGAGGCTGAGACAAGAGAATCGCTTGAGCCCAAGAACTGGAGGTTGCTGTGAGTCCTGTGACGTCATGGCACTCTACTGAGGGCAGTAAAGTGAGACTCTGTCTCCACCAAAAACAAACAAACAAACAAACAGAAAAAAAAACAAAACAAAAAACAAAATTATACCTTGTATCTTTGTAGACCAAAAGGCAATAAAGATGGAACTCAACTCCAACAAAAATTTTCATACCACACAAAGGCATGAAAACTAAACAACCTTATGCTGAATGACAGTTGGGTCAAGGAGGAGATAAAGAAGGAACTCATTAGATTCCTCGAACATAACAACAATGAAGCCAAAGCTACCAAAACCTGCACATACTGCAAAAGCAGTCCCGAGACTAATCTACTTTATCCCAGCAGATGCCTACATCCAGCAGAAAGAAGCACATCAACAACCTAATGAATCACCTCAAGGAAATGGAAAAGGAAGAGCAATCCAATCCCAAAATGTAGCAGAACAAAGGAAATAACCAAAATTAAATCAGAAATAAATGAAATCGAAAACAAAAGAATCATTCAGAAAATTAACATAACAAAAAGTTGGCTCTTTGAAAAGGTAAACAAAATCGATAAACCTTTGGCCAGATTAACTAGAAACAGAAAAGTAAATCTCTAACAACCTCAATCAGAAACAAAAAAAGGGGGAAATGACAACAGATATCACAGAAAAACAAGAGATTATCTCTGACTACTACAAGAAACTCTATGCCAAGAAATTTGACAATGTGGAAGAAATGGACCAATACCTGAAATCATACCATCTCCCTAGACTTAACCAGAAAGAAATAGATCTCTTGACCTGACCAACATCCAGCACTGAAATTGAAGAAACAATAAAAAAGCTTCCAACAACAAAAAAGCCCTGGACCACCACATGGCTTCCTACCAGAATTCTATCAAACCTTCAAAGATCAGCTTGTACCTATCCTACAGAACCTATTCCAAAACATTGAGAAGGAAGGAAACTTCCCCAACATGTTCTATGAAGCAAACATCACCCTGATACCCAAACGAGGAAAGGACCCAACTAAAAAAGGACCCAATTTCACTACTGAATATTGATGCAAAAATACTCAATAAAATCTTAGCTATGTGCTAAAAAAAAAAATTACACGTCATGATCAAGTAGGCTTCACCCAGGGATGCAAGGCTGGTTTAACACACGCAAATCCATAAATGTAATTCATCATATCAACAGAAGCAAAAACAAAGACCATATGATCCTCTCAATAGATGCAGAAAAAGCATTTAACAAAATTCAGCATCCTTTCCTAACAAAAACACTTAAGAAAGTAGGCATAGGTGGCACATTTCTTAACCTGATTGAAGCCATCTATGACAAACCCACAGTCAATATCATACTGAATAGAGTAAAACGGAGAGCTTTTCCACCGAGAACTGGAACCGGACAAGGATGTCCTGCTATTCAACATAGTTCTGGAAGTTCTAGCCAATGCGATCAGGCAAGAGAAAGATATTAAGGGCGTCTAAATGGGAGCAGACAAGGTCAAACTCTCGGTCTTTGCCAATAATATGATCTTATACTGAGAAACCCCCAGAGACTCAACCACAAGACTCCTGGAAGTGATCAAGAAATACAGTAATGTCTCTGGTTATAAAATCAATGTCCACAAGTCACTAGCCTTTGTATAGGCCGAAGTACATGTAAAGTGCTTAGTAAAGTATCACAGGAATTGTAACAGCCAAGTTGAGAAGCAAATCAAGCAAATCAAGGACACAATTTCCTTCACAACAGCTTCAAAGAAATTGAAATACTTAGGAATGTAACTAATAAAAGAGGTAAAGGATCTCTACAAAGAGAATTATGAAACCTTGGGAAAAGAAATAGCAGAAGGCATTAATAAATGGAAGAACATACCATTCTCTTGGATGGGAAGAGTCAACACTGTTAAAATATCTATACTACCCAAAGCAATCTACAGATTCGATGCAATCCCCATTAAAATACCAACATCATGCTTTGAAGAAGTTCATTGTTTTATATGGAACCAGAAGAAACCCCATATAGCCAAGGCAATTCTTGGTAATAGAAACAAAGCCGGAGGCATCACCCTACCAGACTTCAGGTTATATTACAAGTCTTCAGTGATCAAGACAGCATGGTATTGGCACAAAAATAGAGACATAGACATGAGGAACAGAATAGAAAAGCCAGAGATGAAACCTGTTTCTCATTGCCATCTGATCTTCGAGAAGCCAAACAAAAGCATACACTGGGGAAAAGAATCCCTATTCAATAAATGGTGGTGGTGGTGGGGGACTGGATATTCAAATGCAAAAGACGGAAACTGGACTCGCACTTTTCACCACTTACAGTAACTGACTCAAGATGGATAAGAGATTTAAATCTAAAGCATGAAATGATAAAAATCCTCGAAGAAAGTGTGGGAAAAACTCTTGACGATGTCAGCCTGGGGAAGGATTTTATGAAGAAGACTTCAGTGGCAATCGTAACAACAACAAAAATAATCAAACAGGACTTGAATAAGCTGAAAAGCTTCTGTACAGCTAAGGACACACCAATGAAAGCTAATAGACAACCTTCAGAATGGGAAAAGATATTTTGCATGTTACCAATCCCACGAAGTGTTGATAACTAGAATCTACAGAGGTCTCAAACTAATCAACAAAAAAAGAACAAACAATCCCATCTATCATTGGGCAAGAGACATGAACAGAACCTTCTCTGAGGAAGACAGACGAATGGCCAACAAGCCATTGGAAAAATGCCCATCACCCCTAATCATCAGAGGAATGCAAATCAAAACCACTCTGAGATAACCCCAGTGAGAATGGCCCACATCACAAAGTCCCAAAACTGCAGGTGCTGGTGCAGATGCGGAGAGAAGGGAACACTTTTACACTGTTGGTGGGACTGAAAACTAATACAGACTGGTTGGAAAGAAATGTGGAGAATCCTCAAAGAACTGAAATCAGAACTTCCATTTCATCCCACAATCCCATTACTAGGCATCTACCCAGAAGAAAAAAATCATTTTATCATAAGTACATTTGCATTAGATTGTTTATCACGGCTCAATTTATAATCACCAAGATGTTGTTGCCCATCAACCCAGGAATGGATTAACAAGCCGTGGTATATGTATACCCTGGAATACTATTTAGCCATAAAAAAGATGGAGACCTGGGCGACACCTGTGGCTCAAAGGAGTAGGGTGTCAGCCCCATATACTGGAGGTGGCCCGGCCCCCGCCAAAAAAAACCCAAACAAACAAAAAATCATGGAGACCTCACATCTTTTGTATTAACCTGGATGGAGTTGAAACATATTCTTCTTAGTAAAGTATCACAAGAATGGAAAAGTAAGTATCCAATGTACTCAATACTAACGTGAAGCCAGCAGACGATCTAATATATGCTCACATAAGAGAAAAACTCAATTCAATTCAAGGTGGGGGGAGGGGGAGAGGGGTGGAGGGAGAAGAGTGTGCTCCTAATTTAATAGGCACCATGTAAGGGTATATGGGATACCTCTTGGGTGTGGTACATGACTACAAGAGGGACTCTACCTAACAAATGCAAACATTGTAACTTAGATGTTTGTACTCTCATATTAAGATGAAATAAAAAAGAAAAGAAAAAAGACAAGAATGGAAGTGTAGCCAGAGCCCTTGAGATTTGGGTGTTTTTATTTATTTAGCATTTTTAATGACTAAATTAAGCTAATATCAAACTTTTTTTTTTTTTTGAGATAGAGTCACCCTAGGTAGAGTGCTGTGGCATCACAGCTCACAGCAACCTCAAACTCTTGGTCTCAAACGATTCTCTTGCCTCAGCCTCCGGAGTAGCTGGGACTACAGATGCCTGCCACAACACCCGGCTATTTTTAGAGACGAGGTCTCGCTCTGGCTCAGGCAATCCACCCGCCTCGGCCTCCCAGAGTGCTAGGATTACAGGAGTGATCCACGGCGCCGGCCCGAAGGAAAAAAAAAGAAAAGAATGTGGAGCAACTGTAATTGTACCCCCCCTTAACTGGAGAGAAACTTTTCGGGTGTTCGTAGTAAAGTTAAAATCACACCTACCCCATAGCCCAGCAATTCCAATTCCAGTACTCAAGGAAAACGAATGCGCATGTCCACAAAAAGACTCACACCAGAGAGAACATTTATTCATAGCAGTTCAGGAAGGACGACGTCCCCTTCCCCACTTGTCATGCAAGTGGCATCTGTTGCCTATCACCAGAGGCAACTGGAGGGAAGAACAACACTTGACTCACATAGGCAACAGGCAGAGCAGGGTCAGCTTCAGTAGTGGGCCTCAGGCCCCCATTGGCCAACAGGTCTCTCTGGGCGAAGGGCCAGTGGCCAGCACGCACGCTTTTTGAGACACAAAACGAAGGACCACGCCCCCTTCCCCAGGAGACAGCGGCGGGGGCGGGGCGGTGGGGGGGGCGGCAGGTGCCATTTGATGCACATGCTTAAGCAGCACACTTAGTCTGACTCAGGGGAAGATACTCCCACACTAAGTGATCGGTCCAGCACAGGCCATGAGGACTCTGTCTCTGATAAGGCAGAATTCCTGGTCCAAGGCTCATTCTCACTGGGCAGAGTGGAGGTGGAAAGACTGCATGCAGGAGACTGCCTTTCCCACAACCAAGGCACTTCCCACAGCCGAGGCACGTCTTCACCCAATCATCCATCAACTGTGGTGTATTCAGAAGAGCGCTGGAATGACACTCTTCAACAACACCAAAATTAAGAAGCGATTAACGCGGTGACATGGATATATCTTAAAACGTAATGGGGCACAGAGAAAAAGAAAGTCAGATACCACAAACACACGTCGACTCATGTGAATTTCAAGGGGAAGGTAAAATGAACTTATGGGCTAGTCCTCAGAATAGTGATGTGTTAGTAAGCGAGGGAGGGTGGGCATTGCCTGTGAAGGGGTTCTAAGGACTTTGCTGGGATGCTGCCAATTTTGTATAACCTGCTCTGGGTGTTGATTACATTTGTCAAAATTCGATACTCTATGCAGTAAAAGGTTGTGCGTTTTGCTCTACGCGAAGCATGAATCAATGATTTCCTGTTAGCATACAAGGGGGGGGGGCGGCACTAGGGGAGTGGGGACACGCCGGTGGGGATCATGACAAAGAGTTTGGAGTTCAAAGTCCTTAAAAGCATGTTGTCCTTTCCTGCTGAAAACAAACAAACAACAACAACAAAAAAAAATCCCCACTGGAATTTGCAACATCTCTCCGGGTCGTGAGCACACGATTGCCTTCGTGTGCGCCACAAGCACGGCTGCCTGGATCACTTTCTGCGGCATGCTCAGTCCGACACGGAGTGGATGGAGCACGTCCAGGGTGACGGTTTGGCTGCGGCCCAGGTCACTACACCGCTGGGTCTCTTTCCCTTCTCCTGAGCCGCATCCCGACAGGTGGCCGGAGGAAAGCGCCTCTCTCTGGCCCCAGCATAAAGGACTAAGCAACAGGTTAAACACAGCAAGCAAAAAGGGACACCTCGCCTGAGGCACTGCCGTGACTCAAATCCGAACCGAGGTTGCTGCGGCCACAACGCAGAGTACTAACCACTATACAATCACGGCGAGCCACAACCCCAGCGGCGGAGGACGTCCTTGCTCTGATACTTTTGACGTGAAGTCATTCCAGTTGCCGCGCGGCTTTATTCTTGCACAGCCACGCGTACACGTGCCTTTCTTCGCCTCGGGCCTGCTCTCCGTTGCCCCTGCCCTTCGTCCCACTTCTGACACTCGGTGGAAACAACTCGCGTCTCCCATAATCCTGCCTGCGTTCTCCGCACTGACCTCGGGAGGTGTAGCTGTCACCACCCCGCCAGTGTCCGGCCTCGTCGCGATCCCGGGTCTGATTCTTCCTCTCTCCCGCCCCCCGACCGCAGCAGACAAGAAGAGCGAGGCGAGCGCGAGCGCGAGCGCGAGCGGCGCGACGGATGTCTGGGTGAAGGGGAGCAGAGGACGGGAAGAGCCATCCCCGGAGCCCACCGGCGTTCAGCTTCCCCGTGGACCCACGCGGAGTCGCGGACCCCGGCATCTCCCGGACCCGGCTGCTGAAGGCTGCCCTTGCAGCTTCGGACTCATCCAGCAAACGGGTTTCAGTGGGAGCCAGCACCACGCGGTGATTCAGCCTCTGGGTTTCCGAGGCGTTGGAGCCGGCTCAGGTGTCCTGCAAGGGGCAGGGGCCCCGCCTTGCGTTGAGTGAGCGCTTGTCGGTTGGAACCAGGACTCGACAGCGTTCTCACCACCGGGGTTCAGCTGTCTGGAGCGCTAGCGTATTAACCCGAAGGTAGTTGATTTGAGTCTGTCTCTTGCACCTTAAGGACAGCAAACTGATGGCCATTTGGTTTTTCTCTCTAGCCAGCGCTTCCTTTCATGGGAAGGCAGGACGAGACCTCCATTACCCTCCTTCCTTCCGTGTCTTACATACAACAAGAGCCGGCAAACCAAGGCCCTGGCGGATGCTCACAAAAGAGCTAGGAAGGAAACCACGTGTCGGGGAAACCCAATAACCTAGAAAGAGCAGAATGGTCACAATTAGCCTCTAAATTCCTTTCGACAAGGGCGTCCCTTCCATTTTTCCCTTGTATTATCATTCCTCTAGCCCTTTCCATACACTTCTGGAATTAGATGGGTCTTTAAGATTACATCTAATGCTGTGGTCATCGTTCTTCTGCACAGACGTTTGGCCGCTGGTTTAAGTTAAGTATAGCATAGAGGTCCGGAAAGACCAATTACTCTGTCATAGTGTTTACATGGCAGTTATATCGTTCCGTTTTGTCTCCTAGTTGGCTTATTGGCTGTAAGTCTTCCTTTTGTGATTTTAGGCATTGCTTTAGGGTTTATAACATACACCTTTAACTTACCACATCTGCATTCAAGTGCTCTTATACCTGGCCTTCTGGCCTTGATGCTCTTCTTCCCATGCATTTTGCCTTTACAAATGCCGTAAACTCCACAATCCATTCTTAATACTTTTCTTTAAATGGTCAAATCTGGAGAGATATTTAAATGACCAGACATACATTCCTGGTGTTCTTAATTCCTTCCTGTAGATCCAGATTTGCACCTGATATCCGTTTCCTTCTGCCTGGAGGACCCCTTTCCTGTCATAGAACTCAAGGTTAGCTCCTCCACCCCCTACCCCCGGTACTTTCAAGATGTTGTTTTGCTGCCTACCAGCCAGCATTGCTTCTGTGAGAATCTAGCAAGGGCAGAAAGAAATCTGATGCAACCCTCATCTTTGTCCCTGTGTATGTACAGTGACATTTCCTTCTGGCTGGATTTGAGCAGTCTGATTATGATTATTCATGGCTTCCTGTTCCCTGATCATTTCTTCCAAAAGGCCAAATCTGCCGTTTAATCCAGCAAGTTTATCATCTCTAACATGGTGGTTTTCATCTCTAACCACCATGTTAGAGATTTGGACCATTTTTTATAATGTATGTCCCACATCTCTACTAAACTCTTTAGCCCCATGGAATACGGATGTAATAACTGCCTTAAAGTCCTCTCTGCACTTTCTCACATCATGCCAGTTCTGGTTTGATTGCGCTCCTCATTTTGGGTCGCGGGCTCCTGTGCCATTGCATGCCTGGGATTCTTTGATCGGATGACAAGCATTGTGAAGTTTACCTTCTTGTCTGCTGGCCATTCTCGCATCTCTATACAACTTGAGATACTGAGGGTTTTCTCTAGGACAACCGGTTAAGTGACTTGCGATCAGTTTAATCCTTTTGGGTCTTGCTTTTATGATTTCTTTTAGGTAGGTCAGTCTAGGGCTGAGTATACCCCCCTACTAATGTAAGTCCTTTCTAAGGATTATCCCTGATGTCCTATGAATCACGAGCAGTCCACTCTGGCTGGTGGGAGCGAGTACGATTTCCAGCCCTGCACAAGCACCAGGCACTGTTCCACAACCCTTTCAGAAGTTTTCTCACTTTGGCCTCAGGCAGTTTTTTCCGCAAGCATGTACTGGTCAGTACTCTGCTGAATGCTTGAGGATGACCCTTCCCCATCCCTAGATTCTGTCTGTCTGTCTCTGTCTCTCTCATCATTGGGTCTTTGTCCTGTGAACCCTAGCTGCCAGCCTCTCCACAAACACTCAACTTCATCTCCTCAGTCCAGGGGGTTGGCCTCCAATTCCCTTTCTGGGTCCTGGCCTGGAAACTCCCCAAAGGCTGTAAGCTGGGGCAATGCTAGGTCTCACCTTGTTTGTTTCTCATCTCTCAAGGGTTGCTGTCCTTGGTTGCCTGATATCTAGTGTCTTGAAAACTATGATTTCATGTATTTTGTCTGTTTCTTTGTTGGGGGAGATGGGGTAGCTTTCAGGCAGGAGAGTAAATCGGGCATCTGTTACTTCACCTTTGCTGGAAGCTGAAGCCATCTCTTTATATGTTGCTAGTTTGGCTTCAATAGGAGGGGTGCCGATTTGTATTGTGATGTTTTTTGCAACTCGATGAGAGCCTCTTCCTCCCTGCTCTTGCTAGCACAACAAACTGTCCATACATCAGTCTGATCTACTAAATGTGAGGAGTGGTGCCCTCCTGACCTAACTAAGCAGGAGGTACAACAGAGAGACATGGTGGACATTACCCGGAGACACTCCATGGCATATATTCCACAGCTAAATTTGCAACATGTTTAGAAAGTCTTCCAATAATTGTAAATGTTTTCTTTGGTGATCTCCTTAACTGAGTCCAGCGAAAACTGGCCGGACTGCCCCTGGATTGCTTCCTGTCGGGCAGCTTCTCAAATAGAAGGGGAAAGGATCACTGGTCAGAGACATTGGTTTCTCTCCCCTTTTCTTTCCGAATTGCATCTTACCTCTGTTGGAGGCAAACAATCTGATGACTGTTCTCTCTCCTATACAAGGGTGGGTGAGCAGGCCGAGGACTGTCTCTGTATTATTCCTTCGCAGTGTCTGCCACCCCCACACCCCCACCCCTGCAAAAGTTATCTCACTTCAGACCAATCCCTGGAGCCATAACGTCCTGCACCTGACAACGCAGCTTGTGCCAACCTGGATCCTTAAGAGTTACCGGCTCACTTTCTCTCGGCTCTTTGGTTGAATCTCATGAGTACACCTTAACTCTTTGACTTTTACACACTAACTCTGGTTCTCAGGCATATCTCCCAACCCCCTAACTGCCCCCCACCTAGCCCTCTCCTTCTGTGTCTGTGTGTCTGTGTCTGGCTGTCTGTCTCTGTCCCTCATACTCCAGGCTGCACCTAGTCTTACCCACTTCCTTCTCCTCCTCTTCACCTTTCCCAGGTTCACCTTCCTCTCTGCCTCTTCCTCACAGGCTGAGTGTGGGGCACCCTGCAGGGTGAGGAGCTCATTCCAGATAGCGTCCCCTAGACTTCCCCAAATCGGGACCCTTAACCTGATTCTAAATTAGCTCTCCAAAGAAACATTCCAAAGAATGTCCACCATGGAAAAGCTTCTTCTATCTTCCTATTACCCAAAAGACTTAAAAGCTTAAAGTCCAAAGTAGAGTTCTTGACACGGCATTAGGGTGCCTTCATTCACCAAGCGTTTATTGGGTGCTTCCTGGGTGCCAGGCATTGCTCCCGGTGAGATGCTGTGTGGTGAGCAAGTCCACAGTCCCTGCCCCCACCGAAGCCACATCTGGAGACATCAAGAAAGGACAGTGTGGTGGGAATACCACTGGTTTCTGCCCTCCCCGCAGTGTGTGTGCTGGTCCAGGCCAAGAAGCATAGCGAAGAGTAGGGAAACAGGTGACTCTAGACCTAAAGGCTGCAGTGGTCACCTACAGTGGGACTCCTTCCAAAGTGCAGAGGAACAGGGGGTAGTGGGGGCCAGAGGGACAGCAGTGGATCTGACTTTCCTGCATGTGAAACCCCAGTCACTAGGGCCTGGCGTCAAGTGACCTGGGATCAGTTTAGGTCAGTCTTAGGCTGATTATACCCCCTATTCCCAAAAGTGCCTCCATGTCACAGTGCCCCCTAGGGATGTGGAACTCGCACAGTGGCACAAAGACATGAGGGTGCCAGCCTGGGAATAGGGAGCCTTGGATAATAGACAAGTGTGCTGTCAGCCATCCTAAGACCTCCAGGCACCACATATCCCCTTGTGGAGCAGTCAGGCCATTCCCTTGGCAAACAACTAAGGACTCATCGTTTCATCCCCCTCAGAGATGTAATTACCTTATAATTCTCTTCTTCTCTGACCTGGATATGGAGTCTTTGCTGCCCCTCTCCTTCAAGTTAGATGTCAGAAATTCTGCCTAGGCTCGGCGACTGGGGCGCCAGTCACATATACCAGAGCTGGCAGGTTCAAACCCAGCCCGGGCCTGCCAAACAACAATGACAACTACAACCAAGAAATAGCCCGGCATTGTGGGGGGTGCCTGTAGTCCCCCGCTACTTGGGAGGCTGAGGCAGGAGAATCGCTTGAGCCCAAGAGTTTGAGGGTGCTGGGAGCTGTGACACCAAGGCACTCTACTGAGGGCAACATGGGGGGGGGGCGAAGAAAAGAAAAGAAAAAGAAATTCTGCCTAAATGCTTAAGGGTTCATTAGAAAAATAGAAACCATTTGTAAATGGTGTGTGTTAGGCAAAAGCTCAGTTCCAGAACCTACAGTACACACCCCGCCCACACCCACAGCTGGTTTTTAAGGCAGAACATCTCTGAGAAGCTGACAGTCCCAGCAAGAAGAGCAAGAGAACCTCGGCTTCTTCTGTGGGAAGCTCTAGACTAGACTCTAGTGGGAAACCTCACGCCTGGCAGCGATGGTGTGACTTTGGACAAGTCACTGAGGTTTTCAGTGCCTCCATTTCCACTGCGAAATGGACCCAGTAGAAATGCTTTCCACCAGGGTTGTCCCAAGTCTAAAAGAGACATGCATGTAAGACATCAAACCCAGGACATGACACCTGGTAAGTGCTCCAGAAGCATTAGCCATTGTTACTGCTTTTATCATCAGTGGCCTCATCACCATTCTCTACACCAACCTTCTTGATAATTTCATGCCCTTTTGTGGTATGAACGGATCATTGTTCATTTAAACGTTCCCCAACTGATGGACTTGAGATTGACTTGCCTTTATTGCTACAAATTTTGCTGCTGGGGCTCGGCGCCCAGAGTTCAGTGGTTAGAGCACTGGCCACATACATCAGGGCTGGCAGGTTCAAACTCAGCCCGGGCCTGCTAAACAACAATGACAAGTAGAGGTTGCTGTGAGCTGTGACACCTCGGGCACGGTACCCAGGGTGACACGGTGAGACTCTGTCTCAACAACAAACAAACAAACAAACAAAAAACAAATACTGCTGCTGGGAACATCCTTATACAATTGCCCATCTCCACGTGTGTGTTTCTCTAGGAGAACATCCTGGGAATGGAATTGCCACATCAAAGCATTAGGTTATTCCTAATTTTGCTGATTCCTGCCCGGTTGCTCTGCAAAGATGTAGTGGGCCACCTTTGTAGCAGGTCTGCCTTCTTGGAAACACTGCCTAGTAGTACTATTTTTTGGAATGTATTTTTGCCAACAATTACTCTCTGTAGGGGAGATTTACCCAGCTGAGTTTACACTTACTTGGGCTCTGGTCGTTTGGACCAACTTAACTAACATCCTGGAAAAGCTGAAAACCCCATGACTTTACCCAGCTCTCTTCAACTCTCACTTTTGAGCTCATTTTCACAGATAAGGTGTCCGCCCATAGCAGCACAAATGCACACGCCCCGTATCTGCCTGGTGGATGCTACTGCTTGTTGTTTTCACATGTTGTTCTAGATCTTAGTGGGCAAAGGACCAGTTCAACAGAGAGACTGGGACCTGGCCTCGCGGGAGTTTCAAGCGGGCAGGGTCTTCTGCTTCCGGGCCTTGCAGGGTATCTGGCCGGGAAAGAGCAGAGACGTTGCAAAATAACTTCCGTGACCAGGTATCGAACTCGGGCCGCAGCGGTGAAAGCGCCGAATCCTAGCCACTAGACCACCAGAGAGCTGGTGGACCGTCTTTCTGGAGGAAATCCTAAAGTTTGACTGTCTACGGAGCGGAGCCGGTTCCCGGCCAGCTAGGGCTGGGGCCGGGTTGGCAGGGCTTCCAGCCAACTGCCCCGCTGCCGCAACACCTCTCACCGCTGGCTGCCCAGCCGGCGCTTTGGGCTGTGAGATCAGGCCGCAAGGACAGTGACCTGCGTTTCACGCTAGCCGAGCTCTACCGCTGTGTGCGGCAGAGCCGAGCACACCATCTCTTTGGGAGCCTCGGGTTCTTGTCAGTGAAGCGCCGACTTGAGTCACGTCCCTCTGGTTCCTGATCTCTGAACTGGCTCAAAGAGGCTCTCCTTGACGCCCATCCGGGCTCCTTCTTGTCCGCCGACCAAGTTCGACTTCTTTGGTTCTACCACGCGATTCTGGGTGTTTCGTAACCTTGTTCAGGGTGGGAGGAAACCACGTGAGCTTCACGGGGAAGCCCTCCCGGCTCTTCAGATACTTAGTACCTGTCAGCCTGTAAAGGAGACTCGGACGGCAGTGGGTGAGGCAGGGGATTCCCAAAGGCACAGCTAACACGGAGTCCGCCTGGCCGGCGCCCTCGCCTCGGATCTGGCTCACAGCAGACAAACCAGGCTGGTTCCTGGTGCTCAGCTGGGTTTCAGCAGTAATGGAACTCCTCCCACTTGCTGGTGAGCCGAGATGTAGCCTGTACCTCTCCCTTTTAAGAAAGCGTTTTAATCTGAAAGTAACCTTGCGGGTGTGAGGCGAACGCTCACTACTACGCCGCGGAAACAAATCGAACGCGGCCCCTGGAGGGATCCGCCCGTGAAAGCGTCAGGCGCTTGCCTCCCTGCGAGTCGCTGCCTACCAGGGGCATTTCCACATCCCGACCCGCCAGCTGCAAAGAGCGGGCGACAGGCCCCAGGAAGCACCAGCGATCTCTCAAGCAAGAAGACTTGCGGCTCCACGAAGACACTGACTTAGGGTTCCGCACCTACCAGGGAAACCAGACCCTGGGGACCCACATGCGCGCCTCGGGATCCCGCATCTCACGCAGGTTCCCCTTCCAGACCTAAACGCGGCTGGGCAGGCGGCTCTCCCGGCTCCCAGAAGGCGCAGGAGGCGGCGGGTTTTGAGCGTCTGAGCCCCAGGCACCCCTCACCCGGGACCTGCTCACCGTCCCCTGCCGGCCCTCCCGGGCTGGGGACTGTGCCTTCGTGGCCTTTTTCACCACGCCTGAGATCAGTACTTAGGCTCTTGACAGAGTCAGTCCCTCAGGAGCCGTGGGAACGCCCCCTCTCACGCCCCGCCCACTCCCCGGGTGGGAGGGGCCAGACCCGAGCTCTGGCTCTTCGCCTCCCTCTTTCCCTGGAGCATTCTGCCTGGTCCTCCCGAAGAAGGGGGGGTGGGGGCGTGGGGTGGGGGGTCCACGGGTCGCTTATTCTACTCGGCTCAATTTAACTCTTGATACTTCATCACATTTTCAAATTTTAACAGGTACGGGAGCAAAGGCTATGTCTCAGAGCTTTGAGCTATTTTTTTAATATTGAATGAAAAGACATTTGAAAACTGGTGGGAAGCAGCTAAAGGAGTGCTGAGGGTGGGATAGGGTGGGGATTTAAGGCGCCGAATGCATGTGTTAGAAAACAGGGAAAATCTCGAAAGAAACCCAAAGCAAACGGAAGGAAGGAAATCATGAAGATGAGCACAGAAATCAATGGAATCAGAAACAGAAAAGCAATAGAGAAAACCAATGAAACAAAGCGTAGTTCTTTGAAAAGATCAATAAACTTGACAAAGGAAAAGAGACAGAAGACACAACTTCAGATCGTCAGGAATGAAACAGAGACTACAGTCACCGCAGACTTGGCAGATATCAAAAGGGATTAAAAAAAGAAGGAGAAAGTATGAAAACTGTACCTGCACATAATTTTCCCAACCCAGATGAATTGGACCAATTTCTCATAAGCACAAGCTACCACAACTCACCCCATACAACATAGGTCATCTGAATAGTTCTGTAACTATTAAGAAATTTGGATTCTTAATTTTAGGATTCCCAGAAAAGAAATCTCCAGGTCCAGATGGTTTCATGGGAGAATTCTACCAAATATTTAAAAAAGAATTAACACCAATTGTGTACAGTCTTTTCCAGAACACAGAAGAGGAGGGAACACCTCTCAATAGTAGCTGCTCTGAAGGTATTATTACCTTGTTTCCTAAACCAGACAACAACAACAACAAAATACAAAAAGAAAACCCAGACAAATGTCCCTCATGAATATAGATAGATTAAAAAAAAAAAAGTCCTAACGAGATGCTACCAAATAGAAGTCTGTGATATGACAAAGAAGTATATGCTATGACCACCTGGGT
Source organism: Nycticebus coucang (assembly GCF_027406575.1). Lineage (NCBI taxonomy): Eukaryota > Metazoa > Chordata > Mammalia > Primates > Lorisidae > Nycticebus > Nycticebus coucang. Next base: position 52,973,648 of record NC_069784.1, on the reverse strand, counting down.
TTTATTTCAGGGGCACAAGGCTGGTTGAATAGTTGAAGGGGGGAAAAAATCACATGAATTTATCAAGTGATAAAGAAAGAGCTGTTTGAGAGAATTCCACACCCATTCATGGCAAAAACACAACAACAACAACAAAACTCTCAGAAAAATAGGCATAAAATGGAACTTGATAAAGTTCCTCAACTTGATGAAGAAAGACTGCATATCTAGCAATAACAGACTGAATGGTTTCCCCCTAAGAGTGAGAACAAAGGAAGGAAGCTCACACTCACCATGATATTTCACACAAGGTGTTCTTCTACCCAGAGCAATAAGGCAAGAAAAGGAAATAAAAGGCATACATCGGGAAGATGGAATAGATGAACTTTTACCTATTCTTCCTGTAATTACAACCTGGAACCTTGGACATTATCTATAAGACAAACATAAGAAGACCATAAAAGGTGAGAGCTCTGGAAAAACAGATCAGCTAGGGACATTAGGACACAAAGAAAGCCAGGTGATGAGTTCTCTGGGTTTTCTTTTCCCTCATACATCCTAAACTTAGGGCTGAGGGAGCTGGCAACCCAGAAATGCCAAGGAGTTCAGATTCAAAAGGCCCCAGCCGAATCCTGCTCTCTCTAGCTAACGGACCAGAAAAAGGGCAGCCTAGCAAGATCTTTTACACAATAACTACTCTTTTTAGGAAAAACAGCACAGAGCAAAAGCTATGGCTGCACCCACACAAAAGCCAGCAAAGTCTGAGTGGAGGGCTGAAATTTTCATCCCTACAAGTGAATAATGGCTTACCCCACTCCAGCCTGCCAGGGTGATTGATATCAGAGATGGAAGCTGAGAATGTCATCCCTTCCAGGTGATAGTAACCCTACCAGCCTGTCTGTGGAAACTACTTCTAGAGCCTGCACACCACTAGAAAGTAATGAGGCATATCTCTCTCTCTCTCTCTCTCTCTCTCTCTCTCTCTCTCTCTGGGCTACTGTCAGAGGAGTCCTAGTGGAGAGTCAGGACTTTCACCCCTCCCGGCAGTAACAAGGCCTCCCCTATCCTGCGTGTCAGTGGAGGAGACCATGGGGAATGCAGTCATGAAGCACATCTTCTCTTCTAGCCAGAGAGGTATCAGAGGAGGAGGAGTGGGAAGCTGGAACTGCCATCCCCACCTTAGGAGCTCACCCACCTAGGGTGTCAACAGAGGTTGGTCTGGTAGGACTTAAATTTCTAAACACGCCTGCCTGTAACGAGGGGCACCCAAGCCCTTCCCCTACATAGCACAGGCTGAAAAACATAGTTAAAATGGAAGGTTTAAATAAAATCCTTAGGCAGATAACATAATACCACGAAGGCCAACTTTCAATGGAAAATCATTCATCGTATCAAGAACCAGCAAGATTTCAAAGTGAATGAAAATAAGACATTACACAATCTTACACAAATGAAAATAAAATGGTGGCAATGAGATCAGAGAGATGTTAGGAGTATCTGACAAAGATTTTAAAGCAAGTGCAATAGCAGTGCTTCAACAAATGATTGTGAATACTGCATACACTTGAAACAAGTGAAGGACATAGAAAGTATTAGGAGAGGGATACCAGATATAAAGGAGAATGAAATGGAAGCATTAGAAATGAAAAACACAATAATCAAGATAAAAATCCCAGGAGATGAGCTCAACAGCAGAATGGACAGTGCAGAGCAAAAGCGTCAGTAAACTGGAAGAGGAAACAACAGAAATGATACCTTGTAAACAGCAGAGGAAAAACAGACTGGGGAAAGAGATAAACGGAGCCTCACGCACCTGTAAAACTACATCAAAAGGTCTATCTTTGCTGTTATCAGAGTCTGGAAGGAGAGGAGAAAGAGCTCAAGGCTGAAATAACACTCAAAGAAGTCAATGGTAGAGAGCTTCCCAGGTTTGCCAAGAGGCATACATCTTCAAGAAGATATATAAACCCCCATGTGGCCAGACACATGATAAGTACATGTTAGAAACTAAAGAGAAACAAAATATTTTGAAACAACAGAGAAAGACGACATCTTACCTAGAGGGAAAAACAATTCCAGTGACAGATGATATCTCATTGGAAACCATAGAGACAGAAGTAAGTGGCACAGTATTTTCAAGTGCTGAAAGAAAATGGTCGCCAGCCCAGACTCCTGTATCTAGTAAAAACATCTTTCAAGAATTCAGGGGAAAAACATGAAACAGTTTCAGATTAAGGACAACTAAGGGAATATGACACCAGTAGTTCTACCATAAAAGAATGGCTAAAGGGCATTCTCTAAACAGGAAGGAGATGATTAAAGAAGGAACCATAGGAAGACAGAAAGAAAGGGGAAAAAAAAAAAAAAAAACAAAAAAAAAAACCAGTAAGCAAAATAGGTTTTCCTTCTCCTCTTGAGTTTCCAAATTGTGTCTGACGGTGTAAGAAAAAAATCGCGACACTGTGTGATATGGTCCTAATATCAAGTAAAGGAAATGTTTAAAACAGTTATCTTATAAACTGTGAGGGTAAAGGGACATAAAAGGGAGGTAAGTTTACTAAAGTTCACTCAAACTAGTAAAATAATGACTATACAGAGAGAGAGAAGGAGAAACCAAAGGAGCTATACAAACTGATACACTCAAAAACACGATGGTGAAAGCAAAATGCAATTCTAAAAGATGTTCACATCACCATAGGAAGGCTAGAAAAAGCAAACAGATCTAAAAAACAAAAACAGAGATGACAGACAGAAAATGGCAGACTTGAGCCCTACCATTTTGATCATCGCATTACATGTAAATGGTTTAAATATGGCAAGACAGCGACTGATGGGCTATATAAACAGACATGACCCCACTATATGCTGGCTACAAAGAAACTAACTTCCAATGTAATGATATAGGAAAGTTGATAGCAAAAAGATGGAAAAATATATATCATGCAAACATTAACCAAAGGAAAGTAAGGCTGTCTGCCTTAACAACAGATAAAGTAAATTTCCAAACAAATAAACTAAGCAGAGAAAGAGATGATGAGAAAATGATAAAAGGGTCAATCCACCAAAACCCCCCACAGAAGTCATAAATGTGGATGCAGCAACAAGTGACCAGACTGAGCAGAGAAATCAACTAGCCTACAAAAGGTACAAATGTACCTTTCTCAACGATTTATAGAACAACGAGAGAAAATCAGCAAGAATGTAGACCCTAACAGCACGACCAAGCAGCAGGACCGAATGGACAATTTCAGAACACACTTTGTCATGGGCTGAATTCTGTATCACCTCACTGCCAAATTCATGTGTTGAAATCCTAAAGTTTATTTGCCACTAGTGATACGCTAATTAAAACTACAACGACATATCTCTAACACACCTATTAAAATAAAAGCATGAAAACATCAAGTGCCAGAAAGGATTCAGAGAAAGCTGGATCACTCGTACATTGCTGATAGGAATGTAGAATGTTACGGCCACTCTGGCACATATTTTTACGGCTTTTATTTTAAAAACAAAACTTGTGGCCACCATGGTCCCTGTGAGAAACCTTGCGGCAAAGGTGGGTGAAAAAAAAGAAGCAAGTTCTGACATTCATTCTACATTGCACCCACCCTGCAGAAGATGGAATCATGGATGCTGCTAATTTTGAGTAGTGTTTGCAAGAGAGAATCCAAGTGAATGGAAAATCTGGGAATCCGGGGGAAGGGCTCTTCTGAGGTGCCTTTTTCTTTTAAGGTGTTTGAAATATCTCACCCAAAACTATTCGAAGGAGAATAATCTATGTGCTTGGTTGCATGTAGTTGCTAACAGCAAAGAGATTCGTGAATTACATTACTTCCACGTTAACCAGGACGAAGAGGAAGATGAAGATTAAAATGCATTTATCTGGAATCTTTTGTATAAGTTCTTGAATAAATCTTGGAAACCAAAATGGTGGTTTATCTTTGTATCTCTGCAGTATGGATGGAACAGAGAATTGAAATTGCAAATCTTATAAAAGGGCTTCACTTGGGCTGCCACTTACTTATTTGTAACTTGACATTTTTTTCTGCTTGAAAATTTCAGTTCTCGTGTAGTAAGTACACCAAAATGGAAGAAGGGAACTGCTGACCGCTGAGCAGGTAGTGACCGGTGTAGCATCATGAACTTCAGCGAGTCAATGTTTCATTGTAAAAAGTGTGATGGTCATTTGTGTCTGGTGCTTCCTCAAAGAAAGATTCAGGAATGTAAGTGGGCTCCTCTCCTTCATTAAAAGCACAAGAGGTAACTTCTTCTTAAGATTCTCTTGTGGGAAAAATGGCAACGTGAATAAAATGCAGCTTTCTAACCATTCATCTACCACACCACCTGAGAATTGCATTCCTGGCATTTTAACACAGAGAAATAAAACTTACATTCATACAAAACCCCACACACTAAAGTTTATAGCAGCTTTATTCTGAACGTCTGGAAATGGGGAAAAATGTAGATGACTTTGGCAGGGCGATTGTGGCATAAGCACACTGTGGTAAGCAAACTGTGGTATATCCATAGCATCAAATACTACTCAACCATAAGAAGAAAAAGAACAGATGTTGATACACACAGAAACCTGGATGAATCCACAGACTATTACGATGCATGAAAAAAGGTAATCGCAAAGGTTACACATATGATTCTGTTTACATAACATTCTTGAAATACATAAATTATAAGAATGTGGAATAGATTAGTAGTCAGCAGGGGTTACAGAGGGAAGAGGGAGGGGCACTGCCGAGAAGGGGGCATGGCTATAAAAGGCAACCTGATGGATCCTTGTGGTGATGAAAATGTTCTGTATCTTGCTTGTATCAGTGTCAATACCCTGGTACTACAGTATTTGCAGTATTTGCAAATATTACAATTTTGGAAATGTTACCAAGATGGTTACCATTGGAAGAAACTGGACAAAGGGCACAAGGAAAACCTGTATGCTTTCTCAAAATTGTATGTGAACTATTTCAAAATAAGAAGTTTACTTTAAAGAAACTTAAGTATATTTCCTCCTAGTTTGATCTTGCCTTTGCTTAAAAAACATAAAGGTGGGTGGCGCCCGTAGCTCAGTGGGTAGGGTGCCTGCCACGTAAACTGAGGCTGGTGGATTTGAACGCAGCCTGGGCCAGCTAAAACAACAATGACGACTGCAACAACAAAAAGATAGCCAGACGTTGTGGCAGTCACCTGTAGTCCCAGCTATTTGGGAGGCTGAGGTAAGAGAATCACTTAAGCCCAAGAGTTTGAGGTTGCTGTGAGCTGTGATGCCATAGCACTCTACCGAGGGTGACATAGTGAGACTCTGTCTCAAACAAACGGACAAACAAAAGAAAACCATAAAGGCAAGAATATTTTCCCAACACCCTTCCTTCCTTCCTTCCTTCCTTCCTTCCTTCCTTCCTTCCTTCCTTCCTTCCTTCCTTCCTTCCTTCCTTATTTTTGAGACAAAGTCTCACTGTGTTGCCCAAACTAGAGTGCCATGGTCTCCGCCTAGCTCACAGCGACCTCAAACTCCTGGGTCAGTCTCCCCAGTAGCTGTGACTACAGGTGCTCACCACCACGCCAGGCTAATCTCAAACTCCTGAGCTCAAGTAATCCTCCCTCCTCAGCTTCCCAGAATGCTAGGATTACAAGCATAAGCTACTGGGCCCGGCCTCCCACCACTTTTCTTTTTGTTGCAGACAGTTTCAGCGAAAACGGTTTGTACAGCTTTTCCTAAAAGAAACCTTTAAAACTTGTGCTGATCCTTAGTGTTGTTCAAAAACTCTCCAGGGTTTTCTTCCCACTTTCCTCCCCGAACATCTTTCAAAAGCATAGAGACTGGCTCAGTGCCCGTAGCTCAGTGTTTAGGGTGCCAGCCACATATACCAGGACTGGTGGGTTCGAACCCAGCCAGGCCCTGCTAAACAACAATGGCAACTACAACAAAAAAAAATAGCCGGGCGTTGTGGCAGGCGCCTGTAGTCCCAGCTACTTGGGAGGCTGAGACAAGAGAATCAATTGCCTATGCCCAAGAGTCTGAGTTGCTGTGAGCTGTGACGCTGCAGCACTCTACTGAGGGCGACATAATGAGACTCTGTCTCAAAAAAAAGAAAAGAAAGAAAAAAAGCATAGAGACTAAACTGGCATATAATACTGAGTTCTCTGTTGAGGTTCTCCAGAGAAAGAAAATCAACAGGATATGTACCTACAGGAAGAGATTTACTGTGAGGAATCGGCTCCCCTGATTATGGAAGCTGTTCAGTCCAAGATCTATACTCAGTAAAACCCAGAAGAGCTGAGTATAGTTCCAAACTGAGTCTAAGTCCCATGGCAGAAGACCTATGTCCCAGCTCAAAGACAGTCAAACAGGAAGAAAGACTTTCTTAGCCTTTTAGTCCATTCAGGCCTTCAATGGATTGGGTGAGGCCCACCCAGCAATCTGGTTTACTCAGCCTACTGATTCAAAAATTTCAATTTCATCCAGAAACACCCTTAGAGACACACCCAGATACAATGTTTAACCAAATATCTGGGCACTCTATGACCCAGTCAAGCTGACACAAAAATTAACCTCCACAGATACTCTCGATAAATATGACTAATCAACTTAGCATAATGTCTTACCTGCTCATCTTATGACAATTAATATATTCCAGTTTCTTCACTGCAGCCCAGCAAATGAATTTATTCAGGAATAAACAGGGGGTTGCAATTGGGATATGCACACTGTGGCGAATCAGAGGCCTATCCTGGGAGGCTGAGACAAGGGGAAACTTTCAGAGGCAAAATGAGGAAGGTTACATAAGTTGTTTTGAAACAATCATCCTTGGTCACAAGGGATGAGAACGAAGGTGGCATCAGTTCAAGGTTCAATAGACAGGCCCTGGGCAGATGTCCTTGAAGAGTATTCTTTGTGCAAGGCCTCTGTGGCCTTTTTGCAAGGTTGTGCTTTTCAGAGAGTCCCTCTAACAGTTCATATAGGCATGCATGTGTGAGAACTCCTCATTCAGGGCTCTCTGACTCAATTTTGTTAGGGTTTGGCATAAGCGACTCCATTTTGATTCTGACAACTTTTATGGGCCATTGCTTTCCACCATTCTAACTAAGGGCTGAACTTGTTTAAATTCCTGGAAATTATTAGGTCTTGATTTGTACAGGTAGCAGCAGTCCTCACAGTACTGATTCAATTGCCTATTTGAAATGATACAAGTGTCTTTCCTCTCCTCTCTGCGGTGTGACTTTAAAAATCCATAAAGGACATTTATTTGAATTTTTCCAGATGTTTGGAAACTCAAATATACCAATCAAAGTAAGCTGCTCCTTTCACACAAGAAATTCAATTTACTTCTTATGTTAAGATCCCTTTTAGGTACAGCCATTTATCAAACCCAGAGTTCCAATGGCACACAACAGTGTTGGGGAACCACTGTGTACAAAGAACATCCTTAGCATAGATACACAACATTTGCACATACAACTATTAGGCCCATAGAATTTTACCCAAACATCATAAAGACGAGATATGAACAACTTATTGCTGCAACCTAAAATATCAGGAAATACCACATCCTCGGCATAATCAATAGATGACAAAAAGGACTCACAGATGAGATTAGTTTTCATGTGGCAACAGTCAGGGAGCAAATCCTTACCAACCGTCACACAACAGACATTGTCCCCTGTAGTTCACCTCGTAACATCAGAACCAGAAGGCCACACCGATGTCACTGATGGGTAGAAGCAATGATGCAAAACTAAGGGAGAAATGTTGGGGGTGGGGGGCTTGTCCAACCATCATACTTAGTATGTGAAGGCCAAAGAACTCAACTGCAGCTCATGAGATCCAACGGAGGAATCAGGGAACCTTAGCCAGTAGGCATAAGGCTGTACCAGATGCCCATCAAGTGTAGGATTCTATTGGCTCCAATGGTGTGTTTCAGGTGGGCTAAGTTTCATGAACAAAGCCCTTGCCAAAAACTGTGTAGGAATACCACAGAGATGACTGCCTGCATGCTAATTTATCATGGTAGAGGAGAGAGGACTGGAATTGGATTTTTTTTTTTTTTGAGACAGAGTTTCACTTTGTCACCCTCGGTTTGGTGCTGTGGCTTCACAGCTCACGGCAACCTCCAGCTCTTGGGCTTAGGGGATTCTCTTGCCTCAGCCTCCCAAGTAGCTGAGACTACAGGTGCCCGCCACAACGCCCAGCTATTTTTTGTTGCAGTTTGGCCAGAGCCGGGTTTGAACCCACCACCCTCGGTATATGAGGCTGGCACCCTACTCACTGAGCCACAGGTGCTGCCCGGCATTGGATTATTTTCGTCACATAAAAGCAAAACCAGAATTGATTACAAAAAAAAAGAGGAAATGGAAAAGGGAAAAATGTCTGAGACCATTGTGATTTTTCTCCGCTCAGATAAGCAACTTGGCAGAGGGCTATCAAAGAGTTCTCTCTGGTCCAACTCATCTCCAGCTGAGCTGGTCCCCACAGTCAACTATTACAGAGTGTAGCAGATTTTAAAATATCTTAGAAGCGTAGACGTCCAGTGTACGGAATGGAACACCTGGGTGTAATGTCCACCGTGTCCTCCTGTTGTACTTCTCCCAGGTTAAGGCAGGGTGCACCACTTCCTTGAGTAGAATATCACAGATGGACATATAGGAAGTTTGTCACGCTGGCAAGTAAGTGAAAGGGACATTGACAGAGTTGGGAAATAAATGGCAATTTGATTTGTTACCCCTCCTGTGGAAGGTACATTTGCAGAATTTACTAAAATTAGAAGGCCTATATAAATACTGTAGTGTAGCAATTGCACATCCAGTTAGTTGGCTACACTACAGAAATAGCTGCAGGAGGGACCAAAGGTTTGTGTACAAGAATGATGATGGTTGCATCATCTGTAATCCTAAAAGCATGTAAGGAACCGCACTTCAAAAACATTTTGAAAAGGATTGAATAAATTATGTACACATTGAGAAAGAAATGTTTTTTGTTTTTTCTCCCGAAAATACTAGGATAATTACTATGATGAATGATCCGACTGGTCATACATTGTTGAGAGGTCAATCACCGGATGTAGACACATCCTGGGGCTTGGCCTCCTTTGACAAATGAACAAAAATTGAGGGACATCAAAGTCGCTTTACCTGGCCCAGCCTATATATAAAGGTCAGAATGAATTTTACGCAATTTCCGAGTTTGTGAGCCTGTCGCCCCAGCAGGTAGAGCCTGTGAGAATGGGGTCCTGAGGATGGGGTGGCACCTGAGAGGTGTCAGTTATAAATTTAGCGCGTAGGAGATCGAAACGCCACAGCTCGCGTCCCTGAGAGGGCTCGAACCACCAACCTTTCGGTTAACAGCCGAACGCGCTAACCGATTGCGCCACAGAGACGGGCTCGGGCGGCTGTGCGGGGCTTCCTAGCACGTGAGCCGGGCCCTAGGCTCTCCCCACTCGGGGTCCGCCTCTCAGGACCACTGAGCGGGTTCCCGAGCCTTGGCAAACCGGAGAGACGAGAGCGAGGAATGGCGATGATTCTGGCGTTTGGAACCCCGCACGCTGGTGGACTTTGAAGCCAGAAGGGCAGCCGAGCGGCCTTCGTCCCGCCTCGCCCCTCGCCCGCTTCCAAAGCCCTGGTTAGCGCCCGGCTCCGCGACCCGGTCCGAGCCGCGCGGAGCCGGAGGGCAGCGGAGCGTCCTGCGGGCTCCGGCGGCGGCTCCCGCCGCTCCCTGCGCCGCCGGGCCCGGGCCCTCCGCACCCGGTCGCTTTCGCTGCCTTCTTCGGACCCTGGGTCCAGCACGGGCGCTCCAGGTGGGCAGAGATCGCGGTGGCGGTCGCTCTTGGGTCCCCTCGCCGAGAGCAGGGTCTGGCTCTCAAGCGGGGTGGTGCCCCGTTAGGGCTTGTTGAATTAAACCGTCGTCGTCTTCAGCTGTCAGGTGGCTGAAGAATCCTGAGAATGGACGCCGGGAAAGTTTTTCAAAGGGCAAGTTCTTCTGAAGAGGGTGTTACTCGGGTTGATTTCTCAGCGTCCCGCGCCCCACGGGAAAGGCCTCCGGGGCCACCTCCAAGGCCGTGCGTGGGGCGGGCGGCTGGGGCCCAGGTAAAGGGGCGAGTCCCAAAGGGGACCGGGAAGGGGAGGGAAAGAGGACGCGAGGCGTTGACCCCGGAGAGCAGACCTCCCAGGAGCCTGGTGCAGTGGAAAGGACCGGATCCTCCAGACCGGAGGAGAGTCTTGTTTGTTTAAATGCAGCTGAATGGGGAAGAGAGAAGGGAAAAACAGAGAGACCAAAAAAGAGAGGGAAAGCCAGGACCCGTAGCGTTTTCACAGAGGGAAACCATTACTACCACGGAAAGGTTCGGGTGCCGGCCGGCTCCTCTGTGGGTCACCGTGATCGTATAGTGGTTAGTACTCTTGTGTTGTGGCCGCAGCAACCTCGGTTCGAATCCGCGTCACGGCAGCGTCAGGGTGTGGCACGGCTTTTCCTTTAGCCTCGAACTTCCCAGGAGATGGAATGAGCTGTTCACCGCCGACCAGAGATCATCGGAACTTACACTCTGGAGGACCTCTCTGAGGTCAGGAGAATGGGAAGAAGCCCTGCCGCGCACAGCCGGCCCTGTCACCTCGGAAGGCCATGCCCCTCTCCAAGCAGATGCAGCACCCAAAAGGTGAGGCGCTGTCTCCCAGTCAGCCCTGTGGGAACCTGCCACTATTGAAATGGTGTGGCTGCACCTGTTTTTCTGCTTCAGAGTTTTCACCCAGCCCTGGGGCCTTTTTAGACCAAATCAGAAATGAATGAGAGTCCAACTGGCTGTTTTCAAAGATCTAACAAACACAATGAAACCTAAACTTGATGACATTCTCCAACCCCCAATAATTACTAATGTTGTTTTGCTAACAATAAATGAATCCAGAATAATCCACATAGACTAAAGTGCTCAAATCTTAAGTGCATGACCCGATGAATTTTGACAAAGTAACCACCTAGATCACAGGGTTATGAAAATTTTCCCTGGGCCCAGAACTTCCTTGGAACCCCTTTCCAGTCAGTCCCCACCCAATCCCCACATAGGTCATCTCCATTCTGATTTCTATGTCCATAGATAAGTTTGACTTGTTCCTAAAATTCACATAAGTGAATATCAACATACTCATTATCAACATATCAATATCAATACATTCAATATCAATATATTAATTTTGTCTATTTTTTAAAAATATAATGTAGTATTTTTGAGCTGGGTCCATTTGCTGTGTCCATTTTTAGGTGTTATTGATGAGTGTTATTCCACGTGTGAATACACTACAGTTAATGGATGACAGGGCTGGGCTATTTTTAGTTTGGGATATTGTAAATCAGGTAATAGCCGAGAATGAGCCTTTTTGTGGACTTTGTGCATTCATTTCTTTTCTTTTAACTTTTTTCCCTTTCTTTTTTTTCTTGAGACAGAGTCTCAATATGTCGCCCTTGGTAGAGTGCCGTAGAGTCACAGCTCAACTCCAACTCTTGGGCTTAAGTGATTCTCTTGCCTCAGCCTCCCAAGTAGCTGGGACTGCAGGGAATGGCTGGCACCACAACGCCCGGATATTTTCTTGTTGGAGCTGTCGTTGTTTAGCTGGCCGGGCAGAGCTTGAACACGCCAGCCTCGGTGCATGTGGCTGGTGCTGTATGTAACCACTGTGCTACGGGAGTGGGGTAGGGGGCGAGCCCGTGCATTCATTTCTTTGGAGTACAAACCTGGTTGTGGAATCTCTGGGTCACACAGCAAGTATGTTTTTAATGTTATTAGAGACTAGGAAATACCTTTCCAGAATGACTGCAATGTTTTACTCCCCCACCAATAAGAAGATATGCAGTTGCTCTGCATTCTTATAAGCACCTGGCATTCTCTGTCTTTTCAGCTTTGCCCATGCTGATGGGCATGTAGTGGTATACCCGGGTATTTTAGATTTCCATTCCCCCAGTGAGGCTGAGAGGCCTTTCTTATGCTTTATGGGCATGAAGAAACCTTTTTGTGTATGAAGGAACACTGCTCAAGTGTTTGTTCACTCCTTTTTGTTTTGTTCTGTTTTTTGTTTTTTTTGAGACAGAGTCTCAGTATGTCGCCCTCGGTAGAGTGTCATGGTGTCACAGCTCACAGCAACCTCACATTCTTGGGTTTAATCGATTCTCTTGCCTCACATTCTTGGGCTTAAGCGATTCTCTTGCCTCAGCCTCCCAAAGTAGCTGTGAGCACAACGTGCGCCCGCCACAATGCCCAGCTATTTTTGTTGTTGTTGCAGTTTGTCATTGTTGTTTAGCAGACCCAGGCCGGGTTCAAAACCACCAGCCCCAGTGTATGTGGCTGACGCCCTAACCACTGAGCTACAAGGCGCTGAACTCCACTTCTAATTGCTGCGATTCGGTTTTTCCTTACACTTTTATATTCGACTAGATTTAGATTTACGGAAAAGTGGAGAAGATAGTATGGAGACTGAAGTAAAGCAGATGGAATGGATTTTGATTGCACCAACTCACACTTGAAGTTGTTTTAGCTGCCCCTCCCAACTGTATATTTTTCAAAGATATCCCCTTATTTAAATATGCAGACAAACAAAATGCGAGATAAAAGAGCATACTATACTAAACTCCTCAGACTGTGTGTTTCTAGAAAAGGACAAGGGAACGAGAGCATGATAAACAGAAAAAATGAAAGCAAGGGACGTGCTCAGCACTGCCATCACAGTGTGTCCTGAGCTAAGGCTCATGATTGTCTCCATCCTATGCACCTGAGAACTAAGAAAATATTAATCAGGGCCATGGTATTTCAAAGATGGTATAGGAAAGCAAATTTACTGAAGTAAACGAGTCTAGTGAAGAAAGGCAGGAAGAGGTTTTAAAAAACAACAACAAAGGCCAGCATGGTGGCTGGGGCCTGTGATCCTGCCCAGGAGCTCCCAAAGGGCCACACCTCCACAGGAGCCAAATTAGCAGAAGAGTCCTTTATTTAAAAGCCCACTGGTGACTGCCTCACACCCAACACAGGGGTTTGGAGAGCAGCCTGGACTGTTTAAGGGGTCAGGATTTTTGCCGAGGTGCACCCAAGTTGGTAAGTAAGCAATGTACAGAAGCAGAACTTTGCGGTTAGTTAGTCATACATCTTTGTTCCAGTACTTTCCCCACCTGGTATTATTTGAAGGTCAGTCTGGGGACAGTTGGTACTTCCTGGTTTATTTCCCAGGGAGTGAGTTAGTTAAGCAAGCAATCAATTAATTAATACTTTCCCATCTATCTTGGGAGTGAACCAGACTTACTCCATTTTGTTGAGGGCTTGTAGCCCAGAAATTTGCCAGGAGTTAACTGGTATTTTTCCACCTTAGTCCAGGTCTAACACTCTGGGAAGCCTCGGTGGTTGAATTACTTGAGCTCAGGAGTTCCAGATCACCCTGAGCAAGAGTGAGACCCTGTCTCTACTCAAAAAAATAGAAAAACTAGCTGGGCTTGGTGGTGCATGCCTGTAGCCCCAGCTGCTCGGGAAAGCTAAGGCAAGAGGATTGCTCAAGCTCCAGAGTTTCAGGCTGCTGTGGGCTATGATGATGCCATGGCACGCTACCCAGGCCAAGAGAGTGAGACTCTCTGGGGAGCGGGGGGAAGAATTTAAAAACCAAAAGACAGAAACCACACGATGAAGTGGTGGAAGTCAGACTATGCCAGTAATCCCTAACATAATGCTAATAGCTGCTAGTTATAATGCATCTAGATCTCTCTATGACAGTTTATTAGACACAAAAGGGTTAAATATTAAGAGCAGAACAAATATATGTCAGGCATATTATAAAAAAAGAATGAGAGTGAAAACACGACTATCGAACAAAGCTATCGAACGAAGGCAAGTGGCAAAAGAAAAAAAACACTTTCCATTAGGTAGAGGAGTAAATCCTAGCCTCTACCCAGAATCAAATTGTTTTTCCCTTGGGCGGCCCCTGTGGCTCAAGGAGTAGGGCGCCGGTCCCATATGCCAGAGATGGCTGGTTCAAACCCAGCCCCGGCCAAAAACCACAAAAAAAAAAAAAAATTGTTTTTCCCTGAACTGGTCTCTTTGAGTGTCCACACAAGGGTGCAGTAATGGAAAGAAATCTAGGGATGAAACGTTCATATATGGGCTCTTGGATGGCATAAGAATTTAAAAGCAAGGCTGAATTTAAAAGTTTCTCCAGGAACTAGAAAAGGAACATAGGAGGAGAGAAGCCCAATTCTCACCCAGAGCTTCTGGATTAACCCAAGCACATTCATTTCCAAGAGTCCTTTTCCCCAGTGCTCCTCTCTGGGTCCTGAAGGCCTGTTTGGGAAAAGAACTAGTGTGTGTCTCCAGGTTGGGAGGAGAGGGCTTGACAGGTACCAAGCAATGAGAAGGCAAAGAGAAGAAATGAACTTTCCAGTGGTGGTTGTTGTTAGTCACCTTTTCCAAAGAGAACACAGCGAAAATCTTAAAGTTGCTTTCCCCAAGTCCTTCTCAGAACTCTTTGCGTTGATACATAGGTCAGGGTCTTCTGAGGGAGCCTTGGTGGCTCAGTAGTAGAATTCTAGCTCCTACAGCATAAACATGGGCTTGATTCCTGTCCTGTGCAGGAGTTAATCTTTCTTGTATGGGATGCTTTTATGCTCACTTACGCTGCCTATTTCTCAGGCCATTTTCCGGTTCTGACTTTCAGAAACACCCTCGCACTGTGGCTCAGCGGGTAGGGTGCCGGCCCCCATATGCCGAGGGTGGCGGGTTCAAACCCAGCCCTGGCCAAACTGCAACAAAAAAATAGCCGGGCGTTGTGGCGGGCGCCTGTAGTCCCTGCTGCTTGGGAGGCTGAGTCAAGAGAATCGCCTAAGCCCAAGGATTTGGAGGTTGCTGTGAGCTGTGTGATGCCATGGCACTCTACCGAGGGCGATAAGGTGAGACTCTGTCTCTACAAAAAAAAAAAAAAAGAAACACCCTTGCACTAAAAAGGAGGAAAAGGGAAGCACCGCATACCCTTTACCCTTTCAGGTTATTTCCAAAGCAGAAGACATTAGGGAAATTCTCTTTGCAGAGATCGTATCTTTGACGCACCAAGTGTCTGAGTGGTCTCTGCAGTTTTGCACATTTCATCCCCAAATCCCAAGAGTCATGTGCTCACTGATGCACTTCTGGGATCTTGCACAGACCATTGGACCAAGTCTCACTAGGGTGTGGGAATCAAGAAATGAATCGCCCTTGATTAGGTCCCATTTATTTTTATTGTTCCTGCAATTGGCAATGACACAATCAACGAAGCAAACAGACAACCTTGAGAACAGGAGAAGATATTTGCATGTTATGAATCTGACAAAGGGCTAATGTCCAGAATCCACAAAGAACTTAAGCAAATCAACAAGAGAAGAGCAAATAACCCCATTAATCACTGGGCAAGAGACATGAACAGAATCGTTTCCCGAGAAGACAAATGGCCAACAAGCACATGAAAAAACGATCATCCCTAATCATCAGAGAAATGCAAAGCAAAACCAGTTTGAGGTATCACCTAACCCCAGTGAAAATAGCCCACATCACAGGGTCCCAAAGCTGCAGATGCTGGCATGGGTGCAGAGAAAAGGGGAACACTTATGAACTGTTGGTGCGATTGCAATCTAGTACAGCCTTTTTTGGAAAGAAGTATGGAGAATCTTCAAGAGCTAAAATTACACCTTCCATTTGATCCCGCAATCCCATTACTAGGTATCTACTCACAAGAGAAAAAAAAGTCATTTTGTTATGAGGACATTTGCAACTAGTTGAATGTTTATAGCAGCTCAATTCACAATACCCAAGATATGGAAACAACTCAACCCATCAACCCATGAATGGATTAATAAACTGTGGCATATGAATTACCATGGCATACTATTCAGCTATTAAAAATGGTGGAGACTTTGCATTTTTTAATATTTACCTGGATGGATTTGGAGAGCATTCTCCTAAGTCAAGTATCTCAAGAATGGAAAAGCAAGCATTCCATATACTCAATATTAAGTTGAAACTAGTAGATGAACAACTACAGGCCCACGTGAGAGAAAAACACAAATTCAAAAACTGGGGATTGGGGGAGGGGTTCCTGGAAGCTCCCACCTAATGAGTACAACGTAGGAGTATATGGCACACTACCTTGGTGAAAGACTCAACTACAACTTGGACTTTTCCTTACAAACCCAAACAATGTAACCTAATCATATGCACCCTCATATTAACCTGAAATGAAAAAAAAAAAAAATAACAAAACAAAATGCCTGAAAAGAGAGAACCTTTGGGGTCTACCAGATGTGCCTTCTTGGGGGCAGTGTCAGGAGCCCAGAGTAAGGCGGGGGGACTCTGTGGAAGGTAGGAGAGCTTCTGGGAGAGAGGTTTCAAACCTTTTTGTCCAGGAAGACCCCAGTCTTTGGTGGTCTTGTTCAAATTAAGGATGGAACCCAACCCAAGGTGAAGAGCAGCACATCCCTAAAAATCATTTCTGTTACCCTTGTTTGTTTTACTCTCCACCCAGAAAAATCTTCCCTTTAGGAAATCACTTTTCACACTTAGATTAAGCTGCATGAGGAGGAGGTCATCACAGTCTTTAGCTCTGGAGGTTTGGAAGAGGACACTCTAGAAAAGGAAAGCCCAGGAATCATCTGATTTGTCCACACCTGTCTTCATCAACAAACTTTTTCCTCAGCAAAGTTTATATGGGTCTCGGGTGTCACATGGCAGCTGCAGTACATGGGTGGATTGAGTGAGTGCCATTGTTAATTTTCTTTCCTGAAGGGATAAAAACGCAATTGGCAAAAGCCAAACTGAAAATGCTTTTCTGTAACTTTTTCCCTCTCTCTGCCACCTGTGAACATCAACTTTCGCTTGCGCACGTGCGCGCGCGCGCACACACACACACACACACACACACCAGTTCAAGATATCCTTGACAGGGCATGGTGGATCACATCTATAATTCTAGCACTTTGGGAGGCCAGGTGGGAGGTTCATCCTGGGCAATAGCTGGGAAACTAGTTTAGGCTAACATCCCTGAGGGCCAGAAGATAAAAATCCAGGCTCATCAGACTTACCCTACCCCAGCCCCAAGCTGCAAACGGCTCAGGGTTGTAGAAGCCTGAGGGGTTAAACGAGATGTTAAGCAACTCAGACTGCCGAGGCTAGAGTGCCATGGTATCATCATAGCTCACAGCAACCTCAAACTCTTGGGCTTGAGCAATCCTCTTGCCTCAGCCTCCCCCAGTAGCTGGGACTGCAGGTGCCCGCCATCCCACCTCGGTAGTTGTTTTTGTTTGTTTGTTTGTTTTTCACCCTAGTTTTAGTAGAGGTGGTCTTGAGCTTGCTCAGGCTGAAAGACTGGGACAAGACCCCCACTCTGTCCTGGGCTACTGCGACCCCCAATCAACCGCAAGAGACGACACTTGATGCAATCAGCAAGAGGATTTTAATTCCAGCATGCTGGGGCTTAGCTCGTGACTCTCTCAGGAGCAGAGGAGTTAAGCCCCGAACAGCAGATTTTACAAGCTTCTAAAGGCAAAAACCACAAAGTAGGCAGGGGTAGCAGACATAGCAGGGGCTTTAACCATAAAGTAGGAAGGGGGAGCAGACATAGCAGGGGCTTTCTAGATAAGAAGAACTCTGGTTCATTACTCAACTGTCTTAAGACAAGATTAACAGTTAAACATTTGCTTAACAGTTAAACATTTGCTTAGCCCTTTTATCTGCTTCAGCTCGGGGCTATCTCCTAGAACAGTTACAAAAGGTCACATTCTCATGGTAGGGGGTGAGAGGTGGTCACCTTCTTATGGTAGGGGGTGAGAGGTGGTCACATTCTTATGGTAGGGGGCGAGAGGTGGTCACATTCTCATGGTAGTACTTTCTTTCATTCCCCCATTTGTTTTTTTGGGAAGTTCTAATCATGGAACTTCTGGCTCTATGTATTCATTCTCATGGCTATCGTCCCGGCGGAGAGACTGGTAATGCTGTCTGACCATTAACACTTGTACAGCACTCACTCTCGCCCGGACGAGGGTGACTATACGGTTGAAAATGTAGGGCCCAAAGGTAAGAATTAGAAGCAGTATAATAAGGGGGCCTATTAAACTGGAAACGAGAGTGGTGAACCAAGGGGATCGGCTGTACCAACTTTCAAACCACCCTTGATGGGCCTCCCGGTCTTGTTGCCTTTTTTCTAGTCTCTCCTTGAGTTTAGACATGGAGTCTTTTACCATACCAGAGTGATCTACATAGAAACAGCATTCTTCTCTTAGTGCAGCGCATAACCCTCCATCTTTTAGGAACAGGAGATCGAGTCCCCATCTATTCTGCAATACTACTTCAGATAAGGATGTTAGTGACTCTTCTAGTTTTGTGATTGATTGTTCTATGGCTTTTAGGTCCTCATCTACGGCTGCTCGCAGTTCTTCGAGATACTGTGGGGTCTGGACAAGTGCAGCCGTTCCTGTTCCTACTCCGGCCGCCACCCCTATACCCATCAGGACAGCTAGGGTAATAGAGACTGGTTCCCTCTTCTGTCTACGGGGTCTGAGATCGAATTCTGCCTCGAAGGAACTCGCCTCGTGGTAGATAACACTAGGTATTAACTGTACGAGGATACAGTAGTCTGCAGTGGAGTTAAACACTGATGAGGAAATGCACGGGGTTAGCCCGGTGCTGCAAGCCCACCATCCTCCTTTAGGGGGCACTAGATAATAATTGGTAGTGGTTGACCGGCTTTTTATGGTCTGATTACACAGATGCTGGCGATTTTCGGGGATCGTGCCTAGGCAAATGCCTTGCCCAGAGACTGCTGTAAGGGTGATCTTGGATCCCCAGTCACAGGAATTATGGGAGGTGGTATTTTGGAAGATACCTGAGAAGGCGATCCCTTCATAATAGGGCGGGCCTGAGGCTAGGCACAACCAGCAAGATTCAGTAAGATTAGGGTTGGAAGTATTGAGGACATTGAAAGCCCCCTGTATTAAGTTAAGAAGTCTCTGCCCGGTGCTTGGAGTCTCCGGGGATGTTACCTGGGGAGACAGTTTCGCAGGTGATGGGGCTGTGCTGGCCTCAGTTAATTGGGTGCTCCCTGGGGTCTGGGGCATACGGGGGGAAATAGGCAGCCTGGCTGGCGGCTGCTGTCCTGAGAGTACGATGTTGGGTCCTATCTGGACAGCGACGGGGGTCTCTATTTTTAATTTGATAAAGAAGATAAATCCTTTATCCCACCCTGACATATAGAAACGCAATCCCCATGTTCTTCCTTTTATCCAATCTCGGGCTTGTTTCCCCCTCTCCGTGAAGGAAATATTTAAGGGGTTTGACCCTGCCCCGGTACTGCTCCTCTTTACAGTTATTAAGTCCCAAGAGGAGATGGGGTGCCAGAAGGCCTGCCCAGTCGTCTCACATCCCCATTGTTTACAATAGAAATTTTCTACCCCCCCGCATCTGTTGGCTTGGCTTCTCGTTCTCCCGTCCCGGGGACAGATATAGAACTCCGTTTGTCGCATCCGGCGCTGGGTGGGCGAGTTGCCACAGCCAGGGGCGTCTGCAACTTACTGGCCTTGGGATGTGGAGCCTTGGGTAAGCGAGCGCTTTGCTAAATGGTGATCAAGGCTCGATGGAACCTCCTTAAAGGTCTCATCGGAGATATCCCAATTATCTAGCCCTGCTATTAAGGCGCAAATATCTGGGGTGAGGGACGACCACCAGGTCCAAGGAGGGTCCTCTTTTGTGGTACTCCATACTACATCGCCAGTCTGAGAGAGAACCTGCCAGGTTAACCTCTGGGGGGCATGGGGATTGGGACCGGAGCTACTTATCACCGGGAGTTGTATCAGCAGGAGCAGGGCTACTGCGGCGAATGCGGAGCTTGAGGGGGTTGTCCGTCTTTTCCACTTCCCACCCGGAGTCTGGCGGCGGTGCTGGTTTGACATGAGACGCGTGGATCCAGGCTGCGATGCCATCAACTTTTACTGCGGTCGGGGTTGTGAGCAGTACTAGGTACGGTCCTTTCCACCGTGGTTCAAGGTTGGCTGTCCGGTGGCGCCGGATGTACACCGAATCTCCAACCTGGAACTGGTGAGGTATTTGTAGATCCCCAGGCTTGTAGGCCTCGATCAGCCGGCTCCACACCTCCTTTTGCACAGTTTCAAGGGCTTTTAATCTGGTGTATAGAGATTGAGAGGAGTAAGATTCTGGGGAAGGGAGGTGCTGCATGGCAACGAGCGGGGGGTGAGCTCCATATAGGATTTCAAAGGGGGTCAGCTTGAGAGTTCTAGGGGTGTTGCGCACATGGAACAGGGCAAAGGGAAGGAGGACTGTCCAGTCAGTAATGCCAGTCTCTAAGGATAATTTAGTCATGGCCTCTTTTAGGGTTCTATTCATCCTCTCTACCTGCCCTGAGCTTTGGGGCCAATAAGCACAATGTAATTTCCACTCAAGCCCCAGGATTTTGGCTAAACCCTGATTAACCTGGGCAACAAAAGTAGGACCGTTGTCAGATCCGATTACCTTGGGTAGCCCAAATCTTGGAAAAATCTCTTCTAATATTATTTTGGCTACAACTTGAGCAGTCTCCCTTTTTGTAGGAAAAGCCTCGACCCATCCTGAGAAAGTATCTATGAACACCAGCAAGTACTTGTATCTGTACTTGGCCGGCTTAATCTCAGTGAAATCTGTTTCCCAGTAGCTTCCAGGGCAATCTCCTTGGAGTCGTTTTCCCTGAGGTAATGTGCTAGGCTGTGTGTTTACTAATTGGCAAGGTCTGCACTCTTTTGCAGCTGCGTCAACGAGCTTACTTAATTCCATAATATAGTATGGGGAGGACTGAACAATAGTTCTTAGATGCTTGGGGCCCAAATGGGTTAATTTATGAAGTTGTCTGAGAAAGGTGATTGCCTGCTCCTCAGGGAGGATGATTTTTCCTTCCGGGGTTTCTCGGATCCCCTCTGGGGATTCTAAGTGGAGGCCTAATCTGTCCATCCTCTCGAGATCCCGTTCCGAATATTTAAAGTGTTTGACAAGGGGAGGTGCTATTTCTTTAAGGCTAGGCCTTAAAGTGTTTTCATATAGCGGCAGGATGTTGAGCATTTGAGCTGCTTGCTTAGCTTCTCGGTCAGCTCTTTGGTTTCCCTCGGCAACTCTGGACCCCCCTTTCTGATGTCCAGGGCAGTGGATAATGGCCACTTTCTTAGGGAGGTGAACAGCCTCCAGTAGACTTAGGATTTCTTCCTTGTGTTTAATTTCTTTTCCTGCTGAAGTCAGCAGTCCTCACTGCCTGTATATGGCCCCATGAACATGGGCTGTAGCAAAAGCATACCTGCTATCGGTGTATATGTTAACCTTTTTCCCTTCTGCCAAACGTAAGGCCTGGGTCAAGGCGACCAGCTCGGCCTTCTGGGCCGACGTCCCTTCAGGCAGACTACTTGCCCAGATGGTCTGCTTATCGTCCACTACCGCCGCCCCAGCCACCCTTTTACCTTCTATTATGGAGCTGCTCCCATCAGTGAACCAGGTCAGTTGGGCATCCGGCAGGGGCTGATCACAGAGGTCCCTCCGAGTTCCAGTCTCCTCAGCCAGTACTTCTTGGCATGTGTGTAATACATCCTCCCGGACAGAGGTATCAGGTAGTAGGGTAGCCGGGTTGAGGATGACAGGCGGGCCAAACTGGACTCTGTCTCCATTTAATAGGAGACTCTGGTAATGTGTCATGTGGGCATTGGACAGCCACCGGTCAGGGGGCCGTCTGATGATGCTTTCTAAAGCATGGGGGGCAATGACTGTCAACTTCTGCCCCATAGTCAATTTGTCTGCATCTTTTACCAGTACCGCTAATGCCGCCACAGACCTCAGACAGGCTGGCCAACCACCAGCAATGGGGTGCAATTTCTTGGAGAGGTATGCTACCGGTCTTTTCCATGGCCCTAAAGGCTGCGTCAGCACCCCTCAGGCCACTCCTCTCTTCTCATCTACGTATAGGACAAAGGGCTTTGTTACATCTGGTAGAGCCAGGACCGGGGCTGATAATAATGCCTTTTTAATGTTGTCAAAGGCCCGCTGTTGGCTGGTACCCCACTCGAAGGGAGTGCCTTCCTTGGTCAAAGGGTAGAGGGGAGCTGCCAGAGTAGCAAACCCCAGTATCCATAAGCGGCAGAACCCCACAGTCCCTAAGAATTCTCACACCTGGTGGGGCGAGCGGGGAACTGGAATCTGAGTCACAGTATGCTTCCTGGCTTCTGTTAACCATCTCTGCCCTCCTCTTAGGGTGTAACCCAGGTACGTTACCTCTTTCTGGCAGATCTGGGCTTTCTTGGTGGAGGCTCGATATCCTAAGCGGGCTAGTTCTTCCAGCAACAGTTCTGTGCCCCGATGGCACTCTTCTTTTGTCGTTCCAGCTAGTAGTAAGTCATCTACATATTGTTGGAGCGTTACCTGAGGGTGGCTGGCACGAAAGTGAGCTACGTCTTGGTGGAGGGCTACATCAAAGATGGTTGGGGAGTTCTTGAACCCCTGTGGAAGTCGGGTTCATGTCAATTGCCCCGTCGTTCCAGAGTCCGGGTCTCTCCATTCAAACGCGAAGATGTTCTGGCTAGAGGAGTGTAGTCGGAGTCAGAAGAAGGCATCCTTCAAATCCAGGACGGTGTACCAGATATGGTCCAGAGGGAGAGAGCTTAACAGATTATAAGGGTTAGGCACGGTGGGGTGGATGTCTTGCGCCCGCTTGTTTACTTCTCTCAAGTCCTGCACAGGGTGATAGTCTCCTGTGCCGGGTTTCTTGACAGGTAATAAAGGGGTGTTCCATGGTGACTGGCATTTTACTAGTATGCCCAGCTGTAGGAGACGCTGAATGTGAGGCCTACTTCCTTCCCGAGCTTCCTTAGTCATAGGATACTGGTGCACTGCCACAGGAGTGGAAGTAGCTTTGAGTTCTATGACTATAGGCGGCCTTTCTGCGGCCAGTCCCATTCCAGCAGTTTCAGCCCATGCCCCGGGATATTTTTCTAGCCAGTCATGTATGAGACTAGTCCTCTTCTCCCGCTGCTTTTCAAAGAGTCTATGTTTATCCTCTAAACGCATGGTCAGGGCTGTTACTCTCTTATTCTGTGTTACCTCTGGGCCATCAGGAGTGAAAGCGATTTGGGCTTCCATTTTGGTGAGTAAATCTCTCCCAAGGAGGGGCGCAGGGCACTCAGGGATAATTAAGAACGAGTGGGTTACCCGTCCCACTCCCAGATCTACTGATCTTCGGGTAGTCCATGAGTACTGCTGATGCCCTGTGGCCCCTACAACCCAGGATTTTTTCTTGGAGACGGGTCCTGATGGTTCGAGTAGGACTGAGTGTTGAGCTTCGGTGTCTACTAGGAACTCAACTGGCTTCCCCTCCACCTTAAGTATTACCCTAGGCTCGGGGAGGGGTTCCGAGCCCCATCCCCGCTAATCTTCTTCTTCCTCTAAGGCCAGTACTTTCTTGGAGAGTTCTTTCTTCTTTTTTTTAGGACATTCCCTGGCCCAGTGCCCCTTTTCCTTACAGTAGGCACATTGATCTTTATCTAACGGGACGCAGTTGCCCAGGCTACCTGACTTCTTAGTTCTACCTTGGGTCTGTTCCTGGCTCTTCTCCCCTACTACCGCGGCCAAAATCCGTGTTAAGTTTTTGTCCTGTCTTCGGTCTCTCTTATTTTCCCTTTCCTCTCTCTCTTTCTCCTTTCTCTGCTCTTTTTCTTCCTCAGCTTCTCTTTTATGGTATACTTTCTCAGCTTCCTTAACTAAATCCTGCAAGGTATAGTCCTGCAATCCTTCAATCCTCTGCAGCTTTCTTTTAATGTCTACAGCTGACTGCCCTATGAAAGTCATAGCCACGGAAGCCCTCTGTCCTTCAGAGGCAGGGTCAAATGGGGTGTAGCGCCTAAAAGCTTCCATTAGACGCTCAAGAAACACTGAGGGGGGTTCCGTGGCCCCCTGTATTACTTCTCTTACCTTAGCCAAATTAGTGGGGCGTCTTGCCGCCCCACGGAGGCCAGCCACTAGAGCCTGGCGATAGACTGACAGTCGCTCCCTACCTTCTGCCATGTTGAAATCCCAGTCAGGTCTGGAGAGGGGAAAGGCAGCCTTGATGATGTTGGGGAGCTGGGTAGGACGCCCGTCCGCCCCAAGTACATTCTTCCTAGCTTCTAGTAAAATCCTCTCCCTCTCTTCAGTAGTGAAGAGAGTCTGTATGAGCTGCTGGCAGTCATCCCATGTGGGCTGATGAGAGAACATCAGGGACTCTACCAGCCCAGTCAGGCGTTGGGGGGTCTTCTGAAAAAGGGGGGTGATTAGTTTTCCACTTATACAAGTCTGCGGAAGAAAACGGCCAGTACTGGAGGGGCTGGAGAAGAGGTGGTCCCTCATCTGTTGCCACCAGCAGGGGGGCCATATGCCCTCAGAGGTAGGGCAACAGTAGTGTTGGGAGACATTCCTTCCCGGCAGTGACTCCTGGTACCTTGTGCGGGCCCCAGTGAAGGTTCCCCCAGGGGTGCAGAGGGGGCAATTGCCGGATCCGGCGATGCTGGTCCTCCCTGCCCCCCGACAGGAGCCAAGGTGGGAGGGTATGGGGGAGGAGGGGGAGGAGGTTCGAGGAGAAGATGATCAGTGTGGATTTCCGGGTAGATCTTCTTGGGGGGGTCCAAGCTGTCACCCCCTTTTCTGGAACCGGAAGATTGGACAGCGAGCACCCGAGGATTAGACGGGGGCCTGGATGTGGCAGTCCACGGCCGAACCCAGGGGGGCGGATTCTGCACCAGGTCCTGCCAGACTATGATGTAAGGTTGTTGATCCAGATGGGCTCCCGGTCCTCTCTGAAAAACAATCTCTTTAATAGCAAAAATAAGAGATAAGTCAAAGGTTCCTCCTGAGGGCCAGCCGACTTTAAAAGTAGGCCACTCCGAGGAGCGGACAGTCTGCCATGGACCTTTTTTAACCTCTACTGACAGATCACGACCTCTTCTCTTCACTTCAGTCCAATGATCTAGAGTTAAACTCAGAGGGGTTGTCACAGTCTGTCCCATCGTCAGTGGATATGTCAGAAACACAAATAACAGGAATAACAGAAATATTACAGATACAAGGACCCACCTACCACACTTGGTCCTTCACAAGCCTATAACAGAATCAGACGGGCGCGTTTCCCGTAATTTTTGATCGAACAACCGGACTCGATCAGCGCCCTTACAGCAGGAGACAACCAGGCGTCCCTGGTTCTCCTCAATTCCTGGGGCGTCCCCCAGGGTTTCAGCCTGTGGTCCTCCGGGCACGTCTACCGACCACTGTCCGGCCACTCTCACGAGGTGCCGAACGGCTGCGAAATCGAAAGCGCGCACACAAAGTCAAACAAAAGGACTGAAGACACAGACTAGACAGTTTTCGGGGTACCCCTTTCTTACCTCCAAGGTCGACTCTGCAGGTGAGGGGTGGTCGTTATCTCCCGGTCGAGCCCCCAAGTGAAAGACTTGGGACAAGACCCCCACTCTGTCCTGGGCTACTGCGACCCCCAATCAACCGCAAGAGACGACACTTGATGCAATCAGGAAGAGGATTTTATTCCAGCATGCTGGAGCTTAGCTCGTGACTCTCTCAGGAGCAGAGGAGTTAAGCCCCGAACAGCAGATTTTACAAGCTTCTAAAGGCAAAAACCACAAAGTAGGCAGGGGTAGCAGACATAGCAGGGGCTTTAACCATAAAGTAGGAAGGGGGAGCAGACATAGCAGGGGCTTTCTAGATAAGAAGAACTCTGGTTCATTACTCAACTGTCTTAAGACAAGATTAACAGTTAAACATTTGCTTAACAGTTAAACATTTGCTTAGCCCTTTTATCTGCTTCAGCTCGGGGCTATCTCCTGGAACAGTTACAAAAGGTCACATTCTCATGGTAGGGGGTGAGAGGTGGTCACATTCTTATGGTAGGGGGTGAGAGGTGGTCACATTCTTATGGTAGGGGGTGAGAGGTGGTCACATTCTCATGGTAGTACTTTCTTTCAAGGCTGGTGTTGAACTCTGGAGCTCCAGCAATCCATTTGCCTCAGCTTCCCAGAGGGCTAGGATTACAGTGGTGGATGAGAAACTGTGCCCTGAGAACTAACGTTCTTAAGCTCCTATGCTGACAGCTGGAGCTTTAACTCCCCTTGCTGCTCACAGAGTTGGTTAGCACCACCCTAGGATTTCAAACAGAACGCTTACCAAATGAAAAGATTAAGATCTGACTGGGCAAATCTAACTACATTGGAATCAATAGAGTTATAGGTGACTTTAAAGCATTGTATTCATTCTTATTTTCGTTTTATGATTTTGTGACTACAGTGACGTTTGTTTTCTTCTGATTTTCTCTGTACTTTTTCACCTCTTACCGCCAGGGTAAAGTCTTTTCTCTCTGTAACTAACTTTGCTCAATGAAAGTTGAGGCTCCACTTCCTTGCCATTCTTATGCATATGAAGCTGCTGCCTCTCTGAGACCCTTCTGTTCTCAAGTGTGGGTGTTTTCTTTCCCCATCACCACTTCCCCGTCCACGGAAGTGGGACAGCAGCATCTGCAAAAACTAACAAATTGGCCTTCAGCCTCTATGGAGGTTTACAATTTTTCTCATTACTGATAAGCCGTGTTTCCTTCTTTCTTGTAGCATTTTCCAGGGTTGATTGTGTGGAGCTGCTCAGCAGTCCAGACTATCAACATCCTGAATCATTTGTCTGGTTTGGGTATTAGGGTAAAGCTTGCATCATAGAACAGAGTTCAGGTGTGGTCCCTTAGCTGCTATTTTCTGGCAGAGATTGCAGAGAGAATTGGCGTCACTTTTTCCTTAAATGGTTGGTAAAACTTGCCAGCAAAACCATCTAGGTCTAGTGCTTTATTTTGGAAGGTTGTTAATTGCTGCTTCAATTTCTTTAATAGATAAAGTCCCATTGAAGTTATCCATTTCTTCTTGCCTAACTTTTTTGGTAGATTGTCTCTTTCTAGGACTTGGTCCATTTCATCTAAGTTACCACATTTGTGAGTAGACAACCGTCAATGATCCTCTATGACCCTTTTAGTGTCCATGAGATCAGTAGTGAGGGCTCTTCTTTTCTTTTTGATATTAGTAATTTGTATCATCTTTCATTATTTCTCAGTTAGCCAGGTAGAGTTTTATTCATTTTATTAATCATTTGAAAGAACTAGCTTTTCAAATTGTTGAATTTCTCTATTAATTTCCTGTTATCAATTTCATTGATTTCTGCTCTCGTTATGGTTTTCTTCTGATTACTTTGGATTTAATTTGCTTTTCTTTTTTGAGGTTTTTAAGTAGGCTCAGATTATTGATTTAGATCTTTTTCCTTTGGTAACATACGCATTTACTACTATAAATTTCTTTCCTATCACTGCTCTTGGTGCAGCCACAAATTTGTATAAGTTGCATTTTATTTTCCTTTAGTTCAATATATGTAGTATCTCTTGAGACTTTTTCTTTGACAACGTGTGTTATTTAGAAGTATGTTATTTAAAATCTGCACATTTGGGATTTTCTAGCTATCTTTCTGTTACTGATTTTTCCTTGAGTTCCACTTTGGTCTGAGAGCATACTTTGCATGATTTCTTTTCTTTTAAGTGTGTTGAAATGTATTTTATGGGCCAGAATGTGGTAGATTCTGGTGAATGTTGCATTGTGACCTTGAGAAGAATATGTGTTCTGCTCTTGTTGGATGAAGTAATCTATAAATGTCAGCTGGATCCAGGTGACTGGTGGTGCTCTCCAGTTCAACTAGAGAAGAATCTCCATGGTTGACCACCTTCTTAAGTTGACCTAATTTTCATAGATCCGACATGCACCACATGTACATATGGGTACCACAGGCCTCATTCCTTATGTTGGCCACCTTCCTATGTTGACCAGTTTGTTGCAGTCCTTTGAGTGGTCAAGTTACAGACGTTCTATTTCTAATGTTCTGCCTGTTGTATCTGATTTGTCAGTTAAAGGACAGACAGGGGCAGAAGTCTCCAAATATGGTAGTGAATTCATCTATTTCTCCTTGAAATTCTATCAGTCTTGCTGTGCATGTTTAGACACTTACTTATTAAGTAAGACACATACTTATTAAGAATTGCTGCATCTTCTTGGAGAACTGACCTATTTATCGTTATATAATGTCCCTCTTCCCGATGAAGTCTTTTCCATCTGAAATTAATATAACTACTCCAGTTTCTTTTTTATTAGTATTACCATGGCACACCTTTCCCCATCTGTTTACTTCTAATTTCTCTGTGTCTTCATATCTAAACTAGGCTTATTGTAGACAATACATAGTTGGATCAGGTTTGCCGGTCTTTGACAGTCTCTATGTTTTAATTGGTATAGATAGATCATTCACATTTCTTTTTTTTTTGTGGTTTTTGGCCGGGGCTGGGTTTGAACCCGTCACCTCTGGCATATGGGACCGGCGCCCTACTCCTTGAGCCACAGGCACCGCCCAGATCATTCACATTTCATTGAGATTATTTATATCATTGGATTAATATCTACCATATTTCAAACTGTTTCAATTCATTGACATTCTTCATTGCTTCCTTTTTTGTCTTTTCACTCTTTTCTTGCCCTCTCTAGTTGTAACTGAGCATTGTATTTATTCCATTTTTCCCCTTCTCTCTTACCATATAAATTCTATTTCCTTTTTTAAAATGTTTTAGTTGTTGCTCTATCATTTGCAGTATACATTTACAACCAATCTAAATCAACTTGTTTTTTTTGTTGAGACAGGGTCCCACCCTATGCCCCTGAGCAGAGTGCAGTGGGCGTGGTAGCTCACCACAACCTCAGACTTGGACTGCGGCCACCCCGCTGCCTCAGCCTCCAGAAGCCGCTGGGATTACAGGCGCTCGCCCTGGCACCCGGCTGGGTTTTTCCATTTTTTTCATGAGTCGGGGTCTCACTGTCGCTCAGGCGAGTCTCAAACTCCTGAGCTCAAGCGATTCTCCCTCCTCAGCCTCCCACAGTGCTGGGATTACAGGTGTGAGCCACCACGCCCGGCCTAAATCAACTTTTAAATAAGCATTTCTGTAATGCTTCATGGATCATGCAGGTACCTTAACACACAGGCTTCCTAATTCCTTTTTTACAACATTACTATCATTCATGTAATTTATCCGTGAGTTATAAATCATTCAATGTTTTGTTGCTGTTTTTTGTATTTTCAACAGACTGTTGTACTAATTAAGAGTAAGAAAAAGATTTTATTTTATCTTCACGTACTCCTTCAGGGAGATATGATTCTTGGCCTTCCTTGTTGTTCTTCTCTCTGAACAACTTCTTTTGACATTTCTTGCAAGGCAGATTGACTCATGACAAATTCCCTCAATTTTTATTTGCCAGACAAAGTCTTTATTTCTCCTTAGCACTTGAAGGATAATTTTATACAATTCTAGCATGGCAAGGCTTCTTCTGTCAACACTAAAGATTCCAACTGCAATCTGTTCTTGTTTACACGGTTTCCGAAGAGGAGTCCAGTGTCATACTTGCTCCTTGTTCCTTCATGATAAGATATTTTCTTGTTCTGGCTTCTCTTGAGATGTTCTCTTTGCCCTCAGTTTTCTGCAGTTTGGATATTAGATGCTGTGATGCTTGATTTTATGTGCCAAATTGGCTGGGCCACGGTGCCCGGTTATTTGATCAAACATTACTCTGATGTTTCTGTGAAGGTGTTTTTTGATAAAATTAAACATTGCTATCAGTGGATTTTGAGTAAAGCAGATAAACATACATAATATGAACTGGCCTCAACCAGTCAGATGAAGAACTAAACAGAACAAAACCTGACCTCCCCTTAACAAGAAGGAATTCTGCCAGCAGATAGTCTTTGGACCTGAACTTCAATTCTACCCTGAGTCCCCAGCCTACCAGCCTACCCCGTCAGACTTTGGTCTTGCCAATCATCCTCACATATGTGAGCCAATTCTCTAAAATGAATATCTCTGTCTCTATCTCTATCTCTATCTCCTCTCTCTCTCTCTCCTATTTGTTGTGTTTCTTTAAAGAAATCTTCCTAAGGTTCATATGTCTAGATATAGAGTTTTTAGTATTTACTCTGCTTACTAGTCTGGGATTTATGGTTTGGTATCTGTCCTTAATTTTAGAAAAATGTTTCTTCTTTTCCCGTGATAGCTAATCTTATGGGTCAACTTGGACTGTGTTTTGGGATGAGATTAACATCTAATTTGGTGAATTTGGGTAAAGCAGATTGCTCTCCACAATGTGGGTGACCCTCATTCAGTCAGTAGAAGGCCTGAATTCCCCAAGCAAGAGGGAATAAGAGGGAATTCTCCAACGGTTTGCCTTTGGAATTCATCTATAGCATCGTTTCTCCTCCTGCCAGGTGTGTACCTGCAGATTTTGAACTACCCAACCTCCATAATCCCAGGAGCCAATTCCTTATGTGATCATCTCTTCATATCCCTAGAAGATGGGTTCTAGGACCCCTTGCCGAGAGCAAAATCCACCCCTGCTTAAGTGATTTATATACAATGGTGTAGTATTTACATATAAACTACACACATCCTCTAGTATATTTTAAATCATCTCTGGATTGCTTATGATGCCTGATACAATGTAAATGCTATGTATATCATTGTAATATTGTGTTATTTAGGGAATAATGGCAAGAAAATGGTCTTTACAGGTGCAGTATAAGATGCAGAACAGCAGTTTTCTCCAAATATTTTCATCCATGGTTGGTTGAATCCACAGGTGCAGAACACACATGTGTGGAGAGCCAGATGTAATAAATTTTAGAACACCTCTTTCTGTCTCTCGCTCGCGCACTCTCTCGATATCTATATCTATCCATTATACTTGTCTAATTTCTATCATTTCATTTCATGTGGATTTTTTCTTAGAGTTCCCACCTCATTGCTACATTATCTACCTGTTCTTGCATGTTGTTCACTTTTTCCATTAGAGCCCTTAACATATTAATCTTAGTTATTCTAAATTTTTATTGTGAGTATTTCAAATTTCTATCATTTCTGACCCTGGTTCAGATATTGCTTTAAAATGGTGTTTGCATTTTAGCATTCCTTGCCATTTTTTATTGACAATTAGACGTGATGTATTGAGTAAAAGGAAATGAAGAAACTAGGCCATTACTGGGAGAATTGCATTTATCTGACTAGGAGTTAGGCTGTAGCTATAGGTATTGGAGGCTAAAATTTCATGTCCTTGTTTATGTCTTCCCTGTTTTGAGTTTCTGCAGAGTCTCTTTCTTGAAGTGTGTCTGAGCCTTGGGGTTCTTTCCCTCCATAGCTAAGCAATGCCCTCAGGAGATCTTCCCTCTCAGAGTAGTCCACACTCAGTCCGGAAATTAGCCAATTATCTTTGAAGTATCACTACCCAATGGTGGCTCCAGTGGTGATTTTGGAGCCAGGTGAGTTGTAAATTCTCTGTATTTGCACCTGCCTCTCTGGTGATCAGAGTGTTGGCTTGTTCTTTGACCTCAATTTTCTGTTGGGCCTGGGAGAGGTTATTGATTTCCAGTTTTTCAGCTTTTTTCTTCTGGGGGTGAGAGTGATGACTTTGAAGCTCTATACATCTCTGATTGGATTTTCTGAATTATTTCCCAAAATCATCTATAAATGTCACATAAATCCTCAATGGCATTGCTCATTTTTTTTTTCTAGCCCTCCATCCTTCTGGTCACATTGCTTCTAACTTGTCTCAAGGCCAACTGCTTGCTGTCATCCTGGGGCTTCCCTTCCCTCCTCTGTCATTTTGTATCACCGGTTTCTTGGTTGCCATGTCTTCTACTGTCTTTGTTTTCACTTTCCTTTTATTGTGAGTACATATTCACAACACACTCTCACATGTTCGCCAGCTTTGCTGTAGAAAAAAGTTTCAACTAAAAAAGTAGTTTTCTTAGTTTTTTTTCTAATTTTAATACTGTCAAGTTATTTGATAACATCCTGAGACCTAACTTTTCATATGTAGAAGCTCTTAGGATCCTTTCTTCAAGCCTAGAAGTCCGGCATTTCAGGATGATGGTCCTTAAGGTGGTTCTTTTTTTCTCTCTGTGGGTTTGGCACTTCATCAAGTCATTCAG
Organism: Nycticebus coucang; assembly: GCF_027406575.1. Taxonomy (NCBI): domain Eukaryota; kingdom Metazoa; phylum Chordata; class Mammalia; order Primates; family Lorisidae; genus Nycticebus; species Nycticebus coucang. The sequence continues at coordinate 52,941,576 of NC_069784.1, read as the reverse complement.
TAACAGACTGTATGTTGTAAGGTCCAGGGTATTTTCTTTCTTTTTTTTTTTTTGTAGAGACAGAGTCTCACTGTACCGCCCTCCTAGAGTGCCGTGGCGTCACACGGCTCACAGCAACCTCTAACTCTTGGGCTTACGCGATTCTCTTGCCTCAGCCTCCCGAGTAGCTGGGACTACAGGCGCCTGCCACAACGCCCCGGCTATTTTTTTGTTGCAGTTTGGCCGGGGCTGGGTTTGAACCCCCCACCCTCGGCATATGGGGCCGGCGCCCTACTCACTGAGCCACAGGCACCGCCGGTCCAGGGTATTTTCACATAATGATTAATGGATGCTTTCATCCCTATTACTTTCTCTACAGGTGAGAGAAGTGGTTGCAATTAGTATTGGCTTATTATGCCCTCTTCACCAAAGCTATGCTTTCTCATGAGAAATACTCGCTTGCTGCCCCATGGAAATAATTGCCAGGTACCAAATTATAAAACATTTATGTCCAAAACCCTGAAGGGATACCAAAGGAAAGATCATGAGAGAAGCGCATCTACACGTTCCCCCAGTCTCTCCACTTTTCTAATGGTTAGTTCCAGAAATGCTAACCAATCCCAAACCATGCTTAAAGGAAGAGAGATACCATGTAAGTTTTGGACTCACAGTTCAGGGTTTGCCCCACACTCTTGAGTCTTTGAAACATGTTGGAATGCTATCCTTGCGCAGACAGGAAGGAGTGGAATATGTCCTTTCCTTTCAGGAGGTATTGAAGAGGTGTTTCCTTGGAGTTTTCAAGGTGTCATTGTCAGCACACAACTGTGCTTCTGGAATATATGATGTCACTGCCTCCCCTGACTGGAAATCTGCCCTCACTGTGCCTTTGAGGATTAACACCAGCAAATAAGCAGTAAAACAATGTAGGAGTCTTTTGGCTGCCGGAGCTTCTGCATATGTGAGAAGAGAAATCTACTTCACTAACAAATCGAGTCACCCAGCATCTCTAATTATTAAATTTCTGCTTGCTTGGACATAACCTTTGGATTTTACTGGTGTGTTGGAGTTTCAGACACTTATCCTACATATCAATCGGTTTTCCTCATGCTACACATTCTTTCCCCAGTTTCATACTTTCCTTTGGTTTGATGCCCAGGTTTATATGTGCATAGACCCATTTCTCACTTCCATACAATCAGAGATTTGTCTTAAAAAGCCTCACTCATGGGTGGCGCCCGTAGCTCGATGGGTAGGGTGCCAGCCACATACACCGAGGCTGGCGGGGTTCAAACCCAGACTGGTCCAGCTAAAACAACAATGGCAACTGCAACGACAACAAAAAAATAGCTGGGTGTTGTGGTGGGCACCTATAGTCCCAGCTACTTGGGGGTCTGAGGTAAGAGAATCGCTTAAGCCCAAGAGTTTGAAGTTGCTGTGAGCTGTGACAACACAGCACTCTACCCAGGAAGACGGCTTGAGGCTCTGTCTCAAAAAAAAAAAAAAAAGCCTCACTCATTGGCTAGCCTATAATCCTCGCAGTCTGGGAGGCCCAGGCAGTGGATGGCCTAAACTCACAAGTTGGAGACCAGCCTGAGCCAGCACCAGACCCCACCTCTAAAAAGAAATAGCTGGGCGTTGTGATGGGCGCCTATAGTCTCAGCTACTTGGGAGGCTGATGCAAGAGAATAATTTGAGTCCAAGAGTCGAGGGTTACTATGAGCTGTGATGCCATGGCACTCTACCAGGGGTAACAAAGTAAGACTCTGTCTCAAAAAAAAAAGAAAGCCTCACGGTTTGCCTATGAACTCATTTCAAAGGTTCATTGCAAGGAAAGAAATTCATATGGAAGGCAATTTCACTATTTCAGTACTTCTGTCCCAATATGTAATAGAGACCATAAAAAGAGATGTAATCATTGCTAAACTGAATGCAGAAGAAGCATAATGGAGTAAAGGCAATTAGATTTCTGATGGCAATGGTTTAAGATTAGATGGTTTCACCAGCACATTGTACCCCATGATTGTATTAATGTACACAGCTATGATTTAATTTAAAAAAAGAAAAGATTAGATGGCTTCAGCTCAGCAACATTTCCAGAGGAAAGTCTGCAAACTGGAGTCTGCCATCATTTCATCAGGAATGCCGATATGTTCCCAGAAGACATAGCTGATCGCTTCAGATGACTAAAGTCCTTTCCCAGCTCAGATTTGGAACAATTTCCTACTTCAATATTCTTTTGTTTATTTCTGATATTTAAATTTTAAAACCCCACATTTCTTTTACTTAGTGTGTGTTAATGTTTTATTGCAAACAAAATACCAACAAACCAAATAACAATCATTTTAAGCCAGGAAAGGGAATTTATCCAACATGTGGAAATTAGTAAAAGACTTTCCTAGGTGTCTTTTCTGTGATGTGTTGGGCACTGTTTTCTTCAGAGTTCAGCAAATGTTTTCTGTCAAGAGCCAGACGGTAAATATTGCAGCTCGTGGACCAAAAGGCAATATCAGGCTATTATGTAGGTTCACATGTAATCAGAAAGAAAACACATTTCTAGACATCGATGAGATTCAGAACTGGCGATGATAACTGTGCACAAGCTTCCCGATGGTCAATATTTTTGCATCGTCTTGGTCATCCAGCTTGCCTAAACACCCTGGAGCAGTTCTCTCTTCCTTCCCTGTGGCCTATTTTCCTCCCTGCTGCCTTCAAAAGAAGAGTCGGACAGGAAAGACTTCGTGCTCTGAGGAGCAGTGGCATGCTCCTGAGGGCCACCAAGTCCTCACAAATCAGGGAGCAATGGCCTTGCCCTGGCTACAACACAGAACTGATCTTGAGATGCACCTTTGCAAGGTGGCATTGTGTTGGTCGATGTCCCCAGAGCCCAGGCAGTGGATGAGGTTGTCAGGAGCAGGCAGGAGGGAAGATGACCAGGGAGAGAAGGGGCCAAACACCAACACCTCTGATTCCAACCTCAAAGAGGACTTGCAGGGATGCAGAAATGGAGCCAGCATGAATGGAAAGCTCTTTCAAGGTAGGCTTCAGGGCCCTAGGCCTTCTCTTCTTACTCCTATGACCTGCTACACCGGCAATTGATGGAAAAATCCATCTTCCCATATGCTCAGTCCAAAAATCATTGAGTTCTCTTTGACTGCCAGCCTTTCTCTCACACCTTGTATCCAATTTGTAACAAATTCATGTTACCTGAAGACTCATGTGTGGACTCCAATCTACACAACTTCTTTTCTTCTGGTCGATAAACTTGGGCAAACAATTCTCCTCATGAAAGTATTGAGACATCTCGGTACCCTGGGTTCAGTCAGAGCCTACAGTCTCAAGCCTAATTCTTACAATTACAAGATTGTATAATTGAGCCAACTCTGTGCCTATTCTCTATCTAGCCTCAAAATCAGCTTTTCCAGGCATATCTTCAAGGGCCAAGTAGAGGGCTGGGCAAAATTCACTGGGCAAAGCTGTTCTTGCCCCTCCCTAAAAAGATTTTAGGCAGACTTCTGAAATCATTAGGAATTCAATTTTCTTTTCTTGGACATGAAGATCCATAGTTTTCTCCTAGCATTAGATAGCACTAGATCTAGAAAAGCTATCTAAGATTGTCATTCCCTCACTCAAATACTCTTTCCCCAAAATAGCACAAATACAACATCCCTAGAATCACCGCCCACTTAGGAGCACTCCTCTTCCTTGCAACCATCATCCCTATTTCAATGTATTACCTGTTTGGCCTATACTCCTTCCCATATGACCATGCTTTCCAGTTCAGGTGTATCTTCCTAATCATAGAGCTAGCAATAATAGCAGCCTTGCTAACTAACACTTCTCTTGGCCCCACAAATAGGCAAATGTCATAGGATTTGACAGAAAAAGAATCTCAGGATTTGTACCTATTGCTTGTTGTAGGGGACTAAATTGTCTTCTCCAAAAGTCACATGTAGAATGCCTAACTCCCAAGGTGACTGCATTAGGAGATAGGGCCTTTAAGGAGACAATTAGGTGAATGAGGTTTTACAAGTGAGCCCTAGTCTGTTAGGAAAGATGTCCCTCTAAGAACAGGAAGAGCACGAGAGATCTCTCTCTACACACAGGCACAGAGGAAAGGCCATGTGGCAGCACACCAAGAAGGCTGCTTTATACAAGCCAGGAAGAAAGAACTCACCAGAAACCAACGTGGCCAGCACCTTTATCTTTGACTTCAGGACTCCTGAACTGTGAGAAAAATAATGCCCCACCCAACCACTGTTATTTTTTTTTTTTTTACCACTGTTATTTTTTATGGCATCTCAAGCAAACTAATACCCTTGGTAATGGGCCTGCATTCGCCTAATTTGGCCGCATAATAGGAAGCTAAATTTCCTATAGGAATAGGCACTGTCAAATTTAATGTTATGGATTTTGTGTCTTTTTCATTAATATTGTCTTCTGCAATTGTTAGATATTGATGCCTGGGCCTAGGACCACAAGATCAGGAACATGTAAAGAAAAAAAAAAAGAAGAAGATGGGAAAAATATACAATTTCAGAATTCAATCCTCTACCCACATGCAAATCTTAGTAATGTTTCCAATGGAGGCTATACCTTATGTACCCTCAAATTCAGTCTGACTACATAATCATTTAAACAAATAAGGCAATTTTTCCAATTTTTCCCATCACCTGTTTGGGGAAACAACTATTTCAAATACACATTCCTATATTCATTGAGACGATGCTCTGAGGCTGATAAAGAAAGCGGTGTACATACTCTCCATGTATTATTGCCTTTCTCTGTGCCATCTTCACTCTGCTAGACCATATTTGACCATAAGTTGGAATCCTAGCAAATCTTAACTGCCTCTAAGAAACCAAATCTAACATATCCCCAATCTGAAATGTGTACAAAGATTAGTATGGTGATTGAGGAGAAAGAGGCCCATCACAAAAACTCAGCTAGAGGTATGGAAGATAGTCTACATTTCAGGTTTCCCTTCTGCATCTCGCCCACAGGCTAATTTACATTGGTGTTTCAAGGTGCTCATTGTCTCCACCACATGGCCTCCAAAGAAGTGATCAGCCAGAAGTATTTGTGTAGTGTAGCAAAGCAAAGTTAGTTCAGAAATAGATGAGAATATAAAGTTTTCATAAAATGAATGCGTAATTCTATATCTGTTTAAGATGTAGAAAGTTGCAAGAAAAAGTTATCACTTTACCGAGAGAAAACTGCATAATTAGCAAAATCATACCTGTTTGGAGCCCACCCAGAGAGCAAAGGCTGCAAGGCCACTTGGTCAACTGAAGTCCAAAGCATGACAAAGCCCTCCATGGAGGGACAAATATATAAATCATGGGGTTTGGGCCCTTTTTTTTTTTTTTTTTTTACTTTAGATTAATATGAGATAACAAACAATTAGGTTATATTGTTTGTGTTTGTTAGGCCAAGTCCTTGTCATAGTTGTCCCCTCATCCAGGAGGTGTGCCATGTACCCTTACATTGTGCCTGTTAGGTGAGAGCACACAAATCCCCCTCCTTCCTCCATTCTCCACCCTCCTTCCTGCTCCCAATTTGAATTTAAATGAGTTTTTGTTTTGTGTGGGTGTATATTTGTTTGTCTACTGACTTCATGTTAGTATTGAGTACATTGGATATGTGCTTTTCCACTGTTGGGATACTTTACACAAGAATGTTCTCCAGCTCCATCCAGGTTAACCCAAAAGATGTAAATCCTAGGGCAGGTATGGTGGCTCATGCCTATAATCCTAGCAATCTGGGAGGCTGAGGCTGGTGGAATGTCTGACTGCAGGAGTTCAAGATCAGCCTAAACAAGAGTGAGACCCCATCTCTATTAAAAATAGAAAAATTAGCCAGGCATTGTGGTGGGCACCTACAGTCCCATCTTGTGGGGAGGCAGAGGCAAGAAGATCTCTTGATCCCAAGAGTTTGAGGTTGCTGTGAGCTTTGATGGCACAGCACCCTACCCAGGGCAACAGAATATGACTCTTTCAATCAAAAAAAAAAAAAAAATGTCTTTTTTATGGTGAATAATATTCCATGGTATACATATACTACAGTTTATTAATCCATTCATGGGGTGATGGGCACTTGGGCTGATTCCACATCTCGGCAATTGTAAATTAAACTGTGATAAAGAATCTAGCACAAATGTCTTTCTGGTAAAATGACTTTTTTTTTCTTCTTTTCTTTCTACTAGATACCTAGTAATGGGATTACAGGTACATAAAACATTTTATGTTTCACAGATAATGGAAGGAAATGATGGCAGCCATAAACGTCAATAGGAGAAAAATCACTGACACTTTAATAATTTCTTAAAGGCCAACTGTGACCTACTGTGACAGTTTAGAAGCTCTGAGAGCCCCAGATACAAAGCAGGTTTTTGTCCATTTGCCAAGTCTTTTCCTCAGGCCTCCCCTGAGCGCTAACAAGAGACACACAGCAGGGCAAGAGACTTCCTCGCACTTGCCTCAATGGTGAAGGCATGCCCATCTTGATCAGCTAACCTGGAGTACAGACACAAAACCTGCTCACTTTTTTCATATGAAATAAAAGTCACCTGCCACTGATGTTGGAATGAGAAACCCTTCGAACCCTTGGTCTCCTTGGTATTAGTCAGCTGTATCTGGGACAGAGTTAAATGTGAAAGCCATCTACTCTAGGACAGGGAGAGGAGGCTTAATCATGCCCAACACTGCCAGTACTGAGTTCCAGTAACACAAGAGGGATGTCACAAAAACATTGGGGTTCTGACTATCCACGGACTGAGGTTTGCCTGCTGAAACTGAGGCTATGGAGAGAGAATTGCAAAATTCCCCCTCCTTCACGAGACTTGGACTTGAGAAACAAGCAAAAGCAGTCAAGCCTACTTCTAACAGAGAGTCAACATATCAACAGCTGACGATGGAGTTCAGATTCTGAAGGAAAAAACCTGGCAGCACTATAGACCTCATGCTAAGTACAGTAAAGGTAATACACTGCTCCAGCCTGGGCAACCTGGTGATATTTCATCTCTACAAAAAAATGAACTAAATACCAGGGTGTAGTATTGTATTCCTGGCAGGCTGAGGCAGTAGGATCACCTGAGCCTGGGACTTTGACATAAAAGTGAGCTATGATGGTGCTACTTCACTCTGGCCTCTATGACAGAGCCAGACCCTGTCTCTAAAAAGAACTTTTAAAAACTTAAAAAAGCAATACACTGCTAGAAGTATTAGAAACTAGGCCAAGGATGGTGGCTCACGCCTGTAATCCCAGCACTTGGCAGGCCGAGTTCACGTTGCCTGAGCTCGTAAGTTCAAGATCAGCCTGAGCCAGAGCAAGACCCTGTATCTAAAAAATAGCTGGGCATTGTGATGGATGCCTATAGTCCCAGCTACTTGGGTGGCTGAGGCAAGAGGATCACTTCAACCTGAGAGTTTGAGGGTGCTGTAAACTAAGACACAACGGCACTCTACCAAGGGCAACCAAGTGAGACTATGTCTCAAACAAATAAAATTAAATTAAATAAAAAAATAAATAAAGGGATTTTTTAATAATAAAAAAGAAAGTACTGGAAACTGGTGCTGTAGGAGTCCAGAGCAAGGTGGTGGCCACGTAACAGCTTCCTTGCAACTGGGCACAGTGAGTCTGGGGAGACAAGACTCCAGGCATCTCTGGCTGGTGGGATCTGCCCATAAACATCCCTTTGAGGACACAGGAAGTCAGCGAGAGTCTTCTGGACCCCATGAGGAGGACAAAAGCCGTGGAGAACTGGCAAGTGGTTGTGTGTGTTCATTTGGTCTAATCCCACCAGTAGCTGTAAGTATAGCACCAGTGAGATTGCAAACTGGAAAGGCCTTACCTGTGAGCTGCCCTAGTTTTTTTGGACTTGGCACTCAGTTGAACTGCCTTGGGAGAGCTTGGGCAGGAGTGCAGAGGACTTTAGGCATTGTCTAGGGACCCAAACTGAGCCGCTGAGCTGGAGGGAGCTAATAGTGTTCAGCCATGGGCCGCCCAGAGCCATAGTGGGAGAACTGCCCTGGCAAGTTCTGCCCTCAGGGTCGCAGAGCAAGGATTAGGAGGGAGCGAGTAATCTAGTGACTGAGCAGCCCAAAGACAGGGACTGAGATGCCTTTTCAAGACAGGGACTGAGATGCCTTACAGCTTTGGCCCTCAGGGGCACACAGTGAGACAGGTTTTGGCACACTGGGTAAGTGGATAGTTACTTCAGGAGTAATCCCAGCGACAGTGCTTTCCTGGAAAAGCTTCTGCTTAGCCAAGATTAGAAGTTTAAAGTGCCTTTTAAGCAGGCTGAGGAAAGATTAAGGTGGTGAGAAATCAGCAGAGGCCTCCAGTCTCCATCTCGTACCAGCATTGTGATTAACATCTCATACCCCAGAAGATTACCTGTGGCCCAGACAATATTCAGCAAGATACATATACTGCTTTGTTTTTGGTTTTGTTTTATTTTATTTTTTGTTGTTTTGTTTTTTAATTTCAACATTTTCCCTGTACATTTTTCTTTTCTTTTTCTTTCTTTCTTTTTCTTTTCTTCCTTTTTTTTGCTTTTTTTTCTTCATTTTTCAAGTATAATTTCCCATTGTTGCCTTTTTCAATAATTAGAACTTCATTTTTGCTGGTGTTTCTACCCCTATAATTTGGTTTCTTTCCCAATTTTATCCAGTAAAGTTTTCTGTTTGCTGTCTACTTGGTGGAGGTGGGGTACTGTGTCCGAAAGGCTAGCAAAGAGCTGCTGACCTCAAGGAATCACCCAACCTGGCACCCCTACAGGTTGGGTCAAAGTACACTATGGTCCACCTGTATTGCTCTGTCTCCCTCATTCTGTGCCTCTCTTCTTTTTGTCAATATTCCCTTTTACCCACCCCCTCTCCTTTCTCTTTTTTCTTCTCTCTTTTTTTTTTTCCTTTTTCTTTTTTTCCCTTCTTGTTCTTAAATTTTCTCATCCTTCTGGTCCTGTACCAAAACTCATCGAAACCCTACTCAGAGGCATGGCAACTTAAAGTGCAAGGGGAAGTGAAAGGAAAATTAGGGCAAGGAAGCAGATAAATGAAATCACTCATGAGGAATAATCAGCAGAAAACTCTTAGCAACATGAAAAACAAGTCCAGAGCCACACCCCAAAACAAGTCCAGTAGGTAGCTACTGCAGAGGATTCCACCTAAAAAGAAATGTTAGAAATAACAGAAAGGGAATACAGATGATGAAAACAATGAAGGAAATGAAGGATTCAATGAAGGAAACTGCTGATAAAGTGGAAAATAACCAAAAGGAAATCCAAAAACAGAATCAAATAAGAGGTGACCAATATGAAGAACGTAGAAAGGATATAGCAGAGCTGAAGGTACTGAAGCAGTCAATTGGGGAACTTAAAGATGCAATGGAAAGTATCAACAACAGATCAGACCATGCAGAAGAAAGAATCTCAGAGTTAAAGGACAAAGCTCTTGAGATAGCTCAGATAGTTAAAGAGGCAAAAAAGAAGAGAGAGAAAGCAGAACATTCATGGACAGAATTATGGGACTTTATGAAGTGTTCAAACATAGAGTTATAGGTATCTCAGAAGGGGAAGAAGAATGCCCCAGGAGAATGGAAGCCATAATAGAGAATATTATAAATGAAAATTTCCCCAAAGTCACCAAAGATTCTGACACACTCTTTTCATCAAACTCCAGGTTGCCTCAACTCTAACAGAGCTTCTCCAAGACACATTGTGATGAGCCTGTCCAAAGTCGAGACAAAAGAAAAGATTCTTCAAGCTGCCAGGAGTAAGCACCAGTTGACCTACAGGGGCAACTCTGATGGGAGTAACTGCAGACTTCTCTAATGAAACTTTCCAAGCAAGAAGACAATGGTCATCTACCTTTAACCTACTAACAGAACAATTTCCTGACCAGAATTCTATATCCTGCTAAGCTAAGCTTTAAAATTGACAGAGAAACCAAATCATTTACTGATATACAAACATTGAGGAAATTCGCCACGACAAGAGCAGCTCTACAGGAAATACTTCAACCTGTGCTACACACTGACCATCACAATGGATCAACAGCAAAGTAAGAACTCAGCAATTAAAGGACAGATCCTAACTCCCATACTGTTGCAAAAGATAAAACTAAGGAATGGACTCTCACAAAATAAGATGAATTGAACACTACCACACTTATCAATTATCTCAATAAAAGTTAATGGCTTGAATTCCCACTGAAGAGGCATAGATTGGCTGACTGGATTAAAACACACAAGCTGGGGGGCGGAGACAAGATGGCTGACTGAAGCCAGCTTTCCACAGAGGCTCCCGTCCAGAAGGAGAGTTAAAGGACAGAAATTTACCAAGTAACCCAGAGGATTTGAGCTGCAAGAAGAGAGAAGGTTGAAGAATGCACATCAACCCTGCTGAGGCAAGCTGCAACCACAAGGATACAAACAAAAGGTACAAAATCCATCACCAAGTGGATGGGAATCCCCTCCCCCATGAGAACAGCTCGGAGTGCCCCAAAAACAAACGAGCAGAGTTCAAAGGTCCTCCCACTACACTCCACGGGAGAGACCCTCTAAAAACTAGACCTACCTCCCCTACTAGGGTGCCATGGTGTTCTCCTGCCAGGCATAAAACTGTATAAAACTGTATATAGTCTCTATCTGCAACTCTGAGCTCCCAGCACTCCCCTCCACTCTTACTCTGAGTTCTGGAGGCCTGTCTCCCAGGAGTCCAGATTCTTGGGTGATTTCTCGAGGGGTGTGGACAGGGCCTAAACTGCAGCTGGTCAGTGCTGATTCTGGGGCACGGAACGAGGAGAGGACGGTCAGCTGAGAGGGAACCACACCAGAGCAGCAGTGCCCCGAGACACAGAACAGCAGCTGTCTTTTAGCAACAATATGGCTCACTCCCAGATATTCTGAAGCCACACCACCTTTCTCCCTGGGCAACCACAGGAGGCCGGGCATCTACACCATGGAACAGATCTGGGATGCAAACGCAGGCCCCGTGAGTAAAGGATTTGCCTGAGGCACTACCAACCTGGGTGGAGCACAGGGACTAGAAATGCACTCCACAGACCCGAGAAGTTCCCAGGGCGGGGCTGACCCAGAGGACCGCTTTACTGAGCCTAAGACGCTTTACTGAGCCTAAGATGCACCTGGCCCTTAGGGGATCATCAGCCTATCGACAAAGGAAAGCAGCAGGATAGAACCGACAGGTAACCAAATACAAACCTGCAGGAGCAAAGACAGGGCCTGAGGCGCAGGCTCTGGGAATTCAAAACAGCTTCTCTTCTGCAGGGGAATCTAGTAGGAACAGAAACAAACTCCCACAAAGTTGTTCTGTTCTGTTCTGTCAGTAACATCAATCAGGGGTGGGGCTGGAACTGAGTTAAAAACCCCCAGGCTTCATCAAGTGCCTGAGGTTGTCAGGCCTCACCTTCTCCTGCTAAATAGAGGCAGAGCGCAGAGATAGATTTCCTTGTGATTCAGGCAGGTGCAAACCCCTGCAGTATTTGTTCACTACAGGCAACTGGTTCAGCCAACTGCAGGGTTATCAGTGTCTGGGTGTGACAGAGGTGCAAGGTGGTGAAGGAGGCATCAACCTTCCCAGACTGATCTAGTTGCTGGGTGGCTCCTCCTGACTCCACGCAGCACTGGAGCAAGCCATATCAGAGTAGTCACCAGACCCCTATGATCCAGTTGCCAGAGACCTCTTAAATTCTCCCACCTGAGACAGGTGCTGACTGAGACAATTCATCTGGACCTTTTGAACTCAGCCAATCGCCTGAGGACTATTCAGGTGATGCCCTGGGTGTGTGGTTGTAGGAAGGTTTGATTTTCCTTTTCCAATTGTTGCCTGTAGTGGGCGGGGTGACTCAATTGCTGGTATTTCTCCACAGCTGAGACTTCAAACCAGAGAAACTGTTTCACTAGGGTCAAACAGAAACCAGCTAAAAACAAGACAGAACCACTTAGCCCCACCACACCAAACAGGGCCCCAATATCTCAGGCCATAGCACTATACAGGTCCTCGACAAAGCTCCAGGGGAAAAATCAAATGGTGTAAAACAATCATGGGGCAGAATCAGCGGGAAAACTCTGGTAACATGAATAACCAGAATAGATAAACCCCCCCAAGGAAACATATGGCAGTTGTAACTGAAGATCCCACTCATAAACAACTGGCCGAGATGTCAGAAATCGAATTCAGAATTTGGATTGCAAACAAGATTAATAAAGTGGAATTAGGAATTCAAGGAGAAATTCAAAAGATGTCTCAAGAATTTAAAGACAAAACCACCAAAGATTTAGACGCCCTGAAGCAAGAATTTGCAGCCCTCAAAGAACTGAAAAATACAGCAGAATCCCTCAGTAACAGAGTGGAGCAAGCAGAAGAAAGGATCTCTGACATTGAAGACAAAGCCTTTGAATGCTCCCAAACTCTCAAAAAGGAAGAGAAATGGAGAGCAAAAATGCTCTCCATTCTCTCAGAGAGCTCTGGGATAATTTGAAGAAGTCTAATATCCACCTCATTGGAATTCCTGACACCGATGAAGTGGCCTCGCTAGGCACAGAGGCATTTCTCCATGAAATTATGAAAGAGAATTTTCCATACATGCCAAGAGATTCTGAAATACAGATAGCAGACAGTTTCAGAACCCCAGCACCACTCAATCCCAATAAGACATACCCCAGGCATATCATAATTAACTTCACTAAAGTTAACATGAAGGAGAAAATTCTCAAAGCAGCCAGATGAAAGAAATCCATTACTTACAAAGGGAAGAATATTAGAATGCCTGCAGATCTCTCTGCTGAAACTTTTCAAGCCAGAAGAGGGTGGTAATTGACTTTTAATCTCTTAAAGCAAAATAACTTTCAACCCCGGATCCTGTATCCAGCTAAACTGAGTTTCATTTATGATGGAGAAATTAAATAATTTAATGGCATTCATATACTGAAGAAATTTGCCATAACCAAACCAGTTCCTCAGGATATTCTCAGACCTAGCCTCCATAATGACCAGCCCAATCCTCTACCACAAAGTAAACTCACTCAGAAACTTTTGATCAAACTCCAACCTCCACAGTGGCAAAAGGATTAAAAATATCCACTGGACTTTCGAAAAACTCAATAACCAAAATTTTACCAGACTTATCAATATTTTCCATTAATGTGAACGGCTTAAACTGTCCTCTAAAGAGGCATAGGTTAGCTGACTGGACACAAAAGCTTAGGACAGATATTTGCTGCATACAAGAGTCACATCTTACCTTACAAGACAAATATAGACTCAGGGTGAAAGGATGGTCATCCATATTTCAGGCAAATGGTAATTAGAAAAAAACAGGTGTTGCAATTTTATTTGCAGATACAATGGGCTTTAAACAAACAAAAGTAAGGAAGGATAAGAATGGTCACTTCATATTTCTTTTTTTTTTTTTTATTGTTGGGGATTCATTGAGGGTACAATAAGCCAGGTTACACTGATTGCAATTGTTAGGTAAAGTCCCTCTTGCAATCATGTCTTGCCCCCATAAAGTGTGACACAAACCAAGGCCCCACATCCCTCCCTCTGTCCCTCTTTCTGCTTCCCCCCCCCCAGAATGGTCACTTCATATTTCTTAAGAGTAATACTCAATATGATGAGCTTTCAATTATTAATATCTATGCACCCAACCAGAATGCACCTCAATTTATAAGAAACTAACAGACATGAGCAACTTCATTTCCCCCAGCTCCATAATAGTCGGAGATTTCAACAATCCTTTGGCAGTGTTGGATCAATCCTCCAATAAGAAGCTGAGCAAAGAAATTTTAGATTGAAATCTAACCAACAATTTGATTTAGCAGACATCTACAGAACATTTCATCCCAACAAAACCGAATACAAATACTTCTCATCAGCCCACGGAACATACTCCAAAAGTGACCACATCTTAGGTCACAAGTCTAACCTCAGGAAATTTAAAGGAATAGAAATTATTCTTTACATCTTCTCGGAACACCATGGAATAAAAGTTGAGGTCAGAAACAACAGGAATCTGCATACTCATACAAAAACATGGAAGTTAAACAACCTTATGCTGAATGATAGCTGGGTCAGAGATAAGATTAAGAAAGAAATTGCCAAATTTTTGGAAGAAAATGACAATAAAGATATGAATTATGAGAACCTCTGGGACACCGCAAAGGCAGTCCTAAGAGGGAAATTTATAGCACTGCAAGCCTTCCTCAAGAGAACAGAAAGAGAAGAAGTTAACAACTTAATGGGACATCTCAAGCAACTGGAAAAGGAAGAACATTCCAACTCCAAACCCAGTAGAAGAAAAGAAATAAACAAAATTAGAGCAGAATTAAATGAAATTGAAAACAAAAGAATTATACAACAGATCAATAAATCCAAAAGTTGGTTTTTGGAAAAGGTCAATAAAATAGATAAACCCTTGGCCAATCTAATCAGGAAAAAAAGAGTAAAATCTCTAATCTCATCAGAAACAACATAGATGAAATAACAACAGACTCCTCAGAAATTCAAAAAATCCTTAATGAATATTACAAGAAAATTTATTCTCAGAAATATGAAAATCTAAAGGAAATCAACCAATACTTGGAAGCACATCACCTTCCAAGACTTAGCCAGAATCAAGTGGAAATGTTGAACAGGCCCATATCAAGTCTGAAATAGCATCAACCATACTAAACCTCCCTAAAAAGAAAAGCCCAGGACCAGATGGTTTCACATCAGAATTCTACCAAACCTTTAAAGAGGAACTAGTATCTGTATTACTCAACCTGTTCCAAAATGTAGAAAAAGAAGGAAGACTACCCAACATGTTCTATGAAGCAAATATCACCCTGATCCCCAAACCAGGAAAAGACCCAACAAAAAAAGAAAATTATAGACCAATATCACTAATGAATATAGATGCAAAAATATTCAACAAGATCCTAACTAACAGAATCCAGCAACACATCAAAAAAAAATTATACATCATGACCAAGTCAGTTTTATCCCAGGGTCTCAAGGCTGGTTCAATATCTGTAAATCTATAAGTATAATTCAGCACATAAACAAATTAAAAAACAAAGACCATATGATTCTCTCAATTGATGCAGAAAAAGCTTTTGATAATATCCAGCATCCCTTCATGATCAGAACACTTACGAAAATTGGTATAGAAGGTACATTTCTTAAACTGATAGAGGCCATCTACAGCAAACCCACAGCCAATATCATATTGAATGGAGTTAAATTGAAATCATTTCCACTCAGATCAGGAACCAGACAAAGCTGCCCATTGTCTCCACTGCTCTTTAACATTGTAATAGAACTTTTAGCCACCGCAATTAAGGAAGAAAAGGCGATCAAGGGTATCCATATAGGGTCAGAAGAGATCAAACTTTCGCTCTTCGCAGGTGATATGATTGTATATCTGGAAAACTAGGATTCTACTACAAAACTCTTGGAAGTGATCAAGGAATACAGCAACGTCTCAGGATACAAAACCAACATTCATAAATCGGTAGCCTTTATATATACCAACAATAGTCAAGCTGAAAAAACAGTTAAGGACCCTATGCCATTCACAGCAGTGCCAAAGAAGATGAAATATTTGGGAGCTTATCTAACAAAAGACGTGAAAGCTCTCTATAAAGAGAACTATGAAACTCTAAAAAAAGAAATAGCTGAAAATGTTAACAAATGGAAAAACATACCATGCTCCTGGCTGGGAAGAATCAACATTGTTAAAATGTCCATACTACCCAAAGCAATATATAATTTTAATGCAATCCCTAATAAAGCTCCACTGTCATACTTTAAAGATCTTGAAAAAACAATACTTCGTTTTATATGGAATCAGAAAAAAAAACTCGAATAGCCAAAACATTACTCAGAAATAAAAACAAAGCTGGAGGAATCATGCTACCACACCTCAGACTATACTACAAATCGATAGTGATCAAAAGAGCATTGTACTGGCACAAAAACAGAGAAGTAGATGTCTAGAACAGAATAGAGAACCAAGAGATGAATCCAGCTACTTACCGTTATTTAATCTTTGACAAGCCAATTAAAAACATTCAGTGGGGAAAAGATTCCCTATTCAACAAATGGTGCTGGGTGAACTGGCTGGCAACCTGAAGAAGACTGAAACTGGACTCACATCTTTCACCATTAACTAAGATAGACTCTCACTGGATTAAAGATTTAAACTTAAGACATGAAACTATAAAAATACTAGAAGAGAGTGCAGGGAAAAGCCTTGAAGAAACCAGTCTGGGCAAGTATTTTATGAGGAGGACTCCCCAGGCAATTGAAGCAGCTTGAAAAATACACTACTGGGACCTGATCAAACTAAGAAGCTTCTGCACAGCCAAGAACACAGTAAGGAAAGCAAGTAAACAGCCCTCAGAATGGGAGAAGATAATAGCAGGTTATGTCTCTGATAAAGGTTTAATTACCAGAATCCACAGAGAACTCAAATGTATAAGCAAGAAAAGAACAAGTGATCCCATCACAGACTGGGCAAGGGAATTGAAGAGAAACTTCTCTGAAGAAGACAGGTGCACGGCCTACAGACATATTAAAAAATGCTCATCATCTTTAATCATCAGAAAAATGCAAATCAAAACTACTTTTAGATATCATCTAACTCCAGTAAGATTAGCCCATATCACAAAATCCCAAGATCAGAGATGTTGGTACAGATGTGGGAGAAAAGGGAAAACTTCTACATTGCTGGTGGGAATGCAAATTAATACATTCCTTTCAGAAAGATGTTTGGAGAACACGTAGAGATCTAAAAATAGATCTGCCATTCAATCCTATAATACCTCTACTAGGCATATACCCAGAAGACCAAAAATCACATCATAACAAAAATATTTGTACCAGAATGTTTATTGCACCTCTATTCATAATTGCTAAATCATGGAAAAAGCCCAAGTGCCCATCGATCCACGAATGGATTAATAAATTGTGGTATATGTACACCATGGAATATTATGCAGCCTTAAAGAAAGATGGAGACTTTACCTCTTTCATGTTTACATGGATGGAGCTGGAACTTACTCTTCTCAGTAAAGTATCTCAAGAACAGAAGAAAAATTATCCAATGTACTTAGCCCTGCTATGAAACTAATTTAGGGCTTTCACATGAAAGCTATAACCCAGTTATAACCTAAGAATAGGGGGAAGGAGAAAAGGGAGGAGAGGGAGGGGGGCGGAGGGGGGGGAATTGGTGGGATTACACCTGTGGTGCATCTTACAAGGGTATATGTGAAACTTAGTAAATGTAGAATGTAAATGTCTTAACACAGTAACTAAGAAAATGCCAGGAAGGCTATGTTAACCCATGTGATGAAAATGTGTCAAACGGTCTATAAAAGCAGTGTATGGTGCCCCATGATCGCATTAATGTACACAGCTATGATTTATAAAAAAACAAACAAACAAAAAAAAAACCCAAGCTATCCATTTGCTGACTGCAGGAAAGACACCTAGCTTCAAAAGACAAATTAAAACTCCGAGTTAAGGGTTGGAAGACAATTTTTCAGTCAAACGGAATTCAGAAGAAAATAGTTGCAATCTTATTTTCAGATTCATATGGATTTAAAGTAACTAAAGTTAAAAAAGACAAAGATGGTCACTTTATATTGGTCAATGGAAAAATACAGGAAGGCATTTCAATTCTAAATATTTATGCACCCAATTTAAATGCTCCCAGATTCTTGAAACAGACCTTACGCAGTCTGAGCAATATGATATCCTACAATACCATTATAACAGGGGACTTTAACACTCCTCTTACAGAGCTAGACAGATCCTCTGAACAGAAATTAAACAGAGATATAAGGGACTTAAATGAGACCTTAGAACATATTCTTCTCATCACCCCATGCAACATTCTCCAAAATTGATCATATCCTAGGCCACAAAACAAACCTCAACAGAATCAAAAGAATTGAAATTTTACCTTGTATCTTCTCAGAGCACAAGGCTCTAAAGGTGGAACTCAACTCCAACAAAAATGTTCAACCCCACACAAAGGCATGGAAATAAAACAACCTTCTGTTGAATGACAGTTGGGTGCAGGAAGAAATAAAGCAGGAAATCATTAACTTCCTTGAGCATAACAACAATGAAGACACAAGCTACCAAAACCTGTGGGATACTGCAAAAGCAGTTTTGAGAGGAAAATTTGTCACTTTAGATGCCGACATTCAAAAAACAGAAAGAGAGGACATCAACAAACTCACAGGCCATCCTATAGAATTGGAAAAAGAAGAACAATCTAAGCCTAAACCCAGTAGAAGAAAAGAAATGTCCAAAATTAAATCAGAGATCAATGAAATTGAAAACAAAAGAATCATTCAGAAAATTAATGAAACGAGGAGTTGGTTTTTTGAAAAAATAAATAAAATAGATAAACCTTTGGCCAGAGTAACTAGAAATAGAAAAGCAAAATCTCTAGTAACCTCAATCAGAAATGATAAAGGGGAAATAACTGATGCCACAGAGATACAAGAGATCATCTCTGAATACTACCAGAAACTCTATGCCCAGAAATTTGACAATGTGAAGGAAATGGATCAATATTTGGAATCACACCTTCTCCCTAGACTTAGCCAGGAAGAAATAGAGCTCCTGAACAGACCAATTTCAAGCACTGAGATTAAAGAAACAATAAAAAAACTTCCAACAAAAAAAATGCCCTGGTCCAGATGGCTTCACACTAGAATTCTATCAATCCTTCAAGGAAGAGCTTATTCCCATACTGCAGAAATTATTCCAAAAAATTGAGGAGAAAGGAATCTATGAAGCAAACATCACCTTGATACCAAAACAAGGAAAGACCCAACTAAAAAGGAGAATTTCAGACCAATTTCACTAATGAATATAGATGCAAAAATTCTCAACAAAATCCTAGCCAATAGATTACAGCGTATCATCAAAAAAGTCATACATCATGATCAAGTAGGTTTCATCCCAGGGATGCAAGGCCGCTTTGACATACGCAAGTCCATAAATGTTATCTACCATATTAACAGAATCAAAAATAAGGACCACATGATCCTCTCAATAGATGCAGAAAAAGCATTCAATAAAATCCAGCATCCTTTTCTAATTAGAACACTGAAGAGTATAGGCATAGGTGGCACATTTCTGAAACTGATTGAAGCTATCTATGACAAATCCACAGCTAATATTTTACTGAATGGAGTAAAACTGAAAGCTTTTCCTCTTAGAACTGGAACCAGACAAGGTTGTCCTCTGTCACCATTACTATTCAACATAGTGCTGGAAGTTCTAGCCAATACAATTAGGCAAGACAAGGAAATAAAGGGCATCCAAATGGGAGCAGAGGAGGTCAAACTCTCAGTCTTTGCTGACGACATGATCTTATACTTAGAGAACCCCAAAGGCTCAACCACAAAACTCCTGGAAGTCATCAAAAAATACAGTAATGTCTCAGGATATAAAATCAACGTCCACAACTCAGTTGCCTTTCTATACGCCAATAATAGTCAAGATGAGAAGCTAATTAAGGACACAACTCCCTTCATCATAGCTTCAAAGAAAATGAAATACCTAGGAATATACCTAACAAAGGAGGTGAAGGACCTTGATAAAGAAAATTATGAAATCCTAAGAAAGGAAATAGCAGAGGATATTAACAAATGGAAGAACATACCATGCTCATGGCTGGGAAGAATCAACATTGTTAAAATGTCTATACCTCCCAAAGCAATCTACCTATTCAATGCCATTCCTATTAAAATACCAACATTGTACTTTCAAGATTGGAAAAAATGATTCTGCGTTTTGTATGGAACCAGAAAAAAAGCTGTATAGCTAATGCAGTTCTTAGTAATAAAAATAAAGCTGGGGGCATCACCATACCAGATTTTAGGCTGTCCTACAAAGCCTTAGTGGTCAAGACAGCATGGTACTGGCACAAAAATAGAGACATAGACATTTGGAATCGAATAGAAAACCAGGAAATGAAACTAACAACTTACAACCACCTAATCTTCGATAAACCAAATAAGAACACACCCTGGGGGAGAGACTCCCCTTTCAATAAATGGTGCTGGGAGAACTGCATATCCACATGCAAAAGACTGCAATTGGACACACACCTTTCTCTGCTCACAAAAAATTGATTCAAGATGGATAAAGGACTTAAATTTAAGGCATGAAACAATAAAAATCCTCAAAGAAAGCATAGGAAAAACACTGGAAGATATTGGTCTGGGGAAAGACTTCATAAAGAAGACTGCCATGGCAATTGCAACAACAACAAAAATAAACAAATGGGACTTAATTAAACTGAAAAGCCTCCATAGAGCTAAGGAGACAGCAACCAAAGCAAATCGACAACCTATACAATGGGAAAGGATATTTGCATATTTTGAATCAGACAAAAGCTTGATAACTAGGATCTATAGAGAACTCAAATTAATCCACATGAAAAAAGCCAACAATCCCATATATCAATGGGCAAGAGACATGAATAGAACCTTCTCTAATGAAGACAGATGAATGGCTAACAAGCATATGAAAAAATGCTCACCATCGCTGTTTATTAGGAAAATGCAAATCAAAACCACCCTGAGATACCATCTAACCCCAGTGAGAATGGCCTGTATTGCAAAATCTCAAAACTGCAGATGTTGGCATGGATGTGGAGAGAAGGGACATTTTTACACTGCTTGTGGGACTGCAAACGAATACAACGTTTTTGAAAGGAATTATGGAGAACCCTCAAAGAACTCAGCTAGACCTCCCATTTGATACTGCAATCCCATTACTGGGCATCTACTCAGAAGGAAAAAAATTATTTTATCATAAGGACACTTGCACTAGACTGTTTATTGCAGCTCAATTTATAATCATCAAAATGTGGAAACAGCCTAAATACCCAACCCAGGAGGATTAACAAGCTGTGGTGTATGTAAACCACGAAATACTATTCAGCCAGTGAAAAAAATGGAGACTTTACAGCCTTTGTACTAACCTGGATGGAAGCGGGACACATTATTCTTAGTAACAGCATCACAAGAATGGAAAGCATGAATCCTATGTACTCAATTTTGATATGAGGACAATTAATGACAATTAAGGATGCATTGGGGGTGGGGGAAGGGGAGAGCAGAGAGAGAGAAGGAGGGAGGGGTGGGGAAAGGAAGAGCAGAGAGAGGGAAGGTGCAGGGGGCCTCAGTGTGTGCCACACCTTTTGGGGGCAAGACAGGATTGTAAGAGGGACTTTACCTAACAAATGCAATCGGTGTAACCTGAGTTCTTGTACCCTCAATGAATCCCCAACAATTAAAAAAAGAAAGAAAGAAACTGGTGCTTTATAGCAGTTAACCCAACTCAACTACTTGCTTGATTGACCCAAACACCTATGCTAGGGGCCTGACAGAGGGAAAGACATGATTAGACGTGTAAATACTGTTTACATAAGTCTCAGATAATTCTTTCTACTCATACAATCTAGCACAGGGGTCCTCAAACTTTTTAAACAGTTTGTTTAAACTCGTCTGACTGACTCTAATTCTCACTACATGTGCTCTCAGTCTTGATTGCTTGGTACAAGAAATGAAAGGAAATTGATAGGTTGGAGGAATCTTCACTACTTTTAAATAACTTAAAGATTTTAAATATTTGATATATAACGGCATTGAAAATGTTATGTCTTTTTGTTGTTGTTGTTAAAATCCATGTGTCTTGGCTGAGTGGCTCATGCCTGTAATCCTACCATTCTGGGAGACCTAGGTGGGTGGATTACCTGAGCTCAAGGGTTAGAGACCAGCGTGAGCCAGAGCAAGACCCCATCTCTAAAAATAGCCAGATGTTGTGTGGTTGGTGCCTGTAGTCTCAGCTACTCGGGAGGCTGAGGAAAGAGGATCTCTTGAGCCCAAGAGCTTGAGGTTGCTGTGAGCTATGATGCCATAGTTCTTACTGATGGTGACAAAGTGAGACAAAGTCACACACACACACACACACAAAAAAAAAAAAATCATTGTGTCTCTTCTGACAAATTAGAATAGTTTAATAATTTTGGTTTGAAAATCACTACCTGGGGGGCTTGGCCCAGAGGCTCACACCTGTTATCCCAGCCTCAGGATGGCTAAAGCAGGAACCTTAGCTTGAGGTCAGGAATTTGAGATCAGCCTGAGCAAGAGTGAGACCCAATCTATACCAAAAATAGAAAAATATTACCTGGTCATGGTGGTGGACACTTGTAGTCTCTGCTACTCAGGAGGCTGGGTCAGGAGAATTGCTTGAGCCCAAGAGTTTGAGGTTGCCGTGAGCTAAGATCACCCACTGTACCAAGGGGGTGACACAGTAAGACATTATTTCAAAAAAAAAAAAACAAAGAAAGAAAGAAAGAAAAAGAAAATATATACCTATACATGTATATCCTATATTTTCTTTTACGTTTTCTTATAATGTAGAAAATAATGGTAGCATAATATTCTAGTGTATGCAAGGCTTGGGTTTATGTTGGCTTAAAAATCCTAATTAAGTCAAACTTCCTAAATTTCCCATACAGGAAGGTGGATCCCCCAAGTAGGGTTTGGCCTGATGACTGTGTGAGTCTTGACTCCCTGCTGGAAAAGAATTCAAGAGCCAGCCCAG
This sequence comes from Nycticebus coucang, assembly GCF_027406575.1. Classification (NCBI taxonomy): domain Eukaryota; kingdom Metazoa; phylum Chordata; class Mammalia; order Primates; family Lorisidae; genus Nycticebus; species Nycticebus coucang. The sequence continues at coordinate 52,918,955 of NC_069784.1, read as the reverse complement.
CCTACAGAATAAAGCAAAAGCACGTTTTTCAAAATAACAAAGCAGCAGATGGGAGGCTTGCTTGCTCCGTAGGCAGAGCAGTGGCTATCTCTCAGAGCAACAGAGAGCAGCACTTTGTGAGCCTCTTGGGTCTTATTTTAGATCTTCTAGTTAATGTTAAGCTGAAGGAAATTAGTCATAAGACATGTAGGAAAGGGGTGGGGAGACCTCCCAAACCGAGGGTTCCTCCCCTTTTTAAACCATTATGATAGGTAGGGTCACTTCTAGGAGTTGCCATGGCATTTGTAAACTGTTATGGTGCTGGTGGGAGTTCTTTTAAAAAGCCAATACATTGGGTGGCGCCTGTGGCTCAGTCGGTAAGGCGCCGGCCCCATATACCGAGGGTGACGGGTTCAAACCCGGCCCCAGCCAAACTGCAACCAAAAAATAGCCAGGCGTTGTGGTGGGCGCCTATAGTCCCAGCTACACAGGAGGCTGAGGCAAGAGAATCGCTTAAGCCCAGGAGTTGGAGGTTGCTGTGAGCTGTGTGAGGCCATGGCACTCTACCGAGAGCCATAAAGTGAGACTCTGTCTCTACAAAAAAAAAAAGCCAATACATTGTAAGTCTGGTACAACTGTTGCTGACCAGCTGCCCAAGAGGATGCCAATATCCAGAGAGATCATCCCACATAGCCCTAAGTGGGGAGATGGGAGAATTTTCTCAAATCTGCCTCTCCAAGAACTGGGGGGACAGGGTTTTTAAAGACAGTTTGGTGGGCAGAGAGTTAGGCAATCAGGGTCTGTTAACTGGCTGATTTCAGGGCAGGACCCTCAGTCCTTTTGTGTGGACTGTCTGGGTAGGTCACCCGAGCCACTGGAATGCAGGACCTGAAGATATCTCAAAAACTACCCCTAGGTTCCAATCAGGTTATATTATTGATGGAGAAAAGTGAAAATCTTTATGGCTACGACCTGTGCCCTCTAAAGTAGTAATTATAGAGAGGCAAACAAGGGGACAGTGATTATTTTCAAGAAAAAGAAGGACAGTGGCTGATTATTAGCATTATTTTAGCTAGGCCTGTTCCTTCACAGTTTTGGAGGCCCTTATTCTAGTTCTAGTTCTCACCTTGCACCCCTTCATTAATTTGTAAGGGCAGTTTCATAATGAGCAGTGAAGGTAGTAACCAGAGGTCATTTTTTGTGACCATCTGGTTCTAGCTGCTTTTGGCCTGTTCCTATGCTGCCTCCTGTTTTATGAGAAACCTTGGTTGGCTCATGCCTGTAATCCCAGCACTCTGGGAGGCTGAGGCAAGTGGATTGCTTGAGCTCAAAAATTAGACCAGCCTGAGCGAGAGGAAGACCCCTGTCTCAGGAGGCTGAGGTAAGAGTTGAGCCCAAGATGTGAGGTTGCTATGAGCTATGATGATGCCACAGTACTCTACCCGGGGCAACAGAGTGAGACTATGTCTCCACTTGATCTTAGCCAAAAGGCCGAGAAGAGATGAGACTATGTCTCAAAACAGAAAGAAAGGGAGGGAGGGAGGAAGGAAAATGTTCGAGTCAATTAAACATTTTTTTAAAGAGGACTAATTAATATACTTCTAGAAACCATGGGACTCAATTATTTCACTTACAATTTAATACTTCTAGATGTCACCTAATACATGGTGCCATCATTCTCTATCATGTCGCCTCAATTTACACTTTTGGAGATATACTGTTAACTTTAAAATCCATGACCCACATCAAATGGAGTTACTTAGTAAGATCTTGATTGCCTTTAGATTACCCCCATTACCTTCCTTGAAAAATGGTGTTGCTATATATATATATAAAATATATTTTTACATATATTTCTATATGTTGTGGGTATGTTGCTGGTGATATAAGTTCTTGTGTGTTCTTTTGACTTTGGGGAATTTGTGTTTCCCACATTTTTGAACCACGTTTTTATCTCGTGAAGTCAAAGAATGAATTCAGAGTCTGAGAGAGATGGCAAGTGAAACAGAAGTTTATTAAGAACGAGTAGGGAAATTTATTTATTGAGCAAAAAGCAAAGAGGAAAATAAAATCCTTCAAACACAACAGATTGGGCCCCAAGTTGGTTGTCACTGAAAACTAAATGTTAAGATAAGATTATACATGTTATCTAACCTTATTGATCTGTGACCGCAAGGGAATGGAACATATGTTTCTTTGTTTCTCAACTTCTGGCACCAAGAGCCTAAATTTTAAAGTTAAAACTTAATCTACTGTATGTCTTGAAACTTCTATAAAGAAACTATTCATAAGCCTCCCTGTTTATTTATGACTTTGATAGAATGTCTTTTTTTTTTGAAGGATGCCAAACATTACAGTTTGTTTTACTGCATGACATTTACATAAAAAAATTACTGAAAACTGTAAGGCCTCATGCAGTCATTGATAAGCTCATTATTAACTGTACACTTCAGATAGGTGGACATACAGTCTAAAAACTAGTTCCAAAAAGTACATAAACAATTTCACACGATGAGCTTTTAAATATGGTTGAAATTTGTACTTTCATATTATTAAAAAGTGCTTCAAATGTACTAATGGAAAATTGTTCTTTATAAATGGCACTGGGGTAATGTCAGATTATAAACTGTAAAAGGCAATCATTTTATAGAATTAGAACGCTAATATACATAGTGTGATAGCCAAACTTACTTGAATCAGTTTTCAGTTCTCACCCAAATTGTTGATATAAAATTAAAAATTTTTTATCAGATTGTATATGAAACCCACACATTGTACCCCTTGATTGCACTAATGTACACAGCTATCATTTAACAATAAAAATAAATAAATTTAAAAAAAATTTCTTTTTTAAATCTGTCTTATAAGCAACAAAAGTCTATTGAATTCAAGTTATGCCATGTTGAGTGATAAAATCTCTAAATAAAATCCACTTCTCTTTACTTTCTAAAATGTGTCTATAGGTAATTAAAAAGCACATATGTGGCTGGCATTCTGTATCTTTCTTTTTCTTTCTTTTTTTTTTTTTTTTGAGACAGTCTCATTATGTTATCCTCAGTAGAGTACCATGGCATTACAGCTCACAGCAACCTCAAACTCTTGGACTTAAGCGATTCTCTTGCCTCAGCTTCCCAAGTAGCTGGGACTACAGGTGCCAGCCACAACTCCCAGCTGTTTTTTGTTGTTGTTGTTGTTGTCGTCATTGTCGTTTAGCAGGCCCAGGCCTGGTTCGAACCCACCAGCCCCAGTGCATGTGGCCGGTGCCCTAACCATGGAGCTATGGGTGCGGAGCCATGGCATTCTGTTTCTAATGGAATGCACTGCCCTAGTGAAATGTGTGAATATATTTTACAAAACACACATAGAAAAATGTTGCTACGGCTTGTGCTCTAGCTCATGCATATAGTCCCAGATACTTGGGTGGGCTGAGGCAGGAGGATATCCTGAGCTCCAGAGTTCAGGTGACTGTGAACTGTGATCGAGCCATTACACTCCAGCCTGGGTGACAGTGCCAGATTCTGTTTCTGAAACAATGAAAGAATAAATAACTTGAGATGTAGTCTTAGAAAGAAATACATAGAGAAACAAGGAACTATATCAAACAAATGGATGACTCTCGTAGATGTATCATTGAGTGAAAGAATTCAATCCCATGCCTCTCTCCTCCTTCTCACTACTACACACTTCACGTGCCAATTTATATGAAAATAAAGGTAGGCAATCTAACCTACTCTGATAAAGTTGGAGGGGGGCAGTGGAAACTATCCGTGGATTCTTATCAGAGTTCAGGGGTATAATCTATGCTTTAAAAGCCATCGAATAAAATTCCCCCAAGATGGCTTGGCCTCCATACCTCAGTGGTTTGGGCACTGGCCACATTCACTGAGGCTGGTGGGTTCGAACCTGGCCCAGGCCTGCTTTAAAAAAAAAAAAAACGATCACAGCCATTGCAGTACATTGAGCTCCATAGAGACAGCGCCGGGGCAAGTGAGAGCCGGACGGGCACTGGGTGACTCTGTGCCTCGCTGAGGAAAAATAACTAAACATGGGCAAAGGAGATCCTAAGAAGCTGAGAGGCAAAATGTCATCATATGCATTCTTTGTGCAAACTTGTCAGAAGGGGCACAAGAAGAAGCACCCAGCTGCTTCAGTCAACTTCTCAGAGTTTTCTAAGAAGTGCTCCGAGAGGTGGAAGACCATGTCTGCTAAAGAGAAAGGAAAATTTAAAGATATGGCAAAGGCGGACAAGGCCCATTATGAAAGAGAAATGAAAACCTATATCCCTTCTAAAGGGGAAACAAAAAAGAAGTTCAAGGATCCCAAGAGGCCTCCGTCGGCCTTTTTCTTGTTCGGTTCTGAGTATCACCCAAAAATCAAAGGAGAACATCCTGGCCTGTCCATTGGTGATGTTGCAAAGAAGCTGGGGGAGATGTGGAATAACACTGCTGCGGAGGACAAGCAGCCTGATGAAAAGAAGACTGCAAAGCTGAAGGAAAAATACGAGAAGGATATTGCTGCATACCGAGCTAAAGGAAAGCCTGATGCAGCGAAAAAGAGAGTCGTCCAGGCTGAAAAAAGCAAGAAAAAGAAGGAAGAGGAGGAAGATGAGGAGGACAAAGAGGATGAAGAGGAGGAGGAAGATGAAGATGATGAAGATGATGATGAATAAGTTGGTTCTAGCGCAGTTTTTTTTCTTGTCTATAAAGCATTTAACCCCCCTGTACACAACTCACTCCTTTTAAAGAAAAAAATTGAAATGTAAGGCTGTGTAAGATTTGTTTTTAAACTGTACAGTGTCTTTTTTTGTATAGTTAACACACTACCGAATGTGTCTTTAGATAGCCCTGTCCTGGTGGTATTTTCAATAGCCACTAACCTTGCCTGGTACAGTATGGGGGTTGTAAATTGGCATGGAAATTTAAAGCAGGTTCTTCTTGATGCACAGCACAAATTAGTTATATACCGGGATGGTAGTTTTTTCATCTTCAGTTGTCTCTGATGCAGCTTATACGAAATAATTGTTGTTCTGTTAACTGAATACCACTCTGTAATTGCAAAAAAAAAGTTGCAGCTGTTTTGTTGACATTCTGAATGCTTCTAAGTAAATACAATTTTTTTATTAAAAAAAAAAAAAACGATGAAAACAACAACAACAAATAGCCGGGTACTGTGGCTGGTGCCTGTAGTCACAGCTATCTGGGATGCTGAGGAAAAAGAATCGCTTAAGCCCAAGAGTTTGAAGTCGCTGTGAAGCTGTGATGCCACAGCAGTCTACTGAGGGCGACATAATGAGACTCTAAAAAAAAAAAAAAATTCCCCTGAAATATTTTAGTCACATGCAAATTTGTTTCTGTTTTTGCAGGCTACACAGTGTTAACACTAGGTACTGATAGGGCCGAATATAGGGACCCCCTCAAATAGAAACATCCTGTTCAAGAAGGAATGAGAGGCCCCTCCCTACCTTGTGAACTCTTATATTCCCATCCACCTTAACCCACGTGCTGGCTTCTTTTTTGGACTCAGCTGGTTCTCACCCTAGTGAAATAAAGGCCACGTTGCCCACACAGAACCTGGACTCCTGATTCCTTGTGTTCATGTCTGGGAATCTCTCCTTTTGGTCCGTAATCTCTCAGGTACTATGGTCTTCTAAGGAGACAAGCATCACCCTCCCCCCCTTTTCTGTAAAGTTCCTTAATAATCTAACTAGTTTAGAAATAATGAAAGAATAAGTTGAATAAATGTTTCCACTGCCCCCCCCAACTTTATCAGAGTAGGTTAGTTTCCCTGCCTTTATCTTCATATAAATTGAACATGAGGTATGTAGTAGTGAGTTTTTGGAGGAAGGGAAAGGCATGGGATTGAATTCTTTCAATCAACGATAGGTCTACGAGATTCATCCATTTGTTCGATATAGTTCTTTGTTTCTGTATTTCTTTTTAAGAATACATCTCAACTTATTCTTTCACTCTTTCATTGTTAATAATCTACAAGCTGTAAAAGTTAATCATCTACTTTCTAGACAGTAACATCCGCCAGTCCTCCCCTGGTTCTGGCGGGTGAAAGTCATCATGACTCTGGGCGGCAAATAAACCTATAGATGGAAAAACAAAAACAGGAGTGTTTGACTCCTGGTTCCTCCTGGCCCCTTCCAGTCTGGAGATGGGTGTGGTGGAGATGACAGAGTCCCACACTGCGCCTGAGAGCTGGCCAATCATGTCTGCTGGGGCAGCAGTTTTGTACAATGCTGTATTTGCCAAAACAAAAACAGAAAACAAACAAAAAACATAAAAGAAAGCCCAACTCTACAAGTCATGAAATCAGAGTAGACAGTCTAACACCCTAGTGGTAAAAACCACTGTGGAGGGCCGCTTTGCAGGCACCTGAGCATCCTCTCCAGTTTCATACTTGTGGCTTCTCTCCGGAAAGCCACATGACGAAGATAACCGTATTTGGAAGGAACCCGTTCCCTTTGTCACGTTTCATGGACGTTCCAGTCTATGCATGGAAAGCCATTATTTCAAAAAGGTCACCAGAAGGTCCACCAGAGGGGTGGACTCGGTTTAAGGATTCGTTCCACCGGAAGAGAGCAGGCAGGGACTCAGCGCAGCGTCCCAGCGGGTGGGACGGGAGCCAAGGAGCGCGAGGCGGATGTCACCTCCCCCACCGGCTTCCGGAGCGCTGGTTGGTCGGGTGGGTGGCGTGGGGGTGGAGCGGCGGAACGGAGCGGGGAGCCAGGACCGGGCGTGGGCTGCAGGGAAGGGCACGGCGCGTGTCGTCAGGGATGGGGCGTGCTCTATGCAGATGAGGAGGCGCGGGGTGGGGGGGGCGCTGAGGCGCGTAGGCTCCTGCAGCTGGAACGGGATAGCGTTCGCGTGGTGTGAGAGCGATTCCGGGACGGTTTGTGGGAAGCGAGTGTAGTGAGCGTGTGGAAGTGGAGGGAAGTGCGCGGAGGCAAGTGACCGTGTGTGTAGAGTGTGAGGCGTGTGAGGCTGTGTGGTGCGGCGGTGACGCAATTCATATTTATCTGGCAGGGGAATTATCGTGATCATGAAGGTGGTTTTCCCAGCATGAGACTTATCCGATGTACTCCGGATGTACTGACCCATGTGATTTCCCCCAATGTGAGAAACCTGATTGTATAATTTGTGCTGGTGGGGGACTGCGTTTGCGTTTTCCTCTGATTTTTGTATTTTTGAAAAGTAGAAGTTGTTTAATGTTTCAATTCTCACGGTGTTCCTGTTAAAGTAATCAGGACTGTTTCTTTCCGTAATATTAAATTTTTGTTCTATGGTTTTGTTTTTTTTTTTTTAGACTGGTGTGGTCTTTGTGGTAGATTATGAGTGTTGCGGCGTCTGATGGTGCTTTGTACTCCCCAGGTCCTGGTACGTGACGTGATTGTAGGTTTTATGGTGAATTTTCAGGTCGAGTTTTAGCAGGGGCTGGGAACTTCTACTTACTTCATAGGTGCGCGTCGGTGTAGATATTTCACGGTTCCGAGGTGCAGGAATAGGCACACTTTGCAGGGGGCCGCTTACGGACCAGGCACAAGGCGAGGACGTCCCCGGGTTCGGTGGTGGCTGCCAGTCCCGGCGACTTACCTGGTAGACTCTGCGTGGCCTCGCGGAAGCTTTCAGAGCCGGCGGGGAGTAGGGGCGGTGGCAACGCGGCCAGGTTGGAAGCAAACCCATCCGAACGCCTGGGCCCTGCTGTGTGTGTTCCTGAAACAGTTAGTAGGAACTTCCGTCCCGCGGGCGGTCTAATCTGATGAGCACCAGCCGTCTGCTTATCCCTAGCAGCGGGGGATGTCCCTGCCCAGATGGAAACCACGGGAACCAAGACCGACAATCAATCTGTCTCCTAAATAGAAAATCAGGTTTTTAGAGTGTTTAAGAAATTCTTGGTCTCAGCACCTGTCACCCCTACCTTCTCCTCCGTGTTCAGCAAGGGTCACTGATCAGTGCAGGTGCCAGGAACTATTTGGCTTGGTTCCCAGGCCTGTCCCACGTACTGAAGTCATCACAGACACAAGCTCCTATCTGCCACTGGGAAGGCCTTCTCCCAGTCCTGGTCCCTGGTCCTTCTGTTTGGCCCCGGGCTAGCTCTTTCAATTTGTTACGCCTGAATTTTGCAAGTATTAAGGAAAATAGTAATATCGAATACTTTGTAGTTGCTGCAGAGATTAGATGAGAAAATTTAATGATACACCTAGCATGGTGAGTGGCTTACTTTCAGGATTTGCCAATAGGAAACGATATCCAAGATGTTTTCCTCCCTTACATTATGAAAACTGTATAGACTTCTGCTTCAGGCCTTTGTAACATTAGAATGAATTTTGTCCTCTTGAATGTAATGTCCATTTACAGAATAAGTTAGTGATAAAGAATAACATATTTAGGAATTTAGAAAACATGTCCACAGAAAGACTTGTTCTTAGCAGCTTCTAACTGGAAATGACTCTTACCGTCCATCAAGAGGTGAATGGACGTATTGTCACATATTCAGCCAAAGTGATACTATTCTGCAATGAAATGAAACAAATTGCTGAAAAACACAACAGCGTGGATGAGTCTCAAAAATGTTGTCCTGAGTGATAGGAAGAGTATATATAGTGTGGTGCCATGAAGGTGAATTTCTCGGAAAAGCAAAACTAACAAACTTATAGAGACAGAAACTAGATCATTAGTTGCCTGAGACAAGTAGAGAGTGGTGGGTGGATTGACTGCAAAGGGTGGAAGAGGACATTTTTGAGTAATAGAAATGTCACCAAACTTGAAATGGCTGTACTGTACCATTTTCAAAAATTTGCCTTTAAAGAGCTAGAACAAAACCACTTCAAATCTTGGTGCCTTTAATTTAATTTTAGCTTAAAAGGGTTGTTTACTTTTTTTTTTTTTTTTTTGAGGCAGGGTCTGTCTCTGTCAGCCAGGCCAGTGTATACTGGCATGATCATAGCTCACTACAACCTTTTTGGAAGGAAGTATGGAGAACCCTCAAAGAACTCAAGCTAGACCTCCCATTTGATCCTGCAATCCCATTACTGGGCATCTACTCAGAAGGAAAAAAACCATGGAATACTATTCAGCCATTCAAAAAAGAATGGAGACTTTACAGCCTTTGTATTAATCTGAATGGAAGTGGAACACATTCTTAGTAAAGCATCACAAGAATGGAAAAGCATGAATCCTATGTACTCAGTTTTGATATGAGGACAATTAATGACAATTAAAGATGCGGTGGGGGGAGCAGAGAGCAGAAAGAAAGAAGGAGGGAAGGGTGGGGAAAGGAAGAGCAGAGAGAGGGAAGGAGAAAGGGAGTGGGGCCTTGGTGCGTGCCCCAGCTTTTGTGGGCAAGACCTGGTTGTAAGAGGGACTTTACCCAACAAATGCAATCAGTATAACCTGGTTTCTTATACTCTCAATGAATCCCCAACAATTAATAAAAGAAAGAAAGAAAGAAATTGGTGCTGTACAGCAGTTAACTGGAGCCAGCTCAACTACTTGCTTGATTGACCCAAACATCTATGCTAGGGGCCTGACAGAGGAAAAGACATGATTAGAGGTGTAAATACTGTTTACATAAGTCTCAGATATTCTTTCTACTCACGCTGTCTCGCATTCTGTACAAAAATATTGCACACACATGCGCACACACAAAAGTACTATTGTCAGGAGGTAAAGATAATAATCATCAGAACAAGACAGCCAATAGTGGGAACCCTAAGACAGGAATTTTCAAAGGCAAAATGTTAACATGTTGAAGTGCCAAATGCTGTGGTTCTCAGTCAAAATGATTGTGCTCTCCAGCTGGACAGCTGGCAATCTCAAGACATCTTCAGTTGTCATGACTGGGAATTGGCATTTAGTAGGTAAGGTCAAGAAGGCTATAAGACATCTTATTATGAATGCACAGAACAGTCCCCCACAATAAAGAATACTCCTCTCTATAAAGGCAACAATGTCACTGGTTACAAATACTGATGTATGGGGAAAGGTGGACTGCATGCAGGAATACATGAAGAGTTTTGTCAGAGAGAGGAGGGGAAGTATAAAACAAAAGAATCTAACATACGTGCTATAAATATTTTGCAAAATAACAGCAGAGTTGAAAATTCCTTCAACGGGCTTACCCACAGAGTGGATGTGGCAGAGGAAAGAATAAAATAGGTCAATAAAAATGGACCAAACTAAAATACAAGAAGACAAATCAGTGACCAAGAAGAGAATGTAAAAGATGTAAAATAATATTACATGGTTCCACATATGCATAATTGAAGGCCCAGAAAGGAAAGAAAGAGAATAGAATAGAAGAAATATTTGAAGAAAAGAAGGCTGAAAATTCTTCAAAATTAATGAAATATGAAACAAATCATATGTCAAAAAACCCCACAGTGGCGTCTGTTCCCCATAGGCCAGAGGTGGTGGGTTCAGACTCAGCCCCGGCCAAAAACTGCAGAAAAAAAAAGCCCAAAGTATAAAAAGTAAATAAAAACACACTAAGAAGAAAAACTGAAAATTTTGAAGACAGCCAGAGAAAGGAAACATGTAGCTAACCAATAATAAGAAATACAGTAGACTTCTCATGCAAAACTGTGCAGGATAGAAGCCAGAGGAGCAATCTCATTAAAATACTGAACAGAAAAATTACAACCTGTGAAAAATAAGGATGAAATAAGACTTTTCAGATAAACATGACCTGAGAGAATGTACATCTAGCCGCGCTGCCCCATAACAGTGCTCTAAGACATTCATCATCCGGAGGAACATGATACCACATACAAACATGGACTTACCCATAGAAATGAAGACCATCAGAAATGATGATAATGTGCATACACATAGAAGATATTTTTCTTTGTCATTAATCTCTTTATAAATAATTGACTAGGATAGGATCAAGATGGCCAACTAGGCACAGGTAGTATGTGCCTCTTCCACAGAGAGGGACCAGAATACTAAGAATATTCTCACATTTCAAACAGATTATCCAGGAGTGAATACTAGGATGCATCAGGGAAGGATATGAAGCACCAAAAGTGGGTAAGGAGAGGGTCTAGGGCCACTGGCCTAGCTGTGGAGTAGCTAATGGCTAAGAGAAGCTGCTGGAAGTGTGGAAAAGTAAGGGAGGAGTCCCTAGGACTCCACTCTCTGAGATGAGCATTTACAATCCTGGCTACAAGAGAATCCCCTGAACCACACAAGTCCCAGGCCTAATGTAGGGAGCTGCTTGGAGATTGCACACAGGCGTTGCTCAAGAAAGTGAACGAATGTGGAATCCCACAAGCACCCAAGTCTAGAGCAGCCTGAGCTGGGTGGCATTCTGACAGCCTAGATGCTGGGCAACTGCAGGCACACCTACAGCCACTGCATCCCTCTCAGGAGGGATAAAGCAGCACAGACACTGCCGCCTGCCCCTAGGAAGGTGCCCACCACGCTGATACATGCTGCTGTTGACACTGAGACATGAGCACACAACATTTTCCAGTCTCTTACCTATGCTGCCTGCCTAGGTGGGGCCCCAGCCTTTCTGGTTACAGATCAAAGGTGACATTTTCAGAGTTTGACAATGGGAAGTGCTTCCCACTGAGGCTGAATAAGGGCTGGCATTGCTGCTGCATCTGTGTAGCTGAGGGGGGACAGGGAAACCAGACATTCTAGCATGTATCTGGAACAGTGCCCAGCATCATGCATTCAGCTGCCGTGGGATGAAGAAGTCTCAAGCAAACTACACTCCCCACCCAATCCGCCAGTTTTATGCCAGTGCAGTCCTGCCCCTGACCTGCAAATGATAGTGCCAAGGCACCATTTTGGAACTTTCATGCTGGGTAGCTCCCCATCCTTAGATTGAATTCAGGCCGATGCATCTGTATGTAGTCCTACCCAGCTAAGGAGAAACAGGGAAGTTCACTCTCTCCTCCATATTCCTAGGACCATTCCAGCTGCCTTCCTACACATTACTGTGAGAGAGACACAAGCAGACCAAATACTACACAATTCCTGCCCACACTTCTGACCTGAAAGGGGACCTGCCTTTCTCATTACAAATCCACAGCTGGCACCATTTAACGCTGGGCCCCCCTTCACCCTCAGGCCAAGTTCAAGTTCAAGGTGATGTGGCTTCAGCCGTGACTCAGCCGGGAAGGAACAGGGGACACCAAGCTCTCCTAAACACACTTTATTATTATTGTTTTTTTTTTTCTAAACACACTTTAGACAATACTCACCATCCTGTTACAGGTAGCCAAGGGACTGGGACTATCCTGCCCAATCCATTGCAGGTAACAAGAACACCACTTGGGTCCTGGTGGCTGGCTTCCACACTGCTGTTGCCACCTCAGAGATCATACCAGCTATTCAGAGGCCTGAGAATGCGCACACACACCCAGCCCTCTGCTCCAACTACTAGCTTCCAAGCAAGCCACCTGAAGGGACACAAATGGCTTCTTGGGACATACTAACACCGCACCCCGCATAAGTTGCTCTGGGACCTAAAATCAGACACACAGAGACCTCTGATCTGACACTAGTCCCCAAAACTGGTTCAGCTAACATTCGAGTTTCCAGAAAATCTCAACCACAGCCTCTACAAATAACTGTTCCCATAGCCACCAAGGAAATGAGATCTGAATGACCCTCTATGACCTAAGAAGTCATACAAAGACCACACTACTACCGGCACCCAAAATTAAAGCCAAGGTAGGTGTCCTACTCAAACAGCAGCACATATGTATCATCAGGAAAAAATTTTCCCATTCAATCAATTTCAAAAAGTCAGAACAAGTGACCACTACATCACATGTGCAGATATCAATGAAAGCACACAAGAAATAGAAAAAGGCAAGGAAATGTGACTCACAAAAGGACAACAACAGATGTCAAAACATTATGCATAATGCCAGAAAAAGAATTCCATATACTAATCCTACAGAAGCTCATGAGATACAAGAGAAATCTGAAAATCACTACAAAGAAATCTAAATATTAATTCAGGATATAAAGGAGAAATTTACAAAGGCGATGACATCTTAAGAAAAACACAAATTCTAGAGCTAAAAAATTCATCAAAGGAAATGTGAAACACATTCAAAACCTTCAAAACAGACCAGATCAAGCAGAAGAAAATCTCAGAACTTGAAGGCAGGTTTCTGGAATTAATCAAGTTATACAAAAACAAGGAAAAGAGAACAAAAAAAGAATGAGAATAACCTTTGAGATGTCGGGACTACATAAGTGACCAAACCTATGAAATAACAGTATTGCTATGGGGAAGAGAGCCTTCTTTAAGGAAATAATTGATGAAAATTTCTGAGGACTTCCAAGAGAGTTATACATTCTGATGCAGGAGACCTAATGATCCCCCAGTCAAACACACTGCAAAAAGGACATGTATAATCCGAAAGACTAAAGTCAAGGTGGAAGAGATACTTTGTAAAATAACAAGAGGAGAAAAGTGTCTCTAATCACTTAAAAGGAAACTCCATCAGACTAACACCAAACTAATCAGCAGAAACGTTCCAGACCAGAAGAGAATAAGAGGGCATTTTTAAAATGCTGAAAGAAAAGAACTATCAGTCAAGAATTTTAGGAAAACAATCCAAGATGGCAGCCGAGTACTAGCTTCTCTGCAACAGGGCACAGTGAGTCTGGGGAGATAAGACTCCAGGCATCTCTGGCTGGTGGGATCTGCCCATACTCATCTCTTTGAGGATACAGGGAGTCACCAAGGGAATTCTGGACCCCAAGAGGAAGACAAAAAACAGTGGAAAACTGGCAAGGGGTTGTGTGTGTTCAATCGACCTAATCCCGCCAGCAGCCATAAGTACAAGCAGCAGTGAGATTACAAACTGGAAAGGCCTTACTTGTGAACTGTTTAGGTGTTTTTGGACTTGACACTCAGTTGAACTGCCCTGGGGAGAGCTTGAGCAGGAGTGCGGAGAATTTTGGGCATTGTCTAGGGCCCCAGACTGACCCGCAGAGCCGGATGGAGCTAATAGTGTTTGGCTGTGGGCTACAGGGAGCCATTGTGAGAGAACTGCCCCAGCAAGCTCCACCCTCAGGGTCACAGAGCAAGGATCTGGCGGGAGCTAGTAACCTAGTGACTGAGCAGCCTAAAGGCGGGGACTGAGCTGCCTTACAGCCTTAACCCTCAGGGGCAGAGTGAGACCGGTTTTGGTACACTGGAGCCTCGGGCTATTGCCCTGGGTAGAGTGCCGTGGTGTCACAGCTCATAGCAACCTCAAACTCATGGGCTTGGCACTGCCCGGACCTCCATAAGAGCTGCACCGCGACCCGCGACCTGCGCCCACCGGGCCTCCGCATGCCCTGACCAGGAACTGTGGGGGCCGTGCAACCCTGCATACACCCTCCAGTACCCTCCCTGCCTCCACACTGGCCCACTCATCTGGCCAGGGACTCTGGTAGCCGTTTGCCCCCGGGAGCCCTCCCTGCCTCTGTGCAGAGCCCTTCTCCTGGCGAGAGACTGCTGGAGCCTTGGGCTCTCTGTGCCAAAGTCACTGAGTGCCAGGCACTCCCAGAACCATGCGCACCACCTCCCGCCCTGTTGCTGGATCCGAGTGTGTCACACTCTGGAACTGCTTCCTCAACCAGAACTCCCTGGTGGGGGCAGCCCCAGAAGAACAACACAGGGTCACTCCCTACAAAGATCCAGCAACAATAGAGTGATCCCGCTGGGGTCTAATCTTGGAGAGACACCTCCCCAACTCTGAGGACAGCCAGAGGCAACAGTGAAAAACAATCATGAGGTTAAATCAACAGAAAAACTCTGGCAATATGAATAATCAGAGTAGATCAACTCCCCCAGGGATCAATGGGGGCAGACACAGCACAAGATTCCATGCACAAACAAATAGCTGAGATGTCAGAAATCGAATTCAGAATCTGGATAGCAAATAAGATCGAATTAGAATTCCAAGCAGTAATCCAAAAGACATCTTAAAAATTCAACGAATTCAAAGACCAAATGACCAAAGATTTTGACATATTGAGACAAGAAGTTGCAGCCCTCAAACATCTGAGAAACACAGTAGAATCCCTCAATAACAGAATGGAGCAAGTAGAAGAAAGGATTTCTGACTTTGAAGACAAAGCTATCGAACACTCCAAAACTCTCAAAGAGGAAGAGAAATGGAGGGCAAAAACAGATCACTCTGTCAGAGAGCTCTGGAATAATTCAAAGAAAACCAATATTCGTCTTATAGGGATCCCCGAAAGCGACGAAGTGGCTTCACAAGGCACAGAGTCTCTTCTCTATGAGATTATGAAGGAGAACTTACCAGACATGCCAAGAGATTCTGAAATCCAGATAGCAGACAGTTTGAGAACTCCAGCATGACTCAACCCAAATAAGACATCCCACAGACACATCATTATCAATTTCACTAAAGTTAATATGAAGGAGAAAATTCTGAAAGCAGCCAGACAAAAGAAAACCATCACCTATAAGGGCAAGAATATTAGAATAACTGCAGATTTCTCTGATGAAACCTTTCAAGCTAGAAGAGGATGGTCATTGACTTTTAATCTCCTAAAAGAAAATAACTTTCCACCCAGGATCCTGTACCCAGCTAAACTAAGTTTCATTTATGACAGAGAAATTAAATACTTCAATGACATTCACATGTTGAAGAAATTTGCCATAACTAAACCAGCTCTCCAGGATAATCTCAGACCTATCCTCCATAAAGCCCAGCATAATCCTCCACCACAAAAGTAAACCCACCCAGAAAATTTTGAGCAAATTCCAACTCCCACAGTCACAAAAGGATTAAAAATGTCCACTGGACTCTCAAAAGGCTTATCCATATTCTCAATTAATGTGAATGGTTTAAATGTCCTCTAAAGAGGCATAGGTTGGCTGACTGGATACAAAAACTCAAGCCAGATATCTGCTGCATACAAGAATCGCATCTTACATTAAAAGACAAATATAGACTGAAGGTGAAGGGATGGTCATCTATACTCCAGGCAAATGGAAAGCAGAAAAAAGCAGGTGTTGCAATCCTATTCGCAGATGCAGTAGGCTTTAAACCAACCGAAATAAGGAAGGATAAGGATGGACACTTCATATGTGTTAAAGGTAATACTCAATATGATTAGATTTCAATTATTAAAATTTATGCACCCAACCAGAATGCACCTCAATTTATAAGAGAAACTCTAACAGACATGAGCAACTTGATTTCCTCCAGTTCCATAGTAGTTGGAGATTTTAACACCCCTTTAGCAGTGCTAGAAAAATCCTCCAAAAAGAAACTAAGCAAAGAAATTTTAGATTTAAACTTATCCATTCAACATCTGGACTTAACAGACATCTACAGAACATTTCATCCCAACAAAACTGAATACACATTCTTCTCATCAGCCCACGGAACATACTCCAAAATCAACCACATCCTAGGCCACAAATCTAACCTCAGCAAATTTGAAAAAATAGAAATTATTCCTTGCATATTCTCAGACCATCATGGAATAAAACTTGAATTCAATAACAACAGGAATCTGCATACCCATACAAAAACATGGAAACTAAACAACCTTATGCTGAAGGATAGATGGGTTATAGATGAGATTAAGAAGGAAATCACCAAATTTTTGAAACAAAACAACAATGAAGACATGAATTATCAGAACCTCTGGGATACTGCAAAGGCAGTCCTAAGAGGGAAATTTATTGCACTGCAAGCCTTCCTCAAGAAAATGGAAAGACAGGAAGTTAATAACTTAATGGAACATCTCAAGCAACTGGAGAAAGAAGAACATTCCAACCACAAACCCAGTAGAAGAAAAGAAATAACTAAAATCAGAGCAGAATTAAATGAAATTGAAAACAAAAGAAAACAAAAAAATTATACAACAGATCAATAAATCGAAAAGTTGGTTTTTTTGAAAAGATCAATAAACTAGATAAACCTTTGGCCAACCTAACCAGGAAAAAAAGAGTAAAATCCCCAATTTCTTCAATCAGAAATGGTAACAATGAAATAACAGCAGATCCCTCAGAAATTCAAAAAATCCTTAACGAATACTGCAAGAAACACTACTCTCAGAAATATGAAAATCTGAAAGAAATCGACCAATACCTGGAAGTACGCCACCTACAAAGACTTAGCCAGAATGAAGTGGAAATGTCGAACAGGCCTATATCAAGTTCTGAAATAGCATCAACTATACAAAATCTCCCTAAAAAGAAAAGCGCAGGACCAGATGGCTTTACGTCAGAATTCTGCCAAACCTTTAAAGAAGAACTAGTACCTATATTACTAAACCTCTTCCAAAATATAGAAAAAGAAGGAATATTACCCAACACATTCTACGAAGCAAACATCACCTTGACCCCCAAACCAGGGAAAGACCCAACAAGAAAAGAAAATTATAGACCAATATCACTAATGAATATTGATGCAAAAATACTCAGTAAGATCCTAACGAACAGAATCCAACAACACATCAAAAAATTATACACCATGACCAAGTGGGATTTATCCCAGGGTCTCAGGCCTGGTTCAATATACGTAAATCTATAAATGTAATTCAGCACATAAACAAATTAAAAAACAAAGACCATATGATTCTCTCAAATGACGCAGAAAAAGCTTTTGATAATATTCAGCATCCCTTCATGATCAGAACACTTAAGAAAATTGGTATATTCTATGGACCAGTGACTTCTGTAAGCCTCCTGTTTCTTCCCCTTTTGAACAAGAGTGCCCCTAGTGGTTACTTGTGTGTGTTTCTGCCATTGCATATTGTGTCTTTGGAAGAGGTAACTTGTTTCTTTAGTTCACAGGTCTTCAGATAAGAAATGTACTTAAGAAACTACACCCAGGGCGGCGCCTGTGGCTCAAGGAGTAGGGTGCCGGTCCCATATGCCAGAGGTCAGGTTCTAACCTAGCCCCGGCCAAAAACCAAAAAAAAAAAAAAAACTACACCCAAGAGCCACCTTCTCACCTGGACTTGATTTAGATATTAAGAGTCTGTACTTTGAGCTGATGTTGTAATGGAATAAGACTTTAGGGAATGTAGAGGGGGGATGCGTTTTGCATATGGGAGGGATGTGAATCAGTAGGAGCTGGAGGGGAGACTGGAGCCAGTCTTCAAGGGCCTTGATGATTCATGTCCCCTGATACTTCATTCCCTTGTGTCGTCTCCTTCCACACTAGATAGGGCTGACAAAGCTAGGTCATAAAAGACAATGAAGCCTCTATCTTGCTCTCTCTTGGATTGTGGAGATGTCAGCCACTATGAGGATACACATGCAACCTTGTGGAGAGGTCCAAATGGCAGGAATTAGATGTTTCCTGCCAGCAGCGAGCATGAACTTGACTTTCCAGCTATGTAAATAAGCTTTTTCAGGAACGGATCCTCCAGAGGTTGTCATGTCTTCAAATGCCTGCAGTTCCGCTGATGTCTTAACTACAGCCTTAGGAGAAAGGTGATGTCCAACTACCTGGCTAAGCCACTCCTGAATTCCTGACCCACAGAAACTGAATAAATAAATATCATTAATTAAAAAAAAAAAAAGAAAGAAAGAAAATTGGTATAGAAGGGACATTTCTTAAACTAATAGAGGCCATCTACAGCAAACCCACAGCCAATATCATACTGAATGGAGTTAAATTGAAATCATTTCCACTTAGATCAGGAACCAGGCAAGGTTGCCCATTGTCTTCATTGCTCTTTAACGTTGTAATGGAAGTTCTAGCCATTGCAATTAGGGAAGAAAAGGTGATCAAAGGTATCCACAAAGGGTCAGAAGAGATCAAACTTACACTCTTCGCAGATGATATGATCGTATATCTGGAAAACACTAGGGATTCTACTACAAAACTTTTAGAAGTGATCAAGGAATACAGCAATGTCTCAGGCTACAAAATCAACACCCATAAATCTGTAGCATTTATATATACCAACAATAACCAAGCTGAACAAACAGTCAAGGACTCTATTCCTTTCACAGTAGTGCCAAAGTAGATGAAATATTTGGGAGTATACCTAACAAAGGACATGAAAGATCTCTACAAAGAGAACTATGATACATTAAGAAAAGAAATAGCTGGAGATGTTAGCAAATGGAAAAACATATCATGCTCATGGCTGGGAAGAATCAACATTGTTAAAATGTCTATACTACCCAAAGCAATATATAATTTTAATGCAATTCCTATTAAAGCTCCATTGCCATATTTTAAAAATCTTGAAAAAATAATACTTTGTTTTATATGGAATCAGAAAAAAACTCAAATAGCCAAAACATTACTCAGCAATAAAAACAAAGCTGGAGGAATCACACTACCAGACCCAAGACTGTGCTATAAATCGATAGTGATCAAAACAGCATGGTACTGGCACAAAAACAGAGAAGTAGATGTCTGGAACGGAATAGAGAATCAAGAGATGAATCCAGCTACTTACCGTTATTTGATCTTTGACAAACCAATTAAAAACATTCAGTGGGGAAAAGATTCCCTATTTAACAAATGGTGCTGTGTGAACTGGCTGGTGATCTGTAAAAGACTGAAACTGGACCCACACCTTTCACCATTAACTACGATAGACTCTCACTGGATAAAAGATTTAAACTTAAGACATGAAACTATAAAAATACTTGAAGAAGGGCGGTGCCTGTGGCTCAAGGAGTAGGGTGCCGGTCCCATATGCTGGAGGTGGTGGGTTCAAACCCAGCCCCGGCCAAAACAAAACAAAACAAAACAAAAAAATACTTGAAGAAAGTGCAGGGAAAACTCTTGAAGGAATTGGCCTGGGTGAATATTTTATGAGGAGGACTCCCCAGGCAATTGAAGCAGTATCAAAAATACATTACTGGGACCTGATCAAACTAAAAAGCTTCTGCACAGTCAAGAGCACAGTAAGTAGGGTGGTGCCTGTGGCTGAAAGGGGTAGGGCGCTGGTCCCATATGCTGGAGGTGGTAAGTTCAAACCCAGCCCCGGCCAAAAACTGCAAAAAAAAAAAAAAAAAAAAAGAACACAGTAAGTAAAGCAAGCAGACAGCCCTCAGAATGGGAGAAAATATTTGCAGGTTATACCTCCGATAAAGGTCTAATAACCAGAATCCACAGAGAACTCAAATGTATTAGCAAGAAAAGAACAAGTGATCCCATCTCAGGATGGGCAAGGGACTTGAAGAGAAATTTCTCTAAAGAAGACAGACACACGATCTACAAACCCATGGAAAAAAGCTCATCATCCTTAATCATCAGAGAAATGCAAATCAAAACTACTTTGAGATATTACCTTACCCCGGTAAGAGTAGACAACATAACAAAATCCCAAAACAATAGATGTTGGCATGGATGTGGAGGAAAGGGCACACTTCTACACTGCTGTTGGGAATGCACACTAATATGTTCCTTCTGGAAGGATGTTTGGAGTATACTTAGGGACCTAAAAATAGACCTGCCATTTGATCCTATAATTCCTTTACTAGGTTTATACCCAGAAGACCAAAAAACACAATATAACAAAGACATTTGTATCAGAATATTTATTGCAGCCCAATTCACAATTGCTAAGTCATGGAAGAAGCCCAAGTTCCCATCGACCCACAAAGGGACTAGCAATGTATACCATGGAATATTATGCAGCCTTAAAGAAAGATGGAGACTTTACCTCTTTCATGTTTACATGGATGGAGCTGGAACATATTCTTCTTAGCAAAGTATCTCAGGAATGGAAGAAAAAGTATCTAATGTACTCAGTTCTAGTATGAAGCTAATTTATAGCTTTCACATGAAGGCTATAACCCAACTATAGCACAAGAATGTGGGGAAAGGGACAAGGAAGGGGAAGGGAGGGGGATGTTAGGGTGGAGGGAGGGTAATGGGTGGGGCCACACCTATGGTGAATCTTAAAATGGGTACAGGCGAAACTTATTAAATGCAGAATACAAATATCTACATATAATAACTAAGAAAATGCCATGAAGGCTACGTTGAACAGTTTGATGAGAATATTTCAGATTGTATATGAAACCCGCACATTGTACCCCTTGATTGCACTAATGTACACCGCTATGATTTAACAATAAAAAAATAATAAATTTTAAAAAAAGTTGTATGCATGGCAAATAAGCACATTAAAAAAAAAAAGGAAAGCAAACCAAAAAAAGAGATAGAAAGCTATAGTAATGTCATGAGGAATAAAAAAAGTATACAAATCAGTAGCCTTCATTTATGCTAATAACATCCAAGCTGAAAAGCAAATCAAGGACACAATCGCCTTCACAGTAGCTTCAGAAAAATGAAATACCTGGGAATATATCTAACAAAGGAGGTAAAAAATCTTTACAGAGAGAATTATGAAACCCTGAGAAAAGAAATAGCAGAAGACAGCTGGGCGCAATGGCTCACACCTGTAATACTAGCACTCTAGGAGGCCGAGACAGGTGGATTGCCTGAGCTCAAGAGTTCAAGACTAGCCTGAGCAAGAGCAAGATCCAGTCTTTAAAAAAAAAAAAAAATAGCTGGGCATTGTGGTGGGTGCCTGTATTCCCAGTTACTTGGGAGGCAAGAGTTTGAGATTGCTATGAGCTATGACACCACAGCACTCTACTGAGGGCAACAAAATGAGACCCCGTCTCAAAAAAAAAAAAAAAGAAAGAAAGAAAGAAATAGCAGAAGACATTAAAAAACGGAAGAACATACCACGCTCTTGTCTGGGAAAAATCAACATTGTTCAAATGTTCATAAAACTGAAAGCAATCTACACATTTAATGCAATCTCCAGTAAAATACCAACGTCATATTTTGAAGAACACACAAAAAAATAATTCTTCATTTTATATGGAACCAGAAAAACTATGCAGCCAAGACAATTCTTAGCAATAAAAACAAATCCAGAGGCATTACCCTATCAGACTTCAGGTTATGCTACAAGTCCACAGTGATCAAAGCAGCATGGAATTGGCACAATAATAGAGATATAGATGTATGGAACAGAATAGAAAACCTAGAGATGAAACCAGCCTCATATAGCCATCTGATCTTCTATAAACCAAACAAAAGCATACAGTGGGGAAAGGAATCCCTATTCAACAAACGGTAAACTGGATAACCACATGTTAAAGACTGAAACTGGGGTGGCGCCTGTGGCTCAGTCCATAGGGCGCCGGCCCCATATACAGAGGGTGGAGGGTTCAAACCCGGCCCCAGCCAAACGGCAACAACAACAACAAAAATAGCCGGGTGTTGTGGTGGGTGCCTGTAGTCCCAGCTACTCGGAAGGCTGAGGCAAGAGAATCGCCTAAGCCCAGGAGTTGGAGGTTGCTGTGAGCTGTGTGACGGCACGGCATTCTACCAAGGGTGATAAACTGAGACTCTGTCTCTACAAAAAAAAAAAAAGACTGAAACTGGACCCAAGTGTGGGAAAAACTCTTGATGATATTGGCCCGGAGAAAGATTTTATGAAGAAGACTCCATTGGCAATAGCAACAACAACAAATATGAATAAATGAGACTTAATTAAGCTAAAAGGCTCTGCACAGCTAAAGACAGAACAATTAAAGCAAACAGACAATCTTCAGAATAGGAAAAGATATTTGCATGTTACCAATCCAACAAATGATTGATAACCTGTAAAAATAACTCAAATTAATCAATGAAGAAAGAACAAACAATCCCATTTATCACTAGACAAGTGATATGAACAGAACCTTCTCTGAAGAAGACAAAGTGGCCAACACACACATGAAAAAATGCTAATCATCCCCAATCATCAGAGAAATGCAAATCAAAACCAAGTTGAGATATCATGTAACTCCAGTGAAACTAGGCCATGTCACAAAGTCTCAAAGCTGCAGATACTGAAGAGGGTGTGGAGAAAAGGAAACACTAATACAGCCTCTTTGGAAAGAAGTATGGAGAATCCTCAAAGAACTAAAGATACCATTACTAGGTATCTACCCAGAAGAAAAAAAATCATTTTACCATAAAGACATATGCACTAGAAATATTTATTGCAGCTCAATTCACAATTGGCCAAGATGTGGAATCAGACCAAGTGCCCATCACCCCATGAATGGATTAATAAAGCGTGGTACATGTATACCATGGAATATTATTCATCCATAAAAAGATGAAGACTTTACATCTTTGCATTAAACTGGATGGAGCTGGAGTATCACATGAATGGAAAAGCAAGCATCCCATATACTCAATAATACTAATATGAAACCAGTAGATGAACAAATACATGCCCACCCAAAAGAAAAACACAGTAAAATTCAAGTTGGGGGGAGGAGAGGGAAAGAGGAGAGGGAGAAAGGAGGGGATTGGTGTTATCTCACCTAACAGGCACAATATAAGGGTTTATGGCACACCTCATGGGTGAGAGACACAACTACAATTTGGACTTTTCCTAATAAATGCAAACAACGTAACCTAATTGTACCCTCATATTATTCTGAAATAAAATAACAATAATTTTTAAAACTTACATAAATAAAAAATAATCCAACTACATGCTGTTTACAAGAAATTCACCTTACCCATTAAGACACATGTAGACTGAAAGGGATATGAAAAGGTATTCTACACAAATGGAAATGAAAAGGGAGCAGGAGTAGCTATACTTCTATCAGATAAAACAGGCTTTAAATCAAAAACAATAAAAAAGGGCGGCGCCTGTGGCTCAGTCAGTAAGGTGCCAGCCCCAGGAGGGTGGCGGGTTCAAACCTGGCCCTGGCCAAACTGCAAAACCAAAAAAAAAAAAAAAATAGCCGGGCGTTGTGGCAGGCGCCTGTAGTCCCAGCTACTCGGGAGGCTGAGGCAAGAGAATCGCTTAAGCCCAGGAGTTGGAGGTTGCTGTGAGCTGTGTGAGGCCAGGCACTCTACCCAGGGCCATAAAGTGAGACTCTGTCTCTACAAAAAAAAACAATAAAAAAGACAAGGAAGAGATGGGCACCATTGCTCAATGGTTAGTGTGCCAGCCCCACACACCCAGAGTGGTGAGTTTGAACCTTGCCTGGTCCAGATTAACAAAAAACAACAAAAAAAAAAAAAAAAGAAAGAAAAACAAAAAATAATAAAGAAGGTCATTACGGGTATATAATGCTAAAGGGATCAATTCATTGTTAAGACCAAATTCCGCCACTGAGAGATCACTAGGCACACATGCAAAAAACAAAGGAGTGACTTTATTCAAGCATGCTTGGGCTGTACCTCCAGCAGAACTCTGCTCAGAGGGGATGACCCCGAGGTAGAGATGATGTCAGGTTTTATACTTTTTGGCGTGATGCATTTTGGGTTGCAACAAAACACGGGGGAAATTTCCAGGGGAAAACCGGGACAAAGTTGGGGGGTTGGTTGGCGCAGGGATTGAGGTAACTTAGGAGGTTTAGGATTGGCTAGCTCTGTCTAGGACCGGCCCCACTCAGAGGCTGTGAGAACAAAGGAGTACACGTTGGATTGGCTGGCTCTATTTGGAAATGACCCCCTACCCCCACCCCAGGCTATGAGACCCGGGAGGGTGGGTCTGGTTGTGGTTAGGGTACAAGAGCTAACTTTTACCCAGGGGGTGGCCGCTGAGAATCTCTCAGCCCCTGATGAAAGACTGACTCTGTCTCCCCTTCCTCACCCTACTAACTAGCCTTTCTGCCTTCTCTCCCATATCCCCCATGTCTCTCACTGCCCTCAACATCTCTGGGTGGGAGTTAGTCAGCATTGTAGTGTAAATAACTCACTTGTAGTCAAAACCCTCTCTTTCCAGCAATTAGTTACTACAAAGTTTGTTAGAAACTATTCCTCTTGCTGCAAAAAAAAAAAAAAAAAAAAAAACTGTGGTTGCTATGTTACAAACTATCTTGATATAAGGTGCTGGGATTTGGCAGAAGCCCCAAGGTCAATTACTTATTTAGAACTAGAGGAAAAAAAAAAATGGTCTGTTTAAACTTGTAGCTGCTTCCCCCTGCCCCTTAACTGCCCCTCCGCAGGGTTAGGTTTTGCCGCTGGGCCCTTCACATCGAGAGGATATAATGATTCTAAATGTGTGCACACCCAACATTGGAGCACCCAGATTAAAAAAACACATATTACTAGATCTAATGAAAGAGATAGATAGCACCACAATAATAGTGGGGGCTTTAATATCCAACTCACAGCATTAGACAGAACATCAAGACAGAAATCAACCAGGAAACATTAAACTTAAATTGGATTTTGGACCAAATGGACTTTACATATTTACCAAACATTCTACCTAACAGCTACAGACTATACATTCTTTTCATCACCACATGAAACATTCTCCATAAAAGCCTACATTTTAGGCCAAAAAACAAATCTTAACAAATTTTAGAAAATCAAAATCATATCAGCTATCATCTCGTACAACAGTGGAATAAAGCTAGAAATAAATATAAAGAGGGACTTCAGAAATTACAGAAATACATGGGAGAGGTGTTGAGGCTGATGCATCCAGAGATCTGCCAGTTGGGGCAGTCGGGACCTGCTTTGGGGGCATGAGCTGAGGACATAACGCCAACACCACCAGTATTTTGTATAGATTGACTGAAGCAGAAATTAAAACTTCCCCTGGAGAATGCATCCATCCTTTCAGAGGACTTTCTACAGGAAGGGCACTGATTATGGATTGGCAACCTGGACCCCAAAATCACAGAATAGCACCTTCTCAAGCTTCTCCAAAAGTTTGGGAAGGTAAAGCAGTTTGACTTCCTCTTTCACAAGTCAGGTGCTTTAGCGGGACAGCCTCGAGGGTACTGTTTTGTTAACTTTGAAACTAAGCAAGAAGCAGAACAAGCCATCCAGTGTCTCAGTGGCAAGCTGGCTCTGTCTGAGAAGCTGGTGGTGCGGTGGGCACATGCTCAAGTAAAGAGATATGATCATAACAAGAATCTTTTCTTTTTCTTTTGTTGTTGTAGTTTTTGGCCGGGGCCAGGTTTGAACCCTCCACTTCCAGTATATGGGGCAGGTGCTGCCCATAACAAGAATCTTAACATGTTATGTTATGATATGATCATAACAAGGATCTTATCAGATCCTTCTGATCAGTCTTGAGCCATCCTCAAGCACTGAGCCTACTCAGTCCAATCTGTCACTGCAAAGATAAAACCCACTGAAGCAAAGCTGAAATGATGGCAGAAAATCCTGATGCAGAGTATCAAGCAGCACCTGTTTATTCATACTTTAAGCCACCAGATCAAAAAGTACTACTCCTTATTCTAGAAAGGCTTGGAAATCTTAAAGATGATGGTTGTGAATTAATGTAGCAGCAAAAGCAAATTGGTCTCCACAACTCTGCCTTTGTACTTTGTAGATGTAAATGGTACTACCAAACAGAGCATAATCACGTTAGAGTTTGGTAATATAATGTTTTGGTTGTTGTTACGATGTCTATTCCCTGAACTATGTGCAATTGAGCATCATCCAGAATAAATAGGATTGTGTCCCAGATTGCAATTTGAATCCTCGGATGCTCTAATTGGCTAGTTTGTTTGGATGTGTGACTCCAGAAACATTCTATAGTGTGCCAGAGAGAATGTTATTTAAATCAGGAAACTAAATGTATTAACATCCATTAAAAAAATAAGCATCTTTCTGTGTTCACATGTCTTTACAACATAAAAAGTAAAAGATGAGGAGAGTGAAAGACATTTTAAATCATGTTCAGAACTGTTGCTCCAGCATTTACTATGGAAATCCCTCCAACTGGACTAAAAAAGAGAAATTTCTTGGCCAAAAAGAGCTGGTTCCTTGAACAAATGTTGTAGTAATAATCTAAGAAGTATGCTTATTGTTTCAAAATCCAATTAGAAAAGGCAAAATTTCTTGGAAAACTTTAACATTGCTGTATTGGTCACTATCAAACATTATTTCCTGATAATTGTGTAGAGGTCTGAGTAGAAGGGTTTGCATGTGTGCAGGATGAGGAGGGCACAAGCAGTGGGTACAGTCAATGAAGCAAAAACCAATCTGGCACCAAGATTGTAATGACCTCAAGATGTAGGTAGTTTCTTTTTTTTTGTAGAGACAGAGTCTCACTGTCCCGCCCTCGGTAGAGTGTCGTGGCGTCACACGGCTCACAGCAACCTCTAACTCTTGGGCTTCTGCGATTCTCTTGCCTCAGCCTCCCGAGCAGCTGGGACTACAGGCGCGCACCAGAACACCCAGCTATTTTTTTGTCACAGTTTGGCCGGGGCTGGGTTTGAACCCGCCACCCTCGGTATATGGGGCCAGCGCCCTACTCACTGAGCCACAGGTGCCGCCCAAGATGTAGGTAGTTTTAAAAGACTGCATGACTTGGTGGTGCCCGTAGCTCAGTCGGCTAGGACACCAGCCACATACACCAAGGGTGGCAGGTTCGAACCTGGCCTACGCCTGATAAACAACAATGACAACTGCAACAACGACAACAAAAAAAAAATACAGCCAGGCGCTGTGGCGGGCGCCTGTAGTCCCATCTACTTGGGAGGCTGAGGCAGGAGAATCACTTAAGCCCAAGAGTTGGAGGTTGCTGTGAGCTGTCATACCATGACACTCTACCCAGGGCAACAGCTTGAGACTCTGTCTCAAAAAAAAAAAAAAAAGACTGCATGACTTGAAAGTGATTTTTCATTCATAGAACATACTTTTCCCTAGATATATGCACTGCTTTGAAGATTCTAAATTTAACAATATAGAGAGATAGATAAACCAACAGATTGGGAATGTGTTTCTTCAGCACAGTCTTGGTCATTTTGGTGCCAAGTGTGACAGACTGTTTCATTGGACAGCACCATTGCTCTTTACCAAGTGAATCACTTTGTTATTCCAGGTTCTATTCTTGGTGATTACAGACTATTTACCACTATTGTTTCTTGCAAGAGGAAACTTTGGGAGTTTTTTTGTTTATTTGTTTGTTTGTTTTGAGACAGAACCTCAAGCTGTCACTCTTGGTAGAGTACTATGGCATCACAGCTCACAGAAACCTCAAACTCTCAGGCTTAAGCAATTCTCTTGCCTCAGCCTCCCAAGTAGCTGAGACTACAGGTGCCCGCCACAATGCCCAGCTATTTTTTGGTTGTAGTTGTCATTGTTGTTTGGCAGGCCCAGGCTGGATTCGAACCCGCCAGCTCCGGTGTATGTGGCTGGCATCCTAGCTGCTTGAGCTACAGGCACCGAGCCAAGAGAAAACTTTCATTATAAGTGCCTAAGTCTTCCCATGAGTGTAAATGAATTTAAGACACTTTAATCAAAACTTCAGCATAGTGAGGTTTCAAAATTCACAGAACTGTTCAGAGAAATTGCTACCACTTTCCCAAGGTTAATCTCTTTAGATAGCTTTAAATGTCAAATGCTTTCTGCATTTATTACCTGTGTCTATGTATGATGCAAGTAACTCTCCTTCCATTTGGGGAATAGTTCAAAGAGGTGGGAGCACTGACTCCCATTTGTCTAGTGACTTCTTGGTATAGAATTCACCATTTTATCCTTAAGTCCTCAAAATAGAACTTAATGCTAAATAGTATATTGCTATTAAGTATTAGTATAAACAAATAAATAAAATAGTATTAAATAGATGCTATTTAACTTAATGCTAAATACTATTCTATTTTTAATAGGAATTTAGAAAATACTTAGAATTATATAGAGTTGTTTCCTTTAAAAACCAGAGGTATGGGCGGCACCTGTGGTTCAAGGAGTAGGCTGCCGGTTCCATATGCTGGAGGTGGCGGGTTCAAACCCAGTCCCAGCCAAAAAAAAAACAAAACACACACACACACACAAAAAAAAAATTTCAGAGTAAAAACCAGAGGTATTTATTTGTATTTAAAGCAATGTTTATTATTTGTGCCAAGTCTTATCCCTCCATGTGAATAAATGTAAGACAAAGAAAAAAAAGAAATACATAAAAATTAAACAACATATTCCTGAATGATCACTGAGTCAATGAAGAAATAAAGATGAAAATTTTTTTAAATTTTGAAATGAATGAAAATGAAAGCACAGCATACCAAATGCCTGTGGGATACAATAAAAGCAGAGCTACCAGGGAATTTTATAACATTAAATGCCTACATTGAAAATGTAGAAAAAATCACAAATTAACAACCTAACAAGGAACTAGAGAAAACCAAACCCAAAGTTAGCGGAAGAAAAGAGACAATAAAGGCCAGAGAAGAACTAAATGAAATAAATACACCAAACTCAATACACAAATTCAACAAAATGAAAGACTTCTTCTTTGAGAAGATAAATAAAATGGATAAACTACTAGCTAGACTAACCAAGAAGAGAGAAGATCCAAATAAGCACAATCAGAAATTAAAAAAGCAAGGAAATAGTACACAGTTGTATGGACACAAGACCATCAGAGATGCTTACAAATAACTATATGCTCACAAGCTAGAAAACCAGGAGGAAATGAATGAATTCCCGAAAGCATACAAGCTCCTGAGATAAACCCAGAAGAAACAGAAATGTTGAATAGATCAATAACCAGTAGTGAAAATGAATCACAAAAAAAAAAAAAAATCACAATTTTTTTTTAAAAAGCTAAGGACCTGATGGATTCACAGTTGAATTCTACCAGATATGCAGAGGAGAACTCGTGCCAATCCTACTGAAAGTATTCTCAAGATTGAGATGGGGAATTCTTCCTCTATAAAATCAGTATCACCCTGATACCAAAGCCAAGAAAAGCTGCAATGAAAAAAGTAAACTACAGATCAATATCTCTCATGAAAAAAAATCCTCAAATAATACCAGCCAACCGAATCCAACAGTGCATCAGAAGGATAATACACCACGATCAAGGAAATTTCATCCCAGAGATGCAAAGATGGTTCAACATATGCAAATCGCTAAGTGTGGTTCACTACATAAACAGAATTAAGAACAAAAACCATGTGATCATCTCCATAGATGCAGACAAAGCGTTCAGTAAAACCCAGCATCCCTTCATGATAACACAGAGAACTCAGCTTTGAAAGAGCATACCTCAAAATAATAAAAGCTATATATGACAAACCCATAGCCAACATCATACAGAATAGGGAAAAGGTAAAAGTATTCCCCCTTAGAACTGGAACAAGACAAAGATGCTCACTTTTTGTCACTTCTGTTCAGCACAGTACAGGAATTCCTAGCAGAAGCAGTCAGGCAAGAGCTAAAAATAAAGGGCATCCAAATTAGCAAACAGGAAGTCAAATTATCTCTGCTTTTGATGATATAATATTATACCTAGAAAACGCTAAGAACAACTCCAAAAGACCCCTAGATTTGATAAACAAAACAGCAAGTCTCAGATTACAGAATCAATATGCAAAGTTCAATAGCATTTGTATACAGAAACAACGGCCAAGCACAAAACAAAATCAAGAACTCAAGCACATGTACCATAGCTGCAAAAAACTAACAAAAATACACATACAACACACCCAGGAATAAATGTAACCAAGGAGATGAAAAGTCTGTACAAGAATAACTACAAATCACTGATGAAAGAAACTGTAGACAACACAAATGAATGGAAAAACATCCCATGCTCATGGATCAGAAGAATCTATATTGTGACAATGACCATACTGCCCAAAGCAATCTATAGATTCAATACAATTCCTATCAAAATGCCAATGTTACTTTTCATGAATTAGGAAAAAAACACAATTCTGAACTTTAGATAGAACAAAAAAAAGTGCCTGAATACCCAAATCAATCCTAACTAACAATAACTAAACTGGAGAATATGTTACCTTACCTCAAATTATGCTGCAAGGCTAGACTAAAAATCAAGCAACATGGTACTGGCGGCACCCATAGCTCAGTGGATAGGGCCCCAGCCACATACACTCAAGCTGGCAGGTTCAAACCCAGCCTGGGCCAGCTAAACAGTAATGACAACTCCAACAAAAAAATAGCCAGGCATTGCGGTAGGCACCTGTAGTCCCACCTACTTGGGGGGGCTGAGGCAAGAGAATCACTTAAGCCCAAGAGTTTGAGGTTGCTGTGAGCCGTGACACCATGGTACTCAACCAAAGGCGACATAGTGAGACTCTGTCTCAAAAAAATAAACAACATGGTACTGGCATGAAAGTAGACACATAAAATAATGCAACAGAATAGAGAACTCAGAAATAAAACTATATACCTACAACCAACTGATCTTTGACAAAGCAGACAAAAACATACACTGGAATAAAGGCACACTACTTGATAAATGGTGCTGGAAAAATTGGAGAGCCATATACAGAAGAATGAAACTAGATCCCTATCTCTCAGTTATACATGCATAAACAAATCCACTCAAGATGGATTAAATCAGTGTGTGGATGGATAGATTAAAAACTTTTTAAAGGTGAACTAAAGACTTAAATGTAAGACCTGAAACAATAAAAACTCTTGAAGGAAACCTAGGAGAACTTCTTTTGGACATTGGCCTAGGCAAAGAATTTATGACTAAAACCTCAAAAGCAAATGTAATAAAAATGGACACAAATGGGACTTAATTAAACTTAAAAGTCTCTGCACAGCAAAAAGTAATTAATTAATTAATTAATCAAAAGAGTTAGTAAACAATAGTTAAATAATCAATAGAGTTAATACAGAATGGGAGAAAATATTCACAAACTATGTGTCCAACAAAGGACTAACATCCAGAATCTACAAAGAATTCAAAATACTCAACAAGAAAAAAACAAGCTGGGCGACACCTGTGGCTCAAAGGAGTAGGGCGCTGATCCCATATGCTGGAGTTCAAACCCAGCCCCAGCCAAAACTGCAAAGAAAAAAAAAAAGAAAAGAAACAAGCTACCTCATTAGAAAGAAAAGCATTTCTTACAGTGCTGGAGACTGGGGAGTCCAAGGGCATAGTACCAGCATCTGCCCAGCTTCTGGTGAGGGTCTTCATACTGTGTCATGACATGGTAGAGGACATCACATGGTGAGAAGGTCTAGTTCAGGTCTCTCTGTCTTTTCTTATTATGTCACTAGTGACATCATAGGGGCCCCACCTGACATGATTTAAACCTAATCACCCCCTAAAAACGCATCTCTAAATATCCTCAACACATTAATGTGGGATTAGGTTTCCAACAAGTGAAATTTTAGAGACATATTCAAACCATAATGCCCATGAATTTCAACTTTTTCAGGATTCTTTTGTGATGACTATCTAACCACTAGCACTGTAAAAATAGTCACCAGGGAAATAACAGGCTTTGTCAAATGTCTCATGGCCTTTTCTTGAGTAATTATTAAGAATACACTAATTAAGCGGATACAAAAAAGATTAAAGTTTATAAATGAACTGAAGGAGCAAAAGAAATTTTGCCCCAAAATATGACTCCTTAGTATCAAGAATATTTTAAATTAAAGTCCATTCACGATCCAGAAACATTAAAGGAGGTCTTTCTCCTATCTACATAAAACCTGAGTAACCTGACTGAGATTCAAAAGGGGCTGCTGACTTCTTTATTACATGCTAATAGACCTGGCTCCAAAGTCATTTGAAGGAGGATACCTGTCTCTCAGGTTGACCTACAAATCAATCTGTTTCCACCCATCTACACACACACACACCCCAGCAACCACTTGCTGCACCTAAACTTTCCACATTCTCCCCTCCCCTTCCAAAAGAAATCTATAAAAATCTCTGACCATCACTGAGAATTTGCGTAATCATTCTTGTGGCTCCCCACATGCTCATGGTATTTGGAAATAAACTTTTCTCTTACTAATCTACTGTAATTGTGAATTGATCTTTCAGCAAACCAACCAAGGGAAAATCTGGGGCAGGTTTCACCCCAGATCCCTACAAACTTTTCAACTCTGTTTTATAATATTTCTGCCATAAAATTTTCTAAATTTCTTTTGTACATTATACCCTTAGGGTTTTTTTTAAATTAAATACAATAGAACCTCCATAGTTGACCACCTACCTACACTGACCACTTCTTTAAATTGACCTAATTTTCATGGACTAGACATGTATCACATGTACCCTATGGAAGACTGACTACCTCCATAAGTTGTATCTTGACCACTTGGACTGAGACACACAATATTAATTTACCCTCTTTAATTTGACCAGTTTTGCCTACTCCACACCAAGGGTGGAAAGGGTGGGCTTTTCCCTTTAGTTGTATTTTTTTTTATTTTTATTTTTATTTTTACATATACATGTATTGATTAGGTTTCCTTTTTTTTTTTTTTGCCTTCTAGTTGTATTTTTTTTTAGTATAAGTTCTGTTTTCATATCTTATCCATGAGTTGGATTAAGCCTAACATCCCATTGTTTATCACATGTTGCAGAAGACTTTTTCTAGGTGAAGGACTGGTCTCCAAAATATGACTTGTAGGTACACCCTATAAATACTGAAAAATCTTATAGTTAATTAAGACATGGTGGCCCAAAGGAAAGAAGTCAAAGAGCTGGCATTGAAGGAAAAGTGTGATTTTCTACATTTTCTGGAAAGCAACAGCCAAAGAAAGATGGCAGAACATTAGCAAGACCACAGATAAAAACATCCAAAAATGTAAACATGAGTACTTGGACAGATATAATAAGGAAAATGGTGACGTACAGCAGAAAAAAGAGGAAAACTTCCCTCAATGAAGTCAGTGAAGCCACAATTAACTGGTTCAAACAAATGAGGACAGTTAAAACCCAATCTCTGGGCCAATGATCAAAGAAGTTACTCAAAAATTTACGTGGGAATGTGGGGTGGCAGATTTCCAATCATCACTTGGTTGGCTCAAGAAATTCGAACTGAGACACGAAATTTACCAGCAAGTCTTATGTGGTGAATCCAGTGAAGTTACAGTAGAAGTGTGGCAGAGCTCACCAAACAATTACTGGATTTTGCCAGAGGCTTCAAAGATGATGACATCTTTACCACTGACAAGTGCAGGCTCTTTTCTTTTTTTTTTTTTTTTTTTGTTACAGTTCAGCCGGGGCCAGGTTTGAACCCGCCACCCTCGGTATATGGGGCCGGCGCCTTACCAACTGAGACACAGGCGCCACCCCATGGTGTAGGCTCTTTTCAAAGGTGATACCTTACAGGAGCATCATCATGAAGGGTGAAAAATGTAACAGTGGAAAACTTTCCAAAGAACATTTTACAGTTCTACTTTGCACTAGCTCATACAGAGAGAAATTTAAGCCCTTGGTGAATGGTAAAGCCACACACAGTCAAGAATCTGAAGCCTGAAGCTTCTCCATCACTTGGAGATCAAACAAATGTGCATCAATGGCTGGTGCCCTATTTAAGGAGTGGGTAAGTGGTTATCAACTGACAAATGAAGAAGAAATGGTCTATTGTATTGATAGTAGACAACTGTCCCAGCCACCCACAAGTGAATCATCTCATAAACATTACACTGGCTGCAAACATGACCTCAAAAGTCTAACCTCTTCATCAAGGCACTATCAAAATATTTAAAATGCACTACAGAGCCCAGCTCCTGCAGTGGGTGATCGATAAAACACAAACAGATGGCCTTCCAGTGGAAGCAACTTCATCTGCTGCCCTCAGTTAGTGCTGTGGATGCTGTCCTCTGGATCAGTTTCTCTTGTACTAAAGTTCAGCTAGAAACAATACAGAAGTGTTTCAAGAAAGTTGTATTTGTCACAACCCAAGAGCATGATGTTTTGGCCACATCAGGCAGTCCATCAGGCAGAATTTGAAGGAGCAGATTTTTTTTTTTTTTTTTTTTTTTTTAAGACAGAGTCTCACTATTTCGCCCCTGGTGGAGTACCGCGGCATCATAGTTCACAGCAACCTCAAACTCTTCGGCTTAAGCAATTCTCTTGCTTCAGCCTCCCAAGTAGCTGGGACTACAGGCATCTGCCACAACACCCAACTATTTTTTGTTGCAGTTGTCATGGTTGTTTAGATGGCCCAGGCCTGGTCAAACCTGCCACCCTCCGTGTTGCATGAATGTCTCCCAATTGATCCATGGCGCAGAGGAATGAGTCTTGCAGTGAAATAGTCTGAGTAACAAGGATGACCACTTACTCTCTCACAGCAAGTGGCAATCTTTATTTCTTCCACCAAAGCTTATATAGGCACATAACTTAATTAATAAACACATGACTTAAAACTTGGCCCCAGGCCTTTTACTGTCTGATACTTAGGGGCCTACAGATAAACCAGATTAACTGATAACCATTTTACTAACATTATCTAAAGCTATCCTTATGGGCTAAGGTTTAACCGGATTAACTGATAACTATTTCATCTAACTTAATTCTCCTAAAAATACATGACTTAATGGAGAACATGTTGTTAGCCATTACTTCTTTGCTCTTATCTGATAAAGCCTGAGGCTCTGCGGGGAAAAAATAGATTGAATATCTGTCTTACTGGCCTCACTGTATGGAAGCAGTTACTTTAGTCTTTAAGCAAGGCATAGTCAGGAAATTCCTAAGACATACAGAAACCTGTTTGCAAGCCTCCGCTCCCATGTGGGCCTTAAGTCAAGTGGGGTTTTATGCCTGCAACCAACCCAGCCATATGGGATTCTGCCTCAGTTTCTCACAAGTATGCCTGCACAAAGTCTTTTCACTGCTCCCTCTCAAATAGCCTTTTTGGCCAGAGGCATATAGGCCTTTCACCTATACTCGGTGTATGTGGCTGGCGCCTTAACCACTGTGCTACGGGTGCCGAGCCCGAAGGAATAGATTTTGAAGGTTTTGTTGCAATAGATGATGAGGTGGCAACCTGTAATGAACCTAGCCCAGAAGCAATTTACCAAGCAATGTTGACCAAAGTACAGACCAGCATAAAAGCACACAAAACAATTGATGAAACAGAAGCAAGTGAGGATGACACAGAAATTGCAGAGACTCAAAAGAAGAGAATGTCAGGCATCTGATAATGTAGTTGAAGTCAGATGCTATGGGAAAATGCCCAGGTATGCTAAGTGGTGTAGCCAGCATTGACTATGCTTTGTCCACTTAACATTTGTAATAAGAATAAGAAACAGACTGAGATTGACTCTTTTTTCAGACAGAATGATTAAACCTTTAGAAGATTAAATGTATTGATTTTGCATAATACTTTATATACGATTTTACTGTGTTTTGGTTTTTTTTTTTTTTTTTGAGACAGAGTCTCACTCTACAGAGTTGCCCTCAGTAGAGTGCTGTGGCATGACAGTGCACAGCAACCTCAAACTCTTCAGCTTAAGCAATTCTCTTCCCTCAGCCTCCCAAGTAGGTGGGACTACAGGCACCCACCACAACACCTGGCTATTTTTTGTTGCAGTTGTCATTGTGGTTTAGCTGGCCCAGGCTGGATTTGAACCCACCAGCCTCGGTGTATGTGGCTGGCACCATAACCACTGTGCTACAGGCACCAAGCCTGATTTTTTTTTTTTTTTTTTTTTTTGAGATCGTCTCAAGCTGTCACCTGGGTAGAGTGCCGTGGTGTCATAGCTCAAACTCGGGCTCAAGTGATCCTCTTGCCTCAATTTTTCTATTTTTACTAGAGATAAGGTCTCACTTTTGCTCAGGCTGGTCTCAAACTTGTGAGTTAAAGTAATCCACCTGCCTCAGCCTCCCAGAGTGCTAGGATTACAGATGTAAGCCACTGTACCTGGCCTGTGTTTTAAGTATTTATGATTTTTTTTTAATTTTTTTTTTTTTATTGTTGGGGATTCATTGAGGGTACAATAAGCCAGGTTACACTGATTGCAATTATTAGGTAAAGTCCCTCTAGTATTTATGATTTTTTATTATATTCTCTAATAAAAAGCTTACAAGAAAGCGATATATGTGTACATATCAGTACAATAGATGTAGTTCCTTATGTTGACCAGTTTATTACAGTCCCTTGGGTGGTCAGCTTAAAGAGGTTCTACTTAAGGTAGTTGATATTTCTTAAACATCTAGCTCACCTATAAAGAAGATGAAATACTAAAACATCCATGACTGAATATAAATTTATCCACTTTTGGATAAAGTTTAGCTATTATAGAAAAAGTAAAGACTTTTAGGTCTCTTAGTAAACATGACTGGTGCCACATTGAAACAGTCAACTATGAGAAAGCATATTCCTCTAAAAATTATGAAATGATGTTAATGTACAGAATGGTGGTTTCACTAGAAATTAAAGTTATTAAGAGTTAAAAATTCTAATCAATATACTATACATAAAACTAGAAATAATACAGCAAACAACTCTGTATTTGAGGAAAATAAGACATTTTTGGTAAGCGAAGCTAAAAATACTAGCATGTGTTTTTGTTAAAGGAAAAAGATGGTAATTTTAATCCGAAAGTAAAATAATTGGTCTTCATAAATGAGAAAGTACAAAAGTATAGGACAAAACTTGGATGGATGTGAGGAGGTAGTAGAAGTTTTGTGGAAGAGAAATCTTGGAACAGGAATTTTCTATATGGGTTAAGCTAAAATTTGAATTTTGAATAAAATCTAAATTTATGATTTTAAGAATTGATGAGGTAGGTGGTGCCTGTGGCTCAGTGATAGGGTGCCAGGCCCATATACCGAGGGTGGCGGGTTTGAACATGGCCCTGGCCAAACTGCAACAAAAAAATAGCCGAGCGTTGTGGTGGGTGCCTATAGTCCCAGCTATTCATGAGGCTGAGGCAAGAGAATCGCCTAAGACCAAGAGCTGGAGGTTGCTGTGAGCTGTGACCTCATGGCACTCTACCGAGGGCAGGGCAACAAAGTGAGACTCTGTCTCTAAAAAAACAAACAAACAAAAAAAGAATTGATGAGGCACTGTGGTGGGTGCCTATACTCCCAGGTACCTGGGAGGTTGAGGCAAGAGAATTACTTGAACCCAAGAGTTTGAGGTTGCTGTTAGCTAAGATGCCACGGCACTCTACCAAAGTGAGACTCTGTCTCAAAAGAAAAAATAAATTGATGAGGCTTAATATCAAAAGTTCTTTGGTACAAAGCTTTCCTAGAGCATTGGTCAGCTCTTGCTTTGTTAGGTCTTTGATAAGCTGAGAAAACTGAGTCTTCTGTATTCTAAGAGCAAAGCCACAACCATATAACTTACTATATGTGTCTTCAAAGTCTTGTTTATCACTCTGATTAAATGAATGACTACCGTTTCACAGTGACCTGTGATCCCATTTTGGTCAAGTGCTTTACAATATCTTTGATATTTTTAATAAATTTCTCAAAACCAAATTCTAAATTAAGGCCTTTTGGTCACAAACTAACTTTGAGAGCTCCCAGAGAGCCCCTGGAATATCTCAAAAGTTTATTTTCTCTTCTTCTAAAAGGGAAAATCTTAAACTAATTAAAACTGTCCAATTTGCATGGGAAGCATTATCAAATAAGAATGAGGTTTTCCATTCTTCAAGTGATATTTGCGTATGGATATATGTTATTAATGAGTGTCCCAGAAATTGTATGAGACTCCTAGAAACCTAACACATCCTGATATAATGTAGTCATCATAATTCTAATTATTTCCTTAGAATACTGTATGCCACAGAAAATTTCCATTATTATGATGCACTCTCAGCAGATTTTTAACCATGGTCATTTTAAGCCATCCACAGGCAGTTAATTGTTCTGCTCTGATGTTTTCCTGAAAGCATTTACAATCCTGAACTGTTTTGTCTTTGAGAAGATACATGGAAAGAACTGACAAGTATAGCTGTCCAACATGAAGATCCTACCATTGGACTGGGTAAGAATTTCCAAAACGCTAAGGAAGACACTGATTTGTTCATAAAATTCCTAATCCAACATCAAGCAGAAGAATTGAAAGAACTGATGAAGAAGAATTATA
This sequence comes from Nycticebus coucang, assembly GCF_027406575.1. NCBI lineage: Eukaryota > Metazoa > Chordata > Mammalia > Primates > Lorisidae > Nycticebus > Nycticebus coucang. Next base: position 52,880,237 of record NC_069784.1, on the reverse strand, counting down.
GTTTCTTTATGGCATTTTGTTTGAAACATGCCTTGTTTTCCAGATTTATTTTATTGATTGATTGATTAATTGATCTTTGAGACAGAGTCTCAAGCTGTGGCCCTGGGTAGACTGCTGTGGCATCACAGCTCACAGCAACCTCAAACTCTTGGGCTTAAACATTTCTCTTGCCTCAGCCTCTCAAGTAGCTGGGACTACAGGCGCCCGCCACAATGCCAGCTATTTTTTTGTTGTAGTTGCCATTGTTGTTTTAGCTGGCCTGGGCCAGGTTCGAACCCACCAGCCTCGCCCTAGCTGCTGAGCTATGGGTGCCACCTTGTTTTCCAGATTTAAGGGAATCTTTTTCTTTTATTTTAAGCTATTATAGTTTACCCAATGGCTCACGCCTATAATCCTAGCACTTTGGGAGCCCAAGGTAGATGGATTGCCCTGAGCTCACTGGTTGGAGACCAGCATGAGCCAGAGACCCGATCTCTAAAAATAGCCAGGTGTTGTGGCAAGCACCTATACTCCCAGCTCCTTGGGAGGATGAGGTGAGGCTGAGGCAAGAGAATCACTTGAGCCCAGGAGTTGGAGGTTGCTGTGAGCTATGACACCAGAGCACTCTACCAAGTACCACAAAGTGAGACCATCTCAAAGACAAAATAATAATAGGGGCAGTGCCTGCAGCTCAGTGAGTAGGGCGCTGGACCCATATACCGAGGGTGGTGCATTCAAACTCAGCCCTGGCTAAACTGCAAACAAAAATAGCCGGGTGTTGTGGCAGGCACCTGTAGTCCCAGCTACTCCAGAGGCTAAGGCGAGAAATCGCCTAAACCCAAGAGCTGGAGGTTGCTGTGAGCTGTGACGCCACAGCACTCTACCGAGGGTGACAAGGTGAGACTCTGTCTCTAAAATAATAATAATAATAAACAACTATCTATAGTTTATAGCAATTTAGCAAAGTATATCTTTGTAAATAAAGATGAAACAACTACTTTTTCTCTCTCCCCAATCTTTTCAGAATTTGGAAACTATTCCTTAGTATTCTTATGTTCCTGGTGAGGGAAAAAATGCAAGTTCCCCACCAGTAACAGAAACACTGTACTAGCTAGGTATGTTGGGCAAACTTATTACAAAGTCTATTTTTTTTTTTTTTTTGAGACAGAGTCTCACTATGTCAACCTCAGTAGGGTGCGTGGCGTCACAGCTCACAGCAACCTCAAACTTTTGGGTTTAAGCGATTTGCTTGCCTCAGTCTCCCAAGTAGCTGGGACTACAGGCGCCCACCACAATGCCCAGCTATTTTTTTGTTGCAGTTTGGCCGGGGCCAGGTTTGAACCCTACACCCTCACTATATGGGGCCAGCGCCCTATCCACTGAGCCACAGGCGCTGCCCAACACCTGTCTATTGTTTTTGTGTTGCAATTGTCATTGTTTAGCTGGCCCAGGCCAGGTTTGAATTTGCCACCCTTGGTGCATGTGGCCAGCCCCGTAACCACTATACTACAGACACTGAGCCTACAAAGTAGGTAAAACAGGTACAAGACAACTACTGGGGGAGGTAGAGGAGTGCCCCCCACTTTCTTGAGTGTCACAGCATTTTCTTGCCTTGAAAGGGCTCACCCTATAATCCCAGCACTCTGGGGAGCCAGGGCAGGTGGATTGCTTAAGCCCAGGAATTTGAGTCTGCTATGAGCTCATTTGAAGCCATGCCATTCTAACCTGGTCTGTCTCAAAAAAAAAAAAAAAAGAAAGAAAGAAAGAAAAAGATGGCAAGCTCAAACCAGCCCTGACTGCTTTAGAGTTGCTTTGGTTGTCCTATAGCGCCCTTTAGCTAACTGTCATACAAAAACTATATCATTAACATGACATGGGTTGCATGACAGCCTATGATGATGGTACTGCGCCTGCTTGATTTGTTTCTCTACGAACAAGCAAAGATGCATGGTAAAAATCTGTATTACTCACTGGGGAGAGATTGAAAGTGACAACTCAGAGTGGGCAGCTTTTGCTAGCAGGAAGCTCCAGTGGAAGAAATTCCTGTGTGTCCGTGGCTCAAACGCCCTTGTAAGTAACCTCTAATAAACACATCTAACTGGCCAAGTAGGGCTTGTCTGAGTCATTCTTTGGTCTTTCCACTCCCTCTCAGTTTTGGGGGTGGATTTTCCTATACTGTCTTGGGACTTTTCCAAAGCATATGACAATAAGAATGTGGATATGGTGACTGGAGTTTGTAATCCCATAACCCCATTTACTTGGGAGGCTGAGGTGGCTGGATTGCTTGAGCTCAGTTCTATCCTGGGGGATTGAGTGACTCCCTGCCTCTACCAAAGGTACAAGATAAATTAATAAGTTAAAAGAATAAGTACAAATAAAGCAATAAGTTAAAAGGCCAGGGCGTGGTGGCTTACATCTGTATACCTAGCACTCTGGGAGGCAGAGGCAGGCGGATCACCTGAGCTCAGGAGTTTGAGACCAGCCTGAGCAAGAGTGAAATTCCATCTCTACTAAAAACAGAAAAAACCAGCCTGGTGTTGTGGTGAGTGCCTGTAGTCTCAGTTACTTGGGAGGCTGAGGCAAAAGGATTATTTGAGCCCATGAGTTTGATGTTGCTGTGAGCTATGATGTCAGAGCACTCTACCCAGGGAAATAAAATGAGACTGTCTCAAAAAAAGAGAAAAAAGTAAAAGAAGCTTTTCTTTTTTTTTTTTTTTGTAGAGACAGAGTCTCACCTTATCGCCCTCGGTAGAGTGCCGTGGCATCACACAGCTCACAGCAACCTCCAAATCCTTGGGCTTAGGCAATTCTCTTGCCTCAGCCTCCCGAGTAGCTGGGACTACAGGCACCCGCCACAAGGCCCGGCTATTTTTTTGTTGCAGTTTGGCCGGGGCTGGGTTTGAACCTGCCACCCTCGGCATATGGGGCCAGCGCCCTACCCGCTGAGCCACAGGCGCCGCCCATAAAAGAAGCTTTTCTATGTAACAAATGGTATGGATGCGGGCGGCCTCAGGGCAGCCTCACACCACCCCCCGTAAGACCAGGAGGCTGGGTAGGAGGAAGGGAAAAAAGAGGTAAATGAAATGATGCCAAGCACCATCATTCTTAGATTGTTGGAACAAAACAAAGATAAGAGTTAACAAGCTAAAGCTAAGTGCTGTGACAAATTGTTTTGCTTATCCGCTAATTGCCAGATCTGCTTTATATGACCTTTATGTTATCTATCTGCTAAATTTCAAGGTTTGCTTCTGTAAAAAGGGTCATTGTGACCCCACGCTTGCTTTTTGCTTCTCTTGCCAACTTTCAGCCCACATTTTGCTTCTCTTGCCAACTTTCAGCCCACCTTTTTGCTTCTTTTGCCAACTTTCAGACTATGAAAACCCCAATTTCAGACCCTTCAGCACTCTCACTTAGTGTGCCTTAGACTTTGCTGAGACAGCCCCGCAGTTAATAAAAGACTCCTTTTGAACTTCTAATCTGAGTCGGTGATCCTTATCTCATGCCATAACAGCCAAGACACTCTACCCAGGGCAATAGAATGAGACTATCTTGAAAAAAAGTAAAAGAATCTTTACTTTGTAACAAGACATAATTAGAAAAATATATTATATTACTACAGCTTTGAATAGAATGTCCTTTTTAAAAATGGTCACAGAATCAGATAGAACCAGGAAGTTTTAGAGAAATAGGCTGATATTATGGAGCCATTGTGGAGCCTGGCAGGGGAACTATCCTGGTACCTGGCTTTAGGGTTCCCCCACCTTATGGAAGGCCAGGAACATCAAAAAATTTAAGAACAGAGCTTTAAGAACATATATTTACCCAAATATGTAGATATTACAGGCAAAGTTGGGTGGTAAATCCTTGGCTTGTTTTCCTAGCATGGAAAGGTTTTTAGAAGCCTCATTTAAATTTTCTTATTAAAAGTTCCAACAAAGGGGAGAATCTATTGAACCCAGGAGTTAGAGCTTGCAGTACGTTATGATAACACCACTGCACGCTAGCCCAGGCAACAGAGCAAGACCCTATATTCTCCCAACGGTCTAAGGGCCACAAATAGTATGCCATACGGTTTCACTGTGAAAAACAGGGTGAACAGCAACGAGGCTGATCTTGTGACCTGTGAGTTCCACACTGGTAAAGAAAACTAGCCACGATGGTGACAGAGAGTGGCAATTATGCCCAAGTTTTGATCAAGCTCTTAAAAGGAGATACTGGCTAAAAGGAGGTAATTGTTTTTCTTTTTTAAAACTATATATGTGTGTGTGTATGTAAGTATATATATGTATACATAACTATATATACACATATATATATTATACTTTATTCTTTTTTTTTTTTTTCAATTGGGAGGAAATGAGGCTGAGAAGGCCCAGGAAGTTAGGCTCCTAGATAAGCAAATTGAAACCCAATGTAAAGATTAAAACAAACAAGAAAACTAGAGGCTTTACCAATCAGAAACCACCAATTAGCCTCTAACTAGGGACCAGTTGAATGTTTTCTTTGTCATGCTTCCTGAACACTTTATGAAAGTTCTTCTCTTTTCCCACCTAGCAGAGTCCCAGTCACTTGCCAGATGCCTGCTGATCCGTAGATAAAGTCTTTAAAATTCTATTGTGCCTAAGTTTATCTTTTAACAATCCAAGGCCACCCTTGAGAACTTCCCTGCAAAATACACAGGTTATTATTTTGAGATATAATATAGATTTGTATCTATTACACACGTAAACATTTCTTGATGCAGGTTTTGGTGAACATAAATATTGTATACACTGTAAGAGTGCTTGGGTACCCATACCCTGTGAGCAGCAGTGAGTGCTCTTGGGTACCTTCAAATGTGCACACTTTTTGAAAACTGTGCAATTGATGGGTTATGATACACTGTAAAATTGGAATGGAATCAACTTGGCCTGGTTCTCAGGAAACACACTGTGCCTGGACTAGTGTCAGAGCCCTGCCTTATGGCCTCAACAATACATGGTTGATTTTGAGCCCCAGCTAGTGAGTATGGTCTGGTTTAAGTTATTTTATATAAATGTAAAATATGGCTGATTGACTTTTTTTATAGCTAACAAATATATGTTTACTGTAAGGAAAGCTTATCCACACCCACCAAACAGTTGAGAGTACATGAAGAAGAAACTGAAGGTTCTCCTGCTTCCTGATGCAAGTGGCTTGCTGTCACATCTTTATATGTGACCTGTATAGGAAGTGGTGGTGGCTTTGGAGTCTAATAGGTGCTACTTGGTCAAGGAACCCAGCCAAGTCCCAAGTCTGCCCTGATAATCACTTGGCCTCCCCAAGCAATGGGAAAACAGTGAAGGCAAAGAAAAAGGAAATAACACCAGTGTTGGCAGAAATTTCTCATAGGACAGGAAATTCTGGTGAACTGAGACCCAGGCTGCGGTTTGTGATAAAGGCTGAAAGTGCTCCTCCCTGGTCCTAAGCCCAGAGTGGGCTGTACCTCATTTTCTGAGGTGGCAATGAAAGAAGAGAAGGACACAGAGAGGAAGACTGATAACTCCTCTGCAGGGCAACCTCCCTGAAGTGTTGCTGGTGGGTGATAGAATTGGGTTATTGACCCACCCAGGAAAGATCCCTTTCCTGGAAAGCATGTCACTCCCAGAAAATAGTGAAGGGACCAATCCATGCCCCCCAAACCTTGTCCCACCTACCTGCCCAGGTGAAACTATGAACAGACCAATCCTGGCAGTCCTAATCCTTTAAATTCTTATCTGCCATAGCCCAAGTGTGGATCTAGTCAGGAATCTCACTCCACCTGCCCTCCAGATGAAATAAAAGCCACTTTAATTGCACGGATTGGATCTCTTATCTTCCTTTAGTCTGGCGTCTCCGAATGATTTTATCCTTGGAGAACCTTTCAGTGGGACCATAAGGAATGACATCGGTTTAGTCCCTGGGAAGAGTGATTATCCAGAAGTGGCCATGGGGGATTCCATGGTGTAATGGTGAGCACTCTGGACTCTGAATCCAGCGATCTGAGTTCAAATCTCGGTGGAACCTCATCCTTACTTTCCTCCACGTTTTTTTCTTCTTTACTCCCTTAAATGGGTGGTTTCTGCTTCCTCATACTCTACACGTCCTGGTTCAGGGAGAAGGTTTCGGTCGCGGAAGGAAGCTCCGCAGGGCACTGGCTGCCCCAAGTACGCGTGTCCCTCTGCGCCTTGCGCGGCGACACTACCCCGTCTCCTGCTCCGGAGTCGGGGTCCCAGAAGCCAGGTTCTCGGAGTGGCGGGTCTACACAGGAATTGCTGCCCCATGGAGTCGGGGAGCCTGAGTTCGGGGTCACCGAACCTGGAACGCCCGGGTCCTCCGGGAGCCCGCCTGACCTCGTGCAGGTCCCCCCTCTGGTCAGCGGGACCCTCGGACCTCGGGGGGAATCGTCTGCTCCCTTCAGGGCTCCATCTGGAATCCCAGACCCCGAGGCTTCTTTCACCCCGGAAGCCGGCAATTGCACCACTGTCTTCTCGGTGCTAAGTGGCGAATATGAGACTTTTTGATGGGATTAGCTCAGTCGTCGGTGACTGTGTCTTGGATCTGGGTTTATGGTCCTCCTCTGGGAGTAGTACCGTGTTTTAGTTGGAGTCCGATTTCATTCCTAATTCTAATTTATTCTGGTCTTCAGATTCAGATTTTATTCGGCATTTCTGTCTCTCCGCTGTCGGTTGCGGACACCGCAAATCGCGGGTACGCTCCGCGCGGGAGCCCGACTCCGGGAAGCTCAGCGGGAAAGCGGAGCCGCCTCTCCCGCCCGGAGTCCCCGCGCAGCCGGGCCTCGCAGCTCCGGGGGCGACCGGGACCGCCGCGGGCCTGCCCACTTGGCACCCCCGGGCCGCTCCCGGGACAAGACGCCTTAGGTTGCGAGCCGGCGGGGAAATGCTCGCGAGAAACTTAGGAGGAGCCTCATGGTGGGTCTTCACAGCAAGTCACACCATCTCTCTGACTGTCGTATTGTGGAACTGAGAGCGGCTACGAAGCGCTGGAAAAGCTCCCTTGGTGAGCTCGCTTTGGTCAGCACGAATAAAGAGAGGCCGGGCCCGCAAGAACCAGCTCCGAGGTGGGCGAGACAGGAAGGAGCAGGGACTGGAGAAGGGAGTAGGCAGGGAGGAAAGGGCTCACTCGGGAGCGCTCCCGCCCTTGACCCACCGAGAACCCGGTTCCACACAGGTGTCGCAGAGCGCGGGCCTGGGCCCCTGTTCTTGCAGAGTTTCCTTTTGGGGATCGGTTCCGAGGGGTCGGTTCTCAAGGGAGTACAAGCCGAGGCAGGCGCCTTGTTGGCTCCCTTGGAGTTGAAGGGCATCTAGCGAAACACACACAATCTCCGTTTTTCCCCTTGCAAGCGGATCTCCAGAGCCCAGGATGGAAAACTGGAGTATAAAGGAACAACAGTATTTGTTTAGGAAAGAGAAGACAAAAAGCCGAATGGGCTGAATGAGCTGAAAGTGGTTATCCTCAAGGAGAGGAAATGTATAAAGGGATCACAGGACTGTTGTTCGTAACAAGGTTTTGGACAGGCGTTAACTTTGATGAAAGTGTACAGTAAAAGAAAAAAATCATTCCTTGGTATATACGATATTTCCTAAGTTCATTTTGTAGTCATTAGTATCACTCTCTCAAGAGCCCAGGTTTTGTATCATGTGCTTCATGGAGTTCAGGATTTGATACCCAAAAATTTAACACCTTAACAAGTTGAATATTTTAAGTTGACAAGATTTGAGAAAACAACAGAAATAGGAAGGTCATTCTCCCTCTTCCCCTCGTCCTCTTCTCACCTGTCTGATGTGACACATACCTTCCTGTATCCAGAGGAAAGAAGCATCCTTATGTCTAAAGACATGGGGACAAAGAGAAGAATCTGAACAAACAAGCCTTGCTCTATTTCCCCTAGTTCATTACCCTTAGCTCATATTTCTCCATGACTCCCCACTGTTCATCACACACTAGTCAAAACAAAACACCCCAGATTCAACTTTTTTCAGACCTTCCTCTCCTTGTGTACACTTTTGTGTTGTGTAAAACTCATTTTAAACTCAGGCCTGTAATCCCAGCACTCTGGAAGGCCAAGGCAGGTGGATTGCCTGAGCTCAATTCAAGACCAGCCTGAGCAAGAGCTAGATCTACTCTCTATTAAAAATAGAAAAACTAGCCAGGCATTGTGACCAACACCCATAGTCCCATCTGCTGGGGAGGCTGAGGCAAGAAGATCTCTTGAGCCCAGTTGCCATGAGCTATGATGATGCCATGGCACTCTAGCCTGGACGACAAAGTGAGACTCTGTTTCAAAAAATAAACTATTAAAATAAATAACTTTTTTTTTTTTGAGACATAGTCTCACTTAGCCACCCTGGGGTTGAGTGCTATGGCATCATAGCTCGCGGCAACCTCAAACTCTTGGGCTCAAGTGATTCTCTTGCCTCAGCCTCATGAGCAGCTGAGACTATGGGCACCCCCCACAACACCCATCTATTCTATAGAGCAGGAATCTGGCTCTTGCTCAAGCTGATCGCGAACTCCTGAGCTCAAGCAACCCGCCCACCTCAGCCTCCCAGATTGTTGAGATTATAGGCATAAGCCACCATGCCAGGCCCCCAAAATAACTCATTTTAAATAAATGTGTACAGGCTTGGCGCCTGTAGCACAGTGGTTACAGCACCAGCCACATACACCAGAGTTGGCAGGTTCAAACACAGCCAGGGCCAGCTAACCAACAATGACAACTGCAACAAAAAATAGCCAGGCATTGTGGCAGGCACCTGCAATCCCAGCTGCTTGGAAGGCTGAAGCAGGAGAATCTCTTGAGCCCAAGAGTTTGAGTTTGCTGTGAGCTGTGACACCACAGCACTCTACCAAGGATGACATAATGAGACTCTGTCTCAAATAAATAAATAAATATAGGCTTGGTGCCCATAGCTCAGTGGTTTGGGCACCAGCCACATGCACCAAGGCTGGCAGGTTCCAACACAGCATGGGCCTGCTAAACAACAGTGACAAGTGCAACCAAATAACAGCGAGGCATTGTGGCAGGTGCCTTTAGTCCCAGCTACTTGAGAGGCTGAGGCAAGAGAATCACTTAAGCCCAAGAGTTTGAGATTGCTGTGAGCTGTGAGGCCACAGCACTCTACTGAGGGCAACATAATGAGACTCTGTCTCAAAAAAAAATAAAAATAAAAATAAATAAATAAATAAATATACTTTTCTCTTGTTCAATCTGTTTTATTATATGGATCTCAGGCATGAAATTAGGATGGGTGGGGAAAAGATATACTTCCTTCCCTACATGTAGAAATGTCTTCCACTGAAAAACTATAAAAATCTTGTTGGGGCAGATGTGAAGCAAGAAATCGAATCATTATTCCTCTTTTAATGGCTTGAATAGATGAGCTAATGAATCTCCAGTTCTTCCCATATAGAATTCTGTAGCTCTTTCCCTGAAGCCACTTGAGGGCCACATCCACTAGAGATGGAGTGGTTTTTCTGAGATCTCTGCTGGTCAGAGGATTATTGCACTCTCTCTGGAGGGTCCACAGCCACTAAACAGCATCACTGATGTAACTTAAGTAAAATCAGTTTTCATCACATCCTGTTTGTGTGGTGTTGAACCAGATAGGTAAAATGAGGCCCAGATAAAACACACAAGACCAAATGTAAGAAACATGCAGAAAGTTTGTTTTATATTGAATACTATAGCAGGGTGAAATCTGAAGAAATGTCAGCAACCTTAGGGAAGGAGGCAGTTCTATTTATGGCAGGGTGAAAAATTGCTGGCTTTATAGATAAATCTTTCTTATCAGGGCACCAAGGACATGAAGATGATGTCATTATTGGGACTCTCCAGCCAGCTCTTCTTATCAGGGTGTCAGAGGCTTATGGGTTTGTAACTGGATAGGTGCAAGGAGGTGACAAGCCTGTGGCATGTCTCTCCTATACCTGTAACAGAATCTCACAGAATGTTTTTTTTTCATATCTAAGATGGAGTTAGCTTGACCAACCTAACACACCAAAAGACAAGAGCTAATAGTGAATACATGGAAAGTATGACATGCCGGTGACAGTTGAGGGTTTTTTGTTCTTTTTTCCTTTTTTTGGTCATTGAGTTTTATGTGTATTTACTCATTTAATCCTTATAATAGGTCTGTGTCACATCATCATCCTCATCTTATATATGAAGAGACTGAGACACAACTAACCTGTTCATGGCCACTCAGCCAGTGCAGTAGAATTTGAAAGCAGGAATTTGAATCTAAGGAGCCTGGCTTCAGAAGATATTCTCAAAACCTCTGTATTTTATCTGGGCATTGGGGTGGGCGCTTGTAGTCCTGGCTACTTGGGAAGCTGAGGCAAGAGAATCACTTCAGCCCAAGAGTTTGAGGTTGCTGTGAGCTGTGACGCGATGGCACTCCCTACGAAAGGCAACATAGCGAGACTCTATCTCAAAAAAAAAAATCAAAAAAACTCTGTATTTCTGTATCTTTTTCTGCTCCTAATGAAAGGCAAACACATATAGTAAAAATGGTTAAAAAGAAATGTAAGTCTTTTGAAGAAATGCATGTCTTTTAAAGAAACGTCACAGGAAGAATCCTATGACAAGCATAAAACTGTCCTAAATATCTTTATAGTCCACCTGCCTCCCAATATGCTCATCTTAACAACTGCTTCCATAAAATGATCGACTTAAACACAATTCCTCCCAGAACTAGTTCTGACCACTGCTTTACCTTTTCCTCTCACCAGTCCCACACTCTTTCCATGTCTATTCTGTTCTTTCACTTCCAGGTCATTCAGTATTTTAATTTAAAAAAATATGAAAAATAGGCTGGGTGGGGTGGTTCATGCAAGTAACCCTAGCACTCTGGGAGACTGAGGTGGGTGGATTGCTTGAGCTCAGGAGTTCAAGACCAGCCTGAGCAAGAGCAAAACCCCATCTCTACTAAAAATAGAAAAGGTAACTTACTTACCTCTTAAGGTAAGGGGATTACTTGAGCACAAGAGTTTGAGGTTGCTGTGAGCTATGATGACACCATGGCACTCTATCGAGGCAACAGAGTGAGACTAACTCAAAAAAGGTAAAAAATAAAAAATAAGCCAAGTGCAGTGGCACTCACGTCTGTAACCCCAGCTACTCTGGAGGCTGAGGCAGGAAGATTGAAGTTTGAAGGAGGGAGTTTAAATCTGCTATGAGCTATGATCATGTCACTGCACTCTAGCCTGTGTCTCAAAAATAAATAAATAACCGTCTTAAGCAACGATTGAATTAAGTTAAAGACACTAATGTCTGATGTAGTTTTCTCCTTGCTCTTAAAATCAAATTTACTAAGGTATGATTTGAAAATGGTGCAGTGCATTCATTTCAAGTTTAATGACATTTCTACTACTCAAAAAACATCCTTTTGCACTCTTTGCAGTCAATCCACCCACCACTCCCTACCTGTCTCAGGCAATCAATGATCTAGTTTCTGTCCCTGTAGGTTGCTTGTTTTGCTTCCCTAGAAATTCGCCTTCATCACTCCTCCTATCACTCAGGATGTTTTTAAGACTCATCCACACTGTTGCATTTTTCAGCAATTCATTCCATTTCATTGCAGACTAGCATTCCATTGGCTGAATATGTGACAATATGTCCATTCACCACTTAATGGACAATGGAGTCATTCTAGTTTGGAAGCTGCTAAGAACAAGTCCTTCTTTGGACATGTTTTACAAATTCCTAAATTTGTTATTCTTTATCACTAACTTATTCTGTAAATGGACATTACATTCACAAGGACAAAATTCATTCAAATGTTACAAAGGCCTGAAGCAGAAGTCTACACAGTTTTCTTTGTTATATTTCATAATGTAAGGGAGGAAAACTTATCTTGGATATCATTTCCTATCGCCAAATCCTTAAAGTAAGCCACTCACCATGCTAGGTGTATCATTAGATTTTCTCATCTAATCTCTACGTCAACTCTACAAGGTACTTGATATGACTATTTTCCTATGATGCTTGCAAAATTCAGGCCTGGCAAATTGAAGGAGCTGGCCCAGGACCAAATGGAAGGACCTGGGACTAGGACCGGGAGGAGGCCTTCCCAGTGGCAGATAGGAGCTAGTGTCTGTGATGACCTCAGCACGTGTGACAGGCCTGGGAACCAAGCCAAGCAGTTACTGGCCCCTGCACTGGTCAGCAACCTTTGGTCAAAAAGTTCTCGAACAGGGCTGTGAGATGGTTCATGCCTATAATCACAGCACTCTGGGAAGACGAGGTGGGGCAATGGCCTTATCTCACAGTTTTCATACCAACCGGAGCTACAGCGAGAACCTGTCTCTAAAAATAGCTGGGCATTGTGGCAGGCGCCTGTAGTCCCAGCTACTTGGGAGGCTGAGGCAAGAGAATAGCTTGAGCCCAAGAGTTGGAGGTTGCTGTGAGCTGTGACGCCATAGGACCCTACTGAGGGGGACAAAGTGAGACTCTGCCTCAAAAAAAAAAAAAGAAGTCCTCAATCAGGGAAGCGGGGCATAAGTTAGTGATGACAGAACTATAGAACTCAGATGAAGAATATTTCTTAGGGAATTCTGGGAAGATGGCCGATTGGTAGCAATGCTTGGCAGAGGCCTGAGCAGAGGAAGAAAAACTGGACAGAATCGGATGCTATGAAGACAAAGGTGGGGAGCTGACCAAGGGGAGCATTCAAGAAAACAAATTATAGTTCAAAGCCTATTGACTACAGCAAGGGCCCTCAAACTTTTTAAACAGGGGGCCAGTTTACTGTCCTCCAGACCATTGGAGGGCTGGACTATAGTTTAAAAAAAAACTATGAACAAATTCCTATGCACACTGCACATATCTTATTTTGAAGTAAAAAAACAAAACGGCAACAAATACAATCACACTGCTGCATGTGGCCCTTGGGCCATAGTTTGAGGACCCCTGGTAGAGGATGGGAGACCCTCCCCCCAAGCAGGAGGCATGCAGCAGGCTATCTGCAAAGAAGCAGGGAACAAAAGACCTTTCCTTTTACCTCACTAGAGAGAGCCGCTAATCTCCAGGTCTCTTTCTCCAGGGAGGTCCCACTTATGAACCTACATACCACCCCACAAGGCATAAAATTGAACAGATATTTTCCCCCACAAGTCCAAACTCCCAGTCCACCCTTTGCCCCTTGCTTGGCGGACTGAAGTTCTGTCCCTGGCAGAGCACAGAGTGTTTGATCTTGTCCTGAGAGATCCGGGCATAGTGTGGACCCCCAACCATCAGGATGGAATCTGTGACTAACGGGGAAGAAAGAGGGTGTGGGAAGAAAGGGACACTCAGCAGGAGGAGGAGCAGTCCCCTGGTTATGACTATGCCTGGCCAGTAGTGGTGTTGACCCTCCGTTGGGGCTGTGTCTGGCGAGATGGAGTGCAGAACCCCCAGCTCTGACAGTACACACAGTGGAAGAGTGGTTGCCCTGTGTGAACTGAGTTTGGCAGACAGGGCTGGTCCCCAGCCCCTGGTAGGCCGGCAAGCAGAGGCTTGCTAGGCATGGATGGAGACCTGAGAGCCAGGCAGTGGCTCCCTGATTCCAACAGAACCCTCCAGCAGTGGCTTACTGAGTGTGAACCAAGACCTGAGGGCTAGGGCATGGTCCCCTGTCTCTAGTGGGGCTGGTGAGCAGAGATTTACTGGGTGGGGACTGAAAACTGCAAGTGGAGTGCAGTGCCCTGACTCTAACAGAGCCTGTGAACAGAGGCTTGCCAGGCAGTGGACTGAGACTGACAGGCAGGGGCATGGTCCCCTGACCCCCAACTGGTCTGGCAAGCAGAGGCTAGCTGGGTGTGGACTGAGACCTGTGGGTGGGGGTGCAACTCCTGGCTCCATCTGGGTCTGTGAGCAGAGAAGCGGACAACAGTGTGTACTGAGTCTGGTGGGCAGGAGTGTGGATCCCTGGCTCCAATTGTGCTGTTGGGAACCCTGAATCCCACTCTGTTGAGCAGGGTTTGCATCACCTGAGACAATTTAATTGGAACCTGTGTCTGGGGCTGTCCACTTGGGGACATTCTGAGGTTGACCTTCAAAGTTCTGCAGCAGAAAAGAACTGAAGGATGGGGGCTGGACACCACACCTGTTTGTATCTCTTCACAGTCAAGATTTAAACCTAATACTGTGGTTTCTTAGGATAGGGTAGAGGTTGGCTGATATCAAAACAAAGCTCGCTTGTGCTATGTCACCAGGCAGGTCCTCAGAGTCTCCGGCCAAAACTCTGAAAGGGGCCTTTGTAAGGCTGTAGGAAATAAGACACAATTACAAAGCCTAGAGCATTGGTAAGGGGATATCTCTACTACCTGGGAACCCCAATTCAATCTCACCCTAATAGCTCTAATAACCAAACAGTGGAAAATAAACATGGTGTGGACCCAACAGAAAAACTCTGGCAACATGAATAACTAGAATAGATTAACAACCCCCGCAAGAAAATGACAAAGGAGATACAACTGAAGATGCCATGCATAGACAAATGGCAGCAATGTCAGAAATCGAATTCAGAATATAGATTGCAAATAAGATAAATAGAATGGAAGAAAAAATAGAAATTTAATTCCAAAGAGCAGTTCTAAAGTTGTCTCAAGAAATTAATGAATTCAAAGCCCAAGTCACCAAAGATAGGGACATAATGAGAAAAGATATAGCAGAGCTCAAGGAAATGAAAAAGTTGAGGATCTCCAGAATACAGTAGAATCCCTCAGTAATAGAGTTGACCAGGCAGAAGAAAGGCTCTCTGAAAATGAAGACAAAGCTTTTGAACATTCCCAAACACTCAAAGAGGCAGGCAAATGGACAGCAAAAACTAATCATTCCCTGAGAGAGTTATGGGATCACTCCAAAAGATCAAACACTCATCTTATAGGAATTCCCGAAGGAGAAGAGGATGACCCTAAAGTTAAAGATGCTCTACTCCAAGAGATTTTGGAGGAGAATTTCCCAAGCATTGCAAGAGATACAGAACTTCAGATAGCAGACAGTTTCAGAACCCCAGCAAGACTCAATCCAAATAAAGCATCTCCTAGACACATTGTGATTAACTTTGCCAAAGTTAAGACTAAGGAGAAAATTCTGCAAGCAGCCAGACATAAGAAAAGCATCACCTACAAAGGAAGAAGTATCAGAATGATAGCAGATCTCTCAGCTGAAACATTTCAAGCCAGAAGAAGATGGTCATTGACCTTCTATCTCCTTAAATAAAACAACTTCCAGCCCACAATCCTGAATCCAGCTAAACTGAGTTTCATTTGCGATGGAGAAATCAAACACTTTAATGACATACACATGTTGAAGAAATTTGTCATAACTAAACCAGCTCTCCAGGATATTCTCAGACCAATCTTCCACAATGACCAGTGCAATGCTCTACCTCCAACGTAAACTCACCCCAAAATTTTTTAACAAAACCCAACTTCCACAGTGGTGAAAGAATTAAAAATGTCCACTGGACATCTGAAAATCATGACAACCAAAACACAACCAGGCTTATCAATTCTCTCAATTAATGTGAATGCTTTAAATTGTCCTCTAAAGAGGCACAGCTGGCTGACTGGATACATAAACTCAGACCAGATACCTGCTGTATACAAGAATTTCACCTTACCTTAAAGGATAAAAATAGACTCAGGGTGAAGGGATGGACTTGTATAATACAGGCAAATGGAAACCAGAAAAAAAGCAGAGGTTGCAATTTTAGTAGCAGATACAATTGGCTTTATACCAACAAAGACAAAGAATGATAAGGAAGGTCACTATACATTTGTCAAGGGAAACACCCAACATGAAGAGATTTCGATAATTAACATTTATACACCCTACCAGAATGCTTAATTCATAAAGCAGACCCTAATGGATATGAACAACTTGATATATTCCTGCACTATAATAGTTGGAGATTTTAACACCTCTTTGACAGTTTTGGATAGATCTTCCAAGAAGAAACTAAACAATGAAATATTAGACTTAAACCTGACCCTAGAACAAATGGACTTTACAGACCTCTACAGAATATTTCACCCTAATAAAACTGAATATACATTCTTCTCATCAGCCCACATGTCATCCTCCAAAATAGATCATATCCTAGGACCCAAGTCTAACCTCAGCAAATTTTTTTTTTTTTTTTTTTTTTTAGAGACAGAGTCTCACTTTATGGCCCTCGGTAGAGTGCCGTGGCCTCACACAGCTCACAGCAACCTCCAACTCCTGGGCTTAAGCGATTCTCTTGCCTCAGCCTCCCAATTAGCTGGGACTACAGGCGCCCACCACAACACCTGGCTATTTTTTGGTTGCAGTTTGGCCGGGGCTGGGTTTGAACCCGCCACCCTCGGTATATATGGGGCTGGCGCCTTACCGACTGAGCCACAGGCGCCGCCCTAACCTCAGCAAATTTAAAAGTATAGGACAGTGCCTTGTAGCTCAAGGAGTAGGGTGTCAGCCCCATATACTGAGGGTGGCAGGCTTAAGCCCAGCCCTAGCCAAAACTGCAAAAAAAAAAAAAAATTTTTTTTTTTTTTTTAAGTATAGAAATTATTTCTTGTATCTTCTCAGACCACTATGGAATAAAAGTTGAACTCAACAGCAACAGGAATCTTCATACTCAAACAAAGTCATGGAAACTAAATAATCTGAGGCTGAATGATAGCTGGGTCAAAGACAAGATTAAGAAGGAAATCTCCAAATTTTTAGAACAAAATGATAATGAAGACTATAGGTGAAAAGCCTATATGCCTTTGTCCCTGCCATTCTGAGAGTGAGCTAGTAATAAGTCTTATTTGGCACAGTCTAGGAGAAACCAGGGCAGAACTCCATTACAGCCTTTAGCCTGAACACATTGGTGGTAAAAGTCCCATCATCGGAAGCCAGCCCAGGGGGCTGGGGGCATGCAAACATGTCAACAGTATGTCTTAGGAATCTCCAGGCTGTGGTCTTTTGAGATTAAGTTACTGCCTCCAGATGGATTGGGGCCTAACAGGGCGGGTGAACAATCAACCCTTTCCCCTGCAGCGATTTGTGACTTTATCAAGATGTCGGTAAATGGCTGATGGTATGTTTTTCCATGATTACTATTTTAGGCATAATAGAAAATTTAGAAGAATGTATATCAGTTAGATTAACAGTGTGCACGTGCAGCACCGGCTATATAAGCTGGGAAGAAATAAAGAAGTTTGCTACTCGTCATAGAGCTTGTAGCCACTCTTTGTTCTATACTATTTCAATTACAGGTCTATACTCTGCATCACCAATCACGTATAAGGGACTTCACACAACAAAGACACAAATTATCAAAACCTGTGGCAGTCCTAAGAGGGAAATTTATAGCATTGGAAACCTTCATCAAGAAAATAGAAAGAGAAGAAGCCAACAACTTAATGAATCATCTTAAGCAACTTGAAAAGGAAGGATATTCCAACCCCAAGCCCAGCAGAAGAAAAGAAATAACCAAAATTAGGGCAGAATTAAATGGAATTGAAAACAAAAGAATCATTCAGAAGATCAATGAAACAAAAAGTTGTTTTTTTTTGGAAAGATTAACAAAATTGATAAACCTTTGGCCAACCTAACCAGAAATAGAAAAGTAAAATCTCTAATATATTTATCAGAAACAGGCTCGGTACCTGTGGCTCAAGTGGCTAAGGCGCCAGCCACATATACCTGAGCTGAGCTGGTGGGTTCGAATCCAGCCCAGGCCCACCAAACAACAATGATGATTGCAACCAAAAAATAGCCAGGTGTTGTGGCAGATGCCTGTGGTCCCAGCTACTTGGGAGGTGGAGGCAGGAGAATCACTTGAGCCCAGGAGTTGGAGGTTGCTGTGAGCTGTGATGTCACAGTACTCTACCTAGGGTGACAGCATGAGGCTCTGTCTCAAAAAATAAAAAAATAAAAAAAAACTAAATTAAAAAAAAATTTATCAGAAACAATAAAGGAGAAATAACAACAGACACTTCATAAATTCAAAAAATCATCAATAATTTCTACAAAAATGTCTATTCCCAGAAATATGAAAATCTGACAGAAATGGACCAATATCTGGAAGCACACCACCTTCCTAGACTCAACCAGAAAGAATTAGAAATCTTGAATAGACATATACCAATCACTGAAATAACATCAACAATACAAAATCTCCCCAAAAAGAAAAGTCCGGGACCAAATGGCTTCATGTCTGAATTCTATCAAACCTTTCAAGAGGAACTAGTACCTATATTACACAATGTTTTCCAAAGCATAGAAAAAGAAGGAATACTTCCCTTGGGCGGCGCCTGTGGCTCAAGGAGTAGGGCAGTAGGGCGCCAGTCCCATACGCCGGAGGTGGTGGGTTCAAACCCGGCCCCAGCCAAAAACCACAAAAAAAAAAAAAAAAAAAGAAGGAATACTTCTCAACACATTCTATGAAACAAATATAATCCTAATACCCAAAACAGGAAAGGATCCAACAAAGACAGAAAATTATAGACTCATATCATTAATGAATATCGATGCAAAAATATTCAATAAGATCTTAGCAAACAGAATTTAGTGACACATCGAAAAAATTATACACCATGATCAAGTTGGTTTTATTCCAGTGTTACAGAGTTGGTTCAACATAAGAAATCTATAAATATAATACATCACATCAATAAAATTAAAAACAAAGACCATATGATTCTCTCACTTGACACAGAAAAAGCCTTTGATAATATCCAGCATTCTTTCATGATCAGAACACTTAAGAAAATAGGCATAGAAAGGACATTTCATAAACTGATAGAGGCTATCTATAGCAAACCCACAGCCAATATCATATTGAATGTTGTAAAATTGAAAATATTTCCCCTCAGATCAGGAAGGAGGCAAGGATGCCCACTGTCTCCACTGCTATTCAACATAGTAATGGAAGTCTTAGCCATCGCAATCAGGCAAGAGAAGGCGATCAAGGGTATCCAAATAGGGTCAGAAGATATCAAACTCTCACTCTTCGCTGATATGATCCTATACCTGAAAAATCCCAAGGACTCAACTTCAAAACTCTTAGAAGTCTGATCAAGGATGGCTTGGCGCCTGTAGCTCAAGCGGCTAAGGCGCCAACCACATACACCAGAGCTGGTAGGTTCAAATCCAGCCCGGACCTGCCAAACAACAATGACAACTACAACCAAAAAATAGCCGGGCATTGTGGTGGGCACCTGTAGTCCCAGCTACTTGGGAGGCTGAGGCAAGAGAATAGCTTAAGCCCAAGAGTTGGAGGTTGCTGTAAGCTATGACGTCATAGCACTCTACCCAGGGTGACAGCTTGAGTCTCTGTCTCAAAAAAAAAAAGTGATTGAGGAATATGGCAGCATCTTAGGATACAAAATCAATACTTACAAGTCAGTAGCTTTTATATACGCCAACAATAGTCAAGCTGAAAATATAGTCAAGGACTCTATTCCTTTCACAATAGTGCCAAAGAAGATGAAATATCTGAGAATTTACCTAATAAAGGATGTGAAAGATCTCTATAAAGAGAACTATGAAACTCTAAGAAAAGAAATAGCTAAAGATGTTAACAAATGGAAAAACATACCATGCTCATGGCTGGGAAGAATCAACATTGTTAAAATGTCCATACTACCCAGGGCGGCGCCTGTGGCTCAGTGAGCAGGGCACTGGCCCCATATACCAAGGGTGGCGGGTTCAAGCCCAGCCCCGGCCAAACTGCAACAAAAAAATAGCCGGGCGTTGTAGCGGACGCCTGTAGTCCCAGCTACTCGGGAGGCTGAGGCAGGAGAATCTCCTAAGCCCAGGAGTTGGAGGTTACTGTGAGCTGTGTGACGCCACGGCACTCTACCGAGGGCAATAAAGTGAAACTCTGTCTCTACAAAAAAAAAAAAAAAAAGTCCATACTACCCAAAGCAATCTACAGATTTAATGCAATCTCTCTTAAAGCACCATTGTCATACCTTAAAGAACTTGAAAAAATAGTACTTCATTTTATATGGAATCAGAAAAAACCTCAAATAGCAAATACATTATTCATAAATAAGAACAAATCAGAAGGCATCACATTACCAGACTTCAGGCTGTACTATAAATGTATAGTGATCAAAACAGCACAAAAACAGAGCAGGAGATTTATGAAACAGAATAGAGAACCAAGAGAACCCAACTACTTAACATCATTTGATCTTGGACAAGCCTATCAAAAATACTTAGTAGGGGAAAGATTCCTTATTTAACAAATGGTGCTGGGTGACTGGAGACCTGTAGGCGACTGAAACTAGACCCCCACCTTTCACCATTAACGAAAATTGATTCTCACTGGATAAAAGATTTAAAATTAAGACATGAAAAAAAATAAAAAATAAAATTAAGACATGAAACTATAGAAATACTAGAAGAGAGGGCAGGGAAAACACTTGAAGAAATTGGCCTGGGGAGGAATGGATTAACAAGCTGTGGTATATATATACCATGGAATACTATTCAGCCATTAAAAAAAAATGGAGACTTTACATCCTTCGTATTAACCTGGATGGAAGTGGAAGACATTATTCTTAGTAAAGCATCACAAGAATGGAGAAGCATGAATCCTATGTACTCAATTTTGATATGAGGACAATTAATGACAATTAAGGTTATGGGGGGGGAAGCAGAAAAATGGACGGAGGGAGGGGGGTGGGGCCTTGGTGTGTGTCACACTTTATGGGGGCAAGACATGATTGCAAGAGGGACTTTACCTAACAATTGCAATCAGTGTAACCTGGCTTATTGTACCCTCAATGAATCCCCAACAATAAAATAATAATAATAATAAAAGAAATTGGCCTGGGAGAATATTTTATGAGGAGGACCCCCAGGGGCAATCGAAGCAACATCAATAATCCATTTCTGGGATCTGATCAAACTAAAAACCTTTTGCACAGCCAAGAGCACAATAAGTAAAGCAAACAGACAACCTTCAGAATGGGAGAAGATTTTTGCAGGTTATGCTTCCGACAAAGGTCTGATAACTAGAATCTACAGAGAACTCAAACTAATCAATAAGAAAAGAATAAATAATCCCATTTCTATGTGGGCAAGAGATTTGAGCAGAAACTTCTCTGATGAAGATAGGCGTATGGCCAACAAACACATGAAAAAATGCTCATCATCCTTAATCATCAGAGAAATGCAAATCAAAACCACTTTAAGATACCACCCAAATCCAGTAAGATTAGCCCACATCACAAAATCCCAAAACTACAGATGCTGGCATGGAGGTGGAGAGAAGGGAACACTTCTACACTGCTGGTGGGAATGCAAGCTAATACAACCTTCTTGGGAAGAAGTTTGGAGAACACTCAAGGAACTAAAAGTAGACCTACCTTTGATCCTGCAATTCCTCTCCTAGGTATATACCCAGATGATCAAAAATTACTTTACAACAAAGACATTTGCACCAAAATGTTTATAGCAGCCCAATTCATAATAGCCAAGACATGGAAACAGCCCAAGTGCCCATTGACCCATGAATGGATTAACAAATTGTGGTATATGTACTCCATGGTATACTATGCAGCCATAAAAAAGATGGAGACCTCACATCTTTTATGTTTACCTGGGTGGAACTGGAACACATTCTTCTCAATAAAGTATCACAAGAATGGGGGATAAAGTATCCAATGTACTCAATACTATTATGAAATCAATATATAATCACCTACACACTCATATGAATGGCAAAACATAACTATAGTCCAGAAAGTAAGAGAAGAGAGAGGAGAGGAGAGGGGGGATATGAAAAGAGGGAGGGTATTTGGGGGGACCTCACCTAACGCGCATGATGCAATGGTACATTTCAAGACTACTAACAAATGAGTATATGGGGCGGCACTTGTGGCTCAAAGCAGTAGGGTGCCGGCTCCATATACCGGAGGTAGTGGGTTCAAACCCGGCACCGGCCAAAAATACCTAAAAAAAAAATGAGTGTAACTGTGATGGATGTGTCACTTAGTTCAATGTAACCATTTTTATTGTATATCGAAGCAGTACCCTGAACCCCATACATGCATCAATGTACAAAGTTATGATTTAGTAAAAAATAACAAAGAATATTTCTTAAAAACTCTGAAAACCGAATTTCACAAGGTTAGAGCAAAGAAAGTTGACATTCGTCTTGGTTCCGGTGCTTTCCATTTGACTCAAGGACATCCCACCCTGACTGTGGACAGGAGAGAGCTCCTGCTCAGCAGACCAGACGGCCCGCCGCAGAGGTTCCTACTCGCCCTTTCACGAACACTCGCGGGAGGCCCGGACGTTCGGGTCACTGTCCCTACTCCCCCCGCCGGCTCTGGGAGCTTCCGAGGCCACGCGGAGCTCCCAGAGCTAAGTCCCCGGACGTCGCCGTCCTTCCCGCCACGGTCCCGCCTTGTGCGTTGGACAGGTCAGGCAGGATAGGACAGGTTGGCAGGATAGGACAGGTCAGACGCCACAGCCGGGTCCGAGGACACAACCCCGGGAGGGTGGCAAGGGGTTTCCTCTCAACCGTCCCTCAATGCTCAGGCACTTTCAGAGGAGGACGCACAACGTGTTACTTTCGGCAGGTCGAAAGAGACACTTAAAAGCCCTAGAGCCATCGGAGGAGGGAGCAGTAAGGAAACGTCCTAGTCACCCAGGCTGCTGAGGCCCGCCAGGGGCAAACCGGAGGCTAAGAACGGCCGCTGCGTCTGCCTGTGAAGGTAGGGAGTAGCGAGCAGGGGAGGAAACCAGAACCACAGAGCGCAACATCATGACACAGCGGGTCAGGGAGGTGGCCGCCACCGACGCAGGAAGCAGAAGCAAGACACGAAGGCGGCAGCCGCGGCGGAAACCAGGAACTTTGCAAGAGAACGATCCCCAGCCGTCTTTCAGGAGAATCTAGGCTCTCCCCCCCGGGAGAACGGACGAGGGTTCCTCCGACAGAAACTTGCACGCCCAGAACACGCAGACGTCTAAGGCGTAACCACAACCACGATTACTCTGTCGTTTGACCATCCCAAAGTCAGGGGAAAGCGCGAACGCAGTCCCCCACTACCACAAATTATGCAGTCGAGTTTCCCACATTTGGGGAAATCGCAGGGGTCAGCACATCCGGAGTGCAATGGATAAGCCTCGCCCTGGGAAAACCACCTTCGTGATCATGGTATCTCCCCTGCCAGGTAAGTATGAGTTGCTCACCTACGCCGCACCACACATCCTCACACGTCTCACACTCTACACACACGGTCACTTGACTCCGCGCACTCCCCCGATTCTCTCAGCCCTTTCACACGCCCAGCAAACTCGCTTCCCACAAACGGTCCGAGAATAGCTTCCACCACCGGAACGCGATCGCGTTCCAGCAGCAGCAGGTACCCACCAGGCAGCCTCCGCGCCGCCTCATCTGCATGGTGCACGCCCTATCCCTGACGTCACGCGTTGCGCGCTTCCCTGCAGCCCCCGCCCGGTTCCTGCTCCGCTCCGCCGCCCCACCTCCACGCCAACCAGCGGGCCAATCAGCGCGCGAGCTGCCGGTGGGCGGGGTGATGTCAGCCTTTCGCTCCTTGGGTCCCATCCCACCCGCCGGGGCGCTGCTGACGTCCCGGGTCTGGTCTCTCCCAGCCGAGCGAGTGCTTAAAAAACCCGGTCGCGCCGGCGACCCTCTGGTGACCTTCTTGAGGCGTAGACTAGAACATTTATAAAGCGTGACAAAGGGAACGGGTTCCTTCCAGATACGGTTATCTTCGTGATTTGGCTTTCGGGTTAAAATCGGAAACTGGTGTCAGAGAGAGAGCTCCGATGACTGCAAACGGGCCATTCATAGAGGATTTACCACTAGGGGTGTTAGACCTTTGTCTAATATAATTTCATGAATCTTCTAGGGTTTTTTGTTGGGGGGGGCGTGGTTGTTTGTTTTGTGTTTTCCGGTCCCGCGTTTTGTTTCTTATTTTGGTTTTGGCAAATACAGCATTGTACCAAACTGCTGCCCCAGCAGAGATGATTGGATGACTCTCAGGTGTAGTGTGGGACTTTGTCATCTCGTCCACGGCCATCTCCAGACTGTAAGTGGGGGGTGGGTGGGTGCGGTTGAACCAGGAGTCAAGCACTCGTGTAGGTTAAACTTGTCCTTTATTACCAAGTTTGAGAATCCCAAGAAGACGGGGAGATTGTTCTCAAAGCCTGCCTGCCTTTGAGAGAACTTCACAGAGTTCTTGTGCCCAAAAGTTACAATTTTCACCTATACATCCTTAAACCCTCTTATCTCAAGCCGCAGAACCCTTCACAGCGTTTGCCACATTGCTAAGATTACGTTTTCCATCTGTTGTTTTATCTCCCCAGGCTCGTGATGGCCTTCAGGACGCCAGAACCAGGGCAAGGCTGGCGGATGCTACTGTCCAGTCCATAGTTAGATCATTAAGTAACGTTCACAGTGGAAAGGGGGTGGGGGTGGGGGCTTGAAGATGTTTCTCCCCTTACAAGACCTTAGTGCCTACCTTTTATGTCAGCGCTTTAGAGCCCGCGAAGACACCAACAAATCGTCCAAATTTGACAAAAGTACCTGGGGGAATTTTTACTAGAGGTGCTTAACCATGACTTTTAATGCATAGGCTGCAACCTTGAACTCTTGACGACAGTCTATGGATTTAGTGTCCACCGCCCCCCTCCATCTTTATCAGGGTAGGTTAGTTTCCCTGCCCTTTGTTTTCATATAAATTGAAAAATGAAGGGTGAGGGGCGGCGCCTGTGGCTCAGTGAGTAGGGTGCCAGCCCCATATACCTGAGGGTGGCAGGTTGGCAGGTTCGAACCCGGCCCCAGCCAAACTGCAACAAAAGTATAGCTGGGCGTTGCGGCGGGCGCCTGTGGTTCCAGTTGCGTGGGGGGGGCTGAGGCAGGAGAATTGCCTAGGCCCAAGAACTGGAAGTTGCTGTGAGCTGTGATGCCACGGCGGCACTCTACCGAGGGTGACAAAGTGAGACTCTGTCTCAAAAATAAAAAGAGAAAAATGAAGGGTGAGGTAGTGAGTTTGTGGGGAGGGGAGAGGCATGGGATTGACTTCTTTCACCTCAACTGTATGTCTAGGGGATTTCATAGTGTTCTGCGTAGTTCTTTGTTTCTGTATGTATTTCACTGTATGTGAATATATCTCAACCTATTTATTTATTCTTTCTTTCTCTCTCTCTCTTTTTTTTTTTTAGAGACAGGTTCTGGCTCTGTCACCCAAGCTGGAGTGTAGTGGCATGATCACAGCTCACCCTCACCTGAACTCTGGAGCTCAAGACATCCTCCTGCTTCAGCCTCCCAAGTATCTGGGACTATATGCCTGAGCCCCGGCACCCGGCCCTAGCAACATTTTTCTACAGTTGTCTTTGGGAGACTATATTCACTATTGCTCTAGGGCGGTGCATTCCACTAGAAATAGAATGCCAGCCACATATGTGCTTTTTAATTATCTATCTATAGACACATTTTAGAAAGTAAAGAGAAGTGAAATTAATCTTAGCAATGTTTTATTCAACTGAATACATAAAAAACGTTATCATTACCATGTGTGACACCAGCAACATTTCAACTGTTTAATAGCTGCAGGTCTAAGGGATACGGCTAAAAGTAGAATTGCTGAATTACAGCATACATGTATGTATGTTTGATGATTAGTAGACATTGCCAGATAATTTTCTAAAGTTGTTAAAATTCTGGCCAGGTTGGCTCCAGGCCCGTAGCTCAGTGGTTAGGGGGCCAGCCACATACACTGGGGCTGGCGGGTTCAAACCCTGCCTGGGCCTGCTAAACAACAATGACAACTGCAAACCAGTGTTGTGGCGGGTGCCTGTAGTCCCAGCTCCTCGGGAGACTGAGGCAAGAGAATCACCTAAGCCTAAGAGTTTGAGGTTGCTGTGAGCTGTGATGCCACCGCACTCTGCGGAGGGTGACATAGTGAGACTCTGTCTCCACAAAAACTACTACTACTACTACTAATAATAATAATGATAATTCTGGCCGGGTGAGGTGGCTCATGCCTATAATTTTAGCACTCTGGGAGGCGGAGCTCATGAGTTCAAGACCTGCCTGAGCAAGAGCAAGGCCCCATCTCTATATGGCAGGTGCCTGTAGTCTCAGGTACTTGGGAGGCTGAGGCAAGGGGATGTCCTGAGCCCAAGAGTTTGAGGTTGCTGTGAGCTGTGGTGCCAGGTCACTCTGCCCAGGGCAACAGACTGAGACTCTGTCTCAAAAAATAAATAAATAGAGTCGTTAAACTTCTACTCCAAATGAACAGGAGTTTCCAGTGGCCCCATTCTTCCAAATTTGGAAATATGAGTCTTTTTTTCCCCTAAAGTCAAACTTATCAAAGTATAATTAAAATTCAGCAGCAACCTTCTTTTCAATGACATCTTATCTTCGCTAAGCTAGCTTGTGATGATACCTTTGACACACACACACACAAAAAAGCAAGTACCGTGTTTAAAAAAAAAAAATCAACAACAAAAAAATGTGTAATGAGATGAAGGTGGCAGTTTAAGGTTCGAGGAGCTCTGCAGTACACAACACCAAGGAATACGATTTTGAAATATCAGAACATTGAAAGCAACAAACCACTTGATTAAACTTTTATAAAGTTCCCAAGAGTCAAGAAAACACTCAAGAATTCACAGCAGCTAAAACATACCCACAAAATATAGAAACATATGCAAACCAAGCAATCAACACCACTCTTCAAGGCAGTAATGAGAGAGACTCTAAAGGCAATCAAGATTATTCATTAATTAACTCCATTTAATATGAGTCATGGGTTTTAAAGTTAACAGTATATCTTGAAAAGTGTAAATTGAGCTTGTAGTGGGAATTTCTCCCTCTGCCGAGTCCTTGGTCTCAAGGTTCAAAAATGAATCCAGGGGCGGCGCCTGTGGCTCAGTGAGTAGGGCGCCGGCCCCATATGCCGAGGGTGGCGGGTTCAAGCCCAGCCCCGGCCAAAGTGCAACAAAAAAATAGCCGGGCGTTCTGGCGGGCGCCTGTAGTCCCAGCTGCTCGGGAGGCTGAGGCAAGAGAACCGCGTAAGCCCAAGAGTTAGAGGTTGCTGTGAGCTGTGTGACGCCACGGCACTCTACCCGAGGGCGGTACAGTGAGACTCTGTCTCTACAAAATAAATAAATAAATAAATAAATAATAAAAAAAAAGAGAATGAATCCAGGGGCCGCGTGAAGTGGCTCAGGCCTGTAATCCCAGTACTCTGGGAGGCTGAGGCGGGCCTGAGCTCACGAGTTTGAGATCATCCTGAGCTAGAGAGAGAGACCCCCGCCCCCCCTAAAAATAGGCAGGCACCTGTAGTCCCAGCTACTCGGGAGGCTGAGACAAGAGAATCCCTTGAGCCCAAGAGTCTGAGGTTGCTGTGAGCTATGACACCACATCACTCTACGTGGGGGGTGGGGGGAGGGGGAGGCCCGACGGCAAAGTGAGACTCTTGTCTCACACACACGCACACACAAAAAAAGACCGGGGACCACAGAGTGTAAATGAAAGGACAGAGTTTATTAAGAGAACGATTGATAAGCAAAAGAGGGGTAACAGAACCTCCAGCTGTGGTGGAAGGCGGGAACTCAAGTGGGAAGCCCAGGTGGGCCTTACGTCTAGGAGTTCTATGCTGCTTTTCCTATCCTACTGGGCAGGGGGATTTGGGAAACGTTATGTCCAGAATGAGGTCCTTCCCCCCCAGGCGAGGCAGGAGGGTGAGAGTTCCCTACTCCAGGAGGAACCGCACAAATGCGGTCAGGCTGCTTTTCTTCATGACCTTGCCTGAGCCCAGAGAATTTGGCCTAGAAAGGGCTTGTTTGTGCCAGAAGATGGGGTCTGTGATGAGACTGATTTCGGAGCTCACCCGGGCCTAGAAAATGGGAGTCCCTGTCCAGCCCTGAATGGGGAAACCTTGCATCAACCTGACATTTAATAGAGAGGTGACATCTGAAAATATTTACTCAGCAATTGTAAGTGAAATAATTGAGTCCCATGGTTTCTAGAAGTATATTGATCAGGCCTCCTTTTTTTTTTTTTTCTTTTTGTTTTTGAGACAGAGTCTCACTATGTCGCCCTCGGTAGAGTGCTGTGGGGTCACAGCTCACAGCAACCTCAAACTCTTGGGCTTAAGCCATTCTCTTGCCGCAGCCTCCCGAGGAGCTGGGACTACAGGTGCCAGCCACAATGCCCGGCTATTTTGTTGTTGTTTAGCAGGCCCAGGCCAGGTTTGAACCCACCAGCCCCAGTGCATGTGGCCGGTGCGCTAACCACCGAACTACAGGCGCTGAGCCAGTCCTCTTTTAAAGATATTATCTGCTATGTTTAACTGACTTGAACATGTAATTTAAAAATGTTATATATTTCTTGGAAGTGACGTGTGCTTCTTTGACCAGTACAACTAAGACAAGGGACCAGCAGATAACCTGCTCCATAAGCAGTCATAAGCCCCAAACCAAGGTTTCTGATAAAACAGGGGACAGCAGAGAGCAAGCCAGAACCAAGATGACCCGGAAAAAAACCTCCTCAGCTGACTACCCTCACTGCTCATTAGAAAACCGCCCTTACAAATTAATGGACAGGTAGGAGGCAAGAACTGGAGTAAGGGCCCCAAAACTCTGTGAAGCAACAGGCCTAGCTAAAATAATGGTCATAATCAGCCACTGTCCCTTTGTTTGCTTGATAACAGTCACTGTCTCCTTGTTTGCTACTCTAGAGGGCACAGGTGGTACCTGTAAAGAGTTGTTTTTTTTTTTTTTTTTTTTTGAGACAGAGCCTCAAGCTGTCACCCTGGGTAGAGTGCCATGGCATCCCAGCTCACAGCAACCTCCAACTCCTGGGCTCAAGCAAGTCTCCTGTGTCCTCCTCCCAAGTAGCTGGGACTACAGGCACCCGCCACAACGCCCAGCTATTTTTTGATTGCAGCCGTCATTGTTGTTTGGCAGGCCCGGGCTGGATTCGAACCCCCCAGCTCAAGTGTATGTGGCTGGCGCCGAGCCCCTGTAAAGAGTTTTAACTTTTCTCCATCAGTAACATCACCTATTTGGAACCTCGAGTTACTTTTTGAGATCTCTTCCAGGTCTTGCATTCCACTGGATTGACTCACCCACCCAGACCAAGAAACTGACTCAACCCCTCAACTGACTCTTAGATCACCACCCCAACTCAAGAAACTGCATTCCAGTGGCTTGCCTGACTTACCCAGACAGTGGCCCATACCAAAGGATGGCTGATTCTGCCCCCGAAAGCAGCCAGTTAACAGACCCTGACTGACTGACTATCTATACCTGTTTATACCTTCTATTTAGTGTTATGTTAAGCTGAAGGAGGATTAGAGATAAGACATCTGGGAAAGGGGAGATGTCTTCCCTTTCTCCCATCTCCCTGCTTAGGGCTATGTGAGATAAACTCTTTCTCTGCTGTCTCTGGATATTGGCATCCTTTGGGCAGTGGGCAGATGAACCTGGCTGGTCAGCAACAGTTGCACCCGGCTTACAATGTACTGGCTTTTTGAAAGAACTCCCACCAGAGCCATGACAGTTTACAAATGCAATGACAACTCCCAGAAGAGAGTCTACGTACCATAATGGTTTAAAAGGGGGAAGAACCGGGTAGTGTCTGTGGCTCAAGGAGTAGGGCACCAGCCCCACATACCAGAGGTGGTGAGTTCAAACCCAGCCCTGGCCAAAAAATTGCAAAGAAAAAAAGAAAGGGGGGGAACCCTCAGTTTGGGAGGTCTCCCCACCCCTTTCCCACATGTCTTATGACTAATCCTCCTTCTGCTTAACATAACATTAACTAGAAGGTCTAAAATAAGACCCCAGAGGCTCACAAAGTGCTGCTCTCTGTTGCTCTGAGAGATAGCCACTGCTCTGCCTACGGAGCAAGCAAGCCTCCCTTCTGCTGCTTTGTTATTTTGAAAAACTTGCTTTTGCTTTATCCTGTAGGCTGGGCTGGCTCTTGAATTCTTTTTCCAGCAGGAAGTGAAGAACCCACTTGGCCATCAGG
This sequence comes from Nycticebus coucang, assembly GCF_027406575.1. Taxonomy (NCBI): domain Eukaryota; kingdom Metazoa; phylum Chordata; class Mammalia; order Primates; family Lorisidae; genus Nycticebus; species Nycticebus coucang. The sequence continues at coordinate 52,850,259 of NC_069784.1, read as the reverse complement.
AAGATCCCACTTTGAGATCCACTTTCCTGTGGATCCTTTTCCAGCATGGGAAATTTAAGAAATTCAACTTAATTAGAATTTTCAAGCCAAAATAAACCCAAGTGTTGACGGAAAAGAAGCCATACTCTCTAAAATAGTTTAAAGACGTTTATTCTGAGCCAAATTTGAGGACCATGACCTGGAGCCACACCCAAGAAGCTTGAGCACGTGGACTCACAGTGGTGGGGTTACAGTTTGGTTTTATACATTTCAGGGAGACAGGAGTTAACAGGTGAGGTCATAAACCAAGACTTGGAATTTGGCCCACAAAGGTGGGATATCTGGAAGGGGGTGGGGGTGGCTTACAGGTTATATAGTGGGGTTTAAAGATTCTTCAGCCAACAAACGACTGAAAGAATCGGGCTGCTTAAAATGAAGGGTCTGTTAATCAGAAACAAAATACCAGACAGAGTGGTTTGTGAGACAGATAGATATCTATATAGATAGATAGTCATACATATATGTGTGACCTGCAGATAGGTCTTGCATAGCCTTAGGCCAATTAATGAGTTCCAGAAGACATCTCTAAGAAGGGGAGGGGAGCATGATGAAGCACATCTGATCTTTCTCATGGCTAGCAACTGGGTTTTAGGGATTCCCTTGGCCAAGAGGGAGGTGGGTCCAGTCAGTCGGTCACTGAGAGGAGGAAGCCTTAAGATTTTATTTTAGTTCACACATGGCTTATATATACTAGAATATTATGCTACCCTTATTTTCTACATTATGAGAAAATCCGAAAGAAAATACAGAATATACATGTAATAGGTTTTGTTTTGTTTTTTGAAACAGAGTCTCACTCTGTCACCCTGAGTAGAGTAACAGCGGGATCATCTTAGCTCACTGCTCCTGGGCTCAAGTGATTCTCCTGACTCAGCCTCCCGAGTAGCCAGGACTACAGGCGTGCACCGACATGCCCAGATAATTATTTTTTTGTTGTTGCAGTTTTGGGCCTGAAACCACCACCTCCGGCATATAGGGGCCGGCGCCCTACTCCTTGAGCCACAGGCACCACCCAGATAATTTTTTTGGTTTTGGTACAGACCAGGTCTTGCTCTTGCTCAGGCTGGTCTCAAACTCCTGAGCACCAGTGGCTGCTTCCCCTCACCTGGGATTACAGGTAGGAGCCACTTGGCCAGGCCCCCCATGCAGGGGTTTTTAAACCATAATTATTAAACCAAAATTTGTCAGAGGACATACACTGATTTTAACAAAAATGACAGCAAATGTTTTCAATGCCATTATGTATCAGATATTTAAATTCTTTAACTTGTTTAAAAGTATTAAAGATTCCTCCATGCTATCTTTTTTTTTTTTTTGTGGTTTTTGGCTGGGGCTAGGTTTGAACCCACCAACCTCCGGCATATGGGACCGGCACCCTACTCCTTGAGCCACAGGCACCACCTATCCTCCATGCTATCCATTTCATTTCCTTTCTCATCCCAATCAAGCCCATTAATTTAATATACAGCTACAACTACATATTAGTTCTTGTATTACATTTTCATCGTACAAATTCAGCAACAAAACTTTGGACTTAGTGAAACATCACATTTCAAGCACAAATAGTAAAACAATTTTCTTTCTTTCTTTTTTTTTTTTTTTTTTATAGAGACAGAGTCTCACTTTATCGCCCTTGGTAGAGTGCCATGGCATCACACAGCTCACAGCAACCTTCAACTCCTGGACTTAGGCGATTCTCTTACCTCAGCCTCCCCAGTAGCTAGGACTACAGGCACTCGCCACAGTGCTCGGCTATTTTTTTGGTTGCAGTTTGGCCAGGGCTGGGTTTGAACCCGCCACCCTCGGTATATGGGGCCAGCACCCTACCCACTGAGACACAGGTGCCGCCCAGTAAAACAATTTTCAAAAAATTCTTGATTTCTCATTTTAAATTTACGCAAGTTTTTTTTGTTTGTTTTTTTTGTGTGAGACAGACTCTCTCGCCCTGGGTAGGGTGCCGTGGTGTCATCATAGCTCACAGTGACCTCAAACTCTTGGGCTCAAGTGATCCTTCTGCCAAACCGCCCAGCTAGTTTTTTTTCTATTTTTTAGTGGAGACCTTGCTCACCTGGTCTTGAACTCCAGAGCTCAAGAAATCCGCCCACCTCGGCTTCCTAGAGTGCTAGGATTACAGGTGTGGTGAGCCACCGTGACCAGCCTTTTTCTGTTTTTAGTAGATACAGGATCTAGCTCTTGCTCAGGCTGATGTGGAATGTCTGTGCTCAAGGGATCCTCCTGACTCGGCCTCCCGGAGGGCTAGGATTACAGGTATGAACAACTGTGGAGTACGGATTGGGAGGTGGCAAGACCCCCACAGCCTGGGAGGTGCGTTCAAGGAACGACTCCCAAACTGCTTCTCCTCCCTTCCTAAAACAATAGTTCTTTCTCCTTGCTTCCTCTGCCAGAAGTCAGGTAGCTTCTGTATATCTTTTTTTTTTTTTTTTTTGGTTTTTGGCCGGGGCTGAGTTTTGAACCCGCCACCTCTGGCATATGGGACCGGCGCCCTACTCCTTGAGCCACAGGCGCCGCCCAGCTTCTGTATATCTTTTGCCTAAAAGCACATAAGCCTTCTCTCCCTGAAGTTAATCTTTACCCCATGTAATATTACTTCCCCCCAAACTTGTAAGATGAAAACATTCCCACTCGCTTTCCCTGCTGATTTGCAGCATTGTTAGTACAGCAATGTAGTTTAGCTACTATGTAAAATAAAGTTGTTCACACTGTTGGGTGCTGGCTGCAGCCATCAGCTGAGCCAGGCCTCCCTCCCGGCCCTATCACTTTTATCTCTTCTGTGATCTTTGTCTCTTGTGTGTCTTATTTTCTCATTCCCCACCATTCTGGTTTGTTTACTCTTCGCGCTGGCTCTCAACAAGCCAGCACATCCAGCCCTACATTGGAGACCTAGTTTGTGTCTTCATTCCTGAGAAAGAGTGCAGCAGAGATGCTCAGGCCAGGTTTTATTGAAAGGGGAAGATGAGGCTTGCGACCATAGCACAGTGGTTAGAGCACCAGCCACATACACCCAGGCTGGCGGGTTCAAGCCCAGCCTGGGGCCAGCTAAACAACAATGAGAACAACAGAAAATAGCTGGGTGTTGTGGCAGGCTCCTGTAGTCCCAGCTACTTGGGAGGCTGAGGCAAGAGAATCGCTTAAGCCCAAGAGTTTGAGGTTGCTGTGAGCTGTGCCGCCACGGCACTCTACCGAGGGTAACATAGTGAGAATCTGCCTCAAAAAAAGGGAGAAAGAGGAGGAGGAGGAGGAGGAGGAGGAGGAGGAGGAGGAGAAGGAGAAGAAGAAGAAAATGAAAGGGGAGGATGAGGATGACTTGCCCGGGCAGTGCAGAGATGCTGTCTGCAATGGGGTTTGGAGGTTTGGGGGGATTGGGGGTTTGGAGGTTTTGGGCGTTGGGGGTGGTAGTGGTGCTGGTGCTGGTGTTAGAGATCCCTTTTATATGGGGCTGCAGGGAGTGGGCAAATCCCACAGCTTGCCTGGAAAGTTAGGGTCTTTGGGTGTGAACTTCTCAGGGGGGGTGGGGCTGGTCAGATCCTTTGTGTCTTTGTCTTAGGACTGGAGGTGGAGGAGGAGGGGAAAGGGTTCATGTGTGCCCGTGTTAGGCCCCCCAACAAAGAGCATGCCGATTTGTTTCATGAAAAAATACCTTATATTCATAAAAGTAGAAAAAGTCCATCAAACTAGTGGACATTCTAAAGGAAACAATCATGGTAACACCATTTAAAGTGGAAACAGAGGCAATGGTTGGTTCTATGAGAAAATCTGAAAGAAAATACAGAATATACACGTAATAGGTGGAAACAGAGGCAAAATCTTCCAGATTTTCTCATAGAATCAACCTCTGATCTTGCCTCTGTTTCCACTAACAATGCTTATCAGCAAGGGAAACAAAAAAGTAATTACGCACCATTAAGTAAATCTGAGTAATTCCTCGATGCCCTTTTGTGTCTGACAGGACATTCTCTTTCCAGAGTGGATGAGATATAACAGTGGATGCCATATTGCTTTTCATGTCTTTTTAGTAAGGTTTGAACTTCCTTCATGTTCTGGACATTATTCAATTTGATTTGTATAGTTGTAAGAAGTGCTCATGTTGCGGATTCACTCGGTTATTTGTCATGATATAAATCTCTTCCCTCCTTTCTGTAGTGCGATTTGAAGAATCTTTAAAGGACATTTATTTGAATTTCTTCAGCTGTTTGGAAACTTTGAGTATACCAATGAAAGAAAGCTGCCACTTGAACGCAAGCAATTCAATTTTCTTTCTGAACTAAGATCCCTTTTAGGTATGTATAGTAATTTGTTAAAGCCAAGAGTTCCTATGGAATGGGGTGGGGGCGGCAGCCATTGTGTATTAAGATCACCCTTGTTACACAGAGATAGGCCACTCTTGCAGATACTGACAACTATTGGGCCCACAAGATTTTTACCAAAGATTGCAAAGACAAGATGTGTGAACAACTTTTCATTACTGCAGTCACAAGTAACAGGAAATACCAGAATTCTCCGGGCGATAAACAGACAATCAAAAAAGACTCACAGACTAAATTTAGCTGACATGCACCCCAATCACAGAATGGATACCTGTCAGCCACCACTCAAGACAGATTGTCCTCCAAAGTTCGCCTCATAACATCGAAACCAGAAACCCACACCCATGCCACTGATGGGAGAACATACTGATGGAAAACTGAGAGAGGGAGAAAAAGACTTGTCCAATAACCATAGATAGTATATAAATGCCAAAGAGCGCAATTTCTGCCCATGAAAATCCATAGAAGAAACTAGGGAACATGAGCCAGGGTGCAGGCCTGCACCAGCTGCCTGTCAAATGCAGGATTCTATTGGCTCCAGTGTCAACAGAATAGAGCCTCCAGGTGGGCTAAGTTTTATAAAAACAACCCTGCAAAAATCTGTCCAGGAATACTATAGAGACAGTTATCCACTTACTGATTCATCATGGTAGAGGAGGGAGAGCCAGTACTAGATTGTGTTCATCAAATAAAAGCAAAACCAAGACTTATCGACAAAAGAAGAAAGGGGAAGAGGAACAAAATGTCTGGGACTGGCAAAAAGCTACCAAAGAGGTCTCTCTGGCCTGTCTCCACTGGACCCGTGTGACTGGGTCACCAGAAAACTATTAAAGATATTGGAGGACTTTAAAACATGTTCAAAGTGCAGCTGTCCAACGTATAGAACAGGACACTTGGGTGTGAAGTCCGCAGCGTCCTTCTGTTGTACTTCCCCCAGGTTAAGGCAGGGGGCACCACTTCCCTTAGTAGAATATCACAGATGGACATACAGGAAGTTTGTCATGCTGGCAAGTAAGGGAAGAAAGGGACATTGACAGAGTTGAGAAATAAATGGCAATTTGATTTGGTGCCCCTCCTGTGGAAGGTACATTTGCAGAATTTACTAAAATTAGAAGACCTCCATAAACACTGTAAGGTAGCAACTGCACGTCCAGTTCTCTACCCTAGTGTAGCAACTGCACGTCCAGTTCTCTACCCTACAGAAATATCTGCAGGAGGGACTAAAGGTTTGTGTACAAAAATGATGATGGCAGCATCATTTAAAAGCAAGAAAGGGACTGCGCTTCAAAAACATTCTGAAAAGGATTAAATAAATCGTGCACACATTGAGGATGAAATGCTTCCCCCACCCCTGAAAATAATGGAGAGGATAATTATGATGATGAATGCTCCCACTGGTCACAACATTGTTGAGAGGTCAATCACTCAATGCAGGCACATCCTGGGGATTGGCCTCCTATGACAAATGACAAAAAATAAAAATAAATAAATAAATAAATAAATAAATAAATTGAGGCACATATAACTTTACCCGGCCCAGCCTATTTCTAAAGGTCAGAATGAATTTCCCACAATTTCCGAGTTTAGAATGGGGTCCTGGGGGGTGGGGTGGCACCTGACAGGTGTCAGTTACAAATTTAGCGCGCGGGAGGGCGGGAGGTCATCTCGAAGGGGGCAGCAACCGCCCGTCAAAACGCCACAGCTCGCGTCCCTGGGTGGGCTCGAACCACCAACCTTTCGGTTAACAGCCGAACGCGCTAACCGATTGCGCCACAGAGACAGGCCCGGGCAGCAGTGCGGGGCTCCCTAGCAAGTGAGGCCTCAAACCTCCCCGGCCCTAGGCTCTCCCCACTCAGGGTCCGCCTCTCAGGACCACTGAGCCGGTTCCCAAGCCTTGGCAAACCGGAGAGACGAGAGCGAGGAGTGGCGATGATCCTGGCGTTGGAACCCCGCGCGCTGGTGGACTCTGAAGCCAGAAGGGCAGCCGAGCGGCCTTCGTCCCGCCTCGCCCCTCGGCCGCTTCCGAAGCCCCGGGTAGCGCCCGGCCCGAGCCGCGCGGAGCCCGAGGGCAGCGGAGCGTCCTGCGGACTCTGGCGGAGGCTCCCGCCGCTCCCTGCGCCGCCCGGGCCCGGGCCCTCCGCACCCGGTCGCTTTCGGGCCGCCGTGGAGCTTCCGCTGCCTTCTTCCGACCCTGGGTCCAGCACGGGCGCTCCAGGTGGGCAGGGATCGCGGTGGCGGTCGCTCTTGGGTCCCCTCGCCGAGAGCAGGGTCTGCCTCTCAACCCGGGCGGTGCCCGGTTAGGGCTTGTTGAATTAAACCGTTGTCGTCTTCAGCTGTCAGGCGGTTGAAGAACCCTGAGAATGGACACCGGGAAAGTTTTTCAAAGGTCAAGTTCTTCTGAAGAGGGTGTTACTCGGGTTGATTTCTCAGCGTCCCGCGCCCCACGGGAAAGGCCTGCGGAAGCACCTCCAAGGCGGTGAGTGGGGAGGGCGGCCGGGACCCAGGGAAAGGCAAAGGGGGCGGGGAGGTGTAGCGTGGCCCAGGTATCCAGGCCTCCTAAAAGGCTTGTGCAGGGGCACAGGCCGGATTTGAGGAGGTGAGAATTGCTTCTTGATGGTAGCAGAAAGAGGAGGAAGGGAGGAGAGAACTGAGAGAGAACATGAAAAAGGGGAAAACTCAAGGACCTCTAGCTCCAGAAGAATAAGATCGCCCAGAAGAGCCACAGAGAAAGCTAGGCGTCTGGGATGGAAAGCCTGAAATCCTCGAAAGAGCAGGATCATCACCCTCATTCCTTTTGGCAAAGGAGTTGCTCTCCTGTTTGTTTGTACAACTGTTTGTGTTTTTCTCTTATTTTATGATTACAATTAATGCTGCAGTCATCATTCTTGTACACATATCCTCAGGCACTCGCGTATTTTCACAGGGTCGGGTCCTGGAGAGCATTTGTTCTATCATAGTATTTACATTGTTTTTATACTATTCCATTTTCTTTCCTTTGATGGCTTATTAGCTATAACTTTCATTTGTTATTGCAGTGACTGCCCTTGGGTTTACAGAACACTTCTCTAATTTACCACAGTTTGCCTTCCAAGTGACAAACTTCCCTTTCTGGCCTTTATGCTAGTGTTGTTGTGCATTTTCATTTTATGCACATCATAAACTCCACAATCCATTTTTTGTTTAGTGGGTCAAATGTTGTTAAACAGCTGAAGTACTCAGAAAATCACTGGCATCTTTAACCGCATAAATAACCATTTCCATTGTTCTTCATTTCTTTGTGTAGGCCCAGATTTCTATCTGCCTGGAAAACCCCTTTAACATTTCTTGTAGCATGGGTCGGTGAATTCTTTCAGTTTTGGTATGTCTTTAAACGTACCAAAATAAAAGGTAATTCTTTGCTAAACTAGCAAAGAATTCTAGGTTACCTGGTTACCTTTTATTTTGGTACGTTTAAAGACATACCAAAACTGAAAGAATTCACCGACCCATGCTACAAGAAATGTTAAAGGGGTTTTCCAGGCAGATAGAAATCTGGGCCTACACAAAGAAATGAAGAACAATGGAAATGGTTATTTATGCGGTTAAAGATGCCAGTGATTTTCTGAGTACTTCAGCTGTTTAACAACATTTGACCCACTAAACAAAAAATGGATTGTGGAGTTTATGATGTGCATAAAATGAAAATGCACAACAACACTAGCATAAAGGCCAGAAAGGGAAGTTTGTCACTTGGAAGGCAAACTGTGGTAAATTAGAGAAGTGTTCTGTAAACCCAAGGGCAGTCACTGCAATAACAAATGAAAGTTATAGCTAATAAGCCATCAAAGGAAAGAAAATGGAATAGTATAAAAACAATGTAAATACTATGATAGAACAAATGCTCTCCAGGACCCGACCCTGTGAAAATACGCGAGTGCCTGAGGATATGTGTACAAGAATGATGACTGCAGCATTAATTGTAATCATAAAATAAGAGAAAAACACAAACAGTTGTACAAACAAACAGGAGAGCAACTCCTTTGCCAAAAGGAATGAGGGTGATGATCCTGCTCTTTCGAGGATTTCAGGCTTTCCATCCCAGACGCCTAGCTTTCTCTGTGGCTCTTCTGGGCGATCTTATTCTTCTGGAGCTAGAGGTCCTTGAGTTTTCCCCTTTTTCATGTTCTCTCTCAGTTCTCTCCTCCCTTCCTCCTCTTTCTGCTACCATCAAGAAGCAATTCTCACCTCCTCAAATCCGGCCTGTGCCCCTGCACAAGCCTTTTAGGAGGCCTGGATACCTGGGCCACGCTACACCTCCCCGCCCCCTTTGCCTTTCCCTGGGTCCCGGCCGCCCTCCCCACTCACCGCCTTGGAGGTGCTTCCGCAGGCCTTTCCCGTGGGGCGCGGGACGCTGAGAAATCAACCCGAGTAACACCCTCTTCAGAAGAACTTGACCTTTGAAAAACTTTCCCGGTGTCCATTCTCAGGGTTCTTCAACCGCCTGACAGCTGAAGACGACAACGGTTTAATTCAACAAGCCCTAACCGGGCACCGCCCGGGTTGAGAGGCAGACCCTGCTCTCGGCGAGGGGACCCAAGAGCGACCGCCACCGCGATCCCTGCCCACCTGGAGCGCCCGTGCTGGACCCAGGGTCGGAAGAAGGCAGCGGAAGCTCCACGGCGGCCCGAAAGCGACCGGGTGCGGAGGGCCCGGGCCCGGGCGGCGCAGGGAGCGGCGGGAGCCTCCGCCAGAGTCCGCAGGACGCTCCGCTGCCCTCGGGCTCCGCGCGGCTCGGGCCGGGCGCTACCCGGGGCTTCGGAAGCGGCCGAGGGGCGAGGCGGGACGAAGGCCGCTCGGCTGCCCTTCTGGCTTCAGAGTCCACCAGCGCGCGGGGTTCCAACGCCAGGATCATCGCCACTCCTCGCTCTCGTCTCTCCGGTTTGCCAAGGCTTGGGAACCGGCTCAGTGGTCCTGAGAGGCGGACCCTGAGTGGGGAGAGCCTAGGGCCGGGGAGGTTTGAGGCCTCACTTGCTAGGGAGCCCCGCACTGCTGCCCGGGCCTGTCTCTGTGGCGCAATCGGTTAGCGCGTTCGGCTGTTAACCGAAAGGTTGGTGGTTCGAGCCCATCCAGGGACGCGAGCTGTGGCGTTTTGACGGGCGGTTGCTGCCCCCTTCGAGATGACCTCCCGCCCTCCCGCGCGCTAAATTTGTAACTGACACCTGTCAGGTGCCACCCCACCCCCCAGGACCCCATTCTAAACTCGGAAATTGTGGGAAATTCATTCTGACCTTTAGAAATAGGCTGGGCCGGGTAAAGTTATATGTGCCTCAATTTATTTATTTATTTATTTATTTATTTATTTATTTTTATTTTTTGTCATTTGTCATAGGAGGCCAATCCCCAGGATGTGCCTGCATTGAGTGATTGACCTCTCAACAATGTTGTGACCAGTGGGAGCATTCATCATCATAATTATCCTCTCCATTATTTTCAGGGGTGGGGGAAGCATTTCATCCTCAATGTGTGCACGATTTATTTAATCCTTTTCAGAATGTTTTTGAAGCGCAGTCCCTTTCTTGCTTTTAAATGATGCTGCCATCATCATTTTTGTACACAAACCTTTAGTCCCTCCTGCAGATATTTCTGTAGGGTAGAGAACTGGACGTGCAGTTGCTACACTAGGGTAGAGAACTGGACGTGCAGTTGCTACCTTACAGTGTTTATGGAGGTCTTCTAATTTTAGTAAATTCTGCAAATGTACCTTCCACAGGAGGGGCACCAAATCAAATTGCCATTTATTTCTCAACTCTGTCAATGTCCCTTTCTTCCCTTACTTGCCAGCATGACAAACTTCCTGTATGTCCATCTGTGATATTCTACTAAGGGAAGTGGTGCCCCCTGCCTTAACCTGGGGGAAGTACAACAGAAGGACGCTGCGGACTTCACACCCAAGTGTCCTGTTCTATACGTTGGACAGCTGCACTTTGAACATGTTTTAAAGTCCTCCAATATCTTTAATAGTTTTCTGGTGACCCAGTCACACGGGTCCAGTGGAGACAGGCCAGAGAGACCTCTTTGGTAGCTTTTTGCCAGTCCCAGACATTTTGTTCCTCTTCCCCTTTCTTCTTTTGTCGATAAGTCTTGGTTTTGCTTTTATTTGATGAACACAATCTAGTACTGGCTCTCCCTCCTCTACCATGATGAATCAGTAAGTGGATAACTGTCTCTATAGTATTCCTGGACAGATTTTTGCAGGGTTGTTTTTATAAAACTTAGCCCACCTGGAGGCTCTATTCTGTTGACACTGGAGCCAATAGAATCCTGCATTTGACAGGCAGCTGGTGCAGGCCTGCACCCTGGCTCATGTTCCCTAGTTTCTTCTATGGATTTTCATGGGCAGAAATTGCGCTCTTTGGCATTTATATACTATCTATGGTTATTGGACAAGTCTTTTTCTCCCTCTCTCAGTTTTCCATCAGTATGTTCTCCCATCAGTGGCATGGGTGTGGGTTTCTGGTTTCGATGTTATGAGGCGAACTTTGGAGGACAATCTGTCTTGAGTGGTGGCTGACAGGTATCCATTCTGTGATTGGGGTGCATGTCAGCTAAATTTAGTCTGTGAGTCTTTTTTGATTGTCTGTTTATCGCCCGGAGAATTCTGGTATTTCCTGTTACTTGTGACTGCAGTAATGAAAAGTTGTTCACACATCTTGTCTTTGCAATCTTTGGTAAAAATCTTGTGGGCCCAATAGTTGTCAGTATCTGCAAGAGTGGCCTATCTCTGTGTAACAAGGGTGATCTTAATACACAATGGCTGCCGCCCCCACCCCATTCCATAGGAACTCTTGGCTTTAACAAATTACTATACATACCTAAAAGGGATCTTAGTTCAGAAAGAAAATTGAATTGCTTGCGTTCAAGTGGCAGCTTTCTTTCATTGGTATACTCAAAGTTTCCAAACAGCTGAAGAAATTCAAATAAATGTCCTTTAAAGATTCTTCAAATCGCACTACAGAAAGGAGGGAAGAGATTTATATCATGACAAATAACCGAGTGAATCCGCAACATGAGCACTTCTTACAACTATACAAATCAAATTGAATAATGTCCAGAACATGAAGGAAGTTCAAACCTTACTAAAAAGACATGAAAAGCAATATGGCATCCACTGTTATATCTCATCCACTCTGGAAAGAGAATGTCCTGTCAGACACAAAAGGGCATCGAGGAATTACTCAGATTTACTTAATGGTGCGTAATTACTTTTTTGTTTCCCTTGCTGATAAGCATTGTTAGTGGAAACAGAGGCAAGATCAGAGGTTGATTCTATGAGAAAATCTGGAAGATTTTGCCTCTGTTTCCACCTATTACGTGTATATTCTGTATTTTCTTTCAGATTTTCTCATAGAACCAACCATTGCCTCTGTTTCCACTTTAAATGGTGTTACCATGATTGTTTCCTTTAGAATGTCCACTAGTTTGATGGACTTTTTCTACTTTTATGAATATAAGGTATTTTTTCATGAAACAAATCGGCATGCTCTTTGTTGGGGGGCCTAACACGGGCACACATGAACCCTTTCCCCTCCTCCTCCACCTCCAGTCCTAAGACAAAGACACAAAGGATCTGACCAGCCCCACCCCCCCTGAGAAGTTCACACCCAAAGACCCTAACTTTCCAGGCAAGCTGTGGGATTTGCCCACTCCCTGCAGCCCCATATAAAAGGGATCTCTAACACCAGCACCAGCACCACTACCACCCCCAACGCCCAAAACCTCCAAACCCCCAATCCCCCCAAACCTCCAAACCCCATTGCAGACAGCATCTCTGCACTGCCCGGGCAAGTCATCCTCATCCTCCCCTTTCATTTTCTTCTTCTTCTCCTTCTCCTCCTCCTCCTCCTCCTCCTCCTCCTCCTCCTCCTCTTTCTCCCTTTTTTTGAGGCAGATTCTCACTATGTTACCCTCGGTAGAGTGCCGTGGCGGCACAGCTCACAGCAACCTCAAACTCTTGGGCTTAAGCGATTCTCTTGCCTCAGCCTCCCAAGTAGCTGGGACTACAGGAGCCTGCCACAACACCCAGCTATTTTCTGTTGTTCTCATTGTTGTTTAGCTGGCCCCAGGCTGGGCTTGAACCCGCCAGCCTGGGTGTATGTGGCTGGTGCTCTAACCACTGTGCTATGGTCGCAAGCCTCATCTTCCCCTTTCAATAAAACCTGGCCTGAGCATCTCTGCTGCACTCTTTCTCAGGAATGAAGACACAAACTAGGTCTCCAATGTAGGGCTGGATGTGCTGGCTTGTTGAGAGCCAGCGCGAAGAGTAAACAAACCAGAATGGTGGGGAATGAGAAAATAAGACACACAAGAGACAAAGATCACAGAAGAGATAAAAGTGATAGGGCCGGGAGGGAGGCCTGGCTCAGCTGATGGCTGCAGCCAGCACCCAACAGTGTGAACAACTTTATTTTACATAGTAGCTAAACTACATTGCTGTACTAACAATGCTGCAAATCAGCAGGGAAAGCGAGTGGGAATGTTTTCATCTTACAAGTTTGGGGGGAAGTAATATTACATGGGGTAAAGATTAACTTCAGGGAGAGAAGGCTTATGTGCTTTTAGGCAAAAGATATACAGAAGCTGGGCGGCGCCTGTGGCTCAAGGAGTAGGGCGCCGGTCCCATATGCCAGAGGTGGCGGGTTCAAAACTCAGCCCCGGCCAAAAACCAAAAAAAAAAAAAAAAAAGATATACAGAAGCTACCTGACTTCTGGCAGAGGAAGCAAGGAGAAAGAACTATTGTTTTAGGAAGGGAGGAGAAGCAGTTTGGGAGTCGTTCCTTGAACGCACCTCCCAGGCTGTGGGGGTCTTGCCACCTCCCAATCCGTACTCCACAGTTGTTCATACCTGTAATCCTAGCCCTCCGGGAGGCCGAGTCAGGAGGATCCCTTGAGCACAGACATTCCACATCAGCCTGAGCAAGAGCTAGATCCTGTATCTACTAAAAACAGAAAAAGGCTGGTCACGGTGGCTCACCACACCTGTAATCCTAGCACTCTAGGAAGCCGAGGTGGGCGGATTTCTTGAGCTCTGGAGTTCAAGACCAGGTGAGCAAGGTCTCCACTAAAAAATAGAAAAAAAACTAGCTGGGCGGTTTGGCAGAAGGATCACTTGAGCCCAAGAGTTTGAGGTCACTGTGAGCTATGATGACACCACGGCACCCTACCCAGGGCGAGAGAGTCTGTCTCACACAAAAAAAACAAACAAAAAAAACTTGCGTAAATTTAAAATGAGAAATCAAGAATTTTTTGAAAATTGTTTTACTGGGCGGCACCTGTGTCTCAGTGGGTAGGGTGCTGGCCCCATATACCGAGGGTGGCGGGTTCAAACCCAGCCCTGGCCAAACTGCAACCAAAAAAATAGCCGAGCACTGTGGCGAGTGCCTGTAGTCCTAGCTACTGGGGAGGCTGAGGTAAGAGAATCGCCTAAGTCCAGGAGTTGAAGGTTGCTGTGAGCTGTGTGATGCCATGGCACTCTACCAAGGGCGATAAAGTGAGACTCTGTCTCTATAAAAAAAAAAAAAAAAAAGAAAGAAAGAAAATTGTTTTACTATTTGTGCTTGAAATGTGATGTTTCACTAAGTCCAAAGTTTTGTTGCTGAATTTGTACGATGAAAATGTAATACAAGAACTAATATGTAGTTGTAGCTGTATATTAAATTAATGGGCTTGATTGGGATGAGAAAGGAAATGAAATGGATAGCATGGAGGATAGGTGGTGCCTGTGGCTCAAGGAGTAGGGTGCCGGTCCCATATGCCGGAGGTTGGTGGGTTCAAACCTAGCCCCAGCCAAAAACCACAAAAAAAAAAAAAAGATAGCATGGAGGAATCTTTAATACTTTTAAACAAGTTAAAGAATTTAAATATCTGATACATAATGGCATTGAAAACATTTGCTGTCATTTTTGTTAAAATCAGTGTATGTCCTCTGACAAATTTTGGTTTAATAATTATGGTTTAAAAACCCCTGCATGGGGGGCCTGGCCAAGTGGCTCCTACCTGTAATCCCAGGTGAGGGGAAGCAGCCACTGGTGCTCAGGAGTTTGAGACCAGCCTGAGCAAGAGCAAGACCTGGTCTGTACCAAAACCAAAAAAATTATCTGGGTGGTGCCTGTGGCTCAAGGAGTAGGGCGCCGGCCCCTATATGCCGGAGGTGGTGGTTTCAGGCCCAAAACTGCAACAACAAAAAAATAATTATCTGGGCATGTCGGTGCACGCCTGTAGTCCTGGCTACTCGGGAGGCTGAGTCAGGAGAATCACTTGAGCCCAGGAGCAGTGAGCTAAGATGATCCCGCTGTTACTCTACTCAGGGTGACAGAGTGAGACTCTGTTTCAAAAAACAAAACAAAACCTATTACATGTATATTCTGTATTTTCTTTCGGATTTTCTCATAATGTAGAAAATAAGGGTAGCATAATATTCTAGTATATATAAGCCATGTGTGAACTAAAATAAAATCTTAAGGCTTCCTCCTCTCAGTGACCGACTGACTGGACCCACCTCCCTCTTGGCCAAGGGAATCCCTAAAACCCAGTTGCTAGCCATGAGAAAGATCAGATGTGCTTCATCATGCTCCCCTCCCCTTCTTAGAGATGTCTTCTGGAACTCATTAATTGGCCTAAGGCTATGCAAGACCTATCTGCAGGTCACACATATATGTATGACTATCTATCTATATAGATATCTATCTGTCTCACAAACCACTCTGTCTGGTATTTTGTTTCTGATTAACAGACCCTTCATTTTAAGCAGCCCGATTCTTTCAGTCGTTTGTTGGCTGAAGAATCTTTAAACCCCACTATATAACCTGTAAGCCACCCCCACCCCCTTCCAGATATCCCACCTTTGTGGGCCAAATTCCAAGTCTTGGTTTATGACCTCACCTGTTAACTCCTGTCTCCCTGAAATGTATAAAACCAAACTGTAACCCCACCACTGTGAGTCCACGTGCTCAAGCTTCTTGGGTGTGGCTCCAGGTCATGGTCCTCAAATTTGGCTCAGAATAAACGTCTTTAAACTATTTTAGAGAGTATGGCTTCTTTTCCGTCAACACTTGGGTTTATTTTGGCTTGAAAATTCTAATTAAGTTGAATTTCTTAAATTTCCCATGCTGGAAAAGGATCCACAGGAAAGTGGATCTCAAAGTGGGATCTTCCTGATGGCCAAGTGGGTTCTTCACTTCCTGCTGGAAAAAGAATTCAAGAGCCAGCCCAGCCTACAGGATAAAGCAAAAGCAAGTTTTTCAAAATAACAAAGCAGCAGAAGGGAGGCTTGCTTGCTCCGTAGGCAGAGCAGTGGCTATCTCTCAGAGCAACAGAGAGCAGCACTTTGTGAGCCTCTGGGGTCTTATTTTAGACCTTCTAGTTAATGTTATGTTAAGCAGAAGGAGGATTAGTCATAAGACATGTGGGAAAGGGGTGGGGAGACCTCCCAAACTGAGGGTTCCCCCCCTTTCTTTTTTTCTTTGCAATTTTTTGGCCAGGGCTGGGTTTGAACTCACCACCTCTGGTATGTGGGGCTGGTGCCCTACTCCTTGAGCCACAGACACTACCCGGTTCTTCCCCCTTTTAAACCATTATGGTACGTAGACTCTCTTCTGGGAGTTGTCATTGCATTTGTAAACTGTCATGGCTCTGGTGGGAGTTCTTTCAAAAAGCCAGTACATTGTAAGCCGGGTGCAACTGTTGCTGACCAGCCAGGTTCATCTGCCCACTGCCCAAAGGATGCCAATATCCAGAGACAGCAGAGAAAGAGTTTATCTCACATAGCCCTAAGCAGGGAGATGGGAGAAAGGGAAGACATCTCCCCTTTCCCAGATGTCTTATCTCTAATCCTCCTTCAGCTTAACATAACACTAAATAGAAGGTATAAACAGGTATAGATAGTCAGTCAGTCAGGGTCTGTTAACTGGCTGCTTTCGGGGGCAGAATCAGCCATCCTTTGGTATGGGCCACTGTCTGGGTAAGTCAGGCAAGCCACTGGAATGCAGTTTCTTGAGTTGGGGTGGTGATCTAAGAGTCAGTTGAGGGGTTGAGTCAGTTTCTTGGTCTGGGTGGGTGAGTCAATCCAGTGGAATGCAAGACCTGGAAGAGATCTCAAAAAGTAACTCGAGGTTCCAAATAGGTGATGTTACTGATGGAGAAAAGTTAAAACTCTTTACAGGGGCTCGGCGCCAGCCACATACACTTGAGCTGGGGGGTTCGAATCCAGCCCGGGCCTGCCAAACAACAATGACGGCTGCAATCAAAAAATAGCTGGGCGTTGTGGCGGGTGCCTGTAGTCCCAGCTACTTGGGAGGAGGACACAGGAGACTTGCTTGAGCCCAGGAGTTGGAGGTTGCTGTGAGCTGGGATGCCATGGCACTCTACCCAGGGTGACAGCTTGAGGCTCTGTCTCAAAAAAAAAAAAAAAAAAAAACAACTCTTTACAGGTACCACCTGTGCCCTCTAGAGTAGCAAACAAGGAGACAGTGACTGTTATCAAGCAAACAAAGGGACAGTGGCTGATTATGACCATTATTTTAGCTAGGCCTGTTGCTTCACAGAGTTTTGGGGCCCTTACTCCAGTTCTTGCCTCCTACCTGTCCATTAATTTGTAAGGGCGGTTTTCTAATGAGCAGTGAGGGTAGTCAGCTGAGGAGGTTTTTTTCCGGGTCATCTTGGTTCTGGCTTGCTCTCTGCTGTCCCCTGTTTTATCAGAAACCTTGGTTTGGGGCTTATGACTGCTTATGGAGCAGGTTATCTGCTGGTCCCTTGTCTTAGTTGTACTGGTCAAAGAAGCACACGTCACTTCCAAGAAATATATAACATTTTTAAATTACATGTTCAAGTCAGTTAAACATAGCAGATAATATCTTTAAAAGAGGACTGGCTCAGCGCCTGTAGTTCGGTGGTTAGCGCACCGGCCACATGCACTGGGGCTGGTGGGTTCAAACCTGGCCTGGGCCTGCTAAACAACAACAAAATAGCCGGGCATTGTGGCTGGCACCTGTAGTCCCAGCTCCTCGGGAGGCTGCGGCAAGAGAATGGCTTAAGCCCAAGAGTTTGAGGTTGCTGTGAGCTGTGACCCCACAGCACTCTACCGAGGGCGACATAGTGAGACTCTGTCTCAAAAACAAAAAGAAAAAAAAAAAAAAGGAGGCCTGATCAATATACTTCTAGAAACCATGGGACTCAATTATTTCACTTACAATTGCTGAGTAAATATTTTCAGATGTCACCTCTCTATTAAATGTCAGGTTGATGCAAGGTTTCCCCATTCAGGGCTGGACAGGGACTCCCATTTTCTAGGCCCGGGTGAGCTCCGAAATCAGTCTCATCACAGACCCCATCTTCTGGCACAAACAAGCCCTTTCTAGGCCAAATTCTCTGGGCTCAGGCAAGGTCATGAAGAAAAGCAGCCTGACCGCATTTGTGCGGTTCCTCCTGGAGTAGGGAACTCTCACCCTCCTGCCTCGCCTGGGGGGGAAGGACCTCATTCTGGACATAACGTTTCCCAAATCCCCCTGCCCAGTAGGATAGGAAAAGCAGCATAGAACTCCTAGACGTAAGGCCCACCTGGGCTTCCCACTTGAGTTCCCGCCTTCCACCACAGCTGGAGGTTCTGTTACCCCTCTTTTGCTTATCAATCGTTCTCTTAATAAACTCTGTCCTTTCATTTACACTCTGTGGTCCCCGGTCTTTTTTTGTGTGTGCGTGTGTGTGAGACAAGAGTCTCACTTTGCCGTCGGGCCTCCCCCTCCCCCCACCCCCCACGTAGAGTGATGTGGTGTCATAGCTCACAGCAACCTCAGACTCTTGGGCTCAAGGGATTCTCTTGTCTCAGCCTCCCGAGTAGCTGGGACTACAGGTGCCTGCCTATTTTTAGGGGGGGCGGGGGTCTCTCTCTCTAGCTCAGGATGATCTCAAACTCGTGAGCTCAGGCCCGCCTCAGCCTCCCAGAGTACTGGGATTACAGGCCTGAGCCACTTCACGCGGCCCCTGGATTCATTCTCTTTTTTTTTATTATTTATTTATTTATTTATTTATTTTGTAGAGACAGAGTCTCACTGTACCGCCCTCGGGTAGAGTGCCGTGGCGTCACACAGCTCACAGCAACCTCTAACTCTTGGGCTTACGCGGTTCTCTTGCCTCAGCCTCCCGAGCAGCTGGGACTACAGGCGCCCGCCAGAACGCCCGGCTATTTTTTTGTTGCACTTTGGCCGGGGCTGGGCTTGAACCCGCCACCCTCGGCATATGGGGCCGGCGCCCTACTCACTGAGCCACAGGCGCCGCCCCTGGATTCATTTTTGAACCTTGAGACCAAGGACTCGGCAGAGGGAGAAATTCCCACTACAAGCTCAATTTACACTTTTCAAGATATACTGTTAACTTTAAAACCCATGACTCATATTAAATGGAGTTAATTAATGAATAATCTTGATTGCCTTTAGAGTCTCTCTCATTACTGCCTTGAAGAGTGGTGTTGATTGCTTGGTTTGCATATGTTTCTATATTTTGTGGGTATGTTTTAGCTGCTGTGAATTCTTGAGTGTTTTCTTGACTCTTGGGAACTTTATAAAAGTTTAATCAAGTGGTTTGTTGCTTTCAATGTTCTGATATTTCAAAATCGTATTCCTTGGTGTTGTGTACTGCAGAGCTCCTCGAACCTTAAACTGCCACCTTCATCTCATTACACATTTTTTTGTTGTTGATTTTTTTTTTTTAAACACGGTACTTGCTTTTTTGTGTGTGTGTGTGTCAAAGGTATCATCACAAGCTAGCTTAGCGAAGATAAGATGTCATTGAAAAGAAGGTTGCTGCTGAATTTTAATTATACTTTGATAAGTTTGACTTTAGGGGAAAAAAAGACTCATATTTCCAAATTTGGAAGAATGGGGCCACTGGAAACTCCTGTTCATTTGGAGTAGAAGTTTAACGACTCTATTTATTTATTTTTTGAGACAGAGTCTCAGTCTGTTGCCCTGGGCAGAGTGACCTGGCACCACAGCTCACAGCAACCTCAAACTCTTGGGCTCAGGACATCCCCTTGCCTCAGCCTCCCAAGTACCTGAGACTACAGGCACCTGCCATATAGAGATGGGGCCTTGCTCTTGCTCAGGCAGGTCTTGAACTCATGAGCTCCGCCTCCCAGAGTGCTAAAATTATAGGCATGAGCCACCTCACCCGGCCAGAATTATCATTATTATTATTAGTAGTAGTAGTAGTAGTAGTAGTAGTAGTTTTTGTGGAGACAGAGTCTCACTATGTCACCCTCCGCAGAGTGCGGTGGCATCACAGCTCACAGCAACCTCAAACTCTTAGGCTTAGGTGATTCTCTTGCCTCAGTCTCCCGAGGAGCTGGGACTACAGGCACCCGCCACAACACTGGTTTGCAGTTGTCATTGTTGTTTAGCAGGCCCAGGCAGGGTTTGAACCCGCCAGCCCCAGTGTATGTGGCTGGCCCCCTAACCACTGAGCTACGGGCCTGGAGCCAACCTGGCCAGAATTTTAACAACTTTAGAAAATTATCTGGCAATGTCTACTAATCATCAAACATACATACATGTATGCTGTAATTCAGCAATTCTACTTTTAGCCGTATCCCTTAGACCTGCAGCTATTAAACAGTTGAAATGTTGCTGGTGTCACACATGGTAATGATAACGTTTTTTATGTATTCAGTTGAATAAAACATTGCTAAGATTAATTTCACTTCTCTTTACTTTCTAAAATGTGTCTATAGATAGATAATTAAAAAGCACATATGTGGCTGGCATTCTATTTCTAGTGGAATGCACCGCCCTAGAGCAATAGTGAATATAGTCTCCCAAAGACAACTGTAGAAAAATGTTGCTAGGGCCGGGTGCCGGGGCTCAGGCATATAGTCCCAGATACTTGGGAGGCTGAAGCAGGAGGATGTCTTGAGCTCCAGAGTTCAGGTGAGGGTGAGCTGTGATCATGCCACTACACTCCAGCTTGGGTGACAGAGCCAGAACCTGTCTCTAAAAAAAAAAAAGAGAGAGAGAGAAAGAAAGAATAAATAAATAGGTTGAGATATATTCACATACAGTGAAATACATACAGAAACAAAGAACTACGCAGAACACTATGAAATCCCCTAGACATACAGTTGAGGTGAAAGAAGTCAATCCCATGCCTCTCCCCTCCCCACAAACTCACTACCTCACCCTTCATTTTTCTCTTTTTATTTTTGAGACAGAGTCTCACTTTGTCACCCTCGGTAGAGTGCCGCCGTGGCATCACAGCTCACAGCAACTTCCAGTTCTTGGGCCTAGGCAATTCTCCTGCCTCAGCCCCCCCCACGCAACTGGAACCACAGGCGCCCGCCGCAACGCCCAGCTATACTTTTGTTGCAGTTTGGCTGGGGCCGGGTTCGAACCTGCCAACCTGCCACCCTCAGGTATATGGGGCTGGCACCCTACTCACTGAGCCACAGGCGCCGCCCCTCACCCTTCATTTTTCAATTTATATGAAAACAAAGGGCAGGGAAACTAACCTACCCTGATAAAGATGGAGGGGGGCGGTGGACACTAAATCCATAGACTGTCGTCAAGAGTTCAAGGTTGCAGCCTATGCATTAAAAGTCATGGTTAAGCACCTCTAGTAAAAATTCCCCCAGGTACTTTTGTCAAATTTGGACGATTTGTTGGTGTCTTCGCGGGCTCTAAAGCGCTGACATAAAAGGTAGGCACTAAGGTCTTGTAAGGGGAGAAACATCTTCAAGCCCCCACCCCCACCCCCTTTCCACTGTGAACGTTACTTAATGATCTAACTATGGACTGGACAGTAGCATCCGCCAGCCTTGCCCTGGTTCTGGCGTCCTGAAGGCCATCACGAGCCTGGGGAGATAAAACAACAGATGGAAAACGTAATCTTAGCAATGTGGCAAACGCTGTGAAGGGTTCTGCGGCTTGAGATAAGAGGGTTTAAGGATGTATAGGTGAAAATTGTAACTTTTGGGCACAAGAACTCTGTGAAGTTCTCTCAAAGGCAGGCAGGCTTTGAGAACAATCTCCCCGTCTTCTTGGGATTCTCAAACTTGGTAATAAAGGACAAGTTTAACCTACACGAGTGCTTGACTCCTGGTTCAACCGCACCCACCCACCCCCCACTTACAGTCTGGAGATGGCCGTGGACGAGATGACAAAGTCCCACACTACACCTGAGAGTCATCCAATCATCTCTGCTGGGGCAGCAGTTTGGTACAATGCTGTATTTGCCAAAACCAAAATAAGAAACAAAACGCGGGACCGGAAAACACAAAACAAACAACCACGCCCCCCCCAACAAAAAACCCTAGAAGATTCATGAAATTATATTAGACAAAGGTCTAACACCCCTAGTGGTAAATCCTCTATGAATGGCCCGTTTGCAGTCATCGGAGCTCTCTCTCTGACACCAGTTTCCGATTTTAACCCGAAAGCCAAATCACGAAGATAACCGTATCTGGAAGGAACCCGTTCCCTTTGTCACGCTTTATAAATGTTCTAGTCTACGCCTCAAGAAGGTCACCAGAGGGTCGCCGGCGCGACCGGGTTTTTTAAGCACTCGCTCGGCTGGGAGAGACCAGACCCGGGACGTCAGCAGCGCCCCGGCGGGTGGGATGGGACCCAAGGAGCGAAAGGCTGACATCACCCCGCCCACCGGCAGCTCGCGCGCTGATTGGCCCGCTGGTTGGCGTGGAGGTGGGGCGGCGGAGCGGAGCAGGAACCGGGCGGGGGCTGCAGGGAAGCGCGCAACGCGTGACGTCAGGGATAGGGCGTGCACCATGCAGATGAGGCGGCGCGGAGGCTGCCTGGTGGGTACCTGCTGCTGCTGGAACGCGATCGCGTTCCGGTGGTGGAAGCTATTCTCGGACCGTTTGTGGGAAGCGAGTTTGCTGGGCGTGTGAAAGGGCTGAGAGAATCGGGGGAGTGCGCGGAGTCAAGTGACCGTGTGTGTAGAGTGTGAGACGTGTGAGGATGTGTGGTGCGGCGTAGGTGAGCAACTCATACTTACCTGGCAGGGGAGATACCATGATCACGAAGGTGGTTTTCCCAGGGCGAGGCTTATCCATTGCACTCCGGATGTGCTGACCCCTGCGATTTCCCCAAATGTGGGAAACTCGACTGCATAATTTGTGGTAGTGGGGGACTGCGTTCGCGCTTTCCCCTGACTTTGGGATGGTCAAACGACAGAGTAATCGTGGTTGTGGTTACGCCTTAGACGTCTGCGTGTTCTGGGCGTGCAAGTTTCTGTCGGAGGAACCCTCGTCCGTTCTCCCGGGGGGGAGCGCCTAGATTCTCCTGAAAGACGGCTGGGGATCGTTCTCTTGCAAAGTTCCTGGTTTCCGCCGCGGCTGCCGCCTTCGTGTCTTGCTTCTGCTTCCTGCGTCGGTGGCGGCCACCTCCCTGACCCGCTGTGTCATGATGTTGCGCTCTGTGGTTCTGGTTTCCTCCCCTGCTCGCTACTCCCTACCTTCACAGGCAGACGCAGCGGCCGTTCTTAGCCTCCGGTTTGCCCCTGGCGGGCCTCAGCAGCCGGGTGACTAGGACGTTTCCTTACTGCTCCCTCCTCCGATGGCTCTAGGGCTTTTAAGTGTCTCTTTCGACCTGCCGAAAGTAACACGTTGTGCGTCCTCCTCTGAAAGTGCCTGAGCATTGAGGGACGGTTGAGAGGAAACCCCTTGCCACCCTCCCGGGGTTGTGTCCTCGGACCCGGCTGTGGCGTCTGACCTGTCCTATCCTGCCAACCTGTCCTATCCTGCCTGACCTGTCCAACGCACAAGGCGGGACCGTGGCGGGAAGGACGGCGACGTCCGGGGACTTAGCTCTGGGAGCTCCGCGTGGCCTCGGAAGCTCCCAGAGCCGGCGGGGGGAGTAGGGACAGTGACCCGAACGTCCGGGCCTCCCGCGAGTGTTCGTGAATGGGTGAGTAGGAGCCCTAATTCGGTTGAGCACAAGCTGTCTGCTTGCTTTGGGGTTCCTGATTCATGGCTTCACGTTGCTGTGCCCGTTGCTTCCTTTGTTAGAGCTTCACATCTCCGAAATTCCACTCCTACATGGGCTCTCCTGAAGTGCTCTCACTGGGCCAGATGCCGCACAGCGGGTCTGGAATTGAGGGCGGCGGCTCTGTGGACAAACTAGATGATCGAAACCCACTGGGAGAGAAGGGCGAGAACCTGCTCGTGTTTCTCGTCGCTTGCAGACTCCCAACCCTAATGTTCCGAGTAACTGGCAAAAGATGCTCTTCCTGAAGAAGCAAACACCCATCACTCGCTCAGGGGAAGCCTAGGAGAAAAATCAGGCAGGAGCTGCAGTCGCTGCAAGCCAGCCTATGCTCCACGCCCACATGTGTGTCAGCAGGTAGATGACAAGATGCGTTTGCAGTAAACCGGCCCTCCGTCCGTCCCTGCCCTTCCCAGTATACAAGGGAGTCAGGCAGCCACCTGAATTCCACCTTCCAAATGCTTCCTGGGAATGCATTGGTCGTGGGTGTCCAGCTTAGCAAAATCCGTACATTACAAATCTACCACCGTCCACCTCTCCTTCACTTGACACCCGTGTACACCTTCTTCCTCCTCTTCCTTTCTCCTTGTAAAACCATACTTACTTAACTTTCACATAAAGACAATAATAAAATCGTACTTTTCTAATTCAATGAAAATATGCCAATCCTTTACCCAAATGAGGACAAAGTCTCTTATTTACCTTTAAATGTTTGTTCCTTTTCTAGCTGAGTTATATACATTTTGCACTTGATGTCCTGTAATTTAAATACTGAGGGAAAAATGTTTACTAATGAACACGTATTAGTAACTGCATATCCCTGGAAACCTGAAAATTCCCAGACTAGAAAATAAGAAGGCCGGGTGTGATGGCTCACACCTGTAATCTCAGCTTTGGGAGGCCAAGGTGGGCGGATTGCCTGAGCTCACCAGTTTGAGACCAGCCTGAGCAAGAGCAAGACCCCCATCTCTAAAAATAGCCAGGCGTTGAGAGTTAGAGGTTGCTGTGAGCTATGACTCCAGGGCACTCTATGGGGGTGTGACAAAGTGAGATTCTGTCTCAAAAATTAATAAATTGATTAATTAAAATACAAATAAGAAAACTCCAGTCTTCACTTGTGATGAAGCTTCAAGTTCTGGGATGAAAATTGTTTTTGCCACAATCTAACTTTGAACAAATTGTATTTATTTCCCTAATGGGTTACACTAACTTTTTGTTTGAGACAGAGTATCACTATGTTGCCCTTGGTAGACTGCTGTGGCTTCATAGCTTACAGCAACCTCAAACTCTTGGGCTCAAGCAATTCTCTTGCCTCAGCCTCCCAAATAGCTGGGAGTTACAGGCACCCGCCACAATGGCCGGCTGTTTTTAAAGATGAGGTCTCACTCTTGTTCAGGCTGGTCTCCAACTCCTTAGCTCAAGCAATCCACCCATCTCAGCCTCCCAAAGTGCTAGGATTACCGGCATGAGTCACTGTCCGGAAGGGTTACACTAAAATTTAATGAGAAATTCATATAAAGCATTTGGGCACTTAGTATGTTCATTAAACATTAGCTACAATTATCTTCAGAGGATCATCATCTCCATTTTCTTTGTTTGTCTCAGCCTCTTAAATAACTGTATGGACATGAAATTGATTCTAATGCTTATTATAATTATTCAAAGAACATGCTTATACAAATATTCTTATCACTTGGGCAAGGATTTCCTACAATGGGTTCCTAGATGTGGACTCACTTGATCAAAGTATTTTTTGTGTTTCTAATTTTGCTAATTCATGCCTAACTGACCTCCAAAGAAATTGTACCTAGTCATATTTCCACATTCTAGGAGACTACTCTTTTCTGGCATTTAACATGTAATTGCAATACAAACCTATCACTTTTGTTTGAAGAATGCTGTTGTTTGTTGGTCTCACACACTGTTCTGAATCATATAGGTGAAGGGTTGGTGCTGTAATGTTTTCCTTTGTTCTCTTGACTCCTGCAAATTCTGGAAAAGTGGTTCACAAGAGAGAGTTGAGGTTGGATTTATCTGATTGTAAAGGTGATGACAATGGATGTTCTCATTGTTCCTGTGGCAGACAGCCCAAATTTGAGCTGCTGAGGAAGAATCCAGAAGTAATCCTCCAGAGTGACACTTTTTTGTTTTGTTTTGTTTTTGAGACAGAATCTCAAGCTGTTGCCCTGGGTAGAGTGCTGTAACGTCATAGCTCACAGCAACCTCAAACTCTTGGGCTTGAGCGATTCTCTTACCTCAGCTTCCCAAGTAGCTGGGACTACAGGCACCCGCCACAACACTAGGCTATTTTGGTTGCTGTTGTTGCAGTTGTCATTGTCGTTTAGCTGGCCCAGGGCCATGTTCCAACCCACCAGCCTCGGTGTATGTGGCTGGTGCCCTAACCACTGAGATACGGGGGGGGGAGGGGGGGGCGCCAGAGTGATACTTTTTATTTAGCTCAGTGTTAGTCCTGAGCCAAATAAAAATTAGGAAGGGAAGAACATTTTCTTTCTTTTTTTTTTTTTTTTTTTGGTAGAGACAGAGTCTCACTTTATCGCCCTTGGTAGAGTGCCCTGGCATCACACAGCTCACAGCAAACACCAACTCCTAGGTTTAGGTGATTCTCTTGCTTCAGCCCCCTGAGTAGCTGGGACTACAGGTGCCGGCCAGAACCCCCGGCTATTTTTTTTGTTGCAGTTCTGCCGGGGCGGGGTTTGAACTCACCACCCTCGGTATATGGGGCGGGCGCCCTACTCACTGAGCCACAGGAGCCGCCGGGAAGAAAATTTTCATTGGACTGAGATTTTATTTTTATTTATTTATTTATTTTTAGAGACGGAATCTCACTTTGTCACCCTCCGTAGCGTGCTATGGCGTCACAGCTCACAGCGACCTCCAGCTCTTGGGTTTAGGTGATTCTCTTGCCTCAGCCTCCTGAGTAGCTGGGACTACAGGCGCCCGCCACAACGCCTGGCTATTTTTTTGTTGTTGCAGTTTGGCTTCCACCCTCGGTATATGGAGCCGGCGCCCTACTCGCTGGGCCACAGGCGCCGCCCTGATTGAGATTTTAGATAATGGATCTGTTGACCAGCCACTGTTAACCTGAACAGCCATTTCATAGAGGGTGTTGCTGGTGAGCCCCTAACAAGGCTGGATGAGCCCACCTGCCAACATCTGTAGATTGTTTTACTTCCAAGTCCTACTGTCACAGAGAAGTTAGGGAACTGGACTCCATGGTACCAGTCAAGGACCCAGGGCACTCTGTGCACCCAGTGAAGTGTTGACTAGCTATAAATTTACTGTAGAATAAAAATGCTTTGACAATATAACCACTTAAAAATAGGAAGATATTGTGTAACCTATGAGGGGGGATCTGTTTCACATAGACTGATGATTAATAAATAACATTGCTGCAGTTTACTTTTACTGTGAGAATAAAAAGTAACAAAGGGAAACAGGACCACAAAGCAGTTCTTTAGGGAGATATCCCTACTGCTCTGCAAAATTGCTGGCTTTTTTTGTAAATAAAAGTGAAACTGTTCACTTCTCTGTTGATTGGCTTGGGTGACAGGTGAACAGACTCCTTGGTCTGGAAATAGATCTTTTTAAAAATCTTTCTTATGGCAATAAGAGGATAGATTACATTAGTAGAACTTTATTGGCGGAACTTCATAATAGTGGCTATTCTACTGCTCTTTTTTTTTTTTTTTTTTGTAGAGACAGAGTCTCACTGTACCGCCCTGGGGTAGAGTGCCGTGGCCTCACACAGCTCACAGCAACCTCCAACTCCTTGGCTTAGGCGATTCTCTTGCCTCAGCCTCCAAGCAGCTGGGACTACAGGCACCCGCCACAATGCCCGGCTATTTTTTTTTGTTGTTGTTGTTGCAGTTTGGCCGGGGCTGGGTTTGAACCCGCCACCCTCAGCATATGGGGCCTGCGCCCTACTCACTGAGCCACAGGCACCGCCTATACTACTGCTCTTGTGGAATTGTCTGGTCTATGCTGGTTTGTGGTACTTGCTATGAAATATTATCTGGTGAGCGGAGGTGGGCAAGTGGCTGAAGAAAACCTGTCAGAAGATAGAAATACAGGGAGGTGAGGCCAACATTTTTCTCCCACTACAAGATCTTGTTGCAGTGGTCCCTAGACCTATTGCCATGGCCTTCCCTTGAATGAAGTCTGCTTTACCATCTTTTTTTGGGGGGGGGGGCAAAGAAAATAGAAGATTTACCTATGGTTGAATAAAGTCTTATTTTGATCCTTTCAGAGATTTGGATGTCTTAATCAGCTTGGTCTGCTGCAGCAAAATACCATAGACTAGGTGGCTTAAACAACAGATTTTTTTTTTTTTTTTTGAGACAGAGTCTCCCTCTGTCACCCCCAAGTAGAGTGTAGTAAAATAGCATTGTCATAGCTCACTGTATCCTCTGGATACAGTATCCTATGGATACTTCTGTCTCAGCTTCCCAGTGGCTCACATACCACCCGTACTTCACTAATTTTGTCTATTTTTTTTTTTTTTTTTTGAGACAGGGTCTTACTATGTTGCCCTCGGTAGAGTGCCGTGCCATCGCAGCTTACAGTAACCTCAAACTCTTGGGCTTAAGCGATTCTCTTGCCTCAGCCTCCCAAGTACCTCAACCCTGGCTATTTTTTTTGTTGCAGTTGTCATTGTTGTTTAGTTGGCCCAGGCCAGTTTCAAACCCACCAGCGTTGGTGCATGTGGCTAGCACAGTAACCACTGTGCTATAGGTGCCAAGCCAAATTTTGTCTGATTTTGGTAGAGACAGAACCTTGCTCTTCTTTTTTTTTTTTTGAGACAGAGCCTCAAGCTGTTGCCCGGGTAGTGCTGTGACATCACAGCAACCTCCAACTCCTGGGCTCAAGTGATTCTCCTGCCTCCACCTCCCAAGTAGCAGGGACTACAGGCAGCTGCCACAACGCCTGGCTATTTTTTGGTTGTAGCTATCATTGTTGTTTGGTGGGCCGGGCTGGATTCAAACCTGTCAGCTCAGGTGTATGTGGTAGGTGCCTTAGCCACTTGAGCCACAGGTGCCAAGCCAGGGCCTTGCTCTTCTGCAGGCTGGCCTCCAATTCCTGAGCTCAAGGGATCCTCCTGCCTCAGCCTCCCAGAGTGCTAGGATTACAGGTGTGAGCCACCACACCCAGCCAAGCAACACACATTTATTTCCTCATAGTGTATTGGGAGGGTGGGAAGGCCAAGATCAAGGTGCCAGCAGATTTGGTTCTTGGTGAGGGCTCTCTCCCTGGCTCAGAGACAACTTCTCACTGTATCTTCACAAAGCAGAGAGAGAAAACTCTGGTGTCTCTTCTTCTTATATTGGCACTAATCCCACTATGGTGGGCCCATCCTCAGGACCTCATGTAAGCCTATTTACTTCCCAAAGGCCCCACCTCCTAATACCATCACCTGAGGGGTTAGGGTTTCAACGTATGAACTGGGGGCTTGGGAGCAAAAACATTCAAAACAGGTGGTAAGGCTCGGCACCTGTGCTCAAGCTGCTAAGATGCCAGCCACATACACCTGAGCTGGCGGGTTTGAATCCAGCCCAGGCCGCCAAACAACAATGACGGCTGTAACCAAAAAATAGCCGGGCGTTGTGGCTGGCACCTGTAGTCCCAGCTACTTGGGAGGCGGAGGCAGGAGACTCACTTGAGCCCAGGAGTTGGAGGTTGCTGTGAGCTGTGATGCCACGGCACTCTACCCAGGGTGATAGCTTGAGGCTCTGTCTCAAAAAACAAACAAACAAACAACAACAAAAAAAAAACAGGTGGTAACATGAAGAGATATTCCAGGTACTCTAGCCCGGGCATTAAAGTAAGACTTTATCTAAAACAAAACAATAAAAACACATTTCTCTAGAATCTAAAATGTCCTTCATGATGACCACATCACAAGGACTTGAGAAAGTCACATAAAAGTGGCAGCAGAAATTGTGTAATTCGGGCGGCACCTGTGGCTCAGTGAGTAGGGCACAGGCCCCATATACCGAGGGTAGCGGGTTCAAAGCTGGCCCCGTCCAAACTATGCAATAAAAAAAATAGCGGGCATTGTGGCAGGCGCCTGTAGTCCCAGCTACTTGGGAGGCTGAGGCAAGAGGATAGCCTAAGCCCAGGAACTGGAGGTTGCAGTGAGCTGTGTGACGCCATGGCACTCTACCAAGGGCAATAAAGTGAGACTCTGTCTCTACAAAAAAAAAAAAGAAATTGTGTAATTCATTGATCTTTTCCCCTAGGAGGATTAAGGCATGTGCTGTGCGTGTGCCCATATACACCCACAGTAGCAAAAATCAAAGGATTATAGAGAGCACACATAGTGGAAAAATTCTCATCTCTACTCAAGCTTCCAGTTCCCAAAAGCAGAAAAATACTAACCTGTTTTTTTCTTACAAGCATAACTTCGATAACCTTATTTACCAAAGTTATCACCCACTTTATAAGTGCATGTTAAAAACTTCAGACAACCAGGCTTTATTCACCTGCTGTGACTCAAACTTATTTAGGCTGCCAAAGTCACAAGGCAGGTCATTAACCTACAATCATGACCTGTCCTTTGAGCTTAGGCAGGTCATAGTCCCTATGGACTTAAAAACAATTATGATCCAGAAGTTTATACAATTTTCTTGTCTTTCTTACCTTAGCTTTTTCAGGCACTACACACACACACACACTTTTTTTCTTCCTTCCCTTCCTCCATTTCTTCCTTCCTTTTTTTTTCTTTCTTCCTTTTTTTAGTCAGGGTCTTGCCCCAGTGGTATGATCATAGCTCACTGCAACCTGAAACTACTGGGCTCAAGTGATCTTCCTGCCTTGGCCTCACAATGTAGTAGAATTACAGGACTGAACCATTGCACCCAGCCTACTCCTTCTTTTTGATGATGCATATGCTCCAAAAACTTTTATAAAGAGGTTGCCCAAGAACTACATTGCAAATCTGAAAATATGTTTTGTACTCATATGCCTGATATTATACTAGGATAGAGAATTTTAGGTTGAAATTATTTTCCTTCAGTTTATTTATTTATTTATGACAGTCTCATTTTGTCACCCCCAGTAGAGTGCTGTAGTGTCGTAGCTCACAGCAACCTCAGATTCCTGGGCTCAAGCAATTCTCTTGCCTCAGCCTCCTTAGTAGCTGGGACTACAGGCGCCGCCATTAGGCGCCAGGCTATTTTTAGAGACGGGGTTTTGCTCTAGCTTAAGCTGGTCTTGAACTTGTGAGCTCAGGCAATCCACCCGCCTCAGCCTCCCAGAGTGCAGTTTTAAATTTTTTTTTTTTTTTTTTTTTGTAGAGACAGAGTCTCACTGTACTGCCCTCGGGTAGAGTGCCGTGGCGTCACACGGCTCACAGCAACCTCTAACTCTTGGGCTTACGCGATTCTCTTGCCTCAGCCTCCCGAGCAGCTGGGACTACAGGCGCCCGCCACAACACCCGGCCATTTAGTTTTAAATTTTTTTAATTAAAAAAAAAAAAAATTGGCTCAGTGCCCATAGCACAGTGGTTGCACACTGGCCACATACACTCAAGTTGGTGAGTTTGAACCCAGCCCCGGCCAGCTAACCAACTCTGACACCTGCAACAAAAAATAGCCGGGCATTGTGGTGGGCGCCTGTAGTCCCAGCTGCTTGGGAGGCTGAGGCAGGAGAATCGCTTAAGCCCAAGAGCTTGAGGTTGCTGTGAGCTGTGACACCACTGCACTCCACCGAGGGTGATATGGTAAAACTCTGTCTGACTCAGACATGTAAGCCATGATGTTCTGCTGTTAAAACTAAAAACTATGGCCAGGTGCAGTGGCCCACACTTGTAATTCTAGCACTCCAGGAGGCCAAGGTAGGAGGGTAGCTTGAGGTGAAGAGACCAACTTGAGCAAATCAAAATCCCATCTCTACTAAAAATAAAAAAATTAGCCAGGTGTGGTAGCATGGGTCTGTTGTCTCAGCTACCCAGGAGGCTGAGGCAGGACTGCTTGAACTGAGAATCTGAGGTTGCTGTGAGGTAGGATGAGGCCATAGCACTCTAGATTGCAAAACAGAGTCAGACTCTGTCTAAAAAAAATTTTTTTTTCACAAAACACCATTAGCCAAAGTCACTGTCTCAACCAATAATCAAAGAATCAAAGAGTATTTCTTTTTTTCTTTTCTTTTTTTGAGACAGAGTCTCACTATGTTACCCTCTGTAGAGTGCTGTAGCATCACAGCTCACAGCAACCTCAAACTCTTGGGCTTAAGCAATTCTCTTGCCTCAGCCTCCCAAGTAGCTGGGACTACAGGTGCCCGCCACAGTGCCTGGCTATTTTTTTGTTGTAGTTGTCGTTGTTTAGCAGGACCAGGCCAGGTTTGAACGCACCAGCCCCTGTGTGGGTAGCTGTCTCCCTAACCACTGAGGGACAGACACCAAGCCAATCAGAAAGTATTTTAAGGCAGATGCCATCTTTGGCTTTGCCCAGGCGGGTCTCTGTCCCTTTCATTAAACCTGACCTGAGCCCTCCATTCTCTGGTCTCATTTCTGGGCACACAGGACTCAAACCCCTTTCCTCTGGGGCCCAAAACCTGGGATTGATGTCTGGCTGGTGGCCTGCCCCCATTTCACTGCCAGCCTTGCTAACTACCCCACTTCTTCAGAACCTGGTCTTGGTTGTGCCCAGACCTGATTCTGTCAACCTGCTTGTCAGAGATTTTAGAAGACTTCACCCCAACTGCCATTTAAGGAAAATATCACCCATTCAGAACCAAAATCTAGGGGTAGTTTTTGAGATACCTTCAAGGTCCAGCACTCCAAGTGATCGAGCCACCTGGACCAAGAAACTGACTCAACTTGTCTTGGACACCTTCAACCAAGGAATGACATTCCAGTGGAGGGGCTGACCCACCCAAATAGTGCCCCATACCTAGGGACCGATGGTTCTGCCCAGGAACCAGCCAATTAGCAGACACCTATTGCCTAATCCTATGTACACCAAACTGTCTTTAAAAACTCTGTCTCTCCACTTCTGGGGTGGGGGTATAGTTTTGAGAAATTTCTCCTCTATACCCACATAACACTATGTGGAAAAAACTCTTTTTTTTTTTTACCAGGGCTGGGTTTGAACCCACCACCTCTGGTATATGGGGCCAGCACCCTACTCCTTGAGCCACAGGAGCTGCCCTGGAAAAAACTCTTTCTCTGCTGGTTAAAAAAAAAAAAAAAGTCTATTTTACAATCATGTTTTAACGCAAACAGAAGAGTATAAACCACATATATGATCAACGTCCCCTTTTCTCAACTACTAATAGTGAATGAACTTTTTTTTTTTTGAGACAGAGTCTCACTTTCACCCTCAGTAGAGTGCTATGGCGTCACAGCTCACAGCAACCTCAAACTCTTGGGCTCAAGCAATTCTCTTGCCTCAGCCTCCCAATGGGACTACAGGCACCCACCACAGTGTCTGGCTATTTTTTTTTTTTTTTTTTTTTGGGTAGAGACAGAGTCTCACTATACCGCCCTCGGGCAGAGTGCTGTGGTGTCACACGGCTCACAGCAACCTCTAACTCTTGGGCTCACATGATTCTCTTGCCTCAGCCTCCCGAGCAGCTGGGACTACAGGCGCCCGCCACAACGCCGGCTATTTTTTTGTTGTTGTTGCGGTTTGGCCGGGGCTGGGTTTGAACCCACCACCCTCGGCATATGGGGCTGGCGCCCTACTCACTGAGCCACAGGCGCTGCCCAGTGTCTGGCTATTTTTAAAGAACAGGGTCTCATTCTTGCTCAGGCTGGTCTCAAATCTGTGAGCTCAGGCAATCCACCTGCCTCAGCCTCCCAAGTGCTAGGATTACAGGCATACCCACTGTGTGGGCCATATAGTGACTGAACTTTACCAATTATGCATTTAGTCCCACTCCTCCCACCTTCTAGATAAAAATTTTTAAGATGCCCCACAATTTCCCCGTGGTGTGTGCTATCTCCTCTGTTGCAGTGAGCCAATAAATCCAACTTCATTTGGCTGTATTTAAATTTGTTCCTGATGGTTATAGACCGGAGGGCATCAACACTATAGAGAAAGTAGATGCCATTATGATTCTTTGCTATTTGTACTAACTGATCTCTTCTCTCCCTTCCCAAAACTTTACAGAATCTTCTATCCATTCTTCCTGTTTTGAACTTCATGATCTGTTTTTAACCTCCGTTCTGGGCCTTTTCAGTATAGGAATTTATATTTCTTGGTATAATTCCAAATATGTCTTGTATATACAAGTAAAAGTATATGATTATGGGTGGCGCCTGTGGCTCAGTGAGCAGGGCACCGGCCCCATATACCGAGGGTGGCGGGTTCAAACCCAGCCCCGGCCAAACTGCAACAAAAAAATAGCCCGGTGTTGTGGCGGGCGCCTGTAGTCCCAGCTACTCGGGAGGCTGAGGCAGGAGAATCGCCTAAGCCCGGGAGTTGGAGGTTGCTGTGAGCTGTGTGACGCCACGGCACTCTACCGAGGGCAATAAAGTGAAACTCTGTCTCTACAAAAAAAAAAAGTATATGATTATTTCCTGTAACCACCATCTCCCCTTTGTTTCGTTGTCTCCTAGGTTAGAGGGCTGTGGAGTCATAGCTCACAGCAACTTCAAACTCCTGGGCTCATGCCATCCTCTTGCCTCATCTTCCCAAGTAACTGGGACTACAGGTGTCCACTGTAACACCTGTCTAGTTTTTCTATTTTTAGTAGAAGCAGGGTCTCACTCTTGCTCAGGCTGCTCTGAAACTCCTGAGCTCAAGTAATCTGCCTGCTTTGGCCTCCCAGAGTGCTAGGATTACAGGCATGAGCCACCCTGCCCAGCTCTCACCACCTCCCTTTTTTTTTTTTGTTGGCCAGGGCTGGGCTTGAACCTGCCACCCTCAGCATATGGGGCTGGCGCCCTACTCACTGAGCCACAGGCGCCGCCCTCACCACCTCCCTTTTTATACAAATATTGACTGATATGAGATTCACATCAAACTCTTGGGCTCAAGTGATCCTCCTGCCTCAACCTCTGGAGTGGGTGGAATTACAGGCACCTGCCACAATGCCTGGCTACTAGTTTTTCTCTTTTTAGTAGAGATGGGGTGTGGGGGAGGGGAGTGTTTCACTCTTGGTCAGGCTGGTCTCAAACTTCTGAGTTCAGGCAATCCACCCATCTTGGCCTCCCAGAATGCTATGACTATAGACTTTGAGCCACTATGCCTGGCCTCCATCTTTTTCTTCCTGTGATCTCTTCAGTTGATTGGCTTGGCAATCTTCAGATCATGGTGTCAGAATTTCAAGTGTAGTAAAATGTAGGTAAGCCCCAATGGTGTAAGTATTTAACAAGCATCTCTTGCATCAGGTTTGCTATTGCACCAACACTTGGCCAAAGCAAGTCACGTAGCCAATCTCAGATTTAAACACAAGAGAAAGAGACTCTACTTCTTGATGAGAGGAACTGCAAAATATGCCAAACATTTTCTTCAGTCTATCACACTTAGTGTACCATATTGGAACATCAAGGTCTTCCTCATTTTTCTTTTCTTTTTTTTTTTTTTTTTGGCCGGGGCTAGGCCTGAACCCGCCACCTCTGGCATATGGGGCTGGCACCCCACTCCTTTGAGCCACAGGAGCTGCCCTTCCTCATTTTTCTTCATAGCTAGC
Source organism: Nycticebus coucang (assembly GCF_027406575.1). Lineage (NCBI taxonomy): Eukaryota > Metazoa > Chordata > Mammalia > Primates > Lorisidae > Nycticebus > Nycticebus coucang. The sequence continues at coordinate 52,815,218 of NC_069784.1, read as the reverse complement.
TGTATTTAATTGTATGGTTGCACTGTCATTTAATCACCTCCAAATCACCTCAACATTTAGGAAGTTTCCAATCTTAATCTTTTGTTATAATAAAAATGTTCCATTGAGTAGGGCGCCGGCCCCATATGCTGAGGGTGGCGGGTTCAAACCCAGCCCCGGCCAAACTGCAACAAAAAAATAGCCAGGCGTTGTGGCGGGCGCTTGTAGTCCCAGCTGCTCGGGAGGCTGAGGCAAGAGAATCGCGTAAGCCCAAGAGTTAGAGGTTGCTATGAGCCGTGTGAGGCCACTGCACTCTACCCAAGGGCGGTACAGTGAGACTCTGTCTCTACAAAAAAAAAAAAGTTCCATAAATAACTTTGTATATACTTAATTTCACACAGATGTAGGTACAGATATATCTCTACGATAATTTTCCTTTCCTTTCTCTTCCCTTTCTTTCCTCCCCTTCCCTTACTCTCCCCTTCTTGAGACAGAGTCTCTGTTGCCCAGGCTGCAGTGCAGTGGCACAATCATAGCTTACTACAACCTCAGCCTCCCAGAGTGCTGGGATTATAGGTGTGAGACACTACACTAATGTAGTTTTAAATTGCATTACTTTTATGAATAGAAAGGCTTAATATCTTTTCCTGTGGGTAATAGTCAATTATTTTCTTTATATGCTTGTCATATTTATATATTTATCTATTTTCGAGACAGAGTCTCAAGCTTAGCCCTGAGTAGAGTGCCGTGGCATCATCATAGCTCACAGCAACTTCCAACTCTTTGGCCCAAGCTATCCTTTTGCCTCAGTTTTTTCTATATTTCGTAGAGCCAAGGTCTTGCTTTTTTGCTCAGGCTGGGACCAATCCACCCGCCTTGGTCTCCCAGAGTGCTAGGATTATAGGCATGAGCCCCTGAGCCCAGCCATGCTTGTCATTTTTATTGGGCTGGTGGTTTGTTTCTTACTGGGTTGAAGTTCTACAATATCAAAGAAACTAGCCTTTTATACGTGATGTGTGTTCTAAGAATGTAGATGTTGAGTATGGTCTGGTAAAGTAGGTGCAGCCAGAGGAGGAAAAGCAAACAAACTTCAAAGGAAGAAGTTTATTATACTCACAGGTCCCAGAGAGTGGATTACAGCATGTTTCCCAGGGCCATATAGGGACATAACCAGCAGTATACATGTAGGAAGTGGAGAGTGAGACCCCATGGGGAAAGCCTTTACTGAGGTCTGGTGTGGGGTTGAAGTTCAATGGGTCCAGGAAATTTATTCCAGGTGGTTTGACAAAGCAGAGGGTGTGGGAGAGAGAGAAGGGAACTGCTGGTGTGGGGGTAAGGGAGTTAGAATCCTTAGGCTGGGTTTGTTATCAAGGAGTTTCATCTGGACTTGGGCTCAAAATTAGGGCAGTGAAAAGAATGTTGAGGTGGGCGGCGCCTGTGGCTCAAAGGAGTAGGGTGCTGGCCCCATAAGCCGGAGGTGGTGGGTTCAAACCCAAGCCTGGCCAAAAACTGCAAAAAAAAAAAAAAAGAATGTTGAGGCACAAAACCTTGAGTTCAGAATGGAGGATTTTAAACACAATGTAAGTTACAAAATTTCTCTAAATTGTCATTTATCTTTGGACTTTGCTAATGCAGATTCCATTTGATTTATGTAGTTAAATTCAATATTTTCTCTTGTTAATGTCATAGTTAAAAGTCTTTTCCACACATACATCAGAATAATAAAATAATTGTACAAGGTTCCTACAAGAACTTTAATGTTCCTTTGATTATTTAAGCCTTTGATCAATTTGGAATTTACTTTTTTGATCATTATTTTTTTCCCAGACAGCTATTTAATTATCAAAAAACTGTTAACTTAAAATTATTGAATCTGGCAGCGCCTGTGGCTCAAAGGAATAGAGTGCCAGCCCCATATACCAGAGGTGGTAGGTTCAAAACCAGCCCTGGCCAAAAAAAAAAAAAATTATTGAATCCATTTTTCTAATACACTACAATTCCTTATGTATTTTGGTCTGTTTCTGGGCTCCATTCTGTGTATTCTACCTTGTCTATTCATACCTGATATTGCACTGTTTAAATTGTTATAACTTGTGGCATCTTAATATTTCATAAAGCTAATACTTCCTTCTCCTTTTTTTTTTTTAAAGAATGACCCCTAGGCCAGGTGCGGTGGCTGGGGCATAATCCCAGCACTCTGGGAGGTGGAGGCAGGTGGATTGCCTGAGCTCAGCAGTTAGAGACCACCTGAGCTAGAGAGAGACCCCATCTCTAAAAATAGCCGAGAGTTGTGGCAGACCCTGTAGCTCCAGCTACTTGGGAGGTTGAGGCAAGAGAATCTCTTGACCCCAAGAGTTTGAGGTTGCTGTGAGCTAAGACGCCAGGGCACACTACCAAGGGTGACCAAGTGAGACTCTGTCTCAGAAAAAAAAAAAAAAAGAAAAAGAATGACCCGTATATTACCGTTTGCTGTTTTCTATTTGAACATTATAATTGTAAGGTCCAGGCTCAAGCAGCTAAGGCACCAGTCACATACACCAGAGCTGGCAGTTTCAAATCCAGCTCGGCCAAACGATGACAGCTACATCCAAAAAATGGCCAGGCGTTGTAGCAGGTGCCTGTAGTCCCAGCTACTTGGGAGATTGAAGCTAGAGAGTTGCTTAAGGCCAGGAGTTGGAGGTTGCTGTGAGCTGTATGCCACGGCACTCTACCCAGGTCAACAGCTTGAGGCTCTGTTACAATACAATACAATAAATACAATACAATACAATACAATACAATACAGTACAGTACAGTACAGTACAGTACAATACAATACAATACAATACAGCTGGGATAAAAAAGAAAAAAGTCTTTTGATGTTTTACTAAAACTAAACTTGATGTTAAATTCAGACACCCAGGAAAGAAGAGGTTCTGCCTTTATGATGTTGAGTCTCATGTCCAAGAATATAGTATATCTTGGAAGAAAACTGCTCTATTGCAGTGGTTCCTGAACTTGAGCATTCATCCAAAATCGCCTAGAAATCTTAAGTCACAGACTGTAGGGCCACCCTCGTGTTTCTGATTCAGCATAGGTCTAAGGTGGGGCTTGAGAATTTGCATTTTTCCTAAGTTCCCATATGGTAATGAAGATGTCTGTTCTGGAACCACATTTTGAGAGTAATTGGCCTAGTGTGTACTGGTTATTTTGAAGATAGCTGGTGGTGTGGGCATGTATACCTGTATATGCGTGGGTCTGTGCGTGTATACTCTCTCTATATAACTAAAGCATATTTACAAGATTAAAAAAAAAGTTCCGGGAAAAGTTCCTTAGAAAGAGGAAGAGGGAGATTTGTATGAGGAATTAAAGGTAATATCTGCATTGTTGTATAAAAATTTGTCGAGTGGTGCCATGCTTGGCTCACCTTGCAGGTCAAACTTAACCAACGCCACTCATTCCAACAATGAAAGATAATTTAACAGAAATAAATGAGAGACAAGCCGCTTCAGGCTTTGGGGGGCATACCAAAGTTTTCCAGTGAATCAATAACGATCTCAGAGCTCAACGGCGCAGCACTCTGGAGAGGCCTCCTGTGTCCATCAACTAACCTGTGACTGTAAACTCCCTGCTCGCCCGCTCTACTGTTCATCCTCCTTCCTCTTTCTCTTTGCTCTTCGCTGCTCGCCTCTGCGTCCCCGACTCCTTTTCTAAGGCCCTCTCCTCTTTTTGTTTCGGGACTTTACTAAAGGAGTTGTATTTTAAAGCCCTTTGAGGATGATCGTTTCAAAAAGCACAGCAGACGCTTCCAAGCTCCCAGCGGAGAACACTTTAGCTAAGAAGGGCCTTTAAAACCTCATCTGTGGCGGAAGTGTTGCGTACAGGAAGGGAGTAAAAACTCATCCGAATTCCCCTCTGTGTATACCAGCAGAGGACGAGTATTTTCCATCTGGCCGCGGCCTGAGGCGTCTTCTGGGACCAGAGTCGGGGTGGGGTGGCCCGAGCGCCTGGCGGTCCGGGACTCCGTCCTCTCAGCCGCGCAGCTGTCTCACCTTAGCTGGAGGAGTCAGCCGTAGATCAGAAACACTTAGGTCTTCACAGACGCTGGACTCCCTGGCCAGATTCCTCTTTTTTGATGAATTTACGGCTCGTAGAAACGATTTCTGGAATCATTTATCAAAGTTTAAAAGAACAGCGACTACAGCAGAGTCAATGGAAACAGACCAAGGGGTAAGAAAGAAAAAAAAAACCATATGCGCCCAACGTGGGGCTCGAACCCACGACCCTGAGATTAAGAGTCTCATGCTCTACCGACTGAGCTAGCCGGGCACTGACAGGGAAGGTCTTTTCTAGACAGGTCTATTTCTCTGTGATAAAGCGCCCGTTCTAGCTCACGAGGAAAGACGTTCCAGAGTGTAGGACTTAGTGGACGCATTAATAGCCTTTTACGCCTGAAAAACCCAAAGTTTAGCGACAGTGATGGGGGCTGGGCAGGGCCAGGCGGGCTCGCAGGAAGACATGAAAATAACGACCTCTGTCCGAAACCTTTATGTTTTCACAGATTCTTTCTAGTGAGGGAACCTCCTCACCAAGTGCTGCAGGAGGAGGTATAAACGCGAATTGGAGCAGCAAACAATAGCCCTCGGGCAGCAGGAGGGACGCCGGGACTCGTGAATCCCTGGACTATGGGGCTGCAGTTCCTGCTTCCTTCTGGGCCCGAAACCTTTTCTTCCCCTTAACTAGGACGACCAGGGGTGTGGGTTGGGGTAATGGGACGCGTTACTGGAAAGACAGGTCCTATTCACTATTTATTTGGGACACAAGTTTGTTTTTAAATACTAAAAATTGTGTGTTGCCTGAAGTAAAATAACAACCGAAACATTTAGTTTCGGGGTTACCAGCGAAGGGTTCTCTCCTCAAGAAAAGGCAGAAGGAACCTTTTTCTCCAACCTTGGTCACAGTTCCGTGGATCTCCATAGTTCTCTGAAACGAACTGTGTGGCTTAGGTCTGCTGTGGTGGATAAGCTGCGGAGTGAGCCGAGTCGAACTATGTTCTCACCCGGTTTGTTGGCTGCACCGCTGCGAGGCTGCCTTGAGTAAAGGCAGAATTCCAAGTTTATGTCCCTAGGGTAAAAGTAAGCCACCCCGGGGGGATTCAACCACATGCCGTGACTCGGATTCGAACCGAGGTTGCTGCGGCCACAACGCAGAGTACTAACCACTATACGATCACGGCGCACCACCTGCACGACGGTACTTTCGGGGAGGATTTAATGCTCTTTGAAGCAGGAACGCCTGCATCGCGCATCCTTGAAATTCCGACATCCGAATCCGATTCTGAAACTAAATTCCTCGATGCCTACGCCAGCATTACCCCCTCTGTTGGGGGGCAGCACGACTAGGTCCTGACTTGACAGAAAGTCTCCGCTGCAGTACCGAATCACATCCTTGTAGCCCCTCTCCGTCCACTTCCATATCCCCTCCCAGCCCCCTTCCTCCACCCAAAGAATCAAGTTGTCTCGCCCAAGGGCGCGAAAAGCAACTCCCCTGTAAATGAGGTTTCTCTCCCCAGAATGATGAAACTGGAAGAGAAGCGGAGTTGGTGCGCTGAGGAACTGGGTGAGGGCCCTTTCTTAATTATTTTTCTGGCTTCTTTCATTGTTCCGAGTAACGCTGTGAGCTCTCTCTTTGGAACTGCGGGTGCTTTCGCTTATTTCCTTATGCTGACTCCTCAATAAATCAGTCACCTCTGCAGATTCAAACAAATCCAACTAGCCTTTAATTCAGACTTCCCAAAGACTCCCAAAAGGATAATTATCGTAAACTCGTGCGCCAGCCGCTGAATCCAGCAGACAAACTTGGCTCGCTGTACAGCTACAACAACACCCAGAGGCTTGCTTTGGGGGAGAAGAGCCTCCACAGGGGCACAATTTAGGACACAAAGGTGGGTCAAAAGCCATTTTCTGGGAGGCCTATTCTGTTAATTTAAAAAAAAAAAGCATCAACTGAAATTACTCATGAAGAGTTGGCCGGGAATCGAACCCGGGTCAACTGCTTGGAAGGCAGCTATGCTCACCACTATACCACCAACGCACTTGAAGAGTGAGTTCTGTTTGCTTTCTTATGTGGACACATCCTCAAATTTTGGTCCTGCAATTTCCCATTTTGTGTTTCATTAAGAGAAGTTTAGACCATAAAGCCAAAGGAAGAAAAGAAAGTTCTCTGAGATTTCTCCTATTAAAATTTCTGTGGTAATTTCTAGTTTCACATATTTAATGAAAGTCAATTCTAGTTTCTTCTATTGCTATTTGAAAATAGCCTCTGAAATCCAGCGAACCAGTTAAGATTGATGTGGGAATTATCTGGACACACATTGTTACCCATTTGAGAATTTTCTTAGGACAAATGTATAACGGTAAAGTTGCTTTGAAAAGATACGCACATTTTTAAGCTTTGAATACATATTGCCAAACCGCTGTGTAGAGAGTTGTTATACTAAATTACACTAGTCAATAGATATCATCATTCTTTTCATCTCTACTAACATGAGGAATAAAAATATGGATCCATTTTAATTTGCATTTATTTATCACTATGGTGGTTGGTCATTTCTCATAACTTTACCAATTACTTGTATTAGTTTTAAGACTTACTAAGTCATGTGCTTTGTCTATTTTTCTATTGGGTATTTACATTTTCCCCTACTACTTTATAACAGTTTATCATTTATCTTTTAATATTACTTACTAGGTTTTTAGAAGGCCAGAATATTTCTGTTTTTATATAGTCTAATCTATCAGTTTTGGTCTTTATGATTTCTTTGTTTTCATCTTTAAAAAGTCCTTTCTAGTCCAAAATTAAGATAATTATTCACTAATGTTTTCTTCCACCTTTTTAATAGTTCCAGGTCTCACAGTTAATTCTTTAATCCATTTTATAGGTGATATGCAGTGGTAATTCCACTTCTAGAAATTTACCTTAAGGAAGCATCTAGAGATATACCCCAAAATATAGCTACACAGATGTTCATCGAAGTGTTAACTCTATAAGCATAATTTTTTTGGGGGGGGACTCTTAAAAGTCTAGAAATAGGATTGATTAAATCTATTTGATGAAAAAAAAATGAAGTTTTTAAAAAAATTAAATTACATTGTACATTGCTATTAAGAGTGTAAATTGGTGTGACTTCTACAGAAGGCAAATTGGAATATCCACAAATGCACATACCTTTTGAACAAGCATTCCGATTCCTGGGTATTTATTACACACACATGCAAAATGACATATGTACAAGGCAGAATTTTTTGTAATAGCAAAGGGTTAGAAATAACCGAAGTGTCCATCAATATGACTTAACTGTTATAATTATGGAATATCCAAATGTTATAATTATGGAATGGTATGTGCCATAAGAAAAAGATAAAGAAGCTCTTCATGTCTACTTTATAACTACTTCTCAAATATATTAAATGAAAAAGGCAAAGTGCCGGAGGCATGTATAGATCGCTACCATCTGCAAGTGGGAGAGAGCACGTTTAAGTATGTAATATATACATATGTATCCTTGCATTTAAAGTGTAAAATTAACTTTTCCCTGACCGGGAATCGAACCCGGGCCGCGGCGGTGAGAGCGCCGAATCCTAACCACTAGACCACCAGGGAGGTCAACAGATGTTACCTCTTAAAATTGTATCATTCTAACTAAATGTGTGCTTCCACTTACACTTCCTGTTTTTCATATGTGTATTACTTTCATTACTTAGGTTCTAAAATCTTTGAACGCTGGTTAATATCAGACTACTTAGTACTTTTCTCTTGGAGTAAAAAACACTGTGAAAGAATTCCTAAGCCTGGCTCTCAGAGCCTAGGGAGGATTATCTACCCATGATCACAGCCCCACCCCATCCCCAAAGATAGGAAACTAAGGCACTTGTAGTTAGAGTGCTTTCCTCACTGTGATCAGTAGAAAAGTAATTTTTTTGCCCAAAACCACCAGGAATTTCTCCTTAAGGAATATAGCTGGGAGATACTGGGCCTATTGTAGCTTTTTTTCCTGTCACGTGAATTCATACACCTTATTTTACAGGCTAAAATGAATATGACATAGAAATGAAAATCCTCGTGTTCAGCAGGATCTGAGCTTCACTTGCTAGTTGGAGACTAAAGGAAGCCCTGGATCTTAGAACTTTAAAATTGTTAAATATGAGAAAGGCTGGGCGCAGTGGCTCACTCCTGTAATCCTAGCAGTCTGGGAGGCCCAAGCCGGTGTATTCTCTGAACTCACCAGTTCATAGACCAGCCAGAGCAAGATGGAGACCCTTGTCCCTAAAGTAGCCGGGCGTTGTGGTGGACTCCAGTAGTCCCAGCTACTTGGGAGGCTGAGAGAAGAGAATCGCTTGAGCCCAAGAGTTTGAGGTTGCTGTGAGCTCTGACGCCAAGCTCTTTGCCACTCGACCGAAGGTGACAAAGTGAGACTCTGTCTCAAAAAAAAAAAGAAAGAAAAAGAAAAAGCCGTAAAAGAAAGATTTAAAAAGGAGGGGAAAAAATTAAGAATGATAGGAACATTAGGAAATAAATCCAGGCTCCCCAAACATTGGACTGAATAAAAGGAATTCTGGAAAGAGAAATGAGAACAAATCGAAGAGAGAAAATTATTGAAGCACTAAAAAAAAGTTTCTCCAAAAACTGAAAGAAATGAGTTTCCTGATTGAAAGGGTTAACCCAACACCCAGATTACTAAATTTTAACAAAAAATAAATCTAGGCCAAGTGCTGTACTTACATCACTAACAATCCTAACACTCTGGGAGAGCAAGGCAGGAGGAATATTTGAGGTCAGGAGTTCAAGACCAGCCTCAGTAAGAGTTAAGACCAAGAGTGAGACGCCATCTCTAAAAAAAATTAATAAAATTAGACAAGCATGGTGGTGCATTCCTATAGTCCCAGCCACTTAAGAGGCTGAGGCAAGAGGATTGCTTGAACCCAGGAACTGGAGGTTGCAGTGATGATTGCCACTGCACTTTAGCTGGGGCAACAGACTCTGTCTCAAAAAGGAGGAGGATGGGGAGGCACCATATACCAAGGGTGATGGGTTCAGCCCCAGCCAAACTGCAACAAAAAAATAGCCTGGCATTGTGGCAGGCGCCTGTAGTCCCAGCTACTCGGGAGGCTGAGGCAAGAGAATCACCTAATCCCAAGAGCTGGAGGTTGCAGTGAGCTGTGACACTCTACCAAGGGTGACAAACAAACAAACAAACACAAAAATATGAGAAAGGAGGAGGAGTAAGGAGAAAGAAAGAAGATTATATGCATTGAAGGAACGTTTAAAACCATCTCCTTCAATGTATTGCAAATTAACTTTATGTGAGAGGAGTGTTACGGTGAAAGAGAAGCAAGCCTAACTCACTTTTGTTATAATTCTTGTTCCTGAGAATCAGTGGGAAAGCAAAGCAGGCCTGATTCCATTCTATTGTTTTGTTACATTTTATTGCTTTATAGTAAAAAGCCAGTTCCACTTGCCTCCCCGCCCATTGCATAGTATTTTAAGTGTACCTGGTTACAACTGTTAGAATTTTTTTTTTTTTTTTTTTTTGAGACAGAGCCTCAAGCTGTTGCCCAGGGTAGAGTGCTATGGCATCTCAGCTCACAGCAACCTCCAACTCCTGGGCTCAAGCCATTCTTTTTCCTCCACCTCCCAAGCAGCTGGAAAACAGGCATCCACCACAACGCCTGGCTATTTTTTGATTGTAGTTGTCCTTTGGCAGGCCGGGGCTGGATTCAAACCTGCCAGCTCAAGCTTAGCCACTTGAGCCACAGGCGCCAAGCCAGAATTGTTAGAATTATTAATATTGTGTAGAAAGTCACTAACTACCCTTGTGACAACAACCTCATGATTATGTTAATGTGATCTTCATACCATCCGTATATAATATTGAAATGTTAACAGAGCAAGTTTAACTCCATTTTACTATTTACTCCTTTTTACCTTAAAACGAGTTCCTCGTTTTCCCTCCCATTGTAACTGTAAATGCCTTTTGCTAAAATGGTTATTAATGTAGTTACTGACCAAGTAGCCCTTATGATTATAGCTTTTTATGATCATGCTGTTTATGACCCTCACCTGTGAGTCCTCCTCCCTACATTACCTTAGGACATTGTAAATTGTACCTGCTTTGTAAAGAAAAAATTGCTAATTGCTCTCCTAATTATAGCATTGTGTAAACTGACTAAGCAGCCTTGCCCTAGTGATTTCCCCTAACTGTTGTTTTTGCTTCTGTAACTATGCTTGCTTGCTCCCTGGAAAAAATTTGCCTTATAAAAGTCAGAGCCTCAGACAACTTGGGGCTGCTCTCTGAACCCCTGTGCTGGGTGTTAGGCAGTTGCCGGTGGCTCTTCAATAAAGGGACTCTGCAGTGAATTGGACTTGTTTGGCAGTGTGGTCTTTGTGGAACTCCTGGGCACAACACAAGAAGAAAGCAAATGTGGCAAAATGTCGACAATGAATCAAATATAGGTTTGGAATTTTTTCAAACAAAAAGTTGAGGGAAAAAAATGAAATAAATAATCAAAAGCCTCCCCTCAGGATATTTTTTTGTTAGTTTGTTCAGATGACCACCATGTGATTAACTCTGTGCCCATCAGTTGAAATAGAACGTTTTTTAAGTAACTACACACTCCCAACACTCTTGTACATCAGAAAATACTTTGACGATGAATGAAAAATAAAATTCCATGGCGGCACCTGTGGCTCAGTGAGTAGGGCGCCGGCCCCATATGCCAAGGGTGGCGGGTTCAAACCCAGCCCCGGCCAAACTGCAACCAAAAAATAGCGTTGTGGCAGGCGCCTGTTGTCCCAGCTGCTCGGGAGGCTGAGGCAAGAGAATCGCATAAGCCCAAGAGTTGGAGGTTGCTGTGAGCCATGTGACACCATGGCACTCTACCCGAGGGCGGTACAGTGAGACTCTGTCTCTACAAAAAAAAAAAAAAAAAGAAAATTCAAAAACCGAATCATAAATGATAGGTGTATACAGGTAGCCACGAAGCTTGGGTGGTAGGATATGGAGTATTGGTGGGTTCTTTTTGTTATTTTTGTTTGTTTTCGAAACAACAATGTTAAAATGTTTTCTGCAATGTACACAGCTATGATTTAATAAAAAAAAAAAAAAAAAATGTTGTCTGGCTTGAAACCTGTGGCTCAAGTGGCTAAGGCGCCAGCCACATACTCCTGAGCTGGTGGGTTTGAATCCAGCTCAGGCCTGCCAAACAACGACTGCAACCAAAAAATAGCCGGGCATTGTGGTGGGCACCTGTAGTCCCAGCTACTTGGGCGGCAGAGGCAGGAGAATTGCTTGAGCCCAGGAGTTGGAGGTTGCTGTGACCTGTGATGCCATGGCACCTCTACCCAGGGCGACAGCTTGAGGGTCTGTCTCAAAAAAAAAAAAAGAATGTTGTTTAAGAAAAGCATTAATCTTCCACTCATTCAATTTCCACCTTCCTATGGCTTTAAATGCCATAAATTAGGAAGACATTTATTTTCACAAAAACAATACTCTTGTGGTCACATCAGGTAGGAACCTAACAGAAACCACTTTCTTTTACTTCGGCTGTTTGCACTGGACAGGTATGCACTGTGCCTCAAAGCTAAAACAAAAACCTATCTAACTTTCATAACAACATATAGGAATTGTACTGAGGATGGGTACAAGGTAACAATTTCTCTCTGTATGTCACAGAGGAATCAGCCTTTCTATTTTGTTCAACAATTATACAGCAATTAATTTTCATCAGTTAATCAATTAATTTCGCCCCCCCTCCCACCTCCTGTATATGGGGTCCTACTCCTAATTTTTTGTAACACAAGAGGAATGAGGAAAGAGAGTATGAGTTGTACAGCATTAAACTTCCTCTTCTTGGCACTGCACACCTAAGGGTGGATGAGGAAGGAATGTGACTCTTCACTCCCAGTTCTATTTTCTGTTTTCCTTTTTTTTTTTTTGATGCAAATAGCAAGAGGATTTTATTCCAGCATGCTGGGGCTTGACTCACAACTCTTTTAGGAGCCGAGGAGTCAAGCTCTGTTTTCCTTTTTAAAAATACTTTCCATGTAAAAATACATATGCCAGCCTATGCATTGAAGATACAAAAAATACAATTAAACAGCTCAAAATCTAGTGGAAAACCAAATAAGTGAATAAAAGAGAATGGATTGGCTCAGTGCCTGTGGCTCAAGCCACCAAGTCTCACCAGCCTCATACATCTGAGCTGGCGGATTCAAATCCAGCCTGGGCCCGCCAAACAACAATGATGGCTGCAACAAAAAATAGCTGGGCATTGTGGCAGGCGCCTGTAATCCCAGCTAAGCTAGTTGGGAGGCAGAGGCAGGAGAATCACTTGAGCCCAGAAGTTGGAGGTTGCTGTGAGCTATGATATGACAGTACTCTACCCAGGGCGACATCTTGAGGCTGTCTCAAAAAAAAAAAAGAGAGAGAATGGATCAGGGAAGATTGAGTAGATGTACTTTTTCCTATTCCTCCTCCTAATACAATCAAAACCCTATCCGGGGTCTGCAAACTGCGGCCCGCAGGCCACATGAGGCGATTGTATTTGTTCCTGTTTTGTTTTTTTACTTCAAAATAAGATATGTGTGGTATGCATAAGAATTTGTTCATAGTTTTTTTTTTTAAACTATAGTCCGGCCTTCCAACAATCTGAGGGACAGTGAACTGGCCCCCTGTTTTAAAAGTTTGAGGACCTCTGCTAGATATTACACATAAAACAAACAAAAGATGACTCTGAAAGGTGAAGAGAGAAAAAGGAGGTAGACTAGCTAGAGGCATAATGACATGATGCTGATTCACCTGGACTTTGTTTTTGCCTCATCTAACTCAGACTTAGAGCTGAAGAAGCCAGCAACGTAGAAATGCCAATAGGAGCAGCCAAAGATTCCTATCAAAAGCCTTTAGCTGAAAGATGAGGAAGCCTAACAAAACAGAAAAGTTTTAGACAATAATGGCTATATTCCAGCCAAACACCGCAGAAACAAACTGTGGCTCACTCTTACCCATTTCAGAAGAGACTAGATGGGGTGTCTACTCTCAGCAGGCCTGTTAGGGGGCATCCCTCCCCTTTTCTACTGGGGTGGTATCAGAGGAAACTTTATAATAGAGTCAGAGCTTTCACCAAAACTCACTGGTAATAAGGCTACCCTTATCCCCTAGTGTCAGTGGAGGTCATGTGGGGAGCAGTAAGGAGGCACTCATACTTCTCCTGGCTAGGTTGGTATCAATGTAGAACTAGTACAGAACTGAAATTCCTACCTCTACCCAGGAGTAATAAGAAGCTCCTCTCCTCACCTGTCAGTATAAAACCTGGCCTCCCACACCTACCTGGCTGTAACAAGGCACCTCACACACACACCCCCACAGACACTTCTCTCTCTCTCTCTCTCCCCCTCCCTCTGCCTGAGCAGTATCAGAGAAAGCCAACTGAAACAGAAGATTGAGACAAGATTCGGAGTCTTGGCTCGGCGCCCTTAGCACAGTAGTTACAGTGCCAGCCACATAGACCAAAGGTGGCAGGTTTGAGCCTGGCCCGGGCCAGCTAAACAGCAACGACAACTGCACCAAAAAATAGCTGGGTGTTGTAGAGGGTGCCTGTAGTCCCAGCTACTTGGGAGGCTAAGGCAAGAGAATCACTTACGCCCAAGAGTTGGAGGTTGCTGTGAGCTGTGACGCCACAGCACTCTACCCAAGGCCCCAGGGCGACACAGTGAGACTCTGTCTCAAAAAAAAAAAAAAAATATTCAGGGTCTTAAAACATAATGTCAAAAATTTCCAAAGGCATTCATCATAACAATGAGAAAGATTTCAAACTTTATGAAACCAGACAACATCTAGATGACAGAGATGTTAGAAATTATCTGACAACAATTTTAAAATAATCATTACAAAAATGGTTCAAGGGTGGGCTCAGTGGCTCACACCTGCAATCCTAGCACTCTGGGAGGCTGAGGTGGGTGGATTCCCTGAGCTCACAGGTTGGAGACGCCATCTCTAAAAATAGCTGGACGTGTGGGGCGCCTGTAGTCCCAGGTACTTGGGAGGCTGAGGCAAGGGGATCTCTTAAGCCCAAGAGTTTGAGGTTGCTGTGAGCTGTGACTCCACAGCACTCTACCCAGGGCGACATTCTTTTCAAAAAAAAGAACCATACAAAGACTTGACACCAAAAACACAATCCATAAATGGAAAAACTGATAAACCATAAAATGGACTTCACTGAAATTAAACATATTTGCTTTGCAAATAATCCTGTTATAAGGATATAAAAAAACAAGCTACTGACTGGAAGAAAAATCTGCAAACCATATATTCAACAAAGGACTATTATCTAAAATGTATAAAGAACTATCAAGCCCGTAGTCCTAGATGCTTGGGAGGCTGAGGCAGGAGGATCACTGAGGTTTCTGTGAGCTAGGCTGACACCATGGCACTCAAGCTTGGGCAACAGAGTGAGACCCTGTCTTAAAAATCAAAACAAAACAAGACAAAAATCCGATGAGAAAATGGTAAACAAATAAAACAAAACAAAAATCATAAAGGGACATTTCACCAAAAAGGATATACAGATGGCAAATAAACACATGAAAGGATGATGTTCATGTATCTCCTGAGCTCAAAAGTTCAAGACCAGCCTGAGCTAGAGCCAGACCCCATTTCTAAGAAAAAAAGAAGAAAGAAAAAAAGAAAAGATGTTCAACATCATTAGCCATTAGGGAAATACTACTACACATTTATCAGAATGCCTAAATAAAAAATAGTGACATCAAATGCTGATGAAAATACAGAGAAACCAGATCGTTAGCTTGTGAGAATGTAAAATGGCACAGCCACTCTGGAAAACAGTTTGGCTGTTATTATTTCTTTTTTTTGTAGAGACAGAGTCTCACTTTACTGCCTTCGGTAGAGTGCCATGATGTCACAGGACTCACAGCAACCTCCAGCTCTTGGGCTTCCACGATTCTCCTGCCTCAGCCTCCCGAGCAGCTGGGACTACGGGTGCCCGCCACAACGCCCGGCTATTTTTTGGTTGCAGTTCAGCCGGGGCTGGGCTTGAACCCGTCACCCTCAGTATATGGGGCCGGTGCCCTACTCACTGAGCCACAGGGGCCACCCTGGTTGTTATTTTTAAAAGTAAATATATTAGGCGGCACCTGTGGCTCAAGGAGTAGGGTGCCAGTCCCATATGCCGGAAGTGGCGGGTTCAAACCCAGCCCCGGCCAAAAAAAAAAAAAAAAGTAAATATATTATTGCCATATGACACAGCATTTGCACTAATGGTCATTTATCCCAGAGAATAACAATGTACATGCACACAAAACATTTACAGCACTTTTTTTTGCAGTTTTTGACTGGGGCTGGGTTTGAATTGGACACCTCCAGCATATGGAGTCAGCATCCTACTCCTTTGAGCCATAGGCACCGCCCCTCATTTACAGCATATTAATAATAACCTAGCCCAAAACTGAAAACAAGGCAAATGTGTTTCAACAGGTGAATGGTTAAGCAAATTGTGGTACATCTATAGGATGGAATACTACTCAATAATAAAAAGGGAAAATTACTGATATACCTAATAACCTGAATGAATCTCCAGAGAATCATGATGAGTAAAAAAAAAAAAGCCAATCCTAAAAGGTCAAGTGCCACATAATTCCACTTATAGAACATTCTCAATTTTTTTTTTTTTAGACAGAATCTCACTCTGTTACCCTTGGTAGAGTGCCAGAGTGTCACAGCTCACAGCAACCTCTAATTCTTGGGCTTAAGGGATTCTCTTGCCTCAGCCTCCCAAGGAGGTAGGACTACACGCGCCTGCCACAATGCCCAGCTATTTTTGTTGTTGTTGTTGTTGTTGCGGTTGTCATTGTTATTTAGCTGGCCAGGGCCAGGTTCAAACCCGCCAGCCTCGGTGTATGTAGCTGGCGCCGTAATCACTGTACTATGGGCGCCAACATTTTTCTTTCCCCCTTTCTTGTTTTTGTTTTTTGTGTTTGTTTTGTCACCCAGGCTGGAGTGAAGTGGAGAGATCATAGCTAACTGCAACCCTAAACTCTTGGGTTCAAGTGATCCTCCTGCCTCAGCCTGTGAGTAGCTGGGACTACCGGAATAAGCTACCATGCCTGGCTAATTTGAGAAAAAAAATCTCCTCTCTGCCTCCCAAAGTGCTGAGATGACAGGAGTGAGTCACTGTACGCAGCCTAATATCATAAAATGACAAAATTATAGAATGGAGAATGAGGCTGGGCACAGTGGTTCACACCTTTAATCCTTCACTCTGTAAGGCCGAGGCAGGTGGATGGCTTGAGCTCACGAGTTCCAGACCGGCTTGAGCAAAAGCAAGACCCCATCTCTAAAAACAGCTGGGCATTGTGGCTGGCACTGTAGTCTCAGCTACTACGGAATCTGAGGCAAGAGGATCACTTGAGCCCAAGAGTTTGAGGTTGCTGTGAGTTATGATGCTATAGCACTCTACCAAAGGCACTAAAATAACAGCCATTGTTTATCACTGCCTAGGTATATTAAATCATTAGGAGTTATAAAATGTTGATATTCAAATTATGTTATTCCTTTTTCATTTATTTACTGGAATACTTCTACAAACAGAAATTCCCCCCTCACTTTAAAATATAGTTCCCATAGGAACACCAAGATAAATATTTGATTTTTCTGAATTACTAGCAGCTCTCTAAATAATCTACTAGCATTCTGTAAAAATGACCAATTAGTTTTTTTTTATTTTTTAGGTTAGTCAAGTGACAAGTGATGCAGTGAGAGTGGAGAAGGAACAAAGGAATTTATAACTGTCCATGATTGATTAGTTGTAAATGCCACTGCACAACTTAATATTTTTAAGTATCATTATGAATTTATTAATTTAAATATAGTTGATGTGTTTCAATCCATTGCATTTTGATGCTCCATTGTCACATCTTTGGCCAGTGGGAATTACTTTATTTGGCTCCTGAGTTATGTTACAATCCTAATAGTCTTCCTTGTTTATCCTTCATTGGGGCAATTCTTGCCCTAAATTTGAAATCAGCCATTTATCCAAAGAGTCCTGGTTCCTTTTAGGGGGAATTAGTATTTTGGACACTAGAGGTATACATTGTTTTTTGTTGTTTTTTTTGTGTGTGGAGACAGAGTCTCACTTTTTCGCCCTCAGTAGAGTGCCATGGCATCACACAGCTCACAGCAACCTCCAACTCCTGGGCTTAAGCGATTCTCTTGCCTCAGCCTCCCGAGTAGCTGGGACTACAGGCGCCCGCCACAATGCCCAGCTATTTTTTGGTTGCAGTTCAGCCGGGGCCAGGTTTGAACCCGCCACCCTCGGTATATGGGGCCAGCGCCTTACCGACTGAGCCATAGGCGCCGCCCGAGGTATACATTGTTTCTAGGTCTTTTCAGAATAAAGCTAGGGAAGTTTTTTAGGATAAAATATACCATGAGTTCACAGGTACACTTGCGATTAAATTCAGACTTACAGATTTTTTTTTTAATTTCATCAGTCATAAATCTGTATCTCTTTATTCCACACGAAAAAGCGTGCTTTTCAAAGACACCAACGTTATTACTTACTCATATTTTAAATCCCACGATATACAATACACCTAACATAGTTCAGAATAACAATACCAACTCTACAATCAATAACATGGCTATTTAAAAACGTTGTAGGGGGAGGCTCAGTGTCCATAGCTCAGGGGATAGGGCACTGGCCACATATACCAGGGTTCAAACCCAGACTGGGCCTGCTAAACAACAATGACAACTACAACAAAAAAGTAGCCAGGCGTACCAGGTGCCTGTAGTCCCAGCTACTTGGGAGGCTGAGGCAAGGGAATCCCTTAAGCCCAAGAGTTTGAGGTTGCTGTGAGCTGTACTTAGTACACAGTGTTCACAGTGCTCAAGGGGACTTAGTGAGACTTGTGTCTCAAAAAAAAAAAAATGCTGGGGGCGTTGGGCACGGTGGCTCACGACTGTAATCCTAGCACTCTGGGAAGCTGAAAGGGTGGATCACTTGTGCTCAGGAGTTAAGGGATCAGCCTGAGCAAGAGAAAGAACTGCCCCCATCTCTACTAAAAAAATGGAAAAACTAGCTACCCACTGTGGTGGGTACCTGTAATCTGTTATGGGGGAGGCTAAGGCAAGAGAATTGCTTGAGGCCAAGAGTTTGAGGTTAGACAATAGCTTGACTGCAAGAGTTTGAGGTTGTTATGAGCTATAATTGATACAGGATTTCCTCACTCAGGGTTGGACAGGAACCTCCCCCTAGCCCCCATTTTCTAGGCCCAGGTAAACTCAGAAATCAGACCCCCATCTCAAGGCACAAACAAGCTGCCCTTTCCAGCCTACATGCTCTAGGCTTCTAGCAAGGTCCTGAAGAAAGCAGCCTGAAACCTTTTGGGTTGGTCGACCTAGAGCAGAGAGCACACACCCTAATCCCTTCCTTGAGACAAAAACTGCAAAGACCTAATAACCTTGCCCCAGCAGAGAAACCGCATTCTTTCATTTGTTAATACACTCATTAACTTTGAAAAGGTGTTTTTCCACCTACCAAATCCTGGCCAAAATGAGATATATACCCCTAGACAAAGGACCTATCTGAGAGACTTCCCATTTTGCCAGAAGCTCTGGTGCTTTTTTTACTCCTTCTGTATTCCTTTCCGTCTAATAAAATCCTATCTTACCACTGATCTGTGGTCCGTGGATTCATTCTTAGAATCCTGGAGACCAAGGACTTAATGCAGAAAGGAATTCTGGTAACATGATGATGCCATGGCACTCTACTGAGGGCAACAGAATGAGTCTCTATCTCAAAACAAATTTTTTTTTGTCACTTCTCTTTGTCATTAGGTTATATCCCACTTGGGCTATCATAGTCAAATTATTTAAAGTCACTTGAATAGTTTGGTTGGAGGCATTTTACATTTTTGTAATAAAACTACTTATGATTAAAAAAAACCTAAATAATGAAAAATAAAAAAACCCACAAAAACTCCTTACGATTATTGCCTCTTATAGTTGAGAGAAATATTGAAGTTGTCAGAAACACATACACACATATATACACACATATATGAAAAGAGCATTGTGTGGGCCTCTAGATTCTGAATTAAAAGTAGCACCAATTGGTACAGATGCCTTAGTTATACTGAGAGAGGATACCCGGGAAAGGTGAGGTCTAGGAGAACAGGTCTTCTCAAGGAGACCACCAGGATACACCAGCAGAGTCCTCTCCATGGTGACTCAGCTCTTAGTAATTTGTAGGCTTAACTTCCTGGAACCTGGAAATTTCCACTTCTGTGAAATCCTGTAGTTCTGTGAGGACTGGAACAGCTTGCCCCACTTGCTTCAAACTGACCAATGAGAAAGGTACCTGGGGGTTGGAATTTTTTGACCAATGAGAAAGGTACCTGGAGATAAAAAGGGAACCATCAAGCCAGTCGAGCAGTGTGGCCATTTTGAAGTTTTCTATGCCGTTCGTGCCACTGGCTAAATAAAAGCTTTTTTCTTCTTCTTTTTTTTTTTTTTTTTTGTGGTTTTTGGCCGGGGCTAGGTTTAGAACCCGCCACCTCTGGCATATGGGACCGGCGCCCTACTCCTTGAGCCACAGGCGCCACCCCGAAGCTTTTTTCTTCTTAAATACGGTGTTTGGGTGCTTCTTCTCTCCACTGGGCCTCATCTTCCTGCAACAATACTATTTGGGAATGAGTATTTGTGTTAATTTTATTTGGCAAGTACTAAAAGATTACATGTCACTTTGGCTGCAAAAACATGATATGGCTAAATTCCTTGGTTGCAATATCTTAAGATCACAAGATTGTATTACTCCACAAAAGTATCTTTCTGAATCTTTCTTTCCATGTATCTCTCCAACTGCCCCTCCCCTATGAATTAGTAGCCTTCAAAAACTTCCATTTCCATTCTTTATTCACCTCTTTGCCTTTGTTAGTCTTTCCCCCAGCAACTCAGGAGTTCATATTTTGTGTATATTAATGATAGGGAAGGAGGAGGAATTGCAGTACGGATTAAGATAACAAAAATGGAGGAGGTAGGGGAATAGACAGATGCAAAGATCTGAGCTGGAAATGAAAGACTTGGGGCAGGACCCCCCACTCTGCCCTGAGCTCTGACGACCCCAACCAACCGCAGAGACGGCGCTTGATGCAAATAGCAAGAGGATTTTATTCCAGCATGCTGGGGCTTGACTCACAACTCTTTTAGGAGCCGAGGAGTCAAGCCCTGAACAGCAGGTTTTATAAGCTTATAAAGGCAAAAACCATAAAGTAGGGAGGAGTAGCAGACATAGCAGGGGCTTTAGGGAGGGGTAGCAGATATAGGGGCTTTTCCAGATACGAAGGACTCTGGTTCATTACTCATCTGTCTTAAGACAAGATCAGCAGTTAAACATTTGCTTAGTGGGGCGGTGCCTGTGGCTCAGTCGATAAGGCGCCGGCCCCATATACCGAGGGTGATGGGTTCAATGGGTTCAAACCCGGCCCTGGCCAAACTGCAACCAAAAAATAGCCGGGCGTTGTGGTGGGCGCCTGTAATCCCAGCTACTCGGGAGGCTGAGGCAGGAGAATCGCTTAAGCCCAGGAGTTGGAGGTTGCTGTGAGCCGTGTGACGCCACAGCACTCTACCGAGGGCGGTACAGTGAGACTCTGTCTCTACAAAAAAAAAAAAAAAAAAAAACATTTGCTTAGCTTTTTTCTTTCAGAACCAGTTACCGGTTATCTGCTTCAGCTTGGGGCTATTTCCTAGGACAGTTACAAAAGGTCACATTCTTATGGTAGGGGGCGAGGGGTGCTGCTACATATCTGGTCCCCCCCCCCCCTTTTTGGATTTGGTAGTACTTTCCTTCAGAAAGACCGAATGAACCGTCATCCTAAACAACTCAGAGCTCAGATTTCTTCTCTGGACAGCTGGCTTTTTTAGTCCTTCTAAAATACTGTCTACACAGATGAGAGAGGTGCTGTGAATTACTTCCATTATGGATCTGACTTAAAGTCAGCTACTCCAAGATACCATTTGTAGAGACTAAACATAATATTCAATGTAGCAAAGATGAGCATTGGAAATGTAAGGTATCCAATCACCCACTATAATTTTGAAAGGCCAAGAGCTTATTAAGAACACTGGAGGGCTGCCTGGAGTAGGCGATGACTACAGAGTTACACTAGCTGGAATTGGATACCTGACTTGTCTGTCTGTTTTTGTCTCCCTTCTCTCACTTGCTCCATATTCTTTCTAATCCTCCTACCCTCCCACTCCCTCCATTTCCATACCCTACCCCCACCAACGTTCCTGGAATTTTGGACTTAGCTATTTTTAAAACCGTCAACTCAGTAGCAACCTCCCTCCCCCGCTCAGCTGTCCAGTACTCTGGCCAGCCATATGCTCCCCCTTCTCCCCACATCAAAACTTCTCTGGCTCTGTGACCTCAGTGAGATTGCAGTCAATCTGGGGAGTTCAGGGGGACATGGAGAAAGAGATAAGGGACCCCTTGCTTGGAACTGACTGGCAGAATAGGCAACCATGGCTGGAGAATCGACTGTCAGAGTAATGTCTGACCTCTGGAAACAGTAAGTCAAAATGAAATTGCAATTCCTTTAATAAGCTTTTGGATTGAAGTTAGACTTTTATAAAATCACAGATACCTACTTGGAGGTCTCTGGTCCAAAAGTTAGGATCTCTCCCTATCGAGGTGCCCCAATCTCCATTTCTCCTTTTCTCTCATTTCTTTCTGATCTCTGGCCTCTAGACATTTGAAGTTAATCTTCTGTCTCTCTTCCAGCAGTCTGAGCTCCCTCTTTACCCCAGCTCCCTTTTTAAACTCATTAAGATTTCTGATGAAATTTTAAGAGTTTTCCACACTCTTTATTCTGTATATTTCTCACTGAAGTCAAATCTGGCCTCAGACAATTAGTCACTGACACCCTTCTAGTCTGCCCCTACTTAGCAATGCCCTTCACATTGGAATTCCAAGGGTGAGGACTGCCCCTTGTTATAAATTATATTTCAAAAAACCGCTGGTTCCTCCATTCTATTCTTCCTCCTCCAGGACTCTTCTCCCAATCATATCTTTATCCCAGGAGATGGGGAGTTCTGCTGGAGGCAATTAATCCCTCCCAACCCCTGCCCTCAGCAAAAGGCTGAAAAATTCTGAATTTGCAAAGGGGAGATTAATGGAAAGAACAGTTCTTCATTCAGATTTGGAAACATACAAGAAGTAAAACAAACAAGGATTGATTTGCAAGCTTGGTTTGCTCCCTGTTATCCAATGAGACAGAGGGATTATAACGGAAGCTCTCTAGAGCTGTTAAAAGAGATTGGTTCTCTTTTCATTTGAATACTGATATTCTAGATGGGAAAGGTGTTCCTTCTTTACTCTTTGTGTTCTTCTGACACAAAGAAGGAAGTGAAAAGAAATGAAGACTCCTGGAGGGTGTCCCTTGAGGACTGGGAGGGACAAATAAACAGTATACTACTAAAATGTTTTCAGATCCTAATTCTATTGGGAATCCCACTGATGACTGGTGTTTGATCTATCCCCATGATTCCTCCCATTTTGGCATATCTGCTGTTTGGTAGCTCAGGATGGGGCAATACAGTGGACTCTGCCCCCACCCCCCAGTTCACTCAACCTTCTCTCCACCCCCATCTAGGGTCATTGCACAGGGGCCCTGAATGTGTCCACAGGAGAAGGGCACAGAAGCTTAATAGGCATATTTACAGTTTGGGGACACCTCTTCTCCCCAAACTCCAGTCTGCTCATCTTTTTCTTAATCTCCCCAGATTCTCTTCACATCATCCTGACCACTCTTCAACTCTTCTCTCTCCCTATGCCCTGCCAAATTTCTTTCTTCAGTCACTTACAGGTCAAGCCGTCAAAATTCCCTAGGTAGGAGGGTCATCAGCTGGGAAGAGCCCACACCTGGGGGGCCGTGGCTGGGTAGGTATGGGGGATCCAGGCCAGCTCTCTAGTCCACGGTCCCCCCTTGGCAGTCCCCCAACTCTAAGCACCCTCACTCTCCTGCTGCTCCTCTGTGGACATGGTAAGGAAGGGCCGGGGAAGGGTTGGGGAAATCCAGAGGGCAGGCTGCTATTTAGGGTTGGGGATGTGAGCACGTGTGAGGAGAGACAGGTGCTGAGGAGCCCCAGTCATTCACCTTACTCTCAAATAGATGTTATTTTATTTTCATTCAACCTGGGGAAGCCCTTGATTGATAGGGAGCACGGCTGTAGCAGGGTTACTCATTTTTAGTAAGACTGAGTTAACAGAGGACTAGCGAGCTGGGGGTTGGAGACCGGGGAAGGCCCTTAGTTGAGTTTTAGGAACTTCTGAAATCCCTTGACGAAATTTGGAAGAGTTAGGAGCATACTCTGGTAGAGCAGAGGTCTGGGAACTGTCTCACAATCCACTCCCTTCCGTCCTCAGCTCATTCTCAATGCAAGATCCTCCGCTGCAATGCAGAGTATGTATCGTCCACTCTGAGCCTTAGAGGTGGGGGTTCATCCGGAGCTCTTCGAGGAGGAGAAGGAAGAGGCGGTGGTGGCCGAGGTGGAGGGGTGGGCTCTGGTGGCCTCTGCCGAGCCCTCCGCTCCTACGCGCTCTGCACTCGGCGCACCGCCCGCACCTGCCGCGGGGACCTGGCTTTCCACTCGGCGGTGCACGGCATCGAAGACCTGATGATCCAGCATAACTGTTCGCGCCAGGGCCCCACGGCGCCTCCCCCGCCCCGGGACCCCGCCCTTCCAGGTGCCGGCCCGGGCCTCCTAGCCCCCGACCCCTGTGACTACGAAAGCCGGTTTTCCCGGCTACATGGTCGTCCCTCGGGCTTCTTGCATTGCGCCTCCTTTGGCGACCCTCATGTGCGCAGCTTCCACCACCACTTTCACACGTGCCGCGTCCAAGGAGCTTGGCCCCTGTTGGATAACGACTTCCTCTTTGTCCAGGCCACCAGCTCGCCCGTGGCATCTGGGGCCAACGCTACCACCACCCGGAAGGTCAGGGACTCCATTTTCCTCCTGACTCATTCGTGAGCTTCTCTCGTAGTCACCCCTCAGTACCACTTCCTCCTTGTCCCTGCTATTCCACAGCTGTGCTCCTCATTCCCTTTTTTCCTCGACCACTCCCCTGTCTTGAATTGCTCCCTCCTACCAAACACGTGCTGCTATAAATTACTTACCTTGATGGGAATGTCACTCAAAGGCAGGAAATACTGAAGAGAAAGTGAGAGCAGACTTGAGGCGTTTCAGAAGGGAAACTTCTTGGGAGTTGCTGAGATTGAGGAGAGACAGGGGTTAAGTAGGGAGGAGTCGATATTGAAACCCAAGTAGAAGCAGGGATGAAGGATTGAGGGCCGTGAGCAGCCTTGTATCTGAGCGGGGCCTGTGGCTCAGAGAGTAGGGTGCCGGCCCCATATACCGAGGGTGGAAGGTTCAAACCTGGCTTGGGCCAAACTGCAAAAAAAAAAAAAAAACCTTGCATCTCTGTCTGGATCACATCCCCGATTATACTCAGGTTTGATTGTGGGCAGGATGCACTGAGCTCAAAATGAACTATTTTCCCTCTTGCCCTCACAGCTCACCATCATATTTAAGAACATGCAGGAATGCATTGATCAGAAGGTATACCAGGCTGAAGTGGACAATCTTCCGGCAGCCTTTGAAGATGGTTCTGTCAATGGAGGTGACCGACCTGGAGGCTCCAGTTTGTCCATTCAAACTGCTAACCCTGGAAGTCATGTGGAGATCCGAGCTGCCTATATTGGCACAACTATAATCATTCGGCAGGCAGCTGGGCAGCTCTCCTTCTCTATTAAGGTAGCAGAGGATGTGGCCAGGGCCTTCTCTGCTGAGCAGGACCTGCAGCTCTGTGTTGGGGGATGCCCTCCAAGTCAGCGACTCTCTCAATCAGAGCGCAATCGTCGGGGAGCTATGACCATTGATACAGCCAGACAGCTGTGCAAGGAAGGGCTTCCAGTGGAAGATGCTTACTTCCATTCCTGTGTCTTTGATGTTTTAATTTCTGGTGACCCCAACTTTACTGTGGCAGCTCAGGCAGCTCTGGAAGATGCCCGAGCCTTCCTGCCAGACTTAGAGAAGCTGCATCTCTTCCCCTCCGATGCTGGGGTTCTTCTCTCCTCAGCAACCATCCTAGCCCCACTTTCTGGGCTGTTTGTTCTGTGGTTTTGTATTCAGTAAGGAGGTCAGCAATCCCAGTACTGATTTGGAGATGATTTGGACATTGAGAATGCTATGGAAGAACATAAAGAATCACTAAAGAAAATCATAAAGACCAGGAGACATGAAACAATGACATTTATCCATAGTCAAATGAGGCCGAAGTTACAGAATAAAGATTGCAGACAAAGTTTTTTTTTTTTTTTTTTTTGTAGAAACAGAGTCTCACTGTACCGCCCTCAGGTAGAGTGCCGTGGTGTCACACGGCTCACAGCAACCTCTAACTCTTGGGCTTACCGATTCTCTTGCCTCAGCCTCCCGAGCAGCTGGGACTACAGGCGCCCACCACAACGCCCGGCTAAGTAGACAAAGTTTTTGCATTCTAGACCTCCATAGGTGCTCTCCACCAATTTTTCCAATCCTGCTTATTGTAAGCAAATTGCTCTAATCTACTGTCTACTTCAGAGATTGCCTCCATAAGCTTAGAGGTAGTGGGAGGGGTCCTGATGATCAATAAATTAAGGGTTCAGATTTTTTTTAAGAGGCAAGAACTGAAAAAGGAACACATGATCATTGCCCATAAGAAATTCAAAAGAGGAGGAAATAGGGGTAAAGTTTATGATGAAAATATGTCAGTCAGGTATGTTCTGTTTTCTTAGTTCAGAAATTAAGTGGGCATTATCTGGATATATGGGAAGGGAGTCTCTGCTTTTGGAGAACAGCAAGGATAGGACAGAAGCCATCATCCCCACCCCTAACTAATCCATCATTAAAGCTATGAATTCTTCACGCCATTCTGTTGCCTATGTTGAATCTCTTTCTGGAGGCTTCAAATGGAGTAAAGACAACACGTTCACGACACTGAAAGAGGGCTCAGAAGCCTGATATTGTTTCTGTCTTCAGGAAGACAGCAGGCTACTGGAGAGACAAAAGTGATTCATGTGCAGCAACATGACTGTGTGATGATTCACTAAAGTATGAATTTAGGCAGGAAGATGGTTGATGAGAACTAAAGTAGTAAGAGTAATAAGAGGTAATAGAGAAGATGGGAATTTAAGTGAACTTTGCAAACAGTAGGATTTGAATTGTTATGGACCTTCTAAACAATGGAAATCATCTGCAGTTATGCATAGATTCATGATTCAGTAAAGAAGCCAGCAAGACGCAAATGAAGTAGACAGTAGGACAGAAGATCAGATGGGCGGAGACCAGATTAAGAAGCACCTTAAAAACAGACTCAAGGGTGCAGTGTCCGTAGCTCAGTGGGTAGGGCACTGGCCACATACTGAGGCTGGCAGTTCGAACTGGCCTGGGACAGCTAAAAAAACAACAATGACAACTGCAACAACAAAAAATAGCTGGGTGTTGTGGTGGGTGCCTGTAGTCCCAGCTACTTGGGAGGCTGAGACAAGAGAATCTCTTAAGCCCAAGAGTTTGATGTTGCTGTGAGCTGCGACATCACGGCACTCTACCAAGGGCCACAGCTTGAGACTCTGTCTCCAAAAAAAAAAAAATATATATATATATATAGATTCAAGGAGTTTAAATTTGATGAATACCTAACCTAACAGTTACTGGAGCTTAAAATCTGGCAGGCAATGTGCTAAACACTTTTAAAATATTAATTCACATAACTCTCTAAGAAAGGTAGTATTATCTCTATTTTTATCTCTATTTTTATATAAGGAAACTGAAGTACAGAAAGATTAAGCAACTTGCCTACAGTTATATAAGTTAATTAACTAATTAACTAATTAGTTAATAAGTGGCAGTTTGGAGCCATAGACTTAACTCTTAACTACTACACTGTTGTCGAGAAAACAGAGAGCCATTAAAGATTTGGGTTGTAGAGCTGGGCAGGTGAGGGGATCTGAATGGTTGACATCTCTTCTCATCTAAAGCCAAGAGAGTTGGGAAAGGAGGAAAAGCCTGAAGTTGAAGGAATCTAGTTTGTAGAAGAAAGAGAAGAGAAGTTATTCTGACCCAGGTGACCAAGCACCAGGCTTATAGGAGTGGCCACTAGTTCTTGAGAGAAGGCACTGGGAGCGAGACAATCTTCTAGCTGACTAGGAGATGTTTTGCAGCCCGGAGACAAGTCCTCAAGTAGCTGCAGGTGTTAATCTGTCCCCTGTTAGCAAGCAGGGGACAGATACTTTGAACACTGGTGGTTACAGCAGGGTGGGAGTCCAGCCCCTGGGAAAAGAGCATGTGGCGACCATTAAACACGTGATCCTAGCACGTGGGCCCCCACACCTGTTGTATAATGTTTCAATAAAAGGCCAGGGCAGCAAGGACTGGGGCTTCCCTGGAGATAGGGGAAGTCCACCTCTTGCAGGCATGTGCCTTCAATCTGTGTCCTAGCTGTTTTTATTCACACAATGACAGGGTGCCACAGTGGGCATCAACAAACTTGTCCTAAAGTAACAGTACTGTTCTAAACAAAATTACAAAGGAGGTAAATTTCATATCTGCTATCTTTTCCTTGTTTCTGATCTCAGCCTCCCCTCTTCAGATACTCCATCACCTAGGAGCTGCCTTTCCTGATCTAACCAGGCATTCAATGTTATCTCATCCCTTCCTTTCAGTCCCATCCACCCAACAATATTCTGCTGAACACATACACAGTTGGGTCCTCTGCATCTACTAGTTCTGCATCTGCAGATTCAATCAAACACAGATTGAAAATATTTGGAAAAAAAAAATTTAAAATAACATCTCGACAGTGAAAAATAATATAAAATTTACAATATAGTATAACAACTGTTTACATAGTATTTACATTGTATTAAGTATTAGAGGTAATCTAGAGATGATTTAAAGTATACAGGAGGGCCAGGCACAATGATGCATGTTTGTAATCCTAGCACAGAGAGGCCAGGGCTGGTGGATCACTTGAGCTCAGGAGTTTAAGACCAGTGTGAGAAAGAGTGAGAATCCCTGTCTCTACTAAAAACAGAAAAATTAAGGCTGGGAATGGTGGTTCAGACCTGTAATCCTAACAGTCTGGGAGGCCAAGGTGGGTGGATTGCTTGAGCTCACCAGTTCAAGACCATCCTAAGCAGGAGCAAGACACACACACTCCCAAACCCCCACCCCTGTCTCTAGCTAGGAGTTGTGGCAGGTGCCTGTAGTCCCAGAAAAATGGGAGGCAAGGCAAGAGGATTACTTAAGCCTAAGAGTTTGAGGTTGCTGTGAGCTATGACACCATAGCACTTTGCCCACGGGGACAGAGACTCTCACTTTAAAAAAAAGTATACAGGAAGATGTGAATATGTGACATGTAAATACTATACCATTTTATATAAGGGACTTCAGCAACCTCTCATTTTGGTATTAGAGGGCTGGGATTGGGTTTAGAACCAATCCCCCTTAGATACTAACAAATAACTGTATATACATGGGCCAGTGCTTACTAAACAGGATGTACTGTCTATCTCAAATTTCTTTTGTGATCCTTCATTACCTATTTCCTCCTCTCCACCTTCTCTAAGGGCCACAACCACTAAACAGGATGTACTGTCTATCTCAAATTTCTTTTGTGATCCTTCATTACCTATTTCCTCCTCTCCACCTTCTCTAAGGGCCACAACCACTCTGCTATTCTCTGAAAGCAATTTCTGTGTTTTCTGAAATAACCTTTAGTTAATCTAGAAAACAGTCTTCTTCTTTTTTTTTTTTGTAGAGACAGAGTCTCACTTTATGGCCCTCGGTAGAATGCCATGGCCTCACACGGCTCACAGCAACCTCCAACTCCTGGGCTTAAGCGATTCTCTTGCCTCAGCCTCCCGAATAGCTGGGACTATAGGCGCCCGCCACAATGCCCGGCTATTTTTTGGTTGCAGTTTGGCCGGGGCCGGGTTTGAACCCGCCACCCTCGGTATATGGGCCCGGCGCCCTACCGACTGAGCCACAGGCGCCGCCCTAGAAAACAGTCTTCTAATCGAAGAAAATGGGGAAGCAAGAGACATATCCAGTGCTATCCCTTCACTCACAGATAACATAGGCATTTTAATTTAAAACATCTTTTTTTCTCTCTCTTTCTTTCTGAGACAGAGCCTCAAGCTGTCGCCCTGGGTAGAGTGCTGTTGCATCACAGCTCACAGCAACTGCCAACTCCTGGGCTCAAGTGATTCTCCTGCTTCCGCCTCCCAAGTAGCTGGGACTACAGGCACTTGCCACAATGCCCAGCTATTTTTTGGTTGCAGCCGTCAATGTTGTTTGGAGATGGCAGCGCCTAAGCCGCTTGAGACATAGGCGCCAAGCCAAAAAAACATCTTTTTTAAATTTTAAGACAGAGTCTCAGTGGGGTTGAGTGTGAGTGCTGAGTCATTATAGCACATGGCAACTTCAAACTCTTGGGCTCAAGTGATCCTCTTGCCTCAGCCTCCCAAGTAGCTGGAATGACAGGCGCCTGCCACAATGCCTGACTACTTTCAGAGATGGGGTCTTACTCTTGCTCAGGCTAGTCTCCTGAGCTCAAGGGATCCACCCGCCTCTGCCTCCTAGAGTGCTAGGATTACAGGCATGAGCCTTCAAAACATCTTTTTTTTTTTGAGACAGAGTTTCACTTTGTTGCCCTCAGTAGAGTGCTATGGCATCACAGATCACAGCAACCTCAAACTCTTGGGCTTAAGCAATTCTCTTGCCTCAGCCTCCCAAGTAGCTGGGACTACAGGCAAAACATCTTTTAAAAGACTTACTCTTTGTATTGATCCTCTTAAAAGAGCAACCTGGCTCGGCGCATGTGGCTCAAGCAGCTAAGGTGCCAGCCACATACACCAGAGTGAGTTCGAATCCAGCCTAGGCCTGCCAAACAATAATGACAACTACAACCAAAAATAGCTGGGTGTTGCGGCAGGTGCCTGTGGTTACAACTACTTGGGAGGCAGAGGCAAGAGAATTGCTTAAGCCCACGAGTTTGAGGTTGTTTTGAGCTATGATGCCATGGCACTTTACCAAGGGGGACAGCTTGAGGCTCTGTCTCAAAAAAAAGAAAAAAGAGCAACCTTTGTCCCTCAGGGGTGGGAATTTCAAGTCAATTGAGAAGAATTTCACAGGCAACTGGTGGATGATATTCTTTCATGGGACCTGTCATGCAACACTATTTCTCTGCCCAGACTTAGGATTGTATCTATTACCAATGAAGTATTCAAAATATATAGCTCAAAATAAGCACATGAAAAGATGCCAAGCATCATTAATCATTAGGGAAAGACAAATAAAATTAAAACCACAATGAGAAAGTACAATATACCCACTAGAATGGTTAAAATTAAAAAGCAAATAACAAGTGTTGGCAAAATATGGAGTTCTCAAATGGTGTTGGTGAGAATATAAAATAGTACAACCACTTTGTAAAATGGTTTGGCAGTTTTTTCCTTTTGATCATAATTATGAAGAATCAAGGCAGTTTCTTTAAAAAATAAGCAAACAGGCCAGGTATGGTGGCTCATGCCTATAATCCTAGCACTCTGGGAGGCTGAGGCAGGTGGATCCCTTGAGCTCAGGAGTCCCAGATCAGTCTGAACAAGAGCAAGACCCCATCTCTACTAAAAATAGAAAAACTAGCTAAGTGTTGTGGTAGGCACCTGTAGTCCCAGCTACCTGGGAGGCTGAGGCAGGACAATCCTTTGAGCCCAAGAGTTTGAGGTTGCTGTGAGCTGTGATGCTTTGGCACTCTACTCAGGGCAAAACAGAGTGAGACTCTGCCTCAAAACAACAACAAAATAGGCATACAAAGCTAGGTAGGTGGCTCATGCCTGTAATCTTAGCACTCTGGGAGGCCAAGACAGGTGGATTGCTTGAGCTCAGGAGTTGGAGACCACCCTGAACAAGAGGGAGACCCTGTCTCTAAAAATAGCTGGATGTTGTGACAGATGCCTATAGTTCTACCTAATCAGGCAGCTGAGGCAAGAGGAAGGCCTGAGCCCAAGAGTTTCAGGTTACCGTGAGCTCTGACACCACTGTACTCTACCCAGGGCCACAAAATGAGACTCTATTTCAAAAAAATAAATAAGCATAAACTTTCCATACAATCTCGATATTCCACTCCTTCAACTCAAGAGAAATGATGGCATTTGTTTACACAAAAACTTGTACACAAAAGTTCGTAACAGTTTTATCTGTAATAACCCCAAACTGGAACTACCGCAATGTTCATGAGCAAGTGAATGGATATACTAATTATGATAAATCCATAGAATAGAATACTACTCACCAATAAAATGAAATAAACTCCTGATGCATGCAACAATATGGACAAATCTCAAAGTAGTAACACAAACAAAAGCCAAACCTCCTCCTTCACAAAAAGAGTACTTACTATTTGCCTCCACTTATATAAAATTATATAAAATATAGCCAGGCACACCTGTAATCCTAGCACTCTGGGAGGCTGAGGTGGGTGGATTGCCTGAGCTCACAGGTTTGAAATTAGCCTGAGCCAGAGGGAGACCTCATCTCTAAAAATAGCCAGGCATTGTGGTGGGCACCTGTAGTCCCAGCTACTGGGGAGACTGAGGCAAGAGAATCGCTTGAGCCCAAGAGTTTGAGATTGCTGTGAGCTATGATGTCACAGCACTCTACCAAGGGCAACAAAGTGAGACTCTGTCTCAAAAAAAAAAATTATATAAAGGGGCGGCGCCTGTGGCTCAGTCGGTAAGGCGCTGGCCCCATATACCGAGGGTGGCGGGTTCAAACCCGGCCCAGGCTGAACTGCAACCAAAAAATAGCCGGGCGTTGTGGTGGGCGCCTGTAGTCCCAGCTACTCGGGAGGCTAAGGCAAGAGAATCGCTTAAGCCCAGGAGTTGGAGGTTGCTTTGAGCTGTGTGATGCCATGGCACTCTACCGAGGGCCATAAAGTGAGACTCTGTCTCAATAAAAAAAAAAAAAAAAAAATTATATAAAATATAAACTAATATATAATGAGAGAAAAATCAATGGTTGCTTGGGGATGACCAGTAGGAAGGAGGGATGGCTTATAAGGGGCATGAGGAAACTTTTAGGAATAAGAGACATGTTCATTATCTTGAATGTGGCAATGGTTTCAAGGGGGGTATAAATACATTGAACGCCACAAAATTATACACTTCAAACGTGCAATTTATCATATATGAAGTATACTTTAATAAGCGTAATTGTTAAAGAATGGGTAGCCCACCTTTTTCTCTTCCTTTAATGAATCAGAAAAAAGGCTTAGGGGATGGCACCCGTAGCTCAGTGGGTAGGTTGCCAGCCACATACGCCAGGGCTAGTGGGTTCGAACCCAGCTGGGCAAGCTAAAACAACAATGACAACTGCAACAACAACCACAAAAATAACCAGGCATTGTGGCTCTCACCTGTAGTCCCACCTACTTGGGAAGCTGAGGCAAGAGAGTCACTTAAGCCCAAGAGTATGAAGTTGCTATGAGCTGTGATGTCAAGGCACTCTACCAGAGGGGACTCTGTCTCAAAAAAAAAAAAAAAGAAGAAAAAAGCATCTGCAGAAATTTCTCTGGGCTTTTTTTCGGTGTTTGATTCAACACTGCCCTAAAGGGGGGGATGTTCCATTGAATAAAAGAGCAGTATAGTTAAAAAAGAAAGAAAGAAAAAAAGCTTAGAATGACTATAACAAGAAAAGGAAGATTAGAACAGAGACTTCCCTTCTTCTAGGAAATATAGAAGATGATGACAGGGCAAAAGAAGGAAAATATTTAATTATTTTATATTCTTTCCTTTATTATCAGAAGGACGACATTCCTTCCTCCAGAATGTCATTCTTAAAGTTAGATACCACGGAATGGAGATTATCCAGTTTCAGAACATCAACCAAACCTGTGACTTCTCTAATTCTCTTTTCCCTTAATCAATAGTCAGCAGGTGGCGCCAGTGACTATAAAGTTACTCAGCGGGGAATCAGGCAAGTCTCCAGGAAAAGGAAAATTAGTTTTCTAAGATTATCTGATAAATGGCACAGTCTGAGTCCAGCAAGCAAGTTAAGTGGTTGCAAATGGGTAGTGCTTGCAGCATGGCAGACCGACTGAAGAGCAGATTGCAGAATGCAAAGGAGTTTTTTCACCATGACAAGAAAGGTAATGGAACTATAACAAAAGAATTGGGAACTCCAAAGAGGTCCCTTGGTTAGAATTCCAAAGGAGCAGAGTTGCAGGAGTATGATTGATGAAGTAGGTGCTGATGGTAATGACACAGTTGACTACCCTGAACTTTTCTTTTTTTTTGTAGAGACAAGAGTCTCACTTTATCGCGGTCAGTAGAGTGCCATGGTGTCACACAGCTCCAGCAACCTCCAATTCCTGGGCTTACACGATTCTCTTGCCTCAGCCTCCCGAGTAGCTGGGACCACAGATGCCCACCACAACGCCCAGCTATTTTTTTTTGTTGCAGTATGGCCGGGACCGGGTTTGAACCACCACCCTCGGTATATGGGGCCAGCGCCCTACCCACTGAGCCACAGGCACCGCCCTACCCTGAACTTTTGACAATGATGGCAAGACAAATGAAAGACACAGTGAAGGGTTGGCACGGGTAGCTCTGTGGTTATGGTGCCGGCCACATATACAAAGGCAGGCAAATTTGAACCTGGCCTGGGCCAGCTAAACAACAAATGATAACTGCAACAACAGCAACAACAACAACAACATAGCCGGGCATTGTGGCAGGTGCCTGTAGTCCCGGCTACTTGGGAGGCTGAGGCAAGAGAATAGCTTAAGCCCAAGAGTTTGAGGTTGCTGTGAGTTGGGACACCACAGCACTCTACCAAGGGCAATATAGTGAGATTCTGTCGCAAAAAAAAAGAAAGAAAAGAAAAGAAAAAGACACAGTGAAGAAGAAATAAGAGAACTGAGGTGGCTCACACCTATAATGCTAACACCTTGCGAGGCTGAGGTAGTGGATTGACTGAGCTCAGGATTCCAGGCCAGCCTGAGCAAGAGCAAGACTCTGTTTCTACTAAAAATAGAAAAACTACCCAGGCCTTATGGTGGGCACCTGTAGTCCTAGCTAGTTGGGAAGCTTGAGTCTGAGAGTTTGCAGTTACTGTGTGCTATGATACCACAGCACTCTACCCAGGGCAATAGAGTAACATTCTGTCTCAAAAAAATAAAAAATTAAAAAATAAAACATGCCTGTAATCCTAGCACTCTTCGAGGCTGAGGCGGGTGGATTGCCTGAGCTTAGGAGTTTGAGACCAGCCTGAATCAGAGTGAGACCTTCTCTCTTAAAAAATAAATAAATAAATAAATAAATAAATAAATAAAGCAGGCAGCACTTGTGGCTCAGTGAGTAGGACACCAGCCCCATATACCAAGGGTGGCGGGTTAGAACCTGGCCCTGGCCAAACTGCAACAAAAAAATAGCTGGGCGTTGTGGTGGGCACCTGTAGTCCCAGCTACTCAGGAGGCTGAGGCAAGAGAATCGCCTAAGCCCAAGAGCTGGAGGTTGCTGTGAGCTGTGACACCATAGCACTCTACCAAGGGTGACAAAATGAGACTTTGTCTCTAAAAAAAAAAAAAGCCAGGTGTTGGGCTGCGCCTGTGACTCAAAGGAGTAGGGTGCCGGCCCCATATGCCGGAGGTGGTGGGTTCAAACCCAGCCTCGGCCAAATGCTGCAAAAAAGAAAAAAAAAAAGCCAGGTGTTGTGGCGGTCACCTATAGTCCCAGCTACTTGGGAGGCTGAAGCAAGAGAATGGCTTAAGCCCAGGAGTTGGAGGTTGCTGTGAGCTGTGATGCCACAGCATTCTACCCAGTGCAACTGCTTGAGGCTGTGTCTCAAAAAACAAAAAAAACTCTATACTTCAAAAACATGCTGATAGTTCCTAAAGAAAACTACTTTTTTTCTTTACCTAACAAATGCTATCAGTGTAACCTGGTTTCTTGTACCCTCAGTGAATCCTCAACAATTTAAAAAAAAAAAAGAGGCTCAGTGCCTGTAGCTCAAGTGGCTAAGGTGCCAGCCACATACACCAGAGCTGGTGGGTTCAAATCCAGTCTGGGCCTGCCAAACAACAATGACAACTGCAACCAAAAAATAGTCAGGCGTTGTGTGGTCCCAGATTCGTGGGAGGCAAGAGAATTGCTTAAGCCCAAGAGTTGGAGGTTGCCGTGAGCTGTGATGCCACAGAACTCTACCCAGGGCAACAGCTTGAGGCTCTGTCTCAAAAAAAAGAAAAGAAAATGCCCAGCTATTTTTTTAATTGTTATTGCAGTTGTCATTTGTTGTTTAGCAGGCCTGGGTCTGGTTCGAACCCGTGAGCCTCGGTGTATGTGGTGGGTGCTATAACCACTGTGCTACAGGAGCCGAGCCTAAAGAAAACTACTTTTAAAAAAGGCATAACTGAGATGTTTCCTCATTTGACCAACTCCATCTAAGTTTAGACATGCAGAAGGGCTTAATAACCATTTGGCAAATTTGCCAATTTAATTTTTAATTTTTAATTTTTTTTAATTGAGACAGAGTCACACTTTGCCACCCTTAGTAGTGTGCCATGGTGTCATAGCTCACAGCAACCTCAAACTCTTAGGCTCAAGTGATTCTCTTGCCTCAACTTCCCGAGTAGCTGGGACTACTGGCACTCGCCACAAGGCCCGGCTATTTTTTGGTTGCAGTTGTTTAGCTGGCCTGGACTGGGTTCGAACCCGCTACCCTTGGTATATGTGGCTGGTGCCATGACCACTGTTCTATGGGCGCCAAGCCAAAAATGTAAACTAGTGATTTAGCAAAAGCTGTAATATAACCCTATTGGGAGGAGATAAGGAGAAAGGGTAAGTGGGGACACAATGTGGTATAAGTGTTAAAAATTTTAATTAGTATAACCAGCAGAGTCAATTTCTAAATTAAGAAATAAAAGAAACAGCACATATTACTCAGAAATATGAAGTAAATTCCAGATGAAAATGCTGAAAGAATTGGAAGAGATTCTCAGTAGAGGAGCTTGAGGACTGCTGTTTTTTATGTAAGGATTTGCTATTATTTGATTTTTTACTTTAATAATGTTGTATTATTTTGCCAGGCACGGTAGCTCACGCCTCTAATCCTAGCACTCTGGGAGACCAAGGTGGGTGGACTGTCTGAGCTTATAGGTTCCAGACCAGTCTGAGAGCAAGACCTCATTTCTAAAAACAGCTAGGCATTGTGGCAGCTACCTGTATTCCCAGCTACTCGGGAGGCTGAGGCATGGGGATTGCTTGAGCCCAAGAGTTTCAGGTTGCTGTGAGCTGTGACACTAGGGCACTCTACCAAGGGTGACAAAGTGAGACACTATCTCCAAACAAACAAACAAACAAACCAAGTTACATTATTTTGATTAAAAGGAGGGACATTTCTACCTTGGCCTGAGCTTTCTCCTTTAACATCTTAAGTTGTGGCCATGTGAACCCCTTCTCAGATCAACCCACCACTTCCCTCTCCAGTACACCACACCTACCCTGTAACTTCACGGCAAATTCCTTCTCACATTTCTTCTCAAGGAAACAGAGATAATATCCTTTGCCCAGTAATCACAGTTCTCAAAATCAGTGCCAGGAAACCACCACTAAGGAGAGAAGCCATAACATTAGAAAATAAAAAGGCTTTTTGCAATTTTTCTGCCAACTCCTAAACCAAATTATTCATCATCAATTAATAGGAGGATACGTTACATATGTTTCCTGAGATAAAACTTGTATCTGAGGGCGGCGCCTGTGGCTCAAGGAGTAGGGCGCTGGTCCCATATGCCAGAGGTGGTGGGTTCAAACCCAGCCCTGGCCAAAAACCACAAAAAAAAAAAAAAAAAAACTTGTATCCGAATGGAGGATGGGATTTGAGAACTGAAAAATAAATCAGGAAGGATAACTAGATTCTGTTCCTAATATCATAGGCTCCATGCAGTCAGTCTTTGGTACACCATTTTTACATTTGAGAAATTATTTAAGTTGTATTTTTTAAAAATCAGGTTCATCAGCCTCTTCATCTTGCCCTGCCCACTTAACCTAATCCCAGCCAAGAACTAAAAGGCCCTTTGGGCTGGGTGTGGTGGCTCATGCTTCTATCCTAGCATTTTGGGAGGCTGAGGTGAGAGAACTACTTGAGGCCAGGAGTCCGAGACCAGCCAGGGCACCAAAGTTAGACCTTAGGACTCCATTAAAAAAAAAAAAAAAAAATTAGGGCGGCGCCTGTGGCTCAGTGAGCAGGGCACCGGCCCCATATACCGAGGGTGGCAGGTTCAAAGCCAGCCCCGGCCAAACTGCAAAAAAAAAATAGCTGGGCGATGTGGTGGGCGCCTGTAGTCCCAGCTACTTGGGAGGCTGAGGCAGGAGAATCGCCTAAGCCCAGGAGTTGGAGGTTGCTATGAGCTGTGTAACGCCACGGCACTCTACAGAGGGCAATAAAGTGAAACTGTGTCTCTACAAAAAAAAAAAAAAAAAAAAAAATTAGCTGGGTATGGTGGTACGCCCCTGTAGTCCCACCTACTCTGAGGCTGACAAAGGATAATTGCCTGGGAGCTTGAGGCTGCAGTGAGCCTTGATCATGCCACTATACTCTAGCCTCAATGATAGAGCCAGACCCTGTTTCTAAATAAAAAAGAAAGAGACAAAGAGAGAAAAAGAAAGAAAAAAAAAAAAGGAGAAGAGAAGAAAAAGAAAGGCCCTTTTCCTGAAACAGAATATATTCTGCCATGGTTTTATTTCCTTTTTATGAGGAAATGCAACGCTTTTCATCTACCATAATCAAACCTATAGCCTCAAGAGAATACCATCAGTGTTGATAAAGAAACCATAACCACAACAATGAGCAATAGGATAAACTATATTCAGGGCAAACATAAAGTTTGTGTGCAATTTACTCTGTTAAACTATTTTAAATTGCACACAAACTTTGTATACTCTGTATACCACATTACATACCAGCTGATGGGGCTAAAATAATTCTATAGATTCATTTTGAGCTTTCTTTAGAATTTTTAAAGTATTGAAACTATGCAAGGTCATAAGACAACATGGATCCTACCTTTGGCACACTCATTTTAGAGGGAAAAAAACAGTGGAAGATAAACAATAAATAATATTCATAATATAGATAAGTATGTCTAGCGTGCTATAGGAATACAAAACACAAAGAAGGTAGCAATTAAATCTCCTTGTAAAAATAGAAAAAGCTTTACAAAGGAGAAGACACTTTTTGAAGGATCAGAAAAGCACTAGCAGAAAAATTTTTTAATCAACTTTAAGTCAGATTAATTTTGTCCTAGCTATGTGACTATAAACAAGTCACTTGAGCTTTCTGAATTACAACATTCTCTTCTCAAAAATTTCTGCATGCCTACCTGGTGAGAATCAAGTATTTTTGCAATTGCTTTATAATACATACAGAGACATATAAACTATAAAATGCTATTATACCAGCCCATGCCAGAGTGAGACTTTGTCTCCAAAAATAGCTGGCATTGTGGCAGGCACCTATAGTCCCCGTTCCTTGGGAGGCTGAGCCAAGAGAATTGCTTAAGCCCAAGAGTTTGAGATTGCTGTGAGCTGTGACGCCAAGGCACTCTACTGAGGGTGACAAAGTGAGACTCTGTCTCAAAAAAAAAATAATACTGGGCAGCGCCTGTGGCTCAGTCAGTAAGGCACGGGCCCCATATACCGAGGGTGGTGGGTTCAAACCCGGCCGCGGCTGAACTGCAACCAAAAAATAGCTGGGCGTTGTGGCGGGCGCCTGTAGTCCCAGCTACTCGGGAGGCTGAGGCAAGAGAATCGCTTAAGCCCAGGAGTTGGAGGTTGCTGTGAGCTGTGTGATGCCATGGCACTCTACCGAGGGCCATAAAGTGAGACTCTGTCTCTACAAAAAAAAAAATAATAATACTAATATAAAAGGCATTGTTATAATATTTAAAAACCAGAGAAAATTTAATATATAGTTTCTTCCTCTCAGTAACAAATTCTACATTTTCTTCATCTGTTCCTTCTCATGATCAAGAATAATCTTCACCAAGGGACAGGTGAAGTGGCTCACGCCTGTAATCCTAGCACGTTGGGAGCAGAGCCTGACGGATAGCCTGAGCTCAGCAGCAAGAGGGAGACCGCATCTCTAAAAATAGGCGGGCAATGTGGCGGGTGCCTGTAGTCCCCAGCTCCTGGGGAGGCTAAGGCAAGAGAATCGCTTGAGCCCAAGAGTTTGAGTTTGCTTGAGCTATGACACCACGGCACTCTATCCAGGGCAACAAAGTGAGACTCTGCCTCAAAAAAAAAAAAAAAAAAGACACTTAAAGGAGTGGTCTAGATCAAGATTCAGATCTCAGAGAAACTTCTGTATGGTTGAGACAATTCTTGGACTAAGAATTTTGAAGTACATTAACTACCCGCTGGATGGCAGGGCTGAGCCAACCATAACCCAAATTGTGTAAGAATTTCTCAGAAAAGGGGAAGTTGGGTTAAGCACGGAATGTCCCATCTCCCTCCTACTTATAAACATCCATACTGTCCAATTTTCTCCTCATAGAAAAACAAACCATCACCTTTCACCGCCTTACTCCCTTTACTCAGATACACATACTTGGGCCACAGGCTTTGAGGAGGGATTGGTATATACATGTTACAGTACAGCAGAAGAAACTGAGGTTGAAGTTCAAAGTCTAACAGTAATAAGAAATAACACTAGGACCGGTAAGGTGGCTCATGCCTGTAATCCTACCACTCTGGGAGACCAAGGTGGGGTGGATTGCTTGAACTCAGACGTTCAAAACCAGCCTGAGCAAGAGTGAGACCCCACCTCTACTGAAAATAGAAAAACTAGCCAGACATTGTGGCATTGTGGCATTGTGGTGTACTCAGGAAGCTGAAAAAAGAGGACTGTTTAATCTGTTTTCAGGTTGCTGTGAACTTTTACACCACGGTGCTCTACCAAGGGTGACAAAGTAAGACTGTTTCAAAAAAGAAAAAAAAAATGAGAGAGAGAGAAATAACACTAGGTTCTAAATTAGTGGTTTATTCTACTACAAAGACATACCCCAATCTCTCAATTTAATTTATATTTCATAATATATTTACTTTGTGAAATGTACGCCAATAGGTAGTAGTAAGAATACAAAGTTTAAAAAAGGACGTATTCCTGTACTTTAGGAATTCATTTTCTAGGACAGAAAAAGCAATTTACATGTAAGTGCTATATGAGAAATATAAGCAAATGCTATGGAACAGTGGTTCTCAACCTGTCATGACCTGTGGGTCATGACCCCTTGGTAACAATGAAAATACATCCTGCATATCTGATATTTACATTACAATTCATAACAGTAGCAAAATTACAGTTATGAAGTAGCAATGAAAATAATTTTATGGTTGGGGGTCACCACCACATGAGGAACTGTATTAAAGGGTTGCGGCATTACGAGGTGTTAGGAAGGTTGAAAACCACTGCTATGGAGCATTTAAAAGAGAATGAAATAATGTTTGGTTATAAGGTAAAAAATATGAGGGGATTGGGAATCAAGAAAGGCTTCACAGAGGAAAAGTTATTTATTTGGCTGTGTACAGAAGGGTGAGTAGGATTTCAAAAAACAGAGATGGAAAAGGAAGGACAGGCAGTCAAAGAACAAAGAAAAAGCATAAGCAGAGACACAAAGACAGAGAAGGATCTATTAAGGGAACACCGAGTGCTCAGTTTTGGCTGAAGTATAGGGTACAAATATGAGGAAGTAGGGGGAAATGAAACTAGAAAATTCGGTTGAGTCCATTTAGTGAAGTTGTTTTAAATGCCAAGCTGAAGCATTTGAATGTGATTCAGATTTTGCAACATCACAGGAACGAAGAAGAACAATAACAGAAAAATTGGTTAAAAGCTACTAAAATAATCTGAGCAAGAGTAACAAGGACATGAATCTGAGTGGTGGCAATGGAATAAGAAGCAAAAGATAGATTCTAAAAACGCTGGAAAGATGGCCTACATAGAATTCAGTGATTGACTGATGTGAGGAATGTAAGTAAGGAATTAAAGGCAATTCCTAGATTTTAAACCTTGATGGGATAATATATAATAATTCCATCTAAAAAAATAACAAGAAATGAGTTTGAACACCAGGGGAAAATTATAAATTTATTACTGGACAAGTTGGCTTTGTGATACCAGCTAGAACCTTGGAGACAGGCTAAAGGTATAGTAATTTTTAAAGTCATTTACACACACACACACACATAAATAAATACATAAATGAAGTCATTTATATGGAATGATGTACAAATGGGCAACTGAAGACCAAAACTTAAAGAGAAGGAGAGGGCCAAGGACAAGCCCTGGAGAAAAGCTTTCACAGGGAAAAAATAATTGTGAGCAAAGGAGAAAAGGATGAAGTCCAAATGTCAGGATAAGCGTTTAAGTTTTTAAAAGACAGCAGTTTCAAATTACACAGAAGTCAAAGAAAATAAGGCCTAAAAAAGCTACTCTAGTTTCCTCTGGAAACTTAAAAAACACCATTTCAGAGGGACCAGAAGCCAGATTACAAAGAGAAAAGTTCTAGCCAACAGGGGCAGCTAGATTATCTCTTAAGAAATTCGACAATAGGCTCAGCGCCCATGGTACAGTGGTTGCAGCACCAGCCACATACACCAGGGCTAGAGGGTTTGAACTCAGCCTGGACCAGCTGAGCAACAATGCAACTGCAACAGAAAAATAGCTAGGTAGTGTGGCGGGTGCCTGTAGTCCCAGCTACTTGGGAGGCTGAGGCGAGAGAATCGCTTAAGCCCAAGAGTTAGAGGTTGCTGTGAGCTGTGACACTACGACACTGTACCGAGGGTGCGCAATGAGACTCTGTCTCAAAAAAACAAAAAGAAAAGAAAGAAAAGAAATTTGACAATAGAGTGGCGCTTGTAGCTCAGGGCGTAGGGTACTGGCCATGTATACCAAGGCAGGCAGGTTTGAACCCTGCCCAAGCCCACTAAACGACAACTGTTAACAACAACAACAATAAAGCCAGGCCTTGTGGTGGGCTCCTGTAGTCCCAGCTGCTTGGGAGGCTGAGGCAAGAGAATTGCTTAAGCCCAAGAGTTTGAGGTTGCTGTGAGCTGTGACATCACAGCACTCTACTGAGGGCGACACGGTAAGACTCTGTCTCAACAAATAAGAAAAGAAAGAAACTTGACAATAGCCAGGCAAGGTGGCTCACGCCTATCATCCTAGCACTTGGGAGGCTGAGGTGGGTGGATTGCCTGAGCTCACAGGCTCAAGACCAGCCTGAGCCAGAACAAGACCTCATCTCTAAAAATAGCCGGATACTGTGGCAGATGCCTGTAGTCCCAGCAGCTACTTGGGAGGCTGAGGCAAGAGAATCTCCTGAGCCCAAGAGTTTGAGTTTGCTGTGAGCTATGATGCCATAGCACTCTACCAAAGGCAACAGTGAGACTCTACCTCAAAAAAAGAAAAAAGGAAATCTGACAATAAAGGGCATGAGAAAGAATTTTTTTTTTTTCCTATATATGAAGCAAGTTTAAGAAATATTGTAAGGGAGGCTTCTATAGTTCTAAACAAGTTAATTCAGCCCCTCTCCCCATCTTGACAGGAAGTTGGGCAACACTGAGATCATCATCCTTCCCTCAGCATGGTAGAAAAATAGATCTCAGTCAACAGGAAACGTGGGCTTCCAGATGAGAAATTTTTAATAATTAAAGCTAAAATAAAAAAGATCCCTCGCAAAGCATCCTAGAGTTGAGAATGTTAGATCAAGTATTAAGAATCCTGGGTTTACCTTGTAGTTAAGAAAGCCCTACATGTTGCTCCGTGTCCATAGCACAGTGGTTACAGCGCCAAGCACATACCCTGAGGCTGACAGGTTCAAAACCAGCCCAGGCCAGCTAAACAACTACTGCAACAAAAAATAGCCAGGTGTTGTGGCAGGCACCTGCGGTAGTCTCAGCTACTTGGGAGGCTGAGGCAAGAGAATCTCTTAAGCCCAATAGTTTGAGGTTACTGTGAGCTGTGCTGCCATGGCATTCACCAAGAGTGACAAAAAAATGGGCGGCGCCTGTGGCTCAGTGAGTAGGGCGCCAGCCCCATATGCCGAGGGTGGCGGGTTCAAACCCAGCCCCGGCCAAACTGCAACCAAAAAATAGCCGGGCGTTGTGGCGGGCGCCTGTAGTCCCAGCTGCTCGGGAGGCTGAGGCAAGAGAATCGCGTAAGCCCAAGAGTTAAGAGGTTGCTGTGAGCCGTGTGACGCCACGGCACGGCACTCTACCTGAGGGCGGTACCGTAAGACTCTGTCTCTACAAAAAAAAAAAGAAAGAAAGAAAGCCCTAGATGTAATGGTAGTGTAACCATTTCGAATTGTATGCATTATTATGTCAAAGAGTTACCTATCTTGCATGAATGCTCTCTTCTGTATTTAGGTCTTCTACACCACTCTTGGTGTGAAACCGAATTGCATGCAGAAAAAAACTTACTACTATGGGTGGCGCCTCGTATGGGTGGCGCCTCGCCTGTGGCTCAAAGTGTAGGGCGCTGATCCCATATGCCCGAGGTGGCAGATTCAAACCCAGCCCCGGCCAAAAACCACAAAAAAAGAAAAAAACTTTTACTACATGAAACTTCACAACACTTGTAAAAAAAATTCAATTTAGTTTATGCACAGTGTAGTATTTCTCCAGGTCTCCTTCAGAATTCCCCACAGAAAAGGCTTTTGTCCTCATTAGGTGTTGGCCTCAGCCTAACCATCTGGGACTATTCTATTAAATTGCTACCAGAATTTTGCATCCAATTATCTCAACTTTCTAGAACTTACTCTTTACTAATGTTACTGGAACAATTTCTATGTCCTACAGATGTTTTTTGCAACAGCAATTAAAGTTTTTCTTCTACAAAAAAAAAAAAAAAAATCTCAGGTTTGGATGAGTAGCTCCACCAGATACTAGTCATATGTCCTGGGTCAAGTCCTTTAACCAAAATAAGAGAACTGGTTTAAAAAAAAAAAAAGGTAGGCTCAGCAACCGTAGCACAGTGGTTACGGCACCCGCCACATACACCAAGGCTGGCGGGTTCGAACCCAGCCTAGGCCAGCTAAACAACAATGACAACTGAAACAACAACAAAAAAAATAGCCGGGCATTGTGGTGGGCGCCTGTAGTGGGAGGCTGAGGCAAGAGAATCACTTGAGCCCAAGAGTTTGAGGTTGCTGTGAGCTATGACGCTACAGCACTCTACTGAGGGAGACATAGTAAAACTACATCTCAAAAAAAAAAAAAAAAAACCTGCTAGAGTTCCCTTTAACTCTAAAACTCTGAGTTTTTCCTTGAATCCTTTAAAAGACTGCTGTGAAAATCAAACAAGATACTATGTGTCAAGGCCCTGAGAGACAAGACAACATATTATAATACACACTTCAGACAGAACTGGGTTCAAGATCTTAGCTCCACTTACAAAATCTGTACCTCAGGCAAATTACTTAGGAGCCTGATTTAATCAATCCTGAGTCACAGGATCAGTGTGAGAATGAAATGAAACAATCTAATCTCAAATCCTTT
Source organism: Nycticebus coucang (assembly GCF_027406575.1). Taxonomy (NCBI): domain Eukaryota; kingdom Metazoa; phylum Chordata; class Mammalia; order Primates; family Lorisidae; genus Nycticebus; species Nycticebus coucang. Next base: position 52,770,536 of record NC_069784.1, on the reverse strand, counting down.
CTGGAACAATGTGACAGATGACCCTCATCAATATAACTGACATAATCATATAAAGGGCTTGGATCATTATGGGTGCTCAATAAATGACAATTATTTATTTGTTTGGTTTTTTTCCAAACAAAAGGTCTCGTGTATTTATTACTGAACTAGCTTATTAGTACAGAACATATAAACAAAGAGAAAAAAATCATTTTCCCAATGACATGTGTCTGACTATCTAGATAGTAGTAATATTTTCAGCTTTGATATGGTAAGATATTGACTCTGCTCTAGTATAAATATGTGCAATTTCTTATGGACTCAGCTTGGTTCATCTCCAATGGCTCTTCCTTGAGTTGCGCCTGATTTTATCACCAGTTTTCATTTGAATCCACAGGGGAATGGGATGATTTTGCTTTTTTTTTTTTGTGTGGTTTTTGGCCGGGGCTGGGTTTGAACCCGCCTCCTCCAGCATATGGGACAGGTGCCCTACTCCTTGAGCCACAGGCGCCACCCGATTTTGCTTTTTTTTTTTTTTGAGACAGAGTATCAAACTCGGGCTCAAGAGATCCTCTTGCCTCAGTTTTTCTATTTTTAGTAGAGATGGGGTCTTGCTTTTGCTCAGGATGATCCTGAACTGATGAGCTCCAGTAATCCACCCACTTTGGCCTCCCAGAGTGCTAAGATTACAGGCATGAGCCATCACCCCCAGCTATTGCTTTTGTCTCTTGGCCAAAGTCTTGAGAGAAGACATGGGGAGAAACAGAGTCAATCACACACACCACAATGGCAGAGAAAGGGAGAAGGGGCTTTTTTTTTTTTTTTTGAGACAGAATCTTGCTCTGTTGCCCAGGCTAGAGTGTTCTGGCATCAGCCTAGCTCACAGAAACCTCACACTCCTGGGAGTCTTCCTGCTTAACCTCCTGAGGAGTAGCTGGGACTACAGGTGCCTGGCACAACGCACAGCTAATTTATTCTATTTTTTGTAGAGATGGGGTCTGTATTTAGGACTTAAATACAAGATCTCTTGCTCAGGCTGGTCTTGGACTTCTAAACTCAAGGGATCCTCCTGCCTCAGCTTCCCAGAGTGCTAGGATTACAGGCGTGAGCAACTACACCTGGCCTAATAAATGGCAATTACTTTAAAAGTCACTTTGAACTCTAACATGCTGTATGATTATTTATCTAAGACTTGGAAACAATCTTGAATTCCATTGTCACTTATTTGCCACTAAACCAGTGTTTTTCAACCTTTTTTAATCTCACAGTGCACTTGAACCTATAGTTAATACTTCCCCTGCACACTTTATTGTTGATCAAAAAAAAAATATATATATATATATACTTAACTGTGCTTTGAACTTCTTTTGAAAATTAATTAATGGTATTTAAAATTTTTCATGGCACACTGGTTGAAACATTCCTTGGGGGAAAAGTGGATACAGGTAAAAAGTAGTTTAAAGAGTAGAGGTGACATAGGGGATTAAAAGGACAAAAAAGAAGTTTGTTTTGCAGTAGAACTGAGAGTCTTTATTATAGAGTTCTAAATGTTTGTCAGGCCAGACGTTAAAGAAAAGAGAAATGCCATTAGTGCTTTGTCTCAAACCAGCAACACAGTGCTGAGGGCACTTCCCTCCCAGAAAGCTCTGGCTTTACTCTGTCATCTCCAGTAAAGCAAACAAGCAGCACCACCACTTTGTTTCCTGTTGATATTGGAATTGAAGTGGGGGGAGGGGGGGCGCAGGTAAAGATGATCTAACTTGCAAAGCTCTTGGACTGAGTCCCACTTCGCTGTTCTTCCTGGGCCTGCTCTTTTTTCCCAAACCCTTTGTTTGGGAAAAACAAAGTATTGATACCTTTTTCTTGGGGCAAGAATTTACAAGATTTTTTTCTTTCCTTGACCCAAGAACTGAGAAAGAAAATATCAGGGGTAGATTTTTATCAGAATATAGGGTTATAAGGTGAAAGTTTGTAAACAACTCTATCCAGGAGGGCTCCATTTCAGAGCATGCCTTGGCTACTGACCTGGTAGGCAGCTGCTACTGCCAAAGCTAAATAGTTTTTTGGCATTCAAGGGAATCCAGACATAACACAGAGAAAACAAGTGGTCTCTTCTGAGCTCTGCAAAATAGGATAGTAAGAAACCAGAGCCCAAGGGAGAAACTTAGAATAAGAGAACTGTCATAGGATTTTTACAAACTCAAAATTGCAGTACTTCAGGAAACAAATAAATAATACCAGTCTCTTTTCTCTTATATGACCCAATTTACCACCACCTTGATCCACTACTAGCTAGTTCTGCTCCTATTCTCTCAAAATGTATGTCATTACATTTCACATTATTTAACAAATTGATTCATGTATTTCACCATAAACATTTTAATGTTTCATATTTATATACACTTTCATACCCATCAAACCAAAAATTCCCCCAGAGTCACAATTTTGAATTTATAAAATTACTTTAGTCAGATGGGGGGAAGTGGCTCATGCCATGCATAATCCTAGCATTCGGAGAGGCCGAGCCAGGAGGATCCCTTCAACTCAGGAGTTGGAGACCAGCCTGAGCAAGAGCAAGATCCTTTCTCTACTAAAAATAGAAAAACTAGGTGGGCATTGTGGCAGGTACCTGTAATGGTAGCTACTGGGGAGTTGAGGTAAGAGAAACACCTGTGCCCAAGAGACTGCCATTGATATGACCTATGATGATGCCATGGCACTCTACCCAGGGGGACAGAGTGAGACTGTCTCAAAAAAAAGAAAAAAAGGGCTGGGCTGGGTTGCTCAGGCCTGTAATCCCAGCCTCCCACTCTGGGAGGCTGAGGAAGGGGGGTCCCTTCAGCTCAGGAGTTCAAGACCAGCCTGAGCAAGACACAGACCTTGTCTCTAAAAAGTAGCCGGGCGTTGTGGCAGGCACCTGTAATCCCAGCAACCTGGGAGACTGAGGTAAGAGAATCGCTTGACCCCAAGAGTTTGAGGTTGCTGGCTCAGTGCCCATAACTCAGTGGTTAGGGCGCTGGCCACATGACCTGGGGCTGATGGGTTCAAACTCAATGACAACTACAACAAAAAATAGCTGGGCGTTGTGATGGGCGCCTATAGTCCCAGCTACTTGGGAGGCTGAGACAAGAGAATCCCTTAAGCCCCAGAGTTTAAGATTGCTGTGAGCTGTGAGCCATGGCGACTGAGAGAGACTCTGCCTCCAAAAAAAAAAGAAAAAAAAATTATTTTAATCAGAGTCCTACCTTCTCTGCTCCCTATAACTGTACCAATATTGCTGACCTACAGAAAATATGTCAAGCCTAGTTGGTTAACTTTCTAGAATAGGGTGGTGCCACTCCAACCCACACACCCTAAGGATCAACATGTTCCAGAGGCGTAGTGGTGTGTACGTTTTCCAAAAGAATCTTGATGCCTGATTCTTGAGCTTGCTTAACATAGGGGTTGAGTTGTAACTTGTTAGCCTTAGGGTGTCAACCCAGTTAGGGTGTATGAGGAAGGAAGAAGGATCCTTAACAGTAATGAATAGATTTCTTTTTGCTGAGAGGATAGGAATTTCTTTATGTTCAAATTCACTTCCCTATCTCAACCATGGGGACATTATCTTCCTCTTTCCAGCACAAGGAATGAGGTAATAATCTCCTGACACCCCACACAGATAATGGAAAGAGTCTAGGAATCAAAGAAAAGGAGAAATAATCCCTGCACCTCTGCATACAAATTTTTACATTACATTTAGGAATAATTTCTCAGGAATCGGTTCCTAAGGCATCTGACAGCCAGCAAGGAGAAATCCATTTGACAGACACCCAAATGAAACCAACCAAGAATGAGCAATCAGGAGTCCCTTGCAGCGTGACTTTACAGTGCTCTAGTGACCCCTGTTTCTTCTCTTGCCCTTCTTACTGATTTCTAATCAGCTTAGGAAAAAACTTTGAAAAGATAAAACACTAATCCTTCAAACAGGTGTACAGCCACCTGGTCCCTGACAACTTGGTTAGAAACAGGACTTTCTTGCTTTTAACCAGACTTACGGATGTACATTTGATTTAGTGAGTTGGGAGAAGGTAAAGAAAAAGAGGGAAGACAAGAAAGAGTGAAAGTAAGGGGAGGGGGGAGCAACCTTGTTGTTTTTTCCTTTTCTTTTCTGGAGAAGCAGGAAGTGAGAGATAACCAGAGCCTAAAGAACACACCTTACTGAAGAGGTAATAAGGTAAACGGAAGATAAACAAAGTGTTCCCCAACTCCGCAGGCGAAACTGCAGAGATGAGGGGATAAGCAGTAGGATGGGAGCACGCCCTTACCATTTCCGTCACGGAGAACAGAGAGAACCGAGCTGAGCGTACAGGGCGAGGAACAACGCAGCAAGTCAACATCAGTACCCCAGGGGCTAGAAGGGGAGGGAGAAAACCCATCAGAAATTGGGGGCAAGTTCGCTTTTCTTTCAGAGAAGCCAGTTTTTTGTTTTTAAAAGAGATGCAGGGTAAAAGACAGACAAAGGGGATTCTCCCGCACAGCCCCAACGGCATGCCCTGCGCCCCGCCACCCTAGCCTTGAAGGGCTACGTGATTGTTTTTTAGACTTGTCACTTCTAAGCCGGGAATAAACGGCTGTCTCTAAAGTTATCCTTCTGGCTACGATCAGGCATGAAATCCCCTCAGAAGCACTTTCCTTTTACCTCAAAAACACTGCTCCTAAACCAGAAGCATCCACACCCGCCCTCAGCTGGCCACTCGCCCTAGATAGGTTGTTTTTTTGTGGGGGGGGAATCAATCCACGACCCCCGCCCCCGCCCCAGCCCCCCTTCTCCCGCGCGTAGCAACTAAGCACAACAACCATTTTCCGCGCCAGGAGCATACCGTGTCCACGCGCCTCTGCAAGCTTGCTCATTGGCCGGACTCCTGGTAAACAAAGTCCGGACAGCCAATGGGATGGCTGTGCACGAGGACAGCACGCGCCTCCAGGCCGGTGCTCGCGTGGTTCCGCAGCCGGGGCTACTATATAGACCAGTTTCCGGCTCCTGCTAGAGATTCGCTCCTCTGCTCCAGCTTGATACCTTCTTTCTTTTTACTGAGATCTGGATTTTCTTTTCTCTCGCGGTTAGGGAGAAAAAAAAGAAAGACCTTATTTTATTTTATTTCTTTTCTTGAAATTTTTTGGCTAACCGGCAGCTTAAAAAATTTGGATACTTTTTTAAAAACTAAATAGTTAAGATTCCTTTGTGGGCGTCTTTAAATCTTGTTTTTAAACCCAACCTGTTGAAGGACAGGCTCACTCCTTAGGAAGCGTGGGATAATTTACTGCAAAGGGTCCTTCTTGGATTTGAGGGTTTTGGTTTTTTGTTTCACTCCCGTTTCCGACTCTTGAGCCAACTCAGCCCAATCATGGTGATGTTCAAGAAGATCAAGTCTTTTGAGGTGGCCTTCAACGATCCTGAAAAGGTGTATGGCAGTGGCGAGAAGGTAGCCGGACGGGTGATAGTGGAGGTGTGTGAAGTAACTCGAGTCAAAGCCGTTAGGATCTTGGCTTGCGGAGTGGCCAAAGTCCTCTGGATGCAGGGATCCCAGCAGTGCAAGCAGACCTTGGACTATCTACGCTACGAAGACAGGCTTTTCCTGGACGACCAGCCAACAGGTACTTGCTCAGTTCAGTGTTGGAAGGGGAAAGCTGATGAGAGAAGAGAATTGAAAGGAATTACTAGAACCTGTACTAAGAGTTTTAAATTGTTCAGTTTGGTTTGAATTAATGTGTTGCTTCCTCTTTAATTTTAATCTGCAAACATTTGCCCTATACCCCTCCCCAAGGGTGATGATTTGAACAATTTCTTAGGGTACTATGTCCTACCTAAAGGTGGTCCTTGAGAGTGTTGTATGAGCTATTTAAAGGCTCTTGCATGTCTAAGTGGCTTATTCTTGCTTTGCTTTCTGTTGGAGATGTTAGTAGGGTAACACCTGGGTGAGCTTTGCAACTGTCGCTCCCCCCCAAAAAAAATGCATCAGAATCTCTAAGAACATAAGGGATGAATGATTTTATAGGGGATTTTATAGGGCTTTGTAACTGTCGCTCCCCCCCCCCAAATGCATCAGAATCTCTAATTTAAGAACATAAGGGATGAAACTGTCCTGTTATAATAACCCTTGTCTGCTACTTCAGCTTTCTTTTATCACACAGCTGCATTTTAAGTGTAACAAGAAACCTAAAGGTTGCTCACTTTTCTCTCCCTTCAGGTGAGAATGAGATGGTGATCATGAGACCTGGAAACAAATACGAGTACAAGTTCGGCTTTGAGCTTCCTCAGGGGTAGGTATCAACTAAATGCATATGTGGACTCTTCTATCTCTAAATATTTTGTCGTCTTTGATCACTTTCTGTTCCTGAAGAGCATTTGAAAATTGTTTTTCTTGACACAGGCCTCTGGGAACATCTTTCAAAGGAAAATATGGATGTGTAGACTACTGGGTAAAGGCTTTTCTTGATCGCCCCAGCCAGCCAACACAAGAAATAAAGAAAAGCTTTGAAGTGATGGATCTGGTGGATGTCAATACCCCTGATTTAATGGTGAGGTTCATTTTAAGATTCTGTTTTTCTGGGTCACAGGAATGATAAATGAAGTGCTTGGGCATCTCAAAACACTTTTTTTTTTTTTGGTCTCATTCTGTGTAGGCACCCGTGTCTGCTAAAAAGGAGAAGAAAGTTTCCTGCATGTTCATTCCTGATGGGCGGGTATCTGTCTCTGCTCGAATTGACAGAAAAGGATTCTGTGAAGGTAAAAACCTAGTGCTTAAAATGGTAGACAGATAATAATAGACACTCCGGGTTTGGATGTGAGGGCACAGGGCTGGGGCAAGGAAATATCATAAACTGTTCTTAGTAAGTTTTTATCTTTCTGCTAGGTGATGACATTTCCATCCATGCTGATTTTGAGAATACATGTTCTCGAATTGTGGTCCCCAAAGCTGCCATTGTTGCCCGCCACACTTACCTTGCCAATGGCCAGACCAAGGTGCTGACTCAGAAGTTATCATCAGTCAGAGGCAATCATATTATCTCAGGGACATGTGCATCATGGCGTGGCAAGAGCCTTCGGGTGCAGAAGATCAGACCGTCTATCTTGGGTTGCAACATTCTTCGAGTTGAATATTCTTTACTGGTGAGTGGATGGGAGTGGCTATAGGAGACAAATTGTTTATCTGTTACCTTAACAGTTGGGTTTTCTCCAGACCTCATCCAACAAAACTGCCATCTTCCTTTTTTAGATATATGTTAGTGTCCCTGGCTCAAAGAAAGTGATCCTTGATTTGCCATTGGTAATTGGCAGCAGATCAGGTCTAAGCAGCCGAACATCCAGCATGGCCAGCCGGACCAGCTCTGAGATGAGTTGGGTAGATCTAAACATCCCTGATACCCCAGAAGGTGAGCCAGACATAATATCTTTTCTTCCCCTTTGGTCTGCTTGGGTAGGTAAAACTGTGAAGGTCCAGCATCTCTTGGTTAGGCTTCTTACCTCTACATATTTTCTCTTTTTAGCTCCTCCTTGCTATATGGATATCATTCCTGAAGATCACCGACTGGAGAGCCCCACCACTCCTCTGCTAGATGACATGGATGGCTCTCAAGACAGCCCTATTTTTATGTATGCTCCTGAGTTCAAGTTCATGCCACCACCGACTTACACTGAGGTGAGAATTGTCATTTTTACCGTTACATTTGTCCTGATCCTTCTATATGAAGTGGACTTGGATGGCCAAAGTAATTTTTTCTTGTAGTTATATAAACTAAAAGGGTCTCTTTCTTCCTCCAGGTGGATCCCTGCATTCTCAACAACAATGTGCAGTGAGCATGTAGAAGAAAAGAAGCAGCTGTGTCTACTTGTTTCTTTTCTGCCTCTCTTCCTGGATTCTTCACTTTTTTAAAGAGACTAAATAGTCTCTACAGTGGGGTGTGGATCCACCACAGCCTCTGACTTCCTAATGTAGGAAATGATCAGCAGGCAGTCTCCTGGGCCTTAAGAGTGTGGATTTATCTTCAGCCAGGGCCAGTGTTGTGATATAGGGGTGTTTGCTGGATGGGTTTTAAACAAGCTAAAAAAACTTGCCCATCCATTTTTTTCTCAGATCTTGAAAAAGTGGAGGCATTTTTAGTAGTTATGAGTCGGGTAGAAATGGTCCCCTAACACGGTCTTCTCAAGATTTTTTTTGGAGGATTTTTATGGATTATTGTAACAACATAGGACCTTTAACTATGCCTTGTGGAACAGAGCCGATTTAGCAAAACTAGGAGAATGAGAAGGAAAATCGTGGCCAAAACTTTGGGAAAGGAGGTTCTTAAAATTTGTGTATTCCACCTCCCCCCCCCACTTTTTATACTTATAAAAAAAAACCTTCCAGGGCTAGTTTGGTTTGGAAAAGAGCTTTCCCTATGAATTAAAGCAGTGGTTCTCAACCTGTGGGTCATGACCCACAGGAACTGTATTAAAGGGCTGCAGCATTAGGAAGGTTGAGAACCACTGAATTAAAGGGAAGCTGCTCTAAGGTTGTCTTTGTTTGGAATATACCTTAACCTGGCTTAAAGCAATAGTAACTGTCTCACCAAAGGTCTTAAAAGCCATTTTTAGAGCCTATTGCACTGTATTCTTTTTTTGTAAACATTTTCATATGGGAGAATGTGTTTTTCTTTTCATGTGAGTCCTTGGAATTTATTCTAAGGTAAATGTTCTTAGCACTTTAGTGTCTGTCAAATTTTTTGTTCTTTTTCCTTTTAAATATAAGCTAAAACTGGTCTACTATGTCTCTAGGGGTAAGCACAATGACAAAAAAAGTGTTACACTTTTGAGACTTTGTCCCAGTGTACAATATTATATAACTCTAACATTTTAATTATATAAAAGGGCTACTGCTGTCAGCCTTGCTCATTGTCACTTCTCCAAAACCCATGGAGGAATTCTAGATCAAGACACCCAACACTGATCAGAGCCTCCAGACACTGCCATGAGAAACCAGAGGGCAAGTCTTCACAAAAGCCCCCCAAACTCCCTTCCTGCCCAGTGTTAGGAGATAGGGATATTAGCTCCTCTGTCACTGCAGCTGCCAATACTTGGTCAGTCACCCTCAGCCATAGCACTTTGTTCATTGTCCTGTGTCAGAGCACTGAGCTCCACCCTTGCTGAGAATCATTACAGCCAGAAAGTATAGGCTGACAATGGTTTGTTTTTGTTTTTAATTATCTTTTTGTATGATAAAAAACTATATTTTGTACTTAACCAGATATATTTTCACCCTAGATGGGGGTATTCTTTGTTAAAAAGAAAATAAAAGGTTTTTTAATGACAAATGTTTTTCTTTCTCTTGTCTGAGATGGAATTGGAGAAATTGTTAGAAGGTGTGCCTGTTAAGTAAAGCTTGCCTTTACTTCACATTCCATACTACTGAAAATCCCGTGGAAAGAATATTTCCTGTTGACTCTAACAAATATCATTAAAGTGGGGATTGGAGGGGTGAAGAGGGAAGGAATTGGGGCTATGTTTGGTCTTTCCCTGGGATCTTCCAGGGGCCTAAGGTAGTTTTTTCCAAATCCATGGCTAATCATTAAATTTTACCAGATAGGGAGTAGTTCATGAGTTCTTGAAATACAGGGAAATGTTTGTGAGGGGATGTAAGAGTGGAGGTTTATATGCTGATAAGGATAAATTCAGGACATAAAATTACAAGTATAAAATTCTTGGGCTGACTGCAGTTGCTCACCCCTGTAATCTTAGCACTCTGGGATGCAGAGGCAGGGGATGGCTTGATTTGAGCTCAGGAGTTTGAGAGTAGCCTGAACAAGACCCTGGCTCTAAAAATAGCTGGGTGTTGTGGTGGGTGCCTGTAGTCCCAGCTATTCAGGAGGCTGAGGCAAGAGGATTGAACGTGAGGCTTGAGCCCAAGAGTTTGAAGTTGAGAGCTATGATGCCACAGCATTACTCTGTTCCACAAGGCATACCAACAAAATGAAACTGTCTCAAAAAACAATCCTAAGTATATAATAGCAGTAAATGTTTGCTAAATATTCAACCCTACACTTATCCTTTCCTCTTTCTTCCTTGTAGGATCATAATTACAGATAAATTCTACAATTCCACTTTTTTTGTTGAGACAGTGTCTATTGTTGCCTAGGCTAGAGTGCGGTGGCATGGTCATAGCTCAATGCAACCTCAAGGTCCTGGGCTTAAAACAATCCTGCCTCAGCCTCTTGAGTAGCTGGGAGTAACAGGCCTGAACTCCTATGCCCAGCTAATTTTTCTATTTTTTGTAGAAATGAGGTCTTGCTCTTGCTCAGGCCTCAAGTGATTCTCCAGCCTCAGCCTCCCAAAGTGCTAGGATTATAGGAGTGAGCCACTGCACCTGGTTGCTCCTTTTAATTGAAGGAGTGACAGGTGAGAAACCCTGGGATGGTTGAGGTCCATGCATTATTTGATTTCTAGCTAATTTAAGTACTTGCAGACAGATGTAGTCCTGGCTTTTATTTGAGGATTGGCTTTGCTATGGGTGTCCACAAACAGATTCCAAGTATCAGGCTCCCAGAAGTTCTACATAAAATAAATGAGTTGAACAATGGGATTGAAAAGATCCTTTCCCATTTCAGTCTTCATTTTTCATTTATCTTTCATTCTCTACAGCTCTCCCCAGGCTTTCTGAGTCTCTGTTTTTCATTACCAACGTGTCAGTCCCTAGCTCTATTTGCCACAGTGACTCTCACTTGAATCCCCCACCCTTCACCTGTTCAAGAATTTAGTAGCTCCACCCAATTGAATCTGTGACCAGGAAACCAGGTCAAAGTTAATGGAAAAGTTTCTTTTGCAGCTTGTTTTCCAGGGGCTGGAGTAGTTGGATCAAGGACAAGAGCAGACCAGAGGGCAGGAGAAAGGGATGGAGAGACCAGGGAGCACTTGATCGTGGTTGTTTGTGTCCCCAATCTGGCCACTGATACATGATATGAGAATGGCAGTGGCAGGGAGAGGGTAGGTAACTTATACCCAAGACCTCTTAGAGATTGGATGGTGGAAGGGCCAGAACATATGCATTCCCTCCTGATAACCTTAATACCCCTAATCCAGCACTATCCAAAATAACAGTATGATGATGGAAATATTCTTTACCTGTGCTGTCCGATACAGTTACCAGTACTCACCTGTGGCTGTTGAGCTCTAGAATATGCCTACTGATGAACTACATTTTTATTTTATTTATTTATTTATTCATTTTTGAGACAGAGTCTCACTTTGTCACCCTCAGTAGAGTGCTCACAACAACCTCAAACTCATGGGTTCAAGTGATCCTTTGACACCCACCACAACACCAGGCTAGTTTTTCAATTATTTATTTATTTATTTATTTTTTTATTGTTGGGGATTCATTGAGGGTACAATAAGCCAGGTTATACTGATTGCATGTTAGGTAACGTCCCTCTTGCAATCATGTCTTGCCCCCAGAAGGTGTGACACACACCAAGGCCCACCCCCCTCACTCCTTCCCTCTCTGCTTTTCCTTCCCCCCAACCTTAATTGTCATTAATTGTCCTTATATCAAAATTGAGTACGTAGGATTCATGCTTCTCCATTCTTATGATGCTTTACTAAGAATAATGTCTTCCACTTCCATCCAGGTTAATACGAAGGATGTAAAGTCTCCATTTTTTTTTTTTTTTTTAATTTGGCTGGGGCTGGGTTTGAACCCACCACCTCCAGCATATGGGACCGGCGCCCTACCCGCTGAGCCACAGGCGCCGCCCCTCCATTTTTTTTAATAGCTGAATAGTATTCCATGGTATACATATACCACAGCTTGTTAATCCCTTCCTGGGTTGGTGGGCATTTAGGCTGTTTCCACATTTTGGCAATTGTAAATTGAGCTGCAATAAACAGTCTAGTACAAGTGTCCTTATGATAAAAGGATTTTTTTCCTTCTGGGTAGATGCCCAGTAATGGGATTGCAGGATCAAATGGGAGGTCTAGCTTGAGTGCTTTGAGGTTTCTCCATACTTCCTTCCAAAAAGGTTGTACTAGTTTGCAGTCCCATCAGCAGTGTAAAAGTGTTCCCTTCTCTCCACATCCATGCCAGCATCTGCAGTTTTGAGATTTTGTGGTGTGGGCCATTCTCACTGGGATTAGATGGTATATCAGGATGGTTTTGATTTGCATTTCTCTAATATATAGGGATGATGAATATTTTTTCATGTGTTTGTTAGCCATTCGTCTGTCATCTTTAGAGAAGGTTCTATTCATGTCTCTTACCCATTGATATATGGGATTATTGGCTTTTTTCATGTGGATTAATTTGAGTTCTCTATAGATCCTAGTTATCAAGCTTTTGTCTGATTCAAAATATGCAAATATCCTTTCCCATTGTGTAGTTGTCTCTTTGCTTTGGTTGTTGTCTCCTTGGCTGTACAGAAGCTTTTCAGTTTAATGAAGTCCCATTTGTTTATTTTTGTTGTTGTTGCAATTGCCATGGCAGTGAGCGGAAGTCTTGCTCAGGCTGATCTCAAATTCCTGAGCTCACGCAATCCACCCTCCTTGGCCTCCCAGAGTGCTGGGATTACAGCCATGAGCCACTGTGCCCAGCCCCACATTTTTAATTATTTAATTAATTTAACTTTAATGACTTTGCGTGACTAGTGACTGCTATGTTGAGCAGCACATGAAAATCTAAGGAAGCAAACAACAGAGCTGTTCCCCCAGAGGAAACCCATCCTCCCTTAGAGCACAAAAGTCTCCACTCCACTTCCTTTTGCCTTCTATACACAACTTTTACCTCACTCCAGGATATTTTCTGCATTCAAGCTCCTTTAATTTGACATCCCTTGGTACTGGCCTAGCTGTATCTCTACTTAAGTGGGTGAATATTTTGGCTCTTCTTTGCCCATGCTCTTCTCATATGCCTTTTAATTTTTAAAGAGCTGTAACCTACATGAGCAGCCATTGGAGGAGATAGAGGTCTGAACATCATTTATTCATTAGGTCCAATCTGGTGTAGGAAGCTCTGAGAGAAGTCAGAAAGAAAACTAAAGAGAGAAAGGAGCTAAAGAAAACAAAATTAGTAAGGAAAAGGCAGGTACTTCTACAACCAGGGTCCTTGGATACCTGGACTGGTACCTCTGAACAGTCTGAAAACACTAGGATCTAATTGGGATGAGACATTGGGAGGGAAAAGTGTGGCAAGAGGATCTGACCCAGCACCTGGTCAGCAAAAAACAATCACACAGGAACTGAAGGAAATGAAGTGGGGTCAGGAGTGACCTTTGCCAAATTCTTTTTTTTGAGACAGAGTCTCACTCAGTCATCCCGGGGTTGAGTGCTGTGACATCATAGCTCACAGCAACTTCAACCTTCTTGAGTTCAAGCAACCCTCTTGTCTCAGCCTCCCAAGTGGCTGGGACTTTAGGCACCTGCTACAATGCATTTTAAAATAGGCTAGTTTTCCTATTTTGTAGAGAGAGGGTCTTGCTTTGCTTAATCCAGTCTTGAACTCCTGAGCTCAGGCTATCTACTCACCTTAGCCTCCCAGACTGCTAGGATTACAGGTGCGAGTCACTGTTAATATTTTGTTTGTTTTTTGAGAACAGGGTCTTACTACGTTGCCCAGGCTGGAGTGCCGTAGCTATTCACAGGTGCAATCACAGCACAGCCTTAAACTCCTGGCCTCAAAAGATCTTCCCCTGCCTCAGCTTCCCACTTAGCTGGGACTACAGGGATGTGCCCAGTGACCTTTGTCCAATTCTGTCAATGCAGATCCTCTTAAAGTTCTTTCCTTGACCACCTCTAGGTGATAAAAGTTATAATGTGAATGAGGCAAATATTTTCCTGACCCTGCAATGGCTATAGTTACTGTGCTAAGCACCCTCATCTCGATAGTTCTAGACTGAGAGATGAGAAGATTTTTGTCCCTTTTCTGTTCTGATCTCACATCCACCTCCATATAGTCTAGAACCTGGAAAAAGTTCAGGAACTAGCTTTCCTATGCTATGCAAGAAAAATAGTGCATATTATAGCATATATAGGTATAGTATATAGTATAGTACAGTACAGTCGTTAAGCACATGGTCCCTGAAGCTAAACTATCTAAATTATTATAAAATCCTACTTCTACCACTTAACTAGCCGCATGATCTTGAGCAACTTTATTAACCTCTCTGTGCCATAGTTTATTCATTTGAAAAATAGGCGGTAATAACAGTACCTATATCTCAGAAGATTGTTGTGAGAATTTAAAAAATATATGTGAAGTGTTAGAGCAATGGCAAGAAAGTGCTTTTTTCTTTTTTTGGTAGAGTGCTATGGAGTCATAGCTCACAGCAACCTCAAACTCTTGGGCTTAAGCAATTCTCTTGCCTCAGCCTCCCAAGTAGCTGGGACTACAGACGCTCACTACAACACCTGGCTATTTTTAGAGACAAGGTCTCGCTCTTGCTCAGGCTGGTCTTGAACCTGTGAGCTCAGGCAATCCACTAGCCTCGGCCTCCCGGAGTGCTATTATTACAGGCGTAAGCCACTGCTCCCGGCCTTTTTATTTCTTTCTTTCTTTCTTTTTTTTTTTTTTTTTGAGACAGTCTCCCTCTGTTGCTCTGAGTAGAGTGCTGTGGTGCCATCATAGCTCACAGAAAGCTCAAACTCTTGGGCTCAAGTGATCCTCCTGCCACATTGCCTGGCTACACTTTTTTTTTCCTGTTTAGTAGAGATGGGGCCTCACTCTTGCTCAGACTGGTCTTGAACTTGGTATTTTTCCCTGAGATGGACTAAACTGAGTAGCATAAAGGTCAGTGGAGGTGAGTGCCCTGATGAGGCCCAACTTAGCCTATCTAGGCTATTCCTGTTCTGTCCTGACCTTTTCATTCGCTTGACCCTTCCCTACTTTCTGCTGGACCTGTTACATAAGAAGGAAAAAATAAACAGACTCTGGACACCGGGGTTTTTCTGACAACCAATTGATTGGTCATCTTCAGGCGACAGAGTGATGGAAGAAGGAAGAAAGCAGGAACATGGGGACAGGGTTGTGAGTTCCACGTGCCCTCAATCCTGAGATGTCAAGCAAGGTCCATTCTCAGTCCTTGTTGGGTGATGGAGCTGATGACTACCTCTTCAAGTCAATCAAATGGTCAGTAAACAGGTTCTTGGAAATGTGTGGCTAGATTCCCAGCTTGGGTATTTTTAACCACCTAGACAGATGGACAGAGACTGGATTTCAGTGGCTGAGGGGGGAGGGGATGTTCAGGGGCATGAGAACTGTGCTGCCCTTATATGGTTCTATGGCTTATGACCCTTCTCCATCTCACCTGTCAAATTCTGACTTCCTCCATCTATCCAGACTCAGGGTTAATCTTTAGTCTCCTGTTCCATTTCTCTTTATTCCTAGTCATTCATGCTTACCTCACCTTCTAACTCTGAGAAACTGCAGTCCCTGTTCTAGATTCCAAGATGTTTTTACCTCTATATCCCTGCAAATCAGGAAGGGGGTAGTAGGGCAGGGGCCAATGGCTTTTTCACTTGCCCTAGAGAAAAGAATAACCCTACCAGTGATATTCATAGGCTTTTCTGCAGTTCTACCTCCTCAAGCTGTCCTGCAGGGGAGCCCCAAACTCCCCTGCAACCCCTCTCATACACCCCATTGCCAACAACTCTTAGAAACAGAATTTGAGAATATGGAAGGCCAGCTTTGGGTTTAATATACCTTGGAAGTGGAAGAAATATTCATGGAGGTCAGATAGGTTAGAAATGGTGATAAAGTCTGACAAGGCAAGATCTGCTATCTCTGGTTTTATTTATTTACTTATTTATTTAGAGACAATGTCACTCTGTTGCCCTGGGTAGAGTACCGTGGCATCATCATAGCTCACAACAACCTCAAACTCCTGGGCTCAAATGATTCTCCTACTTCAGCCTCTGGAGTAGCTGTAACTAAAGGTACCCGCCACCACGGCTGGCTAGCTTTTCTATTTTTTTTTTGAGACAGAGCCTCGAACTCTTGCCCTGGGTAGAGTGCCGTGGTGTCACAGCTCACAGCAACCTCAAACTCCTGGCCTTAAGAGATTCTTTTTCCTCAGTCTCCCAAGTAGCTGGGACTACAGGCAGCTGCCACAACGCCTGGCTATTTTTTGGTGGTAGTTGTTATTGTTGTTTGGCAGGCCTGGGCTGGATTTGAACCTGCCAGCTCTGGTGTATGTGGCTGGCGCCCTAGCTGCTTGAGCTATAGGTGCCACCGCTTTTCTATTTTTATTAGAGATAGGGTCTCACTTTTGCTCAGGCTGGTCTCAAACCCTTGAGCTCAAGCAATCTACCTGTATTGGTGTCCCAGAATTCTGGGATTATAGGCATGAACCCCCACACTGGCTTCTGCCTCTGGTTTTAGAAAACTAGGTCACCTGTGAGGTGGAGAAGCTGGGAGAGAGGTAGAGTGCGGGCAAGTCCAGAATATCTTTTTTGTGTGTGATCTCTACTTTAGATCAGAGTATCATTTGTATTTTCTGAGTCAGAGTCTCACTTTGTCACCCCAGGTAGAGAGCTATGGTGTCATAGCTCACAGAATCCTTAATCTCTTGGGCTCAGGTGATTCTTTTGCCTCAGCCTCACGAATAGCTGGCACTACAGGCACCAACCACAATATCTGGCTAGCTTTTCCTTTATTTATTATTTTTTTTTTTTTGTAGTTTTTGGCCGGGGCTGGGCTTGAACCCGCCACCTCTGGCATATGGGACTGGTGCCCTACTCCTTGAGCCACAGGCACCTCCTGGCTAGCTTCTCTATTTCTATTTTATTTATTTTGAGACAGTTTCACTTTATTGCCCTCAGTAGAGTGCTGTACCATCATAGCTCACAGCAACCTCAAACTCTTGGGCTCAAGAGATTCTGTTGTCTCAGCCTCCAGAGTAACGGGGTCTACAGGCGCCCACCACAACAGCCAGCTATTTTTAGAGACAGGGTCTCACTCTAGCTCAGACCTGTCTTGAACCTGTGAGCTCAGGCTATCCACCCACCTCGGCCTCACAGAGTGCTGGGATTACAGGCATGAGCCACCTCGCGTTTTTCTATTTTAGTAGAGACAAGGTCTCCTTCTTGCTCAGGCTGGTCTCGAACTCCTGAAGTCAAGCAATCCACCTGCCTCAGCCTCCTGGACTGCTAGGATTACAGGCATGAGCCACCACACCTGTCCCAGAATATCTTTTTGACAGTGAGGAAGGTTTAAAGGTTAGGAAGGGAGATAAGGAAGGAGAAATGAAAATTCCTAATTTAGTGCTCCATCTTCTTCCCTTGATCTCTTTAAACTGCTGAATACCTTTCTAAATCCAAAGACTCCCCACCTCGTTTCTATCTCAGCACCCCTTCTGATATTGTCACTCTACTTTCTGGGTGGAGGAGGGAATCAGATATTGATGCTTGAAGACTGGTGGGAAGCTGTGGGGGAGAAAGATTAGGGAGGGGAGATCTCACCATGCTTCATGTTTCTCTCCCTATGTCTTGATTTTAGCATCACAGGGGAAACTCTAAGCCAGAGGCTTCTACGCAGGACCAGCGTGTAGACAGAAACCTATACAATTTCTTCAAAAAAAATTGAATTGTAAACACTTAAAAACCAGGTTTCTCTAAAATCTACCTTGTGGTGTCTCTTAAAAAGCAATCCTATCTGGTTACACTGGATCACATTCTTTAATGGCTGAAGGGAGCCAGCTAGAGCTGGTTTGCCAGTACTCAGTATTCCCTTTTGCATTATACCCACCTACCTCACTCCTTTGTATCTAGCTGGCTCCTGTGTGGTGTTTAGGGTTACCTTAGCTTGCTACCTCTGCTCCAAGAAGAGCCTCCAAGATATTTCCTCTACAGAACCCTAACAGAGTGAATTATTGTCCCCTGGGGCTCTCAGAGCAGTCCAAAGTAGCCTATGGTGAGCCAGAAATGTCTTTGAAGTACCTATTTCATCTTTATAAATGTAAATTTTGATTTACACTGCATAATACATTTGTGTTGGTTTTAGTATAAAAATGATTTCTCTTCACCCACCAAATCTTAAAAGTAAAATTAACACTCTGGAAGATGTGCTGTGTGTATTCTGTGGCTCCAAACATTCCTCACAGAATTATTCCATGAATAACCTGATTTAAGAAGCACAGTATGAAGGCATGAAGCAAAGAGAGACATGGAGAAAAAGACATGGGGAAAGAGGAAGAGGAAAAGAATCTGAAAGGCAACAAGAACGAGTCCAAGTGATAAGCTCTCTAACTGGTCCTAAGCTACCCCTCCTGGCCTGGCCCAGGGCTGCTCCTGAGATGTTTACAGGCATCCCTGATATCTCTGGGCAGGTGTTAGACTGGTGGTTCAGCATAAGTCTTAAAACAGGAACCAGTCCAAGTAAGGGAAAGGTGAGGTGCCAAGGGCAGCCAAGTATGGTCAGACAGGAAAGATTGTGTAGGCTCCAGGAAAGAGGCTGGGGAAAGGAAATGGAAGACTTAGAAAAGGGCTGATCAGCATTTTCTGTTTCCTCTCCCAAATGGCTACATCTCTGGTCATGTATACCAGAGTATGAGGAGAGGTACCAGAGCTGCTTTCTCTGTCCAAATGGGACTTTACCCATTCTCCCTGAGACATGAAAGACCTCAAATCTTTATCTGAACTTGGGTGGGTTTCTTTCTTCCTTCTTTCTTGGTAAAACAAAGATTAGTCTCTTTCCTATTCTAGTACTATCAAATTCGCCCTGGTGTAACAAAACGTTTGAAGCAGGGTTTGAATGTTTTCCCCCTTTTTCTACTTACACCAAGAGAAATGGAACCACAGGATGGGGATTATCCAGGGAGGGGCTGGGAGTGTAACCCATTGCTGAGGATCCTAGGATGAGGGGCAGTTTGAACATGAAGAGTAATTCTAGACTCTGATGTGGGGACATAGCCCCTTCCCACATTAGTCAGGATCAGGTCTGAGAAATCTCTAGATTCCTTCTCCAATGTCTTGGGTATCAAGGTGATAGCATCTAGACTCTGAGGTCTTGCAATTAGGGTTGGATCAGTATCGTCCCAGTGACTCTCACTAGGGTTGTAGGGGAACCTTCCTTTTCTCCAACATACAAAAAGACAAATTAAAGCCTACTGGGGATAAGGCAAAGGCCTTTTTGAGATAATACCAGGAAACTAGAAAATTTATTTCCAGCTTTGTGGTCTCAAATGACCTTGGGGAAAACGTGGGCCAAAGTAGGGGAAAGGTCAGTAGAGAAGATGTTGTCACCGGTTTGGCCAGGTTAGCTAACTGAGCTATTCTTGTCTAGCTCATGTCTATTCTCTGTCTTCTGGCCAGACATACGATGAGGGGAAATGAAAAGGACTTGACTCTCCAGCCCCTTCCTCCGTCAGAAATCTCTTTGTGGCTTGATTTGAGTCCTACAAGCTTGCAGACTATGACCTTGAACTCTCCTATAGGAGTTGTCTCTTTTCTTGCTGATCTTCCTGCCACTTGGGCTGAAGCAAGTTCTTGGAAATGACCGGTCAAATGCCTAAGGTATCTTTAGCTTGCCTGAGCTGAAACTAAGGTGGGGGAAATTCAGCAGATGGAATGAATTCACCAGAAGCTGGACACATGCTGCTCTTGTTCTCAGAACCATTTGTATGTACTCTTTCAGGTGGATTAACCTAAGCCCTATTGTGTGAGAGGTAGAAGGGTTCCTAGTGGACATCCTAATCCAAATTCACGTTTCACACATGAGGAAATGGAGGTGTGGAGACTTCAGGGCACAAAAGTATAAAGTGGTAAAACTAGGACCATAAAACTTGCTTTGCCCAGTTAAGATAGTGGCTCCTTTAGGAGTTGGAGACCAGCCTGAGCAAGAGTGAGACCCATCTTGACTAAACATAGAAAAACTAACCAGGTATTGGGGCGGCACCTGTGGCTCAGTGAGTAGGGCGCCGGCCCCACATACCGAGGGTAGTGGGTTCAAACCCAGCCCTGGCTCAAACTGAAACAAAAAAAAATAGTCGGGGGTTGTGGCGGGTGCCTGTAGTTCCAGCTACTCGGAGGCTGAGGCAAGAGAATCGCCTAAGCCCAGGAGTTGGAGGTTGCTGTGAGCTGTGACGCCACAGCACTCTACCAAGAGCGACAAAGTGAGACTCTGTCTCTTAAAAAAAAAAAAAAGAAAGAAAAACTAACCAGGTATCATGGTGTGCACCTATAATAGTTCCAGCTACTGGGGTGACTGAGGCAAGAGGATTTCTTGAGCCCTGGAGTTTGAGGTTTCCATGAGCTATGATGGCAAACTCTACTCAGGGTGACAGAATGAGACTTTTGTCTCAAAAAGAAAAAAAAAAAATAGCAAGGGCTGAGTGTGGTGGCTCACACCAGTAATCCCAGCACTTTGGGAGGCCAAGGTGGGTGGATTGCCTGAGCTCATGAGTTTAAGACCAGCCTAAGCTAGAGCGAAACCCTACCTCTAAAAATAGCCAGGCGTGGTGGGTGACTGTAGTCCCAGCTACTTGGGAGACTGAAGCAAGAGAATCACTTAAGCCTAGGAGTCTGAGGTTACTGTGAGCTATGACGCCACGGTACTCTACTGAGGGGGACAAAGTGAGATTCTGTCTCAAAAAAAAAAGCAGCTTTTCTTCCCCTCATAAACAGCCTATGCCTACAAACCACCACCCTTCTTTCCTTTCAAAGTTCAAATAGTAATAAAAATGAACAGAGAGGCTCGGTGCCCATAGTTCAGTGAGTTGGGCACCAGCCACATACACCAAGGCTGGTGGGTTCGAGCCCTGCCCAGGCCTGCTAAACAACGACAAGCGCAACAAAAAAATAGCCAGGTGTTGTGGCGGGCACCTGTAGTCCTAGGTACTTGGGAGGCTGAGGCAAGAGAATCACTTAAACCCAAGAGTTTGAGGTTCCTGCGAGCTATGATGCCATGGCAATCTACTGAGGACAACCACCATTGGGGGTGGTTAAAATTGGGGGACCTCCCACCCCCAATTTTCTTTGGTGTCCATTCCTAATCTAAACTGCATGTTGCATCCAAGTCTGCCATCCAGTCTCCCTCAAACCATTGGAGTCACTGAGCCTGTTTGCAGACCCCATTCTCAAGCTGCCCACCCACTGTGGGAGGGGACCAGTTGGCTAGGGATGGAATACAAGGTAGGAAAAGATAGGATTCTTGCCAGAGAACCTATCCTGCCTGGGGCCAGTGCAGGCCAGGCTGTGGGTGTGGGAGCAATCTGTTCAGCATTAACAGGCCCCAGCAGGCGAGTACTACAGGGCTGAGCAAGCACTGCATGGGTTTTCTGTAAATATCTGCAAGCAAAGCCTCCATCCTAACTTCTCAGGTTGTCCTGTGAGGGAATAGGAACCCCGACCCTGTTTATTAGGCCTTAGTCTTGGCCAGCTGGATAGTGCCTACAAAAAGTAGGGGAAAGGTCAATGGAAACAGTCTAGCTCATGCCTGGAACCACTCCAGAGTATCTGGGAATGCTGCTGTGTCCCGGGTCTCTGGCTTTGTCTAGCAAGGTCACCTGCCACACAGGGCAGAGTCCAAGAATGATCTGATCTTGCTGACACTTTGTCTTTGAGGCAGTACAACTGATCCCAAGTGGTCACTCCTAAGGTCCTCTTTTTCCTAGTTTCATGAGAAAAGGATGTGTGTGTATAGAGATGGGGGTGGAGGTGCAGCTTCCGTCTTCCTTGACTGTCCTGTTTTCAGAACCCTGTTTATTCTCCCTCTGTTACATTCCCAGGCAGACATTGCGTGGGATTTAGGGAGTGGCTGTGCCCCCAACATAGACACAGGTATACTTGGTCAGGTCAGGACTGGTATATGTGCGTGTATGGGAGAAGATAAAAAGAAAATGTTCAGTGTCTTGCTTTTGTGCTCTTCCTAGCCACAATCACAGGTTAAAGTATAATTATGGGAAATCCCAATGACAGGTCCCCTGTCCCATTCTCTCTACTCACACAACACCTTGGAGAGATAAAAAAGGAAACACATCAATCATCACAAATTGCTTAATAACTCTGGAATGTTCTGTTTCTATTCCTGTTTCCTTCTCTGTTTTTTTGGCTGCTTCCGTTTTAATACTTACTAACAAACCCAAATGCGGCTTTTAAGGTGTTTTCCCTCAATGGAGTCACAGCCTCTCCTCTTTAAAATAAGGTCAGAAATATCTAACCTTAGATTACTAGACTCTACCATTTGATGTTGTAGGAAATTCAGTCAGCCTGCCTAAATGCAATTAAGCTCTTTCTTGAAGGGTCTCCTACGCCCGATCTTATGGCTTTCAAATGCTCAGTAGGGTCACTAGGACATGCAAGCTTCCTTATTCAGTTCCTATTCTGGACAGCAGCTTGCCCTGTCTGTTGTTTGTCAAGTGGCTGGAACCAATCAGCTCATGTGAGGCTTTCTTAGAAGCCAATCAGAGCCTAGGGAAATGACCTCACCCAAGGGAGAGCTGTGTGGGCGAGAAAGCATCTCTCAGAGCTGTGAGTGTCCCTAAGTCACTCTCCTCCTCCCCACCCTCCTTACTTCCTGTAAAAAAACACCACCTGCCCCCCGCCCCCCAAAGGGAGTTAGAAAAGCTAACTAAATTCCACAAAGGGAAGAAGCAAAATAGAAATTGCAACTCAGCCACGCACTAGTTTCTGCAAGTGGAGAATAGAATATTTAGGGGGCCCTTTTTGCACAGACATATCTTTCAAAATGAGGTCTCCAAGGCTGGAAGAGGAGAACTGTGCTGAATAAGAGTCAGCTCCTCCTACCTATACCCTCCCTGCACCTGGTGTTCTTGACTCTCTCCACAAAAATAGCTGTAAGCATGCTTTGTAAATAAGGACAAAACCAAGGTCAAGTGTGGGAAAGAGAGGGCCTGGGTTCTTGTGAACATTTGTCAACAGAGACAGTCTAAAGGATTCCAGTCTAAAGAACCACAGGCTCAGAAGCCAGTGGGGATGCAGGGAACATGAAATGTTCTTCTCTACAACTGACTGCACTGCCCTGCAGATGAGGTCCTGAATATTCTGTGGCAGGTTAGACTCCAGGTATATGTCCTACCAAGGGAAAAAAGGACAAGAGGCTGTAACTCTCTGATGTGTCACACTGGACTCTGTTCCACTAGGCACCCCCTTCACCCCTCCAGCCCTTTCCCACCAGGCCTCACCCTAGACAGATAAAAACACTTTATTTAAAAATATAAAACTGGGGTGGCGCCTGTGGCTCAGTCGGTAAGGCGCTGGCCCCATATACCGAGGGTGGCGGGTTCAAACCCGGCCCCGGTCAAACTGCAACCAAAAAATAGCTGGGCGTTGTGGCGGGCGCCCGTAGTCCCAGCTACTTGGGAGGCTGAGGCAAGAGAATCGCTTAAGTCCAGGAGTTGGAGGTTGCTGTGAGCTGTGTGAGGCCACGGCACTCTACCGAGGGCCATAAAGTGAGACTCTGTCTCTACAAAAAAAAAAAAAATATATATATATATATATAACTGGCCTTACTCCTCTTAAATGCTCCCAGCCCCTATTATCTCCACAAAAAAGCTCTAAAATTGGGTAGGAATATGTGTACAGCCGTCTCAGCTCTAATAGCCCAAGTTCTTTCAATTCTTCTTTCTCCCCTCATACAATTAAGACATTTGCCTTTGCACCTTCTCCACCATATGAGAGGTGACATGAAGGTGAAAGGAAAGGAAGGGTAGAAAGAGGCTATCTGTCATCATTCTCCACTCCTATCTCCAGGGACCAAATAGTTTTTCTGAACTCTGACCAAATGATTTGCTTGTCCACAAAACCAAATAATAGCGACAGTTACGCTCTATATCCCCAAATCAAGAAAGATGTAATAGGTCCAGGGTGTTGTACAGGGTCCTTTTTCAGTATATAGCCTCATCCATATTGTCATCACTGTCACCCCCAAAGTCCTCTCCATTGTCAAAATATGACATGATGTAATCAGTTTCCTGAAATGGAAAAAAAGAAGAAAGAGTCAGGCTTGCTTTTGCATTCTCCTTTCTCCCTGTGTACCAGGCTCCTTCACACCATACCAGGCCCTGGACATCCCTTCCAGTTGTAGTTCATTGTGGAGAAGTGCCTGGGGACAGATGAAGTGGAAGGAAGCCCCTACCTCTGAGGGCACTATTTCCCTCAGCCCTCTTTCTGAGGAGTACATCCCTGATGTAAAGAATTGAGATCCCCCAGATCCCATGAGAAGAAGAGAGGGGAACTAAAATAGAAGGAGACCCCCTTCACCTCTTCATGTTCTTCTTCATCATACTCTTCTTCTTCTTCCTCTTCCTTCTCTTCTTCTTCCTTCTCCTCA
The DNA here is from genome assembly GCF_027406575.1 of Nycticebus coucang. Classification (NCBI taxonomy): domain Eukaryota; kingdom Metazoa; phylum Chordata; class Mammalia; order Primates; family Lorisidae; genus Nycticebus; species Nycticebus coucang. Next base: position 52,746,270 of record NC_069784.1, on the reverse strand, counting down.
TCTTCCTCTGACGTCACTTCTTCCTCCTTCTTCTCCAGGGTCTCATGACAAGATGAATAGGAAGAGAAACTGAGATTCAGCTCACAGAAGGGAAAAATTGAGGCACACATGGGCAAAGAGAGAGGGAATGGATCTAAGTCTTAGGAGGTCTCTATGCACTTTCTCCTCACCTCTAGTTTCTGTATTGTTTCCTCTTTATCTTCTGTGGTCTTAGGGGGCCTCTTGGGGAGCAGAATGGTGATCCCTGGTTGGGAGGGGAGGATCAAAAGATAAAGCATCAGAGGGTAAATCATGCTAGCTTCCCACCCATCCTCCCGCAGAGAACATGTCGCTCTGCTGCCCTCTTGTGGCCACTATGGCGTCCCGCAACACTTGGCGGATTGGGTAGGAATTGGGAGGGCAAACGAGACTACCAGCAGTCCTGGCCCTCCAGCGGAGGGGGAAACCTCTCCACTTCTTGTTTCAGATACACTCACGCTCCTTCTGTAGCTTCCGGACTCGGATCTTTAGCTCCCGGGGTAGACGGCGCCAATCTGGGAATAAAGAGAACGTGAATGTCAGTAGGACCCTGCCTGAGGTTTCCTGTGAAGGGTGAACCGTTTTATTTGAAGGAGAGGTAAAGGTTTTAACAGAGAGAAAGGAAGGGGTTGGGTGAGAAGAATGAGAGTTACTTAATAGGTTTTTCAGGTAGAGTTTGAGAGTGTTTCAGGAGACAACTAAGGCGCTAGTTTGCTGAGGATGGATAGGGGAGAAGGATGGAGCCACTAAGAGTGCTGATGGATACCTGAGCATCTGAAAGAAGGGCAGTCAATGAAGCCGCCGGTCACCTACCAGGGTTCCAATCGATGGCATTGTCAATCGGCCCTGACATCTGATATTTGTCTGAGTATCGCTCCACATCTGAGGGTCAGAGGTCAAGGGTCAAAGTTTATTCCTTCAGAGCCCTAGAATGGGTTGTTTCTGAGTGTCCAGCCCTCTTAATTCTCCGATCTTATCTGTTTTCTGACCCCAAACCCACAGCCCAAGAGGTCAGCTTAAGTGAGGACCTCATCATTCTTTTTTTTTCTGAGACAGAATCTCAAGCTGTTGCCCTAGATAGAATGCTGTGGGGTCATAGTTCACAGCAACTTCAAACTCTTGGGCTCAAGCAATCCTCTTGCCTCAGTTTTTCTATTTTTAGTAGAGACAGGGTATTGCTTTTGCTCAGGCTGGTCTTGGATTTGTGAGCTCCAGCAATCCACCTGCCTCTGCCTCCCAGAGTACTAGAATTACAGGCATGGGCCACCGCACCTGGCCTCATTCTTCTTTTTAAATTTTTTTTGGAGACAGGGTCTACCTCTATTGCCCAGGCTAGAGTACACTGTGGCATCACTATCACCACAGCTTCAAACTCTGGGCTTAAATGATCCTCCTGTCTCAGCCTCCTGAGAAGAACTTGCTCTCTTATGCCAGAACTATTATGATTCTTTTTCTCCCTTATCTCAAAGGTTTGGCTACACTGAGAAGTAGTGTGGTACAGTAGAAAGCATACCAGGAAACAAGAAACTTCTTGTTTCTTCAGGCTTCCTCTTATTCCTTGTTAACTTAGGTAAGTTTTTTTTTTTTTTTTCCTCTCTCTCTCTCTGAGCCTCAGCTTCAGGGCTTTAGTAGGAAAGCACCACTTATCAATATACTGAAATACCGCACTTCTGTACCAGTTGGCAAATGTCCACTGTTCCAAGCTTCCCAATAATGTTCCCTTCTCTAGTCCCTCCTGGTCTCCCCAAGCTTCACATGACCTACTAACTAAAGGGTTAATACTCTACTTAGGTGGAGTTCTCAGAGACCTACCACTAGTCCCCTTCTGATGGTTCAGTGCCCATAAAATCCATATTGTTTTTTGTTTTTGGTTTTTTTTTGGTAGAGACAGAGTTTCACTTTATGGCCCTCGGTAGAGTGCCGTGGCCTCACACAGCTCACAGCAACCTCCAACTCCTGGGCTTAAGCGATTCTCTTGCCTCAGCCTCCCAAGTAGCTGGGACTACAGGCGCCCGCCACAACGCCCGGCTATTTTTTGGTTGCAGTTTGGCCGGGGCCGGGTTTGAACCCGCCACCCTCAGTATATGGGGCCGGCGCCTTACGGACTGAGCCACAGGCGCCACCCAATATCCATATTGTTTTTTGAGACAGAGTTCACACTGTCATCCTGGGTAGAGTATAATGGCATCATAGCTCATAGCAACCTCAAACTTGGGCTCAAAAGGTCTTGCCTCAGACTCCTAAGTGGCTAGGACTTAAGAGTCTGAGGCATGTCATGAGGTGCCTGCATGACACCCAGCTAGTTTTTCTATTCTTAATAAGGACAGGGGATGAGGTAGCATTTCACTCTTGCTCAGGGTTGTTTCAAACTCCTGAGCTCAAGCAATCCACCCACCCCAGCCTTCCAGAGCGCTAGGATTACATACATGAGCCACTCTGCCTGGCCAGATTGTAAAAATTTTTAATACATCTCCCCAATTACACATGTGAAATGAGATCTTAATACTTACCCTCCCACTGTCCTAAGACTATTGGGAAACTCAAAACCAACCAGGAATGTTATTATACATTTTAGATGGAGGAGTCATTATCATCACCTTCCAGTGCATGTGCTAGGGCCTCTCTGGACCCCAGTGGTGCTAAGCACAGGGCACTTCCCTTGGGAGGCACTGGGAACGTGATGCCAACATTTCAACTGACCTCTCTTGGGAACAGCAGGCCGGATGAAGTAGGGGAGCTGCCTCATGGCTCCTCGTAGCTCCTGCTTCAATGCCAGGACATACTCCCCTTCCTCTCCTGAGGGCAGAGGCACTGGATGGAACTCCAAGGGCTAAAGAGCCAAGGGAAGTGGTCAGTTCAGGGAGAAAACACTCAGTGCAAATCTAGGAGGGCCTCTCCTCCCAATTTAGTCCAATGTTCAAAATGAGAATTGGGGTAACAACATAGCATTTTGAAGGCTGGGGATCTGGGAATATTAGAAGTAAGGGTAAGACACTGCCTAGAAAACATCCTTTGTAAGTTGAGAGTAGAGAGACAGGGAGGAGCAAGATGAAGATGGTTTTCTGATGGCCCAAGAGAAATCCAGGATCACAAACGCTCATCAAGGGATACGTGGCAGTCTTGGGAAGGGAGTGGAAACACTCACAGGAAAGAGTGGAGAAGGCTGCAGCGTGGGTGGGGGCAAAGCATCCCCCTTCCCAATACCCACAGCTTCCATGTTGAAGGTCAACTGGCCTCGGCCACGACCCCGGCCCCCACCCCGGCTGGCCATGGTGGGGAGGGCCTGGGTATTTAAAGATCCAGTGAGCAAAACCTGATAAAGACAAGAACAAAGAGAAAAAGAAGTACAGTTGAATGTACAGGAAGCCAAGTAAGTACAAGACACTCAGTTTTCTCTCTCTGGGACTTGAAAAGCCAATATCATTTAACTAATTTTAACTAAATAAGGCACAATACCAGGCACAGTACCAGGCAGGATATCTCTGAAAATAGAAACATGGATGAGACATAGTCCCAACAGGATGGATAATTGTAATATAATGTAATTGCAGCACAAAGGAGAAAGTGATTAGACCCTTGGATAAAACTTGTCTACATCCTTAGAAAATTTGATGGTTATCACTATCTGCATTTCTTTTTTTTTAATTAATTAATTTTTATTGTTAAATCATAGCTGTGTACATTAGTGCAATCAAGAGGTACAATGTGCAGGTTTCATATACAATCCGAAATATCCTCATCAAACTGTTCAACATAGCCTTCATGGCATTTTCTTAGTTACTGTATGTAGGCATTTGTATTCTGCATTTAGTAAGTTTCACCCGTACCCATTACCCTCCCTTCACCAAATCCTCCCCCCTCCCTTCCCCTTCCTTGGCCCTTTCCTCATAGTCTTGTGCTATAGTTGGGTTATAGCCTTCATGTGAAAGCTATAATTTAGCTTCATAGTAGAGCTGAGTACATTGGATACTTTTTCTTCCATTCCTGAGATACTTTACTAAGAAGAATATGTTCCAGCTCCATCCATGTAAACATGAAAGAGGTAAAGTCCCCATCTTTCTTTAAGGCTGCATAATATTCCATGGTATACATGCACCACAATTTGCTAGTCCATTCGTGGGTCAATGGGCACTTGGGCTTTTTCCATGACTTAGCGATTATGAATTGGGCTGCAATAAACATTCTGGTACAGATGTCTTTGTTATATTGTGATTTTTGGTCTTCTGGGTATAAACCTAGTAAAGGAATTATAGGATCGAATGGCAGGTCTATTTTTAGGTATTTTTAGGTATTAAGTATTCTCCAAACATCCTTCCAGAAGGAATGTATTAGTGTGCATTCCCACCAGCAGTGTAGAAGTGTGCTCTTTTATCCACATCCATGCCAACATCTCTGGTTTGGGGATTTTGTTATGTGGGCTACTCTTACTGGGGTTAGGTGATATCTCAAAGTAGTTTTGATTTGCATTTCTCTGATGATTAAGGATGATAAGCTTTTGTTCATGTGTTTGTAGATCGTGTGTCTGTCTTCTTTAGAAAAGTTTCTCTTCAAGTCCCTTGCCCAGCCTGAGATGGGATCACGTGTTCTTTTCTTGCTAATACGTTTCAGTTCTCTGTGGATTCTGGTTATTAGACCTTTATCGGAGGTATAATCTGAAAATATTTTCTCCCATTCTGAGGGCTGTCTGCTTGCTTTACTTACTATGTTCTTGGCTGCGCAGAAGCTTTTTAGTTTGATCAGGTCCCAGTAGTGTATTTTTGATATTGCTTCAATTGCCTGGGAAGTCCTTCTCATAAAATATTCACCCAGGCTGATTCCTTCAAGAGTTTTCCCTGCACTTTCTTCAAGTATTTTTATAGTTTCATGTCTTAAGTTTAAATCTTTTATCCAGTGAGAGTCTATTGTAGTTAATGGTGAAAGGTGTGGGTCCAGTTTCAATCTTCTACAGGTTACCAGCCAGTTCACCCAGCACCATTTGTTAAATAGGAAATCTTTTCCCACTGAATGTTTTTAATTGGCTTGTCAAAGATCAAATAACGGTAAGTAGCTGGATTCATCTCTTGGTTCTCTATTCTGTTCCAGACATCTACTTCTCTGCTTTTGTGCCAATACCATGCTGTTTTGATCACTATCGACTTATAGTACAGTCTCAGGTCTGGTAGTGTGATTCCTCCTGCTGTGTTTTTATTGCTGAGTAATGTTTTGGCTATTCAAGGTCTTTTTCTGATTCCATATAAAATGAAGTATTATTTTTTCAAGATCTTTAAAATATGACAATGGAGCTTTAATAGGAATTGCATTAAAATTATATATTGCTTTGGGTAGTATAGACATTTTAACAATGTTGATTCTTCCCAGCCATGAGCATGGTATGTTTTTCCATTTGTTAACATCTTCAGCTATTTCTTTTTTTTTTTTTTTCGTAGAGACAGAGTCTCACTATACTGCCCTCGGGTAGAGTGCCGTGGTGTCACACGGCTCACAGCAACCTCTAACTCTTGGGCTTACGCGATTCTCTTGCCTCAGCCTCCTGAGCAGCTGGGACTACAGGCACCCGCCACAGCGCCCGGCTATTTTTTGTTGCAGTGTGGCCGGGGCTGGGTTTGAACCCACCACCCTCGGCATATGGGGCCGGCACCCTACTCACTGAGCCACAGGCGCCGCCACCACTATTTCTTTTCTTAATGTTTCATAGTTCTCTTTGTAGAGATCTTTCACGTACTTTGTTAGGTATACTCCCAAATATTTCATCTTCTTTGGCACTACTGTGAAAGGAATAGAGTCCTTGACTGTTTCTTTGGCTTGGTTATTGTCGGTATATATAAAGGCTACAGATTTATGGATGTTGATTTTGTAGCCTGAGACATTGCTGTATTCCTTGATCACTTCTAAAAGTTTGCAGTAGAATCCCTAGTGTTTTCCAGATATACGATCATATCATCTGTGAAGAGTCAAAGTTTGATCTCTTCTGATCCTATGTGGATACCCTTGATCGCCTTTTCTTCCCTAATTGCAATGGGTAAAACTTCCATTACAATGTTAAAGAGCAATGGAGACAATGGGCAACCTTGCCTGGTTCCTGATCTAAGTGGAAATGATTTCAATTTAACTCCATTCAATACGATATTGGCTGTGGGTTTGCTGTAGATGGCCTCTATTAGTTTAAGAAATGTCCCTTCTGGGGCGGCGCCTGTGGCTCAGTGGGTAGGGCGCCGGCCCCATATACCGAGGGTGGCGGGTTCAAACCCGGCCCCGGCCAAACCGCAACCAAAAAATAGCCGGGCGTTGTGGCGGGCGCCTGTGGTCCCAGCTACTCGGGAGGCTGAGGCAGGAGAATTGCCTAAGCCCTGGAGTTGGAGGTTGCTGTGAGTTGTGTGACGCCATAGCACTCTACCAAGGGCGATAAGGTGAGACTCTGTCTCTACAAAAAAAAAAAAAAAAAAAAAGAAATGTCCCTTCTATACCAATTTTCTTAAGTGTGCTGATCATGAAGGGATACTGGATATTATCAAAAGCTTTTTCTGCATCCATTGAAAGAATCATATGGTCCTTATTTTTTAGTTTGTTTATGTGCTGAATTACATTTATAGATTTACGTATACTGAACCAGCCTTGAGACCCTGGGATAAATCCCACTTGGTCGTGGTGTACAATTTTTTTGATGTGTTGTTGGATTCTGTTTGTTAGGATCTTATTGAGTATTTTAGCATCAATATTCATTAGTGATATTGGTCTATAATTTTCTTTTCTTGTTGGGTCTTTCTGGTTTGGGGATCAAGGTGATGTTTGCTTTGTAGAATGTGTTGGGTAATATTCCTTCTTTTTCTAAAGTTTGGAAGAGGTTTAGTAATGTAGGTACTAGTTCCTCTTTAAAGGTTTGGTAGAATTCTGACGTAAAGCCATCTGGTCCCGGGCTTTTCTTTTTAGGGAGATTTTGTATAGTTGATGCTATTTCAGAACTTGATATAAGCCTGTTCAACATTTCCCCTTTGTTCTAGCTAAGTGTTGGTAGGTGGCGTACTTCCAGGTATTGGTCAATTTCTTTCAGATTTTCATATTTCTGAGAGTAGAGTTTCTTGCAGTATTCATTAAGGATCTTTTGAATTTCTGAGGAGTCTGTTGTTATTTCATTGTTACCATTTCTCATTGATGAAATTAGAGATTTTACTCTTTTTTTCCTGGTTAGGTTGGCCAAAGGTTTATCTATTTTATCGATCTTTTCAAAAAACCAACTTTTGGATTTATTGATCTGTTGTATAATTCTTTTGTTTTCAATTTCATTTAATTCTGCTCTGATTTTGGTTATTTCTTTTCTTCTGCTGGGTTTGGGGTTGGAGTGTTCTTCCTTCCCCAGTTGCTTGAGATGTCCCATTAAGTTATTAACTTCCTCTCTTTCCGTTTTCTTGAGGAAGGCTTGCAGTGCTATAAATTTCCCTCTTAGGACTGCCTTTGCAGTATCCCAGAGGTTCTGGTAATTCATGTCTTGATTGTTGTTTTGTTCCAAAAATTTGGTGATTTCCTTCTTAATCTAGTGTATCCTTCAGAAAAGGTTGTTTAGCTTCCATGTTTTTGTATGGGTATGCAGGTTGCTCTTATTATTGAGTTCAACAATAATATCCTTCTATCCTTCAGAAAAGGTTGTTTAGCTTCCATGTTTTTGTATGGGTATGCAGGTTGCTCTTATTATTGAGTTCAACTTTTATTCCATGATGGTCTGAGAAGATGCAAGGAATAATTTCTCTTTTTTTTAAAATTTGCTGAGGTTAGATTTGTGGCCTAGGATGTGGTTGATTTTGGTGTATGTTCCGTGGGCTGATGAGAAGAATGTGTATTCAGTTTTGTTGGGATGTAATGTTCTGTAGATGTCTGTTAAGTCCAGATGTTGAATGGTTAAGTTTAAATCTAAAATTTCTCTGCTTAGCTTCTTTTTTTTTTGTAGAGACAGAGTCTCACTTTATGGCCCTCGGTAGAGTGCCATGGCATCACACAGCTCACAGCAACCTCCAACTCCTGGGCTTAAGCGATTCTCTTGCCTCAGCCTCCCAAGTAGCTGGGACTACAGGTGCCCGCCACAACGCCCAGCTATTTTTTGGTTGCAGTTTGGCTGGGGCCGGGTTTGAACCCGTCACCCTCGGTATATGGGGCCAGCGCCTTACCGACTGAGCCACAGGCGCCGCCCTCTGCTTAGCTTCTTTTTGGAGGATCTATCCAGTACTGCTAAAGGGGTGTTAAAATCTCCAACTACTATGGAACTGGAGGAAATCAAGTTGCTCATGTCTGTTAGAGTTTCTCTTATAAATTGAGGTGCATTCTGGTTGGGTGCATAAATTTTAATAATTGAAATCTAATCATATTGAGTATTACCTTTAACACATATGAAGTGTCCATCCTTATCCTTCCTTATTTCGGTTGGTTTAAAGCCTACTGCATCTGCGAATAGGATTGCAATGCCTACTTTATTCTGCTTTCCATTTGCCTGGAGTATAGATGACCATCCCTTCACCTTGAGTCTATATTTGTCTTTTTTTTTTTTGTAGAGACAGAGTCTCACTTTATGGCCCTCGGTAGAGTGCCGTGGCCTCACACAGCTCACAGCAACCTCCAACTCCTGGGCTTAAGCGATTGTCCTGCCTCAGCCTCCCGAGTAGCTGGGACTACAGGCACCCGCCACAATGCCCAGCTATTTTTTGGTTGCAGTTTGGCTGGGGCCGGGTTTGAACCCGCCACCCTCGGCATATGGGGCTGGCGCCCTACCGACTGAGCCACAGGCGCCGCTCTATATTTGTCTTTTAATATAAGATGCAATTCTTTTTTTTTTTTTAGTTTTTGGCCAGGGCTGGGCCTGAACCCACCACCTCCGGCACATGGGGCTGGCGCCCTACCCCTTTGAGCCACAGGCACTGCTCAAGATGCGATTCTTATATGCAGCAGATATCTGGCTTGAGTTTTTGTATCCAGTCAGCCAACCTATGCCTCTTTAGAGGACAATTTAAACCATTCACATTAATTGAGAATATAGATAAGCCTTTTGAGAATCCAGTGGACATTTTTAATCCCTTTGTGACTGTGGAAGTTGGAATTTGATCAAAATTTTCTGGGTGGGTTTACTTTTGTGGTGGAGGATTACGCTGGTCTTTATGGAGGATAGGTCTGAGAATATCCTGGAGAGCTGGTTTAGTTATGGCAAATTTCTTCAACATGTGAATGTCATTGAAGTATTTAATTTCTCCGTCATACATGAAACTTAGTTTAGCTGGGTACAGGATCCTGGGTGGAAAGTTATTTTCTTTTAGGAGATTAAAAGTCGATGACCATCCTCTTCTAGCTTGAAAGGTTTCATCAGAGAAATCTGCAGTTATTCTAATATTCTTGCCCTTATAGGTGATGGTTTTCTTTTGTCTGGCTGCTTTCAGAATTTTCTCCTTCATATTAACTTTAGTGAAATTGATTATGATGTGTCTGGGGGATGTCTTATTTGGGTTGAGTCGTGCTGGAGTTCTGAAACTGTCTACTATCTGAATTTCAGAATCTCTTGGCATGTCTGGAAAGTTCTCATTCATAATCTCATGGAGAAGAGACTCTGTGCCTTGTGAAGCCACTTCATTACTTTCAGGGATCCCTACAAGACGAATATTGGTTTTCTTCCAATTATCCCAGAGCTCTCTGAGAGAGTGATCAGTTTTTGCCCTTCATTTCTCTTCCTCTTTGAGAGTTTGGGAGCATTCGAAAGCTTTGTCTTCAATGTCAGAAATCCTTTCTTCTGCTTGCTCCATTCTGTTATTGAGGGATTCTACTGTGTTTCTCAGATCTTTGAGGGCTGCAACTTCTTGTCTCAATATGTCAAAATCTTTGGTCATTTGGTCTTTGAATTCGTTGAACTCTTAAGATGTCTTTTGGGTCACTGCTTGGAATTCTAATTTGATCTTATTTGCTATCCAGATTCTGAATTTGATTTCTGACATCTCAGCTATTTGTGCATGGAATCTTGTGCTATGTCTGCCCCACTGATCCCTGGGGGAGTTGATCTACTCTGTTTATTCATATTGCCAGAGTTTTTCTGTTGATTTAACCTCAAGATTGTTTTTCACTGTTGCCTCTGGCTGTCCTCAGAGTTGGGGAGGTGTCTCTCCAAGATTAGACCCCAGCGGGATCACTCTATTGTTGCTGGATCTTTGTAGGGAGTGACCCTGTGTAGTTCTTCTGGGGCTGCCCCCGCCAGAGAGTTCTGGTTGAGGAAGCAGTTCCAGATTGTGACACACTCGGATCCAGCAACAGGGCGGGAGGTGGTGTGCACGGTTCTGGGAGTGCCTGGCACTAAGTGACTCTGGCACAGAGAGCCCAAGGCTCCAGCAGTCTCTCGCCAGGAGAAGGGCTCTGTGCAGAGGCAGGGAGGGCTCCAGTGGGCACACGGCTACCAGAGTCCCTGGCCAGACGAGCAGGCCAGTGTGGAGGCAGGGAGGGTACTGGAGGGAGTATGCAGGGTTGCACAGCTCCCACAGTTCCTGGTCAGGGCATGCGGAGGCCCGGCGGGCGTGGGTCGCGGGTCGCGAGTTGGGGGTCGCGGTGCAGCTCTTATGGAGGTCCGGGCAGTGCCAAGCCCATGAGTTTGAGGTTGCTATGAGCTGTGACGCCATGGCACTCTACCCAGGGCAATAGGCCGAGGCTCCAGTGTGCCAAAACTGGTCTCACTCTGCCCCTGAGGGTTAAGGCTGTAAGGCAGCTCAGTCCCCGCCTTTAGGCTGCTCAGTCACTAGGTTACTAGCTCCCACCAGATCCTTGCTCTGTGACCCTCAGGGTGGAGCTTGCCGGGGCAGTTCTCTCACAATGGCTCCCTGCAGCCCACAGCCGAACACTATTAGCTCCATCCGGCTCAGCGGCTCAGTCTGGGGCCCTAGACAATGCCCAAAGTTCTCCGCACTCCTGCTCAAGCTCTCCCCAAGGCAGTTCAACTGAGTGCCAAGTCCAAAAACACTGAAACAGTTCACAGGTAAGGCCTTTCTGGTTTGTAGTCTCACTGCTGCTTGTACTTATGGCTGCCGGTGGGATTAGGTTGATCGAACACACGCAACCACTTGCCAGTTTTCCACTGTTTTTGTCTTCCTCTGGGGTCCAGAAGTCACTTGCCAACTCCCTGTATCCTCAAAGGGATGATTATAGGCAGATCCCACCAGCCAGCGATGCCTGGTGTCTTATCTCCCCAGACTCACTGTGCCCAGTTGCAGGGAAGCTGTTACTCGGCTGCCGTCTTGAATTGTTCTCCAGTCAATTAATCTTTAACACCACTTGGCAGCACAGAATTTTAGAATTGAGAGGACTCTTAGAGATCATCTAGTCCAAACCCCCTCCCAGTGCAGGACTATACTCTGTAAATTGTTACGTATTTAGCTCATTATGGCATTTTCCTAAAGACAAGGTGTCCACTCTCCAGCAAGGCAGCCCATTCCTCTGTGATCAACTCTAATGAATGGAAAGTCCCTTCTTCTGGGTGGCGCCTGTGGCTCAAGGAGTAGGGCGCCGGTCCCATATGGTGGAGGTGGTGGGTTCAAACCCAGCCCCGGCCAAAAAAAAAAAAAAAGAAAGTCCCTTCTTCTATTGAACTGAACTCTGCCTTTTTCATCGACAATGAAAAGCCAATCAGGGGTAGCTAGGATGGGAAATAAACTCAACAAATGAAAAATGAAACTTGAAAGAAATGACATTCCAATCACAACGAGCACACCTACCACCCAGATCTTGGTTTCTATTACCACTTTTTTCTGTTTGGTTTTGAGACAGAGTGTCACTTTGTCACCTGGGTAGAGTGCAGTGGTGCACTGGCATCATAGCTTACAGCAACCTCAAACTCCTGGGCTCAAGCAATCCTCTAACCTCAGCCTCCCTGAGAAGCTGGGACTACAGGCACCTGTCACCATACTCAGCTTTCTATTTTTAGTAGAGATGGGATTTTGCTCTTGTTCAGGCTGGTCTATAATTCCTCACCTTGAGCAATTTACCTGCTTCAGCCTTCCAGAATGCTAGGATTACAGGCATGAGCCACTGCTCTGCCTTCTAATACCATTTTCCAATAAAAGGAACCAGGGCTCCATAGAGAAATAGTTGATTCTAAGACATGGTAGGGGCCCGGAGTTTGAGACCAGCCTGAACAAGAGTAAGACTCATCTACTAAAGATAGAAAAATTAGCAGTGTCATGGCGGGCACCTATAGTCCCAGCTACTTGGGAAGCTGAGGCAAGAGAGTCGCTTAAGCCCAGGAGTTTGAGGTTGCTGTGAGCTGTGACGCCATGGCACTCTACCCAGGGCAACAAAGTGAGACTCTGTCTCAAAACGAAACAAAGGACCCGAGTAGGAAATATACAAGATGAGCCTAGAGCATCTTGAGCCATCAGAAGATAAGAAAGTGCTCAAAATAACAAGCACTGCAGTCGCACTGGTGGTACTATGTCAAGGGCATAGAGCCAACTGAAAAAGCTCCCAATGTGTATTAGATTATAACCCAAAGGTATCAGATAAATATTCATGAATTCACAGTGATATAAATAAATGACTTAATTAATACCTGGGGAATAAAATACATATCACTCATGCAGAATTCCAAATAATACTCATTCTTGTCATCCTAGCACTCTGGGAGGCCGGATGGGCAGATTGCTTGGACTCAGGAGTTCAAGATCAGCCTGAGCGAGTCTCTTAAAAAAAAAGAAGAAGAAATAAAAATAACAAATAAATTATGAACTCCACTGTAAAAGTGCAGGAGCATAACTACCTATTCCTTAAGTGTGGACTGTGTATAAAGAATTTTCTCCAGATTAACCTTTCTGGAAAATGCAGCTGGCAGTTCTCTGAGGTTGTCATGAGGATGTGAGGAGAGCCACACAGATACTGCACAGACTACTTACACACTGTTTGGCTAACTTTGAGCTGCTGCTCTACTTTCGTGTGGCAGAAAAATGAGATTTCAACAATTCTTTTTTGTCTTTTTTATTTTTTTAATGAGTCTTCTCCTTATCAACGGACAGAGACCAGCTAATTTGGCTATGAGAAGGAAACTACACAGACACAACTGCCTGCAGAGAAGATGTATGCCTCTTCATTCTCAAGTCCCCTTCCCCTGAGTTTTTGGCCGGGGTCAGGTTTGAACCCAGCCCCTCTGGTATATGGGGCCAGCGCCCTACTCACTGATACACAAGTGCCACTCCTATTTTTTTTTTTTGCAGTCTCTGGCCAGGGCTGGGTTTTGAACCCACCACCTCCGGCTTATGGGGCCAGAGCCCTACCCCTTTGAGCCACAGGCGCCACCCCTGACTAGCTCTTCATGCTACCCAGAACAAGCACATTTCCATTAAGATCACCATCCTTAATACTTACACATTTTATATGTCTTGCAACAAGGGCACTTTGACAACCAGGTAAATGCACTATGGACCTAGGTAGTAGACTTCATGGCAAAACAAAACCTCCCTTTCATTTCTCCCACTCTGCTGTCTGGGTGCTTTAGATAAAATCACACATTTTTTTTGATTCATTTAGGGTCAAATAAGACTGTAAAAGGAGAGGTAAGGTAAACAATCTACTCTGGAAGTTTTCCAGATCAACCTTTTAGAGTGCTGCAGACCTCTACCTCATTTAATAGGAACTCCCAGTTACCTTTACTCTGCTTTCCAGCTGCCTCTGTGAGCCTCAGCAAGACTTCCCAGCCTGTACAAATGAGTTAATAAATAAAAAATCTGTGCTGTAAAATAAAAAAAAATAAAAGAAGAATTTTCTCCAATACAATTTTGGAAATCAGAAAGGGTGGGAGGGTTTACAATAGAGAGACTGAACAAATACTATTTAAGCCAGGTGACCAAGGTCAACATCAACAATAATAAATTATGTTGATAGTATGTCCCCTTAATAATTATATGGTGAAATTAGGGGTGGGCATGGTGACTTACACCTGTAATCCTAGCACTCTGGGAGGCTGAGGCAGAAGATTGCTTGAGCTCACCAGTTTAAGACCAGCCTAAGAGCGAGACCCTGCCTCTAAAAAATATAGCTGGGCATTGTGGCAGGCACCTACAGTCACAGCTACTTGAGAGTTTGAGGCAAGAGAATCACTTGAGCCCAAGAGTTTGAGGTTGCTGTGAGTTATGACGCCATGGTACTCTATGAGGTACCCATGAGGGTGACAAAATGAGATTCTGTCTCAAAAAAAAAAAAAATTATATGATGAAATGGTACTTTAACTCTGTGATCATTTTTCCAAAAACCCGTAATTTGGTCTAACAATGAGAAAAACATCAGACAAATTCCAGTAGATGGAATGAATATATATCCTACAACATACCTGACTCTTCAGTGAAAACTGTCAAGGTCATCAAATACAGGAAAGTCTGAGAAACCGTCACACTAAAGAGGAGCCTAAAGAGGTATGGTAACTAAATATAATGTGGCATCTTGGGGCTGGGTGCCTGTAGCTCAGCGGCAAGGGTGCCAGCCACATACAATGGGGCTGGCGTGTGCGAACCTGGCCCAGGCCTGCCAAACAACAATGACAACTACAACAAAAAAAATAGCTGGGTGTTGTGGTGGCTGCCTGTAGTCCTAGCTACTTGGGAGGCTGAGGCAAGAGAATTGCTTAAGCCTAAGAGTTGGAGGTTGATGTGAGCTGTGATATCATGGCACTCTACCGAAGGCAACATAGTGAGACTCTCAAAAAAAAAAAAAAAATGTGGCTAGGATCTTGGGTAGGATCCAGGGACAGGAAAAGAACATTAGGTAAAAACCAAAGAAATGTGAATCAAGTATGAACCTTAGTTAATAATGTATCATTACTGCTTCATTAACTGCAACAAATATACTATACTAATATACACTGTTAATAACAGAGGAAACTGTGCCAGAGATACATGGACACTCTTGGTATTATCTGCTCAATTCTTCTATAAATCTAAAATTGTTCTAAAAAATAAAACCTATTAACAAAAAAAGAAATTTGAAAAGTCATTCAAAATTCACAAAAGATTAGTTGATGGAAAAAAAATCTTAAAATAATAAGTACAAAGAAATCTAGTTTGTCAAAAATACAAACACACTGGCTCCGTGCCGGTAGTACAGTGGTTATGGCACCAGCCACAGACAGCGAGGCTGGTGGGTTCGAACCCAGCCTGGGCCAGCTAAACAACAATGGCAACTGCCAGAAAAGAAAAATAGCCAGGCGTTGTGGTGGCTACTTGGGAGGCTAAAGCAAGAGAATTGCTTAAGCCCAAGAGTTGGAGGTTGCTGTAAGCTGTGATGCCACGGCACTCTACCGAGGGCAACATAGTGAGATTCTGTCTCAAAAAAAAAAACCCAAAAACCAAAAATACATTTCTTGTACCCTCAACGAATCCCCAACAATAAAAAGAAATTTAAAAAAACTACAAACACACACACATGAATTAAAAAGCTGTTCATAAAGGATATATACCAAAATTTAAAATATTATAGTTAAGTTGAGGTTTTTCTGAGGATTTTTTTGTTATATATATTTTAATTTAATATGGCTTCTCTACTGTAATAAGAGAAGAATATTAACTTAAAAATTTAAAAATAAGGTCACAGAATAATAGACAAGACTAATAATCTGTAGGTGGAAGGATAGAAAAATGTATATTTGAGGAATCTGGAAAGTTCCAAGTCCAACTGCCATGAAAAATTAAAAAAAAAACTGTTTGTTAGATTAAACTGTGACTTATTTATTTATTTATTTATTTTTGTGTGGTTTTTGGCCAGGGCTGGGTTTGAACCCACCACCTACGGCATATGGGACCAGCGCCCTACTCCTTGAGCCACAGGCGCTGCCCTAAACTGTGACTTATTTGAAAAGAACCTCATGGGGGAGAGAAGAGGTCTCATGGAGATTAGAGAAAGAGTAAGAATTTGTCATCTGTGCCTTTAGCCCCTTTCAAGGGAAGGGACATTCTAACCACTGACTTAGG
The DNA here is from genome assembly GCF_027406575.1 of Nycticebus coucang. Lineage (NCBI taxonomy): Eukaryota > Metazoa > Chordata > Mammalia > Primates > Lorisidae > Nycticebus > Nycticebus coucang. Next base: position 52,730,293 of record NC_069784.1, on the reverse strand, counting down.
TGTCCTTCCACTTGACAGATACAGATCTAACACTTAGAGGTTGCTGTGACCTATGACTCCACAGCACTCTACCCAGGGCAAGACAAAACAAAACAAAAAGGAAAAAACAAAAAGAAACAGAGTGGGGGAAATATAATATAAAAATATTTATTGTATGGCCTATTTATGAATGTGATACATATATACATATACACACGCAAAGAAACGAAGAACACATGTCAAAATATCAATAATAGTTATCGCTACATCATGGTGATGAAATAGGAGGTATTTAAGTATTTATATCATTATGTGTTTCATAAATATGTGTTACCTCTATAACTAGAAAAAAAAGGGATGGCTTGCTTATTAAGAATACTGTCACTCGGTGCCTTAGCTCACTGGGTAGGGCTTCAGTCACATACACTGAGGCTGGCGGGTTCAAGCCCAGACCAGGCCTGCTAAACAACAGTGACCACTGCAACAACAACAAAAAAATAGCCAGGCATTGTGGTGGGCACCTGTAGTCCCAGCTACTTGGGAGGCTGAGCCAAGAGAATCACTTAAGCCCAAGAATTTGAAGTTGCTGTGAGCTGTGACGCCACAACACTCTACCAAGGGTGACATAGTGAAAATGTCTCAAAAAAAAAAGAGTATTATCACTAACTTCTCACGGTGGCTCACGCATGTAATCCCAGCACTCTGGGAGGCGCAGGCTGGTGGATTGCCTGAGCTCACAGGTTGGAGACCAGCCTGAGCCAGAGCTAGACCCCACCTCTAAAAATAGTGGGGCATTGTGGGAGGCACCTGCAGTCCCAGTTACTTGGGAGACTGAGCCAAGAGAATCCCTTTAGTTCAAAGGTTAGAGGTTGTGGTGAGCTATGATGCCATGGCACTCTACCAAGGGTGACAAGGTGAGATTCTGTCTCAAAGAAAAAAAAAAAATCTGTCACTGTTCTAGTGACAGTGAATACAGTGAATACTGTCACTAGAACAGTGACAGATTTTTTTATAATGAAAATGTAGAAAGTGTGGAATGCATTTCATTGAACTATATATATATTTTCCTTTTTTGTTTGGTTTGGGGTTTTTTTGAGATAGAGTCTCACTACGTTGCCCAGGCTAGAGTGTCATGGCATAGGTGTTGCTTTGCTCAGGCTGGTCTTGAATTCTTGAACTCAAGTGATATGCTCTCCTTGGCCTCCCAGAGTGGTAGGATTAAAGGTGTGAGCCACTATGCCTGGCCGAGCTATATATTTCTCACTTAGAATTTCTGTAGGCGGGACATAATTATAAGAGGGACTTTACCTAACAAATGCAATCAGTGTAACCTGGTTCTCTGTACCTCAATGAATCTCCAACAATTTTTTTAAAATGTAAAAAAAAAGAAAAGAAAAAAGAATTTGTTAAATATTGAATAAAAAATAAATACCTCAAACTGGAAAGACTTGCAAATAGTCACAGGAAGTTCCCTTACTAAAGATGTTTATGTGGAAGCTGGGTAACAATTTACTAAATAAAGTTTATCAGAGGAAGGACACATGGCTAGAGTACAGGATTCACTATGATCTCTGTTGTCTAGCACTGTGTCTGGTATGTAGCAGGTGTTCAATAAATATTTGTTGAGTGAATGAATGAACAAATACTGTGCATGATTTCTATAGGTTCTTCCCAACTTGAGACCTTGTGATTCATAAAGACTCCCCTCACCATTCCAGTTCTCCTTGCTTTCTTCCTTGACTGCAGAAACAATTACCAAACACTAATATTACGAACCAATTTGAGGACCCTTAATTCCACATACTGTATTTTTTTGCAGTTTTTGGCCAGGGCCAGGTTTGAACCCACCACCTCCGGTATATGGGGCCGGTGCCCCACTCCTCTGAGCCACAGGCACCGTCTACATATATTGTATTTATTTATTTATTTTTTTGATACAGCCTCAAGCTGTCACCCTGGGTAGAGGGCTGTGGCATCCCAGCTCACAGCAATCTCCAACTCCTAGGCTCAAGCGATTCTCCTGCCTCAGCTTCCCAAGTAGCTGGAACTACAGGCAACCCGCCACAATGCCCGGCTATTTTTTGGTTGCAGCCGTCATTGTTGTTTGGAGGACCCGGGCTGGATTCGAACCCTCCAGCTCAGGTTTATGTGCCTGGTGCCTTAGCCGCTTGAGCCACAGGCGCCGACCCATATACTGTATTTTGTATTGTTCCCTAATTACATTAGGAGTTTAAATTCTCCCGAACAAGAGTGCTAGTTCCCGGAAATCACTTTGGTTCACTTGATGCTTGCTTACTGGGCACCACGTATTAAGTATTAGAACCTGCCCAACAAAACCTTACATTCTAAAAATCATAAAAACATTAAAAGTGAGAGCGGGTACTAAGTGTTGTAATAGAAGCATTAGTAAAATGCTATCGTCAGACGGGAAAATAATTTTGCAAGAACACCAATCCAGGAAACCTACAGGTATAAGGTAATATTTCAGTTGAGTCCTGATAGACAACAGGAGTATGTCAGGCTGTTAGGGGGTAATATTAATAGATTCGGGGTAGGTTGATGCTATAGCAAAGAGTTGGAGGTACAAGAATGAGTCTTTCTCACTTTCTGCTTTAATATGTCTTCCCGTTGCACAATAGAAAACTATGCTTTTCAATACCGCAATGGGGGCCTGGGAGGAAAGGTAGGAAGTCAAAAGGGAGTGATCCAACAGCATGGTAGAAAGCGTTGTCTATCTGGTAGCCGGGCCCCAGGGAACTAGTTCGGCTATTATGAGACAGACCCAGGTCAGAGTCGCCAAGTCTGAGCCTTACCTGCTGCCCCTCCCCCACGCGGAGCCCAAGCCGCGGCCAACTCCAAATTCGCTTGTCTTCCTTAAGCCTCTGCATTCTAGGCCCGCCTCCTAAAGCTGCCCATTGGTGGATTCTCCCGGCCAATCTGGGAAAAGCCGAGGCGAGAGGGCCACGCCCCCTCGAATCTTGGAAACAGCGGGAGGGAGCGAGGGAGCCTAAACTAAGGCTCCGGAAGAAGGGCACCGAGAGAGATGTGGCTGCAGAATCACCAGGGGTCAGGTATTTCCGACCTCACCCCAGGTGGAGGAGCTAGCTTCTGGGCAGCGAGAGTTCCCAGAGGGAAATTGACATCCAAATCTCTTCGAGGGATTCTGTTGACGGAGCCTCCACAGAGAAGCCAAAGGAGGAGAGCCCCTACAGAGAAATGAACATCCATGAAAGCTGCTCTTTAGAGATCAGTGTTTTTGCGACCTGGTTTTACAGCTTGGCCTCTCTTGCATTACGCCAATATTCCTTTCAATCCTACATTGCCTCCCTCCAGCGCCACCAATGGACACTTCTTTTCTAAATATGTTTTTGTGTAGGTTGCTGCCGTGTCTGTGAGAAGGTGGGAAGACTGTTTCTGGGGAAGGAAGGATTGAGGACCAAGGCTGGGGAGGCAGGGCAGGAGCTTCGTGTTTTTTGTATCTTCCAATGCCTTCCAGCTCCTCCAAGCCCCTTGGTGGAGGACAGGATGAAAGGAATCATCTTACTTTCATAGAAGACAGAAACAGGAAAAGAATTCAGAGTGAAGATAAAATCCTGGAGTTAGTTGAGAAGAATATCCCAGATGCCAGAGAAAATTGCCTTTAGACTGGCAGTCTTTGGAATAGAATAGAGACATAGCTTTGAAGCTTTGGAGAACTTACTTAGCCTTATTAAGTCTTGATTCTCTCACCACTAAACAAAGAGGTAATAGTTTCTACCTTATAATATTGTAAAGATTGAAGATAATGTATATAAAACACTTAGCGTATAGTTGGCATCCAAGAAATAACTATAGAGATGGGTAGCTTCTCTGCAAATATTCTCTCTCCCCCTTCCTGAGGAACATTATTTTTAGAATGTTGTGTCTGGGGGCCTCTGGTCTCTGAATTATCTCAGGACTCTAGGTGGGCTTTCTAAGTCCTTAGGGTATTTCTGCATCTTCCACTTCCCTTAGTGCCTTCCAGATGGACACAAACTCCTTCCTAAAATATGTAGATGAAACTATGGTAACCATGGAGACATGGCAGGTGACAGGGAGAGGCATAGACAGTGTGAGAGACCAACAGCAAGATAAGAGGAGAGGAGACACAAGCAGCATTCAGACAGAGACCTTCAAGCAAGATGGAAAAACAATGAGTCTAAGCAAGACGGAGTAAAGAGAGGCACGAGTGTTACAAGTGCTCTTCTTCCTGCCTTTTCTTTTCCTGTCTCTCCCCGCCCCCCAAGAATATGGGATGGAGACATCTGAAAATGTCCCTTGCCCTCTCTAAAAATGCCTCCAGGAAACCGCCTTCATCATACTCATCTAAAAGATCCATACAAGGGAGCTCAGGTCCAAGTCTCTCTGTGATATTTGTTCCGTTTGGGGAGAGGTAGGATGCGGATGTACCTGTGTTTGAATCCAGGCTGGATAGTGCTCTCCCTCACAAACTACAAGAAGAAAGCCAGATCTGTCTCTGCATAGTATGGGCGCCGGCTGTGGATCCAAATCGCCTCTCTACACCCTTCTGCACAGTGTCCCATGTGCCGTGTATGGCAGGTCGGGTTTGGCACAGAGGAGCGCATAAAAAACACACCAAATGCCAAGAAGGGGATCTGCTGAAGCTCAGCGAAGAATCCGGATGGTCGGTGTCCGGGTCGTGGAGGAGTTCCCTAAGGGAACACTTAGGTTTGTTGGGGCTAAGGGGAGGTCTGCTAAGAAAGGGAAGTCAGGACTGGAGCCTCTACGTTTTTGAAGGTTTATGTGTGCATGGGTAGGGGAGCGGTTTGCTACCCGACGCCCCCACCCGCAGAGACCGGGCTATAAATAGCACAGCAGAGCTCCGCCCTCCTCTCCCCCCAGCTTCTCTCCTCCGGAGCCGGCGCTGTGCCCGGGGCGCTCCGGGAGGAGGGACCAAGATCCAGCGCCGGGGCGCAGATACTGACACCAAGGGAATCCGGGTGCCCCCCTATAAGCCATGTGGGCCCCCAGGAACCCGGCTCCGCCACCCATGCTGTCCCTTGGTCACGGCCTGAATCCTGGCCGGGCGGAGATTCTGCGGATATTCAGGTATCTATTTGGGCGCACAGCCCAGGAGGGGAAAGCGCAAGGAGTGATTGGAAACATAGCAGGGGCAAAAGAAACCCCCAATTTCCCTCCACCCATTTTAGGTCCCAAATGCAAGCTGCTTCCCTCCCCTCACTCAATTTTTGGGGCTGTGGCAACCTAAAAGAGGTTAGGAATGGGAATACGTGTTTGACTGTATGGGTATGCATGTGTGTGGGTGGGTGGTGTTCAGCATCCTAGAAAGGGGGATTCCAACTGTGGATAAGAAAAGAGGGATGCTGGAAAGGTCTGATAAGCCGTGGGGTGAAGGTGGGGGTGCGGATATCCCTGCGCGTGCACGAACGCATTTGCACGCGCTCGTCGTTTAGTGCGGTGCACACTTTCCACCTCCTCAGGCATGCGCTGGGGGAAGGGGCGTCTCAAAGGCATGAGTTAAGAGGAAGGACTTGTGTGCCATGGAGATCTTCCGCACTCCAAGCCTGGTCACTCCATCAGTGCCTCAGTTTCTCTGCAGAATCCATCAATCCCTTTCTTTTTCTTGCAGGGACCTGCTTTTCCACTAAGACCTCAGGCCTCAGCCAACCACCATCCCCACACCCCCAGCCATCCTCGGCAGGTCCCAGTCCCGGCTCCATCGGTTCCCTCGTCCCAGCCGCAGCCATGCTGCACACCGAGGGCCACGCTCTTCTTCGGGCAGTGGGTCAGGGTAAGCTACGCTTGGCCCGTTTGCTTCTGGAGGGAGGCGCCTACGTGAATGAGGGTGATGCCCAAGGGGAGACTGCACTAATGGCGGCCTGTCGGGCTCGTTACGACGACCCTCAGAACAAGGCGCGCATGGTACGCTACCTCTTGGAGCAAGGCGCAGACCCCAACATCGCAGACCGCCTAGGGCGCACTGCGCTCATGCACGCTTGCGCTGGGGGTGGGGGCGCCGCGGTGGCCTCGCTGCTCCTTGCTCACGGCGCAGACCCCTCTGTCCGAGATCACGCGGGAGCCTCAGCGCTTGTCCACGCCCTGGACCGCGGAGACCGCGAGACCCTTGCCACGCTGCTAGATGCCTGCAAGGCCAAGGGCACGGAGGTCATCATCATTACCACTGATACCTCTCCCTCTGGCACCAAGAAGACCCGGCAGTATCTCAATTCCCCACCGTCCCCAGGAGTGGAGGACCCTGCTCCCGCTCCTCCGAGCCCGGGGGTATGCACGTCGCCTTCGGAAATCCAGCTGCAGACTGCGGGAGGAGGAGGGCGGGGGTTGTTATCCCCTCGAGCCCAGGAAGAAGAGGAGAAGCGGGACGTATTTGAATTCCCTCTTCCTAAGCCCCCCGATGACTCCTCCCCTTCGGAGCCGCTCCCCAAACCACCGCGCCACCCCCCAAAGCCCCTCAAAAGGCTCAACTCGGAGCCCTGGGGCCTAGTAGCACCTCCTCAACCGGTCCCACCCGCCGAAGGGAGGCCTGGGATCGAGCGCTTGACCACCGAATTCAACGGCCTGACCCTGACCAGTCGACCCCGTCTTTCCCGACGTCATAGCACCGAAGGCCCGGAGGACCCGCCCCCATGGGCGGAGAAAGTGACCGGCGCAGGTCCCCTCTCTCGCCGAAATACAGCGCCAGAGGCTCAGGAGTCTGGTCCGCCTTCAGGGTTGAGGCAGAAACTGAGTCGCATGGAGCCGGTGGAGCTCGACACTCCCGGACATCTTTGCCCTGATTCACCAGAGTCCAGTCGCTTGTCCCTGGAGCGTCGCAGATACAGCGCCTCCCCGTTGACCCTCCCTCCAGCGGGCTCGGCTCCCTCTCCGCGCCAGTCTCAGGAGAGTCTGCCTGGGGCTGTATCCCCGCTGAGCGGACGGAGGCGTAGTCCCGGGCTGCTGGAGAGGAGGGGCTCGGGGACGTTGCTCCTGGACCATATTTCTCAAACGCGGCCGGGTTTCCTGCCCCCGCTCAACGTCAGCCCCCACCCTCCTATTCCCGACATTCGCCCCCAACCTGGAGGTCGGGCGCCTTCGCTGCCTGCCCCTCCCTATGCCGGGGCGCCAGGCTCTCCCAGGACCAAGCGCAAATTGGTGAGACGACACTCCATGCAGACTGAGCAGATTCGCCTGCTAGGGGGCTTCCAGAGTCTAGGCGGGCCAGGGGAGCCAGGTCGCTGAGAGAAGTAGAGGAGCCAAGGAGGGTGAGGATCAGGACCTTGATGGGACAGGTGGTAGAACCAGCTCACACATACCTTAGAGATAGGAGTTTCTTGCATGTGCTCATAGGCACAGTGAATGCACACATGGTTGAACATGTGTCCACAAGCACAGCACTCTTATTAGCAAGGAAGGATTAAGTACTCTATTTACTGGGCATATAGACACATTCATTCATGCCCTGGTCATTTCACATGCATGTGGGATACTCGTGTACCCACAGGCACAGCACATCAATAAACATACATGGCCACTTGTGCTAGGGTGCCAAACTCACTTGCATTTGTTCAGAAGCAGTAGGGAACCCCCTACTATGGGTAGTCTTCAATATCTTTGCCCTCCTGCAGAAGCAATCCCTTGCTTTCCATGTAATACCCTGCAACACAACCTATCATGATTTTATGTACTTCACTCTTCATGAATATCCTACCCCATTCCACAGGTCTTGCTTTTCTTTCTAGGCCTGCCTCCTTGTTCACACTTCCAGACCCAAACACTTTTCAGGATATCTTCTTCACTCTTTTGGGGGTTCCTGCAGCAACCCCCAGCCTCAGTTCTGCTGCTGCCCTTCCTGCCTCAACTTCACTTCTCAACTTCCTGCTTTTTATTCCCAGCCTGTCCACCCAATCACTAAAATAGGTTGTTTCATTTTCTCAGGGGGTGGGTCATGGGCTCTAAGCTACTGTCTGCCTGAGCTTATGAAACCCCCCCCAACGTAGAAGTGGGGAGTGACCCTAAATCACTACTCTCTCCACTTGACATATCAAATAAATGTGTTCAGAAGTCTCTGTTTTGTTACTTCTGCCTGGAGGTATGGGTGTGGGGAATGAGGAATGGGGAGGAAGGGTGATCCTAACTTGTAGCTATAATGATCCAGGGGACTTTTAGAGGTTCCAGGCACCTTCTTTCCAGAAGACCAATTGACCAACTGGTTGTAGAAGGAAAGGCAAGTATCCTGTGTCCTGAAGATTTTAAGACATTTGGCAGGCTTTCATTTCCTCCAGTTTCCCCTGTGTCCATCCTTGAATTCTTTAAGATTCCTACAAAGAGTCCCTCTCTCCACCATTAGCAGTTATATCCCAGTAGATTAATTACCTTCTTTCTAGCTTCTTATTTCTTAACCACTCACACTTTTTACTGAGGGTCTCATTTTCATATCACCATCTGTGTTTCATCTATTTACTTCTACTTCTGACCTCTATTTCCCCATCTTTGATTTCTGAGCAACTGTAGGAGGAGTTAAAAGGGCAGTTAGTATAACCTCACCTAAGTAAAAATGGCAAAATGGTCAGTTGACAAAGGGTGTGTTGTGTGTGCATGTATGCAAATCAATCACAAGAACCCAACCTGACAGGTTCTGCCCTCTCCACTCAGGCTTCTCAGCTGGTTTTCTGCATACACTCTTTCTCACTCTAAAGGAAGTAAAAGGAGACTTCCATTCTACTTTCTTTTATTCCTCCCCTTCTCAGAATAGATAATGTGGCATAAAATGAAAAGATAAAAATATTAGGAATCAGAACACCTATATCTGAGCACTTTTTTTTGCCATCTCCTAGCTTTTTTTTTTTTTTTTTGTAGAGACAAGAGTCTCACTTTATGGCCCTTGGTAGACAGCCGTGGCCTCACACAGCTCACGGCAACCTCCAACTCCTGGGCTTAAGCGATTCTCTTGCCTCAGCCTCCCGAGTAGCTGGGACTACAGGCGCCCGCCACAACACCCGGCTACATCTCCTAGCTTTTTAATTTTGGTCAGTGAGCATCTGTTTCCTTATCCATAAAATAATAAAATCTAGTTAGTGATCGTTATCATTAAATAAAAATATGGACTAAAGTATACTGCATAGTATATGGTCACTAAAATGCCAGTATTTTTCTTGCTTCATCACCAATTGCATGTGATACCGGACCAGTCATAATCACTTTTCCGAGTCAGTTTCCTCACCTACATTTATAAAATGAAGTGGTCAAATAATCTCTAAGAATCCTCTCGTGTCTACATTTCTCAGCAGCCTTACGTCCAGGCCCATTTTTTTTTTCCTTCAAGCCCCGCCCCGGGGTTTTTCTGGCCGGCTTTCTAACTCTGGCCAAAGGACTCCCAAAGACTAGCCCAAGCTTTGCATTTCCCTTACACAGGGTATCAATTTTTCTCTTTGCAATTGGTTCTCAGAACCTCCGCCCTCCTCAATAACTTGCCTATGGCGGAGCGGGAGCCCTACAGCTCCCGCCCCCTCATTAGTGATTGGCATGGGACCTAGCTCGTCCCCGCCCTCAATTGACTGACAGCTTGGCCTCGGCACCGCCTTCAGTCCCAAGGCGCTAGCTGACTGGGGTGGGGGACCGTTAGCTGGCCAGGCTGGCAGGCTGCGGGCCGCTACTCTGCTGGAGGCCAGGATGGAGACGATGAGAGCACAGCGGCTACAGCCTGGAGTAGGCAACAGCGGGAGGGGCACTCTTCGAGCCCTGCGGCCCGGAGTGACTGGGGCCGCGGCTGCCGCCGCCACACCCCCAACAGGCCCCCCACCGGCTCCGCCACCTCCCGCACCGCCGCCGCCACCATTGCTCCTGTCCGGGGCCCCCGGGCTGCCCCTGCCCCCCGGCGCCGCCGGCAGCCCGGCTGTGCTGCGGGAGGCCGTGGAGGCTGTGGTAAGGAGCTTCGCCAAGCACACGCAGGGCTACGGCCGAGGTGAGTCTGCGGGTCAGGCCTCCTGCGGGACACCCTCGTAAAGGAGCTTTGCTTCCACAGTCCTCTGGATCGCTATTCCTGGCGTGGAGCCCTAACGTGCATTTCCTTTTGGGGAGTTTACTTCTGGGTTCTACACACTCTCACGCCCAGACGCACATACACATACGTTTAAGCCTCCCACCTCCTCTTTACTGAGTATATTCTCCAGGGATCCCTTTTTTCAGATACAGTCCTCTTTTCTTCCCTTTTCTCCTTTAAAAATGGAATTCCTCCTCTGGCTCAATGCCTTATCATCTTTATACTTTTCAGAACCAGCCACCATTGTCCTTTATCACAGATACAATTTCTCGTTCACATCCTCTCAATCTTCCCTCTGTGATCTCACAATTTCTGGGCTCCCCTGTTAATTTACTCCATCTCCTTAACCTTGACTTTTTAATTCTTTACTTACTTATCTTCAAGCTGATATTTCCATGCAATTTAAGAGTTGCTGGAGAATTAAGCAGCGCCTTCACAAGTCACTCATAACAAGTGTACCTTTAAGTACCATACCATCGAGCCCACTCAGCTTCCTGTGGCTTAGTATCCCCTCTGGTTGTCTTTTTTAGTATGGAGACTAGTAACTGCCTCTGTCTGTCTGGCTTTGTTTTCCTGGCCCTTGCCCAGGAACTGAAGATAAATCCCAGGCCTTGACTCTCTCAATGTTAAGTTCTGTGGAAATGAGCCAGGCTGAAACGCTATTTTGGTTAGCAATCTTCATCTTAAAGATGCCTAATTTCTGAAGGGGGATGTAAGAATTTTGTTTGCTGTTTTTATTTAACCAGTATAGAATTTCCTGTCTGAGTTTGAGTTCCATATTTACAGTGTAAGTAACAAGGAATATATGGTGAGGGTGTGAGATACAGAACTGAAGTCAAGCATTTCAGACATCACTTCTGTTTGATGGCCAGGCAGTCCTTTCAGGCCAGACCTGAAAGTGAATGTATCTTTAACTTTCTAGTAGTTTAACAATAATACACAGAAAGCTTGCAGGGCTTTCTCTATAACTTTTCTTTTTTTTAGTGTAGCAAATAAAGCACACACAGGCTTTGGATATTTCTGTCACTTACCAGCTATGTCTTTGGGGAAGGGACTCAACCTCACTGAACTTCAGTTTCCTCAAGGGTCATGATGTGTATTAACTGAGATATTGCAACTGACATATATTGGGTACCTGAAAATTATCATCTCCAGTTTTCTCATTCCTACTTCCTTAAAAACATCTCATTTTCTTTCATTCTTAAATGCTGATGGTTTATCCCCCCAATTCCAATGAAAACAGATTTTTAGATCCATTTTGCTATATATACCTAATGATTAATTTACCATCAGTTTCCCTTTGTTCTTCAGACAATTTTTTTTTTTTGTAGAGACCGAGTCTCACTGTACCGCCCTCAGGTAGAGTGCCGCACATGGCTCACAGCAACCTCTAACTCTTGGGCTTACGTGATTCTCTTGCCTCAGCCTCCCTCTAACTCTTGGGCTTACGCGATTCTCTTGCCTCAGCCTCCCGAGCAGCTGGGACTACAGGCGCCCGCCACAACACCCGGCTATTTTTTGGTTGCAGTTTGGCCGGGGCTGGGTTTGAACCCGCCACCCTCGGCATATGGGGCTGGCGCCCTACTCACTGAGCCACAGGCGCTGCCCCTGTTCTTCAGACAATTTTAATTCCTATCACAGGGCAAGTACTCTGCTAGATGCTGGAGAGACAAGTGCATATGATTCTGAAATTCATCATGAGAAAGTTATTTTTCCAGTTTAATTCCTAGTTTACTAAGGCTATATGATGGAACTGCCATCATCAACTATTATCCTGCTACTTCAGATATCCTTAAGTTGAGATCAAGGGTAGGTCTTTGCCCCTGGGAACAGGAGTAGCCAGGAGTGCTTATCTTAAATCTGAAGTCTTCCACTTGGAAAATTACAGGCATTTATTACAATTATAGAGGTGTGTACCCTTTTGCTTGTCTATATTACCTGGAGAGCCTCTGATATGGCTTCTAAATTGGGCATCCTGTAAAAACTTTCATTTCTTTAGCAAGGGTGAGGGAAAAAGAAGAGCGTGCTGACAACGAACAGTCAGGCTTCAGACTGTAGTGACTGTCTCTCCAACCTCCCCACCTCCCATCACAGTCTTTCTTATTATTCTTAAGTTTCTCATTTCCAGTCTGGGTGTCCAGCCAGTACTTTAGGAGAGTTTGGCAGATAGTTCAGGAAGTAGAATCTGCCGATTTGGCTCAGAAGTCCTTCTCCACATGGAATCACTCTGTTTCAATTCTTAGGCAAAGCCACCATTGGCATGTACCCATATACCCTTGTGACTGATGGCATGGTATTTAAGGGGATGGCAATGGCTCTATTCCCCTGAATATAATTTATTTTGGTCTCTGCGGAGACCACTCCCTTATCCAGCAATGCTTTACCACATTCCTGACTGCTTTAAATTCCCTTTTTCCAGTCACAGTGTTTGGGTTTTTTGTTTGTTTTTTAAGAGATGCGGTTTTGCTCTGTCTCCCAGGCTGGAGTGCAGTAATTTACATGCAAATAAACAACAGAAATTTATTCTCTTACAGTTCTGGAGGCCAGAAGTCCAAAATCAGTATTACTAGGCCAAAAATGAAGGTGTTGGCAGGGCTGTGGAAGTTCTAGTGGAGAATCTACTCCCTGACTCTTCCAGCTTCTGGGGGCTTCCGACATTTCTTGACTTGTGACTGTATTACTCCAGTCTCACTCTGTGCCTTTTCCTCTTTTGTTTTGTCAAATCTGCCTCTCTCTTATAAGAACACTTGTGATCACATCTCCTTGTAACCTCTAACTCCAGATCTTCTCACCTCAATCTCCCAAGTAGCTGGGACTATAGGCATGTACCACTATGCCCAGCTAACTCTTTAAAGTTTTTGTAGAGGCTGGGCATGGTCACTCACAGTGTAATCCTAGCACTCTGGGAGGCAGAGGTGGTGGATTGCTTGAGCTCATGAGTTCCAGACCAGCCTGAGCAAAAGCGAGGCCCTGACTCTACTAAAAATAGAAAAAAAAGTGAGGCAAGAGCCTTGGTGCCCAGCCAAGTCAGTCTTTTGATTTATCTTCACTCATGTAGGATCTCAGCATTTATACAAAAAAATTCTTCTGTTATTTCACCTGTTTATCCCTTATCTCTCTCTCTCCCTCACCCAATATACACACATAGCTCAATATGCTGTAAGGCTTTAATCAATTTATAGTACACAGGTTTTGGAATCAGAAGACCTGGTGCTGTCAAATAGTAGCTGTGTGATCTTAGAGAAACTGCTTGATCTCTCTATGCCTCATTTGTTCCATTCATTCATTTAAAAAATATTTATTGATCACCAGATGTAGTGGTGAACAAGGCAGATATTTATTCCCTATCTTGACAGAGCTCACAGGTAGCTTTATAGAGCATGTGTGAGGATTAATGGTACAATAAATCAGAGTGTACAACAGAAAAGAGGGTGGGCTTTGGAGACAAACAAACATTGTTTCTAAATCCTGGTTCTGCTCCTTCTGGCCTGTTCCTTAACTTGTTTACTTTTTACAGAATGGGTATTTTGATACCTATCCTGATAGTATTGCATAGATGAAATGAGATAAAAAGCATGCAGCACATAGCAGTACTCAGAGGTTGCTATTATTACGCATTTAAAAATGCTTTGAAAAATGAGCAAATGATAGCTATTGTTAGCATTAACATTTCCTTTGCCTCCTTTTTTCTATATAGCATATAGTCCCTTTCTCTCATTTAACATCTGGCAATCCCTAAACTGACATGATTGAGCAAGTTACTTTTTTTGTTCTGTAACTGCTACATTTCCCTTTTCAAACCTGTTGTTTTGGAATTATTACTATCCCTTTATGTTATAATATGACTACATGATTAGAAATTTTGCCTAGCTCCTCCTGAACTAAGTTGAACAAATGAATAGTGCGTATTATTTTCAATTTAGTTGTTCCTTTTCCTCAGAATCATAGCTATCTTCTTTTCCTATAAGTGACTGGAGTTAAATTGGGTGGTCTGAATATTTCCAATTTTTTGAAATGTTGGGTTAGTCTCTGTGTTAGATCCCTGTGACTTTTGTAACAAATCAAAAACTTGGTAGCTTAAAACAACAGAAATTTATTCTCCTACAGTTCTGGAGGCCAGAGAAGTCTAAAATCAGTATTACTAGGCCAAAAATGAAGGTGTTGGCAGGGCTGTGGAAGTTCTAGTGGAGAATCTACTCCCTGACTCTTCCAGCTTCTGGGGGCTTCCGATATTTCTTGACTTGTGACTGTATCACTCCAATCTCACTCTGTGCCCTTTCCTCTTTTGTTTTGTCAAATCAGCCTCCCTCTTATAAGAACACTTGTGATTGCCTTTAGGGCCTGCCCAGATAATCTAGAACAATCTCCCTATCTCAAATTCTTTAAACACATCTGTAAAGTCTTTGCCATGTAAGGTAACCTTCACAGGTTCTAAGAATTAGGACATTGACATCTTAGCAGGTGCCATATTCAGTCTACCAGAGTCCCCTCCCAGTCCCTCTCTGCCACAAAGACACTGTGGACTATTCAGAGGTACTTTCTAAAAATTGAAATAGTAAATATTTGATGGACTATTGTTAACCAGCTTTCCTACCTACCGTAATAATGTGAATTAAGCCGGGCCAGCTATTCTCACCATCCTGTATCATCACCTCTCAATTTGATTTTCTGTTTATTATCTCTTTAGCCTTGTTTCCCTATCACAAAGTTGTATTTATTCCTTTTCCCCTCCTTCCCCCTATATTTACTGTAGTTTCATGTATTTTAAGGTTTTTATTCTAGTAGATAAATGATCTGTACTTCATTCCACTTAGACATTCATTTAATACCACGTATTTTATTTCCTAAAGGCAATAAAACAAATTATTCTCTTTTTTGTTGTCATTCAACTTCAGGGCTTAAATACTAAAATATTCCTCACTATCTTGGTCTTTCTTGTCAATGACTTTCAGAAAGGCTGGTCGCGGTGGCTCACGCCTGTAATCCTAGCACTCTGGGAGGCTTAGGCGGGTGGATGGCCTGAGTTTATGAGTTCGAGACCAGCCTAAAGCAGAGCCAAAATAAGACCTCGTCCCTAAAAAAAAGAAAAACAGTCGGGCATTGTGGAGAGCACCTGTAGTCCCAGTTACTTGGGAGTCTGAGCCAAGATAATCATTTAAGCTCAAGAGTGTAAGGTTACTGTGAGGTGTGACACCATGGCACTCTACCAAGGATGACTAAGTGAGACTGTCTCAAACAAAAAATGACTTTCAGGCTGTCAAATGTATACATCTCAGTTATTCCTTGCTGTTCTTTAGCCATCCTTATGTATACAATTATATCTATGGTTCCTTGCTGAAAATCCAATAAAAGCTGTGGGCACCCCTCTTATACATATGCACAATACTCATATGCATAAACACACATACAATTTTTACTTAACAGTTTTAGGGGGCTTGTGAAGCCCAACCATAGATGGAATCTTTGATCCTGAGTTAAGATTCCCAAATTGTTTACCTAACAAATGCAATCAGTGTAATCTGGCTTATTGTACCCTCAATGAATCCCCAACAATAAAAAAAAAAAAAAAAATTAAATAAATTAAAAAAAAAAAAAAGATTCCCAAATTGGAAAGAACATTGGCATCAGGATACGCAGATTCATGGCCCAACTAATAGCTGTGTAACCTTGAGCAAGTCATCTGCCCCACCTCAGCCTAAGATGGACTAGGATCTCTAAAAGTTCCTTCTAGCTTTAAAAATGAGTGAGTCTATGTGCATTTTCAAATATCAATCACAATTGCTTTTTCTTGGCCATTTTGCCCAGTTTCTCATTGCCCAATATACCCACATTTTTTGGAATAAGACTCCATTTTTCTTGACCATTTTGCCTAATATACTCACATTTTTGGAATAAGACTCCCTGTTTCATTTGGCATTGAGTAATCATTTAAAAATTGCCCTCTGACTTCACCTAGCAAATGTGAGCAGTATAACAGGGCTCATTGTACCCTCAATGATTCCCCAACAATAAAAAAAAAAAAAATGCCCTCTACTCTGTGCCATGAGGGATTTAACTGAATGTAGACTGGACATATACTTTTTTTTTTTTTGAGACAGAGCCTCAAGCTGTCGCCCTGTGTAGAGTGCAATCGCATCACAGCTCACAGCAACTTCAAAATCCTGGGCTTAAGCGATTCTCTTGCCTCAGCCTCCCAAGTAGCTGGGACCACAGATGCCTGCTACAACATCAAGCTACTTTTGGTTGCAATTGTCATTGTTGTTTGGCAGGTCTGGGCTGGATTCGAACCTGCCAGCTCTGGTGTGTGTGGCTGGTGCTTTAGCCACTTGAGTCACAGTCCTCAAGTCTGGACATACACTTTTTAACAAAACCTTCCTAATTAAGGTGGTCTTCTCCCCTTCCTCTTTATCCCAATATTCTCCCTATTGTTTGCATGTCAGGAGAGCTATCACCCAGTGCATTGTGTTAAATTGTCTCGAAGAGAGAACTGGGCTAAAAAGATCTCAAAAGAAATAAGATGGCTAAGCTTTCTAGGCAGCATTGACCTTTGAAAAGCCCTTGCCAAAACAAAGCGTGAGAAAGAGAGTTTCCTTTTCTTGCTGTCTTTTAATAGAATGAATTTCTAAAAAGGCAAATATAAAAAAAAATAAATAAATAAAAATAAAAAGGTAAATATAGGATATTAGAAAAGAGTTTATACTGCTTTTCACCTCTGGTTGGTACATGGGTTGTTCTGTTGCAGAGCAGGTGAGATAACTTATTACTGGCTACTAGATTTTATTTTATTTTATTTTATTTTTTTAGAGACAGAGTCTCACTCTGTTGCCCTTGGTAGAGTGTCGTGGCATCACAGCTCACAGCAACCTCCAGTTCTTGGGCTTAGGCAATTCTTTTGCCTCAGCCTCCCAAGTAGCTGGGACTACAGGTGCTGACCACAACGCCCGGCTATTTTTTGTTTGCTGTTTGGCCAGGGCTGGGTTTGAACTCACCCTCGGTATATGGGGCTGGTGCCCTACTCACTGAGCCACAGGCACCGCCCCCTGGCTACTAGATTTTAAATAACTTATTAACAGGAACTGTGTGTTGTTCTTTACATCCCTAATGCCTAGAATAGAACCACACACTTTATTTTTATTATTTATTTATTATTTGCAGTTTTGGCCAGGGCTGGGCTTGAACCCGTCACCCCCCAGTATATGGGGCCAGTGCCCTCCTCCTTGAGCAATAGACGCTGCCCTTTATTTTTATTTTTATTTTTTTTGTGGTTTTGTTTTTTTTTTTGGCCGGGGCTGGGTTTGAACCCGCCACCTCCAGCATATGGGACCGGCGCCCTACTCCTTTAGCCACAGACGCCACCCTGCCCTTTATTTTTTATTTATTTATTTTTTTAGGCAGAGTCTCACTATGTTACCTTTGGTAGAGTGCTGTGGAATCACAGCTTACAGCCACCTCAAACTCTGGGGCTCAAGTGATTCTCTTGCCTCAGCCTCCCAAGTACCTGGGACTACAGGCGCCCGCCACATGTCATTGTTGTTTAGCAGGCCCGGGTCGGGCTTAAATCTGCCAGCCTTGGTGTATGTGGCTGGCACCCTACTCACTGAGCTATGGGCGTAGCCACACACACTTATTAAGTGCTCAAATTTTTGCTTAATGTGTGTGGCAGCCATGAAAATGTGCTATTCTTATTTCCTGCTGCAGGGAGCATAACTAACAGCCTCAGCTGCTGCTCCCTCTGGGTCCATCACCACATTTGTACAAAGGCCATGCTTCATGTAAGTTGCTCCCAGCCAATGCCTTAGCATAGCAGAGGTTTTAAACACAGGCACATTCTGGTGAGATGTGGGATTCCTTTGGCATGAAGCCTTCCCACTGGGTTGGCCAAACCTTTCTTGAAATTGCACTGCAGTCTGAGACTCTCAAATCCAAACCTCCTTCCTTCCCTCTCTTCCACAGGTGTCAGACCTTCACTGTGAGCTGAGGGCTCTCCCTGCCTTCTCCTACTTCCTCCCCAGTAAAATCTCTTGCATGTCTATCCCATCTTGGTGTCTTCTTGGAAGACCTGAACTAAGGTAATAGAATGAATCAGTCCTCATTGTAATTAAGAGCAGGAGAGTCCATGTTGCAAGATACTGGAAAGCACATGTGATAACTTATTATAAGACTTTAGTTAAATGTTGGAATCCCAGAGTCAAAGAGATACTTTCCAAAGCCAGAATGGGCTCAGCGCCAGTAGCACAGTGGTTATGGTGCCAGTCACATACACCGAGGGTGGTGGGTTCGAACCCAGCCGGGCCAGCTAAACAACTGCAACAAAAAAGATATCTGGGCGTTGTGGCAGGCGCCTGTAGTGCCAGCTACTTGGGAGGCTGAGGCAAGAGAATCGCTTAAGCTGAAGAGTTTGAGGTTGCTGTGAGCTGTGATGCCAGAGCACTCTACCGAAGGCGACATAATGAAACTCTGTCTCCCCTCCCCCCCCCAAAAAAAGGCAGAATGCCCTCATCCCTCCTTCTGTTTAAAATCCTTCAATTGTGCCGGGCGCGGTGGCTCACGCCTGTAATCCCAGCACTGTGGGAGGCTGAGGAGGGAGAATCGCTTGAGCTCAGGAGTTCGAGACTCGCCTGAGCGACAGTGAGACCCCGACTCGTGAAAAAAATGGAAAAACCCAGCCGGGCGCCGCGGCGAGCGCCTGTAATCCCAGCGGCTTCCGGAGGCTCAGGCAGCAGGGTGCCCGCAGCCCGAGTCTGAGGTTGTGGTGAGCTACCACACCCACTGCACTCTGCTCAGGGGCATAGGGTGGGACCCTGTCTCAACAACAACAACAAAAAAAATCCTTCAATTGTTCCCTGTTGCTCTAGGACAGTGGTTCTCAACCTTCCTAAAGCCTCGACCCTTTAATACAGTTCCTCATGTTGTGGTATCACGTTCCACAACATGAGGAACTGTATTAAAGGGTTGGTCGCAGCATTAGGAAGGTTGAGAACCACTGCTCTAGGATAAAGCCAATATTCTAATGTGGCCTAAAAAGCCCTACTTGATCTGGTCCCTGCCCCCTCTAACAACCTCATCTTGCATTACACTCCCCCTCACACTCTCTTCTGGACCCACAATGATTTTCTTTCAGTCTCTTTATTCACTGTGTTCTCTGATGTCACAGTCTTTGTACCTTCTATTCCTTATGCTCAGAACACTATTCTCTCATCTCTTGCCTAGTGAATTCCTACTCATACCTGAGCTTAGACATCACCTCCTAAGCTAAAAGGGTAGCTTTCTTTGACCTTTAAACTAGGTCAGATATTCTTACATTTCTCACCATCTATAACTCCTTTATAGCTCTTATCACATTATAATTTCACATTTATTTGAGATTATTTGCTTATTCGTATCTCTCTCCCCCTTTATAGTGTAGGCTATAATTTCAGGTCTGGAGTTTGATTTTATTCCATTTACAACTGTTAAGGCAGCCAGTTACTGTTTCATGGATGCTGGCTCAAGTCAAGAGATTTCTGGGTCAGAGACAAAGGACTTTATTACTCACAGCATAGCAAGTAGCATGAGCATCACATTTGTATCAGTCCTTCTTGCCTCTTCCGAAGTCTGATGTGGAGGGCTCAGGTAGTTGCTTACATATGCCATGGATTACATCGCAAGAGAGGTACACTGAGCTTGGGGAACTTCCCCTTTTATAATGAGCTGTAAGTAAGCTTGTTCTTCATCCTAGTGGGAGACACTACCTCCTCCCTTAAGGTTTCTTACTGCAAACACAGTCCTGAGAAATGGCCCAAGTTAAGGAGAAGTCAGGACTTTGTAAATCTTTTTTTGTTTGTTTGTTTTTTTTTTTTGGCCGGGGCTGGGTTTGAACCCACCACCTCCGGCATATGGGACCGGCGCCCTACTCCTTGAGCCACAGGCGCCGCCCCAGGACTTTGTAAATCTTAACATACCCTGCAAGATGTGAAGGACCATGAGAGACCCATGGAAAAAAGTCTCCCACCACACAGTTCCTCCAAAAAATCATTTATACCAAGGTAAAGCTGGAGAAGAGAAGCATTCTCTTTCTTTTCTCTTTCACGTAGTATATACATAGTATTCCCAGATGGATAAGGAATTTGGACATGGATATGTTTACTAGAAGAAACACACGCTTGAGAATGGCTAGTAGGGCCCCATTTCTTTGAGCAACCCTGATGCATAAAAGAATATTGACTTTGGAGCTGCCTGAGTTTCACTTCTTATTCTGGTACTTTCTAGCTGTTATAACCTTGGGCAAGTTATTTAACCTTTCTATGTCTCGTTTCTCTCATCTGTAAAATAGGGATAATAAAAGTACCTGCTTCACAGGTTGTTGTTGATTAAATGGGTCAAACACTTAAGGAAATGGCTAACAAGCAGTAAATTTTCAATAAATATTAGCACTTACTATGGTGGTTATTTATCATCATCCTGGCCCAGCTGACCAACTAGAAGTGGAATAATCTACTTGTATTTCATTAAGCAGTAATAATGGTATGCTGACCTTGGAAACTCTGGTTCCAGTATTTAAATTACTCTAGGACTCAATCAAAATGTGAACTAGAGGTGAGGAAGCAAAGCAGGCATACTCTATTCTTCCTATGCAAATTATTTTAATCACAGTCTATGACTTTAAATGCTATTAAATGGTGACAGGCAGGGAGCTAAAGGCAGACTCATAACATAGGTACAGATTACAGGTGGGGTAATGACGTACTGTACAATTTGGAGGCACTCTCCTCACTGAACTTAACTGCTTCTCTTTTTGTAGTGAATGTGGTGGAGGCACTTCAGGAATTCTGGCAGATGAAGCAGTCTCGTGGGGCGGACTTGAAGAATGGGGCTCTAGTGGTTTATGAGATGGTTCCCTCCAACAGTCCTCCCTATGTCTGCTATGTCACCCTGCCTGGGGGAAGTTGCTTTGGGAGTTTCCAGGTAAGAGTTGTGAGGTAGCAGTAGCCAAGATAAATGCTTAGGTTAGGGTTAGCATTTGTCTTCATAAGGGCTTTCTTCACTATTTTGGTCATTAAATGTATGTCTGAAATTACAGATTTGAGGATCTAAACCAAATGTTTTTCAAACTTTTCTTTCTCATAGCACACTTGAACTTAAAGTTAAACTCCCATGGCACACTTAAATTATGTTGATCCAAAAAAAAAAAAAAGTAAAAAAAAACTGTTTTTGGAACTTCTTTCAAAAATAATTTAATTAATAATCTTTAAAACTTTTCATGGCACCCCTAAGATCTTCTCACAGCATGCCAGTGTGCTGCAGCACGCTGATTGGAAAGCACTGACCTAAACCAATTCTGGGTAAATAATTCTGGCAAGCATCTGAGGCTCATTTGACCACAAAAGAACCTTCATAGCATGCTTTTCTTTTAAAAACTCACATTTTTAAATTTGAGGAATAATTAATATGCCCTTAGTTTATCAGACTACCAGCTATTCTGATCTGACCTCTATTATTGCCTTCCTACTTCTTGCCATCTCTTCTTGAGGATATAGAACAATATTCTTTTTTTTTTTTTTTTTTTTTAATTTGGCCAGGGCTGGGTTTGAACCCGCCACCTCCGGCATGTGGGACCGGCGCCCTACCCGCTGAGCCACAGGCGCCGCCCTAGAACAATATTCTTTGCCCCTGCCGGGCGCAGTGGCTCATGCCTATAATCCCAGAACTGTGGGAGGCTGAGGCTGGAGGACTGCTTGAGCATAGGAGTTCGAGGCTTGTCTGAGTGAGAGTGAGACCCTGACTTACGAAAAAAATGGAAAAACCCAGCTGGGCACTGCAGCAAGCCCCTGTAATCCCAGTGGCTTCAGAGGCTGACGCCCACAGCCTGAGTCTGAGGTTGCAGTGAGCTATGACACCATTGCACTCTGCTCAGGGAATAGGGTAGAACTCTGTCTCAACAAAAACAAAAACAACAAAAAGAAAACAGTCCTTAGAAGCCAAGTGAAAAACACTTGGCTTCTAAAAAAGCCCCTATGCGGGCGGCGCCTGTGGCTCAGTCAGTAAGGCGTCGGCCCCATATACCGAGGGTGGCGGGTTCAAACCCAGCCCCGGCCAAACTGCAACCAAGAAATAGCCGGGCATTGTGGCGGGCGCCTGTGGTCCCAGCTACTCGGGAGGCTGAGGCAGGAGACTCGCTTAAGCCCAGGAGTTGGAGGTTGCTGTGAGCTGTGTGAGGCCACAGCAATCTACCGAGGGCTGTAAAGTGAGACTGCCTCTACAAAAAAAAAAAAAGCCCCTATGCTTTTTTCGTAGGCAATTACCACAGAAAGCAATAGTTGAGTTCTCTAAGAGATCAAAGAGGAGGGACTATGTAATCATCTAAGAGTTAGGAGATCTAAACTCTTATACCCTGACTACCAGTGAGACAACTCAGGTAACTCTTCTGGGCCTGTTTCCCCTGTTAGATTATTTCTAAAGATTTTTCTACTGCTAACATTCTACTGTTGTAAGAAAGATCTATGATGTTGAAAGGAATGGTTGTTATTATGGGGTATTAAGAAATTATTATGGACTAGGGTGAATAATGTTTATTGTCATAAGATAGATTTTTAACATTACAGACAGGAAGGTAGCCTTCTAAAATCTCAACTAAGAGTCTGAATAGAAATTTAGAGAAGATAATAAACACTTTTGCTCTATTTTCCATATTGTTTGTGTAACTTAGACAAAGTTAGAATACCCGCTATGTGGTTCCACAGGATCTTGAACTTCCCCTACATGTATCACTTATTATAACACATCATAATTGTTTGTCTTTCCTAGTGGGATATGCTCCATGGAGGCAAAGATAGTGTCTGTGTCCTTTCCTGCTCATTAAATCCCTACCACCCAACTCAGTACCCAGCAGATAGTAGGCAGTTAATATATCTGTTGCATGAATGCTGTTATAGTTTAGTTCCTGCCTCAAACAGAAATAGTCCTAAGAGGCCAGGATCACCTGAGCTCACAAGTTCAAGACCAGCTTGAGCTAGAGTGAGACCCCATCTCTAAAAATAGCCAGGCGTTGTGGCAAGCACCTGTAGTCCCAGCTACTCCTGAGGCTGAGGCAAGAGTATCACTTGAGCTCAAGAGTTTGAGGTTGCTGTTAGCTATGATGCCATGGCACTCTATCAAGGGTGACAAAGTGAGACTCTATCTCAAAAGAAAAGAAAAGAAACAGTCCTAAGGAAGCTTCATTTCAAATCAGGTGATTAATTTTTTTCCCTGAGAACATCAGCCATTTTAGAAAAATAAATATATGACCAGGATGGCTAATGTTAATGCTTTCTTTTTTTAGAGAATCAGATCTTTCCTTCTTTTCACTTCATCACATTGTTAAATAATGATTTGAAATTTTTATGATGATGCCTATATTAGTTATATAGTAACACAGTAATTTGATTTCTATTATTTTCTGGAAGAATAGAATTATCTCTGTTGGCCTCTTTTAGTTTACACCTTTTTTGTTTGTTTGTTTTTTATTTTTATTTTAAGAGACAGAGTCTCACTTTGCCACCCTCAGTGACACAGCTCACAGCAACCTCCAACTCCTGGGCTTAGGCTATTCTCTTGCCTCAGCCTCCTGAGTAGCTGGGACTACAGGCGCCCACCACAACACCTGGCTATTTTTTTGTTGCAGTTTTGGCGGGGCCGGGTTTGAACCCACCACCCTTGGTATATGGGGCTGGCACCCTACCCACTGAGCCACAGGCGCCACCGTTTATACCTTTTATATCCACTTTGGCAAGTAAAATTTCTCCTGGTGGTTTTCTTCACAGATGACTTTTTTAGAAACAGCACTACAGAACAGAGTGGACAACAGCCACTAGAGAAATAGAAACAGAGAAATTGAAGAAGCAAGACGACTTAGGGCTAATGTACCAAGCTTCATATGCTGCCTCAGAGAGAACTATCAGCTAAAGAAAATTAGGAATTAATATGGTGATGATGGTTAAGTAGTGAACATAACCTGGTCATGCAACATTACTTTCTTCCTTTCCCCTAATCTTAATCATAAATGACGAAGGGCACAGAGGCCTTTGAGGGAGCCAGTAAAGAATTATAAAGGAATGCTGTGGTGGCTAGAGATTTGAAATTGAATGATTTATGACTTCTGAAAATCAGACATGTTCTATGATACCTGGTTCAGGGATAGCTCCTTTGGCTCACTTGTTAGGGGAAATGCTTGCTTAAAGCTAAAAATAAAGTCCAGGAATCCCAGATGGATGCTTTCTGATAGGGACGAGAGCCCTCTTGAATAGAAGCAGCCTCAACACAGCTTTGTTCTAACCTTAGATTATCTAGATGAATCAAAAAAATCTTGCCTGTCCACAGAAGAAGAGAATAAGATACAGATTTCTAATAAGTTGGCCAGAATCTGGGTTTGAGTAATTAACTCTGTTGACGGTTTAAATGGGGGTATTTTTCATGTCCAATGATTATATGCTGACTTCAGCTGTCTTCCTCATTCTGCATTTAATTTGGTATGAGCTATAGCTGTCTCCAGTTCTTAATGACTTCAGGATGTTGAATCAAAATTATGTTTCCAAACAGCCCAACCACTTTATAGTAAAAACTTTAGAGAGTGTGTTGAATACAACTGATTTTTTGTAAGAGTGTCCAAGTGTCTTCTGTCTCAAGTGTCTCCCTCCCGTTGTTCCTTCCCGTTTCTCAGATGCACATGTACACATATTCTCACTCTTTCTCCCCTGCCTAGTTTTGCCCTACAAAAGCTGAGGCCCGGAGGAGTGCTGCAAAGATTGCACTAATGAACTCTGTGTTTAATGAACATCCGTCCCGAAGAATCACTGATGAGTTCATTGAGAAGAGTGTCTCTGAGGCCTTGGCATCTTTCAATGTAAGTTGCATGGAGTTGGAAGGAAGAAGAGTGGGGGATGGGTGAACTGGCAAAGTTGGGAAGTCTTATAAATTACTGGGAAATATAGATGAATTCTTGTTTTCTTACCTGTCTACCTCTTTGTTCTTTCTGTTTATTTTCTGTTGTGTCATGTGTTCCATGTCTCAGTCTCTAATTCTACATGTGTTTATATGTGGGTTTTTGTTTTGTTTTGAGACAGAGTCTCATTCCATTATCGGGTACAGTGCCTTGGCACTGTAGCTCACAGTAACCTCAAACTCTTGGGCTTGAGCAGTCCTCTTGCCACAGTCTCTGGAATATCTGGAACTACAGGCACCTGCCACAACGCCTGGCTAGTTTTTCTATTTTTCATAGAAACAGGGTCTCACTCTCGGTCAAGTTGGTCTCAAATTCCTCAGCTCAGTGCTAGGATTACAGGCGTAAGCCACTGTAGCTAGCCTTGTGTTTATGTATTATTATTATTTTTTGTAGAGACAGAGTCTCACTTTTTGGCCCTTGGTAGAGTGTCCTGGCATCACAGCTCACAGCAACCTCCAACTCTGGGCTTAGGCGATTCTCTTGCCTCAGCCTCCCAAGTAGCTGGGACTACAGGCACCCTGCACAACACCTGATTATTTTTTTGTTGCAGTTTGGCTGGGGCTGGGTTTGAACCCACCACCCTCGGTATATGGGGCTGGCGCCCTACCCACTGAGCCACAGGCATCCCCCAGATATATAGAAACTTTTAATTCAAGATTTATGGACTTTTATTATTTCAAAATGAAAACTGAGCTTGAATTTTGCTTTCCCCAATTTTGGTTTAAGACCTTAGTCCCTTATTATTGTTTTTTATTTTATTTATTTATTTTTAATTAAATCATAGCTGTGTACATTAATGCAATCATGTGGCACCATACACTGGTTTTATAGACCATTTGACACATTTTCATCACACTGGTTAACATAGCCTTCTAGCATTTTCTTAGTTATTGTGTTAAGACATTTACATTCTACATTTACTAAGTTTCACATATCCAGACTAGGGTTTCTTTTTCCTTCTTTCTTTGCTTTTCTTTGTTTTGTTTTTATTAATTATTATTATTTTTTGAGACAGAGTCTCACTATGTCACCCTTAGTAAAGTGCTGTGATGTCACAGCTCATAGCAACCTCAAACTCTTAGGCTTAAGCAACTCTCTTGCTTCAGCCTCCCAAGTAGCTGGGACTACAGGTGCCTGCCACAATGCCCAACTATTTTTGTTGTTATTATTGTTTAGCAGGCCCGGGCTGAGTTCAAACCCACCAGCCCCAATGCATGTGGCTGGTGCCCTAATCACTGAGCTACAGACGCCAAGACTATTTTGTTTTTAGAGACAGGATATTGCTCTGCTGCCCAGGCTAGAGTGCACTGGACCAGTCATACTTCACTGCAGCCTCAAACTCCTGGCCTGTGTTCTTTCTGCCTCAGCCTCCCAAGTTAATGGGATTATAGGCATGAGTCACTATAGCAATTAGAATTTTTATTGTCACTTGTCTCCTGCCTCCATTATTTCATCTTATCAATAAAGAACTTGATAGTGTCTTGTCTTTTTCCCTTTTGGAAATGAGGAGGATACTTTATTTATTATTTTTAAAAATAATAACTGGTCTTTCAAACAATGATGATGATAATAATCACAACTAATCCTGTGTATTTACCCTGTGCCAGGGACTATTCTAGGGGATTTATATGTCGTATTTTATCTTATTTGAACATCACAACAATCCTATGAAGTATAAGTACTATTATTACCCCTATTTTACAAATGAGGACACAAAAAACATAGAAGTGAAGTTTTTGTCTAAAGTGAAATAGCTAGTAAGTGGTAGTGCCAACAAAGACTAGATAGAAAGCCAAGCAAACTTTGTTTTTTTCTTTTTTTTTTTTCTTTGAGACTTCTTGTTCTGTCAACCAGGCTGGAGTGCAAGACATGGCTGGTGCATCCATATCTTACTATTGCCTCAAACTGCTAGGCTCAAGAGTAGCTGGGACTACAGGCATACATCACCATACTTGGCTTTTCTTATTTTTTTGTAGAGATAAGAGTCTTGACTACGTGGTCTCTGAAGTCCTGTCCTCAAGCAGATTCTCCCAGTTTAGCCTCCCAAAATGCTGAGATTACCCACATACACCACCAAGCTGGGCCTCTAAACACTAAGTTTAGAATTACAGTTTAGAAATTGACACTGCCTTCATCCTTCCTCCCTGCAAATTCATTAATAGGGTGATAAAGTCAGACCAGTTTTCTGTTTCTGTTCTCTTTGCATTTAGTTAAGATGTAATTACATAGATTAAATTATTTCAGTTATCTTCTTTGTGGCTTGAATTAAATTATCTCTGATTCCTTTCCAATTATATTCTAATGATCCTTTCACTTATCAAGTATTCTGTGATGAAATGTTCGCTGAATAAATGGAAATGGTTTAACAATGTTAGATGTGGGCTCGGCGCCTATATCACAGCGGTTACAGTGCCAGCCACATACACCGAAGGTGGTGGGTTCGAACCCGGCCCCGGCCAGCTAGACAACAATGACAACTATAACAAAAAATAGCTGGGTGTTGTGGCAGGTGCCTGGAGTCCCAGCTACTCAGGAGGCTGAGGCAAAAGAATCTCTTAAGCCCAAGAGTTGGAGGTTGCTGTGAGCCGTGATGCCACAGCACTCTACCAAGGGTGACATAGTGAGACTCTGTCTCAAAAAAAAAATGTTAGATGTGGAAGTGTGATACGAGGCAGAACTTCCAAACTGTTCGTGTCACTCTAGTGTAGTCCAAATAAGTTGCATGTGTGCCATGATACTGATTCCCTTCAGCTCTCAGGGGACTGGGCAAGGCCTGGAACAAATGGACTTCTCTGCCCAAAACCACTCTGATTGCCAGCAGCCTCTGTGTCTCCCAGCTGGCTATACAAATATGATCATTATTTTATATGTGCCATGTCATAGAAGTTTGAGAGGCACTGAATAAAGTATCATGCTGAATAGTTAAAAGTAAAAATGAAAACTCACTTGCCTCGGGCAGTGCCTGTGGCTCAAGGAGTAGGGCGCTGGCCCCATATACCAGGGGTGGCGGGTTCAAGCCCAGCCCTAGCCTAAACTGCAAAAAAAATAAAATAAACAAATAAATAAATAAATAAAAGATCGAATGAGCCCAGGAGTTGGAGGATGTTGTGAGCTCTGATGCCACGGCACTCTACCCAGGGCAAAAGCTTGAGACTCTGTCTCAAAAAAAAAAAGTAGAATAAAATAAAATTGGGAGGGGGATTAAAACAAAAAAAAAGAAAAGAAAACTCACTTGCCTCAGAGCCCTAAGGCCTAATTTTGAAGATTATCTTTTTCCTTCCTCCCAGTAAAGCCCCTCCAGGTTTCTGCTTCCAAATCCAAATTTTGTGATCCTTGCTTCACCACAGAGATTATTATTAAACCGTATGAGTTGGTATTCTGACCTCCAGTTGATTCTAGCACAGTAAAAACAAATAATAATGATAATAATAATTACTAGTACTTTTGGCTTACTTCCTGAGTGGTTGGCATTATTTTAGGTCCAATACATATACAGTACAGGAAAACCCTATAATAGACTTTATTGGGTTATAACCTGATTGGCTCTTGACTTCTACCTACCCTCTTTCTCAAAGAATGCTTAATAGGCTCGGCGCCCATAGCTCAGTGGTTAAGGCACCAGCCACATACACCAGGGCTGGCAGGTTCAAACCGGCCCAGGCCTGCTAAACAACAATGACAACAACAACAACAAAATAGCCAAGTGTTATGGCGGGCACCTGTAGTCCCAGCTACTTGGGAAGCTAAGGCAAGAGAATTGCTTAAGCCCAAGAGTTTGAGGTTGCTGTTATCTATGATGTCTCGGCACTCTACCTAAGGGTGACATAGTGAGACTCTGTCTCAAAAAAAAAAAAAAAAAAAAAAGATGCAGAATAAAGTTCTAATCTTGGGATGTACAGGTGTGTGGAACTGGCTAGAAAGAATAGGCAACCTCTTAGGAAGCAAGAGGAGAAAGTTGGGTCCCCATGTTCCCAGTAGTAAGCTGACCCCATGTGAATTTCCTAGATCAATTCACAAAAAGGTCACCAAAAGGAGATGCCCTATTGTGTAAGTCCCAGTCAGCCCCAAGATCTGGAATTATCTCCAATAGTTAAACCAGAAACAAAAACAACCACCAAATGAACACCAAACCATAGCAGACCATAGCATAGTGGATTTGTATTATGTAACTTGACACCAGGTCCAGCAAAATAATGCATCTACATTTTATATGATTGGTGTTTCTACACCACATTTATTCCTTTTTAACCTTTTTTTTTCTTTTTAAAGACAGAATCTCACTCTGTCATCCTGGGTAGAGTGCGATGGCATCATAGCTCACAGCAACTTCAAACTTCTAGGCTTAAGCAATCCTCTTGCCTTAGCCTCCCAAGTAGCTGAGACTACAGATGCCTGTCTGGCTAATTTTTTCTATTTTTAGTAGAGATGGGGTCTTATTCTTGCTCAGGCTGGTCTTGAACTCCTGAGCTCAGGCGATCTACCTGCCTGGGCCTTCCAGAGTGCTAAGATTATAGGAATGAGCCACCACACCTAGACTTAACTTTTTAATTTATAAAATGTACTTAATTCTCAAAAAAATCCTATAAGGTAGGTCTATGATTATTCCCATTTTACAGATGAGGAAAATGAGAAAGAGAGAGGTTAAATGACTTGACCAAGGCTATACTAGTAGTAGGAGCTTCAGTCCAACCTCTGAACTTCCATGCTGTATTGATTTTTGCGCATACTAGGCTTGAAGGTAGAACAATGTGTTTTAGTTCTACCCTTTCAGGGATATATCAACAGTAGACACATTAGGAGGCGTAAATATCCCATGCTTATGAATTCTACTAGTTCTCTTTCAAATTCATTGCCCAGTTGTCCTCTAGGCCTGTGGTCCCCAACCTAGGCACCCTGTTAAGAATCTGGCCACACAGCAGGAGATGAGTGGTAAAGGAGGGAGCTAGTGAGCAAAGCTTCATCTGTATTTACAGCCACTCCCTTATAGCTTACATCACATCACCACCTGAGCTCCACCTTCTGTCAGATAAGCCAAAGCATTACATTCTCATAGGAGCGGGAACCCTGCTGTAAACTATGCATCTGAAGGGTCTAGATTGAGCACTACTATAAGAATCTAATGCTTGATGATCTTGAAGTGGAAAAGTAATACACTTGAATCATCTACAGACCACCCCCACCCAAACCCTACTCTGTGGAAAAACTGTCTTCCATGAAATTGGTCCCTGATACCAAAAAGGTTGGGGATCACTGCTTTAGACTAATTCAATACTGAACTCATATTATTTAGGCTAAATCAGAGCACATCTCTCTGCCTTAGTGTTCCCACTTTGTAAAACAGAGAAAATTAGATTAACCTTTTCCTTTACCTATGCATCTGTGCTGACCAATAGAATAGCCACCAGCTCCATATAATTATTGAGCATTTGAAATTGGTTAGTATGAATTGAGATATGCTGTATATAAAACAGGCTGGGTGCTTTGGTTCATGCCTGTAATCCTAGCACTCTGGGAGGGTGAGGTAAGAGGATCACTTAAACTCAGGAGATCAAGACTCTTGTCTCTACTAAAAATAGAAAAATTAGTTGGGTGTCATGGCAGGTGCCTATAGTCCCAGCTACTCAGGAGGCTGAGGCAGGAGGATTGCTTGAACCCAGGAGTTTGCGGTTGCTGTGAGCTAGGCTGATGCCATGGCACTCCATCTGGGTAACACAGTGAAAAACACTCTGTCTCAAAAATAAAAAAAAAAAAGAAAGAAAAGAAAAGTAGGCCAGATGCAGTGGCTCATGCCTGTAATCCTAGCACTCTGGGAGGCTGAGGCAGGTGGATTGCTTGAGTTCAAAACTTCAAAACCAGCCTGAGCAAGAGCAAGACTCTGTCTCTAAAAATAGCCAGACATTGTGGCACCTGTAGTCCCAGCTACTTGGGAGGCTGAGGCAAGAGGATCACTTGAGCCCAAGTGTTTGAGTTTGCTGTGAGCTATGATGCCATGGCACCCTACCAAGAGCATCAAAGTGAGACTATGTCTCAAAAAAAAAAAAAAAGCATTAATAGATACCAAATTTTAAAAAATTCTTACATGAAAAAGGATGTAAAATAGGCTCAGCACTCCATAGCTCAGTGGCTAGGGCACTGGCCACATATACTGGCGCTGGCATGTTCAAACCCAGCCTGGGCCTGCTAAACAATGACAACTACGACAAAAAAATAGCCAGGCATTGTGGTGGGCACCTGTAGTCCCAGCTACTTGGAAGGTTGAGGCAAGAGAATCGCTTAAGCCCAAGAGTTTGAGGTTGCTGTGAGCTGTGATGCCACAGCACTTTACCGAGGGCAACATAATGAGACTGTATCTCAAAAAAAAAAAAAAAAGAATGTAAAATATTTCATTAATATTTATACTGAATATAGTTGAATAATATTTTAAATATATTGGATTAAATAAAACATGCTATTAAAATTAACATTACCTGGGGCGGCGCCTGTGGCTCAAAGGAATAGTGCGTCAGCCCTATATGCCAGAGGTGGCGGGTCCAAACCCAGCCCCAGCCAAAAACTGCAAAAAAAAAAGAAAATATTAATATTACCTGTTTATTTTTACTTTAACGTAGAGTCTAGAAAATTTAAAATTAAACATGTGGGTTTGCATTATATTTCTTTGGGACAGTACTGCTTGAGATGATAATCTCAATTGAAAATGTATTTGTCTTTTCCTTTTCTCTGCTACCAGGGCAACAGGGAGGAAGCTGACAACCCAAATACAGGAATTGGTGCCTTCCGATTCATGTTGGAATCCAACAAGGGCAAGTCAATGTTAGAGTTCCAGGTACTGTTGCACATACTTCCCTGGCTCTAATAACATGGGTCAGCCTACTACTATATCTTCCTACTAATCCCTAACTCAGTGATACTGGAAAGGAAGGGAAACAAGGTTCTTAGAATATTTTTCAAAATATAAACACCTTCCTTTCCTCAAGGGAATATCAGAGTGATGAGAAGTGCTTCCACAAATCCATTTTGTAAAAGGTTTCCCATGTAATTCTGACACAACCTCGTAATTCTAAAATCACTGTCCTGGTTCCTTTTATCTTCTTCCCCCAGGAGCTAATGACAGTTTTTCAACTGCTGCACTGGAATGGCAGCCTTAAGGCCATGAGGGAAAGACAGTGCTCTCGGCAGGTAAGAGATTTTATGAGTCAGCTGGGGCGGGTGTCTGGCAGAAGACTATTTTGAAGTGGCTACTATGTTAGAAATAAGTAGGCCTATGGTTATTAGGTTGTGAAAATCCTAAGTATCCTCCACTGGTGTAATCTTTTCTATTTAACTTTTTTTTTTTTTTTTTTGAGACAGAGCCTCAAGCTGTCGCCCTGGGGGGAGTGCTGTGGCATCACAGCTCACAGCAACCTCCAACTTCTGGGCTTAAAAAATTCTCTTGCCTCAGTCTCTCAAGTAGCTGGGTTACAGGCACCTGCCACAACACCTGGCTATTTTTTGGTTGTATTTGTCATTGTTGTTTGGCAGGCCCAGGCTGGATTCAAACCTGCCAGCTCTGGTGTATGTGGCTGGCGCTTTAGTCACTTGAGCTACAGGTGCCAAGCCTCTACTTACCTCTTAACTGTGATTCTTTTGCCTGTCTTACTTTCCAGAAAAGAAGTTTCCCTTAGGAAACTCCTTGAAAGACTTAGTTGCTAACCTGAGTTAGGTCTCCAAGGCTAAGAGTTCCTAGTCCCTAATAAGAACTTTTACTTTCTTAGTGATCTTCATGTCCCCCCCCACCCCCACTAGGAAGTGTTGGCTCATTATTCGCACCGGGCCCTGGATGATGATATTCGCCACCAAATGGCCTTGGACTGGGTAAGCCGGGAGCAGAGTGTACCTGGGGCACTGTCTAGAGAGCTGGCCTCCACCGAGCGAGAGCTGGATGAAGCCCGACTGGCAGGCAAGGAGCTGCGCTTCCACAAGGAGAAGAAGGATATTCTCATGCTGGCTGCTGGGCAGTTGAGCAATATGCATTCTTCCAACTGTTAGGCATCCACCCACATACTCTCATCCTCTCTAGGCCTTATAGTATGTGTCCTTTCTAAGACTTGGGATGATTTCTGTATATACTTCCTCAATTTTATACTTTAAAATATAGATATATATGTATAAATTCTACACCTGGATTCCTGTTTTTTAAGAGATCCTTTTCTTCCAATTTTTGGATGTAATTTCATTTGAAACATCTTCACTCTACTTTAAAGGAAGGAGCTAGGTGTTTTTGGAGCTCTGCTAGCTCTTAAACTTCCAGACTAACTCTGTGGTCATTTCAGTAGCATAATATGATTGACTAAGTGTTCATGTCTCCTTCTTTTAAAATAACAGGTAGCCTGACTAAGCAATGTGCCCCACCTTTACTTCATTCCTGCTTTGTCTTGGAATCAAACAATGTATGAGTGTGAAGCCTTTGGCTTTATTTTACCTTTAGCTGAATCTACTTAGTACCCCTCCCCATCACTACCTTACTCCTCTGCTTATAAGTTCTACTTTGTTTTGAGGCTTCCTTACCTTATTATTCCAAAGGACTTGGAGATCTAGTTTCTTATTTCCCCTCTCCCCCTTTGCCTGGTTTCTTATTTTTAAATCACTCTAAAGAAACTTCCCAGGAATGAGAAAAATTATAAACACAATTCATGGGACTTTACTATCTAAGTTGCTTTTGGGGCATATCTATACCAGTAGTCCAGGTTTCCAGATGTACACTACAGTAAGAAGGGGTCAGGGTTGAAGCTAATTGTCGTTCAGTGTTCCCTTTTCCCTTCTCACCTGCTCTCCCAGCTTAGTTAAATCCTGTATTTAGATCTTCCTGCCTACCTAGACTAATGGAAGGTAAAACATATTTCCCTCCTCCTTCTCTAGAATCATTTTGCTTTTGGATGCATTATTGGTCCTATTTGATGAGTAAGGGCCATGTTCCTCTCACTCCCACTAAATTGTTGCTGTTTACTGCCTTAGAAGTACATACCTTAGAATCTCTTTTCTCTCTTTTCTTTGCTTTTCCTCCACACTGATTAGAGCATAACTTGATCAGGAAAATCAGATGAGACTTAATACTGCAGCACTTCCTAACTGGAACCTTGGGAAACTGTAGGATGGGAAAGAGAATCAGTGATCAGCTATTTCTATCTTTAATACCATTCTCCTTCCCCACCTCTCTCCTGAATGAAGTAAGAGAGCAAAGACCTAGAGTACAGCTAAAGCATTCTCCTTTTGAAGAATTTTTTTGAGGTCTAAGATATATTTTCCCCTTGTTTTGTGGTGATCTCTTTTATACTGTATCATTGCTCAGTATGCTTTCTAAACTGAGCTTGAAATGTTTATTGCTTCTGCAGCTGGACTTTCCTTTAACAATTAGACAGACTTTACTTTTAGAAATAGATTAGGGAGCTGGTCACAATTTGCTCTTTTGGATTAGATAGGGGCAAGATGAAAGGAAGCTTTCTTGCTTTTAAAATCATCTTGGTGGTGGCTCAACACCCGTAGCTCAGTGGTTAGGGCACTGGCCATATACACTGGGGCTGGTGGGTTCAAACACAGCCTGGGCCTACTAAATAACAATGACAATTGCAACAACAACAACGAAAACAGCTGGGCATTGTGGTGGGCACCTGTAGTCCCAGCTACTTGGAAGGCTGAGGCAAGAGAATTGCTTAAGCCCATGAGTTTGAGGTTGCTGTGAGCTGTGACACCATGGCACTCTACCTGGGGTGACATAGTGAGACTCTGTCTCAAAAAAAATGCTTAAATAAAATCATCTTGGTGACCATTACCTAAGGGCCAGAGGTAAGGAATCCAGCTACAATTGTATTAAATATTAGTGCATGAATTTTCCAAGCCTCATCTTAGTATTCCATGAAGCACATGTAGAGTTGGAGTAGAGGCTCCTACATTAAATAATAGGTATATCTACCTGTTTTTATTGGTATTTATAACTCAGAAATCATAAATGCTTCCGTTTCTCCTATGCTTGTTTCCCTGGGAAGAAGTGTTAATGCATGTGAGTTGGGGAGAATTGTTCTTGCACCTCCTGGATTTATTATTTTTCTCAAATATCACCCACTAGGAGCCCAAGGAACTTGAAAAAAATTGTTCCCTGATCTGTTCACTTTTGATGTCAAAGATTTTACTTACCTTTTTAGTACTTTTTATGTATTTATATATAATTTTATACAATTAAAAAGATTTTTGTCTAGTGAGCTGGATTGATTCTTTCTTGCGACCTATATATATCAAAGGAGCTCTAAAATGGTTTTTTTTTTTTTTGACATATATACTAAAAAAGAATTATTAGGATTTGGGAGGATAGTAGAAAAATTAAATAAGATTGTACTCCTGGAGAAAGGCAACCTGCTTCCCCTTCTTCAGAATTTCAGGAACCTGGATTTTGTCCTTGGTCCTTTCTTCTCAAGTTCTATGCATTTCTACTGCAGTCTCACCCGCTGTGGTGACTTAAACTATACTATGCACATGACTTTCAAATCTGTTTCTTCCACCCCAACTTGTTTTGAGTTTTCACATCCATACTTCCACATACTTGACATTAACACCTGAATACAACAGGAACACTTCAAACTCATATATCCAAAATAAAACCCATTTCTCTACACTTGCTCCTTTTTGACTCCCTAGATCTATTACTTGAATTATCTACCCAGTTATCTAAACCAGAAATCTCAAATCACTTAACTCTTCTCTGTTATCCTCTAGTCAGTCACTTACTGTTGTGTCACACTTTATAAATTTTCTAATCTGTTTTGTCCATATTTATTGCCTTAGTTCAAGTCCAATCCTTTCTTGCCTCTGGATTGGACCATTGCAATAGCTTCCTAACTGGTCTTTGCCTCTTTTCTTAACATCCTCCACAATACGGTCATACTTTTTTAATAAAATACAGTAGACCCTCTGTAAGTTGACAATTCAAAGAACTGTAACATACAGAGGTGGTCAACATAAAGAATGAGATCAACCGTACTGATATGTACCTGTGGTGCATGACCATTGCTATGAACATAAGATTGACTTAGGGTGTGGTCAATATATGGAGGTGGTCAACTATGGAGGTTGTACTGTACTTATGACTCCTTTGCTTAACCCATCACTTAACTATCTTTACCTTTACCAGCATTTCCTAAAAATTTATATGTGAATCCTTGAGGTTACTTGAGATTTTAAGTAGAAGATAGATAAACTTTTTTTTTATTTTTAATAGTTATGCTTTTATTTGAATTTGTAGTAGAAAAATACTGGCTTTCCATTTATGGAATATTAAAATTTCTTTTTAGTGTGAATTTATGTTTTCTAAAAGTCAGTCTATTTAAAGAAAAATAATAAGCAAAAAATGGTATGGGGACTATTTGCAAATGTTAAAAATAATGAATACTCAAATATCTTAAGCAGAAAAATTTCTTTCATATAGGATAAATTTCAAAATCCTTAGCATGCCAGTTTGATTCTGAATTATATTTCTAAGTTTATTTCCCAGTCATGTAGTGTCAGACAGATAGAATTTCTTGCCATCCTCATATTCACTAATTCAATAAATATTTACCAAATGTCTACTATAAGCAGAGCATTGGGCTAAACTTTGGGGATGTATTTGTAAATAAGCCTGCCTCCCATAAGGATTGCCTTCCAATGGGAAAAACAGACTATAAGTAAATTAAAAGGCAAACAAAGTATTAAAGAATCTGACTTAAGTTCTGTGGAAGAAATAAACAAGAGTGAAGGAGAGGAGGGTAGAGAAGAACCCTTTGGATGACAGTACTATTGAAAACTAAATGATAACCTTGAACCAGAGATGAGAACAGCTGGAGACTGGAGGAAGAGCCTCAGGAACAGAAAGCTACAAAAGCGAGGATGAGAAACAGCGCACACCACAGTTGATGGAAAGCCCAGGGTGAGCTTGATGGGAGGGGGGAAGAATGGTGGTTGAAAGGTTGGACACACAGGTAGAACAGAGTGTGTGAATTTGAATTTTACTCTAAGTGCAACGAAAAGCCAAGGAAAGAGCCAGGTATGGTGGCACATGCCTGTACTCCCAGCTACTCAGAAGGCTGAGGCAGGAGAGACTACTTAAGCCCACTAGTTTGCAGCCATCCTGGGCACCATAGCAAGACCTTATATCTAAAATAAATAAATAAAATTTAAAAACACAAAATGTTGGGTGGCGCCTGTGGCTCAGTCGGTAAGGCGCCGGCCCCATATACCGAGGGTGGCAGGTTCATACCCGGCCCCCGCCAAACTGCAAAAAAAAAAAAAAAAAACACAAAATGTCAAAAGAAGGGATTTTAGTAGGTATGTGAACATTGATTTATTTATTTATTTTTAAGAGACAGAGTCTCACTTTATTACCCTTAGTAGAGTGCTATGGTGTCACAGCTCACAGCAATCTCCAACTCCTGGGCTCAGGTGATTCTCTTGCCTCAGGCTCCCAAGCAGCTGGGACTACAGGCGCCCGCCACAATGCCCAGCTATTTTTTTGTTGCAGTTTGGCTGGGGCCGGGTTTGAACCTGTGACCCTTGGTATATGGGGCAGGTGCCCTACCCACTGAGCCACAGGCACCGCCTGTGAACACTGATTTTTTTTTTTTTTTTGAGACAGAGCCTCAAGCTGTCACCCTGGGTAGAGCACTGTGACTTCACAGCTCACAGCAACCTCCAAATCCTGGGCTCAAGCAATTCTCCTCCCTCCACCTCCCAAGTAGCTGGGACTGCAGGCACCTGCCCCAACGCCCGGCTATTTTTTGGTTGTAGCCATCATTGTTGTTTGGTGGGCCCCAGCTGGATTCCAACCTGCCAGCTCAGGTGTATATGGCTGGCACCTTAGCTGCTTGAGCCACAGGCACCAAGCCGGAACACTGATTTTTAAAATGATCACTCACTACCTATTATGGAGCAGTATCAATACAACTGCTTTGTCTGTAAAACTACTTAGCCTCACGTCCCAGTACAAATGCAAAGCACCCCCTTCCTCTCCATGGTCCTAGAAACTTGGTGACATAACACTTTATGATGACAATTACCATTTCACAATGTAATCTAAAACTTGAGTATTGAAAATGCAATTATTTGTCCTTGTATTGCCAGTATTAACTAAAAAATATAATAATAACAAGGTTTATGCTTTGGAAAAAGGAAAACTTTATTTCTCAGAAAGAATAGGAACTAGTGGGCAGCCACTGCCACAGGTGGGGAAACAGAGCCCAGGCCAGAAGCCAGGCACACTTCCTTCCTCTACCTCAAAGAAGAGACAGTAGGCAACAGGATTTTATACTGAGCGGAATGGTCATATATATATATATACATATTTAACAAGCTATAGGCTTGGCGCCCATAGCTCAGTGAGTAGGGCACTGACCACATACACGGAAGCTGGCAGGTTCAAGCCCAGCCCCGACCTGCTAAAACAGAAATGACAACTGCAACCAAAACATAGCGGGGCATTGTGGCCGGTGCCTGTAGTCCCAGCTACTTGGGAGGCCAAGGCAAAAGAATCGCTTGACCCCAAGAGTTTGAGGTTCCTGTGAGCTGTGACGCCATGGCACTCTACCCAGGGTGACACAGTGAGACTCTGTCTCAAAACAGAAAAACAAACAAAACAAAGCAAACAAACAAAAAAAACAAGCTGTAAAAGGAGCCTTGAATATTTATGAAGGAAAATTATACATATGTAATTGTGCTTTATCTTTCCCATCCCCTCATGGGTGGAAACTTAGTGTTAGGTTGTTTCTGGGGTCCCCTTGGCTGAGAGGGATCCATTCTAGAAGGCTTAAGATTTCATTTTTAACCTACATTAGCAATTCTCCTAATATTAGACACATACATGTATTCAGAACTCTTTGGCTAGGCAGGCGAGGTGGCTCACACCTGTAATCCTAGCACTCTGGAAGGCCAAGGGGGAAGGATCTCTTGAACTCAGGAGTTCAAGATTAGCCTGTGCAAAAGTGCGACACCGTCCCTACGAAAAATAGACCAGGAGGGAGTCTGTAGTCCCAGCTACACCAGATGCTGAGGCAGGACGATCACTTGAGCCCAGGAGTTTGGAGTTGCTGTGAGCTATGACGCCAGGGCCCTATAGCCTGGGCAACACAGTTGAGACTGTCTCAAAAAACAAAAAAATTGTTTAATAAATTAATAAGTGAATCTGCAGTCCACTATTGTTGAACAGGATTTCAGAATTTGGGGCCATTATGGGTTTTCCCTCGACTCCTAGGTTTTCAAACGTGAAACATTTGTACCATCTTTCAAAGAAGGTAAGCCCCTATTTTTTTAAAACTATGATTCTTTTTTTTTAATTCTCAGAAGTAGTGGAGAGAGTTTGGGAGTTTTATTTTATAAAAAGCTGGTATCTGTCTCACCAATCGTATTTCAACAGCAATCAGGTCTGTTAGTTTCCTTAGGAGAAATTCGGTGCTGCAGTATATTCCCGAAGAAGGTTTTTGAACCAGCATTGCTGATCAAACGTCTTTAAAAATCGCTTCTATTAAGATAGGCTGCTCTTCGGAACAGGGTGCAGGCCAAGAAGTTCTGAGAAAAAACTTTTTTCAATTTCCATTTCCTAGTTTGAGATAAAAAGGGATAGAAAGCAACCCTCCGACAAACAAAATACGCCGGGCTTGACTGTTAACAGTACACTCTTTCCCACACTGCCGCAGTTAAAAGAAAGCCATTGACTCCGCCTATCCACTAATTTGACCCTCCTAACGCGGCTGCTTTAACTCTCGACCTACTCAAGATGGCTGCACAAGCACTTCCGGCATCTTTCCGAACTGGCCCCGACTCTACTTGCGTATTTTGGGCGCGCCGCGGGCGGGGCTTGGCGTTAGCCTTTGGTTGGTCAACTTGCCTGTCGACCTTTCCCCTCTGCGACAGTTTCCCGAGATGCCTACTGCCTGAGCGGCGCAGAGGAGTGCTGGAAGGAAGGCAAGATGGCGGATGTGCTGGATCTTCACGAGGCTGGGGGCGAGGATTTCGCCATGGATGAGGATGGGGACGGTGAGGACAGCAGAGGCGGCTGCGGGAAGTGGGGAAGGTGCGAGAGAAGGCTGTAATAGGAAAATATAACTTCTATTCCTGGCAGGGAGGCGGGTAGCCAGGGTGCCGGGAAACCGCGTCTGAGACAAAGTAGAGACTCCGCCCCCTTTGGCAGGCATGGGGGCGGGAACTAGAGGGAATGAGACTGGAGGTGGTGGGGTCCGCTTTCAGATAGTGTCTTGAGAAAGAGACAGTTGTTTAAAATGACTCTTGTCATTGTTATTTTTTTCTCTTCTGGGGCTCCAGAGAGCATTCACAAGCTGAAAGAAAAAGCGAAAAAACGGAAGGGCCGCGGCTTTGGCTCCGGTGAGTGTGGTGAAAATTTGTCGTGCGAATTTGTCGTACGTGAAAACACCAGGCAGACTGGTGTTAGTGGGCGGGAACTACGAGTTTTGGAGGCCCCACCTAACTCGCGAAGAACAATGAGAGAAAGGGGGAGTTTTCAGTGATCTCTTGTATGTTCCTTACAGAGGAGGGGTCCCGAGCGAGGATGCGTGAGGATTATGACAGTGTGGAGCAGGATGGCGATGAACCAGGACCGCAACGCTGTGAGTAAAATGGAATCCATGCGAGAGACCTGTGTAGGGAGTTAGAAACAAGTAAAACTAAACCCAGTAGGAATGGGATCACTGATAGCTTAGCCATCTTGTGATCCTGATGGAAGTTTTTCTCTTATGTGCTCGTACACTCCATCCCCCAACAGCTGTTGAAGGCTGGATTCTCTTTGTCACTGGAGTCCATGAGGAAGCCACTGAAGAAGACATCCACGACAAATTCGCAGAATATGGGGAAATAAAAAACATCCATCTCAATTTGGACAGGCGAACGGGATATCTGAAGGTATCCTAAGTGACACTTAATTGCTTTCCTTTCCCCAATAACCCTTAGCATTGTTAGCTTTGGCATGTTTGATTTGGTTGGTCAGGAGTAAGGGTGAAGTAAAATGACATTGGAAATTGATTTTGTTAGACATAAGGAAGAGACAGAAATAGACAGGTTTTATATATATAAGAGATACATGCTGTACATTCATTGTTTAAAGTTTATAAGTTTTTCTATTTTAAGTGAGTTGAGATTTGAGGAAGAGGATACTTGGTGATGCTTGGTGAAAGAGGAGGGTTTTGATACTTCTCTTTTTGTTTGCCCCAGGGGTATACTCTAGTTGAGTATGAAACATACAAGGAAGCCCAGGCTGCTATGGAGGGACTTAATGGCCAGGATTTGATGGGACAGCCAATCAGTGTTGACTGGTGTTTTGTTCGTGGTCCACCTAAGGGCAAGAGGAGGTAATGTGGAGAGGGCAAACACTGTCTTGGTAAAGGGTGTATGAACAAAACAGAACAAGGACATTGTATTATATCCTTCTGATGGAGTCCTTTCCTTTTTATTTCCTGTAGAGGTGGCCGGAGACGCAGCAGGAGTCCAGACCGGAGACGTCGCTGACAGGTCCTCTTGTCCAGGTGTTCTCTCCAAGATTCCATTTGACCATGCAACCTTGGAGAAATAAGGCTGGGATGGAACTGGCTGTGTTTATATTTAATCTCTTACCCTACCTGCTTAGTAGTTTTTTTTTTTGTTTTTTTTTTTGAGTTACGAATAAATGTTCCATTTTTGTTTTCTACATTTTAAAATTTCTTTTTTGTTCTGCAATTGAAAGCTCCGAAGCACTATTTACAGTAAGGCAATATGGATCATTGTGAAGATACTTCTAGGGACTGAGTTCTTTGTGAGTTTCTATATGAGGTATAGTTTCTAGTGTTAGGTAGGGTTAATGTAAAGACACTGTTCAATATTTCTGTTTTTTTGGAAACTAAGAACCCTGGGGGAAGAAGTGAGACACTGACATTCTTATGGTATTAGAAAATAATTATTCTGGGCAAGGTATGGTGGCTCATATCTGTAATCCTAGTGCTGTGGGAGGTTGAAGCAGGTAGATCACTTGAGCTTAGGAGTTTGTGACCAGCCTAAGGGAGTCACCCCATCTTTGCAAAAGTAAAAAAACTTATTTTTTTTTTTCTTGCTGAGCACCTATAGTCCCAGCTACTGGTGAGGCTGAGGCAGGAGGATTTGTTGAACCCAGGAGTTTGAGGTTGCTGTGACCTAGGCTGACATTATGGGCACTCTAGCCTGGGCAAGAAAGTGAGACACTCTCAAAAAAAAAAAAAAAAATCTGTTCCTCTCTACTCTGTTGTAATTAAATGGTTGTGATAGGAATGTCTGTTTTGTTTCTCTTGCCATTTATTTGATTTTATTTATTTATTTTTGAGACAGTCTCACTATGTCACCTTTGGTAGAGTGCCGTGGTGTCACTGCTCACAGCAACCTCTCACTCTTGGGCTTAAGCGATTCTCTTGCCTCAGCCTCCCAAGTATCTGGGACTACAGGTGCCTGCCACAACACCTGGTTATTCTGTTGCAGATGTCGTTTAGCTGGCCTGGGCCAGGCTCGAACCTACCAGCTTCAGTGTTTATGGCTGGCACCATAACCACTGTGCCATGGGTGCCAAGTCTCTCTTGTCCTTCTTAATGTCATATTTGTTTGTACTTCCAGCTGTCTAAGGGCTTGAATCTCCTGTTGGGTATTTTCCCACACCTTCCCTGAAGGAGTCTATAGTAAGTCCTTGGTGCCCTCTTCTGCAGCCAGAGGGCGAAGGCCCCATAGAGAAGAAGATCCAGAGGAACCATTGTTGAGGAGGCCAAAGAGGTGTTTGAATTAATATGGTAGGGGGAGAACCAGTACCACAGACCCAGTGGGTAATAAGGTGTACAGCAGAGATCAGCAAGATAAGTAGGGGCAGTCACAGGGCCTAAAGACAAACAGAGGCAATTGTCTAATGAGGGGCAGAGGGCAAATTCATTGGCAGGAGGTAGAAATTTAGAAAATATACTCAAATTCAGAACCACTCAGCTTCTGAACTGAGTATAGAGTGACTTGATAGGGGCAGAGATCATTAGATGGAGCTCTTTCCTCTATAAAGAGAATGCTGCAAACCCTCTCTGGCTTCCCAACCTGGGACCATATGATCCCCTGCC
Source organism: Nycticebus coucang (assembly GCF_027406575.1). Classification (NCBI taxonomy): domain Eukaryota; kingdom Metazoa; phylum Chordata; class Mammalia; order Primates; family Lorisidae; genus Nycticebus; species Nycticebus coucang. Next base: position 52,687,221 of record NC_069784.1, on the reverse strand, counting down.
ACCAGAGATTGTGACAGACATGCTGGAGAAAAAGGTTTTGATCAGGTGTTGTTATCTAAAGCCACTAAGTCTACTTTAAGACTTGATGGTGTTCATGAATAAAGAATACTGGCCAGGCACTGTGGCCCAAGCCTGTAATCCTATCACTCTGGGAAGTTGAGGTGGGAGGATTATTTGAGCTCAGAAGTTAGAGACCAGCCTGAGCAAGAGTAAGACCTTGTCTCTACTAAAAATAGAAATACTAGCCAAGTGTAGTGGTGAGAGCTTGTAGTTGCAGCTACTCAGGAAGCTGAGGCAGGAGGATCATTTGAGTACACGAGGTTGAGGTTGTTAATAGCTGTGATGCCATTTCACTCTGTCCAGGGTGACAATAAGACACTGTCTCAAAAAAAAGAATACTGGCTGGGCACAGTGCCCCCACACCTGTGATCTTAGCACTCTGGGAGGCCAAGGTGGGAGGATTGCTTGAGGCCAGGACTTGAAGACCATCCTGAGCAAGAGAGTCCTCCTCTCTACAAACAATAGAAAAATTAGCTGGGTCTGTTGGTGTGAACCTGTAGTCCCACATACTTGGCAGGCTGAGACAGGAGACTTGCTTGAGTCTGGGAGTTTGAGGTTGCAGTGAGCTATGATGACGTTGCACTCTACCCTGAGCAACAAAGTGAGACTGTCTCGAAAGTAAAAAAGAATACTGATCACTTTTCTCCCTAATCTTTGCCCAGCTAACTCAGCTTGAAGCTATTTGAATTGAAGGCATTCAATGAAATTACCTCCAGTGTAGGGTACAAAAGATATGGTTAAGATCTTACTTTGGTTTAGTGACTGACAGCTATCAGGTAGGTAGATAGACTGTGCTGGAGGCAACAGTTCTCTGGATAAGGATTAATACCTGGGAACTGGAGTCTTACCAGGGGTCCCCTTCCTTTCCGGGCCTGGATATACTGAGGACAGTGCACCTATAGCAGATGGGCAATAGAAGTGAAGAGTTTATGGGTGGTCTCTTGCTATTGAGCCTTTGGTGATGACACCGAGTGAAGGGACTGGGCTAGCTTGGTGGAGAATGGAATAGAGACAGCTGTAGTTGAGGACAATTAGAACTGTTTTCCCCAACCTACCTACCTATGTCACATTGTCTCCCATTTCATCCTTAACCAGGGGAAGGAGTACATTGCTGACTTAATGGTTCATCCATGGTGCCATTTTTAGAGGGGTTAGAAATGTGTCTTGAAAATGCTTATCTTAGCGACAAGTTTGGAGCTTAAAAGGATCCTGACTTCTCAAGCACAGATCTTTTTTTTTTTTTTTAATATTTTTTTTTTTTTGTAGAGACAGAGTCTCACTTTATGGCCCTCGGTAGAGTGCCGTGGCCTCACACAGCTCACAGCAACCTCCAACTCCTGGGCTTAAGCGATTCTCTTGCCTCAGCCTCCCGAGTAGTCAAGCACAGATCTTAACATTACACTTTATAAAAGTATGAATCTACCTCCTCACCTCTATTTTTGGCTGAAATGATTTTCCTGACTTGTATATGATAAATTTTATGGAAAAAATACCTTATATAAAATGGGTGCTGTTAAAATTTCAGGTCATTTTGCAGCCACTCTGAATTGACATTTAGTATTAATAGTCTTATACAATAACTATAATAGTGAGACAATGTTAAATAATAAAACTTAACATTTACCAAATACTGCTGGGTACCCCTTTTTTTGGATTGAATCAGTAAAAACTATTTTTCAGTTTAGAGCTGACGGGGTTAGAGTGCCTTGGTTTCAGTAATGTAGATGGAGTCACTGTTAGTTTGATAAAAGGTAAGCTCAATAGGTATCAGGTTCCTAGGTATAAGGCATTTGGGAAAGTGATTTTAGCAGGGACAAGTCACTTTTAGGAAGACCAAATTTTATGAACTCCTTGGAGTTAGGTTAGGTTACTCTGAGCTGGTTGGGGAATGATCTTTTTCCTTTCCATTGTGTTGCATCTATATATTTCTGGGTGTTTCCCTCCCCATCTCCTGCTGTGACTTGAAAAGTTAGAGAATTGTGAGAAAGAGTATAAAATAGTCAAAGCTCCTGAACTTAACAGTTTGCTCTGTAGCTTTGTTTCTTCTATTTTATGTGCTAGTTAGCAGCTACACAGAAACCATCCTTTCAACTACTGACAACTTGGAAACTTGAGCCTACAAAAATAAGAGATTTTTTAAACTACTTATAATACTTCCTCACCACACTTAACATAACGCTATTGAAAAAAAAATTTTTTTTTTGAGACAGTCTCATTATGTTGCCCTTGGTAGAATGCCATGACGTCACAGCTTACAGGAACCTCAAACTCTTGAGCTTACGCGATTCTCTTGCCTCAGCCAAGTAGCTGGGACTACAGGCGCCCGCCACAACACCCAGCTATTTTTTTGTTGGAGTTGTCGTTGTTTAGCTGGCCCATGTTGGGTTCAGACCTGACAGCCACAATGCCCAGCTAGTCTTTGGTTGTAATTGTTTGCAGGCCTGGGCTGGATTTGAACCCACCAGCTCTGGTATATGTGGCTGGTGCTTTAGCTGCTTGAGCTAAGACGCTGAGCCTCTTTTTAATATTTGAAGTGGCAGAGGTGCAGCATATTGTTGGGGGCAATATATTTTGTACTTATAGTCAAAACTACTTTTTTAAAAAGATGGTCTCACCTCTGACCCAGGCTGAAATGCAGTGACATGATCATAGCTCACTGTAGCCTTGAACTCCTAAGGCTCAAATAATCCTCCTGCCTTTAGCCACCAGAATTGCTGTGATTATAGGCATGAGCCATCATACCTGGTTTATACAATAGTCAAACTTACTTTGTAAATTTCTTATAATTCAGAATTTAAGGATCAAATCTTAAATCTGACTAATGCATTATCATTTCAGAGATTGAAATTATAAACCTTTCTTGGCCTCCTTCCATAGGCATGATCATCCTATGGTCTCAGATACTACTTTGGTTCCCTTTCCCCCATTATAGTGGTAGTGGTTTTGTTTTCTAAGAATTGTATTTTTCTAGATTTCTAGCTCCTTTTCCATGTTGAGATTTTATTAACCTAGTAGTCAAGTTGTTTGTAGTTTTAACAATAAAGCCAGTTTGTAAAATACAAATCTGATTATTGTTGCTGTCCACTGGCCTAGTCAGAGACTCGGAGGCAGACACTACAGACGAAATGAATGATTTATTAAGGGATGGCTGGTGCTCACTCAGGCACAGCAGCAAATGGCCTTTTTTATTCACATTCTTATATACCCAAAATCATCAGATAGAAATAATCCAAGAACGGAAGACAAAAGGTAAAGATGCCTTATCAGAGTTAATCCAGCAAAGTACACACACACCTTTCTAAACCAAGGATATCCTGTTTAGAGATAAACAACAATGGAGGTGAACCACAAAGGGCTGGGTTGTCTGTTCTGTATGCCTACTTCTCTAAATGATTAACTGAAAGTTTTTGTGTAAATAGAGGTAGGGGATTAAGTTCAACGGGTCCATTGCCCGATGCAGATGCTCTGTCTCTAGCTAGGACTTGGCGAGAGCCCTCCAGGACATTCTTTCCTTTAAGGTGTGACTGCCTGCATTTTTCAGCAAAGCTGCTTATGTGAGCTGGGGGAGAATATCCCCCAAAACTCATATCTAGCCCAAGTACTGGAAATGTCCCTTCTCAGGGTCTCGTAACTTCAAGGAGCACAAATGAGAATGATTCACCTACAAGGGTGCAGTGGACTGTGCTCCTTCAGATTATGTTACTCTCTGCCTTTTTACTTTGTTTTTTGAGAGAGTCTCACTTTGTCACCCTTAGTAGAGTGCCATGATGTCACAGCTCACAGCAACCTCAAACTCTTGGGCTCAAGCAATTCTCTTTGCCTAGGCCTCCCAAGTAGCTGGGACTACAGGCGCCCACCACAACACCCACCTATTTTTAGAGACAGGGTCTCGCTCTTGCTCAGGCTGGTCTCTAACCCCCCTTGGCCTCCCAGAGTGCTAAGATTACAGGTGTAAGTCACCGTGCCCAGCCCTTGCTTTTTTACTTTGGTACCTCTCCACCGCTCTCAGAATAAAGTATGGATTTAATATTTGTGAGTTGGCTTACTTTTCCCTCCCGGCTTACTGCTCACCATTTCCTTTTTTTTTTTTTTTGCTTTTAATAATTTTATTTTTCTCTAATTTTTGTTACTTTAGTTTCCCATAGCACCTTGGCAATGTTGAAAACAAATACAAGGATGTACTCATTTAAACATTTTATGCATAAGCATGTGTCATACCATTTTGGGAGGGGACATTTTTGACAACAGAAACAAACCTACACAATAGACAAAAGTCAGAGAACTGATTTTAACCCCCAAACCCTCACATTTAGAGATGTCATTCAAAAGACACCTGAATCAGGATTTAAACAAAAAGCTGATATGGATTATTTCTTTACACATGCTAATCAGAGTTCTGTGCTGAAAAGTGAAAATAAACCCATTTAACACACAGCCTGTTAATATCTGAGTTGCACTTTTAGGAACTGTCTACTCAAAGATTCACAAAAAGTCCTCAGCTTTAAAAATTAAACTTTAAGTTATTTAATAATCAGGTGAATTATAAAATAGAACTGATTCTCAACTTGAAAATAAATTCAACTCCTTAAATATCCTCATTCAGATAATAAAAAGTGAAATGTCTAAGTATTTTCTTGGACACTCAGGTGAGCTACATTAGCATATGCCAAAAAGCCCAGTTAAATTAATGGCCACCAAATTTAAGGAAATATAAAGTATTAGAAAACTTTACCTGTCATATAATTAAGAATTTATAAAATCCCCTTAAAAGAAACACATGTCCTCTTTTGAGTTTGCCTTTTCTGTTAAAAGAAAAACTGGTACTTTTAAAATGATTAATATATATTGCCAACACAAATATCAGAGACTTAACTCCAGTGTTGTCTGACCATGTCAGAGTAAAGCCAGTGGACATTTAAGCCAAGAGACCAATTATTAAGGCTATACCTAATAAACTAAAGAAGTGTTCAATTAACTTTTTTTTTTTTTTGTAGAGACAGAGTCTCACTTTATGGCCCTCGGTAGAGTGCCGTGGCCTCACACAGCTCACAGCAACCTCCAACTCCTGGGCTTAAGCGATTCTCTTGCCTCAGCCTCCCGAGTAGCTGGGACTACAGGCACCTGCCACAACGCCCGGCTAGAGAAGTGTTCAGTTGACTTTTAAATGCTATTTTCTGTTCCAGCAACATTTTTCTTTCTTTTCTATTGTAAACACTAGTGAAGATACTAATACTCCATCATTTAAGCGTTTTACAAGCAAACCTGGTTATTTAAAAAGAAAATGGAATGTGAAATATTCAAGCTACCTTAATTTTAGGAATCAAAATAAACCAGAATTCTGCGTGTCATCTGATCTCCTGTACACTGACTGCTCACCATTTTCAAGTTTAGCAGCAGCCACTTTTAGATCTTCTACCGTCTATACTCCCCTGCATTCCTCCTATTTTGTCTATCTCTCAAGAGTCAAATTTTAATATTTATTTAGAGATAGGATCTTGCTCTGTTGTCTAGACTAGAGCGCGCTGGTATGATCAGATCTCCCTGTAACCTCAAGCTTCTGGGCTCAAGTGATCTTCTGGCCTCAGCTTCCCAAGAAGCTGGAACTGGAGAGATGGAGTCTTACTATGTTGCTGAAGCTGGTCTTGAATTTCTGGCCTCAAGAGATACTCTCGCATCAGCCTCCCAGCATGTTGGGATTATAGTCATGAGCCATAGCACTCAGCCCAGAATCAATTTTTTTAATTTTTTGTTTGTTGAGACAGGTATCACTCTGTCACCTAGGCTAGAGTGCAGTGGTGTCGTCATAGCTCATTGCATCCTCAAATTCCTGGGCTCAAACAATCCCTTGCCTCAGCCTGAGTAGCTGGGAGTAGCTGGAACTACAGGCATGTGCCACCATGCCTGGCTAATTTTTCTACTTTTTTGTAGAGATTGGTGGGGAGGAGGGTCTCACTTTTGCTTAGGCTGGCCTTGAACTCACGACCTCCTGCTTCGGCCTCCCAAAGTGCTGGGATTACAGGCATTAGCCCAGCGTTTCTCAACCTGTGGGTCGTGACCCCTTTGTAACAATGAAAATACATCCTGCATATCAGATATTTACATTACAATTCATAACAGTAGCAGAATTACAGTTATGAAGTAGCAAGGAAAATAATTTTATGGTTGGGGTTACCACAACATGAACTGTTTTAAAGAGTCGAGGCATTAGGAAGGTTGAGAACCACTGCATGATTAGCCACTGTGCCTGGCAAAGAATCAAATTTTATTTTGATTTTTTTTTTTTTTTTTTTTTTTTGTAGAGACAGAGTTTCACTTTATGGCCCTAGGTAGAGTGCCATAGCATCACACAGCTCACAGCAACCTCCAACTCCTGGGCTTAAGCGATTCTCTTGCCTCAGCCTCCCAAGTAGTTGGGACTACAGGCGCCTGCCACAACACCCAGCTATTTTTTTGTTGCAGTTTGGCCGGGTCCGGGTTTGAACCTGCCACCCTCGGTATATGGGGCCGGCACCTTACCGACTGAGCCACAGGTGTCGCCCTAGAATCAAATTTTAAAATCTCTGGAAAGCCTTCCCTTACTGAAAGAGTGGGTCCCCCCATTGCCATTTTCTTTAACCCCTTACTTTTAGCATAACACTTGACAGCATCCTATATTGTAACTGCCTAACTTAAATTTGTCTCCTGCACTAGTCTGTCTATACGTTTCTTTTTTTTTGCAGTTTTTTTTTTTGGCCAGGGCTGGGTTTGAACCCACCACCTCTGGTATATGGGGCCAGCGCCCTACTCCTTTGAGCCACAGGCGCTGCCCTGTCTAAAGGTTTCTTAAAGACAGGACTTTGTTGCTCTACTTTAGCAGTTTAGTGTCCCTGAATTGATAAACTTTCTTAATAGACTCCCATATACGTTCCCTCACTGCTCTAGAGTTTTTCTCAGCAATTTTTCTTTTTTTTGCTGTTTTTGGCTGGGGCCGGTTTGAACCCGCCACCTCCGGTATATAGGGCCCTACTCCTTGAGCCACAGGTGCCGCCAATCTCAGCAATTTCTTAAAGGAGGTAGGGAGACTGCAAAGAGTTGAAAGCCAGGTGTAGTAAAGCAACTCTGAAGGAAGCTGCTTTTAAAAGTTGGGCTCCTGGCTGGCCACAGTTACTCACACCTGTAATCCCAGCACTTTGGAAGGCAGAGGCAGATGGATTGCCTGAGCTCAGAAGTTTAAGAACAGACTGAGCAAAAGTGAGATGCCATCTCTGCTAAAAATAGAAAAACTAGCTGGGTGTTGTGGAGAGCACCTGTGATCTCAGATACTCAGGAAGCTGAGCAAGAGGATCACTTGAGCCTGAGTTTGAAGTTGGTGTGAGTTCTGATGCCATGACACTTGAGCCAGGGAAATAGAGTAAGACTCTATCTCAAAAAATAAATAACAAAAGATAGGCTCTTAACATGTAAATTAAATCAAATGCAAATTATAATAACTTGCAGAAGTGATAGCAAAGCTTCCTCCCAGAGGCTTAATGGTTAACGGTGGCCAAAAACACCCTTTGACTCCCAAGGTTCCTGTTATGTACCCAAATCACTGTCCATCCCAGCGCTGAGTCTGGACAAGTCACTCACCCGCAAGGCAAGCAGGAAACTAAGTTCCCAGGCTGCCCCCAGAAGTTTCTTTCCACCTGAGAGCCGTCCAGACGGGTTGAGTACTGTCGGATGATCAAGCCCAGTGACCACAGACAGGAAAGCTGTGACATTTATAGCCACTAGTTTCAGGAACATGAGGTCCAACATGTGCTGTCCCGAGGTAGCCACTGAACAGTGATATTCCATGCAGCATATAGGAGCGTAACTACAAAAGTAACCAGTAAGTCAGAAGATGCTAAATGGTCGGAGAGTCCCCCAGCCAGAGCTAGCTGGGTTCCTGCCAGGACTGTAACTGACTACCGTAGTGGGACGAGGTTCCCTCTAGCCAAAGGAAACAAAACAGCACAACGGGTCACTCCCATTCGCACCCTGGCTGCAGCTGAGAAGGTGGGCAACTCTGAGTTGCCTCCGCTTCAGATCCCTTCCAGCCCAAGGCCTGCCGTTGTCCACAGATACGGTGGTGGCCTGGAAGGGAAGGATGGGGAGAATGAAGTGTGAATATAAAACGACTAGCTTTGACCACTGACTCCTCGCCTTCCTTTTCGTGATCTAGAGCTGCGAATTTCGTCCCCTAAAGCCTAAAGACTCTCCATCTATTCTGGAGGAAGTCACCTAATTATCACTGTTCTGCAGGGAACGGAGATTTGGTAATAATCATGTTCCTTTTCTCTTGTACAGACTAGTCTGGGCTTTGGACTATTACTGCCTTAAACCTCTCTAGGTCCTTTAGCCCTGGATTCAACTGAACTTGCGTGCGTGTACATTGGGGGCCCCTGGGGAACTCGGTACTGGCCGCCAGGGCTGAGATCACCGCGGCGCTTTCTCGCCCCGCCCCCAATCCAGTAGGCTCCACCCTCCGTCCTGACTATTTAAAGCGGAACGTACGGCTGGCCCTGTGCTTAAAGACGTAAAGATCCTCTGGGTAGTGGCTGCTCTGAAGGAGATACGCGCACAGTAACTCGCAGATGTAGACCAGAGACGAGAGGTTCCAGTCCTGATTTTCCACTTAAAAGGCCCACTGAACTCTTTTTCTCGTCGGATGTTGTTTGTCCCTCGCGAGTCACCGTTGGGTCGCCCAGGAGGCGTGACGAGGGGCGGGAAGTGGGGCTACAGCGGAGCCGCGAAGCCGGCACGGCCGCTGTCATGGACGCTTGGGTCCGCTTCAGTGTTCAGAGTCAGGCCCGGGAGCGGCTGTGTAGGTGCGGCCCGAATAGGAACGTGGGGAGGACGGGCCGAGGAAGGTTCTCGTGTGGCGAGGTCAATTCAGGTGGCAGGGGTCAAAAAGGGTCAAGTCGGCTACGGGGGCCGGGATGGACTGTGGGGCGCAGATTGGAGCCGGTCGTGAGATGATTCTTTTCTGCTCAGGGGAGAGATGGGGAAACTGAGGCACGAATGGGCCATTAGGGAGGCCGCTCAGGGTCGCCGAGTTCACATTAAGACCAACAGTTTATTCACTGGGCGGTGGTGGAATGAGTGTGGCCCCACTCCGCATCGCGAACCGGACTCTGTCCCCAGACCTGAGGAGGCTCTCCTAGTTTCTGTGTCCCTTTACCATGTTGTCACCTGGGAACCCCTCTGCCTCCACTTTTTTTTTTTTTTTAAAGAGACAGAGTCTCACTTTGTTGCCCTTGGTGAGTGCTGTGGCGTCACAGCTCACAGCAACTTCCAGCTCCTGGGCTTAGGCGATTCTCTTGCCTCAGCTTCCGGAGTAGCCGGGACTACAGGCGCCCGCCACAGCGCCCGGCTATCTGCTTCCACTCTTGTCTTTTGGTCTCGATTCAGCTCCGGGGCCTTGAAATCTCTTAATTTGCCTATTCTGTGAATGCTTTGCCCTTCAGCTTTCCCCTCTCATATCAGTCACTTGTCTCGATGTTGCACTTGTGACGGACCCTGCTGCCTTGTGATGAACCCCTTCAGGCTTCATCATTGTCAAATTTTATTTTCTCAACTTTCAGTAGTGTTCTCCACCTACTTATAGGCTCCTTTTTATCCTTATGCCTTTCCCTTCCCTCAGTCTGGAGGAGAAATGGTGAGATGTGGGCATGAAAACCAGCTAAGGTGTCATACTGGAAAGAGGGGAAGTCTATCCCTGCCTTTTGGAGGATACTTCTGAGGGAGAGGTTAGGGAGGTCTCTGCCTTACCTTACCTGTCCTCTTCTCCAGGGCTGCTCAGTATGCTTGCTGTCTTCTCGGCCATGCCCTGCAGAGACATGGGGCTAGTCCTGAGTTACAGAAACAAATTCGACAACTGGAGGGTCATCTGAGCCTTGGAAGAAAGCGTAAGTAACTGTACTGTGCCTTTCTTTTTTTTTTTTTTGGTTTTTGGCTGGGGCTGGGTTTGAACCCACCACCTCTGGCACATGGGGCCGGTGCCCCACTCCTTGAGCCACAGGCGCCGCCCAACTGTGCCTTTCTTTACCACCCCAGCCCTTGCTCCATCCCTGGCTAGTCTCCGTTGGTCTTTTGTTCCTGTTTTTCACCCTCTCTGCCAATTCTCCCACTTGTGGCTCTGCATGCCTCCCATTGATAATAAGAGAGTAGGGGTAAGGAAGTAATGGAAGATGGGAGAGAATAGGCCAAGGCTGAGAAAACTAAACTGGGATAAAAATTATTTAAAATTTGGGCCGGATGTGGCGGTTCATGCCTATAATCTTGGCACTTTGGGAGGCCAAGGCAGCTGCACCGCTTGAGCTCAGGTGTTAAAAGACCAGCCTGAGCAAGAGGGAGACCTCATCTCTACTAAAAATAGCTGGGCGTTGTGGTGGGCACCTGTAGTCCCAGGTACTCAGGAGGCTGAGGCAAGATGATCACCTAAGCCCAAGGGATTGAGGTTGCTCTTCAGCATTCTACCCAGGGCGACAGAGTGAGAGAATGTCTCAAAAAATAATAATTAAAATTTGAAGTAAAAAAATTTTTTTTGAAGTAAAAAGAAATGAATTGTTTATGTTCTTTTTAAAAGTTATTACCATTAGTTGCTCAACTTTCATCTTCCTTTCTTTTTTTCTGTTTCTTGCCTCTTTACCTCCAAATCCTTCCTTGCTTTTTCTTTCTAATCTTCACAAGTTCTACGCTTGGGTAACTCAGCAGATGCCCTTGAGTCAGCCAAAAGAGCTGTGCACCTCTCAGACGTTGTTCTGAGATTCTGCATCACTGTTAGTCACCTCAATCGAGCCTTGTACTTCGCCTGTGACAATGTCCTGTGGGCTGGAAAGTCTGGACTGGCTCCCCGTGTGGATCAAGAGAAGTGGGCCCAGCGTTCATTCAGGTTTGGTACAATTTTATCCTATAAGACCTATAATAACCTCTATATTGCATAGCTAGCCTTTTTTGTGAAAGGTCTCTCAGGATCTTAACCAATCACGGCTTCAAATCTTCATTTAGTTCAGAAACTATCAGAGAATAATGAATGAGGGCAGATAGAAGACAGATGCTGTTCCATGATCAACAACTAATATTAGGCAAGATAACATATATAGGTCACTATGAAAGTTTTGAGACAGACTGTGTTATAGTCCATTATTTCACTTCCAAGAAACACAGTTAACAGCCTCCTTTTTGATTCACCCATGCAAGTTTCAACTTGCTCAGCTTATGGGTTATTGGGAGGGCTTCCTTTGTTTCTGTTTGCACAGATTTTACATTTCTTGATTTTTGTGTATCTCAAAACTTTCATAATGACCCACATATAGTGATTTAATTGTGAGGCATGAGGGGTTATGATCGCCTCACTACCTGCTCATTCATTCATTCTAAAAACATTTATTAAGTGCTTATTATGGGCCAGAGAATAAAGCGAAGAGCCAAAAAGATATGGTTCCTGCTCCTAGGAAGCTTCCCTTAGCTGGGGAAACAGATATTAAAACAAATAACCACTCAGATATATTTGTGGGAAGGTACATAGCGTTATGAAAGAATATAAAAAGGGGACCTAGTAGCTAGTTTAGAGTTAAAGATCAGCAAAGAGCCTTGGCGCCTGTATGTAGTACAGTGGTTATAGCGCCAGCCACATACACCAAGAGTGGTGGGTTTGAATCCAGCCCCAGCCAGTTAAACAACAATGACAACTGTGATAGAAAATAGCCGGGTGTTTTGGTGAGTGCCTGTAGTCCCAGCTACTTGGGAGGTTGGAGCAAGAGAATCGCTTAAGCCTAAGAGTTTGAGGTTGCTGTGAGCTGTAACGCCAGGGCACTCTATCAAGGGTGATATAGTGAGACTCTGTCTCAAAAAAAAAAAAAAAAAGATAAAAAAAGAAAATCAGTAAAGAAACTCTTTGAGAAGTAATATTTTAGTTTAGACCTGAAGTCTGAGAGTAAACAGTAGCAGAAAAGATCTTTCCAAACAGAGAAAATAGCACATTCTAAGGCTTTAAACCAAGAAAGACTTCAGAGAAACATGGAGAAAGCCAGTGTGATGGACAGTATTGAGTGAAGAACATAAATTTAAGTTGTAGCCAGCCAAAAGATGGCTGGGTGTTGTGGCCAGCACCTGTAATCCCAGCTACTTGGGAGGCTGAGGCAGGAGAATCGCTTGGGCCCAGGAGTTTGAGGTTGCTGTGAGCTGTGATGCCACAGGACTCTACCAAGGGTGACATAATGAGACTCTGCCTCAAAAAAAATATATATATATATATATTTTTTTTTTTTTTTTTTTTTTGTAGAGACAGAGTCTCACTTTATGGCCCTCGGTAGAGTGCCGTGGCCTCACACAGCTCACAGCAACCTCCAACTCCTGGGCTTAAGCGATTCTTTTGCCTCAGCCTCCCGAGTAGCTGGGACTACAGGCGCCCGCCACAACGCCCGGCTATTTTTTGGTTGCAGTTTGGCCAGGGCCGGGTTTGAACCCGCCACCCTCGGCATATGGGGCCGGCGCCCTACCGACTGAGCCACAGGCGCCGCCCCCTATATATATTTTTTAAGTTGTAGTGATAGGCAGGAGCCAGATAATTCATACAGAACCTTGTAGGCAATGTTAAGAATTTTTTATTTGTTTTGTTTAAATTTTATCCTCTGTGCATTGGGACATTGTTTAAGGCTTCTGTACACAGATGTGACTTGATTCAAATTGTGTTTGAAGAGCATCTCTCCAGCCAGGTGCAGTGGCTCATGCCTGTAATCCTAGCACTTGAGGAGGCTGAGGCAGGTGGATTGCTTGAGCTTACCAGTTCAAGACCAGCCTGAGCAAAAAGTGAGACCTGGTCTCTACTAAAAATAGAAAAACTGAGGCAAGAGGATCACTTGAGCCTAAGAGTTTGAGGTTGCTGTGGGCTATGATGCCACAGAAGTCTACCCAGGGCAACAGCTTGAGGCTCTGTCTTAAAAAAAAAAAGAGCATCTCTCCTGCTGCAATGTAGAAAATGGATTGCAGTGGGATAAGAGAGATGTCCTAATCTGAGCAAGAGATAACTTTGGCTTAGACTAAGGAGGTGGCTCACAATGGAGGGAGAGAGAAATAGGATTTGGGAGTAAAATTCTTTGCATATGGGCGGTGCCTGTGGCTCAACAGAGTAGGGCGCCGGTCCTATATGCCAGAGGTGGTGGATTCAAACCCGGACCTGGCCAAAACCTGAAAAAAAAAAAAATTCTTTGCATATATATATAATACCTGTATTTGTTTCCCTATGATTGTTTTTGTTCTTTTTCATTATATTAGCATCTTCCACCTCCACTTCTGTCTTGCTTTTCTCTTCGTTTTTCCCAGTGATTTACTGAAGGATCTTGGGGTCACCAGATGAAGGGGCTTTGACGTGAGGAATGAAGAGGCTTGACACAAGTCTGTGTCAGGGGACTGAGGGACTCTAGAAGGAGCCCTCCCAGGCAAACCTTGGGTCCATATTTATTATAATAAAATGGAAAGAAGTAGACAAACACTGCTTGTCCAACGTTAGCACTGATTAGGGAGGATGTGAAGAAGGTCAGATAGAATGTCTCCACCTTTGTTTTTGTAAAACTGCAGACCTCGAGCACAGCCTCTCCCTCTAGCATCAAGAGACCTTTAGAGTCTAGAGAATCTCTACCATAACTATTAATCTTGGTATTGCCATACCTCACATATACATTCTCTCTTGGAGGCCAGTTTTCTGATCTGCATGTACACAACTCACATGCCATTCTAATGATTGTCTAGGTCTCTCAGGCAGGAAGCAAATCTTTTTTTATTGAGACAGTCTCACTTTGTTGTCTTCAGTAGAGTGCTGTGACGTCACAGCTCACAGCAACCTCCAGCTCTTGGGCTTAGGCGATTCTCTTGCCTCAGCCTCCTGAGTAGCTGGGACTACAGGTGCTCGCCACAACACCTGGCTATTTTTTTTTTTGTTGTTGTTGCAGTTTGGCCAGGGCTGGGTTTGAACCTGCTACCCTCGGTATATGGGACCGGCGCCCTACTCACTGAGCCACAGGCACTGCCCGGGGAAGCAAATCTTACGGTAAAGATCAGGGCTTGGGCCAGGCTTGGTGGCTCATGCCTGTAATCCTAGCACTCTGGGAGGCCAAGGAGGGTGGGTTGCCTGAGCTCACGGGCTTGAGCAAAACTGAGACCTGTCTCTAAAACTAGCTGACTACTGTAGTAGGTGCTGGTAGTCCTAGCTACTCAGGAGACTGAGGCAAGAGAATTGCTTGAGCCCAGGAGTTTGAGGTTGCTGTGAGCTGTGACACCACAGTACTCTACCAAGAGTGACTCCAAAAAAAAAAAAAAAGATCAGGGCTCAATTTTCCCTACAATTTACAAATATGATATGGCTTATAATGTAGAGGGGGTGGAGCAAAGACATGGCTATATTATTATGGGAAAGGAACTCCCTGGGAGAGTCTATACAAGTCTATATACTATACTTATTTCCTTCAACAAATATTTGTTGAGCTCTTATTATTTGACAAGCACTTGTCTAGACACAAGGATGCAGTGATTAAAGACAAACAAGGCCCCTGCTCCATTACTTATAATGGGAAGAGATAAAAAGAAATTGATGATAAATAAGAAAAATATCAGATAGTAACAAGTACCATGCAGGAAAATAAAATAGGGCCAGGTGGGGTGGTGTGGTGGCTTATCCCCTAATCCTAGCGTTTGGGAGGCCAAGGCAGGAGGGTAGCTTGAGGCCAGGAGTTCAAGACCAGTCTGGGCAACATGCCAAAATTCTGTGTCCACAAAAAATAAAAATATTTAGCTGTGGTGTTACATACCTGTATTCCCAGCTACTAGGGAGACAGACCCAGGAGGATTGTTAGAGCCCTTCTGTAACATATTAGTTACAGAAGAGTGGAAAGACTTTTTTTTTTTTTTATTGGGGTATAATTGACAAATACATATTTAAGGTGTACAGCTTCATGTTTTACACATATATATTGTGAAATAACCATCACAATTGAAGTATTTAACATATTTATCACCTAACAGAGTTACCTTGTTTATTTTTTTAGAGACAGAGTCTCACTTTATCACCCTCGGTAGAATGCTGTGGTGTCACAGCTCACAGCAACCTGCAACTCCTGGGCTTAGGTGATTCTCTTGCCTCAGCCTCCTGAGTAGCTGGGACTACAGGCACCCACCACAATACCTGGCTATTTTTTTGTTGCAGTTTGGCCAGGGCCGGGTTTGAACCTGCCACCCTTGGTATATGGGGCCAGCGCCCTACCCACTGAGCCACAGGCACCACTCTACCTTTTTTTTTTTTATGGCGAGAACACTTAAGATCTACCCTCTTAGCAAATTTCAAATATACAACACAGTATTGTATTTTAGGAGTTTATTGGTTATAGAAAAAAAAACCCACAGTATTGTTAACTATAGTCACTGTGCTGTACATTAGATCTCCAGAACTTATTTATTTTGTGTAACTGAAACATCACACCCTTTTTTTTTTTTCTGAGACAGAGTCTCACTCAGTAGACTGTTTCAAAATGTCACCCTCAGTAGAGTGCCATGGAGTCATAGCTCACAACAACCGCAAACTCTTGGGCTCAAGTGATTCTCTTGCCTCAGCCTCCCAAGTAGCTGGGAACACAGGTGCCCGCCACAACACCTGGCTATTTTTTGTTGCAGTTGTTATTGTTGGTTAGCTGGCCCAGACCGGGTTCGAGCCTGCCAACTTTGGTGTATGTGGCTGGAGCCATAACCACTGTGCTACGAGCACTGAGCCTGAAACTTCATACACTTTAACCAATATCTTGTCATCTCTCCCATCCCCCAGTCCCTAGAAACTGCCATTCTATTCTGTGCTTCTATGAATTACACTATTTTAGATTCCATGTATAAGTGAAATTATATAATATCTGTCTTTCTGTATCTGGCTTATTTCACTTACCATCATGTTCTCAAGGGAGGACATTTCCAATAAGGCATAGGAGTGATAGCGCTTACTTCTGTTTTCTAATGCGTAATCCCTTTGCAGTATGGGAAAAGAAAACGTTAGAATGTTATGTTGAATATGTTCAGTAGGTGTACTTACACTACTGACCCTTGTGTTGTGTGTATTGCAGGTACTATCTGTTCTCCCTCATCATGAATTTGAGCCGTGATGCTTATGAGATTCGCCTACTGATGGAACAAGAGTCTTTAGCTTGTAGCCGTCGACTGAAGAGTTCTGGAGGAGGAATCTCAGGAGGAATTGAAACTGGGGAACTTGGGGGATCAGGAACACCAGGAAGAGGTCTACCCCAAGTGGCTGTGAAGCTTCGGCTCCGAGTCCTGCTCCTGGCTCGAGTCCTTCGAGGTCATCCCCCACTTCTGCTGGATGTGGTCAGAAATGCCTGTGATCTCTTCATTCCGCTGGACAAACTAGGTCTCTGGCACTGTGGCCCTGGGATTGTGGGGCTTTGTGGTCTCGTGTCCTCCATCCTGTCTATTCTCACCCTAATATGTCCCTGGCTACGACTGAAACCCTGACATTCTGGTACAGGAAAAGGAGGGGCCCTGAATTGACAAGATGGAATCTTGGATCGTCCTCCATATACCAGCTTCGTTCTAATTCTACTCCTTGGTTAAAGCTAAATTTCAGAGATTTAGAGATAGGGGAAGAAGCTTTGGGAAAGATGAGGTGAGATAGGTGACTCATGAGGTCAGTAGGATGATTCTAATATCTAGATTTGTCTGAGCATTTGTTCTTCTTTCATTGCCTGTGTCGCACTTTTTACTTTGCATCTTTTAAATCTATTTAGGAGTCTATGTCTATGTGTCTCTCTTATTTACATTCTGAGTCCCCTTTCCAGGAATTTAATCAGCAGAATTACTTTTTGATAGGGAAGGTGTGAAGTTTTGTCTGTAAGTTTCTAACTACCTTCTTTTTTCTCACAGAGGTGGCTTGTGGCAGATTTTTCTTTTTTCAGACTCCTAATCATTATTTTTAGACTTTATGTCCCAATGGACGCTTCCCTGTGTTTCTGTACAACAGGTGGTTTGACCTTCCTCTTCCTCCCTCATGTCTAACCTCCCTCATGATTTGGCCCTTACTCTTCCCTATCCCCACCCCTTAAGATTTCTGCTTATATTTGATTTCAGAGCTTTGTTCCTTAGCCTGTTTTTATCCCTTCTTTGCCTATCCAGAATGATGCTGTGTCTAGCATCTTGCTGTAAATACTGTACAATGATTCCATGTAATTAGCTGTGGCTCATGCCCACAATGGAGAGCAAGCCTTCCAGGTCTGCAAATTAAAGATCACTTTGCTCATTGACATTTGGTCTGGTCTCTCAGTTTTTGATCATTTGAAGCTGCTTTCCTGTCACTGTGCTTTAGGGTTTCTCATGGGATTGACACTAATCATCACCTACATGTCTTTATAGAGCACCTACAGAGTGCAGGAAAAAATACTAGGTAGCAGACACATAAAAAGCTAAATAGGGCTCAGCGCCTGTGGCGCAAGCTGCTAAGGCACCAGCCACATACACCTGAGCTGGTGAGTTCGAATCCAGCCTGGGCCCTGCCAAACAACCATGATGGCTGCAACCAAAAAATAGCCGGGCATTGTGGTGGGTGCCTGTAGTCCCAGCTACTTGGGAGGCGGAGGCAGGAGAATCGCTTGAGCCAGGAGCTGGAGGTTGCTGTGAGCTGTGATGCCACAGCACTCTACCCAGGGTGACAGCTTGAGGCTCTGTCTCAAAAAAAAAAAAAAAAAAAAAAAAAAAGCTAAACAGCACCACAGTACCAACTTTAAGAAATTTATACCTGGTTGAAGAGTTAGAGTGTCCAAGTAGTGGTCTAATGGTAAAGTAATTATGCCAGTGCCACAAAACACACAGCATACCTATTCACAGATATAGTCCCTCTAAAAACTATTATGCCAGAAGGCAGCACAGGCTGAGACCACAAACAGAACTAAGGAGAGTGGGGCTGGTAATGCTTTGTTTGGAGATGTGTCTTCACATTTTGGAACCCATCTGCTTGACGTGTGAGGAAAATGATACCACTGCTATCAGTTCTTTCATTTTCCTTATCTCAGGTTGAGATAAATAGGGTTAGAAAGTTAAAAAGAGCCTAGGTGCCCATAGCACAGTGGTTATGGTGCCAGCCACATACACCAAGGCTGGCAAGTTGGAACCTGGCCCCGGCCAGCTAAACAACAATGACAACTGCAATAAAAAATAGCCAGACCAGGGTGGCACCTGTGGCTCAAGGAGTAGGGCACTGGCCCCATATACTGCCGGTGGTGGGTTCAAGCCCAGCTCCGGCCAAAACTGCAAAAAAAAAAGCCAGATGGGGTGGCACCTGTGGCTCAAAGGAGTGGGGCACAGGCCTCATATACTGGAGATGGCGGGTTCAAACCCAGCCCCGGCCAAAAAAAAGAAAAAAATAGCCGGTCACTGTGGCAGGTGCCTGTAGTCCCAGCTACTTGGGAAGCTGAGGCAAGAGAATCACTTAAACCCAAGAGTTTGAGGTTGCTGTGAGTTGTGATGCCACAGCCCTCGACCAAGGGCAACATAGTGAGACTCTGTCTTAAAAAAAAAAAAAAAGAATCTATCACTCATTTCTAACTTCTGTTTCAACTCTGAGGAAAGCACTATCGACCTGGCAACAAAAAAAGGTAGAAGAAAAAGAAATGGCAGAAATAGTAAAAAAATGTGTTATTCTTGAATATCGAGATGAGGCCTCCAGGGGGCAGCACCAAGGCAGAGAAGTAGGCTACATAAGTTGCTCAGTCCTCCTTTCCTTGGTCTGGGGCTCCCTACAGTTCCCCACCAGCACTCCTCCCATTCCTTTCAACTTTATTTTTAGCTGCAGTGGGAGGGAGAAGGATGGGAGGGAAAGTAAAGAAAACAGAAAAGGAGAGGGACAGACAGAAGACTTCTCATACAAGACCAAGAACAACCAGGCATGGAGTGCCCCCTTATCTTTCACCTGTTCTTGCCTCTGATGTTCCTGACAGGTGAGGGAGGTTGGTTTATGGTGGGAATGGAAGGTATATGAATTGCTTGGAATCGGGACTAATAGGGTTAAAATTCTTTGGGAGTCAGGGTAGGAAGTTAACACTGATTCTACATTTGTGTGTGTGTGTGTGTGTGTGTGCATTTTATGCCCCAGCATGACTGCTCCAATATTGAGACTGGCAGGCGCTAAAGCTGCTTGGGACTAAGATTTGTATCTAATTATATAAAACCTTTGTCCTAAGCCCTGTAGGACTGAGGAGACAGAAAAGAAACATGATGTAGCTGTCCACGTGGCTAGTCTCATTCCTGTTATCCTCCTCCCTACTTCTTCCAACCCTTGGTGGTCCTTGGGGCCTGAGGTATAACTGACTATGTGGTCAGAACTCTGGGTTTATCTAACCAATGAATTACAATTCCTGGTCATACAACCCCGCCAATTTCCTGAATGCAAAAAGGCTCACATACAAGACACTTTCTTAAAATGAGCTTGATTTGTGATAGAGCTATAGACATTGGTAGTGGTGGTGGTAGGGTAGCCTGAAAGGGGGTTGCTTGGAATCAGTAAGGAGCAAGACACAGTTGGGGGAAAGAACCATGGGAGGGACAAGAGGCCTGGAATTTTTCTTTGCCAGTGCCCTGTAATCTTTGTTTCCTAAAATACCAGCTGATTTTAAAGGGATTGGAGTTAGAAAAGAAGAGTCAGGTAGGACATGACTGGGGGTCTTTTGAGTGTCCAGAAGGTTGAGGAAACCATAGAGGTAGGCAGGGAGCAGTTGAGAGGGTAGATGAGTTAAAAAAGAGGCAAATTGTGGGAAACTGGAGGGAGGGGACCCTTGGCAAGGCTGGATGGCAAACTATGTGTGGGTAGGCGAGTGGCTCCACCCAGTTAATTACCACTAAGGTTGCCAGGGCTAAAGTCAACCAGGGACCTAAACATTGGAGAAAGACAGTAAAAGTGTAAAAATGACACTGGAAGTCAAGAAGAGATAGAGAAAGAGAGACCCAGACACAGCGCTCCTTCGCCTCCTTTCACTGCCCCTGTGGTCCTGGGTCTTAGGGGGAAGTTTGGAAGGAATGATCATTCAGGGGCTGCAGAAAGGCTTTCTCTTTCTTTTTAACCTTACAGGTTAAGAAGGAGAATGTGTAGGAGGAATGATGTGGAAAAGAGTAACTTGACCTTTCTAGACATGTCTGTGAATGAGATTTCAGGGGTAGGAATGGAAATACAGCTGCGCATCAGCCTGGCAGAGAGCCACAGGTTACGCATCTGGACACAAACACAGGAAGGGAATCATCCTTGCTTAGGGCTCTGAGTACATGACATTGACAGAGGCCAGGAGACCTTATGAGTGAAAAAGCAGGCAGACAGACTGAGAGGAAGACATTCCCTCATGGCTTCTCTTCTGCTGGGCCTCTCTAGTCATTCATTGACCGCGTCATGTGAACTTTATGATCTTGGCCACACAGGTCTCTGCTCCCCCTTTAACCTGGACGTGCATCACCCACGCCTGTTCCCAGGGCCATCAGAGGCTGAATTTGGATACAGTGTCTTACAATATATTGGGGATGGACAACGATGGTGAGGAGGAAACTAGAGGCCCATGGGATTGGGACTGTGATAGTGCTGACAACACAGATGGACTCTAAGCCAATCTGAACTTTTGAAAGTGACTGGGGCTCTAAACTTACCACCTCTGTGCCCTTTCCCTCTTGCCTATGCCAAGGGTCGTGTTCACCCTATGCTTATATTCACATCCTCCTCCCAGGATGCTGGTGGGCGCCCCCTGGGATGGGCCTTCAGGTGACCGGAGGGGGGACGTGTATCGCTGCCCTGTAGGGGGCCCCTACAATGCCCCATGTGCCAAGGGCCACTTGGGTAAGAAGATGCCTGATGCTTCTCCTAACACCTGACTTGATTCCCTAGTAGCCTTAATTCCTAGACTTCAGGTTCTTCAACCCCATAACCCATATATTCCCTGTCCCCAATTTGATACTGATCCCTTCTCATTCTCTTCCAAAATCACCCTGAACTTAAAAGCATCCTGTCTGTGTCCCCATGATCTCATTCTCTTCCATCTCCCTTCCAAACAGGTGACTATCAACTGGGAAATTCAGCTCAGCCTGCTGTGAATATGCACCTGGGGATGTCCCTGTTAGAGACAGATGGTGATGGGGGATTCCTGGTGAGCTAAGGAAAGGGTGGTGACAAGGCCTCTGAAGGTCTGTGCCAGGAAAAAGGAGTAGTGTGGGAAGGGAAACTAGTTTATTTGGAGGAGTCCAAGAGTCCAAAATCCTGGAAAATAAGGTTGAGAATCTCAAGAAGTGGTCTTAATGCCTCCTTCAACTAGGAGCGTGTTCTGTGAGTGCCCTCCCAAGCCTGGGAGTAACTTTTCTCCACCCCTTTGCAGGCCTGTGCCCCTCTTTGGTCTCGTGCTTGTGGCAGCTCGGTCTTCAGTTCTGGGATATGTGCCCGTGTGGATGCTTCATTCCAGCCCCAGGGAAGCCTGGCACCCACTGCCCAACGTGAGCCAGAGGAAGGGCCTGAGGAGTTAGTGCTCAGAAGAGGGCGCTTGGTGGGGAAAAACTGGGACAAAAGGGCATATGGCAGGAGCCTTGTGTCATGCCTATCCTCATTGCTACCTAATATGCTCGTACAAGCCTCATATTTCCTAACACATTAGAATTCGGACTCTTTACCAGGACCTCAAGACACCATGATCTGATCTAACCAATTCAGAAACTCAACTCATCCCTTCACACACTCTGGGCCTTGGCCATAGTATGTACCTCACCATTCTCCTGTGTGTCATCTATTTTTCTAACTTCATCTCCCTTTGTTTCACATATTCTCTACCCAAAGTCCTTTCCTTATATTCTCCTCTCCTCAAACATTTTTTTTTTTTTTTTGAGACAGAGTTTTACTCTGTTGCCCTCCGTAGAGTGCTGTGGCTTCACAGCTAACAGCAACCTCAAACTCTTGGGCTCACGTGATTCTCTCACCTTAGCCTCCTGAGTAGCTGTGACTAAAGGCACCCTCAACAACACCCAGCTATTTTTAGAGATGGGGTCTTGCTCTTGCTCAGGCTGGTCTAGAACTCCTGAGCTCAGGTGATCCACCTGCTTTGGCCTATCAAAGTGCTAGGATTACAGGTGTGAGCTGCCACACTCGGCCTCCTCAAACATCTTTAGTGCTCAATATCTTCTTAGCTGCTGCCTCTTTTGATTCCCTACTACTATCAGAGCAAACATCCTCTTTCATTCTCCTATAGCAAAGTGCTGTTTTCTTCTTCTTTTTTTTTTCTTTTGAGACAGAGTATTACTCTGTTACTCTGGGTAGAGTGCCATGGTGTCATAGTTCACAGCAACCAAACAGTTGGGCTTAAATGATCTTCTTGTCTCAGCCTCCTGAGTTGCTGGGACTACAGATGACTGCCATTACACCTGACTAATTTTTCTATTTTTAGTTCAGAAAGGGTCTCCTTCTTGCTCAGGCTTGCCTAGAACTCCTGAGCTCAAGGGATCCTCCTGCCTCAGCCTCCCAGAGGGCTAGGATTACAGGCATGAGCCACCGTGCCCGGCCAAAAGTGTTGTTTTCTTTCTTTTTTTTTTTTTATTGTTAAATCATAGCTGTGTACATTAGTGCAATCGCCTGTACCCATTCTAAGATGCACCATAGATGTGGCCCCACTCATTACCCTCCCTCCAGTGTTGTTTTCTATATAGCATTCAATTCCTTCTTTTTTTCAGTAATTGTATACCTATGGCTGTCTCCTCTTTTACTCATTTCCATACTTACCCAGAGCCTGGGATGGTACCCTTCTTGCATACAAAAAGTACCTCATGAGTGTTTGTACTGACTGTGCCCTCCCAGCCCAGATCCTACTTCTCTGTGCCCCATCACCATATCCCTCCTCCTAGGCTGTCCCACATATATGGATGTTGTCATTGTTTTGGATGGCTCCAACAGCATCTACCCCTGGTCTGAAGTTCAGACTTTCCTACGAAGACTGGTAGGGAGACTTTTTATTGACCCGGAGCAGATACAGGTAAGAGAAAGCAATGTGGATGGGCTTGAGGGGGAGAAACAGGAAAGAGGAAAGAAATGTAGACAGCATTTTCAGTAGTATTCTGGTGTTCATCTTCCCTCTCCCACACACTTTCTTCTCTCTCCTGTCCCCCATCCTACATATATATGTTCCATTTGAATGCACACTTTATTCCCAGGTGGGACTGGTACAGTATGGAGAGAGCCCTGTACATGAGTGGTCCCTGGGAGATTTGCGAACCAAGGAAGAAGTAGTGAGAGCAGCAAGAAACCTCAGTCGGAGGGAAGGACGAGAAACAAAGACAGCCGAAGCAATAATGATGGCTTGGTAAGGCATTGGGAAAGGGGATGTTGGGGGCCAGAGTGATGAGAGCTGAGAAGTGTCAGTGGAGGATGTGGAGTGCAGTATGAGCATCCGGAGATGTTTTGCGTGCTTATCTTTGTATGGGCACTAATGCCCCAGGGAGGATAGTGAGGTCAGCTGTCCTTATACTCCTTCTCGTTGTGTTTCTACAATATCTAGAACACGGGATCTGTGCCTCTCCATGTCTCTGTTTTGTTTATCTTTGCAGACAGAACTCTCTCTCTCCATCCCTCCCCTCCAACATTGATCCTGGCACCGCCATTCTCCACCACTCATGTCCTAGCTCACTTTCCAAACATGATTCGAAGCCCATGTTTGACTCCCCTGACCTGACCATTCTCCTCTGTTCTACATTTCCTTAGTATTTATGTCCCAAATATAATATTTGTTGAATGAATCTATGACTGAATGAATTTTGTATCTTTGCGTTGATTATGTGATCTGTTACTCCGTATGTTCTATAACATTCAAACATATGAGCTCTTGCTCTGTGCCAGTCTTCATCTTAGACACCTGGGAAATGGCCTAAAAGGCAAGATGCCCAACCTTAGTGAAGTGCTGATAGCATTAAATCCTGCATGTGATGTGTGTGTCTGCATACACTTCTTTCTCTCTCAGCACAGAAGGGTTCAGTCAGTCCCATGGGGGCCGACCTGAGGCTGCCAAGCTACTGGTGGTTGTTACTGATGGAGAATCCCATGATGGAGAGGAGCTTCCTGCAGCACTAAAGGCCTGTGAGGCTGGAAGAGTGACACGCTATGGGATTGCAGTGAGAATCAACTCCGATCTGGGAGGATGGTTGGGGGTGGTGATTTGTGAGCTGCCCAAGGACTAAAAATTTTAGGAAAACAGGGGCATTAAACACTTTCCTTTGACACTTCACTTTTAATTGGCGGTTTTCTGTACCAGCTTTAACACCTCACTTCACCAGCTAACAGACCCCACCTTGATCTCCTGACCTCAGGTCCTTGGTCACTACCTTCGGCGGCAGAGAGACCCCAGCTCTTTCCTGCGGGAAATTAGAGCTATTGCCAGTGATCCAGATGAGCGATTCTTCTTCAATGTCACAGATGAGGCTGCGCTGACAGATATTGTGGATGCACTAGGAGACCGGATTTTTGGCCTTGAGGGTAATGATTACTTAGAAGAAATGGAGGACAGGGTGTGGGGAGTTCTGGAGTGTAGATGGGGTTCTGGACTGAGTTCAGTAGGTCAAGGGAAGGACTGTCTTCCCCTGATATTACCTTGATATATTTCTCATGCCCAAGGGTCCCATGGAGAAAATGAAAGCTCTTTTGGGCTGGAAATGTCTCAGATTGGTTTCTCCACTCATCAGCTAAAGGTTGGACAGACACTGATCCCCTTCACAACACCTCCCACCCTCTGACCTCTTCATGACTCCTTCCAACCTTTGACTCAGACAGCTTCAACCCCAGGGCCCTTCCAGATCCTTCCTTTAACCAACCTCCCTGCTGACCTTCCCATGCTTTTCCAACTGACCCCAGAGTGCCATTGTCAGTGGTCCTCTCCTTGAGAGATTTTTCTCCTTGTTCCCCACTGTCATCTCAGGGATCCCATCTCAGATGTCTGGTTCTGCTTCACAGGATGGGATTCTCTTTGGGATGGTAGGGGCTTATGACTGGGGAGGCTCAGTGCTATGGCTTGAAGAGGGACACCGCTTTTTCCCCCCACGAACGGCTCTGGAAGAGGAGTTTCCCCCTGCTTTGCAGAACCATGCAGCCTACTTGGGTGAGTAGCACAAAGTTGCAGAGGACTTGGGGGTTAGGGGGAGGAAATGCCTCCCTAGTGGGGGGATATGAGCTACTCCCTAGTTTCTTCTCACTGATCTCTTGCTACTTCCCTTGGAACTGCCTTCCGTGCCCTTAGGGAAGCCCCTGCTCTGACTCTGCCCTTCTTTCCCTTTCCCTCTGGTGTCTTCTTGCTTCTAGGTTACTCTGTCTCCTCTATGCTTTTGCGGGGTGGACACCGCCTCTTTCTCTCAGGAGCTCCTCGGTTTAGACATCGAGGAAAAGTCATTGCCTTCCAGCTTAAGAAAGATGGGGCTGTGAGGGTTGTCCAGAGCCTCCAGGGGGAACAGGTAGGTCTTCCAAGGGAGGGTGGGACTCTTGGATCCCAGGAGACTTCCACACTGTGGGGGAGCAGTGTGAAGGGGCAAGAGAGAGGCCTGAAAAGTCTGTGCTGCATTCTGGTTGGCAGAGTGTCAGGGATGTAAGGATCAGACTGGCAGGCCAGTGAGTGTTTCCCACTGAGACCACCTGTCCACAATCACTTCCCTTTTCTCTGGGGTCATCACCACCCACCACTCCCCAGATTGGCTCATACTTTGGCAGTGAGCTCTGCCCATTGGATACGGATAGGGATGGAACAACTGATGTCTTACTTGTGGCTGCCCCCATGTTCCTGGGACCCCAGAACAAGGAGACAGGACGTGTTTATGTGTATCTGATAGGCCAGGTGAGAATGTGCTGGACCCCTAGGACTTGGGGGCGGGTGAGGGAGGAAAAAAGGAAAAGCACATCCATTTGAGGTCTTGCTGAGAGGGAATGGCTTCCTGAATAGCATCTTCTATCTTCTTTTCACCACCCGCTAGCAGTCCTTGCTGATGCTTCAAGGAACCCTTCAGCCAGAACCCCCCCAGGATGCTCGGTTTGGCTTTGCCATGGGTGCTCTTCCTGATCTGAACCAAGATGGTTTTGCTGATGTGGCGGTGGGGGCGCCCCTGGAAGATGGGCACCAGGGAGCACTGTACTTATATCACGGCACCCAATGTGGAATCAGGCCTCATCCTGCCCAGGTCAGGAGTGCCCAAATAAAGCAGGGTCATGGAGGTAGGAAGTGGCCTTTGCTTACCAATAGTCCCCTTGGCTTAAGATCCAAACTGAACAAGTGCTTTTATCAGTAGGCAAAAAAAGTAAGGCAGTAGGGGTAGGATATAGGTTGCTGAATTAGGAACTCCTAAGCATAGGCAAGTTTCTCTTTTCCCCCTGGGCTGGGACACCTCTAATCTCCCCCTGCTGGGAAGATTAGAAAGAGGCAGGCAGAAGGCCTGAGAAGCCAGGTGTGTGAGTCCCTGCCTCAGTTTCCTCTCTGTTCCTCTTAGCGGATTGCTGCTGTCTCCATGCCTCAGGGCCTCAACTACTTTGGCCGAAGTGTGGATGGCCGGCTAGATCTGGATGGAGATGACCTGGTAGATGTGGCTGTGGGTGCCCAGGGGGCAGCCATCCTGCTCAGGTGAGGTGTCCCAGCCCAGGTAGCAGTGGACAGCATAGCTTAGCTGTCAAGAGGAAGGGCCTTAAAGTTATAGTACTACACTTTTCATTTTTTTTGGTCAACTTACTTTGTGCTTCCTTCCTAGTTTATAAAATGGCATAATATTATAGGATAATAGTGAGGATCAAATGAGAAAATCCATGTAGAGATTTTAACCCAATGCCCAGCATATGGTATGGTAAATGTATATTGAATTGAATCTATTATCTCACTTCTGCCAGAGAGTGCAGGGGAGAGCTCATACCTGAATCCAAGCCCTCATTTGTTTGACAAGGCGGAGACAGACATGGCTATTGGGTGTAGGGTGTGAGGCGGGTTTGCACTTCTTGTAGATCTTCCCTCCTACTGCTAGAATTTCTTTCCCACCCTGTTCCCAGCTCCAGGCCCATTGTCCGCCTGACCCCATCACTGGATGTGATCCCACCAGACATCAGCGTGGTTCAGAAGGACTGCAGACGGCGGGGCCAGGAGGCAGTCTGCCTAACTGCAGCCCTCTGCTTCCAAGTGACTTCTCATACTCCTGGTCGCTGGGATCATCGGTTCTGTGAGTGACTAGAGTGCAGCCTGGCACTTCTCAACTCCTCCTCTGCCTTGGTCTCTGGACTCCTCTCCACCCTCACTCTTGCCTCCTTCAGATATTCGGTTTGCAGCATCACTGGATGAGAGGATGGCAGGAGCACGTGCAGCATTTGATGGGTCTGGCCAGAGGCTGTCTCCTCGGAGGCGCCGGCTCAGTGTGGGAAATGTCACTTGTGAGGAGCTGCACTTTCATGTGATGGTGAGGAGGAGCAGAAACTGCTTTGCATCAGGGCCTGAGAGTGAGGTTGGGTCCAAGGAGGAATCTCAGCTGGTTCGGCAGGAAAGCTGAAGCTGGGAAAGTGCAGTGATTCAGACTTTGCAGTCAGGCTGTTCTGGGTCTGAATTTTCACTACCACTTACTGCCTGTAAACCCTGGCTAGTTACTTTACCACTAAACCTCAGTTTCTTGGTCTGCAAAGGGTGAGAATAATAACTATACCACAGGAGTTGTTTTGGAACTGAGTTTAAAAGTATTGATAAAACCTTAAGACAGTGCCCAGCACACAGAAATGATCACTACAATTATTATATTCTTCCAGAGGCCTGGGTTGTATTCCTAACTCTGGCTCCTCATCATCCTTGACTCTGATTTCTCTCAGGATACATCAGATTACCTCCGGCCAGTGGCCTTGACTGTGACTTTCACCTTGGACAATACCACAAAACCAGGGCCTGTGCTGGAAGAGGGCTCGCCTACCTCTATACGAACATTGGTCAGCAGTCCCAAGCTCTTCCCTGCCTCTGGGTTCCCAAAACTTCCCTCCCAGTGAATTTAAGAGAAAAGGGAGGAGGGAGACATGAAATCACAGTGAAAGCTGATCTGGGCCCCTCTAACCAAAATATACTCATTCTTCTTTTTTCACTCTTCTCCAATACCATTCCTTTCTCCTTACCCTCCTCTCAGCCCTCAGCCCCTTCTTTCTCTTTCAGGTTCCCTTCTCAAAGGACTGTGGCCCTGACAATGAATGTGTCACAGACCTGGTGCTTCAAGCTAATATGGACATTAGAGGCTCCAGGTTGGATGGACATGCACTAGGCAAACCAGGGTGACCTGGGACAAATTGGAAGGGACATGAAGGGAGCTAGGGGGTTGTTTCTTACCCATGATAACAAAAGTAAGACTTTTGGCTTGCTTTCAGCCCCTGGTCTTTCCCTAATCCACCACCCTTAACCACCATTCCCAGGAAGGCCCCCTTCATGGTTCGAGGTGGCCGGCAGAAAGTTCTGGTATCTGCAACTCTGGAGAACAGGAAAGAAAATGCCTACAACACTAGCCTGAATCTCAGCTTCTCTAGAAACCTCCACCTGGCCAGTCTCACTCCTCAGGTGCCCTTGAAGGAAGGGGTGAGGGATGGGGAGGAAGACTGGGGTATTGGCTTCATCTGTAAGGTGCTCCAAAGAAAGGCTCAGGGTTTAGAGGCTGTGGGTGAGACAGCCGTGGCACCCCCAGCTCCAGCATCTTCCTTCATTCTTCTGCCCTCAGAGAGACAGCCCAGTAAAGATGGAATGCACAGCCCCTTCTGCTCATGCCCGGCTCTGCAGTGCGGGTCATCCTGTCTTCCAGACTGGAGCCAAGGTAAGTTGGGATCCAGGGTGAAGAGGGGGCTCTGGGAGAGCAGAGGCTGGGATCGGAGGGTCCTGGGAGTTCAGGGAAAGAGGCATAAGGGTTTCTGTGCCTCTGTAGTTATTCCGTGTAGTTATTTCTACTAGCCGTATGTCCTGTGCCCCCAGGTGACCATTCTGCTAGAATTTGAGTTTAGCTGCTCCTCCCTCCTGAGCCAGGTCTTTGTGAAGCTGACTGCTACCAGGTAAAAACAAAGGGACTGTCCTCTCAGACTTCTCCTGTGGGGTCTTGACTAGAGGGGTGGGGAGGAAAAGCACTGAATTCTTTATTATCAGAAATGGGAGTCTGGGCATGGGTTAGATGTGATTTTCTCCCCTCTCTCCCTACAGTAGTAGCCTGGAGAGAAATAGGACCCTTCAAGATAACATAGCCCAGACCTCAGCCTACGTCCGATATGAGCCTCATCTCCTGTTCTCCAGGTATGGCTTCAGACTTACACCTTTTATGTTTCTTCCCTTTCCTTCCATGAGTTTCAGTGTCCCTGGAAACCCAAACCCTTGGGGCTCCTCAATCTTTTTGCTTTCGCCCCATTCATGCTGAACCTTCTCGTTTAAGCATCTTACTTTTCTAAGTATAGGGTTTTGCCGGGCCCTGGGCATTGGATCTGGGATGAGGGGTTATGAAATGTGACCATAAAGTTTTTTTCAGGTCTATGTCACGTTCCATTTCTATCCTCCCCATGTACCCCATCTCTTAATCCATGTACTGGTCCTGCCTTCCCTGAACCCATGTCTCGTGCTATGTCTATCATGGCTGTGACCACGTGTTTCCTGACTTGGTATTCACACAGTGAGTCCACCTTGCACCGCTATGAGGTTCACCCATATGGGACCCTCCCGGTGGGTCCTGGCCCTGAATTCAAAACCACTGTTAGGGTAAGAAGTCGGAGGGGTCTTGGCATGAGGAGGGCGGGAGCAACAGCTGTGTGGGATGTGTGGGAAAGGGATGAGAAGAATCTCTCTTGGATTTCAATGGCATCTAGGGTAAAAAGGAACAGATGAGGGTGAGTCATCTTCTGTCTCCCACCTCCTCCCATTTTCAATTCTCCTCTTAGGTTCAGAATCTTGGATGCTATGTGGTCAGTGGCCTCACCATCTCAGCCCTCCTTCCTGCTGTGGCCCATGGGGGCAATTACTTCCTATCACTGTCTCAAGTCATCACTAGCAATGTGAGTCTGGCTTAGGAGTGAATGGAATCCTGCCATCTTAAACTGGTGGGCTTACTGAAGCTGGTCCCCGTGCCAGCTCCCTATCTGTTGGGCCACTGCTCTCAGGGATCATCCCTCTGGAGGACTTTTTTAAAATACATGTGGCTTATTTGGGAAGAAAGAAAGAGATAATAGGCCAGCTGCGGTAGCTCACACCTGTAATCCCAACACTCTGGGAGGCTGAGGTGGGTGTATTGCCTGAGCTCATGAGTTTGAGACCAGCCGGAGCCAGAGCAAGACCTCATCTCTGGAAACAAACAACAAAAAAAAGCAGGGCATTGTAGTGGGCACCTATAGTCCCAGCTACTTGGGAGGCTGAAGCAAGAGAATTGCTTAAGTTCAAGAGTTTGAGGTTGCTGTGACACCATGGCACCCTACTGAGGGTGACAAAGTGAGACTCTGTCTCAAAAACAAAAAAAGAAAGAAAGAAAAATAAAAAGAAAGAGATAATAAAGGGAAGAACTACAAGTGTGGGCAGTATGTCCCTGCTCAGCCTGGAGTGGCTGACCTCACTCCATTAGGAGGATTTCAAGTTGTATCTTCCTCTAGGCAAGCTGCACGGTGCAGAACCCGACTGATCCCTTCAGGCCCCCTGTACATCCAGAGGAGCTTCAGCGCACAAACAGACTGGTACGAGTAACAGAGGGTGTCTGGAGTGGGAATGCAAGCAGGGTTAAGTACCCTGGGACAGGGCAGTGGGAACCGGAGGGAGTAAGAGGGGGATCCTTCCATCCCAGGGTCCTGATCTGTCTATCTCTTCTGGTAGAATGGGAGCAATACTCGGTGTCAGGTGGTGACCTGCTACCTTGGGCAGCTGGCCAAGGGGACTGAGGCTTCTGTTGGACTACTGCGGCTAGTTCACAATGAATTTTTCCGAAAGGTAAAAATTCTTTCTTTTTCTACTATCCTCCCCTTCAGTTTCTATCTGGAATTGTGGCATAGGATTTGCAGGTAGACAGGGCCATGTTCAAGTTTTGCTTTTGTGTCTTATTATCTTTAATGGTGAGCAAGTTACTTCATCACTCTAAGCTTCTTTTTTCCTGATCTCTAAAATAACGATAATATACTCTGGGTGATGGAGGATCTACTGAGGTGGGTGGATCACTTGAGCGTAGGAGTTCAAGACCAACCTGAACAAGAGCGAGACCCCATCTCTAAAACATAGCTAGCATTGTGGTGGGTGCTTGTAGTCCCAGCTAACTTGGGAGGCTGAGGCACAAGCATTGCTTGAGTCCAAGAGTTTGAAGTTGCTGTGAGCTATGATAACATGGCATTCTATTGAGATCAACAAAGTGAGACCCTGTCTCAAAAAAAAAAAAAAAAGTAAATAAATGAGGACAATAATATCTATTTCATGGGGTTGTTGTAAAGAATAAATGAATAATGAGCTGATATATGGTAAATACTCAATAAAATCTAGTTATTGTCCTTGTATTTTCTTCCATTTATTATTCCTTGGTGCTATATCAATGACTAATCAACATTTACAGGATACCTCAGTTTAATCAGCTAATAATCCATTGACTGCCTGTATATAAAAGGCCGTATATTAGGTTAGTACCAAGGAGAATATCCCCAACATTTAGCCCATGCCTAACTCATTGTAAGTGCTTAATGCATTTTGGTTAAATGAATAATTGATATTATATGCAGGATTTGTATTAGAAAGTAATGGGAAGTACGTGTATGTTGGGAGGGATCTAGATTATGAAAGATCTCTGAAGCTAGGGAAATAAAATTGAACTTAATAGACAGGGAGTCAGGATCAGTGTGAGTTCCTGAGCATAAAAATTACATCTTAATCATACGGGGAGGGGGGAAGTGGCAGCTCGTGCCTGTAATCCTAGCACTCTGGGAAGCTGAGGTAGGTGAATTGCTTGAGCTCGGGAGTTTGAAACCAGCCTGAGCAAGAGCAAAATCCATGTCTTTACTAAAAAATAGAAAAACTAGCCAGGAGTTGTGAAGGCACCTATAGTCCCAGTTACTTTGTCCTAGCTTGAACCCAAGTGACTGAGGTTGCTGATGACTCCATGGCACTCTATCCAGGATGACAGGGTGAGACTCTGTATTAAAACAAACAAAAAAAATTATGAGGGCTAATTAGCACTAGGGGTTGATACTGTGCTTCCCCAGGTATCATCTACTTTAAATAACACAAGATCCGTGGAATGTAGGCATTTGTTTTTGGAAAGTTAAATCTGACAAACCACCCTTTTCCAATTCTGGTTCTCTTTATCCTTCTTGGGTATCTTTTTTTCATTCATTTATTCATTCTTTCAACAAAGATTTATTAAGAAACCACTATATACTTGGCACTGTGTTAGGCATTAGGCACCAGGACACAAGGGTTCACTAGACACAGCCCT
Source organism: Nycticebus coucang (assembly GCF_027406575.1). Classification (NCBI taxonomy): domain Eukaryota; kingdom Metazoa; phylum Chordata; class Mammalia; order Primates; family Lorisidae; genus Nycticebus; species Nycticebus coucang. Next base: position 52,654,701 of record NC_069784.1, on the reverse strand, counting down.
TAACCTTGAGGATCTTATAGTTCAGTGGTAAAAGATAGAGAAGTAAACACCAGGATTGGTGGGAGCTGGGAGGAAACATTACCCTAATTCCCAGTGGGGATGGCATCTAAACTTTAACCTAAAGGAAGGGAAGAGGCTAAGGAAAGGGGAGTAGAATGCATTTCAGGTAGAGCAAAGAACATGTATAAAGGACCAGAGGCTTTCCATTTATTATCTTTTGTCTCATTTCCCATTGGTCATCAACATTTTCTTCTGTTCTTAATTGCCTGGGAAGTTGTGCCTCTTAGCTTTAACTTTGCTCTTGGGATTCCAAAGACCCTCACTACCTGATGAAGGTTCACTTTAAATTTCTTCCTCTTCACTTGTTCAACAGGCCAAGTTCAAGTCTCTGACAGTGGTCAGCACCTTTGAGCTGGGAACCAAGGAGGGCAGTGTTCTACAGTTGACTGAAGCCTCCCGTCAGAGTGAGGTGGGGATGGAGACTGAGTTTGAGAGCTGTGAAAATAACGATGATGGGGATGGGATATGGGGGATCTTTCAGAATAAAGGCATCTCCATTAAGCAGTAGTCAGTGAGTCAGAAGAGAAAATCAGGATTTTAAAGTTCTACTGCCTCTATTCCTGCCTCAGTTTCTTTCCTTTGTATAGAAAGATGTTATTTATTCTATTTGGGGACTGGCTTTGTTAGAATGTTGGGCAAGGCTATCTGGGATAAAGGGTATAGGCAAAAAAAAAAAAAAAAAAATCTCTCTTCTGCCCATATAGAGTCTCCTGGAGGTGATTCAGACTCGCCCTATCCTTATCTCCCTGTGGATCCTCATTGGCAGTGTCCTGGGAGGGCTCCTCCTGCTTGCTCTCCTGGTCTTCTGCCTGTGGAAGGTAAGCACAGCTTTAGTTGGGAGTGTGGAGCTTGGTGCCCACAAGTTGAAGGATTATAGCAGGGAGAACAGGATTTGTGCAGGCTAGATGTGTCATGTCCATATTTTCTTCACTATAATCCAAATGTTGGTGAAATTAAACTAAGCCAAATAAGATAAATGTGAATCTCATTTTTGGAAGCAGAACAAAAGTAAAGACCTCAGATAAGTTTGAGGGCTATTGGCAAGGTCCCCATTCAAGGCATTTGGCAATGATTCTTATCTCTTCCTCTACAGCTTGGCTTCTTTGCCCATAAGAAAATCCTCAAGGAAGAAAGACGAGAACAGAAGTTGGAGCAATGAATATAGAATAAGGCTCTAGAAAGGCCTCCCTGGCAGCTTCTTCAAGAGACTTGTATAAGAGCAGAGATTTGGGGGCTCATATAGGACAAGAAGAAGCCTCTGGACTATCTCCCCAGACCAGCAGGCCTGACAACTTTTGAGTCACAAGGATGCTATTGGCAAGAGATGAGGCTTTACCTTAGACAAGAAGGGTTGGCATCAAAACCAGCAACGCTCCCATCCTCTGGTCCCCTCCTCCTCAGGATCCTGGTTCCATAGCCAACTTTGTGATCTTTGTTTGGGCCCATTTTTCCCCAACCCCAGGAATTAAGGTTTTTTGTTTGTTTGTTTGTTTTTGCCTCCGTCCCTGATTTCTTTCAGATTCTCTCTTTGTCCTTCCTCACAATTTGGAAAAGGTGAGGATTATCTTTCTCCATTCTCCCACCCATTCACCTTCCTGCCTGCTCCCACACCACAGGAGGGAGCCGAGGTTGGCTTGAGAGAAAGAAGTAAAGTCAACATCTGCTGCTTTCCTGTGGAGTCTGGTGATTCATAGAGCCGGATGGGGAGAGTCAACAGGAAAAAAGGAGGGAGGAGGAAAAGCCGCAAGAGACATTTTGTACAATTCCAAGGAACAGAGAACCCTTTAGACAGGCAACTGCCATCCCCTATGAAACCCGAGACTGTGGTGCACTTGGCCGCCCTCAGGTGCTGGTAAAATGGAGCTGCCCCCAGGCTTGCTGGCCATGGGCTTGCCTGCTTACTTACAGCCTTCCCCGGGAGCGAAGCCAGGGCCTGGTGCCTGATTTTCTGGAGCCAGGGGCCCCCAGGTGGCTAGAACTGGATTAGCAGAGAATACTGGGTTCCCTGGGTGGTGTTTTCTCTGCTTCTCTCAGGTCTATTTCCTCTTGAGCCTTCGTTGGGGCCTCCTCATAGAAAGCAGAAGGAAGAGGGTTGCTACGTGCTGGTAGGAACCCCTTTCACCCTACAGGCTTTGGGAAGCAGCAGCCCCAGGGGATCTGACCGAGTGGGGTCTGCATTACCACACCAAAGCCGTTGGTACAAGGTATACCACAAATAGCTCCTAAGAAAATGTTTCCCTAGTCATATTTTGTAGGGTTTCTCTGGTGGAATCAGTTTGCCAGTCCTTTCTTGATGTTTACTGGAAATTCCCAAGTTAATTTCCACCTCTGACCACCATCATTCCCTGCCTTCATATTTTGGTTCTCACCACAGTAAAGGTAATTGGATTCTCATAGACAACTGGGTAATTGATACTTTTTTGTAATAAAGATTTTTGGATACCAAAGTCAGTTATTGGTCTCTAGAGTGCAACTCTGATAGCCATTTGAAGAATCAACATCCATTCTTATCTGAGAAGAAAGAAGACATGATTGGATAGTTGACCAGCAACCACAGAACCTGTCCTTCCAGGCTGCTCCTGAGGCCTGACCACAGTGTTTATTTTGGCATATGTCTCTGATCTGCAGAAGGCTACCATCATGAGCATTGTCTCTAGCGGGGTGAACAGTATATCAGATGGTTAGAACAAATAAAGTTCAGCGTTAAATGACTTCTGGCTCTAAAGGCTTCTAAAGATGTAGGCTGCTTATTAATGGCGAGAGGTGGATTCTTGCTTGGCCTGAGATCTTCTAGGGTGGAGTCTCTGGAAGGCAAAGTTATGAAGTGTTTCAAGTGTTTTCTGTGGCTGTCCTGCTGGTGATGTGCTCCAGCTTCCTGCAATTCTTACCTACTTAATTAACTATAGAGTGTAAAGTGTGTAGGTTTGAGAAGCACATAGGCCTGGATTGAAATCCCAGGTCTTCCATTTATTAGTTATGTGACCTTGAGCAGCAAGTCATAACTTCTCTGTGGCATCTCAGATAACACTAAGAGGCTATGTATGGGGCCTTGGTGTGTGTCACACTTTATGGGGGCAAGACATGATTGCAAGAGGGACTTTACCTAACAATTGCAATCAGTGTAACCTGGCTTATTGTACCCTCAATGAATCCCCAACAATAAAAAAAAAAAAAAAAAGAAAACCCAAACATTCTAAAATAGATAAAAGTGGCCTAGGCTGCTTTAAATTATTCTGTCAGCCAGTCTGGATTGTTAGGGGGAAACATTTATGAGATTAAAGATCAACCTGTATCCAACGCCATATAGCAACCAAACCAAATAAAGATGTTATTGGCCCAAAAAAAAAGAGGCTATGTAGTCCAGTGGTAAACAATGAAAACAAAAATTAATAAACTTCTCTTCCCTTCTCCTAAATACAAAAAAAGTGAAGGCAGATTTATGTTTAAATTCAGGCTACACCATTTATTCATTTTTATTTTTTTTGAGACAGAATCTCAAGCTGTCACCCTGGGTAGAGTCCTGTGGTATCACAGCTCACAGCAACCTCAAACTCTTGGGCTTAAGTGATTCTCCTGCCTCAGCCTCCCAAGTAGCTAGGACTACAGGCACCTGCCACAATGCCTGGCTGTTTTTTTTTGTTGCAATTGTCATTGTTGTTTTAGCTGGCCCAGGCTGGGTTCGAACCCACCAGCTTCCGTGTATATGGCCGGCGCTCTACCCACTGAGCTATGGATGCTGCAGGCTATACCATTTAAAGTTTGTTTGGTCTGGGACAGATTTGACTCCTCTAATTTGTAGCTTTCTCATCTTTAAACCTATGAGAATCATGAGGACTAAATGAGATAATCCATAGTAACTGCTCAATAAATGATAACTACTAGTATACAAATATTTTGTCATAAAATAGTCACCCTCCCTGTGTTATGAGGATTAAGTGAGAAAGTAAGTATACTGAAGTACCAGCTGGTGTTCTTGTTCTTGTGACCCATTCCCAGACTCTAAAAATTTGCTTCTTCTATGTACTATTGTCTCCTTCCACTAAATCTTATCCTATGCTTCATCCTATTTGAAGTTCCTGAGCCTTTAAGTTTATAATTAGCTGATTAATTTAAGGTTCTAATGGTGGAAATAAAATCTATTTGATTTCTTTATTTTCTTTAATTTTGTTTCATTCTACAGTAAGATATGCATTTTTTTATTAAATCATAACTGTGTACATTAATGCACTTATGGGGCAATGTGTTGATTTGATATATAATTTGGAATGCTTACATCAAACTGGTTAACATAACCTTCAACTTGCTTACTTATTTGTTGTGTTAAGACATGTATACTCTATGCTTAATAGTTTTGACATGTACCCTTGCATTGTGCACATTAGGTGAGGTCCCACCAAATACCCTCCCTCCTCCTGACCTCCTCTCTCCTGTCCCCTCTCCCCTCTTCCCTCCTTCTTTCTGGACTATAGTTGTGTTTTACCATTCATATGAAAGTGTAGGTGATTATATATTGGTTTCATAATAGTAGTGAGTACATTGGATACTTTTTCTTTCATTATTGAGATACTTTACTAAGAAGAGTATGTTCCAGCTCCATCCGGGTAAACATAAAAGCTGTAAAGTCTCCATCATTTTTATGGCTGCATAGTATTCCATGTTATACATATACCACAATTTGTTAAACCATTCATGGGTTGTTGGGTACTTAGTCATGGGTACATGACTTGGCAATTATGAACTGAGCTGCAATAGATATTCTGGTGCACATGTCTTTGTTGTAAAATGATTTTTGATCATCTGGGTATATGATTCAATTGCAGGATTGAATGGCAGGTCTACTTTTAGTTCCTTGAGTATTCTCCAAACTTCTTTCCAAAAAGGATGTATTACCTTGCATTTCCACCAGCAGTGCAAAAGTGTTCCCTTCTCTCCACATCCACACCAACATCTGTGCTTTTGGGATTTTGTGGGCTAAACTTACTGGAGTTAGATGGTATCTTAAGGTGGTTTTGCTTTGCATTTCTCTGATGATTAAAGATGATGAGCATTGGGCGGCACCTGTGGCTCAGTGAGCAGAGCACCGGCCCCATATACCGAGGGTGGCGGGTTCAAACCCAGCCCCCGCCAAACTGCAACAAAAAAAATAGCCGGGCGTTGTGGTGGGCGCCTGTAGTCCCTGCTACTCGGGAGGCTGAGGCAGGAGAATCGCCTAAGCCCAGGAGTTGGAGGTTGCTGTGAGATGTGTGACACCATGGCACTCTACCAAGGGCAATAAAGTGAAACTCTGTCTCTACAAAAAAAAAAAAAAAAAAAAAAAAAAAGATGATGAGCATTTTTTCACGTTGTTTGCAGGCCAGGCATGTGTCTTCAGAGAAGCTTCTGTTCAAGTCTCTTGCCCACCAAGAAATGGGGTTATTTGTTCTTTTCTTAATTGATTAGTTTGAGTTCTCTGTGGATTCTAGTTATCAGACCTTTGTCAGTAACATAACCTGCAAATATCTTCTCTCATTCTGAGGTCTGTCTGCTTGCTTTACTTACTGTCTCCTTGTTTGTGCAGAAGATTTTTAGTTTGATCAGATCCCAGTAATATACTTTTGGTGTTGCTTCAATTGCCTGGAGGGGTCCTCTTCCTAAAATATTCTCCCAGGTCAATTTCTTCAAGCAGTTTTCCTGCCCTGTCTTCTAGTATTTCTATAGTTTTGTGTCTTAATTTTAAATCTTTTATTCAGTGAGAATCAATTTTTATTAATGGTGAAAGGTGAGCGTCCAGTTTCAGTCGTCTATAGGTCGCCAGCCAGTTCACTTAGCACCATTTGTTAAATAAGGGATCTTTCCCCCAATGAATGCTTTTGATAGGCTTATCAAAGATCAAATGGTGATAAGTGGCTGGGTTAATCTCTTGGTTCTCTATTCTGTTCCATATATCTACCTCTTTATTTTTGTGTCAGTACTATGCTGTTTTGATCACTATAGATTTATAGTATAGCCTGAAGTCTGGTAATGTGATACCTCCTGATTTGTTTTTATTTATGAGTCATGTATTGGCATTTGAGTTTTTTTCTGATTCCATATAAAATGAAGTGCTATTTTTTCAAGATCTTTAAAGTATGACAATGGTGCTTTAAAAGGGATTGTATTAAATCTGTAGATTGCTTTGGGTAGTATGGACATTTTAACCATGTTGATTCTTCCCAGCCATGAGCATGGTATGTTTTTCCATTTGTTAACATCTTCAGCTATTTCTTTTCTCAGAGTTTCATAATTCTCCTTATAAGATCTTTCTTTTTTCTTTTTTTTTTTTTGGTTTTTGGCCGGGGCTAGGTTTGAACCCTCCACCTCCGGCATATGGGACCGGCGCCCTACTCCTTGAGCCACAGGCGCCACCCACCTTATAAGATCTTTCACATCCTTTGTTAGGTAAATTCCCAGATAGTTCATCTACTTTGGCAATACTATAAAAGGAATAGAGTCCTTGACTATATTTTCAGCTTGTCTATTGTTGGTATATATAAAAGCTACTGATTTGTAATTATTGATTTTGTAACCTGAGAAGCTGCTGTGTTCCTTGATCACTTCTAAGAGTTTTGTAGTTGACTCCCTGGGGTTTTCCAGGTAAGAGGTCATATTATCCATGAGGAGAGGAGTTTGATCTCCTCTGACCCCATTTGTATACTCTTGATTGCCTTCTCTTGCCTGATTGCAATGTCTAAGACTTCCATTACTATGTTGAATATCAGTGGAGATAATGGGCATCTTTGCCTAGTTCCAGATCTGAGTGGAAATGTTTTCAATTTTACTCTATTCAATATGATATTGGCTGAGGGTTTGCTGTATACAGCCTCTGTCAGTTTAAGAAATTACCCATCCAAGCCTATGTTCTTAAGTGTTCTGGACATGAAAGGATGCTGGATATTATCAAAAGCTTGTTCTGCATCAATTTAGAGAGTCATATGGTCTGTGTTTTTTATTTTATTTATGTTATGTATTACATTTATAGATTTACATATGTTGAAGCAACTTTGTAACCCTGGGATAAAGCCAACTTGATCATGGCATATAATTTTTTTGATGTGTTGTTGAATTCTGTTTGCTAGGATCTTTTTGTTGTTGTTGCTGTTTTGGCTTGAACCTGCCACCCTCGGCATATGGGGCTGGTGCCCTACTCCCTGAGCCACAGGTGCTGCCATTTGCTAGGATCTTATTGAATATTTTTGCATTGATAATCATTAAGGATATTGGTCTATAGTTTTCATTCTTTGTTGGATCCTTTCCTAGTTTGGGTATCAGGGTGATATTTGCTTCATAGAATGTGTTGGGAAGTATTCCTTCTTTTTCTATGTTTTGGAAAAGGTTATGTAATATAGGTTCTAGTTCCTCTTTAAAGATTTGGTAGAATTCTGATGTGAAGCTATCTGGTCCCAGACTTTTCTTTTTTGGTAGATTTCATATAGTTGATGCTATTTCAGTGCTTGATATAAGTCTATTCAAAATTTCTAATTATTTCTGGCTGAGTCTAGGAAGGTGGTGTGTTTCCAGGTATTGGTCTATTTCCTCCAGATTTTCATATTTCTGAGAATAGAGCTTTTTTTGTAGTAATCATTGAGGATTTTTTGAAAATTTTCTTTTTTTAGAGACAGAGTCTCACTTTGTCACCCTCGGTAGAGTGCTGTCGCATCACAGCTCACAGCAACCTCCAGCTCTTGGGCTTAGGCAATTCTCTTGCCTCAGTCTCCCGAGTAGTTGGGAGTATAGGTGCCTGCCACAATTCCTGGCTATTTTTTTGTTGCAGTTTGGCTGGGGCCAGGTTCAAACCTGCCATCTTCAGTATATGGGGCCAGCGCCCTACCCACTGAGCCACAGGAGCCACCTGATATTTTGAATTTTGAGGTGTCTGTTGTTATCTCTCCTTTACTGTTTCTCATAGACGATATTAGAGATTTTACTTTTCTGTTTCTGGTTAGGTTAGTCAAAGTTTTATCAATTTCATTAATCTTTTTAAAAAAACAACTTTTTGATTCATTGATCTTCTGAATGATTCTTTTATTTTCAATTTCATTTAATTCTGCTCTAATTTTGGTTATTTCTTTTCCTTTGCTGGAATTGGGGTTGGAATGTTCTTCCTTTTCCAGTTGCTTGAGATGACCCATTAAGTTGTTGATGTCCTTTCTTTCTGTTTTCTTGACGAAGGTTTCCAATACTATAAATTTCCCTCTTAGGACTGCCTTTGCAGTATCCCACAGGTTTTGATAATTTGTGTCTTCATTATCATTTCCTTCATAATCTCGTCTTCGACCCAGCTATAATTCAGCATAAGGTTTTTTAGTTTCCATGATGTTGAGTATGAAGATTCCTGTTGCTGTTGAGTTCAACTTTTATTCTGTGATGGTCCAAGAAGATAACAAGGAATAATTTCTATTCTTTTAAATTTGCTGAGGTTAGACTTGTGTCCTGAGATATGATCAATTTTGTAGGATGATCCATGGGCTGATGAGAAGAATGTGTTTTTAGGCTCAGCTCCTGTAGCACAGTGGTTATGGCACCAGCCACATACACCAAGGGTTGTGTGTTCGAATCCAGCCCAGGCTAGCTAAACAACAATGACAACTGCAACAAAAAAGAGCTGGGTGTTGTGGCAGGCGCCTATAGTCCCAGCTACATGGGAGGCTGAGGCAAGAGAATCACTTAAGCCCCCAAGAGTTTGAGGTTGCTGTGAGCTGTGATGCCACCTGACTATACCGAGGGCAAAAAAGTGAGACTCTGTCTCCCCCCCCCAAAAAAAAATGTTTATTCAGTTTTATTAGGATGAAATGTTCTATAGATGTCTGTTAAGTCCATTTTTCTAGGGTTGAGTTTAAGTCTATTATTTCTTTGTTCAGTTTCTTCTTGGAAGATCTATCCAAAACTGCAAAGCTATTATAGTGCAGGAAGATATCAAATTGTTCATATCCATTAAGGTTTGCTTTATAAACCGAGGAGTATTCTGTTAAAGTGCATAAATGTTAATTATTGAAATTTCTTCACGTTGAATGTTTCTCTTGACAAATATGAACTGTGAATCCTTATCTTCCCTTATCTTTGCTGGTTTAAAACCAATTGTATCTGCAAATGAAATTGCAATGCCTGCTTTTTTCTGATTTCCATTTGCCTGTGTTATAGATATCCATCCCTTCACCCCAAGTCTCTTTTTATCCTTTAAGGTAAGATGAAAATCTTGCATGCAACAGATATCTGGCCTGAGTGTTTACATCCATTCAGCCAACCTGTGCCTCTTTAGAGGACAATTTAAGCCATACATTAATTGAGAGAATTGATAGGCATGGTACTATTTTGTGTGTCATGTTTTTCAAATGTCTAGTGGATATTTTTAATCCTGTCACCATAGTGGAAGTTAAGTTTTGTTCAAGGCTTTCTGGGTGAGTTTACTTTGGTGGTAGACTAATGTTTTGATCATTATGGAGGATGAGTCTGAGAATATCCTGGAAAGCTGGTTTAGTTATGGCAAATTTCTTCAACATGTGCAAGTCAGTAAAGTATTTGTTTTCTCCATCACAAATGAAATTCAGTTTAGCTGGATACAGGATCCTGGGCTGAAAGTTGTTTTGTTTTAGGAGATTGAAGGTTGATGATCATCCTCTTCTGTCTTGAAAAGTTTTGACTGAGAGATCTGACATCATTCTAATAGTCTTCCCCTTGTACATTATACTTTTCTTACATCTGGCTGCTTGCAGAATTTTCTCCTTCATGTTAACTTTGGCAAGGTTAATTACAATGTGTCTGCGAGATGCTTTATTTGGATTGAGTCTTGTTGGGGTTCTGAAACTGTCTACTATCTGAATTTCTGTATCTCTTGCAATGTTTGGGAAATTCTCCCCCATAATATCTTGGAGTAGAGCATCTGTGCCTTTAGGACCATCCTCTTCTCTTTCAGGAACTCCTATAAGATGAATGTTTGATCTTTTGGAGTGATCCCACAACTCTCAGGGATTGATCAGTTTTTGCTCTCCACCTCTCTGCCTCACTGAATGTTTGGGAGCATTGAAAAGCTTTGTCTTCAATTTCAGAGATCCTTTCTTCCGCCTACTCAACTCTATTACTGAGTGACTCTACTATATTTTGAAGCTCCTTGAATAGCTTTTTCACTTCCTTGAGCTCTGCTATCTCCTTTCTCATTATGTCCATATCCTTGGTGATTTTGTCTTTGGATTCATTGATTTCTTGAGACAACTTTTGCACAACTCTTTGGATTTCTATTTCCATCTTTTTCTCCATTCTATTCATTTTATTTGTCATCCATATTCTGAAACCTATTTCTGACATTTCAGCTATCTGTTTATGAATGACACCTTCTGGCATATCTCCTTTGTTATTCCTTGGGGGAGTTGATCTGCTCTAATTATTCATGTTGCCAGAGTACTTCTGTTGGTTCCATCCCATGATTATTTTCCACTGTTTGGCTAGTAAAGCTGGTAGGATGAGATTGGATTAAGGACTCCAGGAATTGTAGTTAACCAGTCCTTTAGCAAAGAGCCAGGACTGGTGATTGTGGCTTTTCCCCTACAGCTTTACAAGACCTACAGCCAGAGACACTGAGGACCTGATTGGCGTAATGGGGCTAGCTGGCTTTGTCTTGTATTCAGCCAGCCTCTATCCAATCCTAATGAAGTGTTGGATTTAGGCTGAAATCTCAGCTGGGGAGAGATACAAGCAACTGAGACACCCCACCCCCTATCAGCGACAACTGGAAGAGGAGAATCAGTCCCTCCCACTACAACACAACCATGGCTCAGCCTTGGAGGGTCCCCAGGTGGCCAGCCCCAGTCATGAGTTCCAAACTGATTGTCCCAGGCAGCACAATCACTGCTCAATTGGGAGAGTTCAAAAGGTCTCCAGCAACCAGATAGCAGGGATCCACAGTCAGCTCTGTCTTGACCAGAGAGGCTGGAATATGGCTCCCTCCAATGCTCAGTGGAGTCAGGAAGGCCACTCCCCAGCCAAAGAGTCAGTCCAGCGGGGTTGCTGCTTTCTTGCCTGACTTACACCACAGCCATGCCCTGCCACCGGTAACCCTGGGGAGGCTGTGGCCTGGTCCCTTCCATTGTGCAAAGGTGCCAAAGATATGCGCCTGCCAGAGTCAAAGGGGAGTCAGTGCCTCCTCAGCCCCTGCACTCTGCCACCAGCAGGCAACCTGGATGGACTGAAGCCTGGCTCCCTCTGGTGTGGCAGTCCCTAGTGGTCCCTATGGGCCTGGTCTCAATTGCCACAGGAAGGAACCAGGCCTGATGCGGATTAGAAGTACAAGCATGCAGGAGGTGGGCTAACCTTGATTGCAGGATAGCCCTGAGCAACCTCCGCAGTAACCTTTTATTGAGACAGTACAGGACAGGTGAGGGGACAGGTGAGACATCACCATGGGCTGGGCTCTTTCAATGCAAGCAGCACCTGCTGACGAATCACCTGAGGGTCCGCCCCCCAGCTGCAAATCATCTTGCTCAGAGGTTGTCTGGCTCTTGGCATCCTCTACACTCTGGTGCTCAATGGAAAGTGGGGAGTGTTCCACCAGAGTCTGTCCAGAGCTGGTGGTTACCATTGAGGCACCTATTTCACTCCCACATAGTCTGGGCGTTGGCCCCATGCAGGACCGATGAGATCTGGCTCCCTACCATTGGTCCACAAAATTGGGGAAGTGTATCTCCAAAATCTGACCCTGGGTGGAAGCACCATCAAGACCACTTACTGCCACTGCGCCAAGCCTCTCCCCCTCCCCTACATCCCCCAAATTCCACTCCAGTCACAGTTTCAGCACAGGTGCACCCAGGCCTATGCAATGCCCAGCCCTCCCAAGGAATTGCCAGACACTCCTGAGTCTGCAGGGGGCAGGCTTGCAGACCACCAGGTGAGGGCAGAAGGGTGGACTGGGAGTTCAGAATTGTGGAGAAAATATTTGTTCAACTTTATGTCAGGCAAGAGAATGCCTAGGCTTACAGGTGGGACCTCTCTAGAGGAGTCCTGGCATTGAGTGGCTCTCTTCTATGGGGTAAAATAAGAGGTCTTCTGTTTACTGCTCACTTGTAGAGAGCATGCAGCAAGCCACTTTCTTGGGGGAGGGGTCTCTCATCCTCTTGGATTTTATTTTAAAAGAATAAAATAAAAAAAAATAGAAAAAATGAGGCAAGAAGATCAGTTGAGCCCAAGAGTTGGAGATTGCTATGAGCTATGATGCCATGGCACTGTACCCAGGGTGACAGCTTGAGACTCTGTCTCAAAACAGACAAACAAAAAAAAGTCTTTTTCATTTTAGTAAATGCCTAGTAGTGAAATTGCAGGGTCAAATGGAAGGTCTACTTTTAGTTCTTTGAGGAATCTCCACCTTCTTTCCATAGAGACTATACTAATTTGCAGTTCCATCAACAGTGTATGAGTGCTCTCTCCTCTCTGTACCTACACTAGCAACTGTTGCTTGTGATATGGGATATTCTCACTGTGGTTAGGTGATATCTAAAAATGGTTTTGTTTTATTTTGTTTTTTCGAGACAGAGTCTCATTTTGTCCCCTCGATAGAGTGTGGTGGCATCACAACTCACAGCAACCTCAAACTCTTGAGCTAAAGCGATTCTCTTGCCTCACCCTCCCAAGTAGCTGGGACTACAGGCACCCACCACAACACCCAGCTATTTTTAGGGATGAGGTCTCCCTCTAGCTCAGGTAATATGGAACTCCTGAACTCAGGCAATCCATCTTCCTGGGCCTCCCAGAGTATTAGGATTACAGGTGTGAGCCGTGCCCAGCCTCAAAGTGGTTTTGATTTGCATTTCTCTGATAATTAGGCATTATGATGAGCATTTTAAAAAATGTGTTTACTCGCCCTTCTTCTGTCCTCATGAGAAAAGTTCCTGTTCATGTCTCTTGCCCAGTTTTTTTTTTTTTTGTGTGTGTGTGTGTGTTTTGGCCAGGGCTGGGTTTGAACCCACCACCTCCAGCATACGGGACTGGCGCCCTGCTCCTTGAGCCACAGGCGCCACCCTCTTGCCCAGTTTTTAATAGGGTTGTTTGCTCTTCTCTTGTTGACACACTTGAGTTCATTGTAGATTCTGATGATTAGCCCTTTGTTAATTCATAACATGCAAACATCTTCCATTCTAAAGGTTGTTTTTTTCTTTTCTTTTTTTTTTTAAGAGACGGAGTCTTGCTATGTTGCCCAGGCTGGAGTGTAGTGGCTATTCACAAGTGCAATCCCACTACTGATCAGCACAGGAGTTTTGACCTGCTCCATTTCAGACCTGGGCCGGTTCACCCCTCCTTAGGCAACCTGGTGGCCCCTGCTCCTGGAGGTCACCATATTGATGCTGAACTTAGTCCGGACACCTGATCGGCATAGTGCACTACGGTCCAGAACTCCTGGGTTCAGTCTCCCAAGTAGCTGGGACTAGAGGCACGTGCCACCACCTTCTGCTAAAGGTTGTCTTTTTGCTTTGTGGATTACGTCCTTAGCTGTGGGGAAACTTTTTAACTTGATCAAGTCCCATTTACTTATTTTTGTTGCTGTTGCAATTGCTAGTGGGATTTTCTTCATAAATTCTTTCCCTAGGCCAATAAGATCAAGAGTTTCTCCCCTACTATCATCTAGGGTTTTCATTATTTCATGTCTTAGATTTAGATCTTTTATCCATTGTGAGTTAATTTTTGTAAGTGGCGAGAGGTGCAGGTCTAGTTTCATTCCCTTACACGTGGCTAACCGGTTCTCCCAGCACCACTTATTAAATAGCTTTTGTTTGCTTTGTCAAAGATTAGAAGGCTACATGAGACTGGTTTCATCTATGGATTCTCTTTAAAAAAAAAAAAAAAAAATCTGGGCGGTGCCTGTGGCTCAAAGGGATAGGGCGCCAGTCCCGTATGCCGGAAGTGGTGGGTTCAAACCCAGTCTCAGCCAAAAACCACAAAAAGAAAAAAAAAATCTTGGGCGGCGCCTGTGGCTCAAGGAGTAGGGCGCCGGTCCCATATGCCGGAGGTGGTGGGTTCAAACCCAGCCTCGGACCAAAAAGAAAAAAAAAATTTTGCTCTGCTGTCTGGGCCAGAGTGCAGTGTATCATCATAGCTCACCGCAACCTCAAAGTCCTGGGCTCAAGCGATCCTCCTGCTTTAGCCTCTCCATTAGCTGAGTGTAAAAGCATGCATCACCATATGCAACCAATTTTTTCTCTCTCTCTCTATATATATTTTTTTAATTAATTAATTTTTTATTTTTTTTTTGAGACAGAGTCTTACTATGTCGCCCTTGGTAGAATGCCATGGTGTCACAGCTCACAGTAACCTCAAACTCTTGGGCTTGAGCAATTCTCTTGCCTCAGCCTCCCAAGTAGCTGGGACTACAGGCTCCTGCTACAACGCCTATTTTTTGTTGCAGTTGTCATTCTCATTGGTGGCCCGGGCTGGGTTCGAACCTGCTACCCTCGGTGTATGTGACTGGCGCCGTAACTACTGTGCTACGGGCGCTGAGCCTATATATATGCTTTTTGTTTTTTTTTTTTGTAGAGACAGAGTCTCACTTTATGGCCCTCAGTAGAGTACCGTGGCCTCACACAGCTCACAGCAACCTCCAACTCCTGGGCTTAAGCGATTCTCTTGCTTCAGCCTCCCAAGTAGCTGGGACTACAGGCGTCCGCTATATATATGTTTTTTTTAATTGTTGGGGATTCATTGAGGGTACAAGAAATCAGGTTACACTCATTGTATTTGTTAGATAAAGTCCCTCTTACAATCGTGTAATTTTTTTTTCTATATTTTGTAGAGACAGGGTCTTGTTGTGTTGTTCAGGCTGATCTGAAATTCTTGGCCTCAAGCCATTCTCCTGCTTTGGCCTCCCAAAGTGTTGGGAAGCCAACAGGCATGATCCACTGTACCCAGCCAATTATCCAAATTTTGGGGTTGTGTGACAATCACAAAATATTTTCTTTTTCTTTTTCCTCTCTCTCTCTCCTTTTTTCAAGACAAAGTCTCACTCTATCACCCTGGCTGGAGTACTGTGGCATTATCATAGCTCGCGGCAACCTCAAACTCTTGGGCTCAAGTGACCCTCTTGCCTCAGCCTCCTGAGTAGCTGGAACCACAGTTCCTCAGCCTCCTGAGTAGCTGCACACCACACCGGCTACCTTTTCTATTTTTAGTAGAGAAGGGGTCTAGTTGTTGCTCAGGCTGGTCTCAAACTCCTCAGATCAAGCAATCCACCCACCTTGGCCTCCCAGAATGTTAGAATTACAAGTGTGAGTCACCACAGCCACCTGGTCTCACACATATTTTTAAAAGTGAAACAAAGAAAAATGGTCATGTCAGAGGAAACTTTATACTTTGACTTTGGTTTTATATAAATTAAATCCATGCAGCACCAAAACATTTTAATAAGGCTTCATACTCCTCAAAGTTTGTTTTAATTTTTTTGATAAGTCCATGTATTTAATTTTAAGTGTTTTAATTCAAAAGAAAATTTTAGGCCAGGAGCAGTAGGTGGGTCATGCCTGTAATCCTAACACTTTGGGAGGCCAGAGCGGGAGGATTGCTTGAGTTTAGAAGTTTGAGACCAGCTGGAGCAAGAGTGAGACTCCATCTGTACTAAAAAAAAAAAAAAAAAAGTAGGCCAGGTGAGGTGGCTCATGAGTTCAGCCTGAGCAAAAAGCGAGACCCCCATCTCTACTAAAAATAGAAAAACTGAGGCAAGAGGATCATTTGAGCTCAAGTTGGACGTTGCTGTGAGCTATGCTGGCCCGGCACTCTATCCAAGGTGATAGCTTCAGTCTCTGAAGAAAGAAAGAAGGAAAGAAAGAAAGAAAGAAAAGGGAAGGAAAGGGAAGGGAAGGGAAAGGAAGGGAATGAAACAGAAAGGAAGGAAAAGACTAGCTGGGCATTGTGGCAGGCGCCTGTAGTCCCAGCTACCTGGGAAGCTGAGGCAGGAGGATCTCTTGAGCCCAAGAGTTTGAGGTTGCTGTGAGCTATAATGACACCGTGGCACTCAGCCCCAGAGTGACAAAGTGAGACTCTGTCTCAAAAATAAATAAATAAGGGCGGCGCCTGTGGCTCAAGGAGTAGGGCGCTGGTCCCATATGCCGGAGGTGGCGGGTTCAAACCCAGCCCCGGCCAAAAAAAAACCAAAAACGTAAAAAATAAATAAATAGCTGGGGCTGGTGGCTGACACCTATAATCCTAGCATTTGGGAGGCCAAGGCAGGTGGATTGCCTGTGCTCACAGGTTCGAGACCAGCCTGAGCCAGAGCGAGACCTCATCACTAAAAATAGCTGGGCGTTGTGGCAGGCACCTGTAGTCACAGCTACTTGGGAGGCTGAGGCAAGAGAATCACTTGAACCCAAGAGTTCGAGGTTGCTGTGAGCTATGACACCAAGGCACTCTCATTTTACCAAGGGAGACAAAATAAGACTCTGTCTCAAAAAAGAAAAAACATAGGCGGCGCCTGTGGCTCAGTGAGCAGGGCGCCGGCCCCATATACCGAGGGTGGTGGGTTCAAACCCAGCCCCTGCCAAACTGCAACAAAAAAATAGCCGGGCATTGTGGCGGGCGCCTGTAGTCCCAGCTACTTGGGAGGCTGAGGCAGGAGAATCGCCTAAGCCCAGGAGTTGGAGGTTGCTGTGAGCTGTGTGATGCCACGGCACTCTACCGAGGGCAATAAAGTGAAACTCTGTCTCTACAGAAAAAAAAAAAAAAAAACGTAAATAAATAAATAATTTGTATAAATTTAAGGGGTACAAGTGCAATTTTGTTACATAAATATATGGCACAGTGGTAAAATATGAGATTTTAGTGGCTCCATCACCTAAATAATGCACATTGTATACATTAAGTAATTTCTCATCACCTCCTCCCCACACCCTCTCCTCCTTCCAAGTGTCATTGTCCATGATTCCATGCTCTATGTCCACGTGTATACATTATTTATCTCCCACTAGTGAAAACTTGTAGTATGTGACTTTCCATGTCTGAGCTGTTTCACTTATGATAATAGCCTCCAGTTCCATCCATGTTGCTGCCAAAAACATGATTTCATTCTTGTTTATGGCTGAATAGTATTTCAGTATATGTGTATATATACTACATTTTCTTTATCCATTCATCTGTTGTTGATGGACACAGGCTATTGTAGCATTGTGAATAGTGCTACAATAAAGGTATCTTCTTGACATAATGATTTCTTTTCCTTTTTTTTTTTTTTATTTCTTTTCCTTTTAGTAGATGCCCATTAGTGCAATTGCTGGATCTAATGGTAGTTCTATTTTTGTTGAGACAGAAAAATATTTTATTCCTTTTTTGAGACGAAGTCTTACTATATTGGCTATCATAGCTCACAGCATCCTCAAACTCTTGGGTTTAAGTGATTCTTTTTCTGCCTCAGCCTCCCAAGTAGCTGGGACTATAGGTACTCGCCACAATGCCTGGCTATTTTTGTTGTTGTTGTTGTTGTTGTCATTGTAGTTTTTAGCAGGCCTGGGCCAGTTCAAACCTGCCAGCCCTGGCATATGTGGCCGGTGCCATAACCACTGAGCTATAGGGGCCGAGCAATTGTAGTTCTATTTTTAATTCTAAAAGAGCACTTTTAATATCTTTGTCCACTTAGGAGATTCCTCTCTATCCATCCTTTCAGCTCTGGTGGGGGATTTTCTTTAACCCCAAGTTATTCTTCAGCAGGCTTGTTATCCTTCCTTTAGAGCAGTACCACTTTGAGAACCAACTACTGTGTTCCTTCCTTTCTTCTTATTGCTCCTTTTCTTCATTTTTATCACTCATTCACTTATTGGACATTAAGCACCTAATATTTGCTAGTCATTGGGAGTAATATGAAACACAACTCCTACCATCAAAAAGTCCTGTCTAGTAGGGGAAAACAAAGATGTAAACAAATAATAGCAAATACAAAGAGTTGGTTGCAATGTAATGTATCAGTAAGCACTAGGAGTATGTCACACTCAAGAGGCACACTTTGTTGGGGGTAGTGGTGGCAGGATTATAAGGGGAAACTACAGAAATAAAAAATTGACCTGCGGGGGCCAATTGTAAGAGGGGGCAATACAGGGAGAATTAATCATCAGCTGAAAGTGGAATTGTAGTAAATTAGAACAGTCTGAGTATTTTTGGCTCTTTTGTGAAAGCAATGAGAGATGAGATTGGGAAAGAAGGCAAGGTTCTGCTCCTGAAGAGCCTTATAAACTATGTTAAGTTTTGGGGGCAGCACCATGGTTCATGCCTATAATCCGAGCACTCTGGGAGGCCAGTTCAGGATGATCCTTTGAACTCAGAAGTTCTAGAACAGCCTGAGCAAAAGTGAGACCCCTCCCCCCCATCTCTACTAAATAGAAAACAAAACTAGCTGGGCATTGATGGGGGCACTTGTATTTCCAGTTACTGGGCAGGCTGAGACAAGAGGGTGGCTTAAGCTTAAGATTTTGAGGTTGCTGTGAGCTACTATGACGCCAGGGCACTCTAACCAGGCCAATGGCGGGAGACTGTCTCAAAAAATAATAATTTAAAAAAAAGGGGGGGCGGTGCCTGTGGCTCAAAGGAGTAGGGCTCTGGCCCCATATGCTGGAGGTGGTGGGTTCAAACCGAGCCCCTGCCAAAAACTGCAAAAAAAATAAAAATAAAAATAAAATAAAAATAAAGGGGGAGGGCTACACCTGTGGCTCAAAGGAGTAAGGCGCTGGCCCCATATGCCGGAGGTGGCGGGTTCAAGCCCAGCCCCAGCCAAAAACCGCACACACACACAAAAAGTTAGGCCGGGCACTGTGGTTTACGCCTGTAATCCCAACACTCTGGAGGCCTAGGTGGGCGGATCGCCTGAGCTCACGAGTTGGAGACCAGCCTGAGCTAGAGCAAGACCCCGTCTCTAACAATAGGCCAGCATTGGTAGCCCCAGCGATTAGGGAAGCACAGGCAAGAGAATCGCTTGAGCCCAATAGTTTGAGGTTACTGTGAGTTATGATGCCATAGCACTCTACGGAGGGTGACAAAGTGAGACCCTGTCTCAAAAACAAACAAACAAAAAACATAGGGCTTATTCTGCAGATTTTCATCTGTATTTTATTTAATGGGCTCTCTAGGACTGCAGGCAGGAAAAAGGAGAGACCAGTCGGCTGTGACTGACCTAGCAAGAATTACTGAGAATCTGAACTTAAAAAGCAGTGAAAATAGTGAAGGCAGGTTTTTATTTTTTGGCTTAAAAATTTTTTTTTAATGTTTGTTTATTTTTGCTGAAGCAACGCTTAAAATTAAAAAAATTTCTCCTCCTTCCCTTCAGCTCTTTTCTAACTCAGAGGTATGTTAAAAAATTGAGTTTGATCTCCTTTTTCGCAGGTTTCTTTCCCCAGGTTGCACCCGATCACGCATTATCCGTGTTCACGCCTATGCTTGGCACTTGCTCTTCAAATCCTCTTTTGTGCAGGAGTTTTCCGCCCGGGAATGGGGCGGGGGGTGTGGGGCTCGTGGGCAGAGCAGAAGTAACGTCACAAGCGGTTAAATGCGACAGTCGGTAGTTCCGAAGCCCCAGGAGGAAGCCTGGACCGCTCGCCTCCCGTGGTGCAGCTCAGAGGGGCGGGGCGGAGGCCAGCCTGGAGCTGCGGGCCGGGGAAGCCGGGGGCGGAGTCTCAGACGGAGCTCGCGGGGTTCCTGTACCCTTAGAGCACTAGGTCGGATCCGTGGGCGGGTTCAGATTAGGACCGAAAGTTTGGGACCAAGCCCTTGTCGCAGGGGAGGACTGCGGGCTTTTTGGTTCTGCACGGGCGGGGCCAGGGGCGGAGTTTTAAACCCAGCCCTCATGTTCTCATCTCTGATTGAGCGGGGCAGGTCCTGGGGCGGGTCCTGCTCTGACTTTTGACAGCTGTCTCCCACAGCCGCATCCGAGTCTGGTGGGTTCAGACCTGTGGCCCGGCTCTCTGCGCGTCCCCGTCCCCCTGTGGCCCTGTCCTCGGCCATGAAGCGCATCTTCTCCTGCTCCAGCTCACAGGTGGCGGTAGGTGCCAAAATGTGTGGGTAAACGGGGCTGGGGTCCACGCCCTGTTGTGACAGAGGTCTTGAATGCTATCCTGGTGCACCATCGCATCGCCTTTCCTCTTTATCGGTCTTTCCAGCTCTTCTGCCCCTGCAATGCAGCCCGTCATCCTTGCCTTCTTCCTGGCCTCTGCCTAGCCTTCCTAACCTTTGGCCTCACTAGGATCCTTTCCTTTGGTCCCTTTCTTGTCCTACCATCTACACCCCCGATTACTGGTGTGTTTTCTGCAGCCCTGTCCTCTCTCCAAGGTCCTCTCCCCTACTTCTGCTCTATCTCACAGTACCGAACCACCCCCCAAACATCTGCCCCAGTCCCTGCCCAGCCCTGTACTCCATTGTATCCCCAAGTCCTGCCCCACAGCCCCGTTTTTCAGTCCTGCCCTGTTCCCAAACCTTGCCCTCCCATATGGCCCTATTCTTGATGTTTCCTCCCAGCCCAACAAGTACCCCCTGAACCTTGTGCTAACTCTTCTTTACAGTCTCCTCTGTCCTTACCTCCAACCACGCCACGCCACTTCTACTCCCATCTCTCACCTGCACTGCTGGCCATGAGACATCACTCCAAACCTCTTTCTAATTAGTGCTCCCTTGATAGCAGCCTTCTGTTCTCCCCTTAGACCTCTTCTCTGCTCTGCCCAATGATTGCCAACTCCACTTTTCCCCTTTTGCTTGGACCTCCTCCTACCCTCTCACTGTGGGTTAATCTTGCAGTCTGGCTAGCCTGATAAACACTGCCAGAAGATGTATAGTTGCTTGGCTACTCCCCAAGGGACTGGGTGAGTTGCCTGCAGAATCTACCCCGGCCAGTTCACTGCAGTGTCTGGTCATCAGACTGGTTCTTGGGCCAAAGACTTCTGCTTCTCCCCAGGCTCTTCCTTTACCTTGAACTCTCACCAAGTTGTTCAGGGCTTGTGCTTTCTGATTCCTTTGATTGAGTCAGGGAAAGTGATGGTGAGAGAAGAGGTTAGAGCACACTCACTCTAAGGGTTCTCAGCCAAAGTTATCCTACTCCCCATGTTCTCCCAGAACAAAACACAAGAAAGAAGATTACAGAAGGTGCTGGCTCAGGGAGGATATTGCTTCTCCTTCTCTGAAGATCTCTTACATAGAGACCTCCTATCTGGGGATGGAATTTTCTGTGGAGGTTAGGATTATGACTCCTTTAGAAGTGACTTAGCTAACTACTTGACTTACTGGTATCTGCATAAGCAAACATGAGAGATGCTCAGTTAGCTCACTGCATGGGCAGGCCTCAGCATCCTGGAAGCAAACTATGAGGCAAGAGTAGGAACTCTGTTGAGGCCTGTCTTTGTCCCACTTACATTTGCTTCTTCACTTAGTTTCCACACACTGATTAACCAGTCAAAAGGAATTTACTATTATAGATACCAGAAACTGAGGCTACCCAGACTGGTCTTACTCATAATACTTTTTTTTTTTAATTCCTATGGAGTCTTCCCTAGTTCCTGAAAGTCCTCAGCCTTGCCATTCCCTTTCAGATTTGTGGAGACTGCCTGCTCCTTAGGAATGGGGAAACCCATTATCCCTGATTCTCCAACCCTTGAGCAGTGTCTCCTTTTGAGGTGCTTGAGTGAGCAATGGGCTGCTCCTGGAACATGGAACCATCCCTCTTCCCTTCTTGACTCCAGCTGTGTAGAGATTTAACCATGAAGACTACCCACCCACTCTAAACTCTTAGCATAATAAGATCTTAGCATAATGAGATCACAGCACATAAAACTGAGTGGACTTAGAATTATCTAGCTGGAAAGAGAACTTTTCTTAGACAGATAGGGTCATAGGAAACCTAACAATAGACCAGTTTCAGTGGCATGTTCTTTCCTCATGAAATTTCCCCATATTCTGATGATAAATTTCTCCACTCTTGGGTGGCTAACTACTCTGGAACCAATTGTCAGATAAAAGCCTGGCTCCCCAGTTATACTGGAAGATTGCCCTGCCCCATCTCCCCTGACACATCTGAGTCCAAGACCAGAGCCCTGGGCCCTGTCTAAAGTAAGGACTGAAAGATCTGTGATCATTTTAAAGTTAATCCAAGTTATCTAGTATATAGGGAAATCAACAAAACCAGCTCCTGTAATCTCATTTTATTTTAGTAGAAGATATTATTGAGGGTATCTTACACAGGAGTTTACTCTACCTAGGTAAGAAATAGACCACTAAATAGCTTTAAGTGGTTGGCATTTGTCAGCTTAGAGGGATGTCTATCGCATTTGAAATATTGAGAGTCAGGTCCTAGTTCCTCCAGGGAAGCCTTTCTATTTTCATTCACCAGTAGAAACTCTTTTTTTTTTTTTGTAGAGACAGAGTCTCACTGTACCGCCCTTGGTAGAGTGCCGTGGCGTCACACGGCTCACAGCAACCTCTAACTCTTGGGCTTACGCGATTCTCTTGCCTCAGCCTCCCAAGCAGCTGGGACTACAGGCGCCCGCCACAATGCCCGGCTATTTTTTTTTTTTTTTTGTTCTTGCGGTTTGGCCGGGGCTGGGTTTGAACCCGCCACCCTCAGCATATGGGGCCGGCGCCCTACTCACTGAGCCACAGGCGCCGCCCCACCAGTAGAAACTCTTTATCTGCTGGTGTGCTTCCATCTTGATAGAATGCTTATTGGTACACAGCCAGAGATAAGATGGGGGTACAATTACTTCTACAAAGGTCCCCTAATCTCAGCTATAGAAATACAAAGTTTATACTTGTTACTGAGTCTGTGAGTTAATTTGGTGATTGCTCCCTCAAGGCTGGGATGATAATCGGTGTTTCCTTTCCAAGATGCTGCAGTAAACTGTGGACTGTATCTTGGAATTTGAAAGCTTTCTCCTATCCTTTACCACAGCTTTATAGAGGTTTGGCATGAAGAATTTCCACTGATTCTAAACTCTTCTTAGTATAACGAGATTATGAGAAGTAAATTGGGTGAATTTAGAGCTATCTAGCTGGAAAGAAAAGTATCTATGTTGCTAGTTAAGAAGCCTTTCTTCCATTTATATAGCCTGGTTGTTATTCATTGGCTGATATGAACAAGATCCCTTCTTCCCATTCTCCTGGCTGGAGAATTCTGAGCCCAGGAGCATCCAAAATGCACCCAGCAGGACCAGAAAGGGTGACAATTGGAACTAATATTCATTGTGCATCTGCTATGTGACAGACACAGAACTGGATGCTTCTTTATATGTTGTTATATCATTAGGGATCGGAGCTTCAGAGATGTTGTTACATGTCTAAACTCACAGCGAGAGAAAGACTTAGAATTAAGATTTTATTTATTTATTTATTTATTTTTGAGACAGAGTCTCATTATGTCGCCCTCGGTAGAGTGCCGTGGCGTCACAGCTCAGAGCAACCTCAAACTCGCTTAAGTGATTCTCTTGCCTCAGCCTCCCAAGTAGCTGGGACTATAGGCGCCCACCACAATGTCTGGCTATTTTTTGTCGCAGTTGCCATTGTTGTTTAGCTGTCCTGGGGTAGGTTTGAACCCGCTGTTGGTGTATGTGGCTGGTGCCATAACCACTGCAGGTGCTGAGTCAAATTAAGATTTTAGATGGAGAACTTCAAGCTGAGGTCAACTGATGGCAGTACTGTGTGATGGAGACATAGTTCCAGCTCTCTGCTTTTCCCGGAGGTGAGCTGGTACCCAAGGGGCACTAGAAAATGTGTTCTTAATGTCAAAGTCTGCCAGTATGTGGAGGCATAATTTTGCTTGTTTTATCCAGAGATTGTTCTCTATACAGGGAATAGAGTCTGAGGGTGGGCGACTTTGCCTTGGAAGCAGTTGGAGACTTTATCTGGAAATAAGTAAACCTTTTCCCATGGCTTGTAGTAGTGTGGTCTGGTTGTGAGAACTAGAATTGGACAGCACATGGCCTGGGTTCTAATTCTAGCCACTCGTGTGCGGAATCCTGGACAGTTATTTAACCTCAGTATTCCTCTGTTTCTTCTTCTGTCAGAGAGAGAGAGAGAATGTTATGAGTCCTACGTACTTTCCAGGGATGTTGAGAAGCTAATTGAAACAGTACTTGAAAGGGCTGTGAAGAGCTACAGGGCTGTACAAGAGTATTACCTCAGGGACTATCTAACCCAGATAACTGTATGGTGTGGGCATTTTTCCTGTTGTTGATTAATAATTTGCCCTGGCTATAAGGACTGGGTGCAGTGGCTCATACCAGTAATCCTAGGACTCTAGGGGGCCGAGGCAGCAGGATCCCTTGAGCCCAGGAGTTGAAACCAGCCTGAACGAGAGTGAAGCTCTATCTGTACTAAAATAGAAAAGCTCATTGGGTGTTCATGGCGGGTGCCTATAGTCCCAGCTACTCAAGAGTCTGAGGAAATAGGGTCACTTGAGCCCAAGAGATTGAGGTTGCTCTGAGCTATGACACCACAGCACTCTAGCCAGGGCAACGGAGGAGACTCTATCTCAAAATAATAATAATAATAATAATATAAGAACAACAACAACAATAATAATTTGTCCTGGCTATGTAAACAGTATTTTAAAATGAGTTATTGGAATTTCACAGACCTATTTTCATCCCCCTTGCCCTGCCTATAGCCTCTTTCTTGTTAGAGATTATACCTCATAAATTCAATGTGCCACCACCAACTCCATACTACTTGCTGTTTTGTTGTAAGCATGCCATACATTTGTGTGGCTCCATAACGTTTACAAGGAGATTTTATATACAGTAGCTTGTTTAATAGTCACAGCATGATGAGGTAGTCATTATTAACCCACATTTTATAGATGAGGAAACAGGTTAGAGGTGTTTAATGGCTTAGTCTGGGTTCACATCGCTGAGAATACAGCTTCCCCATAAAGTATTCACCTAGAGTCCTTTCGCCATACCACAGATCTCTGCATTGATCCCTTCCTTCTTTCCTTTCCCTTCTCTGGACTAAACCAGGCTCGTCTGTATTTTCAGGCCTGGGTGTTTTTACATAGCTGTCTCTTTCACACCTAGTAATGCTTCAATTATTGTAATGACTCCACCACCAGCAAAACTCAAGCTAGAATGACAGAACAATGCATGCCCAGGTGTGGCTGCTGTCTGGGACAGCTGCTCCCCGCCAGGGACACTGGGAGCAGGGTGGGGACAAGGGAAGCACCTCTTCCTGCCTCCTCAAGCATAACTAGAGACCTATCTTTGTCTTTTTTGTTGTTACCATGGAAAGGGAAGTGAGACTAGCTGAAGGGTATAGATATGACATGAGTAAACAGAAACTCTAGCTTCTCCCAATTTTGGGGCCCAAGCCCATGGTTAGAAATGGTATAGGCAGGTATTTGGAGTCCTAGCTGTAACCTGAAGCTATGTGCCTTGTTTACTACTCCAGGAAGTGAGAACAAAAGGCAGGGCAGCAGATGACAATGCGAGTCCACTTAGTAGTGGACAGGTGGCCTCAGTTTGTTTAGAACAGTGGTTCTCAACCTGTGGGTCATGACCCCTTTTTAACAATGAAAATACATTGCGGCATTAGGAAGGTTGAGAACCACTGGCCTAGAGAGCAAAAGTGCCAGGGGATGTGGCTGGGATTGCTCTGAGGTTGGACATCTAACAACAACACTAATCATAATGATGATAGAGATTTAAATACTATGCATTTGGCACACATAAACAATTTTTAATTCATTGGTCCAGGCACCTTTTGGCTCAGACTTGACAATAGCTGGCGATAGTTCATGGTGGGATATTTGTTGGTTAATATTTATTTAGCTGGCCTGCCTAAGAAGGACTAAATAATCTGGGGTGAGTGACTTATGGAACAGTGAAAGGACCCAGAGATGTTCCTTTTCTCTTGGTTGACATCCTAACCTTGTCCCTCTTTTCTTTCTCCATACCACCCCCATTCCCTGTATTCACTCAATTTGTGGCTCACACAGGTGGAGAGATGGAATCGTCGTGATCAGAAGCTGCTGGAGGCAGTACAGCAGGGGGATGTGGGACGCGTGGCTGCCCTGGCGTCTCGGAAGTCAGCCCGGCCCACTAAACTAGACTCCAATGGCCAGTCCCCGTAAGTCCTCCCACCCCTGCCTCTGGAATGTGGTTCCTTTGGAAAGTCCCAGACTTCAATATGATATCAGACCACAGAATGCCTACAACTTTAGAGTACTTTTTGTTGTCTTAGTTAGCAAGCATATCCATAGACCTTTGTTACCTGTGGAGTGCTACACAAAGTGAGGGACGAAGTGAGATCCTGAGCTCCATCTACTTCACAACCCAGACTACACTGACTGAAGAAGTACATAAATCCTATTAAATGAACAGAAAATGAATACACACACTAAATAGGGCATTTCTTTATTGCACAAGTAAGAGGGTATGTATGCTTGGCAAATTAGAAATGAAATAGTAGCCACAGAGGCTACTATGTACGTGCCTAGAGGGAGAGATGAAGATAAGGAAAATGTTATCTTGTCTCTGCCCAAATCAGTTTTCATGTGTCCAGCCTTCAACTCTGGTTAACTCTTTCTGTGACACTTTCAGTTCCGCTAAATGTTCTGTGCTCAGAGAGGGAGGTAATTGTATGTTCCCTGGATACCTCAGCCATAAAGTCCGAGATTCCTTAAGATCTGTAACTCTTTGAGATAGAGTCTCACTTTCTTGCTCCCAGTGGAGTGCCATGACATCATAGCTCCACAGCAACCTCATACTCTTGGGCTCAAGAGATCCTCTTGGCTCAGCCTCCCAAGTAGCTGGGACTATGGGCTCCGGCCACAATGCCCAGCTATTTTTTTCAGAGTCCTGTTCTCACTCTTGCTCAGGCTGGCCTTGAATTCGTGAGCTCAAGTGATCCACCCACCGTGGCTTCCCAGAGTGCTAGGATTATAGGTGTGAGCTACCGAGCCCAGCCAGACCTCTAGCTCTTTGTTTTTGGTTTTTTTTTTGTTATTTTGAGAGAGTCTCACTATGTCACCCTTAGTAGAGTGCTGTGGTGTCACAGCTCACAGCAACCTCAAACTCTTGGGCTCAAGTGATTCTCTTGCCTCAGCCTCCCAGGTAGCTGGGACTATAGGCGCCCACCACAACGCCCACCTATTTTGTTGCAGTTGTTGTTTAGTTGGCCTGGGCCGGGTTTGGACCCGCCAGCCTCAGGGTATGTGCTATGGGTGCTGAGCCAGACCTGTAGCTCTTATTTCTATCTGTACCTCCAGCTTCCTCTGACTTTATTTATTTATTTATTTATTTATTTATTTATTTATTTGCAGTTTTTGGCCGGCCGGGGCTGGGTTTGGACCCACCACCTCCGGTATATGGGGTGGGCGCCCTACTCCTTTGAGCCACAGGCACTCCCCACTTCCTCTGACTTTATGACAGATACATGGCCTTCTCTTTCTCAGGAAGTCAGAATGAGGGAGTGTTCCTTTCTGGTTTGGGGATTGACTTTGGAGCATAGCAAGCAGTGCCTATTAAGATTGTCTCACTCCTCAGCCCTTCTTTGCTTCATCTTCTGCCTTGATTCTGGCAGATTTCATCTGGCAGCCTCCAAAGGCCTGACAGAGTGTCTGACTATCCTGCTTGCAAACGGGGCTGACATCAATAGCAAGAATGAGGATGGTGAGTTAGACTGTGCGCTGGGCCACACTGCTTGCTTGTCCCTTTGTAGCAGCTGTGGAGGCCAGTGCTGGGCCCTGCTGGAGGTTCCAAATGTTACCTTTACTTTTCTCTTCAGTAAATTCTGACCAGCATACCTCCAAGGGTTCTCCTCCCTGTAAGCTTGGGTATACCTCACCCTCACTCCCACCTTCATCACAGGTACCAGGTACTTGGGGAACAGGAATTTCTGGCCCAGTGTGGCTGACAGCTCCTCTCTCTAATCTCCTGATTATCTGTGCGTCTCTTACCTCCCTGTGAGTCATCTGCATGCATGGGGCTACCCACCCTCCCTCTCTCCCTCTTTCTGTTTCCAGGAAGCACTGCCTTGCACTTGGCCACCATCTCCTGTCAGCCACAGTGTGTCAAGGTCCTACTTCAGGTAAGAGCAAACCCTTGATACTACTCTTGTGAGGGAAAGAAATGAACCCAGAGTCTCCTTTGTCTGATAGTTACAAGCAATAGTTGGTCAAATATATTCTTCTCATCCCTGTATATGAGAGCTGATAGTCATCTGTTCATTTGTTCACAAACGTTTGTTTAACACATACTATGTGCAGGCACCATACTCGATACTGCCCTTGAGGGTGGGTCAAAGCAGAATTTCCAGGGACTATTGACCTTTTCCATTGGCAGAGCCACTGCAGAGATGACTGCTAGCTACGATGAGGGGCAGGTGGAAGGAGGGCAGAGGTGTTCAAATTAAATCAGAGCCTTACTGTCTATTTTTGTAGTTGTTTGCTTGTTTTTTGTTTTTTTTTTTTGTTTGTTTGTTTGTTTTGAGACAGAATCTTGATCTGTCACCTGGGCTAGCATAAAGAGAAATATGCACAAAATGACATATGGAAAATTTATAATCAAGTCTCTAAAAATGCAAAAGGCATAGTTAACTTAACAGGCCATTGGACAATGGATGTTCTGTTTTTATTCTTCTTGATTCTTTTCAGCTTTCAAAATTATGACTCTAAAGTACCAGCCATGGACTCAGGTGTCATTTTCCCTAATGTGTTTATTTGCCTAGCATCTCATTTATCTTAGGCCCTAGGATTAGAATCCAGGGCTGAAATTCAAGGCTGCCTATCATTAGCAAGGAATGACTAGGGCTTGGCTGGTAGATAGCCTCCCCCAGAACATTGGCTCTCCTGCTCCTCCCCATGTTACTGTGGAAATCAGTAACCCAACAGGGGGTGTAGGATAAGGATATTAATGCCAAGCTCCATGCTGCTTCCCTTTGTGGCCATTTGCAGCATGGTGCTAATGAAGATGCTGTGGATGCAGAAAACCGTAGTCCATTGCACTGGGCAGGTGTGTGCCAGGGGACTGGTAGGAACAGGGCTTCAGGGACTACCTGGTGGGAAAGGGAAGGGGAGGAGAGGGAAGGGTAGCTAGGACCAACCATTGAAATGGTTGGAGGGGATGTTGGGTCATGGTCTGAATAGGTGTCCTTTGCTTGTCCCCTTAATCCAACCATCCTTCAACCCTTCCCAGCCTCCTCTGGCTGTGCCTCAAGTGTGCTCCTGCTGTGTGACCATGAAGCCTTCCTGGACGTGTTGGATAATGTGAGTGTCAGCTGGGCATCTGGGCACTGCCCTACCCAGGGAGGCTGCTGCTCTCTCTGAGCTTGCTTGCCGAATTCCATAACCCAGGGTTGTGCAGCCCCACTCCCCTTTTCCCTCCCCTCCTGCTTCTCTTATTCATAGAGAAGTTAAGCCTTATCTTTTGGAGAGCTTCTAACCCTCCAAAAGGGAATATTTAGCCCCTGGATTTGGTCTTTTTTTTTTTTTTTCTGGAGAGGTGTGGAGAGAGAGGAGTCAGCAGGACTATGTCAAGCCCCTGGCTCTCCCTGGCTCCTCATGAAGCACTTCCTTCGACCTGTGCAGGATGGACGCACACCCCTGATGATTGCATCGCTGGGTGGTCACACAGCAATCTGCTCACAGTTGCTACAGAGAGGTGCCCGAGTCAATGTTACAGACAAGGATGACAAGTGAGCTCTCCCTGTCTTCCTACCCCAATTTCTAGACCCTGACCAATTTAGAAAGAAGCCAATGGGCAAAGCACGTGTGTGTGTGTGTGTGTGTGTGTGTGTGTATGTGTTGTGTTGGGGAAGAAGGGACGCTAGTCTCTGTGTTCTTGGAAACCCCCTTCTCTCCCAGTGGTGGTTCAGAAGAGCTCTGCCTGCTGCCACCTTCTAGCATAGATAATCCCCAAAGTAGAATTGATATTTCTGTATTTAATATACTGATTTTCAAACTCTCTTCTAAGCAATAAGGTCCTTTTTAGCAGTAAAAAAATTATGTAGAACTTTGATGTATAAAGCAGATAAAAATGGAGCGTTTCCAATTGGCTACCTGCTTCCTGATGCTGCAGCTCCAAAGAACAGCATTTGAACAGCCCAGTCTGGTCTATTGTTGATCTGTTGTCCTCTGATCCCACTGAGTGACAGCTTGTCCTGTAAGTGGAGTTTCTGGAACCAGGACTCCTGGGTTCCATAGGGAAAGCCTCTGCTCAGATTTTTCTCAACCCCACCTACAGGTCGGCTTTGATCCTGGCCTGTGAGAAAGGCAGTGCTGAGGTGGCAGAACTGCTGCTGGCCCACGGAGCAGATGCAGGGGCAGTGGACAGAACAGGGCACGATGCACTGCATTATGCTCTGCACACAAAGGACAAGGCATTGTGGAGGCTGCTACAGCAGGCCTTGAACCGGCGGCGGAGAGGTGGTAAAGGCCCTTTTGTAATTTCAGATTCTCCTCAATAGACGTAGAATCAAAGAAGCTTCTTAGGGTGGCCCAAACCTGCAATCCTAGCATTCTGGGAGGCCGATTCCGGTGGATTATGTGAGCTCAGGAGTTTGAGACCAGCCTGAGCAAGAGCAAGATCCTGTTTCTACTAAAAACAGAAAATCTAGCTGGGTGTTGGGATGCATACCTGTGGTCCCAGCTACTTGGGAGGCAAGAGGGTCACTTGAGCCCAGGAGTCTGAGGGCGCTATGAGCTAGGCCGACACCCAGCTCAGGGAGAGAGGGTGAGACTCTGTCCTAAGAAAACAAAACAAACAGAAAGAAACTTCTTAGAATCCTATTTTTTCCCATGGAAGTAATTCATCTGATAATTTTTTTTTTTTTTTTTTGTAGAGACAGAGTCTCACTGTACCGCCCTTGGGTAGAGTGCCGTGGCGTCACACGGCTCACAGCAACCTCTAACTCTTGGGCTTACACGATTCTCTTGCCTCAGCCTCCCGAGCAGCTGGGACTACAGGCGCCCGCCACAACGCCTGGCTATTTTTTTTCGTTGTTGCAGTTTGGCCGGGGCTGGGTTTGAACCCGCCACCCTCGGCATATGGGGCCGGCGCCCTACTCACTGAGCCACAGGCGCCGCCCTCATCTGATAATTTTTATCCTGGTTGAGAGTTTACTGTTTTATTGCTGTTACTAGAAGATGACCTCAAATTCCCAAAAGCATGGTCACAAAATTCCTTAAGTCAGCCTTGTCTCTCACTAAAGACAACTCTGGCTAGTGCTATTGCTAGCATTCCTGAGTTGGAATTGTACATCTATTTGTGTGATTTGTTGGTTGATCTCCCTCAAGAAGACTAATGACAGGCCATTTCTGTTCTGCTTACCATTGAGGTCCTAGTGCTTATAACAGTACCTGGCACAATGACCAATATATAAATGAGTGAACAAAATGAATGATCTGGCCCACCTCTGGCATAGGAAAAAAAAATTGCTGGGTAGTTAGGGACCCATTGAACAAGGGTGGCTCCTTGTACCAGGAAGACAGGTGGTGAGAGATATCACTGGAATGCCACTCCTCTCACGCGGAAGATAGAATTTGGGTTAGAAGCACATCAGATGTATCCTCTCTCTCATTTTCCCCATATCTTTTCATATAGGTCAAAGGCTAGTTCAATGCCCAGATTTTGCATCTAAGGTAAGACCCTAAGTGTCTCTTTTGCTTCTGACTCACCCTAGGCTATCCCAGTGGGCCCATTTCCCAGTGGTCCTGGGAGCATTAAGACATTCTGAGGGAAAGGCCCTCTGGGGGCCTTTAGGCTAGGTTTGTTGCGTGGCCTTCCTTCATTGTTCTGTTTTCAACATAGGCCTCTCCACCTGAGTCCCAGGTGGGTTCTCCACCTAAGAGCCCATGGACAGCAGAGCCTGAGGAGGACCAGGAGGAAGAGGAAGATGAGGACCCATGCTCAGAGGAGTGGAAGTGGAAGTATGAAGAGCAGCAGAAGAAAGTTTCTCAGTTGGAGCAAGAGCTGGTGCGAAAAACAGAAGAGTGTAAGACTCAAGCTGCAGCCTACCTGGGCTTGGAGAACCAAATTCGAGAGCAAGTGCAGAAGCTAGGGCTCCTCCTCTGCCAGGAGCCTGCTGCTCCTGGAAGGCAGGACTCTAGGGTCCGTCCTGGACGGGATGGCATGGAACAGAATTGTCCCCTGGACCTGCTGGCCGAGCACATACAAGAACTAAAGAAGCAGCAGCAGGCAGCAGCCATAGTCAACCCAACATTAGCTTCTAAGAAAGCTGAGGATTCAGCCCCAGGGGAGAGCCAATATGAAGTCCATGGAAGGTCCCAACCAGAAGAACAGGGGCTATTCCAGAGCCCAAGGTCTGAGACCACTGGAAAAGCCACAAGACAGCACTTGACTACTAATGGGGGACAGACTCATGAACCTGATCATAATGAACAGTTGCCTACTGGCCAGAAGGAGAACCCCCAGGCCCCAGGAGTGGAAGTAGCAGGCACAGTGGTTGAAACAGTGGGCATAGCAGCCATGAACCAGCTTCTGCTACAACTAAGGGAGGAGCTGGCTGCAGTTTGGCGGGAAAAGGATGCTGCCCGGGGTGCTATGTCAAGACCAATCCTGGAGGGAGCCCTGGGGACTCCCCTGGCTGAGGCTGCAGCAGCTGCCTGGGAGAAGATGGAAGCCCGGTTGGAGCGGGTGCTGGTGAGGTTGGATAGGGCAAAGACAGGACTACAGGTGAAACCTGCCCAGGAGTCCAGAGAGGGAGCCCCAAAGGCAGTCCTAGGGACCATCAAAGAGGATGAAGGGAAGGAGAAGAGGTCTCCTGGCTCTCGAGGAGAGCCTCTTGGGGTCCCTGGAAGAGAACAGACTCCAGGAGGAGGCTTGGCAAAGGGTCACCTGGAGAAGGAAGTGTCAGCACTGAGACTGAGCAACAGCAACTTGATGGAGGAGTTGGGGGAGCTGGGACGCGAGCGGCAGAGGCTGCAGCGGGAGCTGCAGTCACTGAGCCAGCGGCTACAGCGAGAGTTTGAGCCCAAGCCAGAGGCGCAGGTCCAGCTGCAGCAGTTGCAGCGGAGTGTGGGGCTACTGACTGAAGAACTGGCCGTGGAGAAGGAGGTCACAGAGAAGCTGCGGAAGCGCCTGGCCTCCCAGACCAGCGGCCTTCGAGGGCTGTGGGACTGCCTGCCCCCAGACCTGGTGGGCAAGGGGAGTGAGTGGAGCACAGCGGCCCAGCCCCTGGAGGAGCTGCAGGCCTGCGTCGGGGCCCTGGTGGACCGGCATCGAGAGGCCCAGCAGATGCTGGCTCGGCTGAAAGAGGAGAACCAGCAGCTGCGGGGGTCCCTGGCCCCGCATGGGGAGCCAGGTGCCTGCTCAAAGCCCCCAGGACCCCCACAAGTGGCTGCTCTGGAGCAAGACCTACGGAAGCTGGAGGAAGAGCTGCGCGTGGTTCAGGCCACAATGAGCGGAAAGAGCCAGGAGATCGGGAAGCTCAAGCAGCTGCTGTATCAGGCCACAGAGGAGGTGGCAGAGCTGAGGGCTCGAGAGGCGGCCAGCCTGCGGCAGCACGAGAAAACTCGGGGCTCGCTGGTGGCCCAGTCC
This sequence comes from Nycticebus coucang, assembly GCF_027406575.1. NCBI lineage: Eukaryota > Metazoa > Chordata > Mammalia > Primates > Lorisidae > Nycticebus > Nycticebus coucang. The sequence continues at coordinate 52,621,147 of NC_069784.1, read as the reverse complement.
CAGGCTTGGGGTCAGGAGCTGAAGACTGTGCTGGAAAAATACAACACAGCCTGCCAGGAAATGGGTCGGCTGCGGGAGGTTGTGGCGGAGGAGCGACGTAGGAATAGGGACCTGGCGGCACAGGCCGCCGAGCAGGAGGGACAGGCCAGGGAGATGCGCGGGCGATCTGAGCAGTTCGAGAAAACAGCTGAGCTGCTGAAAGAGAAGATGGAGCATCTGATTGGGGCTTGCCGAGACAAGGAGGCCAAGGTGAGTGTTTGGGTGTTTGCTAACCTGAATCCAGCAACGTTTGGTTGGCCAGATTAATACTCCCAATAGAGCACCAGTCATTTGCGGGGCCCACACCATGTTGTTCTTCTGAGTCTGAGACGGATTGGCATTGAGAATGGAAGTGAGACAAGGTATGAATAGATGAGAGAAGGAGGTGTAGATACTAAAATTTAGTATTCAGAGTTTAGAAGCTGTGTGCTTAGGGCTACCACCAGTGGAGCACCACAGTTTATTAGCATTTACCTTATTTTTTGTTTAGTTTTTGGCCAGGGCTGAGTTTGAACCCGCCACCTCCAGCATATGGGACCGGCGCCCTACTCCTTGAGCCACAGACGCCACCCAGCATTTACCTTATTTTTAAAATTTTAAATGTATTCATTACTTTTCAAGCTCTTTTTCTTTCTCTCTTTTCTCCTTCTCCCTCTCCCTCGCCCTCTCTCTCTCCTTCTCCTCCTTCTTTTTTTTTGGAGACAGAGTCTCACTCTGTTGCCCTGGGTAGAGTGCCCTGCCATAATAGCTTATGGCAACCTCTAATTCTTGGGCTTAAGAGATCCTTCTGCTTCAGCCTCCTGAGTAGCTGGAACTACAGGCACAACACTTGGCTAGTTTTTCTATTTTTAGTAGAGACCGGGTCTTGATTTTTTCAGGCTGGTCTTAAACTCCCGAGCTTAAGCATTCCACATGCCTTGGCCTCCCAGAGTGTTAGGATTACAGGCATGAGCAACTAACTGTGCCTAGCCAGCATTTTACCTCAAATAGCTTGTCACCTGGGAAGAGGCCTCATAGCAGGATAGGTTGCTGTGTTTTTGCTGAGGCTCTAAGGAAGTGACTTAAACAGTATACATTTTATGTGGTATAGAGTGCATGGAAATAGAAAGAATGTTATCCAGAATAGGAATAAGTGTGGGGTGGGGTTAATTAAAGAAAGCAAGGCTTTTGTGTTGCATTGAAAGAGAAGATAGAAGCAGACCAAAGGGCAAAATAAAATACAGTGTTTTAGTTAAGAATGCGGTCTCTGGGCTTGGCACCTGTAGCTCAAGTGGCTAAGGCATCCGCCACACCAGAGCTGATGGGCTTGAATCCAGCCTGGGCCTGCCAAACAACAATGAGAACTGCACCCCCACCCCCCCAAAAATAGCCGGGCGTTGTGGTGGGCACCTGTAATCCCAGCTTCTTGGGAGGCTGAGGCAAGAGAATCACTTAAGCCCAGGAGTTGAAGGTTGCTGTGAGCTGTGGTGCCATGGCACTCTACCCAGGGCGACAGCTTGAGGCTCTGTCTCAAAAAAAAAAAAAAAAAGAATGTCCTCTGGACTGACGATGTCCAGATTTGAATTTCAGTTTTAAAATGTAATTGTCTGATCTTTGGCAAGTTATTTAACAACTCCAAGCCTCCGTTTTCTCATCTCTAAAATGAGGATAATAACAGGGTGGTTGTGAACATTACCCTAAAAAAGATACTAATGTTGGGCGGCGCCTGTGGCTCAATCAGTAAGGCCCCGGCCCCATATACCGAGGGTGGTGGGTTCAAACCCGGCCCCGGCCAAACTGCAACCAAAAAATAGCCGGGCGTTGTGGCTGGTGCCTGTAGTCCCAGCTACTCGGGAGGCTGAGGCAGGAGAATTGCTTAAGCCCAGGAGTTGGAGGTTGCTGTGAGCTGTGTGATGCCACGGCACTCTACCGAGGGCCATAAAGTGAGACTCTGTCTCTACAAAAAAAAAAAAAAGATACTATGTTTATTTAAAATACTCAGAACACCCAGTAGAAGAAAAGAAATAACCAAAATTAGAACAGAATTAAATGAAATTGAAAACAAAAGAATTAATTATACAATAAATCAAAAAATTGGTTTTTTGAAAAGGTCAATAAAATAGATAAACCTTTGGCTAACCTAACTAGGAAAAAAAGAGTAAAATCTCTATCTCATCAATATGAAATGACAAAGACGAAATAACAACAGGCTTCTCAGAAATTCAAAAAATCCTTAATGAATATTACAAGAAACTTTATTCTCAGAAATATGAAAATCTGAAGGAAATCGACCAATACTTGGAAGCACATCACCTTCCAAGACTTAGCCAGAATCAAGTGGAAATGTTGAACAGGCTAATATCAAGTTCTGAAATAGCATCAACCATACAAAATCTCCCTAAAAAGAAAAGCCTGGGGCACAATATGGCGGTGGCTGTGACCTTCTGCTGGCTACTGGGTCCGGCCAGCACAGTAGTCCAGAGTCTGCCCAAGGGCACCAGGTATTTTGGGGTGCAGACCTCGCCAACCGAGGAGAAGGTCATGCACACTGGCCAGGTTTATGATGATAACGACTACAGAAAAATTAGATTTGTAGGTCGTCAGAAAGAGGTGAATGAAAACTTTGCCATTGATTTGATAGCAGAGCAGCCCATGAGTGAAGTGGAGAGCTGGGTGATATCGTGTGATGGTGGCGGGGGTGCCCTGGGCCACCCCCGCCAGCACATAAACTTGAACAAAGAAACAAAAACTGGGATGTGTGGGTATTGTGGACTCCAGTTCAAACAGCACCATCATTAGAGTGTGTCGCACTCCACAGGCCTCTGAGTGTGCATGGGGACGGCAGCCTGAAAACAGTTTCTGGACCACCCGTTCTGGACGAGCGTGTCCTGGTGTTGAATAAAGGGTGGTGCTGTGAAAAAAAGAAAAAAAAGAAAAGAAAAGCCCGGGACCAGATGGCTTCACGTCATAATTCTACCAAACCTTTAAAGAGGAATTAGTACCTATATTACGCAACCTGTTCCAAAATGTAGAAAAAGAAGGAAGACTACCCAACACGTTCTATGAAGCAAACATCACCTTGATCCCCAAACCAGGAAAAGACCCAACAAGAAAAGAAAATAATAGACCAATATCACTAATGAATATAGATGCAAAAATATTCAACAAGATCCTGACAAATAGAATCCAGCAACACATCAAACAAATTATACATCATGATAGTCGGTTTTATCTCAGGGTCTTAAGGCTGGTTCAATATACATAAATCTATAAGTATAATTCAGCACATAAACAAATTAAAAAACAAAGACCATATGATTCTCTCAATTGATGCAGAAAAAGCTTTTGATAGTATCCAGCATCCCTTCATGATCAGAACACTTAAGAAAATTGGGATAGAAGGGACATTTCTTAAACTGATAGAGGCCATCTACAGCAAACCCACAGCCAATATCGTATTGAATGGAGTTAAACTGAAATCATTTCCACTCAGATCAGGAACCAGACAAGGCTGCCCATTGTCTCCACTGCTCTTTAACATTGTAATGGAAGTTTTAGCCAATGCAATAGGGAAGAAAAGGCGATCAAGGGTATCCATATAGGGTCAGAAGAGATCAAACTTTCACTCTTCGCAGATGATATGATTGTATATCTGGAAAACACCAGGGATTCTACTACAAAACTCTTAGAAGTGATCAAGGAATACAGCAGCGTCTCAGGTTACAAAATCAACATTCATAAATTGGTAGCCTTTATATATACCAACAATAGTCAAGCTGAAAAAACAGTTAAGGACTCTATTCCATTCACAGTAGTGCCAAAGAAGATGAAATATTTGGGAGTTTATCTAACAAAGGATGTGAAAGATCTCTATAAAGAGAACTATGAAACTCTAAGAAAAGAAATAGCTGAAAATGTTAACAAATGGAAAAACATACCATGCTCATGGCTGGGAAGAATCAACATTGTTAAAATGTCCATACTACCCAAAGCAATATACAATTTATTGCAATCCCTATTAAAGCTCCACTGTCATACTTTAAAGATCTTGAAAAAATAATACTTCATTTTATATGGAATCAGAAAAAACCTTGAATAGCCAAGACATTACTCAGAAATAAAAACAAAGCTGGAGGAATCACGCTACTAGACCTCAGACTATACTATAAATCGATAGTGATCAAAACAGCATGGTACTGGCACAAAAACAGAGAAGTAAGTAGATGTCTGGAACAGAATAGAGAACCAAGAGATGAATCCAGCTACTTACTGTTATTTGATCTTTGACAAGCCAATTGAAAACATTCAGTGGGGAAAAGATTCCCTATTTAACAAATGGTGCTGGGTGAACTGGCTGGCAACCTGTAGAAGACTGAAACTGAACCCACACCTTTCACCATTAACTAAGATAGACTCTCACTGGATTAAAGATTTAAACTTAAGACACAAAACTACAAAAATACTAGAAGAGGGCTGCGCCTGTGGCTCAGTGAACAGGGCACCGGCCGCATATACCGAGGGTGGCAGGTTCAAACCCGGCCCCGGCCAAACTGCAACAAAAAAATAGCCGGGCGTTGTGGCGGGCGCCTGTAGTCCTAGCTACTCGGGAGGCTGAGGCAGAAGAATCGCCTAGGCCCAGGAGTTGGAGGTTGCTGTGAGCTGTGTGACTCCACGGCACTCTACCAAGGGTGATAAAGTGAAACTGTCTCTACCAAAAAAAAAAAAATACTAGAAGAGAGTGCAGGGAAAACCCTTGAAGAAATCGATCTGGGCGAGTGTTTTATGAGGAGGACCCCTGAGCAATTGAAGCAGCTTCAAAAATACACTACTGGGACCTGATCAAACTAAAAAGCTTCTGCACAGCCAAGAACACAGTAAGTAAAGCAAGCAGACAGCCCTCAGAATGGGAGAAGATATTTGCAGGTTATGTCTCCGACAAAGGTTTAATAACCAGAATCCACAGAGAACTCAAAAGAACAAGTGATCCCATCGCAGGCTGGGCAAGGGACTTGAAGAGAAACTTCTCTGAAGAAAACAGGCAACCAGCCTACAGACATATGAAAAAATGCTCATCATCTTTAATCATCAGAGAAATGCAAATCAAAACTACTTTGAGATATCATCTAACTCCAGTAAGATTAGCCCATATCACAAAATCTCAAGACCAGAGATGTTGGCGTGGATGTGGAGAAAAAGGAACACATCTACACTGCTGGTGGGAATGCAAATTAGTACATTCCTTTTGGAAAGATGTTTGGAGAACACTTAGAGATCTAAAAATAGATCTGCCATTCAAACCTATAATTCCTCTACTAGGTATATACCCAGAAGACCAAAAATCACATTATAACAAAGATATTTGTACGAGAATATTTATTGCAGCCCAATTCATAATTGCTAAGTCATGGAAAAAGCCCAAGTGCCCATCGATCAACGAATGGATTAATAAATTGTAGTATACGTACACCATGGAATATTATGCAGCCTTAACGAAAGATGGAGACTTTACCTCTTTCATGTTTACATGGATGGAGCTGGAACATATTCTTCTTAGTAAAGTATCTCAAGAATGGAAGAAAAAGTATCCAATGTACTCAGCCCTACTATGAAACTAATTTATGGCTTTCATATGAAAGCTATAACCCAGTTATAACCTAAGAATAGGGGGAAGAGGGAAAGGGAAGGGAGGGAGCAGAGAGGTGGGTGGAGGGAGGGTGATTGGTAGGATTACACCTGAGGTGCATCTTACAAGGGTATATGTGAAACTTAGTAAATGTAGAATGTAAATGTCTTAACACAATAACTAAGAAAATGCCAGGAAGGGTATGTTAACCAGTGTGATGAAAATGTGTCAAATGGTCTATAAAACCAGTGTATGGTGCCCAGCTATGTACACAGCTATGATTTAATAATAATAAATAAATAAATAAAATAAAATACCCAGAACAATTTTTGTCACATGGTAAGTACTCGAAAAAGGTAGCTATTGTTATTTCTATTACTGCCTTACCTATTACTGCTGGTTACCATTAAGGACTTACAAGTAATTGTGGCTCCCCTACAAGCCACAATTACTCATCTTTTCCTTCAGTGGTCGGTAGCCTGAAGTAGGTTAGGATCCAGTACCAAGCTAAAAGCATGGACCCTGGGTCAAAGAGATCTTGGTTAAAATCATGATTTCGGGCGGCGCCTGTGGCTCAGCGGGTGGGGCGCCGGCCCCATATGCCGAGGATGGCGGGTTCAAACCCAGCCCCGGCCAAACTGCAACAACAACAAAAAAAAATCATGATTTCATCATTGCTTATTAGCTGTATGATTTTGACAAATTACTTAACTCAGGTTCCTTATCTACAAAATGTACATAATAATACTTCCCTCAGAGAAGTATTGTTCTTCTCAGAAGAAAAGCTGTTTTGAGTATTAAATGAGACAATATTTGTAAATGTACCTGGCACATACACATAATGGCACATATACATATTCAGTAAAAGGAAGTTGTCCTGACCCTGGGTGGTATTTGGAAGAGAAATTACATGGGCCTTTTTGGTTCCCTGTCTTTCCTTTCGGCCTCAGATTAAGGAGTTGTTGAAAAAGTTGGAGCAGCTTTCAGAGGAGGTTCTAGCCGTCCGGGGAGAAAATGCCTGCCTTGCCCTACAGTTGCAGGTATGTTTTGGTCCTCGGAGAAATGGACGCTGCTAAGAAGACGATAGAGTGGAAGTGATATATTCATATATGTGAGACACATTCTGGGGATTACAGAGACCTGGCCAGGTAGTGGTTGAGGCTGGCTGGTAAAGGGCCAAGGGGGCTTACTTGCTAAGAGTGACCTTTCCAGTTTATTGCCCCCTCATGCTTGGGTGAATGTGGGGAGGGTGAGCATATGACTTTCCACTGATGCCTACTCCCAGGATTCCCAGAAGAACCATGAAGAGATCATCACTACCTATAGGAATCACCTGCTGAATGCTGCTCAGGTGAGCATGGGGAGCATACAGGAAGGTGGTAGAGACATAGATTCGGGTAGGAGGTATTGCATTTGGGGTCCCTTTGGGTGGTAGAGACATAGATCCAGGTAGGGGGTATTGCATTTGAGGTCCCTTGTACATATTTGCCATTTCTCAGAGTGGACCAGTGCTAGGTCTCTGGATCTCATTGAGTAGATCAAGGGAGGTTGTGTATGAATGAGAAAGATTGAGAGGTGTTTGCCCCTCCTTTTCAATTCCCTGATCTATTGGAAGGCCTTTTCTTGTTTCCTACACCCTTTCTTAGTTTCCTCCTCAGGCAGTTTAGCTCAAATCTAGGAAGAAGAGGTGGGTAGCTTGATCTATTGCTAGGAATAATAACTACAATGAATGAAATGCCTATTCTGTAGCAGGTGTTTTGCTTCATATTCATCATTGTAACCCTCACAGCAATACTGCAAAGTAGACATCATTATCTTCCTTGGGAAAATAGGAACACAGCGATAGAGAATTTAAATACTATAAGTGAGGAAAGTGCCTGTGGCTCAGTGAGTAGGGTGCTGACCCCATATACTGAGGGTGATGGGTTCGAACCCAGTCCCGGCCAAACTGCAACAACAACAACAACAACAACAAAATAGCCTGGGTGTTGTGGTGGGCACCTGTAGTCCCAGCTACTTGGGAAGCTGAGGCGAGAGAATCGCCTAAGCCCAAGAGCTGTAGGTTGCTATGAGCTGTGATACCACAGTACTCTACTGAGGGTGACGAAATAAATAAATCAATAAAAAATAAGTGAGGGTATGTAGTAAAGAGCATTCTATTACACCACAGGACCTCTCCTTCACCTCTCTCTCCACTTTCTTTATTTCCATTTGTTTATTTCCTGCCACCTACAGGGCTACATGGAACAGGATGTATACAATATCCTACTCCGAATCCTCAGCACGCAGGAGGAGTGAGGCAGCCTAATGGTGTGCCCTCAGGGATACTGGATTTCTCTGTTGTGAGTTGTGGGTTGAAGGTAATGAGGGAAGGAGCTTGGGAGAAAGGATTTGGGAAAGGAGGTTTACAGAAGGAAATTAGTTCCCTTTACCCTTGTGGTGACAGACACTGGGGAATCCTGTGGGGTATAGAGCATTCAAGGTGAGGTCCAATGAGAAGATACGATGTGGAGAGTCACTAGATGGAGTCAGGAAACCGTGAGCAGGTGGATTTAGGGGGTGACTTATGAGATGGAGACTGAAATGAAGGGTTGAGTGACTCTTCTAAGGTCTGAGGTAGGGAGAGGCCAATACAAGATGAGTGATGATGGGACAGTGGTGCAAAGTTTTTCCCTAGAGCAGCACTCTACAAGTTCCAGGATCTCTTCTTTACCGTTATACCAATCATTCAAAGAGCAGTCATCCCTCAATCTTTTCCCCACGCTCATAGAGATGGTCCTCTTCTTTAGTTCCAGATAGATGAGGGTCCCCTTTAGCATACTGACATGGGTGGGAGGAGATGAGGATACGGAAATGTGTGCATTTTTCATCCTTGAATTTCTTCTTTCAGGGAATAAAAGCATCCCTGGTTGACAGGCTGCATTAGGCTGTGGTGGTGGTGGTGGTGGGTTGGCCATTGAGGAGTGGTATGGGCGGGGCTTCACTTGACATTATGGACCCAGACCTGAGAAGCTGGACCCTGGCTTTGGCATGGAAGAGAACAGAGGAGGTGTGGATGGAAACAAGATCTGTGGGAAATAAAACAGGAGGCAGGATGATGTGGGTGTCATTTTCTTCTGTCTAATGGAGAGTAGGGAAAATAATTTTTTTCATTCCTTTTTTCTTTAAAAATAATTTTTTAAAGTAGACTTTAGTTTTTAGTAGTTATGGGGGTGTCCCTCTTGCTCAGGCTGGTCTCAAACTCCTGACCTCAGGTGACCCACCCACATTGGCCTCCCAGAGTGCTAGGATTATAGGCAAGAGCCACTGTGCCTGGCCAAGTAGACTATTTTTTAGAGCAGATTTAGGTTCACAGCAAAATTGAGTAAAAGGTATGGAAATCTTACACATATCTTCTGCCCCCAAATATGCATAGTCTCCCCCCTTATCAACACCCCTCACCAGACTGGTACACTAGTTATAATAAATGAACCTACATTGACACATTATTTTCCCCCAGAGACCATACTTTACATTAGAGTTCAGTCTTGGTATTGCACCTTCTGTAGGTTTGGACAAATTTATAATGACTGTTATATTAATATGTAGAGTATTTTCACTGCCCTAAGAATCCTCTGTGCTCACCTGTTAATTCCTCCTTTCTACTCAACCCCCGGAAACCACTTATCTTTGTACTGTATTTATAGCTTTGACTTTTCCAGAATGTCATATAGTTAGAGTTATAAAATATGTAGCCTTTTCAGATCAGTCTCTTTACTTTACTATTGTATGTTTCCTCCATATTTTCTCTTGGTTTTATACATGTCTTTTAGTACAAGTTTTGGCAATTATTTCCTTTTTGATCACAAATGGCCCTATAAGTCAGCAGCTTTCAAACTTTATGATCCATAGAATTACATTTTTTTTTTTTTTTTTTTGTAGAGACAGAGTCTCACTTTATGGCCCTCGGTAGAGTGCCGTGGCCTCACACAGCTCACAGCAACCTCCAACTCCTGGGCTTAAGCGATTCTCTTGCCTCAGCCTCCCAAGTAGCTGGGACTACAGGCGCCCGCCACAACGCCCAGCTATTTTTTGGTTGCAGTTCAGCCGGGGCCGGGCTTGAACCTGCCACCCTCGGCATATGGGGCCGACGCCTTACCAACTGAGCCACAGGCGCTGCCCCATAGAATTACATTTTATATCCTCTGTATACTACCTGAAATAATACTTAACCTTATTCTCTGCTATTATACTCCATCAAAAGATATTGGTCACAATCCATTCACTAACTGGTCAAGAACTATAGTTTGAAATATAGCCCTCAGTGAAAAATGGGGTTTGACATCCTTCTCTCTCAAATCTCTTATCAACACAACTCTAATCTTTTTCTTTTTTTTTTTTTTGAGACAGAGTCTCACTTTGTCACCCTCGGGTAGAGTGCCGAGGCGTCATAGATCACAGCAACCTCAAACTCTTGGGCTTAAGCGATTCTCTTGCCTCAGCCTCCCAAGTAGCTGGGACTACAGGTGCCTGCCATAACACCCGGCTATTTTTTTGTTGTTGTCATTGTTGTTTAGCAGGCCTGGGCCAGTTTGAACCTGCCAGCCCTGGGGTATGTGGCTGGTGCCTTAACCACCATTGGTTCTCAGGCCTTTTTTTTTTTGTAGAGACTGAGTCTCACTTTATCACCCTTGGTAGAGTGCAGTGGTGTCACAATTCGCAGCAACCTCAAACTCTTGGGCTCAAGCGATTCTTTTACCACAGCCTTCCAAGTAGCTGGGACTACAGGCGCCCGCCATAACGCCTGGCTATTTTTTTGTAGCAGTTTGGCCAGGGTCGGGTTCGAACACGCCACCCTTGGTATTTGGGGCTGGCGCCCTACTCATTGAGCCACAGGTGCTGCCCCACAACTCTAATCTTAGGACACCTGAATCCATGATCATTTTTTAAGGATAAGGGGAGATTAAAAATAAAATATAATCTATAATATAGACAAAATAATCTATCATGTATTAAACATTGTGTCTGGATTTGACACATGGTCTCAAGTTGTTACTGTTCTTTGTACCAGGTGCAAAGTGATATAAAAAGTCTGATTTCTGGGAGAAGAATGAAAGGATAGCCAGTGTTTGCTTCTTCTGGTTCTGTTCTCAGTCTGAAAAATTGTATCTCTCTTGGCTACTTCCCCTAGGTCTCCTCCCCTTTCACCTCTCCAGCACCCAGACTTCTAGGTGAGAATGAGGCCACATTCCTCCAAAATCTGGAACTGTAGTTTGGAGGCTCACATGCTTGCTGATCCTTCCCCATTCCTGCTCTCAGCCCGCCCTCTGCTGGGTTGTGCTGGGTCAGACAACAGCAGTTTGTCAGTTAAGACTGGGTTGAGAGTGAGGAGGGCTGCCGTGGAGGACGGGGGCCATAAAGGGCTGCACAAACTGGCTCCAGAGTTTGGCCAAGGGGGAAAAAGAGCAGCTGAAACATGTACATCAGATCTTAGAAAAGGTGCAGAGCTGCTTTGGGGTTTGTGTGGATGTGCATAGGACTGTTATAAGGCTGGGGGGATTGGAAAGAGAGGGATTGATGGAAAAGGGGAGAAAGGTACAGCTTCCAAAGGAAGAGCATCAAAAGGGTCCAAGTCATTTCTGGTAAGGGGACCAGAACCTCTCTTTGCCTTCCTACCTTAGTTGCCAAAAAATGTAAAAGAACTTTTATATCCCTCCTTATATACAGGGTATGGGGTGGAAAGAATATAGTGCAGAGAGAAGGGTCCAGAGATGGGGAGATCATTTGGCTAAGCTCAAGTATGAGTCAGGAAACAGCTTTGGCAATGGAAGCCAGGACTTTGGCTCTCTCCAGGACTCCTGGAAGCTGATCCCAGGATGGGCCGAGCTGTGGGGGTGGTGAGTGATGTTCATGTTAACACAGGAGTGAAACCTTTCCCAGGCCCTGGTTTTCTCCATACAATCCCACAAACTGTTACCACAACAACCCAAGCCCTGACATTGTCCCTGATTTCATAAATCTTTCCCCCTAAAGGAACTCTTATCCTGATGTTGCCTTTATTTCTCCTGGGCTGGCTATCTATCAGGATTTCAGCAGGAACTTATTCCTGCTTCATCTGTTTCCCCAGGTTTCAGATGTAGGAGTGTGTTGGGGAGAGTAAGTGAAGCTTGATGGGTCACAGTCAAGTTCAGACTGTATTTCAGTGCCTTCACTCTGGAACTCTGTCCTGATATGCTTTCAGTCTGTCTTTGTTCCTGCTTCCCTCTGTTATCTGGTAATATTAATTTATTAAACATAAATTTAAGGAGTCTACTATGTGCCAGGCACTGGGGGCATAGTTTGAAACACACACAAAAGGTTCTTCATGAAGCTTGCCCTCAGGATGAGATTAGGTGCCCCGATTTCCAGTTTTCATTTACCCTGTAGGAATGCTATAATTTATGATCTCAATTTAACTTTTAAAAAATTTTATTTTATTTTATTCTATTTTTGAGACAATCTCACTTTGTTGCCTCTGGTAGAATGCCATGGCATCATAGCTCACAGTAACCTTAAACTCTTGGGCTTAAGCGATCCTCTTGCCTCAGTCTCCCAAATATCTGAGGCTATAGGTGCTTACCTCAATGCCTGGCTACTTTTAGAAATGGGGTCTCACTCTTGCTCAGGCTGGTCTTGAATTCCTGAACCTCAAACAATCCACCCAGAGCATTAGGATTACAGGCATGAGCCAACCCCTGACCTCGATTTAACTTTTAAAGAAGATTCTTCATGAAATCACTAAGAATCAAGGTGAGGTGGACTTTCTTTTACATTTTTATCACTATTGATGTACAATAAACAATAAAATGTATGCAAGTTGATAAACATTGTCATATGTACACACCCATAAAACCATCACACAAGATAATGAGGATACATACTGTATCACTCCCCAAAGTTCCCCCCTCCATCTTTCTTTATAATCCTTCCTACCCTTCTCCTTCTGCAACTACTGAAAATTCTCGAAAATACAAATTATAACATCTATTGACCTAGAGGGCTGGAGAAAACAATGAGCTCAGGGAATGATGAAGACTCAAATGTTGGAGGGCAACAACTCAATACTTGAGCCTCAGATTAGCTTGAGGGGTCCACCAATAGGGGCAGCAAAGCAGCAAGGAAAGAACCTGAGTGTTAGGGGAGGGGCCATCTGCCCTAAGGACAAAGCCACAAACTAGCTGGACATGGTCCTATTCAATGGGTAGGTGAGACTGTTGGTAGGCTGGTACCTACAGTCTTATGACTTGGGTGAGATCTTCTCAGGATTATACTGAAGGTTTAAGTTAAATAAGGGGATTATCCCTATTTATTAAAGCACTTTTTTTTGTATGCTGGTTATGCATTTAACATGTCTCTGCTGCTAGATTTGAACTCCTGCAAGGTTTAAAAATATCCTCAGCATCTAACAATCCCTGATCAGATTCAAATATTGAATGAATGCAATATCACTTAGATCCCAGGCAACAATGAAATGCTCTAAGTCTTTCTAGTACCTAATAAGGGTACACCGGCCTAAAGTTGGCTTTTTCAGGGACATAGAAACATTTATTCTGGGGCCTGCCCGTGAGTAATCTCAGATAAGGCCTCTGCAAGATCCAAGGCTTTGGAGGAAGGAGAGTAGGTAGCTAGCTCAGAGAGGGTCAAAAAGATACCTTTTGTGTTGGCAGCGCCTGTGGCTCAGTGAGTAGGGTGCTGGCCCCATAGACTGAGGGTGGTGCGTTCAATCTGGCCCTGGACAAACTGCAATAAAAAAATAGCTGGACTTAGGGCAGTGCCTGTGGCTCAAAGGAGTAGGGTGCCAGCCCCATATGCCAAAGGTGGCGGGTTCAAACCCAGCCCTGGCCAAAAATTGCAAAAAAAAAAAAAAAAAATAGCTGGACTTTGTGGCAGGCACTTGTAGGCTCAAGTACTCGGTAGGCTGAGGCAAGAGAATAGCCTAAGCCTAAGAGCTGGAGGTTGCTGTGAACTATGACTCCACCACACTCTACGGAGGGGGACATAGTGTCTCTAAAAAAATAAAATCCCTTTTGTGGTAAGAAAATCTGTTCATCTTCAGCTACCATAAAGGTATGGAGTCTCTGTGTATTTAGAGGTAGAGGGTAGACGACCACATGCAGAATTAGGGTTCTGTACACTTTGGATTCAGCAGCCCAGGATGTCCCTTAGGGAGTGAGAGCTCTCCTTCTAAGGAAGAAGAACCTCATTATGCAGTACATCTCTGGTCCACACTGTCTTTTTTTTTGAGACAAGAGTCTCAAGCTATTGTGACAGGTAAAGTGCTGTGCTGTCATAGCTCACAGCAACCTTCAACTCTTGGGCTCAAGCAGTCCTCTTGCCTCAGTTTTTCTATTTTTAGTACAGAGGCAAGGTCTTGCTTTTGCTCAGGCTGGTCTTAAACTCGTGCGCCCAAGACATCCACCCATCTTAGCCTCCAGAGTGCTAGGATTATAGGCGTGAGCACTATAATCCTTGAATTATAACATAACTATAATCCTTGAATCCAAACACTCTGGGTGGAGTGTTTGAGGTTCCGGAATTCAAGATTTTTTGGGGGGGGGGGCGGCGCCCTACTCCTTTGAGCCACAGACGCCACCCACACACAGTCTTCTTTTTTAATTTAAAAATTTCTTGCCTCATAACTCTCTCTCTCGTTGACACATTTCTTAGCAGCATGCCTCCACCACAAGCCGGTTCTTAGCGCGAGGGGTTACAGCGGTAGTAAGAATGGTAAAATCCCAAAACTCTTCTACCCTGATCCTCAGGATCTAGGCGTTAATCTCCCCGGCCGGCTCCCAGCCCCTCCTCCTCCCGCCCGGGGCACCGCCCCTTCTCCTCTCCCTGAATTCTTGGAGGGCTAACCCTGGAAGGGGCGGCCCTAGCTCAAGTGCTAGGCCAGGCGGAGCTGTGGTTGCAGCGTCCGGCTGCCAGACCGAACTCCAGCGGTGCAGACTGCGGGAGCCTCCTCCCCACCTCCCCAGCCATCTCCAAGCTCCCCGCAACTGTACGGGTAAGTCCCGCTCCTCGCACCGAACTTTTTGCTGTCAAGTGTGAGTCCTGCGGCCGGACCACGAGCTACATTGTAGGTGGTACATGCGGGAGGAGGAAGAGTGAAGGATTGAGAATAGCCGTCTGGAACTAAACTGTTCACGACTCTAGGGCTTCCCTAAAATGGATCAGAGTGCACCCATTTCCCGAGTTGGTGGAACTATGGTTTTAGTTGGTTAAACTTGTAGAAATGGAGATGAGGGTATTCGCTCCAACTTCGTCCCCTCCCCCATTTCTCTGCGAAAGTAGTTCCCAATACTTTCACTCCATCGTTCAAGTGTCTTGGGCTCCCTAAAAGCACACCCCCTCCCAGTTCTGGCGTGGCAAAGCCCCCCTTCCTCAGACTCTTCGGTCCCGCCCCCTCCCAGTACCCTCAAGGACCCCCGCGATCTTCTGGGCAGAACACACCCGCGTCTTGCCAACTGGCCACAGACGTGTAGCTGCCGTGTCCGGCTGCCGAGGGGAGGGGCTCAGGCTGGGGCTTGTCCCGAGCCAGGCGGGCGGGGCCGAGAAGGGGAGGTATAGGGGGCCGGACGGGGCGGGGCAGGCGGCATTTGCGGCCGGCGCCGCGGTGGAGAGTTGTGCGCCGGTCCCTGGGCCTGAGCTGGGGCTCCGGCTCCGGCGCCTGCGATGTCTCAAGATGGCGGAGCTGGGCGAATTAAAGGTACCGGCCCCTCCCCCATCCCCATCTAGACAGAGCCGGGTGGTGCGCCAAGTCCGGGAAACCACTAAGACTGAGTGCCGAGGGATCAGTGGGCGCAGACGACGTGGCAGGGACTGGCAGCTGAGAAACGCGGAGACGCGCCTGTGGGCGAGGAAGGGGCTGCGACAGGGCTCCGGGGGCGGGGCTGCGGGGCAGATGTAGGGGTGGGGCCGAGGGGAATTGCAGCTGTTGGGGGCCCAGGCGCAGAGGGCGGGGACGAGGGGTAGAAGTCGGATTTGGTAGAAGGGGCAGTTGTAGGGGGAGGGCCAGGGGGCAAAGCTGCTGTAGCGACACTGGGGACGAGTCGATCGATTCCAAGAGATGCGACAGTTGGGGGCAGATGTAGGGATGGGACGGGGGTCAGGTACAGGGGAGGCTGCTTAGAGGATAGAGGCTTTAGGGCTGCTTTGGGACCTGAGCCTGGGGAAGTACCAAGAGGCGGCTAAGATATAGGGGGCGGGGCTGTGCGGGCGGATTCCTCGAGGGGTGGGGCAGCAGCATCCTAGAGGCTGAGAGGAAGGTTCTGCCTTGGAGAATTGCGGCCTTTGGGAAGAAGCAAGGAGTGTGAAACTATGGGATAGAAAGGAGGGAAGTTTCAGTCAAAGCTAATGGAAAAATGAAGACAAGACAGGAGATAAGGATGAGGAGAAAGGTAGAGGAGCAAGTTTTTCATCACATTCCTCAAAAGGGGTCTAAGACAAAGCCTCGTATGAAGGGAAGAATTGTGGAGTGTTAGCAAGGCCTGCCGGTGGCAAGGTCTAGAGATTCACAGAAGGGAGTCCTTTAAGGAGAGGAGACTGCTTCTACTACTAGGCAGTGTCCCGAGCGTAATCACATCTGAGGATATCTCACCCAACCTTAAACCGCTGGGTTCATGCCCCTGCCTCCTGGCCTTGTTTTGCCCTTTGAAATGGAGGCCCAGTCCTGGGAAGGCTTGAGGTCCAGCCATTGGGCCCAGCTACCTCTAAAGGAGCTGGAGATTCTGTGTCCTGGTTTGGGGGCTTCCCCCTCATCCTCTCAGGCCTCAGTTTAGAAGTTTGCCCTCTCCTCTTATACCCTTGTAGGTGTGTGTGTGTGTGTAATCACTTATTTTCCCTAAGTAGGAGAAAAGCAAGATAATAGTTCTTGGCAGTTGGCATTAACAGGCAGGTACCTGGACAGAGTAATTCACTGTTACCCCTGCCCCTCCAGTTTTTGTCCTGTTTCCCTCCTGGAAAAATAGGATTAAGAGAAGGTAGTTATGTAAATGATGCTAAGAAAGGATTTGGGGGAGTTATGAACATTGAACCCAGACCACAGATGCTTCACAGACTTGGGAAAAATAGCAGAGGTAGATTGAAGTGTTTGGGAGGGATGGGCTTTGGGGTACAATCCTCTGGTCACCTAGCCCCTTTCTTCCTGAATCCTCTCTTTTCTCCCTCCTTCCTCTCTCCTGTCCTCTTTCCAGGAGGCTGGGATGGGTCTTAGAGTCTGAGAAAAAGCAGGAGAGGAGATAATAGGTTAAAGAAGAGTCCAGTCTAGAGATGGATGTAGGAGTCTGTGGTAGACTCAGGGGTGTGTCTGTGGATGCCCCTGACCCCACTCTAGTCAACTTTCAGGCATGGGGAGATAGGGTTGCTCAAGCTTTGGGGTTGGGATGGTAGTGGTGGTGAGGCTGACCTACGGGTTGCTAAGATGGGACATACCTTTGGCCAGTTGGCTGCCTGGCAGTAATTTCACTAGCTACAAAGCATCTTTCTCATCAGTGCTGGAGGGAAAGAGTCACTGTCCGACTGGTAGCTCAGCCCATGCTCTTGGCAGGACAGACCTGGATTCTCAGGCTTCTCTGGTTTTCTACACAGCACATGGTGATGAGTTTCCGGGTGTCTGAGCTTCAGGTGCTTCTTGGCTTTGCTGGCCGGAACAAGAGTGGACGGAAACACGAGCTTCTGGCCAAAGCCTTGCACCTCCTCAAGTCCAGCTGTGCTCCCAGTGTCCAGATGAAGATCAAAGAGCTTTACCGCCGACGCTTTCCCCGGAAGACCCTGGGGCCCTCTAATCTCTCCCTGCTCTCTCTGCCACCTGGCACCTCTCCTGTAGGCTCCCCTGGTCCTCTAGCTCCTATTCCCCCGGCCCTCTTGGCTCCTGGTACCCTGCTGGGCCCCAAGCGTGAGGTGGACATGCATCCCCCTCTGCCGCAGCCTGTGCACCCAGATGTTACCATGAAACCATTGCCTTTCTATGAAGTCTACGGGGAGCTCATCCGGCCCACCACCCTTGGTATGGCTCTCTGCAGTCCCTTAGTCTTCCTGGACTCTGTGCCTCTTCCCCAAGCCTTTCTTAGGCTTAAACCTATGGGATCAGCAACCTAGGATGGGCAACTTCCATGGCTGCCTGTGCATGGGCTTGGGAATAACTGCCCCTTTGTGTCCTCAGCATCCACTTCTAGCCAGCGATTTGAAGAAGCGCATTTTACCTTTGCCCTCACACCCCAGCAAGTGCAGCAGATCCTTACATCCAGGTACATCTCTACTTCCTCCTGCCTCTTCCCTGGATGACTTCCCTGAGTCACCCTGGACTCTGCTCTTTTTCTTCTCCATCCTATACCTGCTTGTCTCTCCTTTTGTATGCTTCTTCTATATCTCCTAGACATCCAACTTTCCACCTCTGTCCATTCACCTGCCCTGTGCTGATATCTCTTCTTCCTCCATTACAGAGAGGTTTTGCCAGGAGCAAAATGTGATTATACCATACAGGTGCAGCTAAGGTGAGTTGATCCTCCCTCCACTGCTGGGTCATCCCCACTGTGGGTGGGCATGAAATAGGGGCCTGAGACATGTTCCTAGGAGATATCCCTGCTCTGCCACTGCCCACCCCAGCCCTGGGACTCTTGTTGGGTGCTAAAGGCTACAGACATCCATGACTGATTTTCTGGGGTCCCTCTGCCACATTCAACTCAAGAAACTTCTACTCTTTCATCCTCGCCTCTCTTACCAGGTTCTGTCTCTGTGAGACCAGCTGCCCCCAGGAGGATTATTTTCCCCCCAACCTCTTTGTCAAAGTCAATGGGAAACTGTGTCCCCTGCCGGTAAATGCTTTTCCCACCTTCTAGGAGAAACTCCTCCCACCTCAATTCCTAAATATTAACTACAAACCTATTATGAAAGAGACGTGCCTTGCACAGTGCCTGGCACACAGTAGGTGCTCAGTTAACTGATTAAATCAGTATAATCTAGAGAATATTAAGATGGGGCTGAACAAAAGTTCTGTGAAAACCCAGAGGAGGGATATTAGTTAAACCCAAAGGTTCAGGAAAGACTTTATAGAAGTCATGGTCCCAGAGCTGAGGGTTGGAAGAACTGATGTGTCCCTATGCTTCCTTGTCAAGGACTCAGTGAGTGGGTTCCTATTTCCTTGGAAATAAGCTCTCCTTTTTCCCCACGAGTGCACCCCATACACAGCCTTAGACAGTGCCCAGTTTTGTGAGTCACTGAACAGGCCCCTGACCCCTTGGTCAGTGAATGAGCTGGCCTTCCCTCAAGGGAGTGAATAATATGAGGCAAGGTGTCTTTTGTTAGAGCAAAGCACCTTCCCAGAACTGCCTCTCCATTGACCAATCCCTCCCTTCCCCAGGGTTACCTTCCCCCAACCAAGAATGGGGCTGAGCCCAAGAGGCCCAGCCGCCCCATCAACATCACACCCTTGGCTCGACTGTCAGCCACTGTTCCCAACACCATCGTGGTCAATTGGTCATCTGAATTTGGACGGGTGAGCACAGCTAAATTATGGTGCCTGGAAAAGCCTGCAGGGAGAGAAGGAGATCATCTAGTGTCCTGGGTTATGGGTCTCTCTGCCTTTAACCACTGTCTCTGGTCCTCATGGGATAAAAGTGGGTGGTAGTGGTATGAGAAGCAGAGCTAATTGTCTCCCCCCACCTCCAAGTAGAATTACTCCTTGTCTGTGTACCTGGTGAGGCAGTTGACTGCAGGGACTCTTCTACAAAAGCTCAGAGCAAAGGGTATCCGGAACCCAGACCACTCCAGGGCACTGAGTGAGTAACATCCTTCTTCCCTCCTTGGCCCTGATTTGAATCCAAGTCTTCCTGGCCCTCCATACTTCATAATCAAACCTGTCTCCTTCTTGTGACAACTTCTCGTTTCACGTGAACCCCAATCCTCTCCCCCATACTCCTTACCAGTCTTTATGGTTGGAGTCAGACCACTCCCAGATAATGAGTGAAACTCTGGCTTTGCACCTCACAGACCCTGACTCCAACCCTACAAGTATGTGGGTTCTCTGGACTGGAAAGGATCATTTACCCTGACCCTCACATGATGCTTCAACTCCTTCTCTAACAGCCAAAGTGCACCCTGCTATGTTTAAGCATCTTCAGGGATGGAGAAATCTCTCTCCTACATCCAGCCTTCATAATCTAGACCCCCTGATGTAACATCCTGTTGGCCCCCAAAGACTCTACTCACATGCCTGTCAGCCAGAGCCATCTGCTTGTGGCATTACCAGTTCTTGGGCTTCCTCCAGCCTTGCTGACCCCATGGCTTTGCCTCACTCTTGTTTCAGTCAAGGAAAAATTGACTGCTGACCCTGACAGTGAAGTGGCCACTACAAGTCTCCGGGTGTCACTCATGTGCCCGGTGGGTACTGGGGAGAAGGAAAGAGAGGGGGGTGGGTCAAACCTCTGAACTCATAAGGGATCCTAGGCATACTAGAGTGAGATTTTCTGAGATGAAACCAGAGTGGCGACTCTGACTACAGAATTCATCTCTTAGCTAGGGAAGATGCGCCTGACAGTCCCTTGTCGTGCCCTCACCTGCGCCCACCTTCAGAGCTTCGATGCTGCCCTTTATCTACAGATGAATGAGAAGAAGCCAACGTGGACATGTCCTGTGTGTGACAAGAAAGCTCCCTATGAATCTCTCATCATTGATGGGTAGGAGTATTTTGCTTTCTCTTTCCACTAGGACTCACCTTTAATTTAAATGGCTTATTTCCCCTCACGTGAATCCTATCTATTCCCTTTACTAATTCATACACATACGCACACATACACACTTATGGCATCATTAAGGATTTAATATATGTAAGATATTGTGCTGCGGGCAGCGCCTGTGGCTCAGTCGGTAAGGCGCTGGCCCCATATACCGAGGGTGGCGGGTTCAAACCCGGCCCTGGCTGAACTGCAACCAAAAAATAGCTGGGCGTTGTGGCGGGCGCCTGTAGTCCCAGCTACTCGGGAGGCTGAGGCAAGAGAATCGCTTAAGCCCAGGAGTTGGAGGTTGCTGTGAGTTGTGTGATGCCATGGCACTCTATCGAGGGCCATAAAGTGAGACTCTGTCTCTACCAAAAAAAAAAAAAAAAGATACTGTGCTGAGACTTTGCATACATTGTTTCCTGGAATCCCCATATTAACCCTGTGACTGGCAAGTGATATTCTCACACAGAAAAAAAAAAAAGAAAGAAAAGAAAAAAACCCCAGCCCTATGAGACAGGTACTGTCATTACAGACAGGGAAACTGAGGCCTAGAGCGATTGAGTTCTGTTTAAGGTTATATTGTCAGTAAGTGCCAGAGTCAATGTACTGAACTATTCTGTTGCCTAAGGCAACTACCTGACTTTCCACTGAACATAGCCATAAGATTCTTTGAGGGTCTGGGTGACATCATCTAGCTTATACTATGTTTATCCCCCTTCCAGAGCTGACATTACGGTTCTTGTTCCCAGTGCCTTTTTTGAAGTAGTTTATAGAGTTTTTGTTTGTTTGTTTTTGAGACAGAGTTTCAAGCTATCGCCCTGGGTAGAGCACTGTGGCGTCACAGCTCACAGCAACCTCAAACTCTTGGGCTTAAGCAATTCTCATGCCTCAGCCTCCCAAGTAGCTGGGACTATAGGTGCTTATCACAGTGCCCGGCTGTTTTTTTTTTTTAGTTGTAGTTGTCGTTGTGGGCGGTACCCTACCCACTGAGCTATGGGCGCTGCCCAGTTTATAGAGTTTTGTCATCTCTGCTCCTTCTGTCTTGTTTTTTGTACTACGTGTAACAGGTGCTCAGATTTAATGCAAAAACTAGTACTTAAAGTTTGCAAACCTTAGCTTGACCCCATAGCACAGTGGTTATGGGGTCAGCCACATACAACAAGGCTGGCGGGTTCAAACCCAGCCTGGGCCTGCCAAACAGTAATGACAACTACAACCAAAAAATAGCTGGGCATTTTGGCGGGCGCCTGTAGGCCCAGCTACTGAGAGGCTGAGGCAAGAGAATCACTTAAGCCCAACAGTTTGAGGTTGCTGTGAGCTGTGATGCCATGGCACTTTACCCAGGGCAACATAGGGAGACTCTGTAAAAAAAAAAAAAAAAAAAATTTGCAAACCTTATATTATTTGATTTTTACATACCTTACATCATTTGATTCTAACTCAAGAGAGATCCAGTGGGATGGGTGATATCCCTATTTTATAGATGATGAAACTGAGGTAGAGGAAGGCAAGTCATAGAACCCTCTCGTTACTATTCCAGCCATCTCCCAGCCCCATGAATCCCATTTTTTCCCTCTTCCAGTTTATTCATGGAGATTCTTAATTCCTGTTCGGACTGTGATGAGATTCAGTTCATGGAAGATGGATCCTGGTGCCCAATGAAACCCAAAAAGGAGGCATCTGAGGTTTGCCCCCCACCAGGGTATGGGCTGGATGGTGAGTGACCCTCTGTTCCCCAGCTGAGCCAAGTCTTGGATGGCCTCTTCTCTGAGACATGTACCATCATCTTAACCACCCACAGGCCTCCAGTACAGCCCAGTGCAAGAGGGAAATCCATCAGAGAATAAGAAGAAGGTTGAAGTCATTGACTTGACAGTAGAAAGCTCATCAGATGAGGAGGATCTGCCTCCGACCAAGAAGCACTGTTCTGTCACATCCGCTGCAATCCCAGCCCTACCTGGAAGCAAAGGGTATGAGAAGATAAGCTAAATCTTTAGCAAAATGGACAGCGGAAGAAGTTAGGAATGCTTTGTGATCATTAGGCAAACCCTGGGGCAAGGGAAAGGTGGAGGGGAATAGAGAGGGAACTTGAGAAGCTGAGCTAGTGAGGAGATCTGTGACTCACCAGATGCTCCATCTCCTCTCTCCTCACAGAGGCTTGACGTCTGGTCACCAGTCATCCTCGGTGCTGCGGAGCCCTACTATGGGCACATTGGGTGGGGAATTCCTGCCAGGTCTCCCACTCCATGAGTATCCACCTGCCTTCCCACTGGGAGCGGACATCCAAGGTATGACATTAATCATAACATGGGCTGTGAGCTGCCATACCCTCCCGAGAACCACATCAGAACCCCTGGTCCTTTTCAAAGACACCTGGTTATCCTGCAATGGGCCATAATCCAGGGAACTTCTGTGCCTTTTCACAATAGGGGTCAGATAGGAGGTTGATTTTGATTTTTCTTTTCCTGCCAGGTTTAGATTTATTTTCTTTCCTTCAGACTGAGAGTCAGGTAAGTGGTTCCTTCTCCTCCTGAAGATTTCAGGTCTCTAATGCTTCCTTTCTTGGCAATAATAGGCCCACTCCCTCTCTCATTTTCCTGGGGACCTAAATCTGCTTTATTTTGAGGGGTTTGGGGGTACCAGCAGCTTATTTCCCTCCTCAGCCCCAACCGGTACTTCCTTGGATTCCCACCTATGTCTTCCTAGAGCCCCTGTTACTCTTCTGTCTCCAGAGTTTTCAGGTAGTTCTGCTCCTGCTTATTCACCGCTACAAATACCCCTGTGCACTTAGAGCACCATCCCTGCCCCAACGGAACAAGCACAGGTCTCAGATACTCCCAGGGCTGAGAACTTAGCAAGCTGGCGGGGCTCTCTCAAGGCAGGGAAGAGAGGTGGGGTGTAGGGAAGTAGGGGAAAGAAACTCTTGCTTCTTAGAGACTACCTTGGAATCCACAGGGGTTGATATTTCTGAGATGAGTGATTGGGAGGTGGATAAGTCAGAGTAAGATCTTAAATTATGCCCTTGATTCCTCCCAGCACTATGGTTCCTCCGTCATCACCTCGTTAGATGAACAGGATGCCCTTGGCCACTTCTTCCAGTACCGGGGGACCCCTTCCCACTTTCTGGGCCCACTGGCCCCCACTTTGGGGAGCTCTCACCGCAGTTCCACTCCAGCACCTCCTCCTGGCCGTGTCAGCAGCATTGTAGCCCCTGGACGGGCCTTGAGAGAGGGGCATGGAGGACCCCTGTCCTCAGGTCCCTCTTTGACTGGCTGTCGGTCAGACATCATTTCCTTGGACTGAATTCCTTGGATTATGGAAACTTCACTGCCCCCCAACACTGAGCAAGTATGCTGTGGAGTCCGGACCCCTGGCTACTCTGACTCCTCACAGGGGTTTTGGCCAAAGGCCGAATAGACCTTCATGGATGCTTACTTCTGGCCTCTTCTCTGCCTAACAAGGCTAGCACCCAAAGGGTTAATATTTTAACCTCTTTTTAAGGACATTAGGGTCTATTTTTGGAAATGTTCTTTAGATGGTGGCACATTCCTTTGGGTATGTTAACTTGGGCAGTGGGAGGCAAATGGGATGGGATGTGAAGTGGAGGAAGGGCCGAATCCTCAGCCTTGACTATGTCTAGAGCCTTTTGGAGAAGGGGTCCCTGTTTTGTCCCTCAGATGCCCTCTTTCCCCAAACCCCAAACCATGGCTCTGTTTCTTCTCTTATGTCCATTGTGTCCTCATGGTCATTCCATTCCCTTTGACCACACAGACAGATGGAGAAATTGAGATAGGCAGTTTCAGAGATGACAGAGAACTTTATTTTGGGTTGTGGATTTTTTGTACATAAACAAGAAAAATCAAAATACTCCAAAGATGACTTCCCTGCCTCTGACTTCCAGTATGACTGAGGAAGAGATAAGACCTTAGCCATGTGACCCCCAAGGGTTTGGGGCAGGACCAGCCTATTGCCTGGGTCTCTATTTATATATTTAAGTTCACAATGTTTCTTATGCCAACGGGCGTGGGACCTAAGCTTCTAGAGGCCCGTGGCCTTGTGGTTAGGCCTGGCTTATTCTGCACCTTTCTGGGGAGGTGGTGGACTCCTGTGCCCTCCTTTCCAATCTCCTTTTCAGGCTTCTCTAGGGCCCAGGATCTATGCTGTAATTTTACTTTTTCCCAAAGTTGTAGCAAAGTTCTCACCCATAATAAAGATTGTGAATGTTCTGTGTCATGGAGGTTGACTAGGGAAGGGATTATGCACTTCATTTCCCAGGCCCCTGGTTTGGGAGAAGAGGGTCCATGTTCTGTTTTTCTTTTGCTGGCCTGGAGTCCACATGAGCTCTGCTTTCACATGGTGGGGGTGTTATACTGAGGATTTCCAAGAGCAGCTGTTACTTTTTCTTTGTCTCTCCTATGCCCATAAAAACACTAGATCATTCCCACTCAATGCTATGGAGCTCTCAAGTCGATCCTCACCTCCACTTGCCCAGATGTTGCAGCCAGAGCCTGAGGGCAAACTTGGTTCCTATGCTGATTCTCTCTTCACCCTCTGCTGTGGCTGGAGTCGTCCGCAGCAGTGTGGACATGGGCAGGACCAAAGGTTGGGCTCTTCCATCCTCTAATTCCACTGCACTGCATAATGACAACTCTGGTATGGACTGTGCCCTGTATTTATTAAGAACTTCCCTATGTTATGTCATCTAATTTTCCCAACTACCACAAGATGAAAGTGGATGGGTGTTAACTTCATTTTATAGAAAGGAAACAGGTTCAAGGAAGGTTAGGTATTTTCTCCCTATAGGACAGCTGAGACTCAAAGCTAGATTGTCAATGCTAGCAAGAGTAGGAACCCTAGGAGTTTGATGTTTAATGTTTTTGATCTCATCTGTGCTCTTATTTATCAGCTGACCGACTCCCTAAATTCCCTCTACAACACAAAACTTCATCCTGAGAAGGGGATAGAAACAGAACTTCTCAATGTGAATATCTTGGTGTGCTGGAGGGAGAAGCTTTTACTTACAGGACAGAAGGCGGTAGATCCTTGGGGGGAAGTCTGGGTATGTCTGTCCCATCCTCAGTGGCAGCTACTGCAGCTACAACATCTGGTCCCAGCCACGTAAAGGCGCTCACCTCACTTGGGTTTGGTTGGATCTGGGCCTGGGGTCAGACATGTTGATCCCTTAATCATGGTGTCTCCTTGGGAGGTCTGTTTTTGATCACAGCCTATTGGCAGGTAGGATACAGTAGGCAATGGAGAGGCTGCTAGATGTCCTGATTATCTCTAATTTTGGCCCCCTTTTTTATTTTGAGAGTCTTACTCTCTTTCCCCAGGCTAGAGTGCCATGATATTAGCCTAGCTCACAGCAACCTCAAACTTCTGTGTTCACATGATCCTCCTGCCTCAGCCTCCCAAGTAGCTGGGCCTACAGGCACCTGCCACAATGCCTGGCTAATCTTTCTGTTTTCAGTAGAGACGGGGTCTTGCTCTTGCTCAGTCTGGTCTTGAAATCCTGAGCTCAATGGATCTTCCTGCCTCTGCCTTCCAAACTGAGCCACTGTGCCTGGCCTGCCTCCTTAATCACAATCAACCATGTTGCTTGGGCCCCCCTGGGCCCCATTTCCTCCCTCATGGCCAGCCCTACCTGCAGCTGCTGCTGTGACTCCTGGGAGATCACAAGTAGATACAGAATGATGTGATGGTATTTGGGGAAACCCCAGCTCAGTCTAGGAGGGTAGGCAGACTAAGAAGAAAACAGCAAAAGTGAGAACTTCCTTTCTCTTTTTGAGACTTTGTAAATGCAGCTTTGTAAAATGCTGGCCAAAAGTGGAGGAAGATGGATGGTGGAGCTGGTACAGCAGGGACATGAGTGAGAGTTGAAGATTTTGGGATTCCCGTGGAGATTCCATAGGTGGTGGAAACCACCTATGCCACTGTTTTCCCTATGGCCAAGGCAGGCAGGGACTGATCTATGGACTTTGGGGAGTTGTTGAGGTCTCTTGGTAAATAGAACGGACTTCTCCCAGGTCCCTATCTTACCTCCCATAACCCCAGAGGGACCCAAGACAAATGGCTCTGGGACAGCTGTAGTCCACTTTCTTCCCAAAGTTCTCGAAGCCCTCCGTCCAGCAGCTGGGAGTCAGATAAGGCAGGTCAAAGTGGCCAATGCCTGACCCCAACTCCTTATGTTTGCCCCTTCCTTAGCCCACACCCAGGGTGGCCTCAGACATGGGTCTCTTGGCTCAGGGTGGGATGCAGCCTGGGCCAGCTGACTGGTTACCTCTTCATGGAGTTCCACATGCCCACCTGAAACAACAGTGGGATCGATAAGTGAATGGTGGTGGCCTTGACTAGGGGCCCCACTAGCTGTTTACACTCCAGTGGACACAGATGGAGCTGCAGCCCCTTGTGATTGAGAAAATACCACATTTTTGAGCCTCTTCTCAGTATCCTGAGAGTGGGAATAGATTCGTGGGGAGAAAGGGCAAGTTTCCTTTCTGGATTTGGGGCCTTGTCCCTAGAGCACTCACCTGGAGGTACCCAGAGGTTGGGGGAAATGCGGAGGGTGCTAGTCCTTCGGGTTAACAAAACAGTTTTGTCGCTGGACTGCAGAATGACGGCTACGCCCAGATCTACACCTCGATCTGCGGGCAGTTCGGCCTTGGGCATCCTGGGCTGCTGGTCAAGGGCCGCAAAAGGGCAGAAAGCGGGACGCTGGCGGGAGGGAGCCACCTGGGTAAGGCTTTTGAAGAGGGGCAGGAGTGGTGGGCGGGACTTTCAAATACTGGGCGACACCGCGCAGTTGGGGAGGAGGCCGCCCTGCCCTTCCCCCTGCCGAACCCCTTCCGACCTGGAGCGGAAGCCGAGCCGAAGCGCCAGGGAATGGCCTGTCCGAGAGTACGATGCGTCCTCGCTGCAGGCTGCAGTGCGCGGACCACGGCCCGGGCCCTGACCCAGCGCCCAGGAGGCCACACACACTCTGTGCGAAGCTCACCGACTCCAGACGCCCGGACAGGAGCAGCTGCACCCGCGCGGTGGCCATGACGCGACTCTGGGTCGCTGCGGCCCGCTTGGCGCCCTCTGTTGGCCCAGCGGCTATTCCCCTTCGGAGCGTTCGGTGGGGTCGGGCGGAAGCCGAGTTTCACAGTCTCCGAAGAACACAGGCACGACTGTTGTGGATGTCTGTGGGTGTAATGTTCACGTCCAAGAAGAATACCTCTTAATTCTGTAGTTCCTCTTTTCTTTCAGTCTTCTCTCTTTAGAACAGTGATTCCCAGGCCGAACTTTATTACCCCTGCACAGCACTTTGTATGCCTCTAGTTAGTTAATTATATGTCTCCAAGCTGGATAGCGGAGAAACTTTTTCGACACCATTTCATTTCATTCAGATGGCAAACAAGTGCTACAGATTCTATCTCCTTAAACTTTCTCAAACACATGTCTCCATCTCTTCAACCTCCATTGCCCTAGTTCAAGCCTTCTTCACATTCTGCCTGAAATATTTGTAAGTCTTCAAATAGTCCTATCCCGACCAAGTCATTCTCTACAGTGCGGCCAGAGTGATCTTTCTTAACTACAAATCTGATCACACTGCTTCCCACTGCTCCCAGGATAAGACAAACTCCTTAGCATAGTGCGGCCAGGACCTACCAGCCCTTGCCTCTGTTGATTTAGCTTTAATTCTGTTGGCACACATTCCCTACTTTCTACTCCTATCTTAGTTGTAGTTTCCCCAAGAAACAGGGTGCTCCCCTCCGAGATTCTTTTCCCTTTCCCCCTGGAAAACCATCTTTTTTTTTTTTTTGAGACAGAGTCCCACTAAGTTGCCCTTGGTAGAGTACTGTGGCGCCACAGCTCACAGCAACCTCAAACTCTTGGGCCCAGGTGATTCTCTTGCCTCAGCCTCCCAAGTAGCTGGAAGCACAGGCGCCCACCACAATGACCGGATATTTTTTTGTTGCAGTTGTCATTGTTGCTTGCTTAGCTGACCCAGGCTCTAATCCACCAGCCTCGGTGTATGTGGCTGGCGCCATAACCACAGTGCTGCAGTCACTGAGCCTTTTTTTCCCTTTTTAAAACATACAGTATTTGGTATTTTTAAAAATTTTCAAGGTACATGTGATAATTTGATAAATTCATATAATCAAGTTGGAGTAATTGGGATATCTACCACTTTAAATATTTATCTCTTTCCTTTCTTTCAATATTTATTTTTTTATTTTTAATTTCAGCTTGCTTGTTCATTCTTCTTTGTTTGAAGTACTCTTTTTTTTGTTCATTTTCTTCTTCCTCTGGCGATGCTCTTTCCTGTTGCCTCCCCAGTAGCTGGGATTATAGACGCCCACCACAACGTCCGGCTGTTTTTTTTTTTTTTTTTGTAGAGACAGAGTCTCACTGTACCGCCCTCAGGTAAGTGCCATGGCGTCACACAGCTCACAGCAACCTCTAACTCTTGGGCTTACGCGATTCTCTTGCCTCAGCCTCCCGAGCAGCTGGAACTGCAGGCGCCCGCCACAACGCTGGGCTATTTTTTGTTGTTGTTGTTGCAGTTTGGCCGAGGCTGGGTTTGAACCCGCCACCCTCGGCATATGGGGCTGGTGCCCTACTCACTGAGCCACAGGCGCCACCCCACGTCCGGCTGTTTTTGATGTTGTTAATAGCAACAGGGTTTTTCTCTGGCTCACTGCTGCTCATACTGGTCTCGAACCTCTGAACTCAAGCAATCCACCCGCCTTGGCCTCCCACAGTGCTGGGACTACAGGCGTGAGCCACCATGCCCGGCCTCCTTTCCTTTCCTTTTATAGACAGGGTCTTGCTTTGTGTCCCAGGCTGGAGTGCAGTGACATGATCATAGCCCACTGTAATCTCAATTTTTTTTTGTTTTGAGACAGAGTCACACTATGTCACCCTGGGTAGAGGGCCATGGCATCACAGCTCACAGCAACCTCAAACTCCTGGGCTTAAGCTATTCTCTTGCCTCAGCCTCCCAAGCAGCTGGGACTATGGGAACCCACCACAACGCCTGGCTGTATTTTTTGTTGTTGTTTAGCTGGCCCCAGCTGGGTTGGAACCTGCCAGCGTGTATATGGCTGGTGCCATACCACTGTGCTACGGGTTCTGAGCCATGTAATCTCAAACTTTTGGGCTCAAGTATCTTTTCTTTTTTTTTTTTTTTTTCCAGTTTTGGCCAGGGCTGGGTTTGAACCCGCCACCTCCGGCATATGGGGCCAGCACCTTACTCCTTTGAGCCACAGGCCTTAAGTATCTTTTCTTTATGCCAGGAAGGTTCAGATTATTCTTTCAGCTATTTTGAAATGTACAATAGATTAACATTAACTATTAATATACAATGTACAATAGATTAATATTAACTATAGTCACCCTACTGATCTATCAAATCACCAAGTCTTATTTCTTTTAACTGTATATTTGTACACATTAATCAGCCCCTCTTCACCCCTCTCCCTACTTGGCCTCTGGTAACCTCCAATCTATTATCTTCATGAGACTCCCTTTTTTAGCTCCTACATATGAGTAAGAACATTCAGTATTTGTCTTTCTGTCCTTGGCTTATTTAACATAACAACCTCCAGTTCTATCCATCTTGCTGCAAATGACAAGATTTCATTTTTTTTTTTTTGAGACAAGTTTCACTCTGTTGCCCTGGGTAGAATGTCTTGGCCTCATGTTTTACAGCAATCTCAAACTCTTGGGCTTGAGTGATCCTACTGCCTCAGCCTCCCGAGGAGTTGGGACTACAGGAATACACCACTACGGCTGGCTAGTTTTTCTATTTTTAGTAAAAATGGGGTGTCACTCTTGTTTATCCACCTGCCTTGTGAGCCACTGCACCTAGCCAAGATTTCATTCTTTTTAATGATTGAATAATGCTCCATTGTGTACATTTACCACATTCTCTATCCATCCATTGATGAGCACTTTCTGTATTTCAACTATTGTGAATAGTGCTATAGTAAACATGGGTGTGCAGGTATCTCTTTGATATATATGGAGTTCCTTTCTTTTGGATGTATGCCCCATGGTGGAATTGCTGGATCATGATAGTCTTTTTTCTTTTTTTTTAGAAACAGAGTCTCACTTTGTCGCCCTTGGTAGAGTGCTGTGGCGCCACAGCTCCCAGCAACCTCCAGCTCTTGGGCTTAGGCGATTCTCTTGCCTCAGCCTCTCAAGTAGCTGGGACTACAGGCGCCCGCCACAATACCCAGCTATTTTTTTTTTGTTTGGTTGCAGTTTGGCTAGGGCCAGGTTTGAACACGCCACCCTCGGTATATAGGGCTGGCGCCCTACTCACTGAGCCACAGGTGCTGCCCAGTTTTTAGTATTTTGAGTAACTTCTGTAATGTTTTTTATAGTGACTGTACTAATTTACATTCCCACCATGTGCTAGGGTTCCCCTTTCTCCACATCCTCACCAGCATCTGTATTTTGATAAATATTTTATGTCTTTTGATAAAAGCCATTCTTTTTTTTTTTTTTTTTTTGTGGTTTTTGGCCGGGGCTAGGTTTGAACCCGCCACCTCTGGCATATGGGACCAGTGCCTTACTCCTTGAGCCACAGGTGCCGCCAGATAAAAGCCATTCTAACTGGGGTAAGATGTGTGTGTTTGAGACAGGATCCTCGCTGTTGCCCTAGCTAAAGTGCAGTGGTGTCATCATAGCTCATGGCAACCTTCAACTCCTGAGCTCCAGTGATCCTTCTGTCTCAGCCTCCCAAGAAGCTGGGACTATAAGCCCACAGCACCACACTCAGCTAATTTTTTCTATTTTTACTAGAGATGGGGGTCTCACTCTTTTCAGGGTGGTCTAGAATTCCTGACCTCAGGCGATATTCCCTATTTGGCCTTCCAGAGTGCTAGGATTACAGGCCTGAGCCACTGCAACTGCCCCTCATTGTGATTTTGATTTGCACTTTCCTGATTAGTGATCTTAAGCATTTTTCTTTTTTTTTGGTTTTTTGGCCCGGGCTAGGTTTGAACCCACCATCTCCGGCATATGGGACCGGCACCCTACTCCTTGGACTACAGGCACCACCCTTAAGCATTTTTCATGTATCTTCTGACAACTGTTTATTCAGATCTTTTGCCCATTTAAAAATCAGATATTTTGCTAGGCTTGGTGACTGTGGCTTGGAGGTAGGGAGCCAGCCACATACACTGGGGCTGGCGGGTTCGAGCCGGCCTGGGCCTGCCAAATAACAATGACAGCTATACCAACAACAACAAAAATAGCTGGGCATTGTGTCAGGCACCTGTGATCCCAGCTACTTGGGAGCTGAGGCAAGAAAATTGCTTAAGCCCAAGAGCTTGAGGTTGCTATGAGCTGTGGCATCATGGCAGTCTACTGAGGGCGACATACTAAGATTCTGTCTCAAAAAAAAAAAACAGGTATTTTGCTATCCAGCTGGACTCCTTATATAGGGTGGACATAAAGTGCGTGTGAAATTTAAACTAGTTTAACATAGTAAATTGCACATGAAGTTTATGGACATCCTGTATATTCTAGTTAATAACCTGTTCCGTGGTTCTCAACCTGTGGATCACAACCCCTTTTTAACAATGAAAATACATTGCAGTATTAGGAAGGTTCAGAACCACTGTGTTAGATGGATAGTTTGCAAATAAAAACCCTCACCTTTTAAACTGCAGATTGTTACTTCCTCTGTGCTCCCTTTGCTCCTGACCCTTTATCCCTTTTGCCTCTCTGTACATAGTATTTATTCTTCCAGTGTAGCTCCCCAACACTTCCTCATACTCAGTTGTCTCTTCCAACTAGGCCTGTATGCTCAAGGCATATTCCTTATATCCCAGTACTTGGCACATAATAGTGCTCAATAAATTATAGTGAGTGGCTTGAAGGCAGAGATGGTGTCTTACTTACTCATCTTTGTATATTGTGTTTAGAATAGTGGCTGGCAATTAATTGGTACTGAAATGTGTTTAAAGAATTAGAGCAAATATTGGTAGATATACCTGCTTTAAATGAATTGAAACTGCTAGGATACATTTAATCCGTGATACTGGAAGGAAGAATTTAGAGTTACCACTTTTAAGGAACCATGAACAAGAGGAAAATAATAGTTTATTGTGTGCTTACCATATGCCAGACATTGTGCTATGTGTTCTACATACATAGTTTTAGACATGCTAGAAGCTTGGCGCTGGCAAATGTGGTTTCCACCCACAGATTCTAGGGTGACTGTTTGGCCAATCCACTTGCAAGCCCTGAAAATAGCTCCCCCCAACCACTCCCCCATGGTAGTCTTTCACATTCCCTACACCAGGGTTTTTCAACCTTTTTTTTTTTTTTATCTCAGGGCACACTTGACCCTATAGTTAAACTTCTGTGGCTCACTTAAATTATGTTGATCAAAAAAAAAAAGTAAAAAAAAAAGAATATACTTACTGTGCTTTGAACTTCTTTCAAAAATAATTTAATTAGTGATTTTTAACAATTTTTGTGGCATATCAGTTGAAAATCACTGCCCTAGATAATGTGTGTGTTCAAAATTATAGCTCAACAAAATAAAGAACAGCTGTAGACTATTGAAAATGAAATTAACTGGGGGCAGTGCCTGTGGCTCAAAGGGTAGGGTGCCAGCCCCATATGCCGGAAGTTGTGGGTTCAAACCCAGCCCTGGCCAGAAAAAAAAAAAGAAAATGAAATTAACTGAGGAAGAAGTTTTCTTCTGCCAGGGATGTTCAAACATAAGCTTGGTTGATTTCTTAATAGGAATTGATGCATCTGATAAGATGATTTATCTAGTTGATATGAGGATTTTTTTTCTACTGTCAAGATTTGATGAAGGGAGAATATAGTGATGGGTCTAAGTATCAGCATACTCTTTCAGATGTATCCTTACCAGTAGGGATAGAGGGGGAGTTTTACACAAGATCTACAACTTATCCCACTGGAAATAATGCATCCAGCCACTTCCTTTATTTTTCTTTCCACCTCCCTAGATCTTTTGAGGAAAATGACTCCTCTAGGTCAGTCTCTTCATGGTGCTCTCTATGTATGACTCCAGCAGGAAGATGGTTTCATCCACCTGGATCTCACTGGCATCCAACCTGAGCGAAAAAGTGAAAGCATTTGCCCAGACTGAATGTTCGTTAGCATATTTAAGATTAGAGGATGGGGTGGGTATGGCCATTGAGAATTGGTTAGTTGCCCTTGGGCGTAATGGGTGAAAGGCAGGAGACGATAGTTCATTCTTCAATTACTGAGCATCTTTTATGTGTTAGGCACTGTGGAAACTGCTGAAGATGCAAAGATGAGAGAAGTTAAGAACCACTGTGTTAGATGGCGTTAGTCTAAGTTGCAGCCAGGAGAAAGAATAGCACATATAAAGGAACAGGTATAAAAGGACTTAGTGTGTTTTAAAATAGCAAGAATCTGAGAGTGGCTGAAGCTTAAAATGAGTGGTGATTAGGAAGAGAAGAGAAATTTCCCAACCTGTACAAGCCTTCAAGGAAAATCCCATAGCTAACATCACCTTTAATGATGAAATACTGAAACCGTTCCCACTAAGATCAGGAACAAGACAAGGATGACTACTCTTGTACTTCCATTCAGCCTTTTAAAAGAGGGTCTAACTAGACAATTAGACACGAAAAAAGAATAAAAGGAATGCAGATTAAAACGGAAGAAGTAAAAAATCTCTATTCAGACAGATAACAGGATCCTATATAGCAGCAGTTCTCAACCTGTGTGTTGTGATCCCTTGGTTCCATTTGTAAAAACGCGGCAATTAGGAAGTTTGAGAACCACTGCTATATAGAGAAAATCTCAAAGAAACTACAGAAAATTACTAGAAGTAATAAATGATTTGGTAAAGTTTAACAGTACAAAATCACAACACAAAAATTGGTTCTTTTTATAAATACTAGTAATGAATGATCCAAAACGAAATAAGAAAGCACTAAACTAGCATCAAAATAATACTTAGAAATACTTCTAATGAAACAGTACAAGAATTGTATACTGCCTAACTGCCACTCTCAAACATAGCTGAAAGAAATTAAAGAAGATCTAAGTATATGGAAATACCTTCCATGTTCATGGGTTGGAAGATTTAATATTGTTAAGATTGTAGCATTCCCTAAAGAAATCTACAGATTCAATGCAATCTCTGTTAAGGTGAGTGGTGAGGAATGAAAGGAAATGAAAATGCAGACAGGCTGTTATGTAATAGTGAAAGGCAGCATGTGTTACCTCAAGGAGTGTCTCATACTGTAAACATAAGGAGTCAATAAATCACTTAAAGTAAGAGAGTGATATCAATCTTTTTTTTTTGCAATTTTTGGCCGGGGTTGGGTTTGAACCCGCCACCTCTGGCATATGGGGCCGGCACCCTACTCCTTTGAGCCACAGGTGCCACCCTACGATATCAATCATTTTAAAAATAATAACTTTGAGAGACTTGTTGAGAAATGGTTTGGAGGAAATGGTTTGTGAAGGTCTAGGAGAGAGGCAATGAAGGCCTGTCTGTGCACCAGGATGAAAGGCCAGATGTGAGACACATGACTGAGGTAAAACTAGGCTGGGTGCCGTTGCTCATGCCTGGAGTCCCAGCTACTTGAGAGGCTGAGGCAGCAGAATCTCTGCTGCCCATGAGTTTGAGGCCAGCCTGGGCAACCCAGTGAGGCAACAAAATCTATTTCATCTTCTGCTTAGGGCCTACTACATGGCTCTGTTGGGACCTGACCTGATGACAAATTTAATCTACTACAGAATTAAGGTTTGGTCCCTAAAAAAAATTAACAGTACTTGGTGAATGAGACTGTGTATGATAAAGAAGCTGAGAAAGTCTTCAGAATTGCTAGTTTAGAAAAAATATAAGTGGATTAAATTCTGTTCATTGAGCTGGAAAAGAAGACAGGGAGTTTAGGTTTGCTTATGTTAAATTGGAGGGGTTGCAGGATGTTGTGATGAATTTATCTGGAAGGTATTTTGAAATATGGGTTGAAGTTTAGAATGCTTACTTGTTGACGTTACGTTTCAGGGTCTCTAGCTGCTGACGTTCAGGGGCTGTGATCATTTCCTCTATTTCTTGTAGCTGTGCCTCCTCTGCACCTGTGGCCTGCATAGATGCAATAATGGCTTCTACCCTCTGAGACTTTTCTAGTAGACGCCTGTCAGACAAACACAACTCTGAGACATGTTCCCTAACCTCGGAGATTCTCTTACCGTTCATGTATCTCTTAGGTACAATGCCTCCTTTTACCCTATTCTATTCAAAGTTGGTAATGTTACCTTTTTGTTACCTTTTTTTTTTTTTTGAGACAGAGCCTCAAGCTGTCGCCCTGGGTAGAGTGCCGTAGCATCATAGCTCACAGCAACCTCTAACTCCTGGGCTAAAGCGATTCTCCTGCCTCCACCTCCCAAGTAGCTGGGATTGCAGGCACCCGCCACAATGCCCGGCCATTTTCTCTGGTTGCAGCCATCATTGTTGTTTGGTGGGTCCCGGCTGGTTTGAACCCACCAGCTCAAGTTTATGTGGCTGGCGCCTTAACGGCTTGAGCCACAGGTGCAGAGCCAGTAATGTTACCTTTTAAAGCATGTTTTCTAGGAACTTCTTTGGAAATGTAGCTTTACTCCTGAAATTCTTACTGCCTCTCATTTAAAGTTTGGTGCATTTGTGCATTCCTCATAGGTTTAATCTAAAAGTTATTTCATCAAGGGTATGTTAGAAAACTGTAGACTATTGCGTGATTTATGCTAATATAAGCCAATGATTCAGTATAACTAGACTGGTTGTTATCTCTATCGGTTTCTGTTCCTATGGAAAATTTCCCTTCAGGCCTTTGACCTTGAAAAATGTAAGTAACTCAATTGAAAATGCTACTCACTTGTTCTCTTTGGTTTCAAATTGCCTCCTTTTTATCAAGTTGGCTATGCTCTGAGAAAAGAGAAGAACGATAATAAATCACAGTATTATTCACATAGCTCAGGTAAAACGGGTAAAGGGGGCAAGGAAAAGGATGAGATCTGTCTGTGGTCCATACTGGGTTACCTTGTAGCACCTGTGCAACAACATGCGGGCAGCTGACAGGATGTTCATGGTATATAAATAGAAAGTCCTGGATGGAGCATGGTCTGGTGTTTTGGGAATTTCCTATGTGTCCATAGAAAGAAAAATAAGAGAAATTATTTTGTTCTTCAGATCTTGCAAAGTAAACACCCATTCCTTCTGGAGCAACTCAGCCCTCTCTTTTACTTACACTTTCCTCTTCTTTAGTCATTCACTATCTGTGTTTATGTCACAATCAGCCAAATGGTGAGTTAGGCTGCCCTGTTCTTTCCGTTTGATGATAAACATCAGGGAAGAAAGGAAAGGGAATTTCTTTTTCTTGTCTTTTCTTTTTTAAATTGAGACAGAGTCTCACTCTGTTGCCCTGGGTAGAGTACCATGGCATCACCGCTCACAGCAACCTCCAACTCCTGGCCTTAAGCAATTCTCTTGCCTCAGCCTCCCAAGCAGCTGGGACTACAAGCGCCCAAGTCACAATGCTCAGCTATTTTTTTGTTTTAGCAGGCCAGGGGTGGATTTGAACCTCATGTGGCTGGCACCCTACCCACTGAGCTACGGGCACTGCCAGGGAAGGAAATTTCTTTACAACAAACTGTACTTATTCTTGGCTCAGTGGTTAGGGTGCTGGCCACGTGCACTGGGGTTGGTGAGTTCAAACCTGGCCAGGGCCTGCTAAACAACAATGACGACGACGACGACAACAACAACAACAACAACAACAACAAAAATAGCCAGACGCTGTAGTTGGCGCCAATAGTCCCAGCTACTTGGGAGGCTGAGGCAAGAGAATTACTTAAGAGTTTGAGGTTGCTGTGAGCTGTGATGGGTGACATGGCACTCTACCAAGGGTGACACAGTGAGACTATGTCTCAAAAAAACAAAACAAAACTGTACTATTCTTATTATCACCATCTACCACCATTTTATAGATGGGAAAAATGATGGTCGGTATCTTGATCAATGTAACTGGGTAATGCAGAGCTGTGATCTGACTCCAAAATCCACTCCATTTTCTTTGTCGTAGGGTCTACTACATGGCTTTGCAAGGACTCAACCGAAGCTGTTGATAGATTTAATACATAATTAAGGCTTGAGGAAAGGACAAAAATGACAGAGGAAAAAAGGACAGGGTGGCTCTGGAGTGATGTCTTGGCTTTGCTTCTTTCTTATGAGGCTAAATAAAGCCCCACATTATTATTGTTCAAGGGTTTAGTATGTCTTTGTCAGTTATTTCTATCTCAGAGCTGGATATAGAGTTTGCTTAGGGTTCGGGATGTTTGACTCATCAATTTTTATCACCCTAGGTCAGCTTTCCTGGTTGGCAATTATTACACCATTAGTTACCTGGAGTGATATGAAATTTTCTGAGAGCATCTTATATAGCATATCTTTTGCCTCCTTTGCAGGAATCATTGCAAAATCTTCCACCTGCTTCTGCTCCAGGTGTTTCTTTTGCAAAACTAGACGAAATATTCTGGCACAGCGAGACCCAAATCTAGAAAAGAATAAAGAAAGCAAATGGCATGAGAACATCGAGGATTCGATTTAGCTCCTAGTTACGGATGGAGGTTGTCCCATCTGTAGTGCCAGGACCAGAGAGAACAGTGATCAGAAAATTCTAAAATTCTTTCATAGCTCCAGAGGTTGGTTATCGTACCAACTGCTGACTCATTTGAGTGCCATAGTTCCTGCATTTGTAAGCAAAATCTTTAGGGAGACTGGTTGATCTGTATCACTGAGAATTAAACAGTAGGTTATTTTAGGTTAAACGGTAGTAGTAGATAGGATCCATAGTAGTCCAGTAAAAATTGGGGCAAAGTGTGCCAAGGTGTGGCTATACTGATTACTTACGTAATAATCAAATTACTTGTTCAAATCGGGTATAGATAGGAAATGTCTGACCCCAATCCTAATTAGAGTGACCCCCTTACCTCTCCTGTACAACGGACTCCAGAGTGGCTGTGGCTAGGGATGCTAATGCCTTATGGAGGTCTTTGTGTAGAGAATTAAGGTTATTCATTAATGTTTTGGCCTGGTCACTGTGATTTTACTTTTATCCCAAATCTCTAATTTATAATTAAAAATTAAATACTATTTTGTTTTTCGCATTGGTTTCATTTATGGCATATAACTATTTCAAAAACTTAATAAATGAATGAAAAAAATATATATATCTTTAAAAATATATTATATCTTAATAAATGAGGGTGTTTGAGTAAGGGTTTTGCTTAACTAAAATTTGGTTAATTAAAATTTTTTTTTTTTTTTTTTATTGTTGGGGATTCATTGAGGGTACAATAAGCCAGTTACACTGATTGCAATTGTTAGGTAAAGTCCCTCTTGCAATCAAAAATTTTTTTTTACTTTAAAAAAGAAACATTTTTTTGATACTTACCACTATACTAGAGAGGACTTTGTACTTCTTTATCATCACTGTAGTTCATTGAAAATTCACAGACAAATACACATAACAAATGACTTCAATTTTCTAACTTATTTAGTATAATAAACATTACCAAATCTTTCTTTCATAAGTCAACATTCTGCTTCAATAGTTCAGGCTGCCTGACTGTAAGGAAATAACTGGTAAGGATACTGATGACATACATTCCTCCACCACTGTCGCCAGACTTTCCAACAAACTCTAGCTATTAAAAAAAAGAGAGAAAGAGTGTGTGTTAGCTGAATGGAAAGTCCAGTGATTCTATACCCAATGGAGCAAATCGGCCAGGAGTCTGTAGCAGGTAGCCTTCCTATCAAATGATAGGAAGAAAATTTTTTGGCTGGGTAGGCAGAGAATGAGGCTATAGGATAACGATAATAGGCATCAGTGGCAGAAATAAATTGTATAGAGAGCAGACTAAAGAAAAAAGGAAAGCAAAAATAGACTTACTGGATCATCTGCCAGCAGAGTGAGATACTGATCTAGAACTTGCTTAGAGATATTATAGCCAACAGGTAGGGATCTGAAGATCTATGGAGCAAAAAGACACTGAAAGTGGGTTTGGGAACTTAGAACTGCTAACATTACAAAAATAAAGTGTTTTGGCTTGGCGCCTATAGTGCAGTGGTTACAGCACCAGTCACATACACCGAGGCTGGCAAGTTCAAGCCTGGCCTGGGCCAGCTAAACAACGACAACTGCAACAACAACAAAAAAATAGCCAGATGTTGTGGCGGGTGCCTGTAGTCCCAGCTACTTGGGAGGCTGAGGCAAGAAAATCGCTTGAGTCCAAGAGTTTGAGGTTGCTGTGAGCTGTGATGCCATGGAAATGTACCGAGGGCAACATAGTGAGACTCTGTCTCAAAAATAAATAAATAAAAGGTATTTTAATTTCAGGTATCACAAGTATAAAAATGTCCTAAAACATTCAAAGCAACATTGTTCATAAGAGATTAGAAACATCCAATATCCAGTATTAAGAAATTGATTAGCTTTTTGACTATGAACAATGCTTATAGGTGTTCAAACAAGATGTTCATTTTGGTGTGAATGATTCCTGTAGGAATGTTTCGTTTTTCGGAGTGCTCCACAAAGTGTTAAAATAATGTATAGCCTGGCCACTAAGTGGAATATGAAACAGTTATTTTTAAAGAATGAGACAGAGTATGTATACTAATATGAAGTTTTACATGTGCTATCATATGAAAAAAGTTATAGGATAGTATGTGGAGTCTAGTCCCTTTGGGGGTTAAAATACATGTATACCCATATGTATGTCAGACTATGTATAAAGAGAGGTCTGAGTAAAACAGAGTCCTGCTCCATTACCCGAGCAGGGGGGAAGTTTCACAATCATGACTAACTGCAACCTTGAACTCCTGGGCTCAAGTCATCCTTCCTGCCTCAGTCTCCCAGGTGAGTAGTTAGGACTATAGGCACTGGCCACTATACCAGGCTAATTCTTAGAACATTTCTTTTTTTTGAGACAGAATCTCAATCTGTTACTGGGTAGAGTACTCATAGCAATCTCAAACTATTGGGTCCAAGAGATCTTCTTGCTCAGTTTTTTTTCCTATTTTGGTCTTGCTCTTGCTCAGGCTGGTTTCGAACTCTTGAGCTCAGGTGATCCACCTGCCTCAGCTTCCCAGAGTGCTAGGATTACAGGCATGAACCAACATGCTTGGTCTAATTATTAAAGTTTTTGTAGTGATGGAGGGGGAGTGTCTCTCTTTTTTTTTTTTTGAGACAGAGTCTCATTATGTTGCCCTTGGTAGAGTCCCACGGCATCACAGCTCATAGCAACCTCAAACTCTTGGGCTTACGCGGTTCTCTTGCCTCAGCCTCCCAGTAGCTGGGACTGCAGGTACCCGCCACAACACCTGGCTATTTTTTTTTTGTTGTTGTCGTTGTTTGACAGGCCCAGGCGGGGTTCAAATCCGCCAGCCTTGGTGTATGTGTCCGGCGCCCTAGCCACTGAGCTACAGGTGCTGACCCTTATTTATTTATTTATTTTTGAGATAGAGTCTTAAGCTGTCACCCTGGGTAGAGTGCTGTGGTGTCGTAGCTCATAGCAACCTCAAACTCCTGGGCTCAAGCGATTCTCTTGCCTCAGCCTTCCAAGTAGCTGGGACTACAGGCACCTGCCATAACGCCGGGCTATTTTTTTGTTGCAGTTTGGCCGGGTTCAAACCCGCTACCCTTGGTGTATGGGGCTGGTGCCCTACTCACTGAGCCACAGGTACCACTGAGGCAGGAAGATCTCTTAAACCCAGGAATTTAAGGTTGTTATGAGATAGGCTGATGCAACAGTACTTTAGCCTGGGCAACAGAGAGAGACTGTATCTCAAAAAAAAAAAAAAAAAAAAAAAAAAAAATATATATATATATATACACACACACACACACACACACACACATATAGCATATAAAATTATGAACAGTACATAATGCCTGATAATAATGACTATGCTACTGGTTTATATAATTACAATATTATAATTTTTATCAATATTTTAAAGTGGATGGGAGTGCTGGCTCACATCTGTAATCCTAGTACTCTGGGAGGCTGAGGTGGGTGGATTGCCTGAGTTCATGAGTTCAGGACCAGCCTGAACAACAGTGAGACCCTGTCTCTACTAAAATGAAAAACTGAGGCAAAAGGATTACCTTAGTCCAAGAACTTGAGGTTGCTGTGAGCTATGACACCACAGCACTCTACCCAGGGTGACAAAGTGAGACGCTCTCTCAAAAAAAGAAAAAAAAAAATTATGATTATTATTATTATTATTTTTTAGAAAGTATGCCTTCTACTTATAAAAAAAAAAGTTAACTGTAAAATAGCCTCAGGTAGGTCTTTTAGGAGGTATGCCAGAGAAGGCGTTGTTATTATAGGAGATGACAATCTCTATGTTACTGCCAATGAAGACCTTCCAGTGAAATAAGATACAGAGGTGGAGGACTGTGATACTGACGATTGTGACCCTGTGCTGACCCTGCATAGCCCTGGGGCCTAGGCTATCCAGTATGTGTCTTCCTTCTTTCTTTTTTTCTTAGAGACAGAGTCTTATTTTGTCGCCCTCGGTAGAGTGCTATGGCATCATAGCTCACAGCAACCTCTAGCTATTGGGCTTAGGCAATTCTCTCGCATCAACCTCTCAAGTAGCTGGGACTACAGGCACCTGCCACAATGCCTGGCTATTTTGTTGTTGTTGTTGCAGTTTGGCCGGGGCTCTGTTCGAACCTGCCACCCTTGGTATATGGGGCCCGTGCCCTATTCACTGAGTGACAGGTGCTGCCCCAGTATGTGTCTTATTTCTTAATAAAAAAGTTTAAGAAGTTAAAATGCTAGGGAAGGATCCTGAGTTTTTTTCATCTTCCTCTAAAGAAAAGTATGACAGGCGAATGAAGATAGAAGAAAAAAAAAAGTTTAAGAAGTTAAAAAAAAATTTGTACAGTTTTGGTTTTTTGGGGGGACAGTTTTTCTCTGTCACCTTCAGTAGAGTGCTGTAGCATCATAGCTCACAGAAACCTCAAACTCCTGGATTGAAGTGATCCTCCTGCTTCAGGCTCCTGAGTAGCTGGGACTACAGGCACCTGCCACATCACTCAGCTATTTTTTTTTTCTATTTTTAAGTAGAGATGGGGTCTCATTCTTGCTCAGATTGGTCATAAGCCCCTGAACTCAAGTTATTCTCCCAGCTTGGCCTGCCAGAATACTAGGATTACAGTTGTGAGCCACTATGCTGGGCCCAAAAGTTCAGGCTTAGACCTCAACTTAACCCTAGGCTCTATGTATAGTAATTGTTATAAACCCAAGAGTTTGTCAGAAAACTAACACAAGGACATTAAACTCACCTCATTGGAAGACAATGGCTGGGTGAAAGGGGCACCAGAGGGGGTGGTAATCTCACTCATTCGAAGCATGGTCCGCACGATCTCGCTGCTTGTCTGGTTTTAAAAAGCAAACTGTAATTCAGAAATCACCTTGCTGCCCCTGCACCCCTGCTCTGGCTATATGCCAATGACCATATCTAATAAATAAATGAACATCCTTGAAGACCACTGACAGACTCACTTAGACATTACCTGGTCCATCCTGTTGGCAACTGCGCTCACAATGGCTTGGTCACGGAAGTGTTGGTGGAATCTGTCAAGGTTGGCCTGCCAATAAATCCCATCATCTGGAATGGGCTGAGGGAGAAAAGGCTTAGAAAGAAACATTTAATCTTGGCGCCTGTAGCACAGTGGTTATGGTGCCAGCCACATACACTGAGGGTGGCAGGTTCAAACCTGGCTGGGCCAGCTAATCAACTGCAACAAAAAAATAGCCAGGCGTTGGGGCAGGCGCTTGTAGTCCCAGCTACTTAGGAGGCTGAGGCAAGAGAATCACTTAAGCCCAAGAGTTGGAGGTTGCTGTGAGCTGTGACGCCACAGCACTCTACCGAGGGTGACATAATGAGACTCTGTCTCAAAGAAAGAAAGAAAGAAACATTTAGATACAGTGGAGAGTTTTCTGGTAAGGTATTTGTTTTTTAACTGTTTACCATTTCTTTTTTTACACAGTATCAACTAAACTGGTTGGAGAAAAATCAATTATGGGGATTAGAGTCTTGGCAAACCTCAACTTTAAACAAGTTCTTTTTTATTTATTTTTAGAGACAGAGTCTCACTATGTTGCCCTTGGTAGAGTGCAGTGGTGTCACAGCTCACAGCAACCTCTTAACTCTTGGGCTTAAGTGATTCTCTTGCCTCAGCCTCCCAAGTAGCTGGGACTACAGGTGCCTGCCACAATGCCCGGCTATTTTTTTTTTTTTGTTGTGGTTGTCACTGTTGTTTTAGCTGGCCTGGGCTGAGTTTGAACCCGCCAGCCTTGGTGTATGTGGCCGGTGCTCTACCAAATGAGCTACAGGCACCACCTAAACAAGTTCTTTAAGCTAAAATCTCCCACTGACTCCTCTCTTCTCACTTTCAGCAGATGACCTTTGATTTCAGCCTTTGCCTTTAATTTCAAAGAGAAAATAGAAGCCATTAGATCAGAACTTATTTACCTTTATTCACATGTTGCCATTACATTTCTTTCTTTTTTTAAAAATTTCTGTTTTCACTCACTTTTATCACAACAGAAAAATTTTCCCAACCTATTTCTACCACCGTACTGAAATGTCAGTTGTCACTGGCATTCCAATGAAATTCCAACATTGTCCTTGAGGACTTGTTGCTAAGTTCAAAGAATACTTGCCAGTTCTGAC
Source organism: Nycticebus coucang (assembly GCF_027406575.1). Classification (NCBI taxonomy): domain Eukaryota; kingdom Metazoa; phylum Chordata; class Mammalia; order Primates; family Lorisidae; genus Nycticebus; species Nycticebus coucang. The sequence goes on along the minus strand of NC_069784.1, from coordinate 52,577,028 downwards.
CTCTTACAAGCATAGACACAGATGGACATTTTTTTTTTCTCTCCTTAAAACAGCATGTGGCTCCTTGGATTTTAAGACTTTTCTTTTTTCTTAGTGCTACTTCTAAACTTCCCTGCTACCCTTCCTTAAGTTTCCACAGATTCCTCCTTCAGATCTTACCTATAAATACTGGTGTACTTAGGGTTCTGTCTATTGCCCTCCTCTTTCTATTCTGCGTGCTCTACTTGGGCAATTTTATCTGCTCTTCAACTATTGATGCATTTCCAAATCTATTAGTTCCAGAGCTCTCTATTAAGCTCTGGATGTTAGACTGCTTACCTCACACTTTGACCTATTGCCCAACCTATTCTGTTTTATAAATTTTCTGGTAACTACACTATAACCAATCCAGTTTCTTTTTTCCATTTTTTTGCTGGGGGGGGGACAGAGTCTCACTCTGTTGCCTTGGGTAGAGTGCTGTGGCATTATAGCTCACAACAACATCAAACTCTTGGGCTCAAGTGATCCTCTGGCCTCAGCCTCTGGAGTAGCTGGGACTATAGGCACCTGCCACAATGTCTGGCTATTTTTTTTTTTTTTTTTTAGAGATGGGATATCATTCTTGCTCAGGCTGGTCTCGAACTCCTGAGCTCAAGCAAACCACCCACCTCAGCCTCCCAGAGTGCTAGGATTACAGGTGTTAGCCACTGTGCCCTGCCTAGCCAACCCAATTTCTTAACCTACAGACTTGGGTATTATTTCTAATTCCTTGCTCTCCATCACATATCATCCTACTACCTAGTTCTACCTATTATTCACATTTATCAGGTGTCTTCTTTTCTCTTTCCTGTCATTATCTTATATGAAAGCTTGAATCATGGTTTAATTGGATTACTACAATAGTCTCCTAACTGGTTTTCACTTTTTTTTTAAACAAAGTGGACACTATAAAAAGAGCAAGTAGGTTTTATGCTTCCAATCTTGTTGCTTTTGCACCATTCTCTCTATTTCTCACATAGTAGTGCCTTTTTAAAAAGACCTTTTTGAGGCTGGGCACATCTAACACTCTGGGAGGCTAAGGTGGGAAGATCCCGAGAGCTCAAGAGTTTGAGACAAGCTTGAGCAAAGGCAAGATCCTATCTCTACTAAAAATAGAAAAAATTAGCTGAGTGTTTTGCTGGGTCCCTGTACTCCCAGCTACTTGGGAGACTAAGGCAGGAGGATCACTTTAACCTAGGAGTTTGAGGTTGCTGTGCTCTAGGCTGATGCCAAAGCACTCTAGCCTGGGCAACAAAGTGAGACCCTATCTCAAAGAAAACCCAAACAACAAAAAAACCCCTTTTGGGGTCATAGTTCCCTTGAAAAATCTGTTGAAAGCTATGGAGTGCTCCACTGAAAAGTGCACATAAGCATGAGTACAAGTAAGCTCTCTGAAATCCATCCATGGCATAGTACAATTTATAAACTGTGTGCTGTAGTAATGTTTCTAAAATACAAATCCCCGTCATTCCTCTGCTTATACTCCATTGATGACTCCCTCTTGCCTTCAGGATAGAGTTCAAACCTCTTAATCAAAATATTTTGGGATCCTGCTAGTATTCCAGGTGCCAGAGACAAGCTAAGATACCACCCCCAAGGAGTTTAAATTCTGGGAGCAAAAAGACAAACACATACCCAAATAATAAATAATTTCAGCTATACATAATAAATGCTATGAAGAAGATGAAATGGGAAAATGTGGTAAAGACTGGAGTAGGGGTGTGTAATAGTGCTTGAACTTTAAGAAAATAACATTTGAGTTGATATAGGGATGATAAAATAGGCAGCTACCGGAAGATCTAGGGAAAAACATTTGAAGCAGAAGGAATAGTAGGAGCAAAAGCCTGAATACTGAAAAGAATTTGACATGTTTGAGAGACAGAAAGAGAGAGCACAGACGAAACACTGTGAGCAAAAGAAGACTGGAAAGAGTTGTCTCCAGAAGATCATGTGAGGCTTAATAGTGCACTGCCTGGATTTCTCCTAAGAGCAATGGGAAACTATTAAAGGAGTCTAATCAGTGACACGTTTTGTTTTGAACTTAGAAAGTCATTTTGGCTGCTGAGTAGGGTTAAGAATGCAGATAGGAAGACCATTAAGGAGAGTTGGCAAAGTGTTGATAAGAGATGACAGTATCTTGGACTAGGGCAGTGGTTCTCAACCTGTGGGTCGTGACCCACAGGAACTGTATTAAAGGGCTGTGGCATTAGGAAGGTTGAAAACCACTGGACTAGGGGAACAGCAGTGGAAAAGATGAAAAATGGGTTGATTTCAATTAATTTTGGATATTGGCTGACAGGTTTTAATGTGACAGCACAGATTTTAGTATAAGCAAATTGCGATGTCCTAGGTGGTTGGCCTAGATCAGCATTTTTCAATCTTTATCTCACAGCACACTTGAACCTATGGTTAAACTTCTGCACCACACTTAAATTATATTGATCACTCCCCCCCAAAAGAGTAAAAACAAATATACTTATTTTGCTTTGAACTTCTTTCAAAAATAATTTAATTAATGATCGTTAAAAATTTTCTTGACACACCTAAGATCCTCTCATAGCACACCAGTTGAAAATCACTGGCCTAGACGGTTTTGTCTTTTAATAAGATAAAGAAATTTGTGAAGGAGCAGATTTTGGGAAGGGGAAATAATTATTATTATTATTTTTTTTTTGGCAAACTAATTTTGAGAGGCTTATTAGACATCTTTATAGGGATGCTGAAAAGGCATCTGAATATAGGTTAGGTTTATATATATCTTCTTAGACTCATTTCTCATCTTTGGCCTCCATGAGTCTATAGGTTCCAGCCTGAACAACTTAAAAACTTTTTCTGGTTCTCTCTTTGCATTAGCTGTTACCTTATGCAATGAGATAATGGAGTAGGAGTGTGTAATGGTGCTTGAGCTCAATGAATGAAGTTAGGCCTCAGAAGGGAGACAGCAATGGAATTCACTCTCATTGGTCTATTCCTGGCCAACATTTAATGAAGTCCATAATCCTACTAGTTTTTAGCTCAGGAACTGTTAAGCTATCTCAGGGCTTGTTATCTGGGTGTTCTTTCTGGTCTGCTTCAGGGTGAGGACTCCTAATCAAAAAGCCCGATTACCTCTTTGTTATCTGTGGTATGTTTTGGTCTCTTGGCCTTGGGCTCCCCAGCAGCATCTTCATCAGATGATCTCCTCCTTTTACCTTTCCCTGCCAAATAAAACAACCAGGGAGTTAGGCTACATCTCATATGATGACAGGAAATTACCAGACATGAGAGCTGATATATCTTCATCACAAAGACATCTACAGTTTCCTCTAAGTTAGAGTTATTTAGGAGGCTGAGGAACCGTAAGAAACTCCTGTAAATGATGAAGTCATCTGAAACTCAACTTGCTCAAAAAGAAACACATAATTTTCTGCATCAAACAGCTCCTCTACAGTGCTTCCTTTCAAAACAAATGGTACTGTCACATCCTCCCATGTGTGGATGTCGGTCACTATGTGTCACATATGTCATTCTTGGTACCTGTCTCCCTCATCCCTTCTCTATCTACATTTTCACCACTCTGTCTACATTTACCTTTGGTCCATCCTCCCATCCTTTCTGTAGACAGAAAATCTTTTAAAAATATGTTAGATCATGTCACTTTCCTGATTAAAATCCTTTAGTGGGTTTCCTTTACTCTCAAGATAAAGAACAGATGCTCTCTAAAGTCTTGCTTGATCTAGCCCCTGCCTGTCTCACATCCAGTACTAACTAGGAGCAACCCTGCTTAGACTCTGGAATCAGACCCTTGCCTGTCTAACTTTATCTAACTCATGACTCACTTTCCTTTGTTCACCATGCTTTAGCTATACTGACCTTCATTCACTTCTTCAGTCTTTTCTCACTATATACTATTCCCTTTGCCCCCCAAATGCTTATCTTCTGTTACCTCACTGGTTACCTTCTACTTCTTCAAATCATAGCTGAATTGCTATTTTTGCAAAGAAACATGTTTCCTAGACCTTCAGATAAATCTAAACCCCATTATATATATTTTTTTTTGGGGGGGAGGGGGGCAGAGTCTCACTCAATTGCCCTGGGGTTGAGTGCTGTGGCATAATAGCTCACAGGAACCTCAATCTTTTAGGCTCAAGCAATACTCTTGACTCAGCCTCCCAAGTAGCCAGGACTACAGGTGCACACCACAACGCTCTGCATTTTCTATTTTTGATACAGATGGGATCCCATTTTGCTTAGGCTTATTTCGAAATCCTGAGCTCAGGCTATCCAACTGTCTTGGCCTCCTAGAGTGCTAGGATTACAGGTTTGAGCCACTGTGCCTGGCCTCAACTGATTCATATATATTTAACAATCAAAAAAAGAAGAAACCACAATTAGGGCAAGTTGCATTTCCAGGAGTCAAAATTCCTTACCTATCAAGCTTAATTTAGGAACCAGGTACATGTCCTTTTCATTAATGACAAGTGTGGGGGCAGGGGGTGGTGGACCAGGGTCTGAACTGTCAGTCGTAGGTACCAAGGGGCAACGCTGTACAAAGTGTGTGTCTGCCAGTCGCACGAATGTGTTTGATACCTCAGCATAGTCCATGGTCTTGCCATCTATACAACAGGAGGGAAGAGGCAGTGAGATGGCCTTAAATAGCTGAATGTTTGCTCTTATGGCTAGCTATAGATACAGAACCTACCCTCCATGGTCTCTGTGAGCCGATCGGCCACCTTCTCCACGACAGCTGACATTGTCAGTTTGCCATTCAAAAGCAGCTCCTCAACAATCAGCTCTCCAGTGTCACTGTACAGTGTTTTGGTAGTATAGATATACCGGGGATACCTAAGCATCCGCAATACCCGGCTGCACTGGGCTTCATACTCTACCACACCACGTTTGTGCACTTGATAAATCACCAGGTTATGTTGGATGAGGACACAAAGGGCTTTCTTCACCTACACAGAACCCCAAAAGAGAGGAAAGCTCTGAAAACATTATTGTTGGAAATTTTTTGTTCAATATTTTACTAAGTATCAGGATATGGCTGGATTAGAATCTCTGTGCTTATTCCCTCTCTCTAGTGGAGTAGCTAATGAGAATCACATACTAATAGAAACAATCATGAAGAGTACTTGCTGTGATGTACATACTTCCTCTGATCCTTATGTTTCTAAGCACAATTTACTTTCCTTCTACCATTCTCATTCCTTAAAGGTAATATTGAGATTAGTAGACTCATTGGAAGTAAATGAGATAGAGCATGAAAAGAGCAAAGATTTGCCTAAGATGACATTAATGAACTAGGAACAGAATGAGAAGCAGAACTCAGAGGCCTAAGTCCCATCCTTTTTCCTTCTATTTAACACTGTTCTCATACTAGAGGAGGCTTTCTCCATTTTCTAGGGTGGAGAGTAACAGTATTCAAAGATAAATTAAAGAAAGAGAGCAAATTAATGTTAATTAAACGTACCTGATCCTGCGATGTTCCTGTGTCATGGGCAATTACTTTTAGTGGTTGGCTGCCAGTTCTGATTAGGTGGACTCCAATTTTTTCTACGATCTCTCCAAAATGCTCTTGTAGTAACAAAGAACACAGCTTAATTTCTGCTTGAGTCATTGTATTACAGAGTCTCAGTGCTGGGGGAAAAAAAAAACAACCCAAACTATATAATGCAAAGTTTTTCTTTCATGTTGGGAGTAGAGCTGCTGAATGTAAATTCATGTATTCTGGCTGGGTGCAAGGCTCACACCTGCAATCCCAGCACTATGGGAGGCTGAGGCAGGAGAACTTGAGGCCACAAGTTTGAGACCAGCCCAGGCAACAGTGAAACCTCATGTCTACAAAATCATAAAAATATAGCTAAGTGTGGTGGCATGTGCCTGTGGTCCCAGCTACCTGGGAGGCTGAGGAAGGAGGCTCACTTGAGTTCAGCAGTATAAAACTGCAGTGAGCTATGATTATATTGCTGCGCTGCACCTTGGGTGACAGAGACAAAAAAAAATAATTTACATGTTCAAAAGCCTAAAAATCTTGCATATCAGTAATTCTAGCACTCTGGGAGGCTGAGGCAGGAGGATTGTTTGAGCTCAGGAGTTGGAGATCAGCCTGATCAAAGTGAGACTACTGTCCCCACTAAAAATAGAAATATCAGACTGGTGTGGTGGCAAGCACCTTTAGTTTTAGCTACTAGGGAGGTGAGGCAGGGGAACTGGTTGAGCCCAGGAGTTTGAGGTTGCTGTAAAATAGGCTGAGGCCAGGCACTCTAGTCTGGGTAAAAGAGTAAAACTTTGTCTCAAAAAAAAAAAAAAAAAAAAAAAAAAAAGGGGTGGTGCCTGTGGCTTAGTGAGTAGGGTACCAGCCCCATATAACAAGGGTGGTGGGTTCAAACCCAACCCCGGCCAAACTGCAACAACAAAAAAAAATAGCCAGGCGTTGTGGAAGGCACCTGTAGTCCCAGCTACTTGGGAGGCTTAGGCAAGAGGATCACCTAAACCCCAAGAGCTGGAGGTTGCTGTGAGCTGTGACGCCACGGCACTCTACCAAGGGTGACAAAGTGAGACTCTGTCTCTACAAAAAAAAAAAAAAAAAAATGCAATGGCTCATGTCCATATTGTAATCCTAACATTTTGGGAGGCTGAGGGGTGAGTGTAACTTGAGGCCAGGAGTCTGAGACCAGCCTTAGCCAAGCAAGACCCTATCTCTACAAAAAAACAGAAAAATTTGTTGGCCCTGGTGTTGTGTGCTTGTAGTCTTAGCTGCTTGGGAAGCTGAGGCAGGAGGATTGCTTAAGCCCAGGAGTTGGAGGTTGCAGTGAGTTACAGTGATGCCACTATACTCTAGCTTAGCTGACACAGTAAGACTTTGTCTCAAACAAACATATATTCATTTTGGATATATGTTTCAAGGAAATAATTTTTAAAAATCACTGATTCTCTTTATACTATTGGTATACCGGAAACAACCTCATGTCTAATGATAAATTATAGCATACTCACAAAATGGAATACTATAATGGAATACTATGTCAGCATTTAAAATAATTGTTAGCATAGAAAATTATTCATAACATATTAAGTGATAGAAGCAAACTGCTAAGAAAAATGTCAACTAAAATTCAATTATTGCAAATTAAAAGAAAAACATGTAAGAGTAAGACTGGAAGACTATACATCGAATTTATCTTTAAGGGATTATGTGTGATTTTAATATTTTTAAAGATTGCGAGGAGATGACTTTGAGGTCTGCCAGTCTTTAGATTCTACACTTTAATGCTTTGAAGAATTTTGGTCACTGTTCACAGCCCACTGGGAGTTAACTGCCAGTGTCATGCCCAACCCATAAAGAAAATGACAACTTAGAAAAAGAGAAGTGGTAAAGGACTCTCAGCAGAGTGTTTCAAATGGGAGATGAAGTTACGTTCCTTGCAGGTCAATATTTAAGTCTGAAATTTCTAGACTTTGACAAAATAGACACAAACAGAAACGGAAGTAGTTGTTTGATTACTCTCTTAACAAAAACTGCTACCAAACATTGTTAATTTATTGCTCTCAATTCCTCAGAAGCCAAGTCTAAGCCTCAGCATCCCAAGATAGACCTATTCCACCCATCTCCTTGTCTTTGGAGAAGCATCTCCAGACCCTTGCTTGGCTCCTAGCACGTCACTCTCTCCGCGCAGATTCCGGTTCTCAAATTGGTCTCTCTTGGTCCAGAGTTACGGAAGCCTCGTTCAGACAGCATTTTCCACTAACCTCAGGGTCAGTACAATCCAAAGGCTCCAAGCCTAAAGCCCTCGCGCTCCCCACGACAGCTTCCTGTGGCTCCCGCGAGCCGCTGGAGGAGAGGGGGAGCCCACGGCCCTCCTGGAAGAGGACAGCCGCCGAGCGGGACGCGGAAAAGGATAAAACGCGCGCCGCTCTACCCTGGAGTTTCGCTGGCTTCCGGGGACGCTCCTTCTGTCTTCTCGCTGGCAGGCTGGAGGACCAGCGAGAGGCTGTCTGAGGAGCCGGCGGACTGGCCGCGGCGGGCGGACGCTCCTTCCTGCGCCTGTGTGGAGCCGGGGGCGGGCCGCCGCCTATCCGGGCCCGGCAGGTTCACGTGACCGCGCGGGCGCTGGGGCGGCAGGCCGCGCAGAGGAGGCGGCGGCGGCGCTGGGACCGCAGCCGGGGAGGGAGCGGCCTGGCGAGGAGCGGGCCGACTGCCCTCTCGGACAGCAGCCGCGGAGGACAAAAATGGCGGAGGCCTCGGCGGCCGGGGCCGATGCGGGCGCCGCGGTAGCCGCGCACCGGTTTTTCTGCCACTTTTGTAAAGGCGAGGTCAACCCCAAACTACCGGTAAGAGTCCATGTCCTCTGCGCTCCAGCACCGCACAGATGCCTGGCTCCGATGTCCCGGAACCGAGTCTTAAGCTTCCCGCACACCCCTGAATCCTCTGGCGTAGGTTGAGAACCTCCTGCCCTCCGTCTCCGGTCGCGGGTCCCAACCTCTGGAGGGCCCTGCCCAGCTCTGCGGCCTCTTCGGCTGCCCCCCACCCCCACCCCTCGTTTCCTCTTCCTTTCTTACCTGCCCCCTGCTTTCTGCCGTCCCTAATAAGCTCTCCTCTGACAACTGTCCCCTAATTTTTTGCACTCTTCACATTGTCTCCTTCTCACGATGACCCTCCCGCCCCCGACTTTCCGCTGTAGCTTCTCACCTTCCACTGTTACCTTTTCCACTTCCCACCAGGTCCTCCGCCTCCCCCATCTTCAGTGAAGCAATAACGGGTTGCAGAGGATTGTCTCCATTCGGGTGTCTCTAGGGAAGGAAGGGCGCACCGAACAGAGGGTCTGGAAGGTAGCTGAGGCGGAAAGAGGGTGTTTGGTCTTCAGTGGCTTCAGTGTTCTAGCGAAAGGGAAAACTGCAGTCAACTAGTGACTTGCATTATGCCTGCTCTCCCTGTCACTACTGAAGGAAATGGCTATAGGAAGAAGGCAGGACATACTGTTTCAATTTGGTTTATTTTGACTGTCACGCTGCCAGTATCTTTAGTACCAACTCCCTTACCGCTCCTCCCCCCTTGACTTAAAAAAGATTCAGGACAGCCGGGCGTTGTGGGGGCGCCTGTAGACCCAGCTACTCGGGAGGCTGAGGCAAGAGTATCACCTAAGCCCAAGAGCTGGAGGTTGCCGTGAGCTGTGACGCCACAGCACCCTACCAAGGGCCACAAAGTGAGACTCTTGTCTCTAAAAAAAAAAAAAGATCAAGGACAGACTTGGGGACTGCTTCCTCTGGCACAAAATTTGTTTTCCCCGCTCCCTACTCTCTCTTGACTTAAGAAAGATCCGGGACAGACTGTTGGGGACTGTTTCCTCTGACATAAAATTGGTTTTCACCGTTTTCTGCTAGCATGTGTTAGCCCCTGGAGAGGTAGTGCGGTGTTGGTGGAGAAAACTCCCTGCTGCATGCTACCCAGTGCCAGGATCTGCACCCCAAACCCAGAACTACTTCAGGGAGAGCCACCAGGGTGAAGATGATCTTATCCTTGAACAGCTGGCTTTATAGAATTAGTTGTGGTTCTTTTCCTTAGAAGCGTACAGGTTCAGGCTTAAGACCTGACCATTTACCTCTGTTATTTATTTGTCTCAGATACAGTCTAGGGAGAAAAGCCTTCTGAAGTGTGTTGGTGTATCTTATTTCTTGAAACACAAGTAAGAGTCCAGTGAATAAGCGCCCAAAGGGTATTTTATAGCCATTTCACCCTAAAGTTTATGCAGGTTTTTTATGTCATTTTCTTTCCTATTTCTTACACTCCCAACTTCATAGTCATAGTTTGATCTAAAAGCTCCTTGGGTTTGCTTGCTGATTTTGCTGTGTTTATGTGCTTTTTGCTATATTTCAGTGCTGGGAAGAGCAGATGCCTTATTTTTTTACTGAAGACATCAGAGCCTCCAGAACTCTCTCATCATAGAGAGGAACTCTGGAATTCAGCTACTGTGTGTGTGACCAGTGACATGTTGAATTGTGATGCCTTGTTGAACTTTGTGGCCTTTGCTTTTCTGATCTTTCAGTTGCTGAGGATTGGGGGGCGGGAGGGTCATCGTGAGAAGGAGACAATGTGAAGAGTGCAAGAAAATTAGGGGACAGTTGTCAGAGGAGAGCTTATTAGGGACGGCAGGGTCACTTTGTGCCCCTAAGAGTGACAAAACAGTCTCAATTTCCGGAACTTACTATAACTTTCTTTTTATTGCCTTAAGTCCCCGCTTCAGTGGGATAGTTTGAAAGGCTTTGCAGGCATTTTTCTAACTCTTAGGTAATGCCTAGAGAAGTTCTTGAGCTTACTATTTTGACTTACTATCTGTTATAACTTATTTGTAAATTGAAGGCCTAACATAATTGAATATAAGCTAATGCTTCCTAAAATACATACAAGATTCTGTATGGATCTCACAGTGTTTTTGGAAAGACAAGACAAACATGGAAAATGTAGCAGCATAATGTGAATGAGGAGAGATAATCTGTGCTTTAGAATTCGCAGAGTGGGAGATACTGTGGGAGATATTGTGCAGTCCAGGAAGTTGTGACAGAGGAGGTGGGATTTAAATTGGGTTTTGAAGTATAGGTATATTTCAGATTGAGAATTCCAAAGATACTGTGCAGTCTAGGAAGTTGTGACAGTGGAGGTGGGATTTAAATTGGGTTTTGAAGTATAGGTAGATTTCAGATTGAGAATTCCAAAGACTGTGAGGTAGAAAAAGGAGGAGGAGGTAGAATCGCTTGAACCCAAGAGTTTGAGGTTGCTGTGAGCTATGATGCCATGGCACTCTATTGAGGGAGACAAAGTGAGACTCTGTCTCAAAAAAAAAAAAAAAAAAGGGCAGGGGGAGAAGGGTTGAGAAAACAGGGAAAAATATTTAGTAAATGATTGTTGTTCTTTAAAATTGGTAAGTAAGGCTGGGGACAGTGGCTCATGCCTGTAATCTTATCACTCTGGAAGGCCAAGGTGGTGGATTGCCTGAGCTCTGGAGTTCAAGACCAGCCTGAACAAGAGTGAGACTCGGTCTCTACTGAGAGAAAAACTAGCCCAGCGTTGTGGTGGGTGCCTGTAGTCCCAGCTACTCAGGAGCTGAGGCAAAAGGATTGCTCAAGCCCAAGAGTTTTTGAGGTTTCTGTGAGCTCTGAGGCCACAGCATTCTATCCAGGGCAATAGAATGAGACTCTGTCTTAAAAAAAAAGAAAAATTGATAAGTAAAAATTGTTATACATTATGTTTTATAGGGTACAATGTGTTTTGATATATGTATACGTTGTAGAATGACCAAATCAACTATTTAACATAAGTGTTATCTCACATACTTTTGTGATGAAAATACTTAAAATCTGCTGTCTTAGCAATTTTCAAATATATAATATATTGTTATTAATTGTAGTCACCATGATGTTTAGTAGTAAATCAAAGTTGTTATATATTTTTAGGAAAAAGTGCAGTGAGGTTAGTGTTACAGTTTGGAGTCTTATGTGAACCAGTGAATTTGATCTTGTTTCATGGCCATTTCTATCTTTAACCCCAGACAGTTATCTTGAAAATGTTGGAATGACTGGATCAGTAGGTAGTTGGTTTAGTACAGATCTGTCTCTGCTACTGAAAAATCAACTCAAACACTGGTAAGTTAGTAATATGATATCCATTATATACATTGTATATACATATCTATATATACACACACACACACACACACAGATGTAGCTCTATATGGATATATGTAGGACAACACTGAAAAGTTTTTAAAAAATAATTTTTCTGTAACTTGAGATTCTTCTGCTGTAAGTACCCAGCATACAGCATAGGTATGCATTGTTTCTTGAACTCAACACATGTGGAAACCTGGTGTCTTTTCTGAGGATAGCCAGATTGAGATATCATGAATAAAGTTTTTCTTTATTTTGAATGAATTTGCATTGCTAGAGGGTACCAATTCTTTTTTTTTTTTTTTTTTTTTTTTGAGACAGAGCCTCAAACTGTCACCCTGGGTAGAGTGCTGTCGTATCACAGCTAAAGGCAACCTCCAACTCCTGGGCTCAAGCGATTCTCCTGCCTCTACCTCTCGAGTAGCTGGGACTACTGGTGCCCGCCACAATGCCTGGCTGTTTTTTGGTTGCAGCCATCATTGTTGTTTGGTGGACCCAGGCTGGATTCGAACCCACCAGATCAGGTGTATGTGGCTGGCCCCTTAGCAAATTGAGCCACGGGCGCCGAGCCGGGGGTACCGATTCTTGTTGCTTGTCAAAAACCATCACCCGGTGCTGTCCTTACTGAACACCAGAAGGCTGGGTAGTGAGTTTACATCAGCTTTTAATGAGCTATTACTAGGGTTCTTTGCCCATTCCTTGGGCAGGGCTGCTTCAGAGCCACTTTATCACTTGCTGATTTAGTCACCTCACAGCACAGCCACGATTATATTCTGTGGTACTAGGTTGCAAGGTTTAATAAGTCTTCTATTTCTTCTCCCTTCTCTAATCTCTAGGATATAGCACTTCTTGATACATTAAGAGGTATATGTAGGCAATAGTAATACCTTACTCGAGGTATGAAACTACCCTTAGGTTTTTGTTTTATTGTTTTTCTTGTCAGTTCTGCTTTTCTAATGGATTGACGGCCCAGTTAACTTTAATGTCTAAGACAAATAGTTTTGTTTGTAACTTCTGAGCTTAAGCCCCATGTAGGCTGAATTCATTTAACTTGGTGAAATAACATTCTTTAATGCTAATCCTGATCAATCCATTTTAGCTTTGTGTGTCTTTGGTTTGGATCCTCCCACATAAGAAGACAAAGTTTCATTTAGAAAGTAGATACTAAGAAATGTGAAAGCATGAAGGGAAATTTAAAAAGAAAATATACACCCTGTATTTAGTGGTGTTATTATTTGGTAGGCTTTAAAAAAGAGTCTCCATTCTAAGTGAATATTGGTTGAGGAATTTCTTTCTTATTAAAAGTGTTTCCTTTTTTTTTTTTTTTTTGAAATAGGATCTTGCTCTGTTGTGCAGTGTAGAGAGCAGTAGTGGTGTTATCATAGCTTGCTCTATTCACTGTAACCTCAAACTCCTAGGCTCAGGCGATCTTCCTGCCTCAGCCTCCTGAGTTGCTGGGACTGCAGGACCATGCCACCATGCTTGTCTAACTTTGTTTTTTAGTTTTTGTAGAGGTAGGGTCTTGCTGTACAGCCAGGCTGGTCTCAAATTCCTGGGCTCAAGCGATCCTCCTGATTGGCCTCCCAAAGTGTTAGGATTATAGGCATGAGCCACCACAGCTGGCTGAAAAGTGTTTTCTTTTTTACAGTGAAAATAATTTTAGTAAAATTTAATGAATACTAAATTTAGATTTTAAAATAAGAGATTTTTATTATATGGTCTGAAAATTCAGGAATTCAAGTTTCTATCAGATTGGTAAGATGGCATTGTATGTTTTTTGGTCATCAGATGAAAGAAGAAAAAGTATGTTCAAATTATTATTTTCGTAGAAAGAAGCTCCTGCTTCACCTGACTATCCTATTGAGAGACAAAGTGAAGCCAAGACTGATGGAGCGTCTGTGTTGTGGGTAGTACACCACAGAGGGATGTAGATCGAATGTAACATGGCCTATGTCATGGAATAAAAAGGTGTCTTTCCCTCCCTACACCTCTCCACCCTCTCTCCTTTCCTATTAACTCATGGTAAGGGAGTATTACTCAGAAAGATTGAATCTGGTAGAGTCATTACTAAATAGGTGAGAGTAACCTACTTTTGGTATTGATGAGACAAAGATGGTTCTTAAATCTTTAGGATCAGGATATCTCCCAAATTCAGACAAGAGACCAGCAGTCTAATTAAGGACTATTCACCTCTGAGGCTCTGCCCAATGGAACCATGTAGCAGTTTTCTCTCCCTCTATCTCATTATTTCACCTTCATTGAAATGCCATTCAATTCTTTTCAATAAGTAGTAGTATCGGTTTGGCTCTTCACCAGGTGCTACATAAGGGATTGGTTATTGTGTTTTACTTGTAATGGCTCAGTTCTAGGAGAATGTTTGAACAACCCCATAATAAGAATAGTTAACAAACAGATCTTTTTTTTTTTTGAGATAGTCGTACTCTGTTGCCCCAGGCTAGAGTGCCCTGGCATTAGCATTAGCCTAGCTTACTGTGACCTCAAATGCCTGGGTTCAAGCAATCTTACCTCAGCCTCCCTACTAGCTGGGACTACAGGCTCCTACCACAAGGCCTGGCTGTGAAAAGTAGATTTCTTTTTTTTTTTTTTTTGTAGAGACAGGGTCTCACTTTTATGGCCCTCGGTAGAGTGCCGTGGCCTCACACAGCTCACAGCAACCTCCAACTCCTGGGCTTAAGCGATTCTCTTGCCTCAGCCTCCCGAGTAGCTGGGACTACAGGCGCCCGCCACAACGTCCGGCTATTTTTTGGTTGCAGTTTGGCCGGTTTCTTAAAGACATTGTGACACTTCAACTCTAAACTCACTGATGTTGCTTTCTAAGCTGCATGATTCTTAGAAAGATCCCAGAGAGGTGTCTAATGTTAACAGTGTTACTGACCTGGAGGAAGCAATTTAGTAATTTGAGCTGGGTTTTAGAGGTTTTTTTTTTTTTTTTTTTTGTACAGACAGAGTCTCACTTTATGGCCCTAGATAGAGAGCCGTGGCCTCACACAGCTCACAGAAATCTCCAACGCCTGGGCTTAAGCGATTCTCTTGCCTCAGCCTCCCGAGTAGCTGGGACTACAGGCGCCCGCCACAACGCCCGGCTATTTTTTGGTTGCAGTTTGGCCGGGGCCAGGTTTGAACCCGCCACCCTCGGCACATGGGGCCGGTGCCCTACCGACTGAGCCACAGGCGCCGCCCAGTTTTAGAGGTTTTAATTATTAGATTACCTTAAACTCTTTTTTTTTTTTTTATTGTTGGGGATTCATTGAGGGTACAATAAGCCAGGTTACACTGATTACAATTGTTAGGTAAAGTCCCTCTTGCAATCATGTCTTGCCCCCATAAAGTGTGACACATACCAAGGCCCCACCCCCCTCCCTCCATCCCTCTTTCTGCTTTTCCTCCCCCCCCATAACCTTAATTGTCATTAATTGTCCTCATATCAAAATTGAGTACATAGGATTCATGCTTCTCCATTCTTGTGATGCTTTACTAAGAATAATGTCTTCCACTTCCATCCAGGTTAACACGAAGGATGTGAAGTCTCCATTTTTTTTAATAGCTGAATAGTATTCCATGGTGTACATATACCACAGCTTGTTAATCCATTCCTGGGTTGGTGGGCATTTAGGCTGTTTCCACATTTTAGCGATTGTAAATTGAGCTGCAATAAACAGTCTAGTACAAGTGTCCTAGAAGGATTTTTTTCCTTCTGGGTAGATGCCCAGTAATGGGATTTTAGGATCAAATGGGAGGTCTAGCTTGAGTGCTTTGAGGTTTCTCCATACTTCCTTCCAGAAAGGTTGTACTAGTTTGCAGTCCCACCAGCAGTGTAAAAGTGTTCCCTTCTCTCCACATCCACGCCAGCATCTGCAGTTTTGAGATTTTGTGATGTGGGCCATTCTCACTGGGGTTAGATGATATCTCAGGGTTGTTTTGATTTGCATTTCTCTAATATATAGGGATGATGAACATTTTTTCATGTGTTTGTTAGCCTTTGTCTGTCATCTTTAGAGAAGGTTCTATTCATGTTACCTTAAACTCTTATTAGCTACTTAATGGCTAAAAAGTCTGTTCAATTATGTAGCATATGATGCTATATAGTAGTAGCTTATCACATTTTTCCTTTTTTTTTGCAGTTTTTGGCTGGGGCTGGGTTTGAACCTGCTACCTCCATCATATGGGACTGACACCCTACTCCTTTGAACCACAGGTGCTGCCCACACATTTTTTCTTTTTTGGTGTGTTGGGGCCAGTCTCCGTTGTCTGGCCTAGAGTGCAGCAGCAGCATCATTGTAGCTCACTACAATCTCAGACTCCTGGGCTTAAGTGATCTTCCTGTTTCAACCTACTGAGAAGCTGGGACTATAGGCATACTGCCATGCTTGACTAATTTTTCTATTTTTTGTAGAGACCAGGCTCTCACTCTTGCTCAGACTGGTCTTGAACTCCTGGCGATCCTTTTGCTGTCAACCTAAATATTTTTTTGATTGAATGATAAGAGTTAGACACCCAGTTGTTACGTTTAACTATTAGTAACTTTACTGTCTTGAGATCTTTATATAAAAGGGTACAACAATGCAAAATACAGGTGCTACCTTGTGATGTTTGAATATACAACATCAGTACATATGTATACATATATTCCCTAGGAGATCTTATTGGTAGAAGGCTAGTTCAAGCCTTAAAATTCTTCTGATAAATATATTAGGGAAATTTGTGGGACCTTTTCAGTATGAGGAAGAAAGAAAAATATTAAAAATTAATAAACTCACTGCAGATGTAATTTCTTGTATTTTTTGGGGAATTACCCCTAGATGCTAACACTTCGTGTTTCTTTATGTTTAGTTGGCTTTTTATGACCTTCAATTATGTTTAAGAAGAGGATGTTAAGTAAGGCCTTTCAGGTGTTTTTTATTTTTTTTTATTTTTTATTTATTTTTATTAAACCATAGCTGTGTACATTAGTATGATCATGGGGCACCATACACTTGGTTCATAGATCGTTTGACACATTTTCATCACATTAGTTAACATAGCTTTTGTAGCATTTTCTTAGTTATTTTAGAAGAAGGAAGAAGGTATGGGTTGATTCTTTTTCTCTATAGTCAAATTAGAAGGTGTTTAAGAATAAGAAGCTTTGGCTCAGTGCCTGTAGCTCAAGTGCCTAAGGCACCAGCCACATAACAGCAGAGCTGACGGGTTTGAATCCAGCCTGGGCCTGCCAAACAACAATGACAACTGCAAGCAAAAAATGGCCAGGCATTGTGGCAGGTGCCTGTAGTCCCAGCTACTTGGGAGGCTGAGGCAAGAGAATCACTTAAGCTCAGAAGTTGGAGGTTGCTATGAGCTGTGATGCCATGGCACTCTACCCAGAGCGACAGCTTGAGGCTCTGTCTCAAAAAAAAAAAGAATAAGAAGCTTTTTGGTGCAGACTTCTGTTTCTTCTCTCTGCAGTCTAATGAGCTATAAAGGAGATAGAGCAGTGGTTTTCAATGAGGGCGGGGGGGGTTAGTTTTATTCCCTAGAGAACATTTGGTGATATCTATAGACTTTTTTTTTTTTTTTAGACAGAGTCTTATTTTGTCACCCTTGATAGAGTACTGCAGCTTCATAGCTTATAGCCACTTGAAACTCTTGGGTTCAAGTGATCCTCTTTCCTTAGCCTCCCAAGCATCTGGGACTACAGTAGCCTGCCACAACACCTGGCTATTTTTTAGAGATGGGGTCTCATTCTTACGCAGGCTGGTCTGGAACTCCTGGGTTCAAGCAGTCCACCCGCCTTGATCTTCCAGAGTGCTAGGATTACAGGCGTGAGCCACCGTGCCTAGCCTATGTAGACATTTTTGATTGTCACATCTGGGGGCCAGGGGAGGATTGTTACTGTCATCTAGTGGGTAGAGGCCAGAGAGGCTGCCAAACATGCTACAGTGCATAGGACAACTCCCTACAACACAGAATTATTGGGCTGAAAATGTCAGGAGGGCTGAGGCTGAGAAAACCTGGGACTACAGGTATGTGGATAAAGGGATAGTCATTGTCATCTTATGTTAGTAGTGCTTATGGTGTTGTTCTGGTGTAGCTTCTTTGATTTATGATTTGGAGATCCTGATAAATTCTTAGTAAGATAATTTGAGACCATATAATTTTAGCCAAAGCTCTAGATAGGAGAGATTGTTTAGAACAGAGACTAGTGACTGCTGTTCCATTATAGCAGTATCTGTTGAGTTCACTTTCTCTCCTTGTTTACTGAGACAAGAGGGATTGGATTACTCCTCTCAAGTTACACACACTGTAGGGCAACTTCTGAAAAGAAAAATTTTTGGTCAGTTGTGAATTAATTGAGGTAGTAACACTGCACGTAATTTAGTAAGACAGCTGAAAATTCCAGTTTGGAAACAAAGCAAAAAGACAAAAAACCTTTTAGTTTTTCAATAGCCCAACTTTGATCACATTTTACTTTTTGATTCTCTAACAGCTTTTAAAAGTTTTATGAGCTCAGGAATTTTGTACTTTAACTTTTAGTTCAGATTCTTGGTTAAGAGGGTAGATGGAAGTTGTCAATCTTTATTCTAATACTGATTCTTCATGTGACTGCATCTGACCCTCTCAGTTTACCTTAGTGTATTCCACTGTAAAATGATATTTAGGAGCGCCTATTGGAAGCTTGAATGAGCATTCAGAGGAATGGAGCTATGTAATCCTGACTGAAAGGCAGTGTAAGACTGATGAACAATCCTTGTTTGAAGAGAAATACAGTCTTTACCATAGTAGAAACATTTTAGGTTGTTTGTACAGTTTCACATATAGCAGTTAAGATTGGGTACTGAAGGATTTTTCTTTAAGTTTTTTTTCCCAATTGTTAGCAATTTAAAGTTTCTTAGAGGTCCCCAGATGCATGTGTATCAGATAGAAGTAAGTACGTTCTGGTGACTTTAAACCAGGCATACTTTTCTTGTAGGGTAAGTAGACTATTGGGCCTCTTTCCCCAAAATAGACAAGTTAGTTTTATCTTTGAAAATCTGTTAAAATAGGTTAATATCTCTCCTTGGTAATTTTAACAAGTGTCGCAGGGGATCTCTGGTATCCTTGCCATTCACTTTGGTGTTACATAGATTTGAATAGACTTTACAACTATAGAACTGGCTCCCAGCAAAGGTTTTACTATGTTTACTTTTTACCATGCTTGGAACTTACATTCTGAAAAGAAAAATTGCCACAGTTACATGTTCTTTCTTGCCTTTTCCTGTATTAACTGAGGCTTGTAGACATTTTACAATGATGTTGATCTTCTAGCCTGGTGGTTCTCAAATCTCTCTGTATTCAGTACTCTCTCTCTTTCATTCTTTTTTTTTTTTTTGAGACAGTCTCACTCTGTTGCCCAGGCTAGAGTGCCATGGTGTCAGCCTAGTTCAGAGCAACCTCAAACTCTTGGGCTCAGGTGATCCTCCTGCTTCAGCCTCTGGAGTAGCTGGCACTACAGGTATCTGCCACAACATCTGGCTGATTTTTCTGTTTTTAGTAGAAACAGAGTCTTGCTCTTGCTCGGGCTAGTGCTTCCGAGCTCCTGAGCTCAAGCAGTCCTCTTGTCTTGACCTCTAAAAGTGCTAGGATTACAGGTATGAGCCCCTGTGACTGGCTGAAACTTATTTTCATCTAGTGGAGTTTCCGTATAAAGTACCAGTATGAGGTACTTGTGTACTCTCATGTTTATTAAACTGTTAGTTTCCTGATTTTGAATTTATGGTGCCAGTTAGTAGGTCTTAAGTAATACATATGTATGGTCACTGCTGACTGTTCAGAGGCAAGAGTGTACGAAGTTAAGAAAAGTTTGGTTAATGAATGGAAATTTTGTACCTTAACCTTGTTGGTTGGAAAAAAATTACCATTATTTGGATTGCTGATGCAATGTGAAAACTGTGATGATACATTTACTTTCTGTTTAATAACATGTAAAAGACAAATTCAGCAAATTAGCTTTCTCTACTATCTTGATTTACATGTTTTAGAGTGGTTGAAAGTATAGTAAAAAAACCCTATTTAGTCATAGAAAATAATGAAATCCTGTCATTTGCAGCAACAGGGGGTAGAACTGGAGGTTATTATGTTAAGTAAAATAAGCCAGACATAGAAAGACAAATATTGTCTAGCTCATGTTGGAGCTAGAAAAGTTGATCTCATGGTAGAAAATAGAGTGATAGATACCAGAGGCTGGGAGAAGGGCATGTGGGTGGACTGGACAGGAGGAGGAGTGATAAGAAGAGATTGGTTAATGGGTACAAATAGACTGTTAGATAGAGATTTGGAATGAGTTCTGATGTTCGATGCAGAGTAGGGTGACTGTGGTTAACAGCAATGTATTATGTATTTCAAAATAGCTAGAAGAGAGGACTTGAAATGTTCAGTATTACAGCACTATGGAGAAAAATTCTATTTTAGCTTTTAAACAAATTATTGAACTTTTCAGGGTCTTCATTTTCTTTATCTGTAAAAGGAGGCAGTTGTGTTTATTCCTGCTATTCATGGTTTAGTGATTTGAGCTTTTGGGTATTTTTAGATTTTGTATGAGAGAATTTTGTTCTATAGTTTTTCTACATAGAAGAGAACATGGTAGTCACTGAATTTTACTAGGATTTAAACTTAACCTCTGAAACAATCTACTTCATGAGTTAAAAACTGTGCTGGGCGTGGTGGCACACGTCTGTAATCCTAGCACTCTGGGAGACCAAGGCAGGTGGATTGCTTGAGCCCAAGAGTTGGAGGTTATTGTGAGCTATGATGATGCCATGGCACTCTATCTAGGGTGACAGCTTGAGACTCTGTCTCAAAAAAACAGTTAAAAACTATTAGTACATATATTCTATTATGATGATGAACAGTCTTGAACATGTTAGGCTAGAGAACATAATGCAAAGCAATGCATTTGGTAATGCTGGTAATGTTGACTGAATAAATTAAAACCACATTTATTTTGAAGACTGAGGATTCAATAACAGTAACTTGGCTTGGGATAATTTCCTTTTCAGGACCTTTCTATAAATACCCCTCTTTGTTTTGCTTTTAGGTTGATTTTACATTACTTTTGATTTTAAAGTTCTATTCAGTTAACTCATTGTTTTCTTACTTTGTAATGGTCAGTGGCTACTTTCAACAACCAATTTGTATGTGATCTTTCCTAACAGAATATCCCTGCTGTGAAGTAAATTAGATACAATACTTGTGAAGTTCAAAAGTCTTAAGAGTTTTATTTATTTATTTATTTTATTTTTTTCTTTTCTTTAATTGTTGGGGATTCATTGAGGGTACAATAAGCCAGGTTACACTGATTGCATTTGTTAGGTAAAGTCCCTCTTGCAATCGTGTCTTGCCCCCAAAAGGTGTGGCACACACCAAGGCCCCATCCCCCTCCCTCTTTCCCTCTCTCTGCTCTTCCTTTCCCCACCCCTCCTTCCTTCTCTCTCTCTGCTCTCCCCTTCCCCCACCCCTCTGTGACCTTAATTGTCCTCCTATCAAAATTGAGTACATAGGATTCATGCTTCTCCATTCTTGTGATGCTTTGCGAAGAATAATGTCTTTTACTTCCAACCCTCTAATGAAACTTTCCAAGCAAGAAGACACTGAGTTTTATTTTTATTTTAATGACAGGGTCTAAATCAGAGGCTCTGGATTGCTCTGTGGGCATATGGTAGAAGACAGTGCTGGGCGGTGCCTGTGGCTCAAAGGAGTAAGGCACCACCCCCATATACTGGAGATGGTGGGTTCAAACCCAGCCCCGGCCAAAAACTGCCAAAAAAAAAAAAAAAGTACTAAATATATTTAAAGGTCTGTTGTTTAATTTAAAAGTCTATGCTTTATTTCTGTCTTTTTGGTTTTAAAATGAACTTCTAAAATGAAATGATGGTGGGCTGGGCACTGTAGTCACACCTGTAATCCTAGCACTCTGGGAGACCAATGCTGGTGGATTGCTTGAGTTCAGGGGTTCAAGACCAGCCTGAGCAAGAGCAAGACCATGTCTCTACTAAAAATAGAAAAACTAGCCATATGTTGTGGCATGCACCTGTAGACCCAACTACTTGGGAGGCTTAGGCAAGAGCATCACTTGAGCCCAGGAGTTTGGGTTGCTGTGGGTTATGATGCCATAGCACTCTATCCAGGGCAACAATGGTACTCTGTCTCAAAATAAAAAAAAATAAAAGAACTGATGGTTATAGTAGGTGGTGATTTAAAGAAAATAATGTACTTTTACTTGACAAAATAAAAACGTTGACAATCAGGGCAGCGCCTGTGGCTCAAAGGAGTAAGGCACCGGCCCCATATGCTGGAGGTGGCAGCTTCAAACCTACCCCTGGCCAAAAACTGCAAAAAATAAAATGTTGGCAATCCATGTGGATTTCCAGTTTTTTAATTTTAAAATTGAACTGCTTTATGGAAACTGAACATCTGGAAGTTAGTAGTATAAATCACTGTTTCTCAAATTGTGTGCCAGGAGATTTTATTAGGAGTTCAGAGTGATGGTATGATACTGAATACTAAGTCTTCCCTGTCTCCATCTTCCACTTCACCTTTTATGACACAGAATAGCATATTAGTGGTTCTGAAAAATCAATTCAGTAAAGCTACATGCTTACTATTGTTTAATTCAGCCTTTTCCAAATCATTTTTTTTGTTGTTAACAGACCACTGATAAATATCTTGTGGAAGGAGGCTTGAGAAATGCTCTACACCCACATTGCTTAGAGGAATTTATTAGAACCTACGATTTGTTGAGAACTTATAAGATACTATTTCATTTAGATGAAATGACTTCCCCAACATCACACAGCTAGTTTATTATTTTGTGTTTCTGGGCCAGTTTTGCATGTGTGTGTATTTAAGATGGACAGATGTTTTGATAGATATACACATAGTGAAATGATTACCAGTCTAGCTTTGTTTATCTTCAGATTCATTACCCTGATCTGGTTCTGAAGCATCACTCAGTTCTTATTTTGAGGCTAAATACCTAAGGTTAGGATATACAGAAGTTTGTTTTATGTGCTTGTGTAACACTTCCCTAACTAATAGCATGTAGTTAGTGGAAGTGTGATTTTATCAGAGCATACGTTTTGTAGTCAATTTCAGTGACTTTTAATCCCAGGTTATTTTTTTTTGTCTTTCACAGTGCTTGCAATATAGAGCTTAGAATATATTTACTGAGTGAATATTTACTGTGTTAGTTTATGAAAGAAGATTCTATCAGCCTAAGCTAAAAATAAGAAGAGAAACACTACTTCCAAACTATTGTGGTACATTCTAGGGCTAAAGATTTATGTTTTTTGAATCATTTATGTCTGTGCCATTGAGTGGTTCTACTTCTTTAGTGTGAGTGGCCTTTAGTGTGAGCAAGGAAGAAACACTGTCGTAAATCTTTTTTGGCTATATTGTGTTGTATGAAGTTAACCTTTTCTCTGATACTTCTTGTAGTTTAGTCTGTTTTTTTCCTTAAAAAATTTTGCTTCTTGTCCATCTGATCAAGTAACACTTTGTCCTGTGACCTGATTTTCTGCCTTGGTACACAATGAATTAAAGAGGGTTGGTTGATTATGCACAGGAGTTTCTGATAATGTCTGTGTGCAGTCATGGCCTGGAATGAAGGAACAAATGATGAAGGTTGTGAGTGTTACCATTCTTAAGTAGTGAGCCCATAAATGAAGGCAGTTTTATTGGCCTGGAACTGAATGGTATTTAAATCGAATAGGTATCCTTCTATCACATGAAAACTCTAATGGCCTAATGTTTCTTTTTTTGTAAAGCTGATTTTTTTTACTGGTGTCCGAGAGAACAATTGCTCAAGCCTTCTCAAGCTCAGATAACTAATTTCAAAATGCTTAAATTGGAAACCTTTTTTTTTTTTTAATGAATGAGAGAAGAGAGGTCTTCCCAAAGACCTTGAAAGTAATGGTGGAACTGGGAACAGTTCAGAAGTTCTGTTGTCTTCGTTTTGGGATTCACTGATGATTTTGAAAAGGGATGAAGAATACAACCTAGTTTAAAAAGGGAACCAGTCTCCAGAAAAAATCAGAGTCTTTGACCTAGAGCTGTGATTTAGCTTGAAATTAAAAGAGTGTAGTGGGTAATGGCCTGTGAGCTGTGATGTGTTTGAAACATTTTATGTTCCCAGTCTTTCTAATTGGCAGTTTCTGAACTATTTTGCCTTGTGATATATGACTAATTTAATATTATGATCTTAGATTTCAACTGTCAGACTAGACAGAAAATAAGCCTCTTCTGTTTTAGATAAAATATAAACAATGTTGATAATGAAGATTTAGAAAAGCAAGGCTTGTGGAATTAGTTAATAAATACTAAGTCTTTATATTGCATTTGGTATACTGAATAAATATTGGATACAAATTTGTATAGGATTCAAGAGTATGTAAGTTTCACATTGTGGGACTTGATATAAGTAGGTGCTGGCCTATAGATCACTGTCCTGTCAAGATGTCGCATTGTGATAAATGATCCTTTGAAATATAAAAGAAAAAGAAAATAATGCATTAAAACCATATTTTCCCTTTTCTTTCTGTATTTCTAGTGCCTTTTGTCTTCTTGTGGTATTCTTTTAAGTGGGTGAGTAAGCATCAAGGCTAAGGTAGGCTTAGAGAGTTTTTCCTGATGCTGATACTGTGAATGGTAAAAAATATTTCTACTTGTGGATAATTTTAGATGGAACAGGCAGTGGAACTTTGAAACAGTTGTTCAAGTATAACTGCTACTGAGTATCTTCACTAGAATGGTATACAATGAACTTTTAGATCCTAGGGAGAAAGCAGTTTAATTGGGTGGAAACAACTGGGTTTCTATTTCCAGTGATTTTGTGTAAGTAACTTAGATTTTCTATTATGCTCTTCTTTTGGGATAATAACAATGACTTACTGAATTTTGGGGATAAGACTTTGTGACCATGCAAGCTATATACATTGGAAATATTTTGGAGAGAGGTTGGGTGTAAAGACTTGATGTATATTAATGTAAGCAGAGGAGAGATTTCTTTAGTACTCCACCTGTAGTGGGCACTTAATCAATTATTATCCGTGGTTGCCTAATGCTCCCCACTTCCTAACATACCTGTTATGCTTAAAATTTGAACTCTGGTGGGGTGCAGTGGCTTATGCCTATAATCCAAGGGCTCTGGGAGGCTGAAGTGGGTGTATTATTTGAGCTCAGGAGTTCGAGACCAGCCTGAGCAAACTCCTGAAGGAGTGCCAGGAAAGTGCCTCCCAGAGTGCCAGGATAATAAGAGAAACCAAAGTCTCGTTTCTCTTCTAAAACTAGGAAAATTTTAGCCAGGCGTGGTGGTGGGTGCCTATAGTCCCAGCTACTTAGGTAGCTGAGGCAAGAGGATTGTTTGAACCCAGGAGTTTGAGGTTGCTACGAGCTATGATGCCAGGGTACTCTAGCCTAGAGAAACAGAGTGAGACTGTTGTCTAAAAAAATAAATAAATAGGCTTGGTGCCTGTAGCACAGTGGTTATGGCACAAGCCACATATGCCAAGGGTGGTGGGTTTGAATCCAGCCTGGGCCAGCTAAACAACAATGACAACTGCAACAAAAAATAGCCAGGTGTTGTGGTGGGCGCCTTATAGTCCCAGCTACTTGGGAGGCTGAGGCAAGAGAATAGCTTAAGCCCAAGAGCTAGAGGTTGCTGTGAGCTGTGATGCCATGGCACTCTACCAAGGGTGCCATAGTGAGACTCTATCTCAACAACAATAAATAAATAAATAAAAATAAAATAATAAAAATAGAAAAATTAGCGGGGTGTGATGGCAGGCGCCTGTAGTCCCAGCTACTCAGGAGGCTGAGGCAAGAGGGTCGCTTGAGCCCAGGAGTTTGAGGTCTCTGTGAGCTAGGCTGAAGCCATGGCACTCTAGCCTGGGGCAACAGAATGTGACGTTGTCTCAAAAACAAAATTTAGAGCTCTGTATCTGGATATGTTAGAATGTTACTAAGGCCTGGGTATCAGGGAGAAACTTGCAAGGGCTGTGTTTGGTTCCTGTTTTGACTTTTACAAAGTTTCCTTAATGCATGGAAGATTCCCCTAAATTGAAATGAAGATTATATCGGAAAAAAATTTAGGAAAAATTAGTAAGCACTTAAAATCCATTATGATTGTAATCTCACTGTGTAGCATGACTAAATTGTGATTATGACCAAGGAAAGACAGGTTGATTCATTTATTTATTTATTTGTTTTTGAGATAAAATCTCACTTTGTTGCTCTTGGTAGAGTATCCTGGCATCATAGCTCACAGCAACCTCAAACTCTTGGGCTCAAGCAATTCAGTTGCCTTAGCTTCCCTAGTAGCTGGGACTACAGGTGCTCACCACCACATCTGGCTAATTTTTTAGAGATAGGGTCTTGCTCTGGCTCAGGCTGGTTTTGAACCCGAGCTCAGGCAATCCACCCACCTTGGCCTCCCAGAGTGCCAGGATTATAATTGTGGGCCATCAAGCCTGGCTGTACTATACACTTTTAAAAGGTTAAAATGGGCTGGATATGGTAAGGCTGAGGTGGGAGGATTGCTTAAGGCCAAGAGTTGGAGACCAGCCTACGCAAGAGCGAGACCCCTGTATCTATTAAAAATAGAAAATTAGCGGGCGGCGCCTGTGGCTCAGTCGGTAAGGCGCCGGCCCCTTATACCAAGGGTGGCGGGTTCAAACCTGGCCCCGGCTGAACTGCAACCAAAAAAAAAAAATAGCTGGGTGTTGGTGGGCGCCTGTAGTCCCAGCTACTTGGGAGGCTGAAGCAAGAGAATCGCTTAAGCCCAGGAGTTGGAGGTTGCTGTGAGCTGTGTGATGCCACAGCACTCTACCGAGGGCTATAAATTGAGACTCTGTCTCTACAAAAAAAAAAAAGAAAATTAGCACGTTGTGGTAGTGTGCACCTTTAGTCCCAGCTACCCTGAAGGCTGAGGCAGAAGTATTGCTTGAACCCAGGAGTTTGAGGTTGTAGTGAGCTGTGATGGACCCCACTGTACTCTCACTCAGGCACCAGAGTTAGAACCTGTCTAAAAATAAAAAGTTGGTAAAATTTTTTTTTAACTACAAAATAAACGTGGAGAGAATAGTATAACAAATCTACATGGATGCAACTTCAGCAATTATCAGCTCATAGCCAATTTTATTTCATGTCTGTTCTACCCAGCACACTATCTCTGGATTACTTTGAAGCTGTTGATAAAATTTTGAGTTAGAGTGAAGGGATGTGGACCCTTATAGCTGGAAGTCATGGGAAAGCTAGTGATTAGTGTGAATACAGAAGAAAAGTGGTGCTAGTAGGTAAAAGGATATAAAGCTTTTAAAAAGAATCTAGAAAAAGGAAATAGAATATCTTTAGATTATTATTTTGGGGTTTTCAGGCTTCCAAGAGACAGATTTAAAGAATGAAAATGACATAGTTTTCTGAAAGCAGAATTTGTTCTGAAATCAGACTACTAAAGTATGCAAGAGATAAGTGTGCATTGTTTACTTTGATAATCAGAAAATGAAGAGCTTGTGAATTCTAAAATGGTTTTGTGTTTCCTGTAATATTGATTGGAGGAGAGATAGCCCATGGATATGAAGTTTATTTGCTTTATAGTTAACTACTTGTACCAAGAATAATTAACAGGGTGTTTGGAAAGAATTTTGGCTTCTTTTCCCTGTCATCAAAATAAAATTATTTAGAAAAGTTTGCCATTGAGTACTTCTACAGTTTGGTAGAACTGTAAGTGTGCTGTTGAAAGCATCCTGTCTCTGTGAAAGGGCTGTGGGATTATGGAACCATGCCTGGGATTATGAAGAGAGGACTCAGGCATTCCTCTATTCTAAATCAGTTTGATTCTTGGTTCTAAGTTGTTTTTGTCTTCCCAATTGTGAAATCTGCTTTTTGAAATTATCGTCTCTCTGCCACAACTTCAGACATCATCTTGAAAGTTCATTATCAATGTAGGTCTTTAATTCTATTCCCTATTCCACCTCAGCCACTTACTCTCATAGCTGTATCTTGAACCTTGTGATCATCCAGAATAGTTCTACCTCCAAATTCTCAGACTCTCCTGAGAATCTAGAATAGTTTTACTTCCAAATTCTCTTATGATCAGGCCACAGCATGTCAGGTTTCTAGATCATTTAGTCTTTTACTTTTACTCTGTCTATTCTCTGACTGTTTCCAATTAGGGTACCTTGACTCTTCCTATTTGTAAGGTGTGTGGTAAGTAATTTCATGTTCATTTATTCAGTAAGTATTTATTGAATACCTGTCTGTCTTAGACATATAGTGATAAAACTGATGTGGACCCTCCCATTGTGAAACTTAGAGCTTACTGAGTGGAGACAGACATTAACAAGGTATGAAACAAATATATAATTTCAAATTATGATAAGTGCATAATGAAATCAACAGGACTTCACAGAAGAAGAAGAGATCAATTTAGATTGGATGATGACAGAGCATCTTTCTGAATTGATGTTAAAATGGAGACTTAAAGGATTAGAATCCTCTTGGTATGCAGAAAGTTAAGGGACTAGTATTGCCAGAGGTGGGTTTGAATCCCCCAGCTCCCGTGTATGTGGCTAGTGCTCTAGCTGCTGAGCTACAAGCACCGAGCCTTTTTTTTTTCTTGTTTTTTTTTTAAGACAGTCTCACTGTCAGGGGCTGGGGCGGGGTAGGGATGAGTGCCATGGCATCATTGTAACTCACAGCAACCTCTAACTCTTGGGCTCAAGTGATCCTCATGCCTCAGCTTCCCAAGTAGCTAGGACTACAGGTGCCTGCCACAGTGACCAGCTAATTTTTTTTTTTTTTAGTAGAGATGGGGGTCTTGCTCTTGCTTAGGCTGGTCTTGAATTCCTCAGCTCAAGCAATCTTCCTGTCTCTGCCTCCCAGAGTGCCACTGCATCTGGCCACGCTTGCTATTATTTAAAAGAAAGATTTATTACTGAAGGAAATAGAAACTGATTTAATAAATTATTTTGGTTATTTGAATCTGCATTTCTGTAGAATATCTGAGAATATTAAGTTTTATTTGGAACTGTTGATAATAAGAAATGGATTAGAAACATTATAAAGCTTCATTGTAAATTTCCTAATCCGTAGATTGATTTATGTTGTTACTCAGTTTGTATTTCTTTTATGTACATAGTAAAAAAATAGCAGTTCTACACCCATAAGTATTATAATATTTGACTGCTTTGATATATAATAGTGGAGCCTCTTCATTAGATTTGAAGACAAAATTCGATGATGAATTCGTTACAGCTAAAAAATAAATCAACCTAAATTTAAAAAATTAAGAAAAATAAAACTTTTACACTCTTCCTTTCAGCTTTTAGTGGAAACCACTTATGTGGCTATGAAGCCATACTGCAAATGTCTTGTGGAAGTCTGTATTTGCCAGGGCATAGTATATAGGAAAACCATTCTGGGAGTGAGCAAGTACATACAACATATCAGAACATCAGCTGTGTAAAATGGTATTTTGAAACTGTGTATGGCACTTGGCTTTCTATGAAAACTTTTTATTTATTTCCTTTGTTTTGTAGGAATATATTTGTCCCAGATGTGAATCAGGCTTTATTGAAGAAGTGACAGATGATTCCAGGTATTGTACAATTGAACATTATGTTATAAAAACTTTTCTTTCAAGATCGACTAAATATATTGAAAAGAATTTGTTTTAAAACTTACTGTCTGCCAACAGACAAAGAGAGAAAGAGAGAGAAGGGAAGGGAGGAAAAAGGGAGAGGGGATAGAGAGAGGAGGTGGAGAAGCCTGAGCACATGCACAAAAGGGGGCAAAGAATGGAAGAGAGATAGGAAAGAAAAAGGGAAGATTTGGAAAGTGATAAGATAGTGGGTGTGATGAGATCCAAGGTTCTGATTGTGTATGGCCTCTGTGCCATACCTCTGTGCTCATCTCAAGAGTAAATCTGCTAAGTTTTCATTTATATTCTGAGGGTTTTCTAGGTTAATTAGTTGGTTTTTAGTGACCACTCTGTTGTCTGAAGTTTAAAATGCCATTTTACCTCTTTGGGGGCTAGTGAATGACTTCTGACAGAGGTTCTAGTTAAGGTAAAGTGACTGCTGTGGTCAGGGAAACCGAGTTGTTACTCTGCTTTGAGGAAGACTTGAGTCTCTGTTTCATTCTTTTTCTCCCTCCTCTCCCCTCCCTTCCCTTTATTTTCTTTCCTTTCTTTTCCTTATAGAGACAGGGTGTCACTCTTGCTTAGGCTGGTCTTGAACTCCTGAGCTCAAGCAATCCTCCTGCCTTGGCTTCCCAGAATGTTGGGATTATAGGTGTGAGCCTCTGTGCCTGGCTGGTCTTTTGTTCTCATTAAGATTATTGCTGTCAAACTTACACTATCTTGCCATTGTAATGTTAATATTTGGGTTTGTAAACTTGAAAATTGTTTTTATAGGTCTTAGTAAAGGCATAAAGCTGATAAAAAGGGGAAATATTTCAGAAAGTGATAATATTTATATGTTCTTTCTGGTTAGTATGAATAAAACTATAAAATCTTAATTATTTATTTATTTATTTTTTTGTAGAGACAGAGTCTCACTGTACCGCCCTCGGGTAGAGTGCTATGGCGAAAATCTTAATTATTAAATAGTGTTGATAGGATGGCCTTTTTTGGCTAAACACAATGGCACAATTATTCCTTATCACAATTATCTGGTTAAACTATGGTTGGATGGTTGAAGAAGTACCATCTGGTTAAAAAGAATCTGTAATCTTGGAGTGACTTTAGGGATTTTAATGGCAGTAGATAATTCCTTTACTGTTGCTGTTGGCAGAATCTAAAGTTGAAGGTCCCTTCCACAACCAGGAAAACCTACACATTTACAGTATGTACTATTAGTTTTACTTTACTAATGATTGGTGATTATACTTGTATGTGTAAATGAGCTGGAGCTTTTGGAGCAGTGTGTGGCATGGGATCGAGTTTGGCGCAAACACTTAAATGTCAGTGATCTTGGTTTTAAATGACACAATACTAGCACTAAATCTTTAAGGTTAGCATGACAGCAAATATCACTTTTGTGTGGATGGCATGTTAACTTGGGACGGCTTTTTATTTGTGTCTATTGTAATTCCATCAAATACTTGTTCGGCAGTTATGCTCTGCATGTGCTAAATAAAGGATATATTTGTTGTGGGGGAGCAATTACTGGGCTTATTTTTTCTAAGTTTTAATTATTTATTTATTTTATTTTATTTATTTTTTTGAGACAAAATTTTACTTCGTTACCGTCGGTAGAGTGCCCTGGCTTTAGCCTAGCTTATAGCAACCTCAGACTCCTGGGTCAAGTGATCCTCCTGCCTTAGCTTCCTGAGTAGATGGAGCTACAGGCACCTACTACACTGCCCAGCTAATTTTTCTATTTTTGGTAGAGGCAGTATCTCACTCTTGCCCAGGCTGGTCTTGAACTCCTGAGCTCAAGCAGTGCCTCCTACCATGGCCTCCCAGAGTGCTAGGATTATAGGTGTGAGCCACTGTGCTCAATCCCAAGTTTTAGTTTGTGTGTTTTTTTTTTTTTTTTTTTGCAGTTTTTGGCTGGGGCTGAGTTTGAACCTACACCTCCAGCATATGGGGCCGGCGCCCTACTCCTTTGAGCCACAGGTGCCACCCAATCCTAAGTTTTAATTTTTTAATTTAATTTAATTTAACTTTTTTTTTTTTAGAAACAGAGTCTCACTTTGTTACCCTTAGTAGAGTGCTGTGGGGCATCACAGCTCACAGCAACCTCCAGGTCTTGGGCTTAGGTGTTTCTCTTGCCTCAGCCTCCTGAGTAGCTGGGACTACAGGCACCCTCCACAATGCCTGGCTTAATTTAATTTTTTTTGAAGTAGGATGTTGCTCCATTGTCTGTGCTAGAGTGCAGTGGCATCATCACAGCTAACTGCATCATCAACATCCTGGGCTAAAGTGATGCTTCTGCCTCAGTTTCCTGAGTAGCTGGGACTATAGACAGGAACTGCAGGTGTGTATCACCGTGCCTGTCTAAATTTTCTATTTTTTGTAGAGATGGCTATCTTCCAATGTTGCTAAGGCTGTTCTTGAACTCCTGACCTCAAATGATTCTCTCACCTCAGCCTCCCAAAGTACTAGGACTATTAGAGTGAGCCACTGTGCCCAGCCCAACCTAAGTTTTTTTTTTTTTAAGTTTTAATGAATTATTTATTTTTAAACCTCAGTCTTACACCTTGATACTTTCCTAATTTTTTAAATAGCAACACTGGTTTCTTTAGGCAGATAGTTCTTTCGTATAAAGTACAAAAGTGAAGATAATGATTACCTACAGAATGAATCTTTAGCAGGGAAGTATGAATTCTATAGATTTTGTTCTTACTTGACAGTTCTTTTTATTTAGGCTTTTGTAGGTCAAAGGTTTTCTTGTATAGGTGTTACTAGTAACCACTACATAAATGCAAAGATTGTGTGTTTTGAATGAGATAGATATTTTAAATGAGTGAGGCGATCTTTTTCTTAGACGATTAGAGACAGCATGATAGTCCTTTCTATAAAGTTCATAGACATTTGATGATTTGAATACTCAGTAATTGTATTTTCTTAAGCTTTGTAATATTTCTGAGAACTTTGTGGTTTTGTTTTTATTATCCCTTCTCTATAATTAGCTGTATTACTTTTTAAAAATTTATCTTTAATTTTTATTTATTTTTTTGAGATAGAGTCTCACTTTGGTGTCCCCCATAGAGTGCCATGGAGTCATAGCTCATAGCAACCTCCAATTCTTGGGCTCAAGCGATCCTTTTGCCTCAGTTTTTTTCTATTTTTAGTAGAGACAAGGTCTTTTGCTCAAGCTGGTCTTGAATAGCTCAAGTAATCACCCGCCTCCACCTTGCATAGTGCTAGGATTATAGGTGTGAGCCACAGTGCCTGGCCACTAGCCATTTTTCTTTTTTTCTTTTCTTTTCTTTTCTTTTTTTTTGAGACAGAGTCTCACTTGGTTGCCTCTGGTAGAGTGCCATGGTGTCACAGCTCAAGCAAACTCCTACTCCTGGGCTTAGGCGATTCTCTTGCCTCAGCCTCCCTAGTAGCTGGGACTACAGGAGCCCACCACAACGCCCGACTATGTTTTGTTACAGTTTGGCTGGGGTTGGGTTCTAACCCGCCACCCTCGGTATATGGGCCCTCGAACCCGCCATCCACTGAGCTACAGGTGCTGCCCACCACCAGACATTAATTTTTAAAGTTTTTTTTTTTTTTTATTTTAAGCTCTGTTACTGTAAAATACAGAGGAAATTTTTAAGAAAGGGCATGCTGAGAGAGTTTCAGGGAGGGTGGAACCCCCAAAATAGAATGGTTTCAGTAACCAAGGATATTTTATTATTTATTTATTTTCTTATGTTTGTTTTGAAAATTCCAAAATATTAAGGGAGTACAGATGTTTTTGTTACATGAATACATTTTATGTATGATGCTTAAGTCAGGGCTTTTAGTGTGCCCATCCACCTGAATAGTGTTCATTGTACCTGATAGGATAGGTACTCCTCCCCGCTTTCCCTCCTCTCCCTTTCTTGATTTCCTATGACCTTTATATCTCTTTGTGCCCATATGGGCCCATTGATTAGCTACCAGTTATCAGAGAGTACATGGGTGCTGTTTTTTCCATTCCCGAGATATTTCACTTAGGATAATTGTCTTCAGTTCCATCCAAGTGGCTACAGAACTCATTATTTCATTCCTTTTATGGATGACTATTACTCCATGGTATATATATGTGTATATAACATTTTCTTAATCCACTCATGAATTGGTGGGCATAACCAAGGATATTTTAATCCTTGAAATTATGGTAAAGTCAGGAAAGAAGATCCCTGGAAGCCTATCTAGGCTTGAGCAATAAAATGAAAACAACCGCCACTCAACTTTGTTTTTTATTGTATATGGTACTTTGTTTATTTATTTATGAATGCATGCATGCATGGGACAGGATCTTGCTTTGTTGCCCAGGCTAGAGTGCAGTGGCACGATGATAGTTAACTGTGGCTTTAAACTTCTAGTCTCACGCTTTCCTCCTGCCTCAGCTTCTCTAGTAGCTGGGAATACAGACATGTTCCACCACACCTGGCTATTTAATTTTTTTTTTTAGAGATGGAATCTTGCTATGTTGCTCAGACTGGTCTCAAACTCCTGGCTTCAAGTGATCTCCTGCTGCTAGGATTACAGGTGTGCACCTGGTTAATTTGTTACTTATTTAGGATAGATATTCAGGTACCTCAGGGCCTGCTACACATGGGAAGTGAGTTTTACTAATGTGTTTCAATTCTGAAACAAAATGGGTATTACATGGTCTTTAATCAGAGAATAATGCCTGAGAGTGATTACACAAAGAATGGCATTAGCTTTGCTTTTTTACTTTTGGTTTCAGACTAACCAGGGTGTGTTCATTTTTTCAATGAGCTTAGCACCATGCCGTTGTTGGTATTATAATTCTGAAAATGAAAACTATTTGTGGTAGTCTGTGGACTTCATATCATTGGGGTGAATGTGTATATGTTTGATTGTGTGTTTATGTGTATCTTCTGAAGTAAAACTATCCAGCAGTTCTTATGATCCTTCCCATCCCCCTTTCCCCAAAGTGTACGTCCACTTCCTTTCTTTACAAATTCCGTGGGAACAGTGAGATTTAATATTCTCCCCACTCTCTAGGTTTGGGAATAGTAGTTATTTTATCATTTACACGTGTGATAATAATTCAGCAACTTTTATTTTTGTGTTATCAACATAGGTTGTGTCGTTGCAGGGTTTTTTAAGGGGTGAGTGGGCTGTATAATATCTGACACATAATAAACACTGCATGTATTGGAAACATTGATAATATGCAGACTTTGCCCTTTGAATTTATATTTATAAAATGAGGGGACAGGGTTGAAATGGGTGAGACAAATCCTAGATATTTATAATATAAGGTAGAATTTAGAATAAAAATCAGAATGCAGAGGAGTGTGGAGGAGTCTCATTTGGTTGTTAAGAAAAGATTTAATGAAGGACAGCATTTGAGATGCGTTCTAAAGAGTGGGTAGGGTAATCAAAGAATAGGGTAAACAATCAGAAGAAGAAATTTTTTTTTTTTTTTTTGTAGAGACAGAGTCTCACTTTATTGCCCTCGGTAGAGTGCCGTGGCATCACACAGCTCACAGCAGCCTCCAACTCCTGGGCTTAGGCGATTCTCTTGCCTCAGCCTCCTGAGTAGCTGGGACTACAGGTGCCCGCCATAACGCCTGGATATTTTTTTGTTGCAGTTTGGCCAGGGCCAGGTTTGAACCCGCCATCCTCGGTATATGGGGCCACTGCCCCACCCCCTGAGCCACAGGTGCCGCCCAGAAGAAAAAATATTTACTAAATGTTTTTATAATGTGCTAGATACAGTACCAGGCCCTTTACATACTTCATTTAATATTCTCAAGAAGTATTAATTATTGTAGCCTCAAGTATTGTGTTCATCTGGTAGCTGAATGTTTTCTTAGTGAAACGTCTTTTTAGCCTCTTCGAGGATAAATGTTTATTTTTCTTCTTTTGCTAGGTCAAATTTGAATTGCATTGCTGGTGTGGGTCCTTCTTTCCTTTCTATGGTGGCCCTTCTCCCCAATTTTTCACTTGAGCTAGCCTCGATTCACTTGGAAACTACTTGATTTTTGTGCTTTCCATTATTTTTTATAGATTAATCCATATACCAGTTCTTTATAATTTCCTTTATCGGTATTCTGTTGGGATGAGTTATTTTTCCTTGTTGGACTTTGTTCTCATGATGCTATTCTATATTTAGCTTCTGAGAAGGGAGCCTGTTCCTAGGAATAGAATCACCACTTATTCCTTTTTCTTTTTAGTTTTTTAGGTGGTAGTGGCAGCAGCCGGATAGACAATAGTACATCAACACATTTTGCAGAGGTAAGTTTTCCTGTAGAGATTCTTTAGGTAGTGGGTGGGTGTTAAAATCATGACATATGTGGATATACACATCCCACTGCAGCAAAACATTAGAGTTTATCTGAATTGTGTAAGAGAAATGTGGGCTAGAGTAGCCATTGGAAAAGATTTGTGTTTTTAGTAGTTGGGGCTTGAACATGTTACTATTCATAAACCCTTGATCAGGAGAAAGTAATAGCCTCCAGCAGTTAAACCTAGTGGTGTTCTTAATTCTGTTTTCTGTTTTGTTACTGTGTATGTGGTGTGAGAATGAAAAGCCTATGCTGTTTTCGGGAATAATAGTGTTACAGACACTGTTTTAGTGGCATGGCAGCCAGGTAAAAAGCAGTCCAGGAGGACCTGTTACTGAGGTCACAATGAGGTGTAATCTTCAACATTGCATGGAAGTCCAGTTTCTAGAGTTTACTGCTAGTCAACCTAGTAGTTTGGTATAGATTAAGGGTAAGGTATTTACTTACTTTTCAGAACCTAAGATGGGACCCCCCCGAGGGGGGCAGCAAAATTTTTTTTGTTTATTTTGTGTGTAAATTGAAACTGTATTAGCAGTATACTTGAAAAGTGATATTTAATAAGAAGCCCATAAAACCTAAGTTTGTCTCATTTATTCTCTGAGAATCATCTCAAGACCTGCAGCCCTCCAGATTTTCATGTTGTTGAATTCATGAAATTTGATAAATGTTTGGGTAATAGTTCTGAAACTATTACCCAAACATTTATCAATATTTTGATAAAAACATTTATCAGTATTTTCTTTTGATTATGATCTGTGGTACTTTCTAATATCCAGTATTAAATTTTTTGGTTTACTCTGAACTGCCTTGGTAGTAGATTATGATCTGTGGTACTTTCTAATATCCAGTATTAAATTTTTTGGTTTACTCTGAACTGCCTTGGTAGATGGGTTGATTAGAGTGTGATTTCAGACAGATCATGTCTTTGAACTACCACTTTTATTTTCTTATTTTGATGGATCGAAGACACTGTTCAAAATTTATTCTGCCTGCCAGCCCTGGAAGCTTTTATGATTTTAGTATATTTTCCTCTTGTAAGTGCTATTCCTGATAACACAGTTTGTCCCTTACTGAATATGCATTTGCAGAAGAAATTTCATCTGATTTTCCGTAAGTGTTCTCTTTTAGGTAATGGAAATAGATTGGTCCATCAGTTTCACAGGTATGACTCACCAGGAAGAGATGCTTTGAATAAGAAGAAAAATAAATATATGCAGTCAGTTTCCTAATTTTAGTAATGTTAAATCTGACACTGATGGCATGAGTTGGCCTTCTGGTGTTAAAGTAATTTTGCTGAGTCATAGTTGAGAGGTCAAAGACCAAAAATAAAAGATTATTCCGAAATGTGAACGAAAGGAAATCAGAGTCCAGGTTCTGTGTGGGCAGTGTGGCCTTTATTTCCACCTGGGTGTGAGACAGCTGAGTCTGAGAAAGGAGTCAGCTGATGGGTTAAGGTAGATGGGAATTTAAAGGGTCAGAGGGGTAGGGATTGGCACATTCACTCTTTCCTAGGTGGGACATTCATACACTTATTTCTTCCTGGGTGGGGTGGTTCTATTTGGGCAGGTCCTACATTGGGCCCTTTCATCCCTGTCTTTTTAGTCTATTGTAAGGAGGCGGGGTGATGGGCGTGGTATCTCTTTGATGGCTTACTGGGTTTGAAGGGCAGCCTGGGCTACCCGTAAGGAAAATGGGTGGGGGAAGGGAGTGGTGTTTACAGGAATACTCTTGGGTCTTCAGTCTGAACTGGTTGATATCCATGTAGAGCGAGGTTTTTGGGAGACTGCCTGCTCCATAAATCAGGATATGAGGCAGAGGATTACTGGTCTGAAACTGAGAATGTGAAAGATCATAATTAGTGGCCCTAAAATAGGAAATAACTAGGGAGGCGAGGAATCGTGCACTACAAGGGTGTTGTAGCATGAGCGCTCAGTAAATTACTGTCACTTCTCAGCACTGAGATCTCTGTTTGTTTTAGAGGACCTTTAAAAGATGGCAGTGTAGAAAAAGTTGCTCTTGTGTTTATCATTAAAGAGATTTGGCTTACCTTCCACTAGGAAAAATACTGAATTCTCGTGATCATCCAGGGGATCGTCACTCTTCAGCAGTTAGCCCAGGAGGTCGGGAAAATTCAGCCAGGTCCTGGGAGTGGCTGCACAGCAGATCCTCAGAAGGACCTGAGTAGTCAGACTTCCAGTGAGGACTTGTGTAGGCTAGGTGTGGCTTGCAGGGGAGAGTTGGATTGGGGCACTGCTTTTCCCAGTGTAGCAACCCTACATGGTCCAAGGGGAGATTTTCCTTTTTCAGACTGCCCAGAGGAGTTTTGAGAAGTAGCCAGGTTTTGTCTAATGGTGGAAGCCAATAATTGGAGCTCTGAGAGGCGTTGCTTTTTAGAGGCCTCTTCTTGGTTATTAAAGACCTTAAAGGCCAGGTCAATGAAATCTTGCTGGGGGGTTGGGGGATGGGGTATCTGAGGACCCTGGGGAGATTTTTGGAGTTTTTTTCCTGGATATCAGGGCAGACTGAGAGATAAAATGTATGTTCATAGGGTGGAGGTGAGGATAATATATAAATCCTGCCAGATTAGATCATACAATTGGGTGACATATCTAAATTCTTTCTTTTTGGGGGGCAGGGGGGACAAAGTCTCAACTTTATCGCTCGGCGGAGTGCTGTGGTGTCACAGCTCACCAGCAACCTCAAACTCTTGGACTTAAGCGATTCTCTTGCCTCAGCCTCCCAAGTAGCTGGGACTACAGGTGCCCGCCACAACGCCTGGCTGTATGTTGCATTTGTCATTGTTTTAGCTGGCCCGGGCCAGGTTCAAACCCGCCAGCCTTGGTGTATGTGGCCGGTGCCGTAACCACTGTACTACGGGTGCAAAGCTGAGATATCTGAATTCTTGGGAGTATTTTGTGGGATCTGTGGAGAATGAACCTAGTTTCTTGACTTATGTGGGACATGTCTGAGAGAGAAAAGGGAACATGAAATGAACCCTGACCATACCTTCTGTTACTGCAACCTCTTGGAGGGGATATAAAGGTTGTGGTGGCCCTGAAGTGGAGGTCCAAAGGTGAGGCCAGATCTAGTATGAGGTGGGGAAATTGGGTTCACCAAGTTCCCTCCCTGCCCTGGCCCACCCATGTTTCCTTCCCTGCCACCCAGAGATGCCATCTTTTCTTTCCCGCACCCCCCCATGCCATCTTTTTTTTGTCCACGTGCAACAGAAGGTGGGTGGGGAGTGGTAGAGAGAGGAGGGATGGGGTGGAATTTTGTGGGTGGGGGGGCTGTGGAGGAACAGAGTGGGTGGGTTGTCTGCCGAGTCAAAAGAAGATGATGGAGATTCAGATGGGTTGGAAGGGCTGGTTTGGCCTGTGCAAGGAAAATGTGAGAGGGTTCACAAGACAAACACAAAGAAGGAGTGTTTCAGAGGAGGAAGAAGGCCTGGATGTAGGGAATCACTGACCATTTACCTAATCTCTGACAGTAATTTTTGAGATAGGTGAGGATTGAGAGGTCAAAGGTGCCATTTTCAGGCCATTGTGAGCCATTGTCTAGTTTGTACATAGGCCAAGCAGTATTATAGAAAAAGATGAGGTGTTTAGGTTTAAGGTCAGGTTAGAGCCATAGAGACTTTAGGTGAATTGAAGGCAGCTTAAAGGTGAAGAAGGGGAAATCTATGACTGACTGAGCAGTTCCCATATAGGAAACCAGAGATAAAAAAAGAATTAGGTTAAAGCAAGGATGTAAAGAGAACTTGTGAGGAGGAGGAGGGAAGAGGTGGCTGAGGCTGGGGTCAGGGAGGTTACCAGGCCTCCACATGTGACCTTTGACCAACTGGAGAAGAGTGGCCAAGTCCCATGGGAGGTTGTCCCTATACATTAGGCACTCGCCAGGGTTAGTCCGTGACTGGTACCTGATTTAAGAGGCATGGACCACTGGAATTTTTTGGCTGAGAGTGGGGAAAGGGAAGAAAAGTTTAAAAAAGCTCAGAAAGGGGTTCTAGACAAATGTTCACCTCACTATTAAATGGATGAATTTTGGGCAGAGGTCGGAGGAATCCCCTGTTTCCCTATGTCTCTTTGGAACAAAAGTCCGTATAGTTGGGTCCGATGGGGTGTATCTTGGCCCCGCAAGGGGGCTTCTCCCCGCCCTGCGTTCTTGGCACCAAAATGAGAGGTCAAAGACTGAAAATAAAATTATTCTGAAATGTGAACGAAAGGGAATCAGAGTCCAGGTTCTGTGTGGGCAACATAGCCTTTATTTTCACCTAGGTGTGAGTGGGCTTAGTCAGAGAAAGGAGTCAGCACGTGGGTTAAGGTGGATGGGACTTTAAAGGGGATGGAGGGGTAGGGATTGGCACATTCACTCTTTCCTGGGTGGGACATTCATGCACTCATTTCTTCATGGGTGGGATGGTTCTTTTTTTGGGGGGGAGGTTAGTTCTATTTGGGTGGGTCTTACATTGGGCCCGATCCATAGCATGTGACTTGGTGTTCTTTAGTAGCAACAGGGTTTGTAGCTAGAACATGATTATGCCTTTTTTTTTTAATCTCTGTAGAATTACCTCATTATCATGCCACAATATTTAAATTTTTTCTTTTTTTAAGTGATGTTTTGCGTTTTAAAATTGGAAAAAAAAGATGTCTTTATAACGCTATGGAAGTTGCCAGGGATTGAAAAAAAATAGCTAAGAAGTGTATACTGAGTGTTTCATTGCCTGTAAGGAACTTTTAAATTTAGTTAAGGACCAAGTACAAACACATGAAACAATTAACAAGAAAGAATGTACAGAAAGTATAATAAGGTTATTGTGGGATATATGTAACAAGTAGTCATTAGGAAAAGAGATCATGGCTCGGCACCTGTAGCTCAGCGGCGAGGGCACCAGTCATATACACTGGAGTTGGTGGGTTTGAATACAGCCTGGGCTTGCCAAACAATAATGACAACTACAACCAAAAAGTAGTTGGGTGTTGTGGCGGGTGCCTGTAGTCCCAGCTACTTGGGAGGCTGAGTCAAGAGAATCACTTAAGCCCAAGAGTTTGAGGTTGCTGTGAAGCTGTGTTGCCACAGCACTCTACCCAGGGCGACAGCTTGAGACTCTGTCTCAAAAAAAAAAAAAAAAAGAGGAAAAGAAATCATATAACATAGTGATGAAGAACACAGCCTCTATAACCAGATGCCTGAGCTCAAATCCTGGGTCTTCCACTTACTGGTGGTATAACCTGGACAGAATTACTTAGAATCTCTCAGTGGCTATTTCCCTGGTATAAATTGAGGAACATAATAATATTTACCTCATAGGAATATTGTGAGAATTAAATGAGTTAATACATGGTAGGTAGCTCACACCTGTAATCCTAGCACTCTGGGAGGTTGAGGTGGGTGGATTGTCTGACCTCAGGAGTTTGAGACCAGCCTGAGCCAGAGTGAGACCTCATCTCTAAAGAAAAAAAAAAAAAAGCTGGGCATTGTTCTGGGCACCTGTAGTCCCAGGTACTTGGGAGGTTGAGGCAAGAGAATCTCTTGAACCCAAGAGTTTGAGATTGCTGTGAGCTGTGATGCAATGGCACTCTGCTAAGGGCAGCAAAGTGAGATTCTGTCTTACACACACACAAAAAATACATGGTGAGTGTGTAGACCTAATATGCCCACCACATAGTGAATGCTTAATGTTAGCCATTATTAAGATTTCATCGAGAAGGTAAAACTTGTCTACAGCCAAACCATCCTTCATGTGCTTGAGTCATCTGATCTTTGAAGCTAAATAGGATTGGGCTTACTTAGTACTTGGACAAGTGGAAGGTAAAACTTGCAATGGAACCTTGAAGAGCAGGTAATTTAGATAAGCAAAGATGTGAAAAAAAATTATCTCAAAACAGTATTATTAATCTATAAGGTTTTATGCCCATGTCCCTGAAGTAAAAACTTAGAAATAAAATTATATATAGAAAGAGTTATTTTCCTTTTCCCTATATAGAATTTAGAGTTATTTTTCTTTTCCCTATTTTAGTTGGTCATTTCAGAAAAGGTTCATGTTCAGTTTTGCTCTTTTTCTTCAACCAGAGCTGCTTGTGCAAGGAGGCGTTTTCTACAATTCGGATTTACTAATAGTTACTGAATTTTTAAAATGCTGGATATATTAGAAGAGGCTTACTCCAAGAAAATTTTGGATAAAGCCAGCATTTATTTATTTATTTAAAGTGGGGCTGGGCTTGGGAAACAGAGTGGTTGGGGTTCGGGGAGAGTTGCCAGTTAAATGGGAGCAATGTTTGAGTAATGTGTGAGGGTCAGTAGAGAAGTGAATCTAAAAATGTTGCTAGCACTTTTAGAGAGAATATGTCGCTTCACTCAGGTTCCTGATGATAACCTGGGGAAGTGAGCTCAAAGCTACCAGAGGATTTCATTGATTACTTGAAAGCTTCTGACCATAACCTGGTACCATTGAAACATCTGATCTTAAGAGTCTCAGCTTACCCTGATGCATCACTTCAGAGTGGTTGTGGCTGCTGCCTTGGATTTGCAGAAAATAAAATAGATAGCTTCCTGGAAAAAGCTCCCAGGCACGCACAAAAAAGGCAGGGTGCTCTAAGGAGTCGGATTTATATTTATTTAAATGAATTTTGTTTTTATTGCATAAGCAGCATTGAAATGGCAGTAAAAAAGTTTAAAAATACCTTAAGTTTCACTATTGTAAGAGCATCCTTTCTCCATGCATTTCCTTTCAGATTTTTTCCTGAGGCATAGATACTGAAAGATTATACTTAGTACTAACCTTAAAACAGTTGCTAACCAATTGGAGAGGTGGTCTCAGGGACTGACCCCCAGAGCTTTTCTGAGCAAGACAAGAGAACATGCAAAAACAAATTGGAGGTGGAGTCAGCCCCTGACCTCATTATTGGTTAGCAGTTGTTAAGGTTTAAAAAATAAAATTAAACCCCCAAGAAAACAAACAAACAACAACAACAAAAGATTTGAAAAATTAAAAAAAGAGGAAAAAAGAATATAAAACAAAAAGTAAAAGAAAACGCCAAAAAAAAAGAAAATCTCCCATATTTGTATTACTTTGTTATAGCTTTATTTTCTTGGCATAATACTTCCTGCTTGTCATATATATGCCTAATAACTGTTCCCAGTTATTATCAGAGTATGCCATATTAAATTTCTGCTTTTAAAAATTTGTTTAGTTTTATGTCATACACTTTTTCTTATCTCCCCATAGGCATAAGAATTATATACTTTGTAGCTTCATATTCTTTCATGTTTATACTATATTTATTACACAACTGTCCTGTGTTAGACATGTCTAATGATATGTGATGGTTGATCATTGACCATAATTCTTCCCTCCGTCTCTGAGTCTAGAATATATAAAATACTCAGAACCACTTCTTTTGCATTTGTGCAGCTTCCTAATACATGAACTGCATGTATCAGAGATATGTTCATTGGTAGAGATTAGGCTCTTGTCTCTCACTAATCAGATGGGTCATTGCTCTGTCAGGGAAGAATAATGAGGAATGAATGAAGAGGTCAGAAATGGAAATGAGAAATCTGATTCTTTCCTCTTAACCTTTAGATTTAATAATTGCCTATGATTAGCAGACATCTGGGAGTAATATGACTGCAAAGGCAGGAACCATAAAAAAATTGATAAATTAAAAACTTATGCTGTACTTCTTGAGAATGAACAGGATGAGTCACAGACTAGGAGAAAATACTTGCCAATTACTTATCTGATAAAGGACTTGTATTTAGGTTATATAAATAGCTCTTAGAATAGAATAATAAGAGGGCGGCGCCTGTGGCTCAGTGAGTAGGGCGCCAGCCCCATATGCCGAAGGTGGCGGGTTTGGACCCAGCCTCGGCCAAACTGCAACAGAAAAATAGCCGGGCGTTGTGGCGGGCGCCTGTAGTCCCAGCTGCTCGGGAGGCTGAGGCAAGAGAATCGCGTAAGCCCAAGAGTTGGAGGTTGCTGTGAGCTGTGTGACGCCACAGCACTCTACCCGAGGGTGGTACAGTGAGACTCTGTCTCTACAAAAAAAAAAAAAAAAGAATAGAATAATAAGAAAATTGCCTAATTCTAAAAAAAACAGCAAAAGATTCAAACAATCTA
Organism: Nycticebus coucang; assembly: GCF_027406575.1. NCBI lineage: Eukaryota > Metazoa > Chordata > Mammalia > Primates > Lorisidae > Nycticebus > Nycticebus coucang. Next base: position 52,533,260 of record NC_069784.1, on the reverse strand, counting down.
CTTCACCAAACAAGAAGAGATGTACAGATGGCAAATAAGTATGCAAACAGGTGCTCAACACTATTAGTCATTTGGGAAATGCAAATTAAAACCATAATAAAATATCATTGTGTATCTTTTGGAATGGTTAAAATTTAAGACTGACCACACTAAATGTTGGTGAGGCTGTAGAGTAACTAAAACTGGAATTTAAAAATGGTACAGCCACTAGGAAAAAAAGGTTAATTTTTTTTTGTTTAATTGTTGGGGATTCATTGAGGGTACAAGAAACTAGGTTACACTGATTGCATTTGTTAGGTAAAGTCCCTCTTACAATTGTGTCTTGTCCCCAAAAGGTGTGTCACACACCAAGACCCCACTCCCTCCCTCCTTCCCTTTCTCCACTCTTCCTTGTTAAATTGTTTTAATAAGATAATAAGATAAAATTACATCTATATGATCCAGCCATTTCACTCCTATGAGAGAATGTAGAATATATCCATACGTGTTCTTATATACACAAATGTTCATGCTGTAGTAACTTTATTTGTAGTGGTCAAAAACTGGAATCAATCCAAGTGTCCATCAGCAAGTGAATGGATAAAGAAATTGTGGTGTTAATGCATACTGTGAAATACCATTTAGCAATAAAAAGGCATAGATCTGGTGGCGCCTATGGCTCAAAGGAGTAGGGCACCAGCCCCATGTGCCTGAGGTGGCGGGTTCAAACCCAGCCCCGGCCAAAAACTGCAGAAGAAAAAAAAAGGCATAGATCATTGATCCATGGAAAAATACGGATGATTCTGAATATAATTAAGCTGAGTAAAAGGAGCTGAACACATAATACATATAATAAGATTCTTATCACATAAAATTCTAGAAAATAGAAAATTCTGTAAGCTACAAACCCTGGAGAGATTAATGGTTACTTGGGGTTAGGGAGAGATAGGAGGGAAGAGTTACATAGAGGCACTCGGAAACATTTGGGTTTGATGAGTATGTTCCTTGTTTTGACTTAAGATTTTTATAAAATTGCCTGTGAACTTTTTGAAATTGCATTTCTTTTCTCTTTCTTTTCTTTTTCTTTTTTTTTTTTTTGAGACAGATTTGTACGCTGTCGCCCTGCATAGAGTGCTGTGGCATCATAGCTCACAGCAACCTCCAACGATCAGGGCTCAGGAGGTCCTTTTGCCTCAGTCTCCCGAATAGCTGGGATTATAGGCATGCACTACCATGGTCGGCTAGTTTTTATATTTTTGGTAGAGACAGGGTCTCATCTTTTTTTTTTTTTTTTGAGACAGAGTTTTACTTTGTCACCCTTGGTAGAGTGCCACTCTTCGGTTCAAGTGATTCGTCCGCCTTAGCCTCCTGAGTAGCTGGGACTACAGGCACCCACCCCCCATCTGGAGATGGGGTCTTGCTCTTGCTCAGGCTTGTCTGAAACTCGTAAGCTCAAGCGATCCACCTGCCTTGGCCTCCCAGAGTGCTAGGATTACAGGTGTGAGCCACCGTGCCTGGCCTCATGGTTTCCCTCTTGCTAAGGCTGGTCTCAAACTCCTGAGCTGAGGCAGTCTACCCACCATGGCCCCCCCAGAATGCTAGGATTATAGGTGTGAGCCACCACCCCCAGCCTGAAATTGTGTTTCTAAGGTTAATAATTTTATAATTATTTACCCTCAGTTGACTCTATAAAAAATATTTATAGACCATAATATTTTTTGAGTATAATTCATATATCATGTAATTTACCCTTTTAGAGTGTACAATTCAATAGTTTTAGTGTATTCAGACTCAACCATTACTGTTGATTCTAGAACTTTTTCATAATCTTCAAAAGAAGCCCCATATCCATTAGATAGTTACTAACTTATTTTTCCACAATTCTTCTGGCCAAAGATAACCAGCAATCTATTTTCTGTACCTATGAATTTGCCTGTATAGGACATTTGACATGAATGGAATTATACACTGTGTGATCTTTGGTGACTGACGCTCTTTTCCACTTAGCATATTGTTTTAAAGGTTTATACCTGTGGTAGCATATATCAGTAGTTCATTCCTTTTTATGCTGCATAATATAATACAGGTATTTATTATAAGGATATACCACATTTTGTGTATCCATTTATCACTTGAACATTTGAACATACTTTTTGGCTGTTGGTTAAGTTTTTGTGTGAACATATGTTTTCAGTTTTCTTGGTTATATAACTAAGTGGAACCACTGGCTCAAATAGTAACTGTTTTAAACTTTTTGAGAAATAGATGATAATATTAGAAGAGATACTGATGTGATTATGGTTAGCACAGAGCAAATGCTGCTAAATTGAAAATATTGTCCTTTTTTTTTGAGACAGAGTCTCACTTATTAACCCTTGGTAGAGTGCTGTGGTGTCACAGCTCACAGCAATCTCCAAATCCTTAGGCTTAGGTGATTCTCTTGCCTCAGCCTCCTGAGTAGCTGGGACCTCAGGTGCCCGCCACAACGCCTGGCTATTTTTTTGTTGCAGTTTGGCTGGGGCTGGGTTTGAACCCACCACCCTTGGTATATGGGGCCGGTGCCTTACCCACTGAGCCACAGGCACCGCCCAGTGTCCATTCTCTTTTTATATTGAAATATGTAAATAGGTTAGCCCAAATATTAGCAGAAATGTTGTCTTTTACTTCTGTTCAGAGTAGCTTTTTCAGTTTTTGAAGACAAAATTTGTCAAATAAACAAACTGCCTCTGTGATTCTTTTGGATGTTCACCAAAACTTATAATACTGTTCTGTGTTAGTTTTTACTTATGTAAGCTATGTCCTGAATACCCAATTTTTGATGTATGAGCTAATTTTTTTCTCTGTGCTTATCTAAGTCTGCTCAGAGACAAATGACCTGAAGCTATTCTTATCCTTAGTGGTGATTTAGTATAAATTTGTGAGGTGTGCTCTTTTTTCCTGTGTTCTATGGATAGAGTACACTATTTTCGGGAGATGAAAATAGGCCACAAAGGCATTGATGGTTACTATTAGTTTGCATTAATTTTCACCTCCCATAAAAATAGCAAAATGCCTCATCCTCGTGGTAAAGCTACTTTTGAGGTTGGCCTTTAGAGTTCTTATATGTTAAAAGGTATATAAATAACAATTTAAAGTCATCTAAAATATGTAATTATCAAAACAAATAATTGATATGAGCTTGCTGTTTGATTTTTCTTCTAGGTCAAATTTTAAAATATTTAATTTTTATATTATAATACAAATAATTGTTACCTAAAGAGTTTTCTGTGAGCAGATGTTATGGAACTTTATATAGTACTTAGATGATTGAGAACATGGAAGAGTCTGTTCCTACTTTTTCACTTACTGAAGGCAAATACAGTTTTGAGTTATTTATTTATTTTGTTGAGACAGAGCTTCATATGTCGCCCTCGGTAGAGTGCTATGGTGTCACAGCTGAGAGCAACCTCAAACTCTTGCTCAAGGGATTCTCTTGCTTCAGCCTTCCAAGTAGCTGGGACTACAGGCGCCCGCCACAACACCCGGCTATTTTGTTGTTGTTGTCATTGTTGTTTTAGCAGGCCTTGAACCTGCCAGCCCCAGTGCATGTGGCTGGTGCCCTAATCATTGAGCTATGGGCATTTTGAGTTTTTTTGTTTTTGAGATAGAGTCTCACTATGTTGCCCTTGGTAGAGTGCCATAGCATAACAAACAGCTCACAAGCAACCTCAAACGCTTGGCTTAAACGATTCTCTTGCCTTAGCTTCCCAGGTAGCTGGGACTACTGGCGCCCGCCACAACACCTGGCTATTTTTTTGTTGCAGTTTAGCTGGCCCATTCCAGGTTCCAACCCGCCACATGCGGGGTTTGTGTCTGGTGCCGTAACCACTGTGCTATGGGCGCCAAGCCGCATTTTGAGTTTTTAAGTGTTACATTTACTTGAGAATTTCAGGTCAAGAAAAACCTTGCATTCTAGACACTTTTCAGACTAGAAACTAGTGATACTGTAGATACTGTTACTAGAAAGAAAAGGGAAATAAGACAGATATGATAAAAGATATTTTGTACATACTGTTACTAGAAAGAAAAGGGAAATAAGACAGATATGATAAAAAGAACAAATAGCAGTTAAAATGCAAAGGTGCTTTACATCACCAGTAAATGTAGAGAAATCTTATTAATCTTTTTATTGCTCATATTTATTTATTTTTTTTTTTAGAGACAGAGTCTCACTTTGTCGCCCTCGGTAGCGTGCTGTGGCATTACAGCTCACAGCAACCTACAGCTCTTGGGCTTAGGTGATTCTCTTGCCTCAGCCTCCTGAGTGGCTGGGACTACAGGCGCCGGCCACAACACCCGGCTATTTGGGGGGTTTTTTGTTGCAATTTGGCTGGGGCCATGTTCGAATCCACCACCCTCAGTATATGGGGCCAGTGTCCTACTCACTGAGCCACAGGCACCACCCTATTGCACGTATTTTTTGCTGTTCAGATGGCTATTTGAATTTTTAAAACTTGTAGAAAATATTGACCTGAGTATGAGAGAACATAAGCTCTTATACTCTGATAGAAGTATAAATTGGTACTGTAGTGCTCTCTTATCTGTGATTTCAATTGTTTGCAGTCAACTGTGGTCTGAAAACGTATTTTGAGAGAGAGTGAGACAATATCCACATAACTTTCATTGTAGTATATTGTTATAGTTGCTCTATTTTATTATTAGCTATTGTTGTTAATCTCTTACGGTGCCTAATTTATAAATTAAACTTTATCATGGGTATGTATGTATAGGAAAAAACAGTATATGTAAGGTTCAGTACTATCCACGGTTTCAGGTATTCACTGAGGGTCTTAGAATGTATCTCCTTTGGATAAGGGAAGACTACTACATAGACTTAAAGGGAGGTTTGGAATTATCTTGCAAAATTTAAAATGCTTATGCCAAGTCTATTTCTGTGTTACAGAATTTTTTATATGTAAGAAAAGGAACCCTCCCCAATGTATTTTATGTGATTAGTATAACCTGTTATCAACACCAGATAAGGATATTACATAAGGAAAATCTTGTGAGGGCAATCGGTGGGACCACACCTACAGTGCATCTTAAAAGGGTACATGTGAAATTTACTAAATGTAGAATACGAATACCCTTACACAATAACTAAGAAAATGCCATGAAGGCTATGTTAACCAGTTTGATGAAAATATTTCAAATTGTATATAAAATCAGCACATTTTACCCCACGATTGCATTAATGTACATAGCTATGATTTAATTAAAAAAAAAAGGAAAATTGTGTGCTAGTTTACTTACGAACATAGGTGCAGAAATTGACCCAAAGCAATAGACATAGAATCCAATAATATATGAGAAGCCAAAGTATGTTCATTCCAAAAATTCAAGGTTAGGTTATTAAAAAATCTTTTAATGTAGTATTATAGATTAAAAGTGAAAACCACGATCATTTCAATAGATGCAGGAAAAGTATTTGGCAAAAGTCAATATTCATTCATGGCAAATGTTCTTAGTCAACTAGGACTAGAAGGAAACTTGTTTTATCTGGTGAAGAGTATTTACCAAAATCCTAGTGCAAAACATAATATTTAATGATAAAATGCTTGGTATATTCTCTTTAAAATCAAGCTCAAGAGAGGGATACCTGAATTCCTTGTTTCCTTTTGGTATTGTACTGAAGATTCTAGCTAACAAAATTAGATAAGAAGAAATGAAAAGATAAGGATTGGGAAGGAAACAAAAGTCTTTATTTTTCTCAGGTGATGTTACTGTATATGCTTTTGGGTTTTCTGTATACATAAATTGTTAGAATTACTAAGAGTTCAAATTTTCTGTATCTTTAAGGTCAATTTACAAAACTCAGTTGCATTTTTATTACCTGCAGTTAACTATTAAAACATAATTTTTTTTTTTTTTTTTTTTTGAGACAAGAGTCTTACTCTGTCACCCTGGGAAGAGTTTTGTGGCATCTCAGCTCACAGCAACTGCAGTCTCTTGGGCTTAATCAATCTCTGGGACTAAAGGTGTGCTTTACCATGCCTGGCTAGTTTTTCTATTTTTTTAGTAGAGATGGGGTCTCCCTCTCATTCAGGCTAGTCTGGTACTCCTGAGCTCAAGCCATCCTCCTGCCTTGGCCTTCCAGACTGCTAAGATTACAGGTGTGAGCCACTGCGCCTGGTTAAAAACATAGTTTTTTTAAAAAGGCAATTAGAAAGTTCACTAGAAAAGTTGGCAAAAGACATGAAAGAAGACAGGATATGAAAGAAAAGAAATATGAGAAGCTGATAAATACACAAAAAATATTTAGCGTCATTAGTATCGGGGAAGGCAAATTAAAGCTACAATGAAAGGGTGAAAGCAAAAATGGCAGAGTAGTAACTTCATGGGCCATCCTTCTGCTGAATCACCAAAAAACCTGGCAAAACTGTCAGAATCAAGTTTATCAGAACTCTAGAAAAATAGTCAAATGTTTGCAGCAACCAGGCAGACAGCGAGGAGAAAGGGCATTGAAACAAGATAGGAGATCTTCGTAGTGTTTTAATTTACCCTAGCCTCACCTTTCTGAGCAGCGGTTCTCAACCTGTGGGTCGCGACCCACAGGAACTGTATTAAAGGGTTGTGGCATTAGGAAGGTTGAGAACCACTGGTCTAGAAGATGGCAGCCTGTGTTCTGTGTAGGTACCTGATTTAAGAGAGAGTAGACTATTTTCATAAAGGATTGTATTATATTCATCTGTTTCTACCTGACTTGGGATTTCCTCAAAGGACCATCACATGGGACATTTTTTTTCTTTCCTCTTTTTCCCTTTTCTTTCTTTTTAAAAAACATTCAAAAATGTTCAGTTTCCAACAAAAAATTATGAAGCAAGCAAAGAAAGTATGCCTCATTCATAGAAAAAATTTAATGAAAACTATCCCTGAGGAAGCACAGATATTAGACTTATTAGACAAAACTTTAAATCAGTTATCTTTTTTTTTTTTTTTTAATAGAGACAGAGTCTCACTGTACCGCCCTCGGCAGAGTGCCATGGCGTCACACGGCTCACAGCAACCTCTAACTCTTGGGCTTATGCGATTCTCTTGCCTCAGCCTCCCGTAAATCAGTTATCTTAAAAAACTAAAGTATACCATAGGCAAGGAACTGAAGGAATCCAGGAGAATTATATCTCAACAAATAGAGAATATCAATAAAGGGATAGCATTTTGGAACAGAAATTGCAATAATTGAAATTAAAAATTCACTAGAGGAGTTCAACAGCAGATACAGAAGAATCAGTGAACCACTAATGTATATGCATCATGGAAAGGAGAGGGAGAAAGGTGCAGAAAACATGTATGAAGATGTAATTGCCAAAACCATTCCAAATTCAATAAAAGATATGAATCTATACAGTCAAGAAACTCTGCTAATTCCCAAGAAGGCAAACTCAAGGAGATCCATGCCAAGACATATTTAATTAAATTGTTAAAGGCCAGAGATAAAGAGAGAATCTTGAAAGCCGCATGCGAGAAGCAACTTGTAACATGTAAGGGATCTTAAATAAGATTACTTTTTGCTGATTTCTCAGCAGAAGCCATGGAGGTTAGAATGCAGTGGGATGGCATATTTTACAGTGCTGAAATCCCTTGCAAATCAGGAATTGTAAATCTGGCAAAATGTCCAGGAAGAAGGAGAAATCGAGATTTACCCAGATAAACCAGAATTGGCTCAGATAAAACAATAGCTGAGAAGGTTCATTATTAATAGACCTGTCCTAAAAGAAATACTAAAGAGAATTTTTCAGACCCACACAGATCTATTAAATGTAGTTTTTGGCATAGAGTCAAAGAATATGCACTTTATTTTTCATTTTATTTTATTTTATTTGAGACAGCGTTTTACTTTGTCACCCTCGGTAGAGTGCTATGGATTCACAGCTGACAGCAACCTCAAATTCTTGGGCTCAAGCGATTCTCTTGTCTCAGCTTCCCAAGTAGCTGGGACTACAGGAGCCCACCACAACACCTGGCTGTTTTTAGAGATGGGGTCTCACTCTTGCTCAGGCTGGTCTTGAACCCGTGAGGTCAGGTGATCTACCCTTCTTGGCTTCCCAGAGTGCTAGGATTATAGGTATGAACCATTGTGCCCGGCCAGAATATGCATTTTAAATAAACCATCCTATTGGTTCTTAACACCTTAATATAGAGTCCTTGCCAGGATGTGGTGCAGTGCAAACTCTCTTTTTTGCAGTTTTGGCTAGAGCCGGGCTTGACCCTGCCACCCCCTGTATATGGGGCCAGTGCCCTACTCCTTGAGCCACAGGTACCACCCAACTCTTAAATACTGTTAGAAAATGTGTAAATTTGTACAACCGCTTCAGAAAACAGTTTGGCATTACCTAGCAGAAGATGTTTAGACCATAAAATAGTTGTATAGATTGCATATAGAGAAACTTTTGTACTTTTGCAGCAGAAAGCCCATACAATAATGTTCATTGTGGCCATTTATAATAGTAAAACACTGTTTAATGATTCCCTTTTCCTAATATGTGATTTATTTCTGTGTTTTTCCAGCTCTGGGACCATTTGGATCACACGATGCTTTTTCAAGATTTTAGACCATTTCTAAGTAGCAATCCACTGGACCAAGATAATAGAACCAATGAGAGGGGTCACCAAACTCACACTGACTTTTGGGGACCAAGTCAGCCTCCTCGGCTACCAGTGACTCGTAGATACAGATCTCGAGGAAGTACTCGTCCTGATCGATCTCCCGCTATTGAAGGGTGAGCTGTTGTTTTTTACATTCTCTTTAAAGGAAGTTTCAATGAAGGATTGAAGATTAGCATGATCTAATCTTTATGAAATTCTTATACTTTATTACCTTTGTGGACAAGATGGAGATTAGATAGGCAGGATGAACATGAAGCTAAGTGTCATGTTTGTAATCACCTATTACCTAGTCTGTATTCAACGATATTTTTAAAATAACAGGTGATAAACTAATGTTATAAGTCTCCGGTTAGCATTTTTATTAATGTCTCAGATTAATATATAGATATTATATGTCTTAGTCAATTTTATGTTTGTTGTAACAGAATAGCTGAGACTAGGTAATTTATAAAGATCAGAGATTTATTGCTTACATTTCTGGTGGATGGGAAGTCCAAGGTCCAGGGACCCACATCAGGCAAGGGCCTTCTTGCTGCGTCATCCCATGGTGGAAAGCAGGAGGGGTGGAGCATTCATGAGTGAGAAGGAAGTCATCCCATGATAACTGATCCATTTCCACGATAAAGGCATTCCTCCACTCATAAAGGCAGAGCTGTCATGACCTAATCATAATCATCTCGTAAAGTTCCCCCCTCTCAACACTGTTGCATTGAGGACTAAGTTTCCAACACATGGCCTTTGGGGGACACATTCAAACCATACGTATATACTTATCAAAACTTTAGAAGATAAGAAAAGAGATATCAAATATAGGGTGGTCATAAAGTTCATATGTAATTTAAATAGACAACTATTTAAAATTGCACACGAACTTTTTGGCAACTCTGTATATTAGAAGACATTAGGATTCAAAAAGATTTCAACAGATCAGAGCAATGGACTTTATATGTGAACGTCTCATGACTGCAAAACCAGTCATGCAACAAATGTTTATTGAGTGTCTTTTATTTATGGGCAACTGTTCTAGGCACTGGGAATACAATGATAAGCAAAACTGTTTTCATTCCTCCTGTTTAGTAGGAATAATAAATGTTAATCTTAAGTGTTCCCTATATGTTTAGGACTATGCTTCATGCATTATCTGCTTTATTTAATCTATGTGAAGTGAAAGGTGCTGTTCCTGTTTTCATTTTATATAAAAATAAACTGAGACAGGCTCAGTACCTGTGGCTCAGCTGCTAGGGCGCTAGCCACATACACTGGAGTTGGTGGGTTCAAATCCAGCCTGGGCCTGCCGAATAGCAATGACAACTGCAACAAAAAAAATGGCTGGGCATTGTGGCGGGTTCTTGTAGTCCCAGCTGCTTGGGAGGCTGAGGCAAGAGAATCACTTAAGCCTAAGAGTTGGAGGTTGCTGTGAGCTGTGATGCCACGGCACTTTATTGAGGGCGACAGCTTGAGACTCTGTCTCAAAAAAAATAAATAAAAAGATAAACTGAGACAAAGAGAAATAAAGTAACACTCAATGGTGGACCTAGGACTTGAACCCAAGGCTGTATGAATCTGGTGCTATACTTTCATATCAGCCAGTAGGCATATATAGTGATATCAATTTAAATTTAAATTAATTAAAAGTTAGTTAAAGTCAAAATTCAAAATTCCTCAGTCCTAGTAGCTGCATTTCAATGGCTCAGTGGCCACATGTAGTTAATAGCTAAACTATATATATATATATATATATATTTTTTTTTTTTTTTTGTAGAGACAAGAGTTTCACTTTATTGCCCTCGGTAGAGTGCCGTGGCGTCACACAGCTCACAGCAACCTCCAACTCCTGGGCTTAAGCGATTCTCTTGCCTCAGCCTCCCGAGTAGCTGGGACTACAGGCGCCCGCCACAACGCCCGGCTATTTTTTTGTTGCAGTTTGGCCGGGGCTGGGTTTGAACCCGCCACCCTCGGCATACGGGGCCGGCGCCCTGCTCACTGAGCCACAGGCGCCGCCTAGTTAAACTATATTTGACAACACAGATTATAGAAAATTTGCATCATCTCAGAAAGCTCTATTGGACAGTGTTGTTCTAAACCCTACACTTTCCACCCCCACACCTTCTAGACTTAACTATTAACATTTGACTTGTTTGTCACCTATCTATCCATCAGTTCAAATTATGTTTTATGCATTTCAAAGTTAATTTCAGATAGTCCTTAGGATATGGGAAATTAGATTTAATGGGATTGTCTAGGACAAAAATTAGTCAAATTTTAGATTATTTTAATAGCTTATGGTGGCCAGAGAGGTAACTCCATTATATCCTGTGCCAATTAAACTATATGTGGATTACTTTCCCTTCTCTGTTTTGTTAGTTTTGTTTTGTTTGTTTGTTTTAACATTTCAAAACACTAAGGAAGTACAAATGTTTTTCTTACATGGGTAGCTTTTGTGATGCTTATATAAGTGTGCCTGTCATCCTTTAGGTTGGCTTTTGCCCCTCTACTCCTCTCTGTGCCAGTGTGTGCTTATCAGTTAGTTCCACTTTATTAGAAAGTATGTGTAGTGTTTCTCTATTGTGTGAGACTCCATTGTTGAGCTATTTTCTGCTACAGTTTAAACCCTTACCGCCTATGCTGTGTATCTTTTTTTTTCCCTTGCCACCCACTGAACTGCTAATTTTTTTTTTTTGTTGTTGTTTTTTGAGACAGAGTCTCATTATGTCACCCTTGGTAGAGTGCTGTGGCGTCACAGCTCACAGCAACCTCAAACTCTTGGGTTTAAGCGATTCTCTTGTCTCAGCCTCCTGAGTAGCTGAAACTATAGGTGCCCACCACAACGCCTGGTTGTTTTTAGAGATGGGGTCTCACTCTTGCTCAGGCTGGTCTCAAATACATGAACTCAGGCAATCCACCTGCCTTGGCCTCCCAGAGTGCTAGGATTACAGGCATGAGCCATTGTGCCCAGCTCTAATCTGGTAATTTTGGACCAGTGCTCTGGTCTACTTTTCCTTGCTCCTCTATTAGGGGATGGTTAAATGCTGCTGAAGGAAAATCACATATATGTGCTCATTGGTGCCCCTGCATTTAATCTTCATTGGACTATGATTGCTTTTGATTTGTCTTTTGTTTTACATTCCCTCTGCAAGTACAGTAGCACCTCTGTAGATTGACCGCCCAAGGGATGAAATAAACTGGTTAGCATATGGAGGTGGTCAACATAAGGAAATAAGCCTGCTGTATGCTGATGTACATGTGGTATGTGTTTGTTCAATGAAAATTAGGTCAACTTAACAAGGTAGTTGATGTAGGAAAGTGATCAACTATGCAGGTTCTACTGTATTTTGAACTTTATCAAAGTTTACTCTTTAGGTTTCCTGTTCAGTAGCTGGATTCTCAGGGGTTGACTTAGATACTCTGTTATGAAAATTGGGGTGTTAGGCATGAGCTCCCCAAAACTCTGTGCCCAGCTTCTCTACATCAACATTCATTTCTCCCTCCAGTCTCCTGAGATGTGGTATCCTTTTACTCAAGACAAACCTGTCAGCCCATGTTTCTGGCCCATGCTAATATCCCTTTCTTCTGGGAGTTTGTTTTATCCATTTTCTTCTTCCTGCTCCCATTTCCCCATTTATGCCCCTTGTCTGTACTTTTACCCTTTAGCTCCATGGTTTTCAATCCTGGCTGTACATTAGTGTCACTGAGGATTTTTTTTTTTTTTTTTTGTAGAGACAGAGTCTCACTGTACCGCCCTCGGTAGAGTGCCGTGGCATCACACGGCTCACAGCAACCTCTAACTCTTGGGCTTACGCGATTCTCTTGCCTCAGCCTCCCAAGCAGCTGGGACCACAGGTGCCCGCCACAATGCCTGGCTATTTTTTTTTGTTGTTGTTGCAGTTTGGCCGGGGCTGGGTTTGAACCCACCACCCTCGGCCTATGGGGCCGGCGCCCTACTCACTGAGCCACAGGCGCCGCCCAGGATTTTTTTTTAATACCCGTACCTGGGCCCTACTGCCCCACCTCCCCAGGATTGTAATTTCATTAGTGTGAGACGAGTTCAGATATTGGTAAATTTTTTTTTTTTTTTTTTGAGACAGAGTCTCACTATGTCGCCCTTGGTAGAGTGTCATGGTGTCACAGCTCACAGCAACCTCCAACTCTTGGGCTTAAGCGATTCTCTTGTCTCAGCCTCACAAGTAGCTGGGACTACAGGCGCCTGCCACAATGCCTAGCTATTTTTTGGTTGTAGTTGTCATTGTTTGGCAGGCCTGGGCTGGGTTCGAACCCGCCAGCTCCAGTGTATGTGGCTGGTGCCCTAGCCGCTGAGCTACAGGCGCCGAGCCAACAACTTCTTGATAGACATTTCCATGTCTACATGTTCCATGGATACTCCAAATTCACCAAGATGGAAACTAAACTTTTTCTTCTAAACTCGATCCTTTTTCTTTATTTTTGATTTGGTTAGGGATACCACTCTGTACCCAAGTTAGAAGCCTGGGCATTAGCTTCGTATAGTCTCTTAGTCACCACTGATCCACACACATGCTAATTAGTCATCTAGTCTTTCTGACTTTTATTTCTTATTTCTCAACTCCTATCTTGTCCAGCCATTTTCACCATAGTTCCAATTCCCATGTTTCTTGCTTGCCCCACTATTGCATTAGCCTCTTGGCGTCTTTCTCCTTCAAGGCTTTTCCATTGTTAAATTTATTCCCATATTACCTATGTAGGATCATCTACCTAAATTTTCAAATCTGTATTACTCCCCTGCTTAGGGTCCACAACTTTAAAGGCCCTCTGTGTTTTATAATTCTTCCAACCTCTGCAGCCTTATTTTTTGTCGCTTCCTGCTTTTCTTTAACTCAGTACCAAACTCAGAGTTTTCTATGTGTACCATGCTGTGTCATGTTCTATTATCTTTGCCTAATCCCTTTTTTGGGGCAGAGATACCTCTACTGCTTTTTTAATCCAATTAAATCAATACTTCTTTCAGTCAGAAATTTCAGATACGGTATGAAGATATGGTTTGTTTCTGCTATATGATGCGTGTAGCTACAGCTGTAAGACTAAAGGTAAGAGCCTGGAATCATCTGCAGACTCATTTGTTCACATATCTGGCAGTTAATGCTAGGTGGTGGCTGAGAGTCTAGTCTGTGCAGGCCGCTGGAAAAGCCACAGATGACTTCCTTTAGTTTTCAGAGTCTGTGCTAGATTTTTTTATTTTTTGCACAAATGTCATTAATTTGGAGTTGTCTGATTGTTTCTTCACTGGGTAATAATATCAAATACATGGTGATGTGTCAGTGTGTCACTATAGGTGGTAGACTATGTTGGATTCTCCCGTCCTGGATAATGATAATTTTCTTCTTACGAAAGGTACCCTTTTTCCTTTGTAAATAGTACATAATCTTAGTGGTGACTTAGAAATTGAGTGAAGATCTGGTACCCTAATAATTTTTCACCTAATGATATTTGCATCCATTGATGATTCTTGCCTGAATTATTACAGTAGTGGCTATAAAGTAATGATTTTCTATTTCTATGTTTCCTTCTATAGATATTAGGCATTCTTTCTTTCTTTTTTTTTTTTTTTAAAGAAAAAGTCTTTCTTTTTGCCCCACCTTATCTGTCTGTCTTACATGGTTATTTATTTACTTTAGCATGGACTTATGTGTTTTTCGTTTTTATTTTTTTGAGACAGAGTCTTACTTTGTTGCCTGGACTAAAGTGTAATGGCATGATCATAGCTCACTATAAACCTCAAACTTTTGGGTTCAAGGCTACTGTCTAAACTGTTTAGATCCAACTACTGTAAGTTGGGATTATTTGACCATCAAAATGAATAATGATTGAAATAAAATCCATGAGGCCAGGCATGGTAGCTCACACCTGTACTTTAGGAGGCCAAAGTGGGAGGATCACTGAGGCCAGGAGTTTGAGACCAACCTGGGCAACATAGTGAGACTTGAGACTCTTGTTTCTACAAAAGCTAAAAAAAAATGTCAACTGGATGTGGATGTGCCCTGTAGTCCCATCTACTTAGGAGGCTGGGGCTGGAGGATCGATTACTTGACTACAGGAGTTTGAGGCTGCATCCAGGAGGATGCTATGATTGTATCATTCCACTCCATCCTGGGTAGTAGAATGAAACCCTGTCTCTTAAAAAAATTAATAAAACAAAAATAAAAAACTTTTCTCAAAAATTCCTTGTCAGACTAATAAAATATCAGTGTGAACACATTAGCCTGAATCATTCTTCCTTGGCTGCTTTTCCTTTTCATTCCATAGAACATCTTGGTATATTATACTATGACATTGTGCCTTTCACTAATAGCAGAGAGTGGGAGAAGGACTCAAGCTTCCTTTTCTCACATGTCCTTTGCAGATAATCTTAATACCTTAGTAGTGTGCAAGTAATGTATATAACTTGATTTAAGGTGACTTATAGGGGCTTTTTCCTAAAACATAACAATAAGTCTGTGGTAGGTAGCAGCAGGCTAGTTTGGGGTCTTAATCATATCGGGGTTGGATCCCTGGTTCTCTCTTTTTTTTTTTGTTTCTTTCTTTTTTTTTTTTGGCCGGGGGCCAGGCTTGAACCTGCCACCCCTGGTATATGGGGCCTGCGCCCTACTCCTTGAACACAGGCACCACCCCACTCTTTGGTCTTTCTTTCACACTTACTGCCTTAGGTGGCAAGGGGAAAGATTTGGCATCAGTTTATTTACCTCTTGTCTTTTTTTTTTTTTTTTTTTGAGACAAAGTCTTACTATGTCACCCTCGGTAGAGTGCTATGGCGTCACAGCTCACAGCAACCTCAAACTCTTGGGCTTAAGTGATTCTCTTGCCTCAGCCTCCCAAGCAGCTGGGACTACAGGTGCCCACCACGCCTGGCTATTTTTTTGTTCTTGTTTAGCTAGCCAGGGCCAGGTTCAAAGCCGCCATCTTTGGTGTATATGGCTAGCGCCATAACTACTGTGCTACGGGCGCTGCCAGATCTACCTGTTTTTAACCTTATTTAGAGGTATTGTGAAAGGAAGCTTCATATTTTTACATGTGCAGACATTACTGACAATATTTTGAATAGCCATTTTTCCACTCATCTTTTTTGCTAAGTAGAGACTACTACCTGAAATAGGATCAAAACATACCAGATATACTTTCTGAGGCTGTTTGACATATTTCTCACCGAGATCTAAGGGGTCTATTGGAAGGATGTCTGGGGAAATTTTTCCTCTCTTTTAAAAGAAATACCTGAGGAGACGGGCGGCACCTGTGGCTCAGTGAGTAGGGCGCCAGCCCCATATGCCAAGGGTGGCAGGTTCAAACCCAGCCCCGGCCAAACTGCAACAAAAAAATAGCCGGGCGTTGTGGCGGGCACCTGTAGTCCCAGCTACTCGGGAGGCTGAGGCAAGAGAATCGCGTAAGCCCAGGAGTTAGAGGTTGCTGTTAGCCGTGTGACGCCACGGCACTCTACCGAGGGCGGTACAGTGAGACTCTGTCTCTACAAAAAAAAAAAAGAAATACCTGAGGAGGTTCCTAGTGCTTTACTCCTGTGTGAAGAAGTGATGCTTGGAGTTGCTGCAGCCATCTTGTGACTGTGTGTGGAAGACATGGTTGAGGTGCTAAGGATGGCAGAGTAGGGAAATGGAAAGAGGCATCTTTCGTTGAGTTGCCATACCAAACCTGGGATTTTTTATGTTCATACTGTTTGTTAATTCCACAGTTTAAGCCATTTTTAGTCAGATACCTGTTATTTGCAGCTGAATACATCTTTTAACTTATATTATTTATACAGATGGAAAAACATTTGCCTTTATAGAAAGTAACCATAAAAATAAACACATTAAAAATAAAGCAAACCTTATTAAATTGAAAAAAATTTAAAAATAAAAAATAATCATTGATAAAATGGCTTTTGCTTTCTATTTTTTCTTTTTAGAGACAGAGTCTCACTTTATCGACCTTGGTAGAGTGCCCGGGCATCACAGCTCATAGTAGCTGGGACTATAGGTTCCCGCTACAACACCTGGCAATTTTTTGTTGCAGGGCCAGGTTCGAACCCACCACCCTCAGTATATGGGGCTGGCACCCTACTCACTGAGCCACAGGTACTGCCGGCTTTTGCTTTCTAAAGTAGACATCTACCTATTTCTCTAATTTTATTCCACACCTGTTCTCTCTTTGCTCTCTCCATTCTGTCCTCACTGGCCTTTTAGTCCCTCCCAACTGCTCTGTTCCCTTCAACCAAGAAGGGCCTTTGCACATTTCACTTTCATCTGTCTAGATTACTGGAATGTTCTGCCTCTAGACTTGCCGTTACCCCCACCCCTTTCTTTCTTAGGTTAACTCAGACCCATCCTGTGCATGTAATGTCAAGTAGCACTTCCTCCAGGTACCTTTTCCTGATACTCTCACGGGGTCCCTGTGTGTGTTTTCACAGAACGCTGTGTGCTTTTTAGCACTAGCCACAGGAGTAGTTTTATTTTGGGGTGGCTATTTAATGTCTTTCTTCCCAACTAGACTGTAAGTTCCAAGAAGGGATGGATATATTCCTCTAGTCTAAAGCCTAACATAATAACCCGGCGTATAGTGAAACATTATCCATAATTTTTTTTTTTTGGTAAAGGCAGAGTCTTACTTTATTGCCCTTGGTAGAGTGCTGTGGCATCACAGCTCACAGCAGTCTCCGACTCCTGTGTTCAGGCGATTCTTTTGCCTTAGCCTCCCAAGTAGCTGGGACTACTGGCGCCCGCCACAATGCCCGGGTATTTTTGTTGTTGTTATTGTTGTTGCAGTTTGGCTGGGGCCAGGTCTGAACCTGCCACCCTCGGGTACATGGGGCCGGCGCCCTGCCCATTAGGCCACAGGCGCCACCCCATTATCCATAATTTTAAAATACATGTATGTTAGTGAATTTGTGCATTTCCTTTTGAATGTAACTTTTATTAGTCTTAATTTTACATTTTGTCACTTAGGCCTTATTAAATTGGATTCTAATTATTGCCAAAGTAACAGGGAAATGGTAGAGGATGAGCATAAGAGTTATTGTTAATTTTCTTACGTTATTGAATATTGTGGGAGAAGTTTTGAGATTCTGGGTTTTCCAGGTTCTCCAAATCCTGAATAAATATCATCTTGTTTGTCTTTGATTTTTCACCTAAGAAATGTGGCAGGCTTTTGAATTAAAATAAGTGTGTAACCATTTAATTTGTTCTAAACCTGTCCTTGTAGATATAAAAATCATTTAATAGAAGTACACCTTCCCTGGAAAACACTGCCCTAACATGTTTATTCTAAGTATACATTTAGAAAGAAAATAGCAATTAAGCATATGTAAAAATATTTAAAAATATTTTTTGCTGTTTATAGGGAAAGTAAAAGATCCAATTTATACACCTGTTTATTGTAATTTTTCTCACAGTTCCATGAAGGCAGGGATAATATCTAATTGAATATTTGCAATATTTGGTTTTCTTCATGTAACAGTGTATCTTGTTGATCTTTCTATGTCATTGTTTAATATATCTGCCAGATTTGTCACATTTAAACACATCAATAGAATTCTATTTTATAAATATAAGTAATTTATACATGTGTAGTCTCCTATTTATAGACAGTGGGTATCTTTGTTTTTGTTTTTTTTTTGAGAGGGTCTCAAGCTATTGAGGGTCTCAAAAGCTATTGCCCTGGGTAGAGTGATGTGGCATCACAGCTCACAGCAACCCCAAACTCTTGGGCTTAAGCAATTCTCTTGCCTCAGCCTCCCAAGTAGCTGGGACTACAGGTACCTGCCACAACGCCTGGCTATTTTTTTTTGTTGCAGTTGTCATTGTTGTTTTAGCTGGCCTGGGCCAGGTTCGAACCCGCCAGCCTCTGTGTATACATGGCCCAGCGCCCTACCCACTGAGCTGCAGGGGCTGCCTGACAGTGGGTACCTTTTAGATTCTTTTTTTTATCCTTATATACTTACTACATTGAACCCTGTTACTTGTTTATGTATCTCTGTGTGTCTGTGAATATGTATCTTTCTATGTTTTCCATTCTTTTCTCTCTCTCTTTTTTTAAATTGATACAGAGCCTCACTTTGTTGCTCTCTGTAGAGTGCTGTAGTGTCTTAGCTCACAGCAACCTCAAACTCTTGGGCTCAAGTGACTCTCTTGCCTCAACCTCCCTAGTAGCTGGGACAACAGATGCCTGCCACAATGCTGGGCTATTTTTTTTGTTTGTTTGTTTAGCAGGCCCAGGCTGGGTTGGAACCCACCAGCCCCAGTGCATGTGGCTGGCACCCTAACCACTGAGTTACGGGCGCCCAGGCCCATCTTTTTCTCTTTGTACTTTAATTTGGATATTTCCTATTGATCCATTTTCAGTTTCATTAATCTTATCTTCTTCCATGTCTAGTCTTCTGCTATCTAATGAATTCTTTATTTCATACATAATTTTTTTGTGACAAAGTCTCACTTTTATCACTCTGGGTAGAGTGTTGTGGCATCATAGCTCACAGCAACCTCAAACTCTCGGGCTCAGTGATTTTTTTGCCTTAGTTTCCTGAGTAGCTGGGATTACAGGAGCCAGCCACAACATCTGGCTATTTTTAGAGATGGGGGTCTCACTCTTGCTCGGCCTGGTCTCCAGCTCCTGAGCTCAAGCAGTCCACCTGTCTTGGCATTCCCAGAATGCTAGGGATTACAGGCATGAGCCACCTCACCTGGCCTTATGTGTAATATTTTTAATTGCCAAAATTTAAGTTTAATTGGTTTATGGATTCAAATGCTTTAGTTAAATTATCCATCTTTTCTTTTCTTTTCTCAGTATGTCCTTAGTAGAGTGCTGCGGTGTTTCAGCTTACAGCAACCTCAAACTCTTGGACTTACGTGATTCTTTTGTCTCAGCCTCCCAAGTAGCTGGGACTACAGGTGCCTGCCACTACTCCTTGTTATTTTTAGAGATGGGGGTCTAACTCTTGCTTAGGCTGGTCTTGAACCGGTGAGTTCAGGCCATCCACCCATTTCAGCCTCCCAGAGTGCTAGGATTACAGGAGTGAGCTACCGCGCCTGGCCTCTCTTCATCTTTTTTATAACAAATTAGTCATAATTAATTTAAAGTCTTTTTTTTGGTAACTCCATTATCTAGAGTACATCAAGATCTATTTTTAATCTTTTTCTTTTGGTTTTTGATTATTTGTCCTATCATTTGGCGTATCTAGTAATTTTTGCTTGAGTATAGGTAATTGGTATACAAAATTCTGTCTCAGGGGTCCTCAAACTACGTCCCACGGGCCACATGAGGTGTTGTGATTGTATTTGTTCCCATTTTGTTTTTTTACAAAATATCTTATTTTATCAAAATAAGATATGTGCAGTGTGCATAGGAATTTGTTCATAGTTTTTTTTTTTTTTTTACTATAGCCTGGCCCTCCAGTGGTCTAAGGGACAGTGAACTGGACCCCTCTTTTAAAAGTTTGAGGACCCCTGTGTCTAAACAGTATTATTTTTTGCTAAATATGTTATGTTCTTTTCTCCTAGACATTCACAGAATAGTAGATGATCATTTTGATTCTGTCAGGGGCTCTACCAAAACAAGAGTTGGTTGCAGCCCTGATAAGGATAGTCAACTAAGGGGTTACCTTGTTACCCTTGGCTTTCAGAGTTTTTTTTTGTTTGTTTGTTATTTTTTTTTTTTTTTGTAGAGACAGAGTCTCATTGTACCACCCTCGGTAGAGTGCCGTGGCGTCACACGGCTCACAGCAACCTCCAGCTCTTAGGCTTACGTGATTCTCTTGCCTCAGCCTCCTGAGCAGCTGGGACTACAGGCGCCCACCACAACACCCGGCTATTTTTTGTTGCAGTTTGGCCGGGGCTGGGTTTGAACCCGCCATCCTCGGCATATGGGGCCGGCGCCCTACTCACTGAGCCATAGGCGCCGCCCGGCTTTCAGAGGTTTTAACTCAGAGCTTGATATATTTTGTGGAACCCTTTCTTCAGTAGGTCCTGAACTGTAATCTTGGTTTCATGAGATTGCTGTAACACTGCTCTTTTTTCCAAAGGCTTCCACTTATGTTTTTTATTTACTGCCCTATTATGTAGTCTAATAGGTTGTGTAAAAATTGTGAAGGGAAAACTGTTCTGTGCTTGTGCCGTGTGCCTCCTGAGTCTTTGCCAAAAGATCCAGATTTGCTGTTTTTCTCACAGTGGCCTTCCACTGAACCTTTACACAGGATTCTCAGGCATCTGCTCTTGTCCAGCACCAACAAATGCATTTGCAGGAAGTGGCTGTTCCTTCAGTGTTATTCATTCCTTCTGTAGAGTCTTAACCCCTTTATTTCTCATTGACTTAGTGTATGTAACGTTTCCTTAGCCTTCAAACAAATTATCTGAATTATCTAAGTATTTAGATTTTCTAAGTTATTCTAGATATGTATATATTTTTTTTGGTTTTTGGCCGGGGCTAGGTTCGAACCTGCCACCTCCAGCATATGGGACTGGCGCCCTACTCCTTGAGCGACAGGTGCCGCCCTGTTATTCTAGATATTAATGCTGGTCTGCTTCCAAGAGTAAATGTAGAAATGTTTCTGTATAATGAGTTTCTTTCTTTTCTTCTTTTTTTTAGAGACAGAGTCTCATTTTGTCGCCCTCAGTAGAGTGCCACAGTGTCACAGCTCACAGCAACCTCCAGCGTTTGGGCTTAGGCGATTCTCTTGCCTCAGCCTCCCAAGTAGCTGGGACTATAGGCACCCGCCACAACGCCTGGCTATTTGTTGCAGTTTGGCTTGGGCCAAACCCACCACCCTCTGTATATGGGTCTGGCACCCTACTCACTGAGCCACAGGCGCCACCCCTGTATAATGAGTTTCTAAGAGAGAAAGTGCTCGGTCAAAGGGCATGACCATTTGAAAATTGATTTTGCTAAATTGCCTTCCTGCTTTACCTATCATTAGTACCACTAACAGTATTTGAGAGTGTACTGTGTATCCTTATCAAACTAGATGTTATCAGCCTTTATCATTGCTAATCTGATAGACAATAACATGGTAGTTACTTTTGTTTATGTCTGATTTTTCACTTTTAGATTAAGCTTATTTTCGTGTAATTATTGGATATTTATATTTCTCTTCTATGAGTCATTTATTAATGCTTTGCCCAGTTTTCCTATTATGAAGTTTTTAAAAATTGTTTAAGGGCTCTCTCTGTGTAATATGGATATTCATCTTTTATAGACATTGCAATATAAATTTCTTTTCATTCTGTCTTTTATCTTATCCTTGGTACCTTTTATTGTATCAATGTTTTTAATTTTTAGGATATCAGATCTTTCAGTCTTCTAGATTTTACATCATGGTATTAAAAGCCTTCCCGATTTAAAAAATTTATTTCTATTTTTTTTCTGGTATTTTTATTTGGTGCTTTTGTGGTTATATTAGTCAAATTCCTTTTGGTTATAAGGAATAGAGATCCAGGAACTGGATATATCCAAATTAAAAAATTTGGAATTGGGGCGGTGCCTGTGGCTTAGTCAGTAAGGCATCGGGGCCCCATATACCGAGGGTGGCGGGTTCAAACCCAGCCCCGGCTGAACTGCAACCAAAAAATAGCTGGGCGTTGTGGCGGGCGCCTGTAGTCCCAGCTACTCGGGAGGCTGAGGCAAGAGAATCGCTTAAGCCCAGGAGTTGGAGGTTGCTGTGAGCTGTGTGATGCCATGGCACTCTACCAAGGGCCATAAAGTGAGACTCTGTCTCTACAAAAAAAAAAAAAAAAATTTGGAATTTATTTGTTCATATAACTGAAATGGTTGTTTCTTATATTAGACCTAACATCTCCCTTGTATAACATTTATCATGTAAGGCCTCTACCTGATGTGAAATTCATTGATAATATAACCTATAAAACATAATTTAAAATATATATGTGTGATATATATTATTCTCCAAATAATATAAAGGAGAAATAAAAGTAACATATAAAAATTTTATGTGCATAAATATGTAAATGGTTAGCCATAGCTATTTGGGAAGATGAATAGAAAATTTAGATGCTTGCTTCCGTGTACAGAATCATTAAGAATGTGATAGGCAGGACATACTGTTTCTTTTTTTTTCATTATTTTATTTTTTATTGTTAAATCATAGCTGTATACATTAGTGCAATCGCCTGTACCCATTCTAAGATGCACCATAGATGTGGCCCCACGCATTACCCTCCCTCCACCAAAACCTCCCCCCTCTCTTCCCCTTCCTTGGCCCTTTCCCCATAGTCTTGTGCTATAGTTGGGTTATAGTCTTCATGTGAAAGGTATAATTTAGCTTCATAGTAGGGCTGAGTACATTGGATACTTTTTCTTCCATTCCTGAGATACTTTGCTAAGAAGAATATGTTCCAGCTCCATCCATGTAAACATGAAAGAGGTAAAGTCTCCATCTTTCTTTAAGGCTGCATAGTATTCCATGGTATACATGTACCACAATTTGCTAGTCCATTCGTGGGTCAATGGGCACTTGGGCTTCTTCCATGACTTAGCAATTGTGAATTGGGCTGCAATAAACATCCTGTTACAGATGTCTTTGTTATATTGTGACTTTTGGTCTTCTGGGTATAAACCTAGTAAAGGAATTATAGGATCGAATGGCAGGTCTATTTTTAGGTCTCTAAGTATTCTCCAAACATCCTTCCAGAAGGAACGTATTAGTGGGCATTCCCACCAGCAGTGTAGAAGTGTGCCCTTTCCTCCACATCCACGCCAACATTTCTGGTTTTGGGATTTTGTTATGTGGGCTACTCTTACTGGGGTTAGGTGATATCTCAAAGTAGTTTTGATTTGCATTTCTCTGATGATTAAGGATGATGAGCTTTTTTTCATGTGTTTGTAGATTGTGCGTCGGTCTTCTTTAGAGAAGTTTCTCTTCAAGTCCCTTGCCCACCCTGAGATGGGGTCACGTGTTCTTTTCTTGTTAATACATTTGAGTTCTCTGTGGATTCTGGTTATTAGACCCTTATCGGAGGTATAACCTGCAAATATTTTCTCCCATTCTGAGGGCTGTCTGCTTGCTTTACTCACTATGTTCTTGGCTGTGCAGAAGCTTTTTAGTTTGATCAGATCCCAGTAGTGTATTTTTGATACTGCTTCAATTGCCTGGGGAGTCCTCCTCATAAAATATTCACCCAGGCCGATTCCTTCAAGAGTTTTCCCTGCACTTTCTTCAAGTATTTTTATAGTTTCATGTCTTAAGTTTACTTGTCTTTTTTTTTTTGTAGAGACAGAGTTTCACTTTATGGCCCTCGGTAGAGTGCCGTTGCCTCACACAGCTCACAGCAACCTCCAATTCCTGGGCTTAAGCGATTCTCTTGCCTCAGCCTCCCAAGTGGCTGGGACTACAGGCACCTGCCACAACGCCTGGCTATTTTTTGGTTGCAGTTTGGCCGGGGCCAGGTTTGAACACGCCACCCTCGGTATACGGGGCCGGCGCCTTACCGACTGAGCCACAGGCGTCACCCTCATGTCTTAAGTTTAAATCTTTTATCCAGTGAGAGTCTATCTTAGTTAATGGTGAAACGTGTGGGTCCAGTTTCAATCTTCTACAGGTTGCCAGCCAGTTCACTCAGCACCATTTGTTAAATAGGGAATCTTTTCCCCACTGAATGTTTTTAATTGGCTTGTCAAAGATCAAATAACGGTAAGTAGCTGGATCCATCTCTTGGTTCTCTATTCTGTTCCAGACATCTACTTCTCTGTTTTTGTGCCAGTACCATGCTGTTTTGATCACTACGGATTATAGTACAGTCTCAGGTCTGGTAGCATGATTCTTCCTGCTTTGTTTTTTATTGCTCAGTAATGTTTTGGCTATTCAAGGTTTTTTTCTGATTCCATATAAAACGAAGTATTATTTTTTCAAGATCTTTAAAGTATGACAAGGGAGCTTCAATAGGAATTGCATTAAAATTATATATTGCTTTGGGCAGTTTGGACATTTTAACAATGTTGATTCTGTCCAGCCATGAGCATGGTATGTTTTTCCATCTGTTAACATCTTCAGCTATTTCTTTTCTTAGAGTTTCATAGTTCTCTTTGTAGAGATCTTTCACGTCCTTTGTTAGGTATACTCCCAAATATTTCATCTTCTTTGGCACTACTGTGAAAGGAATAGAGTCCTTGACTGTTTGTTCGGCTTGGTTGTTGTTGGTATATATAAAGGCTACAGATTTATGGGTGTTGATTTTGTAGCCTGAGACATTGCTATATTCCTTGATCACTTCTAAAAGTTTTGTAGTAGAATCCCTAGTGTTTTCCAGATATACGATCATATCATCTGCGAAGAGTGAGAGTTTGATCTCTTCTGACCCTATGTGGATACCCTTGATTGCCTTTTCTTCCCTAATTGCAAAGGCTAAAACTTCCATTACAATGTTAAAGAGCAATGGAGACAATGGGCAACCTTGTCTGGTTCCTGATCTAAGTGAAAATGATTTCAGTTTAACTCCATTCAATACGATATTGGCTGTGGGTTTGCTGTAGATGGCCTCTATTAGTTTAAGAAATGTCCCTTCTATACCAATTTTCTTAAATGCTCTGATCATGAAGGGATGCTGGATATTATCAAAAGCTTTTTCTGCATCAATTGAAAGAATCATATGGTCTTTATTTTTTAGTTTGTTTATGTGTTGAATTACATTTATAGATTTACGTATATTGAACCAGCCTCCAGACCCTGGGATAAATCCGACTTGGTCATGGTGTATAATTTTTTTGATGTGTTGTTGGATTCTGTTTGTTAGGATCTTATTGAGTATTTTAGCATCTATATTCATTAGTGATATTGGTCCATAATTTTCTTTTCTTTCCCTGGTTTGGGGATCAAGGTGATGTTTGCTTCGTAGAATGTGCTGGGTAATATTCCTTCTTTTTCTATATTTTGGAGGAGGGTTAGTAGTATAGGTACTAGTTCTTCTTTAAATGTTTGGTAGAATTCTGACGTAAAGCCATCTGGTCCTGGGCTTTTCTTTTTAGGGAGATTTTGTATAGTGTATGCTATTTCAGAACTTGATATAGGTCTGTTCAACTTTTCCACTTCATTTTGGCTAAGTCTTGGTAGGTGGCGTGCTTCCAGGTATTGGTCGATTTCTTTCAGATTTTCATATTTGTGAGAGTAGAGTTTCTTGTAGTGTTCGTTAAGGATTTTTTGAATTTCTGAGGGGTCTGTTGTTATTTCATCATGACCATTTCTGATTGATGAAATTAAAGATTTTACTTTTTTTTTCCTGGTTAGGTTGGCCAAAGGTTTATCTATTTTATTGATCTTTTCAAAAAAACAGCTTTTGGATTTATTGATCTATTGTATAATTCTTTTGTTTTCAATTTCATTTAATTCTGCTCTGATTTTGGTTATTTCTTTTCTTCTGCTGCGTTTGGGGTTGAAGTGTTCTTCTTTCTCCAGTTGCTTGAGATTTTCTGTTAAGTTATTGACTTCCTCTCTTTCCGTTTTCTTGAGGAAGGCTTGCAGTGCTATAAATTTCCCTCTTAGAACTGCCTTTGCAGTATCCCAGAGGTTCTGGTAATTCGTGTCTTGATTGTTTTGTTCCAAAAATATGGTGATTTCCTTCTTAATCTTGTCTATAACCCATCTATCCTTCAGCATAAGGTTGTTTAGCTTCCATGTTTTTGTATGGGTATGCAGGTTCCTGTTGTTATTGAGTTCAACTTTTATTCCATGATGGTCTGAGAAGATGCAAGGAATAATTTCTTTTTTTTAAAATTTGCTGAGGTTAGATTTGTGGCCTAGGATGTGGTCGATTTTGGAGTATATTCCGTGGGCTGATGAGAAGAATGTGTATTCAGTTTTTTGGGGATGAAATGTTCTGTAGATGTCTGTTAAGTCCAGATGTTGAATGGTTGAGTTTAAATCTAAAATTTCTTTGCTTAGCTTCTTTTTGGAGGATCTATCCAGGACTGCTAAAGGGGTGTTAAAATCTCCAACTACTATGGAAGTGGAGGAAATCGAGTTGCTCATGTCTGTTAGAGTTTCTCTTATAAATTGAGGTGCGTTGTGGTTGGGTGCATAAATATTAATAATTGAGATCCTAATTGAGTATTATCTTTAACAAATATGAAGTGTCCATCCGTATCCTAAATTATTTTGGTTGGTTTAAAGCCTACTGCGTCTGCGAACAGGATTGCAACGCCTGCTTTTTTCTGCTCTCCGTTTGCCTGAAATATAGATGACCATCCCTTCACCTTGAGTCTATATCTGTCTTTTAATGTAAGATGCGATCCTTGGATGCAGCAGATATCTGGCTTGAGTTTTTGCATCCAGTCCGCCAACCTATGCCTCTTTAGAGGACAATTTAAACCATTCACAGTAATTGAGAGTATTGATAAGCCTTTCGAGAGACTGGTGGACATTTTTAATCCTTTTGCGACTGTGGAAGTTGGAATCTGATCAAAAATTTTTGGGGTGGGTTTACTTTTGTGGTGGAGAATTACACTGGTCTTTATGGAGAATAGGTCTAAGACTGTCCTGGAGAGCTGGTTTAGTTGTGGCAAATTTCTTCAACATGTGAATGTCATTGAAGTATTTAATTTCTCCGTCATAAGTGAAGCTCAGTTTAGCTGGGTACAGGATCCTGGGTTGAAAGTTATTTTGTTTTAGGAGATTAAAAGTCAATGACCATCCTCTTCTAGCTTGAAAGGTTTCAGCAGGGAGATCTGCAGTTTTTCTGATATTCTTCCCCTTGTAGGTTGTAGGTAAAGGTTTTCTTTCGTCTGGCAGCTTTCAGAATTTTCTCCTTCATATTAACTTTAGTGAAATTGATTATGGTGTGTCTGGGGGATGTCTTATTCGGGTTGAGTCGTGCTGGAGTTCTGAAACTGTCTGCTATCTGAATTTCAGAATCTCTTGGCATGTCTGGAAAGTTCTCCTTCATAATCTCATGGAGAAAAGACTCTGTGCCTTGTGAAGCCACTTCGTCACTTTCGGGGATCCCTATAAGACGAATATTGGTTTTCTTCAAATTATCCGAGAGCTCTCTGAAACAGTGGTTTGTTTTTGCTCTCCATTTCTCTTCTTCTTTCAGGGTTTGGGAGTGTTCAAAAGCTTTGTCTTCAATGTCAGAAATCCTTTCTTCTGCTTGCTCCATTCTGTTACTGAGGGATTCTACTGTGTTTCTCAGATCTTTGAGGGATGCAACTTCTTGTCTCAATGTGTTGAAATCTTTGGTCATTTGGTCTTTGAATCCGTTGAATTCTTGAGATAACTTTTGGAATTCTAATTCGATCTTATTTGCTATCCAGATCCTGAATTCAATTTCTGACATCTCAGCTATTTGTTTGTGCATGGGGTCTTGTGCTGTTTCTGCCCCATTGATCCTTGGGGGAGTTGATCTACTCTGATTATTCATATTGCCAGAGTTTTTCTGTTGATTTCGCCTCATGATTGTTTTTCACCGTTGCCTCTGGCTGTCCTCAGAGTTGGGGAGGTGTCTCTCCAAGATTAGACCCCAGCGGGATCACTCTTTTGTTGCTGGATCTTTGTAGGGAGTGACCCTGTGTAGTTCCTCTGGGGCTGCTCTAGCTAGGGAGTTCTGGTTGTGGAAGCACCTCTGGTTTGTGACACACCTGGATCCAGCAACAGGGCTGGGGGTGGTGCACACGTTTCTGGAAGTGCCAGGCGCCCGGTGACTTTGGCACAGAGAGCCCAAGGCTCCAGCAGTCTCTGGCCAGGAGAAGAGCTCTGCGCATAGGCAGGGAGGGCTCCAAAGGGCATGCAGCTACCAGAGTCCCTGTCCAGATAAACGTGCTAGTGTGGATGCTGGGAGGACACAGGAGGGAGGACGCAGGGTTACGTTGCTCCCGCAGTTCCTGGTCAGGGAATGTGGAGGCCCGGTGGGTGCAGGTCACTGGTCGGGAGTCGCTGCACAGCTCTTATGGAGGTCTGGGCGGCACCAAGCCCAGGAGTTTGAGGTTGCTATGAGCTGTGACGTCATGGCACTCTACCCAGGGCAACAGCCCAAGGCTCCAGTGTGCCAAAACGTCTCACTCTGCCCCTAAGGATTAAGGCTGTAAGGCGGCTCAGTCCCCGCCTTTAGGCTGCTCAGTCAGTAGGTTACTTTGACCCGCCCCATCCTTGCTCTGAGACCCTGAGGGCAGAGCTTGCCCGGGCAGTTCTTTCACAATGGTTTCCTGTGCCCAGCTCAGTGGCTCAGTCTGGGGCCCCAGATAATGCCCAAAGTTCTCCACACTCCTGCTCAAGCTCTCCCCAAGGCAGTTCAACTGAGTGCCAAGTCCAAGAACACCGAAACAGTTCACAGGTTTGCAGTCTCACTGCTGCTTGTACTTACGGTTGCCGGTGTGCTTAGGTCAATCGAACACATGCAACCACTTGCCAGTTTTCCACTGTTTTTGTCCTCCTCTTGGGGTCCAGAAGTCCTTTGCTGGCTCCCTGTATCCTCAAAGGGATGATTATAGGCAGATCCCACCGGCCAGAGATGCCTGGAATCTTGTCTCCCCAGACTCGCTGTTCCCAGTTGCAGGGAAGCTGTTACTTGGCCGCCATCTTTAATTTCCTCGATCAACATACTGTTTCAATTTGGTTTATTTTGGCTGTTAGGCTGCCAGTGTCTTTAGTACCAACTCCCTTACCGCTCCTCCCCCCTTGACTTAAAAAAGATCCAGAATAAGCTGGGTGTTGTGGCAGTAGTCTCAGCTACTCCAGAGGCTGAGGCAAGAGAATCGCCGAGGCCCAAGGAACTGGAGGTTGCTGTGAGCTGTGTGACGCCATGGCACTCTACTAAGGGTGATAAAGTGAGACTCTGTCTCTACCAAAAAAAAAAAAAAAAAAAAAACAATTTCTATTTGTTAGCATAATTTCAACCTTTGATTTTCTCAGATATTAAGGAAATCAAAACCAGAGCAGTGCCTGTGGCTCAAAAGGAGTATGTCGCTGGCCCCATATGCCGAAGGTGGTGGGTTCAAACCCAGCCCTGGCCAAAAAAACTGCTAAAAGAAAAGAAAAAGAAATCAAAACCAATCAGATGGTGGTTTGGTGTATATAGAATCAAATAAAGGAAATTGCATGGTCTTTAGGAGAAATTCCATTCAGATTGTGAAAAAGTCTAAGAATTATTCATATTTCTCCTCAAAGGATTATTTTTATGAGGGTAAAATTGAGAGGAGAAAGGTCGAAAATAAAAGATTATTCCGAAACGGGAATGAAGGGAAATGAAGTCCAGGTTCTGTATGGGCAGCGTTGGCCTTTATTTCCATCTGGGAGTGGGTGAGATGAGTTCGAGATGGAAGTTAGCACATGGGTTAAGGTGGATGGGAATTTAAATGGTCAGCGGGGTAGGGATTGGCATGTTTACTCTTTCCTATCTGAGACATTCATGTACTCATTTCTTTCTGGGCTGGTCAGTTCTATTTGACTCTGTCAAAAACATTAACATTTGTTAGGGTTTTTTTCTTTCTCTGTGTTAGATCAGTACCAACACATTTTCTAGACAGGGAATAAGATTG
This sequence comes from Nycticebus coucang, assembly GCF_027406575.1. Classification (NCBI taxonomy): domain Eukaryota; kingdom Metazoa; phylum Chordata; class Mammalia; order Primates; family Lorisidae; genus Nycticebus; species Nycticebus coucang. The sequence goes on along the minus strand of NC_069784.1, from coordinate 52,503,149 downwards.
ACACCCATTAGTTTGTACTTACTACGTTAAAGCCCTTTTTTATTTCAGTGTACTGTACTACTTTGGTTTTTGTTAACCTTTAGTCTGGTGTTTTAGCCTCTGTCTTGGCTATGCAAAGAAAGTTTCTTTGATTTTAGTAGTAAGCTGCTTGTGAATCTCTTTGTAGGGTATTTCACTTCTAAGGTTTCCTGCCTAGAGAATACGTTCTTCTAAGTTAACCCCAGGTTCTGAGACCATACTTTTCTGACCATTGATCTCAGCCCAAATTATGAGAATGGAATTGTTTTGGTGGTTGTTAGCTTTTTTAAAATTTAAAAATGTTAGTTTCTTTATTTTTTTAGTTGACTTTAATGTAGTAGAACTAACTGCAAGATAAAAATGGATTAAAAAGACATTACCCAGAAATATAATATAATGCATGTATGTATATGTATATATATATACACACACACATATGTTATTTACATTTTATATTTGAGATAGAATTGATCATACTATACATGTTTTATAATCTTTTTTATCTTTGTAGATTGTTATAGTTCTTCAATGTGCAGCTGATTGGGGCTCATCTATGAGTCTCTTAATTCTTTCAGCAAGTAGTATGTATTGCTCTGTGCCAGATGCTAGATGTCGGGCATACCATAGTGAACAAATATGACTGCCCTTGTGTAGCTTATGTACTAATGGGGAAAGACAGCCAAAGAAAAGAAAAAGAAAAAGAAACAAAATAGAATGTTAAGCAGTAGTAAGTGCTATGGGGGCAAAAAAAAGACAGGGAAATATGGCGGGGGGCGGGTGTGGTATGAAGGTTCAAAAAGAGCACAGCTGGCAGAAGTCTTACTGAGAAAGCATTTGAACAGATAGAAAGGAAGTGAGGAAATGAGCTAGGAATGTGCCAACGAAGAGAAATGTGGAGCAGAATGTGTGAGGGGAATAGTGAGAGACAGGGTCACAGAGAAGCTGGTGGGAGTGGGAATGGGGAGGTATTCGATCATATAGAGCCTGGTTGGTGATTATAAGGGCTTTTATTCCAGTGGAGAGTTTAGGTCTGATTTAAGTCTTGAAATGGTCACTAATTGCTGTGCTGAAAATACTGTTGAATGTAGGGCTGCAAGGGGTGGAGACAAGGGCACCAGCAGAGAAACTATACATGTGGAAGAGGCTGTTGTATTAACCTAAACAGTGGCTGTCATATTTTATCTGTAAAAAGTTAGTCATTGAGTTTAGTGTGTTTTCAAGGGGAAGAGAATTAAGCTGCACCTCTAAAGAATTAGTGAACATACTTACCACCACAGTTGGTCCGACCACAAATTATACCTCTCCCACGTGCAAAATATACTCACTTCCTCCAAGGATCCACCAAAGGTCTCCTTTTACAGCATCAACTTGAAATTTAGGTAATTATCCTTTAATTAGGCCCAAGTATGGGTATGGCTCCTTGGGTATAGTTCCTTAGGCACAATTTCTTTTCATGTGAAGATATGTGAACTAAAGAGACAAGTTATTTGCCCATCACATATCCAACATATAGTGGTGTGGACAGGCAGTAATTTTGAACAGGCATAGATTCCTGTTCAAAAAGAGGAAAACAACTGGCTTGGTGCCTGTAGCACAGTGGTTCCAGTCACATGCACCGAGGGTGGTGGGTTTGAGCCCACCCTGGGTCAGCTAAACAGCAATGACAACTGCAACAAAAAAATAGCCGGGTGTTCTGACGGGTGCCTGTAGTCCCATCTACTTGGAAGGCTGAGGCAAGAGAATCACTTAAGCCCAAGTGTTTGAGGTTGCTGTGAGCTGTGACGGCACAGCACTCTACTGAGGGCGACATAATGAGACTCTGGCTCAGAAAAAAAAAAAAAGGAAAATGGAAGGCACAATGAAAATGCTGGTTCATAGCAGTTCTGGTAGTTATCTGGAAAAGTTCCTTGATTAGGACTTCTACTCCCACATAGGAGTGCTTCTTTATGGCTCTTGTTTTCTCTTTCTAGGCTCTTGAGTCCACACTGTGAGTCATCTTTTCTTTTTCATGAAAAATAGTTCATATTTGCAGCTGCATAGTTTTCTTTGTCAGCTTCTTCACCAGTAGAAATTTAAAGGCGCAAAGGCCTCTTTTCATTTTGTACTGTCTCTGTACCTCTCAGTTTAGCCTAGTAGTGTTTATTTTAAAAACTTTTGAGTGTTCTGTGAATCTTATTGGGATTCATGCCATTAGACAAAAGTCACACTTGTAAACCTTTTCTGGATAATCTCTTTCTACCTTGAGCTTTTGCTGGGATTACTGAGGGACACCACCTATAGAGGATAGAATTGTATCTCCCCACAAAAGATATGTTCAAGTCCTAATTCCTAGTAAGGCCACTATGAGTGTGACCTTACTTGTAAATAATGTCTTTACAGATATAATCAAGCCATAATAAGACCAAACTGGATCAAGGAGGCCCATAATCCAATGGTTGGTGGTCTTACAAGAAAGCCATGCAGGCCTAGCAAGGTGGCTCACACCTGAAATCCTAACACTCTGGGAGGATGAGATAGGTGGATTGCTTGAGCTCAGGAGTTTGAGACCAGCCTGAGCAAGAGAGAGACCCTGTCTCTACTAAAAATAGAAAAACTAGCCAGGTACGGTGGTGAGTGCCTATGGTCCCAGATACACAGGAGGCTGAGGCAGGAGGATGGATCACTTGGAAAGGAGTTTGAGGTTGCTGTGATCTTGGCTGATTTGATGGCACTCTAGCCTAGGACAACAGAGTGAGATTCTGTCTAAAAAAAAAAGAAAAGGAAAGAAAGCCATGTGAAGACAGAAGCAGAGATCGAGATGATAGGTCTACAAACCAAGGAATGGCAAGAATTGCTGGCAACCAGAAAAACTAGGAGAGAGTCTTGGAACCCTAAGAAGCCTCTAGAAGGAACTGAGCCTACCAATACCTTCCCAAACAGTGAGAGAATAAATTTCTGTTATGTAAAGCTACCCAGTTTGTGATAATTTCCCAGCAGCCCTAGGAAACAAATACAACACCCTTAAGCTTCCTAAACCAATTGTTTAACTTAATCATTCTCTGGCACCATTTTAGACCAGAGGTCTTAACAAAGAATCTCTTTCTCTCTCTCTCTCTTTTTTTTTTTTTTAGAGATAGGGTCTCACTTATGTTTTCCAGGCTAGTCTTGAACTCCTGGGCTCAAGTGATCCTCCTGAGTAGCTGGGACTGCAGCTCTCAACAGAGAATTTGTACAGCCTTACCCTCGGCTTTATCTCAAACCAGTCTTTTGGCAGTACTCTAGGTTAGATATTTGCTGGAAATCCATTTCTTAATTTTAATATCATTTACTATCTGGAGATGCTAGAAATTCTCAGAATTATACAATCCTAATTCCTTTTTGCTTAAATATCTTTCCTTTATTTATTCTTCTGCTTTTGCTTTTAAAATAAGCAACAAGAAGCAGCCAAGTGCGACCTTCAAGACTGGAAATCTCTTTGGATTATCAATTAGTTCATGAGCTACAACTTCTACTTTCCATGTTATGGCAGGCAACAAATTTTGCCAGCACATGCATGACAAAATCCCTTTGCCTGCAGTTTCCAATTAGATTTTTTTCAACATGTCCTTATGCTCTCACCTTGAACTTCCTCAAAGGCCACAGTGCTTCTGCTGTTTCCTCAAGACTCTTCAAACTTTCACTGATGCTCTCCTCAAAGTCCTGCTAACAGTTTCTGTCCACTGCTAGGTTCCAAAGATACACCCATATTTTAGGTTTTTATTATGGCAGCAGCCACTTCCAGTTACCCAAATCTGAATTAGTTATCTATTGCTGTATAACAAATTATCGCAGAGTTTAGAAGCTTAAAACAAATATTTATTATCTCACAGGTTCAGTGAGGAATAGCTTAGCTGAGTGGCTGTGGCCCAGGGTCTCATGAGCTAAGGTATAGTCATGTACAGGATTGATTCGGGCTTACATGTATTCTGGTAAGTTTGTTCTAGCTGTTGTGGGAGGATTAAAATTCCTCATCATGTGGATCTTTCTATAGGACTGCTGTGGCACTCTCCCAGAGCAGAGCCAAGAGAGGTGCAAGGAGGAAGCTTTTTTTTTGCCTTTTTTGACCTTAACTCAGAAGTCACAGATTATCAGTTCTGCCATATTCTGTTAAGAAGTGAATCACGAAATTGAGACCACACTTAGGGGAGGATATCAAATATTTTTTGAATGTTTTAAAATGAAAATGAGGGATTCTAAGAAAGATGAACACATAGAAACAGAGCAGAGGGTAGAATGGAGATTGCATGTCAAAGGATACAAAATTTCAGTTAGGAGGAATAAGTTCAAGATATGGGTTGTACAACATGATGACTATAATTAATAACAATGTATTGTATACTTGAAAATTGCTGAAAGAGTAGACTTAAAGTGTTTTCACTACAAATAAATATATGAGGTTTATGTGTATATTGATCAGCTTGATGTAGTCATTTCGTAATGTATACATATTTAAAAACATCATGTTGTATACCAAAATATTTTGCTAATTAAAAAAATAAAAAAACACAAGAGCAAGCAAAGAAATGGGTAATACATGTGGTGTAGTTACCTATTTTTTAAAAGTTCAGATTATTATGGGCGTACATACTACTGGGTTACATAGTTTGCTTTTGTAAGATTAAAGTCCATGTTAGAGTTGTGTCCTTCACCTAGGAGGGAGATACCCTTGCAGTGTACCTGTGGGGTGGGAATTTACCCAGTTCTTTCTCCCTCTCCTCCCCCACTTGAATTTAATTGAGTTTTTCTCTTTTGTGAACATGTAGTTGTTAGTCTGCTGGTTCTAATTTACTACCGAGTACATGTGATGCTTGTTTTTTCATTCTGGTGATACTTTGCTTAGGAAATATTTCCAAATCATCTAGGTCAATGGTTCTCAACCTGTGGGTCATGACCCCTTTGGACTGTATTAAAGGTTCACGGCATTAGGAAGGTTGAGAACCACTGATCTTAGTTGTTATAAATGATAGGAAGTCTCCATCTTTTTTATGGCTGAATAGTATTCCTTGGTGTACGTAATTCATTCATGTGTTGAAGGGCACCTGGGTTGTCTCTGTCTCTTTTCAGCTGTGACTTGACCTGCTGTAAACATTTGAGTGAAAAGTGTCCTTATGGTAAAATGTCTTTTTTTCTTTTGGGTAAGATACCTAGTAATGGGATTACAGTATCCAGTGGTAGGTCTGTTTTTAGTTCTTTCAGGAATCTCCATGCTTCTTTCCACAGAAGCTGCACTAGTTTCCAGTCCCACTAACAGGGCATGAGTGTTCCCTTCTCTACACGCCCACATCAGCATTTGTTGCTTTGGTGCCTTGTGATGCAAGCTGTTCTCATGGGAGTTAGATGATATCTCAGAGTGGTTTTGATATGCATTTCTTTGATGGTTAGGGACAATGAGCATTTTCTCATGTGTTTGTTGGCTATTAGTCTATCCTCATAAACAAAGTTTCTGTTCATGTCTCTTGCCCAGTTTTTAATGGTTTTTTTTTTTTTTTGACCTTTGCTTGTTGATTTGCTTCAGTACTTTATAGATTGTGGTTGTTAGTCCTTTGTTGGATATGTATCACAAATATCTTCTCACATTCTGTAGTTTGTCTCTACTTTCTTGATTGTGTCTTCAGCTGTGTAGAAGCTTTTAAATTTGATTGGTCCCATTTATTTATTTTCATTGTTGCTGTGGTTTTTCTTTTCATATTGGCTACTACCATTGTTATAAGTAAGGTGGGACCCAGGGGGTTAAAAGTGCATATTGTTCATAACACAGGATATCTAAAGGAATGATTTCTTCATTTTTTTTCTTTTGCTGAGACATTACCCCATTATCTCTCTGGTTAGCAAAGACCAACTCGTAACCAAAGAGATAATGGGGTAGTCAGATTGACAGGTGCCAGGCACATGTGTGGGGTTGTGTTTGTGTTATAATCATCTGAAATACCCTTAAAACAGGATTATTCTTAAACTTAAAAAAGGGGGACCCTTTAATGATACCGTATACAAAAACTCAACGTATAAAACATATAAAAATAGAATTACCCTTGTTAAAGGGAGGAGGGCCCCAAATCCCACTGGCTCAGCCTCTCTTTCAACCCTTCCTCATGTTGGTGCTAGATATCCAAGTCTCTTTTTAGCCTAATTTATAAGAATTTATTTATTTTTTATTTATTTATTTTTTTTTTGTAGAGACAGAGTCTCACATACCGCCCTCAGGTAGAATGCCGTGGCATCACACAGCTCACAGCAACCTCTAACTCTTGGGCTTACGCGATTCTCTTGCCTCAGCCTCCCGAGCAGCTGGGACTACAGGCGCCTGCCACAACACCCGGCTATTTTTTTTGTTGTTGTTGCAATTTGGCCGGGGCTGGGTTTGAACCCACCACCCTCGGCATATGGGGCCGGCGCCCTACTCACTGAGCCACAGGCGCCACCCAGAATTTATTAATCTATAAGATAAGCCGAGCTCAGGAAGGTAGCCATAACATTAATAGTATGTTAACATACCACCAGGTGGCAGGCTGATTTCTAGTGCTTTCTCTCATATAGTAGGATGGCTTTTGTGGAAAGCCATTTTGGTTTGGGGAAGTAGATGGTGATTAGTCAACCATGAATATATGTAGAGTACTGTCATTCATCTATTGTCTTATCTAATTTTTTCTCTTCTGACAGAATAATCCAACAGATCTTTGCAGGATTCTTTGCAAATTCTGCGATTCCTGGATCCCCACACCCCTTTTCTTGGTAAGTAACTAATTGCTGTCTTGCTTACTCTGTTGGAGTGGCATCATTTTATGTGCTAGTTTCTGTACTATAGAGAGAAAGAAAAAGAGCCACATCGGTGAGTATGTAGATGTTCCTGGATGGCTGTTAGACTGCCTTTATCTGCTGAGCCCAAATTTAATTTAATCAGAACTTACTTTTTATTGTTCAGACTCAGGAGGACCATCCTGGTCCCCCAGGGTGTTTGGGTGCTGGAAATGTCTGATTATATTAATATCCAGGCCTGAGAGTTGTGTTGAGGTGAGGAATGAGATGGTGCCTGCCAGGATTAAGATCGGATTTGCGAGTTTCCCCTATAGACTGTACAGGAAGATTTCATTCCTTAAGAATTTCTGAAAAAATAACACTTAACTTTCTTTTTCCAAAGTAAGAAGGTTTGTCAGAAGAAACAAAAGACTATCATTGAGTATTAGAATGACACTTACATCTGGTGGGGGTAAAAGATAGAATTTCTTCTTGTCTGGATAATTATTTGCCATTTCTAACTGTCCCAGAAGGCTTCTTTGCTCAGAGGTGCCTCAGTCTTTCCATATAATTACACTGTTTTCTAGCCCTTGGTTCCCTTAGTCATGTTTTAGCCAAAGAGTGGACCTCTGTCATCAGGGTAGTACTCCAGCAGCTAAAAAAAAAAAAAAGAGGTGCTGTAAGTCCCTTTTGTAATTGCTTTATGTTGTGATTCAGAGACTGCTATGGCTGCTTCTCTGAAGTCTCCTTGTTGTCCAGATGGTTCATTAGAATAGGGCAAGTCTGCTATAGATTTTGACCAGTCATGAAGGGAAAATTCTCCTTAGAAAACAGGTCCATCTATGTTTAAGTGGGTACAGAAAAAACAAACTTTTTTTAACCAACGGGCAGTGAGTCACTTTTTTTACTCTGGTGTGTCATGTGGTATTTCAAGTATAGTTCCACATTTTATATTCTAGTTAAGTAAAATTCCTAGAGAATGAGAGATTATCTCTGGATAATCTATTTAATCTTGAAAATAAAGAGAATTTTTCTGCCTCTTCATTGTATAAGACTAGTAACATTTTAGCTCTGAGAGAGAACAGGATCCTTCTGCCAGTTTTTTTCTATGTTATAAGGCAGAGCCTGGTCACTCCAGCTAATGCTTCTGTCTCATCTCCTATATAGGAGCGGGATGCTGCACTCCAACCCTGGGGACTATGCCTGGGGTCAGACAGGGCTTGATGCCATTGTAACCCAGGTGAGGAGCTGCCTTCTGAGGGTGTCTGTTCAGTATGTTCTGTGGTTCCACAGGCTTCCTGCTTTCCTTCTGCTACTTTCTGAAGTGGGGGTCACTCTGCTTTCTCCAATATTTTGAGCTTTGGGTTTCCATTTTACAAGGGGGTAAATGGTTTATGGGTTTAGCTTAGCATTCATGTACTTCCTAGGTCCATGGGGATTTCTAGAAGATAGTTTCATCTCCACAGGAAGAAAAGGCTTCTTCTGTAAAAAACAGTATATTGGCCTCTCTTGTTCTGTCCTATGAGGATACTGTTCACAAGTACTTCACAAAAGAAAGGAGAGTCTCCTCATATGTTGAAGCAGGGATTTCTGCTAGATGGAGCAAAGTAGGGGAAGGAAGCAGAGAAAAAGGTATTCCCATGCCATGTATAATTGCTCCTATTTGTTTATGTTCATTTTAATTTGATTGGTTTTTTATTTCCCTTGTGGATTACTGAGACTAGAAAGCATGCCATTTATATCCACATCTTCTTAGATAGGCAGTAATATACCTATTTCTTAGCTTACTTTATGCTACTTTCATACTCTCACCCTTTCTTCCTTCTAGTAGAATAAAGTTTTTAGACTGGCTATATTACTTTTTTTTTTTTTTTTTTGTAGAGACAGAGTCTCACTGTACCGCCCTCGGGTAGAGTGCCGTGGCGTCACACGGCTCACAGCAACCTCTAACTCTTGGGCTTACGCGATTCTCTTGCCTCAGCCTCCCGAGCAGCTGGGAGGCTATATTACTTTTTATTAAGCTGTAGTTTTATTCGGACATCACAACACCGTTGCTGCCCCTGAAATTAATTATGACTAAGGGTGGGCATTTCAGTCTTGGGTCTATCTATAGGCTTATACTTATGTTACTCTGAAGTTGTGTGGCAATGATTAGTGTTCTGGCAGCAGGGAAAGGGAAATCCAAGCCTCTCGGCCTTACAGAAGTCAAAGGAACTAACATTTCTAATATCTGCTCTGTTTGTTCTCAGCTGGAGAATCTCTGGGGAGATTGAGATGTCTGCCACTTCTTCTTTTCCTTTTTCTTTTTTGGTAGCTTTTAGGACAACTGGAAAACACAGGGCCTCCTCCAGCTGACAAGGAAAAGATTACATCTCTTCCAACAGTGACAGTAACTCAGGAACAAGTTGGTAGGTTCATTTTTATGCTTATTCTGTCATTTTCTAATCTATGTTAAAAATCCCAGTACCTTCCTACATTAAGGATCTATAGGTGAAGCTATAGCTCCCTGAGATGCCTACCTGGGTGCCAGATCTAGAAGGTACCATTCCTTAGGTTACTTTTTCACTACATTAGTCAACAGGTATTTCCCAAGCAATTACTATGTTCCATTGGAAATAGAGTGGTGTAAAGATATATGATTTGATTATAGTAAGTTGAAGAACTTGCTAGTGGTAGCAAAACTTATCAACTGGTTAAAAAAGTGGTAAAATAGTTTTGGACAGATGATATTGACTTTGGGGAAGGGGAAGAGAAAGAATGAGGGACTATTTACTTTGTCTCAACTACAGTTAGATACATTAGACAGAGATATTATTTTATTTATAGGCACTAAAGGGATTTAGTGATTAGAGAGAATATTTTGGACTGGAAGTTTCTTTCCCCATAAATTCAGGTTTAGAGTCAGAGGTGATTTTGAAGACAAGATGGGCCATCTTAGGTCATTCTATTTAAGAAAAATTGTGTGTGCCAATATAAGAGTATCAAGATGGACACGGTATCTGAGTCAGGCGTTGTAAGGACAGTGACCTTACTAAATTTGAAGTAGAATGTAGTGGGAAGCATGACTGGAGAGGAAGGGCGATGCCTTGTTACAGAGGACCTTGAAACTGCAAGAGAAGTTAGGGTTGAATATTTTAGATAATAGGTAAGTTTTTTATGTTACCAAATAGAGGAATGAGGGAACTTAAGGGGTCTTTAGAAGATTAGCCTGGAGGTAGTATGTCAAATAGTTTGGAAGGAGGGAGAGCAGAAACGTATTTAAGAGGCTATTGCAGTAGTCCAGGTAGGTTCAGATGATGGTAACAATGCTAACAGAAAGAAAAAGGTAGATAATAAGATGAAGGAGAGGAAAGGGTCAAAGATGATTCTAAGATTATTCAGTTTTTTATGTTGCAGGTAGTGCTGATATCTTCAGGGATGAGGGAATAGTGAGTGGGCCCTGGTTTGAGTAAAGAAATGATGTGATATTTTTAATTTGTTAATTTTGAGGCATTCAGCTGAGAATCCAAGTGAAAAGGAAATGGGGATTACTATGAAGCTGGCTTTAGGGAAAATTAGCTGTTAGCAAAGCGTAGGATATATTTAGAGGGTTAAAGGCCTGGAATTAGGGAGACTACCTGGGAGGCTGTTGTAGACAAGGAATGAGAAGTAAAATTTAGAATTCGGGTAAAGGTGGTATGAGTGGAGAGGAAGGAGTGAATCTATTAAGTGGTGGTGCTGTTCCAAATACATGGAGCATATGCCAGTGTCCTTGCTGCTTGGAATTCCCAGTGTGGTTTTTAATTATTTTTTCTTAGAGAAGAGGGCTTTCCTATCTTTTGAGTTAGTATGGCTCCCCCCCACCCTCTTTTCCAGACAGAGTCTCACTCCAGTTGCTCAGGCTAGAGTTCCATGGCATCAGCCCAGCTCATAGCAACCCCAAACTCCTGGGTTCAGGTGATGCTCCTGCCTCAGCCTCCTGAGTAGCTGGGACTATAGGCACCCACCACAAAACCAACTACTTTTTCTATTTTTAATAGAGACAGGAGTCTCACTTTGCTTAGGCTGGTCTTGAACTTTTAAGCTTAAGTGATCCTCCCACTTTGGCCTCCCAGAGTGCTAGGATTATACGTGTGAGCCACTGTGCCTGGCTTCTGGTACAGCTTTTAATTAATAACTTGTATAGAGGACTTTGCGGCAGCCATGCTGAAAAGAGCAGGATAAACGTGGCTTGAAACATGGAATGGGAACTGCTGAGATGAGTCTCTTGATTGTGGTGGACAGGTTACCTTTGTTTCCTAAGTGGAAACTGACTACCAGAAGGCTGTCACACATTTGGGAAGTTGTTTTTCTTATTTTGCTAACAGATAATCTAAGCCCCAGTTTATTTCTTCCAACTCTTTACATTGAAAAGTAGGCCTTATTGTTTCTATCTAGGCCTCATTGGAATAGGCCCCATTCATCATTCCTCCTTTTCACATTCTTGCCTACTACCACTTTTACCCCCATTCCGAAATATAACTCATGCTTCTTACCTGCTTCCCACTTGAATGCATCTTTTCTTTGTCTCTGCGTCTGTTTTTTTTTTTTTTTTTTTGAGAGTCTCAAGCTGTCCCTTGGGTAGAGTGCCGTGGTGTCATAACAACCTCAAACTCTTGGGCTTAAGCGATTCTCTTGCCTCAGCCTCTCAAGAAGCAAGGACTTCAGGTGCCCACTACAATATCCGACTAATTTTTGCTTGCAGTTGTCATTGTTTTAGCTGGCCCAGGCCGGGTTCGAACCCACTAGCCCCGTGTATCTGGCCAGCACCCTACTGACTGAGTTACAGGCGTCACCTCTGTGTCTGTTCTTTATACATTCTTTTGGTACTTAAGAGACATTGGGTTGGTTTTTTTCTTCCTTCTTTTTGCTTGCTTACTTTAAAAGGCATTTCCTCCTCCAACAGATACAGGTTTAGAGTGTCCAGTATGCAAAGAAGATTATACAGTTGAAGAAGAAGTCCGGCAGTTACCCTGCAATCACTTCTTTCACAGCAGTTGTATTGTACCATGGTTAGAACTGGTGAGTATAGCAAGTCACATCTTCTCTGGGGGATGGGTCAAAGTAAAAGTATAGTTAACAGTTCATGGAGAGTTACATAGATCAGATTTTAATCCCATAAATCCTTGGATGACCCTTGGTACCACCATTAATGTTTTACTGAAAAGCCTTTTAGAACTTTTCTAACCATACATTGGCAAAATAGGCTGCCACCTGTTTTTGTAAATAAAGTTTTATTAGAACATAGCTATGTTCATTTGTTTACAGGTTGTCTTTGCTACTTTTGTGCTACATTGGCAGAGGTGGTGTGGCCTGCAAAGCCTAAAATATTTACTACTATCACTTTAAATAAAAAATTTGCTAACCCCTGCTCTGTACCATACGGAAAGTGGTAGCCACTTACCCTCCTGTTCTGTTTAGTTCTGTTTGATGGTATGTGTTAGCTATTAAGTTGTTGGCCTAAAATTCTGTCAGTTTTGCTTAAAGTTCTATTTGGGAGATATACTGGCATTATATCTTAGAGCCCTTTTGTTTTTCTATTAATAGTTGCCAAGTCATAATTTTTGATGTGCCAACTAACAGGGTTCTTTAATACTCCCAGCTTGTCAGGTCAGGTTGTTTACATGAACTGATATTTTTCTGTTTCAGCATGACACATGTCCTGTATGTAGGAAGAGCTTAAATGGTGAGGACTCTACTCGGCAAACCCAGAGCTCTGATGCCTCTTCAAGCAACAGATTTAGCAATGATAGCCAGCTACATGACCCATGGACTTTCTGAAGCTAAAGACACCTGAACCAGGGCTGTGGTAGTCTTCTTACCATAGCTATAGATTGTATCAAAACAAAAGCAGAGTAGATTGATTTAGGAATCACATAAGAAACCCCAACCCATGATATTAATGCAATGAGTGTTTTTCTTCTCTAAATTTAAGTTAACATTTACAGATGGAATTGTATCTAAAACGAAATGCCTCTTATTCCTGAATTTGGAGTGATAATTTTATAAGTGAAACTTAATTATGTGGGCTTCCTCCCACTTGAATAGAATCAGTTCTTCAAATTCTAGCCAGGGTGGCGCCTGTGGCTCAGTGAATAGGTTGCTGGCCCCATATACCGAGAGTGGCAGGTTCAAACCCGACCCCGGCCAAACTGCAACAAAAAAATAGCTGGGTGTTGTGGCAGGCACCTGTATTCCCAGCTACTTGGGAGGCTGAGGCAAGAGAATCACCCAAGCCCAAGAGCGGGTGGTTGCTGTGAGCTGTGATGCCACAGCACTCTACCGAGGGCAACAAAGTGAAACTCTGTCTCTAAAAAAAATAAATAAATAAAGTCTAGCTAGGGCCCTGCTATCTGTCATGTTGCCTTGTAATGAATGTTTCCACCTCCTTCTCCAACCTTTACCTGCCATTAGTGTATTTTACAGTAAATACAGTGGAACCACAGCCCTAAAGTCCTGTTGATATAAAGTCCTTTTGTCTTAATTGTACAAACATCTACTCTTGACCACATTAGCCATGAGGTGAGGTTAAATTAATTCAGGAATCCGAGACTAATGATTTTTGTTTTGTCTTGCTCCCCAAAGAGCAAATCAAAGAAAAATTACAATGGAAAGGAAGAAGTGGCCTGCCATCATATGCTTTGGTTTATCCTGTTTTAATTATTAAGAACTACTTCAGGAGATGCAGTTTTCCCAAAAACCAGTGTAACATGTCTTGGAAGTCTTGGGTTGGTAGGGATCTAATTCTGGTTCCTTTTTGGGAATGAGTTGGACAACATACAGGCACAGAAAGAAAGATGTTTGAAATCTTTGCTTCTGAGATTTTTGTTTTTAATGATTCCCAACTTATTGTTTACTGTCTTTTGCTAGGAATCCTAAAATATTTTTCTGCACAGAAATAAGATTACTTCATACTGCTTCTATAGCCAAGTCACAGTTTTTGGTAATTCATTGATCTTTAGGAATTAAGACTTTACATTGTCTCATTTTAATTTTTGAGCCTATTTTTCATCTCTGAAACTTTCCTGTTCTACTTGTCTGTACTTGGAGTCAAAATGATTGCTGTGATCATGCCCAAAACAATTTGGCCTGAGAGAGGTAGGTCTTATTTTTGTCAGCCTAACAGTGTACCATGTATATGCTCTTTGGAGCATTTAAGTTTTTAAAGTTGAATAAGTGGAGGTCAAGAATGTTGTTGGAACTTCAGAGTCTCAAAAGGAAATGATTTGGGTATATAACAGTTGTTGGTATACTAAAAAAGACATTAATGGGGCACAGGTCAGGTCACTATTTGTATGGTTAAATCAGTTCCTTATAGTTTGGACTGATCACAACAAGAATGACACTCTTTGGTGAGTCTCTTTTTTGGCTAAGACTATTTCTTCAGTTTTTGTTCAAGTCATACAGTGATTAGGGGGTGAGGGGATTGGATTACAGATGTTTTTGTACTTTGGTAGAGAAAGGAGTCAAGGAGGGAAGAAAAAAAGAGTGGCCTGCTGCACTAATGGCCTGCCTTTAAAAGTTGTGATAAAGTGTAGCAAACAGCATCAGGCTACGTTTTATCTGAAATTTTCACATGTTTTACTCTGATAGAGGACATGAGACTCATTTTCCTCTTTCCCACACCTATCCTGCTTAATGAATCTGAGTTTTTTTTCCTATAATGGGAGATACCTCTGACTTCCGGATTAATTTATATTATGGAGTTAGGGTTCTTCAGAAATTTATTATAAGGAATTGGCTCACACAATTATAGAGGCTAATAAGTCCCAACATCTTGAGTGGGCCAGCTAGAGACCCAAGAGAGCTAATGGTGTCATTCTAGTTTGAGTCTGAAGACCTGAGCACCAGGAGTAAGTTTTTGTCTGAATGGCAGCAGGCTTATGACCCAGGAAGAACTGATGTTTCAGTTCTAATCCGAAGGCAGGAAAAGACTAATGTCCCAGCTGAAGCATTCAGACAGGAGGAATTATCTCTTATATGAGCAAGAGTCAGCTTTTTTGTTCTATTCTGGCCTTCAGCTAATTGGATGAGGGCCACCCACATTAGGGGAGGCCATCTTCTTTATTCAGTCTACTGATTCAAATGTTAATTTCATTCAAAAACACCCTTACAGATACATCCAAACAATGTTTGACTAAATATCTTGGCATCCTATGGCCTTGTCAAGTTGACATATAAAATTAACCATCAAAAGGAAGAAAAATAGAAATGATGTACACAAGTGTTCCTCATCCCATTTAAGTGTTATCAAGTGAATAGTGTGTCTGTCTGTGAAATGTCTGCCTTGGCTTAGAGACCTCAGTACTGTCATTAAACAGTGGAAGAAACATGAGTGGGATACTGACATAATTTCTATGTGTATAATTTCTGTGTTTTTCCTCCTTAACCTAAATTAACCTGGAAATCTGAGAGACTTCCATTCTATGAAGAAACATTTTAGATTGATTGGTCTAAGACCAGAACATGGCTGGTTAAGTTTATTTCTAGGAATATCTTTCCCTTAAATGTTTCAAATAGTACCCAAAACAGAGGGCTAGGTAACTTGTACTTTTCAGGTTTTCATTCCTTTGTAGTTGGAAGGCTTACATACTCAGGAATCTGGAGCCTTCGGGGAGCCCAGGGAGAAATAGTTCAGTTTTCCCTGATTGTCAAAGAGAAAACAAAGCTTGCAATTTCAGATCTTGAACTCTTATTGTGAACTTGGCCTTTTTTTCTTTATTTTGTCCACTAGAATTGTCCTATAGAGAGAGAAAGAGAGACTACACGTATATATTTTTCCCCTCTTGTTTGTTATACTTTGAAACAAGAGAGAAGAAAAGTATTTGGTTAGCACATAATTAGGAAAGATTTTTTAAAGACTGGTAGACTAGGAAACTGAGAGGATTAGTTGGGCCAGTGCCTTGGCTTATTGCATCTTAGGTAGTTTCAGACAGGTTAGTCAAACACATCTTCTTACGGGTTATTTCTCACTGGACAGAACTGGAGAGTTGGATCGGAAGGGCAGAGATGTGGACATTTATCTGCGATGTCTTTAAAGTTTCAGAGTTAATGAGTTGGGAGCTGGGAGAAGAAATATTCCTGGCATTAAAAACTAATTTTCCCTCAGAGTGCCTATTGCCAGTTGTCTGAAAAGAGCTGAGAAACGTAATGTTTTGTTGCTGTTGCTATAGCTCCTTAACTTTCTTACAGTAATGTTTTTAACATCTAAGAAAAAGTAATTAGGCAGAAGATGTGGAAATGGCTATTAGGTAAATAGCTTCTGTAGTTCCTTATAAATTTTGTCAGCATTTGCTGCATTACATTTTAGCAGGTGCTTCTTAGATGATTTTCTTTGAGCAATACTCTAGTCTAATAATTAGTTCTCAAGTTGGAAAGAAGATATTGGGGGAAGAACTTGTTTTTTCCCTCAGCTAGACTCACTTTGATTACATAGTTAGGAAAAAAAATTCTTGTTTATGTTTTTGTATTACACATTTAAATATATATGTATATGTACACACACATATATAGATGTTTATATGTTCACAGACACACATATGAAGTATGTTCATATTTCAAATGGGGGTGGAAGGGATATGGAGGGCACTGAGTTAAAGTGAGCAAAGGCAGAAGAGAGCAGGAGCCCCACGGTCTGATTCTTTCATTGTACCTCTCTTTTAGGCCCTATTTCCATAAGTTCTCTGTTACGGCACACTCTTGGCTCAGGCAGGTAGCTTGTGTGATCTGTGGTGAAGGGATTCACTGGAGGTAAAAAGCTAATTTCTGAAGGTTGAGAATAAATGACTTTGGGGAAAAGTGTGTTCATCATCCACTGCTTCTGTGTTATAACCATTCGTACTCCAATATGGTTATTTACTGGTTTTTAAAAATTTCTTGGTAAAGTTTGATACCAAACTGAATCTCTTACGATCTTCTGCATGCCTCAGTTTCTTTCTCCTTGGTTTCTAGGTGCTGTTTCCTTAAGGATTACAAATTAAATATATCAATTTTAATATAGTTTATCAGGAAGGAAGCATAGTCTGTGCCTGTTTTAAGTAACAACAGCAAAATAGTCTTTGGTACTTTGAAAGTGAGGGGCACTTCAGAGTTGGTTGCTAGAGCTAATGATCTAGGGAGGCCACTGAAGGAAGACAGATGTTAGGAGCAGGAGCAAGGTTGGTATTCAAATAGATATTCGGGTATTAGGGAAAAACCTTTCTGGGTCTCTGTAGTAGAGAGATGTGAAGATAAATGTGCTGTTTGCAAGAATAATCTAGTGAAATTTGGGAATTGAGCATGACTAGTAGGAGAGAATATTCTTATTGAGAATTTCCAGAATGAGTCTCATATAAGTTCTGATGTAGGGAGTTGGAGGAAGGATTTGATGGGAGAAACATCACAAGTGGCTATTCTGTAGGAAGACATCCTAACTTAAAGCAATGTCACTCACTGTCTTAGCATTCAGGCTGGGAGCCACAGCACTGGTTTAAAATAAGTGGTTTCAAGTAAGAGTACATGCATACATCTGGAGAACTTTCCAGGATCGAAGTAGAGCCTTTGTCTGATCCAGAAGACATTGTGAAGTTTTGATCTCGCGTACCTGTCCCATGGAAGTGGGATTGTAGGCATTTAACTCTTAAGATTTTATACATACGAACTTTGTTTTGCTGCCAGATCATGCTTGGTATCCACACATGTAGCGTCTGTGTGTTACCTTTCCTCTTTCAACTAGGACATGTAGGTTTATGAATCATGGCATGTAGGCTTGTGTGATTCTTTACCTTTTCTAATAAGAAATACCATTTTTAAGGTCCCCAAATTATTTGATTCCTTTCTAACAAGATGATAGTTGTATTTTTAGTATTTTTTGATGAAAGAATACATTTTAAAAAGGCTGCTATGATTTCAATAATACTTTTAAGTCAATTTGTCCTAGTCACACCAGAATGTATATCCAGCTGAAATATAGGATATATATACTTGTAAGATATCTTATTTAAATATTGAGACTGAAAATTTTGGGTTTACAGCTCTCTTGTGATAACTTCATGGTCAGTCACTCATATAGCTTGGGCTTAAGATGTATGTCCAGAAAACTACCTATTCATGCATGGAAATTTGTAGACTTACTTGAAATCAATTGTATCAACACATTTTGAGAGTTAAGATACAAATATTTCAGTTTTCTGTTTAACTGAGTCTTGAGATAAGCAGAATAAGTAATATGAATTCTTTTAAAAACAAGACATTTGACTTATGGTTGCTTTGTTTTATTCTGCTTAGTTCAAGTCAGAGCTAATAGTCTAATGCACTTGAATGTCTTGATAAATTTGGGCAGTGATCATGTGTCATGGATTTTTATATGTGGCCTATACTTAGAGTATAGAATAATAGATGAACCCTTTCCTATAGTTGGACCATCTTCTTTGCGGACTTCCAGTGATTGTGTGATGCTGAGTAGTTTCAAAAGATTCTTTGAATAGTAAAAAGCAAAAGACAACTCTTCCCATGTGAGCTTAGTATTTAGTTAGAAACACAACAGAAAGATTAAAGTATTTGTGATGTAATGGAGAAAGCTTTGGTGACTTTGGGGCCATAATTCAAATGGCTCTGACTTCTAAATCCAGACTCTTATTTAATCCTCAGAACAGCCTTGTGGAAACAGAAGATAGAGTAAGCAGTATCCCTTTTTTGCAGAGAAGTAAACAAATAGCATCTCAAAACTTCATTTGCTCAAGGATACACAGCTGGTACATTGCAGAACCAGAATTTGAAACCAGATCTTTTTACTCCATACCTAGTCTTTTTAACTCCATAAGACACAAAGTGTAAAATCCTTAATTTGAGGTACAAGGCCATCCATAATAAGGGTCTTATTCATCTATCTCAGCCTTAACCTCTTTCTGTTTCCATAAACCTTAGCTCCCACATTTGGCAGGTCCTTGCCAAGGGTCTCAGGTGAGGTATCCTTTTCCTTTTGATGGCTTGCCATGTAGCTCCAACTAAATTGTCTGTTCTGACCTTTTCATTCATGTAGTTCCTCCTATGAGAAATATCCTGCCTTTTCCTCTATGCTTAACTATGACAAGAGGTCATCTGTCCAAAGACAAGAGGGTTCATGAATTTAGGAGAAAAGAAAAACTTACAAAACCTACTATGGGCATTATTTAAAAAGAAATGAACAAAGAGGTTGACAAGTACTTAGTTGAAGGTGGACAGTTGGAATCTGTGGTGCATTTGGACAGCACAGACCTTTCTCTTCATCAGCAGTGCTGTGTGGATGCTGCTGAACACTGTCGTCTGTCTTTGTTTTCTCATTTTCATGTCAGGTTAGTCACTGGGTTTGGCTCTCTTAACTTTCCTAACTATCTTAGCTTGTTTCTGCTCTATTTCCTTTACAGTGTTAAATAAAAATTTCTTCCAAAAAAATTGTTTGTTCTCATTCTGTTTTACTTGTTTTTTTTTTTTTTTTTACTGTGTTGAGGGTGAGGGAGGAAAAGTTGTTCTGGGCTACAAAAATGCACATACTTATCCAATATTTGAAAACTGCACACCAGCCACTTTTGTGAAAGCTATTTTTATTACTGCTGCACAGGAGGGAAGCGGGCAGGTTTGCTCCAGCAGTGAAGAGGGAAGATCAAGGAATGCACTGTTATGTCCTAGCTTGTATTTCCCCATAGTCTTAGCATATTTAATATTTCTTCCCTCGTGTCTTGTTTCCTTGTCTCTGTGCATATTATAATGAGAAAGATATCAAGCTAGTGTCAGATTTATCTTGCTGTAACTTTTTTTTTAAGTTTCTTTTGGCACAGGGCTTACAAAGCTGTGGAAAGAAAAATAAAAGTTTGTATTACTGGTTCAGAATTTAGAATAGCAACAGAATGCTTGATATAATAAAGTCTGACCTGTGCTAGGATGTGTGTTTGGCCCTCATTGTTATATAGAGGGAATGGAAAAGGACTTTATATGTAGTGTGTCTTATTGTTAAAGTAAGAGTTATAACCTGGAGCACATCTAATTGATCCTGGTACAAGTGGGGAGGGAGCCAGCTTTTGGTCTCTCCTTGCTGGGACAATCAAAGAAAAACTAAACGCTTCTCAAAAAGTTTAAGGTAGATTTTCCAAATAATGGCGCTGAATTGTTGGCACAGTGATAGGACAGGATTTTCATTGAAATAAGTTTCATGAGCTGATGGAGGCACAGAGATCCAGGAAACTCCCTCATCCTTTCCTCATGTGTAAGCGTGATAACTTGATTTATGTGAATCTTTCTGGACCTGAGGAAACATGTACTTTTTATTCTACTGGACACTGCCTCTTCCATAATTCTTCTAACCCTTGGTGGGTGGAAGGAAGATAAAAGAAAGCTCTTGAATAATATGTTATTTCTTTGTTTAAGTGAATATCTACCTTTGATTTTTTTCTTTTGTTAACCAAGCTACTTGAATATAGGAGAAAACAAATAATTGGATTCAAAAGTTCAAAATTTATTTTGCAGATAACAGTAGCCTAAACAAAGGAATTTAGATTCAATAAACTAAGTCTAAAGAGTAAGACTGCTTGATCTCACTTCTTCCTGAAAATGCACAGGCTACTAACATTTGGCAGGTTCTTGCCAAGGATCACGGATGAGATCTATGTTTTCTTTTGGTAATTTCAAGTTAAGGGTCTGGAATAGGGAGGGTTGGTGGGGTTCTGTTTCTGGAAATGGGAGGTGTCAGTTTCAGAATGGGGAGAGTCATGAAGGAGGTAAGAGAGAGGTGCTTTTCATATAGGTCATTACTGAGAGTACAAGGTTTTAGAGTGAGAAGGACCTGTGTTACTTTCTGTGAAGGGCACCATTTAACTTCTTTATGCCTATCTGACCCATCATACAGATTCTTTGACAAACTTATCAAGAAGCCTACTGTGTGTCTGTTACTGTCTTTTTCTGGGATAAACAAGACAAAATCCCTGCATGTGTAGAGCCTGTACTCTGGTGGCATTCAAAGAGTAGTAGTTATTAATTTGAGGAAAGCCTAAATAAAATGGGATTAAGAATGCCAACAACAGGCCAAAGCCTGAATCAGTTGCTTGCTGTGCAAAGCATAATGGCAAATTAATGCAAGCTCCAATCTTTTTATTATGTAACAGGGAAAACCCTGATCCATATTGATAATGGCGCTCAGAAGACTCAGCTATTTAATCTGGCCATTACCCTTTGCTGAGAAACTGCACTGTGCAAAGCCCCTTGCTCTATAGGTCTGTCTTTTTCTCTCTTTTTTTTGCAGTTTTTGGCTGGGGCTGGGTTTGAACCCATAACCTCTGGCATATGGGGCCAGCGCCCCACTCCTTTAAGCCATAGGCGCCACCCAGCAAGTCTGTCTTTTGCCTTCTTCATATAGTAGCCAAAGATCTGTTGCCTTAATTCGTAACCCTCTGTTCATGTAACGAGTAGAGGAGGTTCTGTTAACTTGTCTCTCCCACATGGCTTCTTTCTTTCTGTCTTTTTTTTTTTTTTTAGAGACAGAGTCTCACTTTGTCACCCTCCGTAGAGTGCTGTAAGGTCACAGCTCACAGCAACCTCCAGGTCTTGGGCTTAGGTGATTCTCTTGCCTCAGCCTCCTGAGTAGCTGGGACTACAGGCACCTGCCACAGGTCCAGAAAGATTCACATAAATCAAGTTATCATGCTTACACATGAGGAAAGGATGAGGGAGTTTCCTGGATCTCTGTGCCTCCAGAGGGCACAGGTGCCTGTAGGTGTCCGGCTATTTTTTGTTGCGGTTTTGGCCGGGGCCCGGTTTGAATCGGCCACCCTTGGTATATTGGGCTGGTGCCCTACTCACCGAGCCACAGGCAACGCCGGCACATGGCTTCCTTTCTGACAGGTCTTAACTCCTTCCCAGTGAAAAATGATTCATCTGTCTTCCTCTAGATCAGCAGTTCTCAACCTGTGGGTTGTGACCCACAGGAACTGTATTAAAAGTCCGCAGCATTAGGAAGGTTGAGAACCACTGCTCTAGATATATGAGGTCTTTAGTACCTTTGGGCCTATTTCACTCTTATATTAGTTTGAATTTTCCTGTGGATACTCAGGGTTTGAGCATTTTTCTCTCCTTTTGGGCTTCTCATCCAACCTTTTCCTTAGAAAATAAGGAGGTATAAATAGCACCCTCATTGCTTGGAGTGCTTAAGCATCTTCTGGACATACCTTGAAGGGTCACCAGACTGGAGACCAGTGTCACCCAGACCTTTGCTTGTAGGAAGCCTGAACTCACAGTGCCTTCACTATGGCTGAACTTGGAGTGTTGTCTTTGTTTCAGTCTTGTCACTGTGTAGTTCCCTGACTCTGGGTCAAAAGAGAATCATGGATCAGAGGAAGGTTTCAGAAACCATTAATTCCTCCTTTTGCATCATCTCAGAGCATCTGTTATATGGTCTTAAAGGATACCTCCCAGCACAATTCATTGCCCAAATAAGTATTTTTAACATTTGCTGGTGGTGATGATGATGATGTACTTAAGCAGCAATAATCTACTGAGTGTCAGACACTGAGGATACAAATAGACCTTGAAGGAACTCAAAAGGCCATGGCAAGTGAATGAATGATCTACATAATATCACTTAGTAAATGGTATGCATTATTTATTGATATTGTCTTACCTGTCTGGTCTTAATAATTTTCACCTTCCAAAGGAACCTAATTTTCACATTTTGGGACCATCCATACGTTCTGGCTTTAATACTTAAAAGTTGCTAAGAAGATGAGAAAGCTAGTCTTTCTTAGAACCTTCACAAGTAAAAACACATGGAGTATATTTAAAGAACACAAATACTAAGTTGTGAGGAGCAAGGATCTATCTTAGTGTATGTCATTCTGCTCTATAAGGCCTGGCTCTGTGACTGGAATACCCAATAAATACTTGTTAGATGAATGAAAGAGGAGTAGCCGCTGGTGCAGTTTAACTGAAACAGATTATTATTATTATTATTATTTTTGCAGTTTTTGGCCAGGGCTGAGTTTGAACCTGCCATCTTTGGCATATGGGGCCGGCGCCCTACTCCTTTGAGCCATAGGTGCTGCCCTGAAATAGATTATTTATATAAAGAGTAGGAGTTCAGGGCAGCACCTGTGGCTCAGTGGGTAGGGCGCCAGCCCCATATACTGAAGGTGGCAGGTTTGAACCCGGCCCTGGCTAAACTGCAACAAAAAATAGCCGGGTGTTGTGATGGGCGCCTGTAGTCCCAGCTACTCGGGAGGCTAAGGCAAGAGAATCGCCTAAAGCCAGTAGTTGGATGTTGCTGTGAGCTGTGATGCTATGGCACTCTATCGAGGGTGATAAAGTGAGACTCTTGTCTAAAAATAAATAAATAAATAAAAGAGTAGGAGTTCATTGTATTATTTATATGAATAATTCAGTGCCACAATAAAGTAGTTTAGACTTTACCCTACAGTAAGGAGCCATTAAAACTCTGAATGGTGGTGTGGTTTGTATAAATTACCATTTTAGTGAGATAAGTCTGGTGGCATTATGTAGAATGGATTGGAGGCAGAGAAAGTATTTAGAGCTGACTGACCATTTATTAGGCAGCAGCTTGGTGCCAGGCCTGTGGTAAGTATGGGAGATACAAAGAGGAATAAGGCACACTTGGTGATCTCAAAGACTCACCAGTGAGACTAATGGAATATATAAAGTGTGAGGTACTGAAGACCTGGAAAACACTTTGGGAAGGAAAGGAATAAATGGGAAAGAGCTAGTTGTACTTAGGAACTAACTGGGTAGGGGAAAAGAAAAAGAGAGGAACCAAGGTTTTAACTGAATGATGGACAGAAATAGGTCTTGGGAGGACAGGCTTGATTTTGAGTTTAAGCAGAGAATCCTGTTGTCAGTGGAGATGTTGAAACTCAGCAAAGAGGTCAGAACTAGAGAAGTTGATTTGCTGGTCAATTGCAAGGAGGTGCAGTTTTGAATCATGAGCAGATGAAAACTTAATACTGATAGCAGAAAGAAAAGGTTGAAGGGTGTGAGGTGAATCTTAGGGAATACTCATGTTTTGAGAGGTAGGAGGAGGAAATAGAGGCAGAGAGGAAGAGAAAAGAATACCAGACAAGCAGGAGAACCAGGGGAGTAAGGAGTCAGAGAAGCCAGAAGAGATGAAAGTTACTGAAGTGCTGAATGCTGTAGCTAGATGAGACAGGAAGATACCTGAAAGCAAGGAAAACAGGTCAGAACCAAACTAAAGTAGAAAGTTTGAATTAACTAGCAACCATAGGAGGTGATGAAAACACGTGTTCAAAGACTCTGGACTAGTTTTTTATTGGGAGTGGATGATTCATTTATATTATTTATATTTATTTTTCTTAAAGTTAAAAAGTAAGATGGTTAAAATTCTGTGAAGAATAATAGCAATGCCCTTTGATCTCCTGGGCTTATTCCCTAGAGACAACCACTGCCAAATCTTTGAGAGGTTTTACTTTATTCCTACGTAATATGCCCATATTGCCACTTCCTAATGATGACATTTAGACATTATCTCTTGAGTTTCTGTTATAGTAGATGAGAATATGGTTCTCTTATACTTCTACCCCTTTTTCTCTGCAGCCTTCCAAAAATAATATCACAAATTTTATTTAAATGAGTCATGTTTACCTAATTCAGACTCTACATTATTTTTTGCAGAGTCAAGTTGTATGTTATGTTTTATGAAATTTAGGTTTTTTTCTAGAGATAATTATCACTTGATTTTATTTTATTGCTTTTTTTTTTTTGAGATAGTTTCACTGGATGGTCCTCGGTAGAGTGCGTGGCACCATAGCTCACTGCAATCTCTAACTCCTGGGCTCAAGCGATTCTCTTGCCTCAGCCTCTTGAGTAGCTGGGACTACAGGCGCCCACTATAACACCCAGCTAGTTTTGCTATTTTCAGTAGAGACCAGGTCTTGCTCTTGCTCAGGCTGGTCTCAAACTCCTGAGCTCAAGCAATCCACCCACTGTGACCTTCCAGAGTGTTAGGATTATAGGCGTAAGCCATCGTACTGGCCCTATTGCTATTTTTTGTTTTTTAACTAGCAGAGTTTTCCATATCCATATCCATAACTTTAATCCTTTAATCTGTCATGGGCCTTCAAAAAGATGACCTCTAAATTCCATTTTCTCTCTTCCCTTAGAGATCTTCTTTCCAAAGCCTCTTTCCCTTGTTTTCTTCTAAACTGATTGTCATTTTAGCTCCTTTTTCTTTTTTTCTTCTTTTAAAAAAAATACTATTTTTTTTATTGTTTGGGATTCTTTGAGGGTACAAAGAGTTAGGTTACACTGATTGCATTTGTTAGATAAAGTCCCTCTTATAATTGTGTCCCATCCCCAAGAGGTGTGTCAGACACTGTGAGCCCTTATCGCCCTCTCTCCTCCCCTCTTCCCACTTGCTCATTCCCCAACCTCCCTGCCTTGTATTAGCTCATCTACTGGCTTCAGAGTTATTTTTTTTTATTGTGTCTTTGATCCCAATTCTTAAAATTGTTCTATTCAAGAGATCTATTTCTTCTTGATTAAGTCTAGGGAGACGGTGTGATTCCAGGTATTCATCCATTTCTTCCATATTGTCAAATTTCTGGGCATAGAGTTTCTTGTAGTAGTAGTCAGAGATAATCTCTTGTATCTCTGTGGCATCTGTTGTTATTTCCCCTTTATCATTTCTGATTGAGGTAATTAGAGATTTTACTTTTCTGTTTCTAGTTAATCTGGCCAAAGGTTTATCGATTTTATTTATTTTTTCAAAAAAAACAACTTTTTGTTTTGTTAATTTTCTGAATGCTTTTTGCCCTTTTTTCATTCTAGAATTTCTTCCTTTCCTTCCCCCGTTAGATTTCTTGTTTCCTGGATCTCATTTTATCCACTTTACTGATTCATATTCTTATTTTACTGAGGCACATACTCTGGTAGCTTCTTTAAAAAGATCACATGGGCCAGGCGTGGTGGCTCATGCCTGTAATCGTAACAGTCCAGGATGCCAAGGCAAGTGTATTGCTAGAGCTCAGGAGTTCTAGACCAGCCTGAGAAAGAGAGAGATGCTATCCCTATGAAAAGTTAAAAAACTGAGACAGGAGGATCGTTTGAGCCCAGGAGTTCAAGGTTGCTGTGAGCTATGATGATGGCATGGCACTCTACCCAAGGCGACAGAGTGAGACTCTGTCTCAAAATAACTAAATAAATAAATATAAAAAGATCACATGGAAGTCAAAATTTTTTGAGTCATTGCATGTCTGATCGTGTCTTTATTTCCTCACATTTGATTTGTAGTTTGGTAGGATGTAGAATTTTAGATAGAAATTTTTTTCACAACATTTGGAAGATTTGCTGTATTGTCTGGAGATACAGAAGCACAGATGGTGACTGGATATTTTATGTGACTCGAGGAAGTCATATAAGCTGGGGCTGGACAGATTGCATTTAGGCTGTGCCAAGTAGTAGTGAAGCGGGAGCGTGCACACAATGAAGGCATGCAGAGATGACAGGCTTCACTGCTGCAGAGCATCAGAGATGGGGATTAACTGTTTTGAGTTCTGTCAGCTTTTTGGTTTCTAATTCCAGGAACTGGAACTCATGAAGGCCCTCTGTACTTGTTTTCTTTTCTCCCTATGATCTGTGGTTGCTTGTGTGGGTTTCTGTTTCTTACAACTGTATGTTCCTTGAGATAAATATCCATTTTATCTCAAACTTATCTCTTTCTCTGCTTGCATTTAGAAATATAGCCATATCTCTGGGAGAGCTCTGAACTGGGAATCAGGGAGCCTAAATTCCAGACCTCTCTTTGCTTTTACTAGCAATGATCAGTGAGGGGCATTGCACAGATTTCTTTTCACTCCTCTGGGGTGACTCCTTCCCTGTCATTAAAAATGGTATGACAGCCCCAGTAAGATCTTTTAAATTAAAGACAAAATGAAATTACTTTGTATATGTGCTGCCAGTAGGACTGATAGGAGAGGACTGAGTAATGAAGGGCTCTTCCCAAGGAGGGAACTGCTGATCTAGGGCCCAAAACATCTTGTATCTGCCAACCCTGCTTACTATCCCGCCTGGTTGCATTAGGATGAACATTAGGGACTTACCTGTGACTAGAATGGAGAAAAAATGGCCCTGAAGGTGGATATCTGGCTTCTGACTTTGGGCACAGCACTGGTAGGTCCCACTGTCCAATGGTGTGGCTTGGTTTATGGTGAACACCAACTCAGATGGCTTTTCATCAACACCAGCATCACGTTTAAGTCTCAGCTGTTTCAAGCTGGTCTCAGGGGAACAATCCCCATACCTGTCCTTGCACAAAAACACTACAAACCCTTCAGCCTCTTCTTTCTTGTTCCACACAGTACAGATTAACTTTAGCTGCTTTCCTTCCTGGGAAACTAAGCTGGTGATATTTATGCATCCTGGAATGGGAAGGGAAGGATTACCCATGGGAGGTTAGGTAGATTTCCTCAAATTTCATCATACCTGCTCTTTTATTAGAGATACTGGAGTACAAACTAGCAGTGATAACTGGTGGACAAGAAACACCAATTGTGCCTTTGGCTGTGTGACTATAGGCAAATTACCTAATTCTTTTGGCAAGAGTTTATTCTTTTTGAATATGAGAGTTAAGGGACTAAATATAAGCTCAAAGCTTCCATTCGTCCATAGAGTTATTTATTTGTTCTTTCATTTAACAAAAATGTTTAAGTATCCACTCTTCCAAGCAGTATGTGAGCCCCACTCTCAAGGAGCTTAGAACCTAAGATAAAGATAGATTGGCAAAAAATTACAATTAAAATTTATAGTTCCTATAATTGCAAGATTCCTGAGTTTGTCTGGAAGAATCAAAAAAACTTCATAGAGAATTTAGTACTTGAGTTGATACTTGAGGGATGAGTAAAACTTTTTCTACCAAATAAGAGATAAGAGAGGTCATGGAGACACCAGAGAAGATTAAAAATGGCCACCATGTGGAATCAGAGAATGGACTGGAGAAACAGACAAGTTATTGAGGGACCATTAAAATCCAAAGATCACAACTCTTTGATGGTGGCAATCTGTAGTCTTTATAATTTTCTCCACAAGTAATCCACAGCCTGGATACAGAAGAGAAAACAGACAGTTGGGTTAGCCCAAGATAATACCTTGGCCCAGTGGGTGTCTCTTTCCACTTAATTTTCCCATCCATGGACACTACCACTTTGTCACTGTTTTTTGCTCTCCTCACAACTTCACTTCCTTATGCAGCTTATATTTTGTAGTCCACTGCTATAAACACTCCCTTATATCCACCCTTAGCTCCCTTAGCTTTACTACTTCTATCAGGATTCTTTGCAAAACCCCAGCCTTGGTTAAATCCAGCCCCCTGCTAAAAACTCACCATACAGATGATGCTGCTGCCACCCCCTTCCTCACTCCCTCAGCAAGTTGAACCCCTGGGAAGTGTTTTTCCTTGTAAGACTCCCTGTGGTAGACATGATCAACTAAATTCACTCACGAGAAAATGTTGAAGCAGAGATGGAGGCTACCCCAGAGATGTTAAGTGCCACCCTCACAGAAGAGTAGATTATGGGCTAGAGGCTGCCACATAGGGTTGGGGAACCTGTGACCTTCTAGGTCCTTAAGTGCAGCCTTTTGACTGAATCCAAATTTTGTAGAACAAATTCTTTTATTAAAAGCAGTGCAACAGAGAAAGATGAAGCTTTTCTTGACTCCTTTGGGGCTTAAAAAGGAACAATCTTGAAATGAGAAGGCTGCAGGTTCCCCACCCCTGTGACAGGTGAAATCTCAGCCATTCAACTCAGAAATGGTTTATATTATATTTCCACCCTCCAATTGGGACTTTTGTAGGGTCTCTATTAAAGTGCTTTCCCTGGTGGGGGGGTGGGGGGGAGGGCCCCTAGCTCAGTGGTTAGGGTGCCTCCCACATGCTTGGGGGCTGGTGGGTTGGAACCAGCCCAGGCCTGCTAAACAAAGCAAAACAAACAAACAAAAAATAGCTGGGCATTGTGGTGGGCACCTGTAGTCCCATCTACTAGGGAGGCTGAAGCAAGAGAGTCACTTGAGCCCAAGAGTTAGAGGTTGCTGTGAGCTGTGATGCCAAAGCACTGTACAGAGGATGACAGTGAGATTCTGTCTCAATTTAAATAAATAAATAAAGTGCTTTCCCTGTATTTAATTCTTGGTATAGCCATAGAGACAGGTGTGATTATTCCCATTTTATAAGTAAACTGACACAGAGGATTAAACTTGTTGCTAAAGTTGACGAAGACTCTAGTATCTATACCTCAAACCTGGATTTCATAATACAAGGTGGCCATAAAGTTCGTGTGCAATTTTTAACTTTATGGCCATCCTATATAAAAGCCTGAAGGAATCTTGGATTGAGTCTCTTTACAACACGTAGCAGAGGCAGAATGTCTGATGGAGTTGCAATAGTATTAGTTCTACCAATAATAGTTTTTACCCTTTCATTAAGGTCAAGAAGAATGAGTCCTTTTCTTCCATGCTAAAAAAAAAAATCATGGGATCCATCCCTCCCCATGAGCCCAAGTTTCTCTCTGATCTCTGTCTCTGTTTTTGGGTTTGTCCTCACCACCAGGTTGGATGTCCACAAATGCCAATAAGATAGCCAAGGCACAGTAGTTTCTTCCAGGTGCCATCACCATCCTGCACGTTGTTAGAAGGCCCAGGAACTTGAAGCAAGTGTTGGCTCTGCTGGTCTTTGGCTTCACTCTCCTGAAAGCACAAGGGAACCCACTAGACAAAGGCTTCCAGGACTCCAAGCCCATCCCCCTGTCCCAGGCACTAACTTTGGTTGGCTAGAATATAATGGAGGTAGAGGAGGTGTTGGTGATGATAGTTCAGCTGGCTGAGCAGTGAGACACTAAATCAAGAGAGGTGTACTGGGGAGAAGCCAAGGGGGAAAGAGAAACAAACTAAAGATTATATTTTCAGGTTATTTTTTCCTAAATGATTGCTTGGTCAAAGAATATGAGCATTAAAATTTTTTCTAGGGTAAACAGGTTACTCTCCCAAAAGAGTTGAGATTCAGATGCATACTAAAAATGCTTGGTAGTGTACATTTTCTCATTGTACATATTCTGTTAGCAATGGATATTATCTATATTTTACATTTTTTTACAACCTGATAGATGAAAAATTAGATCTTATTGTTTATTTTTCCATTTCTATGACTAGTGAGGTTGAGGATCTTTTCATCTGTTTACTGGTTATGAGTACTTCTACGAATTGTGTGTTTATATTGTTTGCATTTCTTTTAAAAAATCAACTTTTAGAAGCTTTCTCTATAGTAGATATATTAACCCATCTGCCATTTAAAAAAAAATACTTTCTCCTACTTTGTTGTTTGTTTCTTAACTTTGTTTATGATACTTTTTGCCCCAAACAAAATTTATATTTGTATATAATGAAATATAACCTATCTTTTCTTTCAAGTTGTCTGGGTTTCCAGTATTGTTTAAGAACATTTCCCTCAGGCTGAGGCCATAATGTTCTTCCAGTATTTTTGTTATTTTACTTTTGTATTTATATCTTCTGATCCTGGCTAAGAAGAATTACCCCCATATCAAAAGGTCTAGGTGCACAAAAACAAACAAAAAATAGTCCTGAATTTTATCAATAGGGAAATGGTTTCAGAAATTTCACTTAATACAATAAAAAAAATGTTATTAAAAAGAATAAAATAGTTTTGTAAATATAGGCTTGAAAGAATGCCCATAATATATCTTTTTTTTTTTTTTTTTTGCAGTTTTTGGCTGGGGCTGGGTTTGAACCCCCAACCTCCGGCATATGGGGCTGGCACCCTACCCCTTTGAGCCACAGGCACTGCCACCCATAATATATCTTTATGCCAAAAAAGACAAATTGCAGATTTATGTGTATGAGAACATTTTATTTTATTTTATTATTATTATTTTTTGTGGAGACAGAGTCTCACTCTATTGCCCTCGGTAGAGTGCCGTGGCGTCACACAGCTCACAGCGACCTCCAATTCCTGGGCCTAGGCTATTCTCTTGCCTCAGCCTTCTGAGCAGCTGGGACTACAGGCGCCTGCCACAACGCCCGGCTGTTCCCTTGTTGCGTTTGGCCATGGCCGGGTTTGAACCCACCACCCTTGGTATATGGGGCTAGTGCCCCCGCACCCCCACTGAGCCACAGGCGCTGCCCTGAGAACATTTTATTTTAAAAAACTCCACTCTATGTGTGTATATGTTTTTAAAACATATTTAAGCATTTTTGTTTTTTTTTTTTGAGACAGAGTCTCACTCTCTCACCCTGGTAGAGTACCATGGCATCATAGCTTACAGCAACCTCAACCTCGGGTGCAAGCAATCTCCTCTTGTTTCAGTCTCCCAAGTAGCTGGGACTAGAGGTGCCGGCCACAATGCCTGGCTAATTTTTCTATTTTTAGTGGAGACAGGGTCTCCCTCTTGTGAAGTTTATAACTTCAAATAGGTAATTACATTTACAGGGTTCAAAATTCAAAAGTGAAAAAAGAATTTTTATATAAATTTACTTTTCTATCTGATTTTAATAATCAGCTTGTTTAGTTTCCCACCACCCACCACCAAGGAAAAGTCCTATTGGTATTTTCTATTAAATTAATTAATTAGAGACAATCTCACTCTGTTGCTTTGGAAAGAGTGCTGTGGCATCATAGCTCACAAAAACCTCAAATTCTTGGGCTCAAATGATCCTCTTGGCTCAGCCTCCTGAGTAGCTGGGACTATAGGCACCCACCACAATGCCCAGCTAGTTTTTCCGTTTTTAGTAGGGACAGGGTCTTGCTCTTGCTCAGGCTGGTCTCTGAACTTCTGAGCATAAGCAGTCCACCTGCCTTAGCCTCCCAGAGTGTCACGATTACAGGTATTAGCCACCATGCCCAGCCCCTATTGGTATTTTTTAAATTGGTGTATGTTCGATTTATATTTTAATTTAGGGAGAACTGAAATTTTTGTGACATTGATTCTTCTGATCCAAGAACATTACATTACTTTTTACTTTTTCAGTCTTGTGTCTGTGTGTGTGTGTGTGTATTTCTCTTAGATATGGTTGGGAGTTTTTTCATAAAGGCCTTGTCCATTTTTTCTTAAGCTTATTTCTGAGTAATTTATCTTCTTTGTCACTATTGAAAATGTCACTTTCCCCCATTGTATCTCTTAACTCTTTTTTCTTTGTATATATCATTCATTATACCTTTTAACTCATCGTTTTTCATATGTAAAAGCAACTGATTACTAGATACTAATTTCATACCCAGCTACCTTCCCTTAATTCTTTCTCTGTTCATAATAGATTTTCTTAGATTTTCAGTCATATATTATTTGTAAATAATAATAATTACTCCTTTTATTTATTTTTTTGAGACAGAGTCTCAAGCTGTTGCCCTGAATAGAGTGCTATGTTGTCATAGCTCACAGCAACCTCCAGCTTGAGCTCAAGTGATCCTCTTGCCTCAGTTTTTCTCTTGCTTTTGCTCAGTCTGGTCTCAAACTCGTGAGCTCAAGCAATCCACCCACCTCAGCCTCCCAGAGTGCTAGGATTACAGGCATGTAATTACTCCCTTTTTTTTTATTTACTTATTTTTATTTTTTATTAAATCATAGCTGTGTACATTGATATGATCATGGGGCATCATTCACTAGCTTCACAGACTGTTTGACACACTTTCATCACACTGGTTAACATAGCCTTCCTGGCATTCTCTCAGTTACTGTGCCAAGACACTTACATTCCACATTTACCAAGTTTCACATATACCCTTGTAAGATACACTGCTACTCCCTTTTTAATATCTCTGATTTCTTTCTTCTAATTGCATTGGTTAATATCTCTGGAAAAATATTTAATAATAATAGTAAAAATGCATCTGTCTTTTTTCCTGAGTTTAATTCAATTGATTTTTTATTAAGCATTATGCTAGCTTTGGGAATGGGATATATTTTATTATGTTAAGAAATTTATATTTAGTTCTATTTTATTAAGAGTTTAAAGAAAGTCAGGGTGGCACCTGTGGCTCAAAGGAGTAGGGCGCCAGCCCCACATGCTGGAGGTGGCAGGTTCACACCCAGCCCCGGCCAAAAAAAAAAAAAAAGTTAAAAGAAAGTCAAGAATAGATGTTCAGTGTTTTATTAACAGCCTTTAAACATCAACTACAAAATGACCATATGGTTGTTCTGTTTTTTAGACACAGGGTCTTTCTCTGTCACCCAAGCTGGAGTGCTGTGGCATCACCATACCTCACTGCAGCCTCAAACTCCTGAGCTCAAGTGATCCTTCTGCCTCAGCTTCCCAAGTAGCTGGGACTGTAGGTACATGACACCACACTCAGTTTATTTTTCTTTTCTTTCTTTCTTTCTTTTTTTTTTTGTAGAAACAATGTCTCACTATGTTGCCAAGGCTGGTCTCAAACTCCTGTCCTCAAATGACCCTACCACCTCAGCCTCTCAATATTCTGAGATTACAGACATGAGCCACTGTACCAGGCTGCTTTTTCTTTATAGATATTTTAGTATAGTGATCTATTTAAATAGGTTTCTTAAAACTAATAATGTCCTTGTGACCCTAAGGAAACTAAAAATCATTTGGTCATAGTATATTATTTTTTTAATATGCAGCTTTATTCTGTCTTATTTTATTAAAACTTTAAGCAAACTTAATACAGAATATATGTGTGTGTGTGTGTGTGTGTATGTAACCCTGTCTATCTACAGACAGGTATGCATATCTCCTCCCATACATATCTGGAAGGAAACATGTCAAAATGTAGAGTGTTTATCTTGGGAATGGGATTGAGAATTTATATACTATATTTATAAGAATGTGTTTTTACTATAACAATTTTAAGAAAAAGCCTAAGCAAACTATAATTGGGGGCCAAACTAAAAAATATATCTATTTGTGGAGTTAGTACAAAGAACAGAATTAAAATACTAAAGAATAACATAAGTGAGAAGGATATCAGAATTAAAATATTCTAAAGCAACTGCCTTAAAACTGAAATGTGCATAACCCTGGAGGTATTAAAAACTTTCTCAGAGGTATGTGAGCACATTAATTAATTAAGTGAATTAATTACCAGATCCTCAAATTTAATTTGTATCCCTTCCTAAAGGTGATTTGCATGAGTAGGGGCCTGTGGTTGAGCCCTCCCACTGCTTCTCCTTTCCTATATCCGCTGGCTGGGTTGACCTTTACTGGCTGGGAACTAGAGGGACGATTTGAAATGTGCTCCTAATTGAAGGTAAAAAATCCTTTCTTTTTTTTTTTTGCAGTTTTCTTTGGCCAGGGCTGGGGTTTGAACCTGCCACCTCCCGCATATGGGGCCGGCACCCTACTCCTTTGAGCCATAGGCGCCACCCCCAAAAATCCTTTCTTAAATTATGTGGTTTCTTATTCTTTGCTTTTAATAAAGAAAAGACTGGGTATGGTAGTTCACTCCTATAATCCTAGCACTCTGGGAGGCCAAGACAGATGGATTGCTTGAGCTCAGGAGTTCCAGATCAGCCTGAGCAAGAGTGAGACCCCGTGCCTACTAAAAATAGAAAAACTAGCTGGGAGTTGTGGTGGTCACCTGTAGTCCCAGCTATTCAGGAGACGGAAGCAAAAGGATTGCTCAAGCCTAAGAGTTTCAAGTTGCCGAGAGCTATGATACCATGGCATTCTACCCAGGGTGAGTGAATGAGACTGTCTCAAAAAAAAAAAAAAAAAAATTGAAGAAATAGTTTATGAAATCATTGTCTATGGGATAGACTGCTGTTTCCCCCCCAGTGTCCATTTTCCCCGAAGTCTCTCTCTCTTTTTTTTTGGAGAAAGAGTCTCACTCTGTTGCCCTCGGTAGAGTGCTGTGTCATCATAGCTGACAGCAACTTCCAACTCTTGGGCGCAAGTGATTCTCTTCCCTCAGCCTCCCAAGTAGCTGGAACTACAGGTGCCTGCCATGACACCAGCTAGTTTTTCTATTTTTAGTAGAAACAGGGTCTCCCTCTTGCTCGGGCTGGTCTCGAACTCCTGAGCTCAAGTGATCCACCCGCCTCACTCTCCCAGTATTGGGATTACAGGTGTGAGCCACTATGCTTGCTTGTCCCAGGTCTCCCTTTTGAACCGTCCTGCTCACCTACACTGGACTTTAACAAGAACTTGTCTACCTAGTTAGCCTTTGTTGATGAGGTGTTCCTATGTCGCTAAGTTTTTGTCAATGGCAGATAAAGGGAAGTAGTATGTGCTACTATAGATCTGGTAATTTGTAGCAGATTGCCAAAACAAACTTCCACAAAGTCCTCCTATTTTTGTGTACATACAACTTTGCAATGTGGCTTTGACACTCAGCCTGTTGAATCTTGGTTTAGCTAATGGGATTTAGGAAATATGGTACAATCAGAGTCTTGAAAAGTGCTTATGCATTGAGTTTTGCCCTCTTTTGGAACCCAGCTACTCTGTGACAAAGCTCAGGCTAGCCTGCTAGGTGCCAGAGACACATGACACAAGTTTCCCTAATCACCCAAGCCAAGCATCAGATGTGTGAGTGAGGCCTTCTGCAACCAGTTAGCACTCAGCCTACCTCTAGTTTATTATAGGCCAAAGCATGAGCCCATGTGAGACCAGCCCAAATTGCCTAAACACAGAATTGTGAGTGAATAAATTATTATTATTTTAAGCCACCACGGTTTGGGTGCCTTGCTATGCAGCAAAATAATGAAATGTTCACCCTTTTTCTTTTTCCCATTTCCTGCAGGTTGAAATGTAGAGTGCTAAGTGAACTCTCTTTAGCCATTCAGCAGAGGGCAATATTTTAAGTTTAAGGAATGGGTAAGCAACAAGTGAGGGAGGAACTTCATTCCTGGAAAACCTAAAAGTGTCCTACCTAGCCTAGACTACCCAGCACTGTTAAGGGAGAGAGAAAGAAAATTCTGTCTTATTTAGGCCACTGCATTTTTTTAATCCATTTCTTTGTCATAGGAACTTAGCATGTACCTCACAAATACATTAGACAAAATATCACCAAACTGTCTCAGTGCTCCAAGCACAGTTGTTACGGCGCCAGCCACATACATCAAGGCTGGCAGGTTTGAACCCAGTCCAGGCCAGCTAAACAACAATGACAGCTGCAACAGAAAATAGCCGGGCATTGTGGCGGGCACCTATAGTCCCAGTTACTTCAGAGGCTGAGGCAAAAGAATTGCTTAAGCCCAAGAGTTTGAGGTTACTGTGAGCTGTGACACCACAGCACTCTACCGAGGACAACAGAGTGAGACTTTGCCTCAAAAAAATAAAAAATATTTTCAATCATAATATATATCACATTAATCTGTGTGAGAAATGGACTGGAAATATTCATTTAAAAAGGAAAGGAAAGGCTCCGCGCCTGTGGCTCAAGCTGCTAAGGCACCAGCCACATACACCTGAGCTGACGGGTTCGAATCCAGTCTGGGCCTGCCAAACAACAATGACGGCTGCAACCAAAAAATAGTTGTGTGTTGTGGCAGGCACCTGTAGTCCCAACTACTTGGGAGGCAGAGGCAGGAGAATTGCTTGAGTCTAGGAGTTGGAGGTTGTTGTGAGCTGTGATGCCATGGCACTATACCCAGCTGTGTTGCCACCACGGCACTCTACCCATGGCGACAGCTTGAGGCTTTGTCTCCAAAAAAAAAAAGGAAAGGAAGGTCTGGCACAGTGGCTGAAACCTGTCCTGTAACCTGTAATCCTAACATTTTGGTAGGCTGAGATGGAAGGACCACTTGAGGCCAGGAGTTCAAAACCTGCCTAAGCAATATAATTTATAAGTAAATTCTTCAGTATAATTCTGATGGTATTCAAACTGAATGACAGAATTTAAAAAAGGAAGGAAATCTCATTTCTTTTTACTTATGCCAAATTCTTACAAAGAAACATAAAAGGGAACAACTACAAACCAACCTCAATTATAAATATTCATGTGAAAATCTCCAATAAAACATTAACAAAATGATCCAGCAGGATTTAAAAGATACAATATACCATGACATAAAAGATATAATATACCATGACAAATGGAGTAACATTCAATTTTAGAAATTCTTGGATAATTCAGTATTAGGAAATGTATTAATATTAATTAATATATTAATAGATCCAGAAAGAAAGTCAATAGTATCTTCTCATAAAAATCTTATATTCATTTCCACTAAAACTCTAAGTAAAATGGTAACAAATGAATATTGTTCAACATAACAGGAAAATACAGAGGGTACCAAAAATTTTTAAGAAAGGAAAAAATTGGATTAAATTTGTGATACTAAAGTCATGTTTTACTTTGGCAATTATAAGAGGTGCTCTATGTGACTTGTATTCATCTTTTCTTATTGATATATGTTGAGTATTACAATCTTAATACAGTTTTTCCTTTCTTGAAATGTGCACACTTTTTTTGGCATCCTCTGTGTGTGTGTGTGTATGTATATATTTAAGATCCAGGGGTTGTTTCTGTTGCCTGGACTGGAGTGGCACAGTCATAGCTCACTGCAGCCTAAAACTCTTGAACTCAAGCAATCTTCCTGCCTCAGCCTCCCAAGTTGTTAGGACTATAGGCACATGCCACCATGCTCAGCTAATTTTTCTATTTTTTGGTAGATACAGGGTTATTGCCCAGGCTGGTCTTTAACTCTTGGCCTCAAGCAATCTTCTTGCCTTGGCTTCCCAAACTGCTGAGATTACAAATGCACATAGCTTGTACCTTTGGGTCTATCGTATAGAAATAAAAGCATTAGTGTGCTAGGAAATGTGTACAAGGATATTCACTGCAGCATTTTTTATAATATAAAAAAATTAGGAACAGGTGAAGACTCATTGGTAAGAGAATAGTTGAATAAATTATGGCATATCCATAGAATAGAATTTTATATAATTAAAATGTGTATAAAATAGTACATTAAATTCAGATATGTAACTAATATAAATAAAATATGAAGTATTCATTTATAAAATGGATACATAAATTATTACTTTTCTTGGATATAATTCTTAGTCAGAAAATGTGATAGAAGAAAAAAACATTGTAAAATGCCCAGAGAAAATGTAACATGGTTTCTAATAGGACCTATAGGTAAAAACTTTAAAATACTATTAAGGAACATAACAGAAACTGGAGACAGTTATTAATTTTTCCTATATTTATCTATTAATTTATCACAATCCCAATAAAAAATTCCAGCAGCAGCCCATTGGTGTGGCCTCAATGTCAATCCCTGGCCTCGACCTCTTGCCCCCTCTCCTGTGTTGTCGCACCTTTGGGTTGCACCATGTCTCCACCAGAATGTCCTGGTGACTCCTGAAAGAAAGCTTTGATGTTTAAAGACATGGGTTGTGCCTAGCTATTAATGCAAAGCATCATTTGATTTGAAGAGGAAGATAAAAAAGGATTACAGTTCCACCCAGCGTCATGGTTAAAAGGCAGATGTTAGAGCCTGAGTGTTTTGTGTTCAAATTGTGGTTCTAAAACTCAATAATTGTATGACTTGGAAAAGTCTCTCAGGCTCCTGGGCCAGACATTCTCAGCCTTTAATAAAGGACATGCTGGGCAAATACTGAGCATCTATTATGTGTGAGACACCATAGGACACAGATTACTAAAACAGCAGAGGTAGACTATTTATGTGGTTAAATGTAACCTCTAGAATGAGACCAACTGGTTTGAAATCTGACCTCTATGAAATTGGTCTTTAAAATGGTGATGATAGAGTAACAGCTTCCTTGCAATTGGGCATGGTGAGACTGGGGAGATAAAATACTAGGCATCTCTGGCTGGTGGGATCTGCCCATAAACATCCCTTTGAAGACACAGGGAGTCAGCAAGAGACTTGGGACCCCATAAGGAGGACAAAAGCAGTGGAAAACTGGCAAGTTCTTGAGTGTGTTCGTTTGGTCTAATCTTGCCAGCAGCTGTAAGTACAAACTGGAAAGGCCTTACTGGTAAGCTGCTTTGGTTTTTTGGACTTAGCACTCAGATGAACTGCCTTGGGAGAACTTGGGCAAGAGTGTGGAGGACTTTAAGCATTGTCTAGGGCCCCAGACTGAGCTGCTGAGCCAGACGGAGCTAATAGTGTTTGGCCCACTGGAGCCATTGTGGGAGAAGTGCCTTGGCAAGCTCCGCCCTTAGGGTCGCAGAGCAAGGATCCAGCGGGAGCGAGTAATCTAGTGACTGAGCAGCCTAGCCGTGGGGACTGAGACACCTTACAGCCTTGGCACTCCGGGGCAGAGTGAGACCGGTTTTGGCATGCTGGGCAAGTGGATAGCCACTTCAGGAATGATCCTAATGACAAGCACTTTCCTGGGAAAACTTTTGCTTAGCCAAGTTTAGCAGTTTAAAGTGCCCTCTAAGAGGGCTGAGGAGAGATTTAGGTTCTCCACCCTGTGGAGTTTGACAAATCAGCAGAGGCCTTCAGTCTCCATCTCCTATAGGCGTATTAGCACTCATACCCCAGAAGATCACCTGTTGCCCAGACAATATTCAGCAAGATATATATACTGCTTTTTTTTTGTTTTGTTTTTGTTGTTATTGTTGTTTTGTTTTTTAAATTTCAACATTTCCCCTATAGATTTTTCTTTTCTTTTTTCTTTTCTTCATTTTTCTAGTTTAAATATAATTTCCCATTGTTGCCTTTTTCAATAATTAGAACTTCATTTTTGCTAGTGTTTCTACCCCTATTATTTGTTTTTCCCCCAATTTTATCCTGTAAAGTTTTCTGTTTGCTTGCTTTTGTTTGATGTATAGCATTTTTGTCTTTCCTCTCTATTTGGTGGAGGTGGGGTACTGTGTCCGAACAGGCTAGCAAAGAGCTGCTGACCTCAAGGGAGCCACCAACCTCAAGCACCCCCAGAGGTTGGGTCAAAGTACCCTACTGTACTCCTATATTGCTTTGTCTCCCTCTTTCTGTGCCCTCTTCTTTTTTTCAATATTCCTTTTTACCCACCCCCTCACCTTTCTCTTTTTTCTTTTCTTTTATTTTCTTTCTTTCTTTTTTTTTTTTTTTGCAGTTTTTGGCCAGGGCCAGGTATGAACCCACCACCTCTGGTATATGGGGCGGGTGTCCTACTCCTTTGAGCCACAGGTGCCACCCCCTCTTTTTTTTTCATTCTTTTTTCCCTTCTTGCTCTTCAACCTTCTCATCCTTCTGATCCTGTACCAAAAGGACTCATCGAAACCCTGGTCCAGAGGCATGGCAACTTAAAGAGCAAAAGGAATTGAAAGGAAAATTAGGGCAAGGAAACAGATAAAGAAAACACTCATGAGGAAGAATCAACAGAAAAATCCTGCCAACATGAAAAACAAGTCCAGAGCAACCCCCTACCCTAAGGGACCATGAGGTAGCTACTGAAGAGGATTCCACCTATAAAGAAATGTTAGAAATGACAGAAAGGGAATTTAGAATACAGATGATGAAAACAATGAAGGAAATGATGAAAACAATGAAGGCAACTGCTGATAAATTGGAAAATAACCAAAAGGAAATCCAAAAACAGAATCAAATAAGAGATGAATGATATAAAGAATATAGAAAGGATATAACAGAGCTGAGGGAACTGAAGCAGTCAATTAGGGAACTTAAAGATGCAATAGAAAGTATCAACAACATATTAGACCATGCAGAAGAAAGAATTTCGGAGGTAGAGGACAAAGCTCTTCAGATAACTCAGATAGTTAAAGAGGCAGAAAAGAAGAGAGAGAAAGCAGAATGTTCACTGACAGAATTATGGGACTTTATGAAGCATTCAAACATGCGAGTTATAGGTATCCCAGAAGGGGAAGAATGCCCCAGGGGAATGCCCCAGAAGAATGCCCCAGGGGAATGGAAGCCATACTAGAGAATATTATAAATGAAAATTTCCCAAATATCACCAAAGATTCTGACATACTCCTTTCAGAGGGATATCAGACCCCAGGTCTGCCTCATTTCTAACCGAGCTTCTCCAAGACACATTGTGATGAACCCGTCCAAAGTCAAGACAAAAGAAAAGATTCTTCAAGCTGCCAGGAGTAAGCACCAGTTGACCTACAGGGGCAAATCCATCAAGGGTGACTGCAGACTTCTCAAATGAAACTTTTCAAGCAAGAAGACAATGGCCGTCTACCTTTAATCTACTTAAACAGAACAATTTCTAGCCCAGAATTCTATATCCTGCTAAGTTAAGCTTTAAAATTGATGGAGAAATCACCACAACAAGGAAATTCACCACAACAAGACCAGCTCTACAGAAAATACTTCAATCTGTTCTACATACCGACCATTACAATGGATTGACAGCAAAGTAAGAACTCAGCAATTAAAGGACAGAACCTAACTTCCACACTGATACAAAAAATAAAACTAAGCAATGGACTCTCACAAAATAAGATGAATTGAACACTACTTATGAATTATCTCAATAAATGTTAATGGCTGGAATTCCCCACTGAAGAGGCATAGGTTGGCTGACTGGATTAAAAAACGCAAGCCATCCATTTACTATCTGCAGGAAACACACACCTAGCTTCAAAAGACAAATTAAGACTCAGAGTTAAGGGTTGGAAGACAATTTTTCAGGCAAACGGAACTCAGAAGAAAAGAAGAATTGCAATCTTATTTTCAGATACATGTGGATTTAAAGCAACTAAAGTCAAAAAAGACAAGATGTTCACTTTATATTGGTCAAGGGAAAAATACAACAAGAAGACGTTTCAATTCTAAATATTTATGCACCCAATTTAAATGCTCCCAGATCTTATTGCTCAGACTTTACTCAGACTTACTGAGTAAAGTCTGAGCAATAAGATATCCTATAATACCATAATAACACGGGGACTTTAACACTCCTCTTACAGAGCTGGACAGATCATCTAAACAGAAATTAAACAAAGATATAAGGGACTTAAATGAGACCCTAGAACAACTGTGCTTAATAGATGCATATAGAACCCTCCATCTCAAAGATAAAGAATATACATTCTTCTCATCGCCCCATGGAACATTCTCCAAAATTGTTCATATCCTAGGCCACAAAACAAAACTCAACAGAATCAAAAGAATTGAAATTTTGCCTTGTATCTTCTCAGACCACAAGGCACTAAAGGTGGAACTCAACTCTAACAAAAACGTTCAACCACACACAAAGGCATGGAAATTAAACAATCTTCTGTTGAATGACAATTGAGTACAGGAAGAAATAAAAGAGGAAATCATTAACTACCTTGAGCATAACAACAATGATGACACATGCTACCAAACCTGTGGGATACTGCAAAAACAATTCTGAGAGGAAAATTTATCATTTTAGACACCTACATTTGAGAAACAGAAAGAGAGCACATCAACAAACTCAGAAGTCATCTTATGGAATTGGAAAGAAAAGAACAATCTAAGCTTAAACCCAGTAGAAGAAAAGAAATCTCCAAAATTAAATCAGAGATCAATGAAATTGAAAGCAAAAGAATCATTCAGAAAATTAATGAAACAAGGAGTTGGTTTTTTTAAAAAATAAATAAAATAAATAAACCTTTGGCCAGACTAACTAGAAATAGACAAGTAAAATCTCTAGTAACTTCAATCAGAAATGATAAAGGGGAAATAACAACTGATGCCACAGATAACAAAAGATCATCTTTGAATACTACCAGAAATTCCATGCCCAGAAATTTGACAATGTGAAGGAAATGGATCAATATTTGGAATTACACCCTCTCCCTAGACTCAGCCAAGAAGAAATAGAGCTCCTGAACAGACCAATTTCATGCACTGAGATTAAAGAAACAATAAAAAAGCTTCCAACAAAAAAATGCCCTGGTCCAGATGGCTTGACACCAGAATTCTTTCAAATCTTCAAGGGAGAGCTTATTCCTGTACTGCAGAAATTATTCCAAAAAATTGAGGAGGAAGAAATCTTCCCCAACATGGTCTACGAAGCAAACATCACCCTGATACCAAAACCAGGAAAAAACACAACT
Organism: Nycticebus coucang; assembly: GCF_027406575.1. NCBI lineage: Eukaryota > Metazoa > Chordata > Mammalia > Primates > Lorisidae > Nycticebus > Nycticebus coucang. Next base: position 52,460,416 of record NC_069784.1, on the reverse strand, counting down.
AAAAAGGAGAATTTCAGACCAATTTCACTAATGAATATAGATGCAAAAATTCTCAACAAAATTCTAGCCAATAGATTACAGCTTATCATCAATAAAGTCATACATCATGATCAAGTAGGTTTCATCCCAGAGATGCAAGGCTGGTTTAACATACGCAAGTCCATAAATGTTATCCACCATGTTAACGGAAGCAAAAATAAAGACCATATGATCCTCTCAATAGATGCAGAAAAAAGCATTTGATAAAATTCAGCATCATTTTTCTAATTAGAACACTGAAGGGCTAGGTGGCACATTTCTGAAACTGATTGAAGCTATCTATGGCAAACCCACAGCTAATATTTTATTGAATGTAGTAAAACTGAAAGCTTTTCCTCTTAGAACTGGAACCAGACAAGGTTGTCCTCTGTCACCATTACTTTTCAACATAGTGCTGGAAGTTCTAGCCAATACAATTAGGCAGGACAAGGAAATAAAGGGAATCCAAGTGGGAGCAGAGGAGGTCAAACTCTCCCTCTTTGTTGACAACATGATCTTATACTTAGAGAACCCCAAAGGCTCAACCACAAGACTCCTGGAAGTCTTCAAAAAATACAGTAATGTCTCAGTAATGTTGATATAAAATCAACGTCCACAAATCAGTTGCCTCAGTATACACCAATAACAGTCAAGATAAGAGGCTAATTAAGGACACAACTCCCTTCACCATAGCTTCAAAGAAAATGAAATACCTAAGAATATACCTAACAGGTGGCGCCTGTGGCTCAGTCGGTAAGGCGCCAGCCCCATATACCGAGGGTGGCGGGTTCAAACCCGGCCCCAGCCAAACTGCAACCAAAAAATAGCCGGGCGTTATGGCGGGCGCCTGTAGTCCCAGCTACTTGGGAGGCTGAGGCAAGAGAATTGCTTAAGCCCAGGAGTTGGAGGTTGCTGTGTGCTGTGTGAGGCCACGGCACTCTACCGAGGGCCATAAAGTGAGACTGTGTCTCTACAAAAAAAAAAAATATATATATATATATATGTACCTAACAAAGGAGGTGAAGGACCTCTATAAAGAAAATTATGAAATCCTAAGAAAGGAAATAGCAGAGGATATTAACAAATGGAAGAACATACCATGCTCATGGCTGGGAAGAATCAACATTGTTAAAATGTCTATACTTCCCAAAACAATCTACCTATTCAATGCCATTCCTATTAAAATACCAACATCATACTTTCAAGATTTGGAAAAAAAGGTTCTGCATTTTGTGTGGAACCAGAAAAAAACCCGTATAGCTAAGGCAGTTCTTAGTAATAAAAATAAAGCTGGGGGCATCACCATCCCAGATTTTAGACTGTCATACAAAGCCATAGTGGTCAAAACAGCATGGTACTGGCACAAAAATAGAGAAATAGACATTTGGAATTGAATAGAAAACCAGGAAATGAAACTAACATCTTACAATCACCTAATCTTCGAAAAACCAAACAAGAACACACCTTGGGGGAAAGACTCCCTATTCAATAAATGGTGCTGGGAGAACTGGATATCCACATGTAAAAGACTGAAACTGGACCCACCCCTTTCTCCACTCACAAAAATTGATTCAAGGATATTTATTGATTGATAAAGGATTTAAATTTAAGGCATGAAACAATAAAAATCCTCAAAGAAAGTGTAGGAAAAACACTGGAAGATATTGGCCTGGGGAAAGACTTCATGAAGAAGACTGCCGTGGCAATTGCAACAACAAAAATAAACAAATGGGACTTCATTAAACTGAAAAGCTTCTGTACAGCTAAGGAGACAACAACCAAAGCAAATAGACAACTTACACAATGGGAAAGGATATTTGTATATTTTGAATCAGACAAAAGCTTGATAACTAGGATCTATAGAGAACTCAAATTAATCCACATGAAAAAAGCCAACAATCCCATATATCAATGGGCAAGAGACATGAATAGAATCTTCTCTAAAGAAGACAGACAAATGGCTAACAAACATATGAAAAAATGTTCATCATCCCTAATTTTTAGAGAAATGCAAATCAAAACCACCCTGAGATACCATCTAACCCCAGTGAGAATGGCCTATATCGCAAAATCTCAAAACTGCAGATGCTGGCGTAGATGTGAAGAGAAGGGAACACTTTTACACTGCTGGTGGGACTGCAAACTAATACAACCTTTCTGGAAGGAAGTATGGAGAAACCTCAAAGCACTCAAGCTAGACCTCCCATTTGATCCTGCAATCCCATTACTGGGCATCTACCCAGAAGGAAAAATATCCTTTTATCATAAGGAAATTTGCACTAGACTATTTATTGCAGCTCAATTTACAATTGCCAAAATGTGGAAACAGCCTAAATACCCACCAACCCAGGAAGGGACTAACAAGCTGTGGTATATGTAAACCATAGAATACTATTCAGCTATTTAAAAAAATGGAGACTTTATATCCTTTGTATTTATCTGGATGGAAGTGAAACACATTATTTTTAGTAAGGCATCACAAGATGGAGAAACATAAATCCTATGTACTCAATTTTGGTATGAGGACAATTAATGACAATAAATTACATGGTGGGGCTGGGGGAAGGGGAGAGCAGAGAGAGAAAGAAGGGGAGTTGAGAAAAGGAAGAGCAGATAGAGGGAAGGAGGGAGCTGGGTGGGGCCTTGGTGTGTGCCACACCTTTTGTGGGCAAGACACGATTGTAAGGGGGACTTTACCTAACAAATGCAACCAGTGTAACCTGGTTTCTTGTACCCTCAATGAATCCCCAACAGTAAATAAATAAATAAATAAATAATGGTGATAATAATATCCTCTATGAACAGTTGTTGTGAGGGTTAAATGAGGTAACCTATGTAACTTAGCATAGTGCCAGGCATAGAGTTAGGCGTCACTAAATTTTAGCTATGATTATTTGTACCTCTCCTTACATTGAAGGCAAATTATAGTGCCCCAGGCGCATCCACATATATGATTGTATTTAGTTCTTATACAACTCTAAGTTATTTTTTAACTTGTCATTTGTGCTAAGCTTATAGAGGTTTGGAGAGCACTTGTGACTTGCTTAGAATCACAGCTTTTTTCTTGGCCTCACTCTTGTCACCAAGGCACCATAGATTATTGCAACCCCAAGCGATCCTCCTGCCTCAGTAGCTGGGAGGCCCAGGCCACTGTGCCTGGCTAATTTTTTCTGTTTTTTAGTAGATATGGGGTTTCTCTCTCTCTCTTTTTTTTTTTTTTTTTTTTGAGACAGTCTTACTTTGCCACCCTGGATAAAATCTATGGCGTTACAGCTCACAGCAGCCTAAAACTCAAGTGAATTTCTTGCCTGGCCTTGGAGTAGCACTACAGGCGCCCACCACAACACCCGGCTATTTTTAGAGACAGGGTCTCACTCTTGCTCAGGCTGGTCTCCCAACTCCTGAACTCAAGTAATTCACCCTTCTTGACCTCCCAGAGTGCTAAGATTACAGCCTGAGCCACCCCGCTTGCCCCAGGGTCTCACTTTTGCTCAAGCTGGTCTGAACTGAGCTGAAGCAGTCCTCCTGCCTCTGGTCCCAGAGTGTTAGGATTAGGGAGTGAGCCACACCGCCGCGGCCAATCACAGCTTTTGACTGGGGAGCTAGGATTTCAAACCAGGTTATGAGAGTCTTTCTCTCGGAGTTCCCCTTGTCACCCTGCTCACAGCCACCCACCCTTTCGTGAACAGCTCAACGCAAGGACTGTGCTAAAAAGGACAATAAAGTCCTAAAGTATATAAAGGAATAGGAAAGGAGATATTCTGAATGAGAGATCTGGAAAGGCTGCGACATTGCGGAGTTGGGCCTTGGCAGATGTTTGCCGGCTTTGGGGAACCACTGCTGAAGGACACGGTAGAAGAATTAAAGTGGGGCGGGCTGGGGAGATCTGGCTGGCAGTCCTGGGTCTGCACTAGGTAGTGATGAATGTTGAGAAGGCCGTGTCCCTTTTCTAGGCATGTGTCCTGGTGCAGCGAGATGGGAGGGGCGTGGCGCAGGGGGAGACTGGGACAGGCAGACCGGCTCCGAGGCTCCGACTCAGCCAGTCACTCCGCGGAAGCGGCCGGGCCTGGTGGTGCCTAGGACCGAGTTGCAGCACAGCGTGTATGTCCGCCGCGGGTCCTTTAGCAGGGCTGAGGCCTGCGGGGCCATAGGGCAAAAATGCCCTTGGAAGAAGTGACCTTGGTGCCCGGGATGGGGAGCGCCCCTGGCGCAGGAGGACACCGCGGAGAGGGTACAGCTGACGCCACACTTTACCGCCAGAGGGAGCTGCCTTCGGCTGCAGTCAGCGGTGGCCCTCCGCCCCCCGCAGTTCCTGGGTCCTGCCTTCTGTCCCTTGTGTCGCTAGGGGCGCGGGGTGGGGCCTGGCCCGGGAAAGCCTAAACTAGGAGTGGCGCTGGGGAGTGTGTGTGTGCGCGCGCGAGATGGGGGTCTGGTGATCCTGGAGTCGCAGCCTGTACTACAGCAGCAAGGGGCCCTCAGTGGCGGGGAGAGGGCGGGGGGTGGAAAGTCTGGAAACTTTCTGGGCCCACTGCAAGCCAGGAGCAGGTCTCCTCTCGCCCATAAAATGTGGTGAGTCCCAGAGCGTGCGGGCCCGAGGCCTGTGGATTCTCAGGCAGGGGAGGCGGCTGGGTAAGAGATTGCACAGGGCAGTTAGCGCCCTCTTCACACCCTTTTAAAGTCTAGGCACCCTCGCGGGGCTTCATATACAATCTTCACGTCATCCCAGGCACATTACTTAACCTCGCTCAGCCTCACATTCCTCTTGTGTCTAATGCTGTCTCTTGGGAATGTTATGATGGTTAAATGACACATAAAGCTTTTCTCAAATGTTGTGGGGAGTGATGGTAGCTGGTGGGGACAAGATAGTAAGGAAGAGATTCCATTATCTGCCACCAAAGCTGAAATCTAACTGCTCACAGGAGCTGGAAGGTCAGCTCTGAGCTCCACAAATATACAGATTCCCCCACAGAACTGCAAAGAAATCCAGAGTAAAGCACGTGGAGCCCCTTCTCAGGATAACATTAAAAAATTAAAATAAAAGGCGGCACCTTTGGCGCAGTGGGCTGGGCGCCAGCCCCATATACCAGCGCCATATACCGAGGGTGGAGGGTTCAAACCCGGCCCTAGCCAATTTGCAACAACAACAACAAAAATAGGTGGGCGTTGTGGCGGGCACCTGTAGTCCCAGCTACTCGGGAGGCTGAGGCAAGAGAATTGCCTAAGCCCAGGAGTTAGAGGTTGCTGTGAGCTGTGACAGCACAGCACTCTACCGAGGGCGACATAATGAGACTTTGTCTCTACAAAAAAAAAAAAAAAAATTAAAATTAAATACATAGGATGACAAAGAAAACACATAACAGGACAGTTGTCAAAACATTAGAAGAAGATGAGTTAAGTGACATGTGGAGACATCTGTAACAACTGTAACAACATTTGGAAATATCTGTGATGTCTATTTTTCTATTGATGGCAAATTCTATTTAGCTTATTACCTACATCCTTGGTTGAAGTAAATGCTAACTTTCAATTAAAGATTGGTGAAAATACAGATGTATTTCTCCCCCAAATTCACAGATCCTGTGTACCAGTCTAATGATGGACCTCTGGGAAGTCCATGGGCCAGTGGGACCTCTGGGAAATCCCATGGACCAGTGGGACCTCTGGGAAGTCCACGGACCAGTGGGATCTCTAGGAAGTCCATGGACCCGTGGTTAAGAATTCATTTTGAATCTAGGGAAAACTGAGGCAACCAGGTCTCCTGATTCTTAAGCAAAAGGTCTTTCTACTGAAATGCATAACTCTAGTACTTGGGGAAAATGAGCTCCAAACCACCTTTTTTTCACCCTAGAATTTCCAGGTTTACTCTGCTAAAAACACATCCATGGCTAGAAGCCTCCTTCTTTTCCCATTCCTAGAGCACACACCTAGGACAGGAGTTTCCTTCAGAGGTGCCTCCCAGGACCAGCTCCAAGCTTGGTGGTGCCCTGGGGCTTTTCTCAGCCCAGCCCTGAAGGTTCCAGCAGAGGGTTGATCCAAACCATGGTCACTTTCCTCCAGTAATTCTCTATCTCCTTTTTATTTATGAAAATGACCCTTTGCCTTTTACTCCCCCATCTTGTCCTCACAGGAGCACTGAACAGAAGCCTGAAGGATTTAGAACAGCATAAGGGACTGAGGCTCCGTCAAGGTACTTGCTTATATTTCCCTCCTGTGAAGACAGTGTGGTGTGGCTCTTTCCCATTTGAGGAATGTCAGAATGGGGCCAGGACTCCTGAAAGCCCAGGGAAGAAGAGTATGAGCATGACAGCCCGGCTGGCATAAGTGACCTTCTCACCCCCAGGCTCCTGAGGGCAGAGGACATTTCCCTTTAAGAAGCAAGTTTTAGCCAGGTGCGGTCCCACGTGCCTGCACTCCCAGCTACTACTCACTCAGGAGGCTGAGGTGGGAGGATCATTTGAACCCAAGAGTCCCAGGTTGCAGTGAGCTGTGATCATGTTGCTGCATTCTAGACCTGTCCTCACCTGACCCCAGGTCCTGTCAACCATCCCATCCTCTTCTCAGACCCCAGGTCCCCCAAAGACCTCTTTACCTCAAGACAGAAGTTCTTCTTTCTTGCTCTCAGCCCTCAAATTGTTCTTTGGTCTTGTTAAAATCCTCTCTCCCCACTTTTGACATTGCTCATGTCTTCGGGACTGTTATATTCACTCTTCGCAAACCACAGAGTGGGTTTTTAGCAGTTAGAGGTCTTCCTACCCCTCTTTCCTCCACTTCACCCCCACCCCGCTGTGGTTTTTTTTTTCTCCTTTCTCTCCTGTACATCCTCCTCCACTTCTTTCTCTTTTTCTTTCTTTCTTTTCTCTCTCTCTCTCTCGCTTGCATTAAAAATAGACTAAAGTGCTGAGAGGGCTGAGTAAAAAATACCCCTTAAATTTGTTTTCTTTACCTTGGGAGACAAAGTTTTTTTGCTTGGTAATTCATAATAAGAATCGGACTGATAATAGAATAACTAGAAGATAAAAGGACAGCGTATAAAGAGAAATACCAAATGGACAAGGTACAGTGATTTGGGAGGCCAAAGTGGAAGGATCATTTGAGTCCAGGAGTTTTGATAGGGGTAGGAAAGACAACAGAGCTGCTCCTGGCTGAAGGGAAAGAAGGGTGGGAGCTGTCAATGCATAGAGTGCAGTGATAACATCGTAGCTCTCACAGCTCACTGTAATGGAATACTCCTGGGCTCAAGAGATCCTCTTGCCTCAGTTTCTCCTGTGTAGCTGGGATTATAGGTGCCCACCACAGGGCCTGGCTAATTTTCTGTCTTTCTTTTTTTTGGCCGGGGTTGGGTTTGAACCCACCACCTCCGGCATATGGGGCCAACACCCTACCCCTTTGAGCCACAGGAGCCACCCCAGCACATTTTTTTTTCAATTGTGGTAAAACACATGTTAATGTAACATTTGCCTTCTTAACCATTTCAAGTGTATAGTTGAGTGGCGTTCAGTACATTCACATTCTTTTGCAACCATCACCATCGTTTATCTCCAGAACTCTTGGAAAACTGAAAGTCTGTCCCCATTCACTCCCCATCACTCTGCCCCAGGGACCCACCATTTTACTTTCTGTCTCTGAATTTAATGACTCTAGGAATCTCATATAGTGGAATTATACAATATTTCCTTTTGTCTGGCTATTTCACTTATAATGTCCTCCAGGTTTATCCATATTATAGCATTTGTCAGAATATCCTTCTTTTCTAAGAATAATATTCTATAGTATGGATAGGCCACATTTTGTTTATCCATTTGTCTGTTGATGGACACTGGGTTGCTTCCACCTTTTGGCTATTGTGAATATTGCTGCTGTGTATATGGATGTGCAAATACAAGAAAACCAGAGCCTTGTGTCTGTTTAAGACCCAACTTTCATTTTTTTGAGCATGTATACAAAAGTTAAAATGCTGGGTCATATGATAATTCTGTTTAATTTTTTGAGGAACTGTGATACTGTTGTCCACAGTGGCTGCACCATTTTACATTCCCATAAGCAATGAACAAAGTTCCAATTTCTCCACATCTTATTATTTTCTGGTTTTTAATAGTAGCCTTTCTAATGGCTGTGAGGTGGTATCTCATTGTGGCCTTGATTTGCATTTCCCTAGTGATTAGTGATGATGTATTTATTGGCCGTTTGTATATACTCTAAGAAAGGTCTATTCAAGTCCTCTTTTTTTTTTTTTTTTTTTTGAGACGGGTCTAATTCTGTCACTCAGACTAGAGTACAATGGCATGAATTTAGCTTCAAATTCCTGGGCTCAAGGGATCCTCCCACCTCAGCCTCCCAAGTAGTGGGGACTACAGGTGTTCACCAGCTGTACAGACAGGGTCTTACTATATTGCCCAGGCTGGTCTCGAACTCCTGGTCTCCTCCTGCCCCAGCCTCCCTAAGCATTGAGATTATAGACATGTGCCACTGTCATTTTCTCAGCAGGTTGTTTGGTTTGTTTGATTTTGTCCTTGGCACTATTTTTAACACTCTGCTGCCCAAAATAAAACCCCTCAGCAAGCTCCTGCTGGTTTGCAGGTCCATGTAGCTCCTGCTGCCCACCCTGTTTTATTCACACACCCCTTCTTGTTAATGTTTTCCTCTGAAGGCCACATACTCACTTCGAGTTATCTACTTGTGTTTAACAATTACTAGGTCAGGCCCTGTGCAAGGCCCTAAGGATCTAGTGGTAAAAGGCAGACCAGGGCCCTGCCTTCATGAGCTCCCCATCCAGGGAGATGGGACCCTGGGTCAACAAAGGACAGAGTGTGGAGCACCACCAGGGAGGAAACAGAGCCCTAGGAACAGGGAACTGGGCCCTGCAGGCCATGAAACTCAGCCTATGAAAGCAAAGAAGTATTACAAGTAGGTAGTGCCCAGCTGTCTTTAATGAAAGAATGTCTGGGTCCCATAACAAGAAAGCCCAGAAGAAGTGTCACACCTTCAGGTATGGGTAGATCAAGGACACACCTGTGTGTGTGTGTGTGTGTGTGTGTGTGTGTCTAATTTAACTTCCCTTTCCATTGGCCTCAGTGGATTTCCTCTATGTGATGGAACATAGCCAGCCTCATATTTGTAGCCAGGAAGGGGCAATTCCCCAAAGGGATGTTGGGAGGGTTAGGACCAAAGAGTAAAGCTGAGCAGAAATCAGATTGTACATGACCTCACTGCCCATTTAGTTCTGCTCTAAGGGCAGGATCTGAGAGTAACTGATGGATGTATCATATGGCCTTGCCTAAGAGGCAAAGCTTCACCAGAGGACTTGTATAGGCTGCAGTCTTAGGTACCTCTTTAAGCCCCAATACACTCTCTCTCTCTCTCCTTTCTCTCTTCACCCTATCCACACCAGGTCACAATTGCAATTTCAGACTTCATAAAATGCCATCCCTTGGTGCATGAAGTCTGGCTTCTGTAGTGGCTGTTATAACACATTGTATCTTCTGAAAATGGCCACACAATATCCCTTTCCACAATGTGACCCTAGCACTTGCCCTGTTAGAGGTGGAATTGTGTCTTGTAACCATATACCCTGGAGGTGACTTCCAGGGCAAGGTCAGAAAAGGGGGTGCAGCTTCAGCCTTGTTTGTTGGAATGGTTGTAGGTGGAATCCTGTGCTACTTGGGAAGAAGTTCAACTATCTGAGATCACATGAAGAGATCACATGTTGGGGTCCCAGCTGGGATCCCAGCTAACAGCAGCATCAAGCACCAGACTTGTGACCACAGGGGAAGAGGTTGCTATGAGCTATGATGCCATGGCACACTACCAAGGATGACAAAATGAGCCTCTACTGTTTCACAGCTCTGCAGGCTCCAAGTCCAGGGTCATGGTGTCAGCAGGGTGTGCTATCTCTGGTTCGTGGAACCATCCCCCCTGTCTTCTCCCTGTGTCCTCATGTGGTCTTTCTTTTGTGTGTTTCCGTGTTTTAATCTCCTCTTATTGTAAGGACATTAGGCATATTGCATTAGGGCCCACCCATATGACCTCATTTTAATTTAGTTACCTCTTTAAAGACCCTATTTCCAAATACGGTTTTATTCTGAGGTATTGGAGATTGGGACTTCAGCACATGGATTTTCAGGGGACACAGTTCAGCCCATCTCAGAGGACTTTGCTCCATTAAAAATTTCTCCCCCATGCTCAGCCCAGCAGACCTCAGAGAATTTCCTCAATGAATGAAGTGACATCATCTTGGTAGGGTTTTCGAGGATGAATAGAAGTTTGCTAGGCAGAGAGGCACAGAAGGGTATTCCACTAGGGCCTACCTAGTTCACAAGTCACACACTAGTCCTGGGACAGGGGAGGGAGCTGCACAAAAGCCAGATAGGTTGGCTGACCACCTTCAGTCAATGCTAGCAGTGGCCCTGGGCTGCACATAGTTGCCTAGACAACCTGCTCCTGGTGAGCTGTGATCCATTCAGCCTCCACAAGGAGCAGGGCCCCAGCACCTCTGCTCATGAGAGCCCAGATTCGAAGAATTTAGGTATCTGTTTTCCCTTTCATGCCTGGGTGGTTTCAGTGGTATTTCAGACTTTCGTTTTATTAGTGTTTTGTTAAAATCACAGGAATTATTCATGGTTAGTTTTGGTTCTCTTCTGGCAACAACCATATCTTCCTATGCAAAGTACAAATTATGTGTGAGCTCAATTCACCATTAGTCAGCGGCTGCTGCCCAGCATAAACCCACCACACCTCAGGCTGCCCTGTAAGCCAGGTCTGTGTAGAGGTTGGGAGACTGAATGGGTCAGGATCCCCAAATTGGCTAGAAGCAGGGAACAAGAACTACAGTTTCGGAACAAATCTCATCCCTGTCCCTTTTCCCCTGTCAACCTGTTCAGCTGACCTGGCCACTTTTTGCTCAGTCATCTCATCTGTATCATAGGCCGCGGTATGAGGAACCATCCACATTGTCACCTACTGCCTGGGTGAGCCTGGGCATGCAAGTATCCTCTAGGCTTCCAAGGAAGGTGGAGTCCAGGGGACACTGAGGGAGATGAGAAACAAAACAAAACGGAGAGAGGTGCGGCCTCCACATAGCTGGCCTTCTGGGGTATGTGGCCCTAAAATTCTTTGATGCTTCTCTTCCCCTTGCTGCTGCTGGTCTCCACAACTACTCAAATGGACACTACAGAAGTAATGCTGGGTCAGGTCTGGGCCAGGCCTTCCAAAACAGCAGCTTCTGCTTTCTGTGCCTTGATGGTCAGTTGTGGAACCTGGCCAGCATGCTCCAGCCAGGAGAATCCATGCCAGTCTGATGAGCTCCATCAGCATCCTGCTCATTTCCATTCAATGAATGAAGTGACATCATCTTGGTAGGGTTTTCAAGGATGAATAGAAGTTTGCTAGGCAGAGAGGCACAGAAGGGTATTCCACTAGGGCCTACCTAGTTCACAGGTCACACACTAGTCCTGGGACAGGGGAGGGAGCTGCACAAAAGCCAGATAGGTTGGCTGACCATCTTCAGTCAATGTTAGCAGTGGCCCTGGGTGAGCCACATCCAGGCCCAAGTGGGCACAGCACCCCACGCTCCAAGACCCCTTTAGGAGGAGCAGAGAACAGAGCCTGAACATGCTAGAGTCCCCTGGCTAATTTTCTATTTAGCCAGATGGGGTCTTCCTCTTGCTTGGGCTGGTCTTGAACTCCTGAGCTCAAGTGATCTTCCCACCTTGACCTCCCAGAGTGCTAGGATTGCAAGCATGAGCCACCGTGCCAGGCCCTCCTTACCCATTTATGTTCTGTTGTGTTTCTTCTTGATGAGTGATGGCTGGGGAGATTACAATGATTATTCCTAATTCTAGGGTTATACCATTTGGATGGTAAGAGAATTGGTCTGAGAATTAGAAGCTTTGAGCTCTAAGTCCTGCAAGGTTGGGCTGGGCCCAGTGCCAGGGGACCTGGCATAATAGGAAGCCCCGTGGTTCTGGAGCAAACACCTGTCATGGTTGCTAGCAAGTGGCAGGCTACTCAGGAGCTCAAGAAGGGTGGGGAGGGTTGGTCGAAATTTTCCATGACTAATCTAGAGTCACTCTCTCTCTCCTGTTATTTTAGTACTCTGTAGCCCTAAAAACAATAAAGTGCTCTGGGGTTTGAGCAGTCCCAGTTCTCCCCAGTGAAGCCATTGTCAGATGAGACAGACATCAGACACATTTCCTCATCCCGTCAGAATGTTCAGCTTTCACTGGGAACCAAAGTAGGGAAGGGGAGTCTCTCACCGCCATCCTGGTCACAGGACATGAGGACCTAGACATAAACTGCTAAACTGGGGCCTAGTTTCTGGTCTGCCAGTATCTGTATTTGCTGTCTCTTTGAGAGTGGTTAAATGTGTGACTTCTCTGTTCCCTAAACTGGAGGCTTGTCCACATGTGGTCCTGTGTGATACTTTCCAAAGGTTGGCTATGAGGGCATGCAGCATTTCTCATTGCCAGGGGCTATACTGATTCTTGTGAACATGAAGAGGCGTGAAAGCTAACCAGAGTTGTGGGGTGTGAGGTGGGGCCACCTGAGTATTAGCAGACACACTTGTATCCATGCAGATTATTGCAAAAACCTCAAAGTTCTGCAAATACCTCAAGGCTTTAAGCCAAATCGCAGTGGGTTTCCTTGTTACTTGTCATGCAATGTCCATCCATCCTGCAAACAGCTGCATACATAGTTCTAATGCTGCTTTTGATTAATCTTCACTGAATGTTACTGTGTGCCAGACACTGGAGGCTGCTGATGACTGAGACCAGCCTGTTCTCAAAGACAGCATGGTCTGTTGGGAGATGCCCACGTCCCTGTGACACAGGGCAGAATGTACCAAGAGCTGTAAGTACCCCAGAAATGAGAGAAAACCCAGGAAGGAGAGAAGGATGGGAGGAAAGAAGGGAGTCTGCCCCTGTGGAGCGGACACTGTTAGGCACTTGACATTCAAATCAAGCCTTTAGAAAAGTTAGGATTTCAAATGGTAGGATTAGAGAAACAAGATGAACCAATGAGGAAGAGAGACTTAGGGGACTTCTTTGGAAACCAATGAAGCAATGGAGTGACCGGAATATAAGCTGCCTCCTGGTCATACACAGCCTCCCTAATATTTATCCTACGGACCTTCTTTTTTCTTTAGAGACAGGGTCTCACTCTGTTACCCAGACTGCAGTGCAGTGTCATGATTGTAGCTCAGTAGAGCCTCAAAATCCTGTGCTCTAGCAGTCCTACTTCAGCCTCCTGAGTAGCTAGGACTTACAGGCATGTGCCACCACATCCGGCTAATTTTTCTTTTTTTTTGTTGAGATGGGGTCTTGTTCTTACTCAGACTGGTCTCCAACTTCTGGCCTCAAGAAATCCTGCCACCTGGGCCTCCCAGAGTGCTAGGATGATAAGCATAAGTCACCGTAGTTGGCCCAATTAAAAAAAAATTTTTTTTGTGAGATAGGGTCTTGCTATGTTGCCCAGGCTGGTCTCAAACTCCTGAACTCAAGTGATCCTCCTACCTCTCAAAGTACTGGAATTATAGGTTTGAGCCACCATGCCTTTGAATGTATAAGGTAACTGAGTCCAGTTATGCATTTAGCAACTGTCATTGTTTTTGAGATATGAAGAACAAATATTCAACATAAAAAGAAAGACGGCTTGGAGCCTGTAGCTCACTAGCTAGGGCGCCAGCCACATACACTGAAGCTGGCAGATTCGAATCCAGCCCAGGCCTGCCAAACAACAATGACAACTACAACCAAAAAATAGCCGGGCGTTGTGGCAGGTGCCCATAGTCCCAGCCACTTGGGAGGCTCAGGCAAGAGAATCACTTAAGTCCAAGAGTTTGAGGTTGCTATGAGCTGTGACGCCACTGCACTCTACCCAGGGCAACATAGTGAGATGCTGTCTCAAAAAAAAAAAAAAAAAGAGAAGAAGAAAACTGGATGGATACTGAGTTACATGCTTATCTTACTTGTGTAGGTAGAACCGTGGGGTGTCAGAAGTGGAAGGCTTGGCAGCAGTTATCTAATCCTGTCCCTGGAAGTGTGCAAAAGCTTCTATGTCACTGCTTCTCAAGCTTGAGAATGTATCGGAATCACCAGGTGGGCTTATGAAAATATAGCTGGGCCCACACACAGAGTTTCTGAGTCAGTTGTAGGTCTGGGGTAAAGTCCAAGAAGTTGTTTTCCTACCAAGTTCCAGGTGCCACTGCTGCTATAATATTCCTGGCAAACTGCTCTAGGCTACACCACCTGCGTCTCTGCTTGGATCTCTCTGGTGCTGTGTAGCTCACTACCACCCGGAGTCCCCACCCAGCATTCCTTGTTGAACACCCCCACCTCAGATTGCCTTCAGACCTGCCTCCCCTTCACTTTCAACCACTGTTCTGTTGAGGGCTCCCCAAGGACGTGCCCATGGATAGAAGTTAAGGCACAGCACAGGAGTTGGCTGGCTGGGTTCACATCCTCACTCCACGGCTTACTGTGTGACCTTGGGCAAGTTGCCCAACTTTTCTGACTTTTCCTCCATGATAGAATGGGAGTAATAACAGCACTAATATCATAGGATTGATGTTTGGAGAGCACAACAAAACCTATGTCAGAGCATGACGTGCAACATGTGAGAAGCACTCAGCAGTGTGGGCCAGTGTTGCTACCTAGCTTTTCTTTTTTTATTAAATCTCTGAAGAAAGCTGATCATTCTTTCCAATGTTTCTCCTTTCTGGGCTAAATATCTCCAGTTCCTTCAGTTACCCATTATGGTAGTGTCAGTGGTTTCATGGCTTCAGTGTTTCCTTTGTCCTTGCCGCTTTCCTCCGAGGAGTCCAGTTTGCTGAACTCCCTTCTCAGGTGTGTGGCTCAGCCCTGCCACCTGCCTCTGTCTAGCCAGCCACGTTCTAGTCTGTTAACTGCAGCCAAAGGTCACTTTAACTTTTGTGACTATATCCACATTTCACTCAGCTATCATGGACTTAGACAATGAAGATGCCGGAGGGTGTGTACACATGGTAACATGGTATCCTGTCCCATTTTCCCTTGTAGCTCTGTTGACTATGTCCACACGAGGCGCTTAGTGCATGAGTTTGTGATGTGGGCCAGGAGAGCCCCTCTGACCTTGGCCTGCATCAGGGCTCACCCTGCTGTGTGACTGCTGTGGCGTTGGTGAGCAGCACCAGTGGCCCAGAGAAAGCACATCAGAGGCTCCAGGCTCCTGGTGGAAGGGCCAGCTTCTCCCTGGAGAAGGGGGCCTCAGGTGAACTGATGCCCTGTATGTCCAACAGTTTCCTAGAAGGAAGCCAAGTCTCAGGGCCAGAGGGCACTTAGAGCAAAGCTGTAGGTATTTTAGCCCCCACCCTGAGCCACTATCGCTGCTGGCCTTTTGTCCCTGGTAATATAATATGCAGAGAGGGCCAGAGCTGTTTATTGTGGAGACAGGGATGATACTTCAGAGGGGTGGGCATCAGGATGACAAGGCAGGCCCTGGGAAGACTGTCTCTCTCAGCTGCCATTCTAGTTTTCAAGCTGCAGTGAAGGGCTCATCAGGGAATCTCAAGTTCTGCACTCTTAAACAGATGTCAGAGAAGATCTGTCTGCCCAAATTATTGAAGTGTCCTGGAAAGTCTGCCTTGTCCCTCCCTGGTCAGAGGATACCAGGTTCCTTTGCAACCAGGCCTCCTGGGGGTGGGAGGCCAGGCCTGTGGGGCTGCTGGCTTGAACAGTGCCACCTGTTCTTTACACTGCTTTCTGCACAGTTCCTCCAGGACACAGCAGCCTGATGGCAGAAATGGCCATCATAGCTCTGACTGTCCTGTGGGCTGGAGCTCCCCACTACCACCACAGGGTGCTATGTGAATAACAGAGTGAAAACTCTTTTCCCGAGAGCAGGACCCCATTGCCTCTTGGATACCAAAGTAACAGGACGTGTGGCCCTGTAGCTTCAGATCCTGCATCCTTCTCTGCTCAGCACCTCCTGAGAACTGCTCCCCAGCACACACGCACCATGCAGATCCCAGCACTGGGCTGCTCTGCTAGGGAAATTGGGCTCCCACATGTGGAGATATCTCCTCACCCTTCCCGCAGCACCAGGAACCCAGGCCTCCTTCATTTTGCCCTCTTGGCTATTTCTAGTTGATCCAGAGGAAAGTAAAAGGTAGAGTTTGGTGAAGGACACGCTCCCTGCTACTGCTGGCTGGCCTGGGCACTGCACTCCACCCTAAGAAGACTCAGATGAGACCATCCTCATCCTGAGTCGGGCTTCTTCAGTGGATGATGAAAATGAGCATTGGTTTCTTCCTGGCATGTTAGAATTGTCAGCAGTGGCGGAGACAGGGGGCATAATGAGTTTGCCCTCCAAGCTAGAATGCCCGGGGCAATGGCATCGCTCTGATGGAGGTGACATTCTCAGGCAGGAATGTCTTTCAATCATGCCATAGACTCGGGACACTAGAGTGCTTCTGATTCCTCCTCACTGACCCTTTGCCTCTGGATGGGATGGTCCCCTGGTTGTCTATGAGGGCTGAGGTGAGGTTGAGGCCACGGTCTTGAGACCCCTGGAGCTTGCCTCGCTCATCTCCTGTTACCCAGCTTGTCCCTCTGGGGGCCCTTGAGAAGCTTGCCCTTTAAGACAGGGTCCAAACTTCCCAAGGACCACTGATCATTTCCGTATCTCTCAGAAAGGGACAATCACACACACTTTTAACCCACACTGTAAGAGAACCCAGGCCTTGGAACATTCAGGAACCCAGAATGTGGCATGTTCTTGCTCTGTGCCTCAGTTTTTCTTTTGGGAAAATGATTAAATATCAGCTGCAGCCAGCTTGCATGTGTTAATAATTAACAGCTCTCCAGGGCTCCTTAGGCCTCCCCTGTCCTTGACACCTGGTTATGGAAGAAACCTAGAAAGTTCTAATCAGCAATCGTGTGGGGCCATGGTGTGTGCTGCGGCAAAGCAGAGTGGTAATACCCCTTCTCCCGCTCATTACCTTGCTGTAAAACATTTATCTCAGTCTTGCATCTGGACCCTGGCCTAATAAATTCTTTCACAGCTATGCAAACTGCACAGGCTGCCTCTTCAGATGAGGCCAGAGTAACATAGGGAAGACTCATAAACAGTGACTCTGGACAAGAACAGGAAACTACTAGAGCTTAAAATGCCAGGTTTGGGGTAAGTTAATGAGCTGCTAAGAAGGCAAGGTCATGCTGGGACAATCGGATCTGAAGTTGGAATAAAAATTTGGGGATACCAGGGATGGTTCCTATAAGTCCAGGCAGACTGTGTAGTAGAGAAAGTATTGGCCATTGAAATAGAAGTACAGGGTTTTAGCCATGGTTCTGCCATGCCATTCTGCCATGACTTGGCTTAGTTACTTTACCTTTCTGGGTCTTTGCTTCATACTCAAAAAATCGAGGTGATACAAGCCAACAACAACAAAACAACTTGTTTTTAAAAATGGATGAATGACTAGAATAGACATTTCTCCAAAGAAGATATAACAAACAGCCAATAGCACATGAAAAGTTGCATAATATTATTAATAATTAGGGAAATGCAAATTAAAATCAGAATAAAATGTCACTCAAACCCATCAGGATGGCCACCATTAGAAAAACATAAGATAACAAGTGTTTATGAAGATGCAAAGATATTGGAACCCTTGTGCATTGCTGGTGGGAATGTGAAATAATGCCGAATATTGTGGAAAACATTAGTATTAGGAGGCTTAAAAAATTAAACATGTGATTCAGCAATTCCGCTTCTGGGCAAATACCCAAAAGAACTGAAAGCAGGGACTTGAGCACATATTTGTACGTGCATCTTTATAGCTGCATTGTTGACAATAGCCAAAAGGTAGTAGCAACCCATTCAATGATGGATGAAGAGATAAATAGAACGTGGTAAACACATACCATCAGTTATTAGCTTTCAAAAGAAAGGAAATTCTGACACAAGTGTGTATTACAACATGGATAAAATTTGAAGACATTTTCTAAGTGAAATAATCTAGTTACAAAAAGGACAAATACTATATGATTCTACTTACACGAGGTACCTAGAATAGATAAATTCAGAGACAGAAAGCAGGAAGGTGGTTTCCAGAGTCTGGAGAGAGGGAGGAACCAGAAGTTATTATTCAACAGGCAAGAGTTTCAGTTTGAGAAGATGAAAAAATTCTAGAGATGGATGATGGTGATGGTTACACAATAACGTGAACATACTTAATACCACTGAACTGTGCCCTCAATGATGGTTAAAATGGTAAATTCTTTTGTTATGCACATTTTACCCCAATTAAAAAAAAATTGGGGTGAGGAGATTCCTGACCAGATGGCTCAGGTATGCCACATGGAGGGTCACAGGCATGATGTGGATCCCTTCTATTTTTTTTTTGAGGCAGAGTCCCATTATGTCACCCTCAGAGTGCTGCAGTGTCGCAGCCCACAGTAACCTCAAACTCCCGGGCACAAATGACTCTCTTGCCTCAGCCTATTAAAAGCTGGGACCACAACGCCCAGCCACTCTTCTGTTGCAGCTGTCACTGCTGTTCAGCTGGCCCAGGCCGGTCTTGAACCCACCAGCCTTGGTGCATGTGGCTGGTGCTGTAACCACAGTGCCACAGGCGCCGAGCTGATCGCTTGTATTTTTGAATAGACTGTGGAGGGCCAAATGTAGCTGAAACTTCTGAACCTGAACCTCTCGGGGAAGTTACTTCCAGCCTTGAGGAGCTGCTGATTCTTACTTCAGGATGCTATACATGTTAGAATATTTAAGATTCCTTACTTCTTAACCTCCATATCAAACATCATATATACACAGAATAAGTACATAAAAACGTATAACTCAATAATTAATCATAAGCACCTATGTAACCACCACTTTCCTCAAGTCTTTCTAGTTCTCTTTTTCTGACCAGTTGCACAAAATGCTGGGTTGTAAGAAGACAAGAATGCCGTTCATGATGCCCCCAAATATCCCAAACTCCTGGGTTGCCCACTCTGTTCTTCCAGCCCATGTATTTTCATAAGCCCGTTTGAACAATATGTGCCCATAAATTAAGAGGGCCTATTCATGAAAAAATGATAATGTTATGTACTACACATTTCCAGGTCTGAACACTATACAAATGTTTTCTTAAATCTCTGAGCAATCCTCTGAGGTTGTCAGTGTTATCTGTATTTTATAGATGAAAATGCTGGATCTTTGAAAGGCAAAGTAGCTATGAAGTGGCAGAATCATTTCTAGCAGAGTGATAATTTAAAAACCCTCCCTCTATAAAGTTCATAGAAATACCAGGTAAAACATATCAAACGTTTTTTTCAAATAGGTAGTTGAGCATATAATAAAGGAAAATAAATTTCTTAGGCCCAAACACGAAGAGAGAGCTGAAAACCAGTAACCAAGAAGTTTGCTTTCCCAGGATCACCTTCAGATAGGAGATAAGGCCTAGGAATTGAGACCCTACCTCACATTCTCAGTGAAAACCAGCCCCGCTGGCAAAAGGATATCCATTTATTTATTCACTCAGTAACATTTTTGGAAAGCTTACTATATGCTAGGCTTATATTCCAGGCAATTAGAATATAGTGGTAAAAATACAAATCCCTGCCCTTGGAGAATTTATAATGTATTTTGGTAAAGGCAAGATAGAAAATAATGAATAAACAATATACAGGGTGGCCATAAATTGCACATGAACTGTATGGCTACCCTGTATAAGTATGATAAAAAGATCTCTCTTGGCCTAGTAACTCTAGGAAGAAAAAAGAATTCTTTATTGCAAATTGTCAGCCACAAATCTGCCTTTCGGGAAAGAGCGACCTGAGGTCGTAACTGATGTTAATTATTTGCATGACCCAGAAAACCAAGGTAAGTAATTAATATAAATTGGTCCCAGGTTGTTAGTGCCCTTCCTCATAGTTCCAGGAATATATAGGAGTGCTTTCTACAAAACCAAAAGAAAATCCTCCACGTAGGCTGCCAAGGGTTCCCATAGATAAAACCCAGACAAACTTGAGCTCACAACAATAAAATACAAAGGTTTTAGTGTCAGACATAAGATTCAAATCAGCATCTGTTTCATGCCAAAGACCACACTCATAATTCTTAGCTACATGCCTTATACACAGACACTAGTATTTACATTACACACTCATGGGGAGAGTCTCCTTAGTACTCACAGTGTTTAGGATCATAGAATCTTAGAGTTGAAACAGACCCAAAAAATCACCTACTCCAATCTCCCTAACAATGCAGGATTTTTTTTTTTGTGAGACAGAGTCTCTGTTGCCCAGGCTAGGAATGCCCTGGCATCAGCCTAGCTCACAGCAGCCTCAAACTCCTGGGTTCAAGTGATCCTCCTGCCTCCACCTCCTGAGTGTCTGGGACTATAGGCATCCACCACAGAGCCTGGCTAATTTTTCTATTTTTTGTAGAGATGGGATTTTACTCTTGCTCAGGCTGGTCTAGAACCCCTGGGCTCAAGGGATCCTCCTAGGTTGGCTTTCCAAAGTGCTGAGATTATAGGCATGAGCCACTGTGCCTGGCCCAGGACATCTTTCTGTAACATGATTCACAGATCATCCTCAGCCTCTGCTTGAGCTCCTCCAGGGAAGGAGAGCTTTGTCATAGAGGCAAACAACACTACTTTGGAGGACAGCAGGCTGTGGCCCAATGCTGGGGCTGCAGTCCTGCGAGTCAGGTGATCTTAGGCAGGATAATTAACCAGATGAATTTAAGCTCTCTTATCTGTAAAGTGGATATTATCTTATAGGCTGGTGGTGAAGTTTAAATAGAATAATAGACATAAAGGCTCACTTGGCACATACTAGATAATGTTATTTTTCCTCTTCATTGATGTATACATCTACGTACTCAGTAAAACGACTGACTCTGCTTTGATTAATCAGATCAGATCCACTTATAGTTGTAAGATATTTTAAAATCCAAATTTCAGGGAGAGCAAATCTCAGTTCAGTAAAACATCCTACCAGGAAAAGGTTTGCCATTGCTCATTTTTATTTAATTTTGAACAAACACTGTCTCTGCATTTCAAGGCCTCTTTTATTACCAGGGGTGTGAAGACTTGTGGCTATTCCATCTGTGTTTGTAATGGAAGGTTGGGTCTGAGCAGCCTCTTGAAATAGCTTCACTATGAGGCTAAGGCTGTCTTTTTTTTCCTCACTCAACTTTTTTCATTTTAGAAGTTTCTAGAATAAATTTTACTGAATTAGTTTTTTTTTCTTTAAAAACTAAGTAATCACTTGGGTGGCGCCTGAGGCTCAGTGGGTAGGGTGCCAGCCCCATATACCGAGGGTGGCAGGTTCAAACCTGGCCCCGGCCAAACTGCAACAAAAAAATAGCCAGGGCACTGTGGTGGGTGCCTTGTAGTCCCAGCTACTCTGGAGGCTGAGGCAAGAGAATTGCCTAAGCCCAGGAACTGGAGGTTGTTGTGAGCTGAGTGATGCCATGGCACTCTACCAAGGGCAACAAAGTGAGACTCTGTCTCTACAAACAAACAAACAAACAAACAAAAAAACCTAACTAATCACTTACGTGCAATATAACCCATCAAATTTTGGTAATTATAGACAATTGTGTAGCCACTCTGATACTGAAGATATATAATAATTCTCTCACCTTAAAAAGTTTCCTTGTTAGGCACTGATTTTTAAGAGGAAATTTGCAAATTAGCTAAGTCCAGCATGAGAAGTTTTGAAATAATTGCACAGGCGGACCATATGGAATGAGGGACATTTATTGAATCTAGAGAAAAGAAGGTTTATGAGGATACACCAGCTTTCAGATGTTTGATGAGCTGCTATGCAGAGTGAGGACTGGACTCCATGTGTGTATCTCCAGAGAGGTAGAGGCGAGGGATATTTTGACTTGATATAAAAAATTTCTAAAAACAATGTAACAACTATTTATAGATGATGAAGGTAAGCAAGTTTCAGATAAAAATGAACTACTCTAGAAGTCAGATTTTAAACTTAGTGTTCTGGTCCTGAATCCAGAATTTCCCATTTTACCCTTTTGCTCTGGAAGGTAGACAGGAGGCCAAGAGGGCATAGCCTCAAGAGAGACATGACTCAGTGTGAGGAAGCTGCTCAGATGTTTGTCATTTTAAACCATATACCCATTGGCTCATGGGTGATGCCTTTGTTGGGGGCAAAGCCAAGGTCCAACAAAGACAGGTGTCTCTTCCAGCGTGGGTGGAGAAGGGGTGAGGCCACCCAGTCCTTGCATCCGGTTCACTTTGCTTCACTACCTGGAGCAAGCTCTTGCCCTGATTTGCAGTGTGGGCTGAGGATCCAGGTCGGTGAGAAGCCCGGTGCTGGAGTCATGTGCGTGGGTGCTGCTGATAGGGGTCAGCTGCTGGCCACAGCTGGGGCTGGGTAGAGGTGCTTGTGAAAATGCCTTCCAAACCTTACTGGGTTCACCTGATTTTTATCTGAAGCTCACTTACCTGCGTAAGTGACGAGGAAGACAATCTTCAGAAGTCTGGAGCACCATAAGAAACAGCGCCCTCAGGTGAGACAGAGACAACAAAAGGAGAGGGGAGAGAGAGCTAAGGCAGCCTGGGATGCAGGCCCTCGGGCTCTGCTAGCTGAGCAAGTAAGCACTCGGGGAGGGGTGGGGGATGCAGGGATACAGGTGTGCTCGCCAGCTGTGCTTCATTTCCTGGGGCTATGGGCCCACTGGTTGGCTAGTGGGTGGGGGTTGTACAGGTCACCGCTCCCTAGGTAAGCCTCGGTGTGTGATGGTCCTTGGCCTCTCCCTGGGATGAGAGGAAGTAGAGGGTCCTGATGGGACTGGGGATTGGCTGGGCATGACTAGAGCATCTACCTGAGGGAGAGGGCCCTGGAGCCAGTGGCCTTGTCCCCTGTTGTCTCCCCCTCCTCACTCTGGGAGCAGCTGGCTCACCTGGCCCCCACACTCAGGGTGGTGAGCCAGAACGCTGGGGTTGCGCTGAGGGCTTGTCAGGTTTCCAGCACAGGGCCCAGCCAGCTGGCAGCAAGCAGCACAGAGGTCAGTTGAACTTACATCCCTGTTAAATACATCAGCTTTTAAATCAATCTTTGTTCAAAGTCCAGTGAGTTCCAAGACTAGTGCTTCTCAACAGAGACAAGGTCCCCAGTGAACAGAGCAGCTCCTCTTCCTTCCTGATACAGGTAAGAACCGCTCTGTGTCCCCCGAGGGCACTGGCCACCAGTGAGTTCCAAGACCAGTGCTTCTCAACAGAGACAAGGTCCCCAGTGAACAGAGCAGCTCCTCTTCCTTCCTGATACAGGTAAGAACCGCTCTGTGTCCCCCGAGGGCACTGGCCACCTGTGCCTGCACCAACTTCTTTCTTTTCCTTTTTCTAAGCCAGAAAAGGTAAGGGCAGAAGATAGGCACATAGGGAGGAGTCAGGCCCCTTCGGTGGTGGCTGGGAGACAGGATGGGCAGGGGCAGTGAGGGATTGTCCATACTTTCAGATCTTTTCTGCTGGAGACCTATCTGAATCTTGCAAGTGAAGGGCTGCTTCACTAAGGTATTTGGGAAACCAATCTCAGAGAAAGCTCTCCCAGGAGGTAGGGCATGGTGGCTTCCACCTGTAATCCCAATACTCTTAGAGGCCAAGGCAGGTGGATTGCTTGAAATCAGAAGTTCAAGACCAGCCTTAGCAAGGGTGAGACCCCTTTTCTACTAGAAATAGAAGAAACTAGCCAGGCATTGGTTGGTGCCTATAGTCCCAGCCACTCCAGAGACTGAGGCAGGAGGATCTCCAGAACACAGGAGGTTGAGGTTGCTGTGAGCTAGACTGATACATGGCACTCTACCCAAGTTGACACAGTGAGACTCTGCCTCAAAAACAAAAACAAACCAAAAGCTCTCCCAGGGCAGTATGTGGGTTGGATGTGTAGCCACAGGGAGTGAGACAACAGACTTTACAAATCACCAGGAGGAGACTCCCAGGACCTTCCCACTATGGAAGGGCCTGGGCTGTTAGAGACAAATTTCTTCTGGAAGCTGCCCTTAAAGGATAACTAACTTTCTCACTGGTTAATAAAAACAGGTGTCTCACCTCTCACACATTATAGTACTAAGAAATGAGAAAAACCAGTGAATTTTAAGGCTTCTTGAATTTTAAAACATAGATTGCCCAGGTTCTAGCCTTCAGAGTTTCTAAGTCTATGGGGCTTGTGTGAATCCAAAACAATCTTCATTATAAAGCTCTTCCAGATGATTCTGTGGCCTAGACAGGTTTAGGAAGAACCACTAATAGCTTATTTCCTAAGCAAGAGAATCAAGGGACTTCAATATGACTTAAGGGTTCACCAGCTGTGAAGACCCCTGCTCTGGGTTTGGTCCAGCTGTGAAGATTCTTGGCCACTCAGGAGGAACATGGAACACATGTCTCCTCATCTAAAATCCCCGAAATGTTCTGCGGCAGCTCACAGCCTGTGTCCAGAGTCATGGGGGGCCGACTGCCTCAAGTCATGGTTCTTGGGTCACTCAGCATCACATGTTCGTTTTTATAGAGAATAACTCCAGGGACTTTGAGTCTGTGTATTATGACTAAGTGAACTGCTCCTTAACTTTCATATGTTCTCTGCAATGCAGAATGTGAAGTCGTTAGGAATGATGTCTTGTCTTCACAGATCACTTGCTAGTAGCCATTCCTCATCTAGGGATACAAATAACCAAGGTTTTGACTGAGTTAGTGACAATCACTAGACCAATCACTTAGCTAACTAGAAACTCAAATACATCATCTGGCAAGGGCAAGTCTCCCTTTTCCCAAGGGTTTCCTGAAAATAGGAATATGTTTTTGGGAATTAAACGCACAATGTAAGGGTGGTGCCCATACTCAGTGGGTAGGTTGCTGGCCACATACACCAAGGCTGGTGGGTTTAAGCCTGGCCTGGGCCTGCCAAACAACAATGACAACTACAACCAAAAAAAAAATAGCCGGGTATTGTGGTGGGTGCCTGTAGTCTCAGCTATTTGGGAGGCTGACGCAAGAGAATCACTTGAGCCCAAGAGTTTGAGATTGCTGTGAGCTGTGAAGTCATTCTACCCAGGGCGACAGCTTGAGAGTCTCAAAAAAAAAAAAAAAAAAAGTACAATGTAAGAAGCTTACATTTCAAATGTGTGTGTCCCCGGGCTCTGTAGAAGGGTAGGATGAAACATCCTTGCAGTGGGGAGATCTTGTCCCAGTCTTTTAATCTCATTGAGTCTCTACTTTCTCACTTGCTAGTGAAGGAAGAATTGAGATTAAATTGCTAATGTCCTTTTCAGCCCACAAGGATAAGGCAGATCCTATACCTTGAAGGCTGGCTCCTTGTCAGCTAGGTTATGAATTCAAATGCTACCTCCTCAGCAAGGACTTTCTTTTGTGTGTGTGTGTGTGTGTATATATATATATATAAATTTTTTTAGTTTTTTATTTTATTTTTATTTTTATTATTTTTTATTATGTTGTTGTTGTTTGTTCTTTTTTCCCCAGCAAAGACTTTCTAAATCAGCCTCCCTCCTCCCACCACTGTCTCTATCTTTTCTTTTCTTTCTTTCGTTCGCTCTTTCTTTCTTTCTTTTCTTACCTTTCTTTCTTTCTTTTTTGAGACAGTCTCACTATGTTGCCCTCAGAGTACTGTGGCATCACAGCTCACGGCAACCTCCAACTCTTGGGCTTAAGCGATTCTCTTGCCTCAGCCTCCCAAGTAGCTGGGACCACAGGCACCCGCCACAGCACCCGGCTATTTTTTGGTTGTAGTTGTCATTGGTGTTTGGCAGGCCCAGGTTGGATTCGAACCCACCACCTCCTGTGTATGTGGCTGGCGCCCTAGCTGCTGAGCTACAGGCACTGAGCCTTTCATATACTTTATCAGAAATCGTCTCATCTACTTGTCACCTTTGTCAGATGTTAACCTTCAAGAGTCCAAGGACCTTGTTCCTTGTGTTACCTGCTGTATTCTCAGCTCTTAGAACTGTACTTGGCATGGAACAGATGCTTAGATATTTGCTTAAATAAAAATTAGTATGGCAGAAAAGGAGCTGGAAGAAGAGATTCAGGTGGTTTTGGTAAAGGTGCTTTCAGGAGGAGTAGATGAAGAACTCTTATAGTCGGCCTGGGACATCTAAAGTCTGCTCATGTGGGAATAGGTTTTTCTGGCCACATCATAGTTAAATGATTCTCACGTTCATTGCATAGGAATCTGAGAGTAGCATGGGGGAACTAGATGTGTCTTAAGAGCTCAGCAACTCCTTTCTTTGATCTTTCTTTAATCTCTTTGCCTGGTGGGTGTTGTGGCTAAGTGGTTAAGAGCATGGGCATTGGAATTGGAAACCTGCATTCCAGACCAGACTTGCTTGTATCCTCGAAGCCTCTACTTCTCATCAGTTCAATGGGTGTAAAGGTACCTTGTACCTAAAACTCTGAGGGTTAAATGAGAATGCACATCTTAAGTACAATTTTTTTTTTTGTGTGTGTGTGTGTGTAGAGACAGAGTCTCACTTTATGGCCCTCGGTAGAGTGCCGTGGCCTCACACAGCTCACAGCAACCTCCAACTCCTGAGCTTAAGCGATTCTCCTGCCTCAGCCTCCCGAGTAGCTGAGACTACAGGCGCCTGCCACAACGCCTGGCTATTTTTTGGTTGCAGTTTGCCCGGGGCCGGGTTTGAACCCGCCACCCTCGGTATATGGGGCTGGCGCCCTACCGACTGAGCCACAGGCGTCGCCCCATCTTAAGTACTATTATAACGATAATCTTCAGACAGCGTTATGGTGTGCATGACCTCAAGAAATGAAGCAACCCAGGCAGTGGTGAGAGTTTTGATGAGTAGGAAAGATGGCACCTACCCAGCCTACTTGGTGGCAGCTATGGAAAGTTGGCTCTTGGCTTCAGACAGCCATTGATTTCTGAGGCTCCAAGTCTGGTTAGGGGCACAAATACTGTGTATTCGTGAAGCTGGATGGAACCACGGGGTTCCACTGGGAACACAAAAGCAAAGCCCCAGAAAAGCCCATGGGCTTCCACCAGTTGTATCAAATGCATCCTGGATGATAGCAGAATGCAGAGGGCTTTGGTGCCTGCTCTTACAGGAGCTTAGCTTGTTGGGGACACATGACACACACTAGGCTGCCTCCGCAATTTTTAGAACTGAGTCCAAGGCAGTTCAGTCTAATCTGACCTGTTTCTTTCCTTCAGCATATACACACACTCTGGTCTGTCTGGACCATTCCCATTTCATTGAACACACCTTGTGCTGTTCCTTCTGTCTGGGACATCTTCCTCCCACCCTACCCATCTCTGTTCCTATAACACATGAGGCCCTATAGGCTTTAAAGGCAGGGTAGATGGTGGAAGGATCCCAGACCCAACTTGTTTGAATTCAGACTGCTTATCCAAATAGCCATGGGAAACCAAATTTTCAGTCTTTTTTTTTTTTTTTCCTTGTGAAATTCTTAATTAGGATTAAATCATAACTCACGAGGAGTACCTAGGCTGGCTCCTAAAACCTAGTAGTAGCTCAATTAATGTGTAAAACAATGAGAAAACATTCTTGTGTAAGTATTCTGGTGCCCAGAGCATTGTTTGGTAGCTAAGTTTTGTGACTTTCCTCACTAGACGCTGGGCTCCTTGAGGGAAGGACAGTGTCTAATCTGGGCTGAGCCCTGATACCTGCTCCACAGTTGATACTACATATAAGTTTATAAATATAAATGATATTTAAAATGGAGAATATGAAGTGATACCTTCAGACTTTGGTGGCCATGGAAAGATTTGCATGTAATGTAAAATTTGGATTGAACCTTGAAAATGGATAGGTCTTGAATCCATTCACTTGGAAAAATTGTCTACTTAGCACCTATCATGAATAAGTAGTCAGCAGTGGGGACAATATTCCTGGCTGAGCGTGTGATGTGAGCAAAGGGCAGGCTGGGTGCCGTGACACACAGCCTAGCTGATACCTGCCAAGGAGCAAGGGAATGAGGCAAGGCTGGGTCGTGCTGAGCCTCAGTGCCTGAGCCAAGAGGCTGGACTTTGTTTCTTGAAGGAATTTTTTTTTCTTTTCAGAGACTGTTTTAGGATGTTTGTCTAGAGACAGTGATTGGGAGGGACTGCAGGCAGGAAGACTTTCTGTAGTTTAGACATGCTGAAGAAAAATGAGGGGTGGAGGAGGTAGAAATGTAAGTTGAAGTGTCTTGTAAAGCAAGATGCCAATGGGGCAGGGGGCAACCCTTGTGTTAGACAACCCTCAGGATGATCCGGCTGTTCTCAGGTTCCAGCTCCCACAGCAGCAGAAGGGTGTCCTTTCTCCACAGGCACTTTTATTTCCCCACAGTACTGATTACATCTTTCTCCCGCTCTTAGATAAGCAATGGGAGTGTGAAAGGCCTTGAATGACAACCCAGAATCCTGCCATATGGGACAAAGTATATCATTTATGGTGGCTGGGGGTAGAGGATACTTGATGCCAGCCAGCCAAATGCACTTTGAGATAAGCAGATTGCATTCTTCAGCATAAACGAGGGACAAAAATCATTCACTGGGCCTGGGATCATTCTCTAGATAATTCAAAGTGGGATGCATTTCATGAGTTCTTCACATTTGAAATCTATCCAGAGCTGAGACCAAACAGTAACAATCTCAATGGGAAAATACAGTAAGCAAATACATATTTTAGGACCCTGCTTCTCTTAATTATTTAAAGTATGTATACCTGAGTGTTTTAATTTCCACAGGTCTTATTTTTCAAAGGAGGAATACAGTTGGCCTAAAATACATGATCTATATAAAAAATACAGGGTCTGCTGTCGGTGAAATATTTTTGAAGGATGAAATTGAATTGTCATTATCTCTTCCTGGCTAGAGACATCTCTCAGTACCAGGTGAGATACAGTAGGATTTTTTAAAATGTTTGTTCTAACCCTGTGGCAGGCTTTGAAAGAAGCCAGACATGGCTGGCACAGGGTGTGAAGCCTTTGTATCATGGCTGATGATACAGGGAATTCTTAGCCTTGTATTAGTTGCTGACTTAACATTGTACATTTTCCACCAATTGTATTTATTAACAAAAGTCTAGTGATTCTTTTTTTCTGATTACACAACTGCATGCAAATGCTGGAGGAACAGCAATCCTCAAAAGTGTACACTGTGCATCTACACCTGAGAATGAAGTTTCCTGAGAATGTGGCTTTCTCCTTTGCTGGAGTTCAAGGTGCTTTGCACATAGGCATAGAGTTCAGTGGAAAGAAAAAAATGTCTAGGTTGAATGATACTGGAGAGACTCTGCCCTTTCTTCCCTTTATGCCTCAAACAGAAAGAATTTACTCTGTGGTTTCCTCCTAAGTTATGTAATCAAATAACCTTCCACTGTTGTGCTAACTAGGGTTAAATGTAATTTACCAGCAGTCCTAAGTTTTTTGTTTTTTTTTCCACTTTAAGCAGTCCTAAGTTTTTACTGTTTAGTCTTGAGTGTTGGTTTCGTGAGCACCTTGTGGGGAGAAGTTGTTTTCTTTGTAGTCTGATATTGACCACATCGTTGACTCCTAATTATTATTTGATAAGATGGTTGTTCCAGGGGGCTCCTGACTAGTGGTGTGGACTACTATGTTTATGGTACCATGTTTATGGTTTCCTAAGTCCTGGGCCTTGGAAGATGGGCCAAGACAATAATACATGGGCTTGCTTTCCTGATGGTGGTCTTTGCACCTGGCTGTCACTGATGGTGCTGTTTATCCCCTGTCCTTTCTCTAATCTTTTGGAAATTCAGCAATGCTATCTGGTGAGTGAGCCTGTTCATTATTCTTCCCTGGATGCCATGGTCCATGCCTGGGCCAGGCACCTGTGTCTCAGGTGACACTTCGCTTGCTCCATCTGCTCTTGTCTGTTCCTTTGGTTCCTTGAGCTGACTTCTGTTGAGCTCATCTCCACATGGTAGAAGACTGTGGCCAGGTTAGTCCTGCAGTTCTGTGAAAGCTCCCTGGATGTTCCTCCTTGATACAGTGTTTGGTTCTGTTTTTCTAATTCTCTAGCTTTCAGACTTATGTGATACTGAGTCCAGGAAAATTTGAGTTTATTATCCAAGTTTTGTTTCATGGGGAACAAAATCTTTAGCTCTGGCTTCTCAGCAGCTAAAATTAGCTTTGTAGACATGATCTGGAGTGTAGAGAGGGAGAATCCCTTGTTGATAGTCCAGGGACCTACCTATCCTTAGTCTATAATCTCTTGTTTTCAAAAAGAAAGCCAGAAACACTATTCAAAGGTTCTCACAGAAAAAGGGGATTCCCATTGCTTCAGGGGAGATGACTGACTTGTGTGGCAAGGACTTCCTGCTCCAGAGATGTAATTAAATGTCCTGTCATCAGGGATCATCACTGTGTCCATATGTTCCTATTCTAGTGACTTCCATCTTCAGCTCAGAATTAAGGAACTCACCCACAGAGTCACAGTTAACAAGGAGTGAAACTGGGATTAAAAACTAAGCTTGGCCACCCTTCTCTTTCTACTGTACTTTAAGCAGAGTAGGATGCTGGGGGAAGACATGTACACATATTGTAGCTTTAGAATTTCATTACTGGGAACTCTTCTGTGCTAAAGATCTTTTAGGATGACTTTTCCCTTATTAACCCCTTAGCTTCTGAAACTGCTTCCTTGGTCCATTCTTCCCTCCCAGCTTATCTTGCTGAACCATCCCCGAAACAGACTCCCAAGCCTATTCTCCTGACTTCTCACTGCCAATTCACGTGGCCACTGGCTGACGCTCCAGCTCTGTGCTCATCGTCAATCTAGAAATCGTCACCTCGTAGCCCTTGTGTTTTAAAAATATGTTATATCCTAATTTAGGGGGGAAGTTACCCATTTCTTCTAGATGTATATTACAGTGAGAGAAAGCCATAATATCCCACGCTGATCCATTAGCTGTGAGTTAATGATATATTATAACCTGAGTTGTTTCTTACACATTTTTATCCAATTTGTGAAATAATGCTGTGGCTATTGGAAATCCTTCTTGCCAGTGGTCACAAACTGTCAGCCCAGGGGCTCAATTCTGTTTTGGTTTACACAGTTCCTTATAAATTTAAGATAGCTTTCAGATTTTCAAAATGGGGACATTTTACAGAAATCTAGATTTCGAGATCCTTTAGGAGAAATGGGGAGATCTGGCACACCAGCCTGTAATTTTTTCATAATCATCTTCTGGTCTGAAAGCTGCTAATCCACAGTCATCTCCTGGCTGCCTTCACTGACTTCCCTTTTTGACCCCGTGTGTATTTTGGTGTGCTGTGGTTGCTCTGTAGTCTCAAAGTTTCTGATTTGTCACCTGCTTCACAGAAGAGATTGACGTTGAGATAAGTGACCTTATTCACCCTTCTTTTTTCTTGTTACTTCCTTCTTACCCCAGGAGAAGTATTACTTCTCACGAAGGCTAAGCCCATTTTCTGTGTCCTCCATATCATACCTTGATATTAGAAGCCTCCATCAACCCCTCTTCCCCTTGGACTGTTATCCCAACTCTTCCTATACATATACAAGATGTATATTTGTTGCTTCTGTTATTTAAATGTCCATTTCTTGTTCCTTATTTGACCTAGACTTCAATTTTCTGAACTTAAGTGGTATTTTCTGTTTTCAGTTGTTTAGTGGCATTTGCCATTGTTAACTATCTTGAAATTCTTTTCCTTTTGATGCTACTGTAATCTTGGCTTTCTGATTATTCCTTTTTGTTTCCTCCTCTTCTTTCTTGGGGGTTTATCCTTGGCCCTTTCCTGTCATATTGTCACTGTGGGCTTCCCCTAGCACTGCTATGCACATGGTCCCAGAGCTGGATGCCAGCCCAACATCTCCCATGGTCCAGGTGATCTGTCAAGTCCTATGGCTAAAACTCATCACAAACCGTCATCTCATTCCTCATGACTACACTGTCTTTTAATGGTATAGCCTTTCTGTCAGTCACCAGGACATAAGCTTGGTTTCCTTTGACCCTCCTTCCCCACCCGTGCCCCTTCCCTTTCCAACACCTGCCTGAGTGTCAGCATCATTCAGAAGATGCCAGGGCTGCTGCAATAGAATACCACAGAATGGGAGGCTTAAACAACAGAAATTCATTTCTCTGAGAGGCTAGAAGTCCTCTATCCAAGGTGTCAGAAGGGTTGGTTGCTCTGAGGTCTCCCTCCTTGGTTTGCAGGTGGCCGCCTTCTCACTGTGTTCTCATGTGGCTTTTTCTCTATGCAAGTGTATCCATGGTGCCTCTTACTTTTTGTTGTTGTTGTTGTTAATAAGGACATCTGATTAGTGTTCCACTCCTATGACTTCATTTAACCTTATTTTAAAATTTTGTATCTTTTTTTTTAAGAGATAGGATCTTGCTCTGTTGCCAAGGCTAGAGTGCAGTAGTGTCATCATGGCTCACTGCAGCCTTGACCTCCTGGGCTCAGGCGATCCACCTACCTTAGCTTCCTGAGGAGCTGGGACAACAGGTGTGTACCACCACACATGTAATTAAAATTTTTAAATTAGCTTCAGGGTTTCATTATGTTGTCCAGGCTGGTCCCAAACTCTTTGGCTTAAGTGATCCTCCCACCTCAGGCTCCAAAATTGGCGTGAGCCACTATGCCCAGTCTTATTTAACTTTTACCTCTGTAAAGTCTCTATCTTCAAATATAGTCATCTTGGGCATTAGGGCTTCAGTGTATGAATTAGGGGCCAAAACTCAGTCCGTTGTAGAAGAAGAGTCTGAGGCTTGAAACAGGAAAGGTTTCAAGGTTGGTCGGCAGGAACACACTGTGGTGAGATAATAAATTCAAGAGAGCGTACAATTGGCCCTATGGAGATGCAGACAGAATAGGTAGTTGCAGAATTTGAGTATTCTTGAAATCCCAGGACTAAAAGGAGCCAAAAGTGCAGTGTTGCTCAGATTGGGGCCTAGTCAAGGGAAACCTGAACTTCCTTCAACCAATGAGGTTGAAGGATGGGCACAGAAGGGAAATCGGCCTCAGAAAACTCAACTATGTATGTACCATTGTGTGCAGTGGCATCCTTCCTCATGGCAGGGAAACCACAAAAACCTGTTAGGGGAGACACCTATGACCTTCGACACTGCTGCAGTGACCTGTTGCTGCTGTTGGACACTAGTCATTTGTGCAAATAAGCATTTTGGACACCTGTGTTGTCATACTCGTGTCTGAAATCATCTCTGCATGGAGAAATCTGAGGGAACAGGATTGCAGAGTTGATACAAGCTGTCACTTAGCCCTGTCTGTAGTTCTTCCACCTCTGTCATCTGTTTTCATGCTGGGCTGAGCCCTTTATCATGTGAGTAGGATTATGACAACTGCCTCTTACCTGGCCTCCTTCCAGTGTGTCTTTGTTCCAGTCCATCTACCTATCTGCTTGGAGTCCAACTCTGATCCTGTCATCCCACTGCTTTAAAAGCCTCCAGTAGAGCCTGCTGCCCACCGAACTGGAAGGCCAGAGCGCTTGGGCTGAATTCACGGCTTTTGCAGTCCAATTTGTCACGATTTCCCTTCTGTGCCCATCCTTCAACCTCATTGGGTGTTCAGGTTTTCCTTGACTAGGCCCCAAACTTTCCCACTTTCATACCCTGATGTCCACACTATTCTCTGTGCCTAAGATGCTCTCTTCTTGGCTGGGTGTGGTGGCTCATGCCTCTAATCCCTGTACTCTGGGAGGCTGGGCAGGTGGATTATTTGATCTCAGGAGCTTGAGACCAGCTGAAGCAAGAGTAAGATCCTATCTAAAAAATGAACAGGGATTAGGGAGGGTGCCCGTAATCCTAGCTACTCTGTAGGCTGAGGCAAGAGGATCACGGCACTCTTCTGAGGGTGACAAAGTGAGACTGTCTCAAAAAAACAGATGCTCTCCTCCTACTTCTGTACATGTTGAAACCCCACCTATCTGCTGTTAAGGCCTCAGTCAAATCCTACTGAATTTATGGAACTTTCCTTAATTTTCCCATGTTGTAGGTCTTACGGCACTTATATTCTGCTCCTGGTGGTAGCTGTTTTTGTATGAAACCTTCTCTTTAACCTTCTTCAACTATAAAGTCCCTTGAGGATAGGGGTGGAATTTGGTTTTATCCTATCAGGCAGGCACTTTAGTGTTTTGCATGTAAGTGTGGGATGGACATCTGTGACATAAATGAAATCAGGTCTGGTTTTATATATATTTTTTGAGACAGTCTCATTCTGTCACTTTGGGCAGAGTGCTGTGGTATCATCATAGCTCACAGCAATCTCAAATTCTTGGGCTTGAGCAATCCTCTTGCCTCAGGCTCCTAAGTAGCTGGGACTACAGGAACCTGCTATAACCCCTGCCTAGTTTTTCTATTTTTAGTAGAGACAAGGTCTCGCTCTTGCTTAGGCTGGTCTCGAACTCCTGAGATCAGGTGATCCACCTGCCTTGGCCTCCCAGCATGTTAGGATTATAGGTGTGAGTCACTGCTCCTGGCCAGGTCTGGGTATTAAATCTTGATGTTCAGTGGAAAACTGAAGGAGCCATGTTCAGGATCCTAAGAGCCCTCACCAGCTCCGGTGGGGAAGTGTTGTGGCAGGGAAGAGGTAGGTGGAGAGCAAGGAACTATAAAGTAGAGCTGACAACCATGGCTCGTGCTCAGGGTTCATGGCATGATTAGTAGGGCTCAGACTTGAATGAACTTGGGGATCCACCCACAGGGTATGGGGAAGGGGAAGGAATGGCCTCGTCTGTGAAGGCATTTAGGTTTAGGAGATGGGGAACAGTCTATCAAGTCCCATGTGAACTGTCAAATGTGGTTTTCATCTGCTTCTCTTCTACGTTTGTCAGGTTCAGAACTAGAGCTCGGGGAGGGAGGCATGAGGAACAGGCTTCAGGTGGTTATACACTTCTATACTGGTGGCTGGGCCACTGATTGTGGGCAGTGCTGGATCCTTAGGACTGCACAAGGTGACCAAGGGCCTCTGCCAACCAATCTGCCACCTTGGGTAAAGGTGGGTAAGGCTGGTAAAGGTGAGCTCAGAGTAGCTGTTAATGGCCCATCCAACTTTGACATTCTTCTGTGACCCATGAAGGGGTTAGTGATCGTGAGACTGAGGGGAGAGAAGAGAATTGGGGGCAGCGTGGGGAGAGTTCTAGCACTAGTTTCTTTGCTCATGTTTGGTTTTTAAGCTTGGAGATTTTTGTCAGCAGATCTGAGATAGGGGCCTAATATTGCAGGGGTCCTCAAACTACGGGCCACATGCGGCGGTGTGATTGTATTTGCTATCGTTTTGCTTTTTTACTTCAAAATAAGATATGTGCTGTGTGCTTAGGAATTTGTTCATAGTTTTTTTTAAACTATGGTCCAGCCCTCCAATGGTCTGAGGGACAGTGAACTGGCCCCCTGTTTAAAAAGTTTGAGGACCCCTGATGTATTTTTATAAATCTCTACCGGTGATTCGGAGGGGTAGCTAGGACTGAAAAACCTGTCAGCTTCAGCATTAACTGAAATAATGTATGATACCCGGAACATTTGTCAACAGTGGTGATTGCATATCCGTAGCACCCCTGCCCCTCTACAGACCCACACTGCTTCAACTAACTACATCTGTTCACTCGGATGAAGCCAGCTGGTGCCTTCTTGGGCACAGATAGCTCCCAGAATTGAGGAGGTGGAGGGAGAACCTGCAATTCTTGCTGACTCTGGTCTTCAAGGAGTAACTCTTTATTTTCGTTTTATTTTTTAAATTCTTTATTAAATCATAACTGTGTACATTAGTGCATTTATAGGGTACAATGTACTGATTTGATACTGTGCAGCCATAAAAAAATGGAGACTTCACATAAAAGATGTTTTTATGTTTACCTGGATGAAGTTGGAACATATGCTTCTTAGTAAAGTATCTCAAGAATGTAATAAAAAGTATCCAATGTATTCAATACTACTATGAAATCAATATATAATCACTTACACATTCATAGGAATGGTAAAACATAACTATAGTCCAGAAAGAAGGGAAGAGAAGGGGAGGGGGGGGGGGAGGCCAGGAGGAAGGAGGGAATTTGTGGAGGGGCGGGGACCCAATTTAATGTACATAATGCAAAGATGCATTTCTATAGTATTAAGACTAGAGTATGAATGATTTTGCCACAACAAATAAGGAAGGAGATGGTTATGTTAATCAGTTCTTCAGAAGAATTTGCTTTTCCCTAGCCCAGATTTTATCTGGTCCCTAGCAGCTCCAGAATTTCTTTTCAAAATGGTACCTGAAAGCTTGACTTACAGAGGTAACTCTCTGCTTTTGAGCAGGATATATTTTGGAGGTTTTGGAGAACCCTGTGTGTTGACTTTGGGTTTGGAAAATGCTTTGTGTTCTTATCAGGTTCCTGCTGACCTTGAAACTTTTAAACATTTCTTGGGAGGTCATGGAACGTTGATCAGATAAGTGGCTTTAAGATCCCTGCCTCTGTCTCCTTCCCTGTCTGGACAGGCTTATAGCCCGATAGGGTATCTTTAATAGGACATTTCCACAAGTCTTAGAACAGAGGCCTTTTTGTCATGTTGGCTGACAGGACAGGCACGCTTCACAACAAGCCCCACTGATGCTGGGACCAGTGGACACGCAGTCTTCCTCTCCTCAGCTGGGCCTGCTGAGGGAAGGCCTAGGTTCTAGTTGTAGTCATGAAACTTGAGGGGAAAGTGAGAGTTTCTTAGCCTCGGCCCATGAAGCTGAACTGTTCTTTCTGGCTGTTTGGGTCTTAGACCTAATCTCAGGAACAGCTCCCAGCTCAGACTTCTAGCTCTTTGTGAGGGCAGGGTGGGTGTTCACTGTGGATCCCACCAGTCCATGTTGGCTAGCTGGGAGCTCAGAAACCTTGGCCTGCCTTAGGCTTGTTGAGAAGCACCTGAGGTCCCACCAGACATTTCTTTTCTGTGGAAAACAGCCCAATGGCTTTAGTTCTTTCTACTCTGGTCATATCTAGCAGTTCAATGCCCCCCACTGCCCTGTGGTCACTTCCTAGCCTTGCTAATTTCTAGACAGTGCCCAAGTTCTCTTCTTGACCACAATCATATTATTCTCTTTCCAGATAGCAATAATTATTCCTTTTGGAAGAGAGTAGAGCCTAAAGGTATGATTAATATGATTATCAATCAAGATGGATTTGGCTGGGCTCTTTGGCTCATGCCTGTAATCCTAGCTCTCTGGGAGGCCCAGGTGGGTGAATCCCTTGAGCTCAGAAGTTTAAGATGAGCTTAAGCAAGAGCAAAACCCCATTTCTACTATAAATAGAAAAAAAAAAAAATAGCCAGGCATTGTGGCACATGCCTATAGTTCCAGCTACTTGGGGGACTAAGGCGAGAGGATTACTTGAGCCCAAAAGTTGGAGGCTGCTGTGAGCATTGATGCCAGGGCACTCTACCTAGGGCAATAGAGTCAGACTCTGTCTCAAAAAAAAAAAAAAAAAAAAAAGTTTTAAAATAACTCTCTGGTTTCTCACCCTGAGCCTTTCCTATCTGCCAGCCAGTGTCTTATTCTTTTCCAGAGATAAGAACTTTGTTGTCAAGTATTGACTTTTTTCCCTCAAAGCTCAGAAATGGTTGTAGCTTTCTTGCATTTCTAGTAATTTGTTTTGGCTGTTTGAACTGGGGAATAAAGCCTGCTGAACATTTAATGGACTCTGGCTTCAGATGATTGCTGACACACTGCAGAAACTCACAAGCCTCCACTAGTTAGCTGTCTGTCCACTTTAGGGGTCTGCCTTCCAGATTTTCTCAGGAAGCAGAAGATGGGATGGAGCAGATGAAGTAGGAATCAGTATCCTTAACTACAAAGATCCCTCCTAGGTAGGCCCTGTGTTCCAGAGCCCCAGGCATCCTCATCATGGAGCAGTGACCGAGTCTTAGGAAAGTGACCCATCTTAGCCTTGATTTAGGGGCCCATGTCACACCAGGATGTGGACTAGACAGAACCAGGACTGGAGGTGGACCAAAGCGTATCCCACTTGACCCTTAGTTCAATCATTTTTCTACAAGATGGCAAAGAAAACAGTTTTAGAGCCCCAAGGGTCTCACATAAGACCAGGCTTTGGGGGTTTTGGTCTGCATTCTCCACAGGCACAGTTGAGGATGTTAAGTTTGCCCTGGGCACATACCACTCCATGGACACTGGCATTAATCTGTTAGTGGCTGCAGACGTCATGGCTGGAGGTATTTGGGGGCTCCCAGCAGTAGCTCCCTGTTTCCTCACCAGGACATAGAATTTCAGTTTTCCTATTAATGTGAACTGGCTCTAATTCTCTGGCTTCTACCAGACAGAAATGAAGCTCTGACCTTGAGTGCCTGAGGCTTCAAAGCCATGGGCACAGATCCTAGGGATTACTGCATGGCTGTTTGAAAACTTCAAACAAACCCAACTTGAGTTTTTGCCAAGAAACAATGATTTGTGTTTCCTTGTATGCCAGGCTTTCTGGTCTCCTATGAAACACAGGAAAAACTTTGCTTCTTCCCCTTTTTCTAACATGGGACGTGTCCTACCAGTGATAAGGTTTCACTTTCTATCCTGGGCTACAGAGGAAGAGAAGAGGCTGTGGTTGTCACAAGGTGTGAGATTGCTGAGGTTTAGGGTGAGTGCTTTAGAAATGAGCGTTTGTATGCTGGTCACAAACAGCCTCATCTCTTGATGAAAACATAGCATTTAGTGGCCTTTGTTCTGATTCTAAGGACATGTTTCAAATTTTGTTGGACATGGATCAGGTTCCCCAATAATTATTTCCAAGATTAAGAGGATTTGGGGTTTTGTTGTTGTTCCCAAAGATGACACCCTGTTTGATTTTCTTCACAGCAAGTGTCATCTGAAATTATCTTATTCCTTTATGTAATTATTGCCTGTTCTTCCCAATGAAGTACAGACTTTGCTGAGATGTTTTTTTCAAGGCTTTTTAGCTTTAAGAAGCTGAGAGCCTACAGAGATCTAGAGGTGAGCTGGGACATAGATAGGGATTCAAGCTGAAAACTCAGGCCTGCAGTCTGGATGGCCATGAAAATAGTATGTTGAGGAGTCAGACTAGCCTGGAAACAGGTGCCTCCATGGTGAACACTTGTCTCTGGTGATGCACTATCCTTCCAAAGTGGTGCCTCGGTGGCAGCCAGTCATGTCTTCTGGCACAGTGCCGGTGCTGAGCTCTCTCCAGGTGCCAGCAATGAGCACCAGGGAGCCTGGCCTCTCTTCTCTTCCCTTGATACTCGATGGGAAGTCTGTTTCTCTCTTGTTTTCTTGGCTACTTAGTCAGTCATGATGCTGGCGATGTGGCTGCCAGATTGCTGAGACCACGGGTCGTCAGGGAGTGGGAGGCTTTCTGTCTGGCTTGTACTGTACGGCTCTGTGGGCATAAAGGTCACAGATGGCTATCGTGAATTACCGCAGCATGGCTTCTAGGGAGAGGGAGCACTTTGTTATGGCTTCTCCACCCTACCCCATAACCTAGATCAGTGGTTCTCAACCTTCCTAATGCTGCAACCCTTTAATACAGTTCCTGTGGGTTGCGACCCACAGGTTGAGAACCACTGCCCTAGATGATCATTTGTTCCTGTCCCTCGAGGAGGGAATGGACAGTCAGTTTATTCTGACTTGTAGATAGGGAACAGTGACAAGGAAGCAAGAAGGCTTGCTTTGTAGGCAGCGTAAAGAGCAGCCTCCAGCCTCTGCTCTGGCCCTTTGACCTTGCATACCAGCCTTTTGCTGTTGTGGTCCCCATTTTTATTCTATGAGGGAGGGGTGGGGGCCACCGGCAGGAGTCTTCCCCTCAGCAATAATTGGGTGCTGAAGCCTGAGACATTGGTTTCACACTTGCCTGCCTTCCTCCTATGGCTCAGGACCTTCCTCTTTCAGTTGGGCAAATAGAGGGGTGGGATGGATAGAAATGAAAGCTGCTTTAGGAGGCTTAATAGGCTCTTCAAATACTTGAGAGTGGGTTTGTTTTTTAAATTTCTTGGGTCACATATTTAAACTTCTTTAGGTCAAGGCACAAAAAGGAGTTTGGTGAGAGCTGTGTGTTCAATACCCAATAAAATACATGAGTTCAAAATGCAAGTAAAAAGGTTTTTGTTGTGGAAACAGATTTGGAAATCATTACCAAGTTCTGAAAGGTGACCACCTCCTCCTTCTCTGAGGAGCCTATCAAGTTCTAGGCTTTGAGAATTAATCTCTAGAGAAGACAAACTCATACTTTGCCTTTTATATTGGCAGGAACATAATTACAACATGTGGTGACTGTTACTCCAGGGAAGAACAGATCAAAAAGGGACAGTATAGCAAAGGATCTTGGGAAACGAGTGGGGAGGGAAGAATTAAGAGCAGTTCCCTGGAGAAACGACCTTCCTGAGAAATGAAGAATAAGGAGTCAGGTAAGGTAGCATAGGTCAAGGAAGACCCCAAGCCATTAACACCCATATCCCCAAAGTTACTACCCAGTCTAGATTCAGTGTGACTGGAGAATAGAACTATAGGTGGAGGACAGGGTTCTTACTCCAATGAAATTTTTCTTTTCAATGGATTTATCCATTTGTTTTTTATCATAGAAATGGCTTCCACCTTCCACCCCCGAGAATGTAAACTGTCTAAACAAGGTGAACAAAGCTATGGCTTCTTCCTGAGAATTGAGAAGGACACTGATGGCCACCTGGTTCGAGTGATTGAGAAGGGGAGCCCAGCAGAGAAGGCTGGCCTCCAGGATGGAGATAGAGTTCTTAGGATCAATGGTGTTTTTGTGGACAAGGAGGAACATATGCAGGTGAATGAGACACTTGAGGTTCTTCTCATAGGATCCCTTCTGTCCCCACATCCCCTCTGCTGCTTATAATTTTGGGGGTCAGTGGAGTTTGGTTCTTTCTTGGCTGCCACTGGCAAGGCAGGGCATCTTTATCACAATACTTTATGTTGGCCAATCAAGTCCCCAGAAAGTAGCCGAGAAATGTAATCATTCTTGGATTTCAATAGTACCAGGTCTAAAACACATAAGTTTACTATATGCCAGAAATTTTGCTAAGGTAACTTTACATTCATTATCTTGTCAAATCCTCCTCATGACTCTGTGAGGTGCATATTACTATCTCACAAATTAGGAAGCTAGTAACTTAGCTTGCTGATATGCTCGTGCTGTGAATACATGGGAGGCTCTGGCCCTACCCCATTCTGCCTGACTCCAAGTCAATGTTCTTTTCACTGCACCTTGCTGTCCCAGCAGACTTGGGAGGGCCTGTTATGCTATACAGCAACATTCATCTCTAGGAAGTGTTAGTCCTTGGAAGCACCCTCTGGGCTGGGCTTGGGTCACTCTACATCCCAAAAGTGTCAGAGACCTAGCTTAATCTGCACTGGATCTCAGGAGGGCTGGACTGGAGGGGCCTGGGGTCATCTGCTTACTAGCTGGGTATCGGGGTCAGCCACCAGAATTTCCAGGGCCAGGTTTTAAGCCAGATGGGGAATATTTCCCTCTGGCAGTTGATAGAAGATTATTCATTAAAGTCATCTTTTTTTCCCCCTCCCCTCTAGGTTGTGGATCTGGTCAGAAAGAGTGGGAATTCAGTGACTTTACTAGTTCTGGATGGGGATTCCTATGAGAAAGCAATGAAGATGCAGGTGGACTTAAAAGAGTTGGGTCAAAGTCAGAAGGAGCAAGGTTTGAATGATAAGACACTGTCTCCTGTGATGAATGGGCGAGTAGAGACTCAGACCCAGCCCCGGCTCTGCTACCTGGTGAGGGAGGGG
Source organism: Nycticebus coucang (assembly GCF_027406575.1). Classification (NCBI taxonomy): domain Eukaryota; kingdom Metazoa; phylum Chordata; class Mammalia; order Primates; family Lorisidae; genus Nycticebus; species Nycticebus coucang. The sequence continues at coordinate 52,418,676 of NC_069784.1, read as the reverse complement.
AACAGCTATGGCTTCTCTCTGAAGACCATCCAAGGTGAGCTTGAGGGTGGGGCAAGGATAGGATTCCAGAAGAAAGATAAGGTTGGTTCTTTGACTTTTTCAACTTTTCAGTTGCTGCGGATGTTGGGGTTGGGGGGGCAGCTTTCCCCCTCCCTGCCCGTTCCCTTGCCTTGCACAGTTGTGCAATGAGGGGTCAGGACATTGCAGAAGTGGGCTGAGGGTGGATAGGCACCAGGCACTCCTGTTCCCACGTGTTTATCAGCTGAGGACCCTTTGATGTGAGGAGGGTCAGAGGGGTTGATGTTTATTAGTCTTTTCTGGCTTCCTTAGGGTGAAGGTGGAGGGAAGAATGGGAATAAGAGCCACGAAATATGAGGTTCTTTATAATAGCTGCTTTTGAGTAAGAGTGGTATCTTTTTTTTTTTTTTTTTTTAATTGAGATAATTTCACTATATTGCCCTTGGTAGAATGCTGTGGCGTCAGCTTAGCTCACAACAACCTTAAACTCTTGGGTTCAAGTGATTCTCTTGCCTCAGCCTCCCGAGTGGTAAGGCATCCACCACAATACTCCACTAATTTTTCTATTTTTAGTAGTGACAACATCTATCTCTTGCTCAGGCTGGTCTTGAACTCCTGAGCTCAAGGGATCTTCTTGCCTCAGCCTCTGGTGCTAGGATTACAGGCATGTGCCACCAGCTGGTGGTATCTTTTTTTCATCTGAGTGCCCAGGTAGTCATTTATTCAATAAATTCTCGAGCACCTATTGATCTGTCAGACACTGTTATGTTTGCTGAGGATACTCAGCAAAAATCTCCACCCTCTTCTAACAGTAAAATAGTGTTCTCAACTGTCGTCCAGCCTAGACTGTTCTGAAGTGCCTTTCTGACCTCTAGTCGAAAAGGTAACTAGTGATTTGAGAAACCCTGACCATCAGGAAGTACTAGAAATTCTGTTCCTAGAATTCCAGAGGTGCAAACTGACCTGCGCTCAGTTGACCATAGATATGGGCTGGAATGAGAGAGTGATATTAGCCAGCTGGTTCCATCTCTAACATTGGCCATTCTTTCTGGTACTGAAGAAGCCATGGGGGTAGGTTGTAAGTTGGCAAGTGATAAAGCTGCAAGCCAACAGTAAATTTAAAATTATTTTCAATGCTTATTTAACCGGTAGCAAGAGATGTAAACCAGCTATGGAGATAGTTCTCAAGTTTGTCAGTTATTAAACACAATAGCTTAAAGGAAGCTTGGAACTTCTTAGAAGTTTATTATCAGTAAAGCAGTAAACAATCAGATTCTGTTTATTTGGCTCTTGTGCTAATGTATATGGTGAATGGTTTAGGTTAGCTTTATGAAGAAATTCTTTTATTCGTAAGAAATATATAACAAAGTAACAGGAGTGATGTTAAGTGTTCAGGGAAGCGATTTGTTACTGTTCCTTACAAGTGACTTGGTCAGTCATTATGAAGCTACCCTTTGTCTAGATTGACAAACTTATCCTCAGTTTTGCTTTATGGTTTGAAAATATGTGCAAAATTTTGGAAATAATTTATAAGTTTTAAATTCTGAGCCATTCTGAGTAGTATGAAATCTCCTGCTATTCTGTACCATCCTGCCAAAGATGTGAATCATCCCTTGCTCCAGCATCTCCTCAGCTCATACATGATCTGCCCATTAGTTGTGTAATAGTTACCAGATCGGCTGTTAAAGTACTGCAGTGCAGTTGTGTTATTATTGTGTTCAAGCAACTCTGGCATAGAAAAACAAATATTATATTATGTTCTCAGTCATATGTTGGAACTAAACATTGATCTCATGGAGGTAGAGAGCAGACTGATACCAGAGGCTGGGAAGGGAGTGAGTGTGTGTGTGTGTGGTGTGTGAGGGTCTGAAGAGGGGCAGGTTAATGGGTATAAACAGAAGGAATAGGTTCTAATGTACAATAGCACAGTAGAGTGACTAGAGTTAACAAGATAAATATTCCAAAACAGGTAGAAGAAAAGATTTGAAATATTCCTAACAGAAAGAAGTGATAAATGTTTGAGGTTTATGGACATCCTAAACACCCTGACTTGGTCATTGTATGCCTGTATAAAATCACATGTACCCCATACATATATACAAATACAAAGTATTAATAAAAAATGATGGCCCCAAGCTTAAGAATGTAGTAATGTTGGCAATTTGAACCATGCTGAAGAAAGCTGAAAAGTACCTCTAAGTGAAACATTCTCAAGTGAAGACATACCATATACCGAGGTTGAAAAGATTAGCTCAGTTACTGTTAATCTCTTACTGTGCCTGATTTATAAATTAAAATTTATGAATAAGAATATAGGGTTCAGGGCAGTGCCTATGGCTCAGTAGGTAGGGTGCTGGCCCCATATACTGAGGGTGATGGGTTCAAACCTGGCTATGGCCAGCTAAAACAGCGGTGGCAATTGCAACAAAAAATAGCTGGTCATTGCGGCGGACGCCTGTAGTCCCAGCTACTTGGGAGGCTGAAGCAAGAGAATTGCTCAAGCCCAAGAGTTGGAGGTTGCTGTGAGCTGTGATGCCACGACACTCTACTGAGGGTGACAAAGTGAGACTCTGTCTTAAAAAACAAACAAACTAACCAGGGTTTAGCACTGTCTGAAGTTTCAGGTGTCCACTGGATGCCTGAACATACCCCCAGTGGATAAGGGAGGTACCGCATTAACTTCTTTACACCAGCTAAACGTGCACATGCTTTCTGTCCCTCCTGTGCCTCTGTCCTTGTTAAGCCTGGCTCAGTGAGATTTGAGTCCATTGGTATATGACGATTGGTAACAGTACTAAAGAAGAGGGATCAGGACAGAAGCTTTCTAATCCATAAACATAAAGGGAGTATGACACAATGAGGCAGCCTGGGCACGGTTTGTTACTTCCCAGTTCAGGAGCCAAGGCCACCTGAGATGCCTTCATTGCATTTAGTTGAGCTCAGAAATTCTATTCAAATCAACAAACATCCACTGAGTGATGCTTTGTCAAACTGTAACTATGATTCTAAATCAAAAGCCAAAGGCCATTTGAGTTAGCTGTGAAGTTGGAAGTTCTGTTTTATATTACTTGGAGAAAACCCTTTACCTAGGATTTCTGGTTTTTCTGTGCAATGGAGTTTAATCCTTACTGCCTTTCAGGTAAAAAGGGGGTATACCTGACTGATATCACACCTCAAGGTGTGGCCATGAAAGCTGGGGTGCTGGCTGATGACCACGTGATTGAAGTGAATGGGGAGAATGTAGAAGACGCCAGCCATGAGGAAGTGGTTGAGAAGGTATGCCCTGGATGGGAACTTTCCTTACCTTATCTTCCATTGTCATTTGAGGTGACAGGAGACAGGGTAAGTTTATAGCAGCAAGAATATCCAGTTGAGCTGCCCCTTCATAGCAAGGATGGACGGGTTCATTAGTGGCATAAGCGGCACTAACAAAGAATTTTGGAATAAGGCCTTCTCTAGTTTCATAGGAGGCCTAAAGAACCATCAGCTTTACCTTTCGGATCTTGTTTGTACCTGGTCAGGAGCCCTCTCTGAATTTATAACAAATTCAAGGTTAAGCTGATGATACTGAAATGTTTTAATAGCAAGTAGAAGATTACCAATGTGGTGGTAAACGCAGAATATGGGTAGGTCTATTGCTCCAAACCTTATGTCCCAGCATGGTTTCATGACACATGGAAAATACTTGATTTTCCTTTGAGGGGATATAGAACCTTGAAAATTAACCTCCTCTATGCAGAAAGTTGACCTTTACTTCTTTTTAATACTTAGCCTTCACCTACATTTCTGGGTTAGCATCTGAAGTCCAGCTCCCACCTGGGTTAGCATCTGTATAGGTGAGGTCAAACTTAACAAAGGGAAAAACAACTACAGAAGTGAAGAGTCAAAGAAATACCAGTTAGGAAATAGTGTAACAGCTTAAACTCAGGCCTTGCATCCTGTTTCTTGCTGAATGCAGAGACCGTGTGCCTCCTGACAGCACCTTTTCATTCCCCAGGATTGTTCTTGGCAGCTGATGTCGCCCCACACCTGTGCTTGTGTTGCAGGTTAAGAAGTCGGGAAGCCATGTCATGTTCCTGCTGGTGGACAAAGAGACTGACAAATGCCACAGTGAGCAGAAGATACAATTCAAAAGAGAAAAAGCCAGTTTGAAACTGTTACCCCACCAGCCCCGAGTTGTGGAGATGAAGAAGGGAACCAATGGCTATGGTTTCTATCTGAGTGCGGGCCCAGAGCAGAAAGGTAAGGCACTGGAAAAGACTTGGCAGTGTAACCAACCAATTCTTCACTCTACTGACTTGAATGCTGTTAGGCTCCCAGCTCCCTACCAGATGATTGAGGGGGACAGCAAGAAACTGGGAAGCATAGTTGGGTTGGGTCCTATGTCACATGTGGGTCCACGTTTCCACAGCAGAATGAAGAGTTTAGGATCTGGGCCAATTGTGTGTCCTAGTTTGTAGCACTGGTTGACTTTTGTGATGTGAATACTCTCAGGCTACATGAGCACAAAGTAGAGAAGTGTGGTGCAGAATTTGGCTCTGGGGAGCTGTGAGGGGATATAGAACCTTGCACAGCCCCAGCACACCACCAGAGCTGGTAGAGGTGTGGGCTGGGACCTGGGCTTGAGCACAGCCAGGAACCTTTCTGCTTTCTGGTAACTCAACAGGAAACAGGGAAGGCGAACACATAAAAGAATGTGGATACAGGCCAGGTAAACTTGTTATTCATCCAGAAGTTGCTGTTTTCATTATGTATGTTTACATTAATTCATCAAATATTAACTTGGTTTGTGTTTTGTAAAACATCCTCAGAGTCTTTGTGAATATCAAGTGATCAGACAGAAATTCCTCAGTCGAGGCACCTACCACTTAGTAGAGGAGATAAGAAACTTATGTCCACAACTGAAAGTAGATAATGATAAGCACCTTAATACAAGGGCAGATAAAAGACTGTAATTTGAGGTAAAACAAGTAAGAAGGTACCAGAAAACCGTTTTATTATAGTAGTAACAGCTAAGCTCAGACATTATAGTACAGGTAGAATTTGGGAAAGTAGGTGGAGCCAGATCAAGGAAGATCATTCCAAGAAGGCGAGGAACTGCTTCTGATGTACAGCACAGGAATTCAAATGGGAAAGGTAGGTTGGAGAGAGATGGCAAGGGAACTTCAGTGTTAGGTTTGACGAATTTGGATTTGGCTCATTAGTGAGGAATTAAGAGTTTTTGAACAATGTGAGGAAGAAGAAAAATGAAGCCTAGAATGTCTTGGGGACTTTGCACATCTCCATTACTTATAATAATAATTCTGTCAGAAGAATTCCTGAAATTGAGGGCTTGAAGATTTGGTAACTATGTAAGGTCAAGTACTTGTGGTGCAGCTGGGTCAAATTCAGGGCTGTTTGTTTCTAAAGCCCGCTCTCATTCTAGTTCTCTGGGGTGACTTGGTCTACAATGTGCATCAAGATGGACCCGAAGGCAGAGCTGTGTCACAGGGAAGGACTGGAGAGGGAGAGCTGTTGGTAGGGTACCACAGTGATGTAGGTAGAACTCCAGGCAGGAACTAGTACAAACTGCATTCACAGTAGAGGAAGTGGAATTAGAGAAAAGGGATGTGAGGAAATACTAAGGCAGCATTGAAGGATTTAGCAACTGACTAGATACCGGGAGTGGCTGCTGGGGAAGAATCAGCTGTCCAATGTTGGTGACTAGGGGATACTAACAGCTCTTTGGGATGGGGATCTACAGAACGCCTTTTCATTTGAACACTTAAATTAGACGGATCTTATTGGAGATACTCAGTAGTTAGCTGGAAAAGTGAGGCTGGAGTTTATTAGAATAGAGTGAGGGACAAAAGTGTGATCTCTGAAGGCATCTGGTAAAGACATTTGAAGTCAGAAGGTGGCTAAGGGTACAGCGTTGAGGTGAATTTATATAAATACATTCACAGTGTCTACTAAAATGCCAGTATGGGTTTCCTAAAGTTTTGTTTTTAATTCTTCTCTTCCTCCTTTTTTGTGGCTTGGCGTCTATATAAAATGTACATGTACAGGCCAGGCACGGCGGCTTGTGCCTGTAATCCTAGCACTCTGGGAGGCTGAGGTGGGTGGATTGCCTGAGCTCAGGAGTTTGAGACCAGTCTGAGCAAGAGCAAAACCCCATCTCTAAAAATAGCCGGGTGTTGTGGTGGGTGCCTGTAGTCCCAGCTACTTGGGAGGCTGAGGCAAAAGAATTGCTTGAGCCCAAGAGTTTGAGGTTGCTGTGAGCTATGACGCCATGACACTCTACCAAGGGTGACAAAGTGAGACTGTTAAAAAAAAAAAAAAAAAAAGTATAGGTATAAACAAGTATGCCCACTGGCTTCCTGGGAACTTTCTGGCCCTTAATGCTTCGCACACTATTTTGACGATATTGAATGTCACTTTTAGTAACATTCTTTCCTTCAAGACCCTTTCACTGTTAATGGCTGGGTTGGTTCCTGGAATGAGTTCTGAATAGGAAATGAGCCCAGATGGTGCTTCATAAGCTTCTTGCAATACTGATTGAAGGGACAGTACTTGTACTCAGTGTGTGTTTTATATTGATTTTGTCAAGGCCTGGGACTCCAGTGGAAACCCCAGTTTCTTTGTTTAGGAGTCTTTTTGATAACTTTATTTTTGGGGGTGGGGGAGGGTAGGTCAAATCATCAAGAACATAGATTCTGGAAGTCCAGCAGAGGAGGCTGGCTTGAAGAACAATGACCTGGTAATTGCTGTCAATGGCGAGTCTGTGGAAACTATGGATCATGACGGTGTTGTGGAAATGATTAGGAAGGGTGGAGATCAGACTTCATTGCTGGTAGCAGACAAAGAGACGGACAACATATATAAACTGGTAAGTTATATACAAGGCCACATATTCACACAAAGGATGGATCCATTCACTCATGTCCTAAAATTATGGTCTGAGTTACTATTTTCTTCAAACTGGAAGAGGCATAATGACCATCATTAAGCTCAAATTGGTAGTGACAGAACATCAAGTAATTGGTAAATAAGTTTTAAGTCTTTGGACTTAAGGTTTTGAAAGAATTTGCAAATATAATAGTAGAATTACTGTTGGTGATAAGAGAAAATCTATGGAGAACAGGAGCCTGGAAATAAAATTGTTACCAAAATAGGGAATGATTGGATTTTAAATCGTAGATTATTGGTAAATTCCATCAGTTTCATCTAAAAGCCCAGAAAGTCTTAAACTGTGTGTAAGCCTTTAGTAAATGAAGTAGAAACAGATTCACCAAGACCAAGTTTGAGTCAAACTAACCTTACTTCTCTTACCAACTCAATCTTAACACCTACTATTGCACTTATTTTAACACAAGAACTGAGGTTTAGTTTAATAGATATTTTGGGGCTTTCTACGTATCATCTGCATTGCTAGGTGTTGTCATAAAGATAGAACAAGATAGATGGTTTTTGTTCTGTGACATATGATAATAGAAACATCTAAAATAAATGATACAGAGAGAAGAATATTATGAGTGGTAACATTAGCCTCTTATGGTTTAGGAAACTGAAGCTTACAGATTAAGTGGTTTGCTAGAGTCACGCAGCTTAGTAAAGACTGAGCATTAGAACCCAAGTTCTTGGACTCAGTTCATCACCCTATACTCCTTCTCATCACACTTTGAGTAGATATTTCAAGATAATCTTATGAACAATATTAAACATAGAAAAATTTGGTTTTGGCTAGTTGAACAATCAAACCTAGAAAATACTTGATAGTGGAACAATGTCAACCTGAACAGAAGTCTCTAATAGGCTACTTGTTCCTATCCTACTTTTAGTAAATTTGGAGATATGGGAAAAATATTATGCATTCAGAAGTTTTAAAATGATTTGCTGGGGCAGCACCCGTAGCTCAGTGGGTAGGGTGCTGGCCACATACACCGAGGCAGGTGGGTTCGAACCTGGCCTGGGCCAGCTCAGCAACAATAACTGCAACAGAAAATAGCTGGGCATTGTGGTGGGTACCTGTAGTCCCAGATACTTGGGAGGCTTGAGGCAAGAGAATCACTTAAGCCCAAGAGTTTGAGGTGGCTGTGAGCTGTGATGCCATGGCACTCTACCCAGGGTGACAGCTTGACACTCTGTCTCAAAAAAAAAAAAAAAAAAAGAGTTGCTGGAGAGTATATTTAATATTCAAATTATCTAGTCAAGATAGAAGAATATAAACAAGATTAAGTTTAGATAGGAATAGATTCCAAGCACTATACTAAATGTAAATTGTATGAATAACAAATGGTGAGACCTGATTTGATAATTATAGAAAAAGACCAGAAACTTGGTGATAGTCCAAGTAGTTGTCCCCACCCAAAAAAGGCAATTTAAAGTTACATTAATTGACACTTCATTACTGGAGGCCATCGTCTTACTGTACTGACTGGATCAGACCATACTTGAAATCTTCACTAATGTAATGTTGGGCAAGGTATCCTTTCTGTGCCTCAGTTTCCTTAGTTATAAGATGGGGATAGCTATTATGAAGTGCAGCTATGAGGGCTAAATGAGAATATTTATACTGTGCAGAATAATGCCTCCCATGTAAATGTGTTGTTAATATTGTGTCCAGCTCTGAGAAGGCCAGTGACAAGAAAGGTCGCTAGGGAAGAGATTTTGGAAGCTACCCGGGAGTATTTAATTGAGTAAGTGTGTAAGTTTCGGTGGAGAGCATTTTCAAGAATCTGAAAGGAGTGAGGAGTACATTTATTTTTTTTTTGTGTTCTATGGGGCACAGCTGGACCAGACAAAGAAGCTATGGAACTAGTTTTGTCTTTTTTTATAGAGACAGAGTCTCACTTTATGGCCCTCGGTAGAGTGCCGTGGCATCACACAGCTCACAGCAACCTCCCACTCCTGGGCTTAAGCGATTCTCTTGCCTCAGCCTTCTGAGTAGCTGGGACTACAGGCGCCCGCCACAACGCCCAGCTATTTTTTGGTTGCAGTTCAGCGGGGGCCGGGTTTGAACCCGCCACCCTCGGTATATGGGGCCGGCGCCTTACCGACTGAGCAGCAGGCGCTGCCCCAACTAGCTTTGTCTTAAGAACTGAAGCTGGAGGTCAGGCACTAAGGCCCACACCTGTAATCCTAGCACTTTGGGAGGCTGAAGCGGGTAGATTGGTTGAGGTCGGAAGTTCAAGACCAGCCCAAGCAAAGGTGAGAACTTGTCTCTAAAAATAGCCAGGCATTGTGGTGGGCACCTGTAGTCCCTGCTACCCAGGAGGCTGAGGCAAGAGCATAATTTGAGTGCAAAGAGTTTGAGGTTGCTGTGAGCTATGAAGACCTGGCACCCTACCAAGGGCTATTGAGTGAGACTGTCTCAAAAACACAAAACAAAAACAATACAAAAAAACCCTGAAGCTGGCAGAAGTGGGAGGAGTTATTTCCCAGTGGTGGGCAAAAAGCAAGCAAGTATCTGAGGCCACTGCTCCAGCTGTTGTAAAGGGTATTCTGACATAGTTCTTTCCAACTCCTGATCTTGCAAGAATGATCATAGAATGATTTAACTAACTTTTCTATTTTGGTTAACTTAAGTGGACTTTAATCTAAAAAGATGCCTGACCTATTCTTTCCCCTCCCCAAAGCTTCATAGGTTAGGGTGTGTGTGAATGGAACGTTGGGATATATCAGTGAATAAAACAAACACCTATAATAGTTCCTGGCACATTAGACACCCAAATATTTGAAGAATGAATAAAATCTCATTAAGAGTTTGTACTTTGCTTCAAGATGAGCTGCTCGGGTCAGATACAGTTGACTTGCCTGGTCAGGTCGCACTATCAGAGGTATGACATGTTAATGAGTCTGATAATTTTCCACATTTTGAAGAGAGACTCTAATGTGGAATGTTTGCAAGTATATTACTAAGGGTCTGAAGCCAGCTGAAATGAGTAACTAGGAGGTTCTGTGCTTTTGCTATTTCCAGTTAGAAAGAAAGGAGATGTGGTCTTGTGGTTAGTAAGACATCTGATAACCAAGGGCCCTAATCTAATTTTAGCCAGGCTGCTGAACAGTGTGATTTGAGGCGGAACACACACTGCATTCACCTTCCATTGCTTATTTCCTGTTCACCACCTAGCTCTAAACAAATGCTGTGGACACTTGTGGGCAGCAATTTAACTGGTGATCCAAGATCATACAATCCCCAAATCAACCTAATTCTTTTTTTTGGCGACAGAGTCTCACTTTTTTGCCCTCATTAGAGGCTGTGACATCATAGCTCACAGCAACCTCAAACTATTGGGCTCAAGCAATTCTCTTGCCTCAGCCTCCCAAGTAGCTGAGACTACAAGCGCCAACCACAATGCCTGGCTATTTTTAGAGATGGGGTCTTGCTCTTGCTCAGGCTGGTCTCGAACTCCTGAGCTCGAGTGATCTGTAAGCCACTGTGCCTGGCCCTAATCCTCTTAACTAAAATCCACAGCCAGCTGAGTTCTTTTTCCTATTAAAAAAGAGATTGAATCGGCTAGGTGCCTGTAGCACAGTGGTTACAGCACCAGCCACCTAACACTGAGGCTGGCGCGTTCGAACCGGCGCAGGCCTGCTGAACAATGACAACTGCAACTAAAATAGCCAGGTGTTGTGGCGGGCGCCTGCAGACCCAGCTACTTGGGAGGCTGAGGGAAGAGAATTGCTTGAGCCTAAGAGTTTGAGGTTGCTGTGAGAGGGTGACAGTGAGATTCTTTCTCTCTCAAAAAAAAAAATATATAAATAAATCATATTTCCTGTTCTATGACTCTTCTGAATTGAAGACAGTTACACTTTCTTCATATGGATGGTCTGAGAATAAAGATGGATTAGAAGTATTTTATTTTTTTTGGAGACAGAGTCTCAAACTGTCACCCTTGGCAGAGTGCCAGTGTCACAGCTCATAGCAACCTCAGACTCTTGGGCTTAAACGATTCTCTTGCCTCAGCCTCCCAAGTAGCTGGGACTAGAGGTGCCCGCCACAACACCTGGCTATTTTTTGTTGTTGCAGTTGTCATTATTGTTTAGCAGGCCCAGGTCGGGTTCAAACCCACCAGCCCTGCTGTATGTGTCTAGCTCCCTACCTACTGAGCTATGGGCGCTGCCAGATTAGAAGTAAAGATGGAGAATTTGGCATAACAGAAATGACCGCTAATGGTTATAATAATAAGTAGTGAAATAAATTGAGTACAACAGATTCTAGGACTGGCAGGGGTTGGGGTGGGGTGTTGGCAAGCAGCAAAGGGTTGGAATTAACATTTATTACAATATGTAATGATCAAATATTACTGTGTATATAGGTTGAATCTTCAGATAGTGATAAAAATACCGTTTTCCCGAAAATAAGACAGTGTCTTATTTTAAGGTGTGTTCCCAAAGATGCGCTAGGTCTTATTTTCAGGGGACGTCTTATCTTTCCTGTAAGTAGGTCTTATTTTCGGAGGATGTCTTATTTTCGGGGAAACAGGGTAGTGTTGTATTAGTCAGGGTTCTTTAGAGACAGAACCAATAGGATATGCACGAATGTGAGAGGAGACTTATTAGGGAGCTGGCTCACAGGAATACAAAAGATGAGAAGTTCCATGTCAGGCTGTGTGAGCTACAGACCCTGGGGTGCCGGTAACAGCTCAGTCATCCTCTGGCACCACCTGCGAGTCCTGCTCTGGCACAACTAACTTTCCTTCTTTAGAATCTGGGGGGGCATCCAGGGACTTGGCCATGGAGCAGACAATAGGGATTTTCTTAGCTTGAAAATAGTTATAAGCCTTCTTTCCACAGACTAACAGTGTGACATTGTTCCCACTGCTCTGGATTCTGTCCACCACCATTTCATAGGGTTCATCCATCACATTCACCCCGTTCACTTCAATGATGATGTCCTCATCTTCCAGCCCAGCCAGGTCAGCAGGGCTATCCTTCTGCACCTGTGAACACAAGTTCTGAGTTATGAACTCCAGACACAGATAAGGGCATGTTAGACTAGTTTTCCTTCAGGGATAGAAGAGTTTAAGAATTTATTCTTAGCTATGCTATTATTTCTCTTTGAGGTACGGAAGTTGAGAAAGGGGCTCTATTTTTCTACTTATGAGAGCTACAACTTCCATGCTCAAATGAGTATCATTAAAAATAGTGTTTGAATATTACATTGCATGTCTTTGGGCTGAAAGCATTAGGTTTCATAGGTTCACCGCCCTTCACTCCCAACTTGAGCGCTACAGTGAGCCTTCTCACCGTCAGTGTCAGTGCCTAAAGGGTATGGTAGCATGCCAAATGCACAGAAGCAAAGGATGTAAGTTTACGGTGAAGGCCTCACAACCAGGGAAGCAGATGGTGTAAGCCACAGTCTGAGGCTGGATGGTTGCTGGTATAAGACCTGGAGTCCGAAGGCAGAGGAGCCTAGAGTTCTGATGTCCAAGGAGAGGAAGGATCTATCCCAGTCCAACAGAGAAAGACACTTGTCTTTTCTGTTTTTGTTTTTTCTGGGCCCCCAGCTGATTGGATGCTGCCTGCCCACATTAAGGATGGATTTTCCCCACTTAGCTCAGGCTTACATATTCTCCTCTGGAAATGCCTTCATAGAAACATCCTAAAATAATACTTTACCAGGTTTCCAGGTTTTCCTTAATCCAGTCAAGTTGACACCTAAAATTAGTCATCACAAGTGTCTTGTGTTTTACTTTCTCTAACATGTTTAAGGAGCTTTGAAGACCATCTTACTGAAGGGGAAAGGCCAGAAAAACCTACTTCACATGAGACGCTGGGCTAATCACTTAGACATGTCATTTTCCAACAAGGAGAATATGTACAGGTTGTTTAGAAACTTGCTTACTACCATAGAGTAAGAAGAAACCCGTAATTCTGCTGGACATCTTTTGGATCCTAGTCTGGCATTCTATTTTAGTTTAAACACATACATACATTTGTGTGCTTGTTGGTACATACTGCTCCACAACCAAGCTCAATATTTTATACTTTTCCTGGTTGTGGTAGGGGAGAAATTTTATAGTTTACAATAGGTATACCATGAAGAATGGAGTATGTATGACATCTTACAAATTAAACCAGCACATATATTTAATAAACTGCAACTTATATTTAAAATATTAAATCAAATGTTTTTCCTTTATTTTCAAAAGGCTCGTTTTTCTCCATTTCTCTACTATCAAAGTCAAGAACTGCCTAATGGCTCTCTCAAGGTGGATCCAGCTCCTAGTCCTGTTTCCCAAGAGGCCTCAAGTCCAGATACTACCAAGGAAGTAGATCATAAGCCTAAACTGTGCAGGCTGGTTAAAGGTGAAAATGGCTATGGCTTTCACTTAAATGCCATTCGGGGTCTGCCAGGCTCATTCGTCAAAGAGGTATGGTAATCTGGTTCTAAGCCCAAAGGTGGGGAACCCATGGCCTTCTGATTTCAAGATCTTTTTTTCTTTTTCTTGTTTTCCTCCTTTTTTATTTTTTTTAAGACAGTCTCTGTCACCCTGGGTAGATTGCTATGATATAGCTCACAGTAACCTCAAATTCTTGTGCTCAAGTGATCCTCTTGCCTCAGCCTCCTGAATAGTTGGACTATAAGTGCCTGCCACAATATGTGGCTAGTTTTTCCTTTTAATAGAGATGAGGGTCTCACTCTTGCTTAGTCTGGTTTTGAACTCCTGAGTTCAGGCAATTCACTGGCCTCAGCCTCCTAGAGTGCCAGGATTATAGGCACGAGCCATCATGCCCAGCCAAGATCATTCTTTTTTCAGCACCAAAGATAAAGGCTTCATCTTTCCCTGGTATACTCCTTTTCATAAAAGGATTTGTTGTGTAAAATTTGGATTCAGTCAAAAGGCTACACTTAAGGACCGGGACCAAGAAGGCCATAAGTTTCCTTAAGGCTGCAGGTTCCCCACTCCTCCAAGCACATATCCTTATGTCAGCTACTAGTACACCGTAAACTTACATCCTTTGCTTCTGTGCATTTGGCATGCTACCGTACCCTTTAGGCACTGACACTCTGACGGTGAGAAGGCTCACTATAGCGCTCAAGTTGGGAGTGAAGGGCGGTGAACCTATGAAACCTAATGCTTTCAGCCCAAAGACATGCAATGTAATATTCAAACACTATTTTTAATGATACTCATTTGAGCATGGAAGTTGTAGCTCTCATAAGTAGAAAAATAGAGCCCCTTTCTCAACTTCCGTACCTCAAAGAGAAATAATAGCATAGCTAAGAATAAATTCTTAAACTCTTCTATCCCTGAAGGAAAACTAGTCTAACATGCCCTTATCTGTGTCTGGAGTTCATAACTCAGAACTTGTGTTCACAGGTGCAGAAGGATAGCCCTGCTGACCTGGCTGGGCTGGAAGATGAGGACATCATCATTGAAGTGAACGGGGTGAAAGTGATGGATGAACCCTATGAAATGGTGGTGGACAGAATCCAGAGCAGTGGGAACAATGTCACACTGTTAGTCTGTGGAAAGAAGGCTTATAACTATTTTCAAGCTAAGAAAATCCCTATTGTCTGCTCCATGGCCAAGTCCCTGGATGCCCCCCCAGATTCTAAAGAAGGAAAGTTAGTTGTGCCAGAGCAGGACTCGCAGGTGGTGCCAGAGGATGACTCGCAGGTGGTGAAAGATCGAGTGAGTAGCGATACATTTCTTTTAGTGACTTATCAGAGTATGGTATGGTCCCCAGATAAGTATACTTCAATTATCAGAAAATGACACCGTAATGATAACCAATCAGTTAGTGTAGAGGAGAGGAGGAAGTATAAGGGCAACAGATTTTTCTGTTTATACAATCACTGTCATCTGCATGCTTGAGTTGATAAATCAAGAAGTAACAAATTTAGCAAAATTATAATGGGAACCACCAGAAGAACTTGAATCAGACTATCTAGGAACAAATTTTGGTGCTATCATTTATCAAACTTTGGGCAAATAGATTTATTTGCTCTGTTCCTCAGTTGCCCCACCTGTCAAATAGAGATAAGTTGTAGGATTGTTAGGAGAATATTAACTAAGACTATTAAAGTGCATTAAATAGTGTCTGCCTCACAGTAAGCATGTAAGTAAATGGTGATGGTCAGAGAGAGTATCATTTTAAAATTGTCAGGTATTCCAGCTTTATTCTAGGAAAAATTAAGTATTCTGTACATATATAGATAATTTCCCTGGCAAGTCTCAGTTTTACATTTGTCTAACTTCTTTATGCAGATGAATTATGCAGATCCAAAAGTAAACTGATTTATTCAAGTTCATACAGGAAATTTGTAGCAAAGCTACAAATACAAATAACAAATACCTCTGATATAAATAACAAATACCACTTTAGTGAACATACCTAATAGCTGTTGACTTTGTATTCTATATTCTAGAATGCTTAACCAAGAAAGTATCCCAGTTGTCTTTTAAAAATTCTACAACAGACAAGGTCATGCTCTGTTAACTGGCCTAGAGTGCAGTGGTATCATCATAGCTCACTACAACCTCAAACTCCTGGGCTCAAGCAATCCTCCTGCCTTAGGTTCTCGAGTAGCTGGGCGTATAGGTACATGTCACTGTGCCTGGCTAATTTTTATATTTTGTAGCGATGGGATCTTACTCTAGCCTTGGGGGGTCTTAAACTCCTGGCCTCAATTGATTTTCCTGCCTTGGCCTCCCTATGTGGTAGATTACAAGTTTACGCCACTGTATTGGCCTTTATAATTTCTCTGTAGGAGGTCAACTGCAGTCCTATGTAAATCTTATTTAAAAAAAAAAACAAAACAGGAGAAGTTAATGTATCAACTAGCAAGTTGGAAATCAAGCCAGGTGAGGAATTCAGGTCACCTGCCTTCTTGTGAAGGACTACTCTCTGACTTAAGGGGCGATCTAGCATTGCATGACTTGTTTTCTTTTGCACAGGCCCACAGCACAGCCTCACATTCTTCTTCCAATTCTGAAGATACAGAGATGTGAAGAGAACAAATAATGGCTTTGGCTGATAGATGTTTCTGGGTATTTAGACAAGGAATGAGTTGCCACCTGTTTACTGTCAGAGGGAAAAGCTTGTCTGGAAACCATTCATCATATGATTGTCTTCCGTTATTTCTTAGAGGTGGATGGCTGGCTATTGAAGATGGTTTCTTTATGGTCAACTTAGGAAGAGCTAAGGCATCAGCCAGATTCTTTTCTTGTGATCTCTTCCAAGGTTCAACTTTATGTTTCTCTGTATAATGAGGCTCCTTGAAGCCAAAGATGATTTGTAAATCTGTGTATGTGAGAGCTGCTAATTAAAGTATCTGAGCAGATAAATCTCTTAAAATGATGCTTCTGTAACATTGTTGTGGTTGCTAGAATAAATAACATTAAAAATGCCTTTGCAGTATGCAGAAACTTCTGTTGTCTGGTATAACCTTAATAATTTTGTTTTGGATAAACATTTCATGTTTTATCCTTCATTTGCCTCTAGAAACCCAAAACAATAAAATATGTATCACAGCTCACAGCAACCTCCAATTCTTGGGCTTAAGCGATTCTCCTGCCTCAGCCTCCCAAGCAGCTGGGACTAGGGGCACCCGACTATTTTTGGTTGCAGTTGTCATTATTGTTTAGCAGGCCTGGGTCGGGCTCGAACCTGCCAGCTTTGGTGTATGTGGCTGGCACCCTTACTCACTGAGCTATGGATGCCAAGCCATCTAAAAACTTTCTAATGTCTTCCTGAGTCCCGGGATAAAAATGTGACTTATTCCATTTACGTAATGCACTGTTTTACCTGCATAGCATGAGGGGCCACTGGAACAAAATCTGGAGATATCATTACTGAATTGAATGTAGGGTATTCACTCTTAAGTTAAAAACAAATTTTAAGAAAGTGACATACTTCAAGTCTCCTTTGGTATAATCTATTTCAGTTGCATACCATGCCTTTTCCAGAAAAGAAAAGCTCTTGGTTATTTTAATGGGGCTGGTTACTGTCAGAGGGACACTAACTCATGTTAGATCACATAAATATAATACCAAGCTATGCAGGACAAAATGAGTCCAAAGGCCCCAGTGTTATAATCTTTGATTTTTTTACTGACAATCTCAAGGGAAAGCCATGACCTTTTCCATGTGAACCTTGACTTAAAACAGAAATCTATGTGTTTGGCCCAGCTCCCATGGATACCTCTTGCCCCAGAGTTCCAGTGTATTTTCCCCCACTAGTTTCTTGGCTCTTCTGCCCCCGTTTCCCCCGTCCATGAGCTACGCCAGCCTTAAATCTATGCAGGATGCTCTCTGCTGAGTACTGCCTAAGTTACTTAGCTTCATGTTCTAGCTGTTACTTACGTTCACAGTATCATCTGAGAAAGGAGTATGCTGTAGGGTGAAATATACTACCATAGCATTGTTTAAAAAATATTAGACCTTGGTCCCCTCCTTTTTTCCCACCTCTTATATCCAAGTTCTGACACCTTTAATAGTCTACAGTAGGCATGAGTTCAAGGTGCCATCTGCTTCTCTGGTGCCTGTTTGTGAGCCAAATAGAGGAAAAGTATGCTAGAGAGTGCGCTGACCAGGAAGATCACATCAAACCAACGGTGATAGAAGTTGAACTGCAGTTCTCCCAGGACTTCAGTGATTATGGTGCGGTATTCTAGAGGCATACTCATTCGGATCAGCAGCACTGAGGAGACGAAGTACATGCCCTATAAGTCAAATCAATCTAGAAGTTACTCTATAATGAGTAGCAGGTAAAAGCAAAGTATTAAAATATTTAATAGTATAAAACATTTTTGGTATTTTCTAGCTATAAAACTAGTTCACTAGACTTACCATTATCTGTGCTAATAGGAGAACGATGACATTGGAAGACTTACTGCTGGAGATGGCATAAAAGAACTGTCAAAAAAAGGAAGAGATGAATTTACGTAGCACTGCTAGATTCCTGTGTCACAATATGATTAACAATTAAAAGCCTCTTCCATGCCATAACCCTCTGTAGAATAATTCACATGATTAAGGTTATGAAGAAGAGACTTAGAATACTGAAAATGTTTCCCCCAGAGGTAGTTAGTGTTACATTATAACACATAAAAGGTTCTCTGTTCTATCACACTTCACAAAGTATGTGATGCATTTGACTTAAAATCGCCATAAAATCTTAAATCAGACTATTCCAGGCTGTTCTAAGCATTTGTAATTGCTAACTAGGCTCCTGAGCAATTTCCAAAATTGTGTGGGATGCCTCTTTTTCATTCAAATAGCTCTTGGATCTTGAAATCCCTATCTCTTCTGCCAGAGAGGACTTACATTCTACTTCCATGGAATCTTTCTATGTTGATTAGAAAATAGCTAAATATAATTGGTCCTCACTTAAAGTCAATAGGTTCTTGGAAACTAAGACTTTAAATGAAACAATGTATAACAAAACCAATTTTTTTCCCTCATCAACATTATAATGAAAGCTGTATGCTGTTTGGCTTTGCTTAAAGCAGTTTCCGAGACCCTGTTGATGACATTAAGTGAAAACTTACTGTATTCTGCTCTTCTACTTTCATATTGCTTTACAAATGACTCTCACTATTATTTTAACTTCAAATATCTGATGAATACTATGTGCCATTTTGGTTACATTTCAGCGAACAAAACAAGCCCTTATCTCATTCTATCTACTTTGGTAAATGTATGATGTAAATACATCATCAATTGACACAGTAGATGAACTTTTAAAAAATTCTGTTGTACGTCTCAGGAGGCAGAAATCTTAATTAGGTAAAATTATCTTATGGTACCACACTGTATTTAAACAAATGATAAGCAGTACTTTTAACACTGTGCTGCAACATACCTTGGTAAGAGTGATCAATAACCCTCTGATGGATGTGACGATGATTATTCCAACAAGAATGAAGGAAATGTGTTGGGACCAAAACTTCACCTACCACCATAAAAGGAAGAAAAAAATAGCTGTTAAATCTCTGTTCAGAGACGTGAAGGCTAAGCTGTATTCAGATCACTTATGTGATTATGAGAGGGAACTTCACTAGGCTATACCTGATTTTCTTTTTCTTTAAAGCTGGGAGGAGAAAAGCAAGTAAGTGGGGGAGAAAAAAAACAACCACCTATAGGGAAACTGCAGTGTATATCTTAACTAGGAGATTTTTTCCTAACACAAGAAAGCAAGTACAGAGAAGTAATAAAAATAGTAAAAATAACACTAATCAGAAAAAAGAGCTATTGATATAACTTTATTATGATAAGTGAAAAGCAGGAATTAAAAGGAAACTCAGGAATTTATTTTTAATATCTATGCATTATAGTTCTCTGATCACCCAAATTTTAAGGAATCTTTCTTTTTGTAATAAAAGAATATATAGACAATCTCAGCTAAGTTCTAGGAAATAGCTGAACTTCATTTAAACCACAAGTTACCTTTTCTCCTCCTGCACTGCATCATAGTGACAAGCAGTTTTAGGACCCTATGCCTGATTCATTTCTGAAAAGTGTCTGGGGGGAGCTGCTATTACTAACACCTAAAAGTTTGTTATTCATAATTACAAAATATGCAGTATATAGAAGAATTATAGATGGAATTATATCTAGCAATTAAGTAGCCTCAGAAAGCACAGATAAGGAAGAGCATTTCTCAAATTCAGCCCAGCAAAAAATGTGAATGAGGAAAAGCCACATGCAACAATAACAAATGTACTTAATTTATGCAATACTGGAAGACACATGCTCCTTTACGTGCAGAGATGATACCCCGTTGATCTAGCATCAAGGAACATGTACTCTGAGCTGTTTCTTAAGGACTGGACCTCAGTTTGCTCTTGTTCATTTTATCCTGCTCCCCTTGAGCATGTCTGGATGAGATGGATGGTTGGGGGTAGCATGCAGTCTGTGTCTAGGTTGACAGAACAACTGGGACTAAGAATGAGACATCAGTCTTAAAGTGCTATGCAGCCAGAATCACTGGCCATACATATATCTGGAAAATACACTAGTCTATGAATATAGACATTGAACTTAAATTGGGACAAGGGTGTATTTATGAATTAGTGTTGTGAAACAGGTAGAAAGCTAATTAAAAAACAACTTCATGCAAAGGTGACAGTTACCATCTTTAGCCCAAAGTCTACATTGATTAATTGATAAAGATCATTTCTTACAGCACAATTCATTTTAGTTCTAACACAGAACACTAATTAGCAGTCAATATTCTACAAGGGGAACCAAAGGTGAGTTGTACATTTGAAAAGCTCATCAAGTATCACCGAGAGAAGGACTTGAATACTTTCTCAGGGAGAAAAAGATAAAGTGGCTGTCTACACAGAAGCAGAGGAGAAACTATAGAAATAATCAGTATCCATGACAATAATGAGCAGCAGTTGTTATTATGGCTTTGTAATTAGAAAGAGAATCCAAGTCTTCTACAAATGTGCCATCTGAGTATGTCAAAATATACAGAGGAGAATGGGAAGAAGAAAAGAAGCAAGTACATAAAGTATGGGAATTAGAATTCTAAAAATTGTAAGTTACAGCAAATAAACCAGAAAGAAACATAATAAACCAGGATCTTAATATAACTCTCACATCAAATTGGATTCCTAGGTAATTCACAGTGATCTCAATGCCTCTTGTGACAGGGTCAGTTTTCCCAACTCGATCAAAAACGATATTGATGGTTGCCTGCAGAGAAACAGAACTTAATATGTTAAAACATCTTAAGAATCACTCTTTCAAAGAAATGATTCAAAATAATGAACAAATTACTACTACAAATCTGACAGGCTGATGTTCCTAAAACCGCAACTTTACTTTCAATCTAAATCACATATAAGAAATTCATTGTGGCTACTCATGTACCGGCAAATAAAAGTCCTTATCTATTGTGCCTTTGATTTGATTCTCAGCTTGACTGTTATCCACACATATGAAAGAGACGGGAACAGAACCTTATCCCATGAAGATAGACAAATAGCCAACATATACAAAGTGTCCATAAAGTTTGTGTGCAATTTATTATGTTAAACTATTTACAATTGCACACAAACTTTATTATGTCCACCCTATACATGAAAAATTCTCATCATCCCTAGTCATCAGTTAAATGCAAATCAAAACCACCCTGAGATATTACCTAACTCTAGAAAAAACAGCCCACATCACAAAGTCTCAAAGCTGCAGATGCTGGCATGGGTGTGAATGGAAGAGAATACTTACATGCTGTCGGTGGAATTGCAAACTAGTATAGTTTTTTTGGAAAGAAGTATGGAGAAAACTCAAGGAATTAAAAATAGACCTTCCACTTGATCCTGCAATCCTAATACTAGGTATTTACCCAAAATTAAAAAAAAAATTTTATCACAAGGCCATTTGCACTTGAATGCTTATCGCAGTTCAATTTGCAATCATAAAGATGTAGAAACAACCCAAAGTGTCCATCAACCCATGATGTATTAATAAACTGTGGTGTATATATATACCATGGAATACTATTTCGCCATAAAAAAAACTTTACATCTTTTGAATTTACTGAATGGAGTTAAAGAATGTTTTCCTTAGTAAACTATCTCAAGAATGGAAAAGCAAGCACCCCATGTTCTCAATAGTAATTTGAAACTAGCAGATAAACAACTACAGGCCCATATGAGAGAAAAATTCAATTAAATTCAAGAAGGTGTGAGGGGAAAAGATGGGAGGAGCCCCAACAAGTTTAATGTATGGGTACATGGCACATCTTCTGGGTGAAGGACTCAGCTACAACTTGGATGCTACCTAACAAATGCAAATGATATAACCCAAGCACTGGCATCCTTATATTAATAAACAAATTATAAGATAATTTGGGGGTGCATGTGGCTCAGTGAGTAGGGTGCTGACCCCATATACCGAGGGTGGTGGGTTCAAACCTAGCCCTGGCCAAACTGCAACAAAAAAATAGCCGGGCGTTGTGGTGGGTGCCTGTAGTCCCAGCTATGTGGGAGACTGAGGCAAGAGAATAGCTTAAGCCCAGGAACTGGAGGGTGCTGTGAGGTGTGTGATGCCACGGCACTCTACCGAGGACGATAAAGTGAGACTGTTTCTACCAAAAAAAAAAAATTATGAGAAATAAAGCTTTGCTGCCTTAAAAACAAAAGTCCTTAACTACCCCAGTTTTCCTTTCTGTAAAGAGTCAAGAGGAATAAAGCTGTGCCATATATGCCTTAGTTTATTGCAAGCCAGAAAGGTAACATTCTGGTAAGAGATCAAAGAATTCCAAGGTCATTCCCCATGGCAATTTTCTGAAAGCTCTAAGAGCAAAGATTAAAATAACAAAAAAGGAATTATAGCTAATAAGCCAACAAAGGAGATCAAAGGAAATCATGAAAACTACCCAATTATTTAAAAAAAAGGAAAAAGGTAAAATATGAACAGACAAAAAAATATTAACATGTTAGTTTAAAACCCATGCATATCAATAATCATATTAAATGTAAATGGCTGAAATTTTGGGTCAGTAAATTCTGCCACTATAGTGTAACAGTAGCTAGAGACAATACATAAATGAATGGGCATGGCTACATTCCATTAAAACTTTATTTA
Organism: Nycticebus coucang; assembly: GCF_027406575.1. NCBI lineage: Eukaryota > Metazoa > Chordata > Mammalia > Primates > Lorisidae > Nycticebus > Nycticebus coucang. The sequence goes on along the minus strand of NC_069784.1, from coordinate 52,396,123 downwards.
CAGGGGCGGTGCCTGTGGCTCAGTCGGTAAGGCGCCGGCCCCATATACCGAGGGTGGTGGGTTCAAACCCGGCCCAGGCCAAACTGCAACCAAAAAATAGCTGGGCGTTGTGGTGGGCGCCTGTAGTCCCAGCTACTCGGGAGGCTGAGGCAAGAGAATCACTTAAGCCCAGAAGTTGGAGGTTGCTGTGAGCTGTGTGAGGCCACGGCACTCTACCGAGGGCCATAAAGTGAGACTCTGTCTCTACAAAAAAAAAAAAACAAAAAAAAAACTTTATTTACAAAAACAGGCAGTAGTCAGGTTTGGACTGTGCACTATAAACAGATGATCCTTGGTCTAAATATGCCAACGAAATGGCAGGGATTGTCCAACTGAATAAAAAAGCAAGACCCAATTATATATGGCTTATAAGAAACCCACATTAATAAAAATTCAAATAGGTTAAAAGAAAATCATGAAAAAATTTGCTGACACTAATAATAAGAAAGCTAGATTGTCTATACCACTCAAAGCAGATTTCAGAGCAAAAAATGTTGCCAGGTATTAAAAGGATCATCTCAACAAGGGATATTTTAAAATAAATATTTAGAATAATTAGATTTAGATTTAGATTTTACACACAGATGTACCTAATAACAGAACTTCAAAATACAAGAAGCAAAAACTGATAGGAATAAAAAATAGACAAATCCACAAAAGTTAGATCCTCTCTATCAATCATTGACAAAGCAAGTAGTCAGAAAATCAGTATAATTTTACTATCAGTCAACTTGACCTAATTGATGTTTAAAGAACATTCCTGCCAACAAGAACAGAATACATCTTCCACTTAAGTATACACACAGCAGCGATAGTCACTATGCTGAGCTCAACTGACCATATCTAGGACAGAAAACAAGTCTTGATGAATTTTAAAAGATACATATCATATATAATATGTCCTTAGACCACATGAAATTGAATTAGAAATCAGAAAATATTTGGAAGATCCCCCCAAATTTTTTATTTTATTTATTTATTTATTTAATATGGAACGCTTCATGAATTTGCATGTCATCCTTGCGCAGATCTTCTCTGTACTGTTCCAATTTTAGTATATGTGCTGCCGAAGCGAGCACAGATCCCCAAATATTTTATAATACTTCATATAACCCATGATTCAAAGAAGAAATCAGAAGGAAAATTAGAAAGTATTTTGAACTGGAGGCGGAGCAAGATGGCGGCCGAGTAACAGCTTCCTTGCATCTGGGCACCATGAGTCTGGGGAGATAGGACTCCAGGCATCTATCTCTGGCTGGTGGGATCTGCCTATCATCACCCCTGCGAGGATACAGGGAGTCAGTGAGAGACTTCTGGACCCCAAGAGGAGGACTAAAACAGTGGAAAACAGGCAAGTGGTCGCGTGTGTTCAATCCGTCTAAACCCGCCCGCAACTGTAAGTTCAGTAGCAGCGAGACTGCAAACCAGAAAGGCCTTACCTGTGAACTGTTTTGGTGTCTTTGGACTTGGCACTCAGTTGAACTGCCTTGGGGAGAGCCTGACCAGGAGTGTGGAGAACTTTGGCCATTGTCTAGGGCCCCAGTCTGAGCCGCTAAGCCAGATAGAGCTAATAGTGTTTGGCTGTGGGTCACAGGGAGCCATTGTGAGCGATCTGCCTTAGGCCCTCAAGGTCGCAGAGCTAGAATTGGGTGGGAGCTGGTAACCCAGCGACCAAGTAGCCTAAGGGTGGGGTCTGAGTCTCCTTGCAGCCCTAACCCTCAGGGGCAGAGTGAGACCAGTTTTGGCACACTGGGTAAGTGGATAGCCACTACAGCAGTGATGCCAGCGACAAGCACTTGAAAGCTTCTGCTCCGCAAGTGAACAAGTTCAAAGTGCCTTTTAAGTGGGCTGAAGAGAGATTTAGGGTGTCTACCTGCTGGGGTTTGAGAAATCAGCAGCCTCCAGTCGTATCAGAATTGTGATTAACATCTCATACCCCAGAGGACCACGTGTTGCCCAGACAATATTCAATAACATATACATACTGCTTTGTTTTTGGTTGTGTGTTTTTTTTTTTTTTGGTTTGGTTGTTTTTTATTTTGTTTATTTTGATGTTGTTGATGTTGTTTTGTTTTTTAAGTTCAACCTTTTCCATACAGATCCTTTTTCCTTCTCAATTTTTCTAGTTTAATTATAATTTCCCATTGCTGCCTTTTTCAATAATTAGAACTTCATTTTTGCTAGTGTTTCTACCGCTATTATTTGGTTTTTCACCCAATTTTATCCCATAAAATTTTCTGTTTGCTTGTTTTGGTTTGATTTATAGCACTTTTGTCTTTCCTCTCTACTTGGTGGAGGTGGGGTACTGTGTCTGATCAGGTTAGCAAAGAGCTGCTGACCTCAAGGGAACCACCCAACTGGGCACCACCAGAAGGTGTTTTTTTTTTTTTTTTAAGGTTGTGTCAAAGTACCCTACTGTACACCTATATTGCTCTGTCTCCCTCTTTCTGTGCCTCTCTTCTTTTTGTCAATATTCCTTTTACCCAGCCCCTCTCCTTTTTCTATTTTTCTTATCACTCGGTCCTCCTTTCCTTCATCCCTTTTTTGCTCTTCAACCATCTCACCCTTCTGGTCCTGTAATCCTTAGTCCACAGGCATGAGAACTTAAAGAGCAAGAGGAAGTGAAAGGAAAATTAGGGCAAGGAAACAGATAAAAGAAATCACTCATGAGGAAGAATCAGCAGAAAACTCCAGGCAACATGAAGAACCATTCCAGAACAACCCCGCCAAGGGACCATGAGGTAGTTACTGCAGATGATTCCATCTATAAAGAAATGTTAGGAATGACAGAAAGGGAATTTAGAATACACATGTTGAAAACAATGAAAGAAATGATCGAAACAATGAAGGAAACTGCTAATAAAGTGGAAAATAACCAAAAGGAAACCCAAAAACAGAATCAAATAAGAGATGAACAATACGAAGAATATAAAAAGGATATAGCAGAGCTGAAGGAACTGAAGCAGTCAATTAGGGAACTTAAAGATGCAGTGGAAAGTATCAGCAACAGGTTAGACCATGCAGAAGAAAGAATTTCAGAGGTAGAAGACAAAGTTCTTGAGATAACTCAGATAGTAAAACAGGCAGAAAAGAAGAGAGAGAAAGCAGAACGTTCACTTTCAGAATTATGGGACTTTATGAAGCGTTCCAACATACGAGTTATAGGAATTCCAGAAGGGGAAGAAGAATGCCCCAGAGGAATGGAAGCCATACTAGAGAATATTATAAAAGAAAATTTCCCAAATATCACCAAAGATTCTGACACACTGCTTTCAGAGGGATATCGGACCCCAGGTCGCCTCAACTCTAACCGAGCTTCTCCAAGACACATTGTGATGAACCTGTCCAAATCAAGACAAAAGAAAAGATTCTGCAAGCTGCCAGGAGTAAGCGCCAGTTGACCTACAGGGGCAAATCCTTCAGAGTGACCGTAGACTTCTCTAATGAAACTTTCCAAGCAAGAAGACAATGGTCATCTACCTTTAATCTACTTAAACAGAACAATTTCCAGCCCAGAATTCTGTACCCTGCTAAGCTAAGCTTAAAAATTGACGGAGAAATCAAATCATTTACGGATATACAAACATTGAGGAAATTCGCCACAACAAGACCAGCTCTACAGGAAATACTTCAACCTGTTCTGCACACTGACCACCACAATGGATCAGCAGCAAAGTAAGAACTCAGAAATTAAAGGACAGAACCTAACCTCCACACTGATGCAAAAGATAAAACTAAGCAATGGACTCTCACCAAATAAGACGAATAGAATACTACCACACTTATCAATTATCTCAATAAATGTTGATGGCTTGAATTCTCCACTGAAGAGACATAGATTGGCTGACTGGATTAAAAAACACAAGCCATCCATTTGCTGTCTGCAAGAAACACATCTGGCTTCAAAAGACAAATTAAAGCTCCGAGTCAAGGGTTGGAAGACAATTTTTCAGGCAAATGGAATTCAGAAGAAAAGAGGAGTTGCAATCTTATTTTCAGATACATGTGGATTTAAAGCAACTAAAGTCAAAAAAGACAAAGATGGTCACTTGATATTGGTCAAGGGAAAAATACAACAAGAAGACATTTCAATTCTAAATATTTATGCACCCAATTTAAATGCTCCCAGATTCTTGAAACAGACCTTACTCAGTCTGAGCAATATGATATCTGATAATACCATAATAACAGTAGACTTTAACACTCCTCTTACATAGCTGGACAGATCGTCTAAACAGAAATTAAACAAAGATATAAGAGATTTAAATGAGACCCCAGAAAAACTGTGCTTGATAGACGCATATAGAACACTCCACCCCAAAGATAAAGAAGATACATTCTTCTCATCACCCCATGGAACATTCTCCAAAATTGATCATATCCTGGAACACAAAACAAATATCAACAGAATCAAAAGAATTGAAATTTTACCTTGTATCTTCTCAGACCATAAGGCACTAAAGGTGGAACTCAACTCTAACAAAAATGCTCGACCCCACCCAAAGGCATGGAAATTAAACAATCTTCTGTTGAATGACAGATGGGTGCAGGAAGAAATAAAACAGGAAATCATTAACTTCCTTGAGCATAACAACAATGAAGACACAAGCTACCAAAACCTGTGGGATACTGCAAAAGCAGTTTTGAGAGGAAAATTCATTGCTTTAGATGCCTACATTCAAAAAACAGAAAGAGAGCAGATCAACAATCTCACAAGAGATCTTATGGAATTGGAAAAAGAAGAACAATCTAAGCCTAAACTCAGTAGAAGAAAAGAAATATCCAAAATCAAATCAGAGATCAATGAAATTGAAAACAAAAGAATCATTCAGAAAATTAATGAAACAAGGAGTTGGTTTTTTGAAAAAATTAATAAAATAGATAAACCATTGGCCAGACTAACGAGGAATAGAAAAGTAAAATCTCTACTAACCTCAATTAGAAATGATAAAGGGGAAATAACAACTGATCCCACAGAGATACAAGAGATCATCTCTGAATACTACCAGAAACTCTATGCCCAGAAATTTGACAATGTGAAGGAAATGGATCAATATTTGGAAACACACCTTCTCCCTAGAGTCAGCCAGGAAGAACTAGAGCTCCTGAACAGACCAATTTCAAGCACTGAGATCAAAGAAACAATAAAAAATCTTCCAACCAAAAAACGCCCTGGTCCAGATGGCTTCACTCCAGAATTCTATCAAACCTTCAAGGAAGAGCTTATTCCTGTACTGCAGAAATTATTCCAAAAAATTGAGGAAGAAGGAATCTTCCCCAACACATTCTATGAAGCAAACATCACCCTGATACCAAAACCAGGAAAAGACCCAAACAAAAAGGAGAATTTCAGACCAATCTCACTCATGAACATAGATGCAAAAATTCTCAACAAAATCCTAGCCAATAGATTACAGTTTATCATCAAAAAAGTCATTCATCATGATCAAGTAGGCTTCATCCCAGGGATGCAAGGCTGGTTTAACATACGCAAGTCCATAAACGTTATCCACCATATTAACAGAGGCAAAAATAAAGATCACGTGATCCTCTCAATAGATGCAGAAAAAGCATTTGATAAAATCCAGCATCCTTTTCTAACTAGAACACTGAAGAGTATAGGCATAGGTGGCACATTTCTAAAACTGATTGAAGCTATCTATGACAAACCCACAGCCAATATTTTACTGAATGGAGTAAAACTGAAAGCTTTTCCTCTTAGAACTGGAACCAGACAAGGTTGTCCTCTGTCACCTTTACTATTCAACGTAGTGCTGGAAGTTCTAGCCAATACAATTAGGCAAGACAAGGAAATAAAGGGAATCCAAATGGGAGCAGAGGAGGTCAAACTCTCCCTCTTTGCTGACGACATGATCTTATACTTAGAGAACCCCAAAGACTCAACCACAAGACTCCTAGAAGTCATCAAAAAATACAGTAATGTTTCAGGATATAAAATCAATGTCCACAAGTCAGTAGCCTTTGTATACACCAATAACAGTCAAGATGAGAAGCTAATTAAGGACACAACTCCCTTCACCATAGTTTCAAAGAAAATGAAATACCTAGGAATACACCTAACGAAGGAGGTGAAGGACCTCTATAAAGAAAACTATGAACTCCTCAGAAAGGAAATAGCAGAGGATACTAACAAATGGAAGAACATACCATGCTCATGGATGGGAAGAATCAACATTGTTAAAATGTCTATACTTCCCAAAGCAATCTACCTATTCAATGCCATTCCTATCAAAATACCAACATCGTACTTTCAAGATTTGGAAAAAATGATTCTGCGTTTTGTATGGAACTGGAAAAAACCCCATATAGCTAAGGCAGTTCTCTGTAACAAAAATAAAGCTGGGGGCATCAGCATACCAGATTTTAGTCTGTACTACAAAGCCATAGTGCTCAAGACAGCATGGTACTGGCACAAAAACAGAGACATAGACACTTGGAATCGAATTGACAACCAAGAAATGAAAGTAACATTTTACAACCACCTAATCTTTGATAAACCAAACAAGAACATACCTTGGGGGAAAGACTCCCTATTCAATAAATGGTGTTGGGAGAACTGGATGTCTACATGTAAAAGACTGAAACTGGACCCACACCTTTCCCACTCACAAAAATTGATTCAAGATGGATAAAGGACTTAAATTTAAGGCATGAAACAATAAAAATCCTTCAAGAAAGCATAGGAAAAACACTGGAAGATACTGGCCTGGGGAAAGACTTCATGAAGAAGACTGCCATGGCAATTGCAACAACAACAAAAATAAACAAATGGGACTTCATTAAACTGAAAAGCTTCTGTACAGCTAAGGAGACAATAACCAAAGCAAAGAGACAACCTACACAATGGGAAAGGATATTTGCATATTTTCAATCAGACAAAAGCTTGATAACTAGGATCTATAGAGAACTCAAATTAATCCACATGAAAAAAGCCAACAATCCCATATATCAATGGGCAAGAGACATGAATAGAACTTTCTCTAAAGACGATAGATGAATGGCTAACAAACACATGAAAAAATGTTCATCATCTCTATATATTAGAGAAATGCAAATCAAAACAACCCTGAGATATCATCTAACCCCAGTGAGAATGGCCCACATCACAAAATCTCAAAACTGCAGATGCTGATGTGGATGTGGAGAGAAGGGAACACTTTTACACTGCTGGTGGGACTGCAAACTAGTACAACCTTTCTGGAAGGAAGTATGGAGAAACCTCAAAGCACTCAAGCTAGACCTCCCATTTGATCCTGCAATCCCATTACTGGGCATCTACCCAAAAGGAAAGAAATCCTTTTATCATAAGGACACTTGTACTAGACTGTTTATTGCAGCTCAATTTACAATCGCCAAAATGTGGAAACAGCCTAAATGCCCACCAACCCAGGAAGGGATTAACAAGCTGTGGTATATGTATACCATGGAATACTATTCAGCCATTAAAAAAAATGGAGACTTTACATCCTTCGTATTAACCTGGATGGACGTGGAAGACATTATTCTTAGTAAAGCATCACAAGAATGGAGAAGCATGAATCCTATGTACTCAATTTTGATATGAGGACAATTAATGACAATTATGGTTATGGGGGAGGAAACAGAAAGAGGGAAGGAGGGAGGGGAGTGGGGCCTTGGTGTGTGTCACACTTTATGGGGGCAAGACATGATTGCAAGAGGGACTTTACCTAACAATTGCAATCAGTGTAACCTGGCTTATTGTACCCTCAATGAATCCCCAACAATAAAAAAAAAAAAAAGTTTAAAAAAAGAAGAAAAAAAAAGAATGACATGCTCCTCTAATGACTGTAATCTGAGGGAAAATTTTTAGTAGCTTAGCTGATTGAATGCAGTGTCTTCATTTGTCCTCTCCTACTGAATAAATCAAGATTTTAAAATGTCATCTGAAGGTACTAACACCAACGTATTATAACATTAGATTCACTAAATCCAAAATCCCTCATTCATCTACAATGATCAAAATTTACAAGATGACAAAGCTCCTCTTTGTGTAAACAAAGTGCTAGAAGGAAAGTCATCAAATCAGAAAGGCAATATGCTTTCAGCCTTTTCTATAATCACACTGAAATCTATTAATACCTGCAAATGAGTCAGAAGGAAAGACAAATAGTGTATGTAAGTAAACATAAAGCAAAAAATATCAAGAGAAGCCATGAAAGAATAAGAGCTATAAGCACAGAAGACAAATTTATCTATGGAAATACATTTTACAATTTGCTTTGCACTTCATGTAGGTCTACACGTTATTAAAAAGGACAAGTAGCCTCTGTTCTGAGCTGACAGTAGGAGTTGAGGTTATACACAGTCATGTACCCAAGGGTAACAGAGAAAGCAGAACATGAAACAAGAAACTTTCACATTCAATTCATATATTTCATAAACTAAGTCCTTATTAATGATTTTTGACAGAAAAAAAAGGGCAACTTACTTTATCTAAAAAAGGAGAGGGTGGCAAAAAGAATGAGGCTCTGAGATATGAAAGATCACATTCCCCATTTACTCAGTAAAATTCAGAATTTAGTGCAAGGTATCAAATCTACTCTCATTTCCCTCCTATTACCATTAGAAAAACATCTAAAAATAGGACAGTTAAAAATAATATACTTACCATGAAAATTTTCCAAACACAGTAAATGGAGAAAAAGTAACCCAGAAAATTAAAGTATTTCCCTTTGAAAGTTTTGGAATATTCTATTCTCTCCTGGGGTGTGAAACAAACAGAAAACATGGTTCATCTCAATAAAATATAAATTAATATTCAATACAAATGTCCCTCTCTATAAATCATTGTTTAGGCTGGGTCAAATAACCACATATGGTAATATGTCATAACATGAAACTAACAGTTGTAGTAGTGGCCAACATTTACTGAATACTTCAAACCACAGACTGGGGTAAACACTGTACATGCATTATCTGCTTTGACTTTCATAACAAGTCTTACAGATTCTATTATCTTAATTTTAGAGATGAGAAAATTGAAGTTTAGAGAGGTTAAATTACTTGCCCAGGGTCACACAGCTGGTGAGGTGTGGGCCTGTTTTCTAAGCCTAGTTAACTTCTATCCTATATGACTACTCCCATAAAGTAGGCTCAGGCCTTTCAGTTTCCAAAGCCTGTTAACTATGCTCTAACAGCTACCCTGTGAAGCCAACCTCAAAAAGAATTAAAATAGTTTGTGATCTTCACTAACAGATTTTGTATACTTAAGTTACATTGCATTTTAGGAATAGGAAAGTTACTTCTTGTAGTTAGGATATTTATGGGATCTAGATCCTTTAAAATAGAGGTAGACCATGGCATATAGGTGTCTACTGCTCTTATAACTAACTTGTAATGGAATAAAAAGGAGCAGAGGAGCTACCATCTTTATCCCAGGTCAGTAGGAAGTGGAGCATGCCACCTTCCTAGGTGTTGAAACCCTCTTCTGACCATCCCACCAATTTCTATTACTGAAAGTGTTCTACTAAGGATTTTGCTAGCAATAGGAGCAATTTCATGAAGAGTATAGATGCCTCACTCTTCATGTTTCATGGCTGATACTGAAGCTATGAGGTTCTTTTGCTTGGCCATGGAGAACACTCAAAAACCAGTTAGTCTCATTCTCTCTTTAATCATATTGTTAAAAATCACACTTCAGTTTCCTTGCTCTGTACCTTGGTAGCATATAGATCAGCTGTTTCCAGAAAAAGCTGTCTACTTAGTTCTTCCAAAGCATCCACTTCCTGTTGAATAAGGGTAAGATCTGGCACAAAACACCATTAAGGTTCAAATCACATACAAATGTAAAGAAATGGCAGTGAAGAAAGCACCTTTTTGGTTTTTTCATAGCAGATCCCAGGAATTGCCTGTATTTTCAATTCTCTATTTCATAGCTTGCAGTGCTACTTCAGTGCAATTTTCCCAACCTCTGACATAGATGTGTAAAAGCTTCACTATCAAGTATACCACCATCAAATATCTATCACTGTTTCTCTAAGTGGCTCAGATGGATGGTTTTACTTGTTTGTTTTTTGCTTTATTTATCTAGTTAGATTAAATGAAATGTAATCTTCAAGATCACAAGTGGTTACATAATAACACCCATAGTAATACATAGCTTTCTCCTATATTATCTGAATAAATACAATGTTAGGAAAGGGAACTAATAATATTTACTGAGTTCTAATATAGGCTGGGATTTATAGACATTATCTTCTTTAGTTCTTTAGGGACATTATCTTCTTTTATTCTCACAATAATCCCATGAGATGACAGGTGTTAACAATTTGCAGATAAGGAAAGTGAAGTTCAGAAAGTTAACTTGCTCAAAGTTACACAGCTAACAGGTGTGGATGAAAAGTCAGATATGCCTTAATCCAAGGCCTGCTTTTTCCACTACCCTATGCTATTTTCCAAGAACTCAATCAGGTAGTCTCCCATTTAGAAAACAGGGACTCAGAGAGCTTACATAATCCTGATGTATTTGCTGACTATCACTGAAATAGCTCTAAAACCTACAATATTGGCTTTATGGAATTTTAATAAAAATAGTAAACAGAAGTACTGAGCCAAGTCCTACCTTCTCTGTGATTTTTTTCCCACTATTACCCAAGTGAGCAAGTGCCCTTCAGTTCCTTCCTTAACAGTGGCTACTATTTGCATAGTTCAGACCACCAAACAATATAGTCTGTCTAGTTAGATGTCTATCTCTCCCATGATTAGGGCAAGGTTGCTGAGGAGAGAGGCAATATTCTATTCATCATTTTATCCCTGAGTACTCAGCTTAGAAATAGATATGAAATGAATGTTTCTTGATTAAATAAATCTAAATTAACACTTTTTCTTTCTCTTCCATAATCATCCTGCCTTTCTTTGATCTTATTCTTACCTATATTTGACACTAGAACATACTCACAATTTGTAGGAAGAATAGACTATATCCTTCTTCTCTAATTGAAGGAAAAGGGAATTTGTACTTCCTTGGGCCAGAGAAGGCAATAAGATATACCATCTCATGCTTATCCTCCAAAGTCTTGACTTAAGAGACTGGGAGCCACACAGAGATTTGGTTATACTATTTGGGAATTAGTTCAACACCATAACCAGTTGAGCCAAGAATAATCTACTAACCTTACCTCCTTGGTTCGTTTTTTTTTTTTTTTTTTCCTCAGACAAAGTCTCAGTATGTCACCCTTGGTAGAGTGCCAGAGAGTCACAGCTCACAGCAACCTCGAACTCCTGGGCGTAAGTGATTCTCTCGATTGCCTTAGTCTCACAAGTAGCTGGGACTACAGGTGCCCACCACAACGTCTGGCTATTTTTTTTGTTGTAGTTGTCACTGTTGTTTGGCAGACCCGGGCCGGGTTTGAACCTGCCAGCCCTGGTTCAAACCCGGCCCGGGTCTGAACCTGCCAGCCCTGGTTCAAACCCGGCCCGGGTCTGAACCTGCCAGCCCTGGTTCAAACCCGGCCCGGGTCTGAATCAGCCGTTGAGCTACAGGTGCCAACCCATCTCCTTGGTTCTTTAAACCAAAGTCACTAGAGAAACCGTGACTTAAAATTTATCTAGGAATAAAATTACTTTAGAAATAGGTCATCCCATATACAAACCATCCATTTTAGGGAGCCATTTCATTTTGTGGTGGTTTTTCAGAGTTGAGAAATATAATAGTGTAGTGGAAATAACTATGAAAAAGAGACCACAGTTCTGTTCTTAGCTTTGCCACAAACCACTGTAAATGGAAAGACTGACTTTTTATGACCCTTCAGCTCATAGACAATGATTTTATGATCTCACCTGCAGGTTGGAAAGAGGATTCTGCATGCACTGTTATTTTCTAAGCCTAGCCCTGGTCAGTTTGCACCCTGACACAGTCAGGTACCCTAGAAGGGGCTATCTTAACACTATTTTTTTCTTCTGTCCTTGGTCCAGAGTTGACAAAAAGAATCAAGGAGGGGGACAAAGGATACTTTCACTTCCCAGTGCTGAAGTAGTAACACTTTTTATCATTCCCCAGAATCCTGATGGTTTGTTATACACCTCCCCCTTCTGGAACATAGTTCTTCGTGCCATTGCCATCCTGAAATGAAAGAAAATACAAAAACTCAGCAAGGAAGCATGGAGCCTCAAAGTCCAGTCTCATCCACTTTCCAGTCTCACAGCTGCCTCTTTCATCTGCTGAGCTGTTCAGAAAAGGATACTGGTTCCAGAGTCCAACTTTTCTACCACTTACAACTGAAGGGAAACCATGTGGAAGCAATGTGGTCTAGGTGAAGCAGCACAGAATTTGGAAGAGGCAATACTTTTGAGAACTAGCTCTGCCAAGTTAGAAGCTGTGAAGCCTTAGAATTTTCATTTTTCATGTCTGGATGGATGTGAAAATGAATGAAATAATCTATAAGAACTTATGTTTTCAGTATGGTGCCCCATGATCACATGAATGTACACAGTTATGATTTAATAATAAAAAAATAAAATAAAATAAAGTAAATTGAAATAAGAAAAAAAGAACTTATGTTTTCAATCATAAAGTGTTGTACATATGTTAATAATTATTACAGTTACCATTTAAGCATAAAATGGCAAACATTCCTAGCTAGGGTACCAGGTATAGAGTAGGAATTCGATATTTTCTTCCTTCTTTTTCAAAAGTGGACAAAAGGAAAAAACAGCAAAAATTAGTCCTTTTCTAAAAATTAGTCTAATCCACTCACACACTGTGATCTGTCCCACTACTGAATAAATGAACAGGAAACCTACCATTCCTTTCTCTCATCCTCTCAGTCTGTGATGGACCCATTAGCAGGGTGGCAGCTGCTGGATTGTTCCAGTCCAACACAAAGATATTAAGAACAAGGCCCTTGAGAGGTTAAAAAATAAGATCATTTGTACATAAATGATTACTTGAAGGGTATAATGGGCCAAGGCCAGTAGGGCCTGAAAAATGAACCAGAATGAGTCTAATAAAAATATAGAATATCAAGACTAAAGAAAACTTTAACTGAAGACAAATTTTGGGGTGATAAGAGAGAAAAATGGTGAGGAGGAAGCAGCAACATTGCTATGTATGGTTAGGACTAATACAAATGGTACCAATAGTACCAAATACCAAATGGTATTTCTGTGGGCTAAATTCTTTAAGCCATGTAGCTAAAATAATATTAACAAGAAAGAATGTTAGGTGTGTCAGCCATGTTGACTTAACTGTTTTTTCCTCAAAATGGCCTTTGCCTGGATACTGAGAGAAAGAAACACAGATCTAAGATCCAGCTCTTTCTGACTTTCTTCTAACTATAATCAACCATAACTCAGCATTTTGGGAAATATAATAAATGACCAAGAAGAGGATCAGACCTAGAGAGATTATGACTTGGTGAGATCAGTAATTCTTAGTTTTTCTTTTCCACAGTTGAGAAAGCTAGAACATGTATGTAAAGAAGGACAGGGTTCCTTTCCACTCCTTGAGTAGTGCACTTCAGCTTACCACACTCTTTTAAAGGACAGACAGCTGGGACAGAGGGAGCATAGAGCCCATTTCTGCTGTCCTTATTTTCACTGTCCATAACACAAGCATGAATGACTGGCTGTGGAGTGGAACTGGTTGAATACATAAAGGCAAATGACAGTGTGTACTGTGGTCTCATAATAGGTAGAGAAGATAATCACTAGAAGAATGCAAGTTGGCTGCACACAGATGAACATGGCTTTGTTTTAAACAACTTGCTTTCACTTTCAATTTTATCAAACTTATTTATTAATTCTGAACCAATTTTGCTCTTCTCAAATAAGTTGCAGATGAAAAAGAAACTGTCACATAGTTAAGAAGAATAACAATATCAAACTTTCTCAGATGGTGAAAAGAAATAAAAAACCCAATAACAGTACTATGGAACTAGATTATTTTCATCTTCAACTTTTCTTTGCCATCTTCACCACCACAGTAATCATCATCACTACTGCCTCTTTATAACAAGATAAAGATAATAAGAAATTATCTATTTGTTACCAGCTGAATGTTATTTAAAAATCCATACTATGGAAAAACATATACACTTGGTTGAGGTTTGGTGGTAGTGCATAAGACAAGCCGAAAAATGTCTACCATGGTTTAAATATGTCATTTTGTTTTCTCTTCTCTGTTGTTCCTGGTGGGAAGTCAGTCATTACTTTTAATTTTGAGATACTTGTAAATTTACATACAGTTTTAAGAAAAATACATGAGTAGATTAATAAAATGTGATACATGTATACTATGGAGTACTCAGCCATAAAAAAAAATGGTGAACGGATACCTTTTTTAACAACCTGGATGAACTGGAGACCTTTCTTCTAGGCGAAGCATCACAAGAATGGAAAAACAAACACCACATGTAGTCACTATTAAATTGGAACTAATCAATCAACACTCATGTGCACATCTGGTAGTAAAACTCAATGGAAACGAAGCAGGTGAGGGTGGGAGGTGGGAATGGGTAAATTCACACCTAATGGGTACAAGGCATACTATTTTAGAGATGGGCACACTTATAATTGTGACTCAAACTGCAGAAAGGCAATTCATGTAACCCAAACATTTATACCCCTGTAATACTCTGAAATTAAAAAAAAAAGAAAATAGAAAAAATACAGAGATTCCATGTACTCTTTACCCAGATCTCCCCAATGGAAACATCTTGCAAAACGGAGTCATGATATCCATCACTACAAGTATCATTCATACTTCCCTGTACAGCCCACTTCCTTCTCACTCCCCCCACCCCCCTTAACCCCTGGCAACCACTAATCTGTGGTCTATTCTATACTTTTGTCATTTCAAAAATGTGTAAATAGCTAGAAACAGTATGTATCCTTTGGGAAATGGCTTTTTCACTTAACATAATTATTTTTGAGATTCATCCAGGTTGTTGTGTATGTCAACAGTTTGTTTGTTTTTATTGCCAAGTAATCCATGGTACAAATGTACAACAATTTGGTTAACCATTCACCCATTGAAGGACATATGGATCCTTTCTAGTTTTTGGCTACTATGAATTAAGCTGTTATAAACATCTGTGTATAGGTTTTTATGTGGATGTAAATCTCCATTTCTCTGGACAAATTCCCAGGAATGCAATTGTTGGGTGTGGTAACTGCACGCCCAGTTTCTTTCTTTCTTTCCTTCCTTCCTTCCTTCCCTTCCCTCCCTCCTTCTTTTTTTTTTTTTTTTTTTTTGAGATTAGGTGTACAAGAGATTTACTGGAGGAAACAATTATCAAGGATAAAGGGGAAGGCCGCTGGGGTAGGCAGGGAGAGACTTTTGAAGGGGAGAAGGAAGGACTAGGTAGGAAGAGTCACATACTGAGACACAATTCTCAGAAAGTTTTGGCCAGGCTGAGGGGAAGCCCCAGAGTCAGAGTTGCCTGATAGATGAATCTCCCACTGGTTGCATATTCAGTTTCTTACTAGCTAAACTGTGTTCCAGAGTTACCTTGCCATTCTATATTCCTACCAGCAATGTATGAGTGATGCAGTTTCTCTGCATCCTTACTAGCATTTGACAGTGACTAATTTTTATTTTAGCCATTCTGATAGGTATGTAGTAGTATCTCATTATGGTTTTAACTGCATGTCCCTAATGACTAATAATGTTGAACATTTTTTCATGTGCTTATATACCATCTATATATCCTCTATAATAAAATGTTTGCTCATGGTTTTTGCCCATTTTCTAATTGCACTGTTTTTCTTTAAATTTCAGATTAATATGAGGGTACATACGATTAGTTTACATTGTTTGAATTTGTTAGGTAAAGTTCAAGTTGTAGTTGAGCCCTTCACTCAGTGGGTGTACTATAGTAGTCCTTTCTCATATATGCAATTTTTGAAAATTTTTTTTTCAGGCTGTAGCTTATCTCTTCATCTTTTTACCAGGATTTTTCACGGAGCAAAGTTTTTAATTTTGATGGAGCTCAATTTTTCCTTTTATAAAGTCTAAAACCTTGTTGTCTAGCCCTATATCTCACAGATTTTCTCCTATGTGTTTTTTATAAAAGTTTTACAGTTTTACACTTAAGTCTATTATTTATTTTGACTAAATTTTTGTATAAGAAATTTAGATTCAGATTCTTTTTTGTTTTTTATTTTTCCTATAATTGCTTCAGCATCATTTGGTGAAAGGCTATCTTACTTTTCCACTGAACTGCTTTTGCATCTCTGTCAAAAATTAGCTGAGGATATTTGTATCAGTTTATTTCTGAGTTCTCTATTGTGTTCCACTGATGTATGTTTGCCAGTGTCACACAGCTGGTTGAGTACTGTGTGGTACTGGCAGATATAGACCAGTAACATATCACCATGTTATGTCTTCCTATTCAAAAACACGTCAACACCTCTCTCCATTTACTTAGATATTTGATTTCTTTCATTGGGGTTTTATAATTTTAGCATTTGAACCCTACATGCTTTCTTAGATTTACATGGAAATATTTTATTTTTTTGAATGACTTGATGTCCAAATATTCAGTGCTAGTACAGCAGAATCTCTCAAAGCTGACCACAGTAAGGGACTGTAACAAACTGGTCAACATGAGGACATGTCAACATAAGAAACTAGGCCAACTGTACTAATAAGTACATGTGGTGCCTGTCTGGTTTATGAAAATTAGGTCAACTTGAGGTGGTCAATGTAGGGAGGTGGGTAGTCAACTATGGATGTTCTACTATAGAAGTGATTTTTTTTAAGAGACAGGGTCTCACTATAATTGTCCAGGGTGGATTCACACTCAAGCGATCCCCCTGCATCAGCCTCTTGAGCATTGGGACTATATGTACACAATAGTGACGGGCTACACTTGACTTTGTGCTTATTTTGTATTCCACAATGTTGTTGAATAGCCATTTCTTTTTTTCATTGTTTCCCTATATGTATCATTTTACTCTGGCTGTTTTCAATATTTTCTCTTTAGGCAGTTTGACTATTACGTACATTGGTGTAGTTTTCTTTTGTGTTTATCCTATTTGGAATTTCTTGAGCTTCTTGGATCTGTAAATTAATGTTTTCCATCAAATTTGAGAAGTTTGGGGACATTATTTCTTCAAGTACTTTTTCTGCCCCATTCCCTCTCTTTTAGGACTCCAACTACAAGGATCTAGATAGTTTTATTTTGTCTCACATTGAGAATTTTGTTCATTTTTCTTTAATCTTTTATCTCACTATTCTTCAGATCAAATAATTTCTAGTGATCTATCTTCAAGTTCATTGGTTTTTTTCCTTCTGCATCTCAATTCTTTTGTTAAGACCAGCTAGTAATATTTAAATTTTAGTTCCAGTTTCTGAATTTCTATTTTGTTTCTTAAAAATTTCCATTTCTCCGGGCGGCGCCTGTGGCTCAGTCGGTAAGGCGCCGGCCCCATATGCTGAGGGTGGCGGGTTCAGACCCAGCCCCGGCTGAATTGCAACCAAAAAATAGCAGGGTGTTGTGGTGGGCGCCTGTAGTCCCAGCTACTCGGGAGGCTGAGGCAAGAGAATCGCTTAAGCCCAGGAGTTGGAGGTTGCTGTGAGCTGTGTGATGCCACGGCACTCTACCGAGGGCCATAAAGTGAGACTCTGTCTCTACGAAAAAAAAAAAAAATTTCCATTTCTCTGTTGTGATTCCTTATGTTTTCACTAATTAATACCATACCATGCTTTCCTTCATTTCTTTGAATGTATTTCTTTTTGGGGGGAGGAAAATTAAAAGATAATTTTATTATTAGCTCAGATGATAGAATAAAATTTTCATTGACTATTTTGACAGCAAAAAAAGACTATGGGGTACTTGCTTTATTTTGCAGCAGCCTAAAATGTACAATCTCTAGGTGTTAATATAGCTAAAAGGGGTCCTCTATGGAGCTGATCAGAGCCAAAACCCAAAATACACATCTCTAATATCTCTCTGTAATATGTTTCTAATACTTACTTTCAAGTCTTTGTTTCTATCATCTGGACCCACTTGGAGTTAGTTTCTATTGATGGCTTTTGATCTTGAATAGGGGTAATGTGGTCTTATTTCTTTGCACGTCTAGTAGATTTTGGTTGATTACTTGATATCGTAGTTAATATGATTTAGTGACTTTGGAATTTGTTTTGTTCTTCTGAGGATTATTATTGTTTTGTTTTTTTTTTTTGTACTAGTAAGTAGTTAACCTACCTACACTTAATCTGTGAAATCTGTTATATCTGCAGGAAGTAATGTTTCTGCTCAATTTTCCAGCTTACTGTTGCTTCTTTTTAGTTTGACTTTCTAATGGTCTCCTCTGAGCCTGAGCTACTATATGATAGTGGGTTAACCCCAAATATGGACAGATTCTATAATGATATTTTAGTACTTATCTTCTCTGTGGTTTTTTAGCTCCTAAGGTTCTCTCCTAAATTTCTAATTGCTTTGCTAGTCCTGAGTTCTACCCTCCAACGACTCAAGCCAGTAAGACTTTCACTTTCTGTCATCTAAGTTGTGTGCTCAATCTTCACATAGCTCAGGCAATGTACTTAGTCAAAGTCACAGCAAACTTGCAAATCTCACAAAGAATCAATTCTATTTTTTCAAGGATAGATTCCCTTCTAGTTTCTACCTACTTTTTCCCAGACTCTTTGGTGTTTCCTGTGCACATGCATAATTTAGTAAAGAGAAAGGGATTGGTGCAGGGTTTATACTCAGGTTTGGATCTCAGTCTTTCTGCATCTCTCTCATTTCTACAATTTCCCCTTTAAATTCCTAGTTATTCTTGCTGATTATAACTCTATTGATCTGTATGCTAGAGTGGCTGGGTTATGGTTGAGGGGCACCACTAGACAAGAAAGTCATAAAATGCAACAGTTACCTGGTGATCTTCTCAAATTTCTATCTACCTCAGTTCATTTTCCAATAACTTCAAATATTTGCTTTTAATATTTGTTTCAGTTTTATGATTTTCTGTAGAAGGAATTGCCTGAACTCTTTCCATCACCATTCCTGGAAGTTTTCTTACTATCATTTGAGAGAAGCTGTGGCTTATGCTGAAATTTTACTAGTGAACGTATTTTTTTCCCCCTATTCCCACAAAATTCCAAAAAGAGAGTCTAGAAAAGCCTAACTCAAGGTAGAGATTAAGATTTCTTCCTCTATAGTTCCAAATGAGAAATATATGCTTCTTTCCTGACCTTTATTTTCAACCATTAACTTTTTTATTTTATTTATTTTTTTCATTATTAAATCATAGCTGTGTACATTAATGCGATCATGGGGCACCATACACTGGTTTTATAGACCGTTTGATACATTTTCATCACACTGGTTCACATAACCTTCCTGGCATTTTCTTAGTTATTGTGTTAAGACATTTATATTCTACATTTACTAAGTTTCACATGTACAACCATTAACTTTTTTATAAGTAACAGATGTTATTTTTCTTGTATGTCCTCTCATTATGGCCCTCTACTGTTAAGTTGAAAGATAGTTTTCTGATCACTATTCCTCCCCAACTGAGTCTTACAAATAAGTTTTCTATATTGTGGTAGACAGCAAGGGCACTGTAGGAATCCCAAGGACCCAGTACTGTCACATTAGCTATCTATATGCCCTGTTAGCTATACTGGGTGAAGAACTGTGCTGAAGACCTCATCAAATGCCACTTTGAAAATACACATTTACAAAGTACTTTTTAGGTTGGGCGTGGTGATTCATGCCTATAGTCCTAGCACTCTGGGAGGTCTAGGCAGGTGGAATGCCTGAGCTCAGGACTTTGAGACCAACCTTAGTAAGAGCAAGACCCCATCTCTCAAACTAGCCAGGCGTTGTGGCAGGCACCTATAGCTCCAGTTACTTGGGAGGCTGAGGCAACAGGATCGCTTGAGTCTAAGAGTTTGTGTCATAGTTTGCTGTGAGCTATGAAGCCACAACACTCTACCAAGGATGACAAAGTGAGATTCTGTCTCAAAAAAAAAAAAAAAAAAAAAAAAGTACTTTTTAAATAATAAAAACTACAAGGGGCGGGGCACGGGCGGAGGCAAGATGGCTGACTGGAGCCAGCTTTCCACAGAGGCTCCTGTCCAGAAGGAGAGCTAAAGGACAGAAGTTTAGCAAGTAAGCCGATGGTTTGGAGCTGAGCCAAGAGAGAAGGTTGAAGAATGCATGTCAACCCTGCTGAGGTGAGCTGCGACCCCAAGGATATAAACAATAGGTACAAAATCCATCGCCAAGCTGATGGGAGTCCCCTCCCCTATGAGAACAGCTCGGAGTATACTCTATACAAACAAGCAAGCAGAGTTCAGATCCCTTCCTATTTTATCCCACAGGAGAGAACCTCTAAAAACTGGAACTCCTTTCCTAGAGAGGACTTACAAATGTGCCATGGCACTCTCCTGCCAGGCATAAAACTGTATATATCTACCTGCAATTCTGAACTCCCAGCACTCCCCTCCACTCTCATCCCAAGGTCTGGAAGCCTGTCCCCCATGGAGTCCAAATTCTTGGGCATTTTCTCGAGAGGTGTGGACAGGGTGTGAGCTGTTGCTGGTCTGTGCTGATTCTGTGGCACAGGGGTAAGGAGAAGACGGTGAATTGAAGCTGAGGGAACCCTATGGGAGTGGGAAAGGCGGTGCCCTGAGGCAAACAGCAGCAGAGGCAGCAGGGAACAATAGGGCTCACACCCCTGGGGATGTTTTGTAGAGACGCTCCCTGCCTCTCAGGGCAACCAGAGGACACTGGGTATTTTCTCCGGTGGCAGCCACTGGTGGAACATACCTGGGATGGACATGCAGGCCCCATGAGTAAAGGGTACACTGGAGGCGGTACCTGCCTGGGCAGGGCACAGTGGGGATGGAGAATAGAAGATGCCTGCACAGAGACGGCATACTCCTAGGGTGACGCTGAGGCAGAAAGACCATTTAAGTGAGCCTAAGCTGCACCTGCCCTCAGAGGATCATAGCTGAGACAAAAGCAGGCAGGAAACCGAAAACTGAGTGTAAGCTCTAACCACACCCGCCCGAATAGACTGCAGCTGAGACAGACACTCCAGCTCCCAGCAGTGGCACAGACCAGGCCTCAGTTGCAGTTTCTCTGAACTCAAACAGCGTCTCATCCACAGGGGAATATAGCCAGGACAGAAACAAATTCTGTGAAATTGTTCTGTTCTGTCAGCAACAGCAATCAGGGGTGGGGCTGAAACTGAGTGAACCACCCCAGCCTCCATTAGCACTGGAGGTTGTCAGGCCTCAGCTCCCCCTGCAGGATAGTGGCAAACAGCAGTGGCCTGGCTGAGGAGACACAGATCTCCCTGTGACTTAGGCAGGCACAAACCCCTGGAGCATTGGGTCATTGGAGGGAACTGGGTCACAGCCCTGTGGGGTTACCAGTGACTGGGTGTGACAGAGGTGCAAGGTGGGGAAGGAGGCATCAACCTTCCCAGACTAATTCATTTGCTGGATGGGTCCTTCTGACCTCACGGAGCACTGGAGCAAGTCATACTTGAGCTGCCAGCAGACCCCTGCTATCTAGTTGCTGGAGACCTTTTGAACTCTTCCACTTGAGACCAGTGCTGAATGGGACAATTGATTTGGACCTCTTTGAACTGGGCCAATCACCCGAGGACTATCCAAAGTGGTACCCTGGGTGTGTGGTTGTGGGAAGGTTTGATTTTCCTTTACCAGTTGTTGCCAGTGGGGGTGTGTGTGTGACTTAATTGCTGTTATTTCTCCACAGTTGAGACTTCAACCCAGAGTAACTGATTCACTAGGGTAGGACAGAGACCAGCTGAAAACAAGACAGAGCCACTTAGCCCCACCACACCAAGCAGGTCCCCAGTTTCTCAGGCTGTAGCACTATATGAGTCCTTTGCAAAGCTTTAGGGGAAAAGGTACAGAGACCAGTCTCAGCTCTTGGGCTAAGGGCTGGTTAATCACTACTCCAGGAGTCCCCAACCCAACTTCACCTTATCTGCTCATCTAGCCAAATGGTGCAAAATAATCACGGGCAGAATCAGCAGAAAAATTCTGGTAACATGAATAATCAGAGTAGATCAACTCCCCCAAGGAACGACATGGCGGACACAACTGAAGATCCGATTCATAAACAGATGGCCGTGATGCCAGAAATCGAATTCAGAATTTGGATTGCAAATAAGATTAATAGAATGGAGGTAAAGTTGGAATTAGAAATTTAAGGAGCATTTCAAAAGTTGTCTCAAGAATTCAATGAATTCAAAGACAAAATCACCAAAGATTCTGACACATTGAGATCAGAATTTGCAGCCCTCAAAGATCCAAGAAATACAGTAGAATCCTTCAGTAACAGAATGGAGCAGGCAGCAGAAAGGATTTCTGACATTGAAGACAAACCTTTTGAACACTCCCAAGCACTCAAAGAGGAAGAGAAATGGAGAGCAAAAATGGATCATTCTCTCAGAGAGCTCTTGGATAATTTGAAGAAAACTAATATTCGCCTTATAGGAATTCCTGAAGGCGACAAGGTAGCTTTGAAAGGCACAGAGGCTCTTCTTCGTGAGATAATGAAGGAGAACTTTCCAGACATAGCAAGAGATTCTGAAATTCAGAGAGCAGACGGTTTCAGAACCCCAGCATGACTCAACCCGAATAAGACATCTCCTAGACACATTATATTTAACTTCACCAAAGTTAAAATGAAGGAGAAAATTCTGCAAGCAGCCAGATGGAAGAAAATCATAACCTACAAGGGGAAGAATATTAGAATGACTGCAGATCTCTCTCCTGAAACCTTTCAAGCTAGAAGAGGGCGGTTTTAATCTCCTAAAACAAAATAACCTTCAACCTAGGATCCTGTGTCCAGGTAAACTGAGTTTCATTTATTTTGATGGGGAAATTAAATACTTCAATGACATTCACATGTTGAAGAAATTTGCCATAACTAAACCAGCTCTCCAGGATATTCTTAGACCTATCCTCCATAATGCAATCCTCCACCACAAAAGTAAACTCAATCAGAAACTTTTGATCAAATTCCAACTTCCATAGTGGTGAAAGGATTAAAAATGTCCACTGGACTTTCGGAAAACTCAATACCAAAAATTCTACCAGGCTTATCAATATTTACAATTAATGTGAATGGCTTAAATTGCCCTCTGAAGAGGCACAGTTTGGCTGACTGGATACAAAAACTCAGGCCAGATATCTGCTGCATACAAGAATCTCATCTTACCTTAAAAGATAAATATAGACTCAGGGTGAAGAGATGGTCATTTATATTTCAGCCAAATGGAAAGCAGAAAAAAGCAGGTGTTGCAATTTTATTTACAGACACAATAGGCTTTAAACCAACAAAAGTAAGGAAAGATAAGAATGGTCACTTCATATCTGTTAAGGGTAACACTGAACATGATGAGATTTCACTTATTAGCATTTATGCACCCAACCAGAACACACCTCAATTTATAAGAGAGACTCTAACAGATATGAGCAACTTGATTTCCTCCAGCACCATAACAGTCGGAGATTTTAACACTTCTTTGGCAGTGTTGGATAGATCCTCCAAAAAGAAGCTAAGCAAAGAAATTTTAGATTTAAACTTAACCATTCAACAGTTGGATTTAATAGACATCTACAGAACATTTCATCCTAACAAAACTGAATACACATTCTTCTCATCAGCCCCTGGAACATACTCCAAAATTGATCACATCTCAGGACACAAGTCTAACTTCAGCAAATTTAAAAGAATAGAAATTATTCCTTCCATCTTCTCAGACCATCACGGAATAAAAGTTGAAATCAATAACAACAGAAATCTGCATAGTCATACAAAAACATGGAAACTAAATTGCCTTATGCTGAAGAATACCTGGGTCACAGATAAGATTAAGAAGAAAATTACCAAATTTTTGGAAAAAAAATGACAATGAACACACAAATTATCAGAACCTCTGAGATACCACAAAGGCAGTCCTAAGAGGGAAATTTAAGGCACTGCAAGCCTTCCCTAAGACAACAGAGAGGAAGTTAACAACTTAATGGGACATCTCAAGCAAATGGAAAAGGAAGAACATTCCAATCCCAGACCCAGCAGAAGAAAAGAAATAACCAAAATTAGAGTGGAATTAAATGAAATTGAAAACAAAAGGATTACACAACAGATCAATAAATAAAAAAGTCGGTTTCTTGAAAAGGTCAATAAAATAGATAAACCTTTGGCTAAACTAACCAGGAAAAAAAGAGTAAAATCACTAATTTCATCAATCAGAAATGCTAAAGATGAAATAACAACAGACTCCTCAGAAATTAAAAAAATCTTTAATTAATATTACAAGAAACTCTATTCTCAGAAATATGAAAATCCGAAGAAAATAGAGTAATGCTTGGAAGAATGCCACCTTCCTAGACTTAGCCAAAATGAAGTGGAAATATTGAACAGGCCTATATCAAGTTCTGAAATAGCATCAACTATACAAAATCTCCCTAAAAAGAAAAGCCCAGGACCAGATGGCTTCATATCAGAATTCTACCAAACCTTTACAGAGGAACTAGTACCTATATTACTCAACCTTTCTCAAAATACAGAAAAAGAAGGAATACTACCCAACACATTCTATGAAGCAAAAATCACCTTGATCCCCAAACCAGAAAAAGACCCAACAAGGAAAGAAAATTATAGACCAATATCACTAATGAATATTGATACAAAAATATTCAACAAGATCCTAACAAACAGAATCCAGCAACACATCAAACAAATTATACACCATAACCAACTGGGTTTTATCCCAGGTTCTCACGGCTGGTTCAATATACGTAAATCTATAAATATAATTCAGCACATAAACAAATTAAAAAACAAAGACATGATTCTCTCAATTGATGCAGAAAAAGCTTTTGATAATATCCAGCATCCCTTCATGATCAGAACACTTAAGAAAATTGGTATAGAAGGGACATTTCTTAAACTGATAGAGGCCATCTACAGCAAACCCACAGCCAATATCGTATTGAATGGCGTTAAACTGAAATCATTTCCACTCAGATCAGGAACCAGACAAAGCTGCCCATGGTCTTTACTGCTCTTTAACATTGTAATGGAAGTTTTAGACACTGCAATAGGGAAGAAAAGGCGATCAAGGGTATCCATATAGGGTCAGAAGAGATCAAACTTTCGCTCTTCGCAGATATGATTGTTATCTGGAAAACACCAGGGATTCTACTACAAAACTCTTAGAAGTGATCAAGGAATACAGCAGCGTCTCAGGTTACAAAATCAACATTCATAAATCGGTAGCCTTTATATATACCAACAATAGTCAAGCTGAAAAAACAGTTAAGACTCTATTCCATTCACAGTAGTGCCAAAGAAGATGAAATGTTTGGGAATTTATCTAACAAAGGACGTGAAAGATCTCTATAAAGAGAACTATGAAACTCTAAGAAAAGAAATAGCTGAAAATGTTAACAAATGGAAGAACATACCATGCTCATGGCTGGGAAGAATCAACATTGTTAAAATGTCCAAATTACCCAAAGCAATATACAATTTTAATGCAATTCCTATTAAAGCTCCGCTGTCATACTTTAAAGATCTCGAAAAAATAATACTTCATTTTATATTGAATCAGAAAAAACTTTGAATAGCCAAGATATTACTCAGAAATAAAAACAAAGGAGGAATCACGCTACCAGACTTCAGATTATACTATAAATCAATAGTGATCAAAAGAGCATGGTACTGGCACAAAAACAGAGAGGTAGATGTCTGGAACAGAATAGAGAACCAAGAGATGAACACAGCTACTTACCGTTATTTGATCTTTGATAAGCCAATTAAAAACATTCAATGGAGAAAAGATTCTCTATTTAACAAATGATGTTGGGTGAACTGGCTGGTGACCTATAAAATACTGAAACTGGACCCACACCTTTCACCATTAACAAAGATAGACTCTCACTGGATAAAAGATTTAAACTTAAGACATCAAACCGTAAAAATACTAGAAGATAGTACAGGGGAAACACTTGAAAAAATAGGCCTGGGAGAGTATTTTATGAGGAGCGAACCCCCCCCGGCAATTGAGGCAACACCAAAAATACATTACTGGGATCTGATCAAGCTAAAACGCTTCTGCACAGCCAAGAACATAGTAAATAAATCAAGCAGACAGCCCTCAGAATGGGAGAAGATATTTGCAGGGTATGTCTCCGACAAAGTTTTAATAACCAGAATCCACAGAGCAAGAAAAGAACAAATGATCCCATCTCAGGCTTGGCAAGGGACTTGAAGAGAAACTTCTCTGAAGTGGATAGGCACATGGCCTATAGACATATGAAAAAATGCTCATCAACCTTAATCATCAGATTAATGCAAAACAAAACTACTTTGAGATATCTAACTCCAGTAAGACTGGCCCACTTCACAAAATCCTCGAACCAGAGATGTTGGCATGGATGTGGAGAAAAAGGAACATTTCTACAATGCTGGTGGGAATGCAAACTAATATATTCCTTTTAGAAAGATGTTTAGAGAACACTTAGGAATCTAAAAATAGACCTGCCATTTGATCCTACGATTCCTCTACTAGGTATATATCCAGAAGACCAAAAAATCACATGATAACAAAGATATCTGTACTAGAATGGTTATTGCAGCCCAAATTCATAATTGCTAAGTCATGGAAGATGCCCAAGTGCCCATCAACCCACGAATGAATCAATAAATTGTGGTATATGTACACCATGGAATATTATGCAGCCTTAAAAAAGATGAAGACTTTACCTCTTTCATGTTTACATGGATGGAGCTGGAACTTATTCTTCTTAGCAATGTATCTCAAGAATGGAAGAAGAAGTATCCAATGTACTCAGCCCTACTATGAAACCTTTCATATGAAAGCTATAATACAATTATAGTCCAAGAGTATGGGAAAAGGGGATAGGGAGGGGAAAGGAGCGGGGAGGATGGGTAGAGGGAAGGTAATTGGTGAGACTACACCTATGGTGCATCTTATAAGGGTACATGTGAAATTTACTAAATGTAGAATACAAATGTCTTAACATAATAACTAAGAAAAAGGCCATGAAGGCTATGTTAACCAGTTTGAGAAAATATTTCAAATTGTATATAAAACACATTGTATATAAAGCACATTGTACCCCATGATTGTGTAAATGTACACAGCTATGATTTAATTTAAAAAATTAAAAAAATAAAAACTATAACAATGTTAGAAGACTTGATGGATTTTAAGTAGTTAGAAGAAAAAAAGTTGAAACAATCTAAATCAGACATGAAAAAGTCTATAAAATGCAGGACGATAGACTTTTAAACATCCATCCTTCAAACATAAAATTTACCTACCAATTCATGAACACAGTTTATCTCCATTTATTTACATTTTCTTTAATTTCTTCCATTAACATTTTATAGTTCTCAGTGTTTAGGTCTTTAATCTTCTCATTTAAATTTATTCCTAAGTATTTTTTTTGTAGTTATTATAAATGGGATTGTTCTATTGATTTCATTTTTGTAATATTCTTTAAACATTAATATTGTTAAAATGTCCATAGTACTATTGCTTTGTACACCAAAGCAATCTATAGATTTAATGTAATTCCTATCAAAATTCCAATGTCATTTTTCATAGAAATAGAAAAAAAATTCTAAAATTCACATGGAACAACAAAAAGTCCTGACTAGCCAAGGCAATCATGAACAAAATGAACAAAGCTGGAAACGTCACACTACCTTATTTCAAATTATACCTTATTTGAAGTTATACACTACTTACAAAGCAACAGTAATTAAAATAGCAGAGTACTGACATAAGAATAAACTCATTGACCTATGGAATAGAACAAAGAGCCCAGAAATGAGCCCACATATGTACAGTCAATTAAATTTTGACAAATATACACTGGAAAAAGGACACTTCCATCAATGAACAGTGTTAGAAAAAGCAGGTACCCATATGTAGAAAAGTGAAATTGGACTCTTATCTTATTCCATACATAAAAATCAACTCAAAATGGACTAAAGAGTTAAACATAAGACCTGAAACTGTAAAACTTCTAGAAGAAAAACTACATGACATTGGTTTGTACAATAACTTTTTAGATTTGACCCCCAAAGTGCAGACAACAAAAGCAAAAATAGACAAATGGGATGACATCAAAATAAAAGCTTCTGCACAACAAAGAAAACAATAAAGTAAAGAGACAACCTATGAACTGGGAGAAAATATCTGCAAGCCACAGGTTGATCAGGGCTTAATACCCACAAATATATAAGGAACTCAAACAACTCCATGGAAAGAAAATAAATAATCTGATCTAAAAAATAGGCAAGGGACCTAAATAGATAATTCCCAAGAGAAGACATATAAATGGTCAATAGACAGAGAAAAATGCTCACCACCAACCATCAAGAAAATGCAAATTAAAACTGTGACACACTACCTCACATCTGTCAGAACAGCTATTACCAAAAAGATGAAAGATAAGAAGTATTGGCAAAGATGCGGAGAAAAGAGAATCTTATTATATTGTTGGTAGGAATATAAATTAGTGCAACCACGATGGAAAACAGTGTGGAGGTTCCCCCAAAACATAAAAATAAAATTGCCATATGATCCAGCAATCCCACTTCTGGGTATTTACTCAAAACATTTAAAATAAGTATGTCGAAGAGAGGTCTGCACTCCTACGTCCACTGCAGGATTATTCACAATAGCCAAGTTATGGAATCCACCTGTGCGTCCACCAACAGGTGAAAGGATAAAGAAAATGGGTTTATATACACAATACTATTCATCC
Source organism: Nycticebus coucang (assembly GCF_027406575.1). Taxonomy (NCBI): domain Eukaryota; kingdom Metazoa; phylum Chordata; class Mammalia; order Primates; family Lorisidae; genus Nycticebus; species Nycticebus coucang. Next base: position 52,367,298 of record NC_069784.1, on the reverse strand, counting down.
TTAAAAAAAGAAATTTTGTCTTGTAACAACGTGGATGGAATTGGAAAACATTATGCTAAGTGAAATAAGCCAGGCACAGAAAGACAAATAATGCATGTTCTCACGTCTATGTTGTATTAAACAATTGACCTCAACAAAGCAGGGGGTAGAATAGTGGTTACCAGAGGCTAGGGAGGTAGGGGAATGGGGAGATGACAGTGAAAGGGTACAAAGCCTCAATTAGATAAGAATAAGGTTTTATTTTCATGGAGATACCCTGCACAGCCTGATGAATATAACAAATAAAAATGTATTATTCATTTTAAAATTGCTAAGAGTAAATGTTCTCACCATAAAAAGCGTTAAGTATATGAAGTTGTGGATATGTTAATTAGCTGGGTTTAATCCTTCCATATTATATTTATAAATCATATTGGAGGGTGGCTCAAGGAGTAGGGCGCCGGCCCCATATACCAGGGGTGGCAGGTTTAAGCCCGGCCCTGGCCAAAAACTGCAAAAAAAAAGAGAAAAGAATCATAATATCACCCCATAAATATATACAATTATAATTCATCGATTTACAATTAAAAATTACTATGTACTCAATTTTGCTTTGAGGACAATTAATGACAATTAAGGTTATGGGGGGGAAGGAAAAGCAGAGACAGGGAAGGCAAGAGGGGGGTGGGGTCTTGGTGCGTGCCACACCTTCTGGGGGCAAGACATGATTGCAAGAGGGACTTTACCTAACAAATGCAATCAGTGTAACCTGGCTTATTGTACTCTCAATAAATCCCCAACAATAAAACAAAACAAAACAAAAGAAAACAAAAACAAAAAAACAGACACTGAGAAAAGAAAAAAAAATTAAAATTAAAATTAAATAAGCAAAAAAGTTATTTTAATAATTTATTTAAGGAGAAGTATCAAAATTCAGGAAATAAGTTTGAATTTGAGAATCTCCTTTCATATAAGATTAGACATTAAATCTTCGATGGTACTTAACTTATAGTAAAAATGAACTTGATGAAATTCCCTGCCAGGACCAATTCATAGTCATATTTTCTTATTGAGAAGTCTTAACAGAGTATGTGCTGATATCTTACCTTTTCTTTTTGCTTATGATCATGTCCATGGTTTGGAGCAGTCGCCGTTCCAGGCCTAGAATATCTGTATCAGTCACATTCCTACAATAAACACAAACTGTTAGCAAAATGTCTTAGGGCCTTAACCTCGTGCATTAATACAAGGCATCCATAGAAACATATAAACTTCAGTTGTTACCCAATAATTCAGAGATCTGGCTTTTTCTAGAAAATATTAAAATGACTATACTAAACTAAAATGCTTTTGCTATCATTTCTCATAGTTAATTCTTCTGGGGTCTCAGGGTAATGGAAGGCACCCAGCTCTCTTACGACTCTTCTAGCTTTGATCTAGTGACATTTAGTACGTATGTATAAATATACTTTTAACTTGGCATTATCTTTTACTGTTCTACTTCTAAGGAGGAATTGATTTTCTGAAGTTGGTGTCAGTTCACACTGGTCACTAAAAATGTGCATTTAAAAACTGGGAGGGAAGTGTTAAATTGAAATTTGCCATTTAAAAAAACAAATGTAGGATAAATAAGAAGAGCAAGAAATATAAGTGACAAGACTTATTTAGAAAGATTCTAGGTCAATGTCCATAGGGATAGAGGAAAAAAAAGTAAAAAGGCAATGTCATGGATCTAATATATAAAAACTAAAAATGGTAGCATGATGCGACGTAAGTAAGGGGTAAAAAAAAGAAGAGAGACAAAGTACTTGTTACCTGAGGAAGTAGGACATGTAAGTGTATGGACAGTTGACAGCACCAAATCCAGAAAGGAGAGCCATGAGAGTCACCCCAATCACACCTACTCGGCTGATGAGCTGTTCTATGGATAAGATGCCTGAAAACATCAAAGCACATTAAAGCCAGGTAATAGTATCAAAAAATGGTTCTCATCTGTACTGCAAAAAGAAACATCATTGAAAACATCATTACCTATAACTAACCCCTACAAGCTAACTTTTTATTTATTTATTTTTAAATCATAGCTGTGTACATTAATGCAATCATGGGGCACCATACACTGGTTTTATATGCCATATGACATATTTTCATCACACTGGTTAACAGAGACTTCCTGGCATTTTCTTAGTTATTATGTTGAGACATTTACATTCTACATTTAGTTAAGTTTCACATGTACCCTTGTAAGATGCACCTTGTAAGATGTAGGTGTGGTCCCACCAATCACCCTCCCTCCGCCCATCCTCCCCCCTCCCCTCGCCTCCCTCTCTCCTTTCTCCATATTCTTAGGTTATAATTGGGTTATAGCTTTCACATGAAAGCTGTAAATTAGTTTCATAGTAGGGCTGAGTACATTGGATACTTTTTTCCCCATTCTTGAGATACTTTACTAAGAATGGTATGTTCCAGCTCCATCCACGAAAACATGCAAGAGGTAAAGTCTCTATCTTTCTTTAAGGCTGCATAATATTCCATGGTGTACATATAAGCTAACTTTTAATAACTGATGTATAGATTTTTCTATAACAAATATATTAAAAGTCAATTAATTTCCTCCCAACTTACATGCTTCAGGGTCATCTCTTTTATTGAGTGATGATAATGGTAATATAATAATAACAATTGTAAACAACACTTATTGACTGTTTACTCTCAGTAGTATGAACTCTAGCAAAGCAAAGTACTTTGGCAAAAAAAAAAATTAGGAAAGTATATCTGCAGGAAAAGTATAAATAGCAGGTAACACCTGTGCTAGCTACTTTTAATGTTCACATTTCCTCAAAGTTCATATTTTTTAGCTGATGTCTTACTACTTTTTACATCCAACAAACACACACTGCATCTAATCAATGGGCTAAATTTATGGATAAATGAGATTCAAAGGTAAAGGCATGAGGTTTAAATTATCAGTTGTATTTTAATTATCCATTGTTCCCTATCATTAGAGAATGCTGCAAATCAATTCAAAAGTTAAAATAACTATTGCCTACTGGTTGATGTATTTGGGATAAATAAGAGAAAGTAATGCTGAAGAATAACCCGGGAAGCTCAGCGTCACAGGGAAAAAATAGTTTTAGTTTGCTTTCACTTCCAATTTCTGGGATAGAATTCACTTCTTCCACTCACTCCTATGTCCAAATGCCAGAGTTGGAATTTAGGAATTCTCTCAGCTTTGAAACTGAAAATTCCAATATTCCATTTCTGACCTAGTCCTAGTCTCCCCACCTAGTCCTCTTGCTCCTTTGTTTCTACTACACTTGTTTCAGAGCTCAGTGAGACCTCTGGCTTCTAGTCTTGCACCCTCTTCTTCACCTAGCTTGGAATCCAGGCTTGCCAGCTTCAACTTCTTTCACCGGGAGCCTCAATACCCTACTCTCCTCCTTCTGAAGAACTGATCCTACAAATCCCCATCTGTGAATCAATCTAACCAGCTGTCTTCCCTGTGCTCATGCCTAGCTGCCTAAAATTGCTGGCATGTATCCTGATACCGGTGCCATTACAGAGATATTGTTTCCAATCCTAATAGAACTCACACACTACTGAGTAATCCTTACCTTGTTCTTGGTCAGTAATCTCTCTCCATTTCCCTCAGTAGTTATTCTTTAACCCATTTTTCCCACCTTTGTCTTTCTCCTTAGCCAATGCCCTTATTATAAGACATAAACTACCTTCACTGTACTATAAATATTTACATCTGCAATCATCCTCCCAACTTGTCTCCCTCAGAATAAGACATTGTCTAAAGCTGACGTCTTTACTTGTACTTTTGATCTTACTCAATCCCTATCACCTCTCACAGAATCTTTTCCATCACCTGTTATCCCTTTTCTCTTCTACTTCAATTCTTCCTTCTTTGGTGGCTCCTTCCCTTCAGTTTCAATTCTCTTTTCTAAGAAAATTCTGTTCTTGGTCTTGAGTTTACCTCTAGTTACCAATCCTTGTCTATTTCCTCCTTAATAGCCAAGTTTCTTGAAAGAACTCCAGTTCCTTCCTCAACTGCCTGCAATCCAGCTTTCTTCTCATTCTTCTACACTAAAAGAAACTGTTTTCACTAATAATTGTAATGGCAATATAATAGGTAATATTTGTCTAGCACCTTTTATGTACTAGGCATTCACTGTTATAAGTATTTCACGTGTACTAACTCATTAACTCATTAACCAAGAAATAGGTAGATATCATTGACAACCTAATTTCCTAGATGAGGAAATGGAGGCAAAGAGAAGTTAAGTAACTTCTGAATACACCGAATACACTGACTACACTAAGGTCTCTCCATCAGACCTCTGCATGGTATCTCTCATGCCTTCCACCTGAGGTTTCCTCTGGTCATTAAATTTCAGCTTTAATATCACTCAGAAAGGCTGTATTTAACTACTTGCACTAAATTTGGTATTTTTATCTGCATTATTCTCTGCCACAGCAATATGTTTGCCTCTTGCTGACAATGATCACAACTGGCAATTACTTTTTTATGTATTTACCTCTTCATTGTCTAGACCCACTCATGAGACTACATGTTTCAAGAGGGTAGACACCAACCAAATTTGTTTTGTTCATGGTTTATCTCTAGTACTTAATATAAAGTAGGTCCTCAATAAATATTTGGGGAATGTTAAATGAACAAATAAATCCTCACCAAAGTTCTGTTGATTCTACTCTCCACATACCTTTTGAGAGTTTGCATCTTCTTTATAGGAAGTAATCGTGTCTTATTAATTTTTCCTTTCCTTACTGCCTAGTATATAGAAAGTATTTAGGCCCAGCGCCTATAGCTCAGTGGCTAGGGCACCAGCCACATACACCGGAGCCAGCGGGTTTGAGTTCAGCCCAGGCCAGCCAAAAAACAACAATGACAACTACAACCAAAAAATAGCTGGGCGTTGTGGCGGGTGCCTATAGTCCCAGGTCCTCGGGAGGCTGAGGTAAGAGAATCGCTTAAGCCAAGAGTTAGAGGTTGCTGTGAGCTGTGACGCCATAGCACTCTACCCAGGGTGACATAGTGAGACTCTGTCTCAAAAAAAGGAAAAAAAAAAAAAGAAATATTGTTGACTATGGGTACATAATATTACTCAAAAACATAAAAAAAATCCAAGGGATTAATATGGATTATTAAATATAAAAAAAAAAACTAAAAAATGCCCTCTCTACATTTATTCCTTTTGACGTGGTATTCTTTTTATTAAATATTTTTTTCTGGTTTGAGGTACTCTGTAGATACTAGCTACTTAATCTTAGCACTTATACAAAGTAAGAGTAGATCATTATTATCTCTGCTAATCAGTTAGTAAATGGAAAGTCAGATGAATAAGGTGAGTAGCAGAGGATCATCTCATCCTTGCCATTTGCTCACACAGATTCCTCCTACCCATACATGTTTTCTTAGTCTCTTGCACTCTTTTCCCCTGTGGAATGTCCTTCAAGGTCTTCCAGGTCCAGGCACTGCATAAGAAGTTCTTTCATAGATTTTTTCATTATAGGTAATGATTGGGTTTTATAGTTTGTTTGTTTAGAGAAAGGATATCATTCTGTTGCCCAGGCTATATTATAATGGCTTGATCATAGTTCTCTATAGACTTGAACTCCTAGGCTCAAGCCATCCTTCTGGCTCAGCCTCCTGAGGAGTTGGGACTAAAGGCGCACACTACCTCTAAGTTTTTTAGAGATGAGTTCTCATTGGGTCTTATAGTTTTCTGTGGTTACTATAGCAATAAGCCATATTGGTTGATGAGATAGTTCCAGGAAAGTAAGAAGGAAACCATAAAACTGAAACCATCTTGCTAGCTTTCCCCCTCAGTGTCTTTTTTAGGATAAAACATAGATGAAAGGTATAATAGATATGACAGTCTCCCATCTCCCCTCTGGCGTAGCCTGGCTGCACTGGTCATGTGAGCTGAGTGCACAGAAGTGAAAGATGGAAAAGGGTGTCAGAGTCAGGTCTTTGGACTGCATGTGAACTTGTACTTGCACTGTCAGCAGCCCTGGGGGCCCTTTGTAACTCTTCTTCCTGACTTCTAACATCACAAATAAATTCATCTCTTTGTGGGCTTATCTGAAACAGGCTTAAATGAGAGCTATACTATAGGGCTCACTACTCCAAATCTTTCCCTACACTGTCATGGGCATATTGATCATATAGCAATTCCTAAATTCTTACCCAGAGTGTTATATTTTTACAATCATCTACCACCTTGGAGAGACTCAATTTTTTTTTTCCATTTACAGATTCAATGAATATGTACAAAACACTTGCTAGGTCCACAGTAGGTCCTAGGGATACAAAGACAAACAAGATGTAGTTTCTGACCTTAGGGAGCCCCTAGGTTAATGAGGAAGTTAGAAAAAGAAACACATAAGTTTTACAGGTGATATAAGTACACTGAGGTGGGAGCAAATACTATCTCTTACTGATGACCAGGAAGATCGTAGAGGAATTGACAAGAGTTGAATCCTGAAACAATCAATAGGCATTTTCCATGTAGACAAGGGGTGAAGGATTGCCTAGGCTGATAGATCAGCTGTAGAACTTTCAAGTAATTTGGTAGGACTGGAGAATAGAACACACAGAGAAAGACAACTGCGGCCAGGCCATAGAAGTATATGTTATACTGTTCCTACTTATTAATTATGTCTCCTTTAACTCAACTTACATCTTAACTTCAGCCAAATTAGTCTTATGGAGTGAGGATGCTTTCATTAAAAATTATATTGTTCTATCACTCATTTTCAAGTAAACAGCAAGCAGATATTAAATACTGTAACTGTATTTTTAAGTCAAACAAGATCTTTAACATATATTTATTTCCCCTAACAGTCTTGTCTTCTCTCAGTGCATAAAACGACAACTAGTTTTTTCCTGTCTCTTATGGTTGACCTTCATGTATTTCTTCTGGAAACTAGAATTTGAACTTTTAGTAGGCTGGTATTATTATTATTTATTTTTTCTTTTTCTTTTTTGTAGAGACAGAGTCTCACTGTACCGCCCTCGGTAGAGTGCCATGGCATCACACAGCTCACAGCAACCTCCAACTCGTGGGCTTAAGTGATTCTCTTGCCTCAGCCTCCCGAGCAGCTGGGACTACAGGCGCCCGCCACAACGCCCAGCTATATTTTTGTTGCAGTTTGGCCGGGGCTGGGTCCGAATCCGCCACCCTCGGCATATGGGGCCGGCGCCCTACTCACTGAGCCACAGGCGCTGCCCTGGCTGGTATTATTTTAACTCTTTTGGTCTTTAATATTATTTACAATTTCAAAACAGCTATTTTTATTTTTAAAATACATGTATACAGTTATTTATGATGTTGCATAGGTTTTTTAAAACTGCACATTTCCTCTGACTCTACTATAGGGGAGTCTTGTTACCTCTCTCTGCCCAAAATCCCTACTACAGACAATGAGTACACATTGAAGGATGCGTGGGAGGTATGGCAGATCCTAGACACTGGCTCATTCAACATTCATTCCAATCCTTTTCTAGCATTTCTTTTAGTACTACAGAGTCTGGAAAGCCAAAAGCTCTTTCTCAAACTTCCTTGAAGCTAAGGTTCTGGATGTTACCAAGGTTTCACCCAAAAACTCAAGCCCAATGCAGGGGTGGTAATAACACTTAGAAGGTACAGCAGTTGGGACAGATGTTCCACTGTTGGGTTCCTGATGTCACAGGTCCTGTATGGCTGGCAATGGCTTCAGTGGGTTTTCTTCTAGTTTACTGTGGCATACTTAGGTGTTTCTCTTTACTATATAGCATTTAACTTGGTCTTTGCTTTCTTAGAAAGTCTATAAATTGCTTGATTTCCTGTAATAAATTACTTTTTGCTTTACACTAGTTACAATGGGTTCTATTTTCTGCAGTAAGAACCCTGATAGGTACAGCAGGATAGTGAATAAAAAGGTTTTTTTCAAAACTATAGTATGAAAGTTCTAGTACATTCACCACAGATGGGCTCTCTAATCTTTCTAGACAGGTCCACATTTACTTCTGAAACAGTTCTGGAATAATAACTCATTAGCTGAGAGATTTTTGTTCATTGTTTTTAGCTTAGAATCTGATAAAATCTTATCGATACCTTACCTCCAAACACTCATACAAATATATTACCATAATTCCATATATAATATCAGGAGATCTATGTTAAGGACACTTTTCTCTTTTCTTTACATTCTTGAAGTATGTATACTTACCAAAGTCAAAAACTCCTACTCTGGAATGACAGAAGTCTATTCCAAAACCAGCATTTGATATCACTTTGGATGAAGGAAAAAATTTGGTTCAAAATCAGATACCTACTTAAAGAAACAACCTGCTATACTTTCCCAAGTCAGCAGTTAAAAAAAATTTTTTTTTCTAAATCAAAAAATTAAACAAACCTTCTCCCCTCTTTTTGCCCTCCCATGAACACTCACCATGTTTTGGGCTGAGAATGGGAAACGGATCTCCCAGTTTCCAGAAGAAATACATAAAGGCCAACCATAAAAGACAGGAAAAAACTAGTCGTTGTTTGTGCACTAAGACAGAGAAGACAAGACTGTTAGGGGAAATAAATGTATGTTAAAGATCTTGCTTGACTTAAAAATACAAAGTTACAGTATTTAGTATCTGCTTGCTGTTTACTTGACAAATGAGTGATGCAACAACATAATTTTTAATGAAAGCATCCTCACTCCATAAGAATAACTTGGCTGACATTAACATGTGAGTTGAGTTAAAGGAGACATTATTATTAAGGAGAAACAGAAATAAAGTTGTAGCAGGAAAAATAACCTAATCATTCATTCAATATTTATTTTGTGACACCCTTTTTAAAGATGCTGTGTGTGGTGTGTCCCCAGATAGCAGTAGCTAGTGAAAGTTAATGTAGAAATAAAGCTGTCCACAACCTCAGTCCCCCAAAATACTCATCTCCACTTATGTGCTGACATGAGAAGGTAAGATACTTACATAATCGGATGTTGCTCACAACAAAATAGCCAATGTAAAAAGGCACCATGAAAACCAGGATTAGCAGAATTATACACAGGTTCATTTTCCAGTGAAAATAACGGGAGCTGAAATAAGTGTCAAAGAATATCACTGAGAGGGGGAGAAAGCAGCAACTTTCATTGTCTTTAGTCTTCCAAAGGATCTCTTGCTCCTTGAACTCAATACTGAATATATCCCATCTATTATAATTAGTCCATTAGGTTGTTACAGTCTACTCATTTGTAAAGATTAAAAATTATAATTTTTTGATAAGGTTTAAAATTATAAATGTATATGACCATCTTAATCTCCTATGAATTTTACTTATTAAAATAAGAATGTTAATGCTTTAGATAAATTCATAGGCATTCATAACATTTATCAACACACACCGTTACTGGTAGTAGAGTGACTACGGTTTCACTCACCACTATAACTTTGACTCCAAGATAAGAATTAAAGGAAAATAAATGTTAAGAGTAATATATGCTATAAAGACTCAGAAATACTTCTATGTACCCTTGACATAATTAAACATTATGATTTGCACGACTTTTATTACTGTTTACAACATGCATTTTATTTATTAAAACTTTTTAGCACCTTTTAAACAGTCTTAATGAGATATAGTTCACTTTAAGTATACAATGCAATGGTTTTTAGTATATTTATAATGGTTGTGCAACCACTATAATCAATTTTAGAAGATTTTCATTATTCCATAAAGAAACTGTGGATCCAAAGCAGTCACTCCCCATTTAAATCCTTCCAACCTCTCTAGCCCTAGAAAACTACCAATATACTTTGTTTCTATGGATTTGCCTATTCTGGAAATTTCATATGAATGTAATCATGTAATACGTGATCTTTTGTCTTCTTTTACTCAGCATTACGTTTACAAGGTTCATTCATGTTGTAGTATCTAGCAATAATTCCTTACATAGTATACTACATAAAAGGAAGGAATTGTTGCTAGATATTATGTACTATATTTTGTTTATCCATTCATTAGTTGATAGACATTTGGCTTGTTTTACCTTTTACCTATTATAAATAACAATACTGTGAATATTCATGTACTGACCTATGACACTGACCTTTTGGCATTGACCTATGTTTTCATTTCTCTTAGGTAGAAATGAAGAAGGAATTGCTAGGTCACATGGTAAATTTGCATTTACTCTTGAGGCACTGCCACTGTTTCCTAATGTGGCTGCATCAGTATACATTTTCCCCAGTAGTAATGAAGGTTCCAATTTCTCCTCATCCTCATCAACACTTGTTATTTCTGTCTTTTTGGTTACAGGTATCCAACTGGGCATCTAATTGTGGTTTTGATTTGCCTTCCATGATGATGATATACAACATCTTTTTATGTGCTTATTTGTCATTCATATATCATCTTGGGAAAATGCTAATTCAGAGTCTTTGTCCATTTTTAATTGTATTATCTTTTTTTATTATTGATGTAAGAGTTCTTCATATATTCTAGATATAAATCTCTTATCAGATATGTAATTTGCAAAAATTTTCTTCCATTCTTGGGATGTCCATTCACTTTCTTGGTATCCTCTATATTTACTGATTTTAAACTTAGGCCTTGTTTCAAAAAGAGCTTAAGTGGTTTAGGAGCTTATGAGGATATATAAAATATAGGATGATGAAATAAACGGTAAGGAAATATGGAAGAAAGGAATGATAAGAGATAGGTAAAATATTGGAATCAAGCTGGCTGCAATAGCTCATACTTATAATCACACTTTGAAGGATGAGGAGGGAGAATTGCTTGAGTCCAGGAGTTTGAGACCAGCCTGGGCAACATAGCAAGACTTCATCTCCACAAGAAATTAAAAAGAAAAACTTAACTGGATGTGGAGGCACACACCTGTAGTCCTAGGTACTCTGGTGACTGAGGCAGGAAAATCATTTCAGCCTAGGAGTTTGAGGTTGCTATAAACTATGATTAAGCCAATGTACTACAGCCTAAGTGGCAGAGTAAGATCCTGTCTCTTAAAAATAAAAAAAAAATTGGGACAGGTCTGATGGCTATTGTAAAATAGATCTCTAGGCCTGGCATGGTGGCTCACTCCTGTAATCCTAGCACTTTGGGAGGCTGAGGTAGGAAGATAATTTGAGCCAAGAAGTTGGAGACTAGCCTGGACAATATAGTGAGACCTTCTCTCTACAAAAAATAGAAAAAAAATTAGCTAAAAATTAGCTGGGCATGGTGGTACCTGTAGTCTCAGCTACTCAGGAAAGTGAGTTGGGAGAGCTGCTTGAAACTGGGAGTTGGAGGTTGCAGTGAGCTATGAGAGCACCACTGCACTCCAACTGCATTTCAGTCTGGGGATAGACTGAGACCCTATCTCAAAAAAAAAAAAAAAAAGGAAAGAAAGAAAGAATTCTAGAAACTTGCTATGGTTAGGTCATAAATTTAGCTTTAGGTTTTCTAATGGTTAATGTGAAAAAAAAATTTGATCAGCCCCCCATAGATAAAGTCATGGTGTCTATAAGAAAACAAACCAAAAGTAGCAATTCAGTAATAACAAACTGATTTGTTATTACTGAATTATTACCAAGAGTACAATGAAATTTCTCCAAAGATTTCAAAAAGCAGAAAATGTGAGGGCAATTAACAATGTTCTCAAAAACATCCTTTCAATAAAAATCTCAATGAGCCGGAGGCGGAGCAAGATGGCAGCCGAGTAACAGCTTCCTTGTATCTGGGCACTGTGAGTCTGGGGAGATAGGACTCCAGGCATCTCTGACTGGTGGGATCTGCCTATCATCACCCCTGTGAGGATATAGGGAGTCAGCGAGAGACTTCTGGACCCCAAGAGGAGGACTAAAACAGTGGAAAAACGGCAAGTGGTCGCATGTGTTCAATCCGTCTAAACCCGCCGGCAACTGTAAGTTCAGTAGCAGCGAGACTACAAACCAGAAAGGCCTTACCTGTGAACTGTTTTGGTGTCTTTGGACTTGGCACTCAGTTGAACTGCCTTGGGGAGAGCCTGAGCGGGAGTGCAGAGAACTTTGGCCATTGTCTAGGGCCCCAGTCTGAGCCGCTGAGCCAGACGGAGCTAATAGTGTTTGGCTGTGGGTTACAGGGAGCCATTATGAGTGATCTGCCCTGGCAAGCTCCACCCTCAGGGTCGCAGAGCTAGAATTGGGTGGGAGCTGGTAACCCAGCGACCAAGTAGCCTAAGGGTGGGGTCTGAGCCGCCTTGCAGCCCTAACCCTCAGGGGCAGAGTGAGACCGGTTTTGGCACACTGGGTAAGTGGATAGCCACTACAGCAGTGATGCCAGCGACAAGCACTTTCCTGGGAAAGCTTCTGCTCAGCAAGTTTACAAGTTCAAAGTGCCTTTTAAGTGGGCTGAAGAGAGATTTAGGGTGTCTACCTGCTGGGGTTTGAGAAATCAGCAGCCTCCACTCATATCAGAACTGTGATTAACATCTCATACCCCAGAAGACCACATGTTGCCCAGACAATATTCAATAACATATACATACTGCTTTGTTTCTGGTTGTGTTTTTTTTTTTTTTTTTTGGTTTGGTTTTTTCTTTTGTTTATTTTGATGTTGATGTTGTTTTGTTTTTTAATTTCAACCTTTTCCATACAGATCCCTTTTCTTTCTCAATTTTTCTAGTTTAATTATAATTTCCCATTGCTGCCTTTTTCAATAATTAGAACTTCATTTTTGCTAGTGTTTCTACCATTATTATTTGGTTTTTCACCCAATTTTATCCCATAAAATTTTCTGTTTGCTTGTTTTGGTTTGATTTATAGCATTTTTGTCTTTCCTCTCTACTTGGTGGAGGTGGGGTACTGTGTCTGATCAGGTTAGCAAAGAGCTGCTGACCTCAAGGGAACCACCCATCTGCGCACCCCCAGAAGGTGTTTTTTTGTTTTTTTTTTTAAGGTTGTGTCAAAGTACCCTACTGTACACCTATATTGCTCTGTCTCCCTCTTTCTGTGCCTCTCTTCTTTTTGTCAATATTCCTTCTACCCACCCCCTCTCTTTTCTCTATTTTTCTTTTTTTTTCTTAGCACTTGGTCCTCCTTTCTTTCATCCCTTTTTTGCTCTTCAACCTTCTCACCCTTCTGGTCCTGTAACCCTTAGTCCACAGGCATGAGAACTTAAAGAGCAAGAGGAAGTGAAAGGAAAACTAGGGCAAGGAAACAGATAAAAGAAATCACTCATGAGGAAGAATCAGCAGAAAACTCCAGGCAACAAGAAGAACCAGTCCAGAACAACCCCGCCAAGGGACCATGAGGTAGCTACTGCAGATGATTCCACCTATAAAGAAATGTTAGGAATGACAGAAAGGGAATTTAGAATACACATGTTGAAAACAATGAAAGAAATGATCGAAACAATGAAGGAAACTGCTAATAAAGTGGAAAATAACCAAAAGGAAATCCAAAAACAGAATCAAATAAGAGATGAACGATATGAAGAATATAAAAAGGATATAGCAGAGCTGAAGGAACTGAAACAGTTAATTAGGGAACTTAAAGATGCAGTGGAAAGTATCAGCAACAGGTTAGACCATGCAGAAGAAAGAATTTCAGAGGTAGAAGACAAAGTTCTTGAGATAACTCAGATAGTAAAAGAGGCAGAAAAGAAGAGAGAGAAAGCAGAACGTTCACTGTCAGAATTATGGGACTTTATGAAGCATTCCAACATACGAGTTATAGGAATTCCAGAAGGGGAAGAAGAATGCCCCAGAGGAATGGAAGCCATACTAGAGAATATTATAAAAGAAAATTTCCCAAATATCACCAAAGATTCTGACACACTGCTTTCAGAGGGATATCGGACCCCAGGTCGCCTCAACTCTAACTGAGCTTCTCCAAGACACATTGTGATGAACCTGTCCAAAGTCAAGACAAAAGAAAAGATTCTGCAAGCTGCCAGGAGTAAATGCCAGTTGACCTACAGGGGCAAATCCTTCAGAGTGACCGCAGACTTCTCTAATGAAACTTTCCAAGCAAGAAGACTACCTTTAATCTACTTAAACAGAACAATTTCCAGCCCAGAATTCTGTACCCTGCTAAGCTAAGCTTAAAAATTGACGGAGAAATCAAATCATTTACGGATATACAAACATTGAGGAAATTCACCACAACAAGACCAGCTCTACAGGAAATACTTCAACCTGGTCTACACACTGACCACCACAATGGATCAGCAGCAAAGTAAGAACTCAGAAATTAAAGGACAGAACCTAACCTCCACGCTGATGGAAAAGATAAAACTAAGCAATGGACTCTCACCAAATAAGACGAATAGAATACTACCACACTTATCAATTATCTCAATAAATGTTGATGGCTTGAATTCTCCACTGAAGAGACATAGATTGGCTGACTGGATTAAAAAACACAAGCCATCCATTTGCTGTCTGCAAGAAACACACCTGGCTTCAAAAGACAAATTCAAGCTCCAAGTCAAGGGTTGGAAGACAATTTTTCAGGCAAATGGAATTCGGAAGAAAAGAGGAGTTGCAATCTTATTTTCAGATACATGTGGATTTAAAGCAACTAAAGTCAAAAAAGACAAAGATGGTCACTTTATATTGATCAAGGGAAAAATACAACAAGAAGATGTTTCAATTCTAAATATTTATGCACCCAATTTAAATGCTCCCAGATTCTTGAAACAGACCTTACTCAGTCTGAACAATATGATATCTGATAATACCATCATAACAGGGGACTTTAACACTCCTCTTACAGAGCTGGATAGATCCTCTAAACAGAAATTAAACAAAGATATAAGAGATTTAAATGAGACCCTAGAACAATTGTGCTTGATAGACACATATAGAACACTCCACCCCAAAGATAAAGAATATACATTCTTCTCATCACCCCATGGAACATTCTCCAAAATTGATCATATCCTGGGACACAAAACAAATATCAACAGAATCAAAAGAATTGAAATTTTACCTTGTATCTTCTCAGACCATAAGGCACTAAAGGTGGAACTCAACTCTAACAAAAATGCTCGACCCCACCCAAAGGCATGGAAACTAAACAATCTTCTGTTGAATGACAGATGGGTGCAGGAAGAAATAAAACAGGAAATCATTAACTTCCTTGAGCATAACAACAATGAAGACACAAGCTACCAAAACCTGTGGGATACTGCAAAAGCAGTTTTGAGAGGAAAATTCATCACTTTAGAAGCCTACATTCGAAAAACAGAAAGAGAGCGCATAAACAATCTCACAAGAGATCTTATGGAATTGGAAAAAGAAGAACAATCTAAGCCTAAACTCAGTAGAAGAAAAGAAATATCCAAAATCAAATCAGAGATCAATGAAATTGAAAACAAAAGAATCATTCAGAAAATTAATGAGACACCATGGTACTCTACTGAGGGTGACATAGTGAGACTGTCTCACAAAAAAGAAGAAGAAGAATATTTAAGAGTATAACTGTCCAAAATTCAAACTTATAAAGAAGGTATTATTTAGAAAAAAAAAAATGTTAGGGGATGTTAAAAACATGCTGGCAGCTAATAGAGACTTCTTTGATGTTAATCTCAAGAACTGAGAAAGAATTAATGAAAAAAAGGACGGAGGAAAAATAAAGAATGGAGAACTGAATTGGAAGTGAGGTAGAAACTTATATGAGAAGACAAAATCTGAGGCCTCTGTTTTACCCTCTTCTTTACAGCCTGAGATATGTGTATGACGTTGTTTACTATGGACTACTCTCAGAGATACCAGAGGGCATCAAGGCCACAACTCTTACCCTAAAATTGACCAATGAGGGTATGGTTTCTCCTCAAGACATCCAATTATAGAATAGCATTAACAGTCACATTTACTTCTATTTTTGAACTTTTTTTCCACAAAAGATCTTGGACAGCAAACTGGGAGTAATTTTCTAGCATCTCAGACATTCTGAACAGCAGACAAACGATGGCATTGCCAAAACACCCCACGACAGATTCTACCCAGCTAGCACAGCCAGACACCAAGAACCCTGAACTGGAAATGCCCAGGGAAGAACAAGTATTTTCACAAGACACAAAAAACAGCAAAGTTTCTGTCTTCTGTAAGATCAATCTTCAATAGTTTAAGTCATCACACCAGTAATGTAATAAAACCTTAGGTGCTTCTGTTTCTTAGAATCCAGATGAAGATTTTTTTCAACCACAGAAGTCTCTTCCTCCCTAGGGAATCCTGAAATGTCTGCATCTTGTGACTAAAAGACAGAGGGCAGAGCCTGGAGATACAGAAGACATTATTTCTCATCAAACCCCATTGCTGATAATTATCAGGCCCTCAATCTGCTCATGTGCAAACGGGGGCAATCTGCTTAAGGTGGTTTTGAAGACCAACTGAGGCAACATACATAAAATGTCCAATATGATGCCAGGCAGACAGGTGTTTCTTCCTAAATCCATGACATCTATTAGTTGTTAAAATCCTTGAAATTAATGTTACTGTAGCATTTATTACACTAATGTACCAAATGATTAATATGCAGTAGGCTCTGTTTTAAATGTTGCCCATGTACTAATTCATTTAATTTCACAAAGCCCTATCAAGTCGGTTACCATTATTATTGTTTCCATTATACAGATGAGAATACTGAGACACAAAAAGGTTCAGCAACTTCTCCAAAATCACAGGCTTAATAACCAACAGAACCAGGATTCAAACCCAGGCAATCCAGTTCCACACCATATATTCCTAACTACCTATGCCAAGGTGCCTCTGAAATACCAGAGAGACATCACTGAAAGAGCCCAAAATGATGGGCAGAGGGATGGACAGACAGGTAGAAATTCAATAAAACAAGTATAGTAAAATGCTGACGGTGTAACCTAAGTGGTGGACATACAGTTGTTTGCTATAAAATTCTTTCAACTTTGAAAAAAAAAAAAAACTCTCAATGAGCCTCAGAAGGCTCTTACCTACAGTGCTCATCTTTGTATAGATGTCAGGCATCATAAAACAAAGAGCCCTTGGCCAGGTGTGGTGGGTCATGCCTGTCATCCCAGCTCTCTGGGAGGCTGACGTGGGTGGACCACTTGAGCTCAGAAGTTCAAGATCAGCCTGAGCCAAGAGTGAGACGCCATCTCTACTAAAAACAGAAAAACTAGCTGGGTGTTTTGGCGATGCCTGTAGTCCCAGCTACTTGGGAGGCTGAAGCAAGAGAATTGCCTAAGCCCAATAGCTAGAGGTTGCTATGAGCTGTGATGCCATAGCACTACCAAGGGTGACAAAAATCCCCAAACAAAACAAAACAAAGAGCAAAGAGCCCTTGAGTAAAGGCCGCCATACAAGGAGCCAATACTATTTGGTCTAGATATACTGACAGCTTTTTGCTCTTCTGGATTAACTCACTTTAAAGCATCTAGGGAGGTAAACAAGCTGCACACCCTCCAGGCAATCCTCCATAGTATTTCAGCTATCGTTTGAAAATGATAAGTATAATCACAAGTAGAATTCAAATTGCCAGTTAGAAGTCAACCACATGTTTTAATGTGTTTTAGCTGAGCGTAAAGTGCCATTTTCTTGAATAAATTAAGGATCCTAATAGATTATGTATTTGAATAGGAGGCCATACAACCCCTGCTCAGAGGTTAGTCAAAGGAATACTCTTTGCCATGGCCAAGATATTCTCTTAAAAACTATTCTGAATCTAGTCAATGCACATGATCTAGGCCCACATCTCTGTTGCGGTTAGGTGAAATGTTAGCATGAAAAGATAGGTGTGTATCACCTAACCCCAGTGAGAATGGCCCACATCACAAAGTCTCAAAGCTGCAGACACTGGTGTAGATGTGGAGAGAAGGGAACACTTTTACACTGCTGGTGGAAATGCAAAATAATATAACCTTTTTGGACGTATCCTCAAAGAACTCAAATTAGACATTCCATTTGATCTTGCAATCCCATTACTAGCTTCGACCCAGAAGAAAAAAAATCCTGTTATCATAAGGATGTTCGCACTATACTGTTCATAACAGCTCAATTTACAATTGCCAAAATGTGGAAACAACCTAAATGCCCACCAATCCAGGAATGGGATTAATAAGCAGTGTTTTATATATATATACATACACCATGGAATACTATCCAGCCATTAAAAAAATGGAGACTTTACATCTTTTGTATTAACCTGGATGGAAGTGGAACATATTTTTCTTAGTAAAGCATCTTAAGAATGCAGAAGCAAGAATCCAATGTACTCTATTCTAACATGAAGGCATGAGCTAATACAAGGGTTGGGGTAGGGGGAATGAGCAAGTGGGGAGAGGGGAGGAGAGTTGGATGGGGGCTCACAGTGTATAACACATCTCTTGAGGGCAGGACACAATTACAAGAGCAATTTTATCTAACAAATGCAATCAGTGTAACCTAATTCTTTGTACCTCAATGAATCCCAAACAATAAAAATCAAATAATAGTAATTTTTTAAAAAGACAGGTATAACTGAAGACATATCTTGGTCTTAATCCCCCAAAAGCATTCAAAGAAGAACAAGATTTTAGCAATGCTACTTTCTAAGCTCTTTAAATTATTTAAGAAATATATATCAAGTATGACTTATGATTTTTAGTATATGGCTTATTAATTATGAGTTAGAAGTTGAGGACTATCATCTACCAAAGACAATTAACTATGGTTTTAGAATCTGAGCCATAGTCCTTTCTATCAATACTTAGATTAGCAATCAGCAAACCATGGCCTAGTAGCCACCTATTTTTACAAATTAAGTTTTACTGCAGCAAATCCATACCCATTTGTATACATATTACCTATGGTTATTTTCACCCTATAATAGCAGAGTTGAGTAGTTGTGATAGAAACTCTATGGCCCACAAAACCTAATATATTTACTATCTGGCCCTTTACAGAAAAAAAATTTGCCAACATCTACTTGGATAATAGTGAAAGATCTAGGTTGTGATAATAAAACAACCTACTATGTAAAATAATACTTGTCAATTCTCTATAGGCATAGGACCTATATCTAGCTTATCCAAAATAGGTTTGGATTATTAAAGAACAAGTTTAAAGATACGAGTCAGAGCATATTCCTGTTTTACCACATGACATTATTAATTGATCTATCAAGATCACATTTATCTACTGATTCTTTTTAATATTTCACACATTTTATGATTAACTACCTCTCTTGTAAGTTTTTTAATTAAAAAGTTTTTTTTCAACTCTGATTTTCAAGAAAGGATTTGAAGAGTAGTCTCTTTGTAAGATCCAAGCATCGGAGTTCTATAATGGAACTCATACAGCATAGCTCAGCACTGATATCTAACGAGAGGTCGTGATAAAAAAGTACAGCCAAAGTCTACTCAGCATAGATAATAACTCCACATACAAATGCTGGCCTAAAAAATTCTCAAGCTTGCAGTTTAATAAGGAAGGAACATTTTGGATAAACTGTCTAACGAACTAACTGGTCTGTTATTTGGAGAGGGTTACAGTTACTTTTAAAAAATGTTTTAAAAAACACTGACTTCAATCAAACTTGACCACATCTGTAAAATCAATAAAGGTAACTAAATTAGTAAAAACGGGAGTTTGGTCTCCAGGGATATAGAATTCTCTGGCTCTGTAGAATTCTGACCTTTTCAGGTAGAGATTTTTTAGTCCATAGAACAATATGAGGCCCATTACTGGCATTCCGTCAGAGAGCAGTCTAAGAAAAATAAAGCTTGTCTCAATGAAGCCTGGGACCTAAGCTCCATGGCCTCTCTCAATGAGTTCTTCAGAGCTAATGGTTACAATTTTTTTTTCCTGGTACTTCATAATTTTTGTCATACTAGTTATTAGGTGACTGGAACCCATATTGGCTGTGGTCATTACAGTTACTAAGACTAAATTATTCATATGGTGGATTTTTCAGCTATGAGATCCAGGGAAGAATTACACTGTAAAGAAAGTTGCACAGAATTCTTTAAGAGGAAAGTTATTCAGAAAACTTACTCACCTGCTATTCAATACTCCTAAGATTTCAAAGATGATGAGCTCAAACATGGTGCAAGAAAACCCAAAAGTTACAGAGAAGATCACCTGTACAACATACTGACGCACCTGTTAGAAGCCAAATAGAGACTAGAAGTCATTTCCTTATTTGAAAATTGAATTGATAATCTTCTGGATACAAATCAGAAAACTTATTTTGAAGAAATTCTCAAGTCACTGGCTGCAACTGCAACTTGTCTGGAGCTAAAGAGATAGATCAAAATAGGTAGCACTTCTGGAGTCACTATTACCAACATACCCTCATGAATTTAAAGCATAAGAAACATGGGGGCCTTGGTGTGTGCCACACCTTCTGGGGGCAAGACATGATTGCAAGAGGGACTTTACCTAACAAATGCAATCAGTGTAACCTGGCTTATTGTACCCTCAATGAATCCCCAACAATAAAAAAAAAAAAAAAAAAAGAAAAAGAAACATGAAGTATGACGGCTTGAAGTAGTACTTAGAATTTCTAATGCTTAATGACAAAAAAAGGACCGATTTCTATATAATGGTTAATGCTAAAAGGAGCTCTTTAACTCTATGCAGATCCTGGACCAGTTTTAGACCCTTTCCTGGGAGGCCTGAAAGTACTGAACAGAACAGAACCTCCAGAATCCTTTCAGGCAACCACCCAAACTTTCTAGGGAGGTTTTAAAGAACATCCTTGGAATGACTTACAGTAGTCCATATCACTGATCTTATTACTAAATGAGGAGGATTAAGTAGGGAATGTTCAGCCTAGGGTGGTGATTTTGTCTTTCTTTCTTCTTTCTTTTTTTTTGAGACAAGGTCTTGCTCTGTCATCAAAGCTAGAGTGCAGTGGCTTCATCATAACTCACTTGGGGTCAAACCCTTGGGGTCAAGTGATCTTCCTGCTTCATCCAGGACTACAGATACTTATTACCACACCCTGCTATTTTTTTCCTATTTCTAGTAGACAGGGGGTCTTGTTCTTGTTCAGGCTGGTCTCGAATTCCTGAGCTCAACGCATCTTCCTACCTCAGCCTTCCAGAGTGCTAGGATTACAGGTGTTAGCTACTGCTCCTGGCCTAGGATAATGATTTTCTGAATTCAAGGATTTAAGATACAAACCAAAACGGGTTTGGAATTTTGATATTCACTTACAATGTAAGACTGATAATTCAGGGCAAGACAGACAAATGAAAGGGAACGTTTACAAGACATTATAAATTAAATTCTCTTCCAAAGAATAACTATCTGCTATTGGTACATATCCTGATATGCATAAGGTATGGCATTCCTTGCTCCTTATTTCTGGGCTATGATTTGTCTTTTCTGTTCTCTTTTAAATCAACTAAGCCTAACCATATCTCCAATTTAATAGTTATTTGGTACTTACTTGGCAAAAGTTTCCTAGCTTGAGGGTGAATAAGAATGTGTCTTCAATGGACACATTTTTCTTGTCCCATCTTAGAACTACCTAAATTCATATAGTATAAGCATAACATAATGGATTTCTTCTCACCTCATAGTCCTTAAACAATTGGCGCATGAAGAAAAGCCACCCAAATCCAAAAAATAGTATCTGGAGGAGAAAGAAGATATAATGTCAATGTACATCTCCTTTTTAGAAGTGCCTGATAGTGACTATTTTATGATAAAAGGTCTGCTAATAAGACAGTTAACTTACTTTAGATATTAAAGATGAGATACACTCTTATAAAATCTACTTATTAACGTTCATAACATTAGAAATAGATTTTAAAATGCTCCTTAGATTTTTGAAATTATCCATGCTATAGGACATATTTTAAGTTACACAAAAATGGGACTCTATGTTTTCTCATAATCTTATGATAATCATTTTATGAGCAGGAGAAGTCAACACATAGAAAAGGAATCAGTGAGACTTGCTTCTTGTAGATGATCCCAGTTTCTAAGTATGAAATAAATAAAGAACTTCACAGGAAAAGCAGTGAGACAAAAAATAGGGAGCAATAGAAAGCAATAGTATT
Organism: Nycticebus coucang; assembly: GCF_027406575.1. Lineage (NCBI taxonomy): Eukaryota > Metazoa > Chordata > Mammalia > Primates > Lorisidae > Nycticebus > Nycticebus coucang. The sequence continues at coordinate 52,345,303 of NC_069784.1, read as the reverse complement.
TTTTATGTGTTTCCTTCAGATCGTTTTCTTAGTTTCTCCACCATTCTGGTTAATCTATACAAAGTAGTTTCCATCTCAGTGTAAAGCCAAGAGATCCCTCTTTTGTCAGTTTTGTTTCAAACTGGCATCAGAGACAGTAGGCACATGACAGCTGACAAAGCTGGTTTGTTTTTCACTAGTAAATAGAAACTTCTATGCACATACACACACACTCTGACCCAACTCTTTTCTTCTTATACTGGCTGGGAATTTTAAATGAATAAATTTCTTTTAATGCCCTTCTATGACTACTTTAACTGGGGATGTAAGTGTAAAATGTTTTTGTTTGTTGGTTTTGAGATAGGGTCTTGCTCTGTCACCTAGGCTACAGTGCAGTAGTGTGATTATATCTCATAGCTCACGGCAACCTCAAAATCTTGGGCTTCAGTAGTCTTTTTGCCTCAGCTTCCCAAGCTACAGGAAAAAAAAGTAATTTTTCCTTTTCTTCTTCTTCTTTTTTTTAATAGACATAGAGGCTCACTCTTGCTCAAGCTGGTCTTGAAATCCTGGCTAGCCTCAAGTGATCCTCCCAGCCTAGCCTCTCAAAGTGCTAGATTACAGGCATGAGCCAGTGCAGCCAGCCAAGGGTAAACTCTTGAGCACAGTTTTACATAGACTACTCCAGACTCTTAACCATGTCCTCTTGCTAATCAAACTCATGTTTTCAGCCACATGGAACTTCCTTTGGTTCTTTAGACATACATTCTTTCATATCAAGACCTCTGTAGATATTGTGCCTTGACAGGAACTTCTCTCCAGCCCCCTCCCAGTTATCCTAAAGGTCTTACCTCATATTTTACTCCCTCTTGAAGGCTTTCTCTGCCCTCCCAAATAAAGATAAATTACTCTTTTTTTATAAGTCTGTTCTATCCTATGTCTTGTCAAAGCATTTACCACAATGATTTAAATATTTTTTAAAGACATTAGATTATAAGCTCTTTGAGGACATGAACTATGTTTGTTTTGTTAATTTTATGTCCTTAGCAACCAGCACAATGCCTGGCACAGCATACTTTCCATAAATGTTTGCTGAAGGTCTGAATGGTCTACAGTAGAAGATGGTTTATTCCTCAGCAACACTGAACCTCAAAAATGCTGTGCTAGCTACTGGGTATACAAAGATGTATATAATAGTTGCTACCTTTGAGGAGCTCACCATATAATGCTGAAGATACTACAGGAATAATTATAATGTTATATGGATGTGCAGTGAAAGTTGTGTGTACATGATACTTTCAAACAATATGAAAGTGGGAGACCAAACCAATCTTTAGGGGGTTAGGACAGATTTTCTGGAGAAGATAATACCTGACCTTAAGGAGGTTTTAAACTTGGGGTTAAAACTTGATATAGTAGGGCCAGGCACAGTAGCTCATGCTTATAATCCTAGCACTCTGGGAGGCTGCAGCGGGTGAACTGCTTGAGCTCAGGAGTTCAAGACCAGACTGAGCAAGAGCAAGACCTCATCTCTAAAAAATAGCCAAGCACTGTGCCAAGTGCTGGTGGTAGTCCCACCTACTTGGGAAGCTGAGGCAAGAGGATCTCTTGAGCCCAAGAGTTTGAGGTTGCTGTGAGCTATGACTCCATGGCACTGTGTGGAGGGCAACAAAAACTGAGACTCTATCTCAAATAAACAACAATAAAAACCCTGATACTGCATGCAAATTTGGGGACAACATACATTTTTCAAGAGGTTCCAAAGTATTCATCACACACTCAAGGGTTTCCACCACCACTTAAAATATTAAAAACTACTCTCTTGAAGGATGAGTAAGATTTAGACAGAGAAAAGACAGAGGTATGGAGATGGGGGGATAGGGCTTTCCAGACAGTAAAGAACATAAGCGAAGGCACAGAATAAATAGCATGTTAAGTGCTAGGAACTACACACAATTTGGTGCTGGTGGAAGATAAAATTCAAAAAATGAAGAAGCTAAAAATGAGGCTAGAGTGGTGCAGAAGACCAGTCACCAAGTCTGTGGGTGGTGAGGGGAGTAAGTAGGGTAATGAGATGGCCTTATTTCTTTTATATTGCAGCATGTGGCTATGTGAAAGACACATCACTGTAAGAAGAGAAACATTGTAAGAGTTTCTTATAGGAGTCCAGATGAGATATCATAAAAATCTGAATCAAAACACTGGTGACAGAAGAGAAGGCAACAGATTTGAGAATTATTTAGAAGGTAAAATCAGGGTCAAAGACAAGTAGGCAGGGATAAAGAATGAAGAGTGAGGCTGCCCAATTTATGTAAGGAATATTGAAGGAAGAAGAGAGTAGAAGATGGGGAAGACAATGAGTATTTTATTTTATATTACTTTATATTTTATTTTTTGAGGTAGAGTCTCTCTGTCATTTGAGCTAGAGTGCAGTGGTATCATCATAGCTCAGTGCAACCTCAAACTCCTGGGCTCAAGTGGCCCTTCAGCCTCAGCCTCCCGAGTATAGGCACCTGCCACAATACCCAGCTAATTTTTCTATTTTTAGTAGAGACAAGGTCCTACTCTTGCTCAGGCTGGTCTCAAATTCCCGAGATCAAGTGATTCTCCTTTCTCAGCTCCCCAAGAGTTTATTTATTTATTTATTTATTTTTTTGAGAGAGAGTCTCACTATGTTGCCCTTAGTAGAGTGCTGTGGCATCACAGCTCATGGCAACCTCAAACTCTTGGGCTTTAAGCAATTCTCTTGCCTCAGCCTCCCAAGTAGCTGGGACTGCAGGCACTCGCCACACTGCCTAGCTATTTTTTTGTTGCAGTTGTCATTGTTGTTTAGCAGGCCCGGGCCAGGTTCAAACCCACCTGCCTCAGTGTGTGTGGCCAGCACCCTAATCACTAAGCTATGGGTGCCAAGTCCCAAGAGTTCATTTTAAATATGCTAAAGTCCTGAGGGCCACCCAGCAAGATGGGTCAAGATATCCAGCAAGCATTTGAATGAAAAACAGATTATGAAGGCAGGACTGAGATATACTTCAGACTTGAAGCCACCAAAATAAACAAGATCCCAAAGAATAGCATGTAGCGCGAGGAGAGCAATGTGCCAAGAAAACTAGATGGTAGGAATAGGAAGATGAGACCAGGAAGGACACAAAGAAGAAACAGAGAAATAATGAAACCAAGAGAGTATAGTGTCCTGAACCTATGAGAAGAGGGTCTAAAGAGGATTAAATGAGGTAAAGAGGGATATAATACTCTGACAGAAAAACATTCAGAGGATTTAGTACGTGCAGGTCAAGGATGACCTTAAGGAAAACAGTATTGAGTAGTGAGGTAGAGGTACTAGACTCTAGTGGGAGTGAATGGGAGGTAAAGCAGTGGAGACAATAAATGCAAATTACACTAGGGAGAGCCAAGAATGAGAAAGAGAGAAAACATTAGATTATTGCTTAAAGGATGGGGATGAAGAGAAAGTTTATAGGTCAAAGGGAAGAAAGTTGTGGAATAAGGAGATTAAAGAAAGAACAGAGAATACTAGAGGATGAGTTGATAATGTTATTATTAACTTATTATTACTATTAGGTAACTTTTATTGATCATTTACTGTATTCCAGGTACTCTAAGTAGTATTTAGCATTATTATCTCATAATATATCATAAAAACCTAATAAAGTAAGTCTGACTGTCTTATTTTCAGAGAAAGCTGAGGTTTAGAGAGGTTAATCAATTTATAGTGAGTATCAGAATGAGGATTCAACCTGAATCCTATGTTGCTGACTCCAACACTTGTGCTTTTAACCACTTCAAAATAAAATAAGCTACTTCAAAATCAAAGGCATAGGTTGGGAGGATGGACTTAAACAGAAGTAGGGAGAATGCTATTTTCTTTTGTGTGTGTGTGTGTGTGAGAGAGAGAGAGAGACAGAGTCGCCCTCAGTAGAGTGCCATGGCATCACAGCTCACGCAACCTCAAACTCTTAGGCTCGAGTGATTCTCTTGCCTCAGCCTCCCAAGTAGCTGGGACTACAGGCACCCGCCACAATGCCCGGCTATTCTTTGGTTGTAGTTGCCATTGTTGTAGGCGGGCCCAGGCTAGATTTGAACCTCCAGCTCTGTTGAATGTGGCTGGCGCCCTAGCTGCTTGAGGCACAGGCGCCGAACCATGGGCGAACCCTATTTTCCAGTGTGGGAGAAAAGGAGGTGAGAATGGATGTGGATATAGATAACCTTTTAGATTAAAATGTAAGAAGCAGAAAGATATCATGCCATTTGGTCTCACTTTTGTTGATTAAATAAGAGACAAGGTCATCTGTTAAGAATAAGAGAGGCATGCACAGAAAAGGCAGCTTTGAGGAAAGTGAGTGAGACTCAGAGAAATTATGAGGGGAATGGAACAAATAGCTGATTAAAGTTAAGAAAAGAATGGTTCGAAAAACTGAGGACATTGGTGAACTACACAGCTGTGTGATTTTCCTTTTTTTAAACTTAAAAAAATTTTTTAGAGAGACAAGATCTCACTATGTTGCTCAGGCTAGTCTCAAACTCCTGGCCCCAAGCAATCCTCCTGCCTCAACCTCTCGAAGTGCTAGGATTACAGGTATAAGCCACCACATCTGGCCAAGTTGTGTAATTTTCTACAGCAGCCTTCAGTCCCCTATATCAGTAGCAGACAAGTATGATCTAAGTGTAGACTTTTATGTGAAGGTAAAAGAACAACGGGGTATGAGAAAGTAAGGTGGAATTATGAATCCAGATCAAGTAGAAAAGGAAAGGAGCAAACAGATTATGAGAAAATACCCCTGGACTATCCAGGAGACACTTAAGTTAATATATACAGAATAATTACTAGTGGAGACAGATTTAAATGCAGAGTACAGAGGCCTTATTTATATGACTAATGAAGCACGACTGAAAGTGGAGAAGTTGAGCAACGAGGACTGAGACTGGTGTGTATGGTGGAGAGGGATGATTTAAAAAAAAAAATCACCAAGGACACAGTGAAATATAACTTTAGACAAGGAAGAGAAAACAAGCAAGTTTATATGACTAGACAGGGAATAGAAGAAAAGAGAAACGAACATATTATTTAATACTACATTGTAGGCTTTCACATTGACAAAGCTTGAAGAGACTTTTAAACTATACACACACACACAGAATTAGAAAATTTATTATACCCAAGATAAATATGAATTCTGGCAAGATTACAGAGGATCCAAAAAGGATTCAGAAGAAAAAAGCAATTTCTTTTTTTTTTTTTGTCATCATTCTGTTGTGTGTGTTTTTATTGTTTGGTATTCATTGAGGGTACAAAGAATTAGATTACACTGAGAAAAAAGCAATTTCAAACAGCTTTCCAAATAAAATGAAAGGTACAGAGCTTCTTATTCAAAAAATATAATACTTTTAGAATCGTGCAGAATAGTCTTGACCTTGAGACTTAAAGAGTACTCTGGAACTGAGAAGTCTTATAACTGCACAGAGGGCTAAAAACATGAGTTAGATAAAAGTTGCTTTTATAAAAATGACCTCTAGGTTGAAAATTAGTTATAGTTAAAAAAAAAAAAAAAAAAGATGGCCATAGCAGGATAGCTATTAAAGAAATAACTGGAACAGACATCTTTCTTGGATCATTTATTCACCCTTTTATTCATTTAACAAATATTCACTGTGTCTAATATGGGCTACATCCTAGGGATAGAATAGTAAATAATAGGACATGGGTGCCACTCTCCAGTTTATAATCTAGGGAAGAGATAAATAAGTAATTACAAAACAACGTGTTAATGTTGCTATAAGGCAGTGTGAAGGGTATTATGGCAGCATGTATAGTGTCATCTAGTCCAGTCTGGGGTGGGCTTCTTTGATATTCAAGTTGAGATCTGAAGGCTGAATAAGAATTAGCCAGAAGAAAGAAGGGGAGGGATATGGGGAAAATGTTTAGAAGGAGAGAACAAACTATGTGGAAATCTAGCATGAACAGATTTCGGAAGTCTAAACTTTAGAATCTAAAGTGAAGTGAGGAAATGGTGAAAGCCAAGGCTGAAGAGATAAGAGAACGTAAAAGATCCTATGAACCATATCAAGGAGTGTGAACTTCATCCTGTGGCATGGTGAGCATGCTTTAAAATATGGGAACCTCTAATTTAAGATTTCATTACAAATAGGGCAGCGCCTGTGGCTCAGTGAGTAGGGTGCCGGCCCCATATGCCGAGGGTGGCAGGTTCAAACCCAGCCCTGGCCAAACTGCAAAAAAAAAAAATAGCCGGGCGTTGTGGCCAGCGCCTGTAGTCCCAGCTACTTGGGAGGCTGAGGCAAGAGAATTGCCTAAGCCCAAGAGCTGGAGGTTGCTGTGAGCTGTGACACCATAGCACTCTACTGAGGGTGACAAAATGAGACTCTGTCTCTAAAAAAAAAAAGAAGAAAAAAAGATTTCATTACAAATAAACCTTTCTGTTTATATAAAACAGGAGAAATAAGGACAAGGGGAAGGTGTTGCTTCCAAGGTAACCACACCTCTCCAGAGAGGTGCTTTTTATTAGGTAAGTATTTACTAGGCCTCTTCTTATACCAGCAACTGGTCTGGATGCTGGAGAATGCAAGAGAGAGCAAGAAAGATAGTATCTTGGACTTCATAGAGTCTACAGATAATAAACATATATAAATATATAAATAAATGTTAGTGATAAATACTTAGAATAAAATAAAATGGGGAAATGAGAAAGAAGATGGCCAGAATGGAAGGATACTATGGCTGGGGGTTGGAGGTCAGGTAAAGCTTTCCTGAAATGACTTTTTTATTAGCACCTAAGTAATGATAAAGTAGCAACATAAATATCTGAACAGAGAACATTCTACGAGAAGGATTCTTTAAGTCTTACTTCCCCATTTGTAAAGAATAGTTTTTACAATTAAATTTAATATTGCATGCGAATGCATGAGTGAAAGTTAAGGTATATAATTGGAAGGCATAAAAGATTAGAAAACCATTTTCTTAATTCAATACTGTATCAATTACAATGATGTTAAAAATCTTAGAGATGCAATGCAATGTTAATTTAATTTTTCACTGACATTCTTATCTTTATTCTGAGTGAAAGAATGCTACTTAATTATGCTATTTTTCTTGATTTGATACCAGGGCTAAAAATAACTCTGAACAGGAACAGGAAGCCTTAAGTATTAAGCAGGAGAGTTGCACATCTACAGATTTTTATATATTGATTTGAATATTATGCAGCAAATAAACACAATAAGTATGAAAAACATAAAAGGTAGTAAATTTCAAAAATAAAAAAGTTACTGTATCAGTGATAGAATTATGGATGGCATTTTCTTGTTTCATATTTCTTAAATGTTATTATAAAAGACTTTTAAAAGACAAGGACAAGGCTCTAAAAACAGAAGCAGTAGGACTGAGTAATACAAAAATTGAATCAAAGAACAATAATTTAGTTTACCTTAAGCCCCCAAAGGGAGTTGTTTCTGTCATTTGAAAGAAAGGACAAAAAAACAAACAAACAAACAAAAAAAAACAACAACAAAAACCTTTACACTGGTGGAAAGACGATAGAAGACAAATATTAACTGTTGGCTAACAATAATTTATAGAATGCTTGCACTTGCAGGTAGGGATACAACTATGAACAAGACAGGATCTCAAAATAAATTCATAAAAAAATACATAATGATATCAGTTATACGACAAATGCAAGGGAGAAACAAATAGAGTAACGAATGACAGGCTAAAAGCCAAGAGGCTCATTAGAGGGAGCTTCTGGAGGGATGGGATAGTGTGCAGCAAATCCCACACGTTCCTCGCCCTCTCAGGGATCGCTGGGACCCCAGGAAGCCCACTCGGGAAGGGAGGCGGTGACTCACCTGGGAGACAATCATAATGCTGGAGTCGATAAGAAAACTCATGGCGAGGCGTAAGGAGGGCTCTGGCCCTCCCCGCCACCCGAGTCTACCGCACGCTCTGGCCACCCGCCCCTTCACACAGGGAGCCTTCGCCCAGGTGCAGCCGCCCGGACCGCCGTTCGCCAGCTCGACGCCATCAAGCTGCGCCCGGGCCAGCCAATCAGCGGCTACATTGAGCGCTGCTGCCTCCGGCTTTGAGTGGGCGAGGCGCCCGGCCTCCGAGGTCCCGGGGGCGGGGCTTAGTAAGGGGTATAACTTCCTCTGAAAATCCCTAGCTGCCTGAGAGCTAACATATTAAGTGGTAATTATATTTTGTAGTGATCATAGTTAATAAAATGAAGTTAATAATAATGATTATTAATATGAGTTAGGCCACGCATCAGGCATTGTGTTCTAAATGTTACAACTTTTACTTGACTCTGCAAACAAAGGCTCAGGTGAGGGAAGAGTGGAAAGGAAGATGAGATTTTAAAAAACGTAGCTAACCAACTAAATTTCTGACGTGACAATACAAAAATCACACTATGAGCAAGGGAGCAAGGGCATGAACATCATATTGAACTGGATGTGAACTGCACGACACGTGCAGTGCTGCTCTTTGTACTAGACTTTTGAGAGACACATGGACATACCAGAGTAGCTCAAAGGTTAGGCGCCAAATAAGGATCACTAGATGGAACTGAAGCAAGAAGACTTAGAAATATGAGTCGTGTTCATGTGGGAGACGGGGAACTGATGTGGCCCTGAGAGTTATTTGTGTTTGAAAAGAATGGAAGTTAAATGAAAATAAGTTTTAATTCAAAACAAGGAACAGTTCTTTAAGAGTCTAAATGGAATATTTTAGGAAGTAGTTCCCTCCTCCCCTTCCCACCATATTGCTGTAGCTCAAATATAGACTGAATCACTACCTTTTTCATTCAATACTCATTTTATGAAGGCTTAATGCAGTGCCATAGGGCTTATTCTTTCCCATCAGGGCCTAGCTAGTCCTTGTAGTCCCTATAGTCTCATAGTCCTGGAAACTGGCGCCAGCGCAGGACAATCGCTTTCTGTGTAGAAGGCTGTCCTCAAGATCCAGGAGGACAGGCCTGGAATAAGCCTTAGAATCTAGGGTCTGAGTGTTCAGACTACTATAGTCTGAATAATAGAGACTCACAAATTCATTACACACATTATACACAAGTGGAATGTGCCTTTCTTTTTTTTTTTTTTTTTTTGTAGAGACAGAGTCTCACTGTACCGCCCTCGGGTAGAGTGCCGTGGGGTCACACGGCTCACAGCAACCTCTTAACTCTTGGGCTTACGCGATTCTCTTGCCTCAGCCTCCTGAGGAGCTGGGACTACAGGCGCCCGCCACAACGCCCGGCTATTTTTTGGTTGCAGTTTGGCCGGGGCTGGGTTTGAACCCGCCACCCTCGGCATATGGGGCTGGCGCCCTACTCACTGAGCCACAGGCGCCGCCCATGGAATGTGCCTTTCTTTTTTGAATTGAACTCTGCCATACCAAGCAGCCAGAACTACCTATCAGATGTCCACTCTCTGATTCAGAATGTCAAGGAGCTGTGGAGGCAGCGCTATTATGGGGGCATTTTAAATAGAGAACTTTGTGTCCCTGGCTGTATATATCAGGGAAACAAGGAGATGCCTACTCAGCAGCACTTGACTGAAGTTCAAGGTTGTATGATAGTGCAGAAAGCTGAGAGATCCTATCAAGGCAAACAGGTTTGTTTTGGTGACTTACTGGGGTGCACAGCGTGGATCAGGGTCTCAGTGAACCTGGCATGGCAGAGAAAGGTACACAATCTCTGCTGGCCCAAGGCCTGTGCATACCTATAAGAGAAGTCATTCAGGATTCTCCCTTCTGTAAGATTTGTGTCTAGGTCAAGGGCAGGCCTGAGTAACACAGGGGTTTTATTCTGACTGCAGAATATGTCTAGAAACCCTTTACACTAGATTTAATCAACTCTGCTACCCAAATAGGTTTCTCCTAGTGGTGGTGCCTCTGCTGCCAAAATGGCTTGTCCTCCCACCCTTATCTCTGCTATTATTCCTCCAATCCTTTCTAGCTGCTGCTGTCCTCTTACAATAGTGAGGTCTTCTGCTCTGCTTCCACGGACTGTTGAGCCACCTGGGCTCTCACTGAGTCCTCAATTTGTATCCCATTTTTCCAAGGTGCTTTTGAAAATATGTCACACTCATAACTACTGAACATATTTACTCTCATGCAGAGATTTACAGCCATTCCGATAGAACTGCTATAAACAGTCTACTGACAAACACTGTGTCTCTTGGACCAGTGTTTGATTACACTAATTTATTGCCCTTTTTCATAGCAAATACAGTATCAATACCTCTGTCTTCTCACACCTCCCAGCTCCATCCACATCCTGACGGTTAACAATATTTTCCGTTCCCTCCAAATTAATGCAAAGAACTGGTGGGTCTGGGAGTTGATACTAACACCAGATCCCTAGGAAACATCCTTTTCTCTATGCATATGTAGCACCTGTCCTTACCAGTGGCTGGATGATCTCTGTTAGGGATTTTCTTTTAAAACTTTTTATTTATTGTGATATAGTTGTAAGTTCACATGCAGTTCTAAGTTTGGGATTTTTTGAGACATATGGCATCACCAATTCCATGACATCCTACTCCAGCTGTCTCCCTCCATGTATAGCTCTCCTGTCTTGTAGCTTTCCCCACTGTGCCAGAAAGTTTACCAGGGTAAGCTGGGCAGGAAACCCCAAGTATTCAGAGAGAGAGTGCTTAATTCCCAGTGGTCCCATGGACAGTATCTATACTCGAGGCCTACTAAGTGTATAGTACAGTTTTCTCAAAGTGTGGTTCTCTAATGTTTTGAAAAGTTTGTTTAAAATGTAGATTCAGGGTGGTGCCTGTGGCTCAAAGGAGTGGGGCGCCGGCCCCGTATCAGGGTCTCAGTGAACCTGGCATGGCAGAGAAAGGTACATAATCTCTGGAGGTGGTGGGTTCAAACCCGGCCCTGGCCAAAAACTGCAAAAAAAAAAGTAGATTCATAAGTCCTAATGTAAACCAGTGGTCTTGAAATTTCTGAAGATGGCTCCCAGGAAGAATTTTGACTGAATTTTTTTTAATTAAAAAATTTTTAATTGACAAATATTGTATGTATTTATTGTGTACAACATGATGTTTTGAAATGTATATGCATTATGGAATGGCTAAATCAAGCTAGTAAGCATATGCATTACTTTAGATACTTATCATTTTTTGTGGTGACACCTCTTAACATCTACTCTCAGCAATTTTCAAAAATGCAATATTTTGTTATTGACTAGTCACCAGGCTGTGCAATAGATCTCTGAACTTCATTCCTCTTTTCTAACTGAAGTTTTATATCCTTTGACAAACATCTCCCCATCACCAACCTTGTAACCGCCACAATATTCTCTGCTCCTGTGGGGACAGGCTAGAAAAATTATAAAAGAAAAAAAGTGGCAAAGTGTTTGTGAGTTCAAACCTCAAGAGCCTGGCTCCCTATCTTGAAAGCTGAATGCAGCCACAAGAATAAAATGCTTAACTTGGGGCAGTGCCTGTGGCTCAGTGGGTAGGGAGCCAGCCCCATATACCGAGGGTGGTGGGTTCAAACCCGTCCCAGCCAAACTCAACAAAAAATAGCTGGGCATTGTGGCAAGCGCCTGTAGGCCCATCTAGTCTGGAAGCTGAGGCAAGAGAATCGCCTAAGCCCAGGAGTTGGAGGTTGCTGTGAGCTGTGATGCTAGAGCACTCTATCGAGGGTGATAAAATGAAACTCTGTCTCTAAAACAAACAAACACTTAACTGGTTTTGAACAAGTTAAAAGATTAGATTAGAAAGCAGCCGCTTGGGCTGGATGGAATAGATTAGCAGTATAGATTAAAAGGTAACATCTCCACTCTTTTACAATATATATTTCCTTTTAAAAGTTAATTCTAACCCAGATGCTTTGTCCACTCCCCTCTATATTTTATTGCCCTTACGTCTTACTTAAGACCACCCCTAGATCACTTGTAGGGACATAGTTTTCTTGACTCCTAAATAATCATGATGAATCGGCTAATGGTATATTGTAAATGATTCGTATTTTTTTGTTTTCTATTTATTTTTATTGTTAAATCATAGCTGTGTACATTAGTGCAATCAAGGGGTACAATGTGCGGGTTTCATATACAACCTGAAATATTCTCGTCAAACTGTTCAACGTAGCCTTCATGGCATTTTCTTAGTTACTGTATGTAGGCATTTGTATTCTGCATTTAGTAAGTTTCGCCTGTACTCATTCTAAGATGCACCCTAGATGTGGCCCCACCCATTCATTACCCTCCCTCCACCAAAACCTCCCTCCTCCTTTCCCCTTCCTTGGCCCTTTCCCCATAGTCTTGTGCTATAGTTGGGTTATAGCCTTCATGTGAAAGCTATAATTTAGCTTCATAGTAGAGCTGAGTGCATATGATTTGTTGAAACAATAAAAAGGCCTAGTGAGATTTCAGATGGGGTGGCATTCTCCCTGTGCATCTTAAGTGCTTGCCTCTCCAAGTCTCATGGGTTAATTGTCCCAGCAGTTAGCTGAGTGTGAAAATCTTTATTTGTCACACAGACTTCCTCTGCTTTGGCCAGGTTCCAAAGAAGTCAATGGGAGCAAATAGCAACATGCTGCCATGTGTTCAACGTTTTTAGAAGGAATTTACGTTTTTAACAGCTTCTCCGGAGATTATTACATACACTGACTGAGGTGGAGGACTAATTATGAGACTCTGCTTCCCATCTCAAAAGAAAAGGGAACAGAGGGCCAGAGTGGTGATAGCTACTTTCCTTAATCCTCCCCTATCCATCCCCTTCCAGGTATGTCTAAAAGTCTGCACCAACCACTTGTGCCTTGGCTCAAGAGTTCCCCTTCATCTTCCTGAGTGGATGTTGCACGTCTTGCACCTTGGGAGTGCATTTTAGTTCTTTTCTTTAATACAGTCTCATTTGGATGTGTTGATTTTGGTGCTGACCTGTTTTGCATTAAGAATGCCCCGTGTGGGCCCTTGATTGATTCATAGGAGTTAGAGTTAACTCTGAATCAATCAAGTGCTTGGTAGTTCTTGAGGCTGTGTTCCTGAGGAATAAAGAAGCTTTACATAGTTGTATGCCCTTAGGCAAGTTTAGCTCTGTTCCTCAGTGCCCTCATCTAGAAAACAAGGAAAGTAATAGCACCTCTCCTCATAAGTTTATTATGAAGATTATAAGTAATATACATAAAGCTTTCGAGTAATAAGTACTTTATAAGTATTTAATAATTTTATCCATTATTGTTATTATGAATTTATATTCACAGTTTTCCTTCATTATTAATTTGTTCAAACATAAGTCTAAAATTTTGGGTTGCTTGTTATTCAAATTGGACTGAAGAGACTGATGACCACATATTTCCCACATTTCAAAAGATTTGGAGGCATTATTTCAAACATACAACATTAAAAAATTTTCCCATTTAATATTAAAACTAACATGGGGATTCCCTGTTAATACATTTATCATGCAGAATTTGATGTAATTTGTGAATGAAAGGGAAGAACTTAATACAGATGAAATTTAAAATTAAATAATTACTTGAAATTCACAAATAAAAGTAAAAGATATGCACGTTCTGTGCATAGAGAAGAACTGTTCTGAACTCCCAATCCTTGTTATCCGGGCCCAGGCAGAGCAAAGAGCTTTCCCTGCCTTCCACGGCTTCCTGCTCCAGGATGAGCTCTTCTTAGGAAGACTAACTTTGAGGGATTGGGGGGGGGGGGGGTTTGGACTTGGCTCATTTTACCAGAAATCTTTACCTATATTACTGGGTTGTGATTTACCACCGTGACTTTGGTAAGATAAGCACAAAGGAGTATAATACTGGCATATTTCCAGAGTTTGACATATCTATTCTTATTCTTGGTTACCCTGATCCACACCCACAATCACACACATAGCTTTTTCATTTTCCCAAAATTGGATCACAATGAATGCAGTGGACTGAATGTTTGTGCCTTAATCCCCTGTGTAACAGCATTTAAAGGTGGGGCCTTTGGGAGATAGTAGGTTTAGATGAGGTCATAAGGGTAAAGCCTCCATCACAGGATTAGTGCCCTCATAAGGAGAGGAAGGGACCAGTGAGCTGTCTGCCATCTAGTGAGAAGGCTGCTGTGTGTGAACTAGGAGGAGGGCCTTTACCGTAAGTGGTCATGATGGCACCCTGATCTTAGACTTCCAGATTTTAGAACTGTGAGAAATAAATGTTGTTTATGCCACTCAACATAAAGTATTTTGTTATAGTAGCTCAACCTAAGATAACGAGCATAATGTTTTGTTATATACTTTTCACTTAGAAATATCAACGTTTTCTTATGCCGACAACTCTACAACATTTTCATTGACTCAATAATATTCCTTGTGCCATGATTTATTTAAGCAATTTACTTCCTGGATTTTTTTTTTTTTGCTGTTGTTTGCTATAATAAAATAATATGATTTTAAAGAATTTGACCCACAAGAAACACTAATTCAAGCCTTCAATTTTCCCTGGGCAAGAGACACTGTGTCCATGTCCCAGCAAATTCTGGGGACACATATCAAGCTCCTCCAAGCTTGGCTTCTGTGGCAGCCCAAGATGGTCCTATGAACTTCTGCAGACTAGTGGGCAGCTGTGACAATGAAGAGGCCAGGCTTCCCTCCTAGAAAATGCTTCCCAGACAATCTTAGAGGTTTTCCCTGAACCCCTCACTTGGAGAGGAGTAGGGGAAGAGGGGAAGACAAATCACAGTGCTTTCTCCTAATCTCCCTATCTCACTTAAACCTCATCTTTCTCTTAAATAATCTGGAGGTGAATGGTGAACTAGGAGTTGCAAGACCATTTTCCAGCTAATTTTTTTAAAAGCAATTCTAGACAGTGCTCTGTACCACTCTTCAGAATGTGTAGGGACTGAGCATTCATTGTCCTCAGTTTTGTAGCATTGACTGAAATTCCAAGAGATAGGAAATGTTTTATTTAACAATCCATTATATATCTATTAAATCAGACTGTAATTGTACAGACTACAATTATGTATCAGAATATAATTGTAAATTATATTCAAGTCCTCAATATTTTTGTCTTATCAATTTGTCAAGGACTGAAGGAGTCATAGTAAAGTCTTTTACTGACACTATTTTTGTGTCCATATCTTCTTTTATTTCTAAGGGTTTCAAATAATTCAATGCCATATTTTTCAGTATAAAGTGCTTCATAACGTCTTTTTTCATGTATTTTATGCTGATGAAAATAAATATTTTGGTTTGGTTTAATGATTCTGCTATCTTATTTTGTGTGTCATTTTTTATCATTTCTTTTTCCTTTAAAAACATTTTTTTGCTATATAGATGACATGTTCCTTGTTCTTTAATTTTCCCCATAGTAATTTGGAAGGCATGCATTTTGTTTTAAAATGATGCACACAACCCCATATTTTTCTAATTAGTATCATAGAGAATAACAGTATCTTTTTAAGTTAAGAATATCAGGGTACTTCTACTTTCTCATATTTATCTTTCTCCTATACTCTGTCCCAAGTTTATTGGTATAATCTGGAATTTTAAACCTTACTTAAAAAAAAATTATGTGTAGTAAAACATTACAAGAATGGAGAAGCAAGAATCCAGAGAATCCAATGTACTCAATTGTAATATGAAGGTAGTAGATGATCTAATTCAACATGGGTGGTGAGAGAATGAGGGAGCGGGGAGAGGGGAGGAGTAGGGAGGATGTGGGGTTATGGTGGATGGCACACCTCTTGGGGGCAGACCACAACTATAAAAGGGACTTTACCTAACAAATGCAATCAGTGTAACCTAATTCTTTGTCCCCCCCAATGAATCCCAAACAATAAAAAAACATAAAAAGAATTATGTGTAAGAATTACTTGTAACAATTGTATTATGAAAATTACCAGATAGCCAACAGGAGTACTTTGAAGGTGACCATAATGATATTCAGCAATGAGGTACATAGCATCTTTTCTAGGATGAGTTCTGAACTTAATTGTCTGACCTTGTATGTTTTGTAACTGTACTTACAACAGCTACATTTAATTCATTTTATGCTTAAAATTTTTGCTATTCAAAATTAACCTCTTCTATACTCAATTCTTTAAAAAAAATTCTCTTCTAGCTTGAATGGGTTGTGAAATTTATATTTATTTATTTATTGTTAGAGACAGTTTTTTGGTTACTCAGGTAGAGTGCAGTGGTGTGACCATAGCTTACTGCAGCCTGGAAGTCCTGGGCTCCTGCCTTGGCATCATGAGTATCTGGGACTATAGGTAAAGGTCACCATGTCCAGCTAATTTTGAAATTATTTTTGTAGAGATGAGGGTCTTGCTTTGTTGCTCAGGCTGGTCTCGAACTCCTGGCCTCAAGTGACTCTCATCTTAGCCCCCCAAAGCACTGGGATTGCAGGTATGAGCCACCATATCCAGTCCAATTTTTCTTTAAAGAAAGGTTTGCAGGTATTTTGAGATTTTTTGCCTTTACTCATGAATGAAATTTGGCTTATGGTAGAGTTTTTGGCTTAATATTCTATAGATACTCTGTAGAATCTGAAATGAATAATAAATTTCTCAAATTTAATATGTTTCAGAGAAGTAGGATGCCAGCTTGAGATAGTCATCCTTTGCAGGTAATGTAAACATCCCGTTTGTCCAGAATTGGCATGGGAAGGCATCTCTCTCTACACTGGGAGGGATGGCTGAAAGTAAGAGCCATGAGTTTTTAGTTCCTTGTCCTCACTCCTGCTTCCCTTTTCCGTTTGAGTTATTACTAATTTCCATGACCAACAGTGGCCACTAAGGGAGAAGGGGAATCTTTCTCCTCTACCCTTTTAGACCAAGTCCATAAACACTTCTCTTAAATCTGTGTGTCCCAGCTGAGTATAAAGTCCACCATTTAATAAGGCTATGCCAAATGACAGCAGTTATATCATATAGAATAAGAATTAAGATGGTGATAATTGCTAATATTGATCAAGTGCTTACTGTGTGCCTCTATACTGTTTTAAGACCTTGATATGTGTTAACTCATTACCTTCCTAACTTAGTGCCTTGGTTCTTTTCCTTATTTTTTTAGACACACCAGTGAGCACATTAGGACTCTGGATTTCAGGATCAAGAGAATGAGGCTTAGACAGAGAAAAAAATTTCCTCTTCTTCTGTTAAAGGCCCAGCTTCCAAGTTCTTTTTTCTCATTTTAGAATCTTTACCTTTTCATGATCTGACATTTGAAATATCCATTATGTTCATAGGAAGACTCCCTTCCTACTGATAGGGATATGACCTTACCCTATGTTCACAAGTGGACAAGAATATGAAAACATAACTATTCAATAGTAGTACACAAACCATAGCAGAACTTGTTTTCTTAATTTCTAAATTGTAGAATTATGTCTTTACATGTATAAATCAAAATTTATCTATATTTTTCACCCTTGGTACATGGTGAATTGTTTCCAATTTGCAATTAGCTTTAGAGCTTATTATTCATTTTTCTTGACTTTTCTTCAGGAGAATCAATATCTATGAATTTTTATTACCTTCCTTCCATATCTGTTATTTCTTTTTTGATAATTTTCATCTCTTTGTCCTTCCTCTTTGCATTCTGGGAGAATTTCCGATTTTGATTCTTTACCAATGGATTTGGCTTTATGTGTTGTTACTTGTGCTCTTTATTCTTGTTCCAGAGAAGTAGGATGCCAGCTTGAGATAGTCTCCCGTTGCAAGTAATGTAAATATCCTTTTTGTCCAGAGTTGGCATTGGAAGGACTGTGGCTTTGTTTGCTAACTTCCAGATCCTTTTTCAATCCAGTCTGCTACCCTATTATCTTGTGCTTCATCTCATGTTTTACATTGTCTGGTCTGTGTTCACTTTGAACTTCTTTATGAGAGCACAAAAGATATTCTGAATAGATTTTTATTTTCTTAAGTAAATATCTTTTGAAATTATGTTACTCTTTTACATTTGGTGCTTATTGTTTGTTTTTCTCTCACATCTCTTAAACCTTTTATAAATTCCAGGTTATTAGCTGTCTATTTGTTGTTATTTAGGTTATTAAGTATGAAATGTCCAGTTTCCTTAATACTAAGTTTGACAGTTGATATCTCTGATATTTCACTTTAAAAGTTCTTATCTTCTTTTTATTGTGAAGGTAAAACTTCATTCTTTCAAACACATATTTTGGCTTGTGATTATCTCCAAAAAAATTTTTAGAGCAATTGTGAAACTGTGGATAAGTCAAAAATCTGTGTTATTTTTGAATATAAGCTCCATCGTGGAAACAATACAATGTGAACAGTTCAAAATACTTAATATCAACTAAGTGTTTGAGAAGGATGAGGCTAATGAACGCACAGTACATCAGTGTTGAGAAGTTCCATTCTGGGGATTTTAATCTTGTAAATGAGCCATGTGGGCGACCTGAGACCAAGGTGGATAATGATGAGCTGGAAGCTGTAGGGGAAGTGAAGCCATCTCAACTTACACATGATTTAACATCACCCTTCTAATGAAACTGGACCATTTGAAACAAATCAGCAAAGTAAAGACACTGGATAGATGGGTTCCACATGATTTAAATGAGCATCAGAAGAGAAATTGTCTCCAAGCTTGCCTTTCTTTGCTATCATGACATAGAGGTGAACCATTTCTATATAACATGGTTAGGTGTGATGAAAAGTGGATTATTTTTAACCACTGCAAGCATTTGGCACATTTGGTTATATAAAGATGAAGTGTCAATATACAGTCCAAAACAGAATATTCATCAACAAAAGCTAACGGTGTCTGTTTGGTGGCTGAGTGCAGGTATTACCCACGACAGCTTCATGGAACCTGGTCAGTTGATTACAGTGGATGTCTACTGCAACCAGTTGGGTGCAATGATGAGGATGCTTGTGATGAAGCAGCCAATATTGGTCAATAGAGATAGGCCAATCCTCTTGTAAGACAATGCTGACCGTGTGTCACACAAACAACACTGCTCCAACTATAGAGACTGGATTTGGAAACTCTCTGTCAACCACCATATTCACCATAACTTGCACCAACTGATTACCACTTCTCCCAGGCTTTGGACCACTGCTTGCAAGGAAAAATATTCAGTTCTCAACAAGCTGTGAAAAATACCTTTTGCGATTTCATCGCCCCTTGCTCTCTAGGCTTCTTCACTGCTGGCATAAACAAGCTACTGTCGATAGTTTAGGCATATCCTTTGATTAATTGCACTGCTTCTTGTCTGAAATATAATAAACTAAACTTTTTTTTTTTGAGACAGAGTCCTCAGTAGAGTCCCATAGCATCACACCTCACAGCAATCTCAAACTCTTGGGACCAAGTGATTCCTCCCAAGTAGCTGGGACTACAAGAACCCGCCACAGAGCCCGGCTATTTTTTTGTTGCAGTTGTCATTGTTTTTTTTTTTTTTGGCCGGGGCTGGGTTTGAACCTGCCATCTCTGGCATATGGGACCGGCGCCCTACTCCTTGAGCCACAGGCGCCGCCCTGCAGTTGTCATTGTTGTTTAGCTGGCCCGGGCCGGGTTCAAACCTGCCAACTTCGGTGTATGTGGCTGGCGCCATAACCACTGTGCTACAGGTGCCGAGCCAATAAACTAAACTTTTGATTTAAAATCAGACATTTCATATTTAATGAATTATAATTTCCTTGTCTGTTACTCATCTATAACAATGAGAGCCTCATCTGTCACAGAATAGGTGTAGGACCTGGCTAGACATGGTAATTAGATCAGCAGAATTAATGAAAGTATAAAGAAGAGTCTTTGAACTAGATAAGCAAATATCTTAAAAATTTTTAAGGGGAAGATAATTAGCTTGTAATTCAAGAAAGATAAAGCCTTTTCCTACAACTTAGTGCTTCAGACTGATAAAGTTTAAAGAAAAAGAAATCGGAGAAAATTGAGGTTCTGATTCCAGAGACTCTAGCAGTGGTTCTCAACCTTCCTAATGCTGTGGTCTTTAATACAGTTCCTGTGGGTTGCGACCCACAGGTTGAGAACAGCTGGGAGAGAAACAATTTTTACAATGCCATTAGAACATCCTTTGTCATATGTCTGCCTTAAAGATCTAACTGGGACTTTTTTGGTTACATTTTATTCTGTTGGCACTGATGACATCACTTTCTAATAGTTGTATTGGAATTATTAGAACTAACTCAGCTCTGGAGGTGCCGCATTGTTTCTTCCATCTGCAGATTTAGCCAATGTAGAGATGAAAACTGTAGCAAATGAGAAATAAAAATACAACTGGAAAATCTGGATGGATTAGAAAAACTGAACAGGGCGGCACCTGTGGCTCAGTGAGTAGGGTGCCGGCCCCATATGCCGAGGGTGGCGGGTTCAAACCCAGCCCTGGCCAAACTGCAAAAAAAAAAAAAAAATAGCGGGGCGTTGTGGCGGGCGCCTGTAGTCCCAGCTGCTCGGGAGGCTGAGGCAAGAGAATCGCGTAAGCCCAAGTGTTAGAGGTTGCTGTGAGCCGTGTGACGGCACAGCACTCTACTTGAGGGCGGTACAGTGAGACTCTGTCTCTACAAAAAAAAAAAAGAAAAACTGAACAATTTTCTAGAAAGCTTAGTGTCACGGACAATAGAAGGTAGAGAAAAAGAAATGAAAAAAAGGACCCTAAAACTCTGTCCTGGCTAGAGGAGTCATGACTACACATTATCCTTGGATGAAGGCTTCCCTCCTGGAGAAAACTGCACCGAAACATTTGGAGCAGGTTATAATACATATCATATATACAATGAAATCATGAAAACAGAAAAAGAGCCAAAATTGATGTATTTACCTCAAAATCTTGCTTCTTTCTAATCTCTGCACAGTGGCTGGGGCAGTCTGAGGGAAAATAACCAAATGAATGTTGGAAGTAATGCTATGTGACTTCCAAGGTAGGTCATAAAAGACATTGAAGCTTCTTCCTTGATCTCTTGGATCACTTTCTCCAGGGTAATCCAGCTACTGGGTCATAAGTACACTCAAGAAGTCCCATGGAGAGTCCCCTATGGAAAGGAGCCAACTTGGCTACCATTAACTTGTTAGTCACGTGGATGAGTAGATCCCACCATCCCAATCAAGCCTCTGATAACTGCAGGCCCCATGGATGCAATGTACTTGGTGGTTGTTTTAAGCCACTATGTTTTGGAATAATTTATTACACAGCATGTGTAACTAATACACAAGTCATCACAGGTAATATTTTTATTTGCGAAGCATAGTATCTGGGCCTCTGGCTTTGTAGCCTTTGATTTTTGTTTCTTTACTACTCACTGACTGTTAAGCTAAAGCCACATATTTTAGGTTTTTCTTATAGCTACACCTAACCTCAACATACCAATTTCTGTTTACTGAAACAGACAAGATAATGCTAGATACTACAACAAATAAATCTTGAATCTCAATGCAAAAATTTCATTTTCATTTCAGTAAAGTCCAAAAGTCCAATTAATGGGAATTGGCTGTGGTGGGGAGCCCTCTGTTCTACAGTCATTCAAAGACTAGCTGACATCTTCATCACATGGCTTTCAAGGTTGCCCTGGGTGACATTTTCAACACATGGATACCATCTTCAATATGTGGCTTCTGAGATTGCTATGGGTGACAATATCCAGAAATTCAAACAAAAATGTCTTTTTCTTTATTTATGATGAAGAAAGTCTGCTTTCTTTCAAGTCTGTAATTCCTAGGACCTTCAGGGAACCACTTCCCCAGATATATTACCATGTAATGTCAGCCTGTCCTGTTGATGGAGAGTGCTTAGCCAATTATCTCCTTCCTACCCTGGGAGATGACTCAGTTCTTATCCATTCATTCATCAAACATTACTGCGTTTCAGACACTGTGCCAAGTACTGAATATTCAGTGATGTATAGGATAAAATCTCTGCCCCAAAGTTCCTTGAAGTCAGATGAGAGAAAAGTAAGTAAATAAGACAATTTGGTAAGTGCCATGTTATTAGGGCACATAGTACTTGTGGGGCCGCAAAGGTAGGAGTAATTAACTTTGTTTTGGGAAGCTTGCAAAATTTCATGAAGAAGACACCAAGCTATTAATAAATCTTGAAGGATGATAGGAAAACAGGCTGGTCAGAGCAGAGTCCTGAAATGACATTATGTTTGTTCACAGCTATCTGCCAGAACCGTCCATGCTCGGGACCCACCAATGGTTCCATAATGCTGGGCACAAGTATGCATAGACGACATGGAGTTGAGGCTACAAAGGTGGCGTATCAGTGGGGCTCTTGCTGACAAGCAGTAGGGATGATTTAGGCTATGTTAAATTAAAAAGATAAGAAGAAACTCTGGGGTAGGGCAGTAAACTGAAGGAAAGCTAAAGAACCACAATCTAAAAAAAAGTGGGACAAAGTACCTCCTGGCAATCTAGGAGAGCAGGAACTAACTGTGAGTTTCTTCAGTAGCATTTGCCAAGAAGAATGAATTCCTATCAATTTTCCAATTCTATGTTACTCTGTGCAAGATTCATGTTCTAGGGAGACAGTATCTGATTGTCCCATTTGGGTCAAAAAACCTGACCCTCAACCAGGAAACATGACCAAGAGCACCAAGACTATCTCCAATTGAGGAAGGATGTTTCCTGGAGGTAAAATGGAGATGTTATTATAAAAGAAGAGAGAATAGATTTTGGTCAGATAAAACCTCTCTAGGTAGGTTGGAGTCAGTTATTAAAGGGCTTGTAAGTCATTTTAAGAAATTTAGAATTGCATAGGCAATGAAGAGCCATTGAAGGATTTTGAGCAGACATGATAAATTTCAGGCAGAAGCTTTGGGCTAATTTTATTTTGTTATCAATTTATTTTTATCTCTAATGAATGAATTTAAATCTTTCTGTAGTTCTCATTGCCATGTAAGTGAACAAACATGATTCCATTGTGCCTTTCCTAGGCCAAACAAGTATACCTTTTATTTTTCCTGAGGTTTGTGTAGAGAAAGGGAGGGAACCAACTGACCAAATCCCAACTGATGGGAAGAGTTTTCATATTCTTTCTGAATGAGATTCTCCTCCACCCCACCCAGTGGTGTGCTGGAGCTAGCATGTGCTGGCTAGCAAGAGTCTTTGCTTAATTTTCAGGAATTTTGTGAGATAGTTGTTAAGTACAGTCATTATTAACAATTAAATTATTTAAACTTAAAAAATATATGGAATACAAAGGTAATAAATGCTCAGACCTTACCACTTCCTGTTGTCTATGCTTCTGAGGTTTTTTATATCCACTGTATGGTGCAAAAACTTTATGATGCTGTCCTCTTGTGCATCTCTCCCAACTCTGTTCAATAATATGTTGGTAGCTTAAAATTGGTAGTGATAGGACAATTCAAAGCGAAGAAATTGGCAAACTCTACAAACTATGGCTTCTTTACACTTGAGAGAGCTGTTTTTTTTTTTTTTTTATTGTTGGGGATTCATTGAGGGTACAATAAGCCAGGTTATACTGATTGCATTTGTTAGGTAAAGTCCCTCTTGCAATCATGTCTTGCCCCCAGAAGGTGCGGCACGCACCAAGGCCCCGCCCCCCCTTCCCTCTCTCTGGAAGACATTATTCTTATTAAAGCATCACAAGAATGGAGAAGCATGAATCCTATGTACTCAATTTTGATATGAGGACAATTAATGACAATTAAGGTTATGGGGTGGGGGGGGAGGAAAAGCAGAGAGAGCTGGTTGTTATGTGTTTACCCATGCCACATTCCTGCCCTCCCTTACCCAACTCCCCTTGTTTTCCAAGCCCTCAACTCCAAAGGAAAAATAACTAGAGATCAAGGCAGTCTCTTCACAGTCTAGCTTGGTTGATTGGTCAAAAGAAAAAACAAAGATGGTGAAAAGTCAAGTTAGTTTTATTTGCTTTGTAACAATCTAACACATGACTATTAGCTCTGACACAAGGATGTGAAGGGTTGGAGAATACAGGACCACCATCCCAATAATGCCTCTATTTTTCTAGAGATTTCTCCAGGAAATTTGTTGTGAATGCATTTCTTAGATGTATCTTTACTCTTCTGTTTCACAGATGAAAAAAAATTGTAGAAAAAGGTAGTGGAGCCGTCTACTTTTATTTTCTGGAAACTTTGTGAATTCTTCTAGAATTCTCTTTATCCTGGAGAACTTCCAGAAGGCAGTGGGGCTGGAGACAATGTTATGTTCCACTGCAATTTGTTGGCCACTTTCTGAGCCAAACATCACCCTCTCTCTGGCTTTGAAAGCTGCAATGTCTAGGGCAGTGGAGAGTGCATTGTTTTTGATAAAAGTTTTTATTTACTCTCACCCAAAGTGAACCTCAAATTTTGTTTCCTTTTTCTCTTCCCTTCCTCAAGAACATATTTAGTTATAATACACTAACTGCAAGAAGGGAGTATCCCTGCCTATTTCACTATCACTTCTAAGCACACACCTTCTACATTTTACAGATTGTATTTACACTCAGAAGAGTTTTCCATCCAACCAGGCAAACCTTTTTCATCTAAATTTTGCTAACTTGTGCAATCATTTGCACATGATATGCATAGAAGTGTAGTTCAGGTTCAGAGGAAGGAGGAGGTTATTGGTGGCGGGGGCTGGGAAATGCGTGGGAGTGGTGTGCTCATTCTCACCCTGAGCACTCCTAATGACCCTCCTCAGGAACTGGGGAGGAGCAGGGATTCGCACTAGTCTTGCCCAGATGTCCACATGGCTTGGACTGAGGAGTTCCAGCACACAGCTCTTTCAGTATCCACGGACCCCCTTCTGCCATGAGTCAGAAACTGTCTCAGGGGCTGATGCATCTCTAAACATGAGCTCTTTAGCATACGTATGCTGAGTATCTTCAGCCCCACTTTCAGTAACTAAATCTTGCATGATTCAAGATGTTCTTTTTTTTGTAGTATAATTTGTAGGAATTCAGGACTACCCACCCCCCTCCTCCATCCCAATTAACTTCCCTCATTTTACTGATTATCTCACTTTTTGTTAACACTCTGTGCAGTATTTGAAAGTGATGAGTGTTCTGGCCAGGTGCAGTGGTTCACGCCTATAATCCCAGAACTCTGGGAGGTGGAGGTGGGTGGATTGCTTGAGCTCAGGGGTTCAGACAAGCCTGAGTAAGAGCGAGACCAATCTCTAAATATAGCCAGGCATTGTGGTGGTGGGTGACTATAGTCCCAGATACTTGGGAGGCTGAGGCAAGAGGGTCACTTGAGCCTAAGAATTTGAGGTTGCTGTGAGCTAAGATGCCACCGACTGAGGGCAACAAAGTGAGACAGTCTCAAAAAAAAAAAAGAGAGAGAGAGAAAATGATGACTGTCATTGGTTCAGTATATATTTTACAATATGGATTTTAAAATTTGGATAATGCCTTCTTTCCTTTTTATTTACAGATTAATGAGCTGTTTAAAAAAAGATATAACATCTCGTGAAGGTGTTCATTCTCCAACTAATGTAGAAAAAGTTGTCTACAATTTTTACTACATCCCCAGGGTTAGTAAGGGGAAGCCAGCACTCCTGACTTGAATGTTAGTGTTCCTTGTGGGTTCCTAGATGACACCAACTTCAGGAATATTTTTCCAATGCTGTGTCGGATGCTTCACCTATGTGGCAAGGGACAAAATCATAGTCAAAGTAGACTAGCCTTTATATAATGCCCAAAATGCTAGGCCAGGCTCAAAACTTTCTAACTGAACTGTGAGTACCTCTGTCCCTCCATGTCACAGTTCTCCCCTGATGGAGGTGTTATGACTGCTATCAAGTGATCAGCCCTCTGGAAGGAGTTGCACTTCTGATATCCTGCTGTCTAACATGCCTTTTTATAGGACCTAATAGAGCTAGGAAGATTATAATTCTGAATCAATCACAATTATTTGCCTCAAAAACAGGGATGTGGCTGTGTGGCCTGCTGCAGGCACAAGCTGCCTGTCAGTGGAAACTGGCAGCAGTTGGGTGGTAGCTTAAAATGGGGCATCTTATTTCAGAGGATGAAAGTGATTGTCAACCTGTTCCCAGTCATTTCTTAAGGTCATAGGACCTCAGGTTCCTACTAAATGTGTGGGGTTTAGATTCTGTTTTGAGTCTTTGCTGAGAAAACTGATCTCCGGAGTGTCTATTCCACATTGAAAAACTCTTACTAGGTAATTGCAAGGCGGGTTGAGAGAAACAAATGGAAACCACTACCTGCCTTTCTTCCCAGTCTTATTGCTGTTGGAGGAATCTCTCAGGGAGTGGCACCACTCAGCAGGCTCCATGTTGACAGCCAACTCATTAATCTTTATGACACCCCTGGAGGTAGATAGGTGGCAAATGCCATCTCTAGTCTGTAGACAGAAAACTGAGGTACAGAGAGGTTAAGGGACAATAATAACAATACTACTAAATGGCAAAAAAAGAAAGAAAATCCCAATCCCTTAATGCCTGTGTCTGTTTCTTCCTAAATAGGTTTCCTGTTTTGGGGGGAAGTCTAGAAGGAAATGTGGGGCAGGGGCAGGTATGAGCTTTGAAGCAGGATGCTGCTTCAGCCAAAGAGAGACATATACTTATGTCCCAGCAGAGACAAGGAGACCAGGCACCCTCACCTACAGCTCTAAAACTGGTTCCAAACAGTGTCAGCAGTGTCACTTAGAACAAGACATAATTTTTCTTTCTTTCTTTCTTTTTTTTGATTAGGTCCTGATTGAGATAGACATTTTATTCTGGTAATGATCAAGCTATACATATGATTCTTCCTAAATTGGGGGTTCAGGAACAAAACTGTAGGCACAACGGTGTACCCCTTGGGGTCAAGGATGGACTCTGGGTCTCAGGAGAGAGTCTGCGTGGAATAGTGCTGCCTGCACAAGACAAGATTAAGGAGCAGCCAGAAAGTCACATGACTCTGAGATAAATATATCTTTTCTAGTCAACATTCCTCCAATGAGGGTTTGTCACTTTAGGACACCTCGATCACATATATTTTAGCCTTTCTTTTAAATACAAATTTTCCCAGGAGTAATTATCAATCATTCTTTAAAATCAATTTAATTTTTAAACCACTTTGCTTTAGAATGGGGCACCAAGGAATGGAAATATTGTCATGGGAAGAAATGGTTTCAGAGAAAGAAGTCTTGCTTTGGAAAGTAGTATCTAGAAGGAATATCTTGAAAGGAACCTTTAAGTGGGAAGTTAGAATGAAGGCAGCTTTTCTAGATACCTCTTCTTGATACCTTGGTGGTCTCTGGTTCAGATCCTTGCCATGTCAATGTAGTTTCTACACCTCCTACCTTATCTTTGGCACTGTAGCCCATGAAGCATAACTTTGGTTTACATAACCATCTTAGCTATCTCTTTCTCTCTTTGCTCTGGAAATTGCGAGGCTCTGGGTGAACCTGCTCCTGGTGTGAAACGTGTACTTGCACTTGATGATTTCCCCTGACTGACTCTATATATTTAAGGCAGGTTGAGTTATGGGGATACAAGGACAGGAGACCTTCCAGACTCTTCTTGTTCTCCTTAGCCTTTCTGTCCCTTTCAGGGACAAAATTTGGCTTGAGACTAGACTTTGGGACCCTGGCTATTTGAGTACATACTCTGTGAAAGGTACCCCCCTCCTCCCCAGTGCTTCTCTGATGGCCCTTTTGGTACATCTTGTGCCAAAACAAGGGCTGAGTGCTGACTATCCTCATGTCAGGCCTGGGAGCAGGTGTCCACCAGCTCAGAATTGGGGTTGCCTCCAGCCCCTGATGAAAGGAGGTGTAGATTTTAGGCTGAGCCCTGATGTTGGAAGAGGACAGTAAACAAAAGCATCTTCTTTGCTTCAGGAAAGGAAAAAGAAAACTCCAAAAAAACCTGTAACCAGGTCTCAAAGCCTTTCATCTCACAGAGGTTTTGGCGTCTTGTTCTTTCCCTGATGGTACCCATGGCAGAATTCCCTCCATTACAAAGCATATCATGGCTTCAGAACCCAGAGGCTCAACGACCCAAAAGAATGGTCAGTGAGAACTCTGGGCATCTCTTAGACTGATGATTTAAATAAAATACTCCAAAGCAGTGGAGTGAGGTGGCGCCACAGAAACAAGATGAGACCGTAAATATAAAGCCAATTCCACAGGAAATCTGGGCTC
The DNA here is from genome assembly GCF_027406575.1 of Nycticebus coucang. Classification (NCBI taxonomy): domain Eukaryota; kingdom Metazoa; phylum Chordata; class Mammalia; order Primates; family Lorisidae; genus Nycticebus; species Nycticebus coucang. Next base: position 52,317,260 of record NC_069784.1, on the reverse strand, counting down.
ATTACCATAGGCTGACATTATTGCAAATTGAAGCCCTAGTCTTGTCTCAAGTTCATTAACTTAGCCAAACTCTGTCACCCCAGCACTTACCTTTAACCCAGGTTAAATTTGGCTCTCACATATGTCATTTGGTCCATATGTTGTATTTCAAATTTAGCTGTCAATATTAACAGTTTTGGAAATTTCAATTAACAGTTTGGGTTTCTGGCTTCCCTTGGAAAAAATCAGACTGCCAGGTAACACTGCAAGGTTCTCGATATCTGCAAGGCAGCAGCTGTGCCCTCCATCTCCATTGCCTTAGAGCAGGCCTGCATCACCAGTTTAAGTCACCTGCCTGTATTCTGTAGGCTACCAAGTCCAGGATTCCTGAAATATGGTCACATGATATCTGCTAGGGAACTGCTGGGGTGACAGAGTCTGGCTAAGCTATGAACTTGAGACAAGACTGGTAAAAGGCTATGAGGCCACCTAACTTCTGATTGGAAGAGATTCTGTGGAGAACCAGGGACAAAAGCAGAGTCTCCCGTAGCCTCTGGGGTGGAGGAAGGGCGGTGTCATGTGGGACTGGGAATTTGCATGGGACAATGGGTTTATCTTGACAGCCCTTCTACTGTGTATGGGAAAGGCAGTTCCCTAGTTGTATAGCATGCACTGCTCCAATGCAGTGCCCATCCAACCAGGTGTGGGAGGAGGGGAGGGGACACAAGACTCAAATTAAGTTGGCACCTTTTCCTTTCACTTCGAGCTATATTAGCATGAGCGGTTTCTTTCTTTGGCACCGCTTCATATGGTTAGATCGTCTGACCTGGCCCGGCTGCTGGCTTTGCTCAGCCTGCTCAAGGGTCTGCTGTCGTCTGCCGAGAGCTCTGGACAGAGCGAAGGCGTCTTCTCAGCTAGCAGCCCTTGCTTTGACACCTTCTCGGCTTGCAGCTCTTCTTTCTCCCCCTCCTTGCCGGTTCCCGGGGTATCCACCTTCTCCGGGTCTGACACCGCCGCGGTCTCCAGCCCTTCAAAGGTTGCCTTCTCCGCCTCCGGCCTCTTTTCTCCCGCCGGGGGCTCCGCCGCCTCCTCCGCGGGCTGCCCCTCCCCCTCCGCTTCCTGCGCCCCCACCTGGGCGTAGGAGGGCAGAGTCTCTTGGTAGCCCCTGGTCAAATCCCCTGCGGGCCCTGTGCTGACCTTTTCCTCGAACTGACTGAAGGGCTTGGCAGAAAGTGGGCTGGTTTCCACCATGCCCACCTCAGACAAAGGGAAATAGTGGGACACAATCTTCTCTTCCTCTAGGAGCTGGTAGCCCTTGGCCTTCTGGATGGAAGAGACGGCGATGGAGTGGAGGGACTTCTCCGGCAGCTCCCCCAGGGGCTGCTCCGCTGGCCTCTTGAAGGCAGACCGGATCCCCTTCAGGCCCAGGTGGCTCATCTCCATGATATTGAGGAAGAGGGACACGGAGGCCACGGACAGCATGAACAGGATGAAGATGGTTTTCTCGGTGGGCCGGGACACGAAGCAGTCCACCACGTTGGGGCAGGGCCAGCGGCTGCAGCGGTAGAGCGGCAGGATGCGGAAGCCGTACAGGAAGTAGTGGCCCACGATGAAGCCCACCTCGAAGAGGGTCTTGAAGACTATGTGGCAGATGTAGGTCCGCAGCAGCGTGCCCTCCAGCCGGAACTTCTTGGTGCCCTTGCTGCTGCTGCTGCTCTTCTTGATGCTGCCCTGGTCGGCCGCGAGCGGCCCGCGCTCGCCGGAGTCCGCCGCCTGCTGGCTCAGCTCTTCCGCCTCGCGGTCCTTGCGCTTCTCCTCCATGCGGACGTGGTGCACCGCGTGGCCCACGTACATGAGCGACGGGGTGGACACGAAGATGATCTGCAGCACCCAGAGGCGGATGTGGGAGATGGGGAAGGCCTCGTCGTAGCACACGTTCTCGCAGCCGGGCTGCTGGGTGTTGCACACGAAGTCGGACTGCTCATCCCCCCACACGAACTCTGCGGCCGTGCCCAGGATGAGGATGCGGAAGATGAAGAGCACCGTCAGCCAGACTCTGCCGATGACCGTGGAGTGCTCGTTCACCTCCTCCAAGATGTTCCCCAGGAAACTCCAGTCGCCCATTTCTCATCCACCTAGAGAAGGGAGAAGGAAAACCTGAGCGGCCAGAGTGCAATCCCGTGTCATTCTCTTTTGGTTAACTCTGGGGATACCTCTCCTTTCTGAGTTGCTGGAACAGTCGACGTGTAAGCAGCACCATTGTGGGCTGCTTCAGTGCGGGCTGGGACCAGGGGACAGAGGAGGCACAGGAAAACCAGCTTCCTCATCTGTAAAATGGGTTTAATAGTAATAATACCTGTTCTCGTTTCCTTTGCGAGTGGCCTGTAAGGATCAATGAAGCAGTATCTGTATAATTCCTTCATCACCACCAAAAAGTAGGGATTTATTGTTGACCATAAATAGAAGCCCATAGTAGGTGAATTTAAGTCAAGACGGTCTGATCGTGAGACCTAACGCTGAAAAAATATTCTTGTTTTTCAGGTGTCTAGGCCTCCAGCAAATTCTTGAGTGTATAAAATTGTCCTTAGCCATCTTACTTTTGACATTGTCAGAATATACGTAATAATTTGAAGGGAATCGACATTGAATACCTACTTTGGGGACCTGCCTTTTTTACTCTGTAGACTCAATGTCTGCCACACAGTCCAGAACATAGTAGGAGCTTGATGAGTGTTTAACTCAATCCTAACTCCTGAGAAAACTGATCCTCAAAGAGGCTAAATGGATTGTCCAAGGTCAGGCGGCTAAATAGCAGCATTTCTGTCTGAGGTTCCACAAGCTGGGTCTTTTCCACTACACCACCGAGATAAACTGCCTGCACTCAGAGCTACATGATTCTCTGCCTGCTGCACTCTTAATTTATGTTTTCTCTTCTCTAGGTTGAAATCTGGGGACCCTTCTTAATAGCGTTACAAATTGAGGGCAGTATATTTTTATTATTACTCTTTTAAATCTAAAGAATAGAGAGAGTGCTTGGGAAGGAGTCATGTCACAGGATGAGGAAGACCCACTGGGACCCTTTTAATGTCTCACAGGATGGAAAGTTTTCTGGGTCTGTAACATGTGGCCATTTTAACAGAGCTAAACATTTAGTCTGTAGAAAAACAAATACCATTAAACATGAAGTATACAATGCCCCTAGCACAGCAATGGCTAATGAAGTGGGATTGAACTGATGGAGGATGTGTGCAAACAGGGTCATTTCATCCCATGGGAACCTGTGACCTATGAAAGACTATGACTAAAACTTTCACCTCAGCTGGGGACAGTTGTTCTCCAGCTTAAACATCTCTAGAATTGTGAAGTTTGCTCATCCTTGCTCTTAGACCAGGGCAAAAAGCCATGTTAGAAGATCCTGCTCTGGGCTCCTTCCAGACGTGCTCTGCACTATAGGATTGGTAGGCCATGGGACCACCATTTTGAATGACAGAGTAGTACCTTAAATTAGGTATGACTTTCATCTTTAAAGGAGGATAAACAAAATGGCATTTTAATTCCTACTTCTAACCTGTTATTTGAAGCCTGGCCAGACGGAACCTAGTAGCAGAATAGTAACGGCAGGCATGGTAATGCCCAACTGATGCTCTCAGGCATACAGAACACTATCTGCTTGTTGGAGAGCAGAGGCATCCTCCTCTTGGGGCCCCAGAAACTTCCAATTAGAGCGGTATCCTGCAGCAGCTTCTCTTCTCCTGGGAAGGCGAGAGCAGTTATGGCATCCCCAATGACGAACCTGGCAGTGGGAAGAGTTCCTTGTAGGAAGGGGCCATTGAGAGTAGGAGGGAGTCCTCTACTCAGAACCAGCAGGTCAGAATCCCAGCCACAGGTATCTGCTCTTAACACTCCTCAGACTACAGTTAAAGCTAGTGCTTGCCCTGCAAAGAGTGGCAACCATTCCCAGAGCCTTCTGGAAAATAGGTGAGAAACATCACAATCATCTAAGCAGCCTGAGCATATAGCCCACTGGTGGCAGAGCTAGGATAAAGTTCATTTCTTATCAACAGTTCAACCTAAATTTTGTGTTAAAACAGCAATTTGTGTAATTTGCTCCTCAATCAAATATGGCTTTAATGAACTCTAAATCTAGTATCTTCTTATCTTATTAATAATATCTTCCTTAATCTTACTATCTTACTAATATCTACCCCCCACTGATGTATTGATTCAGTTTTGACAGCCTTACTTGTATTGTACTATATGAGTCCTTTTGAGTTTCTGCATGTATTTCACTCACGCATCCACACAAACGCGGATGGTGAGCACACACTCTCAACACTGTACGTCATTCTTTAGGATCAAAAGCTCTTGTACAAGTCAACCATTTTGGCTTCATCCAATGTAGACCATCACAACACAGGACACAGCCACTCACAGCGTGGGAGCTTTATAGATACAAATGGATGGGACTGATAGTAATCATTCTGAAATCTGAAATTTCCAATTCCCAAGTGCATGTAATAGTAGCATGTCTTAGAGTTTGGGTAACTCCCAATCCTTTTGCTTCAGCTAGCCATGGGGAGATTATGAACTTGCAAAAAAACAGTACATACCAAAAAAGATAATAAATTGCTCCAAAACCAACTGTGTTGAGACATAAAACTGCTTCTTTTGTATAAGATCAAAGATATAAACTGTAAGGGCAACGATTCTTTTTTTTTTTTTTAAATGAAAAGACAAGAGTTTAAAGGGCAATGATTTTGACACACGAGTATCATGATACATGTTTGTGATATAAGACATCCCTTCTAACTATCCCATTAGTAATTTCTAAGCTAAAGCCAAATAAGGCTGTATCCTTCAACATACCATCCTGGGATGCTAGGATTGTTTGAGTGCATTTTTTATGTTTCATTCCAAAGTTTCTTTTGATAATTGAAGGAAAGAAACTATAACTTAGGACAAAATCTTTCCAGCCCCATCCTAATTGAAACAGGCCAACAATGCTGTTAAGTCAGAGGCTTTAGAGGTGCTAAGGAAAAGTGCCTTGAGCTTCTGACTTCTAACAATAAAAATTTAGAGGAAGTCAGATCAGAGTAGCAATGTGTTCTGAAGGAGCAGGGAGAACTCCACACCAAAGGAAGAATATTTTTCTTATCTTCTTCAAAGAGATAATTCTCTGTTTCATTTCGCTTATGAAAATTTAGTGACCAGATCTATTATGGATGGAAAATAAAATGATGGAGTTCAAACCTCCAACCCTATGGCATCCATATATTCCTGGGAACATCCCACCAGAGAATTACAGCTAGAGGTAATGATTCAAATAGCACCTTATGTTTGGGTATCCTTTATAAATTCTTTATCTACTTATAAATGAGGCATTTTCACATATCTTATTTCAGTCCTCATAGCAAGCTATGAGGCCAGTGGTTCTCAGACTTTGATTTCACAGACTAGTATAATAACAGCAACAAAATAGGGTGACCAACGCAAGGCTGCCAACTCCTTATTTTGCCAAACGAAGAAGAAACCTATTAAATCACTGTGTCCACAGCCTGTTTTCATCATCATTTTATGAAAAAGGAGTTTAGTACTACCAAACTAGAAAGGACATAAATTCAGATTAAAAGACACTCATATTGGGTTAGAACCTATTGTAAATAAAAAATCTCCACGGGTTGATAAGTGAACCATTTAACTTGGTTAGAAAGGTCACTACATTGTTTATTACATGATTGTCACATTTTTGTCATTGACTGCTGAAAGCTTCATCTTGGGCTAGAACTGAGAGATGCACAAATGAGTGCTTGAGAATCAGTGAAGTGGGCATTGTCAACCTCCCATACCAGGGAGGGAGGTGGGCCAGGAGGTTAAACTCTTTCCCAGATGTGAGCTGCAGTCTTCTGGCTCCAAGCTCAATATAGCACAGCCTTCTTCTGACTTTGAAGGGGCAGAAAAACAAATATACTCTGTGTTAGCAAGTTTCCCCAAGCATTCAATGGCCGCTTACCACTCCCATTGGTCATGGAGTGAAGAGTGCCTTGATTCTAGTTTCTAGGGCAGCCACTAACCAGCAGCTCTCTAGGCAGACAAGGGAACCTACTCCCAGGAAGAGTTTATGGTCTTTAGCCAGATACTTTCCTGTTTTTTATTCAATACTCCAACATCAAAAATGCTGGCGTGTAGCCTCCCCTATACCCATAGCACTCAATGATTATGATTATTACTCCTATTGAAGAGTTGGAGTGGAAAAGAACTATAAAACTCTTTCACAAACATTGAATACTTTGTTTAGGTCTCTTGGGATTCTTAGAGGCATATTAATTCATTCTTTTCAATGCAAAGCCCTTAAAAAGTTAAGCTGTCTTTGACTTAAAAAGTCAAACTCAAGAGAGTTTAAAACATCTCTTCTCCCATTCCCCACATACTCTACTATTCATTTCATTTTCAAAGTTCTACCAACTCTGAGGTCAACTCCAAGAGGGTTTTCAGAGTTACACAGGTAAGTCCAGTCATATCAGCCCAGGACTAAACCTTAAAGGCAAGCTTTTCCCTTTTGGAGAAGACTATATGGCTCTTAGAATAGGCTGGGAAAGAAGTGAGGGGAAGGCCACAAACTTAGTATCATCCAAAGAAAACTTGCCAATATGTGTAGCGTCCCGCGGAGAAATACACGCTGTCTGTCTCTCTTGGCGCTCAGCAGCAAAATGGCAACTTTGGCTTCTTTCCTTTGCTGCCTAAAAGCCCACCTCCCTCTTCTCTACCCCGCCCCTGCTGTGCTGCACGACTGAGCAGATATGACTGGATTGGCCCTGATGGGTAGGTTTTACTGTCCAGCAATATTTTAAGCTCCCAGCCAGACAGCTTTTTATGAAGGGAGGGATGTTTGGGAAACAATGGGAGTGAGAGAATGGGAGAGCTGTGTTGGGCACCAAGGGGAGGAGGGTGGGGAAAGCTGATGTGTGAAAGCTTAGTTGGGGCTTCTGCAGCCTCCAAAAGTTTCTTTTAGCAGCAGACTGGGCCTCTACAACAAGAAACCTTTGGCTTCTCTCCAGAGGGCATGAGCCTAGGGGTGTTTCCCAAGGCCTCATCACCAGCTTAGTGATGTTAGAGAGAGGAATAGGTCATCTGCGTGCATCCCTCTACCTCCCAGTCAGACTGAAAAAGAGCCTTTCAAAGGGCCGACCACTCTTTCTTTTGGTGGTTGGCTCTTGGTGTTTCAAAACCTTCAGTAGTGGAGGTGTGGGTATTAAGGGCTGGGAAGGGCAGGCAGGAGGGGCGGATGTGGAGAGGTTGATTAATGGAGACAAAATTACAGCTAGACAGGAGGAATGAGTTCTGTGTTCTCCAGCACTGGAGGGTGGATATGCTTACCGCACTTATCATATTACACTACAAATATTCTCGAAAACGAGAGGAGGGAAATTTGAATGTTCACGACATAAGTAAGTGATAAATGTTGAGGCGATGGATATGCTAATTCTCCCGATTTGATCATTACACATTGTATGCATGTATTGAAATACCACTCTGTATCCCATAAATATGTACAATAATTATGTGTTAACTAAAAGTAAAAGGAAAAATGATTTCTATAAAGATCAGAAAAATAAAAAAAAAAACCCTTCTAATCCTCCAATGAGTTTTGTTGCCATTTGTCAAGGTAATAACATTTCTCACCATGTGTCAGTCATAATTACAAAACGTTTGAGAAGCTGCAGATGAATCAATGTCAGCTGACACTTCTTGACTTTAGCACCTTTGTCCGTTAGATGGGGGTATGATGTGTTACTCACCAAGGGGCTCCTGAATAAAATAGTAGTGTGGCTAAGTGGGGGGGAAGCCAGCGTGGGGGGTGTGGACGTGGGTCTCTGAGGCCTACTCTCCTCTGTTCTTTGGGACTGACTATTGCACTGATACACAAATACAGGGTTTTGATTACATTTTCAAACTAAAAAGAATCATCTGACAAGTTTATTGTGGAAACAATGTAGCAAAAATAGTTGAAACTTGGATTGTTTTAAGAAGTCTGCCATGCATGATTTCTAAATTGAAGACAATTTTGAGGGTAAAACCAGACAAAAAGTCTAAGCAATTGTTTCATTCCTCCCTGCAGCCCGCTTTTCCTGTCCTTTTTGGCATCATGGACATATTGCTTATTGAGGGTGGTGGTTTGAAGGAGGAGGATATTAACATGGTGTGAGTCCCAAATTCTATTTTTTTAAAAGTGAAAGCAAGATTATTCAGAAAATGTAGAAAATTAGACAGAGCAAAGGCAAGTTCTCCATAGACAGAGCAAAGGCAAGTTCTCCCTGAAGAAAAGAACCCCTCCTCCCTGATTCCATTTTTAATAAAATATTCATTAGCCCATAACCTTATTTACTTTGGACTTCTGGTTTCTTTTGAACTCCCAGGTTAGAGTGCTCACAGTGACTGGTGCAATGCATTCTAAGGAATCCTTTAGTTAAAAATAGACAGTCAATCCACTGGTGGGAATAGATGCTTTAAAAAAAAAAAAAGATGGCCAAGGCTGTTACCCTAACATCAATGGCGCGAGAAATCAGAGGAAGGAGGATAATAAATTCAATTATTCTTTCCTTTCAAAATATTCAGTACATGGTGATTCTTGAAGCTTGTTTCGTCGCTGACATAGTCCAGATCCCTACAAAGCTTCTTTTCCGAGTGAACTTCTCCCCTTCAGGGTTTCCCAGTCCAACTTGGCTAATGTGGAAGGTGGCCTCATCTCTCATCATCATGTCGTGAGAGATGGTAGTAGAGGACATGTTTCAATCTGGAAAAACAGGGAGCGTTAACAGCTCCTAACAAATTACAGTCTGTCAGATTTGCACAAACCTAGCTTTCATATCTAGCACTTTCCTTTCTTATTTACTCTGTTTATGTAGAAGATTATTAACAGTGTCCAATTGATTGAATTATTTGTGTTGTCAGTTCTTCTGTTTGCAGCCGAAAAGTCTTGTAAAATATAAACACTCAGTCACGTATTTCTCCGGGAGAGTTTTGAAAGCAATGGGGTGAGAGGCTCATCTTAGCTGTCGCTGAGAGCTGAGTTGTCTATTCCTAACAGGAACTAGAGTCACTCTCTCAGGTCTTTCAGAGGGCTATCTTCTCATGGTGGCTGGATTGCATTATTGGATGTACATAAATAAATCTCTAGCTGACTCATAACCACATTCAAATGCAAATTCCAATTTATATTCTATAATGTTACAGAATAGATTATGACATTATTGATGCTTTTGATAATCTACAAGTTCCTAAAATCAAGTTTGCGAACTTACCACTGTGCACTTACATTGGTAATACTGTAAAAACAACTTGGTAAAGTTTCATAACCTTGGTACATCAGTGTCTCACAGTTGTGTTCATTTTGATGATTGCTGTTCAGTATTGTTGGTGCCTGTTTTTGTGTGCTGTCGTGAGAATGTTGGAACTTGAATTAGAGCAACAAATACTTGTAAATATCTCATTAAATATGGCAAGAGTGGAAGTGAAATCAGGGATGTGTTAGTCTAAGTTTATGGGGATAATGCTATTAAGACAATGGCAGTGTATAAATGGATTAAATGTTTTTCTGAGGGGAGAGAAGCCATCACTGATGAAGAGAGGTCAGGGTGGCCAGTAATGAGCAGAAATGATGAAAACATTGCAAGAATTCATCAAATTGTGCGTCTAAATCATTAGCTAACTGTGAGGAGCATAGCAGACCAAGTAAACATCGATTTAGAAACAGAAAAATCTTAACTGAAAAATCTTGGCCAACAACTCATGACTCTTGCATCATGACAGTGCACCAGCTCACACAGCACTGTCTGTGTGGGAGTTTTTAGCCAGTAAACAAATAACTATATTTGAACACTCTCCCTACTCACCTGATCTGGTCCCCAGTGATTTTTTTATTTACCTGAAGATAAAGGAAATATTCAAAGGAAGACATTTTGATGACATTCAGGACATCAAGGGTAATATGGTCAGCTCTGATGGCTATTCTGGAAAAAGGGTTTTAAAATTTCTTTGAAGGGTGGACTAGGCACTTGCATCAGTGCATAGCTTTCCAAAGAGAGCACTTCAAAGTACTACATACCTCATGAGTAATACATTACTGAATGAGGTATGTAGTACTTTTCCTAGGACTTTTCCAAACTTAATTGTCAGACCTTGTAATGGTGGCATTTATCCACCAGGGTGCATTTTGAAAACGATGAGGTGGTTATGTGTGGAAAGATTATGATTTGTAGTCCGAAGGCTTGGCTTTGGATGTGGCTCTGCTTCTTATTTGTTAGCAATTTGTTCAGCTCTCTGAGTCTTACTTTTCTGTGAAATTGAGATAATAATAACTTCTTATTTGTGAAAATAGGATGGTGGCTACTGATCTAACCTACATGATTCTGTGAAACCCTGTTTTCTTATTGGTTATATTTGCTAGGATCAGTGTATGGCTATGTCCTGCACCCCAGGATCATGGATTGGTTCGCTCTAAGTATACATGACCAAAGTCACACTTTCCCCCCTTCCCGCAGGGAAAATGTCAGAACTGGGAAAGACTGGAGATTATTGACTCCAACTCTCATTTTGTAAATGAGGAAACAAAGGCTCAGAGTGGAAATAACACCTCGAGGTTGCAGCATAGCTCTGAGGCCCATGTGCTCTGGGTGCCTCCATACATGGGGCATAGACTCATTTAAGCAGCAGGCTCTGTAGGGAGAACCAGGTGAGCCATGGCATAGGGAGAAAGGCAGAAAGATATAAGGGGAATGAAGGGATTACCCTCAGTCACTCTCTGTGGTGACTGGAGTTAATAAGTGCAGAACCTCTCTCTTCCAGTTATTGGGCTGTGCAAGGGGGGGATGGGTCTTTGAGAAACACAGGACTGGGGACTGTGGGTGAACTAGACACTTCCCTGAGAATTTTAGGCCCAGGTCTGGGTAGTGTTTGGAAATTCATTCAATAAATATTTGTTGCTTTCCCATCCTGTGAGGTGTTTGGAATGCATCAGTGAATCAAAGATCCCCCCCCACCCCCCGCCCCAGCAGAGCTCATGCTCTAGTGGGGGAGGAGATGCTCGTATGGACACAATAAACTATGTAGCACATTAGAAGGTGCTCAGCGCCACCAAAGTGAACAAGTATGGCAGGGGGAGGAGGGGGGACTGCGAGAGGTGGTGCAGGGAGGGGTGCTCAGAGAGAGCTCAGGGAGGAGGTGGGACCTGAGCAGACCTGAAAGAAGATGGGGGTGTAGGGGAGGCACAATCCAGAGTGAAGGTTCCAAGCAGCAAGGAGGTGAAAAGGGCTCGAGCAGAGTGAGAAGGACAAAATGTTGGGAAATGTAATTTTTAGTCTCTTGATTGTTTATCTACGTATGGTTTGTTCACTTGCACATCTTCAAAGCCTCCACACCAGCAAGAAATGAGATACTACCCAGCACCCAGTGTTCAGCTTTGCAAGCTTTCTACCAAAGACTTGTTAAGTTGCCATTGAGCGCTTAGCGCCATGCTGGGAACACAAAGGTGAATGGGGCTTTGACCCAGTTATGACACCTGGCACATGGAGTGTGCAGAGAGGCCCCAAGTACATGTGCTCTGAGAGAGGGAGGATGGTGGATAGTGAAGTGTGCCCACCACACTGAATCCTGGATCTGGACTTAGGAGATCCAGGAGCCTCCATCTTGTGAAACTGAACAGCAAAGTGGTTAATTCCAGGAGCTGGAGTTGCATTGTCTAGGCCTTGACACTAGCCAGCTGCCTGACTTTGCATAAGTAACTTTCCTTATCTCAGTTTCAGTTTTCTCTTGTGAAAAATGGGGAACGGTGTCTGCCTCAAAGAGCTATAGTGATTAAATAAAACAATGCTTATGAAAGTGAGCTGAACTCTTGGCATAGTAAGCTCTTGGTAAGTAGTAACTTCTGTTACTATTATCAAGAAGGTTTGCCTACCATGGGAGAAAGGTCAAGGGTTCTTTGCTTCATCAGCACAGGGATCAATCTTGCTTTTTGGAAGGCTGTTGTTTGTGCCACCTGGAGAGGACCAGGAGGCAAGCCATGAGATGGCTCTCTTTGTCCCTCCTTCCAGGCTGATTTGGTCTAAGCCACAGATTCTTCTTTATCTCAATCATTTGGCTGAAGTTCAAGGCCTCTTGTGCCCTGAGGGACAAGGGGTGAGCTGAAGAAGGGGAACTGGGGGCACTTTCACTCGGGAGAGGATTTCCAGCACAGACAGTTGTCAGGGCAAGGCAGGGCCCTCTATTGAAAGGAGCAGCTCATGCATGAGAGAGATGGTGCCAATTCTATAGAGCACGACCCCTCGGCCCAGGCTTCTCCTGCTAACAAAGTTATCTTTCCCAATCTGCTTAGGCAGAAGGGGGATACACTTCCTGTCACACAGAGCAGGCAGGACCCAGGCCAGGGCTGGGCCTGGCTCTCAGCTTGCCTCCCAACTCTTCCCCTCCCCCAGCTAAAAGTCTTGGGTTCTCTCAACTTCCTCATCACCTTGGACAGAGTTAGCAGAGTTAGCTTGGACAGACAGGCTGCAGAAATTGGCCACTGGCTTGGGGGAAGACCAGGCATTCTTGATGCCTACAGAGGTGCAGAGTGAACACCGGAGGGGAAGGGCAAGAGGTTGCTACAGTCTAAAATCCCCTGGGGTGGGGCAGTTATGTGCTTTAGGTCAGAGGGCCTTAAAGTGTGTTTCCCCAGATCAGCGCCATCAGCACTGCCTGGACGGTATTAGAAATGTATAGCCCCAAGGCCTCCCCCAGACCCGCTGAATCAGAAACTCTGAGGGTGGAGAGTAGCAAGCTGGTTTAACAAGCCCTCCAAATGATTCTAATGCATGCTAAAATTTCAGAACTGCTCTAGGTAGCCACAGCTACTGGAATTGTTCAGCCTGGCCCTGGTCCCCAGAACTTTTGTGTTCAACCCTCCCCACAACCCACTGTACTTCCTGATGCTCTGCTACCAAGATTGCACCCTAAAAACATTTCTTGGGGTCCACCCATAAAAAAAAATCTTTAAAGAGTTCCTTGCAGTCTCCCAGCTGCTAACATATGGGATATCATAAATCAGAAGAGGAAAACAAATTTTGTACCTATGGAGTGTGTCCATTAGGATTGAGGAGTAGATACATTCATCTTCATTGTATGGAGACTCAGTGGGGTAAAGTAAAGAGCTCACAGTCACAGAAAGAAAGTGGCAGCGCCAGGACTAGAATCAGGTCTGCCCTGCTCCAGAGCCTGCGTTTGCTCTGCATGGCCCATCTTGTCTCTTTTAATTATGAGATTCCACCCCACAGTGCTGACTTTGCAGAGCATCTGAGGTCCCTGGGGTGTGAGCTAATTATTTAACGTTTGGGGTGTTTAAAAACTTTTTCTGTGTGCTAAAAAACCAACATAGCTGCAAACATTTTCTAAATAGACTAGTTCATTTTGCACATATTCATATGTTAAAAGAAATTATAAGTGTGTGGCATGAATACTTGCACACTTAAAAAAAATCAGGCAGCATAGCAGCATGTAGGATAAAGACTAAAGGTCTCTCCTTACCCTCTTTTTCCTATCTGGCTGTCACTGTGATCACTCTTAACAGTTTGATCCCTCTTAACGCTTTTTCTATGCATATATGTATGTAAATATAAATGAGAAGATGCATTGCAGATTATTGTGTGACTTGCTTTTTTCACTTAAGGTGCTTTGATGATCTTTACGGTATGTACAGATCAACCTCATCCTTTTAACGTCTCCAACAGTGTTCTATAGTAAGGACATCTTGCAAATTTGTTCAGTCTGTTCTCTATTGAAGATGGCTTCCTTTTATTTTGTCTGTTACAAAAACATTTTAAATAATATCTTTGTGAATATATTTTGAGTATAAGTAGGAATATTTCTGGAGCATGTATTCTTAGAGGTAGAACAGATTGTTGAAAAAACATAAAACTGAGAAAGTGATAGGTTTGCCCATTGCTCTGAAAACAGACTGTATCAGACTACACATAGCTTTCAAGAGGGCACTTCATTATGTACCTGTATCCTCACTGGCTATTGCCCATCTACACAGTTTTTACAATGGAATGGGCAGAAAATATCTTATTTTAATTTATACTTTCTGATTACAAAGTACTATAGAGAAATGGAATGACCCATCATATGTTCACTAGCTATTTGCATTTCTATTTCTCTGAATTGCCTACTCATATCCTTTGTCCATGGCGGGGGTGTGTTATTTGTCTTTTCCTTATTGATTTGTAGGCTCTTTTTAATAGACCAGGGCTATTATTACTCTGTCACATATGTTGTAAAGTTCTTTGCAAATTATCACTTGCCTTGTAAGTTTGCTTTTAGTGTGTTTCGCTGTACGGAGAATTTATATTTTTATCCAATCAAACCTGTCATTTAAAAATTTGTGATTACTTACCTTTGTGCTTGGCTTAGAAAGACCTCTACATTTCATTAAAATTCAGGAAACTTTTAGAAAAAAAATTGTGAGAGTGGCTTCTGTTTCAGTTCAGCATTTAAGCCTGGCTGCGCAAAACACTGAGTTGTCAGAGCATCATGAGTATTGCCTGTTCTCCTCCTAGTTTCTAGTTGTCAGTCCTTTCTTTTTTCTATTGGTATTTAAAAAAAAAAGAAAGGAATACAGTTATCACTGGGTATCTGCAGGGGGTTGGGATAGCAAAACCCTCTCATACTTGAGTGCTGCTCTGGGGGAGCAGTGGATAAGAAAAGTCAGACTTAGTAGGACGCAGTTCCACATCCTGGGTTTGATCTGTTTTGGTTGCAGATGCAGAATCACCAACACAGAGAAATGACTGTATTTATTGGGAAAAAAAATATCAGTGTATAGTGGACATGCACAGTTCAAACCCAACCATTTGTTCGGAAGTCGACTCTATTTGTGTGTGAGTGTTTTAATCCATCACCCTGGTGCATTTACAACAGATTTAATTATTATCACCATTTGCAAGGGATTCTTCTGACTTATAAATCAGAAAACTAAACTTGGGCATAATCTGTGTCTTTCTGCTTCTTGCAAGTGTTTTTTATTTTACCTTTTTGGTCCTAGATGTCTGATTTATACTTAGATTCAGATATCATGAGTGGGTGAGACAGAGAAAGAATGTTATCATTTTTTCTTTAAAGGCATATTTTCTAACCTCTTATGGGGAAGCAGCTTTTTTTTTTTCCTCTTGCCCCCCCCCCACCTTTTTCTTGGAAATTGCTTACCTCTTTTTGTATCTCTAAAGCTGTCACATTATCTTCTCTGGGACCTGCAACTTCTCAGTACCAAGCAGCACTATAATTTCCACAGCCCTTCTGGGTTGGTCCTCTTTATACACTCCTGGTCTCTTCCCTCTCTGTATATGGAAGGCAGATAAATGGCCCCCAAAGATGTCCACATCCTAATCCCAGATCCTGTGAATATGCTATGTTACACAGCAAAGAGCATTAAAATTTCAAATGGAATTAAGGTTCCAATCAAACCACAATTCCCAGATTTTTTCCTGACTCCACACGACACTGTTCTACAGAAAGCAGCTGCTCACTCTTTAGAAATGTGCCTTGCTGGGCGTCTGATGGGCTTTATGCTCACAGATTCCTATAACCTGCATATTCTGGTGGTAATTTGTCTTCCTATAATTAATCTCAAGTTTAACCTACAATTGTGCTTTGGTCACTGCTCATGACAAAGAAAACTCCTGTCTGTGTAGAAAACCCTGAAGTCCACAAAAGCTTGCCTCTTTCCTAATTCTTTACCACTTGATTTCTTTTGACTCAAGAGAGGTTCGAATCTGACCAGATTCATTGGGAAAAACTTGGATCTGGAAGCAGGAAAACTTCAGTGTCTGTCGCTTAAAACTGGTTTGTCTCTCGCTCACCAAGGGCTTCAGCTTTTCCATCTTCCAAGAGGCGATAAAGCCCATCTCCTGCAGATCGTCTACCATGGCTCCCAGCACACAGGAGACACAAAACAAACCTTGTTTTCTATCCATCTCACAGTTTTCTGCCGTCTAACATAGAAATAATAATGAGACATGTCTTGCTGAGTTGTTTTGAGCATTAAATAAGGTAATAAAGAATTTTAGAAAGAAATGCAACACCATGGTCATTCTTTAGAAGCAAGCATGTTTCCGTTGGGGTCGTGCTGCTCTCTCACCACTAGATGGCGGCATCAACACAGCCAGCTGGATGACCCGCGTCCCAGCGCGGACAGGGAATCCCCCGCTACATTTTCTTCTCTCCGGATGACGTAAGGTTAGCGGCAATTATCACAGATGTACCAAAGAAGTTTTCATTTTTACTGTAAACCACTTGTTATCTCCAGAGCTTTTCTTAGGCAGTAGACTGCCCTGGGGGACGGTGGGAAGTAGGGCCTAGAAGCCAGACCGGTCTTTTGGAAACACAAATTTGATCTTGTCATTCCCACGCTTAAAGCCTTCCAGTGGTTTGCTATCATCTGCTTAAGTGCGTGGAGCGAGGCAGTGAGAGAAGCGAAGGGACCGCGACTCAGGCTGAGAGCGGGAGGCCCCTAGTCTTGACCCTGAGGCGCCATGCGGGAGCTCCGGAGCGCCACGGAGCCGGGCAGGATGGAGCCCTCCGCGGCCAGCTTTTGCTACTTAGAGCTTCCTCCTCTCTCAGCATCTCTGACCTCATGAGTTCACAAGGCACATCGTCCTGTTTCTGCCTTCACGCCCTTGCCTGTGCTGTTCCTTGGCTTTACACCTCCCCTCCCCTAACTCTGACTCAGCTGCGGGGCTCAGTTCGGAGTTTTACTTCTCCAGGAAGTCTTCTCTGACCGTCTCCACATTGTTTTCTAATAGTTCATTTCTGTGTGTGTATCCCTCCCATAGTCCATGAGGCTCCTGAGTAGAGGGAAGTGTCCGTTTTATAAAGGCCTAGGAAATAAAGGAGCTCAATGGGTTTTTGACGAACAAATGAGTGATGAGTAGAGAGAAGGGCATTCCAGGTAGATGAGATGGCAGGATATGAAGACGTGGAAGTGGGAAAGGAAAAATGAGTGTTTTGAATCTAGGAGTAAGGGGAGTTCTTCCCAGGCTCCAGCCTGACTCTGGGTGGAGATCAGGATGAGCCTTCTCCCTGCCTCCCACCCTGACCCCCATGGCAGCCCTCAGGAGAGGTCCAGAGGGTGGGGGAGTGGAACTCCTTCATCCATATGGCAGCTGTAAGAGAGGCCCCAGCAAGAGCTTACTTCTAAGAATCATGTTGCCTGTGGCCTTCAGCGGCCTAGGGATGGAGGGTCTAAAGCTGCCCAGACTGCACCTAAAGGCCAAGGTCCTACTGGGGATGACCTCTGCCGGAGGGCCAGGAGGCAGAGGGGGATCTTGGAATGAAACTGGGAGGGAAACCACTTGAATTTAAAAAAAAAAAAAACTGGGTCCCTGGGCATCTAAATAATGCCTCTCTAGGCAGCCTGGCATGGCTGTCATAAAATGCAACTGAAATCCGTATCTATGGCAACAGGCTGGCTCCCTGGCCCCTTTGCTTCTCTCACTCCCTGCTTCCATGTTGGCCAGGATGGAGCTGGGCTCCAGGCTCTGCACGCTGATGCAGGAGCTGCCTCAGCCGTGCCCTGACTACTCTCTGGTCTCCATTTTTCTTTTTCTTCCTCTTACCAGAGGCAGAAGTGCTGGGAGAAGATGACCTCAGTGTGGTGGCAAAGCTTCAGACTGTCCCAGGGAGACAGGGCAGAAGGATGATTGCTTGCCTGTGTAGGCTCCAGGGAAAGTCGATAGCAAAGCTCAGGGGAGACAGCACTGCCCTGGGCACTGGAGACTCACTGCCTGTCTCCTGGCTTCTGAGCTCAAGGCCTAGGGTTTTATTCAGCCAACAAAATTCTTTCCCTGCGTTTTCCAGCCCCTCCCCCAGGCTTGGTATGATTCTCTGGTCCTTTCTTTCTTTTGACAAATGAGCACTGATTTGCTTTAACTTGGCAGAATGGACCAAAATGGAAACAAAGACAGCAGAAGTCTCTTTTCCTCTTCAGCCTCAATCTGCTGACTTACTAAACCAGGAATTTTCTTGCAAGGGCCACCTGTCTTCAAAACACATTGCAGGGAGGTCCAGCTTACCTGCGGGAACACTGGCTGGGATGATAGAGGGAGGTGAATGATACAGTTTGAAGATGGCCCCCTGAGAGAGAGAAGGGCATTCCAGGTAGATGAGACTGGCAAAACAAGTCACTGGACAGCCAGAGGTTCTGAGGAACTCATTTCCTCTCAAACCACGCTCCTGCCTTGGCAGGCAGTCCAGGAAAGCTTCCAGGACACCCTGGGGATTGGCCTTGGGCCACTAGGGGGTGATGCTATCTCTCTTTTGCTCCACTCCACCCACTGCTGCAGGACACCTTCTGAGTCTGTGGGCTAAGAGGACAACTCTAAGTCTGAAGTGTAGAGTTAAGGGAACTCCACCAGAATAGGCGAGCTTGTTCTACATGGGAGGGGGTGGGATACAGGAAATGCAATGGGGGACAACCTAGGCTTTAATTTTGGGGTACAGTTTATTATATGACCACATTTCCTGGGCCCATCTTCTGGAGCCCTTTGTCTGTTTAATGGTTGTAATTTTGGTGGTGCTGGGGGTCCCAGAGGCTATCCCCTACTTCTTCCTGCACATTTTCTTCCTGCTCGAAAGCCTCTTTCATCACTGAAATGTCTGTCCTGTCTCCCACAGTCCAAACCTGAAAGTCTCAAGGTTCTTTGCTATATCTGCTTCTGTCTCCCAGGCCTGCCCTGGGTCCTTTGGCTCTGCACTGTTCTGTTGTATCCTCAGTTGTACCAGGGCAATATTTGACATGAAAGGGCAGAGTGAATGGTAGAGTGTGCAGGTTTACATGGTGGCAGAGCAAATGGTAAACTTCAGCAGATGGCAGACCTGAAATTAGAGGTATAAGAAACAGGAATATTCTGGGGCCTTTCTGGTGAGGGTAATGGAGAATCCATTCTAAGAGTTATGGCTGAGATTGTATGACTTTAACTGATCAAATCGCATATCAGAGACAGACCCAGGTATAGGAAGATTCTGTTGCTAGGGGTGGGGTTGGGGGAGCTCCTGGGACCACAGAAGATGGTTGAGAGGAGGCTCCTGTGCTGGGAGTTGCCTACCCTTGGGCTTGTCTTGCCAAAGCCTCCTGTTGGTGAAAATCCAGTGAAGTAGCCTGGACCAACAGAGAGCCCAGGCTCCCACTCAGGAATTCATTTTCTCCTTGGCCTATCCCCAAACCCAGTCGAGTGAACACTTTAGAGGAATGCGTCTCCTACATCCAGCAAGCACATTCTCATGTCTTTCCAGGATGAGAGGATTCTTACACGGAAGACTCTGCGTTAGAACTCATCACTGGCTTTCACAACATGCTTCAGTATTTTCTTTGCTATCAGTTCTATAAACAGGCAGTGTAGCTTGGAAACCTACCACTTACCAGTAAGGTAATATTTGGAAAATTATCTTTCTTAAGTCTCAGTTTTATCATCTATAGATGGAGGTGACCATTAGGGGGATTTAATGAGATAATCTATGTAAAGTACTTGGCCTCATAGCTGGCACATAAATGGTTGCTGTCATTACCTTGAAATGCAGTAGAATATAGTGGCTAAGCCAGCTGATTCAAATCTAGAGTCTACCACTTACTGGCTGTGTAATCTCAGGAAAACCATTTGATCTCTGGGCTCAGTTTCCTCATATATAAAATGCAGGGGAATAATGGCACCTATGTTATAGGGTACTTGTTAGGACTGAATAGCTAATGCGTATAGAGCATTTAGTAATACCCAAAGCCTTGCTAGCCTGTGGAACTGGGGCTTGGATTATTCAAAAATGATCTGCATTTGGCTCTAGAATGCTGTGGTGTGTGTTTCAGCAGGAGGGCTATTTTCTCACATGACTTAGTCTGCACTAAGTAAATCTGTATTCTTACTTGTACGACTGGTTAATGCTGGGGCCAGGGGCTCTGAACATGGCTGAGGGAGACTTGTTAGAGCCCCAAGATGTGCTGCAGGGATTCTAGGAAACAAATCACTTTGAGGTGTTTGCACTGCACATTTTCACTAGTGTCCTGTATAGTTTATTTTTTACCATGTATCAATTTAGAAAGAAAGATTTTATTGTTACCCCAATTTTGCAGGTAGAGAAATAGGTGAAAGAGACAGATTAAGTGCCCTGCCCAAAGGTCACAAAGGCAGGATCTATATCTACATGCCAATTGCATTTAAAAATAAATATTAATCAGATCAGTTTTTGGCTCTGCCTGACAGGACAGGTTGTAGATGGTGTGTTTGACGGGTCATTCCACTGTGCTGGCAGCTTTAGCCATGGCTGCAGTGAACCTGGGGGAATGCCAGGAACAGAGCACATCTCAGGGCTTCTATCACACCTCCATGATTGTTTATTTTAGAGTCTCCAACAAGAACATTGTAAGTGGGGGGGAGGGGTGTAAAGTTGTGAGTAGGAACCAGGAAAGAGCAATCCGGAAAAATCTAAAAATTTCCTAGTTTTCAAAATATCTATTCTGAATTCCAGATCCTAGGCTATGTTAATAAGCCAGTCTTTAAATCTGCTCTTCTAGGAGCAGAATTTTGAAGAAGAAAAGATCAATATGAGGGTGATATGCTGTCAATCTTTCCAAAAAAGTAAGAGGAATTGGAGGAACAACCCATTAAGGTTGACAACTGTTCAAGTATTATAATACTGATGACATGAAATTGGGAAGAAAACACTCTGCTGACTTTGTATATGGGATGATGATTCATTAGCAGTGAGGGTCGGGTTGTCTGTAGTCCTCTTCTGATTATCTGTGAAGCAGTAGCCTGGATTCTCCAAAAAAGACACTTACTTTTGGTGATGGAAAATGTCATGATGTTTGTTTTAGTAGTAGATTAATTTTCCAACTAAACCTTTTAACTCTGATTAAAAATATTTTGTCAGAGAATGAGAGGTAGGGCGGCGCCTGTGGCTCAGTCAGTAGGGCGCCTGCCCCATATACCCAGGGTGGCGGTTCAAACCCGGCCCCGGCCAAACTGCAACCAAAAAAAATAGCCGGGCGTTGTGGCAGGCGCCTGTAGTCCCAGCTCCTCGGGAGGCTGAGGCAAGAGAATTGCTTAAGCCCAGGAGTTGGAGGTTGCTGTGAGCTGTGTGAGGCCACGGCACTCTACTGAGGGCCATAAAGTGAGACTGTGTCTCTACAAAAAAAAAAAAAAGAGAATGAGAGGTATATGAGTGTTGTAACTTCTTTTTATTCAGCAAACATTTATTGAGTACCTACTCGGTGCCAGGCACTGGGATAGAGCTGGAAATACAATACTAAACTAGTTAGACATGGTCCCTGTCCTCCTGGAAATAGATGATGAAGAAATAATAAACATAAGTCATCATCATCCTTTGATTAATATCATCACAATGAGGAAGGCATGCAGAGTGCTAAATACACATGTAATGAAGAACTGGCCTTGCCCTTTCAAAACTGTGACATGCTAATTAAAGATCTTAACAATCCCCTCTCCAGGCTTCGTCTGGAGTCCTGGTTACTCTTTCAATGGACACGAGACACGAGACTGCTCATGCATAAGCACTGGTACTATTTCTGCCTGAAGTTTTAGTCTTGAAGGCCACCAAGTTCCTCCTCCAAATTCTGCCTGTTGAGTGGGAAAGGTCGCAGGAGTGGGTGGGGATAGACTGAGAAATGGTTCTATCGGTAAGGAAGCAGAGAGACCAGTTCCATCCTGTTAATTCATCATCTATTTTGGTTGGAAATCTGACAAGAAACAAGAGAGCACACAAGTTCTTCATTGAAACTATGAGCAGGAAGGTCTGTTGCTGTCCATCACTCATGCTGTCAGGGCCTGACACCATTCCTTCCTCATTAACGGACCCGTGAGAGCCCAGAGTTAGACTTATGTGGATAAGAACACCAACATTATTATGAAAATTGAAGTTCCTCTTTTTCAATAGTTAGCATTTCTTAAATATACATTATATGGCTGGTACTTTTACATATATTATTTCATTTAACATATTAACCACCTCGTGAGTTGTATTTAATGTATGCTAGTTTTGAAGCATATATAACTCACATGTCTCTTGACCTATCTTGACCCAATAAAATATTGTGGCCCCAAGGGGGAGAAAAATATTTTTTTTCTAGCATGAAAGTCAATGTGTTACTCATCATGTAAGCCCTATAAAGTAGCTCTTTTATTCCCATTTTATAGATGAGGAAATGGAGTTAGGTATATTAATTCACTTGTTCAAAGTCATAGTGCTAAGAAGTAGCAGAATCAGGATTTATACCCAGGACTACCTGAAGTTTAAAGCCTGTTTTTTCCATTACATGGTATATGTCCTTTAGGAAGGGTACGGATAGACAGCAGCCAGTGTTCAAGCCTCTGGTGACATTTTCTACTTCCTCTAAAGAAACAGGGAGAAGAGGAAAAAGTCTACAACTGAGCTTGAAACGGGGGATGAGTGGAAGTAGATCTTGTATCATTTTAAGTTCAACATCTTTTATTGGGTCGGCCCTGAAATGAAAGACTGGGGAACATGATGTCTGCTCTGAGATGGCAGAGGAAGATCCTGTACTGTCACGTGCCTATTAAAGTCAGAGATATAACCAGTCAGGGGAGGGCTTGGATGAGAGAAACTGAGACATGTAACTGGCAGATACTGTATAAAAGCACATAAAAGGTGCCAAGACCCAAAAGATCATAAAGAGAAGGGACACATAGCTCATTGCCAAGCTAGAGTTATTTCTGTTTAGAGGGACACCAAAGTCCTTCCCAAGACTTCTTTCTCCCTTAGTCTTGATAACATGAAACTCTGGGGGGGGGGGGTCAACCCTACTAAATCCATTCCTTTTATGGCTGCCTATATAATTAGAGCCAACCTTTTAAGGGCAAGAGTCCTGGCAGATATGTCTCATGGTTTATGCATAACCCAGTTCCTTTTGTGTTTCCTGCTGTAAGTTTATGTCTGTAAGTTGCATATTTGAATTAACCATTCCTAGAGCTGGGAATTTCCTTATTACCAGACCAGGAGGCTGCTGTTCAGTTAACTACAAAGTATATTGGAAGAAGAGGCAGTGGGAGAACTGAGCAGTGACAGCGAGGTAAGGACATTGAGAAGGTAAGTGTCCAGGGATTTGTAGTCTCCAGTCTTCCTCCATCTTATACTGCTCATGAGAGATTCTATTAGTCAGGGTTCTCCTGAGAAACAGAACCAATAGGATATTTATAGACATATAAGAGGAGATTTATTATGGGAACTTACTCATGTGATTATAGAGGTTAAGAAGTCCCATAATATGCCATCTGCAAGCTAGGGAACTAGGAAAGCTGGCAGTATAATTCAGTTCAAGTCTGAAGGCCTGAGAACCAGGGGAAGTGATGGTGTAACTGCTGGTCCAAAGTTGAAGGCCTGAGAACTAGTGGGGTGGATTGTTTGGAGTGGGAGGGGGGAGGCATTGGTGTAAATCCTGGAGTCCACAGGCCCAAGACC
Organism: Nycticebus coucang; assembly: GCF_027406575.1. Lineage (NCBI taxonomy): Eukaryota > Metazoa > Chordata > Mammalia > Primates > Lorisidae > Nycticebus > Nycticebus coucang. The sequence goes on along the minus strand of NC_069784.1, from coordinate 52,293,773 downwards.
AGAAGCTCTGATGTCCCAGGGCAGGGGAAGTTGGATGTCTCAGCTCAAGAAGAAAGAGAGAAGTCACCCCTTTCTCTTCCTTTGTGTTCTATTTGGATCCTCAATAGATTAGTTGATGCCTACCCACATTGGGGAGGGTAGATTTTCTTTACTCAGTCTACTGATTTAAATACTAATTTCTTCCCAAAACATCCTCATGAATATACCCAGAAATCATTGTTTTATCAGTTGACCGGTTGTCTCTTAGTTCAGTCAAGTTGTGGCTTCTCCTACGAGTTCTCTCTAGCTGTGTTATAAAATGTTAAATTTCCAATTGCATGATTTTTCCTAATATCATTTCTTCTATTCTTGGAAACAAAAAAACCTTTGGTCTCAAAGGAATCTTTTATTCCCCCTCATGTGAGTTTTAAGTTTAATAATTTTATAACATCCTTAAACTCACTGGTCTTTTCTTCCATTGGCATAATCAAATGGAGTTCATGTTTATACCTGCTTAAGAGTTATTTAGCTTAGTTTAAGAATAGACTTTATGTGGCACTAACTTTAATTTAAGAACAACTGAAATAATAACCACAATAACGATAGCACTGAATAGAATCAATGAAAGAAAACTTTACCGTAATAGTGGGTGGTGGTTGATGTACCACAGTATTTGATGATACTACAAAGTATTTCTTTCAACAAATTCATACATTGGTCCAACAAAGATATAAAACTTATCATTTTTGACAACCTGCTCAAAACCTGAAAGTATTTACAGTAAAGATGAGCACTATGACTTCTTTAAAAACACTAAAAAAGAAAAACAAGTAACCATCTTTTTGCTTGGTTGGAATGATTCCATTTAGTACATACTGCTATTCAGATTTTATTAAATTGCATGATAATTATTGGTTAACTCGGCTGGCTCCTCCAATAAAAAGTAAGTTCCTCTAGGGCATATTAATTACAATTAGTATTAATAAAATTTTGTTTATCCTTGATTAAGTATGTCCAAAAATTCAATAAGAAAAACAAGGGATCACATGAATTAAGTTCATGAACTAACTGGGGCCAGCTGCCTACCTATCCAGCAGGGAGCTCTCAGTTAAATTCATCACCATCTAGGCGTGTTTTAGCAACTCCCACAGGTAGTTATCTGCTTGAGCTTAAATATTGATGTGGATGCTTTTGGGTCATGTTGTTGGAATTTTAAGGGCAAGAGTAGTGATTCCAGAAATCTCCTGGTTAGCAGTACCCATTTTTGGGCCCAATTCAAGTAGTAGGTAGGAACAGAAAAATATTAGGAATGCTGGGATTTTCCTTCCTTCCAAAGGCAAATTTATCTAACTACCATTTCTCTTATTTTTCCCAGCCTGCCTTCTCCTTTTTCCCCTTTTCCTTCTTTTTTACCCAAATAATAAGAAATTTGGCCTTCTTTTTACTTCAAATAACAAGAAGTTTGAGAATGGAGGCTGGGTGGTAGATGGAAGCCAATATCAAAATGTCTTATATTCCTGATGTATTGTCATTGTAAGGGTTTTACTGTATTAGGAACTCAAAATTGTTTGTTGACTGAATGAATAACTATAATTTGCCTCACTCGTCATCACCAAGAAAAGACTTGAACTTCCTAGAAAGTCAGACAACAAAATGTGTAAATAAACCAATATAAGGGATCAACATTTGGTCCCCTGAAATCTTGGGTATCTATAGTAAAGGCCAGACAATTATGTACTAATGACATACTAGCAAGTCTAGATTTAAAAAACTGAGAGAACTACAGGGCATATCTGCATATTTGCTTAGCCTAAATCTCATAGTCAAAACTGTGGCTAATTCTAGCATAAAAGAAGGTTTGCATGTGGTGAAACAGATGGTAGCTGTGGTTGTGACTCAGGATTGGATAGTTGGTGCTGGCAAATGATCTCAATCCAATCTACGATACAATTCATTGGAATCTGAGATTTATTCATTCTGGAGGCTAGCCTATTTATTTATTTTTTAAATTTAAAAAAATTTTTTATTGTTAAATCATAGCTGTGTACATTTGTGCAATCAAGGGGTACAATGTGCTGGTTTCATATACAATCTGAAATATTCTCATCAAACTGTTCAACGTAGCCTTCATGGCATTTTCTTATTGTATGTAGACATTTGTATTCTGCATTTAGTAGGTTTCGCCTGTACCCATTCTAAGATGCACCATAGGTGTGGTCCCGCCCCTTACCTTCCCTCCACCCTAACCTCCCCCCTCCCTTCCCCTCCCTTGGCCCTTTCTCCATATTCTTGAGCTATAATTGGGTTATAGCCTTCATATGAAAGCTATAAATTAGTTTCATAGTAGGGCTGAGTACACTGGATACTTTTTCTTCCATTCTTGAGATACTTTGCTAAGAAGAATATGTTCCAGCTCCATCCATGTAAACATGAAAGAGGTAAATTCTCCATCTTTCTTTAAGGCTGCATAATATTCCATGGTATACATGTACCACAATTTGCTAGTCCATTTGTGGGTCGATGGGCACTTGGGCTTCTTCCATGACTTAGCAATTATGAATTGGGCTGCAGTAAACATTCTGGTCCAGATGTCTTTGTTATATTGTGATTTTTGGTCTTCTGGGTATATGCCGAGTAAAGGAATTATAGGATCGAATGGCAGGTCTATTTTTAGATCTCTAAGTATTCTCCAAACATCCTTCCAAAAGGAATGTATTAGTGTGCATTCCCACCAGCCGTGTAGAAGTGTGCTCTTTTCTCCACATCCACACCAACATCTCTGGTTTTGGAATTTTGTTATGTGGGCTACTCTTACTGGGGTTAGGTGCATTTCTCTGATGATTAAGGATGATGAGCCTTTTTTCATGTGTCTATAGATCATGCATCTGTCTTCTTTAGAGAAGTTTCTCTTCAAGTCCTTTGCCCACCCTGAGATGGGATCACTTGTTATTTTCTTGCTAATACATTTGAGTTCTCTGTGGATTCTGGTTATTAAACCTTTATTGGAGATATAACCTGCAAATATTTTCTCCCATTTTGAGGACTGTCTGCTTGCTTTACTTACTATGTTCTTGGCTGTGCAGAAGCTTTTTAGTTTGATCAGGTCCTAGTAGTGTATTTTTGATACTGCTTCAATTGCCTGGGGAGTCCTCCTCATAAAATATTCACCCAGGCCGATTCCTTGAAGAGTTTTTCCTGCACTTTCTTCAAGTATTTTTATCGTTTCATGTCTTAAGTTTAAATCTTTAATCCAGTGAGAGTCTATCTTAGTTAATGGTGAAAGGTGTGGGTCCAGTTTCAATCTTCTACAGGTTGCCAGCCAGTTTACCCAGCACCATTTGTTAAATAGGGAATCTTTTCCCCACTGAATGTTTTTAATTGGCTTGTCAAAGATCAAATAATGGTAAGTAGCTGGATTCATCTCTTGGTTCTTTATTCTGTTCCAGATATCTACTTCTCTGTTTTTGTGCCAGTACCATGCTGTTTTGATCACTCTGGATTTATAGTACAGTCTCAGGTCTGGTAGCATGATTCCTCCTGCTTTGTTTTTATTTCTGAGTAATGTTTTGGCTATTTGAGTTTTTTTTTTTTCTGATTCCATATAAAACGAAGTATTTTTTCAAGATCTTTAAAATATGACAATGGAGCTTTGATAGGAATTGCATTAAAATTATATATTGCTTTGGGTAGTATAGACATTTTAACGATGTTGATTCTTTCCAGCCACGAGCATGGTATGTTTCTCCATTTGTTAACATCTTCAGCTATTTCTTTTCTTAGAGTTTCATAGTTCTCTTTATAGAGATCTTTCACATCCTTTGTTAGATAAACTCCCAAATATTTCATCTTCTTTGGCACTACTGTGAAAGGAATAGAGTCCTTGACTGTTTTTTCGGCTTGGCTATTGTTGGTATATATAAAGGCTACAGATTTATGGGTGTTGATTTTGTAGCCTGAGACATTGCTATATTCCTTGATCACTTCTAAAAGTTTTGTAGTAGAATCCCTAGTGTTTTCCAGATATATGATTATGTCATGTGCGAAGAGTGAAAGTTTGATCTCTTCTGACCCTATGTGGATACCCTTGATCGCCTTTTCTTCCCTAATTGCAGTGGCTAAAACTTCCATTACAATGTTAAAGAGCAATGGAGACAATGGGCAACCTTGCCTGGTTCCTGATCTAAGTGGAAATGATTTCAATTTAATTCCATTCAGTATGATATTGGCTGTGGGTTTGCTGTAGATGGCCTCTATTAGTTTAAGAAATGACCCTTCTATGCCAATTTTCTTAAGTGTTCTGATCATGAAGGGATGCTGGATATTATCAAAAGCTTTTTCTGCATCAATTGAAAGAATCATATGGTTTTTATTTTTTAGTTTGTTTATGTGTTGAATTACATTTATAGATTTACGTATATTGAACCAGCCTTGAGACCCTGGGATAAATCTCAGTTGGTCATGGTGTATAATTTTTTTGATGTGTTATTGGATTCTGTTTGTTAGGATCTTATTGAGTATTTTAGTGTCAATATTCATTAGTGATATTGGTCTATATTTTCTTTTCTTGTTGGTTCTTTCCCTGGTTTGGGGATCAAGGTGATGTTCGCTTCGTAGAATGTGTTGGGTAGTATTCCTTCTTTGTCTATACTTTAGGAAGAGGTTTAGTAATATAGGTACTAGTTCTTCTTTAAAGGTTTGGTAGAATTCTGACGTAAAGCCATCTTGTCCTGGGCTTTTCTTTTTAGGGAGATTTTGTATAGTTGATGCTATTTCAGAACTTGATATAGGCCTGGTCAACATTTCCACTTCGTTCTGGCTAAGTCTTGGTAGGTGGCATACTTCTCCAAGTATTGGTCGATTTCTTTCAGATTTTCATATTTCTGAGAGTAAAGTTTCTTGTAATATTTGTTAAGGATTTTTTGAATTTCTGCGGGGTCTATTGTTATTTCATCGTTACCATTTCTGATTGATGAAATTAGAGATTTTACTCTTATTTTCCTGGTTAGGTTGGCCAAAGGTTTATCTATTTTATTGACCTTTTCAAAAAACAAACTTTTGGATTTATTGATCTGTTGTATAATTCTTTTGTTTTCAATTTCATTTAATTCTGCTCTGATTTTGGTTATTTCTTTTCTTCTGCTGGCTTTGGGGTTGGAATGTTTTTCCTTCTTCAGTTGCTTGAGATGTCCCATTAAGTTATTAACTTCCTCTCTTTCCATTTTCTTGAGGAAGGCTTGCAGTGCTATAAATTTCCCTCTTAGAACTGTCTTTGCAGAATCCCAGAGGTTCTGTTAATTCATGTCTTCATTGTTGTTTTGTTCCACAAATTTGGTGATTTCCTTCTTAATCTAGTCTATAACCCATCTATCCTTCAGAAAACGTTGTTTAGCTTCCATGTTTTTGTATGGGTATGCAGGTTCCTCTTGTTACTGAGTTCAACTTTTATTCCACGATGGTCTGAGAAGATGCAAAGAATAATTTCTATTTTTTTAAATTTGCTGAGGTTAGATTTGTGGCCTAGGATGTGGTCGATTTTGGAATATGTTCCGTGGGCTCTTGAGAAGAATGTGTATTCAGTTTTTTTGGGATGAAATGTTCTGTAGATGTCTGTTAAGTCCAGATGTTGAATGGTTAAGTTTAAATCTAAGATTTCTTTGCTTAGCTTCTTTTTGGAGGATCTATCCAGCACTGCTAAAGGGGTGTTAAAATCTCCAACTACTATGGAACTGGAGGAAATCAAGTTGCTCATGTCTGTTAGAGTTTCTCTTATAAAATGAGGTGCGTTCTGGTTGGGTGCATAAATATTAATAATTGAAATCTCATCATATTGAGTATTACCTTTAACAAATATGAAGTGTCCATCCTTATCTTTCCTTATTTTGGTTGGTTTAAAGCCTATTGCATCTGCAAATAGGATTGCAATGCCTGCTTTTTTCTGTTTTCAATTTGCCTGGGGTATAGATAACTATCCGTTCACCTTGAGTCTATATTTGGCTTTTAATGTAAGATGAGATTCTTGTATGCAGCAGATGTCTGGCTTGAGTTTTTGTATCCAGTCAGCCAACCTGTGCCTCTTTAGAGGACAATTTAAACCATTCACATTAATTGAGAATATTGATAAGCCTTTTGAGAATCCAGTGGACATTTTTAATCCTTTTGCAACTGTGGAAGTTGGAATTTGATCAAAATTTTCTGGGTGAGTTTACTTTTGTGGTGGAGGATTACTCTGGTCTTTATGGAGGATAGGTCTGAGAATATCCTGGAGAGCTGGTTTAGTTGTGGCAAATTTCTTCAACATGTGAATGTTATTAAAGTATTTAATTTCTCTATCATAAATGAAACTCAGTTTAGCTGGGTACAGGATCCTGGGTTGAAAGTTATTTTGTTTTAGGAGATTAAAAGTTGATGACCATCCTCTTCTAGCTTGAAAGGTTTCAGCAGGGACATCTGCAGTTATTCTAATATTCTTCCCCTTGTAGGTAATGGTTTTCTTTCATCTGGCTGCTTTCAGAATTTTCTCCCTCATATTAACTTTAGTAAAATTGATTATTATGTGTCGGGGGGTGTCTTATTTGGGTTAAGTCATGCTGGAGTTCTGAAACTGTCTGCTACCTGAATTTCAGAATCTCTTGGCATGTCTGGAAATTTCTCTTTCATAATCTCATGGAGAAGAGACTCTGTGCTTTGTGAAGCCACTTCATTGCTTTTGGGGATCCCTATAAGACGAATATTAGTTTTCTTTGAATTATCCCAGAGCTCTCTGAGAGAGTGATCTGTTTTTTTCCCTCCATTTCTCTTCCTCTTTGAGAGTTTGGGAGCATTTGAAAGCTTTGTCTTTAATGTCAGAAATCCTTTCTTCTGCTTGCTCCATTCTGTTACTGAGGGATTCTACTGTGTTTCTCAGATCTTTGAGGGCTGCAACTTCTTGTCTCAATGTGTCAAAATCTTTGGTCCTTTGGTCTTTGAATTCGTTGAATTCTTGAGACATCTTTTAGGTTACTGCTTGGAATTCTAATTTGATCTTATTTTCTATCTGGATTCTGAATTAAATTTCTGACATCTCAGCTATTTGCGCATGGGATCTTGTTATGTGTCTGCCCCATTGTTCCTTGGGGGAGTTGATCTACTCTGATTATTCATATTGTCAGAGTTTTTCCCCTCGATTTTGCCTCATGATTGTTTTTCACCCTTGCCTCTGGCCGTCCTCAGAGTTGGGGAGGTGTCTCTCCAAGATAAACCCCAGCGGGATCCCTGTATTGTTGCTGGATCTTCGTAGGGAGTGACCATGTGTAGCTCCTCTGGGACTGCCCCAGCCAGGAAGTTGTGGTTGTGGGAGCAGCTCCACCTGGATCCAGCAACAGGGTGGGGGTGGGTGGGTGGTGCACACGGTTCTGGGAGTGCCTGGTGCCCAGTGACTTTGGCACAGAGGGCCCAAGGCTCCAGCAGTCTCTGGCCAGGAGAAGGGCTCAACACAGATGCAGGGAGGGCTCCAGAGGGCACGCAGCTACCAGAGTCCCTGACCAGATGGGCGGGTGTGGAGGCAGGGAGGATATGGGAGGATGGGGTTGTGTGGCTCGTGGGGAGGCCTGGTGGGTGGGGTAGCGGGTCCCGGTGCAGCTCTTCCGGAGGTGGGAGGGAGCCAATTGCGGGTCCCAGCGCAGCTCTTCTGGAGATGGGAGGGTGCTGATTGTGGGTCCCAGTGCAGCTCCTCAGGAGGTCCGGGAGGGTGCCGATTGCTGGTCCCAGCCAGCTAGCCTATTTCTAATTCATATTTACTGCTAAATGTAGCCTTTTCATAGGTCCTAACTGAAAGTGTACGGTATTACCAGAGCTCATTCTCCTTGGTAAACTCTGACTCCAGTTTTTGCTTCTCTAGTATTTGAGGCTGCCAGTAGCTCTGCTCCGCTTCCCAAAGTCATAGATATTACTTAAGAATCTACAAATGTTTCTAGAAGATTGAAGCTGAATGCTGTGTTCACCTGTCCCTTGTCACGGATCTTTTTCCTCAAGTCCTTGCTGCTTTGATAGTTTCCAGAATCTTCAAATTAATGTTTTTTCTTTCAAATATTTCATCCAGGTTGTCTAGCTGTCCTTAGAAGAAGAATTGGTCTACCACAGTTGGAAGTATCAAACTTCAGACATGAATTTTCCAGATACTTCTCACATAGCTAGCAGTAAAAGGTTGTACTATACTTGGCTTGTTATGCTCATATTGTGTTAAGAAAATAAATAACAATTACAACAATAAGAACCCACTTTTGATTAGGTACTGAGGTAGGATGGTTTTTCATGACCCAGTGACTAGTTGTTTCCCACCAGGCCCAAGGCAATACTGTAAGGAGAGAAACTGGAGTCCTACCACTTCCCTTTCTATACCTTCTTCTTAGGATATCTATAATCTCTTCATCATGGCAGAAGCCTTTCTTGATTTATCTTATCAGCGCAGAACTTATCACAGTATCTTGCATGTCATCTGTGCATGTGTTGAGTGACTGAATCTTGACTCTATTGCTTTCTGTACTCCTTAGTAATGTGAAGAAAATACCATTACCCAGCACAACAGCAGCAGTCTGGGGATACGCAGACTTGTGTTCTTGTTCCCATGTAACACAGAGAAAATCATTCCTAGGTCTCAGTATCCTTATCTACTAAATGAGAAGTTTGGACTAGATGCTCTTTTAGAATTCTTCCAGTTTAAATTGTAAGTATTTATAACATATAGCCATCCCAGTAGTATTTCTATTTTAAAAATAATTAAAAAAAATAAGTTTCTAGGTCATAGGGTATTGTGAAGTGTTTTGGAATGGGAGTCCTTGCCCTGCAAAGTTACTCCTATCATCCTCCCTTGCACCATTCATGCCAGGACAGAAGAACCCGTTGAGGGCTTGTTGTGTGTCAGGCACTGTGCTGGACTTGAGATTCTCAACCTTCATTGTCCACTAGGCATGCCTGTTGCATTTTAAAATTACCTAGAAATTGAAAAAATGGAATCTGGAGATCTGTATTTTTTAAAAGTCCTCTGGTTCTAATTCTGACATATAATTATGGCTGAGAACTGCTGAGCTTGGCACAGCATTGCTTATTTGTATCTTTATGATGACCAGATGAGGGAAGTAGTATCAACTGTCTTTCAAGTAAGTGAATGGAGGTGCAGCAGGAAGAAGTGTCTGCTTCACAGTTACATAGCCAGTAAGTGGCTGGACCTGATTTTATATGCAGGTCTTTTGACTCCCAAGTCCAGAGCATTATCCTCAGTTAGCAACAATGATTGAATATCTTTCAAGTTCAAGAAGTTTTGTTAAGGGGGACTCATGGCAGCTATGGTTTGCGGTGTTCTAGGAAGGAAAAAGTTGACAAGCTTGGTAACGGCTTCTGTCTATTTCACGCATCCTGGCACTCACTCAGTGCCGTGGAGCAGAGGTTGTTCACAGTATAAACAGGTAACCAGCAATGAGGACATGCCTGTTGCGATGGAAAATCCTTATAAGGAGCCTCTTAAGAAATGTATCTTGTGTGGAAAACGTGTAGATTATAAGAATGTACAGCTTTTGTCCCAGTTTATTTCTCCATTTACTGGATGCATTTATGGAAGGCACATAACAGGTCTTTGTGGGAAGAAACAGAAAGAAATCACAAAAGCGATTAAAAGAGCTCAAATAATGGGGTTTATGCCAGTTACATATAAGGATCCTGCGTATCTCAAAGACCCTAAAGTTTGCAACATCAAGTATCGGGAATAAGTGATACGTTACTACCAATAAACTTATTTTACAGTAAAAAAAAGAAAAGTTTTGTTAAGCACTTGGAAGAATACAAAGATGACAAATATGGTCTCTGTTCTTTAGGTGGAAAGTACCTAGCTATTACCTGACAGGTGATTTTCTACATATTATCTCTTTAAATCCTATGAATTATCCTCTAAGAGTAGACGTTATTAACTCAGTTTTAATATGAAGAAAGCAAGATTTTCAGAAATTTAACAATTCAGCAACTTGCCTTTTTCCAAATAGAGCTAGTAAGTGAAAGACCTTAAATTTGCATCTAAGTCCCTCTGTCTACAAAGACTGCTTCATCAGGACTGTCACTATAGTACAGTTTGTGGGGAACATACGATAATAACTATAGTATTATATAAGCCAATGTACAATTCAGTGCCATAACAGAGCACAACCTGGATTGAAGAAGGTTTTCTTGAGGGACGTAGCAATATTTTAGTATCTGACTTCTGAGGGATTTCTACCTGCCTTCTACTACAAAATGTATTCTCTGGAATATATATATATATATATTCTCTACAAAATATATATATATATATATATATATATAGAGACAGAGTCTCACTGTACCGCCCTTGGGTAGAGTGCTGTGGCATCACACGGCTCATAGCAACTTCTAACTCTTGGGCTTACGCAATTCTCTTGCCTCAGCCTCCCGAGCAGCTGGGACTACAGGTGCCTGCCACAACGCCCGGCTATTTTTTTGTTGCAGTTTGGCCGGGGCTGGGTTTGAACCCGCCACCCTCGGCATATGGGGCCGGCGCCCTACTCACTGAACCACAGGTGCCACCCTCTCTGGAATATTAATATTTTAAAGAACATTATAAATGTTATTATGTCAGTGGTTTCTTACAGAATTGGCAAAAGGGATAACCCTTTAATCGTTTAATCAACCCTTTAGAAACTCTTTCCAAAGCAGATGAGAGAGCACTGGCAATACTAAAACAACACCCCAAAACAAACAAACAAAAAGACTTAAATTCAACAATATCAATGCTTAAGTTGAATGAATATGGACTAAAATCTTTATTTAAAACATAGATTTTCAGATGGGTAAAAAAGTGAAGACTCAAATTTATGATATCTAGAAGAGACAAAATTGAAATACAAAGAAAACACATATAGGTTCATAGTCAAAGGATGGAAAAAGGTATGTAATAGTAGATAGAAGCAACTTGGCTCCCTCTTTGCTGACGACATGATCTTATACTTAGAGAACCCCAAAGACTCAACCACAAGAGTCCTAGAAGTCATCAAAAAATACAGTAATGTTTCAGGATATAAAATCAATGTCCACAAGTCAGTAGCCTTTGTATACACCAATAACAGTCAAGATGAGAAGCTAATTAAGGACACAACTCCCTTCACCATAGTTTCAAAGAAAATGAAATACCTAGGAATATACCTAACGAAGGAGGTGAAGGACCTCTACAAAGAAAACTATGAAATCCTCAGAAAGGAAATAGCAGAGGATATTAACAAATGGAAGAACATACCATGCTCATGGATGGGAAGAATCAACATTGTTAAAATGTCTATACTTCCCAAAGCAATCTACCTATTCAATGTCATTCCAGCAAAATACCAACATCGTACTTTCAAGATTTGGAGAAAATGATTCTGTGTTTTGTATGGAACCGGAAAAACCCCGTATAGCTAAGGCAGTTCTTAGTAATAAAAATAAAGCTGGGGGCATCAGCATACTAGGTTTTAGTCTGTACTACAAAGCCATAGTGCTCAAGACAGCATGGTACTGGTACAAAAACACTTGGAATCAAATTGAAAACCAGGAAATGAAACTAACATCTTACAACCACCTAATCTTCGATAAACCAAACAAGGACATACCTTGGGGGAAAGACTCCCTATTCAATAAATGGTGTGGGGAGAACTGGATGTCTACATGTAAAAGACTGAAACTGGACCCACACCTTTCCCCACTCACAAAAATTGATTCAAGATGGATAAAGGACTTAAATTTAAGGCATGAAACAATAAAAATCCTCCAAGAAAGCATAGGAAAAACACTGGAAGATATTGGCCTGGGGGAAGACTTCATGAAGAAGACTGCCATGGCAATTGCAACAACAACAAAAATAAACAGCTTCGGCCCCAGAGTCCCGGAGATTACGGTGTGTGCAAGGCCGCCGCCGCCAGGAAGGAAATCCGATCGAGCCAGTGGCTTCTGTTGAACACGATGCCCTTCGTCATTCTTCTGAACGGCCACCTTTGCCTTAGTTCAGTTAAATGAGTGGGTCTATTTCTGGATTCTCTATTCTGTTCCATTGGCCTTCTATTTATCTTTGTGCCAGTTTCATAGACTTAATTACTGCAGTTTTATAAAAAGGATGGCTAAGTGACAGTTCTTCTACTTCATTCTTCAAGATTATCCTGGCTATTATTGGCTGTTTGAAATTTAATATTCATTTTAGAATCAGCTTGATAATTGACACACACAGAAAGAACATGCTGGAATTTGATTTGATTTCATTGCATCTCTAGACCAGAGTTCTTCAACCTTTTTTATCTCATGGCACATTTGAACCTATACTTAAATTTCCAAGGCACTCTTAAATTATGTTGATCAAAAAAAAAAAAAAAGGTTAAAGAAAAGAATATAATTACTGTGCTTTAAGCATTGTTCGAAAATAATTTAGTTGGGAGGAGAGCAAGATGGCGGCCAGTAACAGCTTCCTTGCATCTGGGCACCATGAGTCTGGGGAGATAGGACTCCAGGCATCTCTGGCTGGTGGGATCTGCCTATCATCACCCCTGTGAGGATACAGGGAGTCAGCAAGAGACTTCTGGACCCCAAGAGGAGGATTAAAACAGTGGAAAACTGTCAAGTGGTCACGTGTGTTCAATCAGTCTAAACCCACCGCAACTGTAAGTTCAGTAGCAGCGAGACTGCAAACTGGAAAGGCCTTACCTGTGAACTGTTTTGGTGTCTTTGGACTTGACACTCAGTTGAACTGCCTTGGGGAGAGCCTGAGCGGGAGTGCGGAGAACTTTGGCCATTGTCTAGGGCCCCAGTCTGAGCCGCGGAGCCAGACGGAGCTAATAGTGTTTGGCTGTGGGCCACAGGGAGCCATTGTGAGTGATCTGCCCCGGCAAGCTCCACCCTCAGGGTCAGCAGAGCTAGAATTGGGTGGGAGCCGGTAACCTAATGACTGAGTAGCCTAAGGGTGGGGTCTAAGCTGCCTTGCAGACCTAACCCTCAGGGGCAGAGTGAGACCGGTTTTGGCACACTGGGTAAGTGGATAGCCACTTCAGCAGTGATTCCAGCGACAAGCACTTTCCTGGGAAAGCTTCTGCTCAGCAAGTTTACAAGTTCAAAGTACCTTTTAAGTGGGCTGAAGAGAGATTTAGGGTGTCTACCTGCTGGGCTTTGAGAAATCAGCAGCCTCCACTCATATCAGAACTGTGATTAACATCTCATACCCCAGAAGACCACGTGTTGCCCAGACAATAGTCAACAACATATACATACTGCTTTGTTTTTGGTTGTGTTTTTTTTTTTTTGGTTGTTTTTTGGTTTATTTTGATGTTGTTGATGTTGTTTTGTTTTTTAATTTCAACCTTTTCCATACAGATCTTTTTTCTTTCTCAATTTTTCTAGTTTAATTATAATTTCCCATTGCTGCCTTTTTCAATAACTAGAACTTCATTTTTGCTAGTGTTTCTACCACTATTATTTGGTTTTTCACCCAATTTTATCCCGTAAAGTTTTCTGTCTGCTTGTTTTGGTTTGATTTATAGCATTTTTGTCTTTCCTCTCTACTTGGTGGAGGTGGGGTACTGTGTCTGATCAGGTTAGCAAAGAGCTGCTGACCTCAAGTGAACCACCCAACTGGGCACCCCCAGAAGGTGGTTTTTTTTTTTAAGGTTGTGTCAAAGTACCCTACTGTACACCTATATTGCTCTGTCTCCCTCTTTCTGTGCCTCTCTTCTTTTTGTCAATATTCCTTTTACCCACCCCCTCTCCTTTCTCTATTTTTTTTTTCTTTTCACTCAGTCCTCCTTTCGTTCATCCCTTTCTTGCTCTTCAACCTTCTCACCCTTCTGGTCCTGTACCAAAAGGACTCATCGAACCCTTAGTCCACAGGCACAAGAACTTAAAGAGCAAAAGGAAGTGAAAGGAAAATTAGGGCAAGGAAACAGATAAAACAAAAATAAAAAAATGGGACTTCATTAAACTGAAAAGCTTCTGTACAGCTAAGGAGACAATAACCAAAGCAAAGAGACAACCTACACAATGGGAAAGGATATTTGCATATTTTCAATCAGACAAAAGCTTGATAACTAGGATCTATAGAGAACTCAAATTAATCCACATGAAAAAAGCCAACAATCCCATAGATCAATGGGCAAGAGACATGAATAGAACTTTCACTAAAGACGACAGACGAATGGCTAACAAACACATGAAAAAATGTTCATCATCTCTATATATTAGAGAAATGCAAATCAAAACAACCCTGAGATATCATCTAACCCCAGTGAGAATGGCCCACATCACAAAATCTCAAAACTGCAGATGCTGGCGTGGATGTGGAGAGAAGGGAACACTTTTACACTGCTGGTGGGACTGCAAACTAGTACAACCTTTCTGGAAGGAAGTATGGAGAAACCTCAAAGCACTCAAGCTAGACCTCCCATTTGATCCTGCAATCCCATTACTGGGCATCTACCCAGAAGGAAAAAAATCCTTTTATCATAAGGACACTTGTACTAGACTGTTTATTGCAGCTCAATTTACAATCGCCAAAATGTGGAAACAGCCTAAATGCCCACCAACCCAGGAATGGATTAACAAGCTATGGTATATGTATACCATGGAATACTATTCAGCTATTAAAAAAAATGGAGACTTTACATCCTTCGTATTAAGCTGGATGGAAGTGGAAGATATTATTCTTAGTAAAGCATCACAAGAATGGAGAAGCATGAATCCTATGTACTCAATTTTGATATGAGGACAATTAATGACAATTAAGGTTATGGGGGGGAGGAAAAGCAGAAAGAGGGATGGAGGGAGGGGAGTGGGGCTTTGGTGTGTGTCACACTTTATGGGGGCAAGACATGATTGCAAGAGGGACTTTACCTAACAATTGCAATAAGTGTAACCTGGCTTATTGTACCCTCAATGAATCCCCAAGAATAAAAAAAAAAAAAAAAAAAAGAAGCAACTTGGTGTGGCTACATCAGTAAGGTTAGACTTAATTTCCAGAAATAAAGAGGGACATTTCACAGTGATAAAAGGATCAATTCATCAGGAAGATTTCATAATCCTAAATGTAAATGCATCTAATAGCAGAAGTAAAATGTGCCAAAGCTAAAGGGGAAATTAGACTAATACCTGATTTTCGTGTGAGATTTTAAATAACTCTAAGTAACTTACAGAGAAAATAGGTAAAAGATCAGCAAGGATAAAAAGCTTTGAGTAACACAACCAACAACTTGATCTAATTGACATTATAGGACAATCCACACTACAATAGCAGAATAAACACTCTTTCAAGTGTGCAGGGAACATTCATCAAGGTGGATCATATTCTGGGTCATAAAATAACTCTCAATACTGTTTTTTTTTATTTAACTGGCATCCAGATTTTATTGTTATTTCTTTTGGCATCAAAAGTTTAAAATATGGCTTTTCAATACTTTCAAAATATTATTATTATTCGGAATATATTCTCAAACCACAATAAAATTAAATTAGAAATTAATAACAATAAGGTATCTGGAAAAGTCCCCCAATATTTGGAAATTAAATAACACATTTATAAATAACCTATGTCTTAAAGAAATCACAAGAGGAATTGAAAAATATTTTAAACTGAATGAAGCAAAACCAAAAAACAATTTTATTTTAGAATACAATAAAACCAAAAAACATCATCTCTTAAGAATATAGATATACAATCCTTATCAAAACATTGGCACACAGAATTGACCAATATACAAAAGGGATAATTAAAAAATATGAAAAATTCCAAAATTCCAACAGTCTAGGGCAAGTGTCCTTACAATTAAAGGATTTCTTTACTTCTGGTTAGATGCCTAGTAATGGGATTGTAGGATCAAAAGGGGGGTCTAATTTCAGTTCTTTGAGGATTCTCCATAATTCCTTCCAAAAAGGTTATATTAGTTTTCAGTCCCACCAAAGGGTAAAAGTGTTCCCTTCTTTCTACACCAGATTTTTAAAATATAAATTGATATGCTGACTCTAAAATTTATGTGGAAATGTAAAGGACTTGAATAGCCAAAGCATTCTGGAAAAAGAATAAATATGGAGAACTCCTATTATCTGATTAAAGAAATACTTTAAAATTATAGTAATCAAGACAGTGTAATATTGATCTAAGCATAGAAAAATGGGTCCATGAAACAGAATCTAGAATCTAGAAAGCGACTCATACATATATGGTCAATTGATTTTTGATAAATCATCAACTTAATTTGGTAGGGAAAAGGAAAACTTTTCCCAAAATCATGCTGAAGTACCTGGATAAATGTATGAAAAAGTGAAACTTTACCCTTACCCCATATTACATGTGAAATCAATTTGAGATGGACTTAAACTTAGACTTAAACATAAAATTTTAAATTATGAAACTTCTAGAAGAAAACATGTGCAAACTTGTGCAAGAAAGTTCATGGCAGCTTTATTTACAAAAGCTAAGAACTGTAAACAATTCAAGTGTTCATGAGCAGGAGAATGAGTAAACAAATCATGGAATATTAGACAGCAATAAAAAGGAACAAATGACCATTGCACACAACAACATGAAAGAATTTCAAGAGCATTATCCTAAGTTCAGGAGGCCAGGCAAAAAGGCATATGATTTTATGACTCCATTTATGTGAAAAACTATAAAAGGCAAAATTATAGTGATAGAAATCAGATCCACAGTTGCCAGGGGACAAGGAATAAGAGGTAGGTATTGATTGAGATAGGCTAGAAGGAACTTTTTGGGGGTGATAGAAATGTTCTGAATCTTGATTGCAGCATGATTATATGACTTTATACCTTTATGAACACTTATTAAGTTGTATGCTTTTTAAATCTGAGATAGACTCTTAACTTTGTTGCCCAGACTAGAGTGTTGTGCTATAATCACAGCTCACTGCAACCTCAAACTCCTGGGCTCAAACTGTCCTTTTGCCTCAGCCTTACTAGTAGATGGGACTACAGGTGTGTGCCACCACATCGGCTAATTTTAAATTTTTTTTGTAGAGATGGGGGTTTCACTATGTTGCTTAGGCTGGTCTCCAACTCCTGGCCTCAAGTAATTCTCCCACCTTTGCCTCCCAAGGTATTGGGATTATTGGCATGAACTACTTACTATACCCAGCTTAAAGTTCACTTAATATGTACTGTGTATAAGTTATACCTCAATAAAGGTGATTTAAAAACACAATTTATGAAGACAGGTATTTATTATAAGTACACTTATATGTACTGTGTATAAGTTATACCTCAATAAAGGTGATTTATAAACACAATTTATGAAGACAGGTATTTATTATACTTATTACAATTGGGAACATGGAGATCAGAGAGATGATGCTATCTTGCCTAAGTTCATGTAGCAAGTGAGTGGCGTGGCCAAAGTTTGAACCTCCATCAGATGTTGATGCCAAAGGCCTTGTTCTTTCTGTGACACACAGAACTTAAAAACAATTGTTCCTGTGTATGTTACTTACACATGCAGATATCTTCCATTTCTTCAAGTAGCATGGAAGCTCTTCAAAGTCAAGGACTTTCCTATATACTAAGAGGTTTGGGGGTAGAGTCAGGGTGAGGGTCCAAAAGGAGAGGAGGCCAGTTCATGGATTGAGGAGAGGCTTTATTGAAAAGAGCAGAATGCAGTCTGACCAGAGTCAGCGCCCAGCTCACAATTTCAAGAGGTTTTTATTGGTGCAGTTAGAGTTCCAGTGGGGGCTATGAGACGTGGGAGAAGTCATCTTTTTTTTCTGTAGAAGGAATGATGCTGTCTCAGGGATTGATCTTAGAATTACTTCTTTCCACCAAAATATTAATCTTGCACCAGGCCTTAGGAGATTGCTTGTTCTGATGTTTCCCAAGAACACTGGCCTTGAAGCATTTCAGGAGTGTGGGGAGAGGGTGCTGTGACCATGCCATTTGGTCTCTGACCTGCTTTCCATTGCTATCTGTCCTCAGATTTCTTCCCCGCATATGCCTCTTTTCTAGTCCCCCAGCTGGCTTGCAGAGTGCTCTGTAACAGAGTCAGTCTGTAGACCTCAGCTTGTCCACCAACTGTGTGCAGTGACTTTGAATGAATTTTGAGTAATTGATCTTTTCTGTCTTCCAGGCGTCTGGGGTCCCTGGGCTAGTTAGCTAGTTGGCCTTGCTGACATCAGCTTTATGTGCTGCGCAAATATTACCATTGTCTATTCCAGAAAAAAGATGAGGAAGCACTGATCTAGATGGACAGTTGGAATTTAAAAGGGAGAGAGGGTAATCCTGGCTGAGATGCTCTCCCATCAAGGACCTATGAGGAAGACCAGGGAGGAAGGAAAGGGAGTAGCAGAAGGGGAAAAGAGGGTGGATTGGAGTGGGAACAAGCTTGACATATGTTTTGGCACAGTGAGCAGAGCAGCCAAGTTGGAGCTGGGTTAGTGGAGATGCATCTGAAAGGGAGATGGGCACTTTCTGCTGAGGGCCTGGCCTCTGGGCTAACAGTTGAAATGTGTTCTGAATCACAAAGCCCCCGGTCAGATCTTACACAGGCATTGGCGCCTGCCTGTGTTGGGGAGGGGAGGATGTGTGTTAAGAATAATGCTGTTCCTGGACTTTTTGGCTGAGGGTCGTGCTGGATGCTGGGAAGGGCCAGCCCCTCATCCTGGAGCCTCTGGTGAAGTCTGGCTTTCCTTTTCACACAGTGCTTGTTCCCAGCCCCTGGCTCTCTCCCCCGGGCCGGGAGTGGGGGGCAGAGGAGGACATCCGTGGGGACAGTTCCTGTTTCTCTGCTTTTGCAGGCCCTTGCCTTCCTGAACGTGATATGATTGTTTCCCTGGGCACAGTGCAAAGATGCCAGTAGAGAACGGAAGTATCTCATGCCTCAGCAATTTTTTTTTTAAGGCAAAACAGAAAGGCTATTGAACTTGGAAACCCTGGACCTGAAGTCTTCTCTTCCTGGTATGGGTTCAGGGACATTGTAAAGAGCCAGATATGCAGCGAGGGGCTGATTTGACTCCCATCCATCAGCTAAGCGGTGGCATTGGTACTAAATTCCTTCTTGCTCTCAAACTGCTATATTTATGCATCATTCCCCTTGGGAATCTTAGGACATGGAACTGGAGGACTTTATCACTGTTTCCTCTCTTTCCACATCTCATCCCCCTTTAATGTTCATTCATTCATTTTTTTTTTCACTTGTTTAACAGGTATTTTTTGAGTACCTACTTGTGACATGCTAAGACATACATTTGGTCTTTGTCTCTGGTTCCAGGCACAGAGTTCCTGAAACCCTAGGAACTTCCAGAGCAAGAGGAATGTCTCTTGTTATTCAAAATGAGCCCCTTCCAAACACACCAGAGTTTATGCTAATGGAGCTGTTACCAGAAAGAGAAAGTATTAGAGGGCCTGTCTTTTAGCCCTATCTACTGACTTCTGGGAAAAGGGGAGGGGGTGAAGATTAAGCTCAAGAAAAACTCTCAAACAAGACTTGCTGAGCTTCCAGGGTGCTGAACCCCTGGAGGTGGTAGAGGGTGTTGCCCAGAGAGAGCGTGCCAGCTCTGTGCACCGCCCAGCCCTCCATACGTGCCCCCTGTATATCTTCCGTCTGGCCAGTTTGGAGTTGTATCCTTTATAATAAATAGGCAAACATTAAGTAAAATGTCTCCTGGAGTTCTGTGAGCCATTCTAGCAAATCATCAAAACTGAGGAGAAGGTTGTGGGAACCTCTGATTTACAGCTGGTTGGTCAGAAGTATGGGAGGCCCAGACTTGGAACTGGCATGTGAAGTGAGGGCCAGTCTTGTGGGACTAAGCCCTTAACTAGGGGGATCTGAAACTAACTCCCAGTCAAGAGTGCCAGAATTGAATTAAACGATAAGACATCCAGCAGGTGTTCAGAGAATTTGAGAACTGCTTAGTGTGGAAAAAACTCACATAGCTGTGTCAGAAGTGCTGTGTGAGAGTACAGAGAAACAAAGTGTGATTGTGTTTTCCCAGACTGTTATGTGCCTGATACTGTGTTAAATATGATAAATATGCCAGTGCTTAGGAGAGGCCCCCATCCTTAACACCCTGAGGGAAAGATCTTCCATTCAGATATGGTTATATCAGGCTCCCTTCCCTTCCCTTCTTTTTTTCCAGGGTCTTGCTCCATCACCCAGGCTGGAGTACAGTGGCCTACTCAATGTACCTTTGAACTCCCAGGCTCAACCAATCTTCCCACCTCAGCTTCCTATATAGGTGATACTATAGGTGTACACCATCATGCCTGGGTATTTTTAAAATTTTTTGTTGGGGTCTTGCTGTATTGTCCAAGTTGTTCTCAAACTCCTGGCCTCAAGTGATCCTCCTGCCTCAATCTCCCGAAGTGCTGGAATTGTAGGAATGAACCACAGTGCCCAGCCTCATACAACCTTCACTATTTCACAATTGCCTATAGACTATAGGCAAGACATTTCAGTCATAAGTCAGGTATATTAGTAAGGTACTGAATGTTTTCTAAAATTTGTCTCATGATTCTAGGCATATTAATTATCTACTTCTATATAAGAAGTTATCTCAAAATGTAGTGGCTTAGATCAGTGCACACTTGCTGTCTGGGTATGACTGTAATTAAGATGCCATCTGGGGCCATGTCAATACAAGGTTGAACTGGGATGAAATCTGTTTCAAAGCTCACCCAGTGGTTACTGGCAGGATTCATTTCCTTGTGGGCTGCTGGACTGAGGGCCTCAGATCCTCACGGGCTGCTGTTTGGGGCTGCCTCAGTTCCTTGCCCACTGGGCATCTCCACAGGGCAGTTGGCTATATCAATGTGAATGAAGGGGGGAGAGAGAGCAAGAGCAGGACAAAAGTCAGTCCAGTCTTTTATAAGCTTATTGCATGGGGTGGGGACTATGCAAGCAGAGTTCAAATATCAGGAGGCAGACACTGGCAGCCATTTCCAAAGCCACCTATTGTACCAGGCTTCCTGACTGCCTCTCCACTGTTTATACTCTAGGTTCTAGACCAAATTATGTCCTAGGTGTCCCGTTCTTTTCTACCTCTTCACTTTTTCTTGGGCTATTCCTTCCATATAAATCTCTTCACCTCTGCAGATATCTATTAACACCGATAAGTACATCTCAGACAGCTCTGTTCCATTTCTGACCAGATCTAGGATTGATCTTCTCCTCTGGAGGAGTCCTGGGTAACCCCAGGGCCTTATCTCTTATTGGCTGTTACCCTGTTCTGCTCTGTGTGAGATGCCAGTTTGTATAAGTGTATGGCCCTACTCTCAGCCGATTTGGTTCCTGAGAATTATGCCTCTTTTGGCTATAGCACAGTTCCTGGGACACAGTGAACAGTCAAACATTTGTTGAATTGCAAACAACTGTGAGGTCAGGGAGTCTAGGTTCTGTGTAGTCAGGATATGTTAAGGGCAGTGGCAGAGAAACCCCGTGCTTCTCAAATAGCCCTGCATGGTGGACCTAAACCAGAACAGCTGCCTTGCTGCGACTCTAGGGATTAGTTGAGAGCTGGAAGTCTGCAGAGACTGTGGGCTGCAAGAGACCAAAAGCCACTAACATCTGATCTCCATACAGGAACTTGGGGAGACTAGAGTCAGGCTATCTTATTCTTATCATTCCATATAAAGAAACTCTCTTCATGACCTTAGTAAAGCCAATGAACTAGAAATTGAAGGGGAAGGGAACTAATTTAACCTATGAATTTTGCTAGCATTTAGTACTCAGAAAATTCCCTATAGTGGGTATCATTACACCTATTTTTAAAGATTAAAAACGAAGTCCACAAGATTCAGAGAGAAAAGTAATTGGATGGAGCTTAGTAAGGAGTGTCCAACCTTTTTTTTTCTCCTCTGCTGTATATTGGTAAAATAAGTGTTGTCTTGGGCCACTCATTAAATACAAAAGCACTAATGAAAGTTATTTAGCAAAATAAGGTCTGTGCATACTTTCCATGATATCCAACACCACAGATAAGCAAAAAAAGTCCTCACAAAATCAGCATGGGGCCTGCTGGCTGCAGGTTGGACACTCCTGAACATAGTGATTCAAATTCAGGTGTGGCTGTGAAAGCTGTGTTCCATTAGAACTGTGCAATTCTGTCAATATTTGCTGAGCACCTAATGTGCGCAAATCTCTGCTAGAGTATTAAAGATTTTAAAAGGCATAAGGCATGGATCTTCTCTTTCAAGAGGTTATGATCTAGAGTTGGGGGGTGTAGGATAACTGAATGAAAGACAGGGAAGTCCTACACACACACACACACACACACACACACACACACACACACACACACACGAAAATAAAACTGAGTGATTTAAACTGGGGAGACTGGGGGAAGTTTTGTACGGGAGGCAGAGATTAAAGTAAAGGTGTAGACCTCTGAGTTTAAAAAAAAAAGGAACTATATACCTCTTCCTAGCCTCACTCAGCCCTCACTGTCTTCTAATCCTGGGCAAGGTATGTGCTCTTGACACTCTTAGGTGTAACAAGGATTAGAATAAAGCTATATTTGGTGATACGTTAGTATACATGAACCCAGATTTAATGAAACCTAAATCAGGAAATACTGGATTATCAACCAAGAGGATAAACCAGAGTATATTTCTATCTAACAAATTGGATTACTAAAGCCAACTTAAGTGATTAAATGAGACATAAGTGCTCTGTGAACAAAAAAACACTCTTCATATGTGAAATAACAAAATATTCCTAAGTCTGTGCTTTTATGCAGTTGATTTTGTGAACCTCGTGCAGGACTGCACATTCATCTTGATTATATTTCATCTTCTTGTCCTGGGGAGAATTGTTTTGGATCTCTACTTTGTCATTCTTTGCATTTTTTATTTTTAGTTTCATTTGTGCTATATCTTAATAAACATCTTCTGTTTTCATCCAAGTTATTGTTAAAGATAGGACAGGGCTGAGGCCAGTGGGCAGTGGCAGGTGGTGGTGGATGGGTGATGCCTGGGGATGCTCACATCCCGATGGCCTTGGCATGGCTGCTCTGGGAAGCATAGTGATACAGACTTGTGCACTTGGCTTCTTCTCCTCTGAGTAGTCAGGACAAACTAAAATAACCACTTTCAAGTGTTATGTAAAGATCTCTGCAACAATAAAAATTCACATCTATGAGTTTTGTAAGTGCTTTCACATCGGTTGTCTCATTTGGGCTCCACAACAACCTCATGAGCGGGGGTGTACAGATGTTGTTGGATGGATTCTCAGAGAATGCTGATGAAATCAAGGCTGTCAGAAGTTAAGTAACTTCCCGAGGCTGGTATAGCAGTAAGCAGGAGATCTGGGTCTCAAATCCTCATCTAACTTCAGATCTCTAATTTTTTTTACTTGCCTAATAATCATAGCCATTTTCATTGAAAGTTAAAACAGTTTCCTTTTTGTCAGTCTTTAAACTTGTAAGGACTGGCTGGTTGTGTGTTTCTTCATTTGTCTCTGGGAAGGCAGAGCTTGTGTTGTCCTGTTAATAGCTATATCCTTTGTGCCTACCTGGTGACTTGGGATGGTATCTGTGCTCAGTGAGTGTATGCCGAATACATAAATAAAAGATTAAATACAAACTATTATCTAAATGTAATTGTTAATAATAACAGTTCTTGTTTTAGTTAGCAGGGCAGGGCTTTTAAATTGCTTCCTTCCATCAAATTCTGAATAAATATGGCAATATGGGCATACCAAGTTCTAATATAGAGCTCCAGGCTCTCTAAGTACACTGTTTATCCTTGATGATAGGTATGGGTTAGTGGTGTTATCATCTTATCACCCAGGAGAACAGAGATTTTTTTTTCTTTATCTCACCCAAGACTGCACAAGCATTTTTCAGAAGCAGCTGTTAATAGATTTTATGTTTCATTATATTCAGTCCATTGCTGAGGATGCTAAATCCTGCTAAAGCTACCAGGCACCAGAGCCTTCTGCTGCTTTTCAAGGGTCTACAATACTCCCAAATTAATTCATGGAAATGGCTGCAGGATTGTGGAAAAACAGCTGGTTATATCCCAGCAGAATTAGCTGCAACCAGTTAAGCCACTTTCAGAGAGAAGGCAGGAAATCTCTTGCAAAAATCACCCACATTCCTCATAATATAATAGCAAGTAAATCTATTCCTGTGCAGACTCTGGTGCCTGGTTGGTTTAGGAAGATTCAGGGGCAGACAGACAGCTGTAGTCTAAAAACTGGAAGAGATCTTACAGCCAGGTCTGGATCTTTGATTTGGTGACTCTGTTACAGATGGGGTAACATTTTGAATACAGTGAGAAACGATTTGTCAGTAAAATTGAAACAGAAATGCGAACAGGCAGAAAACTTTGAGCAAGATTCAGGCAGCTGTGATGGTATTGGTTCTTTTTCCCTGACTGAGATGGGCAACAATCTGTTGGTCGTTAAGCCTATAGTCCCTGAAGTGGCCTACAAACAGAATAGGAGGACAGCCTGCTTATGGTAGTCAAACCATAGCCTATTTACTTAATAGTCTTTCTCTTCCTTCCTTCCTTCCTTCCTTCCTTCCTTCCTTCCTCCCTTCCTCCCTCCCTCCCTCCCTCCCTTCCTTCCTCCCCTCTTGCTCTATTATTTGAGACAGAGTTTTATTTTGTCACCCTGGGTAGAGTGACGTGGCATCATCGTAGTTCACAGCAACCTCAAACTCTTGGGCTCAGCCTCTTGAGTAGCTGGGACTACAGGTGCCTGCCTCAATGCCCAGCTAGTTTTAGAGGCGAGGTCTTGCTCTAGCTCAGGCTGGTCTTGAACTCCTGAGCTCAGGCAATCCACCCGCCTTGGCCTCCCAGAGTGCTGGGATTATAGGCATGAGCTACTGTGACTAGCCAATAGTTCACTTTTTTGCTAAATATTTATGAATAATAGTTGCCCCCCCAAAAAAGATATACAACTTCAGAAGTATTTTTTTTTTTTGTGGTTTTTTTTTTTTTTTTTGGCCGGGGCTGGGTTTGAACCCACCACTTCCGGCATATGGGACCAGTGCCCTACTCCTTGAGCCACAGGCGCCGCCCAACTTCAGAAGTATTTAACTGTTTGAGAATAGGTTGCCATTATGATTCCTTATTATCCCAAAACTTTGGTGTGTATTTCCTACAAATAAAGTCATTCTTCTGCATAAAAGCAAAACAAGCAACAAAATCAGAAATTTAACCTCAGTGCCATTAGACCCCATTCCCAATTTTGTCAAGTGTTGTAATAACATCTTTATGGCAAAAGGATATGGTGTAAAATGCTGCGCGTATCAAGTCTGCGTGGTTAACTTCAATCTGGAATGGTTCCTCCTCTTTCCTTCACTGTCATTTCCTTGCCAATTTTCAACATTACAGGCCAACTAGTTTGTAGAGTGTCTCTGAATTTAGGCTCATCTGCTGTTTACCCAGATTAGACCAGGCTGTGCATTTGTAAGGAATCACATAGAAGTCATGCTGTGTTCCTCCCAGTGCCTCATACCAGGCCTGCAAAGTTTTAGCAGTTCCTATTATTGGTGATGTCAAGTTTGGTCCACCAGGCTTCTTCAGTTTCAAGTTATTTCTTTTCTCTTTGTAATGAATGCATTTTTTGTGTGTGCGTAAAAAACCAAGGAAGCTATGTGACTATCCTGTTCCTCAATGAACTTTTAACTTATTCATTTACTGTCTCATACCTGCCCAGGCTCCATGGTTTCCTGCTTTATTGAATGAATTATGATCAGTTACTATCATTATTTATTTTGATATTCAAATTTCCCGCAATTTGGATAGTTGGCATTTGTGTGTTTTCAATATAGTTCTATCATTCTTTGAGTAATTCCTTGTCTTACCAAAAAAAAAAAAAAAAAAAAAAAGTCGAAGGTTCATCTTATAATTTCCCTGCTTCAAGCATGAAGTCAGACATTTCTCTATAGTGCCCTTGTTCCTGGAAGCAGAGATGATATTAGAAGCTAGCATTTGGGCAATAGATGTGGTTTTTGCAATCGAGTGGAACTGCTCCCAGGACTTCTCAGTAGACCTAGCTAAGAAATATATATAGATACACACACATTTACATCAGCATCCCTTTCTATATCTACCTACATATATTGCAAACTGATGCCTCTTTTGCCTAAAAGACCACCAGGATAGCTAAGTCATACAAAGGGGAACTTTATTGGCAATATCAGTTTACAAGCCTGGAAGAGATAGTCTCTGATATGGAGTGAAGATTCTGTCTCTTTGAAGAGAGAAGGGGCAGGTTGAGTTTTATGCCTTACAAGGTCCCTATTAAGTTAATAGAGTCATGCATATTTGGTAGGTTTGGGGGGAAAGCTATATATATTTATGAGGGGTGCCTAGTGCATGCACAGTGAGTAAACATATATGCAACATACATCATATATTCACTTTGGGGCAAATTTTAGTGTTAAAGTGAGGTGGAACTTGGCTATTTAAATATTTCTAAAGGAGAACTGTATGACTCAAAGATGGTTTATGTGCAGCAACCTCTATAAACTAGCTGAAACTGGCTGAAAGTTTGCAGGTGCTCATCAGAGAAGGCCTGCCCTCTGTCCAATCAGAGTTGTAGTGGTCTGGGTTGTAAATCAAAGTTAGGAGGGGTCTAATGACTTGCCTGATAGCTCCTATTGTTAGGAAATTTAGTAAGAACATGGTTTTTCTTATAGCCATAGGAATTTAGAAATTTGTCATGCTAGCCAGTTCTTGAACTCTTGACCCATAGATAACTTTCCTTTCCTTAACCTTATGGTTCATCTTAGTGAATAAAGGGACATCTATTTTGATCTCTCCGATCATGCCTCCAATTCCAATCCAATGCCATACAGTTCCTTCTAATTTTCTCAATTTTTATATTTGTTGCTCTATTTTCTGATGGTGAGAAACCTGGCTCTCAATATCTGTAATATATTTAATTACTTCATCAATACTCCTATATGAGACCAATCCCCCATCTCCATTGCTAGCCCCTCCTCACTCTACTCCAGTGCTAGCTCTCTGTACCAGGCCTGGGAAGAGGGCTCCAAGATACTGGCAGGAAGCAGACCGAAAGATCTACTCAGCTGCAAACATGAGCCATCTTTTTTGAAATAGGAAGGATGACTCAGAGGGAAAAATGCAGAGTCTAGACAGTGAAGAGCTATAGAAAATTTATTCCCCTGAAGCCTAATCAAGGAAATCAAACACTTTGCCTGGCTGAATTTCAGAACTGTTATGGACCAGTGACTCCTTTTCACCTCTCATTGCCTCCAATTTTAAGCTAGAATGTCTATAGCTATTATCCCATGCTTGTTCCACCATTGTATATTGGGGGACTTGGGGGCAGATAACTTGTCTCTTAAGTTCCACAGGTCGTTAAATGGAGAGGAATTGTGTCGCAGGAGTTGAGTGAGATGATTTAGCTGATGAGATTTTGGAGTTTGAACTGATGACCTGATGATACTTAAATGAAGAGCTTTTTCTGATAATGTAATGTGATGAGAATGCTGGGATGATGTATTAATCAGCCAGGGCTGCCCAATCAAGTGCCACAAACTGGATGACTTTAACAACAGAAATTTCTTTTCTCCCAGTTCTGGAGGCTAGATATCTGAAATCTTGGTGTTGGCAGGGTTGGTTTCTCCTGAGGGCCTTTCTCCTTGGCTTGTAGATGGCATCTTTGTCTGTGTCTTCACTTGGTCTTCCTTTTGTAAATGTCTATGTCCAAATTTCCACTTTTATAAGGACATCTGTTATGTTGGATTAGGAACCATCAAGGACCTCATTTTAACTTAACCTCTTTAAAGACTCCATTTCCAAATACAGTCACATTCTGAAAATACTGGGGGTTACCTATGAATTTTGAGGGGGACATAATTCAACCATTACAAATGGAGTAGATATACTTTGCATGTGGGAGGGAACTGAATCATTGTGGTAGGTAGAATTCTAAGATGGTTCACAAGATTCCTGTCTTCTGGTGTTTATACCCAACATAATTCCCTCCTCTGAAATGGGGGTGGAACATATGATATGATGGGATAGCCACTACTGTCATTATATTATATTACACAAGATTCTACCTAAGTCAGCGGTTCTCAACCTGTGGGTCGCAACCCCCCCCTTTTGTTTTTTTCTGCAGTTTGGCTGGGCCTGGGCTTGAACCTGCCACCCCCAGTATATGGGGCTGGTGCCCTACTCCTTGAGCCACAGGCACTGCTTGATCGGGATCCCTTTTTAACAATGAAAATACATTGCAGCATTAGGAAGGTTGAGAACCACTGACCTAAGTAGACTGGAGAGAGGGTGAGAGTCTCCTGCTGGCTTTGAAGAAACAAGTGGCCAGGTGTGAGAGGACTTCATGGCAGGGAACTGCGGAGGCCTCTAAGAACAGATAGCAGCCCTTACTGACAGCAGCAAGCAAGCAGGACTTCAGTCCTACACACATGAAGAACTGAACTGCACCAACAACCATATGAACTCAGACAAGAGTTCTAGAAAGAATTGCGCAGAGCTCTAGAAAGAACTGCCATCCAGCTGACACTTTGCTGATTTGCCGAACCCAGGTAAGCCATGCCTGAACTGACTCACAGGAACTGAGAGATAATAAATGTGTGTTATTGTAAGGTGCTAAATTTGTGGTAATTTGTTATGCAGCAATAGAAAGCTAATACATGGTCCAAAATTTCTAGCTGTTGTCTGTTCTAGCCTGCTATTCTCCACCCTTGCTACATGCCCTAAGATCTAACCAACTTTTGATTTGATACAACCAACCAACCAACCATATGAACAAGGGCCCTGCAGCTGAAGTGTTGGCTGGACTCTCAGCTAGTGGACCTGTAGATGTCACTGATTTTCTTGCTGTGACAGTGAATAGGTGTGGATGCCATCTACACTGACCTCATAGCTGAGAGGTGTGCTTTGGGAAGCAGGACACAGTATCAGTGGTCACCCCACCCCCCTGCACCTATAATAGCTCACTGCCCCCATAATAGCTCACTGCCCCTCGCTGCCAGGTGCTGGTTATAACCTATAGCATCTCATACTGTCAATGAGTTTATCACAGCGTTACTATTTACTGGATGCTTAAAATGATCTGATGTGGAGTGGATAGGGTAAATTTTCAAACAACCTTTTAGAGGGGAAACAGAAACAAGTTGGGTATTAGGAGTGCAGCTGGCTGTTAAACAATTTTTTTTAAAAAATGAGTCCATTAAAATGATAGGTCAACCATCCCTTCAGAGCCTACGCACTGCATTTAGGTCACACACATTTCCTTGCATGCTTCTTCTTAAACTTGCCTTCTGCTTCCCAAGAGCCTTTCACAGAACACAGCACACACAAAGCTCTGTCCTCTCTGGCATGAGGGCAGAGCAAGCAAAGCCAGTGGTCAAGTAGGTCTCCTCTGATAATTCTCTCCTTTCACTTGGCATCCCTAAATCCTTATCTCCACCCTTCACCTTCTCCCACCAGGGACAAAGCAAGGTTTCTTTCCCACACATACTCTGAAAGTTGTCAAATAATTTAAGCCAAGGTGTTTGCTGATAACAGAGGTGCTGTGGCTGATAAGAAAAGTGTTAGCTGATATGCTTTACACTTGCAGAAATATTTGCATTTTCATAGGGGCCTTCTGAGGAGAGAGAAGCTCTTTGGGCCTCAGAGAAAGAAGTGATGGAATGGCTTTGAGGGACTGAGGTTTGGGGCACAGTTCCCTGGCATAGTCTTAGAACGTGCTAGTTTTTGCAGGAGGGTTCCCTGTCCATCTGCTGCACCCCTTACAGATAAATTCTTTCTTTTATTTTTTATTTTTTTATTTTTACATATACATGTGTTTATTAGGTTTCCATTTTTTTGCCTTCAGAAAATTAAAAAGGCTTAAATTTCAATAACAATAACACAATAACAATGTTTAAAATAAGGACTAGAAACAAAAACCTCGTAAAGAACGAAAAAACATAAATACATTCAGAAAAGGAATCAGACAATTGCTACCTCAAAATATTAAGCAATAATAATAATAATGCAAAGAAAGTAACATTCACATTGTTAAATAAGAGTATGTCTATTATAGAATGCTTTGACTCTGAGATTCAGTATGGAGTCATCAGTTAACTTCTTATTATTTTTTTAAGTCTCAAAAAAATATACAACTAATATTTATAAATAAAAGTAAAAGATAATTTCAAAAAACAGATCATGCCAAATCTTATAAACAATAGAAAAAGAAGAAATACTTCAAAATCATTCTACTTGATCTGGGTACACCTGATACTAAAATTGGAGAAAATATATTATTATAAAGGGGAAATTACAAACATATGTCACTTATAAATGAGGATGCAATATCGTAAACAACATATTAACAAGTTGAATTAAAAATTAATGTTTAAGTAATGTACTTTGGTCAAAATTAAATCCAATTTATTTGAGAATTAGTCACTATTTTCTTTTCTTTTCTTGTTTTTTTTTTTCTTTTCCTTTCCCTCACTTCTTCTCTCCTCTGTCTGATCTCTCCTTCCCCCATGTCCCACCATGTCACTAATTGTCATTAATTGTCTTCATATCAAAATTGAATATATAGGATTCATACTTCTCCATTCCTGTGATGCTTCACTAAGAATAATGTGTTCCACCTCCATCCAGGTTAGTACAAATGCTGCAAAATCTCCATTTTTTTATGGCTGAATAATATTGCATGGTATACATATACCACAGCTTACCAATCCATTCCTGGGTTGAAGGACATTTAGGTTGTTTCCACATTTTGGCAATTGTAAATTGGGCTGCGATAAACAGCCTAGTACAAGTGCCTTTATAATAAAAGTTTTTTTTTTCCTTCTGGATATGCCCAGTAATGGCTTTGTAGGATCAAACAGGAGGTCTAGGTTGAGTTCTTTGAGGTTTCTCCATACTTCCTTCTAAAAGGGTTGTATTAGTTTGCAGTCCCACCAGCAGTGTAAAAGTGTTCCTTTCTCTCCACATCCGTGCCAGCATCTGCAGTTTTGAGATTTTGTGATATAGGCCATTTTCGCTGGGGTTGGTGATGTCTCAGGGTGGTTTTAATTTGCATTTCTCTAATAATTAGGGATGATGAGCATTTTTTCATATATTGGTTGGCCATTTGTCTGTCGTCCTTAGAGAAGATTCTATTCATTTCTCTTCCCCATTGATGTATGGAATTGTTGGTTCTTTTCTTATGGATTAATTGAAGTTCTGTATAGATCCTGGTTATTAAATGTTTGTCTGATTCAAAACATGCAAATATCCTTTCCCATTGGGTAGGTTGTCTATTTGGTTGTTGTCTCCTTGGCTGTACTGAAGCTTTTCAGTTTAATTAAGTCCCATTTGTTTATTATTGCCATGGCAGTCTTCCTCATAAAGTCTTTCCCGAGGCCGGTATCTTCCAGTGTTTTTCCTATTCTTTCTTTGAGAATTTTTATTGTTTCATGCCTTAAATTTAGTTCTTTATCTATCTTGAATCAATTTTTGTGAGTGGAGAAAGGTACGGGTCTAGTTTCAGTCTTTTACATGTGGATATCCAATTCTCCCAGCACCATTTATTGAATAGGGAGTCTTTCCTCCAGTGGACGCTCTTGTTTGGTTTATCAAAGATTAGGTGGCTGTAAGTTGTTGGTTTCATTTCTTGGTTTTCTTTTTTTTTTTTTTAAATGCAGTTTTTGGCCAGGGCTGGGTTTAAACCCGCCACCTCTGGCATGTGGGGCTGGCGCCCTACTCCTTTGAACCACAGGCGCTGTCCTTATTTCTTGGTTTTCCATTAGATTCCAAATGTCTATGTCTCTATTTTTCTGAGAGTACCATGCTGTTTTGACCACTATGGCCTTATAATACAGCCTAAAATCTGGTATGGTGATATCCTCGGCTTTGTTTTTATTACTAAGAATTGCCTTAGCTATACAGGGTTTTTTATGGTTCCATACAAAATGCAGAATCGTTTTTTCTAAGACTTGAAAGTAGGATGTTGGTATTTTAATAGGGATGGTGTTGAATTGGTAAATTGCTCTGGGAAGTATAGACATTTTAACAATGTTGATTCTTCCCAACCATGAGCATGGTATGTTCTTCCATTTGTTAATGTCCTCTGCTATATCCTTTCCTAGGGTTTCATAATTTTCTTTATAGAGGTCCTTCACCTCTTTTGTTAGGTATATTCCTAAGTATTTCATTTTCTTTGGGGCTATGGTGAAGGGAGTTGAGTCCTTAATTAACCTCTCATATTGGCTGTTGTTGGTATATACAAAGGCAACTGACTTGTGGACATTGATTTTATATCCTGAGACATTTCTGTATTTTTTGATGACTTTCAAAAGTCTTGTGGTTGAGTGTTTAGGGTTCTCTAAGTATAAGATCATATCATCAGCAAAAAGGGACAGTTTGACCTCCTCTGCTCCCATTTGGATGCCCTTTCTTTTCTTTCTTTTTTTTTTTAATTAATTTTTTTTTTATTGTTAAATCATAGCTGTGTACATTAGTGCAATCAAGGGGTACAATGTGAGGGTTTCATATACAATCTGAAATATTCTCATCAAACTGTTCGACATAGCCTTCATGGCATTTTCTTAGTTACTGTACGTAGGCATTTGTATTCTGCATTTAGTAAGATTCGCCTGTACCCATTCTAAGATGCACCGATCCTTCATTTTCTTGTGTTGTCTAATTGTATTGGCTAGAACTTCCAGGACCATGTTGAATAGAAATGATGACAGAGGACAACCTTGTCTGGTTCCAGTTCTAAGAGGAAAAGCTTTCAGTTTTACTCCATTCAGTAAAATATTAGCTGTGGGTTTGTCGTAGATAGCTTTGATAAGTTTAAGAAATATGCCACCTATGCCTATACTTCTCAGTGTTTTAATTAGAAAAGGATGCTGGATTTTATCTAATGCTTTTCTGCATCTATTGAGAGGATCATATAGTCGTTGGTTTTGCTTCTGTTGATATGGTGAATAATGTTTATAGACTTGTGTATATTAAACCAGCCTTGCACCCCTGGGATGAAACCTACTTGATCATGACGTATGACTTTTTTGATGATAAGGTGTAATCTATTGGCTAAGATTTTGTTGAGAATTTTTGCATCTATATTCATTAGTGAAATTGGTCTGAAATTCTCCTTTTTAGTTGGTTTTTTTCCTGGTTTTGGTATCAGGGTGATGTTTGCTTTGTAGAATGTGTTGGGGAAGATTTCTTTCTCCTCAATTTTTTGAAATAATTTCTGCAGTATAGGAATAAGCTCTTTGAAGGTTTGATAAAATTCTGGTGTGAAGCCATCTGGACCAGGGCATTTTTTTGTTGGAAGATTTTTTATTGTTTCTTTGATCTCAGGGCTTGAAATTGGTCTGTGCAGGAGATCTATTTCATCTGGGGTAAGTCTAGGGAGAGGTGTGATTCCAAATACTGATCCATTTCCTTCACATTGTCAAATTTCTGGGCATAAAGTTTCTGGTAGTATTCAGAGATAATCTCTTGTATCTTCATAGCATCAGTTGTTATTTCCCCTTTGTCATTTCTGATTGAGGTTACTAGAGATTTTACTTTTTTATTTCTAGTTAGTCTAGCCAAAGGTTTATCTATTTTATTTCTTTTTCAAAAAACGAACTCCTTGTTTCATTAATTTTCTGAATGATTCTTTTGTTTTCAATTTCATTAATCTCTGATTTAATTTTGGGTATTTCTTTTCTTCTGCTGGGTTTAAGCTTAGATTGTTCTTCTTTTTCCAATTCCATCACATGACTTGTGAGTTTGTTGATGTGTTCTCTTTCTGTTTTTCGAATGTAGGCTTCTAAAGAGATAAATTTTCTTCTCAGGACTGCTTTTGCTGTATCCCATAGGTTTTGTAACTTGTGTCTTCATTATTGTTATACTCAAGGAAGTTAATGATTTCCTTTTTTATTTCTTCTTGCACCCAACTGTCATTCAGCATAAAGTTGTTTAACTTCCATGCCTTTGTATGAGGCTGAGCATTTTTGTTGGAGTTGAGTTCCACTTTTAGTACCTTGTGGTATGAGAAGATACAAGGTAGAATTTCAATTCTTTTGATTCTGTTGAGGTTTGTTTTGTGTCCTAGGATATGATCAATTTTGGAGAATATTTCATAGGATGATGAGAAGAAAGTATATTCTTTATCTTTGGGATAAAGTGTTCTATATATATCTCTCAAGCACAGTTATGCTAGAGTCTCATTTAAATCTTTAACATTTTTGCTTAATTTCTGTTTAGAGGATCTGCCCAGCTCTGAGAGAGGGGTATTGAAGTCCCCTGTTACTATGGTGTTATTGGATATCATATTGCTCAAACTAAGCAAGGTCTGTTTCAAGAATCTGGGAGCACTTAAATTTGGTGCATAAATGTTTAGAATTGAAATGTCTTCTTGTTGTATTTTTCCCTTGACCAATATGAAGTGACCATCATTGTCTTTTTTGAATTTAGTTACTTTAAATCCACATGTACCTGAAAATAAGATTGCAACCCCTCTTTTCTTCTGAATTCCGTTTGCCTGAAAAAATTGCTTCCAAACTTTAACTCTGAGTTTGTCTTTTGATGTGCGGTGTATTTCCTGCAGACAGCAAAATGATGGCTTGTGTTTTTTAATCTAGTCAGCCAATCTATGCCTCTTCAGTGGGGAATTCAAGTTATTGATATTTATTGAGATAATTAATAAGTGTGGTAGCGTTCTATTCATTTATTTTGTGAAAGTCCATTGCTTAGTTTTGTCTTTTGCATCATTGTGGAGATTAGGTTCTGTCCTTTAATTTCTGGGTGTTTACTTTGCTGAAGGTCCATTGTGATGGTCAGTGTGTAGAACACGTTGAAATATTTCCTGTAAAGCTGGTCTTGTTATGACAAATTTCCTCAATGTTTGCATATCAATAAAAGATTTGATTTCTCCATCAATTTTAAAGTTTAGCTTAGCAGGATATAGAATTCTTGGCTGAAAGTTGTTCTGTTTAAGTAGATTAAAGACAGATGACCATTGTCTTCTGGCTTGAAAAGTTTCGTTAGAGAAGTCCGCGGTCACCCTGATGGATTTGCCCCTGTAGGTCAGTTGGCGCTTACTCCTAGCAGCTTGCAAAATCTTTACTTTTGTCTTGACTTCAGATAGATTCATCACAATGTGCCTTGGAGAAGCTCTATTTGAATTGAGGCGACCAGGGGACCGATATCCCTCTGAAAGGAGTATGTCAGAATCTTTGGTGATGTTTGGGAAATTTTCATTTATAATATTCTCTAGAATGGCTTCCATTCCTCTGGGGCATTCTTCTTCCCCTTCTGGGATACCTATAACTCGTATGTTTGAACGCTTCATAGAGTCCCATAATTCTGTCAGTGAACGTTCTGCTTTCTCTCTCTTCTTTTCTGCCTCTTTGACTATCTGAGTTATCTCAAGAGCTTTATCCTCTACCTCTGAGATTCTTTCTTCTGCATGATCTAATCTGTTGTTGATACTTTCTATTGCATCCTTAAGTTCCCTAATTGACTGCTTCAGTTCCTTCAGCTCTGTTATATCCTTTCTATATTCTTTGTATTGTTCATCTCTTATTTGATTCTGTTTTTGGATTTCCTTTTGGTTATTTTCCACTTTCTCAGCAATTTCCTTTATTGTTTTTTGATTGTTTTCCACTTTCTCAGCAATTTCCTTCATTGTTTTTTGATTGTTTTCCACTTTCTCAGCAATTTCCTTCATTGTTTTCATCATCTGTATTTTAAATTCCCATTCCGTCATTTCTAACATTTCTTTATAGGAGGAGTCCTCTGCGGTAGCTACCTTGCAACCCCTAGAATGGGTTACTCTGGACTAGTATTTCATGTTACCAGGATTTTTCTGCTGATTCTTCTTCATGAGTGGTTTCTTGTATCTGTTTCCTTACCCTAATTATCCATTCACTTCTTGCTCTTTAAAGTTTTAATGAGTTCTTTTGGTACAGGACCAGAAAGATGAGAAAACTGAAGAGCAAGAAGGAAAAAAATATTTTAAAAAGAAAGAAAAAAGAGAAAGAAGAGGGGGTGAGTAAAAGGAAATATTGACAAAAAGAAGAAAGGCACCGAAAGAAACAGGAGTAATATAGGTGTATATAGTAGGGTACTATGAGTCAACCTTAGAGACCCCCAACCTCTGGGGGTGCTGGGTTGGGTGATTCTCTTGAGGTCAACAGCTGTTTGCCAGCTGGATCAGACACAGTACCCCACCTCTACCAGGTAGAGAGGAAAGCCAAAAAAATACTATAAATCAAACCAAAACAAACAAGCAAGAACCCTTATGGGATAACATTGGGGAAAAAAAACAAATAATAGGGGCAGAAACACTAGCAAAAATGAAATTCTAATTGTTAAAGAAGGCAAAAATGGAAGAGTGTATTTAAACTATAATAGTGAAAAACAAAAACAAGAAAAAAAAAGAAAAATGCCAAAGAAAAATGTTGACATTAAGAAAATGAACAAACAACCACCCCCCCAATCCCCCCAAACCCCCCCAAACCCCCAAACCAAAGAACCAAACAGTATATATATCTTGCTGAATATTGTCTGGGCAACAGGTGATCTTCTGATCACAATGTTGATACAGCTGTACGAAATGAAGACTGGAGCCCTCTGCTGATCTCTCAGACCCTGCAGGCTTGGTAGCCCAAAAGTCTCCTCAGCCCACTTAAAAGACACTCCAAACTATGAACCTTGGCCAAGCAGAAGCTTTCCAAGGAAAGCACTTATCCCTGGGATCTCTCCTGGTGTGGCTGCCTGCTTATTCAGTGCGCTAAGTCCAGACTCCCAGAATGCCCCTGAGGGCCAAGGCTGTTAATCTGCCACTCTTGCATCTCCACACTTTCCCAGCGTCTCAGACTCTGCTTTAGGGCAGCTCAGTCACTAGATTGCTCACCCAAGGTCTCCCAGCTGATCTCCATGCTGCAACACACAGGGGCAGCTCTCCCACAGCAGCTGTGAGGGCAGCCCAAGGCTGAATGATATTAGCTCCTTTCCAGCTCAGCGGCTCAGACCAGGGCCCCAGACAAGGCCCAAAGTCATCTGCACACACCGGCCCAAGATCTGCCAAGGCAGTTCAATTGAGTGCCCAAGTCCAAAAAAACCAAAACAGCCCACAGGCTGCTTGCAGTCTTGCTGTTGCTATGGGTACAGCTGCAGGCAGCCTCCAATGGAACAAACGCATCTACCACTTGCCAGTTTTCCACCACTTCAGTCCTCCTCAGGGGGTCCAGAAGTCTTTCACCAGCTTTCTGTGTCACCAAAGGGAAGCCTCTGGGCAAAACTCACCGGCCAAAGATGCCTGGAGTTTTCTGTTGCCACTCTCACTGCACCTGGCTGCATAGAAGCTGTTACTTGGCTGCCATCTTTTTTAGATCCCTGTCAGATAAATTCTTAACTGCTACTAGATGGATGGTAGAGCCCCAACAGGCCCAAGTGGCCTGAGCACCTGCCCTGTCCCCCTGCTGCTTTTCTTCTTGGTCTCTCTGGGAGATGGTGGGCAGAATGGTGAGCGTGTGCTTATTTCATCCAATCTCAGGGGACATGGTGTTAAAATGGTCTTTTCTTCTTTTTTTTTTAATTTTGCCATATTGTCTTATAAGAAACAATTTTATTTTTTTCTCTTTTTCTCTGTCTCCCTGAGTAGAATGCCAGGGTGTCACGGTTCACAGCAACCTTATACTCTTGGGCTTGAGCAATCTTCTTGCTTTAGCCTCCTGAGTAGTGGGGACTACAGGTGCCCATTACCATGCCCAGTTAGTTTTTCTATGTTTAGTAGAGATGGGGTCTCCCTCTTGCTTGGGCTGGTCTCAAATTCCTGACCTCAAGCAATCCACCTGTCTTGGCCTCCCAGAGTGCTAGGAGGCCACTGCACCTGGCCAAGAAACAATTTTCTATTAAGATGGATTTGAACTGAGCTATTAAAACCAGTTGGACTGTTAAACTACACATATTGCATTGTTGAATATTAATCTCCATACTGGCAAAAAATTACAGCACATACAATTTAGTGTCATAAATTGTATACATATTTAATACCTTTTCCGTGTTTTGTTGGTATAAGGTTCTAAATGTCCTTTCATAGGAATAACTTTTATTCTGAGATTCTTTCCTATATTTTAAAACATCCTTCTTTTCTGTCTTTGGTATATTTTCTATGTTTTGTATTTTCCCTATGTTTGCTATTATTATTTCTAGTCATTTTTCTTATGTTTTATTAATATAATAATATATTATTATTTCTATATTGGAATTATTATTATATAAGCTATTAATATTTCTCATGTTTTTATCCTAATAAACATTTATTTGGTATTAAATGTGATAACCAATAATGGCACGAGAAAGAGAATTGGCTTTGTCACTCCTGTCCCCTGGTCCTTGAGACAGTACTGGGAACACAGTAGACACCAAGAATATTTATTGCATAAATTCATATATAAATAACAGGACATGACTTTTAGAAATTACTTTATACCTGTCACAAAAATTGACAACTCCACATTAAAGTTCTGATATATAAAAAAATTACTAATTCATGAAATCCACACATTTAGAACATAGGACTGGGAATCAGATCAACCTTGGTTCAAATTTGCCTTGACCTTGGCAAGTTACTCAATCTCTACTGGCCTCAGTTTCCTCATCCGTGGAAGGGGACTGGTGCTGGTAGTTACTTCATGGCATGATGTGAGGAGTGCAGGAGATGGCATGCAGGTCCTGGGTCAGGTGGTTAGCTTCGGTCGGTGGTTATTAGACTCCATCTATGGGGGGGCTTGGGTGCTCATTATTCCAGGTAGCAAGGAGTGACTTTGCCCTTCTTATTTAAGGTTGGCCAGCCCTTTGGAGGCTGCTGATCCTCCAAACTCACCTGGGTTTGCTTTTAAATATCTGGAGACCACAGTGGAGTCTTGAGTGAGAATATCTGATACAGACTTTCCTCATGTGTACTAGAATAAAATGAATACAACCTTTAGTCAATTAGGATTTTGTTTTTAAAAAATTTAAAATTCAGGCGGCGCCTGTGGCTCAATGGAGTAGGGTGCTTGCCCCATATGCCGGATGTGGTGGGTTCAAGCCCAGCCCTGGCCAAAAACTGCAGAAAAAAAAAAAAATTAAAATTCAACTTTACTTTTCCAATAGGAAATATATCGTCATTGTTCAAAAACTCAAGCACTTTTTAAAATACTAGCAATCTTATTAGGTCATTATACATGAAAGGCCTGACTTCAAATCAAAAGAGTAGTGTATTATATCTCAAATAAGAAGAAGTACAATTAATCAAAGGATGTGCCTAAACTTTTGACATGGTTTTGCCATCTTTCTCTGCTGCCATAAGCGCTTTTATGCCAGCAGAGAAGAGGCCTGGAGAGTGAATAGCAATGAAATCACAAAGGTGTTTTCCCCAGCTTGTTGAAATTGAATACTTTTCCTTGCAAGAAGTGGTCCAAAGCCCAGAAGATGTGGTGGTCAGCTGGTGCAGGGTGTGGTGAATACAGTGGATGACAGAGAGCTTCCAAGCCCAGCTTCTGTGGCTTGAGCAGCATTATCTGTGCGTGTCATGTGGTAGAGTGTTATTTTGCAAGAGGGTTGGCCTGTCTCTATGGACTGATCTTGAATGCTTAATCACAAGCATCCTCTTCGTGTCATCCAACTGGTTGTAGTAGACACCCGCTGTGATGGATTGCTAAGGTCCATGAAACTGTAGTCCATCAGTGCTGGACACCAGACAGATGCCATTTGCTTTTACTGATGAATATTCAGTTTGGGACTGTGTTTGGGCACTTCATCTTTATCCAACCATTTGCTGAATGCTTGTGATTGTCAAAAAATTCCATCTTTTTCTAACCATATGTTGTAGGAATAGTTTGCCTTTATATTGTGACAGCAAAGAAAGGCAAGCTTAGAGATGATTTCTCTTTTGATGCTCATTTAGCTCATGCAGAATCCATCTATCCGGCTTCTTTACCTTGCTGATTTGTTTCAAGTGGTTCAATATTGTTGGAAGAGTAAGGTCAAAACTTGATGCTAATTCACATGGAGGTTGAGATGGATTCCCCTTCCACATGGCTCATTTTTAAGTTCAAAATCACCAAAACCGAACTTCTCAAGCCATGTAAGTACTGTGCATTCATTAGCCACATCCTTCCCAAATGCTTCATAGGTATTTCAAGCTGTCTGCACTGCACTGGTTCCACGACAGAACTCATATTTGAAAATACACATAACATGAATTTTTGACTTATCCATGTTTCACAAAAAATGCTCTAAAATATTTTTGAAAGATAATCACAGGCCAAAACGTGTGCTTATTGTGAGGATGCACTTTCATAATAAAAATAAAACAAGTTAGGTTATTAAGTATAAAATGTCTGATTTCCTTAAGTACTAACTTTGACCTTTTGCTTTGACACTGTTTTTTATTTTTATTTTTTTGTTTTTATTAAATCATAACTGTGTGCATTTATGGGATTCAGTGTACTGATTTGATATGCAATGTGAAATGCTTACACTAAACTGATTAACAAATACATTACAATTATACTCTTTTCTTAGTAGTTTTGAAATGTACCATTGCATCATGTACATTAGGTGAGGTCCCCCCAAATGCCCTCCTACTTCCCGCCTCCTCCCTCCCCTTTGACACTTTTGAAAACAATACAATTTTCCCCTCAAAATAGCCCCCAAAGTATCGCTTCTATTTTATAATTATGGAAATAAAGCTTAGAGAGATTAAACACTTTGTTCCAGGTCTCTTGTTAGTAGGTAGAAGAGCTAAGGTTAGAGCCCACTCTGTTTGACTCCAAAGACTGTGGTTTAACAACGCTGCTGCTGCTGCTACTGCTGGCAGGGAGAACACATGCCTTCTATTTTACTGGCAAACTTAGAGGCAGGATTCTCTTTATCACTCCCCTTGGTGAGATGTAGGTAAATAATTCATTCAGCCTATTCACTGAGTCCTTTTCCATCCTGAGTGCTAGAGAATGGGCTCCACCATGTACTAGCTGTATGACTTTGGATATATCATATGCCCTTTCTGAACTTCAGCTTTTCCCTTTATAAAGTGGGAATAGTAACTCCTGCCTTACTCGCAGTGTTTCACCTATGAAAATACCTTGTGAGGTATATGCACCCCAGGTGTCATTGCCACTAGTGGGTCCTCACAGTTTCCTAGCCAGCGTCCCTTCTTCCACATGTCCATGTTATCAAGAGGTCTTTGCAAGACCTCTGTAGATTTCCACTTTACCCTCATTCTTCTCCTTGCTTCTGTCTTTCAATTTGACCCTGCTGATTAGTCAGGGAGCCAAAGTTTACCAGGTGCCCAGTGTCTGGGCCTGTTTCACAATTCCCTGCCCTCTTTCCTGCTTTCATTCAGGTGTGTTTAAGTAGTCTCCAGGCTTCTAGGGTGTGACTACATTTTAAAATTCTGCCTTCTAGTGTTTTCCTAGTTTTGTTTCTTCCTGCACCCATCTGTTATTCAACAGAAGATTGTTTAATTTCCATGACTTTCTGTGGGGTTGAGTGTTTTTGTTAGAGTTGAGTTCCACCTTTAGTGCCTTATGGTCTGAGAAGATACAAGGTAAAATTTCAATTCTTTTGATTCTGTTGATATTTGTTTTGTGTCCCAGGATATGATCAATTTTGGAGAATGTTCCATGAGGTGATGAGAAGAATG
This sequence comes from Nycticebus coucang, assembly GCF_027406575.1. Taxonomy (NCBI): domain Eukaryota; kingdom Metazoa; phylum Chordata; class Mammalia; order Primates; family Lorisidae; genus Nycticebus; species Nycticebus coucang. The sequence continues at coordinate 52,252,183 of NC_069784.1, read as the reverse complement.
TATATTCTTTATCTTTAGGATGGAGTGTTCTATATGTGTCTATCAAGCACAGTTGTTCTAGGGTCTCATTTAAATCTCTTATATCTTTGTTCAATTTCTGTTTAGAGGATCTGTCCAGCTCTGTAAGAGGAGTGTTAAAGTACCCTGTTATTACGGTATTATTAGATATGATATTGCTCAGACTGAGTAAGGTCTGTTTCAAGAATCTGGGAGCATTTAAATTGGGTGCATAAATATTTAGAATCGAAACATCTTCTGTTGTATTTTTCCCTTGACCAATATAAAGTGACCATCTTTGTCTTTTTTGACTTTAGTTGCTTTAAATCCACATGAACCTGAAAATAAAATTGCAACTCCTCTTTTCTTCTGAATTCCATTTTGCCTGAAAAATTGTCTTCCAACCCTTGACTCGGAGCTTTAATTTGTCTTTTGAAGCCAGGTGTGTTTCTTGCAGATAGCAAATGGCTTGTGTTTTTTTTTTGTAGAGACAAGAGTCTCACTTTATGGCCCTTGGTAGAGTGCCATGGCCTCACACAGCTCACAGCAACCTCCAACTCCTGGGCTTAAGCGATTCTCTTGCCTCAGCCTCCCGAGTAGCTGGGACTACAGGCGCCCGCCAAAACTTCCGGCTATTTTTTTGGTTGCAGTTTGTCCGGGGCTGGGTTTGAACCCGCCACCCTCGGTATATGGGGCCGGCACCCTACCAACTGAGCCACAGGCGCCGCCCTGGCTTGTGTTTTTTAATCCAGTCAGCCAATCTATGTCTCTTCAGTGGGGAATTCAAGCCATTAACATTTATTGAGATAATTGATAAGTGTGGTAGTATTCTATTCGTCTTATTTTGTGAGAGTCCATTGCTTAGTTTTATCTTTTGCATCAGTGTGGAGGTTAGGTTCTGTCCTTTAATTTCTGAGTTCTTACTTTGCTGCTGATCCATTGTGGTGGTCAGTGTGCAGAACAGGTTGAAGTATTTCCTGTAAAGCTGGTCTTGTTGTGGCAAATTTCCTCAATGTTTGTATATCCGTAAATGATTTGATTTCTCCGTCAATTTTTAAGCTTAGCTTAGCAGGGTACAGAATTCTGGGCTGGAAATTGTTCTGTTTAAGTAGATTAAAGGTAGATTAAAGGTAGTCTTCTTGCTTGGAAAGTTTCATTAGAGAAGTCTGCTGTCACTCTGATGGATTTGCCCCTGTAGGTCAACTGGCGCTTACTCCTGGCAGCTTGCAGAATCTTTTCTTTTGTCTTGACTTTGGACAGGTTCATCACAATGTGCCTTGGAGAAGCTCGGTTAGAGTTGAGGCGACCTGGGTTCTGATATCCCTCTGAAAGCAGTGTGTCAGAATCTTTGGTGATATTTGGGAAATTTTCTTTTATAATATTCTCTAGTATGGCTTCCATTCCTCTGGGGCATTCTTCTTCCCCTTCTGGGATTCCTATAACTCGTATGTTGGAACGCTTCATAAAGTCCCATAATTCTGTCAGTGAACGTTCTGCTTTCTCTCTCTTCTTTTCTGCCTCTTTTACTATCTCAGGTATCTCAAGAACTTTGTCTTCTACCTCTGAAATTCTTTCTTCTGCATGGTCTAACCTGTTGCTGATACTTTCCATTGCATCTTTAAGTTCCCTAATTGACTGTTTCAGTTCCTTCAGGTCTGCTATATCCTTTTTATATTCTTCATATCGTTCATCTCTTATTTGATTCTGTTTTTGGGTTTCCTTTTGGTTATTTTCCACTTTATTAGCAGTTTCCTTCATTGTTTCCATCATTTCTTTCATTGTTTTCATCATGTGTATTCTAAATTCCCTTTCTGTCATTCCTAACATTTCTAATAGGTGGAATCCTCTGCAGTAGCTACCTCCTGGTCCCTTGGCAGGGTTGTTCTGGACTGGTTCTTCATGTTGCCTGGAGTTTTCTGCTGATTCTTCCTCATGAGTGATTTCTTTTATCTGTTTCCTTGCCCTAATTTTCCTTTCACTTCCTCTTGCTCTTTAAGTTCTCATGTCTGTGGACTAAGGGTTCGATGAGTCCTTTTGGTACAGGACCAGAAGGGTGAGAAGGTTGAAGAGCAAGAAAAGGATGAATGAAAGGAGGACTGAGTGAAAAGAAAAAAAATAGAGAAAGGAGAGGGGGTGGGTAAAAGGAATATTGACAAAAATAAGAGAGGCACAGAAAGAGGGAGACAGAGCAATATAGGTGTACAGTAGGGTACTTTGACACAACCTTAAAAAAAAAACCCACCTTCTGGGGGTGCCCATTTGGGTGGTTCCCTTGAGGTCAGCAGCTCTTTGCTAACCTGATCAGACACAGTACCCCACCTCCACCAAGTAGAGAGGAAAGACAAAAATGCTATAAATCAAACCAAAACAAGCAAACAGAAAACTTTACGGTATAAAATTGGGTGAAAAACCAAATAATAGCGGTAGAAACACTAGCAAAAATGAAGTTCTAGTTATTGAAAAAGGCAGCAATGGGAAATTATAATTAAACTAGAACAATTGAGAAAGAAAAAAGATCTGTATGGAAAAGGTTGAAATTAAAAAACAAAACAACATCAACAACATCAAAATAAACAAACAAAAAAACAACCAAACAACAACAACAAAAAAAACACAACCAAAAACAAAGCAGTATGTATATGTTGTTGACTATTGTCTGGGCAACACGTGGTCTTCTGGGATATGAGATGTTAATCACAGTTCTGATACGACTGGAGGCTGCTGATTTCTCAAACCCCAGCAGGTAGACACCCTTAATCTCTCTTCAGCCCACTTAAAAGGCACTTTGAACTTGTAAACTTGCTGAGCAGAAGCTTTCCCAGGAAAGTGCTTGTTGCTGGAATCACTGCTGAAGTGGCTATCCACTTACCCAGTGTGCCAAAACCGGTCTCACTCTGCCCCTGAGGGTTAGGGCTGCAAGGTGGCTCAGACCCCACCCTTAGGCTACTCAGTTGCTAGGTTACCAGCTCCCACCTGATTCTAGCTCTGCGACCCTGAGGGTGGGCTTGCCGGGGCAGATCACTCACAATGGCTCCCTGTGGCCCACAGCCAAACACTATTAGCTCCGTCTGGCTCCGCGGCTCAGACTGGGGCCCAAGACAATGGGCAAAGTTCTCCGCTCTCCCTCTCAGGCTCTCCCCAAGGCAGTTCAACTGAGTGCCAAGTCCAAAGATACCAAAACAGTTCACAGGTAAGGCCTTTCTTGTGTGCAGTCTCGCTGCTACTGAACTTACAGTTGTGGGCAGGTTTAGACTGATTGAACACACGTGACCACTTGCCGGTTTTCCACTGTTTTAATCCTCCTCTTGGGGTCCAGAAGTCTCTCGCTGACTCCCTGTATCCTCACAGGTGTGATGATAGGCAGATCCCACCAGCCAGAGGTGCCTGGAGTCCTATCACCCCAGACTCATGGTGCCCAGATGCAAGGAAGCTGTTACTCGGCCGCCATCTTGCTCTCCTCCCTGTGTTTTCCTAGTTAACATTTCCTGTTTTGTTACGATGCTTTTTGGCCATGCAAGACAGCAGCTCCCACCACACTAGCAGTGGGGAACAGTGGCTCATGACTTTGGACATGGCTTAAGAGGTATGCTGGAAAGGTGGTGTCAATAGTGTCAGAAAAGCCTTGCAGATGTGAGTGATAGGATCGAATGTACTGACCCGCCCTGGGAGAACTGACCACCCAGGAATAATCGAGTGCTGATCCCACCCCAGGAAATGATGAACGTACTAATCCCTGCCCCTCTGACCCTTTAAATCCCCATCTGCCATAACCCACGTGCACCCAGGTGGAATAAAGGAATTCCTTCCTGATTTCACCCCCCCTGCACCCAGGTGGAATAAAGACCACGTTGTCCACACAGAACCTGGATTCCATTGTCTTTTCATTTCACATCTTGGAATGATTTTTATTTCAGAATTTGACCTCTTAGTGGGCTTCAGTCCTGCTTCTAAATGGGTTTCAGTGTTCAAAATCTGCATGTGGAATGGAGAACATGGAAAAACACTCACCCCACCACTGCTCTGTATTCACTGGGGAGTGACTAGGTTAGGCCCTGTGGGGACAGCAAAAAGACAAGACAGTCCCTGACCAGGAGGGCTACTGTGAAGACAAACTCCAAGGCCACAGAGATAGGAATGAAAGCTGATGCAGGGGTGGGGGTTAGGGGGTGTTAATTCCCACTGGGCTCCTCCACACCCTCTAGCAGGTTCAGTGTCAACTGCTCATTCTCATCCTGCACCAGCCTGGGGTTTCTGGAAACCTCATGCTAATAAAAATAAATTCTTCCTTTTACTCTTCAAAGGAAAAACAAAACAAAACAAAACAAAACAAATATCTCAAAACAACCTTCAAAGGGTGTAATGCAGTGATTTTCAACCAGTGTGCCAGGGCACACTGGCATGCTATGAGAGAATCTTAGCTGTGCTATGAAAATTTTTAAAAATCATGAATTAAATTATTTTTGAAAGAAGTTCAAAGCTCAGCAAGTGTATTCATTTTACTTTTTTGTTTTTTTGATCAACATAATTTAAGTGTGCTATGAGAGTAAAAACAGGTTGAAAAGCACTGGTCTAATGTAAGCTCAGATGTCCACTGAGCCATCCTAAAGATGCTGTCCAGAGCGAGATTGGTGTCCTGCAGCCCCCCTCATACCTATACATTCCACCCTAGAGCACCCCACCCCCACATGCGCAGGACTGGCTTTTGGTTACTTGGATTGTGCTCAGTTCAGGGAGCCTGCTCTGCACACCTGCGCCCCAGGTGAGTCAAGCTAGATGCTAGTTGCTCCGTGAACCCTTAAGGGAGCAGGGAGGAAGACTTTTCCTATTTAATTTCTCTTAAATGCTGGCTCAAATGCTGCACTGACAATACTATCTTTACCAGCCAACACCTAGGTTGGTCCTGGACTGAGGCAGAAGTCTTTCTTTACAGAAGCCGTATGATATTGAGCACAAGTGTCCTAGTCCTTGAGAAAGTCGAGCCATTGTATTAGCCTGCAAGAGGTGCCATAGGAAACTGCACCACAAACTGGGTAGCTTACACAACAGAAATTTTTATCTCAACGTTCTGGAGGGTGGAAGTCCAAGACCAAGGTGTTGGCAGAGATGCTTCCTTCTATGGGCTGCCTCAAAGAAGAGGCTGATGAGAGTTAGCTCCATGCCTCTCTCATAGCTTCTGGAGGTTTTCTGATAATACTTGGCATTTCTTGGCTGGTAGACATATCCTGATCTCTGTCTTCATGTTCACGTGGCATTTCCCTGTGACCGTCACAGTGTCCTACTTCCCCTTTTTATAAGGACACAGTCATGTTGGATTATGACCACCCCCCCTACTGGCCTCATCCTGACCTGGTCATTTGCAAGCTCCCTATTTCCAAATAAAGTCACATCGATAGGCACTGGGGGTTTAGACTTTAACCTCTTTGGGGGGATAAAATTCAAACCAGGACAGCCACCAACCTAAGATATCTCAGCTTCTTAGAATTTCTTGGTATTTTTGCCTACTTGCTCCTCTGTGGTTCTAAAGAAGTCTCTCTTTCCTTTGACCCAGATGACCCTTTCTAGGCCTACTAATCCCATCCCTTCCAACTTCCTCCTGGCCCTTCTCTGTCAGTTATCTCCTCCTCGGGATATCCTCAGACTTACACATTTGTCTAGGTCTTAGATCTGCTCCCCTTGGGCCCCCCATTGTTGTGCTTCATTCTCTCATTCTTCCTTTCACCATGTACCGTGTCCACTTCCCCATCACTCACTTGTTCCCTATGAACTGGCTTTGTCAAAACAGTCCTTGCAGAACAAATCTTTTTAAGAGATTTGTTCTGTAAAAGTTGGATTCAGTCAAAAGGCTGCAGTTAAGGACATAGAAGGCCACATGTGGCCTTAAGGCCTGGCCGCCAGTTTCCCACCCTCTGGTAGCCTTCTAACTGGATGGCCTTGACATAATGATTACTCACATGTCACTGCCCGATTCTGTTTCTTAAAATACAACCTGATCATAGAACTCTCCAGCAGAAAACCCCCAATGGCTCCCTACTGCCAACCAAATAAAGCCCAAACTGGCATTCAAATGCCTTTATAATATGGTGTCTCTTCCTTTTAGCCTCATCTCCTTTCAGTTCCCTAAGCTTTGACTTCATAGAATCACCAATTGTGTTTCCAACATGCCCAGTGCTTTTTCACTTATGGATCTCAATTTAAGGTGTTTCCTTTTAATTGGAATATCTTATTCCCACCCCAAACCCTATCTTTCAATGCTTTTTAAAATTATTCTTTCTTCTCATAGCCTTCCCCGACTCCTTCAACAAGGTGAGTTCTCTCCCTTTGTTGGCCCTCAGTATTGTATGTAGTATCTGCCCTCCTGTGGCCTTGGACACAATCTTATACTCCCTGGTAGTGAGATAGGATACCTGGGAAAAGTAAGATCTGAAAGAACAAAAGTCTTCTCACAGGAGCCCAAGGACAGTCCTGCAAAGTCCTTCCTGTGGTGACTCAGCTTTAGGAATTTGTAGAAACTTAACTTTCTGGGACCTTGACACTAGCACTCGCTTCTACTTCTATAAAAGCCCGTTCCTGCCTTCTCCAGCTTGATTGAAACTGACCAATGAGAAAAGTACTGGTGGACAAGGAACCCTTGGCTGGAAAGAAAAGGGAAAGGACAAAGCCAGTCAGGGAACTCAGCCATTTTTGGACTTCAGTCTGCCGTGGCTCTGCTGGCTGAAATAAATCCCTTCCTCTTTTAAACACAGATGTTCAGGTGTTTCTCTTCATCAAGCCTCATTTTCCTACAACAGTAGGACATTCTTCTGCTCATTATATGTGTTCTACAACTTCTTTTTTTTATTACTTATTATTTTTTTTTTGTTCTACAACTTCTTTTCTTTCAAGAGAATTAAATCGTTTATTGATTACACATGATAATAGTAGATACACAAGCTTCATTCTCATCTGTAATTTTATCTGGTACCATTATTCAATTTAGATATATTGCATAGGATATGCCAACAATTACCTTTATAACCAATAATTCCATGATTTTCCTTGGATGACCTCTTTAAATTGTGAGCTTCAGGTCACAACAGTAACCCTCAGTTCAACTACACCAAGGTTTCTGAAGACAATGGCTTCTTCATCCAAGCAGGTGGTAAATGAATTTTGAATAGAACCTGGCATCACCCTGAAGGAATTGTAGCTTCACACTTTTGAAAAGTTTACCAAAATGGCTTCAGAGTAGACTAACTTTACATAGCACATTAAAAAAAAAAAAAAGACACATTTTATACAGCGTCATGATCAGACTATTACATTTAGCAATCGATAGCATGGGTGCAAAAAAAAATCTACATTAAAACCCTTTGTTGGAATGCTTTACATTTTCCACAGAACAGAAACTAAAATAACCTGTTATACAATTAGTCACAAATACAGTCCTCGAGTTTTTTTGCCCATACACAGGAGTATTGTCTAAAACATGTCTTCTTTGTAGCAGCTAGGCCCTGCCACCACTGTGCTTGGCTGAGTTCACAAATCTGTTGTAACCTGTAGCTTCCTTGTCACTTCTCTGGCTCTCCTCTCCTGCTAAGCTTTGTTTCCTGGGAATAATTAAAACCTTCTGCCACTGCCATAGCTACTGCTGCTACTGGAACCACCATAGCCACATTGGTTTTGTGGTTTGGCAAAGTATTGGCCGCCACCACCATAAGGGCCAGAGCTTCTGCCTCCAAAATTTCCTCCCTTCATGGGTCCAAAATTTGATGACTGATTGTTGTAATTGCCAAAATCATTGTAACTTCCACCACCTCCAAAATTGCTTCCATCATTACCAAATCTATTGTAGCCATCCCCACTGCCACCATATCCACCACCACCACTGAAGTTTCTTCCACAGCCAAAGTTGTCATTTCCACCAAAACCACTCCCACAACCCCCACCAAAGTTTCCGGAACCACTTCGACCTCTCTGGCTGGATGAAGCACTAGCCATCTCTTGCTTTGACAGGGCTTTCCTTACTTCACAGTTGTGGCCATTCACAGTATGGTATTTCTGAATGACAATCTTATCCACAGAATCATGGTCATCAAACATAACAAAAGCAAAGCCTCTCTTCTTGCCACTGCCTTGGTCAGTCATGATTTCAATCACTTCAATTTTCCCATACTGTTCAAAATAGTCTCTTAAGTGATGTTCTTCAGTATCTTCTTTAATGCCACCCACAGTTGAGAATCCTCTCTGGAAACAGCTCTCTTTTGTTCCACAACTCTTCCATCCACTTTGTGTGGCCTTGCATTCATTGCTGCATCCACCTCCTCCACGGTGGTGTATGTGACAAACCCAATGCCCCTGGACCACTTGGCATTAGGATCTCTCATTACCACGCAGTCTGTGAGCGTTCCCCATTGCTCAAAATGGCTCCTCAGACTCTCATCAGTCGTTTCAAAGCTCAACCCTCCAATGAAGAGCTTCCACAGCTGTTTGGGCTCTTTAGGAGACGCCGACAGACATGATGGCAGCGGGAAGAGAGGCTTTAACGATGCTTCCTCGGCAGCGTCCACAGGCAGAAAACTGTTCTACAACTTCTAATGGTGCCTCCTATAGATAGATGCACACAATTGTTGAGACTCTTGACCTGACCTGAAGATCACACAACTTTGCATGTCAAGTTTCTTTTTCAAAAATCCTTATCAGACCGAGTGACAAGGCAAATGTGAATGAATGCTGCAGAGAATCTGAGTGGAGCTTTAGTGCCCAGCCTGCTAGAGCCTCTCCTCCTCCCCCTCCATCACAGACTTTTCATGGCTTCACCGCAACTGCCACTCGCACTATGGGGAATGCATATGTTTGGGGCAGGAAGAACGTAGGACTAAGCTGTCCCTCTTTCCTTCCCTGGCACACTCCTTTCTCTCTAATCCTGGCTAACTGTCAACTTTTCCTTCTTGCTCAGAATCTTCTCTCTGCTCCTTCTTCTACCCTTTCCTCTTTGCTTTGCCTTCCCTGTCACCATCCATTGTCGTAGAAGATTTTGAGTCTGGGGCTGAGGTGGGAATGAGAGAGAGAATCACATACATTTGCCTGGGGAAAGACTAAGCATGTCCTGAGCCCTCCTGGCTCCCTCCTTCTCCAGCTTCCCCAGGCTTCTGACTTCTCTTTGACTGCTGTCTCCTTACCAACTTCCAATAACTATGCTTGAAGATATGCAGCAACTGCCCTTTGTCTTTTTGATTTGAGTTAATCAAAAACAGAGAGGTTTTCAGAGTGATGGTCTTACCCAGAGACCTGTGGAATGCAAAGAACTTTCTTCTTCCATTTACAGAGCAAACAGCTGAGAGCCAGGAATTTTGCCTCTGAGTGGCTAGCCCTGTCTTCCCTCCCTGTGGCTTCTCATCTCCAGACCCCTCTATCCCACAAGTGCATTGTCATATGACTGTGGATTCCCCCAGGGAGGTGCAATTTAATCTTTAACCTATTTCTCCAAGGAGATTGGTTTTCCAGAGCACATTTTTGGGAGAGCATAAATGTTTTAGGTCTGATCATCTAGTATTTCTTGTCCCGCCCACAGCCCTTGTCTCCCTCAGAAGTCTCTTTGTTATCTCTAGCTGTACTAGTAACTTTCCCCTCCCTACCATGATTCCTAAAGTCTAGTTTATCCCAAATCATCCACATGTTTAGCTCACTTGGGCACGTCCAGGTGCACAGCCAATTCTTGCCCCAGAACCCCCTGAACTCCAAACTAATTCCTTCAGCTACTTGGGAAGTTGAATTCTGTGTCTGGTGCAAACATTTTTAGGAACCAAAGGGATACTTTTTAGGGCATTTTAAGCTCACATGAGACACATTTGTGAATCTAAGTTATTCTTTATATCTTTATCACCACTGTTATTACTTGGTTTTAGCACATTATACCAAAAGGGTGATATTCAAGTTCTCTAGAACTAATCATGGTTGGGCCAAATTTCTTGTGAATGTAGCAAATGTCTAGAGGTTTTACTTTCTGAGTTGATCTCAGTAAATGATGTCAGTAACTCCCAGTCCCCTGGGGTTGAAAGTGGTTGGTCAACTATAAGCACATAAAATACGGATGAATTTCACAGATAAGATATTGAGTGAAATAATCCAGTCCTGAAAGAGAGCATACCATACACTTCAATTTTTTTTAAACCCAAAGACATAGAAAACAAATTGATGGTACCAGATGCCAGGACAGGGGTCACCTGGCAAAGGTAGTCACAGACACAGGTCTGGGCTCCTGGGGTGCTGGTAAGATTTCTTGGACAGATGAGTTCGCTTTGTAAAATTTCATAGTGCCAAACATTTATGATCTGGGTACTTTTCTCTGTGTGTATGTTATATATATTCCAACAAAATTTTTTTTTTTTTTTTTAAAAGCAGTTTGTCAAGATTCTGGCTGCTGAGCCTGGGAAAGGCATGAAGTGATACTGTATTAAGTTGTCTGCTTTGTGACTCTTGAGGGTGGCACATTCTCCCCAGCCCCAATAAAAGCCTGTAGAAGGGGCAGACCAAGTATTAGACTCTTGGTGAAGGTACATGTAAACTTAAGGAGTTCTAGGAATTATATTAGAGTTCTAGGAATTATATTATTTCTCATACTTCTGGATCCTAAAATAAAGGCAGAAGGGTGAGAGAGAATGCTGTACCATTAGGAAAGCCAGAAGAGGGAAGATACTCTCCTCTGTTCCCTGGTGCTGACGAGTGGCTTTGCAGCCCAGGCTGACCAGTGGATTGACTTTGAATTTTTAGGACAGTTGAAAATGTTTAAGGCAGCAAAGGAAATATTTTGGTACCTAGGAATTTGATGTTGAGTGTCCAGTAGAAATGAATCCATTGTGAGTGGAGCCTGCCACAGCTTTCTAGATAGCATGTATTTTGTTGCATGATCTAAATGACTTCTCAGTAGCCCCGTCTTTCTTGGGTTCCCAGCCTCCGCATCATTTCTGAGGATACATACCTGATATTCTTCTTAAATCCCATTTCTGATTAAGATAACCACAGAAAGTTTCAGTTACTTATATCTAGTATAAGTAACTAGTATTAAAACTCCCCAAAAGAGTAATTCAATTTTTTTATTGTTGTTATTGTTGCATATCAGAAGGTGGAGACATATTAGAAGGTGGCCAGGTTTGAACCCGCCACCCTCAATATATGGGGCTGGTGCCCTACCCACTGAGCCACAGGCGCCACCCTGATTTCAAATTTTGTTTGTAACTCTTCACCCAAATTTTATCACAGGGCTTCTAATTCCACTAATAGGGATTATTTGGGGGGGGTGTAACCATGCTCTCATTTCACAAATAGCAACATTCTTCCAGGGCAATTCTTCGTTCATACTTGAATGTGATTTTTTCCAACTGGTTGTTTTTTCCCTTATGTCTACCTGAAGTCAGTACATTAAAAACATAAGATGGAGGAGGGAAGAGTTCATGAAAAGTTCATTTGGTGGCTTAGAGCATTTGGGGGGTGGGAGAAAAGGAATAAAATAAGTTTCCAAGGTAGAAAGCCTTGGCAAGTCAGAGGGTCTCATGGGGTCCCAGGATTCCTCTGGGGCAGGACATGGTGAAATAGGTGGGTGCTGAGAACAGTGTGTCAGAGAGCTAAAGAAAGATTTTGCTGTTTTACTTTAGTCTAGCCTTTTGCACATATGTATTTTTTGTTGTATGGTAGGATAAGTAATTGGGAGCCCCGGGGTTTGAGGAGTGATTACAGGTGATTTATTATATTGTTGCAACTCCCAGCTTATATATAGTTGCCATCAGCAGCAGCAGTGTGGGTTCAGGATCCACCTTGCCAGACCAATCTTCATAAAACAACAGGCACTCACTCAGAACCAGTTACGCCAGACTAAACCCATTTCCTCTGTTGATGGGGTTCCCAGGCTGCTGGGTTTTAGCAGGATTTAGACTTGTGAACACAGAACAGTTAAGCAGATTTGTAACTGAACAATCACACTTGAAGACTGAGGATTAATGTATCTGTGTCAAATTTAAGGGAGGTCTCCAGACATTTGCTGCAGGGTCCCAGTCAACATTTTTATTAATGACATGGATGGGTTCCCAGAACATACTGATCAAATTTGCTGAGAGGGTTAGTGGCTATGTTGGATGACAAGATCGGGATTTAGAAAGACCTCAGCAGACTGCACTGATGTCCTAGATATAGCAAAATGGGATTTAACAGGGATAAATGTGAAGTCTTTCACTGAGCCCTAAAATGCCACTGCATATGTAGAGGCTGGAGGTGACTTGGCATAACCCAAACACAACTAAGGAAGATTTGCTCTGAAGCAGAGTCAGGATATGTGTAAGTGAGCAAGAGCTCTGCCTGGCTGCGGCTATCCCTGCCACATCTGGAGATTGTGGCTCGTTCTGGACACTGCCCTTGACGAGCAATAGGGTTGAGTGAAACATGTCCAGCGATGGGGGCCAGGCCATGATGGGGGCTGAAGCCATTTTGTAGGTCAGACAGCAGCTGAAGGATGTCTAGTTTGGAGACAAGAGAGCTTGAGAGTTATGCCACTTGTTTTTAATTATTTGCAGGCTGATAAAGTAGAAGTTGAATTAGATCCGTTTTGATGATCTCAAAGGGTAAAACTCACAGGTAAAACTCACAAGTTGTAGCTTCTACCTAAATTGCAAAATTTAGGAAAATTTTTCAGCAATTAAAGAAACAGGAATGCATAATGGTGAGAGTGCAGGCTTGAGAGTTATGCTTTGGTTCAGATCTCAAATATGCCATTTACTAGCTGTGTCTTTGGCAGGTTTACACTTTTATTTGTTTGAGAATTAACTGAGATGGTAGAGAACTTAGCATGGAGTTTGCTACATATAGAGACTCAATCAATGACAGCTATTTTTATGATGCTTCTTGTTAGAGTTGCTAAAAGTTTAATGAGTAGCCTCAGGTGGAAGTGAGCTTGAGCATAGCTGGAATGATGGAGAGTGGATTTTAGTAGGGCCTGTTTAATTCTGAGATTTGACACCTTTTAGGCAAAATGAAGTATAAGTCTCAGTAGATGAAGTAAAAAACGATCCTGCCTCATACCTGTATTTTCTTTCAAGTTTGTTCTCAGAACAGCTAGATTTTGTGTTTCACAATATCAAAGAAGTTAGTCTTTTTCTCAAACTATGCACATTTAGAACATGACCTATGGGCTGTATATAAAGTAATAATCCCAAAATAGTTTTTCTTTATTGAGGCCCGTTTATAGGCTATGCAGTGTGCTAATCATCTTTCATATATCTTTATGATACCATTTGTATAAAATGACTTAGGAATATTGTATAATAAATATTATATAACATTTTAATATATTGACATGGAGATGTTATATGATAAATGTCACAGGAACATTGAGTAGGAAACAATGAATTCTAACTGGAGGATTGGGAAAGGCTTCTTGGAGAAAGTAGCATTTGAGTTGGGCCTTAAAGGACTAGGAAGGCTTTAATTGATGGAGTGGGGTAGAGGCAACACCTCTGAGGCTGGGGAATGGTTTATCCAAAGGCACAGAAGTAATTAGCAGAGATAATGAGCCACCTTCCCAGGATGACTCTGCCCCTTTTCTTCTGGATGCCTTCATCGTTGCCATTGATGATAGAATGTTAATGTGAAATTGTAGGAAAGATTTTGCAGTCAATGGCCCGTTTCCTTTGGACCCATGCTGAGACTGTTTTTTGGTTTACTATTAAATAGATGGAATGTCTACAACATGTGTGTAGAGCCTGAGTGCTGAGGCAGGTGTCCCAAGGTGACTCAGGGAGGGAATTTTGGGCAGTGTGAGGTGCACACCAGGAAAGGAGGTCACTGATCTCATGTTAAAACAGGCCTTCTCCACCTGCCTGGGAGAGGCTTTATTGGCTTTGAGAAGACCATTTCTGGCTGGATTAAGTCCACTACCTGGAAAGGATGGAATTAATCAGCACCCAGGCCTGAAGGCCCTTCACAATTGTTTTCACTCACTCTCCTTTATATTGTGTATGAGGCCTGAGAGGTCAGAGTGACTGGTACCAATGCCAGTCCACAGGGAAAGAAAGATCCAAGGCTAGGGTGGTTTTCCCATGAATGGATAGAAGAAATATCTCTCTACCTGCACCAGTCTGTGTGCTCCCAGAAAATTGAGAGGAGCTGGCCTGGATGTAGCCCAGCCTCATATAGGACAGTGCTTGGGGAGCTGTCCCAGCCCTAAGTTTAGCATGACCAGCCTATCAGTCGCAATGGGCAGGGTTAGTGGTAGCTCTAGAATTTTCATATTGGTGGCACTTAGGGATGAGAATCAGCTTGGAAAGTGCTATGGACCGAATGTGTGTTCCCTCTCGAATTCATATTTTGAAACTAATCAACTATGTGGTGATATATATATATATATATATATATACATATTTTGAGTGATCAAAAATATATATATGTATATATATATTTTATTGTTGGGGATTCATTGAGGGTATAATAAGCCAGGTTACACTGATTGCATTTGTTAGGTAAAGTCCCTCTTGCAATCATGTCTTGCCCCCAGAAGGTGTGGCACACACCAAGGCCCCACCCCTCTCCCTCCTTCCCTCTCTCTGCTTTTCCTCCCCCCCCATGACCTTAATTGTCATTAACTATGTGGTGATATTAGAAGGTGGAGACATTGAGAGGGGATTGCATCACAAAGAGGGAACCCTCATGAGTGGGGTTAATATCCTTATGAGAGAGGCCCCAAGAGCTGCCTTGGACTGTCCCCCACATGAAGACACAGTTAGAGGTGCCATCTATGAATGAGAAAGCAGTATCCACCCAAAAGCAGTCTTCTGGTGCCTTGATCTTGGACCTCTCAGCCTCCAGAACTTTGAGAAATAAATTTCTGTTGTTTATGAGCTCCCTGTTCTATGGTACTTTGTTCCTGAAAGGACTAAGACAGAGGAGTTTTAGGATCCTTGTCTTGAATCTGCTTTTACTTAGTTTGCATGTGTATGGCATAGATCAATAAACAGAGCAGTACTTTTAAAATACACTTCTATTCACATTTTATATAAGATTTAGAAAATGACAATTGTCCTCATCAATGGGAGAAGCACTGATGAAGATGAAGAAAACTGAACATTAAGCAGTTGGACTGTTTAGAATCCAGGGCCAAAAAGTAATGCTTGGGATTATTCCTGAGCCTTAGATGCAGCCTGGAATGTGGTTCAGGGTCAGGAGAAAATATTTAGTCTTCTCTGAAGAACTGGAGAAAACTAGTAAAAAGCTCAATTAGAAGCTTAATCCAAGAGAAGCTATAGCTAGGAAACCATTCTGGAGCCCAGGAGTCAGCTCTGCTCTCCCTGATCTAAGTCAGAGTGTCATTCCTATTGTCACTCAGCACTTAGGGGGCATGTACTGTTTGCTAGCATGGGACATTGGACAGAGAGCCCGAGACAGGTGAATTAAGATCCTGATCTCAAAGAGCTGTAGGTTCATGGAGAGAGTGATCAAAACTATGTACCACATTGGGGTGGGAAGAATAATAACAGCCACTATTTATTTATTTATTTGTGCAATTAAAATGGCTTTATTTCACCTGGGTACAGGTGGGGTAAGATTTCCAGTCAGACCAGGAAGAAATTCACACGTGGGTAATGGAGAATAGGGGTTTTAAAGGTCAGGAAGGTGGGGTTCAGAACATTCCCTCTCCTGGGTTGGGTATCTTTTATAAGGGCAGGGGTTGGCCCATTTACCTTTCCCAGGTAGGATATCCAGTGGGGTATGGTAGGGGGTTGACCCATTTACCTTTCCCAGCTGGGACATATGGTGAGTGAGGGTAGGGGGTTGATTCTTTTAGGTGGGTGGGGTTTGATCCTATCATCCCAGTCTTTTTTGTCTATTATAAGGAGTTTTTTTTTGTCTATTATTAGGAGTTGGGATGATGGGCATGGTATCTCTTTGACTACTTCCTGCAGGAAGGGGCTGTGTGGGCTGCTGATAAGGAGAATGGAAGGGGAAGGGGAATGGAGTAAGGGAGTGGCATCTACAGGAACTCTTTGGCTTTCTTAGTTTGAGCTGGTTGGTATCCAGTAAGGCAAGGATATGAGGAGTTGTTTTTGGGTGACTGTATAGTTAATAAATTGAGACATGAGGTGGAGGGTTACTGGTTTGAAACTGAGAATGAGAAAAAAATAGTGACCGTATCAGACAATAACCAAAAAGGAATATGGACAGTGAGAGGTGGGAACAAGTTGGAGTTGCCAGGGCCACCAGCAATCTTGAGAGGACATTTAATACCCATTAACAAGATCTCTGTTTTTAGAGGATTTATACAAGGTGGCAGAGTGGATGAAGTTGCTCCCGTTTGTTAGGAAAGAGAAAAGATTGGCTTACCTTCTATAAGTGCAAATACCTAGAGTTCAGTTTTCCAGGATGGCGTCCAGGAGGCATTCTGATTTTCCAGGGGTTGTAGAGATTTTGCAGCTAGGATCAGGAGGAAATTTCAGCCATGTTATGAGAGTGTCTGCACCAGATCTTCAGAAAGACCCGGGCAGCCAGACCTCTGCAGGCTGGACACAGTTTGGGGGGAGGGGTTGAATTTGGGGCACTGCTTTGCCCAGAAGCCTGGTTTGTTGCACTTAAAGCATGATCTTGAGGAAGATTTTTTTTTTTTTTTCCAGAATGCCTCGTGGAGTTTTAAGAAGTAAACTGCTTTTGCTTAATGGCAGTGGAAGCCAATACTGGACCTGTGAGAGGCACTGCCATACCTTGAAGGCCAGATCAATGAGATCTTGCTGGGAGGTCTGAGGGCTCGGGGGAAATTACGTCTTCCCCCCCCCACCATCTATGGCAGAGGGTGGGTAGGGGGTAGTAGGGAGGGATGAGATATTGTTTAAGGGAAGGATATGGATGAGGGGGTTGGAGGGCAATGAGAATGGGTGGCTGCTGGGAGGCTATAGATGGAAGAGAGGGTTGTAGACGAGCAGTACGGCTGTGGAAGGGTGTCAGGAGAAGCTGGTGTTACTCATGCCAGGAGAACCTGAGAGTGTTCGCAGGATGAACACAGGGAAGGAATGTTTTAGAGTATGAGAAATGCCTGGATATAAGGGATCTCTAACCATTTGCCTAATTTTTGACAGTAATTATTGAGATCAGTGAGAATTGAGAGATTGAAGGTGCCATGTTGAGGCCACTGCAAGCCACTGTCAAACTTGTACATAGGCCGAGCAGTATTACAGAAAAAAATGAGATGTTTTGGTTTGAGGTCAGGATAGAGCTTTAGAGGCTTGAGATTAGTCAAAAGGCAGTTTAGAGGTGAAGAAGGGGGAATGAGTGACTCTGGAGGTAAAAGGCAGTTTAGAGGTAAATAAGGGGAAATCTGTGACTGAGTGGTGCCCATATCAAAAACTGGAGGGAGGAAAAGAAATGAAATGAAAGGGAGAATGTAGGTGGAGGAAGAACAAAGTCAAACTGGCTGGAAAAAATGGTGATCCAGGCCTTCGAGAAAGCACTGGATTGGTGAGCTTGCCTCACAGAACTACCAAAAATGGTCCAGCCCACAATAGGGCAATGGACTGACAATGAGCCTGCTTGTCAAGGCTGGTGTCAGGAGATTACCGGAACTCTCTGGGTATGACTTTGGTCAAAAGAGGGCCTGGCCTCTGGATGTGACCTTAATCAGCTGGAGGGGTCTAGGCCCACAGTAGGGCACCAGAGTGAGGCTGGGAAACCAGCTGGAGTGGTCTAGGCCCACAGTAGGGCACTGGAAGGGTGAGGCTGAGGAACCAGCTGGAGGGGATTAGGCTCACAGTAGGGCACTGGAGGGAGTGAGAGAGGGATGAGACTGGGGGATCAGCCAGAGCCCAGGCCTACAAGAGTGTGTCCTCAAACACAAGGCACTGGATGGATGGACAAGCCTGGATCTCTGGGGAGGCTGGGGCTGAGACCAGAGAAGCAAGGCCACATGTGAAACCAGCTGGAAAAAAAAAATGGAGGAGAATGAAGTAAGAGACCAGAGATGATGGGAGAGGGAAAGAGGAAGTTAAGAATAGAGAATGTGAAGAGAAATTAAAAAAAGTTTAGAAAAGGCATTTTAGACAAATGTTCATCTCACCATTAGATGGAGTTTAGGCAGGGTTGAAGAGATTTTCCATTTTCTTTCCCTTTGCCCGAAGAAGAGTCTGTTTAGCTGGGTCAGATGGGGTATACTTTGACCCCCCAAATGGGCTTCTCCCCATCCAATATTTGGCATCAAATGAAAGGTTATGGAACCAAAGATGAAAGATTATTCTGAGGCATGAGATGAAAAGAAAATGGAGGCCCAGTTTGTGCAATTAAAATGGCTTTATTCCACGTGGTTGCAGGTGGGGTAAGATTTCCAACTGTTCTGGGAAGAAATCCACCAAAGTCGCTATTTATTGAGCACCAAACATGTTTCAGGTCTCTTTCTTC
Source organism: Nycticebus coucang (assembly GCF_027406575.1). Taxonomy (NCBI): domain Eukaryota; kingdom Metazoa; phylum Chordata; class Mammalia; order Primates; family Lorisidae; genus Nycticebus; species Nycticebus coucang. The sequence goes on along the minus strand of NC_069784.1, from coordinate 52,233,787 downwards.
CTATAATCTCCACTCCTCACAATAATCCCAAGAGGTAGGTATTCATGTTATCTACCATAAATGGCTGAAAAGGCTGTGTGACTTGTTCAAGGTCACATAGATAGACACCAAATCCTGTGCTTGTGCAACCACCCTCTCAGCCTCCCCGGATGAATTTGAGATATGGAGCAGGGCTAAGAAAGGAAGGGAAATGGTTGGTTGAAGGGCTATTGATCCCTTCACACAAAGTGATGCTGAGTGATGTATATATTCCATATAATTTTTATTCCCCTAAGAGTTAACTCTGATAAAGACAGTAAGGGCTTGGGCACTGTGGCCATGATGGAAGTGGGAGAGGATAGCAGCCAGGGCTGGTAAGAAGATGATATAGGATAAAAAAGAGTTTGGGATGCGTTTTGTTACACTTATAATTTGACAAGGGCTGACCTTGGCTATAGATAAGACTTATTCAACTGAGGAGAACTTGAGAATTGAGCCAGCTGAGATGAATGTCACTGTGCTTCTTAGCCTCGTCAAGCGGGTGCCATTCCATATGAGGAAGAGAGAACAGCTGTAGAGAATTCTCTGTGGTTTTGGAGATCCCTCTATGAAGGATAAGGTTAATCAATGGGAAACGATTGTACAGGTCATCCAGTTCTGGACTTCAATGTCAGATTTATTTATTAAGCAATTAGGTAAGGCTTTCATTCAGTGAGCATCTTTGGGTTGAATTGTTTATTGGAAGACACAGTCTTTGTCCTCATGCAGCTTACCTTGGAGAAGGTAGAAAGGAGAAGGAATGGGGAATGAGAATATCTTTGGCTAAAAGATATAAGAAGTGGAACAAAAAAGAGCCACAACATTAAATCACCACAAATAATCAATCTTACATCTGTTTATGTTTCTATTTTTGGAGGATTTTCCCTTCTATTCCCATTACTTGAACACACTTACTATTTTCCAGGCATGTTGGCTCATTAACACTCAGAGTATATGTTGTAAGATCTGTAGGCTGAGGACATGGTAGCACATGCAACCAAGACCAAAATGTTCCAGGCTTCTTGGTAAAGAAAGGTCAACCTATGACTGATTGGGAAATAAAACTGTTGGCAACCAATTCTGACAACTCTCAGTGATAGCAAATAAAGAAAGTGTCTTTGATGATATCCTGTTCCCAAAAATCCCAATGTCAAATACTCAAGGACTTATTTTGTTGTTGTTGAGTTTTCTTTCCTGTGATATAATATCATTCTTCAACAAGATGGTTCTTTAAATACATGACTGAATGTATCTTAATTATTTTGCCTTTGAAAGACTGTCACATAAATAAAAGAACATATCTGAAAGATTAAAAAAAAGCCACCATCCATATGGTAAGGCCATTCATCCCAATCTTTGATTTTGGGAAATATGGTTATGAAATAAAAATCTTTTTTGTTGTATCCATACAAGGCAACTTCTTGTCAGCATAGGGCAGGCTAGGAGAAGTCAGGAATGTTATCTAGGAGTTTTGCCATAGTGGTTACCCCAAAGTAACTTCTGAGGTTATAGTCAGGTTAAGAAAAATGGGAAAGGGGACTAATATCCATGGATCCTCTCCCTTGTTCCTGGCTCTGGCCAAGTGCTTCACACACAACTTCACTTGATCCTCACAACTACCCTCTGAGGTGGGCATTGTTAACCCAATTTATAGATAAGGACACTGAGGTCCACTGTTAGTACCTTTTGAAAAGATCAAACAGCGGATTCCAGAATTTATTTCTTTTATGCAAGGTGTATCCATAAATAAACTAAATTTTTCTAGCAGAAGAAAAACGTAAAAGAAAGCTTGGCTTGCTAAGAAGGGATGTAACCTCCTTCTCTGCTCTTGTCACAGTCCCCACTGTTCCCCAGTAAATCCACAGGTACATCATTTGGCTCAATGACAGCTTCAGAGATGATCTTATATTTGCACTTTCTTCATACCAGAAAGGGAGCTTTGAATGTCCCCCAAAGTTCCCATTTCTTGCTTGTGAGTTATTTGAGATAACTCTCTGGACCTAGCATGATAAATCTTTCCTAGAAGCTTTTGCTTTGACTCAATAGAAACTAAATAAAAGCTTTCAGAGTGCATTGTGTATCACCCACACTGTTTCAAAGGAATCCCAAGTGGAGGATGCAATATATTGTTTTTAATTACAAAGGGATAATAGCCCTTTGCAAGGAGCTGTTTGTAAGGAGCTTTGTAAAAGAGTTTTACCAGAAGAAATGAGTCTTACATAATGAGCAATAAAAGCTACTGCAATTATTATTAGTGGTTGTATTTGAGGCCAGACCTCAGTAAGATTGGGACAGAGGCCAACTTTTACTTGAAGACTATTCATCCCTGCCCGTACATCTGTTCTTCTCTGGGCATTGTTTCCTTCCTCCTTTTTCATATTCTCAGGCCCTAGAGGAGCCCAGTCCTTTCCATGAAGAGGAAAGCCTGGGTTAAATGCATTTATATAAAAGTGATAGAGATATAATGTGTTATTTTCCCCACAGGTATTTTCATTTTAAAACTTCGGCCTAGAGAGGGCAATACTTAATTCAAAGGAACAAGTCTCCAGTGGTAAAACTGCTGGGTTTATGGAAAGAAGAGTTTTAAGACACACTTTCCAAGAAGAGAATGCTAAGGGGATGAGAGGAGTGACAGTACTAGCTTCTCACCCATTTTCCTTACAAAAGCATAATGGCCTATAGTAAGGCATTTGGGTAGGAAGAAATTAGTTCCTTCATTTCCCCATACCATGTGCTGGTTGGCCAACTAGCACCTCCATAAACATGGTATGGGGAAAAGAAGGAACTGATTTCATCCTACCCAAATGCCTTATTATATATGTATTGTTTCATTTATTGCTTTCTGAATCAAAACAACTCATTTGGGAAGTGACATAGTTCAATTCAAACAATTCAACTAAGGGAGATTTAAATTCACCATAATGTAGTGATATAAAGGAGTAAAACGTGGTCTTTACCTTCAGAGAGATTATAATACCATTGGGAGATAAAGATGATTATTCTCCACGATATAGTAGAGTAATAACTTAGGAGAGTGTGTTATGGAGAACTATGTACAGCTTTAACATTATTTTCTTCCTTTCCCTCTGTTTTCTTGCAGTAAGATCGCTGTCTCTAATATATACTATATAGAAGATTTAAACCTCCACTTGTTGCCAATTTGCTGAAAGACAAATGCACTTATAGGTTGCATATCCCTTATGCGAAATGCTTGGGACCAGAAGTGTTTTAGGTTTCAATGTTTTTAGATATCAGAATATTAACATTGTGCTTATTGGTTGAGCATCCCTAATCCCAAAACCCTAAATCTGAAATTCTCCCATGAATATTTCCCTTGAGTGTCATATCAGTGCTCAAAAGTTTCAGACTTTGGAACATTTTGAATGTTTGGAATATTTTGAATATTTGATTTTTGGATTAGGGATACTCAACCTATTTTTTTTATTGTTGGGGATTCATTGAGGGTACAATACACCAGGTTACACTGACTCAACCTGTTTTAAGAAGTTTGTGGTGTCCCCTTCTCTACAACAAATCAACTTAATGTCATCAAGTTTTTCCTCTTCTGTGAGAAACCATAGCTTTCTGTAAAGGGAAAGTGGCTATACTCATCTCTACCTCTAGTTCTCTCTGTGTCCTACTGACACAGCTCACAGCCTGGTCTTTTCCTTGGTCTGTCTTTCTTTTTGGACCACTGTGAATTGTCCACTTTAATTGGAGTGGCTCTGGGTCTCAGGCCCTCTTTTGCCCCTGAATATTGATTTCTTTTCCCCATTTACACCACATTCCTAGCTGCAACTGCTTCTATTCACTTGTCCCATCTAAGCTCTATGAGGATAATGTAGGTCAGAGCCCTGGGCCCCTGTTTTCTCAGGAGAGGAGTTAGGCTCTGTGACCCTACTTTGCAAAAATAGCAGCAGCTGCCACTACACTTCATTTAGACCAATGTATGAATATTCAGAAGTTGAGCGAGGCCCTGTAGAGTCCTGAGATTCTAAAAAACTTTTATAACATGCAGTTTCTCCATGAGGTACTGAAGAAGTCAATAAATCCTCCCATATCACCCTGGAGGGATAACATGAAAAAAATACATATATATATATATATATATTTCCAAGATTTCTAGATATTCCCCAGGAGTTAAGCAATCATGAATAACTTTTAAAAAACAGAAATTCTTAAGAGTAGAGGATATGTTGATCTTTCTATAAGGGCAGTTTTGACGGTCAAAACAAGAACTGTTCATGGTGGGCATCAACCAAGGCGATCCATCTCATGGTATCTTGATTTTCCAGACATAACTGGGATATTTGTCATCATTTTAGAGCTGAGTTTCTCAAATAAAATTCCTAGACTACCCACACCAGAATCATCCAGGGAGTTAGCTAAAAATGTATATTACTGGGTTAGGGGCAAAACTTGGATGCTTTCAGCTTCAAGTAAGAGAAAGCTCAACTCTAAGAAGCTGAAGGAGCTGATGAATTCAGCTTCAGATTCAATGGCCTGTTCAAAGACCTATATACTGTGGTTTGAATATCCCTCCCAAAGTTCATGTATTGGAAACTTAATACCCCGTACAACAGAGTTGAGAGGTGGTAGCTTAAGAGGTGCACTCAGGTATGGATTAATGTCATAATCATAGGACTGTGTTAGTGGGAGTGGATTTAGCAAGAGAGTGAGTTGTTATAAAATCAAGTTCAACTCCTCTTGCCTTCTTTTGCCCTTTTTTCCTCTGCCATGGAATGACATAGCAAGAAGGCCCTTGTAAGACTCTGACCCTTTGAACTTGGAATTCTCAGCCTCTAGAACTGTGAAAAATAAATTTCTATTCATTGTAAATCACCCAGCCTGTGATATTACATCATAGCAGTACAAAATGAACTAAGATAGAATATAGGTACTGAGAAGAAGATCTATTGCTAAAACAAATATCTGAAGCTAGGCATGGTTGCTCACACCTATAACCCTAGCACTCTGGGAGGCTGACGTGGGTGGACTGCATGAGCTCAGGAGTTTGAGACCAGCCTGAGCAAGGATGAGACTTTGTCTCTACTGAAAAATAGAAAAACTAGCTGGGCATCATGGCAGGCACCTATAGTCCCAGCTACTCAGGAGACTGAGGCAAGAGGATTGCTTGATCCTAGGAGTTTGAGCTGTGAGCTATGATGCCACAGCACTCTAGCCTTGAGCAACAGAGTGACATTCTGTCTCAAAAACAAACAAACAAACAAAACCAAACAAATAATCTGAAAATGTCAAATTGGCTTTGGAGCTGAGAAACAGGTAGAGGCTGGAAGAATTTGGAGGAACAGGCTAGAAAAAGCCTAGATTGCCATAAATGGAACATTAAGGGTGATTCTGGTGGGAGCTCAGAAAAAGACAAGAGCTATAGAGACAGAGATATAGGGAGAGTCAAAGTCATCTTAGGAATTACTTAAGTGATTATGGTCAGATGTTGGTAGAAGTATGGACAATAAATGCCATTCTGATGAGGTCGCAGACAAATGAGAAGCATGGTATTGGAAACTAGGTAAAGTTCATCCTTATTACAAAATGAGAAAGGACTTGGCTAAATTGTGTCCCTGCCCAAGGGCTTTATGGAAGGCAGAATTTAAGAGCAATGAACTAGGATATCTGACCGAAGAAATATTTAAGCTGCACAGCTTTAAATGTGCTGCACAGCTTCTTTTTGGCTGCTTAAAGTAAAATGAGAGATGAGAGAAAAAGATTTAAAGATAAAGTTTATAATTAAAAGGGAACCAGAGTGTAAAAATTTGGAAAATTTTTAGCCTGGCCATGTAAAGAATAAAGAACATGATTAGGAGAGGAAACCAAGGGTGTAGCCAACTAAGAACTTCCCAAGGAGATTATAACTGATAGGAGGAAGCCAGACACTATTCATGAAGACTGTAGGAGAATGGCCCCAAAGGCATTCCAGAGATTTTCAAGGCTATTTCTCCCACCACAGGCCCAGAATGCTAAGAGAGCAGAATGGTTTTGGGGGTTAGGCCCTGGGTCGTCTCCATGGGTTTGATATCCCAGGCTGACTTAGGACTCTGCACCCCACATTTTGGAACAATGCTCCTTAGTCACACCCTAGCCAAGGGTAAAGCAGGCCCAGATGTGGCTTGTGCCCACACGGTAAGCCGTAAGTGGTGGTGTTCATGTGGTGCTAACTCTGCAGACACACAGAATGCATGAACTGTAGGGCTGTGGTCATCTCCATCTAGAGTTTAAAGGATGTTGTGGGCAGCCTGGGGGGCCAGGGCAACACCTGCTACAGGGCTGGGCTGCCACAGAGAAAACCTATCAGGGCAATGCCTAGGAGAATGAGAGAATGAGGCCACCAGCAAGACTCCGGAATATACCAGTGTGCAATACCAGCCTAGGAAAGCTTAGGCACCATATTCCAAACTGAGAAAGCTGGAGAATTGGCTGAGCTCAGCAAAGCTGTGGGCCCAGGGCTGCCTGAGGCTTTGAGAGCTCAACTCCTCCCGCAGTGTCCTCAGAATTCAGGATATAGAGTCAAAAAATATTGTTCTCCAGCTTTAAGATTTAACGTTATTTTCCCTGTTCAGATTTGGAGTTAGTTTATTCTTGTCTATTTCTCCCTTTCAGAACAGGAATGTTTATTCTGTGCCTTTCCCAACCATTGCATATTGCATGTAGATAATGAATTTAATTTCATACCTCACAGCTGTAAGAATTTGCTTCAGGATGAATTATGCCGTGAGTCTTACTGATACCTGATTTAAATAAGAGTCTGGACTTAAGACGATTGAGTTGATGTTGGAGTTAAAACTTTGGGGATATTGAGATGAAGTAAATGTACTTTTCATGTGAGAAGTACATGAACTTTGGGAGTCAGGGGTAGAATTGTGTAGTTTGAATGTGTCCCTGAAGTTCATTTGTTGGAAACTTAGTCCCCAGTATTGAGAGGTGAAACCTGTAAGAGGTGATTAGGTCATGAAAGCTAACTGTTTTGATCATTATCACTGCTTTGTTTTTATTTCTGAGTAATGTTTTGGCTATTCGAGGTTTTTTTCTGATTCCATATAAAACGAAGTATTATTTTTTTCAAGATCTTTAGAGTATGACAGTGGAGCTTTAATAGGGATCGCATTAAAATTGTATATTGCTTTGGGTAATATGGACATTTTAACAATGTTGATTCTTCCCAACCATGAGCATGGTATGTTTATCCATTTGTTAACATTTTCAGCTATTTCTTTTCTTAGAGTTTCATAGTTCTCTTTATAGAGATCTTTCACGTCCTTTGTTAGATAAACTCTCAAATATTTCATCTTCTTTGGCACTACTATGAACAGAATAGAGTCCTTCACTGTTTTTTCAGTTTGACTATTGTAGGTATATATAAAGGCTACCGATTTATGAATGTTGATTTTGTAACCTGAGACGAGGCTGTATTCCTTGATCACTTCTAAGAGTTTTGTAGTAGAATCCCCGGTGTTTTCCAGATGTACAATCATATCATCTCTGAAGAGTGAAAGTTTGATCTCTTCTGACCCTATATGGATACCCTTGATCGCCTTTTTTTCCATAATTGTGATGGCTAAAACTTCCATTAAAATGTTAAAGAGCAGTGGAGACAATGGGCAACCTTGTCTGGTTCCTGATCTGAGTGGAAATGATTTCAATTTAACTCCATTCAATACGATATTGGCCATGGGTTTGCTGTAGATGGCCTCTATCAGTTTAAAAAAAGACTTTACCTCTTTCATGTTTACATGGATGGAGCTGAAACATATTCTTCTTAGTAAAGTATCTCAAGAATGGAAGAAAAAGTATCCAATGTACTCAGCCCTACTATGAAACTAATTTATGGCTTTCACATGAAAGCTATAATGCAGTTATAACCTAAGAATAGGGGGAAAGGGGACAGGGAGAGGAGGGGAGGGGGAGGATGGGTGGAGGGAAGGTGATTGGTGGGACTACACCTGCGGTGCATCTTACAAGGGTACATGTGAAACTTAGTAAATGTAGAATATAAATGTCTTAACGCAATAACTAAGAAAATGCCGGGAAGGCTATGTTAACCAGTGTGATGAAAATGTGTCAAACGGCCTATAAAACCAGTGTATGGTGCCCCATGATTGCATTAATGTACACAGCTATGATTTAACAATAAAAAACAAACACAAAACCAGAAATGTCCCTTCTATACCAATTTTCTTAAGTGTTCTGATCATGAAGGGATGCTGGACATTATTAAAAGCTTTTTCTGCATCAATTGAGAGAGTCATATGGTCTTTGTTTTTTAATTTTTTTATTTGCTGAATTATATTTATAGATTTATGTATATCGAACCAGCCTTGAGACCCTGGGATAAAACCGACTTGGTTATGATGTATAATTTGTTTGATGTGTTGCTGGATTCTGTTTGTTAGGATCTTGTTGAATATTTTTGCATCAATGTTCATTAGTGATATTGGTCTATAATTTTCTTTTCTTTTGGGGTCTTTTCCTGGTTTGGGGATCAGGGTGATGTTTGCTTCATAGAATATGTTGGGTAGTATTCCTTCTTTTTCTATACTTTGGAACATGTTGAGTAATATAGGTACTAGCTCCTCTTTAAAGGTTTGGTAGAATTCAGACGTGAAGCTGTCTGGTCCCGGGCTTTTCTTTTTAGGGAGATTTTGTATGGTTGATGCTATTTCAGAACTTGATTTAGGCCTGTTCAACATTTCCACTTGATTCTGGCTAAGTCTTGGAAAGTGGCATGCTTCCAAGTATTGATCAATTTCCTTCAGACTTTCATATTTCTAGAATAAAGTTTCCTGTAATATTCATTAAGGATTTTTTGAATTTCTGAGGAGTCTGTTGTTATTTCATCTTTGTCATTTCTGATTGATGAAATTAGAGATTTTAGTCTTTTTTTCCTGGTTAGGTTAGCCAAAGGTTTATCTATTTTATTGACCTTTTCAAAAAACCAACCTTTTGATTTCTTGATCTGTTGTATAATCCTTTTGTTTTCAATTTCATTTAATTCTGCTCTAATTTTGTTTTTTTTCTTTTCTTCTATTGGGTTTTGGGTTGGAATGTTCTTCCTTTTCCAGTTGCTTGAGATGTCCCATTAAGTTGTTAACTTCCTCTCTTTCCGTTCTCTTGAGGAAGGCTTGCAGTGCTGTGTAAGTTTCCCTCTTAGGACTGCCTTTACAGTATCCCAGAGGTTCTGATAATTGATGTCTTCATTGTCATTTTGTTCCAAAAATTTGGCAATTTCCTTCTTAATTTCATCTATGACCCATCTATCTTTCAGCATAAGGTTATTTAGGTTCCATGTTTTTGTGTGAGTGTGCAGGTTCCTGTTGTTACTGAGTTCAACTTTTATTCCATGGTGGTCCGAGAAGATGCAAGGAATAATTTCTATTCCTTTAAATTTACTGAGATCAGACTTGTGACCTAAGACATGATCAATTTTGGAGTAAGTTCCATGGGCTGATGAGAAGTATGTGTATTCAGTTTTGTTGGGGTGAAATGTTCTGTAGATGTCTGCTAAATCCAAATGTTGGATGGTTAGGTTTAAATCTAAAATGTCTTTGCTTAGCTTCTTATTGGAGGATCTATCCAACACTGCTAAAGGAGTGTTGAAATCTCCGACTATTATGGAGCTAGAGGAAATCAAGTTGTTCATGTCTGTTAGAGTTTCTCTTATAAATTGAGGCTCATTCTGGTTGGGTGCATAAATATTAATAATTGAAATATCATCATATTGAGTATTACCCTTAACAAATATGACGTGACTATTCTTATCCTTCCTTACTTTTGTTTTTTTAAAGCCTATTGTATCTGCAAATAGAATTGCAACACCTGCTTTTTCTGATTACCATTTGTCTGAAATATGGACGACCATCCTTTCGCCCTGAGTCTATATTTATCTTTTAAGGTAAGATGTGATTCTTGTATGCAGCAAATATCTGGCCTGAGTTTTTGTATCCAGTCAGCCAACCTGTGCCTCTTTAGAGGACAGTTTAAGCTGTTCACATTAATGGAGAATATAGATATGTCTGGTAAAATTTTGGGTATTGAGCTTTTTGAAAGCCCAGTGGACATTTTTAATCCTTTCGCCATTGTGGAAGTTGGAGTTTGATAAAAAGTTTAAGTGAGTTTACTTTTGTGGTAGAGGATTGGGCTGGTCATTATGGAGGATAGATCTGGGAATATTCAGAAGAGCTGTTTTGGTTATGGCAAATTTCTTTAACATGTGAATGTCATTAAAATATTTAATTTCTCCATCATAAATGAAACTCAGTTTAGCTGGATAGAGGATCCTGGGTTGAAAGTTATTTTGTTTAAGAGATTAAAAGTTGATGACCACCCTCTTCTGGCTTGAAAAGTTTTAGGAGAGAGATCTGCAGTTATTCTAATATTCTTCCCTTTGTATGTAATGGTTTTATTACATCTGGCTACTTTCAGAATTTTCTCCTTTATATTAACTTTAGTGAATTATGATGTGCCTGGGGGAATGTCTTATTCAGGTTGAGTCATGTTGGGGTTCTGAAACTGTCCGCTATTTGAATTTCAGAATCTCTTGGCATGTTTGGAAAATTCTCTTTCATACTTTCATGGAGAAGGGACTCTGTGCCTTGCAAAGCCACTTCATCGCTTTCAGGGATTCCAATGAGGTGGATATTAGCCTTCTTCGAATTATCCCAGAGCTCTCTGAGAAAGTAATCTGTTTTTGCTTTCCATTTCTCTTCCTCTTTGAGAGTTTGGGAGCATTCAAAAGCTTTGTCTTGAATGTCAGAAATCCTTTCTTTTGCCTGCTCCACTCTGTTACTGAGGGATTCTACTGTATTTTTCAGATCTTTGAGTACTGCAAATTCTTGCTTCAATGTATCAAAATCTTTCATGGTTTTGTCTTTAAATTCATTGAATTCTTGAGACAACTTTTGAATTTCTCCTCAAATTTCTAATTCCAACTTTTGAATTGCTCCTTGAATTTCTAATTCCAAATATTCCTCTATTCTATTATTTTGTTTGCAATCCAAATTCTGAATTCGATTTCTGACATCTCGGCTATCTGTTTATGAATGGAATCTTCAGTTACATCTACCATATCTTTCCTTGGGGAAGTTGATCTACTCTCATTATTCATGTTACCAGAGTTTTTCCACTGATTCCATCCCATGATCATTTTACACCGTTTGACTTTTCCCCTGGAGCTTTGCTGAGTACCTATATAGTGCTATGGCCTGAGAAAATGGGGACATGTTTGGTGTGGTGGGGCTAAGTGGCTCTGTCTTCTTTTCAGCTGGTCTCTGTCTGACCCTAGTGAAACAGTTACTCTGGGTTGAAGTCTCAGCTGTGGAGAAATACCAGCAATTAAGTCACCCTGCCCCCCGCAGGCAACAATTGGAATAGGAAAATCAAACCGTCCTACAACCACACACTCGGCACCACTTGGAGAGTCCTCAGGTGATTGGCTCAGTTCAAAAAGTCCAAATCATTTGTCTCAGTCAGCACCTGTCTCAGGTGGAAGAGTTTAAAAGGTCTCTGGCAACTAGATCGCAGGGGTCTGCTGACAACTCAAATATGATTTGCTTCGGTGCTCTGTGAGGTCAGGAGGACCCAACCAGCAAATAGGTTAGTCTGGGGGCAGGGGGGTTGATGCCTCCTTCCCCACCTTGCACCTCTATTACCCTCAGTCACTGATAACCCCGCAGGGCTGTGACCCAGTTGCCTGCAATGAACAGATACTCCAGGGGTTTGTACCTGCCTGAATCACAAGGAAACCTATGTCTCCTCAGCCAGGCCACTGCTCTCTCCCTCCATCTGGCAGGGGGAGGTGAGGCCTGACAACCTCAGATGCTTGATGGAGGCTGGGGGTGTTCACTCAGTTCCAGCCCCACCCCTGATTGATGTTGCTGAACAAACAGAACAACTTTGTGGAATTTGTTTCTGTCCTGGCTAAATTCCCAGGGCCTATGTATCAGTCCCAGATCTGTTCTGCTGGTGGTTGCCACCTGAGAAGATGCCCGGCCTCCTCTGGTTGCCCAGAGAGATAGGGAGTGTGACTTCAGAATATCCAGGAGTGAGCCCTATTGTTGCCAAAAATGTCTGCTGCTCTGCGCCTTGGGGCACTGCTGCTCTGGTGTGGTTCTGTCTCAGCTGACCGTCCTCTTCTCACTCCCCTTTTGTTTGTATCCTTGGGGTCACAGCTCACCTCAGCAGGGTTGATGTGCATTCTTCAACCTTCTCCCTTGGCGCAGCTCTAATCTGCCAGGTTACTTGCTAAATTTCTGTCCTTTAACTCTCCTTCTGGATGGGAGCCTCTCATGCCACTACCACGGTTCTGTCTCATGCCTGGCAGAACAGCTGACTAGAACATAGAAAAAGCGACTCCATCGGTGCATGGTAATTTTCTACTGAAAGGTTTTTTTTCTCTTTATAGTCATTTCCACTTCTACTGAAGATTAATACATTTTCAAAATAAATCTAGCCTTATTGAACTTGACCTGATTATTTGTATAAGTGCAGCAAGAATAGTGGTTGACCATATAAGTACTTCTCCTTTGCTAGAACTTTGAATAAGGACTCTCAGATTGGACATATTAGTATATGTGATGCTGAAGTAGGCATTCAGATTGGACTTTAATTTTTTTATTTTTTTGAGAGAGGGTCTTGCTCTGTTGCTTGAGCTGGAGTGCTGTGGTGGGATTGTAGTTCACAACAACCTCAAATTCCTGGCCTCAAGGGATCCTCCTGCCTCAGCCTCCTGAGTAGCTAGGACTACAGGCATGTGCCACCATGCTTGGCTAATTTTTAAATATTTTTTATAGAGGCAAGATTTTGCTATATTGCCCAGGCTGGTCTCAAACTTCTGGCCTCAAGATATCCCATTGTAATGACCCAGGGAAAGGCCTATGCCTGTTCTCAGGAGTCACATCCAAGGCAAACAGGGTTAAGGACACAGGTACAGGTGGGACCTTTTTCTAAGGCACTTCATTGACTCCATAAAGTCACCTTTACTTCCTTAAAACTGTCTGGTCATATCTGATTCTATGCACATCATTCAACCAAAGTTTCTACTTGGTGTCCTGTTAAAAAAGAATGAATTCTTATTGAACTTATGCAATTATATATATGTCTCAAAAATAAGAACACCTGGTAAGAGTTTCTGAATTCTGGCAGGACCAGGTAGGGAGAAAAAGATAAATACTTCATTTTATTTACAAACGTATACTTTACTAGATTGCTGTAAGGTATAGATAGTGTAAGATATAAGAGAGAAATATTTCCTTAAATCTGGAAAAACAAAACATTGAGGAACCAACAATGTTTCATACAAAAGGTCATGGAAATTATAATCGTCCCCGTAAGTTCATTTAGTCTCGTGTAATTAATTCTTATTCTACCTGATCTTGGATTAGCTGTTTTGTGAATCCATCAGCTTCTTCATTAGCGTTCTAGAAATTCTTATCCTATACAATGGTATGATCTTAAAGTTACCAGAAATCTGTACTTGTTTGTTATTGTTTACAAAAGCTTTCAAGAAAGCATCCAAATAAAATAACTGTCAATGGCAAAAGACTCAAAATGGAGTGGTTGAAGATCTAAAGAGAGCTCATTATAATTCAATTGACAAGGAAATTCAGTTATTTCTATGACATACACATTTTAAGATCATAACTGAATTTATGACTTATAACATTATACTAGGAATTATATCAGATTTTCAGGAAATTCATACAATTTCTGGAACACATTTATTAATAACAAATGCCCATACAAATATAGCAGAAAGAAGGTTTAGCATCACTTCTAATTTTACAATGCTTCCCATGCAATTTAACACAACGAATAAGCCTAATTAGTTTAGTATCTTTCTTTTTATAAGGTGAGAGAACAATTGTTTTTGAAATTGTCCAGAAAAATTTCCAAAACCCTGGAAAATCTCAAAGTTAGTTTGAAGTGAAAAGTCCTTATTTAGAATTTGATTTTGGGAAGTTGCAACAAATGTCAAAAGCTGTAAAATACTTAATTAAATAAGATTACTGTGAAACAATACTTAGTCATCCAAGGAAGGCTATGTTAACCAGTGTGATGAAAATGTGTCAAACGGTCTATGAAACCAGTGTATGGTGCCCCATGATCACATTAATGTACACAGCTATGATTTAATTAAAAAAAAAAAAAAGATTTCCAAGGCAAGTATAAAATTATACAGTTGTGAAAAAAACAAACTTTACCTCTTTTCATAGAGAAGACGCAGTTTTCTTAAGTAACTAAAGACCTGAATAATTTCCTATGCCACCATGAGGCATAGGAAATTATTTTCATAAAACAAAATCTTGTTTCCTAGGAAAATTATTTAAAAGGTATTGAAAACTCTTTACAATTTCTCATCAAAATCAAATAGATAACTCCAAGAAAAGTTTGTTGTTTAGACAGAGAGAAGACCAAGTTCTAGTTTCACATCAGTGTACTTTTGGTGTCAAAGTTCAATTTTAATTTCTTTTATAAATTCATTCAATTTTATCTAATTTGACTACACAAGATTCTCTCTCCCAAACTTTCTATATCAATTGAGTTTTTGTTCTTCATTCTTCTTTTTCATCCTGAGAAAACTTTTAAATAACCCCCAAACAAAAACAAAATTACTTCTTTTCTTAATCTAAAACGCACCAATATACCTCATACTTTTTCTCCCTCCAAAAGTTCTTCTTACATTTATTAAATAGAATCACAGGTCACAGCATACAAAGTTGTTTCTCTTGTAATTTCTACATATATCAATTAGAATTCTTAAGCCTTAGTAGCCCTAATTTTCAGTGAAAACTAGGCATAAGCAATTTGAACTGTTACATACCAACATTCCATACATTGGAAAATTTATAAACATACCATTTTATGATTTCTAGAAGCATTTTTTCATAGTATAATTTTTAAATCTGGTACAAGCCATGTTGACTAAGAGACTCAAAGATGTTTAGTTCCTCTGTAATAAGAAGGCAAAAATAAAAATAAGCTTAAGTATATGTTCAGCAATTAATGTTTTAGTATTTTATTTCATTTGGAAATCATCTAGGTACTTAGTGAATATACATCATTTAATTTAACTTTAAAAACTTTAAAGGTGTGAGTTACTGAAGAGGTTTTAAGTAGACATATTATAAAACATAATCCACATTGAAGAGGTCTTTATAAACCTTTATTTCACTTATATGTATTTAATTAACTTATTCTTCACAATTATGCTTGGGATTGCTTCTGAAAATTTTATGAGACATTAGACAAAGCTAGCTGTCATCTCAAGTTTTTTTCCCTGGTAACTATTTTTACAGCATGTGCATATTAGGTGAGCTTCACAGAAACAAAAATAAAAAAGTTACTTTTTCTTTTTTGTTTTACTACTGTGCTTGATATACATGAAATAATAGATTCTGTGTTTTTACTCGTACATTTGTTCCAAGACTAAATTTATAATTTTTATAATTTTGAACATCCAGAAGAGATAACATAAACTTACTAACTAGAAAATCCACATAGAAATAGAATTGTGTGCATGCATTCTATTTAATCCTGACAATTCTGAACATAATTATTTTTTTCTTTATTAAACTGACAATATGCTTTCTTTTTTACTAAAGATTACTCAAATTATATGAACTTGAAAAGCATTTGGATCAATTCCTATTTGTCTGAGAGAACATTTAATTTACACACATGCTTCTTTTACTTTAAGCCAATGAAATAGAACTCTTTTGGGGCGGCGCCTGTGGCTCAGCGGGTAGGGTGCCAGTCCCATATGCCGGAGGTGGCGGGTTCAAACCCAGCCCCGGCCAAATTAAAAAAAAAAAAAAAAAAAAAAAAAGAAATAGAACTCTTTTATAAAGTAATTTTGGTAATAACCTCTGGTTAGAAAAATATCACATACGTGTAACATAAATTCGTAGACATACATAAATAGACAAACAGATGCAAACAAAGATCTTACAGCATTCATTAAAACATTTTAGCCATGAGTCAGGTACAATAATACAAAACTCACTAGTATATAAAAGAGTAGCTAGACCCAAATTGTGTTTTTGGCAAATGGAGCATGTTAAGCTTACCCACTCAGATGGCTACAGCCTTTTGCTAAAATTTGTGGAAAGAACTTAAGATTTACCAGTTTCGAAATAGCTCATTGCTCCTCCCCCCCATGACATTCATCTCCCTGAAGTTTTCATTTCAAAAATTTACAAATCAAAAACACAGAGAAAGAATGTATATTTCTCCAAGAAGGGGTTTTGGGACATAATTGCCTATTATCAGTAGTCAATCTTATTGAGACTGTGGATTACATTTCAGGCAACTGACTGATGAAATGTCTAGCAGCTGTCTGAATGTCTCCAAAGCCTATTGAAGTGGATAAAATATCTAGTTTATTTCTAATCAATCTTTTTCCTTTTCAGGCTTGGGTAGGTGTTTTGGGGAAACCTTGAGTCCGTGAGGAAAGAGGTCTGGCAGAGAAATGTCAAAAGTAGGGGTCTGAAGGGGGTCTAGTGAAAGATTCAAGGGAACTGAATAAAAGATCAAAGGTGGGAAGAGGAATAAGCAGCAGAAGCAACGAGAAGGGAGAGGTCTTAGGGAGCCAGTGTGGGAGACCTCAAGTTTCACAAGAAGAAGATGAAGTTCCAAAGTATCCTCAGCAAAAGTGTGCCAATGAAAAGGAGGTGAACAGAACTGGCAGAGTATCTAGTCAGCAGGGTTCCAGAAGGAAGTTTCAGTTGACTGAGAAGTTCCCTTGGGGACAGCAGAATCACTTGGGGAGAAAAGAAAAGCAGAAAAGACAGGTTTTTATCAAGCTCTGAATATCACCTTCCAATTTTGCCAACTTCTGATCATAGAGCTCCTTAATTTTTTCTTATGATCGGAGTTCAGCTGGGACAAATAATAAATATTATTGGCAGTATTGAACTTTTAAACCAAAATTTTAAACCAAAGTAATATCTCCCAATTGACTCAACCCAAACCAATAAGCCTTTTTATGACTTAACCATGCATGCAGGAGACATCCTCAAAGAGGGTACAAGATTCCCAAGATGCAGAGCCATTCCCAAAGACAGCCAGTAGGAAGACAGCCTTAGAGAACTCCCTGAGAGCTGGCTGTGGTTGACAGTATGCAAGCTGCAAATGGGGTACAACTCATATTTTTGTTTAGCCATATTCTTGGGGGTACCCACCCTCATGGTTGGCTGCCTATTCATGCAGACCTGATAACCTGCACACCTCAACCGGCGGAAAGTCAAATGGGACACAAAATGAGACAAACAAGAAAGCTGTTCAGTGGAGCAAAAGCATCACTAAGCAATGGGTACCTCAAAACCAAAGTCACAATCCAAAGAAACAAATTCTTCAGCATGTTTTTCTCCTGCTAATCTGAAAACAAAAAGGGGAAGTTTTTACCTTCCTCTCTTGACCAAGCACTGCAGAGAGCCATATGGGAAAGCTGACTATGGTGAGAATTCCTGCCTCTGACACTTTCTCCCAGGATCCCATCTGTAGAAGACTCCAGAGAGAGTGGATTGTCCCAGAGATACCATCTTTGTTGCCAGAACTTTAGGAAAAGCAAAGAATTTTCTCTCTACCTTTCATAATTCTTAGTTGGGACAGACTCCTATAACAAAAGAGAGTAAAAAGGAAAAAAGAAACAAAAGTTTAGTAACCTGTGCACTCCTGTATACATGGGAGATCCCAGAGGAATAAGTAAATCTCAAAGAGGTGGCTTTGAATTCAGGCTTAAAACCACATTTGGAGTAAAGAGAGAAGAGTGTAGGGAAGGTGGTTGTGGCAAGATAACCAGGAAAATCATGGCAAACAAAGGTATGATTCGAGATGCAGATTTCAGTGAGCTCCTTCCCCACTGAAGAGAGTCTCTTGTAATTAGTTATCCTTCTCTTCCTGGTACTAAGAAGGAGAAACACTTACAAATGAGACTTATGGATGTACATTTCCCCTACAAAAGGATAATCTACTCTGTTTTTAGAGTTTCTCCTATATCTTCAATTTCTCAAAATAATCAGCTCAAAATAGTCCTTATTCCAGGCTGGGCGTGGTGGCTCATGCCTGTAATCCTAGCACTCCAGGAAGCCCAGACTGGTGGATTGCCCTAGCTCATGGGTTCCAGACAAGCCTGAGCCAGAGTGAGACCACCGTCTGTAAAAATAGCTGGGAGTTGTGGTGGGTGCCTATAGCCCCAGCTACTTGGAAGGCTGAGGCAAGAGAATCACTTGAGCCCAAGAGTTTGAGGTTGTTGTGAACTATGACACCACGGCACTCTACCGAGGGTGACAAAGTGAGACTCTGTTAAAAAAAAAAATTCTTATTCCAAGGATTATGCATAATTGGGGGTAGCATATTCTGTTCTCCTACAATCATATTTTAGGGTGGCATATTTTGGTCTCCCACAAGGGTTTTTCTCTCTTTTTTTTTTCCCATTGATTTTTTAGATTTTTAGAGTATCTTTGGGACCAACTTTAAGACAAACAGTCCTCCTTTAGAGGTCGGGATTGTCAAGACTAATAATTCAGTGGGTCTTCCCTTTCTAGACAATGTGTCTGAAGTTGGGGTAGGAGACACTAGAATAATAGAGAGGCCTGTTTATAACCGTAGGGCCCACCTACCAGGCTTTCTCTAGTCATGGAAGAGCTGAGTCTCAGAACATGTAGTGTGTGTTTCTGCTAAAGATCACCTTCTTCTATTAAAATGCAAGTCTAGGGCGGCGCCTGTGGCTCAGTGAGCAGGGCGCCAGCCCCATATACCGAGGGTGGCGGGTTCAAACCCAGCCCCAGTCAAACTGCAACAAAAAAATAGCCGGGTGTTGTGGCAGGCGCCTGTAGTCCCAGCTACTCGGGAGGCTGAGGCAGGAGAATCGCCTAAGCCCAGGAGTTAGAGGTTGCTGTGAGCTGTGTGACGCCACGGCACTCTACCCAGGGCAATAAAGTGAAACTCTGTCTCTACAAAAAAAACAAAAACGCTAGTCTATCAGAATGACTGTACAACAGTTTAGCTAATTTCCCAATCAAGTAATCTAACATCTGTTTACATATGTTTTCAGAGGTCTTAACATCCCTTCCCTTCACAATGAACTCTTTCCTTTGGCTTCTTGTGCTATTAATAAAAAGTCTGTAGTTAATAAAAAGAAACAGACAGCAAACAAAATTTAAGGTCTGATGATAAATGTGTGGGAAAGGATCACTAATCTGACTTTCTGACTATACAGATTTTTTTTTAAAAAGACTAAGGTCCAGAATGGGGAGTAAATTAAGTAAGATCATACTGCAAGTTAGGAGCAGAATTCAGGTTAAGATTCAAGTGTCCCAAGTTACTTTCTGGCTGGTGGTCCAACATGCGTGTGTCATTCAATGTTGCCCCTCTCTCTAAACTCTTCCTACCAGCCCCAGTGCTGATTCCCACAGCGAATACCAGGCTATGCACTGTGAATTGGTTGGATTTCCTAAATCTCTATTTCTCTTCCACTCTTTGACAATGTTTTAAACCTGAAAAGCTTCTTCACACTCTCTTTTTCTGTCTTTCTCGCTCTTCTGTATTCAGTTCCCCACCTCCCACACTGTCATTTACACCTGCACCATGTAACATTTCTTGGTGAAGTTGATGAAAACACTATTATCTTAATAGCTTAATTTCCTCCTGTTACGGGGAAACTGTTAAGACTTTTTAATATTAAGTTTTCATTTGTTTCTATTGCTTCAAAGCAAATCCTACCCCTCTCCATTTTTCTCAAAATGTAGCAAAGGCCCTGTAAGATTTGGGTTGGGAGGGGAGTGTGTACATAAGGAAATCAAGGACAGGGACCAAGTTTCGAAGGACTCAGAAGAGACACACCTCTGGAGGGTGAGAGGGACACCACTAGCAAACACCACTAATCCCAGAAGGGCCACAAAAGTGTAACTGCTCTGAGAAATGTAACATCTTGGGGAGGGCATTGAACTTTCCACAGGATGTGGAAAGGAGATTCAGCCAATCTTATCTAGATCTCAAGTGGCAGGGTGCCTGCAGCTGGTGAGTGGGTTATGATAGATTTTTTATTTTGTCTATATCAAATCATTTTATTTATATAATTTCCTTGACCCTTCATGTTATCTCTCTTCACCCTGAGAAGCCACCCTCTGCTCCAGCTAGGCTAATGTTGGTGTAGCTCAAAAAACACATTGCACTGACTTGGGGTTTCCACACTAAGTTTTCCAGGATCTTAAATACCCTTCCTGCCCCATGATTCAAACTACTCATCCCTTAGCACCTTGCTCAAGACCTCCTGGGAAGGCTTGGCCCCCTCCAGCGCCTATTTTCTGTTTCTGACTGCTTGCTGCTCCTACACTTGAGACTTGTGAGGTCTACTCTTGATTAACATACTGTTTGGCACATGTGTGCCCATTACTGGTTCAAATATGCTTTCAACCCTGCCATGCTGTGGGCTCATCAAGGCCGGGGCCCATCTTGTTGCTTTGAACTCAGGGCACCTAACAAGGTGCTTTGTACTAACACTAAATGCTGAAAAACATTCACCTTCCTCTTTGGGATAATCTATGCACCAGACCTCTGTTTGTTCTGCTGCCTTTAGCCTCTAGTTTTGCCCTACGCTCAGCAGCAAGGGCCCTTCTCTTCCGGGACTGTTGGATCTTTGCGGGTTAGTTTCACTCTCAAATCAATGTCCTCCCTCCCTCCCTCCTTCCCTTCCTTCCTTCCTTTCTCTCTCTCTCTCCTCTCATTCTTTCTTTTTGAGACAAGCTCTCACTCTGTTGTTGTCCCAGCTAGAGGGCAGTGACTTCAACCTGATTCACAGCAACCTCATACTCCTGGGCTCAAGTGATCTTCCGGTCTCAGCCTCCTGAGTACCTGGGACTACAGACATGTGCTGCCACACCTGGATAATTTTTCTATTTTTTAGTAGTGACAGGGTCTCACTTTTGTTCAGGTTGGCCTTGAACTTGTGACCTCAAATGATCCTCCCACTTCATAGGCATGAGCCACTGTTCCCAGCCTCAAATCAGATTTCTCTGTGAATTCATTGACACCTGTGAACTGAGGTGGCTGTAAGCAGCTCCAGAGCCCATTTCTCCTGATTCATGAATCCCCACTTGCCCTTGTTGATTGGGCAGATCAGCCTTGGCTTTGAAAGAGCCTCTGCCATGGCTTAGAATAGGTGCTGCTCTTTGATGAGTGCACAGTGAGAAATCCACAGCACTCCACCCAGTATACACAGACACAGACACACAGACACACAACTGGAACAGTTCTATGCAATACTCTTACTTAATGCAATGTTAATGCAATGCACATCGATCTTTTCTTTTCTTTTTTAAAATTAAAAATGGTGATTTGAATTCATGACTAATGAATTGTGATTTGCAGTTCAAAAAACCCTGTTCTAGAAGATCGAAGGATAGTTGGTCTGGGAAGAGAAGGCCATTCTGAGGCCCTCAAGGGTTGCTGCCAGGAGAGCTGGTGGTTCGGGAGCACTCCTTCTGCAGGATCCCTTGGCCCCGCAGGTTCAGTTGATGCTAAAATGCAGCAGGGGAGACACGCTAACGTGGTTTTCACATCCAGGTCATCTTGCTAGTGTCTGTGCATGGGCTGGGTGAGCAGTCTTCCACAGAATGACATCTGAGGAAGGCCAGCTCTGCGGGAGCTGGTCGCTTAGTGCCCTGTTACACTGTCAGCTCTGAGGACACCTAAGAGTATCTTGGTGATGTTCAAAACACATGTATCAAAAGAATAAGTGAAGTGACAATCTATTTCTATAATTCTCTGTGGGTGGCTACTTACCAGGGATGGGCACTGTGGAAAGGGACCATGGGGAGGTAGAGGGACAAATAAATTCTTGCTGCCAGTGAGTGGATGGCAAAGCAGCTGGGTGTCAGCCTTGGTAAAGGCAAGTTATGGCTGGGTCATTCCTCAGGGCCCCTCTGTGTCCAGAAGCAAGCACTGTCAGTGAGGATCAAGGACAAATGTAGCCTCTTTGAGGCCTCTGCCCACGGATAGCATTCTTGGGTCTGCTAAGAGGAAAGGCTGCATGGGGCAGGAGGGTTGAGAAGGGCTGGGAGGAGATTATGCTGGCTGTGGCATTTGATCAGAGCCACCGCACACAGAAGAAGAAGTAGTGAGCAAGTGCCACAAGTCAACAGGTGCTGCTGATGAGCTCCGGGCCTCCCCACTTCCTGCCCATCGTGGTCACAAAAGCAGACCAGCCACCCCTTCCACCCTCTCTCCAGTCTCAGCCTCCCCACCTCCAGGCGGAGGGCATTCTGTCCTTTACCTGGCACCCTCCCGGGAGGGTGGGTGGCCAGAACCTGAGGTCCTGCTGGTCCACAGGGCACAAGGGATCCTCTCTGTGCCACTGCCCTGAGCCAGAAGCAGAGGAAGTGCCTGCTGTGTCTGGGCTGCAGCCTGGAGGGAGGGTTTGTCCCGCCCTCTCTCCTTGTGGTGTGTGGCGACTGGGCACCCCTGCGCAGTGTGACCTTGGGCCAGTTATTTTAATTCTCTCACCTAAGCATCCACACCCATTAAATGGGGCTTGATAATACCATATACATATGTTTGTATAGTTTCTGTGATGATTAAAGTGAGATTCATTTATCTAAACTCCACGGTGCGTATTTGCATAATTAATTTACCAATTCTTTAATGACTACCAGTTGCGTGTCATTCACCATTCTAGGTGCTGGTGCGATAGCACTTCTAAATAGGGGAAATAAATAATCATTAACAATAAATAAATAATCATTCTAGGTGCTGGTAGAACTTCTATTCTAAATAGGGGAAATAAATAATCATTAACAGTAAAAAACAAGGAAATATACAATATGCCAGGGAGTGGTGAGTGTTCCGGAGGGCAGTGAATCAGGTTATAGGCCGGGGTGGAGGTGGGGCAGCAGTTATTTTATATAGGTTGGTCAGGGAAGGCCTTTCTGGCAAGGTGACACTTGCACAGAAACCTACAGAAGTAAGAGAGGAGGTCATGAGGATATCAGGGCAGAATATTCTAGCAGATGGAACAGTAAGTGCAAAGGATCCGAGGTAGCAGCATGCCTAGAGGTGCAAAGAATATCACAGAGGCCCGACTGGTTGGTGGGAAGTGAGCAAGAAGAAAAGTGAGAAATAAGAGAGCGATTGTCATTAATCCCTTTAAAATATCAATTCTCCACTAATTTTTTTATTTCTGGCTGGAATTTGGAGCAATAGAACAGGTTTGGAGGGGTAGTGTGGGAGTGGGAGTACATTTGGCACAGCCCGCATTTCCCTGGGCCTCCCTGCGCATGACATCCGTGTCCCCCAGACCACTATGTCTCTGGGCATCTGTGGGTGAATGTCCTTTAAGACTCAGCTCCTGTGTCTGAAAACCTTTCGAATCCCTCCTCCAGCTCAAGACAAGTAGTTCATAAAGGCCACATGTGGCAGGCGGCTTTGCTTGCTGACTACCAGGCCACAACACCTGGCTTTTTTGGGGTTGTAGTTGTCATTGTTGTTTAGCTGACCCGGGCCAGACTTGAACCTGCCAGCTTTGGTGTATGTGGCCGGCACCCTACTCACTGAGCTACAGGTGCCAAGCCTGTCCCTTGTTTTCTTCTGTCCGAATGGCTATTAAAAATAAAATCTTTCTAAAATGACAAAAAGATGGCTGGGTGTTGTGCTGGGCACCTGTAATCCCATCTGCTCAGGAGGCTGAGGCAAGAGAATCGCTTAAGCCCGAGAGATTGAGGTTTCTGTGAGCTGCAAGGCACTCTAACAAGGGTGACATAGTGACTGACACTCTATGTAAAAAAAGAAAAGTAAAAAAAATAAATAAAATGACAAAAGAGGACGTCTGGTTTCTTTCATCCTTGCTATTTCTAAACGTACACGAAAATCTCTTGGTTATTACCTTTCCATTATTTATTCCAAAAGGCACTAACTTTGGCCTTTGCACGTAAAGTAAATGCATTGACTGCCACACTGAGTGAGCACTGGTTGTGCAGGGATGAGGTGTGAGAAGGGAGGAAGGAAGACTCTCTGCGGGAGGCCCTTGGAGCCCAGCGGGAGAGGGCATGTTATTAGAAGTGCTGAGATCTCTAAGCGTTCTCCATATATCTTTCCAAAAGGAATGTATTAATTTGCATTCCCACCAGCAGTGTAGAAGTGTTCCCTTTTCTCCACATCCATGCCAACATCTCTGGTCTTGGGATTTTGTGATATAGGCTAATGGTATCTCAAAGTAGTTTTGATTTGCATTTCTCTGATGATTAAAGATGATGAGCATTTTTTCATATGTATGTAGGCCGCGCGCCTGTCTTCTTCAGAGAAGTTTCTCTTCAAATCCCTTGCCCAGCCTGTGATGGGATCACTTGTTCTTTTCTTGCTTATACGTTTGAGTTTTCTGTGGATTCTGGTTATTAAACCTTTATCGGAGACATAACCTGCGAATATCTTCTCCCATTCTCAGGGCTGTTTGCTTGCTTTACTTACTGTGTTCTTGGCTGTGCAGAAGCTTTTTAGTTATTCAATCCTATAATTCCCCTATTAGGC
The DNA here is from genome assembly GCF_027406575.1 of Nycticebus coucang. NCBI lineage: Eukaryota > Metazoa > Chordata > Mammalia > Primates > Lorisidae > Nycticebus > Nycticebus coucang. Next base: position 52,209,238 of record NC_069784.1, on the reverse strand, counting down.
ATATACCCAGAAGACCAAAAATCATATCATAACAAAGATATTTGTACCAGAATGTTTATTGCAGCCCTATTCATAATTGCTAAATCATGGAAAAAGCCCAAGTGCCCATCAATCCATGAATGGATTAATAAATTGTGGTATATGTATACCATGGAATATTATGCAGCCTTAAAGAAAGATGGAGACTTTACCTCTTTCATGTTTACGTGGATGGAGCTGGAACATATTCTTCTAGTAAAGTATCTCAAGAATGGAAGAAAAAGTATCCAATGTAATCAGCCCTACTATGAAACTAATTTATGGCTTTCACATGAAATCTATAACCAAGTTACAACCTAAGAATAGGGGGAAGGGGGAAAGGGAGGCGAGGAGGGGGGAGGTGGGCAGGGGGATTGGTGGGATTACACCTGCGGTGCATCTTACAAGGGTATATGTGAAATTTAGTAAATGTGGAATGTAAATGTCTTAGCCCAATAACTAAGAAAATGCCAGGAAGGCTATGTTAACTAGTGTGATGAAAATGTGTCAAACGGTCTATGAAACTAGTGTATGGTGCCCCATGATCACATTAATGTACACAGCTATCATTTAATAAAAGGAAAAAAAAAAAGAAAGAAAGCTAGTACTCTTGTGTGAGGTAGTTCCTAGCTATAATAAAGGCTGCTGTTAACTTCCAAGTAACATGAAAAAAAAAAAAAAAAAAGAAAGAAGTGCTGAGAGCCATATAGGAGGAGGGATTCCAAAGGTTTTCAGACACAGGAGCTGAGTCTTAAAGGACAAGTGGGAGCCAGCCCATGAACAGGCAGGAAGGGAGCCGCACGAGCTCCTTCATGGAGGCAATAACTGGGGGTCATCCTGGTGAACCACGAGGTGCTGGCTGTAACCAAGCTGTATGCTCAGGTCTAAGTGGGGCATGGAGTGGGAGAGACGGTCAGAGAGACAGCACCGAGCTGAGGTCTGGAGGCCTGGTGTGGACATAATAGGGAAGAAAGGGAAGAGAGTATGTATCTACTGCACTGCTTTGGCTGAACCATCATCCTGTCGCCCGGCCCCGCAGCAGCACAGTGAAGTAGCTTCTGGTAAGGTCTCCGCACACCTTGCCCCTTTGCTTCACCTGTGCTCCCGCCCCACCCCTCAGTTTATGGAAACCTTTCCTAATTGTCTGCCTTCACCCTGGGGGGCAAGTTCAAAGCATTACACTTTGCAGGCCCATCTGCATCCTAGCACGGATTAACCTCCAATGCCAACGAGTGCTCCCTGACCCTTCCGTGTGTCGGGTGCTGTGCCCAGCATCGCGTGCTGTGTTGTTTGACCCTCACACCCACCCTGTGAGGAAAGCAACATAATTATCACCATTTTGACAAAAAGGCCAAGCCTAAGTGAACCCTAGGCAGAGAGCTAAGAGCTGGGAGAAGATTGGGGGGCAGAGGCAGTGAACAGGATTTGAGGTTAGGAAGCACCTTGCAGCTGACTGCTGACACGTCTGCCTGAGGCTGTCCTTCCTCTGTGACTTCAGTGCTCAGTATTAGGGAAGAGGCAAGAGGAGCTTCACAGTTCCACATGCCTTTGGGTTAGCAGTTGTTATTTTCAGGCACGTGACTTGGCCAATGACGTGTCACTTACAATGAGCCATATCATGAGACTCTACACATTTAATTTTTTGTCCCAAGAGAGGGAAGACTAGCAAGGACTGTGTCTACACTGTCTGCTTGCCCCTGGTCCTTTAAAACTATCCAACACTGTAGGAACCCCATCCCCACCACCCCATAAAGGCCACAGAGGCCAAATCAAGATTTTGCTGAGATCCCAAGGTCACCCTTGCTCATGCCCAGTTTGTCCTGATGTGACCCTATCTCCTGACCCTTAATTTGACTTACTCAAATTCTTCCCTCTGGTTCTTTGTGTTCATTCTTCCCCACTTTCCCTAAGAATCTCCAGCTTGATTTCCTGCTCTGTTCAGGCCTTGCCTGATCTAGCTCTACTCATGCAAACCCAGGCTTCTTGCCTGATCTAGCTCTACTCATGCAGATCCAGGCTTCTCAGTGTCAGGCAGAGGAGAGTAGGGATGCTGATACGGCTGGGTGTTTAGTAAAGCCTATTGATGGGGTAAAATAATAGCTAGCACTTACTGAGCACATTTCTCACTTAGTCTTGTGTTACATCAGTTAATTGACATGATCTCCATATCACTAAATCCCATGGTTAATTCTCAGTCATCATTATTTTAAAAATAACCTTAGAGGGCTTCATCGGGATTTCTACACTTGCCTTACCATCCTCCTCCTTGAGTTTTCATTCTTTTTGGCCTCCCGTGACAGTTCCTCCTCTTCCTTCATCTCTCCTAATGTTAATGTGACCCAGGGCTCAGTCTTTGGTCCTGGGTGACCTCATCACTCTCATGACTTTAAAGCCTCTCTCCTGAACTTACATACCAACTATCCACCTGAAATGTCCATGTCTAATGAGCATTTCAAACTCACATCCTTCTGATCCACCCTCAGACTTCCCCATCTCAACTGATGGTAACTATGTCTCTGTGGAGTCAGTCATCTTTTCTCCCTGCCCCTTTTCTCTCCAGCTTTCTGTTCCTCCACATGTCCAATCCTTCATCAAATCCTATTGGCTCTACCTTCAAAACAAGCCTGGAATCTGACCACTTCTCACCGTCCCATTGCTACCACCTTTCTTATCTTTTTCCTGGATTATCACAACAGCTTCCTATTTATTCTTTCTGCTTCTACTCTTCTGTCTACAGTTTATTATAAACATAGTGGTCAAACAGATCATTTTAGAAAGTATAAGTCTGACCACATCACTCCTCTACTCAAAGTCCTGCAATGGCCCATGAAGCGTGCCAACATCACTGGTGCTGTTACCTTCTTGCCCTCATCTCTTCCTCCTGTCCTCCTCCTCCATTACGAGGCTCCAGCTATTCCTTCCTTCCTACCTTCCTTCCTATTCCTCAAAGATGCACGTGCACTGCTCCAACACCTCTCCCCGAGATGCAGGCCTGACTCCCTCTCTCACCTCTTCAGGTCTTTGCTCTGATGTCACCTCTCAGTGGGTCTACCCCAACCACCATGTTAAAGACTGCAGTTCACCCTTGGCACACCCAGTCTTGCATTCCTGCCCTATCTCCCCCTCTTATCGCTTTCTAACACATTAATTAATTTACTTATTTATGACATCTTTTGTTTCCCCTCTTAGAATCTAAGTTACAACCAAGAGTGAAGTATCTAGAAAAATATCTAATATGTATGTAGCTCCATGTTCCAGGCCTTACCCTAAGCACATTGTAAGAAATTTAATTTTTATATCAACCCGATAAAGTAGATACTACTGTTATAGTCCATTTTTTGGATGAGGAAACTGAGACATGGAGAGGTTAAATAACTCATCTAAAGTCACACAGCTAGAAAATGTTGAATCCTGGACTCAGGTATTCTGGTTGCAGAGTTCATTATTTTAACCTGAAAAGTATCCAGAACGAACAATTACTAGGTAATGTTATTGCTACTTTAAAGATGCAGAAACAGAGCAGGGAGCAGCGGCTCCTGCCTATAATCCTAGTGCTTTGGGAGTCCAAGGCAGGAGGATTGCTTGAAGCCAGGAGTTCGAGACCAGCCTGATCAAGAATGATACTCAGTCTCTACCAAATACCTAAAGATAAATAAATTAATTAGCCATGCATGGTGGCACATGCCTTTAAACCCAGCTACTTGGGAGGGTGAGGCAGGAGGATCCCCTGAGCCCAGGAGTTTGAGGTTGCTATGAGCTATGATGACACACTGCACTCTAGCTAGAGTGCCAAAGCAAGACCCTGTCTAAGAATAAAATAAAATAAAAGAAGATGAGGGAAATGAAGGACAAAGAGGTTAAATGATTTACTCACACAGGTAGGTAGTGGCAGAGCTCAGACCAGGACCCAAAGTGCTGCTTCTATTTCCAGCACTGACACCATGGATAGAGGATGGCTTTTCATAGTTCCTCATTGTAAATGCTTCCCATAATCTTTTTGCTTAATACTGTATTTAGGAATTCTCATTAAACACTGTGAAGGAGGTAAAAGAGAGCATCAATTTCCAATATACTAGCATGAAAACTATTCTCATGTGGGTTGACTTTCTCAAAGAGAAAACAGAGCTCAGCAGCACAACTACAGTTTCCCAGATGGATTTCCATTTCCCAGTAATCTACAGAAGTGCAGCGGAAATGAAGAGTGACTCCCATTAACTTAGCTCTTTTGCCTTAAGAAGAATATGAGAGTTCAGACCTGCATTATTTTATGACACTCTTGTGGGTGGAGACTGGACATGTATGGTCACTGCCACTTCTATTCCTGTTTCGAGAATTACTCAGTGGCTCATAGTCATTTTTGTCAACTGTCCAATTGTGTGTTGGGAATCAAGTTGTCCTGAGGCCTGCCCAGACGGCCCTCCATCTCATGGAGACATTCCCACACTGAGAAACTATTCTAATCTATTTTCGTGTCTGCATTCCTGACTTTGCCATCTGATCAGTGAAGATGCATTAAAGGCAGATGTCAAGATATTAGGGAAGGGGGCCCTGGAGAACTTCTGTTGTTTTTGAATGCTGAGAAAACAGGCAGGCTTAGAGAGAGCAGAAGTTGAACTCTTTCCTTGCTAAAGCGTGACAGTCTTGCTGGGTCCTAGGTAGAACTATGCGTTAAGGGAAGTTAGTTTAAAAGCCTTCCATTTCAAAGTGTCTTCCTTGTCAGCCAAGCTCAGACATTTCCTTCAACTACTTCAAGTGATGACGCCTCTTTCCTGGGCTCTATGGTCATCCTCATCTCCTTAGATTCTCATTTTCTGTTTACTCAGTGTCTCCCCAACTAAACTGTGAGCTCTTGGGGAGTAGGGGTGAGTCTTACCTACAATTGTATCTCCAGGCCTCAGTGCTGGCTTGTTTGGGTTACACAATGTTGAGGAGGAAATAGTAAAAGAATTAACACCTCATGTGCCTTCAAAGGGTAATGGTGATCACATTATGTTCAAATTATGGGATCCATTTTCATCTCTGACAAACCTATTTATTAATCTTTCTGCCAGAAAGAACAGTCTTGCAACCCCCCTCCTCATGGCCACATTACAGGTAGGATGATACAGAGCACAGGGCATAAGGCAGGCTGCAGAGGGGGAGACGCAGACAACTAGGAACACTGGTGAATGGTTCACTGCGTGTACTGGAAGGGATTGAAGCCTTGTTAATAGTGAGGGTATAGTCTCTTTTCTCAAGGTGCTGACAGACCAAATTGTAGGTGAAGAGGTTTAGATTTTCCAGAAAGCAGTAATGAATCTGAGAAATAAGGAAGCAGTCTGTCCCCTGGGTTGTGCTTGAGACAAAGATAGTGTAGAACACAGAACAGATTGGTAGGAACTGGGTAAGGAAAGGAGAAAAGAAATCTGGATTCACTAAAACAGAGATGGCCCCATGAGTGCTGCCAGCTAAGGATTCCTTAGCAAGGAGGAGTCACCATGAGGGTCCCAATGTGAGATGCTTGCTCCTTATGTACAGTAAGCCATACATAATTCTCATCCCCTAGCAAAAAAAAAAAAAAAAAAAAGTTTTTGAATTTTTCGTAACCTTCTGTGCATCTTGCAACTATTTCAGCCCTGACTCTGGAGCTCAGTCTGGACAGGACTTGGTTTTTAGTAAGCCATGTTCTTAATATGTGTGTGCTGGGTTAAACCTAGAGCATAGTAGGTGCTTCATTGTCCAATGAATGAAGGAAATTGGCCCAGGAGCCTGGCGCTATGCCTGACACAGCCTATCCATAATGCCCTACTCAGGACCATTTCTCCAAGGCTAGTGTGCCCTCATCTGAATTCCCTCAACACTAAATTAAAACAACAACAACAACAACACTTAACAAATGGCTACGTTTTAAGGAATCAGATACAATTCACAGTACAACTCTCTGCTTTGTCGCTTCACTGAGAGAAAAACAAAGCTACTCAAAGAGTATCTGAATAGCTAATTTATTCTGTCCAGCCTTTTTCTTAAGTTCAAGTTAAACAGTGACATATTATGTTTTAGTTCTCCTATTTGCAATTCCCAAGATAGGAAACCATCTGCTTTGATGAAAATGATTTATCACTGGAATTGTGTCTAACAGCAAGAGAGAAACAGGGCCCATTTGGTTTGTGTTGACCATGAATTTCTGTGTGGACCAGCTAGAGTGACCATGCAGGTGGCAGCAACACGGTTGAGAAGAGAGCTACCCAGCCAGCCGAGTCCAGGCTTTGGGCTTAGATAGTTCTGGATTTGAACCCTGTCTTGAATACTTTCCAAGTGTGGGACATCTGGCAATGTTTCTGAACTTTTCCTCATCTATAAAATAGGGAATTGTAATGCTTACTCACTAAGTAGTAGCTATTGTGACGTCTTAGTATTATGAGAAGGAATCTTATCCATCAATTCACATAAAAGTATGGGTATTTAATTTAAATACCAATTTAAATTAAGTACTGGTAATTAATTTAAATTAATGTACCATCTCCTTCTGGAGACCATCTGTAGAGGGGCCAACACCTTACTTACTCTAGGGAAAGAAGCTCTGATGAAGGCACAGGGTGGTTCAAGGTCTTGGAAAAATCATACTGCAGGAATCAGAACAAGAGCTTCCAAAATCAACAGAGGTAAGAGGGTGGGTCTCAGAAGCAGGGTAAGTAGTGGCCAAAAGAAAAATGATTAATTCATTTAGCTAATAGTTGAGTGCCTAGTGTAGTGATTTTCAACACTGATATGCCACAAGAAGATCTTAGGTGTACCATGAGCAATTTTAAAGATCATTAATTAAATTATTTTCAAAAGAAGTTCAAAGCACAGTAAGTATATTCTTTTTTTTTTTTTACTCTTTTTTTTGATCAACATGATTTGTTTTGCGGAAGTTTAACTATAGATTCAAGTGCGCCGTGAGATAAAAAAGGTTGTGCCAGGTACTGCTCTTAGGGCCGAAAATCCAGCAATGAATTGAGATAGTCAAACCCTTACCCTCATGGAGCTTATATTATAGTGAGGAGAGACAGGTAATAAGCATAATAAATAAACTAAATGGTATGTCAAAAGGTGAATAAAACAGGTGAGGCTGGTAGGGGAGTTTGCAATTTTACGCAAAGTGGTTAAGAATGCCTCCCTAAGAAGGTGACAGTTAAGCAAAAGCCAAAGAAGGTGAGGATGTCTCCAAAAGGTCATTGGCAGTCTGGGCAGGAGTGGAAGTGAGGGTAGGCAGAGGGGAGGCTTGTTACTAGGCCCCAGGCTCAGTTCTGCTCTCAGTATCCGGTAACATCAGAAAGCACAGGGGTGTCTGTGCTTATTATGTTTTATAGGACCAGATGGCAGGGATCTTTTCTCTAGAAAGATTCCACTGAGTCTTAGCCTGCTCCCAGCAGCCTCATTTTTAAGAATGAAGAGAAAACTTTCTCTGAAGTAGGACTGCTGTGTGTGGCTGTGCGGGTTTTACACTGCACAGACGGCCCCATCTAACTGGGTTCCAGTCACGTTTTAGACGTTCCATGTATATTTATGATTTTCTGGCAGGGGACATAAGAATATCTTTCTAGTGAAAGAAGTATATTATAATGTTATAATTTCCTGACACTTGGGAATAAAGCATTTTGAAGGAGGGGCACCTCCTCTCATTTAGACACCTGGGAGCCAATGGCAGGCCTTCTGAAGTTCCAGATTTGCAAAAGCTCCCACCAGTGGTTCATTAGGAACAGATTTACTGCTTAAACTATGTTCCTCCTCTGCTGAAAATTCTGCTGTGGCGCTGGTCACATATTGGAGAAAACTCCCCCGTGAGGCATATTGGGTGGCAATCTGATGGGAGGGTTGAGGCAGCCAAGGAGACGTGGAGAGGCCACATGCGGGGGGCAAACCTGCAAGCATGCCATGTTCATGTGGTTTGGGGGGCAGCTTCTAGAGATGGGGAGCAGTAAAGTGCCACAAGCTACCCGCAGCCCCTTGCTGTGTATCGATTGCTTCTCAACTCACCCTGCTAACATCCTGAGTCTCCACTCCCATCCCTCATGCACCGAGTCCATGTCCCAGCTACTCGAGGAGGCAGATCACTTGGATCATTTGTACAAGACATCCTTGCTGCAGGGAGGGCCTCTATGTCCACTCCCCTTCTTGCCTGGCCAGCTCCGCCTGATGCCTGAATCCTGCTCCACACACTCACAATGCTGTAAGCTCTTTCCTCTCAAATGTTTTTTCTCTCTGTATTAAAACGATAGGTTCATCTGCCTATTTGTACCACTAGACTGTGGACTCCTTGAAGACTCGAGTGTGTCTATTAACCTCAGTAAACCCTCTTTGACAGTGTAGTTGCTCAATAAATGTGCTGCCAAGCACCACTTCTCAAGTATAATTACTAAGCATCTTCTGGTGATAATAAAGAGAATGACAGCTTTAAACTACACATTTTAAAACTATGCTGCATGCTACAAGAAGCTTCTATTCCTTTAAGTCCTAAAGGCTGGCTTTTTCCATCTGTCAAGTCTGCACTGAGTCTGATAACTTCTCAGGAATCGAGATATAAATATGCATCAAACGAGTACACATGCAGATAAGAATAACACCTGCAATTACACAGACACGGATCAAATGGCCCAAGATACATTCCTTATACTTGAAAGATGTAGGCTCATTCCTCTGTGGGATTACAGAGAAATCCCATACCCCAAAATGGCAAGAATGGGCCACCCAGCCCCCACCCCATTTAACTGGGAGGCCCCCCGGGGTCTTGTTGCAGCCATTTCAGTTCTGCAGGCCTTGATCACTGCGGACATGTACAGAGTATGTGGCCTTTGTGACCCCAACACATAAGTCTTCTTGGAAAATCGCCATTCTTAGGCATCAGGCATGTCAATGAGCAAAGTCCCCAGGGTGACTATGGGGCAGAAATATCCCAATTTAAAAATATTCTCCAAGTGGCTTATAGAGTGTGTGTAAGTTCAGTTACTCTTGGGCCTCCATGGGCGGTGGCAGCTGGCCTATGTTTATTTGTTCCTGTTACTTGTGATTATTCAGAGAGACTGCGTTTGTCTCACCCTGTCTCCTCCATGAGGGACAAGGATCGCTTGGAATAGAGGTCAGCAACCTCCAATAAGTGGTGGGCTTGGCGGGGACTCTGGTATTCTGGGGGAGGAGACTGGGGAGCTGATCTTCCTGTGGAGCCTAGAGGAGAGGTTTGGTGGCAGTGTGGGGTGTTGAGTGTCATCCAGGTGGCAGTGTGGCCACCAAAGGACGACGGGATGCTGGTGTGCTTTCCACTGGCATGGAGACCAGCCCTGTGCCACCTTGATTCCACCTATTGTGGGTTGACAGTCTGCCTTTGCTGTGTCTTTGGAAGCGGGCAGAGCAGTGGGGGGGGTGTCTAACATTATTCTAACAAGGCACAGTGCTCAGAGGACAATTGGCAAACCTTATCAATGTGATTTCAACAGTGTCTAGAACAGAAGGCCTGTCTCTGAATTCTGTTTGGCTGGCCTGGGATAGCCGGGCTAGTGGGCCAGGGCCAGAGAAGGAAATTCCTTGCTTAAGATTTTGGGGGAATGTCAGCCGAAGGGTGACTAAGAGAATCAATGAAGCCCAGGCTTTAGTTTTCAGGCACCCGGTGATTTCAGCAGCACATAAGGCTTTGACTGAAGGGGTCCTGGGCCCAGCTGTGACTACAGCCACCTCAGGTGCCCAGGATGAGAGAAAGTGGATGTGAGAGCCTGTCTAGCTTACTTCAGTCAGCAGTTGGCTCTCCATGTGACCCTCTGATGGATCTTCCTGACCTTGGATTCAGCTTTCAACGTTGGTGCCATGGACACCTTGTGTCCCCCACCTTGTGTCAGCCTGATTTCTTGCTCACCCTTACATAGTTCTTTACCATTGATAAAGTCCCTGACATCCCAGGTCTCATTTGACCAGCATGATAGCCCTGAGAGGTAGATAGAATTACTATCCCCAGCCCACAGGTAAGAAAAATGAGGCTCAAGGCACAGAGGAGACTCGTGCAGGTCACCAAGTTAGTAAGCAGTGGGCCAGGAACTGAGCCCAGACGTTCCAACTCTATTTCTGTTGTGACAGGGTGGATGTATCTGAAATCTGTGATGATGCTTTTCTTAGTGGCGTATGTTTGAGCGTGCCCTCCAATCTGTGTATGCTTACTTATCTAGAAACATATGAAAATGTTAATGTGTCGAGCACATTATACAATGTATAAAAACATTTTAGAAGCATGAAAAAATGACTTCATAAAAAAACATAGGGACTAATATTTGTTAATAACAGTTGAAGGTAAAAAGCTAGATTTATGAGGATTATTTTATTATTCTGACTACTTTTCCATGTTTGAGATTTTCATAGTATGTGTTTAAAAAAAAAAGGAATATTAACAATAACAAAAACAAAAAAGGGTCTAAAACACTATGGAAGCTTTGGCCAGAACTAAGCAAAGTGAACAGAGGAAGCTTTCAGGGAATCGCCCCATGATTGCCTGGCTTCCATGTGGTCCTCCTGCCAGGGCAGTTGGGATGACACAAAGGTTCAGGTAATTCTGCTTCTGAGTTTACAACATCACTGTCTTTTATCTGAGTGTCTCTCGGTCAAGAGGCTGGACTTTGGTGCTGGGTTGCTGGGTCCATAGTCCTGGATCTACCACCCACTGGCTATATAATCTTGGGAAGCCACCAAAAAGCTGTGTGCCTCAGTTTCCTTCTCTGTAAAGAGGGGGTAGTGATACTTCATTAGGCTGTTGTGAGGATCAAATGATGTATGCATACCACTTATATAGACTTCACATATATAAAAAGTAGGATAGTGTTTGAAACATATTATATAGTATGTGCTACATGTACTTTCTATGGTTATAGTAACTACTATTCTCTCTGCCCTGATCTTCCTGCACAGAATGCAATCTGAATCCTCAGGGACCCTCCTTCCCTATTTCCACCTTTGACAAAATTTCTGAAAATATCTGAATTAGATAAATGTCATTCGTCTCTGGGTGAGTGTGATTTTGGAAAAGGGAAGACAACTCTGGCTTAACTGACACGTAATAAGGAAGAAAATCTGATGGAAAGAGGTGGGATGATGATTCAGGAAAGCAAATTTTACTATAAATTCAGCCACCAATTGCTCTGTGACTCTTGACATGTTGTCTACCTCAGTGGGCCCCCCGACTTCATCTCTGAAGGCGGCGATTTGGAGAACATGGTCCCTGAGGTTCCTTTCAGATTTGGCATTGTTCGACTGAGTCTTGGGTTCTGATTTACTTTTAGCTGTGGCCAGTCTTGGGATTATGAATTTTCAAATATTCTAATAGGTTTAAGACATGATCATCCTAAGATCTCCTGATCTTAGGCTCTGACTGATGCCATGTTACCACATGCCTTGTGGTACATGTCAGGTTAACTTTCAAAATAACAAAGCACAAAATAAATGTATTAAACTTTTAAAAGAATAGATGTGTCACATTCTTTATTATATGTATGTAATTATTGGTTGATAATGTAGGAATTCATACTAGAATGTCAAATAAAAATACACATGTCATATAAGCCAATCTCTAGTCAGGCAGTTGTATGTAGCTGGCTGTATGAATATCTATTCACTTACAGGCATTTTATTATACTCTATCTCTAGTTACCTATAGACAGATAAATCTAAGATACAAGCCAGATACCAACCTATTTTCTGGATCCTTATGTCAGGAATATCTAGAACACTGCTCTAAAAAAATGGTATTCATAATTTTCAAAATGCATAGCTTATATGAAATGTCACATGTGTCTATATGGACACACATACTGATATATAGTTTATATAAATATAATCACTGGATGTACATGGTAATTATTTCAGGGTAGTGGCATTTTAGGTGATTTTGTTACTTTCTTCTGTATGGTTTATGTATGGTTGCATTTTTTTTTTATTGTCGAGGATTCATTGAGGGTACAAGAGGTTGCATTTTTTTACCCTAAGTATTATTTGTATAATCAGAATAAAAACCCCTTTCCATGGTGAAGAGTATATTAGTCACACTGATTCAGATAACTAGTATAAAGATATAATTATTGAAGTGAAAAATTAGTAAAATGCCTGATGCAACAACTAAACTCAACAGATAAAGAGTTCCAAAAATCTCCTAGGGTAATAAACCTCTAACTGCTTTTAAATACAATGTTTTAGATATTTTTGTTCCATGGTTGAGTTCTATGGCTTCTTAGATGTCTCACAGGGCTGACTACAATTAGGAGAGTGGAAAATGTTCAGAACCGGGGCAACTTGGCTTTTTGAGGACAATTAAGTACTTTCGCACTTAGGTAAATATTTCTTTTTGGAGACTATTAATTTTCTTTGGTTTCTTCAATTGACCACAGGTGGGTGGGGTGTTTTGATGAGCTTAACTCTGGGGCAACTGGAGGCCCCTCTCAGTTTGCCCATTCTCCACCAGATCTCAGGCCTCATCCGAAAGAGAGACCTTTCCCAGTGCAGTGCCGCTCCTATGGTGGCCCAGGCGTCTGGACAGTGGTTCCCACAGCTGTGTTATCAGGAGAATTGTGAGTGCTGAACAATAGCAGAGGAAGCTGGAGCAGGCTCTGAGCTGACAGACTTCCAGATGGCATGTCCGGGGCAGGTGAGGGACTTGGGCACACTTCCTCCAATGTAGAGCTGTCTCCTTTACTCTGAGTCAGGCTCTTCTTGGGAACAAAAAGTGGCAGCACAGCCCTGTTCCCACTGCTCTGGGGGGCCTGGGAAGCCAAAGGCTCCTGTCCTAGGGTCCTAGGGGGGTGCCTCAGGACTCCTGTGATCTACTCCTTTGCTCTTGTGGCCTCAGGTGAGGACCCTCAAAAGGTAACCTGACAGTATCCCAGTTGGCTGGAGAAGAATTCTCCTTAATGAGGCCAGCCAATTCATTCGTCTTCGCTGAGCTCATTCTCAGTTTTAAAAATTCTACTCAAAATACTCATTGAACATTTAATATGATAGTAGTAGTGAATATTGACTAAACGCCAGGGCCAAGATAAATGTTTTATGTGTGTGAGCTAATTTAATCTTCACAATAGTTCTGTGAGGTAAGAATTACGGACACCTCCGTTTCACAAATGAGAAAAATGAGTGATAGGGAGTCACCTCCTCTGAGTCGCATAGTAACTAACTTGGTAGAATTCAAATTTAGGTCCATTTTATCTTGACCCTGTCTATGCTCTTAATCTCTGTTCTAAATAGTCATACACTATATTCAAAGATGTGAACAAGACAGGTGTGGCCCCTGCTTTCATGGAGCTTATGGTATAACAGAGCAGAAGGACAAAGAAGAGATAATTACATGTGTGAAACAGGAGTAAAAGAGGAGAATGCAAGGTTTATAGCCCTGATAGCAAAGAAGGCTAACCTAGGCTGGCCAGATGGTTCATTTATACCTGTATTGTGAAACCACATTCTGGTATGTTTTGTGAACATAAGTCTAGTTTAAAAGTCATAAACTTTTTTAGAACGTTGCCTGAATCTTTGCTATTAAGGTGGTGCAGGCCTTTGGTGATTTAAGGCTTAACATTAATGACTGTCAATCAATGTGGGAAATAGTGATACTCCTACCTTAACTCATTTACTTCATCCTGCCCAATAATCTTGGTATTCCCATCTGGCAAGGAGTGTGGGAGATTCTTTCTCCCCAAAATATTTCTTTTGGCAAATAGCTGAGAATTCTAAATGCGACCAGTCAACCTTTGTTTGAGAGAAAACAGGGTCCTCCCAGAATAATGGCACAAACATGTCCATTCATCAGTTTCATTCTCAAAGTGTTTTTATTTTCCAAGTCTTAGTGTGGAAGTTTGCAGGCCAGATACAGTAGAAAAGGCCAGTCTTTGGTGTTGGCCTTCTGGAGTAGAAATTTAATTTTGAAAAAGCATATGATTATTCATATTTCAGTCTGTCTCCATGAAAGTTAAACATTATATTTTTATTCAAAGTACTCTGGTAAATAAGCATTTCCCCCCCCAATCTGTTCCTGCAAAGATGGCTGAAGATAGCATAAAAATTTATTCTGACTGATAGCAAGTCCTCCTGGCAGGAGAATGAATTCGTAGCATTATGAAGTGTTTATTAGAAATCGTAAATGTCAAAAATTTCACCTAAAGCTTATAATTGCCAGAAAAAATCTTGAAAAATTTCTACCAAGCTTTGTGCTGCCTGGCAATATTCTCTCATCATTTCAATTCATTTCAACACAGTTATTGAGCTCCTACTGTAGTTTGTAGTAGGAGAAAGCAGCTTTAACTTAGAGTCCAAAAGTCAGGGTTCTACATCCATTTATTAGCTGCTTGACCTTGAATAAATTTTTTAACCTTTCTGTTCATCAGTATCTTCATCTGTCAAATGAAGATCATGCTTATCTGACACGGTAGTTTAAATAAAGTCTCAGCGCAGTGATTTCATGAATGGGGGGATAAATGACATCCCCCTTCCTGCCTAAGTTACTAAAACATGAGAGTGGTAGACACAGGAGCCAGGCAGAGGGAGAGTAATACGTTGCCTCCTTTATTACTGATAAGACTAGGTTTGAAGGCTGGTCTGAGGGTGTGCAGCACAGTGGCTTTTTCTTCCCATTCACTCAGCAGTGTTGGATGTAGCTGTGCCCCTGTCAAATGCTGAGCGTGGAGGAGGGGGCTGAACACTTGCTTCCTGCAGCCAGGGGGCTCCCAGGAGGAAGAGGGGAAAGGAAGAGCCTGCCCAGAGCTGCCCTGTGACTTTTGTAGGTCATACGTACTATTGTCTTCATGGGCCCCTTCCTCCATGAAAAATATTAAAAACTATGTGTGCATTGGCATAAAGATGAATATATTAATATCAAATTTTAGTACTTTTTCTTTGACTGACTGAAAAGTTTATTTCTATTGATTTTAAAGAAAGTAAAGCTCTTTTTCTGTGGGATTTAAAAGAACCGTGGATGCACTGTGCTTAGTGGGTAAATTGGCTCAGCATGACTAGTCCTTGTCTCCAAATTCCCCCACTAGATAATCCCCCTCCTTTCTTGGGAACACTGAGTGAGGCCCAAGAGGAGGGACTAAGTGTTGCTCTAGATAGAGCCATGAATTCCGGGGACACAGTGCTCTCCATGCCCCCCAAAAGTACAGTGCTCAAAAGGAATACGTGGTGAATAACACCAAGGAAAAGGGTATTCTCTGCCTTCAAGAACTAATCACAGACCAAAGCAGAGGGAAATCAGTGCAAAATGGAACGAAAAGTCATATGTGGAAGGAATTCCTAGAAAAAAAATTCCTTAAAGTAGTGATATTTGAGTTTGGCCTTGACAGATAAAAGATTTTTCTGGATAGGGAATTAGATTGAGGTAAGGTGGGAAAGGAATGGAGAGCTCATTCCAGGCTGTGAGAACGGCTAAAGAAACATGGATTACAGACGTCCTCAAACTTTTTAAACAGGGGGCCAATTCACTGACCCTCAGACCTTTGGAGGGCTGGACTATAGTTTAAAAAAAAACAATGAATAAATTCCTATGCACACTGCACATATCTTATTTTGAAGTAAAAAAACAAAACGGGAACAAATACAATCACATCGCCTCATGTGGCCCACGGGCCGCAGTTTGAGGACCCCTGCAGTAGAACATATGATATTCTGGGAATTGATGAATTCGAAAAGCATCCACTTGCTCGACTCTCCTGGCTCCGGTAGATCCCCAGATGCCTTTTGTTTTACAACAATGGGTGGGAGGGGAAAAAGTTACATCTTCAGTACATATTTATGTGTCAGGTAAGTACCTGGCACAAACCTTTAATCTCCACCTCAGTGATGTGAGGTGGATATCCCTATCCCTGATTTTTCAGACGAGGAAATTGAGACCCTGGTAAAAGAAATGATTCGCTCAACACCACAGAGCCTAATGGGCATGAGCATAACCCAGGGCTCTGGATTGTCAGCCGAGGGCCCTGCTCTCTGACTCCTCAGAGACTTCAAAGGGGTTTTCTGAGAGCTATACAAGAGGAGTTTTACAGTTATATCTTAGGTAGAATGTTGTTCCAGAGCTTCACCTCACCTGCTCTTCCACCTGTGCCGGGCCTTCATCTGTCAGCAGCACTGCTTTTCCCACCTTCTGTGCAGCTTCCAGATCTCTGCTGTTTGGAATCTCGGCCTATGATTCTCCAAGGGAGGCTTGTTCCAGGTACCTGATTATGGGGTGCTCCTGTGTACCTGCCCCAAGACCACATTAGGCGAGCCTGAGCTGACATATGGTGATCCGGTAGCTAACATTTAGTGAGCCCTTGGAGGTGCCAGCCACGTGCTTAATACTTCTTACCTTTCATTTTACTCTCTCAGCACTCCCCTGACAGAAGCATTGCTGAAGTCTTATATGAAAGTGGTTCAGTGGTGTACCCAGAAATGAGACCAAGGGAAGTTCAGGCCAAGTTTAATAAAAGGGCACAGAGACCGGCCTGGGCAAAGATGGAGTCTGCACTGAGGGTGATTGGGGGCTTGTTTTTCTTTTTTTTGAAGTTTCTGGCCGGGGCTGGGTTTGAACCCGCCACCTCCGGCATATGGGGCTGGTGCCCTACTCCTTTGAGCCACAGGCGCCACCCTGGGGGATTGTTTTTATACTGGGAGTAGAGCGAAGAAGATTCCACACCTTGCTGGAAGGTTTTGGCAGACTCAGGTCTTTCTGGCAGGACTGTTGGGGTGGGACCAGGTAGGCCTTATGTTCTAAGGGAGGAGGAGAGGGGAGGGTTTAGGCCCCCAACATTATAGATAAGGACACTGAGACTTAAGTCAGGTCACTTTTTCAAAGTGACACGACTGATGATGCTGGAAGCAGGATTTAATTCCCACAGCTTGACTCCCAGCTTTCACCTTGAACAACCATGGTGTCCAGCCTCTTGTAGTACTTACAGACTCGTACCGGGTTTTCACTGCGTGTAAGAAATTGACCTCTCTGCTTTGCTTTGATTCATTTCATCTCAAAGTTCTTCCAAATTTGGAATCTTTCTTTGTTAACTTTCAAGTTGTACTTTTATAGGCATTTTTTTTTCTGTGTCAGAATTTTGTCATGTGGCTATTCCCAGCTCAGAAACTGTTAGTCTTCCTGTATCCATACTGTGACTAGTCCTTGGCTATACCTTTTCTGTTGCCTTATTGCTTCTTGCTTTCTCTCATCTTCTCCTTGGAATGGGTAGTAAGGGAACTTGAAGGTAGCATTCTAGGGTGGGAAGCCACCTCAGGAAGCCTCTCCTGTCTCCTTTAGCAAAACCACACCCTGAGAGGACATCTATTGGCTTTCTTTCTTAACACCCATTCCCCCTCTTTACCAACACCCCACTTTTGTCTTAGGGGTCCCATCATACTGGAGCACATACAGCTGGTGAGGTCACACTGCCCCTCTTGAATGCCAGCTCTGGCACTAGACCATCTGTGCAAGGCGGGCAGGTAATGCCAATGCTGTTGTGTCTTAGCTTTTCAGTTATAACCCTGAACATCCCCATAATGGCCAGATATGGGGAAAATAGGAAATTGTAGCTAAATGTACCTTTATTTATAAAATTTTACAAAGAGGTGGCCAACACATAGAAAATGTTTTATAAAATTTTGTAGCAAATATTTTATAAAGAAAGGTACAGTTATTTAGCTACACTTTCCCATTTTCCCTATGTGTGACGACTTTGGGGACACCCTGGAGTATCTCCCTCTGAATTACCGTGAGAGGAAAACATACATAGATATAGTGCTTTGGACAGTGGCTGGTAGAGAATAAACGCACCACAAATGTTAGCGGTTTTTATTTTTATTTTCTCCTAAGGCTGGGCCAAAGGAATGTTCTCTCCCAGGAAGTTGAATCTTGAGCAGAATGGCAAAAAGACAGAAATCCCTTAGCTGATTTGTTTGGGTAATTGTGCCCTGAAGAAATGGTTAATCAGTTCCTGCTCCCTGGATCTTAGGGCAGTCCCTGTTCCAAACCATTGCTGAATTTGGATCTTCAGCTGTTTCTGTCCCCCACGTCCATCAAACAACTCCTCCTTCTCCAATTCCACCTCTTCCTCCACGACCTCCTCGCCTTCCTCCTCCTCCTCATTTTCCTAGTCCTCTTCATCTTTCTTCTCCTCCTTCCTCTTCCTCTCCTCCTCCTCCTCACCTGCCTTCCTCTCTTCTTCCTCTTCTTTTCCTCCTTAGCTCATTTCTGATGCTTGTTGTCAGGGAACATTTGCTAAGTCAGCACTGGGGCAGGAGGACCAGTCTCTTAGCCTCACTTTAAGTACTTCAAAGAACAGTCCCTCTCCTTTTTTAAAATAGAAAAGCTCTGATTCTTAGAAAGTGCTTTCTCATACCCTCATTCTAGGCCAAAAACTCCTTACAGGACTCTGACGCCAGAATGTTTGGGTTTGGAGCTTGCCTAACTCGTTTACTTGCTGGGTGGTTTGGACAAGTTGTTTAACCTTATGCCTGGGTTTCCTCATCTGTAAAGCAGAGGATAATAACACCCACTACTTCATGGTATTTATAAGGATCGCCAGTCTTTATAGTGAAATAATAGAGAAATTATTAACTGATAGTTTTTCAGTAAGGAGGAAATAAGTTTCTTTTTGCCTGATTTCTTTCTCTTTCTCTTGTGAGCAGCCTCTCTGCCCCCTTCCCTTTTCACAAACTGCTGAGGAGCCCAGCAGACCAAAGGAAATATAAATTCTTCTCTTTACATTTTCCAGCTCCTTTGTCTTTTAGAATTTATTCCCTTAGCTTCAGGTATTCCTGATTGTCTTAGACCAATATGAAATATGAACAATTCTACCTCAGGGCTGGAAACACCAGGAGAAATGTCTGTCTTCAACCTTGCCAGAAGAAGAACAACACAGCATTCACATCCATAACACCTTGTGAACTTGGCTGCAGTTACCTTTTTGCTCCCCTCCCAGATTCAGCTGGCCACTTGTGTCCCTTTTCTCTCCTTGGAACGCTACCTCCTTACACTCATCTCTCTTTCCCCACGCTCTTTCCCTCTCTTGCGCCCTCTCTTAATCTCTAAGATAAAATAAACTTATACTTTTATATCCTAATCTTGGTCTAGAGACATTCTTTTCTCCTCTTGGGTCTCCTACTGAGCATTCCGCCCTACGGTGTTGCTGTGAGAAATAGTCCTAATACTTGGCCAGGGCTGGATTTAAACCTGCTGCCTCCGGCATATGGGGCTGGCGCCCTACTCCTTTGAGCCACAGGCACTGCCCCCAGCTCCATCTTTTTGAGCTGTTCAGAATAAGTCAAATCTTTCTTTTCATTCCAACTTCACTGTGTTCATGTCCCTCTTCCCTTCAAGCTCAGCATGGCCTGTTTCCTCCTGTCCCACCTATACACCTCTTCTCCATTAGGCCTGTCAGGCCGAGCCCTGCTGCGCAGTGTCTACTGGTGAACTGGAAAGAGCCAAACCTCCGTCTTCAACTTTCCCACCACGTTAGTTTACCCAAAGCAAACACAAGCAAACTTTTTATAAGGCTTTGTGTTAAAATTTACACTTCCTTTGACTCTGGAAGAGCGTCTGTGCCAGCAGCTTCCGGACCCCAGAGCCCTGGAGTACCGTACCCTGTCCAGGCGTGGGGACAAAGGCTGGAGTCAGGATGCTGGCATGTGAAGGCACACAGGCAGAATGCTGCGGACAAGCCTTCCCACCTCACCTGGCCGACCCCTCCCAGGCTTGTGCAGAAGGGCGTACTTCCTACAGTTTGCTTGTCTTGCCCCAAGGCCATGGTGTACCTCTGTGCTAATCTGTTTCTGGCTGTTGACAGGCCGCTGACAAGTCCGAATAGTTTCCACTCATAGGAATAGCCTTCCCCACGGCCTGGAGAGCAAGAGTCTGCTTGATAATAACACTGCTCGTGTGGCACTTTGCAGTTTAGGGCACATTAGTTAATTACAATATTGTGGTGAATCTATCACAGGCAGAACAGCCTTTTTATAAAGAAGGGTGCCCTTTTTACAAATGAGAACATTAAAGCTTGGAGGCATTAAGGGATTTGCCTGGAGTCACACAGCTTGCATGTAAGTTGAATCAGAGCTCTTTGTGACATGTCTTGTTCTGAAGGCTGTGGGGCTGCTGTTGGATTATTTCTGTGACTACATCACTTTGCCTTCAAGGCTGCAGGGCCCCCACTGGGCCTCTTTTCAATGGTCACCACAGACAGTAAGAAGCAGGTAGCCTGAGAGCCCCCAGGCTGTAGACTTGCTGTGGGGAACTTTGGGATGTAGAGCCACAGCTTACAGGACTCATTGTGTCTGGTAAGGCTGTGGGGTGTCCTGGAGTGAATGAGAATAGACCAGTGACTAGGAAGAGTCAGGTCTTAGGGAAAGTCAACTTCCATGCCTGTTCATCTTCCCACCTGTGAAGACCAAGAAAGCTTCCACCCTAGGGGATTATTCTTAGAGATCCTTCCAGGGACTTTCAGGAAAATAAACCCTTGGTTGTTCTCCATTCAGATTGTCTTGGATTCAGGTGAAAGAAGGGCCCAGGGTTCTGAGGTGGAACACTACTGGGTGTCCTGCCCAGCTCTGCTTTTAAGCAACTATGTATCCTTCACTGTCCAAGTCAGTAGAGTGAAGTGACCCTATCCTGTGCTCTACCTGCAGGGACTAAAAGCAAGAAATGAGTGCCAGAGAAGTGATTCCGTATTGGTAAGGCCCAGGACAGGCAAACTGAGAAATCATCTTGGAGAGCCCTGAAAATTGGAGGCGGGTCCTGACTTGCCCCTTACCGGGCCCCCTCCTGCCTGCAGAGCACATGGGAACGTGACTGACAAAGCTCTGCCAGGGGTACTCAAACTACGGCCCGCGGGCCACATGAGGCGGTGTGATTGTATTTGTTTCCGTTTTGCTTTTTTACTTCAAAATAAGATATGTGCAGTGTGCATAGGAATTTGTTCATAGTTGTTTTTTTTTAAACTATAGTCTGGCCCTCCAATGGTCTGAGGGACAGTGAACTGGCCCCCTGTTTAAAAAGTTTGAGGATCCCTGCAATAGTCTGGCCCCAAACTCGGGTTTCTTTGCAAGTCAAGCTCCCATGTAATTTTTGGTCCAGCTTGTATAATTACTCTGGTCTGCAAATGTGCCTTGTCCCCTTGCTCCAGCCATCCCAGGGTGCCTGGGATGGACTTCCCTCCTTCCAGTTCTCTGTCCGGAACTTCTACCCATTCTTGAAGACATACCACAAACGTGGTCTCGTATAGAATGCTTAGAATGTCATCTCCTCTGCGGAAGACTTCCTGGGCACTGTCATTACTTCTTTCTTGATCCCCACGTAACTCTGGTCTTAGCTCTTCTTACATTGTTATGTAATTTATTTTGGGGTCAAGTGTATAGACAGTGAAACCAGACTGCTTGGATTCAAATCCCAGCTTTACCACCAACCACCTAAGTGACCTTGGACAAGGTTTTTTTTTCTGGTTTCCTCCTATGTATACTAGGGATGCTAATATTTACCTCAAAGAGTTTTTTGGTTTTTTTCTTTTCTTTTTCTTTTTTTTTTTTTGAGACAGAGTCTTACTCTGTCACCCTGGGTAGAGTGCTGTGGTCTCAGAGTTCACAGTAACCTCAAACTCCTGGGCTCAAGCAATCTGCCTGTCTCTGCCTCCCCAGAGTAGCTGGACTACAGGTGCCCAGCACAAAGTTTGGTGAGTTTTCCTATTTTTAGTAGAGATGGGGACTCATTCTTGCTGTTCTAGTTTGGTCTTGAACTCCTGAGTTCAAGCAATCCACTTGCCTCAGCCTCCCAGAGTGCTAGGATTACAGACGTGAGCCAGCACACTCTGCCTTCAAAGAGTTTTGTAAGGATTAAATGAGCTAATATGTGTGAAACACTTGGCCCACTGCCTGGCACTCTGTAAGTGTTAGCTGTTAGCACTATCACTCTCTGTTTGCAGTCACCTGCATGCTCCCTGCCTATTCAGGTCCACTTGAGCTTCAATCAAGTCCACCAAGTGACAAGGCCACTTGCAGGCCCACTGTCAACAAACCAGACCTGGAGGTGAATTGGAGCCTCTTACATGCCCTTGTATGCAGGGTGAGTTGACACAGATGTATGTGGTTCTTGGTTTTCATTCTACCTTCTCCTAAGGTCAGAGCTCCACCTCGGTCCCTTTTACAGTGCCTGCAGCATGCACTGTTCAGCTCCACTCAGAGACTTCTTGGATATACAATGTTCACGTAGTCTTGGTGTCTAAACAAAGGCAGTGTTTTTACTCCAACTAATTTGCCTGCTACGCCTATGGGATGCTTAGCTGATGACATCACTCAACTCTCAGAGAGGTCTGGGAGCATCAGATACTTAAGACAACCCTAGGTTTTGGTCTCTTAATAGAGATGCCATGTCTGAGTCACTAGTATCTATAGTTCTAGCAGAGTACCTTAGTTGGTTCTGTTTTTTTTTTTTTTGCAGTTTTTGGCCAGGGCTGGATTTGAACCTGCCACCTCCGGCATATGGGGCTGGCGTCCTACTCCTTTGAGCCACAGGCACTGCTGCTCTCAGTTGGTTTCTTAAATGGATGGATATATGAATGAATAAATGAATCAATAAGTGGGTCGGTGTAAATGGGCCATCCGCCATCTTTAACAGGCCCCATTCAACTCCCACAGTGTAGTGGCTGGTGTGGTTGACTGTACCCAGGTTTTCTGTTGCTCACAGCTGAAAGCATCTTAATAGAAATACACCTCCATGTGTTTGCTCATTTCTATTTTCTTTATCTGGAGTACCCTCGAGTTTTCAATACAATGGGACTATCTGGAATAAAAATGATCTAAGAATATCTTTTGTGTTCCCCAGAGCGTGGGATAGGTAAAGAAAGGGAGGAGTTATGAGGGCAAATGAAGTTGGGCACCTGAGACAAATGTCAACTTCTTCCAAGCTTTATCTTGGTACAGAGATAACCAATTGCTTAGAGTTACAGCGACATTATATTTTAGAAGTGGAAGGAACAGTCCATGAAGTTTAACCGAAGGTTGCTCAACTGTTTGCTAGAGTTGGGAACTGAGCTTGGTGTCCTGAGTTGCTGATTAGTGCATTTCCCCCAGGACTCTTACAGCCCCATCAGTCTTTGTCTTGCACACAGGTCCTCACCACCAATGACAGGGCTAGTGATCCAGTGACAGGGTCATATGGGAACTTGTAGCAACCTGAGGGACACTGGAGACCTGGAGTGAGGCTCGGCTGTGCTGGGGGCAGTGGGCTCATGGCAGTGCTGAACTGTTGCAAAGTTTTGTTTGGCTGCTTAGGATGTAAATCCCTGTTTGCCCACAGATATCTCCTCTCAAGATTCATGAAGGGTTTTCTCGGAATCTGTCAAGGTCATTCTTATCTCCCCAGTGTTCCAGTACTAGCACACTTCCTTTCATGTGTTATGTGTGTGCTGGGGAACAGGCTGATTGATTGGGGGAGGCTAGTGTTTTGTTTTGTTCAGAAATTTTGCTTTTTCCACAAGCTGTCTGCAAGGCTTGAAGAAGAGCTTAGAATCACACAGAGTAACTTATTTAGGGCAGAGAGAAGAACATACCAGGTCCAAATGCTTTGTCTAAATAGAGCGATATTTCTGTTCACCAAAAATCAAAATACTTAATAATTAATTGAACATCAAATGAACTCTGGTAAGTCTAAGAGTAGGAAACTATGTAATCTATGGACTTAGCAAAGGGTGGAGGTGATGTATCCCCTGACATCAGTCTAAAGCAGGCGTCCTCAAACTGCGGCCCGTGGGCTACATGAAGAGGTGTGAATTCTATTTGTTCCTGTTTTGTTTTTTATGTCAAAATAAGATATATGCAGTGTGCATAGGAATTTGTTCATAGTTTTTTGTTTTAAACTATAGTCCGGCCCTCCAACGGTAAGGGACAGTGAATTGGCCCCCAGTTTAAAAAGTTTGAGGATGCCTGGTCTAAAGAGTATGTGCACAGATGCTAGTCGTTGAGGATTCTAGTGCAGTGGTAACATCCTCATCAAGAGAAAAGGCACAGACACACTCCATCCAAAGGGCGCCATTTCCTTTGACTACACTCCTGATAATCATTAAAACAGTGAAGAAGATGTATATCTATTGACATAGAAAATGTTCCCAACATATCATTGAATGAAAAATAGCAGATTACAAAAAAGTGTTCATAATACAGTTCTAATTTTGTAAAAAATATTTGTGAAGATAAAAATATAATGGAGAGCTGTATATCCATATATTGTTGCTCAGAGGTGACTTTTATCTTTTGCTTATTGCCTAAATTTTTATAATAATTCACTTTTTTTATAATTAGGAGGACACTATAAGGTAGGTGTCCTCAAACTGCTGCCCGTGGGCCACATGAAGTGGTGTGATTGTATTTGTTTCCGTTTTGTTTTTTACTTCAAAATAAGATATGTGCAGTGTGCATAGGAATTTGTTCATAGTTTTTTTTTTTTAAACTATAGTCGGCCCTCCAACAGTCTGAGGGACAGTGAATTGGCCCCCTGTTTAAAAAAGTTTGAGGATGCCTGCTATAAGGGCTTGGAAAAAATAATGCTTTCTATTTGTGGTTGGACTCAGGTATTGGTTTACGAAAGGGGCAATGCTGAGGGAGTTAGTCTTTACATTAAGAAAGTTAGATAATCCATAAATGTTATTGCTCTTCCCGAGCAAGGGAGAGAGGTGGAAAGAGGCCATCTTTAGTGCAGGTATGGGGTGGAGAGTCTTGGCTCGGAAACTCAGGTGGGAGGGCACTGTGTTCCTGGTGTCCCCAGTTGGAACTTGGCATTGTTCTTTCCTATCCAGAGATGATGCTAACTAGCTTGTTAAAGTCTCCTGCATTCTCAGCACTGTAGTTAGTGACATTATACCTTAAATAGTAGGCTTTTAGGGGCACTATTTCTGTGGGAAAATATGCTCCAAATTCTATACTACCCATTTACACTGGAGGTTTTAGGATGCAACTATTTTCAGTTTAGAGACCTACTTGACCCCCACTCCCACCGTTTATTCATTGGTTATTTTTAAAATCCCCATTATTTTGTAGTAAATTGCAAACTTGTGCACAAATCTTTTGGCTGTGTTAAGCCAGCACACTGTCAGAGGGTTTTCAAGACTAGAAGGACCTTAGAGATTGGTACCTAATTAGTGAATGGGTATTACTTTTCATGGATTGTGGAGTTGGCTGAGCTGCCCAGGGGTGGAGCATTTATGCTAGTGATTTATGTCTTCCCCAGCTCTCCTGAGTCTCTGTTTCCTTATCCCCACTGTTGGGAGAGGCTTTAAGGAATGAATTCTTGGTTTTAGGGATATTCACTCATTTACTCAACACATTTACAGATTCATTGAGGTCTGGGCTAAGTTTCCGTAATCCTGAAGCTCCTCTAGTTTGGGACAATTTCAGGACCATTAAGGGAAAGTGCTTAATACTGGGACAGTTTATGAGGCAGTGGAAATAGTACATAATGAAAGGTTCTGGTCTTCAGTAACTGCAAGAGTTTAGAGAAGTTATAAAAGGAAGGAATAAGTGAGCTGATCTCAGATGGCTTCTCTCCAGTGACTGGTGAAGACCCTAATGTGGAATGGATTTCAACCTGTTTAACAAGAGGCTTCAGGTCAGGGAAAGGGTGGAACATATTAGCCATTTTTATTTTTTTTACTTATTTATTATTATTTTTTTAGAGACAGTCTCACTTTGTTGCCCTGAGTGCTGTGGCATCATAGCTCATAGCAACCTCCAGCTCCTGGGCTTAGGTGATTCTCTTGTCTCTGCCTCGCCAGCAGGACTACAGTTTCTTGCCACAACACCCAGCTATTTTTTGTTGCAGTTTGGCTGGGGCTGGGTTTGAACCCACCGCCCTCTGTATATGGGGCCAGCACCCTACTCACTGAGCCACAGGTGCTGCCCAAATATATTAGCCATTTTGACAGCCATTTAAATTCCTTTTGGAGGTTGGTGCTAAATTAACTCCCTTGATCCACTAGACCTAGAGCAGTGATCTTTGACTTCTGGGTCAAGAGTGTTTTGAAAAACAGATCAAGACTATGGTTCCTCTTCCTCCAAAGTTTTAAGATGCATGTGGAGGTTTCCATGCCCATAAGCCCACCATTAGTCTCCTAGGGGATCCATGCATGAATATGAAGATTCTCTGGGCTAAATTCCAAACCATCAAGCTCAACAGAGTCTCATTATTTGTCCAGTGATGTTTAAAAACATCTCGAGAACAGAGGTTTTGCATCTCCTCTAAAATCTTTCAGGGTCTACTGTCATTTCTAGTTCTTGGAGACAAGTTGTTTCAGGACCTAGAGAGGTCACGAAATAATGCCTTTGCTCTAGTTTGTAATAAGTTAAGATCCAAGGACTTTCAGCCAGATGCATTAAAAGAGAAACAGGAGGATTCATTATTAATTCACTGGCCCATTCAGCCCTAAGGGAAGTTCACCCTTAGGGAGAAATCTGCCCTTTGCTGAGCTTAGACAAGTAAGTCACTGGCCTGCTCTGAGCCTCAGTGTCCTCATCTGCTCCAGTTGATCCTTAATTTCTCTTCGAGCTTCCGTGTTCTGGTATCTGTGATTCTTTGACATCTTTGTGGCACTGAGACACCCTCTAAGAAGTCATGACTCCTGCCTTTGGTCAGCTCCTGTTACTGAGGAAATTCCAAAAAGGAATTTCTAGAGTACTGTCTGAGAAATGTTTGGCTCTCCAGAAGCCTTCAGGTGGGTGGCAGGAAACAGGCATTTTTTGGTTTTCTGTTCTAGGAAAAAACTCATTAAGAGACATCAGAGAGAGCAATGTCTGCTAGGCACATCCAAAAGGAACCTTCACCCAAAGCACCAGAAAAGGCAAGACCAGCATCAGGGACTCAGCTTTGTCCTAAAGAAACAGGAATCTCTTTTCCACTCTCAAGGCATTCTCCCCCTTCCATGAGTCACCTCTTCTCATTCCAGAAAGTCATGCACAGGGATTAATTTATGGGTCCTGTCCAGAGGTTGTTAAGTAAACAGTGCTACCAGTCCTTTCAGCGGCCCAGACAAGCTGGATTTCAGGCCCCAGGGAGGAAGCTAATGACTTGTAGTTATTTTGCTATTGTTTTCCGAAAACAATTTAACTTCCTTTTTGATAGCCTCAGAATTTCTTCTTTACAAATTAAGGCACCAGAGCCAGGGAAGGGCAGAGCTGGCCAACTCTCAAGCAGAAATCTTACAGGCCAAGAGAACCTTTATTAACAAGTGGCAGACAGCTCTGGGGGCAGCAAGACCCTGTTTGGGAATGGAGGGACTTCAGTGCCTCTGCCTCCCTCCTGAGATCTCTCCTCTATCCCAAGCATGGAATATCTAAGGTGTGTGGTGCCCAAAAAACAAATTTGTGAAGACTGTGTTATTCTGAGCATTTTAAGCGATTCTCTTGCCTCAGCCTCCCAGTAGCTGGGACTACAAGTGCTCGCCACAATGCCTGGATGTTTTTTGTTATTGTTGTCATTGTTGTTTAGCAGGCCCTTGGCTGGGTTCAAACCCACCAGCCCCGGTGCATGTGCCTGGCGCCCTAACCACTGAGCTACTGGTGCCGAGCCTATTATGACCATTTTATAGACAAAGAAGTTGAGGCTCAGCGACCTACCTGAGATCACACAGTGAGGGACAGAGTTGGGATTCCATCTTAGGTTTTCCAACTCTAGGTTAAGAACTCTCTCAAAGAAGCTATGGAGATTCAAAGGGAGGCCATTGGTGTGGAGCTGGCCCACTGGATGTGTGATAGATCCCTTTTCCTTCTCCTTCCCTTCTGCTTACTCCACAGCTGGCTGGGGTTGGGTCTGGTGTTGGAGAACTGTTTTGCACCTTTCGAGGGGCAGGTGAGTCTGGTGTTGAGGAATTGTTTTGCACCTTTCTTCTGGCACAGGTGCCTTTACTGGAGTTTCTCAGCAGAGTAGGCCATTCCCTTCTTGCTGCAATGAAAGATCCCACCGGCTTTCTCTGGAAGTAGACTATATTCCATTGATTCTTTCTTGACTTTTTAAAATGGTGCTATGGGATTTTTATTTTTGAAGAGAGACTTTGTCCTTTTTGCTGCTATGGATCACCACGCTGCCCCTTACTCCACTACCACTGCCATGCAGGAGGAACACTGGCAACCCTCTGATCTCTAGTACATACACCCAGTTTAGCAGTTGCAACACTGTGTTCTATTACTGGTACGCAGGGCTCACTCCTTGGCCATGGGGAATGTCAGGGGAGAATTTGTGTTTCACTCATCATTGTTTTTCTTTTTGTTTTGAGACACAGTCTTACTTTACTGCCCTTGGTAGAGTGCCATGACATCACAGGACTCACAGCAACCTCCAGCTCTTGGGCTTCTGTGATTCTCCTGCCTCAGCCTCCCGAGCAGCTGGGACTACAGGCACCCACCACAACGCCCGGCTATTTTTTTGTTGCAGTTCGGCCAGGGCTGGGTTTGAACCCGCCACCCTCGGTATATGGGGCCGGCGCCCTACTCACTGAGCCACAGGTGCCACCCCACTCATCATTGTTATATGCCCAGCCCTTGCACATAGTATGTCTGCAGTGTACCTTCATCCACTTCATGACTAATGAGTGAAAGACTCTTCCAGGGACTGCTCCTCCGATTCTGGGCACAGGTGTGAGGGAAGTGCAGGTTAATTTGGAAGAGCAATTGCCATTTGTTGTCAGGGATGAAGGGAAGGTTGTATGTGAATGGCACATCTGGAAGTGTGCACGTCCCAACCTGCATGGCCGTGTGGGGTGGCCTCGCCTAAGGCAGGCAATGAAGGTAGGCATAGTAGTTACAGCTACAATAATCATACCCTTTTATCTCTTCTCAAAGTACTCTCCCATCTATAATTTAGTTTTGATCTTCAGAGCAGATGCATGATTCCTTGTATGCTGCACCTATCTAGCTATCTCTAGCTATATCTCCATGCACGGATACGTATGTGTGCATATACTATGTGCTCTATACAGTGTATATGAAGAGAATATTTATTGAGCACTCCCTACATGCCAAACATGATATATCTCTCCTTCAAACTTCAACAAAAAATGGGAACTTTGTCTGGGATGTTGGGATAGCGTTTGCCCTCCAGATCCAGAGGGAAATCCTTGAAAGCAAAAAGACCGAGAGTTTCATATTTCATACAATTATTCTCTATCATTCTCTTCATTTGAAAAGTAAGAAGGATGTGGTGAACATTGCTTCCAACTGGTGGAGACAAAATCTGAACCCAAGTACTCTGACCCAAGGTTATTTGCCTCAAGTTCTGTCCTTTCTTCCTTGAGTATTTAACTGACTTAATGTGAGACTAACCTTTCAAATACCAGGGAAAGTTTTAATTGCCTAACTGTCCCTAACCCCCTACAATAACTTGATCCCAGGAGACAGAGTTGAATCTAGACACTAATTTGGGAGGTGATGAAGTCCTCTGTTCTTCAACTGAGTTTTGAACATCAGTGGGTAAACCATGAAGATAGGGCAGGGTATCTTACCTCATCCACACACAAGGAAATGCTTTTATTTTGGACTCACTTGTCCAAGGGCATCTGAGTTGATGGCACCTTTGGCAGGAAGTTTTTTGGTTTCTTATCTTATGACTTTTGTCAATAGACCATGTAGTACTATACCTTGTACTTGACTGAAAACACCTTTCAAAATAAAGAAAAGGCCAGTCATTTATAGTCCTTGTGAGGTGAGCAGGTGGGGTTAGACCAGAGATGCATAATTTGTTAGTGGAGAAAGAAATGTGTACCAGGTGTATACTACGAACACCAGACCTTGCTGATAATTGGATGAGATACGAAATTCTCCTTCTAGATCTGGAGGGCAAATGCCATCCCAAGATTTCAGACAAAGTTCCCATTTTTTTGTTGTAGGATAAAATCCCCTGTCCTGGAACTCTCACAGCTCCAGTGAAGCTGCGCCCAACTCTTGCCCCATGTCCTGACTTCAGTGGGAGAGAATAAGTCTTGGCTGGTACTGCCTCTTCCTCCTCCTCCATGTTGGTGGAGACTATTGGCCAGGCACACCCCAAGGGAGTTGTTAAGCCTGAGATCCCAGAATATCCCATTTGCCTTAAGCCCAAGAAGAAGTATAGATGTGACCCTCAATTTGTCTTTGGGATTAAAACTTGAAATGTGATGAGAATAGGCTCATAGGCTAAAGAACCAGGAGCAAGGAAGTCTGCGTTTCTTTTGCTTTCTGCTTCTTAGAACAGTGTTCTTGCCCTTTTTGGCCAGTATCTAGAGTCTTAAAGGAGATGGCTTATGCCAGCAGTGTCTGCATCTCAACTAGCAGAAAAGTGTGACCTCAGCCCGCTAACCATGGCCCCAATTACCCATTTATGCCCTCCAACGAGGCACAGGGGACTCATTGTTCTTGCAATTAGACGCTGACAGAAATTATCTACACATGTTATCACGTAAGCTGGAAGGGAGGCAGCTCTTAAAACATCTGGACCAGTGTCTGGGGAAGGAAACTCATAGAGTCAGAGATTCATTGGGTAGAAGAAACATTGAAAGGTCTCCTTATTTGCCCCTTTCCCTCTAGAGAGAAGGAAAAGAAGCAATTTTCAAGACTCTGGCTTTAAAAGACTTGTAGAGAAGGCAATGGTTCCTCTTCCTGGAAATCTCAGGAGGTGCTGAACCACCTTCACAATCACAGTCAAAAACATTCTCCCCTGCCAGAGTTGGAGCCCATATTTATCATGTCGTCTGCAGGTCTGCTCGCTCCCAGCCGAAGGGCCCTGTGCCCTCCTCTCTGACTAGACCAATGGGTATGACGAGAATTTCCTCTGCAGCCCTGGGGAGAAAGAGCCTGACATTTGGCATCAGACAGAGACCTTTCCTCCACTTACCAAGTAGTCTCCAGGGAGTTACTCTACTTCTTTGAGTCTAAATTTTCTTTTCTGTAAAATGGAAATCCTACATACTTTGCAGTGTTGTGAGGTGGAAACACCTGGAACACAGAAGGCCTTCAATAAATATTCCTTTCCTTGCCCCTTCATCACAGCACAACAAAGAGAACACTCTATGTGAACCAATTTTCCAAATCATTTTTTCCTGGCATAATTTTAGTACTTTATTATGATATTGCCATTGATACAGATACATATGGAATGCTGCCTTTAATACTAATTGCTTTGTCTAAGTGACTCTTTCCTGTGACTAGAATGTCAGCTCCTGGTGGCCAGGGATGGCCAGTGTTTCTTAGTAGTACAGGCTGTGCCCATTGGAGTAGCCAATGAACCCCACTGAGACCCTGCTTATAGTGCAGAGGTTGTTGCAAGGTCGTTTCTCTGTTTTTCTTTTTATTTCAAAGTAAAAGAATGAGAAATGTGCCTCATCTAATGTCTGGCACAGAGTAAATATTACAGAAAGTTTATTTTGCAAGTCTGCTTCTACAGCCTTTACCAATTCTTTGACAAGATTTTGGCTTCTTCTGTAAACCCTCTCTGAATCCTTCGTATTTTTCAATGTGTGGAACACCAGCTCTGACACCTCTTTCTAAGGCCCTTTCTTGCACTGACTGTGAGGAAGCAGAGGAGAGGACACAGAGCCTCAGCTCGCAGCCTGGCCCTTACTTTGCCCCCTTCTCTAGGGCACTGGATATCAGCTCAGGGCATCCTTCTGAGCCACGTGCTGATGGCAAGATTTAGCCCCTTTAGAGATCATCCCAGAACTACAGCCCAAGTAACATTTTCCTTTGTTTTGTCAGAGTCTTCTCTTGAGCCAATTGAGGAATAAACTGCCCTCAAGGCCTTGTTGAGAGCTTAGCTCTGTCCTGGCCGCTGTGCTGAGTGGTGCTGGGCTGGGGAGCTGTTTGACTTTGCCGACATGACCTCAGGCTTTTCCAAGCCCTGCTGCAGACTTTGAGGCAACTCACCCAGTTCTTCACTTTATTTCTCTACCTGCCAAATAGGAAGAAAACATTTACCTTCCCTACTTTGTACTCCCTCCAGGACCAGGGGTGTGCCAATGTCTAGGCAATGCTTTCTTCTGAAGTTCAGAGGAAA
The DNA here is from genome assembly GCF_027406575.1 of Nycticebus coucang. Lineage (NCBI taxonomy): Eukaryota > Metazoa > Chordata > Mammalia > Primates > Lorisidae > Nycticebus > Nycticebus coucang. The sequence continues at coordinate 52,177,233 of NC_069784.1, read as the reverse complement.
ATGGCTTTCTCCTGTCACCAGGCCTGCCCAAGCTAGGCTATTCTTTGGCAGCCATATGACTAGGAATTAATATTCCAATAAAAGCCTTCCCCACTCTCAGACCATCTCTCAAAGGAGACGTTATGGGGTCTTCATAAGTGTTTCTAGTATTGCAGAGTAGAGGCTGGGATGTAGGGACAAAGTCTCAGTTTGGGGAAAACTTCTGTTTGTTTAAAGAAGAAAATGGGTATTATCAGGGCCCTCTATTGGTTTCACATGCTGCAGTCTAACCCAGGACTTCCGCCCAGCCAGCCGTCCTGAGCCTGGGCGGGGAGGAGGTAAGGTTTTAGATTATACCGCATTCTACAGCCACACTCACAGCACTTCGTGTAGCAGACACTGTTCTAAGTATTATCTCTAACTTACAGTTAGAGAACTGAGATGCAGAGAGGTTAAGTTAACTTGGTAAGTGGCAGAGCCAGGATTCAAACCCAGTCAGCTGGCCCAGAATCTGCTCTGATGCTGCCTGGGGAAAGGTGGGGAGGTGCTGGCCAAGAAGTCAAGAACCCTGCACTCGCTCTCACCGGGGATGCTGGCTCCCTCAACACAGGAAATTCAGCCTCATGGTTCCTTCCCCTCTTGCCGATCCCACGCTTATTCACTTGTGAAAAATATGGCCCATTAAAGAAACAAGTTTTTATAAAATCTCAGGACTTTATGACGGTGCCATACAGAGAAGGATGTGGGGCAAAGGGCAGGCTGGGTTCTGGCCCTGCCTCTGCCACCTACTGTTGTGTGTGACACTGACAGGTGGGCTGCCCTCTGGGCCTCAGTTTCCCTGGCTGATCCAGATGATCTCTGGTTTCTTCCCAGCTCTACAATCTGTGGGCTCCGTCCTTGGTTGTCTGACTTTAGTCCATCCACAGTAGCCTCTGCTGGGGACATTTATCCACCCCACAGGGTCCATGCAAGTGCTGAAGTTGGGGAGTTGGGGGAAGAAGTTGGAGGACGACTGGGGTTTAAGGAGACAGATGCCCCACCACTTCTCAATTTGCTCACCTGTGACTTATGATCTAACAAGAAACAACATCACTTTCTTACTTTCATTGATTCAATTCCAGCCAGGAGGCCCATATGATTTTGTGGAAAGAGCAAAGAGATGAACTTTGGCATTGGCTAAAACTTCTCCTCCTGACTCTGCTGCTCGCTATCTGGGCCATCATAATCATGTTTCTCGATTTTCCTGGACCTCAGTTCCCTCAAATGTGAAATGCAGAAAATGTCTACCTTGTAGAATTGGGAATTGAAATAATCAGGTAAACTAATAATAGGTCATATAGATATGGAGCCACAGGCCCAGGGCCTGATGCATGGAAGGTGCTGTCTTCTCTTTAGAGGAGAAGGGGAAGTGGGTATGATCCTGGGCCCTGGGGAATGCCCCCCTCCCTGACCTTTGAAGGCCAGAGGTCAGCATTTCTTTCCTTTCACGATACCCCGGTGCCCATTCTGGGTGCTGGGTGAATGGGATTTGTGAGACCGTGATTTCCTGGCCTGGCTGATGCTCAGCTCACTGATGCTGGCATAGCAGAGGTCCCAAAAAAGGTTTGTTGTGTGAATGAGCACACCCTTTTTCAGATGATGGGAAGAAGGAGCTCTTGGGCAGTGCCAGCTTTTCTGCTGATGCCCCAGGAAAGCTATGGCCTGAGGAGTCTGAAGAAGCTCAGCAGAGGGGTGAGCAGGAAAAGTCTGTTGTACCAAGCTGCCCGGGGGAGAGGGGACAGCAGGAGGGCAGCAGGGGACAGGGGTCTCTGCCTCCTTCAGGGATGGCTGCAGGGAGGTAGAAGGTAGAGGTTTAAAAAAAGAGCAAAGATTCTAAGAGGGCAAAAGAGAGAGAGAGGGGAGGGAGGAATCCAGAGGGGGAAAGGGGTGGAGAAAGAAAGAGTAGGAAGAAGTGGGAGGAGGGAGGGCGACAGACACCGATTAAAAAGAGGGTGGAAGAGGAACAACTGACAGGCTCAAGAGCAGAACAGTGGGCAGTTGGAGGAAAGGCGGCCAGAGCGGGAGGAGCCGACCAGAATTCCAGGGCAGAGGGAAGACGCAGGTAAGGTGAGACTGGAGTTTTAAGAGTTAAAACTGCAAGTGGATAGAAAGGAGCCAGAAGAGAGGAACTTGAATTCTGAGCTGGATAAAAACAAAGCTCTTTCTCTCTACCCCTGAGTTTATTCCCTTCCCCTCTCACAATGTGCTGTGACAGTGAGGGTGGGACATAGTAAAAAGTAAGGTTTAGTGAAACAGAAGATTAATTACTTCCTTGGCTTATAAGGAGTGGTAGAAATGTGGGTGAGGGCCTTGGGCTCCCAGCCCACCTCTGGTGGACTGCAGTGCTCCGGGTCATCTCAGAGTGGGTCACCAGTCCATTTCCAAGAACTTTTGTTGAGAGGGAATTGGCCCTTTAAAATTAAGACCAACACTGTTTTACCATGCTTCCGAGGCATGGACTCTGTCATGAAATGCTTTTTGAAGTATCTAGAGGAGTGTTTTGATTTTTTTCTCCCTAAGGCATGTTGGATGGTTTAAAAATATTCCCTGCTTAGTTTCCTGCGGAGTGTCATGTCCCCAGTGTGCAGTGGCTGCCTGAGAGAGATCCAGCTGCCACTTGCAGCCAGCAGGAAGAGCTTTGCGGGAGGAGGTGCAGGAGAGTGCCCCTGAAGCAGTGTGGGGCGCGCCCAGAGGGTAGGGAACCCTTGCACAGAAAGGGTCTACGGCTCCTTCCTTGGCCTTTCCTCTGAGTATGTGGCAAAACAGCCCCAGCTCAGGGGCTCAGAGACCTAAAGCCAGACACTTCACCCTGCTGGGCCTCAGTTTCCTCATCTGTAGAATGTGGGGTTGGAAGTAGAAGGGCCCCTCTGGAGTCACTCAGCTGTTAACACTGCACAACGCTGTGGTTCTGTAGGCTCAAACGCAGCTCCAGCCACTGAGAAAGTCTGCTCCACAAAGGGTTTGCTGCCCTCCGGCACCTTGATTAGTCTTTCCCTGATGCCCTGCGGGGTCCTGGGTTGTACTGGAGGGATTCTTGGTTCTCACTCCTCAGCACCTCACTGAGGTGGCCGTTTCCTCAACAAGGCTCTGGCACAACCAGCCTGAGGGAAGGTGGGGCATGCTGAGAGCCCTGGACAAGGGGTCAAGAGGCCTGACGTCCAGTGACACTAAGCAGAGACGAGACCGAGGGGAATGTGTGGGGGCACGGCACCCCCATTTGCCTGGCCCCCTGCATCTTGGCTAGAGGGATGCAGCTGATATTCAGAGGCTTCCTCACCTGACTTTCACATCAGCAGGTCAAGTAGCCGCCATCTCCTTCACCCATTGCCTCCCCCAGACTCCAACTCACTGCTCTCTAGAAACATTGCTGGACCTTCCACCTCCCTGCCAGGTTCCCAGGGGTGGCAGAGCTGTTTGGAGCCTGTTCCCCACTCCCGAGCTACCCCCTAAGCCCTTTCCTCACTGTAGCTGCCAGTGAGGAGTTCAAGTGACCACGGCCCGCAAAGCAGAGGAGAGCAGGAGGGGAGTCTCTGACTCTCAACCTCACCCCCTCTGTGTGTTCCCTCACCCAGACACTCAGTGTTCACATGGCCGTGGCAGCCCTGGAACCAGCTGCCCTGCCCCTCTCTGCCTCCTGACACTGGTCAGTGTTCACATCTCTTGCTGCCCCATTCCCATACCTTCTCCTAATACTGGCCTGAAGTCTCAGGATATTAGAACTGGAAGGGGTCTCTCTGATTGCTGCCTCCTCCTTTGACAAATAAGGAGAACAAGGCATGGAAAAGGTGACTCGTTGGAGGTGATACAGCGAGTCAAGGCTGACTCACTCTGCCCCTCACACCTGGCTCTTCTACCCTCCATTCTTGGCCATGTTTTTGCAGCTTCCTTCTCTCTCTTAGCCTCCCTGATTCTGCCATTTGAGCATCTCTTCAATTCAATTTTTGGCAATGACACCCACCTGCTGCCAGCTTCTCCTTGTCTCTACTGGTTGGTGGAAGCATGGCTGTGGAGAGCACCACCTTAGTGACCCCACGTCTGGGCCCACCCTGTTGAAGCAGAAGGGGGGCTGTCCGTGCAGAACGGTCAGGGCAAGGCCCAAGCTCTGCTTCCATCCCAGGGAAGGACTCACCTACTGGGGATTTCAGCAGCTCTCAGCGGGAACTAATTTCCACAGGCCCCACCCTGGGCTCTAGAGTTGAGTTGGCCAAAGGGGACAGACCCTAATTTCCTGGAAAGCTTCAGGGCTCCCTGAAAAGAAGCTAACTTGCTTTCTACTGTTGGAGGCTGCTGGCTCATGCTGAGTGACAGCTTGATTGCACTTTGAGAATCAATTATTTCTGACGTATTGGCAAATAATGGGCAAATAAATATCAGCACTGGACAATCTACTCACTTTCATAAGGAAAGGGAGTCAGGAGGACCCAGAATCAGAAGTATTGAGATAGCACAAAAGGACCTCAGGGTTTATCTAATTCAGGGATAACAGGGCAAGTGGAAGTGCTTGGGCATGTAGAATCACATTTGGGTTGGAATCTGAACTGTGTGACCCTAGGCAAATTATTTAATGCCTTTGATCCTTGGCTTCTTCATGTGCCAAAGAGGCTAATACAAATCTCATAAAGTTTATGAGGATTATATAAGTATTTATTTATTTTATTTTATTTTTTTGTAGAGACAGAGTCTCACTGTACCGCCCTCGGGTAGAGTGCCGTGGCGTCACACAGCTCACAGCAACCTCTAATTCTTGGGCTTACGTGATTCTCTTGCCTCAGCCTCCTGAGCAGCTGGGACTACAGGCGCCCGCCACACCACCTGGCTATTTTTTTGTTGCAGTTTGGCCTGGGCTGGGTTTGAACCCGCCACCCTCGGCATATGGGGCCGGCGCCCTACTCACTGAGCCACAGGCGCCGCCCGGATTATATAAGTATTTTAAATGGCTATTGCACAGTCGGTGTCTCATAACTATAGAACAATAAGGTGGAATGCAGGTCACCTGATCCTTAGTCTGGTCCCTTTGAATTTCACCTCATTTGATGCAAAGGCCTTTCTACAATAAAGGCTCGTGGGGACATAAACTTATGAGAAGGCACCTCATGATTTTCCCAGCCACAGATGTTTTTCTAGCACTACTTTTGCTGACCACCAAGCCAGACATCAGAACATCTGGACTTGCCTCTTGGCTTTGCCACTATCCTGCCACACTATGACAACTGGCCAAGTGGCAGACTCCCCAGATGCCCTGACTTAGAGCTGGAAGGGCCTCAGTCATCATCCGGCTCCACTCTTTTGTTTTACACCCAAATGAGCTAACACTTGGGGAGGGGAAGGGACTTGTTTTGGGTCACAGAAAAGTAGCTGGAACCAGAAAGAGCCTCTCTTCATGAAGTGGTAGCGTTGTGTTTTCACAGGGGGCTTCCAGCATCTTACTCCCACCTGGAAACCCCATGATTCAGAAGTTGAGGAGAGGACAGAGAAGCTAGAGATCAAGACTTCCCTTCTCCTCAGATCACAGAGTGGACGAGACCACTTTCTCTTCCAAGTAGAACTGAGTCTGCTTTAAAACACTCTTCAAAGGGGTGTCTTCAGCTTGGTGTCCTGATTCAAAGAAGCTTAAACACGTATTTGATTTAAAGAGGCAGGCCAGAGCCTTCACAGAGATAAAAGGGGCCTGCTCCAAGCAGGTCCTGCACCTCCCTGCTTCTCCAGCCTGGCCCCAGAGGGTCTTGATGCTTCAAAAAACAACTAATTTACAGATAGATCCATATCCTTCCCCTTGCCCTGTTTTCCCCATCTCTCCTGCATCTGGTGCCACATGGGGGTCCTTGCTGTGTCACTAACCAGCCCGTTACACTATCAAATTCTGCATCAAGTTGGCTAGTGGGTCATGTTTGAGAAGAATTTTTTCCAGAAATGTCAGAAAAGAAAACAAAGAACTAATGTTATTGAGCGCCCCCTATGGACCAGGTACTGTTTTCAGTGCTTCTACGTATTCATTAATCCCCACGAGTAAACACTCCTGTTTTTCAGATTAGTTGGAAACTGAGAGGTTAAGTGACTTGCCTATGGTCACACAACTAGACAGCCAGGTACCCAGGGTCCGGGCCCCATTATTCTTTAGAGACTGAAGTCCCACCACCTAGCTATGTCTGTGTCTGCAGTTCTTGTTTGGATTTGACATCAGTGGAACACCAGAGCCTGCTCTCTGGCCAGCCGAGAACTGGGCAGGAGACACTGCCGCGGCCAAGAGCACTTACTGGCTAAAAAAGGAAATAACTTTCTATATGTGAATTCTGGCCAAATGGTGGCAGAGGCAAAAGAGTCTGGGAATCCTGACTACTGTGGACTGAGGGCCCCAAGGTAATAATTAATTCTAGGAACAGCATACGTAATAAATGGCTAACCAATAAGCCAGAAGCTAAAAGGAAAAAGCACGGGTCTTTTTTGAGACTAGGTGGACTAGGAAAAGCCTTCTTCAGGCTGGGGTTCTGGTCAAAGCTTTGTTATCATCTATCAGGCTTAGGGCTTCTTTGAGTTTCTTTCACTTTGCAGAGACAAAATGTGGACTTTTGAGTTAGGCTGACCAGGTTCAAATCCTTTATGTGGCATTTGCTGGTTGTAAGATTTTACAAATCACTTAACCTCTGAGTTCCAGTTTTCTCATCTGTGAAATGGGACAATACTACCTTCTTAACAGGATTAATAGAGGTTTAGAAAATAACACTACAAGGGGTTTCACACATAGAAAATATTCAGCTTAGTGCTGCTATTACTATTAACTTCTCTGTACCCTAGTTGTCTTATATAAAAATAAGGGATTGACTTTGATGTCTAGGTTCCTTTTAGCTCTATTGCCCTATGTATATATGACAAGCTGGTGGGAATAATAAAGAAATGTGTATGTTATCATAACAGACTTTCCATTAATGATTAATTTCATAAGTACTAATCAACCTCCTTATGATAATTAATAAGGACCTCCTAATATTTTTTTCATAATTTAATATCTCCATTCACCACCCCTCTATAAGAAGAATATTGTTTATACTAGCATAAATCTCTGTTTCCACTTAGCCTGCTTCCTTTCACCTCCTGGGTTTTGAATCAGCTGTCTGCCAGCAGGATATCTCCGAGTGGACCAATCTATTCTTGTCAAAGTAAAATTATAATGCTATTTGCCGTTAGTCAGAGTAGGAGGGAGACTAAAGTGAGCACCATATTTTATCTTACCTGTTTGCCTCTTTCTCCTCTCCCATCTCTCCCTGCCTCTCACTTCTGTAGTGATCAAGGGTCTGGGATGCAGGCCCCCAGTGGACTTCTGATTCTGAGGAAGTGGTGCACACTGCCCAACCCGATATCTATAGTTATGTCACATGCCTGGTCACTTTCCCTGAGGCTGAAGTAGCTACTCCAAATCTAAATCAGGAAAAGAATGAAAACTAAATGTTAAGAATTACCCATAATCTGGGTGGCACCCGTCGCTCAGTCGGTAAGGCGCTGGCCCCATATACCGAGGGTGGCGGGTTCAAACCCGGCCCCGGCCAAACTGCAACAACAACAAAAATAGCCGGGTGTTGTGGCGGGCGCCTATAGTCCCAGCTGCTCGGGGGGCTGAGGCAAGAGAATCGCTTAAGCCCAGCAGTTGGAGGTTGCTGTGAGCTGTGTGATGCCACGGCACTCTACCGAGGGCCATAAAGTGAAACTCTGTCTCTACAAAAAAAAAAAAAAATTACCCATAATCGCTCCCAATCAACTCCCTATCCTAACCATTATCTCACAAATATCTCTGCTTCAGTCACTTTGTATAAAAGTAGACAGCCTTTGACTGGCAAGGGTCTTACAAGCAAAGGAACTTCCTTTATTTAAATAGAAGTTAGCCCAATCATTCCGGCAGAGGCATTGCTGTTGGATGAACCAGGAGCTGGGTTCTCCACCCCTTCCCGGCAGTGTGATTCACCTCAAATCACCCTCTCTGAGCCCTGCACAACGGGAGGAGGATAGGCCCTACTTCCTCAGGTTGTTGTGAGAATCAAATGAAAAACATATATAAAGAAACTTGCAGAGTGTCTGGCACATAGAAATGTCTCAATAACTGTTACTTTAACCTCATTATTGTTATCACATAGATGTAAATTCTTTTTTGTGTGTAATTCTGGGTAAACAAGAAGATGTAGTTGAGAATCTCAAAGGGTAATAAAGATGATGAGGTAGCTGAGGATCAAGACCACTTTCTCATGTAATTCTCCCCATACCTCCATTTTAGGGAGAAGCTATTGGGGTGAAGGAAAATCAGACCAATGAATACAGACAAATAAGGTACAAAAGAGTTCTGAGATAAACTCAGAACTGGCATTTTACTTATAACCTTGACGGCTGGCATAGCAGAGGAGCTCAGTAAACACTCTGAACTAAAGGGAACTGACATGGTACTCTGTTTAAGGGATCTTTAAGGGAGGCTCTTTGGGTCCCTTTACAACAGAATTCTCTTAATTGGGAAGCAAGTCACCCTGTCCCGTGCCACATTCCTCTGTATGGTGAGTGGAATTATAGCATAGACCCAGAGGATTGTTATTATTACTATAAATAACAACCTTTATTGAGAACCAGAGATCTGTTAGATACTGTCCAGAACACGTGTCATTGTCCAGAATTAGACTCAGACTCTGTGGAGAGGTCTTATAATCTAATTTTGGCAAACGTGGATAATTTCCCTGTAATCTGAGGGGAGGAGGGCATGGAGGAATCGTCCATGGTGATATAGTCTCCTCTACACACATCCGTTCCCACTCAGCCAAGCAAAGGGCTCTCTGTGGGCTCAGTGGCTCAGTGGCTTCCATCTCCCTGATGTTCTTGTCACCATAGTCATTGGGCAAGCCCCCTCCTACACCAGCTTCCCAGGGAGGCCCCTCTACTGACATGCAGCCTGGTCCCCAGGCACTGGTCACCCTCCTCTGAGTGCATTCTCCTTTTCCTCAGCAGTGGGAGACACTGACCTTGATCGCTTTGGCATTAGGTGTTTTGAGAGATCCAAATGCTATTATTCATCATGGCTGTACATCCTACTAGGCACAAGGCATGATATTAAGCACTAATGGGGTCTGGGATGGGAGGAATTTCAGGGGAGAATACAATGGTGAGCAGATACACAGGAGCAAATCGTTCTTGGTATGTTATGTGAGATCCCAAAGGCCATAGAGTTCAGCCCAAGGCCCAGCTACTGATTCAGGGACACAGAATTTATTCAATTAGAAATACTATATTCCACGAGTATTATACATGGTTCCAGAGGACAGAACTAGAGTTGAAAGAAGGTAGAGAATTTCCAAGGCATCCCTAGGATAGCTTCCTGCTCACTGACAATATATACTCCTACGCAGGAGAGATGGTGTGGTTACAGCAAGCGTGCTGGGAGGCACCTGCACCTGCAGCCTACCTAGCTTGTGCTGTGGCCATTATAAGGACGGCCACAAGCATGGGCATCATTGACTGTGCAGTGCTCCATATCCCCAACCCCACAGGAGGCCATCAGATGAGGGTCTGCCCTCAGGTACTGGGCTTAGTCTCTCCTGCAGGTTGAGAACTACTCCAAACTCCTAGGCCTGGCCTCCAACATCCTCCATAATCTGCTCCTGTCTACTGTGCAGACTCTTCCCCCCTCTTGTGCTCGTTGTACACTGAAGCCATGTGGCTTCTCTTCTCAGTGTACTTGTTCATGCAGTTTTGCCTTTGTCTGAAATTCCCTCGTCTCTTTTGCATCCCCTTCAGCCCCACCATGCCCCTATAAGCATCACACACACCCAACACCTACACCAGGATTGTCTACTGGGGGGTATCCTCTCCACCCATCTGCCCCCACCCCCTGGGCTCAGTGATTGTTTATGCATTTGCATTTCCCAGGCTGGGCTGACTGTGATTGCGTGCGGCACCAGGCAGTGAGTTGCTTCAGTGTGGAGTCTTCCTGGCTTTGAGCCCCTTTCAGCATAGTGTTGGCAGAGGAAGACACTTAGTGTATATGAAAAAACTGAATTACACATCTCCATATACTTGTTCTCAGTGCCCCCCTCCACCCCAGCCCCCCCACACACTGCAGGTCTCAGCAAAGGATCATAATAAATATTTGCTTGATTGCATAAAAGATCCCCCCAGACTTATCACTAAACGGCAGAGTCATGTCTCAAACCACTCAATGCCTCTGCGTTAGCAGGAGCTTTGAAGTCTGGAGTGTGAAGACCTATCAATTGATGAGTTCCACCCGGGGAGGGGAGATGGGGAGAAACTTTCTGGCATGCACCAGCCTTGATCAGAAACTCTGGAATGAAGCCCTGCTTCTGCCATTCATCTTTGTTTCTCTGAGCAAGTCATCTTCTCTGTACGTTTCCCCTCCTGCAAGATGGAGGCAAGGACAGTTACCCACAAAATGGTTATGAGGGTCCGTCCATTCAACAACAAAAAGTAAATGTCTATAATGTCCTGAAATGACACATTGGATGAGGATGCTGAATGGAACAAATGTGGTCCTGCCACCTTGGAGCATATAAGCGCATTTTTTTTTTTTTTTTTTTTGTAGAGACAGAGTCTCACTTTGTGGCCCTGCGTAGAGTACCGTGGCCTCACACAGCTCACAGCAACCTCCAACTCCTGGGCTTAAGCGATTCTCTTGCCTCAGCCTCCCGAGAAGCTGGGACTACAGGCGCCCGCCACAACGCCCGGCTAAAGCGCATTTTTAATAATGTAAAATTTTAGTTTTTATTATATATTGTAAGGTTTTATTTTTTTGGATAAACTTCAAAAAGGAAGATTTGAGTCTCTTTAGGGCCCCTTTGCAAACTTACTGCTAGATCAAACATTTCCTCCAATCATTTCTACAAACATTTATTACGTATATAGTCAGATAACCTAATACAATAAAAATACAAAGTTGAAAACAGAGCTTTTGACTTTGAGACATATACTATCCACTTGAGGAGAAGTTCTGTTAAATACATGAGGAAAGGAATAATGCCTGATTTCATTAATTTAATAGACATCATTGTGTAATATATGTCAGCCTGGTGACACCCAGAACACAGGCAGGCACATAGTAGGGTCTGAAGAGTATCTGTGAGTTGCCTGATAAGAAATGTTTGGAAAACTAAAGACAGCATATAGTCACGTGTGAGAATGCATCCTCCAGCTGGATGGCAATGTAGAGTCTTTTCAAATCCAGGAGACATCAAAGAGGGTTAAGGACAATTTAAGAAGACTTCTCCATTTCACCCTGAATCCAGGGGTCAGAGGAATAGGTCCTGGCTGTGAGCTTATGATTAATCTAGGTTGCTCTGAAACGGTTTTCTTTGAAAACATTGGCTGTGCAGGAGGACCACGATGTCTCCATGAGGAAGAGCACTGGATGGATTAAGAATGTAGATACATGAGTTTTATTTCTTGCCATATAATATATGAAGTAAAGGCATAAAATGATTCATGGTCACTAGACATAAAGCTCTTCTTCTGGCCCTCTCCCTTACTCAAGCACCACATTACGTGACCAAACAAGTACCCTAATGACTCCTCCAAAATCTGCTTTATTCTGGGATATGACACATTGGGTAAGGATGCTGAAGGTTTTGGAATGAAGAACTTTTAAAGTTGGGATGTTCTTGTCCAGGTTCTAGGGCCCATGTCTTTTTGCCTGGGTAATCTCAGAACTTGTATCGGTTGTACAGGGCTGTGGGACACAATTACCCAAGACCCTCCCTGAACCCAGTAAAACGAGATTCAGGCTCCTGCCCCACATTCCCATAGCACCTTATTCTTCCCTAATATTAACACACATTACATTTTATTGTATATTTAACGTCATCCCTTAATTAAAGGAAATAAAGGCAGTTAAACTCAGAGAAGGCAGGGATCCTGGTTTGTTTCCCTTCCTCCCTTCTGTACACTCAGTGCCCAGCATGCTGCCTGGCACCTGTGGCCACTCCATAGACTTATTAAATGAAGGAACAATAGGAACAATGAAGGAACATTCTAGGCAGAGGGAATGTGAGGAGCCAAGAAACTGTGGGATGTGTACCTTAATTATAGAGTGTGTGAGGGAACAGAGAATCTATCTTCATGATGAGACTATGCTGTGGAGGCTAGCAAATGGCAAGTTAAGAAGTGGACTTTATAAGCAGTAGGAAACCAATGAAGCCATTGCTAAAGCAAAGAAACAAATTACCATTGTATTTGATGGAATTTATTCATGGCATGGGCGGCTTCCCTGCCCCTCCTAACACACTTCCTGCCAAGAGGTGGATAATGATCTACAAAGCATTTTATATGCTATCCACCCAGTGAACTCACTGAGTATCCAATCTACCAATTTGGCTGAGATGGGGTGTGGGGTAAAGGGAGTCAATGTAGCTGGAAAACTAACTTCAGCCAGGGACCTTTCACATTATAAACCGAGCATCCGGTACATGGTAGCGACTTCGAGTTTCTCTGACCTTGCCTGAGTGTTAGCAGGAAGTCATAAAGGAAAATTCCTTCACCCTGTTTCCGCTACTAGGGCCCAGGAGGTCTGCCTCACTCCTATACCTCTTCATCTGGTTTCCTTTGTTCTCTCCTGATAAGACATTTTTCCTCACACCATCTTTCTGAGCTTCCAAGGTGTTCCTTTCTGGGACCTGTGCTTTACTTCTTCCAGGTGGGGTTCCTTGGACCACAGTTAGGGAGTCAGCAGACATGCCTCTTGGCACTCCAGACCAAGGCATCAGATTCTCTGCCTGGAACTATTTTTAGATTTCCTTGCAGCAGCAGACTGGCAAGGAATGAGTGACAGAATGAGCAGACCAAGGAAAAAAACTTCAGGGATTGAGTGTGGAAAACTTGTCCCAAATCTTGGAAGAATATGATAGTTACTACTTTTTGCTTCCTTTTCATGTCCATTTCCATTGTCCTCTGCTTCCCTCCTCTTCTGCTTTCTCTTCTTCTCTTTTCCCTTTATAATGTACTTTACTTTCTACTTTCTCTGTCTCCTACCCTCATCCTTCCCCATCACTCTCTTTGCTAGAAATGGCTGCCTTTCATTAAGTTCTTAGGTGCTGAGCACTGTGCTAAATGCTTTTTATGTATGAGGTTGGATGGTTAAGTTTGTGAACTCATCCTAGAAAAAGTGCTACATACTTCACTGCTGAATATCACCACGGTCACCAGACAGCCAAAGGGAGTACTTTGAAGGTGACCACAGTTATATTTAGCAACAAAGTACATAGAACTTTTTCTAGGATGAGTTCTCAAACTTAATTGTCTGACCTCATATCATTCTCTGAGCTAAATTGTACTATCTTCATTTGGTAGATGAGAAAAGTGAAACACAGATCCAATCATTTATCCAAGCTCAGCAGATGGAGCTGAACTTCAGTCATCGAACTCCTATGTCTGCCTTCTCCTAACCATTACGCTGTCTCTTTCTCCCCCTTTCCAACTTCTCCGTCCTTCCTCTTTCTTCCTCCTCTTTTCTCCTTCTATTCCTCTCCTTTCCTCTCTCCCTTTATCTTTTAGATGTTAACCATAGTCCAGTCACTGCTCACGTGTGGCTGCCCCTGAGAGTGCTGAACGCTGTCCATGTGCCCAGAAGAGATGGCAGACCATTAAAATGCTAATCTAATCAGCCATTTTCCTTTTGAGCAAATGCTCCAGAATTTTCCACATTTGGAGGCCAGAAGAGGGGATGTTTCACCACCTTAGGAAAAGGGGCAGATGTCTGATCACAAACCACAGGAAAGGCCTCAAGACCTGCATTGGTCTTTGATAGGGAGAAGAGCAGAGATAAGATGCTTTCCGCTCACTCAGGGTCTCCCTCATTCCCAGGGACTCTGCATACTGTCAAGGTTGGGGACCTGGGCTTGGGAGAAGACCGAGCCAGGAGGTTGGTCTCTGTCAAGGCAACAATCAATTCAGGAGCCAAAGAAACTTGGATTATGAAATGAATTACTCCCATACCATCTTTCCTCATAAGCATTAAGAATGTTCCAGCAGGAACCAGGAACATGTTGTCAATAAAGATAATGAAGGTCAAAGTGTGAACCTGACAACCTCTAAAGTTCTATCCAAATCTGAGGTTTTATGATTCTAAGAAGGGAATATTTATGTTCCTTCCCTCTTATTTTTTTGTTACCCTGTTGATTAGGATTGGTTAGAGACTTAAACCATAGGGACATTTATTGTTCACCAAGAAAGAATTCTGGAAGTCAACCACTTAAGAGTTGATTCAGAGGCCTCAGGGCACTGGCTGGCATTTCTGAGATTCTCTGGACAGCTTTAGACATCTTGGCTCACACAACTGCATCCACAGGCAGGAAATGTGGGGGCAGGCAGGACTGTGAGCAAGGCCCTGTCCATCTACTGGAGGATGGAAACCTTTTCAGAGCACTCCCTCCACCTCAGTCTCTCCCCATACCTCCCAGACCAGTGCTAACTGCAGTGGAGACTGAAAAAGTGGTATCTGGCTTTTCCTCCTGTCCACAGAGGCAAGCAAGGATCAGCAAGTTGATTTGCCATCAGATAGGAAACCTCAGTGTCTGTCAGCCGTCCCTCAAACTCCACTAAGATTTACTAAGCACCTACTCTGAGCCAGGTTCCGATAAAACAGAGGAAAAAGAGTCCCTGCTGGGAGAATACAAGAGGCAGAGGATTACAAAAGATGGTGGCAAGTCCTGGGAGGGGAGTGAGTGTTCCATGGTCACCATAGGACCTGAAGAGCTCAGCTTGAGGGAGCAGAGACAGCTAGAGAAAGCAGTGACTGGGTTTAGTTTTGAAGGGTAAATGGGATTTAGCTAGGAGCATGTAGATCCTGGAAGGAGGGCATTTGAGAAGACCCGTCATAGTTGGACAAAGGGAGCTAATGGGGATAGGCAGGACATGAGGCTGAAGAAGCAGGTAAGAGCCAGATGGGGGAAGATTTTGTGCGAGACTTAAAGCTTTGGGACATTTATTCTGGACATGGGGAGTGAGCAGGTCTGGGTACCTCTGTGCATAGAACAGTCAACAGCAGGGTGAGCTGAGCTGTGGGGCTGGAATGGTTGTGCTGCCCTGGGCCATAGGATAGTCCACACTATCTGCTGCCTTCTGCCTGGGGGAAGCTGAGTGTTCATCTGTGACATCTTCAGCTGTCTGTGACCAAAACACACTTTTTGTTCACTACTTCCCCACACAGCTGGTTCATGCTGCATGGTTCTGTTCATCACAGACTGATTCCTCAAGGGCTAAATCTGCCACTCCTACCCTCACTTCCTCCTCCACCTTATTCTGCCCTCTGTTGCCTTTAAACAATTCCTGTTCCATCTGAAAGCCATTCAAAGATATAGAATACTTGTGGTAAGATTTTCAGCACATCACATATCTCATCTCACTCAATCCTTAAAATCCTTCCGTGTGGCTATTCCCACTTCCATTTGACAGATGAAAGGAAGGTGAATGCCCAGAATCCGGGCCTGTGTTGTTGCCACTTCCCTGGTGTTTCTCAAGATGTGGTCCCTGACTGCCCAAATCAGAGTCACACGGGCTGCTTGTTGCAAATTTGGGTTCCTCAGGGCTACCCCAGGCTTCCCTGGTGTAAGAACACAGAATCCACATTGCAACACACAGCTCCCTCAATTTCTCAGTTCATTCACGTATGGGAAACCATGGTCTGATCTTTCTAATATGACCGCTTGGAACTGTCCTTAGTTTACTGTTGTTGGGAGGGGGAGGAAGGGCTTTCCTGGGGTTGCATTAGACTTCTAAATCGCACTTTCCTGAGGAGCACAGTAGTGTGGACCAGTGGAATCCCAGAAGACAGCAGGACCTTCCAGACCTTTGCGGGAACATCTGTTTCCTTTTCTCTTTCTCGCTTTTTCCTTTGCAGCAGTTTTGGCATCTGTCGCCCGGCTGAGCCAAGATGGGCGACTGGAGCTTCCTGGGCGAGTTTCTGGAGGAGGTGCACAAGCACTCCACGGTGATCGGTAAGGTCTGGCTCACCGTACTCTTCATCTTCCGCATGCTGGTGCTGGGCACGGCTGCCGAGTCTTCTTGGGGCGACGAGCAGGCCGACTTCCAGTGCGACACGATTCAGCCCGGCTGCGAGAACGTGTGCTACGACCAGGCCTTCCCCATCTCCCACATCCGCTACTGGGTGCTGCAGATCATTTTCGTGTCCACGCCCTCCCTGGTGTACATGGGCCACGCCATGCACACGGTGCGCGTGCAGGAGAAGCGGAAGCTGCGCGAGGCCGAGCGCGCTAGGGACGGCAGCGGTGCTGGCTCCTACGAGTACCCTGTGGGGAAGGCAGAGCTGTCCTGCTGGGAGGAAGCGAATGGGAAGATTGTCCTCCGGGGCACTCTGCTCAACACCTACGTCTGCAGCATCCTAATCCGCACCACCATGGAGGTGGCCTTCATCGTGGGCCAGTACCTGCTGTACGGGATCTTCCTGAGCACCTTGCACGTCTGCCGCCGCAGCCCCTGCCCCCACCCAGTCAACTGCTACGTGTCCCGGCCCACGGAGAAGAATGTCTTCATTGTCTTCATGCTGGCCGTGGCTGGACTGTCCCTCTTCCTCAGCCTGGCCGAACTCTACCACCTGGGCTGGAAGAAGATCAGACGAAGGTTTGTCAGGTCACATCAGGGCATGGCCGAGTGCCAGCTTCCCGGCCCCTCTGCAGGCGTGGTCCAGAGCTGCACGCCACCCCCCGACTTCAACCGGTGCCTGGAGAACGGCCCTGGTGGAAAATTCTTCAATCCCTTCAGTAACAACATGGCCTCCCAGCAGAACACAGACAACTTGGCCACCGAGCAAGTGCGGGGCCAGGAGCAGGTCCCTGGGGAGGGCTTCATCCACATTCACTATGGCCAGAAGCCGGAGGTGCCCAACGGAGCCTCCCCAGGTCACTGCCTCCCCCATGGCTACCACAGTGACAAGCGGCGTCTTAGCAAAGCCAGCAGCAAGGCCAGGTCGGATGACCTATCAGTGTGACCCTGCTGCATGACAAGACCAGGTCAGGTGGGAACAAACCCAGACAGGGAAAGTGTGTTCCTTCTGACCCGGTGCTCTCTCATCAGCACAGCTCTGCTCCTTTTGGGACCTGGGTCTCAATGGCATTGCTCATTAATTGCAGAAAGTATGACCAGGGCTCTTTGAGTGTAGTCAGGGGCACTGCTACCCACCCAGGCTGCTGTCCACTCCCCATCCCCTGTCCAGTGTGCAAAGGAAAACCTTTCAGATTACTCATTGAACAGGGGAGAGGATGGGAAGAAACTGTGGCAGAATCTGGCCTGGAAGGGATAGCCAGAGGGACAGACTGATTACTATCAGCCACATGACAGCTGGGTTCTCTAAGTTTCTTCGTCTTCCTTGAGCTGGTCACTCTTCCTCCCCCAAGGAAGAGCCCTAAATTCCCAGCCAGTGGAGAGCACGAATCAAGGAACTTGCGTTAGTGTGTGCTCTTGAATCTATTGTCTGTGTGGGCCTTCCTTGGATTGGTGGTGAGGTGGCCTTGGCCTGCCCTTGGCTACCCCTTCCTCTGCTCAGTGTGAAAAAGGGATCTTCACCAGCAGCCACAACTTTACAAGTGCCTTGGCGTGTACCTCTAGCAAATGTGCCAGCTTGGGGATGTTGTAGCCATTCCTTCTGCCAGGTTGTACAGCCAATCCATGGAGGTACCAGCTCCTGTAGGGAGTCATTGTACAGGCAGACTTCACTGGAATTCCTGCTGCCACCTGTCATCTTGTGATTCCTTTACAGTTCAGTCTGATGATAGAAACCATCCCTTCCCTTCCTCCCTTGGCTGTTCACTCAATGCTCCTCAGAAGACCTTGTCTACAGGAATGCCCAAGAAGCCATTGTCCTCTCTCAGATCCTGACCAGATCACCAGCCACAGACGCCAGTGGAATTTCCCCTGGTCTTATTAAGACAAGGAGGGCATTGTACTTCTGAGTTTCTCTTTGGGAAAAAATAATTCTGTGAAGATGAAAATAAAAAAGGAAAGAAAATACTGGAAAACTATTTCCCCCTCCTATTTATTTCCCTTGCTGACTGCCAACTTAAGTGCCAAGAGGAGGTGTGATGGTAGCTACAAAGGCCCCCAGATCTCTCCCTGGAGGCTTTAGTAGGGGCATGAAATAGGAGGGAGAATCTCCAGCTGTCTTCACAGGGCCCTTATTTAAAGAACACAGAGATTCCTATGTCTCCCTAGTTCCCCTAGTAGGACCGCCAAGTAGGGGCTCAGAAAAGCCCTGCCTTCCCCAGGGACTGGCCTGGCTTCCCTGTTCACTGGATCTATAATGGTGGATGCCATTTTGGATGAAGGTAGAGGATGCTCAGAATTGGATACTGAGACTTACAGAGAGATGATTACGTTTTAAAAAATGCATGCGTGTGTGTGTGTGTGTGTGTGTGGATAGGATGGATGAAGAAGAGGAGAGTCCTGAAATTAGGACAGGAACCAGAAAGAAACTATGTCTTCCTGCCCTCCTTTCCTGTGGCCTGGTGGGGGGCCGAACCCACTGTCTTGGTGTTAGCAGTTTAAATGGATAGGCATGAGAGGTTGGGGTGAAGGCCCAGAGGACCCTCAGCCTGTTTCCCACCTGCTCATCTCTGGGCCTCCCTGATGATACTTGGATGTCATTGGTGGGTGAAAAGGAGGATGAGAGTGGATAAGTAGGGTCAAGTGGGATCCCATTTAGGAAAGACTGACTGGTGGGGTGGTCCCTGGGTGGGGCGGAAGATATCTTTTTATCTATTGGCTGGCACTGGATTGAGATTCTTTCTCCTTCTGTTTCTGAAATGTATTTGTGAAATGACTGTTCTCAAATTAGAAATTCTGAGATCAATCCTTTCAGAAGGAAAAAGATAGTTACATGTATAATTTGTTTTAATAAAATCCGTCTCTATATCTATCTCTGTTTTGCATTCCTTTCATGTTGTGATCACAAGAGAAGGATGGCACACTTGGTGGGGGATGGAAGAAGGTGGACTCCACCTAACAGTCAGTAATACAGGGAACTTTGGAGTTAGACATGCAAGAGTTAAAGTTCTAGTTGCCGATTTTCACCTGGACTCCAGCAAGCGCATTAATCTGTGAGCTTTGCTTTCCTTGTCTATAAATTGAGCCTAATGATATCTACCTCATTTGATTGTCAATTGAGAGATTGTTTATAAAGAGTTCAGTAGAGTTCTTGGGACATAACAGTTTGTCATAAAATGGTAATTGCTATTATTATCTTTATTATTTTAGTTATTTTGAATACATGGTATTCAAATACATAGTATCTGAAAATCTGGGATGTTGAGGGATGATTACCTCTATGGAATTCACAGTCTACCTAAGGTGATCAACTTAACCTATATAGTTATATTCTAATTTGAACAGAAGTAAACAGGAATTCATTTATTATTAATTCTAAGAAACATAAGGCTTTAGGAAGTGATACAGATGGGGAAAAGCTCAACAAATCACACAAAGGAGGGGAAACTTAACCTGGACCTTATAGAGTAGGAAGGCTTAGAGGAGTGGTGACCCCAAAGACGGCCTTGTGAAACAGGTCTTAGTATCCCCATTTTACAGACATGTCAGCTGAGGTCCAGGAAGGTTCCCTGACAGTGGGGCAGCTTCTCTATTGTGATCTCATCTTTTTGGAGAATGAGAAATGATTCTTGCTCCAAAAAAGTATCAAAGGACTACCCAGCCCTTTACCAACAAATGGGTGCCATTTCTGAGAAAAAGAAACAAAGGCTAGGAAAGACAGACAGAAGCATTATCTTAAGTGTCATGAAGTCTTATTTATCAGGGTAGGAAAGCCCTTTTAAAGAGGTCTCACAAAGAGATCACAGAACACATCTCTGGAGTTCACATGGCATCTGTCCAAGGGCAAGGTGCTTAGTCCAGAGTTGCCTGAGTATTCCTACCAAAGAAAGCATCCGTGACCCATTTTTTTCTCCTAGAAAAAAAGTAGTCCATCTCATGGTTTATAAACACAGCTATTAACATTCAACAGTTTATATTACACCCAGACTGCAAAAGCCAAGACTTATTTTATAGTAAGATTTCAACCTCCTATATCTCCACTCTCATTTTCTCTTCCTTCCCCCTCCCCTCTAAAGGTACCATTCAAGAGCATAAACTGGTCGATCATATAGTGAATACACTCCAAGTTGCAGTTCCTTTCCTTAATTTCCTTCCTCCAGTGCCAGATAAGGCCAGAGTTTCTACTGTTCCTGCTTCATTCCAATGGCTGAAGTGTTTAAATGCTTAAATGTTAATAATGCTCCTCTGAAGAATCATAGTATGAATGAGTTTCAGATTTTTTCCTAATAACAAATTTTGATGGCAGAGAGAAAAACCAAAGAATAAGAGTACTAGGTGCATTCCTTTTGGTGAGGGCCCGGAAGGATTGTTTTCATGAAGCAGAAATGAGGAAAACAGCGAGGCTGGAGGGAGCTGCCACAGATAAGCTGCCCACTTCCCAATCCTCAGTAGATCCCCTGTAGGCAGTCTGTGTATTGGGTCCTTGATGATAAACAATAATTTCAAATCCTAGACATGTAAATAGAATAGAATTAGGGGTTTTACCTCTCTTTGTCACCTGATGGTCATCAGAGAAGGATAAGCTATATAGTTCTATAGTTATTATTTTATTTCTACTAGAAAACAGAAAAATTTTCGTTCAACAAATAATTATTAAACGGCTAGTTTGAGGTAGGCATTATGTTAACCCTTGGGAATACAACTTTGTAAACCTGCCTTTTGGAGTTTACAGTCTAATGGGGAAGGTATTCTAACAGAAGCAATCACACAAATAAAATAATTTCAAATTCTGTTAAGTTCCATGAAGGAAACAGCCAGGGGCTAACAAGGGAAGGGGAGGGACCTTTTTCAAACAGGGCAAGTGGAAAGTCCTTTCTAAGAAGGTGCTGGGGTTTGGACATGCTTTGTAAGTCTCCCGTTGAAATTTGATCCCCAGTGTTGGGAGGCAGGCCTGTGGGAGGTGTTTGGGTGGCTGGGGGAGGATCCTCATGAATGGCTTGCTGCCATTCTCACTCTTGGTTCCCTTAAGAACTGGTTGTTGAAAAGAGTCTGGCGCCTCCACCTTTCTCCCTTTTGCTGCTTCTCTCTTTTCCTCTCCACTTCTGATCTCTACACACACCAGCTCCCCTCTCCCTTCCCCCTCTTCCATGAGAGGAAGCAGCCTGAGGCCCTCACCAAAAGCAGATGCTGGTGCCGTGTCCATTGCACAACCCACAGAACTGTGAGCCAAATATACTTCTTTTCTTTATAAATTACCCAGCCTCAAGTATTCCTTTCCAGGAACACAAAAATGGACTAGGATAGGATGTAACACTGAGGCTGAGATCTCAAAGTTTAGGAGTAGGAGAAAAACCCAGGTTGCAGAAAGGAATCTAAGTTTCTTCCAGGAAACCCCAGAATGTAGCTGTTTCATCTCAATTAGCCCAGCAATTTTGAAAGACATAGAATTCGGGCGCCGCCTGTGGCTCAAGGAGTAGGGCGCCGGTCCCATATGCTGGAGGTGGCGGGTTCAAACCCAGCCCCGGCCAAAAACCACAAAAAAAAAAAAAAAAAAGAAAGACATAGAATTCAAGCAGCACCTACAACAACATTGTTTGGCACCAACTGCTGCAAAACACACATACCTCTTTCTGCAAACACCTCAAGGGACAAAAATCTTTTCACTTAAGGAAGCAGAAGGAGCACACATAAAAGATCTGAATTTGAACAAGTAAATATTATACTTTAAGTTCCCCAAAGTCCTATTTGATGTTACAACTGCTATTTACACCAGGATCAATTCTTATAACACAGTTGGGGCCTTCTAAACTAGGCCTATTCCCTGGAGAAGATATGGGGAGGGGTGACAGTGGTGCTTGGGGACAGAGCTAGCTGTAGGCTCCAAAGGGAGTTCAGCTAACAGGCAGAGACTATGTCCAAAGGGGCTGGGACAGACCCAGCAGGGTGTGGTCCATATAGCCTTGACATCAGGGAAGTCAAAACAGGGAGATGTCAAGTACACAGCGAGGCGGGGAGTGGGGAAGGTGGAGAAGCACACTGGAAGGGGAGCTGGGTCCCAGTAGTTACGCAAGACCCCAGGCAAACAGGCACTATCGGGGACATGTTTCAGCTGGCAGCAGTAGCTGACATGTCTGATCTGGCTTTGGAGGTAGGAAGGGAATCTGACGTGGACAAAGCAGAACTTTATCCTAGCGGCTGGGTTTCTAAGCAGGGCACGAGGGCAAAGTCTTGAATAGAGAACAAGTGGGACCAATTATTAGAATTACAGTGAGGCGCAGATGAATAAGCTAATGAATATGTCGATTATGCTGTTTATAGATATACCAGCTGCAAAGTCTCAGTCACATGAATGACCAATAGTGAGACTCACCTTATCAAGCCGCAGTGGTGGGTAAGGAGATGGGTCTGGGCATCGAACCTGATGCTTCTCTGAAATCATCCTGACTTGACACCTACCTCTTTTGCTTATAGGTGAGGGCAGCCTAGCCCTGGGAGGTCAAGGCTTAGAAACAAGACTCAGGTTCCCTCGGTGCTGTCCCCCTAGCTGAATTTCCCATTATCCTGATTCACGGCCCTTATGGGACTAGGCACATTTACTTGCTCACAAAGGATTCCTCAGAGAGAAAGCAAGAACCATGCGGGAACCTTTTTGGGAGCATTCTTTGTCCTGGGCCAAGAAGCCTGGCTGAGGCTAGATCTCCGGCTGCAGCTGCTGTTCACCCTGCAGCAGGGATTCAGGTAGGGTGGAAAGTTATTTTATGCCTTCTGGGACTTTTCTTTAAATGGAAAAAAATATAACCAAGGTGGGGGATGGGGTTAAGTTTACAGATATTTGAAGTAAAATTGCACATTTGGAAACCAATGTAAGCTCCTAAGTAGGGTGCTGTTGGCTGGGGAAAAGTCAATTTCAAATCCTCACATATTTTATAATAATAACGAGACATACTTTCAATTGCCAAGTGCTTACTTTTTTTCTAGGCATTGTGCTAAGAGATTTTATGAATTATCAATTCATCCTTAGAATAATCCTACAGATCATTTGATCCCACTTTATAGACAAGAAAGTTGAGGCTTAGAAATATTCAGTAACTCGCATAGCTAGTAGGTGGTAGGACTGAGATTCAACCCCTTGTCTGTCTGTCTGTTTTAGGCTTCTCTTAAGTGCATATATGTTTTTAAGGAAAAAGGCAAGAAACAAAATTGTGTCCCATACCATGACCACAATGTGTACAAACAGAGCAAAAACCCAGAGCAACAAACAAAAATAAAAGCAGTTGTACCTGTTTGGTACTTCTGCGGGAGTGCTTTAATTTTCTTTATTTTGTAAACTGTTCTAATGTTATTGTTGAAATTAAAAGAATTTAAATATATTTATACTCAACCTTTGGGCTAAATTTGGTGTTCCCCTGGGCGGCTGCCAGGGGCTGCCTCTCTCCTCATGCCTGGGGAGCTTTCTTTGTTTGGGCTTTGACTGCCACCCTTAAGTGGAGTAAGGGTAGCAGGCGGCGCCCGCCCCAGGGCCCAGGCTGCCAACTGTATGACAGTGGAAGGTCTGCCAGCTTCGGCCTCTAGAAACGGCCAAGGACTGGAGTGGGAGCAGGGCCCCACCAGCTCTCGCACTTCAAGTGTGGTGAGTGTGCAGAGCGCCTGCTCCACACTGAGTCGCTGGTGGGAGGATGTCAGTAAGAGACAAGTCACCCGCAGCCTCTCTGGACCTTGTAGGGGAGGAGAACAATGCCCTAACACAAGGGAGAAGTCCTCCATGTGGTAAGCGAGAGAAAATGGGTGCTGCAATTCTCAGAGCAAGGGAAGAATCCAGGGAGGGAAGAACTGGGGAAGAGCTTCACAGAGTAGGCCGCATTTAAAATTGGCTTTGAAAGAAGAATTAGACTTTATTTTGTCAAAAGGAGAAAACCTTCAAGTGGGAGAAAATAGCACAGATTCTACTATAACTACCTAACACCAGCGACAGAACCGGAAGCAACAGAACCTCATGGTGTGTTCCACCAGTTGGGAGGAGCCCAAGAGGAGCTGGGGGACTCACTTTCAGGGTCTCTGGAAACTGACTCTCACTCTGCCCAGGGGCAGAATTTCTTTGGGTTTGGGAATAGGGTGAAAAGTGCTATACTTCAGGGTGACAAAGGGTGGCAGCAAGTGAGATAGATGGTACATGAGGGAAGACCTGAGAGGCTGGGGACATGGTGGGTGAAAGCTAAGAACACA
This sequence comes from Nycticebus coucang, assembly GCF_027406575.1. NCBI lineage: Eukaryota > Metazoa > Chordata > Mammalia > Primates > Lorisidae > Nycticebus > Nycticebus coucang. Next base: position 52,152,966 of record NC_069784.1, on the reverse strand, counting down.
GGCACTGGTGCATGGTGGCTGGATGGGTGGGGTAGGAGATGTGCAGAAGGAAGTCAGGGATGAAGAAGAGGTTTCAGGTCCTTATGGCCAATTCGACAACATTTTTTCCATTTATTTCTTTATTAAAAATAAGATGCAGGCCTGAGGCAGGACCTGGGATTCAATGATTACTATGCAGTTGAGGAATAACAGGAGTATTAGACCCTTTATGGCTTCCTTCAGATCTCTCAGTTCTGCCTGCCTCTTGCTCTTGGAAATGGTGTGGACCAATTTCATGTAGGTGCAGCAGGGCCCTGTTGAAGACTTGGGCCAACAGGTGAACAACCTAGATGTATGGGATAATCAAAGCAGTGTAGGGCAAACTTCTGATCAGAGGAAGACAAACCCTTTCTCACTCCTGTCCTTCTACCCTGGTGGGTCTGAGACCTGGTTGGCAGGGCTTCTCAAGGGTGAAGTTCTCTAGATTCAGCAACCAGTCCCTCTTTGCAATGCCCAGCCTAATAGCACACCTTCCTATCAGCTCTGCCTCCTTCTCACTCCCCTTGTTCCAGCTCTTGCCCCTAGAACCACCCACCCTAATGATGTGTTGGCACATCAGCTTCTGCTTAGTGGGGAATCCAGATTGAGCCAACAAATCCTGTTTGGAATCTAGCTGTCTTCGTTCCACAGTAGTGCAGCATTCAGACTGAGCCTGGAGCATCAGTCAGTAGCTCTGCTGCACTTCTAGAATAAGTGTCTGTGTGTAGGTAAAACGTTCTGACATTTGCTATGCTCTGTCCAGCGTGTACAGGGACTTACAGGGATTCCTACAGCTTCTTGTGTGTTAGTCTTCTCTACCCAGATAGATCTGTACCTCTGAGACCCTATGCCTCATAGCATTTAAGACCTTGGACAGGCAGGAGATACTGGAAAACATCTATCAGGTTGAACCCAAGTTGCTCTCTCTTATTTCATTCTATTTCACATCATCACCTTCTGCCTCACTTTATGTACAAACTAGTTTTCAAAAGGGTATTTCCTTCCTCTCCTTGTAGGGCTTGTGCATGTAGGAGCACCAATGGAAACTTCCATTGAGCAGGAAAGTGTGACCACTCTCCTGTGGATGCTGTGTGATTTTTACAATGGTTTCTCCAAAAAGCTCCCCTCCCCTAAGCAGTGGAGCTGGAGGTTCTGCTTGGCAAATACCCAAGTTTGTTGCTGTTGGCATGCCCCTGTGTCACCTATATTTCCAGTATGTCTTGTCTCTCATCCCTCCTCTGCCCCAAATCATGACATCTCCCATGTATTCTTTCTTTTTTTAATTTTCAGTGAGAAAGGAAATTAAAGGGTGGAAAGAAATGATTCTCTCCTTGGTTAATCAAAAACCTCACTGTCACTAACTTGTCTATCTTCCTCCCCATCACTAAAATAGTATCAAGATTTTAGCAAAATAAAAAATTACTACACACACACAAACACACATTGAGGTTCCTATCTTAACATTTATAGCAGCTCTAAGCCAAAGGGTTTTCTGGAGGTGAGAGGCAGCCAACGTAGTGGTGGCCTTTCTCTCTGCTTTTGTGTCAGGCTCCGGCAGGAGAGCTGAGAGTGTGGAGGTGTGGAGTTACGGACAGCCAGGCACTTCAGCCGGTTAGAGGCAGAGAACAGTGCCCTCCGACAGCTGGGTCGGGATGCTGTCAAGGCATGGTCAGAGCAGCTCTGTATGGCAGCTAAACTTTCAAAGTGATGTGCTTCTGGCTTTTCCAACACGTATGCTCTATCTTCTTTCTTTCTCTGGCACCTACTCAGACCCTGCCATTCCAAGTCCCCATCCCCATTTCTTCCAACATGTTCCACCCACCCCTCTGACTCTGCTTTCCCACCTGGCAGAGCACTGGGTTGTGGGCAGCTGGGTTACCTGCATACTCCTTGTCTTTCCTGCTCAACTCTGACATCAGAGAGGACACCTAGCATTTCTTTTTGGTCATTTTTCCTCCCTAGCACATGAGTCATAAAATGTTAGAACCGGGAGGGTCACCTAACAATCAAATGCAATGCGAATTTTCCAAGAAACTGAGACCTGGAGAAGCAAGAGTCCCAGGACCTCGGAGCTGGGCAGTGTCCAGCCAACCCTCCTAGCTGCTGCTGCAATCTTCCACGTCTCCCTCCACTCCTGAACACTTCCAGCTTCTTCTGCGTACTTCCATTGCAAAGCGCCAGAGAAGTTAAATTGATTTAGCCTGGTTTTACAGATCTAGGATCAGATCCCAGCTTTGCTAGTTATATAACCTTTTTGAAATCTTATTTTCTCACCTGTAAAATAGTGTCATATCATCTATCTCATAGGATTTCTATGAAGATTAAATGAAGCCATGTATATAAAGCACTTGGCATAATATCTTATTATAAAATGATTGCTTAATAAACGTTAGCTAATCTGATGCTATTTCCCAGTATAGCCCAGCTTATCTTCAAATGATCTGTTAGAAATTTCTTAATTTTCTCCTAGGTGAAATCTTTGCTGATAGGGTTTCCATCTTGTGTGTTTCCCAAAGTCACCCAGTGAGTTAGTGGCAGAACTGGGATCAGAATCAAGATGGCTCCACAGGTCAGGTGGTCTTTGCTATAGGAGTAAAAAGGACAGCAATCGGCCATAATAAACTGCTGTTATCATTATTCCCATTTCAGAAGCTGAGACAATAAAGCAGTTTTCCCAAGGCCTCAGAGCTAGTTAGTGAAAGAATCAGGTTCAATCCCAAGTCTCCTCCCTAGTCTGATGCTTTGTCCCACGGCAGGTGTGGCTTTAATGAGATTCTCACTGCTCCTTCTATCTTAGCAGGCCAGATTAGAGAAGTGTTTGTAGATGAAGACAGACAGCAGCCTGCCATGAGATCCCCTGCACACTCTGTCTCTGCTATAGGAACTGGGCCAAAGAGCTGTTCTGACCTACAAAGATCTTGGAGAGATAAGATTGGTCCTTAATTTCTACAGAGGATCTTGTATCAAAACTGTAGACATATTCTGCTTCCAGACAACTTGTCCTATAGAAATGATGCCCAAAATATGGGGTACCACAGTAGGAGCATGCTAGGGAGTCAAGGATGAGAGGAGCACCTCGAGCCCCTGAGGGCAGGCTGTGGGAAGGGTGTGTGCCGACTCTACAGCAAGGGGGTGGACTGAGCATAGGCTTATTTACCTTGCACTCTCATTTCACAACAGACACGATAAATGAGCATTTAAAAATTACAAAACATTTGAAAGACCTAGGACCTAAAATACTCCATTGATCAGAAATGAAGTTGTTACCCTAAAGGAAAAAGGAGAAAAAATATAGGGAGGGAACTCACAGTCACAGGGACTGGAGCCTCTGGACCTATGGGAGGGGGAAACACCTAAACATTCAAAAGGCCATAATTTCAATGCTTAAGCAGGGATAAAAGCCAGTGTTCTAGCTGGGAGTCCCATTGTTGGCAAAGGCCTGACCTGGAATCCCTGAGTAAACTGATATCCAAAGAGGAAGTTAGGATAGCTTTGTTGGCTCTCCTGGAATTGCATGCAAAAATAAGGTTTCTGCCAGTGGCTAAGGAAGAAAAGTCACTTGCATATTACTCAAGCATACATCTTTGTTGTGAGTTCAAAGCTCAATGTTATTCTATTTTTTCAGAGCCAGGGTCTTGAGCCATGGCCTTGAACAAGAGACCTACTAAGGTGCTGTGCATTGAAGTTACAAAGCTGCTGCACAGGGAGGGCATAATAGTCTAGGGGTGCCTGTGGGATAAAATGTCATGGAGGGGGTCAGGAAAAACTGACTGTGGTGATAGATTCACCAATATGTAAATATTCTAAAAGCCATTGAATTACACACTTTAAATAGATAAATGTTATGGCATATGAATTTCAGTCATGCTGTTAAAAAGCGTCATGGAAAATAAATTCACAATTCCTTTTCTTTTTAAATTCACAATTCTTAAGAAAGTGTTTGAGGAAATCCAGTTCCATGAATCACCACATCCAACAAACAAGATAAATCATACCTGAGAAAAAAGAATTAATAGAGTCATTATACTAAAAATTCTTAAAGGATAAAGAATAGAATAGCATCCACAAAAGAAAAGCAAGATTTATTAAGTAAGAACATATAGATACAAAACACACAAGTATATCTTAAAAACGAAAAATATAATATTAAAATTTAAAAATAGTCAAAATTACAGATTGGGAAGAGCTGAAGAAAGAATTGGTGAACTGGGAAATAGATTTAATTACATTTCTTAGAATTTTAGTGCAATGATTTAAAATATAGAAAATCTGAAAGACAAATTAAAAGACAGTGAGGCACTCTGATCTATGAAGAGTTTCAGGAGAGAATAAGGGGATGGGAAATAGACAATAATTGAAGAGAAGATGGTGGAAATATTTCTAGAACTGAAGAGAGAAATGAGATGCAGCTTTGCGAAGTTCATCAAGTATTAAAGATGACAAATTTCCAAACTCCACACTATAGATATACTGCAAAACATAAAAAGTAATTAAAAATCCTGTATTTATGGAAAAGACAGATTAACTGCAAAAGAACTCCAATAGATTTCTCATCAGCAACAACAGAAATTCTTTGGTATGATAAAAAGGAAGGAATCCAAAGAGTTAGGGAGTAGAGGAATGTTGGAACATATTGATCACATAGAATCCTACTTATCCATCCCTAACTTTGTCCTCTAGGAGGGCCCAAAGATACTCTCTGTACCACGATATTGAGAAAGGCATGTCTTTTGGACTAAAATATGAAATAGCTTTAGAGAACTGTAATTCTGCAGCAGGATGGAGAAAGCTGCTTTTTGCAGGTGTAAACTATTTGATTATGGTGTTCTTTTCTCATTGTTATAGAAGTAAAATCATTTCCCAGATTAACAGTTGCATAGTATGTGCTGGTGTACATATTGGTTTACTCTGTTAAAAAGACCATGCTTAGAAGTTATACCTCTGATAAAGGTCTAATAACCAGAATCCACAGAGAACTCAAACGTATTAGCAAGAAAAGAACATGTGATCCCATCTCAGGGTGGACAAGGGACTTGAAGAGAAACTTCTCTAAAGAAGACAGACGCACGATCTACAAACACATGAAAAAAAGCTCATCATCCTTATTCATCAGAGAAATGCAAATCAAAACTACTTTGAGATATCACCTAACCCCAGTAAGAGTAGCCCACATAACAAAATCCCAAAACCAGAGATGTTGGCGTGGATGTGGAGAAAAGGGCACACTTCTGCACTGCTGGTGGGAATGCACACTAATATGTTCCTTCTGGAAGGATGTTTGGAGAATACTTAGAGACCTAAAAATAGACCTGCCATTTGATCCTATAATTCCTTTACTCGGCATATACCCAGAAGACCAAAAATAACAATATAACAAAGACATCTGTACCAGAATGTTTATTGCAGCCCAATTCATAATTGCTAAGTCATGGAAGAAGCCCAAGTGCCCATCGACCCACGAATGGACTAGCAAATTGTGGTACATGTATACCATGGAATATTATGCAGCCTTTACCTCTTACATGTTTACATGGATGGAGCTGGAACATATTCTTCTTAGCAAAGTATCTCAGGAATGGAAGAAAAAGTATCCAATGTACTCAGCTCTACTATGAAGCTAAATTATAGCTTTCACATGAAGGCTATAACCCAACTATAGCACAAAACTATGAGGAAAGGGCCAAGGAAGGGGAAGGGAGTGGGGAGGTTATGGTGGAGGGAGGATAATGGGTGGGGCCACACCTACAGTGCATCTTAGAATGGGTACAGGCAAAACTTACTAAATGCAGAATACAAATCCCTACATACAGTAACTAAGAAAATGCCATGAAGGCTACGTTGAACAGTTTGATGAGAATATTTCAGATTGTATATGAAACCAGCACATTGTACCCCTTGATTGCACTAATGTACACAGCTATGATTTAACAATAAAAATAAATAAATTAATAAAAAAAAGACCATGCTTAGAACAGAGGTTTCAAATGTAGACTCTACCTAATTTGGTTTATGATCCAATCCACTGCCATGCTCCAAGACCTGTCTGTTTTCTACATAAAGTAAATGGAGACATGGTGGGGATCAGCATCCCTGTCTCTTTCAAGGATTTGATGGTTGTTCTAATCTCTAAGATTCCATCATGAATGGAGCTTGGGTTTGGACTGCTATTTTGGCAGGGTAGATCCAAGGATTCTTGATAGTCACCTTCACTCCACAGTCCTGAAGTAGCTTTATGGGTATACATTCAGGAACTTGGAGGGGGGGAACCACAGGATGTATTTTTGGAGCTTTGGAGATTACTGGGGTATGGACTTAGCCCCTATAGCCACGTATTTCCTCCTTTGAAGGGGCAAAGTCCACTGTACCCTTGTGAGGTGAATCAGTCTCATTTGTGCTCCTTGAAGTACAAGGCTCTGAGAAGGAACATTTCCAGTGCTTGGGCTGCAGTCATGCCTTAAAGGAAAGAGTGTGCCGAAGGGCGCTCACCAAGTCGTAGCTGGAGACAGATCATATGCCTGGGGCAATGGACCATTGCACTTAATCCCCTACTTCTATTTACACAATAACTTTCACTTAGTCGTATAGGGAAGTGGACAAACAGAACAGACAACCGAGCCCTTTGTGAAATTATGAAACACTGACAAATATCTCCATTGTTGTTTATCTCCAAACAGGATATTCTTGGTTTAGAAAGGTGTGTACATACTTTGCTGTATTAACGCTGATAAGGAATCTTTACCTTTTGTCTTCTTTATTCTTGGATTGTTTTTAACTGATGATTTGGGATATATAAGAAAATGAATAAAGACGGCTGATTGCTGCTGTGCCCGAGTGAGAACCAGCCATCCCTTTTAAATCAATCATTTCATCTGCAGTGCTTTCCTCTGCGTCTCTGACTAGGCCAGTGGACAGCAACACTATCTGCCTCACCTATCTTGGTGAGGCAGGAAGCCAGAGCTAAAGCCACCTACTCAGATACAGCTAAGAGTGGGGGGCAGAAGGCTTCGATGACATGACATCACTCCCCCAAATCCCTCCCCCAACTGACTAGTGTGTTAGGGTGGTGTTATGGGTTCAAGAGTCAGTGTTTCATAATTTCTGAAAGGGTCTGTGTATTTCTATCTCCCCAGTGCTGAGAATATTTGTAGGAAGGCCCCCACAAGAAAATATAGAAAGAAGTTTTTGGTGTGTGTGCTTGTAGCAATATCTCAGCATTCTTTCTCCAGGGTTTTCAACCTTTCTTTACTCAAGGAGCTCCAGGTCTTTGAATTGATTCTGGTCTGGATTCTCTACCGTGGTGATTTGAGTCAGGCTTGTATTTGCTAGACTTAAGAGTTTCTTTGGCCCTTGATTCAGATCAAGAAGGAATATACTGAGTTGTCCTTCAGTGAATCCTGTGGGTGGAACCTGTTGATTACCACTCTGTCCCTGATCCCCTGTGTGATAACCCTGCTCACCCCACCTCTGGTGGCTAAGTGTTGCCACTTTGCCTCCTCCACTCCAAGATCTAATCATCTCCTATGCATATTAAATCAGGGAGCTCATTTCAATTGCAGCATCTCCTATCTTTAGACCCAGCCTAAAGAACTTGATTTATAAATGGATCTGTAAAGTGTGATGGCACCAGTGGACTGCTATTAAGGACTGGGCTTGAAGGATTGTAGAGTAGGGAAACCCTTCCTTTGTGGAGAGCTTTGAGTGGTACTTGTCATGGTGTACTTTGTCTGGAAGGAGAAATGATCTGAGTTCTTGATCTAAGCCAATTCATGGACAATGCTTATGGTTTGGACAAATAGTCAAGGACTTGGAAGAAATAAGATTGATGGATTTGTGATAAAGAGTTTGGGGAAAACATATATTAATGGACTAATCATAATGGGTCCAGGGTGTGAAAATATATTTGTTCCATGAGAATGTTCTTCCAAAGATGTTCACAGTGCAGAAGGCCCTTAAACGGGTCTGACAATTAAGTTTGTGAACTCATCTTAGAAAAAGTGTTACATGCCTCATTGCCTAATATCACTATGGTCACCTCCAAAGTAGTTCCCTTAGGAATCTATGCTCTGATGCCAGTGCCTAGTTCACCTTCACAGCAATTTTAGAACTCTTTCTGGAATGCCCATCAGAGCTGTCATTATAATATTCTTAATGTCCTGAATGTCATCAAAATATCTTCCTTTCAATATTTTCTTTACCTTTGGGTAAAGAAAAACGTCATTGGGGTCCAGATCAGGTGAGTAGGGAGGGTGTTCCAGTAAAGTTATTTGTTTTCTGGTTTCACAAGAAATTTACAAATGTTTGTTCATTGGTCTAATTCAAACTCTGACATTCTCACGACAATACAGAAAAACACGCAACAACAATAATGAATGCCACTCAGCAACACATTGCCACATGTTGACACAAACATGTCTGTAAGACAGTGATATGCCAAGCTTATGAAACCTTACTGAGCTGCCAAGGTAAGCACATGGTGGCCAGTTCACAAACTTAATTGTCAGGCTTTTGTATCTTGTCCCATGAATATCAGTCAGCCTCTTTTCCAGTATTTTCTCAATAAGGTTATGACCATCACCATGGTGGGTGGATTAAGATTATAGATAGGCTCAACAATGTACACTATCCTTTGTTGATGCTGACCTGGCCATACCACTGCCGAGTTATCCAATTTCTTGGAAGCAGAGATGATGATGGTACCATAGCCTAGAGGTGCCTATCTAGCACTTTCCTGGAAGGCTGATTACATTAGATTCTTTATCACGGAGGGGGCAATAATTTGGTTCTCATTGTAATAGATAGTTATTGGATTTTCCTTCTCTGTCATCAAGTTTCTGTCAGGAATATCACTTATGAGATTAACAAATGCCTGATTCACTATCATGGAGTCTTACATGTAATTGTTTCTAGCATTACCATAATGCAAAACCAAATACATAATTATTATAATGCTGTAACTAAAAAAAAATCAGTGGCTCAACAAAATGGAAATTTCATCCTTGTTCATGTAATTGTCCAATGTACATGTTTCTGATTTGCAGCATTCCTTTATGTAGTGTTTAGGGGGCATCTTGTGGTGTCATTATCCTCTAGAAACTCAAGAGTTCTCAACATTCAGATGACAGACATTAGAAGAGAATGTAGATAATCCCCACTAGCTTCTTCCAAGTCCCTGCCTGGAAGTGACACACATCACTTCTATTAGTGATATCTGTTTATGTGGATGCAAGGGATGCTGGAAAATGTAGTATACTTCAATTTCAATGCCATAATAGGTGGATATTTGGTGGAAAGCTAGCCCTCTTGATCTAACATTATCAGGGCACTAGGTAGGTAGACTGGTCACCAAATTCAATGCACACCTTTCTTGCCATACTTACACAATGAAAGATGAAAAAATACAAAGATATAAAAAATTCCACCCAATTACTATATTCAGCTCAATATCCAAGGTCTCTGGGAGAGGTGCAGTTCTCTCCAGGAAGCCCGGATGTATCTCCTTATAGTCCAGAGACTTAGAAACTCAAAGACAAATTCTGCTCTCCACTAATCACCACTCAAAATACAATGTGGAGGCAGGAACAAGACAGCTACTATAAAATTCCCTTTCCCTTTCTATTCAGCAACGATGAAGTCTTGCTGGATAGACACAGTAAACACTGTTTGCTCCAGTGTGAAGGAAGATTCATAATTAAACCTTGATTTTGACTTCTGGAGGAAGCTCCTTGTCCATTGCTCATCCTGATACCTGGCTACACCTTTGAAAAATGCTTCTGGATGGTACCTGTGGCTCAAAGGAGTAGAGTGCCAGCCCCATATACCAGAGATGGTGGGTTCAAACCTGGCCCTGGTCAAAAACTGCAAAAAAAAAAAAAAAGAAAAGAAAAATGCTTCTATACCTCCCTTCCTCCATGACCTCCTTTGGAGTGAGCATTATTGAGCCGTCCTTAGAACTATACGTCATTCACAGACTGCTTCCAACATGTGAAAATTAGGGGGCTTGAGTTTTTTTTTTTTTTTTATATTACAGAGGGTTTTTGTTTACTTGTTTGTTTTAGGCCAGAATCATGATTTCTCTGCTAACACAATTCTCTCCAAAAAAGTATGCTTCTAGTCTATTAATATTTGCTTCTATTCAATCCTATGTGTTAGTAGACCAAAAGTCTTCCTCAGACATAAGTCTTAATACTGTATTAGTTCTTTACTTCCTTATCCTCATGCCTTTCTCAGCTCATGAGGCTACCTGAAGCTGCCTGAAGCCACAAGCTTGAGTGTGGAAGTAATAACTTGAAGTTGATCTTTTCTACAGCCTGAGTCATCCTATATTACTGGGAAATCTTTTTTTTTTTTGATACCATATCTCACATTTTTTTTTTTAAATACAGCGTATCGCCCTGGGTACAGTGCCATAGCATCATAGCTCACAGCAACCTCAGAATCTTGGCCTCAAGTGATCCTTTTGCCTCAGCCTCTCAAGTAGCTGGGGCTACAGGTGCCTGCCATTGTTTATCAGTGTTTGTTTTTTTTTTTTGTTTGTTTATCAGTGTTTTAACATGGAAATTTAATTCTTGTTCATGTAATTGTCTAATTTATCTTTTTCTGGTTTGCAGCATTCCTTCATGTAGTGTTCTGAAAACAAAGAGTATTTCACAAGACCTTTGCAAAAGGAGGTTGGATACCTGGTGGCAGCCATGAGGCTAACTTTCCTATCCCAGTTCCCCAGGGGTCCCACTCTTGCTTGGGCTGGTCTCAAACTGCTGAGCTCAGTTGATCCTCTCCCCTCAGCTTCCTAGAGGGTTAGGATTACAGGCGTGAGCCACTGGACCAGGCTTACTATGAAATCTTAATGAACCTTTGTTGCACAAATATATTTTTCATGTTAACTCCTATTATTTGAGGCCAAGAAGATTTGACTTTTCCAGTTTCACAAGGTCCTATATTTCTTTACTGCCCCTAACACTTTTAATTTCCATTTCACACTAATTACTAAACCAAATAATTTCAGTATCTACTTCTGAGGAACTTGGCCCAAGATCCTTGTATATGACCCATCTTCTATTAGGATGTAAATTCCGCCATGACAAAGACTTTGTCTTGCTCATCACTGTATTTTAGAGCCTAGAACAAAGCCTAGTACATAATATTTAAGGTGCTATATAAGTATCTATTGAATTAATGAGTGAAATAGACATTTTCTAAGATATCTAAGAAATAGACATTCTCTAAGAAATAGATATTTTCATTTTTAAAAAAACATTAATTTTATTACAGGTGTAGTTTAAAACCAGAAAACAAATATGCTACAACTATATGGATGGCAAAAATTAGAAATAATGTTACCATGGTATTTGATCAGGACTACAGGCACTAACTTTGTGGAACTGATAATTTCATAATTTCATATGAGGAAAGTGGGATGGGGAAGAGTGGTATCAAATGTCAGGATAATACTGAATTTTGTACATTCATTTGGAAGGAAAAGGACTCTTGTGACCCAACAACAACAACCAAAATTTATGGTTTAATTTATAAAATATAAAAACCCAAAGCTTATAGAAAACTCAAATATAAAATAGTTAATAAACTGGCTTTTGCTATAACCCCGCATGTTTACTTATAATGGAGTTCATTTCTAAACTCTCTATGCAATATATCAAATTTAGAAGCAGGTGATTTCTAGTGTGCATTATGTTTATATCTAGAAAAATCTTTTTAGAATATTTATTTTGAAAAGTGCATAACAGGTATGAAAGGCTTATCCAAATTTTTCAAAACTCAGCATCTTTCTCATCTCCAATAATCTAGAAAACTAGTAGAACATAAACTGAATCAAATTTTGAAACTGTCTTTGACAAGATAAAAACACCAAATATCTAAAATTCATTTTGAAAATATAGTCTAAACAACTCAAACCTGAAGTACTGATCTTGGTGTTCTCCAGAATACTAAATTCTAAATAAATAAAAATTTACATGCAGTTTTTTAGCTTTAAGAGAAACATTTCTTTTTGTTTCATTAGAAAGTTACCTCTAATGAATACAGTAATAGAGAAATAGCACAATTCTTATTCAGTCCCTAAATTTTCACAGGCAAAAATGAGCAATTTTATTTTTTTCCCCCTGCATTTATTTATCGGTCTATGGGGCTTACAAACAGCAACATTCTTGGGCTGATAGTGTCAATAGATTTTGCTTAAATTTTGAGGGGAGGAAAACAAAACTACATCAAATAAAGTGATTATACTTCAGTCAACAAAGGGCAACTCTAAGAGGCAAAGCAAGGCAAGTGCAGTGGGTCACATCTGTAGGCCCAGCACTTTTGGGAGGTCCAGACAAGAGAATCACTTGAGGCCAGGAGTTTAAGACCAGCCTGAGCGAGACCCCATCCCTACAAAAAGTACAAAAATTAGGTGAGTGAGGTGGCACATGACAGTAGTCCCAGCTACTCAGGAGGCTGAGGTGGAAAGATCACTGGAGCTATGATTGTGCCTCTGCACTCCAGCCTAGGCAACAAGACCCCCTTAAAAAAAAAAAAAGTACAAGTGGAATTAAGGCAGCTTTAAAAGAAAACTTATCAACCCAAAATAGTGCTACTGTAGTATAATCCATTTCTTAAAAATCTGTGTGTAGTCTAGTCTAGATATAACAGCCAAAAATCAAACAAGTATTGCGTTTATGATGTATCAGGTGCTTTACTTCAGTGAATGAAAAATAGTCACAACTCCAATGAATGGGAATTTACTATGGATATATGCACCTTGCCAGAGATGTCTGTGTTACTCCCAGAAATGTCTTAGCGATCCCATGTTCCTCACAAACTTAGTATAACTGTTGTAAAAAAAATCAGCTGTGGTCCTGCATAGCCATTCACAGTTGACCTCAACAACATCTCTGACGTAGGAGACTGGTTATCTGTGACAGGCAGAAGCATGTGGTGGTCCTCAGCCCCAAGTGGAAGAGCTAGAGGCAAAATCACATAGGAAGGCTACACATCCATAGCTTCTGATAAAGGGCTTTTTTTGTATGGAATCTTGTTCACTCACAATATAATCTTCTATACTGGAATCTAGAGTTTTATCTGCACCAGAATGGACTTTTGTTTTGTGCTTCTTTAAATTTTTAATATCCGTATAAGAATTTCCACACAATTCACAGATAAATGGTCTTTCTCCTGTATGGGATTGAAAGTGTTTGTTGAGCTCTCCTGAGGAAATAAAACTTTTCCCACAAATACCACATATGTATGGTTTTTCACCTGTATGTTTTCGAGAATGAGTGATAAGAGAACTAGAGACAGCAAATGCCTTCCCACATGTGTCACACACATACGACTTTTCCCCGGTGTGCCGCCGCACGTGATAGGTCAGGGTGCTGGCCTGGGCAAATCTCTGTCCACACCTATCACAGACATATGGCTTCTCTCCGCTATGCTTCCTTGCATGGATCTTGAGATTGCTGGAAGTTGCAAACTGTAAATTGCACACATCACATTTGTAGGGTTTTTCTTCACCATGATGCATGCGACTATGGAAGACCAGCTGGCATTTCTGAGCAAATCCTTTATCACACAATTCACATTTGTATGGCTTCTCACCTGTGTGAGTTCTTACGTGTGTTTTCAGCTGGTTACACTGAGTGAATGCCTTTCCACACAACTGGCAGACGTAAGGTTTGACTCCTTTGTGTATTCTCATGTGCCTTCTCAAGCTGCTGGCTTCTGAAAACACTTTCCCACACGTGTTGCACACGGGCTTGGCCTTGGAGTCCCTCTGATCCAGCTCTTCTCCCGAGTTCTCCAGCTCATATGGACTCTTGACACTGGCTATGTTGGACATAGAGTGTTCTTTCAGAGCACAGCTGGGCTGTGATTTTCCTCATTTCCGTTTCACTGTAACAATTTGCACAGTATCTTGCGCTGGAAAAGTGTTTTCCATAACTGATGTCAACTCAAGTTCTGAATTACCATTTCTCTGTGCAATTTGCTCTACTACAGGTGTGGACAACTTACTTGCATCTAAGAATAATTCAACAGATGCATTTTCTAAAATGTCACTGGGGTATTGCACTGTTTTATTCTGTCCTGCTGTCTGGGAGTTGAAAGGCTTCTTCTTCTTTTTACTTTGAGATGACTTCTTTGTCAAAGCTCCTTGTTTAGGATTTGCCTGAACTAAATCTACAGAGAATTCTGATTTCTCCCAAGTGTTATAATCTCACAGAGTAAGAAGACAAGTCTGTTGATTCAATTCAATGTTTCCAGTAATACTAGATATCTCTGTAGAAGAAGGATTAGCAATAAAAGCAAAATCTTCCATCTTTATTTTACATTTTGTAACCACCTCTTCCACTTTGAGATAGTCAGCAGCCTGATGAATTTCTTTAACATTCCAACTATCAAGATTTAAAATTCCTGTGTAAATAAACTCCAACAATTTCTGAAATCCATCAGCCTTCACCTGACTCTGATCAAGAAAGACATTGTTCTCAGAAGTGCTTCTGTAGATTGCACCAAAATACTCACTAAGCAAGGCGAGCACATTCCTATGAGCTTTAAATTGGAATTCCCCAATCACTATGGTGCAGTCACAAAGAAAACCTGCTTCTCGTTGTTTGTTCAGTCTCTCTAAAAGGTGTTCACAGTGGTGTGAATACTGCATTTTGATACCAGAATGGAATTTTACACTTGATCCACAGCAGCTCACGGGAGCACAGTTTCCTCACTCGCTCTCCACCATCTTGGGACAGAAATAGATATTTTCTTAGTGAATAAATGAAACAAATCTAGGGCTCTCTTTGGCAGATGTTCTGGTAAGGATATTCTCATTTACTTCATTACATCCAGCGATGTTTTGGAGTCTAGTAATGTTTTAGCAACTTTTGTAGGTTGGCACATTGGAAAACTGCCTAGTTGGCCCATGCCCAGCTCTCACTGAATGAATGAACATGGTGCATGCCTATAACTAGGAGGAACAGAGGACACACAATGGGGAAGAGATGAGGAAAGGAGGGCTTGTCTACTAGGTGTAATTAGATCAGGGTGGGTCTACCACTGGCAGTCAGTAGAGGGAAGGAACTCTGTAAGTAGCTATTACCCTTCTGTGTAAGTAGCCACACTTCCTTTGGCCAATCAAAAGAAAAGCAGACTATCCCTGCAGAGATGTGGAAGGGAACATGGCAGTTTTAGGTGTTTCTCTCTGATAAAGTAAACTCCAGAGCCTGATACCTGCTCCCACTTTAATTCACAGCTTCTTTAGATCTTTGCTGAGGGTGGAGCAGGGTTGAGTGGTACCTAAAATTAGCTAAAAATAAATCTTGAAACAGATATTTTTTGCCAGGAGCAGGTATTTTAGGGAAGTACAGTTTGATTTCTGAAAACAAAGAATACCTTATAGGACCTTTGCAAAAGGAAGCTGGACACCTGGTGGAAGCCATGAAGGTTATTTTCCTATCCCAGCTCCCCAAAAAGGAGGCTGAACAAGCCCTCCATTCCACTCTAGCCCTGATATCCTGACTCTATCCTCGTGCTTTACCACCTCCTGCTCAATAGAGATTCACAACGGCACCACCTTCTGAGTCAAGGATTACAGTTTCCCAAAATAAGTTGTACTGAACAACTGTTGTGCCCAGAAACAGACTGAGTGGAAATTTCAAAGCCCTGGGACAAGGTTCCTATTCTCTTATGCTTAAGGTCCACTCCCTGTGCCCCTGTAGGCACCACACCAGGAAGCAAATAGAAAGAACAAGTCTTTCCGATCCTGACTCCATTTTTACATCAAAAAGAAGTTGGTATCGGTGAATACATTCAAGCCCTTTTGTGATAGTGAAACTCTTTAAATATAGTCTCCTATAAGCTCATGAATATAACTGGCCAATCTCTGCAGCCATGATTGAGTTGTGAAGCAGGGAGAGGTATGGGGCTGGGCCTCACTCCCTCTATTCCATCTCTGTCTCTCCCTCCTGTGGGCCTGATGAGCTATAAGAATCCCTTCTGTCATAGTTCAGGCAAAACAGTGGGAGGCCCAGACAGCCCCAGCAGAATGGGACATAAACTATGTATGGGCAGGTCTTCTTACCTCACACAGTACAGCACCAGGGAGCCAGAGCATTCAAGCCTGTGAGGATGTGTCTGGATATGTGTGTGTGGGGGTGGTGGTGGGGGGTATCAGATGGCTTCAGCTGAGAAGAGAGTGGCCTTCAGGGCCAGGAACCCAGGTAGGGCCAGAGACCACAGGAAATTTGTTGTGGCCCAAACAGAACTAAATGGAGAGGAAGCCATGAAGGGTCCACTTGATGGATCATTGAAGGTCAGTTCAGAAGGTCTGGACTTGATCCAGTGGTCCATAGGGAACCTCTGTAACTCTCTGAGCAGGACAGTATCTCCTGGAAGGGCCTCCAGAAGAATAAAGTCTGTGCTCATATATAAGTAAGACCCATGTCTTGAGTATAAAAACCTTTAGAGAGCACATCATGATGTCCCTTGAGTCCTTTCCTTCCCTCTGTTGTCATTGCCCCAGACATTCCACCTAGGCTTTTGCTCAGCCTTCCTCCTTCATCCACCTCCCATCACCATCCTCCACACTGATGCTGTAGTGATCTTCCTAAAACATACCTGGTCTATTATGGCACACCCTCCTTCAGCCCCTTCAGTGGGTCCTCGTGGAGTGAAGTTCAAACTCCTAAGCCTGCCTTCCCAAGTCCTTCACAATGATACCACCACTTCCCTTTCCAGCTTGGCCCTTCCCAAACCCCACCCTTCCCCACCTCTCCAGCTGACTCAGGCTGGGCCCCGCTCCTTCTACAGCCTCCCTTCCCTCCTCCCAGAGCCTGCTGTTGAAGATCTTTTATTCTTTAAGGCCCAGTTCTAATCTCATGTCCTTGGAAACCCCTTTTAAGATCCTCTAGTTTGAAATAGTCTCTCAGGCCACTGCATCTGTGTATCATGTATCTACTCCAGCACTTATCTGTCAGCCTAGTATCAGAGTTATTTATAAACGTCTGTTTCTCCTATTATGTTGTGTTCTCTTGGAAAGCAAAAACAGAGTTAACAAAAGAAATGTTTGATGAGTTTCTTATATTGATTACCAGAGTTTCTAAAACTTTTCTGGACTCATTCCACAGATACTCATAAAGTAAGAACAGCCATCCTGCGTCCAGGACACCCTGATCTTTCAGGACTCACTCAATTCCTACTCCTTGTTCTGTGGTGGGTGAGGTCAGCAGTAGATAAGAAATGCCACCCTCAGTAAGCCAAGAATCTCCCCCACCCTGCCCAGCCCAGTGTTGTGTCTCACAGTGGAGCCAAGCTGGCGATTTGGGGAAATGCGGGGCGTCAGTTTTGAAACACTAGACGTCATCCACCACACTCCTTTACTTCTACTCTGAATCTGTCATCTAAGGCTGACACTGCTTAGTCTGTGAAGACTTCTGGAGGAACACAGGCACTTAGCAATGGAGCCAATAGTTATTGAAGAGAAAAATCAGCCATTTGAAATCATTTATTCAGGATGCTTACATGCAGGCACTGGACAAGAGACTATAAGTGACACACCTTGAAAGGTTAAGAAGGGTGGTCAGGGCAGCATGCAGCTGACAGGCAGATTGTGTTTCCAGACCACTTTGTTGAAGCTTAAAATGTTTGCTCCAGAGAAACTTACAAACAGGAAAAGAGAAGCCTCTAGCCGACACCAAAGGAACAGAATTTATTCACATTGTAATGTAACTATAGTCTCTTGACACTACAAAACTCAAGCAGCCTTAAAATCTGATTCTTACAGAAAAAAATCATTCTGCATTTGAATATCGAAGGCCATCTCTTCTAAGGACAGCCCAAGCTACAAGTTTGAAGGTCGGTCTCCCCTGCACAGGGTCCTGCTAGTGGCAGAATGTGCCCTCAGCCATTATAAATGGCAGGGAGAGAGAGTTCCTAAGGTTTCTAGTATTTGAAGTGGGTGCCTAAGTGTCCCCAGCAGCAAGGAGGAGAGAGGAGTTCGAATACTTCCTTTAGAGATGTGAGTCCTTGGCTGAGATGATCATTTGTATGATCACTGAGCAAGATTTATAAGCCAGGAGGGCCTGTATACTTAATTAGTTGAGTAGGAGAATATTAAACCTAGAATATTAGCTTCTTTAAGTTCAGCTAATCCAACCAGCATGCTTTCTAGAGAATAAAACAGAAGCAAAAGAAGTTAAATGACTTGCCTCTAGCTCTGTTGTGCTGTAACCCAGACCCTCCAAGGAGCAGGTCGCTTCACTTGAGTTCAGTTTCTTCATCTGTTGAGTGGGAATGACTATGCCTCCCCCACTCCTAGGACTGTTGGAAGGTTCAAATGAGAACTTGTGTATGAAATTTTTACAAACTGAAAATTGCCATGCAAGAGGAAGCTACTTTTCTTTCTTTTACTCCCAACTGCCTTTTATTCTCCTCTTCAAACTTAGTGATACAATAAAGGGATACAAGAGTCATGATGTGTGATGGCAGGATATCCCAGAGATAGTCCCAAATCCTGCTGGCCTGCCAGTCCGGGGGCCAGTTAACACTTGACCCTTGGCTTTTCTTCTTTTTATACCTGAAGCTGACATTCCTCTTCAGACAGGTAGCAGAAAATATGCTTACTCTGCTTAATCGAGCAAGAGGGGCCCAGTCTTCTGGAGAAAGTTTCTAAGCATAGGGCAAGAAATGTGCTTGCATTAGACAGCTTCAGGAACATTCCCAGGTACCTGTCAAAGTGATGCTGGGAGCTCTTCATTCTCTCTCAGTAGGGGCCATAGAGAACAAGGGATTCTCAGCAAAAGCCCCTTATGAAACTAGCTGCTTTCCTCCAGGTGTGGTGCCACCTCTGTCCTTTTGAATACACTGGTTTAGGTTGTCTGCATATGTTTCATCCTCTCCCGCTTAAAAACTATTTCTGCAAATAAGTTAAACAATATTTTACAATTGCTTGTCATTGATGGGTCATTGGGTCATTTGTTTTTCAACTACTCAACTATGGTTGTAAGGTTATGGCGTTATGCTAGCTAGTGTGAGTCCACACATCTGGGTGCAGATGTCTTATAAGGAAGCCTTTGCTGAGCTCTGAGTGGTTGGCTTTCCCTGTGCTGCAGCTGATGGCGTGTGGCACACTCACAAGGGGGTGGGTGATGGCAACCTCTCTGACAGTTAAGCAGTGAGTTGAATGTGTTACCTGTTATAAAGCACCAAACACTGTAAGTAAAGATCATAATGGGAGATAATATTTACTCAGCAATAAATGTGTCAGGCCCAGTGCTGAGCATGTCACTTGAATAATCTCATTTAATCCTCACAACAACCCTCTGAAGAGGGCTGACTATTGTTATTTACATTTTACAAATGAGGAAACTGACTTGCCCAAGGTCCCACAGCTAGTAAGTAGGGGAGGTGGGATCTGGTAATGTTCATCTCAGTCAATAGATTTGGTATGTGAAATTCCCCAAATAATTAAAAAATAAAGATAAACATAACTGCATAATTTATGAAAAGTGCTCCTCAGTGAACAAAATGCAAAAATGTTTTGAGCTCTTGCTCAGCCAAGAGAGAGTTTACTGTGATCTAACATGAGGTCTGTGGTCCAAAGAGTACCTTGTACATAGTAGGCCATAGATAGTCACTAAACTCTGATGATTATAGAATCGCCTCTGCAGCCCATTCTCAGGTACCTCCACAGAGCATAGCTAAACCCCTACTCGGTATCATATTACTCTGAACAGCAACAAGAAATTATGAGAAGGTTCCAAAGAGGTCTGTCCTGTCTGAATCACCTCTGTGGTTATCCTCACAGGTACCTGTGCAGTCTCTAGGTGTGGGCTGCCCGTGTTGCCTGTGGGCATGGTACCAGAGCCAACAATGGGCATTACTGCACATGGGAAAGACCAGGAGGGAGAAACCAGTGGCCTTAAGGCCACATATGTCCTTCTTGGTCCTTAAGTGTGTCCTTTTGACTGAATCCAAAGATTACAGAACAAATCCTTTTATTTTTATTAATACATTTTTATTCTATATTTTTATTTTATTTTTAAAATGAACGTGTTTAAAATACCAAAAAATAAAATAAGTTTCAACAAAATAATGTTCCCAGATTGTCCAGCACAATTAGAAATCTAGTAAGCCATTAGGGCTAAATTGATGGCTGCTAAGCTCATGATTTAGTTCTAACTTCTCTTGCCTGGCTCGCACCGTTCTCTCAAGAGGCTGGTTGGAGAGAGTTTATGGGGGTTGAATACGCCAGTCTGTTATCAGCTTTTGACAATGTGCACTGTGTTTCTTTTTGAAGTGGAATTTGTGGATAGTTGCACAGCTTGACCGTATTTTTAAATTCTGGCTGTTTAGCAGCCTATCATGTCAAAGAAGACCAAGAGACTGCTAAAGAAAGAAAACATTTTTTAGTGAGGATTGGGAATTGCAGTATTATTTTGTTTCTGCTAAAGATAAGATGATTTGCTTGTTTTGTGGTACTGCATCATCAACATTAAATAAATTACATGCTCATCAGCATTATAACACTCATAAGGACCACAGATATTTTAAATTAGGGGGAGAAGCACAAAAGACATTGCAGAAAGTAAAAGATGAAAAGCAAAAGCAAAGACAATACTTTCAAGCAGCAATCTGACCTATAAATAAATCCACTGAAGCAATTTTTTAAAATTAAATGATAGCTGTGTGCATTAATGCAATCATGGGGTACAATGTGCTGGTTTTATATACAATTTGAAATATTTTCATCAAACTAGTTAACATAGCCTTCACGGCATTTTCTTAGTTATTGTATGAAGACATTTATATTCTACATGTAGTAAATTTCACATGTACCCTGGTAAGATGCACCGTAGGTGTAGTTCCACCAATTACCCTCCCTCCCTCCATCTTCCCCCATTCCCCTCCCCTCCTTCTCCTCTTTCCCCATATTCTTGGGCTATAATTGGGTTATAGCTTTCATGTGAAAGCTATAAATTGGTTTCATAGTAGGACTGAGTACATTGGATACTTTTTCTTCCATTCTTGAGACACTTTGCTAAGAAGAATATGTTCCAGCTCCATCCATGTAAACATGTAAGAGGTAAAATTTCCATCTCTTTTAAGGCTGCATAATATTCCATGGTGTACATTACCACAATTTATTAATCCATTTGTGGGTTGATGGGCACTTGGGCTTCTTCCATGACTTAGCAATAATGAATTGGGCTGCAATAAACATTCTGGTACAAATACCTTTGTTATAATGTGATTTTTGGTCTTCTGGATATATACCTAGTAGGATATACCTTGTAGGATCGAATGGCAGGTCTATTTTTAGATCCCTAAGTGTTCTCCAAACATCTTTCCAAAAGGAATGTATTAGGTTGCATTCCCACCAGGAGTGTAGAAGTGTTCCCTTTTCTCTACATCCATGCCAACATCTTTGGTGTTTGGATTTTGTGATATGGGCTAATCTTACTGGAGTTAGATGATATCTCAAAGTAGTTTTGATTTGCATTTCTCTGATGATTAAGGATGTAGGCCGTGCACCTGTCTTCTTCAGAGAAGTTTCTCTTCAAGTCCCTTGCCCAGCTTGAGATGGGATCACTTGTTATTTTCTTGCTAATATGTTTGAGTTCTCTGGATTCTGGTTATTAAACCTTTGTCAGAGACATAACTTGCAAATATCTTCTCCCATTCTGAGGGCTGTCTGCTTGCTTTACTTATTGTGTTCTTGGCTGTGCAGAAGCTTTTTAGTTTGATCAAGTCCCACACTGAAGCAATTTTTAAAGTAGCTTGTACATGTATACTCTAGGAAAAAAAAGGAAAGCCATTCAATGACACAGAAATTGTGAAATAATGCATTGTCAAGTTGTAGCATGCTTAGACCCTGATATCATTGCAAAGTACAAACAATTGCCTCTTTCCAGGAGGACATAACTGATTGGCAGCATGAATTAGCCTTCAAATTAACAGAACAACTTCATGCAATACTTCAAGAGGAAAATATGTATTATGTAATCACTTTGGATGAATCAACTTATACTATTGACTCAACTCATAACAAAAGATTTCTTTGCTATGAAGAGTTACTTATTTGGGGCACTCTTGTGAATTAAACATAGAGAATAGATACCTTCAACAACTTTCAAGATAAATGTCATGAAGTTGGACAGAACGTGGTAAATTTAGTGAGTGTATGTACAAATGGTGCACCTTCCATGACAGGAAAACACGAAGGGCTTATAGCACAGAAAAAAAGAGTATAGATCTAGATGCTCTCATTTCTTTTCATTATTTCTTGCATCAGCAAAATCTCTGTGCTAAAGCTACTATTTTAACTGACACTTTGAAACAAGTTTTAAGTATTGTTAACTATACTGATGCAAATACAACACAATATTGTCAGTTTCATAACATGCTAAAGTTGAAGGATGAAGTATTTAGTGTGGATTTGCTATATCATTCTCACGTGTGTTGGCTATTGCAGGAACAGGTGTTAGCCAAAATTTTATCTGTGTGAGAACAGATACATTTTATGAAGAACAGAATCATAAATGCAAATTATTGAAAGAGGATTTTTATAGGATGCAGCACTTCTATATGATATCATGTTAAATTGAAACAACTTGAATATTTCTTTGCAAAGTTAAACAGTCTATATATGATATATGGCAAAAAAAATCAAAACTTTTTTTAAAAAGCTATCTTTTTTCAAAATTCTTCTTATTCAAAAGAAATTTCAGATGAACATTTTCCCCAGTTAGCAAAAATTATTGATGAGCAGAATGATATATGTAAATCATTTAAAGAACACACAGCTGTTATAGACCTATTAATTGGAGAATACAATGAAAAGTTCACTGACTTTGAGAATCATGTCATCGCACTCAAATTAACATTTCAGCCTCACCTAGTTGATATCACCAAGGCACCAAAAGAACTACAGATGGATTGATTGAGCTCTTAGTATATGCAATGCCATTGCTGGCTGGGCACAGTTGCTCATGCCTATAATCCTAGCACTCTGAGAGGCTGAGGTGGGTGGATTGCTTGAGCTCAGGAATTTGAGACCAGCATGAGCAAGAGTGAGACCCCATTTCTACTAAAAATAGAAAAATTAGCTGAGTATCATGTAGTCCCAACTACTTGGGAGGCTGAGGCAGGGGGATAGCTTAAGCCCAAGAGGTTGCTGTGAGCTGTGACATCACAGCACTCTACCCAGGGCAACAGAGTGAGACTCTGTCTCAAAAAATAATAATAATTAAAATTAAATTAAATTAATAAACAACGTTATTGCTTGATGCTAAGAAAGATCCAGTTGAAATACAGAAAAATGCAGAACACCCACACCTTTGGCAACATGTCCACACATGTTTTTTGGCTTTCTAACCACTTATCTGTGAATCTGCATTCTCCTACCTAACCCAAATCAACATGCCCTTAAGGTCACAAATGACTGATACTCATCTAGAGAATCAAGAAAAACTTTGAACCTCCATGCTGCAACTGAATATTCAAATACTTTCCAACACAAAGCAGATACAATAAAGTCATTAAAAGGTTAATTTTCAAATTAACAAAATAGTTTTCATTTTTTGAAAAATTTAGTACATAGTAGTTAGATTTTTACAAAACAGTGTATATTTTTAAGTATATCTAATTGAAATTTCTTGAATGCAGCCTAATTATTTGATTACAACTAAAGTAATGTGACTTTCCAACATGAAAAGTTCCCCACCCCTGAACAAGACTGATGCAAACCCTTCTATTCCGTTCCTCTCATGCCTCTCTCATCTCCCTCACCTCTTTCAGGAGGGCATGATGTAAGATACTTTGTTAGCATGCTCAGTGAGTAGGAAGCAGTCAGGAGAGGGAAGTGAGTGGGGGCTGTGGCAGTCTCCTTGCCACCACAAGTATAGCTGAGACTGAGCCCCATCCAGTCATACTCTAACAACAGCTGCCACAGCAACCACACCCTCAGCCAGTTTCCAGGAGTCTAAGTGGCTGTCCCCAGTGCTCTCAGGTGTGTTGATAAAGCTAAAAACTGAGACTAAATAGTGTCTTGATAGGAAATTGAGTCAGAACTTAAAGACTATGCCTTCCTCAGCTCAACTCCCATTCTGCTCTGTTTCTGTTTCTGATCCAGTGGATGGTCTAGCTGTCTTGTTCTATGCAGTGGAAAGATACATGTGACATAATAATGTGATGGTCCTTTTAGATCTTCTTTGTAAAGGATCTCAGTACACATTGCAGACACAGAGGTAAACCAGGAAAGTCACAGGCTTATGTCACACAGATCATAGGTGATCACATGGCTTCTGCCAAGTTTTGAGTTTCATTAAGTATTAATACACAAAAGTTCATTTCTTGCTTAAGTGAGTCCTACACCTGGGAGTAAAAAGGATAATATCTACCATCATGAAAACATACAAAAGTATAAAATTCACTGGCAGAGCAGACACACAAATGAGAAACAGAAAGGATATAAATGTTGCCACTACAGAGAACCAAAGCACAATGAAAATAAGAGAGGAAGAAAGGAATGAAGGATATATAAAACTACCAGAAAACAATTAATGAAATTATAGGAATTGGTCCTTAACTATCAATAATAACCTTGAATGTAAACAAACTAAATTGCCCACTTAAAAGATCTAGACCAATACAATAATATCTCAGGATATAAAAGCAATATCCACAAACCAGTAGCCTTTGTATATGCTGATAACAGCCAAAATGAGAAGCTAATCAAGGACACAATTCCCTTCACAGTAGCTTCAAAAAAATGAAATAGCTAGGAATATACCTAATGAAAGAGATGAAGGACCTCTACAGAGAAATTTGTGAAACCCTAAAAAATAAATAATAGAAGGTATTAACAAATGGAAGAACATATCATGCTCATAGCTAGGGAGAATCAATATTGAAAAAATGGCTGTTCTTCCCAAAGCAATCTACAGATTCAATACAGTCCCTATTAAAACACCATCATCATACTTTCAAGATGTGGAAAAAATAATTCTTTGTTTTGTATAGAACCAGAAAAAAATCCATAAAGCCAAGGCAATTCTTAGTAATAAAAACAAAGCTGGGTATCACCCTACCAGACTTTAGGTTATACTATAAGGCCATAGTGATCAAAACAGCATGGTATAGAGACACTGTCATTTGGAACCAAATAGAAAAATATGAGATGAAACTAACATCTGACAGCCACCTGATCTTTGATAATCAAACAAAAACATACATTGGGGAAAAGAATCCCTATTCAATAAATGGTGTTGGGAGAACTGGATAACTACATGCAAAAGACTGAAATTGGACCTGCACCTTTCACTACTTACAAAAATTGGTTCAACATATACCATATACCAACAAATTGTGGTATATGTACACTGTGGAATACTTTGCAGCCATAAAAAAGGATGGAGACTTCACATCTTTTCTGTTTACCTGGATGGAACTGGAACATATTCTTCTTAGTAAAGTATCTCAAGAATGGAAAAAAAAAGTATCCAGTGTACTCAATACTACTATGAAATCAATATGTAATCACCTACACATTCATACAAATGGAAAAACATAACTATAATCCAGAAAGTAGAAAGGAAGAGGAGAGAGAGGGGAGGGGAGGAGGAAAATGAGAGGAGGGAGGGTACTTGGGAGGACCTCACCTACTGTGCATGATGCAATGGTTCATTTCAAAACTATTAAGAAATGAGTATATGGGCGGTGCCTGTGGCTCAGTGAGTAGGGCGCCGGTCCCATATGCTGGAGGTGGCGGGTTCAAACCCAGCCCCGGCCAAAAACCACAAAAAAAAAAAAAAGAAAAAAAAGAAATGAGTATAATTGTGATGGATGTGTTACTTAGTGCAAGGTAAGCATTTCACATTGCATATCAAAGCAGTGCACTGAACCCCATAAATGCATCAATGTACAAAGTTATGACTTATTAAAAAAATCTAAAAAATTGATTCAAGATGGAAAAAGATTTAAATCTAAAGCATGAAACAATAAAAATCCTTGAAGAAAATGTGGGGAAAACACTTGATATTGTCTTGGAGAAAGATTTTATGAAGAAGACTTCCGTGGCAATTGCAACAACAACAAAAATAAACAAATGGGACTTAATTAAACAGAAAAGCTTCTGTACAGCTAAGGAAACAACAACCAAAGCAAACAGACAACCTTCAGAATGGGAAAAGATATTTGCATATTATGAATAAGACAAAAACTTGATAACTAGGGTCTATAGAGAACTCAAATTAATCAACAAAAAAAGAGCCAACAATCCCATATATCACTGGGCAAGAGAGAGATGAATAGACCTTCTCTAAAGAAATCAGATGAATAGCTAACAAACATAGGAAAAAAATGCTTATCGTCCCTGATCCTCAGAGAAATGCAAATCAAAATTATCCTGAAATATTACCTAATCCCAGTGAGAATGGCCCACATCACAAAGTCTTAAAGCTGCAGATGCTGGTGTGGATGTGAAGAGAAGGGAACACTTTTACACTGCTGGTGAGACTGCAACCTAATACAACCTTTTTGGAAGGAAGTATGAAAAATTCTCAAAGAACTCAAATTAGACCTCCCATTTGATCTTGCAATCCCATTACTAGGCATCTACTCAGAAGAAAAAAATCCCTTTATTCTAAGGACATTTGCACTAGACTGTTTATCATAGCTCAATTTACAACCACTAAATTGTGGAAACAACCTAAATGCCCATCAACCCAGGAGTTAACAAGCAGGGTTATATGTATACCATGGAATATTATTCAGCCATTATGAAAGATGGAGACTTTACATATTCGGTATTAATCTGGATTGAGTTGGAACACATTCTTCTTGGTAAAGCATCACAAGGATGGAGAAGCAAGAATCCAATGTACTCAATTCTAATATGAAGGCAGTAGTTGAGCTAATACAAGGGGTAAGGTAGGGGAATGAGGTAGTGGGGAAAGGGGAGGAAGGTGAGGGTGGGGGTCATGGTGTATGGCACACCTCTTGGGGGCAGGATACAAGTATAAGAGGGACTTTATCTAACAAATACAATCAGTGTAACCTAATTCTTTGTATCCTCAATGAATCCCAAACAATTAAAAAAAAAAAGATCTAGACTAGCTGAATGGGGGGGAAATGGTCCAACTATATGTTGCCTACAAAAAACTCACCTACTTGTAGAGAGACATGTAGACTAGAAGTGAAGAAACAGAAAAAAGATATTCCATGCAAATAGAAACCAAAGTTGAGCAAGAGTAGTTATATCGAATAAAACAGACTATAAGTCAAAGTCAGTAAAAAAGAGACAAAGGAAGTCATTATATAAAGAAAAAGTGATCAAGTCAGCAAAAGAATAAAACAATTCTAAATATATATGCATTCAACACCAGAGCATCCAGATATATAAATCAAATATTATTAGATCTAAGTGGAGAGAAAGACTCCAGTATGCTAACAGTTGGGAACATAACACGTCACTGTCAGCCCTGGACAGATCATCTGAATAGAAAATCAAATAAGAAACATTGAATTTAAAATGTGCTTTAGACCAAATAGACCTAATAAAATTTATAGAACAGCTGCAGAATAAATATTGTTTTTATCAGTGCATGGAACATTCTGCAGGATTGATCATATTTTAGGCCACAAAACAAGGCTCAACAAATTAAACAAAAATCAAAATCACATCAAGTAACTTCTCAGATCACAATGGAAGATTTGTGCAGCTTCTGAAGTTCCTTTTTGGAACACAAGTATAAGAGGGACTTTATCTAACAAATACAATCGGTGTAACCTAATTCTTTGTACCCTCAATGAATCCCAAACAATAATAATAAAAAAAAAAGATCTAGACTAGCTGAGTGGGGTAAAAATGGTCCAACTATATGTTGCCTACAAAAAAGTTCTTGTTTGGAACTTTGGAAACTGTACAAATACATCAAAATTAAACATGCTACTTAATGACTATTGAAGAAACCAATAGTCATTGATGTAATTAAGAAGGAAATTTAAAAATCTCTTGAAACAAATAAGAATGAAAACAAAACATATCAAAGCCTATGGGATATGGCAAAAGCAGTGCAAAGAGGAAAGTTTGTAACAGTAAATGCCTATGTCATACAACAACAAGATATCAAAAAAAAACAAGCTGATGATCACCTCAAGGAACAAGAAAAGCAAGAACAAATTAAACCCAAACTCAGTAGAAGGAAAGAAATTATAGTGATCAGAGCAGAACTAAATAAAATAGAGGCTAAAAAATAAAAAAGGAACAAAACAAAATGAAAAATTGTTTTTTTTAAAAAGATAAAGGGCTGTGCCTGTGGCTCAAATGGGGTAGGGCACTGGCCCCATATGCCAGAGGTGGCAGGTTCAAACCCAGGCCCAGCCCAAAACTCCAAAATAATAATAATAATAATAATAAAATAAAAATGAAAAGAAAATAATAAAAAAAAAAGAGAGAGGATCCAAATAAACATAATCAGAAGCAAAAAGGGGATATTACAGCTGATACCACCAAAATCCAAGAGATCATCAGAAGCTATTATGAATAACAGTATGCCAACAAACTGGAAAACCAGTGGGGAAGGGATTTCCTGGACATACACAACCTACCCAGATTGAACTAGGAAGAAATAGAAAACCTGAACGGAATTACAAGTAATGAAATTGAATCAGTAGGCGGAGCCCTTAGCTCAGTGGGTAGGGCACCAGCCACATACACCAAGGCTGGCATGTTTGAATCCAGCCCAGGCCTGCTAACCAACAATGACAACTGCAAAAGAAAAATAGTTGGGGCGGCACCTGTGGCTCAACGGAGTGGGGCACTAGCCCCATATGCTGGAGGTGGTGGGTTCAGGCCCAGCCCTGGCCAAAAAGAAAAAAGAAAAATAGTTGGGCGTTGGGGCGGGTGCCTGTAGTCCCAGCTACTTGGGAGGCTGAAGCAAGAGAAGCACTTAATTCCAAGAATTTGAGGTTGCTGTGAGCTGTGACATCAGGCACTCTACCGAGGGTGACATAGTGAGACTACGTTTCTAAATAAATAAATAAACAAATAAATAAAATAAAGACGTTGAATCAGTAATTAAAAGTCTCCAGATTAAAAAAATAAGTCCCAGACAAAATGGCTTGACCACTGAATTTTACAGGACTTGTAGGAAGCACCTGTGGGAAATACCTTGGCCATAAGAGATTGGGGAAGGGATTTAACATCATTGGTTCTTGTTAGTGAGATGCACGAGAGAAGGAAAGTATGTACATCATTGGCTAGCAGTCTCCTCACCTGTGGCGTAGCAGCCACCGGATTACTTCTATAAATAGCATTGGGAGAAGTTAGCCAGGGCTTCCCCTTTGGCTCCGCTTCTTGCTCGGAGGACACCTGATCGATGCTCCCCTACTAAGACTGCTGCTGAAAGATTGGTGCTGAGATGCTCGCTACTACTAATAATGACTGTGACTTCTAAGGTGCTTGGGCACTGGAGACCTGAATGAGACATACCCAGAGCGAAAATGTATAACGATCTGCATCCTGACAGTTTAATGGGTTGGGACCGGTGGCCTGGCTTTGACAGGACTTACAAAGAGTAATTACAAATTATTCCCAAAAATCGAAAAAGAGGGAATTCTTCCTAACTCATTCTATGAAGTCAGCACTACCCTGATACCAAATCCAGAAAGAAAGGAAGAAAGAGAAGAAGGAAGGAAGGAAAGAAGGAAAGAAAGAAAGAAGCTAGCTACTTTGGAGGCTGAGGTGGGATGATTGCTTGAACCCAGGAGTTTGAGGTTGCTGTAAGCTAGGCTAATACCACTGCACTGTAGCCTGGGTAACCAAGCGAGACTGTCAAAAAAAAAAAAAGAAAAGAAAGTAAAAAGAAAGAAAAGAAAAAACAAAACAAAACTACAGGCCAACAAGATCCCTGAACATACATGCAAAACTCCTCTACTAAATTACTAGCCAACTAATTCCAATAACATATAAAAAAAATCCCTGTGACTAAGTGACATTTTTCCCAAGGATGAAAGGATAATTCAACATACACAAGTCAATAAGTGTGATATATCACAATGGAATGAAGGACAAAAACCTCCATCTCAATAGACACAGAAAAAGCATTTGATAAGATTAAACATCTGTTCGTGTTAAAAAACATTTCTCAACAAAGCAGGCATAGAAGGAATACGCCTCAACATAATAAAGATCATATATGACAAACTCATAGCTAAGATCTTACTGGATGGGGAAAAACTGAAAGCCTTTCTTCTAAGAACTAGAATAGGACTAGGATACCCACTTTTACCACTCCTAATCAACATAGTAGCAGAAGTCCTCGTTGATGCAATCAGGCAAGAGAAAAAAAAAAAGGCATCCAAATTTGAAAAAAAGAAGTCAAGTTGTTCCTCTTTGCGGAGGACATGATCTTATATAGAAAAAAAAAAGCCGTCATGAAAAACCTTTTGGAACTGATTTTAAAAATTCAGTAAAATTGCCGGATACAGAATCAACAGGCAAAAATCAGTAACATTTCATATATAATAATGAACTAACTGAA
Source organism: Nycticebus coucang (assembly GCF_027406575.1). Taxonomy (NCBI): domain Eukaryota; kingdom Metazoa; phylum Chordata; class Mammalia; order Primates; family Lorisidae; genus Nycticebus; species Nycticebus coucang. Next base: position 52,122,421 of record NC_069784.1, on the reverse strand, counting down.
AAAAAAATAAAAAACATCTTCCCATTTACAATAGCAGTAAAAAATAAAATACCTAGGAATAAACTTAAGCTAGGAGTAAAAGACCTGTATAAGGAAACTATAAAACATTGATGAAAGAAACGGAAAAGGATGTAAACAAGCTGAAAGACTTCCCATGCTCATGGATTGGGAGAATTAATATTGTTAAAGGCACATATTACCCCAAACAATCTACAGATTCAATGCAATCTCTATCTCTGTGAAAATACCAATGACATTTTCACAGAAACAGGAAATACAATCCTGAAGTTTGTATGGAACTACAAAGAGCCTGAATAGGCAAAGCAATCCTAAGGAAAAAAGAACAAAGCTGGAGAAATCACATTACCTGACTTGAAAATATGCTACAAATCTATAGTAACACAAACAGCAGGGGACTGCTAAAAAGCAGGCACAGACTAATGCAATAGAATAAGGAACACAGAAATAAATATGCTTATTTAAAGTCAACTGATTTTTGACAAACATGCCAAGAATGTACATGGGGGAAAGCACAGCCACTTCAATAAATGGTGCTGGCAAAACTGATATCCAAATGCAAGCATGAAACTAGACCCCTAACTCTCACCATATACAAAATCAACTCAAAATAGATCTGAGACTTAAATATAAGATTTAAATTATAAAACTACTGGAAGAAAACAGAGGAAATGCTCTTGAACATTGGTCTAGGGCAAAATTGTATAGCGAAGACCTTGAAAGCATAGGCAGCAAAACCAAAAATAGACAAATAGGATCATGTTAAACGGAAAAGCTTCTGCATAGAGAAGGAAACAATCAACAGAGTAAAGAGACAACTTGTTGGATGGGAGAAAATATTTGCAAACTATTCATCCCTTAGGGGACTAATATCCAGAATACACAAGGCATTCACACAACTTACAAGGGAAAAAAAACAAAACAAAACAAATAATCCTGTTAAAAAGTCAGCAAAGTTTTTGAATAGATGTTTCTTAAAAGAAAACATATAAATGGCCAACCTGTATATGAAAAAATATTTAACATCACTCATCATCAGGGACATGCAAATCAAAATCACAATAAGATATCATATTTCCCCAGTTAGAATGGCTATTATCAAAAAGACAAAAAAAATGATGGCAAAGATGTGGAAAAAAAGAAATTCTTACACACTGCTGTAAGAATGTAAGTTAGTTCAGCCACTGTGAAAAACAGTATGGAGGTTTCTCAAAAAAACTAAAAATAGAACTACCATATGATCCAGTAATTCTACTACAGGCATTTATCCAAAGGAAAAGAAATCAGTATGTATCAATATATCAAAGGGATACCTGCACCCCCATGTTTATTGCAGCCCTATTCACAATGGCCAAGATGTGGAATCAACCTAAGCACCCACCCACAGATGAACGGATAAGGAAAATGCCGCGTGGCTGGGCACAGTGGCGCATGCTTGTAATCCCAGCACTCTGGGAGGCGAAGACAGTGGATTGCTTAAGCTCAGGAGTTTGACACCTGAGCAAGAGTGAGACCCCTTCTTTACTAAAATTGAAAAACTATCTTGTCCCAGCTACTTAGGAGGCTGAGGCAAGAGGACTGCTAAAACCCAAGCTTTAATTATATCAAGTCAGAGCCAAGGTATAAATACAGGTTGCTGTGAGTTATGAGCTTTCTGTGAGTTATGATGCTATGACACTCTACCCAGGGTGACAGAGTGAGACTTTCCCTGAAAAAAACAAACAAACAAGCTAACAAAATGGCATCTCTATATAATGGAATACCATTCAGCTATAGAAAAGAATGAAATTCTGTCATTCACAGTGGCATGGGTGCAGCTGGAGGTCATTATGTCAAGTGAAATAAGTCAGGCACAGAAAGACAAATATCACATATTTTCACTCCTATCTGGGAGATAAAAAAATTTGATCTAATGGAGGGAGACAGTAAAATGATAGATACCAGAGAATGGGAAGGGCGTGTGAGGGAAGGAGGGATGATGAGAGGCAGGCTAACGGGCACAAACATGCCCCTAGATAGAAGGAACATGCTCAGTGTTCAATAGAACAGCAGGAATACTGTGGTTAACAATCATATATTGTATATTTCCAAATAGCTAGAAGAGAAGATTTAAATGTTCCTAACAATGATAAATGATAAATATTTGAGGTGATGGACATCCTAAACACTCTGATTTGATCATTGTATTGTATCAAAAATCACATGTACCCAATAAATACGTACAATTATTATGTATCAAAAGTTCATTTCTTCTTCTCTAACAGGGGACATCTGATAAAAATCTGGGAAGATATCTAGAAAGAAGAATATTGCTAATTCCCAAATGGAGACCTTTCTCTTCAAAGAAAACTACATCTCCCTTCTCCCTGCCCTGACCCATCCCACCCCAGCTTCTTGCTAGATGGTGGAGGAACCTATAGATAGGGCAGAGGGTGTCTAAAGCAACTTCATTTCTAAGCTTTGATCCTTGCTGCCCCGAAAGGGACAAAAGGCAGCACACCCACAGCTCTGACTTCCTCTGAGGTCACAGTTCAGGGCCTGATACCTAGACCCATTCTATGTAATGAATGTATGGAAAGCAAATTGAAAGGAAATACATTTAAAACACAGGAGTAGGAACCTGTAGGCAGGGGAGAAGTATATAGAAGGGTGAAAGGAAAAAAACAAAATACAACTTTATTTTTTTAAATTTTATTTATTTATTTTTTTTATTAAATCATAGCTGTGTACATTGATATGATCATGGGGCATCATTCACTAGCTTCACAGACCGTTTACCAAGTTTCACATATACCCTTGTAAGATGCACCGCGGATGTAATCCCACCAATCCCCTTCCCTCTACCCTCCCCTCCCTTTCCCCCTTCCCCCTAGTCTTAGGTTGTAACTGGGTTATAGCTTTCATGTGAAAACCCTAAATTAGTTTCATAGTAGGGCTGAGTACATTGGGTACTTTTTCTTCCATTCTTGAGATACTTTACTAAGAAGAATATGTTCCAGCTCCATCCATGTAAACATGAAAGAGGTAAAGTCTCCATCTTTCTTTAAGGCTGCATAATATTCCATGGTGTACATATACCACAATTTATTAATCCATTCATGGATCGATGGGCACTTGGGCTTCTTCCATGACTTAGCAATTATGAATTGAGCTGCAATAAACATTCTGGTACAAATATCTTTGTTATGATGTGCTTTTTGGTTTTCTGGGTATATGCCCAGTAGAGAGATTACAGGATTGAATGGCAGATCTATTTTTAGATCTCTAAGTGTTCTCCATATCTCTTTCCAAAAGGAATGTATTAATTTGCATTCCCACCAGCAATGCAAAAGTGTTCCCTTTTCTCCACATCTGCGCCAACATCTTTGGTCTTGGAATTTTGTGATATAGGCTAGTCTCACTGGAGTTAGATGGTATCTCAAAGTGGTTTTGATTTGCATTTCTCTGATGATTAAAGATGATGAGCATTTTTTCTTATGTCTGAAGGCCGCGCGCCTGTCTTCTTCAGAGATGTTTCTCTTCAAATCCTTTGCCCAGCCTGCCATGGGATCCCTTGTTCTATTCTTGCTAATGCGTTTGAGTTCTCTGTGGATTCTGGTCATTAAACCTTTGTCGGAGACATAACCTGCAAATATCTTCTCCCATTCTGAGGGCTGTTTGCTTGCTTTACTTACTGTGTTCTTGGCTGTGCAGAAGCTTTTTAGTTTGATCAAGTCCCAGTAGTGTATTTTTGAAGCTGCTTCAATTGTCCGGGGGGTGCTCCTCATAAAATACTCACCCAAACCAATTTCTTCAAGAGTTTTCCCTGAAACTCTAGTCTCCTCTAGTATTTCTATAGTTTCATATTTTAAGTTTAAATCTTTGATCCAGTGAGAGTCAATCTTAGTTAATGGTGAAAGGTGTGGGTCCAGTTTCAGTCTTCTACAGGTTGCCAGCCAGTTCACCCAGCACCATTTGTTAAATAGGGAATCTTTTCCCCACTGAATGTTTTTAATTGGCTTGTCAAAGATTAAGTAAGTAGCTGGATTCATCTCTTGGTTCTCTATGGTTCCAGACATCTACTTCCCTGTTTTTGTGCCAATACCATGCTGTTTTGATCACTATCGATTTGTAGTATAGTCTGAGGTCTGGTAGCGTAATTCCTCCTGCTTTGTTTTTATTTCTGAGTAATGTCTTGGCTATTCAAGGTTTTTTCTGATTCCATATAAAACGAAGTATTATTTTTTCAAGATCTTTAAAGTATGACAGTGGAGCTTTAATAGGGATTGCATTGAAATTATATATTGCTTTGGGTAGTATGGACATTTTAACAATGTTGATTCTTCCCAGCCATGAGCATGGTATGTTTTTCCGTTTGTTAATATTTTCAGCTATTTCTTTTCTTAGAGTTTCATAGTTCTCTTTATAGAGATCTTTCACGTCCTTTGTTAGATAAATTCCCAAATATTTCATCTTCTTTGGCACTACTGTGAATGGGATAGAGTCCTTAACTGTTTTTTCAACTTGACTGTTGCTGGTATATATAAAGGCTACAGATTTATGAATGTTGATTTTGTAACCTGAGACGCTGCTGTATTCCTTGATCACTTCTAAGAGTTTTGTAGTAGAGTCCCTAGTGTTTTCCAGATATACTATCATATCATCCGCAAAGAGCAAAAGTTTGATCTCTTCTGACCCTATATGGATACCCTTGATCGCCTTTTCTTCCCTAATTGCAGTGGCTAAAACTTCCATTACAATGTAAAAAGCAATGGAGACAATGGGCAGCCTTGTCTGGTTCCTGATCTGAGTGGAAATGATTCCAATTTAACTCCATTCAATATGATATTGGCTGTGGGTTTGCTGTAGATGGCCTCTATCAGTTTAAGAAATGTCCCTTCTATACCAATTTTCTTAAGTGTTCTGATCATGAAGGGATGCTGGATATTATCAAAAGCTTTTTCTGCATCGATTGAGAGAATCATATGGTCTTTGTTTTTTAATTTGTTTATGTGCTGGATTACATTTATAGATTTACGTATATTGAACCAGCCTTGAGACCCTGGGATAAAACCGACTTGGTCATGTATAATTTGTTTGATGTGTTGCTGGATTCTGTTTGTTAGGATCTTGTTGAATATTTTTGCATCTATATTCATTAGTGAGATTGGTCTATAATTTTCTTTTCTTGTTGGGTCTTTTCCTGGTTTGGGGATCAGGGTGATGTTTGCTTCATAGAACGTGTTGGGTAGTCTTCCTTCTTTTTCTATACTTTGGAACAGGTTGAGTAATATAGGTACTAATTCCTCTTTAAAGGTTTGGTAGAATTCAGACGTGAAACCATCTGGTCCTGGGCTTTTCTTTTTAGGGAGGTTTTGTATGGTTGATTCTATTTCCGAACTTGATATGGGCCTGTTCAACATTTCCAGTTGATTCTAGCTAAGTCTTGGAAGGTGACGTCTTCCAAGTATTGGTCAATTTCCTTCAGATTTTCATATTTCTGAGAATAAAGTTTCTTGTAATATTCATTAAGGATTTTTTTGATTTCTGAGGAGTCTGTTGTTATTTCGTCTTTGTCGTTTCTGATTGATGAGATTAGAGATTTTACTCTTTTTTTCCTGATTAGGTTGGCCAAAGGTTTATCTATTTTATTGACCTTTTCGAAAAACCAGCTTTTTGATTTATTGATCTGTTGTATTATTCTTCTGTTTTCAATTTCATTTAATTCTGCTCTAATTTTGATGCTTTCTTTTCTTCTACTGGGTTTGGGGTTGGAATGTTCTTCCTTTTCCAGTTGCTTGAGATGTCCCATTAAGTTGTTAACTTCCTCTCTTTCCGTTCTCTTGAGGAAGGCTTGCAGTGCTATAAATTTCCCTCTTAGAACTGCCTTTGTGGTGTCCCAGAGGTTCTGATAGTTCGTGTCTTCATTGTTGTTTTTTCCAAAAAATTGGTGATTTCTTTCTTAATCTCATCTCTGACCCAGCTGTCATTCAGCATAAGGTTATTTAACTTCCATGTTTTTGTATGAGTATGCAGATTCCTGTTGTTACTCAATTCAAGTTTTATTCCATGGTGGTCCGAGAAGACGCATGGGATAATTTCTATTCCTTTAAATTTACTGGACTTAGACTTAGACCTAAGTCTTAGACTTAGACTTAGACTTGTGACCTAAGACGTGATCGATTTTGGAGTAAGTTCCATGGGCTGATGAGCAGTATGTGTATTCAGTTTTGTTGGGATGAAATGTTCCGTAGATGTCTGCTAAATCCAAATGTTGGATGGTTAGGTTTAAATCTAAGATTTCTTTGCTCAGCTTCTTGTTGGAGGATCGATCCAACACTGCCAAAGGAGTGTTGAAATCTCCGACTATTATGGAGCTAGAGGAAATCAAGTTACTCATGTCTGTTAGAGTTTCTCTTATAAATTGAGGTGCATTCTGGTTGGGTGCATAGATAATTGAGATCTCATCATATTGAGTATTACCCTTAACAAATATGAAGTGACCATTCTTGTCCTTCCTTACTTCTGTTGGTTTAAAGCCTATTGTATCTGCAAATAAAATTGCAACACCTGCTTTTTTCTGATTACCATTTGCCTGAAATATGGACGACCATCCTTTCACCCTGAGTCTGTATTTGTCTTTTAAGTTAAGATGTGACTCTTGTATGCAACAAATATCTGGCCTGAGTTTTTGTATCCAATCAGCTGACCTATGCCTCTTTAGAGGACAGTTTAAGCCATTCACATTAATGGAGAATACTGATAAGTCTGGCGATGTTTTGGGTATTGAGTTTTTCAAAAGTCCAGTGGGCATTTTTAATCCTTTCGCCAGTGTGGAAATTGGAGTTTGGTCCAAAGTTTCTGAGTGAGTTTACTTTTGTGGTATAGGATTGGGTTGGTCATTATGGAGGATAGGTCTGAGAATATCCTGAATTGCTGGTTTGGTTATGGCAAATTTCTTCAGCATATGAATGTCATTAAAGTGTTTAATTTCTCCATCATAAATGAAACTCAGTTGAGCTGGATACAAGATCCGGGGTTGAAAGTTATTTTGCTTTAGGAGATTAAAAGTCAATGCCTCTTCTGGCTTGAAAAGTGTCAGCAGAGAGATCTGCAGTCATTCTAATATTCTTCCCTTTGAAGGTAATGGTTTTCTTTCTCCTGGCAGCTTTGAGAATTTTCTCCTTCATATTAACTTTAGTGAAGTTAATTATGATATGCCTGGTGGATGTCTTATTGGGGTTGAGTCATGTTTGGGTTCTGAAGCTGTCTGCTATCTCAATTTCAGAATCTCTAGGCATGTCTGGAAAATTCTCTTTCATAATTTCATGCAAAAGGGCCTCTGTGCCCAATGAGGCCTCTTCATCTGTTTCTGGAACTCCAATGATTCGGATATTCGCCTTCTTCGAATTATCCCAGAGCTCTCTGAGAGAATGATCCGTTTTTGCTCTCCATTTCTCTTCCTCTTTGAGAGTTTGGGAGCGTTCAAAGGCTTTATCTTCGATGTCAGAAATCCTTTCTTCTGCTTGCTCCATTCTGTTGCTGAGGGATTCTACTGTATTTTTCATATCTTTGAGGGCTGTAAATTCTTGCTTCACTGTGTTTAAGTCTTTGGTGGTTTTGTCTTTAAATTCGTTAAATTCTTGAGACAACTTTTGACTTTCTCCTTGAATTTTTAATTCCACTTTGTTAATCTTGTCTGCAATCCAAATTCTGAATTCGATTTCTGACATCTCAGCCAGTTGTTTATGAATGGGATCTTCAATTGCATCTGCCATATCTTTCCTTGGGTGGGGGATTGATCTATTCTGGTTATTCATGTTAGCAGAGTTTTTCCACCGATTCCGCCCCATGGTTGTTTTACTCCCTTTGATTTTTTTCCCCTGGGGCTTTGTCGAGGGCCTGTACAGTGTTGTGGCCTGAGACACTGGGGCCCTGTCTGGTGTGGTGGGGCTAAGTGGTTCTGTCTTGTTTTCAGCTGGTTTCTGTTCCACCCTAGTGAAACAGATACTTTGGATTGAAGTCTCAGCTGTGGAGAAATATCAGCAATTAAGTCACCCCACCTCCCACCGGCAAACAATTGGAAAAGGAAAATCAAACCTTCCTACCACTGTGCACCCAGGGCATCACCTGATTTGTCCTCAGGCGATTGGTTCAGTTCAAAAGGTCCAAATCGATTGTCTCATTCTGCACCTGTCTCGGGTGAGAGAGTTTAAGAGGTCTCTGGGAACTGGATCACAGGGGTCTGGTGACTACTCTGGTGTGGCTTGCTCCAGTGCTGCGTGGAGTCAGGAGGAGCCATCCAGCCAATAGATCAGTCTGGGAAGGTTGCTGCCTCCTTCCCCACCTTGCACCACTGTCACACCCAGTCACTGATAGCCCTGCAGTTGGCTGACCCAGTTGCCTGTAGTGAATCGGTACTCCAGGAGTTTGCCCCTGCCTGAATCACAAGGAAGTCTGCCAGGCCGCTGCACTCTGCCTTTCTCCAGCAGGAGGAGGTGAGGCCTGACAACCTTGGGCGCTTGATGAAGGTTGGGGGGTTTTCAGTCAGGTCCAGTCTCGCCCCTGATTAATGTTACTGACAGAACAGAACAGAACAACTCTGCGGTTCTCCTGCAGAAGAGAAGCTGAATTGAGTTCCAAATCAGCTTGTCTTTGCTCTTGTGTTGTCTATAGGCTGACGATCCCTTGAGGGCCAGGTGCGTCTTAGGTTTAGTAAAGCGGACCTCTGGGTCAGCCCTGCCCTGGGAGTTTCCCTGGTTTGCAAGTTGGAGTTGCCTCAGCCAAACTCAGAGTCTCTGGTTGCCCAGGGAGATAGGGGGTGTGGCTTCAGAATATTCGGTAATGAGCCGTATTGCTAGCAAAAGAGGGCTGCTGTTTTATGGCTCAGGCAACCACTGCTCCGGTGTAGCTCCCTTCCGGCCAACCTTCCTCTCTCTGCTCCCGTACCCCAGGGTCTGCACCCACCGGCTGCAGCCCAGCACTGTCTACACCCCTCGAGCAATCGCCCAAGAGTCTGGACCCCTGGGGGACAGGCCTCCAGACCTTGGAGCAAGAGCAGAGGGGAGCGCGGGGAGCGCTGGGAGCCTGGGGCTGTGGGCAGAGAACACACACAGCTCTACACAGTTTTATGCCTGGCCGTACTGTCACCAAAAGACGGCTGTTGCACTGTGCCTCAGGGAACTGCCACTCTGGTGCAGTCCCCTCTCTGCCAACTGGGACTGGCCTCCAGACCTCAGTGTGAGTGAAGGGGAATGCTGGGAGCTCAGAATTCCAGGTAGAGACTATATACAGTTTATACAGTTTTATGCTTGGCAGGAGGATGCCGTGGCACCCTAGTAGGGGAGGTAGGTCCAGTTTTTAGAGGGTCTCTCCCGTGGAGTGTAGTGGGAGGACCTTTGAACTCTGCCCAGTTGTTTGTGGGGCACTCTGAGCTGTTCTCATGGGGCAGGGGGCTCCTGTCCACTTGGTGATGGATTTTGTACCTTTTGTTTGTATCCTTGTGGTCGCAGCTCGCCTCAGCGGGGTTGACGTGCGTTCTACAACCTTCTCTCTTAGTGCAGCTCAAATCCACCAGGTTACTTGCTGAATTTTTGTCCTTTAACTCTCCTTCTGGATGGGAGCCTCTGTGGAAAGCTGGCTTCAGTCAGCCATCTTGTCTCCTCCCCCCAAAATACAACTTTAAAAGGTCCCTGAATAAGCCAGCAATCATGGGGAGCCATGAACAACCAAAGAGTATCATCAACTCGATTCACTAACCCTGAGGTCCAAAGAAAATTTTAAAATGAACAAGTGAATTAAGAGGTGTCTTTCAGAATTAAATTCCAAGAGAGTGCTCTGGGCTGAAACAAAAAGATGACACCACTCCCAAAATAGATATCCAGTGGTTATTTTGGGAAAACTCACCCATATTTATACCTTGGCTCTGACTTGATATACTTGAAAATATACTCTCATGCAATTATAATACAGTGGAAGAAAGTTTAAATCATTATAGAGGCTGGGCCCTGTGGCTCAGGCTTATAATCCCAGCATTTGGGGAGGCTGAGGCAGGAAGATCACCTGAAGCCAGGAATTCAGAAGCCTAGCTCTACAAAAAAAATTTAAAAAATTAACCAGGCATGTGCTGCATGCTGTTGTCGTAGCTACTTGGGAGTCAGAGGCAGGAGAAGAACTTGAATCCAGGAGTTTGAAGTTGCAGTGAGCTATGATCACCCACTGCATTCTCACCTGGACAATAGAGTGAGACTTTGTCTCTAAAAATAATAAATAAATAAATAAAATAAGAAATTATTACAGAAAATTCTATAGTTTTCCTTCTGTCAAATTCATAGAGATATATTGAAAATGCTGAGGAAGGAAGAAATAATCCATGTGTGTGCCTGACACCAAGCAAGTGTTTAATAGTTATTGTATGGTACAACACACATTTAGCAATCCATATTTTGTATACTTCATGTACTACACGGTCACACTTTTGTCCATTCTTATGATAAATATTTATTTACATTGTCTTTCTTAAACTACTAAAATTTCCTTTCCTTCAGTTATACATTTTTTCTTTTCTTTTGTGATGGAAAGCAATATGTTTATTTTAGATTATTATGGGAGTACATATGTTTTGTTTATCCAGTTTGCTCTTGTGTGGTTAAAGGCAGAGATACAGGTGTGTCCTTCACCCAGAAAGTGCTACATTCCTATTCAATCTACCTGTTGAGTGGGAACATACTCATTCCTGTCTCTCCTTCCTCCAAACTTGGATTTAGTTGAGTTTTGCTTCCATATGTGCATATAGGTGTTGACCAATTAGTTCCAGTTTAGTACTGAGTATATGGGGGTGTTTGTTTTTCCATTTTTGCAATACTTCACGTAGGAGAATGGTCTCCAACTCCATCCAGGCTGTTATGAAAAATACTAGATCTCCGTCTTTTATGGGTGAATAATATTCCACGGTATGAATACACCACAATTTATTAATCCATTCATGTGTAAATACACCACAATTTATTAATCCAAACATTCTGGCACTTGATTTGGGGTTGTTTCCATATCTTTGTGGTTGTGCCCTATGCTACTATAAACATTTGAGTGCAAGTGTTGCTTTCTTTTTTTTTTTTGAGATGGAGTCTCACTATGTCACTCTCAGTAGAGTGCTATGGTATCACAGCTCACAGCACCCTCAAACTCTTGGACTTAAGCAAATCTCTTGTCTCAGCCTCCCAAGTAGCTGGGACTACAGGCACCGGCCACAATGCCTGGCTATTTTTGTTGTTGTAGGTGTCATTATTGTTTGGCAGGCCCAGGCCAGGTTGGAATCTGCCAGCTCTGGTGTATGTGGCTGGCGCTTTAGCTGCTGAGCTACAGGCGCCAAGCCTATGTCTGTATTTTTATGCCCATACCATGCTGTTTTTATCACTACAGCCTTGTAGTATAGCCTGAAGTCTGGCAAAGTAATACCTCCAGATTTGTTCTTATTTTATTTATATATTTCATGAAATCTTCCCTCGTGGTAAGTTTCTTCTTTTAGCTTATTCATTGACATTAGTTTTCACAAAATAATGTTCCACAAATTTTATTTCCCCAGCCTCTTTTCCCAACATTTCTCTGTTCTACTTCCTTTCTTTCTTATATATGCACACCCCACACACATAATAAAAATCTAGTCCTTTCGTTTAACTTCCTATAGATAGCACAACATACACATTTTAATCAGAATTTCATGTTATCCAAAAGATCCAATATCCATATTGCATGTTTTATTTATTCATATGTTATTGTAAACTTCATTAATCTTGTTTTTACATATGCTTAACAAATCCAGTGATAAAAGTCTTGAGAGAAGTGTATATCTATTAACACAATAATAAATATGATTTTTAAGGTATAAATTGTTTCTATAAAAGCTATAAATTAGTTTCATAGTAGGGCTGAGTACATTGAATACTTTTTCTTCCATTCTTGAGACACTTTGCTAAGAAGAATATGTTCCAGCTCCATCCATGTAAATGTGAAAGAGGTAAAGTCTCCATCTTTCTTTAAGGCTACATAATATTCCATGGTGTACATATACCACAATTTATTAATCCATTCGTGGGTTGATGGGCACTTGGGCTTCTTCCATGACTTAGCATTATGAATTGGGCTGCAATAAACATTCTGGTACAAATACCTTTGTAATAATGTGATTTTGGGTCTTCTGGATATATACCTAGTAGAGGAATCGTAGGATCAAATGGCAGGTCTATTTTTAGATCCCTAAGTGTTCTCCAAACATCTTTCCAAAAGGAATGTATTAGGTTGCATTCCCACCAGCAGTGTAGAAGTGTTCCCTTTTCTCTACATCCATGCCAACATCTCTGGTGTTTGGATTTTGTGATATGGGCTAATCTTACTGGAGTTAGATGATATCTCAAAGTAGTTTTGATTTGAATTTCTCTGATGATTAAGGATGATGAGCATTTTTTCATATGTCTGTAGGCCATGTGCCTGTCTTCTTCAGAGAAGTTTCTCTTCAAGTCCCTTGCCCAGCTTGAGATGGGATCACTTGTTCTTTTCTTGCTAATATGTTTGAGTTCTCTGTGGATTCTGGTTATTAAACCTTTGTCAGAGACATAACCTGCAAATATCTTCTCCCATTCTGAGGGCTGTCTGCTTGCTTTACTTACTGTGTTCTTAGCTGTGCAGAAGCATTTTAATTTGATCAGGTTCCAATAGTGTATTTTTGATGCTGCTTCAATTGCCCAGGGGGTCCTCCTCATAAAATATTCACCTAGGCCGATTCCTTCAAGAGTTTTCCCTGTACTTTCTTCTAGTATTTTTATAGTTTCATGTCCTAAGTATAAATCTTTAATCCAGTGAGAGTCTTAGTTAATGGTGAAAGGTGTGGGTCCAGTTTCAGTCTTCTACAGGTCACCAGCCAGTTCACCCAGCACCATTTGTTAAAGAGGGAATCTTTTCCCCACTGAATATTTTTATAATGGTAATGATTAAATAACAGTAAGTAGCTGGATTCATCTCTTGGTTCTCTATTCTGTTCCATACATCTACCTCTCTGTTTTTGTGCCAGTACCATGCTGTTTTGATCACTATCAATTTATAGTATTAGTCTGAGGTCTGGTAGCGTGATTCCTCCTTCTTTGTTTTTATTTCTGAGTAAAGTCTTGGCTATTTGAGTTTTTTCTGATTCCATATAAAATGAACTATTATTTTTTTGAGACCTTTAAAGTATGACAGTGGAGCTTTAATAGGGATTGCATTAAAGTTGTATAATGCTTTGGGTAGTATGGACATTTTAACAATCCTGATTCTTCCCAGCCATGAGCATGGTATGTTTTTTCATTTGTTAACATCTTCAGCTATTTCTTTCCTTAGAATTTCTTAGTTATCTTTATAGAGATCTTTCACATTCTTTGTTAGATAAACTCCCAAATATTTCATCTTCTTTGGCACTACTGTGAATGGAATAGAGTCCTTAACTATTTTTTCAGCTTGTCTATTGTTGGTATATATAAAGGATACCAATTTATGAGTGTTGATTTTGTAATCTGAGACACTGCTGTATTCCTTGATCACTTCTAAGAGTTTTGCAGTCGAATCCCTGGTATTTTCGATATACAATCATATTGTCTGTGAAGAGTGAAAGTTTGATCTCTTCTGACCCTATGTGGATACCCTTGATCGCCTTTTCTCCCCTAATTGCAATGGCTAAAACTTCCATTACAATGCTAAAGAGCAGTGGAGACAATGAGCAACCTTGCCTGGTTCCTGATCTGAGTGGAAATTATTTCAATTAACTCCATTCAATACGATATTGGCTGTGGGTTTGCTGTAGATGGCCTCTATCAGTTTAAGAAATGTCCCTTCTATACCAGTTTTCTTAAGTGTTCTGATCATGAAGGGATGCTGGATATTATCAAAAGCTTTTTCTGTATCAATTGAGAAAATCACATGGTCTTTGTTTTTTGATTTGTTTATGTGCTGAATTATATTTATAGATTTACGTATATTGAACCAGCCTTGAGACCCTGGGATAAAACCCAGTTGGTCATAATTTGTTTGATGTGTTGCTGGATCTTGTTGAATATTTTTGCATCAATATTGATTACTGATATTGGTCTATAATTTTCTTTTCTTGTTGGTTCTTTTCCTGGTTTGGGAATCAAGGTGATGTTTGCTTCATAGAATGTGTTGGGTAGTATTTCTTCTTTTTCTATATTTTGGAGAAGGTTGAGTAATATGGGTACTAGTTCCTCTTTAAAGGTTTGGTAGAATTCTGATATGAAGCCATCTGGTCCCGGGCTTTTCTTTTTAGGGAGATTTTGTATAGTTGATGCTATTTCAGAACTTGATATAGACCTGTTCATCATTTCTACTTGATTCTGGCTAAGTCTTGGAAGATGGTGTGCTTCCAAGTATTGGTTAATTTCCTTCCGATTTTCACATTTCTGAGAATAAAGTTTCTTGTAATATTCATTAAGGATTTTTTTAATTTCTGAGGAGTCTGTTGTTATTTTGTCTTTGTCATTTCTGATTGATGAAATTAGAGATTTTACTCTTTATTTCCTGGTTAGGTTAGCCAAAGGTTTATCTATTTTATTGACATTTTCAAAAAACCAACTTTTGATTTCTTGATCTGTTGTATAATCCTTTCATTTTCAATTTCATTTAATTCTGCTCTAATTTTGGTTATTTCTTTGGTTATTTCTATTTCTCATTTCTTTTCTTCTACTGGGTTAGGGGTTGGAAAGTTCTTCCTTTCCAGTTGCTTGAGATGTCCCATTAAGTTGTTAACTTCCTCTCTTTCTGTTTTCTTGAGGAAGGCTTGCAGGGCTATAAATTTCCCTCTTAGAACTGCCTTTGTGGTATTGCAGAGGTTCTGATAATTCGTGTCTTCATTGATGTTTTGCTCCAAAACTTTGGTAATTTCCTTCTTAATCTTGTCTATGACCCATCTATCCTTCAGAATAAGGTTATTTAGGTTCCATGTTTTTGTATGAGTATGCAGATTCCTGTTGTTATTGAGTTCAACTTTTATTCCATGGTGGTCCAAGAAGGTGCAAAGAATAATTTTTATTCCTTTAAATTTACTGAGGTTAGAAGTTGTGACCTAAGGTGTGATCAATTTTGGAGTATGTTCCATGGGCTGATGAGAAGAATGTGTATTCAGTTTTGTTGGGATGAAATGTTCTGTAAATGTCTGTTAAATCCAAATGTTGAATGGTTAGGTGTAAATCTAAAATTTCTTTCCTCAGCTTCTTATTGGAGGATGTATCCAACTCTGCCAATGGAGTGTTAAAATTTCTGACTATTATGGAACTGGAGGAAATCAAGTCACTCAGTCTGTTAGAGTGTATCTTATACATTGAGGCACATTCTGGTTGGTTGCATAAACATTAATAATTTAAATCTCATCACATTGAGTATTACCCTTAACAAATATGAAGTAACCATTCTTATCCTTCCTTACTTTTGTTGGTTTAAAGCCTATTGTATCTGCAAGTAGAATTGCAACACCTGCTTTTTTCTGATTTTCATTTACCTGAGATATAGATGGCCATCCCTTCACCCTGAGGCTATATTTATTTTTTAAGGTAAGATGAGATTCTGGTATGCAGCAGATATCT
Organism: Nycticebus coucang; assembly: GCF_027406575.1. Taxonomy (NCBI): domain Eukaryota; kingdom Metazoa; phylum Chordata; class Mammalia; order Primates; family Lorisidae; genus Nycticebus; species Nycticebus coucang. The sequence continues at coordinate 52,106,801 of NC_069784.1, read as the reverse complement.
GGCCTGAGTTTTTTTTATCCAGTCAGCCAACCTGTGCCTCTTTAGAGGACAATTTAAGCCATTCACATTAATGGAGAATATTGATAAGCCTGGTAGAATTTTGGTTATTGAGTTTTTCAAAAGTCCAGTGGACATTTTTAATCCTTTTGCCACCGTGGAAATTGGAGTTTGATCAAAAGTTTCTGAGTGAGTTTACTTTTGTGGTGGAGGATTGCGCTGGTCATTACGGAGGATAGGTGTGAGAATATCCTGGAGAGGTGGTTTAATTATGGCAAATTTCTTCAACATGTGAATGTCATTAAAGTATTTAATTTCTCCATCATAAATGAAACTCAGTTTAGCTGGATACAGGATCCTGGGTTGAAAGTTATTTTGTTTTAGGAGATTAAAAGTTGATGACCACACTCCTCTAGCTTGAAAGGTTACAGCAGAGAGATCTGCAGTCATTCTAATATTCTTCCCTTTGTAGGTTATGTGTTTTTAAAGTCTGGCTGCTTTCAGAATTTTCTCCTTCATATTAACTTTAGTAAAGTTAATTATGATGTGCCTGGGGGATGTCTTATTTGGGTTGAGTCATGCTGGGCTAATGAAATGGTCTGCTATCTGGATTTCAGAATCTCTTGACATGTCTGGAAAATTTTCTTTCATAATTTCATGAAGAAGAGCCTCTGTGCCTTGCAAAACCACCTTGTTGTCTTCAGAGATTCCTATGAGGTGAATATTAGTTTTCTTCGAATTATCCCAAAGCTCTCTGAGAGAATGATCCATTTTTGCTCTCCATTTGTCTTCCTCTTTGAGAGTTTGGGAGTGTTCAAAAGTTTTGTCTTCAGTGTCAGAAATCCTTTCTTCTGCTTGCGCCCTTCTGTTACTGGGGGATTCTATTGTATTTTTCAGATCTTTGAGGGTTGAAAATTCTTGTCTCAGTGTGTCAAAATCTTTGGTGATTTTGTCTTTAAATTTGTTGAATTCTTGAGACAACTTTTGAAATGCTCCTGGAATTTCTAATTCCAACTTTTCCTGTATTCTATTAATGCTGTTTGCAATTCAAATTCTGAATTCAATTTCTAACATCTTGGCCATCTGTTTATGAATGGGACCTTCAGTTGTGTCTGCCATATATTTCCTTGGTGGGGTGGGGTGGGAGAGTGTTGATCTCTCTGGTTATTCATGTTACCGGAGTTTTTCTATTGATTCCACCCCATGATTATTTTACACCATTTGACTAGATGAGCAGATAAAGAGAAGTGGGGTTGGGGGTTCCAGGAGTAGTACTTAACTAACCCTTTGCTCAAAATCTGGTACTGGCGTGTGTACCTTTTCCCCTGGAGCTTTGCCAAGGACCCATAAAGTGCTATGGCTGGAGAAACTAGGGACTTGCTTGTTATGGTGGGGCTAAATGGCTCTGTCTTGTTTTCAGCTGGTCTCTGTCCTACCCTAGTGAATCAGTTACTCTGGGTTGAAGTCTCAGCTGTGGAGAAATACCAGCAATTAAGTCACCCTTCTTTGAGTCACTCCCCGCCCCCACAGGCAACAACTGGAAAAGGAAAATCAAACTTTCCCACAACAACACACCCAGGTTACCACTTTGCATAGTGCTAGGGTGATTGGCCCAGTTCAAGAGGTCCAAATCAATTGTCTCAGTCAGCACCTGTCTTAGGTGGGAGAGTTCAAAAGGTCCCCAGCAACTAGATTGAAAGGGTCTGCTGGCAACTCAGGTATGACTTGTTCTGGTCTTGTGTGAGTTCAGGAGGACCCACCCAGCAAGTAGATTAGTCTGGGAAGGTTGATGCCTCCTTCTCCACCTTGCACTTGTGTCACACCCAGTCACTGATAACCCCACAGGGCTGTTACCCAGTTCCCTCCAATGAGCAGGTACTCCAGGGGTTTGCACCTGCCTGAATCACAGGAAGATCTATGTCTCCTCAGCCAGGCCACTGCTCTCTGCCACTATCTGGCGGGGGAGGTGAGGCCTGACAACCTCGGGTGCTTAATGGAGGCTGGGGCGGTTCACTCAGTTCCAGCCCTACCCCTGATTGATGTTGCTGACAGAACAGAAAAACTTTGCAGAATTTGTTTCTGTCCCAGCTATATTTCCCTGCAGATCAGACGCTGTTTGAGTTCACAGAAAACAGCTCAGGCACAGTCTCTGCCACTGCCTGTTCTCAGCTGCAGTTTATCTTGGGGCAGCATGGTTAGCTGTCTCTGCCTGCCTGCGTTTGACTCAGCTATAATCCTCTGAGGGCTGGGTGCATCTTAGGCTCAGTAAAGTGGTCCTCTGCATCAGCCCCACCCTGAGAGTCTGTGGTCTCTGCGATTGTGTATATTCTAATTCCTCTGATCTGCCCAGGCTGGTATCACTTTAGGCAAACCCTTTATTCACAGGGCCTGCGTTTCCATCCCAGATCTGTTCCCCCAGTTGCCACCAGAGAAGATGACTGGCCTCCTCTGGTTGCCCACAGAGACAGGGGGTGTGACTCTGGAATATCCAGGTGGGGTGATTGGCCCAGTTCAAGAGGTGAGCCCTATTGATGCCGCTGTGGCTGCTGCTCTGTGCCTCGGGGCATTGCTGCTCCTGTATGGTTCCCTGACCATCCTCTCCTCACTCCCATGCTGTAGAATCAGCACTGAGCAGCAGCAGTCCATGCCCTGTCCACACCTCTCGAGAAAATACCCAAGAATCTGGACTCTTGGGGGACAGGCTACCAGACCTCAGAGTGAGAGTGGAGGGGCATGCTAGGAGTTCAGAATTGCAGGTAGAGAATATATACAATTTTATACAGTTTTATGCCTTGCAAGAGAGTGCCATGGCTCGCTAGTAGGGGAAGTAAGTCCAGATTTTAGAGGGTGTCTCCTGTGGGATAAAATGGGAGGATGTTTAAACTCTGCTGGCTTGTTTGTATGGAGTACTGTGAGCCATTCTCATGGGGGAGTGGACTCCTGTCTGCTTGGCCATGGATTTTGTACCTTTTGTTTGTATCCCTGGGGTCACAGCTCGCCTCAGCAGGGTTGATATGCGTTCTTCAACCTTCTCTCTTGGCTCAGCTATAATCCACCAGGTTACTTGCTAAACTTCTGTCCTTTAACTCTCCATCTGGATGGGAGCCTCTGTGGAAAGCTGGCTCCAGTCAGCCATTTTGCTTCCATCCCAAAACATTCTTATGAATAGAACTTCTTACCTGTTATCTATGAATATCTAAAAATAACAAACCTGTTTTTGCTGAATTTCCATTCATTGGCTGAATAGTCACCTGAGAATCACATCCCAATGAATCCTTGGGGAGATAAATAGTTTAACTAAAATAATGTCTATGACAGTACTAGATTCTCTCAATCTGGCCCCATACTAATACTAGTCTTATCTTCCAATTTCCACCTTCACCTGCATCTTCAAATCCAGCCCCCTCCAGCTACATATTCACAGCTTTGTCCATGTGGCTCTCTGTGCCTGCAATGGCCTTAGTAATTAGACTGAAACTTACTTCAATGTCAATTCCTCTGTGAAGTGGCTGTAAATGGAATTAACCATTTTCTTCTCTGTGTTGTTTCGTACTCTTGTGGCACTTTTCATCCAGGTGTGTGTATTCTCCTATGTGATTTCTCCTTCAATTTCCAATCTCCTTAAAGACGAGCACAATGACTTATTTGCCCTTATATTCCCACATAGTGCTTGGCATTTAGTAGGTGAGCAATAAATATTTCTTGAACAGACTTATTGAATCATTCTGGTTGGCATCTTTTTTTTTTACACCTCTACTAACAATGCCCAATAGGTGTAGTCAAAGCAGACCTCAGACTCACAAGCAGAAGTCTAATGTCCTAGCTCTCTTGTTGGGTATGCTTCGCTGGCAACCATAGGTAGCCTTCTACCCCCCCCCCAGATATTCTCCTTGATTCTCTATTTTCTGCTCTATGTCTTTTTGTATTTCCCCATAAGCGAGGATAAAAACAAAACCACTCTAATACACTCCATTTGAAAAGGCTTATCTGCTAAAACTGTTCTTATAGAAATGCAATTAAACTTCATCTTATATACTTCAGTAGCCCTCCTAGCAATGCCTGGTGCAGCTCCTGGCTCAAAATATATTTGATCAATTAATACATGGTTTTATTGATGCTATAAAAATTTCAAGGAAGTGAAGATATTTAAGATGGTAAAAGTGATTCATTACTAAGCTGTCATTTTTGTGGGGTACATACACAGGGGTGAGGAAATCAGGGACTGGAAAGTATCATGCCTCCCCTGTCATGACCAATAGCCCCCACAAGCTACTGGGCATTTTGATGCATGCTACTGTGGTTAGAAAATGGTTCATACACTCAGCAAAGACAGACTTCAACTCAACCCAGGGGAAAGTAATCCCAGTTTTGAATGACAGCATCAAAATTGGGAAGGTTTATTTTACTGTGCCCAGAACCACAGCCATGCCCCATATGCCTCTTTTGGGTGGACCTCCAGCCTCTATCCAGCTTCAATTCACCAACAACCTAAGGAGATCATGGATTTAGAATATTTTAGGAATAGAAAGGACTTTTGAAATTATGTAGCAAAATCATCTATCCAATTGGCTCCAACCCAGAGACCTTAGATGCTGAGGTTTACACCGAAGGGACAATGGGAGAGCCAGAGCTATTTTTAAAATTTAAAATAAGTCTGGTGTAAATCATACATTAACTAGGAATAGTATAACAAAAGCTTTTTAAAAGTCAGGGTTATTTATATTTTTTTTAATTTAAGATTTATCAATTCTATGTTATAAAATTCTCTTTCTCTTGCTGATTTAAGTTTTGATTAATAAAGGATGGAAAATGACCCATCTGTTGGGTATATATCCAAAGGAAATGCACGCAGAGCTTCACAGAGATAGCTGTACTCCTGTGTTCAGTGTAGCATTATTTGCAATAGCCAAGATATACAAATAATCTAAGTGCCATCGATGAATGAATGGATAAAACAAGTGTGGACTACATATACACACACACACACACATACAATGGAGTGTTGTTCAGCTTTTTAAAAGTTGATATTGTCATTTGTGACAATATGGATAAATCTGGAGGATGTTATGCTAAGTGATATATGCCATAGACATTGAAAGAAAAACACTGTATGATCTCTCTTATGTAGAGAATCTTTTTTTTTAAAGTCAGATAAATAGAAACAGAGAGTAAAGAACAGTTACCAGGGTTGCGGAGGAGGAAAAAAGAATGGATAGATGTAGGTTAAAGCGTATAAATTTATAGGTAGGTTGAATGAATAAGTCTAAAGATCTCATATACATACATCTCATCTCATATACAGCATGAGAACTATAGTTAAGCATACTGTGCTGAAGCATACTGAAAAGTTGCTGAGAGAGTAGATTACCACAAAAAAGGGTGAAGTGGCTATGGAGAGGGATGAATTTATTTGACTGATGTTAATTTGACTGTGATAATCCTTTCACTATATTTATGTATATCAAAACATGTAGCATACCTTAAATATGTATGATAAAATTTTTTTTAAAAACCATAAAAAGGATGGAAAAATAATTTGTTAAATTGCAAGATTGGGAAGGGGAATCAAATCATTCAAAACATAAAGTCCATGAAAAAAGAAATATTAAAGAGGTACCTAGTAGTAAAAAGTTTGCAAACTACTGACCTCATCCAACCCTCTCATTTAGAACTAGGAAAAGAAAACCAAGGTGAGTGTCTCGCTGGGTCACTGGCCAGCTAGTGGCAGGTCCCTATCTCTAGGCCAGTGCTCAGGGGGCTCCAGCCCTGTAATATTCTTGGTTTCCTTCCCTGAGGGAGCTAGTCTTTGGTTCCTGGTCTTTCTAACATCCCTGGTTGGAGTGGGAAAGCAGAGCACACTGCACCAGGAGGGAGGAGGCTGCTACAGAGCCCCGTGAGCAGCTGGAGACCAGTGACACCCACGGCTCAGATGGTGTGAGAACCACAAATGTCCCGGGCAAAGGACTTCAGGACAGGAGCTCAAGTAGACAGTGTGGAAGACTGATGAAAGTGGCTGAAGAAAGCACTCTGGGCAGAAATAAAAGATAAAGATGGCTTCTGGTCCTGCAGGTGAGGCCCGCCTGTCAACCAGGCGCTGAGGGTCAGACTCTTACTCCACTGACTTGCGATGGTGCATCACTGAGGTGAGGAAGCTTGTGGTTTGGTAGAGACCCAGGAAAGACAAAGGGAAATAAAGTAAAAGGCATAGAAAGACTCCCAATTGTGTAGAGGACATACCAGCCATTTGAGAGTTCCTTGGTCTCCTCTCACATAGGACCTGGTGCCTCCATGACCTCACCTAGTAATAACAAACACATAGTTGTTCTGTCCTGGCCAAACCTGTTGCCCAAGTTGCCCCCAAAGGCATTGGCAGAGGATTCCTCTAAGAGACTCCTCCAGTTGTCCTGGAAAAGGGGAACTTGGGATTCCAGAGAAAGAAACTTTAAACACTAGGGTGATAAATTCAGAGCATTTGCTGTTAGAGGAACTTCCATACAGAGGGGGCTGCACAGCATTCTGATGAAAGGGAAGTGGGACAAGGGGTATTCTATTGAGGTATGTCCATGGTGAAGGGATCTGGGTACAGAGTTTACATGAGGACTTGATAAAGAAAATGTGGTATAGTTACACAATGGAATACTAGTTGGCCATAAAAAATGAAATCCTATCATTTCAAGGCCAGGTGTGTGGATAGCTCATTAATAAAGGCAAATGCAACACTAGCTGGTGGTTGAAAACAGAACCAAATTGTAGAGGAGTGTGGTTTTGTGAGTGAGTTTGTTTTATTTGACAGATGGCTAAGACCTGAGAGAAAGTGGTCCCAGGAGAGAGTAGAGGTTTTTAGGATAGCAGAGAGCCAAGTGTGTTTGCAGGCTGATGGGGCAAGCCTGTGGAATAGGAAGAAGCGAGGAATGAGTGTGAGGAAATGGTTGAAGCAAGAGCCAGTGAGGAAAAGTCGTCAGGGGTGCAGGAGGGGTGGGGGACTATGAGTGACAGGAGGAGAAGCCAGGCCCTCTCCTGCCCAGCTCAGCCCCTCCCCTGCACAACTGCTGCCCAGCACTTTACCTCACCCCTCAACTGGGATCCCCACTTCCTCAGATACCATCATGTCCCTTACTCCCATGGCTCCTTGCACTGCCAAGACCCAGGGAACAGGTGTTCCCTGTCCTCTCAGTCATTCCTGAACTCTTATGGCAGCAGCACCATCCAGATGTGAAAAGTTCCTCTCCTGGGCCACAGAACGAAGCCGTCATATGTCCTGGGTTCTGCCATGGCCACCCTAACCCAGAGCTCTCCTTTAACTTGTTCCTTCTACTTATTTATTATTTCCTCCTTAGCTGCAGGGCCTGATGAGGCCAGAAGATACTGTGGGTGACACCCTGTTACTTTTGCATGTACTGGGCCAAAAACGGCCAAAACCCAAACCAAAAACCAAAGGAACAAACAAAAAAACCTCCTCTCACTCTGTGTGTGTTTGTGTGTGGTGGTTCCAATGAGGAAGAATTTGATTTTGTATCAGGTCCCAATCTGGAAGTCATTCACTCCAGCAAAGGCACCAAATAGATTGGGTCAGAAAATAAAACAGGTCACTGAGTGCTTAGAGAAGTGTGAAGAGCTGGCTGGAGATGCAGCTCCTTGAAATTTAAGAGAGAAACTGCTCAAGAATGATAATTGGAGTAGTAGACAGAATTCTGCAGAGCCTTATACTCAATTATTCATTTGACAAATGTTTAAATACTTGCTATACACCAGGCACTGTGCTGGACACTAAAGATAGAACAGTCAACAAAACAGATCTGCCCTCAAGCTGATTACACCCCAGAAGGAGAAACTAAAAATAGTCATCTTAAGTGAGCAAATTACTTAGTATGTTAGAAGGTGATAGAAGGTCAAGTAAAGATGTGGCAGCCAGTCTCCACGACGGCTCCCCTCCATGATCCCTCCTCCTGGAAATGTTATCGAAACCACAAGGGGATTTTGGATTAGGTCTAGATGCTCATTGCACAGAGATCCAATTATTGAGATAAGCAGGATTGCCAGGGAAGAAAGAACTTTTTTTATCAGGAAAGACATCTTGTAGGGAGAATGGGAAAAGCTGCTTCAAATCCACCTCTTGGCTAATTGAGATTTTGGTTTTTTTAAGGATGGGTTATGTGCCTGGGGGCAGGTTGTAGTGTAACTAACAAGGGGCTGTGTGCACTAGGGCTGATGGAGGGGGACAGTGAGTCTTGCCATCAGAAGTCTTCTCCAGGGACTTTGGTATTCCAACTCCTTTGTCGTGCAAAAAAATCCACCATTTCTGGGAAATAGCTCGAACAGTTCAAGTAGTTACTTAAGGAAAAGGATTATTAAAAATGTATAGGGGTCATTAAAATTTGTTCATGGAGCTGGTTACAGAAACAACTTGTATTTCTTCCCACACTGAATAAAGTTGGCCTGCGAAACCAACGGGATATTGTAGAAATGATGGCATGTGACACCCAAGGCTAGATTATAACAGACATCCCAGCTTCTTCCTGGCTCTCTAGGATTGCTTGTTCTGGGGGAAACCAGCTGCCATTTCATGAAGCACATCCAAGCACATCCAATCCTGGGACAGGTCCATGTGGGGAGGAACCAAGGCCTCCTACCAATAGCCATGTGAACAAGCCATATTGGCAGTGGATCCTCCAGCCCTAGTCAAGCCTCCAGAAAATGGCTGCAACCTGGCTGACATGTGACAGTAACCTGAGAGGAGACCCCCCAGCCAGAATCACCCAGCCGAAGTGCTTACTAATTAATAACTCACAGAAATTACACAAGATATTAAATGTTTATTGTTGTTCTAAGATACTAAATTTGAGAATGATTTGTTAAGTAGCAGTAGTTAACTAATACAAAAGAGGAGTTAAGGCATGGTGGAATGGGGTTATAATATTAAATAAGGTGGACAAAGTAAGCCTCACTTAAAAGGTGACATAGGGGCAGAGATTTATAAGAGACCTGTGAGCTAGACATGCAAACATCTTGGGGAAAGCATCTTAGGCAGAGGAAGCAGCCAGTCAAAGGCCCGAGGGAAGAGTGTGTTTAAAAGGTTTGAGGAACAGCAATGACAGTGTGCTGGAGCAGAGGGAAGTCAGAGGTAAGGCTGGAGATGTGATGAGGGAAGGGACGGTGTCCATCACGAGAAATGAGAACTGCCTATTCAACTGAGCTGTGCAGAAGTCTTTGTTGACCTCAGCAAAAGTAGTTTTGGTGAACTGATGGATGCTTGCTTGGAATGGGTTTACAAGATAGTGGAAGAAAGGAATCAGATGCAGCAACGCTTTCAAGAAGTTTTGCTATTAAGGGGGAAAGAGAAGTCAGATGTAGCTACTGAGAAAAGTAGGGTAAAGAAAAGTTTTTTAGATGGGAGAAATAACAGCATGTGGACATCATAGTGAGAATGATTTAGTGAGGAAAGATGATAAAGAGACAAAAATAATCACAATTGCTAGAGCAATATCTTGGAGTAGAAGAAAGGGGATGGAATAAAGATGCAGGAGGAAGGCTGGACTTAGTGGAGACAGAGGGCTCTTCTGTGTCAAAGGCAGAAAGGTAGAGTACTGGAACAGGAAGGAGGGGGAGTAGATGTCATGGTGGTGAGACCAGAGGAAGAGGGTACAGCCACCTGTCACTGTTCACCCTACATACTAAAACAGGGTTTGGGTCCAACTAGCTTTATTATCAGAAGGCCAGTGATTCTGGAGAACAGTGAGAGTAGCTTCTCAGTGCTGTTCTGCCTCAGTTACAATTCTAATAACTTTTATAATGAAATTCAGGAAAAGCAACCTAGAAATGTTTAACTTTTATCTGATAGGAAGTAACATCAAAATGATCTTCATTCTAACAATGCAAAATGTCTAAACAACAGAAAGGTAATTTTTACTTTAACAAAATATCTAAGAGTATTATCAGAGAAAACATCTTATTATCAAAGTAACCTTTAATCAATCAATATCACAACACCTATAATCTATGCGTGACTACTTCCTTAAGTATCCTGAGATAACCACCCTCACAATCCTGATGAAACCTTAAGGAGATAATCACAGGGGCAGGGTGTGTGGGGAGGGATGTGAACTTGGCAGACTGGGTTTGCTGCACTGCTTCAGCTTAGTTTCTCAGACTCCCTCTTGTAGGCTGCTTTTCTGGCTTCAGTAAGAGGCTGGGGATTGTCTGATTATTTGTCTTCACTTATTGGAGGAAGTCCAATTTTTTTTTTTTTAGCAAGATATTGATAAAAACTGTGCATAAAATGAACCTCCAGACAAGTACATAATAAAGACAAAGAAGAAAGTCCCCTGCAGAAGAAAAACATCTCAATATATCTGTTGTTTAGGAAAAAAATGTCAGGGCACATAAAAGAGGGTGTATAAACTAGAAAAAGAAAATCATGAATTTGACCAGAACACTAGTAATTCTCTCACCAGGCCTAAGGATTTTTATCAGTTCTTTAGCACATCTCCTGTATGGTTTGTGTGTGCATTTATGTGTAACTTAGCCATGTGACAAAATTTACAAAGTTCTAATTCCAGAATATGGGCTTGGGCATTCTTCCATCTTCATAAGGTCCCTAGGTAAAAAGATTTTTTCAGGTCTTGTTGTAGAGAGGTATTTGGATTGGATGGACCTCATCTGACTTCTGAAGTCTGAATACAAGGTATCCAAAGTGCTCAGAACCAGGCAAAGGCAGAGAACACCCTGAGGTTTTAAGAGACGGGCATACCATATTCTATATTGCTGCTCAATGTCATTCAAAAACTCCCCTCCTTTTTATACCCCAATAGTGTTTCTGAATTGGGTTGGTACATTTGCCTGTCCCTTTCCTCCAGGTAAAATGTTTCAGGATGGGACTTTAAAAGATACTCCTCTTACTAGCTACAATTATTAAAATGGGAAATCATTAGCTCCAACTGGTCCTGTCTCTCCCCTGAGCGTCATTAAGCCTGTACTCAAACAGAGCCAGTGGCAGCCCACCTTGAATACTCTGACATGCTTTGATATGCTTGAGCTCCCTACACAGGCTGGCTGGCTTAGTTCCTCGACCCTAGACCCTCCCTGCACCCCCCTTGTTCCATATATTGAGGAGGGGAGGATAATTCTATTTTTTGTTAAGACCTACCTAGGAAAAGTTAAGCAGCCTGCTGATTTTCTATAAACACCATTAGTTATTTTCAAGTCTCCTTGAGTGGCTCTGGAGGAGGATAGCAGAGAAAGGGACAGAGGGAGTACGTGACTTATGTTTGAGAATTATTCTACAATAAGGTGATTTTTAAAAAATTAGATTCCTTCTGTATGTGATTTTCATTCAATCAAACACAAAGCTCCTCTTTATTTAAGAAAAAAAAAACTAACTAGTACAATGTTTTGTACTAACATTGTGCATTACCAAGCCTTCAAATTAAATTATAATAGAATTGAGAAAAATAGGGCTATTAAAATACTTGATCGACTAAAGTTAAGTGAGGAGAAAAAAAGTCATTTCTGCTTCCTCCTACATTCTCAATCCTCCCCCTATCCCCCAATTTGCTTCTTGCTCCCCCGTCCCCAGCCAGGGGAGATAGTTTTAGAGAATGGTATGAGGGACCTTGGGTACAGGCCCTGCCATGGCTTTAATTGACTGCCATATGGACCCTCGGATGAAGTGTGGCGTTTACCTTCCCTCCTGCTTTGCTTCTTCTTTTCATGGCATTCCAATCATGCAGTCCATATGCACTTTCCTACCATGTCCAAAGCACTACGATCTGTAATTTGAGGGAAAGAAGCTTAAAGAATTAAAAGATATAGTCATCTTATAAAGAAAAATTATATTTGCTGAGGTGAAAGGATGGCTTGAACCAGGAGTTCAAGAGCAGCCTAGGTAACATAATGAGACCCTGTCTCAAAAAAGAAAAGAAAAGAAAAGAAAAGCGTGCCTAAAATAAGTAAAGTGCTGGATTTAATAAATCTATAAATATAAAATATCATGTTAAAAGGAGAGGGGAAGAGAGAGAGAGATGGAAGACAGCTAAGATGTATTATATGCCTCCTATTCTCCAGGCACTGCACTAGAAGATTTATATAAAATTTGTCATTTACTCTTCACATCAACACCATGACATAGATAACAGACCCCTTTTATATCTGGGGAAAATAGGCTTAGAAAGGACAAGGAACCTACCCCAAATCATATGGCCTGCAGGGAAGGGATTATTGACAGGAAGCAGAAGTTAGAGCAACCCAGGCTGAGCGTAGGAGTCCCTAGAGGAGCCAGGCATTGGTAGTGGAAGACTGGGTTGGCAGGGCTTGGGGAACAAAGTCAAAAAGTCACTTTACCCTTGTGTAATGGGTCCTGCACTCATAAGGAAACAGAACAGCTAGATCCAGGACTTGTCAGGAAGAAGACCCTTAAACTTACTGGCATCCAAGTTACTAAAATCTTCTAGACTGAAACGATACTGACCTGGCCCCTGGAGAACTGCTTTTATTGAGCTGGGCTTTGCTGTGGTCACCCCTAATGAGCTCCATTCCTATGCCTACCCTAAGAATTATTGCTGAGGGCCCTCTTCATTATATTACACAAAATTTTCTTTATGACATGCTTTGAGAGAATTCTTCCTGGCATTAGTATCGGCATCAGGGTGTAATGCTGTGTTTTAACTCACAGTCCCTATGACATGGGCAGTTAATGAGCTCCCCTCTTCTTATCTCATCTCCAGTGAGCTTGGCCACTGTTGGCGGCCCAGCAGTAACCAGGAGTTGGGATTCTTAGGGATACATTATTTGTATCCCCCTTATTCCTCACTCTTGTTTCTCCTTTCTTTTGTTCATCTACCTTTAATTTAATCTTAATCAACTGTATCACTATAAGAACCTTGAATCTTTTTCCAGAATAGGGAAGAGAAAGGGGAAGGAAGATCAGAGACAACTAAAAAAACCAAAAGAACTATGAAGGCTAAGTCAGAAAGGATGGCCAATTCTTCATAAGCACAGGGTAATGAATAAGATGGAGCAAAACAAACCTCAAGAAAACCAAATCAGAGCTAGCTAATAGGCAGGAGCCATGAAGCAAGCTGTGATGTTAGGAGGAGCACGGTGCTGTATGAAGCATGAGCAGGACCATTTGACTCCCACTTAGACAACTAGTGTAGCAAGAGAAAAGGGGGAAAAGAAAAGGGGAAAATATCATTTCTGCATTGCTATTCATTACTCAGAATGATTTGGAAATGCTAGTTCACTAATATTACCCTAGGATTGATCTTCTGCTTCTGATAGGTTCAGTAATCTTGTTAGACCTATGGTGTTAAAAGATGTATATTTACGTAGCCTGGAAGTGCTCAAAATCTCTCTCACCTTTCCATAAGTCCTATCTCATTCCAGAACACAGAGGTGCCAAACTCTTGCTTTCACCTCTTGTCATCTTCTTACTCAACTCTCTAGGAATAGCAGCTCATTCCACATGCTGTGCCTTAAATGTACACATACCCACATTCCTTAGCTTCCCAAATGTGGCTAACACTAGTCCAAGTGTGTCATAAATGCCTTTGGAAGAGGGCCATACAACAGAGAATAGCTGACAAATGCTGGTACATCACCACGCCCAAAATTTAGGCTCCACTTCCACCAAACCCAAAGGTCTCCCCTTTTTTCCTGTCCAGAGCCCACCTAATTTCTCTACCTCTATAGATGGGAACATCTACTGTATTTCATGTTCTTATAGGGTACATTGTGGTCTCTATTTTGTGACAAATATGGCCTACTCTAAACTAAATCAAACCAAGTGGCACAATGACCACGTAGTCCATGTCCTCTCCAGTCTGCTTTCTGGTGTGTAGCAGAGACAACTAGGCCTGTGAATCACACCTGCCATTTCTTAGCCTCCTGCTCTTGGCATGAAAATGCTCAAGAAAAAACCCTGTGCCTTTTATGCACACCAAATTTGAAAATATCAGAGCTCAAATCTGGATGTAGGAAAAAAGTTCTAATTCTGCAGGTAGCAAAGTCACACTCCAGATAATAGATCCAAATATAACACTTAATGTCTTTGAAGTAAATGTCTCTCAGGACAATGAATGAATATTAACCTTACATCTGCCTGACCAAAGAGATCACTAAGAATAGGGAAGGGTCTGGTCTTCTCAAAAACACCCTCCAGCTGCCCCACCCAAGAGTGCAGAGGCTGCTTGCAGGCCCCTAGTTGGCAGTTTTCCAATTACATCCATGCTGAGATCTACTCTTTCCTTGGCAACCTATTAATTACCCCTTTATGACTCCATTGTATGTGTTTTTGATGCTGGTTCTAACATCCTTCAAGGCAGTAAAAAATCTTACATACAAAACTTCAATACATGAAAATGCTCAAACCAGCTGATAAGCTAAATAATTATTGTCATAGCATTGCAGTGATATTGTGCATATCACAGTGATACTGTGATATTTTGAAATATATGCTTTTTCAATAAAAATTTGATCATTTTAGTTTAAGGTTGTGTTGCCATATATGGTTGGCTTAAATATGAGAATAAATATTTTTAAACTTAATAGACAGAAACTGAGTAATAAATCAATCCCTGAGAGAGTGAGTCACTCCAGATATCATAAAGACTAAAATAACCATGTGAGTTTAATTGACATAAGTCAGCCTTCTTAAGCTTGGATGCTCCTGCGGGAATGATAAAATGGATGCTTTGAAGCTGAAGACCAGACAGCTATTCATGATGAACTCCCAAAGTGGGCTGAGGAGAGTGTCAGGCTCCCAACTCTGCCAGGATTAGGGCAAAGAAGTCAGGAAGATGTGGCCAGGTCTTCTTGGCAAGAGAGAGGCTTCCAGTCTCCATTTTATACAGCTGTATCAGCTTTGTGATTAGCATCTCATATCCCAGAGGATCACCCAGGCAATATACAGCAAGATATAAATATATATATATACACAAACATATACCCACACACATATATACAGTTTTTTAAATTCCTTAAAAAATTTTTTTTCAACTTTATTCCCCCATAGATTTTTTCTTTTTTTCTTCTTTTTTTTCATGTAGTTATAATTTTTCATTGTTTCCTTCTATAATAATAAGGGCTTCATTTTTTCTAGTTTTCCTGCCCATTATTATTGTTCCCCCCAATTTTATCCCTTAAGGGTTTTTGTATTATTTTGATTTAAAATATTTTTGTTTTTCTTCTCTATTTTGTAGAGGTGGGGTCATGTGTCTGCTCAGGCTGGCAAAGGGACCCACCCAACCCCCCAAGAGGTTGGAATTTGTGGGTGTGGGTCAAAATACCCTATTGTACACAACTATTATTCTTGTCTCTCTCTTTCTGTTCCTCTCTTCCTTTTGTCAATCTTCCTTTTTACTCCCTCCCTTTCCCTTCTCATTTCTCTTTTCTTATCTTTTATCCCTTCTTGCTCTTTACATTTCTCTACCTTTTAGTCCTATGCCAAAAGGACACTTCAACATCTTAGATCAGAGGCACAGTAACTTAAAAAAAGCAGGAGTAAGTTAAAGGAAAAAGTAGGGGAAGGAAACAGACAAAAAGAAAACACTCATGAGGAAGAAATAGCAGAAAAATCCTGGCAACATGAAAACAGAACAGACCCCCCCCAACCCACCCCAAGGGATTATGAGGTAGCTACTGCAGAAGATTCTACCTATAAAGAAATGTTAGAAATGACAGAAAGTGAATTTAAAATGTGAATCATAAAAACAATGAAGGAAATTGCTGAGAAAGTGGAAAACAACGAAAAGGAAATTCAAAAACAGAATCAAATAAGAGATGAATGAAATGAAGAATATAGAAAGCATATAGTGGAGCTTAAGGAACTGAAGCAATCAGGCAACTTAAAGATGCAGTATCAGTAACAAATTAGACCATTAAGAAGAAGGAATCTCAGAGGTAGAACATAAATTATCTGAGCTAACACAGATAATTAAAGAGACAGAAAAAAAAGAGAGAGAAAGCAGAATGTCACTGACAGAATTACGGGACTTCATGAAGCATTCAAACATACAAGTTATAGGTATCCCATAAGAAGAAAAACACCCCAAAGGAATGGAGCCCTACTAGACAATATCATAAATTAAATTTCCCCAAGTATTACCAAAGATTCTGACACACTTCTTTCAGAAGGATATCAAACCCCAGGTCATCTCAATTCAAACAGAGCTTCTCTAAGGCATATTGTTATGAACCTGTCCAAAGTCAAGATGAAAGAGAAGATTCTGCAAGCAGCCAGGAGTAAGCACCAATTGACCTACAGAGGCAAATCCATTAGGGTGACAGAGGACTTCTCAAATGAAACTTTTCAAGCCAGAAGAGAATAGTCATCTACCTTTAACCTATTTAAACAAAACAATTTTCAGCCCAGAATTCTATATCCTGCTAAGCTAAGCTTTAAAATTGATGTAGAAATCAAATCTTTAACTGATATGCAAACATTGAGGAAGTTTGCCACAATACGACCCACTCTACAGGAAATACTTAGACCTATTCTACACAATGACCACCATAATGGACCACCAACAAACTAAACAACCAGAAACTAAGGACAAAAGCTAGCTTTCACAATGGTGCAAAATATAAAGCTAAGCAATGAACTTTCACAAAATAAGATGAGTAGAACTCCACTACACTTATCAATTATCTCAATAAATGTTAATGGTTTGAATTCCCCATTGAAGAGGCATATGCTGGCTGATGGGATAAAAAAAAGCACCAGTCATTCATATGCTGCCTTGAAGGACAAAGTAAAACTCAGGGTTAAGGGATGGAAAACAATTTTTCAGGCAAATGGAAATCTGAAGAAAGGAGGGGTTACAATCTTATTTTCAAATACAAGTGGATTTAAAGCAACTAAAGTCAAAAAAGACAAAGATGGACACTTCATATGATCAAGGGACCAATACAACAGGAAGACATTTCTGTTGGAGCCCGAATGCTAGGTCATTGGCTCCAGCCCATGAAACTGCCAGGACGCGGACCACTGTACAAACTTGCTTGGGGTATGGCTCCCCATAGGTGCCAGGGAGCGCGTTGTCTCAGTCAGGTCAGAGGTGCCTGAGTGCCTTAAAGGTACAGCAGTCAGTCTTAGTAGGAGCCTTGACTAGCTTCTCCCATGGCTATTTATAGAAGTGATCCTGTGGCTATATACACCACAGGTGTGGAGACTGCCAAGCAATGATGTATGTGCTCTCATGCTTTTTAAGGAGAGACCAATCCCTTCCCTGTTCCCTTATTACCAAGGTATCTCCTACACATTTCAATTCTAAATATTTATGCACTCAACTTAAATGCTCCCAGATTTATGAAATAGATCTTAATTAGTTTGAGTAATATTATATCTTATAACACCATAATATCAGGGGACTTTATTGCTCCTCTTACAGAGATGGACAGATCCTCTAAAAAAGACACTAAACAAAGATACAAGGGACTTAAACATGACACTAGAACAAATATGCTTAATAGACATGCACAGACAACTCCAGCTCAAAGCTAAAGAATATACATTCTTCTCATTGGCCCATGGAACATTCTACAAAATAGATCACACCCTAGGACACAAACCAAACTTCAACAAAATTAAGAGAATTGAAATTATACCTTGTATTTTCTCACACCACAAAGCAATAAAGGTGGAACTCAAATACAAGAATAGTTTTCATCCACACACAAAGGCATGGAAACTAAACAACCTTATACTGAATGACACTTGGGTCAAGGAAGAGATAAAAAAGGAAATCATTAACTTCCCTGAGCATAATAACAATGAATACACAAGCTACTAAAACCTGTGAGACACTGCAAAGGCAGTCCAAAGAGGGAAATTTATCACATTAGATGCCTAAATCTGAAAAACAGAAAAAGAACACATCAACAATCTAATGAATTGTCTTAAAGAAATGGAAAACAAAGAGCAATCCAATCCCAAACCTAGGAGAAGAAAAGAAATAAGCAAAATTAAATCATAAATAAATGAAATTGAAAGTAAAAGAATCATTCAGAAAATTAATGAAACAAAAATGTGGTTGTAGAAAAGTAAATTCTTTAATAATCTCAATCAGAAAAGAAAAGGGGGAAATAACAACTGATACCACAGAGATACAAGAGATTATCTCTGACTACTACAAAAAACTCTATGCCCAGAAATTTGACAATGTGGAGGAAATGGACCAATATCTGGAATCACACCATTTTTCTAGACTTAACCAGGAAGAAATAGATCTTTGAACAAACCAATATCAAGCACTGAGATTGCAGAAACAATAAAAAATCTTCCAACAACAACAACAAAAACTCAGGACCAGATGGCTTCACATCAGAATTCTAGCATACCTTCTAAGATGAGCTACCTATAAAACCAGAACCTATTCCAAAGCATTGAGAAGGAAGGAACCTTCCCCAACATATTCTATGAAGCAACATCCACCTTGATTCCAAAACCAGGAAACCCAACTAAAAAGGAGATCTGCAGACCAATTTCACTAATTAATATGGACACAAAAATACTCAACAAAATTTTAGCTAATAGATTGCAACTGCACATTAAAAAAATTATATATCATGATCAAGTAGGCTTCATTCAAGGTATACAAGGCTGGTTTAACATATGCAAATCCATACATGTAATATACCACATCAATAGAAGCAAAAACAAAGACCAGGTAATCCTCTCAATAAATGCAGAAAAAGCATTTGACAAAATTCAGCATTCTTTTCTAACCAGACCACTTAAGAAAATAGGCATAAGGTGGCACATTTCTTGAGCAGCTTGAAGCCATCTATGACAAACTCACAGTTAACATTATACTAAATGGAGTAAAACTAAAAGTTTTTCCACCTAGAACTGGAACCAGGCAAGAATGTCCACTATTGCCACTATTATTCAACATTGTGCTGGATGTTCTCACCAATGGAGTCAGGCAAGAGAAGGCTATAAAGGGCATGCAAATGGGGGAAAAGGAGATCAAACTCTCACTCTTTGCTGACAATATGATCTTATATTTAGAAAACCCCAGAGACTCAATTACATAACTCCTGGAAATGATGAGGAAATACAGTAACATCTCAGGGTATAAAATCAATGTCCACAAATCAGTAGCCTTTGTATATGCCAATAACAGCCAAGATGAGAAGCAAATCAAGGACACAATTCCCTTCACAGTAGCTTCAAAGAAAATGAAATACTTAAGAATATACCTAACAAAAGAGGTAAAAGTTCTTCTCAAAGAGAATTGTGAAACCTTAAGAAAAGAAATTGCAGAAGACACTAACAAATGAAAGAACATACCATGCTCTTGGCTGGGAAGAATCAACATTATTAAAATGTCTATTCTACTCAGAGCAATCTACAGATTAAATGCAATCCTCATTAAAATACCAACATCATATTTTGAAGAACTGGAAAAAACAGTAACTTCATTTTGTATGGAACCAGGAAAAAACCTGCATAGCTAAGGCTATTCTTAATAATAAAAACAAAGCTGAAGGCATCACCCTACCAGACTTCATGCTATATTACAAGTCCACAGTAACCAAAACAGCATGATATTGGCACAAAAATAGAGACAGACATATGGAACAGAATAGAAAACCAAGAGATGAAACCAGTCTCTACTTGCTGTCTGATCTTTGATAAACCAAACAAAAGTATACACTGGGGAAAAGAAACCCTATTCAACAAATGGTGCTGGGAGAACTGGATAACCACACGTAAAAGACTGAAATTCCACCCACACCTTTCAGCACTCATAAAAATTGACTCGAGATGGGATAAAAGACTTAAATCTAAGGCACAAAACAATAAAAATCTTTGAAGAAAGTGTGGGGAAAACTCTTGACAATGTTGGACTGGGTAAAGATTTTATGACAAAGACTTCAGCGGCCATCACAACAACAAAAATTAACAAATGGGACTTAATTAAGCTGAAAAACTTCTGCATAGCTAAGAACACAACTAATAAAGCAAAAGACAATCTTCAGAATGGGAAATGATATTTGCAGGGTATGACAAAGCGTTGATAAATAGAATCTACAGGAAGCTAAAATTAATCAACAACAACAAAAAAGTAAACAATCCCATCTACCACTGGGCAACAGATATGAACAGAACCTTCTCTGATGAAAACAGACAAAAGGCTAACAAACATTTGAAAAAATGCTCATTGTCCCTGATCATCAGAGAAATGCAAATCAAAACCACCCTGAGATATCACCTAACTGCAGAGAGAATAGCCCACATAATGAAGTCTCAAAGCTGCAGATGCTGGCATGGATGTGGAGAGAAGGGATCACTTTTACACTGTTAGTGAGATTGCAAACTAATATAACCTATTCGGAAGGAAGTAGAGAGAATCTTAAAAGAACTCAAACTAGACCTCCCATTTGATCCTGCATTCCCATTATTAGGCATCTACCCAGAAGAAAAAAAATCATTTTACCGTAAGGACATTTGCACTGTTTATTGCAGCTCAAATTAGCATTACCAAATTGTGGAAACAACCTAAATGCCCACTAACCCAGGATTGGATTAATAAGCTGTGGTATATGTATACCATGGAATACTATTCAGCCATTAAAAAAGATGGAGACTTTATATCTTTTGTATTAACCTGGATTGAGTTGGAACACATTCTTCTTAGTAAAGTATCCAAGAATGGAGAAGCAAGAATCCAATGTACTCAATTCTAATATGAAGGCAGTAGATGATTTAATATATATCCTCATAAGAGAAAAACTTCAATCAATTCAAGATGAGGGGCAGGAAAATGAGGGAGTGGAGAGAGGGGAGGAGGGAGGGAGTTAGGAGTTATGGTGTATGGCACACACCTCTTGGGTGCAGGAGACAATTATAAGACAACTTCTAAGAAACAGAAGCAGTGTAACCTAATTTTTTGTACCCTCAATGAATTCCAAACAATAAAAATATTTATTTAATAAGTTCATCAATAAATGAGAGAACACACACATTAGAATTATTAATTATAACAGAGGATTATGGTAAAAGGAATTGGTAAAAGGTAAAGAAGAGCTCAGACAACTCAATGATAAGAAGATAAACAACTTATTTTTTAAATTGGTATTTGAATAGATACTTCACAATAGAAGATAATATGAATGACAAATAAATGTATGAAAAGATACTCAACATCATTAATGCCGTGTCTGAAAGCAGCAGCTGCTACTTTACCACAGTCAATTGCAACGTGGAAATGCAGGCTTAGTGCTATTAAGTATTCTAACTTTTCCAAAAAAGATACAGATTCAGTTTTTACCTAAAATCTTTCCTTTTTCAAAGTCTGAATCAAATTCAAAATATTTTTAAAATATCACATAGGTCAAACAAAGCACATGCGCAGAACTATGGCTTGTTTGTGACTTCCATTAGGAAGTCTAGGTTTTCTATCCGGAGAGAGACATGATAGAGGGTGACTTTTGAGAAGATGTTTCTGGCAGCAGTGTGCACAATCTAGGCTGGAAGGGAGAGGGTGAAGCCAGGGAGAACAAGCCGCAAGCCCTCTCCTTGGGGAGGAGAGGAAAGGCCTAGGGTGAAGGCATGAAGCAGGGTATGCCCCATTCAATCCTCCCTCCATAAATGAACTGGACAAGGCCCAAGCAGAGATGGAATCTCTGTAGCATCATTTCCCCAAGGAACCCAGCACATGCTGTCTCCATTCAAAGACCACTCATCTACTGACATTTGTCAACGCCACTCAGCCAAGATCCCACCCCCTGAGATGCCCGAGGGACCTCAGCACTTTCTATATGGCACTAGTGAGGGAATCTGCCTACCAGTCCCAGAACGGTCATTGTTCTGTTACCTTAAGTAAACGGCAGGAGTGTGGAGGCTGCTCCACCTGGGTACCCAAGGGCAATCCTCTGGACAACCAGCCCTTCCTCTCAGATAAAGTAAAGGAGCAGTAAGAAAACATTTGCAAAGCACCCCCACCACCCCGCCACAGTTTGCAGGGGTGGGGAGGGGGTGCCCTGTAAATTATTAAGAATACTGACTTGAGCTAAAGGGAGCCATGGAAACTTCATTATTATGCGTGGAGTGCGGTTGTCTTTAGAATATTCTGCTTGCTTGGTTTCTAATTTCCTTTTCTTACCATGAGTCTTTCTTCCTCATAAATCCTTGCATCTCAATGTTCTGTTCTTTCCTCTTTTGTGTTCTGAACTAGGAGTTCTCACAACCCCTCCAAGGTTAATCTACTCCTCCGAACACCGCAGGCTGCAGGTGGTACAGTGCACGCAAACGGCTCCTGAAGGCAGCTGACGCCCTCCTGCCCTCACCCTCTGGAGGGCCGGCTGCTCCAGGGACCTGTCAGGGAGGGAAGGGAGGAGGGCGCGGGAGCGGCTGTTGGGAGAGCGAAGTGGGCAGGGAGTCCTCCCACTCTTCCCTCCTCCTGGTCCAGCTGCCCAAAGAAACACTCTCCAGCTGTTTTTCTAGAACAAATCAACCAGGCACCAAGGAGCATTTTGTTAATCTGACAGCCGGCTGATCACCGAGGCAGGACTTCCGGTCGCCCCCCTTCGCCCCCCAGCAATGGCACTTATCCCAGAAGAGGCAGCAAGTGCCCTCTAGTGGGGGTGAGACTCACCCTGAGAGGCACATTCTCAGATCCTGCCTGAATTGGGTACTCAGAGGCTTAGCAAATGACACCAAAAAGAAAAAAGAAAAGGGAGGAAATAGAGAAAATAGGCAAATAGGCGATTGGAGTCTTCATCTCTAAAAACCAGAGAGAAAGGCTGCCTTCGTATCAGGAGGAGTCTAACGTATGGTGCACCATTGTAATTAGGCCACACTTCTCAGCCAAAAGCAGCACGCTGGGGAGGGGCCAGCAGTGACCTCTGAGTAGGAGTGTGAGTGTGTGGTGGGCTCCACTGGCCGGCTCTAGGAATCTGTTCCCTGGTACAGAGAGTGCCAGACCTCAATTTGCTCCTGCCCCCTGCTCCTGCCTTTGAAATGTGTTGAAGCAGATACAGCTGTTTAAACTGGCGTCCTTGTTTATCTTTGGGTTCCCAGGACCTAATATTTAAGTACCTGAACTGAATGTAAATTGCTGTAAGCTTGTTTACTGCAAAATAATAGAAAAATTTCAGGGGATAGTGGTTGGGGCCACAATTCAACCATTCTGATTTCTCATACAAACTACCCTGCTCCCCAGTTTCCGCCAGATATTAAAAGGAGGAGGATGGTGCTGGACTTAATATTTCATGCCCTGAGGTCAACATAATATAATGGGGAAATCTTGGCTTTTGGAGTCAGACTAAACTGGATTTAAATATGAGCTCTTCCATTAACTACTAGTTGTGGGATCTGTAGCGGTTTAAAAACTTGTAGACATCGATTTCCTCATCTTTAAAATGGAAATATTAGTATCTATGTTAGAATCTATATATTTTGTTAAAAATAATGTAAACCATTTAAGTCATGCATAAGCATGTTTAATAGCATGGAAATTTTATGGTATTTTAAGTACCAAAAAAAGAAACATTATACAATGTCACCATTTCATAAAATGGAATAACACCATTTTGGGGGTGTCCCAAGTTTTCTGCATGTTTGTGCCCATCGCTACCACATACACATAACCCCATGTTGGAGACATGTGGGCCCACCTAGTACTTGGGTCCTGCAATGCCAGCGTTCTAATTTGGCCAGACTGAAGAGAAACTCAGGCATGGAGGGCAGGTGTAACATGTTTTATTCAGCTCAAGGGCAGCTGGTGAGCTAAGATATGTGGGAGGTCCACCCTGGCTCCTGGCAGCTAGGGAGATAAATTATACATCACAATCTGCATTCCACAATCCACCCAAGAAAAAGGTCCTGTACACCTTTATACCTAGAACAGAAGCAGCAACATGCCAGCTGCACTTGCACAAGCATGACTTCACTGTACGCTACTATGGCTACCTAGGAGCACAAGGTGCCTTCCCATAGGTGAGAAAGCCCAAACACTTTTCTTTACCCTCAGGTCCCTATCCACTTTTGCTGGGTCTCTTCAAGACCACTCCCTCCGTGATCGCTATTGCTTCCTCAACGGAGGAGTCGCTGCATCTTTACCATTACTGCTTGCTCACATTTTCCCCAGAAAAGCACGGTCTGGAAAAAAAAAATAATAAAAATTTAAAAAAGCACCATCTGAGAGTTCACATTCCAACCCCCACAATGAAAAATACTGGTGAGCGAATGAATAGCTGCCTTACACTTTCAGGTTTATACACATTGAGCTAAAGGGAATTAATTTAATCTAAGACACAAGAGACTTAGCACTGTCAGAAATTAGTATTTAACCAGTAACTATCTTGTTTATAAAATGATAGAGAAAATGTACTAGAATGGACAGTCTATTGGTCTGCTGTACTCTATTGTTAGTAAAAACTGGTTCAACCCTTTGGAAAACTATCTATCAAGAGTCTATAAAACAGCATACCGTGTATACCAGTCATTCTACACCTACAAATCTATCCCAAGAAAATAATTTAGAATACGTAAGAAACTTTATGCATAAAGATGTTTACCATACTATATTTATACCAGTGAAAAACTAGGGAATAAAGACTAGAAAAAGTAACTGCTCAAGGAATAAGTATATTATGATATAACCAAAGGTTGGAACAATTACTTAAATTGTGGCAAATGGTCCCCCCAAATGGCTGCCAACATTATGAGTGATCTTTTTATTTGAATATTCACCTCAACATATAAGAAGTGAGAATAATTTTGAATTCAGTAAAAATAAGGTTTACTATTTTTTTGATTCAACCAATATTTTATTAAATTACTTATATGGCCAACTCACTGTGTTAAGTATTGTGTGGAATTCACATAAAGGAGATGTAGTCTAGTAAACGCTTGATTTTTGTTCCATTTATTTGTTCCATAATAAGATTTAGTGAGCAGTGAGTTTTGAAAATTATAACACTTTTCCTGTATTGAAAAGGACTTACAGGCTTGTACATTGGGGTTTAAATTACATGCAAAATTGTGCGTGTGTGTGGCATGTGGGTGCATGTGTGCATACATTCATTCCTTTTTTTCTGAGAAGAGGTGAATTATTTTCTGAATTCTCAGAAAAGTTCAATGACCCCCAAACATTAAAACTTATGTGCACAATGCAAGATAAGCTTAGAACTGTAAGAGAGACTCAAACAAAGGGCTCTTTCTGCCCCAGGCCCTTCAACTGCCTACATGGCACTTGGAACTGGGCTACATGCTAAGAACCAAGTATTATACAACGTAAAAGAACATAAGCCTCAGGATTAGAAAGCAATTTTAAAAGTTAGTGTTAAACAGTTCAGTGTTACAGAAAAGAAGGTAATAGTTGGTAACTTCTGAAATAGGAAAGACAACTCTGAATAGAGTCTTGAAGGACTTGTAGGGCTTGTGCGATTGGACTCAAGACAGTGCATCCTAAACAGAGCTACAGAGGAGGCTATGAGCAGGAAATGGCCAGGGACAGAAGCTCCTTGCATCCTTTGCCAAGGGGCTTTTAGACCCAAACATTTTGCAGCCCAACTGTTCTTCAGCCCAGTTCCTAAGGTTGACACCCCTGTTACGCATTGATGGGTGGGCCAGAAAAAAAGCTTTACTATTTTAAAAAGATAGGCTTTGGATTAGGTAATCTCTAATATCACTTGTCACAGGTTGGGTTCTTTGGAAGCAGATGTTGAGTCAGAGTTTGGGTTTAAGATGCTTATTTGGGATCAACACTTGTGAGAGGAAAGAGGCTTAAGCAGCAGCAGAAGTTAAGCTGCAGTACAGACCCAAGGAAACATCAGCCACTCCACTCAGGAGCTCTAGAGCAGACACTTCGCACAAGAGTATGCCACATTGGGTCAGAATGGCCTGACCTTTATTTTGTCTCCTCGTTCAGTCACCAAATGCAGGCTGCATGCAAAAGGGCATGACCTCAGATGAGGTGGTCTTTTGCGCTGACGCCAAATCCCAAACAGCTATAGCTGGTAGCTGTCTGCTGATTACACTCCTCACAGCTGGGCAGCAAGCCTTTCCTGGAAAGATCTGGGTGATGCCTTTCCATATCTGCTACTTCTCTCCTAGGTCTGTGTCCTTATGCTACAATTTAATGTGCTTATTTATTGAACAAACATATTAGCAATGATAATGTTATATAGCATCTTTATAATGCTTTCACATATGGCACACTTCCCTAATTCATAGTATTGAACCAAGGAGAAGACTCTTGAGGGATTTTTTTTAAAGCCCTGCACATATTTTTGTGACATCTGCATTCACCATACTTCAGTAAGAACATTTCACCTAAGAGCAGTTAAAACTGTGAAAAAGTTTGTTTGTGCTTCCCTTTCTCAACACATCACTTTCTCCCTGCTAGTAACTTCTCCCTTCCCTCATACACAGCTATTGTCCTAATACTGGTAAAAAGTCCCTTCACTCATTGTGAGAGCCTACCCCAAGCTCCTCTTCATGTAGTTCCCTCTCTTTTTTTCTGCAACTGGCTAAAGTTAGAAAATGACCAATACATTCATTCATGTATTTTCTATGACAAATGACAAGGCACTATTCTTCCAAACATCCTCAATTTGAAACTCATTTCAATAGTGAGCCCTAGATATAATACCAAAAGCAACAGACAAACAAAAATAGACAAATTGGACTTTATCAAAATTTAAACTTCTGTGTATCAAAGACTGTTATCAATGGAGTGGAAAGGCAACCCTTTGGGAATGGGAGAAGGTATTTGCAAATCATATACTTGATAGGGACTGGTATCTAGAACATATAAGGAACTTCTACAACTTAACAACAAAAAAATCCAATTCAATACTGGGCAAAGGATTTGAATAGGCATTTCTCCAGAGAAGAAGTACAAAGCCAAAGAGTACATGAAAAGGTGTTCAACATCACTAATCATTAGGAAAGTTGTAAATCAAAGCCAATGAGATACCACTTCACACATCATTATAGTAAAACAAAAACAAAACAAAAAGTAGCCAATGTTGATAAGAATGTGAAGCAACTGAAAGACTTGTTCATTGTTGGTGGGAATGTAAAATGGTACTGCTACCATGGAAAACATTAAAGTGGTTGCCGAAGAATTTAGACATAGAATTACCAGATGATCCAGTAATTCCACTTCTTGATATATACCCCCAAAGAACTCAAACAGACATTTGTGGATCCATGTTCATAGCAGCATTATTCACAATAGCCAAAAGGTAGAAATAACCTAAATATCCATCGATGAATAACTGGGTAAACAAAATATGGTATATACGTATGATGAAATATTCTTCAGCCTTAAAAAGGGAGGAAATTCTTATATCTGCTACAGCATGGATGAACCTTGAAGACATTATGGTACATGAAATAAGCCAGAAACGAGAAGGGCAAATATTATACGATTCCACTTACATGAAGTACCCAGAAACTCATAGAAACAGAAAATAGAAAGGTGGTTTCCAGGGTCTAGGAGGAAGAGCAGAATAGAGAGTTACTGTTTAAAGACTACAGAATGATGAAAAATTTCTGGAGATGGATAGTACTGACAGTTGCACAATTATGTGAATATGTATGTATATTTAATGTCACCAAACTCTATACTCAAAAACAGTTAAAATGGTAAATTTTTGTTATGTAAATTTTATCACAATAAAAAAAAAAGAGAGAGAGAGAGAGAGAATATCACTGGCTGGCAAGGCTGTAAGGCCAAGGCATATAAGCTCAATGAAAGCATGAACTACATGGCATAAAAGCTAGAATTTGAAATTAGACAGTCATGAGTTCTAGTTGTTACTCTGCTGATAAATATAACCAAAGAGGCCTTGAATAGCATATTCCATCTTCCAAAGCGATAATTTCATTGTCTCTAAAATGGTGTTAACTATATGTACTGTAATGGACTTTGCCTATCCAGTATCCATGTCCCCTACTTATAAAAGGATGTCAAATTCTTTATTGAACAAACATATTATTCTTTATTGAACAAACAAACCCTTTGCCCATAAGGTTTGGTTGACTGAATCTACTCCCTAGACAAGAGATAGGGAACTTTTTCATAAGGCCACATTCAAGAAACTTCAATCAGATACATTTTAAAATGTACTTTAGTTTGTAAAAATGTAAGTACTATGCACTTAATAATTTCAAAAGCTAAAAACTATTTGCTAATTTTAAAATGAGCTAATCTGCTTTTTGTTGGAAAGCATTGGATTATTCAGTTGCAGCATGGAGGGCTGCAATTTCACTTGATCGTCTAGATGGGTCTCAGTCACTTGTGACCTAAAGGGTGTCTTGATTTGTGTTAGGTAGGAGAATGTAGATTTGTAGCACCAAGTGGTTAAAAAGCTAGAAAACATTTTTGGGACATGTTGCCAAAGGTGTGGGTGTTCTGCATTTTTCCAGATTTCAACTGGATCTTTCTTAGCATCAAACAGTGACTTTAAAATGTCATCTGATGAGAGCTCAATCAATTCCATCTGTGGTTCTTCAGGAACCTTAGTGATATCAATGAGGTGAGGCTGAAATGTTAACTTGATGTCACAATTCTCAAAGTCAGTGAACCTTTCTTTGTATTCTCCAAAAATAGGTCTATAATAGCTGCATATTCTTCAAATGATTCACATATATCATCCTGCTCATCAGTGACCTTTACAACCTGGGGAATATGTTCATCCAAAATTTCCCTTTGAGATCTCACCTAACATGCACAATGTGAGGGTGTTTGGCACACCCCCTGGGTGGAGGGCTCAACTACAATGTGAACTCTACCTTAGAAATGAAAACACTGGGGTGGCACCTGTGGCTCAATGGGTAGGGTACAAGCCCCATGTACCAAGGGTGGCGGTTTCGAGCCTGGCCCCTGCCAAACTGCAACGACAACAACAAAAAGAAATGAAAACACCGTGCTAACCAGTTTGGATGTATGCATTCCAAAATGTATATAAAATCAGCACATTGTACCCCATAAATGCATTAATATATATAGTTATGAATTAATATAAAATAAAATTAGCGATCACAATAAGTGTCATTACTCTGTAATGACAAAGATATAGTGGATGTACCTTAAGTGTAATATTAATAAATATATCTTAAATTTATTTTCTAATAATTAAAAAAAGAAATGAAAACAATGTAACCTAAACATTTGTACCCTCATATTAATCTGAAATTATATATAATTATAATAATAATATAATTATATATATAATTGATAATATATAAATATATATTAAATTATATATTATTACATAATTATATTATTATATATTTATATATTATAAATTATATATATAATTATATATATAATTTATAATCTTAATTTATATATATATATATATATATATATAAATTTTTCCCTTCTGGGTAGATGCCCAGCAGTGGGATTGCAGAGTCATGGATTAATAAACTGTGGTATTTGTATACCATGGAATACTACTGAATACTACTCAGCCACGAAAAAGACAGAGACTTCACATCCTTTGTTTTAACTTGGATGGAAGTGGAACATGTTATTCTTAGTAAAGCATCACAAGAATGGAGAAATAAGAATCTCATGTACTCAGTTCTGATATGAGGACAATGAAGGTCCTAGTACACAAGTGGGGGTGGGAGATAGGGAGAGTTGAGAAAGGGAAGGAGGGAGGGTATGGGGGGTCGTGGGATAGGGTTCACTTTTGGGGAGCAGGACACAAATATAAGAGGGTCCTTATCTAACAAAAGCAATTAATGTCACCTGCTTCAGTGTACCCTCAATGAATCCCCAACAACAACAAAAATTCCCTTTGAAAAAGAAGTGTTTTGAAAAAAGAGCTTTTCTGAAATGCTTGGATGTTTTGCCACATATCATATATGGACTATTTTATTTTGCAAAGAAATATTCAAGTTGTTCAATTCGACAAGGTATCACACAGAAATGCTATATTACTATAGAAATCTTTCTTCAGTAATTTGCATTGCTTGATTCTGTTATTCATAAAATTTAACTATCTGTTCTCAGAGATAAAATTTTGGTTAATACCTGTCCCTGCAACAGTCAACACACTTTAGAATGCTGGGAAACTTATACTGAATACCTCATTATTTAACTTTAGCATGTTCCAAAACTAATGATACTCCGTTCCATTTGCGTGAATATAGTTAATACTTCTTAAAACTTGTAAAGTGTCAGTTAAAATAGTAACTTTAACACAGATATTTTGCTGATTTATGATATGATGAAAAGAAATGAGAGCATCTGAATCTGTTAATACTTTTTTATCTGTGCAATAAACCCTTCATGTTTTCCTGTCATGGAAGGTGCACAATCTGTACATACACTCACTAAATTTACCAAATTCAGTACAACTCATGACATTCATCTTGAAAGTTGTTAAAAATATTTATTCTGTATGTTTCATTCACAAGAGTGTCCAAAACAAGTAACTCTTCATAGCAAAGAAAATCTTTTGTTATGACCCAAATGAAGTATAAAACCTGCAATTAGTGGTGTCAGCTGATTCATTCAAAGCAATTGAATAATATATATTTTCCTTTAGAAGTATTGCATGAAGTTGTTCTATTAAGTTGAAGGCTAATTCATGCTGCCAATCAGTTATAGTTCTCTTTGACAGAGGCAGTTGTTTCTATTTTGAAATGTTATCAGGGTCTAAGCATGCTACAACTTTGCCAATGCATTCTTTCACAATTTCTACATCACTCAATCGCTTCCTTTTTTTCTTGCATATATAAGCTACTTTATAAGTTGCTTCAGTGACATTATTTCTAGGTCCTACTGCTGCTTGAAAGAATTTTCTTTGCTTTTTTATTTTTTAATTTCTGCAATATAACCTTTCAAACATCTCTCTCTAATTTAAAATGTGTGGCAGTTATGAGTGTTACAATGCTGATGAGCATTGAATTTGTTTAATGTTGATATTGCAGTATCACAAAGCAAGCAAATCATCTTGTCTTTACCAGAAACAAGATAATATTGCAATTCCCAATCCTTATTTAAAAATCTATTTTCTTCCTTTTGTGGTCTCTTGGTCTTCTTTGACATGATGGGCTGTTGAGTAGACAGAATTAAAAAAATACTATTGAGCTGTGCAACCATTCACAGATTTTGCTTTGAACATGAACACAGTGCAACATCACCAAAAGCTGATAACAGACTGGCATACTTAACCCCCAAAATCTCACCAACCAGCCTCATGTGGTAGTGGTACCAGTCAGGTAGAAGAAGTTAGAACTAAAACAGAAGAGTAGCAGCCGTCAATTTAGCCCTTATGGCTTACAAATGTTCTAATTGTGCTGGTCAATCTGGGAAGATTATTACATTGAAACTCATTTTATTCTTTGGTATTTTTTAAATATGTTCATTTTTAAATGAAATATAAATGAGATGAAAATATACTAATAAAAATAAAAGGATTTGTTCTGTAAAATTTGGATCCAGTGACAAGGACGTTCTTCAGGACCTAGAAGGCCAAATGTGGTCTTAAGGCTCTGAGTTCCCCACCCCTGCTCTGGACATGGGAGGGCTTATGACCCAGGTCTGATCAATCAGTACATTCCCTCCCTCTGAACAAGGCAGCTGGTTCAGGAATGGGCTTGAAATCAAAAGAAGTCCAACAACAGAGCTAATCCCAAGATTTTGCTGGAGCAGCCTGAAAGAATTTTCCTCTTTTAACAGGGGCTGCCAACATGATAGAAGGTAATTGGGGAGCTATTGTCAGCCATTTGTGACTATGAGGATAAGCCTACCAGAGAATAAAGAAAACAGAGAAAAAACAGAGCCAAGAGATGAAGAGAGTGAGACTGGATCAAAATAGCACTATCTAGTCTCTGGACTCAGCAGCTCCTGAAGTTCACATCTGTCCTTTTTTGGTTACATGAGTAAGTATGTTTGATTTTTTTGTTTATGTCATTCAATTGTCCTTTCTGTTCCTTGCAGCCAGAAAAGTCCTGACTAATGCACTTACCTTGCTGTGTTGTTGAAAGAAGTAAATGTAATGATTATAGAGCAGCCTGGCACATCATTCTCTGTCCTGTTCATCTCTAAATACCACCCAGAACATGGTTAAGTGTCCAACAAATTTTGTTGGGTGCATAGAAAGAATCATGAGAACATAAAATTTCCAATGCCATGCACACGTTATACAAAGTCAGAGTATAAACCCAGGAAAGCCTTGTGCTGCCCTGAGTAGTGAGTTCCCTCCTTTATGAAGCTGAAATGGGCACAATGTGCCAGCAGACGAAAGCTCTATTAGTATAGGCTCATCACTTCAGCCAATTACATTGAACACTCATTTAGTGCCTACTATGTACAAAGTGCTGGTGAAAGAACAGTGGGGAACACAAGCAGACACTTGCAATCAAACACATGATAAGGGTTATTAGATGATTACTGCTATGGTTTGAACATATCCCCCCAAATTCACAGGTTGGAAACTTAATCTCTAATGCAACTGTGTTAAGAGGTGGACCTTTAAGAGGTGATTAAGGCATGAGGGCTCTGCCATCATGAGTAGATTAATGCCATTATTTCAGGAATTCGTTTCTGATATAAAGAATGAGTTTAGCCCTCTTTCTTTTCTGCCATCTTGTATACTCTCTTGCCATCAGCCTTCTGCCATGCAACAACACCACACAAAGACCCTAGCCAAATGCTGACCCCTTGATATTGGACTTCCCAGCCTACAAAAAACCTGTGAGAAATAAATTTGCTTTCTTTATAAATTAAACAGACTGTGGTATTCTGTTACAGCAACACGGGAGATTACACAAAGAACTAGGTCATCTTAGCACTCTGGGAGGGCCAGGCAGGTCATTCGCCTAAGTTCAGGAGTTGGAGACCAGCCTGAGCAAAGTGAGACCTCGTTTCTACTAAAAATTGAAGAACTAGCCAAATGTGTGGTGATGGGCTCCTACAGTCTCAGCTACTCAGGAGGTTGAGGCAAAAGGATTGCTTGAACCCAGGAGTTTGAGGTTGCTGTGAGCTATGATGCCACGGCTCTCTACCCAGGGCAACAGAGTAAGACTCTAAAAAAAAAAAAAGGAGATCTGTCACTCTGTATGGAACCATACAAGGCACTTCTGGGTGGAAGTGGCATTTGAGCTGATTTTTGAAAACAAGCATGCATGCACACTAACATTGCCAGGAAAAGAATACCTAGGATAGCAGAAGAGTAAGCTCCTTCAGCACTCCTACATAAATTAGCCTTTGCAAGTGGGGAAGGTATAATTCTTTTTAATAAGGCATTAGTCTGGTTTTTTGTTTCCACCAACTTTTTCCACTCCCTATACTTCCTCCTTTGGAAGAAAAAAATCTTCTCTTATGGCAAATAATGTAATGAACTAATATAACATTAGTTCAAAAAGCATCACATCAAGGTATAATATGATTCTTGTAATTATTTGACAAATAAGCTCTGCAGCTAGAGGAGGGAGATGAATTGCTTTCCACGTGATTTAAGGGATGCTGAGCACATACCTGTAATACAGCTAATTCTAGGACTCAGAGAAGTGCAGCCTTTCAAAGACCAATGTCTCATTCATTTATTCTACCAAAAGCTCTTAATTTATCCATAAGGCAATGACTGTGGGGTTAGATGAGTAACAATAGATGAGATCCTTAAAACCACCACATCTCACCTAAAATGGACTATACCTGCAAAAACTTTATTTTACTAAGGAAGTAGCTATAATTGCTACCAAAGAAGTAGAGTGATTTCAGGCACTGAAAACAATAAGGTACCAAAACAACACTGAAGGTGATCTGACAGGAAGCTAGAGAGACTCCAGAACTCAGTAGCATTTGGAGTGAGAGTCTGAGAATCTTGATGCAATAATGATCCAGAATGCCCTTTTCCCTTATCTAGTCTATGGATCCTTTAAAAACCAATTCAGTACCACTGGACTTGGGAATTCTATTCCTGGGTATATGCCCAAGAAAACTGAAAACATGCTCACTAAAGACTTGCAAACAAATGTTCATAGCAACGTTCTTCATATATCCCACAGGTGAAAACAACTGAAATGTTAATAGATGAACAAAACGTATATCCTTATGATGGAAAATTACTCAACCATGAAAATGAGGTAGTTATGATATGTATAAACTTTTAAAACATTGTACTAAGTGAAAGAAGGCAGACACAAAATGCCACATATTGTATGATTCCATTTATATGAAATGCCTAAAACTGGGAAATCCATAGAGACAGAAAGTAGGTTATTGGTTGCCAGGAGCTTAGAGGAGGAAAGAAGGGAGAGTGACTGCAAATAGGGTTGAGCCTTTTTTTTTTGGGGGGGGGTAATTAATAAGTTCTGGAATTAGATAGTGGTGATGATAGAACAATTTACACTAAAATGGAATTGTATGCTTTAAACGAGTGAATTTTGTGGTATATAAATTATAGCTCAATTGAAAATTTAAAAAAAAATTTTAAAAACATAGGTTTTTTTTATAAAAAACCTAAACTTCATGAAGTTCCAACTTCATGAAGACTTCCTTAAACCTCCTGGTTACAATTAACCACTGTGTTCTGTGTGCAGCCCTTAGATCACACTTTCACTGTGGAAAAGCATTATTTTTTTTTTCTTTATTGTTGGGGATTCATTGAGGGTACAATAAGCCAGGTTACACTGATTGAAGCATTATTTTTTTTTAAACACACCTGCTGCCTTTGATGATTGTGAGTTCTTTGGAGGCAGGACAACGTCTTGTCTATGTCTATATCTTCAGCAGGGCACAGTGCTTAAAGCTCAGTACGTATTCAGAAATACATGTTGAATTGAAGAGATTATTTTCTAAGACTTTATAATCTATAGAAATATTGAGCAATCCATTTTTAATATAATAAATATTATTTATATAGTGTGTGTAATACTTGGTGATATAAAAATGAAAGATGCATCATCTCCACCTTTGAGGAACTTACACGTTTGGTGAAAATAAGTATATTTACATACCTACAGTACAAGGCAGAAAATAAGTGCCAGGTGAATGGCTAATATCTACACCTCATAGTTCAAAGAATTAAAAGACCGCCTTGGGGTGACAGGGAAGACTTTGTAGAGGTATTGGCATGAAAGTGAGCTTCAGGGATGCAACATATGCTAACATGAAATCTTCAGCTGAGGCAGACTCCAGGAAAAAAAAAAAAAAACACTTTCAAAGCAAGTAAAAAGTGGTAAGAAGAGGTGAAGGGGTAGACAATTCTTAAATTTTCGCCCATACTGATGGCATAAAGTGATGCTGAATTGGAGATCAGAAACATTTTTTGGAAAGGATTTCTTTGGAGAGAGAGTTATTAGGTTTGAAGAATTCTACCCTCATTAACTGGGGCAGGGTGGATGAGAGGGAAGGAGGGAAAAGAGAGAGAGAAAGGGGGGAGAGGATAGGAAAAGAGGGGGAAGAAGGGTGATAGGGGAGGAAAGAGGTGCAAGGAAGGGGAAAGAGGTAAAGAGAATTCACTCCTTAAATCAGACCAAGCACAGGACTTTGATGAACCATTTGCAGAACTTAATGTGTGGCTGCTACAGTTTGAGGGACACAGGGGACTGCTGACAGGGTCATCTAAATCAGAGGCCTGAGGTGTGGGATGGAGCTGCACTCACAGAGTTTACCTGGGTGATCCATGTGCGGGAGTGAAGTGTCTCAGTAGAAGACAGCTGGAGATGAAATTGCTCTGGATGCCCAGGGATGGTGAATGGGTAGAGGGGAAGGAAGGTCTCAGAGCAACCCATGAAATTCTCTGAAGAGAGAAATCAGCTTTGAACATCTGCAAAGTCCAGAGAGGACCAGACTGGTCACCTCCCCAGTACTAGTCAACTAAGATCTTTGCTAAAATCCCTTTACTGCTCTGCCTCCCCAAGCTTCAGACACTGGAGGGGTTGAAGGCAGCTTTAGAAAGATGGGAAAAGAATCATCAGAGGAGGTAAGAGAGAAGAAAGAAAGAGCCCCATTACTTTCAAATTTCAGACTTCGAACTGATGGACAGTTTGGGCTGGAGGAGTGGAGAAACTTCAACTTTAAATTAAGATTGAAGTTATAATCCTTACTTCAAGGATATAATCCTTACAAAAGGACTGTCTTTTTAATTGTAATTGTCCCTTTTTTGTTACTTAGTGATTGAGTCCTTTTATTCCTTCTGAGAGACAACCTCTGTTTTTGTCTAGGGGCAAGGAAGAAATGAATAGCCCCTTGGTGGTGATTTAAAAAGAGAGTGGAAATCAAAAATGAATTTGTTTTAAGAACCCATTCGACCAGTTGTTCATGTTCAATATAAACAGTACAGGTAGAAATAGGAGAAGGACTCCTGAGCAAAAAAAAGGGATACAGGTAGCCAGATTCAAGATCTATGCGGAAAAGGACACAGACAAACTCTACCTCTGTGGTGGAGATAGAGAGGGGGAATGAACCAATTAGATGGGCTTCTAGTGCCAAATTAAAGAGTCACTTAAATAATGGAGTACAATTTCAGTATTTTTTTGTATTTATTTTACATAATATATTTTAAGTATTTGAGATCACTAAAACTAAGTATTTGATACTTTTTATTTACGTATTTTAATTGATAAGTAAAATTGTATGTATTTATTATATATAACAACATGATGTTTTGGTATGTTTATGCATTATGAAATGGCTACATCAACTTAATTAACAGATCCATCATCTCACATAGTTATTTTTTTGTGGTTAGAACACTTAAAAACCTACTCTTAGCATTTTCAAATACACAATTCTATATTGTTATTAACTGTAGTCACCATAATGTACCATAGATCTCTTGAACTTACTCCTCCTGTGGAATGAAAATGTTGTGTCTTTTCTTTTTTATTAAATCATAACTTTGTACTTTAATGCATTTATAGGGTTCAGGGTACTGCTTTGATATACAACATGAAATGCTGACATTGAACTGAGTAACACATCCATCACAATTATACTCATTTCTAAATAGTTTTGAAATGTACCATTGCATCATGCACGTTAGGTGAGGTCCCCCCAAATATCCTCCCTCCTCTAATATCTCCCCTTCCTTCACCCCCCCCCTTTCCTTCTACTTTCT
The DNA here is from genome assembly GCF_027406575.1 of Nycticebus coucang. Classification (NCBI taxonomy): domain Eukaryota; kingdom Metazoa; phylum Chordata; class Mammalia; order Primates; family Lorisidae; genus Nycticebus; species Nycticebus coucang. The sequence goes on along the minus strand of NC_069784.1, from coordinate 52,069,763 downwards.
GGACTATAGTTATGTTTTGCCATTCGTATTAAGTGTGTAGGTGGTTATATATTGATTTCATAGTAGTATTGAGTACATTGGATACTTTTTTTTTCATTCTTGAGATACTTTACTAAGAAGAATATGTTTAGCTCCATCCAGGTAAACATAAAAGATGTGAAGTCTCTATCTTTCTTTATGGCTGCATAGTATTCCATGGGAGTACATATACAACAATTTGTTCATCCATTCATGGGTCTATGGGCATTTGGCTATTTCCATGCCTTGGCTATTATGAATTGGGTTGCAAAAAAGTTTGGGTCTTTTGATCAATGTCTCTCCAATCTCCCAGCCTCTGGTAACACCATTTTACTCTCTATTTTTATGAGTTTGACTTTTTTTACACTCCACATATAAGTGAGATCATGCAGTATTTGTCTTTCTGTGTCTGACTTATTTCACTTAACATAATGTCTTCCAAGTTCATCCACACTGCTGCAAATGATAGGTTTTCTTTCTTTTGGTGGCTGAATAGTATTCTATTATGTGTACTGTGGGTGCCAAAAATGAATACACATTATAAGAGATGTTCTCTGTGAATTACTTATTATCTTATGGATATACTTTGTGCACCTCTTGTAATTGCAGAAATCAAACATGACTGGCATTTGTCTTTTGTGATTGGTATATATTGAATATTACAATATAAACACAGTTTTTTTTTCCTTTCTTAAAATGTGTTTACATTTTTTGGCCCCCTCTATATATACCATATTTTCTTTATCCATTTTACACTTAAGTCAATTCCGTAATTTGGACATTGTGAATAGTACCACAACAAACATGGGAATGCAGCTCTTTGACATATTATTTCCTTTGGATATAGACCCAGTAGTGCTAAACCATTGCTAAATCATATGGTGCTGTAGTTCTAGTTTTAGTTTTTTGAAGGGCGTCCATACTGTTTGCTATAATGGCTGTACTAATTTACATTCCCACCAATAGCATACAAGAATTCCTTCTTCATCCTTAACAACACTTAACTTTGATCTTTTATATAATAGCCAAGATCTTTTATATGATAGGGAATCTCATTGTAGTTTGGATTTGCATTACCCTGATGATTAGTAATACTGACCATTTTTCACATATCTGTTGGCCATTTGTGTGTCTTCTTTTCAGAAATGTCTTTTCAGATCTCTTGCCCTTTTTAAAATTGGGTTGTTTTCTTACCATGAAATTGTTTGAGTTCCTTCTATATTTTGTATATTTATCATTTATCAGATATATGGCTTGCAAATATAATCTGCCATTCCATAGGAATGTCTCTTCACTCTGCTGATTGTTTCCTTTGCTGTACAGAAGCTTTTTAGTTTTTTGTAATCCCATTTGCCTACTTTCACTTTTGTTGCCTTTGCTTTGGGGAGTCATATACAAAAAGGCTTTGCCTACATCAATGCCATGAGGATTTTCTCCTGTTTTCTTCTAGTAATTTTACTTTCCAAATTTTTCATTTGAGTTGTTTTGTATGTGGTGTGATATGAAAAATCTAATTTCATTCTTTTGAATGTGAATATCCAGTTCTCACAGCACTATTTATTGAAGAAGGTGTCCTTTCCCCATTTTTGTAAAATATCAATTGAACATAAGTGCGTGGATTTATTTCTGGGCTCTCTATTCTGTTCTGTTGGTCTATGTGTCTGTTCTTATGCCAGTACCATGCTATTTTGATTACTATAGGTATGTAGTAGATTTTCAAGTCAGGTAGTATGATGCCGCTTGCTTTGTTCTTTTTGCTCTAAATAGGTTTATCTATTTGGGGTCTTTTGTGGTTCCACACAAATTTTGGGGTTGTTTTTCTATTTCTTTAAAAAATGTTATTGAAATTTTGATAGAGATCACATAGAATCTGTGCTTTGGTAATACGGATATTTTAATCATATTAATTATTCTTTGGTAATATGGATATTTTAATAATATTAATTATTCTAATACATGAACACAGGATATCTTTCCATTTATTTGTATATTTTTCTATTTCTTTCATCAATGTTTGATAGTTTTCAGTGTATAGCTATTTCACCTCCTTAGTTAAGCTTATTCCTAAGTATTTTTTCTTTTTTAGCTATTGTAAATAGGATTACTTCCTTGATTTCTTTTTTGAACAATTTGTTGGTAATGTATAACAACTATTGGTTTTTGTTATGTTGATTTTGTATCTTGCAACTTTACTGAATTTGTTTACTAGTTCTAATAATGTTCTGGTAGGGTTACCTTTTATTTCTTCTTATTGTCTGATTGCTCTGAGTAGGACTTCCAATGTACTGTATTAAACAGAAGTGGTGAGAATAGGAATCCTTGTGTTTTTCCTGATCTTCAAGGAAAAGTTTTCACAGCACTATTACCTCACAGCAATGTACTTTCACAGTAATGTACCTCAACACAGTAAAGGCCATATGCTTTGTATAACGTATGGCCTTTATTGTGTTGAGGTACATTCTTTCTGTACCTAATATATCGAGAGATCTTATAAGGGAATTATGAATTTTGTTGAATGCCCCTTCTGAATCTATTGAGATGATCTTATGGTTTTTGTCTTTCACTCTATTAATGTGGTGTATCACATTTGTTGAGATGTGTAAGTTGAACCATCTTTGCATCCCTGGGATAAATCCCACTTAATCATGGTGAATGATACTTTTAAAGTACTATTGAATTCAGTTTCCTAGTATTTGATTGAGAACTGTTACATCTATGTTCACCAGGGATATATGGCTTATAATTTTCTTTTCTTATAGTATCCTTGCCTGGCTTTGGTATTAGGATAATGCTGGACTTATAAAACGAGTTTGTAAGTTTTCCTTCTGTCATAGTCTGTTCAGGCTGTTACAAAAAATATCTTAGACTGGGTAATTTATAAACAACAGAAACTTTTCACTTACAGTTCTAAAGGCTGGAAAGTCCAAGATCAAGGATCCAGCAGATTTATCTTTAAGAGCTTACTTTGCTTTAAAGAGGTGGTCTTCTTGTTGCATCCTCACGTGGTGGAAAGGCATATGAGCTCCCTTCAATCTCTTTTTATAAGGCCACCACTCCATTCACAAGGGCTGAGCCCTCACAACTTCATCATTTCCAAAGACTCCTACCTCTTAACACTATCACATTGGGGATTAAGTTTCCACATATGAATTTGTTGGGGGGAACACTGACATTCATACCATAGCACTCTGCTCTTCAATTTTTTTGATGAATTTGAGAAGCATCATTATTAGTTCTTTGAGTAATTGGTAGAATTCAGCAGAAAAACCATCAAGTCCGGGGCAGCGCCTGTGGCTCAACGGGTAGGGCGCCGGTCCCATATGCCGGAGGTGGCGGGTTCAAGCCCAGCCCCGGCCAAAAAAAAAAAAAAAAAAAAAAAAAAAAAACCATCAAGTCCTGGACTTTTCTTTGATGGGAGAGGTTTTATTATTGGTTCAATCTCCTTACTTATTATTATTCTGCTCAGATTTTTTTTCCTTCATCAAAAAACTTTTATTTTTTTCTTTTTTGCTTTTCTACATTTTTTTAAAATTTCAGATTAATATGAGGGTAAAAATGTTTATGTTATGTTACATTGCTTTCATTTCTAAGGTAAAGTTCAAATTGTAGTTGAGGCTTTTATGATCCCACAAATTGCCCTCCCTCTTCACCCCTTACCTTTCTCTCTTCTCCCCACTTCTTCCTCTCCCCTTCCCCCTTGCTAGACTATACTTCTCTAAAAGAATACTTTCTTTCCTGTGGGCATATAATTGTTTATGTATTGGTTTCATATTAGTATTGAGTACATTGGATACTTTTTTTTCCATTCTTGAGATACTTTACTAAGAAGAATGTACTTGAACTCCATTCAGATAAACACAAAAGATGTGTATAGTATTCTCTGGTATACATATACCATAGTTTGTTAATCCATTCCTGGGTTGATGGGCACTTGGGTTGCTTCCACATCTTGGCATATGAACTGAGCTGAAATAAACATTCTAATGCAAATGTACTTGTGGTAATACAATTTTTTTCTTCTGGGTAGATACCTAGTAATGGAATTGCAGGATCAAATGAAAGGATCACTTTTAGTTCTTTGAGAATTCTCCATACTTCTTTCCATAAAGGTTGTATTAGTTTTCAATCCCACCAGCAGTGCAAAAAAGTTCTCTTTGCTCCATATCCATGCCAGCATCTGCAGATTAGGATTTTTGTGATGTGGGCAAATCTCACAGGAGTTAGGTGGTATCTCAGAGTGGTTTGATTTGCCTTTCTCCCCGGGCCAATGAGCATTTTTTCATATGTCTGTTGGTCATTTGTCTACCATCTTCAGAGGAGTTTCTGTTCAAGTCTCTTGCCCACTTATAAATAGGGTTGCTTATTCTTTTCTTGTTGATTAATTTGAGTTCTCAGTAGATTCTAGTTATCAGCCCTTTGTCAGATTCATAATATGCAAAAATCTTCTCCCATTCCAAAGGTGGTCTGTTTGTTTTAGTTGGGGTAACCTTAGCTGTGCAGAAGCTTTTTACCTTGATCATGTCCCATTTATTTATTTTTAGTGTTGCTGCAATTGCCAAGGGGGTCTTTTTGATAAATTCTTTTCCCAGGCCAATTTTATCAAGAGTTTTCTTCACAATCTCTTCTAGAATTTTTATTGTTTTATGCCTTAAATTTATCTCTTATCTAGCAACAGTTAATTTTCGTCAGTGGTGACGGATGTGGGTCCAATTTTAGTCTTCTACATGTGGGTAACCAATTCTCTCAGAACCATTTATTTTTTATTATTTTATTTTATTTTTTTTTTATTGTTGGGGATTCATTGAGGGTACAATAAGCCAGGTTACACTGATTGCAATTGTTAGGTAAAGTCCCTCTTGCAATCATGTCTTGCCCCCATAAAGTGTGAACCATTTATTAAACAGGGATTCTTTTCCCGCATGCATACTTTTGTTGGTTTTTCAAAGATCAGATGGTGATACGTGGCTGGGTTCATCTCTAGGTTCTTTATTCTTTTGCATAGTTTTCTATTTTTGTGCCAGTACCATGCTGTTTTGATCACTACAGACTTACAGTACAACCTGAAGTCTGGTAATATGTGCCTCTAGATTTTTTTTGTCTTAAAATTGTATTGGCTATACAGGATTTTTTCTGGTTCCATATAAAGTGAAGTACATTTTTTTAAGTTCTTCACAGTATAATGTTGGTGCTTTGATGGGGATTGCATTAAGTCTATAGATCTCTTTGGGTAGTATAGACATTTTAACAATGTTGATTATTCCTAGACACAAGCATGGTATGTTCTTCCACTTGTTAGTATCTTGGGCTATTTCTTTTCTCAGGGTTTCATAGTTATTTTATAGAGATCCTTCACATCCTTTGTTAGATGTATTCCCAGGTATTTCATTTTCTTGGAGTTACTATAAAGAATATTTTGTCTTTAATTTGATTCTCAGTTTGACTGCTATTGACATACATGAAGGCTACTGATTTGTGGATATTGATTTTGTATCCTAAAACATTACTATATTTCTTGATCACTTCTAAGAGCTTTGGAGTTGTGTCCCTGGGGTTTTCCAAGTATAAGATCATGTAATCTGCAAAAAGCAAGAGTTTGAACTCCTCTTCATTTGAAGACCCTTGATCTCCTTCTCTTACCTGATTGCTTTGGCAGGGACTTCTAGCACTATGTTGATAGCAGTGGCAAGAGTGAGCAACCTTGTCTAGTTCCAGTTCAAAGTGGTGGAAATGCTTTCAGTTTTATTCCATTCAATATTATATTGGCTTGTGGGTTTGCTGTAGATGGCCTCTATCAGTTTAAGAAATGTCCCACCTATCCTGCTTTTCTTAAGTGTTCTTATCATAAAAGGGTGTTAGATATTATCAAATCCTTTTCTGCATCAATTGAGAGAATCATGTGATCTTTGTTTTAATTTATGTGGTGAATTACATATATAGATTTAGATATGTGGAACCAACCTTGCATCCTTGGGATAAAACTCACTTGATCATGATGTGTAACTTTTTTAATATGTCACTATATTCTGTTTACTAGGATCTTATTGAATATTTTTGCAGTGATATTCATTAATGATATTGGCCTATAGTTTTCCTTTTTTCTTGGGTCCTTTCCTGGTTTTGGAATCAAGGAGATATTTGTAGAATGTGTTGGGGAGGATTCCTTCCTTCTCTATGATTTGGAATAGATTATATAATATAGGTACTTGTTCCTCTTTGAAGGTTTGGTAGAGGCCAGTGTGGTGGCTCACACCTGTAATCCTAGCACTTTGGGAGGCTGAGGCAGGTGATTTGCCTGAGCGCACAGGTTCAAGACCAACCTGAGAGTGAGACCCCATCTCTAAAAATAGCCAGGGTGTTGTGATGGGCATCTGCAGTCCCAGCAGCCCAGGAGGCTGAGGCAAGAGGATTGCTTGATCCCAAGAGTTTGAGGTTGCTGTGAGCTATGATGACACAGTACTCTACTGAGGATGATAAAGTGAGACTTTGTCTCAAAAAAAAAAAAGTTTGGTAGAATTTGGGGGTGAAACCATCAGGTCCAGGGGTTTCTATGTATTGTGATGCAATTTCAGTGCTCAATATAGGTCTATGAAAAATTTCTAATTCTTTCTAGTTGAGTTTAGGAAGGTGGTGTGATGCCAAGTATTGGTCCATTTCCTCTACATTTTCATATTTCTAGGCATAGTGTTTTGTAATAATCATTGCAGATCTTTTGTATTTCTGTGATATCTGTTGTTATTTCCCCTTTTTCATTTCTGATTGAAGTTATTAGAGATCTTACATTTCTGTTTCTGGTTAGTCTGGACAAGGGTTTATCAATTTTATTAATCTTTTCAAAGAATCAAGTTTTTGTTTTGCTGATCTTCTGAATGATTCTTGTGTTCTCAATTTCATTTAATTCTGCTCTAATTTTGGTTATTTCTTTTCTTCTGCTGGGCTTAGGGTTGGATTGTTCTTCCTTTTGCAGTGACTTGAGACAGCTCAATAGGTTGGGTACTTTCTTTCTGTTTTCTGGATGGAGATATCTAATGCTCTAAATTTGCCTCTTGGGACTGCTTTTGCAGTATCCCACAGGTTTTGATAGCTTGTGGCTTCATTATCATTTTGTTCAAGAAATCTGTTGATCTCATCTCTCACCCAGCCATTATTCAGCATAAGGTTATTTAGTTTCCATGACTTTATTAGGCCAAGAAGAGTTCTGTTCGTGTTAAGTTCAACTTTTATTCCATGAGAGGTCTGCGAATATAGAAGGAATAATTTTTATTCTTTTGAATTTGTTCAGGTTAGACTTATGTCCTAAGATACGATGAATTTTGGAGGATGATCCATGGGCTGATGAGAAGAATGTGTATTCAGTTTTGTTAGGATAAAATGGTCTGTATATGTCTATTAAGTCCAATTGTTCTAGAGTTGTGTTTAAGTTTATTATTTATTTGTTTAGTTTCTACTCGAAGGATCTGTCCAGTACTGTCAAAGGGTGTTAAAATCTCCAACTATTACAGTGCAGGAAGATATATTGTTCAGATCATCAGTGTTTGTTTTATGTATTGAGGAATTTTTAGGTTGGGTGTGTAATATTAATTATTGAAATCTCTTCATGTTGAATGCTTCCCTTGACTAGTATGTAGGGTCTACCCTTGTCTTTCCTTATTTTTGTTGGTTTAAATTTAATTGTATCTGCAAAAAAATTGCAACACCTACTTTTTTGATTTCTATTTGCCTGGATTGTTGTTTTCCATCCTTTCATCCTGAGTTTATTTTATCCTTTGAGGTTAGGTGTGTTTCTTGGAAACAATAGATACTGGGCCTGAGTTTTTTTTTAACCAGTCAGTCAGTTGTGTCTCTATAGAGGGATATTCAAGTCATTCACATTTATTGAGGGAACAGATAGGTATGGTAGAGTTTTGATCATTACATTTTTCAGAGGTCAGAGCTTATTTAAAACCCTCGTGCCATTGCGGAAGCTAGAATTTGTTATTTAATTTCTGTGTTTATTTTGGTGATGGACCATCACACTCATCATTACAAAGAATAGGTCTGAGTACTTCCTGTAGAGCTCGCTTGGTTATGGCAAATTTCCTCAACATTTGCATGTCAGTAAAGCATTTGATTTCTATATCACAAATGAAATTTAGTTTAGCAGGATACAGAATTCTGAGCTGAAAATTGTTTTGTTTAAGAAGGTTAAAGGCTGATGACCATCTCTTCTGGCTTGAAAAGTTTCAGCTGAAAGATCTGCAGTCATCCTGATATTTTTCCCTTTGGAGGTAATACTTTTCTTATGCCTGGCTGCTTGCAGGATTTTCTCCTTCATATTGACTTTGGCAAAGCTAATTATAATGTGTCTGGAAGATGCTTTGGGCTGTGTCATGCTGGGGTTCTGAAACTATCTACTATCTGAATTTCTGTTTCTACTTGGGAAGTTCTTACCAGGATGTCTTGAAGTAGAGCAACAGCGCCTTTAGGACCATCCTCTTCTCTTTCAGGAATCCCTATAATTCAGATGCTTGATCTTTTAGAGTAATCCCATAACTCTCTCAGGGAATATTCTGTTTTTGTTCTTTTTTCTGCTTCTTTGAATGACTTGCACAGTTCAAAAGTCTTGTCTTCTATTTCTGAAATTGTTTCCCCCATGTTCTACTCTATTACTGAGAAGCTCTACTGTGTTTTGAAGCTCCTCAAATGCCTCTTTCAATTCCCTAAGCTCTGCTATATCTTTCCTCATTATGTCCATAGCCTTGGTGACTTTGTCTTTAAATTCACTAATTTCTTGAGACAACTTTTGGACTTTTTTTGTTTTGTTTTGTTTTCTATTTCCATCTTCTCCTTATTCTAATCATGTTATTTGCCATCCATATTCTGAATTCTATTTCTGGCATTTCAGCAATTTCTCTATGGATGGTATTTTCTGCTGTATCTCCCTTATAATCTCTTGGGGCAGTTGATCTGCTCTGATTTTTCATGTTGCCAGAGTTCTTCTGCTGGCTCTTCCAGCAGAAGAACTCTGTATTTTCAGCTTTTTAAAAATATTAATTATACTTTTTTTAGATGAAATGGTAGGTTATCCCTGAATAGTTATTGAGAGATTATCTAATCGGGGACCCTTAGGAAGCACCATACAGACATATTTTGTAACTAGAACTGGCAGGGTGAGACTGGCTCTGGAGGCCCCAGGATCTGGAGCTAACCTCCCCTCCGCCAAGGAGTTGGAACTTGTGTTTGTGATCCTTCCCCTACAGCCTTGTGAAGGTCCCTTTCAGGACTGCAGCAAGAGTCTCTGAGGGCCAGCTTGCTGAGATAGCACAACCTGATTCTGTCCCAGTGTTAGACTATTCTCTACACAATTCAAGAGTCAGGGTATTTCACTGGAACATCTACTGCACAGAGAAGCAAATATCAAATAAGTTCAGAGAGTCTCCATGGGTTGCTGGGCACAGCAACCAGGCAAGGGCTCTCCAGAGGGCTGGAGAAAGGTATCCTCTAGCAGGAATGAGAGCCAGGAGAGACCCTACTTTCCCACACAAAAGTTAGAATTGTGGCACCAATGTTTTCTTTCCCAGCAGGAGGTGTGCCACTCAGTTCAGTAGCCCACACAATGCGGAGTCCTCTCAAAGAACTTGTCAAACACTCTGGCCTCTGCAGGGGACAATCCATCAGGCAAGGGGGGGAGGGGCAGGAAAAGGTGGGCTATGGGTTTAGGACTATAGATAGAATATTTGTTCACTTTTACAGCAGGTAGAGTGGGGACTAGACTCAGAGGTGGAAATTCCCAGGTGTAGGAGAACCAGGACCTCATGGCTTTCTCCCACGGGGTGAGGTGAAAGGCCCTTGGTTCCCTGCTCACTCACTGAAAGCCCATGGTGAGCCTCCATGTTGGGGGAGGGATCTCCTGTCCCCTTGGCAGCAGGCACCTTCAGACTAGTTACTCCATACCTAATTCTGTTATCTTTCTTCCCCTTTCTCAGCCTTGCAGCTTGTCTCATTGGGGATGATGTACAACTTGATTGCTTCTCCTTGTGCTTAACTTCCCAGTTTCAACTTCTCTGAGTTCCCTGGACAGGAACTTCAAGTGAAAAGCTTACTTAGTTGGCCATCCTGCCCCTCTAAGAGGTGGTTCTTTTAAGAAGTGATCAGGCTATGAAGGCACCACCCTCATGCATGAATTAATAACATTATTATGGAGTAAGTTCCTTATAAAAGGACAAGTTTGGGCCCCTCTTGCTCTCTTACCCTTTCTTGCTTGCTCTCATGCCTTCCACCATGGAGGACACAACAAGAAGGCTCTTGCCAGATGCCAGTCCATCAGTCTTGGACTTCCCAGCCTCCAGAACTGGCACTGATTAATTTGTGTTTGTTATAAATTCCTCATTCTCAGATATTCTGTTGTAGCAGCACAAAACAGACTAAGACAACCATTATTTATAAATAGTCCTATCTCTTGGCTGACAACTTTGAGGAGATTTTCAGGGCCAATGTTTCCTTTCTTTGCAGAGATAATTTTTTAAATTGATAACTTTTATGGTTTGAACGCTGTATCCATACAAAATTCATGTTGAAACTTAATCCCCAATGCAACAGTAGTAAGAAGTGGCACCTTTAGGAGGTGATTAGGCCATGAGGATTTCATTCTCATGGATAACATTAATTCCCTTAAAAGGGGCTTGAGGGAGCAAGTGTTCCATTTTTGGCCCTTTTGTGGCTCTTTTGCCCTTCTGTCTTGTGAGCACACAAGGGCCATCTATGAGGCAGACAGCAAGCTTTCACCAGATGCCAAATCTGCTGGCACCTTGATCCTGGACTTTCCAGATTCCAGAATTGTGAAAATAAATTTCTATTATTTATAACTTGTCTACTCTAAGTATTTTGTTACAGCATCCTGAATAGATTAAGATAATAGCAAACTATTTATAAAAATTGTTCAGCTTTCGAGGAAGTATTTCTGATTTGTCTTCATTTTCCCATTTCATCTGACATAAATGTAGATTCTAGTGCAGATGCTGTATTACTACCAATAGTGTTCTGTTCATAATCCATTCATTGGAAATCTTTGTAATGGAATTATTTTGCATTAGAAGTTTTACTTTGTTAATTGTTATTTTCTTATGTTCTTGAAGTACAAAAGACAGCTTTCTAAACAAGTGTGCCTATATTTGATTCCAAATTTTAATAAAGCAATTTGGTATGTCTCAAGACATAAATGATTCAGATCGCAGATCTTTTAAAACTCTAAAATAACAGTATCATAACACAAGAAACTAGTATTTCAGTACTTTAAAACTGCATGGAATATTCAAGTAGTGGAATACTGAAAGCTGATATTGTAAATCACTCCATTGTGGGCAATGGGGAGCCCGTAAAGATGTTTTAAGAAGGAAATTATGAAGATATATAAACACAAACAGACTCTGTTAGAGTTGTTAAGAGTTGTGGAGAGTATCCCACCTCCTTCTCGTCAAAAGTCAGCAACTTCATTATGAGTCACTGACAATGTATATAGGAAGTTCATTAATGATGGAAGGAGAGATGGGAGAAAGGCACGGAAGAAATGTTTTCCTGTCATCATCCATTCACCTTTCATTAGTAAAAACAGTTCCCTGAATCTCCTTTGAAGAACTGTCTGAAGCTCTCATGGCTCGTGTGGTTTGGTTAGGCTTGACTTCCACTTCGACTCAGAGGGTGGTCAGAAACGATGGTTCTGGAGTTCAGCACAAGTCCCAAATCTAGCAAATGATTCCTCTGAGGCTCAGAATTTCTGCTGGCATGGAGGAGGGAGCTCTTTATTTCCAATTATACCAAGTAGTAAAGAGAGTAAAACTGCTAGAGCCATTGTGTGATGCAGTGGGGACCTCTGAGTCACCAGATAAAGTTTGAGGACAAAGGCAACAGAGTGGGAAATGGAGCTAGAGGCTACAAAAGAAATCAGAAAGCAAAATTATATGAGCTTCTATCTCCAGCTAAACCTGAAGGCAGTTCTCCTGAAGTTTTCAATTATGTGGGCTAATCAATTCTTTTGTCTTCTTTCTTGTTAAACTGGCTGGAGTCAGGTTTTTTGCCATTTACAACAGAAAGAGTCTTAAATGACATGCAAGAAAAAAGTAGGAAGCCATTCATTAGGATTGAGGTTCTGGTAGAATGAAAGAGACTCCTTGGAGAGAAGTCATGAAGGAAAAACAAAGTTTCTATCTCTCATGTTAGAAGGGATTATCTATGCTAAATACCATATAAATTACTAACCCCTCCCCAATATGTTTAGCAGTATAATATCTGTGGCTCAGAGTGTAAGCATAGTTGTCAGACAAATGTGGATTGAAATTTAGATTACTTAGCTTTTGCCACTTAAGATCTGCACATCCCTGGACAAGTTATTTATCTGTTCTCTAATTTCAGCTTCTTTCTCTGTGAAAGGGTGATAGGATAGGACCTATTACTTGAATAGTAAGGATTAAATGGCATAATTCCAGGTGTAATGGAATTCCATTGGAACCTCAATCCTGATGAATGAATTCCATTGGAATTCCAAGGTGTAAGCATTCAACATTCAACTATTATTACTATTATTTTTTTTCTTTTTTCCAAACTTACTGGAAACATCACTGGGGGAAAAATTTTGTTGGAGGTGAAACTATCAGTGTTACCTGCCTGAACATCTATTTTTGCCTCCTTTTCTATCATACTAATAGAAGAGATGACCCTTAGTTAAAGACATAAGCCTTCTCCTGTTCAAGGCTGATCCCTTCTCCTTTATTCTATATAATATCACAAGAGAGAAGGTTATGAGTAGGTAGCCAGAGGCATGCCAGGAACCATAGACAGCCCAATAGAGAACAGTTCTCTCCAACTGTTTTCTCCAAAATTTCCAGCTCCATAGGAATTTTGTTCTATCAATTATTCCTTTTTGTCTTATTTCTTCTCCACTGGGATTTCACCCCATTTGATAAAAAAAAAAAAAAAAATCCATACTAAAATAAATAATCCCCTCCCTGACTCCTCATTGGTAGTTCTCAAAGCGTGAAGAGCTCTTATTTCTGAATCACCTGGGTGCTTGTTGGACTTACTAGACTAGCCAGATCCAGTAAGACATATTGGTGCTCTTGAAGCTGCAGGCTTAACAATTAGCCCAGGTGATTGTGATATGAAGTAGGAGAAAACTGTCTCTATCGGGCTGTCCATGGTACCTGGCATGCCTCTGGCTACCTACTCATAACCTTCTCTCTTGTGGATACTATGGGTATTTCACTTTCCCATGTTCCTCAAGCTGTGAAGGGCACCAATCACCATCCCCCTAACACATACTCTGATTTTATAGACCAAAAAACCGTAAGAGAAAAAAAGACTTCTGAATCTCTGTACCATAAGTCTATTCCATTCATGCCTGCTCTTCTTTTCCTCCTGCCAACATGGAAAATACGTGCTTTCTTCTTCTAAGGTTAATTATGACATTTCTCATCTTCTCCTACCCTCCTAAGCACTTCACTGGATCTATTTTCCTGTTGCTCTCCCTACCTATAGCCATATTTATATCAACATGTAAATCTTCAAAAGACAATCCTCCCTTAATTTCATGAATCAAACACCTCCAGCTACAACACTTTTTCACCTCTTCTCAATTAAACTTCTTGAAGATGTCTATACTTATCTCCCACTCAGTTTCCATATCTATTTAATTTCCACCCCACTATTTCACTGATACTGTACTTACTAAAGTAATGAAAGAGTACTTTATAGTTTAATCCAGTGGACACTTGAGCTTTATATTACTTGACTCCTCATTTCCACCTGACACTGCTGTCTAGTCCTTCTTCTGAAAAACCTTTCTTCTCCTGGCTTCCTTGACTATAAAGACCTAGTCTTTATATTCTTTCTTTCTGTCACTCCTCACTGCATTCAGGTTTCTCTTTCTGTGCTCTTCCTTTAAATCAGCAGTTCTCAACCTGTGGGTCGTGACCCCTTTGTAACAATGAAAATACATCTCAGCATTAGGAAGGTTGAGAACCACTGCTTTAAATAGTGGTGTTCCTCAGAATCCTGTTTTAGTCCTCCTTTTCTCTCTCCCCAGTCTACCCATTCAGTCTGGGAATCTTATGTACTCCTGTTGTTTCAATTACTAACTATGTGCAGAGGAGTCCTACATAAGCATTCCTAGTCCAAACTTATTCTGAGCTCCAACCCACTTAATCAACTGTCTAAAGGCCATTTCCACAAATACCTCATAATCTACATATTCAAAATTAGCTTGCTCATTTCTGGTTTAACCTCTTTCCCAGGTGAATGTCATTATCTGCAAGTTGTCCAGGCCAGAAACGTAGGCATCATCCTTCCTCCCTCCTCCCTCTCACTCTCTAATACCATCCTTGACTTTTTCTCACCTTTACTGTCTACTGTTAACTATTTCCTAAATGTCTCTTACATAGACTACTACAACAGCCTTCTGACTGCTAAATGTCTCTTACATAGACTACTACAACAGCCTTCTGACTGCCCTTTCTCTAGTTTTGCTCCTTTCTAATCCAGAGTGATACCTGGAAAAGTCACAGGTACACTGCCCATCGGGCTCTAAATATCTGCTGTGGTTAAATTTAAAATAATACTGTTTGGATCAAAGATGGCAAATGAGTAACAGCTTCCCTGCAACTGGGCATGGTGAGACTGGGGAGATAAGACTGGCTGGTGATCTCTGGCTGGTGATATCTGCCTATAATCATCCCTTTGAGGATGAAGGGAGTCAGCAAGGGACTTCTGGACCCCAAGAAGAGGACAAAAGCAGTGGGAAACTGGCAAGTGGTTGCGTGTGTTTGATCGACCTAATCACGCCGGCAACCCTGAGTACAAGCAGCAGTGAGACTGCAAACCGGAAAAGCCTTACCTGTGAACTGTTTTGGTGTTTTTGGACTTGGCACTCAGTTGAACTGCCTTGGGGAGAGCTTAGGCAGGAGTGCAGAGAACTTTGGGCATTGTCTGGGGCCCCAGACAGAGCCACTGAGCTGGGCTGCAGGGAGCCACTGTGTGAGAGAACTGCCCTGGCAAGCTCCGCCCTCTGGATCCCAGAGCAAGGAGTGGGCAGGACCTAGTAACCTAGCAACTGAGCAACCTAAAGGCAGGGACTGAGCTGCCATACAGCATTAATCCTTAGGGGCAGAGCGAGACGGGTTTGGCACACTGGAGGCTCGGGCTGTTGCCCTGGGTAGAGTGCCGTGGTATCACAGCCCATAGCAACCTCAAATTCCTGGGCTTGGTGCTGCCTGGACCTCCATAAGATCTGTGCCATGACCCCGCACCAACTGGGCCTCCACATGCCCTGACCAGGAACTGCGGGACCTGTGCAACCCTGCAACCTCCCTTCTGTGTCCTCCCAGCCTCCACACTGACCCGCTCGTCTGACCAGGGATACTGGTTGCTGCATGCCCTCTGGAGCCCTCTCTGCCTCTATGCAGAGCCCTTCTCCTGGCCAGAGACTGCTGAAGCCTTGGGCTCTCTGTGCCAAAGTCACTCGGTGCCAGGCACTCTCAGAACCATGTGCACCACCTCACGCCCTGTTGCTGGATCCGGGTGTGCCACATGCCGGAGCCGCTTCCACAACCAGAACTCCCTAGAGGGAGCAGCCCCATAGGCTCAATCCCTACAAAGATCAACCAACAATAGAGTGATTCCGCTGGGATCTAATCTTGGAGAGACACCTCCCCAGAGACAACGGTGAAAAACAATCATGAGGCGAAATCAACAGAAAAACTCTGGCAATATGAATAATCAGAGTAGATCAACTCCCCCAAGGATCAATGGGGCAGACACAGCACAAGATCTCATGCACAAACAAATAGCTGAGATGTCAGAAATCGAATTCAGAATCTGGATAGCAAATAAGATTGAATTAGAACTCCAAGCAGTAACCCAAAAGATATCTAAAGAATTCAACAAATTCAAAGACCAAATGACCAAAGATTTTGACATATTGAGACAAGAAGTTGCATCCCTCAAAGATCTGAGAAACACAGTAGAATCCCTCAGTAACAGAATGGAGCAAGCAGAAGAAAGGATTTCTGACATTGAACACAAAGTTTTCGAACGCTCCCAAACTCTCACAGAGGACGAAAAATGGAGGGCAAAAACAGATCACTCTCTCAGAGAGCTCTGGGATAATTCGAAGAAAACCTATATTCATCTTGTAGGGATCCCCGAAAGCGACCCGAAAGCGACGAAGTGGCTTCACAAGGCACAGAGTCTCTTCTCCATGAGATTATGAAGGAGAACTTTCCAGACATGCCAAGAGATTCTGAAATTCAGGTAGCAGACAGTTTCACAACTCCAGCATGACTCAACCCGAATAAGACATCCCCCAGACACATCATAATCAATTTCACTAAAGTTAATATGAAGGAGAAAATTCTGAAAGCTGCCAGATGAAATAAAACCATTACCTACAAGGGGAAGAAGAGGATGGTCATCGACTTTTAATCTCCTAAAACAAAATAACTTTCAACCCAGGATCCTATACCCAGCTAAACTGAGTTTCATTTATGATGGAGAAATTAAATACTTCAATGACATTCACATGTTGAAGCAATTTGCCATTACTAAACCAGCTCTTCAGGATATTCTCAGACCCATCCTCCATAAAGACCAGCGTAATCCTCCACCACAAAAGTAAACTCACCCAGAAAAATTTTGATCAAATTCCAACTTCCACAGTCACAAAAGGATTAAAAATGTCCACTGGACTCTCGAAAGGCTTATCAATATGCTCAATTAATGTGAATGGTTTAAACTGTCCTGTAAAGAGGCACAGGTTGGCTGACTGGATACAAAAACTCAAGCCAGATATCTGTGCAATACAAGAATCGCATCTTACATTAAAAGACAAATATAGACTCAAGGTGAAGGGATGGTCATCTATATTCCAGGCAAATGGAAAGCAGAAAAAAGCAGGCATTGCAATCCTATTCGCAGACCCAATAGGCTTTAAACCAACTGAAATAAGGAAGGATAAGGATGGACACTTCATATTTGTTGAAGGTAATGCTCAATATGATGAGATCTCTATTATTAATATTTATGCACCCAACCACAACGCACCTCAATTTATAAGAGAAACTCTAACAGACATGAGCAAGCCAATTTCCTCCACTTCCATAGTAGTTGGAGACTTTAACACCCCTTTAGCAGTGCTGGATAGATCCTCCAAAAAGAAGCTAAGCAAATAAATTTTAGATTTAAACTCAACCATTCAACATCTGGACTTAACAGACATCTACAGAACATTTCATCCCAACAAAACTGAATACACATTCTTCTCATCAGCCCACGGAACATACTCCAAAATCGACCACATCCTAGGCCACAAATCTAACCTCAGCAAATTTAAAAAAATAGAAATTATTCCTTGCATCTTCTCAGACCATCATGGAATAAAAGTTGAACTCAATAACAACAGGAACCCTGCATACCCATACAAGAACATGGAAGCTAAACAACCTTATGCTGAAGGATAGATGGGTTATAGACGAGATTAAGAAGGAAATCACCAAATTTTTGGAACTAAACAACAATCAAGACACGAATTACCAGAACCTCTGGGATACTGCAAAGGCAGTCCTAAGAGGGAAATTTATAGCACTGCAAGCCTTCCTCAAGAAAATGGAAAGAGAGCAAGTTAATAACTTAATGGGACATCTCAAGCAACTGGAGAAGGAAGAACACTCCAACCCCAAACCCAGCAGAAGAAAAGAAATAACCAAAATCAAAGCAGAGCTAAATGAAATTGAAAACAAAAGAATTATACAACAGATCAATAAATCCAAAAGTTGGTTTTTTGAAAAGATCAATAAAATAGATAAACCTTTGGCCAACCTAACCAGGAAAACAAGAGTAAAATCTCTAATTTCATCAATCAGAAATGGTAATGATGAAATAACAACAGACCCCTCAGAAATTCAAAAAATCCTTAACGAGTACTACAAGAAACTCTACTCTCAGAAATACGAAAATCTGAAAGAAACAGACCAATACCTGGAAGGACGCCACCTACCAAGACTTAGCCAGAATGAAGTGGAAATGTTGAACAGGCCTATATCAAGTTCTGAAATAGCATCAACTATACAAAATCTCCCTAAAAAGAAAAGCCCAGGCCCAGATGGCTTTACGTCAGAATTTTACCAAACCTTTAAAGAAGAACTAGTACCTATACTACTAAACCTCTTCCAAAATATAGAAAAAGAAGGGATAATTACCCAACACATTCTACAAAGCAAACATCACCTTGATCCCCAAACCAGGGAAAGAACCAACAAGAAAAGAAAATTATAGACCAATATCACTAATGAATATTGATGCTAAAATACTCAATAAGATCCTAACAAACAGAATCCAACAGCACATCAAAAAAATTATACACCATGACCAAGTGGGATTTATCCCAGGGTCTCAAGGCTGGTTAAATATACATAAATCTATAAATGTAATTCTGCACATAAACAAACTAAAAAATAAGGACCATATGATTCTTTCAAGTGATGCAGAAAAAGCTTTTGATAATATCCAGCATCCCTTCATGATCAGCACACTTAAGAAAATTGGTATAGAAGGGACATTTCTTAAACTAATAGAGGCCATCTACAGCAAACCCACAGCCAATATTGTATTGAATGGAGTGAAATTGAAATCATTTCCACTTAGATCAGAAACCAGGCAAGGTTGCCCATTGTCTCCATTGCTGTTTAACATTGTAATGGAAGTTTTAGCCATTGCAATTAGGGAAGAAAAGGTGATCAAGGGTATCCACATAGGGTCAGAAGAGATGAAACTTTCACTCTTCGCAGATCATATGATCGTATATCTGAAAAACACTAGGAATTCTACTACAAAACTTTTAGAAGTGATCAAGGAATACAGCAATGTCTCAGGCTACAAAATCAACACCCATAAATCTGTAGCCTTTATATATACCAACAATAACCAAGCCGAAAAAACAGTCAAGGACTCTATTCTTTGCACAGTAGTGCCAAAGAAGATGAAATATTTGGGAGTATACCTAACAAAGGATGTGAAAGATCTATACAAAGAGAACTATGAAACCTTAAGAAAAGAAATAGCTGAAGATGTTAACAGATGGAAAAACATACCATGCTCATGGCTGGGAAGAATCAACATTGTTAAAATGTCCATACTAACCAAAGCAATATATAATTTTAATGCAATTCCTATTAAAGCTCCATTGTCATACTTTAAAGATCTTGAAAATATAATACTTCGTTTTATATGGAATCAGAAAAAACCTCAAATAGCCAAAACATTACTCAGCAATAAAAACACAGCAGGAGGAATCACGCTACCAGACCTGAGACTGTACTATGAATCAATTGTCATCAAAACAGCATGGTACTGGCACAAAAGCAGAGAAGTAGATATCTGGAACAGAATAGAGAATCAAGAGATGAATCCAGCTACTTACCGTTATTTGATCTTTGACAAGCCAATTAAAAACATTCAATGGGGAAAAAATTCCCTATTTAACAAATGGTGCTGGGTAAACTGGCTGGCAACCTGTAGAAGATTGAAACTGGACCCACACCTTTCACCATTAACTAAGATAGATTCTCACTGGATAAAATATTTAAACTTAAGACATGAAACTATAAAAATACTTGAAGAAAGTGCAGGGAAAACTCTCGAAGGAATCGGCCTGGGTGAATATTTTATGAGGAGGACTCCCCAGGCAATTGAACCAGTGTCAAAAATACACTACTGGAACCTGATCAAACTAAAAAGCTTCTGCACAGCCAAGAACATAGTGAGTAAAGCAAGAAGACAGCCCTCAGAATGGGAGAAAATATTTGCAGGTTATACCTCCGATAAGGATCTAATAACCAGAATCCACAGAGAACACAAACGTATTAACAAGAAAAGAACATGTGACCCCATCTCAGGGTGGGCAAGGGACTTGAAGAGAAACTTCTCTAAAGAAGACCGACGCACAATCTACAAACATATGAAAAAAAGCTCATCATCCTTAATCATCAGAGAAATGCAAATCAAAACTGCTTTGAGATACCACCTAACCCCAGTAAGAGTAGCCCACATAACAAAATCCCAAAACCAGAGATGTTGGCGTGGATGTGGAGAAAAGGGCACACTTCTACACTGCTGGTGGGAATGCACACTAATACATTCCTTCTGGAGGGATGTTTGGAGAATACTTAGAGACCTAAAAATAGACCTGCCATTCGATCCAATAATTCCTTTACTAGGTTTATACCCCAAAGACCAAAAGTCACAATATAACAAAGACATCTGTACCAGAATGTTTATTGCAGCCCAATTCATAATAGCTAAGTCATGGAGGAAGCCCAAGTGTCCATTGACCCACGAATGGACTAGCAAATTGTGGTGCATGTATACCATGGAATATTATGCAGCCTTAAAGAAAGATGGAGACTTTACCTCTTTCATGTTTACATGGATGGAGCTGGAACATATTCTTCTTAGCAAAGTATCTCAGGAATGGAAGAAAAAGTATCCTTTGTACTCAGCTCTGCTATGAAGCTAAATTATAGCTTTCACATGAAGACTATAACCCAACTATAGCACAAGACTATGAGGAAAGGGCCAAGGAAGGGGAAGGGAGGGGGGAGGTTTTGGTGGAGGGATGGTAATGTGTGGGGCCACATCTACCGTGCTTCTCAGAATGGGTACAGGCGAAACTTACTAAATGCAGAATACAAATGCCTACATACAGTAACTAAGAAAATGCCATGAAGGCTACGTTGAACAGTTTGATTAGAGTATTTCAGATTGTATATGAAACCTGCACATTGTACCCCTTGATTGCACTAATGTACACAGCTATGATTTAACAATAAAAAATAAATATATAAAAAAATTTAAAATAATGCTCTAAGCTTCCCAGCACCAAAGGCAAAAATAAAAAGTAATCTTCATACTTTTAATGCTTGTTCTAAAGCTAACACTTTGCTCTAAACCAAATTTCTCAGGAGGAAATTTATATAGGAAGAAATAGGTCATATAATGGACAATGTGCTCAACAACATTTCTGTCATACATCCTGCATTTCCATTCAGCAAGCATTTATGGACTACATACCATTAGCCAGGCACTGGGTTCACAACTGGAGATAAAACAGTGAATGTTGTTGTTTCTTATCTCATTTCAGGACTGAAACTGAGTTTTTGAATAATATTAAATATAGTCCTCTGAAGATAACTTGGTGAGGGGAGAGCTTGTTTCCCAAGCCATCCCTGCCTGGTGGTTAAAACTAGGGTCAGAATAACAGCCACTCATTGTCTCCCCTCCTCACCCCAGGGACCCCCAGTCTGTCCCCAGAGCATGATCTCAGAACTTTCAGCCTCTCTTTTAATCTGCAGCTCATCACCATACCAAACAGCACACACAGAACTGGACTCTCCAAGGGCTGTCTTGCATGTGCTGACAATGCTTTCAACTACCATGTGGAATCTGTCATTTTTCAACCTCACCTGCTCTGGCTTCCTTCAGAGTTCTGCTTCTAAGACATCCCCCAGCAATACATGAGCCCAGACAGGATCACTGCTATTGCTTGTACCAGTTTAAGAAGCCACTTGGGATGACTGTGGGTGACAGAGTGCAGGATGTGGACTAGGGTTGCTTTGTCCATTACTGCAGATGGCATTGGCACCCATTGCCTTGAAGCTGCTATGCTGTGTTAAAACTACCAAGGCTACTGAAGTGCCCCTCTGCATTGAAATTGCAAGATGTTTTCACTGAACTATTAAGAAGAGCAATCTCCAACCGCTGAGTTTACATTTCATTACATAGTTCCAAAGCAGTGCTGTCTGGCCCTCTAGTGCCTTACTGACACTATAGTAAAACAGTCTCTTGGTCTGCTTGGACTACCATAACAAAATACTGTCGACCTAAAAAGAAGAGGCTGAAGCAAAAACTGTGATTTAAAGAGTTTATTTGAGACAGACCCAGACCCAAGTAATCTTGGATATAAGCTCCTTTGGTCTTCACTACAGGCAGGTTATTAAGGCAAAAAAATGGAGGGACAGGGAGTGGACTGATACAAAATTCTGTCAGGAATTCTTATGATTAGTGATTGACTATACATGGTTAATCTATAGAGTATAGTATTGAGTAGAGCAAGGCATTATTAGGTTAATGCACAGCCACTGCGGTAAGTGATAAATAACATAGCTTTAAAGGGGGGAAGCAGGACAAAACTGCTGTCTCATTTTAATGCCTCTGGGACTAATAATTTGAAAGAGTTCATATTCCTCCTCAATACAACAGAGTGGGTGTCATATTCAATAGAAACTTATTTTCTCATAGTTCTGGAAGCTGGAAGTCCGAGATCAGGGTGCCAGAATGGTTGGGTGCTAGTGAAGCCTCTTTTCCTGGCTTGCAGTTGTCACCTTCTTGCTGTGTGCTCACATAGCCTTTCCTCATTGCATGGGGGTGGAGGGAGAGCTCTCTCTTCCTCTTTTCATAAAGCTACTGATCCTATAAGATTAGGACTTTTATGACCCCATTTAACCTTAATCACATCCTAAAAGCCCTATCTCCAAATAGTAACATTTGGGGGTTAAGGCTTCAATATATGAATGGGAGGAGGAGCCCACACTTGAGCCTATAGCAAACAGTATTCATTTTTTAATTACATCAGTACACACTGTAAGACTCTAAAACTTTAGTTCAGGGACAAAAGTTGGACAATGTGCAGTGTTCCAAAATGACCCATCCCCCCACCACGAAGCAATCAAAATTTTCCAGCTTGACGAACTGAATTTAGACTTAAGCCATTACATCTGCCCCAGTTTGATTCAAGGATTTACAACAATGAAAGAAATGGTTAGACTCTCCCTACAAAGGCCTCTCCTCTCAACCTGGCCTTTGAGATGGGCACATAAGGTTCTAAGTCTGAGTTCTATTGTAAAGATCTGGGAACGCAGGCTTGGGATAGCTGTACATTCAATAGAAATTAGACCAGCAGGTAGTAAGGCTGGCATTGCTCTGGGTAAACTAAGGTTCTTGGTCACTAGGTCATCCGCAAGCAAGGCCTGGATTTTTCCCCAAGAAATATTCTGGATGTAAGTAAACACATAAGTAAGTTTAAAATTCTACATGATTGCGAGGACTTATCCTTGACAATTTTGTAAACATAGAAGGGGGATAGTAAATGAAGACTAAATATAAAGTACCTAGTGTCATGCTTCGCAAGGGCATCTGGGCTCTTAGCTCCACCAACCACATTTCCAGGACTCGAAGGAAGTTTTCTATACTCAACAATAGACAAAAACTACTCCCCTCCACCACCTAATTCTACCCCTGTCCTCTCACTTCCTCCCTATTCTCGCCTGGCCAACTCGCTGGCCGTACATATTCACCTCTACCACTTACCACTTAGCCGGCCCCGGCAAGGTCAAGACTGGTTGGTAGGGCCTGACGCGAGGACTGCGGCGGCTGGCCGGGGCAGCTTTCCCACGGGCGCCCCGGTGCGCGCAGCCTTATGGGAGTTGTAGTTCTCACCACTCAGAGCCTCCAGACTAGGCGTCGCTGCGGGACTCGTCTTCCCGTGCTCCTCTGCGCGGGTCCGCTTGGGACAGGTCCGAGGGTGAGTAATGAGGTGGGTGGGATCTTGCTCAGGGAAAAGTGGAATCAAGTTGTCTGTGACAGTGGAGTCGCTACCACCAAGGAACTCGGGGCTGCTTCCTGTACGTACCTTCCAGAGGGCTGGAGGCCAAACTTGATATGCAAGTTTAAGGTTCCCTAGAGGGCGAAAGTTACGGAGCTGAGTGCCCTCCCCACCTCGGCCCACTCTGTTGCGGGACCAACTCTAACCTGGTCAAAACTTCCCCGGAGTATTCACTGCTCCCACCTCCGCTTCTTACCTCACGTTCTAACTCGGGATCTCCCTTAGGGCCGGGAGTCGAAGTGGTCCCGGCTTGCTGGGGCGCTGCATGGACGTTCTCGAGAGCTCCCGCGAACTTGAGGGTGGCTGCTGAGCCCCGACGCCGCCGAGAGCTCCTATTCGCCTCCTGCAGCCACAACCCAGAGGGCAGTCGAGGGGCTGTCACCATGATCACCCGTGTCTTCAGAGCGCGCGTGTGGGCCCCGGTGGGCGTCCTGACCTCGCTAGCGTACTGCCTCCACCAGCGGCGGGTGGCGCTGGCTGAGCTACAGGGGGCCGACGGCCGGCACTGCGTGGACCGTAACCTGCTGGAGCTGAAAATGGTGCAGGTCGTGTTTCGACACGGGGCGCGGAGTCCTCTAAAACCGCTCCCGCAAGAGGAGCAGGTGAGAGGTCGGCCGGGCGGGGATCGTGGGATGAGGACCGGGTGCCAGGTCAGGGGACTTGCACTTTCGGAGTTTCAGTCGCGCGGAGCGGGGCTCAGGCTGGGAATACGTGGAAAACTCCACTAGCCACTATGCTACCCAGGCTCTTGAGCAAAGGTGCTGTCTTGGCGCCCCCAGCCGCCCGCACCTTCCCCGGAACTTCCAAATTAGCCCGATGGTTCAGCCAGTGCTTGGAAATCTTGTTAAAATGCAGATTTTGACTCAGGTGTAGGGTAAGGCCAGAGAGTCAGCATTTATTACAAGTGCCTGGGTGAACCTGAGTACAAAGATGCAGTGCCCTTCTGTGTTTTGAAGTTTGTTAGAGTTACAGGGACCTTTGTGACAAGGTCCCTGTAACTTTTTGACAAGAACTACCTTAACTGGGATGACAATGTAGATAAGAGGTCAATGACTTTGGAAACAAATTTTGCAACAGCTTTTCCCCCCACGATTTGCTGAAGACCATTTCAGATTTCTTGAAGGGTTTTTGATAATATATGCTATCCTTTGGGGTTCTCCATTTACATTTCAGGTTTTTAAACCTGCAGTGGAAGGGATTTGAGGTACGAAAAAAAATATGCTAGTCTGTGGTTATGTCTTAAAATCTGTCTGGTCTGGTTAGGATAATTATTACTAAAGCAACAAACAAATGATTAGGTTTTTCAAATGATTGCTTCCTGGATGTGACCTTTCATATTAGGAAGGCCTAATAGAGGAATAAGCTACCTGAAATCCCCCCAACACACATACACCCCGTCAATTTACCTGTGGTTAATCTTGTGTGGTTAATCTTCCAGGTTGATGTTGAAGTAGGTAGAATGGGTTGTCCAAACCTAATAATAGATAAACTCTTCATGATCACATTTGCTTTCCAGACATTCTCAGGGGTGTGTCTTCAAGTTGTACAACTGAAACCCACTTTTAAAAGCTGATCACACATGAAATCAAGTATCTAAAGCACTTCCCACATAAATAAATATGCTTGGCAGACACTTAATTACCAGGTTTCTAGTTAGACTTTCTATGGCTATACTACTTTTTTCAGTCCCTTATTTTGGCTTTTTACATGAGATCATTAGATTTTCTTTATGATTTTGTGCACACATAGCTCATCTCTAGTGCATACTCCTTCCCCATGCTTCTCTATTCTTATTATAGAAGGACTGAAAGTATTAATAATATATAGGAATATACACATATTCATGTTAAAGACAAAGTTATCAATGGTGGTAGAGAATAACACTTTGAATGTCTAGGCTTAGATCTGGGTATGTACAGTATATATATACTCAAGTCCCTGGAAAAATATTATTTTCCTTTCTGCTAAGCCAGAGGTATGATGGCTATCTTTTGCCTTTATGGTGGAAGGGACTGTTGGATCTTAAAATACAAGTTTCATTCATCCATCTGTGTAGCCACAAAGTATGGAGCACTCGAGGCCATGGCCTGGCTCTGCAATTAGAGAAGGCACATTACCTCTCCTGCCTGTTCATATTCTCCAGACTTTAGGCAGATACTTTAAATGTTATCTGGTATAAAGTCTTGTGCATAAAAGCCAAGGGTGGGACCAATTCTCTTCAATTTAGGCTATGAGCAAATGTCATCAGCCTTTTATAATTTGTTTCTGGATACTCTCTGTCAGGTTTTCTTTTCAAGATCCAATTAGATAGAGGTTGTTATTAGGATTTTCCAATCTTCCTGGTTCTGCTATTAATTATAGTCAGAAGGGACTACCTGACAATAATTCTAAAACTAAAATTGGCTTTTGTACATGTTTCCTGATTTCTGACTGGTTTGTAGATAAACTATGTGATGAGTCACTTCTTTCGATTATCTCGCAAATTCTCAGAAAGTAGCATTCTTTAAAACTAGATGTATCATTCAGTTATTTTCTTAAGGTTTGAATGGCTCTTGGCTTAACCTATTTTGATAGAAGATTGCATCTATGCTTTAGAAATAAACTTGATTGGCTACTTTTTCTGATCATTAGAGTATATCCAAGTGCATTTTGAAAGAGATTTGGCCTTGCTTTCCAGTTTCCTTTAATTCTCCTCAATACAGTGACATACATGATGACCTCCATCCAGGCAGGTTACTCAGTTTTTATAAAGTAAAGTCTAAGCTGCCCCAGCTTCACTGTTGATTATGGCATTTGGCCCCTTATTTATTTGATAATATAGCCAACCTGAGAAGTATTGTGTCACCATCTTTGTTGCTTAAAGCATATCCAAAGCTCAGAAGAGAGAAGTGATGTTCAGGAAGCATGCAGGAAGGATGTGCTAGTCACTCCATTTGTTCTTCTGGATCAATGGTTCTTAACCTTAGCATAGCACTGAACTCAACTGGGAAGCTTTAAAAAATACTGATGCCTGGGTCTCCCTCTGAGAGATTCTGCTTTAATTGGCCAAGGGATCTAGACATTGTAAAAGCTTCTCTGGTAAGCTTTGGAATGATCTGGACTAGATAGCATCTACAAAGTGAAAACCCGACCCAAGAAAGATCCAGATGTGATTAGCCCAGGATGGGGCTCAGGTAACAGTAGATTTTTAAAAAATGTCCTAGTGATGCCAGTGTATAGCCAAGGTTTAAAACCATTGTTTTATTCTAAAATCTACACCTGGAAAGTTTTTTGTTTACTTTTACACAGATTTTTTTTCTTATACTGGAATGTAGCATATTGATCCCCACATAGAATTGCTTGAAATGTGCTTGATAAGATGCTATCATTCTATGTTGAGAAAACTAGGAGAATGATCCCACATTGCTGTGACTACTGAAAAGATGTTCATTATATTACCCTGTCCTCTCTATGAGGACCCTTGGGAGCAATTTTTCTCTTAGTGTTACCAATGGTATACTTCACCTGAACAGTTGGCTTGCTTTGTGTTTAAACTTGTCTAGCTGATCAAGTTTTTCTTTTTATATAAAAGCCAGAAAGCTTGGTGCCAAATCTGTGGCCCATAGATAAGTAAATGGGTCTTTATGGTGTCTTTTTTTTTTTTTTTACCATTTATGTTAAGTATCCATTTTTGTTGTCTCTACATTAATTTGCTTTAGTCTTTCTCACTTACTTTGAATTGGTTGTCTTAGTATATTTTAGGTTTTGCTATCATCTACTTCATTACTACTTAAAGGTGGAGTATAATAAATAAAATAAGTAGAATTACCAAGTTAGTATTTGCCACTAACTCAGAAGCTGAAGAGCAGGAACAAGAATGAGAGTGTGAATGTGGGCTGTACGCCACAAATGAAACTTATGTATCATCCTCTGTTGAAAATCTGGAAATGTATGCTCTGTAGTTGGCATGCCCTGCACTTCAGGAGTTGACTCCTAGGAAACACCAAAGGCCCTCTATTGGTGACTTTGCCTAACAGGAGGAGATGTCCCAGTGAGGCTGAGTGGCCTGGTGGACCAGCCTCATGCTGTTTTGGGAAAATCCCAGTACAGAAAAACTGCCCTCCAAACTGAGATAGTGCTGAGAGAACAAAGAAATGATCTAACCAATACAGCTTAACAAGTTAGATGAGTTAGTTAGAGGTTACTTACACAGGGCTCTCATTTCTAGTTAAGGTAGGACTCCATTGCTCACTCCTGGACAATGGCAGGAGTTCTTTGTAGCATAAGATCTGCATCATTTGCTTGTTGTGGAGCATTAAATTGCTTTTCTGGAAAATGGCACAGAGCTCTCTCTCTCTCTCTGCATCATTATATATTTACATACAATACAGGTTAAGCATGCACAGAACCTCCCAGTAGGCAGGGACTTTAGGCAGCTTTAAACAGTTCAAACTGGTGTTAAGACTTATGACCGCTGATGCAAAAGGAGCTACTTTAAATACCTTTTGTGGTTTGTGTTATATTTCTTTTAGCTTTTTTTGTTTTGATTTATATGGCTAAATTCAAAAGAAATCTGCACAAATTCTGTTAAATGTTAAAAGCCAGTGGCAGGGAACTTGTATTTCTCTTTCATGTGCCAGACTTTGGACTTACAAGGATGGAGAATTTAGTCTCATCTTTAAAGGAGTTTGCAATTTGGTGAAGAAAGGAGAAAAAACAGATGTCAGTTCTAGGAATATGTTGGGAGCATGGGGAACACAAAGGAGTATCTCAAAATATCTAAAACTGAACTCACCTTTCCATCTGTTCTTCTCTCTTGTTCTTAGTTTTCATCAAGGAATACCTCCATTACCCTGTTACTGTGAGTGCACAGGCTCAAAATCAAAGTACTTTTTCTTTATTCCTTGTTACCTACCAGCACAGCCCCCAAATAAATCTTTTATCTACTCGTCTGCCAAGTCTAACTTAAATCTCTTCTATTCCTACTACCTTAGATGAGGCCTTAGGCTTTCATTGTAGACCATTGCTGACATCTTCAAATTGGCTTTTCTGCATCTAGACATCCTATTCCAGTTGTGAGATAACCGCTAGCTTTCAAACTACACTGTGGCCCCTGTGGCTAGGCTGAGTTGCTCTGGGTTCCCATTCATACTTCAACTAGAGAAGTTCCAGTTTTTGCCTTAATATATACAAATCTAAAGTTAAACTTTACTTATTATTTACTAGTTAAAAAGTTTGCAAACCATTCCCAAGTTGAAGCAAACCAAGCCACTTTTGCTGTATATACTCTTCACCATGTCTGCTTGCTCAAGCTTTCTAGCTGTCCTTGGAATTCTGAATGCCTTCTGTTTCCATCTATCTCCTAATCACAAGTTCAGATCTTTGCTTGTCTAAATAATATTTCAAATGCCATTCCTTCCATGAAACTTTTCCTGGATCCCTCAGCCAGAAAAGATCTGTCTTGTCTTTGAACTACCATGGCCTTCATATAGCTTCTTACTATACATTTCAG
Organism: Nycticebus coucang; assembly: GCF_027406575.1. Lineage (NCBI taxonomy): Eukaryota > Metazoa > Chordata > Mammalia > Primates > Lorisidae > Nycticebus > Nycticebus coucang. Next base: position 52,040,577 of record NC_069784.1, on the reverse strand, counting down.
TTTCTAGCACGGTATTGGTGCTTATTTGCATTCGTAGCTTGCTTTGCTTGCCTACCTGAAAACCCAGGAAAGACAGGAAAGTCAAATTATCTCAAGTTCATTATCTTCCACAGGATCTGACAAGTTGTTGGAGCTATTAATTGTACCTCCTGTGTGCTGGGCTCTTGGCTGGGCATCCAGAATATAGAGGTCAATATATGACCCAGTCTCTGTTCTTAAGAAGCCAAGTCTACTGAACAGGGCAGACTAGTAAAGGAGCTCTCTTAAAGGATCCAAAAGAGAGCCACCAAAGCTGTTGTGAAAGCACAGCGCCATGGTCAAAGCTGCTGGGAACATTTAAGTTGACTCTTATGGAATGAACAAGAGGCTTTCATTCCATAAGAATTTAACATTAAAGGAGAAAGAAAATTCCAGGCAGAAGAAACATTCAACATCATGTTGAATGGCTGTAACATATGAGAATGGTGCTAGGAAACAAAGTTGTGTGGCTAGAGAGTAAATGTATAGGGCAGGGAAGAAGTGAGGGGGTGCTAGAGGGGAGGCGGGTCCTGCATGCAGCTGTGAGCTTTTGAAAGGCTTTATCTGGGGGAGTTAGAGGATCAGAAAGAGGGAGCAGTGATTACCTGTGAAAGAAGCAAGAAGGTCTCAATGTGAACCCGGCTCTTCTGATGTCAGCTAGGGCAGCACCAGTGGGGCGGAGGCCCAGGTGTTGGAGACTGAGTACAGGTGGGACTGAGACAATGCCTTTTGGAAGAATGGAGGTTCTCCTCTGTGCAAAGAGAATCTGAGACCCCCAGTGACACTCTCCGGGGGTAGTTGGAAGGACAAAGATAAATACAATGGAAAAAAGTAGGTTTTATATGTTAGTTTTGAAACACAGCGAAGTTGTAAGAAATTGAGTTAAATATTATTCTTTTGGTTTTGTGCTATAGGAATTTAGGTTAAGAAGAACCACTGATAGCTGGAGTGGTCACTGGTGGGGAGGTAAGGCTGGAGCTATCCTTGAACACTGAGGAGCAGGTAGATGGGCAGATAAGGTAATCCCTCCAGGCAAGGGAAGCAAGGCTGAGAGAAGATGCAGAGGAAGCAGTGGGCAGGGACTGGGCTGTGCAGGACCAGACGAGCAGTGCAGCGGGGTACAGGGTCTGGCAGAGATGTAGAAGTTCCTGGGGGTCAGATGCCTCCTTCTGAGACATTAGAAAAAGCTATTGATGTGAAGCAAGTGGCTCAGCAAGATTAAGTGATCTTGAAGTACACAACGCATTCTTATTTTTTGTAGTTACCATTCTGTGCAATAAATTACTAAAACTTATTCCTCCTAACTGAAATTTTGTACCATTGAGCAACATCTCCTTTTTCCCCAACCACTCTCTCTGCCAACATGTGGTAACTATCATTCTACTCTTCGTTTCTATGAGTCTGCCTTTTTTAGATTCCACATGTATAGTCATACCTTGGAGATATTGCTAGTTCGCTTCTAGACCAGTACAATAAAGTGAATATTGCAATAAAGCGAGTCATACGCATTTTTTTGTTTTCCAGAATATGTGAAAGTATGTTTACACTAAATGGTAGTCTATTAAGTGTGTAAAGCATTATGTCTAAAAGAACAATGTAGGTACCTTAATTAAAGATGTGTTATTGCTAATAATGCTAATAATCGTGTAAGCCTTCAACAAGTTGTCATCTTTTTGCTGGTGGAGATTCTTGCTTTGATGTTGATGACTGCTGACTGACCAGGATAGAGTGGTAGTTGCTGAAGGTTGGGGTAGCAGTGGAAATTTCTTAAACTAAGATGGCAATGAAGTTTGCTGCATCAATTGACTCTTTCAGTCTTAAAAGATATCTCTGTAGCATGTGAGGCTGTTTGATAGTGTTTTGCCCACAGTAGAACTTCTTTCAAAATTGGAGTCAGTCCTCTCAAATCCTGTCACTGCTTTGTCCACTAAGTTTATGTAATACTTTAAATCTTCCATTGTCACTTCCACAATGTTCACCACATCATCACCAAGAATAAATTCCATTTCAAGAAACCCCTTTCCTTGCTCATCCCTAGAAAGCAACCCCTTATACATTCAAGTTTTGTCATGAGGTTGCAGCAATGCAGTCACATGTTCAGGCTCCACTTCTAATTCTAGTTCACTTGCTACTTTTACCACATCTGCACTTCCTCCACTGAAATCTTAAACCCCTCAAAGTCATCCATCAGAATAGGAATTGACTTCCTCCAAACTCCTATTAAGGTTGATATTTTGACCTTTTCCTATGAATCGCAAATGTTCCTATGGCATCTAGAATAGTGAATCTTTTCCAGAAGGTTTTCAATTTACTGTGCCCAGATCTATCAGTAGAATCACTGTCTATGACAGCTATACCCTTATAAAATATCTTTCTTTTTTTTTTGCAGTTTTTGGCCAGGATTGTGTTTGAACCCAACACCTCCAGCATATGGGGCCAGTGCCCTACTCCTTTGAGCCACAGGCACCACCCTAAAATATATTTCTTAAATGGGAAGACTTGAAAGTCAAAAGTACTCCTTGATCCCTGAGCTGAAAAATGAATGTTGTGTTAACAGGCATGAAAACAACTTAAATCTCATTTTACGTTTCCATCAGAGCTCTTGGGTGACTAGGTGTATTATCAATGAACAGAAATATTTTGAAAGGAATTATTTTTATGTTTTTTTAGCAGTAGGTCTCAACATTGGACTTAAAATAGTAAACTGTAGTATAAACAGATGTGCCATTATCCAGGCTTTGTTATTCCATTTATAGCACCCAGAGTAGATTTAGCATAATTCTATTTTTTTTTTTTTTTTTGAGAAAGGGTCTTACTTTATCACCCTCGGTAGAGTGCCATGGCAGCATCATAGCTCATAGAAACCTCAAACTCTTGGGCTCAAGCAAGTATCTTGTCTCAGCCTCCTGAATAGCTGGGACTTCAGGTGCCCACCACAATGCCAGACTATTTTTTGGTTGTTGCAGTTGTCGTTGTTTAGCAGGCCACGTCTGGGATTGAACCTGCCTGGTGTATGTGGCCGGCACTCTAACCACTGAGCACCAAGCCAATTTAGCATAATTCTTAATGGCGCTAGGATTTTAAAATTGTAAACAAGTATTGGCTTCAATTTAAAGTCACCAGCTGCATTAGCCTCTGACAAGAGGGTCGGCCTGTCTTCTGAAGGCAAGCATTGATTTCTATTCTCTAGCTTTGAAAGTCCCAGATGGCAACTTCTTCTAATATAGGCTGTTGAATCAAAGTTGAAAATCTGTTGTTTTTCACTGTGTGCACAGTGGTTATGGTGCCAGCCATGTACACCAAGGTTGGTGGGTTTGAACCTGACCAGGCCAGCTAAAGCAACAATGACAACAAAAAAAAAAAAAAAAAGGAAAGAAAGGGAAACGAAAGGAAAATGAAAGAAAGAAAGAGAAAGGAAGAAGAAAGAAAGGAAGGAAGGGAAGGAAAGAAAGGAATGAAAGAAAACAAATCTGTTGTTGTTTAGTGTAGCCACCTTCATTGATGGTCTTAGCTAGGTCTTCTGGATAACTTGCTGCAGCTTCTATATCACTTCCTCCTGCTTCATCTTACACTTTTATGTTATAGAGATGGCTTCTTTCCTTAAATTTCATGAACCAATCTCCACTAGCTTCCAAATTTTCATCTGCAGCTTTCTTACCTCTCTCAGACTTTATAGAGTTGAAAAGAGTTAGGGCCTTGCTCTGGATTAGTCTTGGCTTAAGGGAATGTTGTGTCTGGTTTGATCTTCTATCCAGACCACTCAAACTGTCCAAATCAGCAGTAAGGCTGTTTCGCTTTCTTAAGATTCTGTATTTTCCCTGGAGTAACACTTTTAATTTCCTTGAAGAATTTTTCCTTTGTATTCACAATTTGGCTAACGCTTCGGAGCAAAAGGCCTGGCTTTCAGCTTATCTCAGCTTTCAACATGCCTCTCTCACTAAGCTTAGTCATTTCTAGCTTTTGATTTAAAATGAGAAACATGCAACTCTTCCTTTTGCTTGAATGCTTAGAGGCCATCATAGGATTATGAACTGGCCTAATTTCAATACTGGGTATCTCAGGAACAGGGAGGCATGAGGAGAGGGAGAGCAATGAGGGAAGGGCTAATCAGTGGAGCAGTCAGAACACAGTGTTTATCCATTAAGTTTCCTGTCCTATATGGGTGCAGCTCGTGGTGCCCCCAATTAGAATAGTAACATTAAAGATCGCTGATCACAGATCACCATAAGAGACATAATAATAAAAAAGTTTGAAATATTGTGAGAATTACCAAAATGTGAAAGAGGGACAAGCAGTAAGCAGGTGCTGTTGGGAAATGGTACTGATAGACTTGCTCAATACAGGGTTGCCCCCAACCTTCAATTTGTAAAAAATGCTGTACATGCGAAGTGCAGTAAAGCCAAATGGGATAAAATGATACATGATTGTATTATTTAAAAAGTGGATTTTAAGTGTTTTCACCGCATAAAAATAAGCATGTGAGGTAATGGATTTATTAATTACTTTATATTAGTTAATTGTTCCACATTGTAAACATATATCAAAATATCACATTGTATCTTATAGATATGTAAAATTATTTGTTAATTAACATTAAAATATATTCTTAAATGTAATGAAAAATAATTTTTTGAAAAAAGGTTAATTAGGCGGTTATGTATATATGGATTGTGGGGGTGGGAGGAAGGAGCCCATCACAGGTTTTTGCCTGTAGTAGTAAGGTTTGTACCCTGACAGTAACACAATGGAAGGGCCACTGGGGTAACTTTCTTCCAGCCAGTGATCAATGGGGTGTGGTGTGGGGGTGGTAAAGCAGCAGAGAGCCACAGGGTTGAGTTCAGGAGCCTCGGAGAACTGCGGTAGCATCAAGAGAGACACGGCAGGTTGGGAAGAGGAGCTGGTATATGGGATTAGGAGAAAAGAGATTTGTTTCTATAACGGAAGTCATCACGTCTGACCCAATGAGAGTAAGAGTTTTACAGGCAGTTGGAGTTCAAAAACCTATGGCTACCTTTACGTTTTGAAAACCATAACAGTACAATTGGGGAAGAATCCAGATTGCAAGGAGTAAAGGCAGCTGATGAAGAAGCAGTCTCCTTAGATGATAGCTGGTTGTTTCTGAAATTGTGTGAAAGGAGGGCAAGTGCATGGTAGTTACAAGGTGCGTTGAGTAGAATCCTTAAGGGGAGAACAGGGCATTGAAACCTGCAGATTGATTTCCTTAGAAATTCTTACAAACATGGCCACTGAGACCATATCCCATTCACTTATTCGTTCATTAATTCATTCACCAGGTATTTGTGTGCAGTGCATTCTGGCCACTCCTCCTTTTTACTGGGTTGTGGGCTTGGTGCCAGAGCAGCCCCTTCACAGTGACTGCTTGTGTAACAGTAACAGGACTTGGGCTAAGAACATCTGCAATAATAACGCATCATCTTTTCTTCTCTTAATTGGAGCTAAAGTTTTTTTCCTTCCTTCCCATGGGACAATTATGGGCCTAGTGTCAGAGTGATTCCAGCCATGTGTTCTGCGTGCTTCTGGATATTAATACTGTAAGTTTCAAGAGCCTTTTTTAACAATATGCTGTTTTTTATGGTCACAACAGGTACAGTGGAATCTCCAGCTATTAGAGGTCCCGCCCCAAACTCAGTTTGATTACACAGTCACTAATCTAGCTGGTGGCCCGAAACCACATTCTCCTTATGACTCTCAGTACCAGGAGACCACCCTGAAGGTGAGCAAGGCCTCCTTGATCTGCCAGCTCCTTGCAAAGCTTCATTGATTTTCTTAGGGCTGCATTCTGAGGCTGTCAGGTGTTTTCAGTCTTCTCTCTTTTCTTCCCCACTGTAGGGGGGCATGTTTGCTGGGCAGCTGACCAAGGTGGGTATGCAGCAGATGTTTGCCTTGGGAGAGAGACTGAGGAAGAACTATGTCGAGAACATCCCCTTTCTCTCACCAACGTTCAACCCACAGGAAGTCTTGTGAGTCACTTGAAAAAGGGATGTAGTATATGATTTAAGGTTTTGAGAATGAGGAAACCTGTCCTAACCCTTTAGATCATTCCCAAGGTACTTTGGGGGACAACTTATCACAACGCAGGATCCTATGAACAGGTGGTTGGTGGAGGTCACATTCATTGGCCTTCAAGATTCTTAGGGACAGCCACTGCACACAGAGGTAAAGCGTTCTTCCTAGCCCCATAATTCCCCTTATGCAGTTTTGAAAGACTCTTGGCTACTCTTTGAAATAAAGTAGAGTATATGTAACTAAATGTTGCTTTTATGAGTGTCTCTACCTTTAAAATTTCTTTTCAGTGTTCGTTCCACTAACATATATCGGAATCTGGAGTCTACCCGTTGTTTGCTGGCAGGGCTTTTCCAGCGTCAGAAAGAAGGTTCGTATAGAAGTCAGCTCCTGTCCCAGAAGCTTGCTCTTCTCACTTCCGAAGCCCCTGTCCCTTTCTTGGTGCCTTGTCACTTGGCCTCTTCTCTCCTGCACATATGCCGTCCCTGGTGTTCCTACACTAGTTCCTATACTATACGTCCCTTTCCTGTCTGGCCTTAAGTTCTGTCATTACCAGCCTGACCTCCACCTCAGCAGCAATGTGTCAGCTGCTCTGATGTCCCTCTGCTCCTACCTCCTTCTCTCAAGCTTCTGCACAGGTGCACAAGGAAGTCCTAACCAAGTATTGTGAAATTTGGGGGACTTTTTGCTTAGGTGAGAAACTGTTGCCAAGGAAAGAGGGGAGGAGGGACACTTTAGGTAGGACCTGAGACTGTTGCTACTGTTTTGGGTTTTTTTGAGACAGAATCTTACTACGTCACCCTTGGTAGAGTGCTGCGGTGTCACAGCTAACAGCAACCTCAAACTCTTGGGCTTAAGCAATTCTCTTGCGTCAGCCTCCCAAGCATCTGGGACTACTGGTGCCCGCCACAATGCCCAGCTATGTTTTTGTTGCATATGTCATGGTTGGTTAGCTGGCCCGGGCCAGGTTCAAACCCGCCAGCCTCAATGCATGTGGCCAACACTCTACTCACTGAGTTACCAGCGCTGAGCCTATTGCTACTATTTTGATCTTGGTGACAGTCTGCAGCATGACCCAGATGGCATTAACTGTATTCTGTCCAACCTTTCCTCATTGAGAAAGTCTGTTGAGTTTGGGTTTTGCCTTATGACAGCCAGTGAAAGATTACAGTCAGTGGTTCCCAATCTTTTCACCTCCAAGGGTTGCATTAATTGTTTTCCCTTGTGGATCCCATGTATTGAGAGCCTTTGGCCATCACTGAAGCCTCATTTTGTCATTTGTAACTGATTCAAATTTACATGTATTCATTGGTCTGAATTTGAGATGGCCATGACCTCACTCATGGTGCCATAAAGCAAAGGTTCTTGTTATTTTGTTTAGCTTCTTTAAGAGTATCTCAAATAGAAACAAAATTTCTGTTAAACCCTTAAGAAATATGTAAGATAATAGAAACTTCAGGAAAGAGGAGGTGGGTTGAGTGCTGCTGCTAGTTCTGGCCAAAGTTGGCTGCTGCACACAACAGCATACATCTAGGTAACATAAACAAGACAGGCTCCTCTTACCTCATGGGAGTCCTTGAATTCAGGAATAACCCACAATGCCTGATCTTCTCAAAGGTCTCACTTGCTCAGCTTTTAAAAGGCAAATGCCTTGTTCTTAGGAACACTAAAAAAGTGACTAAGAAGGAACAGTGTTTCTTGGTGGCACTCTTATCCACAGGCAGATCCTAGACTGAGGCTGCCCTAGCTTTCCAGCGGGGAAGGAAATGGTTTTATCACTAGTCTAATGGTTTTATCACTAGTCTCAGCTCTGGCTGTCTAGATAGAAGCTCCTTGCAGTGGACCCAGAGGTATTGGGACTTCAGTTTGACTTCTGTCACAGCTACCTCAGTGCCTTTCCCAGTATCAAGGACTTGAATAGACCAAAGAATCCCAGAAGGCTCCACCATTACGGAAATGGTGGAACTTTGGGATACTGCTTTAAGAGTCAAATCCAGGAGAATCCCAGAGGTTTCTGGGCAAATTACAGGGACTCAGGCTGCAGGGAAAGCTGACATTGTTGGTCTGCCCCATTTGGTCTTTCATTTATTCAACACATATTTGAGTGCCTTACCCAAGTGTGCCTTATTTATCATAAAACATATGTCTAATCTCCAGACACCAATATCAGACTCCAGATGGAAATATTAGATGTTTATAGTTGTAAGTTCAACTATGTTATAGAGGTTCAAATAATGATTATTTGTACAGTCATTCCTTGGTATCTGTAGGAGGTTGGTTCCAGGAGTTCCCCCAGCCCCCAAGGATACAAAAATCAAGAAATGTAAAATCCACACAGATGGAAACAAATGAAGCCCTCCCAACAATACTAATAAGCCAAGCAAGTTGAAATTTACACAGGTGAATCAGAAAGGACGCATTCGACTATGTTTCTTGGAAGTAAAATAATGGACCATAACACAGTCTGTCTTAAAACTTTAGTATATAAGAAATGTTGTTTGTAGTCTGATCTTTGGTTCCAAGCAGTTCATTCTCTGTTTTTCACATGGTAAATCACCACACTGGCCTATAGGATTGGACCTCAGGAAGCAAGAAAGTAAACTAGTTTTGATGGAGTCATTGTTTATTAGACTGCCTGACTGTTGGTAGTGCTTTGAAGTAGATATTTTTTTGGAAGGGGTCTGGGAAGTGCCAGTCTCATCCAGGTTTGCACCTGCTCTGGTCTGCACAAAATCAGGCTGCTACTTGCTGTGTCCATTACTCAGACCATAGGAGAGCTCCTGTTGCCAGGGCCTGGGCATGTTGAAGATATTCACTGTTCTTAAGGAGTAACTGGGATGATCCGCCTCTTCGAACAGCTCCATCTCTGTAGACAAAGGGAAGTGGAAGGGGTGAGGACAAGCTGAGGCTTCTCCTTTCCTATGCTTCCTGCCTTCCTTCCAGGACCCATCGTCATCCACACTGATGAGGCAAACTCGGAAGTCTTGTACCCCAACTACCAAAACTGCTGGAGCCTGAGGCAGAGAACCAGGTAACTGTCCCTAGATTCTCACTCAGCAATGGGGGACAACCTTTTATCACCTTTGCTGGAAGGTCCCTGACTCTACCCAGGCCTGCACAAGCTTACTCCACTGGTGGATAAGAGATAAGAGGGATTAAACTACACCCAGGTCTGACACCAGGTGTTCAGGAAGTGAAGAAGCTCTTGCTCACAGCAGCAGGCTCAGAGTGCAGGTACAGGAAGCCTGGGAAAAGCCACATGCCAGGGATGGAGAGATGGCACAGACAGCCACAAGTGGCCTCTGCCGTTTACAAAGCATTATCCTCCTGACAACTGTGGGCTCTCGGGTGGGGTGGATGAGGAAATAGATGGGTTAAATAAAAGATGATTAAGCCCATCACCGACCAGCAAATCCAGGTGTACAAACACAGGAGGAAGAGTTCCCTTCTCTTACGAACACACTGTCATATGGGACAGACTGGTTTGTGCCATTGACACTTCAGTTCTTGGGTATTTCCGGGTTGTGCAAACACTGTATAGTCTGTATTCCACACACACAATAAAAAGGACAGTGCAGTTTTTAGACAGACCTGGGCCAAGCTTGCATCATTTTTGATATAATAGAAATGCTTGAGTAGTATTTGGAAAATCCAGCTTTTTATTCGAACCTTGGTACTTGCTAACTTACAAGTCATTTCACCTCATGAAGGCTTAGTTTACACATCTATAAGACTGGAATAATGCCAGCTAACTCCAGTGGGTTGTTGTGGGGAGACAATGAGATCCCACCTGTTAAATGAAGCACACTTTGTAAACTGTTAGTCACTGTACAAAATAAGGCCTTACTTTTTCTTTTTTGTCAGTGGCCGAAGGCAGACTGTCTCTTTGCAGCCAGGGATCTCAGAGGATTTGAAAAAGGTGAAGGAAGGGATGGGTATTGACAGCAGTGAAGAGGTGGATTTCCTCAGCCTCCTGGACAACATAGCTGCTGAGCAGGTGGGGTGACTGTCTTCCCAGGCCCTGGGGTTGAGGGAGCCTGGGATTGGCACCTGGGACTGGCTCTAGAGGTAGAACTGGGTGGAGAAATGTGGTAGGTCCTTTCTGGTTTGGAGGCAGCTATGCTAGGACCTACAGATGGAATGGCTGTTGGGACTAAGGGGTGGGGAGCCATCCGGGAGGACTCATTCACATTTAACTCCAGATCAGAGTTTCTTGAGGCATATTCCCCAGAATACTCAATATGTGAATGTGTAAGTTTGGGTCAGCAAGGGGTAGGTGAGAGGGAGGGAGAGGTCAGGTTCAAAGAATTTTGGAATCCCTATTTATTGGATTACTTCTTGGAGAGTCTATATGTACATCAACATAATTTAAAAATCTGGGAGCCTGTAGTAAAGAAAGCTGGTTAATCTTTTTTTTTTTTCTTAAGACTGGTTCTTGCTTTGTCACCCAGGCTGGAGTGGCGGTGGCATAATTATAGCTCACTGTAACCTCAAATTCCTGGGCTCAAGTTATTCTCATGCCTTAACCACCTGAGTAGTTGGGACCATATGCACATGCCACCACAGCTAGCTAACTTTTTAATTTTTTTGTAGAGATGGGGTCTTACTATGTTGCCCAGGCTGATCCTCAAACTCCTGGCCTCCAGAAATACTCCTCCCGGGGCTTCCCAAAGTGCTGTGATACATGAGTGGGTCACTGTGCCTGGCCAAGAGCTGGTTAATCTTTAAGTCTGTTTTCCTCAAACGTATTTAGCCATAGAATCTTTGTTTATATAATAAATACATAAAGAAGACTATACAATGGGAAATGTTTCTTTAGATTCAGAAATTGGACACCCCAAGGGAGTATAGGGCCCTCCTTCTTTCTCCTGTGAAAATGATGGTGTGCCCTGAAGGCAGAAGTGCACCGTGTGCTTATGTGTGACATAGATTTATGGTTGTAAGGCAAGAGTGCATGTAAAGTATTTGTGTGACACACTTTTTAGAAGCCATTTGGGGGGAAATGAAGGCTAAATGGAAAATTGTCAATTCCTTGCCTTATATTTTATTCATCTTTTTATTTTAAGTTTAAAAAAATTCAAATGTTTTTTGTTTTGGAGTGAACAGGGTGTCATCAGAAAGGGAGGAAAAAGGCCAGGAGCAGTGGCTCACTCCTGTAATCCCAGTACTGTGGGAGGCCAAGGCAGATGGATCCCTTGAGCTCAGGAGTTCAAGACCAGCCTGGGCAAAAGCAAGACCAGGTCTCTACTAAAAATAGAAAAACTAGCTGGGCATTGTGGCAGGTGCTGTAGTCTTAGCTACTCAGGAGGCTGAGGCAAGAGGATGACTTGATCCCAGGAGTTGGAGGTTGCTGTGAGCTATGATGCGACGGCACTGTACCCAGGGCAACAAAGTGAGACTCTGTCTCAGAGGGGGAAAAAAGAAGAGAAAAAAAATTGTCTTGGCCTTCTGATCTCTAGTAATAGCTTCAGTAGAGCCTTGGGGACATAGCTTCTTGAGCTGTTAGGGAGCTCCGAGAAGGCAAGCCTCTGCAGGCTCCACAGATGCTGATCAGCTGCTGATCAATACGTGAATAGCATTTCTCTCTAAAACTATACCTGTGGCCTTTTCAGGTTCACAGCCTCCCGAGCTGCCCGGCACTGAAGAGATTTGCATGGATGATTGAACAGAGAGCTGTGGACACAGCCTTGTACGTCCTGCAGAGGGAAGACAGGTGAGAGGCCTCTGGCTGCTGGCATAAAGTCACGCTTGGTCAGACCTCCAAGTGTGGGGGGAAGAAGAGTTACTTGCACACACTTACACCTGCCAACTGGTGTCCCTGCATGTGAGGAGGCTAAACCCACCACAGTCAGCCGGCTGGCAGGCCGCGGGTTGTCCTTATCTTCTGGAGCAGGGACTGGTGACTTAGGCATCCATTCCTTGTTACACAGAACAGGCAAACCACTCTACAGACTTGCGGTTAACCACTACGTTTTTATTTTGCTTTAATGTTTAACGGATTAGGGTAGGGGGCTGCTGAAGGAAGAATAATCATTTCTCACTTTACAATTTACAAATTATTTTCATGTTCACACCGTGAGTTAGGTGTGATTATTCTTGGCTTTATAGATAAAGAAACTGGAGCTGGGAGATACTGGCTACCTGGTCAGAACTTAGCTGGCAAGTGGCAGAGCCAAGACTTGGACCCAGATCCTCTAGCTGCCAATATTGTGTTTTCTCTATGTTCCTGGTACATAGGACTTAGAGTTCTGTTTCTTTCAATCCTATTTCCTGACTGCCAGAATGGGAAGTTTCTTTCTTACCAAATTTCAGAAGACATCTTTTTCTGATTAGGAGCATTCAGCTTGCTCTTAGACCAGGTAATGAGGTAGAAGAGGGAGATGAGAAGTGGAGGAATAGTCCTGGGAAAGACAAGTGGTGGGCAGGCATCTAACATTTTAAGAATTTACACGGTCAGTTCCATAAAAATAAGAGCCCCAGACTGAGTTCCTTCCAATGCCCACTTGTGCAGTAGCTTATGGCATTCAGAGGGCTCTAGCCAAGCCATGCAGCTTACTGCCCTCCCTCGGACTTGCCAGGTTCCCTTTGCTGTTCATGAAATGGCCTTGCCAAACCTAAATTGTCACTGCCCTCCCCTCCTATCAGCACACATATATAGTAAATTTTTTAGGTTGAGTGGGCCATTCAATTTCTTTTGCAACTACTCATCTCTGCCCTTGTAACATGAATGAACCATAGACAACATGCAAACAAACACACAAGGTTGTATGTATTCCAATAAAACTTTACTCACAAAAACAGGCAGGTTATATTTGGCCTATGCCATAGTTTGTATTCTCTGGGTTTAAATCATTGTAAACAGGACTTTATCCACCGGGTTTTCTATTTGAATTATCCTTGGTTTTATAAAACAGATTTTTTTCCAAGGACAAATGGTTACAACTTCACAATGCTATCCAACTTGGCTTTGCCGGTACACATTCTTCTAAAAAGTTTATGTTGCATACAGTGTTGGTTGCATACTCTTCATCCAGGGCTGCAACATTCCTTGATGTATAGAAGTTGCAGCTTACACCATTATAAAGACTGGTCTAAGCCAATCATGGCAACCTTATTCCCTTTTGTCAGTGATTGGGTTCTGGGAATTCTTAGAGAGGTTATTATTTTTTTTTTCTCTTTGATAAAAAACAAGAGGCACAAAAACAAAGCCTTTTTGTACTTTCCAGCCCCCATCTTCCTGCTTTGTTCACTTTTGTGAGTGGACAGATGCAGTTTGCGTTATAGTATTCATCTTGTGACATGAGGTGACATGCCTGAGAATGAAAGTGATGGAGCCACAGAGCCAACCCTGGGGGCACTACCATTAAATCTCTTTTTAAGTCAAATATATAAGTCATAAATAAGAAATGTTATTATGGTTTAATCTCCAAAAGAAGGAAGGCTAATACAAAGGACACATAACTAGGGTGTTCTTGTTACTTCTGATCATTTTTCTAAGGGTCTTCTGGAATTCCGAGAAATTATTACCCCCCATCCTTCCCAGCTTCATTCTTTTGTTTCTCAAGACTAGTTCTTCATAACTTCCATGTGTTGCTCCTCTCCCACTTCCCCAACCCCTCCCATCTCAGTTGTACCATGTATATCGTGGTGCTTAAAATGTTATTTTTATTCACAGAGAGCCCTCAGACTTCACGCAGGACCATTTCTCTCCTTCCTTCCCATCATTGTCTCTTGTGTATTACTTGTCTTTTTCTCAGCTCTATCTGAGCTCACGAGGTCCTTGGGGGCAGAACCAGCCTGTGTCCCTTGAGTGCTGAGTGCCCTCTTAGTGCTTAAATCTTGTTCACTCTTCACAGGGAGAGTCTTCAGATGGCAGTAGGCCCATTCCTGCACATCCTGGAGGGCAACTTGCTGAAAGCTGTGGACCCTACCACTCCACCTGGCAAGATCAGGTGCCTGACATAACAACGTTTGCTTCAGGCAGGGCTGTGGGGATTTCTGGCTGCAGGGAGGGAACCCAAATCTTAAGAGAATGAGAAGCAGGATATCAGTGACTAAAGGTAGATTTTTAAGAGGCCACAAATCCCAAAGAGGTTTGCAACTTTTTTACCCTTCTTCCTGTTGTTCCCTTCCTATCATGTTTTGAAAATTTTATTTTAGTAAAAAAGAATCCTAAATTTATTTTTCTATTTTTTTATGAATTGAACATGCTTAAAGCAGAGAAGCCAATATGATATCATGCTTCTTTGATATTATAATAGTCTAAAAGTAAGATAATTGCTTAGTAGATTGATGAGGTTGAACTTTATTGAGTGTATTGTGTTATGATATCTATTAGGCATCTGAAAAGGTTGGAAGTGGCTGATGAGCCTCCAAGGTCACTTTTGTAGCCTGGAACCCCAGGTTGGGACCACATATTTGGAATATTATATGTCCTAGTGCTAGGCACTAGCTAAGCAAAATGGCGTCTGAAAACAAACGGCTTTCCCATTGTCTAAGAACGATGTTAGATTCTCAGGACCCAGCCCGACTGACTGAATCAGCATCTGCATTTGGAGAAGATCCCAAGGAGATTTGTGTACATCCTAAAGTTGTAAGGCTGTCTTCTTGAGAAAGAGAGAGAGAGAAAGATTACACATAGCTAGAAACTCACAATGAGTACAGAAAGCATAGTGGAAAGTGAGTTGAAATCAGGAATTTGGGGCCAAGATTTATAATGGCAAATCATGCAAATGTCCTTCCCCGTACTTCACAATCCCTTTGCAGTCCTTTCTGCTTTTTGCTACCTTCTGCCTTGTGTCTGCAGAATACTACAGGATCCAATGCTAGACATGCAGGTTGACAGTCAATAAATAAAATATTTGATCCTTCCCAGAAGATGGATACTGGTGTCAGGCAGATGTAGATAAAAATGGCACCTTTATTACTCACTAAAGCCATCTGGAGAATGTTTTCAGGGCCAAACAGGCTTATTGATATTCTTTTGAATGAACTTAATTCCCCTACACTGTAAACTTCCCTAACAAGGAATAGTGCTTGCACTACTAAACTTGTCACATGGCTGAATGTAGGAAGAGCATTTGCCAAAGGCTGGAAGGACCTAAAGAGAGAAGAGAGGCAAGGCCTAATCCACCCATGCTCAGTTTCATCTTTGAAACATATCGGGAGGGAATGAATGAGTGGGTGGGTGGAAAAGAAGAGGCCAGGAGAGTTACTCTGGTAGGGACCCCCTCATGGAGACATGAGACGTGGGATAAGGGTTCTCCCCACCATCTACTTCAAAGGAGTTTTATACCAGGCCCAGCTTATTTCTAGATACCAGCTGGTTGCTGGGGCAGGTATAGTTCCTTATTCAAAGGAGGCAGGCAGTGTCCTGGCTTCGAGTCCTAAAGCAAAGAATTATAGAGAACTGTTTCCTCCTTCCAGAAAGCTGTACCTCTATGCAGCTCATGATGTGACCCTCATTCCTCTCTTAATCACCCTGGGAATATTTGACCACAAGTGGCCACCATTTGCTGTGGATCTGACCATGGAACTCTACCAGCACCAGGAATCTAAAGAATGGTTTGTGCAGCTCTATTACCATGGGAAGGTAAGACCTCAGAGGTGAGATTAGGTGGTGGCCAGGCACTCTCCCCAGAGCCCCACCCACTTTGGCTGGCACTAGGTTCTCTGTCCCTAGCCCCAGTTCCACTGGTATAGTCACCTCTTCGAATCCTATAGGGCAACTCATGGCTACAGCCCAGGGTTAGAGCAGAACCTGGCATGTGGTGGCAGAGTGGAACTTGGGCCTCATCTCAGTTATGTTGCAGACTCATTCTAGGAACAGGCCACCTTCCTTCTCTTTTCCTGAGTGTCTCTGCCCAGATGTAACATCCTGTGACACCTGTTTTGAAAATTAACAACGGTGTCTTTGGGAGGTGACATCTGCTGTCAGCACCTTTGGTGTCTTCAAGGCTTTGTACAAGCAGATAATAGTGCTTTTTCTCTGGATGGTGACCGGGTAGTGGGGCCTTCCTGGCTGTTATATGTGTGCACACACATGTCACCTGGGTCAGAGACTCAGGCCTCTGGGCTCTGAAAATAGCCGAAGGGCACTCTCCTCCATGGCCTTACTGAGTTTTGTCTCTTCTGCAGGAGCAGGTGCCGAGAGGTTGCCCTGATGGGCTCTGTCCACTGGATAAATTCCTGAACACCATGTCGCTTTACACCTTAAACCCAGAAAAATACCACACACTCTGCTCCCAAACACAGACAATGGAACTTGGAAATGGAGAGTGACTGATTTATACAAGGCCAACATGTTGATTTTTCAATAAAATCCCTTTATATAATTCTATGCCTCTAGTTTTGTGTGATTGGGGAGAGGGGAGGTCAAGGGTTAATGCACCTTAACATGAGGTATGGGTGTGTCCTTCCCATGGGTATATTAAGGCCTCTTCCTGAAAGGAAAGGGGGTGTAATGATGAGACCAAAGGGATATTTCTCTATCTGGGGGCTTGATTCTAATATTAGAAGCATCTGTATGTGACACAGGCTGGGGCCACCATGACCCTGTAGAATTGTGTTGGTTTTGCACTGAAGTTCTTTTCTCCTATCTTAATTTCACAGACATTCATTGAGCCACCAAATAGCAGGCAATACAAAGGTAGAAGTTTCTACCCTCAAATTGTTTCAGTCTCTCTGACAGGCAGATGAGTAGATCAGTGATTACAATGCTGTATATTTTACAATTTCCGCGTGGTAAGGTACATGGGGGGCTTACTAGGAGACCGAGAGGAACCCTCTAGTTCCACCTGGCAGGGCTGCAGAAGCAGTTGAGGAAGGCTTTTCAGAAAGTTCTGTCCTGATCTGAGTGGAGAAAGCCAAGTAGGAGTCAACCAGGTAAGTAAGGAGGAAGGATATCATGTACAGGTAAAAGACACATGTATAGATTTCAAGTCAGGGTATCTTGCTGGGTAATGAGATGGAGCCCTGCTGTGGAGCCCAAGTGAGAGGAAGTGAGAAGGAACTTGAGCCTCTGTCAGCTGAAGCTCCAGGAGCAAATGAGGCCTCCAGGGCTCCACAATGGGGTTGGACCACTCAGCAGAAAAGGTCCACTTTTCACTGGGCTCCCAGGATACCTGGTGATCTTCTGATTCCTTGTTAATATTCCTATCCTTCCCTAGAATCCATTTCAAACCTCCAAGCTTCAGATACTCACATCCACCTGGATGTCTCATAAGCAAAAATATTTTGTGACAAAGTGAAACCCCTCTTTCCTCCCAGACCTGCTCTTCCCATAGGCTTCCGTATCTGAGACACTTCTACTACTCACCCAGTTGCTAAACCAGAAATCCGTCCTTTGTTTCCTTCATCCCATTTTCCTATGTCTAATCAGTTAAGTATTATTAACATTACCTGTTTGTTTTTGGAATCTAGTCACATCTTCCAGTCTTTGTCTTCAGTATCCCCTCCCATCCTCACTCGGCTGATTGCTGCTGATTTCTTATTTCACTGAGAAAGTAAAAACACTGAGAAGAAAACTTCCATGTTCTCCACTCTACCAAATCTGCTAACTTAGTTGCATCGGTGTCCATATGGCCTTCCTTCCTTCCTTCCTATTGCTAAGAATGAAGCAACTCTGCTTATATCCAAGGCCAATCTTCTAGCTTTGCATTGACTCCTACAATTATCTTTTTTCTGCTTTGTCAGTTTTTCTCTTCCTACTAGTTTTTCCTATTAGCATACAAATATGCTGTAAAATCTCCTGTCTTAATTTTTTCCTCCACATCTTTGATCTTCTATGATTTTTTTCTTCCTTCTTTAGCAAAACTCCTCAAGAGAAAGAGTTGCCATCTCTGATTCTTCCCTTACAATTCTCTCTTGATCTGACTGTGATTAAGTATTCACCCCTACCACTTTTGGAAACAGCCCTTTTCAAAATCATCAATGACCTCTGTGTGGTAAAACCAATAGCTAATTTATATCCTTGTTCAACTTCTGATCAGCATTCTTGGAATATTTTCTTCATTTGGTTTCTATGACAAATATCCTCTTGATTTTCCTCCTGTTTCTCAACTTCTTTGTTCTTACTGAATCCACCTTTTTTTTTTTGAGACAGAGTCTCACTATGTTGCCCTCAGTAGAGCACTGTGGCATCACAGCTCACAGTACTCTCAGACTCTTGGGCTTAAGTGATTCTCTTGCATCAGCCTCCCGAGTAGCTGGGACTACAGGCACCTACCACATGCCTGGCCATTTTTTGGTTGTAGTTGTCATTGCTGTATGGCAGGCCCGGGCTGGGTTCGAACCCTCCAGCTCTGGTGTATGTGGCTGGCACCCTAGCTGCTGAGCTATAGGTGCTGAGCCGTGAATCTACCTTTTTCTAATTGATAAGCATTGGATTGTCCCAGGGCTTGGTCCCAGAACCTTTTCATTACCTTTTCTCTTACACTCCCTAAGTGATCTCAAGCAGTACCTTAATTTTCTTTTTTTCTTTTTTTTTTTTTTGCAGTTTTTGGCCAGGGCTGGCCTTGAGCCCGCCACCTTTGGTACATGGGGCTGGTGCCCTACTCAGTTGAGCCACAGGTGCCACCCAGCAGTACCTTAATTTTAAATATTTACACAGTGTCCTCCAAATTTAAACCTTTAACCTAGACCTATTCCCCTGAATTTTAGTCTCATGTCCAAGCATCTACTTAGCATTTCCATTTGGATATTTAAAGTATATAATAGGTATCAAACATCCCATTGTCCACAATAAAATTTCAATTTCTATGCCTTTTAAAACTTGCTCCTTCTAGCAGGGGTGTCCAACCTTTTCTCTGCTGCACATGGAAGAATAAGAATTGTTGTGGGGTCTTGGGCCACATTAAATACACAAACACTAGCAAAAGCTGATTAGCAGAAAAAGTGGTCCTATCTATTCTTTATCTGATACCACAGATAAATAAAGTCCTTACAAAATCAGCATGTGGCCTGGTCCGCAGGCTGCAGGTTGGACACCCCTGTTCTACAGCCTTCTCCATCTAGGTAAGTGGCACCATCATTCACCCAGTTGCTTAAGCCAAGCACTTGGGAAGTACCCCCGCCTCATCTTTTTCTTATGTGCTCCATATAATACCCCAGTAAACCCTGCTGTACCTTTCTCCAGACTATATCCATATTGACCACTTCTCCAGACTCCCATGGCTACTTTCTTAGTCTAGGCATCATCTCTCATTTGGATTATTACAAAGCCCTTCTGATCAGTTTCCCTATTTTCTCCCTTCCCTTCTCCCCCTATCTATTCTCAACATAGTGTTGCTTTTAAAATAAAGTTAGATTATTTTTCTTTTCTGCTTAAAATTCTCCACTGGCTTCCCATCTCAAGGCCCTGTGATGTCTCACTGCATGACAGCCACACTAGCTGGCTAGTCTTTGTTTGCTTAATGGAAATGTTTAATTTTCTTTTGAATTGGCAAATAATGTGTATATTTATGGGGCACAATGAGATTTTTTTTTTTTTTTTTGCAGTTTTTGGCCGGGGCTGGGTTTAAACCCGCCACCTCCAGCATATGGGGCCAGTGCCCTACTCATTTGAGTCACAGGCGCAGCCCGAGATGTTTTAATATATGTTTATATTATGGAATGATTAAATCAGGCTGTTAACATGTCTGTCACCTCACCACTTTTTCGTATGGAGAACATTTAATATTTGTTCTTTTAGCAATTTTGATGTATATAGTTGCTATGGTTTGAAAACTTTTGTGCCAGAGTGGCGCCTGTGGCTCAGTTGGTAGGGCGCCGGCCCCATATACCGAGGGTGGTGGGTTCAAACTCGGCCCCAGCCAAACTGCAACCAAAAAATAGCCGGGCGTTGTGGCGGGCGCCTGTAGTCCCAGCTACTCGGGAGGCTGAGGCAAGAGAATCGCTTAAGCCCAGGAGTTGGAGGTTGCTGTGAGCTGTGCGAGGCCACGGCACTCTACCGAGGGCCATAAAGTGAGACTCTGTCTCTACAAAAAAAAAAAAAAAGAAAAGAAAAGAAAACTTTTGTGCCATCCAAATTTCATGTTGACACTTTATCCCCATTGCAGTGATACTGGGGTGTGGGACCTAATGAGAGGTCCACCCTCATGAATGGATTAATACTGCTAGAGAAAGAGTTTATAGGAATGGTTCTCTCCCTCAGGTTTTCTGCCATGTGATGACATAATGCTTCTTATTTCTGGGGGATACAGCAACAGGGTGCTATCTTGGAAGCAAAGACCTAGGCCCTAATTTGCTAGTGACTTGATCTGACTTTTCAGCCTCCAAGAACTGAGAAAGAATAAATTTCTGTTCTTTACAAAACACACAGTGTGTGCTATTCTGTTATAGCAGCACGAAACAGACTAAGACAGTAGTACATTACTACTGAATCTGCTCACCATGCTGTGCACTAGATCATTAAAACAGATTTCCCCTGTCTAACTGGAACTTTGGCCCTTTGATCAACATCTCCCCTTTCCCCTTCCTCCCAACCCCTTCTTACTAGTCTTGAAATGGAGTAAGCCACTAGCCCCGAGCTATGTCTTCTCAGGTCTTTGCACAGGCTGTTCCCTTCCCCTGGAATCTTCTACTAGGTCAGTAATTTTCAACCACTGTGCGGCAGGATCTTAGGTGTGTGTTATGAACATTTTTAAAGATCATTAATTAAATTATTTTTGAAAGTAGTTAAAAGCACCCTGAGTGTATTTTTTTTACTCTTTTTCTTAATTAACATAATTTAAGTGTGCTGTGGACATTTAATTATAGGTTCAAGTGTGCCATGAGATAAAGAAAGACATTTGAATGGTTCACTTCTCTCCTCATTCAGATCTCAGCTCAACGTCATCTCAGAGAGGCCCTCCTATATCATCTTATGTAAAATATTTCAGACCCTTCTCCAGCTTTAGTTACACTCTATAACCTTGTGTTATGGGCTGAATTCCTTCCCCCACCTAACCACTAGCATAGTAAGTCTTTAACTTAATGTATATAGGTTTGGGGAAACTGTGTTTAAGTGAAACAACATACAGCAGGTCCTCAAATAGCGTTGTTTCCTTCAGCATCATTTTGTTATAATGTTGATGAGAAAAAAATTGATTTTGTTCTATGTCATTTTGCAGTTTACAAGAACCTATTAATGTCATTAAGTGAGGACTCACTACTCCTATATGCAACTGTATTTGGAGATAGGGTCAAAGAGGTAAAGAGGCTGTTAAGGTAAATGAGGTCATATGGGTGGGCGCAAAGTCAGTATGACTGGTGTCCTTATAAGAAGAAATTAAGGCACAGACACAGAAGTAAGACCATGTAAAGACACGGAGGGAAAACGGCTGTCTACAAAACCAGGGAAGAGGGCGCAGAAGAAACCACCCCTGCTGACACCATGATCTTCGGCTTTAGCTTCCAGCACTGTGAGGAAATAAATTTCTGTTGTTAAAGATGCCCAGTCTGGGGCGGCACCTGTGGCTCAAAGGAGTAGGGCGCGGGCCCCATATGCTGGAGGTGGCGGGTTCAAACCCAGCTCCAGCCAAAAACTTCAAAAAAAAGCCCAGTCTGTGGTACCGTTGTGTTAGGGCAGCCGGAGCAACCTCATATACCTTGTCTTGTCTTTTCTCTTATGCTATTTATCAGAGCTTGACGTTACATTTCCGTATATCTGTTTGCCTACCTCCCTGATTAGAATGTAAGCTCCATGAAGACAGACTTGGTGTTGTTCATTGATGTGTCCCCAGCACATTTGAATGACACATTCCCCCTCTCACTTCTCTCAGGCCCACGATTACCCTCCTGGGTTTCTGAAGTGGCTTCCTGATGGGTTATACCTGTTCCTCTTTCCAGCCCCCTCTGAGACATGACCCCTGCTCACCTTTCCAGCCTCACATCCTTCCCTGGCCAGACTGAACTCTGTTTTGAGAAAAGGAAATTCCACTTCTCCAGCCTCTTTACCTCGGCACACATCAACCACCCCTTACCCTGACAGACACTCCCCTTGCCTGTCTAATCTCTGCTTACCTCTAAGCCTCCCGTGTTTGTGTTTGTGCTTTACTAGAGGGTCGTCTGTCATGTCTTTCTAGAGCCAAATACAGACCCTGGTATAAAGAAGACAAAGATTTGCTGTATGTATGAGTTAAGAACACTTGACTCTCCATTCCTTTCTGCCTGCGCCAAGGGGCTTCTTGCACACTCTCCTTATTTACCACTAGAGGGAAGTATGGAGCAAAGGAAAGTGCCAGGGCTTTCTCAAGCTTCAAATTCTGACGGATTGTTTGTGACCCTTGGACAGGTGTTTCTGAGCCTGATTTTCCTCTCGTGTAAAATGAGGATGATTATATGTACCAGTTAGGGTTGTTGTTAGAATTAATTGAGGAAAGTTAATGGCCTTTAAATGTTCTTTACCGCCTTTCTCTATCCCTTCTTCCACTAGATTCTTAATTGTGATAGGTTTCTTCCACTAAAGGGAGTCTTTGGGAATGTTCTTTTCCAGCTGCCTCCTCTCTGCCTGCCCTTCCCAAGACAATGTTCCTGCGCTTACAGAGGATGTGGAGTGAGAACCCTGGCTCCCTCCCACCAGTTGTGCGACTGTGGGCGAGTCACTTCTCTGAGCTTGCATTTTCTCAACTATAAAATGAGGATATTAATGTTTGCCTACCTGACAATTAGCTTTGAGGGTGGAAGAGGGAAAGATGGATGTAAAAAACACTCCATAAACTTCTGCCCTGCCCTTGGTCTTGACCATGAAGGGCATCCCTGGATAGAGGAGAGTGGTCACTCCTTTTCACCCACATAGTCAATTGGCTGGGTGGATAGATTTCATCTGCTATTCATGTGATCACCCTTCCCAAGAGCCTCATGGCTTATCCTACAGAGCTCTTGGCTCTGGAAGCCCCCGGAATAAAAGCACTGTCATCAGACAAGGCCAATCCCTTTAACAGTTTCATGAGGATAGTTAAAAAGGACAGCAAGGGTGCAGAAACCCTGAAGGGTCACCTGGAGAGGGAGGAGGTGTCTACCTCCCACCCCACCAGTCCTCAGCACTGGGACCGGCCTGCTGACCTATTTGTATTCATTGTAGGAAACTCAGTCTCTGTAAGGGGCACCTGAAACGCCTCTGGAATTCTCTAGAAATGTGGTCTCCACCCCCTGGGCCAAACACTGATATTGGTACGTGGCCTATTAGGAACCTGGGTGAGGGAATCTTCATCTATATTTACAGCTGCTCCCCATCGCTGGCATCGCCGCCTGAGCGCTGCCTGCTGTCAAATGAGCGGCCTCATTAGGGTCTCCCAGGAGCAGGATTCCCACGGTAAAACCCGCCAGGGATTTAGTCGCGCTCCTTACGACAATCTGATGATCTGAGGTGGAGATGTGATTTGCTTCAATTTGCTTGAATCATCCTGGAACCATATCCCTGCCCGCCCCCCGCCCCCCCCCCCGCCCCCCCACCTCCGCCCCACGTCTGTGGAAAAATTGTCGTCCATGAAACCAGCCTCTGGTGCCAAAAATATCAGGGGGCACTGCTCCAGAGCACTTCCCCATCTACCTGCAAAGGTGGCTTGTGGGGTTAAAGGCAACTACTCTGTTTACAACAGACCAGGGAAGTGTCTTTCTTTAGCTTGTGTCCTGGGGCCGCTAGGTAAAGCTGGAGTCCCTTCGCCGGATGGGAAATTCTCTGGGGAGCCTGCCCTCTAGTGGCCCAGGTGACCTCGCAGTCCCAACTTGCCTCCGTCCTCCCTGCCCACCTCCAGGAACCTGCTCCCTGTCTAAGGCTAGCTAGAGAGAGCTGGAAAACGCTTCCTCCAGTAAAAAGCTGTCATCTCAGGACCTCAGAACTCCTTTCTCTCCACCTGGCTTTTGAAACGTACCCCTTTCTGAAGAAATGAGGAGGGACGCATGGCCCACAATTACCACTTCTGCAGCAAAGATCCAAACTATGTCTGTGAACTTTAGAGAGCTCTGATCTTGGAGTCATGCCAGCTCTGAGTTGACGTCCTACCACTGTATGTGCTATCTGTGCAACTTCCGGCATTAACTTCCCATTAATAAACCTGTGTATCTGTACATCTTCATTTGTTATACAGACTCTGATATAGTATCTCCTTCACAGAATTATCCTAGGAATCACATAGCTTAGGTATGTAGAGCACCTCCTAATGTGAAAAGTTATACTAATGTGAAAAGTT
Source organism: Nycticebus coucang (assembly GCF_027406575.1). Classification (NCBI taxonomy): domain Eukaryota; kingdom Metazoa; phylum Chordata; class Mammalia; order Primates; family Lorisidae; genus Nycticebus; species Nycticebus coucang. The sequence continues at coordinate 52,016,365 of NC_069784.1, read as the reverse complement.
ATACGAATGTAAAGCGTTACTCATGTTATTGCCAGAGAAGTCTCTTCAGGGCTCCCCCCAAGTGTTCCTCAGGCAGCTGTGGGTAAGTGAGTTCCCAGTCCTAGATGGTTTGCCACTGGGTGGAAAGATCTCAGTGGCTAAAGATTAAGCTGTTTAGGGGTGCATGAGCTACATGTGGGATGGTGAGAGAGAGGGAGTTAAGAGTTAAGAGACAGGGATTTGAATTCCAGTTTTACCCCTTTCATGAGCCCAGTGACCTTGTGCAACTCTTTTAACATTGCAGAGTCTCTCTTTCTGTGTATTTTGAGGATGACTATACTATCTGCTGAGGGCAGTATAGGGATATGTGGATATTAAGCAAAATCACTAAATGAAAGGGTTTTGCTAGCTGCTTAAATACAAATATTGAATCTGCATCTTTTTGTATTTGGAGCTTAAAGAAACTATTAATGGAACTCAGCAGCTTACCACAGGTCCAGAAATTTGAGTCATTCCTTTTTGGGCAGAGATGTTTAGAGAAGGCAGCTATGTGCTTTGAAATCAAAGGTGCATCCTAGGTAAACCAGCAAGGCAAGTGTGGGGGTGGGGGGGGTGGGGTTGGTGTTGGTAGAGCTGTTTATATTGCTAGGAGACCAGGGCATTTTTCTCTGAGGTAGGCTTTTCACAGAGGAAATCTGAATTTGAGAGAGATTAAAAGTCTCAAAGATAAGGGAAAGATGTAAGGAAATGGCCTATACTGAATCATTGCAAAGGACAGTATTTATCAGAGAATTAATTTGGAAGGAAATAGAGTGTGAAATAGCAGCAAGGCTTTCAACTCTGGGCACTGTGGCCTTACAAACCTAGTCAGTGCTTCAGAGCCTTGCCAAGGCTCAGCCTGGGAGCCACCTCCGGAAAAGCAGCCGGGGGATGCCCAGAGACTACAAATTGCTGAGCTTGGGAGGAACTGATTGAGTGTGTAATTAAGGGGAGGGTTGTATAACACTCGAGTAAGTAGAACTTGATGGGGTCAAACCAGCAGGGCTTCTAGGAGATGAGGGAGCAGTCCCTGGAGTTGCTGGTAACTGAAGCTGGCCACATAAAGGTAGACAGAGCTTACCTGCACCTCTGGAGAGGAGAACAGAAGTGATCAGGAAGGGAAAGGTTCAAGGTCTGATTGTTCCCTAGGTCAAATTGTTCCCTACATCCTTTTTAGAAGTGATATAATATTATGCAACAATGGGGGAAATCCCTGGAAACTGAAAATCAGAGAGGCCGTGACTTGGCCAAGATCATATGGCACGATGGAGATTTAATGTGACTGAATCGTGATTGTGCATCCAGAGTGTTTCTTGCTGTCCCACACCAAAGGTGAGGATGGGAAAAGAACAGCTCAGAGTGTAAAGGGGACATCTGGCCTTTGGCCATGTGTGGGGATCAGGAAAGGAAATCTTTTGCAGTATATTTTTGGACAATGTGGGTGGGTGTGGGCTTGATACCAAAGCAATCAGCAACTCAGCAATAGCTGGTTGAATGACCAAAGCCCAAATCCTAGTATGCAAGGCCCTGTGTGATGGGGTCTGATTTGTTCACATGCTGGATGTGGATCACGGCCTGGCACATAGTCGGGGATCAATACATACTTGTTGAATGAATAATAACGTAACTAATTTGGTGGTCAGTTGCTCTTCAAGGAGGTGTTTCATGTTGTAGGATAGAATGCTACCCTGTTGAACATGTTTTTTCAAAGATTTGCATAAAACGCAACTGAATAAAGATATAGAGTGCAGACTGCTCACTTTTACTCAAGAAATAAAACTGAGAAAAATTGCTTATTGGATGACTGACTGATATCTTAATAAATGGTAAATGTCTTAGGTATGTTTGTGCTGATAAAATTTTTGGATCCTAGGCCAAATATCATAACATGGAACCTAACAGGGACAGAGGCAAGTTTCTGTTCTTGGCCCTCAAACTAATGGCCCAGAAGCATAGAGGAGTTTAGTGAGCAATTTGTTCACTTAAATCAATGGTATGATGTGTTTCAAAATTCTAACTGTGTAGCAGCTGTCCTGGTACCAGGAATGAAGGATGTGGCGGTCCTGTCCACCCTGCACAGCTCAGAGCACACCTAGAGAACTGGGCTCAGCTCTGAGAGCCAGATGTGATAGCAGAGCCAGACAATCTTGTCAACTGGAGAAGGATCACCAAGAGGGAGGGATCACAGAGACCAAGGGCATATCAGATACTTGATTTATGTTGGCCCTGAGGACCACCCTCAGACCAGCATGTGTCAACTATAAGGATATAAAGACTTGAGATCAATATAAGAAAATCGTAACCTTATATTGGATATTTCCTTATAAGGAAATAATAATAATCAGAGCTGACCATGGATGAACAGGGCTACCTCAGAGGGCTCTTGTCAGCGGTGGATTGTGAGCTCAGGGCTGGCATTTACCCAGATTGTAGAAGCTCACTGGCCGACCAGTCTTTGCCAGCCCTGAAAGTCTGAGGTTCTATGATTCCACAGTATCCTTTGTTCCCTGTGAAGAGTTTGAGTAAGAGGCAGGCCTCATTTTGCTTTTCATATGGTCAGGAAAGGAGTTTGGTCCTCTAATTTGATGATTCTGAACTTATAATGAAGAAGGAAATGCTGGAGGATCTGGTGACCACAGTAGAACCCTATACACTTGCTGTGGCCAATTCTACCTTGGGCTGGTTGGGAGTAGTAATTACTTGGGAATAGTAATCCTAGAAAACACTGCCCATCCCATTCTGCAATTTCCACTCTGGTGCTGCCCAGGAGAGCAGCGAGAGGGCACCCCAGTCTCCCTTATTAAAGAACAAACACAATTTTCAGCTCCAGCTAGAACCTTCTCACCACCCATCCAGTGTATCTCGTGAGCATTCACATTATTCACAAGAGCAGCCATTTCAGATCCTCTCTTTGCATCACAGGCTCTTAGTGACTCTCAGAAATGCCCTGATAACACACACTAAGCACACATTCTGTCACGAGTTATCCCTTTGTCCCTTTGCTTCATCTATTTCACCACGTGGCCCCTTCATCTTTTTGTTTTCCAGTATCTTTTTTTTTTTTCTGCAGTTTTGGCCGGGGCTGAGTTTGAACCCACCACCTCCGGTATATGGGGCCTGCACCCTACTCTTCTGAGCCACAGGTGCCACCCACCAGTATCCTTCTTTTCCCAATGCTTACCCCTACCTGAGTTCTGGTTCCTTTCAGGCTTCTTGTGATCTTCCCCCCAAGGATGGCAGGTGTGTGTTCTGTCCTCAATCCTTCCCACTCATTCAGTCCCTTCCCTTCTGTCCTAAATTAGGGCTGTTTCCATTGTCTTCAACTTTGCTCGTTGTTACTTTCCTTCTGGCTACCATCCTATTTCTCTTGCCTGGTACTGCCAAACCCAGGGAATGTGTGTAGCTCAGTATCTCCTTGTCTATTTCACACCCACACTCTTTTCTACCATACTTACCTTTTCATTTCTGCTACTTTACCAAAACTGCACTCTGGGAGACCAATGCATCATTCTTAAACAAACAAAAGTCTATGTGTGCTTAGGAGAGAAAGCAGTTATCACCACTATTTCCTTTTTTGTTTGTGTTAATAGGCCACTAGATCAAAAGATTCCCAAGAAATTTGATAAAACTTCTCAGGTTAGGTTGTGTTTCCCTCTCCCCCATGTTGGCAGCTTCCTTTTCTTCTTTTACATCTTAACTGTGCTTGTTACCACTCTTCCAGTGTCTGACAGCTTGACTTCTTCAATAGATTGTTGGTGAGGGCGAAGTGGGACCATTCCTGACTGGCTCACTGCTGTATCCATAGTTCCTAGCCTTGTAGGTACTAATTAAAAGAATAAATAAAAGAACTAATTACTCAATGAGTAGATGGAAAATGAGCTGGATGTTAATAGGTAGACTTCTAAGTGATCATATAGGTATATTTTAATAATGAATAAATTATTGAATTGATGTCAATCTAAAGATTAGTTCTAACTATAAACATCTTAGAAGAAAACTTAGTGGGAAAGCTTCATGACACTGGATTTAGCATAATTTCTTGGATATAACACCAAAGGGAAGGAAAAAGAAAAGAAAAATAGATAAGTTGGATTTCTTCAAAATTAAAAAGACTTTTGTGTATCAAAAGATACAATCAATAAGGTGAAAAGGCAGCCCGTGCAATGAGAGAAAATATTTTCAAATCTTATATCAGATAGGCATTGATGTCTAGAATATATAAGGAACTCTTTCAACTCAGCAACAACAAATCCCAGTTAAAAAATGGCTGATAAGCACATGAAAGATGCTGAATATCACTAGTCATCAAAGAAATGCAAACCAAAAGCATAATGAGACTCCACTTAAAACCCATTAGAGTGGCTATTATAAGAAACAAACAAAAATAACAAATATTGACAAGGATGTGGAGAAATTAGAACTCTGTACATTCCTGATGAGGATATGAAATGGTATAGCCCCTTTGGAAAACAATATGGTAATTCCCCCCAAAATTAAACACAGAATTACATATGATCCAACAATTCCACATCTAGGTATAAACCTAAAAAAAGGGAAAGCAGGGTCTCCAGCAGACATTTGTATAATCGTGTTCATAGCCTCATTATTCACAATAGCCAAAAGGTTAAAGCAAACTAAGTATCTACTGGCGGATGAATGGATGAACAAAATGTGGTCTACACATACGGTGGAATATTTTTCAGCCTCAAAAAGGAAGGAAATTCTGACACGTACTACAACATGAATGAAACTTAAGGACTTTATGCTAAGTGAAATAAACCAGTTATAAAAGGACAAACGTTGTCTGACTCCACTTGTATGAAGTACATAGAATAGTCAGATTCATAGAGACAAAATGTAGAAAGGTGTTTGCCAGGGTCTCGGGAGAAGGAGAAATGAGTAGTCACTATTTAATGGGTGCAGAGTGTCAGTTTTGCTTGATGGAAAATCTCTGGAGGTAGGTCGAGATGATGATTATATAACAATATGAAGGTACTTAATCCTAAGTACATTAATGCACACATAAAAATGGCTCAAATGGTATATTTTATGCTATGTTTTTTTTTAACCACAATTAAAAAAAACAAGTGGGGCGACGCCTGTGGCTCAACGGAGTAGGACACCAGCCCCATATGCCGGAGGTGGTGGGTTCAAACCCAGCCCCGGCCAAAAACTGCAAAAAAAAAAAGTGAAAAAAAGTACTTCTAATTGTAAGCCTTAGGACTTTATTCTGAGCCCTTTCATCACTTGGATGAAAATCTTAATAACTGTACTTTTGATACAAAAATTAAAGTGAACCAATATGAAGAATGTTAGAATAAGTTTCTTGTGACTTTAGCTGTAGAATTCTACTATAAGGTATAAAAATAAGCAAAAAAAATTAAAAAGGTATGTTAGGAGTGACGATTTTTTTAATGTGAAAAAGACCTTGAGGTTTTCATTTCCCAAAATTCCAATTTAATTCCACAGTACAAATAAAAAAGGTCAATTTTGCCTATCAGTAAAACTGCTGAGAAAAAAGGAGGTGACAGTCTCACTGTGCTCTGCTGACCGGGTGGTATTGGGGCTTCTTTCATGGTATAGACTGTGGCAAAACAAGATAAAATTATGAGTTAGGGGACTCGAAACCAGATCTCCTCAGTCTTGACTGATGGAACAGGGAATTTAGCTTGAGAAAAAGAAAATTAGGAAGGCCATAATAACTGTTATCAACTATGTGAAGGGCTGGCATGTGAAGTAAGGCCTGCCCTTATTCTGTATTTACTACTAAAGGTAGAATTAGGACCAGTACGCAAAAAGCTAAAAGCAAACTTGATTCATTATGTGGCAGAATTTTCTAAACATCAGAATAAATGACATCCAATAGGATGGCTTTGCCTACCTGTCACAAGTAAAAGTGCTGGCCACCCTCAGGGAGCCTACAAGTCAATCCTTTCCAGAACTGGGATTCTTTCTTTCAGGTTCTGATTCAAAGCCTCGGCAACATGTGACTCTTATCTTCTCCTTCCCCCAATATCTAATAACATCTTAGAGATTCTTCCTTCACAGGTGTCTTGGCTCCCCCTGTAACTCTTTATCGCCTTGCCAGGATTCTCACCTCCCTACCCCACAACATGTGTGTGCTGCTGGTCAGCTCTCCCAGCCTTTGTGCTGTCCCTGCCTTCTGTCCAGGCTGCTCACCCCTGTGCTCATTTTATAAAATATTTACCATGTAAGTCCTCCGATCGAAGTCAAAGAGTGGATCCCAATAGCTTCCCATATTAAGATGAACTTCCTTTCCTTGCCTTTTAATTTTCACATTTTGTTACTCATATGCCCAGTTTTGGTTCAAGTGTTCCCTTTGATGTCATCTGATTGTTTTTATCTATTCATTCCCACTTCCATTCCCTCATTTGTATTGACCTCCTGGGTCTCCCACTTCCATATTTATTCTAGGGTCCACTGCATGTACCACAACCACCATGTGGCCACCCAAGCTCACAATGATCCTTCTTTTCTCTTACTTAGTTAATAAATGTTTACTGATCCCCAATAGTGCATGGGCACTGTGCATGTTGCTGGTGAATGAGTGACGAGCAAGAAAAATTTAGCTCCTGACTTCACAGAGTGGGCAAGAGAGAATAAATGACTGCTACTGCTACTGAATAAATGAATACAAACAGGATGTTGTGATAAAAAAATGAAAGTGTATGTGTGTTAGGGATGGGTAGGATTTGGATTTGGTAATCAGAGGAGATGACAAGCTGAGACCTGAAGGATGTAAAAGAGCCAGCAATCAGGAAGGGCTGGAGTCAAGAGCACACCAGGCCAAGGACGGATGCCCCTAAGGCTTCAGTGGTAAATCACTGGACATACCGGCTTGGCTGGAGCATAGCCAGCAAGGGGGGGGGGGGAACGGATGGAGCGGGGGAGGCACCTGGGCCCAGTGGGCAAAAAAGACTGAAGATCTCAGGTTTCACACTGTATCATGAAGCCACTGAAGGGTCTCAAGGAAGAAAGTGATGTACAGGATTTGTACTTTTTAAGATGACTCTGTCTACATTGTGGAGAACTGAAGGGGAGCTAGGGTAGAAGTGGAGGTGAAGAAACTAATGTAAAGATGGTGACTTGAACAAGAGTGATGTAGATTAGTGGATGGAGCTAAGGTATACTTTGGAAATAGACACAAAAGGATTTGCTAGTGGTTTTATATGAAGAATAAAGAATTAAGAATGACTCTAGGTGTCTTGCCTGAGAAATACGTGGATGGACATTTGTCATTTACTGTGATGGGGAACTGGGGTATGAAGATTAGGTTTGGGAGAAATTCGCAAGTTCAGTTTAAGACATGTTAAGTTTGTGGCTGGGCATGGTGGCTCATGCCTATAATCCTAGCACTCTGGGAGGCCAAGTTGGGTGGATCACTTGAGGTCACGAGTTTGAGACCAGTCTGAGCAAAAGCGAGACCCCGTCTCTACTAAAAATAGAAAAACTGAGGCAAGAGGATTGCTTGACTCCAACAGTTGGAGGTTGTTGTGAGCTATGATGCCACAGCTCTGTACCCAGGGCAACAGCTTGAGACTGTCTCAAAAAAACCAAAAAAACAAAAAACAAAAAATCAAGACACATTAAGTTTGAGGTACCTTTGAGACATTCAAAAGGCAGTGTCAAGGTACCAGTTGAATCTATGAGTCTAGAATGCATATGAACAGGCTGAGAGGAAGATAGAAATTCTAGTTATCTGTGTACAGATGGCATTTAATGGTTGGGCCTGGGTGAATTACAACAGTAAGTAGAAGGCCTGGAACCAATCCTAGGAATTTATGCATGCTGATTTGGATGATGTGAAGGAACAGGAGAGGTTAATAATGCAGGAAGGCATAGTTTAAAATATCCAAAAGAACAGAATTGCAACATTCCCAATACAAATGATAAATGCTTGAGGTGACAGATACCCAAATGGCTCTGATTTGATGCTTACATACTGCATGCTTGTATTAAAACATCATGTGCACCCCACAGATATGTACAACTATTATGGGTCCATAATAATTAATAGTAAAATTTTTTTGAAATAGTTATGTTTATACTCTACTGTAGCCTAGTAAGTGCATAATAGCATTATGTCTAAAAATATACATACCTTAATTAAAAAATGTTTTCTTGCTAAAAAAAAGAAGAAAAATAGTCATGCAGGAAGGGCATTGGAGTTGTGCTCATATTCTTATTATATATGCATTAAGTATGGCTCTCATCTATCTTTATTGTTCAATTTAGTAATATTTTAATATAGAATATAAATATAGACTACAGAAACACTGACAATAAAATGTGGTCTTATTCTGCAGTAATTCCTAGGATACCCTTTTAAGTCTCTTCAATTGCATGTGGGTTCCTTGTAGATGGCTCTTCTACCCCATTGTGCCCAGCACAGAGCAGGGTATAAAATTGATACTTAGATGCTTATTGCTTATGTGATGGTAATAACGTCTCACAAAGGTCCTTGTTAAAATCATGGATTCTGTTATACAACGTTAAAGGTCTGGTAATTTCTCACCTGGGTTATGTGGTTCATCCTTTGTAGGGATGAGATACTTGTATTTCTTCATTGGTATTGTCACACTTTTAAATAATGGTGATTATATTTTAAAGGCCTTGCAGGCATCAGGTACAATAGGAATGAAGGAAATTCTAGGGATTGTCCAGCTTTATTTTTTTTTATTTTTTTATTTTTTATTGTTGGGGATTCATTGAGGGTACAATAAGCCAGTTACACTGATTGCAATTGTTAGGTAAAGTCCCTCTTGCAATCATGTCTTGCCCCCATAAAGTGTGACACACACTAAGGCCCCACCCTCCTCCCTCCATCCCTCTTTCTGCTCCCCCCCATAACCTTAATTGTCATTAATTGTCCTCATATCAAGATTGAGTACATAGGATTCATGCTTCTCCATTCTTGTGATGCTTTACTAAGAATAATGTCTTCCACTTCCATCCAGGTTAATACGAAGGATGTAAAGTCTCCATTTTTTTTAATGGCTGAATAGTATTCCATGGTATACATATACCACAGCTTGTTAATCCATTCCTGGGTTGGTGGGCATTTAGGCTGTTTCCACATTTTGGCGATTGTAAATTGAGCTGCAATAAACAGTCTAGTACAAGTGTCCTTATGATAAAAGGATTTTTTTCCTTCTGGGTAGATGCCCAGTAATGGGATTGCAGGATCAAATGGGAGGTCTAGCTTGAGTGCTTTGAGGTTTCTCCATACTTCCTTCCAGAAAGGTTGTACTAGTTTGCAGTCCCACCAGCAGTGTAAAAGTGTTCCCTTCTCTCCACATCCACGCCAGCAACTGCAGTTTTGAGATTTTGTGATGTGGGCCATTCTCACTGGGGTTAGATGATATCTCAGGGTTGTTTTGATTTGCATTTCTCTAGTATATAGAGATGATGAACATTTTTTCATGCGTTTGTTAGCCATTTGTCTGTCATCTTTAGAGAAAGTTCTATTCATGTCTCTTGCCCATTGATATAAGGGATTGTTGGCTTTTTTTCATGTGGATTAATTTGAGTTCTCTATAGATCCTGGTTATCAAGCTTTTGTCTGATTGAAAATATGCAAATATCCTTTCCCATTGTGTAGGTTGTCTCCTTGCTTTGGTTATTGTCTCCTTAGCTGTACAGAAGTTTTTCAGTTTAATGAAGTCCCATTGGTTTATTTTTGTTGTTGTTGCAATTGCCATGGCAGTCTTCTTCATGAAGTCTTCCCCCAGGCCAATATCTTCCAGTGTTTTTCCTATGCTTTCTTGGAGGATTTTTATTGTTTCATGCCTTAAATTTAAGTTCTTTATCCATCTTGAATCAATTTTTGTGAGTGGGGAAAGGTGTGGGTCCAGTTTCAGTCTTTTACATGTAGACATCCAGTTCTCCCAACACCATTTATTGAATAGGGAGTCTTTCCCCCAAGGTAAGTTCTTGTTTGGTTTATCGAAGATTAGGTGGTTGTAAGATGTTAGTTTCATTTCTTGGTTTTCAATTCGATTCCAAGTGTCTATGTCTCTGTTTTTGTGCCAGTACCATGCTGTCTTGAGCACTATGGCTTTGTAGTACAGACTAAAATCTGGTATGCTGATGCCCCCAGCTTTATTTTTGTTACTAAGAACTGCCTTAGCTATACGAGGTTTTTTCCGGTTCCATACAAAACGCAGAATCATTTTTTCTAAATCTTGACAGTACGATGTAGGTACTTTGATAGGAATGGCATTGAATAGGTAGATAGCTTTAGGAAGTATAGACATTTTAACAATGTTGATTCTTCCCATCCATGAGCATGGTATGTTCTTCCATTTGTTAATATCCTCTGCTATTTCCTTTCTGAGGATTTCATAGTTTTCTTTATAGAGGTCCTTCACCTCCTTCGTTAGGTATATTCCTAGGTATTTCATTTTCTTTGAAACTATGGTGAAGGGAGTTGTGTCCTTAATTAGCTTCTCATCTTGACTGTTATTGGTGTATACAAAGGCTACTGACTTGTGGACGTTGATTTTATATCCTGAAACATTACTGTATTTTTTGATGACTTCTAGGAGTCTTGTGGTTGAGTCTTTGGGGTTCTCTAAGTATAAGATCATGTTGTCAGCAAAGAGGGAGAGTTTGACCTCCTCTGCTCCCATTTGGATTCCCTTTATTTCCTTGTCTTGCCTAATTGTATTGGCTAGAACTTCCAGCACTATGTTGAATAGTAAAGGTGACAGAGGACAACCTTGTCTGGTTCCAGTTCTAAGAGGAAAAGCTTTCAGTTTTATTCCATTCAGTAAAATATTGGCTGTGGGTTTGTCATAGATAGCTTCAATCAGTTTTAGAAATGTGCCATCTATGCCTATACTCTTCAGTGTTCTAATTAGAAAAGGATGCTGGATTTTATCAAATGCTTTTTCTGCATCTATTGAGAGGATCATGTGATCTTTATTTTTGCCTCTGTTAATATGGTGGATAACGTTTATGGACTTGCGTATGTTAAACCAGCCTTGCATGCCTGGGATGAAGCCTACTTGATCATGATGAATGACTTTTTTGATGATAAGCTGTAATCTATTGGCTAGGATTTTGTTGAGAATTTTTCCATCTATATTCATGAGTGAGATTGGTCTGAAATTCTCCTTTTTGTTTGGGTCTTTTCCTGGTTTTGGTATCAGGGTGATGTTTGCTTCATAGAATGTGTTGGGGAAGATTCCTTCTTCCTCAGTTTTTTGGAATAATTTCTGCAGGACAGGAATAAGCTCTTCCTTGAAGGTTTGATAGAATTCTGGAGTGAAGCCATCTGGACCAGGGCATTTTTTAGTTGGAAGCTTTTTTATTGTTTCTTTGATCTCAGTGCTAAAAATTGGTCTGTTCAGGAGGTCTATTTCTTCCTGGCTAAGTCTAGGGAGAGGGTGTGATTCCAAATATTGATCCATTTCTTTCACATTCTCAAATTTCTGGGCATAGAGTTTCTGGTAGTATTCAGAGATGATCTCTTGTATCTCTGTGGGATCACTTGTTATTTCCCCTTTATCATTTCTGATTGAGGTTACTAGAGATTTTACTTTTCTATTTCTAGTTAGTCTGGCCAATGGTTTATCTATTTTATTTATTTTTTCAAAAAACCAACTCCTTGTTTCATTAATTTTCTGAATGATTCTTTTGTTTTCAATTTCATTGATCTCTGATTTGATTTTGGATATTTCTTTTCTTCTACTGAGTTTAGGCTTAGATTGTTCTTCTTTTTCCAATTCCATAAGATCTCTTGTGAGATTGTTGATCTGCTCTCTTTCTGTTTTTTGAATGTAGGCATCTAAAGCAATGAATTTTCCTCTCAAAACTGCTTTTGCAGTATCCCACAGGTTTTGGTAGCTTGTGTCTTCATTGTTGTTATGCTCAAGGAAGTTAATGATTTCCTGTTTTATTTCTTCGTGCACCCATCTGTTATTCAACAGAAGATTGTTTAATTTCCATGCCTTTGGGTGGGGTCGAGCATTTTTGTTAGAGTTGAGTTCCACCTTTAGTGCCTTATGGTCTGAAAAGATACAAGGTAAAATTTCAATTCTTTTCATTCTGTTGATATTTGTTTTGTGTCCCAGGATATGATCAATTTTGGAGAATGTTCCATGGGGTGATGAGAAGAATGTATATTCTTTATCTTTGGGGTGGAGTGTTCTATATGCGTCTATCAAGCATAGTTGTTCTAGGGTCTCATTTAAATCTCTTATATCTTTGTTTAATTTCTGTTTAGAGGATCTGTCCAGCTCTGTAAGAGTAGTGTTAAAGTCCCCTGTTATGATGGTATTATCAGATATCATATTGCTCAGACTGAGTAAGGTCTGCTTCAAGAATCTGGGAGCATTTAAATTGGGTGCATAAATATTTAGAATTGAAATGTCTTCTTGTTGTAGTTTTCCCTTGACCAATATAAAGTGACCATCTTTGTCTTTTTTGACTTTAGTTGCTTTAAATCCACATGTATCTGAAAATAAGATTGCAACTCCTCTTTTCTTCTGAATTCCATTTGCCTGAAAAATTGTCTTCCAACCCTTGACTCGGAGCTTTAATTTGTCTTTTGAAGCCAGGTGTGTTTCTTGCAGACAGCAAATGGATGGCTTGTGTTTTTTAATCCAGTCAACCAATCTATGTCTCTTCAGTGGGGAATTCAAGCCATTAACATTTATTGATATAATTGATAAGTGTGGTAGTATTCTATTCGTCTTATTTGGTGAGAGTCCATTGCTTAGTTTTATCTTTTGCATCAGTGTGGAGGTTAGGTTCTGTCCTTTGATTTCTGAGTTCTTACTTTGCTGCTGATCCATTGTGGTGGTCAGTGTGCAGAACAGGTTGAAGTATTTCCTGTAGAGCTGGTCTTGTTGTGGCGAATTTCCTCAATGTTTGTATATCCTTAAATGATTTGATTTCTCCGTCAATTTTGAAGCCTAGCTTAGCAGGGTACAGAATTCTGGGCTGAAAATTGTTCTGTTTAAGTAGATTAAAGGTAGATGACCATTGTCTTCTTGCTTGGAAAGTTTCATTAGAGAAGTCTGCAGTCACTCTGATGGATTTCCCCCTGTAGGTCAACTGGCGCTTACTCCTGGCAGCTTGCAGAATCTTTTCTTTTGTCTTGACTTTGGACAGGTTCATCACAATGTGTCTTGGAGAAGCTCGGTTAGAGTTAAGGCGACCTGGGGTCCGATATCGCTCTGAAAGCAGTGTGTCAGAATCTTTGGTGATGTTTGGGAAATTTTCTTTTATAATATTCTCTAGTATGGCTTCCATTCCTCTGGGGCATTCTTCTTCCCCTTCTGGAATTCCTATAACTCGTATGTTGGAACGCTTCCTAAAGTCCCATAATCTGACAGTGAACGTTCTGCTTTCTCTCTCTTCTTTTCTGCCTCTTTTACTATCTGAGTTATCTCAAAAACTTTGTCTTCTACCTCTGAAATTCTTTCTTCTGCATGGTCTAACCTGTTGCTGATACTTTCCATTGCATCTTTAAGTTCCCTGATTGACTGTTTCATTTCCTTCAGCTCTGCTATATCCTTTTTATATTCTTCATATCGTTCATCTCTGATTTGATTCTGTTTTTAGATTTCCTTTTGGTTATTTTCCACTTTATTAGCAGTTTCCTTCATTGTTTCCATCATTTCTTTCATTGTTTTCAACATGTGTATTCTAAATTCCCTTTCTGTCATTCCTAACATTTCTTTATAGGTGGAATCCTCTGCAGTAGCTACCTCATGGTCCCTTGGCGGGGTTGTTCTGGATTGGTTCTTCATGTTGCCTGGAGTTTTCTGCTGATTCTTCCTCATGAGTGATTTCTTTTATCTGTTTCCTTGCCCTAATTTTCCTTTCACTTCCTCTTGCTCTTTAAGTTCTTGTGCCTGTGGAAGTTGTGGGCGGGTTTAGACGGATTGAACCCACGCGACCACTTGCCGGTTTTCCACTGTTTTAGTCCTCCTCTTGGGGTCCAGAAGTCTCTTGCTGACTCCCTGTATCCTCATAGGAGTGATGATAGGCAGTTCCCACCAGCCAGAGATGCCTGGAGTCCTATCTCCCCAGACTCACCGTGCCCAGATGCAAGGAAGCTGTTACTCGGCTGCCTTCTTGCTCCGCCTCCCCTCTCCAGCTTTATTGACAAGGAAAAAACAAACTCATCTTCATTGTAGTGTGTTGACATTTCACGACTAGCATTGAATTATTTACATACTTGAGTATATTAAAAGTACATATACACTTAATAAATCTCTCTTTGTATATGTGTTTAAAAATTTTTAATAGCTCAACTATTGAGAGCTAACCTAGAGAATTTTACCAAAGCCTAGGAGAATGTTTGCCATTTGGGGAACAAAATAAACCATAGTAATCCGTGATCCTCTGCAACTAAATACATTTTGACTGAACTCGGTGGCAACAACTCCATCTCTAGCAAGGTGCTGGGCCAACCCCCTAACTCATTTGACATTGAGAACCAAGCAGCCAAAAGCCCCTCTCCAGAACCCTACCTGGAAGGCTGTCCTGAGATCCCAGTGGGCAGGAACCTTCAGGAGTAGCTATGGAGTTCCTATGTGGGAAATGAGGAAAATGAAAGCTCCTAGAAGCTGGGTGAAGATAAGAAATAAACAAGTCTCCCAGGGGTCTTTAACAGGAAGACCTTTGGTTGTAACAAAGAAAAAAAAGTTTTTATAAACTTAACCTTCAACACTAATTAATAATTGCACACGGGATACCACTGAGATTTGTAAGCTGCCTCTGCCCTCATCCCATTGGTGAAAAGAAGAGTGTGGCTAGCGCAGAGCTGTGGGCAGAAGGAGGCATCCACCTAAGTGCTTTTGGGGGACTATTTTGCTTCAGGGCCTCATGACCAGGGGTTACTTGTCTAGATGCAGGTTCTGAGGTCTGAGAAATCAAATCTCTCAGAGCCACACGTCAGCACAAGCTGAGCTAGGGCCCTTTAACCTGCTCTGTCTTTGAAACCCCAGGGGCCCACATCATTGCTTGTGGGGTCTGAGTGGGTATTGTGCAAGGGAAGCCTGGATTCTTTTGTGTTTGGTGAAATAAGTGAGTTTTTCCTTGCTTTAAATATGTGTGAGGAAATAAGTTCTGAACCTTCTCTTTATCTCTCTCCCTGCGATCGTACATATACTCATTGTTTTCCTATGCAGTGGCATTTGCCAAGCACAATTAAGCACTGAGTTAAAAAACAGACCTGTGTCCAGTGGTAGCATGGATAAGAAGCCGTGTTCTGTAGAAAAATACAACTTTCTTACTATCCTCATAGCATACCTTTTAACAGCATTTTATGTTAAAATATGAAATGTTCTCAAAAAATATATGCAATGTTTGCCCATAAACTGATTTTGTGTTGTATGAACTATTTACTTAAATGTATTGTTAAATTTTACTACCAAATTAAAATTTCATGACTTTTCTTAAATATAAGGTTCTACAACTTTAAAAAAAATCTAATGGTTCTGGGTTAGAGAAAAGAAAGTGGCAGTGAGGCTCAAGTTTTCTAAACAGCATGGGAAACACGATACAATTTGATGTTATTTAAAGCCAGAGGGATGAGTCTGAGCTTAAGGATTTTGTAGAAAAAGCAAGTTTTTGCAAATGATTTTCTTGTGGTTCTTTTACCCCATCCCCAGGCTATCTTCTATAGCTCTGGTTAATCCTAAACAGCCAATCTGGACATCTGATTCCCTTCCTTGTTAAAAACTGAATTTCAAACTCTTTGGACTGCCACACGGGGCTTCCCAGGCCCTCCCTTTTCCTAGGCTCATTTCTTGGCTCAGTCTCCCTTAAAGAGCCCATCCCATCAGCAGGCCCTTGTGGTTCCCTCTTCCTTCTTCCTCTGCATAAGTGCTTACACCCATCCTCAAGGAAATGCTGTAACATTCTAAAAGTCAAGAGTTGTCCCAAACTCACCTTTCCTTGGAGCTTCAAGGGAACCTTCCTCTTTGGCCTATTGCACCCTGTGCACACCGTCACTGTAGTAATCATGGTATTGTATTGTAATAACTGATTCACACACCTGCTTCCTCATCCCAGCCTTTGCCCGGTTCTTGACACACAGTAGGTGTGCTATAAATGCTCATGCCTGTAATCCTAGCACTCTGGGAGGCCAAGGCTTGAGGTCAGGAGTTCAAGACCAGCCAGAGCTAGAACAAGACTTTACACACGCACAAAAACAAAAAAAAAATTATTGAGGATTGCTTGAGCCCAGGAGTCTGAGGTTGCAGTGAGGTGTAATCATGCCACTGCACTCTATAGGAGTAACAGAGGAAGATGCTATCTCAAAATTTAAAAAAAAGAAAAGAAAAAAGAGTATATATAGAGAACAGGATCCTGACACCACTTAGGAGCTGCTGAGATATCAATTGTTCAACAGGCGGAATAAGCTATTATTAATTTGCAGTACTCAGTGCAAAATGGAAATGTGGGGCCCCCTTCTCGACAATTAAGAATTTCAAACAGTGAAGGTGGCACGTGGCGGCAGCTGCATCATGACTATGATATCAAGACATGTAAGAGAGCAAGGAGGGAGGGTGGGAGAAATCCTGGGTCCATTTCTTAAAATAGTAGCTTTAATGAAATAAATTTTAATATATAAAATTGTTATTTTAAAATGTCTCTTCTCACACCACACCCTTCATAAGACCCCTAATCATAATACATTTGTTTTCATTTATAAACGCAGAACATTTAAAAAAGTTAATTATTTTATTTTACATCATTTTAGGGAAATAATGCCACATACTCCTCATTACTCCTTAAGAAATAATGCTATAAAAAAAAAAAAAAAAGAATGCTAGGGTGGCACCTGTGGCTCAAAGGAGTAGGGTGCCAGCCCCATATATTGGAGATGGCAGGTTCAAACCCAGCCCTGGGCCAAAAACTGCAAAAAAAAAAAAAAAAAAAGCTACACTTCACACCCCACTACTTTCCCCTGAAATAAACAAGTCATTATTGCATTTCTTTCATTCAATCCCAAAATTTGGGAGAGGAGGAAGAGAAGACTGGCTGGACTATCATGGGATTATGTTAATATAAAAAACATTTATCACTTTTACACTGATTTTTTAAAAATCTTGCATCCTTAGTTCTCCATAGGATAGCATCCAGTCTCTCAAAATGTGATTTTTTTTTTTTTTTTTGGTAACAATCTTAGTAAATTAGAAATTGTTATATGTAAACCCTAAATAAACTAGGCGTATCATGGATCATTGTGATGAAATATTGGCACATGCTGATAAGGAAAAATGAAGATTTATTACAGGGCCTTTAAAAAACTTTCTCAGGGGGAATGCTGATTTGCTCTGCCACGCATTCTCTAACAGGTGGCTGCAGGCAGGGAATGCCCCACGCTGGCCTCCCCCAGCAGCCTCTGCTGCCTCCGCAAGGGTACCCCATCTCTTGCCACCCTCAAAGTGAGTACCTGCTCTGTGTTCCTTTCCTGCCTTGCCTCCTCGGCTGGGAAAGCAGCAACCTGGCCATGCGTGATGGCAACTGCAGTGCAATTACATGTGGCAAGGAGAGGAGCTGCCCAAAATGCAAGACCAGTGGACAAACGCCAGCTGCCGAACTTTGCTCAGGTCCTGTCTTGTGCCTCTGTGCTTAGCTGTCACCATATTCTTTTCCATACAAGGCTAAATTCATGAAACGTATGTTCACTTTACTATGCTAATTTCTCTGCAAAATAAACTTTCCCCACTCAGCATCAACAGAATAGATCGGGTTGAGTCTGAATTCTTTAATTTGTGAGCTCGGTTTTCTCATCTGCAAATGAGATATCACCACATCCTTCACAGGGCCTCTCAAAGCTCAGCACGGTGATTATGTGGAGGTGACTGGAAGAGTGACCAAACATTCATCTCCACATTTTTTTTGTTGCCTAGGGCACTTGTGTTACTGAGAAGACAGGGCTGCAGAAGGTGGAAAACAGCTCTCAAAAACAATTGTCAGCGAGAACTCAGACTGCAAAACACCAGCAGAGCCCGATTTGTCTGAGTTTGTCTACACATGACTCTGCACCTGCCGTTCCTTGCTCAGATTCTTCCACCTAAGAACAAACACTCATATAGACGCCCACCCGGTGAGCCAAAAATGACTATAAGGCAAAGAAATACACACACCAGAACAAAATTAACTGCACAGAAGCATAACAGTGCTCACACACCTGGCAGGACGCACCCTGACCTGCTGAAGATGTGTGGGGTGGGACGTGAGCTGCGCACAGCTGGAGCAGGGCTAACAGAGGTAACAGGGGCCAGCAGTGAGGTAGAGAGGCAGCCGCTGGGGGACCACAGAAACCCTCAGACTGTGACTTGCAGGTAGAATAATAATGTATCTCTTAGCCTATTCAAATAACTAAAAACATACCTTTGGTTTCTTAATTACTTCAATTGGCCCTCACAAAAATGTCTATTAAGACCATTAACTGCCCTAGAAACCAAGTTCAGCAACAGGATCAGAATTTCATGACCGAGCAAGGCACAGTACAGGATGAAGCTCCGTGAGCGTTCTTCCTCTGTAGCAAGGCATGTACTTTATAACCTGAGAAGGCACTTCTGTGCCCTTGCCCTACCCAGGACCCTAAGACCAACCCCAACAAGAAAGTTCTATACTTCTGGGTCACGTGGCAGCCAGCATGCCCCGCACTAAACAAAAAGGAATCCAAATAAACATAAAATGCAGTTCAATTTTGTAAGAAACAATATATTTTATTTTTCTGACACCACAGCTCTGGCGAGTGGTTTTGTACCAAATTTAATGGAGGTTACACAGAACGTTTTACGCATGGGAGGAGAAGGGAAGGAACCACAAAATTTAAAACAAAACAAAAACAAAATCCTGGATAGCTTTTAGCATCTGCTCCACTCCCACATTAATAAAATTCACTTGGTAATTCCTAATAAAAGGAGAACAGAAAACGAAGTGGGCAGGGAAGGGTAAGCCGGGGAAGAGAAGACCAGAGAGCATCCCAAGGACAGACCTCCCCTCCCAGCTCAGAGGCTGCCCTGGAGGGAGGACAAGGCTTCACCAGATTTATTTCCCCAACACCGTGTATTGCAGCTGCCAAAGGGAAAAAGAGGAGGGAAGCAGAGGGTCACTGGTGGGGCAACAAGGAAAGGAGAAACCCTTAACCAGGGAGATGGGGCAAAACGGGAGAGAGAAAACCAGAGTAAAACATGACAGTGGGTTGGCCTACCGGGAGAGACAGACAGTGCTGAGGAGCACTTGGACTGAAAAACAAACATCCTAAGCTTCATTATTTTTAAAAAGAAAAACTCCCCCTCCCCCCACCCCTCACTGAACTTAGTTCCTTTTTTTGTGCTTTTCATTAATACTCTGCTCTGAGGTCGTAGTTTGGTTTTTCTATACACTGGAGTTGAAAGAAAATAGTCCAAAGGTCTGAAGATGGATTCTCCACCTAAAGTAAACAGCCAGCATTCCTGTTCTCCTCTTGTCCCAAAGACTAAAATCTCTGCTAAAATCCCTTTTACAATATAGTACAGTACACAAAAAAAATAAAGCCCAAATTAAAAAAAAAAAAAAAAAAAAAAACAGAAAAGAATCCTGGGAGAAGCCAGTCCAAAGGACGTAAACATACAGAGAACGGTGCAACACATGACCCATGGCAATTCTCAAAGCACGGCTACAGATTCCCAAAAGGAGGTGCCATCATGGGATACTCAAGTCCACAAAAATAATTTTTAAAAAATAAATCTTAAAAAAAACACACCTGTTGATTAAATGAATAATTTGTTTTCAGGTAAATCCATACATTCTCGAGTGCCCCCCTCCCCCAAAGCAACCCTCGGGTCTCAGTTCTCCTATTGCATGACCAATAGTGGGTGCTCCTGGAACTCCCTTAAAGCAGCTCTCAGGACCTGGAATCTCATCTTGACAAGGATCAGCATATCCAATCTTAGCAGCTTAAAACATCATGTTTCCTGGGTTGCCAGGTCCTTGGCTGAATCCACCCATGCCCACATCAGCAGCCATGCCCCGGGGCCTCATCTGTGGGGGGATCATGATGTTCTGTTGGGGTCCCATCATGCCCTGCATGGACATCATCATGCCTGGAGAGCCAACGGGCCCAGGGTGAGTGTAGAGCCCCGCAGGTCCCCGATCCTTGCCAGGAATCATGCCCACAGCGGCAGCTGGATTGCTCATCAGGGTGGGCTGGCCGGGCATTGTAGATTGTGCTGGTGACATCATCCGATGGTGAGGTCCCATCATGCCTTGTTGGAGGAAGGCTGGTGGTCTCATGGGGTTGTGGCCTGGCATGGATGGAGCCGTACCAAGAGGGATGTCCGGAGTTCCCACTGGCCCTGGACCCCCCATGCCAGGTAATGCTAGTCCCATTCTGGGCGCTTGCTCCCCCATCATCCCCTGCATGTGTGAAAACCCAGGTCCAGGGCCCTGGGGCTGTTTCCGGCCTGGGACTTCCCCTCGAGGGAAATATTGCAATGTCTGGCTAGGCTTCTCTGATGGAATAATGCGGGATAGATCAAACTCAGGTATTCCGGTGGCTCCAGGACGGATGACTTCCTGTAGATCTGGGTCTGTAAACACTGAAGGCATGCTGTTCCCCAGAACAGTGAAGGAGTCAGGACCCCCGGGGCCTCCAGGCTTGCAAAGTGCTGCATCTGCTGAACTTTGGGGCAGGTTGCTGGGGCGGCCAAGGGGGCCTTCTCCTGGGAAGCCCATCCCTCCTGGGAAGCTGCCCTGTCCCCCGCTGGGGCCATTGTGAGGGAATGGAACCTGCTGTGGGGGAGACTGTACTGGAGGGAAGCCCTGGGGGAAGCCCATCCGTCCTTGAGGTACCATCGGTGGCTCTTGGGACCCATGCCCCATGATAGGATTGTGTGACATCAAGCCAGGTCCCATTGGGACCCCATGAGGAGGTATGTTGGGTCCCATCGCATTTGGAGAGGGCATCTGATTGGAGTGAGAAAGTGGCTGGGTCATTCCCATTGGGCTGAGGGTTGGCATCGGAACCACGGGATTTGGACCTGAAATTCGAGGATTCTGTGTATTAATGCCCATTCCTGGAAAAATAAAGACATCAAAGGAATCAATTTAATCAAATGCAACTCAAAAAAACTATAATAAATCTAATGAACAAAAAAATTTATTGTGTACCTGACGTGCATAGTCCTCTGCTGGGAAAACATACAACGTACAATCCTTACCCTCAGCAAGATTATAATACATTCGGGGACATACAAACCAACAGCTCTACAAGATGATATATGATTAAGTCTTAAACTGTCTGATGAAGGAATGTGTAGAAGAGAGCAAAGGAGAAATTCTCCTGTGTGAAAAGTTATACATTAGTACACGAATGAGCACATTCTTCTTTAGTGGAGATATTTAACACAGAAGAAAACAATTTGCTGAATGACTTAAGTATGGTCCTTTTGGAGAAAAACGATTAATTAGTTCTACAATTCCAATTATCAGAAATAATAACAAAACCCAAACAGGTCTTTTTTCAATTGGCATTGTATTGTATTGCTTTATAGAGAAAGCATTGAAAACTCTAGGTTACAGGAACTGCTAAAGAAACCATAACATTTAATGGAAAAGGAAAACACACACATTCTACTAAGTCTCTGGGAGATTTAAATACAGTAGAACCTCTGTAAGGTAATCACCCACGGGACTATGACAGACTGGTCAACATAAGAACTAGGTCTCCTGTACATGCTACAGGAGCTCTTATTAAAAAATATCAGATGAAATCATAACCAAAACACAGTAAAATCATACAGTATCACATAAAATCAATGCATTTACTCTGTTCTCATGGTTTATTCTTTCTGAAACAGGACTCAATCTTGGTCTGTTTCTTATTTTCATTGCACATATAAGTGGAGAAAGCACTTCCAGCGAGTGCTCACCTGGGCATTTTTCCACAGCAAATAACTTCAACTGCATTATCAGATGCCTGACATCCTCTTCTTTTGGCATCTTTGCAGTTTCTGTGTTGTTCTCACTAGCTTCTTCCACTTCATCAGCTACTTCATGCACTTTTATACTGGTCTGTACTTTGGTCAACAGTGCTTGGAAAATCGCTTCTAGGTCAGGTTCATTACAGGTTACCACCTCATCATCCATTGCAACAACCCCTTCAAATTCTGCCATGGGAGATGGACTGTCTGGCAGGTCCAAAACGTCATGCTCTTGGGTTGTGACAAATCCAACTTTCTTGAAACACTTCTGTATCATTTCTTGTGGAGTGTGGATTGTGAGGGGGCAAGACCCCCACAACCAGGGAGCGTTGTTCAAAGAACAACCCCCAACTGCTTCTCTCTTCCTAAAACAAGCAAGTCCTTTCCTTGCTTCCTCTGCCAGAAGTCGCATAGCTTCTGTATACTTTTCTATCTTTTGCCTAAAAGCCT
This sequence comes from Nycticebus coucang, assembly GCF_027406575.1. Taxonomy (NCBI): domain Eukaryota; kingdom Metazoa; phylum Chordata; class Mammalia; order Primates; family Lorisidae; genus Nycticebus; species Nycticebus coucang. The sequence goes on along the minus strand of NC_069784.1, from coordinate 51,993,932 downwards.
TCTTTCTCTAAAGTTAATCTTTACCCTATGTACTATTACTTCCCCTCAACCTTGTAAGATGAAAATATTCCCACTTGCTTTCCTTGCTGATTTGAAACACTGCTAGTATAAGCAACCTTGTTTAGGTACTATATAAACAAAGCTGTTCACAAGGTTGGGGGCTGGCTGCAGCCATCAGCTGTGCCAGACCTCTTGATCCCATCCTTATCTCTTGTGTGATCTTTGTCTCTGTGTGTTTTATTTCCTCATCCCCCACCATTCCCACTTTGGTATGTTTACTCTTTGCACTAGCTCACGAAAATCTCTGGTTGAACTTTATTCCAAGCAGAACTGATTCAGAGGATAGTGTCCAGAGCATTAACTGAAGCAGCAGATTAAGTTGCTTTCACAGGTGGACCACAGATTTGTGTTTTAGTAATGCCCCACCGCAGGAGCTGGGCTTGGTAGTGCATTGAAAATGTTTTGATGATGCCTTGGTGAAGAGGATTTTTGAGGTTGTGTTTGGAGGCAGAAATTTCGGTGTCACATTTGTGAGATGATTCACTTGTGGGTGGTGGGGACAGCCGTGTACTGTCAGTAGAATAGGCCATTTCTTCTTTTCCATTTCTTGGTTGATACCCCTTACCCACTCCTCAAATAGGGCACCAGTCGTCCATGTACATTTGTTTGATCTCCAAATGACCAAAAAGTCTTCAGGCTTCAGATTCTAGAACATGTATGGCTTTGCCAATTTGCCAGTCACCAAGGGCTTTAGTTTTTCTTTGGCTGAGCTAGTGCAAAGCGGAACTGTGAAATGTTCTTTGGAAAGTCTTCCACTCTTACATTCGTCACCCTTCATGACAAAGCTCCTGTCAGGTATTGCCTTGAAAAAGAGTCCACACTCATCAGCATTAAAGATGTCATCATTTTTGAAGCCTCTGGCAAAGTCTGGGAAGTTTTTGCTGAACTCTTCCACAGCTTCTTATGGAACTTCACTGGATTCATCACATAAGACTTTCTGGGAGATCACATTTCACAGTTTAAATTTCTTTCTTTCGTTTTTTTTTTAGAGACTGAGTTTCATTTTATCACCCTCAGTAGAGTGCTGTGGCGTCACAGCTCACAGCAACCACCAACTCCTGGGCTTAAGCAATTCTCTTACCTCAGCCTCCTGAGTCGCTGGGACCAGGCACCCACTACAACGCCCAGCTATTTTTTTTGTTGCAGTTTGGCAGGGGCCGGGTTTGAACCCTCCACCCTCGGTATGTGGGGCCAGCACCCTACCCACTGAGCCATAGGTGCCGCCCAGTTTCAATTTCTTGAGCCAACCACTTGATGCCTGGATACCTACCACCTGAGATTCCTATGCAAACTTTTTAGCAACTTCTTGGATCACTGACCCAGACTTTTGGGTGTTAACTACCCTCATTTGTTTGAAACAGCTTAATGTGGCATCACTGACTTCTTAGAAGGAAGTTTTCCTCCTTTTCTGCTATAGGTCTCTGGTTTCTTTACCATATCTCTCGAACTACTCATGTTTATGTTTTTCGATGGTGCTAACTGTGGTCTTGCTAACATCAAAATGTTCTGCTGTCTTTCTTTGGCTGCTGCTTTCCAGAAAATGTAAATCAACTTTTTCTTTCACTGTCAGTTCTGTGAGTTCTTTCTTTTGGGCCATAATATCTTGATTAACTGTAAAATTTTTCAGTAATTGTAGGATGTATCTACAATACAGATCAGTCCTTTGCATTTAAAAAATCTTCCACAATACATGATAAACAATAGGACATTACATGGTGGTAATAAAACATGAAAAAAAAAAAAAAAAAAAACCTTGGCTTGGCACCTGTGGCTCAAGCAGCTAAGGCGCCAGCCACATACACCTGAGCTGGCGGGTTCGAATCTAGCCTGGGCCCGCCCAACAACAATGACGGCTGCAACCAAAAAATAGCCGGGCATTGTGGCAGGCGCCTGTAGTCCCAGCTACTTGGGAGGCTTGAGCCCAGGTAGGAGGTTGCTGTGTCCTGTGATGCTACAGCACTCTACCCAGGGTGACAGCTTGAGGCTCTGTCTCAAAAAAAAAAAAAAAAAATTTATGGTAAAGAAAAAATAATACAACTAAAGGGTAAAGCCCACACTTTTTACCCCTTCGTGTAGAGTGGACTCATTATGGATGGTAAATTAATACTGTGTGTCACAGATCAAGTGGTCAAGATATGACTGATAGAGGTGGTATACATAGAGGTCAGTCTTCCACTGAGTACATGTGGTGCACGTTGGTTTATGAAAACAGGTCAGCTTCAGGGGGTAGTCAATGCCGGAAGGTGGTCAACTATGGAGGTTCTACTGTATTTGTCCTCTCTATGGATTTACCACTGAGTGTGGCATGGATGGTATTTATGCTGTCCACGGAGCATGTCCTAACCTGGCTAATTAGGATTGCTGATAAATAAACAGCATTTCTAACAGTCAGAACAGCACTGGAACCACAAACCATGGTTGAAAAGTTTTGGTCTCTTTGCTGCTCACCCTCAGCATCCCAGATCATTTCCAGTTAGTGAGGTTGGCAGGGGTTGGGTGGGGAGGGTATAGGAATGAAGGCATACAGAATGATAGGGAAGAGAAGAATTTTATTATCTCCCTAGTCCTAAAGAAAGGGCTTCTCTAGGAAACAGAGGCTTTCCACTGTCTGAAATCCTATGGCTGCTTGTGGTTTGAGGCTGCCCTTCCAGGAAAATATGTGAGAACTAAAGACATTCCCATCTGCGTGTTAAAAGAAACCACTTTCAGTATTGCTATACAGGAACAAAAAAGAAAAAAACAAAATAAGACAAAAAACAAATTAAAAAAACCCATTCAGGTACACACAAGTCTCAAAACAATAAGGAAACCTGCTTTGATACAAATAGTAACTCAAGCTAATAAAAATTTGTTATTTTCCTCTAGTCAAGACACTTTAATTCTACTGAAACTAATTTAGATGATCCATTTTTTTCAACTTGTTGAACTTCCACTTATTCAAGAAGTTTCTCTTTTGTCTAGCACTGGCTCCATGCTATATTTTTCTGATTTCTTACCTGGCATATTATTCATTGATGGCAAGTTGGGAGAACGAGCTGGAGGGGAGTCATCATCTGAGCTGGCCACAGTCTTGATGGCATCGTGGTACAATGGGGTAGAACTGGGCATTGCAAACTTGGACATTCGAGACATCATAATAGAGAGTGGGTTCTGAGAGAGGGTTGGCTCTGGAGGCATGGTGTAAGGTGTGCTAGAGGGAAGACTTCCCGGGATATTCACAGAGGCAGGCTGGCTGGCTGTGGGAGGCTGGGGCCCACCTACAAGGAGAAAGCAAAACAGAACAAAAATGGGCAGGAAATCAGATTCCTTTTGAAGGCTACTGGGGCCTATGATTATGAACTAGCAAGGCCAGCAGTGAGACAGATGAACAGGACAGTGTTATTACACCCAAGACACAAATCAAGCTCTGTGTGTGTGCAGTGGGGGACTGTAGCATGATATGGAGGTGATGGGTCAGCAGATGTAAAGACAAACACACCAGGAATATGTTAGAAACAGCAGTTCCAGCTTGGGAAAATATGGTTCACAGACAACCATTTCACTGAATAGAAGGTGAAATAAGTGGATCTCTTTCCCTGGCCAATCACAATTCAGAATTCAGCGCAGGTGTCAGTATGCCATGAAGCCAGGCAGTAACCACACCACTCTACACACATTCTCATTGGGTTCCACAACAAAGATGCCTGGTCTGGAATGTGGCTTCCCTCAATATTGGACTCTCAGGTCAAGAGATTTAAAGTTCAATCTTAAGTGAAGAGAAGGGAGGTTCTCATATGTGTTGACCACAGAAACAATTACCATGCTGCCATTGGTAGCTGCCATGCTGTATTGCTATATGAGCTGCTACCCTACAGAAAGACTCTTTACCATGGGAGGATAAATCTATCTTACTCTGATTCTAGTCTTTCTCAAGTGGAGATAACACCAACCTACTCTTTACACTCAGCACTACTTCCACTGACCACCTCTGGTCCCACTCACGAAACCACCGTCATCAGCACGAGCCTCTCCTAGGAAGAAAATACTAAAAAATTGTAGCTGATTGTTGAGAACAGCAGTCTACCCAGGAGAAGGCTTTGGTAATTGTTTCTGTGGTCAACACATACTTACGAGAGCCATGTGAGTCTCACAGCTGCCTCCCTTCTTTGTGTAGAATGACACTCAGAATTTCTTGACCTGATGGTCCAGTATCTAAAGAAGCCATGTTTATCCACTGTTAAGACATTTTACTTCACTAGCATGTGTTCACTGTGCAAATGTAAATTACTCTGTGAACTGACATATATTTCCCATTTGCCCTCTTCCTTCCAACAGCCCCATCTGACATATGTATTTCTGGCCAGGATTAGACACTTTTGCACAACCTATGGAAGTACTGATTATGCACTTTTCCACAAACATGTCCATGTTGGCAAAGGCCCTGTACTCTGGTTGTGTAATCAAGACCCCAGTTTTCTTAACCCAATCAGGCTCCAGCCATCTCCAGCCAAAGTGTGACTGTGAGGATGCAGTATACTGACCCGACTCTACACTTCCCAGCATGGCTGGGGAGGCCATGGTGAGGGGTGCTTTATGGTTTGGAGGAATCCCAGGACTCTGAAGGGGAGGTTTTGGAGAAGAGGTCCATCCAGGTGATGGGGCAGGAAGTGATGGAGACTTGAGGTGGACAGGCGAAGCAGCAGCAGACCCCAAGACAGGGGGGGACTTAATGGAAGCAGCAGCAGCCGGGCCCGCCAGCATGCCTGCCAGCTGCGATGGAGTCTGGGGGGACTTGAGATTCCCCGAGGGTGAGCCCAGCATTGGGGACTGGACTTGGTGCATCGTGGGAGACTTCAGAGGGTTAATGCCTGGGGAATGCACCTGGCCGCCTGCCACAGATATATCCAAAGGCTTCCGCCCCAGGCCACGCTGAACGGGAGGAGCTGTGTTGAGGCTGCTGGGGTTGCTGGAAGGGTTGAGAGGTAGTGGTGGCATGTGACTGAGCCGGCTGTTAGTCCTTTGGTCAGGCCCGATTGGTTCTCTGAGGTTCCGCAAGCCACTGCTGCTGCCTGGACCCTGAGACATAGGAAGGAAGGGCCTGGGGCCCACGGCATACTCCTGCTGGGGGTGCTCACCAAATGGCAGGGGCACCAGTTTCTGCTGAGCGGGTAGCATGTCCGAGCCACCCGGGCGCAGTTTCATCATCTCCTCAGGGCCAGCCCCGGCCTCTCTCATCTTCTGAGGTATCATCTGAGAGTTGGAGCCCATGCTGACACTCAGGTTGACATCTCCCTTTATCCCACCAGGAACCATCCCAAACTCAAGTTCCCGAGCAGGGCCTATCTGCGGAGGCATTCCTTTTGGAAAGTCACCCCTAGAAGGACTCAGAGGGCCCTCAACAGGTATTCGAGGGAAAATGGGGTTGCTCCCAGGCTCCATGTGGCGCTGGGCGCCTGGAATCATCCTACTCATCTCTATGCTGGGCCTGATGCCTTCCATGCCCATCCCAGGGGGGAGCCCCAGCTGTTTCTCTGCCAGCTGCTGTTGAAACATCTCTTCAGATAGTCCTTGGGGATTTGGGAAGCGTTCCCCTCGGCCAGGACCACTGAAGACGCCCTGGCCAGGAGGAAAATTTCTACCATCTGGGATTTTTGGCACATCATCTGGCCAACTGACTCCAGAAAGACCAGGTCTAGATGCTGGGTTGGCCACATTTGGCCCTTCCATCTCAGAGTTAATCATTCCTGCAAATCCAGGGAGGCGCATCTGGCTCCCCGGCATGTTGGGGTGGGGAGCCATGCCCCTCGGGGGCAGTGAATGTGGCATGTTGATACCATCAGAAAATGGCTCTGCACCCCCAGGTGCCCAGCCTTCACTAGGAGTCATCTGGTATGGGGGTGGTGGTCCGCGGACCACGCCCCGAGGCCCGTGCTGATGGACCATCATGTCCTGCAGGGAGCACTGCTGGACCACCACTTGTTCCTGCTTCCTCCTCTTCTCTTCATAAAACTCCTGCTGCAGCTTCAGCCACGCTATCTGCTCCGGAGTCATGTGGTCCAGGTGGTCGGGTCCTATGGGCCCAGACTGGGAGTTCATAGAAGGTGGAACCATTTCATCTGGAGCAAAGGGCACATCTCTATGTCCCTGAGGGCCAAATGGAGCGCCCACATCCGTCCGGGGCCCAGGTCCCTTACCTAGGCTTTGGGATTGAGCCATCATGGCCTGTATTGGCCCTTCTGGTTTTTTCTGAGGCCCATCTAATACCCCAGTGTTCTGCGGGGGTGGCCCACTTTGTGCTCCTGTGAATTCTTTCTCATCAGGGAAAAGCATACGCTGGATGTCTCTAAGAGTCTGGAGGGAGCGCTCCCGGTGCTCCAGCTGCTCCTGAGATAGACCATCGGGGTTCTCCCCCAGTGCGGGGGGCTCACCACTGGACACAGGTGGGGGTGGGGGGGCTTTGGGATCTGCTGAAGAGCCGTTGCTCCCCTGGGAGGCAGGGGTCACCGCTCGGTTGTTGGGTGTAGAGTTTGGCCCAGTACCATCTGGGGGCAGTGGAGTGGAGCTGGCAGGACTACCTGCAGAAGGAATCAGTTTATTTTCTACCCCAGGACTATCCTGGTCCAGGGGACGTGGAGGTGCGGCAGGCTTGGGTGCTGGTGCCGGAATGGGTGGAGTTGGCTGCAGTCTAGTGTTCTGGGAAGAGTTCTGGTCCTGGCTGGTGGGAGCTGGGGGCTGTGGTGGTAGAGGTTTCGGATCATTCCGAAGGGCAGGTATCTGTGTGTTCTGAGGACAAACAAGATTTTTAAGTGTACCAGTGGGTAAACTGAACAGAAGAACAATTAAAAGAGCAAGCTGTGTTACAGGACTTGTCCCTGTCAAACACTTCTACATGGACACTTGTTATGGAGATTGCTCATGTACGAACCCACTTGGGACATGAAGACATTTTTATTTTTATTTTTTCTTAAACTTATTGTCAAATATCATCTTCTTTCCCTGGCTGAAAATTAGATTTCAATAACTTTATAAGCATGCCAGTGGAGAGCCACTCCAGCAAAGTGAACATGTTTGAGTCTCTGTTTCAAGAAACAGGTTTGATATCACATGTCTACTATGCTTTAGATTCTGAAAGAGACTAGTTTCTCGGTATTTGAGAAGCTATACCTACCATCTTCCTTTCCCTGAAACTACTACTGGATAGATAGACTTCTCACTGTCAATCCAAAGGGCTGATGTTTCTATCTGAAAGGGGAGTGCAAGCCAGCTGTGGCTGTGTGCTCTGCCAGCAAGTCCGTCCCATTTCATCGATACATCGTCCCCTCTGGTAGGGTGACCACTGAAGCGCTTCCGTCTGTGAGCTTCCAGGGGGCCTGACATCTCTGGTTTCTGTTTTTGGTTTGTGATCACCAATTCCATATTTGATAAGAATTTGTACATTAACTACAGTAAGAAAATCTGCAGGCAGGAAGCGTCTGAGGAGAAATCTGAGGCTATCCAGCTCCTGGTGTCTCTTGATCTGTTCTTTCTAATAGACAGCAGACTGCCTTTTTAACAGGCTGCTTGATTTCCTTATTAATATTAAGTACCAATGAATGCTACACTAAGTTCTGGGTAAAAGCACACTCACTTACAAGAGGTGACATGAACACCCTGAGAGGGATGTGTGTGTCTGGGTCTAAACTCTAAACCACAGCACTGAAGAAACTAAGAGGACACTGAAGCCCAGAAGGGCCCGGTCTACAGACTCGGTCTCAGAAATCCTCCACCAGCCTCCAGATCCCTTTTTTGGTGTTCATCTGCTCCTACCTGTTCACTTACTCCAGCCTGTATTTCCAAACCCTTAAGGCTTTTACTTACCTTCCCACCTACTGTCTGAAAGGTGTCTACCTGTGTGCAAATATGTGAACAAATCACTATGTGCATCTCCGCATATGAACAGTTTGTGTTGTATAAACACAAAGGCATATTTTCGAGTGTTTACATTCTGTGAATATATAAACATACACATACCAATGTTTCGCTTGGAGGTGCCCATGCACGTTTATCTGTAGATAAGATTTGCGTGGGTAAGACCGGAAGGCTGAATTTGTGTGACTCTGTATAGTCTAAGTATGTCCCATGTCCACAACTCTTTAACTGGAGTGCAGAGGTCATGTGAATCCCCCTTGTAGTGCCCTTTTCAGTTTGGTTTATTGAGTCAGGTTCTGTTTGCATGTTGTAGATGGGTACTGACTGCATATAGGGTGACCGTGACAGGAGAAATCGTTTAGTTCCATCCTTGTCATTTTAGATTTGGAGCAATAGGTGACTCCCAATTCCCTCCTTAACTCCTTTTCTGATTTCATTTTAGTAGCAGAGAAGGCAGAGGTAATAACTGCATTTAAGAACTGTCATGAAGTTGATAGAATGTTGGTTTGATTTGCACGTACTCTGTGCATTCCGGGACAATGCACATTTTAAATATAATTATATGTATCCTCTACTGTTGAGTAGTGGAGAGTCATAGGGAATGTGAAATTCCCTCAGTTTAGGAAAGCCCACAGTCTGCTTCTGTCTATAGAGATGGAGGATACACGCCATAGGAAAATGGCATCTATTTTTATTTGGAATTGTTACTTTGATCATGTATCGTCATTTAACTTTTCCCACATTTAAGACTTATCCCTGTATTAGGGCTTTTATTTTATTTTTTAGGTTTTATGCTCTCAGAAATCAGGGATTGTATCTAAAACCTCTTGGTATCCCCCCAGAATGTGGTTTAATACCTTGATAATGTCAGTCACAAGAATCATTTTTTGATTCTGTTTGGTAAACTACGTGCATTAAAAATTCACTGTATGCTTTTTCTAATGGAGTTTACAGTAGGTGCTTAAGATCCAGATAAAAAACAGACTAACATTTATTATAATTTTGGAAATATCAAGCAATTAAAAACACCCAATGGTATTCTCACTTTGAAATAAACAGAAATCATTTTTGAAAGTCACGAAAACTCTGATGACACCATCATCATCATGTACTCGAGGACTTAGTTATTTCTTTTCTCTCTGTTCTTCAACTAACTCAAGAGTGTTATTTTTTTTAAACCTGCTTTGTACACAGGTTTTCCTAGAGATGGTCACATGAAGGAAAAGCTAAGAGATCCTCTTACATTTTGCATCTTCTTCCCCCGGGAATTAATCAATCTACCTAGTATAATGTGACATGACTAACATCCCACAATGGCAAAATTAGGTCAAATGCCCAGAATACAGCTCATACCATCAAGACCATCTCCCTATCAATTAAACTCACCACCTCCCTTCCTTTGCAGTCTCTGTAGATCTACTAAACCATCACTCCTTTTCTGAAAGCACGTACCAGAGGGGCTGTGCTTCTCTCTGTCTTGCTATTAGAAATGTTCTGGATGTGGAAAGAGACGATAGTTTCAACCTGGCCCTTCAATACAGCTTCTGCAGCTCTGCAAAGACAGAAGAGACAGCATATACTAGACCTTATGTCTATTCACTAACTATAATTCCAAAGCACCTTAACACCAGATTGAACTTGTAAGGCAGAGGAAGGAATATAAAGAACCAGCAGAAATGTTGAATGAGAAGAAATCAAAAGAAACATGCTTCATTAATTTATGTTTACCTCTTTGTCTCCAAAAAAAAAAAAAGAGTCCACTATGTTGCCCTTGGTAGAGTGCCATGGTATCACAGCTCATAGCAACCTCAAACTCTGGGGCTTAAGTGATTCTCTTATCTCAGCCTCCCAGTAGCTGGGACTACAGATGCCTGCCACAACGCCTGGCTATTTTTTTTGTTGCTGTTGTCATTGTCGTTTAGCAGGCTCTGGCCGGGTTCAAACCCACCAGCCCTGGTGCATGTGTCTGGCTCCCTAACCACTGAGCACGGGTGCCAAGCCATGTTTACCTCTTACCATCAAACTTGTGAAATTAAAAGACAGTCGTATTAGCAAATCCAAAAGAAGCATTAAAAAACAAAAACCAGGCTCGGTGCCTGTGGCTCAAGCGGCTAAGGTGCCAGCCATATACACCTGAGCTGGCAGGTTTGAATCCAGCCCAGGCCTGCCAAACAACAATGACGGCTGCAACAACAACAACAAAAAAAATTAGCTAGGTGTTGTGGCAGACGCCTGTAGTCCCAGCTACTTGGGAGGTCGAGGCAGGAGAATTGCTTGAGCCCAGGAGTTGGAGGTTGCTGTGGGCTGTGATGCCACGGCACTCTACCCAGGGCGACAGCTTGAGACTCTGTCTCAAAAACAAACAAACAAAAAAAAAACAACAGTATTTTCTTCTTAAACCAATCTACTGTTGTAGATGTTTTACAGACAACCCTAGTTCAAAACCCAAGAAGGAGGACACAAAATCTCACCACATGCAGTGATAGTCCAAGGCTGTTAAGATTTACTTTTTATCTTAAGTGAGTTAAAAAGTCAGAGAACAGCTGGGCATGTTGGCTCAAGCCTGTAATCTTAGCACTCTGGAAGGCCAAGGCAAGAGGACAGTTTGAGCTCAGGAGTTTGAGACCATCTGAGCAAGAGTGAGAAAGCAAACCATGTCTACTAAAAACAGAAAAATTATCTAGGCATGGTGCTGTATGCCTGTATGCTACTCCAGAAGCTGGACTCAGGGGGATTCCCCTGAGTCCAGAAGTTTGAGGTTGCAGTGAGCTATGATGATGCCACTGCACTCTAGAGTGAAATGCTGTCTCAAAAAGAAAAAAAAAGTATGAAAACCGTATGTACAATATAATTGTAATTTTGACAAATAAAAATCCATTAGTTTGTCCATTCACAAGAAACATAATATGCCAAAATGTTCACAGTGGTTATCTCTGTGAATTCCATAGATTTTTATTTTTAATTGTATTTACGACTTATTCAAGAATGGACATTTATTACTTGAAAGAATTAAAAAAAGAATAAGTAGATTGCAGAAAGGTGTGTACCATGCAATCAATCTCTTCTATATTTAAAAAAGGTATAAACATATATGTATATTTGTATAAGCACAAAAAACTCTGAAGTAAAGCCAAGAAAGTATGATCAGTGGTTGCCTCTGGAAAGTGAGGTTGGGGAGGTTTTATATTTTATTTCTGTTCTTTCTGTATTGTTAACTTTAAGTGATAACATAAGGTGTTGTGGCTTAAAAAAAAAGGCTCCATCTGCAAATGGAGGAAGAACTTGGGTCCCCCCATACACAAGCCATACCCAAAAGCGAGGCACAGCCATCAACTTACTTATTGGCCATCTCAGTAGAAAACACATACACCACTTTGGCTGGAGTCTTCTGAGCAGGTGTGGGCTCTGGAGCAGTAGTTTGGCCATGGGAGGGGGTGGAAGACCTGGGGGCTGTAGCATTTGATGGGGTCATTGAGTGTGGTGTGTGCTGGGAATCCTGGGACTTTATGTGGTCAGCAGAATTACATTCTAAAAGAATGAAAAGACTCTTTGTCATAGGAAGAATACAACTTCCTTTCTTCTGCCAGCATTTATAATATCATAATACAAACCCACCTTGAGAATTTTAATAAAGTATCTTGCTAAAAGGAAACCTTCTCTTCTACAAACAGAATTTCAAATACTCTTTTCCTATGTGACCAATCATAAAGCACTTACTTTACCGCCTTACTTCTCTAACTATTACATATCCTTCAGATATTAGCGTGAATGTCCCTCCTGTCTGAAAATTATTTTGAAACCTCTTGGACTGGCCAGATGTGGTGGCTCACGCCTGTAATTCTAGCACTCTGGGAGGCCAAGGCAGGTGGATTGCTTGAGCTCAGGAGTTCAAGACCAGCCTGAGCCAGAGTGAGACTTCATCTCTAAAAATAGCCAAGCATTGTGGCTGGGTGCCTGTAGTACCAGCTACTTAAGTGAGGCAAGAGAATCACTTAAGCCCAGGAGTTTGAGGTTGCTCTGAGCTGTGATGCCACGGGTACTCTATCCAGGGGGACAAAGTAAGACTCTGTCTCAAAAAAAAAAAAAAAGAAAAGAAACCTCTTGGAATTGACGGATGCCCCTGCTAATGCATCTCATAGCCCTCCAATTTCTCTCATTCCAGCATTTATCAAATGTCATTGTAATTGTTTGTTTAATGATCAGCTTTCTAGATGCACTCAAAATCCTTGAGGACAGCAACCGTACCTGCCATGCTGACCATGGCACTCCCACACCCAGCACAGTGTAGGCACTCAGAACACCCGAGGGAGGAAGGGAGCAGGCAGGAAGGAGCAATCATCCCCAGGTTTCCACGTCTAATGTGGATTAAGAAATCACACTTCCATTCTTAAATACTAACTTCATGTTCAGGCCTATGGTTAACATTTCTGATCTTATTCTAGGAGGAAACAAGCCTGAAACCACAGCCACTGGTCCCATACCCTTTTTGGCTCACTCTACTTTGATGCCTGCCAAATCTATAACACATCTGGTAGCCACTCATTTCTGCCACACTGGAATCAGCTGTGACAAATCCGGCCTAGTGCCAGGGCCATTAAGGCTTCCTTTGTGTCTACACGTCTGGCAAAGTGGCAACCAGAGAGCAAAGAACTCAAGCCTTGGAGGGTTACTCTGATGGAGAAGGGGGGGGGCGGGGGACGCCGGAAAAATTGCTCCAGCATGGCCACTGGCACAGACAAAGTGGAGCTACTGGCTTGAAACTGGAGTCTAAACAGGATGGAGGCCAAACCACATAGGAGAACCTGGTTAGGTCTGAGAAACACCCCACCACAGCTCCTAAACCCCGCATCCTCAGAGTGAGAACTCCTCAACAAGGCAGTTCCAAACTGTTCTTCAGTTGGTAGCAAAATGAGAAGAAATAGTTCCATCGTAAACCTGAGAACTCCTCAGTCTGGGGCCTACTCTCCCCATTTGGCTGATACTAGGCCCTCTGACCACTACCAAATATCAGAGGCTTTCCCTCAGGAATACCTACTTCCCTCTGAGTCTCAAAGATCTTATAGACATACCTTTAATGTCAGAGTCATCGTTTGGAGTCCCAGGATCTCTCTGATCAAAGGAGTCGGCGGAAATACTTCGCTCCCTTTTCCCCTTGCCCTTGGCACCATTTCCAGCCCCATTCTTCAGCCCCATGCTCCCACCTGGGCCAGGGAGTGCTTTAGGGGTATGGCCCCCACTCTTGGAGTCACAGGGAGATGGCTGGGATTGGCTGGCTGAGCCCCCCTGTTTACCCTGATTGGAGAATTTGGAATCCAGCTGGGGGTTTCCAGATGGGGACATCACTGTAGGGGGACGGACCATCACCTCCTGCTTTGACTTAGGGCTACTAAAAGAAACAAATAACAGAGAGAGATCAGATACCAGATACAGCTGGTCAGCACAAATTAGGGAGGAGCAGCTTCTATCATGGGTGAGGGAGACCCACAGGAGTAAATAAGCACCCTATGTTCCCCTCAGCCACTTGTCTGTTCTCTCCGCCCTACTCTAGTGTCAGAGCTACCAACAGAGAGGAGGAACAAGCAGGGTGACCTGTCAGGTCTCGGGAACCCTGCAGTCATATGGGGACCCATCTTTAGGGCTTTTGTCAATAAAGCACAACGGTTTCTATGTACATAGAGAAGTGACTCTTACACTAAGACCAGCTCAGAGTAAACAAACAGGCATCATTAAGATCAAAATACTAGCACCCCAGGCTGATGACAAGGGACAGCTGTAAGAGCCTTGCTTCCCTGCTGGAAACACAAGCAGGTCTGGGAGAGTGCGGGAGCTGGTGACTGTCAGGTTAGGGAAATCACCCAGGACCTAATCCCTCCCAACAAGTGGCAATGCTCCACAGCAGCTAAGCCACCACCTCCCTCGGGGGTGAGAAAAAATGCCTTTTACAGTGACAATTTAGGGGCTGTGGGACAGAGGGAGAGGCCTCACAGTGGGAGTCCAGTGGGGGGGGATGGGTAATGATGGACAAAACAATAACAAAAAATAAGCTTTGATTATCATACTGTGGCTGCTTTGCTATTCTATTACTATTTACTAATTTATTTTCTCTTCCTTTCCTATTTGGGTTTCACTTGCTTCTAACTTCTAACAGTGTGTTCACACCGTTTCACCAAGGAGTGTTTGTGGTGCGCCTATGACAGACCCCATCCGGGGCCACGGCGGAGGCCCTCACCTCTGCGTGTTTCCTGATGGAGAGCTCCTCACTTTAGGGTTGCTGGAATGCATTGATTGGAATCCTGAGCTTGCAGTCACAGACAGCGACAGGCTCACCGAGTTCCTCTCGGGCTGCAGCAGAAACAGCTGCCGGGGGCAGTGGCCGTGGCCCACTGCTCGCAGGGCGCGTCCCTTAGTGCTGGCCACCTGTGTGCCTTTTTCCTCTTTGTTTTTCTCTGCTGTGGAAGTGGGTCCTTTCCCCTTGCAGCTCCAGCATTCTCTGGGTGTGTGCCTCCTACTGCCAAAGGAAAATCTCGCATCTCCAGGGCACACTATGGGAAAAGGCCACCCAAAAAAAGTTGGGAGTGAAAACACAGAGACATAAAACACCCTCACAACAGCATTTAGGTGAAAGCACTAGCTGGGGCAGTAAGGCAGAATCTAGATCATTCCTCAGCTTCCACTGGCATGAAAGGAAAGGGTGACGCTCCTGTTCTGGCCAAAGGCTCTGGGGTTAGAGCAACTGCAGGGTGACTAAGACGCCTGCCAGCTGTAGGCCTCCCACCCCAGCAGCCCAGGTCAGATGTGTATGAGCAGGGGAGACAGACCATTTTATCTTCAGCCGAGTATTCCACCTTGCATTTCTCTACTTCTGAATACAAAGCCTTCAAAAACTTGTGTTTGTCTTTTTAAAAACAATGCTTTGAGATCTCTGGGTAATGCAGAGCCATAGTGACTAGCTGGTATTTCAGCTCTAATGAGAAACAATGGCACTGAAATGTAACAAACCCCCTGCCTTTTGAACCATAAAGCAAATGATCTATGTTTATATTCTTAGGGCCCTGGGGATGGGGGGACATGAAAAGGAGGTACTTCTGAATTCAAATATTGAGCCAACACTGAATACGATCAGCTCTGCCCCCTGATTTCCACGATCTTTCAATCACACTATGCCAAGCATGTGCCTCGTGTTCTCACTGCTTAATAACAGGGACTGCAGGTGTGGGAATGATCTACAATTTTGAAGGTAAAAGAACATCTTTAAAGACTAAGATATTTTTTAAGCCAATCTGCAAGGCTAATTTGAAGCATAAAGGTCAAGAGAATATTCCCAAACCTAGCTAGAGAACAAATGAGAGTCTTTTTATTTAGGGAAGTCTAGACTAATTTGGTCAAAATCAAGATACACTTTAAGTCACTACTCCCTCCCAGGGCAGTTCCAACATGGTTTTCTTGTAACTACTAGCCCCTCACATTCCTCTCCTCTTCCTTCTGGTATCTTACTAACAAGGTATGGAAATGAAGGAGGAGGATTAGTGACTAAAGAACCAAAGGGGGTTAGAAATAGCTCAGGTGCTACAGCTTACGTAGCCTGAGAGAGACACAAGAACTGAACTAAAACTGGGAGGATCAGTTACACTCTGGGTTTGGGCACTATTATCATTATCAAGTGTTAAATGTTCATTTGTTCACAAAGAAATGTGCAATAGTCCCAGCTATTTTACCTGGGACATTTAAAGTAATTTATGGAAGTTCTGAGTATACCCAATTATTTTTTTTCCTTTTTAAATAAAAAGGTCAGGAAAAAGAACTAAAATAAAAGAACCTCAGGAAAAAGTATACAATGTATTTTGGTCTTGATTATATCTAAGGCTGTATTTTTTTAATTCCACACCAACTTCTAGTTGGTTTATTTTTATGTTTGTTTGTTTTTTGGTTTATACCAGAAAATGGATGAACCTGTCAAATTCAACATATACAATCCTAAGCCTTTCTGTAACCTCTCACTGAACATTAGAAGTTACTGGTAAAATAGAAGTAGCAAATGAATTGTGCATGGACGAAGCCATCAGAAAACACTGACCTTAGGAAAAGAACAGCCCTTACAACCTCCCCAGCCCCTCCTGTAGCTTTGCCGGTACTTTCTGTATGCATCACACATTCCAGCATTCAATCACATGTTGTAGTGAACAATCCTAGGTGTGTATTTTATCTCTCTGTGAAGACTGTGTTCTTTGAAGACAAGAACCTTGTTTAAAGTTCTTTGGTTTTTCTATAATACTCAGCATGATGTACTAAGAATGTAGTTAGATCCTGTGTGACTTATTCAGCGTCTCACAGAACAGAAACAAGTGGCATTTGTCTTGTACTTTTCTTCCAAAGAAATTCAAACATATTACAATTATCAAATCACTTCATTAATCTGCCAAGTATGTATGATGAGCTGGTAGCAAAGATTATTTCTAATAACGCTGTGGACATAGTGCACTTTTATTTTCAAAGTTCTTCTGTATACAATTTCTTATTCTCACAGTTTGCCTAACCGTGACTGACAGACATTTTACAGATGCCAGAATAGAGCATGTGGAACATGTGCAATGCGATGACTTCTCCCTGTCCAGTCAGCGCTCGTAGCCCCCAGCTCTGTCCTCCCCTCTCCCTTCCTGCTGCTTCATGGATGGAGACAGCACAGAGCCTGAAACAAGCAAATGAGCTCACCCAGCAATGGGGAAGAAAACCCAGGCTTTCTGATCCCCAATTGTAGGAAGGTGTTGAAATATATCATCCCAGTTTTGGCCTTTCTGACAATAAAAACAACTTGAAGAAAAAAAAAACCTGCCAAGTATCTCATTATGTAGTTCCAAAGAATAAAATTAGGCTCTTCAGCAGGTCTCCACTCAATTGTTGCCTAAAAAGACTAAAAAAGATTTTCCACAGAATCATTATAGTCAAGAGAGATCTTTCTCTGCCCAATATAACTAAGTCTCCTTCCTGTTTAGATTTACTTATACAATGTTTCTCTCTTCTCTTTTAATACTTAAAATCTGTACTATGTGTCAGGCATTGTTCTAAGCACTGCACATACATGTTAACTTATTCACAACAACCTTATAAGGCAGGCATTACTGCTACCTTTATGTTAGAGATCTTAGAGGAAACGGAGGCTCTGAAATGTAACGTAACTTGCCCAAGGTCACATCCCAGTAAGTGGCCCCAAAGTCTGCCTTCTTCATCACTGTAGTGTCTGTCAAAGCTGGGACTTGGTGGGCAGCGTGGGCCAATTCCTAGAAAGTGCTCATCAGTATAACAAACACTGAAGTGGATATCACTACAACTACTACCACCCTCTAGTGAGCTCACTGGCTTATTCCACCAGGTACTCTTTCATACCTTCTACACCTCCTGTCCATCATCTGCCCTCCCTCCCTTCCCACTCCAGAGCATGGTCTTGCCCAGTATTTAGCAGAAAGAGATGTCACCAGGCAGGAAGTCCTCCTTACTAAATACACAAACCTATTTTCATTAGTACCTGTCCCTTCTTTCCTTTCTATTATTCAAACAAAAAATATACAGCTCACTTTTTCCCCAAGGTCAGCCCCACTATGGAGAACGAGGTCCCTTCCTTCCAGACTCTGAGAGCTCTCACCCTCTACTCTGACCATCCTCTCTACCTCCTGTGTCTACTGTACCTTTCCAATCAGCATTCATATTGCTGTAGTGCCTTTCAATACTAATTTTTAAAGCAAGACAAAGTCCACCTCTAGCATTCTGGTCCCCTTGACACAGTGTTGATGTCCTCATTTGCCATTCACCTTTTAACCACTTAATCTAACTCCTACCTCTGATCCAGAAAGCACTATTTTTGTCACGGTCACGATTGGCTACTTTTCATCTTACCCCATCTCTTAGATTTTGCTGGTTGCTCCCTCACTTCTTGAAACTCTCTTCTCTCAGTTTCCCTAACATTTCCTAGCTCTCCTACTTCTCCAGTCACTCTTTACCTGCTTTCTTTCTGGGCCCCTTCTCTGCCCAATCTCTAAATTTTAGAGTTCCTCTGGACTCTTCTTCTGTCATTCTGTAAGGTCTCTCCATGCAACAACTCCAAAACGTGCATGTCCAGCTCAGCTTAGCTCTGCAGGCCTATATGCACAACTGCCTGCTGGACAACTCGCTAGATGTCTTAAACTTAACAGGCTCAAACAAACTCTTCATCTCTGTAAAGCCTTCCTCTTACAGCAATTTTCCCCCCAATTCGCTACACCTTAATAAGTGGCTTCTTTATCTACCCAGAAGTTCATGCCCCAAATTTGGAAGTCATTCTTGATACCTGTCCTCCTAACCCTCAACTCTCCCATAACGAGTTTGATATTTTTGTTGAATGAATGAAATTTCAGCATAAGTGTTTCTTCTTCACAGGAAAGTTTCCTTAATGCCACCAATCTATGTGAAATTTTCTATTACATTCTTTTCATAGCATCCTGGGTTTTTCCTTCATAACATTTTTTGTGTTTTGGAATTATATGTGTTAGTTATGTGATCATTCATATAACATTTATCTCTCGCTTCAGAATAAGCTCCATGAAGGCAGGGACCAGACTGACTTGCTCATCTCTGTACACTCAGCACTTACTAGCATTTGCTCAGAAAAATGTGTGTTGTTATACAAAGAAAATGAAATTGTATCAGTGTGTAGAAAAGATAGCTGCCCTCCCCTGTGCACTATAGTATTATAACGAAGATAATAATGAAGATAAAGAATCAACCTAAGTGGGTGGCACCTGTGGCTCAAGGAGTAGGGTGCTGGTCCCATATGCCAGAAGTGGCAGGTTCAAACCTAGCCCCGGCCAAAAACCAAAAAAAAAAAAAAAAAAAAAAAAGAAGAATCAACCTAAGTGTCCGTCAACAGATAAATGGATGAACAAAATGTGGTATATATACAGAATGGAAAACTATTCAGCATTTAAAAAGAGAATCGTGGGTGGCGCCTGTGGCTCAAAGGGGTAGAGGGCTGGTCCCATATGCCAGAGGTGGTGGGTTCAAACCCAGCCCTGGCCAGAAACCACACACAAAAAAAAATAAATAAATAAAAATAAAAAGAGAATCCTGCCATTTGCAACAACCCTGGATGAACGTGGAGGGCATTATGTTAAGTAAAGTAAGCCAGGCACACAGAGACAAATATACCACATGATCCCTCCTATATGCAGAATCTAAAAAAGTTGAATTTATTGAAGCAGACGGTAAAATGGTGATTACCAGGGACCGTAGCTGGGGTGTGAGAATGGGCTTAGGTGAAGTAAAAAAAGAACATTTGTTGAATTAAAGCTGAAGCTTTTTTCCATGATCACCGTTTTATGCTAGGCCCGTGCCCCAGTGCTACCACCCATCAGTCTACTCACCAAAACCCCAAGGGTCACGACACTGCAGTGTTCATCCTGGAGGGAAGGAGTCCAGGACTACGAAGGTGAAAAGAGATAATTTTAGAAATGCTTTTGAATTTACAAAGTGAAGATCACTCACAGTTCCTTGCTATGCTCAAATGTAACTTTACATGGAAAACATGCAATAAGAAAATTTATTTTCATATGCTTTGGGGGAAACTTAGAGCTGAACCACCTGGTGAGATGATTTCCTTCTATTCAGAGCCTACTGTGTGCAAAGTGCTGTACAGAATTGAGTTAGATTAAGTCAATAAAACACTCAGGTGGGAAGTGGCTCATGCCTGTAATCCCAGCACTCTGGGAGGCTGAGGCAGGTGGACTGCTTGAGCTCAGGGGTTCAGGACCAGCCTGAGCAAGAACGACTCTGTCTCTACTAAAAATAGAAAAACTAGACTGGCGTAGTGGCAGGCGCCTATAGTCCCAAACTACTCAGGACCCTGAGGCAGGATGATCACTTGAGCCCACAAGTTTGAGGTTGCTGTGAACTATGGCACCATGGCACTCTACCCAGGTGACAGAGCGAGACTCTGTCTCAAAAAAAAAAAAAAAAACCCCACTCAGTTACTGGTCAAGCAGAATAATTTCTAACGTTAGTCCTTACAAACCAGGATTTTGAAACTGAGCTTACTCTTTTGCCCGGAATTTATAGTTTTGAAATTCCAAGTTCCAGACTGTCTTAGGGTTAAATTATTTAGGAATCTTTAAAATAATTCCTTACTAGATTGCCATAAAGTAGTAAGTAAATCCTCAAATTAATCTGACCAAGCTTAGCATCACCTCTACGATTCCAATTTCAACTCTTCCAGTGAGGCTTTCTCACTTCCCCGCTCTAAGAAGTCAAGTTTATTAGAACTATGTCATGTTTAACAAATTTCATTTCTCTGCGATGACCACTACTCCATAAAAGGCATAGTATCAAACTTAGAATGTGGAACTAAAAGGCCTCAGGATTCCATTCCTAGCTCATTCTTAACTTCGGGCATGCTGACTACTAAAGACTTCCTCTCAGAAAAACCACACAATAGGAAGAACCAATCTTTCCCCAATACATGGAGAAAAGCAAACTATACAATTGGCATGTATAGAGAACCTTGGTCCAAGCAAAATATTAGTGCATATTTAGTACTTATGCATCTATCATCCTTCAATAGCTAATAAACTTTAAGTAAGCAAATAAAAGTTTGTATCAAACTAAAGAATTCTGTCAGAAATGAAGCATTTCAAAATGAATTTCAACTATCATCATTTATTAATAGAATAATGGCTACCCAAAGTTATATTACAATACAAATGTCCCTTCTTTGTAAAATTCTCCTTGATCACCGACTATCCCCATATGCCTTCCTTGGCCCCACAGCATTATATTCACAACAATTCTATAACACAAAACCACACTCCTGTGACATACAGACAGTAAACTCCCTGAGGGCAGTGTCACTCATCATCTCAGCACCTGACACTTCGTAGAAACTCAATAAATGCTTGTTGATTCATATATTATAATGAGCTTGACTGAGGCTTTCATTTCCCTACCCTTACCCTGCATTGGCCCAAACCAGCAATGACATGAAGAAGTACTTACTTCAACTTCTCACCACCTGCCTTTCTCCTCAGCCCTATGAGGTGATTACTGCACAAGTCTGCTCACAAGATGGTATAAAGGTAACTGCACTTATAGTTCTGACTCTCATGTAATTTGATGATTTTGCCTTGGAAACTCCTAAAATAATAAACAAATGTAGTTTGGGTTTTTTTTTTAATGTTTGATCCACTGAAGCAGTAGCAAAACAGATATGGTTAACTTACAAGAGAACCTATAGAAACAGAAATAAAAATCCAACATATTCAGATTCTTTTTTTTTTTTTTTTGGAGACAGACTCTCACTCTGGTAGAGTGCTGTGGCATCTAGCTCACATCATAGCTCACAGCAATCTCAAACCCCTGGGCTCCAGTGATCCTTTTGTCTCAGCCTCCCAAGTAGCTGGGACTGTAGGTGCCTGCCAGGATTCCTGGCTAGTTTCTTTTGCTCAGGCTGGTCACAAACCGCTGAGCTCCACCCACCTTGGCCTCCCAGAGTGCTGGGATTACAGGCGTGAGCCACTGAGCCCAACCAACATACTCAGATTGAATCACAAAAGTAATGGGCTTATCATCACATTCTTTACCTTTCAAGATGTCCAATTTGCTCTTTCTTCTACATTGGGACACAGAAGAACTTTTCAAGAATGATCTCTGCCACCCAAACAGAAAGGAATTTTTAGGTCAAAGTGGAATGACACCAGCTAGTTCCACATTCAGTCCTACAGGGAATAGAAAAAATGAAAGGTTCATGTCCACATTCACACTGATTCCAAAGAAAACCACCCATTCAGTAACACTCTGTGACCAAAGTAGTATTTAGAAGGAACAATAAGAAAACAATTAGGTCAAAAATAGGGAAGGCAGGCAAAATCAGTAAAACTCAAAATTGAAGAAACAGAAGATAGAGATACTGCAATCCAAATTCATCCCACTGAGGACTGACTGGGAGTTTAGAAAAGCAAAGTCCCCCAGACACAAAGCCACACTTTAATCACTGCTTTTAGCTTTTTCCACAACCAAGAAGTCACCACAGGTTGCAAAATGGACTTCTGTTTCATGTCTTCTCTATGCCCCTGTTCTTACATGATGGAGAAAAAACACTGCAAAATCTAAAATGCAAGTGGCCATAAGATAATTTAATTTTTAAAAATTAGTTGGTCTACAGCAGAGTTCTTAATCTGGGATCCAGTAACCCCCAAGGGGTCAGTGGATAGACTTGGAAGAGGGGAAATGTCTGTGAACTTGCAGGGAAAAACTTAGGTCTTAATTTTGACTAACCGCTAAGTAAAAGTTGGCATGGCCTTCAATTGTGAATGTAGGTAACAACCCATAATATTAGTAATGCTGTGACTGACCATGTCACACCAGACATTTGGTGACCCCAAGACATTTTCACATCATGTTATAATTGTTGAAGATACCTTGGCATAATATGCACACTCAATACTAAATTACAGTATCATCAGACCTTCAGCTACATTTTATTATTTAATGTGTTACAAAGAACATTTTGATAACTATTTCCATTTCATCTGTAATTCTATGTATTTTATTTTGTGTATTTATAAAAAGTTCCCAAAAGGGGAGCCAGGGGAGCCTTCACTAGATTGGCTAAAGGGGTATGTGGGACATAAAAGATAAAAGGTCAAAAAACCCCAATCTAGAATGAGTAAAGTTTTACTAGACTCAATCATCATGGTCACAGAGGCAGACAGAGCAGTCAATCATTCCACCAACACTATTTCATAGCTGAAGGAAATTAAGTGACCTGGAAGGCAAGAGACATATCTAGCGTCACACAGATATGGAGTTGGCATATTCCAAGTTGACACTCACAGCATCAGTCTTCCCACTGTTTCCAATGGACCTTGGCTTCCATTTCTACAATTGTTATCATTGTTACTGTCTTGCCACTCAATGGAGAGAGGTTTATTTATTACCTTTCAAAACTAATGCAAAACAAAAAACCAAACAACAGAACACGATAAATGTACAAGATACTCCTTTTAGTTTCTTGATCAACCATGTTGCTATTAATATAATTGTTACAAAGGCTGAATAGTTAGTGAGATAGTAGTTTGTTAGAAGTGAGAAAGGAAAGTGGCACCTGTAGCTCAGTGGGTAGGGCACCGGCCACATACACCGAGGCTGGCGGGTTCAAACCCAGCCTGGGCTTGCTAAAACAATGACAACAACAACAACAAAAATACTAGGTGTTATGGCGGGTGCCTGTAGTCTCAGCTACTTGGGAGGCTAAAGCAAGAGAATTGTTTAAGCCCTGGAGTGTGATGCCATGGCACTCTACCCAGGGTGACAGCTTGAGACTCTGTCTCAAAAGAAAAAAAAAAAAAAAGGTGAGAAATGAGTGGCTCACTGGCTCACCCCTATAATCCTAGCTCTCTGGGAGGCCGAGGAGGGTGGATTACTGGAGCAAGAGAGAGACCTCATCTCTACTAAAACAAACAAACAAACAAACAAACAAAAAAAAAATAGAAAAGGCCAGGCGTAGTGGCTTACGCCTATAATCCTAGCACCTGAGAGGCCAAGTTGGGCGGATTGCCTGAGCTCACTGGTTTGAGACTAGAACTGAGCCAGAGTGAGACCTCATCTCTAAAACAAACAAAACAAAAAAAACTGCCAGGTGTTGTGGTGGGCACCTATAGTACCAGTTACTTGGGAGGCTGAGGCAAGAGTCGCTTAAGGTGAGGAGTTTGAGGTTGCTGTGAGCTATAACACCACAGTACTCTACCAACAGTGACAAAATGAGACTCTGTCTCAAGAAAAAAACGTTAGAAAAACCTAGCCAGGTGTTGTGGTTGGTGCCTATAGTCCCAGCTACTCAGGAGGCTGAGGCAGAAGGATCACTCAAGCCCAAGAGTTTGAGGTTGCTGTGAGCTACAATGATGATGGCCTGGGAGACAGAGTGAGACTGGGTTTCAAGAAAAAAAAGAGAGAGAGAAACTAGTTGGGCTCTTTATTCCCAAAGGTATTCAAAGCACTTTGAAGACAAGCATTAACTTGTTAGGATGAGGTGCAGTTATGAGTGGTTATAGGGCAGGTGGTCTTGCCACTCTGTAGATGGGAGATTTGGAGAATACATATGAGAGATTTGTTCAAAGTCACACAGGGTAAGTGTGAGGCTCTAAATACTGTACCAAGTGTTCAAGGCTCTAAACACTGTACCAAGTCACCATGATCAAATATTTAGTTGATTATAATAAAATCTCTATTTTTGTCTATAAGCCAGGGAGCATTTTCTTTTGATTCACAGAAGACACTTCTGAAGGCCATTGTGAAAATACCCCATAGAATAAACTCCAAGTATGTAAGTACTTTTTTTGCTTGTGCAAGTCATCTAAGAATCCAGGTCAGGAATCCTTCACTCAAGAGCCAAGTTATATACTACTTGCATTATAAAAAGAGAACTGTATTCTTCCCTGTTTTAGTTAATGACCTCCCTATATACCCACCATGTCTTTTGAAACCATTCTCTTATATTCAAAACTGTCTGGTACTTTAATACCAAAACTCTAGGTCATAAAACTACGAAATATATCATACTCCCCTCTCCCATCTCAACTTTTCTCAGCTTTACATTAAATTTTCTCTTCTTATCCAAACCCTCAAACAATTAATGAAGCCCCCATTCATCAAAGCTTGCTTATGTCATTTAACTAACAGCTCCTTTTATTAACCTATCTCTGTCTTTAATAGTTTGGATCTTTTCTGACAGTGAATAAGGAGGCCTTTCTTAAATTTTTACTTACTGACCATTACATTATTTGCATAAACATTCTTCCTTGCTAAAGTTTTCCAATCACTAGTATTCAGTAAAAAAACAAACTCAACAGGACAATCATGTTAAACAGTTTCCACAAAGGTTTGTTTCTTTCTTCCTTTTTTTTTTTTGATATACTTTCAAGCTGTTGCCCTGGGTAAAGTACCACTGTGTCACAGCTCACGGCAAACTCCAACTCTTGGGTTCAAGTGATTTCTCTTGCCTTAGTTTTTCTATTTTTAGTAGAGATGGGGTCTTGCTCTTGCTTAGGCTGGTCTCAAACCCTGAGTTCAAGCAATCCACCTGCCTCCACCTCCCAGAGTGCTAAGATTATAGACATGAGCCACTGCCCCCAGCCAAAGGTTTTTAATCCATGAATTTTACCTTTCAACATCCTTTTGCCCTCCTTCCATCTCTTAGTTATCCTGTTAGTTCTCATTCTTCACTTTGTGTTCAGCACACAAGAACCCAAATCTCTGCCCTGAGAATGAACATTTAATTCCTAAATATATCAAGTGCTAAACAAATGCTCTATCACACATCTTTGACCAAAATGTAACTCTTCACATAAACAATTATTTCCCCCACTGAAGTCAGTCAGTGTCTATTTGCCTTAACCAAAGTCTAACTTTGTATCAATTTTATCCCACCTTAGAGACTCTCTCCATACCTCTGAAGGCTATGGTGAAAATATCCCATAGAATAAACTCCAAGTATGTTAAGTACTTTTTTCCTCCTTTCTCTCCCTGGTCTAATAACTTTATTAATCCCTAATGGACTCCAATTTAGGCTCCAAGTCTCTGCTTTCCATTTCTTTAAACCATTCTTCCTTACCCTCCTGCAGACCAGGGCTCTTGGAGGACAGACTTCAGGCCTCCTCTTTCATGCTTGATAGCCTTCACATAAGGCCCCTAGCAAGACCATTACAGGCCTCTGGCCCTTCCCTCTCCCTCTCACTGGACATAATAACCAACACTGCTGTTGTTTTCCTTAAGATATCTCCATTTCACCAGGCTCACCCAACACTAATCAGTGACATCTTAATAGTCTGCAACTTTCAAAGGCCAGGGACTAGGGCTTCACTTTGGAAGTCACTGGTGTGTCCCACAACCCCCACAATGACTCAGTGACCTAGACATCACCAACTCACCTGCTTGAGCTCTTTACTACTCATACATACATTCTTCTTAGCTTTCACCTCCCCCCACCCTTCAACAAGTCACTGCCCTGCAAAGTCCCCTTTACCTCTCTAGCCCTTCAGTGGGTCTTACAGACTCCACCGAACTCAACCTGGATTTCCCTAGTTAGCTCCCCATTGCTCCCCTCCAAAGCCCCTTCATCCCAAGGAGCATGGGACGGTCCCATCCCCTCGTTTAACCTCTTCAAGCATTGCACGGGACAAAACCTCTAAAGAATTTGAGATGCCCCTGTCTCTCGCCACCGCTACCCCCACAGGTTCCTCCAGACTCAACTCACTAAATCCTCAACCTCCACCCCCGACCCTTCCCCCCACCGCGGCTCTCCGCGGCTGGAGCTGCCCCTGCCCCCCAACCGGCTCAAAACATGCGGACGCGGACGCGGACACGGCCCCCACTGCCCCCCGGCTCTGGTCCTTCCCCTCCCCCCGAGGTGCCACTTACCCCGGAGGCAGGAGGGGGAGGGGAGAGGAGGAGCGGAGTAGGGGAGGGGGCTTCGGTCCTGGGCGGCTCTCAGCCCCTGGGGGCCGGGGCCGAGGCCAGCGGCAGCGGCAGCGCAGCGTCTCCCCCCGGCGGCGGCAGCGGCGGCGGCGGCGCCGTCCCACTCCCGCAAGCACACATAGGCTCCATTGTCCGCCGGCACCTCCCCCTTTCCGGCTCCCCCCTCCCGGTACCGCCCCTTCTCCCTCCCCCCGAACCTCCCCCAGCCGCACAGCGCCACGAAAGGTACAGCCGGCCCCGCCTCGGACGCGAGAGCAGTGCCTCATCCACCCAACCCCGGCCCCGACGGCCAACCCGGTGGGGGAGTGGGGACCGCCCCTCTCCGCCCCAGCGCCTGGCCCCGCCGCCGGGACGCCCCCCTCCTTGGGAATGTCACTCGCCCCCCTCCCGGAACGTGTGCAATGGTACCAGCCCGGCCGCTTCCCCCACTCCTCTCCCCCATCTTCCCACGAGGCCCCGCCCTATCCCCGCCCACCAGGCGGGCTCGCCTCCTCGGCCCCGCCCTGCCAACATTTTACTATGGGGCCGCCCACCGCCGGCACCGCCTCCAGGTTTGCATGGACACGCCTACAAACTCTCCTCCCCCAGATCTTCACCCGGCCGAAGGTGACGCCCACTCCGCGCCTTAAAGCGGCAGAGCCTTACTTTCTCAGCCTCCCAAAGGGCTGGAGGGGAGGGACGTTGAGCCAGGGAGGGTCTCTTCTTTCCCGCACCCTCCTCCTCACGCACGCACTCTCCGGGACCTCCCCACCGCCTCCCGCAGCTCTAGGAGCTACCGAACAGGGCTGGAAAAAACGCGGAGGGGGGAAGGGCCGCGTAAATTTGGCCATCTTGGACAGAAACGAACTGGGACTGCTGAAGGAACCGGTCTTTCCCTCTCTTCCCTGCAGCCCTGCCCGGCCTAGACCCCAATCTTCAAAGCCTCCTCTTCACACCCCCAGGACGCAGTTCTACCTTGCCGGGCCCCCTTTCCGGTCCCCTCTCTTCACCGCTTAGGCTGTGCACTGCCTTTGCCGTTGCCGGGTTTCTCCCCTCCCGAGGAAGCAGGCCCCTCTCGGGGTTGCACTCTCCTCCACCCTCTCCAGATTCTCGCAGGGGTCCTGCAAACGTGGTGGCTGGTGCAGGATCTCTTTCCATGTCCTGCCAGCCCGGCCCGGCTAAGGTATCGCTACCTAGTGCCCACAGAGGAGACCTTCCGCCCAGGTCCTCAAATTGTTTCACGACCAGTATAGCTCTCCTAATTTTTGAAAGACCTGATCTGGAGGGCTCAAAGCCCCAAGATCTCCGCACCATTCCCCGTGAAGTGAGAGAGTAGCCCATTAGATTGCACTTTTTCTCAGATGGAAAAACGACAGCACCATGGTAGGCGTATGTTGCTGAATCAAAGCACAGATTTTGGATACTCTTGTTTTTATCTGTGTGGCCCCTGTTACTGCTACGACCAACCGTGATTGCAGACTTGTTTGCCCTGAAGCTCTCCCCAAAGTAAACCATCGTTAGTCTCTGCTTGTGCTTTTGTGGAGTCTGGATCTAAGATGCCTCTGGAATTCTGTGCACTGGCCTCACGCTTTTCTATGTCAGTTAAGTGATGACTGCCCAGGTTATAATGTACTGTGTATTCTCCCCTGAAGATGGATAGAGACACCATGGCCAAGAAATCTAGATAGATTTTCTTCTGTTCTTGCTTCTATTGCCCATGGTTTTGACCAGGGTACTTTTTGCTATGTTAGTTTTCTGTCTATAAAATAGGAAACCTTCCTTGGGGCAACCTTTGGTGCTAGTAGTAAAGATGGTAGGAAAGAATCCAAAATGGTACAAGAGTGGATTCACTGCTTTGGAAATCATTTAAAACTCTTAACTGGTCGGGTAAGTTTCTATACCATGTTTTCCTTGCTTAGATCCTGTAAAAAAAAAAACCTGTAGTAAGATATTTTCTGTCTTCTGTTATGACTGAAGACAAAAAATTTTACAAAAGGCAATAGTGGGTATAAACAATACAAATCTAAGTTTATTTGAGGATTCCCTATAGAAAATAAATAAAATGCTGTTTGTCAAGTATTGGCCATAGACTATTTGATGTAACGTGGCTAAGAACCTCTGTAAAAGGCCAGTAACGGTGACTCACACCTGTAATCTCAGCACTCTGGGAGGCTGAGGGAGGTGGGTGGATTGCCTGAGCTCACCAGCTGGAGACCAGCCTGAGCCAGAACAAGCCGGTGTCTGTGGCAGGTCCCTGTAGTCCCAGATACTTGGGAGGCTGAGGCAAGAGAATCGCGTAAGCCCAAAACTTTGAGGTTGCTGTGAACTGTGAAGCCATAGCAGTCTACCCAGGACAACAAAGTGAGACTCTGTGTCAAAAAAAAAAGAACCTCTGTCTGTAAAAGAGGGCTGCAGGAAAAAGTCAGGAATGGACATCAGAAAAAAAATTAACCAAACCAGGAATATGCAAGAAATATGTAGGATTGCTAAAGTGGGTGGAAAGAAGGGACTCACAGATTGTATCTTATCAGAGAAAACAACTGCCAAATAAGCTCTGGACTGGTGTGTTCCAGAGCTCTGCACTGGTGTGTTCCAGAGCAGAGCACCTCAGCTCAGCAAAAACAAGCTTTATTAAACAATTATAGACATGTAAAAAAAAAGTATTAACCCTTTTACTAAGCATTAAGTTCTTGCATCATACACGTAAAAGTTCAAAATTATTAACTGAATCAGAAGGAAAATGCAAATGAATATTAAATGTACAACACTAGGGTAACAGAGCAATCATACTGAGAATTTAAACATGCTGAAAACTAAAGGTTGGAGTCTCCATAGTAATGTTAATTTAGCACATGGGATCAAAATGTGTTTTAAAATATTATTTATTCTATTAAATAGTTTATCAATTTCACTAGAATTTTCTCCCTCTGAATTTTCTAACTTCATGCACTTCCATCTCACTTGAGAAAGAATGCTATTTTGGTGTATAAGGATTTAACACATTGTATATACATAAACACTGATGGATGATGATGAAATCATTTTTAAAAGCATCCTATAAATAAAAGCCTCAAATTGTTGCTACTACTCTAAAAATTTTAAGATAAAAAGTAAATTTTTTTACCCAAATGGTAATATTGCTAAACATGAAGGCTTTTGATGCTAAAGAGACCTGGTTTTGATTTTCTCACTCACTGAAATTTGCTTCTAGTAATGATGATGAGCACTCACTGTGTTACAGACATGGATGATGGAAGTTTGGCTTCTTGGGTCTTCAGCTAATCACAGCATTTGTGTTAGAAGTTTGTCTCCAGTCTTTTCTACCTGCAAACTCCACTTTCAAGTTGAGAGAACAAGTGCGTTTTCCCCCCTCAGCTTCTGACAGCTAAATTTTAGGGTTGGAAAGAGCCCCATTCTGTTTTACAGGTGAGCATTCTAAGGCTTAGAAGTTTAATGATTTTTCAAGATGGTGCTCATTTTTAGGGACTACAATGTGAGTCTAACACTTCTCAAGTTCTACTTTCTTTTTTTTTTTATAGAGACAGGGTCTCACTGTACCGCCCTCGGGTAGAGTGCCGTGGCGTCACACAGCTCACAGCAACCTCCAACTCCTGGGCTTAGGCGATTCTCCTGCCTCAGCCTCCCCAGTAGCTGGGACTACAGGCGCCCGCCACAACGCCCGGCTATTTTTTTTTGTTGTTGTTGTTGCAGTTTGGCCGGGGCTGGGTTTGAACCCACCACCCTCGGCATATGGGGCCGGCGCCCTACTCACTGAGCCACAGGCGCCGCCCCTCAAGTTCTACTTTCTAAGGATTGTTCATTCCTGACAATATTTATTACTGTAGAAGAGAACATGAAGTTCTACCTTAGGAATGATGAAATTAAGATTAAGAAAGGTTGAGCCCACTCAGCCAGCTGGTATTAGGGTTATAAGAGGCCTCACAAATTCTTTCCTTGGTTAAAGCCCTCAGCTTGCCCATGAGTTCCTAACGCTTATACTATTTATCACAAATTTATCTGCCTCATTGTCCAAAACTCCAAAGAGATACTACCAAGACAGTCATCAATGACTGAAAGCGAAGGGTTAGAATGAAATGGTAGGTCTTGACTTACAGTGCTGCTGCCCCAATGCTGTAATAATATGACTAGGAAATTATTTCTTCTTTATGTCGCCTATGAAGGAGAAACAAATCTCCTATTGTTTTGTGTCTCCACTTATCTGCTTTTCACAATCTGGGATCAGAGGCACCCATCTGTGAAGCTCGATGAATCTGTGATATGACACTCACATTCCTTAAGAAGATACCCCCAATGTTTCCCTTTTATTTTTACACTCAAACCTCTATGATTCTGCCTTCTAAAATTCAAGCTTTGGTAGGCCAGTACGGTGGCTCACTCCTATAATCCTGGCACTCTGGGAGGCCAAGGCAGGTGGATTGACTGAGCTCACCAAAGACCTCATCTCTAAAAATAGCTGGGCACTGTGGTGGGTGCCTATAGTCCCAGCTGCTTGGGAGGCTGAGGCAAGAGAATCACTTAAGCCCAAGAGAATGAGGTTACTGTGAGCTATATATAATGCCATAGCACTGTACTGGGGGCAACAAGGTGAGATTCTGCCTCAAAAAAATAAAATAAAATACAATTCAAGCTTTGGGCTGGGCTTGGTGGCTCACGCTATAATCCTAGCACTCTGGGAGGTAGAGGCGAGTGGATTGCCTGAACTCACAGATTCAAGACCAGCCTGAG
This sequence comes from Nycticebus coucang, assembly GCF_027406575.1. Classification (NCBI taxonomy): domain Eukaryota; kingdom Metazoa; phylum Chordata; class Mammalia; order Primates; family Lorisidae; genus Nycticebus; species Nycticebus coucang. Next base: position 51,962,771 of record NC_069784.1, on the reverse strand, counting down.
CAAGAAGGAGACCCCGCACCCAGCCACCCCATCTCTAAAGATAGGCAGGTGCTGTGGCTGGCACCTGTAGTCCCAGCTACTCGGGAGGCTGAGACAAGAAAATTGCTTGAGCCCAAGACTTTGAGGTTGCTGTGAGCTGTGATGCCATGACACTCTACTGAGGGCAACAAGTGAAACTCTGTCTCAGAAATACATAAATAATAAATAAATAAAGTTCAAGCTTTGTGACATTCTGCCTGCCACTTCCTGAGCCCTAAATGATCCACATACTGATGCATATTCCCTTCCCTAATTTTACATGGAAGTTCATTACAGCTGACTAAGGGACCACCTAAGGGTTCTATGTGCTCTAACCATTTCTCCCCAAGTCTCTTGATCTCATACCAGTTCTTCACATCCATCTTTAAAAATTTCACTTCCCTTTTCCTCTTTAATTTCCACTAATTATTATTTTGTTTGTTATTCTCATCCAGTTACCCAACAATAATTCTGAGTTTCTACTACTTCATTTTATTTATTTATTCTAGACATTTCTCAAGGAATTTTGCCCTTCGGACACACTGATTTCATTTTTCCCAAGTACCACCTCTGCTGTTAGAGTCTCCCCACTTCACACAATCAACTTCTTCACAGTTTTTCGGCAATTACCACCAAAACATTTTGGCCGTGGTTTACATCAGGTTGCTCTTATTGCCACCTTGTCATTATGGAATCCTTAACTACCCACCATTCCGGCAATGTAAATTCCCAATGCTGAGATGTACCCACTGCTGGGCTACCAGATGTTATTAGAAAAAAACATGAAACCAAGAAAATAGATCTCAACCAAAATTCAAGTGATGAAACTTAAATTGAACTTCATTACTTACTACTTGGTAATCCCGTCATGCATCCTGATTGTTGCCTCAATCATATCCCACAGCAGCTATTACAAATTTCACCCGCATTTCTCCTACATTGCAAGACCAGGCTCCCCATCTCATCTACCTCTGAAGGACCTTGCTCGGTTTTCTCCTTTCCACTGGCTTCTTACCCTTCTCTTTAGTATCTTCAGTAAAATCTTTCTTATACCAATACTCCATTTTACCCTTTCTTTTTATTCCAAATTTATCCAAAGGGTAACCTACATGCTCTACCATCACAATTCTGTTTCCTCCTTTGTAATTAACCTAACAATTCTATCAAAACACTCTCTTCAAAATAGCCAAACCCAATCATCAAATCCATGTAACGAACATTCTCTCCTCCCTGAATCTCTCTTTAGTTTTTAATTCTAAGATGTGGTAATATTATATTGTGGTTTTGACTTCTTATCCATTTAAATTCTTCCCTTTATCTCCTACTTGTGGATTTTTTTTTTTTTTAGACAGTCTTTCTCTGTCACTCTGGGTGGAGTACCCTGGTGTCATAGCTCACAGCAACCTCAAACTCTCAGGCTCAGGAGATCCTCTTGCCTCACCCTTCAGAACAGCTGGGACTACAGGCACCGGCCACAACACCTGGCTAGCTTTTCTATTTTTAATAGAAATGAGTTCTCACTCTTGCCAGCTGGTCTCAAACTCCTGAGCTCAGGCAGTCCACCTGCCTCAGCCTCCCAGAGTGCTAGGATTATGGGCGTGAGCCACCATGCCTTGCGTAGCCATGGATGTTCTTTAAAGTCCTTGGTTCTTTGACCTTGTCACTCTCTGATTTTTTTCTAGGGTATCTCTTTTACTCTCTTAATTTCAGCTATCATCCCTTTGCAGATGACCAACACATCTACAGGGCTAGCCTAGGCCTCTCTTGAACTTAATTCTTCATTTCTATCTACTCAGTTTGCTTGTCTAGAGGGACTTAGCATGTCAAGAAATAAACTATTGGTCAAAATTAAGCCACACCTCTGAATTCCCTATGTCTTTCACTTAGACTTAAAACTTTGGGGGTACTCCTGACTCCACATCTCCCATCTATGTCTTCTCTACTAAGTCACAAGTGTCCACAAATTCCTTCTAAAACCAATTTCTTGTTTTCTGTCTCCAGACTCTCCCCATCAATTCTATAATACATGCTCTTCCCAGCTTTTCTTAAAAGACTTACTTCATTTATTACAGTTTGTGCAGTGCCTATTCCTCCTTAGTTGTTTAAGACCTCCTGGTTCTTCTGGACCCACTAGGACCCCTCTATCCTAGGATCTCAACAATATAGTATAATAGAAACAGCATTGGCTTTGTACTCTTGGGGACCTGGGTTTGAATATTGAACTGCATTTTTTCTAGGAAAGTAACTTCAGGCAGAATCAGTGATTTTTATCTCATTTGTTTTGTTTTGTTTTTTGAGGCAGAGTCTCACTTTATCACCCTTAGTAAAGTGCTATGACATCATAGCTCACAGCGACTTAAAACTCTTGGACTCAAGCCATCCTCCTGCCTCAGCCTCCAGAGTAGCTGGGACTATAGGCGCCTGCCACAATACTCAGCTATTTATTTATTTTTTTAGAAACGGGGTCTCACTCTGGCTCAGGCTGGTCTTGAACTCCTGAGCTTAAGCAATCCACCCACGTTGGCCTCCCAGAGTGCTAAGATTACAGGCATGAGCCACCACGCCTGGCTATGAGTTCTGTCTCATCCACTTCAGTAGTACATGTTTGTATAAACAATTTTAAAACATATTCTAGATATGCAAACTTTTTTTTTTTTTTTTTTGGAGACAGAGTCTCAAGCTGCTGTGGCATCACAGCTCACAGCAACCTCAAATTCTTGGGCTTAAGCAATTCTCTTGCTCCAGCCTTCCAAGTAGCTAGGACTACAGGTCTCTGCCACAATGCCCGCCTATTTATTTTTGCAGTTGTCAATGTTGTTTTAGCTGGCCTGGGCCGTGTTTGAACCCACCAGCCTTGGTGTATGTGGCCAGCGCCCTACCCACTGAGTTACGGGCATCTCCCGATATGCAAACTTTTAATATTACCTAGCATTTAAGGTAGGTCCAGTTTCCCCCTAAATCCTAAGAGCAGAATCTTATACCTCTTTTGTTTTTTAATCACGTATTCATTGCTATATTTATCAAGCATCTAATAAGTGCAGCATATCTTGAGGAAACAAAAACCAAATCAGACATCCAATTCTGTTTTCAAGGTGTAATCAGACTTGTATGTCAGGTTCATTCTTTAAAAAACAAAAAGGGGTTAGTTAGTAAGTGCCTACTATGTGCCAAGTGTTGTGCAAAGTGCTAAAATATAAGACATGTTATACTTATGTCTGGGATCTGGGATCTATTTTGTTAGGAATTCTGACAAGTAGGGCGGTGCCTGTGGCTCAGCGGGTAGGGCGCCGGTCCCATATGCCGGAGGTAGCAGGTTCAAACCCAGCCCCGGCCAAATTAAAAAAAAAAAAAAAAGGAATTCTGACAAGTAAACATTTATAATCAATTATAAGAAGTGCTATGTTGTGGATAAATACTAAGTGTTCGGGGCATGCAGAAGAGGTATCTCATCCAGATGGGAAAGTCAGGGAAAGCAGTAAGACCTGAACAGAATCTTAAAGAATGCGTATGAGTCAGCTAGGCAAGGGACTCAGCAGCATGCTCAGCCATGTGACGATCTGTATAAATAACCACAATGCAGGCTGGGAGGTAATAAATAAATGGCAGAGCAGAGGCAAAAAGTAAAATGGCAATCAGAAAAGATACATCATTGGAGGGAGAGGGGATGAGCAAAAACTGCTTCGTGGAGGTGGCAGTGTCTGAGGCCACATGAAGGTCAGGGTGATTCAGCCATGCAGCAGGTCCAACTGCATGAAGTGCCCTGCACACAACAGGAACAGTACCTTGTCTGCTATGATGATAATGATGACAATATCTAAGTTTTTCTCTTGAAGTTTATTTTTCTGTGTTCCCTGAATGTTTACAAGGGGAGACTTAGGATTGTGACAGAACTATTCCTTGATGGAGTGTGTTTTTTTATCAGACTGCCTGATTTTGAATCTCAGCTCTGCCATTTGTGGGCTGTATGACCTTAGAAAAATTCCTCAGCCTCCCTAGGATTCAAGTCTTTTCTTCCATATAGTAGAGTAATGATAGTATGTCTGTCCTCCCAGGGAAGTGTGGAAGTGAGTGAGTGACTGCATGAGGACACACAGAGATAGCACCAGCATATAGGAAGTGCCAAATAAATGTTGGTTTATTATTATTGCACTTGGTCACTCCGGAGTGCCCAAAATGGAATTAGCCTTAGGGGAGATTTTAGGGGCATTGAAAAGGCCATCTTCTCAATACTTCACTCATTCTCCCCCCCAACCTCACCGTACTGATATCTGCTTAACTTTCCTACACACTCCTTTAAATTCTGCCATTAGAAATTCATACCTTTGGATTTAAAATGTCACTTCTTCAAGCCCTTAGGAGGGTAACACAAGAAAGGGTTAGCTCTGTTTTATTTATTTATTTATTTATTTATTTATTTATTTATTTTTGCAGTTTTTGGCTGGGGCGGGTTTGAACCCACCACCTCCGGCATATGGGGCCGGCACCCTACTCCTTTGAGCCACAGATGCTGCCCAGCTCTGTTTTATTTTAATAAGTCATCTGGCCAGATCCCTATCCTTCTTATTCTGCTAACAGCACTGAGAGGATACTGTGCAGAATTAGGAAAAGACTAATTCTGAAGCTTGGAGAATTTTCCTCAGAAATTCAAGCTAGAAGGAGAAATACTCAGAGGGCTTTCTGAGGGCAGTAAGTCCTCTGGGACTGGAAGAAAGAGTTGAGATCAGAAAGAAATGCCAAGAAGTGATGAGAAAAACAAAAACAAGGTCATCTGTGCCAGTAAAGACAGTCTTTGCTAACTGAAACAGTGCTGTCCTTGATTTTGGGATTCTGCATCAACCGCCCCTTTCTCTACTCTGTGCTGTGTTTTGGAATAAATAATGTTGCTTGGGATCGTTTTTGACGTATTCAGGATACTACAGAGGTGCCCATGGAACCCCTGTTTTTAAAATTTCACACTGACTCTTACATGTTTGCTTTCTTAGGTATTATTTACTAACCTAGAATTAAGAAGCACCTACTATGTGTGTAGTCTCAAAGTAAGCAGATTGAGAGTTTCATTAGAGGCTGAAGAAATAGTCCCTCCCAGGAAACTTACAGTCTGGTTGAAGAAACAACTACAACAACAAAAATTATTTAATGACAATTCCCAAATAATGACACAAACTATAGATTTCCGGGGGCGGAGGGGGGCCAAGTAGAGTCAGGAGTAGTACATGATGATTTCATAAAGGATCAGAAGTCAAACTGACCTTTAAGAATAGGATTTGGGGCTGGGTGCTGGGTGGCTCATGCCTGTAATCCCAGCACTCTGGGAGGCTGTGGTGGGTGGACTGCTTGAGCTCAGGATTTGGAGACCAGCCTGAGAAAGACTGAGACCCTGTCTCAGGCGGTGCCTGTGGCTCAGTGGGTAGGGCACTGGCCCCATATACCAAGGGTGGCAGGTTCGAACCCGGCCCCAGACATGTAAAAACAGCAGTAACAACTGCAACAAAAAAGCCAGGCATTGTGGCAGGCGCCTGTAGTCCCAGCTACTAGGGAGGCTAAGGCAAGAGAATTGCTTAAGCCCAGGAGCTGGAGGTTAGCTGGAGGTTGCTGTGAGCTGTGACGACACGGCATTCTACCGAGGGCGACATAGTGAGACTCTATCTCAATAAATAAATAAATAAATAAAAAAGAGTGAGACCCTGTCTCTACTAACAATAGAAAAACTAGCCAGGCGTGGTGGGCGCCTGAGGTCCCAGCTACTTTGGAGGCCAAGGCAAGAAGATCTCTTGAGCCCAAGTGTCTGAGGTTGCTGTGAGCTATGACGTCATAGCACTCTACCAAGGGTGATAAAATGAGACTTTGTCTCAAAAAAAAGAAGAAAATAACAAAATGGAGAGGGAAAATGACTTGTCCAAGCTTCACAATTATTAAATAGCACAGTAAGGCAGTCATCTGATTTACGTACATCTCACACTTAGGAACAGAGGCTATGTCCCTAAGTTACAAACACCCGACTGATCCATGACTTGGACTTAAAAATGGAATCTATTACATAGGTAAATGTACTTGTACCAACTTATGTATAATTCAACTAAAGAACAAATTTACAGAACCTATCTCATTTGTAACCTGGGGGCTACCTGTACAGATCTGAATAGCCAGGATAGTGGTAGAGTCTGGGTTCTTGCTACTATCCTACACTGCCTCTTTCCTTGAGCAGGGGAAAAATCATGTAAAAAATAACACCAATGCAATTTATATTGTATTCTTCAAAGTGTTTTTATATTCACAACCACATCTGACCCTTATGATAACCATATGTTAAGCTTAGTAGATACCTCCATCATAATGAATAATAATAGTCATAATTAACATAAAAATAACATTAGCCAGCACAGATCTGAGTGTTCTTCATACACTCAGCACTGTAGTAAGGGCTTTACATGCATTGTAATACTACTCTATGAGATAGGTTCTGTTGTTATTCTTTCTTTCTTTTTTTTTTTTTTTTTTGGAGACAGAGTCTCACTTTGTCACCCTGGGTAAAGTGCCATGGCGCTGCAGCTCATAGCAACCTCAAACTCTTGGGCTCAAGCTATTTTCTTGCCTCAGCCTCCCAAGTAACTGGGACTACAGGTGCCCACCACAACGCCCGGCTATTTTTAGAGACGGGGTTAAATCCAGGCGTGAGCTGAGGAAGGGTCTAAGCAACTCACTTCTTGCAGCGCATAAACACAGAGGAATGAAAAACAGTTAAGTTTGTTTTCTAGCAATAAAATTGGTGGAAAGGAGGCAGTGTGGTCAGAAATTAGAGGGGGTTCAAAAATGACACTGGTCCTCGTGACAGACCATTACACACTAGCTCGGAATGGCTATAATGAAAGATGGACAATGCCAGGTATTGGTGAGAATGGAGAGAAACTGTAACTCTCATACATTATTGATGGGAATGTAAAATGGGGCAGCTACTTTCAAAAATGGTCTAGCCATTCCTTTAAAGGTGTAACATAAATTTACCATGTGAACCAGCACGTCTACTTCTTGTTTTTTTATCTACAACATGTTTTTACCACCTGAGAGAAAGAAAAATGTGCATCTAGGCCAGGTGTGGGGGTTTCAACAGCAATGATATTTCACTTAGTTACTTGTCACCAGGATGGATATTATGCTGGACCATACCTAGAATCAGGTTTTTTGGCCCCAATATTAACTTCTGAATTTAGAAGGAGATGGCAGAGCCTCCCAGGTAAAACTCTGCAATCACTTTCCTCCTCCGAATTCGGGGTGGACCTTCTTCCTCCCAGTCTAGTCCTACTTCCCTTAACTCTTAGAACTTCAGGAAGGGGACCCTTCAGGTTAGGAAGCTAGAGACCCCCTTTTTTCCCCAAACCTTACATCTCAGTGTCTTGGTTGATGGTGGGAGAACGCAAACAATCCTTTTTGCTTTTCCTTCTTTTGTGTTTCTGGTGTAAATGAAACAAATATGGACTACTACCCCTTGTATAATAGAGGGTAAAAAATAAGAATCTGAGAGCTGTAGGTATAGGCAATTAGGGACTAGGGCAACTGATTTCTGAAGCACCCACTTCATATCTGGGGTTCAGCTAAACAGAGCTTCTTAACCCTGGGTCTACAATGAAGACTAAGGCTAGAACTTGGATGGAGCAAAACATACATCTTTACTTTCATTAACTGCTAACTGAAATGTATCATTTCCTTCAATTATGAATATAGCTAACAAGTGGTATGAGCAGTTTGTGACTTTCACAGGTAGAATCACGTATCTCCCAAAATTCCTTACAGTCATCACTATGACAAAATTACAGTACTTATTAGACCTGCCAGTAGACTTTTTCATTCATGATCCGATAAAGCACAAATCAGAAGTTCAATGCTTTTAATATTTTTTCTTTTCTGATGCTTTTAATATTTAGATCATTCTATTTATAACCCTACGTATTTTAGTTGTTTAAAATCATTATTTTGTCCATAGTCTTCGCCAAAATACCCTAGGGGGCCATGGCACAAAAAAGTTTAAGGACCCCCGGGCTGGAGGAATTTTCCTGGTCTTTACCTTATTATCACCACCACCACCACCCTCCAAGCAAACCAAAAGCCTCCCTACAAGTCCTGAAATCCCACCATTAGAGAACATTTCCTTTGGGTTTTTAAGATTCCATTAAAATGCAAATGTCCCCTAAGGAGAAGAACTTCTCCGAGTGTTATTAGTTAACCCCTTAAATAGGGCAGTTCAGCAGTTAGCGGAGCACAGCAGCCTACAATTCAATCAAACAGACGTTTATTGACCTTCTGCAATGGATAAGGAACCAGGGGTAGGGATAGGGAACAAAATCCTCCAAGATTCCTCCCCTCGAGGGTGCTTGCAATCTAGTAGGGGAGAAAACAGGTACAGGAAACACGGAAAGAGATGCTGCGGAAGAAGTGCAGGGTAAAAACTCTTCTGGCTCAGGGCAGCTGGGAAGCAGAAGTCATTCCCGCGTCTATTCTAAAGGGCCGACGGGCGTGGACTCTAGGCCAGGCCTTTGCGAAGTCCCCAGAGTGCAAGCTGAGCCAACTTTAAGTTAAAACAGGTAAACTACAAGTAAGATACTGCCGTTGGGTTCTTTTCGTTGGGCCTGTAAAGGTCTGGGGAAAGCGCAGAGGAGGGAGTGACTTGGTGCCTGTGGGGGCGGGGCAGAGTCTGCAGAGATTGTTGGTTGTGATGAATGTGGCACAGAAGTGACATTCGAGCTCAGGATAGTTGGGAGAATACAGAAAGAAACCGAGAGATACACCGAGCGAGTGGGGGGAGGAAGAGAGGAAGAGATGAGGAAGGGGAGAAATGGGGGAGGGGAAGGGAGAGGGGGAGGAGCGTGGCGTGGCGTTGTGGCCGAGGGGTGTATGGAGGGCTTACTATGCAAATGGATTTCGGTGTGGTAGGAGCTTAGGGAGAGTGGAGGAACCAGGCGGGAGATGGGACTGAAACTGTAAATCGGGGCTGAATTGTGAAAGCACTTTAAATGGAAGGTGAAGGAATTTGCATCCTGTCCCTTTGGAACAATCAGCCAAGACTTCAACTTCGCGAAGGAGGAGATATTTGAACTAGGCCTTAAAGCATGAGAAAAATCTCAGCAGGTGGAGACGGGGCGGGGAGAGCGAGTTTTGGAGTGAAAGCGTAGCACAGTCAGGCCCTGGGGCTGGAAACTCCGGGCGTGCAGAGGGCCCCGCGGGAGCAGAGTGCGGGCGGCGGGGAAGCGCGCACGGGGGTCCCCTGGAGGCGAACCTCTCTGGACAGGCGCCAGTTTGCCAAGCTCCACAGGCAATCTTGATGCCCAATAAAGTGGGTTAGTGGCTGAGGAGAACTTTGAGTGCAGGGTATGAATCGCACTTAAATAGGAAGCCTCCCGTAGGACTGGTATTTTTCAGAGCCCTGCCTGAGGAAGACTTCTGGGATAGAATTTAGGATGGAAATTGTGGGGACCCAGTTAAGGACTATTGCAGTGGTCCAAGTAGGGAGTTAATGAGGTCTGAATTGCGGTGGTGGCAGGGAGAAGAGGGGGGAGGGACAAAGGAAAAGCCTTTTGGGTGGCAGAATCTCCGTGGCTTCCTTGGCGACTGACGTGGGCGGGAAAGGCTGAGTCACAGATGGCTTCAGGGATCTGAGCTGGGCAATGGGGAAAACGCAGAGCCTTTGAGAGAAAGGGAGGGGGTCAGGAGACGTTGGGAGGAAGGTAAGCGCAGAGTTGGAACGGCCACGCACAGGGAGCCCCAGAACCGTGATCATCTTTACTTGGCGTGAACATCCCGCTGTGGTTAGTGGCATACAGGATGGGGCACAGGGGTCGCAACAGGGCTGGAAGAGGGCAGAGGGGGGCTGGAAGGGACACATTGATCACCATTTGTTGAAGATCACCTAACAAGGTGGCAGAAACTATGAGCTATAAACCCCAACAGGTCCCTTTTCTTCTCAGGAGCTACCGCTGCCTCCTTGGAAAAACAGGTAATAATAATAAACTTATCACCGGCTCATCTCTTGGGAGTGCTGTGAACCGGTATACATACATACATAAGTCTACCGCACTCAGCAAGAACATAGTAGGCTAGAAATGCTAAACAATAATAAATTCAGCCACCCCCTGCACTGTGATAGTAAACAGAGTGTCTTTTTAAAAAGCAAACGTAGTTAACCAGGTAATAAATTCGAGGCTGTCTATATAGTGTGTAACAACCAGTAATTACATCTGAACTCTTGGTTTTCAAGAATTCCCTTATTAGAGGGTCTCAGAGTGACCCTAATACTTCCATCAAACCAAGGCCTGGATTATATTGGAATTAATTAATATGAAAATTACTTTATCCTCCCCTTCTCATTCTTAGTATCTATGTATGTGGCTAATATCAGTATCCAAACTACAGGCGATCCCCACCATCCCCCTAAGCTATACTCTTTGTCACATGTCACGCCCCTGAGGTCCGTCTCTTGGCAGAATGGTGCCATATAAAATATTCATATCCAAGGTAGGATTATGCAACTACATGGGAAAGAAAACTGTCAGAAAAAATGAACAGAAAAAAAAATAAAATAAAAAACTCTGCTCTCTTAAAATGACAAAGATTGCAAATCCAATTTTAAAGGAACACATCTCTAATTGTATGTTCCATACATAGCAAATCTCTTTTAACAAATCCCACCACAATCTCAGCTTCCCTAAAGAACAGACCTGATAGGTAATAACTCCCCTCCTCTGTGGTAAAATCCAATTTTTACACCTGGTAAATGAAATAACTCCACTGTGAACCAAGGTCAGGTTGGGGTGAGTTGTTAACAGAAGGTTAGGGGCCGTGCATCATGTAACAGCTCTTCTGGGAACCCCTTCCAGAGATTTGCTCTTTTTATGCCAGTAGATGCTATTTGGCCAGAAAACCTCCAACCTCCTAGGTTACAAAGCTAAAGTCTTTGTCACATAGAGTGGTTATGAATGAGCACCGAGGTTCATGGTTCAGATACATGCAAGGCCAAGCCCTGGCTTTTATTTTTTGTTTGGTGGCACAGTTCCTTAACACTGATACACTTTTAGAAAATAAGCTTCTGTTGCTTCCCTGACAAAATGACCAAGGGAAGGTACAATTTTACTTATATTTACAATCATGAAGCAGTAATACATGGGAAGCACAAAAAAAATATTTATCCAAAAATTTTCAGCCAGTGTCTGTAGTATCCTGTGTAGACCTAATCAAGAACAATAAGGTGGGCATTCACAGGAATCAGCAGTGAAGAAAAGACGCACATACCATTGAAGTTAAATGGAATATGGGCCAGGAACACGTTTGAGGATGTGTAAGAATTTAGTACAGGTGACATCACAAGAAAAAGAAGAATTCCTCAACAAATAACATTGGAATAATTATTCTACTGTTAGAATATTTAAGATCCTTGTCTCAGCATACAAAAAAAAAATCCCATAGGGAATAAAGAGGTAAATATGAATATGAATCAGTTAAAAGAAAGGAAGAAAATGTTTATCTGAACTGGGAACAGGAAAAGATTTTTTAGAATAAAGTAAAGGAAAAAAGTTGAACAGATTTAACTACATACAAATGTAAAATGCTGTATGCAAAAAAAAATCATAAAATTAAAACTCAAGCAATGTAATGGAATATTTGTATTTCCAACATATTTGTATTTCCAACAAATATGTTTTCAGTAAGAGTAACTGAAGATAAATTAATATTTTTAGTATAGGAAGAGCTATACAAAGCAATATGAAAAATATAAATGGCTGAGTTGAAGTTTAGCATTCCATATACACAGAAAATTAATAGAAAAAAATCTACTTGAACTTAGGGGAAAAAAATCCTAACTAGCAATCAAAGAAGTACCAAGCTAATTGTATTTTCTGAGAGGGCCTGGCACATGGTTAAACACCTGGTAAATATTTGTCCATGTACTCAAATTAACAATAAGAAAATTCCAGTATTCATTGTTAACGTGTGTGTGTTCAAATGCATACTCTCGTATGCAATTTGTAGGATTGCATACTAAAGCAGGGACCAGTAAACCATTTCTGTAAATGACAAATAGGCAATATTTTGGGGTTTGCAGGCCATATGGTCTCAGTTGCAACTACTCAGCCCTGCCATGAAAGCCATAGGAGATATGTAAATAAATGAGCATCACTGTGCCCCCAAAATATTTTATTTATGGATGCTAAAATGCAAATTTCATATAGTTTTCACGTGTCATGAAATATTATAATTTTTCTTTCTTTCTTTTTTTTTAAATTTCAGGTTAATGTGAGGGTCAAACAACCATGTCACAATATTTGAATTTGTTAGGTAGAATCTCTCTTATAGTTGTATCCTGTACCCAAAAGGTGTGCCATGTACCCCACATTGTGCCCATTATGTGGGAACACTCCAAACCCTTCTCATGCCCTCTCCCCTCATGAAATATTATTCTTTTGATTTTTTTCCCCCTAGGCATGTAGAAACTATTTTTAGCACATGGGCTGTACAAAAACAAGACATGGGACAGATTTGGTTTTCGGGTCTTAGTTTGCCATCCCCTGTACTAGAGCAAGATTTCTGGAGATCAGTTTGGCACTATGTAGATCAAGAGGCTTAAGAAGGCTGTGCCCAGGCTGTCCATATTAAAATAATCAAGTACAAATACTTTTTTACACAAAAAATTACATGTTTATACTCTTTGTCTTAACTGCCCTTATAATTCCCTTTCTAGGAATAATTTATAAAGCAAAAGGAAATGGGGAAACCTGGACAGAAGTTTATACAAAGAAGCCTCTAAACATGGAGTAAAATTGAATGGTTGAATAAACCTTGGCATACTCATATGATGAAATATTATACAGACATAAATTTATTGTAAAAAAAATTTTATGATATGCAGAAATGCTGATAATATAAAGTTATGTGAAAATAGCAGGATATAAAATGTCTAAATTGTCCTATCTCAGTTTTGCAGAACATATATGTACATGCAATTTGTAGATAGAAACATGTAATATGGGAAGGAATGTAAGAAGGGAATGTAATAAAATGTGAATGCTGTTCTAAATGCTGGGTTTATGGGCAATTAAGCTTTTTTCATTAGTCTTTTGTTCTAATTCTCCACAAGGAACAGTTATTACTTTTGTAATCAGGAACACATACAAATATTATGTTCAAAATAAACTGGAAAAAAAAAATCCAGAATCAGAAATTCACACAAAATAGTGAGAGAGAAAAAGAACAGCTTTTCGAATGCAACCTCAATGTAAAATCCTGACAAAATCTGCAATGAAAAACAGACCCAGGGACTAAAATTCATGCAAAATCACCACAGGAGGAAAAAAAAGTTCTGATCAAAAGCAGCTGAGACCTGAAATCTACAACTGACCCTACACTGAACATATCCAGAAAAAGAAGCATAAGATTAAAGAGTTGCCTTTGGTCCTTGTGCAGTGTGGCTGGGGAGCTCACAGGGCTTCCTCTTTCCTACCCTCCCCCAAACTCACCATCCCCCAAACAATAAACCAAAAAAAAAAAAAAAAATCCTTCCATTCCAACTTAAGGATGGAATTCCACAACTACTGCTTGCTTCTTTTGTTTTATTGTTGAAAGAAGTATGGCTTCTCTGTTCCAAGTGTTCATAGCTACTTAGGCCTTGATGTATCTTTTTCTAGAAAGTTAAGAGTGAAAGAAATTAGGGAGGGTGGCTTAAAAAAATGGTGGGTTCTCTTATTCAAAGTGCAACCATTTCACTTGTATGTAAGTAGTGGCTTGTACCTGTATGTAAGTAGTGGCTATCTTTTGGGGGAGGTTATTGTATGTCAGTCCAATATGCCATTTCTTTATATGTTGCTTCATTTAATGCTGAGAAGAAGCCAACAGGACGGCCTTTCCCCCCTGTTATCTAAGTTAACTGTCACATCAGACAAGACATAACAGATAAGACATTAGGGAGCCAAACAATTTGCCCAAGGTCATCTTGGTAATTATAAGCAAAGCCAGGTTTCAAACCTTCTTCCAGGCTTATGACACCCATGGCCAAAGTACTTCTAACCCCAGATTTTACGTCGAACACCAATGTCATCATCAAACACATCTGGTACAAGGTTCAAGGTCACAGTATGACTTCAGGCAACTGATTTTTCTTAGGCTCAGTTTTCCCATCTGTAGAAGTGGTAGTAATAAAACATATCTCGCAGAAATTTTCGAAGTTCAGAGATAATACAAGGAAAATGCCCAGCAACATAAAAGACCCTCAATAAAGGGCAGTTATTAGGGGGAACAGAACTACTAATAATTTCCTTTGCTAAGTCAAAATGGTCACAAAGTTACTGCCAGGAAAACAAAGAAAATGAAGATGAAGTAGGAAAATCACTTAGATTAAAAGAATGGAAGAAAGTGTTTAATTGTTTGCTTTTCTCTTCAAGATAAGGGAAGTTTGTTTGGGATGGCAGGTTTGGAAATGGATGTGCTTTAAGGCATGTTTATGCTTTAAAAATCAAATCTGAACTCTTTAAGGCCACAAACCACTATGCAAGGCGCTTTTCTAGAAGGGTAGAAGTAATAAACATATTCCTATAGGAAGACTCAGTCTCACAGAGCCCATTAGATGAGCCAAAGGAGAATCTTCTGCCCACAAGAGGAAAGTGGTAACGTCCTTCACTTCCTTTGTGGTTTTAATATAAACCACAACTCCTCCCTTTCAGTTGTAAGTCTTTTCTTTACATACATTCAGATGTGTGTTCGCTTTCTTCCATCTGATTTGTCACTCCCTTCCCTGCCATATGGAAAACTATGTGCATCTCTTCCTGCAGGGTAAGCTCCTCCAGCACACAGGGTTGGTTTTGAGTTGCTCTCACAACCCATCCATTCAATCCATAGCTGCCTGCGAGCGAGCCTGCTCCCAGACATCTCTGGAAGACTCCACAGTTCTTCCAATGCCCAGGCCTGTGGCATGGAGGAAGGGAGTGTGTGTGAATAAACGTACTGTGTATCACTTCAACAAAAGAGGAAAAAGCTTCTGCTCTGAAATGAATGAGAACACCAGGGTTTTCAATTAGAGACAAATGGGGGAAATAAAATGTCTTGGTTTTACTATTTAAGAAAGAAGAATGAATGAAAGGGGAAATAAACACAATGCTCAAGCCAAGGAAAGGAAAATCAGAAAATACCCCAAAAGTAGTAGGGTAAGGAAGGTGGGCAGACTGCTGTCTCCTGACTGCTGCTATGGTTCCTGAGTTAATATTTGCCAGACTTAGCATTCCTGTGAGTGCCTTTGGGATAATGGGCCCCACTCAGCATCACCTGAGTTCTCCATCTCAGCTGAGGGACAGGATTTCAACCATATCACACGCAGCTCTCATTACTTGCAAGGAAATGATCTTACTGAGGAAAGCAACACAAACCATAAACACATTTACTCAAAAAGGCAGAGCTGTTAGTGTGCCCCTGTACATGACTGATACAGTGTTGCTGGTCTCAGTTTCTGAAGTCCAAGTCCAGAGTAGCACTTCCTGTGTGATCTGAGGGCCCCTTCAGGACATGGGTGGAAGAGGGGCCCTCTCAACTTCATTCCTTTGCTAGCAGGGGTAGAATGGCAGTCAGTTTCTAAGGAAGAATGTATTAAGCACCATCTGTGTCAAGCAGTGTATCTATTTCCTGCAGTAGAAAAAAGGAAATTCTCTGCCTTCAAGAAGTTTACGATCTTGTTAGGGAACCAACATGCCCAAGTTCTGAATTCAAAGGCTAGAAAGGACCCGAGGAATCATTTGATCCATCCCAATCTCACCTGTCCTTCGATCTTTTAGATTAGAAAAAAGAAAATTGCTCTTTCCAGCCAGTGCCGAGGACAGGCATCTCTTGGGACAATTGGCACAAACGCCACAGGACAGGGGCAAGAGAAAGCCCCAGGGCAAGAAGTGTGGGTTGGGACGTCCCGCTGCCAACCCTAAGATTGGCCCTCACCGCATACACACAGTCTGTGTGTGGGGGGGGGTAACAAGAAATACCATGCCCTGAGACTGGACATGGGGAATGTCTAAGGCTCTGAGTGTTGTACCAGGAGATCACGGATCACTGATGTTGTCTACAGTGCATACAGGGATGGTTGGTTCTCACCAAGACCTTGTGGAAGGACTGCAAAGTGTGTACTGATGGCGTTGCACTGACAGCGGTAGGCAGGGTGGCTCACGCCTGTAATCCTAGCACTCTGGGAGGCCGAGGCAGGTGGATTGCCTGAGCTCACAGGTTCGAGACCAGCCTGAGCAAGAGCGAGACCTCGTGTCTAGAAATAGCCGGCTGTTGTGATGGGCTCTTGTAGTCCCAGCTACTTGGGAGGCTGAGGCAAGATAATCGCTTAAGCCCAAGAGTTGGAGGTTGCTATGAGCTATGACGCCATGGCAGTCTACCAAGGGTGACAAAGTAACACTGTTTCAAAAAAAAAATTGAAATCTAGGTAGGTTGAATGGACTGTCCTTAATCACTCTACTAGTAAATTAGCAGATAGAAAAACCATGTTCCCTAACTCCATGTCTAGGGATCTTACATTTTATTTAGACCTCAAAAGGAATAACAAGAACAAATAACACAAGTTAACATGATACAAACCATATGCACAGAAATATTATGGAATCTAAATTAAAGGAATAAATGTCTGAAATGAGTTAGTCAGGAAAGGTTTCTTTGGAGGAAGGTCTGAAAAATGTGATGGGTAGGAAATTGTCAGAAATTCAATTCCATTCAACTATTTTCTGAATGCCTAATATAGACTAAGTATCCCTTGCCTGAAATTCTTGGGACTAGAAGTGCTTTAGATTTCAAAATTTTTTGGATTAGGGGATAGTTGCATATACATAATGAGATATCTTAGAGATAAAATCCAAGTCTAAACACAACATTCAGTGGTTTCATATATACCTTATTCACATAGGCTATGATTATTTTTCCCTTGAGGACACTGAATAAACTGTTTTGACTACAAGCCATCTTCTGAGATCAGGTGTGGAATTTTCCACTTGTGACATCATATCATTGCTCAAAACTTTTTGGATTTTAGATTTTTTAATTAGTGATGCTCAATCTGTATATGCAAAGCAGTTGACGTAAGGAGAAGAGTCATAAAGATTATCACTTGGTTTTGGCTTAAAAGATAGCAAATTTATTAACTAATGGAATTGATTTTTTTATTTTTTTTTCCTTTTCCAATTTTATTTTTAAAGTTTTAAAATTACAAAGACAGCAAAACTTTGCCGGCACAAATAACACTTATTTAAAAAAAAAGGGGGGGGTAGGGGCACGATCTTCCTTTTAAAATTAAGAGACAACTGTACAGGTTTTTTCTCACAGCTCCTGGGCATGAAACGTTGAGTACTAGCCCTAGATATGTGAGTGCATACACACTCACGGACCTAGCTCAGTAAAACTACTTAGCAAATTCAAAATCGACTGCAGTATCTTGCTGTCCACTCCCTTCCCACTCCCCCTCCCCAGCTACAACTACTTATAAAAGACTCGGAAGTAAAAAGGGTTTAACTGGCTATTGGTGGGACTGGAGCCTCACCAGACCAAGCAAAGCCACCCGTTTCTTGTATGGGAAAAGCAAAAAACTAAAGGAAGTCTTCCCGGAACACAATCCATCAATTGTGTGGAAAAACCCAAGTTTCAACAGGGCACACTGAGGCACTTGGCTGACTGACTCCCCACCCTCCCCCCAAAGTTTCCATTCCTGGTTAACAAGACTTTGCCCAAGCCACAAAGAGCCCCCAATGGCCAGTATCTAGCTGACTGGGAGAAGCTGCTGCTCCTAACCAGCTGTCACTTTGCCTACCCTGCCCCAGCCCCAGCCCCTTCCCCAAGACAATAGGCCACAAGGGCAGACCAACAGAAGTGAGAAGAAAACTGGGTTTGGACCCTCCCCCCCCACTGCTCACCAACTGGGAGATGGAAGTCAGCCCAGGAGACCCTGCTTTTTTTCTTCTACCTCCCTTTTTCAGGATAGCTGCTGCCAACTCTCTCTTCTCACCAAAGGTTCTGAAACCCAGAGGGGTGTCCAATTTAAAGAAAGCTTTCTGGCTTTAAAGATATTCCTCCTACTTCACAATTTCTGGTCTCACTCTCCTCTAGCTAGAACAAACCGCCTTGCCTGTTCTCTCCTTCCCCATGTACCTTCGTAAAAAACAAACAATTGGACAAAACAAAACACACAGGCCCACCAAAATCCCTAGCTCCATAAGTAGATTAATAACAAAACAAAGTATAAGTACATTCTCATCATTACAGAGATGAGATGCTGTTGCTGTCCTTAAGGTTAAGGAAAAACGAATTATTCAATAACTTCTGAGGAATCCAAATTGTGTCTTATGAAGTCAGAATAAAAGGGGGCTACAGATGAGAATTAAGGGGGGGGGAAAGAAAAGTATTTACAGAAAATAGGAGTGTCCACAAGAAAAGACTTCATTGTCACTTCTTCTTGCCGGCCCTCTTGGCACTGGACTTTGCTTTGGGTTTCACCGATTTGGCCTTCTTGGGCTTGGATACTTTGACTGGCTTGGCTTTGACAGTCTTGGGTTTTTTGGTTTTCTTGGGCGTGGCAGCTGGCTTCTTCTTGGCGTTCTTGACTGGGGTGGCTTTGGGTTTCTTGCTTGGGGCCTTGGAGGCTGCAGCCTTCTTGGGCTTGGCTGCCTTCTTTGGCATGGCCACCTTCTTCACTTCCTACTTGGTCTTCTTGAAGGCCACAGACTTCTTGGGCTCACCACTCTTGGCCAGCCGGAACGACCCTGAGGCACCCACCCCTTTGGTCTGCTTGAGGACACCAGTGGTGACCTGACGCTTGATGGACAACTTGATCTGCGAGTGGGCGTTCTCACCCACCTTGTAGTGACTCTTGATATACTTCTGGATAGACTGGGGCGAGGAACCAGCGCGGTTCTTCTCAGCCTGGATGGCAGCCACGATCATGTCTGACTACTTGGGGTGATCTGTGGACTTCTTGGAGGCCTTGGACCGCTTAGGCTTGGCCACAGGAGTAGATGTAGAGTTCTCAGTCATGGTGGTCTCCCTGGTCTGGCTGTTGAAGACGCCTTCCAAAAGGCCAGCCCTCGTTGGAGGCTGAGCAAAACCTGCCTGGGGATCTGCTCTCGAGCCCCTGACTACCGAGCCAGTCCGGAGTCTGGCTCCCGGGGGATGCGGGGGCGAGGAGTCGCTGCTTCTCCCCGGCTGGGCTGGCGGGAGGGCTCTTTGGGCCGGCTCTGCGTGGCCCAGCTCCGCGGGTGTGTTGCTTGGTCTTGGAGCTTGGCTATGCCTCTGCCTCTGCCTCTGCCTCTGCCTCTGCCTCTGCCTCTGCCTCTGCATCTGCCTCCTTTTTCCCAGCTCCGCGTCTAACTAATGGAATTTATTAAAGGCAAAAGGAGAATAAGTGAAGTCAATCACACAGTCAGTCATTAGCCAGCAAGAGGAGAAAAGTGGACTCTTGGAAATATTGTGCTGGCAAACAGAAGCTAGCCCTCTCTACCTACAGAGGGAGAACTCAAATTATATTAAGGTTCCAGAGGGGAAGGTCTTCTAAATTTAAGCTGGAAATGGAGAAACAGTCACCAACTTATATTTCAAAAACATCTGGAGTTTGTGGAGCTAGAACATATTCTTCTCAGTAAAGTATCTTGAGAATGGAAGAAAAAGTATCCAATGTACTCACCCCTACTATGAAACTAATTTAGGACCCTCACATGAAAGCTATAACCCAGTTACAACCTAAGAATAGGGGAAAGGGTAGGGAGGGAGGGGGGAGGTAGGTAGAGGGAGAGGGCATTGAAAGGATCACACCTGTGGTGCATCTTACAAGGGTATATGTGAGGCTTGGTAAATGTGGAATGTAAATGTCTTAGCAAAGTAACTAAGAAAATGCCAAGAGGGCTATGTCAACTAATGTGATGAAAGCAAAATGCGTTAAGCCTGACTCTGGAGCCACCTTGAGCCAGCTCTAGTGGTTATATGTATTTCTAAGCCAAAAATTGGGCACACAAAATACAAGTGCACTTGTGAACACAATGGGCCAGAATATTTAAATGAAGACTAAATGTTATTCTGGTCCTAGGTGATGCTTCCAGAATATTCCACTGCATTAGTTTTCTTGTTTGCCAAAGGTAAATACATTCCAGAGGAGAATCATACTCTACTCAGTCATGAGAGCCTTCCATAGTCATAAAAGAAGCATCAAGGGTCTACTTCCATCTAAGGCAAACCCTTGGTGGAAAGAAAAGCCATAGGCAAGTCTTTGATAAAATGAGATGGTAAATAACCTATCAGTTCACAGGCCAGCAAGTTTTCTATAGAGCCTTGTATGTACAGGACTCATATTTAAATTCTAAATATAAACTGTAATAAGCTGTTAATGACCTTGGCTAGTGTGGTCTTTAGGTATCATAAGATACTCAAACTGCAATATTAACTCAGTTTATCTATTACTTGTCCAGAGGCAATACAATTATTTTAAGATCCTTTATGGTTATTCAAAAGCCATAAACAATTCCAAAATTTAGTATAATAACTGTAGGAAGCTTTGTGGATAGTCTTACCCTAAAACTGTCATACAAGCCATTCATCAAGCCCAGTCCACACAAAATAACATAATGATGATGCCTTTTATGTAAATAGAAATTTCTCTTTTGATGATAGTAGATTTGCATGAATTTATCTTCACTTTCTCAACTACTTCCTCTAGTGACAAGAGTCCAGCCGTAAGTGAAGTTGCTAACAGTGACAAGAAGCTATCACCTTGGCCCATTATTGCTGGGATTGAGATAAACAGCCACATAGAAACATAGTCCAAAGTTAGAACAGAAAACCCAGGAAGATTCAGGACTCACATTTGCTGATACCATTACTGTCATAAGTCAAGCAGCATTTCTCCTTCATTAGCACAATATTTCAAATTTCAATATATCACCAAAGTATTTTCTTACAAACAGATTTGCAAAACTCTGTGCTTTGGGTTTCTACGTAGTGAATTTCTCATTCTCATTTCCTGTCTTTACCTTGCCTAGAAAGTGAGCTAATTTACCTTTATGATTCAGTGTGTACTTTGGTATTTTATCAAGAAATAATATCTTTTAAAATGTATATATTCACAACTTGGCGCCTGTAGCTCAGTGAGTACGGCGCCAGCCACATACACCAAAGCTGGCGGGTTCAAGCCTGGCCTGGGCCTACTAACCAACAATGACAACTGCAAGCAAAAAATAGCCAGGCACTGTGGCTGGTGCCTGTAGTCCCAGCTACTTGGGAGGCTGAGGCAAGAGAATGGCTTAAGCCCAAGAGTTTGAGGTTGCTGTGAGCTGTGATGCCATAGAAGTCTACCGAGGGCAACATAGTGAGACTCTGTCTCAAAAAAAAAAAAAAAAAATAAGTATATATTTCCATAGGATATTCCTGAAAGTTATATGCAAAACTGGTTATACCTGGAGTGGTTGGGGGAGGGGGAAAGGTAGAAGGGGCCTTTTCACTTAGACCATTCAGTGAATTTTATACTTTGTGCAAATATCATCTACTCATTTAAGAAAGATATTTTAAAACTTTTTTTTTTTTTGAGACAGAGTATCACTTTGTCACCCTTGATAGATTGCCCTGGCGTCATAGCTCACAATAACCTCAAACTCTTGGGCTCAAAGCCATTCTCTTGCCTCAGCCTCCCAAGTAGTTGGGAGTACAGGAGCCCGCCATAGCACCTGGCTATTTTTAGAAATAGGGTCTCACTCTTGCTCAGGCTGGTTTCGAACTCCAGAGCTCAGGTGATCCACTTGCCTTGGCCTCCCAGAGTGCTAGGATTACAGGCATGAGCCACTGCACCCAGCCTTTTAAAACATTTTTAAATGAACAAACAAAACTTCTTGTTGAACTTCTTAATCCCTGAATATGTTTCAGCAATGACCAAGATTAAACTGCAGACTGGGTGTGATATCTCTTGTCTGTAATCCCAGTACTCTGGGAGGCCAAGGTAGAAGGATTGCTCCAGCTTAGGAATTTGAGACCAGGCTGAGCTAGAGCAAAACCCCATCTCTACTAAAAAAAGAAGAAGAAAAAAGAAGAAGAAAAAAAACTAGCTGGCTCAGCGCCTGTAGCTCCAGCAGCTAGGGCACCAGCCACATAACACTGGAGCTGGCCGGTTTGAGTCCAGCCCCGGCCTGCCAAACAACAATGGCAACTACAACAAAAAATAGCTAGGCATTGTGGTGGGTGCCTATAGTCCCAGCTACTTGGGAGGCTGAGGTAAGAGAATCGCTTAAGCCCAACAGTTTGAAGTTGCTGTGAGCTGTGATGCCACAGCACTCTACCCAGGGTGACAGCTTGAGACTCTGTCTCAAAAAAAAAAAGAAAGAAAACAAAAACTAGCTTAGGGTCATTACAGCACCTGTAGTCCCAGTTACTCAGGGGCTGAGGCAGGAAGATCTGCCTGAGTCCAGGAGTTTGAGGTTGCAATAAGTTATGATGATGCTTCTGTACTCTAGCTGGGGCAACAGAGTGAGACTCTGTCTCAGGGAAAACCAAAACAAAAACCAGAACCAACCAAACAAAAACAACAACAACAAAAAGCCACAAGATTAAACAACAAGGATTTCCAGAGTTTCAAAGGCATCAGCTCCAATCTGATCCACCTGCTCCTCATTTCCCCTCCAGTGTATCATATGATAGGTTTTCTTTCAAACATTCAGCAAAGTTAATTTGAAAAAAAAAAAAAATCCTGAGAATTTTGTGTCACTGTTCAAAGTATCTGATTCTTGAGATGTACCAAACCACAGCTGGGAATCACAGAAATGCAGATGCTAAGAGTGTTAGGTAAATTTTTAAAAATTGGCAGAATCCAGTGATGTATAAATGTATGTAAATTCTACCTGGTTTACTCCATTTCTCTTCTGCTTATTAAATTCAATATCAATTATTTGAGTGTTGGCAAAAATCTCTAAATTGTAACGTAAGGTTGAAACATTAAGTAGATAAATGTAGTGAATGGTTAAGGGATCTATAGTAAAAAAAAATTTTTTTTTTTTTGCAGTTTTTGGCCAGGGCTGGGTTTGAACACGCTACCTCTGGCATATGGGGTCAGTGCCCTACTCTGTTGAGCCACAGGTGCCGCCCATAGTAAAAATTTTTTAAAAAATTTATTTATTATTAAATCATAGTTATGTACATTAATGCAATCATGGGGCACCATACACTGGTTTTATATACCATTTGACATATTTTCATCACTATAATAAAAATTTTAAGATAGCATTTTGAAATGAGAGACAAGAAAACCTCTATTTCCCCATCCCTCCTCAAAATACATATTTATTATACTTGTATGACCTAGAAACTCTGAAATTTTTAACACTACAAAAAGGAAGGCATGAGCTGGCATGGGGGTCCGCACCTGTAATTCTAGCCCTCTGGGAGGCTGAGGTGGAAGGATTGCTTCAGCTTGGGAGTTCAAGACCAGCCTGAGCTAGAGTGAGACCCTTTCTCTACTAAAAATAGAAAAATTAGTCCAGCATCTGAGGTGAGTGGACTGTTTGAGCCCAAGAGTTAGAGGCTGCTGTGAGCCGTGATGACAACATGATGCTCCACCCAGAAGGACAGAGTGAGACTGTATCTCAAAACAAACAAACAAACAAAAAAAAAACTAAAAAAAAGTTTTGGTAGTTAAAAGTGTTTAGCACAGCATCTAGCATATAGTAAATGCTCAATAAATTACAGCTATTACTATTTGTTCTTTTTGTACAGTCTTCTCTGGAAAGTAGAGGAGCCCTGGAAAGTATAAAGTGTACACAGTGGCCCTTCAACCAAATTCTTATGTTTTCCTGCCCACACTCTACTGGAGTGGGAGGGGTGAACAGAGCAAGTGCCCATTCTCTTAGTAAAAAGGCCTTTAGCTCTCGCCTGGGGGCTGTACACATACCTTGACCATAGGGCTTGTCTCCAAGTCATTTTTTGTCACAGGGTTAACATGTTACATGAGTCAGATCTAAAATTCTGGGCCCCTCAAAGGCTGCCGGGTCTCCCTGTTTAATCAGACATGAAACAAATCGCGTGCTGTGGCAGAGGCGTACAAACACGCTTTAATTACAATATTGTAACACCAATTAGAGATCTATCTAATCGAGGACTCGGCACTTCCTGCTCGGATATTACTCCCATGTTGGGATAATTACTGCTAATTAAGCTTGGAACTAATTAGGCTAAATGATCTCATTTATACCAACAAAGATGACTTCTAGGAGTTCATAAGAAAAACTAGAGTGATTTTATCATTCCTGGACTATTTGGCATTTCACACTGGAAATAAAACACCTTCCCCTGACATCAAGGTGCACAGATGGTTTGTTCCTCTGGAATTCTGGTCCTAAGCGGCAGTAGGCACTTCTGTCTACAGAGATTCTCCTCTACAGTGAAACAGGTACTGTGAAAACACTAGCCACACAAATCAGGCTATGATTTTCCACAAATGCCAATCACGGTCTCAGCAAGGGGCAGCCACTGAGTGATAACAGTGCAAGGGGGATCCACCCACAGCCTTGTTCAGCATCTCTTTCGCTCTGCGGTTACATAGAGCTCGATGTTCTACAATGGTTACATTTAAAAGAGCTTGATGTTCTACAACATCATCACAGCATAGAGTGAGGCATGGGGGTGGGGGTCAGTCAGGCAGACTCAGGTTTGCCTGGATGACTTATTCAACCCAAGCCTCAGTTTCTAATTCTAGGTTAGAGAAAATAATGCTGCCATCTGGAATATCTTTTTTCTTTTCTTTTCTTTTTTTTTTTGAGACAAGAGTCTCACTTTGTCACCCTTGGTAGAGTGCTGTAGCATCATAGCTCACAGCAGCCTCAAACTCTTGGGCTCAAGTGATTCTCTTGCCTCAGCCTCCCAAGTAGCTGGGACTACAGGCACCCACCACAGCACTTGGCTATTTTTTTTTTTTCCAGTTTTTAAAAGGAAAATTTATTTAACAAGTTTCACTTAGTACAATACATCTAAATGGAAATCACAATACGAGGAAAGATTTAAATCAAAGCCTCAGAATTTTATACAAACGACACGACCAAACTCCTAAAGTATTGGTATTACATCTCAAAATTGTCCCAGATCTTTAAAAAAAACTTAAAAGTGTACACTCACGTGCCTTACAGGATATTAAACCAAAAAGCTAGAATTAACAAACATGCCAAATGTTTTCACTTTGAATCGTAGACACAGCTCCTATATTTTAGTTTTACAGAAAAGCATGTTTTTCAACATGCATCCAAAGTTTTCAATGTATTGTGGTTATAAGAGCAACATTTAACATAAGTGAAACTGCTTTAACCTAAATACGCTTACTGCTTAGGTACACTCCTACAACATAACTAACTTGAGGAAAGCTGAAAATTGTTTTAACAGTTGTGGTCAATACTGAACTTTGTTATTATGTCCTATATGAATGTTTCAGTGTTCAAAATTACTGAGCTTGAAGTTTTAAAGCAATCTTGACTTTCACTTTACAGTAAGCATGAATCACAAGCTTGTAATGCAAAACTGTTAAACTTAATTTTTGTTTTCTTAAAAAAGGAGAAAGACAATGAAAAAGAGAGAAAGAAAGGAAGAAAGGAAAAGTTAGTTAGGTGACCAAGAGTGATCAGAATGAATTATATTTCCCATTTATACCAATCATACTGGATATACTAGACATCCCTCCCATTCTATTCAACTCCCATAAATGCACAGCTTTTATTTCTGTAGTGGCTGTTTAGTGCTTCTTATCAACCTAAGCAAGGTTTGACTGATAGTCACTGGAGTTTTCCTGCAGAACTTGGTCATACCCACTCATACTGCTCTGACCACCATAACCACCTCCATAGCCACCACTCAGCTGCTGGCTGGCAGGACCCCCATAACTAGACTGGTTGGATAAGCCCATCCCTCCCATCATTTGACTACCATAAGCACCACCACTTGCCCCCGCTGTAGAATTCAAAAAGAGTTCTACATAGCTGTGATCATATGCCCCTCCACTTGTTCCTGCTGTAGAATTTAAGAAGAGCTCCACATATCTGTGTTGCATATTAGCTTTGTCTTTTGCCATAGCTGCCACGGCATCCTCATGAGTAGCAAATTCAACATCTGCCTCACCAGTAATTCTGCCATCGGGTCCAATTTCAATGTGTACTCTCATGGGGTTAAGAGGTGAGAAGAAATTATAAATATCATTCTCAGTGGCTCGGTAAGGTAACCCCCTCATGTGTACACAGTGCCCTGTGGTGCTTTGGAAACTGGACCCACCATCTCCATATCTATGATCAGACATTCCTGAAAAACAGTAATTGAGGTCTCTTCCAAATCTATCAGACCCAAAGCCATATCCATCATTATAACCACCATAGTCATCGTAGCCTCCATACCCTCCACCATAGGCACCCTGCCTCATCCTTTCAAACCCAGCTCCCCTACCAATGCTATTATACCCTCTGCCAGCCCCTGGCCTATCATAGGGACCTGGCCACTGCATAGCCATGAGCTTTCGAGGGGGATCATAGTGGGTTCAAACTTCAGCTCGGCTACTCTTAAAGATTTCAATGATCCTGTGCCCTATTCTTTCCTTGTGTTTCTTTAAGGCCTTCTCAGCTATCTCCTGCAAAGCAAATTGCACAAAAGCCTCCCCTGTGCTTCGCCCTTGAAAGTCCACTGGCAGTGTCATCCCATTTGGCACAATTTCCAACCCTGAAAAGAACTGAACAATCTCTTCTTTGCTACAGCCAAATGGGAGTCCTCTAAGCCGGACGAAGCCATCATTGGCAGTATCAGGACTATTCGGACCTGTATGCTTCAACACCCAATCCATTTCAACACTGTTGGACTTGAATACTTCAACATATCTGTGTCCCATGGTTTCTCTGTCCTTCTTCAAAGCCAATTTCACTTCATCTTCGGATTCAAGTTCAACAAATGCTTCACCACTTGGTCTTCCTTCTCTGGTGTAGATGAAACGAATACCTGATGTGCCATTTTGGATTTTGCAATCAGAGAAGAAGCGCATCACTTCATCAGCTGAGCAGGACCAGGGTAGGCCCCTGACCTTCACCACGAAACCCTCCCTGCCTTCTGTGCTCAGCATCATGGTGAATGTTGGGTTCCTGATGGCAAGATTGACTTAATAGGATTGTGGTGTGGCTTTATCGATACCGGGTAATTTTCCTCCTCCTTCCCTCAAACAGCTGTAGAGAGACGATAGACCACTTGGCTATTTTTTAGAGGCGAGGTCTCGCTCTGGCTCAGGCTGGTCTTGAACCCATGAGCTCAGGCAATCCATCCATCTTGGCCGCCCAGAGTGCTAGAACCATCTGGCATTTCTGTGAGGGTGTAACACACACAGAGGGCAAAATGGTACCTGGCACATAGCAGCCTTCACCAAGTAATAGGATTTCTTTTTCTTCAAGGCACCATGAGACCCACTTCCTGAACTAAATTCCACATCTTAGCTGTTCTGTTACTGTCTCCAGGCATAGTACAGTGAGAGTGAAACAAAGAACATGATGGGGAGTTAGGGAACCTCTCACTAGCCCTGTGACTTGAGGAAATTCTTCTCCTTCCTGGAAAATGACATCATTCACTGCACATGGTGATCTAGGCACACTGTGTTGAATGGTATTACCTGAGTTTTCTGACTTAACCTTTATGGCAATACTCCCTGTTGTTTTTTTTTTTGTAGAGACAGGGTCTCACTTTATGGCCCTCGGTAGAGTGCCATGGCCTCACACAGCTCACAGCAACCTCCAACTCCTGGGCTTAAGTGATTCTCTTGCCTCAGCCTCCCGAGTAGCTGGGACTACAGGCGTCCGCCACAACGCCCGGCTATTTTTTGGTTGCAGTTTGGCTGCGGCCGGGTTTGAACCCGTCACCCTCGGTATATGGGGCCGGCGCCTTACCGACTGAGCCACAGGCGCCGCCCAATACTCCCTGTTTTAAAGATAAGAACACTGAGACCCAAATAAATATGTAATTTCAAAACAAAACAAATCCTCACCTCTAGTAAATGACAAGGTCAGGAAGTGAACTCACATCTCACTCCAGAGCCTACTTTATTAATCACTGTCACACTGATCCCCCACTCCCAAACCAATTTTTTTTTTTTGAGACAAGAGTCTCACTATGTTGCCCTCAGTAAAGTGCCTTGACGTCACAGCTCACAGCAACCTCAAACTCCTGGGCTTAAGTGATTCGCTTGCCTCAGCCTCCCAAGTAGCTGGGACTACAGGCATCCACCACAATGCCCAGCTATTCTTTGGTTGTAGTTGTCGTTGTTTAGCTGGCCCAGGCTGGGTTCGAACCCACCACATCTGATGTATATGGCTGGTTCCCTAGCCACTGAGCTACACACAGTGAGCCCCCCCAAACCATTTGTAACTGAGGGACCTGGAGATAACATTGTCAAAGTCCCTTGTGCATCTGAGATTCTGGTTCTATCTTACAGAGTGCAGGTCTCAATCTTGTCCTTAGCCAGCAATCTTCATCTACCGTGAAGTCTTTACTGTGTGTCTAATATGAACTTCATCCCATGGAGAATAAGCCACTCCCCTAACACAGACATCCGGACAAATAAGTCTAATGAGACACTCCACACACACAGGTACTTACAAAGGTAATCATACACACGCATGTGCACACACAAACACGCACAGATATTCTTTGCTGGACTGTTCCATCTGGGAGAAACAAAAAATAATAAATAAAGCCCCAGATTCTGTTCTGAAATATTATAGAGGATTGAAATCTTTAGCCTGTGAACTCTTCCTTTTAAAGAGATGCCATCTCAGGTCAAGAGTTTCCTCTACCACCAGAGCTGAAGCCTATCCTTGAAGTGATTTCTACTGATGCTAGAGGAAGCCAGGAACGGAACCACATCAGTCACCAGGCTTTCTCTGAAAAGGAGAAAAAGGCTGCTCTAAACTTGGTACCCAGGCCTCTGGACCCAACTACAGTGTAAAATCTAGGAGGGCACAATGTTTTGCGAAATGCCTTATCTCCTGCACCTAGAACAGGGGCTGGCATATAAGAGATGCTCAATAAATGTATGTAAAACAAAAGAATAGAGAAAAGGATAGAGTTCTGGGTTCCAGTGCAGGAATTTGGGGCAAAACCAAGGGAGCACATGTGCCTCTTCATACATGCAGTGGTCTGGGAAGGTACATTTCCCCCTTCTTTCTGTGCTCTCTCCTCGGGAGGCAACATCCTTTAGAAGTGTGGGCTTCTCTTTGACTCTCCCGTCTGAAGGCTGCTGACAGCCATACCTTGTTGTGAGGTCAGGTCATGTCTCTGATTTCCATCACCCTGATTTCTATTTTCCTGACTCTGTGTAGGAAAATGGGAGTGGGATGCAGGGGAAAGGGTTTCTTTTTTTTTTAATCTGGTGAAGAAGATCTCAGGGTCCTCAACATAACCTGGGGTGGGACTTGTCTAACAGGACCTAAGGAACAGATTAACATGTTCATGGTCATCCTGGCCTCCACAGTTACTCGGGTGGATTTATATGGACCAAGATCTATATGAGCTAAGGATTTCTTCCTCATTTTCTACTGGCCACGAGGACCAGTTCCTTATCATTCCTAAGCTCATGGGCAGCCCTGGCAAGCAGGGGACTTAAAGAAGGGCCCTGGTTACAGGAAACCCCAGTTTGACATATTAGACCACACTTTCT
This sequence comes from Nycticebus coucang, assembly GCF_027406575.1. NCBI lineage: Eukaryota > Metazoa > Chordata > Mammalia > Primates > Lorisidae > Nycticebus > Nycticebus coucang. The sequence goes on along the minus strand of NC_069784.1, from coordinate 51,933,058 downwards.
TTTTTCTTTTTTGTGACAGAGTCTCACTCTGTTGTCCTGTTTTGAGTGCCATGATATCATAGCTCATAGCAACCTCAAACTCTTGGGCTTAAGCAATCCTCTTGCTTCAGCCTCCCGAGTAGCTGGGACTACAGGTGCTCCGGCACAAGGCTTGGCTAGTCTTTTTTTTTTTTTTTTTTTCCCCAGGATTATAGGCATGAGCTACCATCAAAGAGCACACTTTTAAGAAATACTAAAAGAAGGCAGGAAATGGCCTCTTAGAACTGATCTTAAAACATAATAGGTAATTAATTCAAGAGGATGAAAAAGTGAATAAATAAATGGTTTGGCAAAATTAAGAAACCTTTTTTTTTTCTTTTCCCATTGTATTCTGCTCAAGGTATCTCCCCCCAAAATAAGTTGAGAATCGTGGTGTAGACCTCAAGAACAGGGCAACTGAGCACAAGAGGAAAAAAAAAAAAGACTGCAACTTGCTCCCAGGGACTGGAGAAAAAATTTTAAAAGGTTGGAATCCATCAGTGTTCTGTTAGGCATCTTCTCCTTCATCCTCCTCCTTCCTCCCCTTCATCATCGTCTTCATCTTCTCCACCTTCATCCTCATCCCCTTCTTCATCAATATCTTCCAAACCTTCTTCTTCTTCATCATCATCTTCTTCTCCTCCTCCTCCTCCTTATTCATTATCCATATCAGGAACCAAGTAGTACTGTAATGGATTTGGCCAAATATCATCTTTGATGACCTCTCCTAATTCATCTGCACCTGCATCAGAATGGTCAGGAAGCCAGGTAAGGAAGCTCTCTGGTTCCTCATGCTGCCTCTTCCTGCTGGCTTTATTCTGTGTTTGACTGGAACGGTTTGTCAAATCCTTTCCAGATTTCCACTGGATTTCAGTGGACTTTGAAGATGGATCACCACTCTCATTCAGATGAAATTCTTTGGAGAGAACTTCATTTTTGAAGTAAGGGTTTTCATCAAAATAAAAATCTATTCTGTAACCTGATTTAATACCTTCAAATTCTGTCACTTCAACTCTGGTCAAATAATGCAGTGCCTCTTCATCCTCCTCCCCAAGCAGTGGTTGACAAATGTTGTTACCCCAAAATTTGGGATTTTGGCAATCAATTCTGACCTCTTCTGAAAAAATGGTTGGCGGAGTTTGTTATATTTCTGTTCTACTTTCAAAATCTCCTCACTGGCTTGTTCATTAAGTCTGTCTATTTCATTTTTTACTTCATCAATATGTTCAATTGCTTCCTGCTGTTCTTTTTCTTTCTTTTTCAGCATCCCTGAGAGCCTGAGGTGTCCTGCGGTCTGGGAGCAGTAGGCAGTCTTGGTTTCTCCTTCTGAGGAGGGAGTGGAGACTGGCGTTTGGGGGCCATGCTGCCGGGAAACTCCGAGAACCTAACCACAGGTCTCCTAGCTCGGCAAAAAGACTCTCTGAAAACTCTAAGAAACCTTTTATAAGGGGATTCATCACGCAATTCTCCTGATTCTCATTTTGTCTTTTATATAAAGAGTTTTAATATATCATTTTTATTCCTTAATATAGCTGAATTTCAAAAGTTTCTGTGCTGCTAAGACATGCCAGAGAGATGAGAGGCTCAGTGGGTAGGGTGGTGAGAGAAATAGTCAGAATCCCCAAACCAGCAAAGCACGTCTATAAGAGTATTTTGGTAAGTCAACAGACTCCTCCATTTAACAGATGAAAAAGCTGTGGCTCCAATAGTTTACACCACGTGCCCAAGTCCACACAACTATGCCTGTTTGCAAATAGGATGTTGGATGTTTGCCTGAGGAAACACACCAGCTTTCCTAATCTGAAGCAAAAGAAAAGCTAACATGCTTTATGTCCATAAAGTTGCCAAAAAGCAAGGCCTTCCATTTAATGGCATCAGAGAAGTCCTCCAGTGAATAGGGGACTTTCAGCAATCAAAGACTGACTTCTATAAAGGACAAAGGGGCTTATGGAGCTGATGTTCTGTTTATTATTTTCTCCTACTGTGGCCAGGAGTAGCCCCAAATGGGGTGGATTTCTTCAGGAATGTGTGTGTCCAGTCAGTGTCCTTTAAGGAATAAGCTCATCTTTAAAAGTATCATCCAATGTTCTTTTCTTTTCTTTTTCTTTTTTTTTTAATTGAGACAGAGTCTTACTTTGTCACCCTCGGTAGAGTGTGGCATCAGAGCTCATAGCAACCTCAAACTATTGGGCTCAAGCGATTCTCTTGCCTCAGCCTCCTGAGTAGCTGAGACTACAAGTGCCCTCCACAACACTGGGCTATTTTTTGTTGCTGTTGTTGTTGTATTAGCAGCCACAGAGCATGTGGCCAGCTCCCTAACCACTTAGCTACAGGAACCCAGCCCAGTGAAAATAATTCAAAAAGATACGCATGACTACACATTTGGGAAGCTAGAATCTTCCTAATAAGAACCTCACCTAAAGACCAAACTTCAAAATTGGTCCTCCCCCAAAGTCCTTTTTTTTAAAAAAAAATTTTTTTTTTGTAGACAAAAATCTCACTTTATCGTCCTCAGTAGAGTGCTGTGGCGTCTCAGCTCACAGCAACCTCCAACTCCAGGGCTTAGGCAATTCTTTTGCCTCGGCCTCCCAAGTAGCTGGGACTACAGGCACCTGCCACAATGCCTGGCTGTATTTTTGTTGCAGTTTGGCCGGGGCCGGGTTTGAACCCACCACCCTCAGTATATGGGGCTGGCACCTTACGCACTGAGCCACAGGTGCCACCCAAGTCCTTTTTTTTAAAAAAAAAAAACAAAGTCTCACTCTGTAGCTCAGGCTAGGGTCCAGTTCTCCCAGCAACCTCAAACTACAAGCAATCCTCCTGCTTCAGCCTCCTGAGTAACTGGGACTACAGGTGCCAGCCACAATGCCCGGCTAGTTTTTCTATTTTTTATAGAGTCAAGGTCTCACTCTTTCTCAGGATGGTCTTGAATTCCTGAACTCAAGTAATCCTCCTACCTCAGTCTCCCAAAGTGCTAGGATTACAGGCATGAGCAACGGCGCCTGGCTCTTACAGGTCTTTAAAGGTAGTCCTCTCTGATAATATGAAAGTGGTTCTTCTTTGAAACTAGGGATCTAATTCACAGTTGTTATATATATTTAGGATTTTGCTCATTCATTTAATTATTTGTTCAGCAGGCACTTACTAGGTTCCTATTCTGAGCTAATTTAGGGTAGCTAATCAGTATCCCTGAAAGAAGGAATAATTGATCTCCAGTAATTACCCACTCCCACCCCTGCAGATTAGATTACCTATCACTCTCCCTATTTGAGAGTCTTTTCCTCTGTTGGAGGGGCAAGAAAAGGGAAAAGCATAACTACTCAGTTGAATGCATCTCATCTTCTTCAGGCAAAGGTCTGATGTCAACCCAACTAGAGCTAAAGTGAAGAATATACAGTAGCTTGAATACAGAGGACAACTGCGAATTAGATCCTTAGTTTCAAAGAAGAACCACTTTCATACCACCAAGAAAGACTAGCTTTAATAAAAATATAAATTAAAAATAAATAAATTAATTAATTCATTAAAGTGAAGGACCTGGGTTGGCAGGCAGAAATGGCAGAACCAGAAGTGGAGAAGTGGTTCCCTGAGCTTCTGGATGGTAAAGCAAATGCCAACCATGACAAGCTCTCATCATTCATTATTCAACAAGTATGTGCTGGGTTTCTGCGGGTGCTAGGCACTGTCTTAGAGGCACAGTTACATGATTAAAAAAGGCAACAATCTTATTCTCAAGGATCTCAGGATCTCAAGATTTAGCGGAGAAGATATGCGCATATACAAAGTTATGATAAAATGAAATAAAGTAAGTTCTAAAAGAAGCATGTATATGGCATTAGATGAAAAAAGAAAGGGCTAAGTTCTGAGGCATTTTTAAGGTATAGCCAATGGATCGGGGGGACTACAGTTTGTAGGAATTAAAGAGGAGAAAGAATTTGATGAATCCAAAGTTTCTACCTTAGGGCACTGGACAGAAAGGTCAGGTATTATTTAGCTAGGAAAGGACATACAGGAGAAGATGCAGGGTTTGGGGATGACAGGGAACGTGCTTTGCTCGAGGTGCCCATGGAAGATCAAGGGGGAGGTGTCCAAGAGTAACTGAAAAATGTGTTTGAAACTTGGGAGAGAAGTAAAAGTATCAAAGAAATGCTCTTGAAAAACTTGGTGAAGCTGTGGGAAATCCTGGAGAAAGTAAAGGGAACAATGATTAGAAAATTAGTCAATTGGGCGGCGCCTGTGGCTCAGTCGGTAGGGCGCCGGCCCCATATACCGAGGGTGACGGGTTCAAACCCGGCCCCGGCCAAAACTGCAACCAAAAAATAGCCGGGCGTTGTGGCGGGCGCCTGTAGTCCCAGCTACTTGGGAGGCTGAGGCAAGAGAATCGCTTAAGCCCAGGAGTTGGAGGTTGCTGTGAGCTGTGTGAGGCCACGGCACTCTACGGAGGGCCATAAAGTGAGACTCTGTCTCTACAAAAAAAAAAAAAAAGAAAAGAAAATTAGTCAATTGGCAGGGAGCAGTGGAAGGGGGCAGAGTGCTGTAAGCCTAGCACTCTGGTGGATTGCCTGAGCTCAGGAGTTCAAGACCAGCATGAGTAAGAATGAGACCCCATCTCTACCAAAAATAGAAAAACTAGTCAAGCATTGTGGCGGGTACCAGTAGCCTTAGCTGCTTGGTAGGCTGAGGCAGGAGGATTGCTTGAGCCCAAGAGTTTTAGGTTGCTGTGAGCTATGATGCCACAGTACTCTACCCAGGGTGACAGAGTGAGACTGTCTCTCAAAAAAAAAAATAATAATTAAAATTTAAAAATAATTAAATAAAATAAAATACCTTAAAAAAATCAGCCAATAAAGCATTAGGAAGCAGGGTGGGAGGGGGAAAGGGATAGGAGGAGGAACAAGAGCAAAAGATAGAGAGTATAAATATATCAGAACAAGGAGACGTGACTCCTGCTCCCAAAAGGACACCGCAAAGCTTCCACCCTCCCTACTTTATAGAAATTGATTTCACCAAGGTCACAAATGGCTTAAAAATGTCAAATCTGGAAGGTGCTTTCTGGTCTGCATGCCACCTGACATCTTGGCAGGATCTGGACTCCGGAAGTCCTCCCTATGGCAGGGCTTCTGCAACTCCTATCTCTTCCCTTCTCACTCCTTTTTCTCAGCAGTTTCTTTTTTTCTTTTATCAAATATCTGGACTCTCCAGAGATCCACTCCAATACTTCCTCTTTATTCAATATGCTCTTTCTAGGTGCTACTCTATAGTTTCAATCTCTACTTACAGATGGCTCTCAAACCAGTATCTCCAGCCTAGAAAACCCACCGAACATATTTGACATATAGAAAGTAAGCAGCAAATGCCTGATGAAATTAAGAGTTCTAGCTGGATTTTTCCCACTACAAGCTGTTAGACATCACCATCAGGATGTGTCACACAGTCTTCAGAGTCAACATAAAAACCAATATTCTGGGGCAGTACCTGTGGGTCAGTGGGTAGGGTACTGGCCCCATATACCGAGGGTGGTGGGTTCAAACCTGGCCCTGGCTGAACTGCAACAAAAAAATAGCCGGGCATTGTGGTGGGCACCTGTAGTCCCAGCTACTCAGGAGGCTGAGGCAAAAGAATCGCCTAAGCCCAGGAGTTGGAGGTTGCTGTGAGCTGTGTGAGGCCACAGCACTCTACCGAGGGCGATAAAGTGAGACTCTGTCTCTACAAAGGAAAATAACCCCAATATTCTCATGTGCCTGACACTTCTTTTTTAACTCCTTTTATTTTTTACTTTGGAAAATGGCCTCTTTAATATCCAGGTACCTAACGAAACGTGAGCCATGACACAGACCCTTTCCACTCCGTCACGCTCACACTGTCCTACAGGTTCTACCTCCAAAGTGTTTTAAATACGTCTCTTCCTCCTTTTTCTCACAACCACAAGCTCTCTCCACCTTTAGCCCTGACAGACTGCTAGTTGATATCTCTGTCTTCAGTCTTGCTCTGTTCCAAAGTACGGTCAGAATGACCTTATAGAATAAAGTTTAAATTCCTTGCCATGGGACAGACCCTTCCTCTTCTGGCTCTTTGCTCATTTCCTCCTACTCATTCCAAAAAAGAATTTTTTTCAAGAAAATAGTTATTTACTTTCAAAAGACTTTTAGTTCTTTAATAGCTCCATGACCTTATTCACTCTGTTCTCTCCTACTGGGTATCCTTCCTTTACTTATCTCTTTTGCCCATTTGTTCACCCAGAAGATTCCACTAAAACTAAGTATAACTATTTTTTTTTTGGCCGGGGCTGGGTGTGAACCCGCCACCTCCGGCATATGGGACCGGCGCCCTACTCCTTGAGCCACAGGCGCCGCCCTATTTATTTATTTATTTTTTTTTTTTTGAGACAGAGTGTCACTCTGTTCCCTGGGGTTTAACTGTGTGGTGTAATCATAGGTCATAGCAACCTTAAACTCTTTTTTTTTTGTAGAGACAGAGTCTCACTTTATGGCCCTCAGTAGAGTGCCGTGGCCTCACACAGCTCACAGCAACCTCCAACTCCTGGGCTTAAGCGATTCTCTTGCCTCAGCCTCCCAAGTACCTGGGACTACAGGTGCCCGCCACAACACCCGGCTAACCTTAAACTCTTGAGCTCAAGTGATCGTCATGGCTCAGCTTCCTGAGGAGCTGGGACTACAGGTGCCCACCATAACACCTGGCTAATTTTTCTGTTTTTAGTAGAGATGGGATTTCGCTCTTGCTCAGGCTTGTTCAAACTCCTGAACTCAAGCAATCCACCTGTCTTGGCTTCCCAGAGTGCTAGGATTACAGTAGTTAGCCACCATGCCTGCCCCTAAGTATCACTCTTTACTCCTTTTCCTGCTCCCCCCAGCTACCTGTTGGCTAAAACTTCCTTCCTCTGGGCTCCTGTTAATAATTTTTGTTGGCATGATAGCTCATGCCTATAATCCTAGCACTCTGGGAGGCCAAGGCAGGTGGATTGCCTGAGCTCAGGAGTTTGACACCAGCCTGAGCAAGAGCAAGACCCCATTTCTACCAATAATAGAAAAACTAGCTGAGTGTTGTGGGAGGTGCCTGGAGTCTCAGCTACTCAGGAGGCTGAGACAAGAGGATTGCTTGAGCCCGAGAGTTTGAGGTTGCTAAGAGCTGTGACACCACAGCACTCTACCCAGGGTGGCAGAGTGAGACTATATAAAAACATTTTTCTGTTGTTGCTTTATATCGGACTACTTTTTCATCACTACACTATACAATACATTCCCTGAAAGGAAGAAATTTATCTTATGATTTCTAGCACATGGTAAGACTATGGAAATGAGTGAATGAATAAGAATGGTAGGAGAAATACGATAGACCGAAAATAAATAAATAAATAAAAGTCATAGGAAAAAATGTAAAAAAGAATACAATAATTCCCTTGAAGTAATGGACCTTCTTTTGGACTGCCCAATGCTCTGGGCCCAGAAAGAATCTGGCCATTTTCAAAATGTTCTCACATCTTATTATTTAACTTACTATGTCTTTCAGGAAGATCTGTAGGGACAGAAGGAAGCAAGTAAGAGACAGAGATTGCTAATCATCCCCTCAAATCAGCCCTTCTATTTCATCTAATCCCTTCCCATATCTGAAAAAGAGCAAAAGATTCCCCCTCGGGTAGGTGTACAGAAATCACAGACTATTAATTCTTGTTCTGTCTAGATCCAAGTGAAGCTAAGAAACTGGTTTCTTTTTTATTTTTCTTCTAACAACCTTTATTTCAATATTGCCCAGGTACGAAATTTAATGATCAAAGGGACTTAAACATATAGTTAGAAGTTAGACCAAATGGTTCTAAGTCAGAAACTTTGTGATTCCATTAAGTAAAGCATTCTAGGTCCTATCACTTAACAGGCCATTTGTTAGGAAGGATTTTTTCTGTTAGGTTTTAAAGCCCCTCAAGGCTATGGAACTACATCTCAAGGCTATGGAACTACATCTCTTAGGAAATGATTTGACCACAGTGCTTTGTCCTGAAGTACTTCAATCCTATGACAGAACCCTGTTGGAAGAAGTAACAAGAGTAAGATCTTCTTGAGAATAAGAAAGTAGGCTGGACATTTCTAAAAAGATGAGGCATTGATTACAGAGGTGGGCAGGATCATTAGTACATTTAAAAATTGATATGCAAGGGCTTCCATAAGAAAGGAGCTAGCATGCTTTGTCACAGAGAGAGTGCTATTGTATGAGGTTTGTGTGTGCAGGTGAGCTGCTGAGTGGTATGGCATGCAATCTCAAAGTCCAGATTCTTAGAGCTACAACGGAATATAAATTGAAATAGCTGACTATTGAACAGAAAGGTAGTCAGACCTGCTGGGTCAGTAGCAATGCCATCCTGGAAGCAGATAAGGGGATCTCCACACTGGAAGAAGGGACAGATTGGTTCTAGAGATTGGAGGAGGGGAAGGCTTCCTAGGACAAGACAGATTTAGGCTTCACTGTGCAGGAACACTACTTGCTTTCACTTTTCAAGATCTCCTTATTCTCCTACATATTTTCCTTTAAAAGAGTTAGGCATTATTACATGCTAAATGTGATGCTTTTAAGAGTATTGTTTGTGCCATTAATTGTTGAACATATCTTTCATGTAAGTAAAATATTTTCTTTTTGCTTACACTGAGTCAAAAATAAATGAATGGGTTCCATAGAGTAGAGAATCCAGGAATAAATTCACACATCTATGGTGAACTTACCTTTAACAAAGGTGCCAACACCATACAGTGAGGAAAGAACAGCCTCTTTAATACATAGTCCTGAGAAAGCTGAATGTCCATATGCAGAAGAATGAAACGAGGCCCTTATCACTCACCAAATTAAAATGGACTAAGGACTGAAAAAAAACATTAGGGAAACAATCAACACATTGGTTTAGGTAAGGACTTCTTCTATAACACACCAAAGCACAAGCAACCAAAAAGCAATTGGACAAAAAGGATCACACCAAGCTAAGCAGCATCTGTACAGCAAAGGAAACAATCAGGAAAGAGAAGGGACGACCCACAGAACAGGAGAAAGTATTTACAAACTACCCGTCTGGCAAGGGATTAATAACTAGAATATAGGAGAAGATCCAACAACTCGATAGGAAAGAAAATAAAACAATCCAGTTAACAAATGGGCAAAGGATCTGAATAGATATTTCTCAAAAGAAAGCATGCAAATGGCCAAAAGGTATATGTAAAAATGCTCAATGTTATTAGTCATCAGAGAAATGCAAATCAAAACTACAATGATTTATGATTTCAGCCCAGTTAAAATGGCTGTGTTCAAAAGACAGAAAATGACAAATGATGATGAGATTGTAGAGAAAAGGGAACCCTTGTATGCTGTTGGTGGGAATGTAAATTAGTGCAACCATTATGGAGAACAGTATGGAGGTTTCTTAAAAAACTAAAAATAGACCTACCATATCACCCAGCGATCCTTCTACTGGGTATATAGCCAAAGAGGGGAATTTTTTTTTTTTTTTTGAGACATATTCTCACTCTGTCATCCTGGATAGAATGCCATGGCATCATCACAGCTCACAGCAACCTCCAACTCATGGGTTCTAGCAATCCTCTTGCCTCAGTCTCCCCAGTAGCTGAGACTATAGGTGCCTAACATAACACCTGGCTAGTTTTTCTATTTTTAGTCATGAGAGGGTCTCAATCTTGCTCAGCCTGGTATTGAACTCCTGAACTCAGGTGATCCACCCTCCTCAGCCTTCCAAAGTGCTAGGATTACAGGTGTGAGCCACTGTACCAGGCCAAAGGAGAGAATTCAACATACGAAAAAGGTATCTGCACTCCCATGTTTATTGCAGCATTATTCACAATAGCCACGATATGGAATCAACCTAAGTGTCCATAAATGACTGAATGGATAAAGAAATTATGATTCAACATACACAAATCTATAAATATAATGCATCACATCAATAAAATAAAAAACAAAGACCATATGATTCTCTCAATTAACACAGAAAAAGCCTTTAACAATATCCAGCATCCTTTTATGATCAGAACACTTAAGAAAATAGGCATAGAAGGGACATTTCTTAAACTGATAGAGGCCATTTACAGCAAACCCATAGCCAATATCATATTGAATAGTGTAAAATTGGAAACATTTCCACTCAGATCAGGAATGAGGCAAGGATGTCCACTGTCTCCACTGCTATTCAACATAGTAATGGAAGTTTTAGCCATCGCAATCAGGCAAGAGAAGGCGATCAAGGGTGTCCAAATAGGGTCAGAGAAGATCAAACTCTTACTCCTCATGGATGATATGATCCTATACCTAGAAAATCCCAGGGACTCAACTTCAAAACTCTTAGAAGTGATCAAGGAATACAATAGTGTCTCAGGATACAAAATCAATACTTGCAAATCAGTAGTTTTTATATATGCCAACAATAGTCAAGCTGAAAATATGGTCAAAGACTCTGTTCCTTTTATAGTAGTGCCAAAGAAGATGAACTATCAGGGAATTTACCTAACAAGGACATGAAAGATCTCTATAAAGAGAACTATGAAACTCTGAGAAAAGAAATAGCTGAAGATTTTAACGAATGGAAAAACATACCATGCTCATGGCTAAGAAGAATCAACATCGTTAAAATGTCCATACTACCCAAAGCAAACTACAGATTTCATGCAATTCTATTAAAGCACCATTGTCATACTTTAAAGAAGAAACCTCGAATAGCAAATACATTACTCAGAAATAAGAACAAATCAGGTGGTATAACATTACCGGACTTCAGGCTATTACTATTAATCTGTAGTGATCAAAACAGCATGGTACTGGGGGCAGCGCCTGTGGCTTAGTGAGTAGGGCACCGGCCCCATATGCCGAGGGTGGCGGGTTCAAACCCAGCCCCAGCCAAACTGCAACAAAAAAATAGCCGGGCGTTGTGGCGGGTGCCTGTAGTCCCAGCTGCTCGGGAGGCTGAGGCAAGAGAATCGCGTAAGCCCAAGAGTTAGAGGTTGCTGTGAGCCGTGTGACGCCACGGCACTCTACCCGGGGCGGTACAGTGAGACTCTGTCTCTACAAAAAAAAAAAACAGCATGGTACTGACACAAAAACAGAGAGGTCGATTTATGGAATAGAATAGAGAACCAAGAGAGAAACCCAGCTACTTATTGTCATTTGATCTTTGATAAGCCTATCAAAAACATTCAGTGGGGGAAAGAGTCCCAAAAAATGGTGCTGGGTGAACTGGCTGGCGACCTGTAGAAGACTGAAACCGGACCCCTACCTTTCACCATTAACAAAAATTGATTCTTACTGGATAAAAGATTTAAACTTAAGACATGAAACTATAAAAATACTAGAAGAGAGTACAGGGAAAACACTTGAAGAAATCGGCCTGGGAGAATGTTTTATGAGGAGGACCCTCCGACCCACCCCCACCCCCACCCCCACCCCCCGGCAATTGAAGCAACACCAAAGATACTCCTGGGATCTGATCAAACTAAAAAGCTTTTGCACAGTCAAGAACACAGTAAAGCAAACAGACAACCTTCAGAATGGGAGAAGATTTTTGCAGGTTGTGCTTCCGACAAAGGTCTGATAACTAGAATCTATAGAGAACTCAAACTAATCAATAAAGGAAGAACAAATAACTCCATTTCTTTCTTTTTCTTCTTTTATTTTCGAAAAAATAACTCCATTTTCATGTGGGCAAGAGACTTGAACAGAAACTTCTCTGATGAAGACAGGCGCATGGCCTACAAACACATGAAAAAATGTTCATCATCCTTAATTATCAGAGAAATGCAAATCAAAACCACTTTGAGATATCATCTAATACCAGTAAGATTAGCCCACATCACAAAATCCCAAAGCTATAGATGTTGGCGTGGATGCAGTGAGAAGAGAACACTTCTACAGTGCTGGTGGGAATGCAAGCTAATACAACCTTTTTGGAAAGAAGTTTGGAGAACACTCAAGGAACTAAAAGTAGACCTACTGTTTGATCCTGCAATTCCTCTACTAGGCATATACCCAGATGATCAAAAATTATTTTACAACAAAGACATTTGTACCAGAATGTTTATGGCAGCCCAATTCATAATTGCCAAGGCATGGAAACAGTCCAAGTGCACATCAATTCATGAATGGATTAACAAATTGTGGTATATGTACACCATGGAATACTATGCAGCCATAAAAAAGATGGATACTTCATATCTTTTATGTTTACCTGGATGGAGCTGGAACATATTCTTCTTAGTAAAGTATCTCAAGAATGGAAAAAAAGTATCCAGTGTACTCAATATTACAATGAAATCAATATATAATCACCTACACATTCATATGAATGGCAAAACATAACTAGAATCCAGAAAGTACAAGGAAAGAGGATAGGAGGGGAGACATGGGAAGAGGGAGGATATTTGGGAGGGGACACCACCTAATGTGCATGATGCAATGGTACATTTCAAAACTATTAAGAAATGAGTATAATTGTGATGGATGTGTTACTTAGTTCAATGTAAGCATTTCACATGGTATAGCCAATCAGTACACTGAACCCCATAAATGCATCAACGTTCAAAGTTATGATTTAAGAAAAAAATAATAATAAAAGAAATTATGGTACATATACACATTGGAATATGATATAGCCACAAAAAGAATGAAATCCTGCCATTTGCAACAACATGGATCGAACTGGAGATCATAATATTAAGTGAAATAAGCCAAGCACAGAGAGACAAATCTCAGGTGTTCTCACTCATATGTAGGAGCTAAATATTAAAAATAATTGATCTCATAGAGATATACAGTACAAAGATGGGTACCTGAGTCCAGGAAGGGTAGCAGGGAGGGGGGTATAAAGTCGGAATGGTTAATGGGTGCAAAAATATACCTAGATAGTTAGATGGAATGAATGGTATTTGACAGCAAAACAAGGTAACTATAATCAACAATAAGTTAAAGTATACTTTAAAATAACCAAAAGTTATTTTAGAAATATTCCTAACACAAATGTTAAATGCCAGAGGTGATAGATAGTCCAATTATCTTGATTTGATTAATTCACACTGTATGACTGTATCAAAACATCACCTGTGCCCTACAAAGATAGGCATCTATTATATATCCATAATTAAAAGTACAAAATTAAAAAATGAAATGGGTTACATTTTGTCTTTTCCTCTTAAATTTCCCTTGGGCATTTACCAAGTACTAGTATGTGTGAAATGTCATCTCAGACAGACTATTTTGGAAATAATTTATCTATGATTGAGAAAAGCTAGCCGAGCAGAATTGTCTTCCTAAACTTACTGATAATATTACTGTTGCAATAGTACCAATAATCTCCATTATGGAGATTTAAAAAGCTAGAACTCTCCTTTGAAAAACTTCACTTGATTTCCTTAATTCTATACAGTCCATGAATTCACTCTTAACAAGAAATCATTACCAAAGCCAATGTGTATTTTTAAGTTTACTTGTTGAAATTGTGTGTGCATGTACGTGTCAGGAGAGGGAAGGTTGAAAAGAGATTGCATTTTTTAGAAAAGAATACAACAGCCCTTCACTAAGTAAAATAAAACTGTAAACAGATATTAATAATATCAGTACTGGAGTACTATCCCTACCCCACCCTGGAAGAGGTTCTTGTCTTCCTCTTAGGTTTCCAGACTGCTCAGGCAGTTTCCCACAGGGCCCAATTTAATCCCCGCCCCACAGCTTCTACATGTATATGAGATTAATTAGTAAAAGGTATCTGGTACTATGAATAATAACCTCACATATCTAGAATCCTTTTATTTATTATTTATTTATTTATTGAGATAGAGTCTCACTGTGTTGCCCTGTGTATAGGGCCATGGCCTCGTAGCTCACAGCAACCTCAAACTCTTAGGCTCAAGTGATCCTCTTGCCTCAGCCTCCCAAGTAGGTGGGACTACTGCCTCCTCCCCAATGCCCAACTATTTTTTCTATTTTTAGTAGAAATGTGGTCTCACTCTTGCTCATCCCGGTCTCAAACTTCTGAGGTCAAGGGATCCACCTGCTTGGGCCTCCCAGAGTACTGGGATCACCCACGTGCGTTACCAGGCCTGGACAGAATCCTTCTATGGTTAGGTTCCACCTAGCATTCCCCTTCACCCTGTAGGGGGTCGGCTATCTTAAACATAAGAAACACTCACAGTTTGTCCTATACACAAAATCCAAAAGCCAAAGGAGCTTTAGCTTTGGGGCTTATCCCTTTGATGACTTGGCACCTAAGTAATTGTGAATATTCTTTTCTTCAGGAGGGTCCTCCAAATGCAGTAAGCTTCAAGCACCACCAACCCTGGAGCCACCTCTGCCTGTACACAGATTTTGCTCTCAAGTACCCAGCTAACCCCTTTCCTAGTAAGGCCCCAGCATCCGTTTCCCCTGACACATACTGATATGTATCGGAGGAGGGATAGAGCAACCACGCAGTGCAGTTTCTGGCATACTCCTACTCAGCTGTTGCGCCTGTTATCTTAAGAGATGTTTTTGTGCCAAGCAGATCCTTTGTCTTGATGCTAAATGTCTTGATGATAATTTTTTGAAATATGGCCCCACATATTTTTAAAACTGTTAGTACACTGTGCCCTTGATTGTGGGCTCTCAATAAAGATTAACCAAAGGATAAGAGCTTTAAGAAAAGTGGTTTGAGGCTCTACCAACTACAAGATGGGAAGTGCAAGTATTATGTTGGTCACAGTCACCTAGAAAAGGGCTAGCCATTGGTGAGAGATGGAAAGACAGAGGAAAGTGTGACAACTCACAGGCTTTTGAGGAAAGGCATCACTTCATATAACATATCACATTATGGCGAGAGGATGGAGGCTGAAATGGATGGTTCTGGAGAGAAAGTGGCTACCACCATATTGGAACATTACCAGGTACCTCGTATGTCAGACATCTACCAGGCACCTGTTATGTACAAGAGAGCCATGAACAAGAGAACGTTACAGCTATATTGCATGTAATCCTAGGAGACAACCATTCCCATTCCAAATTCTCTAGCAGTTTACTTACAGATCTAATATTTCATGATTTAAATGAATGCATTAAAAGAAAGTAAGGTCTATCCCAGGGGATTTGAGCTAAGTCTGGGGAATTCTGAATCACAGAATACTTTAGTTTCCAAAGTACCCAACTTCCTAGAGCACTTATAATTTAACAGAGATAGCGGTGGAAAGGTTTGCTGTCCAGCTTTCAGCATATCTTTACTGTGACCTAGTGAGGACTCACCAGCAGCAGTTGGCCAGGCAGGAAGAATGCCCACCAGTAGCAAGCAATTTGTAAATTCTGTCCCAGGCATACTATCTTCTGAGATGGATGGTGTTAGCAATCTCACAAAAGGAATGTAAGCCTATTCTATTACTCATGTATTTATACTCACACTGTGAAATTAGCAGTGGAAATCTGTTGAAAAGTTGTATGGGCGTGAGAAGTGATTTTATCTCTTTGAGTTTGAATTTTCTCATGTATATAATTAGGAAGGAAGTTGGAATAGATGATAGCTAACAGCCCTACAACTCTTAACAGTCTATCATTTTGTTATTGTAAAATACCTTGGGTCATCAACTAAAAAGGGACAAGCTGGGTGCAGTGGTTCATGCCTGTAATCCCAGTGACTCAGGAGGTGAAGGAGCGCTCGAGCCCAGAAATTTGAGGCTGCAGCAAGTTCTGATCTATGAACTACCACTCCACTCCAGCCTGGGTGACCAAGAGAGACTTTGTCTCCAAAACAAAACAAAACTAAAACTAAAACAACCAAAAAAGCCTCATGAACTTGGTTTTATCACAGCTAAAGGGGTGGGAAAAAACATGGAAAATGGAATTCAAGAAAATCAACAAGAATGCTGCCCATCAGAACAGAAATAATCTCTATCTGCACTGCCCAATATGGCGGTAGCCACTAGCAACATGTCACTATTGAGTACTTGAAATAAGGCTAGTGTGACTGAAGAACTGAATTTTTAATTTTATTTAATTGTAATTAATTTACCTTTAAATGGTCACATGTGGATAGTGGCTACTATATTGGGCAAGGCAGATATCAACCTTCGTTAAGCCAGACTTCAGGCAGAAAGATAAAAGAACCTGGGAGTGGGCGGCGCCTGTGGCTCAGTCGGTAAGGCGCCGGCCCCATATACCAAGGGTGGCGGGTTCAAACCCAGCCCCGGCCAAACTGCAACCAAAAAAAAAAATAGCCGGGCGTTGTGGCAGGCGCCTGTAAGTCTCAGCTACTTGGGAGGCTGAGGCAAGAGAATCGCTTAAGCCCAGGAGTTGGAGGTTGCTGAGAGCTGTGTGAGGCCACGGCACTCTACTGAGGGCCATAAAGTGAGACTCTGTCTCTACAAAAAAAAAAAAAAAAAAAGAACCTGGGAGTGGTTTGAAAACTGTTTCAATTGAAGAATAAAGAAGGGCACACATTCAAATTAGACAGTTTACAAATAGAGCACAATTATTGTTTATACCTTCTGAAAAGAAGGATGGGCTCTCATTTTGTAATGCAGGCAATGATAATAGCGCCTTATAGTTGTATGTAACTTTATATGCTCCAGGGTCTTTCGTGGCTATGGCTTGATCCTCAGACCAACTCTGTGATGCCAAAGACAAGTAATATTTTCTTATTCTCCAGACGAGGAGGAAATTGAGACCCGGATATTTGCCGAAGGCCACAGACTTCAAATAGTAATAAAAGCAGTAATTTGAGCCAATCACTTCAGAGTTCATTTTTCAGTTCCTTTCAAAGACAATATAACCTCCAATACCTCCTCTTGCCCAACTTCAATGTAGAAATGATAACAAATTATAAAATACTTCTAACAATAATAAGAATAGGAAAGCAAGGTGCTTACTACTCCACCAACCAGATAATCAAACCCTGAATGTATCAAGAGTTAGTTGTGTCTCTTGTGAGAAACAGAAAGCAGTGAACAATTACTTTCCCACACTGTGCTGGGTGTTTTACAGATTGTCCGCGACAGAGTGATCCTATCAGAGCACTCTCAGCATCATTTTGTTGTTGAGAAAAGTCACCAGCCTGAGATCACACACCTAGATCGTATCCTAGCAAATGGCACAACTAGCATTCCGTTCTCCAGCTCTGGCCGCTTCCCAAACTCACAGCCACCTGCAAAGGAAGAGGAAGTTTCTTCTCCTCGCCTGCACTCTGCCTTGGACGCTGCAGAGTGGTCAACATGCTAGCTTTGAAGTCACTCAGAACTGAATTTGAACCTTAGATCTGATGGTCTTCAAAGGATTTAAGGTGCCTGAGTCTCAGTTTCCTCAACAGCAACATTAGAAAATCATTTTACCTACTTTACAGGATTATGGGTGAATTAAGCAACATAACATGTGGAAATGCTTAGCACAATGATTGGCACAGTATGCAGCAAACAGTGGTTGTTAATATTTGACATTATTATTAGAGAGCTACAGACACTATAGGCAATTCTAAAATAAGAATTCCAAAACGACTTCGGATGAGGTAGCATTTTTGCTAACATCTGTCACGCAGGTAAAGACAGCACACAGAGCAGTAACTTGGCTATGAAGGGTTCAGCTGGATGGGTACAGCAGGTATTAAAACAGTCCTTGATAGGATTGTTGGCAGAGGCATAAGCAGTGAAGTGATCAAAAACGCCCATGAGTTATTCTATTTTGTACTGAATTTCCATCTCCCATAACCAGGTGCAAAACTGGCCCTCTCTTGAGTTCTAATCCCACACATCCAGGTCCTTGTTGCCAAAGCCCACCTGAATGTTATATCTGCATGAAAATCCACCATATCCTAAAGAGAACCCATTCATTTATTCATTCATTTGATAACTGCTTAGAAAGCACCTCATATGTGCTGAGCTCTGTATTAAAGCCCAGGGTGCAGTAATGAACAAGACACACTCTGGTGCAGAGGAACTGACACAAACAAAGTAAACAAATAAGATCATTTCAGATTTTGGTTAGTGCTGTGAAGAATAAAAAGCAGGATGATGCGATAAAGAGTGGCTGCAGGCCAAGGGCCTGACAACTGATGGGCTAGGAAGTCCTCTCTGAAGAGATGGCTTTTAAGCCAAGACCTGACAGATAAGATGCGGCTAGCCCTGTGAAGATCTGAGGACAGAGTGCTCTGGACAGAGGGCACAGCGAATGCAAAGGCCCTGAGGCAGAAATGAAGAACGGAAAGGAGGCCAGTGAGGCTAAAGCTGATGCAGAGGAAACATTCAGAGATGAGCTCAGAGAAAAACATCATGTAGGGCTTACCCCAGGCCAGGGAAAGGGGTTTGGATTTTATTCTAAATGCAGTAGAAAAGCTATTTCGATATTAAGCAGGGCAGCAATGAGATCTGATTTGCCTTTTTAAAAGATTACTCCTAATCCTGCCCCCCGCCCCCCGAACTCTTAAGAGTAAATGCACACCCTGTTTCTCTTAGGAGCGTCATCATTTTGCCAGTGACTGAGTCATGTGTGAGTCTCTCCCTGCCCCCCATTCCATCTATTGCCAAACCCCATTAAGTCTGCTGAATAGAATTTATGAAGTTCATGTGCCCCCCCTTTGTATTTCTACTGTCATCGCTGTGCTTCAAGTGCTCCCTGGAATTACTTTAACAGTTCTCAAACTGGTCTTCCAGACTCTTGTCCGACCCTTCTGCACCCACTCCACTTACTGCTACCAGGGGGGTCTGCCAAAGACAAAGTTCTGCTTATGTCACTTCCTGCTCAAGAATCTTTTTTTTTTGAGACAGAGTCTCACTAT
Organism: Nycticebus coucang; assembly: GCF_027406575.1. Taxonomy (NCBI): domain Eukaryota; kingdom Metazoa; phylum Chordata; class Mammalia; order Primates; family Lorisidae; genus Nycticebus; species Nycticebus coucang. The sequence goes on along the minus strand of NC_069784.1, from coordinate 51,914,262 downwards.
GTCACCCTTATTAGAGTACCATGACGTCACAGCTCACAGCAACCTCCAACTCTTAGGCTCAAGCAATTCTCTTGTCTCAGCCTCCCAAGTGCTGGGATTACAGGTGCCTGCCATAACACCCAGCTATTTTTTTGTTGCAGTTGTCACTGTTGTTTTAGCAGGCCCAGGCCAGGTTCAAACCCATCTGCCTTGGTGTATGTAGCTGGCACCCTAACCTCTGAGCTACATATGGGTGCTAAGTCCCTGCTCAAGAACCTTCTTTTTCTTTTTTTTTTTTTTTTTTGAGACAGAGTCTTACTATGTCACCCTCATAGAGTGCTATGGCATCACAGCTAACAGCAAAACTTTGGGCTCAAGCGATTCTCTTGCCTTAGCCTCACAAGTAGCTGGGACTATAGGCGCCTGCCACAATGCCCAGCTATTTTTTATTGCAGTTGTCATTGTTGTTTAGCTGGTCCAGGCCGGGTTCAAACCTGTCAGCCTTGGTGTATGTGGCTGGCACTGTAACCACAGTGTTACCGCACAGAGCCTGCTCAGGAACTTTCAGAGCCGGTGCCCAAGAAACTAAATTGCAGTTCTCTATCCCACTGTTTAAGCCCTCCACCACGTATCCCGACTGCTCTGCTCTTGTGGCCAAATTGGTCTGCTTGCTCTTCTTGGAACACGGCTTGCTTTATGTATGCCATTTCCTGAGTCTGAATGGACGCTCTCCTGATGACATCTAATGAGATCCTGTCCGATTCAATCCCTGGAGTTGAATGATACCATCTCCATGACAGTTTTTCTGCTTTTTCTGACTAGATGTGAACCTTCCACAGGATTTTGTCTGAACTTTTCTAAAGTATTTATTATATTCTTCTTTGTATTACAGTTGTCTGTGTACATGTCTTACACCCCTACTACATTATCAGCTCCTTGAGGATGAGGAAGAGAGTGCATTTCTATTATGATATTTGGCTACTTGGGGTCTGAAGTACTCTCCTGCTCATCAAGCTACTATACAATGAGTGCAGCCCCTGTAGAATAGAGGGATGTGAAAATCTAGATGTAAGCCTTCTCTGAGGCTTACTTACTCATGTTTATGCCTCTTAGGTCCTAGCAGAGAACATGGCACACAGGAGCATTTGATAAATATTTGTTGAATGGATGAATGAGCAAATGAAAAAATAGGCAAATAAACCCTAAAATTCATCTTTAGGCTGCATTGCTCAAGAGGATGATTTTAGACAATTGTGAATAATCAAAAGAGGGAATAAGAAAGGTCTAGTCTGTGATCTTTACAATAGTATTTAAGGGCTCCTGGGAAACACAAATAAGCAAGACAATCGTTTTCCATTGTTTTACATGGAAGGGACGTCAGAAAAAGTCACTTGGGAGTTGCTGAAAACTAGGCACTGTGCTAAGAGTGCTCTAGGACATAGATTCCATGTCTGTGGCTCCCCACCACCCGCAGTCCTTCAATCTCCATGGTAGGTTTATGGGAAATAATGTAAAACCATTTCCCTGAGCAATTAATTTTGAGTTGAGCAGTTCCTTTGCAGAAAAAAAGATAACAGTTTCAGCTAATTCCCTAATTCTTCACTGTACTACATTAGCATTCCAGAAAGACTAAATTAGTGTGTTGGGGTTTACCTCAATCAATTGCATTGGTGAGTTCATTTATCTTGAGTGACTTTGCTTTGGAAGAAAGGTATTGAATGAACTTCCTCAAGAGCAAGGACTACCTATTTCTGTATGAAATAGAGAAGCAACAGGGCAACCTCTCCCCCTCACTTTCTTTGCTTCATGTACTGACTTTGACTCTATGAATAAGAGGGTACCTTGAGTCCCTGTTGTTATTTAAATTACATATATTATTAGTACACTGCAAACCAGCTGTTATTAATTATATCTGAGAATCGTAAGGCTCCCCTGAAGGAAGGGTGCCTTGCTTTCATTCATTTTTAAAAGGCTCCTCCTGGAAGATTAAGGGATCTAGCACTGATCAGCCTGCCAATGAAAGGGATAGTGGCAGCTGATACTTCTGAGTGGATGACCCACCTCACTCGCACCGCTGCTCTCAGGAATCCTTGTTCGTGCCAGCACGTGCTTGATTCCGGTTGTGTATGAACACGGGGTGGGGGGTGGGGGGATGGGGGGTGGGAGGGATGAGGGGGGGAGGTCGCTGCATCCCTATATTCTTTTTCTTTTCACTTCACAACAGTCTGTATTTATTCTGAAATGTGAAATCCTCTTAGCATGCCCTAGAGAGAAAGAGGGAAAGCCAGACTTCCTCACTGATTTCTAGAGGATGTATGTGACTTTAGTATTAAGAATTTAGATGATCAGCTTTCTATCAGCTTCTTAAATTCTATTTATTCTGGGTCCCAATTCCTGGCCTTCAGGACCCAACCACTGTCCTATTGCCTCGACAGTCCAGAAAAAGATCTTCTTTTTCAAATACAGTAGAATCTCTGTAAGTTGACTACCCATGGACTGTAACAAACTGGCCAACATACAGAGGTGGTCAGTGTTAGGAACCAGGCCTGCTGTACTGACATGTACATGTGGTGCACGTCAGGTCTATGAAAATCGGGTTAACCTAAGGAGGTGGTCAGCGTAGGGAGGTGCCTTCTTGGAGGTTCCACTGCACTATTTTTGTATCTGTTCCTAAAAGGAGTCAGCGGGAAGGTAAGGGTGTGAGTCCATCCTTAGAGAAGATGGGGGTATCCACTCTCTCACCTGTGGCTCTCTGAGGGCAGGAGGAAGACAGTGCCTTTCTATTATGATATTTGGCTACTTGGGGTCCCAAGTACTCTCCTGCTCCCCAAGCTAATATACAATGGATGCGGACACTGTAGAATAGACGGATGTGAAAACCTAGATGCAAATCCTGGTTCTGCCTCTAACAGAATAATTATGGGCAAACCACTTCACCTATCTAAGGTCTGGTTTCCCTAACGGTGACACAGGAACAGAAATACCTGGCATGTTCAGGTTTTGCGTAGATTAAGTGGAATGGCACATGGAAAGCATGTGCTATTCTTACAGACAAAAAAGAGAAGTATGAGGAATGACAGAACAATCTGGGGGACTGTGACTGAACAACGGAAAGATGTCATACGACCTCCCAAACTTTGAGCCTGCTTACTTTGTATAGCAATGATTCAGTTAAAGCTACAGAAACTTTTTTTTTTTTGTAGAGACGGAGTCTCACTTTATGGCCCTCGGTAGAGTGCCATGGCCTCACACAGCTCACAGCAACCTCCAACTCCTGGGCTTAAGCGATTCTCTTGCCTCAGCCTCCCGAGTAGCTGGGACTACAGGCGCCTGCCACAATGCCCGGCTATTTTTTGGTTGCATTTTGGCCGGGGCCATGTTTGAACCCGCCACCCTCGGTATATGGGGCCGGCGCCTTACCGACTGAGCCACTAAAAATCTCATTTAAAGATGTTACAAAATTGGGAAAGGCAGCCATCAAATGCAAAACAAAAAAGACAAAACCACACGGAAATGTCCGTTTTAACAAGACGAATTTCCAAAGTGATAAAAGCAGAAACAACTTAAGTCCAACATATAAACAGCAAAAGTCAGGTTGCCTTCATAGAAGCATGTCTTAGAAAAGAGAGAGTAAGGAAGGTGGGGAGGGCAGAGGAGGAGTTTACACTTCTGTGATGAGGAGCCAGAAAAATCAAATGTACTCGGAGATGGCAGCAGGGGAGGTGTGGTACCTAAGGCCAGGGTGAAAGTTCTCTCCTCCATGTGGAGCTAAGTGATCAATTTTGATGTCTCTCTTTAAAAGGAACAGAGACAAACTGACGTGCTTTCAGTACAGGAGCTAGAAACATTTCTATACCACATCCTATAAGAACTCAGAATATTTCACCTAGAGAAAAGAAGTCTTAGGAGGATCTCATGCCTGTTTTTAAATACTTATCATAAGGGCCACGCTATGTTAACATGGGTGAGGCTGACTCTGTCTCCACAGATAGAACCAGGACCAGTGACTTGAAAAAGAAGAGCTCGCCAATGGGGCCCTGAGCTGCCAGACTGACCGCCTCCCTGCTAGTACTTCCAGAGCCTGCGTGCTCCTTGTGGAACATGATCAGACACTAGGCAGGAGACCAGACCAGAGGAATTCAAACATTTCCTCGACCCTTAGAAATCTATGGCTACCACTGACTCCAGTGTCATCCATAGTTTTTCTCTGAGGAAAGATCTTTGGGAGAGAGGTCCAAATGTAAATGCTCTTAGTGGCATAAAAATGCTTTTATTTATTTTTAAAATCTCTGCATTCTGGGCAAGGGCTGATTTCAATCACCAGCATGATCCTATGGAACGGATGCTGGATTTGGACAAAGACTAATGTAGATCAAACGCCAGCTCTGACATTTACCTACTATTTGATTTTAGGCAAATTCCTCGACTTCTCTGAGGCTTACTTTCTTCATCTATCATATTAATGCTGAATATAAGAGTTGTTGGGAGGGTTAACTAAGATACCACATCTCAATGATTCAAAGCTGCATTTTTTTTAACATTTTAATAGCTCTGAAATCAAGATGCATTTTAACATTGATGACATGGCCTACGCACAGTTCCATTGAGAGGTATTTTTCCTTTCTTAGTGACGTATCAAGTGACATAGGTCCTACAAAAATCAATGGCAACTTATATTCAAAAGAATATGCAAATATATATTAAACACTTAGCACAAAGGCTGGCACAGAAGGAGTGCTAAATACAACGTTAATTATATTCTTCCTTTTCTAGACAACTGCTTCACAACCTCTTGAGGAATAGGGAGGTCCTCAACAAATAATAATTGGAATGGGCCTACAGATGCTCCATATGGACAATTAATGAGAAAGTTCACACTCATCAGCTCCTATGGAGGATTAGTTCTGTGCTACAAACAAACGTGTACGTGTGTCCATTTCCTCTCTCATCCCATTTCCTGTGGTTACGTAAACATTCTGTAACTTTCCAAATCTACTTCTTCAGTGTACTTTGGTTCAAAGTGAAATTCATTTATTGAGAACAGGCTAAAAGTGTTGACCTGTTTTATCTTAGGAAAGAGGATATTCCTGCCTTCTCCAACCCTCTACTCCCATCTTCCAAACCAATCACCTACCACAGACAGTCTTTGTCAAGTTTAATATTCTTCAGATCTGACTTCTATCCTCTCCCGGTACTCAATTCAAGATGCTGTGCTCTGTCACAAGAAGCATATAATAAACTCAGTGCTGCAGGGATGTGTCAGTAAGGGGAAATTTTTTTTGACCTGGCTTGCCCTGACCAGAATCATCAGAAAGGCTTTTTGTAGTCAGATACTGTGGTTCTAAGTGAGGATTTTTTCCTCATCTAAGAATCTATGTAATCCTTTATAAAATGTTATCAAGTATGTCGTCTCACTGTTATTTTGTGTTAGTGAGTTATCCAGGTTAATTACATATTACACAAAGTCCTCTTCTTTATGGATGCCTTACATTTTTAACTATTTAATGGGATATATCAACTTATCTTGCAGCAATATTAGAAATTCACTTGCTGGTGAGGCATGGTGGCTCACACCTATAATTCTAGCACTCTGGGAGGCCAAGGTGGGTGATCACCCAAGCCTAAGAGCTCAAGACTAGCCTGAGCAAAGAGAGACCTCATCTCTACTTAAAATGGAAAAACTAGCCAGACTTGGTGGTAGCAGGTGTCTGTAGTCCCAGCTACTCAAGAGGCTAAGGCAAGGGAATCGCCTGAGCTCAAGAGTTTGAGGTTGCTGTGAGCTGTGATACCATGGCACTCTACCCAAGCACTCTGTCTACCCAGACTGAGACTCTGTCTCAAAAAAAAAAAAAAAAAATGCATCCTAGAATGGGTATAGGCGATTGCACTAATGTACACAGCTATGATTTAACAAAAAAAAAAAGAAAGAAAGAAAGAAATTCACTTACTAATTCTGTCTCTCCCTACTCCAGCAGATAGCTGCTTGATACTCACACCAAAAGGTGTGCAGTGGCAAAGCTGAGTTTTGTTTTTGTTAGTATGATCGGTTAGCTAATGAGTCAATGTTCATTGAGGACCCACAATATGCCCATCACTATGCTCAGTTCTGGGACTAACCAAGAAAGATAAAAGCAAGACCTTCAAAGCATTCATCTTCTAGGGCAAAGACATGGAGCAGAAGCCATATGACAGGAGCATTCTCAGGTGACTGGCACTTAACTGATTAATCTGTGGTCTCCATTCTCTATTTAAATGTGCGGATAGAAGGCCCACAGCACACTGAGCCATTGGTTCTAGCAGTGGGCCGCTATAGAGCACCTGCGCTCCGCGGTTCCCACCAGGGACTGTTTGCCCGCTGGGAGTGAATGCTTCTTCCCAACCTATTCATTCTAGTTCTACCCATTAACCAGGCATTGTGGTGGGCACCTGTAGTCCCAGCCACTTGGGAGGCTGAGGCAAGAGAATCGCTGGAACCCAACAGTTTGAGGTTGCTGTGAGCGACAACGCTATGGCACTCTAGCCAGAGTGACAGTGAGATTCTATCTAAAAAAAAAGCTCCACTTAAAGAGATCAAGACATGTTTGAAAAAGCTTCAGAGTTGTGGCCTACACAGAAATAGGATAGAAAGCAGAATTCTAACAGGAGGCCCTAAACTCCAAAGATGAGGCCTTGACCCCATATCAAAAACTTGAAGAATGTTTTAAGATAAAATAAAGGCTTCAGGAAAGATCCAATCATTTCGAATGATTCCTGCTTTTACTCACTAGTTCAACAAATCACTAACTATTAATTGATTTGCCTATCGGGTTTCTACTGTGGTTAACCAAATAATATGTTAAGTGCTACAATACATGGTGCCGAGGCCGACCGGACGACCTCTTACCAGGGATGCGAGGGCTTAGGACAGCCTCTGTGGGAAGAAGTGAGTTCTGATTTGGGGGCCAAAGGACAGAGTAGGAGTTCCCAGGGAAATAAGAAAAGGCCAGTTATTTCTGGTGGAGGAATCTTTATAGTCACATAACTCAGTTTTCCAGACTTTGTAAATCAACCCAGAGGCAAAATAGCTAGGTTTGACTCTCTTCTGCCATTACTGTGGTATTCTTTTTTTTTTTTTTAAGAGACAGAGTTTCACTCCATTGCCCTCCCTACAGTGCTGTAGTGTCACAGCTTACAGCAACCTCCAACTCCTGGGCTTAGGCGATTCTCTTGCTTCAGCCTCCCGAGTAGCTGGGACTACAGGTGCCTGCCACAACGCCCGGCTATATTTTTGTTGCAGTTTGGCCAGGGCCAGGTTTGAACCTCCCACCCTTGGTATATGGGGCCGGAGCCCTACTCACCGAGCCACAGGAGCCGCCCTACTCTGGTGTTCTTAAACAAGTTGTCTAGGCCTTGCTGTCCGCATCTGGAAGGTGAGGATAATAGCAGCGCCCCCCTCAGTGGGCTATTGGGAAGGTCATATGAGATAACCTCCAATTAATTATGCATTAATGAAGCTTTATTCTAAAGCTTTCTGGGAGCAAGGGAGTAGGAGTGTTGAGGATGATTCTAGAGATGAAGGAAATGTTTTATACCTCTTCTAAAATCTTCTGCCAAGAACAAATTGAAGAGAAGGGAAGGTAGGGTGTAAGATCTGGAGCTATGTCAGTGCATGCTGACGGGGACAGCGGACACTCTTGATCACCAGCACTTGACATCATATAGCAGAGCCCCTCACCCCACTTTCGCTTAGTCCCTTCAGTTCTTCCAACAAGCCTATAAAACAAGGATTTCCCCTATCCCCATTTTACAGACACAGGACCTGGGACTCACAGAAGTTAAGCACACAGAAGTTAACCTCATTTGAGGTTGTACAGATGATAATCAGGTAGCAGGGACTAGAAATGAAGTCACCTGATTCCAAATTCTACGTTCTTCCCAATACCCTGGGCAGCCTTTCTCATGAGCTGATGGTTCACAAACCCTGAGATGTTGTTTCTTGTATATACTCATTTGTGACAACTTTCAGTAGGCCACGATGCAGCAGCTAATAGTTAAAATGAGGGTTAGAGATTATCAGGGATTTCAATTATCCTGCCTATCTCTGATCTCCATTACCAAGGATAAACTGAAGCTAGCTCTAGCAATTCTCTGAAACTTTCATTAATTTTAAATAAATTTATACAATGTCATTTTTCCCTTTACCCAAATTAAAATATCCTTGTCTTTTCAGTTTCTCGTTACAGGCAAATCGCTTGTATGTCTCTGAGATGGTCTGTTGTTTTCTCTGGATCCTTTGCAGTTCTACTTTGTTTTTTTGTTGTTGTTGAAATGAAAGGACCCAATGCTGAATTCTGATTTTAAGGTAAAGTCATAACACCAATGTATATCATTAAAATGTTTTATTGTAATTACAGAAATAGTCAATGCCACATTATGTGCACTACGTTATTTTCTGCATTATTCTTTGTCCCATTCTCAAAGTTAACAGACTATTATATCTCATTCATTCTTCGATGGCTTCTGCATAGCGAGCAGATGTCTCCATTGAGCAATCCACAATGCAGCCGAGATCTCTTTCCTGAGCACTCACAAGTAGAGTAATTCAGAGCCCATCAGTGAGTATGAGCTGTTTCAATTGTTCCTTGCAGTGTACATTAGCTTGCACTTGTCTACATAAAATTTCAGAGAATCATGGATATTAAAGATGGAAAAGACCAGTTAGTTTATCAAGCCTGCCTATTCTGCCAGCAAAAGCAAGTGAAGGAAGTAATTCTGTAAGTCCATATTATTTTAACGATGCTTATTGATAATAATTACAACTACTGTTTCCGTTATGTGGTCTCTTTCATTCTAAAATGTGTTAAGACTGGGGTGTTTTTGTTTGTTTTTTTGAGACTGAGATAGAGTTTTACTCTATTGCCCTGGGTGATGTGGTGTCATCATAGCTCACAACAACCTCAAACTCTTGGGCTCAAGTGATCCTCTTGCCTCAGCCTCCCAAGTAGCTGGTATTATAACACCCAGTTAATTTTTTTCTATTTTTAGTAGAGACAGGGTCTTGCTTTTTCTCAGCTTGGTCTTGATCTCCTGAGCTCAAGCAATTCATCCACGTTAGCCTTTCAAAGAGCTAGGATTACAGGCATGAAGCACCAGGCCTGGTTAAGACTTTTTTTTTTTTTTTTTTTTAGCAGTATTTATTTTCCAAAAGGGAACAGAGACACAGACATCAGTGTTACCACACTCAGAACAAATCTAATGAGGCCAAGAATTCAATTCATGTGAGTTTAATAAACATTTCTCAGTACAATCACTTGTAAGGCAGGGACACTGTCGGGTGCTCTGGGGGATGCACAGGTGAGTAGAACTTAAATGGCTGCCCTCTATCACCTATTCAGATATTTGTAACAGTGAACGTATATAGACATTGTGATCATTCTAAGAAAAAGACAAGATAATAGGGATGCTGTGGGGCTGGAGAGGCTTCTCTGGCCCTAAGAGTCGAGAAAGGCTTTGAAGAAAATGATATCTGAGCCAGGCCTCAAAGGAAGAAAGAGCATAATGTTCCTTGACAGAGTTTGGGAAAAGGGAAAACCTGGACAAAGAACCAAGCCAAAGCAGAGTAAGAGATTGTACCTGGCTTTCTAGCATACAGTGTGAAGACCAGGACACACATTCTCACTGCAAATGAATAAAGTCCATATGCAAAAAACTTCTATTTGGCCTCTTTAACAGGATTGGGATGTGAAAACTCAATGTAACAATGTGAAAAAACAGCCAGAACAACACAGACAAGATAGAATTTTTTTTTTTTTTTGAGACAAAGTCTCAAGCTGTCACCCTGGGTAGAGTGCTGTGGTATCACAGCTCACAGCAATCTCCAACTCTTGGGCTTAGCAATTCTCTTGCCTCAACCTCCCAGGCAGCTGGGACTACAGGAGCCCACCACAATACCTAGCTATTTTTTTGTTGTTGTTGCAATTGTCATTGTTGCTTTAGCTGCCCTGGGCCAGGTTCGAAGCTGCCAACCTCAGTGTGCCTGGCTGGCACCCTACCCACTGAGCCACAGGTGCCACAAAGATAGAATGTTTTATATTAGGGCTGTCTCAAAAAAAAAAAAAAAAATTCCTGGTATCATATGTAAGAAAAGTGGGAAATTCCCAATTATAGACCAAAATTTCCAACCGAAGAGTAGGTAGAGTAGATGAATAAATGACACCTATGGAGCACAATGCAAGCACCAGTTGGAGCTATCAGGTGTAGAACACAAATGTCTTAATGCTGTAATTGGGTAAATGAGGTGAAAGCTATATTGATTAGTAGGATATAAGCACTCCATCAACATATCGAATCCCATAATGGCATAAATGTATTTATGATCTATGTACAAATGACTTAATAAAAATGCGCCTGTAGCTCAGTGAGAGGGGCGCCGGCCCCATATGCCGAGGGTGGTGGGTTCAAACCCAGCCCCGGCCAAACTGCAACCAAAAAATAGTCGGGCGTTCTGGCGGGCGCCTGTAGTCCCAGCTGCTCGGGAGGCTGAGGCAAGAGAATCGCGTAAGCCCAAGAGTTAGAGGTTGCTGTGAGCCGTGTGACGCCGCGGCACTCTACCCGAGGGCAGTACAGTGAGACTCTGTCTCTACAAAAAAAAATAAATAAATAAATAAATAAAAAGATTAGTTATCTGTCCCTATATTGCCTCCAGTCAGCTCCTTTACACCGCCTTTTATAAAACTACTGGTATGAAGAAAATAGAAACCATGGAAGGAAACTTGCAGTATTTCCACATTTATCCTTCAAGGACCACTGCAAATGTCATCTCCCGCATGACACCTTCCCCAGTTGTTCTCTCCCTTGACTACCGCGGTTCTTTGATCTGTTGCTATATTCTGTATAATTAGTTGTGTGAGCACCTGGTTCCCTCCATGGGGACAAAGCACTTTAAAGGCAGGGACTCAAGCCTCCTGCATCCCACATCCCCCACAATGCCAAGCTCTTTTTTCATTGCCTGACATGCAATAGATATTCCTCATGTTTGTTAAATCACTTCTTCGGGTCTCAGAGATCTTATTTTGACTTATTTATTTTTTAAAATTTGTTTTGAATCTTAGTCCATTTTCACTGCTATAACACAACACCACAGACTGAGTCATTTATGCATATATGGTGAAGTTTATTTCTCCTAGTTCTGGAATCCGAAAGGTGCAAGATCAAGGGGCCACATTTGGTGAGGGTCATCCCATGACAGAAAGCATTGCAGAGTGAGTACCATGGAGACAAAATGGGGTAAGAACTTATCCTTTTTTTTTTTTTTTTTTGCGGTTTTTTGGCCGGGGCTGGGTTTGAACCTGCCACCTCCGGCATATTGGGCCGGCGCCCTACTCCTTTGAGCCACAGGTGCCGCCAGGAAGAACTTATTCTTTAAGCAGGACCCTACTTCCTCGATAACTCACCTACTCCTGTGATAACAAAATTAATCCATTCATAAGGGGAGAGCTGTTGTTACTCAATGGCCTCTTTTTTTTTTTTTTGAGACATAGTCTCACTTTGTCGCCCCTGGTAGAGTGCTATGGCATCATAGCTCACAGCAACGTCAAAATCTGGGGCTCTAAAGATTCTCTTGCCTCAGCCTCCCAAGTAGCTGGGATTACAGGCGCCTGCCAAAACGCCTGGCTATTTATTTATTTATTTATTTATTTTGAGACAGTCTCACTTTGTCACCTCAGTGGAGTGCTGTAGTATCACAGATCACAGCAACCTCCAACTCCTGAGCTTAAGCGATTCTCTTGCCTCAGCCTCCCCAGTAGTTGGGACTACAGGCGTCCTGCCAAAACGCCCGGCTATTTTTAGAGTCGGGTCTCGCTCTTGCTCAGACTGGTCTTGAACCCATGAGCTCAGGCAATCCACTCGCTTCAGCCTCCCAGAGTGCTAGAATTACAGGTGTGAACCACCAAGCCTGGCCCCAATCACCTCTTAAATATCCCACTTCTTAATATCATCACAATGGCTTTTCTTTTCTCTTCTCTTCCTTCCTTCCTTCCTTCCTTCCTTCCTTCCTTCCTTCCTTCCTTCCTTCATTCCCTCCCTCCCTCCCTCCCTCCCTCCTTCCTTCCTCTCTCTTTTCTTTCTTTCTCTCTCTCTCCTTCCTTCCTTCTTCCTTTCTTTCTCTCTCTTTTTTCCCTTCCCTTCCCTCCCCTCCTTCCTTCCTTCCCTCCTTCCTTCCTCTCTCTCTTTCTTTCTTTCTTTTTTTTTTTTTGACAGAGTCTTACTCTGTCGCCCTGGATAGAGTGAGGTGGGGTCATAGCTCACAGCAACCTCAAACTCTTGGGCTCAAGGGATCCTCCTGCCTCAGCCTCCTGAGTAGCTGGGAGCATCTGCCACAATGCTTGGCTAATTTTTTTTCTATTTTTAGTAGAGATGCAAGAGCAAATTGCTCTTGCTCAGGCTGGTCTCAAACTTGGGAGCTAAGTTGATCCACCTGCTTCAGCCACCCGGAGTGCTAGGATTACAGGCGTGAGCTACTGAGGCAGTTCAATTTCAGCATGAGTTTTGGACAGAATATTCAAACTATAGCAGGGCCCTTTCCAAAATTTGCCCTTGTCTAATTATGTCATACACGTGTGCCTATTACTATCCTTCACTCAATTAGAATGTACTTCTGGTTGTGAACTGAAGAAGTATTGCTCTTAACAAGATCTAAATCTTGAGTTGGTCATTTAGGAATTATACGACTTTGGAAAACCTTTGGAGTCAGACTGACCTAGATTTAGACTTACACTCAAGTTTGGTTGTCATTTACTAGTTGTATGACCTTGGGCAAGTTACACTGTAGACTAAGTGTTCTCAACTGTGAAATACCAAGATATTAATAGCAACTATCTTAGTTTAAATCAGACAATGAATGAAAGAGTTTAGCTCAGTGTTGGGCACACGGCGAAATCTCAATTATTATTATTATCATCATCATCATCATCGTATCCTCATTCATAAACTGGAAACAATAATGCATGTCCGTCAGGATTGTAGCAGGAATAAATGATACAAGTGGAATTTCCCCAGCACATTGTTCAGTTAATGTTTCCTTCCTTCCTGCGTGCTAGAATAATTGCTACAATTGATTGAGCACCCATTACATATCAGGTAATGTGCATTGGCCACTTTAAATATATTATCCCATCTAATTTAATTCTTATAACAAGCTACTGAAATAATAATTATTATCCCTATTTTATAGATGATACATTGAGTTTCAGAGAGAACAAATAACCAGTCTGAGGCCACATAACTAGTTCAGGACAGACTGTTTCAGAAACTATAGAGAAGAGGCTCAGTACACAGCAGGGAAGTATAGGAAGAAAGCACAGGTAGAAACTCCCTGTGGAGTTTAGTATGTCTGTTTATCTTCATCCTGGCCCTCAATTCCACTATGATACTTGCTTTTGAAACTAACCTCTGGGGTCCATGTCAATATAGTCTCACTCACACTATTCACCTACTCTTGCTTGTTAAACAATGTATGAAATGATTTCACTCATCTAAGTGCTAACTCTAATACACTTCCCTCTCCCCATTTCTTTTTTGGTTATAAATATACTGTTTGTACAAATGAGATACAAAGACTAATTGTCATCCATGAAACATTTTGCTTATTTACTTATTTTTATTTTTTATTTTTTGAGACAGAGTTTCAAGCTGTCTCCCTTGGTAGAGTGCTGGCCTCAGCCTCCCAAGTAGCTGGGTCTACAAGGGCCTGCGACAACGCCCGGCTATTTTTTGGTTGCAGCTATTGTTTGGCAGGCCTGGGCTGGATTCGAACCCGCCAGCTCTGGTGTATTTGGCTGGCGCCCTAGCTGCTTGAGCTACAGGCACTGAGCCAAAACATTTTAATTTTAATAACCTGGTTATCCTTAATTTCCTAGACTCACATAATGGACTTACATTAGATATGTCAAATACATTCATTGCCAGTTACATGGGAGGGAAGACTGCCCTTTTATAATTCCCACTAGAAGGTGATCATGTTTTACACTGAATGCCAACGCCCCTTTCCTTGCCCATGGCGCATCCTGGACTAGAGGTGAGATTCCGCCCGTTGGACAACTCTGACCATATCCAAGCCAAGGACCTATAACGCAGGGCAATGAGAAGATGAGTTGGTTGAACTGGATTCCTTCTTGGGATTCTGGATTAGGGAATTCTGGGAGAATGAAGCGATTATCAGGGGAAATGACTGGAACTGAAAGAATATAAGGAAGGAGGTCATGAAGGGAGGTGGGTAGAAAAGAGTAGCCCTCTGGACGTGGGAGTTTGGGCAAGTTGTAGAAGCAATCTTTTTTAGAAAATAAGAGTTAAATTGTATCATCCCATTCTCCATTTCAGATGTTGGTCACAGTGCAGATTACTGGAAGTTAGGCATTCATTTTACCATCCTCCTATTGTTCAGATTTCTTCAAAGAGCTCTTTATTATAGAAGAAACTTCTCTTTAGCTACTACCTAAATATCAATAAGTAGCAAGTAAGATAAGGCAAACTTAACCATTATCATCTGTGATTCTTTAATATCAAAAATAAACTCCTATAAAAGGAATCACAAGGCCCAAGAATGGGAAACATGAAAAACAGACGCTTTCGGGGAGAAAAGCTGCAATAAGAAAAGGAGGATTTGAGGGTACGCTAAATACTTTGTTATGAAGTTATAATTAATTTATTCTTTGCGATGGGGGAGATGAATGAATATTCTATGAGAAATTTTGTCATTTAAATGTGAAACATAATGTTGCATACTTTAAGATTTTGCCTGTCGATTTTTTGTATTCAGTTAAATTTATTAATAAGCTATATTTCAATGTGAACTTTTATTCATTCAATAGCATTTATTGATCAACCTGCTCTGTATCACCCTGTATTAGATATGAAGGGTATGAAACCCAAAAGACAGTCCCAGCCCATGAGGGGGCCACAGCCCAGAGTGAGAGACAGAGGCCTCCAGGGCACACCCAGGCCAGGAGGAAGGGGGGCAGAATTGGTGTGGTTTGGGTCCGGGGAACTTCCCAGAAGAAATGCCCAAGGAAAGTGTTGGAAAGGGCAGCATGAGCTAGCTTGAAAAAGATGAGACAAAAGGAGGTACCAGGTAGATGGGGCAGCTGGGCCCTGGTGTTCGAGTTGAAGTCCTGCATTCTTAGACTACCTGGTGTGCCAGGGATTTCTGCACAGTAAACCACCAATGCAAGCATCCTTAGAGAAATATGTCCTTGAGCCTCACTCAGAATGTTGCTTGTCCATGAATTTCAGCAAAATTTCTCTCCTCAAACATACTATAATTACACCAACCCCAAGAATAACAGAAAGCCCAATAATATATCAAAAGAAGATAAAGCAACCTCATAGTTCACAAGTTTCTCTTCTGAAAAAATAATAGCTTGGCTTCTTTTGAAGGCCATTAATGGTAGTTTTGAATATGTGTATTTATTATCCAGGAAAAAGAGTAAATATGTTTCATAGAATGACTAAAGCTTTCCAAAGCTTTAAACTAAAGGCATCGTGAATATTTTAAGTGAATAACATAAAAATACTTTTGACAACTACTTAAATCATTAAGGTGTAGTGTTCCTTTTCGTGTTTGTTTTTGCTTTTGTTTCTGAGAGGGGGTCTTACTATATTGCCCAGGCTGGTCTCGAGCTCGAATAAAGTAATGATGTAAGGCTGAAGCGGTCCTCCTGCCCCAGCCTCCTGAGTAGCTGGACTACAGCATACCACCACATCTGGCTATTTCACACCTTTCTACAGAGCACATTCTTATGTTCTAAAAAGCTTCCTGGGATACCCACTTCACTAACCTGTTTCTGTTTCCCTTCTTTAAAGTCAATAACACATTTTTTCTTATGTGTCTACTTCTTAGGATTCTTATAAAATTAAGATTCCTAATGTTAGGAATGTTAAGTGACCCAGAATAAAGTAATGATGTAAGGTAAAAAAAAAATTACTATGTACAGTCGTCAAAATTTCCTTTCCTACCTGTGGGTTTGGGACACAACTACAAAATGTACTCTACCTAACAAATGCAAACTTTTTTTTTGTTGTTGGGGATTCATTGAGGGTACAAGAAACCAGGTTACACTGATTGCATTTGTTAGGTAAAGTCCTTCTTACAATCGTGTCTTGCCCCCAAAGGTGTGGCACACACCAAGGCCCCACCCCCCTCCCTCCTTCCCTCTCTGCTCTTCCTTTCCCCACCCCCCCCTTCTTTCTCTCTCTGCTCTCCACTTCCCCCATCCCCACCGTGTCTTTAATTGTCATTAATTGTCCTCATAGCAAAATTGAGTACATAGGATTCATGCTTCTCCATTCTTGTGGAGAAGAATAATATGTTCCACTTCCATCCAGGTTAATACAAACGCTGTAAAATCTCCAGTTTTTATAATGGTGTACATATACCACAGCTTGTTAATTCATTCCTGGGTTGGAGGACATTTAGGCTGTTTCCACATTTTGGCGATTGTAAACTGAGCTGCAATAAACAGTCTAATGCAAGTAACAAATGCAAACACTGTAACCTAGTTGTACCCTCACATTAACCTAAAATTTAAAAAATTAAAAAAAAAAAAACACCCAAATCTCCTTTTCTAGTTAAAAAGCAATTCTATCTTTCATACTATCTTTTTCTTTTTTTTCAGATGGAAAAACTTAAGATCAGTTAAATAAGAGTCAGTGGTTTATGTAGCCATCACAGCAGCCCTGAACTGGTCTCCCTGCTACAAGCAAAATGATATTCCTAAACACGGCAGAAGAATTTACTCTAAGGTTCTAAAAACTGCATTAAGAGCCCCCATGTAAAATTTTAAAATTATATCTTTTCAAAGGTTTAACCAATTTCAAATGAATAATGCTTATAATTACTCATAAAATAACACAATTAATGAAAATATCATTCATTCTCTACCCTCTCTGTCTCGTCCTTAGTCACATTTCAGAAGCAGTTTATTACTCACATTCCAGAGGTACATATATAATACACACACACACACACACACATATATGTAACACTAGCAAGTCCTTAATAATATCTTTCAGGAGTTACACATCATAAAGACTGTCAATAGTTCTGTCATCTTCAAATCACAGTGTCAGACATATAGCATGTGTCATCTGCACTGCAGTTGCTTAAACTGCTCCTTTGCATCCTCAAAATAATATGAGAGGATAATACAAAAACAACTGTGAAAAAGCATGTGAGGATGGTAAAGCTGTGAGTTGTACCCAGTGCCCATCCATTTTAAATTTATACTTACATAGAAAGACATGCATTCAAAACAGCTTATTCTTTTTTTTTTTTTTTTTCAAAACAGCTTATTCTTTTAGAAATGGTTCTTTAGTCTCTTGTACATGTGCCTGCATGCTAACTGGCAAATTCTTTTAAAATACATACATTAAAACTCCACTTTTTCCTATTGAACTTTTTACATCAAAATATCAACATATTTTGTATGGTAGATGTATAGAAATGAATCCTATATATCCACAAAACTCACTACATTCCCCCTTTGGTAACCATAATTCTTGCATTGGGCTTTGTATAAGATGCCCAAGAGACAAGGCTCACACACAGAGTATTCTACTCACAGAATCAGAGAGATGCTAATGGGCAGAGCTGGAAGGAAGCTTTAAGATGATTTAGTCCAATTCTCTCATTCTAACAGAGGTCCAGAGAGGTAGAATAGGGATTTCTAGGACATAGCCTGGCAAAACCCAAATTAGAAGAAGCTGGTCCAATGTACTTTGTAGAAAACATGTCATTATTAAATTAGAATTAGGAATGTCTTTTTTTCGACATTCAAAATCGGTCCCCACCCTAAGGCAGTTATCTGAAAGCCTGTCAACAAAGTACCTTCAATCTGAATATCATGGTGATTGCCTGAAGAGATGGCCCCACAGGGAGATGTAATCAGCTAGCCATCTCACCCTTTATTTTCTTGTGAGTCCTTGGGTGAGTTACATAACCTTACACAAATATGAGAATAACAATACTACTTAATTCACAGAGCTGTTATAAGAAAGGACTAAGCAGATATTTTAGAATACATTAAGATGTCAAGGCTTAAAAGGAATGGAGAAAATTTCCATCGTACATCTTCTATTTCTGTCTCTTGGGGGGCGGGGAGAAAAACTACAAAATCCCCTTCAAAAAACTACATGCAAAAAAGCAGTACTTGTAATTAAGGAGTTGGAGGAACATCTTGCATGTAGTGTCGGTTCTACTTTGCATAAGACTAGAGGCTTTAGCCTCTTTACTTCTACACAGTACCCGCACATGGCACTTTTTCAAATGTCCCAACTGTTTTCAGTCTGTTCCCCCAGAGTGAAGTATGACCTGTGTCTCTGCTATCTGGCTTTCTACTTCTGTTAAATCCTCCAACCAGATTCTTCTTCTTCTTCCTTTTTTTCTTTTTTTTGAGACAGAGTCTCACTTTGATGCCTCCAGTAGAGTGCCGCGGCGTCACAGTTCACAGTAACCTCAAACTCTTGGACTTAAGTGATTCTCTTGTCTCAGCTCCTGAGTAGCTGGGACTATAAGTGCCCACCACAGCTCCCAGCTATTTTTTAGAGACGGAGTCTCCCTCTTGCTCAGGCCAGTCTCAAACTGTGAGCTCAGGCAATCTACCTGCCTTGGCCTCCCAGAGTGCTAGGATTCAGGCGTGAGCCACTGCGCCCTGCCCTTTTTTTCTTTTTCCTTTCTTTCTTTTTTTTAAACAGAATCTTACTCTGTCACCCAGACTAGACTGCCACAGCATTGTAGTTCACAGCAACCTCAAACTCCTAGGCTCAAGTGATCCTCTTGCTTCAGCCTCCCAAGTAGCTGGGACTACAGGTGCCCGCCACAACACCTGGCTAGTTTTTCTATTTTTAGTCGAGATTTGGGCCTTGCTCTGGCTCAGGCTGGTCTTGAACTCCTAAACTCAGGCAATCCACCTTCCTCGGCCTCCTAGAGTGCTAGGATTACAGGCAGGAGCCACCTAGCAGGCCCAGATTGTTGTTTTATTCATCTTACTCACTTTTCAACTCCCCACTCAGACTGTTCCTCTCTTTAGATTACTCTTCCAAAACCAACTCAGATTGCCTCCCCCAGAGGCAGCTCCCCAGTGAGTAACACATTTGAGGGGCAGGGGGTGGAGGGACATATCAGAAATGATCAAAGACTTACAAATGAAGTGCATACTGCTCAGAGGAGAAAGCGTGGCCACAACCTAAACCATGGCAAACTTGCTTGTGGTGCCAAGTGCAGACCACCACAAGCAAGCGAGCTGGGGTTTAGGTTGTTGCTACAACGTGGGCTGAGTACATCACTGAGTAACAATGCTGGGCGCTTAGAAATGACTCTTACTTTGCTCATGCAATGACTTAACCACAGAACTGTGTGGGTTCCCAAAGTATAAGCACTAAACCTATGATTTATGTGTGGGTGGGCATGTCTGTCTTCTTTTTAAACTATTAAATTAATCTTTAAAAAAGGTGGATTGACAACACTCCTCTGAGTACTAGAGAAAGACACGCGTAGAGATTGGTGATACCAGCAATAACACAAAATTGCCTCTACGGAAATGACTGGCATTTCAACCATATGCAGTGTTCTTTCCAAGAAAAATCACAAATAGGAAGAAGAGGGGGCAGGGGGAAAGATGGTCTTACCTTTGATACCATGAAACCACTAAGATCTTTAGGATTTTAATAACCCAACCAAAATGAGATCTGTTGAAGGTTTTTTAAATGTTTTCCTTTTGTAAATAGATATGTATCCCTGCTCCGAGGGGTGGAAAATTTCATTTCATTACACTTACTGTCTTTGGAATTTCAAGATGATAGTGATAATGGGGTGTTTCCTGTAGTTCACTGTTTAATGTAAGCCCTGGAGGAACTCTGGAGCAAGTAAAGTGAGACTAGAGCCTCACTAACCATGGTCAACTGGTCAACAGTGAATGACCCTATGACTTTTGTATAGGCCATTTCACCACAAGTGTGGAGTTTATTTAATAGTAGTGTAAAGAGTCAGCAGATACTATGTGTGCCAGCTGTACCGTGTGCTGAGAGAGAGAAAGAGAGAAGGAAAGAAGGAGGAAGGGAGAAGAAAAGAGAACATTCTCGGCTATCTTTAGAATCACTGGTCTCTGTGTGAGCAGTAATGCCACTGGCCCAAGGGTTGGCTGGGACAAGGGAAACTCAGCCTCAAAGAGAAAGGGACAGTTAGCGTATGTCTAATACAGACTTTAGATCAGTAACTTACACAGCTCTATGCCCTGCATTATAATATCTGCATGCTGTTCAGTATTTGTTACCAATTTATAATTATCAATTTGTGTAACTGTGTAGTTAATGTTGATCATATGACAAGATCGTAAGCTACCTTAGGGCAGGGTACATCTGCCTTGTTACTTCCCACATCCTTGGTGCCCGGCCCATGCCTGATACATAGTAAAGGCCCTCGAGAATTTTAGCTGAATGAACAAATGAAGACATGAATGAGTTCATGCAAATCCATGTTGTGACCCACGTTAACCATGTTTGTGTCATTTTAGGACATGAGCAGGGGAGAGTGTGCTGCTATAATCCAGCACAGCAAACAAAATTGCAAAAACTGTTTTTCACTGGCCAAGTGCTAGATATGAGTCAGGGGTACCTGGCATGAAGACCCTAGGAGTACTCTGAACCCCAGGATGTGGTCTAGGTGCTAAAACGGCTTTGTTGAGCCTCCTCAGATCATTGCTTATCTTTCTTGGGCCTAACATGATGAATACTTTCTTTTCCTTTGCAGTTCTGAAATTTTAACACATTAGAGAGATACCTGGATTCTGAAATCTCATCAGAGACAAACTGTGGTAAGATCTCTGCCTACAAATAGAAAACAATTAAGTTTTAAGGTATAGAGTACAGCTCTATTTAATGAAACATTAAACATAGGGGGACTTTCTTGTGAGATCCAGGTGAACTAATACCTTTTCTTCCTTTCCTACACCCAGAAGCCAGGTTTCCAGGCCTCTAGGAGAAGAACATAGATATTCTCAACCAAGGCTGGGCCTTTGCCTCAGCCTCCAGCTATTACAGGGAGTCGGTCTGATAAACATTTGCAGTTAGACTGGAAGGAGGCACAGCCTCCCAGACTTTTATAGATCTTTTCTCAACAAGTAGTAGAGTCACAGAAAACCTAGAATTAGATAAGAAAGCAGAATTCCCCCAGAGAATTCAAAGAGAGCTAAAACTGAGGACCTAGAAACAATCACTGTGTAAGAACAGAAGGAAATCCACAATTCAAGAAAACTAAAAAGAATTTGAGAAAAAAATGTTTTTAAAGATGAATGTTAGGTATGGATTTTAGCCCTCTACTCCCATCTCTCGAGACATCACCTTAAAAAGCAAAATGCTTTATCCACAAAACCGCCAGTGAGTAAACAGCCTTCACATTCTTACCCTCATACACGTACAGTAAGATGTTTACTGTCTGATAAACAGCAATTGTAAATAAATCTCATTTAATCTCTAAAAGCCACACAAAAAAATATTTAACCTCCAAGGTAGAGTTTACAGATGTGTCTGCATGCCCTGCCGGCGCCAGAAAACCCAAGTTCTGGTATAAACTACCAGGACAGGAGGCACATTTTCTCTCAAGCATCTTACATTGACCTTCTTAAAAAAAAAAAAAATATATATATATATATGTATATATATGTGCAAGGGAGGAGAAAAGGGGAAAACCCAACCCCTCCCACCCCATTCTCTGTACAAATCAACCAATAAATCTACCCAAAAGGCACAAGAGAAAAGGACAGAAGCCAACAGGTGGAAAAAGGCTTTTTGTTTTCTTAGCAATGCTCAGACACTTGATCTGTGCTCCCCAGGTCTATTGGTCTCACGGTGTCTTTAATGAAGGTTTTATTATCATGATGATGATGATCAAGAAGAATGATAACACTTCTACTTTGTGATTACAGGGCTTTTCTAAAGATTTCTCCTCCTTTTAGACACAGCGGTTTGTTCATGTTTCGCTACATCCCAGGGAGGCAGGCTGCATCCCTCCTCAGCTCTCTGGATTTTACAGATGGGGAAACTGAGGCACGGGGCCCCTCACAACTCCTTCACAGTCTCCACGACCAGAGAAATCCCGGAGACGGGAAAAGTTTCTGGATTGTCTAGTGGCAGAGTTCTCTTGCTCTCCGGGCTTGCCTACCATACCGCTCCTCCTCGCGGAGCCTGGTCTGGGTGAGAAAGATTGGGGTACCTCCCCTTCACAGCTAGGCGCGCCAGGGCAGCGTGTGGGAAGTCCACACACACGCAGACCCACGGGCACACTCGCACACACAAAGCTCCGTGCAATCTCTGCAGTTACCGCCGGCCCTGGCTCAGCCTGGGAACGCACTGCTGGGAGCTTGCAAGGCCTCCTTGGGCTCCCGGCTGGGGCTCTCTGATCCAAGGCTCTGCCCTTCTCTCCCTCTTCCAGGGCCCCCCTCTCTCTCTCTCTCTTCTCTCTCGCTCTCTCTCCCTCTCTTTTCCCTCCCACCCTCCACCCTCACACCCTCCTCTCACGCTCTCCATCCACCCTTTCTCCCCTACCAACCCAGAGGCACAGATCGTGTTACTGGGGTTCCCTCGAAAGAGGGGCCATCCCCAGCCCTGAGCGCCTTGAAAGACTTCCAGGGGGCAACGCAGGAGCTCCAATCGCAGGACCCCAGCACTCCTCCTGAGCAGCGCAGGAATGAGACCCCCACTTCCAGGCACAGGCGAATAAGCCTGCCACAGAAGAAGGAATTGTTAGGGCTCTTACCTTTTTTATGAGGAGAAATTCTGGAGAATCATTTCAGAAACTGAGGGGGGAAAGTGAATGAAGACAAAAAAGACCCTTTTCCTGCAATCCCTGGCCTTCTGGTATCAAGACACCAGGACAACATCAAAGCAACTTAGGGGGAACACTTTAGGGGCCTATTGTCTGCTCTGGTCTGATCTGTTTTTCTTCTGACTCCCCCTCTTGCTGCGGTGACACTTGGTACGGCCCAGGCATTCATGCCAAGTAGCTTTCACACATGGAAGCTTGTCTCAAGCAATTGCTGACAAGCCACAAACAAGACATTCTCCCTCCCTTCTCTGCGCCCCCCCACTCCTCCCCCTCCACTTTTTTCCTCCTCCCCTCTAGTCTCCCCTCCTCCTTTCTTCTGAATGCAAACTAAAACTCTCCAGTGACAGGCAGGCTCACAGGCTTGGCCTAGCTGCGTACGCAGACACACACACACTCTCTCTCTCTCTCTCTCTCTCTCTCTCTCTCTCTCTCTCTCTCTCTCTCTCTCTCTCACGCAAGCAGCTCAGCTAGTTGCTGCACTGGTGGAGTTAAGAGACAGGAAAAAGCCCAGGCTGAGTTGGGGGCAGGGAGAAAAAGCGAGAGGGAGAGAGCAAAAACGGAGAGCCTCCTCCTGTGTCCTAGTAAAATGGCAGAAGAGAGGTGAGCCCTTTGGAAAAACAGCAGTGGCCACACACGTGTGCACACATGCACAGACTCGAGGCCATCTGAGCTCCAGGAAGAGTGAAATAAATGACTCAACAAAGGAAAAACCAAAGCTCCATCAGCTTCAGATTGAGGGAGTGGGTGGACCCAGGACTGGGGTTTCTGTTGAATGTTTAGGTGGTTTTTCTTCTTCACAGTGAAGAAAAATGTTCCCTGAGGATCTTCCCTTACTGCATAATTGAGCATAGACCTAAGCTACTAGTTAAAATAAAACCATGAAATGTGTAAATGTGCGAGTAAACTTAACTGTAGGTTCAACTTGTACCCAAGATATTTTTAAAGTGAAGCATTTTTTTTTTTTTTTTTAGCAGAAACCCTAGAGAGCAGTAGCAAGGAGAGTAGTAACAAGTAGTGTAAACGATGAGAGCTGTGAAGTGTGATGGTAAAGTTACTGATTGCGGGCTGCTGGAATTTATGGAGGGTGGGCCTGTGAGTTGGAGGGGGGAAGGGTGAGTCTCTGCGAACTGTTTTCTAGGAATAAGAGGGGAATGAGGTAGGATATCGAATATGGCCAGAAGCAAGCAGGAATTTGATTGGTGTGGAGGGAGGAGGTGGGGGGTGCAAAGGAGGGGGAAGAGAGAGAGAAAAGGAGAGAGAGGAACAACACTGCATTAAAAAAAAAAAAGAAAAATGGAAGCCCAGAGATTGAAACATGAGGAGTAAATGAGATAGCAAAGAAAGGCATAAAATGTGAGCAAAAAGGAGCACAAAGGATGCGCAAATTTGCAGATGGCATGAAATCAGGAGGGCCAATTGAGATCAGGAACAAGAACGCGGGGCTGATTACATGACATTCATATTTTTAGCATGTTTTGGAGTCACAGACGTAACAAGGTCCTCCTTTGCCTAGGTAGTTACCCCTATACACCAGGATCCAAACGAAAGACCAGCTTCTAACTAGTGCTAAATCAGCTCCATATTTTACATGAACATTGTTTATACTCTGTTATTCAGAATATATAATCATCCTCTACAAAATGGGAATTATGAACACACATCACTCATTCCTCATAGGTGTGCAGTAAAGAATACTACTAGCTAAACGGCTTGTCATTACCCCAAACTCTCCATCTCAAGACACATTCTTGTTTCAGGTACTTTTTTCTCTTAGCTTGCTTCTCCATTATCCTTAATCCCTAGAACTGTTTGCCCTGACTCCCGTTAACAATGACAGTGGTGGTGATGATGATATTAATTATTTTTTATTCAGTATTTTCTTGATTTTCAGCATTTTCTCAGGCATTTATAAAATAAAATAATTTCTACTAAGGCCATCTCCATTTACAGATGATAAGAAATGAGGCACAGAGAGGTTAAGTAAATTGTCTGAGGTCACACAGCAAGATAGAGGTAGAGCTGGAATCAAACTGAGGTCTGTGCAATTCTAAAGCCCCAGCACTTGCTAGAGTACCCCAGGTACTCCATGGCACTCCAAGTACAGTCACCCATACAAGTGCACTGTTTCTCTCTATAGCCCCGGGCTGGGTTTGGATCCTCTCACTTTGAGCCCAGGGAACCTCTGACTTCCCCTTAACAGGCTACTGACTCACATCTACTTCTAAGTGGTGGTGACTCACTATACACAATGAGGCCTCCTAGGCAAGAATTGCATAAAGGGTCAACTTAACCTTTAATGACTGCACTATTTTCAGATTGCCAGGCAATGAAGAAATGTAGCTAAGACTAGGAAAGCTAGGCTTCCTTAAGTATAAAAATATATCTTGTAAAATAAAGCAAATGAAAACACCTATAAGTATTAATGTTAATAATGATAACAATGAACATTTATTAAGTACTTGCTTATACACGTAGTAATGCCGTAAGGTATAAACTATTAGTGTTTCTATTTTCTGGATGAAGGAGCTGAGGCACAGAGGTTAAGTAACTTGTTAAGGTCACTCAGCCAGGAAGTGGTGGCTGAGATATGGCCCCAGGCAGTCTGGAGACCATGATCACCACTATGCTGCATTGCTAAGGGAACAAAAAGAGTGGTTCCAATTATTCAAGTAAAAATCTAAACACTCAGTGAGAGAAAGAAGAGAAAAGCAATCATCATCCTAATATTTGCACATGCATTTTTATTTTATTTTATTTTATTTTTGTAGAGACAGAGTCTCACTGTACCGCCCTCGGGGAGAGTGCCGTGGCGTCACACGGCTCACAGCAACCTCTAACTCTTGGGCTTACGCAATTCTCTTGCCTCAGCCTCCCAAGCAGCTGGTACTACAGGCACCTGCCACAATGCCCGGCTATTTTTTTGTTGCAGTTTGGCCGGGGCTGGGTTTGAACCCGCCACCCTCAGCATATGGGGCCGGCACCCTACTCACTGAGCCACAGGCACCGCCCTGCACATACATTTTTAAATCTACACCATCTCCTGTGAGAAGCGAATGGAGAAGAAAGCACGTGGCAGGGCCCCCAAACAGCCTTCATGTTCTAGTTCCTCCACAATCCCCAGTCGGCAGAAGACAGAGAATGCCAAGCCTCCAGGTCAGAACACAGGCACATCGGGTCAGACTATCTTGCCTCCAGCACTGATGATTTCCACCTGCCAACTTCCAAAGAGAAAAAAAGAAAATCCAAGTGGACAGGTGAACAAGGTCCATGCATCATGAGTGATTCTAAGAAGTTTATAAGACTTCTAAATGCTGGTGGGGAGTCATAGCTCACACCTATAATCCCAGCACTCCGGGAGGCTGAGGCAGGTGGACTGTTTGAGCTCAGGGGTTCAAGCCCAGCGTGAGCAAGAGCGAGATCTCTGTCTGTACAAAAAAATAGAAAAACTAGCCGGACACGGTGGCAGGTGCCTGTAGTCCCAGCTACTCAGGAGCCTGAGGGAGGACGATTGCTGGACCCAAAGAGTTTGAGGTTGCTGTGAGCTATGATGACGCCACACCACTCTACCCAGGGCAACAGAGTGAGGCTCTGTCTCAAAAAAAAAAAAAGAAAAAAAAGAAAGACTTAAGACTTCTCATTGGTAAGCATACAGTATAGCAGACAATGTCAGATTCTTGGGCAGAAGATCTGGAACCTAGTGTCGGCTCTACACCTGCCAGGATGTGAACCTGAGCCTTGCCGTCTCAGCCTTGTCTCCTCAACTGTGAAGTGTGCTAGTGACATTAGCTCTAAAACCCTTTCCATCTCTAAAATGCTATCATTCTAATAGTTGTCCTATGATCAGGAAAAGATTGGAAGCTGAGGGAGCTGAGATGTGTATGTGCTTGGATGTCTGTGCACACGTGTTCTGGAGAGGGTGGTGGCATAAAGGGATAAAGCAACCTTGCTGGTTGCTCTGGCCCTGTTATGGCACTGTTCTTCCAAAAAGCCTTCTACATGATACCAATTTTCCACTTTTTGTTTCACTGCTAGTTCCTATCAATTACAAATTAATTTATGTTAATAATCATTTTAAAATGCCAATGCCTCTATAAGGGGTAAGGGAAATCAGCCTTTCATACTTTAGTGTGAATTATTTCATTGGCTGCATACTTTCCTGTGAACATCTAGTGTGTCTCAGTAGCCATTTAGATTAAAGGGTGAAAGGAACAATTAGGGAAGCAGGTAGACAGTGTTGGGGCGGACAAGGCTTTGGTGTGAGGTGGGCCTGGTTTCAGGGTTGCTCAGAGCAATAGGAAGATACTGGACAGGGGACAAACGCTGAAGGGGTACGGAGATACAAAAGCCAAAGACTGCCAGAAGTGCAAGGATCCATGCCTCTGGATCTTTCCCCACGTTCTCTTGCATCTTTTCTCTCATGGGGCACAAACTCATGCTAGGTTCCTACAGGCTTCTGAGGGGACTTAAGGTTCATTCAAAATATGTGAAAGGGCGGCGCCTGTGGCTCAGTCGGTGGGGTGCTGGCCCCTTGTACCGAGGGTGGCGGGTTCAGACCCGGCCCCGGCCGAACTGCAACCAAAAAATAGCCAGGCGTTGTGGCGGGCACCTCAGCTACTGGGGAGGCTGAGGCAGGAGAATCGCTTAAGCCCAGGAGTTGGAGGTTGCTGTGAGCTGTGTGAGGCCACGGCACTCTACCGAGGGCCATAAAGTGAGACTCTGTCTCTACAAAAAAAAAAAAAAAGTGAAAAATGCTCAGATTGCCAAACATTCATCTTACAAATTAATTAACAAAAAATAGCCCATTTGTAATTTGATGTCTTCCCACATGTATATACTTAACTGTGGAAAAGAATGTGGGGGTCAGACAAATGAGGCTTCTCTTTTCCTCCACATTACTGGAAAGGTGAATTGTCTGGCATAAGGAAGAGAATCAAGCAGAAAATCAAGAAATTGTTTTCAAGATTTACCAAGATAAAACTCCAATTTAGAGGCAGGCAACATTAGAACCCACCTACTCTGAAGATAGCTACCTCTTCTAATAATAAATGAAATAAGTTATATAAAAAACATAGCACTCCCTAATGATTAAAAGGCAAGGCGAAGTTGATGCGTTCTAGAATTAAAAGATATCAGTGTGCTTACAAGCGAAATGACCTTGGCCAAGTCTATAACCTTGCCGAGCCACAGTTTCCAATGAATTACCACCTAAATGAGCTTTATAAACAGTAAAGTGCTATCCAAATTTTAGCTGGTAATATATATATAATAAGAATCCCACGTAATATGTAATAAGAAAAACAGCTCTAACTATGTGCCAGAATTGTTCTTTACATGCATTATTTCATTTAATCCTTCGAGCTCACCCTGAAAGGAGAGCACTACTACAGGTACACAGTATAATGTGTGGTTATGGTTATGTATTTGGTCTCTAGAGCCAGATAAAGACAGTGCTGAGTTAAAGGCTGGGCCACTCTGTGGTTCTGGACAAGTTACTAAACCTTTCTGAGCTTCATTTTCTTCATTTGTAAAATGAAGATATTAATAGTACCTTCCTCATGGGATTATTTTGGGGATAAAATGAGATAATGAACGCATGGAACATAATTAGCACAGTGCCCAGCACATAAAAAAGTAATAAACAAATGTTAGATGTTATATTTATTCTCATTTTACAGCCTTGCCAAGATTAAGAGCTTTACCCAAGGTCACACAGTTCATAAATGTAAGGGGCTCAAACCTAGTTCTGTTTGACTCAAAGCCTCTACTTTTAACTGCTGTTTTATTTGAAAAATCTTGCCATTGATTTTTCTGACCCACAGATAATTGAAGCAACATACTAATTATCATCATTTGTTTTGCTTTTATTAGGTTCCCACTTAAACTGTTAGTCTGTAACCATAAACACTCAAGGAAAGTATTTTCTGTAGAGAGCATCTTAGAGAAAAGATATTAAAGTACTATTTGAAATACTATTTGAAGAGACCCCTCAAAGAAATCCATGGTACAGTTCCAGCATCAGGAAAGCATAGCAATAAACTCATCACTTAGGACTTCAAAATCATTCATTTAAATTTCATTGTCTTCTCTTTTCAGCCAAGCTCCACTGATGAAGAGCGTTAAGTGACCAAAAACACCAGCATAGAAGAAGGAAGAACAGGGCATCTGGGTAATCCGCACACTGTAATGTGCTTCCCCCAAAAGGTTAAGGGATGGGTAGAAAATTGAGAACTACAATTTTTTTTTTTTTGGCCGGGGCTGGGTTTGAACCCGCCACCTCCGGCATGTGGGACCGGCGCCCTACTCCTTGAGCCACAGGCGCCGCCCAGAGAACTACAATTTTTATAGGCAAAAATGTTTAAAGGAACATAACTAACTTAAAAAATATGTGTTAACAAGAGGTTCACATTATTGAACTCCTCAGAGAGGCGGCAGGTAAAAATAGACCACGGTTGTAGTAAGGAATAGAAATCCCTCTCTCTTTCAGAATAAATGAACAAGGCTTCTTTGTTCTTTTTAAACAATAATAAATCAGAAGAATGGAATCACATGTGGGTAGGCTGAGAGTGTAATCATTCTGGATTGGCCAACAGACTAATGCCCCAAGATCTTAATGGATTTTTTAATAGATTTTTTTTTTTTTTTAAGCACAGTTGTTATTTTCTTTTTCAGGGCCACTTTTGAAAAAGCTCTAATTGTTGCAAAAAGTCCTGTGAAATGCTTTTGAAGAATCCTGATTAACTGATAAAGACTAGTCAAAGAGATTTGCTTGAGTTCAAATTCATTTGATTCATATTTATATATTTAAATGGGTTAACCAATGATAAGTTGGGATTCTGTGCATTTCGTTGAATGTTACACACATGTATGTGTACCCTCACATCCAGTCCTCTTGCAAGGAAAATCAGCTTTGATTGCCCATTATTAATACCCCAAACATGAAAGTCTTAGAGTATCTATTAAGAACAAAGTATATGTGTAAGAATACAACTGACATTGTAGTGGAACAGAAAAGCCACTTTTTTTTGTCTCTGCTTCCTTCTGATGAGCATGTGGAGACTGGGTGGGTAGCTCAAGCCTAACACTTTGGAAGGCTGAAATAGGAGAATGGAGTGAGGTCAGGAGTTCAAGACCAGCCTGAGCAAGAGTGAGATCCTGTCTCTACAAGAAAAATAGAAATAGGTAATATGCACCTGTATTCCCAGCTACTCAGGAGGCTGAGGCAGATCACTTGAACTAGGAGTTTGAAGTTGCTGTGAACTAGACTGATGCCTCTGCACTCTAGCCTGAGTGACAGAGCAAGACCCTGTCTCAAAAAGCAAAAAAAAAAACAAAAAAACAGGCTCAGCGCCTGTAGCTCAGCAGCTAGGGCGCCAGCCACATACACCGGAGATAGTAGGTTCAAACCCAGCCGAGGCCTGCCAAACAACAATGACATCTACAATCAAAAAGTAGCTGGGCGTTGTGGTGGGTGCCTGTAGTCCCAGCTACTTGGGGGTCTGAGGCAAGAGAATCACTTGGGCCCAAGAGAATCACTTGGGCCCAAGTGTGAGCTGTGACGCCATGGCACTCTACTGAGGGCAACTAATGAGACTGTCTCAAAAAATAAAAACATAAAAACATAATAATAATGAGGATGTGGAAGGAAGCTTAGAAGACCCAGAGAAAGGCATTAGGAATGGATGTTAGCCAACTCAAGGAAGGCACAAATTGGAACGTGGTGCATTTGCCTTGGGCTGTGTTTGTAATGCCCCTTCCCTGAGACTTGCTTTTGCCTGGAGCTTGCAGTTCATCAGAGCAGAAAGAGGCAGCAGAGCTACCAGTGGGAGCCACTGGTTTTGGTAAACAATGAGCCATCTTCTCCCCAAAGGGAGCAGATCAGAGGAGACATAATAAACTATGAAGGGAAACTCTCCAGCAGTTCACAGACAGCCAGGATAGAAATTGCCTCTCCTGATTGACCTTGGCTGCTGCACAAGTGTTGAACATGAGCTTACATTGACCTTGGTTAATGGGCAGAAGGATTCAGGTGTGATCTGGGGCACACAGCAACTCTTAGAAGACTGCATAGGTAATAGCTACCTAGGCTGCTAGCCACAGCTAAGTAATTCTCTGCTCAAACTAATCTTGAGTTCAGTTTGGACTCATTCTGACAAGGATATGTGTTAAAAGGATTTCTCACCAGCTGGGCTCCAGAGTTAGAGTTGTTCTGCCCTACAGAGCTGGAAGGAGATAATTGCTCTGAAACTATTATAATTGCATTCATAGTACATCTGGACCCGAGTTTGTTCACCCTCAGAAAACCTAAAATGGAAATAATACAATTATCTGAGTTAAAGACAATTTAATAAAAAACAGTACTGAAGCTAGGAAAAGGAAATTCATCTTTTATGCCATTTCTTTTGCCTAGCAATGGAACGTGTGTCTTTCATAAAGATGAAAGACGTATTAAAGGCTGAAGAGAAGGTGTTGTTTTTCATTCATTTCAGCGTTTGCTATCATCTGTTGTATGCAAAACACTGTGCAGGGACTGGGGACACCAAAGCACTGGAGTGAGACTTTGCCCCTGTTCTAAAGGAGCACGCTGGCTAGGAGTGGAGAAGAGAGAGAAAGATGTACACCAGTATCCATGACACAAGCCATTGTGAAACAAATGAAGCCAGCAAGTATTATAGGGATTTTGAAGTGTCTGTTTAACACATTCCCTCCATTTGGGGAAAACAGTCCCTGGACTATCCATTCAGTCAAGCTTCTGCACTTATGTTTATACCGTGCAGCCAGTTCTCCTGGCCAATCAGATTCTCTCTCCCAGAAATTTAAAAGCAGGACTCACAGAAGCCAGTTGATCTCTGTTAGTTTTTGTTTTGTTTTGTTTTGTTTTTTTGAGACAGAGTCTCACTATGTCACCCTTGGTAGAGTGCTGTGTTGTCACACTCACAGTAACTTGAAACTCTTGGGCTCAAGAGATTCTCTTGCCTCAGCCTCCCAAGTGGCTGGGACTACAGGCACCTGCCACAACGCCCAGCTGTTTTTAGAGACAGGGACTTGCTCAGACTCAGGCTGGTCTCAAACCTGTGAGCTTAGGCAATCCACCCGCCTCAGCCTCCCAGAGTGCTAGGATTACAGGCATGAGCCACCACACCCGGCCCCTCTGTTAGCTCTTGAACTGAGACAATAGTGGAGGGGGAAAAAAAAATGAAAAGGAAAAAACCCAACAAAGTAATGAAATAGACCTACTCAAAGAGGTAGAGGTAAGAATCCATGTGGTGAGGGAAAGAAGAACAGAGAGAGGGTGGGTGCAATGGCTCAGCCCATAATCCCAGCACTCTGGAGGAGGGGGGAGGGTCAAGGCAGGTGGATTGCTTGAGCTCAGGAGTTTGAAACCAGTGTAAGCAAGAGCAAGACCCTCTCTCTACTAAAAATAGAAAAATTTACCTGCATAACACCTGTACTCCCAGCTACTTGGGAAGCTTGCCCAGGAGTTTGAGGCTGCTGTGAGCTACGATGATGCCACAGCACTGTACCCAAGGTGACAGAGTGAGGCTCTGTCTCAAAATAAAAAGAAAGGAAAAGGAAAAGGGAAAGGGAAAGGGAAGGGAAATCGGGAGAGAGGAGGGAAGGGATAAGCTCTGGTGGAGGCTTCTGTTAGGATGTTCCTGGTTCTGAATAACCCCTCTTTCACCTTCCCCTAAGACTGGATCTAAGGGGTTTCTTTTTCTTGCATCCGATACAGGGAAAGGGAAACTCAGTGGTTCAGCTCAGTCTTTCTCAGTGGCCAAGGGCTGTACTAGTTCTAGATGCACAGTGAATAAATTGAATGCACAAGGAATTTGAGACCTAGTAGGGATACAATATTTAGTAGATACTATAAAAGAGGTGCTGAAAGGACTCTGGAGAGGGAACAGTTTTTAATTCTTTAGGAGAATTTTTGGAAGACTTTACAGAGGATGTGGCATTTGATCTAAACCTTGACAGATGAGTAGGATTTTAACAGGTTTGGTGGGATCATGCATCTCAAGGAGAGGAAAATATCCTTCCCACTGAGAAGGCAGGAAGGTTATATTAAGATGTCATTTCTACATTTCATTGCCCCTCTAATTTTCAGCCAGACTCCAGAATGGCAAGCTAGTTTGCTCCCTGTGACCTGTGGGCCAAATCCAGCCTGCCCCCTGTTTTTGTAGAGTACAGCCTACAAGCTGAGAATGGTTTTTATATTTTTAAATGGTGATTTTAAAAAATCAGAAGAAGTGTAATATTTGGTGACTTCTGAAAATTATAGGAAGTTCAAATCTCAATCTCCAAATACAATTTTATTGGAACATAACCACTCTCATTTGTTCACGTAGTGTCCACAGTTGCCTTTGCACCACAATCACAGAGTCAAGTACCTGCAACAGAGAACATATAGTCTGAAAATCCTAAGGTATTCATATCTGGTCCTTTTCAGAAAAAGATTGCTGACCCATCCATGCCCTATGCAGCAGCCTTCTGAGGTTTCCTTTGAACATTTGGGATGGGAAAGATGGAGCATTAGAGGGAGTATAATAGAGACAAAACGGTGAATCAATATGGGTTTCATATAGCTATTTTGTGAATCATCCATAGTATTGGAGACAGTCTCACTCTGTTGTCCTGGGTAGAGTGCCATGGCATCATTATAGCCCACAGCAATCTCAAACTCTCAGGCTCAAGTGATCCTCCTGCCTCAGCCTCCTGAGTATCTGGTACTATAGGTGCCCACCAGAACGCCCGACTCATTTTTCTTTCTTTCTTTCTTCTTCTTCTTCTTCTTTTTTTTTTTTAATTAAATCATAGCTGTGTACATTAATGCAATGGTAGGGTACAATATGCTGGTTTGAAATATACAATTTGAAATATTTTCATCAAACTGGTTAACATAGCCTTCACGGCATTTTCTTAGTTATTGTGTTAAGACATTTACATTCTACACTTACTAAATTTCACATGTACCCTTGTAAGGTGCACTGTAGGTGTGGTCCCACCAATTATCCTCACTCCATCCTCTCCCCTCCCCTCCCCACCCTATCCCCTTTCCCCATATTCTTGGGCAATAATTGGGTTATAGCTTTCATATGAAAGCTATAGCTTTTCATATGAAAGCTATAACTTGGTTTCATAGTAGGGCTGAGTACATTGGATACTTTTTCTTCCATTCTTGAGATACTTTACTAAGAAGAATATGTTCTAGCTCCATCCATGTAAACATGAAAGAGGTAAAAATCTCCATTTTTTTTAAGGCTGCATAATATTCCATGGTATACAATTTATTAATCCATTCATGGGTCAATGGGCACTTGGGCTTCTTCCATGACTTAGCAATTATAAATTGGGCTGCAATAAACATTCTGGTACAAATATCTTTGTTATAATGTGATTTTTGGTTTTCTGGATATATACCTAGTGGAGGAATTGTAGGATCGAATGGCAGGTCTATTTTAAGGTCCCTAAATGTTCTCTAAACATCTTTCCCAAAGGAATGTGTTAATTTGCATTCCCACCAGCAGTGTAGAAGTGTTCCCTTTTCTCCACATCCATGCCAACATCTCTGGTCTTGGGATTTTGTGATGTGGGCTAATATTACTGGAGTTAGATGATATCTCCAAGTAGTTTTGATTTGCGTTTCTCTGATGATTAAGGATGATGAGCATTTTTTCATGTGTCTGTAGGCCGTACACCTGTCTTCTTCAGAGAAGTTTCTCTTCAAGTCCCTTGCCCACTCTGAGATGGGATCACTTGTTCTTTCCTTGCTAATATGTTTGAGTTCTCTGTGGATTCTGGTTATTAAACCTTTGTCAGAGACATAACCTGCAAATATCTTCTCCCATTCTGAGGGCTGTCTGCTTGCTTTACTTACTGTGTTCTTGGCTGTGCAGAAGCTTTTTAGTTTGATCAGGTTCCAGTAATGTATTTTTGGTGTTGCTTCAATTGCCCAGGGGGGTCCTCCTCATAAAATATTCACCCAGGCCAATTTCTTCAAGAGTTTTCCCTGCACTTTCTTCTAACTGGATCTTGCTCTTGCTCAAGCTAATGTTGAACTCCTAAGCTCGAGAGATCGACCTGCCTCGGCTTCCCAGAGTACTAGGATTTCAGGCATGAGCCATCATGCCCAGCTTGAAAAAGTATATTAATACAATGAGCTATCAGTGTTGGTTACTTCTGAGATGTGAATTATGAGGAACTTTATAAAACAATAATAATATCAAGAAAACCCACTTTGTGCCTAATTTGATGGCTCATGCCTATAATCCTAGTACTATGGGAGGCTGAGGCAGGTGGATCTCTGGAGCTCAGGAGTTCAAGATGAGCCTGAGCAAGAGCAAGACCCAATCCCCACTAAAAATAGAAAAAATAGTCGGGCATTGTGGTTGGTGTCTGTAATCCCAGATACTCGGGAGACTGAGGCAGGAGGATCACTTGAGCCAGAGTTTGAGGTTGCTGTGAGTGATGTCACCACAGCACTCTCTCCAGGGTGACAAAGTGAGACTCTGTCTCAACCGCAACAACAAAAAGAACAACCACTTTATATCAACATGTACTGTGTTCCAAGCACTGTGCTCATTGCTTTACATATATATCATCTTATTTAAATTTCCCAAGAATTCTACAATGTAAGAACTATTATTGCCCTCATTTAAAATGAGGAAACTGAAGACAGGAGAGTTGAATAACATGTCCAAGATCACATAGTATTAGGAGAGCCAGAATGTAAGTAAACACAGGCAGCTGGAAGCCAGCACTTTGTCTCTTTCAAGCACACCACATTTTGACTTCTTCCATGATGCATTTCTTTTTTTTTTTTGAGACAGAGTCTCACTATGTCACCCTCAGTAGAGTGTCATGGTATCACAGCTCACAGCAACCTCAAACTCTTGGGCTTAATTGATTCTCTTGCCTCAGCCTCCCAAGTAGCTGGGGCTATAGGTGCCACAATGCCCAGCTATTTTTTTGTTGGAGTTGTCATTGTTGTTTGATAGACCTGGGCTGGATTCGAACCTGCCAGCTCCAGTGTATGTGGCTGGCGCTGTAGTGGCTTGAACCACAAGCACCAAGCCATGTGATGCATTTCTTGTTAGAATTTTTTTAATACTGACCATCTATTACCTTTGTAATCAGAAAAAACATAACGCTTAAAAAATAAATACGTGAAGCACCTAGCATACTGCTTGGCATGTAGTAAATATGGTGACAGTGAGGAGGAAGAAGAGGGGGGAAGTGATATTTATTGAGCTCTTTCTATAAGTCAAATCCTGGTTCAAGGTAGCAGAACCTTTGCGTGCTAATTTAATTGAGGAGGAATTGAATAAACTGTTATTGCTGGTATCATGCCTGTCACCAGCAGGTGTTTCTCATCTGGGGCTATGTAAGTCTGGGAAGGAGCATGGCTCCCAGGCTCCGTTCTGAGGGTTAGGAAGACATGCTCTTAGTACTTCCACTCCTTCCTTGGGATTTCAGGTGGTCAGAGAGTGAGTGTGAATGGGTGGGCCAGATGACTGCTGGGGTCCGGAGGAGCAGAGTTCTAAATCTGGCTCCAGAGCTGATTAGCATTGTGGCCTTGCTCTGGCCTTTACTTTGTCACAGCTGGAAATATTTGTCCCACTTTTTCCAATTCCACCCACATAAGAAACAGGATAGTAAGTATTTGAGGCCACTGGGAAGGCCCTGCCACCCACTGGCAGGCCTCCCCATCACAGCCTAAGCGTCTCTCATGAAAGAGTCATTTCTTTGGGTTAAAGTTCTGCCACGGAGAGGTGGCATATTAAGCTACTGACACCGTGGCAATTTAATTTCATGGAATCACAAGATGTTAGAGCTAGGAGTCACCTAGAGTTGAAAGCCTCATTATTTGTGCATCTAAATTCATCCTTTCCTTTCTCCATCCTCAATGGAAGAGGTGTCCCAACTCCTGTCTGAGCTAATCCCTCTCCCTGTTCTCTGAGTCCCACCAGCCCTCCGTCCGTCGCACAGACCTCCCTCCCTCCAGGGTTTGCTCTTTCCCACGCAGCTGGCACCGCTCTGTCTCTGCTGCTTCTCTCCATCAGTATTTAAATGAGCAAAACTCTCTCATCCCTAATAAAATAAAAGAGCCTTGTGGGGCCCCACACCTTCTGCAGCTACTCCCTTCCCTCACTTCTGTCCTTCTCGGGCCAGTCTCTGATAAGAAGTTCCTGTAAACTTGGAGTGACACACGGGGTATTTAGGACAGGCCTGGGTTTGTCTGAGACCTGGATCAGCCTGGAGGAAGGAGAGCAGAGTGGCAGAGAAATTGGTTGAGGAATGAAGGAGAGGAAAGTAGAAGGTTCCTATGAATAAACTGCCTACGTCCTAATTTTACCTAAAATTAATACTAGCTCTGCATAAGTATTAGTAAATTATATTAGGGCAAGGTGCAGTGGCTCATGCCTGTAATCCTAGCACTCTGGCAGGCCAAGATGGGTGGATTGCCCTGCGCTCACAGGTTTGAGACCAGCCTGAGCAAGAGTGAGACATCATCTCTAAAAATAGCTGGGCACTGTGGCAGGTGCCTGTAGTCCCAGCTACTTGGGAGGCTGAGGCAAGAGAATTGCTTGAACCCAAGAATTTGAGGTTGCTGTGAGCTATGATGCCACAGCACTCTACTGAGGGTGACAAAGTGAGACTCTGTCTCAAAAATAAATAAATAAGTTACATCGAGTTTGGGTGCTTGCTCCAAGGATCTTACCTGGCACCGTGAGGGAGTCCAGTTCCTCCCACCTCGCTGCCCTTGAATTGCTCGCAGCTTCATCTGGATGCTCAGGGAGGTATCAACACAGGGCAGTGTGTGGTGAAGGCTAAATGGATGGTGTAGGTTAGTGATCCCCAGACCACAAGCATAAGCATCATTTGGGAGCTTCTTAGCAATGTACATTTTCAGGCCCTGTCCCAGACCTACTGAGTCACAGACTCTGGGGTCCCACCGACCTGTGTTTCCAGATGCCCTCCAGGCGATTCTGACGTACACTGGGCTTTGAGGACCACTGGTGTAGGCTATAGGAACCACTGTAAGCTGAAAGTTAAGGTCAGATTTGTGGGACATATGGCGTTTACATTTGATTCTGATCAATGTGATAGACCAAAAGATGGATGGTTATTCAGAACGAGTAAACCAGATGAACAAATGCACAGATGTTGGGACACATAGCTATAGAAAGAGGGGAGTGTGGGGGTGTCCAGGGGGCAGAAGGAAGGGAAGAATGGGCAACCAGGAGCCACAGCCAGGCTGACGAGGAGGTCCCTGCAAGCATGGTGGTGGCAGGGAGCCTTGACTACTGGCCAGTATCTGGAGAAACAGAAACCTCTTCTGCTTCTCTGTATAGAGAGGGCTCCACCTGCCACATCTAATTTCTTTCTTCCCTTTACCTTCGCAGGCATTCTCTCCGAGCCTCTCATCTCCGGAGGCGAGGGTCACCCCTCTCCTTTGATCTTGGCAGCTATGATCCAGGACTGCGTCTCTTTCCCTGCCTCTTCCTTCTTCCTCCAAACCCACCTCTTCACTGCTGCTACAGATAAAAAATTATAAACCACTCTTTTGAAAAACTGTTTCTAGAGAGGCTACATGATTTGAACAAGTTCCTATTCAAAGTGTCAGGGGAGCTACCCCTGCCTCTTAAATTCTGACACTGTACCAGGGATTCATTCGGCAGGAATCAGAGAATGGTTTTCGGAGCCGGCTTCACAGTTAAGTTACACAGGGGCCTTGTGCAAGTGGTGTGACTGGAGGCTGCTCCCTGTAGGAAGTCCCCTCCAAAGCCCAGAGGAATCCTTTAAGGTGGTGCAGCCGTGCTTCCCAGTGGGACCTTCTCTGAAGACAGCCTCCAAATGCAGTGCCTTCAGGCTCTGATGACTAGAGCACCTCATTCCCAGGGAGGCAACTTGGTGTTGAGCCATGTGCAGTGGGCAATGAAGGCGCTGGAGGAAGGGATTCTTTTTTCTCTTAGTTTTTCATCAGAAGACCAAGGTTTTACACCCAAGCTTGCCTATTTACTAGCCAGATAATACTGTCTGATTTCTCTAACTTCTCTAGGTGGCCCTGTCTGTAAAATGCAGATAGTAATGCCCAGAGCCGCTAAGAGGAGCAGGCCAGAGGTGACAGTGCATTCTAAGGGATACAGCTGTGCTGGCTTCTGAATTGGGCTCCCTGTTCCTCTGTCCTCTCCCAGTCCCATTAGACCTTATCCAGTGCTATGAATAGTTTTTTCCAAAATATGACTTTCATTAAATTAGGGGATAATATTTCAAAATGTTAATTGATGACTCCCACCTCCACTTAACCTCTCTACCTTTCTTTCTTTCTTTATTTTTCTTTCTTTCTTTCTTTCTTTCTTTCTTTCTTTCTTTCTTTCTTTCTTTCTTTCTTTCTTTCTTTCTTTCTTTCTTTCTTTCTTCTTTCTTTCTCTCTCTCTCTCTCTCTTTCTTTCTTTTCTTTCTTTCATTTATTTTTGAGACAGAGTCTCACTATGTCACCCTTGGTAGAGTGCTGTGGTGTCATAGCTCACAGCAACCTCAAACTCTTGGGCTTAAGCGATTCTCTTGCCTCAGGCGCCCACCATAACACCCAGCTATTTTTTTTGTTGTTGCTGTAGTTGTCATTGTTGTTTAGCAGGCCCGGGCTAGGTTCAAACCCTCCAGCCCCAGTGTATGTGGCCTGCACCCTAACCACTGAGCTATGGGCGCCGAGTCACTTCCCCACATTTCTTACCACTCTTCACCTTTCAGGCGG
Source organism: Nycticebus coucang (assembly GCF_027406575.1). Lineage (NCBI taxonomy): Eukaryota > Metazoa > Chordata > Mammalia > Primates > Lorisidae > Nycticebus > Nycticebus coucang. Next base: position 51,874,675 of record NC_069784.1, on the reverse strand, counting down.
TCACCAGGTGGTGTGAGGGACAGGACAGAGACATGTGCTTATGAGCACTGGGGTCCTGGCCTTTCCTCACCACAGACCAGGCCCTGGTAGAGCAGGCCCCAGACCTCCAGGAACAAAGATGTCCCACGCAGGGGACAGTGTGAGGGTAATAGTGGGCAGGGGCCAGCTCCCTTTCCCAGAGCCTGTTGAACCCCAGACGTGGTCTCACACCCTGAGCATGGGGTGCTGACCCACCCTTCTTGAGGTGCTGTTTTCACCACAGACTGGAATGGGGGTTCAAGTAAAGTTCTATTTTAGTTCTCCAATGTTTTAGTTTAACATTTGACATTTAAAAAATCTGTTTTTAGGGGCACTCTAAAGGCTGAGCTGGGTAGATTGCTTGAGCTCAGGAGTTCAAGACCAGTCTGAACAAGAGAAAAACTAGCAAGAGAAATGGAAAAACTAGCCAGGCATCATGGTGGCACCTGTGGTCCCAGGTACTCGGGAGGCTGAGGCAAGAAGATTGCTCAAGCCCAAGAGATTGAGGTTGCTGTGAGCTATGATGCCATAGCACTCTACCCACAATAACAGAGTAAGACTCTGTCTCCAAAAAAAAATTGTTTCTAACCATGTTGCTTCCCTTGTCATAGGACCTCGGCTATAAGTCTTCACACTCCAGTCCAGGAGTTAGTCTGTCTCCCTGCAATCTGATCTGCCCTCCCCATCCCAGCCAATGGGTCAGATTTCCCAGCCTTGTCCCCAACCCATTCCTGGCTCCTGAGCTCCAGCTAGGTGACCCAACTCCTCACTAGGACCTCCTCCTCCAAATCCCATAGCTTCCCCTAGTCTTTGTCTCCTCACCTCCCTCACTTCCTATAGTTCCTCTCACTGGTGACGGCCCACAAGAGACCAGACAGAGAAGCAGAAGCCTGCAGTCCTCCTCTGCTTTCTCCCCACAGCTCATCAATCACAATGTCCACTACAGCCGACTTAATAAATAAACATTTCTGGATTCTCTTTCTTCCTCTGTATTTGTACCCCCTCTCTTTATTATTTTTTATTTCAGATTAATATGAGGGTACAAATGTTTAGGTTACATTGTTTTCAATTCTAAAGTAAAGTTCAAGGGGACACGCTGAACACCCTCACATTGTGCAGATTAAGTGAGATCCTGCCAATCGCCCTCCCTCATCTGCCTCATTATTTTTGATTCTGACTCAGGCTCCTGCTTCTTCCCTTGTCATCCCCTCCTCATCCCTCATCCACACTGCAGAGAGGTAACAGAGGGTAGGGTTTAGGAGTCTGGACCTGGAAATAGAATTTCTATCTTCTTTGTTCTTATTACAGTCATTTCCTGTGTTAAGAACAATTTTGTAGGTTTGTTCTTAAGTTGAATTTGTACATACATTGGGAAGGGTATATATACCTATTACATGTAATAGCTTGCATGGAAGTGAAAGTCATACAACAGTCCAATATTTTTAACTCGGGGACTTACTGTAATCACCTTTGATTTATAACTTGGGGACTGCCTATACTTGACTGACTTCAGACAAGTACGTGCATCTGTCTGGGGATGATAAAGGTTATCATGAGGCATATTTATAAATCACATTTGGTCCTAAATGATGCCAACAATGTATGTAAGACATTGCTATCATTCCCTTTCCAGAATAAAAATGTGATATGTCATTCCCTGTGAAACTTCTCAATGATTGTCCTGTCCTCTGGATAAAACCCCAATTCTATAGACTGTCATCAGAGTTCTGTGATCATGTTATCTGGAGTCATCCTAACTCCTTTTCTAGACCTCCCACCCCCACCCCCAAGCCTCCTCCTAAGGAGCCTCTGCACCTGCTGTCAGAGTTGTCCCTGGTGCCTGCAGCTCCCTTGGCCCCCTTGTCACCCACTGAGCCTGCGGCTCATGACCCATGAGAACGCCGCCCTCTGCACACTCCTCTTCCCATTCCTTGGTTGTTGCACCTCTCACACTGTAATAGACTTTTTTCTTTATGAGACAGCTCCTCCAATTAGACTACAAACTCTTTGAGGGAAGGAAGGATGTCTTATTTATCTTTCAAGCATGCAATAGATATTTCAAAAAAAAGTTGTTCAATAAATCAGTGAAAGCCATGTTCATCCCTGCTTCTTTTTTGTTTTTGTTTTTTTGAGACACAGTCTCATTCTGTCACCCTGGGTAGAGTGCCATGGCATCATAGCTCATAGCAACTTCAAACTCTTGGGCTCCAGAGTTCCTCTTGCCTCAGCCTCCCAAGTAACTGAGACTATAGGCCACTACCATAACACCAGCTAATTTTTCTATGTTTAGTGCAGACGGGGTCTCATTCTTGCTCAGGCTTGTTTTAAACTCCTGAGCTTAAGCAATCCACCCATTTTGGCCTCACAGAGTTCTAGGATTACAGGTGTGAAACACCATGCCCGGCCCATCCCTGCTTTTAAGTTTCTTTGATGCTATTTCTCACCCCCATCTGTTTAGATTGTACCAAGTCTTCGAGGATCAAATCAAGCCCCTTCACCTCAGAAAGCCATACCAGGCAACTTAACAAGGCAACTCTGACAATGCTATATTGCCTTGCAAAGCTTCCTGGTTGCTTAAAGCATGATTATGTTCTGCCCCATATTGGAGCTATTCTCATACAGATGGACACTGGTTCCTTATTAAAGTACGGGCTCCTTGAAGGCCTGGACGTAGCTTTCCAAGCTTATTATCCCTTTTGGTTTCAGTATAGTGGTTGCTCAGTAAGTTGTCTACTAAATAACAAGTCTGAATGAAGGAATGCAAGAATGAACAAGTAAATTAACGTGTTCCTTGTCTTAACTTATTGTATTAATAGCAGTTACTGGTTTTATGCACTCGGTAGGATAGAGTCATATATGATTTGGGCTTATTATGTAATGTATTCTTTCTGCAAGAGATTGTAAACTCAAGATCAAGGGCTGCCTTATAGGAGTTTTTCCCACAATGATAGTGCTGAAAAAAATAGTAGAAGTTTTGTAAATACTTCTGAGGAATTGAACCAGCCCCTCTGACTAGGAATGGAAGTTACAAAGTGTAAAAAAAGAAATTGATGTGGTGTATTACAACCAGTTCTATCCCGTGTATGTGCTTCTTTAAGGTGCTGTTTTTCTTCTGCTCAAGTCTGTCTCTCTAGCCTGCGGCTGAACATTACAACCGCTCAGTTCCCACTGCTCTCATCCTATCTAATGCCAATAGCAGTTTTCCTGGGGATCCTTCTTCAGCTAGAGCCTGCCATTGCCCACTCCTATCCTAAGTTGATCCTGAGGACGAAACTTTGGCTTTATTATCAGCCTGCAGACCTGGTAAGATCAGAACAATTATTTTTATAACAATAGCAATAACAACAATAGCAATAGCTGCTTTAAAATATTTTTTTTTTGGTAGAGACAGAGTCTCACTTTACTGCCCTCAGTAGAGTGCCGTGGCATCACATGGCTCACAGCAACCTCCAGCTCTTGGGCTTATGTGATTCTCTTGCCTCAGCCTCCCGAGCAGCTGGGACTACAGGCACCCGCCACAACACCCGGCTATTTTTTTGTTGTTGCAGTTTGGCCGGGGCTGGGTTTGAACCCACCACCCTCGGCATATGGGGCTGGCGCCCTACTCACTGAGCTACAGGCGCCGCCCTGCTTTAAAATATTTTTGTACTTAAAAATATTTAACAGACTAGGCATGGTGACTCAGCCCTATAATCCTAGCACTCTGGGAGGCTGAGGCAGGTAGATTCCTTGAGCTTAGGAGTTTGAGACCAGCCTGAGAAAGAGTGAGACCCTGTCTCTATTAAGAATAGAAAAATTAGCTGAGTGTGGTGGTGTGTGCCCAGAGTCCCAGCTACTGGACAGGGGGAGAAGTGAGGTTGGTTGAGGCAAAAGAATCGTTTGAGCCAGAGAATTTGAGGTTGCTGTGAGCTCTGATGACACCACGGCATTCTACCTATGGCAACAGTGACTCTGTCTCAAAAAAATAAAGACATAAATAAAATAAAAATATTTAATAATAATTGGTTACATTGTACCACAAGAGAGTTGAATACACAGAATTACACGAAATGCTGAGCATTTTCCTGGAGTTTGTCAATTAATCCTTATAACAATAACAATAGCTAATTAATATATAGCCGGGTCTATTTTATACATTTCACATATGTAAACTTATTTTAAGTTTCATCCCAACCTTTTGAAATAGGTGTACTGTTATTGCTTCCATCTTACACATGAAGAAACTGAGGCACACAGAGGCATAGGAGATTCACAAACCTGCCAAAATTACAATGGTGGAAGTGGAAGTGGCTGAGGCTACTTCAAATCTGGGGAGTATGACTTCAGCACCCATGTTCTTTACTGCCATATTTTATTCCTTTGGAGTAGTAATAACGTTACTCCCATTTTATAGATTTATTTGTTTATTTAGCAAATACATATAGCCTGGTGCACTACGAGGCTCTCGGGATCTGGCAGTGAATGAGGGCAGTAAAGTACCCGTCATCATAAAGCTTCTTTTTTAGATGAGGAAACCCAGACTGCGGGGGATAAATACTTGCCAAGAGAGGTTGTTCAGTCTATAAACAACAACTTGGGACCGCTGGGTCTGACTCCAAGCCTTAACCCGAGGCATACTGCTTCCCTGATGGGAGCCCCCTATCATGGGAAGACCTGGCAAGGATTAGTGCAGGTGGGTGGGTGGCCTGTGCCGACACTGAGGCCCACACACAGCAATTACTGATGTCTTCCTTTCCCCTCCTTCTCTGCCATCCTCTCTGCCTTCCCCTTCCCCTTACCACTTCCCTGTGCCTTCAAGGGCCCCAGATTAGGATTTAGCTTTGCTGGGGGCACTTGGGCAGAGAGATTGCTGAGCAGAAAAGCCCACCACCACCGCTGACTCTGAGCATTGCTTTACGCATCCTTAAACTATCCAAACTGCTTTGATTATCACCAGAAAAAATGACGTAGTAATCCCTCTCTCTTCCTTCTCCCTGACAGTGGCCCCAATCACATCTCTCCTTGACACACAAAGCCTGCACATGAGAAAGTTCTGTCTCAGGTCTGTCTCTTGTGCCATGTCCCCCTCCCGGGGCCAAGGGGCCATCCCTACACATCTTGCCTTATCACCAAAGTAAGTCCCCTCCCTTCCTTTGGAAGTGCAGCCTACAGCTGTTTCTCAAACTCGTATCCCTTTGGTTGCTTTTAGGAATGTCTAATCTTTTCTCTGATGAAGATTGGAAGAAGAGCTGTTTTGGGCCACACATTAAATACACAAACACTAATAAAAGCTGATTAGCCAAAAAGAGGTTCATGCATACTTTTATGATATCCAACACCACAGATCAGCAAAAAGAGGTTCTCACAAATCAGCATGCAGCCCTGGGCTGCAGGTTGAACACTCCTGCTTAGATCCTCTCCACATTCTCCTCATGATGCTTCACTTCATAAGTTACAAAACTCAACATGGTTTACATTCAGAAAGAGTCAGGACCATTGCCAAGATCAGGAGCTAGCCTAGTGGCCCTTCTGAGCAGGGTTCTGTTGAAGACTCTCTGGCCTGAGTGATCTGGAAAGCTTGTATTATGCAGCCCAAGCAAATGCCATCCTGGGGATGGGCTGGGGTCCTGGGAAAATCCCAGCTGGGGCCTGGGGACTAAAGAAGGGTGATGTGGACAACAGTCCCACGGGGGCTGTTGCAGGCTGAGGCTTTCTCCCTCCCACAGTCCTGTGCGTGGCTTTCACAGCTGTCTGGGAGGAGCTGCTTTGCTCTTACTGAGGGGCTCACCTGCCGTGCTGGTGTGAGGCTCCCCATCACGCAGGCTTCAGGGAGCTCTCTGAAGATGCCTGGTGGCTATAAGTGAAGTCCTCAGAGGAATGGTCAAAAAGAGGGAGCCAGGCAGAGGCTTGGGAGGCATGGTAAAGAAAACTCATATCACCTCCCTGAGCTATGTGGTTTGACTTTCTCTTGTCTCAGCAACTTTTCAGCAATGTAGGGAAAAAGCAACAAGCACGTTTTAAATCTTCATTTACATTCTCTCCAAGCAAGGACTGAGTACAGGTGGTTGACTCAGAGGAGTGAGGCTAAGGAGGAGGATTAGGACATTTGGGGTCTGTGAAGGTTGAAATAAGGAAGAAGAGAATCCAGTTCACAATTGCTTTGTGTATCTGATCACCACTGTGAGCAGCCAGACACCAATCCTACTTAGGAAGCTGTGAAGAGCCCTAGAGAATGCGTCTCAGACTGGCAGCCTGCAGAGTGGAGAGAGGAGTATTAATCCACCAACTTCTGCTCTCTGTTGATCAAGTGTTGTCTTTGGCTGTTGAGTTCCACACACTTTCCAGTTTGCATGTGTATGAGACCGCCGGCCCAGCAGGTTCCTGCAGGCAGCGGTGGCAGAGAAGCTAGAAACAAAGTGAGTGCTGCTCCCAGCACCTAAAGAAACCACAGTGCTGCCGGATTTCACTTGCTCACAGCTAGATGCTGCTGCAACGGCTGAAATAGTAAGGTGGGCCTAGAGGGCATAGGTAGGGCCCCGGATTCAGGAGATAAATCTTTTCTCCACCTCTCTCTGTCTTTACATTCAGAGCCTGCCAACTCTTTAAAGACTAATTTAGACTCTTTCCATGAAGTTCTCCAAAGGAATTTAGTTATAGCCAAAGCACATTCACTAAGTATGATAGCACTTACTTCTGTTTGATCTGCATGACATACTATAATCATTTCACTCCTTGTTTGATATCTTAAGGGCATAGACTTCATGAATCCCACCCCCAGGGCCGTGTGCAACAGTGCATGCAAAACAAGCCTGTCATGTTTATTGAATTGAATTTATAAAAATTATTGGCAGTAAAAGGCAGAAGATTTGTACAACCCAAGAGAAAACACCACCACTTACAAAAGTTAACTTACAATGGACAAAAGATTTAAATTTAAGACATGAAACTATAAAAAAGAAAGTATGGCAACAAACTCTTAATGATATCAACCTTGGGAAAGAATTTCTGAAGAAGACCCCAAAGGCAATTGCAGCAACAGCAAACATAAATAAGCGGGACCTGATTAAGTTAAAAAGTTTCTGCACAGCTAAGGACATGATCAGCAAAGCAAAAAGACAACCTTCAGAATGGGGGATGTTTGTATGCTACAAATCTGACAAAGGGCTAATAACCAGAATCTACAAAGAACTCAAGCAAATCAACAACAAAAAAAGAACAAACAACCCCATTAAAAACTGGGCAAGAAACATGAACAGAATCTTTTCTCATGAGGACAGGTGAATAGCCAAAAAACACATGAAAAAATGCTCATTATGTCTAATTATCAGAGACATGCAAATCAAAACCACTTTGAGATATCACCTAACCCCAGAGAAAATGGTCCACATCACAAGGTTCCAAAGCAACAGATGCTGATGTGGATCCAGAGAGAAGGGAGCACTTATGCCCTGTTGGTGGGACTGCAAATTAGTACATCCTTTATGGAAAGAAATAGGGAGAGTCCTCAAAGAGCTAAAGGTAGATCTTCCATTTGGTCCTACAATCGCATTACTAGGTATCTGCCCAAAAGGAAAAAAGTCATTTTACTATAAAGACATTTGCAGTTGAATGTTTATAGCAGCCCGATTCACAATTCCAAAGATGTGGAAACAACCCAAGTGCCCTTCAACACGTGAATGGATTAATAAAGTGTGGTATTTTCTTTTTATCCATAGAAAAGATGGAGATTTTGTATCTTTTATAACAACCTGGATGGATTTGGAGAACACTGTCCTATGAAAAATATTACAGGAATGGAAAAACAAGCATCGCATGTGCTCATTGCTAACTTGAAACTAGTAGATTAACAACTACATGCTCACTTGACAGTAAAATCCAATTAAATTGAAGAAGAAGGGCAGGGGAGAGAGTTTGACAAGTTCTCACCTGAGGGGAATAATGGACGAGTATATGGTCCACTTCCTGGGTGAAGAAAATAATAACTCAGACTTTACCTTAAAAATGCAAACAATATAACCTAATCATGTGTACCCTCATATTAATCTAAAATAATTTTTAAAAGAAAGCAAAAATAAATTGTTGGATGTAAGAACTCTGCAGTTTCAAGCATTTACTTTCTTATCAGAACCGTGGAAGAGGAGAACTTGTCCCCCCTTTGAAGGGGACACTTTCTGTTTGAAGGCCTCACGGTTGTGGGACTGCACTGCTCAGCTGGTAGTCTCATCCCAGCCCTTTCTCTCATTGCAGCCCAGCTCATCCCTTCTCCATGAATTCTTTCTGGGACAGATCTGCTGAAATCACTGAATTCAAATCCACAGATATCAACCCAGAGCCTTCCATGGCTAACTCTTGTGATTCTCTATCCCTTCTTTTTTTCTGTTTTGTTTTGTTTTGAGACAGTCTCACTCTTTCACCCAGGCTAGAGTGCCGTGGTGTCATAACTCACTGCAACCTCAAACTCTTGGGCTCAAGCCGTCCTCTTGCTTTAGCTTCCAATAGCCAGGACTATAGGCGCCTGCCACCATGCTCAAGAAGTTTTTCTATTTTTACTAGAGAAGGGGGTCTTGCTTTCAGTCAGGCTGATCTCAAACTCCTGAGTACAAGCAATTCACCTGCCTCAGCCTCCCAGAGTGTTGGAATTACTGTACCTGGCCGCTCTCTCCTTCTGGACAAAAATAGAATTAAAAGACTTTCTTCCCCCATTTCCCCTAGATTTGGAAAGTGATGGAAAGTCCCTGTGCTCTCCCACTTCTGTTGGCCATGGCACTCAGAGGCAAAAGTCTAATTTAGGGAGTGGCTTGGATCACTGGGACTAACCTTACTGCCATCCTGAGACAAAGGTATTCTGGGAGTTGAACCAATGACCTTGATCTTCTTAACACAATGCTTTAGCTGACACTGACTAACCCATCATCCACTTCTTGTCATCTATACTGATGAAGGGAAGGACCGGACATAAATAATAGAGAAACCATAGGCAATCCAACTCAACAAGAAGCTGCTGAGGGCATGTGGCATGCCAGGCCTGGATCACCCAGCAGGGTGCTCTGGAAAGAATGTTACATCTGGCCTTAGAAATCCTGGGTTTGAATCATGCTATTTGTTAGCTTTGAGATCTCAGGGGAGTCACTTGACTTCCAGATATCTCAGTTTCCTTATGTGTAAAATTAGGATTTTCAAGAACCACAGATACTATATTTGAAAGCACTTTTATAAATTGGTAAGTGTGTGTACTATTGGTTTTCATCTGAGAAAGAGAGACCTGGTCTTTCCCCTTAAGGCTCTGAACTTATGGCTGAGCCTAACTGGGTTGAATTTCCCCAGAGAGAAAATTTCCTTAAGAAATTAATTCAGGGCCTGAGCCCACTACAGAGCCAAAGGGAAACTTCTTGTAAGAATAATCCTCCTTCTCTGCATGTAGTTCTAACTTCCCAGTAAGGCAGGGTTTGCTGATGTTCATCCATCTGAGCAGGTCACATCTAACTGTTACAGGCAAGGGCTCATATATATAAATTATGGAGAATTGACACATATCTTTGGGTAGACCCCCAAATAGGAAAGAAATAGATGATAGATAGATCCATTGATCCATCGATCGATAGATAGGTAGATATTCTGGAGCAAATTGTCCTGGACAAATGGATTAAAAACTAAATTTGACCGTAATTGGCAGAAACCTTCTCCCCATAAATCCCACTTGATTTGGGAAGATGTGTATATTCTGACTGGAGTCAGTCAGACCTTCAACAACTAATTAAGTTGTAGAAATATTAATGGTCATACTCATGTTTGTCTGGTACTTAACATATGAGATGAGAAACTAGAGTTACCCAAGTTTAGAAACCCTATAAAGTAGTTAGAGTTTGGAAAAAGTTGAACAAAGTTAGGAGGCTTTAAAAAAGAAAATCAAGATGGGCAGATTAGGGGATCTAATTTTACTAGAAAATTTTATTAAGCTGAGAATAAAAAAGAAAAAGATGAATAAAAAAGTTGTGACATTTGTTTCTTTGATATTTGTTGAGTATGGGGTGATAGCTGCTGGGGTGTGTAATAGACCCCAATTATCTGGCGGTGCACCCATCACCTGCTGCTTAGGCTCACAGCTGCAGCAAGGCCCTGGAGCCCTGCAGTGGGGACACACTCTCCCAGTAATGTCTGGATGCCTGAAGGTTATGCAGCCCCCAACACACACTCTGAGGCAGCTTACAATGAACAACCAATTATTGGGAACAGGAGTAGAAGCTGGATTCCTGGCCTCAAGTGGGACAACTCTGTGGTGTCTTTCAAGCTCTGAGCACCCTGGGATCATGATCAGGCTGGACACACAGCTTGTCTCATCTCCCCCATTCCCCTCACAGAGATTTCTTCTGAGAGAGATGCCTCAATCCATCCTAGAAGAATCCTCATCGCAGGGTCTGCTTTGGAGGAGCCCAGTGGGAGACAAAGGGCAATGATGAGTCAATTAGAAGCAGTCTCCACTGCTGGGAGCCTGTTCTGGGGGAGGATACAGACAAATATACAGGCACTTACAATGCGAAGTGGCAGTGATAGCTTCTGAAGATACACGCCGGTGCTCTGGGAACAGGAGTGGGCGCAGAGGCTCATGCCTGGAGCCCCTGTACTCTGGGAGGCCAAGGTGGGCGGATTGCTTGAGCTCACCTAGCCTGAGCAAGAGCAAGATCCTGTCTCTGCTAAAAAAAAAGAAAGAAAGAAAGAAAGTGAGAGAGAGAAAAAAGGAAGGAAGGAAGGAAGGGACTAGATGGGCTTCATGGCAGATGCCTGTAATCCCAAGTGCTTGGGAGTCTAAGGCCAGAGGATCTCTTGAGCCCAAGAGTTTGAGATTGATGTGAGCTTTGATACTACGGCACTCTATTCTGGGTGACAAAGTAAAATTCTGTCTCAAAAGAAAAATTTAAAAGTTTGTATTGTATTTCCAGCAAAGGAAAAACAATGGAGAGTTTTGGGTGAAGGATACATGATAAAACTTCTATTTTTTTTTTTTAAATCTCTGGGCTGTAATCTAAAGATAGGAACTTAAAAGAAAGGCTAATGGTAGGGACATAACATCAATTAATATTTCAGTTGCATGTAATGGTAAAAGCCAGAGTATTGGCATTAGAGATACAGGGATTTAAGTGTCAGCTCCAACGTTTACCAGCTTGGGCAAATTATTTATTCTCTCTAAACTTCAGTTTCCTTAAATGTAAAATGAGGTCACTAACAGTACATTACCAGAGTAGGTATGTACATTGAAAGACCTAATAAGGAGAATTTTATCACTTTTTGCCAATATATGGCACCTTGTAAGCACTATCAAATTAATCTATATTGTCCACATGGTCTGAACTTGGGTAACAGTAGTGGAAATGGACAAATATAGATGGACAGATGTGGTGGCATGCACCTGTAATCCCAGCTGCTGGGAAGGCTGAGACAGGAAGATCTCCTCAGGCCAGAAGGTCAAGTCTAGCCTGGGCAATATAGCAAGACTCATCTCTTTAAAAAATGTTGATGGATTCAGGAATTGTAGGAGGTAGAATTAAAGGGACATAGTAACTGGTTCTATGTGGAAATGAAGGGAAGGGAGATATCAGGGTTGGGGAGCAGGTAGATGGCAGTCTCATTGTGATGAGACTTTGGGGGAGGCAAAGATTCTGAATGAAAGCTAAGTTCAGTTTTGGACGTGTTGCTTTTGAAGAGCCCACGACATACCTAAAATGGAATTGTCTGGCAAATAACTGTATACAATAGGCTGAAGTTCAGGGGAGAGATCTGAGTGGGACATACATAGGTAGGGTGGAGGAGAGAACCCAGGCAGTGTGTGCTGGGAACAGAGAAGAGGGCCAAGCACTGGGCTGGGCCCTGGGGACAAGGAGGAGAAGACAGGACTCTCACTTTCAGGGCATTCACAGTCAGGGGTGGGGGCAGATAATTAAGCAGATCATTGGAATACAAGGGATATATTTTGAATTGAACCTATGGGATAGATCCCAGAAGTCAAGGAGCTGAGGATGGAACAAGTACACTAAAGGTCAAAGCTAAAATTAGAGACAGTCAGCAGGGTGGGGATGGGGCAAAGAAGGAAAGGGTGGAACAACTTGGAAGAGACTGCCTAATACTCTTAACCCAGAAACAAAGTAATTGACTGTAACATCTCAGCATATCACAGCACCTAGAGAGTTTCAATGCCTGGGATTCCTTGCTTCTTATGCTGTGCTATCATGGAATCCCCAGTTCTGAGGAACCCTACCATGAAAGGCCACCGTGGTGAGGAGCTGAAACCAAGCAGACACCCTGCTAAACTAGAGTGGCTGTCTAGTTCTGCAAATGGTGTTGTATGCAAAACTTTGTTTTGAAAACAAAATAAAACAAAACAAAACAACTGTTGTGCCTAAGAAAAGAAAAGAAAGCTATTGACTTAAGGTCAATGTATAGATAAAGAATCTGGAGGGTAGGAGGCATGGCAGCTCACTCCTGTAATCCTAGCACTCTGAGAGGCCAAGCCAGGTGGATTGCTTGAGCTCAGGAGTTCTAGCTGGAGATGGTCCTAAGCAAGATCACAAACAAGACCCTGTCTCTACTAAAAATAGAAAAACTAGCTGGGCATTGTGGTGGGTGCCTCGAGTCCCAGCTACTCGAAAGTCTGAGGCCAGAGGATCACTTAAGCCCCCCCATTTTTTTTTTTTTTTCAGTTTTTGGCTGGGGCTGAGTTTGAACCCGCCACTTCCAACATATGGGGCTGGCACCCTACTCCTTTGAGCCACAGGCACCGCCCTAAGCCCCCAAATTTGAGGTTGCTGTGAGCTATGAAGCCATAGCACTCTACCAACAATGACAGAGTTAGATTCTGTCTCAAAAAAGAAAAAGGAATCTGGGGTCCAGAGCAGTTGAGTAACTTGCTTAAAATCAGCTTAAAATCACATAGCTAATCAGGGATCAAGCTGGGTCTAGAATCTAAATTTTTGATTCTCAGGCCCGTGTTCTTTCTCAAGATGTCTGAGCCCTTGTACTTCTCATTTGCCTAGTCTATGATCATTTGTATCTTCAGATTTTTCTGAACTGTATGAAAAAAATGTGTTTTTTCAAAAATCATGAGAGCAAGGCATGGCAGGGATATTACAGAGCAGCAAGTAGAATCGCTGCTGGATAGCCGGGCGTTGTGGCGGGCGCCTGTAGTCCCAGCTACTCGGGAGGCTGAGGCAAGAGAATTGCCTAAGCCCAAGAGCTGGAGGTTGCTGTGAGCTGTGACGCCACAGCACTCTACTGAGGGCGACATAGTGAGACTCTGTCTCTAAAAAAAATAAAATAAAAGAATCGCTGCTGGAAAGGAGGTGGTCCTTCACAGTGGGGCCCTCTTGGTTCCTCTAGAGGTAACAGCTGAAAGTTAACCCAGGAAGAAGCTCCCGAGACTTGCAGGGGACCCAGGCTTGTCTTCCTGTTGAGGGATCCCTTTTCGTTACAGTCCACCTAAATTTGAACAAATAGTGCAATAGTACAAGTTCTCCTGTAATGTGTGTTAAGAGACCATTTCTCCCCAAAAGGTAGAATCATGACTCTCATACAGATTTATTTATTTATGTATTTTTAATTTTAAAATTTTTCGTGAATTTTGCATTTAATTTTTTTAGTTTGAAGGTCTTTTTTTTTTTTGAGACAGAGTCTCACTTTGTCACCCTCAGTAGAGTGCTTTGATGTCACAGCTCACAGCAACCTCAAACTCCTGGGCTTAAGTGATTCTCTTGCCTCAGCCTCCCAAGTAGCTGGGACTACAGGCACCCACCATAATGCCCAGCTTTGTTTTTAGAGACCAGGTCTCACACTTGCTCAGGCTGTTCTTAAACTTCTGAGCTCAGGTAATCCACCTGCCTTGGCTTCCCAGAGTGCTAGGCTTACAAGTGTTATTTATTTATTTTTGAGACAGAGTCTCATTTTGTCACCCTAAAAGTAGAGTACTGTGGCATCACAGCTCACAGCAACCTCAAACCTTTGGGCTATGTGATTTCCTTGCCTCAGCCTCTCAAGTGCTGGGACTATAGGCCCCCACCACACACCTGGCTATTTTTAGAGGCAATGTTTTGCTCTTGCTCATAGCTGGACCCAACTCCTGAGCTCAGGCAATCCACCCACTTTCGCCTCCCAGAGTGTGAGGATTACTGGCGTGAGCCACCATGCCCTGCCTTCTCATACAGATTTAAAGTGAACACATCAGAGATTTTATTTAAATCAATGAAGGAACTAGGCAGTTATTATAACTGGTTCAAAAAAGAATCCAAAGAACATGTGTAGGTCAGGAATATTGAAATGAATGTGCAAAAAAAGGCAAAACTGATTTCTCCCATAGTGGATGTGGAAGTCCAGGGAACCCATACCCAAAGAGACAGAATTTGAATGTCTACAGACAAGAATTATTTCAAATTGCTGTCAGTTATCTACGAGTTACTGAGTTATAAAAACAGTTGCAACAGGCAACACATAGCAGAAGGGTGTGCCATAGATGACACAAAGTTTTCCAAAGATGTACACATTTTTTCCTACATTTATTTGAAAAGCAGAGATACCTTTTACAGACAAAACATAGGGATCTCAGGTTCCTTTCCTTGTGTTATATACATAAAGATACACCAGTGTGTGTTTACATGCACAAAAGAGTACTTAATACTTACCTCAAGCAATATTTACCTCATTCTATTAGCTTGTTAATGCTGATAATCCACACAAACTATGTCATGACTCATTAATGTTGACCACTCAGGAATGAACGGAGGATTCAGCTTGTAAACAAGGGATGAGACCAAATTCCTCAGAGAGTTCCTCAAATTCTCTGTGAAGAACGAGCAGCTTCCAAATATTTCACAATTTTCAGTCCTTCATATACAGACTGATACTTTTAAAAAACACAATAAAACAAATTATTAGGCAGATTTATAAAATTCAAGCCTCCCCCTTTTTTTGAGACAGTCTCATTCTGTCACCCTGGGTAGAGCACTGTGGCATCATAGTTCACAGCAACCTCAAACTTTTGGGCTCAAGGGATCCTCTAGCTTCAGCCTCCTGAGTTGCTGGGATTACAGGCACCTGCCACAAGGTCTGGCTAATTTTTCTTCAAGAGAGCTAGGATTACAGGTGTGAGCTACTTTGCTGGGCCCCAATCTTTTATCATTAGATTCAATAGACATAGAACTGGATGTTGGTGCAAGGTCAAATTCCTATTTAAAAGTTTCTGAACTTACTGTGTTTCTACACACTGGAACAGTGGTGCTACTTGGGAGGCTGACGCAAGAGAATCACGTAAACCCAAAAGTTTGAGGTTGGGCGGCACCTGTGGCTCAAAGGAGTAGGGCACCAGACCCATATGCTGGAGGTGGTGGGTTCAGACCCAGCCCCTGCCAGAAACTGAAAAAAAAAAAAAGTTTGAGGTTGCTGTGAGCTATGATGCCCTAGCACTCTACTGAGGATGACAAAATGAGACTCTGTCTTAAAAATAAATAAATAACACTTGTAAGCCTAGCACTCTGGGAGGCCTGGGCAGGCAGATTACCTGAGCTCAGGAGTTCGAGACCAGCCTAAGCAAGAGCGAGACCAGTCCTTGGACCACACTTTGAGTAGCTCTAACTAGATGACTCCTAAGGGCCCTACCAGCTCTGACGTTGCAATCATCTTTTTGTTTGCCAGGAACTGCTGCTCCCTCGGGCTACCTCAGTGAGTGGGGGCACTAAGAGAGACACACGTGACAGGAGCATTTGGCAATAGTGGCCTCCCAGGGAGGGAAATGTCACATCAGCACTGAAAACTCTAACATAGAGGCGGCCCTGCCTCTCTGTGCTGCTCACCACAAGCAGGGCTGGGCTGTCCTCTCCAGCTGCTCCTCTCTGTTCATCTTCCAAAAGCTCCTCGTGATACTGACTGAATCTTTTTTGGAGTTTCCCAGATCAAGTTCCTGAGACTCTCTTATTGCCCTATTTAATTGTCACTTCCATTGCATTAGAACTTTGTTCACTACTGGGATTACTTGCCATCATCCAGACTGGCTGCCTTTATGTTAGGTGTGACCATGGATCTAGTCTGGGGGCAAGCTCTTGTGGTACAGGAATGGCAGCCAACCTTCAAGGGCCAGCCCAGGGCCTCTTTCCTCAGCACTGCAGCCCATGGGGAGGATGAGGCCAGTTTTTCTTTGAAGAGGACTTTAAGAAAATTTTAGGGCAAGTGGCTAGGTGTAGTGGCTCACACCTATAATCCAGCACTCCAGAGGGCTGAGGCAAGTGGATTGCTTGAGCTCAGAAGTTTGAGACCAGCCCAAGCAAGAGCAAGACCTCATCTCTACTAAAAGTAGGAAAATTAGCCAGGCGTGGCAGGTGCCTATAGTCCCACCTACTCAGAAGGCTGAGGCAAGAGAATCGCTTAAGCCCAAGAGTTTGAAGTTGCTGTGAGCTATGACACCACAGAACTCTACCCAGGGTCACAGAATGAGACTCTGTCTAAAAAAAAAAAAAAAGAAGAAGAAGAAAGAAAAGAAAGAAAATATTAGTGCAACCAAAATACATTTTACCATTCTTTATTCCTAAATCCTGAACACAAATACCTTTGTACACCTGGAGGCCACTGTTTAGGAAATTGAAGAAGGCTGACGCTGTCACAGCATAACTGCAGACACAGACTCTGTGACTTCACTACTGTCCTACCCTAGAATTAGAGTAAAGAAAATTTTCCAGACCCAGTGGGGGCAATTCTGCATTTCTCTAAAGTCAGGATACGCTTTTTTTTTTTTGCCTTTGTGAAGTGTACTTTTGAAGACATTTGCAAGTCTTCAAGCTCTCAATTAAACAATATTTTATACTACCCCACCTATAATATAGTAAAATAATTTCAGAAAAATGATGAAAAACTCCAGGAAAGATATAGAAAAAGGAAAGTGTACTGATATATAAACAGTGGGCGGTGAACACTTTCTCCAAAGCTAAGAGAGAATCATTGCCCACCATAAATTAATCCAAATCTGAGAAAATTACAATTTAACCCTTATACTTTAAGGCTTATCCATGAGTTGTCACAGCTAGTTATGTCAAATCCTTGAATGCTAGAGTCTGTTTTTACATTTCCACCCCATATCCTTTTATTTATTTCATTTCATACCAAAATGAACAGGCCTATTACTTGATGTGTAGATTTCCTAGGCTTGTCTACATCTCCCAAATAAAAGATGTAATGTGTATAAAGTGCTTAATACAATGTCTCTGCCTAGTAAGCGCTCAATAAATGTTAACTCTGACATACATATATATTAAATCTATACCAGCAAGATTGCTTGAGTTATTTTTTTGTGCAAGTAGCTGTATTGATGCCTGCTTAGGTTACAGCTATCTTCATTACTCAGTATGACCTGCTTTCCTCTTAGGTTTAGCAAGGTGGTGCGATGGTCTCTTCCACCAGTTTTTCAGCGCATCTTGGTAGGTCTTTTACAGCCTCACTAACACCCTGCAGTTATTAGTACCAAGAATTCACTGTGCACAGTGGGCACCCAGCAGACACTGCTGGCTGGCTGGCTGACTGACTGATTGATTTACTACACCTCCCCCTACATCCCATAATAATTTCATCACTGCAAATTCAAGAACCTCCTTATCTACATCTCCTCCATCCAGAGCAGCTTTCCTAGATCTCCCTGCCTCATTGACTCACCATCTCATTTCACCCTTTCTTCATTTTCCTGGACACTCTTAACTTGGTATTTCTCCCCAGACTATCATTTTTTATTATTATTTTATTATTATTATTATTTTAATTGTTAAATCATAGCTGTGTACATTAGTGCAATCAAGGGGTACAATGTGCTGGTTTCATATACAATCTGAAATATTCTCATTAAACTATTCAACGTAGTAGACTATCATTTTTTACTCAGCACACACACGTTATTTAGTTTTTGGAAAATATTCCCCATTTGCTCCTCTATCTTAACGTGGCTGTACCTATTTCTGTGCTGCCTGCTAATATCAATGAGCATTAAACAAACAAACTTTTGTTTGTTTGTTTTTTGAGACAGAGTCTCACTATGTCACCCTCGGTAGAGTGTGGTGGGGTCACAGCTCATAGCAACCTCAAACTCTTGGGCTTAAGCGATTCTCTTGCCTCAGCCTCCCAAGTAGCTGGGACTACAGGTGCCTGCCACAATGCCCAGCTGTTTTTTGGTTGTAGTTGTCATTGTTGTTTGGCAGGCCCCGGGCCAGGTTCGAACCCGCCAGCTTCGGTGTAGGTGGCCCACACCCTAGCCGCTGAGCTACAGGTACCGAGCCTCAAAGAACAACTTTTAAAAAATGAAAAGCTCCATGTAGACTTCAGGAAAATTAAAAACATACTTTTGTTTTTTTGAGACAGAGTCTCAAGCTGTCACCCTGGGTAGAGTGCTATGGCATCATAGCTCACAGCAACCTCTAACTCAGGCTCGAGTGATCCTATTGCCTCAGTTTTTCTATTTTTAGTAGAAATGGGGTCTCACTTTTCTCAGGCTGGTCTTGAACTCAGAGCTCAAGCAATCCACTCATCTTGGCTTCCCAGAGTGCTAGGATTATAGGCATGAGCCACCGCACCCAGTTAAATACTTACTTTAGACCAGGGGAGAGAAAGCTTTCTTAGCTCATCTTCTCTATGAAGCTGTGTTTGGGTGAGTTATTATTATTATTTTTTTAACTCTCTGAATATAGAGTGGGGGTTGGGATGGGATGAAGTCTTGGCCATCTGGATGGGAAAGATTCAGATGCTGAAACAGATCTCTGGAGTTAATGAATTTCACAGTCCTTTGCCCTTATTTCTCTTTAGTCTGAGACTAGGAACAGACACCTGGTGTGGGCTCGTTAAGTGGCAGGCATAAGGAAGGAAGTGAGAAAGAGGTGGAGCAAACTTCTCTGCAAACTGCTCTCTGAAGGAAGGCAGCTCCCGCAGCCTCTTGGCTCTGTGTTGAGCTCAGCACCAAGGTTCACGTGCATTTACACACCTGCCGCTTTTTTTTTTTTTTTAATCCAATCTGACCTAATTACAGGAATTCATTGTATTTTCATACATATAATAATCTAGCTTACCCTATAAATAATTCATCTACAATTCAATTAAGTAGTCAAGGAGAACAAAATGTTACAATAAACATATTTTTAAATAAGATAGAATGTGTATAATTAGACATAACACATACCCATATCTTAGTGTTTGATTTGCATGATAATACAAAATAGGTCATTTGAGGCTATGCCAAATATCGGGCATTAGATGACCTTTAAGTTCCTGCCAAGCTGGAGAGTCTGTGATTTTGTGATCTGAATGAAAAATGAAAAATTTACTGCGTCATCCAAATGTTTGCAGGAATCCAGCTGTTTGCTATCAGGTAGACAAAACACCAAGACAACTGACAGAGGCATTTTATTTCCATCCAGATGTTTTTGCATTGTGTTGATTTAGCCTGACACATAGCAAAGTTAAGTCACTTACTCAAGACTTGTGACAAAAATCTTCTAAATATGCTGGCAATAAAATTGTTTAGAGTCTTGCTGTTTTAATATCAGTAGCACAAATGTTTTGCTACTGCCCTGCTGATAGTTTCTGAATCCATGAAATGAAAATAGTGAATTCAGTGCTCTATTCTCCAGCTCTTTGCTGTCCTCACTGTCCCTGTCCCTCCAGCCCCTCCCCCCGACAAAAGGTCTTTGTTAACCTGAGCTCTGACCCAGGACAAAGTGGGCTCCTCCATCACAGAGCTGTGCATTGTGGTGTTTGTCATGGAGGCTGCTTCTGTTCACGGTGACCACCCGTCTCTGGGACGTTGCTTTCTCGGCCAAGGGTTGGACAGATCAGAGTTTCTAGTCATCCTAAAGGTTGATTGCAGTACAGGCAATCTCAGCCACCATTCATCCTCCCATCATCATGGTTGATAATATAACTCATCTAGATTTGGCTGTGATTCACAGGCCTGGCTGAGGTGACTGATGCTGGACAAAAGCCCTATCTACACACCCATAAATCTAAACACTGTCCTTGGGTTTGAAGCTGTAGCTACTATAGGCAGAGACCAGTGCTGTTTGCAAATCAGCCTCTTTGACTCAGCTTCTTCTGGTTGCCTTGATTCCCACTGCCTGTTTGCTGCTCTTCCCAGGCCCATGCGGTACCTCTCATGCCAAGATGTCTCAAGCTTGACCATTCAGTTTGAAACTGTGCCTCTAAAGCATCTTCCTCTATGATCCTTCATGGCTTCTTTTCCCTAGCCCCCCCACAGCCTCGCTTCCTTTACCCTGGTCTCCCTCCAGCTCTCTGCACAGGCCTGGTTGTTGCCTGAACCTGGAGAATGTGGCTTTGAGTGCTGGGAGGGCTAGTTCTGAACCAAATTCCATATGCAACCTTGAGGAAGACACAACTCCGGGGGTCCCACTGTCCTAATCTTAACATGAGAGTTCACGTTTAGTTGGACTAAATCAGGTCTGAGGTCCCTCCAGTTCTAAAATTATATTATCTCTCTAATGCTGTTGGACTGGCTGCCTTCCAAGGTGCCAGTGCTCATCACTCTATCTAGTTGTTACACAGGGATTTGAGGAGGGATGAAAAAAATAAGACTCCAGGTCTATATCTTGAAAAATTATAAAATGTGTCTGCTACCTTTCTCGTCTTCACGAGCCCCTCTTTTTTCTTCTGTGTTGAATTTAAAACTCAGAGACTTAAACATATATGCATTATGACAGTTCTGTCACTTCCTCAAATTACACAGTAAAAACAGAGAAAAGTGCAGGTTAGCTTAGATCCCTGAGTGTTATACAAGTGATACTGCTTCTGGGCCCAGGATAGGGGGTGCATGGTAGAAAGAGGAGAGGTGGTGCACGCAGGAGCTAGAAGGGAGTGAGAGCTGATGGGAGAAGAGACACAGAGTCCAGGGGAAGGTGCCTGAGTTCAGGTGGGGGCTCACCTGGAGCATCCAACCAGCATTCTCTCTGGAATTTAGATATGTTAATTCCACTTGAGCTAACACCCAACAAAAAGAAATTTAGCATATGAACAATGTTTGGATGATTCTAGTGTTTAGACTTTCAGATAAACAATCTATGATATTAAAAGTTTGTCCTTTTTTGGCAAGGATGGTGCAGGGGAGATCACATTAAATGCTTCTTCTAACGTAGTTATGCAGATAATATCAGGTTAATGAACATCCAGGGCAGTTTTCAAGAAGTCACAAAGGGTATCAGCCTAAAGAGGGAGTGTTGAAGTAAAGAAGGGGCCACTTTCCTACCCTCTCCTTAGGTGAATGAAGCAATGTGGAGAGGGGGTTGCTGGTTGTTTTTATTATTTGAAACAGAAACAGTGATTGGCTTTCCCAGAATATACCCCAACAGTGATTTAAAAAAAAATTACTGGGATTATCCCTAATTCAGGCCTCTAAACTCAGGGATGGTCCTGAATAAGCAGCTCTTTTCCCAAGTCATACAGCAAATGCGCATCTTTTGTAGAGTTACACTGGATGACAATGGAATACCCACCTCTGTTTGGAGCCAGTCAGAGAAGTTATCCTGCTTTGGTGACAGGGACCACCGCTGAGGGAACAGAGTATGGCCAGGGAGGGTCTGAGTCACTCTTCTGCTCGTCCAACATGTACATACATCCTCACATGCACTCCTTGTTTTTCTCTTTTTCTCATTTCTTGTGTCCATTTCCTTATCTGATAATCCGTTGATTGAGGGTTTGCTTAAAAATCTATCAGCATCCCATTACTCTCCAAATTAGCTTCTCCATGGCCAGGAGGACCTTGGGTCAGGATATTTCCTGTCCCAAAGTTTCCATGGTGAGTGAAAGCAAGAGCGATCTTTGGGGCAATTGGGAGCAGAGATGCTGCCCTTAGTGCAAAGGCCGCTACTAAGAGTCCTCTTGGATTTGGGGTAGAGTCGGTGGGAAGAATCAGCCTGAGGAACTGAATTGGATTGGACCAGAGCAGAGGTGTAAGGAGAGAAGAGTGAGTGGTTGGCTTTGGCAGTGGCTGCTGGTTGAGTCAAGTCAGGGATGGAACTTGGTGCCAGAGATGCCATGGTAGACCACCTACATCAGCAGCTCCTGAATCAGAAAGGAGCCTAAAGCTGAAAGAACATGGGACAAATCCAAGCTGGAGTCTCCCAGTGGCATTTTGATACATCATGACCTCTTCACTGTTAGGGAGATGGTGGGTCCAGAAAGAGCATGAGAGAGCATCAATTACGTGTATTTTTTTTTTTTTATTGTCATGGGGATTTGTTCTACAATTTCATAATTTATAAAGTATAATCACATGTATTATCTCATGCAATTTCCATGATTACGCAATATTACTGGAAAGTGTTCATAATTGACTTTATTTTTTTATTGTTAAATCATACCTGTGTACATTAGTGCAATCAAGGGGTACAATGTGCTGGTTTCATATACAATCTGAAATATTCTTATCAAACTGTTCAACATAGCCTTCATGGCATTTTCTTAGTTATTGTATATAGGGATTTGTATTCTGCCTTTAGTAAGTTTCGCCAGTAGCCATTCTAAGATGCACTGTAAGTGTGGCCCCACCCTTTACCCTCCCTCCACCCTAACCTCCCCCATCCTTTCCCCTTCCTTGGCCCTTTCCTCATAGCCTTGTGCTATAGTTGGGTTATAGCCTTCATGTGAAACCTATAATTTAGCTTCAAGTAGCGCTGAGTACATTGGATACTTTTTCTTCCATTCCTGAGATACTTTGCTAAGAAGAATATGTTCCAGCTCCATCCATGTAAACATGAAAGAGGTAAAGTCCCCATCTTTCTTTAAGGCTGCATAATATTCCATGGTATACATGCACCACAATTTGCTAGTCCATTCGTGGGTCGATGGGCACTTGGGCTTCTTCCATGACTTAGCAATTATGAATTGGGCTGCAATAAACATTCTGGTACAGATGTCTTTGTTATATTGTGATTTTTGGTCTTCTGGGTACAAACCTAGTAAAGGAATTATAGGATCGAATGGCAGGTCTATTTTTAGGTCTCTAAGTATTCTCCAAACATCCTTCCAGAAGGAACGTATTAGTGGGCATTCCCACCAGCAGTGTAGAAGTGTGCCCCTTTCTTCACATCCATGCCAACGTCTCTGGTTTTGGGATTTTGCTATGTGGGCTACTCTTACTGGGGTTAGATGATATCTCAAAGTAGTTTTGATTTGCATTTCTCTGATGATTAAGGATGATGAGCTTTTTTTCATGTGTTTGTAGATCGTGCGTCTGTCTTCTTTAGACAAGTTTCTCTTCAAGTCCCTTGCCCACCCTGAGATGGGGTCACGTGTTCTTTTATTGCTAATACGTTTGAGTTCTCTGTGGATTCTGGTTATTAGACCTTTATCGGAGGTATAACCTGCAAATATTTTCTCCCATTCTGAGGGCTGTCTGCTTGCTTTACTTACTATGTTCTTGGCTGTGCAGAAGCTTTTTAGTTTGATCAGGTCCCAGTAGTGTATTTTTGATACTGCTTCAATTGCCTGGGGAGTCCTCCTCATAAAATATTCACCCAGGCCGATTCCTTCAAGAGTTTTCCCTGCACTTTCTTCAAGTATTTTTATAGTTTCATGTCTTAAGTTTAAATCTTTAATCCAGTGAGAGTCTATCTTAGTTAATGGTGAAAGGTGTGGGTCCAGTTTCAATCTTCTACAGGTTGCCAGCCAGTTCATCCAGCACCATTTGTTAAATAGGGAATCTTTTCCCCACTGAATGTTTTTAATTGGCTTGTCAAATATCAAATAATGGTAAGCAGCTGGATTCATCTCTTGGTTCTCTATTCTGTTCCAGACATCTACTTCTCTGCTTTTGTGCCAATACCATGCTGTTTTGATCACTATCGATTTGTAGTACAGTCTCAAGTCTGGTAGCATGATTCTTCCTGCTGTGTTTTTATTGCTGAGTGATGTTTTCGCTATTTGAGGTTTTTTCTGATTCCATATAAAATGAAGTATTATTTTTTCAAGATCTTTAAAATATGACAATGCAGCTTTGATAGGAATTGCATTAAAATTATATATTGCTTTGGGTAGTATAGACATTTTAACGATGTTGATTCTTCCCAGCCATGAGCATAGTATGTTTTTCCATTTGTTAACGTCTTCAGATATTTCTTTTCTTAAAGTTTCATAGTTCTCTTTGTAGAGATCTTTCACATCCTTTGTTAGGTATACTCCCAAATATTTCGTCTTCTTTGGTACTACTTTGAAAGGAATAGTCCTTGACTGTTTTTTCGGCTTGGTTATTGTTGGTATATATAAAGGCTACAGATTTATGGGTGTTGATTTTGTAGCCTGAGACATTGCTATATTCCTTGATCACTTCTAAAAGTTTTGTAGTAGCATCCCTAGTGTTTTCCAGATATACGATCATATCGTCTGCAAAGAGTGAAAGTTTGATCTCTTCCGACCCTATGTGGATACACTTGATGGCCTTTTCTTCCCTAATTGCAAAGGCTAAAACTTCCATTACAATGTTAAAGAGCAATGGAGACAATGGGCAACCTTGCCTGGTTCCTGATCCAAGTGGAAATGATTTCAATTTAACTCCATTCAGTACGATATTGGCTGTGGATTTGCTGTAGATGGTCTCTATTAGTTTAAGAAATGTCCCTTCTATACCAATTTTCTTAAGTGTGCTGATCATAAAGGGATGCTGGATATTATCAAAAGCTTTTTCTGCATCAATTGAAAGAACCATATGCTCCTTATTGTTTAGTTTGTTTGTGTGCTGAATTACATCTATAGATTTATGTATATTGAACCGGCCTTGGACCCTGGGATGAATCCCACTTGGTCGTGGTGTATAATTTTTTTGATGTGTTGTTGAATTCTGTTTGTTAGGATCTTATGGAGTATTTTAGCATCAGTATTCATTAGTGATATTGGTCTATAATTTTCTTTTCTTATTGGGTCTTTCCCTGGTTTGGGGGTCAAGATGATGTTTGCTTCGTAGAATGTGTTGGGTAATATTCCTTCTTTTTCTATATTTTGGAAGAGGTTTAGTAATATAGGCACTAGTTCTTCTTTAAAGGTTTGGTAGAATTCTGATGTAAAGCCATCTGGTCCTGGGCTTTTCCTTTTAGGGAGATTTTGTATAGCTGATGCTATTTCAGAACTTGATATAGGCCTGTTCAACATTTCCACTTCATTCTGGCTAAGTCTTGGTAGGTGGTGTACTTCCAGGTATTGGTTGATTTCTTTCAGATTTTCATATTTCTGAGAGTAGAGTTTCTTGTAGTATTTGTTAAGGATTTTTTGAATTTCTGAGGGGTCTGTTGTTATTTCATCGTTACCATTTCTGATTGATGAAATTAGAGATTTTACTCTTTTTTTCCTGGTTAGATTGACCAAAGTTTTATCTATTTTATTGGTCTTTTCAAAAAACCAACTTTTGGATTTATTGATTTGTTGTATAATTCTTTTTTTTTGAAATTCATTTAATTCTGCTCTGATTTTGATTATTTCGTTTCTTCTGCTGGGTTTGGGGTTGGAGTGTTCTTCCTTCTCCAGTTGCTTGAGATGTCCCATTAAGTTATTAACTTCCTCTCTTTCCATTTTCTTGAGGAAGGCTTCTAGTGCTATAAATTTCCCTCTTAGGACTGCCTTTGCAGTATCCCAGAGGTTCTGGTAATTTGTGTCTTGATTGTTGTTTTGTTCCAAAAATTTGGTGATTTCCTTCTTAATCTCGTCTATAACCCATCTATCCTTCAGCATAAGGTTGTTTAGCTTCCATGTGTTTATATGGGTATGCAGGTTCCTGTTGTTATTGAGTTCAACTTTTATTCCATGATGGTCTGAGAAGATGCAAGGAATAATTTCTACTTCTTAAAATTTGCTGAGGTTAGATTTGTGGCCTAGGATGTGGTCAATTTTGGAGTATGTTCCGTGGGGTGATGAGAAGAACGTGTATTGAGTTTTGTTGGGATGAAATGTTCTGTAGATGTCTGTTAAGTCCAGATGTTGAATGGTTAAGTTTAAATCTAAAATTTCTTTGCTTAGCTTCTTTTTGGAGGATGGATCTACCACTGCTAAATTGGTGTTGAAATCTCCAACTACTATGGAACTGGAGGAAATCAACTTGTTCATGTCTGTTAGAGTTTCTCTTATAAATTGAGGTGCATTCTGGTTGGGTGCATAAATATTAATAATTGAAATCTCATCATATTGAGTATTACCTTTAACAAATATGAAGTGTCCATCCTTATCCTTCCTTATTTTGGTTGGTTTAAAGCATATTGCGTCTGCGAATAGAATTGCAATGCCTGTTTTTTTCTGCTTTTCATTTGCCTGGAGTACAGATGACCATCCCTTCACCTTGAGTCTATTTTTGTCTTTTAATGTAAGATGCGATTCTTGTGTGCAGCAGATATCTGGCTTGAGTTTTTGTATCCAGTCAGCCAACCTGTGCCTCTTTAGAGGACAATTTAAACCATTCACATTAATTGAGAATATTGATAAGCCTTTCGAGAGTCCAGCGGACTTTTTAATCCTTTTGCGACTGTGCAAGTTGGAATTTGATCAGAATTTTCTGGGTGGGTTTACTTTTGTGGTGAGGGTTACACTGGTCTTTATGGAGGATAGGTCTGAGAATATCCTGGAGAGCTGGTTTAGTTATGGCAAATTTCTTCAACATGTGAATGTCATTGAAGTATTTAATTTCTTCGTCATAAATGAAACTCGGTTTAGCTAGGTACAGGATCCTGGGTTCAAAGTTATTTTGTTTTAGGAGATTAAAAGTCGATGACCATCCTCTTCCTGTGTGAATGGTTTCAGCAGAGAGATCTGCAGTTATTCTAATATTCTTGCCCTTGTAGGTGATGGTTTTCTTTCATCTGGCTGCTTTCAGAATTTTCTCCTTCATATTAACTTCAGTGAAATTGATTATGAAGTGTCTGGGGGATATCTTATTTGGGTTGAGTTGTGCTGGAGTTCTGAAACTGTCTGCTATCTGAATTTCAGAATCTCTTGGCATGTCTGGAAAGTCCTCCTTCATAATCTCATGGAGAAGAGACTCTGTGCCTTGTGAAGCCACTTTGTCACTTTCGGGGATCCCTGTAAGATGAATATTGGTTTTCTTTGAATATCCCAGAGCTCTCTGAGAGAGTGATCTGTTTTTGCTCTCCATTTCTCTTCCTCTCTGAGAGCTTGGGAGCGTTTGAAAGCTTTGTCTTCAATGTCAGAAATCCTTTCTTCTGCTTGTTCCATTTTGTTACTGAGGGATTCTACTGTGGTTCTCAGATCTTTGAGGGCTGCAACTTCTTGTCTCAATGTGTCAAAATCTTTGGTCATTTGGTCTTTGAATTCATTGAATTCTTGAGATATCTTTTGGGTTACTGCTTGGAATTCTAATTTGATCTTATTTGCTATCCAGATTCCGAATTTGATTTCTGACATCTCAGCTATTTGTTTGTGCATGGGATCTTGTGCTGTGTCTGCCCCATTGATCCTTGGGGGAGTTGATCTACTCTGATTATTGATATTGCCAGAGTTTTTCTGTTGATTTCGCCTCATGACTGTTTTTCACCGTTGCCTCTGGCTGTCCTCAGAGTTGGGGAGGTGTCTCTCCAAGGTTAGATTCCAGCAGGATCACTCTATTGTTGCTGGATCTTTGTAGGGAGTGGCCCTGTGTAGTTCCCCTGGGGCTGCCCCAGCCAGGGAGTTATGGTTTTAGAAGCAGCTCTGGAGTGTGACACACCCGGATCCAGCAACAGGGCCGGAGGTGGTGCGCACGGTCTGGGAGAGCTTGGCACCCAGTGACTTTGGTATAGACAGCCCAAGGCTTCAGCAGTGTCTGGCCAGGAGAAGGGCTCTGTGCAGAGGCAGGGAGGGATCTGGAGGGCACACAGCTACCAGAGTCCCTGACTAGACGAGCAGGATGGTGTGGAGGCAGGAAGGGTACAGAAGGGAGCATGCATGGTTGCCCAGCTCCCGCAGTTCCTCATCAGGGCATGCAGAGGCCCAGCAGGTGCGGATCGTGGGTCAGTGGTTGCTGCACAGCTCTTATGGAGGTCCAGGCAGCGCCAAGCCCAGGAGTTTGATGTTGCTATGAGCTGTGATGCCCCAGCACTCTACCCAGGGCAAAAGCCTGAGACTCCAGTGTGCCAAAACCAGTCTCATTCTGCCCCTGTGGGTTAAGACTGTAAGCAACTCAGTCCCTGCCTTTAGGCTGCTCAGTCACTAGGTTACTAGCTCCCGCCCGATCCTTGCTCTGTGACCCTTAGGGCAGAGCTTGCTGGGGCAGTTCTCTCACAATGGCTCCCTGTAGCCCACAGCCGAACAGTATTAGCTCTGTCCATCTCAGTGGCTCAGTCTGGGGCCCTAGACAATGCCCAAAGTTCTCCTCACTCCTGCTCTAGCTCTCCCCAAGGCAGTTCAACTGAGTGCCACGTCCAAAAACACCAAAATATTTCACAGGTAAGGCCTTTCCAGTTTGCAGTCTCACTGCTGCTTGTATTTACTGTTGCCGGTGGGATTAGGTCGATAGAACACATGCAACTACTTGCTAGTTTTCCATTGTTTTTGTCCTCCTCTTGGCGTCCAGAAGTCTCTTGCTGACTCCCTGTATCCTCAAAAGGATGATTATAGGCAGATTCCACCAGCCAGAGATGCCTGGAATCTTATCTCCCCAGACTCACCGTGCCCTGTTGCAGGGAAGCTGTTACTCAGCCACCATTTTGGATTGTTCTCCAATTGACTTTATTTTATAGTTCATTTGTTCATTTAATATATTTTGAGAGCCTTTTATGCACAAGGCACCATGCTAGATGTTTGAGATGCTGCAATAGATAAGACTACATCAACAGCTGAAAAGTAATCATGGTGAGTGTGACGGTTTATGCTTGGGGTAGCAAGGCAAGCTTAGCTTGGAGAGCAGGAAGACCTAATTGGTGTAGGGAAGTATTTCCAAAAGAAGTGACATTTAGGAGGTGAGCTGAAAAGTAAGTAGAGTTGAGCTGGGTGAGAGGCAAGGGATGGAAACATATTATAGTTAGAGCTATAATTTATAGAGGACCCAGAGAAGAGAAAGTCAGAGAAAGTAAATGAACTTGGATTACTCTAGGAAATGCAGTGTGGTGATCACAGCACACTGACTGGAGAAGTCAGAAGATGAATCAGAAGAAATGAAGGTAGAAACCACGTTCTTGCAAGCCATATGAAGAATGATGAGTGAGAGGTAGATGAGATGACACAGCTTTATGACTTGGGAAATTGGTGATTAGATAGTCATGTGATATTACAGAAGCAGGAAGCCTGGGAGGAAGAGCAGGTTTTAAGGGAAAGATGACCAATCCATTTTCAGACCTGTCATGTTTGAGACATCATGTGTTGCTGTCCAGTGAGAAGCTGGAGACAGAGGTCTGAAGAGGGGTCCAGGCTGAAGATAGCCATGTGGAAGTATTCCCTCATGGATGGTTATTAAAGAAGAAAGAGAAGGTGAGATTTTCAGGGAGAGTAGACAGAAGAGAAATAGGCACAGGACAGAGCTTCAAGGAACCCTAAAAGTAAAGAGAAGAGAAGAAAAGAGAAAGAGAACCTGTAAAGGAGATTAAGAAATACGTTGTTTCTGTGAGAGAACGTGCTTTATAATTGGACAACACTGGCCATGTGTCTCTGGGCAGCTTATATCACCTGTCTGAACTGCAGTATCTTCATCTCAATAATAGCACCTACCTTATAGAACAGCATCTAGAAAGATTATCACGATTCCAACACATAGTAAGAATCAACTAACATTAGCTATTATTGCCATTATTTTAATAAGAAGAATGGTAACAATTAGAAGCAGCAGAAGCTAGAGAAGTCAGAGACTGTCATATGGAAGTGAAATCATAGAAGCTGAGGGGAGACCACTGAGACAAGGAAAAACTGGTCAACAAGGACAAATGTGCTGAGAGGTCAAAATGAAAAGGCTGAAAGGGGCTATTGGATTTTGCTACAGGTAGGGCACAGTGACCTTTGCAAGATGTATTTCAGGAGCATGAGAATGGGAAGAGCTGGAGATGGGAGAAATGGAGGTTCAGAAGAAGACTAGCAGCTTATCCAAGGTCATACAAATAACACACTTCGTCATCAGACAGTGACCCAAACACAGATTGTTAGACTCCAAATTTGGTTTGCTCTTCACCTGCAAGATCCAGAGAAGTTAATTTAGCCAATCAACATAACTCCATGACTTCTCTGCTGAGTTAACTGAGCAGAGAAAAGAATGGAAAAGAAGAGGAAGAAGAAGAAGAAAGAAGAAATAGGAGCATTCAGCAAGGGACAGATTGTGTCAAGTAGGGTCATTAGGCAGACCCATTCCCAGGAAGGGGAGGAAATTGAATATTAAATCAGCAAATATTTATTGAATGCCTATCATGTGTCAAGCATGTGAGAACTGTAGATGAAACAGAGACATAAGACATGACTCCTGCTTCCAGAAACAAGACATAAACATGAGAAAGATTTAAGTGCTGAACAGTTGTTAAAGGCAACAATTGAAGAGCTGCCACAAAGCAATGTATGATTTATTGTCAAATGAATTGTAGTGTACAATGAATGGACAAACTTCTTTAGACTTTTCCAAGGAAGGCTCTCTCAGTTTTACGTAGCAGGGCAGGTACGTAGGTCCTTGGGAATTGCCCTAAGAGAGATGGGACTGCCCCCTTCTTGTGGAGGGAAGCAAGTGTTTGTGGAGTAGACATAGAGCTACCCACTGCCCCATAACTGGACTATAGAATGAGAATGTTATTCTCCACCTGGCTCAAGGTGTGTGTGTGTCAGAGTGAGACCAAAAACTTGGAGAAAGACACGGGAAATGTCTTTCATTCAGGATGGAGAAACAGACATCCAGGCATAGAGACATAGAAAAGGGTAGACCAAGAAAAAAGAAAAGATGAAGAGAGAATATTGGGCACCGAGCAGCTCATTGGGTAAATGATCCAGGCAGAGTCAATCCACAGTTATGAGTGAGAGAGGCTGAGCCATGAACTGGGGAATCTTTGAGTCAAACTCAATCCTGACCTTTTTAACATAT
This sequence comes from Nycticebus coucang, assembly GCF_027406575.1. NCBI lineage: Eukaryota > Metazoa > Chordata > Mammalia > Primates > Lorisidae > Nycticebus > Nycticebus coucang. The sequence continues at coordinate 51,843,645 of NC_069784.1, read as the reverse complement.
ACTTTTAGGCAAGGTTATTTACCTTTTCTGGGCTTCCTTTTCTTTGTCAGACAAGAAGAGCAACACCCACTTTACCAGGCCTAAATGGTATATATATAAAATACCCAGAATGTGGTCTGACCCAGAGTTGATGCTCAGTGAGCATTAGTTGTCAATGACGGTTCAAGGTGCTTACAAACTGTCACCTTTTCTTGAACAAGTTTGAGATGCTTTATTAATATTAGAATATGATACTTCACCAGACACTGGAAATATAGAAAGCAAATGTTATCATCCCCATTTTATGCACAGAGGACCTTGGCACTGAGTATCAGGGTTTTGCCAGAGGAATAAGCAATTCTGTAGGAGGATGAACGAAGGAGGGAAGAAAGCAAAGCCTCAACAGAGATTCTCAAATGCACTGCCTGCCTCTCCCTACCTGCCCTCCGGCCAGCCCTCTAGTCAGCCAACAGGTGGTAGGGTCAGATTACATTTGCTCTCCCCTGCCCAGTCTGTAGCTCTAACTGGCACTAGCTGGCTGGCGAGCTTGCAACGATGCAGTTTTACCCTGGGCATTTATTTCTCAAAATATCAGGCAGCATTAAAGAGGGTGAGTTCTGGTCAGACTCAGCAATGGTTCTTCTGAGAACAGTCTATGAATCAGAGTCACTTCGGCAGCCTTTTCCCACCTCCTCCATGACAGTTTGATAATAGTCTGTCCTGGTGGAATTTTCTCCCCCAGGACATTCCTGCAACTGAGTTGCTTTGCCCTTTCAAAACACAGCCGAGCAGAGCCCAGTAACCGAAACAGCCTTCCCGTCTCATTAGTGTGCTATGCTTATCTGTTGTTCTGATTTGCTATTGTGGTTCCTATGTGTGAATATGATCACTTGCTAAAGTGGTCTATTTATATGAGTCTCCTCTTTAATTTACCTCCATTACTCAGCACCCAAGAAACAGAAGGGAAGTCAGTGCGTCATGCTAATGATTTCAGGGGCCCTGGTTGCTAGGTGCGAAGGTGGAGGCTCAGCCCCTGAGGAGGCTCTCAGGGGCACACACCAGGAAAGCACATCAGCTTTATGGTTGTCTGGAGTATGTGTTCACGTGTTAGAAATAAGCTCCTGGAGAAAGGCAGAATTGAGGTTGAATGGTGATGGCACGCCCATGTGCACAATTGTGATACTTCAGAAAGGCCAGCAAGGATAAGATGCCTCAAATATAAAGCAAGGGTCGGGCAGTGCCTGTGGCTCAAAGGAGTAGGGCGCTGGCCCCATATGCTGGAGGTGGTGGGCTCAAACCCAGCCCAGGCCAAAAACTGCAAAAAAAAAAAAAACATATATATATATATATATATATACATACACACACAAAGCAAGGGTGGGGCCTGGAAGGGTATGTGGCACACAGGTGCTGGGCAAGTGAAGGCTGAATGTGAAAGAGTAAAACCAAAGCAATCACAAGAATGCTGAAAATGCGATCTTGGGCCTGAGGCTTGAATGAGCAATTGATTCCAACTTACACTGGGCCTTGGTTAAGTCTCCAGTTCAGTAGGATAAGAATTTATCTGTTTATGAAGCTCCAAAATGTGATTATCTCTATATTACAAAGCTCTAAAAAGTAGGAACCAGGTACCCCTCCTCTTCCTTTACATCTCTATGCTTCTAAGCTGGGGCGCAGGGGTTCATGCTTTAATCTTAGCACTCTGGGAGGCCAAGGTGGGTGGATTACCTGCGCTCAGTTGGAGACTAGCCTAAGGCAAGAGCAAGAAAAAAATAACCAGAGGTTGTGGCAGGCGCCTGTAGTCCCAGCTACTCGGGAGGCTGAAGCAAGATGATTGCTCAAGCCCAAGAGTTTGAGGTTGCTATAAGCTACGATGCCACAGCACTCTACCCAGGGTGACAGAGCGAAACTCTGTCTTAAAAACAAACAAACAAAAAACTCCTATGCTTCTCTGGAAATTCTCCCTCCTGTACGGAAGCAAGCTCCTTTCCCCTGGTTCTGCTCTCCAAGGAGATGGAGGGATACAGTTTGTTGGCTTTTTTTTAATTGTCTACTTAGGATGGATATACAGGCAGTCCCTGGATTATGAATGAGAGAAGTTCTATAGGTTTGTTCTTAAGTTGAATTTGTATGTAAGTTGGAACGGATACATTTACCTATTACCTGTAATAAGCCTCTGTTTGTAAGTGTGAATTGTGTCAGTCAGATGTTCATAAGTTAGGAACTGCCTGTAGTTTCTTGGCCTTTCTTGACCCGCATATCCAGGTAATACTTCCCCCTTCCCTTCTCCGTAACACCTAGTCTCAGTTCCTCCAGTCAACCATTTGCGTCATCCTCTGTCAAGGAATAATCAGGCTGGATTTGATGAAAAGCTACCAATACAATGATACCAATATTTCCTACTTGTTGGTCTCACTCACTTCAATTAAGGATTAATAAAAATGGCTAAATTATTAATAACACTCTTACCATGTGCCAGAGCTAGACAGGTAATATCTCACTTTATCTTCCAGCAACCTATGAGGAAATTATTACTATCCCTGAAGTATGGAAAAGGAAAAAGAGGCACAGAGGGATTGAGAGACTTGTCCAAGGTCACACTAATTAGTGGGAGTCTGCATTTGAACTTGAAGGAGTCCCGTGCCAGAAACCTGCTGTGAAATCTCAGCTTCTTGGCAATCCCAGTGCAGATTCCTTATGAACTCAGGGTTTACATTCTTTTCTGCTGTACTATATGGCATCTATCTTTTCCATCTCTGAGTGAAGATTTTATTTTTCCTCCACTTATTTCCTTCAAACATTCCTTCCCCTGGCCCCTCCCCCCCAACAAATATTTCCTGCCTACCTACTGGGCACTATTCTACTAATTCTGCTGGGGTCCCAGTGGCATCTTCCAAAGCCCTAGTGGTTTTAGTCTGCTTTCCTCCTTTTCCCTTCTGTAGCCCCTCCTTACTTATTCCCATAGAAAATAAAGTTAAGAAGGATTTGCAGGGCATAAAGTGGAAAGGACCTCAGAAATTATCTATCAACCCACTCACTTGACCCCTAAAGACCCAAACTTACAGAACTAACTGTGGCAGAGTCTTATTCTGATTCATACTCATTCTCCGTAGCCTCCTAACCTGAGGACCAGGTTTGTGATAGACAGTGAGTGTCATTCCATTATCTGTATCAATCTGTGACTCCAGGTTTTTTAGTCTGTAAAATAGAAATAGTGTTATTATTTATCTCTTAGAGTTGGAGCAAAGATGAAATGAGTTGGTTATATGTGAAGTGCTTAGATTAGTGCTTGTTAGTTTTTTATTATTTTTCATCATTCATTTATAAGCTAATATTTTCAAATACTTGTCATGTTAAGACTTTTTTTGGTCCCAAACATAGACTTAAAAAATAAATTTCCTCAGCTGATTTTCTACTGCCATTAATGAGTCAATAAAGATACTATGTATAATCTTAAAAAGCACTGTGGGCAGGCACAGTAATCCCAGCAGGCAGGAGGATCACTTGAGGCCAGAAGTTCAAGATCGGCCTGGGAACACAGCCAGACCCCTGTCTCTACTAAAAAAAAGAAAAAAAAAATAGCCAGGCATGGTGGTGCACTCCCATAGTTCCAGCACTTTGGAGGCTGAAGCAAAGAATCCTGTCACTGATCTCCAGTGTGGGTGACAGAGTGAGACCCTGTCTTAAAAAAAGAATATGGCAGCACTATCATGTCTTCTAGCCCCACCTACCTAGTCAGGGCCCTTGGCAGGGTCGGGTCATGCCTTTTCTTTTGCTTCCAAAATACCCCAAACATGGATCATAGCTGTTTCCCATGCCCACTGCTTCTATATCAGGGGGTGCATGGGGTCTAGCCTGAGCCTGTTTATCATTTGTCAGCTCTCAGCAGTCAGTTCCCGGTATCCAGCAGGTATTCCACACGTATCTGCTGTTGAGTGAATGAATGAATGTGACATCTGCAGATTTGTGTTCTTCCCTCTCCTACCCAGCCTTTTACCACAAACCCCAACTTCTTTCCACTATTGTATGTATACAGGCAGCCCTGAGTTACAAAATCTCCCTGACACACAACTCGCACTTACAAGGAGGCTATTACAGATAATAGGTAAACATACATGTTCCAACTTATGTACAAATTCAACTTAAGAACTAGCCCACAGAACCTATCTTGTTCATAACCTGGCGACTGCCTGGATACGTATCTTTTTCTGGACTGAGCCATCATTTTTATCTCTGATAAACCACTTAATTAAAAACAAAAACATACACTCTCAAAAGGACAAGCACATACAAATGAGTGAGAATTGTGCAGGACTGCAGAGGGGGGAAGGTTCTCTGAGTAGGGACAGATGATGCCAGCTCTAAACCTAGAGAGATAGAACAAGGGAGGGTGAGAGAGTCAGCCTTGTCAGTAGACGAGACTGGCGTTGAGTAAATGTGCTGAGCTCTCTCTAGGCTTCTGTGTGAGAACCAGTGAACGAGGATGCGCCCTCCTCAGGGACCTGGCGTGGACCAAGTGAGAACACTGTTGTCCAGTGCCCGGCACACTAAGAGGCCCTGATAGGTATCAGGGCTGTGGAGGGGCAGTCCACACAGTCATGTCATCTGTAAATAATTACTCTTTTATTTTTTTCTTTTCTGATTGTAATACCTTTCATTTTTATTTTTTTGCCTTAACCACTATATTGCATGGGCCAGTACAATGTTGAGTAGAAATGATAACATTCTGTATTTCTCCATTTACTATGTTAGCTTTGTTTGTGGATATCTGTTTTTAGAATAAGGACATTACCTTTTATTTCTAGTGTGCTGTGAGTTTTTATAATAAAACTTTTTATCATAAAATTTTATCGTCTCCATTTTATGCACTGCTTAAAATAATCATGTTGTTTTTCTCTTCATTAACCTTCACCCCAGCCAGGTGAGATACTTCCTTGAGAACATCCATGCCCTTCATTCCAAGTCTGTGATCACATAGCATTTAGTCTCCTGAAGGGACCTGGCAGCTGGCTCATCTCCATGAATGTGTTAGCATACTTATCAAACATTTCTAAAAGGCATTTCTCACTTGAGGCTTGAACCTGAACCCACAGTGGTTGGGAGCAGATCCTGGACCTGTGTTGCCTTTCCCTCTCCCCTGCCTCCAAACTCACATAACACACACAAGACACAGCCCCTGGAAAGAATTTATTGTGAGCAGCCAGGCTTCTTTCATCATGAACAGAACAACAGCAGCTGTTTTCACCATGGCCATCACCATCATGGTAGGTTAATAGGACGCTTGAGCATTAAGGACAAATGTGAGCCATAAATACAAGAATACTAATTTAAAGGAAATAAGATCATTCATTTTAACTCCACTCTCCTGAGCTTCTCTGAAATCATATAACCAAGCAAGCAGCAGGCAGATGCCTGGTTGAATGTGGTCACCAGGAAGCTCCCGGACACTGTCTCGTGATTGGCTGAGTCTCTCCTGAGGGCTGAGAGCTTTTTAAGCAGCTGGTGCAAATGGATGCCTTTCTGAAATTAACCAGTTGATGAATGTCACAGGCAGCAGGCTCCATTCCAGGTCTGGGCCAGGATGTGCTCAAACTGTATGTTTCCTTCTCAGCCTCCAGGGTCTATGACTAATGAGGAGATGGATGGTCCAGCTGGTGGGCGGGTGGTGGTGTTGGGAGAACCAGTCAGAAGGAAGCTGCTCAGGGCATGGGGGCTGGTTCCTCTTTTCTGTGCATCCTTGGATCTGTGCGCAGCCCCTGCCATGTCCGCATGTCTGTTTAGATAAGGCCCCAATCCAGAAGGAAGGGAGTATGTGTGTCTTTTTTGTTTGTTTGTTTTTGTTTTTGAGACTCACTTTGTCACCTGGGTAAAGTGGTGTAGAATCATCATGCCTCACAGCGACCTCAAACTCCTGACCTCAAGCAACTCTCTTGTCTCAGTCTCCTGAGTAGCTGGGACTATAGGCGCCTGCCACAACAACCAGCTAGTTTTTCTATTTTTAGTAGAGATTGGATCTTGCTCTTGCTCTTGCTCAGGCTGGTCTCTAATGCCTGAGCTCAAGCAATCCTCTTGCCTTTGCCTCCCAGTGTTAGGATTACACACCTGAGTTACCACACCCGGCCTAAAGACATAGTCTTTTGAACAAAAAAGACTTGACCCTGGCTCTGTGAACATGGGCAGGTTATTGCTCACTCTGAGTTTCAGATTCCTCAGCTGTGTAAAGAGAAAATAAGACCTGCTTCACATGGGCATCAAATGATACATAAAGCATGCTTTACACCACCTGGAACCTATCAATGCTCAGAAGATGGTAGGTGGATTATTATTATTATTATTACTACTTTATTGAAGGAATCAAGAAGTCAGCTGAATCCAGATATCACAGACCAAAAAGGCTGTTATCAGACACATTTCTTTACATTCTTCTTCTGATGCATCCTTCTTCAAAAAACAGAGGTGGATTTTGCCTCCACTGAAGTGTTACCAATGTACATCAGTAACATACATAAGTTCTTTTTCTTGATCTGAAAGTGGCGAGGGGTTATAAGACTATCTTTCCTTCCTCATGATTTTGCCCAAGGCTAGACCCAGGCCTAAAGGCCACAAGTTCGTGGACTCTAGTCAAACTGAGTCTAGTAAGTGTGAGTCACTCTAGTTAGCGTGTGGATGGAGTCTACACTTGTGAACGTTTTACATCCTGGCTGTTTCTGTCCTGACGGAGCACTGGGATGGGACCAGGAGGCTGGGATGGTCCTAGATTCCCACTGTCTTTGTGGCTTTGGCCAGGTCTCTCTTTGGACCTCAGTCTCTTCATCTGTAAAAAGAGGGGATTGAGTTTTGTTGGTGATTTCCAAATGGTGAACGGACAAACACTGGGAGTGAAAAAGAGGAGGAGTTGAGAGGGCAGACAGAAGAACCCAGCCCAGTGGTGCTGGGGATGGGGGGGGGGCGTGGAATCTGTTTGTGAAGAGTCATTCCTGCTTCTCAAAGGACCAGCATTTGGGAAATTAGACTAAATATCTCTGAGGCCACCTTGGGAATGTCACAGCTCACTCCCTAGGGCAGATGAAACTGGGTATGTAACCTAAAGAAGCAAGGGTCTATGTAAGGCTCACCCAGAGAGGGAATTAGATTTCAAAGCCTCTGCCTTTGGCCCACTGCTTAGCCACAGGCTGCACCTGTTTCCCTCTTTCTTCCTCTTAACACAGGCTGCCCCTTCCAACACCAGTGACTGTTCATTAATGGCCAGCAAATTAACCAACACACTGGTGCTAACTACTATTCGAGGTCTATGAATTAGTGCAATAAATTGTCTTCTTCTTAGAGGTTGTTAGCATATCCTAAGGCCAATTGTTGAGCCTGGCAAGGTGATCTTTTAAGTACCTACTTAAATGTTCTGTTGCCTAGAAAATCCTTAATAAGAATAGTTAAATAAACAAGCAGTTGGTCAACATAGGCATAGCTTTAGAAAGGCGGATGGACATCAGCTGGTTGGTGGACATTAGTCATGGCAGGCAGGTGCACCTGGGACTCTCCTCCATTCATTCCTTCAGGTCCTGACACTGGCCATGGTGCATTATGAGGTGCTTTGAGCCTCTTCTTAGCCTGATTCCTGTAGGTGTTGCTTTGTTGGGAGCAGGAGTCATGGAATCAGAGAACCTTGTTCACGTATGGCTCTGCTGCTTACCTGCTGTGCCACATTGTACTCTTCCTGAGCCTCAGCTGACTCCCCTGCACAGTGGTCAATAACCACACCCTCCCAAACCGATTGTGAAGGTCAAACAAGATCACCTGCAGGAAAAAACACCTTGCAAACTGTAGGACTCTGTGAAACCACAAGTTCCTTGAGGACTTGTCAGTGATTCTGGGTTTTGTTGTATATAATACCTAACGCAGTGATTCTCAGACACATAAGAATCACCCAGAGAGCTTTTAAAAAATACAAAGACCTGGACTCCACTCCCAGATATTCTTACTTAATTGTTTTTGGGTGGAGCGATAGCATTGGTAGTTTTTGAAAGTTCCCAGGTGATTTTAATGTGCAGCCAGTCTGGAGAACTCTTTGCTGTAGGCTCACTTCTGTTGGATGAATGAATGATTCTAATTATGACTTCCTCTCCCCTTCCCCCTGGAGGAGTGTGCTTTGTACCGGATGGAAGGATGTTTCCTGTGTCGGGTTACACTCAGGTGCTTGGCTATTTCTAGAACTGCCTTGGAAGAGCATCTGGACGTTCCTGTTCAGAAGATGCTCTCAATGACTAACATGCTGGTGGACAGCACCTCTGCAGCGGGGTGGGGGTGGCCTTGCAGCTGCTGCACGTGGCCACTGGGCTAGTGTCTTTGAGTGGCAGTCTGCCAGGCCTGAGGTGGGCGGAAGGGAGCTGGGATTCCCTGGCCTCCCTCCTACTTCCTGCCAATTAGGTCAGGTCAGACTTTGGCTGTGTTAAAAGCTTTAGGAAGTTCCTGGAGCCTTTCCCGTTGTTGTTTACCTTGTGAAGACACTTCTATCAGGGTCTTTTAATAGAACAACTCAACATGAAATTAATTTCCTGGGCGAGCTGGTAGTGAGGCATACTGGTGTTCACAACTCCAACTTTAGATTTTTCGGTTCAGCTTTTGACCTTGCTTCCTTTCAGGAAGAACTCTTTTATGGAATTCAACAAGCCCTAAGAGGGAGAGTAAGAGCCAGAGAGAGAGTCTTTCTCTTTCGTCAACCAAATATGCTGTGTTTTGATACATCAGATTTACCACACATAGATGTGTCAGCAATTCCTTCTTTCTTTCCCCCAGCCCAAGATCAGTTCCCGCTTCCTCCAGGAGCCAGCCCTAACCCTCAGCTCTCCTTCCCATGTTCTCACTCTCGCCATGACCGTCTCCAGGGAGAGGAGGCAGTGGCCCTGCGGAAGCACAGGCAGATTCGGGTTTAACCTCACAGCTGCAACTGATTTTCTGAAAGACTTTGGACACGTTATTCGACATCTCTGAGACTCAGTTTCCTTATTTCTCAAGTCAGGCTAATGATGTCTGACTGGCCTGACTATTGTGAGAGGACAAGGTGACAGGCCATGCCTGGCCCGGGATGGCAGTTCCTGCCGAGGGAAGGCAGTTCCTGCCGAGGGAAGGATTCTGAGTGTTTTCCCAAAAGCCCAGCTCCCTCCTTTGCCAGTAGTAGGCCGCAACAGACATTCCCTGACTAGGTGCATGGAAAGAGATCCTAAACCTTTTGGATCATGGCAAGGGAGTCACTTTCTTTCCCATTTCTCCTTATCCAACTAAAGCTGTATACAAGTCCTGTGGTTTTGTTTGTTGTATTTTTAAAAGCAATACATAGTGTTCTTTTGTGTATACTTCATCATGTCCCAAAGCATTGTGACCCAACTGGATCACCTGGGTCCGTTCCTGAGCTTGCCTTCTGAGGCTGAGCTGTCTCAGAGAGGGATCTGGGCCTCAGCAGAAAGTGGTGGCAGCCTGTGTGTTTGATGCACGCTCAATGGATGCCAGGCCCCTCCACTGTGCTGACTTACCAGACTGGTGCATGGCATGGCAGGCCCACTCCTCACCCATAAGACAGATGAGAACACTGAGTCCCAGAGAAGTTAGGGAATTGGATGGGGTTCCCAAGGTGAGACACAGGAGAATGGAATTCTTGGCTCTAAATGTACTTTCCATTATGTCACAGTGAAGTTTGAGTCAGAGGACTATGATGGGATTGAGATTTTGACAGTAGGCAGTAGGTGGCCTTGGGGGCACCACGTTATTTTTTTGAGGCTCTACTTTCCTCACCCCAAAGGGAGAGTTGGTCTAGTTCTCCAGCCTGGGTTTCGGTGACCATCTCCACCAGCCATTGCTGGTCTGGACAGCCCTCTAGTGGTGCTTTGCAGGAATGGAGTGGTACTAACCTTTCCCTTGCCCATTATTCACAAAGGGCTGATTCAGACTCTGGGGCACCTGGGAGCCTGGTGCACCTTTGGCCTTCCCTGACCAAGAATTAAAAATAAAGAAATCTCAGAGAAGCCTTGGAGACAGAGATGAGCTGACTTGTTCCAAGAAAGCATTATTATTTAAAAAACTTTCAGTCCTGTTTGTTATATGCCATACCTAGAACTCTCACGCACTCTTGAATGTTAGTGAAAATCACCCCCTCAAAGAAATTAAATTTGTCATTTTAAATTCAGTCAGGATATATGCACAACCTTTTCCTGACCCTTTTCCTATCCCACAGCCCTAATCTCATCAGGTCCTCTTGGTAGCAGTGGGAAAGCTAAGGGGACACTGCCGGGGCCAACACATAGGGTTCAAGCTCTGGTTCTGCTGTGTGTGTGATGTCACCAGTCTTTTCACCCCTCTGTACCCAAACTCATCACTGATAACATAAGGGGTTGATTAGCAGAGCCCTCGCAAGTCTGATCTCTTCTGTACGTGTGTGGAGCTGCTTCTGCTTTTGAATGGCAGATTTTACATTCCTTCCAGTCTTTGCAAGTCTTGTTGATGGAAATAGGCCTTCTTGAAAGGTAGGGCAGAGATTGTTAAGTGAAGGTATTATGTAGAGCTATGAAGCAGAGTAAGGTGAACATATGTGGCCTCAGGAGCTGTGTACTTGCTGGCAACTTTCACATCTCTAACCTGGGGCTCTTCCTTAAGATCCAGACTAAGTAGTGACTTGTTTACTCCATTTGGAAATATAATGGTAGGTCAAACTTAATATGACCAAACAGAACTATCGATTCCCCACACCTCCCAAATATATTTCCCAACCCCAGTTTTCCCCACCGCAGCACATGGAATCACGATCTATCCAGTTACTCTGGGAGGCCTTTTGGATTCTCTTCTTTTGCTCATATACCCACATCTAGAGAGGGCACACAGAGCAGTGGCTGGCACCCTGACCAGTGAGCTATGGGACCTGAGCCCACATCCACATTTTCAAAATACTCCTTTGCTCTTCCTACAAATATGTCTCAAAGCCAACTTCGTCCACCTCCACTGTCTGTGACATTATCCTCTTTTCACCTAGGTGACAGCTGTAGCTTCTCACCTGGTCTTCTCACTTCCCCTCTTCCACCTGCAATCCATCCTCCCGAGTAATCAGAGGAGCAGAACAGATTGTGTTGCCCCCTTGCTTAAATCTTTAGTGGCTTTGCGTTTGCTTATGGAATCAAACCAAATCCTGGTCTACAAGCATTGCATGGTTCAACCCTGCCGCTCTCCCAGCCTCCTCTTTGTCCACCCACCTCTCGCTCATCTCACATTGCCCTGGCTACTCTGTCCTTCCCTATGTCCCTGGAGATACCAAAATCTTTCTCCCCATAGGGCCTGTGTGGTTCTTCCTGCCTGAAATGCTCTTCCCCTAGATCCTGGTGTGGCCACCTTTTTCTCATTGTCAATACTGCTGCCTCATCTCACATGGGACCTCTGAGAGGGCCCCCCTGGTCCCCCCGAATGAAGTAGGCCTTAGTCCTCATGTTGCATGTGCTTTCTAGCCCTTCCTCCTGTCTGATAATATTTTATTTATTTGTTAGGAGTTTCACAGGACTCTCTACATTAATTATGAACAGAGAATCTACTTCTCTTATTCACTGCTGATTCCCCAGAACTTTGAATTGTGCCTGTCACATTGTAGGTCTTCAAAAGTATTTGATGATGAGTTAACTGATGAGCTAACAATCATGGCCTACTTAACAAACTCTTGGCTCTACACATGTGAGTTCATCATTGTAGCATCAGCTCTTATCACCCAGAAGAAAATGTTTTTCAATCACGATACCTTTGCCCTATTTCCTACTCTTACCTGAACATAATTTTTACAGTTCATTTCTGGCTATCATGGTAGCACTGGGTCAGGTATAAAGAAACAAAACATGAAGAAATGTCTGCTCTGGCTCAGCGCCTGTAGCTTAGTGCCTAGAGCATCGGCCACATACACCAGAGTTGGCAGGTTCGAACCCACCCCAGGGCCTGCCAAACAACAATGACAACTACAACAACAAAAACAAAAGTAAATAAATAAATAAATAAATAGTTGGGAATTGTGGTGGGCACCTGTAGTCCCAGCTACTTGGGAAGCTAAGGCAAGAGAATTTGAGGCCCAAGAGTTTGAGGTTGCTGTGAGCTGTGACATCATAGCACTCTATTGAGGATGACATGGTGAGACTCTGTCTCAAAAAAAAAAAAAGAAAAAGAAATATCTGCTCTGGGCTAGCAGAGGTAGGGGCATGAAAGAGGATTTGTGTATGTGGTATGTATTTGTGCATGCCTACATGTGAGTTGGGGCATGGGGTTTCAGTTTATAGTTGAGACGGTAAATGATTTTCAGTTGCATTATCTACTATTCTAAGCATCACTTAGAGTAAATAAAGCACCAGGTGGCAGCGGGGGAGTATTGCTACACTATTTTTAGCACTTAAGACACTTTCCCAGTGGATTAGCTGCTATATAAAATGCACAATTAGACACAGTCCCTGAACAAAGAGTTTGCAATCTATAGATGGATCAGTTGTCATAATATAGAGGTCTATATAATCATTATCAACAACACAAATGTTGAATGCCCTTCTCTGCAAGAGAAGCAGCAAGGGCTACAGAATCTGAGTAGGCCAGGGTGAACTTGCTCTTTGGAGACTACAATAGAAAATGAAAAATAAAGAAAATTAAGATAGCTATACAAACCCTGAACAAGGTAAGGAATTATTACGTATTATAATTATTTGTTTACTTTTTTTTTTTTTTTTAAAGCTAATTGTCTGTTCCATTCTGTAAACTGAAAGTCCTTGAGGACAGGGACCAGTTCTTTTCATCTTCGAACTTGCAACACTTAGCAGAGAGCCTATCACAAAAAAAGGGGTTTAATAAATGTTGAACAAATGAGAAAAAATTACAAAGTAAAATGAGTAAAATTACAAACAATGAACATTGCTATGCAGAAAGGAATTAGGAGCTTCCTTGTATGAAATTAAGTTGCATGCTCTTAATCCTAGTGTACAGCCATGTTTATCTTTCCTTCTTTTTTCTTCAAGAAAAGATGAGAATCTTTCCATTCCTGACTTCAACAGAATATTGAGCTTTTTAGAACTTTTCAGACCAGGAAACCTCGCTGAGTGAGAGAGGTTACTATTCAGACAAAACCCTTAAGACATATTCCTGTTTATCTGAGTCAGCATTGGTTGCCATTTTTATAGCTAAAGATCATCAGTGTGGACCTGGAGACCACATTCTATGTTTTGTCATCTTCAGCTTCTTAGTACGTTTGTTATCAGCCACGTATTGAAAGACAAAGGTCATACATCATACATCTTAGCAGTTGAGCTTCTGATAAGATGAGGTTCCCTTCATATCTTTTCCAAGCCAGTCCACCGCCTCCCATCTCCTAGCAGAGAGGCAGAAGGGTGGGAATAAGGAGGGGAAAGACGAAAGGCTGACAGGAAGAGGGCCCTTGCCCAGAGGGAGCTGTGGTACAGGGTAGGAACAGAAGACACTGAGAAAGGAGCTGGGGTGTCTGGTAGCAGATCAGCCTGTGAATGCAGGTTAGAATTAAGATTAGATTGGTATTAGGTTAGATGTTTTTCCTGCCTAATTAGAACTTAAATTCTAAGGAGAAAATCATTCCTATATATGTTCTCCAGCCCCAATCCAGAATCTCACACCAGTCCAAGGAGCTTGAACTTGAATTTTCTCTAATGAGAGAAAAAAATCTTTTTCTGCAATAATAAGAAGGCTTACAAATTCAAATGGAAGAAGCATGTTGCTGTGAAGGAATGTCAAAATATATCTGATAGTCAGTTTCTCTCCTGTTTATTTGTGGGGAGGGGAGGGAACTATAGAGGAGAAAAGGGAGGGCTGGGACATCCACCAAGCTGTTTCTCCTCATCCCTATGCAGAAGAGAGAGACTGCTGATCTGCTATTTCTGCCAAGGTCATTACAGACATTTCAACAGCTTCTAGTTTCTATTTTTCTATTGTGTTTCCATTTTTGTAATAATCTCTAGAAAATAATATAAACATTTTTCTAGATTATAGATAATTATCTTAAAAACTGAATATGTTTTCTCAGGATGGCGCCTGTGGCTCAAGAAGTAGGGTGCCGGTCCCATATGCCGGAGGTGGTGGGTTCAAACCCAGCCCCAGCCAAAAACAAACAAACAAACAAACAAACAAAAACAAAACAAACAAAAAAAACTGAATATGGTTTCTCAATTAGTGTGCCTGAGTTTGTGTCTATTTATGATCATGTTTCTATCAAGTGAGGTCCAAATAATACCCTAGAATTCATAGGTGAAGGTTTAGTATTAGGTCTAGAAACTAGAAGTGTTGGGAAAAGTGTCCTCACTGCCATGTGACAGAAGAATAGAAATGTCAAACTCATTTTACTTCTATTCTTTGTTCATAGCAACTTGCTATAGTTCAACAGCAGAAAATAAATCAATATGAAATAGGTAATTTTTGTTTAAAATTTTTTTTAGAAATTATAGTATTTTAGAAGATGGCAGCCGAGTAACAGCTTTCTTGCATCTGGTCACCATGAGTCAGGGGAGATAGAACTCCAGGCATCTCTGGCTGGTGGGATCTGCCTATCATAACCCCTGCGCGGATACAGGGAGTCAGCGAGAGACTTCTGGACCCCAAGAGGAGGACTAAAACAGTAGAAAACCGTCCAAAGGCACGAGAACTTAAAGAGCAAGAGGAAGTGAAAGGAAAATTAGGGCAAGGAAACAGATAAAAGAAACCACTCATGAGGAAGAATCAGCAGAAAACTCCAGGCAACATGAAGAACCAGTCCAGAACAACCCCGCCAAGGGACCATGAGGTAGCTACTGCAGATGATTCCACCTATGAAGAAATGTCAGGAATGACAGAAAGGGAATTTAGAATACACATGTTGAAAACAATGAAAGAAATGATGGAAACAATGAAGGAAATTGCTAATAAAGTGGAAAATAACCAAAAGGAAATCCAAAAACAGAATCAAATAAGAGATGAACGATATGAAGAATATAAAAAGGATATAGCAGAGCTGAAGGAACTGAAACAGCCAATTAGGGAACTTAAAGATGCAATGGAAAGTATCAGCAACAGGTTAGACCATGCAGAAGAAAGAATTTCAGAGGTAGAAGACAAAGTTCTTGAGATAACTCAGATAGTAAAAGAGGCAGAAAAGAAGAGAGAGAAAGCAGAATGTTCACTGTCAGAATTATGGGACTTTATGAAGCGTTCCAACATACGAGTTATAGGAATTCCAGAAGGGGAAGAAGAATGCCCCAGAGGAATGGAAGCCATACTAGAGAATATTATAAAAGAAAATTTCCCAAATATCACCAAAGATTCTGACACACTGCTTTCAGAGGGATATCGGACCCCAGTCGCCTCAACTCTAACGGAGCTTCTCCAAGACACATTGTGATGAACCTGTCCAAAGTCAAGACAAAAGAAAAGATTCTGCAAACTGCCAGGAGTAAGCGCCAGTTGACCTACAGGGGCAAATCCATCAGAGAGACCGCAGACTTCTCTAATGAAACTTTCCAAGCAAGAAGACAATGGTCATCTACCTTTAATCTACTTAAACAGAACAATTTCCAGCCCAGAATTCTGTACCCTGCTAAGCTAAGCTTCAAAATTGACGGAGAAATCAAATCATTTACGGATATACAAACATTGAGGAAATTCGCCACAACAAGACCAGCTCTACAGGAAATACCTTAACCTGTTCTGCACACTAACCACCACAATGGATCAGCAGCAAAGTAAGAACTCAGAAATTAAAGGACAGAACCTAACCTCCACACTGATGCAAAGATAAAACTAAGCAATGGACTCTCACAAAATAAGACGAATAGAATACTACCATACTTATCAATTATCTCAATAAATGTCGATGGCTTGAATTCTCCACTGAAGAGACATAGATTGGCTGACTGGATTAAAAAACACAAGCCATCCATTTGCTGTCTGCAAGAAACACACCTGGCTTCAAAAGACAAATTCAAGCTCTGAGTCAAGGGTTGGAAGACAATTTTTCAGGCAAATGGAATTCAGAAGAAAAGAGGAGTTGCAATCTTATTTTCAGATTCATGTGGATTTAAAGCAACTAAAGTCAAAAAAGACAAAGATGGTCACTTTATATTGGTCAAGGGAAAACAACAACAAGAAGACATTTCAATTCTAAATATCTATGCACCCAATTTAAATGCTCCCAGATTCTTGCAACAGACATTACTCAGTCTGAGCAATATGATATCTGATAATATCATAATAACAGGGGACTTTAACACTCCTCTTACAGAGCTGGACAGATCCTCTAAACAGAAATTAAACAAAGGTATAAGAGATTTAAATGAGACCCTAGAACAACTGTGCTTGACAGACGCATATAGAACACTCCATCCCAAAGATAAAGAATATACATTCTTCTCATCACCCCATGGAACATTCTCCAAAATCGATCATATCCTGGGACACAAAACAAATATCAACAGAATCAAAAGAATTGCAATTTTACCTTGTATCTTCTCAGACAATAAGGCACTAAAGGTGGAACTCAACTCTAACAAAAATGCTCAAACCCACCCAAAGACATGGAAATTAAACAATCTTCTGTTGAATAACAGATGGGTGCAGGAAGAAATAAAACAGGAAATCATTAACTTCCTTGAGCATAACAACAATGAAGACACAAGCTACCAAAACCTGTGGGATACTGCAAAAGTAGTTTTGAGAGGAAAATTCATCACTTTAGATGCCTACATTCGAAAAACAGAAAGAGAGCACATCAACAATCTCACAAGAGATGTTCTGGAATTGGAAAAAGAAGAACTATCTAAGCCTAAACTCAGTAGAAGAAAAGAAATATCCAAAATCAAATCAGAGATCAATGAAATTGAAAACAAAAGAATCATTCAGAAAATTAATGAAACAAGGAATTGGTTTTTTGAAAAAATAAATAAAATAGATAAATCATTGGCCAGACTAACGAGGAATAGAAAAGTAAAATCTCTAGTAACCTCAATCAGAAATGATAAAGGGGAAATAACAACTGATCCCACAGAGATACAAGAGATCATCTCTGAATACTACCGGAAACTCTATGCCCAGAAATTTGACAATGTGAAGGAAATGGATCAATATTTGGAATCACACCCTCTCCCTAGACTTAGCCAGGAAGAAATAGAGCTCCTGAATAGACCAATTTCAAGCACCGAGATCAGAGAAACAATAAAAAATCTTCCAACCAAAAAATGCCCTGGTCCAGATGGCTTCACTCCAGAATTCTATCAAACCTTCAAGGAAGAGCTTATTCCTGCACTGCAGAAATTATTCCAAAAAATTGAGGACGAAGGAGTCTTCCCCAACACATTCTATGAAGCAAACATCACCCTGATACCAAAACCAGGAAAAGACCCAAACAAAAAGGAGAATTTCAGACCAATCTCACTCATGAATATAGATGGAAAAATTCTCAACAAAATCCTAGCCAATAGATTACAGCTTATCATCAAAAAAGTCATTCATCATGATCAAGTAGGCTTCATCCCAGGGATGCAAGGTTGGTTTAACATACACAAGTCCATAAACATTATCCACCATATTAACAGAGGCAAAAATAAAGATCACATGATCCTCTCAATAGATGAAGAAAAAGCATTTGATAAAATCCAGCATCCTTTTCTAATTAGAACACTGAAGAGTATAGGCATAGGTGGCACATTTCTAAAACTGGTTGAAGCTATCTATGACAAACCCACAGCCAATATTTTACTGAATGGAGTAAAACTCAAAGCTTTTCCTCTTAGAACTGGAACCAGATAAGGTTGTCCTCTGTCACCTTTACTATTCAACGTAGTGCTGGAAGTTCTAGCCAATACAATTAGGCAAGACAAGGAAATAAAGGGAATCCAAATGGGAGCAGAGGAGGTCAAACTCTCCCTCTTTGCTGACGACATGATCTTATACTTAGAGAACCCCAAAGACTCAACCACAAGACTCCTAGAAGTCATCAAAAAATACAGTAATGTTTCAGGATATAAAATCAATGTCCACAAGTCAGTAGCCTTTGTATACATCAAAACAGTCAAGATGAGAAGCTAATTAAGGACACAACTCCCTTTACCATAGTCTCAAAGAAAATGAAATACCTAGGAATATACCTAACGAAGGAGGTGAAGGACCTCTATAAAGAAAACTATGAAACCCTCAGAAAGGAAATAGCAGAGGATATTAACAAATGGAAGAACATACCATGCTCATTGCTTGGAAGAATCAACATTGTTAAAATGTCTATACTTCTCAAAGCATCTACCTATTCAATGCCATTCTTATCAAAATACCAACATCGTACTTTCAAGATTTGGAAAAAATGATTCTGCATTTTGTATGGAACTGGAAAAACCCCCGTATAGCTAAGGCAGTTCTTTGTAACAAAAATAAAGCTGGGGGCATCAGTATACCAGATTTTAGTCTGTACTACAAAGCCATAGTGCTCAAGACAGCATGGTACTGGCACAAAAACAGAGACATAGACACTTGGAATCGAATTGAAAACCAAGAAATGAAACTAACATCTTACAACCACCTAATTTTCGATAAACCAAACAAGAACGTACCTTGGGGGAAAGACTCCCTATTCAATAAATGATGTTGGGAGAACTGGATGTCTACATGTAAAAGACTGAAACTGGACCCACACCTTTCCCCACTCACAAAAATTGATTCAAGATGGATAAAGGACTTAAACTTAAGGCATGAAACAATAAAAATCCTCAAAGAAAGCATAGGAAAAACACTAGAAGATATTGGCCTGGGGAAAGACTTCATGAAGAAGACTGCCATGGCAATTGCAACAACAACAAAAATAAACAAATGGGACTTCATTAAACTGAAAAGCTTCTGTACAGCTAAGGAGACAATAACCAAAGCAAAGAGACAACCTATACAATGGGAAAGGATATTTGCATATTTTCAATCAGACAAAAGCTTGATAACTAGGATCTATAGAGAACTCAAATTAATCCACATGAAAAACGCCAACAATCCCATAGATCAATGGGCAAGAGACATGAATAGAACTTTCTCTAAAGATGACAGACGAATGGCTAACAAACACATGAAAAAATGTTCATCATCTCTATATATTAGAGAAATGCAAATCAAAACAACCCTGAGATATCATCTAACCCCAGTGAGAATGGCCCACATCACAAAATCTCAAAACTGCAGATGCTGGCGTGGATGTGGAGAGAAGGGAACACTTTTACACTGCTGGTGGGACTGCAAACTAGTACAACCTTTCTGGAAGGAAGTATGGAGAAACCTCAAAGCACTCAACCTAGACCTCCCATTTGATCCTGCAATCCCATTACTGGGCATCTACCCAGAAGGAAAAGATCCTTTTATCATAAGGACACTTGTACTAGACTGTTTATTGCAGCTGAATTTACAATCGCCAAAATGTGGAAACAGCCTAAATGCCCACCAACCCAGGAATGGATTAACAAGCCGTGGTATATGTATACCATGGAATACTATTCAGCCATTAAAAAAAATGGAGACTTTACATTCTTCGTATTAACCTGGATGGAAGTGGAAGACATTATTCTTAGTAAAGCATCACAAGAATGGAGAAGCATGAATCCTATGTACTCAATTTTGATATGAGGACAATTAATGACAATTAAGGTTATGGGGAGGGAAAGCAGAAAGAAGGATGGAGGGAGGGGGGTGGGGCCTTGGTGTGTGTCACAGTTTATGGGGGCAAGACATGATTGCAAGCGGGACTTTACCTAACAATTGCAATCAGTGTAACCTGGCTTATTGTACCCTCAATGAATTCCCAACAATAAAAAAAAAAAAAAAGAAATTATAGTATTTTAATTGGGAGGGGGAATCTTTAAATTGATTGCCATATCCAAAAATAGTAATTAAATGAGTTCCTTTTTTAAAAAAGAAAATTATTAGCAATGATATGATAATGATTCAAATGCAAATCCATTATGGACAAAAACAAACAAACCAAGTTAATAATAAGATGCTATATTTTTATCAATAAGCCTTGCATTGGTGATTTTGCTTAAACAAAATAGTATTATATGTCACATTAACTTAATATGGTCATTTAAAGTTTATTGGTTTTGCTTATTTAATTTTTACATTGATTTGTTTGCCTATCTAAGAACTGTAAGCATAAGAAGTAAAGTTTACACCTAGTTTTATGATCATAGATATTTATGTAACTTTATAACTAAAGTAATTGAAGTCTATGTTTCATATGTCATGTGTTAAGTTTGAGAAACAGTTTTTTCCCCAAAGATCATTCTGTGGAATTCTAGTTCCAGAAAATGAACAACAACAAAAAGTATTTGTTAACGAATGAGTTTAGAAATGCACTATAGTTCCCTTTGGGAAGTTATAGTACATGTTGGCATATTTCTACATGAGAAAACTGTTTAATTTTGCCAACAGTTTTCCAAAATTATTTGAAAATTAAAACATTTTTTCATAAAACAGTTATTAAGATTTTACAAGCTTGATAGGAAACAGTAAAGAAAAATTATTCTAGATTAGAGAATAGCAGATTATACTCTTTTCTCTGCAGAGATGAGCAGGGGAACAAAGTCAAGAGACTAACAAGAACGTGGCTCCAAAGGATGAGAGGTGTTAAAGAGATTTTTTTCTTCTCCAAATGAAAATGATTCCAACAAGTAAGACAAGTTGGAGGGTAGATTGAAACGATCCAGACTGGGTGCACAGAATGCTGTCTGCTCTATAGTCAAATGTAAAGAGGACCGTGGGCAGAAGATATGAACACATAGAACAAGATGATTTCATCAGTGTGGCCCAAATAAGTATGTACATTCTGGACGAAGTCACCAGAGGGCAAATTTCACTGTAACAGAAGAGAGATCATTTCAGTTCTTAGAGACATCCTAAGATGAAATGGCTGCTTCAGGACATAGCATATTCCCTGTCCCTAAGCAGCTCAGACAAAGGTCAGATGGTGATGTAGAGAAAATTTAGGCTATCAATTGACATATTGGACTCAACAATTTTTAACCTTGAAGTTCTGTGAGTCCATTATTTGTGATAAAAATAGAGATGTATACACAAGATAATATACCCTACATGATAATAATGATTAACACGTATTAAGTGATATTATGTGCCAGGTATGTTACATGAATTAAGATGTTAAATCCTCACGTCCTCTAACAACCCAATGAGAGAGGCACTGACCTCGTCCCTGTTGGACAGATGAGTTGCTGCTGTGAAGCTTATCACTTTCACTTTAAATTAATGACCTGTACAAACATTAGTGGGCCTTAAAGCTGCCAAGCTATTGTACTATGTCTCTATTCCTTTCCCATTCTCACTTTCCAAGATAACTGTATACTCTTTCTTCTCTTCCCAAATCTCCATCACCTCCTTAATCCTTACTCTCAGCTGATCTGAGTACTTCCTACTTCACAGAGAAAATCAAAGTAATCAAAAGAACTCCCGTAATACTCCTACCACTGCCATGCATTCTGCCTTCCCACCTGTTACTTTGCTTGAAGGGTCCCTGCCCCCAACTGGACCAGCTCCTCCACTTCCGTCCATCTCACATCCTGTTGTCCTTTCAAGGCCATCACTACTGTATTATCCACTCTTGCTCCCACATTATCAATTTGTTTCTTTTGACAAATTATTTTCATCCTATACAAACATTCTGTTATTTCTCCTATCTTTGAGAAACTTCTTTTCTTAACCGCATTTCCCTTCAAGCTACATCCTATTTCGGTGTTTCCCTTTGAGCAAATGCACCAATCAGCTTGCTCATTGGTAATGCTTCCAATCACCTTCTTCCCATTCTTTTTGACCTCACCCCAATCCGGCTTGCACCTCTAGTATTCTACCAGAACTACTCTTGTCCAGGGCTCCCATGACTTTCATTCACATGGCTAAATCCAAGGTCAAGTCTCAGTCCTCCTTGATCTCTGTGCCCATTTGGCATCATTAATTATTTCTTTTTTCTGAAAACATTTTCTGCACTTGGCATCCTGGTCACCATACTATTAGGTTTCTTTCTGCCTCAATGGCTGCTCCTTCTCCATCACTTTGGCTCATTCCTATCTTTCCTTCAGTTCTAATTTCCTGGTGATCTCACCTAGTCTTATAGTTTAAAAATGTCACCTAAATTCTGTTGACTCTAAATTTGTCTATAACCCACTCCTTTCTCTTGAGATCCAAGCTTTTATGCTCAACTGGCTACTTCTCATCTCTAGTTGGATGTTTAATGAACATCTCAAGCATAATAAAACTAGGCTTCAGATCCTATGTAGTGACTGCTGTGTGTACTGGCCACAGTCCCCTTCAGGACTGAGGCTCCCAACCCCCCAGCTCTCCCCCTAGCAAAGTCTCTCTCTAGGAATTGCCTTCCCTGAGCTGTCTTGCTCAAGGTGACATCCTCACAGCTCCTGCACATACCCAGTTGGTGTGGGCAGTGCAAAGGCCTGGTCCAATTGCCTCAGTTGGAGACAACTCTGAAGAGTCGTTGCTGCTCCACGTTGCAGGCCTCTGTCACAGCTGGTCATGGTACAACTTCTGTCTTCCCAACCCTGTTTCTCTTGCTTCCTTGACAGGTGATATTTAGGGAGTAGGCTTGGGAAACACTAATTTCTCTCTCAGACTTTGTTTCCTGGGGAGCTTGACTTAAGATAATGGATATTGCCAGGCACAGTGACTCATGCTTGTAAACCCAGCACTCTGCAAGGCTGAGTCGAGTGGATCACCTGAGCTTAGGAGTTCGAGACCAGCGTGACCAAGAGCGAGAACCTGTCTCTAAAAAAAATAGCTAGGTGTTGTGGCAGGCACCCGTAGTACTGGCTACTCAGGAAGCTGAGGCAAGAGGATCACTAGAGCCCAGGAGTTGGAGGTTGCTGTGAGCCATGATGCCACAGCACTCTATCCAGGGCAACAAAGTAAGACTTTATCTCAAAAATAAACAAATAAAAAGAAAACTAGAAGACATTGTATGTTTTCTACCCCTGATGACCAAATATAAGATGAACTTGGAATATAAGATGATCTCCCTTCTGTTTGTAAGCTTTATCTATATTATTGCATGTAGCTTGTTCACATCTTGTTTAATATGTACATTTATATACATATTTATTTACCCATTTTTAGATATCCATGTGGTACACAGTGATCTTTAAAATGCTTATTTATACTGTCACATAACATATAATTGTGAAGTTACATTTCTAGGAAAAATTACTAAATTATAAATCACTCTCTCCCTCTCATCATTTCCATCAGAATGTCTCTTGGATATCCAAATACAGCAGAACCTCCATAGTTGACCACTTCCCTACATTCACCACCTCCTTTCTTTTTTTTCTTTTAGATAGCATTTCAACCTGTTACACTGGGTAGAGTGCTGTGGCATCATTAGCTCACAACAACCTCAAACACTTGGGCTCAAGTGATCCTCTTGCCTCAGCCTCCCAAGTACCTGGGACTACAGGTATGCACCACCACAACTGGCTAGGTTTCTTTTTTTCTATTTTCAGTCAAGATGGGTCTCGCTCATTAAAAAGTATTTCTCAACCTCATCATCAATACAGAGCATGTACTCTTAAACCTGGAGACAGCCAAATGCCTTCAATAAAGCTCATAATAACCCCCTCACAATTTCATACTGAGGATTAAATGAGATAATTTGAGGGAAGTGCTTTAAAGGTGTTTGGCTCATTAAATTGTAGCTAATAGGGTGTTATTTTATTATTATAGTAGGATTATTTTAAATTAATTTAAAAACTATAGAGCTCTGCACATGTAAGATTGCATTATTTTCTTATGAAATAACTAAAAAAAAATCTGGTGGATTTATCACTAGAGAGAAGGACAATCCTTAGAGCTTACTTAGTAGGCTATAGAACTTTACAAATGTGAATGTGATTTTACCTAAATATGCATGTTCTGGCCCTAAATCCAAGAATATAAAATTAACTTCGAAGTATAACTCACTGTTGCTACATTTTTGCCTGCCTCTAGATCCTTGAGCATCAGAATAAGAAGCTAAATGATATTCTGAAATCTATAGTGATATATATGTATTTATATATAAAAAGTAAAATGCAGTCATTCAAAGTATACAGTTCAGTGAGTTTTAACAGTGTGAAATATGGTCACCTTGAGTAACCATAATTATGATCAAGATAAATATTTCTATTACCACTCCCCATATTCTTCCCTCTTTCTAAATAATTTCCTCCATCTCCAGGTCCAGGTAACTACTTTAAAAAAATTATTAAAATTTTTTTTTGTTTGTTTTAGAGTTGGTAGGTCTTAATATGTTGCCCTGGCTTGACTTGAACTCCTGGACTGAGTACCTCCCAAGTAGCTGGGACTACAGATGCGTGCCACTGTGCCCATCTACAACTACTTCCTTATTTCTATCAACGTGGATTGGCTTTTCCTCTTCCAGATTTTCATATGGAATCACATAGTATGTACTCTTTTGTATATAGCCTTATTTTTCTCAGCAAAAATGTGCCAATATAGTTCAATTGGAAAAGGATAGTCTTTTCAATAAATAATGCTACAACTATATTATATCTCTATGGAGAAAAATAAACCTAAACCCTCATTACACAATACTCATGACTTAATTAAAATTTAATCATAGACCTAAATGCAGAGAAGCTATAAAACTTCTAGAAATACATAGAGAATCTTTGTATTAAATTAAGTACAAAATATCCAAGAGTTCTTGTTTTGTTTTTATTGTGAAAGTACACCCTCCTTCTTTCCAACAAATATTTTGGTTAATTTTTCTACAAAAATTTTAGAGTAATTTTTGTGAAACCATGGATAAGTAAAAAATTTGTGTTATTTTTCAAATATGAGTTCTGTCGTGAAACCAATGCCATTCACACAACTTGAAATATCAATGAAGTATTTGGGAAGGATGTGGCTAATGAATGCACAGTATGTCGATGGTTTGAGAAGTTCTATTCTGGTGATTTTAATCTTGAAAATGAGTCACGTGGGCAACCTGAGATCAAGGTGGATAATGATGAACTGAAAGCTATAGTTGAAGTGAATCCATCTCAATCTATGCATGAATTAGCAGCAAGGTTTGATGTCACTATTCCAACAATATTTGAACATTTGAAACAAATCAGCAAGGTAAAGAAGCTGGATAGACAAGTTCTGCTTGAATTAAATGAGCTTCAGAAGAAAAATTGTCTCCAAGCTTGCCTTTCATTGCTGTCATGACATAAAGTTGAACCATTTCTATACTGTATTGTTACATGTGATGAAAAATGTTTTCTATTTGACAGTCACAAGTGTTTGGCACAGTAGTTGGATAAAGATGAAGTGCTGAGACACAGTCCAAAACTGAATATTGGTGTCTGTTTAGTAATCCAGTGCTGGTGTTATCCACTGCAGCCTCATGGAACACAGTGAATCAATTGCAGTGGATGTCTTCTGCAACGTTTTGGATGAAATGATGAGGATGCTTGTGATTAAGCAGCTGAGATTGGTTAGTGGAGATAGGCCAATCCTCTTGCAAGACAATGCTGGACCACATGTTGCACAAACAATGCTGCTAAAGCCACATACGCTGGACTTGGAAACTCTCTGTCCTCAATCATGTTCCCCAGACCTTGCACCAACTGCCTACCACTTCTAGGCATTGGACCACTTCTTACAAGAAAAAATATTTAATTCTCAACACATTGTAAAAAATGCTTTTTTTTTTTTCACTTTTTAAAATACTTTATGTAAATTAATATGAGAGTATAATTTTTAGGTTACATTGTTCTCACTTCCAGGGTAAGGTTCCATTTGTAGAAGAGCCCCTCACCCAGAGGGCATGTTGTAGACCCTCACAATGTGCACATTAGGTGAGATCCTGTCTCATGCCCTCCTTTCTTCTGCTATACATCCTCCCTCTTCCCCTCTCCCGCTTCCCTCTACCACCAAACTGGACTATATTAGTGTTTTGTTGTTCTTATGAACATGTAATTGTTTATATATTGATTTCATATTAGTATGGAGTACATTGGATATTTTTCCATTCTTGTGATACTTTATTAAGAAGAATGTATTTCAACTCCATCCAGGTAAATGTAAAAGATGTAAAGTTTCCATCTTTTTTAAAGGCTGAATAATATTCCATGGTATACATATACCAGTTTGTTGATCTATTCATGGGTTGATGGGCACTTAGGTTGCTTGCAAGACTTGGCAATTATTAATTGAGCCACAATAAGCATTCTAGTGCAAATGTCTTTTTGGTAAAATGATTTTTGTTCTTTTGGGTAGATACCTAGCAATGGGATTGCAGGGTCAAATGGAAGATCTACTTTTAGATCTTGGAGGATTTGCCATACTTCTCTCCAAAAAGGCTGTATTGGTTTGCAATCCCACCAGCAGTGAAGAAGTGTTCCCTTCTCTCCACATCCATGCCAGTATCTGGTGTTTTGGGACTTTGTGATGTGGCTAATCTCCTTGGGGTTAGGTGATATCTTAGAGTGGTTTTGATTTGCATCTCTCTGATGATTAAAGATGGTGAGCATTTTTTCATGTGTTTGTTGGCTATTCGTTTGTCATCCTTGGGGAAGTTTCTGTTCAAATCTCTTGCCCACTTATAGAGAGGGTTGTTTGCACTTTTCTTATTGTTTAATTTGAGTTCTCTGTAGAGCCTAGTTTTTAGGCCTTTGTCAGATTCATAACATGCAAAAATCTTCTCCCATTCTGAGGGCTGTCTGTTTGCTTTGTTTGTATTACTCTTAGCTGTGCAAAAGCTTTTTAGCTTGATCAAGTCCTAGTTATTTATTTTTGGTGTTGCTGAGATTGCTAGGGATGACTTCCTCATAAAGTTTTTCCTCAGGCCAATATCTTATAGTTAGTTAGAAAAATTCTCTTTTCTAGAATTTTTATTGTTTCATGTCTTAAATTTAAATCTTTTATCCAATGAGAATCAATTTTTATCAATGGTAAGAGGTGCGGGTCCAGTTTCAAAATCTTCTGCATGTGGATAGCTAGTTCTCCCAGCACCATTTGTTAAATAAGGATTCTTTTCCCCATTGCATGTTTTTGTTAGGCTTATCAAAGATTAACGACAATATGTGATGATATGTGGTTGGGTTCATCTCTTGGTTCTCTATTCTGTTCTGTATATCTATCTCTTTAGTGGAAAATGCTTCTTAGCTGCTGGCACAAACAAGCTACTGTTAAATGGCAAAATTGTGTCAATCATTTAGGTGCATACTTTGATTAATTGTACTGCTCTTGCTTGAGATATAATAAACTAAACTTTTGAATTTGAGATTAGACATTTCATATTTAATGAAATGAAGTGGGCAAAAGTTTTCTATTCAGGGCACTAAAAGGAAAAAAATGAAAATGATAAAATTGAACTTTATCAAAATTAAAAACTTTTACAAGTCCACTCTTCATAAAATACTCTTAATAAAACATCAAGCCACAGCTGGGCAGAGTGGCCCATTCCTGTAATCCTAGAACTCTGGGAGGCCGAGGAAGGTGGGTCATTTGAGTTCAGGAGTTTGAGACCAGCTTGAGCAAGAGCAAGACCCCACCTCTACAAATAGCCAGGCGTTGTGGTGGGTACCTTTAGGCCTAGCTACTCGGGAGCTGAGGCAAGCAGATCACCTGACCCCAAGAGTTTGAGGTTGCTGTGAGCAATGATGCCACAGCACTCTACTGGGAGCAAGAAGGTGAGACTCTGTTTCAATTAAAAAAAAAGTCAGGGCCGCACCTGTGGCTCAAAGGGGTAGGGCGCTGGCCCCATATGCCGGAGGTGACGAGTTCAAACCCAGCCGTGGCCAAAAACTGCAAAAAAAAAAAAGTCAACCCACAGATGAGAGAGATTATTAATAATACATACATCTGCCAGAGATTTGTGTATAGAATATATAGATAATTATTACAACTCAATAAAACAAACAAAACAACTAATAAAAAAGGGCAAAAGATTTTGATGAACCCTCCACAAAGCAAAATATATGAAGGGCAAATGTGCAAATACATGAAAAAAATATTCTATATATTTTGAGTCACTAGAAAACTAGAACCACAATAAGATATCAATATATCTTCACCAGAATGGCTAAAATAAAAAATGATTATCAATAACATGCATTGGCAAGAATATGGAGCAACTAGAATGTTTACATATTTCTGTGAGAGTCTGTAAAATAATGTTTGGAAAACAGTTTGGCAATTTCTGGTAATGACAAATATAGATTTACCATATGCCCCCAAATTGAATTTCATTTTATTTCCACTATTTATTGGCTGTGCTTTTGTTTTTAGTGTTTGATCTAAGGTTTACAGTACACATCTTTAATTTACTATGCTCTACTTTAAGATACTAATATTCTACTTTATGAATAATGTATGAACCTTATAATAATATTCCTCCATATCCCTCTCCCATCCTTTGTGCTATTGTCATCATAGATTTTACTTTTACATATGTTATAGACTCCATAATGTATTGTTATGGGTTTTGATTTAAGAAGTAAGTTATCTTTTAAAGAAATCAAAAGATGAAAAAGAAATTTTGGAGTTGGGCACAGTGGCTCATGCTTATAATCCCAGCATGCCATTGCACTCTACTGATTTTTTGTATTTACTCACATACATACCATTTCCAGCATTTTCATTACATGTGTAAATCCAAAATTTTAATGCATATTTTTCTTCTTATGCTTGATGAAACTTTTGTAATATTCCTTGTTGCTCAGATAGGCTGGTGGTGAGTCCTGGCTGGTTTTTGTCTGTTCACCTTTGTTTTTATGAATTATAGATGATTTATTTTATGACAATATAATGCTATATGTGTTTACATAGTATGCTCTTCGTGAAGTCCTTTAACTTGTACATGCATTAAATGGGCTTTCAATAGTCTTTTATTAATCAGAAAAAGCAAATAGTTTTATAATTACTGCAAAGTAGAGTCTTATTTTTATATATTAATTATTCTTAACTCTAAAATCTTAAATTTTTAAATCTAAATTTTTAAACTTAAAATCTAAAATTTTTTATTAAATCATAACTTTGTACATTGATGCATTTATGGGGTTCAGGGTACTGCTTTGATATACAATGTGAAATGCTTACATTGAACTAAGTAACACATCCATCACCATTATACTCATTACTTAATAGTTTTGAAATGTACCATTGCATCATGCACATTAGGTGAAGTCCGCCCAAATACCCTCCTCCAATATCCCCCCTCTCTTCCCCTTTCTCTCCTCTTCTCTTCTACTTTCTGGACTATAGTTATGTTTTGCCATTTGTATGCGTGTGTAGGTGCTTATATATTGATTTCAAGTAATATTGAGTATGTTGGATACTTTTGTTCCCATTCTTGAGATACTTTACTAAGAAGAATATGTTCCAGCTCCACCCAGGTAAACATAAAAGATGTGAAGTCGCCATCTTTTTTAATGGCTGCATAGTATTCCATGATGTACATATACCACAATTTGTTAATCCATTCATGGGTCAATGGGCACTTGGGCTGTTTCCATGTCTTGGCTATTATAAATTGGGCTGCAATAAAAATTCTGGTACAAATGTCTTTGTTGTAAAATAATTTTTGATCATCTGGGTATATACCTAGTAGAGGAATTGCAGGATCAAATGGTAGGACTACTTTTAGTTCCTTGAGTGTTCTCCAAACTTCTTTCCAAAAAGGTTGTATTAGCTTGCATTCCCACCAGCAGTGTAGAAGCATTCCCTTCTCTCTGCATCCACGCCAACATCTGTAGTTTTGGGATTTTGTAATGTGGGCTAATCTTACTGGAGTTAGATGATATCTCAAAGTGGTTTTGATTTGCATTTCTCTGATGATAAAGGAAGATGAGCATTTTTTCATGTGTTTGTAGGCATGCACCTGTCTTCATCAGAGACGTTTCTGTTCAAGTCTCTTGCCCACATAGCAATAGGGTTATTTATTGTTTTCTTATTGATTAGTTTGAGTTCTCTGTAGATTCTAGTTATCAGACCTTTGTCAGAAGCACAACCTGCAAAAATCTTCTCCCATTCTGAAGGTTGTCTGTTTGCTTTACTTACTGTGCTCTTGACTGTGCAAAAGGTTTTTAGTTTGATCAGATCCCAATAATGGATTTTTGGTGTTGCTTCAATTGCCCGGGGTCCTCCTCATAAAATATTCTTCCAGGCTGATTTCTTCAAGTGTTTTCCCTGCACTCTCTTCTAGTATTTTTATAGTTTCATATTTTAATTTTAAATCTTTTATTCAGTGAGAATCAATTTTTGTTAATGGTGAAAGGTGGGGGTCCAGTTTCAGTCTTCTACAGGTCACCAGCCTGTTCACCCAGCACCATTTGTTAAATAGGGAGTGTTTCTCCCACTGAATATTTTTGATAGGCTTGTCAAAGATCAAATGATGATAAGTAGCTGGGTTCATCTCTTGGTTCTCTATTCTGTTCTATAAATCTGCCTCTCTGTTTTTGTGCCAGTACATGCTGTGTTGATCACTATAGATTTATAGTTTAGTCTGAAGTCTGGTAATGTGATACCTCCTGATTTATTCTTATTTCTGAGTAATGTATTTACTGTTCGAGATTTTTTCTGATTCCATATAAAATGAAGTACTATTTTTTCAAGTTCTTTAAAGTATGACAATGGTGTTTTAACAGGGATTGCATTAAATCTACAGATTGCTTTGGCTAGTATGGACATTTTAACAATGTTTATTCTTCCCAGCGATGAGCATGGTATGTTTTTCCATTGGTTAACACCTTCAGCTATTTCTTGTCACGGAGTTTCATAGTTCTTTTTATTGAGAACTTTCACGTCCTTTGTTAGGTAAATTCCTAGATATTTCATCTTCTTTGGAACTATTGTAAAAGGAATAGAGTCCTTGATTATTTTTTCAGCTGACTATTGTTGGCGTATATAAAAGCTACTGACTTGTAAGTATTGATTTTGTATCCTGAGACACTATTGTATTCCTTGATCACTTCTAAGAGTTTTGAAGTTGAATCCCTGGGATTTTCCAGGTATAGGATCTTATCATCAGCAAAGAGTGAGAGTTTGATCTCCTCTGACCGTATTTGGATACCCTTGATCGCCTTCTCTTGCCTGATTGCGATGGCTAAGACTTCCATTACTATGTTGAATAGCAGTGGAGATAGTGGGCATCCTTGCCTCGTTCCTGATCTGAGTGGAAATGTTTTCAATTTTATACCATTCAATATGATATTGGCTGTGGGTTTGCTGTAGATGGCCTCTATTACTTTAAGAAATGTCCCTGAGGGATTCTACTGTATTTTGGAGCTCCTCAACTAACTTTTTCATTTTCTTGAGCTCTGCTATCTCTTTTCACATTCTGTTCATATCTTTGGTGACTTGGGCTTTGAATTCATTAATTTCTTGAGACAGCTTAGAACTACTCTTTGGAATTCAATTTCTATCTTTTCTTCCATTCTATCTTATTTGCAATCCATATTCTGAATTCAACCTCTGACATTGCCGCCATTTGTCTATGCATGGCATCTTCAGTTGTATCTCCTTTGTCATTTCTTGAGGGGGTTGATCTACTCTGGTTATTCATGTTGCCAGAGTTCTTTTGTTGGGTCTGCACCATGTTTATTTTTTACTGTTTGGTTATTAGAACAGGTAGGGTGAGATTGAATTGGAGTTCCCAGGTAGTAGAGATAGCTCCTTACCAAAGCGCTAGGCTTTTTAATTGTGGTTTATCTCCTACAACCTTACAAAGGCCCCTTTCAGAGTTTTAGCCAGAGACTCTGAGAAACTACTTGGTGAGATAGCGCAAGCTAGCTGTTTTGATATCAGCCAACCTCTACCCTATCCTAAGAAACCACATTATTAGGTTTAAATCTCAACTGTGATAAGATACAAACAGCTGTGGTGCCCAGCCCTCACCCATCAGTTCTTTTCTGCTACAGAACTTCGAAGGTCAACCTCAGAATGTCCCCGAGTGGACAGCCCCAGCCACGGGTTCCAACCAAATAGTCTCGGGCAGTGCAAACCCTGCCCAACAGAGAGGGATTCAAGGATCTCCAACAGCACAATTGGAGTCAGGGATCCACATTCCCACCCGCCAGACTCAGTCCATACTGTTGTCCACTTCTCTGCTTACAGGCCCAGCTGGAGCCAGGCGCAATGCCCCCACCCACCAGTCTCAGTCCACATCCAGCTACCCTCTGCTTGCCAGACCAGTTGGAGTCAGGCGACCACTCGCCCACCTGCCAGTCTCAGTTCACTGCCTGGCAAGCCTCTGTTTGCAGGCTCTGTTAGAACCAGGCACCAGCCCCGCCCTCCAGTCTCAGTTCACACACAGCTAGCCTCTGCTTGTCAGACCTGTTGGAGTCAGGGGACCACGCCCCCATCTGCCAGTCTCAGTCCACTGCCTGGCAAGCCTCTGTTCAGAGGCTCTGTTAGAGTCAGGGTACCACACTCTGCCTGCACGTTTTAGTCCTTACCAGGTAAGCCTCTGCTCACCAGCCCCTTCTAGAGACAGTTGACCACACCCTAGCCCTCAGGTCTTGGTTCACACCCAATAAGCCACTGCTCTAGTTTCTGTTGGAATCAGGGGACCACGCTCTTGCTCTCAGCTTGCAGTCCATGCCTATCAAGCCTTTGCTTGCAGGCCCAGCAGGGGCTGGGAACAAGCCCTGTCTGCCAAACTCAGTCCACACGGGGCAACCATTCTCCCACTGTGGGTGCCGTCAGAGCCAGGGGTTCTTCACCCCATCCCTCCAGACACAGCTGGAACCAAGGTTCAACACTACCACTGGCTGAGCATAGTCATGACCAGGGGACTGCACCTCCTCCCACTGAGTGTCCCTTTCTTCCCACACCCTCTTTTTTCCCTGATCACAGATTCCATCCTAATGTTGGTGATCCACACTATGCCCAGTTCTCTCAGAACAAGAACAAACACTCTGTGCTCTGCAGGGGGCAGAACTTCAGACCACCATGCGAGCGGGAAAGGGTGGACTGGGAGTTTGGACTTGGGGGAGAAAATATCTGTTCAATTTTATGCCTGGTGGGGTGGTGCCTAGGTTCATAAGTGAGACCTCCCTGGAGAAAGAGACCTGGAGTTTAGCTGCTCTCTCCAGTAAGGTAAAATGAGAGGTTTTTTGTTCCCTGCTCATTTGCAGATAGCCTGTGGCAGGCCCCCTGCTTGTGGAAGGGGTCTCCCATCCTCTACTCAATATGCTTTGTACCTGTAATTTGTTTTCTTGACTACTCTTCCTTGGAGTTATAGCTTGCCGAACTTCTTTCTTGGCTCAGCTTCCTGTCTTTGACTTTATAGAGTCTGATTCCATCCAGTGTTTCTTCCTCTGCTTAGGAGCCTCTGTGGAGGGTTGCTACCAGTCAGTCATCTTCCCAGAATCCCCCAAATCATAGATTTTAGAAAGACAACTGGTATTATTTCTTTCTTTCTTTTTTATAGAGAGAGTCTCACTTTAGCACCCTTGGTAGAGTGCTGTGGCGTCACAAGTCACAGCAACCTCCAACTCTTGGGCTTAGGTGATTCTTTTGCCTCGGCCTCCTGAATAGCTGGGACTACATGCGCCTGCCACAACACCCGTCTATTTTTGTTGTTGTTGTTGCAGTTTCACCGGGACGGGGCTCAAACCCTCGGTATATGGGACTGGCGCCCTATCCACTGAGCCACAGGTACCACCCTTGTTTTATTTTATTTTATTATTTTATTTTATCTTTGAGGCAGAGTCTTACTATGTCACCCTCAGTAGAGTGCTCTAGCATCATAGCTCACAGCAACCTCAAACTTCAGGGCTTACGAGATTCTCTTGCCTCAGCCTTCCAAGTAGCTGGGTCTACAGGTGCCTGCCACAACACCCAACTGGCTATTTTTTGTTTCATTTTTCTTTGTTGTTTAGCTGGCCCAGGCTGGGTTCGAACCTGCCAGCCTCAGTGTATGTGGCTGGCGCTGTAACCACTGTGCTATGGGCGCCAAGCCTTCAAAGTCTATTAAGACTGGATTAGAGGAAGCTTTGCCCTAGGAAAAATTAATTTAGTTACAATTCTAAGGAATGGCTGTTTTTGCATTTCCACTGGCTGACCTTTGTATTTAATGATGTTGCTATACTTCTGATGGTGGAAATTGAACTAATTTCTGACCCTGGGAATTATTTGGCTTATAGTTCTTACATCTTTCTGGCAATTGTTCTTCCCTGGAAGTTATTCTTGCCTATCCTCATGGGCTTTCACCCTGCGTATGCATAGATTGTTACTTAGTCAATGACACAAAAGGATGCCTGTATAAATTTCTGGAACCTTTTCTCTGTCTAACTTCCTCTTCTTGTATAACTTCCTCCTCTGAAATTCCACTAATTTCAGTTCTCTTGACCTTCCAATATTTCTGTGTCACATATGTATGAGTGACTGGGCTTTGTTTGGATTCTCTATCTCTGTAATGCAACTGGGAAATTACTTCCAGACAGAAAGTCTTGAGGTAGCCTACATTGTTTGCTCCCCTATCTTTAGGAATCATGTACTGTATTGTCTCTTGTGCAATGTCTAGAAATGGTTCTTTCTTGTATGTTTTCACATGCTTTTTTTTTTAAAGGTATTTATGATTACAGACTCTCTTACTCATGCATGCCTAGAAGAAGAATTTTAGAAATCTATGTTTTATTTTGTTCTAAGAGAAATGAGATATTATTAGGGTTTTTTTTTTTTTTTTGGAGGTGGGGAGAGCTGGGAAGAGGAGTAATGTGACTTATGGTTAATATTTTCAAAATACCATTTTGGCTACCTTGTATCAAATGAACTGGAATGACATAAGAATGGAATCAGAAAAACCAGTGGGCAAATATTATAGGAAAATGAGTAAGACTAGGTCCAGGTTGGTGGTAGGGTATACGAGATAGTTTTCAGAAATATAACATTTAGTTTTGAACATTAAATGTGATTTGTGAATTGGTGGAAGATGAAGAGGGGACTCTTACAAAGGGAAGAGGGAGTCAATAATTTCATTCAGAATATAGTGAATTGTGATGCCTATTAGAACATCTAAGAAGAGGAGATATCAAGTAGGCAGTCCAATCTATATCTTAGGCTCAGGGGAGATGTATACAGTGGAAAAATAAATTTGAGATTTGTAGACATAGGAGTTTTAAAGTTATGGGAAAAGATAAAACACTCCTAAAGGGGTGATTAAAATAATAAAACTCAACATCCCCTCTGGTAGGATATATGCTAATTTTTTTCAAAGAGATAGGGTCTTGCTCTGTTGCCCAGACTAGAGTGCAGTTGCACATTTGTAACTCACTGCGGTTTGAACTCCTGTCTTTAAGTAATCCGCTTGCCTCAGCCTCCTGAGCATGCTTGGTGGCATGTGGTAGATTTATTAGTTTTATTTGTAAATATCTAACCCTGAAATACTAAAGAATGCCAGGCAGATATTGGCTTTATGTATGTGGACAGTTCAATGCAGACTAGGTAATATGTTCATACAGTAGATGTTTAAGAATCCGAGGTTACTGAGGAAATAACCCATGGGACTATGGAGGGCAGGACGGACCATGATGGCCATTATTATAACCATGTTCCCCAGGAGAGTCATCAGGTAAATGGAAGAACAAGTTTTGTAAGATGAATGATTGGAAAATCCTAAGAAGGTGAATTTGGTGACATATGTTTGATTATTCATTTCACATGGTGTCACAGCTACAAAACAATGAGAAGAAAGAAACCATAAAGACAATGTACAGAGTACCCCCAATGGTTTTGTAAACACGTGAGGTTATGTCAATTGATTTTGATTTGCAAAGTAGTCTGGACTGTGAAGTAAAGTGTGCGGGGCTGCCTTCACACTGTGGAGAGAAGTGTGCAGTGGCTACCACAACTTCTGACCTGGATAGATCTTGCCAGCTCAGGCTCAAGGACCTCCCATATTGGTGTCTGTGACTATGACAGGGTAAGGCTGAATACACTTAGTTCAAACCTGCAGAGAGTGAGTCTCTGTTTTATAATGAGCTCACTTCTCAACAACTATGCAAAATGCAAAAACCTCTCCTTTAGCGTTGCCTTTACTATGTTATTTAAATTTATTTATTTAAATGTCTTTTTATTATTATGAATATAATAGATGTTATGGCTAAAAATGGCACCAGAAAAGATGCTTAACAAAAATAAATGTTTCATTTCAATATATTTCATTCTAGTTTTTTCCCCCTCTTCCTTTCCTTTCTCCTTTTCTCTTTCTTTGAATCTTTCTCTATTTATATCTGTGTATGTGTCTATATCTTCACAAAATAAAAATACTACTTTATATTTAATTTTTTAACTCTTAAAAACAAATATCATCACACAAGTATTTTTCCATAGTGCTCAATATATTTGAATTTTCACTTTCTGATGGCTGGATAATATTCCACTATGTGCAAATATGTATAAATGTATTTAAATGTTATACAAAATATAACATCTTTTATATAATTATGTATAGTCCTTTGCTAATTTCTTCAAAACAAATGCTTGGGTTCTGTGTATTTTTATTTTTATTTATTTTTTGAGACAGAGTCTCACTATGTCACCCTTGGTAGAGTGCCTTGGTGTCACAGCTCACAGCAACCTCAAACTCCTGGGCTCAAGCAATTCTCTTGCCTGAGCCTTCCAAATAGCTGGGACTACAGGTGCCTGCACAATGCCTGGCTATTTTTTGTTGCTATTGTCATTATTGTTTAGCTGGCCTAGGCTGGGTTCGAACCATCAGTCTCAGTGTATGTGGCTGGTGCCATACCACTATGCTACGGGTGCTGAGCCACGTTCTGTGCATTTTTAAATAGGTTTCTTCAGAATTCTTTACTTAGGAAATATTTTTTCTTGTTTACAGACTTTACCTTTTTTAATAATGTTGTTTCTCTTTTCAGAGTACATAAATTTTTAGAAATTTTGGTCAATTTATTTTGGGCCAATTTCTTTTGATATATTCCATCATTGTTATAAACTCTTATTAACTCAAAACATATCCTTTGTCAAGTAATTAATATTTTGTAAGGGAATAATCAGAATAATCACCAACTTCCTATCTGTTTATTAATTTAAACTTTGAATCAATGTCATGTTGTTTTGTAGTGCATCTATTCTAGATTTGGAGTCAGTGAACTGTAGTGAAAAGTGTGGGCTTTGGTGCCGTGTAGATGTGACCCTGGCTTTGCCACTCTATGATCCTGGACATGTAAACTGTCCTCTCTGAGTCTCAGTTTATTAATCTGAATGGTAAAGATCATAATATCTACCTCATAAAATTTTTGGAAGGATTAAATTAGGTAAGTATTAGTCCATGTAAAAATCTCTTAAAAGGCAAAATTCTCTGCCTTCCAAATGTTTCCCACAGGTGTTCTCACCAGCTGTGCTGCTAACTCCCGAGTCCACTTTATCATCTGCTTTCCCATGAATTCTTACTGATCTCCTGGCCTCCATTCTTGGCTCTATTAGTCTATTCTCACAGGAGCCAAAGTGGTTCTTTTTAGAGCTAAATCCTGTTATTTCACACCTGTGCTCAGTCTTCCAATACATTCTCATTACTTAGGAAAAAAAGTCTTATACATGCTGGCAATAGCTTTCTGTTTTCTACTATTTTACCCTTGCTCTGTTCCCATGCTTCTCACAGATTGGAAAGAGGGATTCTTGGCCTAATGGTGTGAGAACACTTCTTGATACATAAGGGGATAGGATGTGAGGTTGAGTGAAGGAGAGAAATAGTCAGAGGATAGTGACACCAAGCTTTACAAGCATAGATATACTCGTTGAAACACTGCATCATCCTCTACTTACTAGAAAAAAACAAACTCATTCTTTGAGGGGTAAGTATTGGAGATATCAGGGATATGTAGGAAATGCACTGCTGGTAGTACCTAGTGAACCTAGAAAATATTTAATACTGCTGCCTTGTTCATTGCTGTAGACAGAATAATGACCCTCAAAAACTGTCCATGTCCTTATCCCCACAACCGATGAATGGCAAAAGGGACTTTGTGGATGTGATTTAGTAAGAATTTTGGGATGGATTACACTGGTGGTAGGACTGCAAACTAATACAGACTCTTTGGAAAGAGTATGGAGAATCCTCAAAGAACCCCAAAATAGATCTCCCATTTGATTCCACAATCCCATTACTAGGCATCTACCCAGAAAAAAAAAAGTCATTTCATCATAAGGACATTTGCACTAGATTGTTTATCACAGCTCATCAAGATGTGGAAACAACCTAAGTATCCATCAACTCAGGAATGAATTAAGAAACTGGGGTATATGTATGCCACAGAATACTACTGAGCCCTAAAAAAGATGGAGATTTTACACCTTTTGTGTTAACCTGGATGGAGTTGAAACACATTCTTCTTAGTAAAATATCACAAGAATGGAAAAGCAAGTATTCATTATACTCAATGAAGCCAGTAGATGAACTAACACATGCCCACATAAGAGAAAAATTCATTTCGATTCAACTTGAGGGGGAGGAGGAGGAGAGAGGGGACAAGAGAGAGGGAGAGGTGTGCTCGCAACTAATGGGTACAATGTAGAGGTATATGGCACACCTCCTGGGTGTGGGACACAACTACAACAGGGACTTTACCTAACAAATGCAAACATTGTAACCTAATCATTTGTATCCTCATATTAATCTGAAATTTTAAAAAATGAGCTAAAGAAAAAGAATTTTGAGATGGAGAGATTATCCTGGAAAATCTGGGTAGCCCCAATATAATTGCAAGAGTCCTGACAAAATGAAGCCAGGAGGGTCAAAGTTAGAGAAAGGATATGTGATGATGGAAGCAGAGTTTGGAATGATGGACTTTGAAGAGGAAGGAAGGAGGTCACTAAGCCATGGGATGCAAGGAAGCCTCTAGAAGCTGGAAAAAGCAAAGAAACAGATTTGGCCCTAGAGTCTTCACAAGGAACACAGCCCTGTCATCATCATGACATCTCTACTTTAGAGCTTCTGACTTCCAGAATTGGAAAATGATAATTCTATATTAATGTAAGTCACCAAGTTTGTATTGTTTAGTTATAGAAGCAACAGGAAACTAATACCTTTACTATCGCATAGATGCATGGCTACTCACTTTGTATCCAGTATCTCCACCTCCACTTCTTTACATTCTTTGGCAACTGAACTAGAGGCAATTCTGAAATAGGTGATGAAGTGCTACCCAAGGCCCATGAGGTGTCCGCATAAGGGAATATTAATGTGTTTTATAAGCAGATCCTACTCCAACTCTACTCGTAATGCTGTTTATCACTTAAGGACACTGATTGGGATGTTGCAGAGCCCAGATGACTTAATGGTAAACTCATACCAATGAAGACATACCTTGAAGGGCTGGCTTCCACTCTCTGGAAGAAGATGAGGTTAAAATTATCCCAGACATCGAATTTCATGAAGAACAGTACTATAGAGAAAGCCCTGAAGCCTAGATGATTTCATGATGGACTTGATCCTCATTATTTTTCTTTATGAAAATTTGGTGGCTTGGTGCCCGTAGCACAGCACCAGCCACATAAACCCAGGCTGGTGGGTTCGAACCTGGCCTGGGCCAGCTAACCAACAATAACAACTGCAACAAAAAAATAGCTGGGTGTTGTGGTGAGCGCCTGTAGTCCCAGCTACTTGGGAGTCTGAGGCAAGAGAATCACTTGAGCCCAAGAGTTTGAGCTTGCTGTGAGCTGTGATGCCACGGCACTCTACCCAGGGTGACATCGTGAGTCTCTGACTGGAAAAAAAAAATTGGGTGCCCACGTGTGCCTGTGTAAGGACATACATCTCTTTTAAAAGCAGAAGTCATTAATTTGTTTGGAGTAGTGAACCTGTTTGCTGGGTCAGAGGTCCATAGATCACAGATAGGTTGCCAAGCCACACTCCCAGTGACAAAGATGAGCATGTATGTATATGTGAGTTTGTGCTAGTGATGTGTGTATGTGGGGGGTTCTTCAGCCTCCACATCTGAGAATACTTCTCCATAGGCAAGGGGACAAGACCTGAGGTTAAATGAGGGATGGAGATCCTTCAGACCATGGTCAGACTGTGACTCATAAGCAGCAGAAGTAAAAGATAAGATAACTCAGAAGAATTTGACATATGTACAGCTGAAGGCCCCTGTGTCTCTAGAACCCTGGTAGTTTATCTCCACAGGCTATCTAGCTCCTGAGGGAAGAAGGTTTTGAGCTCTGAGGGCATCAACCTACCAGCAACTGCGTCTTTATCCCTGAAGGTCCCTGCCAGCCTGCATGTTCTGGTAGAGCAAGTTCATGTCTTACCAGGTGAGAAAGCAGGGGACAACTGTGTCCAGGGCATGAGACTGGGTTGTAAGAACTGTGTTGGACCTACCTTTCTGGACAAGGTCTTTAGGATCCAAACCACTAAGTTCTCCTGTAATAAGGACCTTAGAGAATATTTTCTTACCCTGTGAACCAGCAGGGGGCCTGGAGAACTTCATGGAAATGAGGCTTAGGTGCTAGACTGGGCAGGGGTCGTTATGTGGCATCTGCAAGGGGAAAGAGGACCACATGCTGGGTGATGGGAGACTGGGAAACAGGGGACATTGGAAGGAAGATCTCCGGGGGTTGTCAACCTTTTTTAGATAATGACTTGCTCTGATGACCTGATGAAATCCAAAGACAAGAAAAAATAAACTCGCCTACGTTCACGACATTTTGCACATAATTTCAAGAGGGGATTTCAGAATTTCAGCACCCCTATTGGGTTTTCAGGGTGCTCAGTAGATGCTGAGGTTGAAAATTCCACATTTAGTCTTGTAAGGTGGGTATACCTAGAACAATATTTAAAAGTAAAATAATAGTCTGACATGTGAAGGTAGAGGTTTTGGAGTTCCGTGTAGCAATAGTTCATAAGATGGGAACCATGTTTGGGGCATCCTAGAGTCCATAGGTGGGTATGAATTTGGACAGTCTAGGAGTGAGGAGGTACCAATAACTGATGCAGGAACTTATTGAGAAGGAACAGGTATTAAAATGAAGACAGTGAATTCATTTTGGAAATTTAAAGTGCTGTGGGATATCTGTGAGGAAGTGTCCAGTCGGTAATTGCAAATGGGTTGGTACTCAGGAGAAAGGTTGAAGATAACAGTTTAAAAGTCACTGGCATGAAGGTGGGAGTTGAAGCCATGGCTGAGTATGAAAGTTCCTAGGGAAAGCGGTTACAGTGAGAAGAAGGAAGCTGAGGATGTGGTCCTCAGACATTTAAAAGGTAGAAAAATTTGCCAGGGAAGGACCTGTGCGAGGCTCTCGATGCTCACTTCCATCTCCAGAGTTGGCTGCAGGCACTGAAATCCCCCAGGCTTAGGCTTTGATGTTTTAGTAAATACACTTCTGAAATGGGTTAGGAATTCATGTGTACTTGTGACAAATCCCTCTGTAATGAGGTACTGCTTTTTGTCGTCTTTATTATCTCTGTAGATGAACCTTGAGTTGCTCCTATTGTGGGAGTTCATATATTATTTTATCTCATGATATAGAAAATCCAAAATAAACACTCCAACTTGATCTAGTTGTCTTTATAGAAAGAAAAGAAATCCTTTATAAAAGGACATTCTTCACAGAGTTACTCTGAGAGATACTTGCCTTTTTCTTGAATAACACCAAAATAACAAAAGGGACATAACTATTCAGGGGTCAAAGTTGATTTTCTTTTGAAATTAGTCACATTGATTATTTTAAATGCCTCTATATGTGACTTTTACAATTGAAGGTAGACCCTGAAAAATAACAGACAAAATATTAATGGTCAACCTTTAAGTAGAATTCATTGTTCTAAATATCTTACATATATTAATTCAGTTAATCTACACAACGATCCTAGGAGATAGATTGCTATTATTGTCCTCATTTTACTGATGAGGCAAAGGAGACACAGATAACAAGGTGCCCAAGTTCACTCAGCTAATAAGTGTCAGAGCTGGAAGATCAACTGTGTCTGTGAGACTCCAGGGTTTATGCTATAAATGTGATGCTGTGTATCCTGTATCCTGCCTTGCTACCTTTGGACTGAGTTCATTATAAACCACAAATCCACCAGCAAATAAAACCCAGGCTATTAATTTGAAAACATACATTTTCACATGTCTGAATTTAATCAGTATATTTCAAATTGTGTTGTGAGCATGGACATGTTTTAAACAGTATTAATAATAACCCTTATTGAACACTTACTAGGTGCCAGGATTTGTTCTAATTGCTATATGTGTATTAGTTATTTAACCCTTACAACAAACCCAGGGGAACATTATTATTTTCCTCATTTTAAATATGAGAAATTTGAGGCATAGAAGTGTTAAGTAGCTATCATGTTATGAATAATAACACTTTGTTATCTTACTATAAAACAGTATGTTTAAAATACTTTTAAATATTTAAGCCACATATATAAAAGAAAGCACACTACTTATGTCTTATTCTAAGCATTTAAGAGACATGATTAATAGAGCTTACATTAAAAATTTCAATCTCAGAGCCTTGAGGATCTTAAGATATTTACTATTTAATAGAAACTTTATACCAAAGTTTAAACAATTCTTAAGGCTAAATTTAAATGGTAGAAATTCCATAAACCTAGATGCCCTAAGGAAGAAATATGGACATACTTTAAAAATATTGTAGATGTAGTTCCAGACCACTACAATAAAGCGGATACTACAATAAAGCAAGTCGCATGAATGTTTTGGTTTGTCAGTGCACATAAAAGTTCTGTCTACACTATACTGTGGTCTACTAAGAGTGTAATATCATTATGTCAGAATAAACAACGTACATACCTGAATTAGAAAATACCTTATTTCTAAAAAATACTAACAGGCGCCTGAGACTTCAGTAAGTCTTAATCTTTTTGCTCTTGGAGGGTCTTTCCTTAATGTTGATGGCTACTGATCAGGCATCCTCAAACTTTTTAAACAGGGGGCCAATTCACTGTCCCTCAGACCGTTGGAGGGCTGGACTATAGTTCTCAAAAAAAAAAAACCATTAACAAATTCCTATGCATACTGTACATATCTTATTTTGAAGTAAAAAAAACAAAACGGGAACAAATACAATCACACTGTCTCATGTGGCCCGTGGGCCGCAGTTTGAGGACCCCTGGATTCTAGGTGGTTGCTGAAGGCTGGGGTAGCCGTGGCAATTTCTTTTTTTTCTTTTTCTTTTTTTTTAAATTAAATCATAGCTGTGTACATTGATATGATCATGGGGCATCATACCACATCAATTGACTGTCCCTTTCACAAAAGATTTTCTGTAGAATTCAGTGCTATTTGATTACCTTTTGCCCACAGTAGAATTTCAATCCTGTCAAATCCTGCCACTTCTTTATCAACCAACTTTATATAATATTCTAAAAACTCCCTTAGAATTAACTTCTTCCAAACTTCTGTTAACGTTGATATTTTGACCTCCTCCTATGAATCACAAATGTTCTTTTTTTGAGACGGAGTTTCAAGCTGTTGCCCTGGGTAGAGTGCTAGGCATCAGTTAACAGCAACCTCCCAACTCTTCGGCTCAAATGAGCCTCTTACATCAGTTTTTTTCTATTTTTTGCAGAGATGGGGGTCTCACTTTTGCTCAGGCTGGTCTTGAACTCCTGAGCTCAAACAATCCACCTACTTTGGCCTCCCAGAGTGCTAGGATTACAGGCATGAGCCACCTTACCTGGCCACTTTGCCTGGTTCTTAATGGTATCTAGAATGTAGGATCCTCTCCAGAAGGTTTTCAACTCACTTGCCCAGATTCTTCAGAGGAATCATGATCTGTGGCAGCTATAGCCTTAAACAAAATGCATTTCTTACATAATAATACTTGAAATTTGAAATAACTCCCCAATCCATGAACTGCAGAATAGTTGTTGTTTTAGCAGGCACAAAAACAACATCCATCTCCTTGTACGTCTCCATTGGAGCTCCTGGGTGACAAGGTGCATTGTTAATGAGCAGTAATATTGAAAACAAAAAAATTTTTTTAAGCAATAGGTCTCAATATTACTAAAAATATTTTCGTAAACCATACTAAAGATGCATGGTCATCCAGACTTTGTAATTTCATTTACATAGCAGAGGTAGATTTAGTGTAATACTTGAGGGCCCCAAGAGTTTTGGAGTAGCAAATGAGGATTATCTTCAACTTAAATTCACCAGCTACATTAGCCTCTGAGAAGAGAGTCAGCTTCTCCTTTGAAGTTTTGAAGCAAGGTATTGACTTTTCTCTAACTATGAGAGCCCTACATGACATTTTTTTCCAATACAAGGCTATTACATCTACATGGAAAATCTATTGTTTAGTGTAATCACCTTCATTAATTATCTTAGCTAGATCTCTAGAATAATTTGCTGTGGCTTCTAC
Source organism: Nycticebus coucang (assembly GCF_027406575.1). Taxonomy (NCBI): domain Eukaryota; kingdom Metazoa; phylum Chordata; class Mammalia; order Primates; family Lorisidae; genus Nycticebus; species Nycticebus coucang. The sequence continues at coordinate 51,799,287 of NC_069784.1, read as the reverse complement.
ATCAGAATTTGCTGTGTCCCCTTGCACTTTTATGAAAGGAAGATGGCTTTTTTTCTTAAACCTCATGAACTAGACTCTGTTAAACTTCCAACTTTTCTTCTGCAGCTTCCTCACCTCACCGATCTCAGCCTTCAGGGTGGTGCCTGTGGCTCAAAGGCGTAGGGCACCAGCCCCATATACCAGAGGTGGCGGGTTCAAATCTGGCCCCAGTGAAAACTGCAAAAAAAAAAAAAATCTCAGCCTTCATAAAATTGAAGAGAGTTTGGGCCTTACTCTGAATTAGGAAATGTTGTAGCTGGTTTGATCTTCTCTCCAGACTGCTAAAACTTTCTCCATCTCAGAAATAAGACTGTTTCACTTTCTCATCATTGGCTTGTCTACTGGAGCAGCACTATTAGTTTCCTTCAAGAGCTTTTCCTTTGCATCCACTATGTGGGCTAACTGGCACGGTAAGCTAACTTTTGGGCTGTCTTAGCTTTTGACATGTCTTCCTCACTTAGCTTAATCATTTTCTAGCTTTCAATTTAAAGCAAGGGATGTGAGACTCTTCCTTTCACTTGAACATTTAGAGACCATTTTGAGGATACTAATTGACCTAATTTCTCAGGGACTAGTGAGGCCTGAGGAGAGTGAGAGAGAAGTGGGAACAGCTGTCCAGTGGAGCAGGCCAAACAGATACAACATCTATTGATTAAGTTCACCATCTTAGAGGGGTGTGGTTTGTAGTACCCCAAGATAATTGCTATAGTAACACCAAAGATCAGTGATTACAGATTACCATAGCAGATATAATAATAATAAAAACATTTGAAATATTGCAAGAATTTTCAAAATGAGACATGGAGACATGAAGTGAGCAAGTGTTATTGGAAAAATGGTGCTGATAGACTTGTTCCAGGCAGGTTTGCCACAAACCTTCAATTTCTAAAAAAATGCAGCATCAGCTAGTGCAATAAAGTAAAGTGCAATCAAATAATAATGAAAGTTCCTGTAAATAATTTGTTTTGCCAAGATAGAATTATTTGTTGAGTAGCCTTAGGGGATTAAACCTTCTCTCTTTGTTAATATGTATTCAGGTACGTACTCACAACTTATTTTGTTTACTTCCAAGTCCACAAGTTTTCTTGGCAAATCCATTTTATATTATCATTATTTGAAGAAGTTGAAAAGTTCTTACTGAATTGTAATAATCTCATTCTCATGTTTAATCAAGGCAAGTGTGTGTTGTCATAAAGGCTTGGTTTTCAATTATTTTTGCAGTTGTTTTCACTTTTTTTTTTTTTTTTTTTTGCTTTTCAGTTCCCTGTCTTACTAGCTTAATATAAGCAAGCATTTTATAACTTCTAGGGAGTAATAAGATTCTCATCACTACAGACACTCAAGCAGAGTGGCTGATGCCCCATCTGGTGAGATCTCTCTGAATAGTTCCTATCAGCCATGAGTTCTTTTGTCATGATTAGCTGTTTATTCAATATAAATATGATATTATTTATAATGCTATATATGTTTACAAATTTCATATTTCTTCTGTAGATCAAAGCAATTACTTCTGATAAGCAGTAGACAGCCCTTGGGAGCAGGGTGTTCCTGACACTGCTTTTTTGTGTTTTTTTTTTGAGATAGAGTCTCACCTTGTTGCCCTGGGTAGAGTGCCGTGGCATCACAGCTCACAGCAGCCTCCAGCTCCTGGGCTTAGGCGATTCTCTTGCCTCAGCCTCCCAAGTAGCTGGGACTACAGGCACCTGCCACAATGCCCGGCTATTTTTTTGTTGCAGTTTGGCGGGGGCCGGGTTTGAACCTGCCACCCTCAGTATATGGGGCCGTCACCCTACTCACTGAGCCACAGGCATCGCCCCCTGACATGGGTTTTAAATTATCCTCTAACCTGTTATTTCCAGGGGTCAGGGATTCTGATAATTTGTCTTTGTAAGTAACACAGGAATTTTTTTTCTCACCACTAAACAGATCTAACCCGGTGAACAGATCTTTCTGTCTTTCTCAGCACTGCTGCAGTTCTCTGTTGTGCTCTAAGAGGGCAAAGACTATTAAAATAGGCTACTCTCCTTCAGTTTCAAATTAGAATCTCTTAGAATAGTTGCTTGTGGGAGTTCAGTAGTGAAATCTTGGTCTTTTCACCATTTCTTAACTCTTTTCCTAATTTATGCAAGCTTGCTCCCTTAACATTTCCTTTTCATTTTAACCACCATGTTTGAAATTGGGTACTGACAGTGGTTTCTCAGCAGATCATAGTCAGCCCACCCCTTGACATCTTCAGGGTCCCACCTCTCTCGGGTGAACTGTATACCTAACAACACTTAGACATCCAGAATAAAAAGGGCTTCAGTCAAGCCTAGGAGCAGACAGCTTCTACCCTGTTATGATCATTCATTTATTCATTTCATTCCAGAGCATGCACTGAGCACCTGTTTTATGTTAGGCCTATTTGGGGCATGGGAGTAAAAGAAATGGGAAGACACAATCAAAGCCCAGCTTCAAGAAACTCACAGCCATAATGTTAGTTACACTGCTGTGTGGCAGTATATCCTAAATTGCTATTTAATGCTTTTTTGGACTCTGTTCCTTACTTTTCCCCAATGGCCAGCACCTTCCACATCCTCCCCAACATGCAGCCTCTTTTGTGTTTACTAAACTGACAAGTGTATTTTGCTGTTTTTCCTGGATTTTAGGACACTAACCATGGCCCATGTGCTTACTTGGGCTTTACACATGAACTTTTTCCTCCCTTTGGGCTGGAGTCCTTGGATGTAGACTTTGTTCTTGGACTCCACATCATACTTTCTTTTGACTTACTAACCTAGACTGACCTGTGCTTTGGCATCAGAGCTATGGTTCTAACAACACGCTGCTTAATACCAACCCATGTTCTGATCAAAACTGCTTTCCCAAATGCTGCACTGTCTTCCCCACAGCTTCCTGCAGACCTTAGTTCCCTGATACTCTGCTTGCCATTGCCCATGACCTGGTACTAACAGCAATTACCTCTGGAGTATAAGAAAAGAAAAAGAGAGAACCAGCAGCTCTTCAGGGCAAAGTTGTACCTCCAGGACATACGGAAGGCAGTAGGCTTGAATAATCTTGCAATATTTCACTGCAATAAAACTAAGGCAAAAACATCTGACAGTATCAAATTTAGATACCAAAAATGCAGACACCATTAATAATTTATGTTATTTCTGCTCACTAAGGAGCAATACCGCTTATTAGGAGACCTTGGAAATGTCATAATAAAGGCATGTAAATTGTATGAAATCTGGGCATAGCCAACAGGTATAAAAAATAGAAATATTGTGGGTGGTACCTGTGGCTAAAAGGAGTAGGGTGCCAGTCCCATATGCTGGAGGTGGCAGGTTCAAACCCAGCCCTAGCCAAAAGCTAAAAAAAAGAAAAAATAGAAATATTTATCGAAATTCAACTTTTGTAGCCCATCTGGCTATTTTGTTTTTCTAAAATGTCTGAATCTGAAAGAATGGTCTCTTTTACAAACTTAAGCAATACCAGTGGATTTTGTGAAGAATGATGCCCACTGCCTGCCTCCAAAAACAAAAGCACCAAGGCAGTTGTTAGCTGTGTTCCTACTCATCACAATTAATGTCAAAGTGGGCCTTGTGCCATTTAAAAGGTCATGCATTACAGGCAGATCCCAGCTCACAAATTTTTTTACAAAAATTTAAGGTAAAATACACAAAAATTAATTAAAAATTGATCACAGACCTAAATGTAAGAGCTAGAATTATACAACTGGAAAAAAAAAAAAGGAGTAAATTTTTTTTTTTTTTAATTGTTGGGGATTCATTGAGGGTACAATAAGCCAGTTACACTGATTGCAATTGTTAGGTAAAGTCCCTCTTGCAATCATGTCTTGCCCCCATAAAGTGTGACGCACACTAAGGCTCCACCCCCCTCCCTCCATCCCTCTTTCTGCTTCCCCCCCCATAACCTTAATGGTCATTAATTGTCCTCATATCAAAAGTGAGTACATAGGATTCATGCTTCTCCATTCTTGTGATGCTTTACTAAGAATAATGTCTTCCACTTCCATCCAGGTTAATACGAAGGATGTAAAGTCTCCATTTTTTTTAATGGCTGAATAGTATTCCATGGTATACATATACCACGGCTTGTTAATCCATTCCTGGGTTGGTGGGCATTTAGGCTGTTTCCACATTTTGGCGATTGTAAATTGAGCTGCAATAAACAGTCTAGTACAAGTGTCCTTATGATAAAAGGATTTCTTTCCTTCTGGGTAGATGCCCAGTAATGGGATTGCAGGATCAAATGGGAGGTCTACCTTGAGTGCTTTGAGGTTTTTCCATACTTCCTTCCAGAAAGGTTGTACTAGTTTGCAGTCCCACCAGCAGTGTAAAAGTGTTCCCTTCTCTCCACATCCACGCCAGCATCTGCAGTTTTGAGATTTTGTGATGTGGGCCATTCTCACTGGGGTTAGATGATATCTCAGGGTTATTTTGATTTGCATTTCTCTAATATATAGAGATGAACATTTTTTCATGTGTTTGTTAGCCATTCGTCTGTCATCTTTAGAGAAAGTTCTATTCATGTCTCTTGCCCATTGATTTATGGGATTGTTGGCTTTTTTCATGTGGATTAATTTGAGTTCTCTATGGATCCTAGTTATCAAGCTTTTGTCTGATTGAAAATATGCAAATATCCTTTCCCATTGTATAGGTTGTCTCTTTGCTTTGGTTATTGTCTCCTTAGCTGTACAGAAGCTTTTCAGTTTAATGAAGTCCCATTTGTTTATTTTTGTTGTTGTTGCAATTGCCATGGCAGTCTTCTTCATGAAGTCTTTCCCCAGGCCAATATCTTCCAGTGTTTTTCCTATGCTTTCTTTGAGGATTTTTATTGTTTCATGCCTTAAGTTTAAGTCCTTTATCCATCTTGAATCAATTTTTGTGAGTGGGGAAAGGTGTGGGTCCAATTTCAGTCTTTTACATGTAGACATCCAGTTCTCCCAACACCATTTATTGAATAGGGAGTCTTTCCCCCAAGGTAAGTTCTTGTTTGGTTTATCGAAGATTAGGCAGTTTTAAGATGTTAGCTTCATTTCTTGGTGTTCAATTCAATTCCAAGTGTCTATGTCTCTGTTTTTGTGCCAGTACCATGCTGTCTTGAGCACTATGGCTTTGTAGTACAGACTAAAATCTGGTATGCTGATGCCCCCAGCTTTATTTTTGTTACTAAGAACTGCCTTAGCTATACGGGGTTTTTTCCGGTTCCATACAAAACGCAGAATCATTTTTTCCAAATCTTGAAAGTACGATGTTGGTATTTTGATAGGAATGGCATTGAATAGGTAGATTGCTTTGGGAAGCATAGACATTTTAACAATGTTGATTCTTCCCATCCATGAGCATGGTATGTTCTTCCATTTGTTAATATCCTCTGCTATTTCCTTTCTGAGGGTTTCATAGTTTTCTTTATAGAGGTCCTTCACCTCCTTCGTTAGGTATATTCCTAGGTATTTCATTTTCTTTGAGACTATGGTGAAGGGAGTTGTGTCCTTAATTAGCTTCTCATCTTGACTGTTATTGGTGTATACAAAGGCTACTGAATTGTGGACATTGATTTTATATCCTGAAACATTACTGTATTTTTTGATGACTTCTAGGAGTCTTGTGGTTGAGTCTTTGGGGTTCTCTAAGTATAAGATCATGTCATCACCAAAGAGGGAGAGTTTGACCTTCTCTGCTCCCATTTGGATTCCCTTTATTTCCTTGTCTTGCCTAATTGTATTGGCTAGAACTTCCAGCACTATTTTGAATAGTAAAGGTGACAGAGGACAACCTTATCTGGTTCCAGTTCTAAGAGGAAAAGCTTTGAGTTTTACTCCATTCAGTAAAATATTGGCTGTGGGTTTGTCATAGATAGCTTCAATCAGTTTTAGAAATGTGCCACCTATGCCTATACTCTTCAGTATTCTAATTAGAAAAGGATGCTGGATTTTATCAAATGCTTTTTCTGCATCTATTGAGAGGATCATGTGATCTTTATTTTTGCCTCTGTTAATATGGTGGATAACGTTTATGGACTTGCGTATGTTAAACCAGCCTTGCATCCCTGGGATGAAGCCTACTTGATCATGATGAATGACTTTTTTGATGATAAGCTGTAATCTATTGGCTAGGATTTTGTTGAGAATTTTTGCATCTATATTCATGAGTGAGATTGGTCTGAAATTCTCCTTTTTGTTTGGGTCTTTTCCTGGTTTTGGTATCAGGGTGATGTTTGCTTCATAGAATGTGTTGGGGAAGATTCCTTCTTCCTCAGTTTTTTGGAATAATTTCTGCAGTACAGGAATAAGCTCTTCCTTGAAGGTTTGATAGAATTCTGGAGTGAAGCCATCTGGACCAGGGCATTTTTTGGTTGGAAGATTTTTTATTGTTTCTTTGATCTCAGTGCTTGAAATTGGTCTGTTCAGGAGCTCTATTTCTTCCTGGCTGAGTCTAGGGAGAGGGTGTGATTCCAAATATTGATCCATTTCCTTCACATTGTCAAATTTCTGGGCATAGAGTTTCTGGTAGTATTCAGAGATGATCTCTTGTATCTCTGTGGGATCAGTTGTTATTTCCCCTTTATCGTTTCTGATTGAGGTTACTAGAGATTTTACTTTTCTATTTCTAGTTAGTCTGGCCAATGGTTTATCTATTTTATTTATTTTTTCAAAAAACCAACTCCTTGTTTCATTAATTTTCTGAATGATTCTTTTGTTTTCAATTTCATTGATCTCTGATTTGATTTTGGATATTTCTTTTCTTCTACTGAGTTTAGGCTTAGATTGTTCTTCTTTTTCGAATTCCATAAGATCTCTTGTGAGATTGTTGATGTGCTCTCTTTCTGTTTTTTGAATGTAGGCATCTAAAGCGATGAATTTTCCCTCAAAACTGCTTTTGCAGTATCCCACAGGTTTTAGTAGCTTGTGTCTTCATTGTTGTTATGCTCAAGGAAGTTAATGATTTCCTGTTTTATTTCTTCGTGCACCCATCTGTTATTCAACAGAAGATTGTTTAATTTCCATGCCTTTGTGTGGGGTTGAGCATTTTTGTTAGAGTTGAGTTCCACCTTTAGTGCCTTATGGTCTGAGAAGATACAAGGTAAAATTGCAATTCTTTTGATTCTGTTGATATTTGTTTTGTGTCCCAGGATATGATCGATTTTGGAGAATGTTCCATGGGGTGATGAGAAGAATGTATATTCTTTATCTTTGGGGTGGAGTGTTCTATATGCGTCTATCAAGCATAGTTGTTCTAGGGTCTCATTTAAATCTCTTATATCTTTGTTTAATTTCTGTTTAGAGGATCTGTCCAGCTCTGTAAGAGGAGTGTTAAAGTCCCCTGTTATGATGGTATTATCAGATATCGTATTGCTCAACTGAGTAAGGTCTGCTTCAAGAATCTCGGAGCATTTAAATTGGGTGCATAAATATTTAGAATTGAAACGTCTTCCTGTTGTAGTTTTCCCTTGACCAATATAAAGCAACCATCTTTGTCTTTTTTGACTTTAGTTGCTTTAAATCCACACGTATCTGAAAATAAGATTGCAACTCCTCTTTTCTTCTGAATTCCATTTGCCTGAAAAATTGTCTTCCAACCCTTGACTTGGAGCTTGAATTTGTCTTTTGAAGCCAGGTGTGTTTCTTGCAGACAGCAAATGGATGGCTTGTGTTTTTTAATCCAGTCAGCCAATCTATGTCTATTCAGTGGGGGAATTCAAGCCATTAACATTTATTGAGATAATTGATAAGTGTGGTAGTATTCTATTCGTCTTATTTGGTGAGAGTCCATTGCTTAGTTTTATCTTTTGCATCAGTGTGGAGGTTAGGTTCTGTCCTTTGATTTCTGAGTTCTTACTTTGCTGCTGATCCATTGTGGTGGTCAGTGTGCAGAACAGGTTGAAGTATTTCCTGTAGAGCTGGTCTTGTTGTGGCGAATTTCCTCAATGTTTGTATATCCTTAAATGATTTGATTTCTCCGTGAATTTTGAAGCTTAGCTTAGCAGGGTACAGAATTCTGGGCTGAAAATTGTTCTGTTTAAGTCGATTAAAGGTAGATGACCATTGTCTTCTTGCTTGGAAAGTTTCATTAGAGAAGTCTGCGGTAACTCTGATGGATTTGCCCCTGTAGGTCAACTGGCGCTTACTCCTGGCAGCTTGCAGAATCTTTTCTTTTGTCTTGACTTTGGACAGGTTCATCACAATATGTCTTGGAGAAGCTCGGTTAGAGTTGAGGCAACCTGGGGTCCGATATCGCTCTGAAAGCAGTGTGTCAGAATCTTTGGTGATGTTTGGGAAATTTTCTTTTATAATATTCTCTAGTATGGCTTCCATTCCTCTGGGGCATTCTTCTTCCCCTTCTGGAATTCCTATAACTCGTATGTTGGAACGCTTCATAAAGTCCCATAATTCTGACAGTGAACGTTCTGCTTTCTCTCTCTTCTTTTCTACCTCTTTTACTGTCTGAGTTATCTCAAGAACTTTGTCTTCTACCTCTGAAATTCTTTCTTCTGCATGGTCTAACCTGTTGTTGATACTTTCCATTGCATCTTTAAGTTCCCTGATTGACTGTTTCAGTTCCTTCAGGTCTGCTATATCGTTTTTATATTCTTCATATCGTTCATCTCTTATTTGATTCTGTTTTTGGATTTCCTTTTGGTTATTTTCCACTTTATTAGCAATTTCCTTCATTGTTTCCATCATTTCTTTCATTGTTTTCAACATGTGTATTCTAAATTCCCTTTCTGTCATTCCTAACATTTCTTTACAGGTGGAATCATCTGCAGTAGCTACCTCATGGTCCCTTGGTGGGGTTGTTCTAGACTGGTTCTTCATGTTCCCTGGGGTTTTCTGCTGATTCTTCCTCATGAGTGACTTCTTTTATCTGTTTCCTTGCCCTAATTTTCCTTTCACTTCCTCTTGCTCTTTAAGTTCTTGTGCCTGTGGACTAAGGGTTACAGGACCAGAAGGGTGAGAAGGTTGAAGAGCAAAAAATGGATGAAAGAAAGGAGGACCGAGTGATAAGAAAAAAAAGAAAGATAGAGAAAGGAGAGTGGGTGGGTAAAAGGAATATTGACAAAAAGAAGAGAGGCACAGAAAGAAGGAGACAGGGCAATATAGATGTACAGTAGGGTACTTTGACACAACCTTAAAAAACCCCACCTTCTGGGGGTGCCCAGTTGGGTGGTTCCCTTGAGTTCAGCAGCTCTTTGCTAACCTTATCAGACACAGTACCCCACCTCCACCAAGTAGAGAGGAAAGACAAAAATGCTATAAATCAAACCAAAACAAGCAAAAGAAAACTTTACGGGGGTAAAATTGGGTGAAAAACCAAATGATAGTGGTAGAAACACTAGCAAAAATAAAGTTCTAGTTATTAAAAAGGCAGCAATGGGATATTATAATTAAACTAGAAAAATTGAGAAAGAAAAAGGGATCTGTATGGAAAAGATTGAAATTAAAAAACAAAAGAACATCAACAACGTCAAAATAAACAAAAAAAAAAAACAACCAAACAAACAAAAAAAAGAAAAAATACACAACCAAAAACAAAGCAGTTTGTATATGTTATTGAATATTGTCTGGGCAACACGTGGTCTTCTGGGGCATGAGATGTTAATCACAGTTCTGATACGACTGGAGGCTGCTGATTTCTCAAATCCCAGCAGGTAGACACCCTAAATCTCTCTTCAGCACACTTAAAAGGCACTTTGAACTTGTAAACTTGCTGAGCAGAAGCTTTCCCAGCTTTCTCACTGGAATCACTGCTGAAGTGGCTATCCACTTACCCAGTGTGCCAAAACCAGTCTCACTCTGCCCCTGAGGGTTAGGGCTGCAAGGCGGCTCAGACCCCACCCTTAGGCTACTTGGTTGCTGGGTTACCAGCTCCCACCCATTTCTAGCTCTTCGACCCTGAGGGCGGACCTTGCTGGGGCAGATCACTGACAATGGTTCTGTGTGACCCACCGCCAAACACTATTAGCTCCGTCTGGCTCAGACGGAGGCCTAGACAATGGCTAAAGTTCTCCGCACTCCCGCTCAGGACTTCCCCAATGCAGTTCAACTCAGTGCCAAGTCCAAGGACATCAAAACAGTTCACAGGTAAGGCCTTTCTGGTTTGCAGTCTCGCTGCTACTGAACTTACAGTTGTGGGCGGGTTTAGATGGATTGAACACATGCGACCATTTGCCGGTTTTTCACTGTTTTTAGTCCTCCTCTTGGGGTCCAGAAGTCTGTCGCTGACTCCCTGTATCCTCATAGGAGTGATGATAGGCAGATCCCACCAGCCAGAGATGCCTGGAGTCCTATCTCCCCAGACTCACGGTGCCCAGATGCAAGGAAGCTGTTTCTCGGCCGCCATCTTGCTCCGCTTCCGGTCAAAAGGAGTAAATTTTAATGACCTTGAGTTTGGCAGTGATTTTTTAGGTATGACACCAATAGCATATATTAATATAACAAAGAAGAAATAGATAAATCAGACTTCATAAATTAAAGTACTTTGTTCTGGAAAAGACACCATCAAGAAAGTAAAAGACAGTCCACAAAGTGGGAGAATATATTTGCAAATGTATCATTATCAGATGTAATGGACTTGTGTATAAATGATTCTTACAACTGAGCAATAAAAGTTTAAATAACCCGGGTGGCGCCTGTGGCTCAAGGAGTAGGGCGCCGGTCCCATATGCCGGAGGTGGTGGGTTCAAACCCAGCCCCGGCCAAAAAATCACACACACAAAAAAAAAGTTTAAATAACCCTATGAAAAGTGAGCAAAGTTTCTGAGTAGACATGTCACCAAGAAAATATATTCAACATAGGAAAAGTTGCTCAACATACTTAGCCATCAGAGAACTGCAAAGTAAAACCACAATGAGTTACCACCTCATACCCACTAGGATATCTATTAAAGAGAGAAAGAATAAGTGTTGGTGAGAATGGGGTGAAATTGGAACCCTAATGCATTGCTAATGGGTACGTAAAATGGTATAGCTGCTTTGGAAAACAGACTGGCAGTTCTTCAAATGAATACGACCCATATTTGGGAGGCCGAGGCAAGTGAATAGCCTGAGTTCACAGGTTTGACACCAGCCTGAGCAAGTGCAAGACTGTCTCTAAAAAGTAGCTGCACATTGTGGCAGGGACCTGTAGTCCCAGCTACTTGAGAGACTGAGATAGTACTATTGAGTATATTGGATACTTTTGTTTTTTTCATTCTTGAGATACTTTACTAAGAAGAATATGTTCCAGCTCCATTTAGGTAAACATAAAAGATGTGAAGTCTCCATATTTTTTATGGCTGCATAGTATTCCATGATGTACATATACCATTATCTGTATACCATTCATGGGTCAGTGGGCACTCGGCTGTTTCCATGTCTTGGCAATTATGAATTGGTTTGCAAAAAACATTCTGGTGCAAATGTCTTTTTTCGTGAAGTAATTTTTGATCATCTGGATATATACCTAGTAGAGGTAGGTGGCGTGCTACCAGGTATTGGTCCACTTCCTTCAGAATTTCATATTTATGGGAATAGAGTTTTTTGTAGTAATCATTGAGGATTTTTTTTTTTTTTTTAAATTTCTGAGGTGTCTGTTGTTATTTCTCTTTTATCGTTTCTGATTGACGATATTAGAGACTTTTCTGTTTCTGGTTAGGTTGGCCAAAGTTTATCAATTTTATTAATCTTTTCAAAAAACCAACTTTTTGTTTCATGATCTTCTGAATGATTCTTTTTCCAGTTTACTTTAATTCTGCCCTAATTTTGGTTATTTCTTTTCTTTTGCTGGGTTTGGGGTTGGAATGTTCTTCCTTTTCCAGTTGCTTGAGATGATCCATTAAGTTGTTGGCTCTCTTTCTGTTTTTTTGATGAAGGCTTCCAGTGATATAAATTTCCCTTTTAGGACTGCCTTTGCAGTATCCCACAGGTTTTGATAATTTGTCTTCATTATTGTTGAATGATTGGAGACACGAGAGAGTCAGCAGCTTTGCCACAGGTGTGAGCTCGCTCCTGCAATGTTGATGGGCCCAGGAATGAATGACTACACACACAAAAGACGGCATGTAGCAAAGAAACTTTATTTTGTGCCACCTTATATACATTGGTGGTCATGTAGAGACTTAACCTATAAACTTTACTATTACCTAAATCTTACCTAACTTACTCTGTCTAAAATTAACTTGTGGGCAAATATTAAATCTTCACATTAACACAATTTCTTCAGTTTTTTACATTCCTCTCAGACATGCATAAATTCTAACTACAAATCTGATAAAACATAACACAGAAACTTCAAGGGAAATGAGGAAGTGAAACTCCACATAAGAACATTCAATTTACCCGACATAGATTTATGGCTTTGTTTCTCCACAGCACAGAGACATTTAGGCTCTTTGCGACATTATGTTTTCACATATGTCAACCTCTGATCCGTGACTCTAGGAGTGAGGCTGTAACACCTGTGACCCCCAGGTCTGATGGAATGCATGACTTCTGAGCCATTGTTCCTGGAATTTTTCATCTCCATGGAAACATGCCCTGTATATGCTCAGGGGAGCCCAGCCCTCTGTTCAGCTTTTTTGCTGTTTGCAAAAGATGCTTCTGTGTTAGCAAAAGCCAATTAACCCTTACCAGGCTCACTTCATGTGCTTCATGTGGGGAGCTCTGTCACCCCAGAATTATCATTTTGTTCCAAGAATTTGGTGATTTCCCTCTTAATCTTGTCTTTGACCCAGCTATCATTCAGCCTAAGATTATTTAGTTTCCATGAGTCTGTTTGAGTGTGTTTGAGCTTGTTTGCTGTTGAATTCAACCTTTATTCCATGGTGGTCTGAGAAGATAAAAGAAATAATTTCTTTCTTTTTTTACTAAGTTTTTTAAATTTTATTTTTATTTATTTCTTTTTTTTTATTGTTGGGGATTCATTGAGGGTACAATAAAACAGGTTACACTGATTGCAATTGTTAGGTAAAGTCCCTCTTGCAATCATGTCTTGCCCCCATAAAGTGTGACACACACCAAGGCCGACCCCCCTCCCTCCATCCCTCTTTCTTCTTTTCCTCTCCCCCCATAACCTTAATTGTCATTAATTGTCCTCATATCAAAATTGAGTACATAGGATTCATGCTTCTCCATTCTTGTGATGCTTTACTAAGAATAATGTCTTCCACTTCCACCCAGGTTAATACGAAGGATGTAAAGTCTCCATTTTCTTTAATAGCTCAATAGTATTCCATGGTATACATATACCACAGCTTGTTAATCCATTCCTGGGTTGGTGGGCATTTAGGCTGTTTCCACATTTTGGCGATTGTAAATTGAGCTGCAATAAACAGTCTAGTACAAGTGTCCCTATGATAAAAGGATTTTTTTCCTTCTGGGTAGATGGCCAGTAATGGGATTGCAGGATCAAATGGGAGGTCTAGCTTGAGTGCTTTGAGGTTTCTCCATACTTCCTTCCAGAAAGGTTGTACTAGTTTGCAGTCCCACCAGCAGTGTAAAAGTGTTCCCTTCTCTCCACATCCACGCCAGCATCTGCAGTTTTGAGATTTTGTGATGTGGGCCGATCTCACTGGGGTTAGACGATATCTCAGGGTTGTTACGATTTGCATTTCTCTAATATATAGAGATGATGAACATTTTTTCATGTGTTTGTTAGCCATTCGTCTGTCATCTTTAGAGAAAGTTCTATTCACGTCTCTTGCCCATTGATCTATGGGATTGTTGGCTTTTTTCATGTGGATTAATTTGAGTTCTCTATAGATCCTAGTTATCAAGCTTTTGTCTGATTGAAAATATGCAAATATCCTTTCCCATTGTATAGGTTGTCTCTTTGCTTTGGTTATTGTCTCCTTAGCTGTACAGAAGCTTTTCAGTTTAATGAAGTCCCATTTGTTTATTTTTGTTGTTGTTGCAATTGCCATGACAGTCTACTTCATGAAGTCTTTCCCCAGGCCAATATCTTCCAGTGTTTTTTCTATGCTTTCTAGGAGGATTTTTATTGTTTCATGCCTTAAATTTAAGTCCTTTATCCATCTTGAATCAATTTTTGTGAGTGGGGAAAGGTGTGGGTCCAGTTTCAGTCTTTTACATGTAGACATCCAGTTCTCCCAACACCATTTATTGAATAGGGAGTCTTTCCCCCAAGGTATGTTCTCGTTTGGTTTATCAAAGATTAGGTGATTGTAAAATGTTAGTTTCATTTCTTGGTTTTCAATTCGATTCCAAGTGTCTATGTCTCTGTTTTTGTGCCAGTACCATGCTGTCTTGAGTACTTTGGCTTTGTAGTACAGACTAAAATCTGGTATGCTGATGCCCCCAGCTTTTTGTTACTAAGAACTGCCTTAGCTATATGGGGTTTTTTCCGGTTCCATACAAAACGCAGAATCATTTTTTCCAAATCTTGAAAGGACGATGTTGGTATTTTGATAGGAATGGCATTGAATAGGTAGATTGCTTTGGGAAGTATAGACATTTTAACAATGTTGATTCTTCCCATCCATGAGCATGGTATGTTCTTCCATTTGTTAATATCCTCTGCTATTTCCTTTCTGAGGATTTCATAGTTTTCTTTATAGAGGTCCTTCACCTCCTTCGTTAGGTATATTCCTAGGTATTTCATTTTCTTTGAAACTATGGTGAAGGGATTTGTGTGCTTAATTAGCTTCCCATCTTGACTGTTATTGGTGTACACAAAGGCTACTGACTTGTGGACATTGATTTTATATCCTGAAACATTACTGTATTTTTTGATGACTTCTAGGAGTCTTGTGCTTGAGTCTTTGGAGTTCTCTAAGTATAAGATCATGTCATCAGCAAAGAGGGAGAGTTTGACCTCCTCTGCTCCCATTTGGATTCCCTTTATTTCCTTGTCTTGCCTAGTTGTATTGGCTAGAACTTCCAGCACTACGTTGAATAGTAAAGGTGACAGAGGACAACCTTGTCTGTTTCCAGTTCCAAGAGGAAAAGCTTTGAGTTTTACTCCATTCAGTAAAATATTAGCTGTGGGTTTGTCATAGATAGCTTCAATCAGTTTTAGAAATGTGCCACCTATGCCTATACTCTTCAGTATTCTAATTAGAAAAGGATGCTGGATTTTATCAAACGCTTTTTCTGCATCTATTGAGAGGATCATGTGATCTTTATTTATGCCTCTGTTAATATGGTGGATAACGTTTGTGGACTTGCGTATGTTAAGCCAGCCTTGCATGCCTGGGATGAAGCCTACTTGATCATGATGAATGACTTTTTTGATGATAAGTTGTAATCTATTGGCTAGGATTTTGTTGAGAATTTTTGCATCTATATTCATGAGTGAGATTGGTCTGAAATTCTCCTTTTTGTTTGGGACTTTTCCTGGTTTTGGTATCAGGGTGATGTTTGCTTCATAAAATGTGTTGGGGGAAGATTCCTTCTTCCTCAATTTTTTGGAATAATTTCTGCAGTACAGGAATAAGCTCTTCCTTGAAGGTTTGATAGAATTCTGGTATGAAGCCATCTGGACCAGGGCATTTTTTGGTTGGAAGATTTTTTATTGTTTCTTTGATCTCAGTGCTTGAAATTGGTCTGTTCAGGAGCTCTATTTCTTCCTGGCTGAGTCTAGGGAGAGGGTGTGATTCCAAATATTGATCCATTTCCTTCACATTGTCAAATTTCTGGGCATAGAGTTTCTGGTAGTATTCAGAGATGATCTCTTGTATCTCTGTGGGATCAGTTGTTATTTCCCGTTTATCATTTCTGATTGAGGTTACTAGAGATTTTACTTTTCTATTCCTCATTAGTCTGGCCAATGGTTTATCTATTTTATTTTTTCAAAAAACCCACTTCTTGTTTCATTAATTTTCTTTTTTCTTTTTTTTTGGTAGAGACAGAGTCTCACTTTACCACCCTCGGTAGAGTGCCATGGTGTCACACGGCTCACAGCAACCTCCAACTCTTGGGCTTACATGATTCTCTAGCCTCAGCCTCATGAGTAGCTGGGACTACAGGCCCCCGCCACAACGCCTGGCTGTTTTTTTTTTGTTGTTGTTGTTGTTGTTGCAGTTTGGCCGGGGCTGGGTTTCAACCCACCACCCTTGGTGTATAGGGCTGGCGCCCTACTCACTGAGCCACAGGTGCCGCATGTTTCATCAATTTTCTGAATGATTCTTTTGTTTTCAATTTCATTGATCTCTGGTTTGATTTTGGATATTTCTTTTCTTCTACTGAGTTTAGGATTAGATTGTTCTTCTTTTTCCAATTCCATAAGATGGCTTGTGAGATTGTTGATGCGCTCTCTTTCTGTTTTTCGAATGTACGCATCTAAAGCGATGAATATTCCTCTCAAAACTGCTTTTGCAGTATCCCACAGGTTTTGGTAGCTTGTGTCTTCATTGTTGTTATGCTCAAGGAAGTTAATGATTTCCTGTTTTATTTCTTCGTGCACCCATCTGTTATTCAACAGAAGAGTGTTTAATTTCCATGCCTTTGTGTGGGGTGGAGCGTTTTTGTTAAAGTTGAGTGCCACCTTTAGTGCCTTATGGTCTGAGAAGATACAAGGTAAAATTTCAATTCTTTTGATTCTGTTGATATTTGTTTTGTGTCCCAGGATATGATCAATTTTGGAGAATGTTCCATGGGGTGACGAGAAGAATGTGTATTCTTTATCTTTGGGATGGATTGTTCTATATGCATCTTATAAGCACAGTTGTTCTAGGGTCTCATTTAAATCTCTTGTATCTTTGTTTAATTTCTGTTTAGAGGATCTGTCCAGCTCTGTAAGAGGAGTGTTAAAGTCCCCTGTTATGATGGTATTATCATATATCATGTTGCTCAGACTGTGTAAGGTCTGTTTCAAGAATCTGGGAGCATTTAAATTGGGTGCATAAATATTTAAAATCGAAACATCTTCTTTTTGTATTTTTCCCTTGACCAATATAAAGTGACCATCTTTGTCTTTTTTGACTTTAGTTGCTTTAAATCCACATGAATCTAAAAATAAGATTGCAACTCCTCTTTTCTTCTGAATTCCATTTGCCTGAAAAATTGTCTTCCAACCCTTGACTCGGAGCTTGAATTTGTCTTTTGAAGCCAGGTGTGTTTCTTGCAGACAGCAAATGGATGGCTTGTGTTTTTTAATCCAGTCAGCCAATCTATGTCTCTTCAGTGGGGAATTCAAGCCATTAACATTTATTGAGATAATTGATAAGTATGGTAGTATTCTATTCATCTTATTTGGTGAGAGTCCATTGCTTAGTTTTATCTTTTGCATCAGTGTGGAGGTTAGGTTCTGTCCTTTAATTTCTGAGTTCTTACCTTGCTGCTGGTTCATTGTGGTGGTCAGTGTGCAGAGCATGTTGAAGTATTTCCTGTAGAGCTGGTCTTGTGGCAAATTTTCTCAATGTTTTTATATTTGTAAATGATTTGATTTCTCCATCAATTTTTAAGCTTAGCTTTGCAGGTTACAGAATTCTGGGCTGGAAATTGTTCTGTTTAAGTAGATTAAAGGTAGATGACCATTGTCTTCTTGCTTGGAAAGTTTCATTAGAGAAGTCTGCGGTCACTCTGATGGATTTGCCCCTGTAGGTCAACTAGTGCTTACTCCTGGTAGTTTGCAGAATCTTTTCTTTGGTCTTGACTTTGGACAGGTTCATCACAATGTGTCTTGGAGAAGCTCGGTTAGAGTTGAGGCAACCTGGGGTCCGATATCCCTCTGAAAGCAGTGTGTCAGAATCTTTGGTGATATTTGGGAAATTTTCTTTTATAATATTCTCTAGTATGGCTTCCATTCCTCTGGGGCATTCTTCTTCCCCTTCTGGGATTCCTATAACTCATATGTTGGAACGCTTCATAAAGTCCCATAGTTCTGACAGTGAACGTTCTGCTTTCTCTCTCTTCTTTTGTGCCCCTTTTACTATCTGAGTTATCTCAAAAACTTTGTCTTCTACCTCTGAAATTCTTTCTTCTGCATGGTCTAACCTGTTGCTGATACTTTCCATTGCATCTTTAAGTTCCCTGATTGACTGTTTCATTTCCTTCAGCTCTGCTATATCCTTTTTATATTCTTCATATCGTTCATCTCTGATTTGATTCTGTTTTTAGATTTCCTTTTAGTTATTTTCCACTTTATTAGCAGTTTCCTTCATTGTTTCCATCATTTCTTTCATTGTTTTCAACATGTGTATTCTAAATTCCCTTTCTGTCATTCCTAACATTTCTGTATAGGTGGAATCCTCTGCAGTAGCTACCTCATGGTCCCTTGGCGGGGTTGTTCTGGATTGGTTCTTCATGTTGCCTGGAGTTTTCTGCTGATTCTTCCTCATGAGTGATTTCTTTTATCTGTTTCCTTGCCCTTATTTTCCTTTCACTTCCTCTTGCTCTTTAAGTTCTCGTGCCTGTGGACTAAGGGTTAGATGAGTCCTTTTGGTACAGGACTAGAAGGGTGAGAAGGTTGAAGAGGAAAAAAGGGATGAAAGAAAAGAGGACTGAGTGAAAAGAAAAAAAATAGAGAAAGGAGAGAGGGTGGGTAAAAGGAATATTGAGAAAAAGAAGAGAGGCACCGAAAGAGGGAGACTGAGCAATATAGGTGTACAGTAGGGTACTTTGACACAACCTTAAAAAAAAAACCCACCTTCTGGGGCTGCCCAGTTGGGTGGTTCCCTTGAGGTCAGCAGCTCTTTGCTAACCTGATCAGACACAGTACCCCACATCCAGCAAGTAGAGAGGAAAGACAAAAATGCTATAAATCAAACCAAAACAAGCAAACAGAAAACTTTACGAGATAAAATTGGGTGAAAAATCAAATAATAGTGGTAGAAACACTGCAAAAATGAAGTTCTAGTTATTAAAAAGGGCAGCAATGGGAAATTATAATTAAAGTAGAAAAATTCAGAAAGAAAAAAGATCTGAAGGAAAAGGTCGAAATTAAAAAACAAAACAACATCAACAACATCAAAATAAACAAAAAAACAACCAAACCAAAAAAAATAAAAAAGAAAAAAAAAAAACACAACCAAAAACAAAGCAATATATATATTTTGTTGAATATTGTTTGGGCAACACGTGGTCTTCTGGGGTATGAGATGTTAATCACAGTTCTGATACAGTTGGAGGCTGCTGATTTCTCAAACCCGAGCAGGTGGACACCCTAAATCTCTCTTCAGCCCACTTAAAAGGCACTTTGAACTTGTAAACTTGCTGAGCTGAAGCTTTCCCAGGACAGTGCTTATCACTGGAATCACTGCTGAAGTGGCTATCCACTTACCCAGTGTGCCAAAACTGGTCTCACTCTGCCCCTGAGGGTTAGGGCTGCAAGGCGGTTCAGACCCCACCCTTAGGCTACTCAGTCACTGGGTTATCAGCTCCTACCCCATTCTAGCTCTGTGACCCTGGGGGCGGAGCTTGCCGGGACAGATCTCTCACAATGGCTCCCTGTGGCCCACAGCCAAACACTATTAGCTCTGTCTGGCTCAGTGACTCAGACTGGGGCCCTAGACAACAGCCAAAGTTCTCCGTATTCCCGCTGAGGCACTCCCCAAGGCAGTTGAACTGAGTGCCAAGTCCAAAGACACCAAAACAGTTCACAGGTAAGGCCTTTCCGGTTTGCGGTCTCGCTGTACTGAACTTACAGTTGCGGGTGGGTTTAGACCGATTGAACACATGCGACCACTTGCCGGTTTTCCACTGTTTTAGTCCTTCTCTTTGGGTCCAGAAGTCTCTTGCTGACTCTCTGTATCCTCACAGGGGTGATGATAGGCGGATCCCACCAGCCAGAGATGCCTGGAGTCCTATCTCTCCGGACTCACTGTGCCCAGATGCAAGGAAGCTGTTACTCGGCCGCCATCTTGCTCTCCTCTCTAAGAAATAATTTCTATTCTTTTAAATTTGCTGAGGTTAGACTTGTGTCCTAAGATGTGATCAATTTTGAAGGATGATCTGTGGGCTTCTGAGAAGTATGTATATTCAGTTTTATTAGGATGACAAGAAGAACGTATATTCCGTTTTATTAAGATGAAATATTCTGTAGAAGTCTGTTAAATCCATTTGTTGTAGTGTCAGATTTAAGTCTAATATTTCTTTGTTTAGTTTCTTCCTGGAGGATCTATCCAAAACTGTCAAAGGGGTGTTAAAATCTCCAACTTTTATAGTGCAGGAAGATATCAAGTTGTTCATATCCATTAGGGTTTGCTTTATAAATTGAGGGTGCATAAATGTTAATTACCCAAATCTCTTCATGTTGGGTGTTTCCCTTGACAAATATGTAGTGACCATCCTTATCTTTCTTTATCTTTGTGGGTTTAAAGTCAATTGTATCTGCAATTAAAATTGCAACCCCTGCTTTTTTCTGGTTACTATTTGCCTGTATTATAGAAGTCTATCTCTTCACCCTGAGTCTATTTTTATCCTTTAAGGTAAGATGAGATTCTTGTATGCAGCATATATCTGGTCTGAGTTTATGTATCTAGTAAGCCAGCCTATGCCTCTTTAGAGGACAATTTAAACCATTCACATTAATTGAGAGAATTAATGATAAGTCTAGTTGTGTTTGGGTGTCATGATTTTTAGATGTCCATTGGACATTTTTAATCCTTTTACCACTGTGGAAGTTTGGTTTTGTTCAAAAATTTCCAAGTGAGTATACTTTGGTGGTAGAGCATTGTGCTGTTTGTTGTGGAGGATGGGTCTGAGAATATCCTGGAGAGCTGGTTTCATTATGGAAAATTTCTTCAACTTGTGCATGGCATTTAAGTTTTTGATTTCTCCATCACAAATGAAACTCAATTTAGCTGGATATAGGATCCTGGGCTAGAAGTTGTTTAGTATTAGGAGATTGAAGGTCAATGACCATCCTCTTCTGGCTTGAAACGCTTCAACTGAGAGATCTGCAGTCGTTCTGATATTTATCCCTTTGTAGGTGATGCTTTTCTTAAGTCTGGTTGCTTGCAGAATTTTCTCCTTTGTCTTAATTTTGACAAAGTTAATCACAATGTGTCTAGGAGATGCTTTATTTGGATTGAGTCTTGCTGGGGTTCTTAAACTGTCTATTAGCTGAAGTTCTGTATCTCTTGCCATGCTTTGGGAATTCTTCTCCATAATCTCTTGGAGTAGAGCATCTGTACCTTTATAACCATCCTCTTCTCCTTTGGGAATTCCTATAAGATAAATGTTTGATCTTTTGGAGTGATCCCACAACTCTCTCAGGGAATGATCAGTTTTTGCTCCCATTTGTCTGCCTCTTTGAGCATTCAGGGTTCAAAAGCTTTGTCTTCAATTTCAGAGATCCTTTCTTCTGCCTGGTCAACTCTATTACTGAGGGATTCTACTGTACATTGGAGCTCCTTGAATAACTTTTCATTGTCTTGAGCTGTTTTCTCATTATGTTCATATCTTTGGTGACTTGGTCTTTGAATTCATTAATTTCTTGAGACAACTTTAGAACTACTCTTCAGATTTCGATTTCTAAGGCTTCTTCCATTCTGTTCATCTCATTTGCTATCCATACTCTGAATTTGACTTCTGACATTTCAGCCATTTGTCTATGCATGGCATCTTCAGTTATATCTCCTTTGTCATTCCTTGGGGTGGGTGTTTGAATATTTGTTTTTTTGAATTATCCTACAGCTCTCTGAGAGAATGATCCCTTTTTGCTCTCCACTTCTCTTCCTCTGTGAGCATTTTGGAGTGTTCAAACGCTTTGTCTTCAATGTCAGAAATTCTTTCTTCTGCCTGCTCCATTCTGTTACTGAGGAATTCTACTGTATTTCTCATATCTTGGAGGGCTGCAACTTCTTTTCTCAAAGTGTCAAAATCTTTGGTGATTTTTTCTTTGAATTCATTGAATTCTTGAGACAACTTTTGAATTATTCCTAGAATTTCTAATTCCAACTTTACTTCCATTCTGTTAATCTTATTTGAAATCCAAATTCTAAACTCGATTTCTGACATCTTAGCCATTTGTTTATGAATGGGATCTTCTGGTGACTGCTGGTTGTCATTCCTTGGGGGAGTTGATCTACTCTGATTATTCATGTTGCCAGAGTTTTTCTGCTGATTGCACCACATGATTGCTTTTCACTGTTTGGCTAGATGAGCAGGTAAGGTGAAATTGGATTAGGGGCTTCTGGCGTTGTGGTCAACCAGCCCTTTGCCAAAGAATTGGGACTGGTGATTGCAGCTTTGCAAAGAACCCATACAGTACTACAGCCTGAGACTCTTGGAACCTGCTTGGTATGGTGAGGCTAGGTGGCTCTGTCTTGTATTTAGCTGTTCTCTGTCCAACCCTAGTGAATCAGTGACTCTGTGTTGAAGTCTCAGCTGTGGAGAAATACAAGCAAACGAAACAATTGGAAGAGCAAAATCAAACCTTCCCACTACAACCAAACCAGGGTACCACCTTGGAGGGTCCTTGGATGATTTACCCAGTTCAAGAGTTCCAAACCAATTGTCCCAGTCAGCACCAACTCTCTAGTGGGAGTATTCAAAAGATGTCTAGCAACTAGATAGCAGGGGTCTATTGGCAGCTCAATTGTGGCTTGCTCTGGCGCTCCATGGAGTCAGAAAGGCTCACGCAGTAGAAGAGTTGAACCAAGGGGACTGATGCCTCTTTCCCCACCTTGTACCTCCTTCACCACTGGTCTCTGGTAACCCCACTGCCAATCTTTGGTAACCCAGTCTCTGTGACCCAGTTCTGTCCAATAAGCAAATGTGCCAGGGCTTTGTGCATGCTGGAGTCAAAAGAAAGTCAATGCCTCCTCAGCCTGGCCACCACCCTCTGCCACCAGCTGGAAGAGGGAGCTGAAGTCTGCCTGCCTGAGGTACTCAATGGCAACTGGGGAGTGTTCCACCTGAGCTCAGTCCAAACCTGAGGATAACAAGACAGCAAATGTTTTTCTCCCTCAGCCACCTCACCTTTGCCCCCACCACTCTGAAGCTCTGGTATCCCTATGGGGTGGGGTTTGACTCCCTCTGGCAATCCTCAAAGTTGGTCAGGTGTCTCGCCAAAATTAGACCCCAGCAGGATCTCTCTATTAATACTGATGGTGGATGGGAGATGTCTTCACTCGGGTTCCCATGCCTGAGCAGTTCCCAAGTCTCTGCCCTTTGTGCAGAGACCCAAGCCTCCACCTGTTGCTGAGTTGCACTTTTTGAGAACCAGGCCATACACCTTCCCCCCTGTGCCTTTCTGCACTGTTACCAGATTCACAGATATAGCATAGCTGCACAGCTGTGGTCCATGCAATGCCCAGTCCTAGCAAAGAACCATAAACATTCTGATCTCTGCAGGGGTTGGACTTCTAGACTGCCAGGCAAGGGGGAAAGGGTGGACTGGAAGTTCAAAGTGGCAGGGAAAATATTTGTTTAACCTTCCTGCCAGATGAGAGAATTCCCAGGCTCACAGCAGGGACTTTCTAGAGAAGGAGTCCCAGCTTCCAGCCACTTGCTCCAGTGGGGTAAGAGAAGAGAACCTCAGTTCACCATTCTAGTAGAGTTCCCACAGCAAGCAAGCAACTCTCTTGGTGGAGGGGACAGACACATGTCCTCTTTGGGATGAGTTCTGTACCTAAAATTTGTTTCCTTGGCTTTGCAGCTTGCCTAGGCAGAGCAGATGTGCAATTATCTATTTTGTCTCTCAGCTTTGCTCCCATCCTTTGTCTTTGTTGGGTTCTTTCTGGCCATTATCTCTCCCTCTGGACTGGAGCGTCTGTTGAATGCTGGCTCGTCAGCCATCATGCTCCACTCTCCCTTATTCTTGTTGAATGTAAAAATTGGAGTTAGGGAAAATAGCCAACCTGAGGATTTAGCAAAACACAAGATATGTTGAAACAAAATGAACAAACAAACAAAAAAAGCAACCAGACACAGAAACAGACGCACAAACAATCAGAAACAAACAGACAAAACCCCCAAAAACCAAAAAAAGAAAAAGAAAAAAAAAACAACTCAAATAGTCTGATGTAAGCACTCTCAGCAACCATAAGAAGGGAAGAGAAAAAAATAATATTAATAATAATTAAAAGAAAATTTAACAATAACTCCTACAAGAAAGGAAAAAGGAAAAAATGCAAAAAAGCAAAAGGAGTGAGCAAAGAAAAAAGAAAAAAGGCACCAACAACAAAAATATTATTTATATATATATAAACATATGACTATATATATGCTATAGGGATCAACTTTAGTAGGAATATATTTATGTTGCAATATACTGTCTGGACAACAGATGGTGCTGTGAATGGTTCCCAAGCTTATATTTGATTCCTGGCTTACATTATTCTTGGTGGTTGCCTGGCTACTTGCTTGGAGCTTACACCCTGCCCAACTGTTGATTTCACTGATCTCAAAAAATCTTCATAGGCAGGTTTCACAAATTCTTCCTGCAACAGATCCCGTGAAGAGCAGGATATCCTGGGCCTGCTTTGGATGCAGGATGACTGCCTGCAGGTGAGACTCAAATCGCCACACCTGGCCCAGGCAGAAAGGTGCCTGCAGTGACTGCCATTTCCCAAATTTCAAAACAATGTCCACTTCTTATCTGGGATTTTTCCTGTCTGAGTATCTCTCCCACCACCTAACCACAGCAGTGCCACTCCAGATGGCACCCCACTCTGGCCACCAAATTCTGCTCAGGAGTCTACACTTCACTAATCTCTCCACATAACACCAGTTTCCCACCAACTTGGAGTTGTAATGCTCCATGGGATGGGTGGGGCTGGTTGCTGCTGCCAGCCACCCATGGCAACTTGGCCCAGAAACTTTCCTGGCAGTCTCCACAGCTGCAGATTACACTCCAAGTCCAGCAATCCTCCACTTTGCTGCATACCCCAAACTGCCACTCCATACCAATATTCCATGCTGGGAATGATGTAGCCCACTCACTCTCACCTGTTGTTCCAGGAGAGCTGAGCTAAATGTCTATGCCATCTGCCATCATGCTCTGCCTCCCTGGAAAGAAGTTTGGAGACTACTCAAGGAACTAAAAGTAGACCTACCATTCAATCCTGCAATTCCTCTACTAGGTATATACCCAGATGATCAAAAATTACTTTACAACAAAGACATTTGCACCAGAATATTTATTGCAGCTCAATTCGTAATCACCAAGACATGGAAACAGTCCAAGTGCCCATCAACTGATGAATAGATTAACAAATTGTGGAATATGTACACCCCGGAATACTATGCAGCCATAAAAAATATGGGGACTTCACATATTTTATGTTTACCTGGAATGACTGGAATATATTCTTCTTAGTAAAGTATCTCAAGAATGGGAGAAAAAGTATCCAATGTACTAAATATAAGTGCAAAATCAACATATAATCACCTACACATTCATGTGAATGATAAAATGTAACTATAGTCCAGAAAGTAGAAGGGAAGAGGAGAGAGAGGGGATGTGGGAGGTGGGAGGAGAGATGGTATTTGGAGGGACCTCACCTAATGTGCATGATGCAATGGTATATTTCAAAACTATTAAGAAAAGAGTATAATTGTGATGGATGTGTCAATCAGTTTGATGTAAGCATTCATATTATATATCAAATCAGTACACTGAACCTCATAAATGCATTGATGTACACAGTTAAAAGTTAATAAAAACAAAAAATACCAAATTAAAGGAAAAAAACCTAAAACGAATGAGTGTGAAAATACTTTCAAAGAGTAAACTTTCAGCTTCATTTCTGTTTGCAATTTCATAGAATCTTGCCAAAATATAACATGTATTGGGCCATAAAATAAGTCATGATAAATGTAAAGTTATTGAAATCATATAAAGTATATCCTTGATCACATTAAAATTAAACTAGAAATCAATAACAAAAAGATAAATAGAAAATTACAAAATATTGGAAGTTTAAAAAAGTACTTTAGAAGAACCCCTGGAGCAAAAAAAAAAAAAAAAATATATATATATATAGTAAGGCTGGGTATGGTGGCCCATGCATATAATCCTAGCACTCTGGGAGGCCAAGATTCAAAGATTGCATGCAGCCAAGAGTTTGAGAGCAACCATACCTAGACTCCATGTCTACAAAAAATAGAAAAACTAGCCAGGCATAGTTGTGCATTCCTGTAGTTCTAGCTACTTGGGAGGCCAAGGCAAGATAATTGTTTGAGCTATGATGATGGCACCACTGCACTCTAGCCCAGAGGATAGAGCAAGACACTGTCTCTAAACAAGAAAAAAAAAAAAAAAGGAGAAAGAAAATAGAAATTTGAAATGTTTCAATGCAATAATATGCAAATACTAATGAAAAGATAGCAAAATGTAACATTAGAACATTGTAGTCAAAACATTACTTAGAAGAAAATTTATAGTTTTAAATACCTATATTGGAAAAGAAGACATTTTAAAAACAATAAACTACAGTACCACTTCAAGAAGGTGAAAAGAAGGACAAATGAAACCAAAGAAAGTAGTAGAAAAGAAACATTAAAGTCAAAAGTAGGAATCAATGAAGCCAAAAGTTTGCTCTTTGAAAATATTTTTGGATTGGGTGGCGCCTGTGGCTCAAGGAGTAGAGCGCCGGTCCCATATGCCGGAGGTGGCGGGTTCAAACCTAGCCCCAGCCAAAAACCACAAAAAAAAAGAAAATATTTTTGGATTGATTTTTCTTGGGCTTTATGGAACTTCTTGAATCCATGGAAAATTCCTAGAAAAAACAAAACAATCTTGGGGTGGGGGAAGGAACATGCTTAGACAACTATAACATAATAGTTATTAAATATTATTGTCATAATCTTAGACCAAATTGATTAATGGAATAAAATTGAGTCCCAAAATAGACTCACACATATGTAGTCAATTATTTTTTTTTACAATATCAATGAAATTTAATAGGGGAAATACTTCTTGGAAATTGGATAGCTGTTTAAGAAAAACATTAACTTTGAGTCTCTACTTCACACCATACACAAAAGTAATCTGTGAGGTAATAGATACAAATGTGAATAGCAAAAGTACAACTCTTACAGAAAAAAAAAATTGGAAAAATATTTTTACAATCTTGAGTATGCTGAGACTTCTTAGAACATAGGACATTGTGTGAACATCATAGAGTGTACTCACACCAACCCTGATTATGTAGCCTACTACACACCTAAGCTATATGGTATAACCTATTGTTCCTAGGCTATAAACCTACAGCATGTTACTGTACAGAATACTGTAGACAACTATAATACTATACTAAGTGTTTTTGTATCTAAACATAGAAAAAGTATACTAAAATTTTGGTATTATAGTCCACTGAGGCCACTGTCATGTATGCAGTCAGTCATTGACCAAAATATCAGTTGTTATATGGCATGTATAGTTTTTTTGTTGTTGCTATTTTTACTGTTTTCAATCTAAGAGCAGGCTTCACTTGTCACTATTGGGGGTGGCTAAAACCCTAATAGAAAACCTACAGCCTTTCTAGACTGTAGTGTTAGATATAACCATAGACACTAGAAAGTGAGAGAAGAATCCTAGAAAGGAAGGAGCCAAAAAGGAGAAGTCTTCAAGTTCTTTACATAAACTCTGCCCTGCGTGGGCCACACTCTAGCCAAAGATAAAAGAATTTAACTGATATTTGAGCTGCTTCCAAGAAATAGAATTTGTACTTTGAATCCAATCAAGTTAGTTTTCTGCTAAAATGATAAAATAACAACAATATTAACCCTCTTTAGAGAGATATAACAAAATCTAGAGTCTCCACAATGCAATACTCAGAATGTCAAGAAAACCCCAAATTACAGAACCTATTAAGAAACAGCAATATGCTAGTCTCACTGGAGTTAGATGATATCTCAAAGTAGTTTTGATTTGCATTTCTCTGATGATTAAAGATGATGAGCATTTTTTCATATGTCTGAAGGCCATGCGCCTGTCTTCTTCAGAGAAGTTTCTCTTCAAGTCCCTTGCCCAGCCTGCAAGTCATGGAAAAAGCCCAAGTGCCCATTGATCCACGAATGGATCAATAAATTGTGGTATATGTACACCATGGAATATTATGCAGCCTTAAAGAAAGATGGAGACTTTACCTCTTTCATGTTTACATGGATGGAGCTGGAACATATTCTTCTTAGTAAAGTGTCTCAAGAATGGAAGAAAAAGTACCCAACGTACTCACCCTTATTATGAAACTAATGTAGGACCTTCACATGAAAGCTATAACCCAGTTATAACCTAAGAATAGGGAGAAAGGAGAAAGGGAGGGGAGGGAGGGGGGAGGGAGAGGGAAGGAGGGTGATTAATGGGATTACACCTGCGGTGCATTTTACAAGGGTATATGTGAATCCTAGTAAATGTGGAATGTAAAGGTCTTAGCAAAATAACTAAGAAAATGCTACAAAAGCTATGTTAACTAATGTGATGAAAATGTGTCAAACGATCTATGAACCAAGTGTATGGTGCCCCACGATCATACTAATGTACACAGCTATGGTTTAATAAAAATAAATTAAAAAAAAAAAAGAAACAGCAATATGTAACAATTCTCAAGAGAAACTAACCACAACTTGACAGGATGTTGGAATTAGCAGACAAAGATTTTAAATTAGCTTTTATAATTATGCTCAAAGATGCAAAGAAAAATATGCTCATAATGAATAAAAATATAAGAAAATTTCAGGAGAGAAATAAAAAGTATATTGTTAAAAAGCAAATAAATTCAAAAACTAAAAGTGTAAAGTATAAGAAAAAATTAACCAAATGGCTTAAGAGAATACAGGAATAACAGAAGAAAAAGTCAGTTTGCTTGAAATTATCCAATCCGAAGAGAAAACATGAAAAATAAAGAGAAAAAATGAAAATAAGTAGGGTCATATGGAGCAATATCAAAAGGTCTAACACACACGTGTGTATATGTATTCTTGTATGTACATATGTATATTTGAGATTTTAGAAGGCAAGAAAAAAGAAAGTATGAGGCAAAATTTTAAAAATATATGAAATGACACCAAAAGGTTTCCCAATTTGATGAAAGACATCTATTTATGGATTCAAGAATTTCAATAAATTTTAAGCAAGGTAAGTACAAGAAAAATAATTTTAGATTCATCATCATCAAATTGTGAAAGGCAAAGATAAAGAGAATACTTTGAAAGCAACTAGAAAATAATGACAAATAATAGCCAAAAAAGCAATAAAATTTAAATTTTCATTGACTTGTCATCATAAACAATGGAGATCAGAAAACAGTGGAACAATATGTTTAAAGTGCTGAAAGAAAAAAAGCTGTCAATCCAGAATTCTGAATTCAGTGAAAATATTCTTCTAGAATCAATATGAAATAAAGACAATTTTAGATAAAGGAAAACTTAAAGAACATGTTACTGGAAGAGCTAAATAATAGGAAGTGTGAAACAAGTTTCCTCAGACTGAGGCAAATGATACCAGATGGAATCTTGAATCTTCATGAAATAATGAAAATCATCAGAGTATACTTTAAAAAACCAAAAGAGTAGAATTGAATGTTCCTAACACAAAAAAGTGATAAATACTTGAGAATGGATACCCTAATTACCCTGATTTGATGAACTCACACTGTTTACCTGTATCAAAACATCACATGCACCCTATGAACATATGTGAGTCATTATGAAAGTTTTGAGATACAGAAAAATCAAGAAACATAAAATCTATAGGGACAGAAGCAAATGAAGCCCTCCCATCAATAAGTCGAGCAAGGTAAAAGTTGTGTGGGTGAATCAGAAAGAATTCTGTCAACTGTGTTTCTTGGAAGTGAAATAACGGCCTGTAACACAGTCTGACTCAAAACTTTCATAGTAACCATCCTATATAACTATTATGTACCCATGATCATTTAAAAAAATAAAATGAAATGAAAAAGAGAAAAGTTGACTACAGAATTAAGTCCTCCTTCAATTTTGTTGAAAGGCAGAATTGAGAACCACTTAACTTCCTAAAGAATTTGTCACTAGGTTATTTAATGGCTTTTCCATTACTGTTATCAATAAGTCTGATTATTACTTTTTTGGGGATCCAAAAATGTTTCTGCCAGGTGTGATGGCTCACACCTGTAATCCTAGCACTCAGGGAGGCTGAGGCAGATGGATTGCTTGCACTCAGGAGTTCAAGACCAGCCTGAGCAAGAGTGAGACTCTCTCTAAAAATAGCTGAGCATTGTATTGTGGTGGATGCCTGTAGTCTCAGCTACTTAGGAGACTGCGACAAAAGGATCACTTCAGCCCAAGAGTTTGAGGTTGCTGTGAGCTATGATGCCATAGCACTCTACCCAGGGCAACAAGGTGGGACTCTGTCTCAATAAACAAACAAACATGTTTCTATACCTCAGGGTTAATGCACCATGGTAATCTTTAGAAAGGATGAGAGGAGGCCTTTTATATTAGAACTACTCAGGGTTCAGTGAAGATACTTTAGATATTTCAACTAGTTCTGCAAATTTTGGAAATGTTTACAGAGAGAAAGTGGGAGACAGATGACATTTCCAAGAGACTGGAAAATGTGAAAAACTGCTACTCTGTTTGCTGGAGCTCATTTGATCCCATGTTTGTCTGCAGACTGCAACAACCTGTGCTAGTCTGCAATCACCATCGCTGCCAAAGCCAGACAAAAATAGTCTTACCTTTTAATTTGTAATTTGTGTTTTTAACTGCTGAACCTAGCCTAGAACTCTTGTAGCATTTCTTGGGAAATGCAGTTTGCAGATTTTCAACCTCTAAGATACAGGCGAGAGCACAGAATGGTGAGGATGACGCCGAGTACCAACACACATATCTGGTATGATCTACTTCTTTGGTTACTCAGCAACCATGTACATCCTTGAACTCTTATTTAAATTTCTAAACAATAATAATATAATCCCTCTGCCTAACACGAAGCAACTGCTCTCATACAAAGACACATTCATCCTCTTTTCAAAAGGAAGGGTCCCAAAGACTTATCAGTCATACACTTCTGTGAATAATCTTATTTTTTCTAAATTAGTCACAATTTCATGTAGACGTCATGCAACAAAAACTAAACAGTTAAATTAACCACACACTTTTTATAAAGAAAAGAAATAAAAAGAAAGGGGAAAATTCCTAGGAAGGAATTATACATGTTGCTGCAATTCTAATTATCTGTTATATCCTGCCAAAAGCTTCAAATAGCATCCCTACTTGCCATCAACTCTTCAAGCACCACTGGGCTTGATGAATTCTATGTGGCCCAAGTGGTAGAGCAGCTTACGGCAGCTGGACAGGTTATAGAGCCTTCTTTTATTGATGATCCCACTCAAAACTAGTAGTCTGGCAGGTGCAGTGGCTCACACCTATAATCCCAGCACTCTGGGAGGCCGAAGCAGGTGGATTGCTTGAGCTCAGGAGTTCGAGACCAGCCTGAGAAAGAGCGAGACCCCATCTCTGCTAAAAATAGAAAAACTGGCCAGCCAGTGGCCAGTTTTTTGGGAGTCCCAGCTATTTGGGAGGCTGAGGCAAGAAGATCTCTTGAGCCCAAGTGTTTGAGGTTGCTGAGAGCTATGATGACACCACGGCACTCTACCCAGGGTGACAGAGTGAGACTCTGTCTCAAAAACAACAGCAAAAACTATCCGATGTACTCAATACTAATATGAAACCAAAATACAAACAACCACATGCCTACAGGAAAGAAAAACACAAGTGTAGCCTAGCGAGGGAGAGAGGAGAGGAGGGGGAAAGGAAGGGGAGAAGAGTGATTGGCAGGATCTTACCTAATGTGCACAATGTGAGGGTGTTCAGCAAGCCCTCTACAACTTGAACTTTACCCCAGAAATTTTTTTTTTATTTATTTTTATTAAAACATAGCTGTGTACATTAGTATGATCATGGGGCACCATACACTTGGTTCATAGATCATTTGACACATTTTCATCACATTAGTTAACATAGCTTTTGTAGCATTTTCTTTCTTTCTTTTTTTTTTTTGTGTGTGTTTTTTTTTTTGGCCGGGGCTGGGTTTGAATCCGCCACCTCCGGCATATGGGACCGGCGCCCTACTCACTGAGCCACAGGCGCCGCCCTGTAGCATTTTCTTTGTTATTTTGTGGTATATGTACACCATGGAATATTATGCAGCCTTAAAGAAAGATGGAGACTTTACCTCTTTCATGTTTACATGGATGGAGCTGGAACATATTCTTCTTAGTAAAGTGTCTCAAGAATGGAAGAAAAAGTACCCTATGTACTCACCCTTATTATGAAACTAATGTAGGACCTTCACATGAAAGCTATATCCCAGTTATACCCCAGAAATTGAAACAATGTAACCTAAACATTTGCACGCTCATATCCAAAACAAAACAAAACAAAACAACTCCCCCCCACAAACTCCCAAACTAGTAGCTTTTTGTGTCTTTCAGTAAATGGGCCAAAGTAACACCCAAATGAGAAATATCTTGCCTCTAAAATCCAAAGAGGCCCACTATCCACTGGTTTAAGTTGCTTGAATAAAAAAGAAAAAATTAAAAAGAAAATCAAAGACACCCACTAGGCATTGAGTCTCTTTTTTTTTTTTTCATTGTGGGAGGGACCAGATGCAATAACTTATCCTTCACCTTAGGGGGGACATCTGTTGACATCACTACACCCCTAGAAATTTCACTGGAATAGAAGGCCCCTGAATTTTTGTCAGATTTATTTCACACCTTTTGACATGCAAATGCTTTACCAATAAGTCTAGAGTAGTTGCTATTTTTACTCACTAGGTCCAATCAGTACAACATCATCAGTGTCATGGACAGTGTGATATCTTGTGGAAGGCAAAGTCAGGACTCGAGAGCTGACATGTCACTGAGGTAGGATAGTGAAGGTGTATTGCTGGGCTTGTCAGCTGAAAGCAAACTGCTTCTGATGGTCTTTATTCACAGTATGGAGAAGAAAGCATATGTCAGATCAATACCTGCATATCAGGCATTGTGTTAATATTCTCAAGCAATGAAACTAAATCTGGTTTAGCAGCTACCATTGGAGTTACCACCTAGTTAAGCTCATAATAATCCACTGTCACGCACTAAAATCCATCTTCTGCATAGGCCAAATATGTAGAATGCTTGCGTATATGATGGGAATCACCACTGTTGCATCTTTGAAGTCTTTGATGGTGGCGGAAATCTCTGCAATCCCTCCAGGAATGAAGCACAGGCAGTTCCCAAGTTATAAACATCTGACTTACAGACAGCTCTCACTTACAAAGGGAGGTTATTACAGGTAATAGGTAAATGTACCTGTTCCAACTTACATACAAATTCAACCTAAGAATAAACCTGCAGAATCTGTCTTGTTCATAACCCCAAGGCTGCCTGTGTTCATTTTGGTTCACTGTTTTCCTAGGTACAGGCAGTTCTAGTGGTGCCTGTTGGCCTTTCCTACCACAATAACCCTCATGCCTCAAGTCAGGCAGCCAATGTAAGGATTCTACCAACTACTGAGTATGTTCATTCCAATTATGCATTCCAGAATTGGGGAAATAACCACTGGAAAAGTTCAGGGACCAACTGAGCCCATTGTGAGCTGGACCTGGGCTAAAACTCCATTGATCAACTGACCTCCATAGCCTATTCTTTGATTGGTGGACCCCAGTGATGCTTTGGGTCTCCTGGAATTAGTGTCAGTTCAGAGTCAGTTTCTGGTATTTTTCAAAACGTCTAATAATTTCCCTTTCTCCGATGCAGTTATCCTGGTAAAAGGATGTTTTTGAGGTAGGAGTTGGAGAAAGATTAACTGGTTAAATTTGGGGCACCATATTGGGGTCCCTTTGTAAGGTGACTATGCCTATTCTTCATTTAAAAAGCCTGGGTCTGTAAACTGGCTCATGTCTAGGAATTGATCAAGGGGCCATGATTCTCTGTTTCTATGATTCAGGTTAGACTTTTGTTCACTTAATTGAGAACATTTCTTCTTATACAGATGAAGAATGAGTTTAGTATGCTTCTTATTTATTTGACTTCTATGAATACTATGATCAATTGGCCAAAACCATAGATCTGCTTGAGTCGGACTCTTCTGATTGTTACTATTACAGTAATCACACCACCTTGCTTTTGGCGGCTGCTTTGGCCTCTGCCACCCCATGATCCAATTGCCTTCATTGCATTTAGGTTTCCCAGTTCAGTAATCATAGTTCCAATTGTAAGATCTGGCAATAGAGATATACAGAACATTACTCTGAGATACTCCTAAGCAACTACTTATACTACAAAGAATAGCAATCAGAGAGCTCTTTAAGGATAGTAGGATTTCGGCACAATTTCTCACAATTGTGGGGAAAGGTGTGCCTCTTAAAATAGATGAGTAGGTCTTAAATTTCAAATTTACTCCACATTTCAATCTCTTTAAGCATTTTAATCTCTTCCTCTACATTAAACCAAGCAGGTCCAGCATTTTAAACTTACACTATGGCCCACTTTGGGTCTCTGCTTCAGCCAACCACAGAATCAACTGTTAGAGCCCTTTCTTACTCCCTTAGCTGCAGCATTAAGTGCAGAATCTCATATCAATAAATTGAGCCTTTTGGCTCTAGTCTGAGTTCAAAGGCCTGAGATAGAAGAACCAACTACATGTTCTTTCCACCATTAGTTCACGCCTTTGATATCCACTCCCACATGTGTTTCTTGAATTTCTGTCTGGATAAATTAGAAAATTCAAGTACTTATTTTGGAGTGTAATGTGCCTCCTCCTAGGGTATACTTTGTACCTCATCTTTAGGGACTTGTTAGGACTTGAGTCTAGTTATAGGTCTAGAAGAAAAGGAGGATTTTGAGGGGAGAGTTTGCATGGTCTTGATTTTCAGCAGTCTCAGTTCTGCAGCTATAGAAGACAAGAGTCTACTCCTGGACACACATAAAAACTTCCAAGTCACTTATACTATGCTTGTGCTGGGAATTTGAATCCCTGAGAGCATACTTCTCCCCGCTCTCCTACTTTGTGGAACCAATCAACCTCCTTATACTAATCAAATTGACAGAAGTGTTCAAAAGTATCATATACACAATCACCCCAATGTTTGATTCTTATGAGCAGTTGAATATCCTACTGTAATATTTTGCAGATCTCTATTGCCAGATTATGCCTGAGGCTATCAATGCTTTCTCTACTACTGGAAATAGAGTCATTGGTATCTGTAAACCTAATGAGATTTAAGAGCCAATTCCAGAAACCCCAGAACCAATCTAGAAAACTCATTCTTAAAATTTTGTTCCTCTAAACCTTTTTTAGTACCAAATCTGTTTTAGAGTTCTCCAGAGAAACAGAACCAATAGGAAGTGTATAAATAGTAAGAAAGATTTTTTAAAAATTAGGAATTAACTCAAATGATCATAGAGTCTGGCAAGACCCAAGATCTTCAGGGTGAGTTGGCAAGCCAGAGTCCTAGGAGAGCTGACAGTTTGGCTCTAGTCTAAGTTTAAAGGCCTAAGACAGAAGAACCAATGGTGTTGGTTGCAGTTCAAAGGCTGAGAGGCTCAAGACCCAAGAAAAGCTAATGATTTAGTTCAAGTTTGAAGGAAGGAAACAATGTCTCAGTTGAAAGGCTCTTTTTGTTTTTATTTTTTTTTAGAGACAGAGTCTCATTTTATTGCCCTCAGTAGAGTGCTATGGCATCAGCTCACAGCTCCAATTTCTGGGCTTAGGTGATTCTCTTGCCTCAGCCTCCCAAGTAGCTGGGACTATAGGCACCCGCCACAATGCCCAGCTATTTTGTTGTTGTTGCAGTTTGGCTGGGGTGGGGTTCGAACCCACCACCCTCAGTATATGGGGCCAGCGCCCCACCCACTGAGCCACAGGCACCGCCCTGAAAGGCTCTCTTTGGAAGAAATAATTTTCTCTTACTTGGAGTAGGGTCAGTATTTTTGTTCTATTGAGTCCTTCGACCAATTAGATGGAGCCTAATTATGGAACCCTCGTTATGGAGGACAGTGTGTTTCACTCAGTCTAGTGATTGAAATGTTATTCTCACCAAAAACACTCTCATAGAAACACTCAGAATATTAGCTGATCAAATATATGGGCATCCCATGCTCTAGTCAAGTTGGTTCATGAAATTATCACAAAGGCTAAATAATTGAGTTAACTCACCAACACTCTTTATAAAGAATAGTAAGAGAAAGATGGCTGGACACAATGGTTCACGCCTGTAATCCTAGCATTCTGAGAGGCCAAGGTGGGAGGATCACTTGAGGTCAGGAATTCAAGGCCAGACTGAGCAAGAATGAGATCCTATCTCTACAAAAAAATAGAAAAAATTAACCACATGTTCTGGTGCATGCCCAGCTACTTGGGAGGCTGAGGCAATAGGATCACTTGAGTCCGAGGACTCTGAGGTTGTAGTGAGCTATGATGATGCAGTGGCACTTGATCCAGAGCAACAGAATGAGACTCTGTCTCAAAAAATAAATAAATAAAAGGAAGAAGAAAAGAAGAAAAACAAAAAAGAAATTGGTGGTGGTGGGGAATACCTAGTTAGCATATGTGCATACTTGGAGTAGAAAGACAAGGAATTATGTATGACTGCTGTAGTCCTCATATGTGTTATGTCCAGAGGTCATAATTGATATTTATAGCTTCCTTCTTTTGCTACCTATTTCTTTGCTTTCCTTTCTGTCAGCTATTATATTAGCTAGAGAAGTGACACAAACTTTCAGTCCTAAGAAGCCTGAGCTCTTATTGTCCCCCTTTTATTGGGTTATTGTAGTATTCTATTAATTTATACTATCAGTCTTGGTAACCCTAAGAGACACCTCAGACAATCCTCTCAGTTTTAGCTATAACTATTCCCTCCACCATTATTTACCAACAATATTGCTCCACACATATAGTGTGTATATGGAAGCCTAGTGACATTTGCCAGATGCTGTGTGGCATTCCTCCCTCTAGGAATTTATATGAATGTCAGGACACATATGCACTCATGGATATAAAGTAAAGTGTATTACCTAAACAGTAAATACCAAAATGATTTTTGGAGAGGATCTCAGGTTCCTTCTGGATTGAAGGAAGGCAGAAGCCTTGGCTTTGGCTTTTGTTGTGTCTAGGCAGTGGGGCCAGGTTGAAGGTAGCATGATTTAAACCCTCTGGTGCTAATGGAAGAAGTGCATGGCCTTTCTTATTGGCTTGTCTAGATTTGGGGCAAAGGGAAGGTGAAAGGGTGAGACTTGGAAACCATCATCAATCAAACATCAAAAGTGGAGTTTATCTTTATTACGATAGAGATTAGTCACCTCAAGCAATGTAACAACTTCCTACTTGGCCTGTTGATTCAGTTGCTTCCAGACCCTAAATGACAGAGACAGTCTCAGCAGTATCAGACATTAAATGAAACCATTGCTATTTATACTAACAGAACATTCTACCCTTGGAAACTTAGATCACTACACTAAAAAATCCCAGAAATTCCTTTTTTTTTTTTTTTAAGACAGAGTCTTGTTCTGTTGCCCTGGGTAGAGTGCTGTGGCATCATCATAGCCCACAGCAACCTCAAACTCTTGGGCTCAAGCAATCTCAGCCTCCCAAGTACCTGGGACTACAAATGCCTGACATAACGCCTGGCTAACTTTTTCTTTTCTTTCTTTTTTTTTTTTCAGTAGAGATGGGGCCTCATGCTAAGGCTAGTCTTGAACTCCTAAGCTCAAGCCTGCCTCTGCCTTCCAGGGTGCTAGGATTACAGGCATGAGCCACCACTCCTGACCACCTCAGGTGTTTATCATTTCTTTGTATTATGTACATTCCAACATTAGTCTTTCAGTTATTTTAAAGTATACCATAACTAATTATTGACTCTAGTCACTTTATTGTGCTATCAGACGTTATTATATTTTTGTTCCCATTAAACACCCTTCCTTTTTCTTCTCCATCCCAGACTCTGGTAGCCTTCATTCTACTCTATCTCCATGAGATCAATTGTTTTAGTATTTAGCTCCCACATAAAAGTAAGAACAGCAAGATTTGTGTTTCTGTGCTTGGCTTATTTCATTTAACATAATGTTCTCCAGTTCTATCCATGTTGTTGCAAATTACAGGATTTCATTATTTTATATGACTAGTATTACACTGTGCATATGTACCACATTTTCTTCATCCATTCACCCACTGATGGATACTTAGGTTGATTCCAAATCTTGGCTATTGTGAATAGTGCTGCAAAAAACATGGGAGTGCAGATATCTTTTTGATACACTAATTTCCTTTCTTTTGGATATATGCCTACCAGCGGGATTGCTCAGTTACATGGTAATTTTATTTTTAGTTTTTTTCTGAGAAACCTCCATTCTGCTCTCCATAGTGGTTACACGAATGCACATTCTCACCAATAGTGTATGCATGTTCTCCTGTTTCCACATCCTTTTTAGGTTTTGTTACCCCCTGTCTTTTTGATAAAGCCATTTTAACTGGGGTGAGATGATTTCTCATTTTCTTTCATTTGATTTTCTTTTCTCTGATGACAATGATGTTGAGCATTTTTCATTTGCCTGTTGGCCATGTATAAGTCTTCTTTTGAGAAATATCTATTCAGATATTTTGCCTATTTTTAAATTGCATTATTTGATGTTTTTCCTATCAAGTTGTTAGAGCTCCTTATAGAGTCTAGTTACTAATCCCTTGTCAGAGGGGTGGTTTGCAAACATCCCATTCTGTGGGTTGTCTCTGCACTTTGTTGATTGTTTCCATTGCTGTGCAGAAGCTTTTTTGGCTTGATTTAATTTCATTTGTCAAATTTGCTTTAGTGCCTTTGCTTTTGGGGTATTATTCAAGAAATCATTGCCCAGACCAGTGTCCTGGAGTATTTTCCCAGTGTTTTCTTTAAATAGTTTTATAGTTTCAGGTCTTAGATTTAAGTCTTTAATACATTTTTATTTGATTTTTGTATATGGTGAGAGGGTTCAGTTTCATTCTTTTGCATATGGATGTCCAATTTCCCCAGTACCATTTATTGAAGGGATTTTTTTCCCCAATGCATGTTCTTGGCAACTTTGTCAAAAATAAGTTTATTATAGATGCGTGGATTTATTTCCAAGTTCTCTATTCTATTCCGTTGGTCTATGTTCTGTTTTTATGCCAAATTATACTACAACTCAGTATAATTTTACAACTCTGTAGTATAATTTGAAGTCAAGTAATATGGTTCATCAAATTTTGTCCTTTTCTCTCAGAATGGCTTTGGTTGTTCTTGATTTTTTGTGTTTCCATATAAATTTTAGGATTATCTTTTCTATTATAGTGAAGAACATCATTGATATTTTGTTTTTTTTTTTTTTAGGATAATCATTCAAACTTTTTAATCTCCCTTTACACATTATATTAACATTCATATTGCAAGGCATTCCATTCACAAATATTACAGTTTGATAAAAACTTCACACACATACCCCCAAAAGTCTATACCAGATTCAGTCACTTTACTAAATCATTAAAATAATAAAAGTAATGAAAACATTATTATAATTACTTTAAAGCAATATGGTCTGAGGCACTCTGGGAAAGATGGTCTAAGTTTAATGTCAGTGGTATCAAATTATATTACAAGAAAGTCATCAGATTTAAGTAATCAAGTACACTCTAATGACAATGACTGATCTGATATGTTTTCATAGGATACACTCCTATTTGGACAATGGGTGAAAGGAACACAGATATTGGGCAGCTGAGGTCATTTCTACATGTAATGAGGCTCCCAACTACATAAAGATGAGGTGTGTTTTCAGCACACCAAGGGACAGATGCATCCCTGCTGCAAAGTTACAGTACAAAGAAGTTCCTTTCTCATCACTGTCAGGTCTACTACAGGTTAGAATCTGACAGCCCACTTGACACACTGTGCTCACAGCTGGAGACCCCATAGAACTTGCTCCCTAGCATCCTCCACAGAGTGACTTCACCCTTCTCTGAGTACCTCCAAGGTATGTCCTTGAAATAAAATAGAGAAGGGAAGAGGGTCTTCCCCCTCCCATTTCTGACCAAGCAAAGGTCTGAAATAGCAATGTATTACAAAATTCTCATGCCCTACAACAGCCAGCCACCACGTGGAGCATAGCTGTGTTTTTTCTTTTTTTATGATTTTGCCAAAAACTAGACTTTAAAAAGCCTAATAACCTTTTCCAAAGTGAATTTTATCACATTCATTCACTGACACACACAAACGCACACTGGAGAAAGTCTCATTGAGTGAGTCTTACCTACTCACAATTAACAAGTGTAAATAATCAGCATGGGGTAGGGGAGAAGCCAATTCCCAACCAGGAATTAAATCACTGCAAACTATGGATCCATGTATGATGGCACATAACCCTGTCAGAGCAGAACCAAACACAAGCCCCAGGTCACATCATGTTTGGTTGATTATGTATATGGAATTTAAAACATATACATATATTTCCATACAGATAATTTTAAAAATCTGGTGCAACATATATTGCTAAAGGTTGAAGGATTCTCATCTCCAGCATTCACCTGAAAAGCAGCTGGCTCTTGATAGCCAGTTCGTAGGCAGTGACAAAAGCAACTAGAAGCAGATTTAAGTAAAAGTGCTCAAAGGGCCAATGAGAAAAGAGGTGCACAGAAAGAGATGGGGAGGTGGGGAGGAGGGTAGGCATTGAAGAGTTGAGCAATGTTTCCTTTATTCTTCTCAGCTTTTTCAGACCCAAGACAAGTTCTTGAGGACACACATCAAATGCTGTAGTCCTTTCTACAGTCAAAACAAAACAAGTGATAAAAAAGATTCCACTTCTTCTCTGTACTCTCAACAAAATGCATACTACAGGAAGAAGATATCATTGAGATGTGCCATCTTGTGAGAAATTAAAATTGGGACATGAAGTGAGGCCACGTGTTATCGAGTCGCTGGGTTAGGATTTCACAGCCAGTGTCCATGACCAACAGGGTGTGCTCAAACTGAGCAGACAGCTTTCCATCCCTTGTCACTGCAGTCCAACCATCTGGTGAGGTTTCATCCTGCCATCCACCTTCACAAATCATTTGCTCAATTGTAAACACATGGCCTGACTTCATCACTCCAACTGCTTTATTTTTGGAATAGTGGGGTACATTGGGGGCTGTATGAAAAAGCTTGTGGATTCCATGCCCACAATAGCTTCGAACAACTGAAAACCCATTTGCTTGGGCATGCTTCTGAATAATGTTTCCCAATTCTCTGTATCAAACACCAGGTTTGACTGCATCAATGGCTTGCATCAGGCACTCATATGTGGTCTGAACGAGTTTCCACGCTCCCTCATCCACGTCTTCAACAAAAAATGTCTCATTCAGGTCTCCATGATAATCATTGCGATAAAGAGTAATGTCCACATTAACAATATCACCTTCTTGCAAGGGCC
Organism: Nycticebus coucang; assembly: GCF_027406575.1. NCBI lineage: Eukaryota > Metazoa > Chordata > Mammalia > Primates > Lorisidae > Nycticebus > Nycticebus coucang. The sequence continues at coordinate 51,757,974 of NC_069784.1, read as the reverse complement.
GTCTGTCTGGAATTCCATGGCAGATGACTTTATTTACTGAGGTACAACAAGATTTTGGGAAATTATAATAATTCAGGGGAGAAGGATAGCAATTTCTTGCAATGCATGCTAAGTGTACAGCATGATCTATTTCTTCAGTAGTTACACCTGGTTTAATCATCCCAGCAGCAATATCCAAAACTTCTCTAGCGAGCTTATATACAAGTCTCATCCCTTCTATATCTTCAGATGAGAGTAATTTAATTTGCGAAGTACCTTTAAGAGCCTGTTCAGATTCAGACATTCCTAAGGGATGACCAGCATAATCTGGTCTTTGTATATAACTTGGCACTGGCCTTGTTGGCATCAGTGGATAATGTAGTCTGAGTTTACCAGTATACCGATAACCTGCCCAAGGGTCAGTGTTAATATCGCCTTCTACAGTCCAGGAAGATACTTCTCTCTTTGCCTTTTCATCTTAGAAGAGGAAACTGAGGCCACGGGCAGTGATCCAAGAACTCCAGTTCCCAGTCCAGTATTCCCTCCTCAGAGCATGTGGCCAACATGGAAAAGCCTTGCTTTCTTATGTAGTAACTTGTGAGTAGCCCAACTTCCTTTAAAACATTTCTGCAAGCAGAAGTACGAGCCCTGGATGCCCAGCTTGATGCAGGTGGGACACTGGAGCTTGGCCTCACTGCTGCAGCCGTCTGTTTCGCACACCCGCGTCTCCACAGCCGCCATGCTGCCTGCCTGCTGGAGGAGCGTCTCACTCCATCATTGATATTTTGAAGGGGATTGCATAGAATCTGTAGATTGCCTTGGGCAATATGGATATTTTAACAGTATTGATTCTTCCAATCCATGAGCATGAAGTATCTTTCCATTTTTTGGTGTGTCCTCTTCAATTTCTTTCATTAGTGTTTTATAGTTTTTATTGTAGAGATCTTTCATTTTTTTTTTTTTGCTTAAGTTTATTACTATGTATTTTATTATATTTGTGGCTATTGTAAATGGGATTACTTTCTTGGTTTATTTTTCAGATTATCTGTTGTTGGTCTAAAGAAATATCACTGATTTTTTGTATGTTTATTTTGCACCCTGCAATATTAGTTACCTTGTTTATCAGTTCTAATAGATTTTTGGAGTCATTGGGTTTCAGAATATAAGGTCATATAATTTGTGAACAAGGATCATTTGATCCTTGCTTTTCAATTTGGATGCCTTTTCTTTCTCTTGTCTGATTGCTCTAGCTAGAACTTCTAATATTAGGTTGAATAACAGTGGGAAGAGTGGGCATCTTTGTTTTTTTGTCTTGTTTTAGATCCTAAAGGAAAGGCTTTCAATTTTTCCCGATTCAGTATGTGTGTCTGTCACATATGGCTTTTATTGGGTTAAGGTAAATTCCTTCTATAACCAGTTTTTTGAGAGTTTTTATCGATTGGGATATTGAATTTTATCAAATGCTTTTTCAGCAGTTAATTGAAATGATAGTGTGGTTTCTGTCCTTTATTCTGTTCATATGATGTATTATATTTATTAATTTGCATATCTTAAACCATTTTTGTGTCCCTGGGTTGAACCACTTGATCCTTATGAATATTCTTTTTATTTTATTTTATTTATTTTTTTGCATAAAGGAATATAAAACTATTTATTGACCACTGTTCACTATTATTTATAATAAAAGTAAACAATATATAATTAGATAACATTCTGATTATTAAGACTTTTTTTATGGCTTCTGCTCAACCAGTAACCCAAATACTGAAAAGTTTGAGGATACATGTAAGGAATGAGTTGCAGTAAGGAAAAAACATGCACATCAATAGTTTTAGATTACAGAGTTTGTTCACACATTTATGTAAAAAGGTATGAAACTGCCAACATGGTTTAACCATCTGATTAGTTTCTGTAAGCCAAGCGTAGGAATGGATTAACACAAGAATCTTTAATGACCATTTAACTAAGTCTTACTCATTTACCTGATTAGAACACACCAGGATTTGTCTAGTTTCCTCATGTGAGTGGGTTGGTTATTGGTTATGATAAAGCTTTTCCTTTTAGAAATTTTGTAAACACAATTTTGCATTTATATGACTATACATACAGATTCTGACATGGCTGTTTTTAAATTATCCATTTAAACTGTCGAATTAAGAATCAACTATTTAATTTGAAACATTATGGCTTCAGGAAAATTTTCTATTATTACATTGCTCAGAATGATGGTATTGCAGACACCTGGGCTTACCTGTGATTTTTGTTTTGGTGAATGTTTAAAAACAAGGAAAATCATTTACATATGAATGTCGCGTATACACATACAGAAACAAATTAAAAAAAAAAAAAAAAACCAACAACCCCAGAATGGTCCTTAGGCAAAGAGTTAAACACAAGTTCTTACTGAATAATGGCTATGGAAATTTCCCTTAGTATTTAGAAAAGCTGTTTTCTAATGCAGAGGAAATAATATACCATGGTATCAAGTGTTTTTTTTTTTCTGATAAAGTAAGCAACTAGAGAAAGCTTTTATTTGTTCAAAGTAACCAGTGCTATTGATGCAAGCCCCCCCCAACGACTCTCCCAGTACTACTTTCAAAATGAACATATCAAACTTGATTTATTAGAATGTAGTTATTTCTTCACACTCTCAAGACCCAGATATATATAGCAATGCAAACAATTATTGAGCTTCATCTTCTGGACAAGAATGCCAAGTTAGTCTCTCTTTATAAAAAGCAATAACAATTTGAGGACACTTCATGTTTGTTTCTTTTGCCAGCACCAAATCTGCCTCATCTGAATTTTTCCACTTCATAAGAAACATTAATTCTCCACTGCTGTCTGTGGCACCAATTATTCTTTCAGGATCAAGACCTCTGGCAAAGCCTCTTGGTTTGTCAGCAGTATCTCTTTTCTTCTTTGATTTGCTATCATCCGATTCACTGTCAGATAAAGATTTTCTTTTTGCACCATCCTTTTCTTTACCAGCTTTTTGAGAATTAAGAAATGCTTCAATTAACTCTGGACAATCTAAATTTTCTTCAGGTTCCCAAGTATTATCAGCATCTGTAAATCCCTTCCACTTCAGGAAATACTCCACCTTCCCATTTACTACTCGTTGATCCAGAACTTTTTCCACCACAAATTCTTCAGGCTCTGCCTCTTCAACCTTTTTACTCTTTCCATTCTGCTTCTTTCCCATTTTTTGCAATGTAGTTTTATTGGAGGCCATTTTTTATTGCAGACTTGAAGAGCTATTACTCACCGGCTCCGAGCTGCTCCGAGTCGCGAGTCTGCAGCGTCTCCGGCCCTTGCGCCTTAAGCTGGAGCCATATACCTGAATATTCTTTTTAATGTGTTTTAGTCTTATGTTGAGGATTTTTACATCAGTGTTCATCAGAGCTATTGCCCTGCACCAGGCGTACTCTGATCCTAGCACTCCAAGAGGCTGAGGCAGGCAGATTGCTTGAGTTCAGGAGTTCAGAGATCAGTCTGATCAAGAGCAAGACTCCATCTCTAAAAATAGCCAGGCATTGTGGCAGATGCCTGTAGTCCAGCTGCTCAGGAGGCTAAGGAAAGAGTATCATTTCAGCCCAAGAGTTTGAGGTTGCTGTGAGCTATAATGCCATGGCATTCAATCCCAGGGTGACTAAGTGAAACTGTATCTTAAAAACAAACAAACAAACAAAAAAACTAGAATTGTTGTCCTATAGCTTTCTTTTTTGTTGTATCTTTGTCTGATTTTGGTATCAGGGTGATACAGGCTTTGTAGAATGAGTTTGGGAGTATTTCCTCCTCCTGGATTTTTTTGAATAGTTTAAGTGGGATTAGCATTAGTTCTTCTTAGAATGTTTGCTATAATTCAGCATCAAAGCCACTGAGTCCTTGGCTTTTCTTTGATGGGAGATGTTTTTTTACTGCTTCTTTTTACTTTATAGATTTATTCTGGTTTTGGATTTTTCCTTGGTTCAATGTTGGTAGGTGGTATGTATCTAGGAATTTATTTGTTTCTTCCAGGTTTTCCAATTTATTGGGATATAGTTGATCATAGTAGTCTCTAAGGATACATTGAATTTCTGCAGTATCAGTTGCAATTTCTCCTTTTATATTTCTGGTGTTATTTATTTGAGTCTTCTGTCTTTTTTTCTTAGTCTGGTGAAAGACTTTTCAATTTTGTTTATATTTTCAAATAACCCACTTTTGGTTTCATTGATTTTTTTTTATTGTTGTTGTTTTGATTTTACTTATTCCTGCTCTGCTCTTTATTATTTCTTTTGTTCTATTAATTTGGGGTTTGTTTTCCTCTTATTTTTCTAGTTCTTTGAGATGCATTGTTAGCTTGTTTATTTGAAGCTTTTCTTTTTTTGATGTAGGCACTTATTGCTACGAATGTTCCTCTTATTGCTGCATTGGCTATATCCATTTGTTTGGAGAAATTTTTCAATTTCTTTTTTGATCTCTTCATCAATCCTGTGGGCATTTAGAAGCATATTATTGATTTTCTATGTGTTTTATAGTTTCCAATGTTCCTCTTGTTATTGATTTCTAATTATATTCCATTGTGATCAGAGAAAATACTTGATGTGATTTCTGTTCTTTTGAATTTTTCGAAGACTTGTTTTGTGATCTAACATATCTACCAAAAGAACACCTAGCCAACAGAATGATCTATGAGTTAAAGAAAATAATGTGTATTATACAAGTGTTGGATAAAACGTTCTGTCTGTCTAATAGATCTATTTGATCTGCACTGCAGATTAAGTCCGATATTTCTTTGCCAATTTTCTGTCTGGATGATCTTTCCAATGATGAAAGTCAGTGTAGAGGTCTTCAACTATTATTGTCATGGGGTCCATTTCTCTCTTTAACTCTGACAATATATGCTTTATATATCTGGGTACTCCAGTATTGGGTACATATGTATTTATAGTTCTTATATCCTGTCACTGAATTGACCTCTTTATCATTATATAATGAGCTTCTGTGTCTCTTATGGTTTTTGTCTTGAAATATATTTTATCAGCTGAAAGTATAGCTAGTCCTGCTCTAGTTTTGGATCCTATGTGTATGGAATATCTCTTTCCCTCTCTTTATTTTCAGGCTATGTGTGTTTTTATAGGTAAAGTGGTTTCTGGTAGTTAACATATGGTTGAATTTTTTTTTTTTTTTTATCCATTCACCCATTCAATTAAACTTAGGCCATTCACATTCAATGTTATTATTGACAAATAAGAACTTACTACTGTCATGTTGTTATTTGATTTCTGGTTGTTTTGCAGCCCTTCACCCTCTCTTCCTTCCTTCCTTCTGTCTTCCTTTTCATAACAGTGACTTTCTCTTGCAGTGTGCTATAATTTTTTGATTTTCATTTTTTATATGTCTGTTGTAAATTTTTTGATTTGAGGTTACCAGGGGCCTTGCAAAACACATTTTATAAGCAATTATTTTAAACAGATGATTCTTTAACTCCGTTTACAAAAATAAACAAGCAAAGAGAAACCTAAAAGAAATTCTATGCTTTACATTGTCCCTGCTTTTTGATTTTTTTGTTTTATCAATTTATAAATTTTTTTTATTAAATCATAGCTGTGTACATTAATGTGATCATGGGGCACCATACACCGTTTGACACTTTTTCATCACACTGCTTAACATAGACTTCCTGGCATTTTCTTAGTTACTGTGTTAAGACATTTATATTCTACATTTACTAAGTTTCACATGTACCCTTGTAAGATGCACTGCACATGTAATCCCGCCAATCACCCTTCCTCTGCTCATCCTCCCCACTCCGTCCCCTCCCTCTCCCCCTTCCCCATATTCTTAGGTTATAACTGGGTTATAGCTTTCATTTGAAAGCCATAAATTAGTTTTATAGTAGGGCTGAGTACATTGCATACTTTTTCTTCCATTCTTCAGATACTTTACTAAGAAGAATATGTTCCAGCTCCATCCATGTAAACATGAAAGAGGTAAAGTCTCCATCTTTCTTTAAGGCTGTATAATATTCCATGGTGTACATATACCACAATTTATGAATCCATTTGTGGATCGATGGGTACTTGGGCTTTTTCCATGACTTAGCAATTATGAATTGGGCTGCAATAAACATTCTGGTACAATTATCTTTGTTATAATGTGATTTTTGGTCTTCTGGGTATATACCTAGTAGAGGAATTATAAAATTGAAAGGCAGATCTATTTTCAGATCTCTAAGTGTTCTCCAAACATCTTTCCAAAAGGAATGTATTAATTTGCATTCCCACCAGCAACGTAGAAGTGTTCCCTTTTCTCCACATCCACGCCAACATCTCTGGTCTTGGGAGTTTGTGATATGGGCTAATCTTACTGGAGTTACATGATATCTCAAAGTAGTTTGATTTGCATTTCTCTGATGATTAAGAATGATGAGCATTTCTTCATATGTCTGTAGGCTGCATGCCTGTCTTCTTCAGAGAAGTTTCTCTTTAAGTCCCTTGCCCATCATGAGATGGGATCACTTGTTCTTTTCTTGCTTATACGTTTGAGTTCTCTGTGAATTCTGGTTATTAAACCTTTGTTGGAGACATAACCTGCAAATATCTTCTCCCATTCTGAGGGCTGTTTGTTTGCTTTACTTACTGTGTTCTTGGGTGTGCAGAAGCTTTTTAGTTTGATCAGGTCCCAGTAATGTATTTTTGAAGCTGCTTCAATTGCCCAGGGAGTCCTTCTAATAAAATACTCACCCAGATTGATTTCTTCAAGGGTTTTCCCTGCATTCTCTTCTAATATTTTTATAGTTTCATGACTTAAGTTTAAATCTTTAATCCAGTGAGAGTCCATCTTAGTTAATGGTGAAAGGTATGGGTCCAGTTTCAGTCTTCTACAGGTTGCCAGTCAGTTCACCCAGCACCATTTGTTAAATAGGGAATCTTTTCCCCACTGAATGTTTTTAATTGGCTTGTCAAAAGATCAAATAACGGTAAGTAGCTGGGTTCATCTCTTGGTTCTCTATTCTGTTCCATACATCTTCTTCTCTGTTTTTGTGCCAGTATGATCACTATTGATTTATAGTATAGTCTGAAGTCCACAGGCATGATTCCTCCTGCTTTCTTTTTATTTCTGAGTAATGTCTTGGCTATTTGAGGTTTTTTTCTGATCCCATATGAAACAAAGTATTATTTTTGCAAGATCTTTAAAGTATGACAGTGGAGCTTTAATAGGGATTGTATAAAAATTGTATATTGCTTTGGGTACTATGGACATTTTAACAATGTTGATTCTTCCCAGCCATGAGCATGGTATGTTTTTCCATTTGTTAACATTTTCAGCTATTTCTTTTCTTAGAGTTTCATTGTTCTTTTTATAGAGATCTTTCATGTCCTTTGTTAGCTACCCTCCCAAATATTTCATCTTCTTTGGCACAACTGTGAATGGAATAGAGTCCTTAACTGTTTTTTCAGCTTGACTATTGTTGGTATATATAAAGGCTACTGATTTATGAGTGTTGATTTTGTAACCTGAGACACTGCTGTATTCCTTGATCACTTCTAAGAGTTTTGTTGTAGAATCCCTGGTGTTTTCCAGATATACAATTATATCATCTGCAAAGAGCGAAAGTTTGATGTCTTCTGACCCTATATGGATACCCTTGATCGCCATTTCTTCCCTAATTCCAATGCCTAAGACTTCCATTACAACGTTAAAGAGCAGTGGAGACAATGGGCAGCCTTGTCTGGTTCCTGATCTGAGTGGAAATGATTTCAATTTAACTCTATTCAATAGGACATTGGCTGTTGATTTGCTGTAGATGGCCTCTATCAGTTTAAGAAATGTCCCTTCCATAGTGGAAGACATTATTCTTAGTAAAGCATCACAAGAATGGAGAAGCATGAATCCTATGTACCCAATCTTGATATGAGGACAATTAATAACAATTAAGGTTATGGGGGGGGAGCAGAAAGAGGGATGGAGGGAGGAGGGTGGGGCCTTAGTGTGTGTCACACTTTATGGGGGCAAGACATGATTGCAAGAGGGACTTTACCTAACAATTGCAATCAGTGTAACTGGCTTATTGTACCCTCAATGAATCCCCAACAATAAAAAAAAAAAAAAAGAAAAAAAGAAATGTCCATTCCATACCAATTTTCTTAAGTGTTTTCATCATAAAGGGATGCTGGATATTATCAAAAGTTTTTCTGCATCAATTGAGAGAATCATATGGTCTTTGGTTTTTAATTTTTTATGTGCAGAAATATACTTACAGATTTATGTATATTGAACCAGCTTTGAGACCCTGGGATAAAACTGACTTGGTCATGATGTATAATTTGTTTGATGTGTTGCTGGATTCTGTTTGTCAGGATCTTGTTGAATATTTTTGCATCTATATTGATTAGTGATATTGGTCTATAATTTTCTTTTCTTGTTGGGTCTTTTCCTGGTTTGGGAATCAGGGTGATGGTTGCCTCATAGAACGTGTTCAGTAGTCTTCCTTCTTTTTCTATATTTTGGAACAAGTTGAGTAATATAAGTACTAGTTCCTCTTTAAAGGTTTGGTAGAATTCTGATGTGAAGCCATCTGGTCCTGGGCTTTTCTTTTTAGGGAGATTTTGTATGGTTGATGCTATTTCAGAACTTGATATTGGCCTGTTCAACATTTCCACTTGATTCTGGCTATGTCTTGGAAGGTGACTTGCTTCCAAGTTTTGGTCAATTTCCTTCAGATTTTCATATTTCTGTGAGTAAGTTTCTTGTAATATTCATTAAGGATTTTTTGAATTTCTGAGGAGTCTGTTGTTATTTCATCTTTGTCGTTTCTGATTGATGAAATTAGAGATTTTACTCTTTTTTTCCCCTGGTTAGATTAGCAAAAGGTTTATCTATTTTATTGACCTTTTCAAAAAACCAACTTTTTGATTTATTGTATAATTCTTTTGTTTTCAATTTCATTTAATTCTGCTCTAATTTTGGTTATTTGTTTTCTTCTACTGGGTTAGGGGTTAGAATGTTCTTCATTTTCCAGTTGCTTGAGATGTCCCATTAAGTTGTTAACTTCCTTTCTTTCCGTTCTCTTGAGGAAGGCTTGCATGCTATAAATTTCCCTCATACAACTGCCTTTGTGGTATCCCAGAGGCTCTGATAATTTGTGTCTTCATTATCGTTTTGTTCCAAAAATTTGGCAATTTCCTTCTTGATCTCATCTCTGACCCAGCTATCATTCAGCATTATTTAACTTCCATGTTATTGTATGAGTATGCAGGTTCCTGTTGTTACTGAGTTCAACTTTTATTCCCTGGTGGTCCAAGAGGATGCAAGGAATAATTCCTATTCCTTTAAATTTACAGAGGTTAGGCCTGTGACCTAAGATGTGATCAATTTTCGAGTACGTTCCATGGGCTGATGAGGAGTATGTGTATTCAGTTTTGTTGGGATGAAATGTTCTGTAGATGTCTGCTAAATCCAAATGTTGAATGGTTAGGTTTAAATCTAAAATTTCTTTGCTCAGCTTGTTTTTGGAGCATTTATCCAACACTGCCAAAGGAGTGTTGAAATCTCTGACTATTATGGAGCTGGAGGAAATGAAGTTGCTCATGTCTGTTAGAGTTTCTCTTATAAATTGAGGCACATTCTGGTTGGGTGCATAAATATTAATAATTGAAATCTCATCATATTGAGTATTGCCCTTAACAAATATGAAGTGACCATTGTTATCCTTCCTTACTTTTGTTGGTTTAAAGCCTATTGTGTCTGCAAATAGAATTGCAATGCCTGCTTTTTTCTGGTACCATTTGCCTGAAATATGGAGGACCATCCTTTCATACTGAGTCTATATTTATCTTTTAAGGTAAGATGTGACTCTTGTATGCAGCAAATATCTGGCCTAAGTTTTTGTACCCAGTCCACTAACCTGTTCCTCTTTAGAGGACAGTTTAAGCCATTGACATTAATGGTGAATATTGATAAGTTTGGTAAAATTTGGGGTATTGAGTTTTTCAAATGTCCAGTGGACATTTTTAATCCTTTGGCCACTCTGGAATTTGGAGTTTGATCAAAAGTTTCTGAGTGAGTTTATTTTTGTTGTAGAGGATTGGGCTGGTCATTATGGAGGATAGGTCTGAGAATATCCTGAAGAGCTGGTTCAGTTATGGCAAATTTCTTCAACACATGAATGTCATTAAAGTTTATAATTTCTCCATCATAAATGAAACTCAGTTTCGCTGGATGCAGTATCCAGTGTTGAAAGTATTTTGTTTAAGGAGATTACAAGTTGATGACCACCCTCCTCTGGCTTGAGAGTTTCAGTAGAGAGATCTGCAGTCATTCTAATATTCTTTCCTTTGTAGGTAATGAATTTCTTACGTCTGGCTGCTTTCAGAATTTTCTCTTTCATATTAACACTCGTGAAGTTAATTATGATATGCCTGGTGGATGTCCTATTTGGATTGAGTCATGCTGGGGTTCTGAAACTGTCTGCTATCTGAATTTCAGAATCTCTTGGCATGTCTGGAAAATTCTCCTTCATAATTTCATGGAGAAAGGCCTCTGTGTCTTGCGAGACCACTTTGTCACTTTCGGGGATTTTAATGAAGCGGATATTAGCCTCTTTGAAATATCCCAGAGCACTCTGAGTGAATGATCTGTTTTCGCTCTCCATTTCTCTTCCTCTTTGAGAGTTTGTGAGTGTTCAAAAGCTTTGTCTTCAATGTCAGAACTCGTTTCGTCTGCTTGCTCCACTCTGTTCTACTATATTTTTCAGATCTTTGAGGGCTGCAAATTCTTGCTTCAGTGCTTCAAATCTTTGGTGGTGTTGTCTTTAAATTCATTAAATTCTTAAGAGAACTTTTGAATTTCTCCTCGAATTTCTTATTCTGACTTTTGAACTGCTCTTCGAATTTCTAATTCCAAATTTTCCTATTAATCTTGTTTGCAATCCAAATTCTGAATTTGATTTCTGATATCTCGGTGAGCTGTTTATGAATGGGATCTTCAGTTACATCTGCCATATCTTTCCTTGGAGGCGTTGATCTATTCTGGTTATTCATGTTACCAGAGTTTTTCCACTGATTCTATCCCATGATTATTATATCCCATTTGACTTTTCCCCAGGAGCTTTGTTGAGGACTCATACAGTGCTTTGGACTGAGAAACTGGGGATCTATTTGGTGCGGTGGGGCTAAGTGGTTCTGCCTTGTTTTCAGCTGGTCTGTGTTTGACCCTAGTGAGACATTACTTTGGTTTGAAGTCTCAGCTGTGGAGAAATACCAGCAATTAAGTCACTCTGCCTCCCACAGGCAACAATTGGAAAAGGAAAATTAATCCTTCCTACAACCACACACTGAGGGCACCACTTGAATAGCCCTCAGGTGATTGGCTCAGTTCAAAAGGTCCAAATCAATTGTCTCAGTCAGCACCTGTCTCAGGAGTGAGAGTTTCAAAGGTTTCTGGGACCTGGATCACAGGTGTCTGGTGACAACTCCAATATGACCTGGTGTTCCATGAAGTCAGTAGGACCCACCCAGCAAATAGAGTAGTCTGGGAAGGTTGATGCCTCCTTCCTCACCTTGCACCTCTGTCACACCCAGTCACTGATAGCCCCGCAGGACTGTAACACAGTTGCCTCCTGTGAGCAGATACTCCAGGGGTTTGCACCTCCCTGAATCATAAGGAAATCTGTATCTGCTCAGCAAGGCCACTGCTGTCTGCCTCTATCCAGCAGGGGGTGGTGAGGCCTCACAACGTTGGGCGCTTGATGGAGGCTGGGGTGTGTTCACTCAGTTCCAGCCCCACCCCTGATTGATGTTACTGACAGAACAGAAAAACTTTGTGGGGATTTGTTTCTGTCCCTGCTAAATTCCTCTGCAGAAGAGAAGCTGTTTTGAAGTTCCAGAACCTGTGCCTCAGGCCCTGTCTTTACTAATGCAGGTTTGTATTTGTAGTATGGTCAGCTCTAGCCTCCTGCCTTCTTTTGTCTATAGGCTGATGATCCCCTGAGGGCCAGGTGTGTCTTAGGCTCAGTAAAGCAGTCCTCTGGGTCAGCCCCACCCTGGGAATTTCCTGCCAAAATGGCTGCTGCTCTGCACCTCAGGGCACTGTCGCTCCGGTGTGGTTCCCTGTCAGCCGACTGCTGTCTCCTCACTCCTGTACCATAGAATCAGCACTGACCAGCTTCAGTCTAGCCCCTGTCCACACCCCTTAAGAATTCACCCAAGAATCTGGACTCCTGGGGGACAGGCCTCCAGACCTCAGACTGAGAGTGGAGGGGAGTGCTGAGAGCTCAGAATTGCAGGTCAAAACACCAACCTCATTGAGATCAAATGAGCAAGTAAACAGATAAAAAGGCTACCAGACACAAAAGCCCACAGTTGCACAAACAATCAGAAACACATAGACATACAGACAACAACAACAAAAAAACTACGATAAAAATAATGATAATCAAACTTTCACTCTTTGCAGATGATATGATCGTATATCTGAAAAACACTAGGGATTTTACTACAAAACTTTTAGAAGTGATCAAAGAATACAGCAATGTCTCAGGCAACAAAATCAACACCCATAAATCTGTAGCCTTTATATATAACAACAATAACCAAGCTGAAAAAACAGCAAAGGACTCTATTCCTTTCACAGTAGTGCCAAAGAAGATGAAATATTTGGAAGTATACCCAACAAAGGACGTGAACGATCTCTACAAAGAGAACTATGAAACTTTAAGAAAAGAAATAGCAGAAGATGTTAACAAATGGAAAGACATACCGTGCTCATGGCTGGGAAGAATCAACATTGTTAAAATGTCTATACTACCCAAAGCAATATATAATTTTAATGCAATTCCTATTAAAGCTCCATTATCATATTTTAAAGATCTTGAAAAAATACTACTTCATTTTATATGGAATCAGAAAAAACCTCGAATAGCCAAAACATTACTCAGCAATGAAAACAAAGCAGGAGGAATCATGCTAGCAAACCTGAGACTGTACTATAAATCAATTGTGATAGAAACAGCATGGTACTGGCACAAAAACAGAGAAGTAGATGTCTGGAAATGAATAGAGAACCAAGAGATGAATCCAGCTAATTACCATTATTTGATCTTTGACAAGCCAATTAAAAACACTCAGTGGGGAAAAGATTCCCTATTTAACAAATGGTGCTGGGTAAACTGGCTGGCAACCTGTAGAAGATTGAAACTGGATCCACACCTTTCACCATTAACTAAGATAGACTCTCACTGAATAAAAGATTTAAACTTAAGACATGAAACTACAAAAATATTGAAGAAAGTGCAGGGAAAATTCTTGAAGGAATCAGCCTGAGTGAATATTTTATGAGGAGGACTTCTCAGGCAATCGAAGCAGTATCACAAATACACTACTGGGACCTGATCAAACTAAAAAGCTTGTGCACAGCCAAGAACATAGTAAGTAAAGCAAGCAGACAGCCCTCAGAATGGGAGAAAATATTTGCAGTTTATACCTCTAATAAAGGTCTAAGAACCAGAATCCACAGAGAAATCAAACATATTAGCAAGAAAAGAACATGTGACCCCATCTCAGGGTGGGCAAGGGACTTGGAGAGAAACTTCTCTAAAGAAGACAGATGCACGATCTACAAACACATGAAAAAAAGATCATCATCCTTAATCATCAGAGAAATGCAAATCAAAACTACTCTGAGATATCACCTAACCCCAGTAAGAGTAGCCCACATAACAAAATCCCAAAACCAGAGATGTTGGCGTGGATGTGGAGAAAAGGGCACACTTCTACACTGCTGGTGGGAATGCACACTAATACATTCCTTCTGGAGGGATGTTTGGAGAATACTTAGAGACCTAAAAATAGACCTGCCATTCGATCCTATAATTCCTTTACTAGGTTTATACCCAGAAGATCAAAACTCACAATATAACAAAGACATCTGTACCAGAATGTTTATTGCAGCCCAATTCATAATTGCTAAGTCATGGAAGAAGCCCAAGTCCCCATCGACCCACGAATGGACTAGCAAATTGTGGTACATGTATACCATGGAATATTATGCAGGCCTAAAAAAAGATGGAGAGTTTACCTCTTTCATGTTTGCATGGATGGAGCTGGAACATATTCTTCTTAGCAAAGTATCTCAGGAATGGAAATAAAAGTATCCAATGCACTCAGCGCTACTTGAAGCTAAATTATAGCTTTCACATGAAGGCTATAACCCAACTATAGCATAAGACTATGGGGAAAGGACCAAGGAAGGGGAGAGAGCGGGGAGGTTAGGGTGGAGGGAGGGTAATGGGTGGGGCCACACCTACTGTGCATCTTGTAATGGGTACAGGCAAAACCTGCTAAATGCAGAATACAAATGCCTACATACAGTGACTAAGAAAATGACATGAAGTCTATGTTGAACAGTTTTATGATAATATTTCAGATTGTATATGAAACCAGCACACTGTACCCCTCGATTGCACTAATGTACACAGCTATGATATAACAATAAAAATAAATAAATTAAAAAAATAAAAAATAACAATAAATATAAATTAATTAATTAAAAAAATTTAACAGTCAGCTCTATAAGCCAATATAAGCCAGCTTCAACACACTACTGTATGCAAAGATCTATCTCTTGCTACAGTCTCAGCTACTCAGGAGGCTGAGGCAGGAAGATCACTTAAGACCAGGAGTTTGAGGCCACCCTGGGCAACACAGCAAGACCCCCATCTCTAAAAAGAAAAAAACCCAACATCCATTTGTGAACTCTCTATTCTGTTCATAGATCTATGTGTCTATCCTTATGCCTGTGACATACTTGATTACTGTGGCATTATGAGTTTTGAAATCAAGTAGTGTGAATCCTCAGACTTTCTCTTTCTCAGAATTGTTTTGACAGTTCTAGATCTTTTGCATTTCTACATAAATTTTAAGATCAGCTTGTCATTTTCTAAGAGTCTTCCTGGAATTTTGATAAGAGTTGCTTTGAATTTACAGATGAATGTCTAGAGAAATGCCAGTATTTAAACTAAACAATATTAAATCTTCCAGTTTTAATTCATGAACTTCATATACCTGTTTATTTGTTTGGGATGGCTCTGTGATCTTTCTTGTCAATGGTATATAGTTTACAGGATGCAGATATCATAATTCTTTTGTTAAATGTATTCCTAAGTATTTTATTCTTCTTGTTGGTATTGTGAATGGATTTTTAAGTTTTTTCTCCATTTTCTATTATTAGCATATAGACATATATATAGTAGTGATTTTTGTATATTTGTATTAATCTAGTATGTATCAATCTTGCTAAATTCACTCATTTGTATCTGTGTTTAGAAGAACTTATTCTGAAGATTTTCTAAATGCAAGGTCACATTATATGCAAAAAAATAAAAATAATGATAATCATAAATAATTGACAAAAGGAAAAAAGGGTAAACAACATACAAACAAAATGAATGAACAAACAGAAAACCCTCTAGAAATCTGATGTTAGCATTCTCATAAACTATAGGAAGTGAAGAAGAGGAAGAGAGAAGGGAGGAAAAAAAGCGGTGTTCATAAAAAAGTTAAAAAAGAAGAAAGAAAAAATTAAAAATAGAAAAAATAAAAATAATAAAAATTAACAATAGTTCCTCCACGAAAATGATAAGAAAAAAAGGGCACCAAACAGAAACATATTATTCTTGTATATTTGTAGAAAATACATCTATATATATGATGTAGGGATCAACTTTTGTAGGAATATATTTATAATGCAATATACTTTCTGGATACCAGGTGGCGCTGTGAGTGGTTCCCAGGCTTATACCTGATTCACAGTTTATATTGTTACCACGGTAAGCACCCTACCCAGCGATGGCCATTTTGGAACTCCTATCTGACCTCCCAACTCAGTGCAGAAGTCCACGCTTTATAAATCTTTCCACTCTGCTTCCATGTTCTCCTGCAAACTGGCTACTGTAATTGGCCGTGGGGGAGGGTGCTGGCAGTTGCCGGGTCTCACTGCACTGCAGCTGTGGTGAGCAGAAACCTTATACTCAGTTTTTGTGGCTCAGAGTCTCACTTTTGAATCTGGAATTTTGAGTCCAGCCACTCGACAGTTTGCTGCGCAGCCTGAACTGCCATCCCGCACCAATATTCCCCACCAGGAATGGTTCGGTCTATTTAATCACTCCTGTTGTTCTGGGGGAAGGTGCCCGCCATTTTGGACAATTCAAAATGTCTGTTACCCAGGCGGGATTCCTTCCTTTCAATTTTCCATTGGGTTGCTTAGTTCCTTGTGATTCTGAGTGGCTCCCCTTTTGGGTGCCAAACTCTGCTCAGGAATATATTTTCGTCAGTTGGGTTTTGCCAGGAATTGCAAGCTGCTGTCCTCCGTCAGGGAGGGGCCTACCGACCAGCATGGCCAAGCAAGGAAAATCTCTACAACAGAGTCCATGGTTTTAAATTACACCTCATATACAGCAATCCACCAATTCGCTATGCATCTTCAGCTGTCTGTCCACACCAATAATCCACGTGGGGAAAAGGTCAAGACCCCCTTCCTCTCACCTGATGACTTGGGAGAGGTGGGCTACATGTCCATCCCATCCACCATCATGCTCCACCTTTGATCATTATTATTTTCAATAGCTTTGTCTTATGATCTTTTTTTTATCCAAGATATAAGTGGTTTATACACTGCAATTACAGCAATATGGTATTCTGTATTTGTATACTGTTACCAGTGACTTTTATAACTTCAGGTGGTTTCTTATTCTTTAACATCTCTTTCTTTTAGATTGAAGAGCTCCTTTTAGTATTTTTTATAGGACAGATCTGGTGTTGATGAAATATATGTTTTTTTTTGTTGTTGTTTTTGTCTGAGAAATTCTTTATTTCTCTTTCATGTTTGAAATGTATTTTTACAGTATAAAATATTCCAGGGTTAAGGTTTTTTTTCTTCATCACTTTCAATTTATCATGACACTGTCTCTCAACCTATAAAGTTTCCTCTGAAAAGTCTGTAGCCAGATGTATTTGAAATCCTTTATATATTATTTTTTGTTTGTTTGTTTTTCTTGCCTTCTTTAGCACCTTTTCTTTCTTTGTGACTTTTGCAAGCTCGATTTTTAAATACCTTAAGGTAATCTTGTTTGGGTTAAATCTTCTTCATGTTCTATGACCTTGTTTTACTTGAATATTGATATCTTTTTGAAAAGGCAGGGCACTCCACCAGCAAAGATCTCACAGACCACCAAGGCTTGTATAAAAGGTTTTTATTGGTGAGGTAGCAATGCTGCAGAGCAGCACCAAGGAGGAGAGAAAAGAAGAGAGAGAGGAGAGAAAAGATATAGAGAGGAAAGGGGGGTGGGGAGAGATGGAGACTGAGAGAGACAGAGAGAGAGGAGGGAAGAGAGAGAGAGCACATGTGCGAGAGAGAGTTATATAGGTTTGGTTAGGGGAAGCCTTAGAATGGTGATGGGAGGACAGAATAACCAATAAGTAGTTATTGCCCTGGCTCGAAGAGGCATTAGGGGCAGACCATATGTTGGGAGGGGCTTTCTTTGGGGCAATTATCTAACATTCCTCCCGTCTTGATTTATTAAAAATAGGGGGTTGGTCTTGGGATAGGGGACGTAGAGTTCTCTCTTCTGTAGTTTCTTCCTGCTGAGAGGGGCTTGTAGTTTCAATTGGCCAACTAGAGGATGGTTATGATTTTTTTTTGTTGGGAGGATGTAAGTTTTTGCTTTCAGACTGTCCTTTTAGCCGTGGTTGTTTAGAAGTGGTGTTTAGGAAAGTCTTGTGGTTCAGAGAAGTGTAGTCCACTCACGAAGAACAGTTTCTCTTGTTGCAGGTTTGGAGTATCAATTGAGTACTTGTTGAGATAACTTTGAGAGTTGAGTTTGAATAAAAGGAGTTATTGAGTAGGAAATGTTAGTTGTTCCTGTGTCTGTGTTAGTGGTGATTTTCACTGTTGTTAGTAAGAGAAGTATGGCAACTTTGGCAGTTCATTTTACATAGGTTGTTGGATAGTGAGAAAGAGGAGGCAATAGAATGGATTTATTTTCTGTAATAATTTTAAAATTAGGTAGTAACATAACTATGGAACAGAGACTCTGAATGTGGATGGAGGAATTGGGTATAATTTTTTCCCACAGAGAAACTGGAAGGAAGGATGGTACTTTCTGTGTAACTTCTTTTTTGGTTTGAAAGGGAAAGTGACTATATTAGAGCACTTTGATGGGTTTAGGTCTGATAGGGGAGTGGTGATGGTAAAGTTGAAGTAAAGAGGGTATGACTGGATGACTTGATTGAGTGAGGGTATAAAAGGTTTAGTTTCATGTGTGTAAGTTGTTAAATTAAGAGATGTGGGGTTTGAAAGGTTGAGAGATAAAATATTAGGAATTATGACTGGGACAGTTTGACGTTCAGTGTGTAAGAGATCTTGAAGATTTAATCCAATCCAGCAGCCCAGTTTATATTTAGGGTGATGTTTTAAAAGTGCACAAGTCAATGTTTAATTTTCATGCTTCTTCCCAGTGGTCAGAGAATGAGAGAAGTTGAGGGTTTTGTAATTGAGACCCATAAGTATTAGGAGAGGTTATTAGGAATAAGAAAATTATGAGAGGCATTTTAGGAAGGTAAGAGAATATTTGATGAATACGGAGTAAAGGGATAGAGAGTATTTTGTTTTTGTGATTATTATGGTGGAGTAATTGTGATTGGATTAATCTTAAAGAGTAATACTAGGAGTATGGTTATTATTACTATGAAGATGTCTATTGGTGAGTATTAATGGAGGTAATTGAAATTTTATGAGATGTATTTTTTAGAGTGTTGGGACCTCAGGTGGAGGATGAATTTCAGTTTCCTTGACCTCTGGAATTCAAGTGAGTTTAAGCTTTAGGGGGCCTGTTTCTTGAGCTGAGTATGAGGGAAGATTTTTAGGTGTCATCTGTTGACCTGTAGTAATAGTTGGATTAAGGAAAGGCTTAGTGCAAGATATGTGGAACTATCCAGGAAATGAGGCTAATTTTACTGTAGTGGGTGTTGATAAAATTATTCCATGAGGTCCTTGCCATTTTGGCTTAAGTGATTTTTGGGGATGATTAGGAGGAGCTACTAGAACTTGATCTCCTGGGTGAAAGGAGGTGGGTAATGAAGGTATTGGGATAGGAAGAAGTGTGTCTGTTTGTTTCCATAAAAGGGATCAGATGTACTGAAGAAGAGAGGATAAGATGGAGGGAGATAATGGGCTATCTGATGGTGTAAGTCCTGGAGGAAGAATGAGTCTACCAAACATTAATTCAAAAGGAGAGAGGTTAGAGGTTTTTTTTTGTTTTTTTTTTTATTGTTGGGGATTCATTGAGGGTACAATAAGCCAGTTACACTGATTGCAATTGTTAGGTAAAGTCCCTCTTGCAATCATGTCTTGCCCCCATAAAGTGTGACACACACTAAGGCCCCACCCTCCTCCCTCCATCCCTCTTTCTGCGTCCCCCCCCCATAAACTTAATTGTCATTAATTGTCCTCATATCAAGATTGAGTACATAGGATTCATGCTTCTCCATTTTTGTGATGCTTTACTAAGAATAATGTCTTCCACTTCCATCCAGGTTAATACGAAGGATGTAAAGTCTCCATTTTTTTTAATAGCTGAATAGTATTCCATGGTATACATATACCACAGCTTGTTAATCCATTCCTGGGTTGGTGGGTATTTAGGCTGTTTCCACATTTTGGCAATGGTAAATTGAGCTGCCATAAACAGTCTAGTACAAGTGTCCTTATGATAAAAGGATTTTTTTCCTTCTGGGTAGATGCCCAGTAATGGGATTGCAGGATCGAATGGGAGGTCTAGGTTGAGTGCTTTGAGGTTTCTCCATACTTCCTTCCAGAAAGGTTGTACTAGTTTGCAGTCCCACCAGCAGTGTAAAAGTGTTCCCTTTTCTCCACATCCACACCAGCATCTGCAGTTTTGAGATTTTGTGATGTGGGCCATTCTCACTGGGGTTAGATGATATCTCAGGGTTGTTTTGATTTGCATTTCTCTAATATATAGAGATGATGAACATTTTTTCATATGTTTGTTAGCCATTCGTCTGTCATCTTTAGAGAAAGTTCTATTCATGTCTCTTGTCCATTGATATAAGGGATTGTTGGCTTTTTTCATGTGGATTAATTTGAGTTCTCTATAGATCCTGGTTATCAAGCTTTTGTCTGATTGAAAATATGCAAATATCCTTTCCCATTGTGTAGGTTGTCTCTTTGCTTTGGTTATTGTGTCCTTAGCTGTCCCATTTGTTTATTTTTGATGTTGTTGCAATTGCCATGGCAGTCTTCTTCATGAAGTCTTCCCCCAGGCCAATATCTTCCAGTGTTTTTCCTATGCTTTCTTTGAGGATTTTTATTGTTTCATGCCTTAAATTTAAGTCCTTTATCCATCTTGAATCAATTTCTGTGAGTGGGGAAAGGTGTGGGTCCAGTTTCAGTCTTTTACATGTAGACATCCAGTTCTCCCAACACCATTTATTGAATAGGGTGTCTTTCCCCCAAGGTAAGTTCTTGTTTGGTTTATCAAAGATTAGGTGGTTGTAAAATGTTAGTTTCATTTCTTGGTGTTCAATTCGATTCCAAGTGTCTATGTCTCTGTTTTTGTGCCAGTACCATGCTGTCTTGAGCACTATGGCTTTGTAGTACAGACTAAAATCTGGTATGCTGATGCCCCCAGCTTTATTTTTATTACTAAGAACTGAAGACTTGGCCTTTTTCTGAGGAGCCAGTGGAAAGGGGCTGCTTTTTATTATTAGCGTGATAAAGGCTTGTTCATTCATGAGAGTACATAAGTCAAGACAAAAGAAAAGATTCTGCAAGCTGCCAGGAGTAAGCGCCAGTTGACCTACAGGGGCAAATCCATCAGAGTTACCGCAGACTTCTCTAATGAAACTTTTTTTTTTTTTTTTTATTAAATCATAGCTGTGGACATCAATATGATCATGGGGCACCATACACTTGTTTCATTTAGAATATTTGACACATTTTCATCTCGTTAGTTGACATAGCCCTCCTGGCATTTTCCTAGTTACTTTGCCAAGACATTTACATTCCACATTTGCCAAGGCTCAAATGTACCCTTGTAAGATGCACCACAGGTGTGATCCTTTCAATCCCCCTCCGTCTACCCAACTCCCCCCTCCCTCCCCACGCTTTCCCCCTTCCTCCTGTTCTTAGGTTGTAACTTGGTTATAGCTTTCATGTGAAGGTCCTAAGTTAGTTTCATAGTAGGAGTGAATACATTGGATATTTTTTCTTCCATTCTTGAGACACTTTACTGAGAAGAATATGTTCCAGCTCCATCCATGTAAACATGAAAGAGGTAAAGTCTCCATCTTTCTTCAAGGCTGCATAGTATTCCATGGTGTACATATACCACAATTTGTTAATCCATTCGTGGATCGATGGGCACTTGGGTTTCTTCCATGACTTAGCAATTATGAATAGGGCTGCAATAAAGATTCTGGTACAAATATCTTTGTTATGACGTGGTTTTTGGTCTTCTGGGTATATGCCCAGCAGAGGAATTACAGGATTGAATGGCAGATCTATTTTAAGATCTCTAAGTGTTCTCCATATATCTTTCCAAAAGGAATGTATTAATTTGCATTCCCACCAGCAGTGCAAAAGTGTTCCCTTTTCTCCACATCCACGCCAACATCTCTGATCTTGAGATTTTGTGATATAGGCCAGTCTCACTGGAGTTAGATGATATCTCAAAGTAGTTTTGATTTGCATTTCTCTGATGATTAAAGATGATGAGCATTTTTTCATATATCTGAAGGCCGCTCGCCTGTCTTCTTCGGAGAAGTTTCTTTTCAATTCTCTTGCCCAGCCTGTGGTGGTATCCCTTGTTCTTTTCTTGCTAATGCGTTTGAGTTCTCTGTGGATTCTGGTTATTAAACCTTTGTCAGAGACATAACCAGAAAATATCTTCTCCCATTCTGTGGGCTGTTTGTTTGCTTTACTTACTGTGTTCTTGGCTGTGCAGAAGCTTTTTAGTTTGATCAAGTCCCAAAAGTGTATTTTTGAAGCTGCTTCAATTGCCCGGGGGGTCCTTCTCATAAAAAACTCAACCAACCCAATTTCTTCAAGGGTTTTCCCCGCACTCTCTTCTAGTATTTTTATAGTTTCATGTCTTAAGTTTAGGTCTTTAATCCAGTAATAGTCTATCTTGGTTAGTGGTGAAAGGTGTGGATCCAGTTTCAGTCTTCTACAGGTTGCCAGCCAGTTCACCCAGCACCATTTGTTAAATAGGAAATCTTTTCCCCACTGGATGTTTTTAATTGGCTTGTCAAAGATTAAATAACGGTAAGTAGCTGGGTTCATCTCTTGGCTCTCTATTCTGTTCCAGACATCTACTTCTCTGTTTTTGTGCCAATACCATGTTGTTTTGATCACTATCGATTTGTAGTATAGTCTGAGGTCTGGTAGTGTAATTCTCCTGCTTTGTTTTTATTTTTGGGTAACGTCTTGGCTATTCGAGGTTTTTTTCAAATTCCATATAAAATGAAGTATTGTTTTTTCAAGATCTTTAAAGTATGACAGTGGAACTTTAATAGGGATTGCGTTGAAGGTATATATTGCTTTGGGTAGTATGGACATTTTAACAATGTTGATTCTTCCCAGCCATGAGCATGGTATGTTTTTCCATTTATTAACATTCTCGGCTATCTCTTTTCTTAGAGTTTCATAGTTCTCTTTATAGAGATCTTTCACATCCTTTGTTAGATAAACTCCCAAATATTTCATCTTCTTTGGCATTACTGTGAATGGGATAGAGTCCTTAATTGTTTTTTCAACTTGACTATTGTTGGTATATATAAAGGCTACTGATTTATGAATGTTGATTTTGTAACCTGAGACATTGCTGTATTCCTTGATCACTTCTAAGAGTTTTGTAGTAGAGTCCCTAGTGTTTTCCAGATATACAATCATGTCATCTGTGAAGAGCCAAAGTTTGATCTCTTCTGACCCTATGTGGATGCCCTTGATCGCCTTTTCTTCCCTAATTGCGGTGGCTAAAACTTCCATTACAATGTTAAGAAGCAATGGAGACAATGGGCAGCCTTGTCTGGTTCCTGATCTAAGTTGAAATGATTCCAATTTAACTCCGTTCAATACGATATTGGCTGTCGGTTTGCCGTATATGGCCTCTATCAGTTTAAGAAATGTCCCTTCTATACCAATTTTCTTGGTTCTGATCATGAAGGGGTGTTGGATGTTATCAAAAGCTTTTCTGCATCAATTGAGAGGACCATATGATCTTTGTTTTTTACTTTGTTTATGTGCTGAATTACATTTATAGATTTACGTATGTTGAACCAGCCTTGAGACCCTGGGATAAAGCCAACTTGATCATGATGTATGATTTGTTTGATATGTTGCTGGATTCTGTTTGCTAGGATCTTGTTGAATATTTTTGCATCTATATTCATTAGTGATATTGGTCTATAATTTTCTTTTTTTGTTGGGTCTTTTCCTGGTTTGGGGATCAGGGTGATGTTTGCTTCATAGAACGTGTTGGGGAGTCTTCCTTCTTTTTGTACATTTTGGAACAGTTTGAGTAATATAGGTACTAATTCCTCTTTAAAGGTTTGGTAGAATTCTGATGTGAAACCATCTGGTCCCGGACTTTTCTTTTTAGGGAGGTTTTGTATGGTTGATGTTATTTCCAAACTTGAAATGGGCCTGTTCAACATTTCCACTTGATTCTGGTTAAGTCTTGGAAGGTGACGAGCTTCCAAGTATTGGTCCATTTCCTTCAGATTTTCATATTTCTGAGAGTAAAGTTTCTTGTAATATTCATTAAGGATTTTTAGGATTTCTGAGGAGTCTGTTGTTATTTTGTCTTTGTCATTTCTGATTGATGAGATTAGAGATTTTACTCTTTTTTTCCTGATTACGCTGGCCAACGGTTTATCTATTTTGTTGACCTTTTCAAAAAACCAGCTTTTTGATTTATTGATCTGTTGTATTGTTCTTTTGTTTTCAATTTCATTTAGTTCTGCTCTGATTTTGGTTATTTCTTTTCTTCTACTGGGTTTCGGGTTGGAGTGTTCTTCCTTTTCCAGTTGCTTGAGATGTTCCATTAAGTTGCTAATTTCCTCTCTTTCCGTTCTCCTGAGGAAGGCTTGCAGCGCTATAAATTTCCCTCTTAGAACTGCCTTTGCAGTGTCCCAGAGGTTCTGATAGTTCATGTCTTCATTGTTTTGTTCCAAAAATTTGGCAATTTCCGTCTTGATCTCTTCTCTGACCCAGCTATTGTTCAGCATGAGGTTATTTAACTTCCATGTTTTTGTATGAGTATGTAGATTTCTATTGTTACTCAGCTCAAGTTTTATTCCATGATGGTTCCGAGAAGATGCATGGAATAACTTCTATTCCTTTAAATTTACTGAGGTTAGATTTGTGACGTAAGATGTGATCGATTTTGGAGTAAGTTCCGTGGGCTGATTAGAAGTATGTGTATTCAGTTTTGTTAGGATGAAATGTTCTGTAGATGTCTGCTAGATCTAAATGATGGATGGTTAGATTTAAGTCTAAAATTTCTTTACTCAGCTTTTTGTTGGAGGATTGATCCCTCACTGCCAAAGGAGTGTTAAAATCTCCGACTATTATGGATCTGGAAGAAATCAAGTTACTCATGTCTGTTAGAGTTTCTCTTATGAATTGAGGTGCATTCTGATTGGGTGCATAGATATTAATAATTGAAATCTCATCATATTGAGTATTACCCTTAACAAATATGAAGTGACCATTCTTGTCCTTCCTTACTTTTGTTGGTTTAAAGCCTATTGTGTCTGCAAATAAAATTGCACCACCTGCTTTTTTCTGGTTACCATTTGCCTGAAATATGGATAACCGTCCTTTCACCCTGAGTCTGTATTTGTCTTTTAAGTTAAGATGTGACTCTTGTAAGCAACAGATATCTGGTCTGAGTTTTTGTATCCAGGCAGCTAACCTATGTCTCTTTAGAGGACAGTTTAAGCCATTCACGTTAATGGAGATTATTGATAAGTTTGGTGAAATTTTGGGTATCGAGTTTTTCAAAAGTCCAGTGGACAATTTTAATCTTTTCGCCATTGTAGAAGTTGGAGTTTGATCAGGAGTTTCTGTACGTTTGTAGTAGAGGATTGGGTTGGTCATTACGGAGGATAGGTCTGAGAATATCCTGAAGAGCTGGTTTGGTTGTGGCAAATTTCTTCAACATATGAATGTTGTTAAAGTATTTAATTTCTCCATCATAGATGAAACTCAGTTTAGCTGGGTACAAGATCCGGGGTTGTAAGTTATTTTGCTTTAGGAGATTAAAAGTCGATGACCACCCTCTTCTGGCTTGAAAAGTTTCAGCAGAGAGATCTTCAGTCATTCCAATGTTCTTACCTTTGTAGGTAATGGCTTTCTTTCACCTGATAACCTTGAGAATTTTCTCCTTCATGTTGACTTTAGTGAAGCTAATTATGATATGTCTGGGGGATGACTTATTGGGGTTGAATCATGCTGGAGTTCTGAAACTGTCTGCTATCTCAATTTCAGAATCTCTAGGCATGTCTGGAAAATTCTCTTTCATAATTTCACGCAGAAGGGCCTCTGTGCCCATCGATGCCACTTCATCATTTTCTGGAACTCCTATTATTCGTATATTTGCCTTCTTTGAATTATCCCAGAGCTCTCTAAGAGAAAGATCCGTTTTTGCTCTCCATTTCTCTTCCTCTTTGAGAGTTTGGGAGCATTCGAAGGCTTTATCTTCGATGTCAGAAATCCTTTCTTCTGCTTGGTCCATTCTGTCGCTGAGGGATTCTACTGTATTTTTCATATCTTTAAGGGCTACAAATTCTTGCTTCAGTGTGTCTAAGTCTTTGGTGGTTTTGTCTTTAAATTCGTTAAATTCTTGAGACAACTTTTGAATTTCTCCTTGGATTCCTAATTCCATTTTATCAATCTTGTATGCAATCCAAATTCTGAATTCGATTTCTGACATGTCTGCCAGTTGTTTATGAATGGGATCTTCAATTACATTCACCATTTCTTTCCTTGGGGGGGTTGAGCTATTCTGGTTATTCATGTTACCGGAGATTTTCCGCTGATTCTGCCCCATGGTTGTTTTACTCCCTTTGATTTTTCCCCTAGGGTTTTGTTGAGGGCCCATTCAGTGTTGTAGCCTGAGAGACTGGGGCCCTGTCTGCTGTGGTGGGGCTGAGTGGTTCTGACTTATTGTCAGCTGGCTTCTGTTTGACCTCAGTGAAGCACTTACTCTGGGTTGAAGTCTCAGTTCTCTGAGTCGGCCCTACCCTGGATGTTTCCGGGGTCTGTGAGTCACCTCAGGCAAATCCTATACTCAGGGGTGGCTTCCTCTGGTTGCCCAGGGAGGCAGGGGGTATGGCTTCAGCCACATCAGGGATCTGCTGCTCTGATGTGGGTCTCCCCCAGCCTCACTCCTGTGTCCCAGAGTCAGGACCAGCCAGCCGCAGTTCAGGCACTGTCCACTCCCTGACAAATCCCTCAAGAATCTGGACTCCCGGGGGATAGACCTCCAGATCCCAGAGTGAGGGTGGGGTGAGGTGCTGGGAGCTCATAGCCACCAGCAGCAAGCTCACTCAATTCCTCCCAATCTTTGGCTCCACCGCACCGTCGCAGGATTCAGACTGAGGGCAGGGTGGGGGGAGCGGCTGGAGCCCAGAACCGCCAGGCAGCGAACAGACTCAGCTCCACCCAGTTCCTTGCCCAGCCACACGGCATGCGCTCAGGTCTCCAGACCACAGAGCGAGGGCGGGGGGGAGCGCTGGGAGCTCAGAGCCAGCAGGGGCTCCAAGCTGCAGGGAACCCAGTCAACAGCAAGCAAATTCAGTTCCTCCTAGTCTCTCGCCGGTTGTACCGTCGCAGCACAAACCTTCAGGCTTCAGAGTGGGGGCAGGGTGGAGGGAGCAGCTGGAGCCCAGAACCTCTGGGCAGCGAAAAACAGACTCAGCTCCACCCAGCTCCCTGCCCGGTCACACGGCAGGCGCTCAGGTCTCTGGAACACAGAACGAGGGCAGGGGAGCGCCAGGAGCTCAGAGCAGCAGGGAGCTCAGAGCAGCTGGTAGAGAGTTTGACTCAGTTATATGCCTGGTTGTATTGTTGCCCAAGGAGGGCTGCTGCACCTCGCCTCAGGGAAGTGCCGCCCTGGTGAGGGTCTCCCTCAGCTGACTGTCCTCACCTCTCTCCCATGCCCTAGAATCAGCGCTGACCAGCCACAGCTCAGGGACTGTCCTTTCCCCTTTAGGAGTCACCCAAGAATCTGAACTCCTGGGGGACAGGCTTTCAGACCTCAGAGAGAGTGGAGGGAAGTGCTGGGTGCTCAGAGTTGCCGGCAAAGGATATTTACAGATTTATATAGTTTTATGCCTGGCAGGAGAACGCCTAGGCATCCTAGTAAGGGAGGTAGGTCCAGTTTGTAGTAGGTCTCTCCCGTGAAGTGTAGTGGGATGGCCTTTGATTTCTGCCCTTTTGTTTGTTGGGCCCTTAAGCCAATCAGGTGGGGGAGGGGCTTCTTGATGGGTTTTGTACTTTGTGTTTGCTTCCTTGTGGTCACAGCTCTCCTCAGCAGGGTTGATGTGCGTTCTTCAACTTTCTCGCTTGGTGTTGCTTGAATCCATCAGGTTACTTGCTAACTTTTTGTCCCCTAACTCTCCTTCAGGACGGGAGCCTCTGTGGAAAGCTGGCTTCAGTCCGCCATCTTCCCATCATCCCCCAGAGGGTTTCTTTGGAAGGGAATGTAGGTATAGAAGTGCCAGGGGTAGAAGAGTGATCCAGTCTAAGTGAAATTTAAGGGAAAGTTTGGTTAATATAGATTTTAGGCATCTGTTAGACCTTTCAAGCTTCTCTGAAGATTGAGGATTGAAAGGAATACTGAAATGTGAGGGGATACCTAAGGCTTTGGTTAAGGTTTGAGAAATGGTGGAGGTGAATTCACGTCCATTGTTGGACTGTAAAGAACAGGGGATTCTAAAGTAGGGAATAATGTCTTGGAGTATGATAAAGGCAACAGTGGTAGTACTTTTGTTTGTAGTAGGAAAGGTTTTAATTTAATTTGAGAAGGTATTTATTAACGTTAAGAGTTATTTATAATGTTTGATTTTAGGTATGTGTGTAAAATTAAGTTGCCAGTCTGTTCCAGGAAGAAGTCCCCTAGCCTGGTGAGTTGGAAAGTGTGGGAGGCAAGCCTTTGTTTGTGGGTTAGAGCACTGGCAGATTTCACAGGATGATGTAAGTTGATTCAGAAACTCTGAATCTATTTGTGAGAGAGGAAAGAAAGCTTTAAGAAATTGTAGTAAAGTTTGAAAGTTGGGGTGAAATAACTTGTTGAGATAGTTTAGGAGGTCATGAGTGGGAGCTTGATTTGTTTCTTCTACTGTAGCAGTAATATGAGTAGAAATAAGTAGGAGGTGAAAGGAGGTGTTAGGAGATGATTGTTGGAGAGTAGCCGTATGTGCTGCATGATCAGCTTTGTTATTACTCTTTGATATAGGTGGGTGGTTAGATTGATGTGAATGGCAATGAACAATGCTTACAGTCTTAAGTAATTTAGAAGCTTTTAGTAGTTTGATAATAAAGTGAGAGTTAAGAGTTTTTTCTTGTATGTTGGAAAGGTAAGGGAGAAGAGTGTCTAGTGTTTGAAGGTAATCATGAGTGGGTGACGAGTTAGAGGGAGTAGGAAAGAGGGATGTAGGAGTTAGTGTGGATATGTGTTAAAAGATAATGATGGGTCAGATAAGAGAGGTTTGAAGGTTAAGAATGCAGTATGGTGGTAGGGTTTGAAGATTTTCGTATGTCAAAAGATCAGATAGAGAATGAGGGGATAAGATAGTAGTAGGGAAATTAAAATTGAGTTTCTTTGATTCTTGTATTAGAGTAATTGTGGCTGCCAATGTCTTGAGATAAGGGGTTTAACTTTGAACAGTGTGATTTGTTTTGAGAGATAAATAATTGGAGTAAAGGTGGGGCTTAGTTGATGTTTAAGTACTTCGAGAGAAAATATATGTTTTTTTTGTAATATATAGGAGGAAGTGGTGAGAAAGATTAGGAAGGTGGAAGGATGGAGCTTTTAATAAAGTACACTGTAGAGATTTAAAAGAAGTGGAAATGGAGGTTTGGAGAGGCTTAGAAGGGTTATTTTGAGTAGTATTATATAAAGGAGTAGTTAGGAGAGAAAAGTTGGGAATTCATGCTCTGAGGTATCCAGCTAATCCAAAAAGGAGAGAAGTTCTTGTTTTGTGGTGGGTAAAGGAAAGTTGTGAAGAAAGCTTTTTGTCTATGGTAATAGTTTTGAAGTTTGGGGATAAAAGGATATTAAGGTACGTGACTTTCTTTTGGAATAATTTAACTTTTGAGGGAGAGATCTGATATCTCCTATTTGCAAGGAAATTAAGGAGGGAATAGCTGTTTTTGCTTAGAGTCATGTAAGGTGGGATTATAGAGTAGGAAGTTATCAACATACTGAATGGAGAGGGATTATAGGATTGGAGGTCTCGTGCTAATGTTTGGCCAAATAAGTGGGGGCTGTCATGAAATCCCTGGGGGAGTATAGTTTAAGTAATTTGGGAGGAAGTCTGAGAAGTAGGGTTAGTCTATGTGAAGGCGAATAGGTTCTGGCAATTAGGGTGTAAGGGAATGAGCGTAGAGTTAATGAGTTTTAGATTTTGTATTAAGTGATAGGTGTCATTAGGTTTTTAAATTGCTAGTATGGGAGTATTATATGGTGAGTGGGAAGGTTGTAAACCCCCTCACCCCCTTTTTTTAGGAGATCTTGTATAATAGGTTGGAGTTCCAGGAGATTAGATTGAGAAGTAGATATTGACGTTGAGAAGGAAAAATAGAGGTTTTTTTGTTGTTGTTGTTTGTTTTTTTTAGTTTAATAAGAATTGGACAGCAGGAGGCAATTGAAGGGGTTTTAGTATCCTAAATTTTAGGATTTACTTGCTCTAGTGGAATGGGCTAAGGCAACGAGTTTTTTATAGCTTGGGAAAGGATGAGGCAGAGTGAGGCAGAGGGAGATGGGTCAGCATTTATCAATTTAAGATTAAAAGTTAGGGTGGTACTTAATTTGGAAAGTATGTCACGTTCCAGAAGGGGAACTGGACAGGAAGGTAACATTAAAAAGGAATGTATAAATGAGAAATCGCCAATTATGCAGTGTAAAAAAGGAGTTTGATGTAGATGGTGGGAAAAAAACCTTTACTCCTGACAATAGAGGTGGGCGACAGGGAGATAGGACCGCTGAACTCTTTAAGAACTGAGATGCTAGTTTCTGTCTTTAATAGAAAGGCGATCATCCTACCTGCCACCATCAGGGTTACTCTTGGCTCCATAAAGGTAATCTTTGTCAGGTGAGAGAAGCTAGGGTCCCGTTAGTCTTTAGAAGAGGTAACTCCCAGTAAGTCTGCTGCAGGTGCTGTAGGTTGGCTGGCCCCATGTCCTTTCTGAGCCAAGGGACAGTCGGTCTTCCAGTGACCCTTTTGTTTTTTTTTGCAGAGAGGGAATAGCCATGGCAGAGGTTTGGGATTGGGGCAACGTATTACCCAGTGGCCTTCTCCATGGCATTTGTAGTATGACTCAGGTGGTTGAGTCATGAAGTCATCTTTTGCCCCTGATTACTTAGGTAGGTTAGGAATGATGCCTTAGAGATACTGTAATGTTTTGAGCTAGTATTTGATAATTTGGGGTTTGAGATTTTTTATTTTTCCTTCAGAAAATATCATCTCATCCTGTGTAAACTTTAAAGGCTGTGTTTAAAATTACAGCCTGGGGTGTCAGGGGTCCATGCTCCAAGTGCTTTAGCTTAAGTTTGATGTTGGGGTAATTTTGGTTAAAGGAATAAGTTATAAGAATGTTTTTCCCATTTACTGTTTCAGGATTTAAGTTAGTATATTTAATAAAAGCCTCGGTAAGGTGTTGCAGGTAAGCTGAAGGATTTTTTTATTTATCTTGTATGATTTCCTGTAATTTATTATAATTGATAGCCTTTTTGGCAGAAGCTCTAAGTCGGCAAAAAATGTAGGTAATAAAAATGTTTTTATTTTTCCTTAGTATTATTATTATAATTCCAATTAGCCTGGGAGTTAGGGACTGTAGTGTCACCTGTAGGATGCTTACTGTTTGATATATGAAATTGATTTGCTGCGTCTTTCGCTCTCTCTCACACTTGTTTGTACTCATCAGAGATTAGGGTATTGGTTAAAATAATAAAAACATTATGCTAGGTAAGTTGATAGGATATAGTAACACATTGTTATATGGTGGTACTGTAGGATTATTATATGGAGGAGCTGGAGGGAGAAAGGAGTAAAGAAGTCCAGAAGAGTTTCTTGGAGCAGTCAGAAGTGGACTGAGAGACCATATGGAAGAACTGAGTGCTAATTAGAGGGGAGGAGTTAGGAGATGAGCTCCAATCGGTTGAGGGGGAAGTAGGAGGGACAGAGGGTGGAGGCAACTGTATGGTTGAGGGAGGAATCGAATATGGCGGCTGGAACAAAAATTACTCATGGTTAGGAACCCGTGGCTGCTTGTCTGCATGGCAGAGGTTTATTTGCCAGTTCGAATAGGGTTGGTTTAAGGAGATAGAGAGTAGGAGAGCCCTTTGTTATGAGAATTTTGGAATTATCTGAACATAAATTAGGCTTGGTTTTAAGATATGAGAAGCCCTGTACATAGGGGACCTCACTCCATTTGCCAAGGCACTTACAATAGTTATATAAGTTTTGAATAAAAAAAAGAAAGAAAAATTAAACAAAGTGGTTAAACCTGGGTAGAGAGTTTCTTAATTCTACCAGGTAGCATAAGGAGCACCCCAGGGAGAGTTAGGTGGGCTAGAGGGCTTGCACTCATGGCGATTCGTTGCAGAAATAAAGAGTGAGTAGAGTCACGTGTGGACCAGGACAAAGAACAAACATATTCATTACTTTGTTGCTGGCTGAGAAAATGAGAACACAGTTGAGGCTGGTCATCACCATACACTAGAGCAGTGTCAGGCCCTTGAGGGCGTGGAGAGCTTGAGACCTGGTGCCAGGAATTTTTGTGTCAAAGCGTGGAAGCTCTGTGCTAAGCCATGCAAGGTCAAGGGGAATAGGGAACTCAAGGCTCATGAAATGGGTGAATTGCCAGGAATGTAAGCAACCCAGCCCACGATTAGGGAAAATTTACTCCCTTAGGGGTACTCACCAAGTCTGGATGGGGCCGGTGGTGGGTGCTGGTTAGAGCGCTTTGGCGAATGGACACAAGCTGATGTGGTGGTGAGTGCAGGGAGTGTGAGAGGAGGATAGGGAGCTCCCAGGAGCTAAAATCCTGTGGAAGAGGTGGAAGCTACCCTTGGGAGCATTCCCTAATTACATCCTGCTTCTGACACCAGATGAAAGGGGGGGCACTTGACTGGCAAAGATCTCACAGACCACAAAGGCTTGTACAAAAGGTTTTTATTGGCAAAGGAAGGATGCTGCAGAGCAGCACCAAGGAGGAGAGAAAAGAAGAGAGAGGGGGGAGAAAAGAAGAAAGAGAGGAAAGGGGGGGGGAAGATGGAGACTGAGAGAGACAGAGAGAGAGGAGAGGAGAGGGAGAGAGAGCACACATGTGAGAGAGAGTTATATAGGTTCAGTTAGGGGAAGTCTTAGAATGGTGATGGGAAGGCAGAATAGCCAATAAGAAGTTACTGCCCTGGCCGGAAGAGGCGTTAGGGGCAGGCCATAAGTTGGGAGGGGCTTTCTTTGGGGCAATTATCTAACACTTTTTGTACTTTGGAAAGTTTTCTGTTATTATTTCTTTGAATAAATTTTCTACCCCAATCTCTTGTTTTACCTCCTTTTCCATATAATATGGCAATATGTTTTGTCATTTTTGATCTAACATGCTAAGAATCCATTGTTACATATATTCTTAAGGCTTCTATCCATAAGGAAATAAAAAATAGCAAAATCTTAAAATTTTATCTTGGTGTGAATGGTATAATCTCCTGAGCTATACTTTGTGCTATTATCCTTGGGTATTTTGGGTTGGACTACAATTCAGAGTCTGACAGCAATGAGAGATGGTGGATGAGCTTCTTACAGAGAATTTAGCATTACTCGTAAGACAAATGCCTCAGGTGGGGTCATCACTGAGCCTTCAGCAAAGGGAAAGCTAGTCTCTTTAGTTAGAACAGGAAGGGCTGCTTCTAATGGCAAGGAAAGTTAATAGAGATTTAGATGTTCAAGGTTCTAGGATTTGTCCAAACCTACTAGTATTTTCCCATTATAATCAACAAATCCCTACTCATTCTTCCGTCAGTGCTCTAATTGGCACATAAGAAACCTGGAGAAATTGTGGATTTACAATTGACTTTGTAGTTCTGCAATTCACAGAGTCAGATTTTCATTCTAATATTAAGTGTTATCAGTTTTGAGATATAAAATGTTTTCTAATTGTTTGACCTTGCCTTGAGTGGGAAATTTAATGCCTGAGCCTGTCATTTTCTCCCTATAAGCTTCCCATTGTAGTCAGTAATAGTAGTCAGTAAACCATCTCATAGTCTTAATTCCTACCACAAAGGTCTACTGTAGCAGTGACTTGTTATTCCAAAGCCTGGTTTTCTTTTCATTTTATTTCAAATTAATATGAGGGTACAAATTTTTAGGTTACATTGTCCTCACTTCCAAGGTAAAGTTCAAGTTGTAGTTGAGCCCTGCATCCAGGAAGCATGCTGAACACCCCCACATTGTAAACATTACATGAGATCCCATCAATCACCCTCCCCTTTCTCTCCTCCTCTCCCCTCCCATTTGCTGTGTTTTATCATTTGTATAGGGTGTAATTGTTTATACAGTTTATATATAATTGTTTCATATTAGTATTGAGTACATTGTTTTTTATTTAATCTGTTCTTGAGATAATTAACCTAGAAGAACGAGTTTCAGCTTCATCCAGGCTGAAACAAAAGATGTAAAGTCTTGACCTTTTCTTATAGCTGAATTCTATTCCATGGTATACATATGCCACAGTGTGTTAATACATTCATGGATTGATGGGCATTTGGGTTGCTTCAATGACTTGGCAAATATGAATTGAGCTGCAATAAACATTCTGGTGCAAATGTTTTTGTGGTAAAATGTTTTTTGTTCTTCTGGGCAAAAACCTGGTTTTCAACAGACATTTTAATGCAGATAATTTCAAGCATTTGTTTTGTTGTTATGCACTATGAACTTCTAGATTCCTGTTTTCCATTGGCTATGATGTCATCGATACATTTAAATTCCTCAGGTCAGATACCCAATCCCATCTTTTGTTTTGATTTATTTATCTATTTTCTTTTTGAGATGAGACCTTGCTGTGGTGCCCAAGCTGGAGTGCAGCACTTATTTTTAGTTAAAGGCAGAATCATAGCATATTACACACTTGAACTCCTGACCTTAAATGCTACATCCACCTCAGCCCCCCAAGTAGCAGTGACTATGGGCAGGTACCACTGTACTGTTCCAGGCCCATCTCTGAGGACCTGTTTTCTGGAGTCACTTCTGATATAAATAAGTGCTAAAACACTGTCGCACTTAGATTTCATATAAATTTAAATCACTTCTGATATAAATAAGTGCTTAAATACTGTAGCACTTAGATTTCATACAGGAAATACAAAACCACTCCAGGTATTTCAACCTAGAGGAATTTAATACAGGAAAGTGTTGCGTGACCAGAGACGTGAATGAACAGCAGCTTTGCCATGGGTGTAAACTCGCTCCTGTAATTATTAAGTCAAGAAACAGACTACACGAGATGGGATGGCGTGTAGCAAAAAGCTTTATTCAGGGTTTTGATTTTATACTTTTTTTAGTTACATGCACACTTAATCTATCATCTGTTAGTTCCATCATTATCTTATTTTACCTATCTGAAATTAACTTGAAAGGAAATATTTTGTTATCATATCAATACAATCACTTTTGTAGTAAACCTCTTCTTCTAAACACTGACTAATTTCTGAGCAGGTATCTAAATAAAGATCACAAAGAAGAAAGTAACCACAGGGGAACAGAGTTAATGGAAGAACATCTTCAAGCTGTTCATTCAGTTTACTCAGTATGAAGTAATGACTGTGTCTTTCCCTCAGGGCAGAGTACCTATAGACCTCTAACAATATGTTGTTAACATATGTCAACCCTGTGGCCCATATCTCTGAGGAAGGGTGGCATGCCCTTTGATCTCAGGCTTCATGGGGTATACAGCTTCAGAGAAATGGCTTATGAAATGTATAACTCCAGGGAAGCCAACTCTGTGTTTATCCCAGGGGGGCCCAGGTCCCTTAAGCCTCTGGAAGAAAAGCAAGTCATTTTAACCTCACACTGAATTCACTTTGTGTGCTTGATGTAGGATATGCTTATTTCTAAATATTATCCTACAGAAACAAGTTATGAAATTGTTGAGAGGGCTGGAAGACAAAGAAAAAAAGAGGGTGGGCAACTTTACCTTCTATCTGGAAGCCTCTAACCTCCTTATGGAGAGACTCTTTATGTATTTCTGTGACTTTGCATTTTGGGAGTAGCTGCTTTAGGGGAATGCAAACATCAGCTACTGGCACCCCAGGAGTCTGTGTCTGAAGTTGCAGTGCTAGTCTGCTGCTGCTGCCACTGCTGTAAGAGACAGAAAAAGATAATTTCTTTTTCGTTTCTTTTTTCTTTCTTTTATCTGTTGTGTGTGATTCCTACTGGCAGACTCTCAAATGGAAACCTGCTGAACAGACAGTCTGGGAAATAAAGATTCCAGAATTTCAGCCCCTGTGATGTGGGAAGAATGCAGAAGGATAGAGGTGGGAACAAAAACCAGCCCAAAATACCCGACACACCTTCACTTTGCAAAGCAGGAAAAGAGTACTGTGGAAAGGGAGGAGAGAAAGGAGTTATTGAGAAGGTCAATTTTAAGAATTAGTGTATAGAAATTGACAATCTGGATATATATTCTCTAAAACTATCCATGCTATAAACCACCTGGAAATTATTCAGGTGATTGTACACACTAGATTGAAGACTATGGACCTATGTACTGATATTGCCAACAAACACACCTCCAGCCAACTTCCTCAGTGCACCCTTGACCTCCTTGTTCCTCAGGCTGTAGATTATGGGGCTCCACAGGGGTCACAACACAGAAAAGCACAAAAACCAGGATGTCCATGTCCAGAGAAGAGCATCTCTGGGTATGTCATAGTAGAAGTTGGCTGTTCCAAAGAAGACTGTCACCACAGTGAGGTGAGATGATGGGTAGAGAGGACTTTGCTCCTACCCTGAGCAGAGGGAATCCTTAGGATGGCAGAAATGATGAGTATGTAGTAAACATGCAGGGGCTCAGGCCAGTAGTGGCACTGGCCACGTGGAGCACACTCATTGACAGAGGTGTCTGAGCAGCAGAGCTTCAGGAGCAATAGGACATCACAGAGAAAATAGCAGATCTGGTTGGGCCCACACAGAGTGAGCTGTCAGCACTATGTGTGTCACAGAATTTACCAGCCTGCACAGGCAAGATCAGTCACTAAGCAAACACAGACCTTTGCACTCATGAGGACTGGATATTAAAGAGGGTGGCAAATGGCCATATAGCATCATAAACCACAGCAGCCAACAAGACACTCTAAGTGCCAGAGCATGCCACAGGGAAGAAAATCTGAGAGAAGCAGCCCTCTTAGTATATGGTCTTCTTTTCTCAGAAGTTCATTAGCCTAATCGGGACAGAGATTAATGAGCAGGAGACATCCCAGAAACTCAGGTTGCTCAGGGAAAAACTCAATGGAGTGGGAAGGGCAGGACTGGTCCTGGTGGCTGTTATTATGAGCATTTTCCCCAGGAGAGTCATTAGGTCAAGGACCAGGAAGACCAGAAAGAGTAGGTTGGATGGCTGGAAAATCTCAAAAGATGTAGTTAATGACATCTATTTGATTGTTCTTTTCAAATGGTGTCACAGCTACAAAACAATGAGAAAAAGAAACCATGAGAAAATCCCAAATGTGTCTATAAATTTGCAGGGCCACGTCAAGCAATTTTGTATATAGAGCAGCATAGACTGTGGAGAGAGGTGTGTAGGAGTGTCTTTCAGGAGATCATGACTTCTCACAGATTTTTGCATGACTGCTGGTTGGTAATAAATGGAAACTTAATTAAAACCTACCATGAGTTCCTAAGCCATGTTAGTATGAACTAATTTTTCACTGGCTCTGCAAAATCTCCTCCTAACACTGCACTTCCCTGTGTTAATTTTTTTTCTTTTCTTGGAGACAGAGTCTCACTTTGTCACCCTCGATAGAGTGCCATGATGTCATGGCTCACAGCAACCTCAAACTCTTAGGTGAGACTATAGGAGTCTGCCACCATGCCCAGCTATTTTTAGAGAAGAGGTCTTGCTCTGGTTCAGGCTGGTCTTGAACTCATAAGCTCAGCAATTCCACCCACCTTAGCTTCCCAGCGTGCTAGGATTACAGGCAATTTCTTTTTTGTAAATATAGTAATCTCCCCATTATCCAGCACCCATAGGCATTGGTAGAATCTGAATAAATGCAGTTTCTAGTTGCTTGAGAGTAACTATTAAAAACAGGCCTAACTAATTCTATACTCCATACTATATCATACCATAAACTCTGCATGGACTTAAGCAAATTAAGACGGACAAACTTCACTTACTATAATACAGTTTTACTGTATTGTAAAACAGCTTTGTCAATGCAATGTACAATTTGAGTTAAATGGCAGCCAATACAGTTTTCAACTTCACTAGCATGTTTTTTTAACTTCAAGTAACACATATTAACAACTTGCTACTGTTACAGAAACATACGCAGGAGTGATGCACGAAGCCTGGAAGCCTTGGCTTACTTTGCATGGTGAACCAAGTTTAAACTCTGATTTTGGGGGGCCAGGTTGCATGTGGGTTGCTTCAGAGTGCTGGTTGTGTGAATTCCAGATAACAGGGAGTTTTCTGTATCTTGTTTTTTATTTTAATTTATTCATTTTTAATATAAACCTCATCTTGTTTACTTAATTATTATGTTAAGACATTTATACTCTATACTTAATAAATATGACAAGTACCCTTGCATTATGCACCATACTTTCATGGTGGAAAATTAAGAAAATGCAGAAGAGATAAAGAAAGATAAAACCATCCACAGAATCGATGTTACTTTTGAATGTATTTCATTAAACATTTTTTCTATATATAAATCTTGATCTCTTATAGATTCAAAATATCAAATTCCCAAGACTGCATTGTGTTTTATAATATGAAATTATAGGTAATATCTCTTTTTTTTACTGAACATGTAAATGGCTTCCATTCCTTTTGCTATTATAAATATTGGAATGAAAATATTCACACAAAAGTATCTATGAATGTCTCTGACTTTTTCTGTAGAATTAAATTTTAAGGCAGCCTATTTTAAAATAAATTGATCTCATTTTCTCAACAGGAATTTTGCCTTTTTAAGGTTTATAAGGCATAAGAAATTTTAATCAATCATATTACTATATGTAAGTATTTTTCTTTTCTTCTTTATTAAGATAAACTTTAGTATTCCAATATTTAACCTCAGCAAATATTAACATTTCCTGAAATGATAATGGATAAAATTACCAATTTTCTGTTAACTTATCCATTCTAATCTCTGAACCACCATTGTGAACTCCTTTACATCTATCATAACTTTTGTTGAAAGCCAAATATATTATATAGGACAGTGAATACCAAAGAAAATATTGTTTTGCTTGGAGATGCCTTTCTTTCTGCTAGACCTTTATTACATAAGTTCAGCTAATCAGAAGTTGGGCTGAGTTTGAAGTTTGTTCCTTTTGGTCACTCTGAGAATACAATAGACTTCAAATTACTCTAGTGATACTTTGACTTTAGGGAGTGGGCTGTGGGTCCATATGAGCTCCCTGCTTGGTTTGGCTGTTCTGTTTTCTCTGTCCTCCAGAGATAATATATTTCTTGAAGATTTCTCAGGTGTAGCTGCTGTTACTTTTACTCAATGCTAGTTAATGGACTGTTGGGACACAAGGGAGAAGCAGTTGCTAAATGCAGTGACTTTTTGACCAGTGTGCCATGCACTGGTGTGCAGGTGAGAGGATTTTAGGTGTGCGGTGAAAATTTTAAAGATCACTAATTAAATTATTTTCAAAAGAAGTTCAAAGCAAAGTTAGTATATTCTTTTTTTTTTTTTTTTAACTCTTTTTTAATCAGGATTATTTAAGCGTGCTGTGGAAGTTTAACTATAGTTCAAGTGCCATGAAATAAAAAAGGTTGAAAAACACTGCTCTCATGTCTGATGTAAACCTCAGTCTTGGATGCTGTGAAGCTGAATCTCGAGGTTGCCTCCACAAGTGAGTAAACCTCAGTCTTGGATGCTGTGAAGCTGAATCTCGAGGTTGCCTCCACAAGTGAGCCTGCCATTTTGCCAGCTGTGGCGCTGGACTTAGCGCATGTTTGGCGCTCTTTGTGGGGTAGGTCTTTAATTCCTTTGGTCCCTTCCTTAGCTGCAATGGGTTTCACCAGTGTCCTAAAGCGACAGCTTACAGAGCTCTTGTTTCTGCAGATTATGGCCTTTGTCCTATAGGAAAAATATAGGAAATGGGTCTGGGCGAAGTTTTGGCCGTTGCGACTGTTTTTCCTGACCTGTTCCTGTCACACCATTACCGAAACGTTACCGGCCTTCCTGGTCTTCCCATGAGTATCTGGTGGAGGAAAAGCAAGAAAGCACAAACCCTCTTATGTTTGCAGCCCTCAGGGACTTCATAGTCTCTCGGTAGCCTACTCTTAGTCTTTAGCAATTCATTAAACATTTTTGTCTGAGTCTTCTTATCAGCATATGTGTCATCTGCTGGCTTCTGCCTCAGGTAGAAAAAGTGCCTCTGTCCTTATAGTTGCTTATATCCCCAGATTTGGGGCTACTTGTTTGCCTCGAAACCTCAATTTCCTAAAAAGTTCAGGAAAAGTCATCTTTTCTTGATGTTTTTTCTCATTTTCTTCTGTTTTTATTGTTGTAATGATGAAAGCAACATATTTTAAAGCTCTATAAATCTCCAAGCTGAAATTCAAAATCTATATAACTGCTCCTGAAAACCAGTTGGCAATTTCTATTAAATAATAGTTTTACTCCTGGGCATATTCTCAAGAAAATTGATGCATAGTTCACACAAAAACAATGTATGAAAATTTATATTAGATCAATTTAGATCAAACAAATTAGTATACTTATCAGTGGAAGAATAGATAAATTATGATACATCATATAGTGGAAAATACATTTATTTTCAAAAAATCATAAATCACTGATCATGTAATAACATTGATGAATCTTTAAAAAGTTTTTGTTGCATGAAAGAAGACAGAGACAAAAAATATCTACTATATGTTTCCTTTAGACGAAGTTCAATAACAAGCAAAACTAAAGTCTGGTAAAGAATAGTGGTTACTTCTAGGGTTGAAGGTGATAATAACTGGAAGGAATTTTCTGAAGTGATGGAAATTTTTCCTATCTTGATTTTAGTAGTTCATATATATGCAAACATTTATCTACCTGTACACTTAAAATTTGTGCATTTTACTGAATGTGAATTATAATTTAATTGTTAAAAATGAGATAAAGACAGAGATAAAAGTAGTGGGCGTTTTTCAATGCAATTTTCATCATAGCATTGGTCAGAACCAGACCTAAATATTTTTTGGGTTACTAAGACTTAATTATTATATTCCCATTTTTTCATCACTCTACTTCTCTACCTCAGTTATAGTTCAAAACATATTACCTCTGACAAATCACATGAAGTCATTTCCTAGTAATGATCTATTTAGAAGAGTGAATATGATTGGTGGGCACAAGGGCTGGGGATCCCAGATTCAAATCCATGCTTGCAAGGGTTGTATGGGTATTTATGTGTTTGTGTGTTTTATTATGGGGGGGCATGTCTGACAACATTGTCCTATAGGTAATAGGATGTTGAAGCCAGAAAAGCTGC
Organism: Nycticebus coucang; assembly: GCF_027406575.1. Lineage (NCBI taxonomy): Eukaryota > Metazoa > Chordata > Mammalia > Primates > Lorisidae > Nycticebus > Nycticebus coucang. The sequence continues at coordinate 51,716,986 of NC_069784.1, read as the reverse complement.
CTGTAAGATGGAATCTGAGAAGCTAAGTTGAAGCAGTCTGCTCAGCCTCCCCTACACACCCTCTACGATTATATAGTTCAGATTTCACTGCGATTGTGAGGATGTCTATCTCAAAAGACTTTGGGGAGGTAGTCACACATAGACAATAGGTGTTGTGATATTGGTAAAGGTTACTTTGATGATGTGATGTTTTCTTTAGTGATTCTCTTAGATATTTTGTTAAAGTGAAAATTACCTTTCCATTGTTTGAACATTTTGAACTGTTAGGGCAAAGACTACTTTGATGTCGTTTTCTGTCAGATAAAGTTAAAATTTTCTAGGTTCATTTCTTGGCATTCCCATTATAAAAATTATTAAAATTATAACTGAGGCAGAACAGTCTTTGAGAGACTACTCTTACTGTTCTCCAGAATTGCTGGCCGTCTGACAGCAAACTTTGGTGGACCTAATCCCCGCCTCTGCGCACTGGCTGCACAGTGACAGGTGGTTGGACCCTCTTTGTCAGGTAGCAATGGTAGGTTGGCATTTGAGGTAACGCTGGTAGCAGAAATCTCAAGTAAAATAGCATGGATGTGCCCAGCCAAGGTAAGCAAGCCCAGAGGACTTGTGTTATCCAAATTGCTATGGGAGAAAAAACTCTGAGGATTCTGGGAACCTAGTGAACTTATTTGAGAGCTGCATTATGCCAAGAGGAGAAAAGCTGCCAGATTCCAAGTTCTGGAAGCTTCTTATCCTACAGCTCCATCCCCTGTCCTTGGAGATTCCTGTCAGGTTGCAAGAGGCTGATGAAACAATTGGAGTTAGAGGGTAATGGGTGGGGCCACATCTACGGTGCATCTTAGAATGGGTACAGGTGAAACTTACTAAAGGCAGAATATAAATTTCTACATACAATAGCTAAGAAAATCCCATGAAGGCTACGTTGAACAGTTTGATGAGAATATTTCAGATTGTATATGAAACCTGCACATTGTACCCCTTGATTGCACTAATGTACACAGCTATGATTTAACGATAAAAATAAATAAATAAAAAAAGAAAAAAGAAAATTAATTCTGAGGAGACTGATGATTTTTGCTTAATGCACAACCTCATTAGCTACCTGAGAGGAGGTGGTTGGAAGTCGGCTATTTCTGGGGCACAGGACTGGGCTGTGTGAAGCTGTATCAGGCCTGCCTTTCTGGACAACATACTTAGGGACAAAAATAACTGAGTGCTCCTGCAATAGGGGCCCCAGAAAATAACCTCCCTCCCATCATGGGCCAGCAGAGAGCCCAGATTTCTGCCTGGGAGCCAGATTTTAGTGTGAGAATTGTCAGGAATGGTTGCAGAGTGACAGTAATAGGAAACTACACACCCTATTGTAGATGAAAGCAGGCTGGAAACAGGGCAATTTGGAAGAAACTAGTTTAGGTTTTAGAAAATCAACTTTGAAAACCTATAGACTAAATAGTTCACTTATACCCATGCACAGACTCTTGCATATGATTGCAAGGGTTAGGGGTGTCGTAACTCATCCCAGAGTCCCTTATTGTTCATGCATCTCAGATTCTAACACCTTTGTTTAGTCCAGAAGAGTAGTTTGAGTGGTAAAACCAGATCAAAATGAAATGGTTTGTAACTAAGATGCAGAGTTTTAGAACTTGGAGAAAATCTTCGAAGCAGTTTACAGAGAAGGGGCCATGTTTAGATCACTTTAAAGTTCACAGATAGGACATTGTGAGAACACTGAATCAGTCTGGGGAGGGTGCCTGGGACTTTTTTTTTTTTTTTTTTGAGACAGTTTTGAACCTGTTGCCCTCGGTAGAGTGCTGCAGCATCACAGCTCACAGCAACCTCAAATTCTTGGGTTTAAGCAATTCTCTTGCCTCAGCCTCCCAAGTAGCTGGGACTACAGGTGCCCACCACAACGCCCAGCTATTCGTTGTTATTGTTGCAGTTGTCATTGTAGTTTTAGCTGGCCCGGGCTGGGTTCAAACCCACCAGCCCAGTGTATGTGGCCGACACCTTACCCACTGAGCTACAGGTGCTGCTTGGCAGGACTATTAATTAAAACAGGAAATAGATGAGGTGCAGAAGACTTAGGGAGAGGAAAATGGTGGATTTGCTTTGAGTAATGTCAGAGTTTAGGCAACTGTGGGATATGCACATAGAAAGCCTACTAGGCAGTAAAAAATATAGGATTTGTCCTCAGGAGATGCGTTAGGAATATGGATTTAGGAGTCATTGTCTTAAAGAAATGGGTATATCTGAAATCCACCAAGGAGACTAAAGAGAATGAGTAGAGAAGAGAGCTAAGATGGGAATCTTGTGCTCCTCAGTGTTTACAGGAAATTCAGTGAAAAGATATATCCAGGAAGGATTTGAAAATGCTCACCACCCTATTTAGGTCAGCCGTTATGCATTGCTTTCTCTAATTTCTCTCAGGCGGTGGCTCACGCCTGTGATCCTGGCACTCTGAGGGCACTGAGGCGGGTGGATCTCTTGAGCTCAAGAGTTCTAGAACAGCCTGAGCAAGAGTGACACCTAGTTTCTACTAAAAATAGGAAAACCAGCCCAGCGTTGTGGCAGGCACCTGTACTCCCAGGTACTCAGGAGGCTAAGGCAGGAGGATCACTTGACCCCAAGAGTTTGGGGTTGCTGCTAGCTATGATGATGGCATGGCACTCTACCCAGGGTGACAGAGTAAGACTCTTGTCTCAAAAAATACATAAATAAATAGCATTTCCTTTTTATCACTCATTTACACTGAGCCATTTCTAGTAATTGAGCTGGAAATCTGCACATACTCCTAGAAATTTCTTATGTCACATGTAGGTTGTTCTCTGTTTTCTCTATCAATTTCCTAGATGAACTCAAAGTCCATTCAAAAGTCAGCAACATGTAATTTTTTAAATCTCCATGTGATAAAGGTTCACATTCCCTTTTATAGGTAGGTTTCTAGATGTATTCATAGAAAGAAATGAAGCTCTTCTTGGAAGGTTGTTCCATGAATATTTATTCTGTGAAACCGATGCATGATCTGTGATATTTAAATTGGAAAACTAAATATTAATGTTCCGGGATTTTAAAAAATGTGATTTCTGAGGTTGCACACTGCTGATTGTAAAGATCTTGAAATGACTTCAAATTATTTGAAGTCAGTAGTTGAGGAACATATTCATGGGACATTAAAAAAGAACTCTATACACACCTATATCTATAGCAATATATCACATTTTCCTTAGTCTGACTGGATAATCTAACTTTCTGTGAGCCAGGGGACAGAGATAGGATGAGTAGGGAGTAATGTTTAGCCCATCTTTCTTTTTTTTTTTTTTTTGGCTGGGGCTGGGTTTGAACCTGCCACCTCCGGCATATGGGACCGGCGCCCTACTCCTTGAGCCACAGGCGCCACCCTAGCCCATCTTTCTTATCTCTGATGTTCATTCTGCTGATGTAGGGCAGCTATGTTGAATTGTTATCACCACCATCATCATTATCATCACAACCCACCATTAATGGTCATCACATATGCAAGACACTTTGTGTGATAGGATATATACTCACCCCTTAGAATTTCCAAGCTGCTGTATAGGAATTGGCAACCTCAACAGTAAACCTTCTGCTGATAATAATGACCTTATACTCTACAATCATGTGGAGATAGATTTCCTAGAAAAAATAATTTGAATTATCATAGGCTGGTTCTATACATAAAAATTTCTGGCATTTTAAAAAATCTTTAATGTAGCTTTAAAGAGATGTGTTTTTCTTCAAGTTTAAACTGGGCTTCATATAACCCATCCAATCAAAACCCAATGGATTACTTTCAAAAATACAACATACCTAAATTCAATGGGAATTTTTTCGAACCAAGAAATGGGTAAAGACAAACATTAGATAATAATAGCTAACACTTATTAAGTGCTTATCACATGTTAGCCTTATACATTTATTACATCTAAGCCTTTTACAGGTATTAACTCATTTGTTTTATACAACAACCTATAAGACAACCTACCATCCCTATTTTGCAGATTTTGCAGATAAAGAAACTGAGACACAGGGAGTTTGCCGTGCAATAATTTTATTAATAGTGATACTTTATATTACCTGATGATAATCTTTTATTTGTAAACTGCTTTTATAGTCTTCAAAGCCCATGCATCCTTATCTTTGGTTCTGGGAATTCGAGGCACAAGATTAATAGGCTAGTACAGCTTTCATTAAAAATTCCAAATCTCAGGGCCTTGAGGAGATTAAAGTATTTAAATTTCAATAGGAAGTTGGTACTAAAGTTAAGCATAAATAATTTTTAAATCTAAATATAAACTGTGGAAAATAAACAAGCCTAGAGGTCTCAAAAGGGGAATTTTTTTTTTTCTTTTGCTTTGGCAATAAATTAAATGTTTTGTTGACTAACCTTAAGGGGTTTATTTCCTCAAAGGAAACTAAATGGGCATAAACTAAACTAGGGTAACTGTTGTGATTGTGAAAACCCTTACAGCACATCAGGGAAACATCTATTCATATTTAATTTCAATAACACAAAGCAATGATTAAAATTTTAAAATCTAATTTTCATGTTGCCCAGCAAATTGTGGATCTTCTTAAACCACACACACACACACACACACACACACACACACACACACGCTCTTAATACCAGCATGCAGGATAATTTTTCTAAAAGAAAAATTAGATTTTAGTGCTTGGGGCAAACTTAATTCATTGCTGTGAATATGCGAGTTACGTTTGCCTGGCCCAGATCTCTATTTGTGCAGTTCCCTATGATATGGGTGCCTAGGCCAGATGGAATATTCAGAAGTCACGGTGCAGGACAGCATTCCTCACACTTTAGTGCCTGTGTAAATCACTGGCATATCCAGTAAGCTGCCGGGTGGTACAAGAGCTGCTGGTGCAGGGACAACACTTGAGCGGCAAGTCAAGGCTATTCCCATCTAGTAAACAGAGCTGCACTTTTACCCCTAAAACTAATAGGTTCAAATCTTTTCTTAACAAATTCACCAGGACAAATTCTCCATCGTGTCTCATACATTCATTCCAGCACTTAATATTTCCTTCAGTTTTTTGGATCTCACCTGTTATTTTTCCTGTGTGAAGGAGGAAAGGAAGGACAACTTACTGCCTTGTGTAATATGTGGGAGCCTTCCTTCCAGCTATAAAATTCCTCAAGCTTTGTAGTTTTCATTTCCTTTTAGCATTTTCCAACAATCTATTCTTGGTAGTGGCTAGTTTCAATTCTAATTAATGCAGTTCCTCCATAGGGTCCAGTACAGCCCTATGAGAGCCCTGTGGTAAGAAACCCACTTTATGGTGGCAAGACATGATTGCAAGAGGGACATTGCCTAACAATTGCAATCAATGTAACCTGGCTTATTGTACCCTCAATGAATCCCCAACAATAAAAAGAAAAAAGAAACCCAATGAGGAGTAAGATCTAATCCCCATTGTCAGTAAACAAGTAGGCTGGTGGTACTGGCTCAGGCCTGTAATCCTAGCCCTCTGGGGGGTTGAGGCAGGTGGATTGCTTGAGCTCACAAGTTTAAGACCAGCCTGAGCAAAAGCAAGACCCCATCTCTACTAAAAATAGAAAAACTAGCCAGGCATTGGGAAGGTAACCTATAGTCCCAGCTACTTGGGAGGCTGAGGCAGGAAGACCTCTTGAGCCCAAGAGTTTGACTTTGGGCTCATTCCTGTAAGCTATGACACCAGGGCAACAAAATGAGACTCTTGTCTAAAAAAAAAAAGAAAGAAAGAAAGAAAAGAAAACCACAACCCCCATCCCCCTCCACTAATAAACTAATAAGTAGATGGGAAAGTAGACAACCATATGAGGCAGAAAGCCCTGCAACATCTTCTTTCTTTTTTTAAATTACTATTTTTAGTTTTATTAATCTCTGCACACCTTCAGGAACAGGACACTCAGTACTCGCTCTTCACATCATCTTGAACACAAGCTCCTTGGAGTCACAATCTGGGCCTTTCAGTTCTGCCTTTGAAACTAGCCCAGGGCCTTGTGTACAGCGTGCACTCAATAAATGTTTGATGAATAAAAAAATGCTCTTAAAAATATCCATAGGAGTAGAGATAACAAACATTTCTTTAAATATATAGCATTGTAGTGAACTCCAAGGATTTGGACAGAGGTGTAGCAATGAGACAGAGAGCAAGGAGAGAGCACAGAGACTGGATGCCCAGAGTTGGCTCTTTCCTTCTGAATTGCTCCAAGTTTTGCACCTCTGACATTTGTCCCAAATTTCACATCTTTAAAAATATGAAGAGAGCACACCTAGAGAGTTGCTTCTGTTGAAGTATGATTTGTGCTTTTAGTTCATTATTTCTTAAACAAAGATCCAACTGGTAAACTTCTGAGGTCCTTTCCACTTAAGCGCCCTGTGGAGATTGTGACAAGATAACCCTATTGTTTCCACCTGTTCAGCATTGGGCATCTTCCTGCAAAATGCAGGATTAGCCAGTTGAGGCCACCTCAAAGTAGGGCTCTGTGTTTTCCTGCCCTCTTGTACACATTACTAATACCGTCACTACACCCCAGTTGACTACTTGTGGAGCATACGGTATATGCCAGGCAGTCTTCATGGATTACTCTCAAAACAACTTAAAAGTGTAAATACTGTTGTTAACTTAATTTTGCAGATGAGAAAGCTGAGTCTTCGAGAGGTATTCTGAACTTGGCCATGAGCAACACTCCCTCCTCAGGCTAATGTATGAATATTCAGGTACCTGCTCACAAATATACTTACTTGCTTTATTCCAAGAGTTTCTTGGCAGTCCACATGGCATATTAAATTAAAATCTCTTTACCTTTCTCCTTAATTGAAGTGTGTAAATACAACTATAGAAGCCTGATAGCTATTCTTTCTTTGCTTTTTAACCTTACAACCTCTTGTTTCATTCATTGAATTTAGTCTAGATAAGCAAGCATTTTATAATATATAGAGAGTAATGAGATCCTGCCACTGGAGATGTTCAAATAAAGATACCTATGTCTCTTGCAAATAGGATTAATTCAAGTCTCAAGTGAAGATAATTTGAGTTTATTCTTATAGTTCCTTTTAGTCCCAAGATTCCATTGTTCTATCAGTGTGAAAACATGGCATTTTTAACACCATGAAAATTTCATGTTTCATACGATTAGATTAGACCCAATACATTGATGTATCTCTCAGTATTCACCTACCTTGAGGAAATCTCTGTTTAGTATTTATGAACAGCTTCCAGGATCATAAACAGTTCACATGACTGAAAGCTTCTTTGGGCCTAATACACACACTTATTGTATATAATTTATCATATTTAGAGATTTAAAAAATTTTATTTGTGAGAAATTATAAATTCACAGGAAAATGTAAATAAATATACAAGGAATTATATCATTACATTTAAAAAATGGAAATGTATGAGGAGTTTTAATTTCAAAAGTAGCACATGCTTACTAAAAATTTCACATAAATCGAAAGTACATAAAATGTAAATGGACTATCTCTCCTTTTGTACATATTCTGCCCAGAGTGATTGTTCACAAGTGGGTGTGGGTCCTGTCAGTGCTTTGTTCATATGTATTATGATTGACCAAATAACAGAGGGCAGCCTAGCAAACAATACCAGCTTCCTTTGCATCTTTGGATAGCTGTGTCCAACAGCCCTGTGATTGTCAGTTGCAGCAGCCTCAAATATAAGGGTAACTCCTGTTTATTGAGTATTTATGATTCACCAGAAACTTTGATGGGTCCTTTGCATGCAAAATGTCATATAGGTAACACAAAAACTTTTGTAGAAGGTATCTATTAGAATTTTCAAGTGAGGAAACTGATGCTTAAGATGACATAGCTACTACATCAAAGCCTAGGGTTTAACTCACATTTGTCTGACTCTAAAGGCAATGCTCTTTCCAATTCACTGTCCTACAAAGACCATTCAATAGAATAAGAAAAAGAGAGAGAGAGATAGAACCAAAGGGGTAAAATATCTATCCCTTTTCAAGGTCCTGAGAATTAGTCAAATAAGAAAAAAAAGTTAATGGTAACACCAGTCAAACAAATCTCTTGGAATTAAAAAGGGAGTCAATTTACTGACAACTTAATTTTCTACCAATTTTATTTATTCTATTAGACCCCGCAACAAAGCACATAGTGTTTATTAGGCTTGGATTTCTCAGCATCTGTCTCTGCCTCAAACATGACATAGATCACCATTTCTTAGCCAGTATATCTACTCCCAGGTTTGAGAAGAGGGTAACTCTATAGGGGGCTCACTGGAAACTGCACACCTCCCCCAGTTGAAGCCATGGAAAGCATAGAGCCACTATCAAATTCTGAGTCTCCTATCGTGAATGTATGAGCCAAAGAGGAGAAGACTGGCCTCCAGGGACCTTTCCACAGTTCCCCAGGTCCTTCATCTTGACATCATAGATTTTGATACCTTCCTGGCATCTGATCTCCCTGTTTACTGATGCTGAACAGTGAGCCAAAGCTTGGGGCACAAACTGTTCACTAACAACCCAGGTTGAAGTCAGTGGAACAGGAAAGATACAAAATGCAGCGTACTCACTGCCCAATGCAGGAACCAAAAATCAACTTTGATTGCTCTGTGATTCACTTTTTCTAGAACAGCTGTTAATAAAGGCCTGTGGGCTGTCCTTTTGGGAGTATCCATCTAATCTCTCTCTAAGCAGCTGTTCTGGGACTTCTCAGAGTACAAACACAACTCAAGGGCAACAATTTGTATAGAGACAGTAGAAATGAAGAGCAATTAATTCTCTTTTGGATTCATTAAGGTCATGGCAATCATCTTTTCCCAGTATGTAGTGAGGAGATCAGTTTTCTATCTCCTCTGGGATATTTGTTGGTGAATTTCAGTACTAGCTTTGTGGTAAGAAGTTGTGGGTGGATGAAGCCTTGAGACTGGGTTTTCCTTCTTCCGATTAGGGAAATAAAGAGGAAGTTTGGATGCATGATTGCTTCATTGGCTTTCACACAGCATGAGTAGTTTTCTCTTCAGACCTGATTTTTCATGCTGCATGTCCTGCCAGTTTGACACATAACTGGAGTCACAGTGCTAACAGCACAGCTGCTATCTTAGCTTTAAGCCACTGTTGGTTAGGGACACAGAACTTTTTTCCTTCTTCACCAGCATCCCTTCTTATCCCCTGATTTCTTGTCCTATCATTGCTCAAGACCTGGTGATGGCGCTACTTTCTGTGGAGTCCATGAGATGAAAAGGTAGAGACATGCATCAAAGAGCTTTGTAGGGCATAGACAGGGAGAAGGTAGAAGTCTGAAAATCGCAGTAATGTATTGCACCAAAATTAAAATAAAAATAATAGACAGTGTCAAGAGTTAAGTTGCTAAACCTCAAAAATCCCCTTAGCACCATGGATTTTTTTCTATGTGTAAGGGAGAAGCACAGAAATAATGCCTGTTAAAGAGTTTAGAATCACCAGCCATCAGGGAAGAATAAGTCAAAAGCACATTTGCAAACTTGGCACTGTGTGCTTACTTTGGCACGTAAGGTTTCATAATCTTGATATATCACTATCTCTTAGCTGTGTTAGTGTCAATGTGTGGCAGTGTCCTGCTGAATGGCATTCATTATTGTGTGTTTTTGTGTGCCATTGCAAGAATGTCAGCACTTGAATAAAATCAACAAACATTAAATTTCTTGTTGAACTTGGGAGAGAATTTAACAAGAGGGAGATACAGAGCAAGATGGCAGACTAGAAACATTTCCTTAGCAGCCACTTATGATGAGACTGGGGATAGAGGACTCTAGCCACCTCTGACTGGGGTATCTTGCCCAGAAACATCATTCTGAGCGCACAGTATAGCAGTAGGGGACTCCAGGAGCCAACAGGGAGGTCAGGAGCAGTGGAAGACTGGCACAGCACATGAGTGCTTGGATGGGGTCAGAGACTGGCTGGTCCCCTGGTGGAGTGCTAGAGACCAGAAAGGTCTGTGCTTCAGTATTATTATTATTATTATTATTATTATTATTATTATTATTTTGGACTGTGGAGCTTGCTGGAGCTACCATGGAAGGGATTAAGCAAGTGAGTGAGCTTGAACAGCACCTGGCAGCAGGGATTGAACCAATGGGCAGGTTGGCTGTTAGCAGGGCACAGTCATTGTAGGAAGGCCACCTGGGAGGAACAGTCCATGAGATCATAGTACATGGCTGGCTCTGGGGTGCCTGCTAAGCTCAGGCAGCCATCCTTGGGGTGAGTTGAACTACTGCTATTCCCCTCCCCCCCAGCAAAGCCACTTTTGGCCAGGGGGCACTGTTTGGAAGGTGAAGGCATGTCTCCTAAGAAATCTGGCAAGACTTTCAGGATCCCAATCCTGTGCAGTCTGAATGCTAGTGAAACAACCAAGCCCTGACTGAGGGCAAATAAATCAGGAAGATGGGACCAGGTTTCCTTGGCAAATAGATTGTGACTTCTGGCCCCCATTTTATACAGCAAAAGCAGTGTGCATGTTTTGCATCTCCTAACACCAAAGTACGACTTGATGTCCAGGCAATAATTTGCATTATATAGCTTTTATCTCTTTTTTCCTGTCTTCTTGGAGCACCAACTTGTGTCTGGGCAATATATTGATATATATATATATATTTTTTTTTCTGTTTTCAATTTTTTTCCATTAATTTTATCATTTTTGTTGTTGTTTGTTTAGTTTTGTTATATTTTTTCATTCTTATTTTCTTCAATAGCAAGGGCTCCATTTTTGCTACAGTTTTTCAGCCTCTATTCATTCTCTCTTTTCTCTTTTTTGCTAGATATTTTTCTACTTTTCTCAATTTTCTCCACATAAACTTCTCAAAAAACAACTAAGGTATCCCTTTTTTACTTTACAACTTATATAAATTTATGTTTAATTTTCTTTATTTTTTTGATATGATTTATTCTGTTCCATTCTGTTTTCTACTTTGGGGACAAAGCCTCACTTTGAAGCCTGGGCTAGGCCTTGAGCCCCTCATGTAGGGTGTCCTTCTAGCTTTAGCTTTTGGTAGGTCCTCACTGTGACACAATGCTGATTTTTTTCTACATTTGGTGGAGGTGGGGGTCTTACTTTTGCCCAGGCTGATAAACTCCTGACCTTGAGGTACTCTCCCAGCCTGGCTCCCCCATAAGACTGGAGTTGCTAGTGTGGGTCAAAGCACCTGGCTGAACATCATTATTTCTCCTGTCTCTCTCTTTCTATCCTTATTCTTTCCTTTTTTTATATTTTTTTCCTTCCCCCCTCATATTCTTTATCTTTTTTTTTTTCTTTACTACCTTCTCACTCTTTTCTCTTTTCTTCTTTTTGGCCCAATATCAAAAGACACTTCAACACCTAAGCACAGAGACAAGGTAATTTAAAGTGAAGGAGGAAGTGAGAGGAAAAAGTAGAGGAAGGAAGTAAACAAGAAAAATACACACATGAGGAGGAACCAACAGAAAAATTCTGGCAACAGGAAAAACCAGAATAGAGCAACCCCCCTCAAGGGATCATGAGGTATCTACCACAGTGCCAGGGTCCTCCCCTGGGGGTAGGGTCCTTTAAGACCTGTGGAGCTTATCCAATGTACTCCATACTAATATGAAATCAATACATAAACAATTACATGCTCATAAGAACAATAAAACACTAATATAGTCCAGTTCAGGGGTAGAAGTATGTGGGTGGGGGGAGAACATTTGGCAGAAGGAGGGAGGATATGATGTGGAATCTCACCTAATGTGCACATTTTGAGGGTGTATAACATGTCCCCTGGGTGAGGGGCTCTTCTACAAATGGAACTTTACCCTGGAAGTGAGAACAATGTAACCTAAAATTTGTACCTTCATATTAATTTGAAAAAATACTAAATAAATAAACACTTTAAAAAACCTAACTAACTAAATAAATAAATACTAAAGATAAAAAAAAAATACCAGTGGAGCTGGTGGAAGTCAACTGAAGAAAAGTAAAGTTAGAAATGACAAGAGACAAAGAGACAAGACATGCAGAATAGAATTTTCAAAGGAGGGTGCACAGAAGGCCACCATTAGCCTGTGGGGTTCACAGTAGTAGCCCCAAGTGTTTGTTCCACTTAGCTTTTATTGAAGGCTATTTGCTCATTAGCCCAGGGGGTAAGCTGAGGAGGGGAACAAAGACATCAGCAGTTCCTCTGAGCAAGCATATCAGCTCCTATTGTTTCTATAATCATTAACTTCAAGGGTATGAGCAGTCTTGAGAAATCTGGAACTCAAGCCTTGTATGGGAGCAGCCTCCTGTTTGTGGTCACACACACAGATTCCTGGGGGGGGGGACAGTGTTAATCCCCACCAACTCACTGTGAAGTAAAATGCTACTGGCATCAATCTCCTCTGAGGAATTGGTGGGAAAGAGGAATTTTTCTCTCATCTCCACCACAGAGAGTCTTCCTCTGTGATAAGGGATATAAGTTCTCTTACCCATATTTCAGGGCTTAAGCTGTTCCCTTGATCTCTGCCCTAGCCAAATACAAATCTTCACAATCAATTGGGCAGGAGGTGGCCTGTTTAATGCTTCTTGCTAGGCCTTGCACATAGCTTCCTCTGTGGTCATTATTCCTTCAGAGTGTTCAGAGACCCAGCAGGGGTGTTTGCAAGCTGTATCCCTTATAGGCCAGGCTTCTAGGAAAAGCAGGGAACTTGCTCAGATAAGAAATTTAGCAGCTTGTTTAAAGGTAAACTAGCTGACTTTTCTTTATTCTGCCTTGCTCAGCTTATTTCTTTATTTTCTCCTTTTTCTGGGGGTGTTTTCCCTTATTAAGAATGGGGTCTTCAATCCCCATTCTGCCTGCACCACAGAAGATTCCACCTATAAGAAATTGTAGAAATGGCAGAAAGAGAATTTGGAGTTTGGGAATGGATAGCAAAAATAATGAAGAAAATTAAAGATAAAGTGGAAAATAATTAAAAGGACATCCAAAAACAGACCCAAATAAAATGAATGAAAGATATGAAGAATCTAGAAAAGATATATCAGAGCTTAAGGAATTGAAGGAGTCAATACGAGAACTTAAAAAATGCAGTAGAAAATATTAATAATAGATTAGACCACATCAGAAAGAAAAATCTCAGAGCTAGAGGATTAAGGCTCTTAAGCTAACCTAGACATTTAAAGAGGCAGAAAAGAAGAAAGAAACAGCAGAGCTATTGCTTAGAGAATTATGGAACTTCATGAAGCATTCAAACATACAAATTATTGGTATCCTTAAAGGTGAAGAACAACCCAAAGCAATGGAAACTCTACTGGAGGATATCAAAAATGAAAATTTCCCAAACACCACCAAAGATTCCAATACACTCCTTCTAGAGGGATATTAAACCCTGGGTTGTCTCAATACAAACAGAGCACCTCCAAGACACATTGTAATGAATCTGTCCAAAATCAAGATGAAAGAGAACATTCTGCAAGCAGCCAAGAGTAAGTGCCAATTGACCTACAGGGGCAGATCCATCAGGGTGACAGCAGACTTTTCAGGTGAAACTTTTCAAGCCAGAAGACAGTGGCCATCTACTTTTAACATTTTTAAGTAAAACAATTTTCAGCCCAGAATTCTGTATCCTGCTAAACTAAGCTTCAAAATCAATGGGAAATCAATATATAACCACCTACACACTCATACAAATGGCAAAAGATAACTACAGTCCAGAAAGTAGAAGGGAAGAGGAGAGAGAGGGGAGGGGTGAGGGGATATAAGAGGAGGGAGGGTATTTGGGAGGACCTCACCTAATGTGCATGATGCAATGGTACATTTCAAAACTATTAAGAAATGAGTATAATTGTGATGGATGTGTTACTTAGTTCAATGTAAGCATTTCACATTGTATAGCAAAGCAGTACCCTGAACCCCATAAATGCATCTATGTACAAAGTTATGATTTAGTAAAAAATAATTTTAATGGATAAATCAAATCTTTTACTGACATGCAAACATTGAGTAAATTTGCCACAAGACCAGCTCTACAGGAAATACTGAAACCTATTCTCCACACTGACCATCACAATAGACCACCAGCAATGTCAACACCCACAAACTAAAGGACAAAACCTAGCTTCCACATGGTGCAAAGGATAAAGCTAAGCAACAGACTTTCACAAAATAGGATAAATAGAACCCCACCATAAATATAAAATTCTCTCAATAAATGTAAATAGCTTGAATTCTTCACTGAAGAGGTACAGGATGGCTGATTGGATAAAAAAAAGCACAAGCCATCTATATGTATCCAGGAAATACACCTAACCTCAAAGGACAAAAGAAGAATCAGGGTGAAGGGTTGGAAGACAATACTTTAGGCAAATGGAAATCAGAAGAAAGGAGGGGTCACAATCTTATTTCCATATACAGATGGATTTAAAGCAATTAAAGTTCAGAAAGACAAAGATGGTCACTACATACTGGTCAAGGGAGCAATACATCAATAATACATTTCAATTCTAAATATTTATGAATATGGTAATTTATAACATTATAATATCTAAGGATTTCATACCCTTCTGTCATAACTAGAGAGAGCCTCTGAACAGAAACTAGAAAAAGAAGGACTTAAATGCAACCCTAAAACATGAACATGGGCTTAATAGACATATACATTCCATCCCAAAACTAAGGAATATATGTTCTCTTCAGCCCATGGAACATACTCCAAAGTAGATTACATCCTAGGACTCAAATTAAACCTCAACAAAATTTAAAAGAATTGAAATTATACCTTGTATCTTGTTAGACTACAAGACAATAAAGGTGGAAATCAACTCCAACAAAAATTTCTGGCCACACACAAAGGCCTGAAAACTAATCAACTTTATACTGAATGACAGTTGGGTCAAGGAGGAGATAAAGGAGGAAATTATTAAATTCTTTGAACATAACAACAATGAAGCCACAAGCTACCAAAACCTGTGAGATCCTGCAAAAGCAGTCTTATGAGGGAAATTTACCAAATTAGACACCTACATCTGAAAAACTGAAAGAGTGCACATCAGCAACCTAAGGAATCATCTCAAGGAAATGAAAACAGAAGAGCAATCCAATACCAAACCTAGTAGCAGTAAAGAAATAACCAAAATTAAATCAGAAATAAATGAAATTGAAAATAAAAGAATCATTCAGAAAATTAATAAAACAAAAAGTTCATTTTTTGAAAAGATAAACAAAATGGATAAACCTTTGGCCAGATTAACCATAAACAGAAAAGTAAAATCTCTAATAACCTCAATCAGAAATGAAAGGGGAATTAACAACAGATACTACATACATATAAGAGATTATCTCTCACTACTAAGAAACTCTATGCTCAGAAATTTGACAATGTGGAGAAAATGCACTGATACCTGGAATCACACCATCTCCCTAGACTTAACCAGGAATATATAGATCTCTTGAAGAGACCAATATCAAGCACTGACATTGAAGAAACAATAAAAAAGCTGCCAGCAAAAAAGAAAGCTCAGAATTCTATCAAACCTTCAAAGAAGTGCTTTTACATATATTGTATAACCTATTCCAAAACATCAAGAAAGAAGGAACCTTCCCCAACACTTTCTATGAAGCAAACATCACTCTGATAAAAAACCTAGGAAAGATCCTAACTACAAAGAAACTACAGATCAATTTCACTAATGAATATTGATGTAAAAATACTCAGTAAAATCTTAGCAAATAGATTACAGCTACACATTAAGAAAATTATATGGCAGCAGGGGCTGAGAACCACAGCCATGGAGAAATGGTCCCTAAACTTCCTCAGTGCCTTACGTTGAAATCTTTTGAAAATAATGCCATTGGGGGAGGAGACAAGATGGCTGACTGAAGCCAGCTTTCCACAGAGGCTTCCGTCCAGAAGGAGAGTTAAAGGACAAAAATTCAGCAAGTAACCTGGTGGATTTGAGCTGCACTAAGAGAGAAGGTTGAAGAATGCACGTCAACCCTGCTGAGGCGAGCTGCGAATGCAAGGATACAAACAAAAGGTACAAAATCCATCACCAAGTGGACGGGAATCCCCTCCCCCATGAGAACGGCTTGGAGTGCCCCACAAACAATCGGGCAGAGTTCAAAGGTCCTCCCATTACACTCCACGGGAGAGACCCTCTAAAAACTGGCCCTACCTCCCCTACTAGGGTGCCACGGCATCCTCCTGCCAGGCATAAAACTGTATAAAACTGTATATAGTCTCTACCTGGAATTCTGAGCTCCCAGCGCTCCTCTCCACTCACACTGAGGTCTGGAGGCCAGTCCCCCAGGAGTTCAGAGTCTTGGGTGATTTCTTGAGGGGTGTGGATGGTGCATGGACTGCAGCTGGTTGGTGCCGGCTCCAGGGCATGGGAATGAGGAGAGGACGGTCTGTGGAAAGGGGACCGCACTGGAGCGGTGGTTCCCTGAGGCACAGTGTGACAGCTGTCTTTTGGCAACAGTACGGCCAGGCATAAAACTGTGTAAGGCTGTGTGTGTTCTCTGCCCACAGCCCTGGGCCCCCAGTACTCCCCTCCACTCTCACTCCAGGGTCTGGAGGCCTGTCCCCCAGGAGTCTGGACTCTTGGGCTATTGCTCAAGTGGTGTGGACAGTGCCAGGGCTGCAGCCAGTTGGTGTGGACTCTGGGGAGCTGGAGCAGAGAGAGGACTGTTGGCTGAAGGGGAGCTGCACTGGAGCAGTGGTTCCTTGAGGCATAAAACAGCAGCCCTCTTTTGGGCTAGCAATATGGCTCACTACCGAATATTCTGAAGCCACACCCCCTGTCTCCCTGGGCAACCAGACTGTGAGTATAGGATTTGCCTGAGGCAAATCCAACTTGCAAACTGGGGAAACTCCCAGGATGGGGCTGACCCAGAGGTCCGCTTTACTGAACCTAAGAAGCACCTGGCCCTCAGGGGATCGTCAGCCTATAGACAATACAAGAGCAAAGACAAACTGATTTGGAACTCAATTCAGCTTCTCTTCCACAGGGGAACCCCAGAGTTGTTCTGTTCTCTTCTGTCAGTAACATTAATCAGGGGCGAGACTGCACCTGAGTGAAAACCCCCCAACCTTCATCAAGCACCCGAGATTGTCAGGCCTCACCTCCTCCTGCTAGAGAGAGGCAGAGCGCAGCGGCCTGGCAGACTTCCTTGTGATTCAGGCAGGTGCAAATTCCTGGAGTACCAGTTCACTACAGGCAACTGGGTCAGCCAACTGCAGGGCTATCAGTGACAGCGTGTGACAGTGGTGCAAGGTGGGGAAGGAGGCATCAAACTTCCCAGACAGATCTATTGGCTGGGTGGCTCCTCCTGACTCCATGCAGCTCTGGAACAAGCCACACCAGAGTAGTCACCAGACCCCTGTGATCCAGTTCCCAGAGACCTCTTAAACTCTCTCACCCGAGACAGGTGCAGAATGAGACAATTGATTTGGACCTTTTGAACTGAACCATCGCCTGAGGACAAATCAGGTGGTGCCCTGGGTGCACAGTGGTAGGAAGGTTTGATTTTCCTTTTCCAATTGTTTGCCCGTGGGGGGTGGGGTGACCTTAATTGCTGATATTTCTCCACAGCTGAGACTTCAATCCAGAGTATCTGTTTCACTAAGGTGGAACAGAAACCAGCTGAAAACAAAACAGAACCACTTAGCTCCACCACACCAGACAGGGCCCCAGTTTCTCAGGCCACAACACCACACCAGACAGGGCCCCAGTTTCTCAGGCCCTTGACAAAGCCCCAGGGGAAAAAATCAAAGGGAGTAAAACAACCATGGGCTGGAATCAGCGGAAAAACTCTGGTAACATGAATAACCAGAATAGATCAACCTCCCCCCCCCAAGGAAAGATATGGCAGATGTAACTGAAGATCCCATTCATAAATAACTGGCTGAGATGTCAGAAATTGAATTCAGAATTTGGATTGCAAACAAGATTAATAAAGTGGAATTAGGAATTCAAGGAGAAATTTAAAAGTTGTCTCAAGAATTTAATGAATTTAAAGACAAAACCACCAAAGACAGACACACTGAAGCAAGAATTTGCAGCCCTCAAAGATATGAAAAATACAGTAAAATCCCTCAGCAACAAAATGGAGCAAGCAGAAGAAAGGATTTCTGACATTGAAGATAAAGCCTTTGAACGCTCCCAAACTCTCAAAGAGGAAGAGAAATGGAGAGCAAAAATGGATCATTCTCTCAGAGAGCTCTGGGATAATTTGAAGAAGGTTGATATCCGAATCATTGGAGTTCCTGAAACAGATGAAGTGGCCTCGCTGGGCACAGAGGGCCTTTTGCATGAAATTATGAAAGAGAATTTTCCAGACATGCCTAGAGATTCTGAAATTGAGATAGCAGATAGCTTCAGAACCCAAACATGACTCAACCCCAATAAGACATCCCCAAGGCATATAATTAACTTCACTAAAGTTAATATGAAGGAGAAAATTCTCAAAGCTGCCAGGAGAAAGAAAACCATTACCTTCAAAGGGAAGAATATTAGAATGACTGCAGATCTCTCTGCTGAAACTTTTCAAGCCAGAAGAGGCATTGACTTTTAATCTCCTAAAGCAAAATAACTTTCAACCCCAGATCTTGTATCCAGCTAAACTGAGTTTCATTTATGATGGAGAAATTAAATACTTTAATGACATTCATATGTTGAAGAAATTTGCCATAACCAAACCAGCTCTTCAGGATATTCTCAGACCTATCCTCCATAATGACCAACCCAATCCTATACCACAAAAGTAAACTCACTCAGAAACTTCGGATCAAACTCCAATTTCCACACTGGTGAAAGGGTTAAAAATGACTACTGGACTTTTGAAAAACTTGATACCCAAAATTTCACCAGACTTATCAGTATTCTCCATTAATGTGAATGGCTTAAACTGTCCTCTAAAGAGGCATAGGTTAGCTGACTGGATACAAAAACTCAGGCCAGATATTTGTTGCATACAAGAGTCACATCTTAACTTAAAAGACAAATACAAACTTAGGGTGAAAGGATGGTCGTCCATATTTCAGGCAAATGGCAATGAGAAAAAAGCAGGTGTTGCAATTTTATTTGCAGATACAATAGGCTTTAAACCAACAAAAGTAAGGAAGGACAAGAATGGTCACTTCATATTTGTTAAGGGTAATACTCAATATGATGAGATTTCAATTATTAATATCTATGCACCCAAACAGAATGCACCTCAATTCATACAAGAAACTCTAACAGACATGAGCAACTTGATTTCTTCCAGCTCCATAATAGTCAGAGATTTCAACACTCTTTTGGCAGTGTTGGATTGATCCTCCAACAAGAAGCTGAGCAAAGAAATCTTAGATTTAAACCTAACCATCCAACATTGGGATTTAGCAGACATCTACAGAACATTTCATCCCCAAAAAACTGAATACACATACTTCTCTTCAGCCCATGGAACTTACTCCAAAATTGATCACATCTTAGGTCACAAGGCTAACCTCAGTAAATTTAAAGGAATAGAAATTATTCCATGCATCTTCTCGGACCACCATGGAATAAAAGTTGAGCTCAGTAACAACAGGAATCTGCATACTCATACAAAAACATGGAAGTTAAATAACCTTATGCTGAATGATAGCTGGGTCAGAGATGAGATTAAGAAAGAAATTGCCAATTTTTTGGAACAAAATGACAATGAAGACACAAACTATCAGAACCTCTGGGACACCGCAAAGGCAGTTCAAAGAGGGAAATTTATAGCACTGCAAGCCTTCCTCAAGAGAACAGAAAGAGAAGAAGTTAACAACTTAATAGGACATCTCAAGCAACAGGAAAAGGAAGAACATTCAAACCCCAAACCCAGTAGAAGAAAAGAAATAAAAAAAATTAGAGCAGAATTAAATGAAATTGAAAACAAAAGAATAATACAACAGATAAATAAATCAAAAAGCTGGTTTTTTGAAAAGGTCAATAAAATAGATAAACCTTTGGCCAACCTAATCAGGAAAAAAAGAGTGAAATCTCTAATCTCATCAATAAGAAATGACAAAGACAAAATAACAACAGACTCCTCAGAAATCCAAAAAATCCTTAATGAATATTACAAGAAACTTTATTCTCAGAAATATGAAAATCTGAAGGAAATTGACCAATACTTGGAAGCACGTCACCTTCCAAGACTTAGCCAGAACAAGTGGAAATGTTGAACAGGCCCATATCAAGTTCTGAAATAGCATAAACCATACAAAATCTCCCTAAAAAGACAAGCCCAGGACCAGATGGTTTCACGTCAGAATTCTACCAAACCTTTAAAGAGGAATTAGTACCTATATTACTCAACCTGTTTCAAAAGGTAGAAAAAGAAGGAAGACTAAACAACATGTTCTATGAAGCAAATATCACCCTGATCCCCAAACCAGGAAAAGACCCAACAAGAAAAGAAAATTATAGACCAATATCACTAATGAATATAGATGCAAAAATATTCAACAAGATCCTAACAAACAGAATCCAGCAACACATCAAACAAATTATACATCATGACCAAGTCGGTTTTATCCCAGGGTCTCAAGGCTGGTTCAATATACGTAAATCTATAAATGTAATCCAGCACATAAATAAATTAAAAAACAAAGACCATATGATTCTCTCAATTGATGCAGAAAAAGCTTTTGATAATATCCAGCATCCCTTCATGATCAGAACACTTAAGAAAATTGGTATAGAAGGGACATTTCTTAAACTGATAGAGACCATCTACAGCAAACCCACAGCCAATATCATATTGAATGGAGTTAAGCTGAAATCATTTCCACTCAGATCAGGAACCAGACAAGGCTGTCCATTGTCTCCATTGCTTTTTAACATTGTAATGGAAGTTTTAGCCACTGCAATTAGGGAAGAAAAGGCAATCAAGGGTATCCATATAGGGTCAGAAGAGATCAAACTTTGGCTCTTCACAGATGATATGATTGTATATCTGGAAAACACTAGGGACTCTACTACAAAACCCTTAGAAGTGATCAAGGAATACAGCAGCATCTCAGGTTACAAAATCAACATTCATAAATCGGTAGCCTTTATATATACCAACAGTAGTCAAGCTGAAAAAACAGTTAAGGACTCTATTCTGTTCACAGTAGTGCCAAAGAAGATGAAATATTTGGGAATTTATCGAACAAAGGACGTGAAAGATCTCTATAAAGAGAACTATGAAACTCTAAGAAAAGAAATAGCTGAAAATGTTAACAAATGGAAAAACATACCATGCTCGTGGCTGGGAAGAATCAACATTGTTAAAATGTCTATACTCCCCAAAGCAATATATAATTTCAACGCAATCCCTATTAAGCTCCACTGTCATACTTTAAAGATCTTGAAAAAACAATACTTCGTTTTATATGGAATCATAAAAAACCTTGAGTAGCTAAGATGTTACTCAGAAATAAAACAAAGCAGGAGGAATCATGCTACCAGACCCCAGACTATACTAGAAATCAATAGTGATCAAAACAGCATGGTACTGGCACAAAAACAGAGAAGTAGATGTCTGGAACAGAATAGAGAACCAAGAGATGAATCCAGCTACTTACCATTATTTGATCTTTGACAAGCCAATTAAAAACATTCAGTGGGGAAAAGATTCCCTATTTAACAAATGGTGCTGGGTGAACTAGCTGGCAACCTGCAGAAGATTGAAACTGGACCCACACCTTTCACCATTAACTAAGATAGACTCTCACTCGATTAAAGAAACTTAAGACATGAAACTTTAAAAATACTAGAGGAGAGTGCAGGGAAAACCCTTGAAGAAATTGGTCTGGGCGAGTATTTTATGAGGAGGACCCCCCGGGCAATTGAAGCAGCTTCAAAAATACACTACTGGGACCTGATCAAACTACAAAGCTTCTGCACAGCCAAGAACACAGTAAGTAAAGCAAGCAAACAGCCCTCAGAATGGGAGAAGATATTTGCAGGTTATGTCTCTGACAAAGGTTTAATAACCAGAATCCACAGAGAACTCAAATGCATTAGCAAGAAAAGAACAAGGGATCCTATCGCAGGCTGGGCAAGGGATTTGAAGGGAACCTTCTCTGAAGAAGAGAGGCCCATGGCCTTCAGACATATGAAAAAATGCTCATCGTCTTTAATCATCAGAGAAATGCAAATCAAAACTACTTTGAGATATCATCTAACTCCAGTGAGACTAGCCTATATCACAAAATCCCAAGACCAGAGATGTTGGCGCAGATGTGAGAAAAGGGAACACTTTCACACTGCTGGTGGGAATGCAAATTAATACATTCCTTTTGGAAAGAGATATGGGGAACACTTAGAGATTTAAAAATAGATCTGCCATTCAATCCTGTAATCCCTCTACTGGGCATATACCCAGAAGACCAAAAATCACATCATAACAAAGATATTTGTACCAGAATGTTTATTGCAGCCCAATTCATAATTGCTAAGTCATGGAAAAAGCCCAAGTGCACATCGATCCATGAATGGATTAATAAATTGTGTATATGTACACCATGGAATGTTATGCAGCCTTAAAGAAAGATGGATACTTTACCTCTTTCATGTTTACATGGATGGAGCTGGGACATATTCTTCTTAGTAAAGTATCTCAAGAATGGAAGAAAAAGTATCCAATGTACTCAGCCCTACTATGAAACTAATTTAGGGTTTTCACATGAAAGCTATAACCCAGTTACAACCTAAGAATAGGGGGAAGGGGGAAAGGGAGGGGAGGGAGGAGGGAGGTGGGTAGAGGGAAGGGGATTGGTGGGATTACACCTGCAGTGCATCTTACAAGGGTATATGTGAAACTTGGTAAATGTGGAATGTAAGTGTCTTGGCACAGTAACTGAGAGAATGCCAGGAAGGCTATGTTAACCAGTGTGATGAAAGTGTGTCAAACGGTCTGTGAAGCTAGTGAATGATGCCCCATGATCATATCAATGTACACAGCTATGATTTAATTAAAAAATAAAAGAAAATTATACATCATGATCAAGTGGGCTTCATCTCAGGGATGCAAGATTGGTTTAATATATACAAATTCATAAATGTAATTTACCATATCAATAGAAGCAAAAACAAAGACCTAAGATCCTCTCAATAGATGCAGAAAAAGCACTAGACAAAATTTAGCATTCTTTTCTAAAAAGAACACTTAAGAAAATAGGTATAGGGGCACATTTCTTAAACTGATTGAAGTCATCTTTGACAAACCCACAGCCAATATCATACTGAATGGAGTAAACCTGAAAGGTTTTCCACTTTGAACTAGAATCAGACAAGGATGTTCACTATCACCATTACTATTCAACATGATTCTGTAAGTTCTAGCCAAAGCAATCAGGTAAGCGAAGGCTATTAAAGGCATCCAAATAGGGACAGAATAGGTCAAACTCTTGCTCTTTGATAATGATATGATCTTTTACTAGAAAACCCCACTTATGGAGAATTCTCAAAGAACTCAAATTAGACCTTCCATTTGATCCTGCAATTCCATTACTAGACATCTACTCAGAAGAAAAAAAATAATTTCATTATGAGGACATTTGTACTAGATTATTTATCACAGCTCGGTTCACAATGTCCAAGATATGGAAACAGCCTAAATGCCCATCCACCCAGGAATGGATTAAAAAAAACTGTGGTATATGTATATCATGGAATACTATTAAGGCATAAAAAGATGGAGACTTTACATCTTTTGTTTTAACTTGGATATATTTGAAACACATTCTTCTTAGTATAGTGAATGGAAAAACAAGTATCCAAAGTACTCAATACTAATATGAAGCCAGTAGACAATCTAATACACGCCTATATAAGAGAAAAACTCAATTCAATTGAAGTTGCATTAAAGGGGGTATAAGGGAGGGGAAGAGGGAAGGATGGAGGGGGATTGGTGTGTTCCCACTTCATAGGCACAGTGGAAGGGTATATGGCACACCTCTTGGGTGCAGGACATGACTACAAGAGGGACTTTACCTAACAAATGCAAACATTGTAACCTAGCTGTTTGTACCCCAATATTAATCTGAAATTTAAAAAAAAAGAAAAAATATATATATGAACTTGGCAAGAGTGGAAGTGAAATCATGGACATGTTAATCCAAGTTTATGGAAATAATGTTATGAAGAAAATGGCAGTGTACCAACAGATTAAAGGTTAGTCTGAAAAGAAAGAGTCACTGATAAAGAGAAGTCAGGGTAGGCAGTAACAAGCAGAACTTGTTAAATTGCAAAAATTTGTCAAATTGTGCATCAAAATCGTCACCTGATCGTGAGAAGCATGGCAGACCTAAGAAACATCAATAGAGAAATAGGAAAATCTTAACTGATAGTCTTGGCATGAGAATGGAGTGTGCAAAAATGGTTCTGAAGGAGCTCACCAATGAGCAAAAGCAAAGGAAAGTCTAAGTTTTCCAAGACATTTTGGAGAGGCAAGGCAATGTTTTGGGCCATGTTATCACTGGTGATGAAACGTGGGTGTACCAATATCCCCCTGAAACAAAGCATCAAAGTACACAGTGGAAGTCAGTCATTTCTCCACAACCAATAATGTTTCATCAGTCCCAGTCAAGAGTCAAAACAATGTTCCTAACCTTTTTTTATATCAGAGGTTTATTATGTTCAGAAGTTCAGAATTTTCATTGTGAATTTGTACCAACTGGACAGTTAACAAATTTACTTCTTGGAAGTGCTGAAAAGGCTTCAAGAAAAATTGGACGAAAATGACCTGAACTTTTGCCTACAACTCATGGCTCTTGCATCAGAACAATGCACTAGTACATATAGCATTGTTTGTGAGGGAGTTTTTAGCTAGTAAACAAATAACTGTATTGGAAGACCCTCCCTACTCACCTGATCTGGCCCCCAATGACTTTTTTCTTTACCTGAGGACAAAGGAAATATTGAAAGGAAGACATTTTGATGACATTCAGGACATTAAGGATAAGATGATGACAGCTCTGATGGCCATTCCAGAAAATGAGCTCCAAAATCACTTTGAAGGGTGGACTAGGTGCTGGCATTGGTGCATAACTTCCCAAGAGGAGTACTTAAAAGGTGACCATAGTGATGATATTCAGCAATGAGGAATTAAGCACTTTTTCTAGGATGAGTTTGAAACTTAATTGTCAGAACTCGTACTACTTCACACAAACTAGGGTGGCTATAACAAGAAGGATAGCTGGCTCAGTGTTCATAGCACAGTGGTTACGGTGCCAGCCACATGCACTGAGGGTTGTGGGTTCCAGCCTGGCCCAGTCCAGCTGAACAACAATGATAACTGCAACAAGAAAATAGCCAGGCGGGCGGCGCCTGTGGCTCAGTTGGTAGGGCGCCGGCCCCATATACCGAGGGTGGCGGGTTCAAACCCGGCCCCGGCAAAACTGCAACCAAAAAATAGCCGGGCGTTGTGGCGGGCGCCTGTAGTCCCAGCTACTCAGGAGGCTGAGGCAAGAGAATCCCTTAAGCCCAGGAGTTGGAGATTGCTGTGAGCTGTGTGAGGCCACGGCACTCTACCGAGGGCCTTAAAGTGAGACTCTGTCTCTACAAAAAAAAAAAAAAAAGAAAATAGCCAGGCGTTGTGACGGGTGGCTGTATTCCCAGCTACTTGGGAGGATGAGGCAAGATAATTGCTTAAGCCCAAGAGATTGAGGTTGCTGTGAGCTGTGATGCCACCACACTCTACTGAGGGCAACATAGTGAGCCTCTGTCTCAGAAAAAGAAGAAGATGAAGGAGGAGGAGAAGAAGGAGGATAGCTAACAATAAATGCTGGTGAAGATGTGGAAAAATTGGAAACCTCAATTACTGCTCTTAGTAATGTAAAATGGTGCCGTTGCTTTGAAAACAGTCTCATAGATCTTCAGAAATTAAACATAGAATTATCATGACCTAACACTTCCGTTCCCAGTATAAACCCAAGATAAATAAAACTATATGTCCACCAAAAGTGTATACATCAATGTTCATAGCAGCATTATTCGTAATAATCAAGTGACCAAAATGTTTTTTTCCAGTAATAAATGGATAACTAAAACGTGGTATATTCATGATGTGAAAATTATTCAGCAGTAAGAAGGAATAAAGTACTAATATTTCCTATAATATGGATGAAATTTGAAAACATTCTAAATGAAAGAAGCCAGACATAAAAAGTAGATATTATATGATTTTCTATGTTTGAAACATCCAGAATAGGGACACAGAAAGCAGATTAGGTGGTTGTCTGGAGCTGCAAAATTGGGGAGAAACGCAGAGTGACTACTATGGTCATAGGAATTTGCGGGAGGGGGAGATTAAATATTCTAAAATATCAGTGCATTGGAGAACACAGGGAATGCAAGATTACAGTGTGTTAACTGCTCAGCACAGGACAGCTGCAGCTACCTGTACTGGTGAAATGGAGCCCCACAGTTGTCAAGAGATGCTTGATAGAATGTACATTGTTATAACTGCTACTGGAATATTCATATTTTTCTCCAATTCAGAAATTCATCAGAACAAAAAACATTGCCTAGTTGCCTATCTCACTAGAGCAACAGTATTTTCAAATCAGCTTCCCCAGGACACCCTTGACCTCCTTGTTCCTCAGGCTGTAGATGATGGAGTTCAGGAGGGGTCACAACACAGAAGAGCACAGAGACCAGGATGTCCATGTCCAGAGAGGAGTCTGTCATAGATTGGGTCTGTCATAGTTGAAGTTGGTCATTCCAAAGAAGACTGTCACCACAGTGAGGTGAGATGACAAGTAATTGTTGTAATGCAATAACATTACAAAATGTTTTTCAAGTTTTTTCTCCCTCCTACACTCTGTGCTGATATAGTTATATATTTAATTTTTATTTATGTTACAAACTATCCAATACACTGTTATTTTTGCTTTGAACTGTTAGTAGTCTTTTAAAACTTTTTCGAAGATATATAGTAGAACCACTACAGCTGTCCACCTCCCTACACTGATCACCTCCTTAATTTCATCAATTTTCATAGACTAGACATGTACCACATGTACACATCAGCACAGTAGTCCTGGTTCCTTATGTTGAACACCTCCATATGTTGACGATTTTTTTACAGTCCCTTTAGTGGTCAATTTACACAAGTTTCAGTCTACTATGTTTCCCCACCTATTTATCCTTTTGAATTGGATAATTTTATATTAACCCATTTCAAATATGGGCTTTTTCATGTCAATGCTTATCATAGAATGTAAATATTAAGCAAATACAGATTAAGTAATTTACCCAAGGTCAAATAACCAAGGGATGGGAGTGACGAGTTTCAATTCCTAGAAATCTAGTTCCAACGTTTGCATGGCAGTGAAGGTGAAAGGGATCCTCACCTGGAGTAATCACAGCTGGCTGAATAGAGCTTCACTGCCCCTTGGAAAGTAAAGGTAACTTTAAAACAGTCAACATGCCCTGCTCTAGCCACATACTGAGAGCTGGCTTGTCAACACATGGCTGAAGCCTGAGGAAACTCCTCGAGGGACTTGTCTTAATTGGACTTTAAACTTTAGGAAAAGGGGGGAGAGATGTCACATAGTGAAAAGTAAAAACTCATATGTTTATTAGCCCACCACCACGGTGCTATTAAGGCCTGAGTGGAGAACCCAAAAAGAGTCACAGTCCCTAAAATTTAAGTGCTGAATATCAGCACCTGCAGAAGCAAGCTGATATGGAGATCCCAAATTAAAATATATTGGAGTCTCAAAAGGGGGGAATGAGAGAGGATACCCGAGAAGGGCGAGGTCTGGGAGAATGGGTCTTCTC
Organism: Nycticebus coucang; assembly: GCF_027406575.1. NCBI lineage: Eukaryota > Metazoa > Chordata > Mammalia > Primates > Lorisidae > Nycticebus > Nycticebus coucang. Next base: position 51,689,228 of record NC_069784.1, on the reverse strand, counting down.
AAGGAGACCACAAGGATACACCTGCAGGATCCTCCCCATGGTGACTTAGCTCTTGGGAATTTGTGAACTTCACTTCCTGGAACTTGGAAATTTCCACTTCTGTGAAATCCTATAATCCTGTGGGGGCTGCAATAGCATCTCTCGCTTGATACAAACTGGCCAATGAGAAGGGTACCTATGGGTTGGAACTTTTTGACAGTCGATAAAAATGAAAGGACCGAGCCAGTTGGGGAACACAGCCATTTGGACTTCATCTATGCCATAAGCTCCTGGTCAGTAAATAAAGCCCTTCCTCTTTTTTTTTTGAGACAGAGCCTCAAGCTGTCGCCCTGGGTAGAAGAGTGCTGTGGTGTCACAGCTCACAGCAACCTCTGACTCCTGGGCTTAAGTGATTTTCTTGCCTCAACCTCCCAACTAGCTGGAACTACAGGCACCTGCCACAATGCCCAGCTATTTTTTGGTTGTAGTTGTCATTGTTTGGCAGGCCCAGGCTGGATTCAAACCCACCAGCTCTGGTGTATGTGGCTGGCACTTCAGCCACTTGAGCTATAGGCATCACGCCAAAGCCCTTCCTCTTATAAACATGGTGCTGGTGTGCTCTTTCTCTCTGTTGGGCCTTGTTTTCCTGCAACAATATGTCCCGCTTTTTCAGGATAAACCAATCTACCCCTTTCATGTGTTGATTTAAGACTCCATGTGTAATTCCTATCTCTCTTAAGTTTATAAAACCAAACTGTAACCCAACCACAGTGAGTCCACTTGCTCAAGGTTTCCAGGGCATGGCTCTGGGTCATGATCCTCAGAATAAACCTTAAATTATTTTACAGAGTTTGGGTTCTTTTCCATTGATAGAATGTTACTAGAAAATTTATAAAAATAAGATATTTTCAAATTTTTAAAAAGGAAGGGCCCAAAGTTATATGCTTCAGGACTCTTCATAAACCTAGATCTTCCTCCTGAAGCCATGTATGGGAATCTGAACTTCATTTGATATAGAATAGAGTGACTAAGAGGTTTTTAAGATAAGTAGGAGCTGGAAACATTTTGAGTTTAGAAATATCACAATTACCAATATATAGATTATTATATTAAGATAGGTTCCTAGGATATAGTTCTTGGCTTACTGTTGATTGGAAAGACAGCCTCCTTTGTGGAGGCTGTCCTTCAGACTGCAGAGCAAGATTGCCCATTAAATAAATTCAATAAATTCTTTCGTTCTTTTAGAATAGCGGTTCTCAACCTGTGGGTCACGACTCACAGGAACTGTATTAAAGGGCTGTGGCATTAGGAAGGTTGAGAAACACTGCTTTAGTAGGTCAGGGATGTGAATTTAGGGCAAATATGGACAGCAATAAATTAATATACATCTGCTGGGATTCTAATAATAATTGCATAATCATTTACCAATTGAACAATCATTATACCAATTTGCTATAATTGGTAACATGAAAGAAATAAACTAGATTTTATCTTTATTTTGTTATTAATAGGAATTACTTATATGAAAACTGATATATTTATTTCACAAAGGAATCACATTGAAAATATATAAATAGGGTGTCACCTGTGGCTCAGTGGGTAAGGGCACCAGCCCCCACCCAGGGTGGTGGGTTTGAACATGGCCCTGGCCAGCTAAAACAGCAGTGGCAACTGCAACAAAAAATAGCTGGGCATTGTGGTGGGTGCCTGTAGTCCAGCTACTTGAGAGGCTGAGACAAGAGAATTGTTAAGCCCAGGAGTTGGAGGTTGCTGTGACCTGTGACACCACAGCACTCTACTGAGGATGACAAAGTGAGACTCTGTCTCAAAAAAAAAGAAAGAAAGAAAATATATAAATAGTGTCTATGAATCAATAATTAAAACACAAGAAGGCAAATAACACAATTGAAAAATAAGAATGAAACAGGAATGGACACTTTACAAAAGAAAGGATTTAAAGGAGCTGCGCTGAGACCCATGATCGGCATCCTCCCACCTCCAGAAGAGCTGCACAGGGACCCATGATCCACACCCTCCTGGACCTCCAGAAGAGCTGCACCCAGACCTCTGGAAGAGCTGGGGTGGGACCCATGATCAGAACCCTCCCGGACCTCTGGAAGAGCTGCACCCAGACCTGCGTAAGAGCTGTGCCAGGACCCGTAATTGGCACCCTCCTGGACCTCCAGAAGAGCTGCACTGGGACCAGTGATTGGCACTGTCCTGGACCCCAGTAAGAGCTGCACCGGGACCCTCCCAGACCTCCAGAAGACCTGCACAGGGATCCGCAATAGGCACCCTCCCGGATCCCAGTAAGAGCTGAGCAGGGACATGCTACCCCACATGCCAGGCCTCCACACACCCTGACCAGGAACTCTGGGAGCCACACAACCCTGCATCCTCCCTCCTGTACCCTCCCTGCCTCCACACCACTCACTTCTCTGGCCAGGGACTCTGGTAGCTGCATGCCCTTTGGAGCCCTCCCTGCCTCTGCATGGAGCACTTCTCCTGGCCAGAGACTATTGGAGCCTTGGGCCATCTGTGCCAAAGTCACTGGGCGCCAGGCACTTCCAGAAACTTGTGCACCACCCCCCACTCTGTTGCTGGATCTGGGGGTGTCACACTCTGGAGCTGCTCCCACAACCAGAACTCCCTGGCTGGGGCAGCCCCAGAAGAGTTATACAGGGCCACTCCCTACAAAGATCCAGCAACAATAGAGTGATTCCCCCCGGGGTCTAATCTCGAAGACACACCACCTCAACTCTGAGGACGGCCAGAAGCAATGGTGAAAAACAATCATGAGACAAAATCAAAGGAAATACTCTGGCAATATGAATAATCAGAGTAGATCAACTCCGCCAAGGATCAATGGGGCAGACACAGCATAAGATCCCACGCACAAACAAATAGCTGAGATGTCAGAAATCAAATTCAGAATCTGGATAGCAAATAAGATCGAATTAGAATTCTATTCAAAATATGTCTCAAGAATTCAATGAATTCAAGACCAAATGACCAAAGATTTTTGACACATTGAGACAAGAAGTTGCAGCCCTCAAAGATCTGAGAAACACAGTAGAATCCCTCAGTAACAGAATGGAACAAGCAGAAGAAAGGATTTCTTACATTGAAGACAAAGCTTTTGAACGCTCCCAAGCTCTCAGAGAGGAAGAGAAATGGAGAGCAAAAACAGATCACTCTCTCAGACAGCTGTGGGATAATTCAAAGAAAACCAATATTCATCTTATAGGGATCCCCAAAAGTGATGAAGTGGCTTCACAAGGCACAGAGGCTCTTCTTTATGAGATTATGAATGAGAACTTTCCAGACATGCCAAGAGATTCTGAAATTCAGATAGCGGACAGTTTCAGAACTCCAGCATGACTCAACCCGAATAAGTCATCTCCCAGCCACATCATAATCAATTTCACTAAAGTTAATATGAAGGAGAAAATTCTGAAAGCAGCCAGATGAAAGAAAACCATCACCTACAAGGGGAAGAATATTAGAATAACTGCAGATCTCTCTGCTGAAACCTTTCAAGCTAGAAGAAGATGGTCATCAATTTTCAATCTCCTAAAACAAAATAACTTTCAACCCAGGATCCTGTACCCAGCTAAACTGAGTTTCACTTATGATAGAGAAATTAAATACTTTAATGATATTCACATGTTGAAGAAATTTGCCACAACTAAACCAGCTCCCCAGGATATTCTCAGACCTATCCTTCATAAAGACCAGTGTAATCCTACACCACAAAAAGTAAACCCACCCAGAAAATTTTGATAAAATTCCAACTTCCACAGTCGCAAAAGGATTAAAAATGTCCACCTGACTCTCAGAAGGCTTATCAATATTCTCAATTAATGTGAATGGTTTAAATTGTCCTCTAAAGAGGCACAGGTTGGCTAACTGGATACAAAAACTCAAACCAGATATCTGCTGCATACAAGAATCTCATCTTACATGAAAAGCAAATATAGACTCAAGATGAAGGGATGGTCATCTATACTCCAGGCAAATGGAAAGCAGAAAAAGGCAGGCATTGCAATGCAATACTATTCGCAGATGCAATAGGCTTTAAACCAACCAAAATAAGGAAGGATAAGGATGGACACTTCATATTTGTTAAAGGTAATACTCAATATGATGATATTTCAATTATTAATATTTATGCACCCAACCAGAACACACCTCAATTTATAAGAGAAACTCTAACAGACGCGAGCAAGTTGATTTCCTCCAGTTCCATAGTAGTTGGAGATTTCGACACCCCTTTAGCAGTGCTGGATAGATCATGCAAAAAGAAGTTAAGCAAAGAAATTTTAGATTTAAACGTAACCATTCAACATCTGGACTTAACAGACATCTACAGAATATTTCATCCCAACAAAACTGAATACACGTTCTTCTCATCAGCCCATGGAACATACTCCAAAATCAACCACATCCTGGGCCACAAATCTAACCTCAGCAAATTTTAAAAAATAGAAATTATTCCTTGCATCTTCTCAGACCATCATAAAATAAAAGTTGAACTCCATAACAACAGGAATCTGCATACCCATACAAAACCATGTAAGCTAAATAACCTTATGCTGAAGGATACATGGGTTATAGACAAGATTAAGAAGGAAATCACCAAATTTTTGGAACAAAACAACAATCAAGACATGAATTATCAGAACCTCTGGGATAGTGTAAAGGCAGTCCTAAGAGGGAAATTTATAGCACTGCAAGCCTTCCTCAAAAAAAAAATGGAAGAGAGTAAGTTAATAACTTACTTAATGTAAGTTATTACATTAATGGGACATCTCAAGCAACTGGAGAAGGAAGAACATTCCAATCCCAAACCCAGCAGAAGAAAAGAAATAACCAAAATCAGAGCAGAATTAAATGAAATTAAAAGTAAGAGAATTATACAACAGATCAATAAATCCAAAAGTTGTTTTTTTGAAAAGGTCAGTAAAATAGATAAACCTTTGGCTAACCTAACCAGGAAAAAAAAAAAGAGTAAAATCTCTAATTTCATCAATCAGAAATGGTAACAATGAAATAACAACAGACCCCTCAGAAATTCAAAAAATCCTTAACAAATATTACAAGAAACTTTACTCTCAGAAATATGAAAATCTGAAAGAAATCGACCAATACTTGGAAGTATGCCACCTACCAAGACTTAGCCAGAACGAAGTGGAAATGTTGAACAGGCCTATATCAAGTTCTGAAATAGCATCAACTATACAAAATCTCCCTAAAAAGAAAAGCCCAGGACCAGATGGCTTTACATCAGAATTCTACCAAACCTTTAAAGAAGAATTAGTACCTATATTACTAAACCTCTTCCAAAAATATGGAAAAAGAAGGAATACTACCCAACACATTCTACAAAGCGAAAATCACCTTGATCCCCAAATCAGGGAAAGACCCAACAAGAAAAGAAAATTATAGATCAATATCACTAATGAATATTGATGCTAAAATACTCAATAAGATCCTAACAAACAGAATCCAACAACACATCAAACAAATTATACACCATGACCAAGTGGGATTTATCCCAGGGTCTCAAGGCTGGTTCAATATACATAAATCTATAAATGTAATTCAACACATAAATAAACTAAAAAATAAGGACCATATGATTCTTTCAATTGATGCAGAAAAAGCTTTTAATAATATCCAGCATCCCTTCATGATCAGAACACTTAAGAAAATTGGTATAGAAGGGACATTTCTTAAACTAATAGAGGCCATCTACAGCAAACCCACAGCCAATATCGTATTGAATGGAGTTAAATTGAAATCATTTCCACTTAGATCAGGAACCAGGCAAGGTTGCCCATTGTCTCCATTGCTCTTTAACATTGTAATGGAAGTTTTAGCCATTGCATTTAGGGAAGAAAAGGCGATCAAGGGTATCCACATAGGGTCAGAAGAGATCAAACCAGGGGTCCTCAAACTTTTTAAACAGGGGGCCCGTTCACTGTCCCTCAGACCATTGGAGGGCTGGACAATAGTTTAAATTAAAAAACTATGAACAAATTCCTCTGCACACTGCACATATCTTATTTTGAAGTAAAAAAAACGAAATGGGAACAAATACAATATTTAAAATGAAGAAAAGCCCATCTTTCATTTGTGGTCCATGAGCCCTGGACCACAAATGAAAGATGAAAAATCAATGTTCACTCTGTGTGTGTGTGTTTTCTTGAGGGAGATGTGAGAACACTGTTCCATAAGCAAAAAGATGGCAAGTTGGCATCCCAGGCAATATTGGTGGCAGAAAAATAAAGTTAAATATATAGCAAGAGTCTGTGTAGGTAAGGGCAAGCAAGCTTGAGAGACTTACATTGTCCTCGTGTTTACAGGGAAAGTCTTTGGGTGTCTTAGACCCTAGTGACCTTCTCTGAGACCAGTGTTGCTATTAGAAAAAGAAAGACTGCAGCGTTCTGAGCTCTGCTGGTAATCTCATCACCTACAGCGATAGCCCCAGTCTCTGGAGGTTCCTGCTAGTTGCCTCGATGTGGTAGGTCAACACTGGCTGGTTGCTGGAAAACTCCATGACCAATTCTAAAGAGCCTGGTGGTTTTGACTTTTAAACACAACCTTCTTGGCTACTGAAGGGGGAGTATCAGGGAATCAGGGGCCTTTGGGGCATAGGGCCGGATGTGAAGGTTGTGTCAGACCTGCCCTCTGGGCAAGCTCCCTAGAAAAACAATTACTGAGTAGTCCTTCAACAGGGGCCTCAGAAATATCCTCTCCCTATTCAGGGCAGCAGGGGTCCAGGAGCTTGGCTGCCTGGGAGCCAGGCTTTGGTATGAGAATGGGCTGACTGGCTGCAGAGTATCAGACTGGACCCCAAACCATAGGTGAGAACAGATTGGAGGAAGGGGTTATCTGGAAGGAAATGATCTGGGTTTTAGAAAAGTATCAGTTCTGAGAAACTTGTAAAAATCTAGTGATCCCAGAAGTGCACAGACTCTTTCATGCACAACCCCAAACTTAGGTTTGATTTAGCATTTTTTTACTTTAAATAGTACAAAAACCATACACATTCAGTAGAAACTATACTTTGAGGACACACATACCCATTCTGTTTTTCACTTCCAGCACAATATCCAATAAATTAGATGAGACATTTAATACTTTATTACTAAATAGCCATTGTTAGATAATTTCATTCAACTATAGGTTAATGCAAGTAAGTGTTCGGAGCGTATTTAAGGTGGGCTAGCCTAAGCTATGATGTTCAGCAGGTTAGGCATATTAAATTCATTTTGCCTTATGGTATTTTCAACTTAGAATGGGTTGATTAGAATATAACTTCACCATAAGTTGAGGACTATCTGTAAGTCCAAAAGGATTATATAATTGTGAAACCCATCACTAGAATCCCTTATGATTCATGTGACTCAGGTGAACACAACTTTATTTAGTTCAAGAGAATAGCCTGAGACCAAAATTGAATTGTCTATAACCAAAGATATACAGAACTGAGGACAGGTTTTGGAGCTTGGAAAAAAAAATAACTGAAGCAAAGGAGCTGAGTTTGAAGCACTTTAAAGTCCATGGGTATTGACAACATTGTGAGGCACTTCCCAAGCCTGAGTTGACGGTAGAATCACTAACTGAGATAAATGAGGTATAAGTAGGTTTAGTGAAAGAAGATAGTAGAGAATTGAGTAATGTTAAGTGTTAGGTATCAGTGGGATGTCTATTTGGAAATTATCAATAAATAGTACAAAATACAGTCTTCAGACCTGTCTAGATTTGAATCTTAGACTCATTGTCTTAAGATGTCTATCGAAGTTTCACATGTACATGAAGTCTTCCAAAGAGAACAGAATGAGAAGCGAATGCTAAGGTCAGAAGCTCGTGATCCCTGAAGTTTACAGGGAGTATAGTATAAGATGTATCCCAGAAGGTGGTTTACCAATACTCAACACCCCCTCTAGGGAAGTTGTAGGCATACTTTACAGTAAAACAATATTCTAGTTAGGCTGGGAATCTGTGTGTCCTCTCAAAAAATTTTTATGTTATATGTGTGTGCTATTCATAGTTTTCTCTATTAACTGCATTGATGGATTTAAATTTATGAAAAATCAGTAACATGCATTTTCTATTATTCTTGATGTGGAAAAAGTACACACAACAATCTCTTTAAAAGGAAAATGTCTAGATTTATTTTAAAAAAGAGATAAAATTCTTCATGAAAGGTAGTCCCACAAAGAGAAAGCAATGCATGGTCTGTGTATAACTGAATTATAAAAGTGAATTTTAAATGTTTAGGGATTTTTTAAAATTTTGATTTTTGAAATCATGCATTGCTTATTTTAAATGTTTTGAAATATAATTTGAAGCTATTCCCTAAGAAATATAATCATGGGACAAAATATTATATAGAATCAGAACCATAATAAAATATTTTTGTTTGCCTAACTAGCTAGTTTAATTTTTTGTGGACTAGGAGGATGAAGTGAGAAGCGATGTCTATTTCATTTTCCATATTCTTTAAACCCATACTGTTTGCATACAGCAACAATGGTGAATCAATACCACCACCATCATCATCACCACCATCAACATCCATCATTAACTAACATGACTTACACACTACAGTTGATGTGATAGTTTAGACATGTGCCTCTCGGAATATATATGCAATTACATATGAATAGACAACCCGAATCTCAAGCTCTCTGCTTAATAATAACGACCTTTCTCTCCACTATCAGGTGAGGATAGATTTTGAATGAAAAATAGATTGAGAATGAGACTGGTTGTATGTACAAAAATGTCTAGCTTAAAAGAATTTTATTTAATTTGGTTTTTATAAAGTATGTTTTTCTTTAAAGATTAAAATGTTTATTATAACCTATCTAATAAAAAAAAAACAAAATTCAATGAGTTACTCTGAAAAGAAACAACATTTTTGCATACCTGAATTCAACAAGGATTTTTTTTATGTTAAGTAATAAGTAGAGACACATGTTAGATAATAATGACTAATATTTATGAGATATCTTGTTGACTAACCTTAGGGGTTTATTTCCTTAAAGGAAACAGAATGGACCTGAAATAAACCATTGTTATGATTGTGATGTGTCTGTGGCAAAGTTAATTTACTTCTATGGAATATAGCTATTTTAACTTTTCCCTGGTTACTTTTTGTATATATACATGTAATATGAGCATGTAGGACCATATGAAATATTCAGAGGTCATTGCATAGGCTTGTATTTCTCAAATGTTAATATGCATCTAAATTATGAATATTTCTAGGTTATCATGAAGTGAGATGGTGGCAGTCCTGTTCATCTCAAACAGCTTATGTTAATGATAATACAATTGATTTTGTTTTCCTACCCCCCTCAGCTATGGAAACTTTCCAACAAAATTGTGATTGCTCACTCAGTCACCTGGAAGTAGGGCACTGTGTTCTATTCTCCTGTGCATGGTGCTAACATCATTGCTATACTTCCCATTTAATATTTGTTGGATATATCCTGTGTGCCAGGCCCTCTTTGTGGATTCTCCATTAGTTCTCAAAACTAATGTGAAAGTTCAAGTACTGTTATCAGTTCTGTTTTGCAGATGAGACAACTGTGGCTTCAAAAGGTTACACTGATAGTCTGAATTCAGAGCCTTAGTTTTAACCACTGAGTGATACTCAGTGTACCTGCTCAATATCATATACCTGCTCACAATTATAGGTACTTATTTCATTAAAAGTAATTCTTGGTAATTCACTTGGCCAAGTTGTCGAATTCACCTTGAATTGCAATCTCCTCATATTTAGGCTTAATTGGCCTGGTGTCTATTATTATATTATCTTCTTTAGCCTTGCAACTTCTTGTTCACTAAATGAATGTAGGCTAGATAAGCAAGCATTTTACAGTATATGTAGAGTAAAGACATCCCGTTATTAGAGATGTTCAAGTAAAGATTGACTCAAGTGTCAAATGAAGATCACTTAAATTGTTTCTTATAGTTCCTTTCAGCCATGAGATTTTATTGTTCCATCAATGACATTACACAGGGGAAAGCACAGCACTATCCAGGGGTCCTCAAACTACCCACTGAGGACGTTTATCCAGCCCGCTGGGTGTTTTCATCACCGCTGCCTGTCCTGCTTAGCAGCCAACTCGTCCTGGCCGCAGTGCGCATATGTGGAATGTGCAACTCACTCTCTGACGCCCCGCCTTCTCTCTGTCTCTCAACTCCTCCTCTCATTCTTGGGTATGATTGGACGAGCTTGCCTGTGCAGAGCCTGCTGCTGCCTGAGGACTGAGGTAAGAACAAGTTAGGATTTTTTTTTTGAAGTTAGGAGGTCTATTTTATTTTTATTTTGCAGTTAGTAGGGCCTTTTCTTTGCAGTTAAGGGGGATCTTTTTTTTCCTGAAGTTAGGAGGTCTTTTTTTTTTGCAGATAGGGGGTGCCTTTTTATTTGAAGTTAGGAGAGCCTTTTTAAAAAAAAGTTGGTTAGTTGGTTGGGGGTTGTTTCTAGGGGGGGTTGCATCACAGTGATTACCCAAATAGTCAGCACTCAGTGCTAATGCAAATTGTAAGTACTCAGAGGTAATGCAAATGGTCAGTGCTCAGAGGTAATGAAAATAATCAGTGCTCAGTGGAAATGATAATTGTAAGTGCTCAGTGTTAATGCAAATTGTCAGTGGTCAGTGTTATCCCAAATGGCCAGCAGTCAGTGTTAATGCAAATGGTCAGTGCTCAGGGTTACCACATGGGGGCCCCAAACTGGTAATCTGCCTAGGGCTCCATGGGAACTTAATCTGGCTCTGCAGACAGCTGAGGAGTAGGAAACCCAATTAAATTGATGGTAAGTGCATTCATATTCTGATTGCTATTCAGTTGTGTATGATGTTGTATGTTGTGTGCTGTGTAAGCCCCAGTTCACACTGTTGCCATCTCTGAGCAGCGTGAGATTCAGAAGAAAAAAGGCATACGTGCCTTCTTTTTTCTAGCAGTGGAATCTGATTGCATGGGTCTTCTCACCCATGTGATCAGATTCCTGTGCAAGTTCACAGATTGCAGTGCGGTTCGCACAGGGTAGTGTGAACTAGAAAGGTGGTAGAGGAACCGGCTCTGCAATCGTGCCAGTTCCCACACCCCACCAGTGTGAGCCTGAGGTAAAAGAGGACTTCCACCAATATGGGCTCTAGTGAGTCTGAAATGATGTGGACTTGCAAGGCTGCATTGATGGGCAGTGCAGTCTATATGTTTCTGTGTGGACAAAGTTATTGCTGGTATATTGTATTTTTAGTGCTGCGTATATGTGTGTATATATATATATGTATTTTACTAATAGCAATTTGGAATCCCTAGGAAACAATGATATCAAGAAAGAGAAAAATTGAGTCAGAGTGTAGGATATTCAAAGAACAGTGAACTTATAATTACTTTTTCATGCAGTACAAGAAAGGAGCTGTGTATTTGATATGCCAGAATATAGTGTCTGTGTTCAAAGAATACAATTTGCGTTGATACTATCAAACTCAACATAAAGATAAAAATGATTGTTTGGTCAGAGAAGTGAGAAAAGATAAAATATTAAAACTGAACAATACATTGACAACTCAGCAAAATACTTTTGTGAAGCAGAAGCAGCTAAATATTTCATCACTGCAAGCAAGTTTTCAAGTTGCCAAACTAACAGCGTGCACTGGTAAACCATTTGTGGAGGGAGAATTTGTTAAAGAATGCCTTCTTTCTGTTGCCAAAGAGATATGTCCAGAGAAAGCCGATTTATTTAGTGCAGTGAGTCTTTCAGGACCTACAATTACATGAAGGATTGAAGAAATGGGAGACAATTTGCATCAGCATTTACAAAACTCTGCCAAAAACTTTCCTATTTTTCCTTGGCACTCAATGAAAGTAATGATGTTTGTGATTCTGTACAACTTCTAATTTTTATTCATGGGACAAATTACTATTTCAAAGTCACAGAAGAGCTTGTTGCAATACAGCAACAACTACAAAGGAACAATGACAGGAGAGGATATCTATGAAAAAGTTTGCCAAACTGTGAATGGTTTGGAGCTGGACTGGGCTAAATTAGCCAGCATGACAACTGATGGTGTTCCTAGCATGGTGGGGTCTAAGAAAGGAGAATCATTCACATTAACCAAGAGATGGACAAACATAACCATTCTCATTCAATAGCCATACACTGCCTCATCCACCAACAAGTGTTGTGTAGTAAATCATTGGAGTGGGATTCTGTTATGAAAATTGTGGTATCTTGTGTTAACTTCATTAGCACTGAACCACAGACAATTTCAGGAATTTCTGTCTGAGCTAAATGTTGCCTATGAAGATGTTCTGTACCACACAGAAGTCCATTGGCTGAGTTGAGGGAGAGTTTTGAAACATTTCTATATCTTACTTCCACAGATTACAGCTTTTCTGCTTTCAAAAAACAAAGAAATACCAGACCTCAATGATGCAGAATGGAAATGGCACCTTGCCTTTCTGACAGATGTAACAGAGCTACTCAACAATTTCAATGTGCAACTTCAAGGAAAGGAGAAGCTCATCTGTGATATGCAATCACATGCGAAAGCATTTGAAGTAAAATTAGGCCTCCTCATCAAACAAGTGAAGGAGAAAAATTTTGGCCATCTCCCCACAACTCAAAATCTGTTAGCAGAAAAACCATTGGTTGCATTCCCAAACAAAACATGTGTGGATTCACTGGAAAAGTTGCAAAAGGAGTTCCAATTTAGATTTTAAGAGCTTCATCCAACACCTTACTCTTTACTTGGTTCTGCCCACAAGAGCTCCCTCCCTACTCAAGATTACTTCACAAATCTGCCCTCCATGTCCCAGAATGAGGTGATCAAGTTCTAGGAATGTGGGACCAGGCCCACAGGCCTTTCCTCAGGCCCCAGATTCAAGCACTGGCAGTACCAGGGGAGGGACAGGCAGGTCCCAAGCTGCCTGCAGAATACTCATGCCAGTCAACTGCAGTTCTGCTGTTGTCCAGCCTGCAGGTGGGGTATGTTTCCTCCATGGTAGCTGCCAGGCGGGCAGCTCTGGGGTCAGCTGGCAGATGGGGCTCATGGGTCAAATTACCCCTTGCTTCTGCAGTGGCCCACAGCGAAAGCAGTGAAACTTGACTTTGGGATACAGGAGATCACCTGGATTTCTGTCTCCTTCCCTGGCCTGGAAGCCAATATGTCATTTTTTTGTGCCTAGCTTCTTTCTGTTTTTAAGCTTCACCCATGTTGCAACATGCATCAGTACTTCATTTCTTTTTGTGCCACATAATATTCTGTCGTTGGGTACTCAGCATTTTAGTTGTCAATTCATCAGTTGGTAGAAGTTTAGTTATTTCTACTTTTTGGCTATTGTGAATATATATCATGTTGCTAATAACATTTGCATATAAGATTTTAGTTGACTTACATTTTTATTTCTCTTGAGTATGTACCTAGGAGTCGAATTGCTCGGTCATATAGTCGCTTTTTTCTTAATATTTTTAAGAACTGACAGATAGTTTTCCAGATGGCTGCACAACTTTACATCACTACCATCAGTGGATGAGGTTTCCACTTTGTCTACATCACCATAAACACTTGGGATCTGTCTTTTTCATAGCCATCTCGAGGATAAAGTGGTATCTCATTGTATTGATTTGTATTTCCTGATAGCTAATAATACCAAGGCATTTAATAAGCACCATTTTGCTGTTCTTTCACATATAGAAAAGTATGAGATGTTAAGGGAATTTTTGAGCTGTAGAGACTTAACTCTTAACTGTCTATTACTAATGTTTTTATCTTAATTTTGATGTAGTAAATTGCATTGGTTTTCAAACTTATACCTTCTCTCCTCCTGTGCCCTATCTTTGATGTGTGGCTCTGCCTTTTACTCCTATGGAACTCCACAGCAAGCAGCATCATCACCAGGTAATAAGCAATAGTAGGACTAGAAATCAGGGGGCATGAAGGTATAAGGGGGGTTGGTGGGGAAGGAAGGAAGCTCTGCCTACAGGGGAGCAGCCCTAACTAGGAGTGGCTAAAAGCTAAGACAGCAGCCATGCTGTTAGCACTGTGGCACCACGTTTACATCAAATTGGCCCAGCATGCAGCATGAAGAGTCCGGGTCCAAGACCCATAGCCATGGCCCCCAGAAAAAGTAGAGAAAATCCCCTTATGCATTGTAAAATCCAACCAACTAATCCCATACCCATGCATACCTTTTCATTCACTAATGGGGAGAGAAGACAGTCTTTCAGGCTTTAACCACCACAATTTCTAACAATAAAGCTAGTCTGGAACTTCGATGACAAATGTCCCAAAGGAGATAGGAAGTTGATCTCCTCATTGCATGCTGAAAAAAGATGATTGCCATGACCTCAATGAATCCAAGAGAAAATTAATTGCTCTTCATTTCTAGAATTTATATTCAGCCTGTTGCTTTCGAGTTATGTCTGTACTCTGAGAAATCCCAGAACTGCTGCTTAGAGAGAGATTAGATAAAAGCAAAGGGACAATCCACAGGCCTTTATAAGTGATCATCCTAGAAAAATGAATCATGGAGTGATCAAAGAGGATTTTGGCTCCTACATTAGGAGTGAGTATGCTCTAAGAAACCGCTGGAATGGTGATGCATGGAGGTTGGCAGCCAGTTTTGCCAAAGTGTCCTTTCTGCTCCAGTGTGGGGAGCACAGGTTCCACATGCAAAGCCAGAAATTCAAGGCTTTCAGTGAGAGTCAGTGGTAAACAGTTTTTTTATCATCATAATTAAGAAAAATTCAGCGCCAGGGTATTTCCACCCTTTAAAAAGTATAATATAAGGTACAATACATACTTTCATTATCATTTTCATTATATTTATGTAATAGTAGAGGCTTAATATCATTCCTGTGTACATTTATTTCTAAAATAGTAATAATAAAACCAGAGTTAAAATGACTCTACACTGTCCATGGCTTAGATTACCTACTTAAAAGGCAGAAGAGTACCTGAATTACATAAGGAATGCAATATAAGTGGAAAATATGTTCATGATAAATAATATACAGTACAATGATAAATATTACTCCTAATCTTTTTGACAAGCAGGACGGTAGTGATAATTTTCCAGGAAAAAGCATAGGGTTACATTTCTCCTTTGATACAGTGTGACAGTAGAGGCACACAAAGTATTTGTTTAAATAAATATGATTAAATTTGTAGAAAACTTATGTTTGTAAATATATTTATTCACTAACTAGGGCTTTTCATCTTTATGTTACAAAACATTGATGCTTAGAAGGTGTATTGCAAGCAACTTAACTATAATCAAGCTCTGAAGTTTGTGAGTGACTCACTTCTCTCACAATCACTTTCTAAAAGAAATCTTGAGGTTATTCCTAAATAATTTTATTCCCAATCATTTCCCTTAAGAGATGATTTAGTGACTGAGAAAGAAAGAAGCAGAGTTGCTGTACTTTGGTTGAGAACTGAGCAGAATGTGCTATGTGTCTCATTGGAACCACTGCTCTCAGGAGAGAGGAGAAGGCTAATACCACCACTGGTCAAGAGGCCACGATGCCACATTTATGCCACCATACCCAATTCTTTTTCTCAAGTTTGCACCAAAACTGCTGAACAGAAGTTTTCTCCAGAGTTCAGCTGAGATGTCCCTTCTTAATCTTGTATTTTTCACCAGGTCTGATTAAAGTGCTAAATTTTGTATCTTTCTTTTTCTACTGACTTCAACCCAGGTTGTTAGTGAACAATCTGTGCCCGAAGCTTTGGCTCCCTCTTCAGCTTCAGTTGGCTCCCTCTTCAGCTTCAGTAGACAGGAAGATTAGGTGCCATAGGGTGTATCAGGCTTCATGATACCGAGGTCAATAACCTGGGGTACCACGTCATGGAAAAGTCACTGGAGGCCTGCCATTCTCCACTCTGGTTTACACATTCAAGAGAGGGTGCTCAGAATTTGACAGTGGCTCTATGCTGCCCATGGCTTCGACTGGGGGAGGAGTACAATTTCCCATGAGTTCCCTATAGAGCAAACCTCTTCTGAAACCTGAGAGTAACTATACTGACTAAAAAATGCTGATCTGTGTCACATTTGTGGCAGAGACTGGTGTTGAGCAATCCATGTCTGATGAACACATACTCCGATGTGGCACTGCCCTGGGGTAGGGAGGATTGATGAAAAAGTAAAATAGATAAACGATTCAAATATCTTTTATAATTATAAATCCAAAAAATTGGTTTAACTGAGGTTATAAGTAACTTTTTGTGTTTGTGGCTTTTTTGGTGCTAATTGGGTTGAACTCTCAGGAAATTAAAATTTGGAAATATTTTCTGTATTTGGTACTCTCTTTGTGTTTATTTACTTTTTAATTTGCTTGTTTCTTCATTTTACTTTTTAATCTCAAAATATTAAGGTGATTAATAAAAATATTAAACATTAAAATATTAATGTTTTTATGAAATGGATACCTTATGTAATGCTTAAGTCAGAGCTGTTAGGGGGTCCATCACCAGAACAGTGATCATGGTACCCAATAAGTAAGTATTATCCCTAACTCTTTCAACCTTTTCCCCCTTCTTGGTTTCCAGTATCCTTTACATCTCTTTGTGCCTGTGTATACCCATTGCTTAGTTCCCACTTAGTAGTGCGAACATGTGGTTTTTGTTTTTCCATTCCTGTGATATACATACTTCACTTAGGATAATGGTCTCCAGTTTCATTCAAGTTTCTGCAAAAGACATTGTTTCATTTCTTTTTATAACTGAGTGGTACTCCATGGTGTATGTACATATATATATACATATGTGTGTGTGTGTGTGTATGTATAACATTTTCTTTATCCACTCATGAATTGATGGGCACCTAGGTTGATTCACATCTTCATAATTGTGAATTGTGCTGCAATGAACAATCGAGTACAAGTGACTTTTTGATATAATGACTTCTTTTCCTTGGGGTAGATATCTAGTTGTGGGATTGCTGGATCAAATGGTAAGTCTACATTTATATCTTGGAGGAATCTCCATCATGTTTTCCAGGAAGGTTGTACTAATTTGTAGTCGGACCAATAGTGTATGAGCCTTACTTCTTTCTGTATCCATGCCAGCATCTATTGTTTTTTGACTTTTTAATAATGGCTTTTCTGATCAGGTTTAGGTAGTATCTCATTGTAGTTTTCATTTGCATTTCTCTGATGATCAGTAATGCTGAGAGTTTTTTTTTTCATTTATTTATTGGCCATTTATCTATCTTCATTTTAAAAACCTCTTTTCATGTCTTTTGCCCACTTTTTAGTAGGATTGTTTTTTTCTTGGTAATTAATTTGAGTTTCTTTTCCTTTGTAGATCCTGGATATTAATTCTTAATCAGATGTAGAGTTTTCAAACATTTTCTTTCACTGTGAAAGTTAGATTGTCCACTAAACTATGCTGTTCATTTCCTTTGTCATGCAGAAGCTTTTCAATGTAGCTAAATCCCATTTATTTTGTTTTGCTTTTTTTGCTTTTGTCTGTAGACAAAGTCATAAATTCATTGTCTAGGACAATGTCTTAAAAAATTTTTCCTACATTTTCTTCTAGAATTTTTATGGTTTCATGCCTTCTATTTAAATCTGTTGCTATCTTGAATTAATTTTTGTAAATGGTGAGAGCTAGTGGTTCCTATTTCAGTCTTCTACAGCTAGCTATTCAATTTCCCCAGAACCGTTTATTGAATAGAGCTTCCTTTCCCCAGTATATGTTGTTGTCCACTTTGTCAAAGATCAGTTGGTTGTATGTAGGTGGTTTTATTTATGAATCCTCTATTCTCTTTCATTGGTCTATGTCTTTACTTTTACTATGTATACAAGTACCCTACTGTTTTGGTTACTATATAAGTAAGTCATTAAATATGAAATGTTTGATTTTTAAATCAAATGTTTAGCTTATTATATCTCAAAGAAGAAGCAGTACAATTAATGAGAAGTGTGCACCTATACCATCAATATGGTTTTGCCATCTTACAGGTAGCTTGTTTATGCCAGCAATGACGAAGCTTGGAAAACAAGTGGCAAAGAAATTGTAAAAGGCATTTTCTACAGCTTGTTGAGCAGTGAATATTTTTCTTGCAAGACGTGGTCTAAAGCTGGAATAACCAGTGAAAATGTTAGATTACAGAGAGTTTCCAAGTCCAGATTCTGTAGTTTTAATGGCATTTGTATAACATGTAGCAAACATTGTCTTGCAAGAGGATTCCCTGTCTCTATTGACTGGTAGAGGATTCTTGGTAGAATCCTTCAAAACAAACAAACAAAGAAGTTAAAAAATTATTGCCTACTTAAATGCAAGCATCTGCATTATTTCATCCAGTTGGTTGCTATAGACATCTACTATAATTGACTGACCAGATTCCATGAAGCTTTAGTGGATAATAACAGTGCTGGACCACCAAGCAGGCACCATTAGCTATTTTTGCTGAGTATTTGACTTTGGACTATGTTTCAGCATTTCGTTGTTATCCAACCATTGTGCTGAATGCTTGTGGTTGTCAAAAAGAAAACATGTTCAATCTATATAATGTTACAGTGTATAAATAGTTCACCTTTATATTATGACAGCAAAGAAAGGCAAAACTGGAGACAATTAATTTCTCTTTTGACACTCATTTTATTCATGTGGAACCCATCTGTCCAGCCCCTTTACCTTGCAGATTTGTTTCCAATGTACCAATATTGTCGGAATAATAACATCAGACCTTGCTGCTAATCCATGTTTAGGTTGATATGGATTCTCTTCCACTATAGCTTTCAACTCATCGTTATCCACCTTGGTTCCAGGTTGCCCATGTGGCTCCTTTTTGAAGATTAAAATGACCAGAATGGAACTTTACAAAACATTGACATACTTTGTTCATTAGCTACATCCTTCCAAGACACTTGGTTGATATTTTGAGTGTCTGTGCTGCAATGGTTCCACAACAGAACTCATGTTCAAAAATGACATGAATTTTTTATTTATCCAATGTTCCACAAAAGCTGCTCTAAATTTTTTTTTGAAAGATAATCACAGGCCAAAATATTCATTTGAAAGAAGGGAGATGCACCTTCACAATTAAAAAAAAAAAAGAAGTGTCAAAATGAAATGCTGGGCTTGGTGCCTGTAGCTCAAGCAGCTAAGGTGCCAGCCACATACACCAGAGCTAGTGGGTTCAAATCCAGCCTGGGCCTGCCAAACAACAATGACAACTACAACAAAAAAATAGCTGGGCATTGTGGTGGGCGCCTATAGTTCCAGCTAATTAAGAGGCTAAGGCAAGAGAATCGCTTAAGTGCAAGAGTTTGAGGTTGCTGAGTTGTGACGCCACAGCATTCTACTGAGGGTGACAAAGTGAGACTGTCTCAAAAAAATAAATAAATAGGCTCCACACCTGTAGCTCAAGCGGCTAAGGGGCCAGCCACATACACCAGAGCTGGCGGGTTCAAATCCAGTCTGGGCCTGCCAAACAAAAATGACAACTACAACCAAAAAATAGCCAGGTGTTGTGGCGGGTACCTCTAGTCCCAGCTACTTGGGAGGCTGAGACAAGAGAATCACTTAAGCCCAGGAGTTTGAGGTTGTTGTGAGCTGTGATGCCATGGCACTCTACCCAGAGTGACAGCTTGAGGATAGGAAAAAAAAAGAAAAAAGAAATGACAACTTCACTGGTGAGAAGGAATCAGCATGAGAACTCTGGCAGTATGAAAAAATAGAGTGTAATAACCTGCTGCTCCAGAGAATCACAACAGTTCTCTAGCTGTAGATCCCAACCAAAACAAAAATACTAACATGAAAGATAGACAGATAAAGAATTCAAAATATAGACTTTAAGAAAGCTGAATTAGATCCATCAGGAAATGGAAAATCAGTTCAAATGAATCAGAAAAATAATTTAGGACATGAATAAAAATTTACTAAAGAGATGAACATATTAAAAAAAATGAACAGAACTTTTAGAAAATGAAAAAGTTATTTATGAAAATACAAAACCCAAAGGAAAATTTTATTTCCAAATAAACTAGAACAAGCAGAAGAAAAAAATTCAGAGTTTAAAGATAAGTCATTTGAATTAGCCCAGTTAATTAAAAAAAGAAAGAAAGAAAAAATGAAAGAGAAAAAGAAATAAACAAAGTCAAAAAATATGGGATTATGTAGAATGCCAAAACTTAAGAATCACAGGTATTCCTGAGGGAGAAGAAACAAAAGCAGGAATCTTGGAAAACCTATTTGAAGGAATATGGAAAGAAATTTTCCCTGGTCTTGTTAGAGATTTTGACATTCAGACTTAAGAATTTCAATAAATTCTTAGAAGATTCATTGCAAAAAGGACATCAGCAAAGCACATAGTCATTGGGCTGGCCAAAGTCAGTGTGAATCAGAAAATCCCACAAGAAATGAGAAGAAAGCATCATGTAACTTACAAAGGAAAATCCATCTGATTTCTTAGCAGGAAGGATACAATTCAGAGGGATCATGGCTCCATCTTTAGTCTTCTTAAACAGAATAACTGTCAGCCAAGAATATTGTACCCTGAAAAACTCAGTTTCACAAATAAAGAATAAATAATGCCCAGAAAAGCAAATGCTAAAGGAATTTGTCACCACTAGACTAACCTTACAAGAAGTCCTCAAAGGAGTTCTAAACATCAAAATAAATGGTCAATACTCACTAGTATGAGAACACTTGAAAGTAAAATACTCACAACTTTTATAAAACACTAACACAATGGAGAATAAAAAACAACTAAGTAGCAACCACCACAGTGACTGGAATAGTGAGTTTGTAGCATGTTACCCTTTACAAAGGGGTCCCTAATAGTAGGTATGATTCAATAAAATTTTCAAGAGCAAAGGGGAGCTATTCTCTCAGGACTCAGAATATTGATCATTAGCACAAAAGCAACTGGAAATAAAGTGGGACTATAGCCTCTGGAACAATGTGAAATTCTCATTGCTGGCCCTCAATAATGGGAAAAGGGGCAAGAAAAATGACCATAAGAATGAGCAAACTGAAAAGATGGAAAAGATTAAGCAAGAAGAAACACAACTGAAAATTATCAAAATTACCAAATTATGAAGGGTAGATAAGGTAATCACAGACTCAGTATTTGTGGCCTAGGGTTGAAAAGATAATCACAGACTCATTTAGTATTTGTGGCCTACATAAATCCTTTAAAGAA
The DNA here is from genome assembly GCF_027406575.1 of Nycticebus coucang. NCBI lineage: Eukaryota > Metazoa > Chordata > Mammalia > Primates > Lorisidae > Nycticebus > Nycticebus coucang. The sequence continues at coordinate 51,668,066 of NC_069784.1, read as the reverse complement.
GACAAACTAAGCATTATTAAGAAAACGTAGGCTTAGAGAAATGAATAGGAGCATACAATCATCAAATAACAGAGTCTTATCTTCCTCTACAGAGTGTTTTTTACTCAACATTATATACTTATTACCCCAATAAAGCAAACCTTAAAGGAAACAGGTAGACAGAAGGAAAAAGAGTTGACAAATTGATGAAAATTTGAATCCTAAATGTTTCCTCACAATAACCAGGGTACACTGACTGAGTAAAGTATAAAAGAAGTAGAACAAAAGGAAAGTTTGGTATAATAGGACCCCTGAGTTGCATACCAGGGAATAAAGATAAGGTCCCATCAACATAGAAAAAGAGTCAAAGAAGAAAAATAGGGTACCAAAAACACATCTTCATAATTTTACACACAGCTGATTATTCATATATAAAAAGCAGAGCATAAAAGTCCCCAGATCCTGGGGGAGGAGGGTAAGCAGATCCCTTAAGAAGCTACCCACTAATTCAACACAATAGTACTCAAAATCAGCCTCAATTCTCTGTTTTCAACGATTTTTAGAGACTACAATCCTGTCTTTGAAATATTGGGAATACCTGATTCTTTTAAATGAATGACTTTTTGAAACATCCCAAGGTTATTTGAAATAAATTGTTTTTGGAACAAATTCAGTGAGGCACATGAGCAATAAAGTTGGGTTCTGAGACTTGTGTTGTTCTGTGGCTACGAAGTCAGCTTGAAGGGAAGCATAGCCAAAGCTGGCTTCTCCTTCTGGCCTGCCAATTGAGATTGTGGTCCCCTTACTCCACACCATCTCCCTCCCACAGCGACCCAACTGCTGGGTGGATGTTCTTGGAGAGGGTGGGTATTTCATGATTCCCTTCATTGGAGTGAATAATTGAAAGTGGAGAGTGATGTGTTAGTGCTTCTTTGAAGGATGTAATTAGGTAATATCATGCAAGAAGGGAACTGTCATAAAGCTAATAAAATGCAAATGAGAAGGAACTATAGCACTGCTCATCTGCATCATCTCATTTGCAGAATTTAAGTTGAAACAATAAGGATGAACCAAGAAGTTATATACATTCATCAGAATTGCTAAAGTCCTGACTTCTGGCTATCAATCAAAGGGGAACATCCACTACTGGAAGTTTGTCTTCACTATATTTTGAAATAGGAAGAATACAAAGTGGTATCCTGAATGAGTTGAAGGTAATATTTTGGTTTTATCAATTGTTCTAAAACTTTTCTAAATCATGAGCTTTTGGGGAGCATTTAAGCATATGGTCCATTCACACCTAACTTCTACTGCCCACAAAGATGTCAAGAAAATACTTCTATTGTCCCTTAATTCAAGGAGCAAATATATTTCAAAGTCTTTGATGAATGTATCAGTCATAACTTGTCCAAATACTTTGAAATGCATTTTCATTTCCTGTCATACTTACCTCTTTGGCTAATGAATTTTCTTTATGCATTTCAAAAATCACCATCTCCCTGTCCTAGGACTTTGAAGTTAGTGAATAAACAATTCTTTGTTCATCTTATCCATACTACTTATAATTATGTAGACTTAATTAATTTTAATTAGATTTCTTATTTCCAGACTCAAAGTCCCAATTGAACCTTAAACAAATAAACAAAAAATTCTTTTTAAAATTCCCAATGACTCCAGTTATTTTGGTCTTTTCTTCTCTGTATCTTTTCAAGTTATTGCTGTTTTTAAGGGGTAGCAGCAAGAATTATGTAAATCATTTTAAGCAGAGACATCACAGGATAATGCTGTCTTTCCAATATAGTTATTAGCAGTTTTCTTCATTTTCTAGGCCTTTTTGGCTGATGTAGAATATTGGGTATTTTTCTGGGGTCAATGTGTAGCAACTCTGGGTCTTTTTCTTGAGCAGAACCTGATAAGGAATTGTGTTTTTCATTTCATAGTGTATTTTAGATTATTTTTTCCTAAATTTATTACTTTTCCTGCATATGCCTTATAACATTTCTTAAGACTTGTCCACTAACACAGACTCTTAAGGTTATTCTGTATTCTTTTTCCCTTTGGGGTAGCTTCCCACTGTCTGGAGAGATTTGTGTATCTTGGAGCCTGAAACTTCACCGTGCACTCCTTCCTCATAATAATTTATAAACCTATTTGGTGGAGTCTGCTCCAGGATGAATTCTTAAGTAATCTTGAATAATTAAATGAGTAAAACCAAATATGACCAAACCTATATCTTGAGATGCCCTAAGAGAATCTTAACAGGAAGGCTACAATGGAATGTGACAATTGCCTGCATTGTCTGTCTAGGTTGAAAAACCAAGAAGTTTACATCCACTGGATTTTATTCCATTTAATTAACTATTTATCAACTCAAATAATTCAGGAACCATGCAATAGGTTATTTTTGTTTTAGTCTTGAATCATCTAATTTTGCTCAACTTGCTCAACATGGAGGGTAGATCCACCAATTGACCCCCATTTGGACCAATTATAAATGAGGGCCACATCTATAATTGTTTGGTTCTATTTTTATTCTTAGAGTCCTGTGGAATTTACAGATGCACATATGGACATTATTTAGTATTACAGAGGTATCTTCATCTGCTTTGCTAATTTGAATATGAGCAAGACTGAGTTGAATGTTCTTAGAACTTCTTAGATATATATTCCTCTATATAGCTTATATCTTTACAAATTTTATGAATATGTTAAACTATCACAGGTAACCTACCTGAAAATGTGTACATCTATTATGTATCAATAAAAAAATAGACGTTGCATTTTCAACTTTTTAGGGAGTAGAGCCATGACATCTGGGTAGCAATTCATCTGCAGAAGAAATTAATGTGGAAATGTGGGTGGAAATACGGGTATTTAAGGGAAGAGTCATATCTTGATATGTTCGAATTGCTAGAAATAATGACTTAATAAGCTTAAAACCAATATTCAATTGTTTATTATAAGTAGATTAGGAATTGAATTAAGAAAATGATTTGCAGCTGACGGACAAAAGGGAACAGAGACAGTAGAGAAGTGGATCAGAAAAACCTAAAATTTACTGCAAAATGTGCTGCCTAGAAGGCTGGCCCTTTAAGATGAGGAGACTATCTTTCTGGAACTTCACTCATCCCCCAGCATGACTCTGCTGTGAGATTACTAAGCAAACAAGGCTTGCCCTCTCAGAGAGAATGGAGAACGTCTAAATCTCATTAAGAGAGAAAAAAATCTCTCAGGAAAAGATAAGGAGAAAAATATCTCCTTTCTTCTGTCACTCAGTATGTCAGAAGCACCAGACCATCTGAGCACAAGGCTTCTTGAGTGTCCATTACCACTCCTGTGATTTGTGTATGTGGTCTAATTGGGGTTTGCTTTGACATCCTACTCCTAGACTGTGTTCCCTGTCCCACACTCTGTTAAGATCATAAATAACTTAGAGGAATAATAGTAAGAGGTAAATCATTCTAATTAACATAGTTAAAGAAATAGTTTGGTTAGAAAACACAAGCCTGGCTTGGCACCCATAGCTCAGTGGTTAGGGTACCAGCCACATACACCAAGGCAGGCAGGTTCAAACCCAGCCCAAGCTTGCTAAAAACAATGACAACTACAACAAGAAAATAGCCAGGCATTGTGGTGGGTGCCTATTGTTCCAGCTACTTGGGAGGCTGAGGCTTAAGCCCAAGAGCTAGAGGTTGCTGTGAGCTGTGACACCACAGAGGACAACATAGTCAGACTCTGTCTCAAAAAAAAATAATAATAATAATAAGGAAAGAAAATGCAAGCCCAGCAAGAACCATGACTTAACAGTTTAGCCTTTCCCCCATTAGATTAATGATTAAAACAATGGTATTATATAAGAATGGAACTAACCTGGGGCTGTTCCACAGTCCTCACACTTTGAAGGTGGACAGACCCCTGACCCAGCTACTCTTAAAAAAACTTTCTTTTTTAAGCAGAAAGGGGGAAGGAGGGATGGGGATGGCAGAAGGAAGAGCAGAGAGAGGAAAGGGGGTGGTCTCGGTGTGTGACACACCTTTTGGGGGCAAGACACAAGTATAAGAGGGACTTTACCTAACAAATGCAATCAGTGTAACCTTGTTTCTTATACTCTCAAGGAATTCCCAACAATAAAAAAAAATTTTTTTTTAACTTTCTTTTTGAGTTCAGACTTTTCATTTTTCCCTCATCCTCTCATCTTTGTCAGCCACTGGGAGGGAACTCACAGTATAGTTTGGGGCTGGTCCACAACAAATAATGACTGATATTTACTCAGGAGAAAGAAAACTGTCATTACTAGGTAAGACACACAGGAAACAATTCACAGTAGGCAAGATTTTTGCATCTTGTACTGCTATAAATTCATATTACTGACTGATATTGGGAACAACTATATGTAAATTCTACAAATCATGCATAGCAGGGATCTTTTCAAGTGCTCATCATACTTATCTCATCTTCCAGAATTCCATAATTAATCTGAAAATGTAACTGAAAGGGCAATAAGTATAGTGTCCCTACTGTGTATCAGACTTTATGCTGAGTACTTTATGTGCATTATATCATTTAATCCTAAAAACAATATAATAAGGTAGATACCATCATTATCCCCAAGATATAGGCATAAGCCACACAATGATATTTCTATCAACAATGGACTGTATATAGGATAGTGATACCATAAGATTATAATAGAGCTAAATTTCTTGTCCCATGATGTTGTGGCCATTGTAATGTTGTATCCCAATGCATTACTCATGTGTTTGAGGTGATCCTGGTGTTAACAAATGTACTGAATTACCAACCATATACAAGTATGTGCATACAATTACATACAGTGTGTAATACTTGGTGATGATTACAAATGACTATGTTACTGATTTGTGTATTTACTATGCTATAGTTTTTGTTGTTATTTTAGAGTGTACACCTTATATATTTAAAATTTGATTGTAAAATAGCTTCAGGCAGGGTCTTCAGGAGATATTCTAGAACAGGGCATTGGTACTATAGTTATTGCCTCTGAAGACCTTCCAAGGGGGACAAAATGTGGTTTAGGTCTTAGCTTTTAGAAAAAAAGCTTTAAAAATTAAAATAAAATTTAATTTAAAAATAGAGAAAGTTTGTAAACTAAGGCTATGAGAAAAATATTTTTGTATACCTGTACTTGAAAGGTTTCAGCAGAGAGATCTGCAGTCATTCTAATGTTCTTCCCCTTGTTGGTTATGGTTTTCTTATGTCTTACAGCTTGCAGAATTTTATCCTTCATATTAACTTTGGTGAAGTTAATTATAATGTGTGTATGAGAATTTTTATTTGGGTTGAGTCATGCCGGGGTTCTGAAACTGTCTGCTATCTGAATTTCAGAATCTCTTGGCATGTCTGGAAAATTTTCTTTGATTATTTCATGAAGTAAAGCATCTGTATCACAGCAACCTCATCCCCTTCAGGTATTCCTATAAGGCGACTATTCCTAATATTCCTTAGTGAATATTAGATCTCTTTGAATTATCCCAGAGCTCTCTGAAAGAATGACTCATTTTTGTTCTCCACTTTTTTCCTCTTTGAGCATTTGGGAGTGCTCAAAAGTTTGTCTTCAATGTCAGAGATCCTTTCTTCTGCCTGCTCCATTCTGTCACTGAGAGATTCTACTGTATTTTTCAGATCTTTGAGGGCTGCAAAGTGTGTCAAAATCTGGTCATTTTGTCTTTGAATTTGTTGAATTCTTGAAACATCTTTTGAATTATGGCTTGAAATTCTAATTCCATCTTTTCCTCCATTCTGTTGATCTTATTTGCTACCCAAATTCTGAACTCAATTTCTGACATCTCAGCCATTTGTTTATGAATAGGATCTTGTACTGTGTCTGCCTTATCCTTCCTTGGGGGAGTTGATCTACTCTGATTATTCATGTTGCCAGAGTTTTTCTGCTGATTCTGCCTCGTGATTGTTTTTCACCATTGGCTAGGTGGGCAGGTAAGGTGAAATTGGATTGGGAGTTCCTGGAGTTGTGGTTAACCAGCCCTTTGTTAAGGATCTGGGACTGATGACTGCAGATTTTACCCTTTAGCTTTGAAAAGGACCTGTACAGTATTACAGTCTGAGGCTAAGGAAACCTGCTTGGTGTGGTGGGGTTAGGTGGCTCTGTCTTGTATTCAGCTGGTTCTTATCTGATCCTAGTGGATCAGTGACTCTGGTGAAGTCTTAGCTGAAGTTTGCTTTCTTGGAGTCGCAGCTTGCCTCAGCAGAGGTGACCTGTACTTATCATTCTTCTCTCTTAGCTCAGCCCCCAGTCTTCAGCTAATTGGGTACTTTCTGGATGTTATCCTTCCCTCTGGACAGGAGCTTCTGTTGGAGGGTGCCTCCAGTCGCCCATCTTGCCCCTCCTCCTATTTTTATTTTCATTTCTTTTTTGAGACAGAATCTTATTGTCACCCTGGCAGATTGCCATGGCATCATATCTCACAACAACCTCAAATTCTTAGGTTCAAATAATCTGCCTGCCTCAGCCTCCTGAGTAGCTGAAAGTACAGGCACCTGCCACAATGCCCAGCTAGTTTTTCCATTTATAATAGATATGAGATCTCACTCTTTCTCAGCTCGGTTTTTCTGAGCTCAGGTTGGTCCAAGTGATCTACCCGCCTTGGTCTCCCAGAGTGCTACAAGTATGAGCCCCCAGGACCCACCCAGAAACCAGTCTTTCTGAAAGCCTTGCTCCACTGTTGATTTCAACTCACTGCTTGACAATGACCACCTTCCTTTTGTGATTTTGACACAACAACTGACCAGCATTCTTTCCTGCTAAAAGGCTACCTGACCATGGACTGATTCTGGCCTGTTTATAGGGCTGTGTACTGAGTGCCTTCATGTCATACATAACATGATGTATGTAACATACATGTTAGCTTACTCCAAATGCACACACACCCTCGTGAATATTCATAGCCTCTCCTATAACCTGTTAAATATGTACATTTAACCAACCAGTTCAGCATAAACTGTCCTACCTTTCCTTCTTCAAAGTGACTGCTTTTTGGTTTTATCTGGAGGCTCTGCTTCCTATCTATATGTTGTGATACCCCCTTTGAGAAATAAAGCTACTTTTTAAATTTAGATTTTCTGACACTGTCAGCCAACATATCCTAGGCCTTCACATTCACTCATCACTCACTCACTGACTCACCCAGGGAAACTTACAGTTTTGCAAGCTCAGTTCATTGTACGTGACCTAAACAGTTACACAATTTTTTTTACACCATGTTTTTACTGTACCTTTGCTATGTTTAGAAATCTTTAAAAACACAAAAACTCATCATTATATTACAATTGCCTACAGTATCCAGTACAGTAACATGCTGTACAGGTTTGTAGCCTAGGTGTGTCAATGGAAAAGAACCCAACTTTGTAAAATAATTTTAAAAGTTTTGTTCTGAGCTGAATATGTGTGGTCATGGCCCAGAGAGCTTCATCCAAGAAGCCTTGCACAAGTGTAACTCCATGGTTGGGTTACAGTTTGGTTTTATGCATTTCAAAGAAACGGGATTACCTGTAAAGTTATAAATCAATACCTAGAAGGCATAGTACATTGGTTTGGTCTGTGAAGGTAGGACATCTCAAAGCAGGAAGTTCAGGTCATAGGTAGGTTTAAAGATTCTTTGATTTGTAATTGGTTAGAGAAATGAAGTTTGTCTGAAGGCTTAGAATGTTTTATGTTAAAATAAGGAAGTGTGTTAGTCAGAGAGGAATCACTGGACATACACTGCATAATCACACTCATGTGATCTGCTAAATAAATTGATAAGCTGTATGTGTGGTTTAAGCTTTCTCTTATAAAGCCTTGGACCTGTTAGTGAGTTACAAAGTGAGAAGAGACACTAAGAAAGGGGCTTCAAGGAAAGCCTGGCCTGCTGAACCAGGAGGTCTGGAGGGCCCATAAGAATGTGGGCACATGGGTAACCAGCGATCAATAGAAAGAGACAATAATCAATGTCCAATAGAAAAGGTTATAATGCCTGGATACACAGAGAGGCCAATGAAAGACTTGCAAACAATTTCAAATGAGAGGGTATTTTTACCCCTGCACTACCTTTGCATCTTTGTCTCTCTCACGTTTTCTCCTCCATGAGAACTACTCGCTTCCAACTCTCTTTGGAAGTGCTCTAAACTTTCTCTTTGTTCTTCTTAAATAAAATCTCACTTTGTTACCTTGAAACTTGTGCAGGTGACTGTTGCTCTCTATCCACACTGCCTGTGCCACTCCAGTTTTATTTTTGGTTTCCACTCATTTTTGCTTTCTATTATTGCCATGCCTTAGTTGAACTTTCTAGCTCAGCTGAGTAATCAAACCAGGTCAACTGGGTTTGGGGAATGGGGATCCCTGACCCCCAACACAAAGAATATTTCCAAGAAAGGAGGTATCATGATGAGGCATGTCTGACTTCCCTCCTCATGGTCAGCAACTAAACTTTAGGGTATTTCTTGGATACCCTGGGCCAAGAAGGAGTCCATTCAGTCATTTGGGGGGCTTAAGATTTCATTTTAGTTCACAGGAGAAATAAGCTATACCATACTGTCCAGGTATGTAGTAGGGTATATTACCTACGTTTGTGTGAGTATACTCTATGATGTTTGCCCAACAATTACATCACCTAATGCTGCACTTCTCAGAACATGTTCCTGTTGTTAAGTGATTTATTATTCTACAGATCAGGAAAGTGAGGATCAAAGAATTTAAAGAACTTCATAAGATCACATAATTAGTAAAGGGTAGAGTTGCCATTTCACCTCAGCTCTACCTGTCTTCCAGGCCTTCCAGTCAGCTCCATATATCTTTTATCTTGGTCCAATTGTGTCCAAAGAAGGAAAACTCATTAGAAGTAGGAAAGAGAATGATTGAAACAGAAACTTTAGATCAGGTTGTATAAAATGTCAAAAGGTGGTGACTTTGTAAAAAAGCAATCATCTCTCCTCTGACTTTCCCTAAGCCATCACTAGATCTTAAGTTGTTCTGAGCTGCCTCTTCTAAAAAATGTTCTATTATAAAGTTTGATAACAGGGTGGCACCTGTGGCTCAAAAGAGTAGGACGCTGGCCCCATATACCAGAGGTAGTCTTTTTTTTTGGCCTCTGCCAAAAAACTGGAAAAAAAAAAACAAAAAAACAACAAAGTTTGATAACATGGTTGTGACATAATAAGAAGTATATTTGCTCATTGTCCCGTGTTCCTGGCTCACAGCTCCTAAAACACTTGGAATTTCCTGAGTGATAAGTATGTCTTTTGTTATTCATAATGAGTGTTTTAGATGCTTTTAGTTTATGTTAATGAGATGATTTAGGATGGGGCCACATAGATACTCTTAGGGTAAGAACTTTTGTATTATTTGGATGGAGTTGAAATACATTCTTCTTAGTAAAGCATCACAAGAATGGAGAAGCAAGAATCCGATGTACTCAATTCTGATATGAGGATAATTGATGCTAGGAAGTGGTGTGGGGAGGAGAAATGAGGGAGGGGAGAGAGGGAAGGAATGAAAGGGGTGTGGGGCCACTGTGCTGTGACACACCTCTTGGGGGCAGGGCACTATTAATAGAGGGACTTCACCCAGCAAACACAAGGTCATTGTACCATCAATGATTCCCCAACAAACAATAATAATCATGATAATAATAATAATATCAGTCAGTACAAAGACCAAGTAATTAAAGGATTGAAACTTTCAGCCCCACTTCCCAACCTCTAGGAAGGAGGAGGTGGGGCTAGAGATAAGCTCTATGAAAACTCCAGAGAAATGAGATTTGATGAATTTTTGTATTTTAATACTTCAAGGTACTGGGCCAGCGGTGCCCTCAGAAAGGGCATGGAAGCTCTAGGTAACCTCTCCTCTATACCTTGCCCATGCATCTCTTCCATCCGGCTATTCTTGAGTTGTTTCCTTTATAAGATACTAGATAGCATGAGTGAAGTGTTTCTCTGAATTTTGTAAGCCATTCTAGCAAACTATTGAAGCTGAGGAGGTTGCTTATTTATAGTAAACTGGTGGCCCACACTTGTGACTGGCATCTGAAATAAGAGAAGTCTTATGGGCCTAAGCCCTTAATCTGTGGGAGTCTGATGCTAACTCTAGGAGGATGATGTCATAATTTAATTAAATTTGTTCTGGGGTTAACACAGCCACCATGAACCCTTTCCCCTCCTCCTCCTCTCCTTCTAAGAAAAAGACACAAAGTATTTGGCTAGCCCCACCCCCCCTGAGAAGTTCACACCAAAGAAGTTCACTTTCCAGGCAAGCTGTGGAATTTGCCCATCCCTTATGGCCCCATAAGGGGTCTTTAACTGCCCCCACCCCCACCCCCGCAAGTGTAGACTCCAACTTTGCATTGCCCAACCAGGTCATCCAATCCTTTCCATAAACCTGGCCTGAATGTCTCTGCTCCAGTCTTGTCTCTGGTGCCACTGCTTACATCTTTCAAAATTGTAGGATGCCCATCTGGTATCAGAGAATTGGTCAAGTGTGGGGGGAAGCCCACATAGCTGATGTCAGAAGTGTTCAGTGTGAGTATAGAGAAATTGTGTTTTCCAGAATAGTTTATTTACAAAGTTGTACAATCAGCAAAGGTCATAAAGTATGGATTGTTCTCAACATACCATCATGTAAACAAATAGTGCTGACAGTTTTGACCCAAGGTTATAGGGAAAATTATTATTTGAGAGCCCTGATATCATTTGTACAAACTGCCCAAGTGAAATAAAGGATATTATATCACATTTACTTCTATATTTTCCCTTATGTATTTCTCTATGCTATTTTTAACATGGAAATTCTCACTCCCATAATTTCCTTCCCTAGGGGGAATCTGAGATGGCAGCAATATTCATCGAAAAGATTTGGGTCACAATAGTTAAACAGAAAGGATCTTTTTGATGAAAATAGATGTATGAAAAGAGACATTAAAAGTGATTAACTGCTCTGTGTTAATTTGGCAGTAAATTATCTGGAAATAAGCCTCTGAAAATTCACTGTCACTGAGTTGTTAGACTTTATGTTAACCCAACTTCTCGGAGCAAATGACTGAATGAGGAAAAACATATAGAATTATATTCAAAACAACTAGGTGATGGAATTCTCGGTTTTTAGCTTATCAATGGAAGCCATAGAAATAAGGGTTCTGTTTGTTTCTTTTGTTTTGTTTTGTTTGTTTGTTTTTTAGTACAAGCCACAAGCCAAGCTGGTCATCTTTGCTCCTGAGTTTAGGCTTCCCACACTGATATTGATGATACAGGTTCCCCCAACTCAAGGCTTGATAGGGACCCCTATTTTCTAGGTTTGGGTAAGCTCAGAAATCAGCCTCATCACAGACTCCATCTCCAGACACAAATAATTTCTTCACAAGCCAGATTCTCTGGACTCCAAACAAGGTCATGATAAAAAGCAGCCTGATTAGTATGTCATCTGGGCTGCCCCTTCTAGAGCAGGAAACACACACCCTACCACTTTGCCCGGGGAACTGACTTCAGGTACCACATTCTTCTGCACGATGGCAGCTTTAAAATTATTTTCTGCCTGAAGATCCCTGGAAGATTGTGACCTGTTCTAGAAATATATTTCATCTCCCCAACCCTCCCGCCACCTGCAATATAGGAAAAGTAGTATATAAACCCTACGCAGAGGCCTACATGGGCTTCCCATTTGGGTGTCCCCTTCAGCTTGCCAGAAAAGCTCTAACTTTCTCTTTCACTTATCTGTCTCTATATTTCAATAAAATCTGTCCTTTCACTTACTTGCATAGTCCATGGATTCTTTCCTTGACTCTCTAAGATTAAGGACCTGGCACAGAGAAATTCTGGTTAATTTCTATGTAGTGATCCTTAACCCTAGAATTATGCAAGGAACTTGTTCCACATCTCTCTAACTCTTGGAGGAAGAGTGTGTGTGTCCAGGAGCTCAGCCCAGGACTAAACTCCCAGGAAGTGAGCCACAAGTTATATAGGATGAGCATGTTGTTTGTGGAGGTCATGTGTTTCGGTCAAAAGCACTCCAGTTTAGGTGTCAGGCGGGACTGGCTTTGAATGCCAGATTTTCGTTCCTACAGCTGCACTTTTCATTTAAAAATTAGAGAGAATGTTGCCTTTAATCACCCACTGACATTTTGTCTGTCTTAGCATACTGCATGTGCCCTGCAGCCTCACCTAACTGTAGTAGTCTCTGTTAGAAAAGATAGCTTGTGCCTGTTCCTGGTGATTCAAAGTTGCCCTTAACAAGATTATCTGGAAGCTGCAAAGAACTGGAAATCAATAGAACAATCATTCCACTCATGCAACTTTGATTTTCTTAAGCTTCTCTCAGATGTACCTCAAGTTGTTTTTCCCCTTTTTATATAAAAATATGAAAGATACAAAATATATAATATGTACAAGATATAGGTGTGATGTATTTATACACATGTATGTTGTACATCCTACTCAGAGCTGACATCCTACATCCTACTCACAGTTATTTTCCTCACGTTTCTTGGGATTAGAAAAGAAAAAGAAATATGGAATCTCAATTATGTATTTTTCCATTGAAATGCATTTTCTAGCATTTTCATATATTCATAACACACTTTAGAAATAGAAACAGTAAAAAAAAGTATAAAAAATATTGGAAATATTCTACTACCACAGTCTTCTCACTCTCATCACATTCCCACCAAAGAAAAGGTGCTAAGAGCTTAGGGACATTTGCACTAGATTGTTTATCACAGCTCAATTTACAATCACCAAGATGAGGAATCAACCCAAATGCCCATTAACCCACGAATGGATTAATGAACCGTGGTATATGTAAAGCATAGAATACTATTCAGCCATAAAAAGATAGAGAATTTACACCTTTTTTCTTCCTCTTTTTTTTTTATTGTTCAATCATAGCTGTGTACATTAGTGCAATCGCCGTACCCATTCTAAGATGCACCATAGATGTGGCCCCACCCATTACCCTCCCTCCACCAAAACCTCCCCCCTCCCTTCCCCTTCCTTGGCCGTTTCCCCATAGTCTTGTGCTATAGTTGGGTTATAGTCTTCATGTGAAAGCTATAATTTAGCTTCATAGCAGGGCTGAGTACATTGGATACATTTTCTTTCCTTCCTGAGATACTTTGCTAAGAAAAATATGTTCCAGCTCCATCCATGTAAACATGAAAGAGGTAAATTCTCCATCTTTCTTTAAGGCTGCATAGTATTCCATGGTATACATGTACCACAATTTGCTAGTCCATTCGTGGGTCAATGGGCACTTGGGCTTCTTCCATGACTTAGCAATTATGAATTGGGCTGCAATAAACATTCTGGCACAGATGTCTTTGTTATATTGTGAGTTTTGGTCTTCTGGGTATAAACCTAGTAAAGGAATTATAGGATCGAATGGCAGGTCTATTTTTAGGTCTCTAAGTGTTCTCCAAACACCCTTCCAGAAGGAACATATTAGTGGGCATTCCCACCAGCAGTGTAGAAGTGTGCCCTTTCCTCCACATCCACGCCAACATTTCTGGTTTTGGGATTTTGTTATGTGGGCTACTCTTACTGAGGTTAGGTGATATCTCAGAGTAGTTTTGATTTGCATTTCTCTGATGATTAAGGATGATGAGCTTTTTTTCATGTGTTTATAGATCTTCCATCTGTCGTCTTTAGACAAGTTTCTCTTCAAGTCCCTTGCCCACCCTGAGATGGGGTCATGTGTTCTTTTCTTGTTAATACGTTTGAGTTCTCTGTGGATTCTGGTTATTAGACCTTTATCGGAGGTATAACCTGCAAATATTTTCTCCCATTCTGAGGGCTGTCTGCTTGCTTTACTCACTATGTTCTTGGCTGTGCAGAAAATTTTTAGTTTGATCAGGTCCCAGTAGTGTATTTTTGATACTGCTTCAAATGCCTGGGGAGTCCTCCTCATAAAATATTCACCCAGGCCAATTCCTTCAAGAGTTTTCCCTGCACTTTCTTCAAGTATTTTTATAGTTTCATGTCTTAAGTTTAAATCTTTTATCCAGTGAGAGTCTTTCTTAGTTAATGGTGAAAGGTGTGGGTCCAGTTTCAATCTTCTACAGGTTGCCAGCCAGTTTACCCAGCACCATTTGTTAAATAGGGAATCTTTTCCCCACTGAATGTTTTTAATTGGCTTGTCAAAGATCAAATAACGGTAAGTAGCTGGATCTATCTCTTGGTTCTCTATTCTTTTCCAGACATCTACTTCTCTGCTTTTGTGCCAGTACCACAGTGATCAATGGATCACTATGGATTTATAGTACAGTCTCAGGTCTGGTAGCGTGATTCCTTTAGCTTTGTTTTTATTGCTCAGTATTATTTTGGCTATTCGAGGTTTTTTCTGATTCCATATAAAACGAAGTATTACTTTTTCAAGACCTTTAAACTATGACAATGGAGCTTTAATAGGAATTGCATTGAAATTATATATTGCTTTGGGCAGCATGGACATTTTAACAAGGTTGATTCTTCCCAGCCATGAGCATGGTATGTTTTTCCATCTGTTAACATCTTTGGCTACTTCTTTTCTTAGAGTTCCATAGTTCTCTTTGTAGAGATCTTTCACGTCCTTTGTTAGGTATACTCCCAAATATTTCATCTTCTTTGGCACTACTGTGAAAGGAATAGAGTCCTTGACTGTTTTCTCGGCATGGTTATTGTTGGTATATATAAAGGCTACAGATTTATGGGTGTTGATTTTGTAGCCTGAGACATTGCTATATTCCTTGATCACTTCTAAAAGTTTTATAGTAGAATCCCTAGTGTTTTGCAGATATACGATCATATCATCTGCAAAGAGTGAAAGTTTGATCTCTTCTGACCCTATGTGGATACCCTTGATCGCCTTTTCTTCCCTAATTGCAATGGCTAAAACTTCCATTACAATGTTAAAGAGCAATGGAGACAATGGGCAACCTTGCCCGGTTCCTGATCTAAGTGGAAATGATTTCAATTTAACTCCATTCAATACGATATTGGCTGTGGGTTTGCTGTAGATGGCTTCTATTAGTTTAAGAAATGTCCCTTCTATACCAATTTTCTTAAGTGTTCTGATCATGAAGGGATGCTGGATATTATCAAAAGCTTTTTCTGCATCAATTGAAAGAATCATATGGTCTTTATTTTTTAGTTTGTTTATGTGTTGAATTACATTTATAGATTTATGTATATTGAACCAGCCTTGAGACCCTGGGATAAATCCCACTTGGTCATGGTGTATAATTTTTTTGATGCGTTGTTGGATTCTGTTTGTTAGGATCTTATTGAGTATTTTAGCATCAGTATTCATTAGTGATATTGGTCTATAATTTTCTTTTCTTGTTGGGTCTTTCCCTGGTTTGAGGATCAAGGTGATGTTTGCTTCGTAGAATGTGCTGGGTAATATTCCTTCTTTTTCTATATTTTGAAAGAGGTTTAGTAGTATAGGTACTAGTTCTTCTTTAAATGTTTGGTAGAATTCTGACGTAAAGCCATCTGGTCCTGGGATTTTCTTTTTAGGGAGATTTTGTATAGTTGATGCTATTTCAGAACTTCATATAGGCCTGTTCAACATTTCCACTTCGTTCTGGCTAAGTATTGGTAGGTGGCGTGCTTCCAGGTACTGGTCGATTCTTTCAGATTTTCATATTTGTGAGAGTAGAGTTTCTTGTAGTATTCGTTAAGGATTTTTTGAATTTCTAAGGGGTCTGTTGTTATTTCATCATTACCATTTCTGATTGATGAAATTAGGGATTTTACTCTTTTTTTCCTGGTTAGGTTGGCCAAAGGTTTATCTATTTTATTGATCTTTTCAAAAAAACAGCTTTTGAATTTATTGATCTATTGTATAATTCTTTTGTTTTCAATTTCATTTAATTCTGCTCTGATTTTGGTTATTTCTTTTCTTCTGCTGCATTTGGGGTTGAAGTGTTCTTCTTTCTCCAGTTGCTTGAGATGTTCCGTTAAGTTATTGACTTCCTCTCTTTCTGTTTTCTTGAGGAAGGCTTGCAGTGCTATAAATTTCTCTCTCAGGACTGCCTTTGCAGTATCCCAGAGGTTCTGGTAATTCATGTCTTGATTGTTGTTTTGTTCCAAAAATATGGTGATTTCCTTCTTAATCTCGTCTATAACCCATGTATCCTTCAGCATAGGTTGTTTAACTTCCATGTTTTTGTATGGGTATGCAGGTTCCTGTTGTTATTTAGTTCAACTTTTATTCCATGATGGTCTGAAAAGATGCAAGGAATAATTTCTATTTTTTTAAATTTGCTGAGGTTAGATTTGTAGCCTAGGATGTGTTCAATTTTGGAGTATGTTCCATGGGCTAATGAGAAGAATGTGTATTCAGTTTTTTTTGGATGAAATGTTCTGTAGATGTCTGTTAAGTCCAGATGTTGAATGGTTGAGTTTAAATCTAAAATTTCTTTGCTTAGCTTCTTTTAGCCTCCTAAAATTTAGATTCTATCCTGGACTGCTAAAGGGGTGTTAAATTCTCCAACTACTATTGAAGTGGAGGAAATCGAGTTGCTCATGTCTGTTGGAGTTTCTCTTATAAATTGAGGTGCGTTGTGGTTGGGTGCATAAATATTAATAATTGAGATCTCATCATATTGAGTATTACCTTTAACAAATATGAAGTGTCCATCCTTATTCTAAATTATTTCAGTTGGTTTAAAGCCTATTGCGTCTGCAAACAGGATTGCAATGCCTGCTTTTTTCTGCTTTCCATTTGCCTGGAATATAGATGACCATCCCTTCACCTTGAGTCTATATCTGTCTTTTAATGTAAGATGCGATTCTTGGATGCAGCAGATATCTGCCTTGAGTTTGTGTATCAACCTATGCCTCTTTAAACCATTCACATTAATTGAGAATATTGATAAGCCTTTCGAGAGACCGGTGGACATTTTTAATCCTTTTGCAACTGTGGAAGTTGGAATTTGATCAACAATTTTTTGGGTGGGTTTACTTTTGTGGTGGAGAATTACACCGGTCTTTATGGAGGATAGGTCTAAGAATGTCCTGGAGAGCTGGTTTAGTTGTGGCAAATTTCTTCAACATGTGAACGTCATTGAAGTATTTAATTTCTCCTTCATAAATGAAGCTCAGTTTAGCTGGGTACAGGATCCTGGGTTGAAAGTTGTTTTGTTTTAGGAGATTAAAAGTCAATGACCATCCTCTTTTAGCTTGAAAGGTTTCAGCAGAGAGATCTGCAGTTATTCTGATATTCTTCCCCTTGTAGGTAATGGTTTTCTTTCATCTGGCAGCTTTCAGAATTTTCTCCTTCATATTAACTTTAGTGAAATTGATTATGATGTGTCTGGGGGATGTCTTATTTGGGTTGAGTCGTGCTGGAGTTCTGAAACTGTCTGCTATCTGAATTTCAGATCTCTTGGCATGTCTGGAAAGTTCTCCTTCATGATCTCATGGAGAAGAGACTCTGTGCCTTGTGAAGCCACTTCATCACTTTCGGTGATCCCTAAAAGACGACTATTGGTTTTCTTCAAATTATCCGAGAGCTCTCTGAGAGAGTGGTCTGTTTTTGCTCTCCATTTCTCTTCTTCTTTGAGGGTTTAGGAGCGTTCAAAAGCTTTGTCTTCAATGTCAGAAATCCTTTCTTCTGCTTGTTCCATTCTGTTACTGAGGGATTCTACTGTGTTTTTCAGATCTTTGAGGGATGCAACTTCTTGTCTCAATGTGTTGAAATCTTTGGTCATTTGGTCTTTGCATCCGTTGAATTCTTGAGATAACTTTTGGAATTGTAATTCAATCTTATTTGCTATCCAGATCCTGAATTCAATTTCTGACATCTCAGCTATTTGTTTGTGCATGGGATCTTGTGCTGTTTCTGCCCCATTGATCCTTGGGGGAGTTGATCTACTCTGATTATTCATATTGCCAGAGTTTTCTGTTGATTTCACCTCATAATTGTTTTTCACCGTTGCCTCTGGCTGTCCTCAGAGTTGGGGAGGTATCTCTCCAAGATTAGCCCTCAGCAGGATCACTCTATTGTTGCTGGATCTTTATAGGGAGTGACCCTGTGTAGTTCCTCTGGGGCTGCTCTAGCTAGGGAGTTCTGGTTGTGGAAGCAGCTCTGGTTTGTGACACACCCGGATCCAGCAACAGGGCTGGGGGTGGTACGCACGGTTCTGGGAGTGCCAGGCACCCAGTGACTTTGGCACAGAGAGCCCAAGACTCCAGCAGTCTCTGGCCAGGAGAAGAGCTCTGCGCAGAGTCAGGGAGGTCTCCAAAGGGCACGCAGCTACCAGAGTCCCTGTCCAGATGAACAGGCTAGTGTGGAAGCTGGGAGGACACAGGAGGGAGGACGCAGGGTTGTGTGGCTCCTGCAGTTCCTGGTCAGGGAATGTGGAGGCCCAGTGGGTGCGGGTCACGGGTCGGGGGTTGCTGCAGAGCTCTTATGGAGGTCTGGGCAGCTCCAAGCCCAGTAGTTTGAGGTTGCTATGAGCCGTGACGTCACGGCACTCTACCCAGGGCAACAGCCCAAGGCTCCAGTGTGCCAAAACTGTCTCACTCTACCTCTAAGGATTAAGTCTGTAAGGCAGCTCAGTCCCCGCCTTTAGGCTGCTCAGTCAGCAGGTTACTTTGACCCGCCCAATCCTTGCTCTGAGACCCTGAGGGTGGAGCTTGCCTGGGCAGTTCTTTCACAATGGCTTCCTGTGCCCAGCTCAGTGGCTCAGTCTGGGGCCCCAGACAATGCCCAAAGTTCTCCACACTCCTGCTCAAGCTCTCCCCAAGGCAGTTCAACTGAGTGCCAAGTCCAAGAACACCAAAACAGTTCACAGGTAAGGACTTTCTGGTTTGCATTCTCACTGCTGCTTGTACTCACGGTTGCCGGCGTGATTATGTGGATCAAACACACGCAACCACTTGCCAGTTTTCCACTGTTTTTGTCCTCATCTTGGGTTCCAGAAGTCCCTTGCTGGCTCCCTGTATCCTCAAAGGGATGATTATAGGCAGATCCCACTGGCCAGAGTCTTGTCTCCCCAGACTGGAGTCTTGTCTCCCCAGACTCGCTGTTCCCAGTTGCAGGGAAGCTGTTACTCGGCCACCATCTTTAATCTCTCCTACATCTTTTATAATAACCTGGAGTTGGAGAACATTTTTCTTAATAAAGTATCACAAGAATGGAAAAGTAAGTATCCAATGTACTCAATACTAACATGAAGCCAGTACATGAACAAATACATGCCCACACAAGAAAAAAGTTCAATTAATTCAATTTGGAGGGAAGAGGGAAGGAGAGGGGGGAATTGGTGTGCTCCCACATAACAGACACATGTAAAGGGTACATGACACACCTCCTGGTGGAGGAGCATAATTACAACACGGATTTTACCTAACAAACATGGACAATGTAACCTAATTGATTATAACCTCATATTAATTTGAAAAAAAAAAATACTAAGAGCTGACAAGTAATGTAGAATTCTGCTGGTTGCAAGTGTCCTGGCAGACACAAGGGACACCTGACAGCCTGGCAACAAAGTGAGAACCAAAAAACTTTGAAAACAGAGGACAACTCTTTTTAAAAGTGGATCAGTCTAGGCCACTCAGCAAAGAGACACCTCTTACCCACCTTGACAGTCATTATAGACATCGCTGTATTATAATAAGGGTATTTTTTCCCCAAAAAGATAATTCAGCTATCAATAAACTATTAAATTTTATTTAACCTATGTTGCTTAAGAAAGCTGTGAAAATATCTGAGACTATATTAGATGGAAATTTAAACTATTCTGGCATTTGATGGAATAATCTTTCAGTACATAGAAAATTAATTTCACTTGATCAGCTCATTCTAGGGCAGTAGTTCTCAACCTTCCTAATGACCCTTTAATACAGTTCCTCATGTTGTGGTAACCCTCAACCATAAAATTATTTTCATTGATACTTCATAACTGTAACTTTTGCTACTGTCATGAATTGTAATGTAAATATCTGGTATTAGTTGACCCCTATAAAAGGATTGTTTGACCCCTGGTATTACTTTGGTAGGGTAATAAAGGCATCTCAGTCTTTGATAAGCTCTACAGTGAATCTCACAGTATTTTTAATGTGAGCCTTTTTCCTCTTAAAAAATATGCATTTGTCTTGTCCTATTGGGGCTTATAATTCTGAATACTGTTCAGTTGAGGGCCATGAGGGTTTCTCTGTATCAGTTACTGCTTTGACCACCTGAATACATAGCTCATTGGCCTTTCTTGTGATCTTACCAGATTTCAGCACATTGGTATATCTATGGCACCTGGAGTACCTGGGATGAGTTCACTGACATCTACACTCTATGTAGATGTAGAAAAAGGGCGGAACCTGTGGCTCAAAAGAGCAGGGCACCAGCCCCATTATGCCAGAGGTAGGGGGTTCAAGCCCAGCCCTGGCCAAAAACTGCCCCCCCCGCCCCCCCCAAAAAAGATGTAACCATATAGTGTCAGAGAGGGTCTAGAGATACCTAATCCAAGAATTTTAATTTGGAGATGAAGAAATTGAGTCTAGTAGCTTCTCAAGATACATGGCTGGTAAATTCATAGCCCAGCACCAGGATCTGGATCTCCCAATCCCAGTCCCACCCAGTGCCCTCATCATGCTTCCATCAAATTTGAGCTAATCAGGCATCTGTGGCAATGAGTTATCTTCAAAGGTGCTCAGAACCCCTGAGTCAATAGAAAATCACTATTTAGACTTTTAATAAAAGCTACTATTCAAATAATGAGAACATAAGATATCATGTATTAATTAACTACTCTACAAATGCTCAACTAAGCATTTGCACTGACAAACCACACGTTTACTAAAGAAAAAATCCTTAAGAGGGATAAAGAAAACATTAAAAATTATGCTCCCAGGCCCAAATTCTAAGGCAATGGAGAGAAGAGGGGATGGGGGGTATAGGGGATCCCACCCAGGGAGCAGCTCTTTAGTTATCTGTATTATATTCTAGAATTACGCACAAGGTTTCTTCATTAAAAGAGCTCATTGTTAGAAATAAAGTCTGAGAAACCACTTTGCATTAACAGAAGCACTGGGCCCCATCCCTCAGCTGGAACACTCTTGCCCCTGTAGCCTAGACCACAGGCCCGTGCTCCCTGGGCTTTGTTTACAGCCCCTCCTTTCTCAGGCTCCTACTCCACCTTGGGGGTCTTTGAGAAAAAATTTGCTACCTTGTTACAATTAAGGGATGCCTATAGGAAAGGTTTACAAAGCAGTTCCCTGCTGAGTATATGAGCAGGTTCCTTTCACACCTAGGTCCAACATCCCAAGTAGTCTAGGAATTGGTAGTTTATACCCTTTTACAAATGTCATGCCAATCCAGTTACTTAAGTATTTTTTATTGTGGTGAAAATGTACAATAAATTTGGTAGCTTATAAACAACAGATATTTGTTTCTCATTGTTTTGGGGGCTTTGAGGTTCAAGATTGCATTGGAAGACTGAGTACTTAGACAGGGCCAGATAACTGGTTCATTCATAGAGAGCACCTTCTTTTTATGTCCTCACTTGGCAGAAGAGGCAAAACAGCTCCTTTGGCTACTTTTATAAGGGCACTAATCGCTTTATGAGGGCTTTGCCCTCATGGCCTAATCATTTACCAAAGGCAAATCACCTATCTCTTAATCCCATTGGAGTTTATGATTCAACTTAAGAATTTTAAGGAGACACATTCAGACCACAGCAATCTCTTATTAGATTTCTGATTTACAAATATTTTCTTCCATCCAGGGGGTCTTTAGTTTCACTCTGTAGATAGGAGTCTTTGCATCCACGAAAGATTTGATTTTATTGAAAACCAATTTATCTATTTTTTCTTTCGTTCCCTGTGATTTTAGTGTCCTACCTACAAATTCATTGCCAAATCCAATGTTATAAAGATTTATACTATGTTTTCTTCTAAGAGTTTTATAATTTTAAAACTTATATTTAGGTGTTTTATCTATTTTAAGTTAATGTTAGTGTATAGTTTAGGGTAGGGGTTCAACTTTATTCTTTTACATGTTGGTATCGTTTTTCTGATACCATCTCTTAAAAAGACCATCCTTTCCTGTTAAATAGTCTGGCAGCCTTGTGTAACATCATTTGACAATATCTGCAAATATTTATGTCTAGACTTTCTATTCTATTGTGTTGGTCTATATGTCTGTCCTTATTCTAGGACCACACTGTCTTGATTACCATAAAGTTTAAAAATAAGGATGTATGAGCCTTTTAACTTTGTTCTTCCTTTTCCAAGATTGTTTTGGCTATTTGGAGCATACTACAATTCCGTGTGAATTTTAGGATTTTTTTTCCTATTTGTATCAAAGACCATAGCAATTTTGATAGGGACTTTTTTGAATCTATAGATTACTGTGGGTAATATTGTTTTCTTTCTGTGTGCTTTGGGTTTTGTTTGCTCTTCTCTTTCCAGTTCCCTAATATATGGAGTTAAATTCTTGATTTGATATCTTTGTTGTTTTTTTTTTATGTATGCATTTACAGCTATAAATTTCCTTCTTAGTCCTATTTTAACTGCATGTCATACATTTTGGTATTTTGTCTTCATTTTTATTTATCTCTACTTTCTAGTTTCTTTTGTGATTTCTTTTTTAGCCCATTGGTTGTTTAAGAGTGTGCTATTTAATTTCCACATATTTGTGGCAGTATCAGTGACCCAACATGTAATATGAGCTTGTATTGACAGTGAAGAATTTAAGGCAGTAATAAAACTGATAAACATTTGCTTTTGTTATGTGTCAAGAATTTAAACAATGTCAGTGATAAAATCTGCTTTCCTGAAAAAAAAAAAAACCTTTCTGGGTCTAATAGCCTAAATAATCACTGTAGTTAGTACTGCATTTAAATAATATATTTTAAGCTTCAGTTACATTATATGCCTTCATCCAGAAAATAGAAAACAAAACCGGGTGGCGCCTGTGGCTCAAAGGAGTAGGGTACCGGCACCATATGCCAGAGGTAGTGGGTTCAAACCAAGCCCTGGCCAAAAAAAAAAAAAAAGAAAACAAAACCCCAAAATGAAGTGCTCAGCAGCAGCCTCAGAAACAAAACTTTTCTCTGACTTTCTCTGCCTTCCTGTCTCTCAGTTCATTTCTCTCTTGAGGCTAGCAATAGAAACTAGAATCCCTCCTCTCCAAGGTGGACATAGAAAGCAGAAAAGAGCTTTTTTCACCAAAGCCTTTATTACATATTACCAGGTTGGTTCAACTTACAAATTATGACTGAAAAATTAAAAGTTGAGCAAACATTCCACTTGACAGGAGCCAAAACTGTTGCACCCAGATCAGCTGCAGACAGCAGCAGAGCTTTCAATGGAAATTTTTAATAAGTGGGATCAAAATCCTGAAACAGTTTTTCAAAGAATTGTAATAGGAGATAAAACATAGCTTTACCAGTATAATCCTGAAGAAAAAGCATAATCAAAGCAATGGCTACTAATAGGTGGAAGTGGTCCAGTCAAAGTAAAAGTGAACTGGTCAAGAGCAAAGGTCCTGGCAACAGATTCTTGAGATGCTCAGGACATTGTGCTTGTTAACTTTCTGGAGGGCCAAAGAATGATAACATCTACTTATTTTGAGAGTGTTTTGAGAAAGTTAACCAAAGCTTTAGCAACCAACAAATAAACAAACAAAAAAACCCTGGGACAGTTTCCCAAAAAGTCTCTCTCCACCAGGACAATGCTCCTGTTCATTCCCCTCATCAAACAAGGTCAATTTTGTGAGTTTCAAAGGGAAATCATAGGCATCCACTACACAAACCTGATTTGACTCCTCTGACTTTTTTTTGTTTCCTAATATTTGAAATAATTTATAAAGGGCATTCACTTTTTTTCAGTTAATAACATAAAAAAGACTTCATTGACATGGTTAAATCCTCAGTATCTTCAGTTTGTTAGGGATGGACTAAATAGCTAGTTATCACCACTTACAAAATAATCTTGAACCTGATGGAGCTTATGTTGAGAAAAAGTTTATAATTTTTGTTGTTATCTTTTAATTTTATTTTCCATGAACTTCTTGACATTGCCTTGTATATACCTCATGCACATATGTGATTTTTTGTGTGTGTATATATGTATATACGTATATTTATATTTATACATATATAATCTTTTTTTTAAGACAGGATCTCACTGTGTTGCAGAGGATAGTCTCAAACTTCTGCCCTAAAGCAAACTTCCCACCTCAGATTCCCAGAGTGCTAGAATAAGCCATTGTACCTACTTTTCCACAAATATAAACATTTCAGCTGAGTGCAGTGGCTCATGCCTCTAATCCTAACACTCTGCGAGGCTGAGACCTTGATGCTTGATTTTGAGAATTGGAGACCAACCTGAGAAATGTGCCATCTGTCTCTACTAAAAATAGAAAAAAAACATCTGGGTACTGAGGCATGAGGATCACCTGAAGCCAAAGTTTGAGGTTGCTGTGAGCTAAGATCATGCCATAGCACTCAACCCCAGGTGTCAGAGAGAGATTCTGTCTAAAAATAAATAAATAGATAAATAAAACAAACAAACAAAAAAACCCCCCAAATATAAAAATTTCCTCATTTAATTATGTTTTTCAACACTTTGACTTTAAATAGCATACATTATAATTACTACAGCAAATCTTCTATTGTTAAGTATTTAAGCTACTTCTAATTTTTCCTTATTATAAAATACTGCTGTGATGAACATCCCTGTGAAACAAGCAAGCATACAAGCACAGTTCCTAGACTATGTCCTGGAGTACAGATCTATAATTCAAATTGACAAATCAAATTATACATCCATTTCTAAAGCCTTTTATTCTTGTTACTAATTTGGCCTACAGAAGTGAAATGCCAGTTTATGTTCCCTGCTACAAATTATAAGGATGTCCCTTTCTGATTTTTTTTTTTTTTTTTTTTTTTTGCAGTTTTTGGCCTGGGCTGAGTTTGAACCCACCACCTCTGGCATATGGGGCTGGTGTCCTACTCCATTGAGCCACAGGCACCGCCCTGTTTTACCAATTTTAATATGGTAGAGACTCAAGCTTACTAAATGCTAAGTGGAAAAAGCCAGTAGAGTGGCAACGATTGAAGGGAAGAGAGTAGAGTAAAAATAACTGACAGAGCAGGGTTCCTGAGAAAAATAAGAAATGTTGAAATTTGGAGTACAGGAGAGGGGGTTTATCAGCCTTAGACAAGAAGGGCCCTTCAACCTTGGAGTGTTGATGTGGTCAAGCAGATGGGAGCTCAGATGGAAACAGAGGAAATCTCTCATTAATAGCCTCTAGTTTCACTTTGAAGTAGGAAATAAGACTTAGAAAGATAGTAATTACCCTTGGATGATGTTGTTAATGAGGGATCAAACCAAGATTTGAGATCACCTCTCCCAATTCGTTGCTATATTCGTAATTTTAAGTAATTTTCACTAGATAATTTTGTTTCAGCTAAAGATAATTGTGGCAGACAAACACATATTCAGGAAAGAGGCAGTGATCTTCAAACACTTTTTTCCTCCGATAGCCCCTTAAATACTTATTGAAAAAATATATCACACCACTCACATTTTTAAGTAATATCTAGAATTTTAGATAGAATATCATAATTTTAAAATGCTGCAAAGAATGTAATTTTTAGGGGTTTCATACCTACTGGCATATTTAATTAAAATGGGCATATCACTACTTTAAATTTTTCAGTGGAACCTAAAAAACAATTTTATTCCTATTATCACTTATTTTAAAAACTATAGGAAAGTATCTTCTTAAGGAGTGGGAAATTTACATTATTTAACTTTCTTATTGAATTTGTGTTTTTAAAGAATTTTGTCTAGGGTGGAGCAAGATGGCAGCTGAGTAACAGCTTCCCTGGATAAGACTCCAGGCTGGTGGGATCTGCCTATAATCATCTCTTTGAGGACACAGGGAGTCAGCAAGGGACTTCTGGACCCCAAGAGGAGGACAAAAACAGTGGAAAACTGGCAAGTGGATGCATGTGTTTGATTGATCTAATCCCGCTGGCAGCCATAAGTACAAGCAGCAATGAGACTGCAAACTGGAAAGGCCTTACCTGTGAACTGTTTTGGTGTTTTTGAACTTGGCACTTAGTTGAACTGCCTTAAGGAGAGCTTGAGCAGGAGTGCGGAGAACTTTGGGCATTGTCTAGGGCCCTAGACTGAGCTGCTGAGCCGGACAAAGCTAATAGTGTTTGGCTGTGGCCGCAGAGAGCCATTGTGAGAGAACTGCCCCGGCAAGCTCAGCCCTCAGGATCGCAGAGCAAGGATCGGACGGGAGCTAGTAACCTAGTGACTGAGCAGACTAAAGGTGGGGACTGAGCTGCCTTATAGCCTTAACCATCAGGTGCAGAGCGAGACCGGTTTTGGCACACTGGAGCCTTGGGCTGTTGCCCTGGGTAGAGTGCTGTGGCGTAACAGCTCATAGCAATCTCAAACTCCTGGGCTTGGTGCCGACTGGACCTCCATAACAGCTGTGCGGCGACGCCCGACCCACGACCCACTCTTGCCGGGGCTCTGCATGCCCTGACCAGGAACTGCGGGAGCTGCGCAATGCTCGTGCTCCCTACTGTACCCTCCCTGCCTCCACACCAGCCTGCTCATCTGGCCAGGGACTTTGGCAGCCACATGCCCTCCAGAGCCCTCCCTGCCTCTGTGCAGAGCCCTTCACCCAGCCAGAGACTGCTGGAGCCTTGGGCTCTCTGTGCCAAAGTCACTGGGTGCCAGGCACTCCCAGAACTGTGCGCACCACCTCATGCCCTGTTGCTGGATCTGAGTGTGTCACACTCCGGACCTGCTTCCACAACCAGAACTCCCTGGCTGGGGCAGCCCCAGAAGAACTACACAGGGTCACTCCCTACAAAGATCCAGCAACAATAGAGTGATCCCACTGGGGTCTAATCTTGGAGAGACACCTCCCAAACTCTGAGGACAGCCAGAGGCAATGGTGAAAAACAGTCATGAGGCGAAATCAACAGAAAAACACTGGCAATATGAATAATCAGAGTAGATCAACTCCCCCAAGGATCAATGGGGCAGACACAGCACAAGATCCCATGCACAAACAAATAGCTGAGATGTCAGAAATTGAATTCAGAATCTAGAAAGCAAATAAGATCGAAGTAGAATTCCAAGCAGTAACCCAAAAGATATCTCAAGAATTCAATGAATTCAAAGACCAAATGACCAAAGATTGACACAATGAGACAAGAAGTTGCAGCCCTCAAAGATCTGAGAAACACAGTAGAATCCCTCAGTAACAGAATGGAACAAGCAGAAGAAATGATTTCTGACATTGAAGACAAAGCTTTACAATGCTCCCAAGCTCTCAGAGAGGAAGAGAAATGGAGGGCAAAAACAGATCACTCTCTCAGAGAGCTCTGGGATAATTCGAAGAAACCCAATATTCATCTTATAGGGATCCCCAAAAGTGATGAAGTGGCTTCACAAGGCACAGAGTCTCTTCTCCATGAGAATATGAAGAAGAACTTTCCAGACATGTGAAAAGATTCTGAAATTCAGATAGCAGACAGTTTCAGAACTCCAGCACAACTCAACCCAAATAAGACATCTGCCAGACCATCATAATCAATTTCACTAAAGTTAATATGAAGGAGAAAATTCTGAAAGCTGCCAGATGAAAGAAAACCATCAGATTTGCATAACCGTAGATCTCTCTGCTGAAACCTTTCAAGCTAGAAGAGGATGGTCATCAACTTTTAATCCCCTAAAACAAAATAACTTTCAACCCAGGATCCTGTACCCAGCTAAACTGAGTTTCATTTATGACAGAGAAATTAAATACTTTAATGACATTCACATGTTGAAGAAATTTGCCACAACCAAACCAGCTCTCCAGGATATTCTCACATCTATCCTCCATAAAGACCAGTGTAATCCTCCACCACAAAAGTAAACCCACCCAGAAAATTTTGATCAAATTCCAACTTGCACAGTCTCAAAAGGATTAAAAATGTCCACCGGACTCTCGAAAGGCTTATCAATATTCTCAATTAATGTGAATGGTTTAAATTGTCCTGAAAAGTGGCACAGGTTGGCAGACTAGATACAAAATCCTCAAGCCAGATATCTGCTACATACAAGAATCACATCTTACATTAAAAGACAAAAACAGACTCAAGGTGAAGGGATGGTCATCTATACTGCAGGCAGAAAGAAGAAAAAAACAGGCATTGCAATACTATTCACAGACGCAATAGGCTTTAAACCAACTGAAATAAGGAAGGATAAGGATGGACACTTCATATTTGTTAAAGGTAATACTCATAATGATGAGATTTCAATTATTAATATTTATGCACCCAACCAGAATGCACCTCAATTTATAAGAGAAACTCTAACAGACATGAGCAACTTGATTTCCTCCAGTTCCATAGTAGTTGGAGATTTTAACACCCCTTTAGCAGTGCTGGATAGATCCTCCAAAAAGAAGGTAAGCAAAGAAATCTTATATTTAAACTGAACCATTCAACATCTGGACTTAATAGACATCTACAGAACATTTCATCCCAACAAAACTGAATGCACATTCTTCTCATCAGCCCACGGAACATACTCCAAATTGACCACATCCTAGGCTACAAATCTAACCTTAGCAAATTTAAAAATATATAAATTATTCCTTGCATCTTCTCAGACCATCATGGAATAAAAGTAGAACTCAATAACAACAGAAACCTTCATACCCATACAAAAACATGGACGCTAAATAACCTTATGCTGAAGGATAGATGGGTTATAGACGAGATTAAGAAGGAAATCACCGGGCAGCGCCTGTGGCTCAGTCAGTAGGGCGCCGGCCCCATATGCCGAGGGTGGCGGGTTCAAACCTCAGCCCCGGCCAAACTGCAACCAAAAAATAGCCGGGCATTGTGGCGGGCGCCTGTAGTCCCAGCTACTCCAGAGGCTGAGGCAAGAGAATCGCTTAAGCCCAGGAGTTGGAGGTTGCTGTGAGCCGTGTGATGCCACGGCACTCTACCGAGGGCGGTACAGTGAGACTCTGTCTCTACAAAAAAAAAAAAAAAAAGAAAAAGAAGGAAATCACCAAATTTTTGGAACAAAACAACAATCAAGACACAAATTATCAAAACCTCTGGGATACTGCAAAGGCAGTCCTAACAGGTAAATTTATAGAACTAGAAGCCTTCCTCAAGAACACGGAAAGAGAGGAAGTTAATAACTTAATGAGACAGCTCAAGCAACTGGAGAAGGAAGAACACTCCAACACCAAACCCAGTAGAAGAAAAGAAATAACCAAAATCAGAGCAGAATTAAATGAAATTCAAAACAAAAGAATTATACAACAGATCAATAAATCCAAAAGTTGGTTTTTGAAAAGATCAATAAAATAGATAAATCTTTGGCCAGCCTAATCAGGAAAAAAAAAGAGTAAACTCTCTAATTTTATCAATCAGAAATGGTAATGATGAAATAACAACAGACCCCTTAGAAATTCAAAAAATCCTTAACGAATATTACAAGAAACTCTACTCTCACAAATATGAAAATCTGAAAGAAATCGACCAATACCTGTAAGTATGCCACCTACCAAGACTTAGCCAGAATGAAGTGGAAATATTGAACAGGCCTATATCAAGTTCTGAAATAGCATCAACTATACAAAATCTCCCTAAAAAGAAAAGCCCTGGACCAGATGGCTTTACGTCAGAATTCTACCAAACCTTTAAAGAACAACTAGTACCTATATTACTAAACCTCTTCCAAAATACAGAAAAAGAAGGAATATTACCCAATACATTCTACAAAGCAAACATCACCTTGATCCTCAAACCAGGGAAAGACCCAACAAGAAAAGAAAATTATAGACCAATATCACTAATGAATACTGATGCTAAAATACTCAATAAGATCCTAACAAACAGAATCCAACAACACATCAAAAAAATTATACACCATGACCAAGTGGGATTTATCCCAGGGTCTCAAGGCTGGTTCAATATACATAAATCTATAAATGTAATTCAACACATAAACAAACTAAAAAATAAAGACCATATGATTCTTTCAATTGATGCAGAAAAAGCTTTTGATAATATCCAGCATCCCTTCATGATCAGAACACTTAAGAAAATTGGTATAGAAGGGACATTTCTTAAACTAATAGAAGCCATCTACAGCAAACCCACAGCCAATATCGTATTGAATGGAGTTAAATTGAAATCATTTCCACTTAGATCAGGAACCGGGCAAGGTTGCCCATTGTCTCCATTGCTCTTTAATCTTGTAATCGAAGTTTTAGCCATTGTAATTAGGGAAGAGAAGGCCATCAAGAGTATCCACATAGGGTCAGAAGAGATCAAACTTTCACTCTTTGCAGAAAGAGTGAAAGTATCACTCTTTCATATCAATTGAAATGATATCTGCAAAACACTAGGGATTCTACTACAAAACTTTTAGAAGTGGTCAAGGAATATAGCAATGTCTCAGGCTACAAAATCAACACCCATAAATCTGTAGCCTTTATATATACCAACAATAACCAAGCCAAAAATACAATCAAGCACTCCATTCCTTTCACAGTAGTTCCAAAGAGGATGAAATATTTGGGAGTATACCTAACAAAAGACGTGAAAGATCTCTACAAAGAGAACTATGAAACTTTAAGAAAAGAAATAGCTGAAGATGTTAACAAATGGAAAAACATACAATGCTCATGGCTGGGAAGAATCAACATTGTTAAAATGTCTATACTACCCAAAGCAATATATAATTTTAATGCAATTCCTATTAAAGCTCCATTATCATATTTTAAAGATCTTGAAAAAATACTACTTCGTTTTATATGTAATCAGAAAAAAACTCAAAGAGCCAAAACATTACTCAGCAATAAAAACACAGCAGGAGGAATCACACTACCAGAACTGAGACTGTACTATAAATCGATAGTCATCAAAACAGCATGGTATTGGCACAAACACAGAGGAATATATAGTTCTCAAAGGGCTCCTCAGTAGACCAATAATGGCGGAGGGGAGTTAACCTGGTACATGATGGGCTGGAGGCGCACTAACTTGGATAGGACACTGTTAATTACAACAAATCACAGACCAAGGCCTGAAATACTAGGAAAGGTCTGTTCTAAAAACTGCTCCAAAATGTTACCAGTGACCAGGCAGTCTCTGTACTCAGAAAATACATAGTAATTCCCTAAGCATTCACTGAAATTAATAAATTAATGAATTAATGAAGGAACTAAAAGACAAATGAAAAATCTGTAGATAAAATTTTGGTCAGTAATTTCAAATGAATATACTAGACTTCCCCGAAAATGTTTCAACTGAATTATTTCCAGGTCTCTTAAAGGACAAATCAGAAAAAATAGAAACCAAAGCTCATCATTCGACCCCTTCTGTAATATTTAAATTTGCTGATGTAGA
Source organism: Nycticebus coucang (assembly GCF_027406575.1). Taxonomy (NCBI): domain Eukaryota; kingdom Metazoa; phylum Chordata; class Mammalia; order Primates; family Lorisidae; genus Nycticebus; species Nycticebus coucang. The sequence goes on along the minus strand of NC_069784.1, from coordinate 51,636,684 downwards.
TGCACTTAAAACAAAGGAATTACTCCCCCAATCCAGGGATATTATGTCAAGTGTAGGTGCAGGAAAATACTTTTCAAAATTTGTGTACAATGAATCTAAAGTTTGTAAAATTTGTTCAATAATATTTTTATTCACTTTACACCTTGTCACTTGTTCAAACATTTCGTTTAATCCTCTCCTTCCAGGGCAGTAACTTTTCTCTGAAAGCATTAATTTTATCTGTAGATGTGAGAATGTTTTCTCTTATTAAGAGTATTCAAACATTGAAATGAATCTGCAGGAAATGTAACTTTATTATACCAAACCTCATCACAAAGTAAATCACCTAATTTAGAATGTTGCATTTTTTTAAGTTGATGCTTCTTTTAGTTCATAAAATCTTGATAGAACTCTTCCTCCAGATGACCATCTCACTTCAGTATAAGAGCTGCATAGGAGAAGCATCATTGAGGAACATAATCCTGCAAACATTGATTGCAGTGGCCTGCTTTTTATATAATTAATAATTTTAATAGTGTTGTCTAGGACCTTTTGTCATTAGGCACTAATGATTTTGACATTAGCCTTTCTGTGTGTAGAAAACAGTGTGTAAAAATAATTTCTGGATTCTTTTTTTGTGAAAGTGTAACAAATCCTTTTATACTCTGAACGTAGATGGGTCTCCATCTGAGCAAATACCTTCGCAGGAATCCCAAGACAAGTTATTAGAGTTAAAGTAATTATCAATCAAATCAAAAATACCTTGGACCTTTGTTGTTGTTTAGAGTGGTCAAGAAAATAAAAACTGTGCTATGATTCCTTCTTTATAGACAAATCTACTAAATGCTAAAAGTTGGAGTTTACCACTGTTATCAGTAGATTCTTCCAACGGAATTGCAAACATATTTCTTGGAGGTGAGATATTGCTTGAAATTCTATATTTTCAGATAAATCCTTAACACGCTGGGAAATTATATTATCTAAAAGCAAGATTTTTAAATTTTCCTCTTTGTATTCTCCTCCAAACATTGTTTTTACATTTGCACAGCAGGCCGAGAAAATAACAGATTCTGTGGTTGTATGAGATTTCATTTTCCTCATATGAGTTGCTGCAATTTCTGCAACTGTGTAACTTGCTTCTTATGCTCTTTCTGATCTCATTGCATGTTTGGCCCATAGTTTTGCTTGTTTAGTATTACTGAGTGCAAGTCGTTTGAAATATCCCACCAGTTTTTTGGATAAGTAGGAATGTCTGGATTGTAAACGTCCCTTGAATTTGCTAGAAACCATAGCTTCATTTGCTAATGTTTTGCCACAAATTATACATGTGTGATGTGGTGATTTCTTTTACTACATATGCAACCAAATGATACATAATTTTCATTATATTGACAAGTAATTTTTTAATTTAGTTGTTGATGTACTGAACGAAGCAGAATTCAACACACTAGAATCCTCTTCTATTTTTTTCTCTACTAAAACCTTATCCATTTTAATTGAATGCTATGTAATAAAAATTAAAATCGTCCAATCAAAAATAATGAAAATAAGTAAATACACAATCCACACTTTGAAAAATTTTTGAAACTTAGATTTGCGAGCTAATTTCAACTACCTCACTATTTCAAGTCTAGACAGAACCGTATACACGTTCGATATGAACTCCACTTCCTTACAACTTCAGGCACAATGGGGATTGCTGAGCCATGCTGCTTCCTTCACTTCTGGTGATTATGGTTGGTGTTCATCAGCAAATTCTTGTCAAATCGTGCCATCTATGGACATGTTGTGAAATCTTATTTTTCAAGGAAACACCCTACCCACTTCCGAAATAAGCTAGCATTTACTTATTATAACAATAAAATATTTATTTATTATAACAATGATATACTTACATAACCAATTGAAAGAGGTTTTAATGTTGATATATACATTTATCATGCTTTCCACTTCTCTTGAAAATAATTTAATTAACAATCTTTAAAAATTTCATGGCACACCTGTGTGCTGCAAGACACAGACTAAAAATCAGTGCCCTGGGTGGTGCTTTTGTGTCCTCTGCACCGATGACCCAGCAGGGAGGGGCAGGTTCACTAAGAGCCTATCGTGTAGCTATTTTGTTTGTCCTGTTCCCTTGTGATTGTCACTGTTCAAGCTGGTGCTGGATGATCTTCATGCAGGGTGAAAAGTTGATGGAAATTTTAGTTAGGAGCCAGTTGAGACCCTCTCCATGGAGTCTGGTGCCATGGGAAATTGCTCCATCTGGGGTCTCTCCATGGAGGTGACAGTGGCAGCTTGGTGGTCTATCTAGGCAGTGGTCTTGGGTAAACAGGCTGTGGACATTTACTCGAAACAGGTCCAGGTGTCATGGTGGCTCAAGGCTGGGGGTTCCCTGACTGAGTGTTGGACCCTGGACTATTCCACATGCCCAGTAGCAGTGATGGAGACTCAGGAATGGGGTTTTGGGGTTCAGGCACAATGCTGAAATCTTGAGGTTGGCATCGTGGCACTAGTGGGCAGAGCCACAGGGGCAGGGCCTTGGGCCTGCATGCAACAAGAGCCTCAGACCTAAAACTGGGGATCATGAAGGCAGAGTTGTGCAGAAAGGGGTCTGTTCCAGTGGTATAGGGACTGCAGGTGCTAAGCTGCACATCTAGAGATTGTGGAGGGAGGTCAGGGCCACTGAATGGGGTTCTCCCCTGCCATGGTCCTGCTGACACTCTTGCCCAAGGCTTCTGGGTTGTGCCTATGGCAACTGAGGCACCTTCATTATCAGATCCTGCACTGGGGAAATGGGATCACGGCAATCAGTCACAGAGCATGGCACAGGAGAGCATCTGCGCTCTCCATTCCCTACCCAGACCAGCGAGGGAGATGTGAAGGGGACTGTTGCAAAGCCAACTTTTGCACAGACCTTGCGCTGTGCACCTGACAGCTCAGGATGGTGTCAGCTACAGAAACCCAGGATCAGCAGCCACCTGATCCCTGCTATGCCTGCTGTCTGGGGCAATGTCTCTGCACAGACTTGTAGCAGCTCCTTCATCAATCTAGACATCTGTGGAGGTGAAAGGAGCCCTCTCACAGCTATGGCTGCAGTGCCTGTGGGGTGAACATGGAGGCCCAGTGTTTTATCTTCCTGACCTTCCCCATTTGGGCAGCCCTTCGATCTTGCCAAAAGAATCCCCTATCATTGTCTCCTTCCCTGTGAATGTCTCCATCACTTCTCTGGAATTTTACAGTATTCTTTCCAAAAAGAACCATTGGTAGGTAGGCATCCACCTGCAACATTTGATCCTCTCCTTGAGATTAGTGTGCACAGTCTCCTAGTCTGCCATATGCCCACAAGTCTCCCAAAATTTATGTTTGACATGATCATTTTTCTATTAAAATTTCTCCAATCTTCTTTCCTTGATGCTAGTAAATCTACTGAATCTGGACTTTCGTCATTGGTTGACTGAGAAAAACATGGTTTCTACCCCTTTTCTACTTATTTTCTGCTCCATTAACATGGCTTATGATTTTCCTAAAATCAGTTCTTATTATTAGTTTTATTACCCACAATATTCCCAAGCTGATGTAGGTGATATAACAAGATTTTCATATGAAGGGTGCAGGGACTTTTCGTGTTTTGACATGAAGCGTTGTTGAACCCATTGACATTTACAGATTTGGTCATGCTTTGAAGTAGATGAGAGGTAAATCAGGGCTAAAGACTTAGGCAAGAAAAAGTAGAAGTTAAAGTTTTAAAATTACAGATTATATTCTCAGAATTTAGGTTGGTTGAAGATATGGTATTCTTTGCTTTTCTGTTCTTGTTTGTGAATTTCTAACAGACATTGGGAGATAAGATAAAAATCAAATATAAGTTGGGCAGATCTTCAAAAATAGATACTGAACCCTTATGACAAAAAAAAGGAGGCAAGGTGAGGATACATTTTGTTCTTCATATGATCTGCATCCCAACCCTCTGCAGTCAGTTCTTTGTGGAACCAGGCTGTGTCCCCTAAGAGTCTGCTTCAGGAAGCCTAGAGGCTAATCAGTGACAATTAAAAGTTTCATTGGGCACCATTAAAACTTTCAAAGTCAATGAGTTGGAATAGCAGTGGCAAATGAGTGGCAATGGGGATTGTTAAATAGTCACCGTTTGCAAGATACATCAGCCGTAGGAGTGTGCAAATTAAAAGATTTCTCCTGCGACGCCAAGTCACTGGGAAACTCATCCCTAAATAATTAGAAGCTCCGTGCCTTCATTAAGAACCAAAAATAAGTGCTTGCACCATGTGCAGGTAAATGACAGCAGGGACATGCAAAAGTTGTTTTTTAGATCAGACTCAGAAAAAATGTGTCATTTTTATTGGTTGAAGAAAAAAATTCCCTATAATAATTTTGTGATTATGCTCTCATTAGGAACCATAAGAGAGCTCAGGAAGCCCAGAGCACTCATAAAGTATCCTGTTATTTCCATCTCCTCCTCAATAACAGTTTTATGGTAAACTAACATAATGAGACTTAGGTCTCTTTAGCCCTTTTGCCTGGGGATTCTCAATGATACTACACACATTAAGGTTAAGATGAGCCTCATACCAAAAATATTAGGTGGCCAGAGAGCTACACAGTCTATAATGGGTGCTTTTTCAAAGAAAATTATGTCCAAATATGTTTGGAGTTTGGTTTGGAAAGAAGGAATGCATACGAAATAGAGGAATATGTCACCTTTTAGCCATTCTTTCATGGGAAGTAATATTTCCTCTGAGCTACTGGTAATGCTCTCTCGCACCAAGGTATAAACTCTGTTGGGATGAGCCTCATATACAGATGCTTTGTTTGATATCTTGACAATAGCTTCAGTTTGAGTGGAAGAAGGAAGACATTATGCATTCCCTTTATACACATTTTTAACTTAGACAAAAAATACTGGGGTAGGAACCAAGGGATATACAGTGTTGAATCACTTACACACCTTGACTTTCAAGAGTTTATGCACAGACAGAGAAGATAAAGCAAGTTCCTCAACACTGATAATTCAAAGTAGAGAGAGGTGGGTGTTTTTAAGTGCCTGAAAGATTTCTGGAAGACATTGTTAAAGTTGTTTGGAAAAGGCAGCTGGAAACCAGGAGTGAGACAGAGATTGTCTTTTAAAAATAATGATGACTTTCACAGCTTTTACTACGTGCCAGGAATTGCTCCAGGTGCCTTATTTTTGAGGGTGTCTAGTTATCATATGGTAGAAAATTGACGAGTTTTCTGCCTTCTCGTCTTAAAAAAAGTTCTATCTACAATAAAACACATATATGCAGAAGTTCACAAAATACAGCTTAATCTACCATAAAGCAAACATTCATATACCCACAACCCAGGTTAAAAAATACAACATTGCTAGTCTTTCTTGGGCTCCCTCTGAATCACTACTTCCTCCCCTCTTGGCACTTTCCAGTGTAACTGCAACCTATGTGTGTCTCCAACCTAATCTCCCACTACTCTACCCTACATCAAACTCTTGCAATCTCTTGATATTCTTTACAATTCTCTGCCTCTGTTCCCATTCTTTCCTTCTTCCTTAAATATCTTCTCATGGTCTCCTCCTTATATCCCAGACCTTATTCACTTAGTAAATGTCTTCAAAGATCCAATTAAAAAGTCATTCTCATTTGAAGCCATTTCTGGTGTGCTCAATTAGTATTTGCTAGACAGAAATTTATAAATGAGAAGTGTGGGCAGGGCCCTTTGCTCAGCAATGACTATTCGAAGTGAGTGAACAAACTTCTGAGGCCACTGATATATGCTTTTACTAAATAAGTCAAGAGACTGACAAGTTACAGATAATGCTAAAAATTTATTTTCCTGTGTATCTTTAATTTGGTTTGGAGTCAAACCAGCAGTGCATCTTACAAGGGTATATGTGAAACTTGGTAAACGGTCTGTGAAGATAGTGAATGCTGCCCCATGATCATATCAATGTACACAGCTATGATTTAATAAAAAAAATAAATAAAATAAAAATATAAAAAAAATGCATAAAAAAGTAGTCAATCCATGAAACTCAAGAATCTATAGGAACACTGCAATTTCTAAAAGACAACAAGGAACTTCTTCCTTTGCCTCTTAATTTGGTTCCTGCTGGAGCCTCTTAAGTTAGAACAAGTAAAATTTAAGGAAATATTGCAATAAATCTTTTTAAATGCCAGTAACTGAGATAGATACAATTTTCGAACTTTACTAAGTTTCAGCTAAATGTCTAGACACTTCTCACAATGATAGTGGCTATTGCCAAAAAGACATCATCAAATAGAAGTTCAGAAAACAAGTCCTTTCGGTTGACAGTGGACATGCAGAACAACAGATGCCCACTCCACAAACTGTGGAGATGAAGGGAAACCAGATAAGAAAGTGAAAAGGGGACAACGTCAAAGTGGGAAGAGATTCAGAAAAGTAGAAGTCATTGAAAATTTCAGGAAAGCTGAAAATGAGAAGGCATTCAAAGTATTGTACCTCCCTTTCTGGCAGAAGCAGTCCAGAAAGGCATTACTCTGTAAGTCTTAAAAGGGCAAAGCCCTATGCTAGTCTCACACAGAAACAGAGGAGCATAGAGTGTGGTCTGAGGAAAGGGATGTGGAACAACTTAGTGGTGGGAGCTGATGCCAGATTACATAATATTGAGAAGTAAATGGGTAAACAGAGAATAAAATGGAGCCAAATTTTATACTTAAAAAATGGGAAAAAAGGAGAAAAACTGGATAATGACCAAAATGGGTACCTAGGTGAAAAAATGTGGTTTGTTGGGTGGCTCCTGTGGTTCAAAGGAGTAGGGCCCTGGCGCCATATACTGGAGGTGGTGGGTTCAAACCCAGCCCTGGCCAAAAACTGCTAAAAAAAAAAAAAAAAGAAAAAAAAAAGTGGTTTGTTATTTTGTTTTGTTTTATTTGAGGATAAAAAGAAAAGAGTCCATGGAGAGAGAGACAGCAAGGGAAACAGAGAGGGCAAGAGCAAGAGAGAGCGAGATTAAGAGAGTGTGGATTCATCTGTTGAAGTCAGCTTCCTGACAAAGTAGGAGAGGTATAAATTGAGGGGTTAGTGCTTAAGAAGGCAAAACTCTTACTCTGAAACCAGAAATAAGGTTGTAGAAAATGGGTAGAAATATTCATGCTGTATGATCTCTAGCAAAAAATGAAAGAAAAGATTATTTATGAAGAGTGAAGATAGGGAGTAAACTATGAAGTAATTCTTATGGGGACATGTACTAGAATCAGCGAGGCCCTGCTAGCGTGGATCAACAGGAATCGGGTTGGATCCCATACCAGGAGGCCCTGAAACACCATGATAAGAAGCAGAGGAGGAGGAGGAGGACCCTGTGTAACGGAAGGCTGCATGTACGTGGAAATGGTGGCCGTCCCTGGTGGGAAGGGCATCCCTGGAGCAATAACCATGAAAACAAGTAGAGAAAACCAATCCCTAAGACCACATAGGAAGAGCACATTCCACATGCCCAAATATCTTTTCTAATTGAAGACATTCAGATGGAAATTTTAGTGTGAGATGGAAAGTGTGTGGTAGGCATGAATGAACACAGCTCTCATTTGAGGTCTTCTTTGGCCATCCATGGACCTAACCATACCACTGCCAGACTGCTTCAGCTGTGGGTGGGGTCTTTCTAAACAGATTGTTACCTTTTGTTAGCTTCTTGAGAGAACAGAGCCCATTTTCGTAAACATCTGTTTTTTCTTAGCAGGGCTAAACCATGTTTATGTGTATGTGAGTATGTGTGTTTTATGACATACTTATAGAATTCTTTATATAAAGAAGATTAATTGAGTAAAGGAACTCCATATACAGGTAAGTTTGAGAGAAAAACTGCCGATCATCTGCTAACTAAGCCCTATTGCTTACTAATTGTAATGTAAAAGTCTACTGAGTATGTTGAATATAAATATAAATACTATAATATTAGTATTTCTTAGTGAAGTACAACAGATATACAAAAAATAGTGACTGTATCTGGTAATAGTGACCATTGCTGGAACTAATACTTAGATTGTGCTTATTTTTCAAAATGTGTTAACAATGAGACTTTTTTCAATTTTTAAAAAAAAAATTTTTTTCTGGTATTTTATAATGAGACCAAGAGAGAAAAGGAGAGTGTAAGGCTAAGAGAAACACACACAGAGTGTATGTGTGTGCATGTCTCTGAGAAAGAAAGATTAGTTCATTCTATGTCTGTGCATCAGCTATTTGTTTCAATAATAACAGTTTTTGAATTGTTCTTGAATGTCACTGAAAGAAACTAAAGACATAAATAAATGGAAAGACATCCTTTGTTCATGAATTGGAAGAATATTGTTAAGATAGCATTATTTCTCAAGTTGATCTATAGAGTCAATACAATCTCTATCAAAATACCAGCTGCTTTCCTTTTTTTTCTTTTTCTTTCTCTCTTTCATGTTTTTTTTTTTGAGACAGAATCTCCTTTATCATCCTGGGTAGGGTGCTGTGTCATCATAGCTCACAGCAACCTCAACTCTTGGGCTCAAGTGACTCTCTTGCTCAGCCTCCCAAGTAGCTGTGACTAAAGGTGCCCGCCACAAGGCCCAGGTATTTTTAGAGATGGGGTCTTGCTCTTGCTCAGGCTGGTCTCAAACACCTGAGATGGAGCAATCAACCCACCTCAGCCTCCCAGAGTGCTGGTATTACAGACGTGAGCCACCACACCCAGATTTGCTTTCCTCTTTTGCAGAAATTGATAAGCTGGTTCTAAAATTCATATGGAAATGCAAGAGACCCAAAACAATCCTGAAAAAGAACAAATTGGAAGACTCACACTTTCTGATTTCAAAACTTACTGCAAAGCTGCAGTAAGCAAGATATTTCAATTAATAAAATAGAATTGACTGTCCAGAAATAAGCCCATGCAGTTTTGTGTCAATTGATTTCCAAAAAGAGTGTTAAGATAATTCAGTGAGAAAAAGAATAGTCCTTTCAACAAATATTACTGGAATAATTGGATAACCACATGCAAATATCATACATAATAATTAACTTGAAATGGATCAAAGACTTAAATATAAGAGCTAAAACTATAAAAGCTCTTAAAATGAAACATAGATATAATTTTCCTAACCTTGGGTTATGCAATGCATTCTCACATATAATACCAAAAGTAAAGCATAAGTAATCAAAGAAAAAATGCATACATCAGACTTCTAAAAAAATTAAAAACTTTCACATTTCAGGGGCAGCCCCTGTGGCTCAGTGGGTAGGGCATCGGCCCCATACGCCAAGGGTGGTGGGTTCGAACTCGGCCCCGGCCAAAACTACAACAACTTTCACATTTCACTCTTTTTTTTTTTTTTGGCTGGGGCTGGGTTTGAACCCACCACCTCTGGTGTATGGGGCCGGCGCCCTACTCATTGAGCCACAGGCACCGCCCAACTTTCACATTTCAAAGGACACTATTTAAAAAAGTGAAAAGACAATCCACAGAATTGGAGAAAATACTTCCAAATCATACAAATAACTCCTAAAGCTTAATAATAAAAAAACAAAGAACATAATTTAAAAATGGACAGAGGATTTGAATAAATATTTCTAAAAGGAGATACACAAAAAGCCAAAAAGCATATGTAAAGATGCTCAATATCATTAGCTATCAGGGAAAAGTAAATCATGAGCATAATCAGTGAAATGCCATGTCTTATCTAATAGGGAGGCTATAATCAAAGAAACAATAACAAGTGTTGGTGAACATGTGGAGAAAGTAGAACCCTTGCACATTGCCAGTGGGAATGTAAAATGGTGCAACCACTGTGGAAAACAATTTAGCAGTTTCTCAAAATGTTAAATACAGAGTTATGGCTCATCAATTCCACTCCTAGGAATGTATGCAAGGGAAATGAAATGTATGTCCACACAAAAATTTGTATACCAATGTTCCTAGTAAAATTATTCATAATATCCAAAATGTGGTAACAATCTAAATGTCCATTCACTAACGAATGGATAAACAAAATGTGGTATATCCATACAAAGGAATATTATTGAGCCATAAGAATAAAGTGCTACTACATGCCAAAACACGGATGAACCTTGAAAACATTATGCTAAGGAAGAGAAGCCAGACAAAGAAGGTCACACCTTGTATAATTCTGTTCACATATTAATAAAAAGTCCAGAATAGATACATCTGTAGAGATGGAAAGTAGATTAGTTATGCTAAGAGCAAGGAGGGAGAGAAGAAAGGCAAGTGACTGCCAGTAAGTAGGAATTTCTTCTGGAGGTTATGAAAATGTTCTGAAATTATACAGTGGTGATGGCTACACAGCTTTATGAATATACTACAAACCACTGAATTATATACTTTAAAGGGATGAATTTTATGTTTTGTGAATTATGTCTCAATAATTTTTAAGAACAATTAACCTTTAAATTTGAATTAGGTGGAGGGAATATAAAGCAAACCAATTTTTTTATTGCATCATCTTGTTATTTGGCTGGAACATGTGTTTGTTAGTCAGTGTGGCCAGTCAACCCAATGACCCCACATAGCTTTATTCAGAGGTGGTAGAGGGAAGGATCATTTTCTATCCTAACTGCCTACTAGACTGTATGCTATAATGGTTGAGGCTGTCTCTTTTTATAGCACTTGTAAATATGCACGGAGGCTTTCAATTAATGGACAGAGCTAATAAACATAATGAATAGATTAATAATAAAATCAAATAATGAAAGGAAAAGAGCAAATGACTGGTGTGCGCTGTTGTCAGAACAAATTCACCAAAATGAGAACAACAGCCTGTCAGATTCACCTGCTAAGGAACAGCAATTTATTGAGACAGCAGCTGCCTCTTCAGAATGGATTAGTTTCTGATAAAAGTGATGACTATGTATGTATGAAAAGGGAAGTGGGCTGGGTAAAGATTGCACTCAGGATAGCTCAGTGGATTCCTTTCAGAATTATACAACTTGGCTGGGCATTGACCTTTCAGTAGCAGTGTGGATGGAGTTGACACACACACGTTACCTTGCCCTCCATATTATACCAGTTAATTGCAACCTACAAAATTAGAAAAAAAGACTATCCCCATAAGGATTTAGGATTGGGTCATTTTCCTATTCTTTCTGTCACTAATATATTTTATGAATGTAAAATAATCACTGTACTTCTTTGAACTGCTCAAGTAAAAGGGACATTCAAGAGCAGGTCTGTGTGATGAAGAATGGAGCACTGTGTGTACATTTTCTGCAAAAAAAAACAGGTACACACACAATTGACAATAGCTTTTTGCCGCCACACCTCGTTAGGACAGAGTAAAATGGGGAGACGTGACTGAAATTGGAGGCCTTGGGTGAGAAGGTAAGAAGCCTTCCCAGCTTCCTAGATTCTTTTTGATCCTAGATAATAGGGAAGAACATTTTTGTTTCTCCCATTGGCCAAAGAAGTCTCCACTCTAGTCAGCCAAGTCCCCAATCTACCTCTGATCAGGCCAGCCAGGAGCTATGAGAAAGCAGAGTGGAGATGGAGTAAGATTCATACACAGGTCTACATCCCAGTTCTGATAACTTTGACCTTGGGGATATTATTGACCTCTTAAACCTCAGCTTCTCATCTATACGATAGAGATAATAATAGTGTGCAATCTATAGAAGAGTCAGGGGAGTCAGGGAGATAATGATAGAGCTTTGGACATTGAGCACTCAGTAAGTATTAGCTGCTGTTGTTATCATTATACTACCTCTAGTATAATAATATAATGATAATGTAGGGGGTGCAGAGATTTAGTTACCAGTTGAGAATATCAAGTGATGAATATTAATCTTTAAAAAAAGAATGATTACCCTTAGCTTTAGACTGTATTCAGAAAATTGCCACCTCTGGAATTCAGTGGCTCAGTTTGATAACACATAAGGCAGGTGCAAGTGATTGTGGAAAGCCTGGGGATGGAGTTTTCCACCCACTGTCATGTGCTGTACATAGGAGGTGGGGACTCCAAGGAGGAAATGTTTAATGGAGGGGAAAGGGAGAAGAAGGTGGCTTTCCATATGGCTGCTCTTCGCCCACAAATAACACTGGCTGTAAAGAAGACTAATTACAGTCTCCAAGGGTGCATCCTGGATGGGTCCAGGATTTGTTGAGTCAACAGCTCAACTAGACATTTTGCTCGCAGCCTTTGGTATTTATGCAATTTGGGGGTGAGAAAGAAAAATAACATTTAGAAACCAAAAGAATTGTGCAGCAATGTGACTGTGGCACATGGGTATTCATCTGACTTTTTTCATGGAGGATGTGGTAAAATGGAATTACTGAGTATCTTTGTTGTGAAGCATTGCTAAATTTTCCATTTGCTGTGTGTGTTTTAAGTTTGTCTTATCTGAAAGGCACATGGTTCCTTTTTACTGGAAGTACTTTGTTACTTCAACTACTTCGGAGAGCAACTGCTAGGAGAAATCATTTTATGCAAACTTCAGGACTTCCTAGTGAGGAAAAGCTGTTTCAGAAGAGGAATAGCAACTATTCTTTTTCTGAGGAGGATCAAATATTTTTTCCTTACTATGAACAAGTCACAGACATTCACATTACAATACTCTAGTTTCTCTCATATCATATAAATCTTTTGCCTTTACTAAAAAGATTCACATTACTCATACAGACAGCTGATGTGACCAACAGTTCTCTTTCTACTTATGTTGTTTATAAGAAAAGAAGAAAAAGAAAGAGCAGCAGATGAGCCACAGGGGAGGTAAACTGGGTTTATATTTCGTTTTAATAGTCAAGCTAGGGCAAAGAAATACTTGTGGCTGTGACCAAGGGAAGTTGTGTCAGACGAGTAAACTTTTTGACATGAAGATAGCCTGAAATCCCTGCTTTATCCCAATAGGCTATTCCAGGAATGATAACAATACAAGCACTCAAAGTGAGTTAGAAGGAAACTTTCACAAAAGCCTGAGGATATGAATCAGGTTTGGACTGAGCAGTGGTAGACACCAATGTGAAAAGATTCCTGATTTTGTCTAAGCATTGAATTTTGAATCTTGCACTTTTCAGGTATTTGTTATATTATTTTAAATGGTTGTGTTTAATGCAAGATATTTAAATATAAAAACTTTGTTTTTGTTTTTAAAATGAAGAATAATAGAATAGATATCATGGCAATCTTTCTCTGTTGCTTACCTTTGCTCAGGGTTACCTGGCTATTTGGACCATGAGATAGATAGTTATAAGATCCTGGGTGTGAAGGAAAATTTAAGAAAGCAATTAGCTACATTGCTTTCTCCCTCAAAGGGGCCAAACTTGATTTGTAACATTCTCTACCAGGAGTGCAATATTTTTTCTTTTCTGCCACACATTGGAAGAATAAGAGTTGTCTTGAGCCATAAAGTAAGTACCCAAACACTAATGAAAGTTGATGAACAACAACAACAAAAAAAGGAAAAGTTTGCACATATTTTTCATGATATCCAACACCACAAATAAGCAAAACGGGCCTCAAATAATCTTCATGCAGCCTGCAGGTTGTACCCTCCTGCTTTCTAGACAATTTTATATGCTTTTTATTTCTTATTTGCCCCTTATTATCCTATTCCGCTTTCATAATAGGAATATAACCTAAAGCTTCTTCCTTTGACTAATTTTATTATTATTATTTTTAATATACATAGAAGAAAGGAAAGCCACTAGTGTTTGTCCTAGGGTACATAGTAAAAAATGAGGGAGGATTTTAAGACTAGAAAGCAAAACTCAAAAGATCAGAGCCATTTGATCTGCATTTCCTGGCTCTGGAAAGAGGCCCACAGGAGGAAGAGGAGGGGGCCCAGACTGTATGCAGGGGTCCTCAAATTACGGCCCGCAGGCCACATGCAGTGGTGTGATTGTATTTGTTCCTGTTTTGTATAAGATATGTGCAGTGTGCATAAGAATTTGTTCATAGTTTTTTTTTAAACTATAGTCCGGTCCTCCAACGGGCTGAGGGACAGTGAACTGGCCCCCGGTTCAAAAAGTTTGAGGACCCCCGTTATATGGCATAGAAGAGCACATTGTGTCCGCTTCTGCCACACTGCCTGGACATCGCCCAGGAGCCAGACTCTTCCCCAGCTTCCATAGTCAGCTCATTGCAAAGCAATGTATTATTCTTCTATAGCTGCTAATCCCCTTCTTGTCTAATTTGGCATCTATCTGAGGCCTCTATTTATCACTCAGGATTTTCAATGTGTCTTCAGATTATGGTGTTCAATATATTCTAAACCCAGCTCAAAAGTAGACTTTTCGGTTACCCAATAAATATCTATAGAATTCCTGCCATGATGGACCTAGTACTGGTACAGCTACTGGAAACACAAAGATAGGGAAGGCAACATGCCCCCTTCCTATCATGTGTCCCGGGAAAGATGCTGTAGGAAAGACTGGCAATTAGACCAGTTGTATTTGACGGTGGATAATTATGAAGATAAAGGAACTCCCTGCAATGGAAGAACACAGCAAGGGTACTTGATGCAGGAGGGGCTGTCAGGGGAAACTTCTCAGAGTGAGTGAGACCTAAAGAGTGCACAGGAGTTAGTAGGGTGAAGAAGAAGATAAAAAGCAGAGACAGGGCCAGGCACAGTGTCTCACCTCCCACCTCACCCCGGGAGGCCGAGGCAGGCAGATGGCCTAAGCTCACCAGTTCGAGACCAGCCTGAGCTAGAGCGAGACCCTGTGTCTAAGAATAGCTGGGCATTGTGGCAGGCACCTGTAGTCCCAGCTACTTGGGAGGCTGAGGCAAGAGGATCGCATGAGCCCGAGTTTGAGGTTGCTGTGAGCTATGATGCCATAGCACTCTACCCAGGATGATAAAGTGAGACTCTGTCAAAAAAAAAAAAAAAGCAGAGACAATGTACAGCAAAGCCTAAAGGTGATAGAATTCCAGTATGGCTGGAAAAGAGAGAATGTGTGTGTGTGTGTAGATGAAAGCAGAGCATTGCCAGAGGCATGTCAGACACAGAGCACCTCCCAATTCTTACCAGATAACCCCCCAGTGGATATTATTTAATCTCCGGAAAGCAGGCCTCTACCCAGCCTACAGAGTAGATCATGACTGGCCTAAATAAACCTCTTAGTGACCTCACTCCGCTCTGGCCCACTGATTGCCTACAAGCAGGCCTGTGGAAAGAGTGGGCTCCCCTTAAGAGGGACACCGGGAACTGCTAGCCTCTGAGGAGAATGGGACTTCAATTAGAGCCAGAGGAGAAGGAATAATCTGTTAGACATAGAGGAGTTTATTCACCATTGGACAGATTCCATGCAAAGCATGGGTGGAAAGGAAACTGCAGGAGATGTAGTCAAAGGCACAGAACACAGAGATGAGAGCAAAGGGCAGGAAACGGGAAGGGATTCTATGCTGGGTAGTGAAAAAGGATAAATGGACATGTGGCCATTTGGGATTAGCTGATTAGGGTCTTTTTAGTTAAAAGTAATAGAAAGATCCCTGAAGCAGTATGATATAAAAAAGGAGAATTTGGCAGAAGGATAGAGTGCCTTCTTGGAGAACGCAGAGCAGGAATGTAGCTGGACCTGAGGAGGACTCTGGAAGCAAAAGCCTTTCTTAGGCCTTTGCTTCTCTCTGCCCATTTGCTTCCTTATATCTGTGTGCAACTAGTTTCTTTTCTGCTTCTTTATCCACAGAGCAGACACAGCTCTGTGGACAAAGAATTTGGGATACCAAATTCTTACCAGATCAAGAGGGTCTGGCCACCTGTCACTGTCCAGTCAATATGTAGACCGTCTTGCCTGCCTCAGTTACACTTCTAATAATTTTTGTAATGAAATGTCAAAGATAACATTATATTATCAGAATAACCTTTACTCTACCAATATCATGTCTCTTGTCTATGTGTTACTACTTCCTCCAAGTCGCCTGAGACAAACATCCTCACAATCATGGTGAAACCTTAGCTAGATAATTTATTTAATCACAGGGGGAGGGGCAGCAGTGTGGGAAAGAATGTGAGCTGAGCAGACTCGTCAGCTGCACTGCTTCGGCTAGGCTTCTCAGACTCCATCTTGCTGGCCACTTTTCTGGCCTTAAAATGAGTAACCAATTTTCTAACTTTCAGACCCTATTCTAAAACCACAGGAGAGAAAATCTGATGTCACATGTTGGGTGGATGTTAGGTGGCATTACATGGGACAAATGTGACAGCTAGCAGCAAACTACTCTGAGTCAGGAGCACTGTCCCAAATTGTGACCTAGGAACTTATGGCGAGGCACTCAAGATAAGTCATCTCCACATATGCTTTTTGGATACAAAGGGTTGGCAGTGGAGGGGGTCTCTTTGCCCTCTCAAGAATTAGCTCATTCCTGGGTAGGTTATCTTGCTGAGTCACTTCAGACGTCTGATGGCTGTGGAGGCCCTGTTTTCTCAGGTATGCACTGCAGCCCTGAATGAATGAGACAGATCACAGGAGAGACTTAAGCTGCACAGCACATGTGTGGCCTGGCAAGGCGTTCCCTCTCTCTCCTATCAGCGACCACCCTTTGCCCTCTTGGCTACCCTCTACTGCAGAGGTTCTCAACCCCTTATGTGCATCAGAATCAACTAGAGAGCTAGTTAAAATTCAGATTGCCAAGCCCAATTTTGAGTGTTTTTAATGCAGTTGAGGCAATACTTGGGAGTCTTCATTTTAAACAAGTACCCCAGGTGATTCTGATGTATAAGGTCCCTGAGCCACACTTTGAAAAATTTGACACTGCAGGATCTATAACTTCAGGGCCCTAATAATGCAACCACCTAGAAGTCACTCCTTATGGCTTTATTTAATTTATTTTATATGCCTACATATATCAATTTATTTCATTTATTAACTCAAATTTTCATTAAATACAAAAGCATGTCTTTTTGGCATCACGTTGTATTTATATTCACAAATCTCCCAGCATTGAAACTGCTACTTCTTAATCATTTTTGATGGATGCCTCTGACTTTATTTTCTCAGCAATGCTTTTACTTTATTGAAGAACTTACTGCTGGTGACACTCAATTCATCTGACAACCTTACTGTTCACATCAGTTGGCTAACACAGTTGTGGAGGAGCATAAGAAATGTTTTGCTGCTAGACCTGTTATTTCTACTTTTTTTAGGTTACAGTAATAATATAAAACATGCAATACACAAAAATGTTAGCTTGTGGGCTGAATGTGGTGGGAGGCCAGATAGGAGGATCACTTGAGGCTACAAGTTTAAGACTAGCCTAAGACCCTGTCTGTGCAAAAAATAGAAAAATTAGCCAGGTGTGGGAGTACATGTCTGTAGCCCCAGCTACTCAGAAGGCTGAAGTAGGAGGATCATTTGAGCCCAGGAGTTAGAGGTTGTACTGAGTTTTGATGAGGCCACTGCACTCCAGCCCAGGCAACAAAGTGAAGCCCTTATATATATATGCATATATATAAGTTGGGTAGAGTAATAAACTGAAAATCAAGAATCCTAAATCACCTATTTACTGTAAAAACAATAAAATGCAGAAATACCAGACATATTAAGGAACTTAGAATTCTTAATTCGTAATTAGATGCCTATAATCACATGAACTACTATTCATTAAGTACCTGTTCTGTGCATGGTATTTTAAGACTTTGTGTGCATTTTGTCATGTAATCTGAGGGAAGGACATTATTCCTAATAGAACCGAGATTTTAAAAGCAACTCACCAGGCTTGATGCATAGGGATAGTCAATTAACAGGGATCAATACAAAGTCATTTCCCTGGTGTTTAAATCCAGCTGAACAAGTTGGGGATAGGTAAGATTGGGCTTATTGCTATTTCTATAAGAAGACATGGGTGTTTCAATGGACTGGTGGTTACATAGACATCAGCACAGCCACTGCCCAAAAAGCTAAGTGTTCACAAGTGCACAAACAGAAGCTTTGTCCTGCTGTGTGGGGTTCATTCCAGGCAGCACAATCTATGAGAAATTTTGACTTACCAGACCCGCGGAAGAGAGCTATGGAATCTTGAAAGACATTTCCCATGAAGAATATCTAAAGGAATGCAAAATATTAAAACCCAGAAAAAGTGAGATCTGCTTTGAACACTTGAAGAGCTGTAAGAAGGACTTATGAAGGAACTGCGAGCACAATGGGTGGACACCCTAGGAAGGCAAGTTCCAACCAGTATAAAGAAGCACTTTCCATGGATAAGAGCTGTCCAGTAGGGCCTGGGCTGCCGGGGAGGCAGCAGGCTCCCCATCACCGCAGGCACGTGTAGAGACAGAACACCACTGGCCCTGGCGGTTTGGGAAGAAATCCATTCCTGGGTATAGGATGGTGGCCTGAGACCTCTTAGATCTCTTCCAACTTCAGGAATTTCTTATTCTGGTTCAACAAACAAGTATTAGGAAGCTACTATACAAGATATGCTATATCAATGTTTTAAAGGATAAAAAATAAACAAGCTATGATTCTTGCTTTCAAATGACTTGTCTATTAGTGGATTAAAGGTTGATATATAAATTCAATAATGTATGGTTCAAACTTCCCTTTTATAGATGAGATCACAGTCAACTAACATCTTTGTAGCTTCACTTGTAGATGAAAGAATTGAAATTGAAGTGATTGAATGAATACTGGACCAGTTGTCACACCTGATAGAATGCACATGCTATTAAGTAGAATGTGATCACATTTATATTGTATTAAAGTGGCACTTAATTCAGGAGATTCAAGCATCAGCAAGCCATGACCCACCACCTCTCCATTAAGAGACTCTGCGGTTTATTGACAAAGAACAGAGTCTATCAAAGCAAGATAAAGTGACACTGTACAATATCTGTAAATTAATCCCTAAGTTCCCAATGTCAGATTCCAGTGGTCTAGAATACTCCCCTGAGAGAAATACTTTCCCTACATTAGGTTGGTTTGAAAAGCCCACTGTTAGGCCCACTTCTGTGTACCTTCCACAAACCCAAATCTTCACCCCAGATCTTTCAACTATAATCGGAAACAAGGAAATGAAAAGTCTCTGTTTTGGTTCCTCACGCGGACTTGGCTTCTGCTTCCTTCGTTGGGGCTTCTCAATCCTGAGCAATAGATTCTACCATTCTGTGGGGCAAGAGAAAGAAATATGACCAAGGCTGCCCCTGGAAGGAAATAAAAGTAAAGAAGAGGAAACACCACTATCCTATATGCTGACGTTGTTCTGGTTAAGTTTCACCTGCTGGTAACAAATGTGGCCCCTCCGAATCTGCACTTCTCCTCAGAGAGAGGCTTCTAATTGATCCCAAACCATCCTTTAAGAGGGCAGGAACAGGGAAGGGTTGGATGAGAGACAATCCAAGAGGGGTTCTAGTCAGAACTTTCTAGACGTCAGCATTACTGTTTTGTTTCATGAAATTAATGATGCCTGTTTCCAAGTTACCTTTTACATTCTTTTGATTGGTTCATCACAAGTTTTTAATACGATGAGCTCTTTGAAGAAATATGTTAGCCATGTTATGGCTTAAGACTGAACATTAGTCAGAATCTGAGATAAGTTTTATAATATGAAGATAAGAATGTACTGAGCATACAACATGTAACAGGCACTATATTTACACCTGTGAATAAATCATGACATTTACTCTCATAATGAGTCTGTGAACACTAGAATAATACAAGGTTTTGCTTTCCAGCATACTACAGTTTTGCACAGCATACTTCGGTTCATTCTGTGGCAAAGTGTTTAAGTGAAAACTCTGAGTGTGGGTCTCAGTAACCTGAGATGTGCTGATGTTTTATGGGTGTGTTTAATCTACACAAATTCCACATATCTTCTTTGCTGATACCAAGTCCTGACACTTTTTTCTGTCCATTTTCTCTGTTGCCCCTCCCAGGCTTCTGAGAATTTCTGTAACACAAAGCCACACTCCTAGGGTCCATCCTGGCACATGCAATCTCTCCTAGTCTGGAGTCTCACTCTGTTCAGGCAATCACTTCACTCATCTCTTGTTGAGTTGCTGATACATCCCTCCTAGACTCTGTTCCAATTGTTTCCACATTCCTTAAGACTCCCTCCCTCCAACCTCACTCCTTCTCCAAGACCACTTCATTCTTAGCAGAGGGCCATTATACTAGAATATAGCTCCCCCATTCCTTCAAATGATGCTCCCCTGACTTCACTCCAGGGAGACTCAGTCGCCATGGCAACCACTGCTGCCTTGGGTTCATTTCATTCAGAAACCCCAACTGGCAAAGATAGCTGAATCAAAGAACTTTTGCAGGGAAATTCTTGGAGCTCTTGATACTGGGATCTGAAATCTCAAAAGCAGCTCTAACATCAAATAACTGGAAATAATTCCACAAACACAAGGAAGAAGCAAAGGTGGATGTGGAAAGAGAAATTCCTTGTTCTGCTAGCTTCTTGAGGGAAGTCACAGGTTCTATGAAAAAATCAGAGTTAGAAGACAACCAGAATTTGAGATCTGTTTTCAAAATATAGCTTGTTTTATTGTTTCAAGTATACATAAGAGGTGCATACTTTAAAGAAAATGAATGTCTAACTTGGTCTCTCTCTTAACTATAATTCCAAAAACTGACTTGTGGAATTATGGGGTAGAGTGTGATCCTTTAAGCCTATTTAGCAAACATTCATTCCTATATTCTTTGTGCCAGACCCTGTGCTGGGTTACAGGAAAGAATGGATACAATTTGAATCTGCCCTAAAGGAGATACGTGCATATTACCAGGAAACGAAAGTCTCAAATGACTCCAAAGTTAGCTCTCCCAGAGGCACTTCCTTCCCAAAGCACAAGCATTTGAAAGTCTTCCTGGGGAAATCCATGAATTTGGAGACTGCTGTCCAGTAAAAAAATTTCTCAGGCTATAAGCACATCTGGGTGACGAAAGCAGTTCTTCTATTTTGAATCAGCTCACAGTGAGTGAGGTAGCATGTGTCCTATAAGGGACTCTTCCTGCCCAGGTCTTGGGTGCTTGAATTCTCTTTCCTTCATCACCCTCATCCTCACTTGCCCAGAAGCTGAAGAAACAGTTCCCCCTTAACCAAAATTTGAGGAAGACAATTTAGGATTACACAACAAACAATTATACTAAAATGTGGCCATTCTATAATCCATGTAAGAACAAAGAACAGTGGGAACCCAGGAAAGAGGGCCTTTTGGACATGGAAGCAAAAGAATTGGAAGAGAAAATATTAGAACTGTAATTTGTCCTCTTCCTTTATCCCTAGGTGATATTTTAAATTATATTCTCCTTTTTGATAAGTTAAAAATAACATTCTTCTTATTACAAGAGAAACACATATTTATAGAAATTGGAAAATCAACATAACAGTTCACTTTGCATCAATGAAGCTTACAAGAATATTGTCAGTAATTCTGAGTACAGAGGGTTTAGAAGCCAAGTAATGAAGACAAGCATTTGTTATAATCAGGCCTTTAAAAACAAAATGGGAAAGTTGGAAGAAGAGGAACATTATCCAGAAAATTAATTCCTGTATAACTCTTGCGAGCCTCTGTCTAGACTTGCCAGAGGATCTTTTCTAGGTGATGGACTATGGGTGTTTTCATCAAGGACTGTCTGGGATAGACCTTTATTTCCCTAATCTATCCCTGAGGCAGCGTACAGTCACTGATTCCCCTTCCACATTCCTTAAGCTTGCATGACTTAATTGCTTTCTTACCATTAAAGTAGAATAAAAATTCTCTTATTAGTTTCCTCAAAGGGATTTGGAAAGATAAAGGAAACTGTCAAGTCAGTGTCTCATAAACCTTGGGGACATACGTGGCACTCAGACATTAGAGATGGTGTCTAATGATATCATTTTTAAAAATGTCTTTCATTATGTTGCCATGTCCTGAAATCCCATTAAAGCATAACAGATATGGGTTTGGGACTTTACTAAATTAAAAATTGTAAAAAGGGAAGAAAAGAAATGAAAATTTCCTCAATTTTCATTATTGTTCTTTCCAAATTCCAGAAAAAGGAAAATATTAGTGAAGATGCATACTCAAATGACTCTATTTAATAGGAGCCAAGGCCAGGTGCTGAAAATTTAGCAAAACTGATGAAAATAGAAAAAAAATCAGCAATCAAAATCTCAGGTTTCCCACTGGCAGCACTTCCTGTTCTATTCCCCAAAATGTTTCTAGGGCTCCACCTATTATACTTAGAATAATCAACATTGCTAAAAGAATTTTAAAGGTATTACTTATCTACCTACTGTCTTAATTAGCTATGGCACACATCTGGGAGAAAATCTGAAGGGGATGGGTTTCATGAGCCCCTCTTTGAGGATAAGAAACCAAGGGATTAAGAGAGGTTATTTGCCCCAAGTATCTAAAAGGCAGATTGGAAATGACAGCTGAACTGAAGTTTGGTTCATTCTAAATAAAGAAAAATGCCACCTAATTCATTAACATCAAAATATTTGCCTTCACCTACAAAATGAGGTTTTTTTTCGGGCACAATATTTTCCCCCTTCCTTCAGCCTCAGAGATGATACTAATGATTACCAGAGATGGTAGCGAAAGCCAAGCTTAATCACCATAATTGACAATTAAGTTGTGTAGCAACACAGAGACAGGTGATTTCACACAAGGCTAATGAAAATGGGCTATTAAAATCCACACACATTTGGCAGCAATTATGAGTTCCTAGAGCCATTTGCTTTGAAATGCGTGTATTTCACAGGCGGTTGCCTGCCAACTAGACAACTCTGAGCAGGACCAAGAAAGCAGGAGGCAAAGACAGAATTGCTAGAGGTTTCTGTAAGTGCCATTTCCTTTCAGTGGCTTGCTGCATCTTTATCATTACACACCTGATATTTTAAAGCTAAAGAAAGATGTAAAGCTTACAGCTCTTGAGAATAATAGCCCATTTTCCTAAAGAACTACAGTGGAATTAGAAGAGGACAGGGAATGGCTACTAGTGAATGCAGGGTGGTAGAGCAGAGAAGACACCATAGAGTAAGTGGTGGCCATGTGAGAGAGGACGGGAGGCTGGATTTCCTATCTAGAGTATGTGGAGGAGCCTCATTTTAACAGTGTTTACAAAATGTGAAATGGAAATAACCCCTGCTTCCCAAGAATGACAGAATAGTTAAACAAGTTCAGTTCCTTAAAAGGTAGTTGGATTGAGAAGGTGAAGTCACTTTACTTCAGTTTTATGCATCTCCTATTTCCCCTCTATGATTCTTTTATATTCAGCATGCCACCATTCTGATCAAAGCCCCTCTTTCTTGAGCTCATACTATCTGGATATACCAGTTAGTAAGGAAAATTAGTCAGCTTCTTTTAATGACAAAGAGCAGTGACAATTTGTCTCACAGTAGTCTAGGAATGACCTCTGTATTCAAATATAGGAGTTCAATCTTGTTTTTTATCCACTCTGGTAATCTCTGTCTTTTAATTGGGGTATTTAGACCATTCATATTTAAAGTGTTATTGATATTGTTGAATTAAAGCCTACTACTTTTCTATTCATTGTACTTTTTCTTTCATCTTCTCTTTTTCTGCATTTTCTCTTCTGATTCCATTTACACTTACTTTTTCAATTTTTTGTTACAATTTTTTTAGTATATGTACTGCCGAAGCAAGCACCCTTTCTCAGCTTTTAAGTAGTTGCCCTATGATTTGCCATAAACATTTAAAATTAACATGTCTACCTCTTCATGTATAGTGAAGGTACCATATAACAGAGCATTCCCAATTCTTTCATCCTGTCACTTATGTCACTGCTGTTGTTCATTTTACTTATCTATGTAACATATTCACCCAATACATCATCACTGTTATTACTCCAAACAATTATCTTCCCAATCAATAAATAATAAGAAAAATAAAACATTTATTTTACCTTCATTTATTCGTTCCTTAAAACTTTCCCTTTCTTTATGTAGATCCATGTTTCTGACTATATCATTTTCCTGCTCCATGAAGAACTTCTATAGTATTTCTTGCAGGGCAGTTCTGATAATAACTTATCTCAATTTTGTTTTTGTGAGAAAGTCTTTGGTTCTCTTTCATTTTTAAAGGAACATTTCAGTGGATATAGAATTCCAAGTTGGTAGATTTGTTTCTTTCAATAAGTTGTATAGTTTATTCCATTCTCTTCTTGCATGATTTCTGATAAGAAGTCATCTATTATACTTTTTCTTTTTTCTTTATAGGCAACTTAGTTTTTTCTCAGCTTTTTTTGAACAGTTTCTCTTTGTCTTGGTTTTCTAAAGATTGAATATATTATGCCCAGACATAGTTTCTTTGATATTTATTCTTCTTGGTGTTCTCTGAGCTTGCTAGTTTAGTGTCTCTGGTTATTTTGGAAAATTCTTAGTCATTTTTATTTTAAATATATCTTCTGCTCTATTCTTTTTCTTCTCCTTCTAGTGTTTCTATAATACATGTTGCACTTCTTGAATTGTTTCACAGTTCTTGGATATTCCATTGTGGGTGGTTTTTTTTGTTTTTTTGTTTTGTTTTGAGACAGAGTCTCACTATGTCATCCTCGGTGGAGTGTCATGGTGTCACAGCTCACAGCAACCTCAAACTCTTGGGCTTAAGTGATTCTCTTGTCTCACCCTCCCAGGTAGCTGGGACTACAGGTGCCCACCACAATGCTCAGCTATTTTTTTGTGGTAGGTGTCATTGTTGTTTTAGCTGGCCCAGGATGGGTTTGAACAGCCAGCCTGGGTGTATGTGGCCGACATCCTACCCACTAAGCTACGGGCACCACCCTGTGGGTTTTTTTTTTTTTAACTTTATTGTTAAATCATAGCTGTGTACATTAGTGCAATCAAGGGGTACAATGTGCTGATTTCATATACAATCTGAAATATTCTCACCAAACTGTTCAATGTAGCCTTCATGGCATTTTCTTAGTTATTGTATGAAGACATTTGTATTCTGCCTTTAGTAAGTTTCGCCTGTACCCTTTCTAAGATGCACCGTAGGTGTGGGTGTTTTGTTGTTGTTGTTGTTGTTGTTGTTGTTTTCATTCTATTTTGTTTTAGCATTTTTGTTTTGGGAGTATCAATTAATCTTAAATTTCATGGATTCTTCCTTTGGTCATCTTCAGTTTACTGAGCCTATCAAAGGCATTCTTTATTTCTGTCATAGTGTTTTGTATTTCTAACATTTCTTTTTTGCTTCTTTCTTAGAGGTTTTATCTTTCTACTTCCATTACTAATATGTTCTTACACCTTATATTTAAAATTTTCAGTCTAAGAATAAAAAATAAAAATAGGTGTTATATCTGAATCTGGTTCTAATGCTTATGTTGTCTTTTAAAACTGTGTTTTCTCCTGACTTTTAAGATGACTTGTAATTTATTTTATAGCCAGATATAACATGCTAGATAATAGGAAGTGAAATGAATAGGGCTTTAGCGTAAGATTTTGTTTGTCTAGGAGTTAGGCTATGTTTAGTGTTTGGTTTAGCTGTGTCAGAACCTTACAATCTTCTGTTTAAAACTCTTTCTCTCTTTTAGTGGGCAAAAGTCTCTGGACAGTAACTTCCAAAAAAGTTTTTAAGCCATTTTTTTTTCTTACGTGAGCCAGGAAGTGGGCTGGAACTGTCTGACTGCCCTTTGTTTGATCAGATAAGGTTCTGGTAAAGTGGTTTCTGTTGAGGGTAGGCCTTTGTTATGACGAGCAGAACACTCTGGGCTAATTTCACAAGGGTTACTTTTCCCTTTCCCCCCTGCCAAAGCACAAGGAGATATTTTTCCTCTCATCTTCACTGTGAGAATTGGGTTGCAGGGCAGCTGGATACACAAAATTATCTTAAGCAAATGCTGGGTTAATTCCAATGAGACTGTTTAATGTATCACTGATGGAAGAGGTGATTCAGTCTTCCCTTGACCCCTCATTAGCATGTCATCCAAGGGCAATTAACATTTTAACATTTTAAAGCCTTGCCTCTTACCTCAAAGAGAAACTAGAGGGTATTATGAAAGTTTATGGTGCCCCATGATCATATTGATATACACAGCTATGATTTAATAAAAAAAAAAAAAGAAAGTTTCCCTCAGCTTTCTGCCCCTGCCTTCTACCTGCTTGACTATATTTACTCACTAGAGGAGGAGAGTTCCTTTTCTGTCTATGGCTGATTACCTCCTCCCTTCCACACCCTCAGTGCTCTGAATCTAACTATTTCCCATCTCTCTCTCAGGGGCTCTGATCCATAGGTTATTTCTCCTTTCTCTCTTACCTTCAACCACTGCAAATCTGTTGGACTTTCTCATTCTGCATTTAGAAAGCTCAAATTCCTCCCATATTAAAAGTGGAAGCAGGATGTGGAGGAAAGGCCATTCTTACAATTTCTGTTAGGAATATAAATTGTCATTTCTTTTCTGTAAAGAAAATTGGCAATAGGAATCAAGGCTTTATATAAATGAATAATTTGGTTTATTAGTCTTGGTTCTAGCAATATATCCTTGGGAAATAATTTGGTATGTGCTCTTATGTGTATAACTGTTTTACCTGTTGGGAGGTTCATCACAACAATGTTTATAATAGGGAAAAACTAGAAACAACTTAAATACTCCTCAGAAATCTGTTAAATTAATATGTCATTTAATATGTCAGTGTAGAAGAATGTGAGATAATGTTTACAATACATTCAGTGGGGAAAGGAAGATTACAAAATAATTGAAAATAATAAAATAATACGTGTAAATACGTGGTGAAATTATGTATATGTTTTACACACATGCAAATGTGCACATACACACTTACTTAGAAAAAGATTAGAAAAGTATATCTTCCAGTGGTTACTTCTGAGTGTAGAATAAGACTATTTTTCTTGTTATGTTTTACTTAACTTTCTTTACTTATTATAATTAACATGAGCTGCTTTTTATTTAACTCTTTACATTTCTTTCCAGCTGATATGCACAAAAGAAAAAAACAATGGGAGGTCCAGGGACTTGATGGAGTAGGTAATGGTAAGTGAGAAATTTCTAGAAATGAGATAGCAAAGTTCTTGTTCAAAACAACCTATTTCCTCATTTCGTTTATATCAATAGCATTAAAAAAATTTATTTGTGGATCACTAAATTGGCAAGATATGTTACATTTCCCACACCCCATCCATCCCATTTTTTGAAGAAAAAATCTTGTTAATAACAGATTTGAAATGAAAAAAATCCTGCTATAAACAGCTGGCTAGTAGCTTTTATTTATATTACAAGTATAAAATATGCATATAAACCAAGGCCCTAAAGATTTTAAATTATACTTATACTGAGTTTATACTATAACTTTAAGATCAGAAATTATAGATTAAACACTGATTTATCTTCAAGTTCACCAATTCTTTCCTCAGCAGTGTCTAATTTACTGATGAGCCTGTAAAGACAGTCTTCATTTCTTTCTTTCTTCTTTTTTTTTTTTTTTTTTTGCAGTTTTTGGCCAGGGCCGGGTTTGAACTCACCACCTCTGGTATATGGGGCCTGCACCCTACTCCTTTGAGCCACAGACGCTGCCCCATTCTTCATTTCTTTTTCAGTGTTTTTTATTTCTAGAATTTCCTTTTGATTCTTTCTCAGAGTTTCTATCTCCTTACCTTACACTCTGTTATAACATGTTTTCTGGTTTTTTCAGTAGAGTCCTTACACTGTTAATCATTTATTTTAGATTCACTCTTTGATAATTTCAAAATCTACATCATCTCCAAGTCTGCTCATGGAACATGCTTTGTCTCTTCAGACCTTTAAATTTTGGTGTTGTTTTGTGTTTTGTCATTTAGTGTGCCTTGCAATTTTTTGTTGAAATATAAACGCGATAAATTGAGTAATGAGGACAGAGGCAAAAGGCCTTTAGTGTCAAGTTTATTTTAGTATGGCTGTAAATTGGGCTATTTAATGTTTACTGTAGCTATAGGTGCCAGAGACTTTAAATTCCTCTATGAACTTTTTTCTTGTAACCTCCTTAATTATTGGCTATACCTTGCAGCTCTTTCAGCTGTAATCTGCTGAGATCTGTATTACATTGAAACCCTATTCATGCAGTGGTATGATATAGGGGAGGAAAATCGTTTATAATTTTGTGATTAAATCTCAATCTTTTAATGGGCCTGTGTCCCTGTGCTGTGACTTCTACAAGTATCTTTCAGCTTCCTCTTAGGTGAGACAGAAAGGCTGAAATGACTATAGCTGCATAGATGTTCTTTTCTCTTGATGGGGTAAACTTCTGGTAAAGTTTTTGCCCTTGGAGAGGGCAGTCCCTTATTATAGAGAATGTCTGGGGCACATTTTAAAATGGTAAATTTTCCCCTCACCCCGCCAGAGCCAGGAGGACAATTTTTCCTTGGCTCTTCACCATGAAGACCTGGTCGAAGTCCTGAAAGTAAAACCCATGGAAATGTGAGGCTCGGGACTCTAGGAGTTTTTCATTCACAGTTGATTTTAGCTGTGGTTTTTTTCTATTTTTTGCCCCTCTCCAAAGTTCATTGTGACACGTTTCCCTGCAACTTCAATTCTCTGAATCCAAGAAAAGGCACTGGCTTTCAGATTTTTTTTAGCTTTTAAGTATGGAGTGATAATTCCTGAGTTATTTACCTGGCAGAGCTGATGCTGCAATCCAGTGTCTTTAATTGTAATTAATTTAAATTTAAGTATAAAAACTGATATTCAAATCTGTTATCAGAACATTTTTTGTATGTTTAGAACAATTTGGGCATGGAAATCTATTTTTTCAATTGTAAATTATATTAAGTCCATATAGATTACATGCTTTCTATGAAAATTTACCATTCAAACTGAAGTGTGCTGAAAGTGTGAAATGTACACCAGATTTCAAAGGCTTAGTATGAAAAACAAATATCCCATCAATATTTTTTGGTGTTGATTGCATGTTGAAATGGTGATATTTTGAATACATTGGATTCAATGAAACTGTTAATATTGATTAAAAAAAAAAAAAGAAAATTTCAAATTACATTATGTGGTTTAGATGTTCATTTGTCAGCATTGCCCTATAGTTTAAAATATGAATCTTGAATTTATTACAATCTATCTTGATTATTACAATAATATTGTAACATTCACTTAATTATAAAAAACCCTTAAATAGTATTTCCATTCCCTCTCTTGTCTTTTGGTCCATTGTTGTTATATATTTTACTTCTATATGTTATGAATCACACACTAAATTATTATTTTGATCTTAGTTATCAGTTATCCATTAAAGCCCTTTAAAGTGAGGGAGAAAGTCTTTTTTATATACCTGTTTATATGTAATTTCCTGCCCTCTTCATTTCTTTGTATAGATATAAGTTTACAAGTTACATAATTTCCTTTTTGCTTGGAGAATGTTGTTTAACATTTCTTATAATGCAACCTGTTTGTGCTTAATTTTGTCACCTTTCACTTACCTGAAAAATGTTTTTAGATAGTATTTATTTTTTTATTTATATAAGATTTTATTTACTGACTTCTCTGAAACATGCTGAAATTCATATGGTTAATAGAACTTAGTAAACTAATGTGTTTCTGAATATGACAAATTTCTTCGAAATTTATTCTAAGGTTGAAGTTATTCATTTCAGTCATGAGAAATCAACATGAACATTACATTTAGGTGGTAAAATTCAGTTTATAAAGTAAGATAAATATCAAATAATATACACCACTCTTCTGGTTTACCAGAAGTGACATTCATGCTTAACACTTTGGTTAAATAGCAAGAGAAAATTGGCAGGGGTGTCATAGAGATAGGTAAAGATTTCATGCAGTTCAAATAATCTTTAGCCCTTCCAGAAAATTATAGATGATAAATATGTAGTAAATACTTCTGTAATATGGTGGTTTCAGTTCACTATAGTAATTATCATTTCATTCATTCATTCAAATAACTGCTATTGTTTCTGATCACTGAAACTTAGATTTTGCAAAGTTAGTCATTGCTTAACAAGTTGATGATACTATAAAGCCCTTACACTACAAATTACAGCTTAAATCTGGAAAGGTTAAGGCAAAGCATACTGGTTATTCATAATTTTTTATATACAATAAGACTATGCTACTATATATAATCAGGTATATTATGGTGCATGTTTAATTCTAATTACCATATTTTACATTTATTGATCATCAACAGCACAAACTTTATTCTCCAAAAGAAATATACTGATCTAACAAAATGGTTACATTTAAGCTTCTTCTTCTTTTTTTTTTTTTTTTACATTTAACCTTCTTTTAAAAGACAAATCAACTAAATTGATGGAAGAACTGGCTTTTCTCTATATCTCATTTTCAAATTACTAATACAAATTTATCAAAGAATTGTATACTTTACCTACTATCAAATAATCTACAAATTTCCAAGATAAATACATTTCTTGTTCAATTTCCAAAAATAAAGGCTTTCTAATTGAAAGCATTTGCATTCCTAGCTCTCTAAAGTAGGCATTAACAAGAAAATACAAAAAATAATCTCTTGGCTTTTGAATAGTCCACTTAGTTACATGAAGTATTTTCTGTCCTAACATTTTTTCAAATTCAAAAGATGTTTACATCCAAATAACATGACAAACAGAATCTTCATTTCAAGTCTTTCACTGTTTCCGTGGTAGCACTGGGCTACCTGGGCTACCATAGCTGACTATGGAATTTCTCAGTCTTCTTTACATCTTGAGGTTGGTCTGTTCTACACATTGAACAAACTAAATCATCTGTTACTTTAATACACAAACTCCCACCCAAATACTGATATTTGAGAACTACACATGTCTTCATAAGGTGGGCGAGCTGGCTGAACTCCTCCCAGGTCTGATACTGTGACATAGTGACCCTGGGGTGGAATGAGAGAGGAGCAAGTCTGCAGGACCACACCCAATTACCTCCCCACCTCTCATAGCCACCAACCAACACAGGACATTCAGATAGTCTTTAGTTTTGAAGGATAATTTTACTCGATAGAAAATTCTAGGTTGTGGGAGCTGGTAACCCAGTGACCAAGTAGCCTAAGGGTGGGGTCTGAGCTGCCTTGCAGCCCTAACCCTCAGGGGCAGAGTGAGACTGCTTTTGGCACACTGGGTAAGTGGATAGCCACTTCAGCAGTGATTCCAGTGACAAGCACTTTCCTGGGAAAGCTTCTGCTCAGTAAGTTTACAAGTTCAAAGTGCCTTTTAAGTGGGCTGAAGAGAGATTTAGGGTATCTACCTGCTGGGGTTTGAGAAATCAGCAGCCTCCACTCGTATCAGAAATGTGATTAACATCTCATACCCCAGAAGACCACGTGTTGCCCAGACAATATTCAATAACATATACATACTGCTTTGTTTTTTTTTTTTTTTGGTTTGGTTGGGTTTTTTTTTTTGTTTATTTTGATGTTGTTGATGTTGTTTTGTTTTTTAATTTCAACCCTTTCCATACAGATCCTTTTTCTTTCTCAGTTTTTCTAGTTTAATTATAATTTCCCATTGCTGCCTTTTTCAATAACTAGAACTTCATTTTTGCTAGTGTTTCTACCGCTATCATTTGGTTTTTCACCCAATTTTATCGCGTAAAGTTTTCTGTTTGCTTGTTTTGGTTTGATTTATAGCATTTTTGTCTTCCCTGTCTACTTGGTGGAGATGGGGTATTGTGTCTGATCAGGTTAGCAAAGAGCTGCTGACCTAAAGTGAACCACCCAACTGGGCACCCCCAGAAGGTGAAGTATTTTAAGGGAGTATCAAAGTACCCTACTGTAAACCGATATTGCTCTGTCTCCCTCTTTCTGTGCCTCTCTTCTTTTTGTCAATATTCCTTTTACCCACCCCCTCTCCTTTCTCTATTTTTCTTTTTTTTTCTTATCACTCAGTCCTCCTTTCTTTCATCCCTTTTTTGCTCTTCATGCTTCTCACCCTTCTGGTCCTGTAACCCTTAGTCCACAGGCACGAGAACTTAAAGAGCAAGAGGAAGTGAAAGGAAAATTAGGGCAAGGAAACAGATAAAAGAAATCACTCATGAGGAAGAATCAGCAGAAAACTCCAGGCAACATGAAGAACCAGTCCAGAACAACCCCGCCAAGGGACCGTGAGGTAGCTACTGCAGATGATTCCACCTATAAAGAAATGTTAGGAATGACAGAAAGGGAATTTAGAATACACATGTTGAAAACAATGAAAGAAATGATGGAAACAATGAAGGAAACTGCTTATAAAGTGGAAAATAACCAAAAGGAAATCCAAAAACAGAATCAAATAAGAGATGAACGATATGAAGAATATAAAAAGGATATAGCAGAGCTGAAGGAACTGAAACAGTCAATTAGGGAACTTAAAGATGCAATGGAAAGTATCAGCAAAAGGTTAGACCATGCAGAAGAAAGAATTTCAGAGGTAGAAGACAAAGTTCTTGAGATAACTCAGATAGTAAAAGAGGCAGAAAAGAAGAGAGAGAAAGCAGAACGTTCACTGTCAGAATTATGGGACTTTATGAAGCGTTCCAACATACGAGTTATAGGAATTCCAGAAGGGGAAGAAGAATGCCCCAGAGGAATGGAAGCCATACTAGAGAATATTATAAAAGAAAATTTCCCAAATATCACCAAAGATTCTGACACACTCCTTTCAGAGGGATATTGGACCCCAGGTCGCCTCAACTCTAACCGAGCTTCTCCAAGACACATTGTGATGAACCTGTCCAAAGTCAAGACAAAAGAAAAGATTCTGCAAGCTGCCAGGAGTAAGCGCCAGTTGACCTACAGGGGCAAATCCATCAGAGTGACCGTAGACTTCTCTAATGAAACTTTCCAAGCAAGAAGACAATGGTCATCTACCTTTAATCTACTTAAACAGAACAATTTCCAGCCCAGAATTCTGTACCCTGCTAAGCTAAGCTTCAAAAATGATGGAGAAATCAAATCATTTACGGATATACAACATTGAGGAAATTCGCCACAACAAGACCAGCTCTACAGGAAATACTTCAAGCTGTTGTGCACACTGACCACCACAATGGATCAGCATCAAAGTAAGAACTCAGAAATTAAAGGACAGAGCCTAACCCCCACACTGATGCAAAAGATTAAGCAATGGACTCTCACAAAATAAGATGAATAGAATACTACCACACTTATCAATTATCTCAATAAATGTTAATGGCTTGAATTCCCCACTAAAGAGACATAGATTGGCTGACTGGATTAAAAAACACAAGCTATATCCATTTGCTGTCTGCAAGAAACACACCTGGCTTCAGAAGACAAATTAAAGCTCCGAGTCAAGGGTTGGAAGACAATTTTTAAGGCAAATGGAATTCGGAAGAAAAGAGGAGTTGCAATCTTATTTTCAGATTCATGTGGATTTAAAGCAACTAAAGTCAAAAAAGACAAAGATGGTCACTTTATATTGGTCAAGGGAAAAATACAACAAGAAGATGTTTCAATTCTAAATATTTATGCACCCAATTTAAATGCTCCCAGATTCTTGAAACAGACCTTACTTAGTCTGAGCAATATGATATCTGATAATACCATAGTAACAGGGGACTTTAACACTCCTCTTACAGAGCTGGATAGATCCTCTAAACAGAAATTAAACAAAGATATAAGAGATTTAAATGAGACCCTAGAACAACTGTGCTTGATAGACGCATATAGAACACTCCACCCCAAAGATAAAGAATATACATTCTTCTCATCACCCCATGGAACATTCTCCAAAATTGATCATATCCTGGGACACAAAACAAATATCAACAGAATCAAAAGAATTGAAATTTTACCTTGTATCTTCTCAGACCGTAAGGTACTAAAGGTGGAACTCAACTCTAACAAACATGCTCGACCCCACCCAAAGGCATGGAAATTAAACAATCTTCTGTTGAATGACAGATGGGTGCAGGAAGAAATAAAACAGGAAATCATTAACTTCCTTGAGCATAACAACAATGAAGACACAAGCTACCAAAACCTGTGGGATACTGCAAAAGCAGTTTTGAGGGGAAATTCATCGCTTTAGAAGCCTACATTTGAAAAACAGAAGGAGAGCGCATCAACAATCTCACAAGAGATCTTATGGAATTGGAAAAAGAAGAACAATCTAAGCCTAAACTCAGTAGAAGAAAAGAAATTCCAAAATCAAATCAGAGATCAAATGAAATTGAAAACAAAAGAATCATTCAGAAAATTAATGAGACACCATGGTACTCTACTGAGGGCGACATAGTGAGACTGTCTCACAAAAAAGAAGAAGAAGGAAGAAAAAGAAGAAGGAAGAAGAAGGAAGAAGAAAGAAGAAGATTTAAGAGTATAATTGTCCAAAATTCAAACTTATAAAGAAGGTATTATTTAGAAAAAAAAATGTTAGAGAATGTTAAAAACATGCTGGCAGCTAATAGAGATTTCTTTGATGTTAATCTCAAGAACTGAGAAAGAATTAATGAAAAAAAGGACAGAGGAAAAATAAAGAATGGAGAACTAAATTGGAAGTGAGGTAGAAACTTATATGAGAAGACAAAATCTGAGGACTCTGTTTCACC
Source organism: Nycticebus coucang (assembly GCF_027406575.1). Classification (NCBI taxonomy): domain Eukaryota; kingdom Metazoa; phylum Chordata; class Mammalia; order Primates; family Lorisidae; genus Nycticebus; species Nycticebus coucang. The sequence continues at coordinate 51,602,288 of NC_069784.1, read as the reverse complement.
CTCTTCTTTACAGCCTGAGATATGTGTATGACATTCTTTACTATGGACTACTCTCAGAGATACCAGAGGGCATCAAGGCCACAACTCTTACCCTAAAATTGACCAATGAGGGTATGGTTTCTCCTCAAGACATCCAATTATAGAATAGCATTAACAGTCACATTTACTTCTATTTTCGAACTTTTTTTCCACAAAAGATCTTGGACAGCAAACTGGGAGTAATTTTCTAGCATCTCAGACATTCTGAACAGCAGACAAACAATGGCATTGCCAAAACACCCCACGACAGATTCTACCCAGCTAGCACAGCCAGACACCAAGAACCCTGAACTGGAAATGCCCAGGGAAGAACAAGTATTTTCACAAGACACAAAAAACAGCAAAGTTTCTGTCTTCTGTAAGATCAATCTTCAATAGTTTAAGTCATCACACCAGTAATGTAATAAAACCTTAGGTGCTTCTGTTTCTTAGAATCCAGATGAAGATTTTTTTCAACCACAGAAGTCTCTTCCTCCCTAGGGAATCCTGAAATGTCTGCATCTTGTGACTAAAAGACAGAGGGCAGAGCCTGGAGATACAGAAGACATTATTTCTCATCAAACCCCATTGCTGATAATTATTATGCCCTCAATCTGCTCATGTGCAAACGGGGGCAATCTGCTTAAGGTGGTTTTGAAGACCAACGAGGCAACATACATAAAATGTCCGATATGATGCCAGGCAGACAGGTGTTCCTCCCTAAATCCATGACATCTATTAGTTGTTAAAATCCTTGAAATTAATGTTACTGTAGCATTTATTACACTAATGTACCAAATGGTTAATATGAAAAAAAAAAAGAAAATTCTAGGTTGACAGGCTTTTGAAATTTTCTTAAAGTTGCCATTCCAGTATCTTTGGACTTATATAATTTCTGATGAGAAGTCAGTAGTAATTCTTATCTTTTTACTGTACAGTGTTTTTTCTGTGTCCTAACCTATATGTACAGTGTCTTTTTGTAATTGATCTGTTTTCTAGTTTTCAATAATTTTACTACGGTATGTCTTGGAGTGGGTTGGTGTATCTGGGAGTGTATAGATGTCTCTAACTTGAAGTTCATTGAAAACTTTTGTTCTTCAGAGGTTTAAAAAGTTAGAAAATGTTGTGCCACTATTTTTTCAAATATTTTTCTTCTACATCTTGTCTCATCTCTTTCTGAGGCACCAATTATGCATATACTATGTTATTTTAATATTCCCACAAGTTGTCTCAGTGCCTGTAGCTCAGTGGCTAGGGCACCAGCCACATACACTGGAGCTGGTGGGTTTGAATCCAGCCCTGGCCTGCCAAAAAACAATAATAAGTACAACCAAAAATTAGCCCAGTGGGGCGGGTGCCTCTATACTTGGGAGGCTGAGGCAAGAGACTCACTTAAGCCCAAGAGTTTGAGGTTGCTGTGAGCTATGATGCCACACACTCTACCAAGGGCAACATAGTGAGACTCTGTCTCCATACATATATCAATATATTCCCACAAGTCACTAAGACTTTTTCCTCACCTTTTTATTTTTGGTGTACTTGAGATAAAAAAAGTTTGAAATATTACAAGAATTACCAAAATGCGACACAAAGTAAGCATATCCTACTGGAAAAATTGTATTGATAGACTTGCTTGACATAGGAATGCCTCAAACCTTCAATTTGTGAAAAAAAAAAAAGTCTGAAGTATAATAAAACAAGATATAAATATTATCTTGACTGGTTTAAGACTCTTAGGTCACAGTCCTAAGTGACCTAGAAAAAAGTTGGGTGTCTTTTAGGGTCACTTTAATATAATTTTGATGAATTCTCTGCTCGTGTCTTTTGTTTGCTTTTCTCTGATTTTTTAAATCACTTCTACCCCATTTTTAATAGTTCTTTGTAAATTAATCATATTAGCCTTTTAAGACACACTGTAAATATTTTTTCCACCAATTTATCACTTATTTGCGTATAGTATTCTTTTGCCATGAGGTTTTTCAAAAGTATTTGAATTTATCAATATTTGATTTTACTGTATTTGGATATTTAGTTATAATTAGAAAGCCTTTGTATCCAGCTTAGAGAGGAATTCTCACGTGTTTTTATGTATTTTCATTTTTTACATTTAGATCTCTGATCCATTTGTCATTCTTGTATATGGTGTGAGGTATGGTTCCAATTTCATTTTTTTCCAAATGGTTATCCATTTGTCCCAATATCATTTATTATAAACCCTGTCATTTCCAATACGTTGAGATTCTACTGTAATTATATTTTGGAGCCTCTATTTGGATTTTCAATTATGTCCCAAGAGTCTGTCACTTAATGTAACTGTATGACATTATTTTATTTATAAAGACTTTTTATCATGAATTTTCAAATCTAGTAGGACTAGTCCTCCCTATGGTTTTTTTATTATTATTATTATTATTTAGGATTTTCCTAACTATTCTTGCATGCTTATTTTCTTCTTTATGAAATTTAATGTGTAAACTCTGGCCTTTTGGTATTTTAATATGAATTGCGTTAGATTTATATGTTAATTTAGGAACAATTAACAGCATTATAATATTGATTCATCCTATTCAAATATAAGAAATGTGCTTCCATTGGTTCAAATATACTTTTATGTCTATAACAGTCATTTTGAAGTTTATTCATATAGGTTTTATTCATTTCATATTCTTGATTTGTTTTTGTTTTTTTATTTTATTTATTTTATTTTATTTTTTGTGGAGACAAGAGTCTCACTTTATCACCCTCGGTGGAGTGCTGTGGCATCACACAGCTCACACAAACCTCCAGCTCCTGGGCCTAGGTGATTTTCTGGCCTCAGCCTCCCAAGCAGCTGGGACAACAGGTGCCCGCCACAATACCTGGCTATTTTTTTGTTGCAATTTGACAGGGGCCAGGTTTGAACCCACCACCCTTGGTATATGGGGCCAGCACCCTACCCACTGAGCCACAGGCACTGCCCTGTTTTGTTATTTTAAATGTGTTCTTCCTTGATATCTTCTAATCAGTTGTAGCTTCTATATATGAAGACTATTGATCACTGTATGTTAAATGGTATATCCTGCTCTACCAAGTTTTTTTAATTGATAGAGTTGGTTTTGATAGGCGTTTTCAGGTATATTACCATTTCATATACAGTTTTGTGCCTTTTCCAATTTTTATGTCTTTAATTGATTTCTATGTGCATTAGCTAAAACTGTATTAAACAATAAGACCAATATTAAATAGCAGAGAAGATAGCAGCTTTATTCTTGACCATAGCGAAAACAGCTATAGTGTTTTCACACTTTGTCAAAATATTGACTATAAGAGTAATATATATAATTTTATCATGTTTAGACTGTACCTATCAATTCCTATTTTGAGAATTTTTAAAAATCAGGAAAGATTACTGAAGATTATTATAACTCTTTTTAGCATCTAACATAATAGTATTAAGATTTTTCCTCTTAGACATATTAATATAGAGAAAATTACCTCGATGTATAATGACATATATTTATATATATTTATATAGATATATATTTAAAGCTATAGTTGTAGATACAAAAAATTTAGAGTTATATTTGCTTTATACCTTTTATCAGGATGAGATACCTTTCTTTGATGCTTTGTCCTGAATTTTATTTTGTCTATTTGCTGATCCTGAAATCTTGCTATTAGTACTGGCATGTATTTTCCATACAGTATCCTTTTGTTACAATAAGACCAATGGTTTGCCATGAATACAGTATTGGTTGGCACCTATGCAATTCTTTCTTGGTGGTGACCCAAATGCTAGATGACTTTCTTCTAAATATATGCAAATGATATTATGCTTCTGGGATCAAATCTATGGGAGAGCCAGATGTTGTGACCTCATAAATGAGCACGCGAGACACAGATTGAGAGCACAACCCTCAAGAGGTGGGGTTCCCATAGGTGCAGGACAAGTGCTAAGCACTTCTTGAAGAGTCTTTTTATTGAGAAGATACATAATGGGTGGAAAGATTACAAAGCAAAAGACATGTAGGAGCTGCGTGCTCAGGAAAATGATCTCCAAAGGTGCTAAGAGAGTATGTACTTAAGGAAATATCTCCAAAAAGACTACATGCAATTTTTCTCTAATAATCCTTGAAGTAAGTGCCACAAAACGCTTAATGTTTAACATCAGTCTTACTACTACAGGACTGAACTTTGCTCCTCTGGGATTACTGTGTTACTTGGTAGCTTGCCTTCTAAGTCACAAGAGATTTCCAAGCTTGCTACTTGGAGGCAGAGGCAGGGGAGAATCGCTTGAGCCCAGGAGTTGGAGGTTGTTGTGACCTGTGATGCCATGGCACTCTACCCAGGGCAACAGCTTGACACTCTGTCTCAAAAAAAAAAAAAAAAAAAGAGAGAGAGAGAGAGAAATTTCCAAGCTTGCCAGGAGAATGTCTTGTTCTCAGTAATTCCTCAGATGAGTTATGAGATCGTTACTGTTATAGTAAGTATGAAGTATGATGTTTAATCCTTCTATATTTACCCCTTTCTGTTTTTAAAAATTGACTTGCATAGGATCAGGAAGAAAACTGCATTTGTCTGTTTCAATTGTTGTTCTCTCTGGGAGGCTCTTCTTCGTACTAAAGAAATATAAGGGCACAAATGATAAGTAAAAGGATTATACCAGTAGTACTTGAGAAGATTTTTGTAAAAGAAAAAGGTGAAATATTAGCAATACTATCAGAAATACTTTACAAAACTTCATTTCATATAATAGATTGTCATTGTTTAGTGAAAGTATCAGAAATATGATAAACTGTTTCACCTTATCCCAGCTAAAATGAGTAACACAAAAAGAAGTATTCTTTTCTTTTTATTGTTAAATCATAGCTGTATACATTAGTGCAATCAAGGGGTACAATGTGCTGGTTTCATATACAATCTGAAATATCCTCATCAAACTGTTCAACATAGCCTTCATGGCATTTTCTTAGTTATTGTATGTAGACATTTGTATTCTGCCTTTAGTAAGTTTCACCTGTACCCATTCTAAGATGCACAGTAGGTGTGGCCCCACCCATCACCCTCTCTCCACCATAACCTCCCCCCTCCTTTCCCCTTCCTTGACCCTTTCCTCATAGTCTTGTGCTATAGTTGGGTTATAGCCTTCATGTGAAAGCTATAATTTAGCTTCATAGTAAAGCTGAGTACATTGGATACTTTTTCTTCCATTCCCGAGATACTTTGCTAAGAAGAATATGTTCCAGCTCCATCCATGTAAACATGAAAGAGGTAAAGTCTCCATCTTTCTTTAAGAATGCATAATATTCCACAATTTGCTAGTCAATTCGTGGGTCGATGGGCACTTGGGCTTCTTTCTTGGGCACTTGGGCTTCTTCCATGACTTAGCAATTATGAATTGGGCTGCAATAAACATTCTGGTCCAGATGTCTTTGTTATATTGTGATTTTTGGTCTTCTGGGTATAAACCTAGTAAAGGAATTATAGGGTCGAATGGTAGGTCTATTTTTAGGTCTCTAAGTATTCTCCAAACATCGTTCCAGAAGCAACGTATTAGTGTGCATTCCCACCAGCAGTGTAGAAGTGTGCCCTTTTCTCCACATCCACGCCAACATCTCTGGTTCTGGGATTTTGTTATGTGGGCTACTCTTACTGGGGTTAGGTGATATCTCGAAGTAGTTTTGATTTGCATTTCTCTGACGATTAAGGATGAGGAGCTTTTTTTCATGTGTCTGTAGATCGTGCATCTGTCTTCTTTATAGAAGTTTCTCTTCAAGTCCCTTGTCCACCCTGAGATGCGGTCATGTGTTTTCTTGCTAATACATTTGAGTTCTCTGTGGATTCTGGTTATTAAACCTTTATCGGAGGTATAACCTGCAAATATTTTCTCCCATTCTGAGGGCTGTCTGCTTGCTTTACTTATTATGTTCTTGGCTGTGCACAAGCTTTTTAGTTTGATCAGGTCCCAGTAATGTATTTTTGATACTGCTTCAATTGCCTGGGGAGTCCTCCTCATAAAATATTCACCCAGGCCGATTCCTTCAAGAGTTTTCCCTGCACTTTCTTCAAGTATTTTTATAGTTTCATGTCTTACATTTAGATCTCGTATCCAGTGAGTGTCTATCTTAGTTAATGGTGAAAGGCATGGGTCCAGTTTCAGTCATCTACAGGTCGCCAGCCAGTTCACCCAGCACCATTTGTTAAATAGGGAATCTTTACCCCAGTGAATGTTTTTAATTGGCTTGTCAAAGATCAAATAGCAGGAAGTAGCTGGATTCATCTCTTGGTTCTCTATTCTGTTCCAGACATCTACTTCTGTTTTTGTGCCAGTACCATGCTGTTTTTGATCACTATGGATTTATAGTACAGTCTCAGGTCTGGTAGCGAGATTCCTCCTGCTTTGTTTTTATTGCAGAGTAATGTTTTGTCTCTTTGAGGTTTTTTTCTGATTCCATATAAAACGAAGTATTATTTTTTCAAGATCTTTAAAATATGACAATGGAGCTTTGATAGGAATTGCATTAAAATTATATATTGCTTTGGGTAGAATAGACATTTTAACAATGTGGATTCTTCCCAGCCATGAGCATGGTATGTTTTTCCATTTGTTAACATCTTCAGCTATTTCTTTTCTTAATGTTTCATAGTTTTCTTTGTAGAGATCTTTCATGTCCTTTGTTAGGTATACTCCCAAATATTTCATCTTCTTTGGCACCAGTGGGAAAGGAATAGAGTCCTTGCCTGTTTCTTCGGCTTGGTTATTGTTGGTATATATAAAGGTTACAGATTTATTTGTATTGATTTTGTAGCCTGAGATATTGCTATATTCCTTGACCACTTCTAAAAGTTTTGTAGTAGAATCCCTAGTGTTTTCCAGATATACGATCATATCATCTGCGAAGAGTGAAAGTTTGATCTCTTCTGACCCTATGTGGATATGCTTGATGGCCTTTTCTTCCCTAATTGCAATGGCTAAAACTTCTATTACAATGTTAAAGAGCAAGGGAGACAATGGGCAACCTTGCCTGGCTCCTGATCTAAGTGGAAATGATTTCAATTTAACTCCATTCAATATGATCTTGGCTGTGGGTTTGCTGTAGATGGCCTCTATTAGTTTAAGAAATGTCCCTTCTATACCAATGTTCTTAAGTGTTCTGATCATGAAGGATGCTGGATATTATCAAAAGCTTTTTCCACATCAATTGAAAGAATCATATGGTCCTTATTTTTTAGTTTATTTATGTACTGAGTTACATTTATAGATTTACGTATATTGAACCAGCCTTGAGACCCTGGGATAAATCCCACTTGGTCATGGTGTATAATTTTTTTGATGCGTTGTTGGATTCTGTTTGTTAGGATCTTATTGAGTATTTTAGCATCAGTATTCATTAGTGAAATTGGTCTATAATATTCTTTGCTTGTTGGGTCTTTCTCTGGTTTGGAGATCAGGGTGATGTTTGCTTCGTAGAATGTGCTGGGTAATATTCCTTGTTTTTCTATATTTTGAAAGAGGTTTAGTAATATAGGTACTAGTTCTTTTTTAAAGGTTTGGTAGAATTCTGATGTAAAGCCATCTGGTCCTGGGCTTTTCTTTTTAGGGAAATTTTTTATAGTTGATGCTATTTCAGAATTTGATATAGGCCTGTTCAAAATTTTCACTTCATTCTGGCTAAGTCTTGTTAGGTGGCATACTTCCAGGTATTGGCCGATTTCTTTCAGATTTTCATATTTCTGAAAGTAGAGTTTCTTGTAATATTCGTTAAGGATTTTTTGAATTTCTGAGGGATCTGTTGTTATTTCATCATTACCATTTCTGATCAATGAAATTAGGGATTTTACTCTTATTTTCCTGGTTAGGTTGGCCAAAGGTTTATCTATTTTATTGATCTTTTCAAAAAACCAACTTTTGGATTTATTGATCTGTGGTATAATTCCTTTGTTTTCAATTTCATTTAATTTTGCTGTGATTTTGGTTATTTCTTTTCTTCTGCTGGGTTTGGGATTGGAGTGTTCTTCCTTCTCCAGTTGCTTGAGATGTTCCATTAAGTTATTAACTTCCTCTCTTTCCATTTTCCTGAGGACGGCTTGCAGTGCTATAAATTTCCCTCTTACGACTGCCTTTGCAGTATCCCAGTGGTTCTGATAATTCATGTCTTCATTGTTGTTTTGTTCCAAAAATATGGTGACTCCTTCTTAATCTCATCTATAACCCATCTATCCTTCAGCATAAGGTTGTTTAGCTTCCATGGTTTTGTATGTGTATGCAGATTCCTGTTGTTATTGAGTTCTACTTTTATTCCATGAGAAGATGCAAGGAATAATTTCTATTTTTTTTTTTAATTTGCTGAGGTTAGATTTGTAGCCTAGGACTTGGTCGATTTTGGAGTATGTTCCATGGGCTGATGAGAAGAATGTGTATTCAGTTTTGTTGGGATGAAATGTTCTGTAGATGTCCAGATGTTGAATGGTTAAGTTTAAATCTAAAATTGCTTTACTTAGCTTCTTTTTGGAGGATCTATCCAGCACTGCTAAAGGGGTGTTAAAATCTCCAACTACAATGGAACTGGAGGAAATCAAGTTGCTCATGTCTGTTAGAGTTTCTCTTATAAATTTAGCTGCATTCTGGTTGGGTGCATAAATATTAATCATTGAAATCTCATCATATTGAGTATTACCTTTAACAAATATGAAGTGTCCATCCTTATCCTTCCTTATTTCAGTTGTTTTAAAGCCTATTGCATCTGCAAATAGGATTGCAATGCCTTTTTTCTGCTTTCCATTTGCCTGGAATATAGATGACCATCCCTTCACCTTGAGTCTATATTTGTCTTTTAATGTAAGATGAGATTCTTGTATGCAGCAGATATCTGGCTTGAGTTTTTGTATCCAGTCAGCCAACCTGTGCCTATTTAGAGGACAATTTAAACCATTCACATTAATTGAGAACATTGATAAGTCTTTCAAGAGTCCGGTGGACATTTTTAATCCTTTTGCGACTGTGGAAGTTGGAATTTGATCAAAATTTTCTGGTTGGGTTTACTTTTGTGGTGGAGGGTTACACTGGTCTTTATGAAGGATAGGTCTGAGAATATCCTGGAGAGCTGGTTTAGTTATGGCAAATTTCTTCAACATGTGAATGTCATTGAAGTATTTAATTTCTTCGTCATAAATGAAACTCAGTTTAGCTGGGTACAAGATCCTGGGTTGAAAGTTATTTTGTTTTAGGAGATTAAAAGTCGATGACCATCCAGTTCTAGCTTGAAAGATTTCAGCACAGAGATCTACAGTTATTCTAATATTCTTCCCTTTGTAGGTGATGGTTTTCATTCGTCTGGCTGCTTTCAGAATTTTCTCCTTCGTATTTACTTTAGTGAAATTGATTATGATGTGACTGGGGGATGTCTTATTTGAGTTAAGTCGTGCTAGAGTTCTGAAACTGTCTGCTATCTGAATTTCAGCATCTCTGGGCATGTCTAGAAAGTTCTCATTCATAATCTCATGGAGAATAGACTCTGTGCCTTGTGAAGCCACTTCATCACTTTCGGGAATCCTTGTAAGACTAATATTGATTTTCTTCGAATTATCCCAGAGCTCTCTGCGAGAGTGATCTGTTTTTGCCCTTTTTTCTTACTCTGTGAGAATTTGGGAGCATTCAAAAGCTTTGTCTTCAATGTCAGAAATCCTTTCTTCTGCTTGTTCCATTCTGTTACTGAGGGATTCTACTGTGTTTTCCAGATCTTTGAAGGATGCAACTTCTTGTCTCAATGTGTCAAAATCTTTGGTCATTTGGTCTTTGAATTCATTTAATTCTTGAGATATATTTTGGGTTACTGCTTGGAATTCTAATTTGATCTTATTTGCTATCCAGAGTCTGAATTTGATTTCTGACATCTCAGCTATTTGTTTGTGCATGGGATCTTGTGCTGTGTCTGCCCCATTGATCCTTGGGGGAGTTTATGTACTCTGATTATTCATATTGCCATAGTTTTCAGTTGATTTCACCTCATGCTTGTTTTTCACCATCGCCTCTGGCCGTCTTCAGAGTTGGGGGGGTGTCTCTCCAAGATTAGACCCTAGCGGGATCACTCTATTGTTGCTGGATCTTTGTAGGGAGTGACCCTATGTAGTTCTTCTGGGGCTGCCCCAGCCAGGGAGTTCCGGTTGTGGAAGCAGCTCTGCAGTGTGATACATCCAGATCCAGCAACAGGGCTGGGGGGTGGTGCACAGGGTTCTGGGAGTGCCTGGTGCCCAGTGCCTTTGGCACAGGGGGCCCAAGCCTCCAGCAGTCTCTGGCCAGGAGAAGGGCTGTGTGCAGCGGCAGGGAGGGCTCCAGAGGGCACACAGCTACCAGAGTTCCTGACCAGACAAGCAGGCCTGTGTGGAGGCAGGGAAGGTACAGGAGGGAGGACACAGGGTTGTGCAGCTCCCACCATTCCTAGTCAGAGCATGCCTAGGACCGGCAGGCATGGGTCACATGTCAGGGGCCATGGGGCAGCTCTTCTGAGGTCCAGGCGAGCACCAGTCACGGTCACAGCGTAGCAGTTATGAGGGTCTGGGCCAAGAGCCAATCACAGTCCTGGTGCAGCTTTTATGGGGGTCGGGGTGGGAGCCAATCACAGTTGCAGCACAGCTTTTATGGAGGTTCAGGCAGGCACCTATCGGGGTCATGGCAGAGCTCTCACAGAGGTCCAGGCAGCGCCTATTATCAGCCATTTGCAGGAGATCTGCAATGTAAGGATCATCTGGTGGGGAACTGGATATGAACTGACTTCAGAGGAAGGAACTGGTTCATTGATTAACATATGCTGATTCCCAAAAGCAATGCTTCTTTCCTTGCCACCGGCAGCTCTGCCACTGCTCCTTCCTTTTGCAGCGGCATGGCCCGTGTGACACGCCTTCCTCCATCCTTCTTTCCCCTGGCCACTGGCTCCGGAGGTAGAATGGTTTGAAAACCACCCAGACAGAGGTTTCCGTGGGTAGGGAGGAGAAAAGAAGAAATATTCTAATCACAACATAATTTGATTTGTCTTTGTAAACTAACTAATTGATCTCCTAAAAGGATCTAAGCTTCTTTAAATCAATTCATTTATTATTCATTTCAGAATCTATTCTTCATTGTATAGTCCAGAATGTTTCTGAGTCTTTATACCAGCTTTGAACAAAATCAACTGTTTGTATGCTTTGATGAAGGGCCCCTCCAACAGTAGCTGCTATGGCTGTAACTGCAATAATACCTATAATAATGGATATGATGAGTCCAATCATTCTTTTAGTTCTTTTCTTTAAGGTTTCTATTATATGTTGAAGATGAAATGCTGACAGAGAATCTTGCCAGGGGCAGTTCATATGAATAGGCAGCCAAATACCTATATGAGCTCTTAAAACAAATACTTTCAAGATTGTGATTAAAAGGAGTAGAGGAATTAAAACAAGTAAACAAAGTACAGTTTAATAAGTAACGATAGAGTCTTTTGGACGCCACTGAACAGGTCCTTTTATTAATAGATATGGAAGTAATAGATATGGAAGTCCCACACAGGCTCTGATAACATAGGACTCATTACGAGTGAAAGTTAACATGGTATTGTTATTATTATCAACAGAAATATTACCTCCTCAAGCAAATAATGGTGAGAACACTGAAGAAAGTTTCCAAAGGTAATGCTGTGTGGCTCCATGCAGCATAGGCATAGCTGGAGACATATCTCCCCCATGCCAGATGATACAGGAATGTTCAACTATGGTTTTGATTGTGTTGTTGTTTTGATACCAGTGTAACTCATTACCTAGATGTTTATCTCAATCTGACCCATGGGACACTTCCATAGGAAGTATTAACTAGTACCCGAGGTTTCTCTCCTCTGCAAGTAGTCCATTACACCCATTCAGACAACTGAGTAGCAATAGGCAGGGTGCAGATAGGTAGGTCAGGTGGAGGGATGGTATTATTTATGATTTCAGAGCCATGCCAAGCTAAAGTCTGGAGGAATAGTATAGTTTTAACATCCTTAGTTTTGTACTATTGTGAAAAGTAGAGAACCATACAGTAGGAGTCAGTTGAAGACAGTCCCTGCCATTTCCTATGCATATGGATAGGTCAGAAACTCCCAAAGTGTAATTAAAAATGTGAGTTCCTTCTTCTCTGGGTTTAAGTGGTCCCTGGGTGTCATTAGGACCAGGTAACCAACTTGAATCATTGACATAAATAGGAATAGTAGGGTCATTACAGGATATAACTCTATTTAAAGAGATTGGGAATATAAACCCAGTATGAAAAGTTTGTGGTGGAAACACTTACCTTAGTCTATATTAATGCAATTATGGCCAAAAACAGGAAGTCTTCTGTTAGTGGTTTACCTTGTCATCTCACTAAGTTTTCAGCTGCTGTTGACAACTTCTTTATCTTTCCCCAAGAGGGGAAGGTGGCATTAGTGGCTCCTGGAAGGGGGCAGCATATACTGGTTTGCTGAATGATCATGTTGTTAAAGATATCAGTGAAGGCTGATTCATCAAAGTGCTGGCAAGGTCACTTGCTCATGCAGTGGCTTGATCCAATGAGTGGGTAGCCACTGTTTCTCTTGTTGTTCTGTAATGATATGAGCAAGACCTTGGCCCCATTGTAACATACCCAGGCTTCCATTCTGCACTATCAGGTTTTTTATAAAAAATAGATTGTTGTATTTGAGGAGGTTTTAGGTGAGTAAGAGACCTCCAGTGATGTTCTGCTGCTTTAGTTCCTTTATTATCCAAATTTTAAAAATTAAGAGTAAATAAGGCTTTTGTAAGATTATATCTGGGACTATTGTTAATAGGGAGTATATCATCATTTTCTCCCCCTTTCTGTTTTAAAAGCATGGTTTTGGGGGTTCTATGTTGATGTTCAATAATAGCTTGTCCTTGTGTGAATTATATAGAATGCCATGAGAAAGATATATGTTCCAAAATGAAAGGACAGAATGTAGTTTCTGAGCTGAATAAGAAGGGGCATTGTCAGTTTTTATAGATAGAGGTAACCCTATAATATTGAAGCATTCTTATAAATGTTAAATCACATGGTGGGCTTTTTCTCTGGGTAGGGCTGTAGCCCAGAAGAAGTGAGAATATGTATCAAAAGTATTGTGTACATATTTTAATTTACTAAAAGAAGGAATGATGGTTACATCCATCTGCCAAATTTGGTTGGTTGTTTCACCTCTGGGATTTGATCCTTCAGAGAATGGTGATGATGGTATTTTTGAATAGGATGGACAGGTGGATAGAATGCGTTGAGACTGAACTTTTGTGAGATTGAATTTTTTACAAAGTAATTTTGCCTTTGCGTGTATATAAGAAGGAAAAGTTGGGGTTGCATGTACTGTATGTGGAGCAGTTTACAGTGAAGCGGAGGCAGAGTGGCTTCGCTAGCTCCTCTCCACTTTCCCACAGAGAAACACTGACCAGACGCTGAGTGCCAGCCACACACTCCCTCACACCTGGAGGTCACTATCATATGACAAAGGCTTTGCCGCACTTCATTGTCCTCCCTGTGTACTTTCCATTTGCCTTCCTGGGGGAGAGGCGGAGCAAGAGGGCAGCTGAATAACAGCTTCCTTGCATCTGGGCACCGTGAGTCTGGGGAGATAGGACTCCAGGCATCTCTGGCTGGTGGGATCTGCCTATCATCATCCCTGTGAGGATACAGGGAGTCAGCGAGAGACTTCTGGACCCCAAGAGGAGGACTAAAACAGTGGAAAAATGGCAAGTGGTCACGTGTGTTCAATCCATCTAAAACCGCCTGCAACTGTAAGTTCAGTAGCAGCGAGACTGCAAACCAGAAAGGCCTTACCGGTGAACTGTTTTGGTGTCTTTGGACTTGGCACTCAGTTGAACTGCCTTGGGGAGAGCCTGAGCTGGAGTGCGGAGAACTTTGGCCATTGTCTAGGGCCCCAGTCTGAGCCGCTGAGCCAGACGGACCTAATAGTGTTTGGCTGTGGGTCACAGGGAGTCATTGTGAGCGATCTGCCCCAGCAAGCTCCGCCCTCAGGGTCACAGAGCTAGAATCGGGTGGGAGCTGGTAACCCAGTGACCAAGTAGCCTAAGGGTGGGGTCTGAGCCTCCTTGCAGCCCTAACCCTCAGGGGCAGAGAGAGACCGGTTTTGGCACACTGGGTAAGTGGATAGCCAGTTCAGCAGTGATTCCAGTGACAAGCACTTTCCTGGGAAAGCTTCTGCTCAGCAAGTTTACAAGTTCAAAGTGCCATTTAAGTGGGCTGAAGAGAGATTTAGGGTGTCTACCTGCTGGGGTTTGAGAAATCAGCAGCCTCCAGTCGTATCAGAACTGTGATTAACATCTCATACCCCAGAAGACCACGAGTTGCCCAGACAATATTCAATAACATACACATACTTCTTTGATTTTGGCTGTGTTTTTTTTTTTTTTGGTTTAGTTGTTTTTTTTGTTTGTTTATTTTGATGTTGTTGATGTTGTTTTGTTTTGTAATTTCAACCTTTTCCATACAGATCCTTTTTCTTTCTCAATTTTTCTAGATTAATTATAATTTCCCATTGCTGCCTTTTTCAATAACTAGAACTTCATTTTTGCTAGTGTTTCTACCACTATTATTTGGTTTTTCACCCAATTTTATCCCGTAAAGTTTTCTGTTTTCTTGTTTTGGTTTGATTTGTAGCATTTTTGTCTTTCCTCTCTACTTGGTGGAGGTGGGGTACTGTGTCAGATCAGGTTAGCAAAGAGCTGCTGACCTCAAGTGAACCACCCAACTGGGCACCCCCAGAAGGTGAAGTTTTTTTAAGGTGGTATCAAAGTACCCTACTGTAAACCTATATTGCTCTGTCTCCCTCTCACTGTGCCTCTCTTCTTTTTGTCAATATTCCTTTTACCCACCCCCTCTCCTTTCTCTATTTTTCTTATCACTCGGTCCTCCTTTCTTTCATCCCTTTTTTGCTCTTCAACCTTCTCACCCTTCTGGTTCAGTAACCCTTAGTCCACAAGCACAAGAACTTAAAGAGCAAGAGGAAGTAAAAAGAAAATTAGGGCAAGGAAACAGATAAAAGAAATCACTCAGGAGGAAGAATGAGCAGAAAACTTCAGGCAGCATGAAGAACAAGTCCAGAACAACCCCGCCAAGGGACCATGAGGCAGCTACTGCAGATGATTCCACCTATAAAGAAATGTTAGGAATGACAGAAAGGGAATTTAGAATACACATGTTGAAAACAATGAAAGAAATGATGGAAACAATGAAGGAAACTGCTAATAAAGTGGAAAATAACCAAAAGGAAATCCAAAAACAGAATCAAATAAGAGATGAACACTATGAAGAATATAAAAAGGATATAGCAGAGCTGAAGGAACGGAAACAGTCAATTAGGGAACTTAAATATGCAATGGAAAGTATCAGCAACAGGTTAGACAATGCAGAAGAAAGAATTTCAGAGGTAGAAGACAAAGTTCTTGAGATAAATCAGATAGTGAAAGAGGCAGAAAAGAAGAGAGAGAAAGCAGAACGTTCACTATCAGATTTATGGGATTTATGAAGCTTTCCAACTTACGAGTTATAGGAATCCCAGAAAGGGAAGAAGAATGCCCCAGAGGAATGGAAGCCATACTAGAGAATATTATAAAAGAAAATTTCCCAAATATCACCAAAGATTCTGACACACTCCTTTCAGAGGGCTATCAGACCCCAGGTCGCCTCAACTCTAACCGAGCTTCTCCAAGACACATTGTGATGAACCTGTCCAAAGTCAAGACAAAAGAAAAGATTCTGCAAGCTGCCAGGAGTAAGCGCCAGTTGACCTACAGTGGCAAATCCATCAGAGTGACCACAGACTTCTCTAATGAAACTTTCCAAGCAAGAAGACAATGGTCATCTACCTTTAATCTACTTAAATGGAACAATTTCCAGCCCAGAATTCTGTACCCTGCTAAGCTAAGCTTAAAAATTGATGGAGAAATCAAATCATTTACGGATATACAAACATTGAGGAAATTCGCCACAACAAGACCAGCTCCACAGGAAATACTTCAACCTGTTCTGCACACTGACCACCACAATGGATCAGCAGCAAAGTAAGAACTCAGAAATTAAAGGACAGAACCTAACCTCCACACTGATGCAAAAGATAAAATTAAGCAATGGACTCTCACCAAATAAGACGAATAGAATACTACCACACTTATCAATTATTTCAATAAAGGTTAATGGCTTGAATTCCCCACTGAAGATACATAGATTGGTTGACTGGATTAAAAAACACAAGCCATCCATTTGCTGTCTGCAAGAAACACACCTGGCTTCAAAAGACAAATTAAAGCTCCGAGTCAAGGGTTGGAAGACAATTTTTCAGGCAAATGGAATTCAGAAGAAAAGAGGCGTTGCAATCTTATTTTCAGATACATGTGGATTTAAAGCAACTAAAGTCAAAAAAGACAAAGATGGTCACTTTATATTGGTCAAGGGAAAAATACAACAAGAAGACATTTCAATTCTAAATATTTATGCACCCAATTTAAATGCTCCCAGATTCTTGAAACAGAACTTACTCAGTCTGAGCAATATGATATCTGATAATACCATAGTAACAGGGGACCTTAACACTCCTCTTACAGAGCTTGACAGATCCTCTAAACAGAAATTAAACAAAGATATAAGAGATTTAAATGAGACCCTAGAACAACTGTGCTTGATAGACGCATATAGAACACTCCACCCCAAAGATAAAGAATATACATTCTTCTCATCGCCCCATGGAACATTCTCCAAAATTGATCATATCCTGGGACACAAAACAAATATCAACAGAATTAAAAGAATTGAAATTTTACCTTGCATCTTCTCAGACCATAAGGTACTAAAGGTGGAACTCAACTCTAACGAAAATGCTCGACCTCACCCAAAGGCATGGAAATTAAACAGTCTTCTGTTGAATAACAGATGGGTGCAGGAAGAAATAAAACAGGAAATCATTAACTTCCTTGAGCATAACAACAATGAAGACACAAGCTACCAAAACCTGTGGGATACTGCAAAAGCAGTTTTGAGAGGAAAATTCATCGCTTTAGATGCCTACATTCGAAAAACAGAAAGAGAGCACATCAACAATCTCACAAGAGATCTTAAGAATTGGAAAAAGAAGAACAATCTAAGCCTAAACTCAGTAGAAGAAAAGAAATATCCAAAATCAAATCAGAGATCAATGACATTGAAAACAAAAGAATCATTCAGAAAATTAATGAAACAAGGAGTTGGTTTTTTGAAAAAATGAATAGATAAACCATTGGCCAGACTAATGAGGAATAGAAAAGTAAAATCTCTAGTAACCTCAATCAGAAGTGATAAAGGGGAAATAACAACTGATCCCACAGAGATACAAGAGATCATCTCTGAAACTCTATGCCCAGAAACTTGACAATGTGAAGGAAATGGATAAATATTTGGAATCACACCCTCTCCCTAGACTCAGCCAGGAAGAAATCGAGCTCCTGAACAGACCAATTTCAAGCACTGAGATCAAAGAAACAATAAAAAATCTTCCAACCAAAAAATGCCCTGGTCCAGATGGCTTCACTGCAGAATTCTATGAAACCTTCAAGGAAGAACTTATTGCTGTACTGCAGAAATTATTCCAAAAAATTGAGGAAGAAGGAATCTTCCCCAACACATTCTATGAAGCAAACATCAACCTGATACCAAAACCAGGAAAAGACCCAAACAAAAAGGAGAATTTCAGACCAATCTCACTCATGAATATAGATGCAAAAATTCTCAACAAAATCCTAGCCAATAGATTACAGCTTATCATCAAAAAAGTCATTCATCATGATCAAGTAGGCTTCATCCCAGGGATGCAAGGCTGGTTTAACATACACAAGTCCATAAACGTTATCCACCATATCAACAGAGGCAAAAATAAAGATCACGTGATTCTCTCAATAGATGCAGAAAAAGCATTTGATAAAATCCAGTATCCTTTTCTAATTAGAACACTGAAGAGTATAGGCATAGATGGCACATTTCTAAAACTGATTGAAGCTATCTATGACAAACTGACAGCCAATATTTTACTGAATGGAGTATAACTGAAAGCTTTTCCTCTTAGAACTGGAACCACACAAGGTTGTCCTCTGTCACCTTTACTATTCAACATAGTGCTGGAAGTTCTAGCCAATACAATTAGGCAAGACAAGGAAATAAAGGGAATTCAAATGGGAGCAGAGGAGGTCAAACTCTCCCTCTTTGCTGATGACATGATCTTATACTTAGAGAACCCCAAAGACTCAACCACAAGACTCCTAGAAGTCATCAAAAAATACAGTAATGTTTCAGGATATAAAATCAATGTCCACAAGTCAGTAGCCTTTGTGTACACCAATAATAGTCAAGATGAGAAGCTAATTAAGGACAGAACCCCCTTCACCATAGTTTCAAAGAAAATGAAATACCTAGGAATATACCTAACGAAGGAGGTGAAGGACCTCTATAAAGAAAACTATGAAATCCTCAGAAAGGAAATAGCAGAGGATATTAACAAATGGAGGAACATACCATGCTCGTGGATGGGAAGAATCAACATTGTTAAAATGTCTATACTTCTCAAAGCAATCTACCTATTCAAAGCCATTCCTATCAAAATACCAACATCATACTTTCAAGATTTGGAAAAAATGATTCTGCGTTTTGTATGGAACTGGAAAAACCCCGTATAGCTAAGGCAGTTCTTAGTAATAAATTAAAGCTGGGGGCATCAGCATACCAGATTTTAGTCTGTACTACAAAGCTATAGTGGTCCAGACAGTATGGTACTGGCACAAAAACAGAGACATAGACACTTGGAATCGGATTGAAAACCAAGAAATGAAACTAACATCTTACAACCACCCAATCTTCGATAAACCAAACAAGAACGTACCTTGGGGGAAAACTCCCTATTTAATAAATGGTGTTGGGAGAACTGGATGTCTACATGTAAAAGACTGAAACTGGACCCACACCTTTCCCCACTCACAAAAATTGATTCAAGATGGATAAAGGACTTAAATTTAAGGCATGAAACAATAAAAATCCTCCAAGAAAGCATAGGAAAAACACTGGAAGATATTGGCCTGGGGAAAGACTTCGTGAAGAAGACTGCCATGGCAATTGCAACAACAACAAAAATAAACAAATGGGACTTCATTAAATTGAAAAGCTTCTTTACAGCTAAGGAGACAATAACCAAAGCAAAGAGACAATCTACACAATGGGAAAGGATATTTGCATATTTTCAATCAGACAAAAGCTTGATAACTAGGATCTATAGAGAACTCAAATTAATCCACATGAAAAAAGCCAACAATCCCATAGATCAATGGGCAAGAGACATGAATAGAACTTTCTCTAAAGAGGACAGACGAATGGCTAACAAACACATGAAAAAATGTTCATCATCTCTATATATTAGAGAAATGCAAATCAAAACAACCCTGAGATATCATCTAACCCCAGTGAGAACAGCCCACATCACAAAATCTCAAAACTGCAGATGCTGGCGTGGATGTGGAGAGAAGGGAACACTTTTACACTGCTGGTGGGACTGCAAACTAGTACAACCTTTCTGGAAGGAAGTATGGAGAAATCTCAAAGCACTCAAGCTAGACCTCCCATTTGATCCTGCAATCCCATTACTGGGCATCTACCCAGAAGGAAAAAAATCCTTTTATCATAAGGACACTTGTACTAGACTGTTTATTGCAGCTCAATTTACAATCGCCAAAATGTGGAAACAGCCTAAATGCCCACCAACCCAGGAATGGATTAACAAGCTGTGGTATATGTATACTATGGAATACTATTCAGCTATTAAAAAAAATGGAGACTTTACATCCTTCGTATTAAGCTGGATGGAAGTGGAAGATATTATTCTTAGTAAAGCATCACAAGAATGGAGAAGCATGAATCCTATGTACTCAATTTTGATATGAGGACAATTAATGACAATTAAGGTTATGGGGGTGGAAGCAGAAAGAGGGACGGAGGGAGGGGGTTGGGGCCTTGGTGTGTGTCACACTTTATGAGGGCAAGAAATGATTGCAAGAGGGACTTTACCTAACAATTGCAATCAGTGTAACCTGGCTTATTGTACACTCAGTGAATCCCTAACAATTAAAAAAAAAAAAAGAATGAAAAGTTGATGCCTCTTGAATGGTGGCAATAAGAACTTGCTCTATTTGAGAGTTTAGTGAGGTCATTTGACATGGTAAATTAGTGTATGCTCTAATGATTGTGATGTATAAAGGACAAATGTGGCATCGAAGTAGGTTTTTGTTGGTTTTTTGGGGGGGTTTTTTTGGGCAGTTTTTGGCCAGGACCAGGTTTGAACCCACCACCTCTGGTACATGGGGCCAGCACCCTACTCCTTGAGCCACAGGTGCTACCCTGAAGTAAAAAGAGAAGAAATTTCATCAGTAGAAGTAATAGTAGCTGTCTTTAAATGTTTAATAACAAAACAAGAATATTGAGAGTCATGACAATGTTCATAGAATAGAGAAAATCCTGGAGTAAAGTTAAGATAGCATACATCTCATTCTTTTGTACAGAATTATAAGGAATTTGAACAATTTTTTAGTTAGAGCCATGAGTATGTCCAACCTTGCCATTTTTGGTAGCATCTATATAAAAGGTAATGATTTGGGAATCTTTCACAATTTGAGGAAGAATCCAAATGGGTAAGTTTTAAAAGGTAAGTTTTCAAAAATTGAAATCTTCTATCAGTGGAATAGTGTAATTAGGCCAACAAAGGGAGCAAAAACTACTTGCTAGGGCAGAGATAGTTGAAAATTAAGCTGAATTTGTTTATCTGTAAAAGGAACAATAATGGAACTTGGATCATATCCAATAAGTTGTCTAATTCTATTTCTGCCTTTTGTAACCAATTCCCAAATTTTGTGTAGACAGTGTTGCAATTTTTGTGTGCTTTTATTAGAGATAAATAACCATTCAAGAAAAGATTCTTCTTGATAAATAACTCCTGCAGGTGAATGAGAGGTTGCAATAATGATTAAATGAATGGGAAATTTAATATCAACACAATCTAGTTCTTTGATAGTGAACTTCTTTTCAATTAACTATAACTTTTTCCTTGCTTCAGGGATGAGTAATTGCGGACTATTTAAGTCTGCAGGGCCTTCTAAGACTTTAAAGAGATTAGTTAAAGCATAGGTGGGAATTCCTGATGTGGGTTGTAGCCACTTGATATGACCCAACAGTTTTTGAAAATCATTCAAAGTGGAAAGAGAATATAATCTAATATTGAGATGTTGAGGAAATATTTTTGTTTCTGTTAGTTTGTATCCTAAATAGTTATAGGGAGATGTAGTTTGAATTTTTTTCTGGGGCTATTTGAAGGCCACATGATTTTAATACCAAAACAGCATGTTTAAATATCTTTTGAAGCTTTGCTAAACTTTAATGTGCAAACAAAATATCATCCACATAATGAATGATATAGGCTGAAGGAAATTTCTTTATTTGTTGTAATGGTTGATCAACAAAATGCTGACACAAGGTGGTGCTATTTAACACACCTTGTGCCAGGACTTTCTTTTTTTTTTTTTTTCCTATGATTTTTGTTTTTAATTATGTTATGATCACACATCATTTTAAAATCTGTGTATATCTCTTCTAATTCACATAATGAGTTGGCAAAAGCACCATTACTAATCACACACATATAGTTGTTACACAGTTTTATGTGTTTCTGAAGAGTTGCTGAAAGACAATCCCAAATTATAACTTAACCTGACTTAGGTAGTAAATAATTCAAAAGTTTAATTTGCCATTTCTTGACATATTGACTTTTAAAAGCATGACCTTATAGATTGTCTATAAAATAAATGTTAAATATTTTTTATTTGACATTACACATAAACCACACTAAAATGCCTTTCAATAAATAAAAGGCAGCATTTTAGTAGACCCAGGGAAATTATATTGGCGTGATAAAGATCAAAAGTACAAAGTAAACATTGCTACCTTCTTTCCAGCCCTCACCTTTAACAGGCTAATGAACACCAATTAAAACATCAGTGAGTCTTGCTTGGTTCTGAGACAGTGAGGGGATTTCCCCAGAATTAAATATAAATATAAATACTAAATATTTTAATACCAAAACAGCATGTTTAAATATTAAAAATATTAAATAGCATATTAAATATTATATTTTATATAAATATTAAATATAAATATAAAAACTGATTATGTGAATATATTTAAATGTAAATATATTCACATAATCAGTTATATAAATCTTAATATAAAACCAATCTTTAATAGGCTTTGGGATGGCAATTTACATCTTTGTGAAAAGGTAAACATCACTAATTAAATCTGAACATATCTTTAGAAATGGAAAACAGTGATGCTTTTACTGACCTGGAATCACTATCAAAATCCAAAAAACCAATCATATTCATTTAACCACAAGCCAGTCTTAGTTAAACCGGGACTGTCCAACAAAAATATTCTGTCACTCATTTATGATCTGAATTCTGGTAAATGAGACCAATTAAATTATGGTACACATAAGAAAAAGCCGTGAGATATTTCTCTTTTGTAATAAATAAGGCAATGGCCATCTATTACTCATTTGTAGCTTTTTTGAGATAAGCTATCAAGTCTGCCCTTTCTCCCTTCTTCTTAATGCCAGCGAAGATCATTTTTGTTCCACGGATGTACTTCTTGGGATTCTCCAAATACTCCATCAGTGTATCCTCTCCCCAGGTTATGCCTTTGTTCTTTTTGGCGTCTGTGTAAGAGAAGCCAGAAGCCTGACCTGTCTTCCTCCCAAAGAGACCATGGAGATTTGGCCCAGTCTTGTGCTTGCCTTTTTCCACAGTATGGCACTGGGCACACTTCTGAACAAAAATCTTCTTGCCTTTCTCAATATCACCCATATTTAATTCTCTCTTTGGTTGCTAACAGTACTAAAGTTACGAGCTGGAAGCCAGACGTCCTGCCATCTAACTGTGCCAGGACTTTCAATTGAAATCTTTAATAAGGTAACTGTTGATTATAAGAGGGGATTGAAAATGCAAAATGAGGCCTATCTTCAGGGCAGGGATATATAGTGAAGAAATAATCTTTTAAATCAATTACATATACATATACCACTTAGAAGGAATCATAGATGGTAGTGGCAACCCTGGATGTAAGGGTCCCATAGGAACAATTGTTTCATTAACTTTATGGAGATCAGTAAGCATTCTCCATTTTGCCTGATTTCTTTTTTATAACAAAAACTAGGGAATTCCACGTGCTAGTAGGAGGTTCAATATGTTGTTGTTCTAATTGCTCTTGTATTAATATTTGTAATGCATCCACTTTTTCTTTAGTAATTGGCCACTGCTCAACCCACACTGGATTGTTGCTTTTCCAAGATAATTTGAGAGCATATTTTGGGGCAGTGGCATCTAGGCTAAATTTGACATCTGAAAAGAATCATTCATGGATGGTATAGTAACTATAGTTTTCTGTTGTTGGAGCAAGTCTCTTCCTCACAAATTAATGGCTATATCAGCTATGTAAGGCTGAATTTGAGCATCTTGATTATCCGGTCCAGAACAGCACAAAGGTAAAGTACCTTGAAAGACTGAATTTAAAGTTCTGATACCAGTAAAGGTGACATCAACTATTTGCTCTGGCCATTCTTTAGGCCATTGTTTTAAAGCCATGACAGACACATCAGAACCAGCATTTAACAGGCCAGTAAGACTTAACTTTTAAGCTGAGTGTTCATTGAGGTCTGTTTTGATTAATGGCTCTTTGCCAGAAAATACTGCCCGTACTGCCAAAGCTGCTTGTGCATTTCTTATCTGTGGTTTGTAATTTGATATAAAAGTAATAATTGAGCAATTCTTTGTCCAGCTAAAATTTGTGTTCATCTACTGAGATCATAGTTTGTATTTTTCCCATGAGATCATTATCAATTACACCAGTGTGTACATGAACACCATGAGATGTTAAACTACTTCTGCCTAATAATAAACCAACTGAAGTTGGAGGTATTGGGCCGGAAATGCCTGTTTTTAGCTGTTTCACTCCCATGTTAGGAAGTAGTAAAACATTATCAGAGGCTGGAAAATCTAAAGCGGCACTTCCTCGAGTGGCATGTAAAAGGGATTGGACGGGTTTAAGTTGCTGGTGAGTGGGTATATCCCCATACCCATATTGTTTGTCTGTGGGCTGTGGGTCGGGCCCAAGTGATAGTTTCCCTGCTGGAGGGGTGTCCCATCCTTATCAAATTGAGAGTGGCATTCATTTGCCCAGTGAAATCCTTTCTTACATCTAGGACAAATGCCTGGAGGCTTGCATCCACCCTGTCTTTGTTGGTTATTAGTAGTAAAGTTTCTCTTATTACTATCATTATGACTCTTTCCTTTGTGGCACTCCTTCCTCACATGGCCTAATTTTCCACAATTGTGACACTTGATAAAATTTGATTTGAATCCATCCTTCAAGGCTGCGGCAAAGATATTAGCTGTGTATGGTTCAGTCCCAACATCTGAACATGCCCTTATATATTCTTCTAAAGGGTTGTTTTGTGCCCTTACATGATGTAAATTTTTTTTTTTTTTTTGCAGTTTTCAGCCAGGGCTGGGTTTGAACCTGCCACCTCCAACACATGGGGCCAGCGCCCTACTCCTTTGAGCCACAGGTGCTGCCCAGGACGTAAAACTTTTTGACATTCTGAATTGGCATTTTCAAAAACTAAGGTTTGAAAAAGCATATCCCTAAGTTCAGGTTGCGCCACAGCCTTATCGACTGAAGTTTTCAGTCATGCCAAGAAATCAGTGTAAGGCTCATTCCCTGACTACATTACCTTAATAAAAGATTTGGAGATATCTCTGGGAGCCTGGACTTTCTCTCATGCTCTAAAGCAGCATAACCTGGTTTGTACTATGGCTATATCATCATATTGTAATTGGGTGGAATTCCTATCCATTGTCCAGACCCAGTGAGTTGTTCTGATGTTATAGGAACATTTCTTTGCTGGTCTGTCTACTCATTAAATCAGCCTCTTCTCTCCACCATGTTTTAAATTGTAAATATTGTCGTGATTCTAAAATTATTCTAGCAATCATGTCCCAATCATATGAAAGAATATGCTGTTCTTGCTCTGGTCCTTGCAATATGCCTCTAGAAAAAGGCATATTTTTGTGAAATTGTGTTACAGCCTGTTTTAAGTCCTTTAAAGTTTTTAAGGTAATCATATGATGGTCATATTGTTGTTCCCCTGTGGATACTGCGGACTGGGTGGAATATCAGTTACAACAGGAAAAAGTCCCAAAATGTCCTCAAAAGTAAAATCTCCTGTTTTCCTGCCATCTAGTAAAGCCTTCATGACAGATGTTGTAGAGGAATTACCTGGGTTTGAAGGCTTGTCTGGATATGGAGGTGCTGAAGGAGTGGTGTTTTTTGTTACTAGGTCATTTAATCAACTTTGTTTAATTTGAGTGGCCATAATGGTAACAGGTGTCTTCCCTTTTCCTTATGTTTCTGCT
Organism: Nycticebus coucang; assembly: GCF_027406575.1. NCBI lineage: Eukaryota > Metazoa > Chordata > Mammalia > Primates > Lorisidae > Nycticebus > Nycticebus coucang. The sequence goes on along the minus strand of NC_069784.1, from coordinate 51,576,752 downwards.
GCTTAATTCTTCCTCTGAAGAGGAATCAGAGGAATTTCCATTAGATCTATAGTACTCCTTTTCTGTTGCTTTCTCCTCATCCCCTAGTTTCTTAGTGGGCGAGAAGGCACAGAGTCAGTAGGCTCATAGCCTCTCAGAGTTTTTTTCTTGCCTTTTATTGTCTTCCTCTGAGTTTTATGCACTATAACCTTCCCTTCTTCATCAGTTTCTGACTGAAGAGGTTGCAATGCCAAGTAATTAAGTTACATAGGGACCATACCTATAATGCTATTGTGTCCCCTAATTGATGAGCTCTATAGAGAGCTCTCACAACCTGTTTCCAAATCTTTACATTAAGAACTGCCCTTCCTGTAGGCTGGACCTAGTAACAATATTTCTTAACATGTTAAATAATTCTTCAAAAACTTTTTGTTTCACTTTCACTCTGGTCAACTTTAATAATGTCTTTAAAAGCTGGAGACATTGTGATTCAATTTTGTTTCACTTTCACTCTGGTCAACCTTAATAATGTCTTTAAAAGCTAGAGACATTGTGATTCAATGAAAGGGGTATTACCCATTGCTCCCCTGTAATCTCCCTGTTATTGTTTCCCACACGTTTTACTTACCCCGAGTAATTTTTCTCCTTTGGTCTGTGGCCCAGTCCACATCCTGCTGACTGCACCAGATGTTGCGACTGCATAAATGATCATGCGAGACAGATTGAGAGTACAAGCCTCAAGAGGTGGGGTTCCCATAGGTGCAGGACAAGTGCTGAGCACTTCTTGCAGAGTCTTTTCATTGAGAAGATAACATAATGGGTGGAAAGATTACGAAGCATGCAGGGGCTGCACGCTCAGGGAAATGATCTCCAAAGGTGCTAAGAGAGTATGTACTTAAGGAAATATCTCCAAAAAGACTACATGCAATTTTTCTCTACTAATCCTTCAAGGAAGTGCCATAAAATGCTTAATGTTGAACATCAGCCTTACTACTACAGGACTGAACTTCGCTCCTCTGGGATCACTGAGTTACTTGGTGGCTTGCCTTCCAAGTCACAAGAGATTTCCAAGCTTGCCAGGAGAATGTCTTGTTCTCAGTAATTCCTCAGATGAATTATGAGATTGTTACTATTATAGTAAGTATGATGTTTAATCCTCTATAGCCAGATATTCTATTTTCATTATACCTACTATCCACAAATGTTAAAATAAAATGGCTGTTTTCTCATTGTATTTACTAGCTTTTGCTTCATAACAAACAACCACAAACTCTAGGTGGTATAAAACAATCACATTTATTTCACACATGGGTGTACAAGGAGCCAGGGTCGCTCTGTTTCAGGTTTTGCTAACTTGTGTGGAGGTTTTTAATGTTAGCAAGCAGTACTGTCACATAGTGAGTACTGTTACATGCCAGATATATTAGTGAACTGATAAAATGTATAGTGAAAGGTGGTGTCTTAGGAAAAAATTCACTGAAGATGAGATGCAAAAAATCTGCTGTCTGATTACATTGGGACAAGACACTTGTAAAAAGTTGGAGGGAAATCGTTTTTAAACCCAGCCCCAGCCAAACTGCAACCAAAAAATAGCCAGGCGTTGTGGCGGGCGCCTGTAGTCCCAGCTGCTCGGGAGGCTGAGGCAAGAGAATCGCGTAAGCCCAAGAGTTAGAGATTGCTGTGAGCCGTGTGACGCCATGGCACTCTACCCGAGGGCGGTACAGTGAGACTCTGTCTCTACAAAAAAAAAAATAAAAATCTAGGAAAATGCACTCAGTTGGCAGATATGTCTTAAATTCTGTCACTTGTTAAATTATGAGAATATATTTACTAATGTTAATCTGTCAAATACATAGTATGAGGTCAGTTTAACCCACATTGGTCAACACATTGGTGAATCTGATTTGCTATTATATTGTTTAGAATTTGATTTTGTTTTTGTTTTTTTTTTAGAGACAGAGTCTCACTTTATCACTCTTGGTAGAGTGCTGTGGAGTGCTGTGGCATCAGAGAAAAGAGAGAATGGGTAAAAAATATTCAATGCACTGAAAATACAATGGCTCCTGGGTTTAGGTGATTCTCTTGCCTCAGCCTCCCAAGTAGCTGGGACTACGGGTGCCTGCCATAACACCCGGCTATTTTTTTGTTGCAGTTTGGCCGGGTCTGAGTCCGAACCCATGACCCTCAGTATATGGGGCCAGCGCCCCACTCACTGAGCCACAGGTGCCGCCAGAATTTGATATGTTATTAATGTTGTTTAGAATTTTTGCACTTCTCAGGTGGTGCTTCGTCATGGCTGTGACATCATGGCACTCTACCACTCCCAGGGCGGTAAAGTGAGACTCTTGTCTCTACAAAAAAAAAAAAAAAGAAAGAATTTTTGCACTTCTGTTCATTAATAAAAATGACCTTTTTCCTGGCTTATCTTAGTTTTATTAAGGTTACCCTAGCCTTATAAAATGAATCAGGGGTACTATTTCTTTATCCTCTGGAAAAAAAATGTATGTGTGTATGTGCATGTGTGTAGTACTTGTGTATATATCAATAAAAATATGTATATGCACACACACCTAAAGGAAATGATTTTTTTTTTTTTTTTGTAGAGACAGAGTCTCACTTTACCGCTTCAGTAGAGTGCCATGATGTCACAGGACTCACAGCAACCTCCAGCTCTTGGGCTTCTGCGATTCTCCTGCCTCAGCCTCCCGAGCAGCTGGGATTACAGGCACCGCCACAACCCCCTGCTATTTTTTGGTTGCAGTTCAGCCGGGACTGGGTTTGAACCCGCCACCCTCGGTATATGGGGCCGGCACCCTACTCACCGAGCCACAGGCACCACCCAGGTAGAACTTCTTGGTGAAGTCCTTTGAGCCTGGGATTTCATATTTATTTGCCTGAATTCATTGAAAATGTCTCTTTTGTTTTTTTGAGACAGAGTCTCACTTTGTCACCCTCAGTAGAGTGATGTGGCATCATAGCTCACAGCAACCTCAAAGTCTTGGGCTCAAGCAATTCTCTTGCCTCAGCCTCCAGAGTAGGTGGGACTACAGGTACCTGCCACAAGACCCATCTATTTTTTAGAGACAGGGTCTTGAACTTGCAAGCTCAGGCAATCCACCCATGTCAGTCTCCCAAAGTGCTAGGATTACAGGCATGAGCCACCGCGCCCAGCCTTTGTTCTAATACTTAAATGTTACTTTAGCCAAGCAAACAATTCTAGGCTGTTTTGTTATAGCAGTATGAAGAATTCTATTATTTTCAGCCTTCCATTTGCTGTTAAGAAATCACTCTCAATAGTATGGCAGAAGGAGGAAGGAGGGAGGGCATGAGAAAAAAAATTGTGAAGAAGAGACAATAAAAAGAAGTTGCCCTTTCTGGGGAAAGAAAAAGAAGGGAAAGGGAATCACTCAATATAAATGTTATTCCTTATAAGTCATCTAGTTTAGGGTTTTGTTATTTTTTCTGTATGTCTAAACATTTTCTCTTGGTCTTTGGTGTCCTGAAATTTTACTATGATATGTTTAGGTGAGGATTTATTTTTATTTAACCTGTTTGGGAATCATTGCTTCCTAAAACTTAAGTTATCTTATCATAAATTTTAGAAAATTTTTAGCCATTGTATTTTCAGTGCATTGAATATTTTTTACCCATTCTCCCTATTCTCTTCTTTCATGTTTTCCATCTCTTAGTCCTTCTTTACATTCTTTAGACCTATATTCCATTCTACTTTTTTCATTGGGTCTAATCTGATTAACCCATTGTATTAATTTTATTGCTGCTATAAACAAATTACCATAAATTTAATGGCTTCGAATAAACATGTTTATGTCCTTACAGTTCTGTACTACATAGTTGAGAATTTCTAAATTGGTCTCACTCAGCTGAAATCAAAATCAAGGGCTGTATTCTTTTCTGAAGGCCCTACAGAAAAATCTATTTCCAAACCCTTTCCATGTTTTAGGAACTATTCACATTCCTTGGGTCATAGCCCTCTTCTTCCATTTTGGAAGCCAGCCACAGCAGGTAAAGTCCTCATGTCCTTCACTCTGACACTCACTGTTTTGCTCTGCCTCTCCCATCTTCAAGTAGTCTTGTGATTACCTTGGGCCCACCCAGATAATCCAGACCAATTTCCCTCTATTAAAGTCAGCTGATTACCAAACCTGATTTCACCTTCACCCTTAATTCTTCTTGTCATGTAAGAAAATGCATTCAGACTCTGAGAATTAGGACATAGACATCTTTGAGGAACATTATTCTATCAATCCATCAATTGAGTTTTAATTTCAATGATTTGATATCTCACATCTAAAAGTTTATTTGGCTCTTATTTAAATTTGCCTGGTCATTTATTATAATCTCTTGGTCCCTGTTCATGTTTTCAATGCCCCTTTATTTCTACAAAGTTGTAAATATACTTCTTCCAATCTGAAGTCTTTAGGGTCTAAATCTGCTGTTTGTTACTCGTGATCTTTCAAGGGAAGGATAATAATAGAGGAATACACAAGATACTTTGGGAAACATAGAAGGGTATTTGGTATTTTCTTGAAAGTCAACAGACAATTCCTAAGAGTAATTTAAGTAAGTTATGTAGGATGAGTTAATACTCTTAAGCAGGAGGTGTGTCAAGAGAAAACAGCATAGACAAAGGTACACAGCCCCACAGCAGTGGTGAATGCAACAAACTAGAAGAGTCTGGTGTTACCAGGACAAATGGAAAAAGGAAGGTGAAGGAAAATGAGGCTACAAAGGTTGGTAGATTCTGAATGAACTAGGGTAAATTGTATGTGGTGCTGTGAACCCTGTCAATGATAAGAGCTACTGAAACATTTTAGGGAGGGGATGTTACAGTCAGATTTGGAATCTTAACTATACAGCCCTACATGTTTTTACTTTTTAAAATGTGCTCATTTTGCTTTATGCAATATAAAAAGTCTTTTAACTATCAATTTAGTTCATTTACATTTACTGATTAGTTACATACTGACTTGTATTACTTTTTTGTCGATTATGTCACTATTTTTTCCTTTCTTGATTTGTTGTTAAATTGGTATTTATATCTTCCTTCTAAAAAAAATGAAGAATCACTTCTTTGTCTCATCCCCAACTGTAACCTCTCTAAATGTTGGCAGTTTATGCAAGCAGACAATGGGGTACTATTTTGAAAGACTGAAGAAAAACAGGCTTGAAATAAGTTTTATTTTTCAGGCAAAAATATAATTAGATAGTTAGAATGAACAGTAACTCATAGCACAACAAAGTGACTGTAATACTATAACACTTTAAATACTATAATACTTTAAAATAACTAAAAGAGTGAAATTGGAACATTCCTAACACAAAGAAATGATAAATGTCTGAAGTGAAAGATACCCCAATTATAATCTTGTTTAATTCATACTTTGTGTCAAAACATCTCACATACCCTGTGAAGACATACAACTATTATGTACCCAAAATGATTTAAAATAATTTTTTAAAGATATCCAAATGTGCATGGACAGTAAAAATTCTCAGACTCCTTAAGTTTCTGAAGTGGGATGAGGCAGACATGTTACTAAGACAGAAAAGTTGTACAGGAGAGCATCTGCTTGTTTTATTACTACTGTTTAAATAGTTCTTCCACAAGTGTTTTAAAAATGTGTCTTTTATGGCAAAAATTCTGAGACTTTTGGGGATTTCTGTACTATAAATCTAGGCATGGGTTCTTACCTCCCCTCTGTAGTGCTCTCTGAGCTCTATCACTCTCAAATAGCTCATTGTTCAATTATAAATTTAAGTCCAATATTTCTTCAAGTAATTTTTCATCTCCATTTTAATACTAAGACAACTATTTTAAATTGCACATGAACTTTATGGCCACGCTGTATTTCTCTTCTACTATTATCCAGATGTTGTCATATTTCCTGTTCTCCCATATATGTATTTCTCCTTTTTTAAAAATTTAAATTGATGTATACATGTAATATTGCATATATTTCTCATGTATAATGTATTTTGAAGCACTTGTCCCTCGTATCCCACATCCTTGCATAGCTGATGTTTAGAGCACTGAGAGGTGGGGAAGGCCGAGGTTGACTCTACTAGTTAACAGTCTACATGGTGGAATGGTTGAATCTAGATAATTAACAAATGTATCACACCACATAGTTATTTTTGTGGTGAGAATACGTAAAATCTACTCTTATCATTTTTTCAAGAATACAATGTCATTGTTAAGTATATTCACCTTGCTATGCATTATTAGATCTCTTGAGTCTTATTTCTATCTACCTGTAAGCGTGTATCCTTCGACCAACATCTCCCCAAATCATCCATGCTGCTAACCACCCAAGCCTCTTGCAACCACCATTCTACTGTTTACTCCTACTTATATGAGTAATATCATGTGGTCTGTGTCTTATCTGTGCCTGGCTGACTTCACTAAACATAATGTATCCTGGGTTCATCTTTGTTGTCACAAATTATAAGGTTTCCTTCTTTTTTATAGCTAAATAAGTATTCCATTATGTATATATACCATGTTATCTTTATCCATTCATCCACAGATGGGAGGACACCAGGTTGATATAATATCTTCACTGTTGTGAATAATGCTGCAATAAACATAGGAGTATTTTTGACACACTGATTTCATTTCCTTTGGATACAGACTTAGTAGTGAGCTTGCTGGATAACACGGTAGTTCTATTTTTAACTTTTTGAGGAACTGCCACACAAATTTCCATAATGGTGGAGCTAGTTTACATTCTCAGCAATAGTGTGCAAAGTTTCCTTACTTCCTCACCAACCCTTGTTATCTTTTGTCTTTTTGATGATAGCCATTATAACTAAAGTGAGGGGATATCTCAGTGTGATTTTTATTTCAAAATATTAAATGTTTTTGTTATAGTTTTTATAATGCTTAAATCAGGATTATCAGTGTGCCCGTCACCCAAATAATATTCATTATACCTGTCAAGTAAGTTTTCGATGCACAACCCCTGCCCCACCTTTCCACTCCCCCTTTTTCATTTCCAATGACTTTTACTTCTCTCTCTGCCTATGTATCCCCATAGATTAGTACCAAACAATTTAGTAGAGAGTACATGTTGTGTTTGCTTATCCATTCCTGAGATACTTCACTTAAGATAATGGTCTCTAGTTCCATACAAATTGCTGCAAAATACATTACTTTCTTTTTATGGCTGAGTAGTACTTCATAGTATATATACACCACATTTTTTAAAATTATGAATTGATGGCTGTTTAGGTTGATTCCACATGTTTTCAATTGTGAATTGTGCTATAATAAACATTCAAGTACAAGTATCTTTTTGATGAAATGACTTCTTTCCCTTTGGGTAGATACCAAATAGTAGGATTGCTGGATTAAATGGTAGGTCTACTTTTTAGTTTTTTGAGGAATTTCTATACTGTTTTCCATAGAGGTTATACTAATTTGAAGTTCCACCAACAGTGTATAAGCATTTTCTTTTCTCTACATCCATATAAGATCTTTCTTTTTTTATTTATTTTAGTAACAGCCATTCTGAAAAAGAAAAGGTACTATCTCCTTGTAGTTTTAATTTGCATTTTCCTGATGATTGGTGATGTTTAGCATTTTTATTCATGATCCTTGGCTATTTATCTATCTTCTTTTAAAAAACTTTTGTTCATGTCTCTTTTGCCCACTTTTTAATTGGGTTGTTTTGTTCTTGCTGATTTGTTTCAGTCTGGGGTTTTAATTGTGTTTCTAGTTGTAGAGGAGACTTAGATGGAAGTCCATAGCTTAAAGTTATTATAATAACCTACACATAAGGGGCTGGTGGGAACAGTAGTTAAAAATCAATGCAAGAAGTTTTAGGAGAATAGAATTAAGGAATCATGAGTTCGGGTCTAATATTAATAGATCTTCAGCACAGATGTTCAACTGTTGAACACTGAGGATGTGGGAAGTCACAGAACAGTAAAACATAGGTGCTAAAGCTACCATCTTCCTTAGAAAGTCACAGTCTTGGCTCTGAACCCAACAGCAAGGATCCCTTGCATCAAAGCCCAGAGCTAAGGCCTCTGCAGCACAGCAGGTGTTGAGGGCCTCAGAAGAGCAGAAATTAGTTTGGCTAGGGATAGTTCCTCAAGATTGGAACTTCATACACCAAAGTGTGAGAAACCACGAATTACAAGTGTTCTCCACACAACTCCACTTCTGGTGGTTCTCAGTCCCTTACCCTCCTCAATACCTTCTGTGCTGGCTTTGCACCAATTTCACAATTCCTTTATTTCTTGAAGCTGAATTGGACTTATTGGCTAAAGGAGAGAAGATCCTTTGGTTTTACTGAAGTCACATTTGATAGGCCTCTAGTCCCAGGTGTTTGCTTCCAAATATTGATGCTGAGCTATACAAAAAGGGCAAGAGGCACTCCACTTGCCTAGCTCAAGAATCTCTGCCCCTGAGGCCTGTCTTCTGAAGCACATTATTGGCTTGAAGGGGCCTGCTTCTCCCAGGGACCCCCTGGTTCTATTACCTTTCATATCTCCTTAATCCATACAGACTTTTCCTCTGCAAAGAAATCCGTCTGGAGAAGAAAACTAGATATAAGAGAAGGAAAGCAAGGAAACTACCAGAGGTAGAAAATTTATTATCACACAAATAGCTATGGAAATTGGGGACAAAGGGCTTTCCCAAGTAAGTTTTGCTTCCCTGTATTACAAAGTACTGGACCAGAGTGACACATCCAGGAGAACAAAATTAAAATCCTAATTCCTTTTTGAAATACTGTATTACAAGTGGCTCTAGTTGCTGAAGATTGGATCAGATGCAAGGCCAATTGTTAAGGCACCAGCTGTCATGAGAAGGAAGATGAAGCTTGCGAATGAAGGACAGCAGCCTTGCTTCTAGGAAAGTAGTATCTGATAAGGATGGTCAAGGAAGATATTTCATCACTTTAAAGCCACTTTAATAAAACTACTAGTTCTCTAGTTATTTAAAAAACTGTTCTGGAAGTACTATGCTTTAATTCTCTTTTACCATACCACAAATACTTCTAGTATTGTTAGTACTCAAATAATAATAGCACTATTAAGTACTAACACTCTTTGGATACTGCTTCAATTGTATAAGCATATAAAACATGACTTCTCTACTAAGTTTATAGTGACTTAAATATCTTGAAGACTATCACTGAGTGACTTAATTTCAGTAAGTACCTAAGTAAAAACTAGTTTCTGTCTGATTATAGGACTTCAGGTCAATTCAGCTTCTTCTAATGATTCTGGATTCAGTCTAGCAGTCCAAACAATGCTAACTTACACAGTGAGAAAAGACTAGTCTAGTGAAAGGAAATCATGGCTTAATAGCCAAAATGAATTTCATTTGACTTTTAAGAGTATATCAAAAGGTTCAGAAACAGTTCATTTGTTTAAGTTATTTCAGTTAACAAGTTCTCAGAGTTAGGCCTTGATCCACAGACTCGATGGATCTCTAGGGAAGTGATGTGGAAAAGATTTAATATGTTACCAAATGACAATTGTTCAATGAATTCTCCCCTTCACATTTTTTTTTTTTTTTTTTTTTGCAGTTTTTGGCCAGGGCGGGGTTTGAACCCGCCACCTCTGGCATATGGGGCCGGCACCCTACCCCTTTGAGCCACAGGCGCCGCCCCCCCTTCACATTTTTTAACCTATCTGTTGGCATTCAGACATGACCGGGTGTGTTCATGTTCTTAGCTATATGTGCTGGATACACAGTTATAAAAACTTGGTCTCACTGAAGGAAGGGCAGAGTGAAGAATGTGGCAAAAGAGGACTTAGCCCTGGATTAAATAGTGACACTAGAAAATGCAACACACTTTCCCTCTAGGAGAACACATTACCAAGAACAAAAAAGGATACATGTACGTTGGGATGCCTCGTGCAGCCAGATGTTTCCGAATAAGTCGCTCAGTACCATACCAGTTAAAATCTTTTGTAGCATGTCCAAAGCGTGGAAGATGAACACTTGCTATTAAAAAGAAAAGGACAGGGCGGCGCCTGTGGCTCAGTCGGTAAGGCGCCAGCCCCATACACCGAGGGTGACGGGTTCAAACCCAGCCCTGGCCAAAAAAACTGCAACCAAAAAAAAAAAAAGAAAAGGACAAATCCTGAAGTCTTTACTCATCAAAACTTGAGTAAAAATATATACACAGGAGTAAGCAACTGACCCACTCAACGCATACAATTACAATATCAAAAATATTCTGGAGAGAATCTGTAATAAGGACGAATTAAATCATTCTCTTGAACATAAGGACCTAAGCTCTGGAAATAAGTAGGTATGATGGAAACAATATGATTGTGTCAAAATGAGCAAAGATTCTCTAACGAGCCAATCAATTCAATAATCTCTGAGACGTACTAGGTTTAGAAATAAACTTTTTTGGCAGAGAACTGTCTGTTGTTGTGGACTATGATTCTCCAAGAGGAGAGATAATAAACAGTATTTCCTAACTGCGTAAGACCAAGTTAATTCGCTCTGGTCATCAGTAAAACCATGATAAAAACACTCAGTAGATGGAGAGGGTCCACTGGGATAATGGACATGAAAGTGTTTGGAAAGACAAAGGGCTATACCAACACAAGATCACGTGGTCATTACTCCTCGGGTTTACCTTTACCATGTACACTAAATGAGGCTGTGACATTTCTCACCTGCTTTCAGAAGGCATACCAGCAAAAACTTACCTACTCCTGAGCACAGATGGAAGGGCTTACCTTTCCTTTTCTTTGCTGCTAAAAATATCTTCTTCAGGCCTTCTTCTAGGGCTGCCATCTTAATACCAGACAGGACATTGGAGCGATCACGGAGCTGAGCCACAATCAAGGCCAACTAGGAAGAACAGCCATCAAATGACAGGACATGAGACAGCCACACTGTGTGCTAAGTGCCCTGCCCATGGAGGGACTCAGCCCTTTGTGGGTTACTCGGGCTTTGGCTCCGTCTCTTGAGGATGCACTGCCTGAAGGTAATGTCCTACTGAAGGTAGCCTTCATGCCCCATCAGAATTCTCTTCTTTTGGGGTAAATCTGCGTAGGCTTTTCTTCCTCTTTTTAAGAGATGTTAAAAGAGTCCAAAACATGTACTTTCTAAATGCTCTCTCAAAGGTAAAGAAGGACTTTTTCAGAATTGTAGGCATACAAAGAATTTGAGGTTCTAATATTCCAAGTCTCTATCTGATGCTCGAATCAACTCCACCACGCCCAGGAAGAACAGTCATTCCATCTCTGTTCAAACAATTCCCAGGAAGACAAAATGCCAGGTTTCTCCTGCAACATCCTAACCTAAGTGGGGTAGAGCTAGAGAGCACTAGGGAGCTTCTGGGACTCACATCACAGACATGTACTCTGCTCACTAGAAACAGTTTCTATAGTCACCAGACTCTCAGTTTCTTAGGCACAGATACTATCAGTCTCTTTTTCATAGCATTTTAGAAACTACTGCAGGAATGACTAAACAAACGGAAAAGAAGAAATTTAGAATCTAGGCTGAAAGAGTTCCTTCCTTATTGGGAAAGTAATTTCTTAGTCAGTAAGATTTGGCTCAAAATCTGAATATAAATCCAGGCATTGGAGAAAGCTAGAAGACTCATCACAGGCATTCTAAAAGATAGATGAGTAGAGATACCTAAGGTCTAAAAGGATTTTGATATGGCCCGAAGAAATATGTCTGGGCGCAGTGGTTCATACTTGTAATCCTAGTACTCTTGGAGGGCGAGCTGGGTGAATTCCTAGAGCTCAGGAGTTCAAGACCAGCTTGAGCAAGAGTGAGACCATGTCTCTACTAAAATCAGAAAAACTAGCTGGGTGTGGTGGTGCCTGCAGTCCCAGCTACTCAGGAGGTTGAGGCAAGAGTCTCTCTTAAGCCCAAGAGTTTGAAGTTGCTGTGAGTTACACTGACACCAGGGTACTCTACCCAGGATGACAGAGTAAGACTCTGTCTCAAAAAAAGAAACATGGATTGGTTCCTTTGCTCACAGCTGACTAGAAAAACACAATCTTTTATAGAAATGTTCATAAAATAAGTGACAAAACCCTCAGTTTGTTTTGAGTATCTTCATACTAATTCAGTAAACATTTACGAAGCATTTCCTGTGAGGATATGCTTAGGGTACTTAGGATGAAAAGACAAATAGGAGTCCCCATACTTAGGGGGGCTGCTGTTGAGGACAGGGCTACAGGGATGGAAAGACAGGAAGCCTAAGGCCAAGGAGAATGTGTCAGCAGCTGAACTGTGTCCCCAAAATTCATATGCTAAAGCCCTGTATCTTAGAATGTGACTATATTTGGAGACATGCTCTTTGAAGAGATGACTAAGTTAAAATGAGACTTTCAGGGTGGGGCCTAATGCAATCCTTCTGATGTTTCTTTTTAAGAAGAAACTTGGAGGCACAGACCCCAGGCAGGGACATGCACGAGACAGAAGGCAGACATCTGTAAGCCAAGGGGAGAGGCCTCAGGAGATACCAGACCTGCTGACACCTTGATTTTGGACTTGCAGCCTCCAGAACTGTGAGGGAATGGGTTTCTGTTTCAGCCACCCAGTCTGAAGTACTGGGGCAGCCCTAGCAAATGCACACAAACTGGAGACCAGTGGGAGCAGGAGAGGCGTCAAGAGAGGGTGAATGGGCTGAATTCTGGCACTGGTAAGAGATGTGGGTTTTTCCCAACTTACCAAATCTTGTCCTTGTTTTCTTGATTCTTTATCATCAATAGGAAATAAAAGGACACTTCCTAAACTCAAGTCTATAAAATTAAAAAAAAAAAAACAGAAAGAACATTAATCTTGCTAAGGACTGAGACCACTGAAAGGAGATGATTCTGAGTTCTTCTCATACTTTGCATTTTGCAAATCCCATCAGGTTTAAAACCTCACTTTGCTTCAGAATCTATCATACTTTTTTTCTCATTCTCCTGGCCTCAGTCAACACGTTGGCTAGATTCACTCCTAAACTTTTATCATCTCCCAGTTTAGTGCCCTTCAAATGTTACAGAGGTATCCGAGGGACGGAGCCCTGAGCATGGAACTACAAGGGGAATCTGTCTTACATCATTCAAATAAATACTGAATTATACTCTGGATCTTTTTTATATCTCCCTACTCCATCCAAATCAAGTACCACCAATAGTCTAGACAAATGGGCTAATTCAATTCTATGTCTTTACACAACCCAGCATTAGAGAACCAAAATGGAGTCACTTGTGTTAAAACCCCTGGTAACAGAGCTGGGGAAGGCTGTGAAGAGAGGGCTCTCACGCACGACTGCCTGACAATGAGGGTATCTGCCCAGCAATCTAACCTAACCTCAGACTGGCACCACCCTTATCCCTATAGCCAAGGATTATTATCTCAAAAATTTTGTAATTCTTCTCATTTTTTCTTTAAAATCTTTTGTCTTCCTTTACCTTCCTGAATATACATACATTTACTATGGCACATACATCCCATTTCAATGCCCATTCCTGAAAAAATAATTTTTTGAGTCTCTCCTGCCTGCTATTTAGGTTAACATAAGTTTGAACTTTTTGTTCAAACAAAAATGATGGCTGTTTTACACCCGCCAATCTTTTAAGTTATCTAAAATACTGGCTGTGCTATGACACTCCTTTGGTCAAATCTCACAAATGACCAGCCATTACCCATTGGGTAAATTTAGACTGAGAATGGCATCTCTCTGGAAAAGCCATATATAGTCTTCCATGATGTTGCCCAAGGCTCCTTTTAAAATCTTAATCTCCTCTCTCTATTCCTCTGCTTTAACCCTCTACGCTGCCTGCTCAGGTCCTTCAATACCCACAGGATGGGCACAGTCAAGCGCTATGAAGGCACCAAGAAGCATGAGAACATTAGGGACTTTCTTGCCATTATCTCCACCTGCTCAAACTCAACCCAACTTCATAGGACCAAGAGAACTCTCAATACCACCACTAAGCCTCCCCTGGTAATCTTGCCCATGGTCCCATCTACTCGCTGTACCTCATTTCAACCCTTCTTCAGAGAAAATTGGACACAAACACCTGCATTTCCTATTGAGTATTTATACCTTACATCTGAGCAACCAGATTTAGTGTTCATACTCTTTTCAAAGTGCTTCAAGGTCATGTGACTGACCCTGTATCAAATCCAGCAGCCTTTTCCCAACTCTCATCTTCACCTCATTGTCAGATCCTGGGAGCGACTATGTCTTCCTGATATCTTCTCCTCCCTTGACCTCAAAATACTACACAACCTTCTCTTATTTTCTGACAATTCCTCCTGTCTCCTCTTCTTGCCTCAGGTGCAAGTGGAGGTGTTTTTCAGGTTGCCTTCTTTGCTCTCTTGTTTCTCCATCCTACCTTCTGCACTGCTTCAAACGAGGACACCAAATAAGGGCTCCTCAGTCTGCTCCTCCAGCTCTGACTGTTCCTGGGTGCTCTATTTTTCCAGCTGCCCAATCACTATTTAGATCTCAATGACAATCTTAATACAAATTAAACTCTTATTTTATTTTCTTTACAAAAAAGAATATTCACTCTAAGTCCTCACCTCCCTTTTCACCCAAGAGAACTGGGCAGAATTAGGAAACACCAATCACTAAGAAATCTGAAGAGCCCTTCTCTATTGGACCAGGCCCTTTTACCTCTCAACTGCTTTAGGAAATGATCAGGGTCATAATTTTACTCCTCTGCTACTTTGAGATTTCTGCACAAAAAAGGAGTACCCTTCACCCTTCTCTCTGTGCCAAATGAAAATACTGTTCAGACTTCTAAGTTTCCCTGACCCCAAACAGCTTTGCTTCTGTCTTCACAAAGTGCTGCACCCCAGGCTGTGCTGACCTAATGACACACCCTCCTTCCTTTCAGCACCAACACAAGCTCGTGCTGGCCTTTTAACCCAGTGTTCCATTTCTCTCCCATAGGTCTTGGACAGGCAGAGAAAATAAGGGAATGTCTCAAAGCCACGTAACAACTAGCTAACTGATGACAGAATCAGTCCTGATCCAGTCCTTCTGACTCCTTAGCTAGTGGTCTGTCAGCCTCTGACACTATCTTAGTGTCCTCTTCTGTCTCTTCTATGCCTAAACCTTCCCTCTACTTTGCTTCTTACCTTTCATTTTTCCAGCCAGCTCATATATTTTTCTTGGCTCAGCTGATCGTATTTCCAGAGCTGTGAATAAACCACCTCTGCCCCAGCGGCCAGAGTCATCTGATGGAAGAAAGAGAAAATTTTCAAATCTAGGAGGCAAAATGCAAGCCACAATTTAGAGAAACAAAGGCACACAAAATAGGCTGTGGAAGAATGACTTTTCAAAGGGAAGGAAGGAAACATCTGATCTAGAGTGCCACAGGTGGGACTTTCCAAGTTAATTTAGGTTTTCTGGAAGATAAACCTAGCCACTGTAACAGAAAAGCCATCTCAAAAATTTGTGTTCTGAATGAGCAGAATCTCTGTGGTACATCTCATTACTAGAGAGGACAGGGAGGACGAGCAGTGGGACCGTAAGGCAAGCTGAAGCACGGGGGGTGCGTGCAGCAGCATGGGATTCCCATGGTCTGGGGGAGGAAGGGAAGGGGAGGGGAGGGAACTCACTCACACGGGCACTGACACTGCTGGCTAGTACCTCATCTCCACAGTCCTTCACTCATTACTACTACATACCTGTTGGCTTACATTACATGTCAGGCATTGGTTTAGGCACCAGGGTCATCACAGTGAACCAAAAAACCAAATAACCATGAAGCTTATTTCCTAATGCAATGATAAACAAGTATGTATATAATACATCAGGACAGGGGTAATAAAGGAAAATGAGAGAACGAGGACAGGAATAACAGAGGTCGGGCTGGGGTCTGTTTTACTTGAGGTGTTCACTGAAGGACTCTGGGGAGCAGATGTTGGACATGGCTTGATGTGACTATTTAGGCAAAGAGGGATCTGGGCAGAGGATGCAAAAAGTGCAAAGATCATAGGGGGAACAAGCTGAAGGTTTGCTTTTTCTCAAGGGGTTGGTTCATTTGTCTTATGTTGCCTCATTTTATTCTCTAAAAACTGCGTACCAATGACACAGCAGGTAATATCCTACTATGTGGATAAGGTAGAGGCTCAGGGAGTTTGGGTAACTCAACCAGGTGAACTGGGTTTGACTCTGGTGCTAAAAGTTGAATCCATGTCTCTTGATTGTGAACTTCAAGATTTTGGACCACACGATAGCACACTGGGACTGTCACCCCTTTGTCAGGATTTTTCCTCATCCTTCCCCATTCTTGGCACCATGAAGACTGAGGGCCCCAGCCCCACTGAACCACTCCTCGTACCTACGCAGTGCACGATGACAGCGTCCTCGGCCCCAGCCTGAGGATGGGTGACATCACCACTGATGTACTTGACTGAAGTTGGATCTCCGTAATCCAGCTCGGCAGAGCTCTCGTCTTCCCCACCCTCAAGGTCTTCGGGCTTGCTCTCCTCGGAGGGCAGGCAGAAGGACTGGTAATTGTTGGACTCCCACCAGGCCATCCTTCAGTGGGCCAGAGAGAAAAGGATATGAGCCCAGCCTATCATAGCTTCCCTTGGAACACATTTTGTACTGCTGTTCACAAACAATAACTGCCAAGTGGAAATTGGGCAATTAGAAACTCACCCTGACTGAAGTTCTCCTTATTTATAAATGAACAAGTCCCACTGATTAGCCTAACTGCCTCCTGACTACACTCCCATAATGAGTGTCCACTGAATGTTCCAATTTTCAAGGGCACAACTAAAAGGGATTGTTCGTGTAAACTGCTCTTTGTCAGACAGCTACAATAAAATCTTAAAACTTTTCCAATTTCAACAGAAGGCTTCTTCTCTACCTTAAGGCACTCAGGGCTTTTCATTTACATAGAGTAAATATCAAGGCTAAAGTTCAACCTTTAAAAAAGTACTCTGTTACCACAGGAAGGATCAGTCTTAATAGAAGTCTTCTGTATGTTTAAAGTGACACTCAAATGTGGTCTCTCTATACAACAAAGACTCCTCCGCCAGCTGCAACCCTCGGCCATTGTTAGTAACACAGACGCACTTTTTCGCACGCTCAGCTTCTTCCTTCTCCCTCCTCTTCTCCTCTATTCGCCTCTTTCTCTTGGCGGCTGCTGCCTGTCTTTTCTTGCGTCTGTCCTCTAGCTGTTCTGGGCTCAGAATCCGCTTCCTCGTGGTAGACCCTTCCCCTAGGCCTGGTATAAGAACCTGGAGGAAGAACAAGAGCCACTGCTGGCAAGGGCGGAAGCTGCCTGCTCCTCCCTACAGCACACTCTGTTCAGAAGCAACATGACCAACAGCCACAGCTCACTGCAGCTCCACCTGCTGGCACGCTGGGGGCTGGTAGCAAGACACTTGGATATCTCACAGGCATGGTGACCAGGACACTGTACTCTGAACTCAGCTAAAGCAAGGCTGACATGGTCAGTACAATCATTTTGATTCATTTCATTAGGAATACGGTACTTTAGAAAAAGTCCCTTTTCTCCTTGACTGAAAGCATACTCTACAGGATGCCATTTAAGCTTAAACCATTTTTAATGGAAATTTTTCTTTAAAGTATTATAAAATTCTTTCTAAAACAGAATATTTCAACATGATTATCTTAATGATAGCTATCATTTAATTAGCACATGTTAAGTGCCAAGCACTGTGACCATTATATATATCATTTATGACTACTGTCCCCTATTAATGACACAGGGTCTCAATTATCAACAGCAGGACGAGGGGTAGCATGGATGGACAGGGCTGCTTTCATCTGCATTAGGACGTACAATATACTCTCCTTATTAACGTTTTTTTATGTCAATGTCTTACATAGTTTTATACTAGGATACAGTTAACTATAGTAACATTTCAACGAATACTTACATACTTATTTCTTAACAAATCATCCTAAGAGGACAAATGATTCCAGCATTAGTTTTTGTTTTCTTAGAATGTCAGTTTGGAAGAATTTATTCTTTTACATGAATTAACAGTTCTTACACTGCCTTTCTTTCGGAGTGACCGGCCCTCTTGACTCGTTTTCTCCAAAAGGGTTTTCTGAAGATTTACCAGTTGTTCAAATGATTTTCTGTCTTCTTTACTAGGCTCTTTAGAATAATCCTTACCTTCAAATAAGTACATATGGTTTTCTACGAACATAAAACACAAAGAGAAATTCAGATACTGAAAAAAAAAGGATGAATGCTATTCAAAGAAATAACTAGAGTGAAAAACAGAAATAGCCTGTATTCTAAACTGCCTAAAACCAGCTTATGATGAAAGTTTTCACTTCCCATTCCACTGACACAAAAGGGTTTGAGTTCTACATGGAGATTCTACATGTTTACTTTACCTTGACTCACATTGTATTTCCAATTTGAGCAATCAGGTTGACTCTACCCCTCCCTTTTCAAAGGAAAATATTAGAGTTTGTCTCTGGAAAAAAGTGGGGTGTCGCTGAAAAAGCAGGGCTTGAAGCCCTTTTGGTCCATCTCTAGATGGTCTGTGAGTCTTAGCCGGGTCCCTCCACCCTGCTGAGTCTTGGATCACTGGTTCCCAATTATTCCTCAGCACCAATCTCAAGGACATTAAGATTACCTAATAAAATCTATAATTTCTCATTCCAAACACACTTTGAAGACTCAACTGGTTTTTCCCCTTTTCTATAAAAGGAAGAAGTTGCAAACATATGAGAAAATGAAGAATCACAAAAATAATCCCTGGATTAACAATATCCTTTGCAGGTCTCATGAAGCATCTTTGTGATCCTCACCATATACCTGGTATAACTAACCCCACTTATGAGGGGAAACTGAGGCTCAGTCAAGGATTAAGGACCATCCCAATTCTCACTGGATTTTTGACTGTAAGGCCAGGGTGCTCTTTCAAGTGTATTAGTGTAGAAGGGTAGAAAGCCAAAGAATTATGCAGCTGAGAAAAAAAAGAAGAAGAAGGGTTGAAAGCTATCAGGCTAGCAAATACTAATTATGGTAATAACAATGAGGACAACAGTGTAATCCTGAACACCACTTCATGCTATCAGAGCACTTTCATACCTATTCTCACATTTCATTTTTACAACTGTATAAAGAGTCAAACACACATGAATAGCACCATTTTACAGATGAGGAAACAAAGGCTCCATGAGGTTTGGTGATCTGCCAAGATCATGAATCAAGGGATAAAGAGAAAAGTCATGACCAGGTAAGACTACAACCATAGACAGGTAAGATGATGAATGAAGCATATTTAATAGCACATGTTACCAAATAATGTATTTTCACAGCATTATGAAATCAGTTATGTTTTCCCTAGAGAATATGAAAGCAAAACATTTTCTCTCTCAAGAGATCAATTGCTTCACACTTGTACCCGAATCTAACCAGCTGTAATTCTAATTGGCATTTGCTAATTAAATCAGCAGGGGGCTTTCAATGAGGCACTCTATCAACAAGTGGAGAAAAAAATGAAGAGCTGAAAAGTGTCAAATATGATCAACATATGTAGCTTCACACTGCATGAGATTTTCAAGTTCCAAACATGCCTTTTAAAAACTCTGGCATTCAAGATAAACCAACACTTTTTAAATTTAATTTTGATAGGGGCTGCTTTAATTACTCACGCTCCCGTTTGTAATCTATAGCCACAAGGAGGCTGGAGATCACAGGGCTAGAACTCTCATCTCTGTTCTACCAGGGGAATCACCTACCACAGAACAAATCTATACCCACTAATGAAAGAGAAAATTCCAAATTTTAATACAATTGGGGGATTCTTTCCTGACATTTCGACTGTCTGAAAAAATATCATTATTTCAGTAGTTGGACTGACTGAGAAATATAATTATCTTTCTGAAAAACAGTGCAATTTTATTTTGTTCTAGTAAACATTATGGAAATAAGCTGAAATTAATCTAGATAAGTGCAAATTGAATGTAAGCTTTGATACTTACTATAACCAATACATAACTTAAAAATATGACCACATGCATTTATTTCTTCTCTCGTCTGAAAGCACTAAATGACAGGAAAGGAATTTTTAAAAAAGATAAATGAGAAAAATGTGGATGAAAAGTTCAATAGCCCCTTTGGAAAATGAACGGATAACAACAGATTAAGAAGAGACATAGAAGCAAAACAGAGGTGCTAGCCAAAGGGTAATTATGAGACCAGAGACCCTCTCGATCCTCCGAGAGCCTTGGATTTACATGTACAGGGCACTGCAGGAAGACCCACACAGCAAGTAGCCCCTGACTCACACTATATTTCCAATGTGAGCAATCAGGCTGACTCTCTATCCCTACCCCTTCAAAGGAAAACTAAGATTAGAGGATCTATCTGTTTGTTTGTTTTGCAGTTTTTGGCTGGGGCTGGGTTTGAACCTGCCACCTCCGGCATATGGGGCTGGCGCCCTACTCCTTTGAGCCACATGCGCCACCCTAAACACTTTGGATTTCTTTTTTGTTGTTGTTGTTGCAGTTTGTCCGGGGCCAGGTTTGAACCTGTCACCCTCGGTATGTGGGGCCGGCACCCTACTGACTGAGCCACAGGCACCGCCCAAGGATCTGTCTCTGGAAAAGTGGGGTGTCACTTAAAAAACTTCAATTACAGACATCAGGAAAGGCTCCCTCAGGGTCAAAGGTGACTTGCCAGTCAGTAACTCTGGAGTAAGTCCTTAGAGCCCATGTACCTGCTCGAGCCAGGGTTGCCCGGTACATGTGATGAGACAGCCAGGGGACAGCAGATGGTTCAGGAAAACTACCAATAAGAACAAGAGAACCCAAAAGAAATTTAAAAAGAGGAACCATGGATCCTACAGTTAATGATACACTATATTCCTGAGAAATGTTAGGAGAGTGGATGGTCAGTGTTCCCATCACAAAGACGATAACCATGTGAAGTGATGTAGTGCATTGGCTAGATTTAAGCATCCCACGGTATGTAAGTGCTTCAAGGCATCATGTTGTACACAACAAATATAATTTTTATCTGTCAATTAAAAAAAATTAAAGGCCAAGTATGATGGCTCAGGCCTGTAATCCTAGTACTCTAGCAGGCCAAGGTGGGAAGATTCCTTACGATCAGGTAGTTCAAGACCAGCCTAAGCAAAAGCAACACCTCCATCTCTACAAAAAATAAAAAATTAGCTGGGTAGGCATAGTGGCATATGCCTATAGTTTCAACTATTCAGGAGGTTAAGGCAGGAGGATCGTGGGAACCCAAGAGTTTGAAGTTGCAGTTGGCTATGATTACACCACTGCACCCTAGCCCAGATGACAGAGTGAGATCCTGTCTCTGAAAATAAATGTATATATATATATATATATATATATATATATTTTTTTTTTTTTTCTTTTAAAGGGAGAAGGAGAAGCAACTGAAGAAAAGAGAGAATGCAGTGAGCAAAACACTTTTTAAAAAATACCGTAAATATCCTGCCTGGAATACATTTTAAAAAATTATAATGAATGACCCTAGAGAGGATATTTTGTCCTTGAAATGAGAACAGGCTTACAGTTAAAACAAGCAGCAAACAATAAGCAGTTCTCGAAGAATGTAAATGAATACTATTATAAGGAATTCAAGATAAAGTCGAGGAAAGTCAGAGAGCAGAGTCCTGTAACAGTGCCAGCTGTCTAAATTCCAGTCTCACCACACATCCTATAAAAACCATAAGACCAAAAAGGATAACAAAACCCCCAATCCACGTCACCTGTAAAATTAGGTGTCAGAAAATACCATAAAGTAATCTGCGCATGGGTAGAGAAATGAATGTCCCAAACCACCTGTGGCAGCTCTGAAGCCCGCTCTGGAGTGGAGAGTCAGGATGGGAGGGCACTGGGGTTCTAGCAGTGTCAGATCAAATTTATCCCCCAAACAGGCTCACACCCCACATGGGAAAATAATGAGGACGGGTCTGAGACTTGGTGGATCAGAGCAGTGGCTACTAAGGAACTGACAGGGGACTAGGAAATACGTGCACCTGAGCACTTGGGAAGGCCCACTGCTGGGAGGGAGGGACAATGAGAAGGAGGGGACATCTTGACAGTTTGGGGGCAAAGGGAAAGAAGGAAGCAAGTGATGGAAATTCACATTACTATAGAAACAAAAGAGAATCACAAAACCAGAAATCATGCCAAACTCATTTTCCACCAAGAAAAGAAGGCACCATTTAGCAAAGAAACTGCAGTTTTCTATATGAGTGAAAGAAGGTACTCTTGGAAATAAGCCTGTTAAGTAGTCCCAGCCAGTAGGGAGGCCGACACAAGAGGATCACTTGAATCCAAGAGTTTGAGGTTGCTGGAGCTATGACGCCAAGGCACTCTATCCAGGGGGAGAGAGTGAGACTATGTCAGGAAAAAATAAAATAAAATAAATAAAATAGAAAAAAAAAAATGAACCTTTAAACTCTCACCCCAATCTATATTAAATCCCTGCTGTAGCTGGTTCAGGAAAATAAAGTCATTTCAACATAAATTGAAATATACAGAATAGAAAGGAACAAAAAGACAAATGTTGACCACATTCAAGAAAAAAATAATTACCAAACCGACACTGTTCACGCTGTTGATGAGCACACAATAAATGCTCAATCAACATTAGCTGTTACTCAAAAAACAAATCATTCCCTGCTCAGAAGAGGAATCAACTGTGCGCAGAGCACCATGCTAAGAATAGCAGGCTTTACAAATAAACAATGAGCAAGATACTTGATAACCAAGGGAGGAAAGGTACAAATTCAAATACTTGAGTCTGATACTACCACAAGCATTAATATCAAGATTTTGGTTCAAAGTTCAGCTATAAGTGAACAGCCTTGAAGAGTTACTGGACTAAGCAAGTCTTAAATAGTTGGCCTAAGATGACAATAGGGCTGGGTGGGAAAAAGTGCCCCAGCGAACATCCAGGCCTTTCCCTGGGCTCTGCTCACCCATGTTCCAGCTTGGGGGGGCTGTGCCCTTTGCTCTGCTCTAACTCTCAACTCACTTCCTTCCTCTTGCTCTCTGCTCCCTCCTTCCGCTGCAGGCAAGGCATCGGAGACCCACTGGCCATCTTTTGTTTCTCCCAGGATGGACTCCAGATCTATTTCATCCATGATGCTCCCGTCAGAGGACAGTAGTTTATCCAAACCAAATTTGAGTATCTCACTCAACTTGCATGGAGAAAATAGAAAAGTCCAGTTAGTTCTCATGAAAACAAACATCCGCATATCGGAGATGGGCTAAATGGCTTAACAATACTCGGCATATTCATTCCCTGATGGACAGAGAGGCTGTCTTCTCTCTCCCCATCATAAATGACACCAATCAGCGCTGTTTAATAGATGGATGATGGGTAAGCAGAAAGATGATAAATGATGACCAAAGCTGTTGACTTTTGCCAACTCTCCATAACAACAAAAAAATTTATAAGCCTCCATTTTGGGGGGAAGAATAACCTTTATTTCCTGAATTTCCCATAGCACCTCTCACTGAGTCTTTTTCAAAGGCAACCCTAGCAGCACCATGACAAGTCAGAGACCCTGTTAGCTACTTTCCCACCTCTCCACTGCCAATGTCTTAGGAAGAGAAGGTGACACTGGGTACTTTACCATGAACTGACTCCTTTCCTTTGGCAATTTATTTTCTTATTGCAGCATCTATGGAAACCACCTTGGCAAAGACCAGTAACCACTCCTGATCACCAGGCCCAAATGAAGGCATTTCCTAGTCTGAATCTTCCTAGCTATTCCTCGGGCACTGCATTATACTGCTTCTCTTTCCAGGGTACCCTCAGCCTAGTCCTAAAGGCCATAGAAATCACCCAGAAAGCTTAGGTAATTTTTTCTGGCTTTCACTTGTTATTCCCAACTTTGCGCCCACCTAAGGTCTAACTCCAAGATCCTAAACCAAGTCGGATTCACACCTTGGGTCCTTGTTCATATCTTCCTTTAGGAGTAGGTGAATCATCTTTACATCACCTATTTTCTGAGTATTCTATAATAGGCTGGGAAAAAGTTAAATAGCTCACTTAAGTATGAACACACCTGGATATATTTACAGTACAACCTCTGTAAGTTGACCACCCAAGGGACTGTAACAAACTAGTCAACACACAGAAGTGGTCAACATAAGGAACTAGGCCTTAGTACATGTGGTGCATGTCTAGTCTATGAAAATTAGGTCAATTTAAGGAGGTGGTCAATGCAGGGAGGTGGCCAATTATGGAGGTTCTACTGTTTATTTAACTTTGGCATACATAACCAAGATGATTAGCTTTGGCAGCTGTTACCAAAAAGATTAGAAATCCAACTATTTAAAATAAGAATCATTCCATATTGGGACCCTCCTCTCAACCCCCACATATTCACACTTGCCTCCTGGCTTTCCCTTGTTATTGCTCTCTTACGATGTGTATTAGTCTTTAAGGAACTACATGTGTTTTTATGAGAAGCAATACTTTATAGTAATCAACAGCATGTGCTTAGAGATTACAGAGTGCCTGGATTGGAGTCCTAAATCTGAATGACCTTGACCAAATTACTTAAGATGGGACTAGAGATAGTACCTGTCTCTTTCTGTTGTTATTGTATTCACTGAAAACAGTTGGAAGAAGAGTACCTAAAACAATACTTAGTACACAGTAAGCATTCAATAAACAAATAAATAAACGTTCACTACATCTATGTATGCCTTTCTGTTTTTACTGTGCTCTCCCTGCAGGAAAATAAACCTGCTTCCTCTTTCAGGACTTCAGAACTCCATACTGCTTAGATTTCCCAAACCACAACAGTGTCCTTTACTATTGATGTCGTGGCATTAAAAAAAAAAAATCCCAGGCTCGGCACTTATAGCTCAAGCGGCTAGGGTGTCAGCCACATACACTGGAGCTGGCAGGGGTTCGAATCCAGCCCAGGCCCACTAAACAATGATGACAATTACAATCAAAAAAAAAAAAAAATTGCCGGGCATTGTGGTGGGTGCTGGTGGTCCCAGCTGTTTGGGAGGCTGAGACAAGAGAATCACTTAAGCCCAAGATTTTGAGGTTGCTGTGAGCTGTGACACAGCACTCTACTCAGGGTGACAGCTTAATACTCTGTCTCAAAAAAAAAAAAAAAAATCTTACAAGGGTATATGTGAAACTTGATAAATGTGGAATATAAGTGTGTTGGCACAGTAACTGAGAGAATGCCAGGAAGGCTATGTTAACTAGTGTGATGAAAGTGTGTCCAACAGTCTGTGAAGCTAGTGAATGATGCCCCATGATCATATCAATGTACACAGCTATGATTTAATAAAAAAAAAAAAAATCCCAGAGAAGGGAGGGAGTTTGGTGGACTCTGACATAACGGGTACGATGTAGGGGTATATGGCACATCTCCTGGGTGAAGGGCTCAACTACAACTTGGACTCTACTTAACAAATGCAAACAGTGTAACCTAATCATATGTACCCTCATGCTAATCTGAAATTTAAAAAAAAAAATTCATTTCTCTAAATAAGGACCCTAAATGAGATATTTCTATGAAGTTTTCTGGCATTTTGTTATTGAGAACCGTATTTAAGAGTATCTACAGTATATGCCTTTGTCTCTCTCAAGCTTTTTTCATCTAACACTTGTAATTGCCTCAAAACACGTGGCTTATCCTACCACCATTACAGTTAAGCATGTACATCGGAGTCAGAGCAAAATAACAACCAACAACAACAACAACAAACACCCCACACTTACCTACGATCCTAAGATAGAAACCAAACAAATAAAACTCAGCATTACTTTTTCTAGTTCTAGTCCCAAATAAATGAAATCTTGAGCCTTTCCTATAAGTAACTGACTTCCTAACAAAAATGCTGATACATGAAGATATTCATTGGCCTCTGTGGATCTAACAATTGTATGAGAAAATTGCTGTTTTTTATGCTATGCTCAGACGAATTATAAAGTTGGTAACTCAGCTTGTAATACACTGTGTGACTCTTTTCCCTTTTAAATACCTACTGTATCTTTTATTTGATAAACTAGTCTTCTTATAGCCTAGTCTCTCTCACAAACTTCTGCAAATCAGACTCTTTCTCTCTCTTTGAGTCTTCTTCTAACAACAGTTTATGTTACAGGTGTCCCCAAGTTATAGTACATCTGACTGATGCACGACTCACACTTATGAATGGAAGTGATTATAGGTAATAAGTACCTGTTCAACTTACAAATTCAACTTAAAAACAAACCCATAAAACCTATACCACTCAGAACCCAGGGTCTTCCTGTATATTGTACTTTTACTGCAAACCCAGCTGACTAAAGCCTAAATCATCCTCCTATAACTCTGCCCTGCTCCTATCTTCCTAATTTCATTCTCATTATCCAGGCTTAAAACCTCACGGCTATCTTTGAATTTTCTCTCTCCCTAACCTCTATCTAAGCAGCAGCCCACCTGTCACATCTTCTTTGCCATGTTTCTCACCTCACACCCTCACATTGCCATTGCTCTTCATGCCGGGGTCTTTCTAGTATCGGAGGAGTTGGGCCCTCTGCATCCAGCCCTTCATTCCTGGGCAGGACCAAATGACCTGGCAGCTCTTATAATATGTGTTCTAATTTTACCCAAGGGCTGCTGTACAATAACTTTAAGTCCTCTTCCGAAAGAGAACTCTAAAATTTTCCAAGACACCATCCAATAGTCCCCTCTTCAAGCATATTAACTCTAGTCCTTTCATCCATTTTTTCTATGGCACAATTTTGAATTCCTCATCTTATTTGCTCTCCTTTGAGTACAGAACAACTAATATAAGCCAGTCGTCAAAGGGTCTGGAATTAAGAAGGAGGTTCAGAATTAACTGTTATTGATTATGCCAAGTTCTTTATTTTAACCAAGGCTCTTCATAGCCCTCTGAAGTAACTAGTGACATCCTCATTTTTAGAAAAAAAAAAAAGAGTCTATCGAGGAGGTTAATGCATCTGTTCAAACCCACACAGGCAGCAGGTGATGAGGCGTGGAATTCAAGTTGAATGGCCAGGAACCCACTGTCCTCTGTCTCTGTTCTCCTCCCTTTCAGGACCATATTCATTCTTGCACCCAGCAGGTATGAGGGCAAGTCCAAGTTAGGCCAGGGAAGAAACGTATGGGGGGGCGAGTGGTGGTTAGTTCTAGATCTTTCATTTATATTCTCTTCCACAGAGAGCACTGACGCAGCCTAAAGTGAAGAACAGTATGTTATACCTGAAGGTCAGCATCAGCCGAAGGTTTCTGGGCTCCCAGAGTAAAATGGCCTCCTTCTATGATGACGTTGGTGAGCTGAAGTTTGGAGGCTGCCTTCCTGTAGACTATTTCTTCCACAGTGTCCTGGCTGATCAGCCGAATAACCTTAACAGACCTGTGAGTAAGTCAAATGAGAGCAGTGTGCTGTAAGAATAACAAAGCTGGGCAAAAGCATGCAAGGTAAATACACCTAAAAAGAAACAAGGTTAAACACTATATTCAGGGTACAATTAAAAGGAGATTCTTTAATTTGGATCTAAGCATTTGTTATACAGGATTCAAATTTCCTCTGAACCTTTCCAAAGGAGTTAAGGAAGAATGATGAGGTGATAGTAACTAGGATTCCTTATCCCCTCCCCCACAAAAAAGAAAGCTCTGAAAGATCTAAATTACCCTGAGGTCCAAGAGTAGCACCTATCTTTTTAGTTCAGCTGCATAGCCTCATAACTCCATTTTTAACTGAGTTAGACCCTAACACAAAAATGAGTTAACGTCTAAAGAATCCTTCTAATTCTTTCACAATTTGATTTTGCTCTTTAAAAGTGTGTCTGGCCAACACTTGGGAGGCCAACATGTGCTTACCATCAGGAGTTCAAAACCAGCCTGAGCAAAAGCAAGACACAATCTCTACAAAAAATAGAAAAATTAGCCAGGTATGGTGGCAGGCACCTGTAGTTCCAGTTCCTCGGGAGAGGCTGAGGCAAGAGAACCATTTGAGCCCAGAAGTTTGAAGTTGCTGTGAACTATGAATCATGGCAGTCTAGCCTAGGAGACAGAGCAAGATCTTGTCTTTAAAAAAAAAAAAAAAAAAAAAGGTCTATACTGATAATGTGACCCATCCAGCGCTACTCTATCAGTCAATAGCACAGACAGGACTAAAACGTGGTGGTCTCTCAACTCACATTCTGGGACTTTCACCAGGACTACGCTCTTCTCCTTCCTCCCCAACCCAGAACCACCACCAAGCAAGCCAAAAAAGTGGAGAAGCCTGATGTTAAAGTCACTCACTTGCTCTGGCCAATTCGGTGAGCCCTGGCAGCTCCTTGCAAGTCATTCTGAGGATTAAAATCACTATCAAAAAAAATCACAGTATCTGCTGCCGTTAAGTTCATGCCAACTCCACCTACAGAACACAGAAAGGAATGTGATGAGAAGCACATGAAGAGAAGGAGAAAATAAAGACAGTGAAACCGTCAAACCTGGCTCACCTTCCAAGGAATACCCCCATCACCAACTCTAGAACTCTGCAGAGGCTCTAAGTGCTACCTGACCTCACACTGTGCTTAGTGCTATGAAGCCATTTTAAATTTCTTCTACTTAAAAACCTTTGATTAGAACAAAAACATGCAAAAACAATACATAGTCTTTCAGAAAACAGCTTTCAATATGAGAAGACTGCTGTGGAGATGAAAAGAGTGTTCACTTCAACTGCAAGTTATTACGGTTATTAAGTATGAAATGTCTGATTTCCTTAAGAACTGTTTGATAGTTCTTATTACTGACATTTCACTCTGACACTTTTTGTTTTATTTTTATTGTGAAGATGCATCCTCATTCTTTCAAAGTTATGATTTTGCTTGTGACTCTTTCAAACTTTTTTAGAGCAATTCTTGTGATACCATGGATAAGTCAAAAATTCACGTTATTTTCGAATGTGAGTTCCATCGTGGAACCAATGCAGTGCAGACAGCTCCAAGTCAAGTGTTGGAAAAGGATGTGGCTAACAAACACACAGTACTTCAATGGGTTCAGTAGTTCGATTCTGGTGATTTTAATGTTTGAAAATGAGCTACGTGAGCTACCTGAGACCCAGGTAGGTAACTGTGAGCTGAAAGCTGTAATGGAAGCAAATCCATCTCAACCTATGCATGGATTTAGCAGCAAGGTTTGATGTTATTACTCTAACAATATTGGACCATTGGAATTAAATCAGCAAGGTAAAGAGGCTGAACAGATGGGTTCCGCATGAATTAAAAGAGCATCAGAAGAGAAAGCATCTCCACGCTTACCTTTCTTTGCTGTCATAACATAAAGGCAAACTATTTCTACACCTTATCATTACACGTGATGAAAACAGTTTCTTTTTGACAATCACAAACATTTGGCATAATGGTTAGGTAATAATCAAGTGCTGAAATGTAGTCCAAAGTCAAATATTCAGCAAAACAAAGCTAACCATGCTTGCTTGGTGGTCCAGTGCTATTGTTACCCACTAAAGCTTCATGAAACCTGGTAAGTCAATTCCAGTAGATGTCACTGCAACCAGCTGGATGAAAGGATGAGGATGCTTGCAATCAAGCAGCCAAAACTGGTCAACAGGCAGGCCAATCCTCTTGCAAGACAGTACTTGCCCACTTGCCATATATATAGCAGTGTTCAATCTACAGAAGCCAGATTTGGAAATCTTCTGTCATCCACTGTATTCACCAGAACTTGTACCAACTGGCTACCACTTTTCCAGGCTTTGGACCACTTATTGGAAGGAAAAATATTCACTTCTCAACAAGCTGTGGAAGATGCCTTTTGTGATTTCATTGCCATTTGCTCTCCAGACTTCTTCACTGTTGGCATAAACAAGGTGGAAAACCGTGTCCATAGTGTAGGCGCATACTTTAATCACGTTGCTTCTTGTTTGAGACAAAATAAACTACACTTTTTATTTAAAATCAGACATTTCATATTTAATGACCTAAGTAGAACTAGGTGGTAAGACCCCGATACAAGTAACTGAGAAGAGGGGTGATATCCCAGTCCCAAGCAGAGTAGGAAATGACCTCCGTCCGATTAGAGAACACTTTCAAGAGTCTTTTCTATAAGTGTTTCCTCATTAATCAAGGAGAAAGTAACAAAACCAATGGCAAGGTAAGAATGCTTCATGAAACAACTTTCTGGTCGGCCTTTAGTGCTGCAGGAAAGGGCTGAAGAGGCACTGGGTTACAGGAACTAATTAAGAGAACCACCAAGGTAAACTGCAGCTTTCTTTCTGACTAATGTGAAAAAAGGTACAAAACACACTCCCTCTCGCCAGGACCATCAGAACTCACTGCTGAAACAAGCAAGCCTGAAAGAGCCTGTTCCAACAGACTGGATTAAAGACCGACTTTTGAGAAGGACTACTGACCCCAAGCTGGATCTCAAGACAAGCTAGGCAGGAATATTCTAATTAAAGCCTTTATGTAAAATTAAAGTTGAAACAAGGAGATAATTATTATTTCATGTAAAATTAAAGTTGGAAGGAGGAGACTGATTACTAGCAGGTGTTAATTACACCTAATAATAATAATGAGAGCCACACTGAGGCTGTGCGTCATACTTGGCAGGCGTTGTTCTAAGCACTTTACAGATATTAACCCTCACAGCAACCTTAAGAGTAGTTACTATGATTATCCCCATTTTATAGACGTTGAGATGGAAGCACAGAGAAATTAAAGTACTTATCTGAGGTTGCACAGCTAGAAGATAAGAGCCAGGATTCCTTCCCACATGGTCTGGGTTCACAGCCTGTGTATTTAACCTCTACATCATTAAAAATGTGTTCCATAAAAAATTACTGAGTTAAGGTTGTCTGAGTTCAACTCTTCACTGAGGGGTGATCATTTTATGCTATAAATAAGCTACATCGCACTTTTCAGGACGTATTCATGAGCTAACACTGCCATCTGGTGGTCATAGGACTCAATCACAGAAATATTTGAAAGTTGGAGGGAAATCATTTCATTTAAATAAATGAAAATGCTGCAAAACTACAGCCAAACTGTGACAGCAAACATGACAGCGTATGGAAAAGGCCGCTA
This sequence comes from Nycticebus coucang, assembly GCF_027406575.1. Lineage (NCBI taxonomy): Eukaryota > Metazoa > Chordata > Mammalia > Primates > Lorisidae > Nycticebus > Nycticebus coucang. The sequence goes on along the minus strand of NC_069784.1, from coordinate 51,545,747 downwards.
TCCAGGTCTGCTTCAGCTCCTAAAAGAGCTCCTCTGAATCGTTCAAGGAGATTAACTGAAAAGCAGAGATGTCCTTCCTATATTTAGATACTTCAAACACAATGCTGCTTTCTGAATATGAAGATTGATGAAATTATTAAAGCATAAACGGAACTGTTTTTCCAGCAATGATAATGTGTTCACTCTGATCATTCCAGTTTCTCTGAAGATTTTATTTCTGGCCTCAGGGCTGATCAACTGATCATATGAGTAAGTAGTCTATAATCATAGGAAGAAAGTGAAGACAAATAAATCTGACTATGTCTTATATTATTATTTTATTAGGAAGAAAGGATATACATAGGTGAAATAATCTCCTTATAGTCAAGGATTATATCCACCCTTCTTTCATATACCCTTCTAGTACCAGGCACTTACAAAACTTATTTTAAATAAGACTGAATTCTCTTTTTATAAAAATATTGATCTGTCTTTAATAGAGGACATATATCCCTTTCATGTTCCTACGTGTCCTGTCAATTCACATGCTACCTCCATCAACATTTAAGTCTATAAAAAATAAGATAATGTGACACACTTTATGGGGGCAAGACATGATTGCAAGAGGGACTTTACCTAACAATTGCAATCAGTGTAACCTGGCTTATTGTACCCTCAATGAATCCCCAACAATAAAAAAAAAAAAATAAGATAATGAAAACTAAGATTTTTATCAATTCAATACTAATTTAAGGTCAGCTTGCTCTAGTTCATGTGAATAATATCCTCTCCAAGAGCTGATTTCAAATTAATTGTGTGAACACACCCTGTAACTGGCAAAACACTACAAATGCCATATTTATGACTTAAGTCATAAGTAGACTATCTCTTAAATAATTCCAAAAAGCTGGCAGTTTCATTATAATCACATTTTTTAAACAATTTGATTTTTGCTAAGCTTTGACAACACTATTCCAGAGGTACTTACGGAGGAAAGGCAAGTGGCAGACAAATCATATTTCCCAAATACATAGTCGGGAAGGAGAATTGCCTCCATTGAATATAAATACAACTTTCTAGAAAATTACAGAAATCAAAATCTTCCAGGATACTTCCAAGTCAAATTCTAGTTTGTCGAAGCAAACTAGAATTACTTTCCATCCGCTGTAAGTTTCAGTCTCACCCCTTTGATAAGATGGTAGCTTGGAAAGGTTGGTTAGAAAAGAGCACCATGCCAGAAGTCCAGTGTCTTGATAAACTACACCAACTACCTCGATTCCCCTTGTTTTACACACCTCAGTGATAACCTCACCTTTCAGAGAATTAAGGAAAATGTACTAATGGCAGGGATCATCACCCCATTTGTCTGCTTTCCTCAATGCCTGTATGGCCTACCTGCCCTGGTGCTCAGAAGAAAAATGAAAACGGGCTGCTGACCAAATTTCTTAATGGCCAAATGTCTCTCTTCTCCTCTCACGGAACCATCCACACGCTCATAGCTGTAGCCTTTACACAGAGGAAGAAAAAGAGAAATCTTCAAGTACTCTCTGGAGAACAGAAAATTAAGTTAGCCCAAATCAAAGGGTAATTTTGTCCCTAACCACATATAGACATGGCCCTACATTAAGCAAATCCCACAGGAAAAATATAAATATACGGGGATAATTTATCATTTAAAAAAAAGAATTCACCATAACACACTCCTCTGGGTTTTTCAACTACATGCATTTGGGGTCTTTGGCCATTTATGGAATTAAGACTCAATTTTAACTATTCCCAAGCAGCCTTGAACATCCACACTGCGTGGTGGTTTCTAGTTTTGCTGAGGCATAATTCTTCTTTATGCAAGTAGTCAGCCAAGCACTTAGAGCAGGTGAGTGGGCCTGCCTGATGGTGCCGATCTGCCTTTCAGTGAAGCTCTAGGATGCTCTGCCAGTTCCCTGGCTTCTATGTCAGAAAGGGAGCTGTTCGCTCAAGCCAGCCTTGTGCATCTTCCCAGAGTGCCAATGAAATTTCTGAAAGTGCCCACTGGACCAGGTGTCCTGTAGTGTGTAGGGGGCATCAAGCGGATCCGGGAGACCCACCCTGGACTAATTTTTTAAACTGTAAGGTCTAGAGCTGATACTTCTTCACCACTAGGCTCAAGATTATCCCCACGTCACAGACTTTTCCCATCATCCCACATAAGTATTACTACACATTAAATGGAGCTCCCAGGTAGTAAGCTACCCTACATTCTCTATTATCCATGTAGAAAAAAATTAATCTTAACCTTTTCTCTGATTTGTGTAAACTCTTTTATTGTAATATTTGTCTTTTTCACTGATTCTCAGTTAAGTACACAGTTGCTGAGGTGAATGTTATCTCATTATCATATATTTTCAAAATCACATTTCCATGACATTTGCTCGTAATATTAAGTCACATAAATAATAGCACATGAATATTGTGCCCATGTGCCTCTCCCCTGCCCACAATCCTTGCCTTCACACTCACTCCCCACTCTCTGCACTTCTGATCTTTCGGTTCTGAATAACGTTCAGACTGCCTTCCTTTGTAACATTCCCATACCCTGTATGACTCCTCATGGACCCATCTGAACTGTGAAGTCTAAAAATGCCTTAGGTAACATAGTGGCCAAGGGTGTCACCTCTGTAATCCATATAGTCTTGGAGAATATCCAACATCTGGGTCATCTGGGAGAAAAGTAAAACCCGATGGCCCCTGGCAAGAAAAAAAAAAGGAAAAACTGCCAACTCTAGTAGTATTTAAGGTGAGTTTCCCTTAGGCAAAACTTACCAAAGAATACATTATACAAGTTTATAAATAAATACTGAAGTAGAAATATAAATGTCATAACATTTATACAGATTTCTTCAGAAACTCTAAATGCTTTATATAAGAATAAATCTCCACATGTAGCTATGTCCTTCACAGCAGGGGTCCTCAAACCAGAGTGGAAATATTCCCAGGGGCATGTGTCAACGCACCAGAGGGTATAAGAAGCTCTAGAGTGAACAAGGTGCCTCTTTCTGGAATTTCAATTTGCTCAATGGAAAGAAATACAGCATTTTAACAGCAAAATAAGTAAGATATGTTAAGAGTAAAATTCAAACATACCAAAAAATCCAAGAAAAACTGGAGACCTGAAAAGCTTACAGTCAGCCATATTTAGTTATTCTCTATGAGGGAGTATAAAGTCACTGTCCTCTCATCTGCAGCTATACTGCTTGAAAAGTCTGAGAAGTAACACTTTAGAGAAGCAAGGGGCAGTGACGTCTCATCTTCCATGATATGACAAACTGATGTACATACAGGAAGAGGAGAGGAAAGAAGGGGCCAAAATGACGGACTGAGTGAAGGATAAAGTCAAACATACCAGCCATTATTTTAAATTTGCATAAACAAAGTAGCACAGTACTGTCAAAATAGCATACTTATTATGCAAATTAATTTAATCTGAGCTTGCAACAAGTGTAAGAGGAACAATTATGGAGACTCTTAGAACTCTAGCCCCAAGTGAGTAGGAAACGCACTGAGTGTGAAGTTGAGGCCTCGATTCTAATCTCATCTGCCATTTGCTGGCTTGGTGACCGTGGACAAGTCACATACTCTTTCTGAGTCTATGAAATGAAAATGTTGGGCAGAAAGTATTTATGGGTCCTTCTCCAACTCTAACACACTTATGGTAAATACATCAGAGCTGGTAAAATATAGTAAGATGTGCAATTATTTAACTTGCACATTCCTAAGTTGAGTAATTTTGCCTAATCAAAAGAGATAGAATCAGGGCAGGAGTGTATTTACAGGGAAAGTAGAACCTGAATCAAGGTCTTGAAAAAAAAAAAAACCCAACAGATCAGTGAGCCCCTCATTATTTAAGTTTTAACAGTCACTAGCTGAAAGCAGAATATATGAACCTGTCACCTACCTGGGATACAGGAATACTAGCAGCTTGTCCAGCAGGTGAAGTTTCCCACTAGCCTCAATCAGGTGGTCTCCAACTTCAAAAGGCTCTGGCTCCACACCTGAAAGAGAAAGATCCCGCTCCCAGGAATGTGCCCTCAGTCGGGCAGACTTCCTGATACAGAGCCAATAGCCAGGCTGTAGTGAGCAAGGCCATGTTCCTTCTTGCTCTCTCAGGGATTTGCTGCATGTAAATAGTTGTTTGCACAGTGATCAGTGCTGCTTAGCACCAATCACAGACCCTGGAACACAATAAAAACCATGGGTCTGGGGAACAAACCCACTCTTAAGGAAACTGAGGCACAAGATTCTGAAGAACAAGGAGACCCAAAATTGAAATCTTGGGATTCTCACCCTAGAAATGAATCAAGAAATTGGTTTCAAAGTATAAACTAGTGACTCTCAAGATATAGGGAGATGGTCAGAGTAACTTAGAGGGCTTCTTTCAAAATTTTCATGTTCCACAATACCCCTTAAAAAAATTCTGATATGCACCTAATCGAGATTCTATGAAATTTTTGAACAGTTCCTAACACCACTTGGCAAAGACTTCCTTAAAATGACTGCAGCAAGAAGTCCTGGAATTGCTCCATGGTACATCAAAGCAAAACAAAAAGCTCCCACTCTGAATAAAAATGAAATCACTGCACATCAAAATTTGCAGGATGTACCTAAACCAGTGCTTTAGAGGGAAATTTACAGAAGCCTTTAAGATGAAGGGGCAACAGGAAAGGAGACTGAGGAGGAACAGAAGTAAGGTGGGCAGAGAAGAGAGTTATCCCAGAAGCCAAGGGACGAGAGCATTTCAAAGACAAGTGATCAAGTGTGCCAAAGGCTTCTGAGAGGGTAGCTGAAACACAAGTGGACAAATAACCACTGGTTGGGTAACATGGAGATCACGGTTAACTGCAGAACATTGGTGATGAAACACTGAGTGGGTTCAAGACAATGGGAAATCCAATCATGAAGAAATGATCAGAGAACAAATCTAGACCATGGCACATTCCATAAAACCACTGGCCTTGATTCTCTGTGTAAGCCAAGACCAAAAAGGTGCGTACACACACAAAATCCGAAGAATGTTTCTAGATTACAGGAGAATAAAGAGACAAGCCAAATGTAATACAGGACCTATGACAAGGAAAGGGAAAGGAAAGGGAAAAGAAAGGGAAAGGAAAAGGAGGGAAAAAAAGGGAAAAGGAAAGGGAAAGGAAGGGGAAGGAAAGAGAAAGAAAAGAGAAAAGAAAGGGAAAGAAAGGGGAAAGGAAAGGAAAAGGAAAAGGGAAGGGAAAGGAAAGGGAGAGGAAAGGAAAAGGGAAGGGAAAAGGAAGGGCAAGGGAAAGGGAAGGGAAAGGAAAGGGAAAGGGAAGGGAAGGGAAAGAAAAGAAAAGGAAAGGGAAAGGGAAAGGAAAGGAAAATATAGCCATAAGGAATATTGTGGGGATAACTGAAGAAATTTGAATGCAAACAATATATAACACCAATACAAAGAAATTGAGAATAAGAAATAGTAAATATAGGCAATTCTAAAGAATTTTGCTGTAATTTTGCCCAAAGAAATGTTACCAAAAAAATAATGTAGGGAAAAAAGGCACTGCCTTACCATCAAACAAATATGGGTGATCCACGCACTTTCGAAGCTGGGACAAGATGTTCTGAAGTTTAACTTTTTTTGCCCCTTCATTTTCAAATGCATCTGAAATTTTAAAAAAAAGAGACAGACATTACTGAACCAAAAAAAACCCCGAAAATACATATCCCTAAGTTTCCATAAATAACATTACTTGTTTCAACAATATATCTTTCAAATCTATACTAACCTTCAAAATTTTTCTGAATTGCACTGAGAATAGCACATCCATATGCCACTTTCTTAATCATCATTTTGTTTTAAGAAGGCTAAACTATAAATTGAACTCAGGAATGCTTTGTTACTCTTTTGCAAAATTCTAAATTTCCTTCTTTTTTTTTAACTTTTTTTTTTTATTGTTGGGGATTCATTGAGGGTACAATAAGCCAGGTTACACTGATTGCAATTGTTAGGTAAAGTCCCTCTTGCAATCATGTCTTGCCCCCATAAAGTGTGACACACACCAAGGCCCCACCACCCTCCCTCCTTCCCTCTTTCTGTTTCCCCCCCCATAACCATAATTGTCATTAATTGTCCTCATATCAAAATTGAGTACATAGGATTCATGCTTCTCCATTCTTGTGATGCTTTACTAAGAATAATGTCTTCCATGTCCATCCAGGTTAATACGAAGGATGTAAAGTCTCCATTTTTTTTAATGGCTGAATAGTATTCCATGGTATACATATACCACAGCTTGTTAATCCATTCCTGGGTTGGTGGACATTTAGGCTGTTTCCACATTTTGGCGATTGTAAATTGAGCTGCAGTAAACAGTCTAGTACAAGTGTCCTTATGATAAAAGGATTTTTTTCCTTCTGGGTAGATGCCCAGTAATGGGATTGCAGGATCAAATGGGAGGTCTAGCTTGAGTGCTTTGAGGTTTCTCCATACTTCCTTCCAGAAAGGTTGTACTAGTTTGCAGTCCCACCAGCAGTGTAAAAGTGTTCCCTTCTCTCCACATCCACGCCAGCATCTGCAGTTTTGAGATTTTGTGATGTGGGCCATTCTCACTGGGGTTAGATGATATCTCAGGGTCGTTTTGATTTGCATTTCTCTAATATATAGAGATGATGAACATTTTTTCATGTGTTTGTTAGCCATTCGTCTGTCGTCTTTAGTGAAAGTTCTATTCATGTCTCTTGCCCATTGATCTATGGGATTGTTGGCTTTTTTCATGTGGATTAATTTGAGTTCTCTACGGATCCTAGTTATCAAGCTTTTGTCTGATTGAAAATATGCAAATATCCTTTCCCATTGTGTAGGTTGTCTCTTTGCTTTGGTTATTGTCCCCTTAGCTGTACAGAAGCTTTTCAGTTTAATGAAGTCCCATTTCTTTATTTTTGTTGTTGTTGCAATTGCCATGGCAGTCTTCTTCATGAAGTCTTTCCCCAGGCCAATATCTTCCAGTGTTTTTCCTATGCTTTCTTGGAGGATTTTTATTGTTTCATGCCTTAAATTTAAGTCCTTTATCCATCTTGAGTCAATTTTTGTGAGTGGGGAAAGGTGTGGGTCCAGTTTCAGTCTTTTACATGTAGACATCCAGTTCTCCCAACACCATTTATTGAATAGGGAGTCTTTCCCCCAAGGTATGTTCTTGTTTGGTTTATCGAAGATTAGGTGGTTGTAAGATGTTAGTTTCATTTCTTGGTTTTCAATTTGATTCCAAGTGTCTATGTCTCTGTTTTTGTGCCAGTACCATGCTGTCTTGAGCACTAGGGCTTTGTAGTACAGACTAAAATCTGGTATACTGATGCCCCCAGCTTTATTTTTGTTACAAAGAACTGCCTTAGCTATACGGGGTTTTTTCCCGTTCCATACAAAACGCAGAATCATTTTTTCCAAATCTTGAAAGTACGATGTTGGTATTTTGATAGGAATGGCATTGAATAGGTAGATGCTTTGGGAAGTATAGACATTTTAACAATGTTGATTCTTCCCATCCATGAGCATGGTATGTTCTTCCATTTGTTAATATCCTCTGCTATTTCCTTTCTGAGGATTTCATAGTTTTCTTTATAGAGGTCCTTCACCTCCTTTGTTAGGTATATTCCTAGGTATTTCATTTTCTTTGAAACTATGGTGAAGGGAGTTGTGTCCTTAATTAGCTTCTCATCTTGACTGTTATTGGTGTACACAAAGGCTACTGACTTGTGGACATTGATTTTATATCCTGAAACATTACTGTATTTTTTGATGACTTCTAGGAGTCTTGTGGTTGAGTCTTTGGGGTTCTCTAAGTATAAGATCATGTCGTCAGCAAAGAGGGAGAGTTTCACCTCCTCTGCTCCCATTTGGATTCCCTGTATTTCCTTGTCTTGCCTAATTGTATTGGCTAGAACTTCCAGCACTATGTTGAATAGTAAAGGTGACAGAGGACAACCTTGTCTGGTTCCAGTTCTAAGAGGAAAAGCTTTCAGTTTTACTCCATTCAGTAAAATATTGGCTGTGGGTTTGTCATAGATAGCTTCAATCAGTTTTAGAAATGTGCCACCTATGCCTATACTCTTCAGTGTTCTAATTAGAAAAGGATGCTGGATTTTATCAAATGCTTTTTCTGCATCTATTGAGAGGATCATGTGATCTTTATTTTTGCCTCTGTTAATATGGCGGATAACGTTTATGGACTTGCATATGTTAAACCAGCCTTGCATCCCTGGGACGAAGCCTACTTGATCATGATGAATGACTTTTTTGATGATAAGCTGTAATCTGTTGGCTAGGATTTTGTTGAGAATTTTTGCATCTATGTTCATGAGTGAGATTGGTCTCAAATTCTTTTTGTTTGGGTCTTTTCCTCGTTTTGGTATAAGGGTGATATTTGCTTCATAGAATGTGTTGGGGAAGATTCCTTCTTCCTCAATTTTTTGGAATAATTTCTGCAGTACAGGAATAAGCTCTTCCTTGAAGGTTTGATAGAATTCTGGAGTGAAGCCATCTAGACCAGGGCATTTTTTGGTTGGAAGATTTTTTTATTGTTTCTTTGATCTCAGTGCTTGAAATTGGTCTGTTCAGGAGCTCTATTTCTTCCTGGCTGAGTCTAGGGAGAGGGTGTGATTCCAAATATTGATCCATTTCCTTCACACTGTCAAATTTCTGGGCATAGAGTTTCTGGTAGTATTCAGAGATGATCTCTTGTATCTCTGTGGGATCAGTTGTTATTTCCCCTTTATCATTTCTGATTGAGGTTACTAGAGATTTTACTTTTCTATTCCTCATTAGTCTGGCCAATGGTTTATCTATTTTATTTATTTTTTCAAAAAACCAACTCCTTGTTTCATTAATTTTTCTGAATGATTCTTTTGTTTTCAATTTCATTGATCTCTGATTTGATTTTGAATATTTCTTTTCTTCTACTGAGTTTAGGCTTAGATTGTTCTTCTTTTTCCAATTCCATAAGATCTCTTGTGAGATTGTTGATGTGCTCTCTTTCTGTTTTTTTGAATGTAGGCATCTAAAGCGATGAATTTTCCTCTCAAAACTGCTTTTGCAGTATCCCACAGGTTTTGGTAGCTTGTGTCTTCATTGTTGTTATGCTCAAGGAAGTTAATGATTTCCTGTTTTATTTCTTCCTGCACCCATCTGTTATTGAACAGAAGATTGTTTAATTTCCATGCCTTTGGGTAGAGTCGAGCATTTTTGTTAGAGTTGAGTTCCACCTTTAGTGCCTTATGGTCTGAGAAGATACAAGGTAAAATTTCAATTCTTTTGCTTCTGTTGATATTTGTTTTGTGTCCCAGGATATGATCAATTTTGGAGAATGTTCCATGGGGTGATGAGAAGAATGTATATTCTTTATCTTTGGGATGGAGTGTTCTATATGCGTCTATCAAGCACAGTTGTTCTAGGGTCTCATTTAAGTCTCTTATATCCTTGTTTAATTTCTGTTTAGAGGATCTGTCCAGCTCTGTAAGAGGAGTGTTAAGGTCCCCTGTTATTATGGTATTATCAGATATCATATTGCTCAGGCTGAGTAAGGTCTGTTGCAAGAATCTGGGAGCATTTAAACTGGGTGCATAAATATTTAGAATTGAAATGTCTTCTTGTTGTATTTTTCCTTTGACCAATATAAAGTGACCATCTTTGTCTTTTTTGACTTTAGTTGCTTTAAATCCACATGTATCTGAAAATAAGATTGCAACTCCTCTTTTCTTCTGAATTCCATTTGCCTGAAAAATTGTCTTCCAACCCTTGACTCGGAGCTTTAATTTGTCTTTTGAAGCCAGGTGTGTTTCTTGCAGACAGCAAATGGATGGCTTGTGTTTTTTAATCCAGTCAGCCAATCTATGTCTCTTCAGTGGGGAATTCAAGCCATTAACATTTATTGAGATAATTGATAAGTGTGGTAGTATTCTATTCGTCTTATTTTGTGAGAGTCCATTGCTTAGTTTTATCTTTTGCATCAGTGTTGAGGTTAGGTTCTGTCCTTTAATTTCTGAGTTCTTACTTTGCTGCTGATCCATTGTGGTGGTCAGTGTGCAGAACAGGTTGAAGTATTTCCTGTAGGGCTGGTCTTGTGGCAAATTTCCTCAATGTTTGTATATCCGTAAATGATTTGATTTCTCCATCAATTGTGAAGCTTAGCTTAGCAGGGTACAGAATTCTGGGCTGGAAATTGTTCTGTTTAAGTAGATTAAAGGTAGATGACCATTGTCTTCTTGCTTGGAAAGTTTCATTAGAGAAGTCTGCGGTCACTCTGATGGATTTGCCCCTGTAGGTCAACTGGCGCTTACTCCTGGCAGCTTGAGGAATCTTTAAATTTCCTTCTTTTAAAATCATTTTGGTGTAGTCAAGCGCCAAAAACATGCAAATTGAGGTTATTTTACTTCCATTCCCATCTCTTCCCCAATTACTCCCAGTGAATTTAATTCCATAAAGTAAGTTTTGTAATCTATTGTAGTAGTCCCCACTGGCCTGTAGGGGATGGGCTCTCAGATCTCCAGCGGTTGCCTGACACACTGGACAGAACCAAACCCTATACACACTTTGATTCCTTCCTATACATACATATCTATGATAAAGTCTAATTTGTGACTCAGGCACAGTAAGAGATTAACAACAACTATTAGTAAAGAGTAGAATCCTTATAACAATAATTTCACAGAAGATTCATTCCTAGCAACCTCAGCATGTGATGTTTTTTCCTTACTCAAGATCTTTCACTTTTTCTTTTTTTGAGACATAGTCTCACTCTGTCATCCTGGGTAGAGTGCTGTGGTGTCATAGCTCACAGAAACCTCAAACTCTTGGGCTCAAGTGATCCTCTTGCCTCAGCCTCCCAAGTAGCTGGGACTACAGGCACCCGCCACAAAGCCCGCTAATTTTGCTATTTGTAGTAGAAACAAGGTCTCACTCTTGCTCAAGCTGTTCTCGAACTCCTTAGCTCAAGCAATCCAACTACCTCAGCCTCACAGAGTGCTATTACAGGCTGAGCCATCACACCCAGCTAATCTTTCACCTTTTCACTTAAAGGAGGCACCTTAGGCTTCTCTTTGGCTTTATTCAAATACCAGTGTCATTACTCTTGTGCTTTGGGGCCATTATTAAGTAAAATAAGGTTTACTATAATGGAAGAGAGTGCTGAGATAGGGACACCGCAACACTCAGATCTCACAACAGAGCCAGGGACTCAAGGGACTAAGGTTGGGCATGGGGACAGCATGGAGCCTCAGGGACAAATGGAGGAGTTGGCCTAGCTGGGCCCGCATGTCAGTTCATTGTGCTACTTAGTGGAGCATGCAACTGAAAACTGATGAATAGTTTATTTCTGGAGTTTTCCATTTATATTTTCAGACTGCAATTCACCATGTGGGTAGCTGAAACTGTGGAAACCAAAACTATGAATAAGGAGGGGGACTCCTGTATCTGAGAGGGTAGAAGGATGAGAGGCATGACTGGGATACCAAGAAGTGTTTGCTCAGTTAAAGGCAATAAGGAAAAGTGGGAGGAGGAAGGGAACCTGCATGACTGTAACAACCACAGCTGAGCTACATTCACAATACTCTTGCCACAGTGTCACTGTAGCTGACCTGGATTATGCAAAACACAAAATCCCATCCCATACTCTTAGTATACAAGGTGAGTCTAATGATAAAATATTTCTCTGCATAAAAAAAGCACCCCTCTGATTACCTAGGTCTTTCATCAGAATGGCCTTGTAGTATTTTTTCTGCAATGCTGACATGCCGTGGTATATCACTACTTCTGTCTTCCTGGGAAGCTCTGTAGCTACCTCGGCTTTCACTCGCCTCAGCAGAAATGGCTGCAAGAGTCTGTGCAGTTCACTGGCTATATAAGAAAAAATACAAGTCTGGGACAAAAGGCACTGAACTACTAGCAAACATATAACAATTTATTTTTGTTTCTCATTTTCATGTTAATCTTACATTCTAGGCCAGTATGGTAATTTTTCATAGTATTTCTTCCTTCACTGGGATCTTCTTCCTAACTCCTTCCGTAATCATCATTAGCTCTTAACCCAAGAACCTTAGTAACACTCAAAGAACTTGATTCTTACTAATAATGTCATTTGGATGAAGCTCTTTTGTTTCCACAGTATTATGCCTTTAATTTTTTTGATTAGCGTGACAGTTTAGAAACACTCGGCAATACTGTTCCCATTTTTATAACCGAGTTAAGTGAGGCTCAAAGAAATAAAGCAATTCATTCAAACTCACAAAGATGGATGTAAATGTCTCCAACATTCAAATTTGATTCTTTGACTTCACATACCTTGTTTCCTCGAGTGTCTTTTTTAAATGTCAAAATAAAGCCCAGGTGTCTCGAATTTCAAAAACCAGACTAAATTAGAATTATACTTAAATGTATGGGGCGCCAGATACAGCAAATAAAAATATAGGTGTCCAGTTAAATTTGAATTTTAGACAAACAATAACTTTTTATTTTATTTTTTATTATTAAATCATAGTTGTGTACATTAATACGATCATGGGGCACCATACACTGGTCTTATAGACCATTTGACATATTTTCATCACACTGGTTAACATAGCCTTCCTGGCATTTTAAAACAACTTTTTAACAGAAGTATGCTCCATGTAATACTTGACCTGTATTTTATCTGGTAATCCTAAACAGGGGAGTAACCAGAGTGGGCTCCCCAGGAAATCTTCAGCTTTTGGTATGGGCATTTTTGCTGTAAGAAGCTCCTTGAACTCTTAGTTACCTAGTACATAAAATACTTTCTACTTGGCATACCTCCCATTTGTTTTGAAAAATCATCCCAGGATAATGTCACAGGGATAAACAGATAATTCTACAAGGGGGGTAGGGGGAGGTATGAGAGCAAGAAGATTACAATGATTAGCTATATGAATGGGGAAGGCTTTCCTCCTCATTTCTACCCCCCATCCTTCCCAGACTCTTGGTTTTGGTGCAGTGCTGAAAAACACACAAGTGTTAGAGAATGCAGAATAGTAGTTTCGGACTGCAGCACTCATATACTTTCCTGTCTCAAGAAGCGGCATATAGAGTTAATAAAGTTTTTTATAGCAATTACAAGTTGGGGGGGAAAAAAAAGTCTGCAGATTAGCAGGCACCTTCTACTTCTTCCAGAAATGAACCAAATAAGCTCTCTTATAGAATAACGTAACAAACCAATCAGAGTCAGGAATAGCAGACAATTGGGAACAGCATTGAGGGATTTATTATTTAATAACATCTCCCTTATGCCTGTGGCTCTTTATCTCCCTGGAAAGTGTTCTCTGGTTTTCAATTCTCTTTCTTTTCTGTCTATAATTATTATGTACTAGGGCAGTTCCTACACCAAGACCCCTTGGGAATGATTCATAGGAAAGAAACTTGCCTGACTCAGACTCTTTCTCAATATCCTGGTAACGTTGAACAAAATCTTCCACCTGTTCCTTGGGGAAAAGGTCAGGTTCCACAAAACTGAGGAGGGAGTAGAGTTCTTGCAGGTTGTTCTGGATGGGAGTTCCGGTCATCAGGAGACTGAAGACTACTGAGAACTCAAATATATAAACAAAATAAAACCTCCTAACACTGGGAAGCAACATGAGCTACCCATCACCACCTCTACCTACACAGAGAGGCACGATTTAATGGCATAATCAGTGACCACAAGGACACATCAGAAGGCTCAGGTTCAAGTTGTATACTAGCTGTCTGATGTAGAAAATAATACCTCTTCGGTTTCAACTATAAGAAGGAGCTAATCCTCAGAAGAAGACACTATTATTAGGATGCAAAAACACTTGGTGAACTCTTAAGTCCTAGTATAATATATTATATTGGAATATAAGCAAATTACCTGGTACCTGTTGATCTGGCGTGGTTATCGTTACTCAGTCTACGTGGCGATTCAAACTGTCTTACTACCCTATGTAGGGACCAAACTTCAATTATAGCCACAGAAATTAATGTATGTACTCTCATGAATGAACAAGCCTTTATCAGGCTAATAATAAAAAGCAGCCCCTTTCCACTGGCTCCTCAGAAAAAGGCCAAGTCTTCAGTTCTTAGTAATAAAAATAAAGCTGGGGGCATCAGCATACCAGATTTTAGTCTGCTACAAAGCCATAGTGCTCAAGACAGCATGGTACTGGCACAAAAACAGAGACATAGACACTTGGAATCGAATTGAAAATCAAGAAATGAAACTAACATCTTACAACCACCTAATCTTCGATAAACCAAACAAGAACATACCTTGGGGGAAAGACTCCCTATTCAATAAATGGTGTTGGGAGAACTGGATGTCTACATGTAAAAGACTGAAACTGGACCCACACCTTTCCCCACTCACAAAAATTGATTCAAGATGGATAAAGGACTTAAATTTAAGGCATGAAACAATAAAAATCCTCCAAGAAAGCATAGGAAAAACACTGGAAGATATTGGCCTGGGGAAAGACTTCATGAAGAAGACTGCCATGGCAATTGCAACAACAACAAAAATAAAGAAATGGGACTTCATTAAACTGAAAAGCTTCTGTACAGCTAAGGACACAATAACCAAAGCAAAGAGACAACCTACACAATGGGAAAGGATATTTGCATATTTTCAATCAGACATAAGCTTGATAACTAGGATCTATAGAGAACTCAAATTAATCCACATGAAAAAAGCCAACAATCCCATAGATCAATGGACAAGAGACGTGAATAGAACTTTCTCTAAAGATGACAGATGAATGGCTAACAAACACATGAAAAAATGTTCATCATCTCTATATATTAGAGAAATGCAAATCAAAACAACCCTGAGATATCATCTAACCCCAGTGAGAATGGCCCACATCACAAAATCTCAAAACTGCAGATGCTGGCGTGGATGTGGAGAGAAGGGAACACTTTTACACTGCTGGTGGGACTGCAAACTAGTACAACCTTTCTGGAAGGAAGTATGGAGAAACCTCAAAGCACTCAAGCTAGACCTCCCATTTGATCCTGCAATCCCATTACTGGGCATCTACCCAGAAGGAAAAAAATCCTTTTATCATAAGGACACTTGTACTAGACTGTTTACTGCAGCTCAATTTACAATCGCCAAAATGTGGAAACAGCCTAAATGTCCACCAACCCAGGAATGGATTAACAAGCTGTGGTATATGTATACCATGGAATACTATTCAGCCATTAAAAAAAAATGGAGACTTTACATCCTTCGTATTAACCTGGATGGAAGTGGAAGACATTATTCTTAGTAAAGCATCACAAGAATGGAGAAGCATGAATGCTATGTACTCAATTTTGATATGAGGACAATTAATGACAATTAAGGTTATGGGGGGGGGAAGCAGAAAGAGGGAAGGAGGGAGGTGGGTGGGGCCTTGGTGTGTGTCACACTTTATGGGGGCAAGACATGATTGCAAGAGGGACTTCACCTAACAATTGCAATGAGTGTAACCTGGCTTATTGTACCCTCAAGGAATCCCCAACAATAAAAAAAACAAAGGCCAAGTCTAGGCTACAGTGCTATTTCTCCTCTGCTTTGCCAGAATGATGCAAGAGGTAAGAGAAGGGAATGAAAGCAAAAGCAAGACAAAGATAAGAGACTGGAGGTAACATTCAATAGCCTGAAGTTGGCCTCTTCATGACTCCATAGAACTTCCAATATTTTAAACAGGTAAAATGGGGGAGGGCACAACATACCCCATATATAGCTGCTACTGCAGGGTTATAATGAGACTGGCTGTGTTAAATGAGCTTCCCCTTTGAATATGATCAAAAGAAAGTTGAAACATTCCCAAAAATACAATGTGTTTTATTGCGATAGGGTCTTATTTACTTGATAGTCAGATTTTAGTAAACATTATCTCCTACAGAAAAGAGGAAGAAGAAGTTAGGCCAGATGAAGTAGTACTTCTATCATCCGCAAAATGTTCATATATCCCAGCAGACAGGAATGAAAAAAAAGGTTTCAATTTAAAGGGAGTTATGGGGGGAGGGAGGAATAAACAGGTGGAACACAGGGAATTTTTAGGACAAACTACCTGTACAATACTATAATGGTGGACACATGTCATTACATACTTGTCCTACATCACAGAATGTACAACCCCAAGGCAAACATGATGTAAAACTACAGACTCTGGATGACAGTGGTGTGTCACTGTAGGTTTATCAGTTGTAACAAACATACCACTGTGGTGCAGGACGCTGATGGGAGGTGCTGTGTATGTATGGGGGTGGGGAGCATAAAAGAAATCTTTGTATTTTTCTGCTAGATTTTGCTGTGAACCTAAAACTGCTCTAAAAAAACAAAGGCTATTTTAAAAAGGGGGTTGGAGGCTTGATAAAAATTAGACCATTCTAGGAGTTTACCTCTGAGAGAGTCTTATGCAGCAGGGAGTTTTGGTTTTTCAACCTGTGAGCTTCATCTACAACAAGAACACTCCAAGGGAATCTGTAAGGGAAAAGAAAAAATCCAAGCTTTCAGTTTTATGTAACTTAAACACGTATCTCACAATCAAAAGTCTTAACAACAAAGCCATGATTGTTATTAAAAGATTAACAGTAAGCCCATCGTACTAGAAATATAACCAAATTACCTTCCATATATACACATAAGACAGTACTTTAAGGTAATAAGGTTTAGGGAATTTTCTTTCTACGATAGGACAAACCCAGGCAGAAAGGAAGAAGCCAGAGACAGATAAAGTAAAAAGAAACATGTATGAGTTCCTACTATGTGCCAGACAATGACTTTGGGCTTTATGAGTTACTTAATCCAAAAAAATTCAGAAAATCAATATAATCATGCTCATTTGACAGTAAGGAGACTGAAGCTTAAGCAAAGGTTAGGTGACTTGGTCAAGGTCACAAAGATGGTGACGTTCAAACACAGAAGAGAAATCAAGAGACTGTGATGTTATAGTAGATAAAGAAGTGTGACTTTAAATGGAGAAGTGGTGAATAGAATCAAATGCACATGAAGATATATCTATTGGATTTGTTAATATGTAGGTCATTGATGATGCAGTTTTACAGTGTTGTAGGGAACTGGGGGTCCAAAGAAAGTGCAGATGTCCAAGGACAGGGCTGGGTAATGTGAGCAGAGGACATGTTTAAGGATTACTAGGAGTAGGGTCCAGATGGAGTTAAACAATGGCCCTGAGATAAAGTGTCCATGCATGGCTCTGTTTGAATTAGCCTCCAAACAGATTAGGTCCTATTCCCTTGTGAAAAACTAGACACAAAGGTGTTTATACACGCAGGCATTCAATAAATGTTTGTTCAATGGAACGGGACACAGGAAGGTGGATCTAGGATCAGTAAAAGGAAGTGGGTCAAATTACTCATCAAAGGACATTCTAAACGGGATGCTCCCTGAAGAGGAAGAGATGGAAGGAATTCCAAAACTGAATGGAAAGACTGAAGAGGTAGCATCTAATCGTCTTCTAATCTAATTTTCTGATCCAAAGATTGTCTATTGTCCAAAACATTCCAAATTTTTTCATATTAGCATGCACAGTCCGAATTGTCCACAACTAACCTCTTATATTAAACTTCTCTGCTACGCTAGTTTCAGAATGTGCAATACTGTACTATGCAATATAACCTTACCCAAGATACTGAAAGAATACATCATGTTTTGGTAGTCAGGCTATAATACATTATTAATGTCCCTCTGTTACATGGCTCGTAAATCCACCTGGATTCAAAATAGATTATCTGAGATAGATTACATTTCTTCTGAATAATGTGAACTCCAGTGCACCTGGATCCTTTGGGAAGTTCTCTTAAAAAGAGGATCCACAGCAGTGAGTGCTGGGTTTAAACTTCTGCTTTGCCACTTATCAGCCATGTAGCCTTGGATGCAACATTCAATTGCTTATTTTACTCATATTTAAAATAGATGATAATACCTGCCTAGGAGGGTTTTCATGAAGATTAATATATGTAAAGTACCCAACAACATCTATGTCCCAATTTTATTGTCTTTGAGATGTCCTATATATTGCCATGTATTATGAACATCTGTGTACTTCTTATCCCTGTATTGGAGTCTATGTCCTCTTAGGGCAGCTCTATGATTTACTTTCCACTATTGCTGATAGCTCTTAGAACAGTGCCTTCCCAGGGAGACATTAATAATAAAAAGAAAAGGAAAGCATTATCTTCTTCCTAAGATAATATGCTCACTTGAATAAAATACTAGGGTAGAAGTTATAAAATCTATGACCTAGCCTTCAGTATTTCAAAATAAGATGAAAACAGAAATCCAACTTACAAAAAACCAGATGAAAAATAACATTTAAAATATTGATAAAGCACTTTGAAGACAAACATTTTGGAATATTAAAATGAAGAATTTCCTACTAACCATGTCATAACTACACCAGTTATGAAGAATGAAATTCCATAAACATTCTTTCTTTCTTACTTACCTAAAATCTAGCTTTTATTTAATTTACACTGTAACCTTTCTCTTGACCTAACCATATATTGCAACATGTTATTCCTATTATCAGTTGGTATTAGAAGTTAAATCTAAGTTTCCTATACTTCACGAACCAATATGAGGTCTAAAAATTAATTAGACGTATACTTAAAATTCCCTTTCTCATTCTACAGCTCACATGAATCACCTCCTACAGTATATTAAAATCTCCAAACAGCAGTCCTGAAAAGTGTCTGTGGAGGTTGGAATATAAAGAATCTAATACAGGGGTCCTCAAACTTTAAACAGGGGGCCAGTTCACTATCCCTCAGACCATTGAAGGGCCGGACTATAGTTTAAAAAAAACAAACTATGAACAAATTCCTATGCACACTGCACATATCTTATTTTGAAGTACAAAAACAAAATGGGAACAAATACAATCACACCACCTCATGTGGCCTGCGGGCTGCAGTTTGAGGACCCCTGTATTAACCACATCACTTATATTTAATCTCATTTAATTCTCATAACAGCCATCCAAGGTAAGAAACAATTATCCTCATTTTACAGATGAAGAAGCTGCAGTTCATGGAGATTACGTAACCAACCCGAGGCCTAAAAGCCAGAGTGTAGGACTTCTGTCATGCTGCCTACCATAAACAGGACCATAGAAGACAAGCCAGACACATGGGGAAAGGGACAAAGTGCTAAAATGCAAAGGACAAACACGACTTTCATGAGGCCTTCAACATAGTTTCTAAAACAGGGCAACCTACTCACGATTTTAGAAAAGATGCATCTTTCAAGCAAATCTGAAAAATTAAGGAAGACAAATTATAAAGGCCAATATTGATAAACTCTGGTATTAATAAGCTAGTTTGGGGGGAACTCTCTTAAACTACAGGATTTACCTAAGTCTTATTTGGTCTAGGTAAAAAATGTCTACACATGACTTCTAAGTAGCACTATCTTAAGAACAAAAAGAAGGGAGGCCTGATTAGGGAATAGGTACTACTTAAACAGTGATCCAGACAGTCTTAGACTGAAACTAAGCATCTATATTTCTGTCTCCCAATAAGAGTTACAAGGCCTCAGTTCACAAAACCCTTTTCCTGGCCTGCCTGATTTCTATCAAGTAACACCTTCCTGGGAAGCCTTCCCTCTTGATCCACCGGGAAAGAGGGGGAGAGACATCTAACTAATTTGAAGTACAATGATCCTTCACTTCTTTTGGTCATACCCTCTTCTTTGAGAATCTGATGAAAACAGAATCACTTCCCAGAAAAGTATGTTCTCTCAAAAAAATTAAATATAATTTTAGTCAATTCTACAACTTATAAGGTAGTTCTTGTTATAGAGAAACAAAGGGATACCTCATAGGTGGTCAACAGCACATGAAAATGCGACTCTTGTTTCAGGTCTCGCTGAAGGTAGGCTCTTTTTTCCTTATCACCTGTGTATGTTATACAGGAAAGACCTGGAGCAAATCTGAATCCAGGAAAAGATGCAAATGAGCACAATTTCCAGAGTCATGGGCCATGGTGTGCATACTGGGAAAGTTACATTTCATGGGAGGCTTGCAGTATGCAGCCCTCATGAGGTGCGAACACCAGAAAGAGTCCTGGGGTTCTGAATCTTATTTCAAGTCATGGTTAATCTTCAGCCCAAGTTCCTAGGTGAATAGGTAGAAGAGTCAGATTCAAAAAGGTCTTGTGCTGACTCTAAAAATATAAGTTGTTTTTCCAGGTTGGTTCCTTCCTATTATCACCATGAAAAAGATGGCTTCTCCTTTAAATCATCAAAATTCCCTAAAACTGAGTATTAACCAAATCTCAACTGCTAACAGTAATCCTGTAGTAACATCCATTGGACCCTCCCCCTATCATATCCTGAGTTCTACTTACATTGCATTAGTTTGGAGTTTTCTGGAATCAATAAACTCGTTGAATAGGACAACGTATTGTTTTATATTTCACATATCATTCAGAAAAAAAAAATCTTCACCAACATAAATAATAAAATTTCACTTTTACCTCTCCATCTCTTCTTTCCAGTTGCTCAAAACAGACAAGGGACAAAGAATCAGAAATGGTCTTTCATCATTTAATCTTCCTGCCAAGTAAATGAAGAGAGCGATAGTCTGGAACACAGAAAAAGAAGGCAGTTTGGATTACATTTCCCCATGAGAAACAACCACAGAGTTCCCACAACCCTGTAGGGAATACAAACTCTTACATAAAACTTGCTTTACAAAGAAATGATGTTAATCCTAGCATGAAATCATGTAAACCTCAATATACTTGCCACAGAAATTTATAGTACTCAATTACTTCAAGTTAACAAGCAAAGAAGCTCAATATTTAGGTAACTGAACCTCTAATGCAAAGAAAAACATTAGGAAAGACAGCAGAAATCAAGAAAAATAATGCATCTGGTAGACAAGATCAGGAATACTCTGAAAATACAGGCAGTCCCGAGTTACAAACATCCAACACACGTACAGCTCACACTTACAAATGGAGGTTAGTCCAGGTAACAGGCAAATGTACCTGTTCCAAATTACATACAAATTCATTCTCAGAAAAAACATACAGAACCTATCTTATTCATAACCCGGGGACTGCCTGTATAAAGGGCTAAGACAAGACCGTGAAAACGACCCACCATATGGAAGCCCTCTGCTGCTTGCCGGGCTCTCCTGAGGATGCTTTCCTTCCTTCCAAACTTCCTCCTTCCTTCTCCTACTCTTTTCCTTCCTCCTGTGCGTATTTATAGAGCATTTTCTATTTGCTAAGCACTCCTCTAAGCTCCAGTTATACAACAGTGAACAAAATAGACAAAACTGCTAGCTCTCCTGGAACACACATTCTAATGGGGACAACAGATATTAAACAATCTTCCTATGCTTCAGTAAGGGTATAAAATGAAAATTTGTGTAAAGGCAGATGGACATACATCAGGAAATCCCAGCACGTGCTTCTGGGAAAGTTGCTATGATATACAGAGAAAATAACACTCTTTTTTAAAAACAAAAATGTGCTAGGAGCCTCCATCACCAAATGCTCAATTATTTCTGAGGCAAATCTATCCTAAGGATATAATTCAAAATGCCAAGAAAGCTATACATCCAAAAATGTTCAGATCAGGACTAATTTAAATAGCACAAAAATGGAGGGGAATCACCATTCTTCACTTGTAAAACATTTAAGTAAATTATGATAAATTCTCATGATGGAATATTATGCAGCCAGTTAATAAGAATGATTAAGAAGAACATACATGTAATAAAATGTAAAATGATGATAGTGTCAAATTGACAAAATACCTACCATATGTGCACTATAATTTCAAACATGCAAACCATACATTATGACTCATGTTTGTGATTAGACAGACACTGCGATTATAAGGTGGCGGTGGATTTTTATAATGAAAATATAGTTTCTCAGCCCAAACTGTGCCCAGAGCAATCCTTTAATGAGTGACTTACTGGACTAAAACCATTCTGTTTAGCTTTCTCAGAGGACACAATTTAGTAAAAGTTTTTCTCTTATTACCATAAACCAGGTTTATTTACAAAACAAATTTGGAGTCACCAGTGAATTCTACCAAACATTTAAAGAAGAAATGATACCCATCTAGATAAACTCCCCCAGAAAACTGAAGAAGAAGGAATACTTCTTGTTTCATTCTACAAGGCTAAGTTTACTCTAATACTAAAACCACACAAAGACATTACCAGAAAAGGAAATTACAGACTGGTTTGCTTCATGAACATAGATGCAAAAATTCCAAATACAGTTTTAGCAAAACAAATCTGGAGGGTTTTTTAGGGACCTTACCACAGAGCTACACAAATACCCTGGGGAAAGGATAAGCAGAATTTGCTGCTCCGATTGAAGTCAGAAGAGCAATTCCAGTGACCAAGGCAAAGGAGACCACAGGCAACACTCTTTCCTAGTGCAGGAGCCAGTTAGCCTGGATCCCAGAGACATCTGCAAAACTGATCTTTGTTCTAGGACCACAGATACCAGATAAGGAATGTACCAGGCCCAGATGTGTTTGTCAGAGAAAGCCGAAGATGACCAATGTGGTACCCTGGGATACTCTATCTACTCAAAAGTCATGCTGCATTCTGAATAATTCTGAGTTTGGTAAGGTGTACTTGGTTTAAATAAAGTAGTCTCCAATACACAGTCACACTAGCCTATGTTTTGTAAACAAAGTTATCCTTGGTGGTGGGGGTAGTTGAGCTTCCCCCAAATTTGATGAAACTCTTGCTCATTCTGAGTGTTCACTGACAAAACCTTATTGGGATTGGGAAATATATTTCAATGGTTTCTGATGAAGCTGCCTCTGCTGTGTATCTTGACTGCACTGACCTTCTTTGTCACGCTATAGGTATGTAAACCTTGTGGGATTAACCTTAGGGGTGTCTACAATTGTACTTTCCATCGATCTAAGCCCACCTCTCAACACTGACATTTGTCAGCCTAGGGCAGTGCTGGTGATCATCCTGCCACAAGCATCACTCTCAATGCACGACCTGCCTGCCAACACACAAGGAGGCCATATCTGATCCCCCAGGTCTTAAGATTATCCCACTTCCTTTTAAGGTCATTAGATGGCCTTAAACATAGGGTATGTTCTCTGCACTCCTCTTGCATGGCAGAGAAGTGGGAAGTGGCTGCACCCCTACTGAGAAAGGGCCATTTATATAAGAAGTGACCCAGCTAACTACAGGAAGCATTGCTGGGAAGGTCAGCTAACTACATAAGTATTGCTAAGGTTAGTGAGTTTGACCCCTGGGTAGGTACACTTGCTTTTCATAAGGAAAAACTCTTTGTCCAAGCCCATTAGCTGCAATTTTAACTCAGGCATATATAAATGGCCAGATGAGATAAGGAGAGGAACATAATTCAAAACCTTCCCACAACTGGAAAAATTAACTCCAAGGTTGTGATCTCTTGATAAAGGTTCAGACATTTCACCTCCTAATATAAAAGTAAATACTATAACTACCAGATAAAGATTAGGTAACAAGTTATAAGGAAGCATTTCTGTGGGGGTGAAGAGTGGATGTCCCACAGTAGCATACGTACCTGGCAGGTCTTACCCAGCCCCATCTCATCCCCCAGGATGCAGCCATTTTGACAATGGAAGCACTGGGCTAGCCAGTTGACTCCCTCCAGTTGGTAAGAACGTAGATGAATCCCTAGAAATAAAAAACACAGCAAATCTGAAGAGCAGATATTTCAGCACATATATAGGCAACGTTCTAAAACTTTGAATAAAGAACATGGCCTACATTCCTGTAACTCCAAACCTTACTGGCTGTATCTTTTGCTGGGAAGTTACAGTTAAATAACTGCTGACTTCCAAAATACTTTTTAAGCAGACTTAGTCAACATTATTATTCAAAGCTCTAAAACAGCCTGTCATTGTTATGTGATCCACTTGATAGATTAGAAAGTCATCTTGGGATTTGGCCTCTACTCTGCCCATGTCTCCTGCCAGTGCCCATTCTAGGAAACAACGTATTACTGAAGCAACTTAGCAAACAACACATGGACTGTGCATGCGCCTGCTTGTTTAATTGCACCCAATTAAATCTGCTACTGGTGCTAAAGGAAAAACCTCAGACAGGACTACATAAATAACACTTCAAGGTTTAATGGGCAGGAAATGCCCCAAAGATGTATCTTTTCTAGGACATGGTCATAGCCTCTTCTGTGACCATTACTCTCTCTGAGTGCTCACAAACCCAGCAGGGTATTTGTAAGCTGCATCCCCAACAGGCTAGAATTTCAGAAAAGCTTCAAGTGAGAAAGGTAAGACTGTCTTCAAGTGAGAAAGAGGCTCCCGTCCAGAAGGAGAGTTAAAGGACAGAAATTTAGCAAGTAACCTGGCAAATTAGAGCTGCACCAAGACAGAAGGTTGAGGAACGCATATCAACCCTGCTGAGGCACGCTGCAACCCCAAGGATACAAACAAAAGGGCCTGGACTGCAGCTGGTCAGCACTGATTCTGCGGCACGGGAGTGAGGAGAGGACGGTCCGCTGAGAGGGAACCACGCCCCAGCAGTGGTGCCCCAAGGCGCAGAGCAGCAGCCATTTTTGGCAACAATAGGGCTCACCCCTGGATATTCTGGAGTCACACCCCCTGTCTCTCTGGGCAACCAGAGGAGGCTGGGCATTTTCTCAGGTGGTAACCACCAGTGGAACAGATCTGGGACGGAAACGCAGGCCCCGGGAATTTAGCCGGGACAGGAACAAATTCCGCAAAGTTGTTCACTTCAGTGAGTAACATCAATCAGGGGTGGCACTGGAACTGAGTGAACATCCCCTAGCCTCCATCAAGCGCCCAAGGTTGTCAGGCCTCACCTCCCCCTGCAGCATAGAGGCAGAGAGCAGCAGCCTGGCTGAGGAGACATAGATATCCTTGTGATTCAGGCAGGTGCAAACCCCTAGAGTATCTGCTCATTGGAGGCAACTGGGTCACAGCCCTGAGGGGTTATCAGTGACTAGGGGTGACAGAGGTACAAGGTGGGGAAGGAGGCATCAACCCTTCCAGACAAATCTATTTGCTGGGTGGGTCCGCCTGACCTCACAGAGCACTGGAGCAAGTCATATTTGAGTTGTCAGCAGACCCCTGTGATCTAGTTGTCAGAGACCTTTTAAACTCTTCCACCTGAGACAGGTGCTGACTGAAACAATTGATTTGGACCTTTTGAACTGAGCCAATCACCCAAGGACTATACAAGTGGTGCCCTGGGTGTGTGGTTGCAGGAAGGTTTGATTTTCCTTTTCCAATTGTTGCCTGTAGGGGGCGGGGTGACTTAATTGCTGGTATTTCTCCAGTTGAGACTTCAACCCAGAGTAACTGTTTCACTAGGGTCAGACAGTGACCAGCTGAAAACAAGACAGAGCCACTTAGCCCCACCACAACAAGCAGGTTCCCAGTTTCTCAGGACGTAGCACTGTACGGGTCCTCGGCAAAGCTCCAGGGTAAAAGTCAAATGATGTAAAATAATCATGGGGCGGAATCAGTGGAAAAACTCTGGTAACATGAATAACCAGAGTAGATCAACCCCCACTCCCGCAAAGAAAGATATGGCAGATGTAACTGAAGATCCCATTCATAAACAGATAGCCGAGATGTCAGAAATCAAATTCAGAATCTGGATTGCAAACAAGATTAACAGAATGGAGGAAAATTTGGAATTAGAAATTTGAGGAGCAATTCAAAAGTTGGAATTAGAAATTCGAGGAGAAATTCAAAGTTGTCTCAAGAATTCAACAAATTTAAAGACAAAACCACCAAAGATTTTGACACATTGAAGCAAGATTTGCAGTCCTCAAAGATCTGAAAAATACAGTAGAATCCCTCAGTAACAGAGTGGAGCAAGCAGAAGAAAGGATTTCTGACATTGAAGACAAAGCCTTTGAACGCTCCCAAACTCTCAAAGCTAAAGAGGAATGGAGAGCAAAAACGGATCATTCTCTCAGAGAGCTCTGGGATAATTTGAAGAAGGCTAATATCTGCCTCATTGGAATCCCAGAAAGCGATGAAGTGGCTTCGCAAGGCCCTTCTCCATGAAATTATGAAAGAGAATTATCCAGACATGCCAAGAGATTCTTTTTTTTTTTTTTTTTGTAGAGACAGAGTCTCACTTTATGGCCCTCTGTAGAGTGCCATGGCCTCACACAGCTCACAGCAACCTCCAACTCCTGGGCTTAAGCGATTCTCTTGCCTCAGCCTCCCGAGCAGCTGGCACTACAGGCGCCCGCACAACGCCCAGCTATTTTTTGGTTGCAGTTTGGCCAGGGCCAGGTTTGAACCCGCCACCCTCGGTATATGGGGCCGGCGCCTTACTGACTGAGCCACAGGCGCTGCCCATGCCAAGAGATTCTGGAATTCAGATAGGAGACAGTTTCAGAACCCCAGCACGACTCAACCCAAATAAGACATCCCCCAGGCACATCATAATTAACTTCACTAAAGTTAATATGAAGGAGAAAATTCTAAAAGTAGCCACAGGTAAGAAAACCATTACCTACAAAGGGAAGAATATTAGAATGACTGCAGATCTCTCTGCTGAAACTTTTAAAGCCAGAAGAGGGTGGTCATCGACTTCAAATCTCCTAAAACAAAATAACTTTCAACCCCAGATCCTGTATCCAGCTAAACTGAGTTTCATTTATGATGGAGAAATTAAATACTTCAATGACATTCACATGTTGAAGAAATTTGCCATAACTAAACCAGCTCTTCAGGATATTTATCAGACCTATCCTCCATAATGACCAGCACAATCCTCACTCAGAAACTTTTGATCAAACTCCAACTTCCACAGTGGCGAAAGGATTAAAAATGTCCACTGGACTTTCG
Organism: Nycticebus coucang; assembly: GCF_027406575.1. Taxonomy (NCBI): domain Eukaryota; kingdom Metazoa; phylum Chordata; class Mammalia; order Primates; family Lorisidae; genus Nycticebus; species Nycticebus coucang. Next base: position 51,518,913 of record NC_069784.1, on the reverse strand, counting down.
AAAAACTCAATACCCCAATTTTACCAGACTTATCTATATTCTCCATTAATGTGAACGGCTTAAACTGTCCTCTAAAGAGGGACAGGTTGGCTGACTGGATACAAAAACTCAGGCAAGATATTTGCTGCATACAAGAATCACATCTTACCTTAAAAGACAACTATAAGGATGGTCATTCATATTTCAGGCAAAAGGTAATCAGAAAAAAGCAGGTGTTGCAATTCTATTTGCAGATACAATAAGTTTTAAACCAACAAAAGGAAGGAAGGATAAGAATGGTCACTTCACATTTGTTAAAGGTAATACTCAATATGATAAGATTTCAATTATTAATATTTATGCATCCAACCAGAATGCACCTCAATTTATAAGATAAACTCTAACAGACATGAGCAACTTGATTTCCTCCAGCTCCATAATAGTCAGAGATTTCAACACTCCTTTGGCAGTGTTGGATAAATGCTCCAAAAACAAGCTGAGCAAAGAAATTTTAGATTTAAACCTAACCATCCAACATTTGGATTTAGCAGACGTCTACAGAACATTTCATCCCAACAAAACAAACTTCTTAACATACTTCTCCTCGGCCCACAGAACATACTCCAAAATCGATCACATCTTATGTCACAAGTCTAACCTCAGTGAATTTGAAGGTAAAAATTATTCCTTGCATCTTCTCGGACAACCATGGAATAAAAGTTGAACTCAGTAACAACAGGAATCTGCATACTAATACAAAAACATGGAAGTTAAATAACCTTATGCTGAATGACAGCTGGGTCACAGATGAGATTAAGAAGGAAACTGCCAAATTTTTGGAACAAAACGACAATGAGACACTAATTATCAGAACCTCTGGGATACCACAAAGGCAGTCCTAAGAGGGAATTTATAGGACTGCAAGCCTTCCTCAAGAGAATGAAAGACAGGAAGTTAACAACTTCATGGGACATCTTAAGCAACTGGAAAAGGAAGAACATTCCAACCCCAAACCCAGGAGAAGAAAAGAAATAACCAAAATTAGAGCAGAATTAAATGAAATTGAAAACAAAAGAATTATACAACAGATCAATAAATCAAAAAGTTGGTTTTTTGAAAAGGTCAATAAAATAGATAAACCTTTGGCTAACCTAACCAGGAATAAAAGACTAAAATCTTTAATTCCATCAATCAGAAATGACAAAGACGAAGTAACTACAGACTCCTCAGAAATTAAAAAAATCCTTAATAAACATTACAAGAAACTTTATTCTCAGAAATATGAAAGTCTGAAGGAAATTGACCAATACTTGGAAGCACATCATCTTCCAAGACAAATGGAAATGTTGAACAGGCCAATATCAAGTTCTGAAATAGCACCAACCATACAAAACCTCCCTAAAAAGAAAGCCGGGGACCAGATGGCTTCACGTCAGAATTCTACCAAACCTTTAAAGAGGAACTCGGACCTATATTACTCAACCTGTTCCAAAGTATAGAAAAAGAAGGAATACTACCCAATGCGTTCTATGAAGCAAACATCACCCTGATCCCCAAACCAGGAAAAGACCCAACAAGAAAAGAAAATTATAGACCAGTATCACTAATGAATATAGATGCAAAAATATTTAACAAGATCCTAACAAACAGAATCCAGCAACACTTCAAACAAATTATACATCATGACCAAGTCGGTTTTATCCCAGGGTCTCAAGGCTGGTTCAATATACGTAAATCTATAAGTATAATTCAGCACATAAACAAATTAAAAAACAAAGACCACATGATTCTCTCAGTTGATGCAGAAAAAGCTTTTGATAATATCCAGCATCCCTTCATAATCAGAACACTTAAGAAAATTGGTGTAGAAGTGACCTTTCCTAAACTAACAGAGGCCATCTACAGCAAACCCACAGCCAATATCATATTGAATGGAGTTAAACTGAAATCATTTCCACTCAGATCAGGAACCAGACAAGGTTATCCATTGTCTCCACTGCTCTTTAACATTGTCATGGAAGTTTTAGCCATCGCAATTAGGGAAGAAAAGGCGATCAAGGGTATCCACATGGGGTCAGAAGAGATCAAACTTTCGCTCTTTGCAAATGATATGATTGTATATCTGGAAAACACCAGGGATTCTACTACAAAACTCTTAGAAGTGTTCAAGGAATACAGCAGTGTCTCAGGTTACAAAATCAATATTCATAGATCAGTAGCCTTTATATATACCAACAATAGTCAAGCTGAAAAAACAGTTAAGGACTCTATTCCATTCACAGTAGTGCCAAAGAAGATGAAATATTTGGGAGTTAGTATCTAACAAAGGATGTGAAAGATCTCTATAAAAAGTATGAAACTCTAAGAAAAGACATAGCTGAAAATGTTAACAAATGGAAAAACATACCATGCTCATGGCTGGGAAGAATCAACATTATTAAAATGTCCATTTTATCCAAAGCAATATACAATTTTAATGCAATCCCTATTAAAGCTCCACTGTCATAAAGATCTTGAAAAAATAATACTTCCTTTTATATGGAATAAAAAAAAACCTCCAATAGACAAGACATTACTCAGAAATAAAAACAAAGCAGGAGGAATCATGCTACCAGACCTCAGACTATACTATAAATCAATAGTGATCAAAACAGCATGGTACTGGCACAAAAGCATAGAGGTAGATGTATGGAACAGAATAGAGATCCAAGAGATGAACCCAGCTACTTACCGTTATTTGATCTTTGACAAGCCAATTAAAAACATTCAATGGGGAAAGATTCCCTATTTAACAAATGGTGCTGGGTGAACTGGCTGGCAACCTGCAGAAGACTGAAACTGGACCCACACCTTTCACCATTAAATAAGATAGACTCTCACTGGATTAAAGATTTAAACTTAAGACATGAAACTATAAAAATACTAGAAGAGAGTGTAGGGAAAACCATTGAAGAAATTGGTCTGGGCGAGTATTTTATGAGGAGAACCCCTGGGGAATTGAAGCAGCTTCAAAAATACACTACTGGGACCTGATCAAACTAAAAAGCTTCTGCACACCCAAGAGCACAGTAAGTAAAGCAAGAAAACAGCCCTCAGAATGGGAGAAGATATTTGCAGGTTATGTCTCCGACAAAGGTTTAATAATCAGAATCCACAGAGAACTCAAATGTATTAGCTAGAAAAGAACAAGTGATCCCATCACAGGCTGGGCAAGGGACTTGAAGAGAAACTTCTCTAAAGAAGACAGGCGCACGGCCTACAAACATGAAAAAATGCTCATCATCCTTAATCATCAGAGAAATGCAAATCAAAACTACTTTGAGATATCATGTAATTCCAGTAAGATTAGCCCATATCACAAAATCCCAAGATCAGAGATGTTGGCGTGGATGTGGAGAAAAGGGAACACTTCTACACTGCTGGTGGGAATGCAAACTAGTACGTTCCTTTTGGAAAGATGTTTGGAGAACGCTTAAGAGATCTAAAAATAGATCTGCCATTCAATCCTGTAATTCCTCTACTAGGCATATACCCAGAAGACCAAAAATCACATTATAACAAAGATATTTGTACCAGAATGTTTATTGCAGCCCAATTCATAATTGCTAAGTCATGGAAAAAGCCCAAGTGCCCATCAATCCACAAATGGATTAATAAATTGTGGTATATGTACACCATGGAATATTATGCAGCCTTAAAGAAAGATGGAGACTTTACCTCTTTCATGTTTACAAGGATGGAGCTGGAACATATTCTTCTTAGCAAAGTATCTCAAGAATGGAGGAAAAAGTATCCAATGTACTCAGCCCTACTATGAAACTAATTTATGGCTTTCATATGAAAGCTATAACCCAGTTATAACCAAAAATATGGGGAAGAGGGAGAGGGAGGGTAGGGAAGGGAGAGGATGGATGGAGGGAGGGAGGGCAATTTGGTGGGATTACACCTACGGTGCATCCTACCAGGGTACATGTGAAACTTAGTAAATGTAGTTTACTAAGTAAACTAAGTTACGTAGTTTACACAATAACTAAGAAAATGCCAGGAAGGCTATGTTAACCAGTGTGATGAAAATATGTCAGATAGTCTATAAAACCAGTGTATGGTGCCCCATGATCACATTAATGTACACAGCTATGATTTAATAATAATAATAAAAAAATAATGCTTCAACAGAGGAGGACTGTTAAGAATGGAAATGATACTTCATAAAGGGAGTTTAACAGCATTCAAGGATGGCAGAAAAATTTCTGAAATCCACACAGAGCTTCTGCTACCTCTCTTTTCTCTTAGGAAAAAAAAAAAAAATCCAATTTCAGAGATAGCCAAATTTGGGGAAGGCAGACTAACCATTCTTTACGTAAGAACTATTTGCAACAATATAATTCATAATTTTTTTTAAAAAAACTATACAATATATCATAATTGCAGAACATTACAAACTTAAGTTATTTTTCTTAGGCGCTCACTAAAAATCAGAGAAATGAACACTTTACATAAATTGCAGTATTTCAACTTAATTCTTATAACAATCCTACACAGTCGGTATTATTCCTATTTCATAGATTAGAAACTTGAAATAGTCAAAGAAAACTGACATGTGAAATTTGGAGACTTGTTTCCAAAAAGATGTAGTGTATGTACTTTCTCCTATTCCTTCTGACAGGCGTGGAGGTGATATATAACACAAACATAGGAGACTCTGAAAGGTATAGTAAAGGAGCAGACTGGCTAGAAACCCTGGAACCTGAGGAATGATAGGATAGTAAGTTCCCTGGAATTTCTTTTTAAGAAATCAGTAAACTGGAAACATCACTTGGTGTAGACAGAACAAATAAAACACACCCAACAAAAGCCTGCTCCTGCTAAAAATGACAGCCTAGCAAGACAGAAAACTTTTAGACAATATTCTACAATATTCTCTATTCTAACTGCCAAACACCATGGGGGTGGGTCTGTGGCTCAACCCAAACCAGCAAAGCAGATTGAGCAAAGATTTTTTTGCACAAATACAAGGAGTTGCCCCAACACTCCAGCAGGTTGCTATAAAAGAAGGCCAAGTAGGAAGCTGGCATTTTTATCCCCACCCACCAGTTGTGAGGCCCTTCCATGCCCCTTTATCTGCCTTTAGTCTCCTATATTTGTGTTATACATCACTTGATTTCAGCCAGTAACAGGAGGAGCCAGAACTCCCACCCTCCCCCAGCAGGAAAGAAGAGACGTTGACAGAGGCTGAGAAGATGAGCCTGGACTGCTAGCTATCTCAATGATGTCCAGGTTCAAATTAAAAACCATTCATCACATCAAGAACTAGGGAGGTTTCAAACTGAACAACAAAAGATAATCAATAAATGCTGGCACCTCGATAACGTGATGTTGGAATTATCTGAGAAAGATTTTAAAGCAGTAATGAAGAAAATGTTAAAACAAGCAATTAAACACTCTTGAACAACCGAAAAAGTAGAAAGCCTCAGTTGAGAAATAGGAAATGCCCACAAAGAACTAAAAAGATGAAAAAAACACCAAAATGGGAATTTTAAAACTGAAAAATACAATAACCAAAAACAACCTTAATAGATAAAATCAGCAGCAGAATGTAAGGAAGAGAGAAAGAATCAGTGAACTGAAAGGCTCACAGTCAGGTGGGCAAAGAAAGAGAAATTAGACTGAAAACAAATGAACCTCAGGAAACTGCAGGACCATAACAAAGGATTATTATGGTATGCGATATATGACCATCAGACAAATTGAAAAGTTCAATAGGAGTCTTTTATTTAAAGCTGTATTTTCAGACTGGCCAGCAGGCTACCCCACTGATAGAAAATCGGGGGGCGGGGGGGGCAGCGACCTCCAGCTTTAAGACAGTTTATATAGGTTAGCATGTGTAACTAAAAATAGCTTTTTTTTTTTTTTTTTGTAGAGACAGTCTCACTTTATGGCCCTCGGTAGAGTGCTGTGGCCTCACACAGCTCACAGCAACCTCCAACTCCTGGGGCTTAAGCAATTCTCTTGCCTCAGCCTCCCGAGTAGCTGGGACTACAGGTGCCCGCCCCAACGCCCAGCTATTTTTTGGTTGCAGTTTGGCCGGGGCCGGGCTTGAATCCGCCACCCTCGGTATATGGGGCCGGCGCCTTACCGACTGAGCCACAGGCGCCGCCCTAAAAATACCTTTTATTGAGCCAGCAAAGCAAGCTACGGGTTTCACAACCTAGAGCATACAGAAGTGGTTTTGTGGTAATTTCTGGTATGTCTGGCTAGCTTAGCAAAAATTATTTTAAAAAACAAGAACTATAAGGTTAGTATGCCTCAGCAGTGCTGGCAGCTTCACTGGGGTGGCCTCATCCTGCTTTCCCAATCCGGACCCCATTACCTCTTCCAGACTAACTTCTTGCTTTTAGCTTCCTCCTTAACAGGGTGTGGGGAGGGGGTCGTTGTACAGCACTGGAGCCCACTGTCTCAGGATCTAACGTTTGTTCACTGATACTCAGTAAGGAAAGGATAAGAAAAGATAGGGCTGAAAAATGCTTAAAGAAATAACAGCCCAAACTTCCCAAATTTTGCAAAAGACCTACTACAGATTCAAGAAGCTGAGTGAACCTCACACATGATTATTAAGCTGCTAAAAATAAAGACAGAGAGTAGCTAGAGAAAAACAACATCTTCCTTATAGGAGAAAAACTATTCAAATGACAGCAAACTACTCATCAAAAGCAAGTGGCACATGTCTGGAGTATTGAAAGAAAAAGGGCTTATTGTGTAAGGCTTACTACCGGGCTATGAAATAAACCTCAACAAATTTAAAAGAACTGAAATACTGAGTGTGTTTTCTGACCACAATGGAACCAAATTAGAATCACTGACAGAAATGTAAGAGGAGGGCGGTGCCTGTGGCTCAAAGGAGTAGGGTGCCGGCCCCATATGCTGGAGGTGGTGGGTTCAAACTCAACCCCCGGCCAAAAACTGAAAAGAAAAAAAAAAAAGTAAGAGGAAATCTGTAAACCCTGGAACCTAAACAATACACTTCCAAAAAATAATCATTCAAAGATTAGTCTGAAGGGAAATAAATATCCTGAACTAAATAGAAATGAAAATACAAGATATCGAAATCTGTGGGGCAAAAATTAACTCAAAATAGATCATGAATAAATGTAAAAATATAAAAATTTTTGGGAAAAAAAACCCCAAACTCTTTAGCATCTCAGCCTAGGCATTAAGTTCTTATACCTGACACCAAAAAACCCACAACATCAAAAACACGATCCATAACAGGAAAAATTGGTAAACTGATCAATTTAAGTCAAAATTTAAAACTTCTGCAAACCATGTATCTGAGAACAATACTAGTACCCAGTATTTGTGAAAACACAAAACCAACCAATTAAAAAATGGGCAAAAGACATGAGGTACTTTATCAAAGGGGATATATATATCATTAGCCAATATGGAAATTAATATTAACACTGCAAAGAGATATTACTACACCTATATTAGAATAGCCAAAAATTAAAAGTACCAATACCGAATGCTGGCAAAGATGTAGAGAAACTGCATCACTCATACCATTCACTCTGAAAAAGGTTTAACAGTTTCTTTAAAAAAAAAATCTGTGGCAGATTCTCTTGCCTCAGCCTTCAGAGTAGCTGCAACTACAGGCATCCACCATGATGCCCGGCTACTTTTTTCTATTTTTGGTAGAGACGGGGGTCTCGCTCTTGCTCAGGTTAGTCTCTAACTCCTGAGCTCAAGCAATCCTCCCACCTCAGCCTCCCAGAGTGCTAGGAGTACAGACAGGCATGAGCCAGCACATCCGGCCCGCTTTGAAAATTAAACATGCAACTACCACATCAGGTACCCACAGCACTCCTAGGAATTTACTACAGAGAAATGAAAATTTATAATCACACAAGATCTGTATACAAATGTTTATAACATCTTTTTTTGTAACGGCCTCAAACTAGAAATGACTCAGACAGCCTTCAGTTGGTGAATGTTTAAAATAAACTGTGGCATATCCACACTGTGTAGTAGTGCTCAGCAATAAAGAGAAAACTAGGTCAGCACGGTGGCTCTCACCTATAACCCTAGTACTCTGAGAGGCTGAGGTGGGCGGACTGCTTGAGTTTAGGAGCTCGAGACCAGCATAAACAAGAGCAAGACCCCATCTCTACTAAAAGTAGAAAAACTAGCTGAGCCTTGTGGTGAGCGCCTGTAGTCCCAGCTACTTAGGAGGCTGAGGCAAGAGAATCGCTTGGGACCAAGAATTTGAGGTTGCTGTGAGTTATAACGCCACAACACTCTACCCACGTCGACAAAGTGAGACCCTGTCTACCAATAAATAAATAAATAAATATCGAATGCCTGTATCACTGATTACTGATGCACAACTTTGTCCCACTGCCAAGGCCCGCAATGGTCTCCCAATGTAGAAACGGGAAGAACGAGGCTGGGGCGGTCTGTTAGCCGCCGCAGACCGCAAACTTCGCGCCTTGAAGACGCTCCGGAAGCGCCAGTGGAAGCAGACCGACCGTACGCGCGGCGGGGAGCAGACCAACTTTGCTCGGCCGTCTATTTCAAAATACATCGTTGGCGGAGAGATTATCAGGGGCGAATTGTAAAGTACCTGCACGCGCACAGCAAACGGAGAAGAAAACTGAAGCTGGGCGATGAGTTCTGATAGCTTTACTGAAGCAACCAACGAACCCCCCAGGTCAGGAGCCAAACCTACACCACCGGCGCTCCAGGACGCCCTCTCGCCTTCGGAGGCTGCACTCGCGCGGGCCTCACTTACCAGTCTCCCCTCCCGCGGGCTCGGCCCGCTCCCGCGCCCGCAACGCCAGTAGTTTCGCGCCTGCCGGCCCGTGCGGCACAGGCGGGAGCCGGGTCCACCAGCCCCCGGGCACAGGCTCCTCTCCACCCACGATGCCGGCAGCAGGAAGGGAAAGCCCCGGCCACAGCAGGCAAGCCACCCACCGAGCAGTCCTCCTGCGGCGCCCGCGGCCCGAGCGAGGCCAGTCCCGGCGAGTTGGGCGGAAGTTTGCCCGGAGCCCACACACCTGTCAGCCCCCACTGCCGCAAGTCCTGCTCCTGCACCCGCGCCTGCGCCTTCTCAGGTCTGCCCCGGGTCTGCAGCGCCACTAAGAAGCCGGGAATGTTATCCCGGCGCGCTGCAGCCGGGGTGTCCTCCATTCCGGCGGGAGTGGCCCCGCCCGCGCTGCCCCGTGCGCTTTTCCGTCGCGTCGCTGGAAGGCGGGTCCGCAGCGCCTCGGCCAGACCTGCGCGCGCAGTGACCGCCAGAGGGCGCGTGGTGCGCGGGTTCCCCGAGCCGCGCCAGTGCTCGGAGTTTCCGGCTGCTGGCTCATTCCCTATGCTCCCGCGGTGCGGACTAGGAGGGCTGACTTGGTCTGGCTAGTGAGCTTCTTTCTGATCGTGCTGAGGAGTGTGCAAGGCTATTGTCAACCTGAAATGCTCCTCAGGGGGATGACATGTGCTCATTCATTTATTATCTAATCAACATTGACAGACATGTGTCCGAAACCCACCCGAGCTCCGGGAGGTGGAGAATTCAATAAATCTTTGTCCTGGTCCTGCAGGATTGTAAAGGGTAGCATGCGCAAATTTGGTTCACACTAGTGATTAAATTGGTTTAGTTAGACCCTGCAGTCCTCTTACTTATTCACTATTAGCTGCAGACCAAAGTTAGGTACCTCTGAATGGTAGTAAATTAAGATCATGACAGTCGTCTTTGCCGTGGTATCGCGAGTGAATTATGAGGAGCAGGTGGGAGCAATGTGTTCAGTTAGGGGTCACCAAGAGTCAACGTCGGCTGTGAGTGGATTTATGTACGCGGTATGTAACAGTAGTATAAATATTATGATAACAACAAAATAGCTGTGTTTTTGACGTAGTTCTAGGTGCTGCCCAAAAGGTTTTACATATATTTTATCATTTAACTCTCATCACCCGATAACTGGGTACCACAGTTGTCTCCCCAACCACCCTGGGGTGAGGCCAGGTGAGGATACTGAGGCTTAGAATGGTAATTGGCAAAACTGGAACTATTATTATTCTCTGGGTAATGTCAGAATACTATTCTCCTTTAGGTTAATCTTGATGCTTCCCTTTTCAGTAAACTCACATTAAAGTCACACCTCACCCCTATCCTCACCTTCCCTTGAAATAAATTTCGTGTATTGAGTCGTTCTGTAAATACTGACAGATCGTTTCGGCCTTTGGGCTAAGATCAAGCGTACTGATTGAGCCTCATAGAATGTGCCCAGCCGTCCCTGTGGTACTGTAGATAAGAGTCCACCAATCTCGTGGAGCTTGTATGTTAGAAGGAGGAGATAGGCAATAAACAAACATCAGGTAGGATCAATGCTAAACAAAAGTAAAAGCATCACACAATGTGGCTGTAGTGCTTTTTTTTATAGCAGCTTTCCTACTTTGGCATTTTCTGAAAACCTTAAGACAGATTCATGTTCTTGGGTGGCCTCTCTAGGAGACCTTCTGTCCTCTAGGTTGCTCCTGGGTGGTTTTTGCATTCTGGTCTCCATGTTTGACTTATTTCCTTCCCTCCAGACTACTGGTAAGTTTAACTGCTGAAGCAGTAGTATCAAGCATCTACCCCTTGAACAAAAGCCTGTTTATTATTTTAACTTAAAGCACATTTGTTTAAAAAAATACTAGAGATAGGGTCCTATCTATAAACTAAGTAGACTGTTGGTATATTGAGTCTGGCATCTAAAATACAACTGAGTGACTCCAAGTTTGCTAGTGAAGATTTACTCCAGATGCTGAATAAAAACAGTCTATAGAGAGGGCAGGTTGGCAGTAGGGAGGCCAGTTTGGAGACTATTACACTAGTCGGGTTAAGAGATGATTGTTTGGGAGCCAGCAGGGTGACAATGGAGTCGTGAGGAGTCGTCAAATACTAGACATACTGAAAAGATAGAGCCTATGGGATTCACTGATTGAGCATCTGGGACAAATGGAAGCACAAGTGATGATTTCATGGATTTGGCCTGAGCAAGTGGTAGAATGGAGTTGCCATATGGAGGGAGGAAGATTGAGAATAAGGACATTTAGGGAATGTCAAGTGTTTATTTCTGAAGAAAAACAACTCATTTTTGAAAGGGTAACATGAAATGATTATTATATATGCAAGAGCAATTTTGATTAGGTAACCAAAATATAAATATAGAAGTCAAAATTTAGGATGAAACCTAAGTCTTGGTACTGGATGGGACCTCCTGTGGATGACTGAAACTATAAAGAGAATAAGACTTGCCTAAGTGATATTTAGAAGTGAAGAAGATGAAGAGGAAGCAGCCAAAGACATAGTATGAAGACTAAGAGGATAGGATCCCTGAAGCCAAGTCAAGAGCAGTTTCAAGGAAAAGGGAGTAACTGTCAAATGCAGCTGAGAGGTGAAGTGAAGACAGCACAGAGAAATAATCACTGGGTTGGACAACATGATGGTAACTAATGGTCTTTATAAGAATAATTCCATGCATTGGTGAAGCCAAAAGCATGACTGAAGTTGATTTAAAGAGAGAATGGGAGGGAAGGAAGTGGAGACCGGTCATCTCACACCTCTTTCAAAGAGTTTTGCTGTAAAAGGGAGCAGAAAACTGGGAGTAGTAACTGAAAGGGTGGAATCAGAAAGGGTTGTTTCATCTTAAGATGGTGAAATTAGAGCATGGTAAGTGCTGATGGGAATGAGCTAATAAAGAGAAAAACTAATGATACAGGAGTGTCTCTTCTCTTGAGTGAAAAGAGATGGGATTAATGCACAGAGGGATTAGCATAGACAGTTCATTCAGAGCCAGCAGAAAGCCTTGGATATAGACAGGTGACAGCACATGGAAGACTTCTGCTGATTATTTCTATTGTCCAAGAGAAATAAGAGGCAATAAAGGGGGAAGGGAGTTTGGGAGGTTTCAGGAGGGAAAGGTTGTGAAGCAGTTGTCTAGGGGAGTAGAGTGTGAATTGGCTGGCGGAATGTAGTAGGTAGCATTGCCAAGCAGTAGCAAAGGCCACTTGAGATCTGTAGTCATGAGACCAGTCAGCATGGTGTGTGCTGTGTACAGGTTGGGGGAAGAGTTAGAGAATTGGATTCTACCAGGGTTCGATGTTTTCCAGGTAAGTACAAAAGAGAGTGATTTTACTGATCATATCTCTTTTATCTAGAATAGAAAAGAGTGAAAAGGATAAGTTCCCTGTACTTATGGAACTTAGATTCTAGTAATGGAGAAATACAGAAAAAGGAAGGGGTACAAATAAGTTATCAAGTAGTATAGTGCGAAAAAGATAGTGCAACAGTGACAGTGGGACTGAGGGTAGCTCTGGAGAGAATGGGTTGAAGAGTGTGTCCCTGAAAAGATGACATTTGAGCTAAAAGTTGAATGATGAGGAGCCACCTTTGGAGGAAGGTGTTCAAGGCAGAGAAACCACAAGTGCAAAGAAACTGAGGCATTCTTAGCAAGGAGGTAACAGATTCTAAAAATTAGGCTGGTTACAGTGGCTCACACCTGTAATCTGGGAGGATGAAACAAGGGGATCACTTTAACTCTGGAGTTCAAAGCCAGCCTGAGCAAGAGTGAAACCCCATCTCTACTAAATTAGAAAAAATCAGCTGGGTGTGGTGGCCCCAGTATGTAGTCCCAACTACTCACAAGGCTGAGGCCAGAAGGGTCCCTTGACCAACCCAGGAGTTTGAGGTTGCAGTGAGCTAAGATGATTCCACTCTACCCAGGCAACAGAACATGACTCAGTCTCAAAAAAGGAAAGTCAGTGGGGCACACTTGAGGAGACTTGGTCACTGATTAGATAAAGGGCTGAGGAAGAGAGAAAAGTTGGGTTGATTTCCAAGGGTTTTCGATCTTCTATGGGTAACGGATGGATGTCAGTGGAGCTACTGAGATGGAGAAGATGGGCGGTGAAAGCTGGTGTGCAGAAAAAAAGATAAATTCATCCTTATGATATGTTGGACTTGTGCCTAGAACAGTGGCACGTAGTGTGCACATAGTTAAGTATTGTTCAATGTTGGAAGGAGGTGTTTGTGGAGCAATTCTAAAACCTAGGACCTATGTATGTCTTTTTTTTTTTTAGAGACAGAGTCTCACTTTGTCACCCTCAGTAGAGTGCCATGGTGTCACATCTCATAGCAATCTCTAGCTCTTGGGCTTAGGTGATTCTCTTGCCTCAGCCTCCCGAGTAGCTGGGACTACAGGCGCCCACCACAATGCCTGGCTATTTTTTTGTTGCAGTTTGGCTGGGGCCAGGTTTGAACCCACAACCCTCTGTATATGGGGCTGGCATCCTACTCACTGAGCCGCAGGTGCCACCATAGGACCTATGATTGTTATAACCTAACCTTAACGTACAGAGAAGACATTTTACAGATGAACACAGAAAGTTTAGGAAACTTAGCCAATGTTTTCTAGTGAGTCAATGTTAACGCCAGAGTGAAGTCTATCCCCAACTCTTATTTTATTCATCGCTAAAGTTATACAATCATTATGTCCATATTAATCTTTGTTTTATTCCCCCACAGAAAAGATAAATCCTTTGGGAATAGCAGCCCCACAAGATTAATGATAACCAACTCATACCATTAGCAGGCCTTAGTATTGTACAAACCCTACCAAAATAAGCGTGATCAAGCAAAGATTAGGAAATAAATTGTTTGCTGTCCACTGTGTCCTTGTTCTGTTGGGGAACATCAGGGTACCAGCTGGCCGTATCTAATAATGAGTCAGATGTGGACCTTAGATAAAAGCTGTGACTATAGGTGAATATTGTTCCCACCTCTTCTTGAGTACATGAACTTGGACTTCTGGTCTTAGGATTGGGTCATTGCCCTTGAGTGGAAAAATTACCACACTAGTTGAAAGAGACTTGTGTTTTCTTTCTAAGAAAGGAACAGCTATTGCTTTTTTTTTTCTTAATAGCTATTATTTTGACTCCTGATATGGTTATACATTGATGGTATCAAATAACACATAATAAATTTAGTTAAAAAGGAAAACAAACACTGTCCTGTCAAACAAAATACCTGTGAGCAAATTTTTCAGTATAGCTACCTACAATCTTTAACCTTATGTCCACAAGTGTTTACTTGATAATATTCCAGTTTTATGACCTTACTTTTGGTATCAAAGTACACTGAACTATTAAAAGGTGATCTCTATGACAGGCTACAATTCTAAGAACTCTTTGTGACTGTCTTCCTCCTCTGGTTGACAAGAACCCAAAACCATTTTATCCCCTAGCCTCAGACTTAAGTTTGAAATTATTAATACCCAGAAAGCCAGGGAAAACATACCAAAAAGGGTAAGTATGGCAACAAAGTAACTCCGCTTTACAGGACTCTTGTCCGGTCACTGCAGGGTTACATTCTCCTTTGATACCAAAAGTAAGGTCATAAAACTGGAATATTATCAAGTAAACACATGTGGACATAGGTTAAAGATTATAGGTAGCTACACGGAAAAACTTGCCCACGGGTATTTTGTTTGATAGGACAGTGTTTGTTTTCCTTTTTAACTGAATGCCTTTTGACTATCATGCCTTGCCATCAAATTAGTCACGTGCAAGTCCACTCCTATGTTTTCCAGCCAACAGGATTACATTTATGCAATCCATCCAGCTAGATTTTGAAAGTTTTTGAGTATTCTAACTCTGGAAATTTAACTTTGTGACATAAGGGAATAATAAAAATTAAATGAAGCCAAAATGTTTCTCATGATTCAGCCTACACTGAAATATTAAAATGTGACCTCACTGTGTGAGGCTACAATTCTAAGAACTCCTTGTGACTGTCTTTGTCCTCTGGTTGACAAGAACACAAAACCATTTCTTGCCCTAACCCCCAAAAGCCCCAGTCTTAAGTTTGAAAATGAGCCTACCTGTTGCGTACGTCCCTCTATTTCTGAGGCACGTTTTTTTTTTTTTCCTCAGAATAACCATCAAGGGAGTTCCCCGACCTCCATCCCCAGAAACTGTTCAAAAAATGGCACATATAGTCTTCCTAATCAGAGGGTTTTAACCATCAGAGAGTGCATCCGAATGGTCCATGAGGCATGGTAATTTATAATGAGGATAATAGTAACTGTCCTCCAATACTGTTGTGAAAATTAAATGAAATAATTTTTTATAAGTATCTAAATACAAATTTGAATGTGCAGGGGCAAAAAACTTCAGTTGGGAATGATCTAGGATCACTCAGTTATTTACATCTTACCAGTGGGGACTCAGAAAAATAAGGAGTTACCTTCATTTTTAAGGTTCCATGGTAATCTCATTTGCTTGGGGTGTCCATGAACATAGTGTTTTTGCCATTGGAATGGCCTAAAGCAGGGGTCCTCAAACTGCGGCCCACGGGCCACATGAGGCAGTGTGATTGTATTTGTTCCGGTTTTGTTTTTTTACTTCAAAATAAGATATGTGCAGTGTGCATAGGAATTTGTTCATAGTTGTTTTTTTTTAAATTATAGTCGGCCCTCCAACGGTCTGAGGGACAGTGAATTGGCCCCCTGTTTAAAAAGTTTGAGGACACCTGGCCTAAAGGTTTGAGTTCTGAGGATAAACACACACACACACAATGGGATATCTACTCAGTGTGGGTCATGGAGAGCCAGCTTTGGCAGAACATATGACTATTCCTGACTACCCACTTTTTCCCCTGTAAGGTGAGTATACATCTGTAATGTTGCTTCCAGGGCCTCCAGATAGGCAGAGTCCATGTGATTTGCTTTGGTCCACAGACTGGATGGATGTGACGTACTCTAGTGTATGAGTTGAAGCTTTAAATGTGCTTGTTTAGATTGTTCCTATCCTCTGCCATAAAAGCTACACAAACCAAACAAGGGGCGTGCTAGTTAGAATCTTTCCTAGTCTTTAATACATACATGCAGTAGTCCATAGTCTGAATGTCCCTTAATAATAGAGTATTTCTCCATCTTGATGAACATGTATAAAGTCATTTCAAATTTTTCACTGTTACTCCATAAATATACACAATTGCTATTTATCAATTAAAAATAATTAATGAAAATTTTTAAGTTAAAAAATAAATATTTTTTAAACATTAATGCTGGCTAATACTTGTTGAGCTCTAACTATATACTAGCCCATGTCCTGAGCACTTGTATTATTTTTTTTTCCTCAGAACTACCTTGTAGGGTAGGTAATATCCTATTCCTCATTTTATAGATGATAAAACTAGACACAAAACTTAACTTCCCTAGGGTCAGAAAACTAGTTAGTGGCATAGTCCACATAGTCTGACTCTGGCACCCAAGCTATATCCCAAACACAATGCTGCAATAAATTTTTTGTTTATGTACATGTGCAGCTGTTTCTGTAGGAAATCCTTCCAAGAAGTGAGTAAAGGGAACTTATGATTCTGACAAACACTGATAAATTGTTCAGCAGGTAGGCTTAATTTCTTTTCCATCAACAGTGTGTAAGCATGCCTGTTTCCACCACTTCTTTACTTTTTTCCTTTTGACTTTTGTTTCATTCTGTTTTCTGATCAGATGAATAAAACTGTCTTAGTGAGTTTATGTTGCTATAAAGGAATATGTGAGGTCTGATTTAGAAAGAAAAGAGTTTGTCTTATGGTTGTGGAGGCTGTGCAAGAAGCAAGGTGATAGCATCTGTTTCTCGTGAGGGCCTCAGACTGCTTCTAAAAGGGAGCCTGCCTGCAGAGATCACATTGTAAGAGAGGCGGCAAAAAAGAGGGGAGGGAGGTGCCAGGCTCTTTTTAACAACCAACCCTCAAAGGAATTGAATGAGAACTCAATCTCTGCAAGTGGGACAGCACCAAGCCCTTCAGGTGGGCAATGCCCCCGGGACCCAAACACCTCCCACCAGGCTCCGCCTCCAGCATCAAGGATTAAATGTCTACAGGATGCTTGGGGGACAAATTTCCAAACTCTACCAAAAAAAAAATATATATATATATGTATATATATAGTCTCAAACTTCTTTGATTATATTTCTGATGGAATATCTTTTTATGAACTGGCAATTTTTATTTCTTCTGCTTTGAATGGCTTGTTTATATCTTTGCTTATTTTTCTATTGTATTGTCTTTTTTTGTACAGTTGTGTGGGAACTCTTCATACATTTTGAATTTTAATTCTTTGTTAAATATGTTGCAAATATGTTCCTCTGCCAGGGGTCCTCAAACTACGGCCCGCGGGCCACATGTGGCAGTGTGATTGTATTTGTTCCCATTTTGTTTTTTTACTTCAAAATAAGATATGTGCAGTGTGCGTAGGAATTTGTACATAGTTTTTTATTTAAACTATAGTCCAGCCCTCCAACGGTCTGAGGGACAGTGAACTGGCCCCCTGTTTAAAAAGTTTGAGGACCTCTTTATACCTTGTTTAGTATTATTTATTACAGAAGTTTTCGATTTCTATGTGTGAAATTTTCCTCTACAGTCCTTGGATTTTTGTTTCTTAGTTACAAATACCTTTCTTCTTAATATTTCCTAGATTATACAAATATTGTCCTGATATTTCTCTAGCTTTGTTTTTTATATATTTCTCTAGAATTTGTTTTTCTATACAGTGTGAAGTCAGAACCTAACTTTTACTTGTTTCCCCAAATAGATTAAACATCACTTATTGATAATTTATCCTTTCCTCCAATGATTTGGAATAGCAGTTTTATTGCACACTAAATTCCTTTATATGCCTAGGCTTGTTTACTGTTTTGTCAATCTATTTTTCTTTTCCCAAATTCCAAACTGCTCCAATCATTATAATGTTATAGTTTGTTTTGAGATTTAAAAAATTTTTTGAGAATCACCTTGAGATCCACAAAGAATACAACTGGAATTTCGATTGAATTGCTGTGACATTACCAATTAATGTTGGGAGACTGGAAGAATTGATCTTTACAACATTAAAATTTTCTGTTTGGGAACACCAGATTTATTCAAGTCATATTCTAAATCCTTCAGTTAGGCTTTATTATTTTCTTCCTATAGATTTTTGCATATTTCTTTTTGGTTTATTCTTGGGAACCTTTTGATTTTTCTTGTTATGACTAATGAGCTTTTTTGTTCTGGTACTTTTTCTGATTGGTATTAGGAAAGCCATCGATTTGTATATGTTGATCATATAGTTTGCCTCTTTAGTATATGTTTGAAACAGGTAAAAATAAATGTATTTTCAAAGTGAGGATAGACCACCATTAAGTATGCTTAATACAATCATAGATAACCATTAAAAGATGTTGGTGCATAGGGGGGTTACAGATGACAGAAACCATCTTATTTAATGGCACTACTAGCTACAGAATCCTACACTATATGGAACGACTTTAAGTCTGAGCCAAGATAATGAGTTTAATCAATTTTTCTCTTGACTTATTTGTTATTTTAAATATAAACACATATATAGCAAAAAAGGCAGTCTTCTTTGTGTGTTTATTTACAGTTCTATGAGTTTTAATAATGTTTAATAAGTTTTAATTCTTTTTTTTTTTTTTATTGTTGGGGATTCATTGAGGGTACAATAAGCCAGTTACACTGATTGCAATTGTTAGGTAAAGTCCCTCTTGCAATCATGTCTTGCCCCCATAAAGTGTGACACACACTAAGGCCCAACCCTCCTCCCTCCATCCCTCTTTCTGCTTCCCCCCCCATAAACTTAATTTTCATTAATTGTCCTCATATCAAGATTGAGTACATAGGATTCATGCTTCTCCATTTCTGTGATGCTTTACTAAGAATAATGTCTTCCACTTCCATCCAGGTCAATACGAAGGATGTAAAGTCTCCATTTTTTTTAATAGCTGAATAGTATTCCATGGTATACATATACCACAGCTTGTTAATCCATTCCTGGGTTGGTGGGCATTTAGGCTGTTTCCACATTTTGGCGATTGTAAATTGAGCTGCAATAAACAGTCTAGTACAAGTGTCCTTATGATAAAAGGATTTCTTTCCTTCTGGGTAGATGCCCAGTAATGGGATTGCAGGATCGAATGGGAGGTCTAGGTTGAGTGCTTTGAGGTTTCTCCATACTTCCTTCCAGAAAGGTTGTACTAGTTTGCAGTCCCACCAGCAGTGTAAAAGTGTTCCCTTCTCTCCACATCCACACCAGCATCTGCAGTTTTGAGATTTTGTGATGTGGGCCATTCTCACTGGGGTTAGATGATATCTCAGGGTCGTTTTGATTTGCATTTCTCTAATATATAGAGATGATGAACATTTTTTCATGTGTTTGTTAGCCATTCGTCTGTCATCTTTAGAGAAAGTTCTATTCATGTCTCTTGCCCATTGATATAAGGGATTGTTGGCTTTTTTCATGTGGATTAATTTGAGTTCTCTATAGATCCTGGTTATCAAGCTTTTGTCTGATTGAAAATATGCAAATATCCTTTCCCATTGTGTAGGTTGTCTCTTTGCTTTGGTTATTGTGTCCTTAGCTGTACAGAAGCTTTTCAGTTTAATGAAGTCCCATTTGTTTATTTTTGTTGTCGTTGCAATTGCCATGGCAGTCTTCTTCATTAAGTCATCCCCCAGGCCAATATCTTCCAGTGTTTTTCCTATGCTTTCTTGGAGGATTTTTATTGTTTCATGCCTTAAATTTAAGTCCTTTATCCATCTTGAATCAATTTTTGTGAGTGGGGAAAGGTGTGGGTCCAGTTTCAGTCTTTTACATGTAGACATCCAGTTCTCCCAACACCATTTATTGAATAGGGAGTCTTTCCCCCAAGGTAAGTTCTTGTTTGGTTTATCAAAGATTAGGTGGTTGTAAGATGTTAGTTTCATTTCTTGGTGTTCAATTTGATTCCAAGTGTCTATGTCTCTGTTTTTGTGCCAGTACCATGCTGTCTTGAGCACTATGGCTTTGTAGTACAGACTAAAATCTGGTATGCTGATGCCCCCAGCTTTATTTTTGTTACTAAGAACTGCCTTAGCTATACGGGGTTTTTTCCGGTTCCATACAAAACGCAGAATCATTTTTTCCAAATCTTGAAAGTACGATGTAGGTACTTTGATAGGAATGGCATTGAATAGGTAGATAGCTTTGGGAAGTATAGACATTTTAACAATGTTGATTCTTCCCATCCATGAGCATGGTATGTTCTTCCATTTGTTAATATCCTCTGCTATTTCCTTTCTGAGGATTTCATAGTTTTCTTTATAGAGGTCCTTCACCTCCTTCGTTAGGTATATTCCTAGGTATTTCATTTTCTTTGAAACTATGGTGAAGGGAGTTGTGTCCTTAATTAGCTTCTCATCTTGACTGTTATTGGTGTATACAAAGGCTACTGACTTGTGGACATTGATTTTATATCCTGAAACATTGCTGTATTTTTTGATGACTTCTAGGAGTCTTGTGGTTGAGTCTTTGGGGTTCTCTAAGTATAAGATCATGTCGTCAGCAAAGAGGGAGAGTTTGACCTCCTCTGCTCCCATTTGGATTCCCTTTATTTCCTTGTCTTGCCTAATTGTATTGGCTAGAACTTCCAGCACTACGTTGAATAGTAAAGGTGACAGAGGACAACCTTGTCTGGTTCCAGTTCTAAGAGGAAAAGCTTTCAGTTTTATTCCATTCAGTAAAATATTGGCTGTGGGTTTGTCATAGATAGCTTCAATCAGTTTTAGAAATGTGCCACCTATGCCTATACTCTTCAGAGTTCTAATTAGAAAAGGATGCTGGATTTTATCAAATGCTTTTTCTGCATCTATTGAGAGGATCATGTGATCTTTATTTTTGCCTCTGTTAATATGGTGGATAACGTTTATAGACTTGCGTATGTTAAACCAGCCTTGCATCCCTGGGATGAAGCCTACTTGATCATGATGAATGACTTTTTTGATGATAAGCTGTAATCTATTGGCTAGGATTTTGTTGAGAATTTTTGCGTCTATGTTCATGAGTGAGATTGGTCTGAAATTCTCCTTTTTGTTTGGGTCTTTTCCTGGTTTTGGTATCAGGGTGATGTTTGCTTCATAGAATGTGTTGGGGAAGATTCCTTCTTCGTCAGTTTTTTGGAATAATTTCTGCAGTACAGGAATAAGCTCTTCCTTGAAGGTTTGATAGAATTCTGGAGTGAAGCCATCTGGACCAGGGCATTTTTTGGTTGGAAGCTTTTTTATTGTTTCTTTGATCTCAGTGCTTGAAATTGGTCTGTTCAGAAGGTCTATTTCATCCTGGCTAAGTCTAGGGAGAGGGTGTGATTCCAAATATTGATCCATTTCCTTCACATTGTCAAATTTCTGGGCATAGAGTTTCTGGTAGTATTCAGAGATGATCTCTTGTATCTCTGTGGGATCAGTTGTTATTTCCCCTTTATCATTTCTGATTGAGGTTATTAGAGATTTTACTTTTCTATTTCTCGTTAGTCTGGCCAATGGTTTATCTATTTTATTTATTTTTTCAAAAAACCAACTCCTTGTTTCATTAATTTTCTGAATGATTCTTTTATTTTCAATTTCATTGATCTCTGATTTGATTTTGGATATTTCTTTTCTTCTACTGAGTTTAGGCTTAGATTGTTCTTCTTTTTCCAATTCCATAAGATCTCTTGTGAGATTATTGATGTGCTCTCTTTCTGTTTTTTGAATGTAGGCATCTAAAGCGATGAATTTTCCTCTCAAAACTGCTTTTGCCGTATCCCACAGGTTTTGGTAGCTTGTGTCTTCATTGTTGTTATGCTCAAGGAAGTTAATGATTTCCTGTTTTATTTCTTCCTGCACCCATCTGTTATTCAACAGAAGATTGTTTAATTTCCATGCCTTTGGGTGGGGTTGAGCATTTTTGTTAGAGTTGAGTTCCACCTTTAGTGCCTTATGGTCTGAAAAGATACAAGGTAAAATTTCAATTCTTTTGATTCTGTTGATATTTGTTTTGTGTCCCAGGATATGATCAATTTTGGAGAATGTTCCATGGGGTGATGAGAAGAGTGTATATTCTTTATCTTTGGGGTGGAGTGTTCTATATGCGTCTATCAAGCATAGTTGTTCTAGGGTCTCATTTAAATCTCTTACATCTTTGTTTAATTTCTGTTTAGAGGATCTGTCCAGCTCTGTAAGAGGTGTGTTAAAGTCCCCTGTTATGATGGTATTATCAGATATCATATTGCTCAGACTGAGTAAGGTCTGCTTCAAGAATCTGGGAGCATTTAAATTGGCTGCATAAATATTTAGAATTGAAATGTCTTCTTGTTGTAGTTTCCCCTTGACCAATATAAAGTGACCATCTTTGTCTTTTTTGACTTTAGTTGCTTTAAATCCACATGTATCTGAAAATAAGATTGCAACTCCTCTTTTCTTCTGAATTCCATTTGCCTGAAAAATTGTCTTCCAACCCTTGACTCGGAGCTTTAATTTGTCTTTTGAAGCCAGGTGTGTTTCTTGCAGACAGCAAATGGATGGCTTGTGTTTTTTAATCCAGTCAACCAATCTATGTCTCTTCAGTGGGGAATTCAAGCCATTAACATTTATTGAGATAATTGATAAGTGTGGTAGTATTCTATTCGTCTTATTTTGTGAGAGTCCATTGCTTAGTTTTGTCTTTTGCATCAGTGTTGAGGTTAGGTTCTGTCCTTTGATTTCTGAGTTCTTACTTTGCTGCTGATCCATTGTGGTGTTCAGTGTGCAGAACAGGTTGAAGTATTTCCTGTAGAGCTGGTCTTGTTGTGGCGAATTTCCTCAATGTTTGTATATCTGTAAATGATTTGATTTCTCCGTCAATTTTGAAGCTTAGCTTAGCAGGGTACAGAATTCTGGGCCTAAAATTGTTCTGTTTAAGTAGATTAAAGGTAGATGACCATTGTCTTCTTGCTTGGAAAGTTTCATTAGAGAAGTCTGCGGTAACTCTGATGGATTTGCCCCTGTAGGTCAACTGGCGCTTACTCCTGGCAGCTTGCAGAATCTTTTCTTTTGTCTTGACTTTGGACAGGTTCATCACAATGTGTCTTGGAGAAGCTCGGTTAGAGTTGAGGCAACCCGGGGTCCGATATCCCTCTGAAAGCAGTGTGTCAGACTCTTTGGTGATATTTGGGAAATTTTCTTTTATAATATTCTCTAGTATGGCTTCCATTCCTCTGGGGCATTCTTCTTCCCCTTCTGGAATTCCTATAACTCGTATGTTGGAACGCTTCATAAAGTCCCATAATTCTGACAGTGAACGTTCTGCTTTCTCTCTCTTCTTTTCTGCCTCTTTTACTGTCTGAGTTATCTCAAGAACTTTGTCTTCTACCTCTGAAATTCTTTCTTCTGCATGGTCTAACCTGTTGCTGATACTTTCCATTGTATCTTTAAGTTCCCTAATTGACTGTTTCAGTTCCTTCAGGTCTGCTATATCCTTTTTATATTCTTCATATCGTTCATCTCTTATTTGATTCTGTTTTTGGATTTCCTTTTGGTTATTTTCCACTTTATTAGCAATTTCCTTTATTGTTTCCATCATTTCTTTCATTGTTTTCAACATGTGTATTCTAAATTCCCTTTCTGTCATTCCTAACATTTCTATACTGGTGGAATCATCTGCAGTAGCTACCTCATGGTCCCTTGGTGGGGTTGTTCTAGACTGGTTCTTCATGTTGCCTGGAGTTTTCTGCTGATTCTTCCTCATGAGTGGTTTCTTTTATCTGTTTCCTTGCCCTAATTTTCCTTTCACTTCCTCTTGCTCTTTAAGTTCTTGTGCCTGTGGACTAAGGGTTACAGGACCAGAAGTGTGAGAAGGTTGAAGAGCAAGAAAAGGGGATGAAAGAAGGGAGGACCGAGTGATAAGACAAAAAAGAAAGAGAAAGGAGAGGGGGTGGGTATAAAGAATATTGACAAAAAGAAGAGAGGCACAGAAAGAGGGAGACAGGGCAATATATGTGTACAGTAGGGTACTTTGACACAACCTTAAAAAACCCCACCTTCTGGGGGTGCCCAGTTGGGTGGTTCCCTTGAGGTCAGCAGCTCTTTGCTAACCTGATCAGACACAGTACCCCACCTCCACCAAGTAGAGAGGAAAGACAAAAATGCTATAAATCAAACCAAAAGAAGCAAACAGAAAACTTTACGGGGATAAAATTGGGTGAAAAACCAAATTATATCGGTAGAAACACTAGCAAAAATGAAGTTGAAGTTATTAAATAAGGCAGCAATGGGAAATTATAATTAAACTAGGAAAATTGAGAAAGAAAAAGGGATCTGTGTGGAAAAGATTGAAATTAAAAAAACAAAAGAACATCAGCAACGTCAAAATAAAGAAACAAAAAAAAACAACCAAACAAAAAAAAAAGAAAAAAATACAGAACCAAAAACAAAGCAGTTTGTATATGTTATTGAATATTGTCTGGGCAACACGTGGTCTTCTGGGGTATGAGATGTTAGTCACAGTTCTGATACAACTGGAGGCTGCTGATTTCTCAAACCCCAGCAGGTAGACACCCTAAATCTCTCTTCAGCCTACTTAAAAGGCACTTTGAACTTGTAAACTTGCTGAGCAGAAGCTTTCCCAGCTTTCTCGCTGGAATCGCTGCTGAAGTGGCTATCCACTTACTCAGTGTGCCAAAACCGGTCTCACTCTGCCCCTGAGGGTTAGGGATGCAAGGCGGCTCAAACCCCACCCTTAGGCTACTTGGTTGCTGGGTTACCAGCTCCCACCCGTTTGTAGCTCTGCGACCCTGAGGGCGGAGCTTGCCGGGGCAGATCACTGACAATGGATCCCTGTGACCCACCGCCAAACACTATTAGCTCCGTCTGGCTCAGCGGCTCAGACTGGGGCCCTAGACAACGGCCAAAGTTCTCCGCACTCCCGCTCAGGCCTTCCCCAAGGCAGTTCAACTCAGTGCCAAGTCCAAGGACATCAAAATAGTTCACAGGTAAGGCCTTTCTGGTTTGCAGTCTCGCTGCTACTGAACTTACAGTTGTGGGCGGGTTTAGACGGATTGAACACACGCGACCACTTGCCAGTTTTCCACTGTTTTAGTCCTCCTCTTGGGGTCCAGAAGTCTCTCGCTGACTCCCTGTATCTTCATAGGAGTGATGATAGGCAGTTCCCACCAGCCAGAGATGCCTGGAGTCCTATCTCCCCAGACTCACGGTGCCCAGATGCAAGGAAGCTGTTACTCGGCTGCCATCTTGCTCCGCCTCCGCCAAGTTTTAATTCTTATACCTGTAATGACCAGCACAAACACAATACAGAACATTTCTAACTCTCCTCTACCAGTCTCTCAACCCATCCCTAAATCTGGAAACCAGTAATCTGTTCTCCATTTCTATAGTTTATCTATGTCACATAAATGGAAATACCTGGCGTAGCAAGCTTTTGAGACAAGCTTCTTTCACCAACATAATGCATTTCAGATTCATCCATGGTGTTATATGTTTAGTAGTTCATTCCCTTTTATTGCTGAGTTGTATTTCATTGTGTGGATGAAGTTTGCTTATTCATTCATCTGTTCATTTAAATTGCTTTCAGCTTTTGGTGGATGTGAATTATAACTATTCTAAACATTAGTACAAATTTCTGTGTAGACATGTTTTCATCCTCTAGACTAAATACTAGAAATGAGATTGTTGGGTCATGTGGTGGGTATTTGTTTAACTTTGTAAAAATCTGTCAACTTTTTCAGAGTGATTGTTCCATTTTGCATTTTAACCATCAATGTACCGTTGGGTAATTATACCTAATGTTCCATTTATAGGAACTATAATGAATGGTTCTGTATTAAAATTTTGTATTCCAATTGTTTATTGGTGGCATATACAAATGACTTATTAATTCTAGTGGTTTTTTAAATATATTTCTTGGAACTTTCCGCATGGATAGATATGTTGTCTACAAATAAGGACAGTTTTATTTCTTCCTTTCCAGTCTTCCAATCTCTTCCTTTATCATGTATCAGAGTAGAGTTCTGGCTGCTCTGGATCCTTGTTAACACTTGATACTGTCAGTATATCTTATTTTAGCCATTCTAGTAGGTGTGTAATAATACCCCATTGGGTTTTAATTTGCATTTCCCTAATGAATATTGAATTTGAGCATTATTTCATGTGGGTTTTTTTTGCCATCCATGTATCTTCTTTGGTGAAATGTCTGTTCAAATCTTTTGCACACTTTTTTTTTTATTGGATACCCCCTCTAATTTTTATGAGTTCCTTGTACAGTCTAGATCCAAGTTCTTTGTCAAATATATGACTAGCTAACATTTTCTCCCACCTCATAGCTTATCTTTTTATGGTTTTAACAATACCTCTTGAAGAGCAAACATTTTTACTTTTAACAAAGTCCAATTTATCAATTTGTTCATTTATGATCATGCTCTTAGTTTCATAACCATGAAATTTTTGCCTAACCATGATCATGAAGATTTCTTCCTATGTTTTCTTCTAAGAGTTTTATAGTTTTACATTTTATTTTTAAGTCTGTTATCCATTTGAGTTAATTTTCTATATAATGTAATATATAGGTTAAGGTTCAATTTTTTTTGCTTTGGGATGTCTATCTTTTCCAGATCATTTTTTGAAAAGACTGTCCTCCATTGAGTTGTCTTTGTGTCATAGTTAAAAATAATTTGACCAGATTTGTGACAATCTATTCCTGGAGTGTCTATTATACTTCACTGACCTTTTTGTCTATCCTTTCACCAGTACCACACGTTTTTTTACTGTGGATTTATGAGATGTCTTTAAAATGAGTAGTATGAGTCTTTTAGTTTTGTTTTTCAAAATTGTTTTAAATAATTTAGTTTCTATAAGAATTTTAGAATTAACTTGCTTATATTTACAAAGAATTCTTCTGGGATATTAATCAGATTGTATTAAATCTTCATATTTACATGAGGAAAATTGACATCTTACTGTATTGAATTGAATTGTCCAACCTATGAAAAGGATATGTCTCACCATTTATCTAGGTCTTCTGTGATTGCTTTCATCAGCATTTTGTAGTTTTTAGAATACAGATCTTGCATATCCTGTAATAATTATACCTAATGTTCCATTTAGAGAAACTATTATGAATGGTACTGTTTTTAAATTTTAGATTCAATTGTTTATTGGTGGTATGTATAAATACAAATGACTTGTTAATTCTAGGGTTTTTTTTATATATTTCTTGGAACTTTCTGCATGGATAAATATGTTGTCTACAAATAAGGACAATTTTATTTCTTCCTTTCCAATCTAAATGCCTTTTCTTTCTTTATCTTATTTAATCAGACCAAGTAAGACTTCAATACATCTATGTCTATAATCAAAGTGGAATTACTTTTTAGATAGAGTATGATGTAAAAATCAAAGTTTCTTCTTCCACCCTGCATAATTTATTGAAAAGTCTGTTGTTGTTGTTTTTTCCCATTGCTTTGCAACAGCAACTTTATCATAAATCAAAGGTCCTTATGTGCGTGGATCAGTTTCTGGGTTCTCTATAGCGAACCCACTCCTCTACTTGGCTATTCTTACAGCAGTACCACATAACGGCAGCATAGTACAGCACATCTCCACCTTGTTCTTCTTTTAAGTGTCTTGCCTAAGATTGTAAAGTCAGTTTCACATACCTGCACACACATGTGCATACACACACACCTACTTGTTGGGGGTTTAATTGGCATTGCATTGAATCTAATGATTCATTAAATTTTACAATCCATAAACATGGTATCTCAATACATTCATTTAGGTGTCTTTCTTTCAGTGTTTTCCCCCACTTTCTGCATAGAGGACTTGTACGTCTCCTGTGAGTTTAATCACAGGCATTTGATTTTTTTTTTTTTTTTTGAGACAGAATCTCACCATCTCTCTGGGTAGAGTGCTGTGGCATCATAGCTCATAGCAACCTCAAACTCTTGGGCTTGAGCAATCCTCTTGCCTCAGCCTCCCAAGTAGCTGGGACTACAAGCATGCACCACTATGCCTGCCTAGGTTTTTTTTTTTTTTTTTCTATTTTTTTAGTAGAAATGGGGTCTCATTTTTGCTCAGCATGGTCTAGAACTCCTGAACTCAAGCAATCCACAGGCCTCGGCCGCCCAGAATGCTAGGATTACAGTCATGAGCCACCATGCCTGGCTAGCATTTGATAATTTTATTGTGATGTAGATGGTATTCTTAAAATGTTCACCTCTAACTCTTTTTATTTTTTCATATCATAAAAGGATACTCAGGGTGCTATGCAGACTGTGAAGGTGGGAAAGAATAGGGAGGCAAAACAGTTACGCATCTATTAAAATAATTCAAGAAACGATAATGGTTTAGACAAGAACACAGGAGTGGAGGGGTGATAAGCAGTCTGGTTATGGGTATTTTGAATGTAAGGTGGAGAGCACTTCTGATGCTGGAATTGGGGAGTGAGAATAAAAGAAAAGAGTCAGGGTAATGTGGAATGTTTGGCTCAGCCAACTGGCAGATTAAGTTGCCCCTAGCTGGGTTGGGGAGAACTTGGAAAATCAAGAGTGTGGTTTGGGCATATTTTGGAGATTATGTAGAAGACTTCACCTTTAACTGTTAAAAAGACTGTGTACTGTTTAAAATCATAATACTATCAATGTATTATAAGGTTTATAACATCTTAAGGTAAAATACATGGTAGCATTAATACAAAATTCAGCAGAGCTCATAAAATTAAAATTACACTATATTATAATACTGTTTGTAGGGGTGGTAAAATACTAATTCAAGGTAGGTAAACAGCAACAAATTAAGGATGCATACTGTAACCATTAGAAAAACTATTAAAAATATGACAAATACATCTAAAAAGACAAAAGGAAAGATGGAGAAGTAAAAAGTACTTGATTAATCTGAAAGAAAGTAGGAAAGAAGGATCAAAGAAAGAAGGAACAGAAAGAATAAATTAAAAAACAAATGTGGCAGGCTTAAAGCTAACAATATCAGTAATCATAATAAATGTAAGTGTGGTTATCACTTTTAAAAGAACAATATTGTCAGAGTATTTTTTTAAAAGATACAATAATATGGTGCCTACAAGAGACAAGTATTTAATTACTTAAATACCTAAGTATTTAACTGATAAATTGGAAGTAAATTAATGGGAAAAGATATTCCACACACATATAAACCAAATGCAAGCTCATGTGGCTATATTAATAACGGCCAAAGTAGATTTGGGGAAAGAAGTAATTCTTGAGAGGCAGAGGTAGGAAGATACTTGAGCTTAGGAGTTTGAGACCGGCCTGGGCAACATAGTGAGTCCCTGTCCCTAAAAAATAAAAGAAGGAAAGAAAGAAAGAATAACAGAGAAAATGAAGGAAATTCATTTTATTATAATTAAGAAGATCACGGCAATAAGAGGAAGTCACAGCAATACTAAATACATACATACTTATGCACCTAATAATGTCTTCAAAATTTATGAAGGAAATAGCTGAAAAGACTTAAAAGAAAGCAGACAAATCTAGAATCTTAGTTGGAGATTTTAACACCCCTCTTTGGTAATCAATAAAACAAGCAGATAAAACATAATTAAAGACAAAGAAAGAACCACCTAGGCTTTAAAACATAAAACATACAGAACTAAATAAAATGTATGAGAATTTACACTAAAAAAACACAAAACATTACAGAGTCAAAGAAGACCTAATAAAAGGGGAATTTGTCAATTTCAAAGATTGGAAGACTCAATCGTAAAGTTGTCAGTTCTCCCCAAATTGATCTATGCATTCATATTTTGGGTTTTTGTTGGGTTTTTTTTTTTTTTTTTTTGAGACAAAGTCTCACTGTGTTGCCCTGGGTAGAGTGCTGTGGCATCACAGCTCACAGGGACACTGTCTAGTTTTCCTAGCTTTCAGTGGAGACAGGTTTCACTCTTGTGCAGAGTAGTCTCCAACTCCTGAGCTCAAACAATCCACCCACCTGGCCTTAGCCTCCCGGAGCACTAGGATTACAGGCATGAGTCACCTTGCCTGGCCAATCTATGCATTCAATGCAGTCCTGATTGAAGTCCTAGCAGGTTTTTTTGGTAGAAATTGATAGACTGGTTTTTAAATTGATACATAATTGCAAAAAGCCTGAAAAAAATCTTTAAACACAAAGATGAAACATTTATATTACCAAATTTCAAATTTTACTATAAAGATAAATAATTCATACAGTAGAGTCTAGCCATAAATATAAATAAGTAGATTGCTAGAACAGAATACACTCCAAATATATATATATATGTATATATATATCCGCCATATAAGGTTATTCGACCTATAACAAACACCAATGCAATGCAAGGGGAAAGAATATATGGTGTTGGAAGAACTCAATATCCAGCTAGAAAAAAGTGAAACTTGACCCTTGTATTTATACCATTTATAAAAATTAATTTTATTTTAAATGTTTTTTAATTTTCTTTTTTAGAAAAAAGTGTCTCATTGTGTTGCCTAGACTATTCTCACACTCCTGGTCTCCAGTGATCCTCTCTCTCAGACTCCTGAGTCCCTGGAATTACATATGTAAGCCACCATGCCCACCTTATAAGCTAATTTTAAATAGATCTAAATGTGAAAGCTAAAATTATAAATCTTCTAGAAGGAAACACAGAAGACTATCTAAATGAGCATGAAGTAGGTGCATGGGACCAAAAAACATACCAACTATAAAAGAAAAAACTGGTCAAGTAAGCCAGGCAAGAGCCCGTCTCCACTAAAAATCGAAAAGCTAGCCAGGAGTTGTGGCCGTTGGCTATAGTCTCAGCTACTTGGGAAGCTGAGGCAAGAGAATCACTCAAACTCTGGAGTTTGAGGGTGCTGTGAGCTGTAGCGCCATAGACTCTACCCAGGGCACAGGGTAAGCTCTGTCGAAGGAAGGAAGGAAGAAAGGAAGGAAGGAAGGGAGGGAGGGAGGGAGGAAGGAAGGAAGGAAGGGAGGGAAAGAAAAAACTGGTAAAGTAGATTTCATCAAAAAATATAATTAAAGACATGAAAAGTTAAGTCACAGGCTGGAAGAAAAATTTTTGACAGGCGGGAGGGAGAGCAACAGATTTTTACAAACACGTCACAAAGAAAATACACAAAAGGCCAAGAAATCAAATGGAAAGAAGTTCAACATCATTAGCCATGAGGGAAATTGAAATAAAAACACAATGAGACTACTCTCTACACACCCACAAGAAGGGCCGACAGTACCAAGTGTTAAGAGGATGTAGGAGCTACTGGAACTTTTTATACACTGCTGTACAATGGTACAGCTTCTTCGGAAAACTTTGTGACAGTTTCAACTAAAGTTAAACATATACCTACTCCATGACTCAGCAATTCGAATTTTAGGCACCCACCAGAAGCGAGAACGTATGTCTGCAAGACTTATACAAGAATAAAAAACTTTAATCATAATAACCCAAAAGTGAATACACCCAAATGTTCATCAATAGTGGAATGGATAAGCAAATTATAATATGCATACACTAAAAAAACTTACTGCTACATGTGACTACTTGGATAATGCTTAAGTTGTATAAGTTTAAGCATACTGTATGATTCTTTTGATATGAAGTTCTAGAACAACCAAACTAATCAATGGTGATAAAAACAAGAATAATGTTTTCCTCTTAAGGTGAGTATTGGCTGGGAAAGTGAACTCGAGAACTCTGTGATGATGCCTCTTTTTCACAGATGACATTACGGTCATTCTACCTCCCAAACACACTACTTCACACTACACTTCACCTCCTTCTCATGGTCTCTGCTGTTTCCACCCTAGTCCAAGTCTGCCCAGCCTCTCATGTTCATGCTGTAAGAAGGACCCTCTCTCTTTGCCTGAGGATGGAATGGGAGACAAATGCCCAGAGACTCATCAGATGTATTTATGTGAATGAGCAAGAGCCGCACCACAACACTTCCATTCTCTACTCATCCTAGATTTTAACTTAAACTGATTTTCTTTTGTGCTATTTTAAAGATTCAGTAGGTTTTTATGACTTTTCTGATGACTTCATCATGAAATATATTATTTCTATGGAAAAATGTATTTTGATTTCCAACCATTGACTAACCTTTTAGAAACCAATCATTTCCTTACTGGGAATTTTCTCTTTTTTCTATGGTGTTTTAAATTACCTTTAAGTATTTGTGATGGGCTTTTATTCTGTTTCCAGTCATCGTGAAGGATAGCTTCAGTTTTTGTGTGGGAGAGTGTGGCAGGCAGCCTGGCCTCCTCCAGAAACACGGTCAGCGGAATGCTTGACAGACGTTCTGTCTCAAAGGAGCTGATCGAAGGAGCCTTCCTGACTAGTTCACCCTTGAACAAATCCCTGTACACCCATCTTGTGCAAGTGCTTATCACATCTGTGTTAGTTTCTTACAGCTGCTGGAACTAATTACCACAATGTTAGTGGTTCAAAAGAATACAGCTACATTCTGTTGCATTTCTGGAGACCAAAAGTCCAACATGGGTTTCTCAGGGTCAAAATTATAGCGTCTCCTTAGTTCATTCAGAATTATCCAATTAATTAATAATTGTTTTATAAGTTAAATTTCAGTATTAAGAGTGTTAAAACATTCCCTTTAGGATTTTATTTTTAAAAGATACTGTTCTAGTATAAACTTGTATTTATGGCTGAAAGGTTCTATGAAAGATAGCAGTCATTAAAAAGTTCCAGGGGCAGGACCTATGGCTCAAAGGAGTAGGGCACCAGCCCCATATGCCGGAGGTGGTGGGTTCAAATCCAGCCCCAGCCAAAAAACTGCAAAAAAAAAAAAAAGTTACAGTTCCAAAGAATATTAACCTTAATTATGGTTACTAAGTGTCACTATCAATAAGCAAAATAAAAAATTCAGTGGCACAAAAAAAATAGCAGTTGTCATATAAATGTCCAGTATTAGTGGGTATAGGCTAGAAGATCTAGTCACTTAGCAGCCCAGCCTGACTATGGACCTACCAACTTGGTACATGATAATCAGCATTCCAGGCTACGGGAAAGGAAAGAGTAGAAGACCAGGGCGAGCCATTTCCTTTCAAACAGGGTAGGAAGAAGCTGCCCATGTGACTTCTTCCTCATGAGAACGTAATCACCTGGCTACACAAGGTGAACTGGATACAAGGGGAACTGGAAATTGCAGCTTCTATCTGGGCAGCCCCACCTCAGCTGTACCCTTACTATGTTGTAAGAGTTGGAGAACAGGTTTCAAAGAACAACTGATAGGGCGATAGTGTCTGTCACCCTTCCAGCCACTAAAATTCTGTGTTCATCACTCTCCTGATATGCTCACTCTCTCACCAAGGAAAACAACCCCAAATTTCATCCAGCTAATTTCATCCTCACCAAGGAAAACAATCCAATGAACGACCCCAAATTACCGCCAGCTCAAATTCGGGGATCTCTGGGTGACATGTAATCATCCCTGTCACATTCAGATGTGACTTCTTTTTTTTTTTGATAATTAAATTTTAAATTTATTTATTTATTTATTTTATTAAATCATAGCTGTGTACATTAATGCGATCATGGGGCACCATACACTGGTTTTATAGACCGTTTGACACATTTTCATCACACTGGTTAACATAGCCTTCCTGGCATTTTCTTAGTTATTGTGTTAAGACATTTACATTCTACATTTACTAAGTTTCACATATACCCTTGTAAGATGCACCACCAATCACCCTCCCTCCGCCTCCCTCCCAGAAGACCAAAAATCACATCATAACAAAGATATTTGTACCAGAATGTTTATTGCAGCCCAATCCATAATTGCTAAGTCGTGGAAAAAGCCTAAGTGCCCATCGATCCACGAATGGATTAATAAATTGTGTTATATGTGCACCATGGAATATTATGCAGCCTTAAAGAAAGATGGAGACTTTACCTCTTTCATGTTTACATGGATGGAGCTGGAACATATTCTTCTTAGTAAAGTATCTCAAGAATGGACTTCTTATGGTTCAGAGACCCACTGTTGCTGGAAGTGATGGGGCCGGGTCGCAGAGATAAGACCAGCACTCAGAATTATGGAGAAGCAGAGGGCTACAGCTCACTCAGGCATGCAGCACTTAACTTTATTTCTTGCAAGCTTATATACTCTTAACAACACTAAGTTCTGCACATAATAAAACCAGCTGGCTAAAAATGGTTTTTATGATAAAAGTACAAAGAAGCCATACAGAGCAACCACAAAAACTTATTCAGCCATTCATCTGTAAACAACAGGTGCAAACTTTAACTGAGGTGCACATTAACTTATCTTGTTTTCCACTTCCAAGGTCCCTTCCAGGACATTCCAGAGACAGCCAGACTCTGCCTTCAGGGCCTGCCTCCTATACGTGGGGTCTTAAAGGAACATCCCTTCATGTGGACTCTGAGAAAGCTTCTTCAAACATAAGTCAATGGCACTCAAAGTCACATTGAAGTTACAATTCACTGACTGCAAGAACCCCTTTCTGCCTTTTCCAGCACTCGGTAAACCATGGATAATAGAAACAGAATGATGAGATGTCCTGTTCTTAGGTATTCCTTGGCTCTTCCACTCCCAGAGGAGTGATAGAATGGTAAGCTCATTTTTCTGAAATATCAAAGGAGATACATTTAGGAAACCAAAAAAGAATACTGCTCTTTCTAGGAGAAAGTAGCATTAGACAAAAGGAAAGATATTTACTGACAAAAAGTATTCTATTTGTTAGTAATCTGTGAGGACATTAGTTAAAGGGTTTCAGGAGCAAAATGAGGAGAGAATCCAGATCCAAATTAAATGGCAGCTTTTTTAAACATATGAATTGTTTATTAGGGCATCTTGATGTGGCCGTTAAGAGATTAGTGACATTTTGATAAGTTACTTTTTGACAGAACCATATCAAAAGGTAAAAACATTCTTTTTCATTATTATTCTTGAGAAATATATATATAACTTGATCCTTTAGTTTCTTCCCCTTCATTCCATCATTAGGCAATGTTTATTCTATGTATTCCCTGCTGTGTGTGTGTGTGTGTGTGTGTGTTTACTATATTTGCACATAATTCAGACCATATATTGGGCAGGAATCTTCTTGATGGAACCAAATGATTCCCCAAGCCAAAGGTCTATTTTTAAACATATTTTAAAGTAGTTGAAATAGGCTATAAGCTGTTCACCTAAAATGTAGAAGTGTAAAGGCAGGCATTAGACAAAAAGAAAAGCAATGCCATAGATGAGAACTAAAAATGGACTTAGGGCTAAATGAGAAGTAAAGATATCCTCCTGCAGGAGCAATGTATGTAGTGCTTGAGAGCCCATGCCTGAAGCCAGACTGCCTGGTTCACATCACTGCCTTTCCAATATGCTGAGTGATTTTCAATGAGTTACTTAGCTTCTCTGTGCCTCTATTGTCCAACTGCAGAATGAGGGCAATCAACCTGATGGGACTGCTGAGAAGATTACATAGGTCAACTCCCACTACACCTATTGAACCATTCAAGATAAGCCCCCGAGGTATTTCTCCTTGAGCCTGTGAAGAACACTTTCAGGATGAGGCCAGGAAATCAAAACCCAGGGTTGGCACGCTTGGCATTGAACCATGTGGAGCAAAGCTGGGTTAGTGGTAGAAGGTGAGTGACAATTCATGGAGTCAGCCACCATCCGTGCCTTCTCCCCATCCATGCCTTCTCCACCATCCACCATCCATGCCTTCATCCTAACCGTGCCTTCTCCAACCCTGACATCTGTCATAAGAGAGCCCAGGGCTGGATGGGCCCTAATTCTGACTCAGAATATAAAATCCTAGATCTGTTACATTGGCGGTTCTACTAGACTTTATATTTGAATTACATTTTTGAAGTGGGTGTTTTGTGTTTTTAACTACTTAAATATAACTGTGTGCGAGAAAACACTCTTTAAAAGTATTTTGATGGAAATCATCTGTTCATGTTTTTGTCTCCACTAAACAACCAGTAAGCTCCTCTGAGTAGAAAACATAACCCTTTCCTCTCTTTCCCTGGAGCTGGATTTAAAAGCCTGTCTGTACCGGCAAGCGGAAAGGCAGACCCAGTCCGGTGAGGGGGGGAGGAGGGGCGGGGGACGGCAGATTCAGTCCAGAGGTATGGAGGGGGGGCCGGCAGACTCAGTCCAGGGATGGGGGGGGTGCCAGCAGACCCAGTCCAGAGGTGGGGAGGGGGGCCGGCAGACTCAGTCCAGGGGTGGGGGGCCAGCAGACCCAGTCCAGAGGTGGGTGGGGAGCGGGGGCCGCCAGACCCAGTCCAGGGGTGGGGGGGATGCCGGCAGACCCAGTCCAGAGGTGGGGAGAGGGGG
The DNA here is from genome assembly GCF_027406575.1 of Nycticebus coucang. NCBI lineage: Eukaryota > Metazoa > Chordata > Mammalia > Primates > Lorisidae > Nycticebus > Nycticebus coucang. Next base: position 51,482,739 of record NC_069784.1, on the reverse strand, counting down.
CTGGCAGACTCAGTCCACAGGTGGGGAGTGGGGGCCGGCAGACCCAGTCCAGGGGTGGGGAGGGGGACCGGCAGACCCAGTCCAGAGGTGGGGAGGGGGGCCGGCAGACTCAGTCCAGGGGTGGGGAGGCCAGCAGACCCAGTCCAGAGGTGGGTGGGGAGCGTGGCCCGCCAGACCCAGTCCAGGGGTGGGGAGAGGGGGCTGGCAGACTCAGTCCAGAGGTGGGGAGTGGGGGCCGGCAGACCCAGTCTAGAGGTGGCGGGGGGCCACGGTGACCCGGGAGGTGAGAGATGGAGCCGACCGCCCGCGTCCACTCAGCACCCGAGAGGTCAGTTCTCCACTTAGCATTCGGAGCAAGACAGCGAGTCCCCGAGTCTCCTCCCTTCTCGGGCCGAGTTTGTAGCTTTAAGCAAAACCCAGGAAGTTGAGCGTGGACGCGAGAGACAGGGAAGGGCGGGGGCGGTGAACCCCGTTCTGTTTCTGGGGAGAGAGAGCAGTGGCGATCGCGGGCCACTGTTGCTAAAATGTGGACGTTGTGGGGTTCGGTGTTCCGCCCAAGGCTCTGCAGCCCACGCCTCTTTGCGGCTTAGTGGGGAGAAAGCGGGCGGCAGGGCAGGGCAGGGCTGTCGGCCAACAGGAGGTGGAGCCGAACGGCTTCTCTCCATTGGCCGCGCGGTTGTTTTGTTTGTACAGTGTTGATTTATATTTATTCGAAAATAGCCGAGTTCCTAGGGGCCTCCAGATCGCAGCGGGAGGACCGGCGGCTTCTGGACAGCCCGGAGGTGCGGTTCCGCCGCAGGGCGCTCTCGGCCCGGGTCTGGTGCCAGCGAGACTGCCCAGTCCCTGGCAGCGCGGTTCCCTGTGGCTGAGAGGACTGCCGAACCTGGCTTCCTCGAAGGCACCTGTTGCCACAGCATTTATTTGAATGCCATGGCCAGTGCCTTTCTTGAAAAGTGTTGACTGATGTGTGCTCTTTTGTCATCCTTCCTTTAGAACAAGTGACATTGACCCAGCCACGTGACGATCTCAGGAGACATGACCAAGAAAAGAATTGCTGTGATTGGAGGTGGAATGAGCGGACTCACTTCCATCAAGTGCTGCCTGGAAGAAGGCTTGGAACCTGTCTGCTTCGAAAGGACTGATGACATCGGAGGGCTCTGGAGGTTCCAGGTATATCTCCTAGTCCTCTAATACTTGATGCCCTTCCTGCAAGGAGGGGCATGAAACATTTCATCTCGTGCTTGGGAATAAGATGAACGCTACAGTGATTAAACCTGCTAGAATTCAGCCTGCGGACCTCTTCTCAGCAGCCACCACCTCAGGTTTTATGCAGGTTCCTCTTGCCCTAGGCTGGTGGCAAAACAGGACATGGATATCACTTATTTTTCCTTTTCTGTTGTCTATGAAAAAGACACAGAGACCACTGTCACTTGTTGAGTTTTTCTGCTGTCCAGAGGGGGAAATGATCTGGAGGGTAACAAAATCACAAATATTAGAAAACTTACAGGGGTTGGAAAATTTAGAATGGTTGCTCATGGTCTGTATTAATAGGTAAATGAGCTACAATTATCTGCTCACAAACCTTTCCAAGAATCTCACTTTTCAATCTTCTCTAACCTTGCTATTATTAATTTTTTAAAAAATTCTGGCTCACTTCAGGCAATTCTCTGACAATCCTAGTCCTTGAATAGAAGTCTAAAATCTGACTACCTTAATTGCTTTGAACTTTCCCTTTCCAGGAGTAGTCCAAAGTCCTGTCTTCAGAAGGGCCAGAGTGCACCTGCAACTTACATATACCGTTTTAAATTTGAATTGTTTTAATATGCACATCTAGCCCTGCCACTTAGCAACAACTTACTTAAATGATAGTTATACTTGTTAAATGTCAAAGAGTATAACCACTTTTATGGATCTCCAAACAGACCTGCATTGGGTTTCTTTTTAAACTCAGTTCTTGAACCAGTGAATAGTATTGAGGTTCCCCAGGTGTGTTTCACACTTAATATTTCATAAAAAAAATATGTAGTATTAACCAGCTACCTACATGTGGCTTTTTAGTATCTCTTAGTTGAACAGAAGTATGGTCCTTTTGTATCTTGGCTCTGTTTAGGGGACTAACTCTGTTTGACAATAGTTCTTATTCAGATCTAGAATGGATCTCCTTAGCAGACCTACATGCCTCTATCATTATCAATCTTGGGCATGGGCTAAAAAGCCTGTTAATTAGTTTTTCGTAATGAACAAAAAATTCTACTCTTAAAATTCATCTAGAATACAGTGTAGAGGTTAAGAGCACAGTCTCGGGTTTGAATCCTGTTTCTGTCCCTTGCTAGCTGTATGACCTTAAGCCTCTCTGTACCTCTGTTTCTTCATCTTTAGGATGGGGATAATAATAGTATCCACTTTGTAGAGTTATTATAGGGATTAAGAAAATGAATAATTGTGTCAGTCACTTGTAACAGTGCCAGGTGCACAGTGCTGCTAACGTCAGTTATTATTAAGTAGGCCTAGGTGGCAACCCATGTATTTGGTGTTTTTGCGAAGCATCCTAACCAGGTTTGGTGAATACTGAACAGGTATGAAATGAATTAAGGATGGGAGGAGTTTGGGAAGGTATCCATCATCGTACCTGATTATCAGGTTTCTGTTTTTTATGTCCAAAAACATAAATAGCAGATAATTGTAGCTCATTTACCTATTAACACAGACCATGAGCAACCATTCTAAATTTTCCAACCCCTGTAAAGTTTTCTAATATTTGTGATTTTGTTACCCTCCAGATTGTTTCCCTCTTCTGGACAGCAGAAAAACTCATTAAGTGACTCATTAAGTGGTTTAAATTTATTCTCTGCTAAGCTTGAAGTTTTTTCTTAATCATCCTCTTGGCAAAATTTCAACACTTTATAAACTGCTTCCTTGAAAAGAAATAAACAATGTTTCATCATAATGCTGACTTCTGTTAAGACAGACCACACCTGTGTGGTTCTTTATTGTGTTTCCAGAGCCAAGCATGTATTTTCCCCTCCATATATTTTAAAGCTCCCCAGATGATTCCAGTTTGCAGATAAGGTTGAAAACAACAATTCAGAGCTCCCGTCCCATGGGATTCTGAGAGGCTGACAAGGGAACGGAAGATCCAAACTGTCCTGACTCCTCCATTGAAGGGAGTCATTTTTCTCCTTTCTTCTTATCCTTATTCTGCCTCCAGTCCCTTCTGCTACAATGATTCCACCTTATGTCTTCTGCTCTCTTTTTTCTCATGTGCACTTCCTATTGAAATATGTCAGCCTTGCACCTAGACAAGAAATACAATTAGTACAACATTTGTACAGGGAAGATTTGTTCATGTGTGGTAAGAAATGGTAAAATCTAGGAGCTTCTTTATCTACTCCCAGACCTGATATTGCTCTCTACTCACTCTCTTTTATAAAGCAGTGGGTTGACAAAGTGAGAAACCCTACCTAGGATCCAATCAGGGAGTTGGAAGGGGCTTGAAGTTTTTTGTTGACATGAGATAATACTTTGCTGTTGTCGGTAACTTCAAAAGATTACAAAGATATGATTGTTATCAAAGAGGTAAGATCTGTGATTCATTTTATTCAGCAACGCCCCACCATCAGACCTACTGTAGGAAGCATGGCTCTACTCCTTGTACTAAACTTTGAACCTTTGGGAGATAAAGAACAGACTGTATTTTTCAGCATCTAATATGTCATAGCATTTTATTACAGAGAGACTTTACAGCGGTTCTCAACCTGTGGGATGCAACCTACAGAAACTGTATGAAAGGGCCGCGGCATTAGGAAGGTTGAGAACCACTGCTTTAGCAATATCTGTTGAATGAATGAAAGAATGAATGGCATAAATTTCAAAAGTTAGAAATGTGCCTTCCTTCTCCCCCTACCCACACTGCAAACATCTTAATTCCAAAATGACCTTGCCATTCATAAAGTCATCTTAATTTTTTAAATGTGTTTATATATAAATGATATGTCTAAATGAACTTTAATTTGATTTTTATTTTTTATAATCATTTTTTATTAAATCAGAACTTTGTACATTGATGCATTTATGGGGTTCAGTGTACTGCTTTGATATACAATGTGAAATGCTCACATTGAACTAAGTAACACATCTATCACAATTATAGTCATTTCTTAATAGTTTTGAAATGTACCATTGCATCATGCACATTAGGTGAGGTCGCCCCAAATACCCTCCATCCTCCCATGTCCCCCCTCCCCTTCTCTCTCTCTCTTCTTCCCTTCTACTTTTTGGACTATAGTTATATTTTTCCATTCATATGAGTGTGCTGGTGATTATATATTGATTTCATAGTAGTATTGAGTACATTGGATACTTTTTTTTCCATTCTTGAGATACCTTTTTTCCCATTTTTTTCATTAATTTTAAACCATAGCTGTGTACATTAATGCGATCATGGGGCACCATACATTGGTTTTATAAACAGTTTGACACATTTTCATCACACTGGTTAATATGGCCTTCCTGGCATTTTCTTAGTTATTGTGTTAAGACAGTTATATTCTACATTTACTAAGTTTCACATGTAAGTGCTTGTAAGATGCACTGCAGGTATAATCCCACCTATCACCCTCCCTCTGCCCATCCTCCCCCCTCTCTCCCCTCCCTCTCCCCATTCCCCAAATTCTTAGGTTATAACTGGGTTATAGCTTTCATATGAAAGCCAAAAATTAGTTTCATAGTAGGGCTGAGTACATTGGATACTTTTTCTTCCATTCTTGAGATACTTTACTAAGAAGAATATGTTCCGCTCCATCTAGATAAACAAAAAGATGTGCAGTCTCCATCTTTTTATGGCTGCATAGTATTCCATGGTGTACGTATACCACAATTTGTTAATCCATTCATGGGTCGATGAGCACTTCCATGTCTTGGCTATCATGAACTGGGCTGCAATAAACTGGTGCAAATGTCTTTGTTGTAAAAAGGATCAAACGGTAGATCTACTTTTAGTTCCTTGAGTGTTCTCCAAACTTATTTCCAAAAAGGTCGTAGTAGCTTGCATTCCTACCAGCAGTGTAGAAGTGTTCCTCCTTTCCACATCCTCGCCAACATCTGTAGTTTTGGGATTTTGTAATGTGGGCTAATCTTACTGGAGTTAGATGATATCTCAAAGTGGTTCTGATTTGCATTTCTCTGATGACTAAGGATGATGAGCATTTTTTCATGTGTTTGTAGGCCAGAGAAGTTTCTGTTCAAGACTCTTGCCCACATGGAAATGGGGTTATTTGTTCTTTTCTTATTGATTAGTTTGAGTTCTCTATAGATTCTAGTTATCAGACATTTGTCAGAAGCATAACCTGCAAAAATCTTCTCTATTCTGAAGGTTGTTTGTTTGCTTTACTTACTGTGCTCTTGGCTGTGCAAAAGCTTTTTCATTTCATTAGATCCCAGTAATGTATTTTTGGTGTTGCTTCAATTGCCCGGGGGGGGGGGGGGTCCGCCTCATAAAGTATTCTCCCAGGCCAATTTCTTCAAATATTTTCCCATACTCTCTTCTAGTATTTTTATAGTTTCACGTCTTAAGTTTAAATCTTTTATCCCATGAGAATCAATTTTTGTTAATAGTGAAAGGTGGGGGTTCCATTTTCAGTCTTCTACAGGTTGCCAGCCAGTTCATCCAGCACCATTTGTTAAATAGGAATTCTTTCCCCCTACTGAATATTTTCGATAGGCTTGGTTTGATATTATCAAATGATGATAAGTAGCTGAGTTCATCTCTCAGTTCTCTATTCTGTTCCATGAATCTACTGCTCTGTTTTTGTGCCAGTACCATGCTGTTTTGGTCACTATAGATTTATAGTATAGCCTTAAGCTGGTAACGTGATACCTCCTGATTTGTCCTTATTTCTGAGTAATATATTTATTGTTCAAGGTTTTTTCTGATTCCATATAAAATGAAGTACTATTTTTTCAAGTTCTTTAAAGTATAACAATGGTGCTTTAATACGCATTGCATTAAATCTGTAGATTGCTTTGGGTAGTATGGACATTTGAACAATGTTGATTCTTCCCAGCCATGAGCATGGTATGTTTTTCCATTTGTTAACATTTTCAGCTATTTCTTTTCTCAGAGTTTCATAGTTCTCTTTATAGAGACCTTTCATGTCCTTTGTTAGGTAAATTCCCAGATATTTCATCTTCTTTGGCACTGTTGTAAAAGGAATAGAGTCCTTGACTGTTTTCTCAGCTTGACTATTGTTGGCATATATAAAAGCTACTGACTTGTAAGTATTGATTTAGTATCCTGAGATGCTGCTGTATTTCTTGATCACTTCTAAGTTTTGAAGTTGAGTCTCTGGGATTTTCCAGGTATAGTATCATATCATCAGTGAAGAGTGAGAGGTTGATCTCTTCTGACCCTATTTGGATACCCTTGATTGCCTTCTCTTGCCTGATTGCAATGGCTAAGACTTCCATTACTATGTTGAATAGCATTAGAGATATCCTTGCCTCCTTCCCGAACTGAGTGGAAATGTTTTCAATTTTACACCATTCAATATGATATTGGCTGTGGGTTTGCTATAGATAGCCTCTATCCGTTTAAGAAATGTCCCTTATATGCCATTTTCATAAGTGTTCTGATCATGAAAGTATGTTGGATATTATCAAAGGGTTTTTCTGTGTCAACTCAGAGAATCATATGGTCTTTGTTTTTTATTTTATTGATGTGATGTATTATATTTACAGATGTGCATATGTTGAACCAACCCTGTAACCCTAGAATAAAACCAACTTGATCATAGTGTATAATTTTTTTGATGTGTTGTTGAATTCTGTTTGCTAAGATCTTATCGAAATTTTTGCATTGGTATTCATTAATGATATTGGTCTATAATTTTCCTTCTTTGTTGAATCCTTTCCCAGTTTGGGGATCAGGGTGATATTTGCTTCATAGAAGTGTTGGGAAGTAATCCTTCTTTTTCTATGCTTTGGAAAAGGTTGCATAATATAGATATTAGTTCCTCTTGAAAGGTTTGATAGAATTTGGATGTGAAGCCATCTGGTCCCAGATATTTCTTTTTAGGAAGATTTCATATTGTTGATGCTATTTTAGTGGTTCATGTAGGTCTATTCAAGATTTCTAATTTTTTCTGGTTGAGTCTAGGAAGGTGGCATGCTGCCAGGTATAGGCCCATTTCCTTCAGATTTTCATATTTCTGGGAATAGAAATTTTTGTAGTAATCATTGAGGATTTTGTGTCTGTTGTTATTTCTCCTTTATTGTTTCTGAAGGATGATATTGGAGATTTTCTATTTCTGGTTAGGTTGGCCAAAGATTTATCAATTTTGTTAATCTTTTCAAAAAACCAACTTTTTGTTTTTCATTGATCTTCTGAATGATTCTTTAGTTTTCAATTTCATTTAATTCTGCCCTAATTTTGGTAATTTCTTTTCTTCTGCTGTGTTTGGGGTTGGAATTTTCTTCCTTTTCCAGTTGCTTGAGAAGATCCATTAAGTTGTTGGCTTCATCTTGATGAAGGCTTCCAATGCTACAAATTTCCCTCTTAGGACTGCCTTTGCAGTATCCCACAGGTTTTGATAATTTGTGTCTTCATTTTCATTTTGTTCCAAAAATTTGGGGATTTCCTTCTTAATCTTGTCTTTGACCCAGCTATCATTCAGCCTAAGATTATTTAGTTTCCATGACTTTGTTTGAGTATGAGGATTCCTATTGCTATTGAGTTCAACTTTTATTCCATGGTGGTCCGAGAAGATACAAAGAATAATTTCTTTACTTTTAAATTTGCTGAGGTTAGACTTGTGTCCTAGGATATGATCTATTTTGGAGGATGACCCGTGGGCTGATGAGAAGAATGTATATTCAGTTTTATTAGGGTGAAATGTTCTGTAGAGGTCTGTAAAGTCCATTTGTTCTAGGGTCAGGTTAAGTCTAATATTTCTTTGGTTAGTTTCTTCTTGGAGGATGTATCCAAAACTGTCAAAGGGATGTTAAAATCTCCAACTATTGTAGTGAAGGAAGATATCAAGTTGTTCACATCCATTAAGGTCTGCTTTATGAATTGAGGAGCATTCTGGTAGCGTGCATAAATGTTTATCAAAATCTTTTCATGTTGGGTGTTTCCCTTGACAAATATGTAGTGACCTTCCTTACCTTTCTTTATCTTTGTTGGTTTAAAGCCAATTGTATCTGCTACTAAAATTGCAACCCCTGCTTTTTTCTTGTTTCCATTTGCCTGTATTATGCAAGTCCATTCCTTCATCCTGAGTCTATTTTTATCCTTTAAGATAAGATGAGATTCTTATATACAGCAGATTTCCGGTCTGAGTTTATGTAGTCAGCCTGTGCCTTTTTTAGAGGACAATTTAAACCATTTACATTATTTGAGAGAATTGATAAGCCTGGTTGTGTTTTGGGTGTCATGATTTTCAGATGTCCAGTGGACATTTTTTAATTCTTTTCCCACTGTGGAAGTTGGGTTTTGTTCAAAAATTTCTGGGTGAGTTTACTTTGGAGGTAGAGCATTGTGCTGGTCATTGTGGAGGATGGTCTGAGAATATCCTGAAGAGCTGGTTTAGTTGTGGTAAATTTCTTCAACATGTCTATGTCATTATAGTATTTGATTTCTCCATCACAAATGAAACTCAGTTTAGCTGGGTACAGGATCCTGGGCTGGTAGTTGTTTTGTTATAGGAGATTGAAGGTTGATGACCATCTTCTTCTGGCTTGAAATGTTTCAGCTGAGAGATCTGCAGTCATTCTGATACTTCTCCCTTTGTAGGTGATGCTTGTCTTACATCTGGCTGCTTGCAGAATTTTCTTCTTTGTCTTAACTTTGGCAAAGTTAATCACAATGTGTCCAGGAGATGCTTTATTTAGTGAGTCTGGCTGGAGTTCTGAAACTGTCTGCTATCTAAAGTTCTGTATCTCTTGCAGTGCTTGGGAAATTCTCCTCCAAAATCTCTTGGAGTAGAGCATCTGTACCTTTAGGGCCATCCTCTTCTCCTTTGGGGATTCCTATATGACAAATGTTTGATCTTTTGGAGTGATCCCACAACTCTCTCAGGGAATGGTCAGTTTTTGCTCTCCATTTGTCTCCCTCTTTGAGTGTTTGGGAACATTCAAAAGCTTTGTCTTCAGTTTCAGAGATCCTTTCTTCTGGCTGGTCAACTCTATTACTTAGGGATTCTGCTGTATTTTGGAGTTCCTCAATTAACTTTTTCATTTCCTTGAGCTCTGCTATCTCTTTTCTCATAATGTCCATATCTTTGGTGACTTTGGCTTTGAATTCATTAATTTCTTGAGACAACTTAGAACTACTCGTTGGAATTAAATTTCTATCTTTTCTCCCATTCTGTTTATCTTATTTGAAATCCACATTCTGAATTCAACTTCTGACATTGCTGCCATTTGTCTATGCATGGTGTCTTCAGTTGTATCTCCTTTGTCATTTCGAAGGGGTGGGGGGGTGTTGATCTACTCTGGTTATTCATGTTGCCAGAGTTGTTCTGCTGGGTCTGCACCATGTTTATTTTCCACCATTTGGTTATTAGAACTGGTAGGGTGAGATTGAATTGGGGTTCCCAGGTAGTAGAGATAGCTACTTACCAAAGCACTAGGCTTTATAATGGTGCCTTATCTCCTACAACCTTACAAAGACCCCTTTCAGAGTTTTGGCCAGAAACTCTGAGAACCTACTTGGTGAGATAGCACAAGCTAGCTCTGTTTTGATATCAGCCAACCTCTACCCTATCCTAAGAAGCCACAGTATTAGGTTAAAATCTCAACTGTGAAGAGATACAAACAGCTGCAATGCCCAGACCTAACCCTTCAGTTCTTTTCTGCTACAGAACTTTGAAGGTCAACCTCAGAATGTCCCCAAGTGGACAGCCCCAGACATGGGTTCCAATTAAATTGTCTCAGGCAGTGCAAACCCTGCTCAACGGACAGGGATTCAAGGGTGTCCAGCAGCACAATTGCAGCCAGGGATCCACACTCTCCCCCACCAGACTCAGTCCACACTATTGTCTGCTTCTCTGCTCACAGGCCTAGTTGGAGCCGGGGGCCTCACCCCATCCCCCAGTTTCAGTCTACACCCAACTAGCCTCTGCTTGCTAGACCAGTTGGAGTCAGGGGACCACACCCCCACCTGCCATTCTCAGTCCACGCCTAGCAAGCTTTTGCTTGCAGGCCCAGCAGAGGCTGGGGACCAGCCCTGTCTGCCAAACTCAGTCGACATGGGGCAACCACTCTTCTGCTGTGGGTGCCATCTGAGTTGGGGGTTCTGCACCCCATCCCATCAGACACAAGCCCAAACCAATGGTCAACACCACCACTGGCAAGACATAGTCATAACCAGGGGACTGCTCCTCTTCCCACCGAGTGTCCCTTTCTTCCCACACCCTCTTTCTTCTCCTTTAGTCACAGATTTTGTCCTGATGGTTGGCTGTCCACACTATGCCCAGATCTCTCAGGACAAGACCAAACACTCTGTGCTCTGCAGTGGGCACAACTTCAGACCACCATGTGAGGAGGAAGGGTGGACTTGGAGTTTGGGCATGTGGGAAAAAATATCTGTTCAATTGAATGCCTGGCAGGGTGATGTCTAGATTCATAAATGGGATCTCCCTGGAGAAAGAGACCTAGAGTTTAGCGGCTTTCTCAAGAGGAGTAAAATGAGAGGTCTTTTGTTCCCTGCTCATTTGCAATAGCCTGCGGCAGGCCTTCTGCTTGGGGGAGGGGTCTCCCATCCTCTAGTCCCTAGGCTTTGTACCTGAAATTTGTTTTCTTGAATGCTCTTCCTTAGAGTTACAGCTTGCTGAACTTCTTTCTTGGCTCAGCTCCCCACCTGTGGCTTCATAGAGTCCAATTCTGTCCAGTTTTTCTTTCTCTGCTCAGGAGCCTCTGCCAAGGATTTCTACCAGTTGGCCATCTTCCCAGAATTCTGAACTTTAATTTTAATTAAAGTTTAATTAAATTAAAGTTTTAATTTTAGAACAGTTTTAGATTTACAAAATCACATTGACATACTATAACTTACCAAAATATTTACCTATGTTAAGGACATTTAAAGTTACTTCTAATTAATTGCTATTTTAAATAATATTAAGATGTATATCTTTATCCATTTAACTTTTTTTGTTTTTTTTTTTAAACAGAGTCTCACTTTGTTGCCCTTGGTAGAGTGCTATGATATCATAGCTCACAGGAACCTCAAACTCTCAGGCTCAAGTGATCTTCTTGCTTCAGCTTCCCCAGTAGCTGGGACTATAGGCACCCAATACAACACCTGGCTATTTTTTAGAGATGGGGTCTTGTTCTTGCTTAGGCTGGTCTTCAACTCCTGAGATCAAGCAATCCACCTGCCTCAGCCTCTCCAAGTGCTAGGATTGTAGGCTTGAGCCACCATGTCTGGCTGTACATTTAACTTGTATATTATTTGTGATTTAACTTGTATATTATTTGTGATTTTTCTTAGAACAAATTTTGGGGAATGTATTGTATTTATCTGAGATTTATCTCAACTCTTTCTGAGATAAGTTTTGATGTTTCATTAGTTATATATAATGTGAAATTTACTTCTTATTCTGTACATGCTTTTCTTAATACAATTTGATATGCATCTATTAAACATTTACCGAGTGCTTATTTATAATTGGAGATGCTGTGGGGAAAACCATGAATACAATTCAAGGGGCTTACAATCTCGTTGGGGGATAAGGACTATGATACAAGACATTATGGATGTCTTTGAGTCCTAAACTGAGAAATGGGGCATTTGTTCTATAGGAAGCGGGGCAATATCTAAAATTTTAATTGGGGCAGAGATACAGTCCCAGACACACTTTAGAACACTTTGGTAGAACAGAGTAGAAGAAGAGACTTGAAAGGAAACTCATGAAAATGTTATTAGCAGTCAAAAGAAATGAGATATTGGCTTATGGGACAGAGAAATGGGAATGATCAACTTAGGATTCCTCCACTGAATAAGTCTTCAATAAAAATGGGAGGGTAACAATCCTAAATGTGGACAAAGCCATAAAACACTCTCTTTCTGGGTATTTAATATTTTGTAATGCCTAGTAATCCAACGTCTGTTCTTGTCTGGAATAAAAAGGGAGGAAGGTGTCCAAATTGATTAAAACAATTTTTTATAATCAAAATAATTTTGAAAATCTAATAACTTGAAAACCTGTCATCTGTGATATCTCAGGGACAAAAAAATAGGCTGGATAGAGATTATACTATTTTTGTGTGATCACCACAATAACAACCCAGTTAAGTAGTTATTAGGAAGTTTTTGAGGAAGCAAAGCAGTTGGTTGTATGGGGAAGAACACTGAACTGGGGACTAACATCATCTAAAGCAATACCTCTCAGTTTTAGTGTGCATCTGAATCCCTTGGCGATTTTGCTTAACTGTGGGTTCCAATTCATTAGGTTTGGGCCCTGAGATTCTGCATTTCTAATAGATTACCAAATGATGCCCCTACTGCTGGTCCACAGACCATACTTTATTAATATGGATCTAGACCAGTGGTTTTCAAATTTCAGTTTATTTTTTGGACATTTTGCTCATCTGCTTTTTATATTATGAATAATGCTGACATCAACATCTTTAACATAAATCTTTGCCAACTATTCTGAATATTTCTTTAAAAGACCAGGTATTTTCAAAGGTTTTCATGACGTTTCTCTCCAGAAAATACTGTACTAACTTATACTCTCTCCAGCATATATTCTCATTTTACCTCATTTTTCCTCACTTAAAAGATTATTACTTGTCTTTCATTCAGTGTTGTAGTTATGAAACCAAATGTTGATCTTATATTCTTTCCTCTTATGTCAACTATTTTTGTTTTCTTTCTGTAAGATTATCACTGATATTCTGAAGTTTAACTAGCAATGTGTTTATCACATTTATTTCTTTCTAAAATTTTATCAGCCAGTCTTTTTAGTATGAGTTGTATTGGCTCATTTTTGACTCCTGCATAGTATCCCCCATGTTTCAGCTGTAGCTATGGTAAAAAGTGTCCCGGTTTCCTGCTCACATCTCACCTCAGGTGTCAATTGCATCTCTCAGCTTTTTTGTTTTAGGAAATATTTTATTCAGCTTGCCTAGGGCAGCCAGAAGTTTTAGAAGTTAAACCCCAAAAAGCTACCCTTGGCGTCAGTGGATATAGGTTCCAGGTTTCTGTCCTTACAGAGAAAAGCTTTGTGCATGTCTATAGAGGTCTTTAGGGTCCCCAGAAGGAATGAGCCTCACTTGTTCAATAACAAGCCATTTTCTCCCTCCCTATACAGTTTAATTCAGGTCTTCACTTATGGGATCACCTGCACACAGGTGTTGATCTCTGGTGCTGTCTTGTGGGAGATGCAAACTATAAGATTTATATTGTACATGTATCTTTCTCTACATGCATAGGCTTTACTGGATATTATTTTTATAAATTCCCTTTCTTTCCATTCTCATTATTCTTTTCTTCAAAAGCTCCTGTTAAAGAGAAACTATTTCTTTTAAGTTTTACCCTTTATATTGATTATTTTTCTAATATTTTATTTCTAGCTATCTTTTCTCAAACATATCTGGAAGAATTTCTCACCTCAATTTTCCAACTCACTAATTTTCACTTTGCCAGTAGCTCATGAGAATTTTAATTAAAAAATGAGCTTTGGATAGCTGATGTAAGGTCTGACATAATATAATTTGTATTGTTAATGTTATTTTAAAAATAATCATTTGTCAAAAAGAAAAATTATGTGATTAAATTTATTTTTTGTCAAAAAAAGACTATTATTTAGTAACTCTTTGTTCATATATTTATAACTTCAACTTGGATAGCTACAATTCATGGTGAATGGCTACATATTTTCCCAGACATTCTCTTCATGTGGGTAGGTTGGGCTTCCTCACACTATGCTGGTCTCACAGTCATTGGATTTCTTACACAGCTGCTGGCTTCTACCAGAATGAGCTTTCTAAGAGACCCAGGCAGAAGCTACAAGGGTATGCATGAATTAGTCTTGGAAGTCACTCAGTGTCATTTCAACTGCATGTTTTTGGCAGAAACAAGTAATAAAGATGCCTCAGATTTGGGGGGAAAGGACTACACGACCACCATGCTAGAAGATGTAAAGGGATTTATGTGTGTATGCATGTAATTTTTAGTACTTGGCATTTCTTTCGGAAAACTTTTTCAAATGTTTATTGAATCTTTATAAATCATGAAAAGAATTCTCACGTTGCTATGAATGTTTTTTTTTTTTTAATTGCAGGAAAATCCCGAAGAAGGAAGGGCCAGTATTTACAAATCAGTGATCATCAATACTTCTAAGGAGATGATGTGCTTCAGTGACTATCCCATCCCAGATCATTACCCTAACTTCATGCACAACTCCCAGGTCCTGGAGTATTTCAGGATGTATGCCAAAGAATTTGACCTTCTAAAATATATTCAATTTAAGGTAGAGAATTTTGAGGGTACCTTTGTGTTTGAAGTTGTTTGTCAAGTAAATGAGTAATGTGGTTTCATTTAACAATGTTTATTTACAAAATTAGCTTGATATGCGCGTTATCTGATTACTCTACTCTTTGTCCTCTCTCTATCTGAAATATAATAATTCAAAGTTCTCTTATATAATTTGGCTACAGTTACAGGAAGCCACCCACCAGAGTGCTTTAATTACCTTCATTTTACAGTATCTTATTACAATCAAACAAATGAGGGGAAATGCTTCCCCAGCTATAGAAGGGAACTAGCAGGTATGAGGACCTGTGTCTACAACTTTTGCACTACTGCCCCTTTATACTTTCTGCAGTACTTTTCAGTTCATTATTTTTTGTAATCACCACAACAACCCAGTGAAGTGGTTATTGGGAAGTTGCAGAGGGAAGAACACTGAATTGGGGAACAAAAACCTGAATTCAGGTCCTTGATCTACCACTAATTAACTTGTGATGTTAGTCAAGTTCCTGAACTTAAATTTGTCTTAACTTCCTTGTTTGTGAAACAAAATAATTGCACTAGATCACTTCAGTGGTTCCTTCCTCCTGTAAAGTCTTCACGATTTTTCTATAACTTCTAACTGAGACCATAAAAGAACAGATATTTCTGAAAGCTGGCAAAGGGCCCAAACTGTGTGCCTTCTGATCATTCTGCTAAGTCATGCTTTTCTCTGTTACATAATCATAACATTGGACTATCCAGTGACAACTTCCAAAATCAGTCATTTACAGCCTGGTGGGGTTTCTCTTTACTTGTTTAAATAACACTGATTGAACAAGTTTGTTCTGACACTCTAAACAGGGAGGGGTGCAAAGGCAAAAATAAATGAATAAATAAATCAGTAACTTTACATTTCAGCTAAGGAGACAGAAAAATAAATAGAAATCTTAGTATAAATGTAAGTAATAAAAATAGAGAATGACTGGCTGGTAAACGCTATAGAGATTTATACATTTATACATTGCAGAAGGGAGATGTTGAACCATCAGGGCACAAGGCATTAGGTTCCAGGGAAGTTTTTCTTAAAGGATATGGTGTCCCAGCTATATCTTGAACGGTGAGTAGGATCCTGCCAAATGAAGAAGGAATAAAAGGGTGATCCAGGCAGAGGCCCCAGCCTGTGTGGAAGAGCGTGAAGGAGAAGTATAAGTAGTGCTGGCAAGGGCACAGCTGGAAACTATGAGCCCACCCGGACAATATGGCCGTAAGCCCTAGGAGCACACAGTGTTTCCCTGGGCTGAGGAGAGTAACTCATATTATTTTTATTTTTTTTAACTAAAGCTAAAAATTATCCTACTGACTGTCCCAACTCACAGCCTCTTTCTTTATAGTTACTTGTAAAATGGGCATTTATGGGAGGGAGCCAAAGAGGGATTCATTTATGTAAAGTGAGATCCACTGAGATGTTTTCCTCTCCACCAGGAAAAGAAGCCCTATAGCTCAGTCACGTGTTTCAGGCTAGTCAGTGTGAGCAGCACTTGGGTAAGAGCCCATCATGGGGTCTTGGATTTCTGAGGGTCAGGAGAGGCACTGGCACTTTATGTGTGGACAGTCACACAACCACAATAGAAACCTAGGCATTATTCAGGTTTCACAGCACCTTGGGGCATGGACCAGGAGACCTAGTGACTGCACTTTTCTAGAAGTAGAGAAGAGTACATTAGTCTGCCAACTCTATTTTATCTATTCTTCTTTGTGGAACTTTTCTCACTCTGACCACAGCCCAAAGTGAAACAGTCCTTATTTGTGGAGTATGAAGATCAGATATCCCTGTATGGGCCCCATTATGTGGTAGTGCCTGTGATATCAGCCCTTTGTGTGACATTCTGCAAGGAGAGTCATGTCCGTGGAGCTGTCCATGTATAGGCTGTGGTTACAGTCCTCTGTGGTTTTCACTTCTTTTCTCAGACCACTGTGTGCAGTGTGAAGAAGCAGCCCGATTTTTCTACTTCAGGACAATGGGAGGTGGTCACTGAGTCTGAAGGGAAAAAGAAGAGGGATGTCTTTGATGGAGTCATGGTTTGCACTGGCCATCACACCAATGCTCACTTACCCTTAGAAAGTTTCCCTGGTGAGTAACCTACAAGGAAGGAAGACCCTTGACCTATGTTTATGACCTGACCACTCAGGAACGAGGGGATTATGGTCTGAGTGATTCTTTCTTAGGGATGATATAAAGATTACACTAATTCTGCATGTTCCCCTGAAAAATATTGGGGTAACTTGTCTTATTGCCATTGGGGGTACAGATAATAGTAATCTTGGAAATCAGAGAAAAATTAGAGGTCTACCTACTTAGTTATACAATGACTTCAGTTTTATTTAAGATCAAAAGAAAGAATGTAGAGTTCTTGAAAAGCATAGGGTTGAATGAGGAGTTTTTTTAGCATTTGAGAAAACAAATGCTTAACTTCCTTAAGTTTCTAAGGAAGAAAGGAAAGCTTCAAGAATTTAATTTCAGTTTTTGCCTGGATTTGCATTTTCATTTTGGAAAAAAATACACTTTTTGTAAACTCTAAAGCAGTGTTTTTTCAATCTTTTTTGTCTCATGGCACACTTGAACCTATAGTTAAACTTCCACAACACACCTAACTTATGTTGATCAAAAAAAAAAAAGTCTACTAAATGTAGAATATAATGTATTAATACAATAACTAATAAAATGTGGTGAAGGCTATGTTAACCAGTTTCATGAAAGTATTTCAAATTGTATATAAAATCAGCACATTGTACCCCATAATTGCATTAATATACACAGCTATGATTTAATAAAAAAAAAGTTAAAAAAAGGAATATATGTACAGCACTTTGAATTTCTTTTGAAAATAATTAATTAATGATGTTTAAAATTTTTCATGGCACACCTAAGATCTTCTTCACAGCCTGTCAGTGTGCCATGGCATACTGGTTGAAAAAATCAATGCTTTAGAGTATAAAAAATATATATTCTAGGACGGTGCCTGTGGCTCAAAGGAGTAGGGCGCCAACCCTATATGCCAGAGGTGGCGGGTTCAAACCTAGCCCCTGCCAGAAACTGAAAAAAAAAAAAATTATATATATATACATATATATTCTAATTGAAATGGGAATAAGTACTTAAAGGGATGAAAAGACAAAAGAGAATGAAGGTTTTCTGAGGAAGTTTTGCCATATGAGTCTACAGATCCAAAATACATACAGATTCCAAGATAAGCATACTACTTATGATAACAAAATCACAAAGTCTTACTTTAAGGCTATGGAAAAGTAAGCCAAAATATTCAGAAAGACAAAAAAGTAGCTGAGTAAAGGAAGAATATGTGCTTGCACTTTAAATTCTACAAAAAGATTGAGTGCTCTGACAAATGATATACATCATGTGAACCACCACCCACTTAATATTTTCCCTTCTCTTTCAGGAATTGAAAAGTTCAAAGGACAGTACTTCCACAGTCGAGACTATAAAAACCCAGAGGGATTCACTGGAAAGAGAGTCATCGTCATTGGCATTGGGAATTCTGGAGGGGATCTGGCTGTGGAGATCAGCCACACAGCCAAGCAGGTTGGAATCAATAAATTCTTTTGCTTCACTCTTGCTTTATTCTCACCAAGCAAGTTGCAGGTGGACCCAGCAGAGAGCATGGACACCTGCACATAGGCCATCAGTAATAGTAGCAGGTGTAGGGCTTGGTTTCATGGCCTCATTTGGTAGCATGATTGATACAGTGGAGGTGTCAAGGTTACTCCTTAACAGTTAGAGTTCTGTTACTCAGTTGGCCTCAGGCTATGGAATTAGATGATGGCCACAGACTGTGCTGGTAGATTCTAGTCAGCCACCTTCTGGTAGTGTGCCTCTGGCTTTGATAAAGACCAAGTAATTGGTGGGAGAGCTTGTTAGAATGTAGCATTTAGAGTGTGGATCTTCTATAAAGGAAAGCCTTTATAAGATGGTGATCTTTAAAAACTTCACTTCTAGGCTGGTGGGTGAATTTTTCCTTTCATTCCTCAAATGGAAAGAAGCAGCAATCTAATCTTTCCAAAGACAATGTGAATACTAGCATAAAGAGCATCCACATGATAGCACATACAAGCAGCTCACCCCAGCCTTAGCATACAGTTATGTAACCAAGAATGACATTCATTCTAAAGCAATTTTTATCTCTTTGGTTTTCTGTTTTGTTTGTTTTGGGTTTTGTATCATAGATTTTAAACTGGGAAGAAAGCATCTTCACTATAAATTCTTGTCATTATTATGTTTTTGTTGTTTATCCCTTTAAATGTCTGGTTGTTCTTCAGTAACTAATTAAGCTGTGCTTCTCTACAAATATGCCCTAAATTATTATTGTTTCAAATAGAAGCTTGAATACTGCAACTCTGCTAAATGACCCTTATTCAGCAAGTTTATTCCAATAATACTTCATAGTACTATCTGGTACATAACCACAAAAGTGATTTCATATGCTACTCCAGGAATTAATTCAACAAAAATTTATCAGTAAATAATTACATAAAGAGAAAGGGTAAAAACACACATTGGTCTTATAGTACAAAAATGCACAAGTTATGCAGTGAGGACCCATGGTAAGAGCCTTCTTTAAAATATCATTGGCTTCAACTGGGTCAGTTCTAAGGGAGCTAGGCCTTACTTGCCATAGGGAACTGCACATTGCCAAAAAATAAAACATTGTGAGTGGATGGGGATAAGGTAGCTGTGGACTGCAGAAAGCTTCGGAAAATGCACAGCAGAAGTATATGTCCATAGCGGGGGCACACCATCGCACCACTACTGAGAGCTGAAGAAATTCAGTTTGGGGGTTGTAAGTTTTTGCTTACATATTAAATTGTATTAATGAGAAGTTGTTTATAAATCACAGTTTTTAAATGGACCTATACATTTCAGTGTATCAAGGAAGTTCTGGAATAATTTTTGTGGTATAATGTTTTTGTAAAGAGAAAACATCCCTTTCTTACAAGATTAACTGCATCAAGACTAGATTGATTAAACAATTTTCCTTACTTTTGTCTTATAAATCCAGTTTGTCTTATAAGTATATTGTTTGCTTAAAACCAGGTATAGATGAAAAACTGTAATAAAAATTATGACAGCCACTAAGCATTTATTAAGTGCAGTTAATTCTCACAGCCTTGGGATGTGTGTATTATTGTCACTATTTTATAAATAAGAAACCTTTCAACCAAGGATCTGAGCATTTTCATTGTTCATCAAAAGTTAGACAGTCTGTACACAAAACCATTCTGTAGGCATAGCTAGACCTTGTATGCTCTTTCAACTGTGATGTATAAAAGCACATAATTATCGCAGTGCTTAAAGCCACTCAAGGTGAGAATCCATTTGTGAAGTAAAGGGTTATTCCTGTGTAGACAGGTCATCTCTTTACATGAGACCTTAGGCAAAAGACCACGAAGTAATGTACTTAACGTATTTTACAAACCATCTGCGCTTTTATAATGTAGGAAGAGTGGTACTTTTAACCAAGTTATTGAATATTAAACCTTTATCAGCTTTTTAATCAGAGAGGATACATAAACACCATCCAGCTTCCTGTTGTTCTACTAATGATCTTAATTATTTTTCCCAGTAAGTAATCAATAAAACATTTCTTAAACACAGGATTTGGAGTCAGTCAGACCTGGGTTGTCATTTCAGTTCTGTCACTTACTAATTGTGTGATCTCAGGCCAGTTATTTATCTTTTCCATACCTCTCACTCATAGAAAGGGATAACGATGCCATCCTCAAGATGTTGTGATGCTGTTTAGATGAAAATATAGACAAAGGACCCAGCTCAGTGACTTCCACATCACAAATCTCAACAAATGGAAGTGATAATAACGTGTTGGGGAGACTAAAAGATGTATACACTATTTTGCCTTCCACCCTTGGGAACATATATTTAAAGAGACAGAAATTAAGAATGTAGAAAGTTTAAAATTAGTGTAAATGATAGTGTAAATATCAGAGGTTTTGGTAACAATGCAAACAATGTCAATGGCAAAAAGACCGAGGGTTTCATAGTAATAATCTCCAGTTGCTTTCAGCTTTATCAGTCCACGATCTTTAATGAGTTCTCTCCATTCTCTAAACTAAAGAAGTGTTCTAAACTTTCTCTAGTTTAGAAAAAGAAAAGAGAGAGAAAATTGTCAACCTGAATGGTCAGTGGGGTCTACAAGGAGGTGGCAGAATTCATCTGAATTTTAAAAATGAGTAAGCTATGGAGAAGTAGGAGGAGAGAGGATTTTTCAGGTAGGCAGAGTAAAACATACTTTTGGACAGTGAATATACCTATGTGGCTTCAAGTTTTGTGTTTGGGAATGAAAATGGCAGGAAGCAAATAAACAAAAAACACTGTGCAGGGATTAAAAAGCTAGACTTTATGAGTTTGAACTTAATCTTGTAGAAAATAGGGGTACATTTGAAGGTTTATGAGCAAGAGAGACAAAAGCAAACAATTTCTCCCATGCCCCAGGTTTTTCT
Source organism: Nycticebus coucang (assembly GCF_027406575.1). Taxonomy (NCBI): domain Eukaryota; kingdom Metazoa; phylum Chordata; class Mammalia; order Primates; family Lorisidae; genus Nycticebus; species Nycticebus coucang. The sequence goes on along the minus strand of NC_069784.1, from coordinate 51,461,753 downwards.
CAGCACCAGGAGAGGGGCTTGGATCCTGAATCGTGTAGCAGACCATGGATATCCTTTTGATGTGATGTTCTATTCTCGACTTAAATATTTTGTGACAAAGATTTGTAGTCAATCAGTTCTAAACACATATTTGGAAAGAAAGTTGAACCAAAGATTTGACCACGAAATGTTTGGCCTGAAACCTAAACACAGGTAAGTTCCCAGATGGGAGTGGAGTGGTAAAGATCTGGGCATAAGAAAAAAGACTGGGTTCACAGATGCTAATCATATAGCTACCTCTATCCAGACATTAAGAAAACCCACAGAATCTGAGATCAGCTTTCTGCCTTGTCCCCCCACAGAAGCCCAAGATATATTGATCTGTAGGTTGTCAATATATGATTCTCATCGGCATTGCCGTTTTCTCATTCCCCCAGGTACTGGTCCTCTTGACATTATGCCCGACAACAACACAATAGTAGTGAGAGTGGCACATCGTTCATTCATTCCTCCAAAAACACTGATGCCTGTTAAGATTCACGAAACACAGAGAGAAAAGATATTAAAAGTGATAGTAATACAAATAATACTTTTCTGAAGACTTTCTATAAGACATAAATGAGTTACACCCATTATCTCACTTAAACCTCCCAACTACCCTATTGATTGATACTACGTTTAGCCCCATTTTACAGATATAAAAAATTAAGACTTAAAGAAACTAAGTAATTTGCCCAAGGGCAGCACAAGTAACAAATGTTAGACTCAAAAAATGGCTCTTACCTTAAATACTCTAATGAGAAGACAACAGTGTGTAATAAATGAATAGGGTGCTATGAACATATAAAAGATGGGTTCCTCAAAGAGCCAGGGACGGAAAACATTTCTAAAGGCTGATTTTAACCTGCCACCTCCGGTACATGGGACCGGTGCCCTACTCCTTGAGCCACAGGCACCACCCCCCTAAAGGCTGATTTTAAATTATTTTTTCCCTTAAACTTTTTATTTTTGGAAATTTTCAGATGTACAGAAAAGTTATAAAATAGTAAGCACAATGAACCCTTCACCTGGATTCACCTACTGTTAACATTATCCTTCACCTATCTTCACCTATTATTAACATTTGCTATATTTGCTTTCTCTCCCCCCCAAAGATGGACAGATGCACATATGTATATGATATTACAACCATAAGTACATATTTTCTTCTGAACCAACAGTTGAGAGTAAATTGCAGTCATTGAGACACTTTACCTTAAATACTTCAACATATGTTGTCAAAGAAAAGGGGTAGTCTTCTACATAACCATAATACAATTACCACACTTGGGAGGTTTAGCATTGGTAAAATATGGTATATAGTATCTAGTGTACCAGCATATTCAAATTTCCCTAGTTATACCAATAATATTTTTATAGCCTTTTGGGTTTTTTTTTTTTTTAATCCAGGGTCTTGTCAGGTATCAGTTACACCACTGCACTTAGTTGTTATGTCTCTTTAACCTCTCTTAATCAAAAATAATTCTCCATTCTTTTTTTTTTTTTGACATGGGGTTTTCTTTTTAAGAATCCAAGGCATTGTTTTATAGTCTCTAAATTTGGACTTTCATAGCTCTTTTTCCTTTATTATATTCATTTTAAATATTTTTGGCACACATACTGCATACATGATGTTGATCTTCTTGGCAGATTACATCAGGAGCCACATGTTATGTCATTTTATTCCGTAGTAATGATGCTAAATGTGATCACTTGAATATGGTGGCATCTGCCAAGTTTTTCCAGTATAAAGATTTTTTATTCCTTTTAAGTTAATTAGTGGTGAAATATTTAGAGAATGTGTTTCCCAAAAACCTTATACCTATTTTAGCATATACATCTTAGGTGGCTACAAAATAAATTGAGGTTTTATGGAATAATAAGAGATAGCCAAATGAGTAGGGACGGGGAATAGCATTCTAAACGCAAAATCTTGAGATAGCAAAAAATATATACTGTGCTCTGGGACCTGTGTTTAGTCTGATATGGCTGGACTACATGGCAATGGTACAAGAGGGATTGAATCTCCAGGCTTGTCAGATATGAAAACGTTTGTATGCTCTGAAAAATTAAGAATCTAAAATGAAGACAGTCTCAAAGCCATTCAAAGATGTTAAGCAAAGTGAGGGACATAATACTGAATACGTTTTAGAGTGACCATTCTAAAAATGGTGTGGAAGAGGGATGGACCAGGAGGCTCTAAAGACAACTGTAATTGTCCAGGTGAAATAGGGAGTAGATAAAACTATGATGGGGGATGTCAGGGGAAAAGGATAAAGGCTTGCTGACCAGAAGCTTCAACTCACACTTTTGTGACTCAGGCAACTGTGTGGATGGTTAAAGAAAAGGACTAAGTTTTGAGCATTCTAAAGAAAAGCAGAACAGAATCTACCCAAAGGTTAAAGTCAACATAACTAAATGTAACATGTCAGTAATAGTTGTTTAAATGTACAACATTCCTAAGGCTAGGCTAACTTTGTCTGAAGATGATGGGTTGAGGAATCTGAGTTAATTTAGGGTCGAGGAATTAAGACCTCTTTTTAAAAAGATCCAAAATATTGGAAACATGCCTTATTAAATACTATGTAACAAGCCCAAAGTATCCCAAGTGAATTCATTGAAAACTACTTTGGTATAAATTCTAAAATCCTGGTTTGTGTAACATTGGGCAATCACTTAACTTTTCTAGGCCCCAGTTTCCTCATTTATGAAACTTGGACGATGATACCTGTCTTGCCCCCTTCATAAGTTAATGAATACAAAAACAACTTATAAGTTGTAAATTGCTACATACACATATATGTAATTTATTACACAGTTTGGAAACTGATGTTCTAAATCTAGCTCTTGGGCATTTGAAACTAGGAAGACTAAATAGATTATTGATAGTTTAGTTCTTCCAGACTTCTTGATATGCGGATAGAAACCAGTGGCCTGTGGCTTCATCATTATCACAGAACATTACTGTTACTTGATGAACCATACATGCAAATAGACTCTTAACTCCTCGGTAAGACTCAATAGAGTCCTCAATAGATTCCTCAAATGGACTCTTTTTCCATCACTTCTCCAACATCCTCCCTTTCATTGCCACCTGGCTTCAACTTCAGCTCTGAGATCTTGATCTGGACCAAGCTGGAATAAATTAGACCTTTCCCAAATGTCATGGATAGATGGAAGGGGAGACCATTGGTGCGTTGTTTACCTCCACCAAAGCAGAACTTTACTTACGTGACACTCATTTTTCTCCCTTTGTCCCTCCCTCCCTTTCCCTCTTTCTTTCTCCTTCTCTTGGTTGTTATCACTTACAGAGCTCTGAGTCAGCATCCAACAGTAAATGATGACCTGCCAAATCGTATAATTTCTGGCTTGGTGAAGGTGAAAGGAAATGTGAAAGAATTCACGGAGACAGGTGCCATATTTGAGGATGGCTCCCACGAGGATGACATTGATGCTGTTATCTTTGCCACAGGCTATAGCTTTGCCTTTCCTTTTCTTGAAGATTCTGTCAAAGTGGTCAAGAATAAGATCTCCCTCTATAAAAAGGTCTTCCCCCCTAACCTGGAAAGGCCAACTCTTGCCTTTATAGGCTTGATTCAGCCCTTAGGAGCCATTATGCCCATTTCAGAGCTCCAAGGACGCTGGGTCGCTCAAGTATTTAAAGGTAAGTGACTATACAAATTGACTACTTTATTAGTTGATGATAAATTTAATTCTGTTTATGTGATTGCTTTTAAATAGCTAGAGACTGTATGTATGATTATTATATGTAATAAAAGTGCTCAGCATGAAGTTATTCCTGGAAAATTTACTTTTGAGTTAACCAAAACTAGTAATTTATAACCACGGACATACATCAGAATCACTTGGGAAATTTTTCCAAATTAGGCATGCTTTGAGCCCAGTCCTTTAAGCCTGGGGTGGGACAAGCTTGAGATCTTTAAGAAAAATATTCCCCAGTGATTCCAGTGTGCACTCCAGATTAGAATTCATTCATCTAGGTTTTAGACAACTCCACATATACATACTTGTGAAGTAAAAGAAATGTATCTACTTTCATTATAGAGAAAGTCAAATATAGAAATTTATCTACTTACATTATAGATAGTCAAATATAGAAATTATCTCTCCTCTTTCAGTTTTGGCCAGGAGTATATAAAAACAAACTTTGGCATCTGGGATTATAGTCTCAATGAGTCAACAGAATGATATGGCTCCATAATTAAATCTTTCATCATTAAAACATTATAATGTTCCTGGACTATTATAATTGTTCTTGTCTAAAGTGGTCAGACTACACACAAAGACATATTTTTGAGATGCAGCTCAAATGCATTAAGTACGAAGAAAGAGAATAATGGATTAGGGGATTTGAAAACATGTCATCTAGAGTACAGTGAAGGAGTTGGAGAGGTTTCCTGGAGAAGACAAGATTTGGGAAAGGTAGGAAGGGACAACCCATGAAAGAAGGGGTTAGATTTACTCAGGGAAGTGAAGTTTTGAAGGCTGCACAATATCAGTTTAATATTAAGAAAATACCCAGAAGTTTCTTCCTATCAGCCAGTGCCATTTCAAGATGAAATGGGCTGCCTCTGAAATTGTGAGGAGTCTAAGCAGAATAGGAAAAGGATGCCAGTGACCGGACAGCCATTGGGCCGGCAAAGTATGGTGTAGATTCAAGCCTCAGAATAAGGAGAAACTAGATCACCTTTAAAAGAAGAAATTTATTGATTCTATTTTGTTATAATAAAATTTGCTATGATCACTAATATTTTATTTAAACTATTCAGGGTTCCTGTTGGAATTACAGCTTTCTCTTCCCTAATGAACATCTGTATGGTAACAGAAGAAAGAAACAATTAGTGTTAGAGTTGATAGATCAAAAACTTTTCTGAATTTTCCCAAATTTCTATCATTTCTCAACTCCTTCCAAACTATCCAGTAGCTTGGTGGATGACATGTACTACTTGAGAGCACTAGACAAGCAATCTAATGCAAACAACCCATTAGGTTGGTTTGATTCTAGTCATATGAAATGGATCTTTTAATTGGGTCGATTAAGTAAGGGGAGAAAGGTTAACTAAAACAGGTCACAGCATCTTAGTATACTTCAAGTGACTGAGACTTTTTCAGGACCAAGTGCCACAAGTGAACTGCTGAGAGGAAAAGGGAAACAAACAAACAAACAAACCTGAGTATTTGGAAGAAGCTATGGGATTAGGGGATTTTAGGGGAAATATACAAAAAGCTCAGTTTCCTGTGCAAGCAGAAGCCTAGTGCAGATTCCTCCAGCTTTCTTCTAGTATCTGCAAAGAAGAAATCTTCAAAAGAATCACCATAACTTTACCAAATTTCCAATAGGAACCTGAATGTATTCTATTCACGGCTCGCGTGTCTACCTACCAAATCAATGCCTTTCTCATTCCTGCATTCTGCCTTTACTGTGACAGTTCTAAACCTTTATGAACAGCTGCTTTCTCTCATTCTTTCCTGTCTGTCCAACAAACCCTATCCCTTTCCCTACTCTGTCCCTCCCCTACAAAGCCCCATTTTCCTTCTGACTCTGTTCTATGGAATTACTGTTCTCTTGTCAAGAATATATTCCACCCTTTTCTAGAACACTGGACTCACTTCTTCTTTTGACTGAAATCGAGTTTCTTTTTCCTATGCCTCTTTTGCAGCCCTCACTAGTGTTCTATGTTCATCTGGCAACTTTCTTTCCTTGAAAACTGTTATCAGGTTATGACAGTTCTCTGGATCACAAGAAGGCATTATATCACAGCATGGCATCCCCAGCGTGTTACTCCACAAACTGGCTGCAACCTGCAATTTTAGGACCATCTTTCACTTGTCTTCCCTGTATATCCAACAGTCTTCTAGACACACTGGATAATGTGAGCAGCAATGGGCAATAAGTCCTCAGTTCTCCCTGCAAGTAATAGGAGTTTCTAAAAGGACAGGGAAGTCCTGACCATGGAGTGGGGGGAATCACTAATACTTATGCAAAATTAGAGAGAAATGACAGAAAAAATCAAGTTCTTGGACCTCTAAGTAGTTCAGAAGGCTTGAAAATAAAGTGCTATAGGAATGAAGGAAAAAGAAGCTAGAGATAATCATAGAGGTGATAATAAGAAAATCGCTGAGTGCCATGCAAAAAAGTCTGCATTTAATGTTGGCAGTAGAGAACCACTGAAGGATTTTAACTGGGAGAAGAGTTAAATCAGATTTGTAATTTAGAAGCTGTACTAGAGGGGAATAGCATGGGAGTGTTTCAGTTAAGAGTCTATGGTAAAAGTCCAAGTAACAACAATCTAAAGGAATAGAAGGAGACAAACGCAAATGAGATGATACAGGTGAATTTGAAGGATTCAGTGACAAAATGCATGTTGAGGGTGAGAGAGAGAAATATGTCTGTTCAGGTGCTCCAGACATTAATTTAGATTGGGAATATATGTAGCGGAGCAAGATATCAAGGAGAGATGAGAAATCTGGTAAAAACAAAACAAACAAAAAACCAGTGTCTAAACAAGGAAATGCTGCAATAACAGAATTTATGAATTAAGAGAGAACTGCACCACAGGGTATTATATACCTCTCTTTCTCCCCATCCCCATCTATAAGGTTTTTTGTTATTTTCTTTTTGTAAATGCATTGGCTGCCTCTTGAAACCGATAAACAGATGTCTTCCCCCCTAACATTCCTAACTAATAGAAGTAAAACTTACGGTTGTGCTATGAGAAGTAATTTGGAAGTCAACCCTCAAAATGTGTTTCTTGAGCATCCAAGAGACCTGTGATTAATCTCAGATGAAGGATTTCAGGGCTTCCTCATTGATAAATGAAAATAAGTAATAATGCCCACAGCTAAAATGAGAAAACAAATGAAAAAACACAGAAGCCTTGTTTGGAGTCTTGCATTTCCTGAGTCCCATATTCTATGAGGGGCACACCAGGATATTTAGTAGAGTGTGCTGTGCCCAGGGAAGGGCAACCAAGATGGCAGAGAATGGGAAACCAGTTCTATGGGGAATTTGTGCCATTTAGCCTGATAATGGGAAGGATGAAGGAATTATAACAGTTGTGTTCAAAAGTTTCAAAGGCTGTCATGTGTTCAGATTAAACTAGGTTGGGCCTAGCTCTGCCTCTGAGGCTCCAGAAGGCAGAGCTAGGCCCAACGGTGTGGGTTGCATAGTGGCATATTTGGGGGCTAACACAAGGAAGAATGTTCCAGCAGCTAGAGCACCCAAATGATTATATCATCTCCTCAGAAGGTAATACATCCCTAGTACCAGAGATGTTTAAGGAGAAATGAAATACTCCTTGATTAGAGTATTTATAGAGAGAAGGGTTGTATTAGGTGAGATGTATTCCCTTTCTGAAATTCTATATTCCAGAATTTTATGAAGTAACACCTTAGGATTGGTTGTGGCTATACTTTTCTACATGGCAGAGTGCCTAGATAACTGGGCATAAATCTGCTTAAGTTTGTTTTTATTGACTTAAATATTATTCTACCCTTAAGCTTGTTTTTATTGACTTAAATATTATTCTCCCTCTATCTAGCCCTGTCCTTGGTATAAAATTCCTACTTCTGGAACTGTTTGTGCACTGGTGCTTAAATTTATCTATCATGATTGGGTATCTTGAGTTACCCTTGGCTTTACCCCCCTCATTCTTTCCAAATAAAAAAGTTTAGAAATGAGGCTTATCTTCCATAGGACTGTAGGTATAAAATGTGATTGAGAGCTTATTTTTTACTTCCTTCTCTCTCTGTGATATAAAGCCCCTTTGTTGTCAAGAGCACAGATGTGGGTGTTTCCCCATTTCCCAGCCCTTTCGCTTTGTACCTCCTTGTCCACATACTTTTAAGGCCATTTATCATTGTTTCATGTCCCTCTTCCATTTCCTAATTGAAAGACTACATTAGGAGGAGGAAGGTGTTTGGTTGGAAGGAAGGCAGAGTAGGAGAAATGTCTTCCAAAAACAAAGTAGAAAAAAGTAAGCTACCTGATGTTACTACCATTGTGTTGAGGAGGTGGTAGAATAAGACGGTCCAGTGAATTGTAACCCACTTGAGTACAGAAAACCATCCTGTATTTCTTTGAATTTTCTTTAAGATAGTAATTGTTAATATAATTATTGTTCCTACCAAGGTAATTTTACTTAAAATTTTGATTTTTTCCTTAGGGCTAAAGACATTGCCTTCACAAAGTGAAATGATGGCAGAAATATCTAAGGCTCAAGAGGAAATAGAAAAACGGTAAGAAATTCTCTCGGGAAGATACATGGCTATTTTTTTACTATTTCCTTTCTTTCCTTTTTCTTTTTTCTTTTCTTTTTTATTTTTTAGACAGAGTCTCATTCTGTCACCCTCCATAGAGTGGTGATCTCAACTCTTGGGCTTAAGCGATTCTCTTGCCTCAGCCTCTCCCAAGTAGCTGGGAAGGTACCACAATGCCTAACTAGTTTTTTCTATTTTTGGTAAAAAGGGGGGGTCTTACTTTTGTTCAGGCTGAACTCAAGTGATCCACCTGCCTTGGCCTCCCGGAGTGTTAGGATTACAGGCATGAGCCACCTCACCCAGCCTCTACTAATTTCTTAGTAAGAGGAATATTGCACTACATTTATTAATAGCTTCCTTATGTTAGTTTAAGGATTTAGATTATATTTTGAATAAAAAGGGAATAATAGTTTGTGATACAATAGAAAAATAGCATCAGTAGTTTGAATATGAATGGGAAAGAAGAGAAAAGCTTTTAAAAAGTCTTTAAAATCCTATGTTTAGGCCCTAAAAGGAAATGAGTAGGAAGAGCACCTGGAGAGCAAATCAGGCATATTCTTTTTACAAGGATTACCTGAAGTGCTAGCAGAGCTGCCAGAGGAAGAAAGAGTAACAGTGAATTCAGGAGAGGTAGATGTGGTCATATCACAAATTTATAGGTAGATTCACAATCCACAGTGGCCACTTTGCTGGCTGTTATGTCGTGTCATGTGACAGCACTCTCAGGTCACAGGGCCCATGGTGTGAACAGTACATGATTTGAGAAGATAGTGAATCTGCCAGCAGCTTGGTGCTTTGGTAAGCATAGTGGTTTAGCGGCTTAAATTTCAGAACATGAGCCCAGTCACTGGCTGTTTTTCATTTGGACAAAGTGGAAGTTGACATAAGTTCCTAAATCTCTGTAGAAAAGCTATAGGCATAATCACTTCAGGCTTAAAAAGGTGGCTGTCGTCAATCAATTAGACTAGCATAATTCTGCCCTACCTGGGAAGAGGAGAAAGTAAATTTTATTTAACCCTAGTACCCTTTCCAGGTACTCTTCCTATTTTCCTAAATCCTTTCACTGCCAAACTTCTGTAGCAAATTTTCTATATTCTATGCTCTATAAATTCTCACTTTTTACTCTGTCCTAAGCCTCCTGAATTGTAACTTCCATTGTTACTCCTGAAACAGCTCTCTTATAGGTAATCTATGACTAACTCCACTTTCTTTTCCCTACTTGTTTCCACTGCTGAGTCTGGTGCTTTTAAACATTTCTTCCTTCTTAGTGTTTTCTTTTCTTTTCTCTGCTGGCACTAAGAAATCTTACTTCAACTTTCCTCCTCTCTTTCCTTTGACTTTTTTCTAACCACTTTGGACTGTGTGTGGTCCCCAAGTGTATAATTTAACCTTCATTGTGGGGCGACTATGTGTACATATTGTTTTATATGTATGAGCTTAATCCTCATAATAATCCTACAAGGCAGGAACTAGTGAATCTCTTGTGAAAACTTCATGAGTACTATAGATGTTAACCTACTGCTATGGGATAAATAAATGCATGCCTACGAACCCTGGAGCCAACATAACGTCCATAAGGGAAGCTGTCACACTCTTTCTTGTCTTCCCTTGTCTTCTAAATCTGGTCCCATTTCAACAAATTCCTACTTGAACATCTACCCTGTTTCCCCAAAAATAAGACAGTGTCTTATTTTAAGGTGTGCTCCCAAAGATGCGCTAGGTCTTATTTTCCTGTAAGTAGGTCTTATTTTCAGAAGATGTCTTATTTTCGGGGAAACAGGGTATCAGCTCCTCTGGATCTCATTAGTTCTACCTTAAATTTATTTTCTGTCATTTTTCCCTATACTTGCTCTTAGATTCCTCAACCTCAATTAGCCTGACCTGGATTTTTTTCTAACTTCCTTTCTGTCCCACTGTTCTTTGTTTTCATTATAGGAAGTAACCCCTTTCCCCTCCACATATATATCACTGTTAATCACATTTCTCCCCTAAAAAGTCCTTTTACTTCTTCAAAGCTGAACTTGATGTAACCATCCCATCTGGCTCCATTTGTAGGGCCACTTCCGCTTGTGAGAATGTCATCCTCCCTCATCCTTTCAGGTTTCCAAATTAACATTGGCCCTGGGAGGTCCTGTTCTGTGGTCCTTACCATTACTTCCCTCACAAAATAATTGAGGATCCCAAATAATTGGGATTTTTTGTGGTAGGCTGTCTCTTTCTCATGACATCAGTGCCTTTTATATCTGGATCTGGTGTACTTATCCCTTATCTTGTCTGTATTTCCACATTCTTTACGAACCTAACCCATGTTAGCTCTATTTTTAGTATCCCCTCTCTACATTTCTATTTAGCAGTCTAAAACCACATGATTTACTGAGAGTCTTATATTCTCCTCCACTTCATATATATCTGTTTCATCTCCTTTAAGAGAGTACAAGATCCTTAAGGACAGTAATAAATATCATACTTCCCTGTTTTCCACAGCTCCTTGAGCCAGTAGCAGGCATTCAGCAAGCGCTGATTAAATGGTTGATTGATTGATTGAGTTGTTCACAGGCCATGGCTTCTGTCTTCTCTACTTCAGATATGTGGAGAGCCCACGCCATACCATTCAGGGAGATTATGTAGATACCATGGAAGAGCTTGCTGATTTGGTGGGGGTCAGGCCCAATCTGCTGTCTCTGGCCTTCACTGACCCCAAGTTGGCGCTATGCTTATTACTGGGACCCTGCACTCCAATTCAGTATCGTCTCCAGGGCCCTGGAAAGTGGGATGGGGCTCGAAAAGCTTTCCTCACCACAGATGATCGTATCAGGAAGCCTATGATGACAAGAGTCGTTGAAAAGAATAATTCTACCATGTCAGCAATGACAATGGGAAAGTTTATGCTGGCTGTTGTTTTCTTTGCTGTAATCATGGCTTATTTTTAGCTGTCCATTGTCATTGCCCCAATTCTCTTTGGGAAGCATGGCCTAAAGGTGCCTTCAGAACCTGACAGGATTGGATGGCTCTCGCCTTCATATTACTCAGAGGTCTACTTTTATGTTTATCTCTTCTAAAAGCATTAATCCTCTTCCCTCTTTTTCTTATAGTGAAATTCCAGTTTTTCATTTATATTGATTTACCACCCTTTCATGTTCTATCATTTTTCCTTTGAATAATCCCTAGACTGTGAGCACAGGTACTGTTTTAGTCATCTTTGTGTGCCTTTAGCAGAGTTCTTGATATGCGGCAGTGCTTAATAAATGTGTGTTGTTGTTTATCATATACACTGTGGAGAGTGTAAGTCTGCATCTGTATAAGAAATAACTTGCTCTATATAAGTCTTCTTTTGATGATAGGATTTAGTTTTCTATTGAAATCTCAATCATTTTGTTTTTAATATTATAACCAAATGTATGTTTCCTGAGAGAGAAGAGAAATAATGGTCCTACAATAGTTGATAAAACAAACAGATACTTAAGATCACTAATGTGCTTGATACCTGGCCACTTTTACTCCTTTTCTCTAAGAAACATGTTTTCATTTTCTCAATAAAGAAACTACCTTCAACTTTCTAGGTTCACAGGTCATTTGAATAATGCAGCATCTGCCACCAGGTTCAATTTGGTTGAGAAGTTTAATAAATTAGCTGTCCTGTTTTTTTTGAAAACTCAGTTCCCATAATAGGATCCAATAGGACTTTATCTTACGAAATATGTTAAGTCATTGCCAACTGTTATAGTGTTTTCTACAAATGTGATTTGATTCGTTTCCCTCCACTCTAGCTTTCTCCCCTTCCCCTCTCCCTTACATGGAGTATAAGCATTTGAAGAGGTCACTTGTGTACTAATGAAGAATTGATGTTAACTAAATGTAGGGGCACTCTGCTTATACCAGCTTTTCTTACATAGCCCAGTGTAGTTCTGAAAGAGCAACTGGAATGGTAGGCAGGGGCTTGAGTTTACATCCAGGTGCTGCTGCTGATTCTGTTTTTTCTTCTGAACAGTTTTCTCTGTGTTTCATGGAGAAATTAACTAAGTGTCAGCTGTCTGGCATACTGAACTCCATGAAGAAAGGTATGAAAGTGCCAGGCAGCTGTGTGTTCAGTAGGTTTTGTACAGTATGCTTGTGAATTTCTGGATTGCTGCCTATTAATTAACAACAGGATAATTTTGAACAAATGAAAGAACAACATTAGAAATTATTATCTTTCCTAATACAAATACATATAAGGGAACTAGAAATTTGTACAATTTCCTGCCATTTTGTCTATTTAACTGTAGAATGCCTTTTGAGAATTTGAGAATTGAGATTTGGTATTTTTTCTGAGGTTTTTTTCCTTCCCTAATCCTTGTTATACTGGGAATTTATCATCTATTAAAATAGACCTAGTATTTTTTAATTTGAAGATTAACCTAGCTGAAAAGTAAGTTGAAGGTCTCTTGTTTCTTTTTAATTTCTTCGTTTAAACATATAAAATTACCTTTTTCAGTATGTAAATTTGTTGAATTAATAGTCCTTTGATAATATAACTCCTCATTATCAGCAGTAAATATCCTAGTTTCCACTTGAAATAAAAATGTGTATTATAAACATTTTGACACCCTCATTCTACTTATAATATGTAAGGTTACAAAAAAGCCATTGGTTAATTTCTAAAACAAACCAAAAGTAAGATGTATATAGGAAACTGAACTCAAAACAACTCAAGATACAAAGCCCTCATTACTTATGAATGTCTACTAATGTTTACTCTATTGTAATTTTATTATTATGCCATATCATTTTCCCAATTATATTAAATATGATTACAAAAAAATGTGTTCTTTTAGTTCCAAAGAATAAGGAAGTGCTCAAAAAGCAAACTGAATGGCAACTATCAAAGGGACACAGGAACCATCTCAAAGTGGTCTCAATGGCCAAAGCTGAAATAATTTGAGCAATAATATAAATAACCTAGTGTTGGAGTGTAACATAAAATATAAAAAATACCCATGAGTCTATACTGATATAAACGATTGAATAAATTAATAAATGGGGTTGTATAGACAAGTCTACCATACAGAAGAATTCCATCTACCCAAGGAGATGGAACATAATTCCCTACTTCTTAGTTACAGGCTGATAGAGTGACTTCCTTCCAAAGAATACAGTATGGAAAAGGGGAAAAATATTTTGCAGTAGAGAAATATGATAAACACTACCTTAGCTAAGTGATCAAGGTTAACATCAACAGTGTCATGTTGACAATACATTCCCCAGATATGATGTGATGAGAAAGTTGCTTTACCTTTGTGGTATTCCTCCTGAAGACATAACCCAATCTAGCCACAAGAAAAACAGACAAGCCCAAACTGAAGAATACTCTACAAAATACCTGACTACCTCAAAACTGTCAAGGTCATCAAAAGGGAGGGAAGTCTGAGAAAGTGTTAACAGTACCACGGAGCCTAAAGAGACTTGACACCAAAGTGTAATAGACAGAGTGTCCTGGTGTCCCAAAGGTCTCTATATTTCCTTATAAATACATAGGGAAAATCGGAGATTATAGCCAACGTACCTTTATTTACAAAATACTCATTACAAAATTTTACCAAATATTTAAAAACTATTTTTCTACATGTTGACATATAAATAGTAAAAAATACAATATGAGTTTATTAATTTTCCTATGTATGGTGAATTTTGAGACAGCCTATAGTATCCCAGACAGGATCATGGAACAAAAAAAGGACTTTAAGTAAAAATTAAGGGGTTATTAATAAAGTATACATCTTGGTTAATACTAATGTATCGTTATTGGTTCATGAGCTGTGACAAATGTACCACAGTAATGTAAAATGTTAACAATAAAGGAAATTGGGTGTGGGGTATACAAGCGCTCTTTTTGTTTTTTTCATTCTTATTAGATTTTATTTATTTATTTTTATTTTTTTATTTATTATTAAATCATAGCTGTGTACATTAATGCAATCATGGGGCACCATACACTGGTTTTATATACCATTTGACATATTTTCATCACACTGGTTAATATAGCCTTCCTGGCATTTTCTTAGTTATTGTGTTAAGACGTTTATATTCTACATTTAATAAGTTTCACATGTACCCTTGTAAGATGCACGGTAGGTGTGATCCCACCATTCACCCTCCCTCCACCCATCCTCCCCCCTCCCCTCCCCTCCCTCTCCTCCTTCCCCATATTCAAGCGTTCTGTATTATCTACTTTTCTTACATCTAAACCTATCCTAAAATAATAAATGAATACAAAAGAAGAAATCCAGAGTTTTTTGTTTCAGGATTTGACCCAGAGCTATAATTTAGAGGAATTTTCTCAGAGGAGGAAGAATATTGGGTAGTACCAATCATTTAAATCACTATGTTATTTCCATGATTACTATACAAATTAAATTTTCTAACAGAGCATAATATAACTGAAAACAGAAATTTTGCTTCCCTTGCTGATTAAGTACAAACTGTATTTGTAGAGGCAGGAAATGGTGATATAGGTGAAAAGACACAACTTCTTAAAATCACTTAGTTCTTTCTTATAGCTGAGTGTATTATGCCAGTAGTCACTATTAGCAAAATTTTAGGTATATTAAAGACAAGCACGTTCATAAATAAGGTAATTTTACTTAACACTGGGTCTGTGTCCTGTTACTTCTGTTAATGCTATATAGTATATAAACATCCTCCAGCCTGCCTGCTTGCAACATCCCCAAATGCCATGTTGTCCCGGGTTTCTGTACAAATTTTGGTGCAGCCCTCTCTTCTTGATAAATTCTCCACTTGCCCAGCTGGCTAATAGCTATATCATCATCAAGATTCAGTTCATCTGTTCTTTCTGCCAGGAATTTCTGGTCCCCAACATGAAATAGGTGACCTATTTGTGAGTACATTATACCTGGTGCATTTCTCATTATTTTCTCATTGTTATGAACATTCTTGTTACACTATACATAGTATAACAATTAGTTCTTCCACCTCTTTACTCCTTGGACTAGGAAACTCCTTGGAGGAAGATACTTTGTAATTCACCTATGTGTTCTTAGTGCCTAATGTAGTGCCTGGAACATAGTAAGATCTCAGTAAATTAATAATTAATTGAATGAATAAATTCTACATGAGAGGTAAAACTATGATTTATTTAAAGGATTAAATCAAATAGTGAATAATACTTTTATAAAAGGTGATTAAGGTGATTCAAAGGTGCTTAACATTTTGAAATGTCCGTGAAGGGTAAGCCTGTTTTTCAAAAAAATACTCTGGGTCACTGATCTGAGTCAGTGTGCTATCTCTAATGCTCTGTTGTAGTTTGAAACACAAGCAATATGTTCTGTCTGTAACTAATTTCCTCAATCAAGCACAGGACTTGAAAAGTCAGGATCTTATCACAGAAAGGAGGTGAGGTGTGTGCCTTCCTTGATCCTCATGCTGTCCTGAGCCTCATTGCTATTCCTCCTTGCTTTCTCAGATTCCCCAGGTCCTTTGAAACACTCAGAATTGCTCCTGATTGAAGTTATTTGCAGACTTGTTTACCTCTCTACATTTGGTGAAGATTTCAGCACCAAGCCCTCTGCCTCTCTATATATTCATAACTACTTCTATAGTTGATTTTAACATTGTGGGTGATATTTTCACCTAATATATTGGTTAAGATTATGTTCAGCTATACATAGCAGAAAAACTCCAATAACAATGATTTAAACAAAAATCAAGTTTATTTTTCTCTTATATAAAAAAAGTCTGGAGGCAACCCTGAGATGATGTAAGAGCTGCATGGCTCCTCTTTCTGTTCCACTGTCTCTAGCCCATGGCTCTCCCTTACAGTCTAAAGTGACTGCTGGGCTCCAGCTATTATATAGACATTCTACACAGAAAGAAGGAAATATGCAAAAAAAGATGGGCACATCCCTTTGCAGGGGATTTAAAAGAAGTTCCATATAATATTTTCACCTAGATCTCATTGGAAGAATTTAGTCAGGGAGGCTGGGAAATGTTCCTAGATACAAAACAAGGCTCTGTTATTAAGGAGGAAGAGAGGATGAATGTTAGGGTAGAACTCTAACACTCTTCTGCCTGGCCTTTCAGTTCTATGCCCTCTTCACCCCATGACTTTGTGATCTTCTTCACCTCATTCACCCACACCCATGGTCATAACTAAGGTATTGTCATGACAGTGGCAACACCACTATGATATCAGTTTCAAGTATCCCACTCTCCAAAACGCTTTTTAGCTTTTCCGTTCATGCACTCTGGGACCCCAACCCCAGCAGTTCTTTGATTCCAGTAAGCCTTTCATTAACCCGCTGTGTCTTCACTGCCCAACCCATCTGGTTTAGAACCCAGGGCTCAACATTATAATCACAGACCATGCAGTCTCATCTCCTTCATTGCCCTCTGTACTTGTTTGGCTAAACTCACCTTTGGTTATGTGCCTGCACCAAAAAAGCTAAACATGGCAAGAGAAAAATAACCACGATGGTTACTTGCCTTGTCTTAAATTCATAACTACCCTACGTAAGTGGACCTTTAGTGCTGCTTGTCAAACACAGTTCATTTTTCAAATTAATTCTCTGTCCTGCTCTTCTCGTTGATCATTGCATACCTCCCATCTGTGCAAAACTCACTTTGTCCTCTTTCCTTGTGTTCAGCTAATTACCTTGCTTCTTTTTCTGCTCTAGGAAAATAGAAGCTATCAGAGAAGTTTCACATCTCTCCATTCAGTGCCCAAGGTTTGTAGTAGGGGGTAGTCACACAGGCATCTTCTGCTCAGCATATATCAAAATTCCAGGCTCCCAGAAGGAAAGCAAGTGTCAGCACGAAACACACTGTGTGTCCAGAGAATTTAAGCACAGTGGGCCACTTTCACCAGTTAGGATGGTAGGAACCCTCCCCAGAGCTAAGTTCTCAGATACCACCCATGGCCAAACCTGCAAGCTGGCATGTCTATGGATAAGCAGTCACAGGCCTGGTGTGGGGGCAGTCTGTTCACAAATTATTTGGAATTCTTCTACATGAGAGATTTGTTTCCCCACATCCTGGTTGGTTTTGATTAGTTTATTTTTGAGGTATGGTTAGCATTATCGTGGTTCTAAGAGTCAGCTAACTCCTTTCTGCACAATACCTTTTATCAGGGATCTCCAACACTGGTCTTGATTCTTGCTTGCTTAGCTCTGTGTTTCTCCAGATGTGTTCCTTAAACCAGAAGCAGCAGCAGCAGCTGGCAAGTGATAGAAATTTTTAGGCCCCACCCCAGACGTACTAAATCAGAATCTCTGGGCACATAGTCCAGCCATCCACATCTGGCCCTCCAGGCAATTTTGATGTGTGGTGAAGTGTGAGAACTACTGATTTACCCAAAAGGATAAGTTGAACAATATTTGCTCTGTCCGCCCTCCCACTGGTTCTGAGGCCTTTATTGTTCTCCACTATCCACCAGTACAAACAGCTTCTGACTTGTGAAAATCGTGTGGGCAGAGGTGAGGAGTGGTATGGAGCTGGGGTGTGTTCAAGCTACCCTCTTCCCTTCCTTGGGGATTTTCAAGAAAATTACTTTGAAGGGCTTTTCAGAATCTTTTTGCTCTATTTCCTAAGTGAAAATTCTCCCATTTGAAGAGTCCTCTAACTGTAGAGCTGAACTTCATGTATTTTATTATTTATATTACTTTGGTAACTTTTTAAACTTTTTTATTTTGAAATGATTTCAGTCTCTTAGTAAAGTTGAAAAAATTGTAGAGTTCCTGAATACCTTTATTCAGGCTCCCTAAAGATGACATTTCACATAACATTATAACAATCATCAAAACAAGGAATGAATGTTGATATAATACTATTAACTAAATCACAGACCTTATTCAAATTTCACCAGTTTCCCCTAATTTACTTTTCCTGTTCTAGGAATGAATTCAGGATTCCACATTCCATTTAGCTGTTATGTGGCCCTGGTGTTCTGTGATTTGTGTCAGTTCCTCAATCCTTTGTTGTCTCTCAGGACCTTGGCACTTCTCAAAAAACTAGGTTCCGTACTTTGACTTAGTTTGAACCCAATGCTCTTGTTCTGTCACAGGACCCCATCAAGAACACCACACTACACTGAATCATCACAAGGCTATTCTAGACTGTGACAGTTTCTCGACTTCTTTGTTCTTAATGACCTTGACAGTTTTAAGCAGCACTGGAGTATTTTGTAGAGTATCCCTTAGTTGTGATTGTCTGATATTTTTTTTCATATTAGGCTGGGTGTGTAGGTCTTGGGGAGGAAGATCACAAAGATAAAGTGCAATTCTCATTATGTCATACCACGGGCATGTGCTATTAATGACTCATTACTAATGTTGGATGAGAGCCTCCAACACATGGCTGAGGTGGTGTTTGTCAGGTTTCTCTGCTGTTAAGTTATTCTTTTCACCTTTTCATACTGTGTGCTTTGATCAGCTCACACTTAAAGGACAGGTATTTATATTCTATCTCCTTGAGAGCAGAGTATCTATGGAAATTTTTTTTGGAATTCTTCTGTATGAGATTATCCACCATTTTAAATTTATTCATTTATTTGTATCAGTATAGACTCACAGATAGATATTTTATAATTTGAGTTATAATCCAATTCTGAATTATTTATTTTACTGTTAAAATTGTTCCAGCATAGCCATTGGGAGCTCTTTCAGTTGGCTCCTCTGTCACTTTGATATACTATCATTGTTTTTTTTAAAACATTACTTCACTTCCTGGCACTAGAAGATGGTTCAGACTCTTCTTGTGTATTCCCAGTCCTCGATAAATCAGTCATTTCTCCTAGGAGTACTGATTCACTGATTCCTTTTATTAGAGAATGGTATTAGAAACCAGGAACTGGGTGTGTTTATTGCTACTGGTTGACATTGCCTCTAGGCCCTTCAGAGGACAGACCTTGGACATATATGTGTATCCTAACCCTTGAGTACACACAGATTAGTACTTCTGTATTTATCCATCTGTATCTATCTTAAGCTAAACATGAATTCATACCGATGTCTCCAACCCAACCAGGATTTAGTGACCATGTGCATAATCCTCTCACTTTACAGATGTGAAAATTTACAACTAGAAAAATGAAAAGACTTGCCCTAAGTCAAACAATTGACAATTGGCAGTCTATTTATGCCAAATCAATACTTATGTGGCGATGATGTATTCAAACTAGGTGCTTAATCAATGCATTATTTAATTAAGATGCTAATTGAGATAATAATTCTTCTGATAATATAAGTATAATTTTGGAAAACATCATCTTCAATGAGTTTTAAGTCATAACTGTCACTATAGATCACACCTATTTGGAACCACAGTGGTTTCTTTAGAGATTTCAAGAGTGTGAGCTTCTCTAGAGCATGGATTGCTTAGCATATAGGCCAAATCAAAGTTTATTGACCTCAACGGACTGTACATATCATTTCGAGAAATCGTGAGCAAATATTTAATCTCAGCCTCATTTGTAAAATGGAATATGACTGATCATCTGGTCTGTCTACCCTCAGAGAAAAGTTTTGAGGATCACATAATATAATTTATATGCAAATCCTTTGGAATCTGAAAGGCATAATTATGATATATTGGGGGGAAATTCTGTAGCTTTGAATCATGTCTTTCTTTCTTTGGGTGGGCAGGCAATACGTATGACTTTTGCTACTACTTTTCCACATATATAAAAACTATATAAAATTAAGAATAAAGTAAAATCATTGGTATTTGTTTCTAAAATAGTTTACCCAACGGTTGTCTCTTTTGTGTGTAAACTTTTATCTTTCCTCTTATGAAAGCTAATTTTGTTAACAATATTTTTTAAAATTTAGGTATCATTTTTATACAGTAAACCCTATTTAGTGTACAGTTTGGTGAGTTTTGCTGCTACCACTGCAATATAGACATAGAACTGTTTCATACCTCCCCTGGCCAAACTCCTTCATGTGTCCCTTTGCTGTTAATCACTCCCCTAACCCCCAACTTTGGGCAAGTGCTGATCTATTTTCTGATCCTGTAGTCCTGCTTTTCCCAGAATGGCATATAAGTAAAATAAGGCCTGGCTTATTTTACTTCCCATAATGCATTTGAGAGTCATCCATACTGTTGTGTGTATGAAGAGTTAGCCTTTATTTTTTCTGGGTAGTATTCCATGTATGACTATATCACATTTTAAATATTCATTCACCAGATAAAGGACATCTGTGCTTTCTCTATTTAGGGATGAATAAAAATAAATCCAAATATATTTTGTACACATAAACATTTGTGTACAGGTTTTTATGTGGAACCTGCTTTTATTTCACTTGGATAAATACCTAAGAGTAGGATAACTAGGCTGCCTGGTAAGTATGCATGGTAATAAAAAAGATCAAATTGTTTTTTGAAATGGAAACCATGAAGATCAGATGTTATGCCTATCTTTGATCATAAACAGGCGATAGACCTGGTGAGTAGAGATGGAAATATAAGCCACCAGATGCCTAATCTAGATTGTCATCCAGTTCTGTAAAATCAATACTCTTCCCTCATTCTCACATCCTCACCTCTCAGAGAAGTCAGACACCTTTAGCAGTATAAATAAAAGCTTAGCTGAGAGGCCGCCCATGCTTTCTGCTATTTTCCTGTTTACTAGGCAGAATGGTTGATCTGAGAAGAGGAGTGGCAACAACATCCTAGGTACAGTAACATCAGGAGAACCCCCACCAATTACTGTGCCTATTACTTTCTTTTTCTTCCCTCTTGAAGGAAAAGTAGACCATTGGTGTCACAGCAACAAAACTAAAGGGAGCAATTATCCTGGTTATCGGTTAAGAGCACTACGCAATTCTAAATCTAAAAAAAAAATAAAAAGGAACCTGTGACTAAGGAGAAGACTTAATTCTTCCTACTGCATCAAATTACTTTTGCTCTATGTCTAAAACATGCAATATTTAAAGTTGACATTAGGGTGGCACCTGTGGCTCAAAGGAGTAGGGTGCCAGCCCCATATGCCAGAGGTGGCAGATTCAAACCCAGCCCCTGCCATAAACGCAAAAAATAAAGTTGACATTATTAATTATTGAGTGTCTTACAAATGCTATTAGACCAGAACAGTATGAATAATCTCCCAAAGTAGATAATCCAAAAGTCATCTCCATTTGGCTTTACAAAAACAGTTTCTCTCTTTAAGTTTTCCATTGACTAATACTCAGTTTGCTTCTCCTAAACTGACTCAACTATTGCAAGGAAATACATACCAAGGACATATTGTTTGGCATGAAGAAACTACCTGGGATTAGAAAACTGACTAGCGCACAAATCAAGGATTAATGTATTGTTCTGTTAAAGGCCTTGCTTTGGAGTCCCATGGCAAGGATGAAAGGATTGAGGGATGCAGGAGAAAGGTTGGGATAAGACAAAGGAGGTACCTAGGCAGTCGAAGATTCTGGAGGGGTGAGAAACAGGTTGCAGTAAAATTGCATCTTTTTTTCCTATAAACTATCTTCGGTTAAGAGCCAGAGAACGAGTGGGTGAAGGGTGGAGCAAACAACAGAGAAGCAGTGAATTTGTTGGACTTAACGTGAATTTTCAACTTCATAATATAAAAACGAACTTTTCAACAAACAGGGTGGTCTGTTGAGACCTGTATTCCCCAACACTGGCTGTGTCTAAGGCTAAGTGTTGTATCTTGTTAGAAATGTAGTGTAACAGTGTACTCATGTACCCTTCATTCTGCAAATGTTTGTTAAAAGCTTACTCTGTACAAGGCACCTACAGAATATGAAAAGGAATTAAATCTGGACCTGCTGCCTGCCAGCTGTCAAAGCAGTGCTTCTCACACTTCAGTGTGTTCTTAAACACAGATTCTGATTCTGAACCTCAGCACCGGGCCTCAGATTCTCCATTTCTAACAAGCTTCCAAGTTATGCCACTGCTGCTGGTCTGGGTTAATACACGTTGAGTTACCAAGGTTTCTAGTGAGGAATAAGATATGTGCATATAATTATAGTACAAAGTAAGAATTTGTAAATACCTTAAAAACTCCATTAATTATTATAAAAAAACAAACTGGATCCCTCCTAACTCTAGGACTGTCTTCGCCCTTTTCATACTTTTAGTGTTCCTTCTGATGTTGCTGATGTCGCCGTGTGACTTGAATTTTATTTCTTGTGGTGGTTCTCACTGCATATGCTATTTCTTAGCCTAGAACACTGGCCTCCTGAGACTGCCATTTTACTAATTTGCCAAGGTTTATCTAATCACTCCATCTCGAATTCTTCCCTGGGCCCCCAGTCGGGCTGCCAGCTCCGGTCCTTGTCGCTCCCGGTCGCATAGAGTTTTAACCTTCAACAATTACCCCCGTCTCCTCTGGCCTGGAGCTGGAAGTAGGTTTTCTCATTCGCCACAGGAACCCTCCTCACCTACCCAAGGACGTCCCAGAGCGCATTGTTTCCACCCAAGGCCGGGTCAGGGGCCAGGAAGAAAGCAGCGCCGAGGCCCCAGGAGGCCGCCGCCCAGAGTCTCCCCGCCGGGCGCTCCCCGGGCCCCCGCCCTCCCGCGCGCCTCGGGCTCCCCCGCCCGGCGCCGGCGGCTGCGCACCATCGAGGCGGCGGCTAGAGAGGCCGGCGGGAGCGGGCGGCCGGCGCGGGCCTTGTAGCCATCTTAGGAGGAACAGGGATCGCCCGCCCGGGGTGCGGCTTCAATTTCTACAACTTTATTGGAGGCTCGATCCTCAGGACAGCCGTAGAGCCGGTGGCCTGAGGAGGAGGGAGCGCATCGCCGGAGGTGACAGGGGTGGGGACGCCGGGACGGCGGGCGCGGGGATGCTCCCCACAGCGGCTTCCTGAGCGGCGGGCAGCGAGGGGCGCCTGTGCTTCCGCGGGCGTCCCTGCGGCCCGCGAGGGAGGGGCCCGGGCCCGGCTTCTCGGGGGCGGGGATTTCCCTGGCCGGGTCCCTCGGCGCAGGGGCGGGGCCGGGGGCGCCCAGACGCGACGGCCCGGGGGTTCTCCATCCTCTGGTTGCCCGCGGCAGGTGGCCCCGGACGCGAGCTGCAGTCATGGGAAACACCACCAGCGACCGGGTGTCCGGAGAGCGCCACGGCGCCAAGGCTGCGCGCGCTGAGGGCGCGGGCGGCCACGGCCCGGGCAAGGAGCACAAGATCATGGTGGGGAGCACGGACGACCCCAGCGTCTTCAGCCTGCCGGACTCCAAGGTAAGAGGCTCCTCGCCCCCAGTTGGTGGAGGCGGCGCTGCTGGTTTCCTTCCCTTTCTGGGTTCTTTCTCATCACACTGATCTGGGTTACAGTTTTTTGAATTAAAGGGATTTTCCGGGGACAGACATGTTAGATGGTAATTCCTCTGGCGCTGCTGCCTCGAAATCAGATAAAGACGTGGAGTTCTTGTTTTCCTCGTTATCAGACTAATTTATTGGCTGCATTTTTAACCTGGGGATAGTAGACACCTCCCCCAGATCCACCCAATTTGGTTTTCCTAACATGCCTTGGGTGCCCTCTTTACAGCGTTGCTGAGTTTATAGGTGTAAGTCGTAGTGGAAAACTTCAGAGGGTGGGTTGCATGAACTGCAAGGTGGTAGTTTCTCTCCTTTGCTCTTAGGTGGCTAAATGAGTTTTGTTTTCCTGAAAATTTCTGGGTATCGGTATCATTTTTGCCCAAAGCTCTGCACTTGTACGTTTCTTCTCCTTTGGCTGTGAGCATCGACCACTTGCTTATTTGAATACTTTGTCTTAGTCTTGGGGATCAGTAAAGGGCTTTTTTTTTTTTTTTTTTGGTTGACTGCTCAATTTTTGTTTCATACTTCAGCATTGCGGTGGCTGAAGCTGTGCTTCTTTCACACCCAGTTGCTCTTCCAGTGGGAGAGCAAATGATTCTAGGATTTTTCCAGGCCCAGTGGCACTTTAAAATGTTGCTTGGCTGGAAACAACTCACAGCTGCCCTGAAGACCTTGCTCTCAATTCCAAGGACTTTCAGAAAGATGTGTTCACCCTACAGTAAGGACAGGTGAAGCTGACAGCAATGCGATTACGCCCCTAATGTTTCTCATCACTTTCAGAGCTGTCACCATTAAACACACTTTTAATTCTTCCAGATAGGCTGAGTGGGTGAAATAGAAAAATGGAGGGATTGAGGAGATTGGGGTGTGTTTGATGTTTCCTGTTACTTTATCACTTCCCACCAAACTGGGGCTTTAGTGAATAAGAGTATTTGGCACATTGGGAACACATGAAATTCGGATTCTTGGCTCCTAGTGAGAACGTAATCACAGAGAAGTGAGTGTGACTGAAAGGGGCATTTCTTGGGGTTTCTTCTCCATTTCTTCTTTCCAGTCGCATTTCAGGACTTCTTCCTCATCCTTTGGGCTATCTCCTCAGCCATCTGAATTTACTTTCTCCGAGTTTTCTCAAGGTGCTCAGCCTCATTGTGTTTTTATCCTTTTCCTACATTGATGATTCAGGATTTAAGTACAGTGTACTTGTCAAACTGTGACTGCAGTAATTGATGTCCTGAATAAAAAAAGCCAGTTTGTCTGAATTGGGGCCTATTTTGGACGATTCTTTTTCTCACGTTAGTCTTGCCATTTGTGAAATAAGGAAATTGGTTCAGATAATTCCTAAGGCCTCTTCCAAATCTAAAATTTTGTAGTTCTCAATCTACCTTCTTTACTTCTAAACCTCCACATTTTACTTAAACATCGTCAAACTATAACTCTGTTGTTTTGTCTGTTTTCCTGATAGTCTTGCTGACTATTTAACTTGGAGTAAACAATCTTTCTGTTAGTCAGCTGCATTCATTTCTACCACAGAAATGTCATGTCATAAGGGGAGAGGCTTTCCTCCAAAGCTAGGCGTATTAATAGTTTATAGCTTTCAGACTAACTTGAAAATCCTAAGTCATAAAATTAACTGATAGAAATAGTGGCAATGGGGCCTACATTGCTTTGAATACCAGCCTTTTTCTGGACTAGTTGAGTGGTTCTCAATGCTATTTGCACATTACAATCATCTGAGATTTGTTTACATGCTTCATGGAAAATTTGACATGTTTACCAAGTAAGGGGAACAGTATGATGAACTCTGCATTTGAACCCCAGTTTAAATAATGATCAAACAATGAGTGAACATACATTTCCTAAACCCTAATCTGTCTGTCCTCCCAATTATTTTGAAGCAAATTAGTGAACATACATTTCTTAAATCCTAATCTGACTGTCCTCCCAATTATTTTGAAGCAAATTCTAGACATTATATCACATATTATTTTATCTGTAACAGTTTAGAATGTACCTCTGAAGATGAGGGGTTTTCTTTTTCGTTTTTTAATATAATCACTGATAATTATTACCTGGGAAGCTTTTTAAAAATAGGTTCCCAAACCAGGCACAGTGGCACACGCCTATAATCCCAGTCACTCGAGATTTTGAGGCCAGAAGATTGTTTAAGGCCAGGAGTTCAAGAGCCTGGACAGCATAGCAAGATCTCATCTCTGGGTGGTTATTTTTTTAAAGTTAAAAATTTAAAAACTAGCTCCCCAGATCCTATATCTGAATCAGAATCTGAGGGTTATTCTAAGGCATATATAAAAATTCCTGTAATTCTAATGTAGCCAGTCAGAGTGCATTGCTCTGAGAATATGGAGACCAAGATTTTTTTAAAGCCAATTCTTCCATAATGTAAAAGTCCCTTCAGTTCTCTTTCTCCATTTACTTTGGATTGAGGCTATTGAGAGACAGTATAGAAGGTAAATTACCTCAACCATCTTGAAAAGAAATCCCAGATGAATAAGCTAGTTTTTTTCTTTTGAACCACTTGTTTTGTTTGGTAATATTTTGACTTAATATCATACAGTCTTATTTTTACATATTTACCAAAGTCACTTAAGCCAGTCTAAAGGAGAGGTCAGCAAACTTTCTATAAAGGGCCAGACAGTAAATACATCTTTTATACTTTGTGGATCACACAGTTTCTGTCCCAACTACTCATTTTTACCACTGTCTCATATAAGCAGCTGTAGACAAAAGGTAAACAAGTAAGCATGGCAGTTTTCAAAAAAAAACTTAAGAAAAGCATCTGGCTCACTGGCCTTAGCTTGCCAACTTCTGGTCTGAGTGATGGTAATGAAAACAAACTCAGGAGTTAATTTTTTCAGAATCCTACAAACTTCATTTGATAATGAAACTGCTTTTGTTAAAGGACGCTGTGTTTTTGATCTCTTGCTCCTTGAGGTTCCATTCCTATTCCTGAAATAATTAGTAGCACCCTTCTCTACCTGGCATACGGGAGCAAGTAAGAGTTCTTAATTATTTCTCAAATTTTAAATAGTCAGTGATCTGATTTTTCGATTTTTAATAGCCCTTCTTTTTCTAACGTATTAGCTGAAATAGAGTTTATGGATTACTTATGAATTATGTATCTCTAACTTCCATTATAACTGGTAATTGAAAGCTGTTCATATTTGCCAATGAAAAATATATGGCTAACTTAATTATTTTTTATAGAACCATACTTGGTTTTCATATATATTTTTTTTCTCTTAAGAAGGGCTCAGAAGTATATCGCCTGCCTATGTGTTAAACTGGTAATAGGAAGTAAGAATTTTTTGTTTTGTTTTTTCGTGTTTTAAATATATATATTTTTTTCTCTTAAGAAGGGCTCAGAAGTATATTGCCTGCCTATGAGTTAAACTGGTAATAGGAAGTAAGAATTTTTTGTTTTGTTTTTTGGTGATTTAAAAAGGGAGACCTTGAGGCTGTGAAAGGGTGGATGGTATAGGCAGACTCTGAAGTTAGAAGGTGATGTAGGCAGCACCTGAACAAAAGCCATTTGACCACTTTTGGTCCTAGATGAGTTCTTTTTCTGTTGTTTTCTTAAAATCTGATTTGATTGCTAATTTTAGATCTATAACCTTAGCCGACGCCTAGCACCCTTCTGTACTCTAGGAAAGAGAGTGATCTTTAAAGAATTCTTGGGTCACAATTTATTCTAGGGATGACCTACTCCTTCTTACAGCTCCCTGGGGACAAAGAGTTTGTATCATGGCAGCAGGATTTGGAGGACTCCATAAAGCCCACACAGCAGGCCCGGCCCACTGTTATCCGCTGGTCTGAAGGAGGCAAGGAGGTCTTCATCTCTGGGTCCTTCAACAATTGGAGCACCAAGATTCCACTGATTAAGAGGTGAAGACAAGTGTCTTGGTTGAGTCTATCGGGTCTAGAAATAGAGACCTGATTTCCTTTCTCAGAAGGGAGGTACTCAGCTGCACTGCTTTTCTCTGCCTGCTAGGGACTCTCTCTACAGCCTCTTTTCTGTGACCACTTACTGTTCGTGGATTTTTTTTTTAACCTCATAGTAAGGAAAGTTTTACCACTTAGAATATCATTGTCGGGGCGGCACCTGTGGCTCAAGGAGTAGGGCGCCGGTCCCATATGCTGGAGGTGGCAGGTTCAAACCCAGCCCCGGCCAAAAACCACACACAAAAAAAAAGAATATCATTGCCATAGAGGGACTTAAAACAGTTCTGTGGATACCTTCTTTGGGTTTGTGTTACACAGGTCCTTTGTATGTTTGCAGGAAGTCTTCTGTAACTGGCTGAGTCTTGTTTCTCTGACTTCACTGAAGCAAAACACGTTATGAAGTTCTAGATAGTAATGTGATTTGTTGCTCGCAAAGCAATAGGGAATTAATTAACTGGTGGTTAGAATGGCCCTTGTCGGGTAGGGCATTTTCAGGAAAAGGTTCACCAAATAGGGAAAGAATACCTTGAGACAATTCTGTATCCTGTTGTTTTATTTATACTTGTGAGGAAACTACTCTATGAAGCAAAATAGTTGTACTAAGGTGAACCATTTGGGAGGATTAATGTCTTTATCATTCTTTTCTGAATATCGGTTAAGAATTAAAATTATTCAGAGGGGCTGGTGAATGCATGTGCAAGGCGATAAAGAAAAGAAGAATGGGTTTATAAATTATTTTTCACAGCAGGGGATGCAATGGCTTAGGAATATGGGAAGTCATTGGTATGATACTGTGGTTGCCACTTGGTTTTTACGTTCTTTCTTCTAAAAAGGATCTTGGTCTATTTGCCTTTCTATTTTCTTCTGTAGCCATAATGACTTTGTTGCCATACTGGACCTCCCTGAGGGAGAGCACCAATACAAATTCTTTGTGGATGGACAGTGGGTTCATGATCCATCAGAGGTAAGGCCTGGATCTCCAAGGGTAGATACTGATTTAGCAGTCTCATTTCAGTGTCATTGCTTCAGAACTGATGGGCAGCAGCTCCCTACTCTGGAGGATTTCTTTTTTGAGAAGACATGGGAGGGCTGAGAATGATCATGTTTAACTTGCAGTGAAGGTTGGATGAAAGAGATAGATTTGAAAAAGGGATTCAATAATTTTTTCTGTTCACTGTTTCAGCCTGTGGTTACCAGTCAGCTTGGCACAATTAACAATTTGATCCATGTCAAGAAATCTGATTTTGAGGTGTTTGATGCCTTAAAGCTAGACTCTATGGAAAGCTCTGAGACATCTTGTAGAGGTAATTTTGTAGTATTTGCTCTTTTGTGCTATGTCTTTCTTGAATGAATGTTCTTTCCTAAAAGTTTTTTTTTTTTTTTTTTTTTTTTTTTCATTTCATTTCTTTTAGGAAAGAATGAATGTTCTTTCCTAAAAGTTTTTCTTTTGTTTTTTTCATTTCTCTTCAGGAATCTTCTGAATCCTACACATACATTTCTCCTGCGAACATTTAAACCCCTTCTTTGTGGCAAAAACATCTCATTCTAAAGTATTTAATTTCAAACTTTTTAACCAGGATCTATAGTAGGACATTCGTTTTGCATTATAACCCGACACACACATACACACACCCACATACAAATATGCAAACTGTAACACAAGTCTCATGGTACAATACTTGCTTTTACTACAAGTGATATACTCTATTTTCTATTTTATCCTTTATAACCTACTAATAGACTTCAGCCTGTAGTTCAAAAGGCTATTTCTAATAATATTGCAGTTTTTCCTTTGACTTTGGTGGTATCACCCAGCAGAGGCTAGATGTGTGTAGTTTCTATTATTAACCTGCCTTAGCTTAATTTCAACAGTTTGAGAGCTCAGTTGGCAGTTTTACAGTTTTACCAGGCCCTATAAGTATGAAGAAAAAGGGGTTTAAAAAAAAAAAAACACCACAGTTCTTTTGTATGTGATTAAAATTTTGGTTTTGGTTAAAAAAAAAGATTCCCTGGGGATTTTTTCCCCTGTAGGGGAAAAGACCTGTATACTTTTATTTCTTATTATATTATTTTATACAGGGCCTTTATCTCCTCATTTACTAAAGCACATTCATCATTCATCGTTATCATTCTGTTACTTTATAGTAAGAGCTGTGACTGTCTAAAGAACTGTGCACTAGGGCTGGGCACGGTGGCTCCCACCTTAATCCCAGCACTCTGGGAGGCTGAGGTGGGTAGACTGTCTGAGCTCACAGGTTCCAGACCAGCCTGAGCCAGAGGGAGACCTCATCTATCTCTAAAAACAGCAAGGTGTTGTGGCAGGCACCTGTAGTCCCAGCTACTTGGGAGGCTCAGGCAAGAGAATTGCTTAAGCACAAGAGTTTAAGGTTGCTGTGAACTGTGAAGCCGTGGCAGTCTACCCAGGGCGACAAAGTGAGACTTTGTCTCAAAAAAAAAGAACTTTGCACTGTATTCTCTGTGCACACTTCTCTCTCTGAGTTCAGAGCCTGCCTCTGCTACTAATTAATTAGTCTTACCATTGTGGATAAGTCTCCCAATCTTTTTGATTCTGAGTTTCTTCACCATAACATGAGGGGCTTACACTCTTGGTGATTCTCAACAGAGGAGGCACAGCATCCTAAATGGAGCATATTCAAATTTCAGTGTAGAATGGTGGCTTATGCAGTTTCTAATAATTATCTGTTGAGGAAGAATTTGAAAATATTCTTATTATCTAAGCTCAGAAAATTAACCTGAACATTATTCTTGACTGGTGGGGCAGTGATTTTAAATGGGGTTAAAAATACTGAATTAAATTTTAAGGCCACTTGGGTAAATTTTTGTATTATATGATTCTAGCAAAACAACCAATAAATGATAGGCATGTAATCATAATTATATATATGGAGAGGACTAGCATACTTTTGACATTTCTCTCATTCCTCTTTTACCCAATTTCCTGATTCACTGAGGTAGGATTATAATACATTTTTTATTAGATTCCTAACAATGCAGATAATGGGTTTTAATCTGCATTCTTTTACCACCTAGCCATGTGTGTGATTGCAGGCAAATCACTTAACAAATTTACATTTTTTTTCCTGATGAACAGGAAACAAAAACCACTCTATGTACTTCCAGAGGGTATTTTGCAGATCACGTAACAAAATAACAAAGTACTTTTAAAAGTTTCAAATTCTAAACTGTTAGATATCATAATATTAGTGCTACTTTTTTCCAAGTAGCACTAATTTTTAGTGCTAAATTTTTTCCAACATGTAATTGTACATATTGCTGAGATATAGATTAATGTTTCAATACATGTATACATTGTGTAGTAGTCAAATCAGGGTAATTAGTATATCCATCACCTCAAACATTTATTGTTTCTTTGTGATGAGAACATTTCAAAATCTTCCCTTCTAGCTATTTTGAAATATACAATGTATTTTTGTTTTGTATGGTCACCCTATTGTACAATAGAACATCAGAATTTAGCTCTTATAATCAACTGGTTATTAAAATTGTTTTCACTGTAGACTATAAATACATTATTAAATTTTTTAAAAAATTAAAACATAATCATAATATAGTTATCTGCATTTTTGTGCATTTATTTCTATTCTCATCTGCATGCCTTTTCATTCTTTTGAGAAATTCACACATCATTTGTGCAATTCAATAATTTTAGATATTCAAAGAATTTTGCAACCATCACCTCTAAATTCTAGAGCATTTTTACCACCCCATAAAGAAGCCCTGTACTCATTAATAGTCACTTTCCATTCCTTCCACCCCAGCAACCACAAATCTAATTTCTGTCATTATTTTTGCCCATTCTGGACATTTCATATAAACGGAATCATGGAATATGTGGTCTTATGTGTCTGGTTTCTTTCACTTAACATAGTATTTTTAGAGTTTATCCATGTTGTAACGTGTCAATATTTTGTTCCTTTTTATGGCTTTGTATAGACATACTATTTTGTTTTTCAGCCCCTTTGTTGATACACGTTTGGATTGTTTCTAGCTATTATAAATAACGCTCTCAGCAACATTTGTGTTTAAGTTTTTTGTGGATATACGTTTTCATTTTATTTCATTAGTAAATACCCAGAGTATAATTACTGGATCATATGGTAGCTTCATATTTTACTTTTTGAAGACCTCCTTTTCCAAATTGGCTGTGCTATTTTCCATTCTCACCATCAATGGGAACAATATGAAGGTTCCAATTGGTCTACATCTTTGCCAACATTTGTTACTGTCTGTCTTTGATCATAGTCATCCTAGTGAACGTGAAGTGATGTCTGTTGTGGTTTGTTTTGCGTCTCCCTGATGACTGCTGTGTGCATGCTGGATTACTGCAGCCATTGTAGTGTCATTAGTCTCAGAGTTTAACCTTGTTATCTGTTTTCTTGCCTAGAAAAAAGAAGTAATCTCACATTGTTTGAAAGTTTACAAAGCATCTTCATATCCATTATCTCATTTCATTTCCTCAAAAATGTTGCAAAATAGGGCAAAGATAATTTATTTTATGAGGAAACTAACCATAGTGAAGGAATTTGTTGAGGGTCATACAGTTGATAAATGGAGCAGCTCTTCCCTGAGCCTAGATTTTTTAATCTTCATCTCTTCTTCTGCCCTTAAATCATGTTGCTGTGTTGAGGAACATCGTGGTTATGGCCAGCATGACTTGGCCTTTCCCTTTGGCGCATAATTCCTGACTTTTACCGTATTTAATACTGGCTGCCATGTATTAGTAGCTTTTTCCATGCACTCTTACTCATTCTCCAACTTGCCCTTGTATTTGTGTGAATATCTTTCAGACCTTTCCAGCTCACCTCCAGGGCCTTATGGTCAAGAAATGTATGTGTTTCGATCTGAGGAGAGATTCAAGTCCCCACCAATCCTTCCTCCTCACCTACTCCAAGTTATTCTTAACAAGGACACTAATATTTCTGTGAGTATCTTGAGAATTGCTGGGACATCTGGGGGTCTCCAAGGACAAATTGGGCCAAAATTCAGGAATCCTAGAGGTTGAGATTATTACAAAGGTGTGTTGAGATTATAAATCATACACATATCAATAGCATTACACAGTTTTTCTAGTACTGAATTGTGGCTTTTTCAGGAACTGATATCAAAATTCACAGTTGTCTCCTGGTCCTAATAAAACCAAGATCAGAGCTATGGATTGCTAGAACCAATTCCAGCACAACCTCAGGAGCACTACATGGGTCATTTAGGATGTATAAAAGAATTAAATAAGTTTTTTTACATATAACTTATATCTATCTAAAATCTACTGATTCCCACTAAGATTATTTTTGCCTCTTAACACAAGTCTTGTACTGTGGGCACAATTTTTGTTTTAGCTCTATTAAGGAAGATTAATAGTTGTTAAGGCTTAGGATTTCTGCTGTGGACTGAGAATTTTTAAATTTTTCTGTAATGGGATTGTATTATTGATACATAAGGGAATGGGTGCCTTATTAATGTGTCTGGTTTAGGGTTTCTGAACAGTCCCAAAGAGCTCTGAGAAAGAATAAGCTGTTTGGTTTGTCTGTGCATCAATTCCACTTAGTGATTTTTTTATTTTTCCTCTCTTAGTGTGACCCAGCCTTACTCCCCGAGCCCAACCACGTTATGCTGAACCATCTCTATGCATTGTCCATTAAGGTAAGTGGTGGCCCTGGCTCTTGATAGAACTCCCCAAAGAGAGGGCGCGGATAACACATGTTCTCCATTGGTTACTTACTCTGCTATTTTGTTGGTACTGAAGCTGGCAATAATGGTCAAACTACCGAAGAATCTCCCATTTTTTTAGCCACTGGGTTGTTTGTTTTTCAGTCTCTGTGTTCTGGCTAGCTGAATTGCCCTGTGATTGAATGGACTTTTTTTGCTTCCTGGTTTAATTTTGGGTGGCTAGAACTTTTATATCACCTAAGTATGAGTTCATAGCAATAGGATTCTATCTGTAGAAATAGCAGGTTTAGCTTCTAGTTCAAAGAGTATTGGAATGTGATATTAAGTCTACATTTTTGAAGGTAGAATTTTTTAAAGTTGCCTTATTCATGTATATCCAAGGGCTTGCATCTCTCCTGTGTGCTAGTTAAAGGAGAATGCGACAGATTAGCCCTGTCCCTTTCAAGTCCAGAGTCCTCATTGGTGTCTCTGCTTCTTTAGACTCTGGGTTGAAAATGTCTATTCTATTCCACCTTGTTGTGTCTTTGTGGTTTGGCTATTAGAGTAAAATTACTGTGGTTATCCCACTTAAACTGATCATCATCAGATTCAGAAGCTCTTTCCCTGGAGATTGTGAACATGTGCACCTAGGATGGGCCCCAGGAATGTTTCTAGAACTGCTCGCCTTTCTTGGATGTACAGCTAGATTAGGGAAATCACTGATTTACCTGACTTTAAAAATTATGTGATAACATAAAATTTTTTAATATATTGTTGAATTTATTTTTTATAATAACTTTGTGAAGTATTATCTTTAACCCCTGTTTTATAGATAAAGAAACTAAGGCTCAGAGAAGGTCAAATTGCCAGTAAGTACCAGAGACAGGACTGAACTTCCTGCCCTAACTCTGTGTTCTTTCCTGTGTATCATTGTGCCGGGTCTTTCCGAGTAGGCCTTTCCCTCACTTGCTCCTCGTTTCTATAAAACCTTCCTTCCATGAATTTTTTTACCTGCCTTGCTTCTGTCATGTTTAGACTTTTTAACTAGCATACTCTGGTCACAGAATGTCAGCCTGACTGGCAGTCATTGTGGGTAATGCAGTGCAGGGGAAGGCAGGAAGAGGCGTGGTTCCTGGATGGGACTTGCATGGGTTCTTTGGGATCTGGTTGTATTTTTCTCCAGTAACTGCTCATTGGCTGTCACTTAGTACTCACGGGTCTGCCATCTCCGTGGTACCTCTGTGGTCTTTAACACAGCCTGGGAAATCACACCTGTTACTTTCTTCGTACTGCTTCTGACCCAGGTGAAGGCCGTAATCACTGTGGCTCAGCTTGGCTTTGACCTATTCCTGGTTCTCTCAGATTGGGTAGGCTGTTGTGAGTTGATCCATTAGATTGAGTGTTTTCCTAAAAAGAATTTTGTAGTTTATCTTTTTCAAGGATATAGGGGGATTCCTAGGTTCTCTCTAGATCAAAGAGGACTTTTTGATTTTATCTCTAGTATTTAATGGAAATTAGACCTGCTTCAGGACTTAGAAATGGTTTTTCAGAAGGATCATTTTTTTTCTTCTCATTGTATTTAAGACTTTCTTCTAGAAATGGATACCATGATATTTTTTGTCTTTGTTAGTTTTAAGCCCAATATTAGAAGTTTAAGTAGGGAAGGGAGTGAGGTTAGAAACTAATATTTCTTTAGCACCTTTTATGTCAGACACTGTGCCAGATATTCTTATGTAATTATCAGAATCACTTTAAAAGTGGGTATTATCCTTATTATCCTTTATAATGATGAGGAAAAAAAACGATGTATTATAGGTTAGATTACAATTACCCAAGGCTGCAAGTAAAATAATGGTAAGATTAGAACTGAAGCTAATTTGACTCCAAAATCAACTTCTTTCTATTATATCAAACTATGTCTGTTAAAGGTGAGCAGCTATGGACGACTGGCGGCTAGGAAGAGCTGCCTGTTGGCTGGACTAATGAATTAGCTGCATGTTTCTTTTCTTTGCAGGACAGTGTGATGGTTCTTAGCGCAACCCATCGCTACAAGAAGAAATATGTCACCACTCTGTTGTACAAGCCCATCTGAAGGAATCCCTTCTTAGCTCCAAGGATTGAAGAAAAGCATCTCCCTTGCCTTTCTGGACTGAACCAGTCTTCTTGAGACTGGAAGGCTGATTTGCTTTGAGGCTAAAATGTGTGTTTCAGAGCCTCCGAGTAGGAAGCTCTGCTTTTGCATTTGATTGCAGATGAGAGCTTTATGAGTTCATGGAATTTATTTTAAGAAAAAAATATATATACACATAGGAGAGGAAGGTAAATGGAAGCTTCCCAGCCCCAGCTAGATATATTCTGTCTGCCTGTGGCTATTCACCAAGACCCGTTTGGAGGAGCTGCAGGAATAGATATACAGGAAGCATTTTTCCTAAAATGAAGGAACAACACAGTCTTAGGATCCTTGTTGGGCAGAGATTCTATCATTGTTCCCTTGGCTGTCAAGGGATGGACTTGTGTCAGACTGCTACCCTACTTCCAGCTGCCTCACCATGTGGGCGGCTTTTCTTGCATGGGTTCTCTGTCTTTCTCCATAGCACAATCTGTGTTTTTTTTTGTATGATACTAGATGCCCCACAAGAATGCTTTTTTCTATCATTTCACATTCTTCCTTGAATAGCCGCCTTCAGATCATATATTTGACCCTTCTCTAACATAAAACTAATTGGGTAAGTGACCCCTTTGAAAAGTTACATGGGACCTGACCCACCTAAGAGACTAGGACTGCCAGGAGATTTCTTTTTTGGCCCAGCACAGGCCAAAGCCACTTTGTTACTGCTCATTTTAACTTTTGCTAAAAAAAATATGTCTCAGCATTATTAAAAAGGCAGATGCTGAAGATCTACTTTTTTGTTTGAGTGTGGTACCGAGGCTTGGGCTATATTGATAGGCTTTCCTACTTGGCCTGGCCCTGCTTCCGTCTTTTCTCTCTCAGAGATGACAGCTCTGAAGATAACAGTGGAACCAGGGAAAACGTTCATGTCTTGCATCAGTGAAAGACTTTTATGTACCTGCATTTTTCTTTAATTAAAATAAAATGCCTTTCCATGGGTCTTCTCTAGTTTAGCCCTCAACCTTACATTATCATGGCCAACACCACGCTTGCTGTTAACACTACACACTGCTCTAGTACAAGCTCGTTTGACTCATTTGATGTACCTAAAGGGTTCCCTTAAGTTAAAAATTTATTAAGCCAAGAAGCAAGCAAGTATTCTTGGTTTATCCAACCCTGAAAATAATCATTCTTTTCCCTAAATGTTAGCAAGATAGTTTTGTTTTCCTGCCTCTACTTTTAAAAAATATTTGATGATGAAGTAGGGTCACTGATTTCAATTTTGGACTGAAAAGTAGCTATTCAATCCACTTCTGGGGTTTAGAGATAAAACATTTTTTTTCCAAGTATCTGTGGATCTTCCATTTTATAGATACCAAGTCAAACATTGAACACTGAAAGAGGCCAAACTGTTGATGATTGAGAAACTCTCTGACTGCTGAGTCCAGTCCACACGGAAAGGACACCTACAGGTCAGTTTAGCTACCTCCAGTCTTTCCCAAGCAAAGCTGGCAACTCAGTTGTCTTTGGGTATGTAGACTTCTTAGATGTCACTTATGAGGCAGTAAGGTGTGGGGTCATTGTTTTGCTGGAATGCAAATTACTAAGTGCTTGGGTGGTTAATTGATATACAAGGCCACTTTCTGCAGCAAAGGTATCTGTGGAGAACTTTTTATGGTCCCAACTACTTTTTAAATGATGTGCCATTAAAAAAGATCCCAGGCCAGATCCTATTTTAACTAAATCTCGGGATTAATTTAGTCTTTGGTTGTAGTAGAATTTGTTTTTATCCAGTACCCATAAAATAAGTGGCCATTTAAAAGAATCCAAAATCTTGGTTGTTACATGGAGAATTTTGTTGTACTTGTATTTTTGGCCAGCAGTATTAAAAGGTAATTACTTCATGTAGGTCTATAAGTAGGGTGGGGCAGGAAGAGTGATCTCTTCAGTTTCCTTCAGGTCAGAGGCTTCTGTGAATTGGGTCTGGTTCCAATGCCTATAGGTTTTGGTGCTAGTGACCTTCAAATCTGTCTAATCTGGAAATGTGCAGAGTGTGTCATTTTCCCAAGTTCTGAGGGAATCTCCCAGCCAGATGTGAAGTGGGAGCCTACCAGCTGGTATGAACAGGATGGGTAAGAGGAACAGGGTGGCGACTCACTCAGTGCTGTCCCTTTTATGTACTACTAATACACCTGATGGCTCTGAGAGTTCCTGTCTGGGTTTGTCCTTAAGACACTGTTCTGGAGGGGAAAGGAGAAGGTGGCCCAAAGTATAGTTCGTACATCCTTTTATATCACTTAGTTTATTTTAGGCAGAAGAGAGCTTGGCAGATTTTGAAAATGATTAAATGTAAAAAGATACATTTTTTAGCTTTTTATTTATTTTATTTATTTATTTACTTTTTGCCTATCAGAATTTTAGACTCAAAGTTGGCAGGATAAGAAAAGAGCTCTTCTTTACCTAACAAATACAATCAATATAACCTAATTCTTTGTGTCCTCAATGAATCCCAAACAATAAAAAAAAAAAGAAAAAGAAAAGAAAATAGCTCTTCGGGAGGGCTGACCCATAAAGAACTGCAACATGTTTGGGGGGGTTGTGGGGAAAAGAAAGAAGAACAACTGAGTTGAGGAGCGTTATGAGGAAAGTAAAGGCTTAAGCAACTCAGAACTGAAAATATCCTCTTTTTTAAAAAACACTAAACCTGGTGATGTTTTGGATCTCCTTGTACAAAACTTAGCCATATGTTCACCATCTTCCCTTTGCCTTTTCTTATTTCTATTCTATACCCTTTCTTCTGTATCTTCCTGTAACTCACTTGTCAGGTAGACTTTACCAGCATCTCAAGTCAGACAGTACCTGACACACAGACAGGTGAGTTGGCTTACTGGTGCGGAGTACTTCCACACCATGAGGATTAGCTTGCTTTAAGCTTAGAGTTGAATGGGATTTAACCACCTTGGGTAATTCCCCTGAAGGGCATACATAGCCTCAATGGCATTTTAGGCATATTTTTAAACATACACTTATATATGGTAGAGAATCCTGGAGAAGTTTCTGAGAATCCTGTAAACCCAAGCCCACTCATTTTCCTTCAGTTAGTTCTAGTCTTTTGTAGAGTTAATGGATCTGAGATAACCCTTTAAAAAGTGTCAATACTCCATGTATGCTGCTAACATGAAGTTAAGCTTAAAAAGAAGAGATGCCTCCAGACTAGGTTTATATCAATCTGGGATATAAGTGAAGGAGACATCCTAATAATAGAATTCCCTGCTTTTAACTGGGGAAATAGGGCTTTTAAATTTTTGACCTCAACTAAAAATGATATGCAATAGTCTATGTTTGTATGTGTTTGAAATACAGTCTATTCTCAGAGATTT
The DNA here is from genome assembly GCF_027406575.1 of Nycticebus coucang. Lineage (NCBI taxonomy): Eukaryota > Metazoa > Chordata > Mammalia > Primates > Lorisidae > Nycticebus > Nycticebus coucang. Next base: position 51,423,061 of record NC_069784.1, on the reverse strand, counting down.
CTACATCCTCATGACCTAGTGATTTGGGGCATGAGCCTAACAGCAGAAACACAGTTCATTTCTGTATTATTCTGATTCATCCTTAAAGCCACGTTCTTACTGTCTTCTAGCAGGGGTTGTTGGCCCCGGTTACCCATGGAATGAGGACCTGGGAGGGGTAGCAATTGGGGTCAAAATTCTGTGGATCTAAGCTTTTGTCTGTCCTCAAGTGCCAGTCACAATTGGAAATTGAAAATTGTGATTTCTGTAACAAACCCAAACTTTTGGAGTAAAAACCAAATCTTTAGAAGGAAGAAAAAATAGAAAAACTTAAGTCTGTTACTTGAACACTCCATTTCTAAGCAATGGAATCCCTCTAGGATTCTAATTTGGGCTTTGTTTTGATTTGCTTTTCTAATTGTGCTCTGAAGTGAAAAAAATTAATTTTTTCATTAGTTCCAACATTAATTGGTGTTAACTTGAATTAATTGTATGTAGCCCAGTAATTTTGCAGTGAGATCCGTGTGAAATACTAAACACTCTGTATTCTGTAGGCGTCAGGTTAAATTATACCTATGAAAGTACTGTGTTAGGTATTGGTTATCTTAGTTCTTTTCTGTTTCTCTCCACAGAACACTTACTCTATCCGGCTTGTGGTTTTAAGACAACCAAAGCTCACTGTTGTTTAGTCTGCACTGGGTCCCTTATGTGAAACTTACTTGAATTTTGGTAAATTGGAAGATGTTGGTTGGTGTTAACATGAAACTTTTTGAAGGAGTGGAGCTCTGTATCTGTCAGAAAGGGTAGATAAGACTAATTAGAAGGGAAGTGAATATGTGAGACTCTTATTTTAAATGGTGTTTTTTGTAATGTTCAGTGCTAAAGTACAGAGCTGTTTTTCAGTATTTCACAAGAAGTGGCATCCAAGCATGAATTTTAAAGCTTTTCTCCAAATGTAATTTGTCACTGGACTCTGCCATGCCTAAAAGTTACATGATGTAACACATACAGAAATGATGTGAGTTTTTCCATAAAACTGTTTAATAAAAGTATTACACAGCAATAATATTTGAGTTGTTCACTTATTATAGATTTATATTAACAAAGATCTACCTACCTTGGTAGTCTCAGGCCCTAAAGAACATAAATTGCCACACAGGCTCATTTGAGTAGAGTCATAGGTGTGGTGGGGTGGGGACACAAGTCATGTCTTTTCAGCCTCTACTTTTTCTCTTCTTTTGCTTCAGGCTACACCAACATTAACTACAGGAATACAGACAGTCAATGATTTAATTGGCGGCATTTTCTTTGTTAGCTCTACATCTAGCCGTCATCCTATGCTGGGTTAGCTGAGATCTTAAACCAATGATTTTCAACCTGGCTGTACATACATGTCACCTATGGAGATTCTATAAACATACTGATGCCTCATCTACCTCTACCCCAGTTAAACGGAAATCTCAGGTATGAGGTCCAGGCATCTACACCTTTTCAGCTGTCCAGATGGTTCTAATATACATGGAATTGAGGACCACTATCCTGGACTCTTCCTGCCTCCCTTTCTTTGTTAGGTTATATGCTTCATTATATGTAAAAACAGATTATATACTTGATTCTGACATCAAATCACTCACTTCAGATGGCCCCCTTCAAGGCCATAATTGTAATATAGTTTTTGTTTTCCTTTATTTTATAGCTATATTTATATGTATTATATAGCCATATATTTATGTGTGTGTATATATATATATATATATAGCTTTTTTCCATGCCTTTACTTACATAGCTGGCCTCTGGACTTTCTTTTCTAAAATAACCAAACTCTCCTATATTTGCTGCTTTATAGGTTCAACTGAGCTGAACTTTCTTTTCTTTTTTTGAGACAGTCTCATTGTGTTGCCATAGAGTGCTGGGGCCTCCCAGCTCACAGCAACCTCAAACTCTTGGGCTTAAGCAATTCTCTTGCCTCCTAAGTAGCTGGGACTACAGGCGCTGCCACAATGCCTGGCTATTTTTTGGTTGTAGTTGTCATTTGGCAGGCCCAGGCTGGATTCGAACCCGCCACTTCCACCAGTGTATGTGGCTGGCACCCTAGCCACTGAGCTACAGGTGCCGGGCCATGAGCTGAACTTTCTTAAGAGAAGAAAATGACAATGTGAAAGTGACCAGAGTGTGAGAAGAACAGGGGAGTTAGTGAGGAGGTGAGATGTGAGGCAGAAGAATGTGTGAGGAAGACGTGTGGTAGTAGAACTAGAACAATTAACGTCAAACTTTAATTGCCATAGACTGCCTGCAGACTAGAGGTAGACAGTGGTGGATGGGATGTGGAAGAATGGTCTCTCCTAAACACGTGCCCTGGTCATTGAAACAACAAAATGGTACCAGCATTTCTGCCGGGCCCAAACTTGCATTGACATGTGCTTTCTAAAGCATTTCTAACTGACCTGACCACTTGGTTGAGGGCCTTTTGTTGTATCCCTTTTAACCCTCCCTTCTTGCCTGTATCAACCATTATATATGACACGGGTGATTCAGGAACATCATGAGTGTCTTCCTGTCCCTACCCATCTCTCCTCTGCGGCCACTGTTCATCCAGCATCACATATGCAGGCCTAGAGTACCACTTTCCTTTCTCTAACCTGTTCCCTGGCTCCAGCACTTACATAGGCTGAGGATGAATGGCTCTGTGTCCTCCTGCCAGTTAGCATTCTTCAGGTACTCAGTGTCCAGAAGGAGATTCCTGTCTTGAGAGTATTCCCTTTGCATTGGCTTCCTAGGTAGGAGGGCAAAGTTCTTTGCCAGAAGTTATAAGGTTTAAGGTGCATATGCTCTATGATATTTTAAAAGTAGATTTTCACAGACTTCTCAACTATTCCTGAGCTAATTTCCCTTTACTCCATCTCCTGAGGTTCTCCTGATAGTGACTGCTTATGATGGGAACATCAGGTAAAGATACTGCTCACCTGACACAGGCATGGAGATTGCAGCAGACCTGTGTGCTTCTGACTCCAGACCAACTGATACTTAGAACTGTGAACTTGAGCTCTAACCCCTTGTTTCCTGGGATCTTTGTTATCGATCACAGTTGTTCTGCATTACAATTACAAGTTGGGGGTCAGGGATTGGGTAATGAGAGGAGTGCTCAGAAAATATTTTGGGGGGTGTCAAGGAGACAGTCTGAAAATATATTGAATGTTTGGAAACATCTCTGCCAACCTGAAGATGTGTTTCTTTTCCTTCCCCAAGTAGCAAAGCTGTGTTCTTCATGTTGCCTGGAAGAGTGATCTAGGGTTAGAATATCTTGGGATGAAGTAAAGGAATTTGACAATCCAGAAATCTACCAGATCAAGGGTCAGTCTCAGCTCAGAATCTAAGACATTTTATTTTTAGATGCATCAGAGAATTGTTACATTGACCAGGACTAGATAAACTAAAGTTCAGGTGGAAAGAGAATTGTCAAAGAAAAACTGAGGTTACTAGCCATTTTATCCCCTTGGCCTGTGTGTTGATTCTGGTCATAGGCTGAGGGTTGGCCTTTGCCCAGACAGAGTATCTGATGGGGTAAAGTGAAAACAATGACATTCTCAGTGGTGTGTGGTGGTGGAAGGATGAGTTGGAAATTTGAGGTGTACGTGCAGTGAGACTTCCCCAAAGGATACTTACTCAAGTCTGGACTGCCTGAAAAGCTTAAGAGCTACCACAAAAACTTATTTTCCCAAAGATTTGTGATACTGAGGTGGTAAAGACTACTGGAAGAATGGGGGACTAGAGCAAGGGGACTTGACTGAAGGACATGGTCACAAAACATTTGGCAAGTATGGAATGATGTGGGATAGTATAACTAAAGAGCTGTACCAAAAATTCTCAAAGTGCCATATGGTTTCCAAGTAACTGTATACTGTAACAAAACTCAAGAACACTTACAGAAGGCCAGGCACAGTGGCCTATAATCCTAGCACTCTGGGAGGCTGAGGTGGGTGGATCCCCTAAGCTCATAAATTCGAGACCAGCTTGAGCCAGAGTTAAACCTCATCTCTAAAAATAGCCAGGTGTAGTGGAGGGCGCCTGTAGTTCCAGCTACACGGGAGGCTGAGGCAAGAGAATCGCTTGAGGCTAAGAGTTTGAGCACAGCTTTTTGCTAATTGGGGAAGAAAAAGAAACACCATCTTCAGGTTGGCAAAGATGTTTCCAAATATTCAATATATTTTCAGACTGTCTCCTGACACCCACCAAAATATTTTCTGAGCTGTGATGCTACAGCACTCTACTGAGGGTGACATAGTGAGACTCTGTCTCAAAAAAAAAAAAACCTATAGGAATAGAAAAATATCCAATATTCAACAAGGTACATAGTCACCGTGTTTGACATCCAATCAAAAATTACCAGTACACTTGAAGAACAGTGGCTAGATTTACCCTCCTGCCTAAAACAACTAACAATCCAGACAAAATATATGAAATAATAGTTTTCAGACATTGTCTTTATCTGTTTGTGCTGATGTAACAGAAGACCCAAGACTGGGTAATTTGTAAAGAATAGATTTCTTTCAGTTCTGGAGACTGAAAAAGCTAAGATAGAGGGCCAGCATCTGGCAAGGGTGTGCATGCCTCATCACCCCATGGTGAAAGGCAGGAAGGCAAGAGGGGGAGGAGGTAATGGGGGCTGAGCTTGTCTTTTTATAAGGAACCCACTACCATGATTGAGAGGTTAAGGGCCAAAAATGAGAAGTTGTTCTGAGACATGAATGAAAGGAAGCAGGGTCCAGGTTTTGGGTGGGCAATGTGGCCTTCACGTACTCTGGTGCAAATGAGCTGAGTTTGAAAAAGAAGTCAGCGTACAAGTTAAGGCAGGAAGGAATATAAGAGTTTGGAGGGGTTGGGACTGGTGCCTTCATTCCTTCCTGGATGAGATGTTCTTTCCGGGGCAGGATGGTTCTATTTGGGAGGGTCCCTATATTTGGCTTTATCACTGATGGCAAATCTTCCACAATACCAGCATTACAGCATTCATGAGGGCAAAGCCATCATAGCCCAATCTCTTCTTAAAGGTCCCACCTCTTAATTCTGTTACACTGGGGATTGGAGACTTTGCACATGTTCTTTTGGGGGATACGGTCAAACCATAGCAGACATTAAATATCAAGCAGTAAAGGACAGTGATCTCTGAAATATGGAAAACACATTAGGTGAGCCCTTTATTTGCCCCAGATTATTACCCTGAGAGTGTTTCTCGGTTATAGCTGGAAAACTGAGTTTCCAAACAGGTGAACTATTGCCTGAGTTGAGAAAATGAAGTAGAGAACTCAGAGGGTTTTTCTTCAGTAATGGGGGACAATTAGCACAAGACTAAATACTTGTGGTGGACACAATAATGTCCTTCCAAAGATGTCTTATGTACTATTCCCAGAATCTTTGATAACGTTAGGTTATATGCCAGAGAGAAACTAACATTGTGAATAGAATTACTCAGCTAACTTTGGGATGGAGAGATTATTCTAGGTTACTTCACTGGGTCCATCTCATAAGCAGAAGAGGGAGATTGGAGTGATAGAACATGAGAAGAATTTGGCCTGCTGTTGCTGGCTTCGAAGATGGAAAAAAGGACTGTGAACCAAGTTTCTAGGAGCTATAAAAGTCAAGGAAATGGATTCTCTCCTGGAGTCACGAAAAAGCAGCACAGATGGCTTTATTTGACCTCAGTAAGACCCATTTTGGACTTGTGAACTACAGAAATATAATACATTTGTGTTATTTTAACTCACTAATCCTGTTGTAACTTTTCATAGCAGCAATAGGAAATGAATACAGCATTGCTCTGGTCTAATCTGATCGCCTGTGGCTCAGTGAGTAGGGCGCCGGCCCCATATGCGGAGGGTGGAGGGTTCAAACCCAGCCCCGGCCAAACTGCAACAACAACAACAAAATAGCTGGGCGTTGTGGCGGGCGCCTGTAGTCCCAGCTGCTCTGGAGGCTGAGGCAAGAGAGTCACGTAAGCCCAAGAGCTGGAGGTTGCTGTGAGCCGTGTAACGCCACGGCACTCTACCGAGGGCAGTAAAGTGAGACTCTGTCTCTACAAAAAAAACAAAACAAAACAGAGCCATAGGACAAAATTGTTACTAAGTAACTTAATTGTATCCTAGAACAAAGCTCAACAATCGCCTGTGGCTCAGTGAGTAGGGCGCCGGCCCCATGCCGAGAGTGGCGGGTTCAAACCCAGCCCCAGCCAAACTGCAACCAAAAAATAGCCAGGCGTTGTGGCGGCGCCTGTAGTCCCAGCTGCTCGGGAGGCTGAGGCAGGAGAATCGCGTAAGCCCAAGAGTTAGAGGTTGCTGTGAGCCGTGTGACACCACGGCACTCTACCCAAGGGCGGTACAGTGAGACTCTGTCTCTACAAAAAAAAAAAAAAAAAGAAAGAAAATATCACTGCTTTCCACAAATTTTGGTATGTTTTCATTTTAGTTTCATTTAGTTCAAAATATTTTCAGATTTTCCTTCTGATTTCTTCTTTAATCCATGGGTTATTTAGAGCGTTTTTACTATACTTTAGTTTCCAAATATTTGAGAATTTTCTATTTATCTTTTATAATAGATTTTCAATTTAATTCCATTGTGGTCATAAAACATATTTTGTATGACTTGAATCCTTTTAGATTTATTGAGGCTTGTTTTATGGCCCAAAATATAGTCGAACTTGGCAAATGTTCCCTGGGCACTTGAAAAGGTTGTGTTCTGCTCTTCTGCCTAGAATATTCTATAAATGTCAATCAGAAATTTTAGTGCATAGTTTTGTTCAAGTCTTCTGTTTCCCTGCTGATAATGTGTCTACTTGTTCTACCCATTATTGAGAGAGTGACTGAAATCTCTATGATTGTAGATTTGTCTAAATCTTTTTGTAGTTGTATTAGTTTTGCTTTGTGTACTATGAAGCTTTGTTATTAGGTGTCAAAACATTTGAAATGTTACAGGTTCTTAATAAATTGACTTCATTATCAGTTTGAAATGACTCTTGGTCTTTACTTTGTCAGATATTAAAACAGCCACTGTAGCTGTTTTCGATTAGTGTTAGCATAATATATCTTTTTCCATTCTTACACTTTTAATCTATATGTCTTTATATTTGAAGTGGGTATCTATAGATTTAGTGCAATTATAAATTTTAGAAAGCACTGCAGGTTTTTGGAGAAATTTATAAACTGACTCTAAAATTTATTTAAAAAAAAAAATCCCAAGCACTGAAAATAGGTGTGAACCAACTTTGAAAAAGAACTACTGGATTTTAAAACTATAGCGATCAAGACTATATGGTATTGGTCTAGAGATAAACAAATAGATAAATGAAACAAAATAGAAAGTCCAGAAATAGAGCCATACACCTGTGGTCAGTTGATTTTTAACAAAGGTTCCAAGATAATTCAATGAAAAAGGATAATCTGTTCAACAGATGGTACTAGAGCAATTGCACAGCCAAAACAAAACCTAATTCTTTCTCATGCCATATGCAAAGATTTACTCAAAATTTTTCACAAACCTAATTTTACTAAAATTATAAAATTTTTAGAAGGAAACATAATGACCTTAGGTTTGGTGAAGATTTCTCATTTTTATTTTTATTTATTTATTTATGTATTTATTTTTAAAACAGAGCCTCAAGCTGTCACCCTGGGTAGAGTGCTATGGCATCACAGCTCACAGCAACCTCAAACTCTTGGGCTTAAGCGATTCTCTTGCCTCAACCTCTCAAGTAGCTGGGACTACAGGTGCCCACCACAACGCCTGGCTATTTTTTGGTTGTAGTTGTCATTGTTTGGCAGGCTGGATTTGAACCTGCCAGCTCTGGTGTATGTGGCTGGCGCTTTGGCTACTTGAGCTATAGGCGCCAAGCCAGATTTCTCTTTTTTAAAAAAGAAATATGACATAAAAAGCATAAACTATGAAAAAAATAAATTGGATTTTTATAAAATTAAAAACTTTTGCCTTGAATCCTATGTACTCAATCTTGATATGAGGACAATTAATGACAATTAAGGTTATGGGGGGGGAGCAGAAAGAGGGATGGAGGGAGGAGGGTGGGGCCTTAGTGTGTGTCACACTTTATGGGGGCAAGACATGATTGCAAGAGGGACTTTACCTAACAATTGCAATCAGTGTAACTGGCTTATTGTACCCTCAATGAATCCCCAACAATAAAAAAAAAAAAAAAAACTTTTGCCTTAATGAAAATGAAAAGACAAGTCACAGACTGAGAGAAAATATTTGCCAAACATACATTTGACAAAGTTCTTATAGAATATATAAAGATCCTTTGCAATTAAACAATAAAAATGTATATAACACAAAATGAGCAAAAGATTTGAATAAATGCTTAAGCAATGAAAATACATGAATGGGAAATAAGCACTTGGAAAGATGTTAAATTATTATCGGTCAGCTGGCGCAGTGACTCATGCCTGTAATCCCAGCACTCTGGAAGGCTGAGGAGGGCTGATTACCTGAGTTCACGAGTTAGAAACCAGCCTAAGCAAGAGCCAGACCCCAACCTAAAAAACAGTTGGGCATTGTGGTGGTTGCCTGTAGTCCTAGCTACTTGGGTTGCTGAGGCAAGGTTGCCATGAGCTATGATGCCACCGCACTTTATAAAGAGCCACATAGTGAGACTCTGTCTCGAAAAAAAAAAAATTACCATTGGTCATTAGGAGAACAGAAATTAAGACCACAATAATATACCAGTACATGCCCCCTGGAATTCTCAAAACCTGACCACATCAAGCATTTGTGAGGATGTGCCACAATTGAAACTCTTATACTCTGCCAGTGGGAATGTAAAAGATACAGCTACTTTGGGAAAGTTTGGCAATTTTTAAAAAATGTCAGCATGCCCCTACCATATGAACCAGCTATTCTACTTCTATTTACCCAAGATAAATGAAACCATATGTTACACAAAAACTTATACATGAATGTTCATAGCAGCTTTTTGGTAATATCTATAAACAGAAAATAATGTCCCTCAACAGGTGAATGCATAAAAAACCATAGAACGTCCATACCATAAAATACTACTTGGCAATAACAAGAAATTTCTGATGTACATAATAATGTTGAATGTCAAAAACATCATGCTGACAGAAATCAGTTAGAGAAGAGAATATCTGTATGATTCCAGAAATCAGGTCAGTGCTTGCCGAGGAATGGTGGTGTGAATGGAAGGGGTAGGAGAGAGAGACAAGAGCACTCTAAGAAACTAGGGAGAGATGGTTATGTCCATCGTTTTGATTATGATAGTGCTTCTCACATATAAGCTCTTGAAATACATGTAGTTATGTGTAAATTAAACCTCAATAAAGCTAGAGAAAATTAAGTAAAATACAATGGTGAAAAAAGTATGATTTTAGAGAAACAAAACCTGAGAAAATTCAACACCAGCAAGGATCATTACAAAACATAAGAAAAAGTAAAATATAAGAAAAGTAATTTTTTAACTTAATTTTTTTGATGGCAAATAAGAATTGTACATATTCGTGGTTTTGATATATATAATATATAGTGATCAGATAAGGGTAATTAGTATAATGTTGGGGCTCAGAATACAGTTCCTCAGAATGAAGTCCTCAGAAGCAGAAGTCTTTTCTCCGGCTTTCTCCTGTACTCCTTGTCTCTCAGTCCCATTCCATCCCGAGGTTAGCAATACAAACCAAAATTCCTCTTCCCTACAGTAGGTCATAGAAGCCATAGCTCCTTCTCTCAAAAGTTAGCCATAAAACCTAAAAATATTCTGTGTAAAAACTGTACGTAAAAAGTTATCCGATCTCCTTTGACTGTAGATCATAACATCCCATTCCAGACAGGGCCCTGTTCCAGCCTCAGAAGGAAGGCATGCTCAGAGAAACTCCGGAGTGGGGGAGTCCAAAAGATAGGCCTTTGGGGGCTCCCCCACTCTGTTTATTAGCATTAAATCATAACTTTTTGTCCAATCATATTTCTGCATAGCTGTACATACTTTGTTAAACCTAAGCATAAAAATGGAGAATTTCTCCCGTATCTTTACATCTTCATTCTGAAGGTTCTCATGTATGCCTTTACTTGTATGCCTTTTCTCCAATTATTCTGCATCTTGTCAGTGATTTTTTATTGAACCTTCAGAGGGCCCCCTACAATATCCATCATCTCAAACATGTATCATTTCTTTGTGTGAGGAACATGCACTATCCTTCTAGCTATACACTATTATTGTTAACTACGGTCATCCAACACTAGAACTTATTCCTCATATCTAGTTATAATTTCATATCCTTTATTATTTTTACTAAAAGAATAAAAATACTCCTAATTGAAAATATGTTAATACAGGAAGAAATGAAAAGTACTGGAAAAATATCAGTAGGTGGGCAAAAAGATTTTAAAGACTTCGGGAATTTACAACGTAAAAAGAACTTAGACATTCACTAACAATAATGAAAAAGGTAGTTTTCTAAGATTCTAGCAGAATCATGAAAGTAATCATTTATAAGACTATAGTAAACAAAAAATGCACGAGGAGGTAAGCTCTTAAAGAATGGTACATATTAACAAATTAATAGAAGAAAAATGTAAAAACTTAAGTTAGACAAAACTTATATTTGTCTAACCCAAAAGAAAGCAAGGAAGGAGAGGATAAAAGGAATATAAAGCAGATAGTATATATAGAAGAAAATGATAAAGTGGTAGCTATAAACCCAACTATAATGATATTAAATATCAACGAACTAAATTTTTCAAGCAAAAGATTAAGATTGTCACACTAGGTAAGAAAAAATCCTGTTCTTGAGAACACAAAAGTTTTTGTTTAATTTGAATGCTTTCATATAAAAAAGTAACTTCACATATATGCTTGGAGAAAGAAAGAGGAGGTATTACAGAGTATATTATTTCCTGGAAATATTTTCTCAGATTCAGCAATACCTTCTTTTTCTTTTCTTTTTTTTTAATAACAATAACAATGTTTAAGATAAGGACTAGAAACAAAAACTTTGTAAAGAATGAAGGAACATAAATTAAGAAAAGGAATCAGACAATTGCTTCATCGAAATATTGAGCAATAATAATAATGCAAAGAAAGTAACGTTCATATTGTCAAATAAGAGTATGTCAATTATAGAATGCTTTGACTCTGAGATTCAGTATGGAGTCATCAGTTAACTTCTTATTTTTTTTAAGTATCAAAAAATAGGCAACTAATATTTATAAATAAAAGTAAAAAATAACTTCAAAAAACATCATGCTAAATCTTATAGACAATAGAAAAAGAAGAAATACATCAAAATCATTCTACTTGATATAGGTACACTTGATATTAAAGTTGGAGAAAATATATTATTATAAAGGAGAAATTACAAACATATGTCACTTATAAATGAGGATACAATATCCTAAACAACATATTAACATGTTAAGAATTAATGTTTAAGTAATATACTTTGGTCAAAATTAAAACCAATTTATGTGAAAATTAGTCACTATTTTCTTTTCTTTTCTTGTTCTTTTTTTTTTCTTTTCCTCTCCCTCAGCCCTTCCCTCCTTCTCTGTCTGCTCTCCACTTCCCCCAGGCCCCACCATGTCATTAATTGTCAATAATTGTCTTCAAATCAAAATTGAGTACATAGGATTCATACTTCTCCACTCCTGTGATGCTTCACTAAGAATAATGTGTTCCACCTCCATTCAGGTTAGTACAAATGCTGAAAAATCTCCATTTTTTATGGCTGAATAATATTCCATTGTGTACATATACCACAGCTTGCCGATCCATTCCTGGGTTGAAGGACATTTAGGTTGTTTCCACATTTTGGCGATTGTAAATTGGGCTGCGATAAACAGCCTAGTACAAGTATCTTCATAATAAAATATTTTTTTCCTTCAAAATAGATGCCAGTAATGGGATTGCAGGATCAAACGGGAGGTCTAGGTTGAGTTCTTTGAGGTTTCACCATACATACTTCCAAAAAGGTTGTATTAGTTTGCAGTCCCACCAGCAGTGTAAAAGCGTTCCTTTCTCTCCACAATCGCGCCAGCATCTGAGTTTTGAGATTTTGTGATACAGGCCATTCTCGCTGGGGTTAGGTGATATCTCAGGGTGGTTTTAATCTGCATTTCTCTAATAGTTAGGGATAGTGAGCATTTTCATATGATTGCTGGCCATTCATCTGTCATCTTTGGAGAAGATTCTATTCATCTCTCTTCCCCATTGATATATGGGATTGTTGGTTTTTTTCTTGTGAATTAATTGAATTTTTTTTTTTTTTTTGGAGACAGAGTCTTTTTTTTGAGACAAAGTGAGACTCTATCACCCTCGATAGAGTGCCGCAGCGTCACAGCTCACAGCAACCTAAGCTCCCGGGCTTAGGTGATTCTCCTTCCTCAGCCTCTTGAGTAGCTGAGACTACAGGCACCCACCATGATGCCCGGCTATTTTTAATTCAGTGATTTTCAACAAGTGTGCTGTGAAAGGATCTTAGGTGTGCTGCAAAAATTGTTAAAGATCATCAATTATTTTCAAAAGAAGTTCAAAACACAGTAAGTATATTCTCTTTTTTGACTCTTTTTTTTTTATCAACATAATTTAAGTGTGCTATGGAAGTTTAACTATAGGTTCAAGTGTGCTGTGACATAAAAAAGCTTGAAAAACACTGTCCTAATCCATATGGAAAATAGTTAATATAAAGATGCTATAGAGCTATATGGACAATTTTTATAAGAAGATACCATTGATACTACTGCAAGAATATTACTACTGTAGTATTTATATTCAAAAAGCTCCAGGGGAAATGTGGAAACTTTTCATGATTTTTATGAATATTTAGAATAAGCTGTTGGGCAGTAAGAAGTGTGGTATGAACTTGCAGAATTTTGTATCAATCAACACAGTACAAAAGGAACCTTTGTTTATCAGAGCTTGTGGTAACTAATTCACACAACACATACCGTCAGACCTAGGGATAATGTCAGCAGGATGATGATGAAGTTACTATAACCAAAGTAGACTCAAAAATTTTGAATTTTCAGGAAAGTATTTTATGCAGGTATTAAAAAAGTTTAACAGAAATACAAGAACTTTGAGTGTCTATAAGTCATATTGCTTTAGATCCAAAAACAAGCACAAATGAAAAAGAATAACATGAAATATGTTCATTGGGAAGCTAGTTAAATAAACAGAACAAAGCAGCTTGCAAGTTGAAATAAACAAAATAGTCTCTTAAACCAGTTGAAGATATTGTGGATTATCCAGTCTACGGTTTTAAAAGCTCTTGTACATTAGATGTCCTAACTGCACATATTTACTTATTGACCTATAGCTTACTAAATGTCCAATGCTATTTATACTAAATCTCTGATAATGAGACAAATGTCTGTGTGGGGGGGGGGGAGAGAGAGAACATTTTAACACTATTTATTTGTATTCCCCACCTAGCATGAATGATATCAAACCCGAACTGTAAGATACATGTAGCTCATTACAAAAATTTTGAGAGACATAAAAATCAAGAAACATAAAATCTGTACAGATGTAAAATGACACCCTCCCAGCAACACTGATAGGCTGAGCAAGTTGAAAATTGCAAGGGTAAATCAGAAAGGACACTGTTGACTGTGTTTCTTGGAAGTGAAATAACAGACCATAACACAGACTGTCTCAAAACTTTCATAGTGACCCATGTATCATATTATAACTATGAGTATGCCACAAATCTTGTTTAATTTGGTAACCAAGCTCACTGTTAAGGAATAAGAGTCATATTTCACCTATAGAAATAAGCTTACAGAGTCTGCTCTGGAAAATGCCACTTTCCTAGTATATGGCTTACGGCAGTGTTTTTCAACCTTTTTTATCTCACCGCACACTTGAACCTATAGTTAAACTTCCTCAGCACACTTAAATAATGTTGATCAAAAAGAAAGTGAAAAGAAAAGAATATACTTACTGTACTTTGAACTTCTTTTGAAATAATTTACGATCTTTAAAAATTTTTATGGCATACCTAAGCTCTCATGGCGCACCAGTGTACCCTGGCATACCAGTTGAAAATCACTGGTTTATGGGCTCCCAGACTCACAAGTAGTAAAAAATGTCCCTTCCCATTAGTCAGCAACATTAGTGACTATGAGAACCTAGGACAAGGAGAAGCCATACTGTTTTGGATACAGCAGATAAATCCTGGTAGAGGTGATATGGATGAGTATGAGTATTTGATCTCAGTAAAGCTGATAAGAGAACAAAATACTGCTTGAACCCCCAGAAGTAAATTACAACCCTAGAAGCTTATCAAAGCTTCCAAAGAGAAGTCTTAGGTATTAGTATATAATTATGTTAACTAATAATTAACAAGGATATTTACATGCATTGATTTTTTTTACAGCCATATGAATATAACTTGTCAAATAAAAAATTCAAAGTAATTATACTAAATCAGAATATTGCTAAGCACTTAGGTGAATGAAGTGGAAATCTGACTATAGGGAGGAACTAGGGTAATGAAACTAACGTTTTGCCCTGCCATCACTATAAATAAGCATGCAAACCATACCTGACAGTCAAGAAAATAAACACATTTAAAACCTAAGGCAAACAAAAAAGAGTAGGATCACCCTTCTGGCTCTAGTTCCCTGGAATAAACGAAAACCTAAACATTTTTTTGTAATCCTGGATTCTCTAATAGAAATAATCTTGTTTTTTCTCCCACACTTACTAGCTGCTATTCTCCTATAAGGCACAACTTTCTCTCTTCATCTTTTCTTTGAGCATACTACTGTGTGTATATGCATTATATGAATTCTTTTCTTATTTTATAGGCTATAACCAACTATAGATAGGCTCCAGTGGTTTATTTGACTAGGGGGGCCTCCTCAAGTTGGCTTCTGTTACCTTTTGACACATTCTTATTAGTCTTGGGCACAACGAGATGTTCCAGGATAATCTTTTACTTCCTCAGTCAGGCATTTTTAGAAGAAATCCTATTTTCTTTTAGTGAGAAATGGCATTCAGAAGCCAGGCTGTGGGCACTAGACATGCTCATTGCAACTGGTCTGCTTCAAGCACATCTGCTGAACCACTGCTTCAAGGGTCTAAGAGTGAGTATTGTGAGTTAATACAAATATCTCCAATTCCAGTCCAACCCCACATGGTTCTTCCTCAACTTTTTCCATTTCATATTTTTGTCTTCTCTCAAGTTGATAACCTTGATTCCTAACAAACCAATATAATTACTATTTTGTTCCATCTTATAATATCTACTAAACAGCTTGAGAATAATCATACCAAATCCACTACTACCAGTAAAACTACTGGTAAAGTTCATGATATCCTCAGGATATACCCTACTGCAGGTATACAGACAAGCACTGCTTTCAAACTTGAATTCACTTGAATTAATTATATGCTGTGTGGTTATAATATTATTTGATATATAAATTCATTCATTCTGCTTTTTTTCCATTTTAAGGTTAGCTTTTTCATTCCTTTTTAGAATATATGAAACATTAACATGGTTCAAAAAATATATTTATATTTACTTAGAAAAGTCTCTTCCATTTCTATATCTTAGAATCCATTCCCATGCACCCCTAGAGAAAAATATTTTCATCATTTTCTAGCCTATCTTTCCTATAAAACAAGCATAGTTATTTTCTCTTTTTCTTTTTTTTTTTTTTTTTTTTTTTTTTATTTTTTATTTTTTTTTATTGTTGGGGATTCATTGAGGGTACAATAAGCCAGTTACACTGATTGCAATTGTTAGGTAAAGTCCCTCTTGCAATCATGTCTTGCCCCCATAAAATGTGACACACACCAAGGCCCCACCCTCCTCCCTCCATCCCTCTTTCTGCTTTCCCCCCCATAACCTTAATTGTCATTAATTGTCCTCATATTAAGATTGAGTACATAGGATTCATGCTTCTCCATTTTTGTGATGCTTTACTAAGAATAATGTCTTCCACTTCCATCCAGGTTAATACGAAGGATGTAAAGTCTCCATTTTTTTTAATGGCTGAATAGTATTCCATGGTATACATATACCACAGCTTGTTAATCCATTCCTGGGTTGGTGGGCATTTAGGCTGTTTCCACATTTTGGCAATGGTAAATTGAGCTGCCATAAAAAGTCTAGTACAAGTGTCTTTATGATAAAAGGATTTTTTTCCTTCTGGGTAGATGCCCAGTAATGGGATTGCAGGATCGAATGGGAGGTCTAGGTTGAGTGCTTTGAGGTTTCTCCATACTTCCTTCCAGAAAGGTTGTACTAGTTTGCAGTCCCACCAGCAGTGTAAAAGTGTTCCCTTCTCTCCACATCCACGCCAGCATCTGCAGTTTTGAGATTTTGTGATGTGGGCCATTCTCACTGGGGTTAGATGATATCTCAGGGTTGTTTTGATTTGCATTTCTCTAATATATAGAGATGATGAACATTTTTTCATGTGTTTGTTAGCCATTCGTCTGTCGTCTTTAGAGAAAGTTCTATTCATGTCTCTTGCCCATTGATATAAGGGATTGTTGGCTTTTTTCATGTGGATTAATTTGAGTTCTCTATAGATCCTGGTTATCAAGCTTTTGTCTGATTGAAAATATGCAAATATCCTTTCCCATTGTGTAGGTTGTCTCTTTGCTTTGGTTATTGTCTCCTTAGCTGTACAGAAGCTTTTCAGTTTAATGAAGTCCCATTTGTTAATTTTTGTTGTTGTTGCCATTGCCATGGCAGTCTTCTTCATGAAGTCTTCCCCCAGGCCAATATCTTCCAGTGTTTTTCCTATGCTTTCTTTGAGGATTTTTATTGTTTCATGCCTTAAATTTAAGTCCTTTATCCATCTTGAATCAATTTTTGTGAGTGGGGAAAGGTGTGGGTCCAGTTTCAGTCTTTTACATGTAGACATCCAGTTCTCCCAACACCATTTATTGAATAGGGAGTCTTTCCCCCAAGGTAAGTTCTTGTTTGGTTTATCAAAGATTAGGTGGTTGTAAGATGTTAGTTTCATTTCTTGGTGTTCAATTCGATTCCAAGTGTCTATGTCTCTGTTTTTGTGCCAGTACCATGCTGTCTTGAGCACTATGGCTTTGTAGTACAGACTAAAATCTGGTATGCTGATGCCCCCAGCTTTATTTTTGTTACTAAGAACTGCCTTAGCTATACGGGGTTTTTTCCGGTTCCATACAAAACGCAGAATCATTTTTTCCAAATCTTGAAAGTACGATGTAGGTACTTTGATAGGAATGGCATTGAATAGGTAGATTGCTTTGGGAAGTATAGACATTTTAACAATGTTGATTCTTCCCATCCATGAGCATGGTATGTTCTTCCATTTGTTAATATCCTCTGCTGTTTCCTTTCTGAGGATTTCATAGTTTTCTTTATAGAGGTCCTTCACCTCCTTCGTTAGGTATATTCCTAGGTATTTCATTTTCTTTGAAACTATGGTGAAGGGAGTTGTGTCCTTAATTAGCTTCTCATCTTGACTGTTATTGGTGTATACAAAGGCTACTGACTTGTGGACATTGATTTTATATCCTGAAACATTACTGTATTTTCTGATGACTTCTAGGAGTCTTGTGGTTGACTCTTTGGGGTTCTCTAAGTATAAGATCATGTCGTCAGCAAAGAGGGAGAGTTTGACCTCCTCTGCTCCCATTTGGATTCCCTTTATTTCCTTGTCTTGCCTAATTGTATTGGCTAGAACTTCCAGCACTATGTTGAATAGTAAAGGTGACAGAGGACAACCTTGTCTGGTTCCAGTTCTAAGAGGAAAAGCTTTCAGTTTTACTCCATTCAGTAAAATATTGGCTGTGGGTTTGTCATAGATAGCTTCAATCAGTTTTAGAAATGTGCCACCTATGCCTATACTCTTCAGTGTTCTAATTAGAAAAGGATGCTGGATTTTATCAAATGCTTTTTCTGCATCTATTGAGAGGATCATGTGATCTTTATTTTTGCCTCTGTTAATATGGTGGATAACGTTTATGGACTTGCGTATGTTAAACCAGCCTTGCATCCCTGGGATGAAGCCTACTTGATCATGATGAATGACTTTTTTGATGATAAGCTGTAATCTATTGGCTAGGATTTTGTTGAGAATTTTTCCATCTATATTCATGAGTGAGATTGGTCTGAAATTCTCCTTTTTGCTTGGGTCTTTTCCTGGTTTTGGTATCAGGGTGATGTTTGCTTCATAGAATGTGTTGGGGAAGATTCCTTCTTCCTCAATTTTTTGGAGTAATTTCTGCAGTATAGGAATAAGCTCTTCCTTGAAGGTTTGATAGAATTCTGGAGTGAAGCCATCTGGACCAGGGCATTTTTTAGTTGGAAGCTTTTTTATTGTTTCTTTGATCTCAGTGCTTGAAATTGGTCTGTTCAGGAGGTCTATTTCTTCCTGGCTAAGTCTAGGTAGAGGGTGTGATTCCAAATATTGATCCATTTCCTTCACATTGTCAAATTTCTGGGCATAGAGTTTCTGGTAGTATTCAGAGATGATCTCTTGTATCTCTGTGGGATCAGTTGTTATTTCCCCTTTATCGTTTCTGATTGAGGTTATTAGAGATTTTACTTTTCTATTTCTCATTAGTCTGGCCAATGGTTTATCTATTTTATTTATTTTTTCATAAAACCAACTCCTTGTTTCATTAATTTTCTGAATGATCCTTTTGTTTTCAATTTCATTGATCTCTGATTTGATTTTGGATATTTCTTTTCTTCTACTGGGTTTAGGCTTAGATTGTTCTTCTTTTTCCAATTCCATAAGATCTCTTGTGAGATTGTTGATGTGCTCTCTTTCTGTTTTTTGAATGTAGGCATCTAAAGCGATGAATTTTCCTCTCAAAACTGCTTTTGCAGTATCCCACAGGTTTTGGTAGCTTGTGTCTTCATTGTTGTTATGCTCAAGGAAGTTAATGATTTCCTGTTTTATTTCTTCCTGCACCCATCTGTTATTCAACAGAAGATTGTTTAATTTCCATGCCTTTGGGTGGGGTTGAGCATTTTTGTTAGAGTTGAGTTCCATCTTTAGTGCCTTATGGTCTGAAAAGATACAAGGTAAAATTTCAATTCTTTTGATTCTGTTGATATTTGTTTTGTGTCCCAGGATATGATCAATTTTGGAGAATGTTCCATGGGGTGATGAGAAGAATGTATATTCTTTATCTTTGGGGTGGAGTGTTCTATATACGTCTATCAAGCATAGTTGGTCTAGGGTCTCATTTAAATCTCTTACATCTTTGTTTAATTTCTGTTTAGAGGATCTGTCCAGCTCTGTAAGAGGTGTGTTAAAGTCCCCTGTTATGATGGTATTATCAGATATCATATTGCTCAGACTGAGTAAGGTCTGCTTCAAGAATCTGGGAGCATTTAAATTGGGTGCATAAATATTTAGAATGGAAATGTCTTCTTGTTGTAGTTTTCCCTTGACCAATATAAAGTGACCGTCTTTGTCTTTTTTGACTTTAGTTGCTTTAAATCCACATGTATCTGAAAATAAGATTGCAACTCCTCTTTTCTTCTGAATTCCATTTGCCTGAAAAATTGTCTTCCAACCCTTGACTCGGAGCTTTAATTTGTCTTTTGAAGCCAGGTGTGTTTCTTGCAGACAGCAAATGGATGGCTTGTGTTTTTTAATCCAGTCAGCCAATCTATGTCTCTTCAGTGGGGAATTCAAGCCATTAACATTTATTGAGATAATGGATAAGTGTGGTAGTATTCTATTCGTCTTATTTGGTGAGAGTCCATTGCTTAGTTTTATCTTTTGCATCAGTGTGGAGGTTAGGTTCTGTCCTTTGATTTCTGAGTTCTTACTTTGCTGCTGATCCATTGTGGTGGTCAGTGTGCAGAACAGGTTGAAGTATTTCCTGTAGAGCTGGTCTTGTTGTGGCGAATTTCCTCAATGTTTGTATATCCGTAAATGATTTGATTTCTCCGTCAATTTTGAAGCTTAGCTTAGCAGGGTACAGAATTCTGGGCTGAAAATTGTTCTGTTTAAGTATATTAAAGGTAGATGACCATTGTCTTCTTGCTTGGAAAGTTTCATTAGAGAAGTCTGTGGTAACTCTGATGGATTTGCCCCTGTAGGTCAACTGGCGCTTACTCCTGGCAGCTTGCAGAATCTTTTCTTTTGTCTTGACTTTGGACAGGTTCATCACAATGTGTCTTGGAGAAGCTCGGTTAGAGTTGAGGCGACCCGGGGTCCGATATCCCTCTGAAAGCAGTGTGTCAGAATCTTTGGTGATATTTGGGAAATTTTCTTTTATAATATTCTCTAGTATGGCTTCCATTCCTCTGGGGCATTCTTCTTCCCCTTCTGGAATTCCTATAATTCGAATGTTGGAACGCTTCATAAAGTCCCATAATTCTGACAGTGAACGTTCTGCTTTCTCTCTCTTCTTTTCTGCCTCTTTTACTGTCTGAGTTATCTCAAGAACTTTGTCTTCTACCTCTGAAATTCTTTCTTCTGCATGGTCTAACCTGTTGCTGATACTTTCCATTGCATCTTTAAGTTCCCTAATTGACTGTTTCAGTTCCTTCAGGTCTGCTATATCCTTTTTATATTCTTCATATCGTTCATCTCTTATTTGATTCTGTTTTTGGATTTCCTTTTGGTTATTTTCCACTTTATTAGCAATTTCCTTCATTGTTTCCATCATTTCTTTCATTGTTTTCAACATGTGTATTCTAAATTCCCTTTCTGTCATTCCTAACATTTCTATACTGGTGGAATCATCTGCAGTAGCTACCTCATGGTCCCTTGGTGGGGTTGTTCTAGACTGGTTCTTCATGTTGCCTGGAGTTTTCTGCTGATTCTTCCTCATGAGTGATTTCTTTTATCTGTTTGCTTGCCCTAATTTTCCTTTCACTTCCTCTTGCTCTTTAAGTTCTTGTGCCTGTGGACTAAAGGTTACAGGACCAGAAGGGTGAGAAGGTTGAAGAGCAAAAAAAAAGGGGATGAAAGAAAGGAGGACCGAGTGATAAGAAAAAAAGAAAGATAGAGAAAGGAGAGGGGGTGGGTATAAGGAATATTGACAAAAAGAAGAGAGGCACAGAAAGAGGGAGACAGGGCAATATAGGTGTACAGTAGGGTACTTTGACACAACCTTAAAAAACCCCCACCTTCTGGGGGTGCCCAGTTGCGTGGTTCCCTTGAGGTCAGCAGCTCTTTGCTAACCTGATCAGACACAGTACCCCACCTCCACCAAGTAGAGAGGAAAGACAAAAATGCTATAAATCAAACCAAAAGAAGCAAACAGAAAACTTTACAGGGATAAAATTGGGTGAAAAACCAAATTATATCGGTAGAAACACTAGCAAAAATGAAGTTGAAGTTATTAAAAAAAGCAGCAATGGGAAATTATAATTAAACTAGGAAAATTGAGAAAGAAAAAGGGATCTGTGTGGAAAAGATTGAAATTAAAAAAAACAAAAGAATATCAGCAACGTCAAAATAAACAAACAAAAAAAACAACCAAGCAAAAAAAAGAAAGAAAAAAATACACAACCAAAAACAAAGCAGTTTGTATATGTTATTGAATATTGTCTGGGCAACACGTGGTCTTCTGGGGTATGAGATGTTAGTCACAGTTCAGATACGACCGGAGGCTGCTGATTACTCAAACCCTAGCAGGAAGACACCCTGAATCTCTCTTCAGCCTACTTAAAAGGCACTTCGAACTTGTAAACTTGTTGAGCAGAAGCTTTCCCAGCTTTCTTGCTGGAATTGCTGCTGAAGTGGCTATCCACTTACTCAGTGTGCCAAAACCGGTCTCACTCTGCCCCTGAGGGTTAGGGCTGCAAGGCGTCTCAGACCCCACCCTTAGGCTACTTGGTTGCTGGGTTACCAGCTCCCACCCGTTTCTAGCTCTGCGACCCTGAGGGCGGAGCTTGCCGGGGCAGATCGCTGGCAATGGATCCGTGTGACCCACCGCCAAACACTATTAGCTCCGTCTGGCTCAGTGGCTCAGACTGGGGCCCTAGACACCGGCCAAAGTTCTCGCACTCCCGCTCAGGCCTTCCCCAAGGCAGTTCAACTCAGTGCCAAGTCCAAGGACATCAAAACAGTTCACAGGTAAGGCCTTTCTGGTTTGCAGTCTCGCTGCTACTGAACTTACAGTTGTGGGCGGGTTTAGACGGATTGAACACACGCGACCACTTGCCGGTTTTCCACGGATTTAGTCCTCCTCTTGGGGTCCAGAAGTCTCTCGCTGACTCCCTGTATCCTCATAGGAGTGATGATAGGCAGTTCTCACCAGCCAGAGACGCCTGGAGTCCTATCTCCCCAGACTCACGGTGCCCAGATGCAAGGAAGCTGTTACTCGGCTGCCATCTTGCTCCGCCTTCCATTTTCTCTTTTTCTTAATTCACTCCTTTGTACCTTGCTTTTTTTTTTTTTTTCCTACACTGAAAAAGAAACAAACAACATATCCTGGAAATAACTCCATATTCATTCCTGGAGATATTCCTCATATTTGTGGCTCCAAAATACTCCATTTTGTGTATGTACGAACTGGTCATTCTTAAATGTGAGAAATAGTCCCCAATTATTATGAAATCATGATCCCATGTGATCAATCCCTCATTCCATAAGTTCAGACCATTCTTAGGAAGAGGAAAGTACTTTTGAGAGCCGTTTAGAGAACTCACCCGTAGGGGGAACCCTGGGTCCCGGGGCCACACGGTCTCACCGCGCTGCTCCGGGTGGCTTAACGAAGCTCCGGCTGCATTCCCTGGGATCTTCTCAGACGCTGACTCCCTCTGCGCTTTCCCCCCAAAGACGTTCTCCTTTTCCTTCCCTGATCCAATTGCTTCCGCACTGGCATCTGATCCATCTTTCATTTTTTTTCTTATTTTAGTCCTCTTTTTTTTTTTAATTCAAGTAACATTCTTTGTAAGTCACTCACAGGATAAAGGAATACATAGGAAAACATTCCTCTCCTCCACATTAACTTCCCTAGAGGCAAACCCTGTTAGCTTTATATAAACCACAGCAGTGGCTCATTTGTAATTCTCCACTGAATCTGACTAATATAACTCAGTCTAAGAGCCGAAACCTTCCCTCCACTCCCACTCCTGCAGAGTCTTAACTCCACGTCCCCCCGCCCGAGAGCTATGCACGTGCACGCTCTGCAGTGGGGTTTGCACAGGCTGGGTTGGGAACGCTGGGGCGGAGCCCGGGCCGAGGCCCCGAGGGCTGGAGGTCCTGTGACTCATTAGTCTGTTACCTGCTTAGAATGATCCCCAGACACGTATTTGAGAGACATCCACTTTCTGAATCCTAAAACGCCAGATAGTTGCTTTCTCAATCCTACTTGTATCCAGGAGAGAGGAGCATGCTTTTTTCTTTCTGCTCCATCTCAGTCGGTCGTTTGTTGGACTTAATATCAAGGTCGCGCTCACCCTTCTTTCCTCAGCATCTGCAGCCCCAGGCACCGTGGTCCGTACCCGAAGTAGCGGGCTACCATAGCCTTTTCTCAGTCAGGGCAGTGAAGAACCTTGCCAAATGGTTCCATTTCCGCGGACTTGCCTGGACAGTGAGCCCGTCGAACCCGAGATTCTTCACTTTGGGGTGGCCCCAGCCGGGATTGTGGCCCGAGGCCGGTGCTGCCCAGGCCTCGAGGACTGGCTGCGGCGCCCCCCACCACTCATCTGGGGTCACCACCCTCCCGCAAAGACCCCTCTCGGGTCCCTGTCAGGGGAGCAGCTGTGCTTCTGGCGATGGTGAACAAGAGTCCCCCTCGCCTCTCCGGATGACGGCAGCCTTCCCAGCGTTCCGATAGCCCGTGCAGCGGAGAGGCCGAGGAGCAGGGAGAAGCAGGAGGATGAGGAATTCGGGGAGCAGAGAAGGGGGGTGGGAGGAAAGGACGGGAAATCCCAGCAAGATTCAACTCCGGTTGTGGTAGAAGAATTCTATTGTCAGGGCAGGAGACTCTAGCAACTCGGCAGGGCAGGAGGGTTTGGTGGAGGCTCCAAAAGCTTTTCCCTGTCCCCTAATCCCAAAAGGAAGTTACTCTTATTCTCAGAGACACGGGCCTAATGAGACAGGTGGAGAGAATCCGAGTCCAGGGCGACTTCTCCGGTGGCAGGTTAATGGTGCTTGGATCCCCGAATCTCACAAAAAGAGAGACTGGGAAAAGAAATCTGCAGAACGCTGGGGCCCGAGAAAGGACTTGTACACTTTCAGTGAGTCAGAACGCTGTACTGCCCGCGGTTCCATGGTGTAATGGTGAGCACTCTGCACTCTGAATCCAGCGATCCGAGTTCAAATCTCGGTGGAACCTAGCTTTTAAAAAAATCCTTTTACTCCTTAAATGGAAGGTGATTTCCGCTTCCTCCTCCCCTTACATGCCGGTTCCCGGAGAAGGTTTCAGTCTCGAGAAGGAAGGTCCCCGCGACACGTCTCCCCGCGCTCTTACCTCCCCTCCTTGGGAGTCAGGATCCTAGAAACCTGGTTCCTATAGTGGCAGGTCTACACGCGAATTGCTGCCACCTGGAGGCGGGGTCGCCGAGCCGGGGAGTGCAGGTCCTCCCGGAGCCCGCCTGGCCAGTGCAATCTGAGGCGCCGGCCTCGCCCCCCAGGGGCCCGACCACCCGCAGGTCCCCCCGCTGTCCAGCGGGCCCCTCGGCCTCGGGGAGAAGCGTCCAATTCCCTAGCAGGGCTGCCGCCCTGAATCCTAGACTCGGAGGCTTCTTTCACCCCGGGACCGACTGTCCTATTTCTATACGGACAGGAAATAATTTAAATAAGAAATCGCGTTTCTTAGCGCAGTCATGAGGCGATGAGACTAAATTTCCGGGTCCTGGGTTTAAGCAAGCTGGGCGCATCTCATTTTATCATCCGATGCTTTTCTGCAGCTGCGGTGATCTTGAGCGTTAGTGTCTCCGTAGCGGCCAGCAGGGTCTGCGATTGCCCTAAACCTGGCACCTCCGCCTGGGGGACTCTCTTAACCCCCAAGCGCGAGGTCCGGGCAGGGGATTTTCAGGGTCTCGGGTCGCTGGGCCGCGCTGAGGGGCAACGTCCCCACCATGCGGCTCCTCCTTGGTCCCACCTGGCCTCTGTTCCAAGAAGCCACAGTGGGAGGAAAAGATCTTGAAAACTTTATTTCTATTCTCTTCTACTCATAGAAAAATTTAGGTGAGGATTTTTGAAGAATCTTCGTACCTAGTGAAAATGTTCTTCAGATGCTCAACAGCATCTTTAATTTTTCAATTTTGGAACTTTCCGTAGTAATAAAGGACTGAAAAATACAACTGCTTTGGGGGGGGGGCTCACTTTGGAAAGTCTAAGAAGAGAAGTGGATGAGTGCCTGTGGAAGGCAGCTGAGGGGGAAAGGAGGAGAGAGAGAGAAAGGAGGCAGGGAGGGGAAAGCAGGGGGGTGGGGACGAGGCTGAGCTTTTATTTTCCGTTTCAGGATTTGCACACGGAGTTTCCTGCCCTCTCGAGCCTCTCCCACGTGCTCTCAATCCTTCATCGACCCACCCAAGAACGGTGTCAACCTAGAAAGCCTGCTCCGTGTTTTTTTCATTTATCAGTTTTGACAATTTGCTTTACAATTGTTCAGCTAAGTTGTAAGTCTTATTGGCCTAAGTGTTTTTCATAATATATCCTTAACAATAAGATACATAGAGATGCTGTAGTGCCTTAGGATCTGCGGTGGTATTTCCTAGTACTGCTAATTGTGCTCTCCCCACGCTCTCTTTGTCTTTTGCTCACGCTCGCTCTTGTCAATTTATTAATCTTTTTGAAAAATAGCCTTCTGCTTTTCTTTATTGTCTCGTCATTTCCAATTTTATTGATTTGAGCTCCTATCCTTCCCTCTTCTTTTCCTAGCTTCTCAAGGTAGAAGCTCAGACAGAACATGAATTTTATTTCTGTATTCTTACCTAACGTAGAGACAGAAACACTCCTTCAAGGACTTCAGCTGCATCTGATCGCTGTTGCTTATCAATTAGCACTCAATTGAAAATAGTTCTTAGTTTTCCTTGTAACTTTTTCTTTAACTCCTAGGTTTTTTCTTTTGAAAAAGCGTTGCTTAATTTCAAAATATTCGGATATTTTTCATATTTTGAAATTGTTGGATTTAATTAATTAATTAATTTAGAAACAGGGCTTCACTCTGTAGCCTAGGCTGGAGTGTAGTGTCACTGTGGTAGCTGACTGCATCCTTAACTCCTGGACTCAAGAGATCTTCCCAAAGTGGCCTCCCAAAGTACTAGGTTTACAGATGTGAGCCACTGTTCAGCCTTTAATTCTGTTGTGGTCAAAGAACATAGTCTGATTAAAATCCATAAGATATTTTTGAGACTCATTTTATGACATACCTTATAGTCTATCTTAGTGAATATTCCACGTAACCTTGAAAAGAATATACTGTATATATATTCTTTAGTTGTTGGGGATAATGTTCTGTAAATCTCTCTGTGTTTCAAGTCTTCTTTAGCCTTACAGATTTTTTTTTCCCTTTGGGTCTACCCGTTATCAGTTACAGAAGAATGAATGTTTAAAACTCTGATTATGATTGTGGATTTTATTTCTATCCATTTTTTCTTCATTTATTTTGAAGCTTTTGTATCAGGTGCATACACATTTAGAAATTTGGTATTTTGTTGAAGAATTGACCCTTTAATATTATGAAATATCCCTCATTAGCTCTGGTAATATTTCTTAACTTGAAATCTATTTTATTGATAGTGTATTTTGTGCTGTATGCAGCTGTCTTTGTTAAAACTAAGTCCCCCAGACCTCCTTCTCTGTACCCGTTCTGAGATAGAGTTAGCCCAAAGAGAAATTAGACCAAAGAGAAATTCGTGTGAGCTTTGGAATATGTTCCTCTGTTAGGATTCTTGTGGTTAGGTGTGGTAATGCACCCAAGAAGAGGTGCTGCTGAGCTTCAGCTTTTCCTTGCCCTCTTCCCTCTGTGTCTGGCTCTTCCTCCTGACTGCTAGTCCTGCTGACGGTGGGATGTTTGGCTTCAGACCCACAAAAGTAATAGCTTCCTACATGAGTTCACCAGCTCCTTCTCTGTAGTCACACTTTAGCAACTGGCCAAGTCTGCTTTCATAATTACCTTCTTGGTGACTCTTCTGACCTTCCAACTCTCCCTTGCAAGTCTTCCCATTTTCAACTCTTCTCTAATTCCTGTAATAAATTAAAAAACTTATTCTCTGATGTTAATAAAATTTATAAACCTCTAACCACTCTGATTATGGAAAAAAAGAAAGAAGACAGCAACACCAAGAATGATAAGGGATAGTGCTGTCCTGAGGTTGAGATTTTTATTTTGTTTTGTTTTGTTTTGTTTTTTTCAGCATTACATCTTTGAAATACCAGAAATCCCTAAAATGGAGAACAAGAGAACCTGAATATTATCTGTGATGAAATATTCTTACCCAGAATATTTCTTTCTGGGTAAGAAACCTAATTTCCATGATTTGAAGTCAAAAAATTTTTTAATTTTCTATGCCTTCATTTCTACATGGGAAGCAGGATAAATGTGAATGCTTAGGTTGCCCAATGTTTAAGTGAGATGTGTAGGTAAAGCATGGAGTCCAATGACTATCATCGAGTAATTGTTCAATATACATTAGGTCTTATCACTGCTTTTGCCACCGGCATTTCCCTCAGGCTTTGTTTTTTTAAATAGCCTTCTTGATATTGATGAATCATTTTTCAAACTTTCTCTGATAGTCATGAAATTGTTCCAATGTGTATTATTATAAATATGTGTACTACTCTAAGGACCAGACATGTACCTGTCATACATCAATGGTCTATTTCTTTGTAGACATCTGGAAATGAAATTGCCATACCAAAGTGTTTGCATATTTCTGGTTTTACTAATTTCTGCTTAAATTGCCCTGAAAAGAAGATATAGCAGGTAATATTCTTAGCATTTTATGAGAATATGCTTTTCTCCATCTTCTTACCAAAACTGAATGGTACTTGCCTATCATTTCCTTTCAACTTACTTTCACCAAACATTTCTATAATCTTACAATGGGAAGATGTTCTATGCATCTCAAATCTTTACATGAAAAGAGTGATTAATAAGACTGCATAAAATTTATATTCAAAATATGGGTAATGAGTTTTAAATATGTACATATATTATTTAGGATATTTTATCAAAGTTATATATATTTGTATATTTGTTTAGAAAAACAGAAGTCCCCTGATGTATTCCCACAAATTTCATCATCCATAATCAATTATTTATTTATCTTCCTATCTCTAAATGAATATTATTACCTTTTAATTTTTTATCAGTACCATGCACTAACCGATGTGAGACTGGAGCTCTCACTTTTTCATTTTTTAGTTAAGTCATTTTCTCTTTTCTTTTTTTTTTTAGATTTTTTTTTATATATATATATATTTTTGTAGAGACAGAGTTTCACTTTATTGCCCTCGGTAGAGTGCTGTGGCATCACACAGCTCACAGCAACCTCCAACTCCTGGGCTTAGGCGATTCTCCTGCCTCAGCCTCCCGAGTAGCTGGGACCACAGGCGCCCGCCACAACGCCCGGTTATTTTTTTTGTTGCAGTTTGGCCGGGGCGGGTATGAACCAGCCACACTCGGTATATGGGGCCGGGGCCCTGCTCACTGAGCCATAGGCGCCGCCCTCATTTTCTCTTTTCAATACTTGTTCGTCATCACCACCACATTCAAGCATGCCTCTCACTCCCTGCCCTGCCCTCCTAATATACTGTATGTGCATTGTAGCTCAATGTGTTCAATTACTTCATTATTATAACTATGTCAATTTTATTCAGAGTTCAGTCAAATTGGATATACATAGAAGGAACAAAAGACTAGTATCTTCAGGGACTCTTTCTCAAATAGTTAAATGTCAAAGATTTATTTAATCTTTGGTCACTCCTCCCCTTCCTTTTCCTATTCCAGGTAAAGTATTAGAACTAATCTTCCCAGCTGAGGTTAGGTATCCTCTCCTGGAGCAGAGGAGGGTGGGACATCCTCATGAAAAGTACCAAGAAGACATTGTCCAAAGAGGGAGGGATAGTTTCAAGAAAGAAAGAAGTAAATGCTGTGGCAAAGTGTGGGCAAAATATACACAAAACAAGGACAAGAAGAAAACCTGTCAGTTCTGTGATGGGAATATGTAGGAGAGGGCAGACTTAGGGTGAGGGGAAAATAGTTTTGAGAGGTGTGGGCCATGGTTACACTTGTATAGGCTGCACACGCCTGTTAGGGGCTCAAAGGGGCTGAGGGCTAATGAAAATCTGCCCTTCCCAACCTGGCAAGACTGGTGAGAGGAGTGTCTAGGTCACCAGGGCCTGAGTTAGGGCAGTTGTGGTAGGAAAAGAAAGGAAGGGGTCATTTTCTCCTTGAGGCAGAGTGAAGTCCTAAGCTCAGGTCTTGATAGGGAGGGAGGCTACCCTGGCCTTTGGCAGCTGAAGATGATTGGCCAGGTAAGGGGACTGAAAACTCAGTGCTATCCGCATGCAGTTTCAGGAAAGAGTTCTCCAGAAAAGGGTCCTAAGGGAGAAGAGGTGGAAGACCTGATTGGGAAAGGGTTGAAGAGGAGGGTCTGTATGGCTGTGCAGAAGCCTGCTGGGCAACCTGACAGGCCCCTTGCTCAGTCTCCTGGCCAGAGCCCCAGACTCCCTGCCCTGGAAGTGCACAGCTAGCTCAGCCAGGACATCTCCAGCAGGACTAGTCTTGGGGATGTTGGTGGCCTGAGGTGGCGTGGCCTTGCACCAGGCCAGGGGAGAGATGGGGGAGTAGGCTACTTCCCAGTTAACTAACCCCCAGAGAGTCAGTGAGGTACTGACTTTGCTCCCAGTCAGCTATGAACCTATTTACTCCTTGTCTATTTGCCAAACTGTGGAGAGAATCTTTGCAACTTTGCAAGAAGGAAGCCAGACAAGAAGGGATTTGTTCTGTGAAGTTTGGATTCAGTTGAGGGGCTACACTTGAGAATTTGGAGGACCAGAGGCTCCTCATCCCTGGTGGGGCTGTCCAGTAAAGCCCGGACCTCAGGACACAAGGAAGGGACTCCACCCGCTGTGAGCAGCCAGGCCCAGGAAGCAGCAACTGAGCTGCCCAGGTTACTCCTGGCTCCTGGCCCTCCTCACTCTTTCTTCTTGCTCCTCTCCCCTCCCCCTCCTCCTTACTACCTCCCAGGTTCCCTTAGCCCCTTCTTTTCAGATTGTCCAGAGTCAGCCCTCAAACCGCACTAGTGTTTTATTCCTTTTTTTCGTTGAAAGTTTCAAAACAACAGAGATTTGGCTGCAACCATTTTGTGAAGGTCCTTCAGAACCCTGGACCAATTTTCCCTGTTGATTAGAAGAGGAAGCGGAATGTAATGGCACATTTCAAAACTATTAAGAATAGCGTATAAATGTCTCGCCACAACAAATAAGTAAGCAAGGTGTTGGTTATGTAAGCATTCCACATTGTATATCAAATGAGTACATTATACCCCATAAATGCATCAATGTACACAGTTATGATTTAATAAAGGAAAAAATAATAAATATATAAAAATGAAATAAAGGTTATAAGAAAAACAACTTAAAAAGAAGAGGAAGCTTCCCCATGGGTCCATCCTAAGATGTCTTCCCCTGGGAGCTGGGTCGGGTAGGGGGAAAGAGAGGGAGGGAGCCCCGCGGACGGTTCCCCTCCTCTCCCTCAGACCTCAGGCGCTGGGGGTAGCCGAGAAGAGGAGCCGGGGAAGGAGAGGGAGCCCCGCGGACCGCTCCACTCCTCTCCCCTCAGACCTCAGGCGCGGCCCTGGTCCCAAGGGCGCGGGTCCCGGCGGATTCCAAACACCAGCTGCGTGCGGACTGACAGGCGATCTCCCTGACAGAGTCAGGATGTGGGGCAATAGCGGCGTCCTGGCACGGTCCCTGGAGACTAGCGGTTAGGGCAGAACACGCAGCAGGGGCGGGACTAGGGACTCCGCAGGACAGTGTTCCAGACTGGTCACCTTCTGTGCAGAGACACGGCGATGGCGCGACAGCGTGAGGGAGAGTAACCTCGGGGTCTGGGATTCCGGGCGGCCCCTGCGAGGGGAGCAGACGCTTCTCTCCGAGGCCCGAGGGTCCCACTAGGCCGGGGTTCGGGGAACCTGCCGGTTGGCTGTGCCCCTGGGCGGACAGGCCCGGGCCTCCGATTGCGCAGGGCCACGCGGCTCCCTGAGGACCAGGACGTCCCGGGCTCGCTGACCCGGCTACAAGGGGCAGCAATTCCTGTGTAGACCCATCACTCCGAGAACCCGGCGTCTGGGACCCCGAATCCGGAAGAGAGTGTGGGGTCGCGACGCAAGGCACTGGGGGACACGCGGACCCCGGGCAGCCCTGTCCCTGCGGAGCTTCCCTTCCCAACCGAAACCTTCCTCTCCCGGAACCAGGACGTGGAGGAACCAGGAAGAGGAAAACACGTTCCACTCACCCTTTCTTTACTCTGTGTTTGAGGATCGAATTTCCCTCGCAATCACTTCTGGCCCCAGAGTAATGTGCGCTCTAAACGCCAAGGTCCGGCCGAGACTCGGCTCGGATCTCTGGATTCCCAGGCCAGAGCGCTGACCTTACACCACCGAAAAACCAGGTGGGGGGCGCGTCAGTTTACTGCAGCCGGGCAGGTCCTTTCTCAGGCTCCATCTTTCTGGAGATTTTCCTTCAGTATCTCTTCTTGTCGGAAGGTCCAAGTACCATTAACCTGCAACGGGAAGAGTCGTCCTGACTTTCTCTCTGTTTGATTACACATAGGAAAGAGCATTTTGAGCCTCCACCAAATCCACCTGCCCTGCCTGGGTTCCTAGAGTGTTCTGGACTGATGTAAAATTTCTGCCTCCTTCCCAAAAGGTGTTCCTTTATTTTTCTTTGCAATTATTTTCTTACCTTTGTCTAAGGGGGACTGA
The DNA here is from genome assembly GCF_027406575.1 of Nycticebus coucang. Lineage (NCBI taxonomy): Eukaryota > Metazoa > Chordata > Mammalia > Primates > Lorisidae > Nycticebus > Nycticebus coucang. The sequence continues at coordinate 51,391,208 of NC_069784.1, read as the reverse complement.
TGAGCTTCAGTGCGGGGGTTTGGAATAGATAGGGATTTTCACTGCGCTCTCCTCCTCCTCTTCTCTTCCCAGTCTATTCCTGATACCCTCTCTCCTGCTCCCTCTCTTCCTTGCTGTTTTCCTCCTCACCCATTTCCCCTCCTCCCTTCAACTCTCCTTACTTCCTGCAGCCCACCCCCTCCTCCATTGCATTCCTCCTAGCTAGCACTCCTCTTCCTTCTCCCACCACACTCACCTCAACCACCCACACAACAGTCCAGGCGTCCTCAAACTTTTTAAACAGAGAGCCAGTTCACTGTCCCTCAGACCGTTGGAGGGACGGACTATAGTTTCAAAAAAAAAAGCAAAAAACAAAACTATGAACAGGGCGGCGCCTGTGGCTCAGTGAGTAGGGTGCCGGCCCCATATGCTGAGGGTGGCGGGTTCAAACCCAGCCCCGGCCAAACTGCAACAAAAAAATAGCCGGGCGTTGTGGCGGGCCCAGGAGTTGGAGGTTTCTGTGAGCTGTGTGACGCCACGGCACTCTACCGAGGGCAATAAAGTGAGACTCTGTCTCTACACAAAAAAAAAAAAAAAAAAAAAAAAAAAAACTATGAACAAATTCCTATGCACACTGCACATATCTTATTTTGAAGTAAAAAAACAAAACGGGAACAAATACAATCACACTGCCGCATGTGGCCAGTGGGCCCGCAGTTTGACCAATACAGGAAAGGCTAGGGCAGTCTGAGGTGAGGATGAGGAATACATTTCTCTGTGGTCAGGACACTTTGGGGTTTTCTACTGGGGAGACCAACTAAAGGTTTTTTTTTTTTTTTTTTTTGGTAGAGACAGAGTTTCGCTTTAACTTGCCATAATGCCCGGCTATTTTTTTATTGCAGTTTGGCGAGGGCTGGGTTTGAACCCGCCACCCTCGGTATATGGGGCCGGCGCCCTGCTCACTGAGCCACAGGCGCCTGGGGAGACCAACTGAGGTGATACCAACCGAGTTACTTAATGTCAACAGCCACTCTATCAGGCCTGGGCAGAACTGGCAAATCCAAGGTGACCCGCATACCTGGGGTGCCTCCAAATAGGCACACTTCAATTCTGAAATGCTAAATCCAACTGCCAAAGTCCAAGGAAACGGAATCCAGTGGGAGCCCTTTACTTTGCAATTTGAGTTCCAAGTGGAAGAATCATGGTGCCTCCATATGTTCCCCGCCAACCTCCCACAAGGTCCAAGCACAGGGATTTGTATTATGTAGGATGCTGGAGATACCTGGGATTTGTGGCTAGGATATGTCCAAAGAAAAGCTACTACTTGAATGCCCCTTTTAGACATAGACAAAGGTTCCCAGGGACCTAGGCACTCACCAAGAGATTTTTCCTTTCTGTCCTCCTGATGGTGTCTAGAGCCTTGGTGCTGCGTGCCTTATGACTTTGTGATGTGGGCTAATCTTGCTGGGGTTAGGTGATATCTTAGAGTGGGTTCAATTTGCATTTCTTTTATGATTAAAGACAATGAGCATTTTTTTCATGTGTTTGTTGCCATTCATCTGTCATCCTCAGAGAAATTTCTGTTCAAATCATTTGCCCATTTATAGAGAGGACTGTTTACACTTTTCTTGTTTAATTTGAGTTCTCTGCAGATTCTAGTTATCAAACCTTTGTCAGATTCTGTGGAAGGCTGACACCACAGCATCTATTTTGTAGGCCAAGTGCTATTTCCAGTACTAACAGACTTAAGTTTCTATTTCCCTGCTAACGCTAGGCCTCTTCTCATAAATCACGTGAGCGAAACTTTGAAGCTTGCTGTTGGAACTTATCTCCACCAAGGCCAGGTTGCTTGGATACCTGGTGACGTAAACCTCCTCCTTCACCTACCCTTATATACCCTGGAAGAACTTTGCAATAAATGAGACTTGATCAGACTCCTGTCTTGTCTCCATTCTTCGTGCCCCTTGCCCCTTTTTCATTCTCACCCCCTCCTCCAGGTATCCTTGTCGACTGACCCGCGGGCCGGGTCACGTGGCGCCCGAACAGGGACCTGGATACGAGGGAAAACGGTGAAGAAGCTACTGGAGGCAGCCGGCCGGCTCAGAGAAACATCGGGACCTGGCCACGCGGTAGCCTGCTGCGCTGGAACGAGGATCTCGGTGAGTAGTAGCAATCATGGGGCAAGAATTCAGTCAGCATGAGTTATTTGTGAAACAGTTAAGAGATGCACTCAGGACGCGAGGAGTAAAGGTCAAAATGAAACAGCTATTTCAATTTTTTGACTTCCTAAAAGAAGTCTGTCCTTGGTTTCCTCAAGAAGGAACCATAGATGAGAAAAGATAGAAAAGAGTAGGTGATGCTTTAAATGATTTTTATCAGGTATATTTGGACCTGAAAAGATACCAGTTACTTCTTTCTCATACTGGAATCTCATTAATATTATTAGTTATCGTAGTGTTTGTCCCGCAGTTGCGGATGTTATAAAAAAGGGAGAAGAACTGTTACATCATGACAAAGAAAGGGATATTAAATACCAAGATCTGTCCCAGGATTTTAGGGCTGCTGGAGGCACTCCTCCTAGCAGTCAGCTGAATGAGCAAGAAGATCTTATCTCACTAGAGAGTGATGAGGAACCCAACAGGGAGGAACAAAAGGCCCCTACTGTTCGGCAGAAAGCTCAGCCTGAGAACAAACTGAGAGCAAAGCAGCTCAAGGTCAAGGTCTCAGAGCCAAAGGTAGGTTCTACCCAGACTTGAAAATTTTCAAAATAAACCCTGATGATAAGCTTTCAGATGAGGAATGGAATGAGTTAGAGGAGGAGGCGGCCAAGTATCATAATCCAGATGGGCCCCTACTTGAAAAACGGCCTCTGTGGAGAGAAGGGAACACTTTTACACTGCTGGTGGGATTGCAAACTAGTACAACCTTTCTGGAAGGAAGTATGGAGAAACCTCAAAGCACTCAACCTAGACCTCCCATTCGATCCTGCAATCCCATTACTGGGCATCTACCCAGAAGGAAAAAAATCCTTTTATCATAAGGACACTTGTACTAGACTGTTTATGGCAGCTCAATTTACCATTGCCAAAATGTGGAAACAGCCTAAATGCCCACCAACCCAGGAATGGATTAACAAGCTGTGGTATATGTATACCATGGAATACTATTCAGCTATTAAAAAAAATGGAGACTACATCCTTCGTATTAACCTGGATGGAAGTGGAAGACATTATTCTTAGTAAAGCATCACAAAAATGGAGAAGCATGAATCCTATGTACTCAATCTTGATATGAGGACAATTAATGACAATTAAGTTTATGGGGGGGGGAAGCAGAAAGAGGGATGGAGGGAGGAGGGTGGGGCCTTAGTGTGTGTCACACTTTATGGGGGCAAGACATGATTGCAAGAGGGACTTTACCTAACAATTGCAATCAGTGTAACTGGCTTATTGTACCCTCAATGAATCCCCAACAATTAAAAAAAAAAAAAGAAAAACGGCCTCCCCCTTACAGCGCAGCGTCCTCCGTGCCGTCCGTGGCAATGGCTGCTATAGACCCAAAAAGAGATCTAGAGAACAAAATTGCACATTTACAAGAACAAATAAAACTTGAGGGAACATCAGGAGCTAATCAGTGAATTAGAGAGGCTTAAAACAGGCAATTTGGACCGTAAGGAGCAGAGGCCTCGAGAACAAGAATCCGCTGGCCCCATATCCCAATCTTCCGTTAAAGGTATAGTTATGAGGAGGCCCTCTGTTAACCAGGAGAGAACAGAGGCATTTCCAGTCACAGAAACCACAGACAATCAGGGTCAGGCATGGAGACATCACAGTGGATTTGATTTTCAAGTGATTAAGGAATTAAAAACGGCAGTGGCCCAATATGGAGCTACTGCTCCTTATACACTAGCTATATTAGAATCTGAAGCAGAGAAATGGCTTGCTCCTGGCGACTGGTATACCCTAGCCAGGGCTGCCCTTTCCGGAGGAGATTACTTATTATGGAAATCTGAATATGCTGAATTTTGCAAAGATACTGCCAAAAGAAATGCTCAGGCAGGAAATGGCTGGACTTATGATATGCTTCTTGGCGAGGGGCATTTTGCTAGTACAGATGCTCAAATGCAATATGATCCAGGTCTGTATGCGCAAATCCAAGCCGCGGGAACCAGGGCTTGGAGAAAATTCCCAGTGAAAGGAGATTTTAGCTCCTCCCTCACTGCAGTGAAGCAGGGCCCTGATGAGCCATTTTCAGAGTTTGTCCACAGACTTTTAACAGCTGCAGGCAGGATTTTTGGTAGCGCAGAAGCTGGAATGGACTTTGTTAAACAATTGGCTTATGAAAATGCCAATACGGCATGCCAGGCAGCTATTCGACCATACAAAAAGAAGACAGATTTGTCTGGATATATTCGCCTTTGCTCTGACATTGGCACCGCATATCAGCAAGGTCTAGCAATGGCTGCAGCCTTACAGGGCTATACTATCAAAGATTTTTTAGCTCAGAAAACTAAGGGCTGATGTTTTAATTGTGGAGAATCAGGTCACTTTGCTAAAGACTGCAAAAAAGAAATATCTTCAACTCCTAAAAAACCACCCCCTGGCTTATGCCCTAAATGCCACAAGGGCCATCACTGGGCTAAGGAATGCAGATCTAAAACAGACAATCAAGGAAATCCCCTCCCCTCTCAGCAGGGAAACGGGGAGAGGGGCCAGCCCCAGGCCCCGAAACCCAAACAAGTTTATGGGGCAGTCAGCTTTGTTCCAGCCAACAGCAATCCATTTCAGACCTCTGCAGAGCCACCCCAGGAAGTGCAGTATTGGACCTCTGTTCCACCTCCCACACAGTATTAACCCCTGAAATGGGAGTGCAAATTTTACCCACAGGTGTGTTTGGTCCTCTACCCCCAAACACCTTTGTATTAATTATTGGACGCAGCAGTAGTGCCGTCCAAGGACTCCAAATTTTCCCAGGTGTAATTGACAATGATTATAAAGGGGAAATTAAATTAATGGCTGCTTCCCCCCGAAATATCTCCACCATACCACATGGCCAAAGAATAGCCCAGTTGTTACTATTACCCTTCTTGCCAACTAATAATAAGATTAAAATAAAGCACCGAGGTGCAGGAGGCTTTGGCTCCTCTGATGTTTACTGGGCTCAGCCTATCTCACCCCAGAAACCAATGCTTACTCTAAGCCTAGATGGCAAGGAATTTCATGGCCTGGTGGACACTGGAGCTTACGTCACTATAATTAACAAAGCACAATGGCCCAGCCAGTGGCCTCTTTCCCCAACCTTAACTCATTTAACGGGAATTGGTCAAAGCCAAAACCCTGAGAAAAGCACCAAGATACTTACTTGGAAAGATAAAGATGGCAATCAGGGAACCATACAGCCTTTTGTCATACCTGGCATCCCTGTCAACCTTTGGGGACGAGATCTCTTGTCCCAAATAGGACTCATAATGTGTAGCCCTAATGATGTAGTGATAGCGCAAATGCTTGCCCAAGGTTTTTGACCAGGAAAAGGATTAGGAAAAGAGGAATCAGGCATTCCCAACCCTTTACAAATTACTGGAAAAACAGACAAAAAAGGGCTAGGAAATTTATCTTAAGGGCCATTGACATTCCTGCATGCCATGCAGATAAGATCACTTGGAAAAGTGACGAGCCTGTATGGGTTGATCAATGGCCCCTCTCAAAAGAAAAATTAGAAGCCACTCAGCAGTTAGTGCAGGAACAACTAAAAACTGGGCATATAGAGGAAAGCAACTCCCCATGGAACACTCCGATACTTGTCATAAAAAAGAAATCAGGGCGATGGAGACTATTACAAGATTTAAGAGCTGTAAACTCCAGTATGGTCCGCATGGGAGCGTTACAACCAGGTTTACCTACTCCTGTGGCCATCCCTCTTGGTTACTATAAAATTATCATTGATCTTAAAGACTGTTTTTTCACTATACCATCCATTAGATCAAAAAAGATTTGCATTTAGTCTGCCCTCTATTAACTTCAAGGAACCTATGAAAAGATTCCAATGGAAAGTTTTACCACAGGGCATGGCCAACAGTCCCACCTTATGCCAAAAATTTGTTGCCGCAGCTATTCAGGAAACTAGACTTCGCTGGAACTCCATGTACATCATTCATTATATGGATGATATTCTTATTGCTGGACAGAATGCTCAGCAGGTTTTACTATGTTACAGTGATTTATCATCCTCCCTCACAAACCAGGGACTTCAAATAGCCCTGGAAAAAGTTCAGCTAAAAGATCCCTACCTTTATCTTGGTTTCCACTTAACTGGACCCAGAATTACTAATACTCAAGGTGCCCTCAGATTAGACAAATTAAAAACACTAAATGATTTTCAAAAGCTCTTAGGAGATATAAACTGGCTTAGACCTTACTTAAAACTAACCACAGGGGATTTAAAACCTTTATTTGCTATTTTACAAGGCGATAGCAACCCCAATTCTCCTAGAACATTAACAGAAGAAGGCCATCAGGCTTTAGCATTAGTACAACAAGCTATTCATTCACAATTTGTTACAAGCATAGATTACACTCAGCCCCTGAGTTACATCATTTGTAAAACTTCTCTTACACCCACAGCAGTATTTTGGCAAACTGCCCCCATAATGTGGATCCACTTACTTGCTTCTCCCACGAAAATTATTTATCCCTATTATCAGGCTATCACAGATATCATCATTATGGGAAGGGAAAATAGTAAAAAATACTTTGGTAAAGAACCAGATATCATTATACAGCCTTATTCTCAGGCACAAATTAATTGGTTATTTCAAACTACAGAACATTGGCCTATTGCTTGTGCTTCTTATTCAGGTAAACTTGACAATCATTATCCACCCAATAAATTATTACAATTTATTAGTACACATGACTTTGTATTTCCCACAAGAACCTCCAATTCCCCATTGCCCAATGCCTTATTAGTTTTCACAGATGGCTCCTCTTCTGGTCATGCAGCTTACACCTTTAATACAGAGATTGTGCAATTTCAGGTAAAATCAAATTCTGCACAAATTGTAGAACTTCAAGCAGTTATCGCAGTTTTCTCTGCATTTCCCAATCGGACTTTGAATATTTATACTGATAGTGCTTATCTAGCTCATTCAGTTCCCTTATTAGAGACAGCAGCGCAAATCAAACATGTATCAGAAACTGCTACCTTTTTCTTGCAACTCCAAAATCTTATACACCAAAGGACCCTCCCCTTTTTCATTGGACACCTTAGGGCTCATTCCAATTTACCTGGCCCCCTAACTGATGGTAATCGCAGAGCAGACAGAGCCACTCACTTAGTCTGTACTGCCCAAACCACCACAGAGCCTGATCGGATCGCATTAGCCTCCGCTGCTCAACAATTACATCATCTAAACGCTCACACCCTTAGACTCATGTTTCAAATTACCCGGGAACAAGCCCGCCACATTGTAAAGCAATGCCCTTCTTGTGCAACTCTACTCCCTACTCCCCATCTAGGAGTAAATCCTCGAGGTCTCATACCCAATGCCATCTGGCAAATGGATGTTACTCATCTACCTGAATTTGGAAAACTCAAGTATGTTCATGTAACCATAGATACCTTCAGTGGATTTATTTATGCCACTGGCCAGTCAGGGGAGGCTGGCAAACATGTCATTGCCCATGTACTAGCCACCATGGCTGCACTAGGCACCCCTAAACAAATTAAAACTGATAATGGTCCAGGATACACAGGACATGCATTTAACACCTTCTGTAAACACCTCGGTATCAAACACATTACTGGTATACCGTTCAACCCCCAGGGGCAAGGCATAGTAGAACGTGCCCACTTATCTCTTAAAAACACTCTAGAAAAAATAAAGAAGGGGGAATGGTACCCTGTTAAGGGGTCCCCAAGAAATCTCTTATCCCATTCATTACTCATTTTAAATTTTTTCACACTAGACCAAGATGGCCGGTCTGCAGCAGACCGCTTCTGGCACCCAGATACTAAACGGGATTTTGCCACTGCCCTATGGAAAGATCCATTAGATAATAAATGGCACGGCCCCGATCCAGTTTTAATTTGGGGTAGAGGTGCAGTATGCATATATTCACAGAAGATGGAAGCAGCATGATGGTTACCTGAACGACTGGTCAAACAAGTAGATAACATCATTACCTCTAAATCCAGGGAGCAAGAGACCCCCTGAGAAGGCTTTCTTTTGTTTTCTTTGCAGGTAACTATGAGCACCTGGATATGGCTACTGAAGGGAATCTCTCTCCTGATATGAAAAAATGAAGGTGGTTTCGGTAATCCCCATGAGGCTCGGGCACTCTTACAAAAATTAACTGGTACTCCTTGCGAGTGCCATGGTGGCACCTGGAATGGTAAAACAACCCCTCTCCTAAATGTAGATTGTGGTGATAAAACAGCATACTTAGTAATGAGACAAAATATTCATGGAGCACAGGCATGGGTCTGTAGCAAAAAGGCTAAAATTATCCCCACGTTTAATAACAAGCCTGGACCATGTCCTTGTATAGAATTCCATCCATCTGTACATAATACCTGTTATGAGCAGGTTCAACTATGTACTGGTACAGATAATAATACCTATTTTACAGCAATCTTGACCAGACATTTTTTAGGGACATTTGGAGGTGAGTGGGGCACAGTCCCTCAGGTCCAGGGGACCTCCAATAAATATGCCCAATCTGGCTGTCCCAATACAGTAGGAAAAACAGTTTGCTGGAATAAGACTCCACCTGTGCACGTTTCTGATGGAGGTGGACCCCAAGATCAGGTAAGACAGAATATAGTCCAAAAGCAACTGGAAAACATTGTAAACCACATGTCTCCTAAATTTAACTACCATCCAATAGCTTTACCCAAAAATAAGGATGCAAATCTAGACCCTCAAACCCTGAAAATGCTAGACATCACACATAGGTTACTTAATCAATCCAATCCTTCTTTGGCTCAAAATTGCTGGTTATGCCTTCATTTAGGACTATCTATGCCTATTGCTATCAATGTTAATTCCATTGAATTATCATCTAATAACTGCATGCCCATCATGCCTTTACCAGTACAACCTGTCTTTTCTGAAGCACCCTGTATTGTCTCCCCTTACAGAGACGACAGTTATGCTATTGATATTGGCATACTCTCTTTGACCAATTGCACTGACATCATCAATATTACTTATTCCCCATGTGCTCCCAATGATATGGTATTTGTTTGTGGCAATAACTTGGCATATACCATTCTGCCCACTAATTGGACAGGATTATGTACTATCGCTCTTTTGCTACCCGATATAGATATAGTCAATGGAAATGAATCTTTACCTATACCATCCTTTGATTATATATCTGGCCGTTCTAGAAGAGCTATCCAATTTCTCCCTCTCTTGGCCACTCTGGGAATCACTGCTGGCATGGCCACTGGTACCGCCGGTATGGGCATTGCTGTACATAAATATACTGAACTATCTCAACTTATGGCAGAAGATATACAAGCCGTATCAGACACAGTTAAAGATCTTCAAGATCAATTAGATTCCTTAGCTGAAGTAGTACTACAGAATAGAAGAGGTTTAGATCTTCTAACAGCTAACCAAGGAGGCATCTGCTTAGCATTACAGGAAAAATGCTGCTTTTATGCAAATAAATCAGGAATTGTTCGAGACAAAATAAAGAAATTACAAGATAATCTAGAAGAAAGAAGAAGAAAAATTATGGACAACCCGTTTTGGAGCGGGCTAAATGGCTTTCTACCTTATCTCCTTCCATTTTTAGGGCCCCTCATTGGCTTACTAATATTACTGTCGCTAGGACCTTTTCTTTTTAATAAAGTCATGGCCTTTATAAAACAACAAATTGATGCTATTAAAATGCAGCCCCTCCAGATTCATTATCACAGACCTGCTATGGAAGATGAACACATAACCATAACTACTTAGGGGACTGGCTAGTCAAGGACGGGTAACGAGGACCCTCATCTCAGACTTTGCTTATTCTACCAACCTAAGACAGGAGCCCAGTCAGATAGCTACCGTGTATCCCATGACGGGTAAGGAGGATCAGCTGAGATGGTAAGGCGGTCCCAACCTAAGACAGACACAGTCACCCTGCCCTCTCGGTGGAGAGCTGGCAAAACTTTAAAGGTAAAATGTACATTTAAAAATATTATAAAAAAGGGGGACCTGTGGAAGGCTGACACCACAGCATCTATTTTGTAGGCCAAGTGCTATTTCCAGTACTAACAGACTTAAGTTTCTATTTCCCTGATAATGCCAGGCCTCTTCTCATAAATCACGCGAGCGAAACTTTGAAGCTTGCTGTTGGAACTTATCTCCACCAAGGCCAGGAACTTATCTATACCAAGGCCAGGTTGCTTGGATACCTGGTGACGTAAACCTCCTCCTTCACCTACCCTTATATACCCTGGAAGAACTTTGCAATAAACGAGACTTGATCAGACTCCTGTCTTGTCTCCATTCTTCGCGCCCCTTGTCCCTTTTTCATTCTCACCCCCTCCTCCAGGTATCCTTGTCGACTGACCCATGGGCCGGGTCAAGATTCCTAACATGCAAAAATCTTCTCCCATTCTGAGGGCTATTTGCTTTGTTTGTGGTTCTCGTAGCTGTGCAAAAGCTTTTTAGCTTGATCAAGTCCCCAGTTATTTATTGTTACTAGATGGTGGGGTTCTCATAAATTTTTTTACTAGAGGGGGGTTCTCATAAATTTTTTCTCCAGACTAATATCTTCAAGTGTTTTACCCACACTCTCTTCTAGAATTTTTATTGTTTCATGTCTTAAATTTAAATCTTTTATCCAACAAGAATCAATTTTTGTTAATGATGAGAGGTGCGGATCCAGTTTCAGTCTTCTCCATGTGGATAAGTTCTCTCAGCACCATTTGTTAAATAAAGATTCTTTTCCCCATTGCATGTTTATGTTAGGCTTATCAATGATTAAATGATGATATGTGGCTGGGTTCTTCTCTAGGTTCTCTATCCTATTTCCATAGATCTATGTCTCTATTTCTGTGCCAGTCCCATGCTGTTTTGATCACTATAGCCTTAAAATATGACCTGAAGTCTGGCCATGTGATGTCTCCAGAATTGTTTTTATTTCTAAGAACTGTATTTGCTATTTGAGGTTTTTTCTGGTTCTGTATGAATTGAAGTACTATGTTTTTCAAGACCTTTAAAGAATGACATTGGTGCTTTGATGGGGATTGCATTAAATCTATAGATTGCTTTGAGTAGTATGGACATTTTAATGATGTTGATTCTTCTCAGCCATCAGCATGGTATGTTCTTCCATTTGTTGACATCTTCTGCTATTTCCTTTCTCGAAGTTTCATAATTCTCTTTGTAGAGACCCTTCACTTCTTTTGTTAGATATGTTCCCAGGAATTTCATCTTCTTTGGTGCTACTGTAAAAGGGATAGAGTCTTTGATTTTGTTCTCAGCTTGACAATTGTTGGCGTATACGAAGGTTACCGATTTGTGGGTATTGATTTTGTAACCTGAGATACTGCTATATTCTTTAATCACTTCTAAGAGCTTTGTAGTTGAGTTTCAGGGGTTTTCCAGGTATAACATTATGTCATCTACGAAGAGGGAGAGTTTGACCTCCTCCCCCATTTGGATTCTTTTGATCTCCTCTTGCCAGATTGCAATGGCTAGGACTTCCAACACTGTGTTAAATAGCAGTGAAGACAGTGGGCATCCTTGTCTGGTTCTAGACTTGAGTGGAATGCTTTTCATTTTATTCAATTCAATATGATATTGGCTGTGGGTTTTCTGTAGATAGCCTCTATCAGCTTAAGGAATATTCCTTCTAAGCCTTTTTTCTTGAGTGTTTTTATCATGAAAGGATGCTTTCCTTCCAAAAACCTTTTCTACATCAATTGAAAGAATCATATAGTTTTTGTTTTTGATTCTATTAATGTGGTGTATTATATTTATAGATTTGTGTATGTTGAACCCTGTGTTTCTGGGGTAAAACCCACTTGATCATGGTGTATAACCTTTTTAATGTGTTGTTGTATTCTGTTTGGTAATATCGAATATTAAATATTTTTGCATTGATATTCATTAATGATATTGGTTTATAGTTTTCTTTTTTGATATTGGTTGAGTCTTTTCCTGGTTTTGGGATCAGGGTGATATTTGCTTCATTAGAATGTGTTGTGGGAGGATTCCTTCTTTCTCTATATTTTGGGAAAGTTTATGCATTATGGGAACTAGATCCTCTTTGAAGTTTTGATAGAATTCTGATGTGAAAACATTGGTCAAGGGCTTTTCTTTTTTGAAAGATTTTGTATAATTGATGCTACTTGATATTGGTCTATTCAAGATTTCTAAAGCTTTCTGTCTGAGGTTTGGAAGGTATTGTGCTTCCAGATATTGGTCCATCTCCTCTACATTTTCATATTTCTTGGAATAGAGTTTGTTATAGTAATTGTTGAGAATCTTTTGTATTTCTGTGGCATCTGTTGTTATTTCCCCTTTATCATTTCTGATTGTAGTTATTAGAGATCTTGTTTTTCTGTTTCTGATTAGTCTGGCCGAGGGTTTATCAATTTTATTAATCTTGTCAAAGAACTAACTTTTTGTTTTGCTGATCTTCTGAATAATTCTTCTGTTTTCAATTTCATTTAATTCTGCTCTAATTTTTGGTTATTTCATTTCTTCTGCTGGGTTTGGGTTGGACTGTTCTTCCTTTTCCAGTTGCTTGAAATGGCCCATTAGGTTTCTGACTTTCTCTCTTTCTGTTTTCTTGATGAAGGCATCTAAAGCTATAAATTTCCCTCTAAGGACTGCCTTTGTAGTATCCCACAGGTTTTGATAGTTTGTATCTTCATTATCATTTTGTTCCAGAAATCTAATGATCTCCTTCTTGATTCCATCTATGGCCCAGCTATCATTCAGCATAAAGTTGTTTAGTTTCCATGATTTTTATTTGAGTATGAAGATTCCTGTTGCTGTTGAGTTCAACTTTTATTCCATGATGGTCTGAGAAGATACAGGGGATAATTTCTATTCATTTGAATTTGCTGAGGTTAGCCTTGTGACCTAAGATATGATCAATTTTGGAGAATGATCTGTGGGCTGATGAGAAGAATGTGTATTCAATTTTGTTAGGATGAAGTGTCCTGTAAATGTCTGTTAAGTTCACTTATTCTAGGATCTTGTTTAAGTCCATTATTTATTTGTTTTGTTTCTGCTTGGAGGATCTGTCCAGTACTGCCAGTGGGGTGTTAAAATCTCTGACTATTATAGTGTGGGATGATATCATATCATTCAGATCATTTAGAGCTTGTTTTATATATTAAGGAGCATTCAGATGGGGTGCATAGATGTTAACTATTGCAATATGAATCTCTTCATATTGTGTGTTTCCCTTGACCAGTATGAAGTGTCCATCTTTGTCTTTCATTATTTTTGTTGGTTTGAATCCCATTGTATCTGCATACAAGATTGTAACCCCAGCTTTTTTCTGCTTTCCATTTGCCTGGGCTACCATTGCCATTCCTTCAACTGAGTCTTATTATATCTTTTGAGGTAAGGTGAGTTTCTTGTAGACAACAAATATCTGACCTGAGTTTTTGTATCCAGTCGGCCAGCCTATACCTCTTTAAAGAAGAGTTCAAACCATTCACATTAACTGAGAGAATTGATAGATGTGGCAGAGTTTTGGTCATCTTGTTTTTTAGAAGTCCAGAGCTTAATTTTATGCCTCTCACCATTGTGGAAGCTAGGCTTTGCTCTTTCATTTCTGGGTAGGTTTATTTTGGTGATGTACCCTCCTGTGGTTGTTATGAAGAATGTGTCTGAGTATTTCCTGTACAGCTGGGAAGTCTGTTGGCTGCCGAGCTGCAATGTGAAATAGTAGCATGGTAGTCTAGGCTTTTGTGGGGAGAGGGTGAACTACCCATCTCCAGCTCCTCAGGAATTCTCAGGGAGCTCTGTTTTCCGCCCTTTAGGACAACTCATGCACTCCATTGGGTGCACAGGGCCAGTACTTAAATGACTTTGACTTGTGACTGAACTTTGGACCTGTCCCCTTCACCAGGCACAGCTCTCTAAGCTTGATTGGATGGATAGGCAGGTGGGTAAGTGACTTTAGGCTGAACTTTGGACCTCTGAGGGGCTCTCTGAGCTCAATTGGGTGGGCAGGGCTCTCTGAGCTTAATTGGGTGGGTGGGGCCAAGGTTTAAGTGACTTTGGACTGCACTTTGGATTAGCACTTTCCACTGGGTAGAGGCTCTCTGAGCTCAAGTGGGTGGGCTGTGCCCAGTGCCTGAGCAGCTCTTATCTGAAATTGAAACCTATGCTACCTGCTGGGTGGTAGCCCCCTGAGCTTGACTGCACAGGCAGTGCCCAGTGCCTGAGCAACTAACTTTGTCTGAGATCTGGGCCTATGCTATCTACAGAGCAGCAGCCCTCAACAATTGACTGGGTAGAATGTGCCCAGTGCATAAGCATCTCTTCTGAGCTTTGGGCCAGTGCTGTCAGCTGGGCAGCCTTGTGAGCTTGATTTGGTGGGTGGAGCCAGTGCTGGCAGAGCGACTTTGATTAGAACTCTGGGCCAGTAATGCCTACTGATTCTTGTCCCCTTGGAGACACTGTCTGGGGCTGTGGATTCATCACTTCTCTGTCTTTGTTAGTGCAGTGGTGGCATTGCAACTGCAAGGGGTGAACTCATCAGGGACAACCTGTCAATTCAACTAAAAAAGTATAATTAACATATTAAAAAAGAGAAAAAGAGGAAGAAGCTGAAAATACTCATAAGGGGGAATCAGTGAGGAATTCTGGCATCATGAAAAATCAGGGCAGATCAACACCTCCTAGGGATGTCAAAGAAAATGCAACAGAGAATCCCATCCACAGAGTCAGAAATAGAATTTAGAATATAGATGGCAAATAAGATAATAGGACTGGAGGAAAAGATGAAAACAGAGAACCAGAAAACAGTTCAGAAGTTGTCTTAAGAAATTAATGAATTCAAAGACAAAGTCACCAAGGATATGAACACCATGAGGAAAGCTATAGCAGAGCTTAAGGAATCAAAAAAGGAATTTGAGGAGCTTCAAAATACAGTGGAGTCCTTCAGAAATAGAATTGAGCAGTATGAAGAAAGAATCTCAGATAAAGAAGACAAGACTTTAAACTATCCCAAGCATTCAAATTGGCAGAAAAATGGAGAAAAATAACAGAAAATTCCCTGAGAGAGTTATGGGATCATTCTAAGAAATCAAACATCTGAATTATAGGGATACCTGAAGGAGAAGAAGATGGTCCCAAAGGCACAAATTCTCTGCTCCAAGACATTATAGTGGAGAATTTTCCAAGTATTGCAAGAGACACAGAAATTCAGATAGTAGATAGTTTCAGAACCACAACATAACTCAATCCAAACACAGCATCTCCTGGACAAGTTGTAATTAATTTTTCCAATGTTAGTATGAAGGAGAAACTTCTGCAAGCAGCCAGGTGTAAGAAAGGTATTACTTACAAAGGGAAAAGTATAAGCGGTTCTGCAGATCTTTTAGTTGAAACTTTCTAAGCTGGAAAAGGATGGTCATCAACCTTCAACCTTCTTAAACAAAACAATTTCCAATCCAGGATCCTACACCCTGATACTGAGTTTCATCTGTGATGGAGAAATCAAATACTTCACTGACATCCACATGCTGAGGAAATTTGCCATGACTCAACCAGCTCTACAGAAAATATCCAATTCAAACTCAATCAAAATCTCAGCAGGCATTTTGGTAGAAGTTTACAAGCTGATTCCATAATTTATATAGAAATATCAATGTTCAAGAATAGTAAAAGCTGAATTATAAAAGGAGAATAAAGTTGAATGAGTTACACTAATTATTTCTAGAATTACTGTCATGATTATGCAGTATGGTAAAAAAATAGAACATAATTCAATAAAAGGGAAGGGAGAGTACAGAAATAGATCCTTGTACATACAGCCAATAAATTATTTGTTAGGACATGAAATATTTTATATATGTATACACACACACTCACACATATATATACACATACACATTCCTTTTTTGGACATTATCTATTTCTGTATCTCAAAAAAAGGACAACATTAAAAGAACATAAAAGAAAGCCAGAATGTAGAAGATATATATTCAACAAAAGATTTTTCTCTTGACTATATGTGTATTACATAGTCTGATAAAATAATCAACACAATAAAAGAATTCATCAAAAGACTTTAATAGATATTTCAGAAAAGAAGATATATGAATTGCCAATTAACACATGAAAAGATGTTCAACTTTTTAGTTGTTAGTAAAATGAATCCATACTACAATGAGATATCATTACATATGCATATCCATGAACATGGCTAAAGTTTTGAAGACTGAAAATGCCACATGTTGGTAAGGATATAAAGCACCTGGAATTCTCATACTTGTAAGAATACAAAATGGTATAACCTTTTGAAAGATCCAACAGTTTCTTACAAGGTCAAACATCAGATGACATCACAAATCAGATTAGGGACAATCATTCCATTCCTGGGTGTTTACAAAATATGTCTATGTGTGAATGATTGCCCAAACATGGAAGAGACACAAACATCCAGTAACAAGTGAATGTATAAACAAACATGGTATATCCACACAAAGAAATACTCCTCAGAAATAAAAAGGCATTTATGTTGATGTAAACAGTAATATGGATGGGTATTAAAATCAATATGAAGCAGCGGCACAGTGGCTCACAGCTGTAATCCTCTTGAGCTCAGGAGTTTCAGACCAGTCTGAGCAAGACTGAGACCCTGTCTCTACTAAAATAGAAGAACTAGCCAGGCGTTGTGATGGGCCCCTGTAGTTTCAATTACTTGGAAGGCTGAGGCAAGAGGAGCACTAGAGTCCTAAAAGTTTGAGGTTGCTGTGAGCTATAATGCCATGGCACTCTACCAAGGGCAAAAAAGTGAAACTGTATCTCAAAAAAATTCAATATAATGCATGAAAGAAGGCAGACACAAAGGCGCACAGGTATGATTTTATTTATAGAAAATTGTTTAAAAAGAAGACTGATGGCTGAGTGTAGTGGCTGACACATGTAATCCTAGCAGTCTGGGAGGCTGGTGGGGTGAATCACTTGAGCTCAAGAGCTGGAGAGCAGCTTAAGCAAGAGCAAAACCCTATCAGTACTAAAAATAGAAAATTAGCCATTTTAGTGAGCACCTGTAGTCCCAGCAACTTGGGAGGCTGAGGCAGGAGGATCCCTTGAGCCCAGGAGTTTGAAGTTGCTTGTAAGGTTGGGTGATATCATGGCACTCTAGCCTAGGCAACAAACTTTGTCTCCAAACTAAAACAATGCCCTCTGCCACCCTCCAAAAAACCACAGAGTGATCTAAAGTGACAGTGATTGTCTACGCTAAGGGTAGAAGGAGTGATGGGCTGCAAAATGGTACAAGAAACTATTAGGGTAATGCATATGCCCTGTATCTTGATTATGGCAGTAGTTTCATTAGTGTATACATCTGTCAAAATGCATTTAATTGTACATTTTAAAGTTGTGCAGTCTATTGCACCTAAATTGTACCTCCATAAGTGATTTCATAATAATTTTTATTTATCCATAGTAGCAATTAAAGTTAAAAAATGAATTCAATAAAACAATAGAGAATGAGTTCCAAAATCATTAAATTCTTCACAACGCACATAATGACGAAGATACAAGACTCCTAAAAGCTATTGGTCAGAGAAATTAAAAACTGAATAAATAGAGAAATATATGTCATGTTCATGAATTAGAATACTCAATTTTGTTAGGATGTTAAATCAACATTTTTTTATTTCAGAATATTAGGGGTACAATGTTTTGTTGATATATTTTGATTTTTTTGCACTGTTTTGATTAATATTATCAGTAGGCATTTTTGGAGAAATTGACAAGCTAATTTAAAAATGTATATGAAGGCTCCACACTCATAGCACAGTGGTTACGGCACTGGCCACATGCACTGAGGCTGGTGGGTTTGAACCCAGCCAGCCCAGGCCAGCTAAACAACAATGACAAATGCAACAACAATAACAAAAAATAGCTGGGCATTGTGGTGGGCCATTGTCCCAGCTACTTGGGAGGCTGAAGCAAGAGAATCCGCTTAAGCCCAAGAGTTTGAGGTTGCTGTGAGCTGTGACGCTAGGGCACTCTACTGAGGGTGACATAGTGAGAATCTATCTCAAAAAAAAAAAATACAACTGTATATGAAAATCAAAGAACCTAGAATTGACAAAACAATTTTGAAGGAGCATTAAGTTTGAGGACTTATCTGCTAGATTTCAGATCTCATTTAGATATAGTAATTTAAAAATATATAGTATTATTGTAAATAAACACAAATATATCAAAGTAAAAGAATAAAATTCAAAAAATATGCCCATATATGTGTAGTTATTTGACATTTTAAAATAAAGACACCAATACCCTTCACTGGGGAATGAAATAATTTTCAATCAAACGTGCTAGAGCAAAAGAAAATTTTTCTTTCTCTAAAAAATTAATATTCACAACCACTTCCCACCATACATGGAAATTAACTAGAGATGTAAAAGTTAAAATTAGAAATGTTATATGAAAAATCAGGAAATATTTTTATGAACTTGGCATAATAAAATATTTCTTAGGACACCACAGCACTCACCATAATAAAATAACAAATTGTACTGCATAAAAATTAAAACTTCTGATTATCATCTGTCCTTGTTTTAAAAAGCTAAAAATCTATCTTTAGACAAGGAATATTTATTTATAAGTACATATATCTAATAATGAATTATTCAAAAATATATAAAGAATTTCTATAGATCAAAGAAAATGACAAAGAGCCCAGTATATTAATGAACAAAAAGATTTGAAAAGGTCCTTCATAAATGAAGATATCTAAATGATCAATAGGCATATGAAAACCAAAGTAGGATATGCGTACATACCTAGCAGAATGGCTAAAATTAAAAAGACTGACAATACTAAGTGTGTGGGAATGTAGAGAAACCAGAAACGGCCTACATATTTTATATTAACAAAAATGTAAAATAATACAACTACATTGCAAAACTCTGTGTTAGTTTTCTGCTTTTTCACGAAGGAATTCCACCCTTGGATATATATACTCAGGAGAAATGAGTGTGTATATTCACAAAAAGAATTCTAAAAGAATATCCATAGATACTTTATGTATAACAGCCCCAAAGTAAACCTATCTACCCTCAGAAAAATGGATAATCAAATGGTATGATGATCATAAAATAGAATACATGTATTACATGGCCAAAACAAAATTAAACAAGGAAAAACAAGCAAATTACTGGCATATTATAACCACCTGAGATTAAATCTCAACACTAGATGCTGAGTAAGAGGATTCAGAACAAAAGAGAACCTCTCTGCTGTTTTGATCACTATTGATTTATAGTATAGTCTGAGGTCTGGTAGTGTGATTCCTTCTGCTCTGTTTTTATTTCTGAGTAATGTCTTGGCTATTCGAGTTTCTTTTCTGATTCCATATAAAACAAAATATTATTTTTTTGAAATCTTTAAAGTATAACAGTGGAGCTTTAATAGGGATTGCATTAAAATTGTACATTGCTTTGGGTATTATGGACATTTTCACAATGTTGATTCTTTCCAGCCATGAGCATGGTATGTTTTTCCATTTGTTAACATCTTCAGCTATTTCTTTTCTTAGAGTTTCATAGTTCTCTTTATAGAGATCTTTCACATCTTTTCTTAGGTAAACTCCCAAATATTTCATCTTCTTTGGCACTACTGTGAACGGAATAGAGTCCTTGACTGTTTTTTTCAGCTTGACTATCATTGATATATATACTACCAATTTATGAGTGTTGATTTTGTAACCTGAGATGCTGCTGTATTCCTTGATCACTTCTCAGAGTTTTGTAGTAGAATCCCTGGTATTTTCCAAATATATAATCATATCATCTGAAAAGAGTGAAAGTTTGATCTCTTCTGACCCTATATGGATACCCTTGATCACCTTTTCTTCCCTAATAATGATGGCTAAAACCTCGATTACAATGTTAAAGAGCAGTGAAGACAATGGGGAGCCTTGTCTGGTTCCTGATCTAAGTGGAAATGATTTCAATTTAACTCCATTCAATATGATATTGGTGGTGGGTATGCTGTAGATGGCCTATTAGTTTAAGAAATGTCCCTTCTATATCCATTTTCTTAAGTGTTCTGATCATGAAGGGATGCTGGATATTATCAAAAGATTTTTCTGCATCAATTGAGAGAATCGTATAGTCTTTATTTTTTAATTTGTTTATGTGCTGAATTATATTTATAGATATGGATATTGAACCAGCCTTGAGACCCTGGGATAAAACCCACTTGGTCATGATGTATAATTTGTTTGATGTGTTGCTGGATTCTGTTTGTTAGGATCTTGTTGAATATTTTTGCATCTATATTCATTAGTGATGTTGGTCTATAATTTTCTTTTCCTGACCCGGCCCACGGGTCAGTCGACAAGGATACCTGGAGGAGGGGGTGAGAATGAAAAAGGGACAAGGGGCGCGAAGAATGGAGACAAGACAGGAGTCTGATCAAGTCTCGTTTATTGCAAAGTTCTTCCAGGGTATATAAGGGTAGGTGAAGGAGAGGTTTACGTCACCAGGTATCCAAGCAACCTGGCCTTGGTATAGATAAGTTCCTGGCCTTGGTGGAGATAAGTTCCAACAGCAAGCTTCAAAGTTTCGCTCGCGTGATTTATGAGAAGAGGCCTGGCGTTAGCAGGGAAATAGAAACTTAGGCCTAGCATTTGCAGGGAAATAGAAACTTAAGTCTGTTAGTACTGGAAATAGCACTTGGCCTACAAAATAGATGCTGTGGTGTCAGCCTTCCACATTTTCCTGTTGGGTCTTTTCCTGATTTGGGGATCAAGGTGATGTTTGCTTCATAGAATGTGTTGGGTAGTATTCCTTATTTTTCTATATTTTGGAAAAGGTTGAGTAATATAGGTTCTAGTCCCTCTTTAAAGGCTTGGTAGAATTCTGACGTGAAGCCATCTGGTCCCGGGCTTTTCTTTTTAGGGAGATTTTGTATGGTTGATGCTATTTCAGAACTTGATATATTCCTGTTCAACATTTCCACTTCATTCTGCCTAAGTCTTGGAAGGTGGCATGCTTCCAAGTATTGGTCAATTTCCTTCAGATTTTCATATTTCTGAGAATAAACTTTCTTGTAATATTCGTTAAGGATTTTTTGAATTTTTGAGGTGTCTGTTGTTATTTTGTCTTTACAATTTCTGATTGATGAAATTAGAGATTTTAGTCTTTTTTTCCTGGTTAGGTTAGGCAAAGGTTTATCTATTTTATTGACCTTTTCAAAAATCCAACTTTTTGATTTATTGATCTGTTGTATAATCCTTTTGTTTTCAATTTCATTTAATTCTGCTTTAATTTGGTTATTTCTTTTCTTCTACAGGGTTTGGGGTTGGAATATTCTTCCTTTTCCAGTTGCCTGAGATGTCCCATTAAGTTATTAACTTCCTCTCTTTCCATTCTCTTGAGGAAGGCTTGCAGTGATATAAATTTCCCTCTTAGGACTGCTTTTGTGGTATCCTAGAGGTTCTGATGATTCATGTATTCATTAACATTTTGTTCCAAAAATTTGGTAATTTCCTTCTTAATCTTGCCTGTGACCCAGTTATCATTCAGCATAAGGTTATTTAGCTTCCATGTTTTTGTATGAGTATGCAGATTCCTGTTGTTACTGAGTTCAACTTTTATTCCATGATGGTCTGAGAAGATGCAAGGAATAATTTCTATTCTTTTAAACTTTCTGAGGTTGGACTTGTGATCTAAGATGTGATCGATTTTCGAGTATGTTCCATGGGCTGATGAGAAGAATGTGTATTTAGTTTTGTTAGGATGAAATGTTCTGTAGATGTCTGTTAAATTCAAATGTTGAATGGTTAAGTTTAAATCTAAAGTTTCTTTTCTTAGCTTCTTATTGGAGGATCTATCCAACACTACCAAAGGAGTGATAAAATCTCTGACTATTATGGAGCTGGAAGAAATCAAGTTGGTCATGCCTGTTAGAGTCTCTCTTATAAATTGAGGTGCATTCTGGTTGGGTGAATAAATAGTAATAATTGAAATCTCATCATATTGTGTATTGCCCTTAACAAATATGAAGTGACCATCCTTATCATTTCTTACTTTTGTTGGTTTAAGGTCTATCGTATCTGTGAATAAAATTGCAACACCTGCTTTTTTCTGCTTTCCATTTGCCTGGAATATAGATGACCATTCGTTCACCTGGAGTCTATATTTATCTTTTAAGGTAAGTTGAGATTCTTGTATGCAGCAGATATCTGGCCTGGGTTTTTGTATCCAGTTAGCTAACCTGTGCCTCTTTAGAGGACAATTTAAGCTATTCTCATTAATGGAGAATATTGATAAGCCTGGTAGAACTTTGGGTATTGAGTTTCTCGAAAGTTCAGTGGACATTTTTAATCATTTTGCCACTGTGCCAGTTGGAATTTGATCAAAAGTCTCTGAGTGAGTTACTTTTGTGGTGGAGGATTGCACTGATAATTATGAAGGATAGGTCAGAGAATATCCTGGAGAGCTAGTTTAGTCATGGCAAATTTCTTCAACATGTGAATGTCATTAAAGTATTTAATTTCTCCATCATAAATGAAACTCACTTTAGCTGGATACAGGATCCTGGTTTGTAAGTTATTTTGTTTTAGGAGATTAAAAGTCGATGACCACTCTCTTCTGGCTTTAAAGGTTTCAGCAGAGAGATCTGCAGTCATTCTAATATTCTTCCCTTTGTAGGTTATGGTTTTCTTATGTCTGGCTGCTTTCAGAATTTTCTCCTTCATATTAACTTTAGTGAAGTTAATTATGATGTGCCTGGGGGATGTCTTATTCAGGTTGAGTCATGCTGGGGTTCTGAAACTGTCTGCCATCTGGATTTCAGAATCTCTTGGCATGTCTGGAAAGTTCTCTTTCATAATCTCGTGAAGAAGAGCCTCTGTGTTTTGCAAAGCCACTTTGTCACCTTCAGGGATTCCTATAAGGTGAATATTAGTTTTCTTTGAATTATCCCAGAGGTCTCTGAGAGAATGATCCATTTTTGCTCACCATTTCTCTTCCTCTTTGAGAGTTTGGGAGCATTCAAACTCTTTGTCTTCAATGTCAGAAATCCTTTCTTCTGCTTGCTCCATTCTGTTACTGAGGGTTCCTACTATATTTCTCAGATCTTTGAGGGCTGCAAATTCTTGACTCAATGTGTCAAAATCTTTGGTAATTTTTTTCTTTGAATTTGTTGAATTCTTGAGACAACTTTTGAAATGCTCCTGGAATTTCTAATTCCAACTTTGCCTCTATCTATTAATCTTATTTGCATCCAAATTCTGAATTCGATTTCTGACATCTCAGCCATCTGTTTATGTATGGGATCTTCAGTTGTCCCTGACATATCCTTCCTTATGGAGGTTGATCTCCTCTGATTGTTCATGTTACTGGAATTTTTCCACTGATTCCCCCCCATGATTATTTTACACCATTTGGCTAGATGAGCAAATAAGGAGAAGTTGAGTTGGGGGCTCCAGGAGTGAGTGATTAACCAGCCCTTTGCCCCAAAGCTGGGACTGTTGTCTGTACCTTTCCCCCTAGAGCTTTTCCAAGGACCTGTACAGTGCTATGGCCTGAGAAACTGGTGGCCTGCTTGGTGTGGTGGGGCTAAGTGGCTCTGACTTGTTTTAGCTGGTCTCTGTCCTACCCTAGTGAATCAGTTACTCTGGGTTGAAGTCTCAGCTGTGGAGAAATACCAACAATTAAGTCATCCTGCCCCCCAAAGGCAACAATTGGAAAAGAAATATCAAACCTTCTCACATCCATACACCCAGGGTACCACTTTGGATAGTCCTTGGGTGATTGGCCCTGTTCAAGAGGTCCAAATCAATTGTCCCAGTCAGCAATTGGTGGAAGAGTTCAAAAGGTCACCAGGAACTAGATAGCAGGGGTCTGCTGGCAGCTTAAGTATGACTTGCTCTGGTGCTCTGTGAGGTCAGAAGGACCCACTCAGCAAATAATTAGTCTGGGAAGGTTGACGCCTCTTTCCCTACCTTGTACCTCTGTCACACCCAGTCACTGGTAACCCTGCAGGGCTGTGACCCAGTTCCCTCCAATGAGCAGATGCTCCAGGGGTTTGTGCCTGCCTGAGTCACAGGGAGATCTTGTCTCCTCAGTCAGGCCGTCGCTCTCTGCCACTATCCAGCAGGGGGAGGTGAGGCCTAACAACCTCAGGTGCTTACTGGAGGCTAGGGCAGTTCACTCAGTTCTAGCCCAGTCCCTGATTGGTGTTGCTGACAGAACAGAACAACTTTGCAGAATTTGTTTCTGTCCTGGCTATATTCTCCTGTGGATCAGACACTGAGTTCACAAAAACTGTGACTCAGCCCCAGTCTGTGCCGCTGCCCAGTCTCAGCTGCAGTTTATGTTAGGGCAGGCGTGGTTAGAGTTCATACTCAGCTGTCAGTTCCAGCCTCTGCCTCCCTGCCCGCCTTTGTCTTAGCCATGATCCCCTGAGGGCCAGATGCATCTTAAGTTCAGTAAAGCAGTTTCTCTGGGACAGCACCACCCCGAGAGTCTGCCATCTATGCAGCATGCAAATTCTAGTCCCTGCGCTTTGCCCAGGCCAGTACCGGTACCTTTGTTTCTGCCCCAGATCTATTCCACCAGTGGCTGCCACTGGAGAAGATGCCTGGCTTCCTCTGGTTGCCCAGAGCGACAGGGAATGTTGGTCTGGAACATCTCCAGAGGTGTGAGCCCTATTGTTGCTGCTGCAGCTGCTGCTCTGTGCCTCAGGGCACTACCACTCGTGTATGGTTCCCTCTCAGCTGATCATCTTCTCCCTACTCCCATGCCACAGAATCATCACAGACCAGCAACAGGCCTTGCTCTATCCACACCTCTCGAGAAAATGCCCAAGAATATGGACTTCATAGGGGACAGGCTTCCATACCTTGAGGTGAGAGTGGAGGGGAGTGCTGGGAGTTTAGAATTGCAGGTAGAGAATTTATACAGTTTTATACAGTTTTAAGCCTGGCATCATGGCACCCTAGTAGGGGAAGGAGGTCCGGTTTTGAGAGGGTCTCTCCCGTGGGATAAAATTGAAGGATGTTTGAACTCTGCTTGCTTGTTTGTATGGAGTACTGCGAGCCCTTCTCATGGGGGAGGGGACTCCCATCCAGTTGGCAATGGATTTTGTACCTTTTGTTTGTATCCTTGGGGTTGCAACTTGCCTCAGCAGGGCTGATGTGTGTTCTTCAACCTTCTCTCTTAGCTCAGCTCCAAACCATTGGCTTACTTGTTTAACTTCTGGATGGAGCCTCTGTAGAATGCTGGCTTCAGTCAGCTATCTTTCCTCCACCAAACCTCTCTTCTTTATAAATTACTCAGCTGCAGGGATTCTTTTATAGCAATGCAAATGGACTTAGACAGTGACAAAGTTCAGAATATACTCATTATTTTGAGGCTGAGTATCGACTAACACGAGCACATCAGAACTATTGACCATGGTGAAATGTTTTCTATCTTGACCTGGGTGGCATTACATAATGATGCATAATTATGTCAAAATTCACTGAACTGTACTGTTAAGATTTTTTGCATTTTGCTAGAAGCAGAACTGTTAGAATTAAAAAAGAAAGAGATGACAAAGGCTCAAAAAGTGACAATTAGAAATAGGTAAGAAATATTCACGACATAAATATTAGGAATCCCTTTAAACAAAACCAAAGCAATGAAATAGTACAAACATCAAAAAAATTTTTTTTTGCAATTTAAAAGTATGAAATAATATTAAAATAACACACTGCTTCTTTGAGAAAATCAATCTAGAAGCACAAATTCTGATACCTATCCCACCAAAAGTATTGTCATTGAGTTTGATATAATGGTATGAGGTTGGCTTTGAAGACAAACAGAACTTATTTCTAATGCTTTCTCTTCTCCTTACTACATTTGTGACCCAGGGGAATTTTGTAATCTTTCTGAGTTTATTTTCCTCATTGGATAAGGATAATATGTGAGTAATAAGATAGTTTATAGGATTAAATATGCTCTCATGTCAGTGTTCATGAACCACACATAAGTGTTAAGAACATACTTACTCTTCTCCTTTATCAACTTAAAAATTGTAGACAGACAATAACTGTCAAAGAATACATAAAATGTTCTAACATATTCTTCCATTTTTAGAAAGAAGTCACACATATAGTAAAAGAGGACCTACTTCATATTGAATAACCTTCCCAAAACCCTGAAGCAGGTCTAGTATCCATTTAATACCAGAAATGAAAGTCTTGACTAGATCCAACCCTTGCAGACTCCTCTGACTAGAGTAGATCAAGGAAGCACACTCTACTCCTAGAATTGTGTTTTTCCATCTTTTCTTTTTTTTTTTTTATCTCACAGCACACTTGAACCTATAAACTTCCACAGCACACTTAAATTATGTTGATAAAAAAAGAATAAAAAAAGAATATACTCCCTGTGCTTTG
This sequence comes from Nycticebus coucang, assembly GCF_027406575.1. Classification (NCBI taxonomy): domain Eukaryota; kingdom Metazoa; phylum Chordata; class Mammalia; order Primates; family Lorisidae; genus Nycticebus; species Nycticebus coucang. Next base: position 51,364,623 of record NC_069784.1, on the reverse strand, counting down.
AACTTATTTTGAAAATAATTTAATTAATGATGCTTAAAATTTTTTGCATCATGCCTAAGATTCTCTCAGGGCACACTGGTTGAAAATCACTGTCCTAGAACACCGTGGGCTCCCAAGAGTCCCTCAAAGAGACACTCAATTCTTCAACTCTAAAGGTCCTGAGAATATGTAAAATTGGATTGGGTTAAGGCCAAGCTGAACCACATAATCAGGTCTTTCACTTGAATCAAAGCCAGTGAAAGGATACCATTTCCCAGATCTCTGTTACAGGTCACTGGAGGCCTCACGGAGTGGGTGGCAAGCATATAATAAATCAGAACAAGTATCACTCAGTGGACAGGACATATACTTAAATAATATTCACTCTCTGCTAAAACCCAGGCAAGCTCACATTTAAAAAGTGATGTTTTGAAAAAAAATATAGGTATAAATCTTTATGACTTGGATTAGACACTAGTTTCTTTCTTTTTTTTTTTTTTTTTAAGAACTATTTATTATTAGAGAAAGTCCAGAATCCAGAAAAAGAAGGCAGAATTCAGAGGGGACACAGGGAGAAAGCCCTCTTCACGGTGCAGGGTAGACACTGGTTTCTTATATATACACAAGCAACCCCCAAGTAAATAAACTGGACTTCATTAAATTGAAAAACTTTCATGCCTTAGAGGATATTATCAAGGAACTGAAAAGATAAATCAAATAATGAAACATCTGCAAATCATATATCTGAGAAGAATCTAGCATCAAGAATACATAAAGAATTCTTATAACTGACCAATAAATAACAACAAATTTAACAGTGGGAAAAAGAGTTTTAATAGACATTTCTCTAAAGGATGCATACAAATGGCCAACAAGCCCTTGCAATTATGTCTAACATTATTACTCATTAGGAAAATATAAACCTAAACACCAATATAAACCTGAGACACCACCTAACACTCATTAGTATGACTACAAAACAAACAAAAAAGAGAACATATGTTGGGGAGGTTGTAGAGAAAATGGAATTCTCATGCTTTGCTAATGCCTTTGTACAAGGATGGAGCCTGCTGTGGTTGGAAAATAGTCTATCAGTTCCTCAAAAAGTTAAACATACAGTTTCATATGATCCAGCAATTCCACTCCTAGTTATATAGCCAAGAGAACTTAAAACAGTGAAAACACATTCACTTAAAAACTTCTCCATGAATGTTCAATGTTCAAATGTCCATCAATTGATTAATAAAGTGTGGTATACTCTATGGAATAGAGTATGGAATATTATTTGGAATGGAATGGAATATTATTTGGCCATAAAAAGGATTGAGGTGCTGCTATATTCTGTGACAAGGATAAACCTCAAAAGCATTATGCTAAGTAAAACAAGCCAGATGCAAAAGGCCACATACTGTATCCTCCCAAATACAGTATACAAAATTTCTAGGACAAGTAAATCCACAGAGAGAAAAAGTAGATCAGTGGTTGCTCCTCATCACAAGAAGATGGTAATAGAGAGTGACTGCCAAATAAGTACAGGCATTCTTTTTGGTGTTACAAAAATGTGTTGGAATTAGGTGGTGGCACTGGTTGAAAAACTGGAAATATAGTAGAAGACACTGAATTGCTTTAAAATAGTGAATTTTATAGTATATTCATGATACCTCAATAATAACATTAAAGCAATGTGCCTTTCCACATTCCTACACTCCGTATTTTCATCAAGCAATGTGTCTTAGATTAAGTTAGTGGCCAGAATATGATGCTGTGTACCTTTGTAAGAAAATATATCAGATGAAAAAAATCTTTTGGGCAGAAATGAAGTATTAATAAGAGAAATATATGACACAAGTTAATTAGAAAACGTGGGGAAAGGTTTGGGGATGCAGGGAGTCTACCTGAGATCTGACTCCAGTACTTAGAACAAGGGGACCTGGGTTAGTTACAGACTCTCTTTGCCTTGGTTTCTTCATCAGTAAAACAGGGGGAAATAATGTTTCCTCACACTTTGATTGTGAAAATCAAAAGCAATAATATATATATATATATCCCATAAACTGTAAGGTCATGGATATCAGTGGGCCCCCAAACTGACTGCACATCTAAGTAATATTAACAAATACATTGCAGGGCCTACTGAAGCCCACTGAATCAGAATTGTGGCAATGAGGACTAAGAACTTGTGTTTGCACTAACTTTCCCAGGTGTTTCTTACTATGATCAGTTTGGGGGTAGGAACCACTGAGCTATATAATATTATCCCAGTGGTAAAACATAAGAAAAGAGCAAAGAACAACAAAAAGATTTTCAATACAATCTCTAAAGCAGCTAAGAGATTGTTGGGGGAGTCTAGGAATGAAAGAGATCTGGCTCATTGGGCCTCATTTTCACTTCACTTCACCTGGAGTACAGCAGAGACATAAGCCCTTGGGGACATGTGCACTTTCAGTGCACCTTTGAAACAGTGAAAGCCCTAGTTTCAAATTTTAATAGATATTAAGTTTGCTTTCAATAGATATTAAGTTTGCCTTTTCTTCACAGTGATGGGACCACTCCTTTCCCAGGCCTCTCACCTTACAAAAAAGGAATCGTACCACTAAGAATTCAAACTTCACTAGAAATGTGTAAGTAAGGAAGTAACCTTGATCTTACCATGTTCTATTAGTGGAATACAACCACTGGTCAACGGTGTTAGGCCACCTCAAAATCATATATCAAGCAATATTCCATACAACTGCTCATGAGCGCTGTTCTGTTCAATATATGGAAGAACTAAATGAAAACCAAAAAATAGCATTAAGTTTACAATACTTTCCAAAATAGATGGTCACTACATGTATTCAGGAGATATACATAAATGGCTTTGATCTCTTGGTATCTTGAAAGAGCCCTTCTGGGACTAGAATGATATTTATACATGACAAGTATGGAATGTAGTGTTTAGTGACATTCAAAAGCAAACCAACCCACACATGGAGGAGAAGCTTAGGAGACAGGGATGTCACTGGTCTTAAGTTTAATGAAAAGCCAACATACTTCACTAGTAAGAGAATGGACACCAGCATATCAATGGGATCCAGAAAGAAAATATTGAGACAGGACAGAAAAAAAATTTTTTAATGAATTATTTGGGGGTAGAACAAGACAGTAGACTAGAAGGATCTCTTTGCTGGCCTCTTCCAGCATGGCAGGGGTGAAAAAGAGACCCCAACCATATCTGGCATGGGAAACTTACCTGGAGTCATGGCTCTGGGAGCATAGTGCGGCAGTGATGGACTGCAGAAGACAGCAGGAGACCTGGAGCTGTGGACTGATTCAGTAGGAAAGTGCCTGAGAGTCTGCAGGGACTAGCTGTTTCCTCACAAAGGTCTGGGCAGCAGAGGAAGGCTTTTTGTAGTCTGTGGATCTCAGTGGGAGCTGCACATTGAGTGGAAAGCCTGGAAGAGTGGGTGGACAGGAACAGTGTACAGCAACCAGGTTTGAACACCCAGGTGAGTGGATTTACCATCAACATGGCTGCTGGCAGGGAGGCCATATTGGGAAGGTCCTGACTGACATTGTGGGAAGGGCCTGTGGGCAGGTCTGTTTGCAGGGACCTAAAGCACAGCTGACTCTGTTCTGCCTGCTAAGATCAGGTGTCCATGCTTGGGGCAAGCTGAGTGGCTCCCACAACCCTGGAGAATTGTTTTCAGGAGTCACTGTGAGACTTGCCTCCTAAGGATTCTAGACAGCTGTAAGACCCTAACCTGGTGGGGCTGAATGATAAGGGAACAATAAGGTGCTCACTGAGGGCAATTATTCAGGGAGACAGGGCAGAGACTAGTTTGTGTTTTGTCTCCTAAAACCATAGCGCCACCTGGTGTCCAGATAATATATTGTAGTATATATTCCTATTATAGTTGCTCACTTCTGCTATAAATTTATATATGTAAGTATTTTTTTCTTTTTATTTCATTTGCTACTGAGGTGGTTTCTGTTTTTGGCTATTTGAGCTTTTTTTGTTTCATTTAGTTTTTGTTAATTTGGTTAAGTTCTATTCTTTACTTTTATTTTAAAGACAAAAATATAAAGTTTTTGTCTTTCTTTTTTTTTTTTTCTTTGAATAAATTTATTTCAGGTTAATGTGACAAACAACCAGTCAAAACACTTGGTTTTGTGAAGTAGAGTACCTCTTGTGATTATGTCCCACACAAAAATGTGCCAAACACCCCCACCCTGTGCCCATTCACTGAGAGGACCTCAAACTTCTCTCCCTCCCTCATTACCACTCCCACCAACTTGAATTGAAATGAGTATTTCACCTATATGGGCATTCATCAGGTCATCTACTAGCTTCATGTTAGTATCAAGTACATTGGATAATTGCTTTTCCATTCTTGTGACACTTTACAAAGAAGAATGTACTGGATGGTTCAATTCTTAATTTCCATTTTCACTTTCCTCAAGAGTAAGAGCTCCTATATTTCTGGTTATGGTATTTTAGCCTCATTTATTCTTTCTCTATTTCACTTCTCTCCTTCTGTTTTTCATTAGAGACTTTTCTAATTTTCTCATATTTCCTACATAAATTGTTCATACTACAGCTAATATATCCCCCATTTCTGTTTTTTCTTCTTCTTTTTTCTACTTCCTTCTCTCTCCTTTATTTGATACAAGTGTAGTTTTGATTTTCTTTACCTATTGTTATTTTTTCTCTTTTTTCTCTGAATGCTGGGGTGGCATGGTATTGGTCTGGCTGGGATGTCACAGCAGTGGTCTGGCCCAAGGATGCCAAGAGATCATGGATTAGGGAGTGCTTTTACCTTTGGCCTTAGGAATACAGAATTGGCAAGTCCACACTACTGAATTTTTCTTTTTATGTTTTTCTTTCTTTCTTTCTTGTTTTTTCTCTTTTATTTCCCTTCCTGTATTTGGCAGAGGTAGGGTCTAGCTTTCCTCAAGCTGGTAAGGAGCTCCCGATTTGAAGAACCCATTCAGCACAGTCTCTCCCTAAAATCCTTGATCTACAGATGTGGCCTTAGCAGCATACCAAACAATACAATTTATCCTGTCACTCTCATTCTCTCTTCCTGTCATTCTCTCCTGTTTTTCAATTCTTTTCTTTCATCTCCCTTCCTTTTTCTCTTTTTTTTATTTTTATTTCCTTCTTTTTTCTTCTTTCTTTTACTCTTCTTTCTTCCTGCTTTCTTTTTGCCCTTTTCTTCCTTTTGGCCTTATAACAAGTGGCCACTTCAATACCTAAGCTCTGAGATAAAGTAGTTTAAAGCAAAGGATGTTGTGAGAAGAAAAAAACAGGGCAAGGAGGTGAGCAAGAATAAAACACACATGAAGAGGAATCACAAATTCTGACAACATGAAAAACCAAAACAGAGCAACTCCTCCAAGGGACCATGAGGCAGCTACTACAGAGGACTCCACCTATAATGAATTATCAGAGTTGACAGAAAGGGAATTTAAAATATGGATGATGAAGGCAATAAAGTGAATGGATAAGAATGTAGAAAAACAGAACCAAAAGATGGATAAGAGACATGAGGAATATAGAAAGGATATGGTGGAGCTTAACAACATGAAAGAGACAATCAGGGAATGTAAAGATGCAGTAGAAGGCATCAAAAATAGATTAGACCATGAATAAAAAAGAATCTCAGAACTAGAGGATAAAGTTCTTGAGTTAACCCGGTAGTTAAAGGGGTAGAAAAGAAGAGAGAGAAAGCAGAACAGTCACTCAGAGAACTTATGGACTTTACAAAGCATTCCAACATATGAATAATAGGGATCCCTGCAGGGGAAGAAGATCATCCTAAGAATCTTCCTAAATTTCACTAAAGATTCCAACACTTCTTGACAGGAATATTAAAAACTGGGTCATCTCAACTCAAGCAGAGCTTCTCCAAGACACATTGTGATGAACCTGTCTAAAGTCAAGCCAAAAGGAGAAAATTCTGCAAGCAGCCAGGTTCTGACAGAACTGGGAAGAACCTCTAAACAGAAACTAAACAAAGATGCAAAGGACTTAAAAGTCACCCTAGAGGGGCGGTGCCTGTGGCTCAACAGAGTAGGGTGCCTGCCCAATATGCTGGAGGTGGTGGGTTCAAACCAAGCCCCGGCCAAAAATTGCAAAAAAAAAAAAAGTGACCCTAGAACAAATGGGCTTAATAGACATATACAGAATGCACCATCCCAAAGCTAAAGAATATACATTTTTCTCATGAGCCTATGGATTATACTCTAAATAGATTATATCATAGTATGCAAATCAAACCTTTTAACAAATTTAAGAGAATAGAAATCATAGAATATATCTTCTCAGACCACAAGGCAATAAAGGTGGAACACAACTCCAACAAAAGCATTCATCCCCACACAAAGGCATGGAAACCAAACAACCTCATGCTGAATGACAGTTGGGTCCAGGAAGAGATAAAGGAGGAAACAGTCCAATTCCTCAAACATGACAACAATGAATCTACAAGATACCAAAACCTGTGGAATAAAGCAAAAGCAGTCTTAGGAAAGAAATTTATCATATTAGATGCTTATATCTGAAAAGGAGAAAGAGAGCACATCAACAAACTCATGAACCAACTTATAGAAATGAAAAAAGAAGGACAATCTAATCCAAAATCCAGAAGAAAATAACTAATCAAAATTAAATCAGAGGTGAATTAAACTGAAAAAAAGAATCAATCAGAAAATTAATGAAACAAAAAGTTGGTTTTTCAAAAAAAAAAAAATGAAATTGATAAACCATTGGCCAGGTTAACTAGAAACAGAAAAGTAAAACCTCTAGTAACCTCAATCAGAAATAATAAAGGGGAAATAACAAATGTCACAGAGGTACAAGAAATGATCTCTGAATACTACAAGAAACTTTATGCCCAGAAATTTGACCATGTAGAGTATATAAATCAATACCTGGAATCACACCCTCTCCCTAGATTTAATCAAGAAGAAATATATTTCTTGAACAGAACAATTTAATGCAGTGAGATCAAGGAAAAAAATAAAAAATATCCCAACAAAAATTCCCCATGTCCAGATGGCTTCACAACAGAATTCTATCAAACCTTCAAAGAAGAGCTTATGCTGCAGAAATTATTCCAAAAAATTGAGAAGGAAGGTATCCTCCCCAATATGTTCCATGAAGCAAACATCACCCTGAGATCAAAACCAGGAAAACACCCAACTAAAAAAGAGAACTTCAGACCAATTTCACTGATGAATATAGATACAAACATTCTCAATAAAAGCCTAGCCAATAGATTAAAGCTACACATTAAAAAAAATTATACATCACAATCAAGTAGGTTTCATCCCAGGGATACAAGACCAGTTTAACATACACAAATCCATAAATGTAATTCACCGTATCAACAGAAGCAAAACCAAAGATGGTATGATCCTCTCAATAGATGCAGAAAAAACATTTGATAAAATTTAGCATCCTTTTCTAACAAGAACACTTAAGAATATAGGCATAAGTGGCACATTTCTCAAAGTGATTGCATCCACATACAACAAACACATAGCTAATATCATACTGAATGGAGTAAAACTGAAAGCTTTTCCACTTAGAACTGGAACCTGACAAGGATGTTCTCCACCACCACTACTATTCAACATAGTGCTAGAAGTTCTAGCCAATGCAATCGGGCAAGAGAAAGAAATAAAGGGCATCCAAATGGGGGCAAAGGAGGTCAAACTCTTGCTCTTTGCTAATGATATGATCTTATACTTAGGGAACCCTATAGACTCAATCCCAAGACTACTGAAAGTGATCAAAAAATACAGTAATGTTTCAGGATATAAAATCAATGTTCACATATCAGTAGCCTTTGTATATGCTAACAACAGCAAAGTTGAGAAGCTAATCAAGGACATAATTCCCTTCACAATGGCTTCAAAAAATGAAATACCTAGGAATATACACAACAAAAGAGGCAAAGGACTTCTACAAAGAAAACTATGAAACCCAAGAAAAGAAATAGCAGAAGATATTAACAAATGGAAGAACATACCACGCTCATAGCTGGGAAGAATCAACATTGTTAAAATGTCTACACTTCCCAAAGCAATCTACAGATTCAATGCAATCCCCATTAAAATACCAACGTCATACTTTCAAGATTTGGAGAAAAATAATTCTTCATTTTCTATGGAATCAGAAGAAAACCAGCATAGCCAAGGCAATTATTAGTAATAAAAACAGCCAGGGACGTCACCAGACTTTAGGCTATACTACAAGTCCATAGCAATTAAAGCAGCCTGGTATTGGCACCAAAATAGAGATATAGACATTTGGAACTGAATAGAAAACCATGAGATGAAACTAACATCTTATAGCCACCTGAACTTTGATAAGCCAAACAAGAGCACACACTGGGGAAAAGACTCCTTATTCAATAAATGGTGCTGGGAAAATTGTATATCTACCTGTAAAGGACTGAAACTTGACTCACACATTTCTCCACTCACAAAAATTGATTCAAGATGGATAAAAGATTTAAATCTAAGCCATGAAACAATAAAAATCCTCAATGTGTGGGAAAAACACTTGAAGATATTGGCCTGGGAAAAGATTTTATGAAGACTTTCATTGCAATTGCAACAACAAAAATAAATAAATAGGGTTTAATTAAATGGAAAAGCTTCTGTTCAGCTAAAGAGACAATGACAAAAGCAAATAGACAACCTTCAGAGGGGGGAAAAGATATTTGCATACTATGAATTGGACAAAGGCTTGATAACTGGGATCTACAAAGAACTCAAATTAATCAATAAAAAAGAGCTAACAATTCCATCGATCATTGGGCCAGAGATATGAATAACACTTTTTTGAGGAAGACAGATGAATGGCTAACAAACATATGAAAAAGTGCGCATTGTCCGTAATCATCAGAGAAATGCAAATCAAAATCACCCTGAGATACCACCTAATCCTAGGAGGATTAGCCTACATCACACAGTCTCAAAGTTGTGGGTGTGGATATGAAGAGAGGGGAACACTTTTACATTGTTGGTGGGACTGCAAACTAATACAGCCTCTTTGGAAAAAAGTATGGAGAATACTTAAAGATCTCAAATTGATCTCCCATTTGACCCTGCAATTCCACTACTAGGCATCTACCCAGAAGAAAAAAAAATTATTTTATCATAAGGACATTTGCACTAGAATGATTATTGCAGCTCAATTTACAATCATCAAGATGTGGAAACAACATAAATGTCCATCAACTGAGGAATGAGTTAACACATTGTGGTACATGCACACCATGGAATACTATTCAGCCATAAAAAGATGGTGACTTCACATCTTTTGTAATATCCTGGATGGAGGTGAAGCACATTCTTCTAAGTCAAGTATCACAAGAATGGAGAAGCAATTATCCAACATACATAACACTAATATGGAGCCAGTAGATGATCTGATGCATGCCCATGTAGGAGAACAACTCATTTCAATTCTCATTGGGGGGTGGGATAATGAGGGAGAGGGAGGGGTTTGGGGTGATTTCGCTGAAAGGGCACGGAGTGGGGGTGTTTGGCATACCTTTTGTGTGTGGGACATAACCACAAGAGGGACTCTACTTAACAAAATCAAATATTTTGACCTGCTTGTTTGTACCCTCACATTAACCTAAAATAAATTTACTTTTCAAAAAAAAAAAAAAGATGAAAATACAAGAAAAAATACAAATAAATTAAAAATAAAATGAATTATTCATTCACTTAGAAATAAAAATATTCTGTTTTTGGTCCTACACTTTTTAGTGGATACAGGAAAAACTGTAGAAGTCTCAAGGAAGAGCATCATGGCCATCTAAACATTTGAGATTTTCACTGTGGAAAAAGCCCTAACATCTGTTTTAACATAAGGAGAACTTGTGGTGACTTTGTGCAACCATTACAAAAATAAAGTATGATAGGCAACGACTTTTAGGTGATTTAACATACATAAGAATGAGCAATGTGAAATAGACCAAAGTTTACCAGGGAAGGGATAGGTCTGTGGCATCAGCACAAGTCACTCTTGAGAGTGGCTGGTTAGGGGTGTCCCCATTGGTGATGACCTTCAGATAGGAACAGAAGGCCTAGACCAGGCAACTGGAAGGCAGGGGCTCCGCAGATCCCACAGCACCCCCACCTTCTAATTCTGTTACTGGAAGCCCAGACCGTTACCGGGCGCAGCGAGCTCTACCTTCCTCACTTCAGTAAGAGTTTGAGCTATAGGCAGAGGCCTCGGCTCTAATCTCTGTCATAGTGAACCTTTTTATTTTTTTCTTTTTTCTTTCTTTCTTTTTTTTCAGTTAAGGACTGTCAAGTGCTCTGGAGTGTTGGTCAAGTTTTTCTCAGCAATAAGTTAAGAATTATAGTGTTTGTCATCCCTCAGTCCTGATGAAACCTATTTGATTTCATTTGTTTTTCACCCACCAGCGTGTCTGGGTTTCTTCTCGCCAGTCCCTGGCTGTTGCTCTTCTGCCACACATGTCAGCATGGCTGGACCTCTCAGCCTTTGGTCCAGTCAGAGGGCAGAGATGGGCATCCTGGAAATCAACAAGGAATTGCGCTGTCATCCGGCAGACAGTCGACAGCAGCTCCGTGACAGTGGGGAGAAAGTGCTCACCTCTGAAGCTGCTGCCTCCTTCCTGGGCAACCAGCTGCAGAAATACGGTAAGTTCTGTGGGTTCCCTGGCCTCAAAGTGGTGGCTGAATGTCTTCTCTCTGAGAAAATAAGCATTCTCTAGACTTGATTGTCCTCTTCCTGTTGTCAAAATAAACGCCGTCTTGACTGTACTTCTGGAATGGTTGAAGTGGGTATTTAACCTCATTGTGCTGAAGATGGAAAAACTGAGGCACAAAGAGTTTAGCAACTTTTCCAAGTTTGCAGCGAAGTGTAGGCTGGGGCTTGGGTTAAAATCCCATTTATTGATTCCTAGTGTAGATAGTGAACTTCTGTTTTCCTCAGAAATAGGTTAAGCCGTTTTTATGAGGATCCTCTCGGTATCATGTAAGACTCCACACACACACACAAATCCTGCAGACAGGTAGCATTTAGTCTGTGGTGCAGATTTCTGGAACTAATTAATTCCAATTCAATTTTGACTGGAAAAATCAAACCCCTGAACCCCCCTCAATGCTGGGAGCCACTTGAGGTCCAGGTAGGTTCTTGGCTTTACACAAAAAATTCAGGAGCCGACGACAGTATAAGTGAAAGTAAGTCTTATTCAAATCTACTACACAGAATAGAGGAAAGTTCCCCCTGTGGAGGAAAACTGGCCCCACGGTTCCTTTAGCCCCGCTATTTAAGCAATCATTTAATTATAGGGTAAAGAAGCGGGGAATACTTATGTTATTTCTTGGAAAGAGACGGTGCTTTCTGGAATTAGGGTGATGCCCTCTTTTTGAGTAAATACGATCAAACGGAAAGTATCTACGTCAGGCACACAGGTGGTGGGAGGTTTGCTTAGAAACCTGTGAGGTAATGAGTCCTGTGATGAAGCTGTAAAGTCAAGGGCAGTCATTCCTCTGCCATCTTGGTTCTAACGGGTTGGAACTTGTCCTGCCTTGTTTTCACCAGGTCAGGTGGAAACTTTGTTTCAAGACTTCCTGACTCAGGCTGTCTGAAGCAATGCCTGTCTTTTCCCTGTCTCAAATTGAAGCTTCTCCAGGATATGAACTAACACACATGAGAGAAAATTTCAATTTAATTCAAGGTGGGGATAGGGGCAGGGAGGAAGGAGGGGAGATTGGCAGGCTCCCGCCTAAGGTAGGGTACGTGGGCACACCTCTTGGGCACGGGATACAACTACTACAGGGACCTTACCTAACAAACACAATCATTGGAACCTTATCATTTGTACCCTCAATATTAATCTGAAATTTAAAAAAAAATTCAAGCTTCTGTGAAGGCCAAATAGGAAAGCACTGTGCTGGATACACCGGGGAAGGTGGCGGTGGGACACAATACTTGCTTTAAAGGTTAATGAGGAGTATGCTTCTAACAGAAACTATGGCCTCTGTAGGTGACACCATCACCTGGTGAGAAAGAAGTCCCGTTTCCTGGAACAGACTCTTTTCCCCGGGACCAGCGGAGCAAGCATCCAGCGCTGTTCAGAGCGGTGTGTACAGCAGGGACCCTGGGCAGGACTCCTGGGCTCCCGAGGCCTGTCTTCTCTGTGCCAGTTTCCTTCTCTGTTAATTAGGAGCTATCATAGTACCAACCTTTTTAAATCTCTGCAATGAATTATGTGACATACTTCTTGTAAATCTCTTACTAGTTCTTCTATTGCCAATTTAACACAAACTTTATTAGTATTTGGATTATTTCCTTCATGGTTTTATGCTCTTACATTTTACACAATTGCATTCACATATGATTTTTTTTTTTTAATCTTTGTGGTAAAGTGCTTGAAATTTCCAGCACAAGGGAACCATCAGTCCTGTCATCCTCAGGGCCTTCCCAGCTGCCCAGGAAATTGCTCCTTCCTGCTCCACCACACGGTTTTACATAGCAGGCTGCAGGCTTGGTGAATGACTGGTAATTCAAAGTCAGGCTTTAGACCAGTGTTTTTCGATCTTTTTTATCTCATAGCACACTTCCACAGCACACTTAAATTCTGTTTAACCAAAATAAGTAAAAGAAGGAATATACTTACTATGCTTTGAATTTCTTTTGAAAACAATTTAATGATTTTTAAAAATTTTTGCAGCACACCTAAGATGCTCTCATGGCACACCAGTGTTCTATGGCACACCAGTTGAAAATCACTGCCTTAGATAATGTGAATTCAGACTCTACCAAATGCAGTACAATCATCTGGTGAAATTACTTCCTGTGCCTTTAAGTTTCTCTCTCTTCATCTCTAAATAGAGAATTATCAATGCTATGTATTGAGAAATACGAGAGCCTGGTGCTGGGGATACTTTTGTCCCTGGATAGGCCCTGCCTCCCTCCCTGTAGGCAGTGACCACAGCAGCATGGCCAGCTTTCACTGTGGTTCGTGTGTCTGTCTTTTCTCAGTGTGAAGAGTGCAGAGACATCGTGGAGTCCATGCTGGGTGAGAAGCCAAATTTCGAAGTGGAGGAGCAGGCAGAGACATCAACCCTAGCTAAAAAGCTCAGGTAAGGGGGCTGTGGGGGGCAGGTAGGTGGGAAGATGTGAGAATTGCTGAGAGGGGAAAGCTCAGCTGAGACACTAAGAGTTCATGTGGGCCAGGAGGAGGGTAGAAGTTGACATGGTGGCCACATGTCTCACAAATATTTATAAAACAAGGATAACAAAAATAATGGTAAGTTCTGCAGTTGTTACACAGAGCTATGTGTTCTGTTTCCAAAACACCTAGTTATGAAAGTGAAATTCACTTCAGATTAACCAAGGAAAAGCAAATAAGTCAACATTTGAGGATACTCAAAATGGAGCGCAGCCGCCACCACATTAGCTCTGATGGCAATCACCTCCCTCCCTCCTGACTGTGGCTTCTGATTTTTTCACCTAAAGCATGTGGTCTTCTTGACCCTGTCGTCTTCTGTTCTTTCATATTTCCACTTAGCCCCAGCTGGACCTGGTCACATATCTGTGTGTGGCTGTGTACACAGTGCACCCAGTGTATTTTCTTTTCTTTTTCCCCCCCATTCTTGACATACTTTATTATGAAGAATGTGTGACAACTCCATCCATGTACACATAAAAGATGTAAAGTCTCTATCTTGTCTTATGGCTGAAGAGTGTTCCATGATATATATCTGCCACGGTTTGCTAATCCATTCATGGATTGATGGGCATTTGTATTGCTAGTATGTCTTGGCAATTATGAATTGAGCTGCCATAAACATTCTGGTGCAAATGTCTCTGTGGTAAAATGTTTTTTGTTCTACTGGGTGTATTGAGGAATGAAATGGAAGGTTGACTTTTAGTTCTTTAAGTGTTCTCCATACTTCCTTGCATAAAATTTGTATTAGTTTGTAATTCCACCAGCAGTGAAGAAGTCTTCCTTATTCTCCTCATCCATTCCAGAGTCTTCAGATTTGGGACTTAATAATGTGGGTTAATCTTACTGGAGTTAGGTGATATCCCTGAGTGGTTTTGGTTTGCATTTCTCTGATGATTAAAGACAATGAGCATTTTTCATGTGCTTGTTGGCCATTCATCTGTGGCTGGTTATTTTCACTGCCTTCGTACCTTTCTTGGTCTGATGCTGGAACTTCTGAGTCTTGTTCTGTGAGGCCACCTGGGTGAATCCTCTCAAATTTCCTCATCCACTCCAAAATTACCTTGCTAACCCCCTTCTTTCCTCCCCCATGCCCCCCACAATCCTTCTCCATTCCCAACCCTAATCTCTACAACTTCTTCTTCCCCTCTCTATTTTTTTCATGGACCATCCCCACCATGTCTTTCCTCTTTACTTAGCAGTAGTATCTCACATCTATCATTTCTATGTCTTCATCTCTTCGCTCTAGCTACAAACCCACCCAGTGTATTTTCATATGGAGTTGACTGGCCAAAACGAGGAAACAAAGGGATATCTTTGTGAATCTGATTAGGAACTGATGCAATTTTGTGTGCAGAAGAAAAACAGGAATGGAATGTGGAATCTTAAGGAGCACTCTCCATTACTGGCAAGGCCTTTCTTTTTACCACTAGCATTTCACCAAACATATGATGAAATTATGCTTGAAGGGGTCCTTAACAATACTTTCACAGAAATCTCTGCTGTAATACTTAGAACTTGTCACTCATCCCTCTCTCACACAAATTTTCTCTACTCTCTTATCTTAGGAAATAGTGTCATAATTCACATTCAGGAGCAGAAGTTGGCCCTGTTAAAAGAGCAGTTATGGGAAGAAAGGGATGTCGCCTCCTTACTCTATCACATGTTAGGGCTTTCCTCACCTACAATGACAACTGCCAGGGGCAGGGCCTCCGAGAGCAACTGACTGAGGGGCACAGGCTAGCAGAGCACCTCTCTACACACTCAGCCCAGGTAAGTTGGCCACAGACCCTGATTATCCAATGTCCCAGGCTTATGAGAGACTCCAGAGGGTCATACCTCCAGAAATGACAACACACCAGTGACTTTTCTTTCCACTAAATATTGTGGTTATGACCTGACCAGAAACGGATGGATAGCAACTGAGATGAGAAACCAAAGGTGTTGGTGGTCACGGTATTTCAAATATATCCTTCTTCCATGATGCAGCATGGTTTTTGGAGCAGGAGGCAGTATCTACCCAGTTTTAAAGTACAGGAAGGAGGATGTGACAGGAGGCAGCCTATTAGAGTGAAAAGAGCCCTGGGCTCAGAATGGAAGGCTCTAACCTAAAGCATTGTCTTTAGTAACTGTGCAAGAGTGATTAATTCATCCTTCCTGAATTTCTGTCTTCCCCTCAGGAAAAAGGATCAAATAATCTCTGTAACAGTAGATACGCCATTGAAATTTAGGAATATTTATAAATCTATTTCAGAATAGGATACTGCTCCTTGCTCTGTGGTGTTAAGATACTTGAAATAGTGGTGCTTGGTGGTAGAAATGTGGTTTATACTGAAACACTTCCCATGGAGAGAATTTCCCTCAATAATATAGCAGAAGTCAAGTTGGAGGGCCCATGAAGTTCCCTAATATATGGGGGGCTATGGGACAGGATTGTTTGCTGCTTAGAGAAAGAAATGGGTTCTTATTGACAGCTATTAAGGGACATAAAGCCTATGCCTGGGGTCAGATCTGTGGCACAATTGGAGACAGAGCTGCAGAAACCCAGAGAGAAGCTCACAAACACCTTTAAGATGGGAGGAAAAGGTGTTTTTTATTTGGCCCAGTTTGGAGATGAGCATGCCAGGGTGGTGATCCCACCAGATCAAAGGCACGTTGTCGGATGGATTAGGAAACCATCCAGGGCATTTCATTAAAGACAAAACAGGAGGAGTTTCATTATGATACTGACTTACACGTAGATGGTTATATCTCGGTGCACATATAGGTCACTGGGTTTGTAGTGTGTGAAGTGGAAAATAGCAGAGTGGACACTTGTGTATTTGCAGAATATCATGTGGGTGAGGAGGTTGAATAAGCACAACACCTGCTTACCCCTGGGTAACAGTGAAGAATCAGAAGCTGGTAATGGATGTATAAGACATGGAGGAGGTCTCAGAAAGGGCCTATAATGAGGTGAAGGTGATGACAGATTCCAGGTGCAAGGATTAACAACACCACAGATTTTATTGATTTAATGTACTCAACAATGAAATAGCCCAGTTAGCACAGTTGCCTGTTGTCTTTGTGTTACTTATAAGATGAACCAGCCTTAGGGTTTTCCTGAACACCCAGAGAACACCTGTTTTCTCTCTTCATGAAAACCAGGAGGAGATGCATATCTGCTTTCTCAGTAGTTATCTTTAGGTTCTTGTTAGGAAGGATAAATAGCAGTGGTAACAAGCAAAGAAATTAAAAGTTAAACACAAGCAGAGAAACACAAACCAAAGTTAAACACAAGCAGAGAAATTAGGGCATAACTAGCCAAAGTTAAACACAAGCAGAGAAATTAGGGCATAACTAGCGAAGTTAAACACCAGTACCTAGACAACAAATTCAGTTTTTCTGTCACAATATTAAAAGAAAGAGGCCTAGACGTGAATGTGGAGAGAAGGGAACACTTTTACACTGTTGGTGGGACTGCAAACTAATACAGCCTCTTTGGAAAGAAGTATGGAGAATCCTCAAAGATCTCACATTAGACCTCCCATTTGATCCTGCAATCCCACTGCTAGGCACCCTCAAGAAAAAAAAAATCATTTTAGCATAGGGACATTGCACTAGAATGATTATTGCAGCTCAGTTTACAACTGCCAAGATGTGGGAGCAACCCAAGTGCCCATCAACCCAGGATGGATTAACAAACTGTGGTATATGTGTACCATGGAATACTATTCACCATAAAAAGACAGAGACTTCACATCTTTTGTATTAACTGGTTGTAGTTGAAACAATCTTAGTAGTAAAGTATCATAAGAATGGAAAAGCAAGTATCCAATGTACTCATTACTAATATGATGCCAATAGATAATCTAATACATGCCCACATAAGAGAAAAACTCAATTCAAGTTTAGGGCAGCCTGGAGAGGATCTGTATGCTCCTACTTAATGGGCACAATATAAGGGTATATGGCACACCTTTTGGGTGCAGGACACAGCTATAAAAGAGACTCTACCTAAAAAATGCAAACATTGTAACCTATTCATTTGTACCCTCACATTAACCTGAAATAACAAGTACAAAATAAATTTTTAAAAAAGAAAGAGGCATAGAAACCACACCATTTCTGGAGTCTACCATCACTCAAGGGTACCACCCCCAGACACGTGGTGGGGCACCTGCCACAGTTCTCCCTGTGTGCTGCACATCATGACCATGCTGTGCAGGCGTGGTTGAGTCTCCTTCCCCAGTGGCTTCTGTATTTCTCATGCAGTGAGCACCAACTGTTTCCTTTCTCTCTGGTTCCCATGGCAGCCACACACATTATCCACCACCCCACCACCCTGCACCTTTGCTTTCTGGGGTCACTCTCATGACTCCTACCAAACTCCCTCGTGTCTCATTCCTCTTGATGTAATCTCTTGTCATCCTCCCCAACCTGGCTCATCAGGAGCTGCAGGAGGTTGAGGGAGGGAGGCCTGGATTCACTGGAGGAGCATCTTTCACTCTTTGAATTTGCCGTGGCCTGACTCGGAACAGCCTTACAGCAGCTCCCAAATTCCCATTTGAGGAAGAAGTCACTGTGCTCTGGATGTAGACAGTGAACCTTGCCACCATGATGAGGAAGAAGTCTCAATATTCTTCCAGGTGGCTTCTGCTTGTGTTTAGGCTTGGCAGGGTCCACTCCAAAGGCAGGCCCTGTAGACATATTGGATGGAATCAGAAGTGGAATATTAAACAGATGTCAGGTGGGCCAGGGAACTTCCCTCTTTTCCTCAGCCTATGCCATGCCTTTGTCTCACTGGCCCCACTGTCAGGTTATTGGACACCAGGCAGCTGTGATAAGCTCATACCTGCCTGTGTACAGGAGGTATACAATCGGTGTCTATTAGATCTACTTGTGTGGATCTGATGTCTCTTGTCACTTGCAATGATGTAATTCATGTTTCTGCACAATGTCCATGAAGTCTCTGTGCCTGTCCCAGACCACCAGCAGCTTTGCCTGCATATTTGGAGATGCTGTCACCCTAGTTTCACTGCTGTGAGCCCCAGTCTCTATTTCCTAAGTTGGCTTTTCTTAGCTAAGCAGTCAGCTTAAATTCAGCACGTGCACACGTCTGCATTTATCTTGCTTTTCATGAAGCAAGACTGGGCCTTTATATGAGCAACGTTTCTGTGAAACACCACAGATTCATTTTGGGTTAGGGTTTATAGAATTCTTCCACTGGTCCGGTAATGTCTATAAGTTTTTTTAACTACTCAACAACTGTGATATCCAATGAGAGAGCTCTCTTTCAGCAACACTTCTAGGCCAATTCCTGAAGATCCAGGGAAAAGTGCGTTTACCTGTTTGCAAGATAGAGGTCAGAGGATGTAAGATCATGATCTACTAGTTCAGGGATATTTTGCCCAGGGGTCTGGACAGCAGGCTCATCTGCTCCTCACAGGATTTAACCCATGGACCTCTCAGGAGGTCCTGGTGTAAGCCTGAGCATGTTTGTGTCTTGCTGCTGTGATCGGACCCTGATTTGGTCATATGTATATGTGATTTGCTTAATGTGACCTGCTTTTCTGAATTTATTTGCAGAAAATCAAAATTATCATGAGGAAGAAGGAAGACATCAACCAGTATCCCCTGGGTAACTCTGAAGAGTCATGGACTGTTAATTCAACAGTGACACTTAGAGACTGAAGATCCAGGGGGAAAATAAAGTGTGCTGACTGTAGTTGTTTCATTCAGTCAGCCAGCCACAAATTATCCTTTCTAACAATGTGGGCTTTTTCATGGAGGTGCTTGCATAGATTGCAATTCTTCAGTCTCTTCACCTGACTTCAACTTTGGTTAGCTGACCCAGGTGAGATGCCCATTTACTTTCTTTCTCTTTGGCGTTAGTATATGGGCAAGTATTTCATTGCTAGAGAAACAATATGAAAACAAACAACAAAAAAAACTTTTCCTGTCAAAATATTAAAAATAAATGAGGCATTAAAAACACAAGATCTGGGAATCTGGAATGCTTCAAGAGTTCTGTTTCTTGGATGTGGCATGTAAAACTCAACAAAATTTATGTGACAGAGCTGACACCCTGCTCTAGGCCTCTGTGGGTGCTGTGAGACCTGGTTGTGTCACACAGGGAGAGTTTAACATCCTGCACCAGCTGGTTCTGTAGCACTGCACACCAGCAGCTGGCTGGTACTCCACCTCCAGGCAGGCACATGCCCCCCCTGCATGTAGGAGGGCAGCTTTTCCCATTTTGAGGGGACTGCTGCTTTGCTTTCTGCAACTACTCCCTTTTGTCTGCCATGGTATCAGCTGGGACACTGTGGTGTCTAATCCCTTGTCATCCTATCCCACCTGGTTCATCAGGAAGTAGAGGTGTTTGAAGACAAGGAAATCCTACAGGACTCACTGGATGCAAGTTTTCTGACTTGTTTGTTGACTGTGATCTGTCTGACTCTTGCCAGCCTTGTGGAAGTTCCTCTGTAGCATTCAGTGAACAGGAAGTGTCCTCTGCTCAGGAAGCAGCCAATGAATCTCTAATTCTAAAAGAAATGAAGCCGCAATTGGCTTCCTGGATAGAATCCACATTTTTTGTGTTCCTTAGTCTGTCCAGACTGAGAGATGTCATACCTTTGGGTAGACCCTATACTCACATACTGGTTTGAATCAGGCTCTAGGATTGTGTTTGGAGAAAGACATCCCATGAGCCAAGGAGTCACTGGGAAGTCACCAGACTCAAGGTTAATTTGACAACTTCACACCCACCTATGCAGCAAAAGGGTGGGGTATATCCTTCAGTCCTCTTAATTTAGACTGAACTTGTCATCTCACATGAGATGTTTAATTTTCCTTCTCAAAAAAATGTGAATTTCTTTGCCTGTCCAAAGCCACTGTATCCCTGCAGCTATTGCCCTGATTTACTACTCTCTACCCAAAGTCTATCTCTTTTCAGTTGGCTTGTCTTTGCTTAGAAGTAATCTGTGTGTTAGAATATAAACACCACTGTTATACTTTATATATTTCCCTGAAGAAGACTGGGCCTTGGAATTTCCAACCACAGGGAAAGGCCAGTGTTTCTGTGTAGCGCTGAGTATTTTTCTGTTCCCATCTATCAGCTTTTCAGGTTGGGAAGAGACTATTGCACTTCTAGGATCTCTTAACATGCTATCTGTTTGCACAGACTCAGAACAGAGGATATTGGGGTGATGACCTGTCACATTAGGGAAATTTGCCTAATGGTTGAGAAAAGCAAACCCAGTGAACTCTGACAAGGGCCAGACTGAGGCTTCCTGGAAAATTTCTTTCACAATATCCTATTCTTAACACTGAGGATATTTATGCGCCTGTGATAGGTTGGACACAATATTGGGCATGTGTAAAGTGTGATCAAGTTAATGTCACAGGCCTTAATTTATTTACAGAAAAATCAAAATGATTATGAAGTGATAAAAAGACAAGAAACAATTGCCCCCAGGTAATTTGGAAAATTCATGGGCTATTAATTCCGCAAAACTCATATCCAGGGAAAATGATTAAGAGGTGACTATACCTATTTCATCTATTTAGCCAACCAGAAATGATCTTCTTGTGTTCTCACTGTGGTATTTGTATTGGTTTCTGTTTCGTATTAACTTCTTAACTTTTGTACAAAATATCAGTTGACTCTGTGAACTAATCAGTCACAGAGACTTCCTGTAAGTACCTACCTTCTTCTGATGGTTTAACCAGCATGAGATGGATCTCTTCCTTCTCTTGTTTCACACTAGAACATTGGCAAGTATTTCATGGCAAGAAAATCATGTAGAAAACATATTTTGCCACAATATTGACAGGAAGAAAATTTGGGGATATTATAATGCCTCAAAGGCTGTGTTTACTTGGCCACTACATATAAAAGTCAACATCATTAAGTAAAAATAAAGGAAGCCACAGTTAGAGGATGTGATATTCAATAAGTCCTGACTGAACCCTACAGTCCTTCCTCAGCAAATCCTAATCTGCACAATTTTCCAGGCATGGTGGCTCACACCTGTAATCCTAGCACTCAGGAGGCTGAGGAGGGTGGATTGCTTGAGCTCAGGAGTTTGAGACAAGCCTGGACAAGAATAAGACCTCCTCTCTACTGAATAGAAAAAACTAGCTGGGCAAGGTGGTGTACACCTATACCCAGGCACTATGGGGAAGGTGGAGGCAAGAGGCTTGAGCCCAAAAGTTTGTTGCTGTGAGCTATGATGCCAGAGCACTCTACCCAGAGCAGCAGAGTGAGACTCTGTCTCAAAACAAAAAATTCTGGACCATTCACAAAGCGCATGCAGTGTCTCTCTCTCTCTTTCTCTCTATATCTCTCTACCTCTTACCTAAACTGCTGGTAACCTCACTGTGTTCTGTTAAGAAGATAATATTGAGGGCTTTACTGGGGTTTCCCCTTTGTTTTCTGTGAATACTCCCTTATTCCTCAAATCAAACTCAGGGAGGGTCTTTGGTGCCTGTTCCCCCTGGATTCATCTTTGGTCTTCCTCTCCCAGCAGGCTCAGCAGGGAATGCCCAGAGGTGAAGGAGCCTGAAGTCTCTCAGGACTCTCTGGATGGATGTTATTTGATTCCTTCCATTCTTCCGACCTGACTCCTACCACCCCCATAGGAGCTTGCTTTGTGTTTTTTTTAAAAACAAAAGCATGTCTGTCTGGGTTGTAATGCTGGCAGCTGTGTCATAAAGTTCTAATGGTTTCCCAGGTAGCCCCCTTAATCCTTCCACTTCCCAGCCCCAGCTGGGCTGAGAGCTGCCATCGGTGTAGGCAGGACCTGGAGACACACATTGATTGGCGTCAGAATCTAAAATCAAGTGTCCAGACAAAGAAGGAGCAAGAAACTGTGGGCTGTCCCCCAATATATCTGAATATTTTGTGATGAAATTAGCAATTAAATTTTTTTTCCTCCATCTGCTTTTGGTCAGCAATTGCCTTTTCAAGCTGGGCTTTTCCTCTTTCCTGCTTTCCATTTCTCTCTGAGGTTCAAGGAAGCAAAGCCCTTTCCCAGCATCACAGCGATTGACAACATAGAAATGAAATGCACATATATTTTGCATCTATTGTATGCCTTCTCCCTGCCTGGGAGCTCTGTATACACTGTAACCCATTCCATCCTCAAGGACTCCCGAGTAGTCAGTGTATCTCATGTTGGAGCTGAGGACACCTGGGCACAGCAGGTGACTCAGTGTGAACACCAGCTACAGGGCACAGGCTCTGTCCACAGCTCTGCAGCTGGATCTGCCAGGAACCAGGCTGCAAGGGGTGCTTGCCCTTTCCTTTTGTTTTTTGTAGCAAATTACTTTGAACTAATTTCAGGCTTACACAGAAAGTTGCCAGTCTGCTTGACAGCCTGCCATGGCACCTCCTCAGATTCCCCAGTGAGTAGCCCCCGGAGGCATTTAGGAGCTGAGCCAGCCGCACATTCTGCCCTGCAGCTGCAGCTCCCTGGGCCTCTGAGGGACATCAACCAGGGGATGAAAGGTCCTTCTCTCGTCCACCCCTGTCCCAGGATCTCTGCTCTTACCTTGACTGTTTTAGGGAAAGGGAAAGCCTTGTAAAGCTTCAGGTTGTCTCAGAACCACTCCATCTGGGACTAGGCTCCCATGAGGAGGTAGGGAAATGGCCAGACACATGTCTCTGAGGTGAGATGAGTTTGGGAAGGGATGGCTCTGCCTAGGACTCATTAAACACAAGCCAGGAGAAGCCAGTTCATCTCTTAAGATGGACTCACAATGTACAGGGGCCCCTGCGTGGATTCCTTGGGATGATGTGTCAATAGCGGACACAGTGCACAGCTTGGACCACAGCAGCAGTCTTCTCTCCTCACCCTCTCCTTATAGGGAAACCCCAGCAGAAACAACATGAACACAGGCTAAATGGTAACTTGGGCTGTTGTTGAGCTCTTTTCCCTATGTGCCCAACTAATATGTGCAGTCTTCAGAAGCCTGAGAAAATGTTTTCCCTTTCCCCCAGTAAATGCAAAGAGTGTCCAATGCATAAGTTTAATAAGACACAGTATTCTGGAAAAGACAGATAAAAAAACATCAGGAAATTAAGCAGTGATGATTAAAATCATTCTAACAGCTTGCTTAAGAGCACATGCAGAGGAGCAGAACTGGGACACCCGGGTTTGACCTTTCACCAGGAGATTTGTTGTTTCAAGATAATTTCCCCATCAGCCCAACATGAACTATCGTAAAATCTTACTGAGAACCCTACAAGCCCAATGATTAATGATTGGCAAACTGTGTCTTTCATAACTGCTCCCAATTTTTGAGTGCAAGATATAGTAATAAATATTACATAGGCACCCACTGTACAAAATACAATATCCCTTTCCTCTTATAAGCCATTAAATTTAGTGTTTTCTACTTCAAAAAATGAAACCTGCAAATCATTATGACTGACTAGTTTTCTGTCTTTTTTTTTTTTTTTGTACTGACTAGTTTTCACAGTCCACTAATCTGTTCAGCAACACAAGTTGAAAAGACCATCTTTAATCTAACTTTGTCAATGTACAAAAGCCCGGTAAGGAATCTCAGATCTCATTTCTCCCATGTTCTTACTTCTTTGTGCTCTTCTTTACACTAGTATAACATACAAAAACAGACTCCTTCCTCAGGGGTAAGTTTAAAGAAGAGATTATGAGACCCTGGTATGACTAAAACTAATGCTTTTTCATTTTCCTTCCATGATTTTGTGGTTTCAGCTATTGGGAATATTCCTAGAAATGCTCTAACAGGTTTGGGTATGGAATCAGCTACCAGGAAGGTTGGTGTCCATGGGATTAAAATGAGTTAAGAGCAGGTGAGGTGGCTGACATCTGTAATCCTAGCATTCTGGGAGACCAAGAAAGTCAGATTGCTTGAGCTCAGGAGTTCGAGACCAGCCTGAGTAAGAGCAAGACCCCATCTCTACTAGAAATAGAAAAACTAGCCAGGTGTTGTGGCAGGTGCCTGTAGTCCCAGGTACTTGGGAGGCTGAGTGAGGAGGATCAATTGAGCCTAAGAGTTTGAGGTTTCTGTGAGCTATGATGATGCCACAGCGCTCAACCCAGGGCAACAGAGTGAGACTCTGTCTCCAAAAACAATATTAATAAATAAAAATTAAATGAGTTGTGCCAAGGTTAAATTCCCCGCTTTTTATGCTCATTCCATTGTAAGTCTCCTGTGCATGTGTGTGTGTGTTTTCTTTCTTATCCCTTTTGGAAGAATACTTATACTATTCTTTGTATTCTGTCCCAGACAAGGTGATACAACATCCTCTAGTGCTTATTGATGTCTCCAAATTGGAGTCCTTACTATCCCTTCCTCCAAACTTTATAGAAAAGCCTTGAGGCTGGGCTTCTAGTTATAAGGTCAACAACAGGGTCTGGGGCTGTAGCTGAGTTTTAGACCTTTGACACTGCCTCATCAGCAAATCCTGAAACAGGACTTGGATGTGGTCCGAGGTCACCGCGGACTCTCATATCCGGGCTTTTCCCAAAGCCCAGCCACTCCTCTCCTAAAGGACTGAAACTTGGAGTTGTGAGAGGGCATGTTTCTCTGCAAAGGGCCTCTCCCACCTGCCGCAGTCTGCTTCTCAGTGTGGTGATTGACAGTTGACACTGATCGTGTCTCTCACCAGAGGTGTGAAACCATTGCTTTGCTGCAAATGAAGGAGGAAAGAGGCTGATATCACCAGGTCCTGGTTGGGCGGAGACAGGGTCCTTAAATGCTGCCCCTGTAAGTTCAGAACGATTGTCTTCTCCCTTGTGGCTGTCACTTTCCTATTCAGGCAGCCCTGGATTCACTAGGCTCATCCTCCCACAGAAGCTCAGCTTACCCCTGGGCCTGGCCTAGTTAGCTGTCCCTTCAGACTCAGCCTTCAGTAGGACCTGAGAGACTCTGACTTGATTTCTCTCTCTAATACCAAGTATTGCAATCAGTGTAACCTGGTTTCTTGTACCCTCAATGAATCCCCAACAATAATAATAATAAAATAGCACAAACAATGAGCTATGGGGAAAGAGAAGAGGGGAAAATGTTATCAATTTCTGTTGATAGGACTGTTCATTCACCATGGAGATAAATTAATACAATTTTATATAACTAGGCAGATGCAAGCATTTTGACATTAAGTCAGTTATAAAATTGGCTAATTTAACTGCAAATCTTTTCAGAGTAGTTTTTCTCCATGGCTATTTATTATTCTAATATTCAACAAAATTGTTCTTAGCATAGTTTAATCTGCTTTACTTGTTTTATAACTGCACTTACAAGAAAATAAAGCATATCTTCTAAATCTTAAAAAAAATCAAATATAGTCTAGCAAGGGGAAAGGTTGAAAGGGAAAGCAGAGGGAAAGGGGGAGGGCAGTTGGAGGGAGGAGGGAGGGTAATTGGTGGGATCTCACCTAATGCACACAATGCAAGTGTGTTCAGCACACCCCTGGGTGAAGGGCTCTTCTACAACCTTACCTTGGAAGTAAGAACAATGTAACCTAAAACTTTGTACCCTCATATTAATTTCAAAATAAATAAATAAGTAATAAAAGCATAAATTTTACAATGTGAAAAAAAAGAATAAATGCAACTACAGGTGATGCCTGTCAGCTCCCAGCCCAGCCTGAAACCCTCCACTTGCTGTCCATCCTGGTCTTTCCACACTCACCTGCCTGATGCAAATGGGCATGGCGACCTTAACTATCACAAATTATGAGATGAAAGAGTCTGGGCTCCTGAGCCGCAGGCTGGAGGAAAGCCTCCATGCTGGACATGGAGCCCCGGTCTGGACTCCACAGGACAGGTACGGTAACAGCCTGCAAAATGGGGGTTTATGTATTACGTCAGCTAATGGTAGCTTCGCGAATGTACAGACCAAAGCACGATATATTCTAGATTACATTAAATTCTCTGTGGTGTGTCCAAATAGTTATTTTATGACAGTGATGAGACTGTGTACACACCACCCGGCATAGAACACCACTCACTAGGGGAGGGAAGTTCCTTGCTACAGGCCCCAAAGGACAAAGGACTTGCACCATAATTGCTGCTAATTTATACTTTTCTTATTTTAATGTGAATTAAACGTTTTGGTGTGCCTACTGTACCATACGGAAAGAATAGGTTGGTCTCAGTCTCCTGCCCTCCAGGTTAGGTGCAGCTTCTGGGGACGTGACGATCCCTGCGACCCTCTGCCTGCAGGTCCCGTAGGGACCGCAAGAGGGCGCCATGGCTCTTCCCCTTGGAACTCGGCTTGTCCGGAGGCAAGATTCCAAAATTCTAGAACACGGTGAGCTAAATGTTACCCTTGAGTGTCCAGTGGTTTCTGACACGTGGTCCCACTGTTGACTACTAAATCTATAATTTTTACTGAAAAGAAAAAGCCAGATGTAAGAAAACATATATTGTATGATAACAGGTTAAAAGCCAGACCTGTTAGGAGTTCACAATAGGTATAAAATTACAAAGTAAGGACTGAACATCCTGCACAGCAGACAGGGGCAACTGCCAGGGGCAGGAGGAGAATTGTGGTCTGCAAGGGCCACGTGGGAAGCTTCTGGGAGCTAGTAATATTCCAGGTGGTGCTGACATTCATTCTATTCACCTTTCTGTGTATTGTATTACACAATTAAAGAAAAAATATCAATGCCTGTCAGTAATCTCAAATCAGGAACCACACCATGCTAAACATGCAGGTGGAGTATTTCAATCTGCACAGCAAGATGATCTGTGGGTTCATGGAGGAAGCATAGGAGGTGACTCTCGGTCCTCACCAGGCCAGAGGTGATGGCAGACTTGAGGAGGACCTCTGTGCAGATGGAGACCACAGACCTGACCTAAAATCCCTGGAGCATCAGAAATCTGTCTGAGGAGCCGGAAATGCTTGGCATGCTACAGCCTTGGACTGTGGTGCCCAGCACTGCACAGGGATGAGAGAATTATCCTAAATTTTGTGCCTTTCATAGCATGAAGTGTCAACATGTGGTGACCTTGGAAGAGCAGAACACTTCTCCATTGGTCTCAAGTTTTGTGAGCCTGTAGGATAGAGCTCCACGAGGGCAGGGTTGTTGGAGTGTTCCAGATATTACAGAGGCATTTAGACAGCATGTCTAAAAGCAGAAGGGAGGGTTAGTGTCCTCCAATAGAGTCCAGCAAACGTGAAAGCAGTGGACAGCCAGAGATGAGGTAGAGCCTAGAGGATATAGCCTGAGGTTCTCACATCCACTTCAAGGAATCCACTGTGTATCCTCAAAAGCATATTCACAGTGTAAATGTATGTGAGTGTGCCTGTGTCCTCACACATATCATCTCCCATATGTACAGAAACAACAAAAACAGAAAGAAAAAAAAAACAAACAGAAGCTTACAGCAATGATAGAGTGACAACTCTGTAACCATTCACTTGAACCTGTGTGCAAGGGAGCTATCCTTACAGGGGGCAGATGGTTTGCTTCTTCATAGTGAAATAATGTTGTAGAGACAAAACTGAACCATCTGGTAGGAAACAGAAATACACCTAAAGATTTGATAAAGCCGAGAGGTCATCTTGTCACAGAAATCCTGCTCTGATAGATATCTATTTGTGAAAGAAAAGTTTTTAAAGGCCCCAATACTAATTAAAGCAATGCAGATTAATGGTTTTCTTCTACATAGATTGTTACTGGAATTTTCTTTTTAAAGATTCTTTTCTTTTTTTTTTTTCAAGAATTCAAGTCGATGTAAGCTCAGCTCACAAATTCCTTTCTGTGGCTGCTTTTGGTTTGGAGTTCATTATGAGGGCAGAGATGATTTATTTTCCTGTACTTGTTACTATTCCAGAAATGGAATTGAAGCTTGGTCTTGGAATGGTGTTTTGGGACATTCAGCAGAAGTGAACAGTGGAAGTTAGGTGTGTGTGAGTCACACACATAAAACCGACCGATTTTCTTCAGCTCTCCCTCTAGCACAAGGAGCCTAAAGCTTGTTGAGATTTCCCTTGTTGTCAGTTGCTCCAATTTCAGTAAAATGTTTGACGTGAATTAGCAAGTACACATGCAGAGGCGGTGGGTGGTTCCTTGAGTCTGGGAAGGGTCTTTTCCTCGTGGCAGTTAATTGTGAGCCAGATCTTCCTGTCTCAGTCCAGCCTCTACTTGGTGACAAGTTATTCTCTAGCACAAGGCTTTTCTCACAACCACTTTTCTATTTTCTGATTTTTTAAAAAAGAAAACTATAGAGATGCAGCTTTTTGTTTGAAAATGAAAACTAGTTATATCTGGGATTGCAAAGGTATTCTCATTTGTATTCTGCATGGGGAAATGGGAAAATGCATCTCAAATTTCAATTTCTCTGATGTCCAAACTTTGGAAGAGCATAAGGAAGGGGATCCAAAGAAGCAAGACAAGCAAAGGAGAGGCAGGAGAGGTGGGAAAAGAGTTCGGCCATGTGGCAACACCAAGTCGAAGGGATCAGCATTACAGGATTGGCCTTGACTCAACTCTGTGCACTTCTGGGCAGCTCCTGTAATATTTTACATCTCTTACTGGATAGCTGCTAAGCTCACCCAATGGACTGTCAGCCTCTGGAAGACTGGGAATTGCTTCTACTTATTTTAATGTTCCCAGGATAAATTTCTTTTTTCTTTTCTTTTCTTTTCTTTTTCTTTTTTTTTTTTGGACAGAGTCTCACTTTGTCACCCTCAGTAGAGTGATGGGGAGTAGCTCACAGGAACCTCAAACTCTTGAGCTCAAGTGACTCTCTTGCCTCAGCCTCCCATATAGCTGGGACTACAGGGGCTCCCCACAATGCTCAGCTATTTTTAGAGACAGGGTCTTGCTCTTGCTCAGGCTGGTCTTGAACCCATGAGTTCAGGCAATCCACCCACCTCAGCCTTCCGGAGTGCTAGGATTATATGCCACTGTGCCCAGCCCCAGGACAATTATTTTTTAAACTATTGTTATTGAATGAGTGTCAACCAGCAGACTCCAATAAATATGGTAATTGCAAAAGCTTAATCAGAATTTTTGAGGTTATTGGAAATTTTCCGAAGCGCAGTTTCAGCACAAAGAAGAGAAGCCGAACTGCAGGAGGTTAAAGAGAAAGTGGGTGTTGAGGAAAGAGGAAAGGGAGTTTGGGGAGTGACTTTGCACAGACTGCAGAGAAAGAAAGAGTTTCCGACAAAGGAAGAGAGGGGTACAGGGCAGAGCTTCAGGGGACAGGACCTGTGACCCACCACAGAGCCTGGGCTAGACTGTGAGGTCAGGCAGCCAGAGGGGGCACTGAGGCCAGCGTGTGGGAGGGGCTCACTCTGCAGGTTAGAGGGGGATAAATCAGGTGCAGGTGTGGGCATGGGAGGACGCCTGTCTGTGGTGAGGTCTAAAGGTGAGTGTGCTTGTGAGATGGCGTGAGCATGGAGCTCTGGCAGGTGACTAAGGTAAGAATCCTCGACTCAGGTAACCTTGTTGGCCCTCAGCCCAGATGTTGACTTCACCGGACACAGGAGAGACAAGAGGAGAAGAATCTAAGCCGCGTGCTGGTCGTTCAGGGAAGTGGAGGTTGGCCCACGAGCACAACAGACAGCAGTGCAGTGACCGAAATTACAGGGCTTAGGATTTGCATTTTGATAGGAAAGCGTGTTTAGAAAAGTTTGGACTTGAGTAACTTGACTTCCCTAATTATTTGTGTCACAAATGACACTGTATTTACTGATTCCCTACGTGTAAAATGAGGAATTCTTCTTTGTTTTCCTGTCACTCTGCAGATTTTGTTTATACGATGTGGGATTGAAGAATTCATTTTATATTATAATTATGATGATTGGATTTAAAAAAATATTCTTTATTTACAATGTTTTATAGCCCAATATATAATCTCTCAGATTGAGTTTTACATGGAACTTGATTTGTGTTAACCATCCCAATATTTGTCACAATTTTTTCATTTCTGAGTTCTTTATTTTGATTATTTTTTGAGTCAGATGCCGTATCTTTGAGTAACTTCTGTTTGCAGGGAAGGTACACGTTGGCCTATTTTCAGGACTCTTAGATATTTATAAAACCTCCTTTGATCTGTCGCTTTATACACTAAGGGCTTATACTCAGTGACTAGCTTGGGCCACATTCCTGGGAAGATCCAGTGTCGCTTCATGGCTTTTCGTGATCCCACAGAATAGTTGTAAGTTACTTCAATAATAGATATTTCTTGAAGAATTATTACATCTAATATACATACTAGATACTGTTAGAGGCACAAGAAAAGATTCAGTTCTCTCCCTAGATATCGAATTCTTGGGTCAAACAATAATCTCTGGAAGCTTCTAGATGATTCCCTAGCCTCTTGTGGAGAGTATTATAGGGAAATCTAATATCAGAGGGGGTTTCCTCTTTCGTGGCAGCTATCCTGCCTTTCTCTCTCTGTCTTTAAAAACAAGTCTTTAGCCATTACTTGTCTAGGTATACTCTCCTTATTAATTGTTTTTTTCCCTAGACTTGTTGAGCCCTTTGGATTTGCAGACTCAGATCTGTGCTCAACTCAGAAAAGAATGCCTTTGCCCCACCTTCAGGCACCCCATTACCTTTCCACTGAGTCTCCGTTCTTCTCCCCCCGACCTCAGATCTTCTCTTAATATTTTAACCTGCTTGGTTCTCCCTTTGTATTTACGAGAGGTTCTCACACTTTTCATGTTTTGTGTTCCTTGCGTGCAGTGCCAGTTCCGTACTTCATAGCTTCCAGTCCTGGTTTTTCTCTGCATTGTGCTCTGGTTTTCTTTAATAATTACTCTTCTCATCTAGATCCTCTGCCTCTCAGCCCTCTCCTTCGTCAGAGTCTGTCTGATGCCCTACTTGACTTTTCCTTTCTTTTAAAAACCTACATATGTGTAAATGTCTTGAGATCACAGAACCAATTTTTTCCTAAAACATATCAGCTTCAGAAGTGAATGATTTTCACAGTGTGCTTTCATTCCAACTTGAGTGTTCCGTGTTGTAGAATCTTTCAATAGGTGCCCTTCGGTTGTTTCCACCTCAGTCATTCTGCACAGAGTAACTGCTCGCTCCTAACGAGGGGAGGCTGCTGCTCTTTGGATCCCCTCACTCCCCACCTGCCAGCAGCTGCTCCTCCCAGGGAGGTGAGGGGGGCTCTCTTATGTAAACTGGCCTGACAGCCCCGCAGCCTGAGGAAGTGAGCAGAGGGCCAGAGAGTGAGGGCCTCCCAGTAGCAGACTGAGCTGGGCACCACTTTCTCCTCCACGTGGAGAAGCTGCTGTCACAGAGGTCAGCTTTCTAAACGCCCTGGCCCGCCCCGGCCAGCTTCCACAGCTCGCCCTCCATGGCTGAGCCTGGATGCTCTTTGGTGCTGCTGCATCTGGAATTTGCCCGAGATGCACTACAGGCTGTCTTGTTGCTATCGTGGCCACAGGGGTCTGGACTCCCAGGGCTTGGAATTGCTGCTGACCTGGAAGGGTGACATGAGTCGAGTCCGTTCTCTCTGCCGCAGAGTGGGCTTTCTCAAACACAAACGGACCGAGTTGTTGCTTGCTGAGAAGGCTTCAGTGGGCCCTCCTTGTCTTTGGATCCAGCTCCAAGGCTGTGCGTGTCACTCCTCTACAGCCACATCTCCCCACTCTGCCGCACATGCCTTGGAATTCAGCCCTGCTGGTCTTTTTCATTGCCTCAAATGAGCCATGCTCTGCCTTCTATTGAAGCCTGCACACATCGCTTCCTTCTGCCTGAGGTACTCTTCCCCCACCCCACCCTCCACACGCTCTCAAGCTTGCACACACCTCAACCTGGCAGACTCCCATGGGTTCTCTGCAGGCGTTCCTGTAGAATTTATACCTTCCAGTTTTTCTATTGTCCCTACTGTGTGCTCCCAAGGCAGCGAGTGTCTTTTAAAGCAGGTGTTATTCTATGTTACCACTGTTTGTAAGTTCTGGCAGGGAGAAGCCGTGACCGGTTCACCATTTCAGTCCAGTGTGCATAGGTCAGGGCCTGGTACATGGTGTGCACATGTGGGTGTGTATGTACACACACACACACACACACAGAGGCAGAGCAGGTGTGTGCTGTCCTCATACATGTATTTGTTGAATAAGCAAACAAGCGAATGAATTGCAGCACTCAGCTTTCCACTTGTTCCTGGATTGACCTCATCTCTCAAAATTCACAGCTCTTCCCTCCCCGAAATACTTTAGTATTTTTTTCATTGTGGCCCAGGTTTGTATTAAATCTGTACAACTGAACTAATGGTATATGAAGACTGTATTTGACAATCAGTATAATGCACTTTCACCATGTCTGGCATCTAGAAATAACCTGGTACATGTATTTTTACTGTTTGACGTCAGTAGTGGTGTCAGGAAATAAAGCTGAAATCTACCCTTTTATCTGTATTTCCCTGTTGGTGGAGGTGTTTGCAAGAGGAGGACCAGAAGAGTCCTGCAGGAGAAGGCGGTTCTGACAGTGCTTGCTGGGGATGCTTAGGTCTCAGTTAAAGAAGGGAAGTGTCCAGGAGGGAGAGCAAGATGGCGGCCGAGTAACAGCTTCCTTGCATTTGGGCACCGTGAGTCTGGGGAGACAGGACTCCAGGCATCTCTAGCTGGTGGGATCTGCCTATCATCACCCCTGTGAGGATACAGGGAGTCAGAGAGAGACTTCTGCACCCCAAGAGGAGGACTAAAACAGTGGAAAACCGGCAAGTGGTTGCGTGTGCTCAATCGTTCTAAACCTGCCTAAAACTATAAGTTCAGTAGCAGCAAGACTGCAAACTGGAAAGGCCTTAACTGTGAACTGTTTTGGTGTCTTTGGACTTGGCACTCAGCTGAACTGCCTTGAGGAGAGCCTGAGCGGGACTGCAGAGAACTTTGGCCGTTGTCTAGGGCCCCAATCTGAGCCGCTGAGACAGACAGTGCTAATAGTGTTTGACTGTGGGCCACAGGGAGCCATTGTGAGTGATCTGCCCTGGCAAGCTCCGCCCTCAGGGTCACAGAGCTAGAATGGTTGGGAGCTGGTAACCTAGCGACTGAGTCGCCTAAGGGTGGGGTCTGAGCTGCCTTGCAGCCCTAACCCTCACGGGCAAAGTGAGACCGGTTTTGGCACACTGGGTAAGTGGATAGCCACTTTAGCAGTGATTCCGGCAACAAGCACTTTCCTGAGAAAGCTTCTGCTCAGCAAGTTTACAAGTTCAAAGTGCCTTTTAAGTGGGCTGAAGAGAGATTTAGGGTGTCTACCTGCTGGGGTTTGAGAAATCAGCAGCCTCCAGTCGTATCAGAACTGTGATTAACATCTCATACCCCAGAAGACCACGTGTTGCCCAGACAATATTCAACAACATATACATATGTTGCTTTGTTTTTGGTTGTGTTTTTTTTTTTTTGGTTTGGTTGTTTTTGTTTATTTTGATGTTGTTGATGTTGTTTTGTTTTTTAATTTCAACCTTTTCCATACAGATCCTTTTTCTTTCTCAATTTTTCTAGTTTAATTATAATTTCCCATTGCTGCCTTTTTCAATAATTAGAACTTCATTTTTGCTAGTGTTTCTACCGCTATTATTTGGTTTTCCACCCAATTTTATCCCGTAAAGTTTTCTGTTTGCTTGTTTTGGTTTGATTTATAGCATTTTTGTCTTTCCTCTCTACTTGGTGGAGGTAGGGTACTGTGTCTGATCAGGTTAGCAAAGAGCTGCTGACCTCAAGGGAACAACCCAAATGGGCACCCCCAGAAGGTGGGTTTTTTTTAAGGTTGTGTCAAAGTACCCTACTGTACACATATTGCTCTGTCTCCCTCTTTCTGTGCCTCTCTTCTTTTTGTCAATAGTCCTTTTACCCACCCCCTCTCCTTTCTCAATGTTTTTTTCTTTTCACTCAGTCCTCCTTTCTTTCATCCCTTTCTTGCTCTTCAACCTTCTCACCCCTCTGGTCCTGTACCAAAAGGACTCATCGAACCCTTCGTCCACAGGCATGAGAACTTAAAGAGCAAGAGGAAGTGAAAGGAAAATTAGGGCAAGGAAACAGATAAAAGAAATCACTCATGAGGAAGAATCAGCAGAAAGCTCCAGGCAACATGAAGAACCAGTCCAGAACAACCCTGCCAAGGGACCAGGAGGTAGCTACTGCAGAGGATTCCACCTCTAAAGAAATGTTAGGAATGACAGAAAGGGAATTCAGAATACACATGATGAAAACAATGAAAGAAATGATGGAAACAATGAAGGAAACTGCTAATAAAGTGGAAAATAACTGGGGCAGTGCCTGTGGCTCAGTCGGTAAGGCGCTGGCCCCATATACCAAGGGTGGCAGGTTCAAACCCAGCCCTGGCTGAACTGTAAACAAAAAAAAATTTTAAAAAGTGGAAAATAACCAAAAGGAAATCCAAAAACAGAATCAAATAAGAGATGAACGATATGAAGAATATAAAAAGGATATAGCAGAGCTAAAGGAACTGAAATAGTCAATTAGGAAACTTAAAGATGCAATGGAAAGTATCAGCAACAGGTTACACCAGGCAGAAGAAAGAATTTCAGAGGTAAAAGACAAAGTTCTTGAGATAACTCAGATAGTAAAAGAGGCAGAAAAGAAGAGAGAGAAAGCAGAACGTTCACTGTCAGAATTATGGGACTTTATGAAGCGTTCCAACATACAAGTTATAGGAATTCCAGAAGGGGAAGAAGAATGCCCCAGAGGAATGGAAGCCATACTAGAGAATATTATAAAAGAAAATTTCCCAAATATCACCAAAGATTCTGACACACTGCTTTCAGAGGGATATCGGACCCCAGGTTGCCTCAAATCTAACCGAGCTTCTCCAAGACACATTGTGATGAACCTGTCCAAAGTCAAGACAAAAGAAAAGATTCTGCAAGCTGCCAGGAGTAAGTGCCAGTTGACTTACAGGGGCAAATCCATCACAGTGACCGCAGACTTTTCTAATGAAACTTTCCAAGCAAGAAGACAATTGTCATTTATCTTTAATCTACTTAAACAGAACAATTTCCAGCCCAGAATTCTGTACCCTGCTAAGCTAAGCTTTAAAATTGATGGAGAGGGCGGAGCCTGTGGCTCAGTGGGTAGGGCGCCGGCCCCATATGCCGAGGGTGGTGGGTTCAAACCCAGCCCCAGCCAAACTGCAACAAAAAAGTAGCCGGGCGTTGTGGCAGGTGCCTGTAGTCCGAGCTACTTGGGAGGCTGAGGCAAGAGAATCGCCTAAGCCCAGGGATTTGGAGGTTGCTATGAGCCGTGTGACGCCATGGCACTCTACCGAGGGCGATAAGGTGAGACTCTGTCTCTACAAAAAATAAATAAATAAATAAATAAATAAAATTGACGGAGAAATCAAATCATTTACAGATATACAAACATTGAGGAAATTCGCCACAACAACACCAGCTCTACAGGAAATACTTCAACCTGTTCTGCACACTGACCACCACAATGGATCAGCAGCAAAATAAGAACTTAGAAATTAAAGGACAGAACCTAACCTCCACACTGATGCAAAAGATAAAACCAAGCAACGGACTCTCACAAAATAAGATGATTAGAATACTACCACACTTATCAATTATCTTAATAAATGTTAATGGCTTGAATTCCCTACTGAAGAGACATAGATGCGCTGATTGGATTGAAAAACACAAGCCATCCATTTGCTGTCTACAAGAAACACACCTGCCTTCAAAAGACAAATTAAAGCTCTGAGTCAAGGGTTGGAAGACAATTTTTCAGGCAAATGGAATTCAGAAGAAAAGAGAAGTTGCAATCTTATTTTCAGATACATGTGGACTTAAAGCAACTAAAGTCAAAAAAGACAAAGATGGTCACTTTATATTTGTCAAGGGAAAAATACAACAAGAAGATGTTTCAATTCTAAATATTTATGCACGCAATTTAAATGCTCTCAGATTCTTGAAACAGACCTTACTCAGTCTGAGCAATATGATATCTGATAATACCATAATAACAGGGGACTTTAACACTCCTCTTACAGAACTGGACAGATCCTCTAAACAGAAATTAAACAAAGGTATAAGAGATTTAAATGAGACCCTAGAACAACTGTGCTTGATAGACGCATATAGAACACACCATCCCAAAGATAAAGAATATACATTCTTCTCATCACCCCATGGGACATTCTCTAAAATTGATCATATCCTGGGACACAAAACAAATATCAACAGAATCAAAAGAACTGAAATTTTACCTTGCATGTTCTCAGACCATAAGGCACTGAAGGTGGAACTCAACTCTAACAAAAATACTCAACCCCACCCAAAGGCATGGAAATTAAAAAATCTTCTGTTGAATAACAGATGGGTGCAGGAAGAAATAAAACTGGAAATCATTAACTTCCTTGAGCATAACAACAATGAAGACACAAGCTACCAAAACCTGTGGGATACTGCAAAAGCAGTTTTGAGAGGAAAATTCATCGCTTTAGATGCCTACATTCAAAAAACAGAAAGAGAGCGCATACACAATCTCACAAGCCATCTTATGGAATTGGAAAAAGAAGAACAATCTAAGCCTAAACTCAGTAGAAGAAAAGAAATATCCAAAATCAAATCAGAGATCAATGACATTGAAAACAAAAGAATCATTCAGAAAATTAATGAAACAAGGAGTTGTTTTTTTGAAAAAATAAATAAAATAGATAAATCATTGGCCAGACTAATGAGAAATAGAAAAGTAAAATCTCTAGTAACCTCAATCAGAAACGATAAAGGGGAAATAACAACTGATCCCACAGAGATACAAGAGATCATCTCTGAATACTACCAGAAACTCTATGCCCAGAAATTTGACAATGTTAAGGAAATGGATAAATATTTGGAATCACACCCTCTCCCTAGACTTAGCCAGGAAGAAATAGAGCTCCTGAACAGACCAATTTCAAGCACTGAGATCAAAGAAACAATAAAAAATCTTCCAACCAAAAAATGCCCTGGTCCAGATGGCTTCACACCAGAATTCTATCAAACCTTCAAGGAAGAGCTTATTCCTGTACTGCAGAAATTATTCCAAAAAATTGAGGAAGAAGGAATCTTCCCCAAC
This sequence comes from Nycticebus coucang, assembly GCF_027406575.1. Taxonomy (NCBI): domain Eukaryota; kingdom Metazoa; phylum Chordata; class Mammalia; order Primates; family Lorisidae; genus Nycticebus; species Nycticebus coucang. The sequence continues at coordinate 51,327,421 of NC_069784.1, read as the reverse complement.
ACATTCTATGCAGCAAACATCACCCCGATAGCAAAACCAGGAAAAGACCCAAACAAAAAGGAGAATTTCAGACCAATCTCACTCATAAATATAGATGCAAAAATTCTCAACAAAATCCTACCCAATAGATTACAGCTTATCATCAAAAAAGTCATTCATCATGATCAAGTAGGCTTCATCCCAGGGATGCAAGGCTGGTTTAACATACGCAAGTCCATAAACGTTATCCACCATGTTAACAGAGGCAAAAATAAAGATCACATGATCCTCTCAATAGATGCAGAAAAAAGCATTTGATAAAATCCATCATCCTTTTCTAATTAGAACACTGAAGAGTATAGGCATAGGTGGCACATTTCTAAAACTCATTGAAGCTATCTATGACAAACCCACAGCTAATATTCTACTGAATGGAGTAAAACTGAAAGTTTTTCCCTCTTAGAACTGGAACCAGACAAGGTTGTCCTCTGTCACCTTTACTATTCAACATAGTGCTGGATGTTCTAGCCAATACAATTAGGCAAGACAAGGAAATCAATGGAATCCAAATGGGAGCAGAGGAGATCAAGCTCTCCCTCTTTGCTGACGACATGATCTTATACTTAGAGAACCCCAAAGACTCAACCACAAGACCCCTAAAAGTCATCAAAAAAAAACAGTAATGTTTCAGGATATAAAATCAATGTCCACAAGTCAGTAGCCTTTGTATACACCAAAAACAGTCAAGATGAGAAGCTAATTAAGGACACAACTCCCTTCACCATAGTTTCAAAGAAAATGAAATACCTAGGAATATACCTAATGAAGGAGGTGAAGGACCTCTATAAAGAAAATTATGAAATCCTCAGAAAGGAAATAGCAGAGGATATTAACAAATGGAAGAACATACCATGCTCATGGATGGGAAGAATCAACATTGTTAAAATGTCTATACTTCCCAAAGCAATCTACGTATTCAATGCCATTCCTATCAAAATACCAACATCGTACTTTCAAGATTTGGAGAAAATGATTCTGCGTTTTGTATGGAACTGGAAAAAACGTATAGCTAAGGAAGTTCTCAGTAATAAAAATAAAGCTGGGGGCACCAGCATACCAGATTTTAGTCTGTACTACAAAGCCATTGTGGTCAAGACAGCATGGTACTGGCACAAAAACAGAGACATAGACACTTGGAATCGAATTGAAAACCAAGAAATGAAACTAACATCTTACAACCACCTAATCTTCTATAAACCAAACAAGAACATACCTTGGGGGAAAGACTCCCTATTCAATAAATGGTGTTGGGAGAACTGGATGTCTACATGTAAAAGACTGAAACTGGACCCACACCTTTCCTCACTCACAAAAATTGATTCAAATGGATAAAGGACTTAAATTTAAGGCATGAAACAATAAAAATCCTCAAAGAAAGCATAGGAAAAACATTGGAAGATATTGGCCTGGGGAAAGACTTCATGAAGAAGACTGCCATGGCAATCGCAACAACAACAAAAATAAACCAATGGGACTTCATTAAACTGAAAAGCTTCTGTACAGCTAAGGTGAGAACAACCAAAGCAAAGAGACAACCTACACAATGGGAAAGGATATTTGCATATTTTCAATCAGACAAATGCTTGATAACTAGGATCTATAGAGAACTCAAATTAATCCACATGAAAAAAGCCAACAATCCCATGTATCAATGGGCAAGAGACATGAATAGAACCTTCTCTAAAGATGACAGACGAATGGCTAACAAACACATGAGAAAATGTTCATCATCTCTATATATTAGAGAAATGCAAATCAAAACAACCCTGAGATATCATCTAACCCCAGTGAGAATGGCCCACATCACAAAATCCCAAAACTGCAGATGCTGGCGTGGATGTGGAGAGAAGGGAACACTTTGACATTGCTGGTGGGACTGCAAACTAGTACAACCTTTCTGGAAGGAAGTATGGAGAAACCTCCAAGCACTCAAGCTAGACCTCCCATTTGATCCTGCAATCCCATTACTGAGCATCTACACAGAAGGAAAAAAATCCTTTTATCATAAGGACACTTGTACTAGATTGTTTATTGCAGCTCAATTTACAATCGCCAAAATGTGGAAACAGCCTAAATGTCCACCAACCCAGGAATGGATTAACAAGCTGTGGTATATGTATACCATGGAATACTATTCAGCTATTTAAAAAAATGGAGACTTTACATCCTTCGTATTAACCTGGATGGAAGTGGAAGACATTATTCTTAGTAAAGCATCACAAGAATGGAGAAGCATGAATCCTATGTGCTCAATTTTGATATGAGAACAATTAATGACAGGTAAGGTTATGGGGGGAAGTAAAAGCAGAAAGAGGGAGGTGGCCGGTGGTGGGGCCTTGGTGTGTTTCACACTTTATGGGGGCAAGACATGATTGCAAGAGGGACTTTACCTAACAATTGCAATCAGTGTAACCTGGCTTATTGTACCGTCAATGAATCCCCAACAATAAAAAAAAAAAAAAAAAAAAAAAGGAAGGGAAGTGTCCACTGTGACGGGAAGTTGGGACAGAGGTGAAGTGTTAATGAGGAAAGGGGAGGGGACCTTGTGTGTGTATAAGTGAGATGGAGTGTAGTGACAAAGGAATGGGATTGAGATGACAAATTTGTCTGTGGATGGCTGGATGTAGATAAGGGGATCGTGGAAATTTTGGTATGAACAGAACAGAGAAGATCCCCTTTGTTGCTATGAGAGGGAGAGTTGAAAGATGATTATTATTTGGGGATTAGGACGAATTCCATAAAAGAAACAGAAGCAGATAAACACTCATTCAGCACACACTTACTGAGCCATTCTTTTTTAAAATTTCAAATTAATATGAGGGTACAAATTTTTAGATTATAGGGTTCTCACTTCCATGGTAAAGTTCCAGTTGTAAAAGAGCCCTCACCCTTGGGGCGTTCTATATACCCTGGCAATGTGCACATTGGGTGAGATCCCACCTCATGCACTCCCTCCTTCTGGCAATCATCCTCCCCCTCCCCTCCCGCATCCCTCTTCCCCCTGCCCCCACACTAGTAGTTTCATATGAGCATTTACTTGTTTACATATTAGTTTCGTATTAGTATTGAGAACATTGGATATTTATTTTTCCATTCTTGCAATACTTTACTAAGAAGAATGTATTTCAACTCGATCCAGGTAAATGTAAAAGGTGTAAAATCTCCATCTTTTTAATGGCTGAATATTACTCCATGGTATACATATACCACAATTTGTTCATCCATTCATGGTTGATGGGCACTTAGGTTCCTTCCATTACTTGGCAATTATGAATTGAGCTGACCTCAGCACTTAGGACAGTGCCCAGCAAGTAACACTAGTCAAGAATTGTTCAGTAAAACAAAGCAAACAGACAACCTTCAGAATAGGAGAAGATGTTGGCATGTTATGAATCTGACGATGGCCTGATAACTAGAATCTACAGAGAACTCAAATTAAACAGTGTGAAAAAAGCAAACAACCCCCTCTATAAATGGGCAAGAGACTTGAACAGAAACTTCTCTGAACATGACAGACAAGTGGCCAACAAATATATGAAAAAATGCTCATCATCTTTAATCATCAGAGAAATGCAAATCAAAACCAGTCTGATCCAGAATCAAGTGGAAATGTTGAACAGGCTCACATCAAGTTCTGAAATACCATCAACCATACAAAACCTCCCTAGAAAGAAAAGCCCGGGACCAGATGGCTTCACGTCAGAATTCTACCAAACCTTTAAAGGGGAATTAGTACCTATATTACGCAACCTGTTCCAAAATGTACAAAAAGAAGGAAGACTACCGAACACATTCTATGAAGTAAACATCACCCTGATCCCCAAACCAGGAAAAGACCCAACAAGAAAATAAAATTATAGACCAATATCACTAATCAATATAGATGCAAAAATATTCAACAAGATCCTAACAAACAGAATCCAACAACACATCAAACAAATTATACATCACGACCAAGTCGGTTTTATCCCAGGGTCTCAAGTCTGGTTCGATATCCATAAATCTATAAGTATAACTCAGCACATAAACAAATTAAAAAACAAAGACCATATGATTCTCTCAATTGATGCAGAAAAAGCTTTTGATAATATCCAGCATCCCTTCATGATCAGAACACTTAAGAAAATTGGTATAGAAGGGACATTTCTTAAACTGATAGAGGCCATCGACAGCAAACCCACAGCCAATATCGTATCAAATGGAGTTAAATTGAAATCATTTCCACTCAGATCAGGAACCACACAAGGCTGCCCATTGTCTCCTTTGCTCTTTAACATTGTAATGGAAGTTTTAGCCACCGCAATTAGGGAAGAAAAAGCAATCAAGGGTATTCACATAGGGTCAGAAGAGATCAAACTTTCGCTCTTTGCAGATGATATGATTGTGTATCTGGAAAACACTAGGGACTCTACTACAAAACTCTTAGAAGTGATCAAGGAATACAGCAGTGTCTCAGGTTACAATATCAACATTCATAAATCAGTAGCCTTTATATATACCAACAATAGTCAAGCTGAAAAAACAGTTAAGGACTCTATTCCATTCACAGTAGTGCCAAAGAAGATGAAATATTTGGGAATTTATCTAACAAAGGACGTGAAAGATCTCTATAAAGAGAACTATGAAACTCTAAGAAAAGAAATAGCTGAAACTGTTAACAAATGGAAAAACATACCATGCTCATGGCTGGGAAGAATCAACATGGTTAAAATGTCCATACTACCCAAAGCAATATATAATTTCAATGCAATCCCTATTAAAGCTCCACTGTTATACTTTAAAGATCTTGAAAAAACAATACTTCATTTAATATGGAATCAGAAAAAAACCTCGAATAGCCAAGACATTACTCAGAAATAAAAACAAAGCAGGAAGAATCACACTACCAGACCTCAGACCATACTACTACAAATCGATAGTGATCAAAACAGCATGGTATTGGCACAAAAACAGAGAAGCAGATGTCTGGAACAGAATAGAGAACCAAGAGATGAACCCAGCTACTTACCGTTATTTAATCTTTGACAAGCCAATTAAAAGCATTCAGTGGGGAAAAGATTCCCTATTTAACAAATGGTGCTGGGTGAACTGGCTGGCAACCTGTAGAAGACTGAAACTGGACCCACACCTTTCACCATTAACTAAGATAGACTCTCACTGGATCAAAGATTTAAACTTAAGACATGAAACTATAAAGATACTAGAGAAGAGTGCAGGGAAAACCCTTGAAGAAATCGGTCTGGGTGAGTATTTTATGAGGAGGACCCCTGGGCAATTGAAGCAGCTTCAAAAATACACTACTGGGACCTGATCAAACTAAAAAGCTTCTGCGCAGCCAAGAACACAGTAAGTAAAGCACGCCAACAGCCCTCAGAATGGGAGAAGATATTTGCAGGTTATGTCTCTGACAAAGGTTTAATAACCAGAATCCACAGAGAACTCAAACGTATAAGCAAGAAAAGAACAAGTGATCCCATCACAGGTTGGGCAAGGGACTTGAAGAGAAACTTCTCTGAAGAAGACAGGCACGTGGCCTACAGACATATGAAAAAATGCTCATCGTCTTTAATCATCAGAGAAATCCAAATCAAAACTACTTTGAGATATCATCTAACTCCAGTAAGATTAACCTATATCACAAAATCCTAAGACCAGAGATGTTGGCGTGGATGTGGAGAAAAGGGAATACTTCTACACTGCTGGTGGGAATGCAAATTCATACATTCCTTTTGGAAAGATGTTTGGAGAACACTTAGAAATCTAAAAATAGACCTGCCATTCAATCCTATAATTCCTCTACTAGGCATATACCGAGAAGTCCAAAAATCACAACATAACAAAGATATTTGTACCAGAATGTTTATTGCAGCCCAATTCATAATTGCTAAGTCATGGAAAAAGCCCAAGTGCCCATCGATCCACAAATGGATTAATAAATTGTGGTATATGTACACCATGGAATATTATGCAGCCTTAAAGAAAGATGGAGACTGCACATCTTTTATGTTTATCTAGATGGAGCTGGAACATATTCTTCTTAGTAAAGTATCTCAAGAATGGAAGAAAAAGTATCCAATGTACTCAGCCCTACTATGAAACTAATTTATGGCTTTCACATGAAAACTATAACCCAGTTATAACCTAAGAATAGGGTGAAGAGGGAAAAGGAGGGGAGGGAGGGGGGAGGTGGGTGAAGGGAGGGTGATTGGTGGGATTACACCTGCGGTGCCTCTTACAAGGGTATATGTGAACCTTAGTAAATGTAGAATGTAAATGTCTTAACACAATAACTAAGAAAATGCCAGGAAGTCTATGTTAGCCAGTGTGATGAAAATATGTTGTCAAATGGTCTATAAAACCAGTGTATGGTGCCCCATGATCACATTAATGTACACAGCTATGATTTAATTAAAAAAAAAAAAAAAGAATTCCAGTGTGGGGGTCAGACTCGAGGGAGGGGAGCTTTTTCTCAATAATCAATAGCTGTGGAGGCTGCTGGGGCCTTTTCCCAGACATGTATGGGGAGGCTCACCTGCAAGCTTCAATCTTACAATCTGTTGTCTGCCCTGCTTCCTTGGTGACAGCACTGACAGAGCATGTTACCTAGAGGATGTCTTGGCTCTCTTTCTCCACTGACACCAAGGGTCTGGCACAGTGCCTGACATGTATACCAAGTGAATGGCAAGTACAGTCCCTGCTCTCCTGGAGCTAACAGTGTGATGCATGAAGAGGTTGCAAAGAGAAAATAGCATAAAATCACAATGTGTGAGATACGCCAAGATGGATGGAAGGGAGTGGATGCAGTGACGGGAGTCCCAGGGAGATGTGCACTTGGGATCTGTGTTCACTATAGTAAAACAGGTGACCAGGCCTGTGTGTAAGTGGAAGAGTGTTTGGGTGTAGAGCAGCAAGTGCAGCGGCCCTGAAGTGATGAGCATGTGATGTCTGCAGTCTAGCAGGAATCCTTGGTGGCAAGAGTAACATGCAGATATAAAGAGAAAGTGGAGCTTCATAAGATTGGAGAGAAAGGATTGTCAGGATAATGAGTCATGGAAAGTGGTCTTAATTGTTTTTGAATAATTGGAAGTTTAAGCAGGAAACAACAATAATCTGATTTTTATCTTAAAAATATTTTTGTTCTGGAGATTGTGTGAGATTGAAGCAGGGCAGGAATAGAAGTGGGACTTCCAATAAAGAGGCTGTTGCATCAGCTAGCAGAGAGATCTTGATTTCCTAGTAAAATATGCTGACATATGAACTGGAAGAAGGAAGATGCAAAATATGTGCAAGAAGTAGAAGTGCCCCCACAAGGTATGAGTGATTCTAGGTTTTAAAGGTTAAGCCAAGTATTGTATAAGGTGATGTGTCATGCCAGGATAGTTAGACGCATGGTGGCATTAGAGAAAACAGTTTCTAAAAGCAAGCTGTTATTGTCTTTCTTTTCGGTATATAAAAATGAGAAGGACATATGAGCCTCTTGCCACAGCCTGATGTTAAATGACCCTAGCTTACAATATCTGGCAGGTGGAAATTACTAAGTGGGATTAGTGTTGCCCTCAATAAACATGCCTGAATTTTGTGCAACATTTTGGGAGTTCACATCCAAAGTTTGTGTGTTGACATAAATAATAATACATGCTAAGACTTACTGAAGATTTAGTGGCTTGATTGGGCACAGAAACCACACAGCTCTCCCTTTCCGCCAGAGGCTGTCATTTTTAGATAGCTTTTAACTTAGCACACTCTCCTCCTCTGCTTATTGACAGAGTGATTGGCCTCTAGTCCCTCCTCTGTGCTGCTTCACTCTTTACAAATGCATTGGTGCTGATGTCGTTTTTCACCCATGAACTTACATTCTGCTTTACTTATTGTATAGTATCAAGTTCAGAATTCATATTAGAATTCAAAGCTCCTAACGATATTCAATCTTTTCTCCTTTTAAGCCCCTCCCTTCCTCCCTCAGCAAGCCTTCTCCCTTAATCCCAGGCTGGACTTTCTTTCTATGGAATAGTAGAGAAAAGCCAAATGACCTTAGACCATACCCCTAATGCCTGTAGGTGGTCTGCCTGTGGAAACAGTTTCATTTCATCTGCTGCATCAGTTAATTCTATGGATGCTGTCCTCTAGATCAGTTCTGCTTGAAATTAAGTTCAACCAGAAATGACACAGAAGTGTTTCAAGAAATTTGGATTTGTCACAACCCAAGAGCATGATGTTTTGGGCTCATCAGACTGTCTATCTCCCATGGCAGAATTCAAAGGAGGAGATTTTGAAGACGTTGTTGCAGTGGATGATGAGGTGGCAACCTGTAATGAACCTGGCCCAGGAGCGATTTTCCAAGCAATATTGGCCAAAGTACAGACCAGTGTAAAAGTGCATGAAGTAGCTGATGATATGTAAGAAGCAATGAGGAAGACACAGAAACTGCAGAGACTCCAAAAGAAGGCATCTGGTAGTGCAGTTGAAGTCATTTACTATGGAAAAATGCTGAGTGTACTGAGACATTGACCATGCTTTGTCCACTTACATTTGTAACAACAATAAGAAGCAAACAAATACTGATTCTTTTTCCAGAAACGATAATTAAACTATGAGAAAACAGTAAATATATTGATTTTGTATGATACTGTATATATGATTTTATTGTGTTTTGATTACATTTGATTTTATATTATAATCTCTAATAAAAGCTGCACAAGACAGTGAAGTACATGTATGTCAGTACAGTATGCCTAGTTCCTTATGTTGACCACCTCCATAGATTGACCAGTATGTTACAATCCCCTGGGTGGTCAAGTTAGAGAGGTTCTACTGTATGATTTTAAATTATTTAAGATTTGCCACGTAGAAAGGTATTTAACTGCAATAAACTGGCCTCACATGGCCTCTGTCTAAATATATATATATATATATATATATATATATATATATATATATATATATGATTTAAAATTGAAAACCCTCTTACCTTAGTGGTTTGACTTCACTTGGTTTTTCTTTAAGCCCCGTGCCCTTCACCTAGATTAATGAAGTCTCTCCCTCCCTCCGTGCTGGCTTCCTTATTTCCTGTCTCTCTTCTTCTTTCCTTTCTTCCTCCCTTCCTTCCTTCCTCCCTTTTGATACAGCCCCTATTGAAGGCTGGGCAGGGGACCCCAGTCATCCTAGGCTTGGGCAATTTCATGAAGAGTATGCCCTGACCTTTTGCCCTGAGCTGGAGGGACTGTATTCATTCATCATCGATAACACTCAGTAATGTTGAAAATGTGTTTCTATTTGCCAAGTCTTGGCCGAGTGTAATTCTGAAGACCTAATACCCTTAGATAAAGAGCCCACTTAGAGACTTCCCACTTGGTTTTTCCCCTTCCAGAAGCTCTGGTGCTGTTTAGTTCTTCTGTATTCCTTTCTAATAAAATCCTATCTTACCACTGACCTGTGGTTTGTGGGTTCACTCCTTGAATCTCCAAGACCAAGGACCTACTGAGGACAGAAATCACAGTAGCATATTTTGGGGGCTTGTCTGGGATTGAAGATTTGTGGTAAGCAATTGGACCACTTACCTCTATCCTGTTTTTCTCCATAATCATGATAATGGAGACTAATAATTTGGAAGCCCGTCAGCCTTTAAAAGCACCTGGCTGCCGACCTCCAGGTCCTGGATGAGAGGCCATTGGGGAACAAACTTTCTAATTCCTGTAGGCTCCAAAAGAAAGGAGTTGAAGGGAATGTTAGAAGGCTTCTGAACCCATTCTGTATTCACTCCTTTTCTCTGGTTGAGAGCCAAGCAAAATAGAAGTAGCATCCAGAGGTCCTGGGGTTCCCAGCAATGGTTCTGACCCCAGGGCACTGGAGGGCCTTCTCAAAAAACCTGCTCTTCCAGCTCTTTTACCATCTGCTCTTGTCTTCTATGGTCCCAAACTTCTTCTGTTTATCTCTACAGACCCCTACCTCTTTATCTTTCTCTCTACATTTAGTTTGTGTGCTTTGTTTTAATGTCAATAAAAGATTGTTTTATATATTTAATTATGTTTGTACTGCTCTTTCTGGTATTTTTCAGATGTTGTAAGTGTGCTTTAGTTGTTGTTGTATGTGTCTTGTAAGGTTCTTCTTATTGCCTTTTATTGCAAAATTAAATTCAATTGGCTTTTTGGGTATTCAAGAAAAAAGGTGAACTATGTTTATGTTAATGGTTAGAGACCAAGAAATTGGGTCCAAACAAAGAACAAAATGACTCCCCAGAGCCTAAGAAGGGAAGCTCAGGGCAATCCCCAAGGTAAGAATGGCCCTAACCCCTAGGCTACAGTTCAGTCTCTTCCTTAAAAGAAAAAAAGGAAAGAAAGAAAACTTTAAAAAGTGAAGAAAGGCAATTGCACTGGCTGTTTGATTTTTTTCTTGTCTATTAGTGAAATGGGAAAGTTCAAAATAATACCTGGTTTCTCTAAGACTTTGCCTTGTTTTAGCTGGTTCTCATGCAATAATTAAACTCATCCCTGAGTTTAGTTACCTTGCTAACTTTGGGAGAAGAAAGCATATTGGAAAACATTTAAGACCTGACAGAAAGCCTTTTTTCCTTTATCACTGAGAATTTAGAAGAAGCTTGTAAAAATTATAAAGGGTTAAATGTGCAAGCACTACACAGCCGTTTTCTCCAAGGCAGGGCTCATCCCCACTTTGACTGATACTCTGGGGCAGTCGCAGAAAGGGACAGAACTTTTCATCAGGTGGACCAGGCTCCCAGATATCTGATTTCTCAGGCTGTGCTGCTGGCAAGTAATAAGCAAAGGCAAGCCAGTGGGTGCAAAGCACTACACTGGTAATTGTGGCTAAATCCAGACAAGTGCATGGGCTGGGGAGGTCACTCTCCTCAGGGATTCTTCCCTAAGCATTGGAGGGATGCTTTCTTTTGTTTGTCTATAAGACTTCCTGGGTTGGTCAGAGGACACTTTGGCAACCCAGGAATACAGAGGATGGGATTGATTAAGAAACTGGTCATTTGTTCTTTCCCACAGATGGGTAATGTTCTCTCTCAGAGAATACCCAGGAACATGTTCTCTTGCCAATAGAACTTTCATCAGGTGGGACCACTATGGCTTCCGGATACCTGATTTTTTGGCCAGTGCAGCCAGAACACTCCATTGGGCTATATTCTAAAGTGTTGGGACATGTTTGATCCCCAGACGCTGAAGAAGAGTGTATGGTTTTCTTCTGCACCCAGGCTTGGCCTTAATATCGACTCTGTAATGGTGAATAATAACCACTAGAAAGTACTCTAAAATTATGGTAAACAGAGGGGAAATGGTCTGAATTACCTATGTGCAAGATTTCTTTCTTTCTTCTCAGAGACAAAAACCTGTCAGCTGGAACCAGCTCTCTTAGCTGTAATAACTTCCTCAAGTGGCCAGGGATTTGTGATGCTGTCACCACCTAGCTCAAACCCACCACCTACTTCTTCGGCATATTCCTCAGTGCCTTTGGAAAACCCCAGGAAAGAATTTGTTTCAAGAGTTTCTTCTGGTCTTTTTGGGACCCACAGAAAGCAACTATATCCTTCTGTGTGTCCCTGGGTCAAAACCATGGGTGGTGAGAGAGGAAATGGGTCAGTATTCATTCAATTTTCTCTGGCAGATTTGAAACAAATTGAAGTTTATTTAGGAAAATTTTCTGAGGGCCTGATAGATATGCAGATGTTCTCCAAAGGTTAGGACAAAGATTTGACCTCTCTTGGAGAGATGTAATGCTACTACTAGATCAAACTTTAACTTTAGAGGAGGAAAAAATGAAGTCTTAGATGAAGCTAGAAAGTGGGGTGATTTGTGGTTCATGTCTAATACTGATAGCAGCATATCCTTCGAGGAAAGGGATAGATACCCTGTGGGAAGACAGGCGATTCCCTTTGAGGATCCTGAATGAGACCCTGAGACAAGGTGACTGGTGGCATAAACATTTTCTAACATGTATCCTGGAAGGTTTATATTGATCCAAGAAAAAGCCTATGAATTATTCTAATTTGTCTACTATCTACCAGGAGCAAAATGAAAGTCCCTCAGTCTTTCTTGAGCAGCTTAGGGAAGCAATGAGAAAACACACTCAGTTGACACCTAACTCTTTAGAGGGGCAAATTATCTTAAAAGATAAATTTATCATTCAGACAGCCCCAGACATTTGCAGAAAACTCCAAAAATTGGCTCTAGTCCCTGATCATAACCTGGAGAATCTTCTTAAAATGTCCACAGTGGTCTTTTATAATCAAGATCAGGAAGAAGAGGAGAAAAAAGAAGGGACTAAAAAAAGACTGACAGCTCTAGTAATGGCCCTTTGACAACGGGCATCATTCTGGGGCAGAGGGAAGCCAGAGGAGCTGAGAACAAGTGCTTCCAATGTGGCCAGACTGGCCACTTCAGGAGAGATTGCCCATGACAGCACCATCTTCCAGGCAAGCCACTGGGCCCCTGTCCATAATGCAAGGGTGACCACTGGAGGGTAGCCTGTCCTCAGAGGCAAAGGCCTCCTGGGACAGTGACTCTGTAAGTCCCTAAACTGGACTGAGGGTGCCTGGAGCAGTTTCTCATGGCTCCAGCTTGTGTCATCACCCCTCAAGAGACCTGGGTCTCCCTCATAGTGGAGGGCCAGGAGACAGAATTTCTTCTGGACCCTGGAGAAACCTTTTCTGTACTCCCCTCTAACCCTGATCTTCTATCCCCCAAATCTGTATCTATACAGTGGGTATCTGGAAAGCTGGTTACCAAATTCTTCTCTCAGCCTTTAAGCTGCAATTGGGGGTAACTAGCTGTTCTCTCACACCCTCTTAATCATGTCTGAAAGTCCTGCTCCCCTTTTGGAGAGGAACATAGTAACTAAAGCAGGAACAACCATTTATATGAATGTATGACAAGAACCAATATTATGCCTTCCCTTTTTAGAGACAGAAATTAACTCAGAAGTGTGGGCTAATGAGAGACAGGTGGGAAGAGGAAGATATGCTCAACCAGTCCAAATTAAGTTAAAAAGTCCCACCATCTATCTCATCAAAAGCAATACCCTCTAAAAGCAGAAGCTAAGAATGGGCTAATACCCATAACACAGAATCTAAAGTGACAGAAATTATTAATTCCTTGCAATAGTCCATGTAACACTCCTATTCTAGGAGTGTCAAAGCCAAACAGTACTTGGAGATTAGTACAAGACTTCCACATTATAAATGAAGCAGTTTTTCCTCTCCATCCTATAGTTCCCAATCCCTGTACTTTATTATCTCAAATCCCTGAAACAGCTGCCTGTTCCACATACCTAGACTTAAAAGATATCGTTTTCTGCATTCCTCTTCATGAAAATTCCCAATACCTTTTTGTTTTGAATTCCCCTCTGACTCCAACACCCCACTTACATGGATCATGTCATCTCAGGAATTTAAACATAGCCCTCACTTGTTTGGGCAAGTCTTAGACCAAGACTTGAGTCATTTCTCATATCCCACAGTGACTCTTACTCAGTATATAGACGACATTCTTTTGGGAGCACCAGACACAGAGGAATGCCACAAAGCTACCCAAGCCCTATTAAACTTTCTAGCTGATTGTGGGTAAAGTTTCCTAGGCTACAGCCCAATTATGTGTGCCTGAAGTGCACTATTTAGGTCTCCAACTTTCACAAAATTGGGAAAAGAGCTTTGGGGAAAGAAAGAATAGAATCAATATTAGCTCACCCTGAACCTCGAATTCTCAGACAACTTCAAGGCTTCTTAGGAATTACAGGCTTTTGCAGAATCTTGATTCCTGGATATAGTGAAATAGCTAGACTACTCTATTCTTTAATTAGAAATGCTCAAAAGGAGTGCCTGGTCACTCTAGAATGGGAACCATAAAACAGATAACAAGGACTTGTGAGGTATGTCAAAGGAACAATCTTTCCAATCACTATCTAGCTCTCCCAGGTATACAGAAACAAGGTAAATATCCAGGTGAATATTAGCAGATAGATTTTACTCATCTCCCTAAGGTACATGTTTCACAATATCTGCTGGTATTTGTAGATACTTTTACTAATTGGGTTGAAGCATTCCCTAGAAGGACAGAAAAGGCCCAGGAAGTTGTAAAGGCTTTCGTACATGAGATCATTCTGAGGTTTGGACTCCCTTGGAGTTTGCAAAATGATAATGGGCCTGCCTTCAAAGCAGCTGTTACACAGGGAGTATGTAAAGTCCTAGGCATAGAATTTCATCTACCCTGTTCTTGGAGGACCCAGTCCTCTGGAAATGTAGAGAAAATGAATGATAAAAATCAAAGGACAGTTATGAAAGCTAACTCAAGAGACTCATCTCCCTTGGACTAAATTACTTTTCATTGTTGTCCTTAGATAAGAAACTTACCTCAGGAACTCCATTGTAACCCATTTGAGTTATTATATGGAAGACACTTTTTAACTAATGATTTATTATTAGATCAACAAACTACAGAATTTGTAAAATATATTACTTCTTTAGCTAAATTTCAACAGATCCTTAAGAACCTCCCAAATACATTTTCACATTTAATACTAAAGGAGCTTTTCTCTCCTGGAGATCTAATTATGATCAAAACTCTTCCCTCCAATTCACCTTCCCTGACCACAACTTGGGAAGGTCCCTTTCTTGTTATCTTGTCTTTTTCTACAGCTGCTAAAGTTATGGAGATAGATTTTTGGAAACATGATTCACAAATAAAATCCTGGAACCCACCATCTCCTACAGAAGCAGACCATGAAGAGAATCAACCACAGTCCACCTGCACTTGTGAACCAAAAGAAAATTTGAAGTTATTTAAAAACCAGCAAGGAAAGTACTAATGTAGTTTTCTCTTGAAATCACTGGCTTTATTATTTCCAACGTGACACCAATAGCACTGTAACTAACCCCCTCCTCTCACTGTTCTACTCTCACTTTTTAATTTGCTAACCAGATTTGTGGCTTGCAGAGATGATGTCACAAACAGTAAAGATGGTTCCAGTCCAAGACATGATTCTATTATGGACCCCTGGATTGCCCTCCCTCCGCAGAAACCCTAATTGCCCCCTTCTCTCATCACCCAGTTCAGCAGGAAGCAGTTAGATTGAGTCTCATCCTTTTTCCCTAATAGCAGTTAGACTTTCTAATTGGAGAGGGAGACTTGATAAAGGGTTTCCTCATTTAAGGCTGGACAGGGGACCCCAGTTTTCCTAGACTTGGGCAATTTCATGAAGGGAATGCCCTGACCTTTTCCCTGAGCTGTTTTCTTCTATTGGTCAACAACACTCATTAATGTTGAAAATGTGTTTCTATTTGCCAAGTCCTGGCCAACTGTAATTCTCAAGACCTAAAACCCCTAGATAAAAAGCCCACATAGAGACTCCCTACTTGGTTTTTCCCTAGCCAGAACCTCTAGTGCTTTTTACTTCTGTTTTCCTTCCTAATAAAATCCTATCTTACCACTGACCTGTGGTCTGTGGGTTCATTCTTCAAATCCCCAAGACCAAGGACCTACTGAGGAGAGAAATTCCAGTAACCCTCCCTCCCTCCTTCCGTCTCTTCCTTCTTTCCTTCCCTCTTCTCTTTCCTCTTCCTTCTTCCACAATCCAGTGTTCTTAATGTGACACTTTCCTTCTGCCCCTTTCCCTGGTGGGGCCTTAGGCATCTTGGGAGATTCTAAGGGGCAGGAAATACTTTGCAGCACATCAGAGAAGTTATAAAGTGGAGCTGCCATTCCCCACTCTCAGGGTTCAGTGCTGTCCCCTGACCCTGGTTGAATGACTGCTTGTCAGTTTCGAGAGCATCTGCTCCTTGTTGGGGGTGAGTTATGTTCTCAGGCTGCAGCATCTCATAGGTTTCATTGGATTCTGTTTTACTTATTAGATGAATGGTTATGGTCACAGCTGTGGTTAATGGACAGAGAAGTACTATGCTCAGATCAAAGGAAAATACATTAGTGGAAGATTAACCAATGTGCGCCTTTGTTCGAAGGGAACCTGCCAATATAAGGGAGTGATTTAGTGAGCAGAGGGTGAAGAAGTAGTTAGGTGCCCTCATTTTATTTTACTTTTTCCAAATCCATTTCTTCAGACTTGTCAAAGGCCCTGGTAGCTATCCAGGGCCTCATACATGCAAGTTAGAAAACAAAGTCCTTTTTGAATTGCTCAAGCATACAAAAAATATCCCCTGCTATCCCAGCTGAAAACACCTTCCTCTCCTCATGTTTATTTATTTATTTAGTTAGTTAGTTAGTTTTTGAGACAGAGTCTCACTATGTTGCCCTCAGTCAAGTGCCATGGCATCACAGCTAACAGCAACCTCAAACTCTTGGGCTTAAGTGATTCACTCGCCTCAGCCTCCCAACTAGCAGGGACTACAGGTGCCTGCCACAACCAGGGCTGAATAGGTCTTTGCAAAAAATTCCAAAAGCAATTTGCTTCTGGGTTGGTCCCCAGATATGAGAAATTGAAAGACAAAAAGAAATTTGAGAGATTTACAAGCAATTGAATGGATGCCTTTAGAATGGAGGGGCTGTTTGAGGCTTTGCTATCATTCCCATCATAACAAACATACTGGAAACCTGGGCCGGTGGGTTGGCAAGCAGGTTGTTTTTGCCGAGATTCTATCCTTGTGCCAGGATGTATCAGGTGTGTATTCGGGGGGAGGACAGAGAGGCACGGTGTATGTGGCTGTCACCGAGAAGGCAAGAAGTCAGTGTGAGTTGTCTGCAGGCAGAATGAGGAAAGAAAGACCCAGAATCTCTCGAATCTGCCAAATCCATTCCTTGCAGCTGTTTGGAGAATTAAAGCAAAGAGAGGCAGCCAACATAAAGAAATGTCGGCCTGTAATGGATGGAGAAGGAGCTGGCACATACCAGGGACTTGGGTGGAAAGTCCATTAAGTGAGGTATTATGATTAGACTCTCAAGTTTCAGAGGAAGAATTCCTGATCTTTTTACAAAATGGTGTATGCTGGTAGTTCAGGCTTTGGATGGGTGTGGAAGGGAGTGGCACTTTACCAGTTTGCTTGTTGAGATTGTGGTGTTCACTCACCAGGTACTTGAAGTGAGGTATATACCCGGAGTCACTTTCACTGCCTCTTCTCATCTGAGCTTTTATGATGGCAAAACTATTTTAAATTTGTTTTTTTTAAGTTTCATGTAATAGAGACCTACTTGAGCTAGCTTAAGAGTTATTTACAAACAAGCAAACAACCACAAACCCCAGTAACAATGAATTTAGTGTAAACACATAGAACCTCTTCTGGATTCCCAGCAAGAATCGATGATGAGGCTTTGGAGCGACTGGCAGGAGGCAGGGCAGTTTGCAGAGCAGAGGACACAGGGTCAGCCTTGCAGGGAGAGAAGCTCGTTGGCCCAGCTTGATCCAGATGACTGTTCCTGCTGGACTAATACCAGGACAACAGGGGTCTGGGTGGCATTGGATCACCAGGGTTTCATGATGTGGGGCTGCCTTCTGGGCTGAGAGTGAATGGGGTTGTCAGCCAAGGGCTGGAAACATCTCCTGAAGGTATCCACCGGTCTGCAAGGTTATGCAAATCCTTTCCGCATTTTGGCCTGCGAGGCAGTGCAGCCTCACTCATCATGGAAGGACGGTGTGGTGGAAAGTGTAGAGAGCTGTGGAGTCAGAGAGGGTTCAGACCTCAGCTGTCCTGTCCCAACCGTGACTCTGTGCAGGTCAACTCTGTTTCCTTTATAATTGTTACCAATAAATATTAATGCAAAGTGTAAGTGAATTATAAACATGGAATTTATCCTGAATGTTTTGTTTTTTATATTCTTATTACCAGGTTTTATTTTTAGTTTTTTTAAAGTACCAAAGTATTCTTCTGGCATTTCTAGAAAATATCATTAAATTCATGCTAGTGAAATACCATGGATATTTTTACAAAATAAGAGTAACAATAATGATTGATTGATTCCTACAATTAGTTATTCATACCTATAGTCATATCTGTGTTAACACAGACAAACTCTTACATTCATCTGGGGAGTAGGTCAGGATGATAGCAGCGTACCTCCACATGAAGATAGCACTTTGTGCTCTGGAATTTAGTCCAGAAGAAAGAAGGCCTAGAACTTAAATATTTGAGATCTTTGCCTTTTGGGAATGCTTCTGCAGAAATCAGGACTTATTTTGTTCTATTTGGTAAACTATCTTTGGCTGCATATAGGGAAAGTGTAAAATTTTCAGCTCCACTTAACTGACCACTTAATTGTACTCTGGTGAGCCTATAATCTTTTTTTTAAAGACTAGTCAAGTGCCATACTGAGACTTGGGGAAAAGTAGAACAAGTGGCTTGCCCTGTAACTGACTGCGCACAATCAACGGAGTGGCAGCCCCACTCCTGAAAGGACTGAGAATCTCGAAGAGATTTTCTTTACCATGTTAGAAACTAAAATAAGACTTTTAAAAAATATTTATTTATATATTTATTTAAAATGACAATAACATACGGATTACATGTTAACATAAATAAAATATTTTTTATGAAAGAATCACTACTTTCAAAATGAAAATATGTCAGTGACAACTGCCGTTGTGTGACAGCTTTGCCAATCTCTAATGTGTCCCCTGAAGAGGAGAGCTGGTGTCTCACAGCTTCTTTTTCCTTCAGTCTTCAGAATGGGTAGTTTGGGTTGGGGTAGATACCGAAAACACAGCCTCACCCAGAGAAGTAATTGAAAAAGAGAGGCACACGTAGTCGCCCTCTCAGAAAACTGTGCGTATTATTCTTTGCTATCACGCCAAATACCAGTGAGTGGTTGTTTCCTAAAGTTTGCAGTGTGGAATCTCATATCACACCAATAAACTTTTCACACTTTGATTGGTCTGTCTTGCATTTTGAATGCACCTTAATTACATGTGAATTATATTGCTATATCACTTTTTGGTCGTTTTGACAATTTGCTTCCCTGACTAATATAAATCTTACAAATATAGATACATTTCATTATATAATATCAAAGGATAAAATGAAGTAGTATTACCAATCTCTTTGGAAATGTCTTTAACTATTGGGAAGCTGCCAAGCTTATAGGGTGCAAGCAAATCTTCCAGAATCGTAATTTTCACTGGAAAGCTCAAATTTTAACTATGCCAAAAAATAGAGTCAATTGTCTTTCCTGAGATGATAGGTTTTCTTTATTCACTTACATCTGCCAGATACTCGAGTGTTCATAACCCTGGTTTGTCAGTTGTTCTTTGACTTAAATGAGGCTCCATGAAGAAAGCAGCCATTTGCGCTCCCAACTCCAGCGGGCCCTCGACTGCTTTTCCTGGAGACAGCTCTTGTACTCTGCGTGCTTTATGACTTCCCATTTCATCACACGGGGTAGTAGACAAACACTCGGGGTTTAAGACTGAATAAAACTGTGAAGTTAATCATTTTAACGTCTTCACCAAAGCCACACTTTCCGTGAACTGGCATTTTTGCTTGCTTGCTTTTACTGTGGGCAGTGGAGGTGGGGAAAAGAACGACTGCTAGTACAGTGTGGTGCCATGATGCCACCAGCTTTGTCCCTTGCCTGTGCACCACCAATGTGACTGTCAACAGTGAAAAGGGCGAACAGTGGCCTATAAACAGCTGACATCAATGGACCCCAGTGTCCCCTGCCTGAGTCTCTGGGCTGCGCTCTGTGAACTGCTGCTTCGCGCTGCCCGAGGCTGGCCGGGTCCCCCTGAGCTTTGTTAGCACACAGCATCGCAGACAGACAGCCTTGCTGTTTCTGGGGTGACATTGAATGGCTTCTCCCGGTTTTCTCTGCAGGGGTTCACTGTGAAATTAACTTTGATGACTGTGCAAGTGCCCCTTGTGTTCATGGTGTCTGTATGGATGGCATCAGTCGTTACACTTGTGTCTGCTCCCCCGGATTCACAGGTAATGTGCCTTTTATTGGAAAGCCTCTCCTTCAGCCCTATCACTTTGGGGAAATGGCACAAAAACGAAAATTATTTTTCAAACATCTCTCCCCCTCCCTGTTTTTTCTTTCTGGAGAGTCAGAAGTCTGTTTCTTTGCTTTTATAGACCAGTTTTCTGCTAATAAGCCATTTCTAAATTGAAACATGACAATTTTTATTAGTTGGGGTTTTAGACTATGTGTTTATTGCCCCTAGAAAATGGTTCCTAGGCTTGGCTCCTGTTATTTAGCAGCGAGAGCGCCAGCTACCTACAGCAGAGCTGGCAGGTTGGAATCCAGCCCCGACCTGCCAAATAACAATGACAACTACAACCAAAAAAAGCCAGGGGTTGTGGTAGGTGCCTGTAGTCCAGCTACTTGGGAGGCTAAAGCAAGAGAATCACTTAAGCCCAGGTGTTTGAGGGTGCCGTGAGCTGTGATGCCACAGCACTCTACCGATGACACCTTGAGACTCTGTCTCAAAAAAAAGAAAAATGATTTCTAGACAGGCCATAAGTTTCTATTGCTTTCATGACACACCTAAGTTTGTTAGTCACCATCAGAGGACATTCTATTCTATACACACACTGTATTCTATTCTTTCTGGACATTGCCACATACAAGCAGCCACTAACATAACATTGCCTTTACTAATTTCCATATGGTCATCTACACCCTATGTGAAAAACAGCCGTTAGACCTTTTGACAGAGCCTGCAAGAGGCAGCCAGAGTCAAGCAAAGTGAATGTCTGCTGTTTGTCTGCCAAGAGTGTTCTTTGCTTTTTATTTCACGATCATGGACACATGAGAAAAAATTCTATGGCTCATGTGGGTCACAAGTATCCCTGTTCAGTGAGCAATGACTGAGAATCCAGCTATGATGAAAACTTCCATGCTCAGTGCCCAGCTACTCTGGTAGTCTGAAACTGTTACCCAAGATCAAGTGAACATGCAAAATCCCTGCTAGGTAGGATAATAGGTGCATTGTTGTTCAGTGGCTGATGGGAAGAGAATAGCTGACATTACCAAGAACTTATTCTGAGCTGGGACTACATTAAATTCCAAATGTTCCTTGTCCTACTATTTTCATTCCTGTGGTGTTGACGAGAAACCCAGAGCTCAGAGAAGTTAGTGATGTACCAGTGCTCTGCAGCCAGGGTTCCAGGCTCATTCCTCTGAGTGGGAGCCTGTAGAATGTCCTTTTGGATTTATATAAGGCTCTACTGGACCCTTTTTTCCTTTCTGAAATTCCAGTGAATCATATTCTTTCTCTTTTTAACATTCAGAAAACCAGGAAGGTCAAGGAGGGAGACCTTTAGCCTCCAATAGGCCAAAAATATTCTAAAACAAACTTGAGGTGTAGCATGAAACTCCATAACTAAGAAATGGAATGTTTTGGTTACTGGGTGGTACCCTGTCTTTGGAACTGTTTGCCATGTCTGAGATTTTTGTTTGTTTCTTTTTTAACTAGCTGCTGAAAATATCAGAGAATACTCCAGTATATAATACTCCTTATTCATGAGCAGTAAGTGGAAGTTTTATTCTTTCATTTGTTTCATTAATACAAAAATTATTTTCTCTGCCTTCTTCCTCTTCTTATTTTCCTTCTCCCTCCTCTTCTTCTCTTTCTTCATCATTTTTTTTATAATGGTTTTGACAGATTTGAGAGAGTATTTTTTATGACTAAGTTATGTGTTCTCTATTATCCTCATTTAACTAATGAGACAACTGTGAGATAAAGCTTGTTACACGCCCATGGCCCCAGTTAGGGGATCACACGGAGAGGACTGTGAGTTCCCAGAAGGCAGGGCCCTCCTTTCAGTCATTTTTATTTTTTAAATTTCTTTTCTTTTCTTTTTTTTTAGATGGACCCTCAAGCTGTCACCCTGGGTAGAGTGCTGTGGCCTCACAGCTCACAGCAACCTCCAACTCCTAGGCTTAAATGATTCTCTTGCCTCAGCCTCCCAAGTAGCTGGGACCACAGGCACCCGCCACATAGCCTGGCTAGTTTTTGGTTGTAGTTATCATTGCTGTTTGGCAGACCTGGGCTGGGGTCGAACCCACCAGCTCTGGTGTATGTAGCTGGTGCCTTAGCCACTTGAGCTACAGGCACCAAGCCTATTTTTTAAATTTCTATGAATTTAGGTGGTACAAGTGCTTTTTGATGAATTGTATGGTGGTGAAGTCTGGGCTTCTTATAGTGTACCCATCTCCCAAATAGTTAACTTTTCATTCTTCTCCCTCTACCTTCCCTCCCACGTTTTGTAGTCCATGATGTCTGTATAACCATGCATACTCATTGCTTAGCTCCTACTTATAAGAGAGGACATGCAGGGTTTGATTTTGTTCCTAAGTTACTTCACTTAGGATGATGGCCTTCAATTTCAACTAAGTTGCTTCAAAAGACATTATTTCATTCTTTATAATGGCTGAGAACTCTTCCATTGTATGTATGTGTATACAGTATATGCCACACTTTCTTTATCCACTCATTGGTTGATGGGCACTGAAGTTGATTCTTTACCTTTACATTTGTGAATTGCACTGTGGTGAACACATGAATGCAGGTGTCTTTTTGATATAATGACTTATTTTTCTTCGGGTATATACCTAGTAGTGAAATTGTTGGATTGAATGGTAGACTGGCTTTTAGTTTCTTCTTCTTCTTTTTTTTCTTTTTGTCATCCTCGGTAGGGTGCTGTGGTGGCACCACTCACAGCAACCTCAAAATCTTGGGCTCAAGCAATTCTCTTGCCTCAGCCTCCCAAGTAGCTGGGAGTACAGGTGCCTGCCAGAACACCCTGCTATTTTTTGTTGCAATTGTCATTGCTGTTTAGCTGGCCCAGGCTGGGTTCAAACCCGCCAGCCTTGGTGTATGTGGCCAGCACCGTAACCACTGTGCTACAGCGCCAAGCCTGACTTTTAGTTCTTTAAGACATCTCCATATTGTTTTCCATAGAGTTGTACTCATTTCCATTCCCACCAATAAGCATTCCCTTTTCTCTATATCCATCTTGACATCTGTTGGTTTTTGACTTTTTAGTAATGGCAATTCTGACATAAGTAAGATGCTATCTCATTGTAGTTTTAATTTGATGGTTAGTGATGTGGAGCATGTTTTTCATAAGTTTTTTGGCCATTTGTATCTCTTCTTTTGAAAAAATATCTGTTCATGTCATTTGTCCATGTTGTAATGGGGTTATTTGGCTTTGCTTATTTGTTTGAGATCCATGTAGATTCTGGATGTTAGGCTTTTGTCAGATTTATAGTTTGTGAATATATTCTCCCATTCTTTAGGTTGTCTATTTGTGCTATTAATTATTTCTTCTGCTGTTTAGATGCTTTTTTAGTTTAAGTATCAAGTTGTAATATCATTTGTCTATTTTCTTACTCTTGCCACATTTGCTTTTGGGTACTTAGTCACAAATTCTCTGCCTGGCTAGGGTGGAGAATAGTTTTTCCTAAGTTTTCTTCTGCAGTCGTTATGGTTTCAGGTTTACACTAAGTCTGTAATCAACCTTGAGTTAATTTTTTTACATGGTGTGAGATAAGATCCAGTTTCCTTTTGTTGCACCATTTATTAAATAGGATGTACTCTCTAGTATATGTTCTTGTCTGCTTTGTCAAACATCAGTTGTTCATTGGTATGTGGTTTTATTTCTGGATTCTCTAGTCTATTCCATTGATTTATGTGTTTACTTTTATGACAGTACCATGTGGTTTTGGTTTCTATAGCTTTGTAGTATAATTTGAAGTCAGATAATTTGATGCCTCTAGTTTTGTTCTTTTTGCTTAGAACTGCTTTAGCTGTTTAAGATCTTTTTTGGCTCCAAATGAATTTAGGATTTTTTTTCTGATTCTATGAAAAATTATGTTGGTATTTTGATAGGGTTCTAATCAAATCTGTAGATTACTTTGAACAGTATGGTCATTTTATCAGTATTGATTCTTCCAATCCATGACCATGGGATATTTTTCCATTTGTCTTGTCATCTACAGTTTCTTTCATCAGTGTGTGTGTTTCCAGTACTAGGTTTCTTAGGGGGACATTTTATTACTTATTCAATCACACTACTCATTATTGGTTTGTTCAAAGTTTCTATTTCTTCCTGATTCAAGCTTGGGAGGTGTATGTTTGCAGGAATTTCTCCATTTCCCCTAGTTTTCCTAGTTCGTGAGCAAAGGGATATTCATAGTAGATTTGGATAATCTTTTAAATTTCTGTGGCATTAGTTGCAATATCTCCTTTTTCATTTTTTCTTTTTTGAGACAGTCTCACTTTGTCACCCTCAGTAGAGTGCTATAGTGTCATAGCTCACAGCAACCTCAGACTCCTGGGCTCAAGCCATTCTCTTGCCTCAGCCTCCCAAGTAGCTGGGACTACAGGTACCCAACACAGTGCGTGGCTATTTTTAGAGACAAGGTCTCTCTCTGGTTCAGGATGGTCTCAAACCTGTGAGCTGTGTGCCTGTGAGCTCAGGCAATCCACCCACCTCAGTCTCCCAGAGTGCTAGGATTACAGGCGTGACGAGCACACCTGGCCTCCCTTTTTATTTCTAATTGAGCTATTTGAATCCTCTCTCTTCTTGGCTAATCTAACTGGTGGTCTATCAATTTGGTTTATCTTTGTGAAGAAATAACTTTTTGTTTCATTGATCTTTTGTATTTTTTTTGTGTGTGTCAACTTTATTTAATGCTGCTCTGATCTTTGTTATTTCTTGTCTTTTGCTAGCTTTGAATTTGGTTTCTTCTTGTTTTTCTAGTTTCTTGAAGTGTGATGTTGGGTTGTTAATTTGTGATCTTTATGTCTTTATCGTGCAGGCATTTAGTGCTATAAACTTCTCTGTTAGCCCTGCTTTTGTGAGATTTTCTTAACTATTGTGTCACTATTATTATTCATTTCCAAACAATTTTTAAGTTTCCACCTTGATTTCATCAGTGATCCCAAAATCATTGTTGTTTAATTTCCATGTATCTGTGTAGTTTTGAGAGGTTATCTTGAAATTGATTTCTAGTTATATTCCACTGTGGTCTGAGAAGATACTTCATATGATTTCTATTTTGTAAAGTTCACTGCGATTTATTTTGTGGCCTAACATATGATATATCTTGGAAATGTTATATGTGCTGATGAGAAAAAATGTATATTATACAATTTTAGGGAAGATTGTTCTGTAAATTTCTGTTAGGCCCATTTGTTCTAGAGTCCAGTATAAGTCCAATGTTTCTTTGTTGATTTCCTGCCTCGATTGTCTAGTTCTGTCAGTAGAGTGTTGAAGTCCCCCACTGTTATTGTATTGTTATTTCTTTTCTTATGTCTAGCAGTATTCGTTTTATGAATATGGAAGCTCCAGTGTTAGGTGCATATATAATTAGAATTGTTATATCTTCTCATTTGTTATTACATATGTCTTTCTTTTTTTACTGTTGTTGATTTAATGTTTGTTTTATCTGCTATAGAATAGCTACTCCTGCTTGCTTGCTTGCTTTTTGTTTTGGTTTCCAACCTATTACCTTGTGTCTATGAGAATCTTTATGAGGTAAGTGGGTCTCTTGAAGGCAGCAGATATTTGGGTTGTATTTTTTGATCCATTTTGTGCATATATATATGTAGTATATATATAATACACATATAATATGCGATATATATATATGTATATATACTTTTTTTAAGGCAGAGTCTCATTTTGTTGCCTTTGATAGAGTGTCATGGCATCATAGTTTACAGCAATCTCAAACTCTTGGAGTTCAAGTGATCCTCTTGCCTCAGCCTCCAGATTGGCTGGGACTACAGGTACCTGCCACAGTGCACAGGTATTTTTAGAAATAGGGTCTGGCTCTTGCTCAGGCTGTCCGAAAAATCCTGAGCTTAAGCAATCCACGTGCTTCAGCCTCCCAGAGTGCTAGGATTATAGGCATGAGCGACCACACTGAGCCAATCTACTTTTTTTAAGAAAAGAAAAAACTGTATTAAATTTGTAATACTCAAGTTTGGTTTGAATTCAGCAATTACATGAGCTTCTCAATGTGACTTGAATTCATCATTTTTTGTTATTGATGTATATTATTACAATTTTTTCATATATATATTTTTAATTTCGTGTTAATTTGAGGATACAAAGAATGAGGTTACAATGTTTGCATATGTTAGGTACAGTCCCTCTTATAGTAGTGTGCTGACCCAAGGAGGTGTGCCATATACCCCCATATTGTGTTCAATAAGTGGGAGCACATCAATTTCCCTTCCTCTCCCGCTCCCTCATTCCTTCTTACCCCTTCTTTCCTCTTGAATTCAATTGAGTTTTTCTCTTGTGTGGGTGTGTATTAGATGGCTGCTGGCTTCATGTTAGTGTTGAATACACTGAATACTTGCTTTTCCATTCTTATAATAGTTTACTAAGAAGTAAGTTGTATTTCAACTCCATGTAGGTTAATACAAAAGTATTTTGGCTACATAGTATTCCATACTATACAGATACCACAGTTTTTATGGCTACATAGTATTCCATAGTATACAGATACCACAGTTTATAAATCTATTCCTGGGTTGATGGGCATTTAGGTTGCTTCCATAACTTGGCAATAATAAATTGAGCTAACAAACAATCTAGTGCAGACGTCCTTATGATAAAATTATTTCTTTCTTCTGGGTAGATTGCAAGATCAAACAGACAGTCAATTTTGAATTCTTTGAGAATTCTCCATACTTCTTTCCAAAGAAGCCATATTAGTTTTCAATCCCACCAACAGTGTAAAAGTGTTCCCTTCTCTCCACATCCACACAGAATCTGCAGATTTGGGACTTTGTGATGTGGACTATTCTCACTGGGGTTAGGTGATATCTCAGGGTGGTTTTGATTTGCATTTCTCTGATGAGAATGATGAGCACTTGTTCATGTGTTTGTTAGCCATTCATCTATTTTCTCATGTTCTGTTCATGTATTTTGCTCAATGATAAATGCAATAGTTCACTCCTTTCTTGTTGATTAATTTGAGTTCTCCATACATTCTAGTTATCAGCCCTTTGTCACATTCATAACATATGAATACCTTTCCCATTCTGAGGGTCGTCTATTTGCTTTAGTTGTTGTGTCTTTAGCTATGCAGAAGCATTTTTAGCTTAAGTAAATCCTATTTGTTTATTTTGTTGTTGTGATTGTCACTAAAGTCAGCTTCATAAAATCTTTCCCAGGCTGACCTTAAACAGTTTTACCCACACTTCTAGGATTTTTTTTAAGTTGTAAAATACTTTTTATTGTAGAAACAATCAATAGAGGTTGACATGGACAGTGAAAAATGCAAATGTTACCCCAGAACATTTTCCCTTACTTCCTAAACTTGCTAGTTTCCTAAGAACAAGCAAATCTCCATTAGCATTTCTCGGGTTCCATGGCCCCTTTCAGATGTGTTGACTGATTATATGTATATGTTGCTTAGGCACAAAGGCCCATATATGATATCAGAAAAAAAAAGACCAAAATAACATAGTCCCATTGTGCTTTTCTTTTACATTCCTACAGGGAGATCTATCTATCTCATGTGCTTTAAAAATTTAGCAGTAAAATAAAATTAGTGTCTTAACCAAATAATAATAAGATAGCAAAGAATCCTCCATCAGAAGTTGCAGTACATCCAAATTTAAAGATTTTTCTTAAATTGAGAATTTAAAAGAAACTTTAAACTGTTGATTTTCCATATTTTAAAGATGGCAGTTATTTGCAGCATACCAATGGAAAGTAGTGCAAAACATACCAAGTTTTATATGACAAATATACTTTCATCATAACAGCTGCTTCAACAGCAAAGATTGAAAAATTTCCACTTCTCAAAACAAAGCTAGACTGACTTAAAGTTCACAATTTAGATATATCAATTGCTACTCTATTTCCATAGATTGCAAAATTATTTCAGAAACAGATTATACATACAACTGTTTTATGAAAATAGAAATACTGTTTGGGACTTTACAAAACTTTATAAAATATAACACTATATTTGTAAATTCAAGCTAGTTTCACACTGAAATAGACAATCAGATACAAAGTCTAGTCAGACTTAACATATTATTTCTTCCAAATCTTCAAACCTAAGTAAATCTGTGCTCTATCATGGGATTTTGTTTAAAGAGATTATTTTCAAGGGTTTTATAGGAAGATTTTAATTCTTGAAATAATGTTACAGAAGATGAATTTGTATCTAAAAATGTATTAACTGAAAGTAAATGCTAACGCAATATGACAATTCTATATTATTTATAATTTTCAAACCAAATTCCTAAGGATGACAAGCTATTATTAATTTAAAACATATACTTGACAATTATAATTTGAGACCCATAAAACCTAAAATATAATCAAATGGAAAAATATGTGTTCATGCAGAATGAAAATACCTCACTTGATCTTAACCAAAAGGCTGAAAAGCGATAGAATGAACATTACCTCTATTACTTATTTGTAGCTATAAGATGGCCAAGTATTTCCTAATTATATCAAGTCATAAACACTCATTTTATCACTGCAAAGAACACCAGTATATTTGTTAAACAAACCAAAAAGTGAGAAGGTAGGGCTTATTTTGTGTAACAGTGCTATTATGATAAGGTACCACTAGGTATATGAAAAAGCCAAACAAAGAATTTCCAAATCATATATTTTTGTACTGGTGTCTTAACCATTAGATCATATGGTCAGACAAATGCTAATGACAGCATTAACTAACCACATTACACTCCTTTCTGCATCACTGTGTGCTTTTAGTTTTTCCATGTAACAAATGAAAATAACAATGTTGTACATGATCTGTTAATAAACATCTTTTCCCAAACTTCCAAGAAAATAATCTAGAAATAAGCAAGAAACAATTATGTAGGGGTGGCACCTGTGGCTCAAGGAGTAGGGCACAGGCCCCATATACCGGAGGTGGTGGGTTCAAACCTGGCCCGGCCAAAAACTGCAACAACGAAAGAAAGAAAGAAAGAAAGAAAGAAAGAAAGAAAGAAAGAAAGAAAGAAAGAAAGAAAGAAAGAAAGAAAGAAAGAAAGAAAGAAAGAAAGAAAGAAGGGAGGGAGAGAGGGAGGGAGGGAGGGAGGGAGGGAGGGAGGGAAGAAGGGAAGGAAAGAAAGAAAAATGAAAGAAAGAAGAAAGAAAGAAAAATGTATCCAATATATTTGCAAAAGTCTATCCCTGTAGAATAGTGTAAGGAGGGGGAAAAGGCAGGGGAAACTACTTTCTAAGAATATATTGAGGCGCATAGGTTACAAGTTTCTCAGGCAAATTCATGGCTAGAGCAAAATTGAGACACAACTCAGAATTTTACATCTCCCCACAAAGTTGATTTCTCAGATAGTCATACTCAATTAAATATTGCAAAACATGTCCTTAGTTACTGCTATTATCACTATCATCATCATCATCAGATACATCATTTAAAGAGGACTTCAATGATTGACTGTAAGAGTCTGATCTAGTAGGCTGGCATGTGGCCATGTCCCCAATAGAAAGGAGGTCATAGCAGAAGTCAAAAATCCACACAGGCTTAGAGGACTGGCTGGGAAGAAGAAATCTCTTTTCAGAGCAGAGTGCACAGACAACAAAACCACATTTGCAGCAATGGTGACGACGACTAACAGGTGTGAATTTTGCTTTCTGACAACACATACATACAGTTGCCTCAGAGTCAGGAACCCAGACAGCAACATGTCCATTAGTGGGTGTCTTCCCACTTTTAGAGAGTAAATCAGTAACACATTTGATTATGTGATTCATCTATTCTGATTTCTCAGTAGCAGTGGCAGCATAGACTGCAAATGATTTAGTTGGTGTCTTGATAAGCCATCCATTCCTTAAGTTTCCCTCATCTTTGATGGAATTAATAGTGATGTTTTCCAGGGGAATAATACGTTGTTTGTTATATTTTTCTTCTGGATGACAATACTAGAATATCATTAAATAAGAAAAACTGCCTTGCTTTGGGATTTTTTCTGCACAACTTAGTCAATACTCCTTCTCCAATAAGAACCGGTCCAGGTATAGTTAAGGATTGACTAGCCGCTCCAAAACAATTTTCCACTATATTTAAACGTCTAGTATTTGCTTCACTGTTTGCCAAGAGATCCACCATCTTCTCCTAATAGCAGTTACAGAGGGTAGAAGTCCAGGATGAAGGTATCCATGGGGCTGATTTCACCTGAGGCTTCCCTCCTTGGCTTGTAGATGACTGACTTTAAATATCTTCCCAGTACACCCACTTCTAGGATTTTTACCATTTCATGTCTTCAAATTAAATATTTTATCCATCTTGAATCAATTTTTGTAAGTGGTGAAAGGTGTAGGTCCAATTTGAGTCATTTATGTATGGTTATCCAGTTCTCCCAGCACAATTTATTGAATAAGGATTCTTTTCTCCCGTGTATACTTTTGTTTGGTTTATTGAAGATCAGATAGTGATAAGAGACTGGTTTCATTGGTTTCATTTCTCTCTCTTTTTTTAAAATCTTTTTTTATTGTTAAATCATAGCTGTGTACATTTGTGCAATCAAGGGGTACAATGTGCTGGTTTCATATACAATCTGAAATATTCTCATCAAACTATTCAACATAGCCTTCATGGCATTTTCTTAGTTACTGTATGTAGACATTTGTATTCTGCATTTAGTAGGTTTCACCTGTACCCATTCTGAGATGCACCATAGGTGGGGCCCTACCCGTTACCCTCCCTCCACCCTAACCTCCCCCCTCCCTTCCCTTCCCTTGGCCCTTTCCCCATATGCTTGTGCAATAGTTGGGTTATAGCCTTCAAAGGAAAGCTATAAATTAGCTTCATACTAGGGCTGAGTACATTGGATACTTTTTCTTCCATTCCTGAGATACTTTGCTAAGAAGAATATGTTCCAGCTCCATCCATGTCAACATGAAAGAGGTAAAGTCTCCATCTTTCTTTAAGGCTGCATAATATTCCGTGGTATCCATGTACCACAATTTGCTAGTCCATTTGTGGGTCGATGGGCACTTGGGCTTCTTCCATGACTTAGCAATTATGAATTGGGCTGCAATAAACATTCTGGTACAGATGTCTTTGTTATATTGTGATTTTTGGTCTTCTGGGTATAAATATAGTAAAGGAATTATAGGATCGAATGGCAGGTCTGTTTTTAGATCCCTAAGTATTCTCCAAACATCCTTCCAGAAGGAACATATTAGTGTGCATTCCCACCAGCAGTGTAGAAGTGTGCCCTTTTCTCCACATCCATGCTAACATCTCTGGTTTTGGGATTTTGTTATGTGGGCTACTCTTACTGGGGTTAGGTGATATCTCAAGGTAGTTTTGATTTGCATTTCTCTGATGATTAAGGATGATGAGCCTTTTTTCATGTGTCTGTCTTCTTTAGAGAAGTTTCTCTTCAAGTGCTTTGCCCACCGTGACATGGGATCACTTGTTCTTTTCTTGCTAATACGTTTGAGTTCTCTCTAGATTCTGGTTATTAAACCTTTATTGGAGGTATAACCTGCAAATATTTTCTCCCATTCTGAGGGCTGTCTGCTTGCTTTACTTACTATGTTCTTGGCTGTACAGAAGCTTTTTAGTTTGATCAGGTCCCAGTAATGCATTTTTGATACTGCTTCAATTGCCTGGGGAGTCCTCCTCATAAAATATTCACCCAGGCCGTTTCCTTCAAGAGTTTTCCCTGCACTTTCTTCAAGTATTTTTCTAGTTTCATGTCTTAAGTTTAAATCTTTTATCCAGTGAGAGTTTATCTTAGTTAATGGTGAAAGGTGTGGGTCCAGTTTCAGTCTTTTACAGATCGCCAGCCAGTTCACCCAGCATCATTTGTTAAATAGGGAATCTTTTCCCCACTGAATGTTTTTAATTGGCTTGTCAAAGATCAAATCACAGTAAATAGCTGGATTCATCTCTTGGTTCTCTATTCTGTTCCAGACATCTACTTCTCTGTTTTTATGCTGTTTTGATCACTATCAATTTATAGTACAGTCTCAGGTCTGGTAGCATGATTCCTCCTGCTTTTTATTTCTGAGTAATGTTTTGGCTATTTGAGGTATTTTCTGATTCCATATAAAATGAAGTATTATTTTTTCAAATCTTTAAAATATGACAATGGAGCTTTAATAGGAATTGCATTAAAATTATATATTGCTTTGGGTAGTATAGACCTTTTAATGATGTTGATTCTTCCCAGCCATGAGCATGGTATATTTTTCCATTTGTCAACATCTTCAGCTATTTCTTTTCTTAAAGTTTCATAGTTCTCTTTATAGAGATCTTTCACATCTTTTGTTTGATAAACTCCCAAATATTTCATCTTCTTTGGCACTACTGTGAAAGGAATAGAGTCCTTGACTGCTTTTTGGCTTGGCTATTGTTGGTATATATAAAGGCTACAGATTTATGGGTGTTGATTTTGTAGCCTGAGACATTGCTGTATTCGTTGATCACTTCCAAAAGTTTTGTAGTAGAATCCCTAGTCTTTTCCAGATATATGATCATGTCATCTGTGAAGAGGGAAAGTTTGATCTCTTCTGACCCTATGTGGATACTCTTGATCACCTTTTCTTCCCTAATTGCAATGGCTAAAACTTCCATTACAATGTTAAAAAGAGAAGGTGGAGCATTATGGCAGACAGGATGGATGTGTAGCCCACCTCTCCCAAGCCATCAGGTGAGAGGAAAGGGGGTCTGGACCTTCCCCTTGTGTGGATTATTGGTGTGAACGGACAGCTGGAGATGCTCAGTGAATTGGCGGATTGCTATCTATGAGGGGTAATTTAAAACCACAGACTCTGTTGTAGAGATTCTTCCCTGCTTGGCCATGCTGGCCAGCAGGCTCCTCCCTTATGGAGGACAGCAGCTTGCAAATGTTGACAAAACCCAATTGACAAATATTTATTCCTGAACCGAGGGAGGCATCCAAAAGGAGAGCCACTCAAAACCACGGGCAGCTGGGCAACCTGATGGAAAATTGAAGGGAAGGGATCCCGCCCGGGAAACAGACATTTTGAACTACCCAAAAGGGCAGGCACCTTCCCCCAGACCTGAATATACCGGAGCATTCCTGTTGAAGAATGTTGGAGGGGGTTAGTGGTTCAGACTGCGCGGAGAACTGGTGGGTCCCGATCCAAAAGGGAAACTCTCAACCATAAAACTCAGAATAAGGTACCTGAGTGCTCCACCAGCGGCAACTGGCTACAGCTGTGGGACACGGCTGACCTGCCACAACCACACGAACCCAGCAGCACCCTCCCCCACAGCAGTCGCCAGTTTGCAGGAGAAACTGGGAGCTTAGTGGAAAGATTTGAGAAGCATGGAGGGGAAGGTCAGTCGCGAGTGCTGTCTGGAGCAGAACAGCCGAGGTTACACAATACTTAGGTGACAAACTTTACAGAAACTCCAAAATGGCTATTGGCCATGGAAGGTGTTTACCATGGTAATAGTATAAACTGTGAATCAGGTATAAGCCTGAAAACCACTCACAGCGACACTGGGTGTCCAGACGGTATATTGCAGTATGAATATATTCCTACGAAAGTTGATCCCTATATCATACATATAGATGTATATTTCTACATACAAGAATAATATTTTTGTGGTTGGTGACTTTTTTTCTTTTCTCTTTTTCTTTCTTTTTTTTTCTTTTGTTCTGTTTTTTCCTCACCATTTTCTTGGAGGAGCTTTCGTTAATTTTTTATTATTACTTTTTATATAGATATATTTTTATTTCTATTTTTTCTATTTTCAATTTCTCCTTTCTTCTCTTTTAACTTTTCTAAGAACACAACTTTTTCTTTTCTTTTTTCAATTATTTTATGATTATCACTACTTTTATTGCAGTTGTTTTTATGTTGCTGTTGTCATGGGTGTTGTCTTTATGTCTATGTGTCTCCATCTGTTTCTGTATCTATGGGCTCGTGTGTCTGGTAGCCTTTGTATCTGTTAATTTGTTCATTTGCTCTCAATGAGCTTGGTGTTATGACCTGCAACTCTGAGCTCCCAGCACTCCCCTCCACTCTCACTCTGAGGTCTGGAGGCCTGCCCCCCAGGAGTCCAGATTCTTGGGTGATCTCCCAAGAGGTGTAGACAGGACCTGGACTGCAGCTGGACAGTGCTGATTCTGCAGCACAGGAGTGAGGAGACAATGGTCAGCTAAGAGGGAATCATGCCAGAACAGCAGTGCCCCAAGGTGCAGAGCAGCAGCTGTCTTTAGCAATAACAAGGCCGACTCCCAGATATCCCATAGCCACTCCTCCTGTCTACCTGGTCAACCAGATGAGGCCGGGCATCTTCTCAGATGGCAACCACCATGGAACAGAGCTGGGATGGAAACATAGGCCCTGTTTGTAAAGGGTTTGCCTGAGGCGGTACTGGCCTGGGTGGAACATGAGGACTAAAAAATGCACATGCAGAGCCGGGAAACTCCCAGGGTGGGGCTGAAACAGAGGACCACTTTACTGAGCCTAAGATGCACCCAGCCCTCAGGGGATCATCAGCTTATAGACAAAGGATACCAAGAGGCTACAGCTAACAACTAATCGTGCTGTGAATACAAACCTGCAGGAGTAAAGACAGGGCCTGAGGCACAGGTTCTGAGAACTCAAATCAGCCTCTCCTCTGCAGAGGAATTTAGCAGGGTCAGAAACAAACTCCCACAGGGTTGTTCTGTTCAGCCAGTAACATAAACTAAGGGTGGGGCTGGAACTCAGTGAACACCCCCAGCCACCATCAAGTGCCCGAGGTTGACAGGCCTCACCACCCCCTGCCAGATAGAGGCAGAGAGCAGTGGCCTGGATGAGCAGATACAGACTTCCCTGTGATTTAGGCAGGTGCAAACCTCTGAAGTAACTGCTCACTGCAGACAACTGACTGGGTCACAGCCCTGCGGGGCTAGCAGCAACTGGGTGTCACAGAGCTGCAAGGTGGGGAAGGAGGCATCAACCATCCCAAACTGATATATTTGCTGGATGGCTCCTCCTGACTCCACGCAGCACTGGAGCAAACTATATCAGAGTAGTCACAAGACCCCTGTGATCCAGTTCCCAGAGACCTCTTAAACTCTCCCACCCGGGACAGATGCTGACTGAAACAATTGATTTTGGACCCTTTGAACTGAGCCAGTCATCTGAGGGCTATTCCGGTGGTGCCTGGGTGTGTGGTTGTAGGAAGGTTTGATTTTCCTTTTCCAATTGTTGGCTGCGGTGGGCAGGGTGACTTAATTGCTGGTATTTCTCCACAGCTGAGACTTCAATCGAGAGTAACTGTTTCTCTAGGGTCAAACAGAAACCAGCTGAAAACAAGACAGAACCAATTAGCCCCACCACACCAAACAAGGCCCCAGTCTCTCAGGCCACAGCACTGTACAGGTCCTCGACAAAGCTCCAGGGGAAAAATCAAAGGGAGTAAAACAATCATGGAGCGGAATCAGCAGAAAAATTCTGGTAACATGAATAACCAGAATAGATCAACCCCCCCAAGGAAAGATATGGCAGATGTAATTGAAGATCCCATTCACAAACAACTGGCTGAGATGTCAGAAATCGAATTCAGAATTTGGATTGCAAACAAGATTAATAAAATGTAATTAGGAATTCAAGGAGAAATTCAAAAATTGTCTCAAGAATTTAATGAATTTAAAGACAAAACCACCAAAGACTTAGACACACTGAAGCAAGAATTTGCAGCCCTCAAAGATCTGAAAAATATAGTAGAATCCCTCAGTAACAGAGTGGAGAAAGCGGAAGAAAGGATTTCTGACATTGAAGACAAAGCCTTTGAATGCACCCAAACTCTCAAAGAAGAAGAGAAATGGAGAGCAAAAACTGATCATTCTCTCAGAGAGCTCTGGAATAATTTCAAGAAGGCTAATATCTGACTCATTGGAATCCCTGAAACCAATGAAGTGGCCTTGATAGGCACAGAGGCCCTTTTCCATGAAATTATGAAAGAGAATTTTCCAGACAGGCCTAGAGATTCTGAAATTCAGATATCAGACAGCTTCAGAACCCCAGCACAACTCAGCCCCAATAAGACATCCCCTAGGCATATCATAATTAACTTCACTAAAGTTAATATGAAGGAGAAGATTCTCAAAGCAGCCAGACATAAGAAAGCCATTACCTACAAAGGGAAGAATATTAGAATGACTGCAGATCTCTCTGCTAAAACTTTTCAAGCCAGAAGAGGGTGGTCATCGACTTTTAATCTCCTAAAGCAAAATAACTTTCAACCCCGGATCCTGTATCCACCTAAAGTGAGTTTCATTTATGATGGAGAAATTAAATACTTTAATGACATTCATATGTTGAAGAAATTTGCCATAACAAAACCAGCTCTTCAGGATATCCTCAGACGTATACTCCATAATGACCAACCCAATCCTCTACCACAAAAGTAACTCACTCAGAAACTTTTGATAAAACCCCAACTTCCACATGGCAAAAAGATTAAAAATGTCCACTGGACTTTTGAAAAACTCGATACCCAAAATTTTACCAGACTTATCAATATTCTCCATTAATGTGAATGGCTTAAACTGTCCTGTAAAGAGGCATAAGTTAGCTGACTGGATACAAAAATTCAGGCCAGATATTTGTTGCATACAAGAATCACATCTTAACTTAAAAGACAAATATAGACTCAGGGTGAAAGGATGGTCATCCATATTTCAGGCAAATGGTAATCAGAAAAAGCAGGTATTGCAATTTTATCTGCAGATACAATAGGCTTTAAACCAACAAAAGTAAGGAAGGATAAAAATGGTCACTTCATATTCGTTAAGGGTAATACTTCATATGATGAGATTTCAATGATTAATATCTATGTACCCAACCAGAATGTGCATCAATTTATAAGAGAAACTCTAACAGACATGAGCCACTTGATTTCCTCCAGCTTCAAAATAGTCAGAGATTTCAACACTCCTTTGGCAGTGTTGGATTGATCCTCCAATAAGAAGCTGAGCATAGAAATTTTAGATTTAAACCTAACAAACCAACATTTGGATTTAGCAGACATCTACAGAACATTTCATCCCAACAAAACTGAATACACATACTTCTCATCAGCCCACAGAACTTACTCCAAAATCGATCACAACGTAGGTCACAACTCTAACCTCAGGACATTTAAAAGAATAGAAATTATTCCTTGCATCTTCTTGGACCACCATGGAATAAAAGTTGAGCTCAGTAACAACAGGAATCTGCATACTCTACAAAAACATGGAAGTTAAACAACCTTATGTTGAATGATAGCTGGGTCAGAGATGAGATCAAGAATGAAATTGGCAAAGTTTTGGAACAAAACGACAATGAAGACACGAATTATCAGAACCTCTGGGATACTACAAAGGCAGTCCTACAAGGGAAATTTATAGCACTGCAAGCCTTCTTCAAGAGAACGGAAAGAGAGGAAGTTAACTACTCAATGGGACATCTCAAGCGACTGGAAAAGGAAGAACATTCCAACCCCAAACCCAGTAGAAGAAAAGAAATAACCAAAATCAGAGCAGAATTAAATGAAATTGAAAACAAAAGAATTATAC
The DNA here is from genome assembly GCF_027406575.1 of Nycticebus coucang. Classification (NCBI taxonomy): domain Eukaryota; kingdom Metazoa; phylum Chordata; class Mammalia; order Primates; family Lorisidae; genus Nycticebus; species Nycticebus coucang. The sequence continues at coordinate 51,289,936 of NC_069784.1, read as the reverse complement.
AACAGATCAATAAATCAAAAAGTTGATTTTTTGAAAAGGTCAATAAAATAGATAAACCTTTGGCCAACCTAATCAGGAAAAAAAGAGTAAAATCTCTAATCTCATCAATCAGAAATGACAAAGAAGAAATAACAATAGACTCCTCAGAAATTCAAAAAATCCTCAATGAATATTACTTTATTCTCAGAAATATGAAAATCTGAAAATATGAAATTCTCAGAAACTTTATTCCCAGAAATATGAAAATCTGAAAGAAATTGACCAATACTTGGAAGCACACCACCTTTCAAAACTTAGCCAGAATCAAGTGGAAATGTTGAACAGGCTCATATCAAGTTCTGAAATAGCATCAACCACACAAAACCTCCCTAAAAAGAAAAGCCCAGGACCAGATCAATTCACGTCAGTATTCTACCAATCCTTTAAAGAGGAATTAGTACCTCTATTACTCAACCTGTTCCAAAAGGTAGAAAAAGAAGGAAGACTACCTAACACGTTCTATGAAGCAAACATCACCCTGATCCCCAAACCAGGAAAAGACCCAACAAGAAAATAAAATTATAGACCAATATCACTAATGAACATAGATGCAAAAATATTCAACAAGATCCTAATAAACAGAATCCAACAACACATCAAACAAATTATACATCATGACCAAGTGGGTTTAATCCCAGTGTCTCAAGGCTGGTTAAATATCCATTAATCAATAACTATAATTCAGCACATAAACAAATTAAAAAACAAAGACCATATGATTCTCTCAATTGATGCAGAAAAAGCTTTTGATAATATCCAGCATCCCTTCATGATCAGAACACTTAAGAAAATTGGTATAGCAGGGACATTTCTTAAACTGATAGAGGCCATCTACAGCAAACCCACAGCTAATATCATATTGAATGGAGTTAAATTGAAATCATTTCCACTTAGATCGGGAACCAGACAAGGCTGCCCATTGTCTCCATTGCTCTTTAATATTGTAATGGAAGTTTTAGCCACTGAAATTAGGGAAGAAAAGGCGATCAAGAGTATCCATATAGGGTCAAAAGAGATCAAACTGTCGCTCTTCACACATGATATGATTGTATATCTGGAAAACACCAGAGATTCTACTACAAAACTCTTAGAAGTGATCAAGGAATACAGAAGTGTCTCAGGTTACAATATCAACATTCATAAATTGGTAGCCTTTATATATACCAAAAGAAGTCAAGTTGAAAAATCAGTTAAGGACTCTATTCCTTTCACAGTAGTGCCAAAGAAGATGAAATATTTGGGAGTTTATCTAACAAAAGACGTGAAAGATCTCTATAAAGAGAACTATGAAACTCTAAGAAAAGAAATAGCTGAAAATGTTAACAAATGGAAAAATATACCATGCTCATGGCTGGGAAGAATCAACATTGTTAAAATGTCCATACTACCCAAAGCAATATATAATTTTAACACAATCCCTATTAAAGCTCTACTGTCATACATTAAAGACCTTGAAAAAATAATACTTTGTTTTATATGGAATCAGAAAAAACCTCCAATAGCCAAAACATTACTCAGAAATAAAAACAAAGCAGGAGGAATCACACTACCAGACCTCAGACTATACTACAAATCGATAGTGATCAAAACAGCATGGTACTGGCACAAAAACAGAGAGGTAAATGTCTGGAACAGAATAGAGAACTAAGAGATGAATCCAGCTACTTACTGTTATTTAATCTTTGACAAGACAATTAAAAACATTCAGTGGGGAAAAGATTCCCTATTTAGCAAATGGTGCTGGGCGAACTGGCTGGCAACCTGCAGAAGACTGAAACTGGACCCACACCTTTCACCATTAACTAAGATAGACTCTCACTGGATTAAAGATTTAAACTTAAGACATGAAACTATAAAAATACTAGAAGAGAGTGCATGGAAAACCCTTGAAGAAATCAGTCTGGGTGAGTATTTTATGAGGAGGACCCCTGGGCAATTGAAGCAGCTTCAAAAATACACTACTGGGACCTGATCAAACTAAAAAGCTTCTGCACAGCCAAGAACACAGTAAGTAAAGCAAGCCAACAGCCCTCAGAATGAGAGAAGATATTTGCAGGTTATGTCTCCGACAAAGGTTTAATAACCAGAATCCACAGAGAACTCAAATGTATAAGCAAGAAAAGAACAAGTGATCCCATCGCAGGCTGGGCAAGGGATTTGAAGAGAAACTTCTCTCAAGATGACAGGCGCGTGGCCTACAGACATATGAAAAAAATGCTTATCATCTTTAATCATCAGAGAAATGCAAATCAAAACTACTTTGAGATATCATCTAACTCCAGTAAGATTAACCTATATCACAAAATCCCAAGACCAGAGATGTTGGCGTGGATGTGGAGAAAAGGGAACACTTCTACACTGCTGGTGGGAATGCAAATTAATACATTCCTTTTGGAAAGATACATGGAGAACACTTAGAGATGTAAAAATAGACCTGCCATTCAATCCTATAATTCCTCTACTAGGCATATACCCAGAAGACCAAAAATCACATCATAACAAAGATATTTGTACCAGAATGTTTGTTGCAGCCCTATTCATAATCTCTAAATCATGGAAAAAGCCCAAGTGCCCATCCATCCATGAATGTGTTAATAAATCGTGGTATATGTACACCATGGAATATTATGCAGCCTTAAAGAAAGATGGAGACTTTACCTCTTTCATGTTTACCTGGATGGAGCTGGAACATATTCTTCTTAGTAAAGTATCTAAAGAATGGAAGAAAAAGTATCCAATGTACTCAGCCCTACTATGAATCTAATGTATGGCTTTCACATGAAAGCTATAACCCAGTTACAACCTAAGAATAGGGGGAAGGGGAAAAGGGAGGGGGAGGGAAGAGGGAGGTGGGCAGAAGGAGGGGCATTGGTGGGATTACACCTGCAGTGCATCTTACAAGGGTATATTGGAAACTTAGTAAACGTGGAATGTAAATGTCTTAGCACAATAACTAAGAAAATGCCAGGAAGACTATGTTAACCACTGTGATGAAAATGTGTCAAACAGTCTATGAAACTAGTGTATGGTGCCCCATGATCACATTAATGTACACAGCTATGATTTAATAAAATAAATTTAAAAAATACAATATTAAAGAGCAATGGAGACAATGGGTAACCTTGCCTGGTTCCTGATCTAAGTGGAAATGATTTGAATTTAACTCCATTCAATATAATATTGGCTGTGGGTTTGCTGTAGATGGCCTCTATCAGTTTAGAAAATGTCCCTTCTATACCAATTTTCTTAAGTGTTCTGATCATGAAGGGATGCTGGATATTATCAAAAGCTTTTTCTGCATCAACTGAGAGAATCATATGGTCTTTGCTTTTTAATTTGTTTATGTGCTGAATTATATTTATATATTTATGTATATTGAACCACCCTTGAGACCGTGGGATAAATCCGAATTGGTCATGATGTGTAATTTGTTCCATGTGCTGCTGGATTCTGTTTGTTAGGATCTTGTTGAATATTTTTGCATCTGTATTCATTAGTGATATTGATCTTTAATTTTCTTTTCTTGTTGGGTCTTTTCCTGGTTTGGGGTTCAGGGTGATGTTTGCTTCATAGAATGTGTTGGGTAGTCTTCCTTCTTTTTCTATCTTTTGGAACAGGTTCAGTAATAGAGGTACTAATCCCTCTTTAAAGGTTTGGTAGAATTCTGACGTGAAGCCATCTGGTCCTGGGCTTTTCTTTTTAGGTAGATTTTGTATGATTGATGCTATTTCAGAACTTGATATAGGCCTGTTCAACATTTCCACTTGATTCTGGCTAAGACTTGGAAGGTGATGTGCTTCTAAGTATTGGTCAATTTCCTTCAGATTTTCATATTTCTGAGAATAAAGTTTCTTGTAATATTCATTAAGGATTTTTTGAATTTCTGAGGAGTCCGTTGTTATTTCTTCTTTGTCGTTTCTGATTGATGAAATTAGAGATTTTACTGTTTTTTTCCTGGTTATATTAGCCAAAGGTTTATCTATTTTATTGACCTTTTCAAAAAATCAACTTTTTGATTTATTGATCTGTTGTATAATTCTTTTGTTTTCAATTTCATTTACTTCTGCTCTGATTTTAGTTATTTCTTTTCTTCTCCTGGGTTTGGGGTTGGAATGTTCTTCCTTTTCCAGTTGCTTGTGATGTCCCATTAATTTGTCAACTTCCTCTTTTACTGTTCTCTTGAGGAAGGCTTGCAGTGCTATAAATTTCCTTCTTAGGTCTGCCTTTGTGGTATCCCAGAGGTTCTGATAATTCGTGTCTTCATTGTCGTTTTGTTCCAAAACTTTGCCAATTTCATTCTTGATCTCATCTCTGACCCAGCTATCATTCAACATAAGGTTGTTTAATTTCCATGTTCTTGTATGAGTATGCAGATTCCTGTTGTTACTGAGTTCAACTTTTATTCCATGGTGTTCCAAGAAGATGCAAGGAATAATTTCTATTCCTTTAAATTTCCTGAGGTTAGACTTGTGACCTAAGAAGTGATAGATTTTGGAGTATGTTTTGTAGGCTGATGAGAAGTATGTGTATTCAGTTTTGTTGGGATGAAATGTTCTGTAGATGTCTGCTAAATCCAAATATTGAATGGTTGTGGTTTAATCTAAAATATCTTTGCTCAGCTTCTTCTTGGAGGATCTATCCAACACTGCCAAAGGATTGTTAAAATCTCCAACTATTATGGAGCTGGAGGAAATCAAGTTTCTTGTGTCTGTTAGTTTCTATTACAAATTGAGTTGCATTCTGGTTGTGTGCATAGATATTAATAATTGAAATCTCATCTTATTGAGTATTACCCTTGAGAAATGTGAAGTGACCATTCTTATCCTTCCTTACTTTTGTTCATTTAAAACCGATTTTATGTGCAAATACAATTGCAACAGCTGCTTTTTTCTAATTTCCAATTGCCTAAAATATGGATGACCATCCTTTCACCCTAAGTCTATCTTTATCTTTTAAGGTAAGATGAGATTCTTGTATGCAGCCAATATCAGGCCAGAGATATCTGGTTTGGTATCCATTCAGCCAACCCGTGCCTCTTTAGAGGACAATTTAAGCCATTCACATTAATGGAGAATATTGATAAGTCTGGTAAAATTGAGTTTTTCAAAAGTGCAGTGGACATTTTTAATTCTTTCACCACTGTGGAAATTGGAGTTCGATCAAAAGTTTCTGAGTGAGTTTACTTTTGTGGTAGAGGGTTGGGCTGGGCATTATGGAGGATAGGTCTGAGAATATCCTGAAGAGTTGATTTGGTTATGGCTAATTTCTTCAACATGTGAATGTCATTAAAGTATTTAATTTCTCCATCATAAATGAAACTCAGTTTAGCTGCATACAGGATCTGGAGTTGAAAGTTATTTTGTTTTTAGCAGATTAAAAGTCAATGACCACCCTCTCCTGGCTTGAAAGGTTTCAGCAGTGAGATCTGCAGTCATTCTAATATTCTTCCCTTTGTAGGTTATGGTTTTCTTACATCTGTCTACTTTCAGAATTTTCTCCTTCATATTAACTTTAGTGAAGTTAATTATGATGTGCCTGGGGGATGTCTTATTCAAGTTGAGTCTTGCTGGAGTTCTGAAACTGTCTGCTATCTGAATTTCAGAATCTCTTGGCATGTCTGGAAAATTCTCTTTCATAATTTCATAGAGAAGAGCCTCTGTGCCTTGTGGGGACCTTCATTGCTTTCTGGGATTCTAATGAGGCAGATATTAGCCTTCTTCGAATTATCTCAGCACTCTCTGAGAGAATGATCCATTTTTGCTCTCCATTTCTCTTCCTCTTTGAGAGTTTGAAAGTGTTCAAAAGCTTTGTCTTCAAGGTCAGATATCCTTTCTTCTGCTTGCTCCATTCTGTTACTGAGGGATTCTACTGTATTTTTCAGATCTTTGAGGGCTGCAAATTCTTGCTTCAATGTGTCAAAATTTTTGGTGGTTTTGTCTTTAAATTCGTTGAATTCTTGAGACAACTTTTGAATTGCTCCTTGAATTTCTAATTCCAACTTTTCCTCCATTCTATTAATCTTGTTTGCAATACAAATTTTAAATTTGATTTCTGACATCTCAGCCATCTGTTAAAGAATGGGATCTTCAGTTCCATCTGCCATATCTTACTTTGGGGGGATTGATCTACTCTGGTTATTCATGTTACGAGAATTTTTCCACTGATTCCACCCCATGATTATTTTACACCATTTGATTAAATGAGTGGATAAAGAAAAGTTGGGTTCAGGATCCAGGAGTAGTGATTAACCAGCCCTTTGCCCAAAAGCTGGGACTGATGTCTGTACCTTTTCCCCTGGAGCTTTGCTGAGAACCTGTACAGTGCTACGGCCTGAGAAACTGGGAGCCTGCTTAGTGTGATGGGGCTAAGTGGCTCTGTCTTGTCTTCAGCTGGTCTCTGTCTAACCCTAGTGAAACAGTTACTCTGGGTTGAAGTCTTAGCTGTGGAGAAATACCAGCAATTAAGTCAACTTGCCCCCCACAGGCAGCAATTGGAAAAGGAAAATCAAACCTTCCTACAACCACACACACCCATGGCACAACTTGGATAATCAGGCGATTGGCTCAGTTCAAAAGGTCCAAATCAATTGTCTCAGTCAGCACCTGTCTCAGGTGGGAGAGTTTAAAAGGTCTCTGGCAACTAGATAGCAGGGATCTGCTGACAACTCAAATATGAGTTGCTCTGGTGCTCCATGAGGTCAGGAGCACCCATCCAGCAAATAGATTCATCTGGGAACGTTGCTGCCTCCTTCCCCACCTTGCACCTCTGTCACACGCAGTCACTTATAACCCTGCAGGGCTGTGACCCAGTTGCCTCCAATTAGCAGATACTCCAGTGGTTTCCACCTGCCTGAATTACAAGGAAATCTATGTCTCCTTTGTCAGGCTGCTGCTCTCTGCCACTATCTGGCAGGGGGAGGTGAGGCCTGACAAGCTTGGGCACTTGATGGAGGCTGGGCTGTTCACTCAGTTCCAGCCCCACCCCTGCTTGATGTTACTGACAGGACAGAACAACTTTGTGGAATTTGTTTCTGTCCCAGCTAAATTCCCCTGTAGAAGAGAAGCTGTTTTGAGTTCACAGAACCTGCGCCCCAGGCCCTGTTTTTGCTGCTGGTGGTTTGTATTCGCATCACAGGTAGCTGTGAGTTCTAGCCTCCTGCCCTCCTTTGTCTAGGCTAATGATTCCCTGAGGCCGGGTGCATTTTAGGCTCAGTAAAGCGGTCCTCTGGGTCAGCCCCACCCTGGGATTCTGCCAGCACTGTGTGTGCGTTTTCTAGTCCCCATGCTCCACCCAGGCCGGTATCGCCTCACGCAAACCCTTTACTCATGGGGCCTGTATTTCCATTCCAGATCCGTTCCACTGGTGGTTGCCACCTGAGAAGATGCCTGGCCTCCTCTGGTTGCCCAGAGAGGCAGGGGATGTAACTCCAGAATATCCAGGGGTGAGTCCTGTTGTTGCCAAAAATGGCTGCTGCTCTGTGCCTCAGGGCAGCACCACTCTGGCATGGTTCCCTCTCAGCTGACTGTCCTCTCCTCACTCCCCTGCCACAGAATCAGCCCTGGCCAGCATTAGTTCATGCCCTGTCCACACCTCTCAAGAAAACACCCAAGAGTCTGGACTCTTGGGGGACAGGCCTCCAGACCTCAGAATGAGAGTGGAGGGGAGTCCTGGGAGCTCAGAATTGCAGGTAGAGAATATATACAATTTTACACAGTTTTATGCCTGGCAGGAGAACGCCATGGCACTGTAGTAGGGGAAATAGGTCCAGTTTTTAGGGGGTCTCTCCCATGGAGTATAATGGGAGGACTTTTGAACTCTGCTCATTTGTTTATGGGGTACTCCAAGCTGTTGTTATGGGGGAGGTGATGGATTTTTTATCCTTTGTTTGTATCCTTGGGGTCGCAGCTCAGCTCAGCAGGGTTGATGTGCGTTCTTCAATGTTCTCTCTTGGAACAGATCTAATCCACCAGGTTACATGCTAAATTTCTGTCCTTTAACTCTTCTTGTGGACGGGAGCCTGTGTGAAAAGCTAGCTTTAGTTAGCCATCTTACCTCTGCTCTTCCAACTTATTTGTTTTTTATTTAATTTTGTTTATTTCTTTTCTTCTGCTAGGTTTATGATTGGACAGCTCTACCTTTCCCATTTCCTTGAGATGCTTCATTAGGTTTTTCATGTGCTGTCTTTGTGTTTTTTGGATATAGGCATCTAATGTGATAATTTTCCCTCTTAGGTCTGCTTTTGCAGTATCCCATTGGTTTTGTTAGCTTGTGACTTCATTATTGTTTTGTTCAAGGAATTTAATAATTTCTTCCTTTATCTTTTCCTTGACCCAACTGTCTTTGAACATAAGGTTGTTTAGTTTCTATGCCTTTTTGTGGGGATCAAAATTTATGTTGGAACTGAGTTCTACCTTTATTGCCTGTGGTCTGAGAAGATAAAAGGTGTAATATCAACTATTTTAATTTTGTTGAGATTTGATTTGTGTCCTAGGATATGATCTACTTTGGAGTATGTTCCATGGGCTGAAGAGAAGAACATATATTCCTTAGCTTTGGGATGGTGTATATGTCTATTAAGCCTGTGTGTTTTAGGGTCACATTTAAGTCCTTTGTTTCTTTATTCAGTCTCTGTTTAGAGGATCTTGTCAGTTCAGTCAGGGGAGTGTTAAAGTTCTCAGCTATTATGGTGTTGCAGAATATCATATCATATTGTTCAGACAAATTAAGGTCCATTTCATAAATCTGGGAGCATTTAAGTTGGGTGCATAAATATTTAGAATTGAAATATCCTGTTTTCGTATTGTTTGTTCCCTTGACCAATATGAAGTGACTATCTTTGTTTTTCTTAACTTTAGTTGCTTTAAATCCACTTGTATCTGAAAATAAAATTGTGACATGTCCTTTCTTCTGATTTCCATTTGCCTGAAACATTGTTTTCCAACACTTCACCCTGAGTCTTATTTTGTCCTTCAAAGTTAGGTGTGTTTCCTGGAGACAGAATATAGATGGCTTGTGTTTTTTAAATCCCATCAGCCATCCTGTACCCTTCAGTGCACAATTCAAACCATTTACATTTATTGAGAGAATTGATAAGTATGGTGGAGTTCTGTTCATCTTCTTTTGTGAAAATCTGTTGCTTAGTTTTATTTCTTGTGCCATCGTGGAAGCTAGGTTTTGCCCTTTAGTTTCTGGGTGGTTACTTGCTAGTGGCCTTTCCTGATCATCAGTGTGGAGAACAGGTCTGAGTATTTCCTGAAGAGTTGGTCTTCTTGTGGTGAAATTCCTCAATCTTTGCATGTCAGTGAAAGATATGATTTCTCCATCAAGTTTGAAGCTTGTTTATCAGGATACAGAATTCTGGGCTGAAATTTGTTTAAGCAGCTTAAAGGTAGATGACCATTCTCTTCTGGTTTGAAAAGCTTCAGCTGTCACCTTGATGGAAATGCCCTTGTATGTCAACTGGTACTTACTCCTTGTTGCTTGCACAATTTTCTTTTTTGTCTTGACTTTGGACAGGTTCATTACAATCTGTCTTGGAGATGCTATATTTGTGTTGAGATGACCTGGGGTTCAATATTCCTCTGAAAAGAGTGTGTTGGAATCTTCGGTGATGCTTGGGAAATTTTCATTTATGATATCCTCCAGTAGGGCTTCCATTTCTTTGAGGTATTTTTTTCCCCTTTAGGGATATCTATAATTCATATGTTTGAAAGCTCCATGAAGCGCTCAAATTGAGTGAACTCTCTGCTTTCTCTTTTTTTTTTTTTTTTTGGCCAGGGCTGGGTTTGAACCCACCACCTCTGGCATATGGGACCAGTGTCCTACCCCTTTGAGCCACAGGCGCTGCCCTCTGCTTTCTCTTTTTATCAGCCTTCCTCTTTAACTGCCTGGATTAGCTCAATAATGAAGGGCATGGTTTTCTGCACCCCAGAAAGGTGGCTTTGTCTCATATGCACTCCTCGAGGTATGGGAGGCCCTAAGAAGGGAAAATTCCATTCATGATCATAAGTGAGACTCAGGGGTTAATTCCTCCCTGCTTGCTAAAACAGCAGAGATGCAGGGGTTAATCCTCCCTGCTTGCTGAAAAGGCCTTGAGAAATATTTCCCTGAGGTCCCTGCCAAGTTGTAGCTGGAGATTTAGCACCCGTCTGGAGCTGAACTGTTACTCTTCATTCCCTAACTTCAAATTACACAAAAGTTTCATTTAAGCTGTTAGGGAGGTGGGTGAACAGAACAGACAGCCTGGTGTCCTTGTAGTTTATCTTTATGTTGAACACTCCAGACTTAGAAATGATGTGTATGTACTTTGTAACATTTATGCTGAGGAGAAATTTTTATGGCAGTCTCAACTAGTGCTTTTGTTCTTTATTCTTACTTATTCTTATCTGACAAATTTGAATATATAATACAGTGAATAAAGATGAACAATCGCTGAAGGACTGAACGAGCCTCCAGTCTTCCCTTAATAAATAATTCATTCCATCTGCAGTAATACCTCTGTGTCATTGATTGGGCTAGCCGACAGCAACACAAGAGGCTTATCCTGTGGCTCTGAGATTGTTTCTTCTCCATGATCCAGTCTGTTATTGATTCTTTCTACTGCATCTTTAAGTTCTTTGAATGACTCCTTCACTTCTTTAAGCTCTGATATATCCTTTCTAATATCTCCTTGTTTTCATTCATCATTCAGGTCAGTTTTTAAATTTATTTTTTGTTATTCTGCACTTTTCCTTCAATTTCCTTCATTGTTTTTGCCATCCATATTTTAAATCCCCTTTCTGTAAATTTCATAAATTCTTTATAGGTGGAATCTTCTGCAGCAGCTACCTCATGATCCCTTGCAGGGTGGGTGATATGTTCTGATTTTTCATGTTGCCAAAAATATTCTGTTGTTTCCTTGTCATGAGTGTTTACTTCTTGTTCACATCTTTCCCCTACTTTTTCCTTTCACTTCCTCCTTCTCTTAAATTACCTTGTCTCTTTGATTAGGTGTTGAAGTGTCCTTTTGGAATAGGGCCACTAAGTAAGAGATGAGTAAAGAAAGAGAAGGGAGAAAGGAAACAAAAAGCAAAAAGGGGGTGGTGGTGGTAAAAGGAAAACACTGAAAAAAAAAAAAGGAGAGAAGAAGAACAGAAAGAGATGGGAGTAATAGTGGTGTTCAGCAGGATACTTTGACCCACACCCAAATTCCAGGCCTCTGAGGGGATAGGGTGGGTGGGTCCCTTGAGGTCAAGAGCTCCTTACAAGCCTGAGCAAAAAGAAGACCACACCTCCGCCAAATATTGTAAAAAAAATCAGTAGTATGTTGCAGTAGGACCTACCAACACTTTCCTTCCAAAGGCTGAGCTTTAAGGATACCCTTGACCCAGGCCGATGCTGTGGGCCTCCTTGAGCCAGGCCAATGCTGTGGGACTCAAACCCAGGCGTCAGCTTGAGGCTCTGTCACATAAATGGAATACTGAATGAAATGGAATAAAACAGATCTGATAAAAAGAAAAAGAATAATAATAAAAGTATATGAAGAAAATTGAAAATAAAATTATATAAGATGCTAAGAAAGGGAAAATCTTAGCTGTTGTTTGAGATCTTTGTGTGTAAAAGATAAGAAAAGTATAAAAATCTCTACAAAAAGGGAGAGAAAGAAGGAAAATGAAAAGGAAAGAAATAATGAAAGGGATAGAAAATCCATAGTAAAAATGGAGCCCTTACTATTGAAGATAGTAAAAATGGAAAAAAAAAAAAAATACAAAGCAACAACAACAAAAACTTAGGGTGAAAAAATTGAAAAAAGAAAGAATAAAATAAGCAAAAAACCATAGCAAAAATGGAACTCTTACTATTGAAGGAAGTAAAAATGAAGAAATAAAAATACAGCAAACAAAAAAAACCCTAGGGGGAAAAAAACGTATAAAGGAAAAATGTATATATATTGCAATCAATATATTATGTGGACATCAGGTGGTGCTCTGGGGTTAGTAAACAGTAATGATGCCATGGATTCTGCTGTATAAGATGGGGGCCAGAAACCACTATGTATTTGCTGAGGAGACCTGTTTCCGTCTTCCTGATTTATTTGCCCTCAGTCCTTGAAAACGTAGGAGCCTGACGCTTTTGCCAGACCGCTCAGAGACAAGACTCAACATTTCCTATCCATGCCCCTTGGCCACAAAGCAGCTTTCCTGGGGGACAGGATCTGCCCAACCTCCCCGAAGGGTGGCTGCCCAGCTCAGTGGGTGTGCCAGATCTGGACTTGCCCTAGGACCCTGTGGGCCTGTTTCTCCTGGACAGCCCTCCCACAATGACACTGCCCTGTCAGCAGTCTAATGATGAGAACTCTACCCCCACTTAGTGGTTCAATCCCACTGCTAGGCACTGTTCAAGTTCACTTGCTTGCTTAAGCTCTCGGAAGGTAGCTCTGGTGTGTATTCAAATAAAAAATAAGTAAATAAATAAATAAAACGAGTCTCTAACTCACCACCAGAGGGCCAGCCAGGCTCTACTGGCACCCAACCAAGCACTCACCATCTGTGCTGGCCTTCCGCTGCTCCTGATCTCCTCGCTGGCTCCTAGAGTCTCCTACTGTTTCTCTGTGCCCCCAAACTGACGATTTTGGGCAGTACACCCAGCCAGAGGTAGCTGGAGTCCTCTCTCCCTTGTTTCACCATGAGTGGCTACTCAAGAGATGTCTTTAGTCCGACATCTTGCTCCTGACCCCAATCTGTATCTTTTAAGTGGGGGCATTTACACAATTTCCATTCAAAGTTAACATCATGTTGATTGTTACTTAGCAGCTTTGCATTTCCAATTGTGTTACTGTTTTACAAGAGCTGTGAGTTTTTTACTTTTGAGTGTTCTTATAATGGTGAGTGTCGACATTTTGTTTTGACATTTAAACCCCCATTAAACATTTTTCATAGGGTCAATCTGGTGGCAACAAATTTCCTCAGTGTTTGCTTGTCTGGGAAAAAATTTATTTTTCTTTAAGTTTTCCTTCAAAACTTAGGTTTGCAACATAACAAATTCTTGGCTGATACTTTCATAAGACTAAAAATAGGATCTCAGTCCCTCTGGCTTGCAAGGTTTCTGTTGAAAAGTTTGGTGTTAGTATGTAGTTTGATGGGCTTTTCTTTCTTTTCTCAATGCTAATTGGATTTTATGCTTCAGGTTGACCATGTGTAGTCTGATGACTATAGCTAGGCAATGTCTCTTTTTGGGGGGTGAGCAATATCTTTTTTGCCTTAAATCTCTAGGTATTCTTTGAACTTTTTATATCTGGATATCTAAATCTCTAAGATCAGGGAAATTTTCCTCTATTTTTCTCTCAAACAGGTTTTTAAAACTATTTGTTTTTTATTCTTCTCCCTCAGAAATACCTATGTTTCTTAGGTTTGCATTTTTACATCATTTCATATTTCCTGGATATTGTGAAATTCTGGCCTCAAGCAATCCTCCCACCTTACTTCTTTGAAAGTGTGCTCATTTCTTTTAATTAATTTTTATTTCAGTCTGACAGGGTTAATTCAAAAGCCTTTTCTTTAAGCTCTGAATTGTTTTCCTCTGCTTGGTTTAGTCTATTGTTAAATCTTTCCCTAGTATTTTATACTTCCCTTAATGAATCTTTCATTTCCAGATGTTCTGGGATTTTAAAATATATTTATCTCTTTAGTAATTTTTTTGTTCATGTCCTGAATGTTTTCTGGTTTATTTGTGCTAGTGTTCAACTTTCTCTTAGCTCTTACTGAGCTTACCTGCAATCCATATTTGAACTGTTTATCTGTCATTTCAAAATTTTCCTTTTGTTTGGAAACCGTTGCTAGAGAACATGATCATTTGGTGGGTGTCAAAACAGACTGCTTTTTCATATTGCCAGAGTTCTTATGATTGTTCTTTCTTATCTATAGAAACTTTCACTACTTATTTTTGAATTTACTTTCATTAGGAATAGGACATTTTCTTTTTTGTTATTTTATTTTATTTTTCTACCTTGAGAGGGCAAACATATTGTATGTTATATTTGGCTGTTCAGCTTTGATTTGGGCTTCTTTAGGGGGCTAAGGCTCTGTGTGAGTTCCTTTGTGCAATGGCTTTCTCAGATGCTAATTGTAGTAGAGAGGTCCTGGGAATATGAGTAGGCTCACTACCTTCCGCAGTACTGCAACTGCAGCGGTCTCATGAAGCCTATCGTGTTCTCCAGCACCATGCTCATCTGACAAGTATTAAATACAGTCCTGGATTTCAACCTCCAGGGCAATTAGGTGGCACTTGTGGATAAGAGCCAGCTCTAGCAGAACTGGTGGATAGGGATTGGACTTTGTTTATGTTGAGGGATTCTTTGTTGGCTCAGGCAATGGACTAGTCTGTATTTAGGAAAGTGATCCACTTCCCTAGCACGTCCTTATCCTGGGGATCTTGATTCTCAGATCAATCAAATCTCTATCATCTATCTACAGGTTATATTGCTGAGATCTGTAGAAACACCTGACAGCTTTCTGCCTAAGTGGCTTTGCAGCAGAGCCTCTTCCCTCAGCTCAAAACAAATAGCTTTGTGATTCATCTCTTTTCCTATGTAGGGAGCACTGCTGCTGTGTAGAGAGGGAGAGGTGTGTGGCAATGTGCAGGTTATTATCCACTGTGGTGTTGTTGACAATTTGGGTTGGCTAGAACTCTGAATCCTGGAGCAGTATTCAGTTGCCAGTACTAGTGGACTAGGTTAGTTAATTTCCAAGCCCCAGGCCCCTATATGGCATGCTTGAGTCGTGGGGTGGGGTTGGTGAAAGGCTCCAGACCCAAAGATAAACATCATTCTGAGGCATGAGATGAAAGGAAGGCAGAGTCCCGTTATGTGCAATCAAAGTAGCTTTATTCCACCTGGGATGCAGTTGGCGTGAGATCCCTGACTGGGGAGAAATCCACACATGGACTATGGTGGACGGATATTTAAAGGGTTAGGAAAGCCAGGATTGGTCCATCGACCACTTCTTAGGAGGGACATACACTCCGTTCTTGTGTGGGTTACCTTTACCTAGGCAGGTGGGTGGGGAAAGTTTAGGGAGAACTGGATAGGTCCATTCATTATTTCCTGGGAGGGACATGCTTCCCAGGAAAGGGATCCTGGGCAGGTCAGTGATCTGATTCTATTGGGTGTGGGGAGGGGTATCAGACTGAGACTGTGCTGGCAAACTGGTCCTCAGGCTTCCCTGGGTTCAGGCACTAGGTATGATAGGGAGGGGCTAGATGATCTCATCCAGAAGAATGCTCTGGCAAGAGAAGGCAGGTGTACTGTAAGCCTACCACTGGACAGGGTGGCCCCGTCTTGGCAAGATTAGCAAAAGCAGGCAGCTGTGGGGTAGGTGGGCAGTTGTGGGATGTGGAACCCACTTATACCTCGTTCCCTGAGAAGTAGCTGTGGTTTCTGTCCTTTGGGAGTGTGAAAGCACTGATACCCAGCTCCCTTCCTGGTCTGGAGACAACAGAGGAGGCAGCTCAAACTGCTGTGAGCTGGACTTCCACAGTAGCCACCAGGATGCTGCTGAAATTTGTGCCACAGACTTGCCTCCAGGGAGGGCTGGCTCCCCCCAGTAGAAGCAGGCAGTTGAGGGCCTGTAAACTGCTCAACCCTCCCTCCTTCAGGAGGGGCAGTAGTTTTTGTCCTTAGGGTGCATGAAAGTGCCTAGATTCCTAGTTTCCTCCCTGGCCCAACAGCAGCAGAGGTGTCAGAGGCAGCTCAAACTGGAGGCTGGGCTCCAACAATGGCTGTGTGCTCCTGCTGAACTAGTGAGATATGGGTGTGGCAGTTTTGGCACTGATTTGTCTCCAGGGAAATAGTAATATATATGTGTGTGTGTGTATATATATATAATATATAATAAAATATTATATTTTTTTTAAAAGGAGATACTTCCATTCATGACAACCTTGAGAGCATTATGCTAAGTAAATAAGCCAGACACAGATATAAAAATCCTGCATTATCACACATAGGTAAGATCTAGGAAAAAGGTAGAATACATAGAAGCAGAGAACAGAATAGTATTACCAAGGGAGGGGGAGAAAATGGAGACATGTAAGTCTATGTGTGCAAACTTGTGATTATGGAGGACAAATAAGTCTAGAGATCTAATCTTAGAGCAGATGACTATAGTTAATAATACTTACTGTAGATTTTAAATTTGCTGAGAGTAAATGTTAGGTGTTCTTACCACACAAAAAAAGAGGTAACCATGGGAGGTAATGGATGTGTTAAACTACTTACTTGTGCTTGAGGAATAATACCCCAAAATATGCTGCTTTGACATGATGAACTAAAGAAGCAGTCTCAAGTTCTTGCCCTTAACTTTCTCCTGTTTCCATCTCTCTGATCCTCTTTCTTTTCCAAATATCTGGGAGGGACTCTTTCTGGAATTTTTTTATTGAACTAAGAAAACTTTCCAAAAGAAATACAATTGTCTCACAACCACCTCCCTAGGAATTTCATCAAATAATCAGAAAAAACAACCACCAGAGAAGAGATGAAACCAGAAGTTATCACCATGTCCTGACCAACTTTTCATCTATTCTTCTAAGCACAGTTCCAAGATATTACCTGGGGGAATTTACATATGATCTAGCAATTCCACTTCTGGATATATACCCATAAGAATTAAAAGCAGGGACATGAGCAGGTATTTGTATACTCAATGTTCACAGAAGCATTACTCATGTAAAGGAAAGTAAAAATCCCCCAGCCCTCTACCCTACCCACCCACCCAAACTCCTACTACAAAGAGAAGGTCAAACTTGGGGCTGAGTCATGCAACATCTCTTTTCAAGTGAGTAGCTGTTACATGAGTCAGCAAAATCCCTAAGGAAAAGTGTATGGTGCCCCATGATCATACTAATGTACACAGGTATGATTCAATAAAAATAAAAAATAAAAAAAAAGGCCTCAGGCATCTACAAGGACTGCCCCCACAGATCAGACATAAAGAAATTCTGTGTGGCTTCCCATAAGGACATGTCTACTGTAACTTTAAGTGTGCAGGCTAATTCTAGCTCCTAAAACTAAAGTCTGTTCAATTCCACATTAATTACGGGGATTCCATGCTTATCTTTCCTGGTGCAGAACAAAGACAAGAAAAGATCAATCATTCCTCCACCCACTCAGAGATGTCCTCGTATTTGATTCTTCCTTGCCTCTCTTTTTCACTTTGTTCACCTTATCTTATGTAAAATGTAGATTTCCCATGTACTAAGGTCTCACAAGAATGTAACCATTTGTCTTACTGCCTACCTGCACCTTCTCCTACATACATGTCCCCCTCTCCCAGGAAATGTATAAATATTAAACCCTTTGAATGCCTCTTTGGAAACACAAATGAATCTACAGCTTACATTTTTCCTGGACACACCCTAAAGCTGGCTTAATAAACCTAGACTGATTGAAATCCTTGTCTCAGTCACTCATTTTGGGTTATTGATCACCAAAGGCAAAAGGTGCTTGGAAATAACTCTAGAGTTCATCTGCAAATGAACAGTTAGACACGATATGGTATAGAGACATATAGACACTGAAATATGACTTAGCCTTACAAAAGAAAGATACTCCAAGACACAGAAGACACAGCACATCGTAGGTAAACTCTAAAGACATGGTTCTAGGCAAAATAAGCCATTTACAAAGAGACAAATACTGTATGACTCTACTTACATGAAGTAGAATAGCCAAGTTCATAGAGACAGGAACTAGAATGTTGGTTTCCAGGGAGTGGGGAGGGAAGAATAGGTAATTGTTTAATGAGTACAGAGGTTCAGTTTTGCAAGATGAAAATAATTTTGGAGACTATTTGCACAGCAATGTGAATATACTTAACAGTACTGAACTATACACATAAAAATGATTATGATGGTAAATTATATTATGTACGTTTCACCACAACCAAAATTTAAAAAGTGATTTCTGATGTATGAATATCCTTATGATTTTAAAATTAATTATCTTCCCTAAATTCAATTTCCTAATTTTTAGATAAAGTTTCCTTGAATAATGTGATTACTTATTAGCTGTGTGACCTTAGGCAGATTACTCCACCTTGATGTGGCTCTATTTCTCTTTTGGAAAACAAGAAAATACTAACTCCGATCTTATGGAGTTATTTTCAGCAGAATGAACATTAATATACCCATGAGGCTCTTAAAACATGGCCTGCTACATGATGAATGAACTCTCAAGAGAGATTAGCTGTTGTTATTAATGTTGCAGTTATGACTTGTTCTGGATTGTTTTAGAACACTATCAGGTGATGGCCACAGTTGGTAAGTGTTTAGAATTATAATTATCACAAAATCCGATAAATCTGGCTAGGTATGGTGTCTCATGACTGGAATTCTAACACTTTGGGAGGCCAAAGCAGGTGGCTTGCTTGAGTTCAGGAGTTCAAGACCAGCCTGAACAAGAGTGAGACCCCATCTCTACTAAAAATAGCCAGGCATTGTGGCAGATTAGCGTTGTCCCAGCTACTCAGGGGGCTGAAGCAGGAGGATCACTTGAGCCCAAGAGCTTGAGGTTGCTGTGAGCTATGATGCCAAGACACTCTGCTCAGGTGACAGAGTGAGACTGTGTCTCAGAAAAAAAAAAAAAAAAGATCTGAGAAATCTAGATATTCTACTCTGAGTAAAAATGGTCCCAGAACAGTTTGGAAGACAAGCAGTGAGACTGCTCCAGCTCTGTCTTTAATGAAAAGAACTGTGCTGCGGAGAAACAGGAGATTCGGTAGGGGGTACCGTGGGCTTGCAGTGCTGCTTGTGGAAGGAAAGAAGTGCTGGGATAAAATGAGGTGACAGCAAGAGGACCTAGCCCAGAAAAAGACTAAAAACTTGGGGTTGGCACAGGTCTGGGAGGGAAAGGACCCTCCCTGGACATAAGAGGTGGACACTAACTCCCCTAAGGCCCTTCAGTCCTCCTCTTTTGCTGCCCAAAGTGCTGTGCAAAGGGGAGAGAAGATGTGAAAGCAGAGACATGGGGTCCTTAGGAGTGAAGACGTTGCTCACTCCATTGCACTCCACTTGGGGCACGGCAAACACAGAGCCTCAGCATACACTCACAAAACACCTGCTCCCGCAAGCAGAAATCCCAAATGTGAAAGTTTGTCTACAGTCACCAGGGCTCGCCATCATCTGCAGACTGTGGTACAAGACAGGAGTCAGGACAGTAGGGTGCTGCTCACCCATCTGAGGTCACCTCAAACACTGCATCAGAGACCACATGTCTACTGAGCTGGAGTGACCCCTAGAGTGACAGCAACGGGAAATGTGTGGAGAGGGTATGCTTCCTGTGATGTGTGCATTCTGTTCATAAAACGTCTTGTCATTTCCTGCTCTGCCTGGGCACAGCCACAGATGTTCGCACAGGTCGAGTTGAGGGAAGCAGAGGGAGAGGCAATCATTTTGTTTGCTGGGATTCTGAGAGACAGGCTGTGCTTTGCAAGCCATGGTTATTCTGTGAAATAGAACACCAGCTTTAGTGTTCAGAAGAGCCATGTAGGGCATACTTTTCGGGATATCCAAAACTTGATCACAAACTGAGGGGCACATACATACTAGAGAAATAAAATACATTGACATGTTTCCAAACAAATATCATTTATTTGCTGATCAGAACTTGTGGAAAAGTTTGAATAAAAAGGTCTGGAAGAAAGAATGGAGCATCTGTGGATAATGATTAGCTTGTGAAGTAAATGAGCCTGTGTCACTGAATGGGGGTGGATTGCCCATTACTTTCTCTTAACACTCTTTGGTTTGGGTGATTCGCCTTCAGGGGTCACTTTAGGTCCTTCAGGGGTCACTATAGGCCCTTCAGGGGTCACTAAAGGACCTTCAGAGGTCACTTTAGTCCCTACAGGGTCTTTATGTTCAGGTTTTCTGTAGGGTCGTTGAGCTGGTGATGTTTCTTGTTTGGGCATTAAAGTATTTCCTATCGCTTGGCGGAAATACACAAAAATCATTGAGATGACGAATAAAAGAAGGCGCAATATCATGATAAACACAGTCTGGATTGATGAGCTCACATCTATTCTTAGCAGTCCAGGAGGCCCACTGTCAATGCTTCCCCCATACCCTACCTCCTCACAGAACGGAGGGGCCCAGCCATACATGCAGTGGCAGTTTTTTTTATTGTTGCAAACACCTCGGGCACTGCACTTCTCAGGCACGCAGTCAAAGTTCAAAGCCGAGCTATTGATGCAATTTTTGTTATAACATACCCGGTTCTCACCACATGATGTCCCATCATTTATCACACCTAGGTCAGGTATTCCTAAGGGTCTCATGGCTAGATGGTAGCCAGTGCCCCAGCACATGAGATTTTCTGCCCGCAAATGAGTAGAGATTAAGGTAGTATGCTCCGGCAAATCAGGGATGGTTTTGACATTTATACACTGTAGCCTGCCACACATTGAATTTTCCTTGTCACACTTTTTATAGCTTCCAACTCCAGTGATCTCACAGTTACCATATTGATCACCTATTACATTAACTGCATCATAGCACTGATGAGGAGCCTCCCTAGCATCAGGTCCAAAAATGCTTTGGCACTGCATATATCTGGATCGGCACCCCTTTTGGAAACAACGACCCCCATACTTGCATGGAGTTCCATCTTGCTTATAAAAGTCCCTTGGGCAGTAACTTGAATTACCATCACAGTACTCTGCAAGGTCACATTCATTTTTTTCCTGCCTGCACACGTATCCAGAGCGACGAAAGTGACATTCATGACAGCAAAGTCCAATGCTACAGTTGGCGCCTTGTTTCAATGTACAATTAGCATGGCAACAAATGTTTTCCTTACAGTCTTCTTCGGAACCACAGTCACATTCCTCATTTTCTTCCACAATTTTGTTTCCACATCTCTTAACCACATAACCCATTCCTGGGATATTATTTAGGCAGTTTGCTTCGGTGTGTATATATTTAAAAAAAGAGACATAACTACAATTACTAAACCCAGTGCGTCCTGTGCCCATGATGCAGTTAAGCCTACCCTTACACTGGCAGTAGTCTTCATCATGTGCCATCCCCACAGCATGGCCCAGTTCATGAGAAGACCAGGTGGCAGGGGCAAGGATATTTGCATCTAGTAAAGTACTTGCTGATGCCCCCAAATTTTCAGAACACACTGTTCCATTGGACCCTGCGAGGGCATCTTTATATTTTTTGTGAACATATAAATGTGCCCAATCTGATGGAAGCCGCTGATCTAGTACACTTCTTCTATATAGTGCAAGTCTGTTTACAACATCAGCTAACTCGGAATATCCAAGAAATATTCTGTTAAAATCTGTCCATACTTCCAGAGCTTTTAGGTGTATCCTCATATGGACATCCTGAAAGTAAGTGTCCATAATCGCCGCCAAAAGAATGGCATCATTTATGACTTGAGAAAGATTGCCATTAGCAAACCTGTATCTATTTTTATCAAAGATCAGGACCAATTCTAAATATTTTGGGTGTGTATAGGATCCAGGATAGTCCCTTAGATTAGTCAGGGAGTGCACATAGTCCGTTCGCCCTTCCACTTTACCATTAGTTAAGCCACATATGTGATTACTAAACTGTTCTTTCTTCAGGAGATAGACCACGTGCTCAAAACTGGAAGAGGACTTCAGGGGCTCAATTTGGTAATGTTTGGCATCTAGGTACAACACACCTCGGAGACCGCCCATGCACGTGCTTATAGTAGCTTCGGAGTCTGGAGACCCCTCCACAGAGCCCATGTAGCTGCAGTCCTGGAGAATTGAAGGGTGATCTTCCAGCAGTTTCCCTTCTTCTGTGAAGGAGAAAACGCGCAGATGTCGGGGCAACAGAAACCTCTTGGGCCACAAGTTGAGGACGTGCTTCTTGCCTTTTATCTGCAGAAGATATGACACAGGACTGGTCACATTCTGCCCCCCTCTCCGGAAGGTGAGCTTCAAGGGGACGGTGACTTCGTAGGACTCAAACCCCCATTCGGGGTGAAAAATTATATCCTCGGGGTGAAAAATCATATCTTCACCAAGAGAGTCGACAACGAACACCGCCAGAACCAGCGCAGGGAGAGAGCAGCCTGGGGAGAGGAAGACCCACACTGACATGGTCTGTTCCCCCCTCAGTCCCTGTCCCCGGTTGTCTTGCAGCTCCGGCTTCAGTGGGCCACCGCTGGAGGCACCCGAGCGCAAAGTGTGGAGCCCCCCTGGGTTAGGATTTGGAGGACCCCAATCTCCCAGTGCTTGGTCTAGCTGACCTTCCCAACAGACACGTGCCCTGTCCAACGTTCTCTGGGCTGTGCGGTTGGGCGCACAAGAAAGAATGGAGGAGAAGGTGGGGAGAGTAAATGAGAAAAGATTGGCAATTTGGCGTGTAGGATAGAGAGAGGCAGAGAGTAGCCTCGCAAACAGAGAAAGGGACAGAAATAGGAGGAACAAAAGAGGACTTGTTAAAGGCTCACTACCTCTTGCTGTTGAGCCTGTGACTATTCGGCCTGGTACACACAGGTTGGAATCAGATGCTTCATAGGTCACTGTGCTCACCTCACGGTTGGACCTTCCCAGTTTTCCACCAGGGTCTCTTGCGGCAAGAGGAAAGAGCACGAGAAAGAACCCTCCAGGTCTGATTAGAGCCTGAGAGCATCACCTCTGGCTTCAGCTGCTGTCTCCCCAGAGAAGGTCCCGCACCTCCAACTGCGCCCAGGCAAGAGAAAGGCTCTGAGGGCATTTTGCCTGGTTCTTTCTGCTGTGCCGTGTCCTTGGGGTGCCTGGAGATCAGCGTGGTTTTTTGTGTCCGTGTGCAGGGGTGGTAGAATCTAGAAAAAGTACCTAGTACAAGAGCATGATCCAGGAGCTTTCAGAGCGAGGCAAAGAGCTGTTAGATTTATAGTTGAGTGGTGAGGAAAGAGGTGCAAAGAAGACCCCAGCTCGCATCGCAGTGCGGCTTACCATCCATGGAGAGGGCACATCACAGGGTCAGGAGATGACTTGCCGGGATTCTGGCAGAAGAGAAACGTTTTCAGTTTTGTTCCCGGGTGCTTCCGTCTAGCAGCATTTCAGGAAAAGATTATAAAAGGACCAGGCTTGAGTTAGGGAGACTGGTTAGGAACTCTCATACCAAGTCATGTTGTGTCCGCAGAAATCATGGCAAAAATGAAAATAGCACCAAGTGCGTGAGGTCCACGTAAAGGCTGCAAACCAGAAACTGCAGTTTCCCTGGTCTGTAAATCGGTTTGCTTTTCTCAAGCCATGCCCAACAGCCTAAGTTGAAGAGTTCCTGGTTCTATCCAATTTATTATTGTTTTCATCTCTGTACCATTTTTCTTTACGCTGTTGAATTTCTTGAAGACACACACTAGTTCATCAATTCCTAAGGGTAAAATACAATCTGCATGCTAAACTCAATAGGATCTGTGTTGTAGACACCAAGTCTTCTAGATATAGCCTGTTTTGACACATTTCTCTTTATTTACGAAAATTATGTATGTATGTCATAAAGGGTACAAATAACCAGAATGAATTAGAGCAGCAAATGAAATCTTCCATTATCCTCCAATTCTGCACGGGTCTCCAATCCACCCTCTTCAGGTGGGATTTGCTAGGAATGATTCTGTCTCTATCTGTTGATATATTTTTAGAAGTATAGAAATTGTGATATGTTTTAAGGCATTATGACAAGTGAAATAAGCCAGACCCAGAAAGACAAATACTGTACGATCTCACTTATCTTTGGAATAAAATAGTCAAAAATCATAGAAGCAGAGAGTAGAATGGGTAGTTGCCAGGTTCCAAACTGTACAAAGTTTCTATTATGCAAGTTAAATAAATTCTGGAGATCCACTTATAGTGCCTATAGCCAACAGTTCTGTATCATATACTTAAAATTTGCTAAGAGGGTGGAAACTTTACTATATTCTTACTGCAGACACATACAAAAAATTAGTAAGGAATGGGAAGAAAATTTGGGATATGATGGCTATCTTCATGGCCTTGCTGATGGTAATGGCTTCACAGCTCTATATCCCCCAAATCATGGAGATATATACATTAAATATGTACAGATTTTTACATGTGATCATGACTCAATAAAGTGGTTCAAATAACTAAATTTATAGGTACATACTATCCACATTGTTTTGGCACTTCCTTTTTTAGTGAAAAACATATTGTAAATAGTTTTCTGGATTTAGGGCATTGCCTCAAACAAATGCACACTATTCTAAAGTATGGAAGTAAATATTTAACCATTTCCCTCATGTATAGATGACACAGTCGTGTTGTTTAAAATTTTACATTTATCTTGTTTAAAATATTTTCTATATTATGTTAGTAAATATAAATACAGATGCATATATTTACAACAATTTATATGCTCATATTTATGTATAAATACATTTTTTGCCCCTTGATAGTATTTATATAGATTGAGAGTGTTAGATCAAAGAAAATGTAGGTGCCCACATTAGTTGATATTATCAAATTGCCTTCCAAAACTCTTGTACTTTTTTATAAACTATCTAAAAACCAGCATAGTCCAATAGAAATTTTATGATGATAAAAATGTTATTATTGTCCAATACTATTGTCACCTCTGGATATTGAACACCTAAATGTGATTAATGTGACTGAGTAAATGAATTTTATACTTTAAAATTTGTTAAATTTAAATTTAAATAGCCACATGTGGCCAGTAGCTTTCATATTAAACAGATAGAGAAGACCCCTAATCTTCCAACATTTCCAACATATATAATACCTGACTCTTTAACCTAGATTCACATTAGATAAAGAAAGTAACTCATTATTTTAATTAGAATTCTCTGATTAATAGTGAGGTTGAGCACACTTAGTAGCTGAAAGCCAATCTACTTCTTTTACTCTTAAATTTGTCTTTTCATATTCTTTACCCAGTCTTCTATTGTGTGATTTGCTCTGCTGATAGGAACTATTTATATAATACATGTATGTTCTGCCAATCTAATTGTTTTTTCTTTTTTATTGTTGGGGAATCATTGAGGGTACAAAGAACTAGGTTACATTGCTGATATTTGTTAGGTCAAGTCCCTCTTATAATTGAGTGTGTCACATACCATGACCCCCCATCTCCTCCCTTCTTCCCTCTCTCCAGTCTCCCTTTCCCCCAACCCCACCACGTATTAGCATCAATGTCCTCATATCAGAATTGAGTATGTTGGATTCTCCATTCTTGTGATGCTTTACTAGGGAGTATGTTTTTCAAATCCATCCAGGTTAATGCAAAAGATGTAAAGTCACCATCCATACACCATGGTATACATATACCACAGTTTGTTAATCCATTCCTGGATTGGTGGGCATTTAGGTTGTTTCCACAATTTGGCAATTGCAAATTGAGCTGCGATGAACAGTCTAGTGCAAATGTCCTGAAGATAAAATGATTTTTTTTTTCTTCTGGGTAGATGCCCAATAATGGAATTGCAGGATCAAATGTGAGGTCAATTCTCCATATTTCGTTCCAAAAGGTTGTACTCGTTTGCAGTCCCACCAGCAGCATAAAAGTGTTCTCTTCTCTCCACATGCACACCAGTATCAGCAGCATTGAGACTTTGTGATATGGGCCATTCTCACTGGGGTTCGGTGATATCTCAGGGTGGTTTTGATTAACATTTCTCTGATAATTAGTGACGAGAATTTTTTCACAGGTTTGTTAGCCATTCATCTGTCTTCTTTAAAGAAGGTTCTATTCATCTCCCTTGCCCATTGATGTAAGGGATTGTTGGCTCTTTTATGTTGATTAATTCGAGTTCTCTGTAGATCCTAGTCATCAAGCTTTTGTCCAATTGGTAATATACAAATATCTTTTCCCATTCTGAGGGTTGTCTCTTTGCTTTGGTTGTTGTCTCCTTAGCTGTACAGAAGCTTTTTAGTTTAAGTCCCATTTTTTTCTTTATAAAATCATAACTGTGTACATTAATGCATTTATGAGATACAATGTGCTGATTTGATGTACAATGTGAAATGTTTACATCTAACTGATTAGCATAACCACCTCTTTGCCTACTTATTTGTTGTGGTAAGACATTCATATTCTATTCTTAATAGATTAAAAATATATCGCTGCATTATGCACATTAGGTTAGGTCCCACCAAATACCCGCCCTTCTCCTGGTCTTCCCCCCTCCCCTTCCCTCTCCTTTCTTTTCCCACCTTCTTTCTGGACTATAGTTATGTTTTACCATTCCTATGAATGTAGGTGATTATATACTGATTAGGTGATTATATACTGATTTCCTAGTGGTATTGAATACACTGGATACATTTTCCTCCCATTCTTGAAATACTTTACTAAGAAGAATATGTTCCAGCTCCATCCAGGTAAACATAAAAGATGTGAAGTCTCCATCTTTTTATGGCTGCATAGTATTTCATGGTATACATATACCACAACTTGTTGATCCACTCATGAGTTGATGGGAACTTGGACTTCTTCCATGACTTGGCAATTATGAATTGGGCTGCAATAAACATTCTGGTGCAAATGTCTTTGTTGTAAAATTATTTTTGATCATCTGGATAAATATCTAATAGAGGGATTGCAGGATCAAACAGTAGGTCCACTTTTAGTTCCTTGAGTATTCTCCAATCTTTCCAAAAATGCTGTATTAGCTTGCATTCCCACCAGCAATGCAGAAGTGTTCCCTTCTCACTGCATGCATGCCAACATCTGTAGTTTTGGGATTTATTTTTATGTGAGCTAATCTTACTGGAGTTAGATAATATCTCAAAGTGGTTTTGATTTGCATTTCTCTGATGATTAAAGACGATGAGCATTTTTCATGAGTTTGTAGACCATGAGCCTGTCTTCATCAGAGAAGTTTCTATTTAAGTCTCTTGCCCACATAAGAATATTTGTTCTTTTCAAATAACATAGGTTATTTGTTCTTTTCTTCTTGGTTAATTTGAGCTCTCTGTGGATTCTATTTATCAGAACTTTGTGAGAAGTGTAACCTGCAAATATCTTTTCCCATTCTGAAGGCTGTCTGTTTGCTTCATTTACTGTGCTCTTGGCTGTACAGAATCGTTTTAGTTTGATCAAATCCCCAGTAATATAATTTTGCTGTTGCTTCAATTGCCAGGGGAGTCCTCCTCATAAAAAATTCTCCTAGGTCAATTTTTTCAAGCATTTTCCTTACACTCTCTTCTAATATTTTACAGTTTGTACTTTCATATCTTAAGTTTAGATCTTTTATCCAATGAGAATCAATCTTTGTTAATGTTGAGAAATGAGGGTCCAATTTCATTCTTCTACAGCTTGCCAGCCAGTTCACCCAGCACCATTTGTTAAATAGGGAATGTTTTTGATAGGTTTGTCAAATATCAAATGACT
The DNA here is from genome assembly GCF_027406575.1 of Nycticebus coucang. Lineage (NCBI taxonomy): Eukaryota > Metazoa > Chordata > Mammalia > Primates > Lorisidae > Nycticebus > Nycticebus coucang. The sequence goes on along the minus strand of NC_069784.1, from coordinate 51,262,534 downwards.
GTAAGTGGCTACATTCATCTCTTGGTTCGCTATTCTGTTCCATAATCCACCTCTCTATTTTTGTGCCAGTACCAGGCTGTTTTGATCACTATAGCTTTATTGTATAGCCTGATGTCTGTTAATGTGATACCTCCTGATCTGTTTTTATTTCTGAGTAGTGTATTTGCTATTCAAGGTTTTTTTCTGATTCCATATAAAATGAAGCACTATTTTTCAAGCTCTTTAAAGTATGATGATGGTGCTTTAATAGGAAATCTGTAGATTGCTTTGGGTAGTATAGACATTTTAACAATGTTGATTCTTCCCAATCATGAGCATGGTATGTTTTTCCATTTGTTAACATCTTCAGCTATTTCTTTTCTCAGTGTTTCATAGTTCTCTTTATAGAGATCTTTTACATCCTTTGTTAGATAAATTCCCAGATATTTCATCTTCTTTGGCACTACTGTAAAGGGAATATTGTCCTTAACTATATTTTCAGCTTGATTATTGGCATATACAAAAGCTACTGATTTTTAAGTATTGATTTTGTATCCTGAGACGTTGCTGTATTTCTTGATCATGTCTAAGAGTTTTGTAGTCCCTGGGTTTTTTTAGGTATAGAATCATATCATCCACAGAGTGAGAGTTTGATCTCCTCTGATCCCATCTGAATACCCTTGACCCCCTTCTGTTGCCTGATTGTGATGGCTAGAACTTCCATTACTATGTTGAATAGCAGTGGAGACAGTGGGCATCCTTGCCTAGTTCTGGATCTGAGTGGAAACATTTTCAATTTTACTCCATTTAGTATGATATTGGCTGTGGGATTTTCTGTATATGGCCTCTATCAGTTTCAGAAATGACCCTTCTAAGGCTATTTTCTTGAGTGTTCTGATCATGAAAGGGTGCTGGATATTATCAAAAGCTTTTTCTGCATCAATTGAGAATCATGTGCTCCTTGTTTTTTACTTTATTTTTATTTTATATATGTATATATTTATGGATTTACATATGTTGAACCAGCCTTGTAATCCTGGGGTAAAACTGACTTGATCATGGTATATAATTTTTTTGATGTGTTGTTGAATTCTATTTGCTAGGATCTTATTGAATATTTTTGCACCAATATTTATTAATGATATTGCTCTGTGGTTTTCTTTCTTTGTTGGGTCTTTTCCTAGTTTGGGGATTGGGGTGATATTTGCTTCATAGAATGTGTTGGGGAGTATTCCTTCCTTTTCTATGTTTGGAAAAGGTTATGTAATATAGGTTACATAATATATTCTACCTCTGATGATTTGGTAGAATTCTGATGTGAAGCCATCTGGTCCCAGATTTTTCTTTTTTGGGAGATTTTGCATTGTCGATGCTATTTCAGTGCTTCATATAGATCTATTCAGTATTTCTAATTCTTTCTGGCTGAGTCTAGAAAGGCAGCATCCTTCCATTTCCACCATATTTTCACATTTCGGAGAATAGAGTTTTTTGTGGTAATCATTGAGGATTTTTTGGTTTTCTGAGATGTCTGTTGTTATTTCTTCTTTATCATTTCTGATTGATGACATTAGCGATTTTACTTTTCTGTCTCTGGTTAGATTAGCCAAAGGTTTATCAATTTTATTGATCTTTTAAAAAAACTAACTTTTTGTTTTGTTGGTCTTCTGAATGGTTCTTGTTTTTAATTTCATTTAGTTCTGCCTTAATTTTGGTTATTACCTTTCTTTTGCTGGGTTTTGGATGGTAATGTTCTTCCTTTTTTAATTGCTTGAGATGTCACATTAAATTGATGACTTTCTTTCTTTATGTTTTCTTGAGGAAGACTTCCAATGGCATGAATTTCCAACTTAGGACTGCCTTTGCTGTATCTCACGGGTTTTGATAATTTGTGTTTTCAGTATCATTTTGTTCCATAAATTCGGTGATTTCCTTCTTAATCTCATCTTTGACCTAGCTATCGTTTAGCATAAGATTATTTAGCTTTCATGTCTTTGTTTGAGTATGAAGAATCCTGTTACTGTTTAGTTCAACTTTTATACCGTGATGGTCCAAGAAGATACAAGGAATAATTTCTATTTTCTTAAAAAGGCTGAGATTAGACTTGTGTCCTATGATATGATCAATTTTGGAGGGTGATCCATGGGCTGATGAGAAGAATATGTATTGAGTTTTATTAGGATGAAAGGTTCTGTAGATTTGTGTTGTCTATTTGTTGTAGGGTCAAATTTAAGTCCAACATTTCTTTGTTTAGTTTCTTCTTAGAAGATCTATCCAAAACTGCCAAAGGGGTATTAAAATCTCCAACCATTATAGTGCAGGAAGATATCAAATTTGTTCATGTCTATTAGGGTTTCCTTTATAAATTGAGGAACATTCTGGCAGGGCACATAAATGTTTAATAATGAAAATCTCTTCATGCTGAGTGTTTCCCCTGACAAATATGAAGTGACCATCTTTATCTTTTCTTACTTTTGTTGGTTTAAAGCCTATGGTATCTGTTAAAGCACCTGCTTTTTTCTGATTTTCATTTGCCTGAATTATAGATGTACATCCCTTCACCTTGAGTCTATTTTTATCCCTTAGGGTAAAATGAAACTCTTGTATGCAACAGATATCTGGTCTGAGTTTATGTATCCTGTCAGCCAATGTGTGCCTCTTTAGAGGACAATTTAAGCCATTCGCACTAATTGAGAGAATTGATAAGCATAGTAGTGTTTTGGGTGTCATGTTTTTCAAATTTCTAATGTATATTTTTAGTCTTTTCCCTACTATGGAAGTTAGGTTTTGTTCAAAAGTTTCTGGGTGAGTTTATTTTGGCTATGGACCATTGTGCTGATCATTGTAGAGGATGTGACTGAGAATATCCTGGAGAGCTGGTTTACTTATGGCACATTTCTTCAACATGTGCATGTCAGTAAAGTAATTGATTTCTCCATCACAGATGAATCTCAGTTTAGCTGGATACAGGATTCTGGGCTGGAAATAGTTTTGTTTTAGGAGATTGAAGGTCAATGACCATCATTGGCTTGGAAAGTTTCAGATGAGAGATCTGCAGTGATTCTAATATTTCCCCCTTTGTAAGTAATGCTATTCTTACATCTGGCTCCTTGCAGAATTTTCTCCTTCATCTTAACTGGCAAAGTTAATTACAATTTGTCTAGGAGATGCTTTATTTGGTTGAGTCATACTGGGGTTCTGAAACTGTCTACCCTCTGAATTTCAATGTCCCTTGCAATGCTTGAAATTCTCCTCCATAATCTCTTGGAGTGGAGCATCTGTGCCTTTAGTACCATCCTCTTCTCCTTCAGTAATTCCTATAAGATGAATGTTTGATCTTTTGGACTGGTCCCACAACTCTCTCAGGGAATGATCAGTTTTTTCTCTCCATCTGTCTGACTCTTTGAGTGTTTGGGAACTTTCAAAAGCTTTGTCTTTGATTTCAGAGATCCCTTATTCTGCTTGATCCACTCTATTACTGAGGGATTCTACTGTATTTTGGAGCTCCTCGAATAATTTTTTCATTACTTTGAGCTCTGCTATCTCCTTTCTTATTATCTCTTTATCCTTGGTAAAATTGTCTTTGAATTCATTAATTTCTTGAGAAAACTTTTGCACATTTTTTTGTCTTTTAATTTCCATCTTTTCCTCCAATTTATTTATCTTATTTGCCGTCCATATTCTGAATTCTAGTTCTGACATTTCAGCCATTTGTTTATGAATGGCATCTTCTGATGTATTACCTTACTTGTTCCTTTGGAGAGTTGAACTACTCTGATTATTCATCTTGCCAGAGTTCTTCCTCTGATTCTACCCCATGTTTATGTTCTGCAGTTTGGGTATTAAAATTGGTAGCGTGTAATTCAATTGGGGGTTGCAGGAATTGTAGTTAACTAGCCCTTTACCAAAGAGTTTGGACTAGTGATTGTAGCTTTTTCCTTACAGCTTTACAAAGGTCCCTTTCAGATCTGCAGCTAAAGACTCTGAGGACCTGATTGGTGCATAAGGCTAGTTGGCTCTGCCTTGTAGTTAGCCAGCCTCTATCCAATCCTATTGAGTCTCAAAATTAGGCTGAAATGTCAGCTGGGGGGAGAAACCACTGAGATCCCCTCCCCACCCCCCCACCCCCCAGTGACAATTGCAGGAGGAGTATCAGTCCCTCCCAGTTCAACACAACCATGGCTCAACCCTGGAGGGTATCTGGGTGGACAGTCCAAGTGGATAGTTCCAAACCAATTATCTCAGTCAGTACAATCACTGTTCAACTGCAAGAGTTCAATCGGTGACCAGCAGCCTGGCAGTAGGGATCCACAGGAAGCTCAGACCCAGAAACCCAAGATGCTGGAGTTTAGCTCTCACTGGTGGTCAATGGGGTCAGGAAGGCTTGCCCAGCCAAAAAGTCAGGCCAGAGGGATTGGTGCCTCCTTCCCTGCCTTATGCTGCAGCCTTGCCCTGCCACTGGTAACCCCATGGTCTGTGGCCCAGTTCCCTTTAGTGGGTAAAACCTGCAGAGATATGGGCTGCCGGAGACAAGGAGGGTCAGTGCCTCCTCCAGTGCTATACTCTGCCACCAGGGCAACCTCTTGGGTCTGAAGCCTGGCTCCCTCTAGTGTTCAATGGCCTCTCGGGAATGCACCATCAGTCCCTGGGTGTATTCACCACCGTCTGTGGCTGGGTACTGCTGCAGACATAATTTGCACTCACAAAGTCTTTGTTTTGGTCCCAGCCCCACCCTGTCACGGGTAGGTGCTGCTACCATGGGTACTCTCAGAGAGTCTGCATCAATGTCCCAGCTGTACTCCACCTTGGGTGGGTAGCACCACTGGGTGTATTTTGCACTCACAGAGGCTGAGTCTGTGTTCCATCCCCATCCCACCATAGATGGGTGCTGCAGCAGTATGCACTCTCGTGAAGTCTGTGCTTCCTGCGGTCAGCTACCCAAGCAGGGGGTACCCCCTGCTCATGGAGTCTGTCTGTGCCAGTTGCGTTCCCCCTGTGGCCACCTGGTGGTTGAGGCCTGGCTCCCTCCTGTTGCCAAGACAAATGAGAAGTGTTTGTCCAAAATACAACCTGGGTGTGAGCCCTGTTGTTGCAGCAGCTGCTGCACTCTGCCATGGCCACATTACTCCCTCTCCCACTTGACTACCTCACTTTGCATTCCCCACTTTACATGTGTGCTGCTGTTTCAGAACAGACTTGTAGTAGCCCACAACATGTCCATACCTCTCAGAAATTGCCAAATACTCTGGACTCCACAGAGGACAGGTTTCCAGACCACCAGGGAGTGAGGGATGAATTTGGAGTTCAGAATTGCATGTAGAATATATGTTCAATTTTATGTTGGGCAGGAGAATGCCTAGGCTTACAGGTGGGATCTCTCTGGAGGAGTTCTGGCATTTAGCGCCTCTCTCCTTTGGATAAAATAAGAGGAGATCTGAACTCTGCTCCCTTGTTGGTAGAAAACACCCAGTGAGCCACTGTCTTGGGGGAGGGGACTCTCATTCACCTGAGATGGGTTTTGTACCTGTAGCTTGTTTCCTTGGAGTCGCAGCTTGCCTCAGCAGGGGTGATGTGCACTCCTCAATCTTCTCTCTTAGCTCAGCTCTGAACAATCAGCTTTCTTGATAACTTTCTGTCTTTTGTCTATACTTCTGTATGGAGCTGGGCTCCATTCAGCCATCTTTCCACCGTCCCCCTAAATCCCATTTGTTTATTTTTGTTGTTGTTGTTTCTGTGATAGCCATGGAAGTCTTCCTTAGAAAGTCTTCCCCCAGGCTGATAGCTACAAGTGTTTTCCCACAATTTCTTTAAGGTTTTCTATTCAGTTCCAGATGTCTATGTCTCTATTTTTGTGCCAATACCATGCTCTATTGATCACTATGGCCTTGTAGTATAGACTAAAGTCTGGTAGGCTGATGCCCCCAGCTTTGATTTTATTACTAAAAATTGCCTTGGTTATACAGAGTTTTTTCTGGTTCTACACAAAAAGAATTATTTTTTCCAAGTCTTGAAAGTATGATGTCGGTATTTTAATAGGGATGGCATTGAATCTGATTCTTCCAAGCCATGAGCACGCTATGTTCTTCCATTTGTTAATATCAGTTGCTGTTTCTATTCTTAGGGTTTTATAATTTTCTTTATAAAGATCCTTTGCCTCTTTTGTTATGTATATTCCTGGGTATTTCATTTTCTGTGAAGGTACTGTGAAGGGAATTGTGTCTCTGATTAGCTTGTCATCTTGGCTGTTATTGGCATGTACAAAGGCTACTGATTTGTGGCTATTGATTTTATATCCTGAGACATTACTGTATTTTTTGATCACTTCCAGGAGTCTTGGAGTTGAGTCTTGGGAAGTCTCTAAGTGTAAGATCATATCATCGGCAAAGAGGGAGAGTTTCACTTCCTCTGCCTCCATTTGGATGCCCTTTATTTCCTTCTCTTGCCTGATTGTATTGGCTAGAACTTCCAGCACTATGTTGAATAGTAGGGGTGATAGAGGACAAACTTGTCTTATTCCAGTTCTGAGTGGAAAAGCTTTCAGTTTAGCTCCATTCACTATAATGTTAGCTGTGGGTTTATCATGGATGGCTTTGATCAGTTTAAGCGATATGCCACCAATGCCTATATTCTTTAGAGTTCTAATTAGAAAATAATGTTGAATTTTATCAAATGCATTTACTATTGAGAGGATTCCATATGGTCTATGAATTATGTTCATGTACTTGTGTATGTTCAACCAGCCTTGCATCCCTGGGATGAAACCTAGTTTGTGATGTATGACTTTTTTTTTTATTGAGACAGAGTCTCACTATGTCACACTTTGGTAGAATGCCATGGCGTCACAGCTCACAGCAACCTCAAACTCTTGAGCTTAAGTGATTCTCTTGCCTCAGACTTCCAAGTAGCTGGGACTATAGGCACCCACCACAACACCTGGCTATTTTTTGTTGCAGTTGTCATTGTTGTTTAGCTGGCCTGGGCCAGTTTCAAACCCACCACCTTCAGTGTATGTGGCTGCTGCAGTAACCACTGTGCTATGGGCATATTTTTGTTGGGAGATTTTTTATTGTTTCTTTGATCTCAGTGCTGGAAATTGGTCTGTGCAGGAGATCTATTTCTTCTTGATTAAGTCTAAGGAGAGGATGTGATTCCAAGTGTTGATCCATTTCCTCCACATTGCCAAATTTCTAGGCATCGAGTTTCTTGTAGTAGTCAGAGATAATCTCTTGTATATCTGCGGCATCTGTTCTTATTTCCCCTTTATCATTCCTGATTGAGGTTACTAGAGAGTTTACTTTCTGTTTCTAGTTAGTCTTGCCAAAGGTTTATCTATTTTATTTACTTTCTCAAATAACCAACTTCTTGTTTTATTAATGTTCTGAATGATTCTTTTGTTTTCAATTGCATTAATTTATGATTTAATTTTGGCTATTTCTTCTGCTTGGTTTAGAGTTATATTGTTCATTTTCCAATTCCATAAGATGGTTTTTGAGTCTGCCAATGTGCTCACTTTCTGTTTTTCGAAGGTAGGCATCTAGCACAATAAATTTTCCTTACATGACTGCTTTTGCTGTATCCCAGAGGTTTTGTTAGCTTGTGCCTTCATTGTTGTTATGTTTGAGGAAATTAACAAATTCATCTTCCATCTCTTCCTGAACCCAACTATCATTCAGGATGAGGTTCTTTAGTTTCCAAGACTTTGTGTAAGGATGAACATTTTTGTTGGAGTTGAGCTTCACATTATAGCCCTGTGGTCTGAAAAAAGACATGGTATAATTTCTGTTCCTTTAATTTTGCTAAGGTTTGATTTTTGTCCTTGGATGAAATCTATTTTGGAGAATGTGCCATGGGCTGAAGAGAAAAAAGTATATTCTTTTGCTTTGGGATGGTGTGTTCTGTATATGTCTATTAATCAAATATGATTTTATACTTAGAGAACCCCAAAGACTCAACCACAAGACTCCTGGAAGTGATCAAAAAATATAGCAATGTTTCAGGATATAAATCAATATCCACAAATTAGTAGCCTTTGTATATGCCAATGACAGCCAAGATGACAAGATAGTCAAGGACACAATTCTCTTCTCAGTAGCTTCCAAGAAAATGAAATACCTAGGAATATACATAACAAAAGAGGTGAAGGACCTCCATAAAGAAAACTATGAAACCTTAAGAAAAGAAATAGCAGATGATATTAACATATGGAAGAACATACCATGCTCATGGCTTGGAAAACTCAACATCATGAAAATGCCTATACTTCCCAAACAATCTACAGATTCAATGCCATCCCTATTAAAATACCAACATAACACTTGGAAAAAATAATTCTTCATTTTGTATGGAACCAGAAAAAAACTCTGTATAACCAAGGCAATTCTTAGTAATAAAAATAAAGCCAGGGGCATCAGCCTACCAGACTTTAGGCTGTACTACAAGGCCATCGTGATCAAAACAGCATGGTATTGGCACAAAAATAGAGACATAGAAATCTGGAACTGAATAGAACCATGAGGTGAAACTAACATCTTATAGCCACCTAATCTTTGATAAACCAAACATACACTGGGGGAAAGAATCCCCTTTCAATAAATGGTGCTGGGAGAACTGGATGTAAAAGACTGAAACTGGACCTGCACCTTTCTCCACTCAAAAAATTGATTCAAGATGGATAAAAGACCTAAATATAAGAAATGAAACAATAAAAATCCTCAAAGAAAGTGTGGGGGAAACACTTGAAGCTATCAGCCAGGGGAAAGACTTTATAAGGAAGACTTCTGTGGCAATTGCAAAAACAACAAAAATGAACAAATGAGGCTAGATGAAACTGAAAGCTTCTGTACAGCTAAGGAGACAACAACAAAAGCAAATAGACTACCTGTACAATGGGAACAGATATTTTATTTTTGTGTGTGTGTGTGTGTGTGTTTATTTATTTATTTATTTTTTATAGTTTTTGGCTGGGGTTGGGTTTGAACCCACCACCTGTGGCTTATGGGGCTGGTGCCCTACTCCATTGAGCCACAGGTGCCACCCAATATTTATGTACTTTGAATTTCACAAAAGCTTGATAACTAGGATCTACAGAGAACTCAAATTAATAAACATAAAAAGAGCCAGCAATCCCTTAGATCACTGGGCAAAAGAGATGAATAGAACCTTCTCTAAAGAAGACAGATGAATGGCTAACAAACGTGTGAAAAAATTCTCATCATTACTAATTATCAGAGAAATGATAATCAAAACCACCCTGACATATCATCTAACCCCACTGAGAGTGGCCCACATCACAAAGGCCCCAAACTACAGATACTGGCATGGATGTGGAGAGAAGGGAACACTTTTGCACTGATGGTGGGACTGAAAACTAGTACAACCTTTTTGGAAGGAATTATGGAGAACCCCCAAAGAACTCAAACTTGACATCCCATTTGACCCTGCAATCCTATTACTGGGCATCTACCCAGAAGAAAAAAAAATCCTTTTACCACAAGGACACTTGCATTGGATTGTTCATTGCAGCTCAATTTACTATTGTCAAAATGTGGAAACAGCCTAAATGCCCACCAACCCAGGAATGGATTAAAAAGCTGTGGTATGTGTATACCATGGAATACTATTCAGCCATTAAAAAAGATGGAGACTTTACATCTTTTGTATTAACCTGGATGGAAGTGGAACATATTATTCTTAGTAAAGCATCACAAGAATAGAGAAGCAAGAATCCTATGTACTCAATTCTGATATGAGGATAATTAAAGATGTGGTGGAGGAATGGGGGAAGCGGAGAGCCAAAAGAGGGAAGGAAGAGGAGGTGGGGGGGTCATGGTATGTGGCTCACCTTTGGGAGCGGTGAGACAAATGCAATCAATGTAACTTGATTCTTTGTAAATGAATCTCCAACAACAAAAAAATGAATCTCCAACAATAAAAAAAAAATCCAACTTTTGTTTTATTAATTTTCTGAATGATTTTCTTTTGTTTTCAATTTCATTAATTTCTGGTTTAATTTTGATATAATTTTTCTTCTGCTGGGCTTATGGTTAGATTGTTCTTCTTCCAATTCCACAAGTTGGTTTGTGAGTATGTTAATGCACTCACTTTTTGTCTTTCTTTCTTTCTTCTTCTTTTTTTTTTTTTGAATGTAGGTGTCTAGTACAATAAATTTTCCTCTCGGGAAACCTGTTGCTGTATCCCACAGATTTTGGTAACTTGTGCCTTCATTGCTTTTATGTTTGAGGACTATTTTCTCTTTTATCTCATCCTAAACTCAACTATCATTCAGCATAAGGTTGTTTGATTTCCATGCCTTTGTGTGGGGGTGAACGTTTTTGTTGGAGTTGAGTTCCACCTTTAGCTTTGTGATCTGAGAAAAGACAAAGTATAATTTCTATTCCTTCAATTTTGCTGAGGTTTGATTTGTATCCTAGGATGTAATCTATTTTGGAGTATGTGCCATGTGCCGATGAGAAAACACTCTATTCTTTAGCTTTGGATGGTGTGTTCTGTATATGTCTATTAATCCCATTTGTTGTAAGATCATGTTTAAGTCCTTTGCATCCTTCTTTAGTTTCTGTTTAGAGGATATGTCCAGTTCTGTGAGAGGGGTGTTAAAGTTCCCAGGTATTATGGTGTTATGGGATATCATATTGCTCAGATCCCTCAAGGTCTGGTTCATAAAACTGGGAGCATTTCAGTTAGGTGCATAAATATTTAAAATTGCAATGTCTTCTTATCATATTGTTCCTTTGAGCGGTATGAAGTGTCCATCTTTGTCTTTCTTAACTAGAGTTGCTTTGAATCTGCTTGTATCTGAGAATAAGATTGTAACCCATCCTTTCTTCTGATTTCCATTTGTTTGAAAAACTATTTTTCCATCCCTTAATCCTGAATCTTTATTTGTCCTTCAGGACTAGGTGTGTCCACTGGAGACATCATAGGATAGCTTCTCATTTTTCATCCAATCAGCCAGCCTGTGCCTCTTCAGTGGGGAATTCAATCCATTGACATTTAATGAGTGTATTGATAAGTGTGCTAGAATTTAATTCATCTTGTTATGAGAAAGTCTATTATGTAGTTTTATCCTTTGCACCAGTGTGGAAACTAAGTTTTGGTCTTTGACTTCTAGGTGTTTACTTTGGTGGTGGCCCACTGTGGTGTTCAGTGTTGTGAATAGGTCTAAGTATTTCCTGTAAACCTGGTCTTGTGGCAAATTTCCTCAGTGCTTGTATAGCTGCAAAATATTTGATTTCTCCATCAATTTTGTTTTTTTGTTTTTTTAATTTTTTTTTTTTTTTTGCTAGGGAATTCATTGAGGGTACAATAAGCCAGATTACACTGATTGCAATTGTTAGGTAAAGTCCCTCGTGCAATCATGTCTTGCCCCCATAAAGTGTGACACACACCAAGGCCCCACCCCCTCCCTCCATCCCTCTTTCTGCTTTTCCTCCCCCTCATAACCTTAATGGTCATTAATTGTCCTCATATCAAAATTGAGTACATAGGATTCATGCTTCTCCATTCTTGTGATGCTTTACTAAGAATAATGTCTTCCACTTCCATCCAGGTTAATACGAAGGATGTGAAGTCTCCATTTTTTTTAATAGCTGAATAGTATTCCATGGTGTACATATACCACAGCTTGTTAATCCATTCCTGGGTTGGTGGGCATTTAGGCTGTTTCCACATTTTGGCGATTGTAAATTGAGCTGCAATAAACAGTCTAGTACAAGTGTCCTTATGATAAAAGGATTTTTTTCCTTCTGGGTAGATGCCCGGTAATGGGATTGCAGGATCAAATGGGAGGTCTAGCTTGAGTGCTTGGAGGTTTCTCCATACTTCCTTTCAGAAAGGTTGTACTAGTTTGCAGTCCCACCAGCAGTGTAAAAGTGTTCCCTTCTCTCCACATCCACGCCAGCATCTGCAGTTTTGGGATTTTGTGATGTGGGCCATTCTTACTGGGGTTAGATGATATCTCAGGGTTGTTTTGATTTGCATTTCTCTAATATATAGAGATGATGAACATTTTTTCATGTGTTTGTTAGCCATTCATCTGTCATCTTTAGAGAAGGTTCTATTCATGTCTCTTGCCCATTGATATAAGGGATTGTTGGCTTTTTTCATGTGGATTAATTTGAGTTCTCTATAGATCCTAGTTATCAAGCTTTTGTCTGATTGAAAATATGCAAATATCCTTTCCCATTGTGTAGGTTGTCTCTTTGCTTTGGTTATTGTGTCCTTAGCTGTACAGAAGCTTTTCAGTTTAATGAAGTCCCATTTGTTTATTTTTGTTTTTGTTGCAATTGCCATGGCAGTCTTCTTCATGAAATATTTCCCCAGGCCAATATCTTCCAGTGTTTTTCCTATGCTTTCTTTGAGGATTTTTATTGTTTCATGCGTTAAATTTAAGTCCTTTATCCATTTTGAATCAATTTTTGTGAGTGGGGAAAGATGTGGGTCCAGTTTTGGTCTTTTACATGTAGACATCCAGTTCTCCCAACACCATTTATTGAATAGGGAGTTTTTCCCCCAAGGTAGGTTCTTGTTTGGTTTATCAAAGATTAGGTGGTTGTAAGATGTTAGTTTCATTTCTTGGTTTTCAATTCGATTCCAAGTGTCTATGTCTCTGTTTTTGTGCCAGTACCATGCTGTCTTGAGCACTATGGCTTTGTAGTACAGACTAAAATCTGGTAAGCTGATGCCCCTAGCTTTATTTTTATTACTAAGAACTGCCTTAGCTATACAGGGTTTTTTCCAGTTCCATACAAAACGCAGAATCATTTTCTCCAAATCTTGAAAGTACGACGTTGGTATTTTGATAGGAATGGCATTGAATAGGTAGATTGCTTTGGGAAGTATAGACATTTTAACAATGTTGATTCTTCCCATCCATGAGCATGGTATGTTCTTCCATTTGTTAGTATCCTCTGCTATTTCCTTTCTGAGGATTTCATAGTTTTCTTTATAGAGGTCCTTCACCTCCTTCGTTAGGTATATTCCTAGGTATTTCATTTTCTTTGAAACTATGGTGAAGGGAGTTGTGTCCTTAATTAGCTTCTCATCTTGACTGTTTTTGGTGTATACAAAGGCTACTGACTTGTGGACATTGATTTTACATCCTAGAACATTACTGTATTTTTTTATGACTTCTACGAGTCTTGTGGTTGAGTCTTTGGGGTTCTCTAAGTATAACACCATGTCGTCAGCAAAGAGGGAGAGTTTGACCTTCTCTGCTCCCATTTGGATTCCCTTTATTTCCTTGTCTTGCCTAATTGTATTGGCTAGAACTTCCAGCACTATGTTGAATAGTAAAGGTGACAGAGGACAACCTTGTCTGGTTCCAGTTCTAAGAGAAAAAGCTTTCAGTTTTACTCCATTCAATAAAATATTAGCTGTGGGTTTGTCATAGATAGCTTCAATCAGTTTTAGAAATGTGCCACCTATGCCTATACTCTTCAGTGTTCTAATTAGAAAAGGATGCTGGATTTTATCAAATGCTTTTTCTGCATCTATTGAGAGGATCATGTGATCTTTATTTTTGCCTCTGTTAATATGGTGGATAACATTTTTGGAGTTGGGTATGTTAAACCAGCCTTGCATCCCTGGGATGAAGCCTACCTGATCATGATGAATGACTTTTTTGATGATAAGCTGTAATCTGTTGGCTAGGATTTTGTTGAGAATTTTTGCATCTGTATTCATTAGTGAGATTGGCCTGAAATTCTCCTTTTTGTTTGTGTCTTTTCCTGGTTTTGGTATCGGGGTGATGTTTGCTGCATAGAATGTGTTGGGGAGGATTCCTTCTTCCTCAATTTTTTGGAATAATTTCTGCAGTACAGGAATAAGCTCTTCCTTGAAGGTTTGATAGAATTCTGGTGTGAAGCCATCTGGACCAGGGCATTTTTTGGTTGGAAGATTTTTTATTGTTTCTTTGATCTCAGTGCTTGAAATTGGTCTGTTCGGGAGCTCTATTTCTTCCTGGCTAAGTCTAGGGAGAGGGTGTGATTCCAAATATTGATCCATTTCCTTCACATTGTCAAATTTCTGGGCATAGAGTTTCTGGTAGTATTCAGAGATGATCTCTTGTATCTCTGTGGGATCAGTTGTTATTTCCCCTTTATCATTTCTGATTGAGGTTACTAGAGATTTTACTTTTCTATTTCTCGTTAATCTGGCCAATGGTGTGTCTATTTTATTTATTTTTTCAAAAAACCAACTCCTTGTTTCATTAATTTTCTGAATGATTCTTTTGTTTTCAATGTCATTGATCTCTGATTTGATTTTGGATATTTCTTTTCTTCTACTAAGTTTAGGCTTACATTGTTCTTCTTTTTCCAATTCCATAAGATGGCTTGTGAGATTGTGTATGCGCTCTCTTTCTGTTTTTCGAATGTAGGCATCTAAAGTGATAAATTTTCCTCTCAAAACTGCTTTTGCAGTATCCCACAGGTTTTGGTAGCTTGTGTCTTCATTGTTGTTATGCTCAAGGAAGTTAATGATTTCCTGTTTTATTTCTTCCTGCACCCATCTGTTATTCAACAACAGATTGTTTAATTTCCATGCCTTTGTGTGGGGTCGAGCATTTTTGTTAGAGTTGAGTCCCACCTTTAGTGCCTTATGGTCTGAGAAGATACAAGGTAAAATTTCAATTCTTTTGATTCTGTTGATATTTGTTTTGTGTCCCAGGATATGATCAATTTTGGAGAATGTTCCATGGGGTGATGAGAAGAATGTATATTCTTTATCTTTGGGATGGAGTGTTCTATATGCATCTATCAAGCACAGTTGTTCTAGGGTCTCATTTAAATCTCTTATATCTTTGTTTAATTTCTCTTTAGAGGATCTGTCCAGTTCTGTAAGAGGAGTGTTAAAGTCCCTTGTTATCATGCTATTATTGGATATCATATTGCTCAGACTGAGTAAGGTCTGTTTCAAGAATCTGGGAGCATTTAAATTGGGTGCATAAATATTTAGAATTGAAACATCTTCTTGTTGTATTTTTCCCTTGACCAATAAAAGTGACCATCTTTGTCTTTTTTTACTTTAGTTGCTTTAAGTCCACATGAATCTGAAAATAAGATTGCAACTCCTCTTTTCTTTTCAATGCCATTTGCCTTAAAAATTGTCTTCCAACCCTTGACTCGGAGCTTTAATTTGTCTTTTGAAGCCAGGTGTGTTTCTTGCAGACAGAAAATGGATGGCTTGTGTTTTTAATCCAGTCAGCCAATCTATGTCTCTTCAGTGGGGAATTCAAGCCATTGACGTTTATTGAGATAATTGATAAGTGTGGTAGTATTCTATTCATCTTATTTTGTGAGAGTCCATTGCTTAGTTTTATCCCTTGCATCAGTGTGGTTAGGTTCTGTCCTTTAATTTCTGAGTTCTTACTTTGCTGCTGATCCATTGTGGTGGTCAGTGTGCAGAACAGGTTTAAGTATTTCCTGTAAAGCTGGTCTTGTTGTGGCAAATTTCCTCAATGTTTGTATATCCGTAAATGATTTGATTTCTCTGTCAATTTTGAAGCTTAGCTTAGCAGGGCACAGAATTCTGGGCTGGAAATTGTTCTGTTTAAGTAGATTAAAGGTAGGTGAACATTTTCTTCTTGCTTGGAAAGTTTCATTAGAGAAGTCTGCGGTCACTCTGATGGATTTGCCCCTGTAGGTCAACTGGCGCTTACTCCTGGCAGCTTGCAGAATCTTTTCTTTTGTCTTGACTTTGGACAAGTTCATCACAGTGTGTCTTGGAGAAGCTCGGTTAGAGTTGATGCGACCTGGGGTCCAATATCCCTCTGAAAGCCGTGTGTCAGAATCTTTGGTGATATTTGGGAAATTTTCTTTTATAATATTCTCTAGTATGGCTTCCATTCCTCTGGGGCATTCTTCTTCCCCTTCTGGGATTCCTATAACTCGTATGTTGGACCACTTCATAAAGTCCCATAATTCTGACAGTGAACGTTCTGCTTTCTCTCTCTTCTTTTCTGCCTCTTTTACTATCTGAGTTATCTCAAGAACTTTGTCTTCTACCTCTGAAATTCTTTCTTCTGCCTGGTCTAACCTGTTGCTGATCCTTTCCATTGCATCTTTAAGTTCCCTGATTGACTGTTTCATTTCCTTCAGCTCTGATATATCCTTTTTATATTCTTCATATCGTTCATCTCTTATTTGATTCTGTATTTGGATTTCATTTTGGTTATTTTCCACTTTATTAGCAGTTTCCTTCATTGTGTCCATCATTTCTTTCATTGTTTTCATCATGTGTATTCTAAATTCCCTTTCTGACATTCCTATCATTTCTTTATAGGTGGAATCCTCTGCAGTAACTACCTCCTGGTCCCTTGGCGGGGTTGTTCTGGCCTGGTTCTTCATGTTGCCTGGAGTTTTCTGCTGATTGTTCCTCATGAGTGATTTCTTTTATCTGTTTCCTTGCCCTAATTTTCCTTTCACTTCCTCTTGCTCTTGAAGTTCTCGTGCCTGTGGAAGTTGCGGGCAGGTTTAGATGGATTGAACACATGCAACCACTTGCCGGTTTTCCACTGTTTTAGTCCTCCTCTTTGGGTCCAGAAGTCTCTCGCTGACTCTCTGTATCCTCACCAGGGTGATGATAGGCAGATCCCACCTTCCAGAGGTGCCTAGAGTCCTATCTCCCCGGACTCACGGTGCCCAGATGCAAGGAAGCTGTTACTCGACCGCCATCTTGCTCTCCTCCCCCTCTCCATCAATTTTGAAGCTTATTTTAACAGGATACAGAATTCTGGGCTGAAAATTATTTTGTTTAAGGATGTTGAAAGTGGATGACTGTGCTCATCTGGCTTGGAAAGTTTCAGTTGAAAAGTTTGCTGTTGTATTAATGGCTCTGCTCCTATAGGTCAGTTGGCACTTACTCTTAGCTGCTTGCAAAATTTTCTCCTTCATCTTGAGTTTGGACAGGTTCATTACAATGTGTTTTGGAGAAGCTCTGTTAGAGTTGAGATGACCCGGGGCTCGATATTATCTGAAAGAATTGTGTCAGGATCTTTAGTAAAACTTGGAAAGTTTTCATTAATGATAGTCTCCAGGAGGGCTTCCATACCTTTGGGAAAATCTTCTTTCCCTTCAGGGATTCCTGTTATCCATATGTTTAAATGCTTCATGGAGTCTCATAGTTCTCTAAGCACCTGCTCTGCTTTCTCTCTTTTCTCTTCTGCCTCTGTAACTATCTGGGTTTACTCAAAAACTTTATTCCTCTAGCTCTGAGATTCTTTCTTCTCCATGGTCCAATCTGTTTTTCATACTTTCTACTGCATCTTTACATTCCCTGATTGTCTCCTTCGTTTTCTTAAGCTGCACTATATCCTTTCTATATTCTATATATCTCTTGTCCAACTTTTGGTTCCAACTTTCCATTTTCTCATCCATTCCCTTTGTCTTAATCCCTTTCTGTCAAATCCATTAATTCTTCATAGGAGGCATCTTCTGTAAAAGCTGCCTCATGGTCCTTGAAGGAGTTACTCTATTTTGCTTTTTCAAGGTGTCTGAATTTTTCTGTTGGTTCTTTGTCTTGTGTGCTTTCTTCTTGGTCAGATCCTTGTGTTCCTTTTTCCTTTTCACTTCCTCCTTTGCTTCAAATTACCTTGTGTCAGAGTTTAGGTGATGAAGAGACCTCTTGGTTTGTGGCCAAAAGAAGGAGAAAGGTAAAGAGTAAGCAGGGAGAAATAAGAGGAAAAGAAAGAGAGAGGAAAATAGAAGGAAAGAATAAATGAAAAGAAAAAAGAGAAGAGTGAGTAACAGGAAAAAACTTGAAGAACAGGGGATATGAAGGTCAGGAAGAGAGGATAAGAGTGATGGAAGAAGTGGTATTGATGATTTTGAGCCTTGAAAATGAAAAGCTGTTGCCTGAGGAATTAACTGTGAAGAAATTTTTAAAGATCTCAGCATTAGAGAATGTGCTGGACCAACTGGCTAGAAAGATAGTGTTTTGGTCTTGTGTGGTTTTCATACTATGAGTGTTGCCAAATTTGAGGCCCTCTTTAGGACACATGACAAGAATGTCATCTTTTAGTATTTTAAGAGCTTCAAAAGAGTCAGAATAAACTTCAGCAATCCCTTATCTGCCACAGATGCCAGACTCTACCTGCACAAGACTGAGTTTCTTGATAAGGAAATGAAGTTATATTTTGCTCAGACTTTACACATAGGAAGCTCTCACATGGCTCTGCAAAATCCAGACAAACAGTTTCTGATCGCTCCTCCTGCCTTCCCACTGGTTGGCTTTAAACAAGTGGAAGCTGTTACTCCAGTCAAACTATGATCTCTTATATGCTATTTCCAAGCTGGGGCCAGGAGAAAAGTATGAATTGCATGAAGTGACCAACCCAACACCCAGCATGGTGGTACATGTGTGTGAGAGTGATGAAGAGAAGGAAGAAGAAGAGGAGGTGGAGAGGATGAAAACACGCAAGCCAAAATTTATCCAGATCAGGAGGCCATAGTACATGCCTGTCTGAGCTGAGCTGGCACACAGATGAGGGAGCATTCCAAATCATACTCATGATGAGGAATCTTTTACTGTAGAATTGGCTGGTCATGACTTTGGAGGTGGCAGCCATGCTCGCATGGCAGAAATCCTAGTTCACATTGCTCAGAAGAGAGTCAAGGCTTTGATTACTTGTTCTAATGCTGCCACATTCATGGTACCCTGGAATGTCTTGGGCCAATCACTGAGTCTACGGTGATTGCACAACGACAGCTGGACTGCCTTGAGAAAATAGATAATGATAGTGTTTTGTACCTGTTCTTTTCTGGTAGGTTCTGTTTTTGCCAAGGATAGGTTGATCAGTGGGTCTGGGGAGAGCTTTCTATTTCTAACCAGCTTACAGGGTTGACTCTCTGATGGTGGGAAGAGGCACCACCAAAGCCTCCTAGTGCAAAAAGTTTGTGTAAACAATGACAATGCAATGTGGACGTTGTAGCATTTCATTTCTTCCCTCATGTTCTAATGTTTGTGCATGTGTATTACTGATTTTCAAGACTAACCTTTGTTCATATATAAAGTTAACGCCATTGTTGTTTTTCATTTTCTGGGAAGCTAGGAAAGCATTTGTAAAACATATCACTTTTCCATCTGGATTCTAAACTCTGCAACAGCACTCACATGTGGAACTCCACCTGGAATCCATTCACTCAGCATCCTCCACAGAGCAACATGTAATTGGTGCATTTGCAAAATAAGTTGACCTGAAGTTCCTCAGCAGAGTTTAGCTTATCTAATTCAGAGAATAGCAGTTTCACTGTCACTTGTAATGAGTGAGAAATTTTAATTTAGGTTTTTGGGGTTGTACATTGGTTTCCATTATTTCTTTTACGTGGTGGTTTATATACATGAACACAGCCAAAAACCTTTTGTGGAACTGTTGGTTGAAATAGTTAATTTTTTTTGCCCCACTAAGACATCAAGATACACTTGTAAATAAATCTGATAGCATATATTCATACCCACTATACATTTGGGTGAAAAATATGGCAGTGAAAGAATAGAGTGTAAGATGTGTCAATATACCTGTGAATCTAAATTGTAGAAAATACTGTTCACATGTTTAACAGGACTCAAGTTCAAAGCATGCAAAGTGGCTAGTAAATCTGTGGTTATATGAAAGGGATGCAGCGCCTTTCCCCATTAATTCTTCATGGAATTGTTATAGTATTAGTATATAATATAGTATTGTTAACATTTGTAATTTTTTTCTAGTTGTAATGTGTATGTCTTCTGGTAAATAGGTATTGTATTTCGGCCTGACAATACTATAACACAGTTTGTCATTTTGAAATGCCTAATGCCAAGCAACAATGCATGCTTTGGGAGTTTGAAAGATGGTTTTCTTTGAGAAGCAAATATGTTTAAATTAAATTCTTTTATTGTTAACATCAAGTAATTGATTTAAGGTTCTCAAAACCCTGTTTTACAGTACTTGATAAGAGGGGGCCAGTAAGCAAGATATCATTATATTGTTGTTCAAGTGTTTCCAGTTAAATGGTTTTAAACTGGAGAGGCTAACCTCAAAAATTTTTTTTATAATAAATTGGCACAATGTGCTATTTGTGGGGAAAAAAGGAAATGGTATTGATCAGCATGGTGCTAAGGCTACACCTGTAACTCAAGGATTTTGAAGGGCTTGGCTGAGTGGGTTCCCCGATATCAGGCTCTCCTTACCAGCCTGAGTAGAGCCAGACTCTTCCTGCCAAAATAGAAAGAGAAGAAAAAGAGCAAAAACAAAAAACAAGAAGGAAAAATTAAGTAGAGATGAAAACAAAATAGGAAAAATTCTGCAGTGTGATTTGCCAATATAATCTTCCTAAGGCCAAGTGTAGAAAGGTCACTTAACCCCCTTGAGCCAGACTACTGCTGTGGCCTGTCTGCCAGACCACATCTACATCACCCCAGCTTTCAGCAAAAAAGGAAGAAAATAAAAAAGGAAAGAAAGAAAAAATTAATAACAGAATAATAATAGATAAGGGAAACTAAAAATACTGTTGTAAGGAAAGAGAGGGAAGTGAAATAAAGAAAGAAAGGAGAAAGACAAAAAAAAGAGGAGGGGATATCTTAACTGTTGCAGAAGTGATTTATGTGAGAGAGATAAGAAAGGTAGAAGCGTCCTATCCAAAGAGAGAATGTAGAGGAGTGAAATAGGGAGAGAGAATAAGTGAAGCTAACGTACTGTAACCAAAAAATACAGGTGCTCTAGCTCTTGATGAAAGTAAAAATAGAAGTTAAGAAACAAACCACACAAATTAGTGAGAACCAAAACACATCTATACAAAACAACCAAAAACTCTAATAAAAATGAGCAACCTCAGCAACAAATAAATCAAGGAACCAAAAAAGAAAAAATAATAAGAATAAAGAAGAAAAAAAAGAGAAAAGAAAAATTACATACACACACACACACACACACACACACACACACACACACACACACACACACACACACACACACACATACTGTATAGCAGAAAGGTCTGACTTTAGCAGAATATATTTGTGGTGCAATATATTGTCCAGACACCAGGTGGCACTGTAGCTTTAGGGGACTGATAACACCACTAGTAAATTTTCTTTAGTTCCCAGGCATAGACCTGTTTCCCAACTTGTCCACAGTGATCACCTAATTATTTCCTCAGCATTCAGGGCCCAGTGGGTTGGGATCTCAAAGCTCTCCAGAATTCTTCAGAAGCAGGTCTCACTATGCCCCCAGACAACAGTTCCTGTGGGGTGCAGGAGTCCCTGAGCCTATCATGATTGGAGGTCAGATCCCAGCAGGCAGAACTAAGAAGGCTGTATCCCTGTAGAAGGCCCGCCCTCATAAGCTTCTTGCACCAGGTCCAGAGTTCAAATCAGATTGTCCCAAGCAGTACAATCACTGCTCAACAGGGAGAGTTCAAAGGGTCTCCAGTGGCCAGTAGTAACAATCCACAGGCAGTTCCATCCCACAAACCCGAGGGGATGGAGCCTGGTGCCTTTTGGTGACCAGAAATGTTGCTTGCCAAAGTCTGAACAGGGACTTCAGTGCCTCCACCTACCATGTACCTTCACAGAGCTTCTCCCTCTCCTACATGCCCCTCTCTCTCCTTCCCCCCTCCCCCCACCCCCACCTCCATTCCACTCCAGTGACTGTTTCCACACAGATTTTTTTTTTTTTTTTTTTTTTTAGCAGCCCACACAATACCCAGGCATCCAGGGAATTACCAAACACTCTGGGCTCTGCAGGGGGGCAGAACTTCAGACCACCATGTGAGGAGGAAAGGGTGGACTGGAAATTCAGAATTGCAGGGAAAATATTTGTTCAATTTTATGCTGGGCAGGATGATGCCTAGGTTCACAAGAGGGCTCTCCCTGGATAAGAAGGCCGGTGTTTAGCTGCTCTCTCCTGTAGAGGGTAAAATGAGAGGTCTTTTGTTCCCTGCTCACTGCAGAGAGCTCACACTGAGCCTCCAGCTTCCGGAAGGGGTATCTCATTCTCTGGCCATGGGCTTTATACCTGGAATTTGTTTTCTTAGAGGGCAGTTTGCCACATGCAGAGACCATGTGCACTTGTCTATCCTCTTTCCTGGTTTAGCTCCCTACCTTCTGCTTCACTGAGTCCGTTCTGTCCAGTATTTCTCCCTCTGGACAGAAGCCTCTGGTAAAAGCTGCCTCTAGTCAGCCATCTTACCTCCTCCCTCCTCCCTGCTCTGTCACTAACTTTTATCATCGTTTTTGCCATGCAGAACACCTTAATCCAATTCAATTTCTGAGCTTCTTGTCATTCTTTGGTCCTATCTCATTTTATGATTATAAAGATGTCTAACGATGTTAAATGAATACTTTTCATATATCTCTGATTTTTTATATAGAATACAATTCTGGATCTCATCAAAGGTAGGATTCTTTGGGATTATTATTGGGTCAAGATATTGAATAATCCTATAATTGACAAAGAACATGTAATAAGTGACTCTTACAAATCAATGACAAAAAGATAATCTAATAGAAAAATGAGCAAACAAGTTTAAGAGAAACTTCACAAAAGAGGAAATTCATATGGTCAATAAACAAGAAAGTTCTCAGCCACACTGCTAAACAGAGTGCTGAAAGTTAAAGCTGCTGTCTGATGCTGTGCCCATCAGGTTGCCTCTGTGGCAACTTCCACTCATTACCCAGTTCCACCTCAATTCTCTGTCTTTGACTTAAAATGCAGCACTTTTGGGGCACCCCAGGTATGGCCCAGGTGTGATGCAGGCAGCAGTGGTTGTCCCTCCAGAGGGCACAGATGGTAAAGTTTTGCAGTGTCCATATGGTATCAAGTCTATAGGCACTCAGTGCAAGAGCTGTGGGGGCATGGCTACCTCCATCTAGATTTAAATGGAGGGTCTAGAGGGTCACAAAGCCTAGGCTTCGTGAACTGCCACAGGGGAGAGACCACCAGAGACAGTGTCTACTAGAGCATCACCCAGTGGAGCTGTGGGCATGGGGCCACTGCAAAGAGTCTTGTGGAGCCATGGGAGCAAGACTGTCTCCAAAACCCCAAACTGTAGAGCCACCAGTGTGCAACCTCAGCCTGGGAGGGCCTCAGGCACATGGCTCTGAGCCCTGAGAACTGCTGTGTGCCCAGCAAACCCATGGATGAGGTTGCCTGGAACCTTTAGGGTCCAACCCCTGTACAGTGTGTCTGAAAGGCAGGGCACTGAATCAGAGACGATTCTCAAGCCTTAAGATTTAATGTAGTTTACCCTGATAGGTTTTGGAATTAGCTGGGACCAGTTACCTCTTTATTCCTTCCTATTTCTCCCTTCTGAAATGTGAATGATGATCCTATGCCTGTCATATCATTGCATTTTGAAAGTACATAAGTTTAATCTCATAGGTTCATAATTAGAAGACAATTTGTTTCAAAATGAATTATACTTTAATCCTCACCAAAATCTGATTTAGATTTTATTTATTTATTTTTTGAGATAGTGTCTCACTCTGTTGCCCTGGGTAGAGTACCATGGCCTCCTCATAGCTCACAGCAACCTGAAACTCTTGGGCTCAAGCAATCCTCTTGCTTCAGCCCCCTGAGTAGCTATATTTATAATCAGAAAATAGGGGTCTTGCTCTTGCTCAGGCTGGTCTCGAATTCCTGAGCTCAAGCAATCCAACTGCATTAGCCTCCCAGAGTGCTGAGATTACAGGCATGAGCCATCATGCCTGGCCAGATTTAGATGATATTTAGATGAGACTCTGGACATTAGACTTTTGTATTGATGACAGACGAGTTAAGATTTGGGTGGTTATGAGGATGCACGTGAGAATGGTTTAAGTTTTGAGAGGCCACAGGCAGAACGCTAAGGTTTGAATGTTTTTGTACTCTCAAAATTCATGTGTTAAAACTTAAATTTTCAGTGTGGTGTTATTAAGAGATGGCCCTTTTGGGAAAATCATTAAATCAGCAGGACTCCACCCTTATGAAAGGGATCAGTGCCCTTATAAAAGATGCCAGTGTGAGCTTGTTTGCCCTTCTGCTATGTGAACACATAGCAAGAAGGTACCATATTTCAAGTAGAGAAAGAGAGCCCTCATCAGGCACTGAATATACTGGAGACTTGATCCTGGACTTCTCAGCCTCTGGAATGGTGAGCAATAAGTTTCTAAGGCATTTTGTCAGAGTAGCCCAAATGGACTAATACAGAATACATGTATGGTTGGTAAGAGAAATTGCAGAAATGATTATTAAAATTGTCAGGGGAGTAGTTACTTCTAAGGTGAAGGAAAGGGTCTATAATTAGGAAACAATGGAGAGGGGGAAGCAGGGTATGGATGGTGTATCTTTCAAGGTGCGAGGGTATTAGCAATATATTTCTTGACCACTACCAATTGCTTTATGTATTTATTAAACTATTCCTAAAAGTCATATGCTCATTTCTGTTTGTGGTTTATTTTGCAGTTGTTTAGGAAAAACTTAAGACAAGTTAAATTTAACAAAGTTTTTTTTTTTTTTTTGAGCAGTTAAAGGGTCAAGAACTGGGTAGCATTCTGAATCAAAGATTGTTCAGAAAACCTTAACCTCCAACATAGCTATATTTATAATCAGAAAATAGGAAATGACATACAGGAATTACCTGATTGATATACTTTACCTTAATTGGGCATAATTTGGCAGTTTTTCCACCTGAAATTGGACGAGGGAGAGTTCAGCTGCTATAATAGGCTGAGACTCAGTTGCTTGCTAACAAAGGTATATTCCTAACTTTGGTCTGAACTTGTTTATACATCAAGGTAGGGTATGATTTACTGCCTCTGAAGATCTCTTTGAACAAACTTTATTAACCAAGTACAGAGGCTACTTGGGACACACTTAACACAATGAAAAAAGAAAAATTCAATAATATAAATATTTTTGTCTATTTTCCTAGATGACACGTTTAAACATTAATCTTTAAGTTGAAAGATTAGCTTGAAATCATGACGAAGCTGGGTGTGGTGGCTCATGCCTATAATCCTAGCAGTCTGGGAGGCCAAGACAGTAGGATTGCTTGAACACATGAGTTCAAGACCAACCTGAGCAAGAGTGAGACTCTATCTCCAAAATAAATAAATAGGCATTGTGGCGGGCACCTGTAGTCCCAGCTACTTGGGAGGCTGAGACAAGTGAATTACTTAAGCCTAGGAGTTTGAGGTTGCTATGAGCTATGACACCATGGCATTCTACCCAGGGCAACAAAGTCAAACTCTGTCTCAAAAAAAAAAAAAAACTATGCTGATTAGTATGATGTAAGCACTCCAATTTGTACAATCAACACACTGAAATGGGCATAAATGTATTTATGATCTATGTACAAAAGACTTAATAAAAAATAAAATAATAAAAAAAGAAAAAAGAAAGGAAGAATCATGAAGGAATAATGGTAGTAGATTACATATGGCTGATATTTTTGACTTAAATTGTAGCAAATTTTATCACAAATGTGTTTTGTCCCTCCCTATGACTTATTTTCCTCCTAAAATAAAAAAGAAAAGCTTCAAGGGCTGCACACAGTGGCTCATGTCTATAATATTTTGGAATATCTAGGTGGGAGTTCAGAACCAGCCTGAGTAAGAAAGAACAAGACCCCATTGCTACTGAAAATAGAAAACTTAGCTGGGGTCTGGTGGTGGGTTCCTGGTGTCCTAGGTAATTGGAAGTCTGAGGCAGGAGGATCGCTTGAGCCTGGGAGTCTGAGGTTGCAGTAAGATATGATGATGCCGTGGCACTTTGTCTCCAAAAAATAAAAAAAAAAAATTAAAAATATTTTCAGCTTTGAGATAGGCTTCATGATTCATTATGTCCCTTTTGCAAAAGAATTAATATGTAAGAATTACATAGATTCCAAGATGCTCTGACTTACTTATACTAAAACTAAGACCAACACAAGACAATGTTTGTTGCTCTACAAAAGTGACTTTCTGTATCTATTAGCTTTAGGAGAGAGAAACCGTACAGTAATTGAAGTGGGAAAATGTAATATAAAAATTATAAATTATATAATAACGAGAGATTGATATAACTAGAGTTTGGCTAGTAAAATGTAAAAAAGAACTTAACCTTGGAATAGTAGACATAATACATAATACAGCAGATAGTTTATGATATTGATATAATATTAGTCTCTACCCTTAAGGTTGAAATAGAGCATCCAAGAAAGAGCTTTCCTCTCTCCAGGGCTGAGATCCATGGGCATGGCCACGACTCAACTGAATGGCAGAAAAATCAGTGAGGTATGATATCAGCAAATCTTGCTAGAAACCCAAATGCCAAAGTACTAGGGAAAGCCATTCACAGAAAGGTGTCTCACTGAGGCGCTCAGGGGCTTTGGGGGGAAATTGTTCACAGGAAAGGACACTCGGGTGGGGGTGCCTCCATGCTGCTGGTTGCTGGGTGCTTCTGGCTGCCAGATACTGCAGTGTGGGATGCTGGGTACTGGAGAAGCTGCCTGTTCTGCAGGAGCCTGGCACTAGGGAATCCATTTATAATACTGTAAGAGAGCCTGTCCAAAGAGTCACTTGAACCAGGAAATAAAACCTCTTACTCCTGGCATATCTCTTCAGCACTTTTTACCAAAAGTGCTGGCACTTTTACCAAAAGCTTAACACAGTGCCAGCTTGCAAAGCAAAAATATTTAAAGGGCCCAGATCCATTTTCACTGAGCGATCAAAAGAATTATTTTAGAGCAAAGAGGCAATAAATAATCAACACAGTCTTCTATGAGGATTTCCCTGTCAAGAGAGGCAACATTACAAGATTCTAGTTAGTGCTCTATTTCTCTTACCCTGTGTTTGAGGCTGAGACAAAGAATCAGGAATTTATATGCCCAGGATGATACCTCCTGAGGCACAGATGGAACTGCTGAATCCACGTCTTCCCTCCAGCACTCTCCTTTAGATCATCAGAGTTCTCCAAATCCATGCCCCTCCACAAGCCAGCTTTCTTACTTGACATAGGTAAATCCTGCACCCTACGGCCAGAATGTAGTTAATTTCCTTCACAATTTGATTGGATTCAACTAATCACTGACGGGAAAGATTCTGATTTGTTAGACAGTTTCTTCTGTTCTCTTTAATGGCAACGAGTTCTAATACTTTGGGAGCTTTTTTGACTTTTTATGTATATAATCAGAAATAAGCAATGACACTCACTTGTTTCCCTGGCTAGAGCTAGGATTTCCAGACCATGTTGAGTATAATATATGAGGTAGAAAGCTGGCATCTGCACTATACCTAACTTTCAAATTTATAATTTCACAGTAAGTATGATGCTTGCTATAGATGCTGGTCGATACCACTTATCAGTTTTAGAAAGTTTCTCCCCGATCCTGTTTTGCTGTTCTAGTTCATAATTCTTATCATGAAGATTCAATTTTACCAAAAACATTGCTAAGTCTATTGCAACCATTCTATAAGTCTTCTTTTTAATGTGGCAACATCTATTAACGGATTTACTGTTAACCATCTTTTCTTTCCTTGAGGAAAAATTTCTTGGTCATGATGGAATTCTATAACATATATTACTAGCTTCAGTTTAGTAATAATTGATTTAGGATTTTTGCGTCTATGTGTATACTATGTAGGTAAAAATGAATCTATAATTTTCCTTACTTGTATTGTCCTTGTGAGATTTAGCTTTCAGAGTCATATTAGTTGGGCTCATAAAATGAGTTGGAGTATTTTCCTTTTTAATTCGCTGGAAGGTTTATGATAGGGACTTCTTGGTCTTTAGAAGTTCAATAGAACTTATTATTATAACATTTAGGCCTGGTTTTTTCCCAAATACATCAGAAAAATTATTTATATCCTTTTATAATTTTTAATCTGCAGTGTTTACTGGCAAATCCTACTTTTACTTTCCCAGTATTTGTTAGTTGTGCCTGCTTTGTAGTTTTCTTGTTTCTTTCGCAAGAGTTTTCCATTTTATGTTTTTCAAAGCCCCAGCACCTTGTTGATTTAGTTATGTTTCTTTTAATTATCTGTTTATTTCAAGTAGTTATTAATTTCTGCTTGTCATGGTTATATCCTTTTTTCTGTCTCCTTGGAATTAGTCTGCAGTTCTTTGAATTTCTTAAATAAGATGTTTACATTATGGATTCAGTCTTTCTGCTACAGTGTAAGTATTTGGCCAAAAATTTTCCTATTGAAAACTTTAGTGCTATCTGTAAGTTTTAATAATAAGTGTTTCAATTATAGTGGGATCATTTAAGTATTTCTGTGCAGTCCTAAATATCTTCTGTTTTACGTTAATGTTAATAACTGAATTATTTATACATTTAAAAAATTTTTATACAAATGTGTTGGTTTACATTTTTATTTCTAATGTGATCATATTATTGATGTGTTGAGAGATAGTATCATACTGATTCTTTAAAACTTTCTGAGATTTGCTCATTTAATTTTTGTGAATATTCTAAATGCTCTTGAAATAAATTTTCACTGTTTCAGTGTTTTGTATGGAATGGAGTGCTAAAATGGGAATGTTTTCTGTCTCAAAGTTTCAGCTTAAAGTTTTGTTGATATCCATTAGTCAAAGTCTGTCAATAACAACTCTGTAAGTCAAAGATGGTCTTATTGATGCTTTTTGCAGCAAGAAAAATGGCACTTTTGGGGGAAAGATGGGTATCTCAGGATTCAAACTTATGTTGGTGATATTAAGGTGGGTTGAAATGATTATATTTCTTAGTGAATTTTATCTAAGCTGTGGGCATGATGAGCTATATTTGATTTTCATCTAGAAAATAAAGAGAACAAAAAAATAGGAAGACTGGAGTAAAAAAATGGAAAGAATAAAGCAAAGTTGAAACTGTATTTGATAAAGCAGCAGTGATTGATGAAGCTATAATGGATAAAGAAGCAGTTGGGATGTTTGATAATATTTGACGTTTGCAATTTTTATTGATCTATATTATACTATGTATACGTATTTAAGGTGTGCATGTGATATTCTGTTACCCGCATAGAGTGTGTAGTGATCAATTCAGGATATTTAGAGTGTTCATCACCTCAAGTAGTTACCATTTCTGTGTGTTGGCAGCATTTCAAGTCCTCTCTCCTAGCGATTTTGAAATATATAAAACCTTGTCATTACCCATAGTCACACTACTCTTATGTTGAACATTAAAACTTATTCCTTGTATATGTTTGTATCCATTAACCAACTTCTCTTCATCCTGCTCATAAACCTACCCATTGGTATCTACCATTCTACTCTCTGCCTCCGTAAGATCAACTTTTTAAGCTCCCACATTTGAGGGAGAAGATGAAATGTTTGTCTTTCTGTGACTGGCATATTTCATTAAACATAATGACCTCTAATTCCATCTATGTTGCTGCACATGACAGGATTTCATTTTTATGGCAAAATAGTATTTTATTAGGTATACTTGTATATACGACATTTTCTTTATCCATTCTTCCACTGATGAATGGAATCACCAAGGGCCATTGTGAATAATGCTGCAGTGAAAATTAGAGTATCTCTTGACATACTGATTTTGTTTCCTTTTGACAAATACTCAGTAGTGGGATTACTAGATCATATGGTAGTTCTATTTTTAGTTTTTTGAAAAATAGTCTGTTTTCCATAGTAACTGTAGTCATTTACATTCCCACCCACAGTAAGCGTTCCCTTTTCTCCACATCCTTGCTTACATCTATCATTTTTGTCTTTTTAATGATAGCCATTCTGACTGGGATAAGATGATATCTCTTTGTGGTTTTAATCTGCATTTCCCTAATGATAGTGATGTTGAGCGATTTTTCATATAGCCATTGGACATTTGCATATTTTCTTTTAAGAAATGTAGATTCATCTTCTTTGTCCACTTTTAAGTGGAATTATTCTTTTCACTGTTGAGTTCAGTTCCTTGTATATTTTGAATTTTAATCCCTTGTCCTATGAATAGTTTGAAAATATTTTCTCCCGTTCAACAAGTTTTCCCGTCACTCTCTCTTGATTCCTTTGATATGCAGAAGATTTTAATCTGGTACCATGTTTTGTTTTTGTTTTCTGTGCTTTTGAGGTCTTAGCTATAAATATTTACCTAGGCCAATGTTCAGAAGTGTCACTCCTGTGTTTTATTCTGGTAGTTTTATAGCTTTTGGTCTTACATTTAAGTCTTTAATACATATCAATATCCTATTTTCCCAGCACCATTTGTGGAAGAGTGTGCCCTTTCTCCAAAGTATGTTTTTGATGCTTTTGTCAAAATCAGTTGGCTATAAATATATAAATCTATTTCTGGATTCTCTATTTCATTCCATTGGCCTGTTTTTCTAATAATACCATGCCTTTTTGGTAACTATACCTTTGTAATGTATTTTGAAATCAAGTAATTGATACCTCCACCTTTGTTCCTTTTGTTCATGATTGCTTTGACTATTTAGGTTCTTTTGTGATTTCATCTGAATTTTGACATTGATATTTTAATAGGGATTACATTGAATCTGTAGATTGCTTTGGGTAGTATGGTCATTTTAATGATATTAATTCTTTCAATCAATGAGCATAGCATGTCTTTCCATTTGTTTGTATGCTCTTTAATTTCATCAGTGTCTTTAACCTCCTTGGTTAAATTTATTCTGAGGGTTTTTTTGTTTTTGTTTATTTTTAGATATTATAAATATGATTGTCTTCTTTTTTCTCAGCTGGTTCTAGACACCAAGATAGTGTATAGAAATGCTACAGTTTTCTGATTTTTATTTATTTTATGTTCTGCAACTTTACTGAATTTATTTATTAGATCTAAAGGTTTTTTTGGTGGAGTCTTTGGGTTTTTCTAGATATTATATCATGTCATCTGCAAAGAGGGACAATTTGACATTCTCTCTTCCAATTTGGATGCCATTTATTTCTTTCTCTAGCCTGACTGTTCTGGCTAGGACTTCCACTACTATGTAGAATAGGAGTGATGAAAATGGGCATCCTTCTCTTATTCTAATTAATCTTCCTTGATTCAACTGTCATTTTAGGAACATGTTATTTAATACATTGACTCCACAGCAGAAAAACAACTTTTCCCTGGGGCCACAGTGTTTTATTAGGCCAAGATACATGTGAATTATATATGCTTCACAAAGCCCTGGGTTCGAAACTAGTGTAAGTTAAATACAACTCACATGGCAGTTAATGTGTTAATTTCCATGTATTTGCGCAGTTTTCAAAGTTTTTCTTTTTACTGAATTCTAGTCTTATTCCATTGTAGTTTAAGAAGATACTTGATATGATTTATATTTTTAAAAATTTGTTAATACTTGCTTTTTGCCCTAATACTTGGTCTATCCTAGAGAATGGTCCATGTAATGATGAGAAAAATGCACATTCTGTAGCTGTTGGATGAAATGCTCTATAAATCTCTTTTAGGTTCATTTAGTCCAAATCGTAGCTTACACTTTAAATCCAATATTTCTTTGTTAATTTTCTATCTACATAGTATGTCTAATGCTAAGAAAGGGAGGTTAAAGCCCCCAACTATTATTATACTGGAGTCTATCTCTCCCTTTAGATATAATACTATTTGCTTTATATATCTGGGTGTCATGGTGTTGGATGCATATGTTTTGAATTGTTATATCTTCTTTCTGAACTGATTCCTTTATCATTATATGATGGCCTTTGCCCCTCTTTACTGTTTTTGCCTTAAAGTCTATTTTATCTGATACAACAGAAGTATTACTTCTGTTGGCTTTTGGTTTCTGTTTGCATGGAACACCACTTTTTATCCCATTCTTGCAGTCTCTGTGTCTTTATAGATGAGTTTCTTGTAGATAGCATAAATTTTTTTCCTATATTCAGCCAGTCCATACCTTTTAAATGAAAAGTAATCCAATTACTTTTAATTAATTGGATTAATCCAATCATGTCTTGGCTAAGATGAGTGTGAGATATTTAATCCATTTACATTCTAGATCAGGCGTCTTCAAACTTTTTAAACACGGGGCCAATTCACTGTCCCTCAGACCATTGGAGGGCTGGACTGTTGTTTAAAAAAAAAAAACTATGAACAAATTCCTATGCACACTGCACATATCTTATTTTGAAGTAAAAAAACAAAACAGGAACAAATACAATCACACCGCCTCATGTGGCCCACAGGCCACAGTTTGAGGACCCCTGTTCTAGATTATTATTGATATGGGAGGGCTTACTTCTGTTACTTTACTAATTGCTTTCTGGTTGTTTTGTTTGTTCCTTTTTATCCTCTCTTATTTTGACATTTATCATTGTGGTTTGGTGGTTTTCTGTAGTGGTACCATTTGAATCCTTCTTTTTCTTATTTTTATGTTTGTTCTACCAGTGGCTTTTATACTTTCATGTGTTTTCATGATGGTAGATATTATCCTTTCATTTACAGGTGTAGGACTTCCTTAAGCATTTCTTGTAGGGCTTGTCTAGTGGTAATAAATTCCATCGGTCTTTGCTTGTCTGGGAAAAGACTTTATTTCTCCTTCATTTTGGAAGGATAATTTTATTGGGTTTAAGGTTAACTTTATCCTTGGCTGAAAATGTTTTCTTTCACCATTTGGAATGTATCATCTTATTCTCTCCTGGCCTGCAAAGTTTCTGCTGAGAAATCTGCTGTTACGCTGATGGAGGCTCCTTATAAATAACTAGACACATTTCTCCTGCTATTTTTAGAATACTCTGTTGGTCTTTTGACTTACACAGTTTTGCTATTATGTGCTGTGCAGATGACCTTTTTTTTTTTTTTGAGACAGAGTCTCATGCTATCACCTTGGGTAGAGTGCCATGGTATCATCATAGCTCACAGAAACCTCAAACTATCCTCTTGCCTCAGCCTCTCAAGTAGCTGAGAGTACAGGCATGCACCACAGAGCCTTCTGATTTTAGTAGAGACAGGTCTCCCTCTTAGAGACAGGTCTCAAACTCATGAGCATAAAAGCAATCCACCCAGCTCAGCCTCCCAGAGTGCTAGGACTACAGGTGTAAGCCACTACACCTGACCTAGCTGAACTTTTTGAGTTGTATCCATTTGGATATCTTTGAATTTCGTGTATCTGGATGTCTAAATATCCAGACAGACTTGGGAATTTATCAGCTATTATTCTGTTAAATAGATTTTCTACCCTTTTAGTTTTCTCTGAGACATTAACAATATTTGGTTGCTTTATGGTTCTATATGTCACATAGGCTTTGTTCATTCTTTTTACTTCTTTTTTTACTTTTGCCTGCCTGGGTTATTTAAAAAGATTTTTCTTTAAGTTCTGAAATTCTTTCTGCTGCTTGATCTAGTCTATTTTGGAAGTGATCAGATATATCTTCTGATTCAATGAATTTTTAGTTCTAGAATTTCACTTTTTTTTTTTTGAGACAGAGTCTCACTATGTCTCCCTGAGTAGAGTGCTGTGGCATCACAGCTCACAGAAACCTCAAACTCTTGGGCTAAAGCAATTCTTTTGCCTCAGCCTCCCAAGTAGCTGGGACTACAGGTGCCTGCCACAACACCCAGCTATTTGTTGTTTGTTCTTGTTGTTGTAGTTGTGATTGCTGTCTAGCAGGCCCAGGCCAGGTTCAAAGCCACCAGCAGCCCTGATGTACGTGGCTGGTGCCCTAAACACTGAGCTATGGGCACCAAGCCTCAGTTTCTTTTTTTATGATGCCTATCCCTTTAGCAAATTTCTCATTCATTTGGTGAATTGTTTCTATGATTTTTTTTTTATTGTGTATTGCTTGTGTTCTCTGGTATCTCACTGACTGTTTTACTTATCAACTTTTAAATTCTTTTTCTAGGATTTTATACATTTCTTTATATTGGAATCTCTTGCTGGAGAATTACTGTGTTCCTTTGGGGAATGTCACATTTGCTTGCTCTTTCACATTTATTGTGTCTTTACATTGATATCTGAACATCTAATGTAACAGTTGCCTCTTCCAATTTTTTCAATTAGCTTCTGTAGCAAGGGGAAGACTTTTTCCTGAAGATCTATCTTGGTGTTGGTGGAGTAGGGTACTTTGGCTTTGATGCTGATTGCCTGCCGTAGTGTAGTCTGTGTGTGATTTCTTTGTCCGTAAACAGCATCAGTGGTGTTTGTTATTTTCTCAGTGGCCTAGGGTACAGTTGTTAGTGGAGGTTGTGGTGATATTTTGCTGGGGAGAGGGATGCTGAGTGGGCCAGTCTTTGAGTCCAAGTATTGGCAACAGTGAATGAACCAAGTATGCCTATCCTTGGACTTCAGGGTGGAATATGTTGGAATTGGTGCAAGCACACAAAGATGGAGTGACAGCTTGCCCAGGTGCCACCAGTAGCAAGAGTGGAACACGTGGGTGGGTCCTTGGGCCCCTGGGCCGTGGACACGGTATGGGCCATGGTAGTAGCAGTGACGGTACAACCCTCTGGCTCCCAAGCAGTCTGTACAGATGTTTGGGTCAATTCCCAGATTCATAAGTGGTATGTGAGTGAGGGTGCCAGCTGTGGGTGGTAGTGACAGGTTGGTTTAGACCCATAGATGTGTTCAGGTGCTAAAGGTTGTGGATAAGGCAAGAGTAGTCCCCAGGTCCTCAGGCAGTGTGTCTGGGCATCGAGACGTCAGGCCTATCCTCAGGCACCCAAGTGATGCATGTGGTCACTGGCTATGGTAGGCAGAAGTAGGTTTATCTCCACATTGCTGGCAGTATGTCTTGGTAGGGATGGCAGTGGGTGCACTGTGACCTGTTGCTGGGGAGGGCAGTATTGTTCTCAGTGGCAGCAATGGTAGGGAGGTGGCTATAAAGAATATGTGTTGGCCCCAGGTAGTGGCTATGGGTTATGTAGCTTGTCCTCAGGTTGCTTGTAAATATGCAACAGCCCACTGCGAGGGGGAGATGGGGTCATTGCCAATGGCTTGTGCAATAGCCAGCAGTGCAGGTGACTGTCGAGGTGGGATGTCAATGGGGCCCCCAGGATGTTGAGATATAGAGGCTCTTGGGACCCAGGGCAGGATGCAGCCTGGTGGGTGCTAGGTTTTCAAAATGATACCTTGTTGTAGTTGCTTAGGACTCAGGGGTGTGTGGGCCTAGTGTGAGCTCTCTCTCTGGACCAATGCCATCACATGGTCTCTAGGTAGCTCTCTATGGGCCTGAGAGGATCAAGGGCTCTCCTAAGGTTACTATTGTAGGAGTCTGTGATGGGAATGTAGACCACTGAGTGGTCTCTCACTTACCCTTTCCCCACATGGTAGAGTCTTTCTGGGCTCCACAGCTGACCCCAGCACAGCAAACTGCCCGGCTTCCCTCCCCTTCCTTGCCTTAGATGTTTCCTGTCACTTATCTGTTGAATTCCTATGATCCATTTGACGTGTGATTATGTCCTTACTATTTTGGGTCTCCTTTATGAAGGAGACAAGTATCAGATGCCTCTCGTCAGCCATCTTGATGTCTTTTCTCTAGGTTTGCAATTTTTTTAAACATTATTGGAGGGGAGGTATGTATATGGTGTGTGTCTGCTATTGTAAATGTGTTCTTTTTACATCCTCCAGCTGCTTTTTGTTTATAATAAAGGTTGTTTCTGTGAATTAATTGTACATGACTTTATTTATTGAATCCGTAACCATTTATGGCAGTTTTTCAGTAAGTTTTCTTGGATTGTTCGGGTCCTATTAATCTCCTCTCCCATTCGTATATACCTAAAATCCTACAATAACCACACAATAACACATATTCAGATATTACATGAGTAGTGGTTGATGCCCATCCTCTGCCAACTCAGCATTCCTAAATCTTCCCCAGGAGGCAAAGGCAAAGGGTCATGGGGAGAGAAGAGGGTAGAGGTAGAGATAGGAGATGATTCCGTGACAGAAGGCAGGGCTGGGTCCCTACATCCCAGTTTTTGCCTGGCCTAAATTCTCTCAAATTGGTATATGAAGTAGGCAGGTGATGATTTACAATGAGGCTCTTAAAATTCCCAGCCAGGTTACAAAACCCAGAGTCAGCCCCAAACATATTTACACTGAAGCACAGAAGTGCCACCAGGTTGTGCCAAATAGTATCTGGGGCCCAGATGGAAATGGATTAGTCAGCTGGAGCCCAGAGCTGATGTCATCACTTAATTAACTTCACAGTCTTGGAGTCTCATGTTTTACACAACTGAATTTGAAAATATACTTTTTCACGGATCAACTGTTGTAAATAACAATGTTTTCAAGAAGAAAATAATCCCCACAAACCAAATTAACTAAAACAAGTAAGTAGCAAAAGGAGGAGACAGAACTAGAGAGGGAAATACAAGTGTTATCTTTAAATGCCTAAAATAAATATAAAATTTTAATCTTTTATAAATTCCAATATTAGGTATTTTTACATTTGTGTACCATATTACATATTATAGATTTTATCTAAGTACAATTTACATAAGTCAAATGTATAAATCTTAAACGTTACATATGTATACATCCTTGTAACCACCACCCAGTTCAAGAAACTTTCAGACTCCAGAAGGATTCTTCCTGCCCTCATCTCAGTCAAGACCTTTCTCCCAAAAAGGCATCCCCTGTTAGGATCTCTATCGCCTATTGGTTTGTTTTTTCTGAACTTATATAACAGAATCATACAGAATGTATTCTTTGGTGTCTGACTTATTTTCCCTCACATTATGTGTATGTGACCATACTGCTGATCATTTTCTCCAGTTTGCATACTCATAGCATAAGTGGTGAAGAATGTACCAGTATATCAGAAAAAGCAGTCAAGTATTATCAACATGTAATTCTTTTTACTCTGTGTTCTGTGCCTTCGCACACCAACGATAGGTTCTGTGGACATTTCTAAGAAGTATCTATTTGGAGGGAGAATCTTGTTCTAGATAAAATATGTTTGCACCTGCAGACAGAATCTCTTCCCTCCCCTACTATGTGCTCATCTCAGAAGGCTGACCTCTATGGATGAACCGAATCAACGATGCCCATGTTTTAGGCTTCCACTTGCATTCAGCAAATAGAAAGCCCCCAGTAGAGGTGTGGTGGGGAATGAGTTCAGGCATTCATTCCTTGGCTCCTTTTCTGAGAAGTCCTGAGGATCACTGTGTGCTTTGACAGAAGTCACAAAATCTTCTTGAGGAAGCTTGCCTGTAGACAGGACTCCTTTCTTCTAGGTCCCAGGAACTTCTCCAAGCCATTGCCCCTTCAGACCCACAAGTGAAAATAGCTCTGATCTTGCCAACATGGTAGGTTTATGCGCTACCCTGTGTGGATCCCCTACACCTCTCATATGCCTTTGTAATTAATCTTTTTTATAAATAGTGCTCTCTGATTTATCCTAATTTGAGTGTGTTCACACTTTGAAGTTGGGATTTCACTGGTGTACAAGTTTTAAATGTATTTTGCTGAGCTCTAAGTCAAAAGAAGGAAGAGTTGTATTCTATTCCACATACATTCACACACACACACACACACACACACACGCACACTCACACACTGACGTACATCCCATGGCTGGAAAATCTAGTGGCAGAAGCAGTAACAGGCTTGCAGTGTGAGCTCCCTCTCTGACCAATGCCATCATGTGGTCTCCAGGTAGCTCTACAGGTAATCTCCTGTCCCATTTGTACATACCTAAAACCATATTGCCTATATCGTGTACAGTATGTGGACAGTAGAAAGGTTGTTCTGACACAGGAACCAGCCCCTCACCTTGGGCTGCAAGCCTCCTGTCCTGTATAGTGCTCATATCCTGGACAGTGTGTGGACAGTAGGAGGGTTGCTCTGACACAGGAACGAGCCCCTCACCTTGGGCCACGAGGCTCCTTAGCTGCATGACAGAGAGGCTTCCACCCCTCTCCTGCATGCTCACTGTCCAGTAGCCACACTATGCTCTGTCTGTGTCCTGGGGCAGCGCATGGCCTCAGCCCTGCTCCCTCCTTGGCTTTCATGGCTGGGAAAGCCCTGAATCCTTCCTGCGCCATCAAGGACTAGGTTTTAAGGCTTTTATGATCGCAGGGGTAGGATGTGGTTAGAGACCCAGCAGCCAGCAGCCCAGATCTACTGAAGCAGGTTTTCATGGAGCAAGTTTCACTTCCCTTTGCTCTACAGGGGAGGCACTTCTAGCTCTTGAAGTCTTGGTCTGCAGGGGCAGTAATTTCTTAACTCTTAAATTAATTTTCTTCTTTCACCATTACAAAACCAACAGGGAGACTCAAATATATTTTATACAAAATTCACAAACTCTGAGAGTGACAAAGAAATGTTCCTGTGTTAAAACATATTTGTGCGGGTCTTGTGTAAAGCTCCATTACCTGCTTAACAGAAGCATATCCTAAGATTTCAAGTCAAATAGTTTTTAAAAATACTGTTCCCATTTATAATCATGCATGTATGATCCAGAAGTTTCTGGAAAATAATGCAATATGGAAATAAGACACTAAGGTTAAGACTGCTAATGCCATATGTTTTCACCAACACCAGATCTCTGTGTCTCACTGATTCATTTTAATGAGTAAATGTGTAAATGTGAAAATGTGAACTTGGTTATAGAATTTGCATGCAAAATGATTTTATAATCCTACATATCAAGTTCTATACAAAATTGGGGGAATGTTACAACCAATGGTTTAGGTAGCAGCATCATAAACCTTACTGCCTATTATAATTTTCAATTCTCGCTATAGCAAATACTCTGCATTTCCGCTGCAAGGAGCTTTGTCCTAAGCAACTGCCTGTCTCTAGCTGTGGTGAGTGTCACTAGCTATGAGGTGTGCCCAGCCTCATGATGCTTCCTCTTTAATGCTTACTCCTCAAAAGCATTTATTTATGATCTGATTAAAGGAAGAAAAAAAGCTTAATGCTGGGCCTTGTGGAACAAGAATGAAAAGGAAATTATTTCTGTCTTAGCGAATTATGACATCATGAAGTGATTACTTACAAGGCCAGGGATGCAGGATGAGAAATAAAAACATTGTGACACCACTGAGCTTGACATGTAACCTTTTTTATTTTGTGATAAAAATGCTTTCATATAAATTTCATTTTAACTACTTTTAGAATGAAACTTTGCAAAGTAAAAACAAAAGTGTACATTTTCCTTACTATATATAGTCAGGAATATGCAGTCATTTTAATGGTTATTGGGTTTCTCATACAAACAGATAAAATACCACTTTTAAGAGAAATGTACACAAGGAAGTCATCATAGTACCAATCATTAACGGGGGCCTTAGGGCATATAACTGTGTCTCTCAAATAGTCATCATACGTTCAATGTATTTACTGGTTAAGGCCAAAATCCTCAAACCACCTGCCAACAAAATATTACACCTTTGGTTCTTTTCTATGTGAGAATTACAAACTGGCAAATTTAATAATAGACAATATAATGGACTTGAGCATCACAGCTGACTGCTTACACTAAAATCTTAATAGTTCTCAGTTTTCTTTCCCTCAAGCCTCTCCCTCCCCTATCATCCCATAAATCAGAAAATGATACTGAAAACGAAACATAAAACATAAACAAAAAAAAAACCCCTATCCTCAAAGGCAGGCAGAAGAGAAGTCAAAGAAAGGAAGTATTTATAAAAATAAAAATTAACCAAAAGTAGGGGGAGATTTTACATGGCATAAAAGATGTGTCCCACAAAAACTGAGGCTCTAATTTAGAATCCAAATGAGAAAATGATCATTCATCTTACCTTCCCTTTTATTAGACACTATACAACTCACAAGTTATTAAAATTTAAGAGATTGGTCAATGTTTGAAAAGCAGCACTGTCCTGTTCATCACTGTAGCCTGCCATTATAATGACAGCTTTCACATCGCCTTCCCCCAAACCCAAAGGATCCAAATTAAAGTGTTCCAAGAAAAAGAAGCAAGTTAATCCTAAACTGTGCTTGGGGAGGAAGGCAGATATAAAATATGATCCAGGCAGCTGGTCGGAGGTTGATACTTTCAGGAAGTGGGGCTGGAGCAGGAAGGCAGAGGGGGCAGATGTGTTGTGGTCCAGAGAGGTCCGTGCAGATAGGTTCTCCCCAACTGAAATAATAAATGTGTCCAAAGGTAGAGAGCCACCATCCAGAATAATAAAATGTTTGCACACTGTGAAAGAGGCTGGCAGAATATTGCCACATAAGGGAATAAAATGGAATGAACAAATGTAATCTGCTTATATCATGGTAGAACTAATTGTTTTTGCTGGTTTGATGAACCCAGATGGGACTGAAAAAAGCACTTGTAGAGGCTGTGCCAACAGAACTCAGGGTTCCCACATGGGGCCTCAAAAAGACTGGTCAGATACACGGGCAGCACTGCTGTACACTCCTCAGCCACAGCCGGAATGAGAATGTCATCCACAGAAAAGAGCAGACACAAAGGAACCAGCTTTCCTGGTGTCATGGGCATCACAGCACTGGACAGAAGTGACAAGGTAGCCATGGGACCAATTACTAACAGATCCAGGAAGTACAGAAAGAAAACTTTCTCCTATTTTTATAGTTGACTAAAATGCTCAGCCCTTGAAAGACAGAGAAGCCAGCTGCCAAGACAAAAATACAGAGAGCAGGCTCCAGTGAGGCACAATCAGTCTGAGCATGAGGATGGCGGTGATGAGCAAGCTTCAGTTGCCCATTCGTCATTTAGAAGATGACTCTAGGAAAGGACAATGTTCCTGGTAAGTTTTTAAGTTAGTTGTCAAAGGGAATTTCAGAGTAAAAAAATGGTAGCAAAAAATAGCAAAGCCTACTTCTTCTACTGTTCTTTCTTTTCCCACCTTACAGGACTGTCTTGGACACAAGCTGTGTAGCATAGCTTCCCATTTCCTGAACTTTCACAAAGAAAACCTGAAGTAGGTTCTTCAGTGAGAACCTACCAGGTGCACCTGCAACTCAGACCACACGGTGTGGAGGGAAGACTGGTGAACATGCCTGTGATCCAAAAGAGAATCAGAGGCACAGACTGTGATTACTAAGGAAAGGAAGATGACTGTCCCTGGGTCTCTCGGGCTAAGGAAAGTGCAGTCCTAAACAGCAAAGGTGTATCATCTGAGACATTGTCTTCTGTGGAGATGGAAAGAAAAGCTCAAAAGCTAAGAGTACTTTCATCTGCTGGATGAGTGAATGAAACAGGGCGAGGGCTCTAAGATCTGGGATAAGCATGTTTCACCAGCAGTCAGTGGTGTACTTGGCAGTAAGTGGAGGGACCTGTGGGTGGGCAACTACTCCCTGTACAAGTGAGCTTGTATCTTGGTCATTCCAAAATTCCAACCCTTTTTCTGGTTTAAAAAAGAAGAGGGTCATAGTGACTAGGCTACCAAGGACAAAATCTGTAGGCCCACAATGGGAAAAAACGATTGACTCACATCCTTCCGGGCAAAGTTTATATGAAGACCTGCAGGCAGACAACAGAAATTAAGGTACAGCTTCTTGAAGGGATCTTCTGCCCCCAAAACTAGTTTGGACAAAAATATTTTGCTCCCCATCTCTCTCCAGGAATGATATATGAAGAACACAATATAATATTTCCATTTTCCAAAGAAACATACTTGAAAGGTTTATGCTGAGAACCATAACCAAAGTAAACTTTGTGAGACTCCGAGGGAGGCTGGGAAAACAGGAGGGGAAAAGGGGGCTGAAGTTGCTTAAGTTGCTTTCCAGGGCAGGAATGATTCAAAGCACAGAGGTCTTGCCCTGTAACAGCTGGTAGGGCTACAATCACAAGAGAGGTGCGAGAATGCAGCACCAAATGAAGATGAAGCAATTTCCAAGGATGAGAAGGTAAGGCAACTAAGAGAATTCCAGGGCAAAATTCCCAGCAGGACTCTAGTACAGCACCTTCTCATCAATACGGCAGAAGCCCCCATGGCTTAATATGTAGTCCAAGATGCAAGAATATCTGAGCTACAACAAGCATCCATCTTGTTCTCCAAATACAAAAGAGTAAACGTTTCATCTTGCACTTCTATGAACGTGGCTTGATGAGGAAGAGATTAGAAGAAGGAGCCATGTCCCCTCTGGAATTATCTGAAAAATATGAACATCTTCTCTCTCTTGCCTCCAGAAGCTGGTTCCCGAGATTTCTTCATTGCTCTCCCGGATGACCTTCATTGCTCCTCAGCAGCACTCACCACAGGCCGTGTCCCTGTGCTGGAGGCGCCTTCACGCATACACCTGCATGCTGCTGTGTGGTGGCTCAGACATGTGTGTCCCAGGGCCTCGCTGACCTCCTCCAGCACCCCCAGGAGTAGGGCTGGTGGTCACATCTGACCAGTCAGAAGCAGAGTGGGGAGATGAACTTGACCACTGGTCAGGGGACTCTGGGGATGGGGTCAGGTAGGGATGTTCACCCTGGAGGTGACCGCTGTGACTGGGCGTTCGCTCAGCAGCATTTGAGGAAGTATAACTGTGCTGTGAAGGGGGTGTGGGGTACTTGCCCACAGAGGCCGGGAAAGGGTGATAGGCTGGGAGGATGGTCTGAGCTACCTGCTCGTCCTGCTGGGGCATCATGGCAGTGGGGAAAGCCACACTGGGCAAACGGGCCATTTCTGGGATCTGGTACATGGTGGGCAGGGGGCCCGCGACAGCTGCAGGGCAGTTGGCCTGAGGCTGGGGAGCCCCGGCTGGTTGGGTGATACTGCCTTTGGGGATGAGCTGGAAAGTCACAATAGGGGGCAGGGGTTCCCGGGGGACAGCCACATGCTTCCCTTCAGACGGCCTGCTCTGGGGAGCCATGCCAGCGTGGGTGCCCTCAGCTGGAGCCAGGACCATCCCAAACATCTCATTGTACTGGGTCTCATTTACCTCTACGCGGTTCATCCAGTCTGCCGGGACTGCAACTGGATGATGCCTACCCAAGCTCCCAGCACTTCCATTGCCTGGGGGAACGATATGGTGGTGGGACAGCAACTGGCTCACTGAGGGAAGCACTGTGCCAGCCCCATGAGCCAGAGGCTGCATTTCATGAAGGTTAGAGAAAGACAGTGCATGCTGTGCGTGGATGGGGGCAGCAGGGGCGGCAGCAGCCAGCATAGGGTTGGGTGAGGCCTGCAAGATTCCAGGGGATGTAATCATTGGAGAAGATGTCGCATCAGAAACGTATGTGTGAGGAGACTCGAGGGAGTCGACAGGGGATAACGTCACAGAGCTCTCGGAGAGCTGGACCTTCTCGTTCAGAGACTTCTTCCTCCTATTGCCCTTGGCCTCCTTGGCTTCCTTGGCGAGGTTAGGGAGGCTAGTGGGCATGGTGCTTTTGGTGTTGGGCCGTCTAGGCTTCTTGCCCACTGGGGTGTGCTTCAGACTGAGGAAAGACCTGTTGGGCCCACAGATGACGGGCGAGAGGGCGGAGGTCAGCACCGTGCCTGGAGGGCTCGGTGTCACGTTGTACTCATCCAGGAGGCGCACGATGTCATGGTGCATGCGGTCCCGAGCCACATCCCGGGGAAGGCGGTCCATGTGGTCGGTGATGTCTCGATTGGCAAAATGGTCTAACAGGATCTTAGCTGCTTCATAGCTCCCCTCCCGGGCAGCAAGAAACAGGGGTGTCTCTTCCTACAGAAAAGGCAAGCCACAGAACACATTTTAATGATACTCTCAAGAATACAGCAGTATATCACCACCTTTTCATCATGATCCC
Organism: Nycticebus coucang; assembly: GCF_027406575.1. Taxonomy (NCBI): domain Eukaryota; kingdom Metazoa; phylum Chordata; class Mammalia; order Primates; family Lorisidae; genus Nycticebus; species Nycticebus coucang. The sequence goes on along the minus strand of NC_069784.1, from coordinate 51,218,997 downwards.
CTTAGACATTTTGTTCTGCATTGTGTCCCCCATGAGATATCCATACCACAGATTAGGCTACATATCTACCTATGTACTCTGTATATTTCTGTGATGTATACATAAAAAGAGCCCTCCCCCAAAACCAAGTTTGCCCCTTGAAGACAACATCACCTCTGCTAGGAATTCATAAAATAAAGCATGTCCTGAACCAGAAACTCACTTAGAAGAATAAATATCAAGCTTATCAAAATAAGGTTTCAATAGGAAAAGGAGGTAGAAGTAAGAAAGAGGAGAGGAAAAGAAACTAATCATGTACAGAACTGGGAAAAACAAGGAGAAGAGTAAAACCAAGATGAGACTAAATATATACAAGAAGGAAATGAAATTACGGAAAAGAAGAAGTAAATCAGAGAAAGAAGCACGACAAACTCAGAGAGATAAAGACAAAAAGGAAAACTTTATGGAATCTGAGGACAGAAGGGGAAAAAAACAAACAACAGGAAGAAAGTGAAAGAAAACAAGAGAAAAGGGAGTAAACATGAACAGGAGAGAAAACTGGAGAAAAGGGAACACTGGGCAGAGAAAAGGCAGAAAAGCTACACGAACCCATCTCCAGGCCAGCTGGATGCCAGGTGAGCACTAAGTGGGCAGCGGACTCAGCCCAGACACCCCCAGACATCCCGCAGGCAAGCCCAGCCCTTCATCAAGCTCTCCCAGTTTGTGCCCAACCCGCTTCCATCTCCACTGTACAAGCCACAAGAGAAGCTCTAAGGAGACTGGGAAGAGCCCTGTAGCAGGGGCACAGCTAGGGGCCTTCTCCAGCTTGGGGCTCGCGGACTGTACCTTGTTGTCCTGCATGTCTCGGTTGGCCCCATTTTTCAACAGCAGAAGAGTTGCCTCCACATTATTGACAGCAGCTGCCCAATGAAGAGCAGACTTTCCTGCAGAACAAAAGCAAAAGCATTTTTATAAGCAGACATGTCCTGCTCTTAGTATACACCATAGCTTGTATGCCTTGTGCAAGGAAACCCCTAAACTCTGTAGACATCAGCAGAAAGCCAGTTCTCTGTGGGAGCCAACTAGAAAAGCCTAATATCCTTCATTCCTCTGTTCTAGAAATACTTCAGTTCAGCCTGCCCAGTCTACAGAAGACTTTTAGGTAAAAGGATCACTTGCATGAGGTATCCACATCCTCCACATGGTGTCATCTATCCCTTTACGTACTGAAAGCAATAACCTATTTATTACATGCCGGAACGTATACTCAGGATCTCCCATAACTCTCTTAGTGAAGACAGCTCTTACAAATCCTCTTACCAAGGGCAGTATGCCTAGGAAACTACACAGGCAAAACTTTCATAGATTTGCTTTAAGGTCCAAAAACAACCAAAAATTCCTTTCTCATCTTTTACTAATTCTTTTGTTTTTTGAAGAGGCAGAGTCTTGCTATGTGACTTGCCCAGGCTGGACTAGAACTGCTGGATTCAAGAGATTCTCCTGCCTCAGCCTCCCAAGCAGCTGAGAATACAGGTGCCCACCCCCATGCCTGGCTTCTATTCTCATCTAAATTAGGGACCTCCTATAGTTCAGTTCTCTTGAGGTCAACATGTTGAAGGAAGAACAGATGAATGCATAAATGAAAGAATGAGTGAATCTCTAAATGGATTTGGATCTAAGACAGTTCTTTAAGGGTCATGTCACGATTCTCCTCCCCAGAGGTATGTTTTTTGAGTAAGAGTCCAAACTCCTGCCTCTCATCCTTACCGTGGTCATCCACTGCATTAACGTCTGCCTGGCAGTTGATCAGTTCTGCCACCATTCCTTCCACGGCCAGGCGGGCAGCCAAGATGAGGGGTGTAGTGCCATCGTTCATTCTGGCATCTAGATCAGTTACTCGGTTGCGAATCAGAATCTAGGTAAGGAGAAAGTACAGAAAAGGAGTCACTTGGATGAAGAAAAGCAATGAAACTCAGAGTTAAGGCTATATTCTTAAAGTTCCTGGAGGGCAGAGAAAGTCTAGTTATCTTTGTGCCCAAGATTCTATCATGGCCAATCAATAAATATTTGTCGAATTAATAAATAAATCAACAAATGGATGCTCAAGGCACAATGGGCCATGCAAAGTGATAGACCTTTTTATTTTCTAAGGAAAAAAGGAGGTGGGAAAATATCACAACTTCAGTCACAATGTACAATATATGTCATTCCTATTTCCTCATGAATTAAAATAAAAGAGCATCAGAAAATATGCTATCACCTCATGTCAAGAAAACTACCATAGCAATCCCACTGCTGGGGATATAACCCAGGGAGGGGAACTCAGTATATCAAAGATGCCTGCACTCAAAGTTCACTGCAGCACTACTTACAATAGCCAAGATTTGGAATCAACCTAAGTGTCCATCAGTGGATGAATGGATAAAGAAATTGTGGCATATATACACAAAAAAAATGTTATATAGTCACAAAAAGAAATGAAATTCTGCTATATACAAAAACACGGCTGGAACTGGAGACCATTATAGTAAGTGAAATAAGCCAAGCACAGAAAGGCACATCTCATGTGTCCTTACTCATACATGGGAGCTCAATATTAAAAACAATCGATCTCATGGAGACAGACTGAAGAAGGATGGTTGAGAGAGGAGGTGGGAAGAGTAATAAAGTGCAGATAAAGTTGGTTAGAATGAACAATATTTGAGAATACAACAGAATGACTATAATCAATGGTATGTTAGGGCATATTTAAAAATAACTAGAAGAGTAGAATGTTCCTAACACAAAGAAATGATAAATGCCTAAGGTGGTCCATGTCCCAAATATCCAGGTTTGATTAATTCATATTGTATGCCTGTATCAAAACATAGCATGTACTCTTTAATATGAAACTATTATGTGAGCATAATAAGTAAAAAAAAAGAAAATTGCCAATGAGCAGCTCCAACTCCATACAGTTAGGCAAATCTACAGGGAGCTGGTGACATGACACTTGTGAGAGGCTTCAGGACAGATGTCATCCTCATCTGATCTGTGCCTCAGGTGGTGTCTTGGCACAGCATAATATCGTTGATTAGTTACCAGAAAGCTGGTATGATCTGCTGTTGGCTCTATCACAATGACTGTACAAACCCAGGTCAGTTTCCTGCCTCCATTTTCCTGCTTTCCCATTTAGGAAACATGACTAACACCTGTCCTAACATCGCAAATAATTTAATATAGTCTATGACATATTTGTGCCTTCAAAAAGATGAAACACTATGAAGTCCTAGAGAATTCTTGTTTTTTAAAACAGCTCTTGTTACATTCTGTACCTGGAAGACACCCTGGGCGTCAGCAGCCACCGCAGCGTGGAGAGGGCAACGGCCCATGTTGTCCTGAGCGTTGGCATCCGCACCTGCATCCAGAAGGCGCTTGGCAGCATCAGCCCGGGAGTAGCGGGCTGCCAGGTGAAGGGCCATCTCTCCGGTCCGGTCTGTCTGGGCCTGGAGGCTGGCGCCTTGGTAGACCAAGTCTGTGATGATGTTGGCAGAGGAGTCCTCGGCGTCTTCATCTTCATCACTCACATCTGAGCTGCCTCCTCGGAGAGAAGCCAACATCAATGGCGTGCACCCATCTGCGGGAAGGAAAATTCCAAAAGGTATTCAAGGGGAGAAGGCGCTAAACCTATTGTTGGGATAGGTCTATTTGTGTAAAATTTTTCTTAGGGGCAAAGACTTCCTGTATTTCCTGTGGTAACTGGCAATTAGTTTTACATTTCCATCTACTTTTCCTCCGATAATGTAATTTCTATAAAGAGTAAAGAGCAAGTAAGACTCTTTTGGAGCTGGGGGTTCTACTTTAAGCTAAGCTTTTCTGTTTAAGTTTTATGTTCATTTAAATTGGACATTTAAGAATATCTAATATTAATAGAACTATTAATATATGCATAAAGGATCAGGCAAACTATTCTCTATCCTCTGCTTTGGAATATTATTTTTCTATCCTACTAAAATCTAACCCATTTCATCAGCCTATGTAGTCTAAAACACAGTATATAAAGCAACGTGAAATCCTCCCCTCCCTTCTGAGTTCATAATTTATGCTTGTCTGTATTCTTTCAGCATTCATTTCCTCAAGATTTAGAATCTGTGAAATTGCACAGGGACATAAGGCCAGGTGGGGCAAACACAGGCCAGTGATGCAGAACCAAGGGCAAGCCCAGCCTACAGAAGAAGAGAAGGTTCCCTGGCACTGACCAGGGCCCCGGACATTTACGTCCAGCACATCCACATCCTGCTCTGCCTGAGGAGGAGTCAGGGCCAACGATGGCGTCCTTCGGATGTCTGCAGCTTCCAGGTGCTGCTGTGTCCACGGGCGTCGATCGACATGGTCATCTTCTTCTGACAACAAGGCCTCATCTTCAGCCTGAAAGGAGAAAACACACTCCCTCTCAATCTGCCCACCTCCAGAAACTGCTGGCAAAGACTGTTCCAGCCTCTCCCCACCTTCCCCTATTCCCCACCCGGTTTTCTCTCTTCATGCTCTAACACGGATGACTACCACTTCAGCTGCCTGCTTCCCCATCCCAAACTTTAGCTTTAAAATGCTACTTCTAGATCCCCAAGCACCATATTCTTGCTTCTGGGCCTTTGTCCATGTTGTTCCCTTTGCCTGAAATGGTCTCCTCCAATTCTCAGCAGATAAAGTAACTTCTACCTACCCTCCAAATAGAAACTGGACTTCACTCCTGTTGGCCCTAAAACGCACATTCTGCTTTCCTCTACTTAACTGGCCATGTCACACTACACTGCAGTCTCTACTGCCAGACTGCAAGCTTCTCAAGAAGAGGGGCTAAGCCTTCTTCAAGGCAGCCACCCTGCCCTTAACACAGGGCCCAGTGCACAGCAAGCACTCAGAAAAGACTGCTGAGTGATAATAATTGCAGTAATTTAAAGTAGCTACCCTTTACTGAATATTTAGTGTGTTATAGGAAATAGGTAAGGCACATTACACCAACTACAATATTTCATCCTCATAACAACTCACAGGGGAAAGAGTTATTATCATCCCCATTTTAGGATAATAAATACAAAATGGTGAAATAATTTCTCAGCTCCTCAACAGCAGAGCTTCAAACCTGAACCCAGTTCTGACTATAACTAAAGCAATGTTCTTTGCCAGGGGCTCTACCAGCTCTGGACGGGATGGATTCCTTTTCACCGCAGCCTCAGCCTCAGCCAAGTCAACCACGCACTTCCATATGGTCTCAGTTCTGAGGGCTCCGGATGTGGAGCCTCCAATGTCAATTGTCACTGGCTCTCTCACTATTTAATCTCATCTTCTCTTAGAAAAAGGGAAGTGCCCATAGAGGATAAGAGAGCAATCTAGACATCAAGGAATTCCCGTTTACACATAGCATTGGTGGACTACCACCAATCAGCACGATACTAGTGGAAGAGCTTATTTGAATATTTTTAAAGAGTCCTTGAGAATCATAGGTAACCCAAGGTCAACAATAGCCTAACAATTCCTGCTGTTCATGAGAACCTGAGATAGCTCGCCTGAGCACAATAAAGGCCTTTTCCTCCCATTCAGGGCATGCTAGAACTAAAAAACAGAGATCTGAAATGCAACCAGATAATGGCAGACAATGGTAGTTCCACCATGACCAGCTTACCTTGACTTTCTTTGGCTGGGGCCCTTCGTCATCAACCCAATGTTCACTTGTTCCAGAACCAATCAGGTTAGCCTCTGAAACTTGCACTGAGAGATTTCTGATATGATTATAAAGGGGGAAAACGAGAGCAAAAGTGATGTCATAAACTAAATTAAGTATAATGATTTTCTCAATACTTTTTCTACCATGACACATTCCCACAGCTGTAATAACTTTTGGAGGCCTTGGCCCAGAGAGGATGTTATGTGCCATTCTCTGAGTATTCCTCCTTTCCCTTCCCACTGAGCAAGAGCTTATGAGGAAAATGTGCCTCAGCACAGAAGCTGTGCATCACTGTGTCAACACGTGCAGAACAGGTGAGCCCAGACCACGCCTCTGACTGAGATTTCATAGTCGCTCGCGAAGCATTGAGAACCATGGTCAGCATGATCCCTTCAGTGTCCAGAGGTCAGAATTTATAATGCTTCAATGAGCTACACGGTTCCATGCATCCCTACTTCATTCCCGTGCACAGTGGCTTGTTGGGAGCACCTCTTACTTCAGTCCCACAGCATCCTGTCCCACTGGCTCACGACGTTTGTGGTTGCTCGCATCTCGGCGAAGGGTGAAGCCCTCAGGCAGCCAGAGAGAGCCATGCTTACGCTTGCGTTTTGCCATGATCACCCCCAGCAGAATAATAAATAGGATAATGACAACAGCAACGGCAAGTAGGTAAAGGAGCTGAGTGCGTTTTGGAATCTGGGATTTACCTGAAAGTCAAGAGAGACCAGGAGAGTGCTGAGTAAAACATCCACCTCTCAATACCAATATCCTATCCATTTAGAGGGCACTCACCCTGAGAAAGAGGGGGCTACGTGCTGCAAAGCGTCACCCAGTGCTGCCTTCCCCTACCCTTCCCCACCACATCAGTATCACTCACTGACAACAGACACAAGAGGGTATGACAGGGTCCCCTGGATGGCGTGAGAAGCCAGCAGAGCTGCTGCAGCATCTGTGTTCTTGAAGCATTGGTCTGAGTCTTGAATACATTGGCGGTTGTCAATTTCCAGAAAGACCTCAGAGCTGTGGGATGCCAAAGGAAGGGGGAAGGAAAACGGGGATTACAGAAGGGTGCAGGCACAGCAGTGAGTCACAGGGTGACATGAACAGCCTTCAATCCTCCCTTGAAGCATCAGACTTCCCTCCTGGGACACTGCCCTCGGAAAGGGCACAGAAATCAGGATACTGTTCCTTCATGTGCTAAACACTAATTCCCATGTAGGAGACATCTCCCCTTCCTTGTCTGGCGGAGCTAAGCCTGCTGATGGAGGGGGCACATGACCAAGCAAGAAGACTGGTCCAGCGGATACCTAATGCTTCTCACCTAAAGGTTTTGGGGGTCTTCTTCTGCCCTTTCCTACTGACTCAGTGGTACTCAGTGCTACCTAAAACATATCCCTGCACACTTCTGGTCCTTATTCTGTTTTGTCTCTGCATCTGTATCTCAGTTAGCTAGAGGGCTGAAAATTTGGGGATATACCAACAAATAGCAGAATGTGAATCACAGAGCAACTAAGTTTATTAGCATAATCAGAGAGACTGATGAATAAAGGCCTTGATAATAAGACAATGACTAACACAAAAGGAAAGTTACTAATTCGAGAATCTGAGGCAACTCTGCTAAAGTGGGGCATGCTGTGAGAAGCGTGCGCCAGCTCACCTTTCAGGACCCCAAAATCAAGGCAAGGCTTCACTCTGAAAGTTAAGTACTAGGATAATGGGTGTGTATTAAGTGGTGGGCCATTCTGTCTGCCTGAGGTTTGCACTTTTATGGGTCGAGTTATGGCTTCTGCCGTGTATCAAAGTGCTCAGCTTTATGAAAATTAACTTTTAAGAAGTTCAGAAAACAAAAACCTACCCCGCCACCTCCTGTTCGTGCTCCCCAGGAAGGGACCTGCGTGTCATCCTGTGCTTCTTCATGGCAGCTGACTTCTCACCATAATAGGGGTACACCATGAGCTCCCCCTGGGAGTCCCGCTTGATGCGGAGATTTGTGTGCAGCAGGGTGCCCAGTGCCCGCAAGAAGCTGCGAGCGTCCTGGAGCAGTTGCTCAGGTGGCATCAGCACCACAATGACCAGGGTCCCCTCTGCCAGGTTCTCAGGCCAGTCAGCAGCACAGTCCAGCCCGTCCCAGCCACACTCCTCACTGTTGCACCCCTGGTCACAATGGTTGTCTTTGAAGTGGTCTGCACAGTATTTGTCATACCTAGGCAGAAGGAGACAGAGGATAGAGAAGACAGGGAGAGGGACTCAGACTAGACTGGAGCTCTATTTGGTTTTTCATGTGGAATTACTAGGATTTTCCTAGCCATGTTCTGTGGTCCCTGTCAGGACCCACATGCTCTGTGACGTCTTCTTTGCCTCTCCCATCCCTGACATCACACAGCACACATCATCTGCACCCTCATCCCTGTCGAGTGCTCCCTGAGTGGGGAATAACACTGCGCTCACTATGTTGGCAGCGCAGGGGCCCCCAGGCAGCTCACCTTAAGTCAGATTTTTAAACAAAGCTGCATATCTAAAACAACAGGTGGCAATGGGCTATAGGAAGTGAAAGGGGCCTCTAAAAGGCTCCAGAAACTGGACAAATAGCCCTGAACGAGCAAGAGCTGCTGTATAGAGAATCATGTCAATTTGGCCTATTTCATTACTTTTCAGAACTGATCCCCAACTATAGAATGTCCATACAGGATACCAGGTCTAACTTGCACAGCTTCTTTCAAATACTAGGGAGCAAAATTAGAACCCCCTAATAAAGAAAGCACAAACTATTTCATGTATACTTTCCTCTCTTCCTGCCCTCACCTTTCACCCTTTGATATTCACACCATGTAGTACAAGAGTCAGAAGCAGCTATCTGTGCTTTGGCAAGTTCTTTAACCTCCTGGGCCTCAGTTTCGTCACCTATGAAAGGTCACTAACTATATCAACAACCTCATCAGGTTGTTGAGAATTAAGTGGGTTAAATCAGATGGAATGATTCATAAGAAAGCTACCATGTAAACCAAAAGCATCTTACAATTGCAACAATAAGGACCAGCAGAGTTAAGAGGTGCAACCTAGCTATTCCTTCTTTGATAAATCTAGATGGGGAAAACTACTAGTCTTAGGAGATAGAATGGGGTAAAGAGAGGGAGATACAGACCTTTCCATCCATCCTGCGGGCAGGTTATGGGAGTGGCTGCCTGAAAGTGGGTAACACCACTTCCAAAAGTTATTTCCCCCAGGTCATGAGAGCAGCAGGTGAGAAGGCAGAGATAGGCGGGGGGAGGGGGTGAGCACTGAGCATTCCTGGCCCTCTGTCAGCAAGGGAGAGCACAGGATAGTGTGCGATGGGACAAGGCTGGCACCATCTGAAAAGCAGAGGCAGCTTGGGGTGAAGCACTGGAGTGGTTAGGAGCAAGAACCAGAAACCAAGGTGTGTTAGTGACAGTCACCCTCAGCTCCTGAAGAACCTGCATCCCTTACTTGCATGTCTTGCTGTTCCCCTGGCATTCAAAGTTGTCAAACAGGCACTCAGCTGTGTTGCACAGCTCATCGCACTGGTTGTTGATATAATCCCAGCAGGGAAGGGGGGAGGAGCAGTTGGCCCAAGGGTCTTCCATGGTGAGGGAGCAGTCACCCCCATCCCACTGGCAGGCATGGCTGTTGCAGGCCTCATCACAGACACCATCCCGGGCTTTGTCGGCACAATACTGGCTCAGACAGGTGGCCGGAGGGGTGCTGGTGGGGGCCATGTAGAGCTCACAGTGGCTGCCCCAGAATGGTGGTGGGCACTGGCAGGAATAGTAAGGAGGCTGGCGCTGAGGGTAGCAGCTGCCCCCGTGTTGGCAGGGGCCACTGGCACAGCCAGATTCACAGTCCCGGGGGTCAGGGCAGAAGCAGCGTGGTCCTGAGGAAGTGTGTACACACTGCTCCCCTCGCCTGCATTTCACGTGTCCACAGCTGCTCTGGCATCTTGCCCCAGAGAATCCCTGTAAAAATCAGAGAAGAAATAAGGATGGCAGGCGGACTCTCGAAGGCATGTCTCATTTTCTCTCCCAACCCCCTCTCTGCCAACCACTAGGGAGATAAAGTCTAGGGGCACTCAGCTCAGATCCCTCCATGGGAACTCCTGGACCAAGTTTAAGGAAAGACCTCTTTCAAGTCAACCTTCAGGTTAGGGCTGAAGGTTCCATGGGATGAATGTGGAGTTCTCACATTTGAAGAGCTCACTTCTAGAAATTACATCCACAAGTCACGGTGGGATAAAAGGCAGGTGGCATTGTATGTAAAGGTACCTTCTCCAATTGTCAGACCACTCATGTAATGTCTAGGGGGAAAAGTCATATGGAGAATTTGGGGTTTCTAGAAGACTTCCACATCTTACTTCATTTTTGTACTTTCTGTTCAGCCCAAGCTGAGGTTACTAGATCAGTTTCCTTTTGGTTATCTCCCCCCCACGCAGGGATCTCTGTTTTAGGGAGATTTCAGCCTCTGGAAATTGCAAAATTTTAGCACCAAAGGGGCTAAAATTAAGTTTCCTTCTAGTTAAGAGGCAACTTACTCCCAAATGGTCCTTGCTAAAAGAACATAAGCAGAGAGTACTTCTACCAGCTCTGGTCCATCCTGAGCAGTGAGACTGCCCTCAGCATGAGACCAAGAAACCAGAGATATCAGCCGTATTTTCAAGGGAACATACCACCACTTCCTGTGGCTTTCCCTGGGTGCTTCTGAAGATTGACAGTCACAGATTAGGAAGCTGTTTCTTGGGCATATCTAAATAGCTTTTATGAGAAAACTCAAAACCTTTCTTCTGAAAAAGCTAAAATCAAGCAATAAAGCCAGGTTTAATCCCCGTTTTGTCACAGATTGTATGGAAGAGAGAAGGCCACTGAAGTCTGCAACATGGCACTTACTGGAGGACAGCGGCAAATGAAGCCATCGGGCACGTTGCTGGCCACAGCACACGTTCCTCCATTCAAGCAAGGCATCTGGGGACACACATCCACGAAGGTTTCACAGTGACGACCTCAGAAGATAAAAAGAGACTTTAAAAGGCAGAAGTAGTAATCGTAAGCCACTGAACAACATCCTGCTGGGGTGGGAACCAGCCACAAATGGAGCAAAGGGGATGCGAGTTCAGCTCTAAGCCTACGGGGATCTGAGCACACAAAGAAAACTGAATTCCAACAAAACTGCCTGCCTCTGCTCTGCCTGCACAGTAAGGACACATGGCAAACATCTCACATCTCCAAACCTTCTCCCTTGGCAGGACAGATGCAAGAATTGACTCAAATCCCATCGAAAAAGAAAACATGGTAAATCCACCTTCAGCTTATTGAAGGCACTTCAGCTTTCATAAGTTGAAGGGGACAATTAACAAACCACTGTAGATAGACTGTTCTTACTCTTTCTGTCCCACACTGCCTCAACTGGTAACGTGTTCGTAAGGGAATGTTCCTCTTTTGATATTAATGCATCCAGACAGTTTCCATATTGCAAAAATTCCCTTCACCCCTCTGCTCTTTATAAAATTTCAAGATTCTCAAAGGTAGCGTATCTTAAAAATTGGAAGGAAAAAGGCCAGAGATGGGTTCAGGATGTAGCAGTTTATCCTGCCAAATTATTAGCAGACTCCCAAGGCACCTGACCATATCCTCAATATAAAATATATACCTACAAACCCCAGAAAATACAAGACAGATTTCTAATATGACTATCTGATGATCTTGTCACTTCTAGATACAAGAACCCAAGTTGGTCCCTAAAAGTCACCACATTGCTCTTCTCCAAAAGTGACTAATAAGTGCCTGTGATAAAGCCTCTAATCCAAGGCAGGGCTTGGGCACCTTTATATCCTGAGATGAAGAGAAAGAAGCTCAAGAAAAGACTAGGAGCCTGGATAGGCCTTAGCTGGGCAGGACATGTTTGAGATTACTGCAGCTTTCCAGTTATACCCGCATGAACCATCTCTGGTTAGACATGCAGCTTGGACTTGCTCCCTTTAAATGTCCTAGCAGATCTAAAGGTTCCTTGGGTCTCAGGAATGGAGAGATCCCAGTGATAGGAACTGTCGACTAACTCAAGTCATTACATCCAAAGGAGGCAGAGTGATGAGACCAGAGTTAGACATAAGGTCCCTGAAAACAAAATGCTATTTTGCTCATATAAAAAGAGTTCCGAGGGTGGGTGGTGATGATAGTAGAAAAATAATGTCAGTATACTAAATGCCACTGAATTATATGCTTAAAAAGGATTCAGATGGTAAATTTAAGGTTTTGTGAATTTCCCAAAATCAAAAAATGTCATTTTGTTCTACTACTCCCAACAGTTTTTTAATAGTCCTGCTATATCACAATTAATCAATGCCTAACAAAAAGTCTCCCAGAAGAAATAATGGCAGAGATTGAGTCCAATATCCATGAAGTAGAGAAATAAGAAAAAACTGGGCCCTTAATTAAACTGCTCTTGTTCTTTATATGTAAGAAAAACTTCACTAAAACCCTCTTCCCAGGCAGAGTGGCAAGAGGCTGGAGCGGCCCTCACCAGTGAAGGTGCTGCGGCAGACACACAGGTAGTCGTTGGTGAGCTGCACACAGTCCAGGCTGCCCTCGGAGCTGCAGGGGCTAGAGAGGCACTCGTTGATATCCCCCTCACACCGCTCCCCAGCAAAGCCAGGCAGGCAGTGACAAGTGTAGCCCCCAATCCTGTCCACACACCGACCACCATTAAGGCAATGGGGGCCCCCGGCACAGTCATCAACATTCTCTTCACAAAGGAGGCCTGAGGAAGAGAGGAAGAGATACAAAATTATGAAAATCCTTTGAGCAGTGCCTTCCAGCAAGGGACAACACCCCTGCTCACACCTGCGCAGCTAATCAGACTACATGTTCCTCAATGTTTTGTGTGGTCATTTAGGTCACGATGAAAAAAAAACACTGTTCCACATATCTAAATAAGCACACATGGTATAATAATCCAAGGAATTCTAAGAAAAGGATAAACTCAAAGAGACCTACACCTACAAAAACCACAAACTGTCAAAAGGCAAAGACAATAAAGGAATCATAAAAGCATCAGTAGAGAAGCAACTTATCACATACAAGAGGGGAGTGTCAGTGAGATCAGCAGCTGGTTTCTCATTAACGAGCATGGACATAAGAAAGCAGACAGGTGGCAAATTTAAAATGATGAAAGAAAAAGATTGTCAATAATAACAAAACCATTACTTCCCATCCTTAACAAATGGTTAGAGGAAATAGAAATTTCATTCATTTTCCCACCTGTGGAGGCAAGAGTTTTAGAAAAATACAAAAGTGGGTGAGCATGAATTATTTATTAAGAGGCTGTTACTTGCTTTCCCTTGTCTTGAGAATTCGCCTAATTTTATTGTAACATTATATTAGATTCACATTCTATATTTCCTGGAACAAAAGAAGTCAAAAAACTGGATAAAACTAAGAACATAAACTGGAGCCTCGAAGCTAACAAGAGATGAGAGAATAAAATGTCTTGAATTACCAGGACGCAGAACCATATGCTTGGAATGAAGTAAATCTTACTGTCTTTAATTTTTAAAATCCCTTCAACACTAAGAATACATTTATAGTTTACAGAATGCTCCGTGTGGACCTTGGGTGAGATTGAATTCATACCCCGAGTGCCTGGTGGGCAGGAGCACTTGAAATGGTTCACGAGGTCGATACAGGTGCCTCCATTCTGGCAAGGCTGATTCTGGCACTCATCTACTTCGTACTCGCAGTTGACACCCTGATATCCTGGGACACACTGCCAGGAGGAACCAAAAAGAATAAGGAATATTGCACCACTATTGGCAAAAGACCATGACAGCAAGTGATATCTGGAACATTACTGTGACCCTTCCCTCCTCCCCACTTCTACGTTTCTCTGGAATCATCACTCCGCCAATCATCCTGCACAGGGACAGCCTGCAGGCCCCTGGCACCCACCCATTCCTCCTCCAGCTAAAAAGGCCACCTGAAAGGAAGGCAAGGACTGAAGATTCTCAAAGATATTTCAGATCCCTGTGCAAACTTTCCTTCCTCCTGTGTACAGGTTTCCCCATCTTTAAAATATATATTCCTGTAGATGGGATGAGGTCCTCAGCCCTCAGCCAAGAAGTACATGTGGATGGTAGTGAATATTCCTGTGGACGGGATGAGGTCCCCAGCCCTCAAACAAGAAGTACATGTGGATGGTAGTGAATATTCCTGTGGACGGGATGAGGTCCCCAGCCCTCGGCCAAGCGGTACATGTGGATGGTAGTGAATATTCCTGTGGACAAGATGAGGTCCCCAGCCCTCGGTCAAGTGGTACATGTGGATGGTAGTGAATATTCCTGTGGACGGGATGAGGTCCTCAGCCCTCGGCCAAGCAGTACATGTGGATGGTAGTGAATATTCCTGTGGACGGGATGAGGTCCTCAGCCCTCGGCCAAGCAGTACATGTGGATGGTAGTGAATATTCCTGTGGACGGGATGAGGTCCTCAGCCCTTGGCCAAGCAGTACATGTGGATGGTACTGAATATTCCTGTGGACGGGATGAGGTCCCCAGCCCTCGGCCAAGCAGTACATGTGGATGGTAGTGAATATTCCTGTGGACGGGATGAGGTCCTCAGCCCTTGGCCAAGCAGTACATGTGGATGGTACTGAATATTCCTGTGGACGGGATGAGGTCCCCAGCCCTCGGCCAAGCAGTACATGTGGATGGTAGTGAATATTCCTGTGGACGGGATGAGGTCCCCAGCCCTCGGCCAAGCAGTACATGTGAATGGTTGTGAATATTCCTGTGGGGGGACGGGATGAGGTCCTCAGCCCTCAGCCAAGCAGCACATGTGGATAGTAGTGAAGACAGCATTTATCCATCTCCAGGTTTGGGAAATTGCATGTATGAATGAGAAACAGACTGAGATGGGTTGTGTGGGGAGACAGAAACTGGGGTGCTGGCTGAATGTAATTGGTATAGTGGCTTAGAAGGATCTGGGGGCTGATTAAGAAAATAAATCTGTCAGGTAGATTTATTTGGGCAACTCTTTGCTTGATATGTTTGCACATGGGGCTATCCCTCACAACTAAGAGGGGTCTTCCACGGGGCAGTGGTGAGAGGTGAGCAAGCAAACTCTAGGACAGGAAAATCAGCCTAGAGCAGGCATCCTCAAACCTTTTAAACAGGGGTCCAATTCACTGTCCCTCAGACCGTTGGAGGACTGGACTATAGTTTAAAAAAAAAAAAAAACTATGACCAAATTCCTATGCACACTGCACATATCTTATTTTGAAGTAAAAAAGCAAAAACGGGAACAAACACAATCACACCACTTCATGTGGCCCACAGGCCGCAGTTTGAGGACCCCTGGCCTAGAGGCTTTATAGCTCTGGCGTTTACCCATTATGACTTATCCTATGGCTAGAAGGTGCTGGCTGCAGTCCTGCAAGATATGCAAGGCAGGCAGGCTCTAAATGCTAAAAACCTGCTTATCTGGGGTGTTTTTAAAACAATCAGATACGTAAAACGAATTTGGTTTGGCCACTGTAGGCTTTTGATCTAATTTCTGCCACCACACAGAGGCAGAAATTCTCGGAAAGCCTTCCTCAGTGCTGCTTGATGGGTGGAGCTGGCATCAAGTCCATGTCTCTGGTGTTTTTAATATCTTGCTCTAACTATTATCGGCCCAGACATTAAGGAGATAGTGATATGTCCTTTAAAGACATGTACTTCCTCAAATATACACATGTAACCAACCCTTAGCATGGTGCTATGGGGAACAACGTGAGCAACATTTTTTTTTGAGAGAGAGAATTAGTAGTTGACTAATCAATGACTATACACAAAGGTGACATGGGCCTAAGGAACACACCTCAAAGCAGCTTCTCCTACCTCAGTTGCTATTTAGGGAAGTGCTAGGGGTCGCTGTGCTATGTAGACCTCCAAAATGCACCCTGGAGGTGACTTTTGGCTCTGAATCCTGGAAGCAGGCCTGAGGAGGAGATGGCTCTAGACCTCTATAAAAATATCTTACCAGGGCATGTTAATTTACTGCACAGGGAAGCTGAAAGAAACAGTGATCAGTAAACACTATGCTGGTGACTGGTAAAAATCTATCAACTGCAAACACGAGACACAGCTGCTCAGTCCAACATCCTAGTGCTCAGCACAGCTGCACAATCCCCTGGGAGGCCTCTGCCCTCTGCCCACTCAGAGTCCTCACCTCACATCTGTAGCCACCAATGAAGTCACTGCAGGTGGCCCCATGCTGGCAAGGGTTGGACACACACTCATCCAGCTGCTCCTCGCAGTAGCTACCAGTGTAGCCCAGGGGGCACTGGCAGTGGTGCATGCTGCCAGCACTGATACAGACGCCCGAGTGCTGGCACAGGCGGTCAACAGGTACACCTAAAAACCCAGTGAGGAGGAGGTACCAGAGAGCATACAACACACAGGGTTAAACCAGCAAATGAGGAAGCAAATCCAAACTGGCTGACAATCAAACTTTACTCCTATCTAGTTCTTCACAACCCTCAGCACCAGATTTGTATTAAAAATACAAAAGCCCTTGAAAGAACCAGACCAGCGCCATCTTAAAAGTTTCGCTCCCCCCACCCTCTGTCATTTCACTCAGTAAGTTTCACCTTTCAGGCAAGCCCAGGCAATTCCCCAGAATCATAAGACAACTGCCCACCAATCAGGGAACCCCCCCCCCAACCAATCCAGAAGCGCCCACCCGCCGCGCGGGACCATAAAAACCCCCTGCTCCAGAGCTCGGGGCTCCTGGCTCAGATCTGTTGTAGCGGAGACCCCGGGAGGCCAAGTTCGAACTTGCAATAAAACGGCTTTTTTGCTTTTGTATCGGACTCAGCTCCCTGGTGGTCTTTGTGGGAGATTTCAAGATCTGGGTACAACACCCTGAAAGTGGAGTATGTCAGTTTCATTTCAAATAGATTTCTTTTTGGAATCAGTGAGCATATTCCTTTACCCTTCACCTTCTGTCTCAGGCCCTTTCTCCAGGGCCCTGCCTGTCCACTATTCTGCCCTTCCCTCTCTTCCCACAGTAACATCTTCCCTCCCTGAACAGGGCTGCGCTCACCTCTGCGGGAGGCTGCCACCTCACAGGAGACACTGGGCACATCACAGTAAGAACCAGCCCATCCAGATGGACACAGACAACGAGACTCTGCTTTTTCCTGAATGCAAGTGCCTTTGTTTTTACATGGAGACCGACTGCAGAGGTTCACCAGGGTCTGAAACAGAAGTAGAGGTGCGCATACGTCAAACCCCAAACACTGGAAACGGAGAAGATAGTTCCATTGTACTGTAAGAAATCAAAGGAAAGAATGCCAATTACAAAAATAAAGAGCCCTTACCCAAGCCTTAAACTACATCAAGTGTCCCAACATACACCTCATCATTTTTATATACAATAGGTCCACATGCAACACCTTTAGCAGATTCTTGGAAACTACAGCTGTTAGTGAAGTCACAGTTTCCAAGATGTGTAATGGAACCAATTTTACTATAGGCTAATTGATACAGACAAGAATTTAAGTTCCTCTAGCATATTCTGGTCACAAAATCATCACCAAACTTCAAAATAAAGATGCAGACACTTCTAATATTAAATATTGAAGTAAATGTGAGCTATACATACATTTAAGAAAGAGTCATAAAAACAACTAAAGAGAATTACCTACCTAATTTTTGGTGAATCAGTGAGTGACAGTAGTCATAGTAGTGGTAGGTTAATTCAAGAAATAAATGTTTGCAAAGTGAAAATTCTAAGGAGCGCCTCCTCCTACCCACACAGTTAAAGAACAGTAACAAATACGGTCAGCTCACTGAGCACTTCCAGACTGCATCATTTATGGGCGTGCATTTCCATGATTATCGTAGATTTTACAAATTTGTATTTTATAGTAATTTGCATATCCATTCATTCAATTTTCAATCTCGTTATTCCAATTCAGGGGTGTGGATGGTCAGAGTAGCCGCAGCCAGGGTGGAGCCCATCTCATCACAAGTCACACCACACCACTCAGACCAGTTCACCTAGTGGGCACATCTCCAGGATATGGAGGAAACCTACACAAACGTGGAAAGCATGCAAACTCCACACAGGTGATGGCACCAGTCAAGAATCAGTTTCTTTTCTCACTGACATCATAACACAATAATGTTGAACAAAATGACGTTATTTAAGGTCTAATTCCCCTTAGCTCTGCTATTTAGAAAGTTCTTGCCAGAGACTTTTAAGAATTCAAGGAAACCCAACATGTTTCATTATTCCTAATGCTCTAGACATAATTATGTCTACATACATAATTATGTCTAGAGCCACCCAGTAGGGCTAGAAAGAGAGTCAATACTGTCGTGTAGATTCATTCTTCCTGGGCTGAGTACATGTGAAAAATTCACATGGGTCTTTGACCAAATCTACCTGCAGTGAATACAGGCTAAGGGAGGGAAAGCCTGTCAATAAACTGCAAGCTGTTAAACAGCTTGTTTCAAAAGGGATACAGATAATCAGGCTTAGGAAAATGTGAGGCAACGAGTGCCAGAGGACTAGCACCTCTCATGTTTATTCACCTGGAGTGAATAAACAGAAAGGCCACCTTCACCTACAATTCGCTGGAGGAAGGGAAGAGTGCTCCCCAGCTGGTCCAGTCTTCACTGTAGGACTGAGGAGCGCAATAAAGAACGCCCTCTTGACCCACAGAATGAGCTGGAGGTGGATGTGTGTTTCCAACACAGCCAAACCCTTATGCAAGTGTGCCCTCTAAGTCAAATTATTCCTATGCTCTTTAGAGTTCTATTATTCTATTATTGTTAAAGAGGCAACATAGCACAAAATTAAACACAATGTTGTTTGGTATGCAACCTTGGAAAAGTTACTTTGCTCCTCTTAAGAGTTCAGTTACTTCTTCATGAAATGAAATGTTAGACTTGAGCCTTAGGAGGGTTCCTTTCATCCAACATTATGAAAATGTATATTACATGTTTGAATTTAAAAGACACATAAATAGTTTGCCTTTAGGATGTTGTAATATTACAATGCATAGTAATTATTATTATCATACCCTTAGTTATTTCATCTGACCTTTAAAAGTTTTGATTCTTTTCTCTTTTAGTGTTTTCGATGTAAAAGATAACTATGTGCTTACTTCCCACATGTTATTTTTCTGCAGTTCTTGGTCAACCTCTACTAACAATCTTACGTGTGTTAATCCATACATTTCCAGTGTCATCATTCTGGAATCTACCAACTATTAAGAAGTTACCAAGCTTTATCTCAAGGACACTCCTGAGGTCCATAATTTTCTCTTTTTAAAGGGGCATATTCTGCCTAGAAAGTGAATGGGTGTATAATTCAACTGCTCCCAGAAAGGTGAAGAATGGGAAGGAAGTTAATTACCTGACAGTTTTTCCCAGTGTAGCCCAAGGAACAGGTGCAGTGGTAGGTACCCAGGCCGTCAACGCACGTTCCCTCATTCAGGCACGGATAAGAGTTACATTCATTGATCTCATGGAGGCAGAAGGGACCAGTGAA
The DNA here is from genome assembly GCF_027406575.1 of Nycticebus coucang. Taxonomy (NCBI): domain Eukaryota; kingdom Metazoa; phylum Chordata; class Mammalia; order Primates; family Lorisidae; genus Nycticebus; species Nycticebus coucang. The sequence continues at coordinate 51,199,776 of NC_069784.1, read as the reverse complement.
ACCCACAGGGCATAAGCAAGAGAAGGAATTAATTCCATCAGCACAAGTGCCACCATTGAAACAGGAGCTGAAGAACAAAACAGGGAGAGCCACATCAGCGATGCATCTGGTTCCTCTGACCTGCTATTTGGAAAGCACGATTTCTGGAATCTAAGATATTACAGAGGCAAATACGCTTGAGTATCTCAAAATCCTATATTCAGTAAATTTTACTTTTTGCCGAGCTAGACTGGGCACCCGAAGCCCCAAGTGCCAACCTTTCTACAACCAAAAGTCTTGAGAGTATTTAAAAGGCTGTATCTACTGGATTCCTAGGGAAAGTGAAGTTTTCCCAGGTTTTATTCACTCCTTCTGTGGTTTCCATGTATCATATTTCACTTTATCCCTAAGTCAACTTAATTTATATGAAAAATGATAAATAGATACCTTTTTGCTCTAGATTTCTTTATGAAAGAGAACTAGAACAAACATTCATAATATAATACAAAAAAATGAAACAAGGATGGGCACAGTGGCTGACCACCTGTAACTCTAGCACTCTGGGAGACTGAAGGCTGGATTGCCTGAGCTCATAGGTTCGAGACCAGCCTGAGCCAGAGTGGGACCTCTTCTCTAAAAATTAGCTGGACGCTGTGGCAAGCACCTGTAATCCCAGCTACTCGAGAGGGTGAGGCAAGAGAATCACTTGAGCCCAAGAGTTTGAGGTTGCTGTGAGCTATGATGCTATGGCACTCTACCAAGGGCCACAAAGTGAGACTCTGTCTCAAAAAATTAAAAAAAAAATTTCAAAAACCCGAAACATTATCTCCCCAAAGTTACTTAAAAGAAGAGTAACACAATGGGAATTGTTAGATCAATTATTAACTGAAATGAACAAGAAGCCAAAGGGAAAACAATAAAATCATAGGCCTTTCTGTTTCTAAGCAAGAAATAAATGATGAACCACTCCACTAAGCTTGTCAACCTCTGACTTTTGACCTTTTCATTAACTCTATGTCTATCAGGAACTGGGCAACAGGAGAGGACCGTGGAGTGCTACCCAAGTGGACGTCTCATCCCTGCCCTACAATCCTAGCATTCTGCTCTGAAGTTTCCTCCCCTTTCTCCATTTTCTCCTAAGGTGCTCCTGCCCGTGCACTGGCTACTTACCTCTCTGTGCATTCGTCAATGTTGTTCTCACAGTGGACTCCATCAAATCCTGCCTGGCACTTGCAAGTGTAACTGTTGACATAGTCAGAGCAGGTCCCTCCATTCTTACAGGGTTCGCTCAGACACTCATTCATGTCTGTCTGGCACTTATCTCCAGTGAAGCCCGGGAGGCAGAGGCAGGAAAAAGTATTCACTCCATCCACACAGGAACCTCCATTCTGGCAAGGATCTAAGCCATTATGCAAGAATTAGAGCTGTGATCAGCAGCATCAATTTAATCTTAGATTCATAAAGGTAAAATAACCTGAACGAAGTCACGCATGGAACTATGTGAAATTCACAATCTCTACATCCAATAAATAATTACCAGGAAGGCCAAGAAAATACAATTTAATGAGTAGGAACATATCCAGGAATTTTTCGTATGGTAGAAGAAAGAAAACAACTATTATAAACTACAAAACAACCTTATACCATATGTTCAAGAAGGAAATAAAAGCATGAACCTGACAAAGAAATAGTTGTAAGACAGACTCATATTAAACTAACCAGCTATAAAACTACAGTATCTGAGAAAAAATACGCTAAATGTGATTGACAGTAAACAAGACAATACAGAGGAAGCAATTAGTGAACTTAAAAATACTATAGTAAGATTATCTTTAAATAATCAAATAATCTAAAATGAAAGACTGACGAGGAAAAAACACCAAAAAATGAACCCTAAACAGAAGAAACATGAAGACCATGACCCACAGACATCATGAGAAGGGGCTAAAAAAATCAGTGGAAGGAGAATATCTTAAAAGGAGCCACAAGTGAGAAAATTACATATAAAAGAACAAATAAAAGAATTACAGCAGAATTCTCTTCTGAAATAAAGCAAGCCAGAAGACAATAGTACGAAAGGGGAAAGCTGATTTAGAACTCTATTCCCTACGAAAATATCTTTGAAAACTAAGGCAAAATAAACGTCTTTCGGCCAAACAAAAGCAGAAACAATTCATCACCAGGAGACAAGAACTAAATGACACATTAAAGGAATTTCTTCACAATGAAGGAAAATGATACTGATGGAAATGCAAATTCACACACAAGAAATGAAGATCAAGAATTATAAATATGTAGGTAACTATAAAGACTTCTTTCACCCCTTCTATTCTACATTTTCTGAATGTGTTAGTGAATACAGTCATACAAAATAATAAAATAAAATAAAATAACTGGCATAAAGGTTGTCTTTATTTATAGATAACATGATTATCTCTGTAGAAAATTCTTGGCATCTGAACTGACCTAAATGCTAATCTAGGAACTTAGAACTCATAAAGAAATTTTCTACACTTACCAAAAAAATGATACTTAACTTTTAACTCATAAAACATGTAAAAATTAACTTAAAATAGATCACAGATAAGAGCTGAAAAGTATAAAACCTTTAGAAAAATTTTAGGAGATAAACCTTTAGTTTGGATTAGGCAAGGTTTGCTAAGCGTGGACTATAAAAGGAAAGTATCTGTGCACTGAATGTCTCAGTATTACAATCCTCCTCTTCGAAAGAAGAGTAAAAGAGAGACTATAAACTGAGAGAAAATTACTGTAAAGCAAACATCTGGCAAAGAGTTGGTATTTAGAACATAAAGACCTCTTTCAACTCAATAATGAGAAAACAATTTTTTCAAATTGGCAAAAGATTTGAACAGACATTTTACCAAAGACGATATGTAGACAGGCAAAGAGCATATAAGATGTTTAACACCATTAGTAAAGAGGATAATACAAATGGAAATCACAATGGATAATACCATTATCTATCCATGAAAGAGCTTTAAGTTCAAATAAATGTATTACTAAATGTTCCTACGTACGTGGTATAGCTAGAGCTTTAATACAATTCTGTTAAGCTCAATTTACAATCGCCAAAATGTGGAAACAGCCTAAATGCCCACCAACCCAGGAATGGATTAATAAGCTGCGGTATATGTATACCATGGAATACTATTCAGCCATTAAAAAAATGGAGACTTTACATCCTTTGTATTAACCTGGATGGAAGTGGAAGACATTATTCTTAGTAAAGCATCACAAGAATGGAGAAGCATGAATCCTATGTACTCAAATTTTGATATGAGGACAATTAATGACAATTAAGGTTATGAGGGGGGGAAAACAGAAAGAGGGACAGAGGGAAGGGGGTGGGGCCTTGGTGTGTGTCACACTTTATGGGGGCAAGACATGATTGCAAGAGGGACTTTACCTAACAATTGCAATCAGTGTAACCTGGCTTATTGTACCCTCAATGAATCCCCAACAATAAAAAATATAAAATAAAAAAAATAAAATAAAATAAAAATAAAAAAAAATGGGACAATCATGCTGGAAAACATCTTTGCAACTTTTTAAAAAGTTAAATACACACTTACCACGAGATTCACCCGTTCTGCTCCTACATATTTACTCAAGACAAATAAAATCTTATCCCCACAGAAACTCATTCACAGCAGCTTTGTAATAATCCCAAACTGGGGGGGAAAAAAATCCCAAATAGCTATCATCTATTAAACTATAGTACATCCACATATGGGAACACTACACAAATATAAAATATTATAGAATGAACTATTCATATAAACACCAACATGGAAAAGTTAACCTCTCCTCCCCCAAATTATGCTTATATGATTGCATTTATATAAAATGGCAAAAAATGTCATTTAATCTCTACTGATAGAAGGTAGATCTAAAGTTGTGTGAAGCAAGAAAGAGGGATGGAGGATTAAATTACAAGGGGATAAAGATACTTTTACCTATGTTCATTATCTTGGATGACAGATTCAGTTGTCATATGTAAAAATTGTCAAATGGATAATTAAAATATTTGCAGTTCATTATATGTTAATCATACCTTAACAAATCATTTTTAAAAAATGGCTATTCTGGCATTGTTCCTATTTTGTCAATGTTCGAAACTTCAAAGAATGGTTAAAAAGGAATCTATTGCCACAAATCCTAATGACACTACTTTCGAAAGAAACAGTTAAAACACGAGGGTTAAATATTCTCCACAAATGACTACTACAGCTGATGTCAGCATGAGAGGAGGCAGCCTACACCAGCTCCCGGCTACTCCCTGGGGGTCAGGGGATGCAGGTGTACTCACTGGCGAGGCAGTCATCGATGTCCTCTTCACAGTCCACACCACTGAAGCCTGGAGGGCATTCACACATGTAGCTGCCCTGGGTGTTATGGCACAGACCGTGGTTCATGCAGGGCTTGGAGACGCACTCATCAATGTCAATTGTGCATCGCTGACCTAGAAATACAGGGCGATGAACAACCCAGCCAGAAGCTAATTCCCACAGTCATCTAGGCAGAGCCTGAGCTTAGGTAGGGTGGATGGGGCTACTCCAAGGAAATCCTGGTTGGTCTCCTCCTTTGGAAAGTCCCATCAAGGCTTCTGTGCCCCTGTGAAGTGTTGACAAAGTGCTAAACTCACCATAGAAAGAACATCATGGTTTTGATTCCTAGCTTGGAGTCTTCTAACCACTAGGGGGCCCCAAAGACATGGACAATAGGAAGAAAGGCCATTCCAGTCAGCAGCTCCTGTGTAAGGCTCAGGAGACCAGGGCCTCTCAAGTTGTCTGATGCCCTCATCACTGTGTTTAAAGTTCAGAATGTATATCCTTGGTGTCCACCCCCACATTGTTACCTTGCCATCCAGGAGCACACAAACAGCTGTAACTCTCAAAATTTGGTGCCTCTTTGCAAACAGCAGCATTCTCACAAGGGTTTGGGGAACAAGGAGCCAATACAGTCTGACAATTCTTGCCTAGAAAGTAAATGACAGCATTTATGATAAAGAACCAGCCAAGAAAATGAAAAAATTCCCCAAATGTATACCAAGGATGTTCTCAGAATTCACATAGGAAGTAGTTAGTAAGAGGCTTTGGTGTCTGAAAGACTCATAGTCCTGGTTCTCTCGGCTCTGACATAGGTGTATGACCTTGGGCAAGTTATTGATCTTACCTGAGTGCTTCATAAATGCAATGAGAATTAGAATAGTATGTAACTTATAGAGAATTCGTGTGTGTCAAAAGAAAATAATACACACCAAGTCCTTAATCCCACAGACCCTGGAGCACAGAATGCGTGCTCCACCATTTCTGGGCTGCTGTCATCTTCACTTTTACATTGTGAGTGTTTACATGGATTTGGACACCTCATCAGTCAGGTGTTCTGCATCTCCCTAGCTCAGATTCAGCTCTCATGAGCTCAGCCACACAGATCCATCTGTGCAAGGCAGGGAAGAGGCAAGCACGGCTTCCTGCACTTCACGACCTCTCCTCTCCTAAAAGCAGGCACGTCAGAGGAGGGAGGCAGGGCAGCAATTCTTCTCGCCCTTCTATCTTCTCGCGCTTCTATCAATATGGCCCGAGCAGCCCACCCATACATCCTACCTAGTATGCTAGATAAAAGCGTACAGCAAAAACAAACAAAAAATTAAATAAGAATGCTTTTATTAAGAGACAGATGAGGTCATCTTTATTTAAAGTTACAACTAACTCAACTTTAGGTTTCACTCTAAAATTCTGCATTCAGAAAGAAGGAACAGTTACCACAAATCTTCCTTAATATAGCCTCAACCAGTTTTAAATATACCTGATCAGACAGTGGTTTACATGGGTAAGCAAAGCTGCTTATCCCCTATTCTGGACAAACTCCACAAAGCTTAGAACTCCTAGTCACATGGAAAACTAAAAAGTGAACCTGTAAAGGCTGTGGGTCAGATATAACTTCTCCAAGGCCATACACAGTAAATTCTTTAATTAGTATCCTCTGAAAAAAAATAATAAACTGCCAGCATATAGTTAAATAATCTTAGTGTGTCTCAATAGCACGATGACCAAATAAAAATTGCCTAAGACACGTAGTAAGTAAGCCCATCTCCCCACATTCGTCACTTCTCACCCCTCATAGCTGTACATGAGATAATCTTTTCACTATCAACAAAGGTGAGCAGCACTCTCACTATCAAATGACGTTACTGATACTGCTTTTGTCTGGGGATAGTTACAGACTTCCTATAACTCTGATTTGATAAACCAGACAGGTTAAGTGCAGTTTCCCTACAGTAATATTTCACACAAAAGGGGCACAAAGGTAAGATGGCAGAATCAAGACCTTCAAGATAACACAGTCATGCCTGTGGCACTCTGCTGGTCTGTATAGCTCAGCGTCATCATCAACAGCTGCTGCGACTAGCCCAGGACACCAGGGAGGAAACATTGGCCATGCATCTGCCTACATGCCGCAGTCTGATGAAACAGGCAAAGCCACTGCCCCTATTTGTGCACCGTTCCCTCTGAACGTGTAAAATGGAATAAAGCAGATCCACAGTCACAGAAATACTGACAGTCACAAGACGGCAGCAATAAGGCCACAGAAAACAGAGGCTGAACGTCCTACGCACACTGCAAACATAACACCCGAAAGAAAGGGCACCTGAAGCAAAGTCCCGTGTGTCTCCTCAGTGTGTGACAGCTGTCCCAGGGCAATGCCTTTGAGAGAGGCACAGCAGAACTAAATGCGAGGGGCAGAAAGGAAGTTAAGAGGAATCTGGATTCAGAGAGACTTGTGGGTAAATCCTAGATGGACTGCTTACCTACGGACTATGAGCAAGTGAGCCCCCTTTGTCTCAGCCTCCTCAAGTACAAAACGGAAATAGCGACTTCTGCCTTGTAGATGTACTTAGGAATAGATTAAATAACCCAAAGTGCAAAAAGCATCTAGTGTATCAGAAATTACTGATAAATGATTGAAACTAAAATTAATAGGGTAAATCCAAAAAACACAGGTTAATTCAAATAACGGAGTAAACTACTAGGTGTGTACCAAGTTCCAGCCATATATAATTTTTTTTTAAATTCCAAACATTAAAGCATAAAGGCAGCAAATAATTGCCCCACACGTGCACTGAGGAGAAAACAATGTTTTGTTCAAAGCTCAACAGCTAGTCCATGAGTTCAAAAAGGAAAATCAAGAAGTGAGTCCTCAGAGCAGCATCGCTGCACCACAGACCAGGACGCAGAGACCCAAGGCAGGGCCACGTGTCCCCTGTGCTCTCTGCTGGCACCTGCAGGACCCACCTGTGTATGGCAGCACACACTGGCAAGTATAGCCACTTATGTCATCAAGGCAAGTTCCTTGGTTCAGGCAGGGATTTGAAGCACACTCATCAATATTCACCTGGCAGTTATAGCCTGTAGACAGAAAGGAAAAAAAGCAAAAACAGTGAAACTTTCTGTCAGCCTCCTTACTGAATACCTGGGAAACTGCACTCATCTCTTCAGGCCACTGGAACACCTGTTTATTCAGTTCACCCACAGGTCCGTGATATACAGTCAGTAAATGCCAGGACTTGGTGAGTTGAAAGATGAATGGCACAACAGCCTATTTAACGGTCAGAAAGCCCGATGCTCCTCCAAATGCAAGTAATTGCACCATAAAGAACAGAGAAATTTATTAAAGGTGAAAGCCTGTTCTTTGATGTAAATATAAGCCCCTTGGGATATAAAGATTCTGGTCTGGAAAAGGGATAACCTTTTAAACACATTAACCAACGCCTCTGATTTCCATGCACTCTTTCATAAGTAGAGTCTACCAAGCTGTCTTCTACTGATTCAAGGCATGAAACCCTCTCCCACTAAGAAAAGGAGAGAAAGAATGAAGGATTAATGGGAACCTTTGCACAGGGCCTTAAAATTGAGACACTCTGGCACCGCACTAAAGAAAGCGATGGTCTAGGAGCACAGAGTTCTGGGTTTAAGATACGCACCGCACAGTTGCTCGCTGGGAACGTGACTTTCTATTTTACTCCTGAGTTTTATTTTGCCCACTAATAGATAAACAACTCCCAGTGAAACGAAGAAATAAAAGTCTTTTAAATCTACAATTTCTTTGCAAATGTAATGCAATGTATCAGAAAATTAAAGACTTGAATATGGTCTCAGAAAATTTTTGAGTAATCAATTTGGCTCTAAAATCTATTGGTGTATCACAACCACCTGGCACAAAGTCTGAATGGGGCAATCAGTGACTAAGCAGATAGATAAGTGCAAACACGAGTGACTGACACACACGTCTCCTTAGTGAGTTTCTCAGAGAAAACTGAATGTAGCAACGTGACAGTGACAAAGAAAAGACTTTACATGATTACCATGCCTGTAAGTCCACAGGTAACTAAGCACATAAGAATATCTCAGAGTTTGTTGAAAGAGTTCTGAACATCTGGATTCCACCAGGATACTATTGCTATTATGATACAGTAAGCAAAATATTTTCATTTTATTTCTATGTTATCTGTTTATCATAGAGTTAAACCTGGACCAGGAAGCATACAGTCAGACATTTATCAAAAACTGTTTGAGCAGAGTCTTAAACTGCTCATCTTCAAAGCTCACCTCATTGCTAGTGCGAAGGTAGAAATTATATTTATTCATGTTTTTATTCCCCAAGCACCTTATAAGTAATATTTGCTCCTTATGTTTACTACATAAATGAATGAAAACAAAGAAAGGAAAACTAAGAATGAGTCCAGCAATATGCAAAACCACAAAAGGAGGAGACACAGAAAGATGTACTTTTGTTTTTACCTTTAAAGCCTTTCTTGCAAGTACACCTGTATCCATTCACCAGATTGTCACAAATTCCTCCATTCTGGCATGGGTTAGAATGACACTCATCTTTGTCCATGTCACAGTTGATGCCAACCCAGCCTGCATCACAGAGGCACTTATATCTGAAAGAAGAGAGAACTTTTTACTGTGGGAGGTATGACATTATAATTGATTCACAGGGTGAATACAAGACCTGATGAAGAAATAGGAAAGAGAAGAACTGACAGGTAAACTAGTATCATTTCTACTTCCCTCTGGTCTATACTTGTTCAATTTGCAGACGATGTGTGTAACATGGACCCATCTGGGCCATCCAGGAAAGACACCTACATGGTGCTTCCCTGGCTGACAAAGGTCATGAAATTACTCAATTGGAATGAAATTTCATATGTAAACAATAGTTTGTACAATACATTGGGAAAATATGAAGGTTTCGTTTACAAGGATAAATGTGCACAATGTATTTTATTAAACATAAAACTAGAGTAAAACAAATCTTAGGATCACTTATTTCTTGTGCAAAATAGACACTCAGGAAACAGGTGACCAGCAAAGACCCTGAGCCACTCTGAGGTAATCCTTGGTTACCTCACATCTAAGGAGCACATTATTCTGACCTGAAACCTAACCTCAGAAAGCATCCAGCTGGAAAAAGTACAAGAATGAAGAAATTTGATATTATTTACATATACATAAGCTCTAATTTGATCATCATTAGCATTTAAATTGTGATATGTGATCTTTGGTGATCTCTAAGAAAAAGGCAGATGGATGAGGGTGCTTTGAAACTTGCTCTACTCTGAAACAGTAATAGTTATACTTTATTTCGCACTTACCTCTTAATACGCTTTTTATTATTTTAACTGTGGAAATTTGGCAAATGGAAAGGCCTGAAGCCTTGTCCTATGGCAACCACAGCAAGAGTACAAGACTATCTCATGGGATTTAAAGTCACATTCCTGAGTCTAGAAAATGCCAACACTTCACACAATCCTAAGGGCTTTTAAAGTAGGAATGTTTACAGTTGGCTGAAGCAGCCCTACTTCAGAGCACGAACTGGTACCGTGACGGGACAGAGCTGAGCTGTGTTCAAGCAGGGGAAAAAAATCAAAGGCTAGAACATTCCTCAGAAATCAATCCTGTGGTAAGTACTAAAAAAACAATTGTCAAAGCCTCATGAAGTAAGCCTGGGCTCTTCTCAATAAGGTCCTAGCTGATGACCTGTGTACAAGAGACATTCTTCCTTATTTTCCACCTGGCTTCAGTCATAGGATGTTGGGGCCAGCTTCTACAGATAAAGTGGTGACCTGGAAGGCTTTGATGCAGACTACCAAAATCTTCAACCAAGTCTCAGCTCATGTCCCCAGCTGACTTCTTCAAGCTATTGCCTATGCTAAAAACCACCGTCTTGACATGGGTCAGTACAAACATCGCACACGCAGCTGCTCACCCACTGAGGCCTCCAGTACAGTTTCCATGGATGCAGGGATTGCTGAGGCACTCGTTCACCTGTGAGTAGCAGCTGGGGTGGTGGGGCCCCTCAGGGCACACACAGCGGAAACCATTCACATCATTGATACACGTGGCACCCTTGCGACAGGGATTAGAGGCACACTCGTCAATGTCAATGTTACATCTCTGCCCTGTGGAGAAGCGGGACAGTGTTACTCACATTCCAAGTGCTTACAGAACAGACCCAGCACTAGGAGTCTGCATAGGCCTTCAGCTGCCTTGGGACACCAAATGCCAAGATTTAAGGAGAGACACCCAATAATAGCACTTAATACCACGCAAGGAAAGCAAACTGACTTCTGTTCATGAAGCAAATTTAGCGGAAGGCTGGAATAGTGCTGAAGCATTCTGACACGTATGTCTTTTTCTTTTGCTCTTAGAAATGGGGAAACTTCACAGAGTTTTATAAAGAGAATTAAAATGTTACCAAAGATGGCTTCTCCTCTTAATGCTGTCCTAAGAATACTCAAAGAAGCTTTCCTTAACATCTTATCTGCTCATTTATCCAAATTCATTTTTTTAGTTAGCCTCCTTTTTTTTTAGACAGTGTCTCGGTCTGTCACCCTGGGTAAAGTCCCCCTCACATCACAGCTCACAGCAACCTCAAACTCTTAGGCTCAAGAGATCTTCTTGCCTCAGCCTCCTGAGTATCTGAGACTACAGGTGCCAGTCACAATGCCTGGCTACTTTTTCTACTGTTAGTAGAGACAAGGTCTTGCTCTTGCTCAGGCTGGTTTTGAACTCCTGAGCTCAAGTGATCCACTGGCCTTGGCCTGTCGGAGGAGGAGGATTACAGGCATGAGCCACTGCGCCTAGCCATTTAATTAGCCTCTTATATTTCTGGTCAAACTGAAATTCATCAGTGAATGAACTATAAATTTAATGATTAAATTGATTATAAAAAAGCTAGGGGAAAAAAGATGTTTTCCTTATTAGAGTTGCATCAATCTATCTTTTAAATCTCAAGATATAGTCTCTAAGCATTATATTTTATTGCCTTTGATGACAGAGAAGACAATCAGGGTCTCTCAGTCTAGACATGTGGTTATCAAACTTTAGTATATGAAGAATACCAGCCTTCGGTAGTTATTTTAAATGGAAATGTCTAGGCCCCATTGGTATAGACTGTGATAGACAGAATCAAGCAAGATTTTTTCTTTTTTAATGTAGGGGTTATAAACAATGTATTTTGATAAATTCTTTTCTAGACAATTATTATTTCCCATCATCTAATAGTGTAAATGATGACAGTATATGAACTGAAGTGAATATGTTCTTCCTCTAAGACATATAAAATTGTACTTTGAAAAGATGTCTGCTTTAATAATATTTGTTGCATCAAGCTAAATAAATTTACCAAGACTGGGCGGCACCTGTGGCTCAGTCGGTAAGGCGCCGGCCCCATATACCAAGGGTGGCAGGTTCAAACCTGGCCCCAGCCAAACTGCAACAAAAAAACAGCCGGGTGTTGCGGCGGGCACCTGTAGTCCCAGCTACTCGGGAGGCTGAGGCAAGAGAATCGCTTAAGCCCAGGAGTTGGAGGTTGCTGTGAGCTGTGTGAGGCCACGGTACTCTACCAAGGGTGATAAAGTGAGAGACTGTCTCAATAAATAAATAAATAAATAAATAAATAAATAAACTTAAAAAAATAAAAAAAGTTACCAGGACAGTTATATAAGTGTTATGATTTATTACTTTTTGAATAACTGAGATTTAACTGTATTATTTCTGGATAATATGCTATTTTAAAATTACTCATAATTTGTAAATAAATAACATTGAGCAACCACGAAGAAGGAATTTATAAATCGGCATGTTTTTTCATTTAAGAAACAGCAACCTTGCATTTACACTAGGATATTCCAAGTGAAATAGATACCTACTCATATAAAGTATGAGTACTAACATTTTTCACCCTCCATTGCTCTCTACTGGTGGTTCTTGTGGTAAAGACCCATAATCTGGAAGTGGTTTCTCTTTTCCTCTGGACTGTTTTATTAATAACTTCTTTTAAAATAATATTTCCTTGGCCTCAAACACTGATTCTTCAAGATGTTTGCCACTGGCACCAAGATATGAACCAGAGCTCTTCCACCGCAGAGCAGGCCTCTGCCCACAAAGCAGTGGAGGGTAAGGAAAAGCTTTTTTCATAGTTGTTCTGTTTTAGAAACTTCTCCTCAGAAGCTGCTTCTCCCAAGATTACTTCACTGCTTTTAATCTCTGTGCAGAAAAACATTTTCAAGCCGTGTTTACCCAAGTGTGTTAAGTGTCTATCTCCTTGTGCAGTCTGCTGGGTTGGCTGACAGCTGTACCACCAGCCAGGTTCATACTCAAGGAGTTTCCTTCCTTTCTATTGCAAGGCCATGCACCTTGCTGGGCTCTGGTGTTTAATAATTGAAGGAATGGTATAGTCCACACTCTACAGTCTGAAGGTGGATAGCAAAAGTGCTGTATTCAAGTCCTATTCATTCATTCTTTCATTAAGCAACGTTTACTGAGTGTCTCCTTTGTGCTAGACATTGCTTTAGGCACTTGGTATAAAGATGATTAAACGTAATCTCTGCCTTCTGGGAACTGAGAGCCATCCCTGTGCGACTCATTAGCTGAACTCATTATGCAGAGTTCCATCTCTCAGTTGTCACGTTCAAGAGTAGTAGTAGAACTTCTTCTCTGGGCTGTTATGAGAATCCAGGAAGACAATGAATATGAAGGTGCATTAACAAAACTGAAAAGCAATTTACAGGCGCATCACATAATTCCTTAATTTGCTGTATTCAGCGAGGGCTAGGAAAACAGAGAACTTACTCTTAAAACCAGGAAAGAAAATAAAGAAAGGAAAAGAAAAGAAAAGAAAGCTAGCTCAAACAAAAAAACCTTTCCCTAAAATCTGTCAATGCTGTTTAAATTGGTACATAAAAAAGTATTAAAATAAAACAAGAACATGACTCCTCACATTTGCTGCTGATGAGTATATGTAATATATACCACAGCAGTCTGTGATATTTTCAGCAGCTTGTTTAAAAAATAATCTCAGACACAGCAAACAGTTCCAAGGACAGGGTAACCACCCAGTAACCAAAACATTCCAGTTCTTAGTTATGGAGTTTCATGCTACACCTCAAGTTTGTTTTAGAATATTTTTAGCCTATGTCCTCCCTCCTTGACCTTCCTGGTTTTCTGAATGTGAAAAAAGAGAAAGAATATGATTCACTGGAATTTCAGAAAGGAAAAAAGGGTCCAGTAGAGCCTTATATAAATCCAAAAAGACATTCTACAGGCTCCCACTCAGAGGAATGAGCCTGGAACCCTGGCTGCAGAGCACTGGTACATCACTAACTTCTCTGAGCTCTGGGTTTCTCGTCAACACCACAGGAATGAAAATAGTAGTGACAAGGAACATTTGGCACTTAATTTAGTCCCAGATCAGAGTAAATCCTTGATAATGTTAGCTATTCTCTTCCTGTTACCCACTGAACAACAATGCACCTATTATCCTACCTAGCAGGGATTTTGCATGTTCACTTGATCTTGGGTAACAGTTTCAGACTACCACAGTAGCTGGGCACTGAGCATGGAAGTTTTCATCATAGCTGGATTCTCAGTCATTGCTCACTGAACAGGGATACTTGTGACCCACATGAGCCATAGAATTTTTTCTCATGTGTCCACGATCGTGAAATAAAAAGCAAAGAACACTCTTGGCAGACAAACAGCAGACATTCACTTTGCTTGACTCTGGCTGCCTCTTGCAGGCTCTGTCAAAAGGTCTAACGGCTGTTTTTCACATAGGGTGTAGATGACCATATGGAAATTAGTAAAGGCAATGTTATGTTAGTGGCTGCTTGTATGTGGCAATGTCCAGAAAGAATAGAATACAGTGTGTGCATAGAATAGAATGTCCTCTGATGGTGACTAACAAACTTAGGTGTGTCATGAAAGCAATAGAAACTTATGGCCTGTCTAGAAATCATTTTTCTTTTTTTTGAGACAGAGTCTCAAGGTGTCATCGGTAGAGTGCTGTGGCATCACAGCTCACGGCACCCTCAAACACCTGGGCTTAAGTGATTCTCTTGCTTTAGCCTCCCAAGTAGCTGGACTACAGGCACCTACCACAACCCCTGGCTTTTTTTGGTTGTAGTTGTCATTGTTATTTGGCAGGTCCGGGCTGGATTCCAACCTGCCAGCTCTGCTGTAGGTAGCTGGCGCTCTCGCTGCTAAATAACAGGAGCCAAGCCTAGGAACCATTTTCTAGGGGCAATAAACACATAGTCTAAAACCCCAACTAATAAAAATTGTCATGTTTCAATTTAGAAATGGCTTATTAGCAGAAAACTGGTCTATAAAAGCAAAGAAACAGACTTCTGACTCTCCAGAAAGAAAAAACAGGGAGGGGGAGAGATGTTTGAAAAATAATTTTCATTTTTGTGCCATTTCCCCAAAGTGATAGGGCTGAAGGAGAGGCTTTCCAATAAAAGGCACATTACCTGTGAATCCGGGGGAGCAGACACAAGTGTAACGACTGATGCCATCCATACAGACACCATGAACACAAGGGGCACTTGCACAGTCATCAAAGTTAATTTCACAGTGAACCCCTGCAGAGAAAACCGGGAGAAGCCATTCAATGTCACCCCAGAAACAGCAAGGCTGTCTGTCTGCGATGCTGTGTGCTAACAAAGCTCAGGGGGACCCGGCCAGCCTCGGGCAGCGCGAAGCAGCAGTTCACAGAGCGCAGCCCAGAGACTCAGGCAGGGGACACTGGGGTCCATTGATGTCAGCTGTTTATGGTGGCTGTTTGCCCTTTTCACTGTGTTGACAGTCACATTGGTGGTGCACAGGCAAGGGACAAAGCTGGTGGCATCATGGCACCACACTGTACTAGCAGTCGTTCTTTTCCCCACCTCCACTGCCCACAGTAAAAGCAAGCAAGCAAAAATGCCAGTTCACGGAAAGTGTGGCTTTGGTGAAGACGTTAAAATGATTAACTTCACAGTTTTATTCAGTCTTAAACCCCGAGTGTTTGTCTACTACCCCGTGTGATGAAATGGGAAGTCATAAAGCACGCAGAGTACAAGAGCTGTCTCCAGGAAAAGCAGTCGAGGGCCCGCTGGAGTTGGGAGCGCAAATGGCTGCTTTCTTCATGGAGCCTCATTTAAGTCAAAGAACAACTGACAAACCAGGGTTATGAACACTCGAGTATCTGGCAGATGTAAGTGAATAAAGAAAACCTATCATCTCAGGAAAGACAATTGACTCTATTTTTTGGCATAGTTAAAATTTGAGCTTTCCAGTGAAAATTACGATTCTGGAAGATTTGCTTGCACCCTATAAGCTTGGCAGCTTCCCAATAGTTAAAGACATTTCCAAAGAGATTGGTAATACTACTTCATTTTATCCTTTGATATTATATAATGAAATGTATCTATATTTGTAAGATTTATATTAGTCAGGGAAGCAAATTGTCAAAACGACCAAAAAGTGATATAGCAATATAATTCACATGTAATTAAGGTGCATTCAAAATGCAAGACAGACCAATCAAAGTGTGAAAAGTTTATTGGTGTGATATGAGATTCCACACTGCAAACTTTAGGAAACAACCACTTACTGGTATTTGGCGTGATAGCAAAGAATAATACGCACAGTTTTCTGAGAGGGCGACTACGTGTGCCTCTCTTTTTCAATTACTTCTCTGGGTGAGGCTGTGTTTTCGGTATCTACCCCAACCCAAACTACCCATTCTGAAGACTGAAGGAAAAAGAAGCTGTGAGACACCAGCTCTCCTCTTCAGGGGACACATTAGAGATTGGCAAAGCTGTCACACAACGGCAGTTGTCACTGACATATTTTCATTTTGGAAGTAGTGATTCTTTCATAAAAAATATTTTATTTATGTTAACATGTAATCTGTATGTTATTGTCATTTTAAATAAATATATAAATAAATATTTTTAAAAAGTCTTATTTTAGTTTCTAACATGGTAAAGAAAATCTCTTCGAGATTCTCAGTCCTTTCAGGAGTGGGGCTGCCACTCCGTTGATTGTGCGCAGTCAGTTACAGGGCAAGCCACTTGTTCTACTTTTCCCCAAGTCTCAGTATGGCACTTGACTAGTCTTTAAAAAAAAGATTATAGGCTCACCAGAGTACAATTAAGTGGTCAGTTAAGTGGAGCTGAAAATTTTACACTTTCCCTATATGCAGCCAAAGATAGTTTACCAAATAGAACAAAATAAGTCCTGATTTCTGCAGAAGCATTCCCAAAAGGCAAAGATCTCAAATATTTAAGTTCTAGGCCTTCTTTCTTCTGGACTAAATTCCAGAGCACAAAGTGCTATCTTCATGTGGAGGTACGCTGCTATCATCCTGACCTACTCCCCAGATGAATGTAAGAGTTTGTCTGTGTTAACACAGATATGACTATAGGTATGAATAACTAATTGTAGGAATCAATCAATCATTATTGTTACTCTTATTTTGTAAAAATATCCATGGTATTTCACTAGCATGAATTTAATGATATTTTCTAGAAATGCCAGAAGAATACTTTGGTACTTTAAAAAAACTAAAAATAAAACCTGGTAATAAGAATATAAAAAACAAAACATTCAGGATAAATTCCATGTTTATAATTCACTTACTCTTTGCATTAATATTTATTGGTAACAATTATAAAGGAAACAGAGGTGACCTGCACAGAGTCACGGTTGGGACAGGACAGCTGAGATCTGAACCCTCTCTGACTCCACAGCTCTCTACACTTTCCACCACACCGTCCTTCCATAATGAGTGAGGCTGCACTGCCTCGCAGGCCAAAATGCGGAAAGGATTTGCATAACCTTGCAGACCGGTGGATACCTTCAGGAGATGTTTCCAGCCCTTGGCTGACAACCCCATTCACTCTCAGCCCAGAAGGCAGCCCCACATCATGAAACCCTGGTGATCCAATGCCACCCAGACCCCTGTTGTCCTGGTATTAGTCCAGCAGGAACAGTCATCTGGATCAAGCTGGGCCAACGAGCTTCTCTCCCTGCAAGGCTGACCCTGTGTCCTCTGCTCTGCAAACTGCCCTGCCTCCTGCCAGTCACTCCAAAGCCTCATCATCGATTCTTGCTGGGAATCCAGAAGAGGTTCTATGTGTTTACACTAAATTCATTGTTACTGGGGTTTGTGGTTGTTTGCTTGTTTGTAAATAACTCTTAAGCTAGCTCAAGTAGGTCTCTATTACATGAAACTTAAAAAAAACAAATTTAAAATAGTTTTGCCATCATAAAAGCTCAGATGAGAAGAGGCAGTGAAAGTGACTCCGGGTATATACCTCACTTCAAGTACCTGGTGAGTGAACACCACAATCTCAACAAGCAAACTGGTAAAGTGCCACTCCCTTCCACACCCATCCAAAGCCTGAACTACCAGCATACACCATTTTGTAAAAAGATCAGGAATTCTTCCTCTGAAACTTGAGAGTCTAATCATAATACCTCACTTAATGGACTTTCCACCCAAGTCCCTGGTATGTGCCAGCTCCTTCTCCATCCATTACAGGCCGACATTTCTTTATGTTGGCTGCCTCTCTTTGCTTTAATTCTCCAAACAGCTGCAAGGAATGGATTTGGCAGATTCGAGAGATTCTGGGTCTTTCTTTCCTCATTCTGCCTGCAGACAACTCACACTGACTTCTTGCCTTCTCGGTGACAGCCACATACACCGTGCCTCTCTGTCCTCCCCCCGAATACACACCTGATACATCCTGGCACAAGGATAGAATCTCGGCGAAAACAACCTGCTTGCCAACCCACCCCTCGCCCAGGTTTCCAGCATGTTTGTTATGATGGGAATGATAGCAAAGCCTTAAACAGCCCCTCCATTCTAAAGGCATCCATTCAATTGCTTGTAAATCTCTCAAATTTCTTTTCGTCCTGCAATTTCTCAAGTCTGGGGACCAACCCAGAAGCAAATTGCTTTTGGAAGTTTTCACAAAGACCTATTCAGCCCTTTTAGCAAGTTATCTAAATGTGAGGAGAGGAAGGCATTTTCAGCTGTGACTGCATGGGATGTTTTTCGTATGCTTGAGCAATTCAAAAAGGACTTTGTTTTCAAACTTGGCATGTACGAGGTCCTGGATAGAGACCAGGGCCTTTGACAAGTCTGAAGAGATGGATTTGGAAATAACAAAATAAAATGAGGGCACCTAACTACTTCTTCACCCTCTGCCCACTATGTAGGTCATTTTCCTCCAGTCCAGAATGAGTTCTCAATAAATCACTCCCTTATATTGGCAGGTTCCTTTCGAACAAAGGCGCACATTGGTTAATCTTCCACTAATGTATTTTCCTTTGATCTGAGCATAGTACTTCTCTGTCCATTAACCACAGTTGTGACCATAACCATTCATCTAATAAGTAAAACAGAATCCAGTGAAACCTGTGAGATGCTGCACCCTGAGAACATAACTCGCCCTCAACAAGGAGCAGATGCTCTCACAACTGACAAGCAGTCATTCAACCAGGGTCAGGGGACAGCACTGAACCCTGAGGGTGGGAAATGGCAGCTCCACTTTATAACTTCTCTGATGTGCTGCAAAGTATCTCCTGCCCCTGAGAATCTCCCAAGATGCCTAAGGCCCCACCAGCGAAAAGGGCAGAAGAAAAGTGTCACATTAAGAACACTGGATTGTAAACGAGGGAAGAGGGAAGTAAAGAAGAAAGAGACGAAGGAGGGAGGGAGGGAGAGGGAAAGAGGGAGGGAGGCAGAGACTTCATCAATCTGGGTGAAGTGGGGCGGGGGAGGGAGGTTAAAGAAAAAACAAAATGAAATTAAGCCACTAAGGTGAGAGGATTTTCTATTTTAAATAATAATTTCCATTTTTGGAGTGGTGTGCCCCCAATATACTTTCACACAAAATTATCAGCTTTCCAAATTCTCCACTGTCTAGTGCCATCTGCCTGTGAGATGTCTGGGTGTGTGGCTTTGGCTGTACTTCTCAGAATCAGGACTATTCTTTATGTATCTGAGCATGTGCCAACAGTCTGAGACATCTATATAAATTGTTTGTGAGAAACAGTGACAACTCACACCACACACAGGCAGGGTGGACTTACCTGATGTGCCCGGCTGGCAGTTGCACTGGTAGCCATTCACCAGGTCGATGCAGCGCCCATCATTCAAGCAAGGGCTGCTATGGCATTCATCAATCTGGTCACTGCAGATGGCACCTATGTACCCAGGATTGCAGATGCAGGTGTAGGAATCAATACCATCCTGGCACTGGCCATGGTGGCAAGGATCAGGGTCACAGTTGTTGATATTCTCCTCACACAGCACACCAGTGAAACCTTTAGGAGGTATTTTCCAGTGAGTCTCAAAGACAAAGCAGCCACCTCCATTCACTCTGCACATCCCACGTGGCCAGCTAATGCTGCTGGTCTTAAGCAGTAGAAATTGACTTATGCTCACTGATTTAGGAAGCATCATGGAGAGTTATGCTTACGACACAGATTTCCAAATCAAATTTTAGACCTTTGTGACTGATTAAGAGTTTCGTTGCAGAAATGCTTCAACTGCATCTTCATTTATTTGGCTTCAGCTTGTTATAGCACAAAACATTTTTCCTTTATGTATTTATCTCTGTATTCTTTTTCCTCCCAAACCCAACATATAGCTAAATAATTTCTTACCTTGGTGAGGCAGATAATATTTTTATTTCTCTCAATCCCTCCCAGTGTACTATGCATATATACTAGTTTTTTTTTTTTTTTTTTGGCCGGGGCTGGGCTTGAACCCGCCACCTCCGGCATATGGGACCGGCGCCCTACCCGTTGAGCCACAGGCACCACCCAACATATATACTAGTTTTAATATGTATTGAATAAAATGAAGTAATTATGAGCATTTAAAAGTAAAAGAAACTAGAGTTCTTGTTTTCCAGGTTTAAACAGACTGACATCAAACCTCTCCCTAAAAGGAACCATTAGTCCTCTCTTCCCTTTTAAATGTGAGTTTAAGGTTTTTAATCGTTCTCTAGTGAAGCTTATCCTCCATAAAAACAACCTGGCCAGGTGTAGACAAAACCTGGAACTTCTCCAAGAAGAAACAACTATTTGTAAAAAAATGAAGAAAGTTACACAGGTCTTCCTAACTTAGTAGGTCTAATATTAGACATATGTAGTATTAACTCTCTGTACTGATTTTTATTGACAAAATTTGCTTTTCTGTGATTGGAAAGAAATCACACACATAATGCCTACAATCCTTTAATAATCCATTCTCTAAAACATAATAGTATCTTGAATAATACGATAACTTCTCTGTCAAGGAGTCAGACAGTAAAGAAGTCCACTTCTTCTAATATATTCTAGCCCCTCTGCGATATTGGTCTGTGTAGAAGCAAATATGTAACAGAATATCTGGCTGACTGAAACCACTCCCAAGTGAGAAGTACAAGTGCAGACCCCCACTGTGGAACACGTGTGAGCAGACCCTTTTGACTCACGCAGCAGAAGTTAGCAAAGAAGCTCCCAACACCTCCCGTTGGTACGTGCGTACTGGAGCTCTCGTCATCTCCACACAGGATTCTCAACACTGTTAGGTGCCCTTTGTGCAAAAAATCTCTGCTCCTGTTCACATTCAGCCTTTAGATTTCTGGGCTTTTTTTTTTTTTTTGTTATTTGGCTCAAGAAATACAGAGACAGGCCTCCTGCTGAGAAACTCCAATGAAAAATAGCTTTTAACTGGAATTCTTCCCTTTCCTGAAGGAGTAAATCAAGCCAGCTGGAAATCACTGCTGCCAAAATCTGTCCTAGAAAGATGTGGACACCAAATGGAAATATCCAGCCAGACCACTGTTGTGGTGGAGAAAGAGGCAGGTGTTGTAGGAGACAGTGACAGCATCAAAAAATTTGTTGGGCTCACACCTGTAATCCTACCACTATGGAGGGCGAGACGGGTGGATCTCCTGAACTCAGGAGTTCAAGACCAACATGAGCAAAGCAAGACCCTATCTCTACATATAGAAAAACTAGCCAGGTGTGGTGGCGGGCACTGTATGTAGTCCCAGCTACTAGGGAGGCTAAGACAAGAAGATCACTTGAGCCCAAGAGTTTGAGGTTGTTGTGAGCTATGATACCATAGCACTCTTCTCCAAAGTAACTGAGACTCCATCTCCAAAAAAAAAAATCTTTTGGAAGAAGCTCTCTCTAAATACAGAGTAGATCCTGGTAGTGCACTGGCCCAGTAAAGCAGCTTGCAGAGGACAAGGACTATTAGCCTATTTTATTCAAATGGAGCTACAAAGGGATGAAAGTGGAAAGAATCTTCTTACCTGTGGCACACTGGCATTCATAGCCATTCGGGTGATCGATACACTTTGCTCCATTTAGGCACGGAGTACTGGAACAGTCATCAATATCAATCTGGCAAACTGGCCCAGTAAAACCTTAAAAAGGCACAATGATGACACAAGTCAATAGATTATCCTGTGTCTTCCTTCACTATGAGAATGATGTCTAAGGAGGGGTGGGTTAGGCAACTGGCAGGGATTACACCAATGGGCCAGCAAGCATAGACCCCAAAAGGTTACTGGATCAAATGGGTAAAGTTCAGGGCACTTGTGGAATGTATCCACATCACAGTACAGATTTCACCTCTAAATAAACCAAGTAGGACAGAAATGTTATAGGCAAAGCTCTCAAACAAGTAACTGTAGCTTCACAGGCAACAGGAATCTTCTTCTCTGAAGAACAATGGGAGAGGCCCTAATCTATGGCAGACAGTTTGGCATATATTCAACCATAGCTTAGGGAAAAAAGAGGAAAGACAGAAAATCTTGGAAAAAATTGACATGTGTTGTCTATTTCTGAACTCATGGGGTGAAATGTCTAAAAATAATAATCTCACAGAGTGCCTTCAAGAATATGACCCATGGGAAAAAATAAAATCCTGAATAGCCTACAACTAAGACTTTTGTGAAGTATGAGTATTTTGAAATATATACACAGACAGAGAGGTCATGGGCCATTCAAGAATAGACTTGGACTTCTGGCCACAGAGGATTTGGAAGATATACTAGCTAAAACAAATTCCCACTTCTGTACCCACACACTCCTATCACCAAGTACTCGTTGTAATGATCTCCTCATGTACAGCCCACACACACTCTATCCCTCCTCCCTTCTCTGTGGTCAGCTGTCTTTATACTTTAAGAGAAAACAGAGGCAGGGGGTGGGACTTACCAGGTGGACACAGACACTGGAAGCGATTGACTTTATCCACACACTGCCCATTGTTCACACAAGGGTTGCTCTGACATTCATTTATCTCCAATTCACAATGCACACCTTTGAAACCTGAATGAAATGGACCGCACAAGTGGCTTAGAAGAAGAGAAAGGCATAGTCCAGCCAAGAAAAGCACAAATTTGCAAAGATGGCTCCATACGAGCATAAACACTTCTGCAAAGAGAAAGGGGCTCCTACCCTGATGGGAGCAAGTTCCTCTGAGCATTAGCAGGACTGTGGAAGACTACGAGACATCCATAAAGACACTGGGAAGACCTTGTCATGTAAACAAACACTGTTCCACACTTTCTGTGACCAATCCACGATTTAAGGACTGTGCCCGGCCCAAAGTGTCCCCATTCTATGTTCCCAAAGACCAGTAAGTTGGAACCATGGCTGCTCTCAGGGTGCTGGTCAAGGTCAGGAGGCCCTTCCAGGCTAGAGCAGCCAGCATCCTTAATTAGGCAGAGTAGCCAAGGTAAGCTGCCATCTGAAACTGGATATGGCTGCATCCTCTGAAGTTTCAAGACATGGTCTCTGCAGAAAAGCTCTAGAATAGAACTAAACATGTGCTTCATTTTCGATAAATGGCAAGTTTCTATATAACTGCAGGTAAAATGTATTTCTATAAATGGAATGATGGGGTATTATAATAGACCAGGAGATCAGAAAAGCTCACTATATAAAGGATTCTCATAGTAAATTATTTCTGAAATTTTCTATTACATGTACCTGAATTTTGACATAACAGGCTTATTTAAGTTGGTCTACACAGCTTTAAGGATTTTAGCACTGCCTCAGTCTTTAAGTAAGGGGTTTGCCTGAGAATGCTGACTTCCTATACCCCTAGTCAGCATGAGGAACTAACTGTTAACAGAACTACAGAATTAGTATTGTACACCGACTGTTCTGCTAAGAGAAGTACAGTGCAATCCCCCTCTCTACTGGGCCCATATACCTGGCATGCACAGACATGTGAAGCCTCCAATCTTATCGAGGCAGGTGGCATCATTCTGGCAGGGGTCTGAATGGCACTCATTGATGTCCATCTCACAACGAGGCCCTGCATAACCCTTCAGACACTCACAGTGGAAGGCACCATCCGTATTCACACATTTCCCTGCATGCTCACAAGGGTTGCTATTGGCTGCAAGACAAAAACACCGATTACTGGGATCAAAGCACTTTGAAAAAGTTTCCACAAATGTGGATTATAAAAGGGGACCTGGCCAGACACAGTGGCTCATACCTGTAGTCCTAACACTCTGGGAGGCTGGAGAGGGGGGATTGTTTGAACTCAAGAGTTCAAGACCAGCCTGAGCAAGATCGAGACCCCATCTCTACTAAAATCACAAAAATTAGCTGGCACCATGGCAAACATGGGCAATCCCAGCTACTAGAAGCCTGAGGCAGAGGGACTACTTGAGCCCAGGAGTTTGAGGTTGCCGAGAGCTATGACAACACCACTGTAGTCTACTCAGAGCAACAGAGCTTGACTTTGTCTTAAAAAAAAAAAAGAGGGTCTGATGTTTATAACATCAGAGCCAGGTCTTTAACGATCTCACTATCAATTTTCTATTTTCTTCCTAAACTTTCAAAAAAGAAATAACACTAATCTCAACTCTTGTACATTTTTGCTATTTCAGTTTCTCCTCAAACTGTCCCGGAGGTAGGGCTTCTACTAAGAGTCAAGTATAGACATCTCATATACTTCAGTCCTGGAATGGAGTACACACTACCGTGACACTGAAAGGGTTAGTTATAAACACTAAGCATGGAATAGGAGAAACCTGAGGTTTGGTGTGACACACTTCGAAGAGTAAAATATGCTCAGTTGCAACACTTGCTAAGCAAAGCCTCGGTGTACTCACCCATGGCACACTCATCTACATCTTCCGTGCAGTCAGCCCCTTTGTATCCTTGAGGGCAAGTGCAAATATACTGCCCATTCAGGGGGTTGGTGTCACACAGTGCCCCCTTGTGGCAAGGATTGCTGATGCATGCATCATCCAGATGGCACAGGAGACCTGTCACAGGGTGGGGCAGAGGAGAGCTAAGAGAAAACGTCCCTCACTTGGGGAAGAGCTTTCTCTTTCACCAAGGAGGGAAAACCTTCACAATCCAACATGGAGATGAGGCAGCTTCCCCTTTGCCTGATCCTACCTGAGGGACATGCTGTAGCCATCAGCAAAGCAACTAGCTACTCCAGACCACCCCAGGGTTCTGATAACTGAGCCCTCAGCTAGACCTCTCCTCCAGGGCAGAGACATCTACAGCCCAGAAAATAAGAAGAGGAAGACATGAAAATGAAGTTAGACACTAAAAGTGCGCCAAATTTAGCAAATAAATAAAATCAGCCCAGTTGATTTGAATTTCAGATTAACTTTTAAAGTATAAGTATGTCTCAAATAGGCTACACATCCTGTATTTTGTCTGGCATCCTACTTCCCCAAAATTCTGTTACCTTATGATCATGGGGCCACCAACATTTCACTTGCCTTAGAAGAAAAAAGCAACCGAATGTCATTAGTCTCTACTGGGGCAGCGTTTTTTAATAGCAGCAACATTCCTGATTCAGGTGCCCCTAGGTCTCTAAAGATATTTACTAGGCTTCCTGTTTTGTGTAGTTCACATGGGAACTGGATTTTCCAGTCTGCAATTAACTTAAAAACAGGTAACTAAGGCTTCTTCCACAAAGCTGGAGGTGGGGTTTTTGAAAAGGCAGGGTATAAGGACATTTCAAAACTGCTGGATAGAAGTTCTTTCAGCTAAACTATTCTTCCATTTCATTCCTCCCTACAGTGCTCTCCTACTCTTAGAACTAGCAACTGTTAAATTGACAGGCTTGAGCAATGTTAACTTTACAGACCGTAAAAATCTTTCCTTAAACTGTCATATGCCAAAGGGGGGAGATCAGGAAGTGACCCCCCCAAAGCAGTTTTCATATATCTGGTTAAGCTGGACAGACAAGTCAACATGCAAAACCAACTGCCATTGGTATGCGTCAGACACTGAGAAGTGAAAGGCACTTCAATGCTTCTTTTTGCCAACTCCTTTTGAGTAAATATATTATTTCTTCTTCAAATAAAGTCTGTGAATCCATTTATTAGTCATAATACCATAGGTGGTTTTCAGCTTAAGATCTTAAGGACTTCAGCAGATGCTCCCAAGTCATGGTTACTAACTTTCCTTTTTTGGAATGCAAAACTAAAATACATAGAGTTGAGAGGAGAGATACAGTTGTAAGGAGGAAGACTAACTCCATAGCACTATGGCCAGTAGATTACACTTCCAGAAGAACAGTCCTGAGTGGTATGTTCCTGCAGATGGTAATTCATAAAACACAGCTATCGGGATGACAAAAAAGGCAGAAGTCCTGTCCCTCCCCTGTTCTTCAGCTCTGTCCTGCTGGTCTTACCTGCCTTCCCCTCTGGGCACATGCAAGAGAAGGAGGCCACACGGTCAATGCAGGTGGAGCCGGGAGTGCAGGAGGCGAAGGCACAGTCGTCGATGTTCTCGCTGCAGTCCTCTCCGCTCCAGCCGTTCACACACACACAGCCGTAGCCTCCATTGCGGTTGGTACAGGTCCCCCCATTCTGACAGGCATTGGGTTGCAGCAGGCACTCATCCACATCCTCTGTGCAGAACTGTCCTTTTGGGGAGAAAAGGACCTTTGATTATGGCCCTTGAGTCTCAAAAGATTAGTACCATATCAGTCCCTGTACACGATTCACCTTTAAGAGCTCACAGTAGACCAGACACAAACACGAATTTATTAAGGCCCTGGAGCCTTCCAATGATTTTCAGGGTAGGTCATTTCAGGAAGAACTCTTTGCTCAGAAGTTACTGCCCCTAGAAACTCTGACAAGCCATCAAAGAGAAGGTGAGATCTGTAGGACCCCTTGACTCAGTTAAATCCCTGAGGCAATGAAGACACAAATAAAAAGAACAAGGAGAGAGGAATCTATGAAGGGGCTAAAGAAAAAATAAGAAGGAACGTACACATCAAAATGTTAAGGGCAACTGTCTGGACTGTGCAATGTCAATGTCCTGCTTATGACACTGTGCTGTAAGATGTCACCCCTGGAAAACACTTGGAAAAGGGTCCACGGTTTCTCTCTAAATTAACTCCTATGAAACTACAATTATCTCAAACGAAAAAGTATAATTTTTAACAAAGTTAGTGTAAGCAAGGATAGAGAGAAGAGATAAAGGATGAGGAAAAGCCCCGGGGAGGTGTGGACAAGAAAGGCAAGGCCCAGAGTGAGACTGCGGCACACTGATCTCAGCTTGAGGCCCTGTGCTTAAAGAAAGCAGATTTGTACAATAAAACACAAAGAGCCCACTCAATGTAAAAAGAGATGGAAAAATCATGCTCTGTGTGATAAAGAGCTCAGAGAAGGACGCTGACCATGAGACCCTACAGCTCTGAGGGAGGCCACTGCCCTTCACAAAGAACAAGATGAAGTCTCCAACTTACAACCGAGAAATGTGTGATCAACAAAAGCAGTTAGGTGCCAGGCCACAAGAACTATAAAATAAATAAATGAATTGGCCCTGCATGGGGTCTTTTAAACCAGTTCAGAAAGCTATCAAAGGGAATTAACATTTAGATCATACGAATTCTCTAAAACATGACAAGTTGGTGACACTTAACAAAGGTCAAGGTGTCCTTCATTTCTGCTTTGTAAATGAAACGCAACAAATAATTTTTTTTTTTAATTTTTTTTTTTTTATTGTTGGGGATTCATTGAGGGTACAATAAGCCAGGTTACACTGGCAACAAATAATTTTTAAAAGGCAATCCGATAAAGAGGCCTCTTAATGAAAATGTTTGTACTTAGAAAATTCCAAGGCTCTCCCTAGTCCCCAGAATATCTAACAGTTCAACTGGCTCATGTATTTGTTGAAGGCTTACACTATGCTCAGCTGTGCAGCCATCAGCACTGGCAGGGGCTGGTTGTGTCTGTCCTAAGCAAAAGACCACCTCCTCTTTACTCCTATCTAACATGTACCTCCATTACTACAAAACTAGCATCACTTCACTGCAATTATTTGTTGGCACCTTCATCTTCAAAGACATGGCTGCAAGGAGCCTGCGTTTAGGGATATATATATATGTATGTATTTAATATTTCAAGCAAAAAACCCGCTACCTATGATGGCAGAACAGGTATGTGGAAGTCTCTGGAGCTTTGTACTCAGCATCCCCTTTCCACGTTTCTCTCCTCACTCCATCCATACAATTCCTGAAGGAACCACCATGTCTTTACATGATCAGACAGAGCTGACTGGTCCAAGGCCAGAATCTGATCCAAGCTACATCACTGTATTTCCTTCCCAAATTATTGGACTAGGGCTAGGAGGCTGTTCTGCAAAGAAAGTGATAAGAGTGAATCAGGAGATAAAATCATGGAGGCATTCAAGTTCTTGGTTCCAGTTGTTCCTGAAACCCAACTCCTCCTGAATTCATTCAGTGGCATACCCATTCTGAGAGATGTCTGTTGGAAAAGGGTGACCTAATTTGAGATGAGGAATGCAATCCAAAGCATCAACCAACACAAACTGAGTGAGTGAGAAAGTGAGTTAATAAGAGAAGGAAGGAATGAGTGGATGACTACGGCAGTGAGTGAGAGAGGGAGGGAAGGGGTGAGCCATCAGGGTGTTCATGAGGGAGGGAGGGGTACTCGGTGGCAATCCTCTCGACCAGGGCCAATGATGCCATTTATTAAAGAAAATGTCGCTCCCTTACAATGCTCAAAGTAATGACAGCTGTGTCACTGGGATGCAGGCAGGATTGAGAAATGAAAACATGACCAAGAAGTAGAAGAGCTGGTGTAACTTGGAAAATCACTGAGTCTTGTCTATGATATCAATGCTGCTCATCAATCAATTTAGATGTATTAAGGATCTGTGATGATTCCGAGAAATGTAAGTCATGGGTGTCTAAAAATATTTTGTATGTATTTCTTTTTCTTTTTAAGAAATGAGATCCTGCTCTGTCCCCCAGACTGGACTGCACTAGCACCATCACAGCTCTCTACAACCTCAAACTCCTGTGCTGAAGCGGTCCTTATGACTCAGCCTCCTAAGTAGCTGAGACTATAGTAGGAATGCACCACAAAGCCCAGCTATTTCTTTTTTGGGTCAGAGGTCCTAGAGATGGGGTCTCCCTGTATTGCCCAGGCTAGTCTTGAGCCCTTTGACTGAAGGGATCCTCCTGCATCGGTGAGCTCCCAAAGTGCTGGAAAAACAGGAGTGAGCAACTATGCCCAGCCCTATGTTTCTTATGCATTATAATACTCAGGCACTGAAATAATGTATTAAGACAGACTGGGCAAATCAAACAATGCATGCAATGAATTCTAGAAAAGGGAAGCAGCAGACACTGATTGCTTACGATGAAGCAGCCATTGTGGTTGGGGTGGTCACAAAAATGATCTCATTTGTAGCTAAGGAAACAGACTCAGGTAAAAACAACTTGCCTGTGTGAAGAATATAAGAGAGCTGGGTTTCCTGACTCCAAAATTCCTAAGGAAGATGTGAGGTGTGAACCATATCAAACCATCTCTGCAGGCCTTGCTTTTCCCTAGGGCAAGGGCAGGAAGGCATGGAAAAGTGCAGCAGATGGAAGAGGAACAGAGGGCTCAAACAGCTGCTTACTAGTAAAAAAAACCTTGTGGTCGCAAACTTGCACCATTTTTTGGATGGTGAAATGGAGAATGACTTTTGAAGACGAAATGCCTTCCCTGAACACCTTAGAACCGTGTATCTGTTAGACAGTGTTTGTCAGACACATGGAATCAAGAGATCTGAGAGCACACTAGCTTATAAATAACTTTCTACAGGATGAATCACCCATCCCTAAGGTCCAGGCCCATTTTTTTAGAATGGCATTCTATCCCAGTTTCATTTTGGCCAGAAGTTTTTTTCGGCTTATTATATAATTTTATCAGCCAGTTCTAGAGTTCAGTATGAGGAAAATGGTAACCAGGATGGCCATGACTACAATGGCTTGTTCCAAACTCCCAATTGCTGAGACACTAAACGTCCTGCAGGTCACCACCTCCCCAGCACAAGCCTGAAAATAAGAAACCCAAGACTCAGAAAGTAAATAAGCTCCCAAGTTTAAAAAGGTGGTAAATGAGAGCACTGCCATTCTAACTCTCTCCAACTACACACAGCAAAATTGAGCATCTAGCCCTGGACTTGATCAATAGGATCTACAGACTAGGCCCCTGGTCCCAGGAGCTTATGGTATCCTGGGAAGACATAATGCAAAAAATAGTGAAGGGACACTCACTAAAGAAAGGAATAAATCCAAAAAGGTCACTAGATATTGGGGTAGGAAAAGCTCTTGGTATCAGTGCCTAAAGTATCCAATCTTTTTTCTTTTCTGCCACACAGTGGGCCACACATTAAATACACAAACACTAATGACAGCCAATGAGCAAAAAACAAAACAAAGCAAAAAAGTTCATGCATACTTTTTGTGAGATCCAGCACCACGGATAAGCCAGTCCTCAAACAATACGCATGTGCACTGTGGACCGCAGGCTGGACACCCCTAGGAAGCACTAGATTTACTGTCTAAAGTTATTAGGCTTTTCTGCACTACTCCATGGCAACAAACACCAGCCTGGCCTAGAAGGAGAAGGCTTACTGAGAGATGTAGGGTCTTGAAGATATCAAAATGACAGGAGTGGATTCTGTGGCTGGCATATTACGAGAAGGAAAGACAGAAGGATATCAGAGGTTTTAAATTTAAATATGAATTCTAAGTTCACTACAACAAGCAAAGCGGGGAGTGAAGATGACATGATCGATGATCTATCTAAAAATGAGTTGGATGGCAGAATGCAGGAGGAACTCAAAGCAAACAATTTTCTGTTAATAAGGTTAGGGGAGAGAACGTTAAGTTATGAGCTACCTAGCAAATAAAAGCCATTGGTGAAAAGGGAGAGCTGCGTTCTTTCCATGCCCAACCATGCTCCTAAATCTTCAACTGAAACAAGTCTCAGCATGTAACAACACTTCTGTCAACACACACACTTTGCTGGTGAACTCCCAATATGTTGCACAAACCTCAGTTAGGCAAGTTTTCAGGGGAAATAATTAACCTCTTAGTAATTTCCACCTGCAGATACTGTAAGCTACTGCCCTTTATTATCAGTACTAAGGCCCAGTTAGGTCCTTTTTCCATTTTCTACAGGCAAAAAAGAAAGAAAATTGAGTAGAACCCCTGTAGGTTGACTTAAGAGGCTGTAACAAATTGGTCAACATACAGAAGTGGTCAACCTAAAGAATTAGGCCTTAGGACATGTGATGCATGTCCAGTCTATGAAAACTCAGTCAACTTGAGGAGGTGGCCACTGTAGGAGGTGGTCAATTATGGAGGCTCTATGGTAATTTTGTTTTTTAGAACTCCCTTCTCGAATACCCACTATGAGTCTCCACTCATCTGAAATAAAATGTCAAACTATCAAATCCTTATGTGACACCTTAAATACTGCCAGCCACCTATTACCAGTGACAATTTTCTGGCAGATCATTTCGGACCTGTAAACATACTCAAATCCATACTCTCCTCCATACAGGTTACCCTTGCTACCAAGGCTTCCTGCTAGACCCCAGAAATCATGTGCTCATCACCTCAGGGCCTCTGCACTTGCTGCTCGACGCTCAAACACTCTTCCCCTTACCCACAGGCCTGGTCACCTGTCCTATAATAACAGGATCCCTAAGTGCACACCTCCCCATGACTTCCACCACTGCATCCACTCCCTTCCATCCATCCTGGCCTATTTCACACTTTGTGATTTGATGCTTCTTTTCTATTTGCAACCCCTTCCCTCATCACACTGTTAGCTCCAGGATGGCAGGGACTGTACCTACCATTCACCTCAGTGTGCATGTCAGACACTGGTGACAGTTGAGGCAGAGAGCTGAGACACCCTCTAATGTAACATGCTCAGTTCACAGAGGAGGAAATGAGGACCAGCGAGGCACATGGAATTCTTCACATTTACAAAGCTGGTTGGCAGAAACAGACATTCTCACATGCTAAAAAAGACTTGGGGAGGTGGGATTATTGCACATCATTCAACACAGAGAAGGGGAATCCAAGCTGACTGCTGGCGGATAAAGAAGAAGAAGACAGCTGCTCATGCTAAGGCTCTGACAACACAACACTCCTAGTCCTCCATTACTGACGTAAGTACCTGGCACTGGTCAGACGGCACGACACTCCTAGCCCTCCATTACTGACGTAAGTACCTGGTACTGGTCAGACGGCACGACACTCCTAGCCCTCCATTACCGACGTAAGTACCTGGCACTGGTCAGACGGCACGACACTCCTAGTCCTTCATTACCGACGTAAGTACCTAGTACTGGTCAGACGGCACGACACTGCTAGTCCACCATTACTGACGTAAGTACCTAGTACTGGTCAGATGGCACGACACTCCTTGTCCACCATTACTGATGTAAGTACCTGGTACTGGTCAGATGACTACTAGTCCACCATTCCTAACGTGAGTACCTGGTACTGGTTCAGGACGAGGGTCACTTTAACACTGATTGTTCTTGTTTCCCCGTCCTATGGTTTTACAATAAGTAAATGAGGTTATGTCACAGCCTTGGCAGTAAATGTAACAGAGTCAACCTTAGAGGTCTGTACTAAAATGAAAACCATGGCCTGGCCTTTGTTTACACCATCCTCTAGTCAAGGGAGTGGGGACACTACACAGCTCTTGCACACAGGGATGCAAACAGCTCAAACTATATCAGTCTGAAGTTACAAGCAACAAACCATCACTCTGACTTGGAGTTACAAGTAACAGGCACAAAAAGGAAAAAGGGAAGGGAAAAGGGAAGGGAAAGGAAGGAAAGCGACATGAAGATTGCTGAGCCTTATAGTTTGTGGAGAAGTCCTCACCTTTCGGCTCAACTCTCAACTCTGAGGCCTGTGGGAAAAGTTTTATCACATCAGTGCTCTTGTTAAGGGTCAACTCTCATTGCAACAACAATCCCCACACAAGAAACATATGAAAGAGGAACTTGGCTGGCCCTTGCCCTGGTCCTGCCACCTTACACTTAGTGTTTAAATCCAGAGAATTCAGTTTCTGATCCATCTTTCCAACCAGCCATCACTTGGGCCCCCGAGTTTTGGAGTTTTGTCTCTTTCCATATCAGAACACGGCATTTTCATAATCTCAATCCTACAAAACCTCTGCTCTAGACACAGAGTTGCTATTCCACTGCTGAAGTTCAAGAGCAGAAGACACATCTGACTGTTCTTCAACCTTCTGGGACTACAGCTAGGTGAAACACTCTGTGTAAACACTGGTGTCTACAGGGCCTGCCTAATCTTAAAGGCACAGCTGAAATATCACTTTCTCAAAGAGACTTCACCTTGCCTAAACCAATCTCAATCATTTCTGCCTATTAATATGCTCTATAGACAGGCTTTACTCCTCCTGCAAGGTATTTCTAACTGTTCAGAATTTCTTAGATGCTCACATGATCAATGCCTGTGTTTCTCACTAGACCATCAGTTCCATGTAGAAATGGTGGCAGCTGTTCACCGCAACACTGAGACCTCAGCACTTAGGACAGTGCCCAGCAAGTAACACTAGTCAAGAATTGTTCAGTAAACAAAGCAAACACACAGACTTCAGAATAGGGGAAGATGTTGGCATGTTATGAATCTGATGAAGGCTTGATAACTAGAATCTACAGGGAACTCAAATTAAACAGTGAGAAAACAGCTAACGACCCCCTCTATAAGTGGGCAAAAGACTTGAACAGAAACTTCTCTGAACATGACAGACAAATGGCCAACAAACATATGAAAAAATGCTCATCATCTTTAATCATCAAAGAAATACAAATCTAAACCAGCCTATATCACATAACCCCAGTAAGACTAGCCCTCATTACAAAGTCCCAAAACAGCAGATGCTGGCATGAATGAGGACAGAAGGGAACACTTCTGCCCTATTGGTGGGATTGCAAATTAATACAGCCTTTTTGGAAAGAAGTATGGCGAATCCTCAAAGAACTAGAAGTTGACCTTCTATTTGATCTTGCAATCCCATTACTAGGCATCTACCCAGAAGAACAAAAATCACTTTGAGACAAGATATTTCCACCAGAATGTTTACTGTGGCTCAATTCATAATCACCAAGTGATGGAAGGAACCTAAGTGCCCATCAACCCATGAATGGATCAACAAATTGTGGTATACGTATACCATGGAGTACTATTCAGCCATTAAAAAAAGTGGAGATTTTACATCTTTTACATTTACCTGGATCAAGCTGAAATACATTCTTCTTAGTAAAGTATTGCAAGAATGGAAAAATAAATATCCAGTGTGCTCAATACTAATATGAAACCAATATATAAACAAGTAAATGCTCATATGAAACTATTAGTGTGGGGACAGAGGGAAGAAGGATGTGGGAGGGGAGGGGAGGATGATTGGCAGAAGGAGGGAGGGCATGAGGCGGGATCTCACCCAATGTGCACTTTGCCAGGGTATATAGCACACCCCAGGGGTGAGGGCTCTTTTGCAACTGGAACTTTATCATGGAAGTGAGAACCCTGTCATCTAAAAATTTGTACCCTCATATTAATTTGAAATTTTAAAAAAGAATGGCTCAGTAAGTGTATGCTGAATGAGTGTTTATCTGCTTCTGTTTTCTCTCTCTCTTTTTTTTTTTTTTTTTGTAGAGACAGAGTCTCACTTTACCACCCTCGGTAAAGTGCCATGACGTCACAGGACTCACAGCAACCTCCAGCTCTTGGGCTTCCGCAATTCTCCTGCCTCAGCCTCCCGAGCAGCTGGGACTACAGG
Organism: Nycticebus coucang; assembly: GCF_027406575.1. Classification (NCBI taxonomy): domain Eukaryota; kingdom Metazoa; phylum Chordata; class Mammalia; order Primates; family Lorisidae; genus Nycticebus; species Nycticebus coucang. The sequence continues at coordinate 51,165,302 of NC_069784.1, read as the reverse complement.
CGCCCGTCCCAACGCCCCGCTATTTTTTGGTTGCAGTTCGGCCGGGGCTGGGTTTGAACCCGCCACCCTCGGTATATGGGGCCGGCACCTACTCACTGAGCCATAGGCGCCACCCGGAATTCGTCCTAATCTCCAAATAATAATCATCTTTCAACTCTCCCTCTCATAGCAACAAAGAAGATCTTCTCTGTTCTGTTCACACCAAAATTTCCACGATCCCCTTATCTATATCCACCAGTCCACAGACAAATCTGTCATCTCAATCCCATTCCTTTGTCACTAAACTCCATCTCACTTATACACACACAAGGTCCCCTCCCCTTTCCGCATTAACACTTCACCTCTGTCCCAAATCCCCGTCACAGTGGACACTTCCCTTCTTTAACTGAGACCTAAGCATCCCCAGCAAGCACTGTCAGAACCATCTTCTCCGGCAGGACTCTTCTGGTCCTCCTCTTGCAAACACCTCCACCAACGGGGAAATACAGATAAAAGGGTAGATTTCAGCTTTATTTCCTGACACCACTACTGACGTCAAACAGTAAAAATACATGTACCAGGTTATTTCTAGATGCCAGACATGGTGAAAGTGCATTATACTGATTGTCAAATACAGTCTTCATATACCATTAGTTCAGTTGTACAGATTTAATACAAACCTGGGCCACAATGAAAAAAATATTAAAGTATTTCGGGGAGGGAAGAGCTGTGAATTTTGAGAGATGAGGTCAATCCAGGAACAAGTGGAAAGCTGAGTGCTGCAATTCATTCGCTTGTTTGCTTATTCAACAAATACATGTATGAGGACAGCGCACACCTGCTCTGCCTGTGTGTGTGTGTGTGTGTGTGTACATACACACCCACATGTGCACACCATGTACCAGGCCCTGACCTATGCACACTGGACTGAAATGGTGAACCGGTCACGGCTTCTCCCTGCCAGAACTTACAAACAGTGGTAACATAGAATAACACCTGCTTTAAAAGACACTCGCTGCCTTGGGAGCACACAGTAGGGACAATAGAAAAACTGGAAGGTGTAAATTCTACAGGAACGCCTGCAGAGAACCCAGGGGAGTCTGCCAGGTTGAGGTTGTGTGCAAGCTTGAGAGCGTGTGGAGGGTGGGGTGGGGGAAGAGTATCTCAGGCAGAAGGAAGTGATGTGTGCAGGCTTCAATAGAAGGCAGAGCATGGCTCATTTGAGGCAATGAAAAAGACCAGCAGGGCTGAATTCCAAGGCATGCGCGGGAGAGTGGGGAGATGTGGCTGGCGAGGGAGTGACACGAACAGCCTTGGAGCTGTATCCAAAGACAAGGAGGGCCCACTGAAGCCTTCTCAGCAAGCAACAACTCGGTCCGTTTGTGTTTGAGAAAGCCCACTCTGCGGCAGGGAGAACGGACTCGACTCATGTCACCCTTCCAGGTCAGCAGCAATTCCAAGCCCTGGGAGTCCAGACCCCTGTGGCCACAATAGCAACAAGACAGCCTGTAGTGCATCTCGGGCAAATTCCAGATGCAGCAGCACCAAAGAGCATCCAGGCTCAGCCACGGAGGGCGAGCTGTGGAAGCTGGCCGGGGCGGGCCAGGGCGTTTAGAAAGCTGACCTCTGTGACAGCAGCTTCTCCACGTGGAGGAGAAAGTGGTGCCCAGCTCAGTCTGCTACTGGGAGGCCCTCACTCTCTGGCCCTCTGCTCACTTCCTCAGGCTGCGGGGCTGTCAGGCCAGTTTACATAAGAGAGCCCCCCTCACCTCCCTGGGAGGAGCAGCTGTTGGCAGGTGGGGAGTGAGGGGATCCAAAGAGCAGCAGCCTCCCCTCGTTAGGAGCGAGCAGTTACTCTGTGCAGAATGACTGAGGTGGAAAGAACCGAAGGGCACCTATTGAAAGATTCTACAACACGGAACACTCAAGTTGGAATGAAAGCACACTGTGAAAATCATTCACTTCTGAAGCTGATATGTTTTAGGAAAAAATTGGTTCTGTGATCTCAAGACATTTACACATATGTAGGTTTTTAAAAGAAAGGAAAAGTCAAGTAGGGCATCAGACAGACTCTGACGAAGGAGAGGGCTGAGAGGCAGAGGATCTAGATGAGAAGAGTAATTATTAAAGAAAACCAGAGCACAATGCAGAGAAAAACCAGGACTGGAAGCTATGAAGTACGGAACTGACACTGCACGCAAGGAACACAAAACATGAAAAGTGTGAGAACCTCTCGTAAATACAAAGGGAGAACCAAGCAGGTTAAAATATTAAGAGAAGATCTGAGGTCGGGGGGAGAAGAACGGAGACTCAGTGGAAAGGTAATGGGGTGCCTGAAGGTGGGGCAAAGGCATTCTTTTCTGAGTTGAGCACAGATCTGAGTCTGCAAATCCAAAGGGCTCAACAAGTCTAGGGAAAAAAACAATTAATAAGGAGAGTTATACCTAGACAAGTAATGGCTAAAGACTTGTTTTTAAAGACAGAGAGAGAAAGGCAGGATAGCTGCCACGAAAGAGGAAACCCCCTCTGATATTAGATTTCCCTATAATACTCTCCACAAGAGGCTAGGGAATCATCTAGAAGCTTCCAGAGATTATTGTTTGACCCAAGAATTCGATATCTAGGGAGAGAACTGAATCTTTTCTTGTGCCTCTAACAGTATCTAGTATGTATATTAGATGTAATAATTCTTCAAGAAATATCTATTATTGAAGTAACTTACAACTATTCTGTGGGATCATGAAAAGCCATGAAGCGACACTGGATCTTCCCAGGAATGTGGCCCAAGCTAGTCACTGAGTATAAGCCCTTAGTGTATAAAGCGACAGATCAAAGGAGGTTTTATAAATATCTAAGAGTCCTGAAAATAGGCCAACGTGTACCTTCCCTGCAAACAGAAGTTACTCAAAGATACGGCATCTGACTCAAAAAATAATCAAAATAAAGAACTCAGAAATGAAAAAATTGTGACAAATATTGGGATGGTTAACACAAATCAAGTTCCATGTAAAACTTAATCTGAGAGATTATATATTGGGCTATAAAACATTGTAAATAAAGAATATTTTTTTAAATCCAATCATCATAATTATAAGAATGAATTGTTCAATATAAAATGAATTCTTCAATACCACATCATATAAACAAAATCTGCAGAGTGACAGGAAAACAAAGAAGAATTCCCCATTTTACACGTAGGGAATCAGTAAATACAGTGTCATTTGTGACACAAATAATTAGGGAAGTCAAGTTACTCAAGTCCAAACTTTTCTAAACACACTTTCCTATCAAAATGCAAATCCTAAGCCCTGTAATTTTGGTCACTGCACTGCTGTCTGTTGTGCTCGTGGGCCAACCTCCACTTCCCTGAACGACCCACACACAACTTAGATTCTTCTCCTCTTGTCTCTCCTGTGTCCGGTGAAGTCAACATCTAGGCTGAGGGCCAACAAGGTTACCTGAGTCGAGGATTCTTACCTTAGTCACCTGCCAGAGCTCCATGCTCACGCCATCTCACAAGCACACTCACCTTTAGACCTCACCACAGACAGGCGTCCTCCCATGCCCACACCTGCACCTGATTTATCCCCCTCTAACCTGCAGAGTGAGCCCCTCCCACACGCTGGCCTCAGTGCCCCCTCTGGCTGCCTGACCTCACAGTCTAGCCCAGGCTCTGTGGTGGGTCACAGGTCCTGTCCCCTGAAGTTCTGCCCTATACCCCTCTCTTCCTTTGTCGGAAACTCTTCCTTTCTCTGCAGTCTGTGCAAAGTCACTCCCCAAACTCCCTTTCCTCTTTCCTCAACACCCACTTTCTCTTTAACCTCCTGCAGTTTGGCTTCTCTTCTTTGTGCTGAAACTGCGCTTCGGAAAATTTCCAATAACCTCAAAAATTCTGATTAAGCTTTTGCAATTACCATATTTATTGGAGTCTGCTGGTTGACACTCATTCAATAACCATAGTTTTAAAAAAAATTGTTTTGGGAATGTCAAAATAAGTAAAAGCAATTCCCAGTCTTCCAGAGGCTAACAGTCCATTGGGTGAGCTTAGCGGCTATCCAGTAAGAGATGTAAAATATTACAGGAGCTGCCTAGAAGTGCATAGAGTTGACTCAAGGCCAAGCCTATTGGCTGATCACTTCGACTCAATGTTGCCCCATGGCTGAGCTCTCTTCCCACCTCTCCTGCCTCTCCTTTGCTTGTCTTGCTTCTTTGGATCCCCTTCCTCATCCATTTCTGCAGTGCAGACATTTTTCTTACACTTCATGTCCAAATACTCACTACTGTTTATTTATTTTATTAAATCATAACTGTGGACATTGATGCATTTATGAGTTTCAGTGTACTGATTCGATACACAATGTGAAATGCTTACATTGAACTAACACATCCATCACAACTATACTCTTTTCTTAACAGTTTTGAAATGTACCACTGCATCATGCACATTAGGTGAGGTCCCTCCAAATACCCTCCCTCCTCCCACCTCCCCCCTCCTCTCCCCTCTCTCCTACTTTCTGGACTATAGCTATGTTTTGCCATTCATAAGTGTGTAGGTGATTATATATTGATTTCATAGTAGTAATGAGTACACTGGATACTTTTTTTTCCATTCTTGAGATACTTAAAAGAATATGTTTCAGCTCCATCTAGGTAAACATAAAAGATGTGAAGTCTCCATCTTTTTATGGCTGCATAGTATTCCATGGTGTACATGTACCACAATTTGTTCATCCATTCATGGGTTGATGGGCACTTGGGCTGTTTCCATGTCTTGGCTATTATGAATTGGGCTGCAATAAACATTCTGGTGCAAATGTCTTGTTGTAAAATAATTTTTGATCATCTGGGTATATAACTAGTAGAGGAATTGCAGGATTAAAGGGTAGGTCTACTTTTAGTTCCTTGAGTGTTCTCCAAACTTCTTTCCAAAAAGGTCATATTAGATTGCATTCCCAGCAGCAGTGTAGAAGCATTCCCTTCTCTCCCCATCCAAGCCAAACATGTAGTTTGGGGATTTTGTTATGTGGGCTAATCTTAGTGGAGTTAGATGGTATCTCAAAATGGTTTTGATTTGCATTTCTCTGATGATTAAGGATGATGAGCATTTTTTCATGCGTTTGCTGGCTATGCATCTGTCTTCATCAGAGAAGTTTCTGTTCAATCCCCCCCTTCTCACTCCACACACTTTCCTTTATAGACTTTACATATTCTGTGGTACCCCCAAAATGACTTAGAAGCCGAGTGTTCACCCCCTACCTTTATTCTGAGCTCCTGGGTTCTCCTGATGTCTCTTTTTCACTGGAAATGCTCCCCTCAAAGTTACCATCATCTCTATCCTATTTCTCTGTCAACAGCCCCCACATTCTCCCATTACTCAGATGTAAGCAGAAATGAACTCTGCTCAATTTCCTCCCTTACCTCACCAAGTACTTAAATCATTTCCAATTCCTACCCGTGCTTCTTTCAAATTCACATTCATTCATACTTTCTACCTCCTATTGTAGTTATGTATAGATTTTCTTATTTCTTCCTGGTAAATTTTACCACTCTTTAAAGACAGAAATTAATTTCTTTTCTTTGTGTCTCTTATAGCCTCTAGCACAGTAGACTGGTTGAAGTAGTTGACTGTTCCGTAAATATGTTATTGAAACTACTCACAACTATTCCACAGGAACTTGAAAAACATGAATTAAGTTAAAGCTAGACACTGAGTCATGGACCACAGGGAAGAAAAGATCCTTCAGTGGCACCCCAGCAATCTGCAGAGCTACACCATCCACTCACCTGTTTCCACAATGGCCACTCTGGAACCTCTGGGATCAGGGTGCTCTGGAAAAACATGTTAGAAGTCTGTCTAACTGACAAGAGATTGGAATTGAGGTGAAGAGGCAGAATTCCAGAAAATAGGCTTATTATAGATTCCCCACAATTAAGCTGACAGTAAGAAATGGAAATTTGAGATGCGTTTCCCTATGCAAAATATAGATAAGAATCTATATAGAGAGATTTAATTATATCTAGGACCCGCCTTTGCAGTCCCAAATATAATTAAATCATGTCCACTTTCAAACGAAAAGTTCTATCCTTATATTCTTAAAAACAACAAAAAAAAAGGCAGAAAAGTTTTTGGAAAAACTATAACAAAGCTACAAAAAATGTTACCAACTAGAGGCTGGACTGAAACATCTGGCTCAAAATTAAATACTACGATGAAAAGACCCTTTCCCAGACTCAAGGAACCACCCACTTCCTCTGCGTGTGTACTTGATAATTCACGTCAAACATTTTTACTGAAATTGGAGCAACTAACAACAACAGAAATCTCAACCAACTCTTTAGGCTCCTCGTGCTAGAGGGAGAGCTGAAGAAAACTGGTCAGTTTTATGTGACTTACACCCACCTAACTTCCATTGTTCACTTCTGCTTAATGTCCCAAAGCACTATTCTAAAACCAAACTGAAATTACACTTCCAGATTAATAATAAGCACAGGAAAATAAATCACATCTGCCCTAGGAGTGAACCCAAAACCAAAAGCAGCCACAGAGAGGAATTTGTGAGTTGAGCTTAGAGTCAACTTTAATTTTGAAGGAAATGAACCTTTGAAAGGAAAATCCCAGTAACAATCTACATAGACAAAACATTTATCTACACTGTTCTAATAAATTTTTGAGTCCTTTATAAACCCTTTTTTTACCCTTAAATGGTCTCCCAGCACAGAACTTCTCTGATAAGATGGCTTGGAGCCAATCACAGTATAATAAATACATTTGTGCTCTGTCTTCACCAAACCCTTAGGTATACTTCCACTTCCTGAAGAAACATCCAGTTATTCAGATATATCTCTACAGAAAGATTCCTATGAAGGACTAAACCATCTGTCCACCCTTATTCCCTAATACCAATTTACTTTTTTCTTTTCTTTTCTTTTTTTTTTGAGATAGAGCCTTACTATGTTGCCCTCAGTAGAGTGCTGTGGGGTCATAGCTCACAGCAACCTCAAACTCTTGGGCTTAAGCGAGTCTCTTGCCTCAGCCTCCCAAGTAGCTGGGACCACAGGTGCCCACCACAATGCCCAGCTATTTTTTATTGCAGTTGTCATTGTTATTTTAGCTGTCATAGGCTGGGTTTGAACCCACCAACCTTGGTGTATGTGGCTGGGGCCGTATCCACTGTGCTACGAGCGCTGAGCCCCAATTTACTTTTTTCCACCTGAGCATAAGCTAGTGCAGAAGAGTGGTCGTTTTTGGAGGCACAAAGACACTCTATTTAGATAGCCACCATACTTAAAAAGGCCTAAATTAGGGCTACAACACAGTTCTGCCCATAGATTATGCAGAACCAAATCAGTACAAGGCTAACACCCTTTCTTCTAGTGATGCCAACATAAGACCTCCCCTAGGAATGGTTACAAGTCTATTCCTCTACCTCTGAGAGTCAGAATGGATACTACCACTTAGCAGTTCCAGAGATAATACCCACAGACCATCTTTGAATCCAGAGTAATGCTGTCCAACAGAAATATGAGAGTCACAGATACAATTTTAAAATTGTTCAGTGGTCACTAAAAAGAAAGTAAAAAGGAACAGGTGAAATTAAATTTAATATTATATTTTATTTAATGTAATGTATCTAAAACATTACTATTTTAGCATCTAATTAATATTTAAACATCATTAAAATGATATTTTACTTGTTTATATACTAAGACTTCAACATCAGGCATTATACAGTTACAACACATCTCAGTTCAGACCAATCACACAGCAGATGTTTAATAGCAAGATTTAACTCATGACCACTATACTGAACAGCAAGAATCGAGAATGTTTAGCATGATAGGTGTTTTCTGAATAAACAAAAAGGTGAAAAGTTTTTTATTGCATCACTGATTCTCCCAATACCCCAATGAAGTAAGAGATAATAGTTTCATAAGAAGCAAATAAACCCTTCTAAAAAAAGTATTCTGACTGACATATTCACCCCAAATCAGACCATGAATAGAGCTGGCAAAATTTCTGCTCATCTTGAAGTCTAAAACTGGATACAAAAGAACTAGCCTTTTATGTATGTGCGCTTACTAAACAAAACCATAGCTATGAGGCTCTTACTAAAAATAAGGCACATTTCCATATCTCCATTTATTTAAAATTAACGCCTAGCTTGTTTTCAGCTGTATAATCCCACATATTCTGTTTCAGATAACTGGCAACTTCATTTTCTATCCCACTTGACTTTTTCTATTTTTTCAAAAGCCAGACCAAACTCTATAGATGTAACTTGTAAAGGGGATTATGAACAAAGTTTTCATAAAACTCTTCAGTATAGTGACAAAAGCACCAAACATTTGCATAATGTTAACTTCTAACCTCAAAGTAACCAGCCAGGTTCTAAAAAAAGGAAAAACATAAAGTGTAAATTACTAAATCTTAGAATAATAAAATTTTAAATTGAATTTTCAGAAAATAGACAAGGCAATTAACAGAATCAACTTTATACAGAAATAAAGACCACAGATTTGGAGTTCAGTAAGCCTATATTCAAACTCTAACCCAGCCACTTTTTGTCTTGGGCAAATTATTTAACCCTTTTAAATATGCATCATCATTTATAAAAAGGATATTCAATAAATTCTCCTATTATAGTTATTGCAAAGACTGTACAAAATTTTAAAAATGGTAATTAGCTCAATATAAAGCAGAAAATACTAATCTGAATTTATAGATCCAACATCAATAGAAATGGAACTCCAGCCCAAGTGCCCATAGATCCATGAATGGATTAATAAATTGTGGTATATGTACACCATGGAGTATTATGCAGCCTTAAAGAAAGATGAAGACTTTACCTGTTTCATGTTTACATGGATGGAGCTGGAACATATTCTTCTTAGTAAAGTATCTCAAGAATGGATGAAAAAGTATCCAATATATTCAGCCCTACTATGAAACTAATTTATGGCTTTCATATGAAAGTGATAACCCAGTTATAACCTAAAAATGTGGGGAACAGGGAGAGGGAGGGGTGGGAGAGGGGACGATGGGCAGAGGGAGGGTGATTGGTGGGATTACACCTATAGTGCATCTTACAAGGATACTTGTGAAACTTAGTAAATGTAGAATATAAATGTCTTAACACAATAACTAAGAAAATGCCAGGAAGGCTATTTTAACCAGTGTGATGAAAATATGTCAAACAGCCTATAAAACCAGTGTATGGTGCCCCATGATTGCATTAATGTACACAGCTATGATTTAATAATAAAATAAAATAAAATAAAAAGAAATGGAACTCCATGACACAAACTTCTTTTCTTCTATTCTTCTCTTCACAATGGGGTAAGGGCTGGATGGTAACCAGTTCAGCTACATGCTACTGAGAACAAAGTTTTGTAAGGAGTAGTAGGTAACCACTGTCATCAAGAGTTCAACCACCCCATAAATTGGTATCTCCTTCACATCAAGCATATACTAACATCAATATAAAGGTGGTGAATGTTACCAAAGAAGAAGGCATGGGGTACTAAGGGAGTCCAGGGAAGAGCACTTAGCTCTCCCTGGAGAGAGATCGGTGGAAGCACTCTGAAGAAAGTAACCACTTGATCTGCATCAGGCAGGCAAAAATTGGTGAGGACTAGAGAAGGGAAACCTAAAGAAAAGGAACAGTGTGAATGAAGTTACAAAATACAGTCCTTACAGCAGAGCTGGGAGCAGATCTTATTGCTAGAGTATGAGGTGCTTGGGATGGGTGAGGAGAAGACTAGGGAGGCACACGGGGCCCTATGGGGCTTTATATAACAGAGAAAAGACCTTGGGCAGCCTGAAGGCTTCTCAGTGGAAATCGAAGAATGTATATGAACAGCCTAAGCAACATAAATGTAACTCTGACAAAAAAGTAATTTTATATATATATATTACACACATATATATATGTATATATATGTATGTATAGGGAGAGAGAGAGAGAGAGAGAAATCAGCTGGTGCCTATGGTCCTAGCTACTCAGGAGGCTGAGGCAAGAAGATCGCTTCAGCCTAGGAGTCTGAGGTTGCTATGAGCTATGATAATATAACTACATTCCAGCTCTAAGTAACAGACCAAGACTCAGTCTCCAAAAAGAAAAAAAAAATTGGCATGAAAAAATGACAAAGAGGAAGGAAACTAGTGGAAAATCAAAAACTGAGGGTCACTCTAAATGACAGACAGCAGATCAAAATAAATAAAAATTGCCACATTAACTTATCTATGATCTATGCCACCCTTTCTAGAAATATAAAAGACACAGAAAGAAATATTTTATAAGCACTTTGACAGAAAAGTGGCATTTATTAAACCTCCTGGAGTAAGAAATTTTGGTAAAGTATCATTTCACTGGAAAAGTCGCCCCCAAGAGTAGGCCTTCCTAATTAATAACAAAGCAGAAAACCAAGTGTGGTATCAAAGAAAAACCAGCAATGAAATTATAATGTCATTTGATCTTCACGGCATCAGAAGCTTCAGTTCCACACAGTCACTCTCCCACAGGACAAGCAGATTAAAATAGTCAAATTCCAAATCTCATTTTTCCCAATACTGTGAAGATCATTAAAAAGAAAAAAAAATTAAAATCTTTCTACTTATTGTCATATAATTAACTTCTCAGTATTTTTTTAAAGTTTAAAAAATACCCTCTGAAAAATCTACTATAGAAATGGCAAAGCTAGAAGAAGAAAGAATATGATAGAACCAGCAAAGGATAATGAGTAAAGTCCTAGAATCAAGACACCATGAAGAAATTCCAGGGGAAGTCCCATTCTAAGGAAACCCAGTGGGAAAACATAAAAAAGAGCAGTTTAAAGATTAAAAGCAAAAATGTATTCCCTTCCAGGAAATCATGTTATTGAAGTTTGAAGTCCTTTTTGTCTTTTGCTATTTATAGTTTATAGCTATCAATATTAGGGATTATTTAAATCCCTAAATAATCAGATGCTACAGATGAGGAAAAGCAATCCTGAGATGCTAAAGGAGTATCAGGTAGTGATAGCTGCAATACAACATGAAGACTTCCTTGCAGGACACAGTCCATCTCTGGTTCGTTAGTTTTTTTCTGACAATACTAACTTACTTCTTGGGTTTCCAGATTAAGTCGATCATTTTTTCTTAGAAAGATTCAGTCCTTAGTCCTTTAATAATTCTTATTGCCTCTTCTTTCAGGTATAGATATAAAGAGAAATTAGAACCAAATGTCTGCATAAAAATCACTAAACTTTCAAAAATAAGTGAAAAACCTGATTAAGACACTGTCAGAAACTTCCAAGAGGCTGTAAATTAAACAAGATCACTCTTCTAATGTGACAGGCAGAAAAAGCTAACTTTGTCCTGTGTGAAAAAAGAAATAGAAGACAGACGGAACTGTAGGGTGGACAGCATAAAAATGACATCACCAGGAGTCCCTGTGCAGCCCTCTGCCTGGCTATGGGACAGAACAACATGATGAGACAGATTTCATTTCTGTCCATGAACAAACAATACGCGCTGAGCTCTTGTGGCCTATGCAATTTATTTTGGCATTTTAGTATGTTTTTTTTTCTCTCAAATATTTATTAAGTATCTACTATGCTGCAGATAACATGCTGATTTTTCCAGATAATCAGCTTAATGCCACACGATACTGAGTTCACAGCAGCTGCCCAATAATACGTGTGAAAATATGTCTTTCCTTGAGTGAACATAGGAGAACATCCTGGATTAGCATTGCATCCAAAGACCTAGCATGGAAATCCTGCTTAGTCACACACTGCTCCCAGACCAGCCCCAAGATAATTCAGAAAAGGTGCTGATTTCAGGAACCGTGTTACTGATTACCAATTCATACCTCTGGTTACCAATTCACACCCTACTCTGGTAGACTTGCCACACTGCACATACCTGTCCACTGAGGGGGGCAGCGGCAGTTGTAAGTGTTGACCCCATCCACACAAACCCCTCCGTTCTGACACTTGTGGTTAGGGCAGTCATCGATATTCCGCTCACAGGTGCTCCCTTCAAAACCTGGTAAGAAAAGAACAAAAGGATGAATCTTTCTAAAGCAGAAGTAACCTTCCCTTCTCCCACAGGACACAGGTGCCAGAACAGACCTGCTTCATTTCAGTTCACCAGCCAGCAGCTGCTCAACCCAGGACTCCCCACATGAAAAATCCCCCAATCTTCCCTGGCCTCAAGCATAGGTAGATAAAGTTACTTATGCCAGTGACATGCCTTCATAGTTACCTCACAGTATTTCAAAGTTTTTATGACATAAAATCCCAGGAAAGATAACTGTCCAACTGGGACAGACATTCACTAGTTCTACAAAACAGGATAATAAATTTCCCCAGCTCCATACTAGATTAACAGGAAGAACAGAAAAAAGACTACCTAATTAAATTGAAGTTCCTTTCTTTTTGGGGGGAGGTGGGGATGACTACTCAAGGAGGCCTCCTAACTAGATGGGGAAGAGAATAGGAAGGACATAGGAAAAATGTTGAACTTAAACCACAAAGATATGAGTCAAGACTCAATCTCCACACCTACAAGCTATTTAATACATGGTAATGTAAAATTCTGAATCAGCTTTCTGATCTGTAAAACAAGGCTAATTCCACTTGCCCAGCCTGCCCTTCTGGATTGCTATAAATGCTACATCATCAGTAAACTGCCAAACAAATGTTAAAAGCTGGCTGAAAATGGGGTGGCATTTTTACTAATTAAACTTACCAGCACTTCAGATTCCTGATGCTCCTCTCTAAATTTATAGCACTGCTTCCTTCCTCTTGATTTTTTTCTTATATGAAAAATGGAACTAGCACATTAACTCTCACCCTAACTGCCCACAGTAATTTATATATTGGGCTTCTTCCTTTCTCTTTCCTGGCTACCAAACCACTGAGTTAATAAATTAGACTACTACCAGCTTCAAGATAAGACAATATTCAGTGAACATTCTCCTATGTGAAATATAACATGATTAAGTATTTGGCCTCCTCAAAATATCCCTTAAGGTTCCTCTCACTCACTGAAAACATTTATTGGATCTTACACTAGGTCCTGGCGAGATAACAGCGATTACAAGAGATGGAATCCCTGTGTCCCTGGCATTTACTAGACAGTCTAGTCTGTGAGACAGACATTAGTGACACATTGTTTTGTTCGTTCCTTACCACAGTTAATGTGGTATTCTGAATCTGCTCTGCTACATTAGAACATGGCTTGCTTTTCTGAATATGGCATCAGTCAAGTAAATGAACATAAACCACGTAGCCAAAAAATTAAAACATGTAGCCAAGAAATCACTTCATGGAAGATAGAAATAATTGAAAAGGAAATTGTGTTTCTCCAAGTATTAGGTACTCAATTCATTCAAGTGGATGAATCACTAAGTAAGCCTGAGAAAGACTATGAAAATACACCTGAATTTCTAAAAATTTATCATGTACCATATTTCTGTTTAACTACATGAAAAGTCATAGAATTAGACTAATGAGCCTGAAAATGATGAATTTTTTAAGGCCATCCCGAATTATGAAAAAAAAAAGTGAAGCTGACTCTAGACCCATCAGGTAGCACTCCCTGAATGAGGACTAGGGCTTGTGTTCCTACTCTAGTACTGGTCACAAAGACATTCTTTCAAAAAGTTAAAGATACAGTTTCAGGCTCTGGGGGTAATGGGCTCCTGGCCCAGCACAACTAGACCTGGTATTGTCTGGTGGTGCACTAGAACTGGTGATGCTCATCCTCCTCTGAACTTGTTCTCTCTAGTAACTAAGACTAAATAGGGTTGTCTAGGGTGTCAGGGAGATAGTAAAGCCCTTATAGCTAAGCTACAAGGAACAGAAACTGTGGCTGATTTGGTATTAGCCACTGTTACAACTAACTGAACTCACCAATCACAGACAAATTAAGAAAGCAGAAACATAACCAAAACAGGTAAGAAATAATGTTTTCTTTTTGTGACTTATTGACTATATTTTAGGTATTTCTTCCCTGTCTTACCTAGATAGGCAAGTAAGGAGGTAGGTAACAGAATTAATTCTGCTTAAAAGCACAGCCTCCAAGGCCAAACTATCTGGGCTCAACTTTCAGCCTTGCAATGCAATAGCTGAGTGAAAGTGGGTAAGACACTTAAAATTTCTTGAGGGATATACAGGACATACTTCAAAGGGTTATTGTAAATATTAAATGAGTTACATTTAAACAGTACTTAATAAATGGTCCTGGGATAACTAAATATTCCATACGTAAAAGAATAAAGTTGGACCCTTCCTCATACACAGAAATTAACTCAAAACGGATCAGACAACTAAAGGTATGGGCTAAAATTATAAAACTCTTGGGGGGGGGAAGCATAGTAAATCTTTGTAAGTTGGGCTAAGCAAAGCCTTCTTAAATATGACCAAAAGTGCAACCAACAAGAAAAAAAAAAAAAACAGTGCCTCCAGATAAACTGGAGTTCTTCAAATTAAAAACATTTGGCCTTTAAAGGATATCACCAAGAAAGTAAAAAGGCAGTCCACAGAATGAGAAAAAATATTTGCAGATCATATTATCTGATAAGAGACTTGTATGTAGGATATATAAGAACTGTTACAGCTTAGTAATAAAAAGATAAATAACTCAATTATAAAATGAGTTATTTTTGGAGTAGATAGTCTCCAAAGAAGATACACAAATGACCAATAAGCCTATGAAAAGATGCTCAACATCATCAGCCATCAGGGAAATGTAAATCAAAACCAGAAGGAAATATCATTTCACATCCATTAGGATGTGATCAATGATTGAAAAAAAAGGTAAGAACAAGTGTTAGCAAGAATGTAGAGACACTGGAATACTCATACACTGCTGGTTAGAATATAAAATAGGGTACCCACTTTAGAATACAGTCTGGCAGATCCTGAAAAGGTTACACAGCATTACCATATGACCCAGTAATTCTGTTCTTACATATTAGTAAATTCCTGAGAAAAATGAAGACATATGTCTACATAAAACTTGTACAAGAATGTTCATAGTAGCATTATTCATAATAGCCCTAAAGCAGAAGCAACCCAAATGTCAATCAACTGATGAATGAATAAATAAAATGTGGTAAATCCATATAAAGGAATATCATTCAGCCACGAAAAGGAATAAAGTACTAATACACGCTTTTATACAAGATGGATAGACTTTGAAAACACTATGTTAAGTAAAAGAAGCCAGTCACAACAACTGCATATTGTATGCTTCCATTATGTGAACTGTCCAGAACAGACACATAGGGACAGAAAGTAGATCAGTAGTTGCCTAGAGCTGGGAGGGAGGTATAAGAAATGGAGGATAACTGATAACAAGTACAGGTTTCTTCTGGAGTAAAAAAAAGAAATTATCCTAAAATTGATTCTGGTGATGGTTACACAAATCTATAAACATACTAAAATCTACTAAACAGTATACTTTAAAAGATCAAAATGTATGACATGTACATTCTATCTCAATAAAGCTATTATAAGAGGGAGAAAGCACTTAAAACAGTGCCTTACACATATTAGCTAATATTATTATAGATCGATGGTGTTATAGCATCCATTGGAGAGATTATCTATGCTAATCTTCTCATGTTAGAGATGGGGAAATGGAACACCACATGGCTAACTTGCCCACGGTTCCATGACTAGCAGTTCAGAATCAGTGCTGAAACAAACTTTACCCAGTTTCAGTCAGTATGTTTTCTGGAACCCTAGAGTTTCCTTTCAACAATGTGAAAAACTGACCTTAGGTTAAAAGTTCCCATGTCTGATGAAACTGAAGCCAAATCAGTTCTCTTCCAAAATTTAGACAGGATTTATGCTTTAAAAATAGATACAGAATTCTTTTGAGAAAGACCTACCAAGTTCTTATAAGAAATGGGGAGGAAAGGCTCAAATACTACTCAAATGGGGAGCAAAGACTATATGCTATATAGATAAGTTACAAGGCAGTCACTTCTTGAAAATATTTTAAGTTTTTAGAGGAAAGGAAAACAGACAAGTCTCCAGACCTGTCGGTGGGATGGGTGTAGCAGATTCATGGAGAAGCCCACATGGCCATGCTAAAAGGAATCTAGCCTAAAGCCAATTCACATCCTTAAAAGGCCAATAGGAGAGAAATTAAACTTAGAAGAAACATTTTAAGACTGTGCTGTTATAAAACCATAGGCCGCTTAACTGATTAATGACAGCAACGAAGGTGGGGAGCAGAAGAGAGTCACTGTCATCCTACACAGATAACAGCATCTCTCGCTGTCTTTCCATTTTCAGACTGTGGTAGGAAGGCTCAGTGGAGAGGAGCAAGAAGTGAGCAGAAATAGGAGGATAAGATGGCCCAACCAGGATTCTCTTCGGCCAGGCCAAAAATCCTCAGGAAAAGCTTTCATGAACAGGGATGAAAGAGCGTGGAAAATAATCAGGGAATTGGAGGAAGGCAACAAGGTACAAGGCTACTTCTTTTTTTCCTGGGAAGAAGTCTATCGTAAAATCAAATCTTCAAAAACACAGTTAGAATAACCCTCAAGAAAACTTTAAGTACCCCTGAATGTGAAAATGCAAGAATCCCTGTCCTGTGCTTGCCCAGGTCATTTTCATGGCACCACCTTCCATCCTTGACTGGGCCCACACTAGCTCACCTCCCCCAGGGCTTCCCCTATGTCCTTGACCCTCACTTCTTCAGGCTTGCTACTCCCACCTGCCTCCCCTGATATCTCCCAATGATCCCTACTTTTTTCTAACTTTATCATTAAAAAGCCAAAGACAAGACCATGGGGAGTCAAAAAAATGTTAAGTACATTAAAAAATTTGTAGAATGTAAGAATTTTCTTCTGTTTACCATGTTCAATTCTTTCGTTTGTCAAATATTCATTAATGCTCAATTTGTGACAGGCACTATGTTGGGTAGTAGAGTTCCAAAAATCCTTAATAAAATATTAGCAAATTGAATTTAACAGGACATCAAAAAATAAACAACCATGACCAAACAGGCTTCATCCCAGGGATGCAAGGATGGTTCAACATATGCAAATCAATAAATGTGACTCACCACACAAACAGAAGCAAAAACAAAGACTATATAATCATCTCAATAGATGGAGAAAAAACGTTTAACAAAATTCAGCATCTTTTCATGATAAAAACCTTCAACAAACTAGGCATAGAAGCTGTATATGACAAACTCTTAACAAACATCACACTGAATAGGGAAAAGCTAAAAGCATTCTCACTAAGAACTGGAACAAGACAAGGGTGCCTACTGCCGTCACTTCTATTCAACATAGAGCTGAAATTCCCTGCCAGAGCAATCAGGCAAGAGAAAGAAATAAAGGGTATTCAATCAGGAAAGAAGAGGTCAAACTATCACTTTTGTTGACAATATGATCTTACATCTAGAAAACCCCAAAGACTCCACACCAAGAGACTCCTGGAATTGATGAATAAATTCAGCTAAGTCTCAGGTTATAAAATCAATGTACACAAATCAGTAGCATTCCTATACATCAATAACAGTTGATCTGAGAGTCAAATAAAAGACTCAGTGCCATTCACAACAGCCACAAAGAAAATAAAATATCTAGGAATATACTTAAGCAAGGATGTGAAAGATCCTACAAAGAGAACTACAAAACATTGAGGAAAGAAGTCACAGGTGATAAAGCAAATGGAAAAACACGATCATGAACTGGTAGAATCAACATTGTTAAAATGTCCATAGTATCTAAAATGATTTACAGATTCAATGCAATCCCCTTCAAAATACCAATGTCATATTTCACACATCTAGAAAAAATAATTCTATGCTTCATCTGGAACCAGAAAAGAGCCCAAACAGCCAAAGTAAACTTATGCAAAAAGAACAAATCTGGAGGCATCACATTACCAGACTTCAAACTATACTACAAAGCTATAATAACCAAAACAACATGGTATGGGCACAAAAATAGAGAAACAGATCAATGCAACAGAACAGGAAACCCAGATGTAAAACCATCCACATACAGCTAACTGATCTGTAACAAAGCAGACAACAATATCACTGGACAAAAGAAGCCCTATTCAATAAATAGTGCTAGGAGAACTACTTAGCCACATGCAGAAGAATGAAACAGGATCCATATCTCTCACCACTCACAAAAACTAATTCAAGATGGATAAAAGACTTAAATGTAAGGCAAGAAACCCTAAGAATGCTAGAAGAAAGTATTAGAAAAACACTTCTAGATAGAAACCTAGGCAAAGAAGACCCAATGGCAATCACAGCAACAACAAATATAAATAAATGGAATTTGATTAAATTAAAAAAGCTTCTCTACAACTAAGGAAATAATCAACAGAGCAAATGAACAACCTACAGAATAGGAGAAAATATTCACAAGCTATATATCCAGTACGTGGCTAATAACTAGAATATACAAACAACTCAAGCAAATAAGCAAGATAAAAATAACCCCTTAAAAAGTGGGCAAAAGACATAAACAGAAGCTTTTCAAAAGAAGATAGAGAAATGGCCAGTAAACGTATGAAATAATGCTCAACGTCACTAATCATCAAATCAAACCACACAGAGCTATCATCTTACCCCAGTTATAATGGCTTTTATTTTAAAGTCTAAACATAATACATGCTGGCATGGATGCAGAGAGAAAGGAATACTTACACATTGTTGGTAGGGCTGCCAATGATCTATCAATTTGATCCATCAAATCCACTACCGGGTTTTCATTCAAGGAAAAGAAGTCATTTTACCAAAAAGACACCTGCCCTCGAATGCTTACTGCAGCACAATTTACAATTGCAAAGATGTGGAATCAACCCCAAGTGCCTATCAATCCATGAATGCATTAACAAAATATGTTGTATGTACAGTGTGGAACACTACTCAGCCATGAACTAAGGATGAATCAAGGCCTTTTACAACAATTTAGATGAAACTGGAGACCATTATCCTAAGTGAAGTATCTAAAGAATGAGAAAACAAATATTATATGTACTTGCTGTAAAATTGGAACTAACGGATGAGCACATGAACACAGAGGAAATAAATCTCAGTGGAAATCAAAGCAGGGGAGAAGAGGATGAGGGGATGGGCAAAAACCTACCTAACAGGCACAGTGAACACTATCTGGGTGATAGGCACACTTTACAGCCCCGACTCAAGCATAACAAAAGCCATCCATGTAACCAAAAACATGCGTACCCCCATAATATTTTGAAATAATATAAAAAAGAATGTATACTTAAAAAGATAAACAGGCAATCAATTTGGTAAGTACTATGCTAGAGATATGCAGGTGCTGAGACCTCAGAAGGGCTCTATTCCCCGTGGGGAAGGACATACAGAAGGCATTTCAGTGAAATAGTTTGCCTTTGACAAACCATAAAGAGTGGGTCCTATATAAAATGGAGGAAGAAGGTTTAAAAAGAAGGATGCAGCAAGACCAAAACGACAAGTATGAGAAAACAACAGGCACTTCCAGGAACATCAGGTAAAACTGTACGTGGGATTCAAGTCAAAGGAGCTAAAACAATACATCCTGGAAAGTGGTACGATCATTTCTGCATCTGCTCCAGAGAAACCTGCCAAAGTATGATTAGCATAATACCCAAGAGAACATCACATGCCCCTGAGTATGAAAATACAAGAGGGAATTATTTCTAATAGTTCTTAAGCTCAGCAACAACAGAGTAGATACAAAAGCCACAAAGTGTGCTTAAGCTTTATTTTAATGCTGTGGGGATATTACACATAATCAGCCTGTGAAGTGTTGAGGTGGTTTACAAAGGATAACCTTCACGATTTGGAGAGGAGAGATCAGACAGCTTTTTATGAAGTTTAAAAGAAATCACAGAGGCATAAAGAGATATGGGAGAAAAAAGAAAGGGAAAGTACATTGAGGACCATCCATTCCAACTGTGAACTCAAAAGGCACTGCCAGTAGATTCAAAACCGCCCTCGGTTTTCAGATTACTTGCGCTATTTTATTAAAATAGCCATAAACAGGGTGGCACCTGTGGGTCAGTGGGTAGGGTCCTGGCCCCACATACTGAAGGTGGCGGGTTTGAACCCGGCCCCAGCCAAACTGCAACAAAAATAGCCAGGTGTTGTGGTGGGCACCTGTAGTCCCAGCTACTCAGGAGGCTGAGGCCCGAGAATCACCAAAGCCCAGGAGTTGGAGGTTGCTGTGAGCTGTGAGGCCACGGCACTCTACCCAGGGCAATAAAGTGAGACTCCGTCTCTACAAGAAAAATAATAATAAAATAAAATATCCATAAACGCAAAACCATTCTAACTCAGTCTCTCCCCACTGGTTGGCCTTAACCCCAAAATAAGGACAGTCAATGATTCAGTAACTTATTTTCATGCTTTATTTTGTTTTTAATGTTAAAATCACTATGGCTGAGTACCGGTCCTTTAGCTTCTGCTAAAGACTTTATACAATGAAAGCTCATGAAGTAACTAGAATATTGACAGTTACTGTTCCAAAAAGAAGATGAAATGCAGTTCCTTGATTTGATTGTATTAGTTTTCTCTAAAAGAATTGTTTTCCTTACATTGTTACACTTTTTCTTTTTTTTTTGAGACAGAGTCTCACTTTGCCTCCCTTGGTAGAGTGCCGTGGCATCAAAGCTCACAGCAACCTCAAACTCCTGGGCTTAAGTGATTCTCTTGCCTCAGCCTCCCAAGTAGCTAGGACCACAGGCGCTGGCCACAACACCAAGTATTTTTAGAGACAAGGTCTTGTTCTGGCTCAGGCTGGTCTCGAACCTGTGAGCTCAGGCAATCCACCCGCCTTGGCCTCCCAAGTGCTGGGATTACAGGCGTGAGCCATCACGCCCGGCCAAGAAAAGTTTCTTTCTATGTCACACAAAATGAGTCATTTTTGCAGTTCTAATTCCCTCCACATGAGTCCTAAAATAATACTAAAATACACTCACAGAGACTACAGTACCTTTGCAGGAAAAGAATTAGAACTTGGCTATTTAAATATAAACACTATGGCATTCACCAACTCAGAACTGGAAAAGATTCCAAAGTTTCTTCTCCAGTATTAGAGTGCATGAGGACAGAAGAGAAAGCCCAATGAAGTCCAGGGTGCGCGACACCAAGAAGTGAGAGTACAGTTACAGCCTCAATATGATGACATGATGCTCAACTCGGATAGCCAGTCAGCCAATAAACATGTGTGGCTTATTATGTGCCAGGCCCTGTTCTTAGGTGTTTGGGATACATCAGTAAACAAAAACAAAGATCCTATCTTTCATTCTGGAGAGAGAAGAGGGAGAATCTGAAAAAGACAGACAATAAACAATAGACATAATGAAGCAAATTACATGGTACAAATTATATAGTAAGAAGATAGAAGTTACAGAAAAAGAAAACAAAAAGTAGACCAAGGTCAGTAATTAAGGGGGTCAGAAGAACAGTTACAATTTTAAATAGGGTGGCCAGGGCAGGCCTCAATTAGAAAGGCAAATACATGAAATGTGGTGGGAAGCAGCCATTTGGGAGTTGTACAATATTTTAACAAGGTATTTTGCTTCTTGCTGACTTAGTTTCCCCATTTTTAGAACCAAAATAATAATTGTTTTCAAATACGGGTGCTATTAACATTGAGGTGGTGACTATTATTTTAAGTAGCATTTTAGTCTCTTGATAAGTGTGGGGAATAATTATTAAAGAGGGGTTAGGAGATGGCATTGCATTATGAAAGAGGTTTTTAAAAGAAAACCATTTCAAGGCACTATTTCCCTACATGAAAAAAAAGTGAACACTTTGCAAAATCCACCTAGGACTTAAGAACAATGAGAATGAAATCTTACAAATTGTTTACGTATTTATTCACAGTGTTACTGCATCATCTATTGTTTTGAATTTTTTTTATTTCCTTCTATATGTTCATCCAAAGCTGAAGTTACCTGTTTTAGATCATGAGACCTTGCAAGGCAAGAACTAGTCTACTTATTTTTAAATAAATGCACAATATATTTTAAATAAATGCACAAGATAGATATGTAACAAATACTATTTGATTATACTTAGAAGTATCTCATTTCTCTTATAATTCAACATATTTTTTAACCCAAATAGCCCAAAACATTTAACAAAAAGTTTCCTATGTCTTCAACACATCTTCAGGTAGCAGATGAGTGATGCAGTGTGGTAAGTAAGATGCACAAAATATAGGCTTTGTAACCTGCCTGGGTTTCAGGACCCAGCCTAACCACATCATCTGTGCAACACTGGGGAAATCACTTAACATCCCCAAACTCCAGTTTCTTCATGTGGGAAAACTCAGAAAATAATATCTGTCCCCAAAGTTTTTATGTAACTGAGCTAATGGACAGGGAAGTACCTGGCATAGTACCTGACTCACCAAAAAATGTTAGTTTTCTCTTTGCCAAATCTTCTTCCCACTTGCACCCCTTATCCTAACACACACATACACCCTTCAGCGAGCAAATAAATTTCTTGCTTACGCTACCACCAGATTCTAAGAGACAGCCAAGATCTCCTTACTCCATCCCACTAGCCCTGGCAGCCTCTCGACTGCGGAATCTCTGGTTATTTCCTTTCTCAAGGAGGAGATACTATTGTTTGACAGATCCTTTCCGGGACACAGTCTCAGAATTCCCTACAGTTCTTATCATGGCTAATGGATAACAATGCAGAGACTATGGGAGTGAATAATCACTCTCCCCTGCTAAAAACTTCCTTTATTGGCTTCTCTAACTTCCCATCAATTATCTTGCTGCCAAATCAACAACTTGCTGTAGATAACTATTAATATTAAAGTAATTTTCTTAAAACTGAAAAATTATTTAGCTTTCAACAATAAATCACACCTTAAATACCAGCCAATTAGTTTCAGAATATTACACTACTATAATATTTGCAATATTAAATTGTTTACATTTCTACTTCTCTCTTTAATCCTTAAAATGCAAACAAATACAGAGGTTAAGAAATCTATATTTTAGTTATTTCTACTTCAAGATAATGTGGGTGATAGTGATATTAAGTTAATAAATATTTATTTAGTATCTAGAATCACAGTATTTTCTATTCTTTATTAAAAGAGAAACTAAAAGTAATACAATTAAATAGCTTGTTCTTGTATCTTAGTTAAAATGATATCAAGTTCTCTTTTTGACCGTGGCAGTGTCTTATATTGCTGCACCCCAGGCACACAACACTGCACCCAGAACATAACGGGCAGTCAATAAACTTTTACTGAATGAAATTAATAAATCACCATTTGGTGGTATTATACTGGGGACCAAACTATGATCTTTAATCCCCAAAAGATAAAGCAGATAATCCCATTCTATGTGAACCATATCCACAACACCAGAATCTAAGATCCCCACTCTGAAAGAGGGGCTAGAACAACTTCTTTTTAAGACAATTCTGCTAACTTAGCACATTTTCCCCCTACAGTTTTCCTTCTTTTGTTTCTGTACTAAGGATATTTGTATAAACACAGGATCTTTGTTGCTTAGTAATTCATCTGCTCCAGCTGCTCATGTTCTGCTCCCAATCAAAATTCTTGGTTTTCAGCCTCCTCATCATTTTATAAGGAGTTAAGGGAGCTGGCCAGGCTCACTCCTTCTCCCTCTCTGTGGAACACCTCGTCTCAAGCGCCCAGATGCTGGTTGTCCTTTTTGCTTCTATCTTGGCGTTGGCTTGCGGCTCTGGGAACTCTCACCAGTGAAAAGTGTGACAAAGCATTGTGTCACACAGTCTCTCATACAGAATCTCATCAAAAGTGCTCATTGATTCACATAGGATCTCCTCTTCAGTCTCAAAACTCCCTACCTCAAGTTAGGGCAGGGTTACCCCAAAGTCAGAGACAGTACACGGGAAAGGGTTCTGGAGGCCAGCAGCCCAAGGAAAATCACAAAACGGTGGATAGATTCATTTAGATGAACAAGAAAAAAATGAATTACACCATTAGAGGCAAAAGCATAAAAGGAAAGTTGATTTTTAGTGGCAATTCAGTTAAAAGCCCTTTATTAATCATGCATCCATATTTTTCAATGTCCAAATCTCACTGTGTTCTTTTCCATTCCAGATTTTCTTGCCCCTTTCCCAGAGCTCTGTTCCTCTTATTTCTCACTGCCTCTCCAAAGGGACAATAAACAATTTTCTAGCCACTCATCATCATAAACCTTGACAACTTAAATTACCCCCTGCTCAGTTTATGGACCACAATGGGCCCATAAAAATCCTCCCTTACCAGCAACCTACCCCACACAAAATTCTCACTTCCCTTTTTCCCTGCTCTGGGAAGTGTCCTACAGGAGCCACTGAGCTGCACTTCCCACCCTCCTCCTGCTGGGGTTTGTCCCCAATCCCAGGACTAAGGAACTCCTTACCTGGAAGGCAGTTGCACTCAAAAGTGAAGTCACCAGTCTGCCGGCAGGTGCCTCCATTGACACAAGGGGAGGGTGCACAGGGGACATAGACACTATCACAATGTTGGCCCGTGAATCCCTGGGGGCACTGACACTGGTAGGAACCAGGCAGGTTGAGGCAGGTGCCACCATGCTGGCAGTGTCCTGGAATATCACACTCATTGACATCAGTCTCACACTTCTGCCCTGTGAAGCCAGCAAGACATCTGCAAGAGAACTGGTTGGTCACAGTGGTACAGGTGCTTCCATTTGCACAGGGATGAGACAGGCAGGCATCAGTCCACTGGCACAGCTTACCTAAAGGAAAGATAACAGAAGTTAGTATTGGTCACAGAAATAGAAGCCAGCCCCACTCTCAATGCCATTCCCCGTTTCCCCCATACGTGACATCATGGAGCTCTTGCATGGGGAGTCTAACCTCTGAACTTTACAGAAGGCCAAATCTAAGGCTTCTCAAGACCATCTGACCCAGGGTATGCTCCAAAACCCTCAGTGGAAACACAAAGAATCAATGGATAGTGCACAGGGAGGGAACTATACGTTTGTCACATGAAGCTCAGTCCTGCAGAATTTTCATCAGACCCTGTGGCAAATAAGGGTCTGGATCAATCTACTCTCTCACATCTTCTAATCTTTGCACATGCTGCTGCTCCATTTGAAATGCCATCTTATTTTTTGTTTACCTAGAAAACTCTCGCTTATCCTGACAACTCTGCTCAAAAATCACAATCTCTAAAGTCATTCTTAATGTTCCCCTGCCCCCTGACACACACGCCAAGGTTGCTGTTTCCTTCTGTTGTATACCAGTTGCCACACTGGCAAGGGTTAGGTCCCTATAATATCATGTCCATAGAATGAGTAAAATGCATTGGTATTTGCCATAACATGCAATAATTAAATTGACTTCTTTGGTGATAAAAACAGTCCAATACTACTTCTATGTCCTTTAAACACAACACAAACACATTCTGGTCTGGGAAACATTAATTGTTGTCTTATAAATATTGCTTGATGTTTCTGAAGATGCTGAAGGACCTCTCTATGAATCAAAAGAAACAGAAGCTATCATGAGGGCAGAAGTCCACCACAGTAACTCTGGGCTCTCTCAAGAGGAAAGGACAGTAGCAAGAAGATTCTGACAGGCTGGACCCTAAGGCAAGCAAAGCAGATTCTTTGAGGCAGAAAAAGAAAAAAAAATATGCTCATGAAAATAGTAAATGTTGTATTCATGTGGCTTTGTTTAATTAGCCTAAGCCTTTTATTTTTTAAATTAAAAAGATGAAAACTCCCTGAATTTGTTAATACTCCAATTGGTTGTCTAGGAAAAGCTCCAAATCTCTGACCCGCATAGAAAAGCAACTGAGGGCCATGAGAGCTTTTTTGCCAGAGGACAAGGGTGGCATGTGAGCAAATAGCCATATTTTCTACCAGGAAATGTCAATCAAAGGGGAAAGGCACAATGGGGTGGCGGGTTCAAACCCAGCCCCGGCCAAACTGCAACCAAAAAATAGCCGGGCGTTGTGGCGGGCGCCTGTAGTCCCAGCTGCTCGGGAGGCTGAGGCAAGAGAATCACGTAAGCCCAAGAGTTAGAGGTTGCTGTGAGCGGTGTGACGCCACAGCACTCTACCCGAGGGCGGTACAGTGAGACTCTGTCTCTACAAAAAAAAAATAATAATAATAAAAAAAAAAAAAGTGGGCATAGCACATAAATCTAGGGGTACAAAGCAGGGTAAAAATGAAGGAGCTGCAATTTTTCTTCCTATTTTTTCACCATTCCACTAAGAGGTATTTACTTACAGTGGAGAAGAAATAAAAATGCTTACTTCTGGTAACCGTGGATATCACAATGTTTACCCACAACTGAAAAAAGAAAGGGCCCTGGACTTGGTTACCCAGGCATGTTATGTGTAGGCACTAACCTCTGCCTCTGCCTCTTCATCTCTGAATGGAAATGCACTAGTAAGGTCCGACTATGTGAGGTACAGGACTATCACAAAAACCAAAAGAATGAACTTAACCAAAGCGACAGACAACAGTGGCAAACTTAGAAAGTTGATCAGAACCAAAAACACCAAGAATAAATCCTTTCAAGGGCAAAAGAAGTAGTTTTAATCGGGGACTAGTTCAGAGTGATATTTTAATTATGAAAAAGACATTACTGGCATTTCCACTACTCAAAAATAATTTTTATTAATAGGGCATGCCCTTTCTTTTTTTTTTTTTTTTTAATTGTTGCAGTTTGGCCAGGGTTGGGTTTGAACTCACCACCCTCAGTATATGGGACCAGCACCCTACTCACTGAGCCACAGGCACTACCCAGGGCATGCCCTTTCTTTTGCCTTATGGTAGCTATACAACCCAGAACTGACGACTGGGAAGAAATTACTCTCATAACCACCAAATCTCCTCAGTGACTTACATCATCAATACTACCATAATCACGATAGAAGTAATTGATCATCCTAATCAACTCTCCCCCCACCAACATCTTTTCAGGAAAAATTTGTAGAGCAAGTATTCCAAACTAACAATCCAGTCTAGTCTTCTGAGTAGATTGTTCATGTTTGGTTTATGAAATTTATAGAACCACTGATGTAGTGCTTAAAGCAGGGGGAAAAATAGAGAATATTTCTCCTTTTCTCATCTAATTTAATAAACACTACAGTTCACTTTGAATAAAGCCCAGGCTCATCTCTAAAGAACCCATAATCTGTTCAGGTATGTAAAAAAACAATTGCAATAAAATGTGACATAAAAATAATAGAAACTTAAAGACAAATTGCCTAAAGCAGCGGTTCTCAACCTGTGGGTCGCCACCCCTTTGTAACAATAAAAATACATCCTGCATATCAGATATTTACATTATGATTCATAACAGTAGCAAAATTATAGTTACGAAGTAGCAATGAAAATAATTTTATGGTTGGGGGTCACCACAACATAAGGAACTGTATTAAAGGGTCACGGCATTAGGAGGCATTAGGAAGGTTGAGAATCACTGGCCTAAAGGAATCATAAAAGGGTCACTAAGACACTGTTTTAAATAACACTGGGCAATCACCAGTTGTAGAAAAGGGTATTCCAGGCAAAAGAATGTGCAAGTGGGGGCAATCTCAAGTATGACACTTTTCGGGAAATGAGGAGAATCGGGAGTGACTGGATATAGATGCTTGCAAGGAACCTGTAGATAATGAAAAATCATCACACATTGTAAAAGCAGATGAGTTTGTTGAAAGATTTGCATTTATAATTAAAGGTGTAGTAAAATGATGGCTGAATGAGACAAGGAGAGAATAAAATTAAAAAACCCATTCAGAAATGACTTCAGGAGTCCAGGTGAGAGATAGCATGGCCCTCAGCTAGAGAGTGGCAGAGGAAATGGAGAGAAGACAGATGACTGGGCTAAGTGACTGAGTTTAAGCGAGGTAAAGACAAAGGAGAGACAGTTTCTAGTCCGGGTATTTGGGGCACATGTTGGTGCTACTTATTTCTATCAACATGTAGAGTTGGAGGCACCTATAGAATTTCTGAGATGAATATGCAAGGGATAGTTCAAAACACAAGCCTGAAGGTCAGGTGGAGCTAAAGGAGTGACTATGAGAGTCGTTAGCAACTGAGCAGATGACAGAAGAGGAGGCAACCGAAGATGGTGAGACTCCCTAGGGAGAGCTGGGGTATGGCTCAAAGGAGGGCTCAAAACAATGCTCCAGGGAACACAAAAACTCTGTAAGTAAGGTCAAGGCAATGGAGAAGCAAAAAGAACAACCAAAGTTTAGAAAACCAGAAAATCCAGTGCCCTAAATGTTGAGAGAGAGGAAATTCCAAGTGAGGAACCAACAGCATCAGAGCTTTTCTTCCGGTGATAGTGTATTGCTGAAGCAATTCTGATGCCCATACTGACATACAAACTTTAAGCAGTCAAATACTTCTAAATATCTTATCCATTCTTTCTCCTTCTCCACCCCTAAAACTCTCAAAGGAAGTTAAGGATAGTTGTCTGGAACATTCCAGTTCCTTATCATGATGTTAAATGTGCACCAGAGTTGGGTGACCCTTCAGAGCCAGATACCAAGACCTAAAAGATGCTAAATAGAGATGCCTGCTAAGAGTAGGAAAGTCTAGGCCTGAGTTACCTGTGAAACCGACTTGGCAGGTGCACTGATAGGCATCCCGGCTGAGCATATGGCAGGTGCCTCCATTCAGGCAGGGATGAGACACAAAGCAGGGGTGAGAGGTCGAATACTGGCAGTCCTCTCCCGTGAACCCTGGGGCACATCGGCATGTGGCTTTCCCCAACATGGCCTGGGCCGCACAGGTCCCACCATTCTGGCAGCGGTTCTTCTTACAAGGGTCTCGATGTTGACAGTACTCTCCCAAGAAGCCCTCTGGACATCTGTATAGAAAAGAGGAAAATCCATGAAAACACCTGACCTCTTTTAAGTCCAAAAACTCACAGTAAAAAAAACTAACAGTCTGTTCAAAAGAACATTTAGACAGTGAATCAAGAGACCTAAATGTGCAACCTATAAAACTTACCCACATACTTGTGTGTCATTTTGATCTTGGCAGATGTCAGAATACTTGGCAGATGTCAGGGTCTACTATGGCCAGTGAGCCCGGCCCTCTCTCAAAACAAAACACACTGGAGCTTTTTTCCCGTAGGTGCAGGCTGGCATGCATCACAGTACTTCTTTGCAGTGCACTTGTCTGCTTAAATTCATTTACTTTCTCATTGTGTCTTTTTATTTCCTTTTTATTAAATCATAAACACATAGACCATGTATACATGAAGGCATTTATGGGGGACAATGTGCTGATTTCATACAGAATTGGGAACACTCACACTTTCTCATTTTGACTAAGCCACTTGATAGGATTAGGATGTTCACATGACAATGCATGAATGTGACTCTCTTATCCCCTCCCATTTAAAATATACAAGACATCATGTGCTTTTTTCCCACTTAAACATTGAGAAACAAGTTCTTCTTTCTCTTGTTTCCACTGAAACATCACTTGGCCTGTGCCTCACTTTCTGGGTTATACTCTAGTGGCAAAAACTGAACAGACAAAAGGATGAAGGTATAAGAATGAGGACTAGTTCACAGGGAGATTTAAAGATCTGTTACTACAGAAGTAGTAGGTAGTTTTTCTAGTAACTAAAAAGGCATAAGATAACATGAAATATTTAAGATACCATATAAACAAACACCAAAGTGAAGCAAGGAAACGATTCAAGAATAAAATCCTGTAACATTTTCCACATTGGAGTATTGAGGAATCTGTGATTGATAAGATGCACAATTATCTCAAACTGTGTGTGATATTTATGACAACTGTCTCTTACCAATATCAAAAAGGCACTGGAAGTCTTAGTTTTCATAATGAGGAGGTTACTTTAATGGAACCTCTAAGAAGCATTTAAAAGGAACAAAAAGGGGGTTTAGCACCGTGGCTCATGGCTGTAGTCCCAGCACTTTGGGAGGCCAGGGTGGGAGGGTTCACTTAGAGTGGAAAGTTCAAGACACAATGTGGGCAACATGGTAAGATGCTATTTCTACAAAAATTTAAAAAGTTAACTGGGTATGGTGGCACATACTCATAGGCCCAGCTACTCAGGGGGGCAGGAAGATCATTGAGCCCTGGAGTTTGAGGTTGCAGTGAGCTATGATCACATTACTGTACCCCAGCATGGGCAACAGAGTGGGCGCTGACTCCATAAAAGGTGGGAACACAAAGCAAAGACTTTGACTCTAACTATAAATTTTTATAAACTATAACTATTAGGCTGGTGCCCCAGATATCCAGTTCAGCTTATTCCTTCATTTTACTTTTGGAGGATACAAAAGCAAATCTAGAAGGTTGTCACCTCATTACCTCAAAGATAACACATATAAACCAGACTCTACATCTCCCCCTTAAAACTACCTCTTATCATGTCTTCCCATGTCCGATCCCTGGTGTCCTGATTCTCTTAATTGTCCGGACCTCGAGCACAGGGGTCATGTTTGCCTCCCTTCTGTCTTTGCCAATCATACCCAAGACCTTTCATTAGCTGTTGGTTGACTAAATGAGGTCTTCAAGGGTCACATTTACTGAGAAAAGAAGGAAGGCCAGTTATTAGGGAACTAAGACAGAATGTGCCCAGAGGAACTGTACAGCAGCTGAAATGGCTGGAGGAGCAAACAGAGCTGGTAAGCAGCCAGAGTGGCAGTGAGATAACTGGCCACACCCTGCGCACCCCTTCCCAGACCTATACAAGGCGAGTGTGGCAAAGCAGGGAGCAGCTGGGACTCTGAGCATCTTCACGAGTAGGTGAAGCCAAAGACCAAGAGGCAATGAAGCATTCACAGCACCAAAACCAATGACTGGCTGGAAGCAACACTGAGGCATTTGTACCTCAGAAGGTCGGAAGGGCTTGTCTGTGAGAGTCCTGGTGCCATGACCCTGGACAAGTTATGCATCCTCAGTGACTATCCATTCTCTCTCATTTTACATAGTTAAGTGGGCTACCCATAATCACAGAATTGTTGTGAGAACTGAACGAAATGGAGTATGTGAAAAAAAACTTAAAAATACTAAAACGTTTTGCAAGTGAAAAACATTTTTTTTCTCCTTCATTCTTGTTTAGGAAAAATTGATGCCTTATCAAAATCACAGCTTGATTTGGTAATAGAATAGTTTAGGTTTTTTTTTAAGTAGAGGAGCAAAAATTGCCAATGTAGTAAAGGTAAAATTAACTCTGAGATACGTTATAAAAAGAAATATGTTATAAATCAAGAAATATGTTACTAATGGTGTTAAAAACTATAACACAATTCTCAATCACAGTCGTCAGCCTTAGGCCTGGCTGATGACTCTTGGTTCTCCCATATGGGAGTTATTCACTTTATAAATAATGCAAACTTTTAAACCTGGGTGGACTTTGCCTAGCTTTGCTCCTGGACTCCTATACATACCCTGTTTCCCCGAAAATAAGACCTACTTACAGGAAAGATAAGACATCCCCTGAAAATAAGACCTAGCACGTCTTTGGGAGCACACCTTAAAATAAGACACTGTCTTATTTTCAGGGAAACAGGGTAGTACCATCCCCTCCCCAACAGTATCATGTGGCATCTGCTAAGAGAATGCAAATGCATTTAATAAACATAAGGTTCCTAAGAAAACAAAAATGACACAGTATGAAAAGTTTCTGAAGCCAAACAGAAATATTTTTTAATTATCTGTTTCTAAAGTTTAATCTACATTGTTGCACCCTACCAAACATGGGAAAAGAAGTTTCAAGTAAAATATATTTAAGAAACCAATGAAACTAGAAATTGGCAAAGTATAACTTGTCGATCTAATTTGGCCCACTGCCTGTTTTTTATAGGGTCTGTGAATGGTTGTTAAATTTTTAAATGATTGGGGGGAAAAAAAATCAAAAGAAGGGTAACATTGTGTACCATTTAAAAATTATGTAAAATTCAAATTTCAGTGTCCATAAATACTCTTAGAACACAACCTTGCTCATTCATTTGCAGACTGTCTGTGGCTTATATAGCACTAGACTAGAACAAAGAGTTGAGGAGTCGCAATGAGACCACACAGCCTGCGAAAACATTTACTCTCTGGCGCTTTACAGAAAAAGTTTGCCAGCCTTTGAGTAGAGAATAAATGAAGCATATTTTATAAATAGTATCCAATGTGCTTATTAATAATGATGAGTTTCCGCAAAGAATATTAAACTCATAATATTCATTTATTCATACAATAAATGTTAAGTGACCATTACGTGCCAGGCTTTTCCTAGCACTAGGAAAATCCTCGCACTGATGAAATTTAAATTCTAGCAGGAGAAAACAAAAATGAAAGTAATAAGTAAAAGATACGCGTTAAATGGAATTAAGTGCTGTGAAGAAAAAATAAAACTGGAAGGGACAGAGTTGGGGACAGAGGTGTGGGCTGAATAAAGAAAGATATTTCAGTTTTGAGGAGGAAAGCCTCAAAAGCCTCATAGCAAAGCAACATTTGAGCTGAGGCATGAATGTGGTGAGGGAATAGCCATGTAGATATCTAAGGGAAAAGTGTTCAAGACAGAGGGAACAGTAATTGCAAAAGCCCTAAGATAGGAAACAGCCCTGGCATGTTTAAGGAACAAGGAGACCTGGAGACCTACTGCTGTGGCTTTACCAAAGGCAATAAAAAAAAAAAGAATAGGAGGAATAGCTGAGACCTGTAACCAGAATGCAGACTGTGTGGGGCTCTTAGGCCACTCAGTGTAAAGAAGGATTTGGATTCTCCTGTAAGTCAGCTAATACTTAGATATAACATACAACAGGTTTACTCTCCTAAAGCCGATCTACAGAAACACATCTTTTCTTTGTCTGGAAATAGACCTACTGTTTATGTAATAATAAAGACTTGATAGGGCAGCGCCTGTGGCTCGATGAGTAGGGCACAGGCCCCATATATCAAGGGTTGCATGTTCAAACCCACCCCCGGCCCAACTGCAATAAAAAATAGCCAGGCATTGTGCCAGGCACTGTGCCAGGCACCTGTAGTCCCAGCTACTCGGGAGGCTGAGGCAAGAAAATCACCTAAGCCCGAGAACTGGAGGTTGCTGTGAGCTGTGACACCACAGCACTCTAATAAGGGCGACAAAGTGAAACCCTGTCTCTAAAAAAAAAAAAAGAACTTGATTTCTTAACTTAAAAATGCATCACACATGCAGGGATGTCCAACCCTTTTTCTTCTCTGATGCACACTGGGAAAAAAGAGTTATTTTGAGCCACAGATTAGAAACACTAACAAAGCTGATGAGCAAAATAAAAAGGTTCATACATAATTTTCATGATATCTGACACCACAGATAAGCAAAAAAGTCCTCACCTAAATCCATATCTGGCCTGCAGGCTGCTGGATACCTCTTTACCTTAAAACATATATAAGTCTCTTTTAACCTACATTTTTCATTAAGTACTATTTCCTTTTTTCTTTTCTTTTTTTTTTTGTGGTTTTTGGCCAGGGCTGGGTTTGAACCCGCCACCTCCGGCATATGGGACCGGCACCCTACTCCTTGAGCCACAGGCGCCGCCCAAATACTATTTCCTTTTCCAAATTCTGCCTTCACAACTAACAATCTATGCTTATAGCCTAATTTCACAGATATTTCTCTTTCTTTTCCATCTATTTACTTTGTTCCTTTGCAACAAAGCTTTTATTTTAATCATTGCCTAGAAACTATGTTCTAAGAGCAATGATTTTCCTGTCAAGCTCAGTAAGACTACTGAAATCAGAGATTTCATCACAAGGAAATTCTCTCTCCACCAGGAGGGATTGCTGACCACTCCGTGAACCATTTTCATCTTTTTCTCCTTGGCCTCTGCTCTGTCCATCTCCAAGTCCACTAGTAAAGTCTTAGTTGAGACTGCTGATACTTCTTTCCCCTCAGTCGCAACCATCTGGAAGTACTGCTGCACGGCTACACTGCTCTTTTTTCTCACACACACTTGCTCTTGTCATTGTTCACTGAGTTTAAAACAACTACCTGCATGTAAACGACTCCAAAATATTCTGAAAGCCATCTGTCTCCCCTAATATATCCTACCATTATATGAAGCTAAACACTTGAAAAGGGAGATAATTTTCCCATGAAACTTTAGTTATCCATTTTTCTGAGGCACAGTTTTCTAACTCAAGTTTTAAGTCACTTTTAGCTAATCCCCATAAGCAACAGATAATTTATTATGATATTCTGACAAGCCTTGTTAGCTGAATTCCTATACTTATTCATGTTCACAGTTTCCTGTAGATACAAATTCTGATCATCTTAAAAGCCTCAGGTTAGACATCTTGTTGCTGGCTTTGCCTTTTACTTCCATCCATCCTGGGAATAACACAACCTTGAGATTCAAGGTACACAAAGGTAATTTCTACCCAATGAAATAATCATTTTTAAAACATTTCTAAAAGAAGTTCATCAGCCTCTGCTTGAATACAAGCATGTAGCATGGTACCCGCCAAACAGTAAGAATCGAGTAAGTTCATGAAGTCATTATCGTTCCTGCTATTTAAGAGTACCAACTCTAGGCAAGGTGTGTGGCGCAAGCCTGTGATCCTAGCACTTTGGGAGGCTGTGGTTGGAGGATCACTTGAGGCCAGGAGTTAGAGATCATACTGAGAAACAGCAAAACCCCATCTCTACCAAAAAACTAAAAAAAAAAATTGGCAAGCATGGTGGCGTGTGTTGTAGTTCTGGATACTCAGAAGGCTGAGGCAAGAGGATCTCCTGAGCTTAGAAGTTCAAGGTTGCAGTCATCTGTGATGATATTAATTATATTCTAGCCTAAGCAACAGAGTGAGATCCCATCAAAAAAAAAAAAAAAAAGTAACAAAGTGTATAGATTCTAGAACCAGACCACCTGGATTTCAGGGTTTGAATCCAACTCCACAATTTACTAGATATGTAATCTTGGGCAAGGTACTAAACCTCCTCATTATAAAACAGATTTAATAGCAGTGCCTACCTCATAAAGTTTTTAAATAACAAGACACTTAGATAGATAAAGCACATAGAACACTATCCAGCACATGGTAAACACCCTGCATTTGTTAAGTAAAGAAAAACAGTGTAGGAGGATCCCATGTTCAGAAAGCTCTTTCTTCAAATTCTACCCTCCAAGTATACCCAAGATAACTAAAAACTTATGTCCACACAAAAAAATGTTCACAGAATCAATAATCATTAATAGCCAAAAAGAAGGAACAATCCAGTGTCTGCAAGCTGATGAATGGGTAAATAAAATGTGCTCTATCCATATAATGAAATATTACTTTGTCATAATAAGGAATAAAGTGCTGGAACATGCCACAGCACGGATGAACCCTGAGAACTTCGGGCTAAGTGAAAGAAGCCAGACACAAAAGGACAAATATTACTTAATCCCATTTGTATGAAAGGTCCAACATAGGAAAGTCCATAGAGATGGAAAGTGGATTAACGTTGTCAGGACTAAGGAAAGGACAGACGGAGAGTGACTCCTAAGGAGGGCAGAGTTTCTTTTGGGGGTGACGAAAACATTTTGAAATCAGATTGTGGTAGTGGTCCCAAACTCTGTGAAAATACTAAAAACCACTGATTTGTACACTTTAAAGGGGAAAATTTTGTCTTAACTTTTAAAATGATAAAATCCTTCACTCTACAATTTCCAGGCTATGCCTGTCCTCTAGAATGAAAAGGAACAAACTGCTCCTCCCTCTCACACACAGCCCTCTGGCAATGTGAAGATAGGTGTGTTGACCCTTTGTTTTCTTTTTTCCCAGGGTACAGTGCTTTGAAGTTATTTCCACATTTCTCACCTTTTTTGGTAATTCTTCTATGCTTAAGACAATAGTAATAATACTTACAATGACCATTATTTTTTAAGCACTTACTACATACTATACATTTGCTACTTTTTTTATAGCTATTATCTCTTTGATCACTCCTTACAATGTCATAATTTCCTCCATTCTATATATATGGGGAACTTGAAACTTAGAAAAATTAAGATTTCACAGTTAGCAGACAGTACAGGCAGGAAGCAAACTCAAATGTGACCCGAGCACATGTGCTTCATTCAATCCTGAGCTGTCCTGCATCCTCCCACTGCAGGATTCCAGTCATTAAAAAACTCTTTAAAATGTGAGGCCCCAAACAGAAAACTGCATAAGACGTGTGTTCTCACAGACGTGGACCATCACCTCCTGACCTGGACGCTATGCTTCTACTATCTCAGCCCAAAGCTGTGTTCACTTTTTTAGAAGCCATAAAATACCACTACGTGCTCCTAAAAACAAACTCAGCTAAAAAGTTCAGAGCTTTCTTTCACATGAACAACTTTTGTGCCATATTTCTCTCATTCTCAATTGTGCCACATGTTTTTTGAACCCAGTAACTGAACTGTCATTTATTCCTTTTAAATTCACCATGTTGAATCTCTACTCCTAGTTCCTTTGATTGAGACAACTTTTACGTTATATTCGATCACAAAAATTCAGCACTGAGCCACACCTCAGAAACCAACTGGTCTGTACCCCTTCTAGCACTGTTGAGGACACCAAAACTAATGACCTGCCCCAAGTTTGTCATCTGTGAATCTAGCAATTGCCACCAGCTTTACAAAGGTATCCCTACCTTCACTAGTTCTTGCAGTAACAGTGTACTACTGAAGGGAACTACTAAGTCTAACCCCAAGACAAGCACCTCTTCAGTCAGCTCTGTCATCCTGACTGGGCCAACATCCCACCCACGCCTTTTCATAAGGACAGTATGGAAATTCCTTGCTGAAACTAAGCACACTACTTAAAAAAATAATCCTTCTCAAGTAGAAGTTTAAAGATGTCACTCTGCTGCTCAGAAACTACGATTAGGGCCCAGACTTTAAAATCCGAGTTCCTTGGAGTCTCTAAGCCATTTGCCCTATTGCCCAACCTAACCATCTTAACAGCAACTCTGTTAGCAATCCATGACTCGAACATTCCAGATTATTTCCACAGTCCTGTCTACTGTCCACCATATCAAAACCTTCTAATTTCCAGTGAGTAGTATTATGCTTCCTGTCTGAGATGTCTCCAACTTATGTTCCTTTCTTCCCACTTTCAAAGATCTCCTTAAGCCTGTGTTTTCCAGCAGGCCTCCTCCCAACCACCCACCTGCCTCTGATCCCTCCAACAGCAGATTCTGTGCTGTGCTGGGACTGATAGTTTCTGCCGGTGTGGCTCTTCTGCACTTCAGCCATTGTTGCATCTTTCCTGTGCTTCTCTGAAACTCCCATCTAGATAGTTTTTGTGAGAAAGAGTATGTCCTAAACAGCTAGCGAGTATTCCTTGAATACGATGAGTACCTCAGTCCCATTAAGCAACTGGTTCCAAAGCAGTTAAATTTCATGATAAAGCCAGTCTCTCAGTCCAAATCTGCCATGTGATCCCAACTCTACACTGTGACCTGCCTAGTTCAGTGCAAGCCAAATCAACCCTACAAGTCATCCTGAGGCTCAGAATTACCCTTCACACTCCAGGAAGCTAAGCAGAATTATAAACATTGGAAGAAGGGAATAATAGGTGAGGCACCCGAAATAATGAACCTGTTTCCTACAGCAGATCTTTCAACTTACAAATCCCTGGTAACGTAAAGATACCATACACCCTGATAGTGTAAATGGTAAGTAAGTCTCTCTGCTTGGAAACCAGGGTTTAAATACCTGTCTTCTTGAGATGGCTCAAGTTGAGTTTGCTTAGAAGCTGGAACCATAACTAGGTAAACACCCAAGTTTTCTCACAAATCTCTAATTTGATTAAGTTACCCAGCACAAATTTTGAAAAATATTGCCTCTTGAACTATACATAGGAGTATGTAAAAAGCTTTCTAAAAAAATAACCAAATAAATCGAACAGTTACTTTTCATTCCCAAAACTGTATGAATGCATCCCTCCTGCAGGGAGTTCCTAGGGACTTCCTTCTACTCCACCCTCCACTGTAGCTTTGGAACTCTGAAAGAACACAGTTTACACATGAGGCTGTGAATACAGGGAAAGCTGTGGAGACTTTTTGCCCTGTAATATAATTCTGTAAACTAGTCTGAATATTTACAAGGTCTATACAAATAAATTAATAACTTTTTCTTTAAAAGTCTGCTGTTTCTGACATGAAGAGAGATGCTCTTTTTCATTATTACTGTTCAAACACATGGGGAACGGGTGAGGGGGAGGAAAGCAGGGTGGAAACAAGAGAAAAACAAGGGATTCCTCCTAATGGAACTAGAAAACACTCCCTTTGAAAGGATCCCCATACAATCCCCCCTCACTGAGGCAGATGAAAACCAGACCCCAACTCTCACGTGTCACCAGCAGCCTGGATTAGTTTACACGTAGCCACTTCACAGATTTCAGCAGAGCTGGGACTGGAATACCAATTCCAACCTATCTGGCAATGGCTGCACGTCTCGGGATCAGTCTCCTTAGTAATACCAGACAGAAAAAATTGTTCTTTCACGTTTCTAAGTGAATAGCCACTCCTCTAGAGAAAAGCTTAGAAAAGTGTAGCAGCTTGTGTCAGCTCCAAGATGACTGAAGTCTAAGCAGGAAATAAGCCCCTTTTCCAAATAAAAGCCAGTGTTCTCCCCCCTTGTTTTCTCCCCTGAATGTTCTGTATCAGCAGGGTAAGCCCAAATTGCATCCAGGGTTTTGCTGCAGCTCTGTCTTTAGATTTTTTAGGGAGGATTTTCCCATTAAAAGAAAACAACAAAGTGAAACCCCACTACATACAAGAAAAAGAGAATTGTGCTTTACAAAACAGCTATTTCAAAATCATGATTTTTAAAAAACTATACAGAATGTGGAATGAAGGGGAAAAAAATGTCTCCTGTGGGTTGCATCGGCACTGCAGCTGCTCCTCATTAAAGCTCCTCTTTACTCCCTCTGGGCTAGTTTCCAGCAGAAAATTCTTTAAACAGAACTCTGCTTTCAACCCACTTTCTTCTTGCTCCGGGCCTCTCGGCCTCCCAATCCGCAGTGGCAGCCTGCCCTAACTAAGCTCTAGAGTGGGGGAGCTGTCGTTAAGGTGAATGAGGTAAGGGCAGGGGGGAAAACTAACAAAACCCAGAAACCAAATTAAGCATCGGTCAGTAACAAAGGTCCGCAGTTTGAAAAGGCCCCAAATCAGTCTGTTCTTTCCTACAACCATAATGCCAGCTTAGTTTCCTGCCCTTTCTCCTGTTCCCCTGTTAAAGTAGATAAAAATAATTGCTAACAGCCAAAGCTGGCTATAACCAGTGAAAGTTCCTATATAACATTCAATTCCCAAGACTCTGGCTGAAAACTTGTAGACACCCCAGAGCCTATAGAATCAAGTCTAAATTCCTAGGCTGGTGTTCAAGACGCCCAACTCAATCTACTGGTCTAACTCAGAGTCCCCTCCACCCAGTGCCTCCCATATGAGGTCTCGTCAGACTGTGCACTTTTTAATTCTGGAACTTTGTGTAAAGGTAATTAACTGAGTTATACTAATTACTAACTATGTTTTTAAAAAATGCATGAAGACATCTAGTTAACTTCCTGGTAACGGGGAAGAAAAGGGAAGAAGCTCTGTCATGGTGACTTCTTGCCATTCCCACTCCCACTCTCACCCCCATCCCAAAAAGAAAGGAAAGAAAGAAAGAAAACACGATAGCTTACTCAGCAGAAGAAAAAACAAAAAGAACTAAAAAAAAAAAAAAAAGAAAAAGAAAAAGCAATCATGTATAGAAGGAGGGCCCAGAACTGGACTGTTTGTGGTAAAACACACTTTCTAGGGCCAGTTTGATAAAAAGGAAACAAAGACAAATATACAATCTCTGTGTCTTCTCTCTTCCTCCCCTCTCTCTGTCTCTCTCTCATTCACACACACCCACAACACAAACTTGTAATCACAACTGACACACAAAGACTACCAAATACTGCAGGGCAGCCCATTTTTCTACTATGTAAATTCAGCTTCCTGGATAGAAGAACATTTCTGCTTTTCTTGTAAAAGTATTTCAGAAAATGTTAATCTTGGTTCCCACATTAGGATGCATGCTTCCAAATTAAAAGTTTCCCACAGGAAAAGAAATTCACGGGGAATTGTGAGGCTGAGAATTATCTTCTGAAACTCCATCTCCCTTAGTTTATATATGTTCAGGTTTTTCACCCCTTCATCTGAATAAAAAGCAATAAACACATAACTTTTAATTAATGCAAACCAAAAAGAAGCTGAAGCGTTACAGACTTTAAAGCTGTTACTTCACAACTTCAACTCATCTTCTCTGAAATGAGTAGTGATCACAATGGGAAACTGCTCTTTGTCTATACAAGAACTGTGCAAACACCCTTATCCTCCAGGTTATGGTCTGGGCTCATTGATCAGAACTCATACGCCGAGCTGAGCACCTGGTCTCTTCAGTCATCACTTGAAAGACTGGGCCCAGGTACAGGAATAGTATTGAAAGGCTCATGTCATAGCTGTGACAGAACTGATCTTTCCTCTCTTCCGGCACACAATCAGGACCTTACCACACTTCACTGCACTGGACCCTAAGGAAGTATCTACTGGTGATTAAAACATAGCCACATGCCCTAGACATAGGAGTTTACGAAAAGTACCTTCAAAGGGACAGACAAAAATGAATGACTTACGCCACTTGTTCCCAAGCTATGAGCTGCAGAGTTATTGCAAGGGGTCTGCAATCTTTATAAATCACTCTCTAAATGTGTGTTGTCCACATCTGAGTATGGACAATATGAATATATAGAGATGCTGTTATAAATGATTCTTGAATTCTTAGATTGTCATTATACATTGTATTCAAACAGACCAAGAAATGGTTTCTCTCGAGAGCATCTCTCCTTTATGCACTGCACTCCTAGAAACTCAACTCTTTCAGCTCCCAGAATAAACTACAAAGTACCCTCCAGACCTTTGTATATTCTGTTAACTCAGCCCAAAGTACTTTTCCCTATCCTCCTTTCATAGATAAACCCTAAAACTCCTTTAAGCCTCAACTTAAACATTTCCTTTTTTTTTTTTTTTTTTTTTGTAGAGACAGAGTCTCACTTTATCGCCCTTGGTAGAGTGCTGTGGCGTCACACAGCTCACAGCAACCTCCAAATCCTTGGGCTTAGGCGATTCTCTTGACTCAGCCTCCCAGGTAGCTGGGACTACAGGCGCCCGCCACAATGACCGGCTATTTTTTTTGTTGTTGCAGTTTGGCCGGGGCTGGGTTTGAACCCGCCACCCTCGGCATATGGGGCCGGCGCCCTACCCGCTGAGCCACAGGCGCCGAGAAACAGCCTTGACACCCCCTCTGTTTGCTCCCATAACCCTGACACAAAATATCGCTATTAGCCTTTATTATAATTATGTGTCTTAGCCAACAGACTAAGGGCCCTAAGTGCCTAACACAGTGACTGGCATAGAGAGAGCACTCAAATACTCAGTTAATTATACAGGAAGTTTGAAAACCACTAGATTGAGCTATTTACCCAAAGGATTGTCAAAACTAATTAAGATTCCTGATATATAGAATACTTCTTAACCCTTGCCCACCCTTAAATTACTCAAAGTGGGTCACCCCCATATAGAGTAGATCATTTTTAATTACATTTTCCACCAACATATGCAGTTGACTAACATGCACACACATACACAATCCTCATTCTCTCTTGGACTTTTTTTACTTTTTCACTAGCCTTTGACAAAAGATCAGCTACACGAACCACCTGGAACACAGAGTCACAGAACATCCCACAAAGTGACCTCAACAGCATGAACTGCTAGTTTCTTTAGAGCAGCGGTTCTCAACCTGTAGGTTCCGACCCCTTTGTTCCATTTGTAACAATGCAGCAATTAGGAAGGTTGAGAACCACTGCTTTAGAGACTAGTAGTTTTCTTTTTGTTTTTTTTTTTTGGTAGAGACAGAGTCTCACTGTACCGCCCTCGGGTAGAGTGCCGTGGAGTCACACGGCTCACAGCAACCTCTAACTCTTGGGCTTACGCAATTCTCTTGCCTCAGCCTCCCGAGCAGCTGGGACTACAGGCGCCCACCACAACGCCCGGCTATTTTTTTTGTTGTTGTTGCAGTTTGGCCGGGGCTGGATTTGAACCCACCACCCTAGTTACAATTAAATAAGATTTCTAGGAAGAAAATGGAACCTGGGACACTGTTTTCTATTCCCTAATATTGGTAGGTTACCATAGTCAAAGTTCCAAAGTCCAAAAAAGTCCAAAAAAATGTCTAAAAGCAGGATAGTTTAAAAAGCTTACTGTTCAGTCTGAAGAGATTCCTAGTTCAAAAATAATAGTACCCATGTGGTTATCATAAATGAGAAGAAGTAGTGCTGAATCTTTAGACTGCTTAACGGCGTCTGGAAAAAGAGCTCTTACTCCCACTCTACATTCTAATCACTCACATCATACACGGTAATTCATTAGGTGTATTAAGTCTTGGTCTCCTCACATATAAAACAAAGTATATAAGAAAGGTGCTTTCCAAAGTCCCTTCAACCTCCTAGTATAATGACTCTACAATCTTGCCTCTGAACTTCTCGGCAATACCACCAAAGGATGCAGTGATGTTTGCTGATGTGAATGCTTGAACATCTGTGGCTGTGTAAATCTTGACCACTGCCCCACTTTAGGGCAAGAATTGTGCTATATCCCTTCTTTTCTTTCTTTTTTTTTTTTTTTTTTTGTAGAGACAGAGTCTCACTTTATGGCCCTGGGTAGAGTGCCGTGGCGTCACACAGCTCACAGCAACCTCCAACTCCTGGGCTTAGGCGATTCTCCTGCCTCAGCCTCCCGAGTAGCTGGGACTACAGGCGCCCGCCACAACGCCCGGCTATTTTTTGGTTGCAGTTTGGCCGGGGCTGGGTTTGAACCCGCCACCCTTGGCATAGGGGGCCGGCGCCCTACTCACTGAGCCACAGGCGCCGCCCCCCTTCTTTTATTTCTTGCACAGTGCTTGCCTATCACCCTTCTAAAGTGAATTGATTAAAAAATAATAATAAATAAAGTGCACAGATAGGTCAATACATGCTTATGTAAATGAACTGTTGCACAACCACTCACAGGAAGCATAAGAAAGCAAAGAAGAAGCAAAAGAAAAGGAACAATATATTGAAACAAGATAAACAGCTGGGTGCAGTGGTTCATGCCTGTACTCTTAGCATTCGGGGAGGCTGAGGTGGGCGAATTGCCTGAGTTTACAGGTTCAAGACCAGCCTGAGCCAGAGGGCGACCCCATCTCTAAAAATAGCTGGGCGTTGTGGTGCGTGCCTATAGTCCCAACTACTCAGGAGGCTCAGGCAGGAGAATCACTTGAGCCCAAGAGTCTGAGGTTGCTGTGAGCTGGGACAACATAGCACTCTACTGAGGGTGACAAAGTGAGACTGTCTCAAACAAATAAATAAATAAAATAAGATAAATAGAATGAAAAAGAATCCTGAATCTAAAAGGTACAGAAAGGCCTTACTAATTGTCCCCAAACAACTGGCTAAGATGGGAGCCTGTTTTCTTCAGTGGAGAAGGCAAAAGGCATTTCAGACTCTTTATGGAATCTGACATGCTGATAAATTACGTAAGACTAGAAGTAACTGAGGTGTGTGTGTGAGACAATGGTCTGGGGGGGGAGCACTAAATTTAAACTAACAGGGAATAAACCACTTAAGTAAATTCCTATAGGACCCTTATCCAGACACCATTTTCATGTGTCCTCTCAACACAGCATAAAAATACCTATCTTACTTCTCTAGCTAATGATGACATCTCTAATTCTTACAAAATTTAGGAAAGAATAGGTGCTATCCCACGCTTAGAGAATTTGCCTCCATGGAGACAAATCATGAACCCTGACTGTCAGTGTCAGCCTTTGCCTGGAAGGAAATGAGTCACCTTTTCATGAGTAACCAAGGACTGCCCATTTTTGACGAGTGACCCAAATTGATGGCCATAAGTTACAGCAATATGAAACAGAGAATCAGACACCATAAACATTATATACAAATAAGACTAAGATAAAAAAAAATTCAAGTCAAGGAGGTTCCTGAGATACTTTTCAGGGTGACTGAGGTTTCAGAATGGGCAAGTTGCCCAATAAAATAATTCCTCAAGGAGATGTGTCTGACTTTTACATTAAGAACCAACATTTCGGGCGGTGCCTGTGGCTCAAGTGAGTAGGGCGCCAGCCCCATATGCCGAGGGTGGCGGGTTCAAACCCAGCCCCGGCCAAACCGCAACAAAAAATAGCCGGGCGTTGTGGCGGGCGCCTGTAGTCCCAGCTGCTCGGGAGGCTGAGGCAAGAGAATCACGTAAGCCCAGGAGTTGGAGGTTGCTGTGAGCCGTGTGACACCACGGCACTCTACCCGAGGGCAGTACAGTGAGACTCTGTCTCTACAAAAAAAAAAAAAAAAAAAAAAGAACCAACATTTCAAAAATCTTAAAGTGGCAGGCAGTTAAATGACTAAGGCACTATCATGGTCTAGGTAAGAGAATCATTACCACTAAAATGTTTTCCATACAGAACAGGCAGCTCTGGTTTATTCTGGACAATTGAGGGCTTGGACATGTATTATACAATCAGAGGAAACAACCAGTACAGGACCTGAACTAAT
Source organism: Nycticebus coucang (assembly GCF_027406575.1). Taxonomy (NCBI): domain Eukaryota; kingdom Metazoa; phylum Chordata; class Mammalia; order Primates; family Lorisidae; genus Nycticebus; species Nycticebus coucang. The sequence continues at coordinate 51,120,737 of NC_069784.1, read as the reverse complement.
TTGAGATAACCAAAGACTTGGCAACACATCCTTGTTTGCTAGTAGTTTCACTATTCTAGTTTTACACGAGATGCTCAGGACTACTTAATGCTACCATCTCTACTTTAAATTCTGGAACTATATAAAGTGAAATTTTAATCATATTCTTGACCTAAAAAGTTACCTTACAAATACTTTCAAATGTTCTACACTTTCTTTTCAGCAGGTCCTGCTTGAACTACCATTTTAATATGGGTAATTCTGTCCTATTTCATCGTCAGGCAAACTGAGATTCAGAATGATGCACATTTTCCAAAAGCACATCTCAGGTCAGCTAAAGACTGTGATCTTGAGCAAATTACTTTAACTTCTCTGAGTTTACATACACTTACTGTTAAAGGGAGATATTAACACTACCTCCTATGGGAACTAAAATAACGCACGTTAAAGAGCTTAGCTGAGAATGGACTCTAGTACATGATAAGTGCTTGATAAATGCTAGCTAGCAAAGATTTGATTGTTAATAGAAATTAGGACTCAAACTAGTCTACCCTGGCATAAAAACCTATGTCTCCTTCACATCACCAGACAAGGCTCTTCCAGGTACCTTAATCCACTCACCAATGCCAGGCTGAACATAACTAGATTCTAAGGCAAAAGAAAAAAAAAAATCAGTAATACTGACTTCTTTGAAATTTTGATTATTTCCATCTTTTTTGCATTAATTTTTATTTTTTGAACATTAAAATATCATTGACCTTGATTACTAAGTTGTTTTGTTTTGGTTTTTAGAGACAGAATCTCCCTGTGTTGCCCAGGCTAGAGTGCCGTGGCATCAGCCTAACTCACAGCAACCTCAAACTCCTGAGCTCAAGTGATCCTCAGCCTCTTGAGTAGCTGGGACTACAGCCATGCACCACCAGGCCTGGCTAATTTTCTCAACTTTTGGTAGAAACAGGGTCTCAGCTCTTGCTTAGGCAGGTCTTAAACCCCTGAGCTCAAATGATTCTCCCTTCTTGGTCTCCCCAAGTGCTAGGATTATAGTTGTGAGCCACCGTGCCCCTCCTGATTACTGAGTTTTTGGCACCCCCTTAAATTTCCCATCTGAGGCAACTGCTACACTCTCCTTGCCCTAGTCCCAGTCTTGCCATTCACTGGTGGTTCCTGCACAGAAGACCACATTACAATCGGGCATTTTATACCAGACTTTACTCTGAACCTCTCTGAGAAGTTCAGGTTAATGAACTGGTAATTATTTTATGACTTCTCAAAGAAGTGTGAAATTATACACATAGGATAACAATACCAATTAACTGCAACTGCTAACACAGACTTATCTATTTCATGGGGTACACGGCATACCCTAAGTAAATTTCATAAAAAGATAACTTTGTGAAAGGTACTTAGTGAGCCAAAAGATAGCATTCCTTGTTTTATGTTAAAAAGAGAAAATGACCATAGAAGAGTGACTAGGCTTCTGGCTAACATCTCCAGAAAAACTATTTATAGTTTTAGTTGTAAGTTGACCACCCAAGGGACTGTAACAAACTGGTCAACATACAGAGGTGGTCAACATAAGGACTAGGTCTACTGTACCGATAAGTACATGTAGTTCATGTCAGTCTATGAAAATTAGATTAACTTAAGGAGGTATTCAACACAAGGAACTAGGCCTATAGTACTGATATGTACATGCAGTGCATTTACAGTCTATGAAAATTAGGTCAGTTTAAGGAGGTGCTCAACTATAGAGGTTCTACTGTACATGATGTTCTGCTAAGTAGGGCACCCACTTGAAGGAAGAAGCTGGGAGAACCAGTTTCAGCAGAGAAGAAGGTGATTTAACAGTTGATATTTCCCTGTGTACTTCTTTGATCTGACATGCCCCTGTATAGCACCAAATGCACTGACAAGAAGGTGAGTGAAGGGGCAAATGTTGAGTCAGTCATCATTTTTGAAAATGTCTACCTGGAGGAACAGCAAAAGAAAATGCTGACAACACAACCTCCATGATAAGCTGGGTTTTGAGAGCCTCTGAGTGTCTCTATTCTCTACTTACTATACAGAAATTTATAAAAAGGACAAAGAAGGCAAGGGCTCCAATTTTAATGGATGGATTTAGGAGGCCTGGACCACCACCATTACCCCTCCCTAATCCTGGCAAGGAAAATTGTTAGCCATTAATGTTCAATGTTTATTACAGCTAGTGGGCAAATTTTAGATAACATGACATTTATTTATAATACTTTTAATAATTGACTTTATTTATATCTAGCTTTTAGATAGGCGCTTTGGCAAAAAGCAGAAATTCTCAAGTGCAAACACATATCCACAGAAGCCTGTGTATCTCAGTGACTTTACATTGTTTCACAAACACTGCGTTAGACACCTCCTTAGTGGTACGTAGGAAATTCTGAAAAACCCCTCTGTATTTCCAATTTTCATTATTAAAAATGATGACAGAGTAAATCATATCAGACCAACCATCTTGCTCCTAACAAGTTTAAACTCTAGACAAAATATTAAAGGCACAAGAGGATAACCCAAAGCAGGCAGAAATGGGAAAGATACAAGCCTTGGAAAAGAAGGAAGCAAACTTTATGGAACCCAATTTACATAGCCAGTCTCACCCCTGAGGTACTGCCCAGTCTATGCAGAAGAGGAATAGTGTGCAGGCAGAAAATGGAAGTCTTAATTGAGCTGAGGCATCAGAGGTACCTGGAGCAGTCACAGAAGCTAGGATTTGAGGAGAAGAAATCCTGGAAAAGACAGAACCCCACAGGGGTAGCCCTAAAGATCTGAGCCCCCAACTCTGCTCAAATCCTTAAATGATTCCTGAACGAGCAATATTAAGTCCAGAAACCCAAGAGGAAGCAAGAGCTGGGAAGCTGAGAGGACTGAGCAGACAGCTCCTACTGCTGTTGGGGAAACAGAGGTCTGAATCCAGGTCCTGCCAAACCAGAGCTTGGTAAACTCCTCACACTTTCCACTGTGACTCTAGAAGGGTCACATTTTGGGAATAAAGACCATATCTTTACAGATTTATATAGTTGAACCAAGGACAAAATAGAGGTCAACCTACCCTACCGAAGTCTAAAGCCAGGCATCCAGAGATTGAAGATGACATGCCAGCAATGTAACCACCTACTAGAACAAAACATTCTCTAGTAGAAGGTAAACTTTAAAATGTATCACCCACATGTCCAGCGAATAATTAAAAAGTATCACACCTGTGAAAAGGAATTGTCCCCATGGTCAAGTGAAAGAAGAGTTGATAGAAACACACCCGCAGACAACCCAGATGTTAAGAATTGGCAGGCAAGGATTTTAACTACAATAAATATGTCCTTAAAATGCACATTATGTAAATTGTAAAACTCATAACCTCACCTACCCGAGATCAACCCAGTGAACTTGAGCTCCCCATGATTTTTAACCAAATTGGGATTTGGAAAGGTTTATATTTGAAGGCCCAAAGCAAATAACTTGAAAGTGATTAATGACATCCAAATTTAATTATATATTTATACCTCCCAGTATGACAAGGGAAAAAATAAAACGTCTTAGCTCTCTGTAGTGAGGAGGTTTTATTAAGACCTGACAGCAGCTATTTAGCAGCAGTAACTGAGTTTTAGGCAAGATTACACAAGTTCTCCTTGTCTGGCATCAAAATCTAATCACAGACTGATAGGGTACTTAGGCTGTTAAGAGTTGAGAAGAAACAGTTGCGCTGAGTGCAAAACTAATCTTTAAAAGTACTTATCCTCATCTGTCAATGTGATATTATCAAGGACTTTTATAATTTCTATAAACAATCATTATATTCTAGCTGAGTCAACAGCTAGTCAATGTTTAGTCAGATACCGTCTACTTTAAAACATTTTCTCCCAATTCCCACCCCCTCATAAAAGAAATTTGGCTTCAATTTTCTCTTCTTAATCCACTAAGCCATCTCATGAATAAAAAGATAATCACATGTTCTGCATGCCTGGGACAATTTTTATAAACCCTGTAAGTGTTTTAATATTTATTTACTATTTTGGTGAAAATAATACTAAATAAGCTGAACTTCCTTCCTTCCCCAGGGAAAAATGCAAGGTTGGTGAAAATATACTGAAAGGTCTGCTAAACCAACATTATTTTTGCTTAAAATTTTGTGGAGGTTGGCACAGCATCGTGGAAATTGACTTGGCCTTCTAGCCTTGCTTTCCCTCTGTCCAGTTATGTTCACCCTGCCACTCCTGAAGATGCTAATACTACTTTTGCTGAAGTAGGGAAACATTCCCTTTTCACAAGTTTGGTTATTCATCTTGGTCTCCCAAAAGGATGGCCTCACCAATTTTTCTTCTGACTCTCCCTTTCTCCAGGAGCTGTTTCCCTCACAATAGGCTGAAAGATATCTGAGAGACACACTCAGGACTATATCCACACATGGTCCATTCTATCAATAGTTAACCACTATCCAGGCACAGAATATAGACAGCTCCACTTTGATTAACCACAAAGTGAGTTCCTTACTCCTAGCAGTGTTTCTTCAGAAACTGAGGGCAGCTTTGTCTCCTTGACCCTGGAAGACAGTCTGAGGCTAGCAACCCACAAATCTGCTTCCTCCCACAAGTGACCCTTAGAGTCCTCTCCTGGTAAGTGTTTAGAGACTGGTCTCCCCTAAAAACTTTCTCTCCCCATGTCAGACCACAAATATACAGGCCAACATATAGGGCCTATTTGAAATTCTCCCTGCATAAGTCACTAAGTTGAATTACCTCCAAATAGAACTAATTGACTTTCCTCTCTACATGTTGTTATCATCTTGAATATTATAAGGAACAAATAAAACTCTCAAAGAAGATAACTACTGTCTTTTTATTGAAGGTAAATGAATTAAGAGACATGTGAATGATGATATCTGCTACACACCTTTTAGTTCAAAAAACATAATGTTAAGCAATAGGTCCTGTGCTAGGCAGTAACTATACAAAATGCATGAAGACCAGGACCTCACAATCTTGTGGGAGAAACAAACACATCAAGTGATCATATCACAAGGGGTTAACAACCAAGAGAGCTGAACAATGGAATAAAGCGGCACCTGTGGCCCAGAGTGCCACAGAGAGACTAAACAAGATTTCAGTGGCCAACTCTGAAGTATTAAGTTCCCTCCCTTATTATCTCCAGTCATTATTTCCATTCTTGGAGGATAACACACTGCACATTTTTTTCCAACTAGAAAAACTAAGTGAGCAGCCCACAATCAGTTACATAAAAACTTTCATTTCCAATGTTATCTTTATTCCAATCCAAACAACCCACTGTTAAGCTTTACTGTCATCACAGCTTAAAATATTTTCACTTTGGTGAAAAATAATTGTTTCTGACTTGGAAAAAAGATCTTGTTTATGACATGAAAGAACTTAGATCCTCATGTCAGAATAAAGTTAATTGGGAAAAAACATCATAATTATATTTTTGGTATTCCATTGAATATCCAGAAAAAAAAAAAACACAATTAGATTGGATAAACTCACTTAAAATACTTAAAATATCTAACAAGCAAGTACCTCCCCCAAAGCAAAGAAAAGCTATACCCCATAAAAAAGCAGAAAATGAACAGAAATGTCGTATCATCAAGTCTTACTTTCTCAAGATTTCCCATGAATCTATCCAAATAGATTGGATACATTTTCCTGTCAAAAATTTTCAGTTGACATAGAAGGGGAAAAAATGGTCTATAGGAAATCTAGAAAAGCTATTTATGAAATTATCTCACAGACTTCCTCAAAGTCTGGCTAAACTAGATGGTTGGAGAAGATGAAAAAGAAAATGTCCTTGAGCCAAGAACTAGCCCCCGTTATTCTAGTTCATCGTCACTCCTAACCCCCATGATGTACACCCACAGCCTCTGCAACCCAGCCCACCCCACACATGTGGATGTATCTTCCTTCCTCACTCTCTTACAAAACTAGATTTTTTTATGCTAGAAAAAAAGTTTCATAGGACTGTAAAATTCACTTATACTGACCAGAATTAAAGTTGCTATCTATTTGGTTTGACTTAAAAAGAAGATCATAGCTAACATTGTTGAAGGGTGATTCGAAGATAATGCCTTAACTGAAAAATTCAAAAGAATGCATTCAACATATAATAACTAGCCACTCACTGAAAAGTCTTTTCTCAGAATGACAAAGACAAGAATAAAATAGTGAGAAGTTCTTATTAACCATTTATCTAATATTCACATCCTTCCATTCTCATCCCCCCAAAAAACTGCATCAGGAAAAGTTCAAGAACCAAGCCAGGTGCAACAGCTCACACCTCTAATCCCAGCACTTTGGGAGGCTGAGATTGGAGGGTCACCAGAGGCCAAGAGTTCAACACCAGCCTGGGCAATATATAAAGATTGCGTCTCTCAAAAAATTTAGCTGGGCATGGTGGTGTGCACCTGTAGCCTCAGCTACTCAGGAGGATGAGGCAGAAAGATCATTTGAGCCCAGCATTTTGAGGTTACAACGAGCTGTGATCACATCACCGCAATCCAAACCTGGGCAACAGAGTAAGACTCTGTTTCTTAAAAAAAGAAAGTTCAATAACCAGTAGCATTTCCCAGAAGTATTAAAAATAGATAAATCAAACCAAATCTTATACAGTATCCTAATGTAATAAGAAAATATACAAAGATAAAAAAAACTTACTTGCAGTATCCTGTGCCATTATGGTAGGTGACACACATTCCTTTATTTACACAGGGTTCATAGACATCCCGACACTGCAATGCTAAAAATAAAAACAAATACACATTAGAAATAAGTCACTAATCATAACCCTCAGCCACCAAAGAAGTGTAATATCATCCAGATCAACATTCATTCCCACATCCAACCTGATCTGGGAATTTTAATCAGTTTTTCATCTTTTGGCTTTGAGCGCAGAAGCTCATCTCAAAAGTCTCTTTCTACAACAGTGTTTTTGTGGTCTTGAATGATGCTCTTTCTCTGTGCTGCCATATCCCCAGGTGTTACACTTCTATCTCCCAATGACAGCAAGAAAATAAAAGCTATAATATCTATGACTTGCCACATTATCTTGGGATTTGGATACTTCAAATAAATAATGTAAGGATTCATCAGTGGGCATTTTAGGAAGATAACAAGGTAAATACTAAGTCACCATATTAATGAATTAGCCTTCAGGTGAAGTTTTAAAGCAGGCCACTTCAAGAAGTAATCAGAAAGATCATCAATACTCATTAAACAAACTAAAATTAAGAGCCTCACATGTACCAAGCACTACATTAGGATCCAGAAAAAAAGGACAAATGAAATACACAAATAAATGAGTAAAACATAATCTATATTTTAATATATTTTATATTTTAATATATTTTATCTATATTTTAATATAGATTGATCTATAATCTCATACTTTTCTATTTATAGAAAAATAGGGAATAGATCATGAATAGAAATTGTGGTGGAGGAAGGATCAAAATAAATAAAATGAGAAGTTAATTTTATACATATTAAAAAAAAAAAAAAATTCTCAAACTCTTGATTTCCCCAGTCCCTTGAGTCCCTCCCACAAACAGACTATTAAAAACAAACAAACAACTACAACAAAAAAAGAAGAGCACTTTCACTGATCTCAGCCAGGAGAGGAAGAAGTCTACCTAAAGTCTGCTACTCAGTTGCTGGATAATTACAACATCTTCATTGATTGTCTAGCTTTTATTTCATCACCAAAATATGAACTAATATATATGTGTCTTATATGTAATATATATATAAAGAATCCTAACAGAAAGGCAAGACAGAAAGAAACCTAGTCAAACAATAAAAATCAAAATTGAACCACATAAACTCTTTTGGCGGGCATATTAAGATATCCATCTCCTAGGATGATTCATGTATAAACATCTCAAAGCAAAACTGAGAAGTCCCACCTCTGAGTCTCCTCCAGCCACACCACCCTATGCATGAATTGTGCAGTAGCAGAGGCTCTGGGGCCACTCGTTCTGGACATCAAAACCAGCAGCCCAGGCATAAGACGGATGTCAGAACAACTCCTCCATTAACAATTACTGCATAAGAGCCCTTTATTTGCCCAGTACTGTATCAAGTGGTGGAATCATTTGAGAACATGTTTACAGAAATCTCATCTCATCCTTAAAATAATTATTTTTTTTTTTTTTTTTTTTTTTTTTTTTGTAGAGACAGAGTCTCACTGTACTGCCCTCGGGTAGAGTGCCGTGGCGTCACACGGCTCACAGCAACCTCTAACTCTTGGGCTTACGCGATTCTCTTGCCTCAGCCTCCCGAGCAGCTGGGACTACAGGCGCCCGCCACAACGCCCGGCTATTTTTTGTTGCAGTTTGGCCGGGGCTGGGTTTGAACCCGCCACCCTCGGCATATGGGGCCGGCGCCCTACTCACTGAGCCACAGGTTTTAATACTAATAGTAATAACAACAGCGGCTAACACAATGTACTTACTAAATACAAAGTACTGTCCTAAGCAATTTACATAGATGAACTAATTCAGTCTTCACAACAACCCTATGAAGTAGTTAACTTCATTAGACTCATTCCATAAGTGAGAGAACAGAGAGGATTACTGGCCTGCCTGTTATCAAACCAGTGGAGTGAGAGCACCAGAATTTGAACCTAGGGAGTCTGAATCCAGAGACTGAGAGACACCATTCCCACTACCTGATAATGCTTCAAGTGGGCAGGGTGATAATATCATACCCCCTTACTAGAAAGTGAAGGTCAGGGAGGTTACATGGCCTCTTCACCTGTCAGCTGGTGGCACTGCTGGGCCTAGCATCCCGGTCTCTTACTAAGTCCAGCCCTTCTGCATGACAGCTACTGGGATCACACAGGCAGTCACTAGGATGCTGGCCTGAACAGGCAGATTCAGGAAGAGGGTCATCTTGTCCACATCCCACTTCCCTGTAAGACTCAAATGCTCCCTCTTCCCACACTGATAAGCTCAATGCAACAACTATAATTAAAACAGTTAATGTCAGGTTATTTCCTCCATACCAAAGTTCTCAAACTGATATTTTCATTCTCTTTAGACACTTTTATTAGTTTCAGTGAGAACTTCCTGGCTTTTTTCTATTTACTCTTTTTCTTTAAATTAAAAAAAAAAAAAGTCTCAGTAAGAAAGAAATGTTCTGCAGGCACAAAATATACCGCAGCTCTGTCCCCTGCAGGAACCCCAGCACAGTGGAGGGGGTCAGGAGGCCTGAAGTTCTTGCCTCCACCCTATCTAGCTGTTCAACCTCAAGCACAGCACAGCCTCATGGGGGCTCACTTTCCCTGTCTGTAAACCAACCTGGGAGTGGACTAAATGCCCCTGAAGGTTCCCTGTGAATCAACACCCACAGCTCCCTCATTAAAAGTACATGAATGGCATGCCCAGCACCTGGTGAAATCTACCCGGGGAAGGCATATCAAACCAGTGGACTCAACCACCCATGACTCAGAAAGCCAAGGGTGCAAAAAAATCATGGCCTGTTCCTATTAAGTGTCCTGGCAAATCATTACAGTGACAGGTTCAGAGAAATACAAACAACCTAAAGTCAATATGTGGCAATCAATCTAACAAATAACTTTATAGCCTAGCCTTAGTGAACCAATCAAACTCAATGACTAAAAAGGAGGTGGGCTTACCAGGCTAATAATTAATGCCATTTGGCTGATTTGTGGGATCATGCTACCTTGAACCTTTAACATTTACTAATCCATGGTTCTCAAACTTTAATAAGCATCAGAATCACCTCACGGGCTTGTTAAAATGCAGAGTGTTGGACTTGACCCCTTCAACTTCTGATCGAGTGGGCCCAGAGGGGGCCTGAGAATCTGCATTCCTAACATGTTCCCAGGTGTTGCTAATGCTAGAGGGCGAAGGAACCACATTTTGAGAACCACTGTACTAAATAAAGCATGAGTGTCTACTTTAAAAATCCCCCAAACAAAATAATCCACTGTGGGGGCCTTGAATGATGCAGATGATAATGTACTGCTTTGAATACACAGGATGTGTAGAAAAGGGAACCCTTATACTCTGCTGGTAGGAATGGAAATTAGCACAACCATAATGGAAAACAATATGGAAGTTCCTCAAAAAACTAGAATAGAATTACCATATGATCCAGCAATCCCACTTCTGAATGTTAACCCAAAGATTTGAGATCAGTTTCTTGACAAGTTGTCTGCACTCTGTTCATTACAGCACTATTCACAATGCTACTAACCTGAATGTCCACCAACAGACACTATTTAATAGACAAAGAAAATGTGGATACACACACACACACCCACACACACACACACAATGGAATACTATTAGCCTTTAAAAAGAAGAAAATTCTGGCTCAGCACCCATAGCACAGTGTTTAAGGTGCCAGCCACATACACCCAGGGTGGCAGGTTCAAACCCAGCATGGGCCAGCTAAACAGCAATGACAACTGCAACAAAAAATAGCCGGGTGTTGTGGTGGACGCCTATAGACCCTGCTACTTGGGAGGCTGGGGCAAGAGAATTGCTTAAACCCAAGAGTTGGAGGTTGCTGGGGGCTGTGACACCACAGCACTCTACCCAGGGCAACATAGTGAGACTCTTCAAAAAAAAAAAAGAAGGAAATTCTATCATTTGCAACAATATGGATAAGAACTGGAAGACATTATGCTAAATGAATTAAGCCAGGCACAGAAAAGCAATACCACATGTTCTCACTTACGTGTGGAATTTTAAAAAAATCCAACTCAAAAGCAGAGAGTAGAATGGTGGTTAGAGAGGCAGTGGGGAGATGATGGCCGCAGGGTACAAAGCCTCAGACTGATGGCAAACATAGTTAATAATTTTGTGCATTTCAAATTGCTAAGAGAGTAAATTTCAAATGTTCTCACCACAAAAAAATGTTAAGTATTCGAGGTGATGGATATGTTAACTAGCTTGATTTAATTTTTCCAAAATGTATTTGTAAATAATAATACCATTCATACGTCATAAATTTTTATAATTTTAAACTGTCAATTATAATTTAAAAGTATAATAAAGTAAAATTGGGGATTCAGCCTTACTCAAGGGCTACTTCTAAATGAATACTGTAATTATTTGCCATATAAAGAGAAATTAAAAATTTTGATAACTTGAAACCACAAAAGTGAGACTGGGAAAGACCTCAAATTCAATTCACATTTTTTCCAATGTAAACCAAATGTAACAATGAAATTGAAAGTAGATTCATGTATAGCCAGGCGTTGTGGCGGGCGCCTGTAGTCCCAGCTACTCGGGAGGCTGAGGCAAGAGAATCGCTTAAGCCCAGGAGTTGGAGGTTGCTGTGAGCTGTGTGAGGCCACAGCACTCTACAGAGGGCCATAAAGTGAGACTCTGTCTCTACAAAAAAAAAAAAAAAAGAAAGTAGATTCATGTTTGTAAAGTTAAAAAAAGAGAAACTAAATCATACTTTAGTTAGACAGCTGACACACTTAAATTGATGCTTTAACTGACTCTAAGAAATTAGTCACTAACAAAGAATGATCGCCCCCCCCCACCCCAGTTTTCATCTTAAGCCACAAACAGCAAGCACTCAATAAATACTGGCTGGCTGAAATCAATCTTACTTACTCTGCATGCATGTGTATCTGCACATGCCCTCCCCACCCCTCTCCCTCAACCAAAAAAAGAAAAATCAAAGAGAAGTAGTGAATTTCAATCTCATCACCCATCACGTGGCCACTTCCAATTTTCACACATTTTCAAGGCAGTGTGTTTAAGGACTACCATTTTATAATAGTCAGAACAGACTTAGAAAGCATCTAATGTCAGAGATACCACAGCTAATGGAATAAAGTCCCTATCCCCATAAACTTTATTTCTAATAGAAAAAGATAAAAAAATGAATGAACACATAAAATCATTTCGGAAACCTAGTAATGGAAAACACAAAGGCTGAAGGCATGTGGGCATCTTTAGATAGATTAAGTGTGTGAAGGTCTCCCTGAGGTGAAATCCTCTGAGCTAAAACTTAAATGAACAAGCATCATGAAGATAGGAGGAAAAAGCCCCTCAGGAAGAGGAAACAATCATTGCAAACGCCTTAAGGTGGAAATGAAACTGATATTCTAGGTTCGTACGGCTGAGGATTATTAAGGAGGAAAGTAAAGAGGCCAGGGAGGCAGGCAGGGGTTAGATGACAAAAGACCACTGTATGGATCACAGCTTGTACTCTGCAAGGGAGGGTGAATTACTTAGGCTGTTTTAAAAATAAGGAAAATGACACAGATTTATGTTTGAAAAAGTCAAGAATATGAAATGCTCCTTTTTTTTATTTTTTCCCTTCTTAGATAAGCTTATTCAAGTAACCCCTTTTTAGACTAGACTGAGGACATCCATTTTCCCAGCTCCCCTAAAATGGTAAAGATTTTATTCTAATAGCATCTACCCTTCTAGAAGCACCACATGTAATGTGTCAATCCACTACTCTCTACCTGCAATGACGACTTTCAGTTCTTCCTTGGCTCCCAGAACTTACTCAATTTGCCTCTCAGAAGAGCCAGCTGGGAGGTCCCTGAAGTACCATCACACAGTACCAAGCCCGGTACTTTTATTTCTTACTTCAGCTAGGCTGAACCGTCACACTGGTCTTCAAGGTCAGGGCCTCCCTTACCTGCCCAGTATTGCTTCCCACTCCCACTGCACTCCGCTCAGTTTATCCCCTTTCCTGAACAGACTGCCACCTCTCCTTCCACGCCTCTCCTTGTATCTTCTCTTCCTCTGCCTACTGCCTTCCCCTTTACCTTCTAAATTCTACGCATTGCTCCAAGGCCTCATAACCTCCTGCCTCACCCGCAAAGCTTCCCTTTATGGTTTTGGTTGGTCCTCACAGGGCCACCATCCTTTACAAGCTAACACTCATAACTCACAATTTGCCACATAATTCTATTATATGTTGTCTTCTAATTCTCTCTGCTTTTTCACTTTTAAATTGTTACAAAACAGACAACATTTCTTCTTTTCTGAAGCAATACACTGTAGCAGCTGAAAGTGTGGCCACAGAAATCACTCAGATCTGGGTTTGAGTTCTAGTTCCACCATGAACTATCTCTGTATCCTCTTTGTGCTTCAGTCTTCATCTGTAAAATAAAATCTCTCTCAGTTTCCTAATGACAATTAACTGAATTAATTAAAAACAATGCCTGATACACAGTAAAAGTTAAAGAAAGACTAACACACAGTAGATGCTTAAATTCTTGGTACTGATCTAATGATAAATGACACCTTTTGGAAACTTGTTATATCACTCAAACCTCAGTTTTAAACAAACTGAGAAATCTGGAATAACTGAAGAGCCCTATGAAATTTAGAACATGATATCAATAAGTGGAATAAATTCTTCCCAGTTGCCACTACTAACAATCTAATTAAAGACATAATGAACTACTACAAACACACACCCAAAAGAGGACACTGCTCTTCTTTTAAAAAGATACAGCACTGCAAGCATAAGAAGTGATTCAACAGAGGTAAAATACTATATATAAGCAAAAATTTCATTCAATTTTAGTAATCCACTAGATCCACTAGTAATCTATTGAACAACTACTCTGAACACTGCCCTTTACTAGGCATTGCAGGGAAATTACACTCTAGTGAAACTCTGCCTGTCCTATGGTTGTCCTTACAATCTAATGGAGGGAAGTTAGGAGCAGGGGCAGAGAGAATGTGACCTGCCCAGTTGGCTCTAAATAAAATACAAAGGAATTAAGTATGTCCTCAGCATACACTCTTAAATCAATCTCAGAATCATTCCAAAAAGAACCTTTCAGAAATACAACATAAACCCTTTTTGTTTAGCACTAATTCAGTCCAGATAAGGCTTTAGTATTTATTCAAGTTTATTTATCCCAATTATATATAAAAACTGCAAGCAACAGAATAAGCTTTCTGTTGATTTTAACCAGTTCCAGTGCCTCAGGAATTTACCCATTTAGGGATAGGCCTGAGGTATCCAAACTTAATGAAATCTTCCTTAAAATTTCCTCTGGGCATATACCTAGGTTTTCCAGGGCTTTTAAACAGCATGCCAGCTACATATCACTGTCTTGAAAGCCTCCTTTTGTTTTAGGAATCTCTAACATGAGTAATTAAGTCTGTACCCCAGCCCGTGTAATCTGAGCAGCCTTCAGTGTGTCTCACTCGCTGCATTAACATGTAATCTTCTAAAATTGGCATTACTTGTTGCTTTGCAGCCTCTTCAAATAAGCCTCTGTCTTGTTGTCTATCTCACATGATTTTTTTACATCCTGCACCCTGTCTGCAGCGTTGTATCTGTTCCTGCTCACACATACACCCACCACTCGCTCACAAGACATTTTCATGTCTTGAATGGCTGGGGTTCCTAAAATATAAGAAGAGGAGTTACACAGGGCTCTTTTGATTTTTTCTTCAACATTTATGCAAATTTTAAGTAGCAGTATTTGAGACAGATGAAGTCTTGAGTTTATGCCCTAGGATCTCAGCTGCAGTTGGCTGCTGTTGCTTCTGGCACATGGCCTCTGGAAGAGACTCAGTAAAATGAACAAAGCTCAGTTTTCTAAAATGACTGCTTGCATTATTACCAAAAATAGGAGAACTGAGGGCAGACAAGGAGACATCAGGGATTTGCAGTAATTCTCATAGGACCCTGCAATTTCAAACAAAGATTTCACTAAATTTTTTATTCCATTTTTTAGGATCAAGCCATTAAAAAAAATCCAAACAAACAGAAGTAGGGAAGCTTCAAATCCCAAGGGTACATTTAAATAAAAACAAAGCGGAGAAACATCTATTTTCCTCCTTGAAATTTGTCTTGATTAAAAGGGAAAAAAAAATGCAGTAAGGGAGGAGATACTAACATTATATTCCTAATAGCATTCCAAGGATTTCTATGCTTTTCATATACATTATCTGTAATAGAAAATGTATCTTCTACCAAGGAGATGTTGATACTAGATCCAGAGATTAAGAATTAGGCTATAAGGTTCAAAGAAAAATACTACTGCTTTTCAAAAACTGAAAATATACCTTGATTTAAGAAAATATAATCAATAAAACTGAACTTACAAATTTAACTTAACTTATTTAACTGAACTTACAAATAAATAACATTACTAATAGAATTTTCATTTTTAAAGAAATTCATTCCAGTGAAGTTAATAAATCTAGAATAATCTTTGATTTTTTTAAATTTTAACTTTGTCCTATTTTATAATGTTGGATTTATTGCAAACCCCAAAATTCACTGATATTTGCTGTTCTATATTGAAATCTACTATGTATTGTATTTTTCCTTCTTTCATTTTTCTGTTGTTTTAAGAACTGCAGGGGAAAAAAAATTTACCTTATGAATGAGTCAAATTTCAATTCCTGGGTCTTGGAGATGAAACTAATGCATTTAGCCCTACCACATGAAATACATGTGTGATAAATCTATATATGCTCATAAATCAGGATGTGGCCAATTTGCTAATCATACCTCTATACATTCATACATTCTTTCACCTGAAAAATATTTCCTCTCCCTTTCTTCCTTCTCTATCTTGCTGAATTCCTACTATATTTCAAATCATAGATAATCTGCACTACCTTCCTTAAGCAGCCTCAGAGACCCAGCAGTTTGATTTACATGTTCCTCCCCTGTGCTCCCATTTCATCTTAGGCAGAAGTATTATAAGTGCTGGCTATCTCTCGATCCATCTCTATGCAAATTCCATAAAGGCAGTGACCATAATTAGATTATCTTTTTATACCTGGGACCTAATAGTGCCTGGACCACAGCAGCTACTCAATACTTAATATGCTAGTCAATGAATTAGATATCTATCTGTAACAAGATAAAACCTACTAACAAACCCAATAATCAATCTATGTGTTTATGTGTCAGATTTCACTTTGTGTAGGTAAAAAAGTGAGAATAAAAAAATGATGCAAACTTTCCAAGCCTTTAACAAGCATCGATACTTGAGAAAGTGCAATTGTACTTTTCCAATCTTTGCAAACCTGAAATGCCTTTGAAAGTCTTAAAATTATCATGAATAAAGATACACCTTCCACTCCTAGCCCCCATTATCCTCCACATGTGTTACGGTAAAAACTGGTTGAAACAGGTTGATAGAAGTCAAAATAATTTACATCTAAATGGCAAAGGCAGAAAACGCAATAATAAAAAATTTCAATTGAATGGTAAACCACAATTCGTAAAGAACCATTTCCCCATGGGTAGATTTACTGATACACATCCATGGAATAATAAGCACCAATGTCATCCAAATAAGCCTCAATGTATTTCTTCAGCATAAGTATCTAATTCTTTGTAAAATGACCAAAATAATCAGAATTTACATGTAGAAAAAATTCCGGATCTTGGAGTAATAAAACCCAACAGAGAGGAAGAAGGTATATCACATCTAGAAATTAAATTATTCTCTATACGAAAGATTATATATTTGTATGCTGCTTAGTGGTCAAAAAAGACCAACATGAGCTGTTATTCCACCATCTTATCAGGTATCTTTTATTATATGTTCTACTATTTATATCTGTTCTGTTATTGGGACAAATTTTGCCTATCACCAATTTCCTACACTTTTAATAAACTCTGCCTTTTTTAAAGCTTTCTTAAGACTATTTTGTTAATACTGCTTAATTTTAAATGCATGCAAAAACATTTAAGTATTCTTGCCGGAAAATATAAAAACAGAACTTCTGTAAATTGACCACCCAAGAGACCTGTAACAAAGTGGTCAACATATGGAGGTTGTCAACATAAGGAACTAGGCCTACTGTACTGATACATACATGTGGTGCATGTCCGGACTATGAAAATTATGTCAATTTAAGAAGGTGGTAAATATAGGGAGGAGGTCAACTATGGGGGTTCTACAGTATATATAATCTTGTTACCCACCCAAAAGAAACAAAGTATGCATTTAGTTTAGATTGTTTAGAACACTCTTTAAATGGAGTAGACAATTTCTAGTATTCGTTAACTTAAAGGGAGATTTCCCCCCAAATATAAAGAATAAAGAACAAAATCATGTTTAGAAATAAAAATGGGAAAATCTAAGATTGCTGCATGTTATATAAAATCATGGAAATTTACAAAAACCAAATGGGGAAAATACTGGAGAGACGACTGGAAGTCTCCATAAAGTCCAACTACATGGAGAGCTAACTGCTTGCTGTAAAGTCAGAGTTTGCAGAAGCTAAGGTCCTAACATCTGGGTTATTTTTATATTATTATCTGGGTCACAGTGGCTCCATGAACCTCACAAGATCCTAATCCTTATGGATGTCCAACCTGCGGCCCACAGGCTACACGTGGATTATATGTGAGGACTGTTTATCAGTGGTGTCAAATAACATGGAAAATATGCAGGGACTTTTTTTTTTGCTCATCAGCTTTCGTTAGTGTTTGTGTATTTAATGTGTGACCCACGACAACTCTTCTTCCAATGTGCAGAGAGAAGAAAAAAGCTGAACACCACTGCTAGCAATGTAGAGGAAACAATCTAAATCTAGAGATGGTAAATGTTTATCATCCTCATTTCGAGATTGTGCCTGAAGCCAAAAACCTTCGTATAGAAAAATGCCAAATCTTTATTAAATACTAAGCAGAGAAGAAAACACAAAATACAACACCAACCTTCAATTTTTATTTAGTTTTGTTTTTAATTTCTCTCTTCCTTTAATTTTTTTTCAAACATAAATTTATGTCCCACATCAACATAACTTGGGCCTCACAGTCAACAAATCATCATCATCATCATCCACATTTAAAGATACGTGATGAAGAGCTAAGAATTTCAATAAGCAATTTCTCTTAAAAACACTAGTCCTCTAACGCCATAGCCATTAAACTACTCATATTCTTTCTTTATTATGAGTATAAGCAAGAATTTATCTCCAAGACTACTGAGATTTCTGTGGAGTTGGAACAGTCATTTTAATAGAAACAGCCCAAATCACCAACATACAGTGAAGACCTGTAAATGCTCAAGTGCGTTCTATCTGCTCATTCAATTGTTGCTAGAATGACAAAGATAATTTTGCATACATTAAGTGACCACACTGGAATTTTAACTTCCCATGTTTTTGTGTCTTCAAGCTAGATAAGGGAACTCTAGATTTCTCCATTTGCAGCAACATCTGATTTAGCAAACCTTTTATAAAAGTTTTCTGTAGAGGCCAAGATTTCTCTTGCTCCAGTTTCGATTTGGAGTTCTCAGAAAATCAAAAGAAACAGCATAAATCCAATATATTAAATTAAAAATTGGGGGGTAAATACTGTAAAGGGCGTTAGCTTTCTTGAGCGCAATGCTTCCCCCATTTTCATAAATAAGTCAAAATCTCCTAGAGGGATTTAAAATAAAAAGCAGATGCCCTGACCTACCTCACATCCATCTGATATGCTGACACTCTTCCTGTCTGAGGACCTAAGGGAGTTCCAGGAGAAGGCTGATTCTGGAGCTGGGTAATATCTAAATAATGTTTACTCCACCTAGCTTCCACCCAGCTATGTGTGACACCAAGTACATGCTAAGTACTTGGGAAATGTTTGCCAGACCAAACTGCTAAAGGTGCAGACCTAGTAGTTTTCCATCTCCCTCCAAGAGAATGATAAACAAGTCTTTAGTTTCCCACAAAACAAAAAGAAAATCTGTAAAACAACAGTTTATTCTAGCCTTTTAAGGTCAGGATGACCTGGCAGAGGAGGTACTTTAATCTCTTTTAGCACTCTTAAAATTCTCTCCTCAATAAAAATTCATTCCACTTTGGGGACGTGGGAGTGACACTCATGTTGAAAGAGAGGGATTTACAAAGGGAGTTTCACTTGTTACACCACCACAGGCCCAGTGGGAATGTCCTTCCCACCATCACCTCATCGCATTAACAGGATTAAGGAAAACCAGTATTAAAGCAAGTAACTCTCAGTTCAAGCAAAGGGACAAAGGGTTTAGCAAATGTGGTTATTAGTGCAGTGCTGGTGGTTAAATAACATTTCCCCTCCTCCCCACTAATGCACACATTACCTCACTGAAAAAATTAAACCAAGGCATTGTAATCATTTTGGCTATAAGCCTAAATATATGTTATCACAGAAAGCCTCAAATACTCTAAGTTTTATATAAAAACCATCAAGTGAATCTAGTATCCTCTCCTCCATCCAATGTAATATGGCTTTAAAATTGTTAAATAGAACAACTTCATAAATGTGAGTATGGTGAGCTTCAGTATGTGCCAATGCACTTCCACAGAAAATAATCCTAAAGCAGCAATCTTCACAGACACAACCCTTTATTCTCAAGGAATAACACTAATAATGTGAATTTCAAAAATTAGCCAGCCATGGGCGGCGCCTGTGGCTCAACGGGTAGGGCGCCGGTCCCATATGCTGGAGGTGGCGGGTTCAAGCCCAGCCCCGGCCAAAAATAAAAAAAAAAAAAAAAAATTAGCCAGCCATATCCTAAACGAGCTGGCAGATCAGTGCACTACAAGCGAAACGACAGTAACAGGCACCTACTCTACCCAAAGATGAGCTGGTATTGACTTGGCCTCAGGAAGAAAAACCAAGGCATCATACAACACTCCACAGGACGCGGTTAGATCCCAGCTCCTGACTGACAGGGGCATCAGACAGCACTCCATAGGATGCACTGAGGGTTAGATCCCAGCTCCTGACTGGCAGGGGCATCATACAACACTCCACAGGATGCAACTAGAGTTAGATCCCAGCTCCTGACTGGCAGGGGCATCGGACAGCACCCCACAGGATGCACTGAGGGTTAGATCCTGACTGGCAGGGGCATCAGACAGCACCCCATAGGATGCACTGAGGGTTAGATCCCAGCTCCTGACTGGCAGGGGCATCAGACAGCACCCCAAGATATGCACTAAGGGTTAGATCCCAGTTCCTGATTGGCAGGAGTTTTCAGCAGATTTCCATATATGTTCCCCCACCCAAACCTATAAGCATGCCAGGACTTATGTGAACACCATGGCCAAACATATCATAAAGTCATCTTACAACCCCCAATTTCTCAGCCCTGAGCAGGCTGACCATACACAGAGCTGCTGGCCAAAGACAATGCTATAGTAAAAGTTACCTTCAGAGTTTACAAAGATTTTCAAACAACCAACCAAACCTATGAGGCATGCATGTTAGCATCAATTCACAAAAGAAGAAACTGTAATTCAAAGACAAAAAGAGATCTGCCCAAAGTCTTACAAATCAAGGTGTCTGAGTCAGAACCAGAACACAAGTCTTTTACCTAGTAATCTGGTTTTCCTTTTACTCACTCCATCTGTAGAGATGCAGTTAGAAAAACCTGATATCCACCTTAACCTACAAACTTCCATAATACACATTTGTAGCTATTATATTCTTGAAGAGATATTTACCCACTTACCAGCTATGTGCATAAACATGTCCACCAAAGATCACCTAATGACCAAATGCTCACCAAAAACAAAGCCAGGACTGAATCCTGGGTAAGCAGGGTCACCAGAGCTGCATCAGACCACCCTTCACACACACACTTAGGACTGACTCCATCCGTCTCTATCGCCCCACCTTCACACAACGACGACAACAAAAAGCCCATTTTGAGAACTTCTCAACTCTAGGATTCAATATGCTGCTATGTATTATTCCTCTGGGGGGCGGAAATGAAAACAAAAACAAAAAAGCTACCCTGTAAGGTAAAAGAATGGCTGAAATTCTTCAGAGTTTTTTCTTTGTAAAATTATAACTTCTCACTACTAGGGTAGCATTACAGAAGCAAAAAGAAATTGTGGTGTTAAAGATAGAACCAGTTTATATGAATGATCATGTAAGATTTTACTCTTAAAAACCGGTGACCCTACAAAAAAGTAGGCAACTCATCATTATTTTATCAAAGTACCCATAATTTACTTGATTAGAAATGAATCCCTCCAAAGAATGCATCTGCAGTTAACTTAGTAAAAACTGTACCAATGAACAGGAAGAGCATGATCTGCTACTCAGAGAAGGTGGGTAGTAACTAATTCAGTAAACCAAAAATACTATAGGAGATAGACTGTTTTCTTATCTGGTCCGCTTCTCTCCAAGTACAGAAATCAATTGAGAGGAGAGAAGACAAAAAAAATCACCCTCCCAAACCAAGACATAAACGATGCAAACACAAACCCTTTATATTGTCAGGTCTCAACTGAGGAAACCTCAGACAGCTCACAGCACTGTCTTTTCCACAAAGTTAAGAACACCAGACTCTTACTTCCAAAATCAAAAGCATACATTTTATTACTACAGTGTGGTATACTACCCCATGAAATACCACCTTACTTCACATTCACACCAATAAAAACTACAGAAAATAATGGCATGTTAAATAAAATAGATCTCTCTTCTGTTTTCCTTATGACATTTTTTAAAAGGTTATCTGACACACAGAACCATGGACCTTGAAATGGGAGATGAATTAAAATAGAATTTTAAACTATGATAAGTCTATAATAAAAAATATACTCCATGGGGCGGCGCCTGTGGCTAAAGGAGTAGGGCGCTGGTCCCATATGCCGGAGGTGGCGGGTTCAAACCCAGCCCCAGCCAAAAAAAAAAAAAAAAAGAATATACTCTATGTATACTATAAATACCATCAAAATTCAGGACATTTGATTATAGAAATATAAGAAGAAAATGAATTTTTGAAAAGTCTCATCCAAAAAGAAAACCAAATGACTATAATCAGGAAAGAAAGGAAATGGGCAACTTCTTTCTGTGCATCTAAGCCCCACTTCTGAAACAACAGCTGTCTTTGCTCAGCTGGAGGAAAACCACAGGACTTGGAATAATTCACTTAATGTACTATCCCTCCTTATGCTAAAATGGCACTGCTGACTCACCCTCAGTAAGACATGGGCTTGGTTTAACCTGTTTTTCCAGTAACAGTAATGAACTGAGCTTCTCTAATATTAAAATGATTTGCATCCCCACAACTGAAAAAAAAACACTCAGAAACACCTACATACATAGTATACATGTCCCTGTGTAGGCAGAGTTCTATCCCTCTTTCTAATGTGCTCTCCAGAGCCTCTCCATAAATGATGAGCAGTGTTATTCCTTTCTACTTCATGACAAAAACGGAAATGCTACTACTTATCAAAACAATCTTTCACTGTATTTTCTCAGAATATCATTATCTTAGTTAACCCTCAGTTTTGGGCTCCCAAAGTCTGAAGTCAAATGAAATGTCTAACTTACTTTCCTTACTCTTAGTTACATGTCATGCTCAAATTTGCGTGATAGAATGGGTTGCACAAAGCCCACAACAATTCCACAACCGTTGCATGCTACCAGTATCATCCAACATGGTCCCATAGGAAAGCCTGGTAGATTCCCAATTCCATTGCTCTTTCATGTCTGGCTTGCTCTCTAGTTAGGGCTGAAATATTTAAAAGAAAAAAAAAATCAGCAACCTAAAGGTCAAGCCCTACCTCTAGATTATGAATCAGGCCAATCACTATAACAGTGGAATAGAAAGGCTTAATGACATCAAACAAGGGTTTTACTTATAGCAATACAGACCACAGAAGGAAAGGTTATTAATTCTCCTTATAGCAAAAAGAGTGTATCTTTCTCAAGGACAGATTCCATCTATTTCACACACATCTTTTAATTCACATACATCAGCTATCACAGGACAGTTTTGTTTTTTTTAATTAAATCGTAACTGTGTATATAATGCAATCATGGGGTACAATGTGTTGGGTTTATTATATACCATTTGAAATATTTTCATCAAACTGGTTAACATAGCCTTCATCGCACTTTCCTAGTTATTGTGTTAAGACATTTATATTCTATACTTAGTAAATTTAACATGTTCCTTTGTAAAATGCACCATAGGTGTGATACCACAAATTATCCTTCCTCCACCCAACCTGCCCCCTCCTCCCTTCCTTCCCTCTTTCCCTTTATTCTTGGGCTATAGTTGTGTTCTACCTTTCATAGGAAAGCTATAAATTGGTTTCATAGTAGGGCTGAGTACATTGGAAACTTTTTCTTCCATTCTTGAGATACTTTGCTAAGAAGAATAAATTCTAGCTCCATCCATGTAAACATGAAAGAGGTAAAGTCTCCATCTTTTTTAAGGCTACATAACATTCCATAGTGTACATATACCACAATTTATTAATCCATTCATGGGTTGATGGGCACTTGGGCTACTTCCATGACTTAGGAATTATGAACTAGGATGCAATAAACATTCTGGTGCAAAATATTTGTCATAAAGTGATTTTTGGTCTTCTAGATATATACCTAGTAAAGGAATTGAAGGATCAAATGGCAAGGTCTATTTTTAGATCTCTAAGTGATCTCCAAACATCGTTCCAAAATGAGCATATTAGTTTGCATTCCCACCAGCAGGGCACAAGTGTTCCCTTTTCTCCACATCCACACCAATACCTCTGGTTTTTACTGGAGTTAGACAATATCTCAAAGTGGTTTTGATTTACATTTCTCTGATGATGAGAGATGATGATGAGCATTTTTTCATATGTCTGTAGGCCATGTGCCTGTCTTCTTCAGAGTAGTTTCTCTTCAAGTCCCTTGCCCAGACTGCGATGGGATCACTTGTTCTTTTCTTGCTTATACATTTGAGTTCTCTGTGGATTCTGGTTATTAAACCTTTGTCAGAGACATAACCTGCAAAAATCTTCTCCCATCCCGAGGGCTGTCTGCTTGCTTTACTTACTGTGTTTTGGCTGTGCAGAAGCTTTTTAGTTTGATCAGATCCCAATAATGTATTTTTGGTGTTGCTTCAATTGCTAGGGGGTCTTCCTCATAAAATATTCACCCAAGCAGATTTCTTCAAGTGTTTTCCCTGCACTTTCTTCTAGTATTTTTATAGTTTCATGTCTTAAGTTTAAATCTTTAATTCAGTGAGAGTCTATCTTAGTTAATGGTGAAAGATGTGGGTCCAGTTTCAGTCTTCTACAGGTCGCCATCCAGTTCACCCAGCACCATTTGTTAAATAGGGAATCTTTTCCCCGCTGAATGTTTTTAATTGGCTTATCAAAGATCAAATAACAGTAAGTAGCTGGGTTCATCTCTTGGTTCTCTATTCTGTTCCATACATCTACCTCTCTGTTTTTGTGCCACTAACATGCAGTTTTGATCATTATCAATTTATAGTATAATCTGAGGTCTGGTAGCATGATGCCTCCTGCTTTGTTTTGATTTCTGAGCAATGTCTTGGCCATTCAAGGTTTTTTCTGATTCCATATAAAACGAAGCATTATTTTTTCTAGATCTTTAAAGTATGACAGTGGAGCTTTAATAGGGATTGCATCAAAATTGTATATTGCTTTGGGTAATATGGACATTTTAACAATGTTGATTCTTCCCAGCCATGAGCTGGGTATGTTTTTCCATCTGTTAACATCTTCAGCTATTTATTTATTTATTTTTTTTGTAGAGACAGAGGAGTCTCACTGTACCGCCCTTGGGTAGAGTGCTGTGGCATCACACGGCTCACAGCAACCTCCATCTCCTGGGCTTATGCGATTCTCTTGCCTCAGCCTCCCGAGCAGCTGGGACCACAGGCGCCCACCACAACGCCCGGCTATTTTTTTGTTGCAGTTTGGCAACGGGGCTGGGCTTGAACCCGCCACCCTCAGCATATGGGGCCGGTGCCCTACTCACTGAGCCACAGGTGCCGCCCCATCTTCAGCTATTTCTTTTCTTAGAGTTTCATAGTTCTCTTTATAGAGATCTTTCACATTCTTTGTTAGGTAAACTCCCAAATATTTCATCTTCTTTGGCACTACTGTGAACAGAACAGAGTCCTTGACTGTTTTTTCAGCTGACTATTGTTGGTAGATATAAAGGCTACAGATTTACAAGTGTTGATTTTGTAACCTGAGACGCTGCTGTATTCCTTTATCACTTGTAAGAGTTTTGTAGTACAGTCCCTGGTGTTTTCCAGATATACAATCATATCGTCCGCAAAGAGTGAAAGTTTGATCTCCTCTGACCCTATATGGATACCACTGATCACCTTACAAAAACTCAGGCCAGATATCTGCTGCATACAAGAAACTCATCTTACCTTAAAAGATAAAGATACAGTCAGGGTGAAGGGATGGTTATTTATATTTCAGGCAAATGGAAATCAGAAAAAAGCAGGTGTTGCAATTCTATTTGCAGATACAACAGGCTTTAAACCAACAAAAGTAATGAAAGATAAGGATGGTCACTTCATATTTGTTAAGAGTTAACACTCAACATGATAAGATTTCAATTATTAACATTTATGCACCCAAACAGACTGCACCTCAATTTATAAGAGAGATTCTAACAGACATGAGCAACTTGATTTCCTCCAGCACCATAATAGTCTGAGATTTTAACACTCCTTTGGCAGTGCTGGATAGATCCTCCAATAAAAAACTCAGCAAAGAAATTTTAGACTTAAACTTAACCATTCAACAATTGGATTTAACAGACATCTACAGAACATTTCATCCTAACAAACTTGAATACACATTCTTCTCATCAGCCCATGGAACATCCTCCAAAATTGATCACATCTTGGGTCACAGATGTCTAACCTCAGCAAATTTAAAAGAATAGAAATTATTCCTTGCATCTTCTCGGACCATAATGGAATAAAAGTTGAACTCAGTAAGGACAGGAATCTGAATACTAAATAACCTTATGCTGAAGGATAGCTGAGTCACAGACAAGATTAAGAAGAAAATTATCAAATTTTGGAACAAAATGATAATAAAGACGAATTATTAGAACCTCTGGGATACCACAAAGGCAGTCCTAAGAGGGAAATTTATAGCATTGCAAGCCTTCCTCAAGAGAAGGGAAAGAGAGGAAGTTAACAACTTAATGGGACATCTCAAGCAACTGGAAAAGGAAGAAAACTCCAATACCCAACCCAGCAGAAGAAAAGAAATAACCAAAATTAGAGCAGAATTAAATGAAATTGAAAACAAAAGGATTATATAACAGATCAATAAATCAAAAAGTTGGTTTTTTGAAAAGGTCAATAAAATAGATAAACCTTTGGCTAACCTAACCAGGAAAAAAAAAAAAAAAGAATAAAATCTCTAATCTCATCAATCAGAAATGGCAAAGATGAAATAACAATAGGCTCCTCAGAAATTCAAAAAATCCTTAATGAATACTACAAGAAAGTCTATTCTCAGAAATATGAAAATTTGAAGGAATTAGACCAATTCTTAGAAGTGCAACACCTTCCTAGACTTACACAGAATAAAGTGGAAACGTTGAACAGGCCTATATCAAGTTCTGAAATAGCATCAACTATACAAAATCTCCCTAAAAAGAAAAGCCCAGGACCAGATGGCTTCACATCAGAATTCTACCAAACCTTTTAAAAGGAACTAGAATCTGTATTACTCAACCTTTTCCAAAATATTGAAAAAGAAGGAATACTACCCAACACATTCTATGAAGCAAACATCACCTTGATCCCCAAACCAGGAAAAGACCCAACAAGAAAATAAAATTATAGACCAGTATCACTAATGAATATTGATGCAAAAACATTCAACAAGATCCTACCAAACAGAATCCAGCAATACATCCAACAAATTATATACCGTGACCAAATGAGTTTTATCCCAGGGTCTCAAGGCTGGTTCAATATACATAAATCTATAAATATAATTCATCACATAAACAAAATAAAAAACAAAGACCATATGATTCTCTCAATTGATGCAGAAAAAGCTTTTGATAATGTCCAGCATCCCTTCATGATCAGAACACTTAAGAAAATTGGTATAGAAGAAACATTTCTTAAACTGATAGAGGCCATCTACAGCAAACCCACAGCCAATATCGTACTGAATGGAGTTAAATTGAAATCGTTTCCACTCAGATCAGGAACCAAGCAAAGTTGCCCATTGTCTCCACTGCTTTTCAACATTGTAATGGAAATCTTAACCATCGCTATCAGGCAAGAAAAGGACAGCTATTTAATTTAAAACTTCAATTCAAAAATCACTTTGCAAAGGGACATTAGAAATATTGGGAGTATGCTGGGACACAGTGGCTGAAGCCTGTAATCCTAGCACTCCAAGAGGCAGAGACAGGTGAATTACCTTCAGCTCAAGAGTTCCAGACCAGCCTGAGCAAGAGCAAGACCCCATCTCTAAAACTAGCCGGGCGTTGGTGCTCGCTTCAGCAGCACATATACTAAAATTGAACGATACAGAGAAGATTAACATGGCCCCTATGCAAGGATGACACACAAATTCGTGAAGCGTTCCACATTTAAAAAAAAAAAAAAAAACTAGCTGGGCATTGTGGCAGACACCTGTAGTCCCAGCTACTCAGGAGGTTGAAGCAAGAGGATCACCTGTGCCTAAGAGTTTGAGGTTTCTGTGAGCTATGATGCCCTGGCACTCTACCGAGGGCAACAAAATGAGCCTCTGTCTCAAAAAAAAAAAAAAAAGAAATATTGGGAGTAAAAGATAACCTACTAACAAAAGAACTAATAGATTTGACTGGACCAGTAGTCTGAAAAATAAGATATGCGTACCCTAGAGATGGGGGAAGTACAAGACCATCCCTAGAGTATTGGAAGACATCTTTACACATCCGCATATTCACAATGTAAAAAAAAAATTATGCTTTACTGAGAGTTACTGTATGTGTGTATGATTCAATAGTTGTGAGTTTATATAATTTATAACTTATAAATATTTATGAAGAGGAAGGGTGTATGCTCAAAAGCGTCAAAAGTGTTTTTCTTGGGGCATACATTTTTTTAGGTTTGGACGGTCTTGCTTTATCCCTCTATATTTCACAGAGTAGGATATATTACATATACCCCCAAGGGTACATAATATGCTGGAAAAATGCTAAAAAACAGGATAAACCTGACCTGACATCTTCCTGGCATCCCATCTGCACACATCTCTATGGTAAGTGGTATTCATTCTTCTCTGAGACACCTTGGTGAACATGTCTTAGGATGAAAGAGGCCACAAAATGATGGCCTGGGTTCTGGGTTTCATGCCGGCTCTCTGTCATCTTACCATTTGACCATGGGCCCACCACTTCACTCTTCCAGGCCTCCTGGGCTCCTTCCTACTAGTATTTTGTTACTGACATGTTAAGTTTTTCATCCCACCCTCCCCTGCTTCCTGCCCTGGTACATCATTCTTCCAACTAGAACATCCTAGCCACCCGGCTCAACCAAGCTCAGCCTCCCTTCCCCATCTCTGATGAGGTCTGGACTTTGCATTCCTTCAGTCTCCATGGACTGAATAGCTGTACAATGCTAACGGGCACTTGCTGGAAGTACTTTCAGGTCACTTCCAGGGTCCCCCCCAGTTACTTCTAGATAGTCTGGAAGCTCCTATGGGTTAAGTGCCTAGGGCAACATTATGCATGAAAGACCAAAATCTGCCATCACATAATCATGATGACAGTCCCTAGCCCTGTCCTTGACCCAATCAGCAATTCAATAATTTGGGGGGAAAATTAACAGAAGGCAAAATTATCCACATAATTTTATATTATGAAGATATATTATCTAGCAAAAGAAAATAACGTTGAGACCATCCCCAGGTAAACCAGGCTATGAGAAAAATAGTTCTGGATTCAGCAGGAACAAAATGAGGAACTGAAGACAGCACAGAGAAGTGCTGACTCACGCTGGTAGAATGCCCCTCTCACTCAAAGCAGCGGAGTCCACATCCCAGGCATGACCAACCCGTCAAAATAATTAGTAATGAAACAAGCTAGGATATGAAATGCACTTGCAGCCTAGCACTGTTAGTTAATATTATTACCCTCATTCCATCAAGTATACCAGAACTAACAGGAGAAATGATGTATCTTTATCTGCAAATGTTGGGGGCTCCAGGGCAGAATTTTCACCTACCCAAAGCAGGCTGAGATTTGGCTTCCCTTTTCAGGTTTTGTCAACATCCCTAAAGGTTCTATAACATACTTCCCATCAGGGCAGTGGTTCTCAACCTTCCTAATGCCACAGCCCTTTAATACAGTTCCTCTGGGTCGCAACCCACAGGTTGAAAACCACTGCATCAGGAGGAAAGGTAAGATTCAATTCCCAAGCCTTATGGTGCTCTTCTAAGCAAGTAGTATGGTGTAAGGGATAAATTAGTAGAGCTGGGGCTTTGACAAAGTTAGATATCTTGTCTTTTTCCTACCGATGACTATTTTTGCACTCTTAAAAAACGATATACTTGGCTCGAGGCCCGTAGCACAGTGGTTACGGCATTGGCCACATACTCCAAGACTGATGGGTTTGAACCTGCCCTGGCCCAGCTAAACAACAATGACAACTGCAACAAAAAAAATAGCCGGGTGTTGTGGTGGGCACCTATAGTCCTAGCTACTTGGGAGGCTGAGGCAAGAGAATCAAGAGTTTGAGGTTGCTGTGAGCTGTGACACCACAGCACTCTACCAAGGGCGGCATAATGAGACTCTGTCTCAAAAAAAAAAGAAAAAAATGATATACTTTTGAAGCCCTAAATATTCTAATCTGTTAAAAAAAAAATTATTAGGTAACCTATGGTCCCATAGTCAACAAAGCACTAGTTTAGAACCATATTTTACTGTGACCTATAGTAAAAAATAGATCTTATACCAGAACTCGATATTCACAAATTTATGTACATAGCAAAAACAAAAATTTCAAGAAACACTGTTTATCCTTACTCTGTGATATTCTCTATTCTACTCTTTTTTTTCCCTAAGAATGTCTGAAACCTCCCCATTTGGTTTCATAACCACTAGTGGTCACATTCTGCAGTTTTAGAAACACTGAACTACAGCGTTCAGTAAGAAATGTGGCTCTGCAGTCAGACTCAGCACCACCATTAATTAGCTGCACGGTCTTGGGTGAGCTACCCAGAGTTCATCATCTTTTAAACTGAGATTCAAGTGCTAGGGTTTTCTGAGGGTTAAATAAGATAATGCATGTAAAGCATTTAACTTGACAAAATAAGCCCTCAAAATGTTATGGTGATGAGCAATAATATCGATATCATTATGAGTAAGTTCAAAGACTCTTAAAAAAAAGGCAAAATAAATGAAAAGTGGCTAAAAGAAAGGAGCAGGCTCACCTGTAAGCATCCATAACCAGCAGGACTGATAACCGGTTAACCCAGACCTGGGTGGGATATGCTCATGGAAGTTCCACACAGGGTTTTGTCTGCTTTCTTCACAATATTCCCTAGCAACTACAGCAGTGTCCATCATTTCTTTGTTGAAGAAATTAATACATCCAGAGGTCACCTCTATGCACTGGAAGAGCTGTGAAGAGACCCCTGCCAAGCACGCATAGCACCCCCTGTCTAAAAATTCAAACACCTTGAGGTGCTCTAAGCTAGTGGTTCTCAAAGTGTACTTCCCAAAATAGCTGCAGCATTACCAGGGAGCCTGTCAGAAATGCAAATTTCCACATCCCACTCCAGGCCTATCATATCAGAAATTCTGGGGGTTGGCCCAGTAATCTGTGTTCTATTAGGCCCTTTAAAACTTAATTCACACTCAAGTTTGAAAAACACTATTATAAACCTTGATGATTTAGGAACCAAAAGCCATCTCCAGGAGCTACATGTATAACCAAGAGACTCCCACAATGTTTACTGGTCCCAGGAACTAGTTGCTCATGTAGTTCAACCCAGACTCTTCAGAGTTAGCTGCAACGTCCAGGAACATACCCAGTAACTGCTTCTCCTTAGCTTACCAACTAAGCTAGGCAAAAGAGACCCTCTAAAGCAACTACTCTAATATTCAACACAAGGCCTGACTCCGAAAGGAAGGCAAAACCTATGTGTTAAGTGATGTTTTATTTAATCACATTTCCTGAGTTCACAATGTCCATTCCAGGACTTCTAGAATACGGGCTCAGGGTGCTTCCTCAAACTTCACATTAGACCTCAAAAAATGAACTGGGTCCCCTAGCCAATCTGCACACAGGAATCTTGCACCTAAGTTACAATGGCACTGCTCTACCAAAGCTCACCTTGTGTTTGATCATTTGCTAAAATAATGAGACCTTATTAAGCATTCATTTTGTGCACAGATACGCGCTTCAGAAAAAGATAAGCAGATAACTAAAACTCCAAAGTTAAGGTTGGTTATGTGTGGATAAATCAAATAATACATACTTGTATCCCCAGATTGAGCCTACCTCTGCAAAAGCCATGGAAAAAGCTTGGTAATTTCTATTAAACCTTAATTTCCCAAAAGGCACCTTAGTCAGAAGCTCTGCATTGCCACCAAGTCACAGTCAGACACAAGATATAGGAAAAAAAAAAAACGGTTTTTATCAAATGACAGGAAAACATAACTATCTTCTTATAACTCTAGAAAGGATTTCTAAGCATACTTTCTTTCCGAGGATAAAGGAATACCTACCTTTAAAACAGAAGAGTCCATATATCTGCCAATACAATAATGATCCAGTTATACACCAAGAAGCAGACAGAAGATGTGGCTTTGGTGCTCCCAGCTAGCCCTAAGATCTGTAGTGAGACACTGCATTAGGCCTGACAGGGCCTCTGCCTCATCTCTGCAAGTGAACACATGGCCTTGTCTCCATAAAAGATACAATGCACATGGAAGCGTTTTGTGACTATTACATACGAATTTATCTCTGTGAACTGATTTCTTCCCTCCCACTCAGTGACTAAAATGTTTTATGTTAGAAAGTACCATATATGTGGTTAAAAACAGTTTTGACAAAAGTATAAACTAAAGAAGATACTGGACTCGGCGCCTGTGGCTCAAGCGGCTAAGGCACCAGCCACATACACCTGAGCTGCTGGGTTTGAATCCAGCCCAGACCTGCCAAACAACAATGACGGCTGCAACCAAAATATAGCGAGGCGTTGTGGCAGGCACCTGTAGTCCCAGCAACTTGGGAGGCGGAGGCAGGAGAACTGCTCGAGCCCAGGAGTTGGAGGTTGCTATGAGCTGTGATGCCACAGCACTCTACCCAGGGTGACAGCTTGAGGCTCTGTCTCAAAAAAATAAAATAAATAAAAATAAATAAATAAATAAAAAAGAAACTGAATATTTACATACACATAAGACAATATAAAGCCACAGAAGGCTTTAAGTGACAAAAGAGTTAGAAAAATGACCCACATTGGCCCCTCCTGGTTTGGGCAGGGATTTGAGCAGGAAAGACATGGTATTTAAGAAGAAAATTCGTTAAAAAAAAAAAGTAAATTGAATTCTTTCAAAACTTCACAAAAGATTAGAAGACATTTGGGAACAAAGGATGCAGAGGACTGTTTTTGTCAGATCTGACTTATCCTGTGCTGTGGGTATACTGTCTTTTCATGTGGCCTCAAAGAAATAGTTTAGCCATTATTGTTGATAATGATGAGCAGATGCTGATGGGATGACTACACATCAACAGTTCTCAGACTCAGGTCTTGTGCAATTGGGTGTGTCGATCTATGTCACTCCACAGATGGTTATTAAACTAGTTACAACTTCCCTAAGTCTTTTCACTAGACCTATGCAGCATTCTGGGCAGCTATTCTCTGCCAATTGAGAATAGGCACTATTATGAAAAAAGTTTTCAAAACCGTCATTCCAAAATCTATTACTCCTCCCAACATAAGCACACGTTCTCACTCTCAAGTCAGAGATGTTGAACTTTTAATTTAGATATGCCCCTTTTCAAATTTAAAATTTTATCAAAACCATATATATTTCTTTACTACAGTGAACGTAACAAATCTATTCATTTCAACCTGTCTTGAAATAAAAAAAAATAACATACTCCCAATATTCTATTAAGAAAATTACATCCATTTAGAGGCTGAGGCAGGTAGACTACCTGAGCTCAGGAGTTCAAGATCAGCCTGACCTAGAACGAGACCCCATCTCTAAAAATAGCCCAGCATTGTAGCGGACACCTGTAGTCTCAGCTACACTGGAAGCTGAGGCAAGAGGATCATGCAAGCCCAAGAGTCGGAGGTTGCTGTGAGTGTTGAACTCTACTGAGCGCAACAAAGTGAGACTGTCTCAAAAAAAAAGAAGGCAGAAGGCTCCCTTAAACAAAAGCCCAACTTGTGAAATGATGCACCACTGAGGAAAGGCAAGCACAGTTTCACGTATTAACAGACTAAACAAGGCAGGGGCTCTTGTATAAGTTATCAGCCTCAGAATTAGTAAGCTAAACTAAAGTGTAATATGTGAGTCTGCTCATTTTTCTTTCTTTCCCCATGAACATTGGCAGAATTAAAATTTCAGCCATCATGCATTTTCTTCCCTGAAATATATCAGTTACAGTTCCCACAGAGGCTCAATACTCATTTCCTTATGGGTGTATGTGTAAAACTACCATAACAAAACATTTTCTATTTCCTCATTTTGATTAAAAGAAGAAATGCTAAACTGCACTTACATAAGTGACAGCGCAATACTGACATGCCCATATGCATACAGGATTTGTATTCTTTTTGAATTTAACATTATAATGATTAAGGGGAGAAATGTCAACAACTAGGAAATAAAATTACATCAAAAGTGTACACAGTACAAGCTTTTCTTGAGAAATTTTAGGGAAGCTTTAGGAAATAATAAAATAACTTCAGCCTACTCAGGAAGGACTAAGACTCAGCCATTAAAAAAATGGCTGAGGAAAAACACTGAGAAATAGACATCAGAAAATACAAAATACCTATAAATGAACATGGCAGTATGGACCCACTGGCAGGGCATATGAAAGGTGTGATAGGTTAAGCAGAGTCAGCCCAGTTCTGCCTATCTCATTTTGGATCAACACCCTGTCTAGGTAATGGGGAAAAGTGATTAATAAACCAGGCACAGAACGCTTTAAGAAAAGCCAACTGGGGTGGCGCCTATGGCTCAGTGAGTAGGGTGCCAGCCCCATATACCGAGGGTGGTGGGTTCGAACCCAGCCCCAGCCAAACTGCAACAAAAAAATAGCCGGGCGTTCTGGTGGGCACCTGTAGTCCCAGCTACTTGGAGGCTGAGGCAAGAGAATTGCGTAGGCCAAGGAGGAGTTAAGAGGTTGCTGTGAACTGTGATGCTACAGCACTCCACTGAGGGCAATAAAGTGAGACTTTGTGTCTAAAAAAAAAAAAGAAAAGCCAACTGACCCATCTGGGAAAGAGTCCTCAAATTCTGCTTCATGACTGTCATGCTCTGACAATGCTTACCAAAAAGAAATAAGAGAATCCTTCTATATCATGAGGCACAGAATTCAGATTTAGGGACATTATGGAGGAAGTAATGAAGTATAATGAAATAAGAAACACCTCGGAAATCAGAATCTGGGTTCTAGCCCTGGCTTTGCCATATACTAACCATGTGATCTAGAGGAATTCCCTGAAACTATTTGAGACTATTTATTCTCATCTGTACAACTAAAATACAGTTGAATTCTGCTAAGCACCCCTCCACCCTTAGCAGAGTTCATCTGTGGCTCAATTAAGATCACGTCTACTGGCTGAGCACGGTAGCTTCTGCCTGTAATCCTAGCACTCTGGGAGGTTAAGGTGGGTGGATTGCCTGAGCTCAGGAGTTCCAGACCAGCCTGAGCAAGAGTTAGACCCATGTCTACTAAAAATAGAAAAACTAACCAGGCATTGTGGCAGGCACCTATAGTCCCAGCTACTCTGAGGCAAGAAGATTGCTTGAGCCCAAGAGTTTGAGGTTGCTGTGAGTTATGACGCCACGGCACTGTACCAGGGTGACGGAGAGAGACTCTGTCTCAAAAAAAAAAAAAAAAAATCATGCCTCCTAAGGTATTATACTTACAACATAGTAAGCATTATTAAGCATAAAATATTTCCAGTCCAAACTTCTGTGAATCAGAAAATCCTCACCATCTGACAACATAATTCAAATGCACATACATCTGTATTATCCTGAGGGCTCTTCCCCCAGCACAAATGGGAGTGAGAGGTGTAAGTATGTTAGGTCAGAATATCTACATTGAACAACTTTTTAGAAACAATTAAAAACAATTTCCACACAACAATTTCTACACTGGCTTTGTTACTCAGTGATTCAGCCATGCTCAGGAATTACAAGCAAGTGCAATAATCTCCTCGACCTCCCTTAGCCTCCTGTGGCCCAGCAATCTGACATAGGCCACTTCACATGCCTGATTAGATAAGCTTCCCCAAAGCCAAAAACCAACTACTTCTAACATTACAAAATTAATTTCCATGAAGACTCAAGAGTGAAAGAGGGAAACAAATAATGCAAGGAAATAGGCTCCTAATTATTGGAGAGTCTTCAGCTTTATTTCCAAATCCTTATTTTTTTTCTATGAACCAACAGCTTCCGAGATGAAAAGGGCCAGACACTGCAAACTAAGAATTATGAAAAGAGTTAGAAAAGCTTTTTAATCACACTGAGTTAATCTACAAACTTGAAATTACTAGACAATAGCGCTTTAGGCCGTTCTTTACGTGATCTATAATCTTGCCTTGGTAATGCAGCCAAGCCCAAACGTATTCCCTGCCTGTACCCTCCAAAGAGGGAATTGCCATGAGACTAATGAAGTTTAAGTTTAGGGGACACTTAGGTGTCTATTTCATACTCAGAACCATGCAGGCACAATTAAATGTGTTATTTTCAATATTTAAAAACAATCCTGCAAGTTAGATGTTACTGTTTCCATCATATCATATAAATAAGGGGACTGAGACTTACAGAAATTAAATGGCTTGTCCAATATCATTAGCTATTACAAGTCAAAGCCAGGTATGTCTGATCCCCAAACTCACCAGCTACGCTAAAGTAAAAATCAAAATGTAGCGAGAAAGGGCATCTAAAATTCATTCTGAGATATAATTAAGAATAATGATTGCTGCCATTTATCTCTTTTATTCTCCTTACTACCCCTGTGCATTCTCTCCTGCACCATTCAACTCCTGAAACAGTGGGCTGAAACAACTGCAGCCTGCAGAGGAAGTCAGTATGTTTGAAAGGGCCCACACGTCTAAACAGGCAGGTTTAAAACAGAAGAGATAATCTGGGATTATGTACTAGTGTTAAACATACTTCTCTTATCTATTAGTATAGATGACTACTAGTTTTTAGTAACAAAGAAGATAGTAACAAGGAAAAAAATCACAGAAAAGGCAAGGTTATCACACTTGTTCTGTGATGATCTATGTAGAAATACCACAAACAGTGAATTCCAAAGCTCCAAGGCCAAGTAGGTTAGTACTGGGTAGTTTTAATGACTGGCTATGTCCATTGTTCAGATGCTGAGGCATTCCAGTCATTACATGGCCTCTGACATCGCTTTCAGAATACTACAATAAGAATACAACTGCACAGGCAAGAAAAACCTATTTGTAATTAAAAAGCTAGCATAAAACATTTCTGAGCACAGATATGACTCTGGATTGCTATTTTCAATCTTTCTAAATTTTTTTTATTACCATAAAAGCTACATATTCATTCCTGTTCTTAATCTACCGAAGAATTTCTTTGAGGATCAAGAAGCAACAGGGAAAGAAATGCTAAACCACTTTCCATGGATTACAACAAATATAAATCCATTCCTCTTGGTTACAAAACGATTTAAAAGAACTAAACTCCTCAAAATGAAATTTTGCAACTTAAATCATTCTCATATAATGCAAGTGTTCAGAGTTAAGATATCATACTATATTATTAAGAAGAATAAAATATAAGTCAGTTTAGTACTGTATACAAAACATTATTACATACAAAATTACTTTATCTGTGAGACTACAGGACTCTACCAAGCAGATATTCTGAAGTGTGTCAGCTCTGGAGCCAAGCACTGGTTGCTCTGTACCAGCAGGGTGACCTGCAGGACCACTCTTTGTAAACAAGAATCATAACATCCACTTTAAGGACTAAATGGAACAGGTAATGTACTTTCTTTCCAAGCATCTGCTACATAATAAGCCCTCAGTATATGGAAGCTACTATTACTCATATAAGCTCCATGAAAACAGATGTTTGTGTGTTTTGTTCACTCTACCTTGATCAATTTTCATGCAAATACCTCCAGTTCCTCCAAAGTGACATTCTCATGTGTCTATATTAATTATAACCAAAAATTCTGCTAACTTAGTGTGTACTTCTCTTTTACTATAAAGCAGCTTCAGCCAC
Organism: Nycticebus coucang; assembly: GCF_027406575.1. Lineage (NCBI taxonomy): Eukaryota > Metazoa > Chordata > Mammalia > Primates > Lorisidae > Nycticebus > Nycticebus coucang. The sequence goes on along the minus strand of NC_069784.1, from coordinate 51,083,565 downwards.
TTTTGTAGAAAGACAAATTACTGGAAAACGTTTCAAACGTTTTAAAGACATTTGAGTTAATAAATGTACCACTTACATGTTTTGTAAACTGTGTACTTACACATAATTATAAATATCTCAGACTGTAAAAGAAAACCTTTCATAGTGCTCCCACAATGGAAAAACAAAGTCTTAGAAATAATTATAGAGAAAGCAGAAGGGAGTGGCAGGTAGAAAACAGTTTACTAAATCTACAGAATAAAATTTGGAATTTTGCCTTAAAACAAAACAAAAAACCTGACAACCATTTGTTCAAGATTGCCAAAACTTGAGAATAAGCAAACCATAATGGGAAACAAACGTTAAAATATGAAGGCCTTTTCTGAGAAAGTAACTCCACCAATTCTGGCTAATCCAATGGTGAATGGCTAATGACACCAGACCTGCTGGGCTGTCCTAGCTACTATAAAGAAGTCCAAAGGTACACGCAGGAGCTCATAGGCAGATACTTCCTTCGCTAGTGTCCCTGACATCTTCAACGTGGCTACACCTCTCCTCTGCTGCACCCTTACTACTTCTTTTCACTATGGTTGGCTGACATTAACCCTCTTCAGACATCAAAAACCATGGGCTGACATACTGAGACAACACTTGAATCATGAGCATAGTGGAAGAGCTGAGAGCTTGGATTCTGACCTCAACCCTGACCTAGCTTTGAGCACTTTGGCTAGTCACTTTATTTCTTTGGGCTTTGGTTTTCTTATCTATAAAATAAGGATGGATTTTGTGAGGTGGTTCCCGGCCTGAGATCCCAAAATCTCCAGGAGCCCCTGAGGTTGTAATAAGAGACAATGGGGGCTCGGCGTCTGTAGTTCAGTGGTTAGGGCACCAGCCACATACACTGGGGCTGGTGGGTTCGAACCCAGCCTAGGCCTGCTAAACAACAATGACAACTACAACAAAAAAACTGCTGGGAGTTTGGCAGGCTCCTGTACTCCTAGCTACTTGGGAGGCTGAGGCAGGAGGATGGCTTGAGCCCAGGAGCTTGTGGTTGCTCTGAGCTACAACACCATGGCATTGTACCCAGGGCAACAGAGTAAGACTCTGTCTCAGAGAGAGAGAATGTGATTTTATTATTTCAAAATGCCTAACAGAGATAGTTGACTAACTGCTTTAAGACTAGTTAAAATATCCAGCACTCTGGCTTCAGAATATTACTCCACACAGCAACACTGGATGGTACATGCTGATACCTGTCATATCACAGGAAATTTGGCAATAAGAAATTATTCTCAAATTAGTACCACAGAAAATTGCAATATCTGTACTAAACATAATATCCAACCACAAATGTCTGGTTAATAAACAACGAAAAAATGATTTTACACCTATCAGTGCAATTTGTACAGATATATCTTAGAGATACAGCAGGTTCCAGACCTTCACAATAGAACAAGTCACACAAATGTTTTATTTTCCCAGGGCAGTTTATGTTTACATTATACTATAGTCTATTAGGTGTGCAACAGCATTATGTCTAAAAAATGTATATGTACACTTTAATTTAAAAATACTTAGTGGCTAGAAAATGCTGACAGAAACACAAATTGAGCACACACGCTACTGGCAAAATGGCACAATACACTTACTCAATACGGGATTTTTTTTTTTTTGCAGTTTTTGGCCATGGCCAGGTTTGAACCCTCCACCTCCAGGATATGGGGCCCGCGCCCTACTCCTTTGAGCCACAGGCACCACCCCCTCAATACAGGATTGCCACAAACCTTCCATACATAAAAAAACACAGGGTCTGCGGAGCACAGCAGAGCACAGCACAGTAAAATGACATATGCCATAGACAAAATGTCTCCATACTGAAAGTGTATCCCATCAAGGAAACAGCCTCAAATTTAAAACCCTTAAATGTTCTTTAGATCAGGAAATACCAGTGAACAACCCACATGTTGCAAAGGTGAGAAGCTACTATTTGGTAAGTGCCTCACTCATTCACTTTTGATTTTCAAACGTTGAATGCAACAAATTCCAGTCCATACCCCAACATAAAATAACACCACCAACAACAATATCATTTACTACACTTACTATGTGCCAGACACTCTCCAATGAATCTAACAATTATTAACTAGTTTAATCTTCATAACAACCCCAATAATTAAATATTGCTGCTACCCTTATTGTAAAAATAATGAAATTGAGGCACAGAATGTTTAAGAAACTTGCCCAAAGACACAGGGCTAGTAAGTTTAGACCTAGACTTCTAAGTTTAGACCCAATTTCTCCCCCACACCAACGCTAACATCTCTCCCAAAAATAAGTCTCCATAAATACAAACAGTAATATACCCATGCAGAGCCCACAGAAGTTGGGCCATTCACTGGCCACAGCCCAGTGAAGAGTTCATTGCTATGGCCATTTTAGCTTCACTCTTAATAGGAATTCAGTTCCTCTCCCTCCAAATTCAATCTACTTGTCCTGGCAATGGAAATCAACTGAAAGAAGGCAAGGGCCATCAATGCATCAGTCAAGAAGGTGTTTTTTTTTTTAATTAATATTTAATTACACATCGGAAAAATATGTACCTGGAATGAGTGAGATTATGGAGACTGACAGACCCAGCTATGAATCTCAAATAAACCTCTCAAATGCTTCCTAACTGCATTATCCTAAGCATGTTAAAAGCCTCTGTTTCACCATGTACCTACCCACTATGTCACAGGACTGTTGTGAAGTGTAACTACATGAATATACATAAACTACCATAATTTACTGCAGAGTCTCTGGAGCCAGACAGGGGTTTGAATCCTGGCTATTTCCTCACTAAGCACATGACCTGCTCCAACGTTTTTATCTGTAATAGAGATAAAAATGCTGTCTACCCCCAAAGGATGGCCATGTAAATTAAATGAGGAAATATACGTAAAACAGCAGAATGATAGACAAATAGTCTATCTAAAATTCAACTAATGCTTTTTTAAAAAAGAAAAAAAAAGCTAATGTTTAAAAAAATCAAACCACAAAGTTAAGTCCCAGCTCTGTCACTTATTACCTAGGGGTAAACAATGGTACACAAGCCACCTAACCCCTCAGAGGCTCAGTTTCCAGCTAAGTTTTATGAAGATTAAAGGAGGCAATTGTGTAACAGTATTCTGTAAACTATAAATTACCATATAAATGTTGGGGGTTGTTTTGTTCTATAAAAATACTTTTATGTTAATTATATTTACCAACCCTTCCAAATACTAACTTCATCTTTAAAATGGAAAAATTGAGGCAGAGAAATGTTAAGCCAGATAGGGAAGGCTAAGGGTTCCAAAAGTAGGGTGGAGACAAGGGCTGGGCCATAATAAATTCAGACCAGGACAAGGCAGAAACTTCTAATAAGGCCTAAAGGAGATAGATGAAGAGTAATACCCATCAACCTACATTTTAATCAGCTGTTTCACCTGCTGTTTAATGCTCTCAGAGCACAAACTGGGCATAACAATTCTCTTATTCCTCCCAGAAATGGTATTAGAGACCTTAGGGTTAAAAAAGAACTTCACTATCAAATCTCTTTTCCCATTCTTAAATTTATTTTGTGGAAAGGCACACAAACAAAGATCAGTAGACACAAACTCAAGTCTCAGTCTCACTAGCATTCTCTATAAACTATCTCATAAAAAAAAAAAAAGTTGCTATCTTCCAAAAAGGTTTCCTTCTGTCATTGGTCAAAAATGTGCTCATTCCCCAGGTCTCCTCATGCTAAATATGGTAATAGATGGCAAACAACCAGCCCAGTAAATTCCAATGATACTTAAGAAAGCATTCATATTGCCTGAAATTACTCTGAAACAAACACTTGAGACCTGCAGGGCTTCAGCACAGAACAGTTCAGCTGAGAGCAGAATGCCAAAAGCAGTGGGGTGCCTTAAAAACACACAAGCTTGGAAAAAGCAATCTATTCTTCTTTATTGCAACATTCTTCAGCAACAACATTGATCTCCTACCCACTGTGCACATAGCACAGCACTGGGGCAGTGAGAGGAGGGAGGAATGGAAGAAACAGGTGGCGTCCACGGGGTGCCAAAACAACAGGTTGCTTCAGTCATTTCTGTCCTACAACTAATCAATTTGGTGAGGGGAGGGGGAGAGAATCTTAGTCATCCTGTTGTCTAACCAAACTGGCTAGACCACTGCACAGGCTTATCAATGAGGTCAGTGTCAGAATTCGCAATGCATGGTGCACATAGCATTAGTCCTGCCTTTCAGGGCTGTTAAACGCCTCAAACATCTTGGATATCCAGGAAGAAAGGACTGTAGCAGATTATGCCTCACCCACCCAAAATCATATATTTGGCACTAGAATATACCATTTTTCTCGAACATATTTTTGCTTACGTATTAAAATAAATATACATTTCCTGGGCACATAACAACAATGTGTTGATCTGTGATATAGTCAGATTAGAACTTTAAAGTAGCTACAGAAAATACCAGTTAACAATTACTTTAAAAACTGACTAAACTCATTAGAAATCAAAAGTTTAAAAAAATTAACCCATCGAATGAACAATTTTCACCTCCATGTTGGCAGCAGTTTGGCACTATGGCCTGCTAATTACTGCTATACATATTGTGACATATTTAAGATAGGCAAAGTATTAATACCCTTAATAGTTAAAGAGCTTTCAAATCAGTAACTAAAAAAGTGAATACTTTAATGAGTAAAAGACACAGTGGAGCATTCAGAGAAACAAATTAAGATGAAGCAGCATTTAACACTTACCAAATGGTAAAGAATTTTAAAAATAAAACCTAGTGTTGACAATTGTTGGAAACACTGACATTCTCATATGCTGCAAATGAAAGTTTAACTTGGTCAAGCCATATGGAAGGAAATTTGACATTAAATTTGACGTGTGAATCAAAATCCATAAAAGTGGTCCATACTCTTTGACATAATAATTGGACTCCACGGAATTTAAGTTAGGAAATAAATATTCCTACCAAGATTTATGAATAAGCATGTTCATAACAAGATTATTTACAATTATGAAAGTTGGAAACAAAAAAACAGATTTCAGTTTAGATGAAATAAGGTGGATCCTTAAGACAGAACAGAATGGGTTGGGTGTGGTGGCTCATGCCTGTAATCCTAGCACTCTGGGAGGCTTAGGGCAGGAGGATTCCTTGAGACCAGATCTCTTGAGGTCAGGAGTTCCAGACCAGCTTGAGCATATTGAGATCCTACCTCTACTAAAAATAGAAAAGCAGAAAAAAATAGCCAGGCCTTGTGGTAGGCACCTGTAGTCCCAAATACTCAGGAGGCTGGGGCATGAGAGTCTCTATTTTATTTATGTATTCATTTATTTTTGAAACAGAGTCTTACTCTATCACCCTGGGTAGAGACCAAGGTGTCATCATCATAATTCACAGCAACCTGAAACTCTTGGGCTCACGGGATCCTTTTGCTTCAGCCTCTGGAGTAGCTGGGACCCCAGGCGCCCACCACAACACCCAGCTATATTTTTAGAGAGGGGAGTCTGACTATTTCTCAGGCTGGTCTTAAACTCCTGAGCTCAGGCAATTCACCCTCCTCAGCCTCCCAGAGTAATAAGATTACAGGCATGAGCCACTGCCCCCACCTCATCAGGATCTCTTCAGCCCAGGAGTTTGATGCCATAGCACCCAGGGGACACAGTGGGACTCTGTCTCAGTGGAAAACAAGAAAAAAAGAACAGTATGAAGCCATTAAAACCATATTCTTAAAGAATATTTATGTATATGTAGAAATGTTTGTAGTATTTCAAGTGGTGCAAAAGCGGATAATAAAATTGTACATTAGGATCCCATTACAATAACAGAAAAATGATTGAAAATATGAAAAATATTTCTAATAATTAAAGACAGAATAGAAAATTGTGCATATATTATGAATCAAAAACAAAAATACTAAAAATGTATATTAAAATACTAACAGTGGCATAATTGTGATTCTAGATTTTTCAAACATCCTTAATCACTTTTAAATATATTTCATTACATAAAAAAAAAACTTATAAACGTGCCAGAGAAAATCAAAGTATAAATATGAGTTAATTGTGTGTAAATATAAGGAATAATTCTGTTGCTATGTAAACCTACCTTAAACTGTTACAACATTCGTTTTTAGTTACAGCATTTTTCCTTAAATCTCTTAGACAATATATGTCACAGGAGCCACTATACATCTTGTTACTTAATTTAAACAGTAACAGAATGTCTAAGATTTGCCTAAGATTTGTGTGATTCACAGCATATGGTCTTTTCCCTAAATATCCTTAGAAAGATTAGAAAATGCTTTAAATGACAACATAAAGTAAATGTCCTTAATGTTTCCAATTAAAGTAGATCTAGCAAATAAAGTCACGTTCACCACAAAGAAAAATGTAATGAAAAATAATAATCAAAATATACATGTCCTCAAACTTTAGTAAGTCCACGTTTTCTGAACAAAAGCATGTGAGAGAGTAGAATTAAGCAGAAGTGTCTTAGCAACTTACCACATTTACCATTTAGAAAAGTTAACAATTAGCACTATCTAGTTTTGTAACTACTCCATTCAGAAACCCAACAGAAGAGGAGTAGCAATATTCAGTTGTGCATATATTTGAATGTTAGATAAGTATACCAACAGAGCAATCCCTCCCTGGTAGGTACTAGTTAAAATAGACTGCTGAAAAGGCTCAAGGCTTAAAAACCCTTCAGAATCTTTCCACAAAAAAAAAGATAAGAATAAACAGATGAAAAATAAGCACACAACAATTTAAAAATGCACCTGTTTCTGAACAAGGCAGTTTACTATAGAATGTAACCACAGCTTCTCATACAACACATTATTCAGCAAGCAAAACTGAATTTTAAAGGAAAGCTATTTGTTAAAAGACAACATATTATTAAGGAGACAATATCTGACTCCAATCAAAATCTTACCATCATTATTTTCCTTACCTCACAAAACACACACATACACTCCTCCTATGAATAAACATATGGGTGAGAGAGTTACTCCTAACCCAGAAACAGGTTCTGCAACATCCATAGATCCAACCTGTCTTTGTGCAGTAACGAGTCCACCTTGGCACAATGTTTGGCTGATGTATTCAAAGAACCCAGAATTACTGCCCTGCCCAGCTCCCAACATCCAGCAGAAGGAACTGACTTGGAGACCAGAAATTGCCCTAGGCGGGCCTCCTGGGAAAGCTACTTCAGTCTCCAATGAGAAGAGAGACCCTCAGTGCCTGATCTGAAGACCAAGGTACCATAGCTGGGCCAAGGGAGCTCACCTCAAGTTCAGGAGTGACAGGAACAGCAAAATGAAACCCCCCAGGAGCTCCTGCAAACACTTGAGGAGCTAGTTGAGCAGGGTTTTGCCAAGACAAGTACAGAAGGGTGAGGGAGATGTTAGTATGATTAATCAATGTCACCTGAGGCAGCAATGCTGGGCATGACCACACCACACTTCAGTCTTACATGGTGGCTATCACAAGAAGTTCCTTCAGCTACCACCACTGAGATCTGGATCTTCCAAAGAAGAAATTTCCACCATAACTTGTCCTAGATCAGGCTTGGCATCCAGGACTAAGAACACAGCTCTCTGTCTTGCCACAACCCCACTAACAAACATGGCAACATGTGCCAAATTTATACTTACACCCCCACCAGAAAAGGTGGTCTTTGTCCTTTTCCCAATTCAAGTGTTGATACTTCTAAATTACAACAGAGAAAGAAGAAAATGGCAGTCAGTTCACTAGAGCAGAAAAGCCCAACAAGGGTGAGCTGAGGGTTGCTAAGCCCCTGCCCTACTGGGACCTGAGTTTACACCTTAGATCGGATAGCTCTCGGTCACCCTGGTGGCAGGAAACTGCTTTCACAGAGTATAGACAAACGAATAACTAACTGTATTTCATATTCTAGTTTCATCTGTCTTGTCTCTGCGATGCGATGACGTCAGCTCCTTGGGGGCAGGACCATATCCTCTGCTTGGTCAGATTCCCACACATCTACAACAGCAGACTACCCTGCACTTGTTACCCCATGATGCCAAGGGAAACACACAAATTAAGTGTGACAACCCACCACAATACTCCCCAACACACCACTAAGACAGCAGAGCTACGAAAATAATAAATCTTAGAGCTGACAGCTAGGCCTCCCACCAGAGAATTACACAGACACGTACACATTTTCTTATATAAATAATATAAAAATCTCTTTGCTTTTCTCACTCCAAGCTATAGCTCTTATCATCCCCTTTCTTGGCTTTACTCTTTTTTATAAGGCCATGATATATTTTCTGCCATGGAGCTAATATTCCTCTCAAAAAACAGAAGAGAAAAAAGCGGATCTACAACAAGCCTCCTATCACCACCAGTGACTATTGCATCATCTCTCCCATCCCAAGCCCAACAGCATATCTTTTCTGATCTGAAGCCACTTCCTTCCCCTAGCAAGGACATAATATCTTTGTAAGAGTAGTAGTCCTGGGCCCCTTCCTGCAGACTGCTCTGTTCCGCTCAGGAGGCTGCAGATTCCTCCTTTATTCTCCTTTCATTTAATTTGCTCCAGCATCCCACACACCCAAAAGCAGGATTGCCTCAAGCAGGATTGCCGCAAGCAGAATTGCGACCTTTTATCGCCTGGCACTAACACATCTGAGGGAAATTCCTGACACCAGATATGTGCTCATGGGCTAACAAAGCAGACATCCTCAAAGGAAGCATCACTCACAAGGATGGAGGACAGAATTCCTTAGTTGCTTAGTGGACACCAAAAATGCTGCAGCCTCTATGCACTCTAGAATCTCAGGTAACATTCTGATGGAGAGATAAAGAGGCCTCCACCAAAATCATGCAGGACACACACATTAGTCCTGAGACATAGGATGGTAGCAGATTAAAAAAAAAGAAGACGACGACAAAACAAACAACTTTACTATCTTTATACAGAGCCACTTCCTTTTCTATAGTAAACTAGGCATTCAGCAAGGGGATAAAAATGACCACAGGACCCAATCAAAGCAACCCACCTCTAGCACTATCAAAGAACAAACAAAAACCCAACCCAACCAAACAGCAACAAAAAACCTTGACTTCCCTAGAGTCACTCTCCACAGTCATTTTAAAACTTCCCTAATATAATAATCACCTGACTAATTCTTAAACATACAAATTCCCAGACACCAATCCAGACCCACTGAGTCAGAATCTCCAAAACACGCAGGTATTCTTATCCTAAGAGAGGTAAGGGAAACACTGCCCCACAAACGCTTTGCTCCCACCAGTGTTCACCTGTAGGAAGCTATGAAACATACAAGGCTAAGGTGGTTCACGTAAGCCATCATACCTAAGGACCAGATGGGACCAGCTTCATGGAGGGGTGAGTGTCAGTTCAGTAGAGGGTATGTAAAGCACCCCTTTTTGGATCCTGAGAAGAGTCAATGGGTGTAAGTCCAGAGGAGGCAGATTACAGTTGAATATAAGAAGATCTTTCTAAGAATTAGAGCTGGCCAAGGACACAGAATCAGCTGCAGAGAGGGTATGCTCTTTCTTGAACTGGATGCTATCAGAGGATCAGATCCATCAGGAGATGGATAGAGGGACTAGATGAATTTTAAGGTTCATGCCAATGCATAAGACAGCAATTAAAAAAGGACAGCATACAAGTCTGTAGGTGGGGACAGCTTTCAACTGATCCTATCTCCTCGAAGGAAAAAAGGCACACCCAGACTCACCATCAGACTCACCTACTCAATGTCCCAGAAGTGGCAAAAGTGCTGTGACCAAGGCCTGCTACTCAACTGACAATGAATTTTGGGTACATCCCACACACACATGTTCTACAGCACAGAGAAGGGATGTCTCTGCTCTCAAGGAGGAAATTCTTGTGGTGGAGTGAACTCATATCCTATGTGGTTGTCTCAGATATTCATTTATCCTATCTTACCTTTAGTTTTTATTGGTAGAGTGTTTGGGGAACTTTCTTGGTGGGGAAAAAACAAATATACTTTACTCAATGTACACATTCTCTCAGTCTAGTATAAGTTTCCAATATCTAGCCCAAGATGAAAAATCTCAAAAGAGTTTATTAAAACAAACAAAAATTTAATTAACTCTTTAATTTTAAAAAGAGTATTCTAAAAACAACTAGTCCCCAAAATGACAAATGTACAATAAGATGTGGCAACCCTAAACACAATGATAAAAATTTCTGGCCTAGTAATACAGGAAGCAGTGGGGCAAATCTGAGTGAGAGGCAGGGGGTGGATGCCAGCACCTTTGAAGTTAGATTCCAAAGTCAAAGTGACCTTTATAAATTGCAGAAGTGATCAAGAAAACAAAAAAGAAAGAACACACACACACAAAGAAATTCAAAATGGCAAGTTTAAATGAAAGTTGTGGGGATGGGAAAAATTTGGTTTTTTCCCCAAATGTAAGGTAAGAAATGACTCTTGAAGATAGTATTTTAAAAACATCTGGGAGTACTATACTAGTCTAAAAGTAACTGTTCAATTGAACAAATATTTATGGAGTGCCTTTTAGATGTCAAGGCACCATGCCAGGCATAGGCGTAGAGGTGTGGGCATTAGATTAAACACACAAATTAAAAGATATCTTTTCCTCATGCACACATTAACAATAAGCATTTGCGGATGTTACAGGTGTTTTGTGTACATACGCTCGTTTGTACATGAGATGGAAACCGTGTGAAGACTGGTGAGGCACTGGATGGAGGATTGGACAGAGGAATTCTCATCTCAACTCTGATCAGCTTTGTGACCACAGACAAGGTACATGAGAAAGTGGAGGACCAAAACACTGTCCTACAAGGTCCTAAGACCAATTAATAGCAGACCCGCAGGAGAATTCTGGCCTTCTGGCTCCTTGTTGAGTTATTTCTACAAAATACTGCACACATGGTAGACTGATGAAGAAAAAAAAGTAGAAGAAAAGAAAACCTCTTGATTTCAAGCAACCCTCCTGCCTTAGCCTCCTGAGCCGGTGGGACCAGAGACAGGTACACACTACCCCACCTGGCTACTCTTTCTATTTTTTGAAGAAAAAGGGTCTCACTCTGGCTTAGGCTGGTCTTGAACTCCTGGCCTCAGGCAATCCTCCTGCCCTGCCCTCTCAAATTGTTACAGGAATGAATCAGGTACCCTGAGCCACCTCACCAGACCAAATATTTCTTATTATGTTATCTTTCAAATCACACCTTCAGAGTCTTTTACTCTAAAATCATAACAGACAAATAAAGGGTTCAAAGATACATATGAATAATGCCGTAACAGAAGAAAAGGTGGGGTGCAGAGTATATCATTCAAATACATGAAGGTCTTCTAAAGAGATAATGGAGACTCATTGTGCCCAAATGAAAAAAAGAAATGACATAGTCCATCGCTTTTATGTTAGCAACTTTAAAACTCCTTTAGAGTTAGAATCATTAAATTCTAGAATGGTTAGGTTAGACTTGTTATAGAAATGACTAAAATTTAGAAAGAAAGAGCCTACCTAAAGGCACAGATAATGGCAAAAATGTACTTAATCAGTGGATCCCGGCTACTCTGTCACAATCACTTGTAAACCCTGAGAAAATACAGATCGGACCTACTGTATCAGAATCCCTCAGTGTCAAGTCCAAGAATCATCATGGCCAATTTAGATGCGGGCAAGACACAGAGCTGAGTTCTACCACAATGGAAGGGGCAGGCAAGAGGATCACTAGGAATAGCATCAGAGAGTGGGAACTAGATTGATGCAAATTTTGTGGGCAGAATAGAATTTCTGTGGGTGTGATATTTTTAAAATGTATTATAATGCTTTTCTGAGGCATCCAAGCATATCCCACTGAAATTAAAAATTCTCGAAAGGTCTTGAGGTCAGCAACTACAATCCAGGTGAACCAAAAGTTGCTCCTTTGCACCATAGTAATTTACAAGAGAGGCAGTAGAGTTAGAATGGGGCAGAGAGATGCCAAAGAGATGTGGGTAAATATATTAAAAATCCAAACATAGGGAAAAATGAAAGAGCAGAAGAAATCACTCTCTTCCACTCCACCCCCCCAAAAGGGATGATAATAATACAGAAAGAAGAAAAAGAAAAGGGAAAATTGGTTTAGGAAAATTTCATTTCCATATGAAAGAACAAAACAATTGTTCTTTGTGATTTCTTTAAAAGCAAGAGAATAAGTCAGCTGAGAAATTATCTAGCAGGCAGCAAAATCAGGGAGTCACTTCCTACTGCAAAGCAAAAGAAAACAAGGAGCAAGGGCTGGTCCTGGATAGCTGTTTAGACAATCAGACAGATGGGCTGACAGTTCCCTGCCTTAGAAACTCAGTGATGTTTAAATTAACAATTGGACACAAGCCAAAGACAGAAACACTCAAAAGTTTGGAAGGGTGTTATAATTAGTACCTTGGCAAAACACAATAATAAATTAGGAGGATTCAAGAAGCCTTCTCTGCTAGACTCTGAGAAAATTTAAGATCTGTACCAAGAAACATACATCTTAATCTCTTCTATTGTAGTAGTTTGGCATCTAAAGAACACCTGTCTAAAAATCAAAATATCTAAATCCTATCCTGCAAGTCAACCTAACACTCAACTTAGCTACTTAAAAGCTAGCTATTAATAGCAGTAACTCACAGTTTTACACACTGAGGTCCTAGAATGAAAGAAACCCTATGTGTCAGGGTAATCCTAGTTCTGACATCAATCTTATCATTTAACACTTAAATTTTTCAAGTCATTTTACAAACATATTTATTATTCCTTACAACTTTCTAAAATAAGTTATTCCTTTAGTCCTGTTTCCCAGTTGAGGAGACTCCAGATCACAAAAGTTATTTACCAAAACAAGTTAATGGTAGAGCAAGGATTGTGACCCTCAGACTCTCATTGATTATATTCCTTTGCGTCCTAAATATACAGATGAAGCAAAGCTTTCACTCAGAGAAAAAGGCAAGGCAAAAATACTATCATATGCTCTTTATTAACTGTTTCAGAAACAACAGTTTTGTGTCACCATCAGGAAGCTTCCTGGTCCACTTCTGAAATTCTTAGGGACCCAGAGGGGTATGAAATTCGAACTTGAACAACTGAGTTCTGTTTTCAGGTGATAAATAATCTGTTCTCTTTTTACACATCTGCGATTAGCATATCAGTTGCCTATTAACAATAACAAAGAACATGTTTTTCCAAAGCTCATCATCTTCTTAACCTGTTCTTTGAAAAGAGATGAAGCTCATGTACTGGTTTTTTTGTAAAGGCAAAATTCTTTCAGATTAGACTCAAGAAGAAAGGGCTCCTTTCAGTTCAACAAACATGCAGAAAGCATCATCCCACTGGAAGTACAGAGTTCATAAAGAATAAAACACAGTCTCTGCCCTGAAAGGACTCTCTCAACACCTTTTAAGTGCCATGGGTTTAATATACATGTTTTAAATTAATCCTATAAAATGAGTAATTTCATTCCCATTTTATTGGTGAGTTCATATAGCAGAGATTTGAAGCCAGGATTCCAAAGCAAGACTCCAAAGCCCAACCTCGTTCCACCTCTTCCAGGCTGAAGAAATTTAGAATCTAAAAGTATGAGTGGGTTGGGTACGACATGATGCGATTGGATTTCCTCTCCTTGCTCCAACCATGTTTCTGAAAGACTGTTGGAAATACCCAACCATAAAGAGGCTTTCTAAGGAAGCGCTTTGAATTCACGTATCCACTTTTCCTCACCCGCCCCTGCTCCACCCCCAACCATGCCAAAAGAGCGGCCAAGGCTGCTGCCAGGTTGGAGGAGTCGATGATCGTCACACCACATTCCTGGGTCTGGATACACACACTGAAACAGCACCAGAGCCCGGCGCCTCGGAAAGAATAACAGCAGTTGAGATTTTTAAATCATGTGCCCCAGCGTGCAGCCACGCCAGTTTCCCTACGGCTTGTGCCTCCCTACCTTTCAAAGACACCAGCACCACACCCGGCTCGTAAGGACGACGGGAGTGTCAAAACCCGGGCGCGCCGCAAAACTCTGTCCCCATCCGAACCAAACACACACACACACACACACACACTTTGGCAAAGCTGAGTCTGGCTGTGAAGGTGCAAGCGGTTGGGCTGGGAGGCCCTGCCCCCGCGCTGTCCTCCGGAATCTGGCATTCCTTCGCTCAGCCCACCCGCGGCCGGTGACGGTCCGCTCAGACGGCTCGCCCTCGGCCTCGGTAACCGCCGAACCTGAAGGGCAAAACTGCCCAACTCCCCGAACCAAATCCTCCCTGAAGGGAGTTTCTGAAACTCGTGGTCCGTGCTCCCTCAGGCCGAAGAGGACGCGCGTGGGGAGCTGCGGGGAGGGCGAGGGAGGGGCCGGCCACGAGACGGGCCCCGACGACTTCTAAACTTTCGGGAACCGAGCGGCTCCGCTCCACGCCGACGGCCGAGCCCGGCCTCCGCGCACAGAGGAGCGCGGAAGGGGGGGGAATGAGCGCCCCAGGTGGCTGGTCAGGGCGGGGGAGGCATGGAGTGGGGGACAGCGCCCCTCAGCACCATACTCACCGCGCGCGGGGGCCACGCGGCACAGCCCCAGCGCCAGCAGAGCCCACAGCGGCGCGGGGCGCAGGGCGGGCATCTTCTCGGTCGCCTCCTCCGCCGCCGCCGCTGCTTGGGCAGATCCACATGGGGAGGGGGTCCCGACAGAGGAGCCCCACTTTCTTCTCCCTTCCTCCTGCCTCTGCGGCTCACAGCCTGGCGCGACTCTCCCAACGCCCAGGCGTTAAGAGCCTCCACGCCCCGCTCCCCGACTCCGCCGCTCACTCGGTCACCGCCTCAGCCGCCGCCCGAAGCTTGGCTGAAACTTTCTTGGGTGTGCAGCGAAGCAGTCTCATGTGTCCTTCCGCCTCGGCCGCCTCCTCCCACCGCAAGCCCCGCCCCCTTGTCGCCGCGGCCGCGCGGCCTTGGGCACCCAGGGGTTTCCCGCAGGAAGAAGCGCCGGCCGAGCTCCGCGCGGAGGGATCCGCTTCGAGTAGTCAGACGCCCCCTCCCCGACCCGCCTCGGGGGCCTGCGCGCCCGAACTTGGTGCTGCAGCGCCTGGCTGGGCCGTACCTCTGCCCGAGGGCGCCGGGGGTGGGGGCTCGGACTCTGAACTTCTAACGCTGGAGTTTGCGAGATGGTGATTTGCGGGGAGAGGCAGACCTGGTCCAGGGAGATTGGTGTCGCCCCCGCACACCCACACATCCACACGCTCCCCTGCTAGCTAAAGGAATGCGGTAGAAATAGACTGGTGCTGTCAACGAAGGGAATGGGGGCCGAGCCGCCAACGTCGGTGCAGACAGGACGGCCCTATGGCTACACCGGTGGTGTAGTAACCGTGCTACACCATTCATTCAATCGCTCTTTCATTTAGCGGATATTTCTTAAGCGCCTCACTGCGTAGCAATGTGCTTGGCACAGTAGCACACCAAAGATGCACAGCTTCTTCGAGGACCGAGACTTAACTGCGGCGGGCTAGGGATTGGGGAAGGAGGAGCAAGATCTTGAAAGGTCAATAGAATTTGTGTCAGACAAGGAGACCAACAAAGGATATTCATTGCAACATTGTAATAGCCAAAAATTAAGAACAACCTACATGCCCACCCTTAAAGGAATGGATGAATAAAGCGTGGTATATTTACGAAATGAAATGTAATACAGTAATTGAAAAGACCGTATTTATATATGTTATAGGGATAAATCTTAAAAACAAAATGATAGTGAAAATACTAATTGCAGAGGGAAATAGGAAATATATCATTTACATAACCTGTGGGTTGCAGCCCCTTTGTAACAATGAAAATACATCCTGCATATCAGATATTTACATTATGGTTCATAACACCAGCAAACTGTACTTCATACAGTTATGAAGTAACAAAAATAATTTTATGGTTGGGGATCACCACAACGTGAGGAACTGTATTAAAGGGTATTGGCATCAGGAAGGTTGAGAACCACTGCTCTATACATACTAATAGTAAGAGAATATAACCAGTAGAGTAGTTACTAGGACTTCCAGGGCAGGAGAGTGACATGTGATAAGGCCTGGGTCTGAGTGGGCTTCTAAAAAACAAGAGTTCCCTGTGACTCTCATTCCAGGGGAGAAGCATCATAAAGGCAAAGGTAGACACAAGGGAATAAGCCGATGAGGGAGGGAAGAAGTGGAGGGGGCTTTGGGCCACGTTATGCAGACTTGGAATGTTAACTGAAAGGATGAGGAGACAATTACCTCTCAGGTGACAGAAAACCACTGAAGGTTTTTGAACAGAGGTAAGACTTGATGGAAAGGAAGGTTGCTCTGATAATCCTGTACAAAATTGAATGTCAGGAACAAGAAGTGAACTGGAACCCCAGGACCAGTCAGAAGTTTGTGCAACAACCCAAGCATGGAGTGATGAAGGCCTGAATTAATGAGGTAGATGTCAGAAGAAATGGATATGAGACAATCTTGAAAAAAAAACTGAGGGAGGGAGTTGGAGCAAAACCTATTCTGACTAATTGGATGTGGGAGTTTACAATCCTGTTGGGATGGGAAATTCTATCCACAGAGCCTCTCCCTGACTCCTATGGGATAAAATCCAAACTTCAA
Source organism: Nycticebus coucang (assembly GCF_027406575.1). NCBI lineage: Eukaryota > Metazoa > Chordata > Mammalia > Primates > Lorisidae > Nycticebus > Nycticebus coucang. The sequence continues at coordinate 51,066,935 of NC_069784.1, read as the reverse complement.
AAAAGGGTACACCCAGGCCTTTCCCTCCCTGGGCCCCATCTCCTGTACTCCCTGTCCTCATTGTGAACTTCTTACAATAACACTACTATATAACTTGAGATTCCCCAAACATATTTTGTACCTTTTGTTCTCCTGGCTTAAAACGACTCCTCTTTCTCTCTTTCTCACCGTCTCTTGATGAACTTATGATTATCATTCATATTTCAATCCTTAGAAGGCTCTGCCAACAGTGTACCGAATTCCTACCCCTAATAGTACTGGTTCTTTATCTTACCACAATATCAATTTTTCAGGCAAGATTCTTGCTATTTCTATTTTCTCAACTACATTAGGAGGTCTTTCTGAAAAGGACGGTGGCCTGTTCATCCCCAGCACCAATCACACGATAGATGTTGAACTAGAATGTAAAGCAACATTGAACAAGGGTATGTCAGTATAAGCATCGTCCTAAGATGTCCCAAACTCTACTTTAATAAGCTTTTTAGAACAGAAAAGCAATTAGTAGTAGCAGTATCAAAAGTACTCACTCTTGGATGCTAGAAACTCTTCTCAAAATAATATAATTGCTCAGAAATAGTTTTGGAATTTCTTTCCTGTGTTGTTTTCTTTTGTTTTGAAACAGTCTCATTTTGTCAACCTGGGTAGAGTGCCAGGGCCTCATAGCTCACAGCAACCTCATACTCCTGGGTTCAAGTGATCCTCTTGCCTCAGCCTCTTGAGTAGCTGGGACTACAGTCACAGGCTACAACACCCAGTTTTGTTATTTTTAGTAAAAATGGGGTCTCCCTCTTGCTCAGGCTGGTTTTAAACTCCTGAGCTCAAACAATCTACCTGCCTCAGCCTCCCAGAGTGCTAGAATTACAGGCCTGACCAATTTTGGAATTTCTGTTGTGTAAATATATTTGGACAAAGACAATAATACTTTTTATTTGTTGACCTACAAACTGTTACCAGTTTGATCACCCTCTTTACTTACTAAAGGTAGGTCACAATGACTTGGCTATGTAAAAATTTGAAAAATCACCTACGAAGATCAGACTTGTCACTACTAAAATACATTCAGTAGATTATCAGGTAGTTATCCCCAAAGAGCAACTCCAGCAGCAACTGCAGCTATGACAACATTATTAAAATAGATGTGCAGTTTCTCAAAGTGACTGTTTTAAAGAAAGCAACTATTATGTTCACATAGAAATTTGCCGAATTTGTTACAATGTTAAACTTAAAAGTACAAACATTATGAATGGAAGTAGGAAAGGCTGTGACTGGAGAAATATTTGTTTGTTTATTTATTATGTATTTGTGTATTTATTTATTCAGAGACAGTCTCACGCTGTTTCCCTGGGCAGAGTGCCATAGCATCATGGCTCACAAAAACCTCAAACTCTTGGGCTCAAGTAATTCTCTTGCCTTACCCACCCTGAGTAGCTGGGACTACAGGTGCCCGCCACAATGCCCAGCTAGTTTTTTCTATTTTTTTAAGTACAGACAGGGTTTCCCTCTTGCTCAGGCTGGTGTCAAACTCTTGAGCTCAGGCAATCCACTTGCCTCAGCCTCCCAAAGTACCAGGATTACAAGCATGAACCACTGCGCCTGGCCTAAAGAAATATTTTAAAATATATGTTTTGAAGGAAGCAATGGATATGAAATGGTCAGAACAAAACAAAATAGGAGCAGAAAACCAAGGGAAGGAATTGAAATCAGCAAAGACTAAGAGATGAAAGCAAGCAAATCCAACCCATCAACTAGCATTTTAGTGACTATGTACCAGGGGCCAGATGCTCTGCAAGGAGCTGAGGGATAAAAAGAGAGAGACAAGTAAACTGACAATTCAGATCCAGTATAACAAGTAGAGTATTGTGGGTCTGTGGACTCTGTCTCAGCCAGGGTAGTCAGGAAAGTCTTCTGGAAAGAACTCAACAGTTAGACTAAAAATTGGGGGACCAAAAAGATTAATTTTTAAGAAAAGAGGAGATTTCTCATGTTCAGAGGTTTAAAGTTGTTCCAAGTACAGAAAACAACAAGCACAGAGGCAGGTAAACAATAGAAATCAGAGCTCGTTCCCTGAACTGGGAAGGTAAGGAGGTAGGTCAGGGGCTGTGGGAATGCAGAAAGGATGGGAACTGGGCCCTAAAACTAGTAACTGCGTGGATGAGAGAGGGAAGGTAGATCAAGGAATCAGCAGGGACCTCAGTGCCTTGAGCCATGATATGGCCATTTCTAGAGGTAGGAAACACAGGGGGAGGAAAAGATTTGTCAGAGGAGGTATGTAGGGCAAGAAATCAATACAGCTGGAGTAACAGCAGTGCCTGTTGACTGCTAAGTGGTACGGCATGCACTCTTGCAATTGGCCTTTCCTCAAAGTTAAGCTTAAATTGCACTGTATGCATTTAGGTGACTATTTTCCTGTCCCCTAATAGGACCAAGGGGGACTTACGTTGGCGTCTGAAAACTTGAGTAGCAGCTGAGCACATGAAATGCCAGGATCAGCCCCAAATGTACTCAGCCATTTAATTGCTCAAGTGGAATGGGAAATAGTTTTCCCCAACGATAGTGCTTCTAGTGGACGCAAATCCTACATTATAAGAGAAATTGGCAAGAAAATATTCATTGGGGGTGGGAGTCCTATAATGAATCACAGTTGCTGCTGTTCCTTAAAGTTCCAAAGCTGCACTGATAAAAAGAAAAAGGGGATCCCACAAACTTTCATCTAAGAAAAATCCCAGTCTCCGCCATTGAAACCCAAAAACCACTAACAGTAGAAAAACATGAATAGAGGTTACCAATAGTTTTAGTTTTTAGTCAAAACTAAAAATATATATAAATATCTTTGCTAATTAAAATGCACATAAATTTGCCTCCCAAAACTAATGCAGGATTGGTTACTTGTTTGTTCTGATATCTATACTCTCGGATCCAATATGCTGTACAAAAATCCTCAAGGGCAGAGCCTGTTTTCTTCTTTTATTTTGGCCCAGTTTCTAGCATAAAAGTGTACATAAGTGTTCAATGACATATGTTTTAAATGAATGTTATATAAGGAACATATAGTTCTATATAAACTGGGGATAGATACAAGATTGGAAGACTGTCTAGGTGTCATGGAGATGTCAAACATAGGCTAAGCGACTCCCCTTATCTTGCCAAGAACCCAAGGATATGTGATGTTTGTGGAAGCAGGAATTAAAAGGAAGATATCTCTCTCTCTCTCTCTTTTTTTTTGTAGAGACAGAGTCTCACTTTTTTGCCCTCGGTAGAGTGCCATGGCGCCACACAGCTCACAGCAACCTCCAATTCCTGGCCTTAGGCGATTCTCTTGCCTCAGCCTCCTGAGTAGCTGGGACTACAGGCACCCGCCACAATGCCCGGCTAGGAAGATTTCTTTTAATAATGTCCTACACTTGTGCAGTGCTTTAGACTTTTCAAAACACTTTTAAGTATACTATCTCATTTGATCCTCAATGAGATAGTGGGGAAATAGCACTCGTGGGAAATAGACAGGCTAGTCATTATTATCCCCATTTCACAGATGAAGAAACTGAGATAGAGTTTTAGTGTCTTGCCCAAGGTTAAGTAATAAATAGTGACAGAGCTAGGATAAAAGCCCCACTCTTTCTGACTTCTTATTCCATCTCATTCTACTCCTCCTTGGTGCAACAGTATTAAGCACTTCCAAGATGACATTTACTGTGAGGACCTCTGGGCAGAGGGCCACCAGCTTCTAGTCACTCATATTGGTACACGACAACCTGACCCACTCTAATTAGGAAACTTCAACAAGTGAATACATTCTTTATTTTAAAACATGTTTTGAGAGCCTACTCTCTGCTAAGCACATCCTTGATTTTGTGAGAATACAGACGTAAGTAATACCCAGGCTCTGCTCTTTGGAGATCACAGTACATTGAGGGAGGCCACATACAAGTAATGTAACTACAACAGAGATAAACATGGGGATACAGGAAAGTAGAGAACTCTGTGATTAATTTTAAAGCCACTTTCATTTCATCCAGTCCCTGGCCTGCAAGAAATGAGCTGAAGTGGCCTATAAAGCCAGGAACCAGCTCTTACTCATCTTTTTCATCTTTGGAAACTCCACTGTAGTTGGTTCTTTGCCTTGCATAGAGTATGAGGTCTGACAATTAAGTTCATGAACTTACGACTGTGCGCTTATGTTGGCAGCACTGTACAAACAACTCAGTAAGGTTTCATGACCTTGGTATCTCAGTGCCTCACAGGTGAGTTTGCATCGATGTGTCGCAGAGTCTTGCTGAGCTCCATTCATTATTGTTGTTGTTTGTTTTTGTGTGCTGTAGTGAGAATGTTGGAGTTTAAATTAGAGCAATGAACAGACATTTGTAAATTTCTTGTTAAACTTGGCAAGAGTGGAAGTGAAATCAAGGATATGTTAGTTCAAGTTTATGGGGATAATTTCATAAAGAAAACAGCAGTGTACAAATGAATTAAACATTTTTCTGAGGGGAGAGAAAATGTCACTAATGAAAAGAGGTCAAGGTACCCAGTAATGAGCAGAACTGATGAAAGCATTGCAAAAATTCATCAAATTGTGCATCAAAATCATTGGCTGACTTGTGAGAAGTATAGCAGACCAAGTGAGAAATAGCAAGGAAAATCTTAACTGTAAAATCTTAGTCAACAACTCATAGCTCTTGCATCATAGCAATGCACCAGCTCACATGGCACTGCCTGTGAGGAAGTTTTTAGCCAATAAACCAATAACTGTATTATACTAACCTCCCTAAGCACCTGATATGGCCCCCAATGACTTTTTTCTTTACTCAAAAAGGAAATATTTAAATGAAGACATTTTGATGACATTCAGGACGTTAAGATAATGTGCTGACAGGTGCCATGGCCATTCTAGAAGATGAGTTCCAAAATTGCTTTAAAGGGTGAACTAGGCCCTGGCCTTGGGAAATATTTTGAGGTGACCATAGTGACGAGATGAGATATGTGGCACTCCTAGCAATGAGATACGTAGCACTTTTTCTATGACTAGTTTTCAAACTTTATTGTCAGACCTTGTAAGTGCTCAAAGAAGATCCATATTCTGAAAGGTCCCCACAGTTCAGCCAAACACAGGACAGGTTCTAGAAGGCAGAAGTTAACTTCAAGACTCAAATCAGCTTTCAGAATTAGAAACCAGTCTGACCCTTCCATTAAACCTACACTCGATTGCCTCTGCTCTAATTAAGGGTATAAGTAATATGCAATCTGGGCTTCTTGGCATATTTTTGCCCTTTTAAAATATGATTATCTCAATTTAATTGATGATAAAGAGGAAAATTTAGGATTGTCTGTGTAGATGGGGTGTGACCTGGTCTTCATGTGCATGTATTCTCTGACAAATGATACGTACAAAACTTAACCAGGAATCAAAATTCTCTGCTATCCATGAGATAATCAGGAAAATTAGTATAGGAATGTTCACTTTATCACTACCTGTTTTAAAATATTTTCTTACATATTTTATGCTGGGAGGTATTACATTTCAATTCCTAGGTGGGTGTATACTTTTATATATTAATATAATGATGTATGAAAGGGTTGACCTGTATGCACCAAGACATCTCACCAATTCAAAAGCATCATGAATCCACAGCTGTGTGATTATTAAACCACAATATTACTGGATGAGTTTTGGTGCTTCAGTCATTAAGATGGTTATGCAATTCTGGACATTTATGAATCTTAGGGCATTTGTTCTTAGAGACTATTTAATTATTTCTACCCACATTCTTATATTCGTCCTTCATGATTAGCCAAGAAATTCTTGAGCAGTGAGGCCCGGACAGAGAAAGTTTTCACCTTAAAATATGGAAAGTCTTCTACCATCTGGGTGCAGGTCACATCTAAGTCCGCTGAAGCAGAAGAAATGGGAACATTTTCTTATTAGGTGAAATTCAAAATGGTTAACTAAGTATAAAGTGGGGGCATCAAAAGCAAGGAAGAGAAACCCCATGTTTTAAAGTAATCATCAAAAAAAAAATCTCCTTCTAAGCAAGTAGTTCATCAGGAGAAAATTACGGGCTGGCAACAGGTATTTATAATGGAAGCATACATGGCCTTAACGATAGGGTTTGCTTCTGAAAATACTCTTAAAAGGGAAAGAGTAGCTTTATAAGAAAGTACAAATCATTGGTGTGTATGTTTGCTAATGTGTGCACAGAGGCGGTGGTGGTAATTCCTGGCTCAGACCAGGTATCTGTCGCTGAAGATAATGACTTTGCAAACAGGCAACTAGGACTTCTGATAAAGCTAAAATATATCATTATTATTATTCATTAATGTGGAATAGAATGTGAAATAGGAATCAGCAGGTGAGTGGTGGTTGTACCTAAATATCCCAGATACCAACTTGTTTTTGTTTTTAATCATCCTGATCTCTGTTAGGAATAATCTCTACTTTATCCTCTTGGTCAGGCCACTGATCCAATATTGTTTTTCAAAGCTTTGACTCCTTCCCTCTTCTAACACTAACAGTCTAAACAAGAAGAGAACAGATAGTAGTAAGACAGAGAACATTTCCTCCACCAGAACCTGCATTGGAGTGCAGCCGGGATGTCACATCACCAAGGAGAGCCCTTCAGACAGTCCACACCTCCATTGGTTTCTTTTGAAAGATACAGTTACCTCTAAAAAGCCAGCCTTACTAGAACTCTTATGGCCTGGAATCCTTGTCTCTCTACCCATGACTATAAGTTGAGAGTATTTACTATAGAAAGTGGTTAGGGGAATAGATATTCTAAAAGTAGGGGGGAAACTGGTTGGGCAAACTCAAGCACAGGAATTGGAAGACAGTTCCATTTCAAAAAAAGACAAACTTAGAACATGTACAAGGTGGTGTAGTTCCTTACTCATCCACCACTTGAGGAGAAAAGGGAAGTAAGAAGAGTTGAAATGAAGAAAAAGAGAACAGAGGAGGGGAGAGGAAGGTGAAAGGGTGCTCTGGAGTGCCACGCACCTGTTACAAGTGGGGAAGTAGCATAATCACCAGCAAAAGAAGAACCAGGGCGGAGTTCCCCTTGCACATCACCCTCTTCCCCGCCCCCCCCCCCCCCCCACCAAGGCTGGGTCAGCCACAGCAGTTGTTCCTGCAGGAAGAAAGAAGGGCCCTCAGGACACCTCCCTGAATTCCCTCCAAAGAATTAAATGTGCCCCATTCCACATCGGTTCCCCGCTTCATAAATATTCACAGATAATAATGACAACAATGATAGGGACAGTTAATATCTGTGGACTGCCAATGTGTGTCAAATGCTGTATTGTGCTCTGCACCTGCCTTTATTGTTTGCAATGCTGCAGTCAGCTTATGAGCAGGGATCATTATTCCTACTTTTCCAAGACCGCTCAGCTGCCAAGCAGAGGCACAAGGATTTTTGCCAAGGTTTGTCTGGCCAACCCTGATGGCATACAGTCGACCTTTGCCTGGGACTGTCTGCCCACAGGTCTCTGCCTCAGAGATCCAATCCCATCCATTGTTTAGATAACCCACTTGAGCACTGAGTAACTTGCCCTGTAATCATCTGTTGAAACCTCGTCTTCCAAGCCTACTATGAAACAAGGGCTTGGGCACATACATCTTGTGTGCTTCCCTTAGCATAGCGCCCAGTCTCTGGCTCGTCAGCCTTCAGCTCTAGGGCAACTCAAAGACTTTCTTTCCTGCTCCTGGCCTCACATGAGAGCAGCTCAAACAGCTATGTTGGTTGGTTCCACAATACAACTTTTTATTTTAAAATACTATCTTGTAAGTGTTCCCAATAGAAGACAAAGCCAGTAGGGAAAGAACCAGTTCTATTTGTTAACCTAACTTTAATTTCAAACATAAAAATATCAATTCAAAAATTAAAACAAAAAGGACCTATAGTACCACCGATGATAGCTTTTTTTTTTTTGCAGTTTTTGGCCAGGGCTGGATTTGAACCTACCACCTCCGGCATATGGGGCCAGTGCCCTACTCTGTTAAGCCACAGGCACCGCCCACCAATAATAGCATTTTGGTATATTTTTTCCAGTTGTTCTTCATATGTATATTTCTACAGAGTGGTAATCAAGACTATGTATATATAGACTTTATCCTGCTTTCTCAGGTACTTAATGTATCATAAGTAATTTTCTTGGTTGTCTGTTTTAACCACATACAGCATTGCTATTATTTGCAGAATATTCTGGTGTTAGTTGATATACAGAGTCAGAATACTTTCTATGTTGTACTAGAAATGGTGCATCTTTTTTTTTTTTTTTTGAGACAGAGTCTCAAGCTGTCACCCCGGGTAAGAGTGCCATGGCATCACAGCTGGCAGCAACCTCAAACTTTTAGGCTTAAGTGATTCTCTTGTCTCAGCCTCCCAAGTAGCTGGGATTGCAGGCACCCACCACAATGCCAGGCTATTTTTTGGTTGGTTGTAGTTGTCTTTGTTGTTTGGCAGGCTGGATCCGAACCCACCAGCTCTGGTGTATGTGGCTGGCACCTTAGCCGCTGAGCTACAGGAGCCGAGCCAGAAATTGTGCGTCTTCTTGCAGAGACATCCCTTGGAGACAATCCCCCATACTGCTTTTATTGCCAATGCCAGTTGGATAAATAAATGAGCTCTTCTTTATCTCAGGTCAGGGAAATGGATCAGCCCACAGGAATTCCCCACTGTTGCTCTGTCACCCCACCCGGGCCCTTACAAGCCTTTAGCACCCTCCTGGAGATTCTTTCCCTCTTTCTGTTCCCCATTTCCTTCCTCACAAAAGGCTTCACTTCCTACTTCAATGAAAACATCTCCTCACTCAAATATCACCTCCCCTGCAAAAACATTCCTTTAGCCCTCACCATTTCTACTGAGGAATGGTTCATCTGAGAACCCTCCCCATGTCTTCTCTCAACCTCACGATTTATCTCTTATGCACCCGCCTTTCCATCTTTCCCTTCTCTCAGTGACCATTCATTTCATCTCCTTCTGCCTCTTCCAGGACCACTTTGCTGTTCATTATCCAGTGGCTCCCGCTGTCTCATCATTCATCTCTCCCTCTCTACTGGCTTAATCCCTTCCACCAACCATTTCTGTCTGCATGCGCACACACACACACACACACACATGCACACACGCACACACACACGCACACGGACGCACACACGCATACTTCCTACTGTATTTCTCCTTCTGTTTCAAATGTTTCTTTCCTTTCACTCCCAAACCTCTCAAAAGAGTAATTTATTCTTTGCTGTTTTTACTTCTCAACCCATTACAACTTCCTCTCCGTGCAGTTATTGAGCAATTACTATGTGAAAATAAAGATGGACAGGGAAGTTTCTACTCCTGAGGAGCTTCTGGTTGGTAGGGAAGGCAGACGGTAAACCAAAACAACACAACACAATAAATAAGTGTCATGATATGAATCTGTGCAAAGGCATTCATACGAGGGCTGCCTAGAGGAATTTAGAGAGACTTCTTAGGAAGGTAACATTTGAGGCAGGCTTTGAACAATGACTGTAATATTGCCAAGCAGAGAACATAGACGTATTGCATATAACCCATAGAGAAACAACTTGTGCAGAAAGCTAAGAAACTATAACATTAATGATAGTTTAGAGAATACCAAATGACTCATTGTATGAGCTGGAGTCCTAGTAAGAAATGTCTAGAGAAGAGATTTATTTAGGCCAGTAGTTCTCAAATTTTAGAATTACCCAGAGGCTTATAAAATTATAAAAACACCTATCATTGGGCTTCACTCTCAGAATTTTGGGGTGAGGTCTGGGGTGACAAGTTTGCATTTGTAACAAGCTCCCAGGTGAGGCTGATGCTGCTGGTCTGGAGACCACATTTTTAGAATCACTGGTTTGGTAATCTGACTTCTACTTGAATCATTCTAGTGAAATTACTATTAGCTGTCACCAAAAATTTCCTTCTGCCAAATCCAGGGAATTTATTCTCAAGTCCCATCCTCCTTGACCAGTTGGCAGCATTTGATGTCACCCGAAATGACCTCCTCACTAGAAGTCACCCAGCTTCCAGTCTCACCTTTTAGCCCATTCATACTCTAAAGCCCACAGGATGGTCCACAATGCAAAGATAATCCCTTCACTCCACACTTAAGACCCACCAATGGCAAACACACCAAGCCCTGGGGTGACAGCCCAACTCCACAGACAGGCACGGAAAACCCTCGGCATTCTGGCCACAGCTGCTGCTGCTGCTGCTGTAATACAACACAGCCTATGTTCTGGGCACATCGGACTACCAGCCAGTCCCCAGACATGCTGTAGACTCGTGTCCTCTTCACCTGTGTGCGTGGACGTCACTTTGCCTGGAATGTCCTCAGGCCTTCCTCTCCCTTGCCCCCGTCCTCCTCTGATCCACCCTCCCCTGGAATCCTAGCTCAAATGTTACCTCCTCAGTGAAGCCTTTGTCATCTCCACGGCTCCTTTCCCTAAGCCCCCCTATGGTTGGTATCTACATATTATAAATACCATTTAAGAATTACTTGAACATGTGATTACTGTATTAGGACTTACATGAGTCTGTGAGTCCTAATCTGAGTCTATCTTACTGTTTTTGTAGAAGACATTCAGTGTGTGTTGAGTGAACGTGGGAGCAGAGTACACAGTCCATGATGATTGGAGTAGTCTCTCCTAGCCTATCCGGTGGAACAGGCAGCAGGGGGAGGAGGACACAAAGAGAAACTTTGTTAATGAGCAAGAGTCAGATGTGCCACCTTACAGCCACCTAACTCCCTGGCTGAGAGGTGGAACCACAGGTTTTTAATTCTCATGACTCTCTCTTTCTCTGATGACAGGGGTTTGCCAGCTCTGTGGACTGGGCTGTCACACAGCTGCCTTTCTTGTTTTTGGCAAGGTACTTGCTGGGGGACTTATCCAGAGCCAAGGAACAACATCTGTAGAGACCAAGGAGGAAACACTCCTGTAGCTTAGCTGCTGTGTGCACCACCACCGGGCAGCCATTTGCCTCTCATCCCTGTTCTGCAGCTGCAGGAATGCCAGAGGTTCATTCTCTGCCTATAGAGACAGCAGAGCCTGCCCACCATCCATTCTTCTCTCTCTCCCCACCCCACAGCCTTAACCCTGCATGTTTTGATTGGTGTGGTGACCAGACCATGAAGAAATGGAACAGACCTGTGTTACTGCTACGTGTATCATAATAATATCAAAAGGTAAAGGGAGCATCTGTGGGTGATGAGCTCAGACACTCATGCCTTTTGTCACCAAGCATTCTCTATATCTTATGGATCTTCCTACTACAGCAGCCGTTTATGCAGTGACTCCTACGTGTTGGGTGTTTTACACACATGATTTCATTAGATCTTTACAACATTCCTACAAGTCAGATATCCTTATGTCTGTTTAATAAATAAAGATACTGAGGATCAAAGAAGTTAAATAACTTATCCAAGGTCAACAAGCTAATAAGTGATAGGGATAAGATTTGAACTCATGTCAGAATAATTCCATAGCCTGTGTGCCTTCCATTACTCATGCCATTTTGGAGAACTGAAAAGGTTGAAAGTGACTGAATCGGCCAGTGTCACACCAGAAGTTAAATTCAATTGTTCTGATTTCCAGGGAAGCCTGTAAATATCCACCATAGTGAAAGAATTGTTTGAATGGGTATGTTTAATATTCCAACAATTTATAAAACTTAAAAAAAAAATGACTCTACAATGTGAAAGTGGCCTGGAACTAGAAAAGCTGTCTGATTACTCACGAGTGTACCTGTCTCTACTGCCCTATAGTCAGTGGCCTCACTCAGTTGGATGCACCTGAGCAGAAAATGCTTTCCTACCACCTGAAGTCACACATTTACCTGTGATTCAGCCCCTCCCTGGGAGCAGTGCTTTAAAAACATACCCTTCTCCTCTTCTCCTGTTTTTGGATTACAAAGTATGACCAGAAAGGAGGAATAAAACTGTGTCTACAGATACAACTAGTTTGACAAAATATAAATGAGTATTTCTAAAACAAAGTCAAATTCAGTAAAATAGTGATGGGGTTTTGCTTTGTTTGCTGGTCAAGTTGACATGTAAAAAGTGGGTTTTCCTGAATATTTCCCTATGCAATTGGCACTCTTGGCTCTGTGAATAAACAGAGCTGGTGATAACATCCGTTGTAGAGTTAAGTGCAGAGAGTGGTTGATAAAGTCAACAAGAAGCTGAAAGCAAGATTTACCACGGATAAGCTGCCAAGAGTTGGCTGTAGATGCTGAGAGGACACTGTGGCTCATTCATCTTCCCCCATTCAGCTTCCCACCCCAAGAGCATCATCCCTGCTTCACAGCTATTGTGGTAAGAGTAAGAAAATGAGAGAGAGAGAGAGAGAGAGAGAGAGAGAGAGAGAGAAAGAGAAAGAAGAGAAGAGAAGAGAAGAGAAGAGAAGAGAAGAGAAGAGAAGAGAAGAGAAGAGAAGAGAAGAGAAGAGAAGAGAAGAGAAGAGAAGAGAAGAGAAGAGAGAAAGAAAGAGAGAGAGAAAGCACAGGAGTCAAGTTCAGAGGTAGACACAGCATTGACAATCTGCCCAGGGTAAAATGCAGACTCTGAAGTCAGTTCTGAATGCTGCAAGAGACAAAGAAAATAGTTCTTTAATGCAAAACAAACCGGGCAACAAAGAAAGTCATACTCTAGAAGAGCAAGCAGGCACCAGTGATGGCCGGGCTTCCTTTGAGCTGCATTCTGTTTTCTTGTGCCAGCCTCTGCAGTCCAGCTCAGGAGGTTCCTGAGTCCACTGTTCAAAAGACTTGAAATTGTTTTCTTGGATTATTCCTACTCATATTTTTCTTGCCCCTTTTCAAAAGTAGGTTAAGGACATTCAACTTTCCCTCAAGCATCTTAATGAGTTAGTCATGATTACAACTGCATCTTTTAAATTGCCCAACTAGTTGAAAGGGTGCCATGAAAGAAGCGTCTACAAACACAATCTGGGTTGTGTTTCTCATTGTTTTAATGTTGCAAAATGTGTCCCAGGACCTACTAGTGGGTAATTAGCATAAACTGGGAAGGAGAGGAGAGATAGGTGGGCTCCTGTCTCAAGAGAAAATGTTACAGTTTTTTTCTTCAAAGACATACACAGTGAAAGTAAAAAAGGGAGAAGCTCTTTGCTAACAAATGTGAGAGGCTTTTGCACAGCTCGTGGAATATAATAAGTGCTCACAATTTGTTTGCTGGATTGAAATCCTGTCCATAATCTACTTCTCAGTCAAATAATCAACCGTTGGCTACCTCCACCTCCCCCCATCCACTTGTGTGTTCCTTTTATAACCTAAATTGCTGCCTCATCATCCATCACAACCTTTTTCAACCTTTTTCTTTTCATTATCACTTTCCCATTTTTGGATTGCAAAGTATGAGCCTTTGTAGACAGTTTTTTAAATGATTCTGCCACGTGAAATGTTGGTACCATGATGAAATGGTTAATTTTAGGTGCCCAATTTTGAATTGCCCAGATATCAAGTAAAACATTATTTCTAGGTCTATCTCAGAAGGTATTTTTGGAAAAGATTAGCATTTGAATTGGTAGACTGAGTAACAGATCACCTCCCAGTGTGGGTGGGCATCATGTAACCCCTGAGGCCTCAGTAGAATGAGAAAGGTGAGGGAAGGCAGGACCGTCCCTCTTCGGGAGCCAGGACGTCATCTTCTCCTGTCCCTGGACATCAGTGCTTCGTGGTTTTAGGCCTTTGGACTTGGACAGGGACCTATACGGTGGCTCCCCTGGTTTTCAGACCTGTTTGGACTAGAACTATACCATCAGCTATCCTGGGTCTCCTGCTCACAGAAAGTGGATTGTAGGACGTCTCGGTCTCTGTAATTGCTTCAGTCAATCCCTTTCTATATATCTCTACATATTCTATTGGTTCTGACTCTCTGGAGAGCCCTAACTAATACACACTGATATATTGTTTTTTTTTTTTTTTTTTTTTTTTTGTAGAGACAGAGTCTCACTTTATGGCCCTCGGTAGAGTGCCGTGGCCTCACACAGCTCACAGCAATCTCCAACTCCTGGGCTTAAGCGATTCTCTTGCCTCAGCCTCCCGAGCAGCTGGGACTACAGGCGCCCGCCACAACGCCCGGCTATTTTTTGGTTGCAGTTTGGCCGGGGCTGGGCTTGAACCCGCCACCCTCGGTATATGGGGCCGGCGCCCCACCGACTGAGCCACAGGCGCCGCCCGCACACCGATATATTGTGATGTCAGTTTATATGCTGCATGTATATCTGTACTTAATACATTTTTTTTTAAAGTTGTTTTTATCCCTTGGAAGCCTACTCCTGTTGAGAATGTGTGGTCTCTCAGACCATGGTACTCTGATATAGGACACCACAGAAGCAAATCACAGAAATGGTTGCTGGACAAAATCAAATTGGGCAGGGTGGTGCCTGTGATTTAGTGAGTTGGGCGCCAGCCCCACATACCTAGGGTGGCAGGTTTGAACCCAGCCCTGGCCAAACTGCAACAACAACAAAAATCAAATTGGGTAGAACTCCAAGCAGATGGCAGGCACAGGAGTCTGTCTAGATCAGGCTTAGTGTGGGTCAAGACAGACAGAAGGGTAAGGGTTAGGCAAGCAATACACAGGTTAGAAAACACAGCTGAAGGCAGTGTTGGTGGGAGACAGGGCAGCAGGCAGAGGTATGAAAACAGTTCATCCACTGGATCAGAGAATGCCTCAGCCAGAGAAATCTAATCATGCAGAAAGTTCCATGTAGGAGAAATTGCTCTCAGGTCTGAAATCAGACAGACATTTTTTCTTTGCTCCTAAAGAACCTGGACTGTTAGACCGGTGGTATCATAATGATGAAAATCTGTTTATTATATAAGAATGCATTATGTTGGTCCCTGTATCCCTGAAAACCTTCCATATCTGGGCAGCGACTGTGGCTCAAAGGAGTAGAGCACCAGCGCCATATACCGGAGGTGGTGGGTTCAAACCCAGCCCTGGCCAAAAACTGCAAAAAAACCCCACAAAACTTCCACATCTTCCAGTGCTTTGAACTCTCCATATCAGATGAAACAACCAAGGCTTCCAGCCTGACTTGGAACCGTGCTGGGGTGCTCGTGTCCCCAGGCATTCAAGCACGTTGATCAGATACGAGGTCTGGGATCCTCGTCCTCAAGCTGTTTCTCTTCTGGAGGTCCTTCCTCTCCTGACATAAAAACAAGAGCAGACACACGGCCCTGGCTGGGCGCTCCCAAAGCTATGCTTCCTAAAACCATTAGAATCTCTTAATGGTCAAATCCAGTGGTCTTTCTCATTGATTCTGGGGCCTACAGCTGACTTCATGTGGAGCTGCAGGCCTGAGCTCCTCTTCAATCAGAGGGCAGCCCCTCTAACCCCAGCCTCCCGCCTCTGCCTCCTGGCCTCTTCTGAATCTGTCTGCCAGGGGCTCTCGGTCTTCTTTCTTCCTTTGCTCAGGGGCACTCTTCTTGTCTTTTGGTTCCTTTCTATTGCCCTTTATGCTCATCTGTTTCTTTGCTCAGCTTAATTTAGTAAACACTGCTGAGCACTCGCTGTATGTCTAGCCTGGCACAGACACGACATGGTCCTTGCACTCTCTTGTGATAGAACAGATATACATGCAATAACCAAGCAAAACACCATGCGAGATTTATAATATAGATGTGTACACAATGTCTTAGCAACTCAGATGAGGAAGTGATTATTTCTGTCTTATGAAGAGCATAAAAAAGCATTGCAGTGGAAAATTTTGATGTGTGCCTTGAGAGTGAATAGGGATTCATGATACAGGAAAGTTTGAAGAAAAGCATTGCAGATGGAGAAACGAGGGCTGGAGAGGTACAGCATGTGCCCCAAGAGTCTGGGAGGAAGTAGGCAAGTGTGGACGGGGAGAGTGGTAGGCTTTGATACTGGAGTCGGGGACTCATTGTAGCTGTAGTCACCATTTAAGTATATATTTCTAGGTAACATAAAAATGGGTCATTGCACTGTCTGGTACATTCATTTTTTAAAAAATGAATTTAGTCTAACCATAGTGGCTCACACTTACAATCCCAGCACTCTGGGAGGCCAAGGCCCGAAATTGCTTGAGGCCAGGAGTTTGAGACCAGCCTGGGCAACACAGCAAGACTCTGTCTCTACAACATAATTTTTTAAATTGGTTGGGTATGGTAGTACATGCCCGTATTTTTAGCTACTCAGGAGGCTGAGGCGGGAGGATTGCTTGAGCTTTGAAATTAGAGACTGCAGTGAGCTATGACTGCACTACTGCACACTCTAGTTTGGGACACAGAGCAAGACCCTGTCTCTAAAAATAATAAAAAATTTAAAAAAATTAAATGAATTTAGTTCATACTACTTCCTACGATATATCCCTTAATATGCTAGGTGTGGTGATACAAAATGAATAAGCTATCCCCTCAATAGCTCAAAGTATAAAGAGTTAGGCACGTTCTAAAAGTTCATATGCAGCACAAGCTGACCCATGCGGTGATGGTGGCATTTATATGACTATATGACTATTTTGTGTCATACACATACTGGCGTCACTGAGCAGAGCATGCATCAAGCGATAGCTGAGCCGAGCTTTGAGAGATCAACTGTGGTTGAGTGGAAGGGTAAGCAGTATAATGGCACCCCAAAATGTCCACACCCCAAACCTGCAAGTTACAGGGCAATAGGGACTTTGCAGATGTGATTAAGTGTAGGGAAAGGGGGAAGATTAGATTGTTCAGTTGTGCCTGGTAATCATGAGAGTTCGTTTACAAAGAGAAGGCAGGAGAATCAGAGAAGATGTGACAATGGAAGCAGAGGTTGCAGTGATGTGGCCACTGGCCAGAAACATTGGGGGCAGCCTTGAGAAGCTGGAAAAGATAAAGAACAGATTCTCTCTTTGAGCTCCAGAAGGTGCAGCTCTGCCAACACCTCGGTTTTAGCCCCATCAGACTCATGTCAGACGTCTGATCTCCAGAAGAGAATGCTGACAAATTTGTTTTTGAGCTTGTGGTAATTAGTTACAGCAGCGGTAGGAAACCAGTGCAGAGGAGAGGCCGGCAGGGTGGGGAGGTGCAGAGCATTCCAGGCAGCAGGAAAAGCATAAGCCAAGGCGCAGAGGCATGAAGTGGACGGCACAGCCTTGGGGTAGGGGTCACAGTAGTTTAGTGCTGCAGAGGCTTGAGAACCACAGAGTGAGGAGCAGCAGAGAATGCTGGGGTGTGAGGCAAGTGCCAGAGGACGCCGGCCCGGGAAGGAGTTGCCCGACGTGGAGCTCAGGTGTTGCTTAGGTTTAGAAGGTAAATCAGGAGCCAGCTCATGACTTCAAACAAAAAAGTAAAAACACTGAATTTTCTTTCTTTTTTGGTTTTCTTTTAATACAGTATCTCTGTCACCTAGGCTAGAGTGCAATGGTGTCATCATAGCTCATTGTCAACCTCAAACTCATGGGCTCAAGCAATCCTGCTTCAGCCACCCGAGGAGCTGAGACTTCAGGCACCTGCCACAACGCCAGGCTATTTTTAGGCGAGGTCTAGCTCTTGCTCAGGCTGGTCTTGATTGATCCACCCACCTCAGCCTCCCAGAATCCTAGGATTACAGGTGCCCAGCCTTCCAATTTTGAAAGACAGGCTGAAAAGTCTCCCCTAGGGTAGGAGACTATTTAGATATTACTCAAGTCCTGGGCTTGAACTATTGCAGTGTTGAGTAGGAGAAGGAGAAAGCAGAGGAGAGATATGTAGAACTCAGAGTGACTAAATGTAGGGAGCAAGGAGAAAGGGAAGAGTTGAAGATGACTCCAGATTGCTGAATTCAACTTTAGTGGCTGGTCATGTGCCTGCTAAAATGGGAAAAACTGGAGACTTCTTCCAATATTTCCCAGATTTGTATTTTCTTTATTTCTGTTCCTACTAGGCTGATCAGCCCTGTCAACCTATGTCTAGACCAGTGTTTCTCAACCTTCCTAATGCCGCAGCCCTTTAATACAGTTCCTGTGGGTTGTGACCCACAGGTTGAGAACCGCTGGTCTAGACTGTCTTTAAAGAATCCTCTCTGGTTTTTTAATTCTAGCCTTTCTGAAAACAGCTAATTCAATATTTATCAGATATTTATTTAGTGTCTATCATGTGCCGGTACTGTTGTAGACTCCGGGGATATTGTAACGAACAAAAAACAATTTAAAAAACTGGTCTGCATTTTCTCTAGAAAACCCTTTTAGAAGGTAATTCTGGGCATTCCCATTTCCAGTTCACATTTTCTACAATGACTCCCAATGTCCTCTTACTTTATATCTAAATTTTTTGGTGCGTGCTTAAGCTGCTTTAAATCACAACCATCCCAACTATAAGGAATCTTAACTTACAAATAGGTTGTGATTTAAAGCAGTGCTTCTTAAACTATCTGTTTTTTTACTAGGCATCCTCCTGCATCTGACTAGTGCCTAGCTCATGCCACCTGTGACTCACTCTATGAATACAAAGCATCCAAACTAGTCCTACCCTGCTCAGTAACATGAGTCCATTATGATGTGCTTATATGTCATGGCATTATCAATCTGCTCCCAAATATCTAAATGCTTACTCTTGAACTCCACATTTGGAGTCCCCATACTCATTAAGTCCCTTACTAAAATAGTTTTGGAGAATTTGGAAGAAATGCTTTATGTATACCTATTTGTATAGTGATTGCACTTTTTGCTAGCCCATGATGTCTATATTGGCCATGCTAACTTGTATTTTTCCTATAAATAGACCTTAGATTACATGGAGACAGGAGAAGAAAGAGCTCTAGGACAGCTGTTTGGCACGTCATCTTTTTTTAAAGAACAAAAACTTCTTATTCTCCCTTCCTTTTCATGATTTTCTTTTACATCTTTAGCCAGCTACCTCCTTAACCCATCGCAACTCATACAAATAAAGAATAAATTAAGAGAAAGACTCCCAGTTCTTTTACCAGGTTCTTGCCAGAGATGGTCCAAACCACCTCAGTTTCCTCAGCCCTAATTAAATAAAGCTGTGTAGCATCAATCGTACTTTCAGTTCAACCCCAATTTATAAACTGCTAGGACTGGGAAAGATTAGGAGTCTTCTGTCTGATTCACTGACTCAGCTCTGGGGCCAGCTTATTCTGGGTCTCCTCCAGCCCCCAGTGAGTGTGTCTGCAACCTTATGTGACAGCTCTTTCAACCTTCATCATTTTTACCCTTTCTTTGTGTTGGTGTTTTATTGTTTGTTTGCTTTTTTTTTTTTTTTGGACAGAGTCTCACTTTGTTGCCCTGGGCGTCATCATAGTTCACAGCAACCTCAAAGTCCTGTGTTCCAGTGATTCTCTTGCCATAGCCCCCTGAGTAGAGTAGCTAGAACTACAGGTGCCAGCCACAGTGCCTGGATAGTTTCTCTGTTTTTAGTAGAGACGGGATCTCAATCTTGTTCAGGCTGTTCTTGAACTCCTGAGTCCAGGCAATCCACCCACCTCGGCCTCCCAGAGTGTTAGGATTACAGGCATGAGCCACTGCACCTGGCTCTCTCTTTGGTTTTGACACTGCGGCCTCTTTCGCACTGTGAATGAGTTGTCCTTTTCCATGGCTCCCATGACTCCATGTTGGAGCTGCTCCTACTTCTGTGTCTACTCCCAGTTAGTTTCTGTTGTCACATTCTCCTCCTCCTCTCTCTCCTCTTTCCCCCCAGGGCTCCATCCTAGACCTTTCTCACTCTCACATGCACTAAGATGCTTTCATCCTCTTCTGTGGATTTGGTTTCATCTAGAGAACAACCTAAACTCTATTCCAACTGCTTTCTCATCATCTTCACTTAGGTATCTCACAACCGTCACAAACTACTCAATGTTAGTTTCCTGCATTCCATATCAGGACACCTTCCGCTTAGGATTATCCTTCAGTCCCCATTTCCCCTTATTCCTCATCTTCAACTTGTCCCCACTCTTCCTTACATCAGTGGTGAGCTTGTTCCTCTGATAATTCTCTTTTGCTTCATCTCCACTGCCTAGGTTAAGGCTCTTATCATGGCTCATCTGGGCCATTCTCAGTTTTCTGAACCCTCAGATCAGCAGCGTCCCACCCAGACTCCCAACCAGACTCGAACCTGCAAAGGAGTTACCAGAGAGATAACCTTCTTTTAGGGTAATGAGAAGAGGTCATTGCAGGCAGAGGACAGCATGAGCAGAGGCCTGAGGGGAAGAGTAAGCATTCTGCATTTAAGGAAAAGTAACTGGTTTTTTGTGGCTAGATCTCTGGCATCAGCATAGATCTAGTTACACAAGAGCCTGGAGAACGCAGAGGAGGCTTTACCTTTACAGACAACAAGGAGCCCCTGCAGGGCTTAAGCAGTGACACATAAATGACATTTGTTTGTTTATTTTGAGACAGCGTCTCACTCTGTTGCCTGAGCTAGAGTGTCATGGCCTCAGCCTAGCTCACAGCAACCTCAAACTCCTGGGCACAAGTGACACTCCTCCCTTCCCGGGTGGAGTAGCTGGGACTACAAGCACCTGTCACAATGCCTGGCTAATTGTTCTCTTTTTAGTAGAGACAGGGTCTCACTTGGCTCAGGCTGGTCTTGAACTCCTGAGCTCAAGTGATCTTCCTGCCTTGGCCTCCCAGAGTGCTGGGATTATAGGCGTGAGCCACTATGCCCATCCCAATTTGTATATTTAGAAACACTGTTCTATCAACAGTGCAGAGTACAGTATAATTTGGGAAGACATGGTCTGTTCGAGATGCTTTCTCTGTTGGCTTGTGAGCTCCTTATTGTCAAGTATTATGTTTCTTTCATTTCTATCTTCCCAGTGCCTAACACATTCGTTCACCGAACATTAAGAGAGGCTCCTGACCCAGTGTGGCAGCTCACACCTGTAATCCTAACCCTCTGGGAGACCAAGGTGGGTGAATTGCTTGAGTTCAGGGGTTTGAGACCAGTCTGAGCAAGAGTGAGACCCGTCTCTACTAAAAATAGAAAAAAACAAAAAAACAAAACTAGCCACATGTTGTGATGGGGATCTATAGTCCCAGCTACTTGGGAAGCTGAGAGAAGAGGATCACTTGAGCCCTGAAGTTATAGGTTGCTGTAAGCTATGATTATATCGCAATACTCTACCCTGGGCAACAGAAACAGAGTGAGTCTCTGTCTCAAAAAAAAAAAAGAGAGAGAGAGAGAGAAGATTCATGATATTGGTGCTGGAAGCTGGGTCTGAGAGTCAGGGAAACTGAGCTCTAGGCCAGGCTGTGCCGGAGTTACCAGCAGATCCTATTTCTTCATCCTTAAGATGGTGGCCCATACAAGATCATTTTCAGATTACTTTTGCTCTAACATTCTGTAATTGTAGAAGGGAGGATCCTTTTTTCCCAGCATCTAGTCAATATTTGGTAATACAGACAAATAAAATACAGGGGTGAGTGTCAAGAGCAGGGTGCACCATGAAGCACGGGTTGAGCCGAGATTACATAAACCATTCTCTGAATAGTGAGCCATGACTCTGGTTAAATTACTCACACAGAAAGGACATGTTCTTCCTGCTGTGGGGGGACAGAATTATCTCCTTAAATGTTTACTCCTTTTAAGGGAAATAAATAGAATTTTGATTCTTATTATTATTATTACTATAAGCCTTTAAGTGCTAAGGCAAATATACTAGAAGCCCAGGAGAAACCCAGCAGTTTTATCCACCTTAAGTTAGCTCTCTGCTCCTTAGCTCAGCACCGTACAAAGAGCCCAACAGGGCTCCGCACCTGCCCTTCATAACTTTTGTATGTCTTTGCCTTAGTACCATATACTTTGGCATTTCTGCTTCATCAGTATATTATCGGCCCAATCACCAGAAAATAAAATTCATAATCTTCAGCAACACACTCAATTTCTACGGACAAAACAAAAGAGAAAAGAAAAAAGAGAAAAAACATTTTAGTCTCCATGCTATTTGATTTTTAGCCTTCAACTCCCTCTGATAAACATTGTTTTTTGTTGGTCATGTGAATTTACTATCTTTTACCCAGTTTTTTAATTAAAAAATAAGTTTTCTAGGCTGGGCGTGGTGGCTCATGTCTGTAATCCTTGCACTCTAGGGGACCAGGAGGCTGGATTGCTTGAGCTCAGGGTTTTGAGACCAGACTGAGCAAGAGTGAGAACCTTATCCTACTAAAAATAGAAAAACTAACTGGTTGTTGTGATGGGCACCTATAGTCCCAGCTACTGGGGAGGCTGAGGCAAGAGGCTCGCTTGAGCTCAAGAGTTTGAGGTTGCTGTGAGCTATGATGCCATAGCACTCGACCCAAGAGGACAGAGTGAGACTCTGTCTTAAAAAAATAAAGTTTTTTCAATGTACATCTCTATTGTGATCTGTCTCTATTGATATTGGAATGGAATTATTTAAATTTAATATATTAGAGATTTTGTGTTCAATGTTTAAACTTCAATGTCTTATTATCCTCTTCCTAAGAAATAATATTCACTATCTTGTGTTGAGTTCAAACATATAACTTATCTAATTTCTTAATATAATATCTATATTTATTCAAAAAGCCAAAGAAAATTCCCACTCTGACCATATTTTCATAGTAAACTTTGCCCCTGGCTTTCTTTTTCCTATAAAATGGAGCTGCTAAATTTGTGCTGGTACATTTCCAGAGTGGCTTGTAAACCAGCCACAGTAACTTGGAGGTACTTCAACTGAGTTGAAGCTCCTTTATAAGAAATTCTTAGAAGAGGAGAAGAGGCATGTTTATTAACTTAGAGGACAGTAAGCTAGCGCTGACACTATTCCTTATTCCCTCACAGAAACTCTCATGGTCTTGGTGGGGCAGGTGGGGCAGGTGAGGCTGTGATACCAGTGACCCCTTAGAGTGTTCTTTTTTTGAGAGAATCTCACTCTGTCACCCTAGATAGAGTACCATGATGTCATTACAGCTCACAGCAACCTCAGAATCTTGGGTTCAAGTGATCCTGCTTACCTCAGCCTCCTGAGTAGCTGGAACTATAGGTGCCTGCCACAACACCCAGCAAGTTTTTCTGTTTTTAGTAGAGATGGGGTCTCACTCTTGCTCTAACTCCTGAGCTCAAGCGATCCACCCACTTTGGCCTCCCAGAGTGCTAGTATTACAGGCCTGAGCCACTGCCACCGACGCACTTAGTCTTCAACTTACCTGAGCGTGGACTCTTTTTCAATTGTGTGGCTTATTCTTGGAGAGCAGACTGGTAGAGTAGTTGTCAGTAGGTCCCTCCAGTGAAAGGCTTAGGCTTCTTACAATGCTCTTTTCTCCACCCTCAGCCTCCCCTACTTGAGAAGAAGCAGGGCTGCTGCTGGCTGGTTCATCCCCCAACTGCAATACAAAAAGGATGTATTCTAATTCATTTACCCCTAAACTCATTCAGAGCATCTAATTTTATTTGTTGAACTACAGATGACATATATTTGGAAGAATAATATTAATCATTCTTAGGAATCAAAAGAGTCTCCTAGCTAGCTCACTATGACACAATAGAAAGTTTTATAATTTATAGCAACTTTTAAAACAAACACACTATTTGAAACTTATAGAGTATGTTTTTAGCTTCTCTTTCATCTCATGAAAAAGCCAAAATAATATTCTCTAGGAAAACTCCCAAAATAAAGACTGACACTTGCTTTTCCTTTCCTTATCTCCAAAGTAAGATTATCATATATTTTTTAAAATTTCTTGTGCAAGAAATAATAGTGGAAAGGAGAAATGTTGTCATTCCAAGTGAGTTTCCCTTTCTACCCCAGAACTACCAGAAGTTGGAGAAAATAGCCTAAGAGTCACTGAGGGCTAAAATATCAAAAATTAATAAATTTTAAGTCTGAATGCTTTCTGATCCATTGCCTTTGCCTGGCTTTTCCCTAAGAGTATCAAATGTAAAAAAGCGAATCTTATATCAAATATGGGAGAAAGAAGAGGAAATTGTGTACTGACTTGAGAAAATGGCAGATAAAAATAAAAGATGCCTTTTGTTATATAGGAAGATTTTAATGCATATAAATAAATGTCACGATTATACTGAATATTAATTACATGGATACGTACATTGCCTTTGCAATGAACTTGTGCAAAACAAGTTCTTGAATGAATGGCCACCCTCACCATTTATTCTCACAAAAATAGCCCTACTGCACTTATTTCGGTTCTTAAAAGTTACTATTCAAACAATTATCTCTTGTGGAATAAGAGCAGAAAAAGATAAGTTATTATAAAATGAAGCTTGTTAGTTTTAGAAACCTTACCAAATTTCAGTGAGCAATGGGTAATCAACTAACAGATGAGTGCCAAACACATTACTAGACCTAAACGCTGTTTTAATAAACCATTTACTTGGAGCATGTATACTGACATAACTAAGTCTGTCGTTAGCACGCTGTGTGGTGGCTGTCAGTGTGGTCTCCAGAGTCAGACTGTCTGGGTGTAAATGTTGACTTTGATTCTCTATGTAAGCTCTGGGGCAATCTTTGTGTCTCAGCTTCCTCATCTGTAAAATGGAAACAAGACAGATGCCTACCTCATAAACTTGTGAGGTTTAAATGAATTAATAAATATAAAATGATTAGAAAAGTGCCTGGCATAGAGTAAGCACTTAATACATGTTAAGATCAGATCACCCCTAATTACCTCAGATTACTTCTGCTTTAAAACTACCCCAGATCACCCCAAATTACTTCTGCTTTAAAATTCTTTGTAGCAATGAAATGACCTAAATTTTTTAATGGGGTATAGGACTGAGACTGAAATAACACAGACCAGGGATCTAGAAACTTTTAACAGTGGCTTCTAAAATTTTCTGTCTCCTGGAATCCTCCATAATTTACATTAAAGCAGATAATGACGCTGGGTGTCATGGTTCTTTGAGGCCTGAGCTTGAGCTCAGGAGTTTAAGATCAGCCTGAGGGGGAGGATGGGCGGAGGGAGGGTGATTGGTGGGATTACACCTGCAGTGCATCTTACAAGGGTACATGTGAAACTTAGTAAATGTAGAATATAAATGTCTTAACACAATAACTAAGAAAATGCCAGGAAGGCTATGTTAACCAGTGTGATGACAATGTGTCAAACGGTCTATAAAACCAGTGTGTGGTGCCCCATGATTGCATTAATGTACACAGCTATGATTTAGTAATAAAAAAAAAATCAGCCTGAGCAAGAGGGAGACCCTATTTCTATTAAAAACAGGAAAATTATCCAGGTGTAGTGGCAGGTGCCTGTAGTCCCGAATGACATTTTTTCAACTAGTACCTATACCTGCAATTATAAAGCCAAAATTAAATGTGTTTAGAAATGAACTTTCACTTTTCCTCTGGTTAATTTTCCTGTTCTCCCCCCCCCCTTTTCCTACCGTTGTAACATTTTTTGAATTGGTATAATTTGAGTTTCAGGGTGAAAACGCTGGACCAGATAATGCACAGGAAGCAACACTATATAATATATATCCTGGAATACATAGGCTGTTATAGAAATCCTACTGTCATGTACCACATTGTTACTAGGGAAAACACATGCCGTAGTGCCCAATTACTGAGTATTCATTTCCATTCTAGTCAATGAGGGTTGTAGATTAGACCAACTTTGTTTCTTTAATTTTCTTCTAGTAAGGAAGAAGAATACCCTTGCTGAGAGAAGGGGGATGATCCTCCAGACCTACTTGAGCTGAGTGAGATGGGGCACACACCCCAACCTGGAGGTCCACCGCCAGGCTGCCTTTATAGCTTAGGTGGCTACCAAGTGTTGCGTTTAAAAGGGTTAAGGGTGGGATCATCTCTCCAGATTGTCTGGGGCGCTGATGGCCTCCTGCTCTTGCAGTGACTTAAAATCCTTACTCTCCTCTGCGGCACTTCCCCACTGTGGCGGATGGGTTGCCTGTGCATTGAAGTAGTGATGGATCGTGCCTTTCCCCTGTTTGTGGCCACTTCTATGAAGGATTTGAAATATAGTCAGTTTGGGCTGGGCATGACTACACCTGTAACCCCAGCACTCTTGGAGGCTGAGACGAGTGGATCGCTTGAGCTCAGGAGTTGGAGACCAGCCTGAGCAAGCGTAAAACCTAGTCTCTACTAGAAATAGTGTGTTGTGGCGGGTGCCTGTAGTCCCAGCTACTCTGGAAGCAAGAGGATTGCTTACATCCAAGAGTTTGAGATTGCTATGAGCTATGATGCCACAGCACTCTACCCAGGGTGACAGAGTGAGACTCTTTCAAAAAAAAAAAAAAAAGGAAGAAGTAATACGCTTATTTTAGGTTACGTCAAACCCAGAAATTAAGACACATCATTGCTTTTAAGATTAAAAATCAAAAAAGCCCCCCCTCAATATTATAACTATATAGCTAGAAATTACTTATAAGAAAATATAAAATAGTTAATTTGTTTATCAAACATAAACAATACCAAGCTTAAAACAGAAGATAAACACAAGTTTCAGCTGCAAGTATTACATCTGCCAGGACCTACTGTCCCCACTCTGACCCCATTGCCCAAGCTGATGTCTGCCTCTTGCAGAAACAGTCCTGCCCAATCCCTGTGCCAATGAGAACCAGAACTTGTTCCAATTCTTTCTCCAGAAGGGAGGAGAGAAATCAGGAAATTCTTTATTATTTCAATTCCCAGCACCTAGCCCAACGTCTGGCAGAGTGCCTGGAATATGAAGAGCATTCAGTAAATATTGACTGAATGAACAAACACACTGCCCCCCACCTGCCATGTAGCCAGGATCCCATGTGAATTGGGGACGATTGAGCCTCCTGAGTCTTCCTGTGTGCATTAATCTTCATTTTGCCTACCTGCCCTCTCTGTATGTGGCCATTCTGGTCCCCCTTCCAAAAGTCCTGGGAGGATCACAGTGCTGTCTGTGGCACCAGCTGATGGGCCAGGGTGGGGACCGGGGAGGCCCAAGGGAGCCAGATCTTCTTACCCGGCTCCTACAAGTCCTTTTCCCTAAGCTAAGGTCTACTTCAAGGACTTATGATACTTGGGAACCTCATGATTAGCAACCTGAGTCCTGATGTCAAGGATCTCCCCTTCCCAAGGCTTGCACTGCTCCCCGGCTCACTCCTTGAATACTCCTGCCAGAATCTGCTCCTCAGTATGACTCATTGAAGACTCTTTCTGACAGAAGGAATTTCATTCTCATCTGTTTTTCAGTTAAAATCCAAGTGTGGAGTCAACTTTAATTTTATCATACATTTGCTAAAAGCTGCAAGGACTTCATTTCTTGGTTACCTATTACCCACTGACATTTCTTAAGTTTTTTTCTAAAAGTGACAAGCTTCCTTTTTACAATAATCTGTCTTTTTCTGCTCTGCTTTTCACCAGTCTCTTCATTTCTGAAAGAAATTGAAGTTACCCTCCTTTTAGAGGAAATCCTTCTTCCCTCATTTGGTTTCTGCGGACTACGTCTTGCAGTATATTGAATTCTGTCTCCGTGTTCCTAGTCGGTTTTCACCGTTGCTTTCTTTTCTATCCCTTTCTTTCTGTTCTGATCTGAGCTCTTGTCTCAGATCTGGAAATACTTCCTACATGGCCTTCTTACTTAATATGCTAGTTTCTACTGGCTTTGGTCCTTATCTTTGGGGCCTGAGGCAAGTTGTTTTCATTCTAATCCCCAGTTTCCTCAGCTGTAAAATAGGTATATTACAGTCTGAACTTTGTAGGGTTGTTATAAACATAAGCAAACAACCTAGGCTCCTCTAGGGTATACATACAAAGGTGATGAGTATCATTAAAAATCTTAATAGTTCTGGAAAAAAATATATTTTTTAAATCTTAATAGTTCTTCTCCTCTTCTGAGAACCCTGCAAAAAGGATTAACTCAATAAATATTTATTGAATACTCTGTGCCAATCACTGATCAAGGCTCTGGGGACGCTGTTTTCTGGGCATGATATTCTAGGATAGGACATGAGACAATTAAAAAAGAAGAAGAAATAAGAAAAATTACAGAACATGAAGTGGTGGTAAGTACTGTGGAGAGAAAGTTGGATGGGTGGTCACAGGGGTTTGGGATACAGGAACTTGTTCAGTTTTGTGGGGCGAGGTGGTCGAGGGAGCCTCGGGCAGAAGGCATTTTTGGTACAAAGACCCTCTGCATTTGGTCTGTGAGCAGACCTTACCTGTGTACTGGAGTCAGTGCTGCGGTCATGCACTGTCACAGTTAGCTTGGCCAGCCACTGTGATGCTTGCTTGGATGGCACTGCTGTGAGCTGAAGTTCACAAGCACGTGTCAGGGCAGAGCCCTGCATGGTTACCCTAGCCAGTGATGATTTTGAAAAACAGGAAGTAGTAGAGTTCATTTTTTCAATGTTAATGGTCAAGGTAAAGAGTTATTACTGAGGTAGCTGAAATCAATTACGATTACTGCAGCTTGGTTAAACCTTTTCCTGCCATCACAGCTGACCCCAGGGCCCTGGTTTTGCAGGAGACTGAGAGCTGTGTCAAAGGGAGATGGGAGAAGCTCTTTCTGGACATTACACTCAGTTACCTGCTGGGTATAGACCCTAGAGCATTAGAGAGTTCCACACAATAGCTCTGGTACTCAGAGGTCCCTCTTTGTTTTCTTCTGGAAGGACAACATGCATGGATGGTCGAGGTTAGGCCCTGCCCTGTGACAGCCAGATTGGCCATGGCCTTTCAGGGAAAAAGCCGAGTCTCAGCATTGCAGATTCCTTTCTTAACTGACCAAGCTCTCTTCAGGGACCCCATTAGCCCTGCCAGTGACCAGCCTACCTCTGGAACCCTCCCCAAGCAGGTTTCTGCAAACCCCACTGCAGTGAAGATTTGCATTTTCCCCCAACTAATTTATCAGCCTCTTTATAAATCAATGGATGTCAATCATCACTTGAGGAGAAGATATATGGTCTTATTCTGTGTCTCAGACATACCTGTCTGAATTCTAGCCCATCTGGGATTTTGTATTATACAAGAAATAGAAACACAATGCATAAAATTCCTAGTGTACTCCTAGTTATTAGGTGTCAAAAATTGGTAGCTATCTTAATTATTTAGGTAGTGGTTTAGTGGGGAACTATAAATTTATTCTTTATAATTTTCTTTTTTTAAATGTTGTACAAAATCATGTATTATATATTTAGAAACAAATTTAAAAAAAACCCAAACCCTTGACACATAGCTGTTTTCTTGCCCTCCTTTTTATCTAAACTTCTCAAAAAAATAGTCTAGCACTCACTACTTCCACTTCCTCAACTTGCTTCTATCTGGTTTCTACCCCAACCATTCCTCTAAAATTGCTCTCACTGAAGTAACTGCCACTTCATGTCATTCCCTCAGGATGATGTTGCGGGGTCTGGGCAGGGCAGTCACCCTCAGGTAAATAGTAACACAGAGAAGAGTGGATCTGAGTAGAGGGAGGAAACAGGGGGATAAGAGGTGAGGTAATTCATCCAAGGGAAACGATGAGCCAGAACCAAAGTTGGAGCCAGGCACTCACCTTGCCCAGGAGTCCAGCATTCCAGTTGAAGTCAACTCACCTGAGCAGAAGAGAGAGTCTGGAAACAAGCCAATTCCAAACAGGTAATAAGCTGGAAAGCCAAGGTCATCCCGGAAGGAAGAGTACAAGGAGATGGAAGGCCAAGAGGAATTCCAAACTAAGCGAGTCACCAGCAGCATTTGGCTGGGCTTTCCTGAGAATGTCTGATTTAAAAGTACAAACCCAGAAAGTTATCTCTTTCAGAGATGAGAGATGGGCTCCCAGGAGCACCCTATACTGGATATGTCAACACAGTGCCTGCCACACCCAACTTCCTCTTTGAGATGAAACTGCCCCACCCACAGCCCCCTGCTCTGAGAGGCAGAGGTAAGTTGTTCTTTACCCAGGGATGGCTCCTGATTGGACCAGAAACTGGCCCCTGACATTAGGGCTTCCTCTTCAAAAACCAGGGCTTGGATGGAAACCATGAATTTGGTCCATCAGGTTCTTTCCTTCTGGGATTAGAATTGGGAAACATGGATACAAAGAAGCTTCCGCCGCAGAGACCGAAAGCCTCGAGGAAGCAGGATGTATGCGCAAGCAGCAATCAGAGGGAGAGAAAACGCGGGAAGAGCAGATAGGATTTGCCATTCGGAATAGGCAGAAGGAGGCTGACCTGCAAAGAGTAGCTGAGAAATGATGCATGTTGCCACCAAGATTCGGTCCTCTGGCTCTGCCAAAGCCACTGTCAGGCCACATAGACCTGTAGGGCTCCCGAGCTCTTCCTCAGGTCCTACCCAGCTAGCCGAGTGTCCCTGAGCTGGTGCTTGTGGAATGTGGCTCCAGGTGTCTGGGATCCATCAGTGAGTAAATGGGAAAGGCCCTCAGGGATGAAGGTGGCGTTGGTTTCCAGTGGAAGTCATCCTTCCCCATGATCTGGCAGGTGTCCAGAGCCGACTTCCACTCAGGAACGCTATTTGTATTTATTCCCCTGCATTGCTGGGGTGGGTGGCAGGAGAATTAGAGGAAGAGGGAAGAGCAGAAGGGGGGATGGGGCATGAAGGGAGTCAGCTGGTGTCTGACAATGGCAGCCAAGTAGCTGAGTGCCCAGGCTTTCAATGCGCTGGGGTTCGAAATCCAGCTCACTCAAGAGACTGCAGCCCGTGGGCTTTCCAGCTGTGCACTGGAGATAAAGTAGCATTCTCCTCATTGCACTGTCATGAGAATTAAGTGAGAAAATGCATGCAAAGCACCCAGCACAGTACCTGGCCGTGGTGAGTGCTTGATAAATGTTAGCCATCGTTGCTGCGACAGTCACCAGTGATCCTCTAGCTTTGCCTTTAGTTGGATAAGATGAGTGGGCCAGGACAGAATTAGACGGTGTGCTGGCCTCACAGCTCTCCCAAGGCTGCTGCTGGCATCAGAACCCAGCATGCTCATCAGCCTTCCTTCTAGTTGGTGCCTTCCCGGGGTCATCCAGCTTCAGGAGTAGCAATAATGCCAAGAACAAGGATGCAAGAAGGTGGCAAGGGTGAGGCCCGCTGTGTACAGAATAGCAGCTGTGGAGGAAGGGACACACTACTTGATGACAGCGCAGCCTGCGGCAGGGATGCAACCCAGAGCAGCCAGCTGTGTGGGGGAGGAGAGGGCACAGGTGCTGGTCCCGTCTAGACATCGTGGGCGAAAGCTAGGGGCACAGCTGAGGGCTCTGATTGGAGACCAGTGCTTTGAGAGACCACAAAAGTAGAAACCCAGAGATGCGAGGCCCAGAAGCGGAGTTCCAGAGCTGTGTGCGGGTCGGGAGTCACGCTGCATTTGACAAAGCCCATGTTATCTTTGTTTTGGGTCCTGGTGTTTTCATGGCATTATTCCAGGACACAGGGAGGGCCTTGGGTTGCATTTTGATTGCGGAACAGGAAGGTGATTGGGCTGAGGCTGCATTCAGACCTTCCTGGCGGGAATGAGCACCACTCCCCTCCTACAAAGGCCATCTTAGCATCAACTTTGCTTCAAGTCACCTCCAAGAGTCCCTGGATTGGGATTAGGACCATTTACAGGACCACCTGTAAATGTCAGAAATATTTTGGGAGTGTATTGTTTTGTTTTGTTTTGGGTTAATGTGTGGGTACAAACAATTAGGTAACAGTGTTTGCATATGTTAGGTGGAGTCCCTCTTGTAGTTGTGTCCTGCACCCAAAAGGTGTGCCAACACCCTTACATTGTGTCCATTAAGTGAGACACAATACCCCTTGCCTCCCCTCCACTCCCCACTCCCCTTGAATTGAATTGAGTTTTTCTCTTATGTGGGCGTGTATTAGATCATCTACTGGCTTCGTATTAGTACCAAATACATTGGATACCTGCTTTTCCATTCTTGTGATACTTTACTAAGAAGAATGTACTTCAACTCCATTGAGGTTAATACAAAAGATGAAAGTCTCTGTCTTTTTATGGCTGAATAGTATTCCATGGTATACTATATCACAGTTTGTTAATCCATTTCTGGGTTAATGGGCATTTAGGTTGTTTCCACATTTTGGTGATTGTAAACTGAGCTGAGATATGAAATATTTCACTTGAGCAGAGTGATTGTTAAGTGCTCAAGCCAAGTCTTCCAAGGGTGAGTCCCTCAGCTGCGCCTTTTATTTGGACTTCCAGGACAGAACATCAGCAGTGTGACTCTGATCGCTTGTCACGGACCTGACAGAGCACTCAAGCATATACGAGGTGAGCTACCTTACATGGTGTGAGCTGAGCTTCCAGGCCCAGGCAGGCCACCATCACTGTCATGGATTAGACCCTCTAGGGCTTGAAGACATCCCTGATTGCAAGTCCTTCCCTTTCCAAGCAGGGAGCATGGCAGGCAGGACAGGCTCCTCCCAGTCAGGCAGGGCCACTCCACAGGGTTGGTGGCACCAGCCTCGATGGCATGAGGCCAAACCAAGCTGGGTTCCAATTGTACACACGTTCAGAGGACAGACTCTGGGCTGGGTTGGCCACAGTGAAATCTCAGCTTTTATTTCATAGTAAATGTTTTATGTGTGTAACTTTAGAGGACTGATTTTTATCTCTATGTGTTTTGTTTTCCTAATCTGTAAAACAGCAATAATAACAGCACATACCCCATAGGGTGATTAGGAGTATTAAATTAGTAAATATAGGCCATACTTAGAACAGCTCCTGGCTCCTAGCAGTTGCCCATACTGCACCAGAGTAGAGCTGCAGGGAGTCCTGAGTTGCCTGAACATAGTGCTTACCTCAGCGCATGAGACAAACTCCCTTCTCTGTTTTAGGAGGTCATCACTAGGGCAGTTGCAGGGAAAAGAACAAAGTGCCGTTAAGCATCTTTTGGAAGGTCTAGGTGTCATCAAATGACTAGGGTGTCTCTTACTGTGAAACTACAGATACCTGCCTACCCTGACCTTGGTCCAGAAATGCCACACAATTTCTGGAGACTGTTTCATTTCATTTCATTTTATTTTATTTTATTATTTCAGATTAATATGAAAGTACATTAGGTTACATTGTTTGCCCTTGTTAGGTAAAGTCCAAGTTGTATGTAGTTGAGCCCTTCCCCCAGGGTTGTGCCATATACCCTTACATTGTGCTTGTTAGGTGAGGGCACACCAATCCCCTTCCTCCTCCCCTGTCCCATCTCTCTCCTTCCCCTTCCTACCTGAGTTTAATTGTGTTTTTCTCTTGTGTGGGCTCTGGAGGCTGTTTTAGAGATAATGATGCTCTAGTAACTAAAGGATGCTGGAAGCATAGTTGGGCAGGGTGTGCGTGGGGGTGTTCCAGGGTATGTTAACATGTTGTACAAGAAGAGCAAAAAGCATCTCCTAATAAGTAACGCAGGATGCTGATCATTTCACGCTGCCATAGGTCAAGGAACATCATGGTCTCTGCAAACTGTCTAGACACTTCTAGAAAGCCACCTTCTACACTTTATCTTCCAAATGCAACTGATGGAACGCAAATGAGTTACAGGTGCTCAGAAGATCTGATTTTATGGACCCCTCCACCTGGCCAAGGAAAATGAGAGAACCAGATGGGGTTAGGACCCCAGTAGTCCCAGCAGAGACCCAGCCGTCTGCTTTTCTTCCTAACAAAGTGCTCTAATGCTCTCTTGGAAGAAATGCAGGCCTAGTGGCTCTCAGACCTATGAATTCCTACCAAGTCTCAAGTTATGGGTGTTGTAGTGGCCACAGTGGTACCAGATAAAATTCAGTACACTAAATTTGAATTTCAAGTAGATGATGAATAGTGTTTTAATATAAATATATTCTAAATACTGTGTGACACACTTAAAATGAATTTTTTTTTGGGGGGGGCGATTGGGTCTCTGTCAGTTGCCCGGGGGTTGAGTGTCATGGTGTCATAGCTCACAGCAACCTCAAATTCTTGGGCTCAAGTGATCCTCTTGCCTCAGCCTCCTGTGTAGCTGGGACTACAGCCCAGCTGGGAATAGCCCACCACAATGCTGGCCATTTTTAGAGATGGGGTCTCTCTTACCTCAGGTTGGTCTCGAACTCCCAAGCTCAAGCAATCCACCTGCCATCCCAGAGTATTAGGATTATAGGCATGAGCCACTGCACCCAGCCTTCAAAATGAATTTGTTATCTGAAATTTAAATTTAACCAGGTGTCCTATTTTTTATTTTCTTAATCTGGTAAGATTAATATTACACTGGGGAGTAGGGTCATGGAAGGCTGATGGGTGGGTGCAGCCTCCAACTGAATAGGAAGAGCAGAGATGCTAGAGCAATGATTTTCAGCCGGTGTGCTGAGGCTCTTAGGTGCGTTGCAAGAATTTTTAAAGATCATTACTTAAATTATTTTCAAAAGAAGTTCAAGGCACAGTAAGTATATTCTTTTTTTTTAACTCTTTTTTTTTTTTATCAACATCATTTAAGTGTGCTATGGAAGTTTACCTATAGGTTCAAGTGTGCGGTGAGATAAAAAAAAAAGTTGAAATACACTGTGCCAGAGGATTCTGGTGCCTTCACTTCATGGGGTCCCATGATACAGGCTTATCCAGGTGTCACTCAGAGTGAGACACTGCTGGATACTTACCCGCTGTAATTTGTAGTTGGCTACTCTATAGATATCCAGGGCTCTTGCCAATCAATCAGGGCTGCAAGAAAGTCTCAGTGGTACCCACATAGTATGGGCTTCCAGGCTACAGCCAGGCTGCTATCCAGGAGTCCCATTTAGGTAGGTGTCTTCTTGCCTGCAATATAAATCTTATATCCTTATAACCCATTGGAGCTAGATCAAAGAATCTGGCAGCTGGGCAGGCTCACCTGAAGACAGAGCTTGCTCTGGCAGCAGAGACGACAAGGCTTGGCCAGGTCTGATAAGCAGCCTGTGATGTTTAAGCCAGTAGTCCCCTCGTCAGATGCAGCAGCCACCACCAGACATCGCCAGACACCACCACTCCTCATTTCCCTTTCAGAAGCTGAGTTTCAGATAATCAGCTGGACACATAGCTGGATTAACGGACAGCATCCAACCTCACTCACTTCAGGTGGGAGTAGAGAGTAATCCCGAGTAAGGCTGGTTTTCCTGACAAGAACACACAGGTACAACAGAGTCCAAAAGCCAGGTCACTAAGACTCAGAAGAAAAGATCTACTCGAAGATGTCAAAAAGTCAAGGCAGTCTCAGAGAGTGAAGCCCTGCAGGTTGGTGTTCCCACAGTTAGCATGTGACCAGCCTCTTGTAATTCCTTTTTTATTCCTGAGTCCTTGGTGGGGAATATGGCTGGCTAGGAGATGCTGGCAGGGGCCAGCCCCAGCCGTCAACACCAACAGACATTTCCAGCTCTGCTGTTGGGGTGACCTGAGTCACTGACTCTTTTGGGGAGCTCTGTGTCCCTGTCTCTGTTGGGGAGCTCTTGTCCCTGACTCTTTGGGGGAGCTCTTGTCCCTGTCTCTGTTGGGGAGCTCTCATCCCTGACTGTTTTGGGGAGCTCTTGTCCCTGTCTCTTTTGGGGTGCTCTCATCCCTGACTGTTTTGGGGAGCTCTCATCCCTGACTGTTTTGGAGAGCTCTGATCCCTGACTCTTTTGGGGAGCTCTCGTCCCTGGCTGTTTTGGGGAGCTCTCGTCCCTATCTCTTTTGGGGAGCTCTCGTCCCTGTCTCTTTTGGGGAGCTCTCATCCCTGACTGTTTGGGGAGCTCTCGTCCCTGACTCTTTTGGGGAGCTCTCGTCCTTGACTCTTTTGGAGTGCTCTCATCCCTGACTCTGCTGGGTGCTATACTGTTCCCTATCCACTTTGCTTCTAGGACTTTGAGCCCTCTGGTGTCCACCAAACCCTCCTTCTGGACCTTCTTTAAGGGGTCCTGTTCCTTCTGCTTCTTAAAGGTTTCTATCCCTTGGGGTCCTGCCCTTGACTCACTGCTCTTCTCTCTGTCCATGGGGCCTGGATACCCTCCTTTGCTGTCATGGTTCCAAGTAAGAACATAATGGTTAAAATGTGGGTTCTGTAGGCAAAGCACTTGGGTCCTTTTTGCAACTACCTATCTGTGACACCTAGGTCAATTTTTGTTTTGTCTCTTTAAAATTCCCTGGGCCTCATCTCCTTATCTACCAAGTGAGGACAAATGACACCATCTTCTATATATACTAACCCAGTTTATAGGATTTTTATGATAATTAAATTAGAAAATGTATGCAACTTGCTGAGCACTGTGCCTGACACAAAGGAAGTGTACAATAAATGCAACTTCACAGCCATGATTACTGCTCACGTGCTACTGAACCTCAGAGTTTTGCTTCCTGCTCACTACGCTCTCAAGAGCCTCACTCATATATCCAGTTGGCTGCTGTATATTTTTACATGGATTCCCAATGTTATTCATGTTCATTGGGTCAAAAATAAAACTTTTTCTTTCCCCTTGTAAGCCAGTGATTTTCAACTGATGTTCTGTGTCACCCTCGTGTGCTATGAGAGGATCTCAGGTGAGCCACGAAAATTTTTAAAGATTGTGAATAAATTATTTTCAAAAGAAGCTCAAAACACAGTACGTATGTTCTTTTCTCCCTCTTTTTTTTTTTAATCAACGTAATTTAAGTGTGCCGCAGAAGTTTAACTATAGGTTCAAGTGTGCTGTGAGATAAAAAAAGGTTGAAAAACACTGTTCTAAGCCTTCCCTTTCTTCTCTAATCTCTACTTCAATTATTGATGCTGTCTTTCATTAGTCACCCCAGCTGGAGCTTAGACGTTATCCCTGACTCCCATCTTTTCTTTGGCACTGCCACCCACATGCTCTTCATTGTATGGGGCATCGGAATCAGACAGTTTTACCTCTTCAACTCTGTCAGTTTACATTCTTTCCCCATTTTTTTTTTTTTTTATTTTTAAAACTCTGGAGAACATAATAAGTCAAGGCCAAGTCCTTGGCTTTGAGGAAGTTCATGACTTTGGTGGCAAAGATTACATTATTGTTTTGCAGCAGTTCTCAACCTGTGGGTCGTGACCCCTCTTAACTGTATTAAAGGGTTGTGGCATTAGGAAGGTGGAGAACCACTGGTTTAGCGCGTTTGATGCCAGTGGGGCCTGCAGGAGGAACTGGCTTCTGACCCAGCATTGGCTGATCGGATCCGAGAGTGTTACAAGTGCCAATTCTGAGCAGAAACTGTAAGAGCCACCACGTGATTGCACACTGTCTTTTCACTATGATGTTGCCATGTCCCAAATAGGGCCTGCTCCTTCAGTCTGGATCAAGACTGCAAAAGGGAGGGAATAGCCAATTCATGCTATACATAAAACATGAACAGAAAATAAATCTATTTTGTTATTAGGCCATGGGGATTGTCACTGCATTACAACTCCTTTTGAGATTATTAGTAGAGTCTCTGAAGCTAATGTGTGATGATATGAAAATCAGTGACTCATGATGATATGAGGCACCGTGTTCTCCAACAGGCTAACAAAGGTCATTGTGCTGCCAGGCACCAAGGACACATTACCTGCATGCACAGGGCACCAAGATTGTTTTCTTTTGGGCCGAGCGCAGTGGCTCCCACCTATAATCCCAGCACTCTGGGAGCCCAAGGTGGGTGGGTTGCTTGAGCTCAGGAGTTCGAGATCAGCCTGAGCAAAAGCAAGACCCCATCTCTACCAAAAATAGAGAAGGTAGCCGAGTCTTGTGGTGGATGCCTGTAGTCCAGCCACTTGGGAAGCTAAGACAAAAGGATCTCTTGAGCCCAAAAGTCTGAAGTTGCTATGAGCTATGACACCAAGGCACTCTACCCAGGGTGACAAAGTGAGACTCTGTCTCAAAAAAAAAAGGAAAAGAAAAGAAAAAAAGACAAAATTCTCCTTGGCAAAGTACAAGTTTTATCATTTGAAGACATCAGGAGCTATAGGAGTTTTCAAAAGTGGCCAACAAAATCTAACTTGAACAATCTGTTTGGCATGTATATAATACACATACATAAAACAAGACAACAAAACAACAGAACTAAACTGAGAAGTATCAGGAATTCATAGAGTTGTCCGCTAGAAGGAAATAGTATTGCTATGAAGTTTATTTATGACCTACTTCAACATACTAAAAGACATGTTAGCAATCTACCGGTTGGTAACATAATTTGACAGAAAAACAGCTTCAATTTTCTAAGTCTACCACAAGCCCCAACCTAGCCTGACCGTTTCTAGGGCGTAAGTCTCCTTTGCTTGGCAGCAACAGCAGTGGCAATCACGGCAGGTCTGACCCAGGCTCTCATAATGAGCGTGTCGGTGAATCAGCAGATGTCAAACAGGCATAACTTTGACTTCTATGTGATGAATGTAGGTATTAACAGGGTACTTCAAGGCTAAAGGAGGCTTGACTCAGTACCAAATGCTCAGTATTAATGCATTTTCTAAACCTCAGCACATTGCTATTTCGGGCCAGATAATTCTTTTCTGAGGGGCTGTTCTGTGCATCATGGGGTGGTTAGAGCATCCCTGGCCTGACCCATTAGACGCCAGTAGTACTTCCACATTTGTGACCACCAAAAATATCTCCAGAGACTTCCTGCTCTAAGGAAATGAATCTAGTGGTAGGAAATTAGAAACCAGGACATATTAAGTTAAAGACGTTTTTGAGTAGGCAGGCCTTTTATCTCCTTACTTCAGGAAGTTAGCTGATCACTTTGCTTATGAATCAAGCCAACTCTGCCTCAGTTCTTAGTAATAGCTCTTGATCCAGTACCTGTTATGGTAAATGGTAAGCAAAATGTGCATGATCAATGAAACATGGAGATTGAGCACTTGGCTCTGGAGTCAGACAGCCTGGGGTGGAATCTTGGCTCTGCCATGTGCTTGCTTTACAACATGGGGTAAGTTTCTTTACCTCTCTGCCACTATTTTCTCATCTGTACACTGAAATGATGGCATATATGAAATCACATGGGGTGTTGTGAGAATTCGTGAGTCAGTGTATGGTAAGGTGCTTATCACTTATGGGGTATGGAAAAGTCAACGGAGGTTTTTTGTAGAGATGCAAAGAGGTGGAGGGGGGTCTTGCTGTGTCACACAGCTGGTCTCGGATTCTTGGCCTCATCCAATCCTCCCACCTCAGCCTCCCCAAGTACTGGGATTTCAGGCCTAAGCCGCCCCAGCCATCCGCACCCAGCTGTTTGATGTTATTTTCAGCCCTTACAAGAACACTTCAAGTAAGGCAGAATTATCTACATTTTATACACGTGGAAGCAAATATTAGGGAAATCAAGTTCAAAATAACACAACGGCTAAATCATTTGGTTGGCAAGAAGAGGAATCAGATTCAAACTCGAAGACTGAAGTGTTTCTCACCACACACCAGGCTTGCATAGAAAACAGGTTAGACCTGGGAGAAAGAGATCTCTTTCAGGGAGGGGGAAAAAGGGACTTGTCTACTTGGCTTAATATGCTTGCATGGGGTACGCGGTTTGAACAAGAGTAAGAAAAACAGCCTTTCCCACAGACTAGCTGTGTGAATTCGGGCACGTCTCTCAAACATCCTGAGGCTGTTTACTCATCTGCAAAATGGACACAAAAAACACCTGCTCTGCGACCTTCATGGTGATGGTCAGAGTCACAAGAGAAGATGCATGCAGCAGAGCGCTATGAGGCTGTGAAGTGCCCGGCCCGGGTAAGGTTGGGAAGACGAGCTTTTCTCTGAGGATTTGGGCTGTCGGGGAGCATGTGTCAGCCCTCTCATTTCCTTGGCCAAGTCTTGTTTCTCGCACAAAAGTTCTCCTGGGGCCCCCACATAGCTCTCTGGTTCCAGGGTGGGCCGTCTGGGAGGTGCCCCCAACACAGAGGCAGCAGCTGCTACTTATCTGTAGTGAGTCAGCAGCCTGGACGGATGAGGTGTCCGTGGTGACCTTCCTGCCTCAGTGAGTGTGGGAACTCAGGGCTTCCCAGGGCGAGGGAGTGGGAACATAAACAAAATGGCCCCGGCTGACGCTCCGGAGTCTCATCCTCCCTCGGCACTGCCCTCACCCAGGAGGAAGCGTGGAGAGACCCTCCAGCCGCTGCTGCTCAGGGTCACTCTCACCTCCCAGCAGGATGCTGACTCCCCCAAAGGTGGACATTTCCTGCCGAAAGTCCCACCACAGGCACCCTTTGCTGTCAAAGGGCAGAGTCAGAAATCTATCATCCTGGAGGAAACTCTCCTTCCCTCTCTCCCTCTCCAAGTCTGTGCTCTGGATGCACAGACTGCCCCAGTGGTTGGTCTCCTACAGACGGCAGGGCCTCCCTGTCTCTTTCTAACAAAGGGCTGCAGGTGTGTGCAAGAGGAAGTTCGAGAAAATGGCTAATTCTCAGCTACTTTTCATGCCCGTGAGGCAGGCTCTGCCTAGCTGAGGCGTCTTCAGGATAAACACCGCGTTTCTTCCCTTTGCACCGACTTACTTCTCTGCGCTTTTCTTGTTACGCGTCTTCTGAATCTTTCCTCCCTTCCTGGCTCCTTCCCAATAGTGCTGCTCAGAGTGATCTGGGTCAAGATAGTAAAGAGTTTCAAATCTGTTCTCCTGGCTCCCCCAGCCTCCAATTTCTTAGCCTTCTTCCTGTCCATCTTGTACTGCCCGGCAGCTGCTCTGCACTGGACAGATGTGCCAGGCACCATAACGGTGCTGGGAAGACATCAGTCTGCAAGCAAGGTAAAGTTGTGACTTCTCAGCACATCAGACAGGTAATTGGACAGCATTCTCCAAAGAAGATGCAGCTCGAGGTGCTGTGAACGCCTGTGTCAGCTCTCAGGGAGAGCATCCTGGAAGAAGAGAGGTTTGGGTTGAGCCTGGAGGCCTAAGAGTTACTCAGGTAAAGAGCTGTGGAAAGGGGCAGAGGCAGAGAAGATAAGGGAGGAACATTGTATGAGAAGGTGCTGAG
The DNA here is from genome assembly GCF_027406575.1 of Nycticebus coucang. Classification (NCBI taxonomy): domain Eukaryota; kingdom Metazoa; phylum Chordata; class Mammalia; order Primates; family Lorisidae; genus Nycticebus; species Nycticebus coucang. The sequence goes on along the minus strand of NC_069784.1, from coordinate 51,026,175 downwards.
GGAAGATGGAGCATTTGAGGAACCAAAAATGAATAGTACAGCTGCTTGTGGTGCTTGGCTGGGCCTCGCCCTCTCCCCAGAGCAGTGCTCGACCCCAGACACTTCTGCCTACCCAACCACCATGAAACCTGTCGTGTGCACTCTTTCTCTGAGGCTCTGTTCTTTCTTTCCTCCCATGATTGTAATCTCAACTGATGGTTTCCTAAAACAGGTTTGGAGTTTGGAAACTTAGATCCTTAACTGAATTCTTTTTTGCTGTGCAACCTGAAGCAAGTGACTTAGCTTCTCTGAGCTGAGATCCCTCATCAGCAATACAGGCTGATAATTATGCTAATAGGAACATTTAGTGATTGTGTACTCTATGCCATCTTCCAGTACTAAATGCTTTTTGTCATTTATCGCATAATTCTCACAAATCTTATTGGCCAGCTAACGTTGTGAACCCTTTCTACTCTTCTCAAAGGATTTTTGGGAAGTCAGGGTATAACACTAATCATGGATGTGTTTTGTAACCATTAGAGTTAATGTGAAAAATAAAATAATATTACCCCAGGGTTCAACAAGTACATATTTAACAAATAAATTCATTTGTTAAATGCCACGACAGACCTGGACTATACATAATTAAATTGAGTCTCAAATTTTTTTTGTGTCCATCTCCTGAACAAACCAAACTAGGAACAGTAAGTAGCAAGAATGAAAAATGTTGTCCTCACCAAAGAGCTAACTGCCAAACTACGGAGGGGAGAATTCCACAGAGGTGACCCTGACCCTCCAAAGTTTACAACCTGATGACCACCGCTACCTGGAACGCACACAGACAACAGAGGGAAAATCAGCATCAGTTATCGAAGAAACTCTGGGTTGTAGCAAACACATGGCCCGCCAAGGGTGAGGAGACTGAATGAGCTGGTTTAAAATCATAAGCCCGTTGCAGAATTCAGGGCGGAGACGAAAACCAGAAGATACTAAGGCTCTTGGTATTCTCCTTAGTACGTGTCTCTACACTTTCTATCATTTCATCACAGCATTTCTTCATTCTAAAACACAGTTCTGGGAAATTATTTATATACGATATATGCACTGTCGTAATAAGGACATGTTCTTAAATCATCAATTTTGGAAACCACATGTGCGTGTGTATATGTGTGTGTGAGAGCGGCTTCCTGCTCTTGCATTCTCCTACTTGAAAAGAAGTTGTGTTGGGCCCCCTGAAAGCAGCCAGTGTGGGAGAACTGACACCAAAAACTAATGAGGTGAAAGAGGAGAAGTGTGGTTTGATGCTCTTGATGAGAGGGGAGGCCATGAATGAGAAAGTCGGTGAGCTGAAAATGACTTACACACAGGCACCTCCCGGGGATTACACTCCCTGTCAATGACTGTAACACACCTTTGTTTAAAAGTGCTTTGAGCTCTAACATCATTGCCCCCGTCCCCAGTATTAGGTAGTACAGTTTGAAGGTGAAGAACACGTTCTGGCTTCAAAGCTGTCACACTCTGCCACTTACCAGCTGAGTGATGCTGGACAAGTCACACTGTCCCGAAGCTTGAATTTCAGAGGGGAGGAGTAGGGTGACCTCATGCAGTTCTTATAAGGATAAAGGAAAATAAAATGTGGCAAGTGACTATTGGATGGTATTTTATAAGTGACAAAACAGATGGTCCCTCTTCTGGGTGCCCTCGGCTAGTCACTGCGGTTCCAGGGAAGCAGGCAGGCGGCCCGTTCCTGGCCTGGAGCTTTTATTCATGTGAAACATGAATTGCATGCTGAAATGATTTTCAGGTTACAAGTAATTTTTCATGTACATTCTCTTTAATTTGCATTTCTCTGCCAAATCCACATCAGCAAGCCCAGAACACCAATGAAAAGGCTTTAGGGAGGACCTTCTGGAAGCTTAGGTCTGGGAGGATCCTAAGAACTAAGTGTGAGAGCAGAAACTACCATGTCACTCCGCCTTCAGCTGGGGACAGGTAGATTATTTACTTTGTGGGTTGATGTGACACAATTTTTAATCCCATGTTGGCCATGCTCTGTCTGTGGGGTGTGCTCAGGCGCTGTAAACTCAGGAAAGCAATGCAAACCCAGCAGAGAAAACCCATTTCTCACACCTCTCACAGGGCCTCAGCCTTCTTCTCTCTGTTTTACTTCATTTCAGCTTTAGACAACTAGAAGCAAACACATTTTCAATAATAATACCTTTCACGAGAGCCCCATTTTAGAAACAATAGAAAGCCCCGGATTGGAAGCTGAGAAGTGAGGAGCAGGGCTGTAACCCGGGCCTGGCAATGGTTAACTGTGGGCCCTCAGGCCAGCTGGGTCAGTCCTCCAGGCTTGGGTTCCTTTTCTGTAAAATGAAAAGAAGAATGCAGGGCCAGCTCTGCACCAAGCACCTATGTCACTTTAATCAATCTAAAAGAAACCTACAGAGATAGTGGCACTCAGAAAATGGAGGGGCAGAAGCGCCAAGTGGCCAAAGGCCACACAGGTGCAAAACAGGAAAACGAGTGGAGACTTGAGCTGCAGATCACCTGATTCCAAATGTTACCCCTGTATAATTTATCCAACACAGTCTACAGTGCTCTTTCCTATTCTAAGAGGGAAAGAATTCTGTTCTCTGGGCACCACTAATCAGTATTTAGTTGGCTTAGTCTGTTTCAATGAGCCGCCCCTCCAGGCCTTGGGGCCTTACTCTTTTTTTTTTTTTTTTGCAGTTTTTGGCCAGAGCTGGCTGGGTTTGAACCTGCCACCTCTGGCATATGGGGCTAGTGCCCTACTCCTTTGAGCCACAGGCACTACCTGGGGTCTTACTCTTATGAAGGCAGAAGCCCTGAAAAGATGCAATGCATCCATTATTTAGTCAGCGATTACATTTGCTGTATACCCTGATATTATATTAATATGAGTAGTTTTGTTGCCATCAATGGAAATGTAACACTCACCTTCATCTTTAATGCTTCTTCCAATAAGAAAAGGATTTTTTTTCTTGGAAGCCCCTTTCCTTTCCATCCTTGGAAGTTTAATATTTATATAATTGAATTTAACTTTAGCTATTTAATATTGTTTATTAATAATCAAAGATATTTCCCAAGCATATATTTAAAAGATTCTACCAGTGGTTCTCAACCTGTGGGTCACGACCCCTTTGGGGGTTGAGTGACCCTTTCACAGGGGTCACCTAATATCAGATATTTACATTATGATTCATAACAGTAGTAAATTTTATAGCTATGAGGTAGCAATGAAAATAATTTTATGATTGGGAGTCACCACAACATGAGGAACTATATTAAAGGGTTGCGGCATTAGGAAGGTTGAGAACCACTGTTATAGAATCGGGGCAGAGGATAAAGGCTACTTGGTTCCCAAGAAGGCTGAGCACAAGCAGGACAAGCAGGACGCAGAGCTACTGGCCACTCGATGTTGCTGCACAGTGTCATGTTCCCTCTTGTTCTCTGAAGTTGGGCTCACATAAAAAGTAAACTAACTTGAGTGCATAATGTCTGGAAGAGGAAAGTACATTGGCGACACCCCACTCCATGGAGGATGGACAGGAATCCTAGTGTTACGTCGTGAGTTCACTTCCTTCTCTTGTAGTGCTACTCTCTAAAGAGAACATTCGGTTTTTTGTTGTTGCATCCATAGGCTAGCCCAGAGCCTCTCACATAGTAAGTGCCCAATAGCTACATGTTAAGTAAATGAACAGCTCAAGGTAAACCAATAGGAATGATAATTAGGAAAACCTGGAGCATATGTCCATTAGCAGCTGAAATCTGCCTAAATCATGTGTATCGGCGCCTTGAGAGCAGGGACCATGTTGTACTTACCTTTGCATTCCCTTAGGATTTAGCTTTGTGTAAAAGGGGAAGGGCGAGGGTTGCGTTGTCCTCTTTCTGCTGCTTCCATGATACCAAAAGTCATTCACATTAGTACTTTAGAGAAAATGACTCCCTAAAAATTAACTTAGCTTTGCTCTTATCGGGCCTTAAGAGGGCTGAGTCCAAAAAGCCCCAAGTCTCACTGCTCAGTTGTTAGTTTCCCCAGTCATATAGACTGTCTTCCTGGCTACGTGAGACCTCAGATGAATTCTTCCCCTCCTGGACCCAGAACTGCATCCCTTTCCTCTCCAAAGGACAACAGCTTCTTTCCAAAGGTTAGGGACCTGGTGGCATTTCTACTGAACCCAAGAATCCTCTCTGTGCCCCTTCCTCCTAAAGACAGCCATGCCCAGTGACCCCAAGGTGATTCCATCTCACCCTGTGACACTACAACTAACAACTTCTTCTGTTAGAGAGGAAGAAAGCATGCTTCTAAAGTCTTCAGTGGAACATCTCCTGCGGTGAAGAGGATGCCCTGCTATGGAAGAAGCCAGGGAATGGGACAGCAGGAGAATTAGTAATGCTTCATTGATTTCTGCTTGTGGGGTCAATTTAGAGATTGACTCAAAGTTGATGTAAACAGGAATAAAGTAGTGACTTTGATGGGGATGAGTGAGGCCAGTTTATAGTCTGGTGGGAGTAATGTCCTACAGAGATGAATAAGACAGACAGGAAATATTCTTGAATTGAGCAAAAATGTGGGAAACATTTGGATGAGAAAACAGAAACAAAGTAAAGAAATGCAGATAGCTTTAAAGTCCACATCAAAGGTTTTGGAAGATAGCAATAACCAGCATCATCCACTCAGCACTCTTCTCAGCTCTTTGATCTATTACTCTATTTAATCTCAGCAACAAGTCTGTGAGGTAGGTATTAGTATTATACCCATTTTACAGATTAGGAAAGCAAGGCACCAACTAAGTGGTAAAGAGACTTGGAATTTGAAGTGTAAGCTCCAGTCTATACTAACGTTTATTCAGCACTATACATGACAGTATGCTTTTTTCTGAACTTGGAGTCCTACAGATCTTTGTGTAAGAAAAAAAAAGTATGTCTTTTTGTACCCCTTTAATTGTCAACATGTAAAATTATTTACTCTGTGAATTGATGGGACACAATGTTTAATCCCACGTTTTTTATATACATTCTTTCCATAAAATATGTGTATCTATACGCTGTCACTAAGTGTGTATATATTACAGTTACTTATAGACTGAAATACAACTGTACCACCTGTCTTCAAGGTTATAAGATCGTGCCTCAGTCCCACCTCTACTTTTTAACACGGTTTCCATTAGCTATTCCGGAGAGTACATGAGCAGGCCTTGCATTTTGCAGATGGTGAAAGTGGTTTAGAGGAGGTCGATGGCTTAAACAAGGTCACAGACCAAGTTAGCCAGCAACATTCGGCTTAAATTGGAATCAATAACCTCTGTCTGTCCAGTCTGGTCCTTAGAGGGTCTGGCTGTCCTGGGGTCTGGGCCACATTCCAAATTGGGTCATCTGGTGCCTGCTGCCTATCTGAAATTCCCCTTGTGGTTTTGCTCACATCTGGTGTTTTTCACTTCTCTTTCTAAACACGTGCTTTGATCGTATTGCTGTTACAGCAGAAAGATGTTCATGGTTCCAAGGAGCAGAGCTAATTTAGTGAGAGGTGAAAGATGCTCCTCTCAACAGGACTTCTAAAAATAAACAGTACCACAACTTCACCATGGCATGCTTGAAGCACTTTCCAGAAATCCCCAAGTTCAGTTCCTTCTCCATTCTCTCTCTCTTTGCGGTCCCAAACCTCAAATGTGTCTGGATTCTTAACCCCCCAGCTCCCTTCAAACACCCGCAGGTTTGAAGTCTCCCCTGTGTTGCTCTCTTTGGCCATTCTCAGAGTAGACTGGAATTAGTGACAATGGTTACGTGCCTATGTAAGAGTCCTGTGGGTAAGTGTCTCCAGTTCACACACCCTGGGCTGGCCTGGCAGCTGCCTGTACCTACTTCCATGAGACCTTCTCTACAACTAGCTTTCCTGATTTTTTTTAAGCAAACTCTGTTATTCAGTCTGTCCCTTACCTGATCTTACTATGTCTGTTTCTTGTTTTTAACTCTGAAATTATTTTAATTTAGAAATAGGAAACATCTTGGAAGAAAAAAATGACAAAATATATAGGCAAATTTTTATTCCATGAACTTCTCAAATCCTCAGTTTTTCACCAGTCCCTAAGATGAAAAACACTCTTCAAAACCTATTCAGGCACTAACAATGATGTTATTAATAGGGATATGGATCAGTTTCACAAAGAAGCCAACGAATCCCATCATAGCAAATCCTATTGCTGTTGCCATGGCAATCTTCTGAAATTCTTTTCTATCAGGTTTGGGGCATCTTTTTTTTTTTTTTTTTATTAAATCATAACTGTATACATTGATATGATCATGGGGCATCATACACTCGCTTCATAAACCATTTGACACATTTTTATCACAGTGGTTAACATAGCCTTTCCGGCGTTATCTCAGTTACTGTACCAAAACATTTACATTCTACATTTACCAAGTTTCGCAAATACCCCTGTAAGATGCACCACAGGTGTGATCCCACCGATCCCCCTCCCTCTACCCACCCACCCCCCCTTTCCCACTTCCCCCTATTGTTAAGTTGTAGCTGGGTTATAGCTTTCATGTGAGAGTCCCAAATTAGTTTCATAGTAGGGCTGTGTACATTGGGTACTTTTTCTTCTATTCTTGGGATACTTTACTAAGAGGAATATGTTCCAGCTCCATCCATGTAAACATGAAAGAGGTAAAGTCTCCATCTTTCTTTAAGGCTGCATAGTATTCCATGGTATACATATACCACATTTTATTAATCCATTCGTGGATCGATGGGCACTTGGGCTTTTTCCATGACTTAGCTATTATGAATTGGGCTGCAATAAACATTCTGGTACAAATATCTTTGTTATGTTGTGATTTTTGGTCTTCTGGGTATATGCCCAGCAGAGGAATTACAGGATTGAATGGCAGATCTATTTTTAGATCTCTGAGAGTTCTCCATATATCTTTCCAAAAGGAATGTATTAATTTGCATTCCCACCAGCAGTGCAGAAGTGTTCCCTTTTCTCCACATCCACGCCAACATCTCTGGTCTTGAGATTTTGTGATATAGGCTAGTCTCATTGGAGTTAGATGATATCTCAAAGTAGTTTTGATTTGCATTTCTCTGATGATTAAAGATGATGAGCATTTTTTCATATGTCTGAAGGCCGTGCACCTGTCTTCTTCAGAGAAGTTTCTCTTCAAATCCCTTGCCCAGCCTGCGATGGGATCCCTTGTTTTTTTCTTGCTGATGCGTTTGAGTTCTCTGTGGATTCTGGTTATTAAACCTTTGTCAGAGATATACCCTACAAATATCTTCTCCCATTCTGAGGGCTGTCTGCTTGCTCTGCTTACTGCGTTCTTAGCTGTGCAGAAGCTTTTTAGTTTGATCAAGTCCCAGTAGTGTATTTTTGAAGCTGCTTCAATTGCCCGGGGGGTTCTCCTCATGAAATACTCACCCAGACCAATTTCTTCAAGGGTTTTCCCTGCATTCTCCTCTAGTATTTTTATAGTTTCATGTCTTAAGTTTAAATCTTTAATCCAATGAGAGTCTATCTTAGTTAATGGTGAAAGGTGTGGGTCCAATTTCAGTCTTCTGCAGGTTGCCAGCCAGTTCACCCAGCACCATTTGTTAAATAGGGAATCTTTTCCCCACTAAATGTTTTTAATTGGCTTGTCAAAAATCAAATAGCGGTAAGTAGCTGGATTCATCTCTTGGTTCTCTATTCTGTTCCAGATATCTACTTCTCTGTTTTTGTGCCAATACCATGCTGTTTTGATCACTTCGATTTGTAGTAAAGTCTGAGGTCTGGTAGTGTGATTCCTCCTGTTTTGTTTTTATTTCTGAGTAATGTCTTGGCAATTCGAGGTTTTTTCTGATTCCATATAAAACGAAGTAATGTTTTTTCAAGATCTTTAAAATATGACAGTGGAGCTTTAATAGGGAGTGCGTTGAAATTATATATTGCTTTGGGTAGTATGGACATTTTGATAATGTTGATTCTTCCTAGCCATGAGCATGGTATGTTTTTCCATTTGTTAACATTTTCAGCTATTTCTTTTCTTAGAGTTTCATAGTTCTCTTTATAGAGATCTTTCACGTCTTTTGTTAGGTAAATTCCCAAATATTTCATCTTCTTTGGCACTACTGTGAATGGGATAGAGTCCTTAACTGCTTTTTCAACTTGACTGTTGTTGGTGTATATAAAGGCTACTGATTTATGGATGTTGATTTTGTAACCTGAGACGCTGCTGTATTCCTTGATCACTTCTAGGAGTTTTGTAGTAGAGTCCCTAGTGTTTTCCAGATACACAATCATATCATCTGCGAAGAGCGAGAGTTTGATCTCTTCTGACCCTATATGGATACCCTTGATCGCCTTTTCTTCCCTAATTGCGGTGGCTAAAACTTCCATTACAAGGTTGAAAAGCAATGGAGACAATAGGCAGCCTTGTCTGGTTCCTGATCTGAGTGGAAATGATTCCAATTTAACTCCATTCAATATGATATTGGCTGTGGGTTTGCTGTAGATAGCCTCTATCAGTTTAAGAAAAGTCCCTTCTAGACCAATTTTCTTGAGTGTTCTGATCATGAAGGGATGCTGGATATTATCAAAAGCTTTTTCTGCATCAATTGAGAGAATCATATGGTCTTTGTTTTTTAATTTGTTTATGTGCTGAATTACATTGGAGCATCTTTTAACCAGCCACATAGAGTCCTTTACAAACTGTCAATTTGGCTCAACCAACTGCATTACCTGATTCATGATCGCCTGCCAAGCTGCCACCTAACATGCCTATGTCTGTTTCATAATAATGAAATTATTTTCCTTCACATTAAAAATTTTAGGTAAAGAGAAAGTGAGAGCGGTGGCTCATGCCTGTAATCTCAGCACTCTGGGAGGCCGAGGTGGGTGAATTGCTTGAGCTTGGGAGTTAGAGACCAGCCTGAGCAAGACTGAGACCCTGTCTCTACTAAAAATAGAAATACTAGCTGGGCCTGGTGGTACAGGCACCTGTAGTCCCAGCTACTTGGGAGGTTGAGGCAAGAGGATCTCTTGAGCCCACAAGTTTGAGATTGCTGTGAGCTGTGATGCCACGGCACTCTACCCAGGGTGACAGAGTGAGACTCTGTCCAAAAAAAAAAAAAGAGAGAGAGAGAGAATAAAAAAAATCCACAATCTCAGTACTTTACTATAGCCATTATTAATGTTTTAGCTTGTTTTCTTCCAGTTTTATTTTCCTTGTTGTGTACATGTATCTTTTTGCTCATTTTTTCATGTTGAAACATAAATTACATGCAATTTTTATGCCCTGTTCATTTCACTATTTAATATTATCAATGTTTCTCTTATTGCTACCTAATCTTTTAGCTATAAAATTTGGAATGAAAGGAGACGTAGATTTTGACAAGGTGAGAGGGAAAGGGAATTGCTGATCTCTCATAAAGCAATAAATTGTGAAAGTTGTTTGTGGGGATCTAGTTCTTTCCCAAGTTAGTGGCTGGGATTTAGAATGAGGACAGAAAGCGCATAACTGAGTATGAAGAGGCAAGACAACTCAATTTTTTTGGAGACCAAAGATTAATGTGAAATTACAAAAGGTTAAATCAAGATGCAAAACAATTAACTTTCCCTGTCAGGGGAAGGCTACGTGTTTTGGTAAAGTTTGCCCTAACAGTCCTCTGGAAAGTGCAGTTTATCAAAGATATGGCCAGAAGGAGGGATGTTTGGGGAACACTCCTCCTGGGGAAAGAACATCTTCTCAGGAGCTGTGGAAAATGATAAATAAGTTAAGTTGCCCCCACCCATTCAGAGAAGAAATGGCGGGAGGGGCCACGTTCTTCCCATCCAAAGGAGTGATTTGGCTTCCTGGATGCTTTCTGCTCTATCTTGGTCCATCTGTCCTTTTCAGTTGCCCCATCAGGCCCTACCCCACACTAAGTATTAGTAGTCAAAATAGGTTAAGTTGTTTGGAATCAGCTTTCATCCAATCAAACTTTCAGCCTTTCTTCTTTTTCTTTTGAGGCTGAGTTTCACTCTGTCACCCTGGGTAGAGTGCCTGTCATGGTGTCATAGCTCAGCAACCACAAATTATTGGGCTTAAGGGATCCTTTTGCCTCAGCCTCCTGAGTAGCTGGGACTATAAGGCCTGTCATAACACCTGGCTAGTTTTTCTATTTATATGAGAGATAGAGTCTCACCTTTTCTCAGTCTGACTTGAAACTCCTGAGCTCAAGCAATCCACCCGCCTCAGGCTCCCAGGGTGCTGGGATTACAGGCATGAGCCACTGCGCCAAACTTTCAAACTTTCTGTGCTGACCCCCAAACTCAAGACTGCCAGCCTGCTCCCCCACTGCACAGAGGCTGAGGTGAGCGGCTTCCTCGTGCCCTACTTAGCAGCAGTGGTGAAGCCTAGAGAGGAATAGAAGGGCAGAGGCTGTTGTGACCTCCTTTACCTCTTCGCTGCTGTTCTCCTATTCTAGGGAGACCAACTGACCTATCATATGAGTTAGCCACTTTAATTCTCACAAGGCTGGAAGATTGGGATGGCTGTTCTCAAATTACAGATGAGGAAACAGAGGCCTAGGAATTTGTCTATGTAATAATACATAAAATTATAAAAAGGTAAGAGAACTGAGAAAAGTACAAAGCAAAATCATCCATCATCCACCATCCCCAAAGAATCACTATTAACTTTTAAAATCCATTTCCTTTCATCCTTTCTACGTGTGTGTGTTTGTTTAAGAGGACAACCCACAATACCTATGAGTTTGTGTGGCTTTAGCAAATTGCTACTGCATTATTTCTAGGAGTCTTGTTAGAGTGGTTTAAGCAACAGAAATTTATTGTCCCACAGTTACGGGGCCTGAAGTCTGAGACAAAGGTGTTGGCAGTTGGTTCCTTGTGGGCAGGGAGGGGGAGTCTGTCTGTTCCAGGCCTCTCTCCTGGTTCCTTGTGTTTCTGGAAATCTTTGGCTTTCCTTGGCTTCTGCTGCTTCCCCCCATCTCCACTTTCCTCTTCATGTGGCATCATCCCCGTCTGTCTGTCTGTCTCTCCACATGCCGTTCTTTCTAAAAGGACAATGAGACATGTTGGATTAGGGCCCAGCCTACTCCATTATAACCTCATCTTAGCTTGATTAATTATGTCTACAATGATCCTATTTTCAAATAATGTCACATTCTGAGGTACTGGGGGGGATATGAATTTGGGGGAGCACAATTCAATTGTTAACAATTATTTGTACAGTATTACATCTTACCCTCCTCCCCCACTTAGCATTCTATTGTGACTATTTCCCAGGACAAATACAGTGTTGTCAGGGAAAGGGACTAGAAGGTACACATGTGGGCAGCAGGGAGCGAAGGCCTGAGTGTGGCTGTATAGGGGAGCAGCCCAGAGCCTCGGGGGATGGGCAACATGAGCACAGGCAGAGGGAACTGGTGGTTTTCCTGCCTCATGGGTTTCCTGAGGGCTCCTCAGAAATGCCTATCAGAAAAGGAAAGCTGCAGGCCAGCCCAGCCCCCACCATGGCCGCCATTCCCCACTGCACTGCACCATCCAGCTTGGAATGCGCCCTGGAAGGAAGCCACAGAGAAACCCCAGAAACAGACAAGAGGAACTAGGACGCGAGAAGGAAGTTTTGGGAAATGAATGTATTAGACTTGTCAACTAGGAAGCAATATAATTGAGAAATCCTACATAGAGTCAAATATGTTTCCGAATCCTAGCTCTAACTTTCATTTTTTTAAATAAAGATTTTATTTTTTAGAACAGTTTTAAGTTCATAGAAAAATTGCGCAGAAGGAACAGAGACATTTCACATGCTCCCCATTCCACACACGCACAGCCTTCCATATGAATAGCTTCTCCCACCAGAGGAGTACACTTTTACAAGTGATGAACCCACCTGGATGTAGTTCCCATTAGGGGCACTCTTGGTGCTGGGCATTCTGTGAGTTTGGACAAATGTACGACATGTATCTATTATCACAGTATCATGCAGAGTATTTTCATGTTTAAACATCCTCTGTTCTCTGCCTATTCATCCCTCGCTCTGCCTAACCCCTGGCAAGCACTGATCTTTCTACTGTTTTTACAGTTCTCCCTTTTCCAGAATGCCATATAGTTGGAATCATCCAGTAGGGAGCCTTTTCAGATTGGCTTCCTTACCTTGGTAATATGCACGTAAGTTTCCTCTGGGTGTCTTCATGCTTTGATAGCTGCACTCACTTTTTTTTTTTTGTAGAGATAGAGTCTCACTATACTGCCCTCGGGTAGAGTGCCGTGGCGTCACATGGCTCACGGCAACCTCTAACTCTTGGGCTTACGCGATTCTCTTGCCTCAGCTTCCCAAGCAGCTGGGAGTACAGGCACCCGCCACAACGCCTGGCTATTTTTTGTTGCAGTTTGGCCGGGGCTGGGTTTGAACCTGCCACCCTCGGCATATGGGGCGGGCGCCCTACTCACTGAGCCACAGGCGCCGCCCTGCACTCACTTTTCTGTGATATCTTGGTTGTATTACTCAGTTTCTGTAAGCTTCACTTTCCTCATGTGAAAGTGAACCTTACCTTAGTGCCTATGCATGGGGTTGTTGTGAGAATAAAAATGGGGTGACAAATGTAAAGTACTTACTGTCATTCCTGGCCTGAAGAAAGCACTTTGCTTATTGATTTATTTAACATATATTTATGACCTATGGTTTCAAGGATTATGCTATGTGCTTAAGTATAGAGTGTTCAAGCAAAACTGACATGGTTCCTATCATGGTTCCTATTATGAAATGGAGAGAAATTTTATTTAAGCAAATAAACATACAATTGAAGTTTTCAATTTTAAACTATGCAAGTTATTTGAAGGAAAATAAAACTATTCCTAAAATAGAAAAATGGGGAAACTGGTTAGTGTGGTGTGTGTGGAGGGAAGCCTTGTAGGGACAATCATTCAGAAGAAGTGATATGAAATTGAGACCTGAAAGTTGAGTTGGAAATAGCCAGGTGAAGGGCTTAGAGGCTGGGGTGGGGGTGGGGGTGGGGGTGGTGGGGGTGGAGAGCAAAGGAGTGTCACAGGTAGTGGAAACAGGCCCTAAGGCAATAAGGAGCTTGGCCCATAAGGGGGACTGAGAGATCCATCTAACTGGAGTGCAGTGAGTGAAGGGGACCAGGCACACATGAGACTGGAGACACAGGCAGATAGGTCTTGCAGGGGGTCACAGGCTCTCCTTGGGTGTCTAGTCTTTAGAGAATGAGGAGGCAAGAACAACAGACGAAAGAATGATAAGGGAAGAAGGAAAAAGAAGGAAGATGAATGACCCAGAATATGGGGCTGGGGTGAGAAAGAGAAAAAGACAGAGAGACAGACAGAAAGCGAGATGACTTTCAAAAGTCAAAGGCTAAGAGAATTTGAGGAGGGTGAGGACCAAGCAGGATCAAGGGTTTTAGCAAGTAAGAAATCCTTTGAGACCTTTGAGACAACAGGTTCCATGTAACGGTCAAAGTGAAACCTAGATTGCAGGAGGTTAAAAAGTAGTATGTGGTGAGGAAGTAAAGAGAAGGGGGAAGAGCTGCACCAGGACCTGTGATCAGCACCCTCCCGGACCTCCGGAAGAGCTGCACTGGACCCGAGATTGGCACCCTCCCAGACCTCTGGAAGAGCTGCACCGGGACCCACAATTGGCACCCTTCCGGACCTCCGGAAGAGCTGCACCCCCGCTGGACCAGTAAGAGCTGTGCCGGGCCTTCCCACACCCTGACCAGGAACTCTGGGAGCCACGCATCCCCGTGTCCTCCCTCCTGTACCACCCCTGCCTCCACACCTGCCTGTTCATCTGGCTACAGACTCTGGTAGCCAGGTGCCTTCTGGAGCCCTCCCTGCCTCTGCGCAGAGCCCTTCTCCTGGCCAGAGACTGCTGAAGTCTTGGGCCCCCTGTGCCTTTGTCGCTGGGTGCCAGGCACTGCCAGGCACCATGTGCACCCTCCCCCCCGCCCTGTTGCTGGATCTGGGTGTGTAACACTCTGGAGCTGCTTCCACAACCAGAACTCCCTGGCTGGGGCAGCCCCAGAAGAACTATACAGGGTCACTCCCTACAAAGATCCAGCAACAATAGAGTGATCCAGCTGGGGTCTAATCTTGGAGAGACACTTCCCCAACTCTGAAAACGGCCAGAGGCAATGGTGAAAAACAATCATGAGGTGAAATCAAGGGAAAAATTCTGGCAATATGAAAAATCAGAGTAGATCAACTCCCCCAAGGAACAATAGAGCAGACACAGCACAAGATCCCATGCACAAACAAATAGCTGAGATGTCAGAAATAGAATTCAGAATCTGGATAGCAAATAAGATCGAATTAGAATTCCAATCAGTAACCCAAAAGATGTCTCAAGAATTCAACGAATTCAAAGACCAAATGACTGAAGATTTTGACACATTGAAGCAAGAAGTTGCAGCCCTCAAAGATCTGAGAAACACAGATCACAGTAACAGAATGGAGAAAGCAGAAGAAAAGATTTCTGACATTGAAGACAAAGCTTTCGAATGCTCCCAAACTCTCAAAGAGGAAGAGAAACGGAGGGCAAAAACAGATCACTCTCTCAGAGAGCTCTGGGATAATACGAAGAAAATCAATATTCGTCTTATAGGGATCCCTGAAAGCGACGAAGTGGCTTCACAAGGCACAGAGTCTCTTCTCCATGAGATTACGAAAGAGAACTTTCCAGACATGCCAAGAGATTCTGAAATTCAGATAGCAGACAGTTTCAGAACTCTAGCACAACTCAACCTGAATAAAACATCCCCCAGACACATCATAATCAATTTCACTAAAGTTAATATGAAGGAGAAAATTCTGAAAGCAGCCAGACGAAAGAAAACCATCACCTACAAGGGGAAGAATATTAGAATAACTGCAGATCTCTCTGTTCTGAAACCTTTCAAGCTAGAAGAAGATGGTCATTGACTTTTAATCTCCTAAAACAAAATAACTTTCATCCCAGGATCCTGTACCCAGCTAAACTGAGTTTCATTTATGACGGAGAAATTAAATACTTTAATGACATTCACATGTTGAAGAAATTTGCCACATCTAAACCAGCTGTCCAGGATATTCTCAGACCTAACCTCCATAAAGACCAGCATAATCCTTCACCATAAAAGTAAACCCACCCAGAAAATGTTGATCAAATTCCAACTTCCACAGTCCCAAAAGGATTAAAAATGTCCACCAGACTCTCAAAAGGCTTATCAATAGTCTCAATTAATGTGAATGGTTTAAATTGTACTCTAAAGAGGCACAGGTTGGCTGACTGGATACAAAAACTCAAGCCAGATATCTGCTGCATACAAGAATCTCATCTTACATTCAAAGACAAATATAGACTCAAGGTGAAGGGATGGTCATCGATACTCTAGGCAAATGGAAAGCAGAAAAAAGCAGGCATTGCAATCCTATTTGCACATGCAATAGGCTTTAAATCAACCAAAATAAGGAAGTATAATGATGGACACTTCATATTTGTTAAAGGTAATACTCAATATGATGAGATTTCAATTATTAATATTTATGCACCCAACCAGAATGCACCTCATTTCATAAGGAAACTCTAACAGACATGAGCAACTTGATTTCCTCCAGTTCCACAGTAGTTGGAGACTTTAACACCCCTTTAGCAGTGCTGGATAGATCCTCCAAAAAGAAGCTAAGCAAAGAAATCTAAGATTTAAACTTAACCATTCAACATCAGGACTTAACAGACATCTACAGAACTTTCATCCCAACAAAACTGAATACACATTCTTCTCATTAGCCCACAGAACATACTCCAAAATCAACCATATCCTAGGCCACAAATCTAACCTCAGCAAATTAAAAAAAAATAGAAATTCTTCCTTGCATCTTCTCAGACCATCATGGAATAAAAATTGAACTCAATAACAACAGGAATCTGCATACCCATACAAAAACATGAAAGCTAAATAACATTATGCTGAAGGATAGATGGGTTATAGATGATATTAAGAAGGAAATCACCAAATTTTTGGAACAAAACAACAATGAAAACACAAATTATCAGAACCTCTGGGATAATGCAAAGGCAGTCCTAAGAGGGAAATTTATAGCACTGCAAGCCTTCCTCAAGAAAAAGGAAAGAGAGGAAGTTAATAACTTATTGGGACATCTCAAGCAACTGGAGAAGGAAAAACATTCCAACCCCAAACCCAGCTCATCATCTTTAATCATCAGAGAAATGCAGATCAAAACTACTTTGAGATATCACCTAACCCCAGTAAGAGTAGCCCACATAGCAAAATCCCAAAACCAGAGATGTTGGCATGGATGCAGAGAAAAGGGCACACTTCTACACTGCTGGTGGGAATGCACACTAATACGTTCCTTTTGGAAGGATGTTTGGAGAATACTTAGAGATCTAAAAATAGACCTGCCATTCAATCCTATAATTCTTCTACTAGGTATATATCCAGAAGACCAAAAACCACAATATAACAAAGACATCTGTACCAGAATGTTTATTGCAGCCCAATTCATAATTGCTAAGTAATGGAAGAAGCCCAAGTGCCCATCGACCCACAAATGGACTGGCCAATTGTGGTACATGTGTACCATGGAATATTATGCAGCCTGAAAGAAAGATGGAGAGTTTACCTCTTTCATGCTTACATGAATGGAGCTAGAACATATTCTTCTTAGCAAAGTATCTCAAGAATGGAAGAAAAAGTATCCAATGTACTGAGCCCTACTATGAAGCTAATTTATAGCTTTCATATGAAGACTATAACCCAAGTATAGCACAAGAATATGGGGAAAGGGCCAAGGAAGGAGAAGCAGGGGAGTGAGGGGGAAGGGAGGGTAATGGGTGAGGCCACACCTATGGTGCATCTTAGAATGGGTACAGGTGAAACCTACTAAATGCAGAATACAAATGTCTACATACAACAACTAAGAAAATGCCATGAAGGCTACATTGAATAGTTTGATGAGAATATTTCATATTGTATATGAAACCAGCACATTGTACCTCTTGATTGCACAAATGTACACAGCTATGATTTAACAATAAAAAAAAGAAAAAAAGAAAAAAGTTTATGATTAAACTACAGCAGTATTTAGAGAAATATAAAGTGTACAGTCTTAAATGCATACATTGGAAAAGACTCAAAATGGACTTAGCATTCCACTTACGAAGTTAGGAAAAGAACAAGAAAATAAACTCAAAGGTAAGTGCTAAAATAAAAATAACAGAAAATGAGCAAAGACTTGTTGAAAATAATAAAAAATTACAACTCTAAAAAAAAAAGAAGAAGAAAATAAGCACCAATCCAAAGACCTAGTTTTTTGAAAATATTAAAAAACAAACATACCTCTGGAATGTTAAGAAACTAAGAAAAAGCAAATGATATTAGAAATGGAGAAGAAATAATGTAGATGCCAAAGAGATTAAACAGAAGAGAAGATACAAATTTTTTAAGTTACATTATATAAATTCCCAGAAAACTGAAAATTAAAAACTTTAATCAAAAGCAATTCACTTCTCAATTGTTCAAAAGAGTTAAGGCCAATCAAAATCCCAACAATTTTTTATTAAACTCGGCAAGCTTATTCTAAAATTTACACTGAAAACAAAGGTCTAAAAATAACCAGTACATTCTTGAAGAAGAACTAGATGAAGAGATTTACTGGATATTAGGTATTCTTAGAAAGCTATTATAATTAAGACACTATGGTATTAACATAGGATGCTGAACTAACCAACAAAACACAAAACCCCAGACATAGATTTGCACATATATTGAAATGTGATACATGACAGAGGTAGTACTGCTGATGGAAAACAAACTTTTCAATACGTTGTGTTGACATAACTGGATATCCATATAGATAAAAAATGAGACTGGAGCTCTACATCACATCACACAATATCAATTCTAGGTACATGAAAATCAGATGAAAGGCAAAACTTTAAAAGGACAATAAATGAGTATATTTTATAACTTCTAACAGGGAAGTGTTCATATCCACTAGACTAGCAAAAATTAGTGTCAGTAAATAGGAAGCATTGGTGGATGTAAATGTGGATCCAAGGGAATTTTTATTCACTGTGAGCAAAAACATTGATATAAACGGTATGTCACTTTGAAAAACAATTTAACTTTATACAGAGTTTTAGTTTCCTACTGCTACTTGTATGATTGAATTGTGCTCTCAAAAAAGATATGTTTGAGTCCTAACCTTCAATACTTCAGAATGTAACAGTATTTGGAAATAGGATCTTTCCAGAGCTGATCACATTGAAATGAGGTCACTAGGGTGGACCTAATCCCATATGACTTGAGTGCTTATAAAAATGGAAAATTTGGACCCAAAGACAGGCACAGAGGAAAGACCCTGTGGACATAGGGAGAAAGTCATGTGAAGATTACGGCAATACTAGCATCACATTATTTAGGTATGCATTCATATTCATAAATAATTATAAAGATAAGCTAAAGAACAAAAAGCAAAAAAAAAAAAATCAGGATAGAGTGTTACCTCTGAGTTAGAGAGAAGGGGACAGAAAAAAGGTTGGGTGGGAGAGAGAGCTTCAAAGGAAATGAGAGTATGTGCCTTTTTTTCTTTTATTATTTTATTTTTTTCTTAAAACATAGAAACATATGTACAGACTTTTGTGTATGCCATTTCTCATTAAAAATTTAAATTCTAAGTAAACTTAAAAAAAAAGAAGAGAAGGAAGTTAGCATGTATATCTTCTAGAAGTATTGTGATAAAGGAAAAGAGAAAGTCGGGGTTATAGCTAAGTGAGAATTTCTTCTTTATTTTTATTTTATTTTTTTATTACTTCTTTATTTTTGAGACAGAGTCTCACTTTGTTGCCCTTCGTAGAGTGCAGTGGCATCACAGCTCACAGCAATTCTTGCTTCAGCCTCCCAAGTAGCTGGGACAACAGGCCCCGACACAACACCCAGCTATTTTTTTGTTGCAGTTGTCATTGTTGTTTAGCAGGCCCGCGCAGGGTTTGAACCTGCCAGCTTCTGTGTATGTGGCCGGCACCCTAACCAGTGATCAACGGGCGCTGAGCCAATTTATTTTTATTTTAGATTGAGAAATTTTGAGCATTTTTCTAGCCTGAAAAGAATCCAATGGATATAGAGATTGAAAATAGGAAGGAAAACCAGGACTGGGTCTTTCTCCAGAAGGCCTCATTCCCATGGGTATTTTGTCTGCAATGTTTAGAAAGTATAAACTCTGGAATCTTGATAGGACCAGAGACCTAAACAATGCAATTTCAATCATAGATATGGTTAATCAAAAAAACTGTATGTAGCATAGACATGTTTTTGAAATTTTTAATTAAAACTTTAAATCGAGGTGGGAAGGAAAAAGATGGCAGCCGAGTAACAACTTCCTTGCAACTGGGGACGGTGAGACTAGGGAGAGAAGACTCCAGGCATCTCTGGCTGGTGGGATCTGCCCAGAAACATCCTTTGGGGACATAGGGAGTCAGCAAGAGATTTCTGGACCCCATGAGGAGGACAAAAGCAGTGGAGAACTGGCAAATGGTTGCATGTGTTCATTCAGTCTAATCCCACTGGCAGCCTAAAGTATAGCAGCAGTGAGATTGCAAACTGGAAAGGCCTTACCTGTGAGCTGTTTTGTTTTTTTTGGACTTGGCACTCAGTTGAACTACCTTGGGAGAACTTGAGCAAGAGTGCAGAGGACTTTAAGCTTTGTCTAGGGCCCCAGACTGAGCCCCTGAGCTGGAGGGAGCTAATAGTGTTCGGCTGTGGGCCCTGTGGAGCCATTGTGGGAGAATTGCCCTGGCAAGCTCTGCCCTCAGGGTCGCAGAGCAAGGATCACGGTAGACCTTGGGTGAGTAATCTAATGACTGAGCAGCCTAAAGGTGGGGACTGAGATACCTTACAGCCTTGGACCTCAGGACATAGAGTGAAACTGGTTTTGGCACACTGGGTAAGTGGACAGCCACTTCAGGAGTGATCCCAGCAACAAACAGTGATTTCCTGGGAAAGCTTCTGCTTAGCCAAGGTTAGCAGTTTAAAGTGCCTTTTAAGTGGGCTGAGGAGAGATTTAGGCTCTTCACTCTGCAGGGTTTGAGAAATCAGGAGAGGCCTCCAGTCTCCATCTCATATAGCCGTATCAGCATTGTGATTAACATCTCATACCCCAGAAGATCACTTGTTGCCCAGACAATATTCATCAAGATATATATACTGCTTTGATTTGGGTTTTGTTTTTTTTAACTTCAATATTTTCCCTCTAGATTTTTCTTTTTTTCCCTTTCTTTTCTTTCTTCATAATTCTAGTTTAAATACAATTTTCCATTGTTGCTTTCTTTAACAATTCATTTTTGCTAGTGTTTTTACCCCTATTATTTGTTTTTTCCCCCAATTTTATCCTATAAAGTTTTCTGTTTGCTTGTTTTGGTTTGATTTATAGCATTTTTTTTCCTTTCCTCTCTACTTGGTGAAGGTGGGGTACTGTATCTGAACAGGCTAGCAAAGAGCTGCTGACCTCAAGGGAATCATCCAACTCAGCAACCCCAGAGGTTGGAGGGTTTTAAGGTTGGGTGAAAATACCCTACTCTGCATGTATATTGCTCTTGTCTCCCTCTTTATTTGCCTATCTTCTTTTTGTCAATATTCCCTTCTACTCACCACCTCTCCTTTCTCTTTTTTCTGTCTTCCTTTCATGCTCTTCAACATTCTCATCCTATACCAAAAGGACTCATCAAAACCCTAGTCCAGAGCCAGGGTAACTTATAGAGCAAGAGGAAGTGAAAGGAAAATTAGGGCAAGGAAACAGATAAAAGAAAACACTCATGAGGAAGAATTAGCAGAAAAATCCCGGCAACATGAAAAAACAGTCCAGAGCAACCCCCCCAAGGGACCATGAGGTAGCTACTACAGAGGATTCCACCTGTAAAGAAATGTTAGAAATGACAGAAAGGGAATTTAGAATACATATGATGAATACAATAAAGGAAATGGTGGAAACAATGAAGGAAACTGCTGATAAAGTAGAAAACTTAAAATCAAAATAGTCCTATTTTTAATTCCTGTATTTTATGATAATAAAGATTTAAAGTAAAATTTCAAGAAATTCATATCCAGATGCAATTAATAATTTATTCCCCTGATATTTAAGTGCTACTATTAATAGTCCCTTTAATATAATCCTGATTTCATTTTTGCATTTGATAGAATCTTTTCTTCTTACTTAGCCCCAGATTTCAGGTCAGTTTGACATCAACAACTCTTTTAAAGATTTTTAAGTCATTGCTTATAGTTTTTCTTCTGCCTCAATAAGGGATGGGAAGATATTGACCCTGCTGGGTTGATAGTCTCACGGAATAAGAAAGCTCCATATGGCCTGCCTGGATTCTTGTCAGCTAGGAATTATGCACATTTTCCATCTTACTTCCTCCCTTTTTCATACAGCGAAAAGGAGGAGAAAAGATAGATTACTGATTTTTACTTAGCTATTTATAATAAAGCTAAATATGCACATAGTTGAAAGGAGGGGTGGGGAATCTTTATATGTTAGAAAGTTGTGTTAATTTAGCTATAATCAAATAAGGCCACATTCAAGAAACTTCAATTAGATGTACTTAAAAATGTGCATTATTTTATAAAAATCTACTATGCATTTAATAATTTTAAAAATGAAAACTATTTGTTAATTTTAAAATTAATTAACCTTTTCATTTTGTTTTATCTGCTTTTTGTTGGAGACAAAGTTGAATATTTGGTTGCAGCATGGAGGTGGGCAGTTTCAGTTGATCCTCTAGACGGGTATCAGTCATTTGTGACATTAAAGGTGTGTGGACATGGGTTAGGCAGGAGATGTAGATTGACAGCAATAAGTGTTTGAAAAGAAAGAAAACATTTTGGGGGGCATATTGCAAAGGCATGGGTATTCTACTGCATTTTTCCATATTTCAATTGGATCTTAGCATCAAACAGTCTGACTTTTAAATGTCGTCTGCTGAGTTAATCATTTCCATCTGTGGTTCTTTATGTGCCTTAGTGATATCAACTAGGTCAGACTGAAATGTTAATGTGATGTTACAATTTTTAAAATCGGTGAACCTTTCATAGTATTCTCCAATTAATAGGTCCATAGCAACTGCATATTCTTTAATGATTTGTATGTATCATCCTGGTCAGCAGTGCCCTTTGCTAACTGGGGAATGTGTTCATCAAAACTTTCCCTTTGAAAAAGAAGTGTTTTGAAAAAAGAGCTTTTTGGAAATGGTTGGACTTTTTGCCACATATCATATATAGACTGTTTTACTTTGCAAAGAAATATTGAAGTTGTTCGATTTGAGATGGTATCACACAGAAATGCTTCATTCCTATAGAAATTTTCCTTCAGGGGCGGCGCCTGTGGCTCAGTCGGTAAGGCGCCGGCCCCATATGCAGAGGGTGGCAGGTTCAAGCCGGGCCCTGGCTGAAAACAAACAAAAAAAATAGCTGGGCGTTGTGGCGGGCGCCTGTAGTCCCAGCTACTCGGAAGGCTGAGACAAGAGAATCGCTTAGGCCCAGGAGTTGGAGGTTGCTGTGAGCTGTGTGATGCCATGGCACTCTACCGAGGGCCATAAAGTGAGACTCTGTCTCTACAAAAAAAAAAAAAAAAGAAAGAAATTTTCCTTCAATAATTTACATTGCTGATTCTGTTCTTCATATAATGTATCTGTTCTCACAGAGATAAAATTTTGGCTAACACCTGCTCCTGCCATAGCCAACACGCTTGAGAATGATTCAGCAAATCCACAGTGAATCCATTCTTCAACTCTAACATGTTACGAAACTGACGGTGCCTTCTGACATTTGCACAAATATAGTTAACAACACTTATAATTTGTTGCAAAGTGTCATTCAAAACAGTTTTTAGGCGATGTAAATCCATAAATTGATAAATCAATACAATGAACGGAAATGATAGCATCTGGAGCTGTCAATATATATATATTTTTAATCTGTGTGATAAAACCTTTGTTTTCTTGTCATGGAAGGTGCTATCTGTACATGTGCTCCTTAAATTTACCAAATTCAGTCCAACTTCACAACATTTATCTTGAAAGTTTATGAAGATATCTATTGCCCATGTTCTGTTCACAAGAGTACCCAGAGTCAATAACTCTTCCTAGCAAAGGAAATCTTTTATGACCCTAATGACATATTAAATCTGTGCTGAATCAGTAGTATCAGTTGATTCATCCAAAGTGATTGAATAATATATATTTCTTTTCTTTTTTTTTTTTTTTTTTGAGACAGAGTCTCAGGTTGTCACCCTGGGTAGAGTGCAGTGGCGTCACAGCTCACAGCAACCTCAAACTCTTGGGCTCGAGCGATCCTCTTGCCTCAGCTTCCCAAGTAGCTGGGCCTACAGGCACCCCCACAACACCCGGATATTTTTTGGTTATAGTTGTCGTTGTTGTTTGGTAGGCCTGGACTGGATTTGAACCAGCCAGCTCCAGTGTATGTGGCTGGCACCCTAACTGCTGAACTACAGGTGCCAAGCCAATATATATTTCCTTTTGAAGTATTGCATGAAGTTTTCCTGTTAAGTCGAATGCTAATTCACACCACCAACCACTTATGGTCCTCCTTGAAAGAGGCAGTTTGTACTTTGAAATGTCATTGAGCCTCCTACAATGTTGACAATGCATTGCATTCTTTACCAATTTCCACATCACTGAATGGCTTCCCTTTTGTCCTGAAGTGTAAGCTACTTTATAAGTTGCTTCAGTGACATTACTTCCAGGTCTTATTGTTGCTTTAAAGAACTGTCTTTGCTTTTGTTTGTATCTCT
Organism: Nycticebus coucang; assembly: GCF_027406575.1. Taxonomy (NCBI): domain Eukaryota; kingdom Metazoa; phylum Chordata; class Mammalia; order Primates; family Lorisidae; genus Nycticebus; species Nycticebus coucang. The sequence goes on along the minus strand of NC_069784.1, from coordinate 51,002,362 downwards.
TAATTTCGGCAATACAACTTTCAGGCCTCTGCCTCTAATTTAAAGTACGCGTGGTCCTTGTGAGTGTTATAATGCTGATGAGTACTGGATTTCTATAATGTTGATATTGTACTATCACAAAGGAAGCAAATCATTTTTAGCAGAAACAAGATAATGTTGCAATTCCCAATATTCGTTAAAGAAAATCTGTTTTCTTCCTTCAGCATTCTCTTGGTCTTCTTTGACAGGACAGGGTGTTAAGTGGACAGTTAAAAAAATACTGTCCACCTGTGCAACGATCCAAAGATTCAACTTCAAAAAGAAACACAGTGGACGCTTGTCAAAAGCTGATAACAGCCTGGTGTACTCAACCGCCATAAACTCTCTCCAACCAGCCTTGTGTGGTAGTGATGCTAGTTAGACAGGGGAAGTTAAAACTAAATCAAGAGAATAATAGCTGTCAATTTAGCCTTATGGCAAATTAATATTCTAATTATGATAGACAACTGGAAGGATTATTTTGTTGAAACATATTTTATTCTTTGGTATTTTAAATAGTTCATTTTGAAAATAAAATAATATAAAAGACAATGTATTAATAAAAATAAAAGGATTTGGGCTCAGCGCCTATAGCACAGTGGTTCTGGCATGAGCCACATGCACCGAGGCTGGCAGGTTCAAACCCAGCCTGGGCCAGCTAAACAACAATGACAACTGCAACAAGCAAATAGCTGGGCATTGTGGTGGGCACCTGTAGTCCCAGCTACTTGGTAGGTTGAGGCAAGAGAATCTCTTAAGCTCAAGAGTTGGAGGTTGCTGTGAGCTGTGATGCCACAGCACTCTACCTGAGGGCAACATGGTAGACTCTGTCTCAAAAAAAAAAACAACTAAAAATTAAAAAATAAAAGGATTTGTTTTGTAAAATCTAAATTCAGTCATCTGTCACACTTGAAGACCTAGAAGGCCACAATTTCCCCCACTATTTCCTTTTTTTTTAAGGCAGAGTCTCACTTCTCACTCTGTCACTCTAGGTGGAATGCTATGGCATCATAGCTCACAGCAACCTCATACTCTTGGTCTCAGACAATCCTCTTGTCCCAGCCTTCCACGTAGCTGGGTCTACAGGCACTTGCCACAATGTCTGGGTTGTTTTCTATTTTTAGTAAAGACAGAGTCTTGCTCTTGCCCAGGCTGGTCTTGAACTTTTGAGCTGAAGCCATTTACCTGCCTTAGCCTCCCAGAGTGCTTGGATTACAGGTGTGAGCCACCTATTCTGGCCACATTCCCCACTATTTGATTTAATGATTGAATCAAATAGTTCTATATTACTAATTACAAAAAAAAAGAAAAAAGTAGTAGTATCTGACTCTACTCATTCATTTCTCACTACTCAGAAGAAATCACTTTCAATATCTAACCAATTCTTTTTTTTTTTTTTTGAGTCATCATATCTCTAAATAGCTACTTGTTAATTTTATGTATTGACTTTCCACCTTGGAAGAATGGGATTCAGCCTTCACCCCTTCCCGTACCACATGCATGCGTATCTCCTGGTTCATTCACCTGTATAAATTATACTCAGCGTTTGTACAACTATGGCCAAATATATATTATACACACTTGTGTTGTGTAATAAATTAAGAACATTTTCCTTTCTTCAAAAACATTTTGCTTTCTGTGGAGTTAATAATTGTCTCATTTTTCATTTTCCTAGTTCTTCTATGCACGTCATTAATTTAATCCATACTATTCTTCAGTCATTTAAGTTTCCTCTGAGTATGTTCAGACAAATTTGGCCTTTCATCCACTTCCTTCTGAAGAGAGTCTCTCCAGGGCCTTCTGATCTGCTTTGCTCTGGGCTGATGGACCTCGAGGCTGTGGCATAGCTGTCATCCTGGGATTTCTCTTTCTCCAGCCTAGGGATTTTCTTCCCCTCTGTATTCAGTGTTCTGGTTCTACCACTTCCTCCTTCTTGATGAACTTCATTGTTGGGTGGAGCATCTCTGGGAGTTTCGTAAGACAGAGTGCAGGGAGATAGAACACACACCATCAGGCCCACACTCTGCTGGCACTTAACAGGCCTTCTAAATTACCAGAATATTGGCTGATTGCCTGAGGGCTTTTTCTGACCACGAAAGGTTTGCTCAGTAAATGTTGGGGAATTAAACCCTCCTCTCTGAGAGAGATCCTTAACCAATGACTGTGACAGTTAGTAGGTAACAATCCCAGCCTGCTCAGCCTTCAGGGGGTTTAACCCTGAGGCAGGCTGCACGGATTGCCCAGAGTCCCGCTGTCCACAGTGACACTGGCTGCCTCAGCTCCCTCACCTTCCTTTCTCCCGTCCCACCCCCCTACAGATCACTTCCTGGGACCATCTCCCAAAGAAACCACTTTTGCTCTTATACGTTTTATTTCCATCTCTTATCTATATATTTTATTTTTATTTTCCAAATCATCTACTAAGCTTTTCATATTTTTACTGCCACATTTAAACTTCTAAGATCTCTTTTTGTTTTCTAAATGTTCTGTTTTGAAAGATAGCATTCTGATATTTCATGTATGTGCTAGTCCTCCTATCTCTCTAAAGTTCTTAATAATTTTTTGTTTTCTCTTCTTTTCAGAAAGGCTATTGTCTCCAAATCCCCTTTTCAGCATTTCTCTCCAGCGTGTCATGGTCTCCGCAAAGGCAAACTTGATGCCTAGGCTGGCTGTCAGGATTCTACAGCTAAGCAAGAGAAGACGGAAAAGGCAATTCTAGAAAAGCTCCTTTTTTTTTTTTTTTTTTTTTGCAGACAAGAGTTTCCCTTTGTTGCCCTCAGTAAAATACCGTGGTGTCACAGATCATAGCAACCTCATGCTCTTTGGGCTCAAGTGATTCTCTTGGCTCAGCCTCCCAAGTACCTGGGACTATAGGTGCCTGCCACCATGCTCAGGTATTTTTAGAGATGGGGTATTGCTCTAGCTCAGTCTGGCCTGGAACTTGTGAGCTCAATCTCGGCCTCCCAAAGTGCTGGGATTACAGGTGTGAGCCACTGTGCCTGGTCTTTTTTCCCAGTGTTTTATCCTTCACACACAATGGCTCGTCCCCATCTCATCTGATTCTTCTGCCAGAAGAAAAGCCTCCATTCTTGGGCACCGTGGGGAAGGAGCAGTCCAGCTGACAACAGCAGGAGGAAGAGGGGGCCCTGGGGATCCCAATGCTTCCTGAACTGACTTACAGTTCATCCTATTCTTTTTACAAGCTCACTCCTATTTCCCAAAGCACCAGGTGGTGTGCACTGGGGGATTCTGAAATGTAGAGTGGGCACAGCTTCTTTACCTTTCTCATCTCACCTGCTGGCTCAGGATTCAGCTTTCTCCGCTCTCTTGATTTGGTTACTACTCATCTATCTACATTCCAGATTTTAGAATTATTTTGCTATTGTCCCTCCCATATTCTCTTCATCCTTGTAAGTTTATCCTTTAAAAAATTTGCCTGGGGGCGGCGCCTGTGGCTCAGTGAGTAGGGTGCCAGCCCCATATGCCGAGGGTGGCGGGTTCAAACCCAGCCCCGGCCAAACTGCAACAAAAAAATAGCCGGGCGTTGTGGCGGGCGCCTGTAGTCCCAGCTGCTCGGGAGGCTGAGGCAGGAGAATCGTGTAAGCCCAAGAGTTAGAAGTTGCTGTGAGCCGTGTGATGTCACGGCACTCTACCCGAGGGCGGTACAGTGAGACAATGTCTCTACAAAAAAAAAAAAAAAATTTGCCTGGTGTGGTGGCTCATGCCTGTAATCCCAGCAACTCTGGGAGGCCGAGGCAGGTGGATTGCTTGAGCTCACGAGTTTGAGACCAGCCTGAGCAAGAACGAGACCTTATCTCCACTAAAGATACAAAAACTAGGGGGGTGTTGTGGTGGGTGCCTGTTGTCCCACCTACTGGGGAGGCTGAGGCAAGAGGATTGCTCAAGCCCAAGAGTCTGAGGTTACTGTGAGCTATGACATCATAGCACTGTACCCAGGGTGACAGAGTGAGACTCTGTCTCAAAAAAAAAAAAAAAAAAAACATAACTGACACTTGCAGTGGCTCCATGCCAGTCATTACTGGCAGGCAGGTAAACACCATAGGCAGACACGGTGCCTGAGGAGGGGATGTCACCAAATGTGCAAGGCTTGGTGGTAAGATAATATTTTTGGTCCAATGAGCCTCATGGTTTCACTCAAAGTGTAAATCGCGTCATATGCAAAGCTACCAACATCCTCTGTATTCAGCGCTGCTTCAGAACATGAAGGGATTCCTAGAATCATCTAGTCCATCTTCATTTGTAGGCGAGGAACAATTTTTTTGGGAGTGGGGGTGGTTAGGAGCTTGCCCAAGATTATGCAGCAAGGAGAGTGACAGAGTCAGGACTTGTTCTCCAAGCCCCTGGCTCAGTGATGTGTTGCTTTACTTTCTGCAACTTTCAGAGGGAGAGACAAGACAGTTCAGTTTGACAAATGCTCTAGGCTCACATCACACTCAACTTGCCAGGCAGTAATGCTGGTGCTCCGTGTTCCTGAGTTCGTCCAGAAAGCTTTTCTTTTACCTTGCCTCTTTCCTATTCACTACATTAACTATCTTCTTGGGGACTATGAATCTTGTACTTGTCAATCTTCTCATGGCAATTCGCACTCTTCCTCTCGAGCACAACTTTATTATTTGCTCAGGTCATAGTGGAATATTGAGCAAGACATAGTTTCATATCAGCTGGAAAACAAAAAAAAAGAGGGAAAAAAACAAAGACAATCAGGTTCACATAGATGCCAAATTCATTCAATCAGGAGGGGCCATTCAGTGCTAGAGAATGAGGAGGGGCTGGGATGCAAAGTAGAATGAGGCACATCCCCTGCTCATGAGGAACTCGCCTTCTAGAAGTCACCTCCAGACGCGTTTCATTATGTCACTCCATAAAAAAAAAAATACTGAGCATATGCACCCAATAATTGCATATTTACTACCAATTGCATATGCTCTACTGTAATAATTTTAAAATATTGGTAAAACCAAATTTTATTAGTATTTTAGATTTTAAAATAAACAGACTTCTGTTCACGTACATTCTTCCCATAACTCAGTGTGTCATCTTGGGTACTCTACTTTGGAGCCTACTATTCCAACAGGAGAATCAGATGAATACCCAGATATACAATCTCAGAAGAGAGTGTGGACAGGGCTCTACTATCCAGGTAAGCAAAATATTCCAAGGGTATTAGGAAGCACCGCCAGAGGAAAGGAAGGCTGAGTGTAACTGAGGACTTTCCACCTACCCACCCCCACAACACAGCATCCCCAGCCTGGGCCAAGAATAGTGCCAGGATCGCTTTCCTTGGCTAGTGTCTGTGCCAAGGCTGCTTGATAAAAGGCTGTACCTAAAGAGCTTGCCTCACCGCAGAAGCATCCATTTCCTGGCACCTCAAGCATATAAAGGCTTAATAAGTAATATGCCATTCCATGCTGATGGGGACAGAGATGATGGCGCACAGCCACCCTCGACTGTCTGCACTCAGTGTCCTTGACATGGGGTCACGAGCCTGAGCTGAAGCCTAGCTCACTTACTAACGAGTTACAGGACTGTAGCCCTTACCTTCTCTGAGCCTTCATTTTCTCATCTGGGAAAAGGGAACAATAAATGCCTTCCAGATCATTAACGATTTCTAACATCTTGTTGGGTTTTTCACTGTGCTACGTGTGTGACATATATCACCTCATGAAATCTTCATGACAATGTGATGAGGTAGATGCCACGACTGTTCCCATTTTGCACGTGTGAAAGAGAAGTCTTAGAGTAGTTTGCTGGCACAAGTTTATACAGCTGGAGGGTGCAGAGACAGGATGCTGAGGCTGGCTGGTCTCTGACACCCACGTCCTCCCCACTCCACTTGTGACCAAGAACACACTTCATGAACTTGGAAGTACGAACAAGGAGTTAGTCCTTATTTGCACCAGAATGTTTATTGCATTTCAAGTCACAATTGCCAAAATGTGGAAGCAACCCAAATGCCCATCACCCCATGAATGGATTAACAAACTGGGGTATACATATACCATACAGCACTATTCAGCCATAAGAAAAAAATGGAGACTTTAATCTTTTGTATGTACCTGGATGGAGTTGAAACACATTCTTCTAAGTAAAGTACCTCAAGAATGGGAAAAAATTATCCAATGCACTCAATACTAATATGAAACCAATTTATAAACCAATATTAATATGAAACCAATTTATTAAAGAAAAACCAAAAATATAGTCTAGCAAGGGGGAGGGGAAAGGAGGAAGAGAGGAGGGAGGAGGAGGGAGGGCGATTGGTGGATCTCCCTGATGTGCACAATGTGGGGGTGTTCAGCACGCCCCTGGGTGAAGGGCTCAACTGCAACTTGAACTTTACTTAAGAAATGTAAACAAGGTAAGCTAAACATTTGTACCCTCATATTAATCTGAAATAATAAAAAAATGAATTTAGCTCTTGTCTTCAAGCCTAAATTCAAAATATGTTTTCCTACACAGCCCTAAAGTTCAACAGAGTAGGATTTGGTTAGAATGAAAAGGTGGAGAAAGTTAATGCTCCCATTTTTACCCTTACAACAGTGCATGGAACTGGAAAGAGAACTGGATTAGGACAGAGATCAGTTCTGCCCCCGACTTGTCCTAACGCTGGGCAGGTCATAAGCTGAATTTGCTCATCCACTAGTAGTCCTAATAAATGAACTCTAAAGGGTCCTCCTACCTGACCTTCCTCCAACCGCAGCCTCAAAACCTCTGCAATCCGGAGTCTCCTCGCTGAGTGGGGGCGGGGCACAGAGGCACGGACCGAGGCTGTCGTGGGGTCAGCCAGGGCGGACTCAAGCTCGCCCTGTGGGGGCAACGGAGAGGGCGGACGGGGGCGGAGAGCCAGAGCCCCGGTGGGATGGGCGGGTAATTATAAGGAAACACTGGGGAGAAAGTTTCTGTTGTGGTTGTTCCCTCTGTTTACTTTGGGCAGTTCTGTCATTTTTTAACTGACCCTTCCCAGATGAGATCGTCGGTTTTCCGCCGGGTAAAGGCAAGGCCTTCGCTGATGGGGTATTTGGATCTGCGGTGGCTCAGTGGCTGGACGCAGGCCAGGGCGGCTGACACTCCCCCCATCACCCCTTCAGGGAAATGAAGCCAGGGCCTCAAACTTGCTGACAGTGACCCGTAAACCCAAACATCCTCCTCTCCTCTGCCTTGGTGTAGCAATGCGGAGAAAACAAAGTCAAAATCCTTCCAGAGAAGGGGAAGGCTCTAGCCAGCCACATTCCCTTCCAGCCATTCCCTCCTGAGCCTTGGCTGGCCGCCACCTGGGTGCAAGGGTATAGTTACAAAAAAAGTGCTGACATCTGCTGTTTGGTTGTTGCTCTAATGCTCCAAGAAAACACAAAGCCCAAAAAGAAGAAAGAAAGAAAACATACTTCCCTTCATGGCTAAGGATTCACATAGTTGATTCAAACCCAAAGGTGCAAGATGTGTATTTGCTTTATCTTTTCATGTTTTCTTAAGTTTGAACCATACTCATGTAGGTGTTTAAGAATCAGAGGGGAAACTCATCCGCTTAGTACTTTTCCTAAATTGTCCATTTTCCCCCACCTCTGGGCTCTGAACACCAAAGAATAGAGTCTTTCATATGTTAAGATTAGAAACATCTGGCCAGCACATCTGAGTAGGGCTGGAGGTGCAGCAAAATGAGGTGGAATGACCTGACTTTTTGAAGTCCAGAAGTTTAAGTATTGGTGGGACTAAAAGTTACAAAATTCAACCTCTTCATTACACAGGTGAGGAAGCAGGCCCAGAGAGGTTAGGACGTGCCTAGTGTCACATGACCAGGGTCAGAGGTGAACCCAGGTCTCCGCGGCCCAGTCTGGCACGCACCGCACACATCCATGCTTACGGAGGACTTGTGTATTTTTATTTAAAAAATGTTAATTTTTATTTTTAAATAAAAATATGTTAATATTTTTAACACCCAAATTATTTCCATTTTTGTACTTCTTATACACTGGCTATATGTTCTTTAGAAGAGAGGGATTTAATATTCATAGAGCACCTACTATGTGCCAGATTTTAATATATTATCTCACTGACTTTTCACAACAGTCCTATGACGGAAGCATTATTATACCTGTTTCATAGATGAAAAAATCAAGAGGTTAGAGACACTTGCCCAAGTTTGCACAACTAGGAAGGGGTGGAGTCAGGGTTCAAACCCAGACCCCTTTTTTTCTGCAGCCCCTCACTATCGCCCTAGCCCCGTGCACATCACGGTTTATATTTTTATACTTTCCCACTTTCAAAATTATGCACTGGTTTTCATGATTATTATTACTTTTACCGATGTATTCATCCCTTTAGTAAATATTTATTAAACAGCTACTCTGTGCCAGGCACATTCCAGACACTGAGGCTACCATAGTGAGTAACACACACAAATCCCTACTCTCACAGAGCACAAGATTATAGGGGGAGGAGCCCATTGTGCCCAGGATAAGTAAGTCATCAGATAGCAATTTTAAATAAGATGGTCAGGAAAAGGAAGCCTCATTTATTTTGTTTGAACAAAGATGTGAAGGTAGTGAAGGAACAAGCTAATGGATTTCTGGGAGAAGAAGAGTATGAAGCAGAAGAAAGGGTGAGTTCAAAGTCACCATGGAAGGAAGAAGCTGCTATGTTTGCGAAACAGTTAGAAGGCCTGTGTGTTCAGTGAGGGCTGCGTGAGAGGGACCGTAGTATCAGATGATGAGGTCAGAGAGGCAATGGAGGCCATGTGGTTGGGCCTGGGACTGAAAAAGGTAGTGGACTTTTTTTTTTTTTTTGTAGAGACGGAGTCTCACTTTATGGCCCTTGGTAGAGTGCCGTGGCCTCACACAGCTCACAGCAACCTCCAACTCCTGGGCTTAAGCAATTCTCTTGCCTCAGCCTCCCCAGCACCTGGGACTACAGGCGCCTGCCACAACACCCGGCTATTTTTTTTTTGTTGTTGTTGTTGCAGTTTGGCCGGGGCCGGGTTTGAACCCGCCACCCTTGGTATATGGGGCCGGCGCCTTACCGACTGAGCCACAGGCGCCGCCCGGTAGTGGACTTTTATTTATTTATTTTTAAATTTTATTTTTAATTTCAGAATATTATGGGCTAAAAACATTTTGGTTACATAAATTGCTTTTGTATAGTTTGACTCAAGGTTACGAGTGTGCGCGTCAGTTGGATAGTGTGCATGGTACCTGCTAGATGTAAATTTACCCATCTTCTCTTCCCCCCACCCACCTCCACAGACTTGATTTCCGATGACTGTTATTTCCATATGTGCTCAACAGTGTTGATCAATTAGTTCCAATTTAATAGTGAGTACTTGTGGTGTGGGTTATTCCATTCTTGCGATACTTCACTTAGAAAAATGGCCTCCTGTTCCATCCATGGTTTTACATGATGTAGTAGGTCACTATTTTTTTCATAGCCAAGCAGAACTTTAGTACTTCATAGTTTACACATACCACATCTACACATCCACATGTATTGAGGAACACTTGGGTTGTTTCCATAACTTTGCCATTGTGAATTGTACTGCTCCAAACATTGGAATGCAGGTGTCTTTTAAATTTGAAATAAATGTCTCTTTTTCCCTTTGGGCAAATACCCAGAATGGATCCAGGTAGGTCTACTTTTAGTTCTTTCTAGTCTCTCCATGCTACTTTCCATAATGGTCATACTAGTTTGCAGTTTCACCAACACTGGCTTTTTTTACCAGATGAAAGGGAAGCCAGGGAAGCTTTTAAGTAGAGGATGGGTGATCTGAGTTTTCTTTTTCTTTTTTCCTTTTATTAAGTCATATACACATAGATCATGAATACATTTATGCATTTGTGGGGTGCAATGTGTTGATTTTTTATATAATTTGGAGTGCCTACATCAAACTAATTAATATAGCCTTCACCTCGTTTACATGATTATTGTGTTAAGACATTTATGTTCTACACTTGATAGATTTGATTGTACCCTTGCAATAGGCTCCATAGGTGTGGCGATGTAAGTTTTCTAATGGATTGCTTTGTGTGCTGTGTTGAAAGTACACAAGGCAGGATTGCCATTGCAATATTTCAGGGGATGGATGATGGTGACTTGGACCTGCGGTAACAACAAAGGCAGTGAAAAGTGATGCAATTCAGGGTATATTTTGACAGTGAAGCCAGCATGATAAAGTGATGTCACAAACATGCTTCTAATTTGAAGAGTGAAGTTGGTGCTCTCATGATAACACTCTCCTGAACATTCACACCACACTTGTTGCATGTCTTATTTCCTTAGGGTACATTCCCAGGAGTTGGATGACCATGTCAACTTGCCACACATATTAGTAGCAGGTTCCACCAGCAGCACCTCAGGCCGTTTTAATTCTCAGTGCTCCATAATTCCTCTCCCACTCCTGCATCTCTAAGTCTCCCATTATGGTTTCCTTCTCTTTCTCCCTCTCCACCCTCTCTTTTTGGGGAACTTATAAAGGGAGAGATAACAAAGATGGACAAAGGTTAGGAGAAAAAACAGGGAAGAATTTCTTCACTTCATTTTCTTGTCTTACAGCCCTGAGAAAGGGCCAGCTGTTTCCCTTAGTTGGATGAGAATCTTTCTCTGTGAGAATCAACAAACTAACAATACTGCTTACTCAGAGAACTGTTTTCCTTCTGGGGAGACCAATGGGTTTTACCATTTCAATTATCTTTCACAATATCCCCTGGTGCCAGAGCAAACTGCCTCCTCTGAGCAAACATTCCTCTCACCAGGGAGGGAAGTTTACCAAACTTTCTGGCTTCTTTATTCCCCTCTTCTCCAGTTTGGTCCCACTTTCAAAGGACACATCCCCCTTTCTCCACAACTCAATAATATCCCCCTTATCCAATTTTATCCTAGTTATGAAAGAAAATGTTTTAATTGTTTATTGAACTAGGGTTTTTTTTATGAATTTTAGGATCAGCTTGTCAATTTCTGCTGATCCGAAAATTCATTTGGACAATCCTGAAAATAAAGAACAAAGTGGCTTTATGCTTCCAATTTCAAAACGTCCTGCAAAACTAAAGTAATTAAAAGTAACTAAAGTCATTAATTCAGCATATTGCTGGTACAAACCTAGACATATAAACCAATGGAACAGAGTTGAGAATCACAAATAAATCCTAACAGCTATGGTCAATTGATTTTCAACAAAGGAGCCAAGACAATTCAATGGGGAAGAAATGGTCTTTTCAACAAGTGAGGCTTGGACGGTAAGATATTCACATGCAAAAGAATTAATTCAGACCCCTACTTAATATCATATACAGTTATCAACTCAAGAGAGGATCACAGAGCCAAACATAGGAGCTAAAAGTATAAAACTCTAAATCTTTGTGACTTGGAGTTAGGCAGTAAATCTTTGTGACCTTGAGTTAGGCAATTATTTCCTAGATAGAATACAAAAGCACAAGTGATAAAAGAAAAAGAACTGCTGGTGAGCTGAACTTCATCAAAATTTACATTTTTGTTTCAAAGGACACCATCAAGAAAGTGAAAGAACCACCTAAAGGAGAAAATGTTGTAAATCCTGTATCTGATAAGGGACTTGCTTCCAGAATATAAAAACACAACTCAATAATAAAAGAGAAATGATCCAATTTAAAAATGGGCAAACGATTACAAGAGATATTTTTCAAAAGAAGATATTCAAATAAGTACACAAAAAGTCATTAGGGAAATGTAAATCAAAAGCTCAGTGAGATATCACTTCTCACCCATTAGAATGACTATAATAAAAAGGCTGCTGTTAGCTATGATGCCACAGCACTCTACCAGGGGCAACAGCTTGACACTGTAAAGAAAAAAAAAAAAAAGGCAGACAGTAACAAATATTGGTCAGAATGTGGAAAAATTGGAACTCTCACACACTGCTCCTGGCAAAGTGAAATGATGCAGCCACTTCGGAAAAGTTTGGCAGTCCCTGTAAACTCTAACCACAGAGGCGGCGGTGCCTGTGGCTCAGTGAGTAGGGCGCCAGCCCCATATGCCGGGACCCAGCCCCGGCCGAACTACAACAAAAAAATAGCCGGGCGTTGTGGCGGGCGCCTGTAGTCCCAGCTGCTCGGGAGGCTGAGGCAAGAAAATCGTGTAAGCCCAGGAGTTAGAGGTTGCTGTGAGCCGTGTGATGCCACGGCACTCTACCGAGCGCAGTACAGTGAGACTCTGTCTCTACAAAAAACAAAAAACAAAACTCTAACCACAGAGTTACAGTAATTCCAATACTAGGTAATTAAAAAATAATGTATATATATATGTCTCTAAAAAAATGTTCATTACATCTTTATTCATAAAAGTCAAAAAATGGAAAAACTCAAATAGCCATTTTGTTTTTCCAATAGATATACAAAATATGATATATTCATACAATGGAATATTATTTGGCAATAAAAGGAATAAAGTACAGATAGATGCTATAATATGGATGAACCTCAAAAACATTACGCTAGGTGAAAGAAGCCAAGCACAAAAGGTCCCATATTGTACGATCCCATTGAAATAGGAAAATCCATAAACATTGAAATTAGATTGGTCGTTGACTAGGACCAGGGGGAGTGAAGGGGTGGAGTTTGGGGAGTAGAAATAGTGAATGATTGTTAGTAGATGCAAGGTTTCTTTGGGGAATGATGAAAATATTCTAAAATTAGGAATGACAACCACCACATGCATTCAGTACGAATTTAAAACTAGTAGATTAACAGCTGCAGGCTCACAGAGGAGAAAAGCTCAACTGGATTCAAGTAGTGGAGGAAGGGGTTTCAGAGGGCTCCCTGACCCCAACAGGGGCAAGGCACAGGTACATGCCTTCCTGACCGAAGGACACGGCTACAACTCAGACTTTAAGCTTACAAATGCAAACTATGTAACCTAATCATATGTACCCTCAATATTAATCTAAAATTTTAAAAAAGAAAATACTGTTAAATTAATTATGCTAATAGATGAATAACTCTCTAAATATATTAAAAACCATTGAATTGTACACTTTAACCAGCACATTTTATAGTATGGAAATTTTCTTTCAAAGAGCTATTTTTAACAAGTAGCTTCTTGTTCACTGTTGAAAAAAAGACACCAGATTGTTTGGTTCTGCACTTTTGAAAAACGTGTTCATGTAGTGCAAGGAGTGTGCTATGGGATTGATCTAAGGAGCTGCTAGGAATAAAAGCTGGAGTAAAGAAGGGCGGGGGAAGAGGAAGATGAAATAAGGGACTGAGAAGGGAAATAAGGACTAGGTGAAGACGTGAGCCCAGAAAGGAAGGCACAGTTCAGCTTGTTAGAAAACCAGGTGTGGAAGGGAAAGGAAAGTGGGGAGGAAAATTTGCAGATATTTTTCCTGCAACTGTGTAGAAATGGGGGTAGGGTGGTTCAAAGCAAAGCTACAAAGTAAATACTTCAGAGAAGAAAGACTGCATTGAGTTGCTGAGCAGATAAGGCCGGGTACAGCTCACAGGAATTATTTTTGTAAAAGTATGCAAACATTGTAGCCAATTTGGAAAAATGAATTATGATTGCCATTGCCAAATTTGGGTCAAAGCAAAATTATTAATATAATGTGATTCTGCAAATAACAGAAAAAAACCCAAAAGATTAACCCTACCAGAAAAATGGTGGATTAACACTAGGTAACTTTCTAAGAAACTGTTCCTTCAAAAGTTCTTATATACCTACAGTCTTATTTGTAAAGCCTCTTGTATTTCAAGATGGATATTTTTTGACTTCTGAATTTCTAAAAATGTTTTCCTCAAATCAGGGCTTTTTAGAGACATGTTTGATCTGAGGTGACCATTTTTAAAATAAGAATTTTAAAATAAGAATATAGGCAACTTAAATTTTAAAAATGGTAGCTCATTACATCTAGTAAGACACACACACACACACACACAGCACGCACACCCTATCCCTCAAAAGGTCAAAGTATGTCAAGATACAAATCACACCACTATTAGTTTCTTCCTTTTGTGTCTTAACCCTGCCCACTCAAGAGCCTGACTTCCTGACAGCCCTGTCATACAGCAGAGAAGAGAGAGACAGAACAGCTGTGAGCAGGGCTTACTCATCTCTACAGTCAGAAGATGGTAATAGTTATAATAATTAACATGTGTGAAGGGCTTTGCCCTATTCAAGTCACTACTATGCATATGATTTTAATTTAATTTTAATCATCATAGAAATTCCTTCCCCCAGATGAAGGTATCAAAGCTTAGGAATGACAGGACTTGTTAAGACCCCTCGCTATGCCCCCTTTGCTGAAGTATATAAACACACCCAAACCTTTCTCAGAGTAAGAAAAACAAAATCCATTCTTTACTGCAATGCTCTCCAGCCAACTTATCTCCTTTTTTCATATTGTAAATAAGCTTTTCCAAAGAGTAGCTTACACTGCTTGCCTCCTCTTCTGTTGTTAAGTTTCCTTGTCAAGAAATGTAAAGTACTAAGTCAGGTCCCAAGCTGAAAGATGGCACCTGGGGAGAAGCTTGGAGCCCAATCGCCCAGTTCCTGCAGTTTGGATCACGCATAATTATTAAACACAACTTGAGGAATGTTCTTGACCACATTGAAGAAAGTGGGGAAAGGCTGGGCAGGCGCTGGGCCTGGACCTCACACATCTATCACTGCTAACACTGTGTTGCAGTGTCCTCTGAGCTCCCAGGAGCTTCCAGTGCGTGCTAGGGTCACCTTCTCCCCACCTCTCCGAAGACCCTGCGAACGAGAAGGAGAGGAGAGAGGGAGAGAGAGGAGTCAACCCCAAATCGTCTGACTACAATTCCTTTATTAGATCCTTTCCGATTCACTGCTGTTAGGGTTGCTGATCCGTTTTACCACTTGTAGAGCGGCTCTGTGAGAGAAGGTTCCTCTGTTACAGAATTGTTCCCTCATCTCCCATCACAATACCTAAAATTCTTCCATCTGAATTGGAGTAGTGATCTAGGTCTTGAAAGATTTCCTGGGTGGAAGAGACTAAAGGAGCTGGACAGGCAGGAGCAGGGCGGGGGCAGGCCTGAGGGCAGGCCCTGTGTTTCTCGGAGCGCCGTCGGTCCTGGTCCCCCACAGGTGCAAAGTGTACTGCAGCGGCGCCAGTGGCTCGGCGGTGGCGGCGCACCGCAGGCTCCCGGTCCCCTCCGGCTGCACCTGCAACATTTCCTGTTCCGCTAACTGCGAGGCTGGCACCCCGTGCGGACCAAGGGTCCACTTCCCGTCAAGCCCAGCAGCCTCCCCCAGGCCGGCCCGATCGCCGCTATTCTCTGTGGTCCGACTCTCCACTTGGGAAAGCCGACTCCAGCCCTAGTCTCCTCGGATTCCAGGCCGTGACCCTGAACACGGGGAAGCTCTGTGGTTCCAAGGAGTTCCCAGCCCTACCAGTGTTTAATATCTAGACTTAGCAACTATACGTTTCCCCAAACTTTTCATCCCCTTCCTTCCCTATAATTCCAGCTTCTGAGGAATTAGTATCTCCTTGGATAGCAAAGGGGACAAATATAAACACGGAAGGCCATGGGCAAAATCGGAGAGGAGGTGAACTATGTCTCTGACGCTCCCTCTGCTTCCTTTCTTTCTTCCTCCATTGAACGCAGGAAAGAAACTGAAAATAGTCATTATACCTTAGTACACACCTTAGCGGAAATTAAATGTCCTCATAACTGTGTCTCACAGTAATAAAGCTTTAAAAGTTTTGGCCACTACTAGTGGTAGCCTTTTAGGCAGATAGCAAAGATGTTTTTAGGGAAGGTGGGAACCTTCATCTGGAAATCACCCCGGCTCCTTAGAAACACTCAGACCCTGCATCTTGGCGCTCATGAAGCCGGACTCTGCAGGGAGTTTGAAATGAAGTCCAGATCTGCTCCTTTTAGGGACCTTCTCCAGCCTCTACATTTCTGGCTGCCTTTCTGTTATCACCCCCTTCTCAGGCCAGCACCTGGTGATACCCCTGGTGACCCAGGGAGGCTGGATCAGAAGGAGCAGAGGACAGGTTGTGCCGATGATTTATTAAACCCTGCGGCTTCTTCCTCCTCCTCAAGGCTCCTCATCACAGGGCGCGGCTCGGGTCACGCTGGGCACTCGGCAGCTTTGTGGTGGGTATCGGTTTGTGCTTCCTCTCCTTTGCTTTCGTTTCAGTGCTTTCCTGTTGCAGTCTGAACAGTTCTATTTAACCACAGCCTCCCAACAGCTACTACTGCATGCAAACTGGATTCATTAGGGGTAAGCGTAGGGCAACCAGAGGGTAAGAGTTCAGAGGTAAGAAAGAGTGATAGGAGCCAGCTGGAAATTAGAAATTCCAGACCTAGAATGTTATGGTGAATAACAATCAAGAAAACATTCCAGTATCATTAAAAAAAAATCTTTCAGTTTACATTTGGCTATGATGAAAGTCAATCCTAAGTTAACAGCTCAAGTACATTTTTATTAGATCATACCCTTAAGATGGATTTTTCAAAGAAATAAGAAATATGTGGTGAGATAATGTAAATTCTGATTTTAATTTGAGAATTAATAAAAAATTAAGTATCCAAGATCAGTTCTGAGTCAGGAATAAGAAAATGACAAACTGAGGGCAGAATTTAGTCTAGATATGTTTGAGTCAGTATGATAGAATGTTCCGGGCAGAGGAGCCAGTGCTTGTGAAGGCCGAGAAGAGGAAGCAGGCATGTGTGAAGCACAGGCTGGCGGACAGCAGGCTGCTGGCCCTGCCTGGCTGTAAGCTGTGTTCATAAGCTGGGACTCTAGTCTAAGGACAATGGGAAGCAATTTAATGGACTTCAAACAGGAGGGGTGAATTTACCAGAACTGCATTTATATAAATAACCTTCTGGTGGCTAGGGGGAAATGATCTAAAGGGAGAAAAACTGGAGGCAGGAAACTTGCAAAAGGACATGACAGATGGTGATCACTTAGGCCAGGTAGTGACAGTGGGGATATGGAGAAGTGGATGAATTCAAAGACTCTGATTGAATGTGGAAGGTGGACAAAGAGTAATCAAGGCTGAACCCTAGGTTTCTGGCTGGAGAAACTGGGTGGATGGTGTGAGATATATTTGGATAATATAAGAATAGGTTTGAGGGAGTGAGCTGGTTATTATGTTTTCAGGACTTTCCAGTTGAAGAAGTTCTCATATGGACGGCAATTGAATATTTCAGTTTGGAATTCAGGGAAGGTAGAAATCGGAAAATTATTGTCGCATAGCTCTTAATAATGCCATGAAAGGGGAGGAGATGTCTCACAGAAAATGTGTAGAGGGAAAAAAGATGGACATCGAACTGGATCCTGAGGAACACCAGCACTTTAGGAGTTGATAGAGAAAGAGGAGCTCGCAAAGGATACTGAAGATCCATGACTAAGGCAGGGAAAAAGTAATAGTGGCTGGTTACCAAAGGAAGACAGTCTGTCAGAGAGCATGTGGTCAATAGCATCCAGGCTGCTCAGAGGACAAGATAAAGAATGATACAGCCACTGGACTTGACACGTGGGGGCATTAGTGCCCTGAGGGAAGGCCCTTGAAATACAGTGGGACCCAAGGCCACATGAGTTTGGATTGAAAAGCAAGAAGTAAAAAATTAGAAACAGCAAGAGTACACATCTCATTTAGAAAGTGCATATACAATTCCCTCTACCCTAAGGGTGCCCTTCCTCACTGTCCCTATTTGGTAAATCTTATTCATTCTAGGATAGGACTAGAGGGAAGGGGATCTACAAACAAACAAAAATCTGAGGAATATGTGTATTTTTCCAGCTAGGGCTGAAATTCAGGAAGTGAGTGGTTTATTTTGTGCTCACCAGACAAGAACTCTCAACCCGTGAAGACAGCCTATATACTCCCTGGTGCCAGTGTGGGGGTGTGGGTCTACATTAAGCCAAGAATGTGATGCAATTATTAAGAACAGGAAGAGGCTTAGCTGGAATGGAAAGAGCACTCTTACTTGGGGCGGGGGGAGTAGAAGGGGTGGAGTGTGAAACAGGGTAGTGTTTTATTTTTTAAACAAAGCCAGAAATTAACTGGCCAAAGCATATAGAATTGAAAAACTTAACTGAAAACCTTCCTATTTCACCTCTGGTTGTAATAAAGCAAACAGAAAAAATACCAGACTCAGACTTCGCTCTTTTAGCAATTATTAAGAGAAATTACCCATCCCTGGGGCTCTTTTGACACATGGAGTGTCTCTCTGCACTTTTCAGAGAATAGCTATTCTGATTGCAGATGAGGAGATTTATCTGTAAAATGGAGATAGTGGTGATCAACCCAGGGCTATGGTGAGGGCCAGATGACATGTCTGTGAGAGAACCTCACATGCTCTTAAGAATAGTCCAGATGTTAGCTGCTCTTATTATTACAAGATGATTCACTGATTAAAGATATGGAAGCACAAGGACAGTTTTAAACAGATTTAAATAATGACAGAATGAGAAAGATTAGATATAGATGACTTCTTGGAATGACAAAGACATACTCTGTGACAGAAACATATTTTGGTACTGCTGGGGATCACTTTTTTTGACGCTGGGGATCACTTTTTTTGACTTAGCTAGGCATCTTAAATTAGAGACCAGGCCTGAACACCTTGCTTTCCTCTTACAAAAAAGTAATTTATTTAAAAAACTCATGCTAAGTGAGATCTAAAAATCTGGGGTTAATAAGAAAAACGTGGCTAAGAGTTTCTAAAAAGGTCAAATCATAAACGAGATAAAAAGTCAATTATTTTCTTCACAGGTCATAGAGAAAGCAAAATATTATTTGAAATGAAAGTTTGTTATGGTATTTATGGCAACAGGATTAATGTTGTCACCTAAAAGACCATCATTTTAAAAAGGCTATTCTCCTTACAATACATTTGTTTTCCTCTCAAGAAAAAACTACATTTTGAGGAAGTGTCAGAGAGCCTTTGGCTTGGAGCTTTGCTGCCCTCTTCTGGGAATATTAAGTCATGGCCTGAGGAATGGACTGTGGGAAAGGATCCCACATATGGCAGTGTAATTGAACCAGGGTTATGGTCCTATTAAGAGTAAAATAATTATGGAACTGGGGGCCGGTTTCCAGAGAAAGGCGCAGGACTGCACTGGTCACAAATGCTTTTCTTGAAGTTATAATAGTAATAATTATCATATACAGTATACTTAGAGTACACTTCAGTGTCCTCACAACCATTACTGCATTTTTATTAATACTTTCTTTGATCTTCAAATAGTCTTCATGAAGTAAAGACAGAAAAGACAGAAGCATGAAGCCATGTTCCTTAACTTTAGCACAATAAAATATCTCTTACCTTATAAGCCACATTGGTCAAGATATTTGACTGGAGTCATTTTTTCAGATGAAAAATTGTTTAGTTAACTGATTTGAAAGTCTATTAAGCATTATTTACATAACACAAAAGCAACTATAGTTAACTGGAAACATTCCCAGACCAAGATCCCCTGGCCTGACTTTCTCACCAAGTCTAATTTGTCTCTATGCCTTAATTTCCTCTCCTTCTCCCTTTACCTTTCAATTGTTTCTGCACCACAGAATCGATTTCATTGGCTGTTTTTTTCTCCAAAGTGTTCACCATATATTGAAGTCATCTTTATTGGTATTCTCTTTTGTTCAGACTTTTAAATGAATCTTTCTTTCCCCTTCCCTTTGTGAGGCCTATTCCATCGTACCTTGCTTTTTTTTCTCCTTTTACTCAAATTGCACATATATCTGTAACTTGTGAAACAGCCAGTTCCAAAAAGCTTGTACATATGTTTTTGCAGTTCAATGTACTCATCCTGCAAATATTTGCTGAGTACCTCTGATGTGTCATTCACTGCACTGAATGCCAAGGATTCAAAGACCAGGTGAATAACAACCGGTCTCTACCTCAGGGACCTCACAAGACATGTAGCCAAGGAGACAAACAAGTACATGCTGAATACTGTTTTTTTTTGTTGTTGTTGTTTTTTTAAGACAGAGTCTCACTCTGTTGCCCTGGATGGAATGCAGTGGCATCATCAGAGCTCACAGCAACCTCAAACTCTTGAGCTCAGGCAACCCTCTTGCCTCAGCCCACAGAATAGCTGGGACTACAGATGCCTGCCATGACACCTGGCTAATTTTTCTATCTCCTGAGCTCAAGCAATCTGCCCATCTCGGCTTCTCAGGGTTCGGGAGCCACCACATCCGGCCCTGAATGCTATATTTTAAATTGGGAGATTCCATATTGGAAATATAAACCAATTGCTCATATTCTCCCAGGTCTGTGGGCAGGAGGGTGTGACAATGTTAGAAACGCTTTACAGAGGAGATATTCAAGCTGGGTCTTTGAAAGAACAGCAGAAATTCAGGGGCATCTCACTCTGTGTTCTGTTGCTATAATAGAATACTCGAGACTGAGTAATTTATTAAAAAAAGAAGTTTGTTTAGCTTACAGTTTTGTAGGCTGGGAAGTTCAAGACTGGGCAACCTCAGGGGCGGCTTTTGGTGATGGTGTGTCAAAACACGAGCAGAGAAACAAAGGGAAGTAGGCATGTGCATTAAAAAAAAAAAGGAAAATATGTGGCAACCTCGCTGTACAACCCATTCTCATGAGAACAAATAATTCCCTAGAAAACTAATCCAGTCTTGGGAGGAAAATATTATTAATCCACCTTAACAATCTAATCACTTTTTAAAGGCACAACCTCCCCACACTGTTATATTGGCAACAAAATTTCAACATGATCTTTGGAGGAGATAAACCATATTCAAGCCTTAGCAGCAGGTTTAAAAGGGAAAGGATGAGTAAGGTATACAAAAAAATATTCTGGGGAGAAGGCATAGAGTCAATCAAGGCACAAAGCAAAACTGCTTGACTGGTTAGAGCTTAGTGGTGGCACCTGGCAGATGATGAGTCTGGGATGGTACAACAGGGTGGGATTGTAGACGGCAGGCTGGAGTATGTCACCTTTTACCCTACAGGAAATGCAGCATGCTTTGCTTTTAGAAAATTTCTGGTATTACCACGGTATTAATGAGATGAAAGAGGGATATGTGCAAGGAAAGCAAGAAGGGGGCTGCTGTAAGAATTGATGTTAACGTTAATGAGTGTTTGAACCCAAGGATAAAAGGATGGAAAGAAAGTAATGGGTGCAAAATATTTTGGAGGAACAGTTGAGTTGGAAGTGGAAAAAGAAAACAGAGGACTCAAATGCAATTTATGATTTATGCCTAAGGTAATGGAGTGGCAGGTGATGCCTAAAGATTAGAGACGTAGCATAAAGCACGCCTTAGGTTAATTTTGAGAGCAATGGAGTGGAGGTATTAAGACTTTTTAGATGCAATGAAGTGTTCATGGGATGGTCAAAAGAAGATATTCAATAAGCAGCAAAAAATTTGGGTCTGGAAGACAAGTTTGAAGATGGATGTGTTTGAGAGTTACCAGTAATACAGGTATTATTTGATGCTTTAAATAGAGAGGATAAACTATAGGAGTTTGCTTCTTGAAGAATTCCTCCAATGTACTGAAGTTTTTTATAAAGGGATTCTTTAAAGCAGGGGCATTACCTTCCTCAACTAATATGTGCTGACTTAAATGACAGAACATAAAATCAGTAAAAGGCAAGGCCTAAAAATAAAGAACAAATACAACACTCAGTTGATTTTGAAGCTTTCGTTTACAAAAGCAAAGTTGCAGCATTATATTAACCTGTAAGCAAAAGCAGCATCTACAGAAATGAAAAAGAAAGTAAAATGGAAAAGGATAAAATAAGTAAGGGAAAGAGAGAAGAGAATGGACAAAAAGGACACAGAAAAAAGGGGTGATTTATTTTTTAAAACACCACTTTGCCATCTCCTAGTAAATCAGATGTAGAAAACTGCTGAATTAGCATTTAGATTAAATGAATAAACAAAAGATAAATAAGTTCTACAAACCAAGGGTGGAAGAGGGCAAACGAGATCACATGAAACTATCCAAAAACAATAAAGGGGGAGTGACAAAGAAGTAAACAAAAAGGAGACTAGAATAAAATGAAATTGTAAAAAAGAATAAAAAAACTGTAAAATAAACCCCTTTGAAATCAGTTTACTAGTAACTTGGCAGGACAGAATGAAATGTTGAAGACACACACGTCTCCTCATGTTCAGGAGTACACCGCATAGTGACAGGTGTTCAGCAGCCCGAGGTCTGAACCCAAGTATCTCACCTTGCTATGTGACTTTGGGCAAGCACAGAAAGGATTGTAAGAATTGTACTAATAATACATGTAAAATGCCTAATACTTGGTGCTTAAAAATGGAAGTTATGAGAGAAAAAAAATTAGTCCAGTGTAGATTACTATATGGAAATCCAATTTCCAATGATTTTTCTAATTTGAAATAAGGATTGTTACAGCACATGAAATAAACTTTATTAGAACTAAGTGACAACATTGCTTAAGATAGTTTTTTTTTGTAGAGACAGGGTCTCACTTTATGGCCCTCGGTAGAGTGCCGTGGCCTCACACAGCTCACAGCAACCTCCAACTCGTAGGCTTAAGCAATTCTCTTGCCTCAGCCTCCCGAGTAGCTGGGACTATGCTTAAGATAGTTTTATACGGGGCGGCGCCTGTGGCTCAAAGGAGTAGGGCACCGGCCCCATATGCCGGAGGTGGTGGGTTCAAACCCAGGCCCGGCCAAAAACAAACAAACGAACAAAAAAAAAGATAGTTTTATATGGTTGGGTCAACTCTGCCTGTTAGGAATGTGAGACTCAGCTTTCTGGTTCTATCTCAAACTATGTCACACATGGTGCATATTTTCCTCTGGAGACCTTTACAGTACAAGCTATTTGGTCCAATTACTTACCATGCACTTACAGAAGTACTAACATTTACACAACCACTGCTATTTGCCTTCCTGCACAGCTGAAGAAACCACCACCACCGCCACCAGGTGGGGATCAGCCAGTTCTGCCATACACTAGCCAAAAGCCTTGATTGTGTGGCCACCGACATCTCAGCCCTTAGCTGTCTAAACTCGCGATAAGGTGGGAATTTAAACTATGAGATGTTTCATTACACATTTTTTTAAAAATCCTGTGTGTACAGAAATATTCTTTCTTTTCCTTCTTAACTTGCTTTTGGGAGAATTCTTACTGATAAAAGAAAACTTAAATGTTCCTTAAATGTGATTTTGAATAACTGGAACAAAAAAAAAATCTTTTCTATAGAATCAGACCCCTGACTGAACTAAAGGAAACTGCTATTTGATATAAATTTTTTTGTACACATAATTTTTCAAGAATATATCTCATTCACAAAGTTAGTTCAAACTGTACAGTTCTTCCAATTCACTATAACTGCAGTTTTCAACGCTTCTGGGTACTTACCTTTGTATTCTACATCCTATGTGTTTGAAGTTCTTTTTTTCAGACAGAGTCTCACTCTGGCACACTGGGTAGAGTGCCCTGGCTTCATAGCTCATAGCAACCTCAAACTCTTGGGCTCAAGTGATTCTCTTGCCTCAGCCTCCCCAGTAGCTGGGACTACAGGCGCCTGCCACACAATATCTGGCTATTTTTTTATTTTTTAGAGATGGGGTCTAGCTCTGACTCAAGCTGGTCTCAAACTCCTGAGCTCAAGCAATCCACCCTCCTCAGCCTCCCAGAGTGCCAGGATTACAGGTGTGAGCCACCACGCCTGGTCATGTCTGGAATTCTTAACTGAGGAATCATGGGCCACTACGTCACAGACACTTTGTTGTCCTTGAATAGCCTGAAATAGTATGTGATCCTCAGTGTGTGTGCACTACACATAGACTTTTTTTTTTAGAGACCGCGTCGTACTTCATGCCCTTGGTAGTGTGCCATGGCAACAGAGATCACAGCAACCTCCAACTCTTGAGCTTACGTGATTGTCTTGCCTCAGCCTCCCAAGTAGCTGGGACTACAGGCGCCCGCCACAACACCCGGCTGTTTTTTTAGTTGCAGTTGTCATTGTTATTTAGCAGGTGCAGGCCAGGCTCGAAACCGCTAGCCTCGGTGTATGTAGTAGCTGCCCTACTTGCTGAGCTGCAGGCGCCAAGCCAACACATGGACATTTTTGTGGGGCAAAGACAGACATCTTTCATCAGACTTTCGAAAATTTCTCAAAAAGCTTAAGAACTATTGTTAGGCATTTAAATATTTCACTACAATATGCCATGTATTTCTAAATTTCGACATTTGTGAGTTGTCTTAATTAGAACAAGCCATGAAGTTCAGTGTCACAATAATCAGAGAAGCAACTTGTGAGAGTAGTTCTATGTATTCCTTTCCAGGGTTTTCACAAATCTCAACCCATTGCACTCTGGCTTCTGTCCTCAATTCTCTCGAAGTACTCTTGCTTATCTGATCTAAGTTCCTGATTGTTAAAGTCAAAATATGTGTTTTGGTACTTACTTTATGTGACCTCTTGGTGGTATAGCATAGTTGTTAAAATCACAGACTCCAGAGCCAAACTGGCCAGGTTCAAATCTTAGCTCTATCACTTTGTAGCTCTGTGACTTTGGGCAAAGGACTTAATTCTTTTGTGACTCAGAGTAAAGTTTATTTATATAATGGTGTGAATACTACTTCAAAAAGTATGATGTATGTTGAGAATTAAACAAGGTCCTAACAAAGTGTTACATTGTAGTTACTGATACCTCCGATCATTCCTTTCTTGAAAATCACTTGCGACTTGCCTGATTCTGCATTTGATAGCTTTGATAGTTTCATCTCCCTTCTTCCAGGCTAATAAATCATTTATATGTTAGACACAATGACCATTGAGAACTATAAATCTGATGTCACCCTTCACCACAGCTCCTAGTATAAACTCTCACCTGGTAGACATGCCCCTTTATGACAATGTCCTAGTCTAATTCTCCTTTCTCATGTCCCATCTATCACCCACACTTACTATTCCTGGTTAAGCTAACCCAAGCTGTAATGTTCAGAAACATGCCTCGCTCTCTTTACTCACGCCTTTGCTCATGCTGTTCACTCTGCCTTGAAGGCCCCATTCTCTCCTTCTTCTCCAGAAAGTCTCCTCTTACCATGCTCCTTCACAAAATAAATTAAGCGTCCTTTCTTAATGTGCCCCCAGTAGTTCCCTATCATATTATCACATTATACTTTAGATGTCCGCATAGCTGCTGATAACGTTTCATCTAGTCGGATCTTCCCCACCACATCCTATGAAGAACAGACACAGGAACCGTATTATGACAGCCTGTTCTCTCATTTTTCTGGTGGTCCAGTCTTAAACTGTCTTGGTCCTTTGTTCATCATTTACCCTACCACTTCTTATTTAATTAGCCCATGGAGATTAGGCAGAAATGTGCCTAAAAAGGATATGTGAACATACATTAACTAGAGAACAAAAACTTCACATTGCAGGGAACATTCTAGAAGTATTTATTTCAGTGCTGACCATTAGATTGCAGCATGCAACTCTCAACAACGAGCTGCCACTCTCCAGTCCTACAGAAGCACCAAATGCTATGGTACCACTACTTAGGTTCCAGCCTTTCAAAGGCTATTACCAACATCATTATTTAGAGGCCGTGTAAGGACTTAAAAGCACTTATTCTCTATAAAAAGTAATTTCATATATTTCATGCACAAAACTCCAATTGGCAGATTTAGGTCCATAATAGAAAGGAAAAAACAATTCTAGTTCTGTAAATTATCAGGAATAAAATACGCATTTCCCCTTGCTTTGTTACAAAAAAGTTAAGACTTTTTCTCTACCAATAATGAGGACAGTGGCTTTGATGAACCTCCTGGGTTATAAAACTGTTTACTGGTTAAATTTCTTTCCAAGGTGTTAAGGAGTTGGCTCATTTTTCTATATAATTTAAAGAAATATTTGCAGTATATGCAGGAGTTAATAGGTTTATATTGTGATAATATTTGAAAGGCCTATTCTCCCCATATAAAAAATTCCACCCCAGAAGGTAAAAGGAAATCCCCATCATCCATGAGCAAAAAAAGGAAAAAAAATCAGAGGTACTTTTATTATTTAACTGTCTCTAGGTCATTCTCAGAGCATTTACATAAAATGAAACAGGAATGAGGTGCTCTCAGACTTTCTCAGATGAGTGTATTTAGTAGTTTGAGTAGCCAATCTGCAAAAACTTTAACTACATTGCAGAACATTTTCCATTTGGAAATTTGAGAATATCCTGAGAAGATGTTTATGGAACATAAAACTATTGGGCCCAGGGAAATTTTTAAAATGTTAGCAAATTGTGGCAGGAGGAAAACAAAGAGTGAGGAAAACTGCAGTAGAGAA
Source organism: Nycticebus coucang (assembly GCF_027406575.1). NCBI lineage: Eukaryota > Metazoa > Chordata > Mammalia > Primates > Lorisidae > Nycticebus > Nycticebus coucang. The sequence goes on along the minus strand of NC_069784.1, from coordinate 50,976,088 downwards.
AGTGAGGAAGGGGCAGGGTAAAACCATAGTTATGAGCTGGGCCTTCCTTTTCCCTAAGCCAGAGGCCTCACTATCCATGTGCTATATTCACTCTTGTATTAACATAAACCAGATGCTGCAAAATAAAATCAATAATGTCCCAAACGAATTTAAGTCTTGTAGAAGGAGTAAATGAGAGAAAATGTTTTAGTCTCTTAATTGAGGAGTGCTATAATATCATTTCAAGGCATCTCAATATAATTCATTTAACCCTAAAGCAATTGTGCAATAAGCAAAATACAAAAGGAAAACAACAAAGGTTAACTTCCTACAGGGGCCAACAGACAAGATCTGTGCAGCATAGCAATTAACCTTCACATGCTGGAGTCTTATTTGAAAAGCCATCAAAAACTTAAATTACTGAAAATCACAACTGTTACCAACGAAAGGAATGTTGATTAGAGTCAAAAAACTTCCCAAAGGGTTGCCTTCTTTCAAGGAATTTAAGAATGTTGCTAGCTTGGGTTGGCTAAGCTAAACCTCACTGATGGCTCCATTAGAGAATGAGAATGCCCCAGGCGGTGATATTTTAAAAATGCACTGGGAGAGAAAAAACAAAATAAAACTATCTACTGTTCCCTAACATATATGGCTTAGCACCCAGAGAAAGCCTCTGCCCCCCAAAGAGACTTTCTGCATAATGTTAAGCTTCATTAAATGAGGTGTAACCTTTCATTTTCAGGACATGTTCTTGCAAGGTCTTTAGAGGCAGAAGTTCCACTTGGATTCTAATACACATCCCTGTAAGCGCAGCTTCCTGAAAACATACACCTGTCAGGTTCTAGTTTCTCCTTTACCAGTGACTACATTCACTACTTCACAGCCACCAGAACCGCACATACACTATTAACATGATGAAAAATACAGCTACTGCTGCAAGTTTGGCGTAAGTGGAACGCATGTTCAAGTACTTCGCGTCCTGGCGGTACTTCTTGGAGAGACTGGATAAATTGTTAGCCTTTGAATCCAATGCTGTCAAAAAAGGAAAAACGAAAACATAAATTAATCTCTGGAAGTATTTTATCAAAAGTATTAAGGCATAAAAATAGCTAAAATGAGTGGCACTACAAAAACCAACCACAAAACTTAAATCATTTTTATTTTAAGGGTAAGGTTGCATATACTGATCAACTCATGATTCTGAAACACTGTAAAATCTACAACACATTTAAAAATCATCAGAACAAATTCCTGTGGCTGTATAGTGAGGTGGTTAGTGGAGGCTCTGACCTCGAACCCTTTGGTTCAAATATCAGAGGCAGGCTGGGCACAGTGGCTCACGCCTGCAATCCTAGCACTCTGGGAGGCCAAGGAAGGTGGATTGCTTGAGCTCATGGGTTCAAAACCAGCCTGAGCCAGGGCCAGAGTGAGACCTCGTCTCTGAAAATAGTCGGGCATTGTGGAGGGAGCCTATAGTCCCAGCTACTTTGAGGCTGAGGCAAGAGAATTGCTTGAACTCAAGAATTTGAGGTTGCTGTGAGCTATAACACCATGGCGTTCTACCCAGGGTGACAAAGTAAGACCCTGTCTCACAAATAAATAAATAAATAAATACATAAATAAAAACCCCTATATATATGTGTGTGTATGTGTATGTATGTATGTATGTGTATGTGTATACATATCAGAGGCACCAGCCATGCAACATTGGTTAAGTCACATTAATTCTCTAAAACTCAGTCTCTTCATCTAGAAAATGGGAATAGTAACTATATCATAAGATTATAGGTACATTGGCAGCGCCCATAGCTGAGTGCACAGGGTGCCGGCCACATACACTGAAGCTGGTGGCAGAGCCTGGGCCAACTAAAACAACAATGACAATTGCAACAAAAAAAATAGCCGGGCATTGTAGCGGGTGCCTGTAGTCCCAGCTTCTTCAGAGGCTGAGGCAAGACAATCACTTAAGTCCAAGAGTTTGAGGTTGCTGTGAGCTGTGACACCACAACACTCTACCCAGGGTGACAGCTTGAGACTCTGTTTCAAGAAAATGAATAAATAAAAATTATAGGTACATAAATTTGCTGTAAAATGAGTACACTGTCTACATATGGTAAGCACTTGGTAAATTCTAGCTTATATTTCTCTAATAGTTCTTATCATCTTTATAATCTTTTAGTGGTCTAAGTCATATTCTTTTATAATTAAAAAAAAGATAATCCATATAAAATAAGACTCAGTTACCTAGTAAACCCAATTATCCAGATATTGTCTTAAGCTATACTTCAAGGATAATTATTAAAATTTCTAAAATTCTCCACATAGTAATGACTGATACAAAGTTAAAGCTAATGGAAATTATATTTCAACAGACATATGAAAGCTATATTTTAACTAAAATACAATAACAGGTGGCTCACACCTGTAACTCCTAGTACTTTGGGAGGCCAAGGGAGAAGGATCACTTGAAACTTGGAGTTCAAGACCAGCCTATGTAACAAAAGACCTCATTTCTACAAAAAGAATAAAAAAAACAAAACCCAAAAATAACAGGTACTGAAAAACCAACAATATCTGGTAAATTAAGATTTTTGGAATTTTCTGAAGATTTCCCCCAACTAAGGATATCTCTAACGTTGTTATCTTCTTAACACTAAGTGTTAACTAAGCACTTAGAGAAATAGCCAGATAGGCACAAGCTAGACCACATTAAAATATACAGCATAGGCAAGACAGGATTGCAAGAGGGACTTTACCTAACAAATGCAATTAGTGTAACCTGGCTTATTGTACCCTCAATGAATCCCCAACAATTAAAAAAAAAAAATATATATATATATATAGAGAGAGAGAGAGCATATTTTAATAATAAAAACAAATTCTCTGCTTGATATAAATAAATTCTGATCAATTTTTTACTTCTTTAGTTTTTTAAAAACTATTGTGCAATATGAATTTGTCTGTTCTTCCTTAGAGGATGCTTTTGGAATATTTGGAGTTGCTTAATAGAGGAATAGTTTTGACTGGGAAATGTGAGATAACTTAGTAACACAGGCCTTACAGCCACATCTATATTAGCAACAACTAGAAAAACATCTATTCATGAAAGAAAACGGTTAGGGGTGAGAAATAACCATGACCATGCTCAAGGAATCTTTCTAGCCAGTCTTCTAAAATGTACACTCCACTGGACAGGTTTTCATAACTATTGTTTGCTATTATATCCCTAGTGCCCAGAACAAGGCCTGGTATAGAGTCAGTACTCAATATTTACTGTAAGAATCTAAATCTGCTAACAATAACTGAGTAGAGGAACAATTATTAGGTCACATGAAATAAATAATAGTTAAGAGAATCCTCTATCTTGGAACATTTTGAAACACATTACAGACAAAGGTACTGCTTGGAGAAGTCATTCAGCAAATATTAATGTTACTGGTGCAGGATACAATAACGATCAAAATACAAATGGTCCCTGCCTTTCTGGAACTGCAGATCATCTCATAGGGGTGATGACTTGAAATGAAAACCCAAAACCTGTGGCTTAAAAGAATAAGTATATTTAGGCATTAAAATGGACATAATTTGATTATACTGAAAGAACACACAGAAACTACTCTTGGGTCTTGGATGCAAAGCAGAATAGCTCTAAAACCAGAAATCAGAAAGAGAAGAAGATACAAAAGATGGATTCTTATGAAGAAACTTAAACAAGAAAATATTCTTTGAAATAAGTCAATCTCTCTACTGTCCTTCAAATATGTTCTGTTCACGTTTTTTTCCACTTATAATACCATTCTTCAATCCTTCCTGATTTAACTAAGTTTACTTCACATTTATCTTCTTCCTTCTATATTCTATTTCTTTCTTCTATATTACACTTATTTCCATATCTATTCTTACATAAGATATAATTTCCTTCTATATTCTTATATAAGATATAACTTTTAATATAGTTATTGTTGTCTATATATTAATTTAAAACTATCATATTCTGAAAATTGACAAGGACCCAGAAGGCCACAGATTTGCCAGGTGCTAGCATTATAATTTTTAGTAAGCTATGTAACTTTTTGAGTCTCTGCTTCTTTATCTATAAAACTGTTTTAATATCACATACTTCACATGGTATTACCATAATGATTAAATAATACACATCCCCCTAGAATATTGCCTAAAACATTACTGAGAGCTCAATAGGTATTTGTTCTCTTACACCATCAATTACTCTGCGAGAATGTTTCTTTTCTTTCTTTTTTTTTTTGAGGACACATTAAAATTTGCTTTAATACTTTTTTTCGGGAAAAAAACCCACACTTTCAGTGAATGAATGAGAAACGTTTATTTTTATTTTTATTTTTATTTTTTTTATGGTTTTTGGCCGGGGCTAGGTTTGAACCTGCCACCTCCGGCATATGGGACTGGCGCCCTGCTCACTGAGCCACAGGTGCCGCCCATGAGAAACGTTTTTACAGTAGCAGTAGACTTATTATTTTTATCTACTATGCCAGGCGTCCTCAAACTTTTTAAACAGGGGGCCAATTCACTGTCCCTCAGACCGTTGGCAAGCCAGACTATAGTTTGAAAAAAAAAAACTATGAACAAATTCCTATGCACACTGCACCTATCTTATTTTGAAGTAAAAAAACAAAACGGGAACAAATACAATCACACCGCCTCATGTGGCCTGTGGGCCGCAGTTTGAGGACCCCTGTCTATCTATGCCATGAATTCATAGGGAAGAGGTTCCAGTAGCTCAGGGAGGCACTTGCCATTGAATGTGACAAAGCGTTGATTGACTTTTAAATTCATAGGAAATAGGTTCCAGCTCCTTACATCACTGTTACATTGGGCTCTATTGGTTATCCTGTGTGCTATGCTGTACACCTATCATGCCATGTATTTATTCATGGGGAATAAATAGGTTCCAGCACCTAAAAACATGGGTCCACTGGTACTCCTGTATGCTATGTTATATGCTTATTATGCCATGAATTCATAAGGAATGGGTTCCCGGAGCTCAGGCTCCTTTCCATTGGTTCTCACAAAGTGGGCTTCTCTGGATGGAGCAAGCTGGCGCTTCAATTGAACGCAGGTAACTTTCTCTTTGGCTTTCTTCTTTTTCTGATCCTTTTCCTTCACACATTTCAGGAAGCTATTTCGGCTCTTAGAGTGCTTAATATGCTCAATACGAACATTAATCCTCTTGGCAAGAATCTTGCCCTTAACTTGTTTGTTTACAACAATGCCAACAGCATGCTGGGTAACATTGTAGACTCTTCCAGTTTTGCCATGCTAACATTTGTGTGGCATGCCTTTTTGAACAGTACCCACTCCCTTGGTGTCTTCAATATCACCTTTCTTGTAGATTCGCATATATGTGGCCAAAGGAACAACTCCATGTTTTCTAAAAGGCCTAGAGAATAGGTATTGGGTGCCTCTCCTCTTTCCCTTTGTGTTTGTCATTTTGGTGAATTATTGGAAGATGGCACCTCTGGCTGAAAGTGAGAATGTTTCTCATCTTCCCAACTAGTCAAAGCTGCTAAGGGTAAAAATGTACTTTTTTTTTCATTCAGCATATCAGCTTTGCAGCAAACAACAAAGCACTAGACAAGAATCCTTTGCACTGTTGATAAACTACAAATATAAAAATTTCGAATGTAAGAAGAATTTTTGTGAAGGTCTACTTTATAATAAGTGGAAGTCTATTTGATGAAAACTTACACAGACCTACTCATTCAAAATTTAATGCTTAAAACGGGTGAAGCTGGGCATGGTGGCTCACACCTGTAATCCTAGAACTTTCGGAGGCCAAAGTGGGAGGATTGCTTGAGCTCAGGAGTTTGAGACCAGCCTGAGTAAGAGCAAGAACTCAAATCTACTAAAAACAGAAAAATTAGCTGGATGCCATGGCACATGCCTCCAGTCCCAGCAATTTGGGAGGCTGATGCAAGAAGTTCACTTGAGCCCAAGAATTTGAGGTTGCAGTGAAAGTTTGAGGATACCACTACACTCTATCCCAGATGACAGAGGGAAACTCTATCTCAAAAAACAAACAAACAAAAAAAAAAAAACTGGGAGAATTGCTGACCATTAACATAAAGGTTAATGTTTGCTATTCATAATAAAGAAAAACTCATTTACTAGCAAACATGTAACAAGGTTAAATTCAAGAAATACTAAGAAATCCATTTGTGACCATTAATGTGAGGGATATGAAAGTATTAAAACAGATATAAAACACAAAAATACTATATTTAAAAAGCCTGGGCCATGCAGTGGCTCACATGTATAAGCCTAGCACTATGAGAGGTGGAGGCAGAAAGATCAGTTAGAGATCAGCCAGGAGTTAGAGAACAGCCCGAGCAATCTGAGCAATGTAGTGAAATCCTGCCTCTACCAAAAAAAAAAAAAAAAAAAACAAAACTTAGCCAAGTGCAGTGATGTGAGCCTATATTCTCAGCTACTAAAGAGACTGAGCCAGGAGGATCACTTGAACTCAAGTTTGCATTCGTAGTGAACTATGATGGCACCACTGCCCTGAAGCTCAGACAACAGAGTAAGACCTTGTCTGAATTAAAAAAAGAAAAAAAAAGAGCTTACACACTCACATTAAATATTTAGGTAACATTTAAATATCAGGCAAATAGATGAATATTTGTAATTTAATTTTATGTAATTACCTGTAATTTTTAGATTATAGGTAAAAATATCTAATTTTACATACATATTTACCTAATTTACCGTAAGCATATTTAAATATATTAAATATGTATTTATGCAAAATACATATTCAATATTCATTATATAATGCAAATGTATCTAACACATATTTTATGTTATTAGGTAAATATATAACTGTATTTAATAAATATGTATATTTGAGGTAAATTAGTGAATTAAATACAAACACACATAGATACAGTAGAACCTCCATAGTTGATCACCTCCCTAGGTTGACCACCTCAAGTTCACCTAATTTTCATAGACTGGACATAGATTAGTACAGTAGGCCTAGTTCCTTATGTTGACCACCTCTGTATGTTGACCAGTTTGGTACAGTCTCTTGGGTAGTCCACTTATAGGTTCTACTATATAAGTGAAAAACATAATGTAACTAAGCGCTTTAAGGGTTTAAGGTATAGAAGAGATTAATGGGATATATGGGCTATGGGGAACAAGGAAAACGTCTTTGAAGAGGCAGTTCTTGTCTAGATGTTGAAGGAGAGGTCCAGTGTCAGGTGAGAATGGGCCATTAAGGATGGTGAGGAAGCCCAGTGTCAGGTGAGAATGGGCCATTAAGGATGGTGAGGAAGTCCAGTGTCAGGTGAGAATGGGCCATAAGGATGGTGAGGAAGTCCAGTGTCAGGTGAGAATGGGCCATTAAGGATGGTGGAAGCTGACCTGGCTGAGGGAGAATGCTTGTGAAGGAGAGTAACAGATGACTGCAATTCCTGATCTTCCATATACAGAGCACAACACCCTACACACAGCAAGGACTCAGTAACAATGACTAAATGAATAAAAAGAGTAGAATGGATCTGCAGCCCCAGATATAAGTTTTTCAGAAAGGAATGCCTTGATGAAAATGGCATTAAATAAAGTGATGTGGCAGCAGCAAAGGACACTCAGGAAACCAGTGCAATAAATCTTTGACTACTCTCTTTTCATTTCCCTTGTCCAAGTGTTTCTGCATATAATTTACTTATTTTTAAAAACATCTTTGAAATGGTAATTGCTTGTAATATGCATGAGTCCTTTACAGTGCTCCAACTCAACAAAAACTAATCATCCTAGGCAAAAAAAAAACAAAAAAAAAACACCATACCATTTTGGAAGCTTTACGATGTAATCTACTTCTGAGAAATGAATTCTTAACAGTCTTAGGTAGACTCTGATAGCATGAAAGATACTGCAAAATAAGCTGTCCTTGCCCATGGAACACGAGCCTCTTGTTCATAAGACTCTTTTTGCTTTCAGATACCTGAGAGTGCTTCTCCCCGTTGTAACACCTCTTCAATATTGGCCACCATGATCCTCTGCACATCTTGTAATTCAGTGTTGATGGAGCCTAGGTTTCTCCGAGCGCGACTATCAATGTAGAGCTTCTTGGTTTTCTGAATGAAGGTATCTAGAATGATGAAGAGAAGTGACCATTAACAACTTCTTTCACATCCAAAAAAGTGGTAATAGATTGAAAAGTTCTGGGTTTATGCCTAGATCGGTATTCTTGGTTAATCTAGTTCTTGGGTGAGTTTAAATTTTGGGCTTTGATCTCTTCATTAGTAAAATGTAAAGACAGAACTAGATGACCATTCAGGAGAAACGTCTTTGGACACTTTTTAATTAGAAGTATCTGTTATCAGAAGCTTTAGAGAAATTAAGACTCACTATAGTCAGCCTTTCCTGAAAGCAGAAATTTTGAAATTGTATTCTGAGGACACCTTAGGTCCTTAACTCTTAATTACCTCTCATCACTTAACTGTACACATTCCCCAAAAGGATGCTGGCAACTCTAGGATCACTACAGCATAAAACAGCAAGAGTTAATGATCATTAAAAAGATGAGAAATTGTCTTAATGCATTTTCTTTAATATACATTCCCAATTATACCCCATTCATAAACTTCAGATAAAGCAAACATGTGATAGGGAGTTACCCAAAATACCAATATAAAACAGCAGTCTTAGTGATCTTTACCTTGTATCTGTGCTTCTCAAAACTATGACTTGTTACTAAAGACATTTTTAACTTTAGACAAAAATCTTAAGTTATGTGTGCTGGACACCTTTCATTTGTCTCTTCAGAACTCCTCTCTACCCTTTTGCACCTTGCTTTCTGCCCCGGGAAACTGACCTGTATAAAGTACATGAATGGGCTCCTTTCCTGTGGCTTCCAGTTAGGCTCAGGTAATGAAGGAGCTCAGCAGTAGGAAGAAGGAGAACAGACAGTGATGTCGGGGTATTTATTCCCCTGGCTCCTTCCTGAGAAGTCGACTTCCCTTTGAGCCGGCAGTAACCCTCTACCAAAAGTTACTTCTCAAGTTGGCCTTCTCTATCAATTTTCTTTTCAGTTCCAGAAACTGTTCCTTCCCCTTACACTGTCAGGTATACAGGTAGTGACAACTACTGCTACTGATTCCAGGTTACTGTGCCTTGTTGTCCCCCTACAGACCATTCATGCCATCCCTTAAGCTAATCTGAGTGTACCATCTATTTCCTATATGATCCTGATAAATTTGTCTTATTTTTTCTTACTTTACTGGATTGTTATTGTATTCAAAAGTAAAATTTGAAAAACTGGCATTATATAAATTAGCATTTGCAGAGCTTGTAGTTATGAAACTAGACTTGAGTGCTTTGCCAAATTTTCTCTATTTCTGAAAAGCAAAATGATACAATCACTTAGCAAACTTGAAACACTTCAGAAATTCTGAAGTAGTAAACTACTTTCTTTTTTAAAATTTTAGTGATGTAGCCTGATCCTACTTGTTTTCACTTCAGGTATTTAATGTACTAAGCACATTTCCTTTGATCAATTGCCATGAGATACTTACCAGCTCTGACTGGTGATGAGTCTTTATATAATTCTTATACAAACACAGACACCCATGCTCACTACTTTTAAATGTAGTAAATATTATCCTCTAATATAGTGGTTCTCAACCTTCCTAATGCCACAATGTATTTCCATTATTAAGAAGAGGTCACAACCCGCAGGTTGAGAACCGCTGCTCTAATACTATCAACATCACACATCTGCTTTTTTTTTTTTTTAAATTAAAGTATGTTATTCTACTAAAACAAACAAAGCACCAGTCTTTCAGATTTCCAAATTCTGATCTCCATGTGATACTGTGAACTTTACTGTGAGTGTGTGTTTATGGGTTGGGGGAAAGACCAACTTACCTATTTAACTTACGCCAATCGAGCACATCTTCAGGTACTGTTCCTGTCACACATGACCCTAATGATGAACCAAACCAAATAACAAAAAGGGGCAAAAGGCAACAGGTTTTATGGGGAAGATCAAAAGACTAAAGAAAATTACTTACAAGAAGGAAGCCTCATTCATTCAAAAACAAAAAAAGGATTGGATGAGGAGGCAGCAGTCAGAACTTTTTAGTAAGTGAACATAAGAAAAAAATGTATCAATATTATATCAGTAAACATGATAAAAAAATGTGTCAATATTATAGCAGTATAACAAATAACTTCTCCATAGTGTTTCCTCCCTTGATGGAGAAGGGAGGGGCTAAAACTTACCAAACTCAATAAAGGAATAGGGTCTAGACACAGTGGGCACCTTCTTCCCATGCTGTTCATCAAATTCTGAGTGCAAATCTTCTAGGTAGGCAAAAGCCAACTTCTTAGGAAAGGCTGCTTCACACAAAACCAAATAACATACCCCCTGTTCAATAATGTAACTAGAAAGACAAAAAGCAAAACAAAGTTGTATAGTAACAGTGCCTGTAACAGGCTGAACCAGAACCTAGTACCATACAGGCTTTTGAAGCTATCTAGCCTAAATTCTTAGAGGCTGGCTAAATCAGAAAGTAAATTTGAAACACAAATCCTTGCAATCAGAAAGCAAACATATTTCCATTATTAGTAGTATATTCCAAAAGGAGTATTTAGAATAATAATATAATTTTTTATTCACTCATTATATAATTATTCAATTAACACATCTTAATACCTAAGACTTTTTCTTGAAAAATTCAGAGTTGTGACTCTATTACCCTCTGATTCTGTATAGTAAACTAGTTTACACATATTTAAACTCCTTACAGACACAAGGAAAAATGGTGAAAACTAGAAATTTTTGTGGATACTTAAAAGTTGGAGATTAGTGTCATAATATTAACTGGGTATAGAAAGTAGTAACTTCAGCACTAATAATACTTCCTAATTTTAGGAAGGATAATTCTACAATCAACTGGAGATCATCCAACAATAGCCCAGATTTCCTCTTGTGATAATAAGTCCCTGGCACTCTAGAAAGGGCTATATAACTGTATGTCTGAGATAGGCTAGGGAAAAGGTGAGGCTACTAAGTGGTTTTCAAACTTCTTTTTAGCCATAGTTCTCTTTATTTCAACAATACTTATATTCATAAGTTCTTTGTTTTATACAGGAGTTTGCAAATATTTTCTACCATTCTATAGGCTATCTAGGCTTCATTCTGTTGACATTTCCTTTGCTGTGGAGATTTTTAGTTTAATATAGTTTCATTTGTCTGGTTTTTATTGTTGTTGCCATCTGTGCTTTTGAAGTCTTAGACATAAAACTTTTGCCTAGACAAATGTCCTTAAGTGCTTCTCCCATGTTTTCTTCTAGTAGTTTTAGAGTTTGGGCTTTTACATTTAAGTCTTTAATCCATTTTGAGTTGATTTTTGTATATGGTAAAAGACGGGGGTCTAGATTTATTGACAAGAGACTAATATCCAGAATATACAAGGAACTCAACTCAATAGGAAACAAATAAATAATCCTATTAAAAAGTGGGCAAAGGAATTGAATAGACACTTCTCAAAAGAAGACATAAAGACCAACAAATAGATAAAAAAATGCTCAGCATCACTAAACATCAGAAAAATGCAAATCAAAACCACAATGAGGAATCATCTCACCCCAGTTAGAATGGCTATTATCAAAAAGACAAACAGTAACAAGTATCAGCAAAGATGTGGAAATACGAGAACTCGGACACTGTTGGCAGGAATGTCAATTATTATAGCCATTATGGAAAACGTTATGGAGATTTCTCAAACACTAAAAATGGAACTACCATCTCATGTAGTAATTCCACTACTGGATATTTATCGAAAGGAAAGGAAATCAGTATGTCAAAGGGATATATGCACCCATGTTTACTACAACACCATTCATAATAGCTAATAATATGGAACCAACTTGAATGTCCACCAACAAATAAACAGATAAAGAAAATATAGTATATACACATAATGGAATACTATTCACCCATAAAAAGAATGAATTCTTATCATTCCCAGCAACAAGGATGAGCCTGGGGGACATTATGTTAAGCAAAGTAGGTCAGAAACAGACAGATAAATACCTCAGGTTCTCATATGTGGGAGCTAAAAATATTTTTTTTGAGCTTATGGAAGTACAAAGTAGAAATGTGGGTATGAGAGGCAGAAAAGGGTAGGAAGGAAGGGTAGGAAGGGAGGTTGGTTAATGGATACAAAACTACAGCTAGTAGGAGAAACGAGTTCTAGGGTTCTGCCGCACTGTAGGGTGAATACAGTTAACTATAATTTATCAAATATTTCTAAAAATCTAGAAGAGAGGATTTTGAATATTCACAAAACAAATGCTAAATGTTTGAGGCAGAAGACATGCTAATTATACTTATTTGATCATTACACATTGCATATACATATTGAAACATCACTCCATATTCTATAAATATGTACAATAATTACATGCCAACTAAAAAGGGGGGGAAAAAAAACCCAGAAAAAAATAAGTAGGAGTTTAAGGGTCCAAAGCATAATATATCTCCCATCCTTGCCCTTCCTGTTTGGTTCCTGAGTCATCCTGGGGCACCAGAGAGGATAATTCAAGTCTCAGGTCCCTTAAAATAATGTTAGTAATACAGATGTACTGTTGCTTGCTTGGGCATCTGAATTAATTGGTCTCCTTCCCTTCAGTCCACGCTGTATTTTACACCACCAATTTTATTCCCCGCAAAGTACCACAGTACCCTGCTTACAAAGTCTAGAGGTTCCCTAATCCCTAAAGAATAAAGTCATAGCTCTTGGTATAGTATTTACAATTCTTCAAAATCAGTGTAAGACACGTTCTGTCATATATCCTAATAACCAAATGGCATGCTGTTCTCCAGTAAGCTAAGTCCTTTACATATTTGTGGCCTTCTTGCTCTTTTATGTACCTGGGAAAATCCTATTTATTTTAATATTCTCAATTCTACCATGATTTTTTTCTGTAAAACTGTTCTGTATTCTCCCTTCCCCTATCCTCTTTCTTCAAACTTATCCCCCACAAATGGCTATTTGTTGCTTTCTTCTCTCTGCTCCTGAAACATTTCATTTATATCAGATTAACAGCAGTTTCTGCACCAAAGTATTACAGTAACTAGCTCATTAAAAGATATAGATATTAAAAATAGGACTTAAGAGTGGCACCTGTGAGGAGTAGGGCGCTGGCCCCATATACTGGAGGTGGCGGGTTCAAACCCAGCGCCAGACAAAAATTGCAAAAAAAAAAGGACTCAACACAAGGTCTGGCAAAGAATAAATCTTTATTTAGTAAATAACCCTTGGATGGAAATAAAGGATGTAAGATTATAAAGGTCCTAAAGGAACCAAGCAGAAGAAAAATCTGTTCACAATCAAGTCCTTGAGAACTTTCCTAGGTCTTTTGTTCCCTAACTTTTGGCAGAAATAAAGAAACCATATAGGTTTGGCATCCATACCTCAGTGGTTAGGGCGGTTAGGGCGTCGGCCACATATACCGAGGCAGGCGGGTTTGAACCTGGCCTGGGCCTGCTAAACAACAATGACAAGTGCAATAAAAAAAGAAAAAATAGCCGGGCGTTGTGGTGGCGTGTTAGTCCCAGCTACCCTGTTTTCCCGAAAATAAGACAGTGTCTTATTTTAAGGTGTGCTTCCTAAGATACGCTAGGTCTGATTTTCAGGGGACGTCTTATCTTTCTTGTAAGTAGGTCTTATTTTCGGGGAAATAGGGTACTTGGGAGGCTGAAGCAAGAGAATCACTTAAGCCCAAGAGTTTAGGTTGCTGTGAGCTGTGACACAATAGCATTCTACCCAGGGCAATATAGACTCTGTCTCAAAAAAAAAAAAAAAAAAGAAACTCTTTCTCTCTCTCTCTATGTATATATATATTTTCTCTCTCTTTTTTGTTTTTTGCAGTTTTTGGTGCCCTACTCCTTTGAGCTACAGATGCCGCCCTCTCTCTCTCTCTCTTTTTTTTTTTTGAGACAGAGTCTTACTCTGTTGCCCTGGCATCATCTTAGCTCACAGCAACCTTAAACTTCTCTGTCTTAGCCTTCCTCAACCCACGTAGTTGGTACTACAGGCGCCTGCCACAACATCTGGCTAATTTTCTATTTTTAGTAGAGATGGGGTCTCACTCTTGCTTAGGCTAGTGTCCAACTCTGAGCTCAAGTGATCCTCCTGCCTCTACCTCCCAGAGTACTAGGATTACAGGAGTAAGCCAACCTACCTGGCCAGAAACTATGTATTAACTGATTATGTATTTTTTTTTTTTTTTTTTTGCAGTTTTTGGCTGGGGCTGGGTTTGAACCCTCCACCTCCGGCATATGGGGCCGTAACCCTACTCCGTTGAGCCACAGGCGCTGCCCGTGATTATGTATTTTTTGTTGTTAAAAAAATCAGACTCATAGAAAAAACTTCAGATACTATGCAAATTAATACTTTAAGAAATGTAATATCCACTATTTTCTTAAAATAGGAGTTTTGTCTGGGGTTTTGTTTTTGTTTTGGTGGACTTGTTTTTTTCTTTTTTTTTAAGTTAAACATAACAGGTTCCTTCTTGGCCTAAATTACCTTATTATCTGGGTACCTAATAAAGATTAGCTAATCCTTTTTATTTTCCTTTGATCTTCTTCTCTTTTCTTTATAATCCTGTTTTATCAGCTTCAACCTTGACATGTATTATTTAACACCAATTATTTGTAGATAATTTAAAATCTAATAGTTTCCTTGACCCCTTTCTCAGCTATATGTGTTGTCTATAATCACTGACTGAGATGCTCTTGGACTATCTTTTATAATATTCTTTTTTCTAAATAATAACTGTATTTCTTGACTTTTCCCTATGTGCCAAGCAAGATGCTAAATAATATATATGTATTCCTCATAATCCTCTCAAAACTCCTGTGAATATTGTCCCTATCTTATAGAGGAAATTGAGACTTGGAGAAGTTATGAGAGTTGCTCAAAGTTACATTGTTAGGAAATGTTTGAGCAAGGGTACTAACCTATATGTATCTGTAATATCTAAGATATTTCCAAAGCAAGATGTTATGTATTATGGCATGATGAATACAGAATTCATTAGACACAGGTAACAGGTTAAATTACTATAAGCTTATTGAATAAACAAACCAAGATTTCACTTTTATAGAATTAGAGCAAGGGAAGTTGCTTCAATGAGGAGATTATATTTTTTAAATAATCTTCACTTTTACAAAATAGTTATTGTTCTTATCAGGGGTTACAGTACTGTATTTCATACTTAAATGAGCATAAAGAAATAAGGATCATACTCACTGAAAAGTCATAGCTCCTGCTTCCAAGGTACATCTGGTAGGAGACTGTTCATTCAACTTTCGAAAGAGTTGCTTAGCTTGACTCTGGTACTGTTGAAGGTCCCGGCCAGACTGAAAGAAGACACTTTCATTTAAGAATATTCCACCAAAAAAAGCTATTAATTATGAGAACATTATGTGAATAAAGTCCTTCAATTATATATGGTTAATAAGATTTACTTAGCAAAACAAAGATGACCTACTTTTAGAACAAAAAGGAAAACCTAAACCCTAGTTCTTCAAGATCACATTAGTTATTTGCTAAGAAGCACAAGAACACACCTCAACTACATTTAAGGCACCTTAACTTTTAAAATCCAGTATTCTTTTGACTGTTAGGACAGTACCTTCTTCCCAAATCATTTACTTCTAGTTATTAGTACTCGAGGGAAAATCCTGGGAATAACAGACTGATGAATCTCATTTTCTTTTTTTTTTTTTTTGGTTTTTGGCCGGGGCTAGGTTTGAACCTGCCACCTCCGGCATATGGGACTGGCGCCCTACTCCTTGAGCCACAGGCACCGCCCTGAATCTCATTTTCATGTTAGAATATCAAGCAGAATTTTCCACAAAGTGTTACATCATTGAGCATCCACGACTGCAAATTTTACGAACATCATGACTGCGATTAGGTAAAAATGAGCAAGAGGAAAGACAAAAGATCTTAACCGCATAAATCTATTTAGTTCCTGAGTTTGGAAAGCAACAGACTGAATACAAAGGAATATATGCAAAACAAAAATGAGGAATTATAAAATTCAGATGCTATAATTCCAGGAAAAATTTTATTTAACAATTTCTAAGTTTTACAATTTAATAAAAGGGAAAAAAATCTACCAGGGAAATGAAGTATCATTTCAAAAGGAGAAAAATCATACCTCACTAATCTACTAGATCCAAAAGGAAAATGAAATGCACGAAGAACAGAAGGCAAATATTCACTATTTATTCGTCCACATAACAGAAGGGACTGTTAGCTATGATCTGAATGTTTGTTGGTATTCTCCCAAAGTCCATACATTGAAATCCTAACATCCAAGGTGATAGTATTAAGGAAGTGGGACCTTTGGGAGGTGATTAGGTCATGAGAATAGAACCCTCATGGTGGGATTAGTGCCCTTAGAAAAGAGACCAGAGAGCTAGCCTGCCCTCCCACTGTGTGAGGACACAAATAGAAGGCACCATCCATGAAACAAAAACTGCTGGCACCTTCATCTTGGACTTCCCAGACTCCAGAACTGGAAAAATAAATTTCTGTTGTTTATAAGCCACCCAGTTCACAGCATTTATCATAGCAGCCTAAATAGACTAAGACATCACCATGTGATAGGAAGGAATTATTCTATTTCAGAATTATTTATTCTGGAGTAAAGATAGGACAGTTTCCCACTGATAGATGTTAATAACTAAAATGTTAAAACAGTAAAGTATTTATACGAGGGGCTCCCAGGGACTGAGTCTGTGATATAATTTTGAGAAAGTACATAGTGGTATCTTAAAATTCTAGAAAGTATACCAGTGAGCTAATAATAATAAGGAATCAATGACAAAATGATAAAGAAGCATAACAACAAATGTACAAGTACAGGATAATAAGTTTCTAAGCCATATTTAAAATGAACTGGAAACTTCAATATGAAAAAGAAGGTGAATAAGCATGAGGTAAACCAGAAGAGTCAGGCAGAGTTCACATGAAATATCAGTTTGTGGATTTATTTTGTTTAGCACTACTCTTATTTGTTATAATGCTGTTCATTTGAGAAATATTTTCGGTATTGGCTTGGCGCCCAATTGCTTAGTGAGTAGGGGACCAGCCACAAACACAGAGGTGGCAGGTTTGAGCCCAGCCTGGACCTGCTAAACAACAATGATAACTGCAACCAAAAAATAGCCAGGTGTTGTGGTGGGCACCTGTAGTACCAGCTACTTAGGAGGCTGAGGCAAGAGAATCCCTTAAACCAGCGGCTCTCAACCTGTGGGTCGCGACCCCTTTGGTCACCTAAGACCATCCTGCATATTAGATGTTTAAGATATTTACATTACGATTCATAACAGTAGCAAAATTATAGTTATGAAGTAGCAACGAAAATAATTTTATGGTTGGGGGTCAAAACAACATGAGGAACTATATTAAAGGGTTGCGGCATTAGGAAGGTTGAGAACCACTGCCTTAAGCCCAAGAGCTTGAGGTTGAGGGTGACATGGTGAGACTCTGTCTCAATAAAAAATAAAAGAAATATTTTCTGTATTAACATATGTACATATGCATATGTCTGTGTACAGTTTTATATGTTAAATAGTACTTTATAGTAATTAACATTATAATATATGTTAGGATTAGTGTATTAAACAGTACTGCTAATGCATGGTCAGCCAGTAAATTTGCATGAATATGATCACATGCTTTAAGTCAATAAAAACTAGTGCACAATATCCTACTCTTCTAAATTTGAATGGTACCTACCAATCTGTTTGTTTTACCAGTGCCATGATGTGGCATCTGAAGAGATCTGAACCCACAAGAGTAATCAACAGGGATGCAAATAATGTTGGATATGCTACTAAAATGCCAAGAAAAGAATATTAACAGGAATTTCAACCTTGGCTTCACACTACAATCACTTAGGATCTTAAAAAACTACTCATGCTCAATCTCTACCTTAAACCAATTAAACTAGCATCTTAGAGGTAGAGCTCTGACATTGGTATTTCAAAAATAGCCACAACCACAGATGTTAAGTGTAAGTTCTTTGCTAAAGGCAGGTGAGCACTTTAAAATAACTAGTTGAAGAAAAGATGGCAAAAAATTGTCAGTCAGAAAAAGACTGGTATAAACCCTTTGACTTTATGAGACATTGTAAAAATTACTGCAGCCTGACAAAAAGAGACTAATAACTATATCAACTACAAGAAACTACAGCCAAAAGCATGATTCTCATGATTCCAGCATGAGAATACAATGCTGGAACAATCTTTTTGGCTAAATGATAATTATTCTGGCATATATTCATAAATGGAATATTATACAGCCATTAAAATGTATAATATTTATTGATTTGAGAAAATATTTATTAGACACTGCTAAGTGGAATAAATTAGGTAGGACAGACTTACAATACTATTCATTGTTTAGTTTTAATCATACATACGCAAGTATGTTTAAGACCATCTATCAAAACAGATATAATTTCAGTACAGATTATAGTAATAATCATTACTAAAATTTTGGTCATTTTGCTTATACATATTTACTGAACTTTCTATAATATGCATGAATTAATTTTATAATGAGAAAAATCATTCATTACTGTTAATTATATTTGCACCCAGAATATTTATTGTGTGCAATTCTAGTCTACGAACTGTAAGAAAGGCAATATGGAATTACAGAAGATTCTTCAGAAATGGGCAAACGAAATTATTAAGTGCTTACTTTCTGCCAAGCACTGTTTTGAACATTTTATATAATTTAATTCATTTATTTAATCTTTACAACTACCCTATGAGGTGATCAGAATTATGGTAATTTTTTTTGGATAAGTTAAACTTACCCAAGGTCTGCAGGCTAAAAGGGAAGGGGCTAGCATTTTTACCCAGGCAATCTGGCTCTATCTAGACAGAGTCTCTGCTTCTAAGTATTATGCTATCCAATCTCTATGAATGCAATTGCTCCAATGGTAGATTCACCTTTTAGGTAACATTTTACTATTTTATACTAAATCTAATTCATAGAAAATGCGAAGAAACTGTGCAGCAGCTCTGATCTGGGTCTCATAAAACGACACAATCATTGCTTCACAAACCAACCTTTAGTTTGTTTTCAAGATCAAAGTCACAAAGGGCCCACAATCAGCTAGTCCACCTAAAAATATGTAGAAGTCTTTATTTTGTTTTCTATTTTACCTAGAACAAATGAATAAACTTTGCATATGGTATAATGGTATCTGGTAGTAACTGAATCAGAATAGCTAGACAAATTGTGAAATAAATTTAAGGTTATCCAATAGCATATTTAGGATTTGACTCTACATATTACAGAAGGTGCAAGGCAGTCATCTGCCATATAACCAAATACTTTTCATTGTGTCATCTAGGACAACTAAACAACACACTGTATCAAGTATCATCTTTTGCCTTTTTAAGAAGTTTAGCTAAGCTCTTACCATTTTTAAATCCCTACTGAACTCAGCTGGTCAAAGTCCAGCAGCACCAACAACCACCCATTTTCCTCTAAAAGCAGTTACAGTAAGTTTATTAATCAGCCCTTGATGATTGGCAGAGTAAGGCAGTTTAACTGTACAGCAGATTATCTGCTTTCTTGAAGCTCCCTGTTGTTTACTTGGTTAGATTTAATATCTTCTTCCACTCCGTACTGTCCTCCACAGCACTGGGGGAAATGAAAGAAAACACAGTAATTCTGAGGCAAAATAGACAGGCAGATACAGAAATTGCAAAAATCCTAAAAGAAGAAACAAATCATGAAAGAACGTGGAAAGGAAAAAGACAGGATATCAGTTAGGAACTCTGCGTTTGAGGAGAAGAGCTCATCTATCTGCCCTAAGCCTAAATTTGTAGTTAAGCATAAAGGAAACACTGTGTATAAAATATCCCATCTATATTTGTTTGTGAATTTTACTCATTACTCTATTGTATTATCTGAATAACTGTAATCTCCAGTAATAAGGTCTATTGCGCACAGACTAGCATCTAGTAAATACCTAAAATTTGATATCTAATATGATAATCGAAAGTATATTCAATTATTTGGCCTGGATAATCAAGGTACTTAAATATTAAACTATTTAGTCCAGGTATTTGTTTCTTAAAAAGTTATTTCTGGAGTCCTAAGAAGTAAATACATCATTAAAAAGTTTTAAAACAAGGCAGTAAAGTATAGTAGTTAGGCACTAAGGCTCTAGTGTAGAGTCAGACAAATACTTATTAAAAACCAGTGGGTCTCAACCACGGGTGATTTTGCTACCCCAGGGGACACCCAGCAATGTCTGGAAATATTCTTCCTTGTCCCAACAAAGTGGGTGAGGTCACGGTTTTCCTGGAATATTGGGGATAGAGGCGAGGGATGTTGCTAGACATCCTAAAATGCACAAGACAGTCCTGCATAACAAAGAATTATCCTATCTCAAAATGTCAGAAGGGCCCAGGTGAAGAAATCCTGATGAAAAACTCCATTATGCTACTTTACTAGCTGTGACTTTAGGCAAATGACCTATATTCTCTCTAAGTCTCAGAGCTAACTTATCTATAAATGGGGATAATAATAGTATCTATTTTAATTTGGCTGACATAAGCATTGAATGAAATAATACACGGGCAGTGCCTGTGGCTCAAGGAGTAGGGCGCCAGCCCCATACACTGGAGGTGGCAGGTTCAAACCCGGCCCCAGCCAAAAACAGCAAAAAAAAAAAAAAAAAAAAAAGAAATAATGCACTTAACAGGCTTAACACAGTGCTTGGTATGCAGCAGGTGCTCTTATCAATGTTTTGTATACTATTATAACAGTAAAAATAAGTCTAAGATTTGTATTTTCACAGATATAAAGATTAGGAAAAATTTTATTATTCAAAGCCAAAATTCCTAAGGAAAACACTATCAAATCACAATCACAAAAATATTTTTGTATAAAATTTCTTTCCTTGTCAAGTAAACAAAGGAATCTATCTTGGCAGATCAATACCAAATCAATGCCAAATTTAGAATTAAAAAACAAACAATAATACATCAATTAATTTTTCAATAGAGTATCAAGGAAGAGAGTAGGAGCCTACTAATAATTTAGTAGACTTTCAAATCCACTTTGTATTATTTAATCACATTGAAATTCAATGCAATATTCGGAAAACTAACAAGATTCTACCCACCACTCACTGGGGGAAAACTATTTCTCAAATTACATATACTTCAAGGAAATTTTACCACACTATCTTTATTGTTCCTAGGCTCACTTGAACAACTGCACTCCTTCTGCAGAGTAGTCCTAGAAAATTCTCAACAAATTGGAGAATTAAGAGTAAAATATTGTACAATTGAAGATTTGGGGTATATTATATTTTTTACAGTTTATTTCATTGACTTTATTTTGTGGAATGAACAGATTCACCTAGCACGGCTGCAACTTTGCATCTGTATCACTCCTCTCCTAAAAGTTAAACTATTTCCAAATTAAACCTAAAAAGCACATAAACAAATAGAAGAGTTCCTTACTATGAGATACTGTCAGCTTAGATGTCATTTCTTCTGGGAAGACTTCCATGATCTCCCCAAACCTACTCAGATACCTTTTATATATTCAACCACAGAACCCTCTTCCTCTTCCACAGCAGTACATTGCGTTTTAATTTTGTTATCTGACTTTTCCACCAGACTGTGAGCTCCATGAAGGTAGAGAATGTGTTCTCTAACTTCCTGCATTAACAACATGCCTGTAACGTTTGATGTGCTCAATAAGATTTTTTGATTTTGCATGAATATATGAATGAAATGTTGAAGAGAAGAAATGTTCAATTTTTTTTTCTAGAACTCATCTTTTTTAAGCCTCAAAGTTTAAAAAAACTACTTGGGCTCTATTAGAAAGTAAAATAAAAATTGGTCACTTTACATAAATTATAAAAATTTTATTCTCGGGCGGCGCCTGTGGCTCAATGAGTAGGGCGCCGGCCCCATTAGCCGGAGGTGGTGGGTTCAAACCCAGCCCCGGCCAAAAACCGCAAAAAAAAAAAAATTATTCTCAGTCTCATATCTTCAGGGACCTCCCAAACTTGGTCCAGAACTTGTCTCACACCAGAAATTTCTCTTACGATTCTGACACGACTAGCACAAAGTCGCTGTTGTAAAAAGCTATGGAGAATACAAAGATGATTAAGACCTGTCATTTGACAGCTAGCAAGTCTTTCAATTTATTGAAAGACTAAGAGAAAAAATAAAGTATGACGAATTACAAGATTTTGATAAGGTTTATTGGAGGAGGTAGGAATTAAGCTTACTCTTGAAAGAAGATATCTTACTATACTGAACTTTAAAGAGTACTTGTATGTGGCAATATGACCTCACCCACTTTCAAAAGATGTCAGCAAGCTGGGTCAAGGATCAGGTACCACATTAAAAAGAGTTGAAAAACTTAGGAGGTGATTTCCCCCCCTGGATTTGTCAGTAGCCTTTTTAGCAGCAGAAAATGATAAGTTTTAATTTTAACAAAGTCCCTGAAGACTCACAGAACATGGCGTGATCACAATAGCTGAAGCTATCCCTTCTCCGAAGCGTTTTTCTAAAGAGAAACAGGTAACACAAAAATCTAACTGAGCCTTCAGGAAAGACTTACACTCATACTAGTCTTAACACCACTAAAAGATCTCCTGCGTACCAGGAAAAAATCCAGGGCTGAGAGCAAAGCGCGCCAGTAGGGCTTGGGGTCGCGGGAATCTAGAAGTAGCTCACCTGTTCGTCTTCCTGCATTGAGGCGGCCAGCGGGAGCCCGTCCGCCACCCGGGCAATCATTGTTAGCAATACCATCTTCACAGACCACTGGGACGCAGCACTGGCCCGCACAACCTTAGGTGTCGTCTTCACTTTTTCCGCCCCAACAACAGTTACACCTCCAGCTCAGTTCACTAAGAGCCAACTCTTTACGACTGCGATTCCCGCTGAGGTGGCCGGAAACGGTGTAAGAGCTTCCCACTACCGGTCCGCAGAATTGGTTTCCCACCGTGAACTACAACCACCGGCACACTGGTTCCGCAATCTCTCTTGCCTCCTTCATACCCTTCCAAGGCCTAGCCCACTTTTCTGGATATTGAGTTTTGAGTAAGCTTTGCTTCTTGAGGGGCCATGGCATTTAAACTGAAATATAATTTTCTACTTCCTGATACTGTGTTTTGAGAGCGAGCTGGGAAGAAGGGTGGGAGGTGGAGGGCACAGAGTTGAATGGTATGGGGAAAACCCTGAAAATCAGGTTATGTATTTTCATATTTAATTTTTCTGTTTTCTATATTCTATCATATACATTTTATATCTTTACATATATATATACACACTTAGGCAGAGGTTTTGTCTGTTACTTTTGCTTGCTTGTTTACGCTGTATCCCCAGATCCTTGAACAATTTCTGCTAAGAGGTCAATAAATATTTATTGTATGCGTGTATAAATGAAAAAGTACTGGACCTCGATATCACCTAGGTCAGTTATCCTATCAAAAGCCAAGATCTCTGCTACAGCTATGATAGGTACAGGGTAGCCTTACTAGAACTTCCAGAGCTTGGGCAATCATTTCCTACTGGAGCAACTTCTAGACAATTGCACCTAAGGAAGTGTACCCCAGATGGGGATATCAGCCAGTTAGGGTTTTGTGAATATTAGGGTTTCATAAACTTAAAAAAGTGATAAAAATGTTGTTTTTATTTATTTATTATAACTTAAGTTAATAATATCTATTCTTTACTAAGTGCTTATAGTTCTTCTTGTTTTTCTTCTTAGCTCAATATGCTTCTCAGTAAATTTTTTAAAATAAAAATATAAAAAAATACAGTTGGTTCTTGCCTTAATAGAAACACTGCTAAGTGTTTTATAGATATTAATTAATTTAAACAACCCAGTAAGGTTATTTTTTATTAGGTTCCAATCTTGTATTTGGGGGAAAAGACTCAGCAATTTTTCAAATGTCTCACACCTAGCAGTGATGGAAACCAAGATATGAGCTCAGGTTCAACTCCAAATCCTAACGTGATTCTGCCTTAACCTTCACTCCTAAATGAAAGAGCTCATGCTTTTGTTATCTTTCCTATTGCCCTTCAACTATTAAGAGAAAACTAGCATCATTTCATCAGAGGCTTTTGGGAAGAAAACTCAAAAAGACTTAGTGACTGACTGACTCCACATGAAAGATGAAGAGCTAGAGTAAGAAAGACAAAAAAAATCAATGGTCTTATCAGGTGGCACCTGTGGCTCAAGGAGTAAGGCGCTGGTCCCATATACCAGAGGTGGTAGGTTCAAACTCAGCCCTGGCCAACAACTGCAAAAAAAAAAAAAAAAAAAAAAATCAATGGTGTTATTCACAGAAACAGTGAGAAAGATCAAAGAAAGGTAATCCTTGCATATACAGGAATCTAATTGGTAGAATATAATGTATTACATTTAAAATAGTTCATAGATGTAATCTGTTCTAACTTCCCTTCCTCCCACTCACTATAGACATGCCTTCTACCGTAGTTTCAAATGGTCATCCAGCCTGGACTGGCACAATTCCACTAATGGGAGTTAACGATATAAATATTTTAAGGTTACAGCCATGTGGATCAAAGAAACAGAGAGAGAATATTGTAGTCATGTACAGAGAAGCAGATTTGGAACAAGAGATCTAGCTTTTCAGTTCCTGGCTCTAGGCTCTTGCCAAGGCCAAGATTCTTTTCCTTGGAGGTAAACACCCAGACACCATCATTTCTTTCTTTCCTTTTTTTGGGGACAGAGTCTCATTTTGTCACCCTGGTAGAGTGCCTTGGCGTCATAGCTTCATAGGTCACTGCAACCTCAGACTGGGCTCAAGCGATTCTCTTGCCTCAGCCTCCTGAGTAGCTGGGAGTACAGGAGCCTGCCTGGCTATATTTTAGCTTAGGCTGGTCTCCAGCTCTTTTTTTTTTTTAATTGTTGCAGTTTTTGGCTGGGGCCAGGTTTGAACCCTCTACCTCCAGTATATGGGGCCAGCACCCTACTCCTTGAGCCACAGGTGCCACCCTGGTCTCCAACTCTTAATCTCAAGCAATCCACTGGCCCTCGCTTCCCAGAATCCTGGGATTACAGGCATGAGCCACTGCACTGGCCCGACACTTTCATTTCTTTATAATACCCCCCCTTTTTGCTTAGATTGCTTTGAATTAGTTTCTGTTACTTACAACAACAACAATAACAACAACAACAAAATTTAGCTGATACAGGAAGGCAGAGTCACCCTGTGTCAACCATTTCTTGGAACAACATTTATACTTATACCTCTTACTTTTTTCATTTTAAAAACGATTAATCTGGCACTAGATGAATCTGGCATTCTTCAGACACACTGGAACTGTTACCCCAGGAAGAGAACAGTTGCTGAGCAGTCATCAGGTGAAAGCTAGAGTAATCTCTATCTGAAATTGCCCAATACTTAGACTTCGGAACTCTGGAATCTGGGGCCTTTTGCTTCTGACTTGATCAGCATCATCTTTTTCATATCTAGGTGTTACCTTTGAGCTCCTGCCCTTTGATACTTTGAGCAATATAGGACTGTGTAATAATAGCTAATGTTGTGATCAGTACATGGAAGGCTTTCAACTATTTTACATTGAATAAAAAAAGAATAGCAACAGGCTCGGCACCTGTAGCTCAGCGGTTAGGGCGCAGGCCACATACACCAAGGCAGGCAGGTTCAAACCTGGCCCAGGCCTGCTAAACAACAATGACAGCTGCAACAAAAAAATAGCCAGGCATTGTGGTGGGCACCTGTGGTCCTAGCTACTTGGGAGGCTGAGGCAAGACAATCGCTTAAGCCCAAGAGTTAGAGGTTGCTGTGAGTTGTGATGCCACAGCACTCTACCGAGGGTGACAAAGTGAGATTCTGTCTCAAAAAGAACAAGTATCAACCAACATTTGTTCAGAACTTTAGAATTTATGATGCTCATGTATATCCTTTGCCTAAAACCTAACAACCCTTTGAAATGGGTAAACTCCAAGAACCCTGGAGTCTGTAAACGTTGGACTAGGAAAAAAAAAAAAGTAAACATAAGCCTGTAATATCATAGCTACACCTGCCTGCAAATTCTTGCAACTGATTGATGCACATATCTAAATCAATTTATATTAAGCTGCTAAAACAGGATAAGACTTTCCATTATAACAGAGGTATTTGCTTTTTTTTTTTTTTTCTTTTAGATAGAGATGTGGTCTCACTGTGTAGCCTAGGCCAGAGAGTGGCTGCAGTTCATAAATCACTGCGGTCTGAACTCCTGGGCTCAGGCAATCCTCCTGCCTTAGCATCCTGCCTGTCTTAAAAATTTTGCAAGTGAGATCAAACGAAGCTATAGTTAGCGGCCTGTGTCCATTCATAAATAATTCTCTGGAGTGCTTAATTATATTCCAGACACTGAGCTAGGCGATGAAGATGAACAAATAGCAATCCTGGTAACCTGTGGCCCAAACGGTGTCGCTTTGGAGAAGAGGTGTGAACGTTAACTTCGGCTCCTGTTCAGATTACACGATAAGTGTAAGTAAGTAAGATTACATGGTAATTGTATAAGTGGGGAAAGCTTTTCTCAGAGGGCGGTGGTGCTCTTGGCCGACAAAAGAATAATCACTGTGTCTGGACCGACCTTCAACTGTATGTACTAATATGGTTATTAAAATACCGTATTTTTTTAAGTGGAATATTTTCTTACAGTTTAATAAATAGCAACATCCCTAAGCATCTCTTCTTGAATCCCCACCTCCTACTTAACAGCTTGCGAAGATTCCGCCCACATAGTTCAGCCAGATTCCATTCTGATAGATGGTCTTCCATGCCAGTCATTTTCAAAATCTCTGTCTCCCAGGAAGGCCACTGTCTACTTCCAGGACTCAAGCGCGGCCCCACCCTCCCCACTCCCGCTCAGGCACCTCCCACCGCCCCAGCACCAACCATCACCACGCCCCAACTGCACAGATCCCGCCCCCGCCCAGCCCTGTATCCCGCTCCTGGCCACGCCCCATGGCCACGCCCCTGTCCTGGCACCGCCTTGTGGCCACGCCTCCGGTCCGCTGCTGGCTAAACTCCGGGGCGGGGAAGAAAGAAAGGAGGCGGGATCCCTCTTACAGTTTATACTGGCGATTAAATACAGGTTATTTTGAATTATTATCCCTGACTAAACCTTACGGTGTGAACTGCGTGAAGGCAGTACTGAGTCTTGTGTATTTGTGACTTTGTTCACAACTGTTAACTATGTCGTTCACACAATCAGTCCAGTAAGCCGATTGTGTGAAAGGGAAGTGTTGGAGGGAGGGAGAGGAGAAGAAGACAAGGTGGGCAGTAAGTCCTGTGAAGGCCTCTATTTAAAATAATTGCTAAAGGACAAGTCGGGTGGACTGCTTGAGCTCAGGAGTTGGAGACTAGCCGGAGCAAAAGTGCGACCCCATCTCTATTAAAGGAAAAAAAAAAAAAACTAGCTGAGCAACTACTTTTCTTTATAATCTGAAGTGTTGGGTCTCCTTGTTAAAAAAAAATTAGTCAAATTCATTCAGCTCTATCAGAGAACTGAATCTAATGTGACATTAAATGTGACAAAATGGGACACACTCTAACTTGCTGCTATCTTGCTTGTGGTGAAAGCAGGGCACAGGGTACCGAGCAAGCCTAGCTGGTTCATCCCCAGAAGTTTGGGATGCTGTGGGGTGAGGAGGATAATTAGGGTACTTCTGATAGCACCCAAAATACTGTATTTAACTTAAAAATGTTTAAAAGCATACTTCTACTAGTCTCTAAACCAGTGTTTTCAACCTTTTTTTTTTTTTAATCTCACAGCATTCTTGAACTTAAAGTTGAACTTCGTGGTACGCTTAAATTATGTTGATCAACAAAAAGAGTAAAGAAAAAATATACTTACTGTGCTTTGAACTTATTTTGAAAATAATTTAATCAATGATCTTTTACTATTTTCACAGCACACTTAAGATCCCTTCCAGTGTGCACATTGGTTGAAAATCACTAAACTTTTTTTTGGAACAGAAAAAAAGACCTCTTTATTTCTAAGGTCTAGTATCCTGTACCTGGAGCCTAGCAAACGCTCTATTAATGTTTACAAAAGAGATGACTGGCTGAATGAATAAGTCCCATGGATTGAGAGAATACTCATTAGTTGTATACAGCACAGTCCACAGCCGGTCCTGTGCTAAGTAAAGACATATCCACCATTTCTTTTATTCTTCCATTTAATTATTCTGTTACTATAAGTGAGGAATGCCAGGCCTGGATCCCACAGAGGTGAACAAAAGACCCATCATGTGTGCTGGTAGAGGTCACCTTCTACTCAGCTCAGGCTCTTCCCCATTATCCCTAACTCACCCCCACCCCCGTTGCTTTTTCCACCTCTCAGCCTGGAATAAGAAAAGCCTTAGATAGTGATTTTTTTTCTACCTTGAGTGTACACTCAGGTTGTTCTTCATAGCTTTAGCTGTATTTCCCGTCTGTGGAGTCTAAATGAATTATCCATCGTTCTTTCCTATTTGAATTGCTGCTGTCTTAATGTCCTTCACTATTGCTTGACTTCCTCCTCTCAGAGCTTCCAGCTCCTGCTTCTATTATTACACCATCTCTCTTCTACTCAGAGTAGTGGTTCAGTGTTTCAGAAAGTAGTGAAAATTTTTTTAACTTTTTCTTTATAATCTGAAGTGTTGGGTCTCCTTGTTAAAAAAAATTAGTTAAATTCATTCAGCTCTATCAGAGAACTGAATCTAATGTGACATTAAACGTGACAAAATGGGACACACTCTAACTTGCTGCTATCTTGCTTGTGGTGAATTCTCTAGCTTCCCAAAAAGTAATTTTTGCTGATGTTACCTGTGGTTCTCCCCTCTTCCCCAGCTCATCCTCTCATGCCATCACTACCTGATATGAGACCATTTTCCTTCTTCTTTGTTAGGAATCAAGTTCTTCTGGCTGTGGAAGTCTGACAGGCCCAAAGCTCTATGTGTCATCTCCTTGAAGAGGCTTACTTCAGAGCTCTTAAGCAAATGATAAGCAAGATTCCGAAGTTCTAGAAGGAACTACCTTTTAAAAATCTGATATTTATGCAGCCTATAGCTTCTTGAGGATATTAAAATAGCAGCTTTGGCAGGGCGGACGCCTATAATCCTAGCACTCTTGGGAGGCTGAAGTGGGAGGTTCTCTTGAGCTCAGGAGTTGAAGACCAGCTTGAGCAAGAGCAAGGCCCTATCTCTACTAAAAATAGAAAAAATTAGCTGCAATTGTTTTTGGGTTTTTGGCCAGGTTTGTGTGGCTACTTAATTTTGTTCTACGTACTCCATAAACTGCTGCTGGGAAAAGCTGAAAATGCTGATATAACATAAGCCCTAACTAAACCTCTTCAAAACTTTGGATGTATGGATGATGCTTGTTTGCTATCATAAACTCTTATGAAATTCATTTAATTTTTTTTTTGAGACAAAGTGTCACTCTGTTGCCATGGGCTAGCGTGCTGTGGCATTATCACATCTCTACAGCAATCTCAAACTCCTGGGCTCAATCAATCCTCCTGCATAAGCCTCCCATGTAGCTAGGACTACAGACACCTACCATGATGCCTGGCTAATTTTTCTATTTTTGGTAGAGACAGGTTCTCACTCTTGCTCAGGCTGATCTCGAACTCCTGAGCTCAAGCAATCCACCTGCCTAGGCCTCCCGGAGTACTAGGATTACAGGTGTGAGCCACTGCACCCAGCCTTATGCAATTTTTAAACGCTTTTTCTTTCTTTCTTTTTTTTTTTTTTATTGTTGGGGATTCATTGAGGGTACAATAAGCCAGGTTACACTGATTGCAATTGTTAGGTAAAGTCCCTCTTGCAATCATGTCTTGCCCCCATAAAGTGTGACACACACCAAGGCCCCACCCACCTCCCTCCTTCCCTCTTTCTGTTTCCCCACCCCATAACCATAATTGTCATTAATTGTCCTCATATCAAAATTGAGTACATAGGATTCATGCTTCTCCATTCTTGTGATGCTTTACTAAGAATAATGTCTTCCATGTCCATCCAGGTTAATACGAACGATGTAAAGTCTCCATTTTTTTTAATGGCTGAATAGTATTCCATGGTACACATATACCACAGCTTGTTAATCCATTCCTGGGTTGGTGGGCATTTAGGCTGTTTCCACATTTTGGCGATTGTAAATTGAGCTGCAATAAACAGTCTAGTACAAGTGTCCTTATGATAAAAGGATTTCTTTCCTTCTGGGTAGATGCCCAGTAATGGGATTGCAGGATCAAATGGGAGGTCTACGTTGAGTGCTTTGAGGTTTCTCCATACTTCCTTCCAGAAAGGTTGTACTAGTTTGCAGTCCCACCAGCAGTGTAAAAGTGTTCCCTTCTCTCCACATCCACGCCAGCATCTGCAGTTTTGGGATTTTGTGATGTGGGCCATTCTCATTGGGGTTAGATGATATCTCAGGGTTGTTCTGATTTGCATTTCTCTAATATAGAGAGATGATGAACATTTTTTCATGTGTTTGTTAGCCATTCGTCTGTCGTCTTTAGAGAAAGTTCTATTCATGTCTCTTGCCCATTGATATAAGGGATTGTTGGCTTTTTTCATGTGGATTAATTTGAGTTCTCTATAGATCCTAGTTATCAAGCTTTTGTCTGATTGAAAATATGCAAATATCCTTTCCCATTGTGTAGGTTGTCTCTTTGCTTTGGTTATTGTCTCCTTAGCTGTACAGAAGCTTTTCAGTTTAATGAAGTCCCGTTTCTTTATTTTTGTTGTTGTTGCAATTGCCATGGCAGTCTTCTTCATGAAGTCTTTCCCCAGGCCAATATCTTGCAGTGTTTTTCCTATGCTTTCTTGGAGGATTTTTATTGTTTCATGCCTTAAATTTAAGTCCTTTATCCATCTTGAATCAATTTTTGTGAGTGGGGAAAGGTGTGGGTCCAGTTTCAGTCTTTTACATGTAGACATCCAGTTCTCCCAACACCATTTATTGAATAGGGAGTCTTTCCCCCAAGGTATGTTCTTGTTTGGTTTATCAAAGATTAGGTGGTTGTAAAATGTTAGTTTCATTTCTTCGTTTTCAATTCGATTCCAAGTGTCTATGTCTCTGTTTTTGTGCCAGTACCATGCTGTCTTGAGCACTATGGCTTTGTAGTACAGACTAAAATCTGGTATGCTGATGCCCCAAGCTTTATTTTTCTTACAGAGAACTGCCTTAGCTATACGGGGTTTTTTCCGGTTCCATACAAAACGCAGAATCATTTTTTCAAATCTTGAAAGTACGATGTTGGTATTTTGATAGGAATGGCATTGAATAGGTAGATTGCTTTGGGAAGTATAGACATTTTAACAATGTTGATTCTTCCCATCCATGAGCATGGTATGTTCTTCCATTTGTTAATATCCTCTGCTATTTCCTTTCTGAGGATTTCATAGTTTTCTTTATAGAGGTCCTTCACCTCCTTCGTTAGGTATACTCCTAGGTATTTCATTTTCTTTGAAACTATGGTGAAGGGAGTTGTGTCCTTAATTAGCTTCTCATCTTGACTGTTATTGGTGTACACAAAGGCTACTGACTTGTGGACAATGATTTTATGTCCTGAAACATTACTGTATTTTTTGATGACTTCTAGGAGTCTTGTGGTTGAGTCTTTGGGGTTCTCTAAGTATAAGACCATGTCGTCAGCAAAGAGGGAGAGTTTGACCTCCTCTGCTCCCATTTGGATTCCCTTTATTTCCTTGTCTTGCCTAATTGTATTGGCTAGAACTTCCAGCACTACGTTGAATAGTAAAAGTGACAGAGGACAACCTTGTCTGGTTCCAGTTCTAAGAGGAAAAGCTTTCAGTTTTACTCCATTCAGTAAAATATTGGCTTGGCTGTGGGTTTGTCATAGATAGCTTCAATCAGTTTTAGAAATGTGCCACCTATGCCTATACTCTTCAGTGTTCTAATTAGAAAAGGATGCTGGATTTTATCAAATGCCTTTTTTTTTCTGTAGAGACAGAGTCTCACTGTACTGCCCTTGGGTAGAGTGCCATGACGTCACACGGCTCACAGCAACCTCTAACTCTTGGGCTTATACGATTCTCTTGCCTCAGCCTCCCAAGCAACTGGGACTACAGGCGCCCGCCACAACACCCAGCTATTTTTTTGTTGCCGTTTGGCCGGGGCTGGGTTTGAACCCGCCACCCTTGGCACGTGGGGCCGGCACCCTACTCACTGAGCCATGGGTGCCACCCTTTATCAAATGCTTTTTCTGCATCTATTGAGAGGATCATATGATCTATATTTTTGCCTCTGTTAATATGACGGATAACGTTTATGGACTTGTGTATGGTTTTTTTTTTTTTTATTGGTGGGGATTCATTGAGGGTACAATAAGCCAGTTACACTGATTGCAATTGTTAGGTAAAGCTTTTTTATTGTTTCTTTGATCTCAGTGCTTGAAATTGGTCTGTTCAGGAGGTCTATTTCTTCCTGGCTAAGTCTAGGGAGAGGGTGTGATTACAAATATTGATCCATTTCTTTCTTTTTTTTTTTTTTTTGTAGAGACAGAGTTTCACTTTATGGCCCTCAGTAGAGTGCCATGGCATCACACAGCTCACAGCAACCTCCAACTCCTGGGCTTAAGCGATTCTCTTGCCTCAGCCTCCCGAGTAGCTGGGACTACAGGTGCCCGCCACAACGCCCGGCTATTTTTTTGTTGCAGTTCAGCCGGGGCCGGGTTTGAACCCGCCACCCTCGGTATATGGGGCCGGCACCTTACCGACTGAGCCACAGGTGCCTTCACATTGTCAAATTTCTGGGCATAGAGTTTCTGGTAGTATTCAGAGATGATCTCTTGTATCTCTGTGGGATCAGTTGTTATTTCCCCTTTATCGTTTCTGATTGAGGTTACTAGAGATTTTACTTTTCTATTTCTAATTAGTCTGGCCCATGGTTTATCTATTTTATTTATTTTTTCAAAAAACCAACTCCTTGTTTCATTTATTTTCTGAATGATTCTTTTGTTTTCAATTTCATTGATCTGTGATTTGATTTTGGATATTTCTTTTCTTCTACTGAGTTTAGGCTTACATTGTTCTTCTTTTTCCAATTCCATAAGATCTCTTGTGAGATTGTTGATGTGCTCTCTTTCTGTTTTTCGAATGTAGGCATCTAAAGTGATGAATTTTCCTCTCAAAACTGCTTTTTGCAGTATCCCACATGTTTTGGTAGCTTGTGTCTTCCTTGTTGTTATGCTCAAGGAAGTTAATGATTTCCTGTTTTATTTCTTCCTGCACCCATCTGTTATTCAACAGAAGATTGTTTAGTTTCCATGCCTTTGGGTGGGGTCGAGCATTTTTGTTAGAGTTGAGTTCCACCTTTAGTGCCTTATGGTCTGAAAAAATACAAGGTAAAATTTCAATTCTTTTGATTCTGTTGATATTTGTTTTGTGTCCCAGGATATGATCAATTTTGGAGAATGTTCTATGGGGTGATGAGAAGAATGTATATTCTTTATCTTTGGGGTGGAGTGTTCTATATGCGCCTATCAAGCATAGTTGTTCTAGGGTCTCATTTAAATCTCTTACATCTTTGTTTAATTTCTGTTTAGAGGATCTGTCCAGCTCTGTAAGAGGAGTGTTAAAGTCCCCTGTTATGATGGTATTATCAGATATCATATTGCTCAGACTGAGTAAGGTCTGCTTCAAGAATCTGGGAGCATTTAAATTGGGTGCATAAATATTTAGAATTGAAATGTCTTCTTGTTGTATTTTTCCCTTGACCAATATAAAGTGACCATCTTTGTCTTTTTTGACTTTAGTTGCTTTAAATCCACATGTATCTGAAAATAAGTTTTCAACTCCTCTTTTTTTCTGAATTCCATTTGCCTGAGAAATTGTCTTCCAACCCTTGACTCGGAGCTTTAATTTGTCTTTTGAAGCCAGGTGTGTTTCTTGCAGACAGCAAATGGATGGCTTGTGTTTTTTAATCCAGTCAGCCAATCTATGTCTCTTCAGTGGGAAATTCAAGCCATTCACATTTTTTGAGATAATTGATAAGTGTGGTAGTATTCTATTCGTCTTATTTTGTGAGAGTCCATTGCTTAGTTTTATCTTTTGCATCAGTGTGGAGGTTAGGTTCTGTCCTTTCATTTCTGAGTTCTTACTTTGCTGCTGATCCATTGTGGTGGTCAGTCTGCAGAACACGTTGAAGTATTTCCTGTAGAGCTCGTGTTGTTGTGGCGAATTTCCTCAATGTTTGTATATCTGTAAATGATTTGATTTCTCCATCAATTTTGAAGCTTAGCTTAGCAGGGTACAGAATTCTGGGCTGGAAATTGTTCTGTTTAAGTAGATTAAAGGTAGATGACCATTGTCTTCTTGCTTGGAATGTTTCATTAGAGAAGTCTGCGGTCACTCTGATGGATTTGCCCCTGTAGGTCAACTGGCGCTTACTCCTGGCAGCTTGCAGAATCTTTTCTTTTGTCTTGACTTTGGACAGGTTCATCACAATGTGTCTTGGAGATGCTCGGTTAGAGTTGAGGCGACCTGGGGTCTGATAGCCCTCTGAAAGCAGTGTGTCAGAATCTTTGGTGATGTTTGGGAAATTTTCTTTTATAATATTCTCTAGTATGGCTTCCATTCCTCTGGGGCATTCTTCTTCCCCTTTGGAATTCCTATAACTCGTATGTTGGAACGCTTCATAAAGTCCCATAATTCTGACAGTGAACGTTCTGCTTTCTCTCTCTTCTTTTCTGCCTCTTTTACTGTCTGAGTTATCTCAAGAACTTTGTCTTCTACCTCTGAAATTCTTTCTTCTGCATAGTCTAACCTGTTGCTGGTACTTTCCATTGCATCTTTAAGTTCCCTAAGTGACTGTTTCAGTTCCTCCAGCTCTGCTATATCCTTTTTATATTCCTCATATCGTTCATCTCTTATTTGATTCTGTTTTTGGATTTCCTTTTGGTTATTTTCCACTTTATTAGCAATTTCCTTCATTGTTTCCATCATTTCTTTCATTGTTTTCAACATGTGTATTCTAAATTCCCTTTCTGTCATTCCTAACATTTCTATACTGGTGGAATCATCTGCAGTAGCTACCTCATGGTCCCTTGGTGGGGTTGTTCTAGACTGGTTCTTCATGTTGCCTGGAGTTTTCTGCGGGTTCTTCCTCATGAGTGATTTCTTTTATCTGTTTCCTTGCCCTAATTTCCCTTTCACTTCCTCTTGCTCTTTAAGTTCTTGTGCCTGTGGACTAAGGGTTACAGGACCAGAAGGGTGAGAAGGTTGAAGAGCAAAGAAGGGATGAAATAAAGGAAGACCGAGTGATAAGAAAAAAAGAAAGATAGAGAAAGGAGAGGGGGTGGGTATAAGGAATATTGACAAAAAGAAGAGAGGCACAGAAAGAGGGAGACAGGGCAATATAGGTGTATAGTAGGGTACTTTGACACAACCTTAAAAAACCCCACCTTCGGGGGGTGCCCAGTTGGGTGGTTCCCTTGAGGTCAGCAGCTCTTTGCTAACCTGATCAGACACAGTACTGCACTTCCACCAAGTAGAGAGGAAAGACAAAAATGCTATAAATCAAACCAAAAGAAGAAAACAGAAAACTTTACGGGGATAAAATTGAGTCAAAAACCAAATGATAGTGGTAGAAACACTAGCAAAAATGAAGTTCTAGTTATTAAAAAAGGCAGCAATGGGAAATTATAATTAAACTAGAAAAATTGAGAAAGAAAAAGGGATCTGTATGGAAAAGATTGAAATTAGAAAACAAAAGAACATCAACAACCTCAAAATAAACAAAAAAAAAACAATCAAACAAAAAAAAAGAAAAAAATACACAACCAAAAACAAAGCAGTTTGTATATGTTATTGAATATTGTCTGGGCAACACGTGGTGTTCTGTGGTATGAGATGTTAATCACAGTTCTGATACGAGTGGAGGCTGCTGATTTCTCAAACCCCAGCAGGTCGACACCCTAAATCTCTCTTCAGCCCACTTAAAAGGCACTTTGAACTTGTAAACTTGCTGAACAGAAGCTTTCCCAGCTTTCTCGCTGGAATCACTGCTGAAGTGGCTATCCACTTACCCAGTGTGCCAAAACCGGTCTCACTCTGCCCCTGAGGGTTAGGGCTGCAAGGCGGCTCAGACCCCACCCTTAGGCTACTTGGTTGCTGGGTTACCAGCTCCCACCCGTTTCTAGCTCTGAGACCCTGAGGGCGGAGGTTGCTGGGGCAGATCACTGACAATGGTTCCGTGTGACCTACTGCCAAACACTATTAGCTCCGTCTGGCTCAGCGGCTCAGACTGGGGCCCTAGACAACGGCCAAAGTTCTCCGCAGTCCCGCTCAGACCTTCCCCAAGGCAGTTCAACTCAGTGCCAAGTCCAAGGACATCAAAACAGTTCACAGATAAGGCCTTTCTGGTTTGCAGTCTCGCTGCTACTGAACTTACAGTTGTGGGAGGGTTTAGATGGATTGAACACACGTGACCACTTGCCGGTTTTCCACTGTTTTAGTCCTCCTCTTGGGGTCCAGACGTCTCTCACTGACTCCTTGTGTCCTCATAGGAGTGATGATAGGCAGATCCCACCAGCCAGAGATGCCTGGAGTCCTATCTCCCCAGACTCACGGTGCCCAGATGCAAGGAAGCTGTTACTCGGCTGCCATCTTGCTCTGCCTCCTCCCGGACTTGTGTATGTTAAACCAGCCTTGCATCCCTGCAATGAAACCTACTTGATCATGATGTATGACTTTTTTGATGATAAGCTGTAATCTATTGGCTAGGATTTTGTTGAGAATTTTTGCATCTATATTCATGAGTGAGGTTGGTCTGAAATTCTCCTTTTTGTTTGGGTCTTTTCCTGGTTTTGGTATCAGGGCGATGTTTGCTTCGTAGAATGTGTTGGAGAAGATTCCTTCTTCCTCGATTTTTTGGAATAGTTTCTGAAGTACAGGAATAAGCTCTTCCTTGAAGTTTTGATAGAATTCTGGTGTGAAGCCATCTGGACCAGAGCATTTTTTGGTTGGAAGATTTTTTATTGTTTCTTTAATCTCAGTGCTTGAAATTGGTCTGTTCAGAAGCTCTATGTCTCCTGGCTAAGTCTAGGGAGAGGATGTGATTCCAAATATTGATCCATTTCCTTCAATTTGTCAAATTTCTGGGCATAGAGTTTCTGGTAGAATTCAGAGATGATCTCTTGTATCTCTGTGGGATCAGTCGTTATTTCCCCTTTATCATTTCTCATTGAGGTTACTAGAGATTTTACTTTTCTATTTCTAGTTAGTCTGGCCAATGGTTTATCTATTTTATTTATTTTTTTAAAAAAACCAACTCCTTGTTTCATTAATTTTCTGAATGATTCTTTTGTTTTCAATTTCATTGATCCCTGATTTGATTTTGGATATTTCTTTTCTTCTACTGAGTTTAGGCTGAGATCGTTCTTCTTTTTCCAAGTCCACAAGATGCCTTGTGAGTTTGTTGATGCGCTCTGTTTCTGTTTTTCTAATGTAGGCATCTAAAGCGATGAATTTTCCTCTCAAAACTGCTTTTGCAGTATCCCACAGGTTTTGGTAGCTTGTGTTTTCATTGTTGTTATGCTCAAGGAAGTTAATGATTTCCTGTTTTATTTCTTCCTGCACCCATCTGTTATTTAACAGAAGATTGTTTAATTTCCATGCCTTTGTGTGGGGTCGAATGTTTTCGTTAGAGTTGAGTTCTACCTTTAGTGCCTTATGGTCTGATAAGATACAAGGTAAAATTTCAATTCTTTTGATTCTGTTGATAATTGTTTTGTATCCCATGATGTGATCAATTTTGGAGAATGTTCCATGGGGTGATGAGAAGAATGTATATTCTTTATCTTTGGGATGGAGTGTTCTATATGCGTCTATCAAGCACAGTTGTTCTAGGGTCTCATTTAAATCTCTTATATCTTTGTTTAATTTCTGTTTAGAGGATCTGTCCAGCTCTGTAAGAGGAGTATTAAAGTCCCCCGTTATTATGGTATTTTTGGATATCATATTGCTCAGACTGAGTAAGGTCTGTTTCAAGAATCTGGGAGCATTTAAATTGGGTGCATAAATATTTAGAACTGAAACATCTTCTTGTTGTATATTTCCCTTGACCAATGTAAAGTGACCATCTTTGTCTTTTTTGACTTTAGTTGCTTTAAATCCACATGTATCTGAAAATAAGTTTTCAACTCCTCTTTTCTTCTGAATTCCATTTGCCTGAAAAATTGTCTTCCAACCCTTGACTTGGAGTTTTAATTTGTCTTTTGAAACCAGATGTGTTTCTTACAGACGGAAAATGGATGGCTTGTGTTTTTAATCCAGTCAGGCAATCTATGTCTCTTCAGTGGGGGAATTCAAACTATTAACATTTATTCAGATGATTGATAAGTGTGGTAGTATTCTATTCATCTTATTTTGTGAGAGTCCATTGCTTAGTTTTATCTTTTGCATCAGTGTGGAAGTTAGGTTCTGTCCTTTAATTTCTGAGTTCTTACCTTGCTGCTGATCTATTGTGGTGGTCAGTGTGTAGAACAGGTTGAAGTATTTCCTGTAGAGCTTGTCTTGTGGCGAATTTCCTCAATGTTTGTATATCTGTAAATGATTTGATTTCTCCATTAATTTTAAAGCTTAGCTTAGCAGGGTACAGAATTCTGGGCTGGAAATTGTTCTGTTTAAGTAGATTAAAGGTAGATGACTATTGTCTTCTTGCTTGGAAATTTCATTGGAGAAGTCTGCAGTCAGTCTGATGGATTTGCCCCTGTAGGTCAATTGGCACTTACTCCTGGCAGCTTGCAGAATCTTTTCTTTTGTCTTGACTTTGGACAGGTTCATCACAATGTGTTGGAGAAGCTCGGTTAGAGTTGAGGTGACCTGGGGTCCGATATCCCTCTGAAAGCAGTGTGTCAGAATCTTTGTTGATAAATTGGGAAATTTTCTTTTATAATATTCTCTAGTATGGCTTCCATTCCTCTGGGGCATTCTTCTTCCCCTTCTGGGATTCCTATAACTCGTATGTTGGAACGCTTCATAAAGTCCCATAATTCTGACAGTGAACGTTCTGCTTTCTCTCTCTTCTTTTCTGCCTCTTTTACTATCTGAGTTATCTCAAGAACTTTGTCTTCTACCTCTGAAATTCTTTCTTCTGCATGGTCTAACCTGTTGCTGATACTTTCCATTGCATCTTTAAGTTCACTAATTGACTGTTTCAGTTCCTTCAGCTCTGCTATATCCTTTCTATATTCTTCGTATCGTTCATCTCTAATTTGATTCTGTTTTTGGATTTCCTTTTGGTTATTTTCCACTTTATTAGCAATTTCCTTCATTGTTTCCATCATTTCCTTCATTATTTTTATCATGGGTATTCTAATTTCCCTTTCTGTCTTTCCTAACATTTTTTTTATAGGTGGAATCCTGTGTATTAGCTACCTGATGGTCCCTTGGAGGGGTTGTTCTGGACTGGTTCTTCATGTTGCCTGGAGTTTTCTGCAGATTCTTCCTCATGAGTGATTTCTTTTATCTGTTTCCTTGCCCTAATTTCCCTTTCACTTCCTCTTGCTCTTTAAGTTCCCGTGCCTGTGGACTAAGGTTTCAATGAGTCCTTTTGGTAAAGAAGCAGAAGGATGAGAAGGTTGAAGAGCAAGAAGGGATGAAAGAAAGAAGGAAAGAGCAAAAGGAAAATAGAGAAGTGGGGGTAAAAGGAATGTTGACAAAAAGAAGAGAGGCACAGAAAGAAGGAGACAGAGCAATATAGGTATACAGTAGGGTACTTTGACACAACCTTAAGAAAACCCCTACCTCTGGGGGTGCCTGGTTGGATAGGTCCCTTGAGGTCAGCAGCTCTTTGCTAACATGAGCAGGCACAGTTCCCTATCTCCACCGAGTAGAGAGGAAAGACAAAAATGATATAAATCAAACCAAAACAATCAAACAGAAAACTTTACAATATAAAATTGGGTGAAAAAGCAAATAAGAGGGGTAGAAACACTAGCAAAAATGAGGTTCTAGTTACTGAAAAAGGTAGCAATGGGAAATTGTATTTAAACTAGAAAAATTGAGAAAGAAAAAATATGTACGGAAAAGGTTGAAATTAAAAAACAAAACAACAACAACAA
This sequence comes from Nycticebus coucang, assembly GCF_027406575.1. NCBI lineage: Eukaryota > Metazoa > Chordata > Mammalia > Primates > Lorisidae > Nycticebus > Nycticebus coucang. The sequence goes on along the minus strand of NC_069784.1, from coordinate 50,935,929 downwards.
CATCAAAATAAACAAAAAACAAACAAGGAAAAAAAAAAAAACAACCAAAAACAAAGCAGTATATATATCTTGTTGAATATTGTCTGGGCAATAGGTGGTCTTCTAGGGTATGAGATTTTAATCACAATGCTGATACGACTGGAGGCCTCTGCTGATTTCTGAAACCCCACAGGGTAGACACCCTAAATCTCTCTTCAGCTCTCTTAAAAGGTACTTTAGACTTCTAAACTTGCTAAGCAGAAGCTTTCCCAGGAAAGTGCTTGTCGCTGGAATCACTGCTGAAGTGGCTATCCACTTACCCAGTGTGCCAAAACCAGTCTCACTCTGCCCCTGAGGGTTAGGGCTATAAGGCAGCTCAGTCACTAGGTTACCAGCTCCCACCTGATCCTTGCTCTGCAACCCTGAGAGTGGACCTTGCTGGGGCAGTTTTCTCCCAGTGGCTCCCTGCAGCCCACAGCCAAACACTATTAGCTCCGTCTGGCTCAGCGGCTCAGTCTAGTGCCCTAGACAATGCCAAAAGTTCTCTGCTCTCCTGCTCAAGCTCTCCCCAAGGCAGTTCAACTGAGTGCCAAGTCCAAAAACAGGTAAGGCCTTTCTGGTTTGCAGTCTTGCTGCTACTGTACTTATAGCTGTAGGTGGGATTAGGCCAATTGAACACACGCGACCACTTGCCAGTTTTCCACTGTTTTTGTCCACCTGTTAGGGTCCAGAAGTCTCTTGCTGATTCCCTGTATCCTCAAAGGAATGATTATAGGCAGATCCCACCAGCCAGGGATGGCTGGAGTCTTATCTTTCCAGACTTACGGTGCCCAGATGCAAGGAAGCTGTTACTTGGTCGCCATCTTGCTCTCTCAATATATACTATAAATTCAGTTTTCCACTGTTTTTGTCATCCTCTTGGGATCCAGAAGTCTCTTGCTGACTCCTTGTATCCCCAAAGGGATGATTATAGGCAGATCTCACCAGCCAGAGATGCCTGGAGTCTTATCTCCCTGGACTCACGGTGCCCAGTTGCAGGGAAGCTGTTACTTGGCCACCATCTTGCTCTCTGCAGCATGTATTTTCATTGTTGCAAATTGAACATAATTAAAGCATAGTTATTAATCACAAAACAATATGTAATTATATATTGTGAAATATTTATTTCTAATTACAAATAAATGAAATTTTGTCTTGAAACATGGTATAGCATGGGTAACAGTCTTAATATAACAACAATAAACTACATTGCTACATTTTGCGATAGCATGTGTAAAAAGCCAACATCAGTATGAAGGTTGAGATTGCGTCTTTCTCACCAGATCAGAAATTCTCAGGGCAGTCTTTGCAAGAGCACACAACAAAGATCATCTTCCACAATAAGTCTGCTTCTATATTTAGACTTGATAACCAACAACCTGGAAAACCCTGTTTCACAAAGATATGTTGTTGGAAATGGAAGAAGAAGGCGCAATACAGTCTCAGACAGACAGGATATGACTGCAAACACTTGATCCAGAAACACTTTGATTTCTGCAAAGAGAAATCAGTTCTCATTGCATCACTGTTAATCAGTTCAGTGAACTCCTCTTGTGCTGTCTCAGGAACATCTTCAACTTTGACTGTGAATGGGCTTCCGGCAAGTGCAAATGGGCTGTCAGGTAGATTTGGAAAGTATGATGAAACTTCGTCTGCAAGCATTTGCAAGTGTTTTTTCACAGAAATTATCATCATAATCCTCTTGTCTGGTTCAGTGTCATGTTCCTCAGAGAAAGCAGATAAGGTAGGCAACATGTAAATTTTATTTTTATCCTTTTTTTTTTTTTTTTGCCAAAGCTGTAGTTTCATTTGGAATGATTGGGTCTTTTCAGACAACTAGAGGCACGTTGGATTTGGTCCTTGTGGTGATAAATTTAACTCAATCAAGATGGCAAAGATGTCAGCCAAGTAAGCTATTTTCTGCAGTTCACTTTAATCGCTGAAAAGTGCTTTAAACTGTGGTCTTGCTTTCTGATTAAAATATGTTTTGAGTTCATCACAAAGTTCAAAAACATGTTTGAAAACTTTTCCTCTCGACAACCATCTCATTTCAGTGTGAAATAGCAGAGCATTGTTTGGCGCATCCAACTTGTTGCACAGTTGCAAAAACTGTTGACCTTTTAAAGAGCTCGCCTTCACAAAATTGACAGAACTTATGATGCTTTTTATTACTTCTTGAAACTCTTGTGGCGGTGTCTTCATTGCTAATATTTGCCAATGTATCATACAGTGAGTTCCAATGACTTCTGGTGACTCATTCAGTACCAAACATTGAAATGCAGATCAACATCCTAACATAGCTGGAGCACCATCTGTGCAAACACCACAAACCTTTTTCCAAGAAATCTTTCAGAAATGAACCAACTGTGTCAAATACATCACATGTAGTAGTTGTTATTTAAAGAGGTTTGCAAAAAAGAAAATCATCTTTAAAGTTGCCATCATTAACACACCTCACGTAAACCAGTAACTGTGAACAGTTTGCAATGTCTGTAGATTCATCAAGCTGGATACTAAATATTGGAAGTGGAGCAGATTTAATTTCCTGGATTACCTGATCAAGAATATCAGCAGGCATGTCATCTAATCTTCTGTGGACAGTGTCATTAGATAAGGAAATTGCACTCAATTTCATAACAAATTCATCTCTGATCGTAAGTCCAACAATGTCTGGCCGCTGGCAACAGCAAATCCTCAGCAATAGTGTGAGGTTTCACAGGTCTGGCGATTCTGAGTGTCACCAAAAATGAAACTTAAATGGCTGCTACGCCTTATTTGTGGTACTTGCCACCAATGTCGAGTCTGGCTTTCTTGAGTCCATCAGCTTTGCTTCTAAAATAGTTGGTATCCTTGCCGGCAAAGCTCGGATGCTTGCTATCAAAATGGCGTTTTAATTTGTTCGGCTTCATAGATTCAGCTGATAGAACTCCACGACAAATAACACATTGCGGTTTCTCAATTCCTGCTGTAATTGTTGAGGTAAAACCATACCATAAAAAATTCTCACTATATTTTCTTTTCTTAATGTTCTTCTCTACACGATCCATTGTCATGGGATAGTTTGCTAATGAAAATAATATATAACAATACTTTAATAATACAAAAGATGATACATGGCATAGTTCATTCAATACAGCTCATTAAAGTTTCCTATGATTAACCATTCTCTGTGGGTTATTTTTCTTTACATACCCATTACTATCACAAGGGGGAAGTATTCACATCAACCACACCTGAATATAAAAACACTGATCAGCATCTGGATTAAGTTCACATGGTACAGGCATTTTTTTTCCGCAGTAGTTGATGATTTTATAGTACATGATTTTACATTTACTCAGTAATTATAGTTCATGAAGTGTCCTTTTACCTCCAATACTGCTGCTTTCCATACAGTAGCTGCTTTTAGCAGAGTAGCTACTTTCAGCACAGCAGCCACTTTCTACTACATAGTACCTGCTCTCTACACAGCAGCTGCTCTCTACACAGTAGCTGCTCTCCACACATGTGTGACTGGTCTGCATAAATACATTATGGCACCAACCCTGTCACATACGCCCTATCTGTCCGAGGTGTATGTGATGGGGTTGGCACAATGATGTCAACATGCCGGGTACTTGTACTTGGGCATATCTGCATGTGGGGGGACTCGCCTGGAGATGGATGGAGGAGCAGAGTCTCAGTTCCTAAGACCGTTGGAAAAATGTGTATATTTATGTGGATATTAACACATAAATATGTGTTTTCCTATGGTCTTAGGTGACCCCTGTGAAAGAGTCATTCGACCCCCAAGGGGGTCATGACCCGCAGGTTGAGAACTGCTGTTTCACAACCTCTAACTTAAAAAAAGTAAAATAAGAAAGAACAACTTCCCAATTCATTCTATGAGGCCAGTATTGCTCTGATACCAAAACCAAAGACTTCAAGAAATGAAAATTCAAGGCCAATATACTTTATAGAAACAAAATCCTCAACATAATGGCAGAAAACTTTATTTGACAATATATAAAAATAACTATACATCATGACAAAATAAGATTTATCCTAGGACTGCAATGTTGCTTCAAAATATAAAAATCAAGAAACGTAATGCATCACATTAGTAGAATAAAGCCCACGTCATCATCTCAATAAATGTAGAAAAAGCACTTGAGAAAATCTAACAATTTTTCATGTTAAAAACAATTAACAAACTGGGAACAGAGAAGGGAATTTCCTCAAGGTGATAAATGGTATCGATTAAAACCCACAGCTAATACTACATTTAAAGGTAAAAATCTGAAAACTTTTCCTTTAAGATTAGAAACAGGAAAAAAAAAAAAAGATTAGAAACAAGACAGTGATGTCCACTTTAGCCCCTTTATTTATTTATTTATTTTTTAAGTGGACAGGAAGTAGGATTTATTATTGGTAGGTACAAATGACAGGCAGCACACTGTTAAGTCCTCATGAATGCGGGGCCTGCCACTTGTCCAGGGGGCCACCACTGGGAATGTATGTGACCACACAGCCATCTGGGATGAGCCACTTCTCAGCCACCATGTCTTCAAATTCATCTGAGTTAAACTTGGTAAAACCCTATTTCTTGGAAATATGAATCTTCTGGCAGCCAGGGAACTTGAACTAGGCCCTGTGAAGGGCCTTAGTCACATGCTCCTTGTTTTGTAGTTTGGTGTGGATGGACATAAGGATTTGGGCAATGTGAACCTTGGCCATAGTGCCCTGGGGCTTTCCAAAGGCACCACGCATACCTGTCTGGAGCCTAGATTGGAGATATCACAAGGTCTAACACATGAAAATGTATTGGAAAGGAATGTCTCCAATGTCCCTTTGAGCAACCTATACAAGCAACAGGCTGCATACACTACCCAGGAGCCTCCTGTTTGCAGCCATTGCACACCAGGCCCCCATGAGGAAAGGAGCATGGTCAGCTTAATTAGTTGCAGGCACTCTCACCACTTTAAATCAACATTATATTTGAAGTTCTACTCAGGCTAATTAAAGCAAGAGAAAGAAAGGGATCCAAGCTGGAAAGTAAGAAGTAACACTACTTCTATTTGGAGATGACTTCATCTTACATATGGAAAATTCTAAGGAATTTTCAAAAAAAATTAGAATACATGAACTCATCAAAGTTGGAAGATATTAATACATAAAAAGTCAACTGCATTTCTATGCACTAGAAATGAACACTTCAAAATGAAATTGACAGCACAATTCCAATTACAACATCATCAAAATACATATAATATTTAGGAATGCATTTAACAAAAAAGTATACACTAAAAACTACAAAACACTGTTTAAAAAAAGTTTAAAAGACCTAAATAAATGTAAATACATCCCACGTTCATGAATTAGAAGACTTTATAAGCAATTAGGCAATAATTCCCAAATTGATCTACAGATTCATTGCAATCTCTATCAAAATCTCAATTGGCTTTTTTGGGGCAGAGATTAACAAGCTACTCCTAAAATTCATATAGAAATGCATAGAACCCTCTATAACAAAAAAAAATCTTGAAAAGGACAAAGTTGAAAGACTAACTTCTTTATTTCAAAACTCAATGCAAGAAAAATAATAAAGACAGTGATGCTGAAATAAGGACAGACATATAGGTTGATGGGACACAGTAGAGTCCAGAAGCAAACACATGCATGTGTGATCAACTGATCTTTTAAAAGGTGGTAAAGAAGAGTCTTTTCAACAAATGATGTTGTGACTACTAGATATTCACATGCAAAAAAAAAGATGATGGACCCTTAACCTCACAATACATATAAAAATGATCTCAAATGGATTATCAACCCATGAGCCAAACCTGTATATCTCTTAAATAAAACATAGGAATAAAACCTTATGATCTTGGATCCAGTAGTATTTTCTTAGATATGACATCAAAAGCACAAGTTGCAAAAGAAAAAAAAAGATAAAATAGTCTATTTCAAAATTAAACCCCTTTTTCCTTCAAAGGGGGGTTGTTCAAAGGACACAATCAAGAAGGTAAAAAGACACCATACATAATGGGGAAAAATTGCAAATCGTATCAGGTAGTGAAATTGCATTCAGAATATATAAGGAAAATTCTTACAACTCAAAATAACAACAACAAAAACAATTAAAAATGGGCAATGAATTTCAACAGATATTTCTGCAAAGAATATATACAAATAGCCAATAAGTACATGACAAGGTGCTCAACATCATTAGTTGTTAGGGAAATGCAAATCAAACCCCTGATGAAATGTCACTTCATACCCAGTAAAATAGCTATTGTCAAGAAGACAATATTCTAGACAGAATAAAATAAAATTTCAATAAAAGGAAAGAAAATAGTAGTTGCTGATAATGAATATGAAATTTCTTTGGGGGGTAAAAATATATTCACTAATTAGATAGTGATGATCATTGCACAACTCTGTGAATATACTGAAAAAAGTGATGAAAGAAATCACTAAATAGATAAAGAATTATTTCTTCTAGGTAAGAAGATTCAATAGTGTCAAGATGTCCATTCTTCCCAATTTGATCCACACATTCAAAACAACCCCCCCCCAATCACAGCAAATTATTTTGTAGATTTGACAAACTGGTTCTAAAGTTTATATGGAGAGGCAAACGACTCAGAATAGCCAACACAATATTGAAGAACAAAGTTGGAGGACTAACACTGCCTAAGTAAACAAGACAGCATGACACTGGCAAAAGAATAGACCAATGAACAGAATAGAGAATGCAGAAATAGACCCACATAAACATGGTCAACAGACATCTCACCAAAGAAGATATACAAATAACAAATAAGCATATGAAAAGATGCTCAACATCATAAGCCATTAGGGAATTACAATTAAAACACACCCAAGTCCTAGTAAGGATGTGGAGCAATGGGAACTCTCATTCATTATTGATGGCAATGCAAAATAGTACAGCGACTTTGGAAGACATTTAGGCATTGCTTACAATACTAAACATACTTTTACCTTACAATCCAGAAATTATGCTTCTTGATATTACTCAAAAAAAATTGAAAATTCCTACCCACACACAAACCTGCACATTAATTGTTATAGAAACTTTTTTCATAACTGCCAAAATTTAGAAACAAACAAGATGTCTTACAGAACCTGGATGGAAAAATGAACTGTGACACATTCACACAATGGAATGTTGTTCAACCCTATAAAGAAATGAACCGCCAAGCCATGAAAAGACTTAAGTGCATATTACTAAGTGAAAGAAGCCAATCTGAAAAGGCTTCGTATTGTAAGATTCCAACACTATGAAATAGTGTTAGTGTTATGAAATAGGCAAAACTATGGAAACAGTAAAAGATCAGTGGTTGCCAGGGGTTGGAAAGAGGGAAGAATGAATAGAACACAAAGCATTTTTAGAACAGTGTAATTACCCTGAATGACACTATTATTGTGGCTACATATCACTATGTGTTTGTCAAAACCCAATACTCTGGTTTCTCTTCAGATTGTATAAATCTCTCACCTTTTACATTTTTCAAAACCAATAGAGTGTACAACAGCAAGAGTTTACTAATGTAAACTATGGACCTTGTGTGATAATGAGGCGTCATCAATTGTAGCAAATGTACCACTCTGGTAGGGGATTTTGATAGTGGAGGAGACTGGGTGTGTCTTGGGGGGCAAAAGGATACCGGAAATCTCTCTACCATTTGTTCAATTTTGCTGAGAATCTGAAACTGTTCTAAAAAAGGAGTGTCTTTTTTTAAATGTCAATTTCAAGGTCTTGTAGCTTAACCAAACAACATGTTATCAGAACCCAGAGCAATACTTGCAACAATTCAGATGCACATGAATTGTTTCCAAACATTATAGCAGAAACTCAGTGTCATAGAAAAAGAAAGAGAGGGATCTTTTCAGTGTTAGCCTGTCTGGCCTGACAACCATTCTATGCTGGTTATCTGAACCTATGACCTTAAGCACAAGGTTACTTGAGAGAAATGTTTCCCATGAAAAGGTTAATTATGGTACCATGTGTTTGGGTAGGAAGGGGGGAAGTCACACATGCAAGTTGTCTTCTCTTTCGGGAAAGGACCCTTAAGCTCTTGCTATCTTGTTATAAAATTTAGAAATTTATAGATTGGTAGTTTCCATTTCCAGTTGTTAACTATAGTTTAATGAGCTTGTTGGTTTTGACTTCTCACCAGCATAATAGTTGTTAACTATAGTTTAATGAGCTTGTTGGTTTTGACTTCTCACCAGCATAATCAAAGCCTATTAATTTCCATTTCCCCTTTGAATTCCTCTTTTTCTCTCTCACTCAAGGGTTGATTTGGGTGTGGGCCTGTTTAGCACATGATTTTTACACTCTCTTCTGTGTAGACTTATCTAGCCCTTGCCACAGTGACTCAAGCCACTGTCGGGTGTTGTGGAACTACTTAGGCCTACAAAACCTGTCTTATAGTCAAAATTTCATCCTTTATTTTAACTTAAGAATTGTCTTCAGCAAATTTATCAATTGAAACTACTTCTAGTATTTCAAGAGATGTTGGTCTTTTGTTCTACTCAGGGTTTGTTGAATTTATAGAATCTGAAAAGTCCATGTCTTTTGTCTGTTTTAGAGAATTCTTGGTTGTTATCTCCTCAAATATTTATTCTATTCCATTCCCTTTTTCTTGTCTTTCGGGGACTATCATTACACAGGTATTGACCTTGTGACAGTGTCCCACCGTTCTGTTATGTTCTTTCCTTCTTTCTCTCTCGTTCAGTTTGCATGCTTTCTATTGACCTGCCTTCCAGTTCACTAATCCTATCTTCTGTTCTATTCCGACTGCTACTGTTAAGTACATCCAAAGGGTTGTTTCCTGTTATTGTAATTTTTAGTTTTAGAATGGGAGGGGTTCAAGGGTAGGGTTGGGGAGAAAGGGCCATAAAAAGGAGAGGAGGCCAATCCAGGGAGTGGAGTCTAACCTGGAGCCAGCTGACTTTCACAGCTGGTTTCAAGAGGCTTTTATTATCCTGTATCGGTAGGGTTGATATGTGGGAGGTGGGTTTCTAGTCACTCCTTTCTAATCACTCCTACTCACTCGTTCTGCAGAGGGACTAATTTTTGCACTCAGAGCAAATCTAGAAGTTACTCTCTTAATTGGCTGCCCACAGGGGCCAGAGTAAAAGTTAGAGTTCTGTTGTTTCTCAGAGATGCTGGCTTCGAAGCATTCTAGGGGACTGGGCAGGGGGTTTGCTATAATCATAAAGTTTGTTCCTGGACTGCCTTTTCTCAGCTGTACTGAGAAAATGGCTGTACTCTTGTCAGAGCCAGAAGGATTTCTTTTTCACAGAATGTGCATCTGATTTTTTTCATAGATTCCATCTTTTTTATCTTTGTTCATCTTTTCCTGTATTTTCTTAAGCCTATTAATCATGATTATATAAAGCCCCTGCCCCTATCTATTCTAATATTTAGTTTTGTTTCTATTAATATTTTTCTCTTAGTGTTTAATTTGATTTTTAGCATGGATCATAATACTATATTTCATCCTGGACATTATGTGTGAAAAAAATTACCAAGATTCTAGATAATGTTATCTTTAAAGAGTTAAATTCTGGCCTGGCTCAGGGGCTCATGCCTGTAATCCTAGCACTCTGGGAAGGCAAGGCAGATGGATTGCTGGAGCTCAGGAATTAGAGACCAGCCTGAGCAAGACCAAAACTTTATCTCTACTCTCTTCCTAAAAGTAGAAAAACTAAGGCAAGAGATTGCTTGAGCCCAAGAGTGAGCTATGATGATGCCATGGCATTCTAGCCTGGATAACAGAGCAAGACTCTGTCTGAAAAATAAATAAATAAATAAATAGTTAAGTTTTCTTCTGGAAGATAGACAAAAAAATACTAGCAGATCACTTTGATCCTCTAAAGTCTTGACTTTTACCTTTGTTAGATCTGCTCTATGTTAATATTGTATTGCCCTTATTCCAAAGGTAGGGTCTCAACTGAAAGCTCTAGGTATCTCTGTAACTTGTCAAGGCTTGAAGTCTAACTTATTTTGGGTGCCAAAAATCTTTACTTATTTTATTAGACTCTGAATTTCTGTTTTCTGGTGAGTTTGGGGGCATCATTTTTGTGTAACCTGTGTTTGGGGAATTTTGGTCACTATTTTGATGAAAACTTGATAAGCTTCTTCTCTGCAATTCCTCTGTCTTTGGGAGTTGCCCTCAATCCTAGGCACTTTGGTAGCCCTGAACTTTGGCCTTTCACTCCTCAGCCCAGAGACACTTCTGTCTTTTACTTGGCCTTTATTCTTTGCACTTAATGTTGAAAATTCCTTCAAGTTAAATACTCTAGGGGGAACATTGAGTTTGCCTCAAGTGCTATCTTTCTCTCCAGGATCATAAATTTAAGTTCAGACTGCTTTAGTTACTCTTTGATAGCTCCAAAGAGTTATGATACAGATTTAGATAGATAGATACATGCTCCGTTGGGTAGGTAGTTGGAAATGGCTCTCCCAGGGAGGTCAAGGGCAGGACCCCCAGGCCTCCAACTGGTGCCTCTCACCTTAATTTTGTCCCTAGTGATTGCTCACACCTGGGGAAGAGAGACTCTCCTACCAATCTACCAATCAGAAATTAGCATGCTAACTGCATAAGAATGTAGAAGACGCTTTAGCCTAACAACAGGTGCAATGAAGTCTTGAAGGTGACCTAGAACAGCCTTAAGACTCATTATCATGTGGCCCAACCGTCCTGTGCCTATGGGCTCTCAGAGAGTCTCATGGGAGGTCCACATGTGCAATAAGACTGGTTCCATGGTGACTTATGAATCATGAGGAAGACCTAATTCAGGAAGTATGAAGAGAAGAAACGGCCATGACCTTTGCCACTTTGCCTTTTCTTTGTCGTGACAATGAGGACCTGTTCTCTGTCTATGGTGAACATATTTTGCTCTATAAGCCTATACCTTCCTCTTACTCTATCAACCTATCTTTCTCTTTTTCAGTAAACTTTATTTCATGCCTGCCTTACTTTGTGATGTCTGGTCATTTTTCGACCAAGAGCACTCCAAGAACTGAGGGCCAGGCAGCTGCCTGAAACACTGACATTTTGAGAGGTGGGCGGCTGCCTTGATGCCCAACATTGTAGATTTCCAAGAAGCAGCTGGTACCCCTCAAAGTTGTGCATATAAACCTTTCTTTTCTTGCTAAAATTTTACTCATTCTTTTCAATTATTTTAGCAACTATCTTGAGCCACCACTGCCCTGCTCTAACACTCCCAGACTTATGATGGAGTTATGTATTGACAAAACCATTGTAAGTTGAAAATATTGTGAGTCAAAATATGCATTTAATAAACCAAACCTATTAAACATTATAACTTAGTGTAGCCTACCTTAAATGTGCATTTAATAAACCAAACCTATTAAACATTATAACTTAGTGTAGCCTACCTTAAATGTGCACTTAATGTTGAAAGTCTACACATTAGACTACAGTTGGGCAAAATCATCTAATGCAAAGCCTATATTAACTAGTGTTGACTATGTGATTTACTGAACACTGCACTGAAAGTGAAAAATAGAATGGCTGTATGGATACTCAAAGTACAGTTTTTACTGAATGTGTTTCTTTAAAACTTTATTAAAATTATTGTTTCAGGTTAATTTGAAGGGACAAAGAATTAGTTACAATGTTTGCATTTGTTAGGTAGGGTCCCTCTTATAATTGTGTCTCACCCCCAAGAGGTGTGCCCAGTAAATGGAAGCACAAGCTCTCCCCTCTCCCTGCTCCCTTATTCCCCATCCCCTACTTCAAATTGATTTCAGTTTTTCTCTAAAGTGAGAAAAGGTTCATCTACTGGCTTCAAATTAATATTTAGTACATTGAATTGTTGTTGAATGTGTATCCCTTCTGCACCAGAGTAAAGCTGAAAAATTTTAAATCAAACTATTGTAAGTTGGGGAATACTTGTGTGTGTGTGTGTGGATACAGATACGTGTATCTATCTGTATATATATATATAGATAGATACACATATATATAGTCATCCATTGATTAATGATAGGGATATATTCTATAAGGGAGAAATGCGTCATTATGTGTACATTATGAGTACACTCTGGTACTCACACAAACCTAGATGGTATAGCCTATTATACCTACCCCTAGGCTATGTGATATAGCCTATTTCTACTAGGCTACAAATGTGGACAGCATGTTACCACACTAAATACTGTAGGCAATTATAACACAATGGTAATTACTGTGTATCTAAACATAGAAAAGGTACAGTAAAAATGTATTCTTATAATCATAAGGGACCACCAGTCATATATGCAGTCCATTATTGATCGTAATGTTATGCAGCGCATGAGTATATATATATACTTATACAAATATATAAACTCATAAATATTTATGATTTTTTTTCTCTCCTCCTCCCCCCTACAATGGAGAGCTAGTTTGATACACATGATTCCATCTTGACTGGAGCTGTGAGTCTCAGTACTTTTTAGGGTTGGAGTCTGTAGTAATTTTAGTCCACTATTTATCTGCCTCTAGAGACAGTATATTCTCTTTACATTTTGGAGCTCAATTCCTTCTAATATGTGTATTAGATAAAATCTACCACCTGTCTGTGGGCAAAACCAAAGTCTGGGTCTTTGTAATCTAAGGCCATGATGATCACAACTTAAATAATTTATAAATCTAGAGTAATGGAAGGAGGAGTCCCCTTCAGCCTGGGTGTGGACAAGCCACACAAATCTAAGAGTTTATCTCTACCACACGAGGCAATGGTATATAGTTGCGCAGGCTTTGGGGGTGCCATTTGTACAGGTTAAGTAGAATGGTACTCTTTGGAGTTGTGGACATGATGCCACAGTTCTTTTAGGTCTTAGAACTAAATTCCTTGGGTGGGGGGAACTACTCAGGGCAACTGACCTGGCATTGTCCACTTATGCTTGACATAAAAGTCACCAGGACACCTAGGAGACCAGCTTCAGGTAAGCAATAGGATTCAAAGCCTGAGTGCAGAAAATCTGGAGGTAAAGAATGATGGGAAGTCAGAAAGCATAGGTATCAGATGAATATAGTGTATTTAAGCAAATTGGATATGAAGAGAAGTCATAGATATATTATAGTTTGTAGGGAAGGACTCTGTTTTGGTGGTGAAGAGATTTATGCACGTTTAAGGGCTGAGGATGAAGCTAATAGAGAGAGGTAGAAGATACAAAAACAAGATGAGATAATTAAGAATTCCCTAGGAGAAGCGATAAGAGAAAGCGCCCAGACAAGATAGATTGGGAAAAGATAAGGGGAAGAAAAAGATACAGATTAAGTAGGAGGTTTGAAAGAAAGAATGATGAGATACTTGAAAATTTCATCTTCCGAAAGGTGCTGGAATTGTGATGGGAAAGACCACTTAAAGATAGAGTAAGATGAGGAATTAATTACTGGATGTGATAAATAAGTGAGAGAAGTAACTCTCTGACAACTTCCAAGTTGGGGGCGTGGGTAGCTGGGTGAATGATAGTGCTGAGGTTAAAAACAAAGAACTAGTGTTTGCACTAACAGCCCATATACTAAAATTGGAATGATACAGAGAAGATCAGCATGGTCTCGTGAAAGTAGGACACACCAGTTCGTGAAGCATTCCATATTTTTATGGAATAGAATAGAAAACCCAGAGATGAAATCAGCCTCATATCATCATCTGATCTTCAACAAATCAAACAAAAATATACACTGGAGAAAAGAATCCTTATTTAATAAATGGTGCTGGGAGAACTTGTTATCCACGTGCAAAAGACTGAAACTGGAACTGCACCTCTCACCAGGTACAAAAATTGACTCACGATAGATAAAAGATTTAAATCTAAGACATGAAACAATAAAAATTCTAGAAGAAAGTGTGGGAGAAACACTTGAGGATATTGGGTGGGGGAGGGAGATTTTATGAAGAAGACCTCATTGGCAATTGTAGCAACCACTAAAATAAATAAGTGGGACATGATTGAGCTAAAAAGCTTCCACACAGCTAAGGACACAACAATTAAAGTAAATAGACAACCTTCAGAATGGGAGAAAATATTTGCATGTTACGAATCTGATAAAAGGCTAATAAAACAGAATCTACAGAGAAATCAAACTAATCATCAAGAAAAGAACAAAAATTTATCATTGGGCATGATATATGAACAGAACCTTTTCCCAAGAAGACAGATGAATGGCAAACAAATACATGAAAAAATGCTCATCATCTCTACTCATCAGAGAAATGAAAAAAACACTCATCATCCCTAATCATCAGAGAAATGAAAAAATGCTCATCATCCCTAATCATCAGAGAAATACCACCTTGAGATATCACCTGACCACACTGAGAATGGCCCACATCACAGGTCCCAAAGTTGCAATGCTGGTGAGCATATGGAGAGAAGGGAACACTTCTACACTGCAGGTGGGATTGCAAACTAAGACAGCCTTTTTGGAAAGAAGTATGGAAAATATTCAAAGAACTAAAAGTCGACCTTTCATTCGATCCCACAGTCTCATTACTAGGCATCTACACAGAAGAAAAACAATCATTTTATCATTAGGACATTCGCACTAGAATGTTTATGGCAGCTTGATTCGCAATCGCTAAGTTAGTACCCATCAACACGTGAATGGTTTAATAAACTGTGGTATATATGTACCATGGAGTACTATTCAGCCATCAGGAAGATGGGGACTTCACATCTTTTGTATTTACCTAGATGTATTTTGAGAACATTCTCCTAAGTATCACAAGAATGGAAAAGCAAGTATCCAATGTACTCAATAGTAAAATGAAACCACTAGGTGAACAACTACACACCAGTATGAAAGAAAAATACAACCACATTCAAGTGGGGGGTTTAGGGTGAGGGAGGATGTTTAGGGTGTTACCACCTAACCGCTCAGAGCAGGGGGAACTTGGCACACCTGCGGGTGAAGGGCTCAGCTACAACTTGGACGTTAGCTAACAAACGCTAACAACGTAACCTCTTTGTACCCTTATATCAATCTGAAATTTAAAAAGAACAAAGGACTACAATGAGTGAGGATGAATTTAGTTTTGCTCACATTTGATCAACAATAATGGCCACTGCCTCTACATCTTGGAATCTACAGTACCCAACTGTAGATTAAGCTACAAAGATAAAGCTCACTTTATCCCTGCCTCGTGCTGTGCAGAGGTGAGCGGAAGCCTTCTGCTTGGCTGGGTGGAGGACTAGTCTCTCTGGACTAGTAGGACACAGGTAGGACACGAGAAATGGGTTTTCAGAATGAACATGTAGTGGAAAATTTATTTGACTTATTTGATTTACTTGAACTTAAAAAAAAAGATGAAAATACTCTCTTGACTTGATGGTGGATACTTCTGAGAAGATAATAATAGAGGAGAAAACTGGGTAAACTAAAAAAGTATGACTGCTTTGAGGGGAGAAGGAAGATGAATCCGGGGAAAATATCGAGAGCGTAAGAAAGGGGGGAGGGTCTTTGAGGTTAGAAATTTGGGGAGGTGACATTGGCGCAGTCAGAAGGAAAAAACAGTAGGGTCTGGGAATGGGGAGATCCCCAGGTCCAGGTGGTGGGTGGGGAGAGAACCGAGGGGCGAAAGAGATGAGGAGCTTTCGTGGTCGGCGTTTGCTGTGTACCGAGGTGCTCAGGGCGGAGCAGCCCCGGAGGAGGCCGGTCTGCCCAGACACCGGGGTCGCGACCCCTAACGCCTCATCCCCGTTGTCGCAAGAAGGAAACAGGCATGACACGGATTAGAAGTACAAGCTTGCAAGAGGCGGGCTAACCTTAAGTGCAGGTAAGCCCCGAGCAACCTCCGCAGTGGCTATTTATCTAGACAGTACGTGACAGGTGAAGGGAGTATTAGACAATGACTGCGCGCTTAAGGGTTGCCAGGGGCTGGGCTCTCTCTCCTGGACTCCAGAGGACGGTTAAGCTTTAACACCTGCGGATGAGTTGCCCGAGGGTCCGCCCCCAAGCTGCAGATCATCTCGCTAAAGAGGCGGTCAGGCTCTCCACGTCCTCTACACACCAGCACAGCCTAGCTGGCGGGGAGGCTGGTTCAGGCCCCAGGTTGCACCCGAGCATCCAGGGAAGCTTGTAGGAAAACCAAGCAGGGATCGTACTTAGCACTCAGTGGCCAGGCCCAAGAAAGCCATGAAGAGGACCGACAGCGGGTCCTGCTGCCGCCGCCGCGGCGGATGCGACTCCGGCTGCTGCTGTGGCGCATCCCGCCGGGCTCACCGCGCGCCCTACTGGTCCGGGGACCGAGCGCGGGCCCCACAGTTCCCACCGCTGCCCCGGGGCCGGGATCGAAGGCGCCCAGAACCGGCCTGGAGCTGGGTGGTGGCGGCGGAGGAGGAGGGAGCAGCCTCGGTGGCCGCACCCTGGGTGAGGTAAGAGCACCGACAGCTCCTGTCGCCCGAGCCCAGGAGGCTGCTGACCGGGCTGGGAGTGGCGATGCGCTGGGCAGTAGAGCAGCGCAGTAGAGCAGCGCCCAGGGATGGGTCCCCGCGACTGTAGACCCGGACCCCTGGGAGGGGTTGGCGCCGAGTGACAATTGCTGGAAGAAGGATGGAGGCAAAGGGAGGTGAGGGGGCCGTAGCGGGAGTGGGAGGAGGACGACAGCGGCCAGTTGCCTAGAAAATGAAGGCGTGTTCCTAGATGGTACAGGACTAAAGCTTGGTCTCATCCCAAGGTCTTCGCTTGCCGTGTAGACTTGTGCCATGTGCGTGGAGGGGAGGCGGAAGGCTGAGCCTGTGGGGTTGAGCCGGCAGAGAGATGAACACAGGACTCAGAAGGCCGTGGCAGGATGAAACATTGGGAATAGTCCTGGAAGATTGACAGGCTCGGGAGAGGCGCGCTGTACTTCTCTGACGTCTCTTCTTTTCTAGATGTTTATCTTAGATACACACAGGGTGGGTTAGTGGTGATTCCTCCGTCCCTGCAGAGCCGGAGCCTTGCCTGCTGGCTGGACCAGGCCGCGCAGGACAAGCTCCGCCGAAACTGTTTTTTCTTTGCTTTGGCCTGGATACGGCACAATTTTCTTCACGTAGCAGCAGCAAGATGAAAATCTGTCACACATAAAATTTTATGGAGAAAACTCAGATGGTGCTTCAGACCTTTATGAAATAAGTGTGTCCTTACCAGAGTGTTTTTACCCTTTTATTTCATGGAAAGGGGGGACTCGTGAATCAAACCACAAGGCCGCAGAGATTTCAAGCTGCCGTTAACCAACCTGGGTCTTAAAAGTTACTCTATTTCTCTAGACTTCAGTTTCTATGCATAAAACTGAAATTAGTATCAAATGAATACTAATTATAGAACTAAATAGTCATTGGATTTGTATTCGGTATTCAGGTTTGTGTTTGTGAAGTTCACAGAGAAGGTTTTGCTTAGTCACAGCCACTTAATTGAATTTTTTTGTCCACTGTTTATACCAGAAAAAAAGTCAAAGATACTCAGTTCACAGTGCCTAATCACATTTCTATTAAGAAATCTATAATAAGTTACTGCTTTTAGGAAGGAATAAGGCAAGAAGTATTCATTATTTGATTTCTTTATACAGTGACATTTTATCACTTTATAAAATTACTTTTTTCCATTTTTGGGGATTCATTGAGGGTACAAGATGTGTCACACACTGAGACCCCACCCCTTCCCTCCTCCTCTCTCTCTCTCTGTTCTCCCCTTTCCCCAAGGTGTCCTTGTCATTTATTGTCCTCATATCAAAATTGAATGCATAGAATTCATGCTTCTCCATTCTTGTGATGCTTTACTAAGAATAATGTCTTCCACTTCCATCCAGGTTAATACGAAGGATGTAAAGTCTCCATTTTTTTAATGGCTGAATAGCATTTCATGGTGTACATATACCATAGCTTGTTAATCCATTCCTGGGTTGGTGGATTTCCACATTTTAGCGATTGTAAATTGAGCTGTGATAAACAGTCTAGTGCAAGGGTCCTTATGATAAAAGGGTTTTTTCCCTTCTGGATAGATGCCCAGTAATGGGAATGCAGTATCAAACAGGAGGTCTAGGTTGAGTTCTTTGAGGTTTCTCCATACTTCCTTCCAAAAAGGTTATATTAGTTTGCAGTCCCATCAGCAGTGTAAAAGTGTTTCCTTCTCTCCACATCCATGCCAGCATCTGCAGTTTTGAGATTTTGTGATGTGGGCCATTCTCTCTGGGGTTAGATGATATCTCAGGATGTGGTTTGATTTGCATTTCTCTAATACTTAAGGATGATGAGCATTTCTTCATATGTTTGCTAACTATTCCTCTGTCTTCTTGAGAGAAGGTTCTGTTCATTTCTCTTCCCATTGATATGGGATTGTTGGCTTTTTTCATGTGGATTAATTTGAATTCTTTATAGATCCTAGTTATTAAGATTTGTCTGATTCAAAATATGCAAATATCCTTTCCCATTGTGTAGGTTGTCTATTTCCTTTGGTGTTGTCTCCTTAGCTGTACAAAAGCTTTTCAGTTTAATTAAGTCCCATTTGTTTATTTTGGTTGTTATTGCAATTGCCACGGCAGTCTTCTTCATGAAGTCTTTCCCCAGGCCAATATCTTCCAGTATTTTTCCTATGCTTTCTTTGAGGATTTTTATCATTTCATGTCTTAAATTTAAGTCCTTTATCCATCTTGAATCAATGTTTTGTGAGTGAGGAAAGGTGTGGGTCCAGTTTCAATCTTTTACATGTGGATATCCAGTTCTCCCAGCACCATTAATTGAATAGGGAGTTTTCCCCTCAAGGTATGTTCTTGTTTGGTTTATCAAAGATTAGGTGGTTGTAAGATGTTAGTTTCATTTCCTGGTTTTCTATTCGATTCCAAATGTCTATGTCTCTATTTTTCTGCCAGTACCATGCTGTCTTGACCACTATGGCTTTGTAATACAGCCTAAAATCTGGTATGGTGATGCCCCCAGCTTTATTTTTATTACCAAGAACTGCCTTAGCTATACAGGTTTTTTTTCTGGTTCCATACAAAATTCAGAACCGTTTTTTCTAAGTCTTGAAAGTACAATGTTGGTATTTTGATAGGAATGGCATTGAATAGGTAGATTGCTTTGGGAAGTATAGACATTTTAACAATGTTGAATCTTCCCAGCCATGAGCATGGTGTGTTCTTCCATTTGTTAATATCCTCTGCTATTTTCTTTGTTAGGGTTTCATAATTTTCTTTATAGAGGTCCTTCACTTCTTTTGTTAGTTATATTCCTAGGTATGTCATTTTCTTTGAAACTATGGTGAAAGGAGTTGTGTCCTTAATTAGCCTCTCATCTTGACTGTTACTGGCGTATACAAAGGCTACTGACTTGTGGACATTGATTTTATATCCTGAGACATTACTGTATTTTCTGATGACTTCCAGGAGTCTTATGGTTGAGTCTTTGGGGTTCTCTACATATAAGATCATGTCATCAGCAATGAGGGAGAGTTTGACCTCCTCTGTTCCTATTTGGATGTGCTTTATTTCCTTGTCTTGCCTAATTGTATTGGCTAGAACTTTCAGCACTATGTTGAATAGTAATGGCGACAGAGGACAACCTTGTTTGGTTCCAGTTCTAAGTGGAAAAGCTTTCAGTTTTACTCCATTCAGTAAGATATTAGCTGTGGGTTTGTCATAGATAGCTTTGATCAGTTTAAGAAATGTGTCACCTATGCCTATACTCCTCAGTGTTCTAATTAGAGAAGGATGCTGGATTTTATCAAATGCTTTTTCTGTATCTATTGAGAGGATCATATAGTCTTTGTTTTTGCTTCTGTTGATATGGTGAATAATATTTATGGACTTGTGTATATTAAATCAGCCTTGCATCCCTGGGAAGAAACCTACTTGATCATGATGTATGACTTTTTTGATGATAAGCTGTCATCTATTGGCTAGGATTTTGTTGAGAATTTTTGCATCTATATTCATTAGTGAAATTGGTTTGATGTTCTCCTTTTTAGTTGTGTCTTTTCTTGGTTTTGGTATCAGGGTGATGTTTGCTTTTTAGAACATGTTGGGGAAGATCCCTTCCTCCTCAATTTTTTGGAATAATTTCTGCAGTATGGGAAGGTTTGATAGAATTCTGGTGTGAAGTCTCTGGGAGGCTTAGGTGGGTGGATTGCTTGAGCTCATGAATTTGAGACTAGCAAGAGCAAAACCCCATCTCTATAAAAATAGAAAAATTAGCCAGGCATTGTGGCAGGTGCCTGTAGTCCCAGCTACTTAGGAGGCTGAGGCAGGAGGATTGCTTGAGTCAAGAGTTTGAGGTTGCTGTGAGCTATGATAATGCCACAGCATTCTACCCAGGGTGACAATGTGAGACTCTGTCTCAAAAAAAAAAAAAGCAAAATTTTAAATAGAACATGATTCCTTATCATAGAAGTATGATTTTTCTCACTGTATTTAGTAACAAAAAATTTGTAAGATTAGAAATTGATTCTCTAAATTGTGATTAAATTGTAGAAATAGATACAAATGTTCATGTTTTTTTTTATTAAATCATAAACACATAGATCATGTGTACATTAATGCATTTATGGGGCACAATCGTTCATGATTTTCTTAAGTTATTCATCTGACAAACTGTATCTACATTTGTATTGAAATGTTTTTAAACATTTTAGGAATTCTCAAAACCGTTTGAGGAAATTCACTGAAATTAGTGCTACTCTGATCTTCATTTGAAAACTCAGTCTTCCATGCTCACTTTGGCAGTATATATACTAACATAGGAATGATATAGAAATTAGCATGGCTCCCGCACAATGACACACAAATTTGTGAAGCATTCCGTATTTTTTAGACCTTTCATTTGATCTCACAATCCTATTACTAGGTATCAACCCAGAAGAAAAATATCATTTTATCATAAGCACATTTGCACAAGAATGTTTATAGCAGCTCAACTCACAATTGCAAAGATGTGGAAACAAACCCAGTGCCCGTCACCCTGTGAACGGATTAATAAACGGTGGTGTGTGTATGTATATATAGTGTTCAGCCATAAAGAAACATGGAAACTTTACATCTTTTTTATTTACCTGGATGGATTTGGAGAACATTCTCTTAAGTATAGTTTCTCAAGAATGGAAAAATAAGCATCCCATGTATTCAAAACTGTGTTGAAACTAGTAGATCAACAACTGCAGGCCCACACAAGAGAAAAATACAATTAAATTCAAGAAGGGGGGAGGCGGGAGGGAGGAAAGGGTTTAGTACATTCCCACCTAATAAGCACAATCCAGGGGTATATGGTCACTCCCTGGGTGAAGGTCTAAACTGCAATTTGGACTTTACCTTACAAATGCAAACAACATAACCTAACCACATGTACCCTTGTATTAATCTCAAGTTAAAAAAATAAATTATTGGTAAAATAAAAAACAAAAAATCAATGATCCAGGAATGTATAGCATACTTTTAGAAACATAACTACATTAAAAATATGGCTACATTAGCTAGAGCAGTTCTCAATCTTCCTAATGCCACGATGTATTTTCATTGCTACAAAAGGATTGAGACCCACAGGTTGAGAACCGCTGAGCTAGAGGCTAAGTGAGTCTATAGTGCTAGAGGCTTGTACTTGGAAAGTGGTATTTTTGGTATAATTTCTAATTCCCAATCAACTAAAAAAAAATAAGAAAGTATCTCAGCACATTATCCAAATTCAATTTAATTTATCACTTCTCGGTCTTTTGGCTAAGATCAAGTATAGTATCCAAATTCAATTTAATTTAGTGTTACTTATTGAGCAGTGATGGTGGGGGCCAGTCCAAAACCGGCTAAAAACTACCCTCTGGTAGCTCAGACTCTACAGTTCCAAACTATGCTCATGTGACTACAATATGGAATAAGATGAACTGTGAGAATAAAAAATAAATAAATAAATCTCTCCAGGAAAGCAGACTGACTATGCCCTAAGAAGTTATACAAGTGGCATTAACTTGGAGAATATGTCAAAATCTGGTCTTTAACCTGTTGAGTCTGTTTCTTAAATTGACAAATCTACAGAATACTGTATAAGCCCAGAATTATAAATTACTCATTCATAATGAAAATTTTAACATCTTAGGAGACTAGACACTTGTTGGTTATTCCAGTGAGGTCTATCTTGGCACACTTGCCACATTTAGGAGACAAATTACAACCAAAGTTTATTTGGGAAACTTGAATTTAATCAGTAGATCTAAATTTAAAAAAATTTTATTGATTCTAATTATCAAGAGATACAAATGAATTCCTTTCTCCCTGGCCAATGAATATCCTTTGATGATTCACCTCCTTTTCTTATGCAAAACATTTTTTTCTATTTCTGATCTGCTAATATTTTTTATCAGGTTATGGTCTGTTTGGTTTGGGGGTCCTTATGTCTCTTTCAGGTGTCTGCACATTTCTTCCCTGAATCAGTTGGTCTTCATTGTAAAGTTTATATTCCAAATGGCCAGCTTATTTTCCTTTAGTAAAATTCATGATAGGAAAAGTGAAGTGGGCCTTAGAGACCTTATTACAACCCATATATGCTGGTGATATGGACCAGGTCATTACAGCACCTGTATATGGTGCTAAGATGATTGATTAGAGAGGACTTTGTCCAGAAAGTGAATTTTTGTCTGGATTGACAACATAACAAAGCTAAATTGAGTGGGAAGGAAATTTTAGCAGAGGGACACAAGCAGATTTTCTCTGAGCATTTAATTCAAATATATAACTATTTAAAAAAGAGAAATTAGGTGAAGTGTCAGATGATACCATCTGCCTAGCAGGTGGCACATTCTGTTTAGGTGGATATCCTGGAACCTGCAGAAAACAGTCAGTGGAGAAGTTTAGTAAGTTTCTAACAATAAACTTGAACTACTATAGGTGCCTTGTGTCTACCTAGCCATCTCTTTGTTGTTGTTTTACAGGTTCAGGAGATGTAATTGGTATATAATAAACTGGGTAAATTTAAAGTGCATAATTTGAAAACTTTTAACACACACTCGCATGCATGCATAGGGTGCCAAAATTGTATTTTAAGAAAGGAAAATTTGGTGTTAAGATAGTGATACTCAAATCACATCTGGCTTCTGCAATTATAAGAGATGCAATATACAATATATAAGATAGCAAAGATCATTAGTATATAGTGAGTATTACAACTTTAATACAGTTTTTCCTTTCTTAAAATATGTATACATTTTTTGGCACCCTCTGTGTATATCACCATAATCAAGATGATGAATTTATCCATCATCCCCCTCCCCAATTTCCCTCTGCCCTTTTAGAATTCTCCCTTCCTGTCCCACTAATCTGTAGACAACCACTGGTCGTCTTTGTCACTATCCGATAGTGTGTGTCTTCTAGAATTTCATATTGTTGAAATCGAATGTACTCTGTTGCCCCGGCCCATGGGGAATTCAATGGGGACCTGGGAAACAAAAGGGTCAGTCGAATGAGGGGACAAGAGACACGAAAGAATGAGAGCAAGTCAAGAGTCTGATCAAGCTCCATCGAGTTTATTTTTCAGCTGGACTTATAAGCATTCAAATGAGGAAGTAACTAAGGGCTATTCCTAGCAGGGCGGGGAGGAGGCTAGTTTCTGGAGAATTACTAGGAGAAGGTCCCTAAGGTGGGGGGTGTATTTCTGAAGAGATACACAAGCGGAAAGTACCGTTGCTGTTATGGTTGAATTCCTGAGAGTAGTTTGCTCGTAAAACCGCAAATCAAGCAGGCTTAGCAAGGGGCATTTTTGGGAGATGTTTTGGCTCCCGGCACTCTGTGTCTGCTTCTTTCCCTCAGCATAATTACTTTGAAATTTGTTGTGCTATTGTGAATATCAATAGTTCATTTTCTTTTGGTCCTGAGTAGTAGTTCATTGTATGGATGTGGCAGGCTTTAATGCATTCACTAATTGTTGAGTTGTTTTCAGTTTTAGGGCTATTCAAAATAAGGTTGCTATGAACATTTGTGAGCATATCTTTGTACATATGCTTTCATTTCTCTTGGGTAAATTTCCAGGAGTATAACATTGGGCATACTTTTTAAGAAAGTGCCAAATTGTTTTCTAAAGGGGTTTTACCTTTTATGTTCCCATTAGCAATGTATGAAGGTTTTCATTTCTTCACATCCTTTCCAATTCTCGTTACTGTCTTTTTGTTAGTTTTTTATTTTTTTTTTACAGTTTCTTATAACTTTTATTTATTTATTTTTGTTGTTGCAGTTTTGGCCAGGGCTGGACTTGAACCCGCCACCCCCAGTATATGGGGCTGGCACCCTACTCCTTGAGCCACAGGTGCCGCCCGTTACTGTCTTTTTTTAATACAGTCATTCTAGTGACTATGAAATAGCATTTTTATTGGCTTTGATTTAGTCATTTCATCATTAGTCATTTCCCTAATGACTAATGATGAACATTTTTTTCTTGTTTGATTATTGTCCATATATTTTTGGTGAAGTGTCAGTTGCTCATTTTTTATTGAGTTGTTTGCTTTTTTATTGTTACATTTGGGGTACTTTATTCTAAATACAAGTTTTTATTATGTATGTACTTTGCAAATATTTTCTCCTAATCTGTAGATAGTCTTTTCATTTTAGCAATAGAGTCTTTTGAAGACCAGAAATTTAAAATTTCACTGCAGTGAATACACATGATCAAATTTTTCTTTTATGGGTTTTGTTTTGATGTCACATCTAAGAAATCACGGCTTAATCCAAGATTGCAGAAATATTCTATTTTTTCTAGAAGTTTTGTAGTTTTACATTTTTAGGCCAATGATCCATTTTGAATTAACTTTTGCACATTGTGCAAGTTATTGATCAAGATTTGTTTATTTATTTGCACACGCATGTCTAGTTATTCCAAAACTGTTTGTTGAGAACACTGTCCTTTTTCTGTTTAATTGCCTTGGCACCTTTGCTGAAATTGAATGACCATATATATATTTTGTGTCTACATCTGTATTTTCTATTCTGTGCCACTGATTTGTTTTCCTTCAGACCAATATCATACTGACTTGTGGATTTATAAGTCTTAAAACCACGTAGTCAAGTCCTCTAACTTTGCCCTTATTTAAAATTGTATTCATTGTGCTAGGTTCTTTGTGTTTACACATACATTTTAGAGTTCACTTGTAAATGTAGACAAAAAGCCTGCTGGGTATTTGAATGGAGTTGCACTGAGTATGCAGATCAATTTGTAGAGAATTGATAGCTTAAAAATATTGGGTCTTCTGATTCATCAGCATGGTATATCATCCCATTTATTTAGGTTATATGATTCACAACTAGGGATAATTGTGCATCACAAGGAACATTTGGCAGTATCTAGACACATTTTTTATTACAATAATTGTAGTTCAGGTTGAGCGTGATATTAGCATATAGTAACTAAAGGTCAGAGATACTTGTAAACATTCTACAATGCACAGAACAATTCCCATGACAAAGAATTATCCAACTCAAACATCAATAGTATTAGGGTTGAAAAAGCCTCATTTAGTTCTTTTTAAATTTCTCTTAGGACAATTTTATGTTTTTGGTGAAAATCTGCACATCTTATAACATACTTACCCCTAAATTCTTCATATTTTAAATAGTTTTGTCTTTAAAATTTTAATTCTGATTATTCATTGCTAGTTTATATTGATTTGTATATTTAATCATGTGCCTTATGGCCTTCCTACATTGACTAATTCTAGTAGCTTTTTCCCTAGTTTCCACACAATTTTCTGCATGATAATTATGTCATCTACAAAGCACACATGCACAATTTTCTTTCTTTCTTTCCAATCTGTGTGTCCTATTAAATTTTCTTGCTTTATTGCTTTGGCTAGAACCTCTAGTACAATGAGAAATAGAAACTATGGGGACAAACATCTTTGCTTTGTTCTCAATCCTAGGAGTAAAGCATTCAGTTTTTTACCATTAAGTTTGATTTTACCTGTAGATTTTTTATAGACATCTTTATTAGGTTGAGGAAATTTTCATTTCTTAATTTTCCAAGACTTGTCATTAGAAATGGATGTTTAATTTTGCATCCATCGAGAAGGCGTATGCTGGTTTTCTTTTTCTTCTGTTAATATGTTGAATTACATTGATTGATTTAAGAATGTTAAAATTGTTTTAATAAGTTTTAAGGAAAAATCCCACTTAGTCATGGCATATTCTTTTGTATTATTGATAATTAGATTGCTATAATTTTGTCATGATTTTTTGCATCTGTGTTCATGAGGGATATTAGTTTGTACTCTGTACTTGTAATGTCTTTGTTTGAATTTAGTATGAAGGTAATGGTGGCCCCACAAAATGAATTTGGAAGTATCCCTCCTCTTAAATTTTTAAAAATAGTTTATATAGAATTGGCATTATTTCATTCTTAGGTATCTCTTAAATGTTAATAGTAATGGATTTTATTTAATTTTACTTTATTTTTTGAGACAGGGACTTTTGCCTAAGCCAGAGAGCAATGGCTTCATCATAGCTTCCTGCAACCTGAAACTCCTGAGTTCAAGCCATTCTCCCACCTCAGCCTCCTGAAAAGCTAGGACTACAGGTGTGCACCACCATGCCTGGATGATTTGTCTAACCCTGAATATTGATCTGACAGAATTCCAGACCAACCTGGTACTATCCTCATATCCGCTTTCCTTTGGCCACTTGAAAAAAATGTGCTGTCTGTCATTGTTGAGTGGTATGTTGTATAAAGATCAGTCAGATCAACTTGGTTCATTCAAGTTTTCTACATCCTTATTGATTTTGTGTATAGTTGCTTTTTTAAATCAATTATTGAGAGAGGGGTATTGAAATATATTAATATGGATTTTGGATTTTTTATTTCTCTTTGCTTCATGTATTCAGCAGCACTGTTACTAGGGACATAAATAGTAGGCTTCTTGTAACCCCTTGATAAATTTACTTCTTTATTTTTACAAAATTCCTTCTCTATCCTTAGTACAATTCTTTTCTTTGACTTCTATTTTGTCTAATATTAATATAGCCACTCCACCTGTCTTTTGATTAGTGTTAGCATGGTGCTTTGGGGATTCCCAGACTATTCCCAGGGTCAGTGATTCCAGAAGCACTCACAGGACTCAGTATATAGTCATCCTCATAGGTTGGCTTATTAAAGTGAAAGCATGCAGCAAAAGAAAATGGAAATAGGGTGAGGTATGGAGAAAACAGGTATAAGCTTTCAAGAATTTTTTCTTAGAGCCGAGTAACAGCTTCCCTGCAATCTGGGCACCGTGAGTCTGGGGATATAGGACTCCAGGCATCTCTGGCTGGTGGGATCTGCCTATCATCACCTCTGAGAGGATACAGGGAGTCAGCGAGAGACTTCTGGACCCCAAGAGGAAGACTAAAACAGTGGAAAACCGGCAAGTGGTCGCGTGTGTTCAATCCGTCTAAACCCGCCCGCAACTTCCACAGGCATGAGAACTTAAAGAGCAAGAGGAAGTGAAAGGAAAATTAGGGCAAGGAAACAGATAAAAGAAATCACCCATGAGGAAGAATCAGCAAAAAACTCCAGGCAACATGAAGAACCAGTCCAGAACAACCCCGCCCAGGGACCATGAGGTAGCTACTGCAGAGGATTCCACCTATACAGAAATGTTAGGAATGACAGAAAGGGAATTTAGAATACACATGTTGAAAAAAATGAAAGAAATGATGGAAACAATGAAGGAAACTGCTAATAAAGTGGAAAATAACCAAAAGGAAATCCAAAAACAGAATCAAATAAGAGATGAACGATATGAAGAATATAAGAAGGATATAGCAGAGCTGAAGGAAATAAAACAGTCAATCAGGGAACTTAAAGATGCAATGGAAAGTATCAGCAACAGGTTAGACCATGCAGAAGAAAGAATTTCAGAGGTAGAAGACAAAGTTTTTGAGATAACTCAGATAGTAAAAGAGGCAGAAAAGAAGAGAGAGAAAGCAGAACGTTCACTGTCAGAATTATGGGACTTTATGAAGCGTTCCAACATACGAGTTATAGGAATTCCAGAAGGGGAAGAAGAATGCCCCAGAGGAATGGAAGCCATACTAGAGAATATTATAAAAGAAAATTTCCCAAACATCACCAAAGATTCTGACACACTGCTTTCAGAGGGCTATTGGACCCCAGGTCACCTCAACTCTAACCAAGCTTCTCCAAGACACATTGTCATGAACCTGTCCAAAGTCAAGACAAAAGAAAAGATTCTGCAAGCTGCCAGGAGTAAGCGCCAGTTGACCTACAGGGGCAAATCCATCAGATTGACCAAAGACTTCTCTAATGAAACTTTCCAAGCAAGAAGACAATGGTCCTCTACCTTTAATCTACTTAAACAGAACAATTTCCAGCCCAGAATTCTGTACCCTGCTAAGCTAAGCTTCAAAATTGACAGAGAAATCAAATCATTTACGGATATACAAACATTGAGGAAATTCGCCACAATAAGACCAGCTCTACAGGAAATACTTCAACCTGTTCTGCACACTGACCACCACAATGGATCAGCAGCAAAGTAAGAACTCAGAAATGAAAGGACAGAACCTAACCTCCACACTGATGCAAAAGATAAAACTAAGCAATGGACTCTCACCAAATAAGACGAATAGAATACTACCACACTTATCAATTATCTCAATAAATGTTAATGGCTTGAATTCCCCACTGAAGAGACATAGATTGGTTCACTGGATTGAAAAACACAAGCCATCCATTTGCTGTCTGCAAGAAACACACCTGCCTTCAAAAGACAAATTAAAGCTCCGAGTCAAGGGTTGGAAGACAATTTTTCAGGCAAATGGAATTCAGAAGAAAAGAGGAGTTGCAATCTTATTTTCAGATACATGTGGATTTAAAGCAACTAAAGTCAAAAAAGACAAAGATGGTCACTTTATATTGGTCAAGGGAAAAATACAACAAGAAGACATTTCAATTCTAAATATCTATGCACCCAATTTAAATGCTCCCAGATTCTTGAAACAGACCTTACTCAGTCTGAGCAATAAGATATCTGATAATACCATCATAACAGGGGACCTTAACACTCCTCTTATAGAGCTGGACAGATCCTCTAAACAGAAATTAAACAAGGATATAAGAGACTTAAATGAGACCCTAGAACAACTGTGCTTGATAGACGCATATAGAACACTCCACCCCAAAGATAAAGAATATACATTCTTCTCATCACCCCATGGAACATTCTCCAAAATTGATCATATCCTGGGACACAAAACAAATATCAATAGAATCAAAAGAATTGAAATTTTACCTTGTATCTTCTCAGACCATAAGGCACTAAAGGTGGAACTCAACTCTCACAAAAATGCTCGACTCCACCCAAAGGCATGGAAACTAAACAATCTTCTGTTGAATAACAGATGGGTGCAGGAAGAAATAAAACAGGAAATCATTTACTTCCTTGAGCATAACAACAATGAAGACACAAGCTACCAAAACATGTGGGATACTGCAAAAAGCAGTTTTGAGAGGAAAATTCATCGCTTTAGATGCCTACATTCGAAAAACAGAAAGAGAGCACATCAACAATCTCACAAGAGATCTTATGGAATTGGAAAAAGAAGAACAATCTAAGCCTAAACTCAGTAGAAGAAAAGAAATATCCAAAATCAAATCAGGGATCAATGAAATTGAAAACAAAAGGATCATTCAGAAAATTAATGAAACAAGGAGTTGGTTTTTTGAAAAAATAAATAAAATAGATAAACCATTGGCCAGACTAACGAGGAATAGAAAAGTAAAATGTCTAGTAACCTCAATCAGAAATGATAAAGGGGAAATAACAACTGATCCCACAGAGATACAAGAGATCATCTCTGAATACTACCAGAAACTCTATGCCCAGAAATTTGACAATGTGAAGGAAATGGATAAATATTTGGAATCACACCCTCTCCCTAGACTCAGCCAGGAAGCAATAGAGCTCCTGAACAGACCAATTTCAAGCACTGAGATCAAAGAAACAATAAAAAATCTTCCAACCAAAAAATGCCCTGGTCCAGATGGCTTCACTCCAGAATACTATCAAACCTTCAAGGAAGAGCTTATTCCTGTACTGCAGAAATTATTCCAAAAAATTGAGGAAGAAGGAATCTTCCCCAACACATTCTATGAAGCAAACATCACCCTGATACCAAAACCAGGAAAAGACCCAAACAAAAAGGAGAATTTCAGACCAATCTCACTCATGAACATAGATGCAAAAATTCTCAACAAAATCCTAGCCAATAGATTATAGCTTATCATCAAAAAAGTCATTCATCATGATCAAGTAGGCTTCATCCCAGGGATGCAAGGCTGGTTTAACATACGCAAGTCTATAAACGTTATCCACCATATTAACAGAGGCAAAAATAAAGATCACATGATCCTCTCAATAGATGCAGAAAAAGCATTTGATAAAATCCAGCATCCTTTTCTAATTAGAACACTGAAGAGTATAGGCATAGGTGGCACATTTCTAAAACTGATTGAAGCTATCTATGACAAACCCACAGCCAAGCCAATATTTTACTGAATGGAGTAAAACTGAAAGCTTTTCCTCTTAGAACTGGAACCAGACAAGGTTGTCCTCTGTCACCTTTACTATTCAACGTAGTGCTGGAAGTTCTAGCCAATACAATTAGGCAAGACAAGGAAATAAAGGGAATCCAAATGGGAGCAGAGGAGGTCAAACTCTCTCTCTTTGCTGACGACATGGTCTTATACTTAGAGAACCCCAAAGACTCAACCACAAGACTCCTAGAAGTCATCAAAAAATACAGTAATGTTTCAGGACATAAAATCATTGTCCACAAGTCAGTAGCCTTTGTGTACACCAATAACAGTCAAGATGAGAAGCTAATTAAGGACACAACTCCCTTCACCATAGTTTCAAAGAAAATGAAATACCTAGGAGTATACCTAACGAAGGAGGTGAAGGACCTCTATAAAGAAAACTATGAAATCCTCAGAAAGGAAATAGCAGAGGATATTAACAAATGGAAGAACATACCATGCTCATGGATGGGAAGAATCAACATTGTTAAAATGTCTATACTTCCCAAAGCAATCTACCTATTCAATGCCATTCCTATCAAAATACCAACATCGTACTTTCAAGATTTGGAAAAAATGATTCTGCATTTTGTATGGAACCGGAAAAAACCCCGTATAGCTAAGGCAGTTCTCTGTAAGAAAAATAAAGCTCGGGGCATCAGCATACCAGATTTTAGTCTGTACTACAAAGCCATAGTGCTCAAGACAGCATGGTACTGGCACAAAAACAGAGACATAGACACTTGGAATCGAATTGAAAACCAAGAAATGAAACTAACATTTTACAACCACCTAATCTTTGATAAACCAAACAAGAACATACCTTGGGGGAAAGACTCCCTATTCAATAAATGGTGTTGGGAGAACTGGATGTCTACATGTAAAAGACTGAAACTGGACCCACACCTTTCCCCACTCACAAAAATTGATTCAAGATGGATAAAGGACTTTAACTTAAGGCATGAAACAATAAAAATCCTCCAAGAAAGCATAGGAAAAACACTGGAAGATATTGGCCTGGGGAAAGACTTCATGAAGAAGACTGCCATGGCAATTGCAACAACAACAAAAATAAAGAAACGGGACTTCATTAAACTGAAAAGCTTCTGTACAGCTAAGGAGACAATAACCAAAGCAAAGAGACAACCTACACAATGGGAAAGGATATTTGCATATTTTCAATCAGACAAAAGCTTGATAACTAGGATCTATAGAGAACTCAAATTAATCCACATGAAAAAAGCCAACAATCCCTTATGTCAGTGGGCAAGAGACATGAATAGAACTTTCTCTAAAGACAACAGACGAATGGCTAACAAACACATGAAAAAATGTTCATCATCTCTCTATATTAGAGAAATGCAAATCAAAAGAACCCTGAGATATCATCTAACCCCAGTGAGAATGACCCACATCACAAAATCTCAAAACTGCAGATGCTGGCATGGATGTGGAGAGAAGGGAACACTTTTACACTGCTGGTGGGACTGCAAACTAGTACAACCTTTCTGGAAGGAAGTATGGAGAAACCTCAAAGCACTCAAGCTAGACCTCCCATTTGATCCTGCAATCCCATTACTGGGCATCTACCCAGAAGGAAAGAGATCCTTTTATCATAAGGACACTTGCACTAGACTGTTTATTGCAGCTCAATTTACAATCACCAAAATGTGGAAACTGCCTAAATGCCCACCAACCCAGGAATGGATTAACAAGCTATGGTATATGTATACCATGGAATACTATTCAGCCATTAAAAAAAATGGAGACTTTACATCCTTCGTATTAACCTGGATGGAAGTGGAAGACATTATTCTTAGTAAAGCATCACAAGAATGGAGAAGCATGAATCCTATGTACTCAATTTTGATATGAGGACAATTAATGACAATTATGGTTATGGGGTGGGGAAACAGAAAGAGGGAAGGAGGGAGGTGGGTGGGGCCTTGGTGTGTGTCACACTTTATGGGGGCAAGACATGATTGCAAGAGGGACTTTACCTAACAATTGCAATCAGTGTAACCTGGCTTATTGTACCCTCAATGAATCCCCAACAATAAAAAAAAAAAGAAGAATTTTTTCTTAGTAGGGTCACACAAGATGCACTTAGTTCCCAGCAACAAACTGTGATAAACATATGTGAAATGTTGCCAACCAAGGTGACATTGGGGTTTTTTAAGGAGCTAGTCATGTGGGCATCCTCCGCTTACCACCATATAGGCAGTCTTTGGGTTATGAACAAAATAGGTTCTGTAGGTTTGTTCTTAAGTTGAATTTGCATGTAATTTGGACCAGGTTTATTTACCTATTAGCTGTAATAGACTCCATTCATAAGTGCGAGTTGTATGTAAGTCTGATGTTCATGAGTCAGGGACTGCCTGTATATCTGCGCAGTGGCTCATGCCTATAATCCCAGCACTTTGGGAGGCTGAGGCAGGTGTATAGCTTGAGCTCATGGGTTCGAGACCAGCCTGAGCAAAAATCGAGACCCCCCCCCCGTCTCTACAAAAAATATAAAAACTGAGGCAAGAGGATCACTTGAGCCAAAGAGTTGGAGGTTGCTGTGAGCTATGAGGCCATGGTACTCTACCCAGGGCATGTTTGAGACAAACATGAGAGTTTGTCTCAAAAAAAAAAAATCTAGACTTAAAGAAGGAAAACTGATATTCAGCATAAACCACATTATTTGCACACACCGTTTAGGTGTAGTGAGCCACTCTTACCTATCAGGGTGGATCAGGGTGGTAGAAACCCTTCCAGAATGCATGTTCCCAGGTGCCAGCCAAGGCCAGCCTTGTGAGTAGACATTTTAAAGGATAGCAGTCAGGCCTGCTATCTGCACTCATTTCTGCACAGATACTCTTTTCCACTTTTTTACTTTATTCTATTTATGTTTTTATAATTTATTTACTTTTATTTTAATTATTTTTTGGAGACAGAGTCCTTTTCTGTCATCCTGATAGAATGCTGTGGCATCATAGCTCACAGCAACCTCAAACTCTTGGGGTCAAGCAATCCTCTTGCCTCAGCCTCCCAAGTACCTGGGACTACAGGCACCTGCCACAATGCCCCTCTTGTTTTTCTGCTTTTTTTCTCTTTTGTAGAGATGGGGTCTCACTCCTGCTCAGGGTGGTCTTGAACTCCTGAGCTCAGGCAATCCACCTGCCTTGGGTTCTCAGAGTGCTAGGATTATGGCGCAAGCCACTAAGCCTGGCCTGTTTGTATAGTATTTTAAATGAATTTCTTGGAAGTAGTATATGTTTGGGTCTTGCTTTTATATTTTCTGAAATTGAACTGGAATATTTACATCCTTTGCATGTGATGTGATTATTGGTATGTTTGCATGTAAGTCTTGATATTGCTATTTATCATCTATTTTCCCCTTGTGCTCTTTGTTCCTTTTCCCTCTTTTTAGTTTTCTTTTGCATTAATTGAATGTTTTATGATTCTTTTTTTTAATGTTTTATGATTCTATGTTATCTCTTTTGACGATTTTTTTAGTTCTAATTCTTTGTGTGTATGTGTATGTGGTTGCTTTAAGCTTTATAATATGTACTTCTAACTTATCACAGCCTACCTTCAAGTTACGCTATACTAACTACTCCATGTATAGTAAGAACCTTACAATAGTATATTTTTATTTCCCCCTCCCAGCCTTTATGCTGTTGTTATACATTTTTCTTCTATATCTGCAACACATCACTATTATTTTTTCTTTAAACACTCAATTATCTTTTAAACAGTTTTAAAATTATGGCAAAATATGTATAATATAAAATTTGCTGTTTTGGCCAGGGACCTGTCATTCATTGGCTAAGGCAGCAATGACAAGCCCCAGGACTCAGTGCTGGAGTTACTTCTGGGAGTCCCAGGGTCTACGTCTCAGACCGTCTGCTGCCCTCAGGCTCATCACTCACTTTTTGGGATTTCTTGGCCTTGCCGCCTCTCTTTGCTTTTCTTTCCTCACAAATCTGAATTTTATTCTTTTGCTTGCTTAAAGCCAATAAATGGGCACAAGGGAACTTACCTGCAGGCCCAGGAGTGGAACAGAGTGCAACCTCTGCTTCTCCTTGAGCCGTCTTAGCTGTGGGCACTGCTGGTTGCTGCCAATCATGAGACTCCAACTCAACTGCCTCCAAAGAGGCCAGCACCCAGTCCTCATCAAGTTCAACCAGCCAAGGATGTGTTTTATCAGAGGGCAAAATGATGCCAAATACTGTTTTTGTTGATGGGACTGATGTTAAGATGGATAAATCCAAAATTAGAAGTTTCTTTGCTAGCTGTTGTTCAGTAGGAGAAGTGAAGATCAAATTATCATAGATCAAACTGAACATAGGGGAATCACAGATCAATTTCCACAATAAAAAAATTAAAATGGGGCTCTGCAATCAGCAAATAAAATGTGCTTCTCATGTGCCCCATTCTTTCATTTTTAATCTTTCCCCTTCACCACAGAGTCAATGTCTGGTGCAATCCAAACACTGAGACTTACATGCAGCCTCCAACCAGGATGAATCCTATAACTCAGTAGATCCAGACATATCTTCCTTATCTAAGTTCAGGTGAGGTATCACTGGATATCAGCTGACTGTATATAATAATCAAATACAACCCTGGTGGCCTACTGGGAAATTAAGAAATTACATTATACTGCCACTTTGTACAGCTGTTAACCACTGTAAGGAAGTAGGTTGGGAGGTGTAGTTTTGCCCAAGAAGTCCTCAGTTTATTAAACTATTCCATCCTCTGAAAGTAGAAATCTGAGGCTGGAGCATTCATGGTGGTATGTTGTCTATTTAATTCAGAGAACAGATGGGGAAACTTTCTTGTTGCTCATGAGGATTACTCCAAGGATAAAAGAGTGTGCACTTTAGAGGTTGGCAATGCTTAAATCTGTTTGATGCTCTCTGCTGACTTTCTAGTCTCATAGGAAATTGTTAGTTTTGAATATTAAGAAGAGAATGAGGCCAGGCTGAGTGGCTCATGCCTGTAACCTTAGCTTTCTGGGAGGCTGAGGTGGGAGGATCCCCTGAGTTCAGGGGTTTGATCCTGAGCAAGAGCAAGATCCTGTCTTTACCCAAAATAGAAAAACGTGTGATGGGGGTGCACCTGTAATCCCAGCTACTGGAGAGCTGAGGCATGAACTCCAGGGCTGAGGCAGGAGAATCACTTGAGCTCAGGAGTCTGAAGTAGCAGTGAACTATGATGATGCCACTGCAATCCTGGGGTAGGAGGGCGATGGAGTGAGGCTCTGTTCCAAAAAGAAAAAAAAAAAAAAGAAAAGAAAATACACGGTAAGCCTTTCACTATTATAGAAATTTAATTTTGAATTTTGATAAATCCCACAAAGACTGCCTGTACAAATTATAATAGATCCGCCTGGTTTTAATTTACATGGAGACTGTTCCTCCTTAGATGAGTATTCAGAAATAGGTTTTGTGTTGAATATATGGTGAAAAGTAAAAAACTATTTGAGACTGAACCAAATAACTAAGATTTATTTGTAAGGATTTTAAAAATTGAAATTGACATTTTGAGAGTTTAAAAACAAATTTAGGGCAGCACCTGCGGCTCAAAGGAGTAGGGCCCTGGCCTCATATGCCAGAGGTGGTGGGTTCAAACCCAGCCCCGGCCAAAACAAACAAACAAAAATGCTGATTTAAAAACTGCTTTACAAAACTGATATTTTGAGAGGTCAGAATTTTGATAATTTGAAGACAAGCATTTTAGTTCTTGACAAGTAACTGTGAACAACACAATTTTTACAATATTATGCTTTGAATTTATAGTTTGTTTAGAAATTTACCATTTAAGTGTTTAAAACTGTCTTTCTACTCAGTCTGTGTAGAACTCAAGCCATGTTAAGGTCTGCCTTATCTAAACCCAGTAAAACGGGTTTTAAATTAATACTCTAGTCATGCATCTTACATTTATTTGTTCAAAATATTTTCTTTATTACCTATTATCCACACAGAGATATCCTATTTGATTAGGATGTTCATTAGAACACACGATTTCTGGACCTAAATCTTTTTGTTGTTGTTATTTGGAATTCATTGAGGTATGAAGAGTTAGGGCACACTGATTGCATTTGTTAGGTAAATTGTCACTTATAATTATGTCCTGCCCCCAAGAGGTGTGTCGCATAGCCCTCTCCCCCACCCTCACACCCTGCCCTCCACCATATATTAGCTCATCTACTGTCTTCGTATTAGAATTGAGTACATTGGATTCTTGCTTCTGTGTTCTTGTGATGCTTTACTAAGAAGAATGCATTCCACCTCAATCCGGGTTAATACAAAAGACGTAAAGTCCCCATCTCTTTTAATGGCTGAATAGTATTCCATGGTATACATATACCACAGTTTGTTAATCTATTCCTGGATTGGTGGGCATTTAGGTTGTTTTCATGTTTTGGCAATTGTAAATTGAGCTGCGATAAATAGTTGATTGCAAATGTCCTTATGATGAAAGAATTTTTTTTTTTTCTGGGTCGATGCCCAAATGGCAGGATCAAATGGGAGGTCTAATTTGAGTTCTTTGAAAATTCATCATACTTCCTTTCAAAAAAGGATGTATTAGTTTGCAGTCCCACCAGCAGTGTAAAAGTGTTCCCTTCTTTCTACATCCATGCCAGTATCTGCAACTTTGAGACTTTGTGATGTGGGCCATTTTCACTGGCATTAGGTGATATCTCAAGGTGGTTTTGATTTGCTTAAGAATATAGGTATAGGTGGCATATTTCTTAAACTGATCAAAGCCATCTATGAAAAACCCACAGCTAATATTATATTGAATAGAGTAAAACTGAAAGCTTTTCCACTTAGAACTGGAAGCAGACACGATTGTCCTCTGTCACCATTACTATTCAACATAGTGCTGGAAGTTCTAGCCAGTACAATCAGGCAAGAGAAGGAAATAAAGGAAATCCAAATGGGGGTAGAGGAGGTCAAACTCTGGATTTTTGCAGATGATATGATCCTATACTTAGGGAACCCCAAAGACTCAACCACAAGACTCCTGGAAGTCATCTTAAAATATAGCAATGTCTCAGGATATAAAATCAATGTTTAAAAATCAGTAGCCTTTGTATATGCCAACAACAGCCAAGATAAAAGGCTAATCAAGTACACAATTCCTTTCACAGTAGCATCAAAGAAAATGAAATACCCAAGAATATATATAACAAAAGAGGTGAAAGACCTCTACAAAGAAAATTATGAAACCCTAAGAAAAGAAATTGCAGAACATATTAACAAATGGAAGAACACACCATGTTCATGGCTGGGAAGAATCAACATTGTTAAAATGTCTATACTTCCCAAAGCAATCTACAGATTCAGTGCAATCCCCATTAAAATACCAACATCATACTTTGAAGACTTGCAAAAAATAATTCTTAATTTTGTATGGTACCAGAAAAAAACCTATACAGCCAAGGCAATTTTTAGTAATAAAAACACAGCCGGGGGCATCAGCCTACCAGACTTTAGGCTATACTACAGGGCCATAGTGATCAAGAGAGCATAGTATTGGCACAAAAATAGAGACATAGACATTTGTAATTGAATATAAAACCATGAGATGAAACTAACATCTTACAACCACCTGTGCTGGGAGAACTGGATAACCACAGGTAAAAGACTGAAACTGGGGATTGCACTGAATCTGTAGATTGCTTTGGGAAGTATAGACCTTTCTCTACTCACAAAAATTGATTCACGATGGATAAAAGACCTAAATCTAAGACATGAAACAATAAAAATCCCAGAAGAAAGTGTGGGGGAAAACACTTGACGATATCAACCTGAAGAAAGACTTTATGAAGAAGACTTCATGGCAATTGCAACAACAAAAATGAACAAATGGAACTTAATTAAACTGAACAGTTTCTAAGGAGATAACAACCAAAGCAAATAGACAACCTTCAAGATGGGAAAAGATGTTTGCACCTTATGAATCCGACAAAAGCTTGATAATTAGGATCTCCAGAGAACTCAAATTAATCAAATTGAAGTGGATCTAATTCTTTTAAAGAATCCAAAACCAACTAATATTTAGTAGGCATTTAAACTTCTCAGTAAGTTACCATTTTTTTGTTTTTCTAATTTTTTCCCCTTAACATAGCTCAATAGTTGTATCTTGAATTGTACAAAATATTGTTATTGAAGAATACTGAAAAAAATGTTTTTTTGTTTTTTTTTTGCAACAGAGTCCCACTTTGTCACCCTGGGTAGAGTGCTATGGCATCACAGCTCACAGCAACCTGAAACTCTTGGGCTCAAGCGATTCTCTTGCCTCTCCAGTCCAGAGTAGCTGGGACTACAGGTGCTCGCCACAACGCTCGGCTTTTGTTTTTTAGAGACGGAATCTTGCTCTGGCTCAGGTTGGTCTTGAATTCCTGAGCTCAGGCAATTCACCCGCCTTGGCCTTCCAGAGTGCTAGGATTATAAGCATGAGTCACTGTGCCTAGTCTGAACATTTTTTTATGTCACGTAAAGGTTAATGGTATCTAAAAGAATTGTTTTAGGCCAGGCGCGGTAGCTCACATTTGTAATCCTAGCACCCTGGGAGGCCGAGACAGGAGGATCCCTTGAGCTCACTGAGCTCGAGACCACTCTGAGCAAAAATGAGGCCCCGTTTCTACTAAAATTAGAAAAACAGCCAGGCCTTGGGATGGGCACCTGTAGTGCCAGCTACTCCAGAGGGTAAGGCAGGAAAGATTGCTTGAACCCAGGAGTTTGAGGTTGCTGTGGGCTAGGCTGACCCCATAGCACTCCAGCCTGGGCAACAGAGTGAGACTCTTCTCAAAAAAATAGAAAGAAAGAAAAAGGAACTGTTTTTATAAAACAGTTAAAATAAAATATTGGCTATTTGCTACGGAGCAAATAGATTTTTAATTTTGTTTGTTAGCCTATTATATATTTTCTTTCTGAAAATAAATTATGTCCAGAAGAATCAAAGTAGGTAGTTTTGGTTTCTCTAAACCAGCGGTTTTCAGCCTGTGTAACAATGAAAATACATCCTGCATATCAGATATTTACATTACGATTCATAACAGTAGCAAAATTACAGTTATGAAGTAGCAACAAAAATAATTTTATGTTTGGGGGTCACTACAGCATGAGGAACTGTATTAAAAGGTCACGACATTAGGAAGGTTGAGAACCACTGCTCTGAACTATAGAAGGTTATTTAATAAACATATCTTAAGGTTGTGCTAACAGCAGAGTTAACGATGTATTTCCCGATTGGCGACCTCTGATTAGACACTGTCCATCGTGACCAGCACCGAGAGCATGGAGCCCCTTTGCTGTACCCACAGTCTTTACAAACTATGCTTCTAGGACTTTTGCTGCTAGGACTGGTAGAGTTCAGAAGGAAAGCAGAGGTGGGAGTGGTGTGAGGGTTAAGCCCCAGAAAGAAGCAGTGGGATAATACCTTCTCAAGGGAAACAATGCACAGTCTGACTATGTCGCCCTCGGTAGAGTGCCGTGACATCACAGCTCACAGCAACCTCAAACTCTTGGGCTTAAGCGATTCTCTTGCCTCAGCCACCTGAGTAGCTGGGACTACAGGTGCCTGCCACAATACCTGGCTATTTTTTGGTTGGAGTTGTCATTGTTGTTTAGCAGGCCTGGCCAGGCTCGAACCCACCAGCCTCAGTGTATGTGGCTGGTGCCCTTACTCACTGAGCTATGGGCGCCGAGCCAGAATCAGCTTTATTTTTTATTGATACATAGTTTGGGGTCCATGTGGTAATTTAATACATTCATATCATTTGCAAAGATCAAGTCAGTGTCTGGGATGTCCATCACCTCAAACACTTGTCTGTTCTTTATGCTAGAACCATTTGAATTCTTATTTTCTAGCTGTTTAAAAATGTACAATAGATTATTATAAACTACAGTCACCCCAGTGATGCAGGTCTTATTTCTCCTATCAATCAAACCATATGTTTGTCCCCATTAATCAGCTTCTCTTCATTCCCTCTGCTCCGTGGCTCTCCCCAGCATCTGGTAACCACCAATCTACTTGCTATCTTCATGAGATCCATGTTTTTAGCTCACATGTATGAGTGAGAACATGTAATGTTTGTCTTTCTTTCTGTGCTTGGCTTATTTTACTTAATGTACTTAAGACCTTCACTTCCATTCGTGTTGCTGAGTCAGCACTGTTTGACCTGCCATGGACACACACGTGACTTATTTAAGTGGCTTTCGGGCCTTCCTTCTGTTGGCCCCTTCCCTAACATGGGGAGCTTTCTTACCCTTGACCAACTGCAGCTAATCACCAGTGCCATTTTGGGCTATAATTCCTAGTGTTTTCACTAACCTGAAGGGAAGAGTCTTTTAACTTGGAAGAATACTCAAGAGGGCTTTACTGTACCTCAGAGTGACAGTCCCCTAAAATTTGCCCCTTTAAAAATTCTCAGTACATTTGTTTGTGCAATAACATTCTTATATGTTCGTTCTGTGATTAAATCGCCACTTTACTATAAATGATAGCTAAATTCCAAAGAGCAAATTCTAGTTATACCAATAAGACCCTAAAGAAAAGTAAGGAAATAATAATTTTTATCTGTTGTTTTGTTGGAATGAAGTATTTAAAAGAGTAAGGTAGATCTCAGGGCCACAACTATTAAAAACCAAGATTAAAAAGTAAGGTAGAAATAAGAGACAAAGTCCTGAACCTTTCAAAATGGAAAATGAATTTTAAATATAAAGTCACATTCCTATTTCCTATTGTAGGTACTGTCATAGCATAAATGAATAAATGAAGTCTTTTCCCTAAAATGTATCAGGTTAGCTATTTTATGTGTACGATCAGTAGCATTCAGTACATTCACATTATCATGCAACAAACATCTCCAAAATTTTCATCTCCAAATTTTTCATCTTCCCAAAATGAAACTCTGTGCCCATCAGACAGTAACTCCCCATTCTCTCCTTCCCACATCCCCGGCCATCACTATTCTACTTTCTGTCTCTATGAGTCTAACTACTCTAGGCAACGTGTGTAAGTGGAATCATATAATATTTGTTCTTTTGTGCCTGGTTTAATCCACCTAGCAAGTCATTCACGCTGTAGCATGTGTCATAATTATGTTCCTTTTTTAAGGCCAAATAATACCCCATTATATGTATGTATATGCAACATTTTGTTTGTCCATTCATCCACTGATAGACATTTGGAGTGTTTCCACCTTTTGGCCATTATGAATAATGCTGTAATGGACATAGATGTACAAGTATCTGTTGAGTCCCTCCCTGCTACCAATTTTTTGGGGGATATATATCCAGGAGTAGATTACTGTGTGATATAGTAGTTCTATATTTAATTTTTTTTTTTTTTTTTTGGCTGGGGCTGGGT
This sequence comes from Nycticebus coucang, assembly GCF_027406575.1. NCBI lineage: Eukaryota > Metazoa > Chordata > Mammalia > Primates > Lorisidae > Nycticebus > Nycticebus coucang. Next base: position 50,894,000 of record NC_069784.1, on the reverse strand, counting down.
TTGAACCCGCCACCTCTGGCATATGGGACCGGTGCCCTACTCCTTGAGCCACAGGCGCCGCCCTCTATATTTAATTTTTTGAGGAATAAACTTACTGTTTCCTACAGCAGCTGCACCATTTCACATTCCCACCAGTACTGCATAAAGTCTCGTTCCTTCCCTTTCCCTTTCCCTCTCTCTCTTTCTTTCTTTCTGACAGAGTCTCACTATGTCACCCTTGGTAGAGTGCTATAGCATTACAGCTCACAGCAACCTCAAACTCTTGGGCTTAAGCGATTCTCTCGCCTCAGCCTCCCATAGCTGGGACTATAGGCGCCTGCCACAACACCCAGCTATTTTGCATAAAGTTTCAATTTCTCTGTCTTCTCATCAGCACTTGCTGGTTTTTTTTTTTTTTTTTTTTAAATAATAGCCATCCTAATGAGTGTGAAGTAGAATCTCGTGATTTCAATTTGCATTTCCTTACTGATTAGCAAAGTAAGTGCTATTTTGGAAGTTTCCTCTTTACTCACATAGTTACCATTTCCAGCATTCTGCGTTGGTTTGTTAGAGCTATATTTCCACATGGCATCATATTCCTTCTGCCTGAAGGAGTTCCTTGTACGTTCTTATTCTCACTGTGCATATATGCTGGTGGGAGAATTCTTTCAGCTTTTGTATATCTGAAAAAGTCTTTATTTTACTTTTATGTTTGAAAGATGTTTTTGCTGCTTATCAGGACTGACTACACATTTTGTGGGACTCAGTGCGAAATGAAAATGTAGAACCTTCTGTTCAAATGTTGTTAAGAATTTCAAGCCATTGATAGCAGAGCATTAAACCAAGCCTGGTCCTTCTGCATGTCAAATCCTGTGTGATCGCACGAGTTGCACACAGAAGCCTACTCTGCTGAATTTTAGGTGACCACTTTTTTGTTCTTTCAGTCCTTTAACGATGTTGCTCTGCTTTCTTTTAACTTACAATTTTTTTTCTTTTCTTTCTTTCTTCCTTTCTTTTTTTCTTTTAAGACAAAATCTCACTCTGTTACTCTGGAGAATGCCGTGGTGTCACAATTCAGAGCAACCTCAAATTCTTGGGCTCAAGTGATCCTCTTGACTCAGCCTCCCAAGTAGCTGGGACTATAGATGGCTACCACAGCATCTGTTTTTGGTAGAGACAGGGTCTCAGTCCTGCTCAGATGGATCTCTAACTCCTGAGTTCAAGTGATCCACCTGCCTTGGCTTCCCAGAGTGCGAGGATTACCGGCCTGAGCCACTGTGCCTGGCCTAATTCTGTTCTCATTCTTGTTTTCATTCCTGTCTATATAATGAATGGGTCTTTTTTCCTCCTGCATACTTAACGAATTTTCTCATCACTGAACTTAAGCAGTTTGATTACAACATGTTGATGTACTTACTTTTGTTTCTTGTGCTTCAGGTTTGTTGAGCTGGTTGGATGTCTGTGTTTATAGTTTTCATTACAGACAATATTTAGCCATTATTTCTTAAAAAATTTTTTTGTTGCCCCATCTAACACTTTTCCTTTGGGAACTCCAATTGTACATATATTAGGTCACTTGAATTTTTCCACAGATCACTGATGCTGTCCATTTTTAAAAGTCCTTTCTTTACCTTGCTAAATTTTTGGATCTTTCTTGTTGTTGTCTTCAAGTCCACTAACCTTTTCTTTCACAGTGTGTTTAATCTGCTATTAATCCCATCCAGTGTATTTTTCATCTAGAATATTGTCTTTAACATCTCTAGAAATTAATAACGTCACTTGACCAATTTTTTATTCTACTTTCTTTAATGTATGATTACCTTTACTTATAGCGTCTGTTCAGTTCTGGCTAGATTTCTAGTGATTTATTTTTCTCTTCATTTTGAGTAGTATTTCCTGCTTCTTTGCATACCTTATCATATTTGATTAGCTATCATACACTGAGCATTTTATCTACTGGGTGCTAGTTTTATATTCCCATAGTTTTCTTTCTCTCTCTTTCTTTCTTTCTTTCTTTCTTTCTTTCTTTCTTTCTTTCTTTCTTTCTTTCTTTCTTTCTTTCTTTCTTTCTTTCTTTCTTTCTTTCTTTCTTTCTTTCTCTCTCTCTCTCTCTCTCTCTCTCTCTCTCTCTCTCTCTTTCTTTCTTTTTCTCAGATAGTCTCACTCTGTTACCCTTGGTAGAGTGCCATGATGTCAAAGCTCACAGCAACCTCAAAATCTTGGACTCAAGAAATCCTCTTACTTCAGCCTCCCAAGTAACTGGGACTATAGACACCTGCCACCACACTGGCTAGTTTTGGTCTTGAACTCCTGATCTCAGCAATCCATTCCCCTTAGCCTCCCAGAGTGCTAGGATTGCAGCCATGAGCCCCGCACCCAGCTCTGAAAATATTTTTGAGTTTTATTCTGGGTCACAGTTAAGTTAGTTGGAAATAGTTTAATTCTTCTGGTTCTTGTTTTTAAACCTCATTAGATAGAACAACAGCAGCATTTCATATAGGGTTAATTTTCCCTACTATTAGGGTGATGCCCTTTAGGGTACTGAACCCAATATCCTGTGAATTATGAAGATATTTCCACTTTGGTGTATTGGGAGAAACAAACTATTTTTAGGCTCTTGTGAGCCAAGAGGATGTTTCACTCTGATTCTCACTTGTGATTCTTACCACAACCTCAGTTATGCTGATCAGTACTCAGATGAATACTCAGGGAGACCCTCTAAGATTTCTGGAATTTTCTTTCCTTTCTGATACTCTGCCTTATGAACTCTAAGTTGCCTTGGGCTTCTCAAATTCCAACATAATCTCTTCAATTTAGGGAGTTTAGAAACCTCTGCCTGGATTCCCTGTCTCACCACTACCACCTGTAAACTTCTAAGTGGTCAAGTGCAGCCATTGTATGGCTTACTTTGCTTCTTTTTTTTCTGAGACCACTGTCCTATGTTGCTTGACATTAAGTGTCTGAAAATCATTGTTTAACATATATTGTCCAGCTTTTTAGTAATTTATGTCAGGGATGAGGGGGGATATATATGGACCCTATTACTGCAAGTTGTTTGCAAGTAGAAGCGTCTCTCTAACCATGTTGTGAATGAGTCATTTTCCACCCTGGCTACACATCAAAATTACCCGAGGGAAGTTAAAAAGAAACAAACTGATGTAAAGGCTCCACTTGAGACTAAGTACATCTGACTCTGAGATTGAAGTCCTGGCATCAATATTTTGTAAAAGCACTCTAGCTTTTCTCATGCACAGAAGAGTTAAGTTATATATAAATATGTATATATATAATATCAAATATTGCATATACAAACTATTCTGAGAAACTTTTGTGTTCTGTCACTCCATCCAAGACATCTGTGTCTTGAACAGATAATTAGCATTGCATATACAATATCCAAGACATCTATGTCTTGGATGGAGTGACACAGCACAAAAGTTTCTCAGAATTATTTGTATATGCAATGGCTGATTATATATTTGTGTGTGTGTATACATATAGGCAGTGTGGAGTTACAGAAGGTTTTACAGCCAGGTCTGACATAGAGTTTGTTTTAGAGCAGCGGTTCACAACCTGTGAGTCGCGACCCCTTTTTAACAATGAAAATACATTGTGTCATCAGGAAAGTTGAGAACCACTGTTTTAGAGTCATGCATGTGACGAGTGTGTGGGAGACGGTTTAAGTGGGTTGAGTGAAAAGACAAGGGGTAATTGAGAAGCTGTTGCAGGTGATTCAGGATCAGAGGTGATGGGGGCTTGAACTTAGGCAGTGATGTTGGGAATGGTGAAGAAGGGATAGATCAAGAACTACTAAATTAGGGGGAATGGCTGCTGAGGATCAGGGCAGCTGGAGGTGTGGGCCATGCCACACTGATGGATGAGACTTTTGTTGAGTTTATCAAGAGGACCTTCTTGAAAATCCCCTTGACTGAAATGACAACAATGCTGAAAAGCCCTGGGATGGTCCTGAGACCCGTCCTGGGATGATCTGACTTTCTTTATGAACACTGCATCTTCAGTAGAGCAGTACAAGAGTGGAAAAATGATCAGAACAGTTGCCCCTTCTTGCTGCCTGGATCTTTATCTCTTCTCCTATTCCTGCCCTTCTAAGCTTGTTCTTTGAAGTCTTCAACTATTCCTTTGATTCTGTGGGTTTCTCCTTCTAGTAAATTCACTTTTAAAACATTTAATATAGCCTAGGTCTTTTCATTGGTTTCCCCAAAAAGTATGTGTGGAGTGTCAGGCACAATTCCAGGTGTTGAGATAAAATGAGGAAAAAAAATTATCAGATGAAGGCTCTACCCTCACAAGCTTAAGCTTAATGAAATTGTGGTAGTATTGGTGAGGAAACAGACAGAAAAAAAGTAATATGTAAATAAAGTGATTTCTGATATTAATAAAGTTTATAAAGAAAATAAAATTGGGTCATTGGTTGGAGAGAGACTGAAGCAGGTGGTGGGAGATGGCAGTCACACTCCTAAGGTCCATGAGACAGGCATAAGCTCTGTAGGTATGAACAGAAAGGAGACCAGGATTCCACATTCAACTAAGAAGATTTCCATACCTTTTCCCAGATTCATCTTGTCTCTTCTGGCACAAAGAGCAAAGAGCATTTCTGCCTCTCCCTCCATCCTGAAGCAGAAATGTAGGTTTTATTTCTTAGAAAGGGCTACCCGATTGCCTAGGACTTCCTCTGAAGGAACTCAAGATTTTCCTTTATTTCCATGCTTGAGAGGTTAGAGAGGCCCCTGAAACAGCTCTTGGAAAGATCTTGAAAGTTTTGTTTTTTTGGAGGGGGTACAGAGTCTCTCTCTGCTGCCCTGGGTAAAGTGTTGTGGACTCAGCCAAGCTCACAGCAATCTCAAACTCCTGGACTCAAGTGATCCTCTTGCCTCAGCCTCCAGAGTAGTTGGGACTACAGACCTTCCTGGGAATATGAGCACAGAATTCAATATGTGATTGGATTGAATGGAAGAGGAGAAGATAGGATGAGAGATGAAGATCTATAGGAGGAGAGATTAAAGATGGCGGCCGAGTAACAGCTTCCCTGCAACTGGGAACAGCGAGTCTGGGGAGTCAAGACTCCAGGCTTCTCTGGCTGGTGGGATCTGCCTATAATCATCCCTTTGAGGATACAGGGAGCCAGCAAGGGACTTCTGGACCCCAAGAGGAGGACAAAAACAGTGGAAAACTGGCAAGTGGTTGCATGTGTTCGATCGACCTAATCACGCCGGCAACTGTAAGTACAAGCAGCAGTGACACTGCAAACCGGAAAGGCCTTACCTGTGAACTGGTTTGGTGTTCTTGGACTTGGCACTCAGTTGAACTGCCTTGGGGAGAGCTTGAGCAGGAGTGTGGAGAACTTTGGGCATTGTCTGGGGCCCCAGACTGAGCCACTGAGCTGGGCGTAGGAAGCCATTGTGAAAGAACTGCCCCGGCAAGCTCCACCCTCAGGGTGTCAGAGCAAGGGTTGGGCGGATCAAAGTAACCTACTGACTGAGCAGCCTAAAGGCGGGGACTGAGCTGCCTTACAGTGAGGCAGCCTTAATCCTTAGGGGCAGAGTGAGACAGTTTTGGCACACTGGAGCCTTGGGCTGTTGCACTGGGTAGAGTGCCGTGACGTCACAGCTCATAGCAACCTCAAACTCCTGGGTTTGGTGCCACCCAGACCCCCATAAGAGCTGTGCAGTGACCCCCGACCGGTGACCTGTACCCACCGGGCCTTCACATTCCCTGACCAGGAACTGCGGGAGCCACGCAACCCTGCGTCCTCCCTCCTGTGTCCTCCCAGCTTCCACACTAGCCCGTTCATCTGGACAGGGACTCTGGTAGCTGTGTGCCCTTTGGAGCCCTCCCTGCCTCTGCACAGAGCTCTTTTCCTGGCCAGAGACTGCAGGAGCCTTGGGCTCTCTGTGCCAAAGTCAATGGGCGCCTGGCACTCCCAGAACCGTGTGCACCACCCTAGCCTTGTTGCTGGATCTGGGTGTGTCACAAACCAGAGCTGCTTCCACAACCAAAACTCCCTGGCTAGAGCAGCCCCAGAGGAACTACACAGGGTCACTCCCTACAAAGATCCAGTAACAATAGAGTGATCCTGCTGGGGTCTAATCTTGGAGAGACACCTCCCCAACTCTGAGGACAGCCAGAAGCAATGGTGAAAAACAACCATGAGGCGAAATCAACAGAAAAACTCTGGCAATATGAATAATCAGAGTAGATCAACTCCCCCAAGGATCAATGGGGCAGAAACAGCACAAGACCCCATGCACAAACAAATAGCCAAGATGTCAGAAATTGAATTCAGGATCTGGATAGCAAATAAGATCGAATTAGAATTCCAAAAGTTATCTCAAGAATTCAACGGATTCAAAGACCAAATGACCAAAGATTTTGACACATTGAGACAAGAAGTTGCATCCCTCAAAGATCTGAGAAACACACTGGAATCCCTCAGTAACAGAATGGAGCAAGCAGAAGAAAGGATTTCTGACATTGAAGACAAAGCTTTCGAACGCTCCCAGACCCTCAAAGAAGAAGAGAAATGGAGAGCAAAAACAGACCACTCTCTCAGAGAGCTCTCGGATAATTTGAAGAAAACCAATATTCGTCTTATAGGGATCCCCAAAAGTGACGAAGTGGCTTCACAGGGCACAGAGTCTCTTATCCATGAGATTACGGAGAAGAACTTTCCAGACATGCCAAGAGATTCCGAAATTCATATAGCAGATAGTTTCAGAACTCCAGCACGACTCAACCCAAATAAGACATCCCCCAGACACATCATAATCAATTTCACTAAAGTTAATATGAAGGAGAAAATTCTGAAAGCAGCCAGACGAAAGAAAACCATTACCTACAAGGGGAAGAATATCAGAATAACTGCAGATCTCTCTGCTGAAACCTTTCAAGCTAGAAGAGGATGGTCATTGACTTTTAATCTCCTAAAACAAAATAACTTTCAACCCAGGATCCTGTACCCAGCTAAACTGAGCTTCATTTATGACGGAGAAATTAAATACTTCAATGACATTTACATGTTGAAGAAATTTGCCACAGCTAAACCAGCTCTCCAGGACATTCTTAGACCTATCCTCCATAAAGACCAGCGTAATTCTCCACAACAAAAGTAAACCCACCCAAAAAAATTTTGATCAAATTCCAACTTCCACAGTCTCAAAAGGATTAAAAATGTCCACCAGTCTCTCAAAAGGCTTATCAATACTCTCAATTAATGTGAATGGTTTAAATTGTCCTCTAAAGAGGCATAGGTTGGCGGACTGGATACAAAAGCTCAAGCCAGATATCTGCTGCATCCAAGAATCGCATCTTACATTAAAAGACAGATATAGACTCAAGGTGAAGGGATGGTCATCTATGTTCCAGGCAAATGGAAAGCAGGCGTTGCAATCCTGCAATCCTGTTTGCAGACGCAATAGGCTTTAAACCAACCAAAATAATTAAGGATAAGGATGGACACTTCATATTTGTTAAAGGTAATACTCATATGATGAGATCTCAATTATTAATATTTATGCACTCAACCACAATGCACCTCAATTTATAAGAGAAACTCTAATAGACATGAGCAATTCGATTTCCTCCACTTCCATAGTAGTTGGAGATTTTAACACCCCTTTAGCCGTCCTGGATAGATCCTCCAAAAAGATGCTAAGCAAAGAAATTTTAGATTTAAACTCAACCATTCAACATCTGGACTTAACAGACATCTACAGAACATTTCATCCCCAAAAAACTGAATACACATTCTTCTCATCAGCCCATGGAACATACTCCAAAATCGACCACATCCTAGGCCACAAATCTAACCTCAGCAAATTTAAAAAAATAGAAATTATTCCTTGCATCTTCTCAGACCATCATGAAATAAAAGTTGAACTAAATAACAACAGGAACCTGCATACCCATACAAAAACATGGAAGCTAAACAACCTTATGCTGAAGGATACATGGGTTATAGACAAGATTAAGAAGGAAATCACCATATTTTTGGAACAAAACAACAATCAAGACATGAATTACCAGAACCTCTGGAATACTGCAAAGGCAGTCCTAAGACGGAAATTTATAGCACTGCAAGCCTTCCTCAAGAAAATGGAAAGAGAGGAAGTCAATAACTTAATGGAACATCTCAAGCAACTGGAGAAAGAAGGACACTTCAACCCCAAATGCAGCAGAAGAAAAGAAATAACCAAAATCAGAGCAGAATTAAATGAAATTGAAAACAAAAGAATTATACAACAGATCAATAAATCCAAAAGCTGATTTTTTGAAAAGATCAATAAAATAGATAAACCTTTGGCTGACCTAACCAGGAAAAAAAGAGTAAAATCTCTAATTTCATCAATCAGAAATGGTAATGATGAAATAACAACAGACCCCTCAGAAATTCAAAAAATCCTTAACGAATACTACAAGAAACTCTACTCTCAGAAATATGAAAATCTGAAAGAAATCGACCAATACCTGGAAGCATGCCTCCTACCAAGACTTAGCCAGAATGAAGTGGAAATGTTGAACAGGCCTATATGAAGTTCTGAAATAGCATCAATTATACAAAATCTCCCTAAAAAGAAAATCCCAGGACCAGATGGCTTTATGTCAGAATTCTACCAAACATTTAAAGAAGAACTAGTACCTATACTACTAACCCTCTTCCAAAATAAAGAAAAAGAAGGAATATTACCCAGCACCTTCTACGAAGCAAACATCACCTTTATCCCCAAACCAGGGAAAGACCCAAGAAGAAAAGAAAATTATAGATCAATATCACTAATGAATATAGATGCTAAAATACTCAATAAGATCCTAACAAACAGAATCCAACAACACATCAAAAAAATTATACACCATGACCAAGTGGGATTTATCCCAGGGTCTCAAGGCTGGTTCAATATACGTAAATCTATAAATGTAATTCAACACATAAACAAACTTAAAAATAAAGACCATATGATTCTTTCAATCGATGCAGAAAAAGATTTTGATAATATCCATCATCCCTTCATGATCAGAACACTTAAGAAAATTGGTATAGAAGGGACATTTCTTAAACTAATAGAGGCCATCTACAGCAAACCCACAGCCAATATCGTATTGGATGGAGTTAAATTGAAATCATTTGCACTTAGATCAGGAACCAGGCAAGGTTGCCCATTGTCTCCATTGCTCTTTAACATTGTAATGGACGTTTTAGCCATTGCAATTAGGGAAGAAAGGTGATCAAGGGTATCCACATCGGGTCAGAAGAGATCAAACTTTCACTGTTTGCAGATGATATGATTGTATATCTGGAAAACACTAGGGATTCTACTACAAAACTTTTAGAAGTGATCAAGGAATATAGCAATGTCTCACGCTACAAAATCAATACCCATAAATCTGTAGCCTTTATATATACCAACAATAACCAAGCTGAACAAACAGTCAAGGACTCCATTCCTTTCACAGTAGTGCCAAAGAAGATGAAATATTTGGGAGTATACCTAACAAAGGACGTGAAAGATTGCTACAAAGAGAACTATGAAACTCTAAGAAAAGAAATAGCTGAACATGTTAACAGATGGAAAAACATACCATGCTCATGGCTGGGAAGAATCAACATTGTTAAAATGTCCATACTGCCCAGAGCAATATATAGTTTTAATGCAATTCCTATTAAAGCTCCATTGTCATACTTTAAAGATCTTGAAAAAATAATACTTCGTTTTATATGGAATCAGAAAAAACCTCGAATAGCCAAAACATTACTGAGCAATAAAAACAAAGCAGGAGGAATCACGCTACCAGACCTGAGACTGTACTATAAATCGGTAGTGATCAAAACAGCATGGTACTGGCACAAAAGCAGAGAAGTAGATGTCTGGAACAGAATAGAGAACAAGAGATGGATCCAGCTACTTTCTGTTATTTGATCTTTGACAAGCCAATTAAAAACATTCAGTGGGGAAAAGATTCCCTATTTAACAAATGGTGCTGGGTAAACTGGCTGGCAACCTGTAGAAGATTGAAACTGGACCCACACCTTTCACCATTAACTAAGATAGACTCTCACTGGATAAAAGATTTAAACTTAAGACATGAAACTATAAAAATACTTGAAGAAAGTGCAGGGAAAACTCTTGAAGGAATCGGCCTGGGTGAATATTTTATGAGGAGGACTCCCCAGGCAATTGAAGCAGTATCAAAAATACACTACTGGGACCTGATCAAACTAAAAAGCTTCTGCACAGCCAAGAACATAGTGAGTAAAGCAAGCAGACAGCCCTCAGAATGGGAGAAAATATTTGCAGGTTATACCTCTGATAAAGGTCTAATAACCAGAATCCACAGAGAACTCAAACGTATTAACAAGAAAAGAACACGTGACCCCATCTCAGGGTGGGCAAGGGATTTGAAGAGAAACTTGTCTAAAGAAGACAGATGGAAGATCTACAAACACATGAAAAAAAGCTCATCATCCTTAATCATCAGAGAAATGCAAATCAAAACTACTCTGAGATATCACCTAACCCCAGTAAGAGTAGCCCACATAACAAAATCCCAAAACCAGGAATGTTGGCGTGGATGTGGAGGAAAGGGCATACTTCTACACTGCTGATGGGAATGCCCACTAATATGTTCCTTCTGGAATGATGTTTGGAGAACACTTAGAGACCTAAAAATAGACCTGCCATTCGATCCTATAATTCCTTTACTAGGTTTATACCTGGAAGACCAAAAGTGACAATATAACAAAGACATCTGTACCAGAATGTTTATTGCAGTCCAATTCATAATTGCTAAGTCATGGAAGAAGCCCAAGTACCCATTGACCTACGAATGGACTAGCAAATTGTGGTACATGTATACCATGGAATACTATGCAGCCTTAAAGAAAGATGGAGACTTTACCTCTTTCATGTTGACATGGATGGAGCTGGAACATATTCTTCTTAGCAAAGTATCTCAGGAATGGAAGAAAAAGTATCCAATGTACTCAGCCCTACTATGAAGCTAAATTATAGCTTTCACATGAAGACTATAACCCAACTATAGCACAAGACTATGGGGAAAGGGCCAAGGAAGGGGAAGAGAGGGGGGAGGTTTTGGTGGAGGGAGGGTAATGGGTGGGGCCACATCTATGGTGCATCTCAGAATGGGTACAGGCGATTGCACTAATGTACACAGCTATGATTTAACAATAAAAAAAGAAAAAAAATATTATTAGAGGAAACCACAAAAGAAAAAAAAAGATCTATGGATGGTTAAGTGACATCCTTTTTTTATTCCTAATAATTATAATTTCAATGTTCCCTCTTATAATTTTCCTGATGAAGCTTTATAAAGATGTGACAATATATCGATTCAAAAAAGAAAGAAAGAAAGAAGACCAGTGCTGCTGGAGTGTCACAAGCAAGAGGAGAGGTGGGCCAGAGCTGGGTCATGGGAAACCTTGTAGGCAGTGGTGAGCAATTGATTTTATTCTAAAGACACCAGGAAGCCAAGGAAGGGCTTGAAGCAGGAGCATGATATGATCTGGAAAATGTTTAAACATAATAATTTGCTCTTGGAGAACAGATTTTGTGCAGCTAGGAATGGGAACAAGGGAGGCTTTTCAGAAAACTGCTGCAATAAGGAGGACAGATACCAGATCATGGTGATTTTCATGGTGGTGGAAGCAGTGGGGCTGGTAAGAAGCAAATGGATTCAAAATACGTTTTGGAGGTAGAGCTAACGGGATTTGCTGGTGCACCAGATGAGGGGAATGAAGTGAAGAGAGAAAGTTTCACAAGCCTTTTTACAAAAGGGTAATTTTCCCCCTTAGCCATGGAATTAGTTGAGGTCTGGGCACCTGACTGTAGTTAATCCAAACAGGGTGCTCTTCAGGAGCTTGCTAAAAAGAGACAGCCCTTCTAAGGGATGTGGACCCAGGAGAGAAGGTAGGCCTGTGCCCCTGGTGGGTAACTCGGTGCCTTAAAGATCCTGAAGAGAAACCAACAAATAAGAGAACTGAGGGGTAAGGAGGGGCAGCTTCATTGTTGGAGTCTCTATAGGAAGTGGTGCTTGAAACCCCTAGTTGAGGTTTTGTCCCTATTCATCTTGGGGGGTGGTTAGATGGTAGGACAAAGAAATAGAGCTCACTCCAATGGAGTTCTATAAGAATTCTGTTCACAGAGGACCAAATGGGGACCAAATGATTGCAGTGCTCCTGGTGGGAGGGTGGTAGTTGACCTGGTGAAGTCCCTTGGCACGTGCCTACCTCTTCTTCAAACTGCCTGTTCTGAGTATTATTTACCAGACCTGCCTCACAAGTATGGGTGATTCATATTAGATCTCACGGGGGTTTCAAACAGAATTCTAGAACAATTTTCTATATGATCCCTGACATCCCATAGCAGCAGCGTAGTTGTTGCTACTGCCATCATTACATTTATGATTTGCATTATTAATATTTATGAAGTACATGATACACACTAGGCCCTGTCTTAAACACTTTATTAGCACAGTCTCATTTAATACTACATTTCTGTTGAAAGATGCTAATACTAACATCCCATTTTTATTAAAGATGAAATAATTTGCCAAGGTTATGCAGTTGATGTGGTGAGAGTTGTGGTTAACTGGTAGTTGTTAATATTCTGATTCACATGCATTCAAGTAATTATTTTTGTCTATATGTTCTTAACATGTTTTCTTTCAATGACCCTAGGTTTGTTTTTCCTTAAAAAACAAATCAAAACAAAAAACAAAAACTATAAAACAAAAGTGTGATAGAGCTTGGACAAAAATGTTCCGGTCTCTAAAATAGTGTAACAATTTTGAAAACGTCATCCGTTTTAAAAAAATAAGCTGCATGATTAAAATCTGACCTTGTGAGGATTTGCTTTCTTAGCGTGTATGGCAAAATGCCTGCAGGTCAGCACAGAGGAACGACTGACCTGTTTAAAACAAAGGGAAGCCGGAGTACCTGAATGTGACTAAGAATCTATCAAAAAAGCATCAGCAGAAAGCTTCATATTGAGGTTAATAGAAAATGGGTAAACTGCACATTTCAAGGGAAAATCTGGGACACTATTCAAATAACAAATAGAGCAAGCTGGGCTTGCTGCCCAGAATAATAGGCTCATGCATTTACAGACTGGGGGGATTTTTGTACCCTATGTATGTGCTCACCACACCCATGTCTCCTTACAGCACTACCTCAGAGAAAGCCGATGCAATGAAAAAAATGTTAACGTGAACAAGTGACCCCAGTGTACAAACAGAAACAATAGCATATTTTAGCATCTTTTTTGTTTCCATAACAGTACAATCTTTGACATCTTTTGGCTATGTAAACCTTGCCTTTGAAATCTCCAACTAACTACTGCAACTATTAAAGTGTATGACATTATTGTCTTTCAACAAGAAGGGGTTTTGTGGATTACACATGTCTTCTAAAAGAAAATAAATGTTGTTTGTAAGTAATGAAAAGCACATTCTGGAGCAGGCATGCTTAGGCAGTATACTCCACAGACTGGTCTTATAAAGGTGCTAGTTATTACTCCCCAATAGTCACCATCAATCTAGTTTCCTGTTGTGCAGTCTTCAATAACTGCTCTGACTTCTTTTCCTTCTTTACTGTAGAGCTAATAACAGTTTTGTGAATGGGAGGGCTCGTTCTCTAACTCTACAGCATGACCTCGGCTTGAGTGAAGGTTCATGAGTCTGTGTATTAGTTGCTGTTCTTTGTTTTTAATTTCAGATTAATATGAGGATATAAATGATTAGGTTACATTGTTTGCATTTATTAGGTAGAATCCAAGTTGCAGTTGTGCCCCTCACCCAGAAGGTGTGCCATATACCTTACATTGTGCCTGTTAGTTGAGAGCACATGAACCCTGCCCTCCCCCCAACTTGAGTTTGAGTTTTTCTCTTGTGTGGGCATGTATTTGTTCATATATATGTTTTCATATTAGTATTGAGTACATTGGATACTTTTCCAATCTTGTGATACTGCACTAAGGAGAGTGTTCAACTCCATCCAGGTTAATATAAAAGATGTAAAGTCTCCATCTTCTTTATGGTTGAATAATATTTCATGGTGTGCATATACCACAGTTGATTAATCCATTCCAGGCTGATGGCACTTTGGTTTTTTCCACATCTTGGCGATTGTGCATTGAGCTGCCCTAAACATTCTAGTGCATGTGTTCTCATGGTAAAATGATTTTTTTCTTCTGGGTAGATAACTAGTAATGGGATTGTGGGATCAAATGGAAGGTCTACTTTTAGTTCTTTGAGGATTTTTTTATACTTATTTCCAAAGAACCTGCATTAGTTTGCGATCCCACCAACAGTGTATAAGGGTTCCCTTCTTTCCACATCCAAGCCAGCATCTGCAGGTTTGGGACTTTGTGATGGGGGCTATTTTCACTGGGGTTAGGTGATTTCTCAGGGTGGTTTTGATTTGCATTTCTCTGATAGTTAGGGACGGTGAGCATTTTTTCACGTGTTTGTAGGCCATTTATCTGCTTTCTTTGGAGAGGGTTCTGTTTACATCTCTTTCCCAGTGTATTAGTCACCATTACTGTTCTGCTTAATAAGTCACCCTAAACTTCAGTGGCTGAAAACTACAAATATTTAATATCTTGCAGTTTCAGAAGTTCAGAAATTTGAGAGGGACTTAGCGGGGTGCTGTTGCCTGGAATTCTCCTGTGAGGTTGCAGCCAAGCACTCAGTGAGGGCTCCAGTTATCCGAAGACTTGTCAGAGTCTGGAGACCCAGTTCCAGGTTTGCTCACCTGGTTGCTGGCAAGCCTTAGGTCTGCTTATAACAGAGTAGCTTACAGCCCCCGGCACATTTGCTCTAAGAGAAAGAGAGCAAGCATGCTCAAGATGGAAGCCGTAGCCGGTTTTCCTTTTTAAAAATAACCTAATCTTGGAAGTTACTATCCCATCACTTCTGCTGTCCTGTGTTCATTAGAAGTAAGTCACTATATCCATCCCAAACTGAAGGGGAGGGAATTATACACCAAGAACCATTAGGGGGTTGTCGTAGAGATGGCCTGTCATGGTCTATATCCATTACCTAAGCTCCTGGACACTCCAGAGGAATAATAGAATTAATTTTCTCTCTGCCTTCTTCTTGGAAGGAGGCCATACACAAAAAGTCAAACACAAAAAACAAGGGAACTGTAACCAAAGCTGAGGCTGAGGACTATGCCAAGCTCTGTCAACGTCACCAAAGATTTTCATCTGTGTTCTTAGAACAGTAACAGCCCCAGGCTCCACATGCTCTGTCATCCCTCCAAACAACCCTGGAAGACTCTGCTGGCAGTGACTGGCCTGGCCACTCCAGCTATTTTATTAGATGCAAGGCTGAGGGGTCAGTTTCTGGTTGGGAAATTCTACCTTTGATGACCTGTTGGCAGATCAGCTTGGGTATATATTTCACATTGATGGTCCTCAAACCATTATTCTTTTACTGAAGTTTTTTCAGGGAAACATTATAGCTCTTTGGTTTTCCATGGCAGGTTTTAGCTCACCTACAATGCTGAACTCTGGCACAACTCAAATTTTATGCTCTCTTTTTGCCCTACTAGTCTGACATAGGGGCTAGTTTTTCTTAGTCTTTAACCTCAGCTCTGCAGTGGCTGCCATGTTTTTCTTTCTTGGCTCTGGGAAACATTAAAGACATGTGCATCCCAGCCCTCAAGACTTCCCTTCTTTTTACACCATTCTCCCAGATCAGCCCCTGCTTGGTAGGTTTAGCCTCACAGGTAGAAATTGGATGTCAAAGAGGACAAGAAGTGGGGTATAATCCTGGAAAATATAACTGAGTCAAAGAACCAGGGCTTTGAGCCACACTTCAGTAAAAGAAAACTGGAAGCAGAGTCTGACTTGGGGTGAAGGGACTGCAAAGAACCTGGCGAAGAGCCCAGCTCTGGAGGCTGAGATTCAGAGCTGTGATTCAAGTACCCAGAGGGTAGGCTTAAAAATGGCACAAGAGACCTATGGCTAGAGAAGCCACTGGCCTTGTCAGGCAAAGAAGGAAGGCCCAGGCGCCCTCTCACTGGGAAACAAGGAAACTATCTGAAGGGAAGTCCAAACGCCTGGTGCCTGCAGGAGCCAGCAAGTTACACAAATAGGTGGGACAGGCCAGAGGTAAGACCGTGGGGAAGAGTGTTGGTTAACTGGCTATCTGGAGCCTCCAGAGCCAAACAAAATATCAGTCGGGCCAAGTCCCTGAGATAGGTGCCGCCAGTAGGGGGCACCGGAGATGGTTACCAGACTGGACCAGGTTTGGTGCTTGGGCATGAGCAGCTATTACCCAACAAGGAGAGGCTCCAGCTTGAAGCTTCCTAAGCTGCTCCCGTTCCCTCCAGCCTGCACAGAGGACAGAGGGTGACTGTGTTGATCTCCAGAGCCAGCTGCCGAAACTGTGTGACAAGAAGAGGACTGGTGAGGCAGATTTGGGTTTTGAGTTGAGTGAGCAGGTACTGAAGCTTGAGAGTTGGACCTCAAGGTTTTCTTAGAAGGGCAGGCTCTTGAAAAATTGCATTCTGATTATATTACGGCAACACATGAGGCAAAACTGTGCTTTCCCCCTCTCCCACCATCTCCCCAGTGTCCAAACACCTTGCAGAAACTTGCCCTTGTGACTTAAAACCATTTGCAAGGAGGTTGGAAGAACTGACCATGACTCTGATAGTTGCTTTTCCTTTGCGGTATCTTAAAGGTGTCACCTGATGGCTGACCATTCATAGTGCACAGAGATCTGTTGTCAACAAGCTCAGAAGAATGTAGCCCTGGGCAGCACCGAGGAGATGTCTCTATAGATCTGGCTTTTGGCACATTGTCTGGGGGTGGGCAACCAGGGCTATGCGGAAGCAAGTCAGACCCTCCCAGGAGTATGGAAATACAGGGTTTGATGCTGTCTTTATTTTAAAATTTAGTATTTCATTAATTTGGGGATTTTTTACATTGATTTGTTTTCTAAAACATTGTATCAAAGTATCATTTGTGGGCCAGGTGTGGTGGTGTACATCTGTAACCCTAGCACTCTGGGGAGGCTGAGGTGAGCAGATTGCTTGAGTTCAGGAGTTCTCTCAGCCTGAGCAAGAGAGGGGCCCTGTCTCTACTAAAAATAGAAAAACTAGCTGGGTGTTGTGGTGGGTGCCTATAGTCCCAGCTACTGGGGAGTCTGAGGCAGGAGGATTGCTCAAGCCTAAGAGTTTAAGGTTGCTATGAGCTATGACCCTACGGCACTCTGCACAGGGTGACAGAGTGAGATTCTGTCTCAAACAAATAAATAAATAAAGTATTATTTACGTTAATTGCTGTGTGTTTGGTGCCCCATAGATTTTGCACCTCAGGTAAGTGCTTGCTCCCCTCACCCTGCCTCTGCTCCCACCACCCTCCCAGCAGAACCTGGAGGCTGAACCAGTTGCTGCAGTCCCTCAGCACCCTCTGGCCTGGGTTTCTTCCTTGCTTTATCTTCTGAGAACCTACAAAAGCCAACAATGGAGGATGCAATCATGCTTTTCTGTATATCACAATCTCTGATTTAGAGTCAGCTTGAGTATTTCTGTACTTTTCTGGCTGTTATTTTATCATAGACATAACCTAAAAATGAGATGCTTTAATCTGATTCAAAGATTATTTTAGTTGAAAGGAATTACAGTGGCTAATGTTTGGTGTATTTGTTCTTTTATCAATCTGTTATAATTTAGGATGGAATCGACTCTTTAAGCCACGTGAGCTTTATAGGGATAAAGACTGTTGAGCTTCGCTCTTCTTTTGTCTGGAATTGCTAGATATTTGACACTGTACTTTACTGCTCAAGATTTTTGCTTCTTACGTGCTAAAACGAAAACAAAAACAAATATACAATGTGAGATTTTCCTCATTGAAATTTTTTCTTCATCGTGTGAGGCTTTCCAAGGCGGGAGCTTAATATTTTTGGACCGTTGCCAGCTGGAAGAACGGACAAAACAGCTGTTCTAAGCTTCCAAGAAATAGGCTTCCAGTAGTTCCAAGTGTAAAAGAGTAAATTTTTTTGTTGTATGTTTTGCCTTTGTCCCGGGAGTCATCGTTATTATTATTATTATTTTTAGAGGCAGAGTTTCACTTTGTCGTCCTCGGTAGAGTGCCGTAGCGTCACAGCTCACAGCAACCTCCAACTCTTGGGCTTCGGTGATTTTCTTGCCTTAGCCTCCTGAGTAGCTGGGACTACAGGTGCCCACCACAATGCCCGGCTATTTTTTTTTTTGCAGTTTGGTTGGGCTGGGTTTGAACTCGCCACCCTTGGAAGATGGGGCAGATGCCCTATTCACTGAGCCACAGGCACCGCCCTGGGAGTGATTATTTTGATGAGCCTTCGTGGGTGTGCAGATGTGAGCCAAATATTTATCAGGGAGCAGCTCCTGAGATGAGTTAAGTAATTCACTACAGATACATCAGGTTACTGAGCCCCGTGTTCTGTTTGATAATGCAAAAACTGACCTAGGTGGGGTGGGATATGCTTTTACATAATCACATTTCTTTAACAACTTTATTTTAGGAGATATACACTGAACTATTTAAGGGTGAAGAATCTGCATCTTACTCTCAAATAATTTAACAAAATAACAATGGTCGTGTGTGTGCTTGTATATGTGTGTGGAGAGAGAACAAAAGTGGCAAAATGTTAAGCATTAATGAATCAAATGAAAGGACTTCATTGTACTATTTTGGCAACTTTCCTATATGTCTAAAATTTATTAATTTTTTCAAAATGGAAAGTTTTTAAAAATCAGTGTTATGTTTCATTCACATATATATAATCTTCAGAGACCAGCTAGTAGAGGGCATGATACAAGAAACAAAGGCAAGACCATGGCTGTACCTGAGTGTCTTGTCCTTAGCAACATATTTTTCTAATTAGAGTCCAGTCTGAGATCTGAGCCAGGACCATGCATTCCATCCTGATGGATTTTAAAAACCAGTCTAGATTGATTGGCACCTATTCCTTGGACTTGGACTAGAATTGCTTACCCCAGCCTGGAAAATGATTCAGGTTTCAATGATGGTGTGATTTTTGTCATGAATGCTCTGAGAGCTATTTTATGAATTTATTCCAGTCTTGTTTCTGGTTCCAGAAATTTATTTATTTACCCCAATATCGGTCTCTTCAACTGTTAAGAACTGATATCTATGTTCCAACCAAAGAGAATTATTCAAGCATTTCACACAAGTCTTTCCTCACTATTCCAATATCTTTCCTAGAAATTTACATACCACATTTTTTGCATGATTTCCCCTCCTCCAACATCAGATATACATAAATAGTGAGTGTTGAAAGGATGGGGGGGATTGTTTGAGTAAATTACTACCAGCTGTCTGAAGGCTTAGTCTTAATTTTTTTCTTAGAGGTTTTTTGTTACAGCTGACAGACAAGGCTAGCCTATGAAGAAGACAGGTCTGAATACACATAAACACACAAACGCACACACACCACTCCTCAAGACAGGGGAAGAAGGTTGGGAATAAGGGGCGGAATCCAAGATGGAAGAAATGTCCACTTTTTTTCCAGTTTCCGTAGAACTGTGGCCAATAAGTGAGGGAACCCACTTACTCAGCTTTTTTTTTTTTTTTTTACCAGCAGTTTGGTCTCACATGGTAAATCAAAAAGCTGAGAAATGGGAAATCTGGGTCACTGGCCTTGCACTAGAGAGCAATTTGGAATAGAACTGAAATTAAAATTCACAACTGCTATACAGAGTTGGAATCCTGCCTGGTATAAAAACATTAATGAAAAATAACTGTGATTTATAAAATGCTTAAAGTATGTGCTGGGCGATGAGTTAAACACTTTCATATATCATCTCATTTTGTTCTCACAGTGACTCTATTGGGTGGTTAGTGTTATCACTAATCTTATTTTACGAATGAATAAGCTGAAGTACAGAATTTAAGTAACATTCAAAGTCATGAGGCTGGAAATTGACAGTGAGGTGGATTGGAACCTGGAATCCTGAGCCTAGAGCCAGTAATCCCGACTGATCTAATACATGCCAACCACCTCGGCTGCTCTCACTGCTCTCCCAGATGAACAGGACCTAGACAGTCACCTGGCCAGGAACATTTTTCTTTTTATCAGTGAAAAACAATTTTTTTTTCAATAATACTGTGTTTAAAGTTTTTAATAGACAAATAATAAGCGTATATATTTGTGAGGTACAACGTGGTGTTCTGATGTATCTGTACATTGTGAAATGGTTCAAACAAGCTAATAATTTTTAAATGAAAGCATTGGTATTTTGCAATCCTAAAATGTGAGAAAGTTTTATATTGCTAGCACACTGCAGTATCTTACTAGCACACTTCAGTGTCTTACCCAGATGTTACGTTCTTTATGAAAACCTCTTATGGAAACCTCTCTAGTTAAACAAATGTATTGTTTTCACCTTCATGTTCCCCTTTGTGTGTAACTTTATTGTAGCACTCTACCCAGCCTGATGAATGCTTGCCTGGCTTTCCATGTTAGATTTGACATGTAGTGCAATGCCTAGCATGTGCTCTGAAAATGTTCAGCAAACTAATATCAAATTGAATGAACTAAGTTGTAACCAAATTGTCCCTGAGTTTTATCAGCTTATGGGAATAAAATTAACTCCCATGATCATTAGCTATCTCTGAACTCTTCATTTAGGACATGAAGTTGCTTACAAAGCCCCTATTCCCCTCCCAAGAGTTTTTGCCTACTCAAGGGTTGTTTTCCAGTGTCTTATTAACTGCTTCTGGTCATGATCTCGATTGCTCTGATGTGCAGCCAACACTTTGCCTACTATGTACATAGGATTTTCAGAGGCATACATCCCTCCTCACCCCTACAAAACTGCAGCTATGGAAGGATGGATCTTTTGATTCTTATATATATAGCTGTTTCTCTTCAGATTACTTGAAGGGCCTGGGTAACCAGGTACATCCATCCTAGCTGCCCACTAGGCTCCCTCATCATGTTAATAAGGTATATAACATATTCAAATTTATGAGCTTCATTGGACAGTTTTCACCAGGTGAAACTCCAGTATTAGTGTTATTACAAACATGCTTCTTTTACTAGCCATTTAATTTCTCTAAGTCTCTGTTTCCTTTTTCTTTTCTTTCTTTCTTTTCTCTTTCTTTCTTTCTTTTTTTTTTAGACAAAGTCTCACTATGTCACGCTTGGTAGAGTGCTGTGGCATCACAGCTCACAGCAACCTCAAACTCTTGGGTTTAAGGAATTATCTTGCCTAAGTCTTCCAAGTAGCTGGGATAAGTCTTTGTTTTCTTATCTACAAAAGAGGGTTGCCTTACCAGGATGCTCTCTTAATGCTATCTTCCTCATCTTTATTGCCCTTATCATTATCTGCCATATTGTACTTATGTCTTTGTTTATTGTTCATCTATAACAATAGATTGTAAACTCAATGAAAACAGGGTCTTTGCTGTTTATTTTTTAACTACTGTATCTCCAGTATAAAAAATAGTGCCTGACACATAATGATCCTTAGTATTTATTTGTAGAATGCATGAATGAGACAATGTATCAGAATTATTGTGTACATGCTAACACATTTATTTCTGCTTAACCAGTATATTCCAAAATTTAGTGACTAAAAACAACCATTTTATTAGATCTTATGATTTTGTGACTCAAGAATTTGGACAGGCCTCAGCTGAGGGATTTGTCTGTCCCATGGGTCGTTTGGTGGTATTCAGCGGAAGATTGGGCTGTTCTGGAGGCCCCAGAACAATTTCACTCATATGCTCTGCCTGGTGCATTTGGGGACCCCTGGAAGACGTACTACAAGTGGTCTCAGGCCTTTCCCCTTGATGTTACCAGCAAGGTGGTCAGTATCTTTCATGGAAGCTCAGTATACTGAGAGGCCTTGATAGAAGCTGAAAGGATTTTTATGACCTAGACCTAGAACTGCATTCAAACATGTCACTACAACCAGCCTAGATTCAGGGGAGGAGAATTAGATTCCACCTCTCAGTAAGGGAAGTAGCAAAGAATTTGTAGCTATTTTGAACAGATTTTCTCTTTCTTCTGGCCACATACATTATTACCAAATACAAAACAAATTCATCCTCCCCAAGGGCATCCAAAAGTTTTCACTGTGTTTGCTGCATCAGCCTAAAGTCCCGATTCTCACCACCTAGGGCAGGTTCAGGTGATGATGAGACTCCCGGGGTAGAGCTCCTTCAATACAGTTCCTCTTGATCTGAAGTCATTAGCCTCTCCCAGCCAACACACCATGGTGGGGCAGAGGAAAGATAACTGTCTACTAGACATTCCCATTCAGAAAGTGAGAGGGCCGGCTGCACACAGCATTCAGCAGCCCACAGTGGTTTTAAAAGCCAGCTGAGTAGAATTACTGGTTCCTTGGGCCTAGTCCTGGTCCTGCAAATGAGTCTCTTTAGCTCTTGGTCTGCTCTCTGGGCTCTTGATTCCATTTTTTTCATTTTCCAAAAGAAATCCATGCTTTGGCCTGGGTAACTTTCTCAGCTTGCTTCTCTATAGCAGGTTGAGAGTCCAAAGGCATCTTTTAATCTGCATGAATTTCTTTCAGTCCATGTGGGTATAATTCACTTAAAAACCTTAGGGATTTTGTATTTATTTATGATAAACTTCACTAGAGAAGAGCTACACCTACATTTCATTCTGAAGCAAGGTCCCTTTTACCTTGGATGGGCTGCCTGTGAGCCCGAGAGAGGATAATGCAGCCTTACAATTCTTGGGCACATCCTTAAGATTTTAGAGGCTCTAATTCTTCCTTGAGACAGAGTCTCACTCTGTCCCCTTGGGGTTGAATGCTGTGGCATCATCATAGTTCACAGCAACCTCAAATTCTTGGGCCTATGTGGTCCTTATGATTCAGCTTCCCAAGTATTGGGGCTACAGGCATCTTCTGCACTCCGGGCTAATTTCTTTATTTTTAGTAGAGACAGGTTCTTGCTCTTGCTCAGGCTGGTCTTGAACTCCTGAGCTCAGGTGACCCACCCACCTTGGTCTCCCAGAATGCTAGGATTGCAGGTGTCAGCCATTGTGCCTGTTTCCGCTCCTCTGTTTTTAACTGAAAGGATATATGAGGCACCACCTTAACACTTGTTGAGGTCTTAACCAGGGTCTAGGGGTCATGTTTGGATTTCATTTTTTTCACTGAAGCCAGTTCTTCTTCTGAAAGTTTTTGCTGTTTGGAGAGACGAGGAATGAGAGGCAGTTTGATGTTTGAACCCAGCAGATCCTGGCTCTCATATTTCCTCTAAATTCTCCTTGGAAACTGGATGGCTCTTTTTTTAGCCTGTCTTTTCCTATCCATGCCTTACCATAATAGGCTAAAAGAAACTCATTAGCAACCCATTATTTTCTTAGAAAAGAAACCCATTTCTAAGGATATTAGAAAATATCCTTAGTGGGATACTCCCGCCCGTTCATTAGGAACATTTTCTATTTCCGCTTTCACGAAGACAATGATTTCGATAAATCTGCCACTACATTTCAACCCTGATAATATTTTCTTCCTAGTAGTCTCTTCACCATCCTTCTGGAATTCAGTAACAGTTTTTTTTGAGCATTTCTGTCTTCAGCTACATACAAGTACCAATATCATTGTGAGGTGTTTTAGGTTTTTGTTACAACATCCCATCCCCAGATACCAATTTTACTCCAGCTATCTCTTGTGACTTGGTAAGCTACTCCAAAACTTACAGCATAACACAGCAAATATTTGATATCTCTCATGATTTTGGTAATTGGTAATTCTGGCACGGCTCAGCAGGGTGAGTTTGCTCATACTGGCCAGAGCTAGGCTCTGAGTCCAGCTGATGGAGAACCGGTATGCCTGACATTTTGACAGGAGCTGCTGGATGGTGGGCTCAGCCGTGTTACCTCCCAAACAGAGGGTCT
Organism: Nycticebus coucang; assembly: GCF_027406575.1. Classification (NCBI taxonomy): domain Eukaryota; kingdom Metazoa; phylum Chordata; class Mammalia; order Primates; family Lorisidae; genus Nycticebus; species Nycticebus coucang. The sequence goes on along the minus strand of NC_069784.1, from coordinate 50,870,105 downwards.
CATTTATTTGGTGGACACAGCCAAGATAGTTATCAAAAGGGATCATATTACTTGACACATGTAACAAACACACCAGGGATAGTTCCCAAATAAATTGTCCCCAAACATGTGATGTGAGGTGACACCAAGGCTCAATCCAATTGAATCCTGGATCCTGCCATGTGGTGTCTGCTTCTTAATTCAGTTCCTGCTCCTTGGTCACTTAGATTCTGCCCACGGTTGCACACTTGGTTCATCTGGGCCTGCTCAGGTTATGTGTCCTTTGACCTGGGTCCATGGCAACTGAGAAATAACTCACAACTTTGTTCCATAAAAGTAGAGCCAGATTGGTCTGGCATAGTTACAATATGCCTCCTCCTGGCTCCATGTAGTCTCAGGACCTCTCCACAGGGTTTCTCTAGCATGATACCTTCTTAATCTGGTAGTGCAAGCCTTAAATACCACTGTCCCAAGAGTCTCACATGGAAGCAGTGAGACTCCTCCTGCCCTGGCCTTTCAGTTAGACATCTCTTCTGCTGCTTCCTCTGAGCGAAATAAGTCTCTACGGCCGGCCCAGATTAAAGAGCGGATTAGATCCTACCTCAGTTGAGAAAGGTAGCAAAGAAGTTGTGGTCATTTTTAATCTACAATAGAGATTGTATCCTTAATCTCAGAATGATTCTTCTCCATCTGGAAAGGACATTTTGTTTTAACCCAACGTGAGAGAGATGGACCTGGAGCTGTGAGGACCAAGGGGACATCTGCTGACTAACCAAGTGGTCAGCAAAATGACAGGTGTTGCAGGTTGCAGACATAGTGGCTTCCTATGTAAAAGCTCAGTGAATGTCTGCTGTCAAATAGGAAGACAGTGTGCATAATGAGCAGACAGGCCATTCTGGAATAAAACTGATTGATTTCAAATCTCAGCTTTGCCATCACAGGCATGGTGGTTCCCGCTGGTAATCCCAGCACCCCGGGAGGATCCCTCGAGCTCAGGAGTTAGAGACCAGCCTGAGCAAGAGCGAGACCCCGTCTTTACTAAAAATAGAAAAGCTAGTCAGGCATTGTGGCAGGTGCCAATAGTCTCAGCTACTTGGGAGGCTGAAGCAAGAGGATTGCTTGAACTCAGGAGTTTGAGGTTGCTGTGAAGTAGGCTGAGGCCATGGCACTCTAGCCTGGGCAACAGAGTGAGACTCTGTCTTTTTTTTTTTTTTTTTTTTTTATTGTTGGGGATTCATTGAGGGTACAATAAATCAGTTACACTGATTGCAATTGTTAGGTGAAGTCCCTCTTGCAATCATGTCTTGCCCCCATAAAGTGTGACACACACTAAGGCCCCACCCTCCTCCCTCCATCCCTCTTTCTGCTTCCCCCCCCCATAAACTTAATTGTCATTAATTGTCCTCATATCAAGATTGAGTACATAGGATTCATGCTTCTCCATTCTTGTGATGCTTTACTAAGAATAATGTCTTCCACTTCCATCCAGGTTAATACGAAGGATGTAAAGTCTCCATTTTTTTTAATAGCTGAATAGTATTCCATGGTATACATATACCACAGCTTGTTAATCCATTCCTGGGTTGGTGGGCATTTAGGCTGTTTCCACATTTTGGCAATGGTAAATTGAGCTGCCATAAACAGTCTAGTACAAGTGTCCTTATGATAAAAGGATTTTTTTCCTTCTGGGTAGATGCCCAGTAATGGGATTGCAGGATCGAATGGGAGGTCTAGGTTGAGTGCTTTGAGGTTTCTCCATACTTCCTTCCAGAAAGGTTGTACTAGTTTGCAGTCCCACCAGCAGTGTAAAAGTGTTCCCTTCTCTCCACATCCATGCCAGCATCTGCAGTTTTGAGATTTTGTGATGTGGGCCATTCTCACTGGGGTTAGATGATATCTGAGGGTTGTTTTGATTTGCATTTCTCTAATATATAGAGATGATGAACATTTTTTCATATGTTTGTTAGCCATTCGTCTGTCATCTTTAGAGAAAGTTCTATTCATGTCTCTTGCCCATTGATATAAGGGATTGTTGGCTTTTTTCATGTGGATTAATTCGAGTTCTCTATAGATCCTGGTTATCAAGCTTTTGTCTGATTGAAAATATGCAAATATCCTTTCCCATTGTGTAGGTTGTCTCTTTGCTTTGGTTATTGTGTCCTTAGCTGTACAGAAGCTTTTCAGTTTAATGAAGTCCCATTTGTTTATTTTTGATGTTGTTGCAATTGCCATGGCAGTCTTCTTCATGAAGTCTTCCCCCAGGCCAATATCTTCCAGTGTTTTTCCTATGCTTTCTTTGAGGATTTTTATTGTTTCATGCCTTAAATTTAAGTCCTTTATCCATCTTGAATCAATTTTTGTGAGTGGGGAAAGGTGTGGGTCCAGTTTCAGTCTTTTACATGTAGACATCCAGTTCTCCCAACACCATTTATTGAATAGGGAGTCTTTCCCCCAAGGTAAGTTCTTGTTTGGTTTATCAAAGATTAGGTGGTTGTAAGATGTTAGTTTCATTTCTTGGTGTTCAATTCGATTCCAAGTGTCTATGTCTCTGTTTTTGTGCCAGTACCATGCTGTCTTGAGCACTATGGCTTTGTAGTACAGACTAAAATCTGGTATGCTGACGCCCCCACCTTTATTTTTGTTACTAAGAACTGCCTTAGCTATACGGGGTTTTTTCCGGTTCCATACAAAACGCAGAATCATTTTTTCCAAATCTTGAAAGTACGATGTAGGTACTTTGATAGGAATGGCATTGAATAGGTAGATAGCTTTGGGAAGTATAGACATTTTAACAATGTTGATTCTTCCCATCCATGAGCATGGTATGTTCTTCCATTTGTTAATATCCTCTGCTATTTCCTTTCTGAGGATTTCATAGTTTTCTTTATAGAGGTCCTTCACCTCCTTCGTTAGATATATTCCTAGGTATTTCATTTTCTTTGAAACTATGGTGAAGGGAGTTGTGTCCTTAATTAGCTTCTCATCTTGACTGTTATTGGTGTATACAAAGGCTACTGACTTGTGGACATTGATTTTATATCCTGAAACATTACTGTATTTTTTGATGACTTCTAGGAGTCTTGTGGTTGAGTCTTTGGGGTTCTCTAAGTATAAGATCATGTCATCAGCAAAGAGGGAGAGTTTGACCTCCTCTGCTCCCATTTGGATTCCCTTTATTTCCTTGTCTTGCCTAATTGTATTGGCTAGAACTTCCAGCACTACGTTGAATAGTAAAGGTGACAGAGGACAACCTTGTCTGGTTCCAGTTCTAAGAGGAAAAGCTTTCAGTTTTACTCCACTCAGTAAAATATTGGCTGTGGGTTTGTCATAGATAGCTTCAATCAGTTTTAGAAATGTGCCACCTATGCCTATACTCTTCAGAGTTCTAATTAGAAAAGGATGCTGGATTTTATCAAATGCTTTTTCTGCATCTATTGAGAGGATCATGTGATCTTTATTTTTGCCTCTGTTAATATGGTGGATAACGTTTATAGACTTGCGTATGTTAAACCAGCCTTGCATCCCTGGGATGAAGCCTACTTGATCATGATGAATGACTTTTTTGATGATAAGCTGTAATCTATTGGCTAGGATTTTGTTGAGAATTTTTGTGTCTATGTTCATGAGTGAGATTGGTCTGAAATTCTCCTTTTTGTTTGGGTCTTTTCCTGGTTTTGGTATCAGGGTGATGTTTGCTTCATAGAATGTGTTGGGGAAGATTCCTTCTTCCTCAGTTTTTTGGAATAATTTCTGCAGTACAGGAATAAGCTCTTCCTTGAAGGTTTGATAGAATTCTGGAGTGAAGCCATCTGGACCAGGGCATTTTTTAGTTGGAAGCTTTTTTATTGTTTCTTTGATCTCAGTGCTTGAAATTGGTCTGTTCAGGAGGTCTATTTCTTCCTGGCTAAGTCTAGGGAGAGGGTGTGATTCCAAATATTGATCCATTTCCTTCACATTGTCAAATTTCTGGGCATAGAGTTTCTGGTAGTATTCAGAGATGATCTCTTGTATCTCTGTGGGATCAGTTGTTATTTCCCCTTTATCATTTCTGATTGAGGTTATTAGAGATTTTACTTTTCTATTTCTAGTTAGTCTGGCTAATGGTTTATCTATTTTATTTATTTTTTCAAAAAACCAACTCCTTGTTTCATTAATTTTCTGAATGATTCTTTTGTTTTCAATTTCATTGATCTCTGATTTGATTTTGGATATTTCTTTTCTTCTACTGAGTTTAGGCTTAGATTGTTCTTCTTTTTCCAATTCCATAAGATCTCTTGTGAGATTGTTGATGTGCTCTCTTTCTGTTTTTCGAATGTAGGCATCTAAAGCGATGAATTTTCCTCTCAAAACTGCTTTTGCAGTATCCCACAGGTTTTGGTAGCTTGTGTCTTCATTGTTGTTATGCTCAAGGAAGTTAATGATTTCCTGTTTTATTTCTTCCTTCACCCATCTGTTATTCAACAGAAGATTGTTTAATTTCCATGCCTTTGGGTGGGCTTGAGCATTTTTGTTAGAGTTGAGTTCCACCTTTAGTGCCTTATGGTCTGAAAAGATACAAGGTAAAATTTCAATTCTTCTGATTCTGTTGATATTTGTTTTGTGTCCCAGGATATGATCAATTTTGGAGAATGTTCCATGGGGTGATGAGAAGAATGTATATTCTTTATCTTTGGGGTGGAGTGTTCTATATGCATCTATCAAGCATAGTTGTTCTAGGGTCTCATTTAAATCTCTTACATCTTTGTTTAATTTCTGTTTAGAGGATCTGTCCAGCTCTGTAAGAGGTGTGTTAAAGTCCCCTGTTATGATGGTATTATCAGATATCATATTGCTCAGACTGAGTAAGGTCTGCTTCAGGAATCTGGGAGCATTTAAATTGGGTGCATAAATATTTGGAATTGAAATGTCTTCTTGTTGTAGTTTTCCCTTGACCAATATAAAGTGACCATCTTTGTCTTTTTTGACTTTAGTTGCTTTAAATCCACATGTATCTGAAAATAAGATTGCAACTCCTCTTTTCTTCTGAATTCCGTTTGCCTGAAAAATTGTCTTCCAACCCTTGACTCGGAGCTTTAATTTGTCTTTTGAGGCCAGGTGTGTTTCTTGCAGACAGCAAATGGATGGCTTGTGTTTTTTAATCCAGTCAGCCAATCTATGTCTCTTCAGTGGGGAATTCAAGCCATTAACATTTATTGAGATAATTGATAAGTGTGGTAGTATTCTATTTGTCTTATTTGGTGAGAGTCCATTGCTTAATTTTATCTTTTGCATCAGTGTGGAGGTTAGGTTTTGTCCTTTGATTTCTGAGTTCTTACTTTGCTGCTGATCCATTGTGGTGGTCAGTGTGCAGAACAGGTTGAAGTATTTCCTGTAGAGCTGGTCTTGTTGTGGCGAATTTCCTCAATGTTTGTATATCCGTAAATGATTTGATTTCTCCGTCAATTCTGAAGCTTAGCTTAGCAGGGTACAGAATTCTGGGCTGGAAATTGTTCTGTTTAAGTAGATTAAAGGTAGATGACCATTGTCTTCTTGCTTGGAAAGTTTCATTAGAGAAGTCTGCGGTAACTCTGATGGATTTGCCCCTGTAGGTCAACTGGCGCTTACTCCTGGCAGCTTGCAGAATCTTTTCTTTTGTCTTGACTTTGGACAGGTTCATCACAATGTGTCTTGGAGAAGCTCGGTTAGAGTTGAGGCGACCTGGGGTCCGATATCCCTCTGAAAGCAGTGTGTCAGACTCTTTGGTGATGTTTGGGAAATTTTCTTTTATAATATTCTCTAGTATGGCTTCCATTCCTCTGGGGCATTCTTCTTCCCCTTCTGGAATTCCTATAACTCGTATGTTGGAACGCTTCATAAAGTCCCATAATTCTGACAGTGAACGTTCTGCTTTCTCTCTCTTCTTTTCTGCCTCTTTTACTGTCTGAGTTATCTCAAGAACTTTGTCTTCTACCTCTGAAATTCTTTCTTCTGCATGGTCTAACCTGTTGCTGATACTTTCCATTGTATCTTTAAGTTCCCTAATTGACTGTTTCAGTTCCTTCAGGTCTGCTATATCCTTTTTATATTCTTCATATCGTTCATCTCTTATTTGATTCTGTTTTTGGATTCCCTTTTGGTTATTTTCCACTTTATTAGCAATTTCCTTCATTGTTTCCATCATTTCTTTCATTGTTTTCAACATGTGTATTCTAAATTCCCTTTCTGTCATTCCTAACATTTCTATACTGGTGGAATCATCTGCAGTAGCTACCTCATGGTCCCTTGGTGGGGTTGTTCTAGACTGGTTCTTCATGTTGCCTGGAGTTTTCTGCTGATTCTTCCTCATGAGTGATTTCTTTTATCTGTTTCCTTGCCCTAATTTTCCTTTCACTTCCTCTTGCTCTTTAAGTTCTTATGCCAGTGGACTAAGGGTTATAGGACCAGAAGGGTGAGAAGGTTGAAGAGCAAAAAAAGGGGATGAAAGAAAGGAGGACCGAGTGATAAGAAAAAAAGAAAGATAGAGAAAGGAGAGGGGGTGGGTATAAGGAATATTGACAAAAAGAAGAGAGGCACAGAAAGAGGGAGACAGGGCAATATAGGTGTACAGTAGGGTACTTTGACACAACCTTAAAAAACCCCACCTTCTGGGGGTGCCCAGTTGCGTGGTTCCCTTGAGGTCAGCAGCTCTTTGCTAACCTGATCAGACACAGTACCCCACCTCCACCAAGTAGAGAGGAAAGACAAAAATGCTATAAATCAAACCAAAAGAAGCAAACAGAAAACTTTACGGGGATAAAATTGGGTGAAAAACCAAATTATATCGGTAGAAACACTAGCAAAAATGAAGTTGAAGTTATTAAAAAAGGCAGCAATGGGAAATTATAATTAAACTAGGAAAATTGAGAAAGAAAAAGGGATCTGTGTGGAAAAGATTGAAATTAAAAAAACAGAAGAACATCAGCAACGTCAAAATAAACAAACAAAAAAAACAACCAAACCAAAAAAAAAAAAAAAGAAGAAAAAAATACACAACCAAAAACAAAGCAGTTTGTATATGTTATTGAATATTGTCTGGGCAACACGTGGTCTTCTGGGGTATGAGATGTTAGTCACAGTTCTGATACGACTGGAGGCTGCTGATTTCTCAAACCCCAGCAGGTAGACACCCTAAATCTCTCTTCAGCCTACTTAAAAGGCACTTTGAACTTGTAAACTTGCTGAGCAGAAGCTTTCCCAGCTTTCTCGCTGGAATCGCTGCTGAAGTGGCTATGCACTTACTCAGTGTGCCAAAACCGATCTCACTCTGCCCCTGAGGGTTAGGGCTGCAAGGCGGCTCAGACCCCACCCTTAGGCTACTTGGTTGCTGGGTTACCAGCTCCCACCCGTTTCTAGCTCTGCGACCCTGAGGGCAGAGCTTGCCGGGGCAGATCACTGACAATGGATCCGTGTGACCCACCGCCAAACACTATCAGCTCCGTCTGGCTCAGCGGCTCAGACTGGGGCCCTAGACAACGGCCAAAGTTCTCCGCACTCCCACTCAGGCCTTCCCCAAGGCAGTTCAACTCAGTGCCAAGTCCAAGGACATCAAAACAGTTCACAGGTAAGGCCTTTCTGGTTTGCAGTCTCGCTGCTACTGAACTTACAGTTGTGGGCGGGTTTAGACGGATTGAACACACGCGACCACTTGCCGGCTTTCCACTGTTTTAGTCCTCCTCTTGGGGTCCAGAAGTCTCTCGCTGACTCCCTGTATTTTCATAGGAGTGATGATAGGCAGTTCCCACCAGCCAGAGATGCCTGGAGTCCTATCTCCCCAGACTCACGGTGCCCAGATGCAAGGAAGCTGTTACTCGGCTGCCATCTTGCTCCGCCTCCGAGACTCTGTCTTAAAACAAAACTAACAAACAAAAAACCAACAACTCAGCTTTGCCACCTATCAGCTTCGAGAATGTAGGCAACGTAATTTACTGCTCTGTGCTCCATATTATTCATTTGTAAAATATAGATTAACTAGAGCCTTCCTCATAAGATTATTGTGAGGATGAAAGGAGTTAGTATATACAAAGCTTTTAGAAGAGAATCTTGCAAAAAAATATGTAAGGCATGGCTACTTTTGTTATTGCGTTATAGGTCTGCAGTAATCTGTATTAATAGTACTTTTTATCCAGAATCAAGTTGGAGAGAAGAAAAGGAAAGGAATTAAAAAAAAAAAACTGAGGAAGGTAAAAATACCATTGAAATATTTGGAGCTGAGTGACACCTGTTTATTTTTTGTCCCTTATCATCAATTCGAGTATTTCCTAAAGCACAATCTGTTGACCAAATTAAGAGCAAAGCACACAGGTTAATTTATCAACATTATCTGCCAGTTCTAATCCAGAAAACTGAGAACAGATATACAAGAAGGAAGATGTGTAATTTGCTATATAACAATCCTCGATCTCAAAAATGGGAATACAAAATAATTTATCAGGGTAGACCAGGTTGTGCTGCAGTAATAAGCAATTTCCTAATCTCAATGCTTTAATATATCAAAAATGTAATTTTTGTTCATTCCACTGTATTCATTTTGGGTCAGCAGGAAGGCTTTGATTATCACAGTCTCTCAGAGACCCAGGTTGATGAAAGCTTCTTAACAAAGTGTTGGTTATTAAGGAACAACATGATAATAGAAATTGACAAGTGCCAATTTGTACCAGCCCTTAAAAATGTTTACATTTTACATTCTATACAAAAGTGTCCACATGAGACCTCCTTCTCATTTCAATGGCCAAAGCAAATTATATTTCATTGGGGAAAAGCCACCGATAAGTTTGAATAGGGTGGGGAAAGGCAAAGTTACCACGTATACACAAGCAGAATAGCTTAACAAAAAATGGAAAGCACTATATGTAGTGACTTGTGGGTGTATTATTGTCTCACAAATACTCAGTCTCCCCTCCTGCTCTCGGTGGGCAGACTGTACTTTTCTGAAGCAATGACTTTGGACTTGGCCATATGACTTACTTTGGTGAATGGAATATAGCATAAAGGACAGTGTGCCAGTTCTAAGCAGGGACTTTTAAGAGACATCATGAGTCTCTTTTCATTCTTTGCACTCTTCCGTGAGTACATTCCCCCAGGTAATGGCTGCTTCTTCAGAGTGGGTCTTGGAATGAGAGAGAGGTGAAGAAGACTTCAACCCACCCTCAACCAGTCCATACCTAAGCCACAGACATTTAAGTGAAAAGTTTATTGTATAATACTGAGATTTGGGAGTTCTTTGTTAAGCAGCATTGTCTCAGCAAAGGGATGACTAATAGTGACTTAACATTCATGAGATGACCTACTACAAATAATAGGTGCAGTAAGCATATGAAATGGGAACCTACTAGTTAGTATTCTAAGAAATGTAAAGTAAAATGAGATAGTGTTAAATTATTTATATGCTGAATATATAGACATAGATATCGATCTAAAATAACTTATAACTGTTAAATTATCTATTAAATAAGGGAAAACCTAAATATGAAATGCTATTGTTGTTGAAACTATGAAAGATGTTAAATTAGAGAGTTCTTTTATCTTAACACTCCTATGCCTAAGAAGTTATCCCAGGAATGGTTGGTCTTACTCATTCTTGCTGCTGTAACTAAATGCCTTACACTGAGTAATTTATAAACAATGAAAATGTATTTCCCACAGTTCTGAAGGATGGGCCAAAATTAAGGCATTGGCAGATATAGCATTTGGTAAGAGCTTGCTCTTTGGTCCCAAGACGGCTCCAACTCTGGAGGGGCCTGAGGCAGTGTCCTCACATGGCAGGAGGGAAAAAAGGGGCAAAAGAGACTAGAGCACTTCCTTTAACATCTTTTATAAGTGCTAGTCCCATTCATGAGGATAGAGTGCTCATGCCTTAATCATGTCCCCAAGGTCCTACCTCTTAATACTATCACACATGTTCCTACATACGAATTTTGGAGGAATACATACATTCAAACATAGCATAATTCAAAATAATAAAATAAGGCAGATAAACTTCAAGGGATTATTTATAAGTCTAATGTTAGAAACAGTGTAACTATGCAATAATAGAAGATTATTAAGTAATCTATGGTTCTATTGATATTATAGACTATTATACAATCATTAAAGTAATAAATATGAACATTCCCTAATGATATGGACAAATAATAAATAAAAAAGGAGAATATAAACTTATATCTAAGCCATAATTATACCAATAGATATGTTATATATATATGGGTCATGACTAAAGGGAATATGTATAAATTTAAACATTTGTGCTGTATCTGGTTTGGATGTGGAATATTTTTCTTTTTAAGTCCAACACAAAAAATGTTCTTTGATAAATTTTGAAAACAAAAAAAAAGAAATTTCTCTTCTCAAGGATATACTCATGTGTGTAAGAGAGAGTCAGTGTTTGGGTTCAAAGATGCATTTTTTTAAAGATGGAAAGAAATTCAACAAACTTTTAACCTTGATTATCTCTGGGCGTTATGAGTAATTTATTTTCTATGTACTCTTCTGTATTTTTCCAATGTTTTACATTTGAAATAAATGTGTTATTAAATTTCAAAAAATGTTATTTTAAAAATAAACGAGCCTATTTTCTAGCCTTCCTTCTGACACCTCATAGCTTACCTTGAATCACTTCTTAAATGCAGTGTATGTCTGACTGTAGACAGAGTTCTTCTTCTTCACAACTCAGTAGCCTATAATTTGATTTGAGACAAAACTAAATATAGCACCAACTTTGGTATGAAGGGTGGAAATCTGACTCTCCCTGCTCTTTTTTTTTTTTTTTTTCTTGTTTCAGAGGCAATAGGAGATTCTTTTCAAGACAGGTGGCTTAGGAACCTTGTCTAAGATCAAACCCACCTTAAAATTTTTCCTGGTAACATTCTAAGCTAAGAAGCTACAGATTAAGTGTTGAAGGATTCTAGACTAGGGGTCTTTTAGACAGTTTCTCTGAATCCTGAAATGTTTTGTTTTTCTGTCTTCCCCTCCCCTACCGCCTACTAGTGAGTAGGGAAACTAATTAAAGAGATAGGAGACAAGATGACAGTCCTGGGAATACAGACTCCCCATAATCTCTTGAATACTCAGGCATGCCAGGATTCTCCCAGAGTTAAATGTCTAGGATGCCTAAAAGAATAAATTCCTTCTGGAAAAGCCTTGTTGGTCACATCTTGGGAAATTCAGAGAACATATTTCTGGGGTCATCCAATGAGAGAAGACAGCCGGTATCCGAACCTCCGACTCTTTCGAAACTTTTTGGGTCTTACCATCTGTGAAACAAGTTTAGCTAAACCAAAGCTGTCACCCACGTGTTAGAATGTGTTTTGCAAATTAAAAAAATGTTAATGGTAATGCTAATAACAACAGTGATTATACCCTGGGACACAAGAATAAGAGGAACTTTCTCTAACAAATGCAATCAGTGTAACCTAATTCTTTGTACTCTCAAGGAATCCCAAATAATAATTTTTTAAAAAGTGATTATGTCACTTAATAAAAAGGTTTTATTTTAGAGCTAAAAATGAAGCTTCAGAGATGTAAGCACTCCCATTACAGCACGTCTGCCTTGTTTAAACTTCTCCACACGTAGGTGATCCAAGGTCTCAGACACCGCCATCTCCTTTTCCGTGTTCAGTCACCGGGAAGAGTCTTGTTCTGGCAGCTATTGCCTTGAAGCTTTTCTGGTGTTCTGGGAAGTTGGGGAATCCTCCGTCTCCTTGACGCTAGGGGTAGGGCCCAGTTGCTGGAGAAACTGAAAAACATGCAGGTGGAAAACCGTCAAATCAGAGGTGTCCGAGATGAAGGCCGTTGACGAGGCTTCACTTCCTGAGGAAGCCTCCTGTCCTTAGATTACTGGTGAAACTGACACGTCAGATGTCCAGGAAATCAGATTGTGTCCCATGACCATGCTGCATTCAGCCAGGATTGCACCCAAACCTTCCTAGATGCCATCTCCGTCCCCGGGGTTACTAGGGGTGGGGTGGTGCAGACATACAGGAGGACCTCCGCTCCAGATTCTCCCTGCGGTTGGTTGGTTTTATTCAAGGCCCTGGAATGGGATGGGTGAGGGACAGGGCTTGGTACGCGTGGCCTAAGTCCTCCGCCCCTCTGCCAGCATCATTCATCTGAGCCAGAGCGAGAGTGGTGGGGGACGTGAGCGTGGGCTCCAGCTGTAACCTGGGCGGGTTCCCCAGCACTCTGGCGGCCGCGAGCCCCGCCTCCCTGGCGGTTGACAGCTCAGCTGGCGCGGAGCGACTCGTGCCAGCCAGTCGCGTCTCGGCCCGGGAGAGCGTGCGCACTCGCCGGGGCCCCCTGCGCTCCCCGTGCCGCCGCTGGCGCCGCTCAGAGCCCGGCTTCCTCCGGAGAACAGTCCCTCCCTTGTGCCCGGCGCACTGTCTGCTGCAGGTTCGGCCACGTCAAATCCGTTTCTAAAATAGCAGAGCGCTCTCCCGGCAGACGCAGAAAGAGGGAGCCGGGGAGGAAAGAGCTGCTGCCTCCGGCGCTGGCGATCTGTGGGCAAGGCTTCTCGTTTCCCCAGGCTGCTTCCACTCGCGGTGAGGAGCGCGCTGAGAGTAGGAAAGAGACGGAGAATGGAGTGGACCTGGGCAAGGTAGGTGAGCCGCTGCTGGCTGGCGCCGTCCGACCCGAGGTCTCCTGCCCCCCGCCTGGTCCCCGGCGCTGGTCGCAGGGAGCTCGCCCCTCATGCCGGCCGCCGCGACAGCGTCTCCTGTCCCCTGCGTCGCCCGGCCGCATCCCAGCCCAGCTCCTGTCCTCTGGGTCCCCCGGCCGCGTCCCAGCCCAGCTTCTGTCTGCTGCGTCCCCCAGCTGCATCCCAGCCCAGTTCCTGTCCCCTGCGTCCCCCGGCCACATCCTAGCCCGGCTCCTGAGCCCTGAGTTCCACCGGCCGCATCCCAGCCCAGCTCCGACCCCTGAGTCCCCCCAGCCGCATCCCAGCCCAGCTCCTGTCCCCTGCGTCCCCAGCTGCATCGCAGCCCAGCTCCTGACCCCTGAGTCCCCCTGGCCGCGTCCCAGCCCGGCTCCTGCTCCTTCTGCACATGGTCTGGTCTCCTGTGCTTCTTTGCTCAATGAATCTCCCTTCCACCTACTCTTGATGCTAAAAATACCCTGCGAGGCTGCTGGGAAGTTTCCATAGAAATGTTTCTGTCTTTTCATCCTGCTCGGTGCTCTCTTTTCCACAGGCTGGAGGGGTTCCGGTAGGTCTGTCTTTAGCTATACCTTCGGTTTCGGGTACTCTGACCCAGATCAGATTTACAATCACCCTGCCACGTTTTCCTCCTCGGCCTCATCCTCCACTAGTCACAGAAAGGCAAAAGACTGAGTGAGCAGAGGCCAGGAACGGTCATCTCCAGAGCCTGCAGTTGGAGCCGACTTTGGGAAAGGAAAAAGAAAGAGATGAGGGTGCCTCGCGTGGCTCTGGCCTGGTGGAGGCCGCGGCAGTCTGCCTTCAGTTCAGGCGCTGGAGATGCAGCAGGAGGTCGTTTCTCCATCCTCCTCTGCTTCCCCAAGCGCGCTTTAAAATGAAGCTCCCTTAAGGAAGGGGTAAGGATAGTTATAGACCACACGTTGAGAAAAATACTTCATTTTGTTTTATAGTGGCTGGGTGGGTGGGGAGACCGTGTCCCAGAGGTGTTTCGGTTAACAGATACTCATCCATTTCCAAGATGTAGTTTCGGGGAGTTGGGGTGGGGCCAGATGAGCGTTCCGACTCCTGAGAGAGTGAAGGCTGAACAGGCGCAGGGTAAACTCGGACTGAACGGTACTTATGCAAGAGACCTGGGGCCTCTGGGTTGGGTGTGGACAGGACTCAACAGTATGATATGAACTTTAAAGAAAGGGCAAATGGAAGCTTAGGATGTGTAGATGGAAGTAGAATGTCTGCATTTGTAAGTGATGATTCTACTTTGGGGTCTGTTCTGCTCTTTTCAGGCCTCTTCTTAAGACTGTGTTCTGTTTGGGGCGTCAATGGATGAAAGAAACGCAACCTAGAGAAAGGAAGGAATTCAAAGCCGGGAAGGCTGGGATGGCCTCTTCCAGCATCTGAAAAGCAGTTGGTGACAGAGGAATTATTAGATCAATTTAGCATCTCTTAGGAAGACAGAATCATTGAAGGGAACAAGCTGTTGGGAAGCAAGTTATGGCTTAGTGTAGGGAACACTTTCTACCAGGTGAGCTACCTGGGCAGTAAAGAGATTCTTGACCCAGGAGTTACTCCAGCTAAGGTTAGATGACTACTTGATGCTAATGAATGTGGGTGTATGGGAGATTCTTGCACTCCATCAGTGCTTTTTAATAAAGTATTATTAACTTTTTAAACTTCATATAACGATTTCAGATGCATTCAGAAATAATTAAGAAATTCACAAATGTGTACACAGTTCACAATTTCACACACTGAGTATACGGAGGTGATGTGCACTCATGTCAAGAGAGCGGGTATTATCGGCATGGATGAAGCTCACCTGGTGACTCTGGCAGTGACCGCTGTCCTGATTTTTAACACCATATATTAATTTGGCTTAGCTTTGAGCTTCATGTAAATGAAGTTGTATACCATGTACTCTTGTATTTGGCTTCTTTCACTCAATTTTATGCTTTGGGGATTCTACATTGTGGTGTGTAGTTGTAGTTCATTTATTTTTGTTTCCAAATAAGATTCTATTGTGTGTAAATGTATCAAAATGATTTTCCCATTATGTTGTTCATAGGCATTTGGGCAATTTCCAGTTTGGAGCTATTATAGTGTTGCTATGAAGATTTTTATACCTATTTTTTGGTGAACATATGTACACATTTCAGTTGTTAGATAAATGGAATTGCTGGGGAATAGGAAATGCATGTTTAGCTGTAGTAAATACGGCCAGATTGTTTTGTAAAGTGATTATAAAAGAGGTTTCTAAAGAGGTATCCAAAGGGCAGGGACCGGGTGAGAAGGAACTCCACATTATAGTCGTCAGGGAGATGGACATCAGAGGCATAGTATCATATGGGTGTATCATATCGTTATAAGAGATTTAAAATACCAAATGCTGGCAAGGTGGAACATTCAGAATGTTCAGGTTTTTAAAAATTCCTACCCACAGTAAGAAATATATTTACATTGTAATCGTGTACTTACATATGTAACAAACAAAAGTTTCATGTAACAATACCTAACCTTTCTATGTGTTTTGTACTTTTATATTTTCTGGTTTTTTTTTTTTCTCTTAAGCCAAATGCTGGCTATAATTCACTAAATCTATTTTACCACTTCATGGGTGGCAGTTGGATAAATCCTAGTTTAGGGTTGATATCTCACATCCTTTCTAACTCACAGATCAGATTACTTTGTACATTTATTAAAAATCTGAGAGGCTGGCTCGGTGCCTGTAACTCAGCGAGTAGGGCGCCAGCCACATACACCAAGGCTGGCAGGTTTGAGCCTGGCCTGGGCCTGCTAAACAACAATGACAGCTGCTACCAAAAAAAAAAGAAGAAAGAAAAATGGCCGGGTGTTGCTGCGAGTGCCTGTAGTCCTAGCTACTCGGGAGGCTGAGGCAAGAGAATCGCTTAAGCCTAATATTTTGAGGTTGCTGTGAGCTGTGATGTTACAGCACTCTACCAAGGGCACAATAGTGAGACTCTGCCTCAAAAAAAAAAAAAAAAATTGTGAGCACCTAAAATAGGCCAGCCACTGTACTAGATGCTAAGAATTAAGGCATGAGACTAAGTCTTTGCCATAGAGGGCCTTACATTTGCATCATCTCTAATGTAATAGAGAAGGGCTGGGAGCACAGTGGATGGGGGATTGTGAGAATAAAAATTAACTATAATCACTACCATTTATTAAGCTTTCATTGTGCACTAATCTCTTCGTATACTTTATTTCACCTAATCCTCACAACCCTTTGAGGTAAAGGTTGTTATACCTATTTTACGACAAGAATTTTGAACTTTAGAGAGATTAACTATACCAGAACCTCTGTAAGTTGACCACCCAAGGGACTGTAGCAAACTGGTCAACATAAGGAGCTAGGCCTCTTGTACTGATACGTACATGTGGTGCATGTGCAGTCTGTGATAATTGGGTCGTATTAAGGTGGTAGTCAATGTAGGAAGGTTATCACCTTTGGCATTTTACTGTAACTTGTGTGGGGTGACGTGCACAGCTAAGGAAGAATAGACTATAGCAATTTAATTTTAAAACCTAAGCTCTTGATCACTTTATTTGAGTTGAGTCTTGTGGGGGACTCAGTTTCTGAGCTGGTTCTAAAGCTGACCTTGGCTACTCTTAAGCTTATGGATTAGTTTAAGACTCTGAGATTCTGTCCCCCTTCATTTTGAGGGATTCTTTACATGCCCTTTGTCTTGCTCAATCTACCCATGCAGGACAGGATGCTGGGTATTTGAGTTCTGGAAGCTGGAGATGCTCTGCCCTCTGCAGCTCAGTGGGACCATCCTCACCCCCCAGCACCCAGGCTGTAGCTTGGCTATTGCCATGCTCTTTGGTGAATTCGTCTGGAGACAGCCTGCTTGGTCTTGGGATAGAAAATTTCCCATAAACACACTGACCTTACACACAGCTGGTTTAATGGATAATCAAATTGATATCCATGAAGAGGGTAAGACAGTGGTTCTCAACCTTCCTAATGCTGCGACCCTTTACTACAGTTCCTGTGGGTCATGAGCCATGGGTTGAGAACTGCTGGGGTAAGAGTTGTCAAAGGAGTAAGCTCATGGAGATGAGGAAGAACTTGATGATGAGGGCTGCTTCCTCACCTGGTAGGTCTAGGATCAACCAGGTAAGCAGCTTTTACTGCTCTAAATTTTTAGTACTCACCTATCTGGACTTGGAACTCCCTACAATTCTGCTTTAAAGATTGTGGGGGGGCGGCGCCTGTGGCTCAGTCCGTAGGGCACCGGCCCCATATGCCGAGGGTGGCGGGTTCAAACCCGGCCCCTGCCAAACTGCAACCAAAAAAATAGCCGGGCGTTGTGGTGGGCGCCTGTAGTCCCAGCTACTCGGGAGGCTGAGGCAAGAGAATCGCTTAAGCCCAGGAGTTGGAGGTTGCTGTGAGCTGTGTGATGCCACGGCACTCTACTGAGGGCCATAAAGTAAGACTCTGTCTCTACAAAAAAAAAAAAAAAAAAAGATTGTGGGTATTTTAGGGTCACTGTTTGTATTAGTTTCCTTTTGTTGCAGTAACACATTATCGCAGCTTAGTGGCTTAATACAGTATGAGTGTGTTGCCTTAAAGGTCTGGCATCTCAAATATGTTGCCATATGTGTGGTACGTGTCTGGTCTATGATAATTAGGTCAACTTGAGGAGGTGGTCAATGTAGGGAGGTAGTCAACTCCTCCCAACTTCTGGAGGTCAGAATTCTGAAAATTGGTCTAATAAACTAAAACCAAGATATCAGCAGGACTGTTCCTCCACCTCCCATTACCAGCAGTGGCGTCCCTCCCACCTCCACTGCCATCATCACCTGGCCTTCTCTCATTCTGACCCTCTTGTGTCCCTCTCACAAGGCCCAACTAGATAACCCAGGATTATCTCCCCATCTCAAAATTTCAAATCACATCTGGAAAGTCTCCTTTTACCATGTAAAGTGGCATATTCATGGATTCTAGAGATTAAGAATGTGGATATTCTTATAGAGCCATTATTTTAGTGTATTATACTGTTAAAGTCTGGGAAAATTATTACTAGTTTTCTTCCCCTTGGAAGTGGAAGCATTCTTACTTCTAGCATGTGGGAAAGCTGAATAAAAAGAGAATCATGTACAACTTCCCTAAACAAATAACTTATGAAAAAGTGACTTTGAAATATTTAAGGACAAACTATGAGACTAAAGGCTATAAAAAAGATAGAAAATTTGTCAGTTTGGTTTTATTCTGTAATCTGATTTAATACAATGTAAGATTAATTGCATTTGCCTGCTGTGTCTGTAAAAATTTGAAGCATGAAAGTAACATCCAAAAAAATAACAGTCCAGTCTTAAAGCTTATGAATTTTCATTTGTTTGTTCTCTGTCCTGCAGTTAAAGTGTAGCCTAAAGTAGGACAGGATGCCCGTTTTCCAGAGCTATGTTGCTTAACAGATGCCCACTGATTTTTTCTGCTCTGTATAAATGTTTACCCTTGATGAATCAGGGACTTTATTTTTCTTTGAATTTGTAGTGAGTTAGTAGAGAGACTTGTTATATTATAAACACATGCATAGTTACTACTAGAGACGGAATCCCCCACCACCCCCCCTTTTATAGATGTGGCCTCTGACACCAGAGAGGTTGAGTGATTTACTCATGTTCACATATCTAGTGTGTGCTGGTGCATGAAGGGCTGGTCAATTCCTACATCTTTGCTTACCATGGTGCTGGTACTCAGCATACAGCACTTTGTATTAAGAAGCTGATTGTTTTTATAATTCCATTATTGAAACAATCTTTGGACATTGACTGTCCTGTTTCAGCACTGCTAGCAATTAGTTTTCTCTATGTCAAGGAGGAAAATCTCTGCCTTTGCAACTCTGGTCTACTTTGAAGTAGGCCAATACTCGGATTTTTGCTTGGGGAATGTGTCTCAATTAGTGTTTTCACTACTGTTTGCTTATTTCCCACAGACCAGATCAGTGTAGGTCTCCACCCAAGCTCCCCAAACCACCCCCCCCCACACACACACACCCTTCTTTAGTACATGCTAAGGCTGCATGGAAAATGCCAAAAGACTGAGAGGGGTTGTTTTTGTCTCGGGAAGGATAAGCTGGCTGTCATCACAGTGCCCCTTCCATCCTGGGTGGCTTCTCTGACTGGCTGTGGGATTGTGTTTACAAGGCTGTGTCCAGCATCTGTCCGTTCAGTGGCCGTCCCAGGACACTAGCCCTATTGAAATCTACTCCATTTTGTAAATAAAATTCCAAACTGGGCTCAGAACATTCCACAAGTTGTCTCTGGCAAAAATGCAAAAAGCATTTTAAAGTTAGAAGTAAGTCCAGAATAAAAGAGACGTCATGATGACCCAAGGCAGCTCTGTGTGGTTCTATTTTAAAACATTGAGATGCACTGAGTACTTTTTCTTCTACTCAGAGCATCTTCTGGGCTCTATGGCCAGCAAGACAGGCATGATCTTTCTTATTTCTGAACCCTCCTGGCTAAAGCACAAGTCATAGACTATTTATAATGAATTTCACAGTAATAACTTGTATTTTCGTAGTACTTTTGTAGTCTGTTGTTTATCTTCTCTTAATCCATCCTGTTAGCTTCAGTCCTTTTCTGCCTGTTATGTTCTAAAGAAACTTCTTTCTTTCTTGGCTTCTCCAAGGCCAGCAAAGGTGGAGGGAATGTGCAACTGGCATCGTCTCATCATGGCCAAGGTAAAAGGGAATAAAGAAGCAACAACTGTGGACACTTAGTAAGCATTAACAAAGAAAGCTAAATAATTTCTAGCATTTCACACGATGTAAAAGTGTATTTATTTCCCATTGCATATGTGGTATGTTATTATTCATAATGTAAAATAGCATATCCCATGGAATTTTAATACTTTCAAAAATCATTACCCAGTACTGAAGCTTGTGTGATTCCAATTTTTAACTATTATAAATAATAGTTGAGAAACATCTAGGTGCACAAAGCATCTTCTTCCATAGGATTATTTTACAGTGATAGATGTTCAGAAGTAGAATAACAATGTCAAATATTTCTAGTTCTTAAAAGTATATTATAAATTGCTTAAAGCTGTAATCTCACCCAAAGGACGTTTCATTCAATTTAAACATCGTCTTTCAGACCTGAATCCCTATATTGCAGAGGGAGACGTTAGGCACAAGCGGCGTCTCTTGGTGACTCAGCAGCTTACACCCTTCTTTAGGGTACAATGTCACTGTTGCTATTGATCTCTATTGCTACCCTGAAGTGACAATTTTAATATAAGAAAGTAAAAGAACTTGTGGCTTTTGGCTCAGAGAAGTCCAAGCTGCAACTTTGTTCAGTTGTCCTGAATCTGGGTTCATCCGATACCAGTTACCTCCACCAGGCCGCCTAAGTTCAACCTCAAGGAGATCAACGTCCTGTACCTGAGGTGCACTGGTGTGGAAGTCAGTGCCACATCTGCCCTGGCCCCCAAGATTGGCCCCCAGGTTTATCCCCAGAAAAAGTTGGCGATGACATCGCCAAGGCAACAGGTGACTGGAAGGGTCTGAGGGTTACAGTGAAACTGACTATCCAGAACCAACAGGCCCAGATTGAAGTGATACCTTCTGCCTCTGCACCCAGCATCAAGGCCCTCAAGGAACCAGAGAGAAACAGAAAGAAAAAGAAAAACGTTAAACACAATGTAAATATCACTTTTGTTGACATTGTCAGCATCGTCAGACAGACGGGGCACGGATCTTTATCCAGAGAATTCTCTGGAACAATTAAAGGGATCCTGGGGACTGCCCAGTCTGTGGCTGCAATGTTGACGGCCACCACCCTCATGACATCGTTGATGACATCAGCAGTGGTGCTGTGGAATGCCCAGCTAGTTAAAATGTACACCTGCAAGTATTTCAATAAAGGATCATTTGACACCCAGTGGGGGGTAAAAGAAAGTAAGAGTAGATGTAAATTACATCAAAACTACACCTACATATTATGACGTCTATTGCAAGGAAATAGAAAAAAGAGAAAATATGCTATGTCTGGTTATAGGATTATGGGCAAAACTCTTTTTATGCTGCTTTAAAACTAAGCTAACATATGTTTTATAGCAGGAAGAAATTGATATTTGTGCCTACCGAGTGACAACATGTAAAGTTTGGCTTTGAGTTGGGTTTTTGATTCTGCTGTAGATTACATGGAGGTTTCCAAGTTATTGGCACCATGGGAGCAGCATTGTTGCCAGCAGATCTGGGGAGCTGGTTGTAGAGTGATTGCTACTTTATTCACCCTGAGCTAAAATTGTTATGAGTGGGCCTTAATACACCAGTTGTTTCCACCTACACACCTCGCCTTGCCTTTTCTATCATAATTTCTTTTATCCTTCCAAGGTTAGTTTTAGCATTTTCTCCTTTTGGAAACTATTTTTAGAACCTAGCTCTGGGTGTTTTCTGTAGCCAGAACATGCTCTGACTACTCTGTTATAGTAGGTAGCTTACTGGCTTACGTGCTGTTTTCTGTACTCTAAGTTTAGTGGAAGAATGGACTCTCTTTTTTGGTCTCTAACATGTTTCTACCACTTAGCAGATCCTCAGTTAAGAACTGTACAGAGAACATTCCCTGAAAGGCTGATGTGAATTTCTGTTTGGTGGGTGTCTCCTTATTCTAGAATGGTTAGAGCAGGTTGTCATAGCTGACGCCATTATATTATACATCCAATTATATTATATATATTCATTGTTTAAGAAATAAGCGTCAAGTTTCTGCTACAGGCTGGGCGTGGGAGGCTGAGGCAGGAGGATTGCTTGAGCCCAGGAGTTTGAGGTCACTACGAGTGAGGCTGACACCTGGGAGACAGAGCAATACTCTGTCTGAAAAATTAAAAAGGTTCTGTTGTGAGCTAGATTTTATAAATGCTGGACACATGCTAGGACATGATGTGAAAACGCTTTCTTCAAGGAGCTAACATGCCAGAAAGGTCACCAACTTATAGCACGGTCACACATTGACCTCACGGTCCCTGAACTCAATTCATTTCAGTTTACAGTAGGCACAGCCATCCTTTGAAGCTCATCCCTTGAACAGATGCTCCACTCTCAGGATTCTTAACTCTGAAATGACATGCTCTGACCACAGGTCACACCTGCCCTCATTTCCCCGTTTTTCTGAATTTAGTTGCCTCATCACTTATTCCAGTTCCTCAACTCCTCATCTTCCAGGCCATCTGCTCTTTATTCATCTTCCCACTGAGCCCAGACCTCAGGTCAGCTGAGAAGATCTGAATCATCTTCTCAGCACTGTTGTGGAATCTCTTGCTGCCTTAACCATCCCCTCCCCTTGGTAGCCTTTAACCAATTTTATTATCCTCTAGCACTCTGTAAGCTCTGTTGTAGTACATTATAAAACCACAGAGAGAAGGAAGACTGCAGATTCCTTCTTTCTAATCTTGGGCACGTCTGTACTGCTAAGACATTCTCCTCCTCATCCTCCCACCTGCCTCTTCCCAGATTCTTTCCCTGCCTCTAAAAACATGTCCCTCACAAAAAGCAAGATACAGAATCGCATGTTCAATATTATTTCTCCTTATAGAATTCACATAGGCAGATAAACCGAAGAGCAACTAGAAGTAAACACGTGAAGGCCTTTATCAATATTGCCTTTAGGTGGTCGTGTTCTTAAAATTATTTTTATTTTTCTCTATATACTTTTCTCTTTTCCAAAACTTCCACAAAGAGCACACAATTCTTTTAAAATTCTTAAAAATAGACATTATAAAGAAAAGAAAGCAATGTGACTGAAAGAATAAGTGGAAAGGGGAAAAATCACATTTTTAAAAAAATTCAGATTAATGAGGGTACCAATGATTAGGTTACGATGTTTGCATTTGGTAGTTGAGGTCCCCATTGTAGTTGTGTCCTGCACTCAGGAGGGGTGCCGTACACCCTTGCCTTGTGCCCATTAGGTTGGAGCATATCAGTCCTCTTCCCTTCGCTTTTCTCCTCCCCTCAACTTGAATGAAATTGGAGTTTTTCTCTTGGGAGGACATGTATTAGTTCAGCTACTGGCTTCCTATTAGTATTGAGTACAGTGGATACTTTTCCAATCTTGTAATACTTTACAGAAGAGAATGTTCTCCAACTCTGTCCGGGTTAATACAAAAGATGTAAAGTCTTTATCTTTTTATGGCTGAATAATGTTCCATGGTATACATATACACAGTTTATTAATTCATTCATGGATTGATGGGCACTTAGGTTGAGTCCAGATCTTGGTGATTATAAATTAAACTGCAATAAAAATCTAGTGCAAATATACTTATGATAAAATGAAAATCACCTATTTTTAACATTCAGTCTAGACCAGCGGTTCTCAACCGGTGGGTCGTGACCCACAGGAACTGTGTTAAAAGGGCTGTAGCATTAGGAAGGTTCAGAACCACCGGTCTAGAACTTTAGAAAGATTGCGGCAAATGTCTCAACATACCCCTGTACCTCTTGCATATGGGGTCGGACAATTAAGTTTGCAAACTTGCTTATGTTGGCAGCACTGGACAAGCAGTGCGGTAAGGTTTCGTAGCCTTGGTAGATCAGCGTCTCACGGCTGTGTTCACGGCCATGTGTCTTGCTGAGTGGTGGTCATTATTGTTGCATGTTTTTTGTGTGCCAAATGATAACAGCTCTTACGGTCACTCCAGAGAAAGAGCTCCAATATTGTACTGAAGGGCAGACCAGGTGCTGGCATCAGTGCATAGCTTCCCAAAGGCAGTGCTTTGAAGGTGACTGTAGTGATGTTCAGCAGTGAAATATGTAGCACTTCTTCTAGGATGAGTTCATGAACTTAGTTGTCAGACTTCATATTAGTTGTTAATGAGAAGTGAGTATTGCAGAATGTGTTGCCAGGACCAAAAGTAAAAAAAAAGTAAAAGGTAAATTTTAGAGACTGTGCAGCACCCCTGGGAAAGTGTACTATTTTCGTGTCTTTTTTGAAAGAGTGACATCCAAGTCTGGGCTGATTTAAGGGGGATGGAGAGAATTCTTTAGATATTTGGATGTGTGATGACTTCATAAGGCAAAGTAAGGAACTTTGAATTACTTGAATGGCCTTTACCTTTTTACAATATTAAAGGGTTTCTCTGAACCTTGATAAATAGCACCAAGACTAATAATGTTAGTTTCAGTTTCCTTTAGGATAGGATTTAGGGCAGGAGAAAAAAACCAAAAAGCCCTATAACTTGGATAAGGTGTTGCAGATTCATAATGATGTTTGTAACTCACTGTGGCTATTGAAGGCTTAAGTACTCCAGAAAGGGAGGCGGTCACTTGGAGGGAATAGTGTGTGTGGAGTGAAGGGTGTAATTGCAGCCTGTTCTGGAGAAAAGCAGATATTTCCGGGCCAGTGCCAAGTCAGCTCACGCTTAACATACAGAGGAGGTTCACAGTGACTCTGGCTCCGTCCTGGGAGTCTTTGCCAGTGAAGCATCCCAGCTTGCAGCAGTTATAATGATAGGCCTTGAGATGAGAAAGATAATCTCACTGCATTTTCTATGCAATAGTCTTGTGCTTTGCATCTGTGACTTTTACCCTATTTGCATTTGAATATCCGTTTTTGTAATTTTGATGCCAAATGGTGGCTGCAGTGGGGGTGGGGTGAGGATTTGGCAACGTTTGGAACATAGTAAATCTACTCTATGTCTTTCTTGAAAAGAGAAAAAAAAAATCTGACAAGGCTAAATTTCAGAGCTTGTTTGCTCATGGCCTTTTCCACTTTCTGTCTCTTTCTATCACCTTTCCTGCCTTTTTGTTTATTCTCTTTGTCTGTTAGGGACGATGCCAGTGTTGCCACTGAAGTGGTTTGGGGACCGTGTAAATGGTTAGAAATAGGGAAATAGAAAATGATTGGTGACTCACTTTTCAGTGTGGACATATATAGTCATTCTGGCCACTTCCCTTTTAGGAATTTAATTCATCTGTCACTTGGCATCTGCTATACCAGTCCTGGAACACTCAAGTGTAAACTGCGTCCATCAGGGGTAAATTGATAATCCAAGAAACACATTTCTGTCAGGATTTGAATCTAAATCCCATTTCCTTAGCGCAGCAGATTGTCCTTCTGCTGAGGCTCTCAGGGATTACTTCCCTGGAGTCCAGGCAGGCCCAAAGGAGGTTCTCAGTAGATGTTGGGGGCAGAGATAGGCCATACTGGAAAGCTTGAAGGTTTGGACTCAGACACAGTTTTCAAGTGGAGCCTCTGACACCAACTAGCTCTGTGATCTTAGGCAAACATGTACCTCACCCTTTCAGGCTTCTTTTGTTTTCTCATTTATAAAATAGGGATAATAGTACCTACTTTATAATAGGGATAATAGTACCTACTTTATTCTGTGAAGATGGAATGAAATAATATCTGGCAGGTATCAGGTAGTCAATAAATTCAGGAGGTAACATTAGTGGTGGGTGACGATGGTTGTCTACGATAATAATGATGGCCATTTAATGCAAGATTAGTGCTGAGGAAAATTCCAGTGCAAGAAAATACGTCAGAGCACAGTGATCCATGCCTGTAATCCTAGCACTTTGGAAGGCTGAGGTGGGAGGATCGCTTGAGGCCAGGAATCTGAGACCAACCTGAGCAAGAGTAAGACCCTCATTGCTACCAAAAAAGAAAAAAAGAAAAGAAAGAAACCCCAACAAAAGAATTTAGCCAGGCATGATGGTGGGTGCCTGTAGTTCCAGCTACCTAGGAGGCTGAGGCAGGAGGATCACTTGAGTCTAGGAGCTTGAGGTTGCTATGAGCTGTGATGATGCCACTGTACTCTAGTCTGGGTAACAGAGCAAGACCCTATCTCCAAAAAAAAAAAAAACAAAAAATGTTGACATGTAAAGTTTGTATAGGGAGTCTGGAAATCATTACCTATAGATACCTTCGTTTTTAAGTTGACACAATTTATGAAATCCTTCATTTACAAATTGTCAAGGCCAGAGCTTCACATGCTAAAAAACAAAACAAAACAAAAAACAGGCCACGGCTGTCCTTCCAGCCCTTTGTATCTGCCAAGGCTGAATGTGGACATAAATAAAAAATACGAAAAGTGGATCTTTAAACATTAGAACAATTTCTTCTGTTTAAACCAGAATCTAGAAACTTGTGTCAAACAAACTTTAAGAATATGTGAATGAGAACAGAATAAGTGTTTGGTGCACTGCCTGCTGCTGTGGGGACCCCACTAAACAGCAGCCTGGGCATCTTCCTGTCACGCCTCCCGCCATCACTGTCCAAGGGCACGCGGAGCCTAATCCCTTATACGGTCCATCTCTTCAGAGGAAATAAAAACGTATTTTTAAAAAATAAAAATGAATCTTTTGACAAACATAATAAAATTTTAGAAAGGGAGCGATACTCACTTGTGTTTTCTACCACCCTAAATCCCCAGCTGGTCACTTCTCCAGCTTCTTTTCTGTCCGCACCTGTAGGCATTTCTACAGTTGTGTAAATCTTATTCCCGACCCTTTCTTGACATTGTTTTAAATCACTTTTGAGGGTTCTAAGTGGTTAGATGAAGCTACAGTGTTGAGGAGGGATGTGCAAATGAAGACATGGTTTTCACTCTTGTTTCCCTTTAATACTCCTGCCTGAGCATTAGCACTTGGGCAGGAAGGCTGGAGGAGAGGGAATGTGAAAATGGATGTTGGAATGTCCTAGGGAACCTATCCTAGGGAACAGCTCAAGATTATGTAGGCCACGGGGTGGGGCAACAAAATGCAAGTCCTGAACACACCTTTCATTTTCCCATCTTTGGACTTGGATGATGTTTCTTTGTGTATTTACAACCATCCTTCAAGACCTAGATTCAGTGTTCTCTGCTTTTCTACAGATTTCCTAGGCCTCCTCCCTACCAGAACAAAATAAAGTCCCCCTTTAATTACCTCATTTTTCTGATAATTATCTCTCTGAATCATGTGTCTGCCTTCCCCAATAGATTCTTAGTACTCTGATGACAGAGTGTGTGTGTGTGTGTGTGTGTGTATATTTTACTTTTGTTTTTCCGATGTGTGGTATCTAAGCAACTTCTCAATAAATGTATATGAAATGGAAATAGAAACCCTAAAAATAGTAATCGATGACCAGGTTTTTGCTCTAAGTACTGCTATAGCAGATTGTTTTTTCCTATTTTGAATTTTTGTTTATAATAAGAAAACCATGTTAAAAAGAAGCTCAAGGGCTGGGTATGGTGGCTCAAGCACGTAATCCCAGCATGTGGGAGGCTGAGATGGGTGGATTGCCTGACCTCATGGGTTCTAGACCAACCTGAGCCTGAGCGACACCTGGTCTAGAAAAATAGCTGGGTGTTGTGGCCTGCGCTTGTAGTCCCAGCTACTTGGGAGGCTGAGGCAAGAGAATTGCTTGAGCCCAAGAGTTTGAGGTTGCTGTGAGCAATGATGCAATGGCACTCTACTGGGGGCAGAAAAAATAGTGAGACTCGGTCTCAAAAAAAAGGAATTTCAAGGCTGGGCGTAGCTTCCTATAGTCCTGGCTACTTGGGAGGCTAAAGTAGGAGAATTGCTTGAGCCCAGGAGTTCAGATTCATCCTGGGTAATGTATTAAGACCCGGCTCAAACAAGCAAACGAACCCCCACAATGATAGAAAGATAGGAAATCTTTTTAAAGGAGATGTCCTTTGTCCTCAGGCTTAGAGATGTTAAGCAAAGGTGGTGGTAAGGAAAGTGAGGGAGTAGTGTGACCAGCTAGACTGTGTGGTGCTCAGAACAGCCTGAGGTGTGGGATTAGTTGGGGAAGGGCCCGAAAATCATCCCCCCTTTGGGAGTTTGGGCAGTCTGAAGGGAAGATACAATCCTGGGTTAATTATTTAATAGGGAGACTGAAGAGAAGAAAGTAGTGGAGCCTAGATAGGAATCAATTCCTTAGGAATAATTTTATTGGCAATTTGGAATACAAATATCTCTTATCATTCAAAGATTTGTTGTAGAACCTGCTTTGTAATGATGTTTGCCATGTTGTCATTGCCTGTGAGTAAGATCGTTCATTAACATGATCCCGGCCCTCAAATCGAACCGGCCAAAATACAAGGCAATGGCACCCGGATGCATCCTACAAAGGAAGCCTGTCTCCCTGCAGGTTCCTTCATGGCATTGCCCTTTGCTAAGGAAGAAGAAACCCAAGTCGCTGTCCCTCCCCACAATGTTATAAGAAACTAGTTTAAAGGGACCAAAAAGATGTTTGACTCTTCAAAGGAGCTATCTCAGTGGCTAGTTTCAAACAAAGCAAAATTGAGTGCCTTGGATAGCCCATAAAAGTGATCCTGTACCCTTCCAGTTGGCTCACATTCATAGATGCAGCAACCATTCTTAGAAAATTACTGGAAGAAATCATCAGAACACAGTGTGACAGCATCAGAATATCGGGGTGGCAGATGGCTTTCACAGGAGCAATTATTTTCTGATCATTCTCAACTTAATCACCCTGGAATGCTCTAGAGCAGCGTTCGCAACTGCCACCCCTTTTTTCAATTAGTAACATTGCGGCAATTAGGAAGGTTGAGAACCACTGCTCTAGAGAAACACATAATGGGATATTAAATGTTGATGTATTGTTTGAATCTAGTATCTTAATAGCTACTTCTCAGCAAATCAAGAAAATATGAATGCTACAACATGCAGAAATTGAGTAGGTGAACAGCACTTGAGTGGATTGCACTTGGAAAATGCTCCATTCTGTGAATAAAGGAGAATAGTGTCTTGGCAAGAACATTAATATGTGATTTTAGTGGAGGTGGTATTGGTATTAAACAGATTGATGAAGTAGGGAAGTACTTACTGAGGGGAAGTACTGTATACTTAGCTTATATAGGAAAAGGAATATTTAAATTAAAAGTACCTTGGAGAAAATACTACAGAAATCTGTGTCAGAGAGCTGTACATGGCCTGAGCTGTGCTGGCTGCGTGTGTCGTTCATGGACTAATGTTAAAAAAGAAAAAAACAAAACAAACTTAGAAACACTTGAATTTGAGAAACTAGGACAGAGATACATGATTTTTCCCCCTAGACTTGAACAACATAGAAGAATTTACCAACATATATTGCTGTTTTGCGTGTGTTCGTGTATGTGTGTGGGTGGGGGCAGGCTTGGACTCTGTCTTTTACCAAACCCCAATTCTCTTCGTCCTTCGGTTTAACATTGTCACAAATGTGACATTGTCACAAATCACAGTCTCCTAGACATGCTTTCTGTGTTTCTTTATCATGAGCCCCTTCCCTTGGGGAGCATCACGTTCCTTCCCAACCTCTTGGAACAGTCGAGTGAGTCCCACTCTCTGGCAATAAGAAAGGGAACGTGAGCTGTTAATAGAGCTAAAGTGACTTTTAAAAAACTCTCTTGGGAGACTATGAGTGGGCCTATGTGAACTCAGGGCTCACGTGCAGTGCCCTCCCCACCCATCCAGTTATTGATTCATACCAGGCAGGATGCTCTCTCAGACTGGATGTGGAGGGGGAAAGTGAGGCATCTGGTAGGGCTGATGTGCACTGTCAGGTTGCGGCCTGTGCTTGATGCATCGTAAGGTAGAATCTGGAGAGCAAAGATGATGAGGTGAGGTCGTGTCTGGAAAGTAGCCAGCATCCTTGGCTTTTACATGTAAGTGCCTGTTAGAATAAAATTGCATAATTACTGCAAGAAACCTTAGAAATTCATCATCTTCTACAAATATTTGAGGAAACTAGAGTCCAAAGAGGTAAAAGGGACTTACAAGCCAGTGAGTTGCTTGTCGCTACAAATTAATGAACTGTGTGTTGAAGCCAATAGGTTTCTCAAGACTGTCTTAAAGCAAAAATGGAATTTTGTCTGTTCTTGGTCTGTAGAAGGGTAGTGGTCTCAGAGCCTATAGGCAACCAGGCAAGTATCATAGATATGGCAATGAGCTGGGCCAAGGACAGGGGGTGGCCAGGACTGCAGACAGGCCTGTTCTGTGTGAAGGAGGAGAGTTATCCCTTGTGTGGGAAGGCAGCCCCAGCCGTGTTAGGCACTT
The DNA here is from genome assembly GCF_027406575.1 of Nycticebus coucang. Classification (NCBI taxonomy): domain Eukaryota; kingdom Metazoa; phylum Chordata; class Mammalia; order Primates; family Lorisidae; genus Nycticebus; species Nycticebus coucang. Next base: position 50,840,453 of record NC_069784.1, on the reverse strand, counting down.
TCATTTTCCAAGGGAATTAGAAATGGCTCAACCTTCTGTGAACTAAATAAGATGAGTCAGAGGTGCTGAATTCACCTGAGGGTTGACTTTGCCCCTGACACGGATGCAAGGTGCTCTTTATCTGTGGGCTGGGCCTAACCTAGCGAATCACAACAGCTACGTTTTTTCTCCCACACATTTTTCAGTGTGGGTGGTGGTTTGACATCCTCCCCCTTCTTTACCTCAGCAGGGAAGGGAGCTGTAAGTAGAGCCTGCACCTTCTGTCCTGTGTTCACTCTCAGGGCCCGTTTTTAATGAGAAGGAGAAGGGGGAGAGGCAGAGGGCCTGGGAGAGCTGCAAGCCAGCAATCTACATTTGAAGACTAAGAAACTGCCAGGTGGCACGCTCGGTCCAATGTGCCCTGTCTGGTACTTTCACGTCCATCTAGGACTTAACAAAGTGAAGATTTATGCCCAGATCTAGCCTGGAGGCAGGAAGAAAAAAAATCATCAATTTTCAAACAAATGCCAGATTCTCTTCTGCTTCTCTGTAAAATAGCTTCTGTCTTTAAATAGGACAGCCTTTGAAATCTCTGCCTGCAGATTTTTTTTTTTTTTTTTTTGATGACAACTGGCGGGAAGTATCCAGGGGTTTAAAGAATACGCTGAAAGTTGACAGCATCTCCCTGCAAGATTGTTGCATTCGTCTCTGTTTCTGCCTTCCTTGTCAACAGGAGCCGGCCCCTAAAAACGTTAGTCACTCAGTTCTGTCTCTCTTTGTGAGTCACAAGATTCCAGTGGCCAAATGCCTGTAGATGCTGAAAGCCTTTTTTTAAAGTTAGTCTTTTAAAAAAAATTTTTAGACTAATAATGAGGGTAGAGATGATTAGGTTACATTGTTGGCGTTCGTTAGGTAGAATACAGGCTGTAGTTGTGTCCCTCACCGAGGAGGTGTGCCACCTCCTCTCACACTGAGCCCATGAGGTGAGAGAGAGCACACCACCCCGTCCCCACTCCCCCTGCCCCTCTCTCCCCTCCACTTGACTTTAATTGTGATTAACATCTGGATGTGTATTTGTTATCTACTGATTTCATATTGAGTACATTGGATACTTTTACATTCTTGTGATACATCACTAAGAGGATGATCTCCAACTCTATTCACATAAATACAAAAGGTGTAAAGTATTTTAAGGCTGAGTAGTACTCCATGGTGTACATATACCACAGTTTACTAATCCACTCCCGGGTTGATGGACACTAGGTTGATTCCACCTCTTGACAATTGTGAATTGAGCTGCCATAAACTTTCAAGTGCAAATGTCCTTATGGCAAAATGTTTTTTTCTTCTTCTGGGTAGATACCTAGTAATGGGAATGCAGGATCAAATGGAAGGTCTACTTTTAGTTCTTCAAGTATTCTCCATTCTTCTTTCCAAAGAGGCTGTATTAGTTAAGAGAGGGACACAATTAGAAGAGAGACTTTATCTAACAAATGCAAAAAAAGGCAACAAAGAGGCATATTAGTTTGCAGGCCCACCAACAGTGCGTGAGTGCTCTCTTCTCTCCACATCTGCACCAGCATCTGCAGCTTTGGGACCTGAAAGGCTTCGGTCTGTGGCCTGCCCCAGCCCTCCCATTCCTTTCCTGACTTTACCTTCTACTACTCACGGCGTGTTCACTCTGCTCAGCCACAGGCTCCAGTGTACTCCCTCCTAGGAGTCTTTGCATTTGAGCTTGTCTATCCTTGCTTCTTAGAGAAGCATTGTTTACTGAAAATCGAGGCCCCCTCTCCTCCTCCCAGCTCTCTCCCTGAAGGGCCCCCTCTTCCCCCCAGCTCCTTCCCTGCAGGGTCCCCTCTCTCTCCCAGCTCCCTCCCTGCAGGGTCCCCACTCGCTTCCTGCAGGCCCCCCTCCCTCCCAGCTCCCTCCCTGCAACAGTTCCCTCTCCCTCTCTGCTCCCTACCTCTACTCTCTGCTTTACTTTGCTTGGACTGCCTGACTTCAGCTGCTGTTATAAACTTTACTTGTCTCTCCTTACTATAAAATTTCCATGGGTTGCAGGGATTTTTGTTTGCTTTGTTAAGTACTGTGTTTGTGGAGCTTAAAATGGTGCCTAAAAGCATAGTGGGTACTTGACAAGGATTTATTGAATATTTGTGCAATTTTTTTTCTCCCCTCTGTGTTGGACAGGTACACCCCTCGCTACTGAATCCTGGTGTTGTTAACTTTGCCACTAAGGGTCTTTGTCTGTTTTTCCAGTTTCCTGTGTCAATTTTACTTCCTTGGTTTTTTTTGTTTGTTTGTTTTATTGCTTCTCTCCACCTCCATTTTCTTTTTCCTTAGTTTAAACCATCACTTCTCACTTGGAATATTGACTTTTACCATTCACTTTTGTCCCCTTCACCCAGTCTCACTGAACAACTGGGATGATCTATCTAAAATCTAAATTTGGTCATTTATCATTCATTCTCTACAGGGAGTCCTAAAAGTCCTCTATATAGTAGCCATGCATAGGGAGATGAGAAATTGTAGCTAAATATACCTTTACTTACAGAATATCCATTACAAAATTTTATGAAATATTCTCCACTTGTTGGCCACATCTTTTTAAAATGCAATGAATATTTAGTAAATAAAGGCACATTTAGGTATGGTTTCCCATTTCCCTGTGTATGGAACTTCACCGGGGAGTTTAGGGACAGACACCCCGGTAGTTTAATACCCTTTTGTGGCATCCCACATCCCCTCACATAAAACTCAACACCCTCAGCACAGCCCACAAGGCCCTGTGTGGGCTGCAGCAATGGCTTTGTCAGGGCGTTTGCTGTTCTCATGATGGGATGAGAGCTCCCAGCTCCCTCCCTGCAGGGCCCCAGCATTCTCCCCATCTGGAGTTTCTCTGAGTCCCTGTACCAGTCCTTTTCATTTTCCTTCATAACATTGACCGTGGTACTGCTTAATACTCGTGAAATTGTTTGCTTAATGGCTGGCTCTGTATACACTTAGGGTAGGAACCCTTCTGTGGTGCTTGCCTTGGTGTCCCCAGAACTCCATACTGTCCCTGATACACAGGAAGCTTGACAAATTATTGTGCAGAAATAAATAAAAATAGCACATAGGTATCTTTCCCCACCCTGTTCCAGGGATTGGGAACCTTGAGGAGCAGGACATGAATTAAAGTGCTAGTTTGCAAGAGGTGGGGTAATCAGAGGTGCAGGAGAGCCCTGAGCCCCCTCCGCAATGGCTATTAATTAAGGTGTGAAGAGTTAAAGTAATACACAACAGGTTTGGAGAGTTAAAGTAATGACATACACAGCAGATATGGTGAGTTAAAATCATGACTTAGGAGGGCTGCATGCATAAGGCTGGCCACGTGCTCTTTCCTCACGTGTTCTTTCCCCACAACCCCCATGAAGGAGCACCAAGCATCAGTGTTTAACACCTGCTTACTAACGAGTGACTGATCTCATCTCATTCTGGAACACTGAGTTACTTGGGGGATTGCCCCTAAGTCACAAAACATCTCTAGCTTGTTGGAGACTATCCTGCTCTCAGTGTTTCCTTATAATGTGATAAGAATCAGTAACTGTCCTTGCAAGCATTGTGTCCATTCCTCTACAGAGCAGCACCTCATTAACTACTATTTCTCTTCACAGAGATTATTTTGCAGAGGATGATGGAGACATTGTACCCAGAACAAGTCAGGCAGCTGGTAAGCATGCCCTGAGCCTTACTTTGTTAATTCTTGTTTCCTACTGATCATAATTTCCTTGAATTGTGGACCCTTTAAGTTCATCATAGCAACGTACTTAAACTTATGTTTGCACATACTCTAATTCCCAGTGAAGAATTATATGTCACATATAATTCAATGTGCTAGGAAGCTGTTCAGCACAGTAAATCGTAACTAAAATACTTCCATGAGCTCTTCATACTTTTAATGACTCTAATTACAAGATTAAAGTCACTTGCGAAATGATTAAGATAAATTCTGTTCCTAAAATAAAATATCTATCCTGATATACCATTAAAGTGGCTATAATAATAATGTCAGTCTCATAGGTAAAATTAAGGGAGAAAAGCTCTTAATGCAGAGCCCATCAAGGAATAGGCATTTGGGAAATCTGACTTACTGTTTTTATTAATATATTCATTAGAGCACAATTATTACTGTGTTATCAGCCTGACATCTATCTAAATCACAAAGCCAAAGTGAAGATAGCTTTCTTTGGGGGTCCTTTTTTTTTTTGGCAAAAACTTCTCCCCAACTTGAAGGCTTTACTCACTTGCTGGTTGGTCTGCTTTCTTCATACTAGTCTTAAAGATTGTTCATATGCACGGTGTGGGAAAAATTTTTTAATTTTAATAAGTTTGAACTTCAGAGTCACTTAAAATTGGCATTTGGAACTGTGTTAAATCCACAAATTCCAAGAGCTACCATACTCAACATTTTGAGTACCCACAAAAATGGAAGAGAAATGGATAAAGTGCCCCTTACAGACAAGACACTTGGTTGGGTACTTTTCATTTAATTTTCTGTTTAATCCCTAGGAGACCTCTGTGATGTAGGTATTATTACCCTTATTATTATTATTATTTTTTGAGACAGTCTCACTATGTCACCCTTGGTAGAGTGCCATAGCATCACAGCTCACAGCAACCTCAAACTCCTGGGCTTGAGTAATTCTCTTGCCTCAGCCTCCCAAGTAGCTGGGCCCATAGCTGGGAACACCCGGCTATTATTTGGTCGCAGTTGTCATTGTTGTTTAGCTGGTCCAGGCCAGGTTTGAACCTGCCAGCCTTGGTGTATGTGGCTGGCACCGTAACCCTGGCCTATTACCCTATTAGCCCCTATTACCCTTATTTTTACAGAGGCAATGGAACTCAGAAAAATTAAGAGATTTTCCTAAATTCCCACAAGTAGCACGTGGTCCTGATTCAAATCCAATCTTCAAAAACTCTGCTTTTTTCATCATAATCCACCAATCTAACTGTAATGTGTTATTTTTCTGTTTTATCAAGTTCTCTTCTTCTGAGTAGCCTATTTAATTTCACACAAATGTGGAAGAAATCATTCTTTCTAATTTCTTTTAATTAAAAAGTTTGGGCCAGGTTCAGCATTCTGGGAAGCAGAGGCAGGTGGATTGCTTGAGCTCAGGAGCTGGGGACCAGCCTAAGCAAGAGCGAGCCCCATTTCTACTAAAAATAGAAAAACTAGCCAGCCATTGTGGTGGGTGCCTGTAGTCCTAGTTACTTGGGAGGCTGAGGTAGGAAGATTGCTTGAGCCCTGGAGTTTGAGGTTGTTGCCACGGCACCTTAGCCTAGGCAAGACTCCCTCTCAAACAAATGAACAAACATAGTTTAGTAATAAAGACTCATTATGTTTCCTTCTGTGGGTCAAGAAGAGATACAGTTTCTGTGTCTACCTGTAACCCCACCCCTGCCCAGTCTGAGATGCCCAGTGTGTTGTGCTTGATTGAGGCTTTGATTTATTTTTCACAATGTCCCTTCTCAACAGCAGGGGAAGGGTTATCAGCAGCTCAGTCTTCACTAGATTCTCCCAGAGCAGTGCTTTCATTGGTTACGGGGATGCTCAAATCTCTGGCTCTTTGCTCACTTTCCTCTGACTCTTAATTATTAAAACCCCCTTAGGTGTTGCTCAAATAACACAGTATTACCATACTGCTAAGAGAGACGAGTGGATAGAACCTAGGATTGGTTCTGCCACTTCTTAGCAATGTGATTTTGAGCAAGTAAATTTTAATAATCACATATGTCTATCTCCTTGGTTGCAGTGACCTGTACATGAAATAATTCATGCAAAACTATTTTGTAAACCATAATGCTCTTTAATGATGTTGGCTATTAAATTGTTATTATTCCTAAATAGTAATATAAAAAATTTCTCTGTAGAGAGATTTATTTTCTTCTAAAAGCTATTTGTTATCTTTTGTTATATAATCAACCACTCCAAAGTTTAGGGACTTAAAAGGTCACTTAAGTGATTTAAGTTTAGTGACTTAAAACAGGGCTCAACAAACTACAGCCCATGGGCCAATAGTTGGTTTATAAAGAAAGTTTTTCAGCAACAAGGCCTTGCTCCTTCATTTATGTATTGCTGTGTCTGCTTCATGCTAGAAGGGCAGAGCTGAGTAGCTGTGCAGAGACAACATGGCCTAGAAGCTTAAAGGATTATCTCGCTCTGGAATAAAATGTTTGCCCGCCCCTAGCTGAAAACAACAATGATTTATTGTTTCTTATAATGTTGTTTTGGCAAACTGGACATTTTCTCTGCTAGTCTCCGTTGGAATCAAATGACTACAGTTTTCATGATTCTGGCTGAGGGTCCCAGACATCCTTCCTTACTCAAGAGAGTCTCGAGAGAGTCACGTGAGCCTAAGAGTTTGAGGTTGCTGTGAGCTGTGATGCCACAGTGCTCTACCCGGGGCAACTGCAGTCCGGCTGGGAGGGACTGTCTAACTGGTTTGTTTTTTACAGAAATCAAATTTTGCTGAAATGTGCCAGTCAGAACGATCATAGTTTGAAATTGCATGTCATTTTACTCACACATAAATCTTTGTTATTCTGTTTCATCTATAGCTTTTCTTAGTGACACTAAAGATCAAGGCCCCCCAGTGCCATCATACACCTGGAGAAGTGGTCAGATGTACTCTTTGAGAGCATTTGAGAACCCCCCTCAGATGCAGCAGACCCAAGCTCTCCGAGACTTTGAGAAGGTAAGTCCTATGGGTGGGGAATTGTTATCTCAATTAGAAGCAATGCGTGCACTGTACAGTCATGATGTCTCATAAAGGCATGACCCAGGGATTAGTCTGGATTATAAGCATTGCTGTCACTGTGGTGTGTCTGTCCAAATAAGCAATGTTATCTACGTGCTGGGGGTTGTGGCTTAGGGACAATTACCTGCTTGGTAGCCTTCCCCTTATCTGTACAGGATACAGTCTAAGACCCCAGTGAATGCTTGAAACCTTGGATCGTATCAAACCCTACATATACCATGTTTTCTACTATACATACATACCTATAGTAAAGTTTATAGATTAGGCACCATAAAAGACCAACAACAATAGCTAATAATAAAATAGAGCCATTATAACAATGTGCTGGAATTACTACTTATGCATTTTAGGCCATTGTTAAGTAAAATAAGGGTTACTTGAACACAAGCACTATTATACGGCAACAATCTGATAACCCAGACACTTCCTAAGTGACTGGCGTATACAAGTGGGTGGCGTATACAGGTGACAGTGGACAGATGGAGTGTGAGATTTCATCATGTTACTCAGAACGATTTAAAACTTCTAAATTGTTTATTTCTGGAATTTTTCCTACCATATTTTCAGACTGTGGGTAATAAACTGTAGAAAGTGAAACCATGGATAAGGGGGGACTACTGTACCAATGAATTTCATCTGACCACTTGTACACTTGGTTACATCTCAGAAAAACTCGGAATGTTTAAATGGCACCCTGACCATCTGTAGCTGCGGCCTGGGAGCCCGGGAGTCCCGGTGCAGTCAGTGGGGTTGAACTCTCTGCTGATAGCTCGGGCTGCTCTGATATCTGGGTATTGTCTGCAGTCTGAAGTGTCTCAGTGACAACCCTTTGCTTCTCCACAAGAGTCAGTTATGCTGCTTGAAACTCCTAAATCAGCTAGCTCTTAGTTCTCTGCCTCTTGGTGCGTTTGTCCTTAGTTTCAGGCAAAGAGAATGCCTGATAATGTCGTACAGATCCCCACCTCCCTGCAAGCTTGCTCATCCCAGGAAGCCTGTGCAATAGAACCTGTCCACTGGGATTTATGTGGCCCAGAAAGAGGCACCCAGAATTTACACCCATGTGTTCTAAAAAAAGAAGCAGCTCTTTAGTGCCCTCTGGGGGATACCCAGGGAACAGGTCCCACCTGAGTAATGCAAATAGGTTCTAAGATACATGGACCTAAGACTTAAAGTACATCCTGCCAGATATCCATGTAACATGTGCCTAAGAATTAAACAGCCTGCTCTTGGCATTTTTTGCTCAGAGTTGTCATGGATACTGTTTTCTTCTTATTTTAAGACACAGAATTTGTAGGAATATTAAGGGGCTTTTGAAGACTAAACCTCTGAACAGTTTTGTAATGCTGGGGGGTGGGGAGCAGGGATAGTAACATCCCAATCCCTTCCCTTTTTCACCTTTTGGATGTGCTGCAATGCAGAAAGGGGTGATCAGAGCTGCGGAGCTCCTGTAGGCTATGTGGGGTACTCTCTGAAAGACAGATTGAGAGGTGATTAGAGACCAATGAAGCGAGGAGTGTCGCCTCTGCTGGAGAGATCAGTGACTGGACACTGTGGGGAGGGAAAATAATGGGCCAGGTTTGGTGACAAGCAGGGCTCAGCTAACTTCCAGATATGGAGTCCTAAGCCCTTTTCTCTTTGAGTTCAGGTCTAATATCACAGATTACTTCACAATGCTGGGTGGAAATCACTGGCAGAAACCAAGCTAAGATGCAGAGAAAAGGCCAATATGAGATGTTTTAAGTCTTGGACTCTACCTAAGTAATGCAAACAATGTAACCTAATCATTTGTACCTTCAAATTAATAAAAAAGAAATGTGCCAGGCATGGTGGCTCATGCTTGTAATCCCAGCACTTGGGAGGCTGAGACAGATGGATTGCCTGAGCTCATAGGTTTGAGACCAGCCTGAGCCAGAGCGAGACTGTGCCTCAAAAAAATTGCAAAGTGTTGTGGTCAGTGCCTGTAGTCCCAGCTACTTGGGAGGCTGAGGCAAGAGAATCACTTAAGCCCAGGGCCTGTGAGCTGTGATGCCATAGCACTCTGCCGAGGGTGACAAAGTGAGACTCTGTCTTGAAAGAAAAAAAAAAAAAGAAAAGAAATGTAAAGGAAGGGAAAGAAACAGAGACTTTTTGAAATCATATTTACAGGACCTAAGAAGATCATAACCATCGCTCATGATAATAATATTTCAGTGCTTATTATACACCAGGCAATTTTCTAGACCTTTCAACTGTTTTATTTCAGCTAATTTTCAGTTCACTTTCCTGACTTATAAGGAAAACATTATTATTACAACCATTGTGCCAGTGAAGAGACCAAGGTTCAAATAACTTGACTACAGTTATACAGGTATAAAGTGACAAACCAAGGTAACGCTGGCAATCCCAAAGTTTCTGGAGAAATATGGGAGCCCTGAGAGGGAGGTTGGGATGCAGGTAGTTTGGTTCTATTCATAGGATCAAAAAGGCAGATGATGCAGGAGAACCACAGAGGGGTCAGGGTCCAGCTGTAACATCAAGAAGGGCTGCCACTTCCCTGTCCAGTTTACACATTGTCTAATAAAGTCATCTTTAACATGAAAACGCCAGCAGAACTGGCTGCACTGTTTGCCTACCTGCAGTCTAAGCCAGCTTTCCCTGGCAGGCAGAATCTCACCACAGTGAGTCAGTCTCCTGGGGTCCCACCCATCCTGGCCAATTTTTCCACTTGCAACTTGAAGTCTATGGGCAAAGAAAGAAAAGTGCTAAAACAAAGAGGCTTTTTAACTTTGGGGGTTTCATATTAACCTGAATTACCACAGTCTGGGTGACCTGCGCTAATTTAGGTGAATCTGGGCATTGTCACTGCTGTCTCTAGGTCTCACAATTTCAGTGCTGCTCAAGTGCGTCTCTCTAATTACAGCCTTGGAAAGTGACTGCCACCAGGGAAGGGCATTTCTGTTTTTTTTTTTTTTTACATGGCATTTATGGTTCCAAACCACAATGTTCCAAGCATACCGTTTTTGCTTTCACTGGTGTCTTAAGACATTCAAAAAGTTATTCATAAGAAAGGATAAAATCTCGGACTTTCACTAGTCCTGAGAGTAGCTTATTCTCCTTTTTAAACATGACTTGTTAGAGGACGTTCACACACAGTCATTCCACAGATCTTGAGCGAAGTTTTCAAAATGTATAGCAAATCAACCATTTTTTCTTTCTTTATAACTACAGAATGAAAGGAATGATTCTGAGTGCCTTACAGCAGCAGTCCCCAACCTTTTTGGCACCAAGGACTGGTTTCATAGAAGACAATTTGTCTATCATGGGGATTGGTCAGATAGTTTGGGGATGATTCAAACACATTACAAATATTGCACACTCTATTTCTGTTATTATCACATTATAATATATAGTGAAATAATTATACAGCTCCCCATAATGTGGAATCAGTAGGAGCTCTGAGGTTGTTTTCCTGTGAGTATATGGTCCCTGCTGGGAATGACAGGAGACAGTGATACCCAAAAAGTGTTGCTTATGTCCTCAGTTCCACCTCACATCATCAGGCATAAGATTCTTATAAGGACCATGCAACCCCCACCCCTCACATGTGCAGTTTACAGTAGGGTGCGGGCTCCTGTGAGAATCTAGTGTTACCCCTGATCTAACAGAAGGTGGAGCTCAGGCAGTGATGCGAGCCACGGACAGTGGCTGTAAATACAGATGAAGCTTCTCACTTGCTTTCTTGGTGCTGGTCGGTGGTAGAGGGTTGGGGACTGTGACTGAGGGTTGGGGCCCACAACTGTAGAGGATACAAAGATGTATAGGGGTCTCCAAAATTATGTAAGATTGTATTTAAATATAATAATATCTAAGACAATCATGGGAAGATATGTCAAGATTAGAGTAATTATGAATGTATGTCTTCAAAACCTAAATATTAGGACAAAGTTTTTTCTAATTTTTTTGTGCATAAACATTTTTAAAGTTGTAAATATTTTCTCACATTTGGTTTAAAATTAATAAGGAAAATTTATCCAAAAGAATGCAATTACAGAAATTAAACAATCCTGAACATCCTGAAAGGTATGGTTGCGAACATAGAAAAGAACATAACTTCCTCAGAAAATATGGCGCTTGAATGAGAATGGTTTTTTTTTTGCTATTTTTAAAATCTCCTTTCTGTCTCATTAGACCTTGTTTTCTTCTCTTCTCCACTATATGAAGAAGCCTTATTTTCCTTTCTGTAGAATTTGCAGTTCTATTCCAAAGATAATTTTCATTCTAAAAACAAAAATTTTGTGTCAACAAAAATAATGATATAAATTAATACAGTAGAACCTCTGTAAAGTTGACCAGCTGAGAGACTGCAGCAAAATGGTCATCGTATGGAGGTGGTCAACATAAGGAACTGGGCCTACTATCATGATATGTACATGTGGTGCATGTCCAGTCTGAAAATTAGGTTGACTTAAGGAGGTGGTCAGTGTTGGGAGGTGGTCAGCTATGGAGATCCTGCTATACTGGTTGGATGCTCGCAGTATGCCAGGCTCTGTGAATACATTTGACTTGCATTGCCTTATTCAGCACTCGTAATCATCTTTTGAAGTTTGGCACAGCCATTATCTGTGTTTGGACAGAGAGGGACACTGAGAGTAAGAAAAGGCTAGTAATTGCTAGAAAGTTCTAGAACTGGGAGTTGAATGTGAGTGTGCTGGTTCCAGAACTGGAACTCTTAGCCACAATTTTACTAAGTCTCTCTATTGACAGCTGATCTGGTTCATTTGTTTAATCCATTCATCCACTTAGGGTACGGCAAAGCCTGTGTGCCAGGCACTACTCTAGCTGTGAGTTGCACAATGATCAAGTATGAGTGTGTAAAAGCTGTGTATTCAAGAGCAAGATGGCGGCCGAGTAACAGCTTAGTTGCATCTGGGCACCATGAGTCTGGGGAGATGGGACTCCAGGCATCTATGGCTGGTGGGATCTGCCTATCATCACCCCCGTGAGGATACAGGGAGTTAGCGAGAGACTTCTGGACCCCAAGAGGAGGACTAAAACAGTGGAAAAACGGCACAAGAACTTAAAGAGTAAGAGGAAGTGAAAGGAACATTAGGGCAAGGAAACAGATAAAAGAAATCACTCATAAGGAAGAATCAGCAGAAAACTCCAGGCAACATGAAGAACCAGTCCAGAACAACCCCGCCAAGGGACCATGAGGTAGCTACTGCAGAGGATTTCACCTATAAAGAAATGTTAGAAATGACAGAAAGGGAATTTAGAATATACATGATGAAAACAATGAAACAAATGATGGAAACAATGAAGGAAACTGCTAATAAAGTGGAAAATAACCAAAAGGAAATCCAAAAACAGAATCAAATAAGAGATGAACACTATGAAGAATATAAAAAGGATATAGCAGAGCTGAAGGAAATGAAATAGTCAATTAGGGAACTTAAAGATGCAATGGAAAGTATCAGCAACAGGTTAGACCATGCAGAAGAAAGAATTTCAGAGGTAGAAGACAAAGTTCTTGAGATAACTCAGATAGTAAAAGAGGCAGAAAAGAAGAGAGAGAAAGCAGAACGTTCACTGTCAGAATTATGGGACTTTATGAAGCGTTCCAACATACGAGTTATAGGAATCCCAGAAGGGGAAGAAGAATGCCCCAGAGGAATGGAAGCCATACTAGAGAATATTATAAAAGAAAATTTCCCAAATATCACCAAAGATTCTGACACACTGCTTTCAGAGGGATATCAGACCCCAGGTTGCCTCAACTCTAACCGAGCTTCTCCAAGACACATTGTGATGAACCTGTCCAAAGTCAAGACAAAAGAAAAGATTCTGCAAGCTGCCAGGAGTAAGTGCCAGTTGACCTACAGGGGCAAATCCATCAGAGTGACCGCAGACTTCTCTAATGAAACTTTCCAAGCAAGAAGACAATGGTCATCTACCTTTAATCTACTTAAACAGAACAATTTCCAGCCCAGAATTCTGTACCCTGCTAAGCTAAGCTTAAAAATTAATGGAGAAATCAAATCATTTACGGATACACAAACATTGAGGAAATTCACCACAACAAGACCAGCTCTACAGGAAATACTTCAACCTGTTCTGCACACTGACCACCACAATGGATCAGCAACAAAGTAAGAACTCAGAAATTAAAGGACAGAACCTAACTTCCACAATGATGCAAAAGATAAAACTAAGCAATGGACTCTCACAAAATAAGACGAATGGAATACTACCACACTTATCAATTATCTCAATAAATGTTAATGGCTTGAATTCCCCACTGAAGAGACATAGATTGGCTGACTGGATTAAAAAACACAAGCCATCCATTTGCTGTCTGCAAGAAACACACCTGCCTTCAAAAGACAAATTAAAGCTCTGAGTCAAGGGTTGGAAGACAATTTTTCAGGCAAATGGAATTCAGAAAAAAAGAGGAGTTGCAATCTTATTTTCAGATACATGTGGATTTAAAGCAACTAAAGTCAAAAAAGACAAAGATAGTCACTTTATATTGGTCAAGGGAAAAATACAACAAGAAGATGTTTCAATTCTAAATATTTATGCACCCAATTTAAATGCTCCCGGATTCTTGAAACAGACCTTACTCAGTCTGAGCAATATGATATCCGATAATACCATAATAACAGGGGACTTTAACACTCCTCTTACAGAACTGAACAGATCCTCTAAACAGAAATTAAACAAAGATGTAAGAGATTTAAATGAGACCCTAGAAAAACTGTACTTGATAGACGCATATAGAACACTCCATCCCAAAGATAAAGAATATACATTCTTCTCATCGCCCCATGGAACATTCTCCAAAATTGATCATATCCTGGGACACAAAACAAATATCAATAGAATCAAAAGAGTTGAAATTTTACCTTGTATCTTCTCAGACCATAAGGCACTAAAGGTGCAACTCAACTCTAACAAAAATGCTCGACCCCACCCAAAGGCATGGAAATTAAATAATCTTCTGTTGAATAACAGATGGGTGCAGGAAGAAATAAAACAGGAAATCATTAACTTCCTTGAGCATAACAACAATGAAGACACAAGCTACCAAAACCTGTGGGATACGGCAAAAGCAGTTTTGAGAGGAAAATTTATCGCTTTAGATGGCTACATTCGAAAAATGTAGAAAGAGAGTGCATCAACAATCTCACAAGCTATCTTATGGAATTGGAAAAAGAAGAACAATCTAAGCCTAAACTCAGTAGAAGAAAAGAAATATCCAAAATCAAATCAGAGATCAATGAAATTGAAAACAAAACAATCATTCAGAAAATTAATGAAACAAGGAGTTGTATTTTTGAAAAAATAAATAGATTAAAACATTGGCCAGACTAATGAGAAATAGAAAAGTAAAATCTCTAGTAACCTCAATCAGAAATGATAAAGGAGAAATAACAACTGATCCCACAGAGATACAAGAGATCATCTCTGAATACTACCAGAAACTCTATGCCCAGAAATTTGACAATGTGAAGGAAATGGATCAATATTTGGAACCACACCCTCTCCCTAGATTTAGCCAGGAAGAAATAGAGCTCCTGAACAGACCAATTTCAAGCACTGAGATCAAAGAAACAATAAAAAATCTTCCAACCAAAAAAATGCCCTGGTCCTGATGGCTTCACTCCAGAATTCTATCAAAACTTCAAGGAAGAGCTTATTCCTGTACTGCAGAAATTATTCCAAAAAATTGAGGAAGAAGGAATCTTCCTCAACACATTCTATGAAGCAAACATCACCCTGATACCAAAACCAGGAAAAGACCCAAACAAAAAGGAGAATTTCAGACCAATTTCACTCATGAATATAGATGCAAAAATTCTCAACAAAATCCTAGCCAACAGATTACAGCTTATCATCAAAAAAGTCATTCATCATGATCAAGTAGGCTTCATCCCAGGGATACAAGGCTGGTTTAACATACGCAAGTCCATAAATGTTATCCACCATATTAACAGAGGCAAATATAAAGATCATATGATCTGATCCTCTCGATAGATGCAGAAAAAGCATTTGGTAAAATCCAGTTTTTCTAATTAGAACACTTTTCTAATTAGAACACTGAAGAGTATAGGCATAGGTGGCACATTTCTAAAACTGATTGAAACTGTCTATGACAAACCCATAGCTAATATTTTACTGAATGGAATAAAACTGAAAGCTTTTCCTCTTAGAACTGGAACCAGACAAGGTTGTCCTCTGTCACCTTTACTATTCAACATAGTGCTGGAAGTTCTAGCCAATACAATTAGGCAAGACAAGGAAATAAAGGGAATCCAAATGGGAGCAGAGGAGGTCAAACTCTCCCTCTTTGCTGACGACATGATCTTATACTTAGAGAATCCCAAAGACTCAACCACAAGACTCCTAGAAGTCATCAAAAAATACAGTAATGTTTCAGGATATAAAATCAATGTCCACAAGTCAGTAGCCTTTGTATACACCAATAACAGTCAAGATGAGAAGCTAATTAAGGACACAACTCCCTTCACCGTAGTTTCAAAGAAAATGAAATACCTAGGAATATACCTAATGAAGGAGGTGAAGGACCTCTATAAAGAAAACTATGAAATCCTCAGAAAGCAAATAGCAGAGGATATTAACAAATGGAAGAACATACCATGCTCATGGATGGGAAGAATCAACATTGTTAAAATGTCTATACTTCCCAAAGCAATCTACCTATTCAATGCCATTCCTATCAAAATACCAACATCATACTTTCAAGATTTGGAGAAAATGATTCTGCATTTTGTATGGAACCGGAAAAAACCCCGTATAGCTAAGGCAGTTCTTAGTAATAAAAATAAAGCTGGGGGCATCATCATACCAGATTTTAGTCTGTACTACAAAGCCATAGTGGTCAAGACAGCATGGTACTGGCACAAAAACAGAGACATAGACACTTGGAATTGAATTGAAAACCAAGAAATGAAACTAACATCTTGCAACCACCTAATCTTTGATAAACCAAACAAGAACATACCTTGGGGGAAAGACTCCCTATTCAATAAATGGTGTTGGGAGAACTGGATGTCTACATGCAAAAGACTGAAACTGGACCCACACCTTTCCCCACTCACAAAAATTGATTCAAGATGGACAAAGGACTTAAATTTAAGGCATGAAACAATAAAAATCCTCCAAGAAAGCATAGGAAAAACACTGGAAGATATTGGTCTGGGGAAAGACTTCATGAAGAAGACTGCCATGGCAATTGCAACAACAACAAAAACAAACAAATAGGACTTCATTAAACTGAAAAGCTTCTGTGCAGCTAAGGAGCCAATAACCAAAGCAAAGAGACAACCTACACAATGGGAAAGGATATTTGCATATTTTCAATCAGACAAAAGCTTGATAACTAGGATCTATAGAGAACTCAAATTAATCCACATGAAAAAAGCCAACAATCCCATATATCAATGGGCAAAAGACATGAATAGAACCTTCTCTAAAGATGACAGACGAATGGCTAACAAACATATGAAAAAATGTTCATCATCTCTATATATTAGAGAAATGCAAATCAAAACAACCCTGAGATATCATCTAACCCCAGTGAGAATGGCCCACATCACAAAATCTCAAAACTGCAGATGCTGGCGTGGGTGTGGAGAGAAGGGAGCACTTTTACACTGCTGGTGGGACTGCAAACTAGTACAACCTTTCTGGAAGGAAGTATGGAGAAACCTCAAAGCACTCAAGCTAGACCTCCCATTTGATCCTGCAATCCCATTACTGGGCATCTACCCAGAAGGAAAAAAATCCTTTTATCATAAGGACACTTGTACTAGACTGTTTATTGCAGCTCAATTTACAATTGCCAAAATGTGGAATCAGCCTAAATGCCCATCAACCCAGGAATGGATTAACAAGCTGTGGTATATGTATACCATGGAATACTATTCAGCTATTAAAAAAATGGAGACTTTACATCCTTTGTATTAACCTGGATGGAAGTGGAAGACATTATTCTTAGTAAAGCATCACAAGAATGGAGAAGCATGAATCCTATGTACTCAATTTTGATATGAGGACAATTAATGACAATGAAGGTTATGGGGGGGGGAGGAAAAGCAGAAAGAAGGACGGAGGGAGGGGGTGGGGCCTTGGTGTGTGTCACACTTTATGGGGGCAAGACATGATTGCAAGAGGGACTTTACCTAACAATTGCAATCAGTGTAACCTGGCTTATTGTACCTTCAGTGAATCCCCAACAATAAAAAAAAAAAAGAAAAGCTGTGTATTCCGGGATGTTTGCTTCAGTACTCTTTATCTAATGAAATATTATAAATAATCAAATTAACCATCAAGGTGAGGATTGGTTATTTCAAGGATGATGTACACATGCAACAAAACATAAAACAACGTACTGACTTGGAAGGCTGTCCGTGATAATAAATTTAAGACTAAACAACAAAATAACAAGTTGACTGAATATTACATACAAAAAGATCTTTTTTTTCTCTTTTTCTTTTCTTTCTATCTTTCTTTTCTTTTCTTTTTTTTTTTGAGAGGCAGAATCTCACTCTGTTGCCCTGAATAGAGTCCCATAGCATCATATCTCACAGCAAACTCAATCTCTTGGACTTAAGCAATCCTTTTGCCTCAGCCTCCTAAGTAGCTGGGACTATAGGCGTGTTACCACATCCTGCTATTTTTTCTATTTTTAGGAGAGATGGGATCTCACTCTTGCTCAGGCTGGTCTCAAATTTATGAGCACAAGCAATCCATCTACCTCGGCCTCCCAGAGTGAGAATTATAGGGATGAGCTACTGTGCCTGGCCAGGATCTCATTCTTGAGAGAGAACAAATAGAAATGTCTGGAAGGATATAATGAAAATATTGATAGTAATTACATATGAGTGATGGATTAACCATGAGTTTTAACTTCTTTATAACTTTCTGTATTATCTGAATTTTTAATAACGTGTATTCACTGTATTTACCTAGTCACTGAACAGATATTTCTAGTGTTCTTACTATGTGCAACATAACGTCTTAAGCACTGCATACAATGATGAAGAAGTAAACATGGTTCTTGCCCTATACAGTTTGCAGATTTAGCAAAATGTAATCATTATTTTTATGTAAGTAAGAGATATTATGGATTATATCTACTGGGGCTCCTAACTCAGTCTGCAGGGGTGAGAGGATTCAGGGAAAGTCTAACTAGGGACTTGAAGGAGGAATAAGAATTAGCCACTAATTTGGGGTAAGAGCGGGAGAACGAAGAATGTTCCATGCAACGAAAACAGCATTACTCAAGATACAGATGAGGGAAAGACCTGGAGTGAGTAGTATTCCCAGGGCCGTGGGTGCAAGGAATGTGGAGAAAACTCAAAGCAGGAAAAAGGGAGAGACAGAAGCCAGCACACAGGCTGTCTTAGAAGTTATGCAAAGGCTTTTAAGTTTTATCTGAGCTCAGTGGGAACCACTGAAAGCTTTTAGACAGAGAGTCCATATGATCAGATATCCCTCTTGGAAAGGTCCCATTGGCTCCTTATGGACTCTGGATAGAAGAAGTAAAGTTAGGGAGAGAGAGTAGCTAGGAGGCCGGGGAAGGAAAGAGAGATTTATTTCAGAGACAGAAGCTATTGATTGGATGTAGAACCAGAAAGGGAGAAGCAGCCCAAAGATGACTGACCAGCAGTTCATCTCTTCATTCCCAGCCCAGACTGTGACCCTGTTGTAAACGTCCAGGCTACCTTGAACTCTCACTTTAATAGCATGTTATTTGTTCAGGTTCTCCCTTATCTGTTTGAATCTGAGCTCCACACTAGCAGGGGCAGTCTTTGTCTTTTCACCACTAGAGACAGTGATTAGCCACAGGGCCTGGTACATAGCAGGCATGCCTTTTTCTTTTTGTCTTTTTTGAATGAATGAGTGATACCAACCTTGAGTTTGGGCAATGACTACTTTATGCCATCCACTGAGAAAGAGAGAACTGTAGTAGGCACCTGCACTGTTTTTATCAGCATTAAAACAATGGCAACACAAACCAAAAAACAGTGACGTGATTTCCATTTGGGGAAGCAAAGTAAAGATCCTTCCCACTCTTAAGGAACTCTTAATCTAAGTGGGGAGACAGCCAGACAGATAATTCCCTATGTTGTGAAACGGACCACAGTGAGAGCAGGTCGGCAGTGCTGTGGAAGCGCTCTGAAGGGGCCTTTGTCCAGGTGTTAGGGTCAGGTAATATCTTAGCTGAATCTTAGGGGGAGATGGGACTAGTTAAGTCAGAGTGAAGAGGAGTAACATTCCAGGCTCAGCCTGCTACCCCTGCAAAGTCCTGGAGGAAGCATAGAGCACAGCGAGTTCAGATACAGGAGGCTTTTTGTCATAGCTGGAGCACTAGAGAAACAGGAGGGTTTTTGCTGATTGGAGTGCATGTGGGCTGTGTCTCTTCTGAGTCACCCTCTACTGCTGGTCAAAGCATTATTATTGCAGTCATGGTCATTCACTGGCCATGGACTTGTAGCTCTTGTGCTTCTTAGAGCAGGTCCTAGTCGTACCTTCAAAACTGCCTTCACTCCTCGAGAGGATGGAGAAAGGATTATTGAGAATCTAGAGAAAAAGGTGAGGCCATAAACTGCTGTTTCTCCCCTGAATTCTAGAAGCTCAGCAAATGACCAATTATAGACAAACCCCAAGTCCTGCTGGTGTCAACTGGGCCAAACTGATGGAGAATCTAGTTTGGAACTTGGGAGTCCTGGCACTGCTGCAGCTCAGCTGTCACTTCTGCCACGCAGCTCACTTAACTGTCTCTGGAAGCTCTATTTCTGGCTAGGCCACCTATTTTTGGTGACCAGGGAAGTTGTTATCTGTTTTGTTTTTATATAGTTCACAGTGCTCTAGTGTGATGACAATGACGAAACCTTGTTATTCTAGGCCTGGGGGGAGGGTGTAGTTGTGTATCTATGGGGTGGGGGAAAGCAGCGGAAACATCATCTGAACCCCTCTCTTTTATCCGAATGATGAAGCTGCCTAAGATAGGGTTTCTTTGCTAACCTGATGTAATAGCTCTGAGGTTAGCTCTCTTGTCATTGGATCAAGAAAAGGCTGTGTAAAGCAGGGGTAGCATCGTGCTTCTGAGTTTGGGGTGGAGAAAATGGAACAGTATTAGGAATAGGTTAGCATTTCAAAGACTCTACAATTTTAAGGTGGTAGTGGCTCACACCTGTAATCCTAGCATTCTGGGAGGTTGAGGTGGGTAGATTTCCTGAGCTCAAGGGTTATAGACCTGAGCAAGAGTAAGACCCTTTATTAAAATAGAAAACTATTTTATCTCTTCATTAAAATTTGAAAAACTAGCTGGGCATTGTGGCAGGCACCTGTAGTCCCAGGTACTCTGGAGGCTGAGCAAGAGGATTGCATGAGTCCAAGAGTTTGAGGTTGCTGTGAGCTATGACACCACAGCACTCGACCCAGGGTGCGGAGTGAGACTCTGTCTCAAAAAAAAAAAAAAAAAAAATTAAACATAAATTAAAGACTCTGTAACTTCAGGAATTACATTGAAATTTCAGAAACAGAGTTTCAGAAGGAGATTTTCTTTATTGTGCAACTCAAGAGAAAAAAGTCAGGTCTTTGTAGAATTCAGTCTGCTTTCTGAGACGGGTATTAGTAATTGACTGTGAGATACAGGACAGAACCCTTGTGTTAGAGTAAAAGAGGTAATGAGTGGAGACCAAGTTGACTGAGTCTGAATGACATTTTCCTTGCTGGAATGTGGTATGTGAAAGTTACACATATTCCTCAGAGCAGCCCAGTGAGTACGTTTTCCTTGTGTTAAAATATAGAATAGATCATATATTTCTAGCTGTTTTATCTGAGGATTATGATAAAAACTCTACATTTTTATAACACATAATAATCTGTGAGTATTCAGTGTTGAGGGCCACTTACAGGATACTTCATCTGACCTTTCTGTTAGGGACCCATAATCTAGGGAGGGTTAATATAGAGAACATTCAGATATGATCAGTTCTAAGCTATTTGCCTTTAACTGAATTGAACCAAATTTATACTGAATCTTTATCATAAAAAAATACTTTGCAAAGGATTTGGAAAGTTACTTCTGCCATCTTTGGGTTCTTCTTCTTTTTGAAATAACTTCTTTGTTGAAATATAATCTACACGCTATCCAATTCACTTTCATAAAGTTTTCAATTCCATGGTTTTATTATATTCACAGAGTTGTGCAAACATCACCTCTATCTAATTCCACAACATTTTCTTCACCCTAGAAAGAAGCCTAATGGCCATCAGCAGTTAACTCCCTACTCTCCTGTCCCCAGCTGCTAAAAAGCGCTGATCCATTTTCTCTCTTTATGGATTTGCCTATTCTGGACATTTCATATAAATGGAATTACACAGTATGTAACCTTTGGTGCCTGGCTTCTTTCACATAGTATAATCTTCTCAAGGTTCATGAATATTGTAGCAGTATGTCATTCCTTTTTATGACTAATATTCCATGTGGATATACTAAGTTTTGTTTATTCATCAGTTGGAGGATGTTTGAGATGTTTGCACTTTGGGATATTATAAATAATGCTGCAATAAATATTTGTGTATAAGATTTGGGGGGGCACGTGATTTTAATTCTTTTGGGTGTATAACTAGGAGAGGGACTGCTAGGTCATGTGGTGACTTTGTGTTTAATCTTTTGAGGGCCAATTTTGGTTTATTCATTTTGAAAATGAAGAAAACACATAGGTTCAGGTGGTCAGATCCTCCAAGGCCACAAGGAAATTCATTTAGTGTGAAGATACTTTTGAAAAGATGTAGTGGGCCTGAGGTCAGTCACAGTGAGTCCCAGGTGCAGTGGGGTCGTTCAGTCTCATGATTACGGCTGATGGGTGTGTGACATGGAGCCATGCTGCTGGAAGCTGCAGTCTTGCTCACTTTCCAGGTGAGCAAGTTAGTCAACTTCTTTCCTAGGCAGTAGAATGGGGATAATATCTAGTCTTTGGACTTCAGATGTTGTTGAGAAGATAAAATGAAATACTATACATTGGAGTGTTTTGTGCCTTGTTAAATCCTTTGCAGGTGGCCACTTCGGGGAAGGCAGTAGAATTGTACCCAATTGATTGGGTAATGCAGGGCCAAGTCATCCAAAAGGCAGGAGGTAAACGTTTCATTCATGCAACTCAGATTTTATCAGAACAGCATAGAGACTCAGCAGACATATAGATGAGAGAACATGTATGTGTAAAACAAACTATCCCTCTCTCCTTACATTGTCTCTTCCTGGCTACCCCGTCTCCCAATCTCAAATGCGGTGGATTGTTGGGTTGTATTTCATGGGACGCTAGAAAGCAGGAGACCTGCCCACATGTCTCTGTGCCCTTCCCATAGGACCATTTTTTTTTAGTTTTATTTTATTTTTTTAAATTATTTTTTATTAAATCATAACTTTGTACATTGATGCATTTATGGGGTTCAGTGTACTGCTTTGATATACAATGTGAAATGCTTGCATTGAGCTAAGTAACACATCCATCACAATTATACTCATTTCTTAATAGTTCTGAAATGTACCATTGCGTCATGCACATTAGGTGGTGTCCCCCCCAAATATCCTCCCTCCTCCCATGTCCCCTATCTCCTCTCCTCTCTCTCCTCTTCCTTTGTACTTTCCCATAGGGCTGTTTTGAAAACAAGACAGTTAGTGAAGTTATAGATTAAATCGTCTATTGGACACGATCCTTTGGTCACCGTTACTGGTTTTGTCTTAGAAATAGAGTATCCTTTCCACCCACTTATTTCTTGCTGAGGCACTAGGCAGCCAGGGCTCTCAGTCTGAGCAGGGCAACTCTCATTACCCTTCAGGCCCTGGAGAGCTGGTGGGCATCCTGAGATTCTTCAGAAAGTGAGAGCATCTGACTGGTGAGTGCCTTTGGCAAGATTGTTTCTGTGAGAAAATGTGTTTCAAATACGGAAGACTCTCAGGATGGCCAAAGATCTCAAAAGTCCACCAGACTAGAGCTGACTTCTGATACAGAAGCCCTGACAAGAGGCTCTTTAGTGTCAGTCAAGACCCTTCTGTGACAGGAAATTTACTCTCTCTTATAATGTAAGTACTCCCTGAAAGTCTGATGTATAAATGGACAGGGGGAGTGTGGCAATACAGTGATCACGTCCAGCCCTACTGGAGAATTGATCCTTATCGCTAACTGATAGTTGCCCCCGTGTACTTTCTAGTTTCATTGTATTTAAAATACTCTTTTAAAAATTATGAACTATTTCATAAACAACAGAAATATGCAAAGAATGATAAAATACTTGTCCTTGTATCCAGTATCTAAATGTTAGCAAATGTTATCTTCAGTCCATTTTTCTCCTATGAGGAAGCACAAGTTAGCCTCACAGGTAGAGGTGCAGCCCTCCTCTAGCCTGCTGGATCCCCCTCTCTGCTTTCCTGCAGTTCCCCATTATTAAGTAATTTCTCCCCAATGACACAATGAGGAAATAGCAGAGCCAAGATTGAACCTCAGGCTCCTTGGTTCAAAACCTATTGCTGTTTCCACAATTTCATGCGCCCTCACCTAGGCAAATACACACAATAGTGATAATATTTACTGTCTATAAATGAATGTAAAGTGTCGGGAGTTATTTAAAGCACTCTTCTCCTATTCCTCTGTTTATTATATTGACTTTTTTTTAATATTTCTATTTTCAAGGAAGGGAAAGATATAAATTATCAGGTACCAAATAAGTTATAGAAAGAATGTGTTCATTAAGTTGATTAATTATGTTTAGTGAGTGGAACTTGATTTTTAGGAAAGTGATGGGTAAGAGATTAATATGTTTTCAAGCAATTCCATTCTAAGAGCTATCTGGGGTCTGAATACGATGAAGCAAACTTCAAGCTGGGTTGTTTTAAAGGCTGATTGACAGTCGGTGATGTTAATGGAGCATGACACGTGACAGCTGGGGGTAACCCGCCTCCTCCTGCTGGTGCTGACCCAGACCTCATTCACATCTCATGTCCAGTCTGGACTAATAGATGCTGAGAGGGGTAGAATGAAGAAACTGAGGACGAGCAGGGGAGAGCCAGTAATGTCTGGAAAACTACATTTGAGAGAAGAGTAAAGATTTGAGACATGTTCTGGAAAAGAGGAAGAACAAAGATTGAAGCTCTCCCATGGCTTAAGAACCTGTGGTGTTTAATTCCCTAAGCAATGCAGAGCTTATGAAAGCATGCAGGCTGAGAGGCCTGATGCAGGAGGCAAGTGAGAAGCCCAGGTATTTGTGTTTTTGTTTGTTAAAGCCACACAAAAAAGTGTAACCTGAGCAAGAACAGGCCCCGGGTGTGATGGTGCACACTTGCAGTCTTAGCTACTCAGGAGGCTGAGGCAGGAAGTTCGCTTGAGCCCAGCGGCTTGAGGTTGAGCTAGGATGATGTCACTGCACTCCAGCCTGGGCAACAGAGTGAGATTCTGTCTCCAAAACAAACAAACAAACAAACACCACTCCTCCCCCTCCTTGACAGCAAACCTACAAAAACCAAACAAGTAAAACAAAATGTAAGCAATACACAAGATGACCTTCCTCGAGCAATATCTTGTGTCCCTTAGCGAGAGCCCAGATGTGCCTAAAAGAATAAATTCCAGGTTCCTCACCTGACTGTCAAGATCTCTCTAAGGTGGTTCTTCACTTCCCATCTTCGGGGGTCCCTTGTCTCAGGACAGCATGTGCCCTGTTTTTTGCTGGTTGGCTCTCTGCTCCACTGCCTGGATGTCCTTGTATTATTCTGTCCCTGCCACCTATCGGAACCTGAGTCATTCTTAAAAGGTGCTAAAGTGCCAGTTCTTGGTGGAACTGTCCAAAATGACCTCTCCTTCCAAATTTGTATAGTTTTAATTATTTACATGGTTCATTTTGTCCTTTGTAATTTGTCGTATATTATTTGTTCAGAACTCTTGTAGAACATCCACATTTTGCACTATGTATTCAAGCTAGTCTCTTAGAATTATTTATTTTACTTACAGAATCATCTTTTTATAAGGAGGAATGCTATCAGGTATGTTTTTCATCCTAAAAGGTCTGCATCATGTCTCATTAGATTGAGTTTTACTCTTCCTCTGAGGTCAAAAAAGCCAGTGGGTTAATTCCTCCTCCATTCTTGAATTCAGCAGATGTTTACTGGCACAGACTACCTCTGAGCACTGTGAACAAAACAGGCAAAAATTCCAGCTTTCTCATGAAGTTTCTGTGCTAGTGGAGGAGAGAGAGACAACAAAATAAATAAGTAAAGTGAATCTTTTATAGGTGCAGTGCTACAGAATAAAAAATAAAGAAGTGGGACGTAGAGTGTCTGCATGAGGTTTGGGGCAGGTTATAGTCTTAAATAGGGCTTGCACCTCTCTGAAAAGGCGACATTTGCTCAAAGAAGAAGGTGAGGAGTGAATCACGTGGTTATCTAGAGAAAGAGCATGCCAGACAGAAGGACTGGCACTCCAGCAAGGGAATGTTTTCTTGCTTATTATTTTGGAGAAAGAGCAAGGAGAAATGGGGTCTCTGGGACAGAGGGTACAGGAGGAGAGTAGTATGAAAAAGTGGAAGAGGTGATTGAAGGGGCAAGAATCACCTAGGGCCTTGGGCCTTACAGGTTGGTGAGGTGATATCACTCACCTTTCACTCTAGGTTAGACAGGAAGCCAGTGGGGTTTCTAGTGGAGAGTCATCTATTTTATAAGGGTTACAGTGACTACCATGCTAAGAATAGACTACAGGGGGAAAAGAAGGGAGCAGAGACATCAGTTAAGGGGACTACTCAAATAACTTAGGGGTAGATGATAGTATCTTGGACCAGAGTGGTAGAGGTACCCTTGACAGTGGTGGTAGATGGCTTCTCCCTCCCTCCGTCTCTCTTTCTCCGGCAGATGGAAATAATATTTGCAGACAGATGAGGTGATGTATATGAAAGAGAACGAGTTAAAAACTCACAGGTTTTGGCCTAAATAACTGCAAATACTGAGTTGTCACCTACTAGGAAATTAGATATAAACTGGAGTTAAGGGGAAAGATCAGGGTAGGTATTAAAAACTTAGAAATTTAAATGAGCGCCGGGCGCGGTGGCTCACGCCTGTAATCCCAGCACTGTGGGAGGCTGAGGAGGGAGAATCGCTTGAGCTCAGGAGTTCGAGACTCGCCTGAGCGACAGTGAGACCCCGACTCTCGTGAAAAAAATGGAAAAACCCAGCCGGGCGCCGCGGCGAGCGCCTGTAATCCCAGCGGCTTCCAGAGGCTGAGGCAGCAGGGTGCCCGCAGCCCGAGTCTGAGGTTGTGGTGAGCTACCACACCCACTGCACTCTGCTCAGGGGCATAGGGTGGGACCCTGTCTCAACAAAAAAAAAAAAAAAAAGAAATTTAAATGAGCAAAATGTCATTGTTCTACCCATTCTAGAATAACTTTCTAGCAAATGTAGTTTCTCAGGAACTATTTAATATCAAAACAAATCATTCTATACTATTGGAAAACTACAGGGATAATACAGATTAACTAGCCCATATGTAACAAAGCAAATCAGCAAAACACATAATACTTATGGGAGACTTACCTATTTATTAATTCTACAAATACTGTATTTAGGGAGTGATGTCTAAACACTGTGCAATAAGAATCCAAGGACGTAAAATGCACCTTGCCAGCCCTTAAACACTTTAGTCTGGTTGAGGTGATTGTCAATAGGCCCTGATGGCACGCTGGGAGGCATGTGGGCGGAGAGGGCTCCGTAGGTGCCTGTGGAAGCTGCAGGACTTCATGAAGACACATATGTCATTGAGCTTTCCCTCACAGCTTCAGATTAGTGGGAAAGATCCAACATACACAAAGTCAAATAAAGCTGACAGGTGTGACACGACCATAAAAAACAGTATCAAAAAGCAGCATATGAACACTTGTCAAATGCTAATATTTGCCTTGGAGTTCAAAAGGGGAAGAAGATTTTCCAGTCTTGGGTAGCAGGAAGGCTTTACTTGGGTGATACTTCAACTTACAACAAAGGAAGGAAATAGGATTGAGTGTTTTAAAGACAAGTGATGGAGTTTCCCCTTTATTCTAAGAGTGATGAGGTGGTTGTGAAGGGCTACAAGTAAGAGAGATGACAGGGTAAGATTTGAGTTTTGAAAACATTGATTTGGCTGCAATGTGGAGAACAGGCGAGAGTGGATTCTGGGAGACATGATGGGGACTTCCGCAGAAGAATTTGCTATGAGGTTTTTTGTGAGAATGGGACATTCAAGTTGGATATGTAGAGCTGGATCTTGGGTAAGAGCACTTGGTTTGGGATTTCGGAGGTGTTTGGGAGGTAAAAATGCAGCCCTAAAAGTGGATAAGACCTCTAAGGAAACAATGTGAAGAGGAAAAATGAAAGGCGAAGGCTAAGAATTTACCATCATTTAAGACGCCAGCAGCAACAATATCCAACAGAAAAGAGGCCAGAGAGATAGGAGAACAAGATCTCACAGGGCATAAGAGGAAATAGGCATAAATGTGCAGAAAGATCTAGGTTGGATCACTGTGCATTTATTTATTTCAACTTTTATGAAATTATCTTACATGATAAAGGAACTCAATCAAGTACAGTAGACTACCCAAGCATGATTAAAAACTAATCTAGAATCTAGCAGCCTGGCTCCCCTGTGTACACAGAGGTGATAATAACTAGGTCATCCCTCTACGAGCGTAGACCAAGAAAGACCTTACAAAGTACCCATTTCCAGCCATTTCATTTTACAAATGAGGACAGTTAGGCCCCTAGAGAAGTGCACCCCTAAGTTCATACACGTATTTAATAGTAGAACTGGCACCAAAAAAAGATCTTTTGAGTTTTTATTTAGACTTTTCTCTTTTCATCACTGTCTCTGACTCTAAATAATATTTCCTTTATACTAAGAGTGCAGGTTTAGTGAACATAGTTAAGTAAATTTTAATTGTGTGGTTTTTTTCATGAGAAATATTTCAGTTTATTAACTGTCTATGGTAAGAAATGTTACCTACAGGCGGACCCCAAGTTATGAACAAGATGGGTTCTGTAGGTTTGTTCTTAAGTTGAATTTGTATGTAAGTTGGAACAGGTACACTTACCTATTACCTATAATAGCCCAATAGCCCCTGTTCATAAGTGTGAGTTGTACATCATTCAGATGTTTGTAAGTCAGAGACTGCCTGTCTTTATAATCCAAATCTATTTGGAGAATACACAGTTCTAACTAAGCTCTCCTGAGGCCACTTGATTCACTCAAACATTCTCTATCTTTCAAGGCAAAGTGCAAATTCAACTCCTCATGAAGCTCCTCTGAACACCCTAGGAATTGATCAATGTTTCTTCTGGGTTCCCACAGAGTCCATGTTTTGCAAACTGTAGACTGAAACTTATTTAGTGGGTCGTGAAATCAATTTAGCAGGTTCTACCCAGAAAGAGAAACAGAGCATACTGGAGAATATCACACATAGACATCTCACAGTTACTCTGTGAGATATTTACTTCAGTTAAGAGCAGGCAGATGTATACGGGATGATAGCGTAAAAGGTAGAAAAACACAGATTTGGAGGATTACAGGGTAAAAGACATCTTAACAAGGAATGATCAGCTGTAAGGCCACGTCGCTCTTTGTGGGTTGAGACCATCTTAATTTTTGTATGCCTTGTGCCCAGTATACACCTGGTGGGTACGCATATGTTGGCTGGAATTATTAGGAAGATTTGAGAAGGAAGTGGAAGAATGAAAAGCAAGTAGTTTGGGGAGGAAATGAGTGCTTGAATTAAGGGTAAACTATTTGGTTTCCTTTACCTTGAATGTTAATATAGATTTTTTTTTCCAACCTAGTATTATTTCGACCAAGGACCTGTGTTTGGTATTTGTGCTGTGGGGTCACCTTCAATGTCCCCGTGTGATGTGGTATAAATAATACTTCCTGCTAAAGTTGCAGCTGTCACTCAAGGATCTTAAATTGCTTTACAAGCAGGATCTGGTGACCAGGGCCTGGCTCCTTGTAGCGGGTGCCAGAGTTAAGAACTAGTGACTGGCTGAAATCCTTGGCTCCAGCTCCCTCCCTACTCCCCTCCCACAGTCTCTCTGCCCATCCCTTCTGCCTTGGAGGGAGGACCCCTCAACCCTGCCTCTTTGTGAGCTTGGATGACTGGTAAACAGAATTTGCAAAGATTCCAGTCAGCTTGAAGATTTGCTCTGCCTTTGGGAGTGGCTATAGGGTGTAGGGAGGCAGTAAGGGCTGTGACTTTGCTTCAGGGGTTGAAAAGGGGAAAGGACAACTGCAAAGGAGCTGATTAGAGGGGAGCTCTGGATCATCAAAGGACCTGGCTAGGATTTGCACCTGACTGGAAGGGGATATTCCATAGGTGGTCCCCATTTCGTGGGCCATTTTGTGTACATGTGGTCTGCTCCACAGAAACCTGTTTCTTGCTTCTGGCTACACTCATTTGAGTTTTATTGTCCAAATCAGCCACCAGGAATTCAGGGGACCCCCTTATTTCCTTCTCTTCCTTGCAGCCCTTCCGCCACCTTGAATTACTTCCCTTCACCTTTTCCTGGAAGCTTCTGGGAGTCAGCCCCTTCTTTCCCAAGGAGCTGTTAACTGCCCACAGTCGGGCCTGGGAGACTCTAGGAGGGTGACAGCAGAGTCCTGGCCTGGAGTCGGGTTACACCACTTGTGTCTGAGTTCACGCAGCGTGTTCCTCTGTCGGGGATTCCGCACATATCTCCCCGTGGTAAAAAAGGAAAGCGCGCTGCGCTCCAGCACCCAGAACAGCCAGCCCAGCCGGGAGTCCCGGAGAGAGCGCCCGCAGTCACCGGGGGCCATGTCACCGTAGCCCGGCGCGGGTCCCAGCCTCGGCAGCGTCCCAGCAGGCTCGCTTCATGCGGCGGTGCAGCTGCTCCTAGGGTGAGGGGCGACCGGGCATGCTCCTCCCCATGGGTCGCCCACCATGTCTAATGGGTATCGCACTCTGTCCCAGCACCTCAATGACCTGAAGAAGGAGAACTTCAGCCTCAAGCTGCGCATCTACTTCCTGGAGGAGCGCATGCAGCAGAAGTACGAGGCCAGCCGGGAGGACGTCTACAGGCGGGTGAGCCGGGGGCAGGGCCGGGAGGACGTTTGCAGGGGTGACTGTGGGGCCGGGGCAGGGCGGGGAGGACATCTGCAGGCAGTGAGTGCGGGGCCGCCCTGAGGCCGGACCGGGCTGGTTGGCCCACCTGTGGAGGTTCCCTGGTTTTCCTAGCTGGTGCTGTGATAGTCACCCAGAGGCCGGAATCTGTCCAGGTCTGGTCACCTTAAAGCCGTGTGACCTTGGACAAGCACATTTTACCTGTCTTTTGCCAGGGTTCCTATTTTCCTTATCAGTGAAGGGAGGGGGCTGGAGGACATCACAAGCTTTCCAACTCTGGTGTGGAACTGTGCAGAGCAGTCAGCTTGGCAGCTGGTTTAAAATGCAGATTATACGCCTGGCCCTAGGAATTCAGATTTGGTAAATGGATGGGGCAGCTTGGAAGTTGGTGGGTTTTATTATTTATTTAGTTAGTTAGTTTTGCAGTTTTGGCTGGGACCGGGATTGAACCCACCACCCCCAGTATATGGGGCCGGTGCCCAAATCCTTGAGCCACAGGCAAGGTTGGCATTTTTAAACAAGAGCCCTGGAGGTGACGGTGAGACAGATATGTTTCCAGGCTACACATTCTGTTGAAGAAGCTTCTAGCTCTGGCTCAGTGGGGCAGAGGGTGAGGCTATGGACAAGAGTGCTGAGGCTGAAGGCATTTCTGTTCCTTGAGAAATTCATGTTTGTTTTTAAAGGTGACCGTGTAAACAAACTTTTTTTTCTTTTCTTTTCTTTTTTTTTTTTTGAGACAGAGTCTCAAGCTGTCACCCTGGGCAGAGTGCTGTGGCATCACAGCTCACAGCAAGCTTCAACTCTTGGGCTTAAGCAATTCTCTTGCCTCAGCCTCCCAAGTAGCTGGGACTACGGGCGTCTGCCACAACACCCGGCCATTTTTTGGTTGTAGTTGTCATTGTTGTTTGGTGGGCTCAGGCTGGATTCGAACCTGCCAGCTCCAGTGTATGTGGCTGGTGCCCTAGCCGCTTGAGCTACAGGTGCTGAGCCTAGCAAAGCTTTTAAGGCAGAATTTTAGGCACTTTCAGTCTTAGGAATATTCACCTCAGGACAAAGAAGAGGTCTCAGGTGCGTTGGGAGGAGGAAGGGCAGCTTCCCCACAAGGGGATGGATCAGTGATTGGGGTGGGGAAGGATGACCAGGGATTGGTGGAGCTGAGGGTGAGATGAGACAGCATCTTGGTCGGAGGTGTCAGCACACATTAGGCTGTGGATTACAAGGATTACGCTTCCTCACTGGTCCGGCAATATTGATTTCCTCAGCCCTATTAGTGACTGGACAAGCAGGACCCAGAGTGACTCAAGTTATCTGGTGCCTCTGACCTTATTAGATATTCTGAATCTTCAGTTGTTTACACCAGAGGACAACCCGAATATCATTTTCTATTCGTGCTGCCCTCTTTTGTCAAGAGGAAGGTTGGGAAGTATTAGAAGCTTCTGGATAGCATTTTGGATCAGAGGAATAGCTGGTGTCTTTGCGACCCAAATTATTTGTTAAATTCGACACTTACATCTGAGGGATTTAACCTTATTTCCTGTCTCTCCTGAGTTTCCATGTTTTAACCTGAATCTTCCAGAAACTGGTCCAGACTCACATTTTCTTTTCGAAGTGTTTGTGTAATGAGTGTGCCTCGTTGGAGCTGGCAGAGGTGAAGGAGGATCCTGCCTAATGAGAGCCGGAGGGGGGAGGATGCGGCAGCATTCACCTCAGGGTAGGAACAGTGAGTGGATCTGCCTGCTATGCAGAGGGAGGAAACTTTGCTTGTTAATTGTCTTCAAAGCAAAGCTGAGGGAAGGGACCATTTCTTAGCTAATTTGAAGGAATTCTTTTTTTTTTTTTCCGCTTCAGTTGAATGACTGCTTGAGCAATTTGGTCTTATTCTCCATTCTGTAATGGCTAATGTGACATCTTCAGGAGTGGGTGTGAGAGGACACCATTTCTCTCCTGTGGAAGTGTCCTTTGCTGGAAGGGCAAAGAGATTGGAAACCACTGCACTAGAAACTGCCAACAAGCTAGGGAGCTAAGCAAGTCATTTAACCTCTGAGCTTGCTCCAGCCTCTGCAGAACTAGCATTAGTAATAACGCCAAATGCCTGGAGTGGTTGCTGACATCTGTACTCCTAGCACTCCGGGAGACCAAGGAGGGTGGATTGCTTGAGATCAGGAGATCACAACCAGCTTGAGCAAGAGCAGAGACCTTGTTTCTACTAAAAATAGAAAAATTAGCCAGGTATTATGGCAGGCTCCTGTAGTCCCTGCTAACTGGGAGGCTAAGACAGAAGGCTCACTTGGACCCAGGAGTTTGAGGTTGCTGTGAGCAAGGCTGAGACCAGGGCACTTTAGCCTGGATGACAGAATAAGGCTCTGTCTCAAAGAAAAAAAAGAAAAAGGATAATGCCACATGCACGGAGAATTATTTGCTGTACAAATAAGTATCAGCCATGAAGATGAAATAAGACTTATATCAAAGTACTTTGTAAACTTAATAGCATCATGCTTATATGAAAAGGTATTAGTTATATTCCTGTTAGGACTAATACCTTATTTCCCCGAAAATAAGACAGTGTCTTATATTAAGGTGTGCTCCCAAAGATGCACTAGGTCTTATTTTCAGGGGACTTATCTTTCCTGTGAGTAGGTCTTATTTTCAGAGGATGTCTTATTTTCGAGGAAACAGGGTAGTTATTATATTTTAAAATAAGGAAGAATTTTGAGTCTTTATAATCTTACCCTCATATGTTTCAACAGATATGTTTTAAATTCATCTTTGTTATTCATATGTCATAAGGTTAGGAAGATTAGTTAGCAGTGTTGATAAAGAGACATTGAAGGTAACGTGTCTGGGATCACATGGCTTATCAGGTGGTTCGGAGGAGAGAATTTAGAGTCTTATTCTGTTACCAAACTTAGTAACAAAAGTTTTATTTTTCTGTTACTAAGAAACAGAATTTTCTTTTTCTTTTTTTTTTTTTTTTGTAGAGACAGAGTCTCACTTTATCACCCTCGGTAGAGTGCCATGGCATCACACAGCTCACAGCAACCTCCAACTCCTGGGCTGAAGCTATTCTCTTGCCTCAGCCTCCCGAGTAGCTGGGACTACAGGCGCCCGCCACAACGCCCAGCTATTTTTTGGTTTGCAGTTCAGGCGGGGCCGGGTTTGAACCCGCCACCCTCAGTATATGGGGCCGGCGCCCTACTGACTGAGCCACAGGCGCCGCCCCAGAATTTTCTTGATTCTCATTTTTCAGACTTTTCTTTAGTGTTGGAAGGACTTCTTAAAAAATATGTATAGTAAAAACATTAAATCATACCCAAATGAGTTACAATCTACAATAATTTGAGTGCTGTATGCATGTTATTTTTTAAAAAAGAAAACCAATGCTTGCAAAACATATCTAATAGAAATCTCTTGTGAATAGTAATTATTTCATTGTTTTACATTTTGTTGAGATATTTGTACTTAAAAGTGAAAAGTTACTATCGTAGTGAGATACAAATATTTCACTATGATGACTTCAGGAAAGGAAAACGTGGGAAATTTGGAGAGGACTGGAGAGTAGGTGGTATCATCTTTCTCTTTCCAAATGGCAGGTTCTCTTAAGGTGATTGATTGAGGGAGAGACTAAAATAGATACAATCCTTACTTGTAAAGGAAGCTACACAGATTTTTAATTGTAAGAGAAGTTGTAAGAGCTAGAGAATTATGTAAGAGCCTAAGAGTTATCAAATTTAAGTAAATATAAAAGGAGTTAGGGATTTTTCTCTTTTAAGCTATTTAGAGAATTGAGAAATAATCTTAAGAATCATAGTAGTGGGCGGTGCCTGCGGCTCAGTGAGTAGGGAGCTGGCCCCATATACGGAGGGTGGCAGGTTCAAAACTGGCCCCCGCCAAAATGCAACAAAAAATAGCCGGGTGTTATGGTGGGCGCCTATAGTCCCAGCTACTCAGGAGGCTGAGGCTGGAGAATCGCCAAGAGTTGGAGGTTGCCATGAGCTGTGACGCAACAGCACTCTATCGAGGGTGATGAAGTGAAACTCTGTCTCAAAAAAAAAAAAGAATCATAGTAGTCATGGATTAATAAAATAGCATTAAATTATACATAAAAATTAGTTCATCAAGACTGGCTACTTTACTGTTGACTATTTAAGGTATACTGTCCTTTAAACTTCAATTTTCTTTTATATATAATTTTTTTTTTAAAGGAAGAGTTTGTTTACCCTCAGCACAAATAAACTGGGACACCTACTGTTGTAATTAGGTACCGCTACACCCTCTTGGTAACAAACATTAATTGTAAGTTCAATTGTTTTGGAAGATAATTTTGGACATATAAAGCAGGCAAAAGAGAAATTATTGCAGTACATATAGCTCCTGGTTCTGGACCAAAGTCAGGTAGAAAATGCTGCCAGTGGCCTGCAGCTGAGTATGGCTCACTCCTCTGGAGACTGGCTTGTTAGCATTTCTGGACTGCAGCTGCTGTGCTGAGTAATTTCTGGGTGGCGACTTGGCTGACTCCCTCCTTGTCAGTTGCCTAATCCTGTATCGCTTCATATTAGCGAGTGTGTGCTGCCACTGGAATTTGTGAAATCCACTGCTGTGTGGTTAAACACTGGGCTCCAAATAGCACACAAAACCATCATCATTCACTGTGTTTTGTCCATGAGAATTACTTACTTGTTCTGCTTGTATGAATTTATTATTACCCAAGATTGCTTTCAAAAGGATTTTAAGGTTGTAGCCTGAGAATGGAACTTAAAATCTGACAGAACCAGATCTAATAGCAAAAGGGTCAGAAAAACAAAGTTGTCATCTTGGACGATAAAGTTGATGAAATGATATAACTGAATATGATTCTATCATTTTTTTAATTAAATCATAGCTGTGTACATTAATGCAATCGTGGGGTACAATGTGCTTGTTTTATATACAATTTGAAATATTTTCATCAAACAGGTTAACATAGCCTTCACGGCATTTTCTTATTATTGTATTAAGACAGTTGTATTCTACATTTAGTAAATTTCACATGTATCCTTGTAAGATGGACCATAGGTGTAGTCCCACCAATCACCCTCCCTCCACCCATCCTCCCCACTATTCTATTGATTTTGGAAGGTTCACACCTTTACATAGGAGTTGATAGACTTGTATTCCATTGTTTTATGATCCTTGAACTGTCTGACTTCTTTGAGATCAAATCTTTCTTTCGTTTTCTCATCTTTCAGGTTGGATGGTACTTCTGAGTACTTATGAAGCTTTATACATAGCATACTTCAATAGCTATGGTAAATGGCCAGCTGATTTTCCTTGCCTACCAGATTGTCATTGTTTGTATTATTATGCTATTCCGGGGCTTAGTAGTTAAGAGCTATGAACTAGATAAACCTGGGATGGAATCTTGGCTCTACCATTTACTACCTGTGTTAATTTGGGCAAATATCATAGTTTCTCTGGGTTGAAATTGGTGTAGTAACAGCATCTATTTTATAGAGTCTGGGGGAACATTAAATGAGTCAATTAGTTGAAGTCAGCACAATGCCAATCACATAGTAAGCAAAAATATTTGTCATTATTATGACAAACTGAGAGATGACAAAATTATTCAGGTAAGTCCCAATGGGCACATCTCCTCTGGGGACTATTTTTTATTCCAAATCAGTTCTTCCTTCCTTCCTTTCTCTCTTTTTCTTTTTTCTTTTTTTTTTTTTTTTTTGAAAAGTTAAAAATTCCTTAATTTTTTATTCCTGGTACCACTACCACAATTTACAGGGCAATATACCTGATGTAATGAAAAGAAAAAGAAAGACAAAGCTACAACAGATAAAAGACCTCAGGAATATACATCTAATTGACACTACATTGCATTAATCAATAGCTGCACTTTTTGCAAACTGTGGCTATGACAGTCCTGAACAAGAAGGGTTTCCTGTTTAAGCTGCAGTAACTTTTCTGACTATGGATCATCGTTCCTTCTGTGGCAGATTTTTACAGTTCCTCTAATGCATTTGGGACGACTGTCTCAAAGTAACCTGCAGCTTTCCTGACAACTCCTCGCTCTCTCTCCTGCTAAGAACTGTAGCCCTTTTATGTTGTTTTTAGAACCTTCTGCTACCATATCCACCACTTCCACCACCAGATCCATAACCACCACCATATGGACTACCCGAGCTTCTTCCACCAAAACTGCCCCCTTTCATGGGTCCATAATTTGATTGCTGTTGTCCACTATAATTTCCAAAATCATTATAGTTCCCACCACCACCATAGTTACCTCCAAAATTTCCTCCTTCATTGTAACCATCATATCCTCCTCCACCACCATATCCGCCACCTTGGTTTCCATATCCTGGTCCACCACCACCATAGCCCCCTCTACTACTGTAACCAGGACCACCGCCATAGTTCCCGTCACCTCCAAATCCATTGTATCCACCATCACCTCCTCCATAACTACCTCTGCTGCCACCACCTCCACCACCATATCCTCCTCTTCCACCAAAGTTTCCACCACGGCCAAAATTACCTCCACCACCTCCAAAGTTTCCTCCCCGACCCATAAAGTTGCCAGATCCACCTCCACGACCTCTTTGCGATCCAGCAGACTGCATCTCTTGTTTAGAAAGGGCCTTTTTCACTTCACAATTATGCCCATTAATAGTGTGGTATTTCTGAACAACAATTTTATCAACAGTATCATGATCATCAAAAGTTACAAAAGCAAATCCTCTCTTTTTTCCACTCTGCCTGTCTTCCATATCTTCTATGGTTTCAATCTTGCCATACTTTTCAAAGTAGTCTCTCAAATTATATTCTTCTGTATCTTCTTTAATACCACCAACAAAAATTTTCTTCACTGTGAGATGGGCACCAGGCTTTACAGAATCCTCTCTAGAAACAGCTCTCTTTGGTTCCACAACACGCCCATCAACCTTGTGTGGTCGAGCACACATTGCTGCATCCACCTCTTCCACACAAGAGTAAGTCACAAAACCAAAGCCCCTGGAACGTTTTGTTTGGGGATCTCTCATTACCACACAATCTGTGAGTGTGCCCCATTTCTCAAAATGTTCTCTTAAACTATCATCTGTAGTTTCAAAGCTCAGACCACCAATAAACAGTTTTCTCAACTGCTCTGGTTCCTTTGGATCATGGCCCTCCATTTTGAGACCGGACTCGCCTCTTCCAACTCGAGTTCAATATCTCTTTTTCTTTTTTCTCACACAGAATCTCACTTCTTGCCCCAACTTGTCACAACTCACAGCAACCTCAAACTTTTGGGCTTAAGAAATTGTCTTGCCTCAGCCTCCCAAGTAGCTGGGACTACATGTGCCTGCCTCAACACTGGGCTATTTTTACAGATGGGGTCTCACTCTTGCTCAGGCTTGTCTTGAACCTATAAGCTCTTTGTCTCTTTCATTATTTCCTTTCAACAGGGTCTTACTCTGTTACCTAAGGCTAGCAAGAGTGCAGTGGTGTCACAGCTCACAGCAACCTCAAACTCCTGGGCTCAAGCAATCCTCTTACATCAGCCTCCCAAGCAGCTGGGACTGTAACTGCCACCACACCCAGTTAAGTTTTCTATTATTTGTAGAGACAGGGTCTCATTCTTGCTCAGGTTGGTCTCAAACTCCTGGCCTTAAGCAGCCCTCCTATTTAGCTTTCCAAAGTGCTAGGATCACAGGTGTGAGCCACTGTGCCCTGCCTCTTTTTCCTCAGTAGTGGATTTGGGATCATTTTTCCTGTTTATCTCAATTTTCCATTTTAGTTTGGCTGTATATATAGTTTGTCCCTTTTACATCAAATTTGCCCTGGCATCCTCAGATACAAATGTTTCTTCAAAGATAATAAATAAGAAAGGCTGGGTTTGTTACATTTCTATTTGTTTCATTGACTTATTTTCTTTACTCATAGCTTGATTTATTTAGAAGTTGCAAAATACGGCAACAACAGTGTAAAACACCTGGACATTCAGGAACAGAGACCCCATCAGCCTACACAGTGTAGGAACCTGGCTTTGAACCAATGGAAGGCTATGAGAGAAGGATGAGTAGCCTTAGATGGTTATAAACGGGTAGTTTTTTAAAAGGATGCAAGTTTAATAGTCAATAACGAAACCTAGATTTTTTTTTTTGGTTTGTTTTAAGAGACAGGATCTTGCTCTGTTGCTCAGGCTGTAGTGCAGTGGTGTGATCATAGCTCACTACAGTTGCAAACTCCTGGGCCTCCTGTATAGCTGGAGCTACAGATGTACACCACCATACTCAGCCAATTTAGTTTAATTTTTTTGTAGAGTCAAAGTCTTGCTATGTTGCCAAGTCTTGTCTTTAACTCCTGGCCTTAAGCAATCCCTCCCATTTTGGCCTTCCAAAATGCTGGGATTATAGGTGTGAGCCACTTCACCAGGCCAGAAATCTGAGTTCTTAATCTGTCTTTTCTTGACTACATCGTCTTGGCAAATTCACTTAACTTCTGTGAATCTTAGTTTCTTAAATTGGAGGCATGAATTCCTTCCTCATTTTCCTCCCCACGTATAAACATATTTTAGTGTATTATATGTTAAATAAATAAAAGAGTTATGATTACTGTCCTACATACCTGGAGTTACATACTAGAGAATGTTTATTTGCTCACATTATTGTTTAAACTAATGTAACTCTGTGTCTGATATTGTCAAAGTTAATGATTTTCTTCTTTTATTTAGCAGAGTTGACTCTTTTCTTTTCACAGCTGGATGCTTTAATTAGTTGCTAAATTTTTCTTATTTTTTTTTTCCTTTTCTCGTGTCAGATGGGTAACATGCTGACATTGTAACAAAGTTTGAGGGAAGTATTCTCACATTTGAGGTGGAAACTCAATCATCATGCTATGGACTACAGAGGATCAAGGCATTTTTCTTGTATGTTTTATTACATGAACTTTAAGAAATGTGTATGATAGGGAAAGGAGGAATGTAAGTAAAGAGAGAGGAAAGATTACATTAGCCAAACTATTTTTAAACAATTCTGTGTACTCCTAGTATGAACATGGGTTCATATATCTCTGTATCTGTGTACGCCGTGTATGCTAACTCCTTATTCTTAGCTTTCTGAGATTCATGAAGATATGCATATCTACTTTTTTTCTTCTGGACACAGGGTCTCACTGTATTGCCCAGGCAAGAGCACAGTGGCATCATCATAGCTCAATGACACCTCAAGGTCCTGGGCTTAAGTGATCCTCATGCCTCAGCCTCCCAAGTAGCTGGGACTACAGATACACACCAGTATGCCCAGCTAATTTTTCTATTTTTTGTAGAGATGGGTTCTTGCTTTTGTTCAGCCTGGTTTGGAATTCCTGCCTCAAGTGGTCCTCCCATCTCTGACTTCCAGAGTGCTAGGATTATAGGGGTGAGCCACACACCCAGCCTTTCTTTCTGAGAATGAAAGTTGGAAGAAAATAAGGAGAATCAATTCATTAAGTGACCAATATTTGTGTACTTGGTTAAAAGTTCTTCTGAACTTCATGCCCATTAAGATGGCCACTATATAAAAAAAAAAAAAAACAAAAAAACAGAAAATAATTAGTGTTGGTGGGGATGTGGAGAAATTGCAATCCTGTACACTGCTAGAGGGAATGTAAGATGGCACAGTCACTGTGGAAAATCATATGATGACTCCTCAAAAATGAATATAGAATTATCATATAATCCAACAATCCACTCTGGGTATATCCCCAAAAGAAGTGAAAACAGGATTCAAACAGATACTTGTACACTGATGTTCATGGGAGTGTTATTCACAGTTGCAAAAAGTGGAAGCAACCCAGGTGTCCATTGACAGACGAGCGAATACACAAAATGTGGGAAATCTATAAAATGGAATATCATTCAGTCTTAAAGCAGAAGGAAACTCTGACATGTTTCATAACAGGGATGAAGCTTGAGAATATTGTACTAAGTCAAGCCAGTCACAAAAGAGCAGATGGGATTCCACTTACATGAGGTACCTAGAGTAGTGAATAATAATGATAGAAAGTAGAATAGAGATTTCTGGGGGTCAGGGGAGGGAGGGATGGGGAGTTAGTGTTTAATGGGTGCAGTTTCAGTTGGGGAAAAGTTCTGGAGCTGGATGGTGGCAATAGTTGCACATCAATGTGAATATACTTAATGCTATAGAACTGTATATATAACATAAAAATGGTTCAAATGGCAGTAGTGACCAAAACAGCATGGTATTGGCATTAAAAACAGACACATATGCCAATGGAGCAGAATAGAGAGCCCAGAAATAAATCCACACATCTATCGTGAACTTATCTTCCACGAAGGTGCCAAGAACATACAGTGGGGAAAAGACAGTCTCATCAATAAATGGTGCTGGGGAAACTAGATATCCATAAGCAGAGGAATGAAACTAGCCCTTATCTCTTGCCATATACAAAAATCAAATCAGTGGATTAAAGACTTAAGTACAAGACTTAAAACAATGGCACTACTAAAAGAAAATGTTGGGAGAATGTCTTCTAAACATTAGTTGGGGCAAGGACTTCTTGAGTAACACTCCCAAAGCACAGGCAACCAAAGCATAATTGGACAGATAGGATCACATCAAGCTAAAAAAAATTTCTGCATAGAAAAGGAAGGAATCAGCAAAGGAAGGGGCAACTCACATGATGAGAGAAAATATTTGCAAACTACTCATCTGACTGGGGATTAATAACTAGAATTTATAAGGAGATCCAACATAGTAGGAAAAACTCAATCTGATTAAAAACGGGCAAAGTATCTGAATAGACATTTCTCGAAAGAAGATGTACAAATGGCCAACAGGTGTATGAAAAAATGCTCAATGTCATTAATCATTAGAAAAATGCAAATCAAAATTACAGTGACATATCATCTCACTTAAAGCTTTTATCACAAAGACAGGCAATAATGAATGCTGGCGAAGATGTGGGGAAGGGGAATCTTCGTCTACTGTTGGTGGGAATGTAAATTAGTGCAACCACTATGAAAAAAAAGTGTGGAAGCCCCTCAAAAAACTAAAAGTAGAACTACATATGACTTAACAAACCCACCGCTGGGTACATATCCAAAGGAGGTGATATCAGCATATCGGAAGCATATCTGCCCTCCCATGTTCATTGCAGCACTATTCACAATAGCCAAGACATGGGATCAGCCTAAGTGTCCATCAGTGGATTAATGAATAAAAAGGTTGTGGTCCATATACCCAGTGGAATATTGCATTGGCACAAAAAAGAATTCAGTCTTGCTATTTGCAACAGCATGATGAATTATGTTCAGTGAAATAAGCCAAGAACAGAAGGACAAATCTCACATGTTCTCACTCAGATGTGGGAACTCAATATTGAAAGCAATTGATCTCAGGAGACAGAGTAGAATGATGGTTCCTAGAAGCTGGGAAAAGTAGTGGAGGGCGGGGAGGGTAAAGTGGGGATGTGAATGGGTGCCAAAATTTAGTTAGATAGAATGAACAATATTTGATAACACAACAAAGTGACTATAATCAACGATAAGTTGGGATATACTTTAAGATGACTGAAATAGTAGATAGGAATATTTCTAACATGAGGAATGCTAAATGACAAATGCTAATGTGATGGATGGCCCAATTCCCCTGATTTGATTAATTCACCTTGTAGGCCTGTCATCAGAGCATCACATGTACCCTGTAAAGATATACAGCAATTCTGTACCCTTAATAATTAAAAATACTTTAAAAGAAAAAATAGTTGATCAACACACTCAAAGATGGTTAAAATGGCAAATCTTACATTATGTATATTTTACCACAATAAATTTCTTTTTTACAAAAGCAAGTTTCCTGTAACTGCCATAGTTACTTTAAAGAATAGTGGAATCCTGGACCAAAACCAACTTTGTTTTCTGTTTTTACATGATACAACTTCTATCATTTTATTCAGAGTTTTAATTAGAATTTATAACACTTGTCTGTTAAGAAGAGTTTTTTTTCTCTTTGAATACTTAAGAATTTTTTCCCTATCACTGGGAAATGAACTAAATTCTGGGCCTGGATTTGATTCTAATCCCCTGAATTATCCTCTTAGTGACGTCTACATAAATTATACTTTTGCATGAACTTATTACAGAACTACTTCTTCCTACTAGTCATGTGTGCAGGAAGGCCTTGGCCTTGTGTGCTCATGTTGCACACACACATTCATGTAGCCAACCAAACGATTGATTGTCTACTTTAGGCCAGTTTCTGTGCTAAATGCTGGTTTCCAGGGATGTCAACAAATAAATAAAAATGGTATAAAAAGGGCTGCTGTAGAGGTATGTCTAGATTGCTCTGAGATCCTAAGAACAGTTAAATCTACCAAAAAAGGCCTTGCAAAGCATGTGAAGTTTTAATTGAATTTTAAAAGGTATTAACACAGCAAGAAATGGAGAAAGGCATTTCCAACAGAAACAACAGCATCAGCGCAAGCTTGGGAACGCAAAGGCACACAGTGCACCTGTCACACTCCTGCCACTCGGTGTGGCTAGAATGCATGCTACAGAGAGCTCCTGGTGGCTCTAAGGCAAGACCAGAAGGTGAGCCAGGAACAATCGTGCAGAGTTTTGGATTTATCCATTCATTTATTAATAAACATCAGGCCAGGCGCGGTGGCTCACACCTGTAATCAATCCTAGCACTCTGAGAGGCCAAGGCGGTTGGATTGCTTGAGCTCAGGAGTTCAGGACCAGCCTGAGCAAGAGCGAGACTCCATCTCTATTAAAAACAGAAAAACTAGAGAGGTTTGTTGTGGACACCTATAGTCCCAATTGCTCAGGAGGCTAAGGCAAGAGGATTACTTGAACCCAAGAGTTTGAGGTTGCCCAGGGCAGCAAAGTGAGACTCTAGCTAAAAAAGTATATATATTTTAATAAACATTGATAAACATTAATTAACATACCTGCTATATTCCAAGAACAAGATGAGTAAAACAGGTGACAGAGTGGTGAAAAGTCGTAATGGAGATACATACAAAGTACACAGGAACTGAAAGAAGGCACTTCCATCCCACATGAATCGAGTAGATGGAAGGAAGATCTGCAAAGGATTCCTCAAGGCGACCTCTGAGCTTTTCTTCAAAAGGCTGTAAGTGTCAGTGGATAGATGGCGATGCTCTAGAGAGGGGTTTGGCTACAAGTAAAAGCCTCGAGGCAAGAAACCACAGAGTGTGTGCCTAGAATTGGAAGTGGCTTTGTGTCACTGCATTTAAGTGCTTAGGCACAGAAGGAGGCTGAAGGTATGCGGGGCACAGGCCTTTTTCCAATTTAAATACTTTATCCCAAGGGTGGTCAAAAAGATGGGGGCCTAAACAGGGGCTGTGGCAACAGAAAATAGGAGGGAACTGATCTGTGAAATATTTAGGAGGCAAAATATTTGAAGGACTTGGTGATTGATCCAGGATGGGAGATTTGAGGGAAAGGAATCAAGAGGACAGCCAGGCTCAGACAAGTCACTTTTTCTGGGCTTTTTGGTCTTTGTGGTTAGAGTGGGCAGGCTGCACCTGGTGATGCTAAGGCCTCTGCCAGCTCTGAAGTTCTGTGACTCTGGGCAGCTGCTTTGGCTGCTCTGACCCTGGTTTAGGTAGTTGCTTACCCCTCCCAGTCTCTCAGCTTCTCTGATGGCTTCTCTGGAGTAGAGGTGTCAGCACAGCTGAGATGGCCTTAGAACTGCCAGCCAATGTCAGGGAAATCTAATGCTGTTACTAGGTAGCTAGAGCTATAATTAGCCCAGTTACTAGGGCAAAGCTGAGATTCTGTAAGCATGGACTGCCAGAAACAGCTTTTCTTTACTGGATGAATCTGCTTATTTGAAGAAACAAAGTGGGTATGGGTGGGGTGTTTGCAATGTGCTTTTGGAGAATTCACTTCACACGGCGTGTAGGATATGTTAAAAGTAGAAAGTGGGTTTGTGCCAGGGCTAATCAACATTTTGTCTAGGACAGGAGGAGTAAGGCAAAATCCTCCTTTGATATGTTTGGATAGCTAGAAAGAGACTGATTTTCACCTGAAGGGGGATATTTAAGAACACAGAATTAGGTGGGTGTAGTGACTCATGCCTGTAATCCTAGCACTCTGGGAGACCAACACTGGATGATTGCTTGAGCTCAGGAGTTCCAAGAGTGAGACCCTATCTCTACTAAAACTAAAAAAACTAGGTGGACATGGTGGCCCATGCCTGTAGTCCTAGCTACTCAAGGAGGCTGAGGCAAAAGGACTTCTTAAGCCCAAGAGTTTGAGATTGCCCTGAGCTAGGGCTGACACCACAGCACTCTAGCCTGGGGCAACAGAGTGAGACTTTGTCACAAA
Source organism: Nycticebus coucang (assembly GCF_027406575.1). Lineage (NCBI taxonomy): Eukaryota > Metazoa > Chordata > Mammalia > Primates > Lorisidae > Nycticebus > Nycticebus coucang. The sequence continues at coordinate 50,796,194 of NC_069784.1, read as the reverse complement.
AAATAAATAAATAAATAAAAGAACATAGAATCACTGTTTAGAGCTAGAGAGGATCTCAAGATAATCTGTATAATCACTGCACTTTTTTTGTTGTTGATTGTTTTTGGCTGGGGCTGAGTTTCAACCTGCCACCTCCAGCATATGGGGATGGCGCCCTACTCCTTTGAGCCACAGGTACCACCTTAATCACTGCACTTTTTTTTTTTTTTTTTTTTTTGTGGTTTTTGGCCGGGGCTGGGTTTGAACCCGGCACCTCTGGCATATGGGACCGGCGCCCTACTCCTTGAGCTACAGGGGCCGCCCAATCACTGCACTTTTTATGGAAACTTTATTTTAAACTTACAGCAAAGTTATAAAACAATACAGGAAGTTCCTCTGCCATTCACTCAGCTTCCCTTTCTCACTGGGTGCCTAGTGTATAAACCCTTCTTTTTGAAGATAAGGAGCCTGAAGCCCAGAATGGTAAAGAAGTTTCCCTAATGGCACACAGTAAGTTTCCCTAATGGCACACAGATACCCCTTGGGAACTAGCCTCTGGGAGGCCTAACTGCATGTCCAGGCTATTTACAAAAGCCTCCGGGGTCTTCAATAAAAATTCAAGAAGACTTCAGCAGTGATTCCAGCGACAAGCACTTCCCTGAGAAAGCTTCTGCTCATCCACAGGCATGAGAACTTAAAGAGCAAGAGGAAGTGAAAGGAAAATTAGGGCAAGGAAACAGATAAAAGAAATCACCCATGAGGAAGAATCAGCAGAAAACTCCAGGCAACATGAAGAACCAGTCCAGAACAACCCCACCAAGGGACCATGAGGTAGCTACTGCAGAGGATTCCACCTATACAGAAATGTTAGGAATGACAGAAAGGGAATTTAGAATACACATGTTGAAAACAATGAAAGAAATGATGGAAACAATGAAGGAAACTGCTAATAAAGTGGAAAATAACCAAAAGGAAATCCAAAAACAGAATCAAATAAGAGATGAACGATATGAAGAATATAAAAAGGATATAGCAGACCTGAAGGAACTGAAGCAGTCAATTAGGGAACTTAAAGATGCAATGGAAAGTATCAGCAACAGGTTAGACCATGCAGAAGAAAGAATTTCAGAGGTAGAAGACAAAGTTTTTGAGATAACTCAAATAGTAAAAGAGGCAGAAAAGAAGAGAGAGAAAGCAGAACGTTCACTGTCAGAATTATGGGACTTTATGAAGCGTTCCAACATACGAGTTATAGGAATTCCAGAAGGGGAAGAAGAATGCCCCAGAGGAATGGAAGCCATACTAGAGAATATTATAAAAGAAAATTTCCCAAATATCACCAAAGATTCTGACACACTGCTTTCAGAGGGCTATCGGACCCCAAGTCGCCTCAACTCTAACCGAGCTTCTCCAAGACACATTGTGATGAACCTGTCCAAAGTCAAGACAAAAGAAAAGATTCTGCAAGCTGCCAGGAGTAAGCGCCAGTTGACCTACAGGGGCAAATCCATCAGAGTGACAGCAGACTTCTCTAATGAAACTTTCCAAGCAAGAAGACAATGTTCATCTACCTTTAATCTACTTAAACAGAACAATTTCCAGCCAAGAATTCTGTACCCTGCTAAGCTAAGCTTCAAAATTGACGGAGAAATGAAATCATTTACGGATATACAAACATTGAGGAAATTCGCCACAACAAGACCAGCTCTACAGGAAATACTTCAACCTGTTCTGCACACTGACCACCACAATGGATCAGCAGCAAAGTAAGAACTCAGAAATTAAAGGACAGAACCAAACCTCCACACTAATGCAAAAGATAAAACTAAGCAATGGACTGTCACCAAATAAGACGAATAGAATACTACCACACTTATCAATTATCTCAATAAATGTTAATGGCTTGAATTCCCCACTGAAGAGACATAGATTGGCTGACTGGATTAAAAAACACAAGCCATCCATTTGCTGTCTGCAAGAAACACACCTGGCTTCAACAGACAAATTAAAGCTCCGAGTCAAGGGTTGGAAGACAATTTTTCAGGCAAATGGAATTCAGAAGAAAAGAGGAGTTGCAATCTTATTTTCAGATACATGTGGTTTTAAAGCAACTAAAGTCAAAAAAGACAAAGATGGTCACTTTATATTGGTCAAGGGAAAAATACAACAAGAAGACATTTCAATTCTAAATATCTATGCACCCAATTTAAATGCTCCCAGATTCTTGAAACAGACCTTACTCAGTCTGAGCAATATGATATCTGATAATACCATCATAACAGGGGACCTTAACACTCCTCTTACAGAGCTGGACAGATCCTCTAAACAGAAATTAAACAAGGATATAAGAGACTTAAATGAGACCCTAGAACAACTGTGCTTGATAGACGCATATAGAACACTCCATCCCAAAGATAAAGAATATACATTCTTCTCATCACCCCATGGAACATTCTCCAAAATTGATCATATCCTGGGACACAAAACAAATATCAACAGAATCAAAAGAATTGAAATTTTACCTTGTATCTTCTCAGACCATAAAGCACTAAAGGTGGAACTCAACTCTAACAAAAATGCTCGACTCCACCCAAAGGCATGGAAACTAAACAATCTTCTGTTGAATAACAGATGGGTGCAGGAAGACATAAAACAGGAAATCATTAACTTCCTTGAGCATAACAACAATGAAGACACAAGCTACCAAAACCTGTGGGATACTGCAAAAGCAGTTTTGAGAGGAAAATTCATCGCTTTAGATGCCTACATTCGAAAAACAGAAAGAGAGCACATCAACAATCTCACAAGAGATCTTATGGAATTGGAAAAAGAAGAACAATCTAAGCCTAAACTCAGTAGAAGAAAAGAAATATCCAAAATCAAATCAGAGATCAATGAAATTGAAAACAAAAGAATCATTCAGAAAATTAATGAAACAAGGAGTTGGTTTTTTGAAAAAATAAATAAAATAGATACACCATTGGCCAGACTAACGGGGAATAGAAAAGTAAAATGTCTAGTAACCTCAATCAGAAATGATAAAGGGGAAATAACAACTGATCCCACAGAGATACAAGAGATCATCTCTGAATACTACCAGAAACTCTATGCCCAGAAATTTGACAATGTGAAAGAAATAGATCAATATTTGGAATCACACCCTCTCCCTAGACTCAGCCAGGAAGCAATAGAGCTCCTGAACAGACCAATTTCAAGCACTGAGATCAAAGAAACAATAAAAAATCTTCCAACTAAAAAATGCCCTGGTCCAGATGGCTTCACTCCAGAATTCTATCAAACCTTCAAGGAAGAGCTTATTCCTGTACTGCAGAAATTATTCCAAAAAATTGAGGAAGAAGGAATCTTCCCCAACACATTCTATGAAGCAAACATCACCCTGATACCAAAACCAGGAAAAGACCCAAACAAAAAGGAGAATTTCAGACCAATCTCACTCATGAACATAGACGCGAAAATTCTCAATAAAATCCTAGCCAACAGATTACAGCTTATCATCAAAAAAGTCATTCATCATGATCAAGTAGGCTTCATCCCAGGGATGCAAGGCTGGTTTAACATACGCAAGTCTAGAAACGTTATCCACCATATTAACAGAGGCAAAAATAAAGATCACATGATCCTCTCAATAGATGCAGAAAAAGCATTTGATAAAATCCAGCATCCTTTTCTAATTAGAACACTGAAGAGTATAGGCATAGGTGGCACATTTCTAAAACTGATTGAAGCTATCTATGACAAACCCACAGCCAATATTTTACTGAATGGAGTAAAACTGAAAGCTTTTCCTCTTAGAACTGGAACCAGACAAGGTTGCCCTCTGTCACCTTTACTATTCAACGTAGTGCTGGAAGTTCTAGCCAATACAATTAGGCAAGACAAGGAAATAAAGGGAATCCAAATGGGAGCAGAGGAGGTCAAACTCTCCCTCTTTGCTGACGACATGATCTTATACTTAGAGAACCCCAAAGACTCAACCACAAGACTCCTAGAAGTCATCAAAAAATACAGTAATGTTTCAGGATATAAAATCATTGTCCACAAGTCAGTAGCCTTTGTGTACACCAATAACAGTCAAGATGAGAAGCTAATTAAGGACACAACTCCCTTCACCATAGTTTCAAAGAAAATGAAATACCTAGGAATATACCTAACGAAGGAGGTGAAGGACCTCTATAAAGAAAACTATGAAATCCTCAGAAAGCAAATAGCAGAGGATATTAACAAATGGAAGAACATACCATGCTCATGGCTTGGAAGAATCAACATTGTTAAAATGTTTATACTTCCCAAAGCAATCTACCTATTCAATGCCATTCCTATCAAAATGCCAACATCGTACTTTCAAGATTTGGAAAAAATGATTCTGCGTTTTGTATGGAACCGGAAAAACCCCGTATAGCTAAAGCAGTTCTCTGTAACAAAAATAAAGCTGGGGGCATCAGCATACCAGATTTTAGTCTGTACTACAAAGCCATAGTGGTCAAGACAGAATGGTACTGGCACAAAAACAGAGACATAGACACTTGGAATCCAATTGAAAACCAAGAAATGAAACTAACATTTTACAACCACCTAATCTTTGATAAACCAAACAAGAACATACCTTGGGGGAAAGACTCCCTATTCAATAAATGGTGTTGGGAGAACTGGATGTCTACATGTAAAAGACTGAAACTGGACCCACACCTTTCCCCACTCACAAAAATTGATTCAAGATGGATAAAGGACTTAAACTTAAGGCATGAAACAATAAAAATCCTCCAAGAAAGCATAGGAAAAACACTGGAAGATATTGGCCTGGGGAAAGACTTCATGAAGAAGACTGCCATGGCAATTGCAACAACAACAAAAATAAAGAAATGGGACTTCATTAAACTGAAAAGCTTCTGTACAGCTAAGGAGACAATAACCAAAGCAAAGAGACAACCTACACAATGGGAAAGGATATTTGCATATTTTCAATCAGACAAAAGCTTGATAACTAGGATCTATAGAGAACTCAAATTAATCCACATGAAAAAAGCCAACAATCCCATATATCAATGGGCAAGAGACATGAATAGAACCTTCTCTAAAGACGACAGATGAATGGCTAACAAACACATGAAAAAATGTTCATCATCTCTATATATTAGAGAAATGCAAATCAAAACAACCCTGAGATATCATCTAACCCCAGTGAGAATGGCCCACATCACAAAATCTCAAAATTGCAGATGCTGGCGTGGGTGTGGAGAGAAGGGAGCACTTTTACACTGCTGGTGGGACTGCAAACTAGTACAACCTTTCTGGAAGGAAGTATGGAGAAACCTCAAAGCACTCAAGCTAGACCTCCCTTTGATCCTGCAATCACATTACTGGGCATCTACCCAGAAGGAAAAAAATCCTTTTACCATAAGGACACTTGTACTAGACTGTTTATTGCAGCTCAATTTTCAATCGCCAAAATGTGGAAACAGCCTAAATGCCCACCAACCCAGGAATGGATTAACAAGCTGTGGTATATGTATACCATGGAATACTATTCAGCCATTAAAAAAAATGGAGACTTTACATCCTTCGTATTAACCTGGATGGACGTGGAAGACATTATTCTTAGTAAAGCATCACAAGAATGGAGAAGCATGAATCCTATGTACTGAATTTTGATATGAGGACAATTAATGACAATTATGGTTATGGGGGGAAACAGAAAGAGGGACGGAGGGAGGGGGGTGGGGCCTTGGTGTGTGTCACACTTTATGGGGGCAAGACATGATTGCAAGAGGGACTTTGCCTAACAATTGCAATCAGTGTAACCTGGCTTATTGTGCCCTCAATGAATCCCCAACAATAAAAAAAAAGAAAAAGAAAAAAAGAAAAAAAAATAAAAAAAATAAAAATTCAAGAAATGTGTGTGTTTGGGCTAAAACGGAACACACATTCACAGATAAATGATTCTGTGCCCTGTGCTATTGCTGAAAGAAAAGGTTTAGTTCCTCTATCTAGCCCTCCCTAGGAGTTTCATCCTTCTGTTTTCCAAAGCCACTGTGAACTTATTTTTTTCTTTTGCTCTGCTTCCTGTTCTGGCCTTTGCCATCTCATCTAAGCAAGTTCAAAAGCGCAGAGAAAGGCGGCTCTATTATATGTGGGGAAGACACAGAGTGGGGGTTGGTGTGAGCTGGCAAGGGGCCCACCCTGTCATGTCAGACAGCAGCTAATCCACCCACACAGGACAGCAGCCTACTTGGTACATGCCGTTCTATGGAGAGCTAAGCAATTGGTAGGTGGCTCTCTGCCAAGCAACTTTAGAAGTGACTCTGGGCCACAGTGGGCAGTTACCATCTCTGTTACTTAGAAACTTGGCTTGGAGAGGCCGGGAGTGAATGAAAGGCACAGGCTGCCTTGTAATGCCAGCTTTTCCCTATCCCCGCCTCATGTAAACCCTAAGGCCCCAGAGAGGCTGGGGAGGGGAAGCCCTTCCCTCCACCCCCAGGTAAGTGGGAAGGAGGCTGCCAGCATGAGGGCTGTGACCTGGAGCTGCCAGAGGTGGCCCTGGTCAGGGGCTGAAGTAAGCTAGTTCTTCCAGGTCACTTTTCCTTGCTAAGTCCCAGCTCTTCTTCTGGAGGCCACAGGGGTGCTGCCTCTCTCAGAGTGACCCCATTAGACCTTCTGTCCAGGTTCCCTCCTGTCAAGCTGACAGCCTGCTCTGTACAAACATAAACCTGGTCCTGCCCACCTGGCGCACCTCAGTGGACGCCAGCAGGATGTGTTGCCATCACTGCTTCAAGATCAGGAGCTCCTGGGTCCAGAGCTGGATCCCAGGGTCTTCCTGGAACAGAAATAACAGGAAGGTAGTGAAGTTCTGGGATTCCAGGAGTGGGTCTATTGGAAGCCTTATTCTTTCCCTCTGGATCCTGCCCAGCTGGCTGTCCTGTCATCTGGTGCTCCAGAGGACTTGGAGTCAGGTAGAGAGTGCTCGCTATCTTCCACAAAGCTGAGGGTGTGAGAAGATGGGTTCCTTCAGCTGTGGGAAACTATGGCTCTACAGGGGACGCTGAAGAGGCCCCGTGAACCGCTGCAGTTAGAGGACAGTGATATCAGTTAGGAAAGAAGTCCACCTCCTGCTTTCTGAGTTGGCTCTCACCTGCTACCATCCTGATTTCTCTCTCCTCTCTTCTCCTGTTTGCTCTACTTCTTCAAAGGTTCAGGGGCTGGATATAAGATGGACAAAGACAAATGGTCATGTGGAGAACAGCTGGAGGACTCCTTCTCTGCCATCTGTAGCTGCTTATTTCTAGGAGAGGTCTTACTCCATCTCCTGGTACTGGTGTCCTCCCCCTTCTCAGGCCTTTTCCATCTTTCTTTGCCCTGAGTCTTCTCTCCCCTCTTCCAGATTCACTCACACACATGGACGGTAAATGCTAACTGCTTCCCATTTAAATCCTGTGGGGGGAAGGATCCATTCCGGGTTTACTATGTGCCAGGGACCATATTATGTGTTTTTTACATATTTAAACTCAACCATATAATGGCCCTAAGAAGTGAATGTCTTGTCCCCATTTTTTTTTGGCTGGGGGCTGGGTTTGAACCCACCACCTCTGGTATATGGGGCCAGCGCCCTACTCCTTTGAGCCACAGGTGCTGCCCTCTTGTCCCTATTTTTTACAGGACCAAATTTGCCATTAATAGTTTCAGGGAGTGTACCTGGTATCTCAGCAACTACATGGCCTACTTCTGCACTTAATAAGCAAGGCCCTGGTACATTCTTTAGAATTGAAAGTTAGTCCCTCTTTCAAATGCAAATGATATTTTTTAGTGAATAACTCCATTTTAGCAGGTCTGGCTGAAGACAGAGGGCTCTAGTAAAATGATGTCTATTTTCACGGTGGCTTTCACCAAGATCGTGGCAGGAAGAGGTGGCATTGCCTCATTGATGCATCTCCAGTAAAAGGTGACCTCGTTTTTACTTGTGAAACGGGTGCAAACTGCAGTGTGAAATCTGACAGAATCTGGACTATCCTTATCCCCTGATCCAGGGGTCCTCAAACTTTTTAAAAAGGGGCCCAGTTCACTGTCCCTCAGACCGTTGGAGGGCCGGACTATAGTTTAAAAAAAAAAACAAAAAACTATGAACAAATTCCTATGCACACTGCACATATCTTATTTTGAAGTAAAAAAACAAAATGGGAACAAGTACAATCACACTGCCTCATGTGGCCCACAGGCCATAGTTTGAGGACCCCTGCTACATAGCTCTTTCACACTTGCGCTGAGTTCAGTATGGAACTCAGGGAAATCAGAGGAAATAGGAAATTATTCAAACTAAACTAAAAATTAAAAAAATGAGGCTTATGAAAAAAAGGCAATGGAATTAGAAATTTTCCCTTTGTAGAAAACAGACTTAGAGGTGACCTAATAGTGGATTTTAGGTACATGAAGTCTTAGAGTATAAGAGGTGGTAAGTAGGTCTTCTGTGTCCATACTGAGCATAAGAATGGGTCAATCCTGTTTTAAACCCAAACAGTAGGCTTCATTCATTTAAAAATAAGTATCACGCCCCTACTATGTTCTAGACTTCTTTTGGAGGTAGTTGGAGTATATATCAATGAACCAAAACAAATTGGCATTCCTGCCCTTGTGGAGCTTATATTTTATTGTGGGTAGGCAGATAAAGCACAATAAATATTATAAATAAAATATGTAGGATGTTAGAAAGTGAAGGTCCTCTTGGGGAAAAAAAAACAAACAAAAAACTAGAGCACGGTAAGGAAGGCAAGAGCCAGGTAGTAGTATTAAGGAGTGGCCAGGGGAGGGCACATTTAGAAAGTGATTTAAAATGCCCTCCCACGCAGGGTGTGGTGGCGGGAGAATCGCTTGAGTCCAGGAGTTGCTGTTCAGCCTGGGCAACATGGTGCAACCCTGTCTCTAAATAAATAATACACAAACAAACACCCTCCCACACCCATCTCACCCTCCTCTGAACATTTATTATGACACAGTGTGTGTGGGTCAGGATCCAGGCACAGTTTAGCTGGGTTCTGTGCTGAGGGTCCCACTAGGCTGCAACGGAGGCATCGGCCAGCCTGCTTTCTCTTCTGGAGGCTGGGGAATCTGATTCTGAGCTCACTCAGGTTGTCAGTGGATCCATTTCCTGGCAACATCAGGACTGAGTGCCCTGACTTCTTGCTTGAGGTTGGCCAGAGTGCCTTGAGGCCACCTACTGTTCCTTCCAGGTGGGTTTTCCCTTATGGCCACTTCAAGTCAGCAAAGAGAAGCTCTAGTCAGCAAGACTGCTAGCAAGACAGCTTAAAACTTAGCATAATCACCGGAGTGATGTCCTGTCACCTTTGTTGGTGAGAAGTAAACGACAGGTCCTCCCATACCCAAAGGGAGGGGGTCACACGAGGGCATAGACACCACAGGCAGGGGCCACAGGGACACATTCCTGCTCTAAGATGGTCTGTCTACTACCTTTTACTCTTTTTTGCAGATATGCGATGGAAAGGGGAGTAATAGACTTGAGAGTGACTAGCAGGTGAAGATTTGTTCCTGGGTTTATTCTCACAGCATTTGTAGTCTGCAAGGAGACCTGAGGTGATGCGGTATCCCAGATGGGTGGGTGGTCTCCATGCTCAGCTCCTCCCTTTGCACTTGGCTATTTGCATAGCCACTTCTTTTATCATTTTTGGTTTTTCTTCATCTTTTGTTAAAAATCACCTTTATTAAGTATACAGTTTGATGAGTTTTAACGAATATATATGACCGTGAAACAACCACCAATCAAGATACAAAAATATTTCTAAAAATGTTACCATAGGTCCCATTGGTGCTGATCCCCTCACATTTCTGGCTATAGAAAACCATTGATCTGCTTTCTGTTTATATATTAATTTTGTCTTTTCTAGATTTTCATATAAATAGATCCTACAGTATACAGACTGGTTGGTATCTGTTGCTTTCTCTTAGCCTAATGATTTTGAGGTGCATTTTGTTTGTATCAGTAGTGCTGATTTTTATTTTTATAATTTGTATTTACTTTTATCATTTTTATTGCTGAATAATATTCCATCATATGAATGTAAAACAACTGATTTATCCATTTACCTGTTGATGAACATATGGATTGTGTCCAGAGATTGGCCATTATGAATAAAATTTGCTATGAATATTCCTGTAGAAGTCTTTGTTGTATTAAATATTTGTCTTGGGTAAATACCTAATAATAGAACTGTTAGGTCATATAAAAAGTATATACAGGTTGAGTATCGTTTATCCAAAATACTTGGGACCAGAAGTGCTTTAGGTTTTGCATTTTTCCAGATTTTGGAGTATTTGCATATATATAATGAGACATCTTGGGGATAGACCCCAAGTCTAAACATAAACTTCATTTATATTTCACATATACCTTATATGCCTAGTGGAAAGATAATTTTATTTTTCCTTTGGGAATGCTCAATAAATGGTGCTGTGCAGCCTTCATTTTAACCATGACTCATCACTTGAGGTCAGCTATGGAATTTTCCACTTGTGGCATCATCTCAGCACTCAATAATTTTCAGATGTGGCAGTATTTCAGGTTTCATATTTTCAGATTGGGGATGTTCAACCTCTATTTCAATTTATCATATACTGCCAAACTACTTTCCAAAGTGACTATACCAAAGAAAATTATTTTAAACAACAACTTGAAGGACATGAGAGTTAGCTGAATAGATGACTGGGGAAGGAGCCTTCCAGGCAGAGAACACCAGGAAAGCCACTGTGGCTGAAGCAGCTTGAGAAAGGGTAAGAAGGCTGGGAGGAGAGGCTGGAGGTGACGGGGCTGGTGCAGATCAAGCAGGGCCTTATAGATGAAATTTAAAGACTTGAGTTTTTACTCCAAGTGACATAGGGAGCCATTGGAGGTGAGGTTTTGAGCTGAGGGGTGATCCAATACATGATGTTTCTACTTGACTGTTGAAAAGGTGAGCCTGTACAGTTTTGCAAAGTGGCCCTAAAAGGGCAGGAAGACTGACAGGAAGCCCCTACAGGAGTCCACATAAGGGATGATGGTGATCTGACGAAGGTAATGGCAGTGGACGTGGGGGATGGTGGAAGCAGCAAGTCCAAAGGGAGTTGCTGATGGATTGGATGTGGAATGTGAGAGAAAAAAGGAATCAAAGACTCTGGAGTTTCTGGCCTAAGCAGCTGAAGGATGGAGTTGCTATAACTGAAATAGGGAAGACTATGGATGGAGCAGGTTCAGGCGTGAAGAGTAGAAGTTCAATTTTGGACATTTGCGTTTAAGATATTTGTTAGATATTTTATGTGGTAACATCAAGTAAGCGGTTGAGTATGTAAGTCTGAAATGCTGGAAAAAGTGTTGGGCTGGAGATACAAAGGTGTCCTCAGCAGAAGGATGGTATTTAAAGCCACGAAACAATAGAAGATCACCAAGCAGGTTAGATCTACCAAGAGAGGAGAGAAAAGAACCAGAGACTAAGCCCCAGGTCACTCTAATTGTTTGGAGAAAAGAGGAAGAACCAGCAGAGACAGAGAAGGATGAACCACGGGAGTGGGAGGAAAACCAAGAGAGTCTGGAGTCCTGGGAGTCATGTGAAGAAAGCGTATGAAGCAAAGATGAGCCTTGGGAGATGCTGTGGACAGCTTGAGTAATGTGATGACTCAGAATTGACCTTGGGTTTAACAACGTGAATGTCATTGGTGATCTTAATTAGAGGAGTTTTGGTGGAGTAGTGCTGGCTTAAGCCTGATAGCAGTGGGTTTAAGAAAAAACAGGAGGGGAGGAATTGGAGTCAGCGGCATGAATGAGTTTTATTTTAAAGCAGAGCAAAGAAATGGGACAGTATCTGGTTCATAGTGGATATTTAAAAAGATAGATGGGACGGCGCCTGTGGCTCAAAGGGGTAGGGCGCAGGCCCCATATGCTGGAGGTGGTGGGTTCAAACCCAGCCCCGGCCAAAAGCCACACACACACAAAAAAGATAGATGAATGATAGTATGTTCCCATATACCAGTAGAATTTTCCTGTAGAAAGTGAAATATTGATGGATGAGAGAAAGAGAAACTTTCTGGGTGTCGTATTTGAGAAGCAGAGACTTAACGCACAGTGGAAGGCTTGGCTACAGACAGGAGCGTGACTATTTGATCTGTGCTCATAAGAGGAGAAACAGGGTGTGTGAGTACAGATGGTAGTAGATGGATGGATGGAGGGAGGGGTGGGAGCCTATTAGGCCATTTTTTTTGTTTTTTTTCAATATTCTTTTCCCCTTTTTTTTCTAGAAAGGAAGAAATATATATTTGTTTACAGACATGATTTCATATGTAGGAAACCTTAATGATTCTATTTTTTTAATTTCTAAAGCATTCAACAAATGTTTCTATTGCATGGATAGCTTTTATAATGCTTAAGCCAGGGTGTTAGTGGGCCCACCACCCGAACGCACAATGGCGTTCATTGTGCCCGCTAGGTCGTTTTTTACCCCTCCCCTCCCCCTCGGCCCCCCTCCTCCCTTCATGACTCCCAGTGACTTGTACTTCTCTCTGGGCCCATGGGTGCCCGTCAACAGTTCCAACTCATTAGAGGGGACATGTGGTCTTTGTTTTTCCATTCCTGAGACCCTTCACTTGGGACAGTGGTCTCTAGTGTTTCCAGTGAGGCAGGAAGCAAGCTTTATTCCCACACAGGTATCTTCAAGCTTATTGCTGGAGCGAGAGAGTCCCCCTCGAGTGTGCTAATTCCTGCTGAAAAGGTCTGCGTTCACACCTGGAATACCCGTCTCCTTTCTCTCTGCATATCCAGTCGTACTTATTTCTCACAATCTAACTCGGACTGTACCTGCTAGTGGGCCTTTCCTCGTCACCACTGCCTGGAACCTTCTCTCCCTCTCTGTGCGCTTCCAGCACTGGCAGTTCAGGCATATTATTTGGCACATTATTTAATTTCTGGCTGGCAGTTATGTTACCATGTTTACATGTTTTTTAAAAAATCTGTTCTTCCAGAGTGTAAATACTGTGTAGGCTAGAAGGATCTCAGACTTCCTCATGGGCTTCAACATACACACTGTTGAGCCCATAGTGGAAATCTAGAAGATTCGTGTCGATTGCTTGCAGATACCCTGGAAGCTGCAGGTGAGGCTCATCCATACAGAATAGTGGATGAGAAGACACCCCCTCCTGGGCCATCTCCTCCCTCCATTCCCAGAGGTCCACCTGGGATTTGGGGCTCTCAAGCTAAACCTCCATCTTTTCTTGGAACTGGGAAGTCTCTCCAAGAGAGAGATTGGTGGAAGGAGGAAACAAATCAAGACAAGAAACAGAGTAGGAAGAGGAAATTCTTGACAGTTGTTTTTCTAGTGGGCTAGGTTTTTATTTTAAACGACATTCATTCCTTCAATTGACATAGAAACATCTTCTATGTGTGGACATTATGCTAGCCATGAGGATACAATGGTGACAAGATGGACCAGGTGCCTGTCCTCTTGACACTGAGAGTGCAAGGTCTGATAATACATTTTTTTTTTTTTTGAGACAGGGTCTCTGTTATCCTGGGTAGGGTGTTGTGGTATCGTAGGTCACAGCAATCTCAAGCTCTTGGGTTCAAGCAATCCTCTTGTCTCAGCCTCCTGAGTAGTTGGTACTACCGATGCTTGCCACAACACCTGGCTACTTTTTCTATTTTTAGTAGAGATGGAGTCTTGCTCTTGCTCAGGCTGGGCTTGGACTCCTGACCTCAAGGCATTCTCCTTCCTCGGCCTCCCAGAGTGCTGGGATTACAGGTGTGAGTGAAAGGACTGTGCTTGGTGTTATGATGCTGACTCTTGCTGCATGTTCTGCCTGTTTCCACCCTGCCTCAGTGGCTTTGCGTCACTCATAGTTACCTGTAGTCCTTTCTGTATTTTGATGGTTGATGAATCTCATAACCCCACAAAACTCTCTCAGGTGCCCTCAGACCACAGGATGAACTGTGGTCTTCATGTGATGTACTTTAGGCCAGGTCGTCTTTTTTCTAACATTGTGTAGGGCAGCATTGTCCAATGGGAATAATGTAAGCCATGCATGTAATTTCAAATTTTCTGGTGTCCACATTAAAAAAGCAAACGGAAATACATACTATAAACGTTAATAATATATTTACATTATCAGTTTGACATGAAATCAACATTTAAAAATTATGAATGAGCTTTTACATAATGAGTTTTTACGTTCTTCTGTTGCATTTCCCCTTAGAAACCTAATGTATAATATGTCTGTGAAATCCTTCTCGCACCTTTCAGTTTGGGCTAGTCACCATCTCAAGGGGTCAGCAGCCACATGTGGCTCCTGCCTGCCATCCTGAATGGCACATCTGTAGTCTACAGGGTAGGTGCTATCACTAGTCCTGAGCAGAAGTGTAACTTCAGAAGACTTGCCTGGTCATAGGACTTGGCTTCAGGACACAGTTAGGCTTCCAAGGGAGGAGAGTGACTGCCAGATGTTAGAACTTAGAGTCCCACTGGTTGTATAAGCTTCAGTGTAAGAAAAATTATCCTGGACTTTGTAGAGCACCAGCAAATAGCTTTATCCTTTTTCAAGAATAGATTAAAGAAAATGTCAATCCAGAATTGAAAGCAAATTTGGGGATAAATGCCAGATTGTGTCAGATGCCATAGATAATTAAAAATTTTTAGCAGGCTGTAAGTTTCCTATGTACCAATTTATAGAAAAAAAAACATAGTATTTTTGTATTCCAAAGAAAGTTTTTACTTACTAAGTTTTCAGTTTTACAAAGAAAACATTTGTGTGAGGAGTTAAGGAAAGTAAAGGATGGTTCTGGCAAGTTCTACTTCCTAAGTAGCTGAGATAAACAAACCATTCTGAAGGCCCCTTTAGCTCTTTCAGTGGGGCTGTGTTCTCGTCCTCACCCAGGGTGTCCTGGGGGATTGCAGAACCTCCAGAATTAACCCTGGCTTTGCTAATTTAAGCCCAGCCAGGCCTATTTATGACCAGGAGGCTCCCGCCAAGTGAGAGAAACTCGTCCTGCTAAGGAATGTCCTGGGGAGGAGAGAGAGTCACCGAGATCATTGGTATTTGTGTGTATGTTTTCTCACTTGCCAGCTCCACTAGGCCAGATCGACAGAGGCTTCTGGGCTCCACCAAGATTCTGATGGAGTGACTATGGGGAATGAATAGTTCATGACACAATGAGAGGGTTTAACTAGGTATCAGTGTAAATACCAAGGCAGTGTGTATCTTGGGAACTCTGTGCTCAGAGTCTAAATAAAACAAGCAAAATACCTCATTTCCCCCCATTTTTCTTTTTCAAATAATAAACTTTATTTGTATAGAACAGTTTTCAGTTTACTACAAAATTGAGTGGAAGGCACAGGGAATTCCCACTTACTCCTCCCCACATGCGTGCAGCTTCCCCCACTGACAAAATCCAAGGACACCTTTTTGAATCTATCTTTTCTTGGGTTCCTAAACTCAGTGTGTGTGTGTGTAATATATACACATACTTTTCTTTTTTTGAGAAAGAGTCTCATTTTGTTGCTCCAGGTAGAGTTATGTGGTATCATAGCTCACAGCAACCTCAAACTATTTGGACTTAAATGATCCTCTTGCCTCAGCCTCCTGAGTAGCTGGGACTACAGGTACCTGCCACAATGCCTGGCTACTTTTTCTACTTTTTCTTTTTCTTGGTAGAGATGAGGTCTCACTCTTGCTCAGGGTGGTTGTAAACTCCTGAGCTCAGACGATCTACTCACCAGGGCCTCCCAGAGTGCTAGAATTACAGGTGTGAGCCCCACACCTGGGCCCCCAAACTCAGTATTGACCATAGATAGCTACTTCTGTTTATGATTCACACATATGACTGTTTTTGAAGAAACATTTATTGAACACGTTATATATCTGGTATTTTGACCTATGTCTTCTCATTTAATTTTCACAATGTCCCTGAAAGGCAGTGACATTAGCACCATTAAAAAAATTAACACCTGAAGGAACTGAAATTTAAAGTGACTTATCTCTAGAATACAGAGGATGAACTATGTGAAACTGTAAAAGTAATAGCTGAATTTCTG
This sequence comes from Nycticebus coucang, assembly GCF_027406575.1. Taxonomy (NCBI): domain Eukaryota; kingdom Metazoa; phylum Chordata; class Mammalia; order Primates; family Lorisidae; genus Nycticebus; species Nycticebus coucang. Next base: position 50,780,145 of record NC_069784.1, on the reverse strand, counting down.
TATTTCCATATGGCTCAAGCTAATAGAATGTAACAGCACTCTTATTTGAACCGAGGACAATTTTGTTCTAAACCCTATACTTTGCATTGTACTGCACTACAGCCTAAAGATACTAGAGCAGCACTAGATTCTTTGTCTTCCCTTGATGGTGCTGTAGTTTCTAGAGCTGCTCCCTAAAAGACTAGACCTGGAAGCTGAGGTATGCTCTGTCTCGATTTGGGTCCGGGGGTGTTTCTTTTGACCACTGGTTTTCAAACTTTTTTATCTCACAGTGCACTTGAACCTATAGTTAAACTTCTGCAGCACACTTAAATTATGTTGATTAAAAAAAAGAGTAAAATAAAGAATATACTTACTGTGCTTTGAACTTCTTTTGAAAATAATTTAATTGATGGTCTTTAAAATTTTTTGCTGTACACTGACTAAGATCCTCCCACAGTACACTGGTATAAACTCAGTGCTTGAGGACTGAAGTTGGGAGTTGCATGAAGGCCCTGCACTGATTTGTGTATCCGATGCTATTTATAGCTGTCACCTGTGCACATTTCCATACAGCTGATTCTGGGTTCTCTTCCATTTGTTACACTCTGCTATGATCGTCTGTTTAATTTACCCCCATAGGCCGTAAATTCCCAGAGGACTATGACTGCGTCACGTCGTCTTGGTCTTCCCAGTACCTATGTAGTATTAGAGTGTTACACTGACAAAGTAGGTGCCTGGCAAACATTTGCTGAAGAAACAAATGAATAACTAGTGCTACTATCTACCAAGTGACATGTGGTCACTGGGCAGAGGACAGGGTAGATGACTTGTGAGACCGTCTGTCCCTCTCTCCTTCACACACACACCCGAGTATGTCCGCCTAAACACCTGGTCTCCTTAGGACCCATCCGTGGCCTCAGTGCTTACTCAGATATGGACGTCTCCATTGTCCAATCAAGGTAAAACAGGCTAAGAAAGCGATGGTATTGCTTTTGGGCTTCTACTAAGCACCAGTACAGGCTGGGCTTAAAATAGTGGCCTTAACAGGGAAGTTTAGCCATTTTGGTGTGGATCTTTGTACAAATCAAAACTTTTCCACTTGGTTTTTTTCTATCTCTTTGGGGGAATGGACACTAAGGCAGGCTCTGGCAGGAGAATGCTCTGGCCTTGCAGAGTCCTCTGGTTACTAAGGCTGAGGATGTGGCCCTGCTATCCTTTCCCTGGCAATGAAAGACGCTTGTCACATGTTGGGACAACCTATGCGTCTAATCTGGGGCTTAACTGCACCAGTAAAAGACAGTGAACATGGAATCTGTAGAAAGATAGGCGTTATACCTATGAATCGGGACTTTCTACCACTCCACATTACAGTCTTAACCTTAATGCTTTGCTTTTAAACACCTTCTGACTAGTGGTTAGGTGTTTCACATCAATATGGAATTGATGTGAGCTACACAGGGGTGTTTTATTCTTACAGGCAAGAGAGAGGGGCTCGGATTCAAGTTGATTGACTATAGAAACCAATCTTTGAGAGTGACTAGCCTAAGGTCACACAGTTAATAACAAAACCAGATATCTACACATACCAATGTTCTATTTTTGCGCTAATCCTTGGGGAATGGAGAGAAACTTCATTTAGGAAGAACTCACCTGGAAGCTATTTAAGTGTTTTTCTAGGGATCATGCTAGGACCAGCCCCTTGTCCCTTGGTCAGGACAGATAGAATCCCTTATGAAAATACTCCGTGCTCACCAGGTTCTATAGAGCCTTGCCCCAGTGGGATCAGAGAAGCCTGGAAAAGAAATGCACTTTGCATACAAAAAGTACTTATGAACTACTCTTTTCATAGAAGAGGAATTCTGAAAAGAAAAGATTTAAAAATAAAACCCATTAGTTACTTTTCACCTTGGGTGAATACTTAGGAACCATGTGAGAGACTCTTCCTCCTGCTAAATTATTTCTTTTGGAACTCCTTTAATTTATTTGCCTGGGAATTCATTTGCATGGGATTAGGCCTTATCAACAGATTGACACAGAGTCTTGCCCTCTTGCCTTGGCTAGAGTGCTGTGCCATCATCATAGCTCACTGCAACCTCAAACTCCTGGGCTCAAGCGATCCCCCTGCCTTAGCCTTTGGAGTAGCTGGGGCTGCAGTAGCTATGCCACCACTCCTGAAGGAATTTTCTATTTTCACTTTGTTTCACCCACCTCCTTCCTCTCCCTTTCACCTGCTTGCCTTACAGAGGCAGGATCTCACTCTTGTGCTCAAAGCTGGTCTCAAACTCCTGACCTCATGCGCTCCTCCTGCCTCTGATTCCCAGAGTGCTATGATTATAGTTGTGAGCTACTGCATGCTTGGCCCATATTTATTTTTGTCCCCCCAAAAGACTCTTTTGTGGGAAGCTTGTTCCCCCCTGGTTTGCTTCCTACTGTCTTATAAAGGTGCGATGCCCATTTCCTTCACTCAGTGACACAACCCTACCTCCTTTTGTACCGAGTGCTCCTTGAGGTCAAGGACTGTGATGCCAAGAAAAGCACTTAGGTTTTGGCAACCTTCAAATGTCAATAAATACTTTACTTACTGATTTTGTCAATGACTGCATGCTGTGAAGCTCTTCTCTTTTTTTTATTTATCAGGCCCCAGGTGGGTTCAAACCCACCAGCCTTGGTGCATGGGGCCAGCACTCTAACCATTGAGCTACGGCATCCTGCCAACCTTTCCTTTTTCTTTAATGCCTCATCTTAGCCCAGCAGCAACCTAAGTAGCCTGCAGATTAGTTGAAACACATACATATGAATGCACAAATATGAAGTTAAATACCAAGACAAAACTATAGGTAAGCAATTCAAGACAGATAAGTGTTTATTCCATAAATTTATACTGAAAGCTACTGAGAACTAAGTACGTTTCTAAAACATAGAGGGATAGCCAGATATTGTAATAACCAATAATAGGCAGAGTGAGGTGAGTACTACACTGGAAATACACATCAGATGACCATAAGTCCTGGTTTGCTCAGGAAAGTTTTGATTTAGGCCTATTGCCCTGGAATAATTATGATAGTCCCTCCCCCTCTTTTTACTTTCAGAAGAGTCTCAGTAGATGTTAAATTATAGTCATATTAGCTATAAACTACGTGTAGTTGGAATGAAGTGAAAGGAATTACTAGTTCTGACTGGGGGATGGGGTGAGTTTCCTGTAGGAGAGGATGTTTGAGCAGAACCTTAATGTAAACAGGTTTAGAAAGAGGAGAGAAGGTGTCATAGGCTGAGAGCAGCTGAGACAAAGATTGGTGGCATCCAAGGGCACTCACATGATTGATTTCTCAGTCAGTAAAAGCCCTTGATTTACAGAAATGCGGTAGCACCAAAGGTAGAGAGGTCTCAGAAACGATCCCACCATCAACTCCCATCACCAGAACTCTGGTTATCAGAAGAAAGGCTACCAGATAAAAATGGGAGCTGAAGCTGGGTAGGTAGATTGAGGTCAGATTTTGAATAGACTCTATTATCTGGCTCAATTGTGTAAAATTTAATTGTTGCACAGTTAAAAACCATGAAAAACTTTTTAAAGAAGAGGAATGAAATAACCAGAGCTGTGCCTTAGGAAAAATTTAAATGGTGGGGGGATTGGCGTTGCAGAGACTAGATGTGAGACAATTTTTGTACTTTGATCCTGCTGAGGAGGCAAGAGTGTCAAATAGGGTGGTAACTGGGGGGATGGAAAGGGTGAGATTGGAAAGAGATTTTGAAATATTCACTGATAAATAATCTCTGTTAGAGAAGCTTGAAGACAAAGCATAGTTTTGTTCTGTAGTTCAGGTGTAATAATTATGTTCCTATGTGCCAGACACTGTCTGGTGCATACGTGACAACTATTATTTAATTGTAATGCTTAAGATTTCCTACGGCTTTTTGAAACATTTTAATAAAAATGTTATTGAGATATGATGCAAATACCATTACAATTCACCCATCTAAAGTATTCAACGTACATACCCATGTTTTAGTATATTTGCAGAGTTGTGCCACCATTGTCACAATCAATTTAGCACATTTTGTCACCCCAAAAGAAACTCTGAGCCATCAACCATCATGCTCCAATTTCCCCAAGGTCCCCCAGCCCTAGTCAATATATTTTCTTTCTCTGTGGATTTTCATTCTGGACATGTCATAAAAATGGAAAAATATACTGTGTGGTTCTTTGTGATAGACTTATTTCATTTATCACAATGTTCTCAAGGTTCATCCACACTATGGGAAGTATTGTTCCTTTCTACGACTAAATGGCATCCCATGTATAGATATACCACATTCAGTTTATCCATTCATCTGTTGATGGAGGAAATCTGAACTTTTTTGTATCAAATATTCTTGAAATAAGTTGGCTGCTGAATGGTGCTTACACATTTGGGTTGTATAGCAATTTCTATCTTACTACCATACTTCCTTATCTATATCGACCTTTTCTAGCCCTCGGCATCTTACTTACCCATTAAGTCTTAGCTGGCAGCTCCAGCCATATCTGAACTCCCCCACCAAACATTACCCTTAGCATTTTGTTTCTTTTTTTTGAGACAAGAGTCTCACTTTGTCACCCTGGGTAGAGTGCTGTGCCATCATAGCTCACAGCAACCTCAAACTCTTAGGCTCAAGTGATTCTCTTGCATCAACCTCCCAAGTAGCTGGGACTATAGGCACCTGCCACAACGCCCAGCTATTTTTAGAGATGGTGTCTCGCTCTTGCTCAGGCTGGTCTTGAACCTGTGAGCTCAGGCAATTCACCCACCTCAGCCTCCCAAGTGCTGGGATTGCAGATGTGAACCACCATGCCCAGCACCCTTAGCATTTTTAATCCATGCCTTGGAATTATGTTCTTATGGCCTCAACTGGATCTCAAACTTATGCAGTATCAAAAATACATTTTAGAAATATATGTATTTCTATATTTGTATTTTAGAAAATACATCTTCACTATTCGCCTTGGGACCTTTAAAGTCCTTTCAGCACTAAGAGAGCTGTTAAGTGTGAAGGACCAGGCCTGTGGGAGAGTCAGGACACGTTACCCCTCCCTTCCTTCCTCAGAGAGGTCTTGTGGGTATATTAGCATTATGTAGGAGGCACTGTGCAAACTAGTGGCTTAGTCAATGTAATGGGTAATAGCACCAAAGGGGGAAAGGATTGATGCATTTTGAATTGAAATTTTTAAAATTAATCATGCAAAGCTATTTCTGTTTGTTTTTCTAAAAGGTAGTTTTTAAGGATTCACTGTGCTATGCTTTTATTGTAACCAAAGTTGGAAAATCTTATTTTTGAAAGAGATATATGCAAATACAACTCAGGCTTTTCCTAACTAATGCAAATAATGTAACCTAATTATATGAACCCTCATATTAATTGGAAATATTAGAAATAAAAAATATATACCCACTGCAAAGTCATTAAAACACCTGGTGGTCTGTGACCTGGGGAGAATGAAAAAAAAAAAAAGAGAGAGAGATATGGATTATATGAGCAGTAAGCAATAGATCAATTTATAGAGTAAAAATTTGAAGGCTTGGAAAGGAATCAGGTAATTTCAGGCAATTGGTTGCTGCTGCTTGCTTTTTCCTTTTTTTTTTTTTTTTTGAGACAAAGTCTTACTTTGTCACCTTCAGTAGAGTGCTGTGGCATTACAGCTCACAGCAACCTCAAATTCTTGGGCTCAGGCAATTCTCTTGCCTCAGCCTCCCAAGTATTTGGGACTATAGGCACCCACCATAATGCTCAGCTATCTTTAGAGACGGGGTCTTGTACATGCTCAGATTGGTCTCCAACCTGTGAGCTCAGGCAGTCTACCCGCCTAGGCCTCACAGAGTACTGGGATTATAGGCGTGAGCCACTGCGCCTGGCCCCTTTTTCCTTTTAAGAGACAGGGTCTCACTGTATTGTCCAGGCTGGAGTGCAGTGGTGTGAGCATAGCTGTGAACTAGGCTCAAGCAACCTTCCCACCTCAGCCTCCAGGGTAGCTGGGACTCTAGGTGTGCATTATTACGCTTGGCTGATTTTAAACTTTTTGTAGAGACAGGGTCTCATTATGTTGCCCAGGCTGGTCTGAAATGCCAGGCCTCAAGCAATCTTTTCACCTCAGCCTCCCAAAGTGCTAGGATTAAAGGTGTTAGCCACCCTGCCAGAATAGTTTTTAACCTAATCTTATGTTGATCTTTGCAGGAAACACCAGGGCGGAAATCATTTTGTTAGAATCCTGTGTTTAACGTGGATTGCTGTTAAGACTCTGGTCCAGTGGGTTTCCTGAAACAAACAAGCTATAGACACAGAGAATGTCTGATTGAACAGTTAGTCTGTAAAATTGGTAGCCTTGTCCTCTAGTTCAAAGTACTCACATTGCATCGGAAGTATACTGTCTTTCTTACTTAATTTCAGCTTCATCATTGAAACTTCTTGAGTTACATGGGTGAACATTTCTTTGGAGACATAAAGAAAGAGAGGTGCTTCCTTCCCCATCTTCCCTTTCTTGAATACATAAATTTCCTTAGCTATCTTGACAAAGAGCAGAGGAGCTCTATTGATAAAATGAACAATGTAGTTAATTCAGGATCCACTCAGGCCGTACTTGGAATTAAACAGTTTACACAGGCATATTTACTAATGGAGAACGGATGGATGTGATGAGCTATGCAGTGATTTTTCTCACAGAAAGTAGTTGCAAAAGGATTAGGCTTGGACCCTGTAAATTGATTTGTGCTTGTATTTTGTGTAGTAAGATTTTATAGTACCTGTGAAATTAAATTACTTTGGTCCACTAGAATAATCGATCATAAAATTTAGAACCTAATCTTGTGAGGATAAAGCCATTTTAACAATTCTGTGCAAAATTCATAAACATTATCTATTTGAATAGACAAAATGCTAAAGCATAGGGAAATCATTCTAGTTTTTGTCTCTCCTCTTTTTATTCTTTCCCTCTTTTTCATTTTGCTTTTCTACTTAAAAGGAGGAAGCTAAAAAAAGGTTCAGGTTGGGTGTGTATTTGTGTGCAAGTGACTACGATAGCCCACCTTTAGTTTAATAATTTTCTGTCCTTTCTGTGACATAGTGTTAGTTTCATACATGATTCTGGCTGAAAACTTCAGCTATCCTACAGAGAGGCTAAATTGTTGTTGTTTTGTCTTTTCCTTTTTTTTAGATACAGGGTCTTGCTCTGTCATCCACCCTGGAAGGCAGTGGAATGATTATAGCTCACTGCAACCTCAAACTCCTGGGCTCAAGCTAAGCAATTCTCCAGGCTTAGCCTCCAAATAGCTGGGACTATCGGTGCAAGCCACCATGACTGGCTAACAATGTTGTCTAGGCTAGTCATGAACTTCGGTCGGACCTCAAGTGATCCTTCCACCTCAATCTCCCAGAGTGCTGGGACTATAGGTGTAAGCCACCTTAGCTGGCCTATTGTGCTTCTATAGTTTTTATGGTTAACTATAAACGCATTTAAACATTTTTTGAATGCTTACTGCTTTACAAATACCATGCAATGTACTTTTTTGTAAGCATTATTTTATTGAGTCTCCTTAACATTTTAGGAGATTTGTATCATTATAGTTCCCTGGATACACAGGAGATTGAGGCTTGCAGAGGGGCAGGAGATTTGCCAAGCCCTCTTCTTGCCTTCAGGGCCTAGGCTGTTCACACCACGCTTTCCCCACACGTTCTTTCAAGACCAACTCAGTCAAGCATATTCTCCAATTTACTTCATTCAACTAAATCAGTCAAAACCAGGCAGTGTTTCCTGAGCTGGTCTTTCTGGGTGAAATGCTGACCAGCAAAAGTGGAGTGCTGGTTCCAGTTACTGCTTCTACCTTAGAGGCAACCCTTGTGGGTTCCAATGTCCTTATCTTTAAAATGAAATGCTTAAAACAGATAAATGCTAAGGTCTTCAGATCTGTAAATCTTTGGCCAAGTATTGACTCCATTTTCTTGTCTAAAATTTAGAGCAGATAGAACTTACATATTTTATATCCTCCATTTTTCTTTTCTTGCCAATTGGTGCCAAAAATAATATAGCTAGGAGTCTTCCTTCTCAGCATCATATTCTGAGTACTGAATCCAACCTGAAATATTATAGTCTCATTGAAAACAAACTGCTGTCCCCAGATTATAATGTTGCTGGAGTTGTTGATGATAGTAATAATATATTGTAATTATTATATCTATGTTCAAAACACTGTTTTAAGTCCTTTACATGTATCATTTATGCCTCACAACCCTCTAAAGTAGAATGATGAAGGTACAGTTACCTCCATATTACAGATAAGGAAACTGCCTGTCTTTGTATTTCCCATATGAATCAATGCATATCACTTCACCTCTGTGAAGGGTCTCCAGTTTAGGGACCATTTCTTATCACAACATTTGTATTCCTTTTAGTATTGAGCACAAAGCTGGGGATGTAGCACCTGCTCATTAGATCTCCTATTTCACCGACTGATCAGTTAGAGCAGATGAATCGTTCTGATAGTGGCAAGCTATGGAATTGACATAGGGATCTTGGGCCTTTTCCTCATATGAAATTGAAATATGCTTTGCTACAGTTTGCTAATCTTTTAGTATTAGCATTGCCAGATAAAATACAGGATGCTTAATTCCATTTGAATTTCAGATAAACAACAAGTAATATTTTAGTATAAGTATGTCCCAAATTTTTATGCCTGTAATAAAACAAATGATTTTTGTTTATCTGAAATTTAAATTGAACCAGGTATTCTCATATTTTTATTAGCTAAATCTGATAACTCTATTTAGTGTTCATAAAATGATATCTTTAAAGGAAGTCCTGAAAAGACAGACCTATCATTTTCTTCTTAAAGGCTATCATGTAATCCCTGAAGAAATTAAGACATTCTAAACTCATCTGACCTCAGCCTGTGTTCTATGCTGAGTCAAAAGTCCCTATTGTTGCCTCATAAGGGGAACAAGCTTTCTTTTCCATGTGTCGGTTGGAAACTTACTAGCAATATGATCTAAACTACCTTGAGTCCAAGTGCCTTCCAACTCTAAAATTCTTTAGTTCTAATTAACTCTTAAGTATCTACACCAGGTTTCTATTTTTCCCCATTAGTGTTCTTGCTTTAACCCCCTGCATTGAAAACATGGGTTATGAAATGTCTTCACCAATATGATGGGCAATGCCCTTTAACTCCTAGAAATCTAGGTATTGATGGTTGTTATATGGTGATCATGGAGTGAAAAGTTTCCCGCTGTTCTAGTTGCCATAATACTCATTTTCATACTTCAGCACCGTAACCTTCAATCACTTTGTCAACCTCTGTTCTAAAATACGCTTCTGCTTATTATTGTCACAGACTTCATCAGGGAAGGGGCTAATTCATCTTTGAATACTCAGCTCTAAGCCGAAATAAAGTAATCCCTCAACTAACATTAACAAACTCCTCCTCACATTTCCCCCAAACCTGCCCATTTTAGTTAATAAAACGCATCACCACCCACATGCTAGAAATTTCGGCATTGTCTCTGCTCCTCCTTCCAGTCTAATCCTAATCTCACAAGTCGCATGCCCTGTGGAGTCTGCCTCTGAAATGACTTTGAGTCTTTGACTCACCCGTCTTCTTCACATCTACCATAAATTCCTTCTTCAACATAGACCTGATCACAATGATAGTTTGCCTAAAGCTCCCTGATGAATCTTTGATCTCTACTGATTGCTATCTAGTCTTCTCACAAAATAGTTGCAAACTATTTTCTATACGCCTAGCTATATACTAGGCCACTTAATGTGCACCAGACCCACTTGGAATATTTTTCCTTTTTCTGTTTGCCAAAATGTTACTTTTTGCTGCCTGGCCTCAATAAAAATTAACTGTTCCCTACACAGATTTATCATCAGAGTCCTCTCTCACCTTAAGGAAACTTGATTTATAAAAGTCCAATTTTATGGTGAAAACAAATTATTGTTTTCAAAAATGTTCACTACTAAATTTCTTTAAAAAATTAAATCCCTGGGTATTTTAACATATAATTTCATATATAGCAATTTGGTTTTCAGGGAAAGACCTATATTAGTAAAATTTTGATTTGGGGGGGCTTTTTTCCTTTTTAAAAAAGATCGATTTCTTTTTTAGAGACAGCATCTTGTTTTCTCCCCTGCAATGATGTGATCATAGCTCACTGAAGCCTCTAACTCCTGGGCTCGAGCAATCCTCCCGCCTTAGCCTCCTGAGTAGCTGGGACTATAGGTGTGCCACTGGGTATGGCTAATTTTTTATTTTTATTTTTAGAGATTGGGGTCTTACTATGTTGCCCAGGCTGGTCTTAGAATTCCTGGCGTCAAGTAATCTTCCTGCCTCAGCTTCCCAAAGTTCTGGGATTACAGGCATGGGCCATTATACCTGGCCTACTGTACTTACTTTTCATTAAGGTTCATCCATGTTGTAGTATATGACAGCATTTTCTTCTTTATAAGGCTGAATAATATTCCACTGTATGTGTACACCACATTTTGTTTATCCATTTTTCTGACAATGGCATTTGGTTTGCTTCCTCTTCTTGGCTATTGTGAATAGTGCTGCTATGAACATGGGTGTGCAAAGATCTCTTCAAGTTTCTGCTTCCAGTTTTTTGGGTATAAGTGGGACTGTCCTATCCTAGTTGTATTTTGGGGAACTACCATACTTTTTCCCAAAGTGATTACACCATTTTACAATACCAATAGCAGTGCACATGAGTTCTAATCTCAAAGTGGCATATTTTTCTCTTGCATTTATCTGACTAATGACATTGAGTACTTGTTCACATGCTTCTTGTTCATTTAGATCTCCATTTTATAAGGTGTCTGTTCTGGGTTTTTATCAATTTTCCTAATAGCTTGTCTGGAAGAGTTCTTTATACATTTTAGATATGAACTTTTTATTGGTTATATTTTTTCCATGTATCTTCTCCTGCTCCATGGCTTCCTGACTTGGGATCACCAGGCTTTGCACTGGCCATGGGGCAGAAGGCTGTGGGGTCTGAGGGGACTCTTCCCTCCTCATCTCATCTCTTCCCACCCAGGCAGTGGGGGCTGCTGTGGTGGTGGTGACTGGCCTGGTTCTGCTTCTTTCATTTCTCCATCATGGTTGTGGCAATGGCTGCAGTGGGGATTTGGAGGGCAGTGAGTGAAAATTTTGTTTTAACATCTACTGTGTCCTCCATTGCTCTAGAGAAGGAACAGTGTTGATGAGTAGAGGCAGTGAGAAGCAGGCTTGGATCTTCTCACTGTAGGCAAGTAGCTCAGAGGAGACTTGAACCACCGAAGGTCATTCATCCCTGGCAGGGCCATTGATCCGTCTGAATTCTCATCATGCTGGGGGTCACAGAGGGAGCTGAGCTGAGATGAGAGGCTGTGGCCAAGGCAGGACTCCAGAGACAACCTGGATAGAGGGTCTGTGGCAGTTAATGACCATGAATGCCTGTGTGCTTTTCAGAATATCGAGCTGAAGGTTGAAGTCGAAAGCCTGAAGCGAGAACTCCAGGGCAAGAAACAGCATCTGGATAAAACATGGTGAGTTATTATTTGTACTGGACCAGCTCCTATCCCTTCCACAGTTTGGCTCACCTATCTGACAGCAATAGATTTGAAACCAAATTCCTCATCTCTGAATTTGATGCTATGTCTGCTTAGTAACTGAGGCAACAGATTTTCCTTGGGCCAGATGGACCTTGCCAGAAACTGACTAGAAGGTTCACCAAACCTAAAATCATATACTCTCTATTAAACATCAGTCAACTAATCAGGAAACAATGAACGCTTCCTCTTTTAGCAGAAAGAGACAAATGCAAATAAGCTTTATTAGAGATTATCACTCACTCTGTTAATAACATCGAGGGCTGACATAATGTTGGGGAAAATGAGATATGCTTACACGCTACGGGCGAGAGTATGAACTGTGACATTTTTGGTAGGTGGCGCCACCTATTAAAGTAGAAAAGGGGCATTTTCTTTGATCAAATAAAGCCCTAGAAGGAATCTATTTCTCATAAACAAAAGCAGCAGAGTGAAAGGATGAATGTCTAAGTATGTTTACCGTGTCATTGTTTCTAATGGCAGAAAACTGGAAAGAGCATTCCATCCACAGGGTAACGGTTGAAGAAATTTTAGTATATCTGCCCTGTGGACTATTATGTAGTTATCAGAAAGAATGAGTTAGCCCTATATTATTGTCCTGGTGCAAAGTCCTTGATTAAGTTAGAGGAAAACATGCTGAGTGATAATCCTCTTTGAGTAAAGACAACAGTTCTCTCTGTGTGCACATTTGCTTGATTATGCGTGGAAGCAACCTGGAGAATCACACACTCAACATCTTATCATTGCATGCACTGGGGGAGTGAGATCGGAGTTCACAGTGAGGAAGAGACTTTATTTTTTCTTTATGTACTTTTATATTGTTAAATAGTTACTCTTATAATTTATAGTCTTAAAAAATGTAGTGTTAAATAACATGTATTACTAAAATACATGTTCAGATTCTATCCCGGGATCAGTATCCATTTAATCTGATCTGGCATTCCTATGTCTACAGTATTTCTTGATATTTAGGATAATAATCCAGCAAGACCAGAATACGCAAAACCAAGTTAAATTATGCACAATGTGCTGGTATTATTAATACCTCAATAAAGGATTAATGAGCTCTTAGATGTTAGAAAAGATTATGATAACAATTTAGTAATAAATTTTAAGATTTATGTAATGCTTTTCAAAAAGTTTTTATGTCGTCTTAACTTTGAATTAGGTGACATTATTCTTTTTTAGGAAATGAAAAAAACAAAGTATAGTTTAAGTCTTCTCAAATCAGTGGCCACCCACATCTTGGGGCATGAAGTTCAAGAGTCTTCTGACTTCACAACAGCTGTAGCCTCTCAATTCAGGCATTCCTGACTAACTAAGTTACTTAGAAAATTTATAACTTCCATTCTCTAAAGAACATAGTTAGGATTGTGTAGTAAGTATATTTATCAAGGAACATGGGGTCAAATATAGAGTCAAAGTATAATGTGATGATTCCTGAGGTCTGCCTATTTGGGGGTCTTGAGTTATTACCTTGAGTTTTGTCTCTTTTACAACCAAGACTCTGGTACCCATAAAAGGCGTAATATGATGACAAGAGAGCTCAAGGCAAATATAGCCTCTGGGACGGTGCTGGGTCATGTCCACTATTAACCAAGGAATCCTATAATCTTTAGATAAGCCCCATGGATACAAGCTCTTGAGTCAAATATTGAAGTTTCACTTGTCTTGGTACTTTGTGATCTTATAAAAGTTCAATATAGTTCTCTGCAGTAAGAATGCAAAGATGGCCCATAGTTCTCAACCAATGCTAAAACAGAAATAAAATGAAACTGGAATTAAGATCATTTCACACCTGATACTGCCTCAAAATTTCTAATCCTCAGACATCCCAGGGCAGCTGTTGTTCGCTATAAATAAACTGGTGATACCTTATCAGCTTCATGCTAGTGCCTGGGCATTCAGTGCTAGGGATATCAGAGGGGCAAAGCTGAGCCCACACCCTGACCTTCCATAGATTAAATGTCTGCTCTCTGCGGGGCCATGGGAGAACTAGGAGAACTCTGCATAGGTATTCAGGATAGTCTCCTATGGATCACTGGCTAGAAATGAGGAGAACATTTCTGTGGCTGTTCAAATGCATAGCCTGTCCCAGCAACCTAAAGGGAAAGACCACGTTAAATTCAAAGAGCAAGAAAGACAGGAAACTAGTGAAGCAGCCTAAACGAAAGAGTCCAGGGATGCTGAGTTCTGGACTACCCGTCTTCCAAGTGAGAGGCCCTCTCTGGAAGCTATCGCAGTAATGAAGCCTGTCAGATAGGTTCTGCTTGACAAAGCAACAAGAAATGAGAGTTCCGAAGAGATTACCTGGAAAGGGTTGAAGACATCATTTCCCCAGATAACTGCAGAGGGGAGAAACCCTTCATTTTTCTTATCAGTGTGTCTCTGAGTTACCAAGTGGGTCCATTTGCTAAATTATTTGTCTGCCTCTGACTGGCCAACACTCTGTGGTTGTAGGACTGATGTGGAGAATCCCAACAGCCATAATGAAGCCGAGCTCCAGCGCCAGTTCAAGGAGCATGAGCAGGAGACAGAGCATGTTTATGAGCTCTTGGAGAATAAGATCCAGCTTCTGCAGGAGGTGAGCGGAGCTCTGCAAGCCCATGGCCAGGGGTCCTCTTCCTTTTTCTGGCATTCACCCTGTTCCCTCTCCTTTCCATCCCCGGTTCATCAAGTGTCTCTGTGTCTTAGGGCTCCTAACCTAGGGCAGGGACTTGGCCGCCTCTCAGTTTTCATTCTTCTCACAGGAATCCAGGCTAGCAAAGAATGAGGCCGCCCGGATGGCCGCCCTGCTGGAAGCAGAGAAGGAGCGTAACCTGGACCTCTCAGAGAAACTGAAGGGAGCCACCAAGGACAGGGAAGATGCGCCAGGAGACCAGGCCAAGCCTGACCAGCACTCTGAGGCCCGGGCCCAGAGGGACAAGTAGGTGCTCTTTTTTTGCCCATGCTTGAGGCCAGGGGAGCACACAGCAGGGGCCGTGGTCCTCGGTGCCCTGAGGGCTGACAGTGGAACCATCACTGTTTCCAAGACTTTATGGTCTCACATCCAACAGCATTCTTTTTAGGGCTGCATCTTTAATGGTATCCTTCAGAATACTTAACTCCACACCAGGTGTGGCAGCTCATACTTATGAGCCCAGCACTTTGGGAGGCCATGGTGGGTGGGTCATTTGAGACCAGACGTTTGAGACCAGCCTGGGCAACATAATAACACTTCATCTCTACTAAAAACCAAACAAACAAGAAAATGAAACAAAACACAAACAACCTCCCTCCTTTACCACTGGGAGCCTAACTAGGTATAAGTAGAATGACAAAATGAACCAATGATGGAGAGTAGGAGACATGGATTCGCTTATTCAGCAAACGTGTCCTGAACACCTGTTACCTGCCACATAAGGGGCTAAGCACTAGGATAACAGAAATGAAAGGCTCAGCTCCTGCCACAAAGAAATGTTATGTGATTTTAGTAAGTTCTCTGATAGAAGGAGCCTGGGATGCCTGGGTGACATATTTGATGGTCATCTACTTCAGACTAAAAGAACAAGAGGCCTGCTATGTTTGAATGTTAATGTCCCCCTTCCCCAATTTATATGTTAAAATATTAGCTCCCAAGGTGGTGGTATTAGGAGGTGGGACCTTTGGGAGCCGATTACCTTGTGAAGACAGATCCCTCATGGGTGGGATTAGTTATAATAGAGACCCCAGAGAGCTAGTTAGCCCTTTCTACCATGTGAGGGTACAGTGAGAAAACACTGTTTATGAACCAGAGATGGGCCTTCACCAGACATCAGATCTGTCAGTGCCTTGATCTTGGACTTCCTGGCCTCTAGAACATTGAAAAAAAAAAAAAAAAAACATGCCTGCTGTTTATAAGTTACCCTGTTGAAAGCATTTTATAATAGCAGCTCAGATGGGCTAAGACTGTGCTACTGAAGGTTTTCTGGAGGAGGTGAAATATGAGCTGAATTTGAAGAATGAAAAGGAGTTGGATGAAATCGGCCGGAAAGGGCACGGGGAAGGGAAATGTTCTGTGCAGAAGGGGAAACCATGGAGGGAAGACACAGGGAAGGGAATGTTTTAAAAGCTACAAATAGTTCTGTATGACCAGAGCACAGGGTCTGGGGAAGAAGAGTGAGAGGTAAGCCTGTTTGGGAGTAGGGATCAGATTGTGCCAGCTTTGTATATTATTAACTAATGAATCAATTAACTTTTATTTATTTTATGTTATTTTTCGAGATAGGATCTCATTGTGTCACCCAGGCTGGAGTGCACTAGCGCAGTCATAGCTTACTGCAACACTGAACTCCTGGGTGCAAGTGCTGCTCCTGCCTCAGCTGCACAAGTAGCTGGGACTTGTGCTGGGGCCAGCCCTGTACGTTATAATATGGAACTTAGATTTTTGTCCTGAAGGTACCTGGGCAGTTGTTGAGGTCACCACTATCTACTGTCTGGGTTACTGTGGCAACTTCCCAACTGTGCTATTTGCAGTCCTGGCCTACTTATTCGATCTTAATTTAACAATTCAGAGCAGTTTTGAAGTTGAGAATTCAAAAATATCAAAGTGGCAAATAATTTAGCCTCTTAGGTACGTGATGCTACGGTGGCGTAAAAAGCCTTTTGGAGCTTTTAACTTGAATAGGCAAAAAGCATGTATTTTGTGGAACCCAAATTTGACCATGTCACTACAGACCCATGTGAAAAGCTTTCCCACACCTTCAGGACAGAAGATCCACATTCTGTCACATGCCGCCCATGATGTGCAAGGCCTGATTTCTCCCAGGTTTGTCCCCCCACGACTCCACATGCTCCCCTCATGCCAGACTGGTAATGCTAATGAAGGCTAAGGTTTGCTGAGCTCCTACCATATAGCTGAGTGCTTCACATTCTTGTTTAACAACCCCATGGGATGGGAATTATTATATTTTATTGATGAAGAATCTGGCAGTTGGAGTGTCATACATAGTATAACATGGTTTCAGGCACTGCTGAAACTGACCCTGAATCCACACTGCCCAGAAACAAAGGAAGCAAATAAGGTCTTCAGAATTTTGCCCATGCTCTTCCTTCTGCGCAAAGTGTCCCGCTTCTGGTGAATTGTTCATTCTTCAAACATCACCAAGGCATGGCCCAGCACTTCTTTGAAGGCCTTTTTGTGGCAGCAGAATGAAGTCTCTGTTGCTGATTGTTTTCTGTGCACTTCCACGCTGCACAGTGCTCAAAGCCACACTTTATTTGCTTTCAGATCTTCCCGACTAGATTCCCTGAGACTCTGCCTCAGCTCTGTGTCCTAGCGACTACTTAATAAACTACAAACCAAACAAAACCCCAAGAAAACACATGCACACATCTGACAAGCACATCAAGGTAGTTCATATCAATTGACCTTGAAGAACTGGGCAAGTAGGAGAATAAATAGCTATCTCTAGGGACTGAGAGGCAAAGGGAAGCATGAGGTTTGAGGCTTGAGAAAAGCAGAGATGCTCTAGTGTGGGTACCAGGGGCACTCTCTTATAGAGCCACATTCTTCATCAGCCTTATCATTACAGCTTACATTTGTATGTTTTTGAAGTTCTTTCTTCCCTCCAAACATTAGTTGATCCTCACACCCTAAGTGAATTTATGAGATTTCTACTTTACTTTCTGGTATCCCTCACCTTTCTGCCAAACAATTTTCTTCCCAAGGTGCTGTCATTATTTTATGCACTTACAGAGGAATAATAATCACAATTTGAAACATTTCATCTGGTACCCAGCACATTTGCAAGGAGCTAAGTCACTAATACAGACATTAGTCTAGTCCTTCAAAGTCCTACAAAGTGTTAGTATTGTAACACTCAGAGAGGAACAGCGAGGTGTGCTCTGCGCCTGGTAGAGGATCCATATCTGCTCATTTGAACTTGTAGCTTGTATACTTCAGCACAGGACAAGGCTTTTCTTCGCAATGTAATCCTAGACTGGATTTCCAGTTTCTTCTCCAGCCATTGACTTTTCACCCACCCTTTGTTTCATAGACTCTTCCCCAAATATACATTGTACCTTTATGCCTTTATTGAGTCTCCTCCCTCCAAGCCTGGAAAACAAACTAGTTCTTAACATATTTTCTCCAGAGCTTCCCCAGACTCTTCCAGGTCAAATGAATCACTTCTTTATCTTTCTTCAGTGATAGGACTACCTCTATCATGGCAGCTCTTATTACATTCTGTTGCTGTTATTTGTTTATATACAGTCATATGTCACTTAATGACAGAGATATGTTCTAAGAAATGTGTCATTAGGTGATTTCATGGTTATGTGAACATCACAGAGTGTGCTTACCAAACCTAGATGGTACAGCCCATTGCACACCGAGGCTGCATACTAGAGCCTGTGGCTCCAGGGCTACAGATGGGTACAAACAGCATGTTACTGTACGAATACTGTAGGAAATTTTGACACCATGGTATCTATCTGTGCATCTAAACATATTTAAACATAGAAAAAGTACAGTAAAAATTTTAAAAAGATTTTAAAAAGAACACCAATAGGCATTTACCATGAATGGAGCTTGTAGGACTAGAAATTGCTGTGGGTGAGTCAGAGAGTTACTGCACACTAGTGTAGATTTCATAAACAGTGTATACTTAGGCTACAGTAAATTTATAAAACATCGTTTCTTTCTTCAGTAATACATTAACCTTAGCTTACTGTAACTATTTCACTCTATAAAATTTTAAACTGTTTAAACTTTTGACTTTTGTAATACCTAGCTTAAAATTGAATGCATTGAACAAGTGTACATGTATAATTTTTCTTTGTGTCCTTATTCTCTAAACTTGTTTTTTACATTTTGTTTTTTACATTTTTAAACTTTTCTGTTAAAAGCTAAGACACTAATACAGACATTAGTCTAGTCCTACAAAGACTCAGGATCATCCATCTCACCATCTCCCACCTTCATATCTTGTCCAACTATAAGGTTTGTAGGTGCAGTAACTCCGTGGAGTGTCCCCTCCTGTGGTTAACGATGACCACTTTCATAATACCTCTTGAAGGATCTGTCTGAAGTCATTTTATAGTAAACTTTTAAAATATGTATAAGTAGAAGGAGTGCACTCTAAAACAATAAAAAGTATAGGATAGTAAATACATAAACTAGTAAATTATTATTCTAAATATCATGCGCGCTTACATAATTGTATGTGCTACACTTTTATGCAGTTGGCAGCACCATAAGTTGGCAAGGAGTGTGTTTATACCAGCATCACCACAAACGCATGAGTAAATGCATTGTGCTATGATGTTATAATAGCTGGGACATCATTACATGATAGGAACTTTTTAGCTCCACTGTCATTTTGTGGGACCTCTGTCCTATACACAGGCCATTGTTGACCAAAACGTCATTTTCAGTGCGTGACAGTAACTGAGATTCCTCTCACTCTCCAGATGGCTAGCAGCACCAAAGGGATTCAAGCTTCTACACAAAGGAGATTGTTCCTTTTCCAGCTTCATAGTCCTAGTAGTTGGTAGGATGCATTGAGGACAAGCAAGGGTTATCCAAGGACTGTTTCTTAAATGGAACAATAGCCACTGCTGCAAAAAAGTAAAAGAAAGACCAACTTTTGGGTCCTCATTCCAGGAGTCACATATCTGTGGTCCACTGATCCCTGGATAGGCTTCAGGAGGTCCATGAACCTGGTGAAAATATAAGCAAAAAGTTGTTTGTGTATATATTTTGGGGTTGAGCCAGAAAATGCACGGCTTTCTGAAGAAAAGATCAAAGGGTTCAATGACCTAAAAGAGTAAAAACCAGTTGCACTAGACCATACTATCTTTGGAGTGGCCTGAAAAATTAGTGACATTATCATGACTGTCATTGTCTCACTTTTTCTTTCCTTCAGGAGAATTGAAGAACTGAATCAGAGCCTGGCTGCCCAGGAGAGGCTTGTGGAGCAGCTGTCCCGAGAGAAATCCCTGCTGCCCATGAGCATGGAGATGCTGGTGAGCTCAGGGACACAGGTGAGCACAGAGACGCAGGTGAGCTCTGGGCCTGCAAATCCGCACTCTTGCCTCCTGCATTCATGGGCCCTACTTTTTCTAAAAAATGAGATAGAGTCTCTGTTTCCCTGGCTAGAATGCACTGCCATCTCACAGCACACTGCAACCTGCTCCCTACTTTTTAATATCCAAGTGTTTTGGTCATATACTGCTGTGTAAGAGATATTACAAACAGAGTATTCTAAAACAATATGTATTTGTTAATCTCAAAGTTTCTGTGGCCTGTCATGGCTTAACTGGGTTCTCTGCTTAGGGTTTCAAGAGTCAGAAATCAAGATACGAACTGGGCTATTTTCTTATCTGGAGGTGTACCCAGGAAAGAATCTACCACTGAGCACCCTCAGCTTCCTGGAAGAATTCATTTGTGTGGACATAGAAGTCAGGGCAGCTACCTCTTCAGCAGCAGAAGGAAAGAGTTGTTTCTCTGACTACCCTCTTTTAAGAGCTCACCTGATTAGGTCAGGCCCTCCAGCATAGTGGCCCTTTTGACTAATTTAAAATTAAGTGCCTTAATTACATTTGCAAAATTGCTTCACTTTTCCATATTACCTAGCATGAGTGTGCAGTGACATTCCTTCACCATGGCCATACTCTTTCAGTCAGCACAAGTTACAGGTTCTGCCTATCCTCAAGGGGCAAGGATTACATAAAGGTGCGGATACCAGGGGTCATCTTAGAACTTTATCAACCACCTCAACTGATGTTGAACTATGTATAACATATATTGTGGTTTTAATACTGAAGAGAGTATTGTTTTTCACTGTGGCGAAAATAATTGCATTGATTTTTATATAGAGTAGCGCCTCTGTCAGCTGACCACTCAAAGAACTGTAACAAACTGGTGTAGGGATCACGGCAAAACTCGCCCTTTTCCCTTGGTTGGTTCACTGAAAGATCAATTGACAACTATAGCAGATTAATAAGAGACAGTGTTATTTCCAAATACCATGTGCATGGGGGGAACCACAAGAATGATTACCCAGTGTCTCAGTGATGGTCAGAGACCTTTATAGATGCCTTTTTAGAAAGGAGGGGGGAGAATGTGGAGTGTGGGTCCAGCAAGTGTTTTCTAAGGAAAACAAATAGACTTGTAAATGGATTGACTTGTAAATTAACCTGAGAGATAGGTATTGTGTTTTAACTGATTTGGGGCCAGGAGTGCTGGCATTCAAGGGGAGGAAAGGAAGTCAGTTGCCCCCTTAAATCTCCTGATCTAGTCAGTCTAGTTCTATGCAGACAGAAGGAAAGCCCTTTCCAATGCTTTCTGATTGTGAATGGCCTTTAATTCAAAATATTCTTTTTGTTCAGTAGTCATATTTTGGAGTAAAATTTCCTCAGCTCCTTCACTAGTTAACATACAGAGGTGGTCAGCATAAGGAACTGGGCCTGCTGTACTGATATGTGCATGTGGTGCATGTCCAGTCTATGAAAATTAGGTCAACTGAGGGAGGTGGTTAATGTTGGGAAGGGGTCAACTATGGAGGTTCAACTGTATTCATTGCTCTTAGAAGTCACCTCAGAGGGAACTCCCCTCCTCCACTGACTTTTGATTTACTAAAAATATACTTTCTAAATGAACCCTAGAATATATCTTTGCTCAAGCAACAAAAACAAGTACCAGGGCGGCGCCTGTGGCTCAGTCGGCAAGGCGCCGGCCCCATATACCGAGGGTGGCGGGTTCAAACCCGGCCCCGGCCAAACTGCAACCAAAAAATAGCCGGGCGTTGTGGCGGGTGCCTGTAGTCCCAGCTACTCGGGAGGCTGAGGCAAGAGAATCGCTTAAGCCCTGGAGTTGGAGGTTGCTGTGAGCTGTGTGAGGCCACGGCACTCTACCGAGGGCCATAAAGTGAGAC
Source organism: Nycticebus coucang (assembly GCF_027406575.1). Classification (NCBI taxonomy): domain Eukaryota; kingdom Metazoa; phylum Chordata; class Mammalia; order Primates; family Lorisidae; genus Nycticebus; species Nycticebus coucang. The sequence continues at coordinate 50,758,653 of NC_069784.1, read as the reverse complement.
TCTGTCTCTACAAAAAAAAAAAAAAAAAAAAAACAAGTACCAGGTATTCCTACATTCCTATGGTAGCCTTAGACTAATGATAAAATGTGTGATTTACTTTATTGGTTCACATCTACAAGGACAGGGTCAGGATAAAGAGTGATGGTGAGAATTAGTTTAAACCAGTGCTTCCAACCTTTCCATTTTGTGGCAAATATAGGAAATGGCAATTTTCGTAAGGTATAGAGGTAAATGGATGAGGCTTCTCACTTGGAGGTAATCGGTTTGGGTACATAGGCCACAACAAGAAAGTAAGACATCACTATCTTGGTCACATTTATAAACCTCTTAGACAGTGGCTCAATTTTGGTTGGAAAGCTCTAGTTAACTCAAAATATGGTATGTGTACATTTAATTTTAAAGCTTTGAATACAAATCAAAGTTCATGGGCATTCTGTAATGTACATGTTGAAATATATGGCAACTTTCTTAAGGAACTCTTAAAAATATTTTATAACACATCTTAATTGGAAAAAGCTTGACTGAATAAGATTTCTATCCTGTAACTGAGTAACTACAGAAATGTCACTTCTCAGCTTCCACATGTGTACAGTGGGAAGATTAGCCCAAATAATCTCTAAAGCCTCCTGTAATGCTAACATTCTGTTATAATCATTCCAGCATAATTGGAGAATATGTAGTACCCAAGGTGAACATTTTTTTTAATTATTTGGGTTCATTGAGGGTACAAAAAATTAGGTTACACTGATTGCATTTGTTAGATAAAGTCCCTCTTATAAATGTGTCCTGCCTCCCAAGAGATGTGTTGTACACTGTGACCCTCCAGGCCTCTCCCCACTTGCTCAGTCCCCTAACCCCATTGTTTTAGCTCTTCTACTGCCTTGATGTTAGAATTGAGTACACAGGATTCTTGCTCTCCATTCTTGTGATGCTTTACTAAGAAGAATGTATTCCGCCTCCATCCAGGTTAATACAAAAGATGTAAAGTCTCCATCTTTTTTAGTGGCTGAGTAGTATTCCATGGTGTACATATACCACAGCTTGTCAATCCATTCCTGGGTTGGTGGGCATTTAGGCTGTTTCTACATTTTGGTGAGTGTAAATTGACCTGCAATAAATAGTCTAGTGCAAATGTCCTTATGATAAAAGGATTTTTTTCTTCTGGGTAGATGCTTAGTAATGGGATTGCAGGGTCAAATGGGAGGTATAATTTGAGCTCTTTGAGGATTCTCCATACTTCCTTCCAGAAGGGTTGTATTAGTTTGCAGTCCCACCAGCAGTGTAACAGTGTTCCCTTTTCTCCACATCCACACCAGCACCTGCAGCTTTGAAACTTTGTGATATGGGCCATTCTCACTGGGGTTAGGTGATATCTCAGGGTGGTTTTGATTTGTATTTCTCTGATGATTAGGGATGATAAGCATTTTTTCATGTTTGTTATTCATCTGTTTTCTTTAGAAAAGGTTCTATTCATCTCTCTTGCCCAGTGATATATGGGATTGTTAGGTTTTTTTTGTTGTTGATTAATTTGAGTTCTCCATAAATCCTAGTTATCAAGTTTTTGTCTGACTCATAATATGCAAATATATTTTCCCATTCTGAAGCTTGTTTGTTGGCTTTGGTTGTTGTTTCCTTAGCTGTACAGAAGCTTTTCAGTTTAATTAAGTCCCATTTATTTATTTTTGTTGTTGTTGCAATTGCCATGAAAATCTTACACATTCAATGCAATCCCCATTAAAATATCATCAACATACTTCCAAGATTTGTAAAAAATAATTCTTCATTTTGTATGGAACTAGAAGGAACTCCGTATAGCCAAGGCAATTCTTAGTAATAAAAACAAAGCTGGGGGTATCACCCTACCAGACTTTTGGGTATACTATAAGGCCATAGTGATCAAAGCAGTATATTGGCACAAAAATAGAGACATTGACATTTGGAACCAAATAGAAAACCATGAGATGAAACTAACATCTTACAGCCCCCTGATCTTTGATAAACCAAACAAGAACATACACTGGGGAAAAGAATCCCTATTCAATAAATGGTGTTGGGAAAACTGGACAACCAAATGTAAAAGACTGAAATTGGACTCACACCTCTCGCTATTTACAAAAATTAACTCAAGATGGATAAAAGATTTAAACCTAAGGCATGAAACAATCAAAATCCTTGAAGAAAATGTAGAGAAAACACTTGAAGATATGCCCTGGGAAAATATTTTACCAAGGTGAATGTTTTGAAAGAAATACTCATTTATAAATTCTGAAGTAAAATCACTTTCATTGATCTAGTTTTATATTTACAGACATATAAACACTATATATATATATATTTTTTTTCATTATCATCTTTGGTAAACACTGAAATGGATATATGTAGTTCAGTATTTGCAGTGCTAATGAGGGGAATTGGTTTGGTATCAGTTTTCAGAACAGACTTAAAAGAAAGACTAATTTCTCCATTATTGATATTCTATTCAAAAGGAATGTTCAGAACAAGTATAAGTACAACATCCAGAAGATAATAATATTGCCCATTGATCAGAAGAAATGTATCAAGTCATATAAATTATACTAAATTGATATGCTTTTTTAATGTTGCCTGGTATCTATAAAAATTTATTGTTACTGTTATTATCCAACACTTTGTACATTTAGTGATCTGATCTATTGTGCTGTTAATTCTGTAAAACCGTGTTTCCCCACTTTTTTAGCAGGCCCAGGCCGGGTTCGAACCTGCAGCCTGGGTGTATATGGCTGGCACCTTAAACACTGAGCTATGGGTATTGAGCCGTCCCCACTTCTTTTCATGGGAAATGATTTTACATCTATAATATTCTGAAATAAGCGACCAAGGATGCTTAGGGTTGGAAACGTTTGCCCATGGCCACCTCAAGACCCATCCAGCACCCTAACAGCTGAGGGGCTCAGCATCTGTGCACAGTGCCGAGCCATTTTGATGAGAATCCCCAAGTTAGAAAGCTGTGGTTCAGGGGGCTCTGATAACAGATCCTCTCAGATGTGGAAGACAGAAGGCTTCCCATGGCACATTTCCTAATTTCTCTCTTTTGGTCTGTGGCCTATTGAAAAAAAATCCTATGTACACAGGATTATTTCATATTATATTTCTAAAATAGTCCCAAGTGGCAATCTTCTAGCAAGCATCCAGATGACCCTGTGAAAACTTCCTTCTGCCTACATGTGTTCAGATTCCAAAGGAAAGGATAGGGTTTTGGTCACTCTGCTTCTGTTTTATACTCTGTGGCCTACATAGAAACAGTGAGTGACTTCTATAATAGCCGCGAGCTTTTAGCCATACTTAAGTGGTTCAGATTGATTTATGGATGGATAGTCAAGTTCAAGTTCAGAGAAAGAATCTTAATTCTTCCATAACTGATTCTAGTTACAAAGTTTCCCCGGATTTTAATTAGGGAAGCAGAATGGTATAAAAAATGAGCTTAGGTTTTGGAATCTGAATTCCAGCAATAACACTTTTAGATTTATAGCCTTAGGCAAGTTACATAACTCCCTCAAATAGTTTCCTCTTCTGTAAAATACAGCTAAAAATACCTAATGTTCAGTTATTTGTAAGGATTAGAAATAATATATATGAAGTTCTTAGCATATGTCTCAAAACATGGCAACTACTATCATTACCCATATTAGCAATCTGAAAGAGAGCAACTATTCTTTTTTTTTTTATTGTTGGGGATTCATTGAGGGTACAATAAGCCAGGTTACACTGATTGCAATTGTTAGGCAAAGTCCCTCTTGCAATCATGTCTTGCCTCTATAATAGCAGATATAAAGACACAGTCTGTGAGTTAGGTATTGATGAGTCAGACTTCATCCACATTGTAGCCATCTTTGTCTTTTTTTGAGACAGAGTCTTGTTCCATCGCCCTCGGTTGAGTGCTGTGGTGTCACAGCTCATAACCTAAGCTCTTGGGCTTAGGTGATTCTCTTGCCTCAGTCTCCCCAGTAGCTGGGACTACAGGTGCCCACCACAAGGCCGGCTATTTTTTTGTTGCAGTTTGGCTGGGGCCGGGTTTGAACCTGCCACCCTGGTATATGGGGGCAGCGCCCTACTTACTGAGCCACAGGCACCGCCCAGACATCTTTTGTCTTGTCTTGTACAAGACAAAAGACAAAATTAGTAAGTACATCAGTTACTTTGTTAGTGATATTAATGGTCACAGTTCTCTCTCTTGCACATAGAAAAACTGTGTAATAGACAAAGATGGAACTCAAAGTCGCCAGTTTGTGTGCTGCTCTCCAGGAGAAGGAAGAATGCAAAGGATTGTGAACAGCTCAGGGAAAACTGGCAAAAATGATTATTATATCTTATTTTAATCTCTTAGTCGAGGAGAAATACTGAAGCACTTTCTATAATATCTTGGGAATACTTAGTTATACTCAAATGGTTCAAATTATCATACTATAAAACCTGGAAGGGAACTCACAAGATTTCTTAATACATACCCAAGGAGAATTTAAAATACTTATCAGTGAATATTCCAGAATTTTTCTGTAATAATAACAGTGCTGGATGCTGATCTAAATACTTTATATATTAACTCAAATTAATTGAATCCTTCAAACAACTGTGTGACATAGGTATATAAGAGACATAAAAAGAAAGTAATTTATAATAAAATAATGTTCATTTTAATAGGTAAATACTCAGACACAACTATATGAAAATGCACAAAGAAATAGTTAGGCCCTTGTACCCCTACAGAAAATCACTGTGAATGCCACTCCTTCAAACGCAGTGTGACATAGGCATGTTAGGTTGACATTTCAAAAACAGCAAGTGACAGTGCCACTTAGTAATGAGCTGGAGGCAATGCCCACCTGAATAACTCATGGTAAATCTCCAAATAAAATCCAATATTCCCTTAATCTACCTGGTAAATTAATTCATGGAAAAATGTAGTGTTTGTTAACCTTGTGTTCATATATACAGCAGAATTAAGTTCTAGGTTCACATAATTATAAGCAGTTTTATTACTTGTGTCACTTTTGGAACACTCAAAAGTCATTTGGAATTTGGGATAATGCTTTGTACTATACATTGCAAGTTACGTAGCATCCTTTACCCCACATATCACTGTCACAACCATAAAAACAAGAAACACCCCTACAAGTATCCAAAATGGACACTAGGAGATGGTGAGGACCATTAGTCTAGGGGTCCCTTGCCTTCAAAGGGCTTATAGCCGAAAGAAAGACTGGCATATAAATAAAGTACTAGGATAGAGTGTGATAAATGAGGAGACAGAAATATGAGCATAGTGTTAAAGGAACATACGGATGAGAGGGACTGACTCCAGAAAGGGACTCACCTGGAAGTTACCCTAATGCTGGAGCCTTACTGCATGGAATACATACACCAAGCAGAAAACAGGAGGTCAATCTAGATACATGAACAATCTAAACAGCGGTGTGGAACTTAGTTAAGGAATTGTGAATAATTGAAAAGTATTGGAGAATGATAAAATATATAGCTGAGATGTCCCATAAATGTTAAGCTGAAGACTTCATGTTGTAGGTACCAGAAAATCAAAAAGAAAAATTAGGCAAGGGGAATAAAAGTATATGATTTGCAGTTTAGAAGGGCAATGCTGGTGGTTTAGACTGAGGATTGCTTGAAGAGCAGATACTCAATGTTACCTCTTGAGAGTGCAAACCATGGCTTGACATAGCTGTTAATGCTTCATCAAGTCCATTCTGTGATTTACATGGAGTAAAGAATATTTTAAAATCAATTAGAAAGCACTCTGTCTCTCCCCTTTGTGAGGGTAACATACGATGAGCCTTGCTCTGTGACACCTAAAGCCTATGCCTTGTCTACTGTAATAGAGTCCTACAGTAGATATCTAAACCTTTGTCTGCCATGCCAACTCTCATCACAGGAGCCCCCATCAATGTGCAAGGCAAAAAAGTTCAATTTCTAAGCTCTGGGCCTCATCACCAGCAAAGCCATCCTTGAATCCCTTGCTGCTGCTGATGCCAGAGGAAGAAGACTGAGTTCTGATGACGCATTCACTCCCTCTTCTCCCTCCTCCCCCCACAGTTGAGCGACTCACATTCACTGGGCCTTAGAAGGAAGGAGAGCTTTTAGGTCTTGTACTTTCAGGTTTGAATTGTCCAAATGAAAAATATTCATTTACCTTTCCTTCTATAGATAAGTATTTCTCATGTGATCTCAGTATGAAATTCTTGCCTAGGCTCTAATCTCTGGGTATAGGAATTTTCACATCAGAGGCTTCATTCCTTTAAGACAACACACTTTCAGTAAAGATTATTTTATTTAATTGATTTTATTATCCTTCTGTTTTCCTTTTCATTCTATAAAAACATTCTTCCATATCCATTTCAGTGGATGTATATTTGAACAATTCTTATGAACTCCTATTATGTAATTGACTTCATATAACAACCAAGTGCCATACACCTGACGTGCCCCTGACATCACTGCACATTTCTCTCTTGATATCCATTCAAATCCTTCTTGATATCCATTCAAATCAATATCATGTTTTGACCTGATGACATAGGAGCTTTTTGATGCTGTAACTCACACCTTGTCCACGTCTTTTTTAGTAGGAAGTCAGTAAATGTATGACGTTCACATAATTGCAGAGAAAGGCAATTGTTTCAGTTACTGATGTTATTTTCTTCTACAGATCGATGGAAGCTTCATCTCAAAGAAGTTTTTAAATTAAACCAGACATGAAGGGTATAAAGGCAGAAGAAATGATATATTTGCAAAGGGAAGTCTGAAGGAATTCTTGTTTTATTCTTTTCTCTGCATTTTTTTCCTCTAGTATAAGATGAACAGAACAGAATGAATTAACATGAAATCTCACTGTGGTTGGGTTAAAAAAAATGAAACAGTATAACAGAATTAGGGAGAGACACACATTAAGAAGGACCTCCCCATTCACACAAATCAGCAGACACTCAAGCCCTTCCTTTAAGCCTTGTTTGGAAACTAATGGAAATAGCACTGCAGGCACTGAGGCACATTTCCTAAAATAGCAAACATTCCTGCGTTACCATGGAGAGATCTGACTTGAAGGTTAGACAAGAATGTGTTCTAAATGCTCAAGGCACAGACTGAAACCCTTGCAGGGATTAGTAGCTCAGGCAGCTCTAGACAACTTCTTATAAGGAAATTTTTTTAGAGCAGTTTTTCAGTATCCCTTCTTAAACTCAACAGTGTTGAAGCTGGAGACTCATTTAACATTACTATTCCAGACAGCTTTCATTAGAACATGTCTCAGAAGCAGGTATTATGGGCTAAAGCAATCATAGTTCTTTTCTTTTTGAGCAGCAAAGGAGGTAGAAAACAAGCAGCTTCTTCACTTTATCAAAAATATTTATTGAGCATTTATAATGTGCAAAGCACTGTGAGGTGAAGGAAAAACACAAAGATGTATAAGGTTTAGAGATTACAACCTAAGAAAGTCACTGAAGAAAAAGGCCATAGAGAAAGGAAAAATCATTGTGGGCTGGAGTGGGCAGCAAAGATTTTGGTCTGTAAGGAATAAGTTGGATTTTGATAAGATGAAGAAGAAAAGGCATCAGTTCAGTGGTTCAGTCAGTGTTCATTTACTTAGATCTAGAAAGATACTGTTCCAAATACGTCAGAAGTACTGTCTTAGTCCCTTCAGGCTGCTATCACAAAATACCCTAGACTGCGTGACTTGTAAAGCATAGAAACTTATTTCTCACAGTTCTGGAGGCTGCCAAGTCCAAGATCAAAGTGCTGTTAAGTTTTGGTCTCTGGTGAGGACCCACTTTCTGGTTCATAGACTTTGTGCTGTGTCCTCACATGGTACAAGGGCTTGCTAGCTCACAGGTCTCTTGCTATAGAGGCATTAATCCCTCTCAAACCCACCTCTTCCTAATACCAGCACCTTGGGACTTAGGATTTCAACATGCCAATTTGGAGGGGATACAAACATGCAGACCAAGAGCAGATACCAAGATGAAAAATGTATGGTGTATGGTTCTGTTCCTTAAGTAGCTCACTTCTTTTGATGGGATTCATAAAGAAAGCTTAAATAATATTCTAGAAGGTTGGATAGGATTTTAACAGGTGTAAATTTAGTGGTAGAAGAGGATATTCCACACATATGAGGTAGAGATGGGGAACATCAAGGTGAAGAAGCAGAAGAAACAGAATGAATAGGTGTGTGTATGTGTGTGTTTGTTTATGGTGAGTTTAGGGTAGAAAAACAGTGAAGCCAAATTCAGAGAGCCTTAAGAGGCAGGTTAAAAAGTTTATGAATAATAGGTAAGTCAATCAGTTTCCGTTTCTGTATGGGAGAGTGATAGCTGAACTCTGTTTTAGAAAGATTAAGCTGGAAAGAGGATAGATGTAATAAACAGTTCATTCATTCTGTCACCAAGTCCAGCATTTTTTGAGTTCCTACCATGGCTAGGAATGGTAGTGATAGGTGCTGGAGAAATAGTAAGAATAAGAAAGGCAGGGGCTTTCCCCTCCAGGGAGCTTACATTCTAATGAGGGAGACATAAATAACAAAGTAATCAAACAAATATATAATTTCAAATTGTGATAAATATATTGAAGAGAATAAATAGCTGGGATTGGCGAACTTTTCTTATATTGGGCCAGACAGTAAATATGGTAGGCTTTGCAGGTCATAAAGTTTCTGCTATTGTAGCCAAAAAACAGCCATACCATCTTCTAATAAAACATCATTTACAAAAATAGGTGGGAGCTGGATTTGGCCCATAGTCTACAGTTTGCTGACTTCTTTATTAGGATGTTTGGAGGAGAGGAAGGAACTACAGACAGGAGGTGGCAATTAAGAGTTTAGTCTTTCCTATGGTAACTTTGAGATTTCTGTGACACATACATATGCAGACATCAAATAGGTAGCTGGCTATTTGAGTGTTGGACTCAGAGGAGAATTCTGAGATAAAGATGTAAACTAGGCTCGATGTGGTGGCTCATGCCTGTAATCCCAGCACTCTGGGAGGCCAAGGCAGGTGGATTGCTTGAGGTCAGGAGTTTGAGACCAGCCTGAGTCAGAATGAGACTTTGTCTCTCCTAAAAATAGAAAAATTAGTGGGAGGTTGTGGCGGGCACCTGAAGTCCCTGTTGCTTGGGAGGCTGAGGCAAGAGGATCATTTGAGCTTTGAAGTTGCTGTAAGCTATGATGCCATGGCACTCTATCCAGGGCACAGAATGTGACTGTCTCTAAAAAAAACAAACAAACGAATAAACAAACAAAAAGATGTAAACTGGAAGCCACTGGTATAAAGATGAGAAAGGATGAGATGACATTGAAAGACAATAAAAGGGTGGAAAGGTCTAGGAATGAACACCACAAGAAGGTTTATAGTGGGTGTGATTCTTTGTTCATAAATTTGAATTGTATAAGAAATATCATACTACTTTCTTTAAATAAATTTATAGTCCTTTTCTTAATCAGACTAATAGGAAATTCAGTTTCATACATTTGGTATTTTGTCCTCTCCCTATTGCTCTCAGTTAAGTAAAGGTTAAAGGTCCCTAGGTTATACCAGGTACCAAAGCCCCAAGGAGACTACTCTGTTTATTGGTCTACCGCTAATGCACCCCTGCCTTAGTAAGCATGGTTTGGCCAACCTTAACAGCATGCTGTATTGGAATCTTGTGGAGCCAGAACCCCTTGACCCAAAGTCCAATTTCTCCAAGTCATCTTACTGCCTGCCCTTCTGGGATCCTGCTGCTTTTCTAGGGCACTAATTTGGAACAGCGTTCTTGTTACTGTTTGACCACTAATCTCTTGCCAATGTGTGTGAGATCCCACCTTCTCGTTGTCTTCAAAGACATTTCTCTCCCTCTGCTTCCCCTATAGGACACCTCACTCAATTTTCTCAATGGGCTTAGAATTTCATAAAAAGTCTAGAAATGCATTTGACTTCAAGCAGCCTCTGCTGTTTGCTCTGCAAAAATTACTGAGTCACAGGAATGTTAAGAGCCTAACCATCAAATTACTAAAAAGAGAGGCAGGGATATACAAGTAACAAAACAAATCTATATACAGGAGTTTACTGTTACCACTTGGCTAGGGAAGAAGTATGAGAGGAAGCTGGAAGGGAAGTTAGGATCTTTTTGTATAGATAATGAAATGCCAGGCTAGGTTTGTTCAGAAAAAAAGACTGGAAAAAACTTAGCATTTGGTTCGAAAGGGAAAGATTCTGAGGAGTTAATGGTATCTCATAGTGGACAATGACGGATTGTTACTATAAATGTTCTGGAAATAATATGCAGGATCATTAGAGGCATAAGCTTCTAAAGCTGCGTGTGTCCTTAGGCAAGGTCTGTCCAGAAAGTATCAAGCCATGTAATATGAAATATAGGGACATTTACCGAGGAAGATACAAGAAAACACTGTACCTTGAAAAATGATGCATCAGTCCCCTTCCAAGTAGGTACCTCGGGACCTCACACCATTCTCCCAATGTCTCTTCCACTGTTCAAAACTCTGCAAAGTCCTTAGTTGCAATGGCCATCAGCTACTTCACCGTATTTTCCTGAATCTCATAGGAGGTCTGAAGTCTATGCCCTTTTGAAGGTGATTTTAGTTTTGGGAAAAGCCAGAAGTCACAGGGTGCCAAATCTGGGCTGTAGGGGGGCTGAGTCACCTGGGTGATTTGATGTTTGGGGCTGAGTCACCAGGGGGATTCGATGTTTCACCAAAAACCTCTACACAAGACATGATGCTTGGGTGGGCACTCTGTCAGAAGAAGCTGCCAGTCACCAGTTACCCACAGCTGAGGCCTCTGTCCGCGCATGGCATCTCTCAGCCCACAAAGACCACTGAGAAGGTGCTTCTTATCAGTTGTTTGGCCTGGAGGAGCTTACTCATGATGTACACCTTCCCAATCAACAACCACGGTTAACATGGTGTTGATCTCACTGTGACTTTGCTGCGGCTTCCTTGGGCGTGGGGAACATTGGAACGTGTTCCAGGTGACGTCCATTGGAAATGACTGGGCCTTCATTTCTGGATCACAGCCAGAGACCTATGATTCATCTCCAGTGATGACCTTCTTGAAGAAATCTGGTTCATGAGCAGCGATTGGAAGCAAGTGGTTAGCAAATTCAGCAGTGTTCTTTCTGCTCTGGAAGCCGCGGAACCGATTGCCACGACATGTTTCATGCCTAGACCCTGCCTCAGAATCTCCCACACAGCAGTTTTTGGGATCCCCAGATGAGCTGCTCGTTCTCGCACTGTCAGGCGCGGACCTTTGCTGACTGCAGCCAGCGCACGCCCAGCATTCTCAGGTGCTCTGCTTGTTGCGGGCCTTCGAGAACGTGGGTCACTTTCAACAGTTTCTGGGCCATCTTTGAAGCGTCTGTGCCACACTTGTATTTGCGCCCCACTCATTGCGTTGGCCCCGAAAGCCTTCTGAATCATCCGGATAGTTTCCGCAGAGGAAATGTTCAAGCTTAAAGCAAAATTTGATGCAGATTCGTTGCTCTACTCGCTCAGGCATTTTTTTTTTTTTTTTTATTGTTGGGGATTCATTGAGGGTACAATAAGCCAGTTACACTGATTGCAATTGTTAGGTAAAGTCCCTCTTGCAATCATGTCTTGCCCCCATAAAGTGTGACACACACCAAGGCCCCACCCTCCTCCCCCATCCCTCTTTCTGCTTCCCCCCCCCCATAACCCTAATTGTCATTAATTGTCCTCATATCAAAATTCAGTACATAGGATTCATGCTTCTCCATTCTTGTGATGCTTTACTAAGAATAATGTCTTCCACTTCCATCCAGGTTAATACGAAGGATGTAAAGTCTCCATTTTTTTTAATGGCTGAATAGTATTCCATGGTATACATATACCACAGCTTGTTAATCCATTCCTGGGTTGGTGGGCATTTAGGCTGTTTCCACATTTTGGTGATTGTAAATTGAGCTGCAATAAACAGTCTAGTACAAGTGTCCTTATGATAAAAGTATTTCTTTCCTTCTAGGTAGATGCCCAGTAATGGGATTGCAGGATCAAATGGGAGGTCTAGCTTGAGTGCTTTGAGGTTTCTCCATACTTCCTTCCAGAAAGGTTGTACTAGTTTGCAGTCCCACCAGCAGTGTAAAAGTGTTCCCTTCTCTCCACATCCACGCCAGCATCTGCAGCTTTGAGATTTTGTGATGTGGGCCATTCTCACTGGGGTTAGATGATATCTCAGGGTTGTTTTGATTTGCATTTCTCTAATATATAGAGATGATGAACATTTTTTCATGTGTTTGTTAGCCATTCGTCTGTCGTCTTTAGAGAAAGTTCTATTCATGTCTCTTGCCCATTGATATATGGGATTGTTGGCTTTTTTCATGTGGATTAATTTGAGTTCTCTATAGATCCTGGTTATCAAGCTTTTGTCTGATTGAAAATATGCAAATATCCTTTCCCATTGTGTAGGTTGTCTCTTTGCTTTGGTTATTGTGTCCTTAGCTGTACAGAAGCTTTTCAGTTTAATGAAGTCCCATTTGTTTATTTTTGTTGTTGTTGCAATTTCCATGGCAGTCTTCTTCATGAAGTCTTCCCCCAGGCCAATATCTTCCAGTGTTTTTCCTATGCTTTCTTTGAGGATTTTTATTGTTTCATGCCTTAAATTTAAGTCCTTTATCCATCTTGAATCAATTTTGTGAGTGGGGAAAGGTGTGGGTCCAGTTTCAGTCTTTTACATGTAGACATCCAGTTCTCCCAACACCATTTATTGAATAGGCAGTCTTTCCCCCAAGGTAAGTTCTTGTTTGGTTTATCAAAGATTAGGTGGTTGTAAGATGTTAGTTTCATTTCTTGGTGTTCAATTCGATTCCAAGTGTCTATGTCTCTGTTTTTGTGCCAGTACCATGCTGTCTTGACCACTATGGCTTTGTAGTACAGACTAAAATCTGGTATGCTGATGCCCCCAGCTTTATTTTTGTTACTAAGAACTGCCTTAGCTATACGGGGTTTTTTCCGGTTCCATACAAAACGCAGAATCATTTTTTCCAAATCTTGAAAGTACGATGTAGGTACTTTGATAGGAATGGCATTGAATAGGTAGATTGCTTTGGGAAGTATAGACATTTTAAAAATGTTAATTCTTCCCATCCATGAGCATGGTATGTTCTTCCATTTGTTAATATCCTCTGCTATTTCCTTTCTGAGGATTTCATAGTTTTCTTTATAGAGGTCCTTCACCTCCTTTGTTAGGTATATTCCTAGGTATTTCATTTTCTTTGAAACTATGGTGAAGGGAGTTGTGTCCTTAATTAGCTTCTCATCTTGACTGTTATTGGTGTATACAAAGGCTACTGACTTGTGGACATTGATTTTATATCCTGAAACATTACTGTATTTTTTGATGACTTCTAGGAGTCTTGTGGTTGAGTCTTTGGGGTTCTCTAAGTATAAGATCATGTCGTCAGCAAAGAGGGAGAGTTTGACCTCCTCTGCTCCCATTTGAATTCCCTTTATTTCCTTGTCTTGCCTAATTGTATTGGCTAGAACTTCCAGCACTATGTTGAATAGTAAAGGTGACAGAGGACAACCTTGTCTGGTTCCAGTTCTAAGAGGAAAAGCTTTCAGTTTTACTCCATGCAGTAAAATATTGGCTGTGGGTTTGTCATAGATAGCTTCAATCAGTTTTAGAAATATGCCACCTATGCCTATACTCTTCAGTGTTCTAATTAGAAAAGGATGTTGGATTTTATCAAATGCTTTTTCTGCATCTATTGAGAGGATCATGTGATCTTTATTTTTGCCTCTGTTAATATGGTGGATAACATTTATGGACTTGTGTATGTTAAACCAGCCTTGCATCCCTGGGCTGAAGCCTACTTGATCATGATGAATGACTTTTTTGATGATAAGCTGTAATCTATTGGCTAGGATTTTGTTGAGAATTTTTCCATCTATATTCATGAGTGAGATTGGTCTGAAATTCTCCTTTTTGCTTGGGTCTTTTCCTGGTTTTGGTATCAGGGTGACGTTTGCTTCATAGAATGTGTTGGGGAAGATTCCTTCTTCCTCAGTTTTTTGGAATAATTTCTGCAGTACAGGAATAAGCTCTTCCTTGAAGATTTGATAGAATTCTGGAGTGAAGCCATCTGGACCAGAGGATTTTTTAGTTGGAAGCTTTTTTATTGTTTCTTTGATCTCAGAGCTTGAAATTGGTCTGTTCAGGAGGTCTGTTTCTTCCTGGCTAAGTCTAGGGAGAGGGTGTGTTTCCAAATATTGATCCATTTCCTTCACATTGTCAAATTTCTGGGCATAGAGTTTCTGGTAGTATTCAGAGATGATCTCCTGTATCTCTGTGGGATCAGTTGTTATTTCCCCTTTATCGTTTCTGATTGAGGTTATTAGAGATTTTACTTTTCTATTTCTAGTTAGTCTGGCCAATGGTTTATCTATTTTATTTATTTTTTCAAAAAACCAACTCCTTGTTTCATTAATTTTCTGAATGATTCTTTTGTTTTCAATTTCATTGATCTCTGATTTGATTTTGGATATTTCTTTTCTTCTACTGAGTTTTGGCTTAGATTGTTCTTCTTTTTCCAATTCCATAAGATCTCTTGTGAGATTGTTGATGTGCTCTCTTTCTGTTTTTCGAATGTAGGCATCTAAAGCGATGAATTTTCCTCTCAAAACTGCTTTTGCAGTATCCCACAGGTTTTGGTAGCTTGTGTCTTCATTGTTGTTATGCTCAAGGAAGTAAATGATTTCCTGTTTTATTTCTTCCTGCACCCATCTGTTATTCAACAGAAGATTGTTTAATTTCCATGCCTTTGGGTGGGGTTGGGCATTTTTGTTAGAGTTGAGTTCCACCTTTAGTGCCTTATGGTCTGAGAAGATACAAGGTAAAATTTCAATTCTTTTGATTCTGTTGATATTTGTTTTGTGTCCCAGGATATGATCAATTTTGGAGAATGTTCCATGGGGTGATGAGAAGAATGTATATCCTTTATCTTTGGGGTGGAGTGTTCTATATACGTCTATCAAGCATAGTTGTTCTAGGGTCTCATTTAAATCTCTTACATCTTTGTTTAATTTCTGTTTAGAGGATCTGTCCAGCTCTGTAAGAGGTGTGTTAAAGTCCCCTGTTATGATGGTATTATCAGATATCATATTGCTCAGACTGAGTAAGGTCTGCTTCAAGAATCTGGGAGCATTTAAATTGGGTGCATAAATATTTAGAATTGAAATGTCTTCTTGTTGTATTTTTCCCTTGACCAATATAAAGTGACCATCTTTGTCTTTTTTGACTTTAGTTGCTTTAAATCCACATGTATCTGAAAATAAGTTTGCAACTCCTCTTTTCTTCTGAATTCCATTTGCCTGAAAAATTGTCTTTCAACCCTTGACTTGGAGCTTTAATTTGTCTTTTGAAGCCAGGTGTGTTTCTTGCAGACAGCAAATGGATGGCTTGTGTTTTTTAATCCAGTCAGCCAATCTATGTCTCTTCAGTGGGGAATTCAAGCCATTAACATTTATTGAGATAATTGATAAGTGTGGTAGTATTCTATTCGTCTTATTTGGTGAGAGTCGATTGCTTAGTTTTATCTTTTGCATCAGTGTGGAGGTTAGGTTCTGTCCTTTGATTTCTGAGTTCTTACTTTGCTGCTGATCCATTGTGGTGGTCAGTGTGCAGAACAGGTTGAAGTATTTCCTGTAGAGCTGGTCTTGTTGTGGCAAATTTCCTCAATGTTTGTATATCCGTAAATGATTTGATTGCTCCATCAATTTTGAAGCTTAGCTTAGCAGGGTACAGAATTCTGGGCTGAAAATTGTTCTGTTTAAGTAGATTAAAGGTAGATGACCATTGTCTTCTTGCTTGGAAAGTTTCATTAGAGAAGTCTGCGGTAACTCTGATGGATTTGCCCCTGTAGGTCAACTGGCGCTTACTCCTGGCAGCTTGCAGAATCTTTTCTTTTGTCTTGACTTTGGACAGGCTCATCACGATGTGTCTTGGAGAAGCTCGGTTAGAGTTGAGGCGACCTGGGGTCTGATGTCCCTCTGAAAGCAGTGTGTCAGAATCTTTGGTGATATTTGGGAAATTTTCTTTTATAATATTCTCTAGTATGGCTTCCATTCCTCTGGGGCATTCTTCTTCCCCTTCTGGAATTCCTATAACTCGTATGTTGGAACGCTTCATAAAGTCCCATAATTCTGACAGTGAACGTTCTGCTTTCTCTCTCTTCTTTTCTGCCTCTTTTACTGTCTGAGTTATCTCAAGAACTTTGTCTTCTACCTCTGAAATTCTTTCTTCTGCATGGTCTAACCTGTTGCTGATACTTTCCATTGCATCTTTAAGTTCCTTAATTGACTGTTTCAGTTCCTTCAGCTCTGCTATATCCTTTTTATATTCTTCATATCGTTCATCTCTTATTTGATTCTCTTTTTGGATTTCCTTTTGGTTATTTTCCACTTTATTAGCAGTTTCCTCCATTGTTTCCATCATTTCTTTCATTGTTTTCAACATGTGTATTCTAAATTCCCTTTCTGTCATTCCTAACATTTCTATACTGGTGGAATCATCTGTAGTAGCTACCTCATGGTCCCTTGGTGGGGTTGTTCTAGACTGGTTCTTCATGTTGCCTGGAGTTTTCTGCTGATTCTTCCTCATGAGTGATTTCTTTTATCTGTTTCCTTGCCCTAATTTTCCTTTCACTTCCTCTTGCTCTTTAAGTTCTTGTGCCTGTGGACTAAGGGTTACAGGACCATAAGGGTGAGAAGGTTGAAGAGCAAAAAAAAGGGGATGAAAGAAAGGAGGACCGAGTGATAAGAAAAAAAGAAAGATAGAGAAAGGAGAGGGGGTGGGTATTAGGAATATTGACAAAAAGAAGAGAGGCACAGAAAGAAGGAGACAGGGCAATATAGGTGTACAGTAGGGTACTTTGACACAACCTTAAAAAACCCCACCTTCTGGGGGTGCCCAATTGCGTGGTTCCCTTGAGGTCAGCAGCTCTTTGCTAACCTGACCAGACACAGTACCCCACCTCCACCAAGTAGAGAGGAAAGACAAAAATGCTATAAATCAAACCAAAACAAGCAAACAGAAAACTTTACAGGGATAAAATTGGGTGAAAAACCAAATTATATTGGTAGAAACACTAGCAAAAATGAAGCTGAAGTTATTAAAAAAGGCAGCAATGGGAAATTATAATTAAACTAGGAAAATTGAGAAAGAAAAAGGGATCTGTGTGGAAATGATTGAAATTAAAAAAACAAAAGAACATCAGCAACGTCAAAATAAAGAGACAAAAAAATCAACCAAACAAAAAAAAAAAAAAAAGAAAAAAATACACAACCAAAAACAAAGCAGTTTGTATATGTTATTGAATATTGTCTGGGCAACACGTGGTCTTCTGGGGTATGAGATGTTAGTCACAGTTCTGATACAACTGGAGGCTGCTGATTTCTCAAACCCCAGCAGGTAGACACCCTAAATCTCTCTTCAGCCTACTTAAAAGGCACTTTGAACTTGTAAACTTGCTGAGCAGAAGCTTTCCCAGCTTTCTTGGTGGAATCGCTGCTGAAGTGGCTATCCACTTACCCAGTGTGCCAAAACTGGTCTCACTCTGCCTCTGAGGGTTAGGGCTGCAAGGCGGCTCAGACCCCACCCTTAGGCTACTTGGTTGCTGGGTTACCAGCTCCCACCCGTTTCTAGCTCTGCGACCCTGAGGGCGGAGCTTGCCGGGGCAGATCACTGACAATGGATCCGTGTGACCCACCGCCAAACACTATTAGCTCCGTCTGGCTCAGCGGCTCAGACTGGGGCCCTAGACAACGGCCAAAATTGTTTGCACTCCCGCTCAGGCCTTCCCCAAGGCAGTTCAACTGAGTGCCAAGTCCAAGGACATCAAAACAGTTCACAGGTAAGGCCTTTCTGGTTTGCAGTCTCACTGCTACTGAACTTACAGTTGTGGGCGGGTTTAGACGGATTGAACACACGCGACCACTTGCCGGTTTTCCACTGTTTTAGTCCTCCTCTTCGGGTCCAGACGTCTCTCGCTGACTCCCTTTATCCTCATAGGAGTGATGATAGGCAGTTCCCACCAGCCAGAGATGCCTGGAGTCCTATCTCCCCAGACTCACGGTGCCCAGATGCAAGGAAGCTGTTACTCGGCTGCCATCTTGGTCCGCCTGCAGGTCACAGGGTGACACAGGATGTTGCAGACACCTGAATGGTCCGGTAGTAGCAACGGTTGAACAGCCGCTCAGGCATTTTGAATGCAGTGGCCACACAGGGCGCGCTCACGCAGCAGCGTCCAGTGTCCCAGTGTTCCGGTGACTAGTATGGTGACGTCACTGTCCACGCATGCACATTCCAGTCCGCTCACCCAGCTGCCAGGTTACCTGATGTCCTGCAAACCTTCTCCTTACATTGGCAATGGCTAGGTACTTTCCGGATAGACTTAGGAGTAAGAACCTGAAATGGAAGGAGTAGTGAAAATATGCGGCAAGAGAAACGTGCTAGGTTCAGAAAAAAAAAAGACTGGAAAAAACTTAGCATTTGGCTTGATAGGGAAGGATTCCGAGGAGTTAACGGTATACTCTGATGTCTGCACATTCACCCAGTTGCACTCACTGATGGCAGGAAGTGTTATGCTAGGCCTCATCTTTCCTGACAATTTTTCTCTAGCCTTTGACAATAGTAACCATCCTTGTCATCCTTGAAACTCTTTATCCCCTCTCATCTGTGTTTAGACTGTGGGATGGCTTCACTTAGTGTTCTCAGTCACCTAAATTCAGCAAATCAAAAACTTCATTATCTTTTTGCAAATGAATGCTTCAACTCTCACATTTCTGTTGGCTTATGCCATTTTTCTACTTGTCTTCCAGATCCAAAACCGTCTCTCCATCTTTAACTCTTTGTTTTCTTTCATCCTCTCTGGGTATATGTCATCAGGTCTTGCTCAGTTCTTCAAGGTGATTCTCATATTTACCACTTTGTTTCCATTTCTACACCAGATTTTTATTACCCCACGTGTGAATAATGTCCTTTTAGCAGGTCTTCCATTACAGGTAGACCATCTGAAACTTCTCCCTCAAACTGAAAACCATCTGTTACCTGGTAATCTTCCTAAAATAAAATGTTCACTGTGCTCTTCTCTGTTCAAGTCCATTAATTCCATATTATTTTGTCTTTGGGAAAACATTAATCAAATTCCAGTTGCCAAGACCCTCCACAGCATAGTTTCTGGCTTCTATCAAATAGACATTCTCTGAAAATGAACAATTGTAGAGCATTATAGAGATGAACCTGGTCATTCCAAAATCCCCATCTCCTTTACCTACAGGCTAGCCTAGTTGTGTTTAGCCCAACTTTCACAGCTTTGAGGATGTTATCAATATTTTCTTTTGCTGCAGTCCATACCTTTGCCTCCTCTAACACCCTTCTCTGGTACCATGCCTGCCCCTTCAACTGTATTAGCTCATACTGATCTCAACCTTTCCTGCACTCATGCTGAATTTAAGTCAGTACCATTTAGTTTGCCAATCAGTTGTTCTAATTGTAGCATGCATATTTTTCCCCTTTCAACTAAATATATTTTTCCCCTTTCCCCACTGAAGACAGAGAAAAGACATATTACATTTGCATTCTTGCTCATGGACTGATTTAGCATATACTTTAAAATTTACTTAACAAGCTATGGGTATGTAATGACTTAACTTGAAAGGCTAATGTTTACTGTTAGATGGATTTTGCTGATAACCATATTGCTGCAACCTGTAGACAAACTGGAAATCTCTTGGTTTTAAAACAAGTGTTGAAATGCTGTGTTGTTAATTAATGCAAAGCATGATTGTTTCTGATTGTTTCTGACTTCTCTAAGATTTCTAACCAGCACAGAGAAATCACATACTTGCTTGTGTCTTACCACAAAGCCTACCTACCCTGTTTCCCTGAAAATAAAACATCCTCCGAAAATAAGACCTACTCACAGGAAAGATAAGACGTCCCCTGAAAATAAGACCTAGTGCATCTTTGGGAGCACACCTTAATATAAGACACTGTCTTATTTTCGGGGAAACAGGGTAGCTTTAATTTGACATTCTTGCATTTCCTCATCTGCCTTAGCTTGTTTGCCAGAATCAGTTTTTTTTTTTTTTTTTTTTTTGGCATAGTTTGCAGTAATTTGAATAGGTATTTCCAATGTCATAACTAGGGTAGTGAAACCTAATACAACTGGTCTGAGACATGGAGATTTTCCACTTCTCTGGTTCTCTTGGAAACTCCCTCTCAGCCCTGAATTAGGTCTTAGAAATAGTAAAATCCTGTTGCCACACAGGAGGTACACAAGTGACTATGGTTCTACAAGATACTTCTCAGACTCCAAAATGTAGAGGTCAAAATAGAAATGGTAGAAAAGACCCCTACCACAGTAATACTTAGGAATCTTGTTCCAAACAGGAAGACAATTCTCTCAATTTAACATAGATTTGGTTAAGATATTCTTCATTACTGGGTTTCTCCATTTATCTGCAGAGCTCTGACCTGTTGACTGATACAACTTAGGACAACATTCTCCTTCAGTGGTTTTCAGTATATGTGTTGCCAAAGTGAGCACTCCTTCAATGGTTTTCAAAGCATGGTTACCAGATACCAGCATAAGGGAAACTTGTTAAAAATGCAAATTCTTGGGTCCCACTCCAAACCTACTTACTGAATCAGAAACTCAAGGGGGTAGGTCCCAGCAATTTTTGTTTTAATTGGCCCTCCAAGTGGCTCAGAAAAATGCCAAAGTTTGAAAACTGTTATTTAAATTCAACATATTTTATTGTAGATTAGGAAATGAAGGGCCAGATATAAGTCAGTACCATTTAGTACCATTGACCTAGGACACACAGCTAACAAGTGCTTGTAAATGTTATTTATTAATTCATTTTGAAGGCAAACTGCTGATATATAAAATGAATAATTTGTTTAATCATAACAGCTTATCACAATATGAAACTTGTTCTCAAATTTTCCTTTATTCTGTGCCTTCAATACGTTTTGGAAGTAATCATCCTATAGTAAGTCATCGGAAGCCGTAAGTCTTACCTTAACATGTGCCTTGCTTCAATAATAAATGTGTAGTACTCACTTGTAAACAAAATAACATTTTCCACAGTCATATGAATAGTAACTACAAAGCTTTAAATATGCAATTGGGCCTTTTATAGAATTTCTTCTGGACTATATTTTATATTCCCAATTTTCAAACCCATTCTTATGTTAAAGTGGGGTTACTTACTGCTGGATTAAAAGTTTTGGGGCAATACATATTTTTACTTACCCTTTACTTTTAAAATTGAAATGTATTAATATACATAAAATACACAGATCTAAATGCTCAGTTCAATGAGCTATGACAACTGTATACACCCATGTAACCATCATCCAAAATAAGATACCTTCATCACCCCAGAAAATTTTTGTACCCCTCTGCAATCTATTTGAGAATGAGGATGAGTCTTATTTCTTTTTTTTTTTTTTTCTCACTGAGCCACAGGCGCCACCCGAAGATGGAAAATCTTTTTTTTATTTTATTTTATTTTTTTATTGTTGGGGATTCATTGAGGGTACAATAAGCCAGTTACACTGATTGCAATTGTTAGGTAAAGTCCCTCTTGCAATCATGTCTTGCCCCCATAAAGTGTGACACACACTAAGGCCCCACCCCCCTCCCTCCATCCCTCTTTCTGCTCCCCCCCATAACCTTAATTGTCATTAATTGTCCTCATGTCAATATTGAGTACATAGGATTCATGCTTCTCCATTCTTGTGATGCTTTACTAAGAATAATGTCTTCCACATCCATCCAGGTTAATACGAAGGATGTAAAGTCTCCATTTTTTTTTAATGGCTGAATAGTATTCCATGGTATACGTATACCACTAACCCCAGTGAGAATGGCCCACATCACAAAATCTCAAAACTGCAGATGCTGGCGTGGATGTGGAGAGAAGGGAACACTTTTACACTGCTGGTGGGGCTGCAAACTAGTACAGCCTTTCTGGAAGGAAGTATGGAGAAACCTCAAAGCACTCAACCTAGACCTCCCATTCGATCCTGCGATCCCATTACTGGGCATCTACCCAGAAGGAAAAAAATCCTTTTATCATAAGGACACTTGTACTAGACTGTTTATTGCAGCTCAATTTACAATCGCCAAAATGTGGAAACAGCCTAAATGCTCACCAACCCAGGAATGGAGTCTTATTTCTTACCCTTTGACCAATTCCTGACTTCTATCACTATAGATTTCTTTTTCCTGTTGCTAGACTTCAAATAAATGGAATTGCACATCACAAAGGATGTACTCCTTAAGACTTATTTCATTTAACATGTTTTTGAGATTCATCCATGTTGCATGTATCTGAGTTCATTCTTTTTAACTGCCAGTTAGTACTATATTGTATCAATATACTAAAATGCATTTAACCCATTTATGTCAGAAGTTCAAAGTTTTGAATTTTTTGCATGACTTTTTGACAAACTCCCAGCATGCCACTATCTGCAGTGATGATTAACTCTGCACCTGGTGATAACATGTACCCTTAGGAGGCAGACCACGTGTGAAAAGTCAGACCTCAGTGATGACCTTGCATAGTGGTATATAAATAACTCCTACATCACCATCATTTTAGTAATGGAATATGAGGCCTAACGGGGTTAATTGCACCTTTTTTTAAGTAAATATTCTTTTTTTCTTACCACAAAAGCAATACATACTGTAGAAAATTGTAGAAAACAAATGTGGAAAAAAAATATCCACAATTCCACTCTCCAGACATAACCACTACTAACAACTTAGTATATATTCCCTTTGGACATTACCTGAGCTTTAAAATTTGGAGGCTGTTAGTCAGATGTAAAATTCTATTAAGGAACAGAGAACAATACAAAGTATTATTCAGGGTTTGCTCCTGAAAGGCACTTTGTTTTATTAGGGTTTTCCCAACAGGAAAATGTGGCTTGCATTGATTGTCAAAGGTGAGACCCTGATTAATGTCTTAATTTGCACTTTAGGGATCCTTTAGTCCTTCTGTTCTTTAAGACAATACTGGGTACAAAAGGGTAAAGTCTTGGAAGGCAGTCTGTCCATCAGTCTGGGTGAGTGCAGAAACTCCTTGCCTTTCTACACATTACTATAGATTCCAGATTGTTGCTTAATTTCTCCTGACTTTGAAGTCTACATATCTAGAGGCAAGCAAAAATACTGAAAAACATCAGTTGTGGTATTACTTGGAACTCTATTTTACATTCTTGGTTTTAGGGTCAGAATATGCGTATTAGATGA
Source organism: Nycticebus coucang (assembly GCF_027406575.1). Lineage (NCBI taxonomy): Eukaryota > Metazoa > Chordata > Mammalia > Primates > Lorisidae > Nycticebus > Nycticebus coucang. The sequence goes on along the minus strand of NC_069784.1, from coordinate 50,735,340 downwards.
AATTACATATGCAAAATTCTGTAGCCTACTAAACCCAAAGCTCTAAGGATTGCCCTTCTCTCGTTTACAATGGTGATTAAATAAGAGATCAATACAATCTATGTCTGCAGAGCCCCACAATGTTTTAAAATTACTTTAAAACATTCCATATTCCATTGTTGTATTAAAATAACAATATTATATACTATTAATGACCTAAACACTGTAAAGTGTTTCCCTAAAGTCATCTCATACAATCTGCAATAAGAAATTCGGGGTTTTATTATGAGCTCTCACAGAAGGCATTTAGATGTCTCCTAGGAGTACGGGCTTTGACCGGGTTCAGAAAAACTTAGATGTTGCTGGTCTTACAAAATAGTAAAATTTAGCATGATCTGAAGTGAGAAATATCCTGTTCTGAGGGACTTCAAGTGATTTCTGATTGCTTCTCTAGACTCGTGTCTGCAGGCCTCTCAAGCCAAGAAGATAATTCCTTACTATGCTCAGTGGTACCTGCATTCCACCCAGTCAGGGATCCGGCTTCCCTCCTCTTTGCGTGCATTCCAAGTTCCATACCCAAGATCAAGGGATTGACTTTTACAAGGTACTAAGAGAAGTCAGTGAAACTCCCAGCCCTAATTCTGAAGAGAGGAGCACTCCTCGCCGACACCCTGGGCTCCGCTCCGAGCAGCTCAGTCTTTCGTGCTGGCGTACGTCTACCCTCCCCACCCCTAAAATAAGGACGTAGTTTACCTGTGCCTGAAAAATAATTCGGTGATGGTAATCTATTCTCAGGTGGTTACATTCTTGAAAAAGCCCATTTCTCTTCTATTATCTTCAAAATCTTGGTTACCCAGATGCATTCCCATGGTTTTGCTGGACTCTTTCTCTGCTCTGTGCCGGTCTTGATTTGTTGCAGAGTGCAAGTCACCCAGGGATAAGCCTCCCTCCAACCCCCAACCTCGAGGGAGAAGCACTTAGCCTCTTTTCTGGACAGTCCTACTCTGCAGCAGAAGGGCAGAACCGAGCCTCCGCCCGGTCCGCGGGCTATCACCCTCCCCGACTTCCCAGGGCCTTCTAACCCAGCCCCGGGGAGGGAGGCGGGACGGCCGCAGGCGGGAGGAGGCGGCTGCAGCTGTACCTAGCGGCGCTGCCAGGCTGTTCCATCCAGCGTACGTGGCACTGCCCGAGGACACCGGGGAGGGGAGTCGGCTTTCTCCTCCCCACAAGGAGCCTGGTGACATCCGGGAGGGAGGTGGGAGGATCCTTGAGGGGATTAATGCGCCTTTTAGGTGAGCTCTCAGATGAAAGTGGCCTGGGTGTGCTCAGCGCCCTGCCAGCTCACCACTCCATACCCACTGTGAGCCGAGTCTGCGCCCACCGAGGGAAGCGGTGACTGGATTTGGGGCGAGGGGCCGCACCCGCAGTCCGCATGCGCAGAACCGGCCGCGGGGACTACAGCTCCCAGGGGAGCTTCGCGCAGGTCGCAGGCTCTGGGCCGCGGCGCCATTTTGAAATCTGATCCTCAGCCTCCGAGGTTCTGCGTGGGCTGCGGGCGGGCGCGGGCGCTCCGGGAACCCGGCCTGCCAGCTGGGGAGGGCGTTGAGGACGCGGCGTCTGGCGGGAGACACAGCTGTGGGGGACGTGGTAGGGCCCGAGCGCGGCCTGCGCCGCTGTCGCTCAGCATCCCCTGAGGAGTTTCCATGCCCGCGCGCTGCCTGAGGGGCGGGGCTTGCCGCGCTGGTACCCGGAGCCCGGCGCGCGGTGGTCGAGGTGCGCCCCTGCGAAGCGGGACTTGGTCCGGCTGTGCCAGGCGACCCCAGAGCACCGCTGCGGGAGCCCGGGCGCAGCCAACAGCCAGCGGGTGAGCACCCAGCTGCCGCCGGCGTCCCTGGGAAGTTCGGCACCCGCTAGCAGGGAAGATGAAAGAGATTTGCAGGATCTGTGCCCGGGAGCTGTGTGGAAACCAGCGGCGCTGGATCTTCCACACGGCGTCTAAGCTCAACCTCCAGGTTCTGCTTTCGCACGTCCTGGGCAAGGATGTCTCCCGCGATGGCAAAGCCGAGTTTGCTTGCAGCAAGTGTGCTTTCATGCTTGATCGGATCTATAGGTTCGACACCGTCATTGCCCGGATCGAAGCCCTTTCTATCGAACGCTTGCAGAAGCTGCTGCTGGAGAAAGATCGCCTCAAATTCTGCATCGCCAGTATGTATCGGAAGAACAACGATGACTCTGGCTCGGAGCCCAAGGCCGGGAACGGGACGGTTGACATGTCGGTCTTACCCGATGTGAGGTACTCTGCGCTGCTCCAGGAAGACTTTGCCTATTCAGGCTTTGAGTGCTGGGTAGAAAGTGAGGAGCAGATTCAGGAGCCACACAGCTGCCATGCTGCGGAAGGGTCTGGAAACCGGCCCAGGAGATGCCGTGGTTGTGCAGCTCTGCGGGTTGCTGATTCTGACTATGAAGCCATTTGTAAGGTGCCTAGAAAGGTGGCCCGAAGTATCACCTGTGGCCCTTCTAGCAGGTGGTCTACCAGCATTTGCACTGAAGAACCAGCGTTGTCTGAGGTTGGGCCGCCGGACTTAGCGAGCACGAAGGTACCCCCAGATGGAGAAAGCATGGAGGAAGAGACCCCGGGTTCTTCTGTGGAATCTCTGGACGCAGGTGTCCAGGCTAGTCCTCCACAACAGAAGGATGAGGAGACAGAGAGAAGTGCAAAGGAACTTGGAAAGTGTGACTCTTGTTCAGATGAACAGGCTCCACAGCATTTGTGTAATCACATGCTGGAGCTAGCTCTTAGCATGATTAAAGGTCTTGATTATAAGCCCATCCAGAGCCGCCGAGGGAGCAAACTTCCTATTCCTGTGAAATCCAGCCCACCTGGAGGCAAGCCTGGCCATATCGTGACCCATGGTGTTAGTTCCGGTTTCCAAAATAGGTCTTTGAAACCCCTTTACAGGACGCCCGTGAGTTATCCCTTGGAGATTTCAGACCTGCAGGAACTGTGGGATGATCTCTGTGAAGAATATTTGCCACTCCGGGTCCAGGTATACAAAATGGAGACAAAACGGTACCTTTTTGGTAATAACCAGGTGGTCTCAGGCTTCACATGATTTCTTTTTGGGTGGAGGCTAATAATGTTCTAGACTTAAGCAAATTAATTATTGAGTCCAATTATTGCACCTTTTGCTGTGTGCGATTTAGTAAATGTGCTTAATACTCAGATAATTTGCCTTTTGCAATCCTTTTTGTAACATTATCTGTTGACCTTCCCATTCATTATCAAAATATATGCCTTTTAACACAAAAAGATAGATTCACAATTCATTTTTATTCTATAAAAAGAAGACATTTAATCCCATTCCTGGTAGTAGAACGTTCCCTCTAACCTGCTTTTTTCCCCATTTTTGTTTTTGTTTTGTTTTTAGATTTATAGATGTTTTCTCCCACTGGCTTTTTGTAAGGGATTTAGTTTTCTAGTTTGTTCTCTCTATAGCATTCAGCCTTTCATCCTTAAAAGGCCTCAAAATGATTAGGGCATATGGTAAAGTTTTTGGGGAAATCTACTAATCCACCAAGAATGTATTACAACATCTGAGCAATATTGTAATTAGTAGATCACTTAAGGATTAATGACGACTTCCTCATAATAGAGACAGGGATTCAAGTGCAGTATAGTCACTAAAAATGTTAAGGTGACAACTCTTCACAGCTGTTTTGTCTACTGAGCACTACAGAAGATAATTTGATATTAGGAAAGGATTCACACATTCTTGGATGATAGAGTTTCATCCATCACACTTTTGAATTCTTAAGGATTGGAAGATGGCAGTTGATCATGTCTGCTCAATTGAATTCAAGCCAGCCTTTTAAATCCAGCCTATATATATATAGGGACCTGACAAATGCTGTTTTACTTCTGCAACAGTAAAGGCTAGATTCAGTTAACTTTGTGAAACATTCTGGCGTGTTCCACTTAATGCAGATTTTTTTTAGTGATACAAAGACAATCTAGAAGGCATTTTTGGAAACCCTGCAAAATTCCAGAAATTTTGAGGTTGATAAATTGTTGATTGTCATGTGAAATTTTTGAAAAGTAGTTCTATTATATATATAATTTATATCACAATAAAAACTTTGGGAGAAAATGGGAGAAAGTTCTAAAATTTACGCAAAATTATCAGAAACAGCATTTGTGAAAATGTTATGGAAAGTAAAATCACTGTGTTTTCACTTGTGTGAAATGTTAAATGTAGCATGCCTGTGACACTTGTGCACTTTTCTGTTTCCTCTTATTCTAGTGGAGCCTCGGCTGAATTTGGCCTTTCCAGAATTTCTGAGACTAGAGGTAGATGTTACTAATTAAACATGTTTTCACATAGGGATCTAAAAGTAGTCTGGGCAGGGTGACTGGGAAATAAACTTTTCCTCCCTTCAAATACATACGGCCAGTATTGTAGAATGTTACATAAACACTTAGAAAATTACAGGCAAACCAGGAGGAGTTTTTTCCTCCATATTTAAATTAAAATACTCTCTTTTGATGCTTTGACTCAGCAAAGTTTATAGTTGGGGAGGATTTTAAAAATCTTAGGTAGTCTCTCAGTTTAGATATATGGAAATCTCATGGTTTAAATAACAGCCCATTCAGAGCCGAAGATTTCCAACCATTCTCAGCCAAGGCACTTTAATTCTACACATAAACTACCTTGCCTAAAGTGGTGCCTAAGCCTAATTAAGTACTTATTTTAAACCAAGAGCCCTCTTTCTCTAACCTAAGGATTCTGAGGGATTATTGTTTGGGATTATGTGAAGAAAATTGTCATCTGTATGAGCACATGTAAACTATAGTAACTGTATCTTTACCAGTCTCTTTACTTCACAGAAATGTGGACATTAGAGCTTTAAAATAGTATTGTATGACCTTTCTTCTGTGACCTGGCTTACATTATTTACTTTTGCTAGAATAATAAAAATTAGGAGTAGGGATTAAAATAAACTCAGCTTCAATAAAGATAGTGTTTAGTTATTATGCCATTTTCTCTAATAATTTAGGATTTGGGGAAAATAGGAAGATAAAGTAGGTTCAATGTGTTTGTTAATAAAATGTGCATTTGGGACAGTTGATCTGTTGTTTAAATCTGGTTGACTTAAGATTCTTAAAAGCTATTGTGCTTTATGGTAAAACCAGTGCTAGGTGGGACAATGGCAGTCTGGCTTTTGTCTGCTTCTCTGAACAAATGTGCAAAGATTACAAATAATGGAAATTCTTATGGGTGGTTCTCTTTTTAATTTGTGAAACAAAAAGCTATGAAAGAAAAAAATTCATTTAAATTCTACAAATAGGAAGAAAAACTGTTATTCTACAGGGTGAGATTGTTCTGAAAGGTCGTTTTGATTCCTTTGTTTAATCCTCCACTTGCTGTATTTATACACTATTAAATATCAACTTCAGGATTCCTCTCAATTGCTTCCCCTCTTCTCCCTCTACCTCTCCTCCTCTCTTTTTCTTTCTTTCATCTTGCTTTCTTCTGTTAAAGTAAAAGCCCAAAAGTAGGGTTCTCCTGCTTACTGATTTTCTGATATTATGCAGTGATTTATTTGCCTGCTGTAGAATTTATGCCTGAGACCCCAAAGTTGTTCAGATATCTAAAGAAAGGTTTGAAGCCTTATTCTTGCTAATCATTTCTTCCTTTATTATCTGGTCCAAAACTGGAAAAGCTATGCTAGGAGGGGTGTGGTCCCTTAGTAAACAACCAATTCAGAGCACTCTGGCCCAAGTGCAGTTTCCCTTTCTATCTAAATTCAAAGAGCTGGAGATCTTCTCTCCAAACCGTGCAATGCCAGTGTCTGCTCTTTTGTGATTATGGTACATTTATCCCTTTCTCAGCTATATTAAGTAGATCAGGCCCTTTGGAAGGTGTGGCATTAGACACTGGTCAAAGATTAGACCTTTATTTTTATGCAGGTTGATGGTTCTTGTCTGTCGTCCTATTATTAGAAATAGGATAGAAAATTATAGCACGATGAGATCTATGACTCACTGCTGTGAGAACTAGAATGTGCCAAGAAAAATGCTGCTAACCCAGAAGATCTCAATTACTGTCCTTTAGCCTAAAGGTCTTACATTTGTATAGTATTAGGCCTGGAAGCAAATCTCTTCTGATGCTGGGAAGCATTTGTCCTAACTGTAAGTCAAAAGTGAATTTAAAATTATATTATCATTACATGATTTTATTAATAGTAGCTGATAGTCTGGAGAGTGACATTGATTCTACCAAACAGCTATTATTTCATGCACTACACTATCATAAGAGGGATTGGTTTACATACTTCATACATCACAACAATTCACTATCAGCTATGGACTCAGTGGAACTTGCTATGTGCTCTCTTGGCAGACTGTAAGAACATTTTTCTGAGATGTAAAATAATAAATTATTAAGAAAAAGAAGCATCTGGGCGGCATCTGTGGCTCAGTGGATAGGGCGCTGGCCCCATATACCGAGGGTGGTGGGCTCAAACCTTGGATCCTTTTCTAGATCTCACCTTGGACTTCTCTAAGTTTCCATTTCCTCATCTGTAAAATATGATTGGATCATGGCTCGTTTATAATGTTTCCTCCACAGTTCTAAGATTTTTTTGGTTTAAAGTGAATAAATATTATCACCTTCTCTGCTCTTTTACACTTGAAGTTATTTTTAAAAAAATTCTGCTTCTTATAGTTTAAATCTCAAAATATCTTACAGTAGATGTTATTGCTGCTTTACACTGAGGAAGGAAAAAGACAAGTTTCATAGAATATTTTATTAAGCAAATACTAAATTTATCAGAATTATAAATATCTATTAAAATAAGTTACCTCTAATGGTGTGACATAATTCACATTGCTTTAGGGGAAGGAATTATCTCAAATAATTTTTCTAGAAGTCATCACCTCCCTTCCCCCATTTAGTCCACTAGAAAGTCCTATAAACTGTGCTTTGAAAACATATTCAAATCCATCATTTCCCCCTTCACTACCACCACTGCAGCCAAGCCACTGTTAACCTTTTACTGCCCATCTGCAGCAGCCTTCTTACTAGTCTCTGCTGCTACTAGGGCTCCCCAACAACCCTTCCACTGCAGAGTGACCTTTTGAAAACTTGTCTGTTAAAAACACTGCAGTCTATTCTCATTTCAGTTAGAATGAAACCCAAGTTAATTAAGCCTGCTTTACTGAAGTGTGTGTGACCTGGCCTCTGCCCACTTTTCTACTTCTCATGTGTTACATATATCCCCCTTTCCCGTATGCCCTATGCTATCCAGCTAGCCAGCCACTAGCCTTAGGAAGTATTGAGCGCTTGAAATGTGGCTAGTCCAAATGGAGAGGTGCTTGTGAGTGTAAAATATACCTTGAATTTCAAAGACTCAGTATGAAAATTTATGTAAAGTTTCTCAATAATTTTTATATTATATGTTTATAATAGTATTTTGGATATATTGGGTTAGATAAAATGTTTACGTTTACCTTTTTTTTTTTTTTATCTTGTTCAATGAAGCTACTAGAAAATTAAAAATGGCATTTGCATGGCTCACATTTCTATTACAAAGTACTACTATGGCCACATAGGCCTTTCACTTTCCCAGGCTTATTTTCCATTAGCTGTTCCCTCTGCTCTGATTGTTCTGTTGCTGTTTGCAGGACTGGCTCCTTTTCATTAAGGTTTCCATTTAAATGCTGCCTCATACTTTCCTTTGATCAAGCAATTTAGAGTAGTTTAACCACCAATTTATCAAGCTTAACTGTTTTACTGCATAGGGCTTGCCACTGTCTGATACTGTGTACTTCCTTGTTTCTTTATTTTGTAGCTCCCCACTCCAACCCCTGTAAAATAGAAGCTTCAGGAGAGTAGAAACTTTGTCTTGTATGATACTTTATCTTTAGAACTATATGTAGCATTCAACAGATACATGTTGAGTGAATGGAAGGAAAAATATGCTATATGATAACTGATTTTAGTAATAGGTATGTTAAAAGCCAGTGGGTCATATTTATTCTCATTTCTAAGTAAGTAGTGCAGTCCAGCCTGTAGGGTAATATCAGAAATCTAGGTTCCTTTATGAGGAGCCAAATTGTCAGAACCTTTGCGATTATTTTTATTTTATCTTATTTATAATTGAGAATATTTCTTGGTACCTCTTCGATATTCTTGCCTTTTAGAATTTTGAGATTTTGACTTTTTCTGTAGTAAAGCCCAATTTTAGAAAAGACTACAGACTTAAAACCAGGCTAATAAAATATCCAGGTTTTCCAGTGGTAATCTCTGGTTATACCTTTTGCCTGAACACATTTTTTAATTGTACTCTTTCAACTCTTAATAAAGTAGTACATATGGTCACTCTACTTATAAAGATAATCCAAGCACACTGGGCCCAGTGGCTCATGCCCATAATCCTAGCTGTCTGGGAGACCAAGGTGGGGGGATCCCTTGAGGTCAGGAGTTCTGAGACCAGGTTGAGCCAAACGGAGACCCTGTCTCTAATAAAAATAGGAAAACTAGCCAGGTGTTGTGGTGAGTGCCTGTAGTCCCACCTATGCAGGTGACAGGGGCAGCAGAAGGATCACATGTACCCTGGAGTTTGAGGTTGCAGTGAGATGATGATGTCACTGGACTTGAGTCAGAGGATAGATCAGAGACTCTGTCTCAAAAAAAAAAAAAAAAAGCCTTCCTGCCACCTTCCCACAGAAAACCGCTCCGTGCAGGGTGCTTCTCACCCCCTCCCAAGGCAAATCGGCTGCCATGTGTTGACACAGGTAAAGCCCAATGCAGCCTGCAATGGTACCACATGGATAAGGGAGAAAGGGGTCCCATGAGGCCAGTGTGGCTTGCAAGTCTAGCCAGCAGCCTTCTGCCAGCTTGGGAGGAGGATCATGGATGGCATCATTGAGCAGGAGGAACAGCTTAATACCACACACTTCATGGCTGACAGCAGGATGGACTGGTATACGTTGGTCAACCCAGCACCCCAGTTTCAGAGCCTCAGGTGGTGGCCAGTGTGGTGCTGGCCATCCTGTACAGCAGGAGGAATGAGCAGGCACAGCAGCCACTGGACCCCAGCATCCTGCAGGAGTGAGGTACACCCCACTCCTGGCCCAATACCATACTGCTGTCAGAGGACCTGCTGTGCTTCTGGGTGATGGTGTGGCCTCAGACTGCTACAAGATGATGTTCATCAAGGACCAGTTTTCCACCAAAGACAGCTTCGAGTCCCTGATAGGAAGTTCATTGACCTCTTATCAGAAGACATCGAAATCCACATACTGTCCTAGGAGGATGGAGGACAAGTCCCAGGAGCTGGAGGTGCTGCTGAACTGGACGTGGGCCCTCTCCTCCAGAAGAGCTTCTCCTCTAGGATCCACTAATAAGTCAAACTTAAATGAAGATACACTTTGGAAAGCATTATGACAATATGTACTGATTTCTTTATTTTAAAAAGTATATGATCTAAAAGATTTTTAAGCAGATCTCACAGCTGAACACCAGTTTTACATCCTTAGACTGCAGAATGTCAGCTGTTTAAACAGCCAAACAACCAAGTTTTCATGAATACTTTAGTGGAGTTTATTATTTTTATTTTCCAGTTTTTATCACCATACACAGTGATAAATTTAGACAAATATGATTTTGTGTGCTGGTCCTGTGGTCTTTGTCACTGTGTGGAGGTGTTACGATTGTTATGGTGCTGTCAAACTTACACAGTTTTAATTTTAAGTGCTGATTTACATGGTACTTTCTTCCTGGAGAAATAAAATTTGCCTAAGGTTTTTCACACACACAAAAATGTTATTGGAAATCACCATTTTATATTGATTAGCCATATACTTTGATTGATTGTTCATTCTGCCTACACTGTCCAAGATCTGGCCTTCTTCTTAGAGCCAGGTTAAAGTTAGTGTCTTCCCAGAAGCCTTTCCTGTACTTGCAGCTGAAATGAATGTTTTTCTCTATATTTTCATGATGCAACTTCCTTCTCAGTAGACTGAGACTGGTGGGAGTCAGAACCATACTCTCATCAGCATTGTGTTCCTCACGGTGCCTCATGTATGCAAAGCATTTAATAGATGTTAGAGAAGTTGATGAAAAGCACCTGGGGGATAGAGAAGCTATTTCTTCTGAAATTTTTATGCTTGCAGTCAGTTGCTTGCAAAAAAGGATTTGCGGTAAGTAGTAACTCCACTGCTTGGAAGATAGTAATCAAAGTTTAAAAGTATAAGGGAAAGAAAAAATGAATAATAATGTTGCCTTTTTTCTCTTCCTAATGAATTTATATTCCTGAATGGAATGGAAGGAGTCATGGAGGGGTTAGATGGGATTCAATGAATTCCTAAAGTTTTATTTTAACATTTTTAGCTTATAATGATTGTTAGGTATAGTTCAATAAATTTATCATAGTCTGATCAATTGTCCCATATATAAATAATACGTATATTTTTTCCTCCTAGATAGTTTTAGTGAGTTGATTCTCTAGAAAACATATCACCCTCCCAGACCACTATGGATTATTTCTCCAGGTTTGTGCTATTAATCTACTCTAAATAGGCATATATATTTTACATTTATTTTTAACTTTTTAATTTTGAAATAGTTTTAAATCTATGGAGATATTGTAAGGGAAGTACCAGACCTCCCAAATATTATCAGTTGGTAATATTTGGCCACATTTGTCTTTTCACTCCCATTCTCCGTAAATGCACATTATTTAAAAAAATAATCTGAAACATTTGGGAATTAGTAGCAGATATTTTACCCCTTTACCTTAAATAGCACGTATTTTCTAAGGACATCTTTTTTATAACTACAAGTATAATTAACTAAATTTAGGAAGTTTAGTATCGATAAAGTACTATATCTATTATTAGTCCGTATTCAAAATCTGCCAACTTTTCCAGTGTAAGCAGGTATGTTGTAAGAAAGGTAATTGGAATATAACTTTTCATTTCTTAGGAATAGTTTAAGTTTAATCATATGCCTTTTCAATTCCCTTACTAAAAATGAGATAAATGCTTGGCCATTGTAAGGATTTCCTTTTTAAATTCCCTCCTCTTTAAACTCTGAATTATTTGCTGTAACTGAAGATGTAGTGTCTGTGTGAATTAGTGGGGAAAGATGGGATGAAGCTGAGCTAGGAAACATTGTAAGAATAAAGGTGAATTGGTGCTCTTAATATGGAACAGGCTTGTCTTCAGAACTTCAGACTGATAATTCGTGTAATAACTCTGGGTTTCTATATCTCCAGCAAAAGATGCCACAGACATTTGAAGATAAAAGTAAAATTTGTTGTTGGCTGTGTTTAGCTCAACTTTTGTCTTGCTGTTTTTTCCTAGCCCATGACTGAAGAGTTGCTCAAACAACAGCAGTTGAATTCAAATGAGACCACTATAACTCAACAGTCTGTGTCCGATTCCCACTTGGCAGAACTCCAGGAAAAAATCCAGCAAAGAGAAGCCAGCAGCAAGGTATGATCAATACTGTGCCTTGGGAGATGACAGGGTTTTCCGGAGGATGTGACTGGCTCTCATCTGAGTCAGTTAACCTTAGCAGGACATGGAAGATGAATTCTGTGCACTGCTGGTACTCTAGGGAATAATTCATTCAAAATTATAGTTCTTTCCTTTATTTTGCCTCCAGATTTTAGCTTACTCTGCACAAATCATAATTTCTAGTGCTTTTCAGATACGTGATTAAGAAGTGCATATAATCTTTAAAAGGAACCGAGATAGGAGATTTGTTTTTGATTTTAGCCTCACTTGTTACCCTGGGTTGACCAGGGGTTTTAGTGTCTGTGTAAGTTGCCACACTTTGTGATGCTGAACTTCTGGCCTTGTGTCCCCTTGTAATTTCCCGTCCTGTACTAGACAGCAGAAACTCCTTGGTATTTGTGTAAGGGATGTGCAGGTGATCCATGTGGATAGGTGCCTAGTGTAGCTGCTCTTGCAGAGAAGGCACAGTGCATGAGAATTGAGGCAATTGGGTACTGAAGGAAGTATTTCATTTTTATGGTTAGTTTGTCTTAGTGATTCACTTAGGACTTTAATGGTTACAGTATGTAGGGAAAAATAACAAGATAATTATTTCCTAAGAAATCTTTACCCTAGATACAAAGATTTTATGGTTGCATTCGAGGTTAAAAGGAATCATTGACCTAAAAAACTGCTTCTCTTTGCTGAATTCAGATTCTTCAAGAGAAACTTAATGAAGTGAGCTGTGAACTAAGGTTTGCTCAGGAGTCATCTCAGAAGCAAGATGGTGTAATCCAGAGTATCAAGGAAACTCTAAAAAGCAGGGAAAGTGAGGTAAAATATTTTGCAGTCTTATGAGGAAATAATTGGTCCTGTCAATGAAGACAAGTATTTTATGTTTTATAAAAATGGATATTGTCAGACTAACAGATCTTAACCTAGAACAAATGTAGCTTAACCTAAATTGGTATTTTGGAATAGTCCTGTTACTAAAATCTGTACAAGTGAGATAATGGGATTTATATTTAGTTGTTAATATGTTTGGTATTCCCTTTGTTTTCAGATCAAAGAATTGTACCAGGTGATTGAAGGGCAAAATGACACAATGGCTAAGCTTCAAGAAATACTGCACCAGAGCCAGCTTGGACAACTTCATGTACGTGAGGGCCACACAAAGGAGGAGAGTCCAGTGGGAGATGTGCCGTTCTCAGTTACAGTCTGGACTTGTCTTTTCACGTGTATATTCTTGCCCTCCTTATTTTGATTTCTACTCTCTTTTCAGAGCTCAGATGGTTCTTCTCCAGCTCAGCAGCAGGTAGCTGTGCTTGATCTTCAGAGTGCTTTATTCTGCAGCCAGCTAGAGATACAGAAGCTCCAGAATGGGGTACGACAGAAAGAACGCCAACTGGCTGATGCCAAAAGATGTGTGCAATTTGTAGAGGCTGCAGCACATGAGACAGAACAGCTGAAAGAGGCGACTTGGAAGCATAACCAGGTAAATCATTAACCATTCTGTAGCCCTAAATGCTGACTTTTCCCCTGTGATAACTTTTTAGCAGGACAGTTTGTATTGAACCCTCGAGTCATTTGTTCAATCATCGTAGGTCTCACGTTCTATGGTTTCAGTTACCTGTGGTCAGCTGTGCTTGCAAAATGTGAAGATATTTTGAGAAAGAGACCCCAGTTCCTTAAGTCTTATCATAGAATATTGTTATAGTACTTCTATTTTATTATTAGGCATCATTGTTAATCTTTTACTGTTCCTAACTTATAAATTAAACTTTATCATAAGTATGTGTATAGGAAAAAGCATAGCATTATATAGGTTCAGTCCTATTCAAGGTTTCAGACATCCACTGGGGGTCTTAGAACATTTCTTATGCGGATGACTGAGGCCTATTATATTGGATTGTGTTCTGGAACTATAGGATGAATTACACAGATTCCTTACTGTTTTAAGTTACTTATAATTTAGTATGAAAGAGTCACAGAAACTGAATTTCATTGTGGTAAACACTGAGAGGGATGTATGCTTAGGGTCCTATAGGAATAAGTAGGAGGGGCTGAGGAAGGGCGTCAGGGAAAGATTCTTGAAGGAGGAGATATCTAATATTACTCTTGAAGAATGGATAAATGTCAGCCAGACAGAAAAGTGGGGAAGAACAACCAAGATCAGGTAAAAGAAATGGTGCACACAATTAGCCATGGATTTTTTTGAAAAGCAAAATACGTAATTCTCAAGTGGTCCATTTATCTTGTTAGATTACAGCAACATTTAAAAGACCTTTTTTGTGGTCTCTTTTCTTAGGCTGTTTAACAGTCAGATTTGAAATGTAAGTTTTGAAGGCTCTCCCTGGTTTAATAGTTTAGAGATTAAATTTTGACCTTGACTTTTTTCTTTGAAGTATTAAAATTTCAGAGATCTTAGCAGGGATGGGGGTGGGAATAATTCTTAACTTTTTGTTATTTATTTATCTAAAGGAAACATTTTCTTAAGTTTTGTGTAGTTGATGAAAATATATGTTTTAAGGACTGTCTAAAGTAACATGGTTTAAAGATTACTTCTTTCATTATTAGAAAAATGTTATAATGGCAAATTAAGAAAGATGAATGATAGAGCATGAGTTCTTTAGAAAAGAGAATGACAGAAATAGTTCCTCTCTGAGCTTATTTTAAAGTAAAAGAGGTTTACAGTGGGAAAAGTCCCATTTAGTAGTTATGTAGATCTTCTATAAACCAAAAAATAAGTATTGAACTATAATATCAAATTTACTTCCTACCCCTATCCACAATTTTCATAATTTTCCACTTCCTACTGGATGCATGTATAATAATTTGTATAGCAATTTAAAAAATGGCACTTTTGGCTACTTTATACAGAGTTCCATAAAGTTTGTGTGCAATTTAAAATAGACTTTATGGCCACTCTTTGTTTCCTTTTTATGCCGTGAATCTAAAGACCATGTGAAAATTTTAGATTTGCTTTAAAAAGGTCACGTGTTTAATTTAGGAATTGCGCAAAGCCTTGCAGCAGCTGCAAGAAGAATTGCAGTATAAGTGTCAACAGCTCCGTACCCTGGAGGCTGAAAAACACAATGAGATGAGAACTCAGGAACAAAACATTCAGCGCCTAAAACACAGTCTGAGTCACAAGGAGCAGCTGCTTCAGGTGAGTTTACATAGTTTCAGCACAAACTAGGCTTACAGAGGCCTGAAATTTGTTCTTACAATGTCAAGATAATATTCCACCTGTGTTCAGTACCTGCTGCATGTGGAATGCTGACAGGTAGGAGTCAGTAGGATATAAAAAAATAGAAAACATAATTTGTGATTTAAGGTACTAACCAACAAGTGTAAGAAATAATATGTACAGACCTGAAAGATTTAAGCAGTAAATATTCAGGAAATAGTTATTAAGCACCTCTGTGAGTCAGACACTATGTTAGGTGTTGAGGAGACAAAGAGATTTGCCCTCTGCTCTCAGATGATTTATGTGAAGACAATCTGGAAACTTCTGCAGAGTAATTTAGATGATAGGAGGAAAGTTTTAGGGAAAAGTAGGGCACTAAGAGCGATCCATTCTACTACCTACTCTAAACTCTTACATTTCACAGAACATTCAATTTTTTTCATAATGTATATATTGTTCGTAGATTTTTTTTTTTTATTAAATTATAGCTGTGTACATTAATGCGATCATGGGGCACTATACACTGATTTTATAAACCGTTTGACACATTTTCATCACACTGGTTAACATAGCCTTCCTGGCATTTTCTTAGTTATTGTGTTAAGACATTTACATTCTACATTCACTACGTTTCACATATACCCTTGTAAGATGCACCGCATCTTCCTCCCACCCTCCTTCCTCTCACCTCCCCCCTCCCTCCCCTCCCTTTCCCCTTTCCCCCTATTCTTAGGTTATAACTGGGTTATAGCTTTCATGTGAAAGCCATAAATTAGTTTCATAGTAGGACTGAGTACATTGGATACGTAGATTTTTTTTTCTCTGATACACCCTTACTGTTTCTTCACTTGAGAAATCCACCTAGTCCTTTTAAGACTCAGTGTGTTACCTGCTCTGTGGGTCTTTACTGACATCTGTACTGACATCTTCAGGCAGAGCCAGGCGGTGTACCTCTCATCCCTACCACCAGGTGTATGCTGCAGAATGGTTAACCGTTCTGTGTGTTGTGTATGTTGCAGAATAGTCAATAGTTTACCTGCCTGTTGTCTCTGCTACATGCCTTCCTTTTGAGAAGAACAATCACACTGTTTTTAATCCTAAATAAATTATTTGGCAAAGGGTAGGAATTCAGTTAATATTGGATAAATGAATAAAGGAAAATATGTTTTGGAGAAATATTGGATAAATGAATAAAGGAAAATATGTTCTTAGGAACTTCAGGAGCTCCTCCAGTATCGAGGGAACTCAGACAAAACCCTTGAAGCAAATGAGATGCTGCTTGAGAAACTTCGGCAGCGAATACAGGATAGAGCTGTTGCTCTGGAGGTATTTTGATTTTGCCTGATTTTGCTCACGGTACTATGGATTATTCTATCTACATAGCTATTATAGAAATTCATGTCTACTTAATTTGATGCTTTTGGGATTTGGTTTTCCATTTATTCATATTTTGAATCTTTTTGAATAAGGGTGGTTAGGATAATGAATCTTACGGAGTTTTAAGATTTGTATGTTTTCCTTGCAGCGGGCTATCGATGAAAAGTTCTCTGCTCTAGAAGAAAAAGAAAGAGAAGTGCGACAGCTTCATCTTGCTGTGAGAGAGCGAGATCATGACCTAGAGAGACTGCGTGGTGTCCTCTCCTCCAGTGAAGCTACAATGCAGGTAAAAGCAGAATCTGCCACTGGTGTGGTACTTCTCTCCTGCTTGTTACTCTGAGCCTGAAGCATGACCCCCTTCCATTATTTCTGAAAACCACAGCATTTGTAAGAGGAAACAAAACAAAGATGGAAATAACAGTCACTAATTTCATTGTTTTATAATAGAAAGTAAGAAGTTTTAGCACTTTTGCTTTGTTTTAGATTATGAACTTTGTGCAGGGAAACAGTAAACATTGATTTATATTTATATATTTCTAATCTTTGTTCTTACAGACATATCAATACACACATATTTTTACATAAGCATTGTCAGGGTGCTTATGTAATTACTATATTGTGTTTTTCATGTTAATGTTATATACATGTCCATGTATTGCCATAGTTAGAAGAACACTTATTTATTAACGTGTACTATAGGCCTTTTTTGCATATTATTTTAGAACTCATGTGTCTAACCATCTACCATTTTTTAAAGAAGTCCTTTAATTTCTATTATATATACTTCCTCCAAAATACTACTTTACTGTATTTACCTCCCCACAAACTAGATAAGCGTTTCAAAAAACAAAAAACAGGTTACTATTAGAATTGTTAGATTGGGTAATAAGTTTTCTCTTGCAAAAACGTTGATAGAAGATAATTTAAGAGATAATGTAGAGGTGGGTCTGATTTCTTGTTTAGCCTGAGGAGTATGGAGTGACTCTCAGACTTCTGGTTGCTCTCTCTGTGACTGTAGAGTATGGAGAGTCTCCTGAGGGCCAAAGGCCTGCAAGTGGAACAGTTAACTACTACCTGTCAGAACCTCCAGTGGCTGAAAGAAGAAATGGAAACCAAGTTTAGCCATTGGCAGAAGCAACAAGAGAGTATCATTGAGCAGTTACAGACGTCTCTGCATGACAGGAACAAAGAAGTGGAGGCAAGACTTCAGTTCAAAACAGTTGGTTTGGTGGTTATGTGATCTCGGCCTTGGAGTAGTACCCTTGAGGTCTGGGAGGCCAGTGACCCAAGTGTAATTCCGTTCTGCACCTGGGCAAATAAATCATTGACTTTCACCGAGACTTTTTCTTTGAACCTGTGAAATTAAGGTTGCAGTTATCTTTCTCAAGTCATGTGAGGATTAATGAAATCCAAAAAATACATCATAATATGATAGCTTTAGTCATAGGGTTCGTGCTGAGTCAGGTACTGTTTTTAGAGTTTAGTGGATATTAACTCATTGACTCCTCATAAATCTATCAGGGACACAGTTATTTATCCTGTTTTACAGACAAGAAAACAGACTCTAAGTTAAGTAACTCATGCACGGTAACACAACTAGTAAGTAGCAGATCTGGTATTCAACCTGGGCAGTAGGACTCCACATTTTCACTCACCATATACTATCTCTCAGTATAGAAACAGAAACTGTCACCATGCTAATAAGAACAATGTTCATTATTTCTTTCAGCTTATCATTTTGTGCTCCCTCAATGAAGTTACAGTGGGGAGAAAATAAATGAAATACATCAACTAAGTGTCCATTTATTCTCCCCTAGAATTAATTATTATGTGTCCTAAGCAAATAGGAAAGGAACTTACTTCAGTAAACTGTATGTAAGTTGTCACTATAGGTCATTTTCTGTCTTCTTAGTATTGACTCCCTGAACATGTATTCATAGCCTTCTGTGTGCCAGGCCTGTGCTGGACCTGGAAAAACAAAAATGAGTAAAAAAAATAATCTCTACTCTCAAGAATCTCACAGCCTTTTCTTCTACAGTAGATACTGATTAGCCCTTTGATATGTATGTAGTAGAGGCAATTCTTTTTTTTTTTTTTTTTTTTGTAGAGACAGAGTCTCACTGTACCGCCCTCGGGTAGAGTGCCATGGCGTCACACAGCTCACAGCAACCTCTAACTCTTGGGCTTACGCGATTCTGTTGTTCTTTTCTCCAGAAATTTATAATGTGTTCCCTGTATTAGGATCTTAGTGCAACCTTGCTCTGCAAACTCGGACCAGGGCAGAGGGAGATAGCGGAAGAGCTATGGCAGCGTCTACAGCAGAAGGAAAGGATGCTGCAGGACCTTCTAAGTGACCGAAACAAACAAGCTGTGGAACAGGAAATGGAGATTAAAGGCCTGCTTCAGTCCGTGAGTGCCAGGGAGCAGGAAAGCCAAGTAAGGACTAATGCACAGACCAGAAAAATAGCAGTGTATTTATAGTCTGCAAATAGGAAGCATTTGAGTCTTATAATGTGCACATATTTATATCATTTTATAGTCAGCTCTATTAGTTTTTTTTCCTTCAATTTATTAACTAGACCACAGTTTTACATCAATCATCAAAGAAACATTTGAATACGCTGCATTTGGAGAGATGTTAAAACAGTACGTGTATTCATTAACTTCACTAAATACATTTTTCTTTTCTTAATGATCTGATCACTTTGAGAGAAACAAGTATAGGGTTTTGAAGTGTTTTGATTTTAATGCTAAATTATCAAGACTTGAGTGATATATTGTATTCTCAGCCAAGATGATGGAAAACTTACACTCAATATATTTTCACTTAATTTTTTAAAATCTTGAGTTATTTAAGAGGAAAAATGATTATAGTTTTCAAAGATCATGAATGGAACTAAGTATACCAAGTAATCTTATAATAATATGGGGTATTGATCTCAAACTAATGATGCACAACTATTTGAAAAGTAAATTCTTATTTTTTTCTCATTTCTATGTGTCTTTCTCCTCAAGGCTAAAGACTGTTAGTTGACTTGTTCTGCATTTCAGGGACCAGTAGCTCAGAATATTCTCTCTGGTTAGATTAATTTCTGGAGGAAGCTACATTCTTTTTCTTTGCTGTGTTGCCAGGCTGGTCTTGAACTTCCAAGCTCAAGCAATCGTCCCGTCTCAGTATCCCAATGAGTTCCAATGAGATGGCTGTTTGAGATAGGATGTGCAGGGAAGCCAAGGTGATAAGATGACATTTGGCAGGGATCTGAGGGAAACAAACCAGGGGAATGTTGCCGTGAAGAGCAATCCAGGCCAAAGGAGCAGCTTTCCCAGAGTAAAAAAAGACATCTCTTACCTATTTCAAATCAAAATTTTAACACTTTAATCTAATGGAGTTCTAGCAGAACCTTCAGATTCTCTTATCTGTGATGTTATATTCAGTATTTTTTTTTTTTCAGTATTCTGCCATGGATAGACCCACTTTTCATTTGTGGACCAGGTTTCTCCCTGTAAACTGAAAGCAGGGAAACTATTTCTTAGGGTCCCACTGGGTTTTTAATAAATGGTTGACTTTTAAGAAATAATACCAGAATGCAAATTTTGTGTTCCTAGAGTATCTTTTTAATGTTATTTGTGATTTGTTTTTATTAGGCTACTACAGAAAAGATGGTACAAGCCCTAATGGAAAGAAATTCAGAATTACAGGCCCTACGCCAATATTTAGGAGGGAAAGACTTCATGACATCCCAAAGAGTCACCTCTAACCAACAAGCTGAAGTTGGCTCCATTGGTCCCCCTCTTGGAGAGCAGACTGATCAAGTAAGAATTATAGACTTAAGCCGATAACTATGCCAACTGCATTTCCTTTTTACATTTGAGGTGTAAGAGTGATCATTTTAATATTAATTGTACAAGACTATTCCCAATCCCATCATTGTGATCATAGTTTCTGCATGTTCCTAACTCCCCCAACTCTTCCAATTTTTAGGGTTCAGTGCAACTACCCTCCAGAGATGGTAGCACTTCACTGATTGCCAAAGAGGATGCTAGCATACCCAGGTCCACATTAGGTGAGTATCAAATTTTTTTCATGTTGGGACCTCTGGTTTTTTTAGAGACAGAGTCCGACTTTGTTACCCTTGGTAGTGTGTTGTGGTGTTACAGCTCACAGCAACCTTAGGCGATTCTCTTGCCTCAGCCTCCCGAGTAGCTGGGACTACAGGAGCCCGCCACAACGCCCAGCTATTTTTTTTTTTTTTTGTTGTTGTTGTTGTTGCAGTTTGGCTGGGGCCAGGTTTGAACCCACCACCCTCAGTATATGGGGCCGGCACCCTACTCATTGAGCCACAGGCACTGCTGGGACCTCTGTTTTTTTCCTTCTCTTCCTACCTTAATGGAAAAAATAAGTGGATTTTGAAAGGCTGAAAACATGTCTTTTCTAGGAAAACTTGCCCTTATTTTGAACTGAAGTTATTGCCCTGAGTTCATAGTTTGGCCCAGGAAAACTGTATTCTGATTCTCCTTTTCAGATAGCTTTATCGGGATTCAGAAATACAAAAGATAGTGCTTCCAAACCAGGCCTGTGGGGCTGGCACATTCTTCTGGGTATCTTTCAAGGCTGGAGCTACTCACTATAACTTAATATCACCTTCATTAAAGTGTAATAAGGGTGTAGGTATGCAGCATACGTTGAGTTATTTGCCAAGCTCAGCCCCATCCAACTGGCAGCCTGGATTCTAGGCATCTAATTAGTCTAGAATTCTAAAGATGATTCTATGCACAGTGGGAGAAGAGCTGCAAATGGATACCTTGGATTGGAGTCTCTGACTTTCACAGAGCAAAAGTTGCTATTTGGGGATAGCTTCTAGAAAATATTACCTAGGTGGTTCCAGGCAGATGGTGGTGATGATTAATGATGTGAGGGATTATAGTGCTGTGGTAAGAAAAGTTACAAACTTGGAAAATTAACTTTTTAAAATTTAATATAAGAATGGAGAAACTTTGTGTCTATGTTATAAGGTAGGAAATTAGAGAATTACATAGAAACATCTTGTAAGTACTCACCTTCTAGTAGGAAAACTTTGTACTTGTCAAACAGTAAAGAATGTTAAATTTGTTTAATTTATCCCCAATTTGCCTTTTAAAAAATATGTACTTTTCACCAGTTTTTTGTTTTTGGCAATTTCAAATCTAAGGAAAAGTGGTGAAAATATTAAACCCAACATCCATGTAAATTTTTGTTTGGATTCACCAGCTGTTAATGTTTTTCCACATTTGCCTTATTTCTTTCCATGTACACACACATAGGAAATTCCTGAATTATTGGAGGATTTCTTAAAAACATCATGACACAGGGTGGTTCCTGTGGCTGAGTAGGGCGCCAGACCCATATACCGAGGGTGTCGGGTTCAAAGCTGGCCTGGTCAAACTGCAACAAAAAATGGCTGGGCTTTGTGGTGGGCGCCTGTGGTCCCAGTTACTTGGGAGGCTGAGGCAAGAGAATCGCCTAAGCCCAAGAGTTGGAGGTTGCTGTGAGCTGTGACAGCACTCTACCGAGGGCAACAAAGTGAGACTCTTGTCTCTAAAATAAAAACGAAAGTCATGACACTTAATTCCTAACTACTTAAGTTTTTCCTTAGAGCAGTAGTTCTCAACCTATGGGTCGCGACCCACAGGAACTGTATTAAAGGACTGTGGCATTAGGAAGGTTGAAAGCCACTGCCTTAGAGCAAGAGCATTCCTCTACTTATCTACAATATAGTTATTATACTCAGGAAATTTAACCTCAGTATTAACCTTAGCATCTAACATACAGTCCGCACTCAGCGTTCCTGTTGTAACAATGATGTTCTCTGAATTACTTTGTTTTTTCCCTGTAGGCATCACACGTTGTGCTTAGTTGTCATGTCTCTTTAGTGCCCTTTAATCTAGAACAGCTTTCTAGCTTTTTTCTGTCTTCTGTGACTTTGGCATTTTTAAGAAGCCAGGTTATATTCCTCCATTTACTGCTAGTCACTTCCTCATGGTTAGATTCAAGTTACACACTGTTGGCAGGAATTCTATACGGCTGACATCTTCCTCAGTGCATGATAATCAGTTTCAATCATGTTGGCAATGTTAAGTATTCACTGATTTCTCTAATTCCAATTTATTTATTTATTTTTTTTTTGAGACAGAGTCAAAGAGTCACAGCACACAGAAAACCTCTAACTCTTGGACTTTAATGATCCTTTTGCCTCAGTCTCCCAAGTAGCTGAGACTACAGTGCCTGCCACAACACCTGGCTGTTTTTTGTTGTAGTTGTTATTGTTGTTTAGCAGGCCTGGGCTGGGTTCACACCTGCCAGCGCTGGTATATATGGCTGGCGCTGTAACCACTGTGCTACGGGCACCAAGCCCTCTAATTCCAATTTAACAGCATAGGTTCTTTCCCTCACTTATATTTGTATCTCTGTTCTTCCAACATTGATAGCCCTGGATTGCATATAAATATACAGCAGAATCTCCTTAGTTGACCACCTCCCTACATTCAACACCTCCTTAAGTTGATCTAATTTTCATAGACCAGACATGCATCACATGTACTGGATGGACGTTCCTTATGTTGGCCATCTCTGTATATTGACGTGTTTGTTAGCAGACTTGTGGCTGGTCAACTTACAGAGGTTCTACTGTATTTCAGAATATTTACACATTTGCAGAATACACAGTATGCAACAATAGTTTCAGAATTGCTACTTGAATATCACTGTCAACAATAAATCTATTAAGTAATGTTTAAGATTTCTTTATAATCCCTTTTGTCCTACTGAGAGTACTGAGTTCAAACATTTGGATTAATTTTTTGATTATCTCCTGGGTAGTTATCTATTTGCTATGTGGATTACTTATGTTAGTATTCAATTTTAGACTTTCTCCCCCCTTATTGTCAAAACTAACATATTAAAAATTAGACGTCAACATAGTTCAAAATTCAAATAGAAAGATAAAGAAGTCCTATCTACTTCCCCATTCCTTCTTCTGTTTCCACTGATTCCCTCAAGGTAACCAGTTTTATTTCTGGTTGTCCTTTCTGTATATCTTTTTGCAAAAATAAGCAAAGAAGTCATCTGCGTACATTTGATGTATATGTGTTGTTCTTTCTTCCCCCTTTTCGTAATATAAAATGTACAACAGTAGATGAATTCTTTTGCACCTAGCTTGTTTTACTTAGCATATCTTCACAATCATTCCATGTAAGTTTATAAAGACTGTATTCTTTCTTATATAGTACTATTGTGTGAATATACTGTGTTTTATTCAGTCTCTTCCTTATGGCATATAGATTGGTTGTAGTATTTTGCTGTTAAAAATAATACTTCAGGCTCGGCGACTGTAGCACGGTGGTTTCAGCGCTGGCCACATACACCAAGGGTGGTGGGTTTGAACCCAGCCCAGGCCAGCTAAACAACAATAAAAATTGCAAAAATAGCACCTGTAGTCCCAGCTACTTGGGAGGCTGAGGCAGGAGAATTGCTTGAGCCCAAGAGTCTGAGGTTGCTGTGAGCTGTGACGCCATGGCACTCTACCAAGGGTGACATAGTGAGACTCTGTCTCAAAAAACTAACTAAATAAATAAATAAAAAATAATGCTTCAAAGAGCAACCTGTGTACATATGTGTATATTTATTTATTGTTGGAATGTACCCATAGTAAATTCCTAAGAAATGAGGCACCAGAGATACATGATGTTAATAGTGATTAAAACTACTACTGTGTGTTCATTTTAGAAGACTTGGACACAGTTGCAGGGCTGGAAAAAGAACTGAGTAATGCCAAAGAAGAACTTGAACTCATGGCCAAAAAAGAAAGAGAAAGTCAGGTGAGTTTTCTAGTCAAGCCTAGTTTCTAAATTTCTATTTTCTTCTTTTACAGTGGTTTATATTTAAGAGAGTATATAGGCAGTCCCTGAGTTACAAACATCAGACTAACGAACAACTCATGCTTATGAATGGAGGCTGTTACAGTGAGTCCTCAATTGCAAACATCTATCCTATATATACGACTTGTGTTACAAATGAAGGCTATTGTAGGTAATAGGTAAATGTACCTGTTCCAGTGTACATACACATTCAACTTAAGAACAAGCCTACAGAGCCTATCTCATTTATAACCTGGGGACTGCCTGTGATCCTTCAAGTATAATATGAGGTATGCCTTTTTTCTTATATTTTTCAGAAATATAAATCATTTTATATATACATTATCTACACAAGATATTCTTGTTTTTGTGAGGATCATTACAACTTTTTAAATATTGAAACAACACAGCTTTCTCTACCTATTGGTAACTGGAATAAAGTAATTGTAAAGCACTTGTGAAAAAAGGAAGTGCTATGTAATTGCTACTTAGAATTATGCCATTAAATCCATGAAATTAGTTAGAAACATAATCTGAGAAATTTGAGTATAATCAGTCTTTACTGAGTACTCACATGCAGGGCACTTTGCTAAGTATGTAAGTTAGTGCTAATGCTCACAACTTTACACATAATGAATGGTATTGGCTCTCATTTACAGAGGAAGAAGCTGAAACACTAATTGTTTTAAATAACTAATAAATGCTAAAGCTAAGATTTAAACTCAAGTTTTTTATGACTTCACATACTTCCTAGAGCCAATAATTTTTCTCACCTTGTGCTTTGACTCTTTGTAGCAATAGAGTCAAATCTTCTCAGCAGAGGCCTCTCAGCCTTGCAGAATCCCTCCCATCGGGGTTCCCTGTACAGCCAGGTGCGTGTCCAGCTGTGACATAGAAGAAACATCAGGGTCACAGCAGAGTCACAAACTAAAACGAAGGACTTCCACGTTATTGTGGCATCAACATCAGAAGATCTGCCAGCAGCACCAGATTCTTTTTTTTTTTTTTTGTAGAGACAGAGTTTCACTTTATTGCCCTCGGTAGAGTGCCGTGGCATCACACAGCCCACAGCAACCTCCAATTCCTGGGCTTAGGTGATTCTCCTGCCTCAGCCTCCTGAGTAGCTGGGACTACAGGCACCCACCACAACGCCCGGCTATTTTTTTTGTTGCAGTTTGGCCGGGTCTGGGTTTGAACCTGCCGCCCTCGGCATATAGGGGCGGTGCCCTGCTCACTGAGCCACAGGCGCTGCCCTGGATTCTTTTTTATTTATTTATTTATTTTTATTAAACCATAGCTGTGTACATTAGTATGATCGTGGGGCACCATACACTTGGTTCATAGATCGTTTGACACATTTTCATCACATTAGTTAACATACCTTTTGTAGCATTTTCTTAGTTATTTTGCTAAGACCTTTACATTCCACATTTACTAGGATTCACATATACCCTTGTCAGATGCACCGCAGGTGTAATCCCATTAATCCCCCTCCTTCCCCCTCCCTCCCCTCCCTTTCCCCTTTCTCCCTATTCTTAGGTTATAACTGGAATATAGCTTTCATGTGAAGGTCCTACATTAGTTTCATAATACGGGTGAGTACATTGGGTGCTTTTTCCTCCATTCTTGAGACACTTTACTAAGAAGAATATGTTCCAGCTCCATCCATGTAAACATGAAAGAGGTAAAGTCTCCATCTTTCTTTAAGGCTGCATAATATTCCATGGTGTACATATACCACAATTTATTGATCCATTCGTGGATCGATGGGCACTTGGGCTTTTTCCATGACTTAGCAATTATGAATAGGGCTGCAATAAATATTCTGATACAAATATCTTTGTTACGGTGTGATTTTTGGTCTTCTGGGTATATGCCCAGTAGGGGGATTACAGGATTGAATGGCAGATCTATTTTTAGATCTCTGAGTGTTCTCCATATATCTTTCTAAAAGGAATGTATTAATTTGTATTCCCACCAGCAGTGCAAAAGTATTCCCTTTTCTCCACATCCACGCCAACATCTCTGGTCTTGGGATTTTGTGATATAGGCTAGTCTCACTGGAGTTAGATGATATCTCAAAGTAGTTTTGATTTGCATTTCTCTGATGATTAAAGATGATGAGCATTTTTTCATATGTCTGAAGGCCATGTACCTGTCTTCTTCAGAGAAGTTTCTCTTCAAGTCCCTTGCCCAGCCTGCAATGGGATCCCTTGTTCTTTTCTTGCTAATGCGTTTGAGTTCTCTGTGGATCCTGGTTATTAAACCTTTGTTGGAGACATAACCTGCAAATATCTTCTCCCATTCTGAAGGCTGTTTGCTTGCTTTACTTACTATGTTCTTGGCTGTGCAGAAGCTTTTTAGTTTGATCAAGCCCCAATAGTGTATTTTTGAAGCAGCTTCAATTGCCCGGGGGGTCCTTCTCATAAAAAACTCGCCCAACCCAATTTCTTCAAGGGTTTTCCCTATGCTCTCTTCTAGTATTTTTATAGTTTCATGTCTTAGGTTTAAATCTTTAATTCAGTGAGAGTCTATCTTGGTTAATGGTGAGAGGTGTGGGTCCAGTTTCAGTCTTCTACAGGTTGCCAGCCAGTTCACCCAGCACCATTTGTTAAATAGGGAATCTTTTCCTCACTGAATGTTTTTAGTTGGCTTGTCAAAGATTAAATAATGGTAAGTAGCTGGATTCATGGTTTTCTATTCTGTTCCAGACATATACTTCTCTGTTTTTGTGCCAGTACCATGCTGTTTTGATCACTATCGATTTGTAGTATAGTCTGAGGTCTGGTAGCGTGATTCCTCCTGCTTTGTTTTTATTTTTGAGTAATGTCTTGGCTATTCGAGGTTTTTTCTGATTCCATATAAAATGAAGAATTATTTTTTCAAGATCTTTAAAGTATGACAGTGGAGCTTTAATGGGGATTGCGTTGAAATTATATATTGCTTTGGGTAGTATGGACATTTTAACAATGTTGATTCTTCCCAACCGTGAGCATGGTATATTTTTCCATTTGTTAACATTCTCAGCTATCTCTTTTCTTAGAGTTTCATAGTTCTCTTTATATAGATCTTTCACGTCCTTTGTTAGATAAACTCCCAAGTATTTCATCTTCTTTGGCACTACTGTGAATGGGATAGAGTCCTTAATTGTTTTTTCAACTTGACTATTGTTGGTATATATAAAGGCTACCGATTTATGAATGTTGATTTTGTAACCTGAGACACTGCTGTATTCCTTAATCACTTCTAAGAGTTTTGTAGTAGAGTCCCTAGTATTTTCCAGATATACAATCATATCATCTGCGAAGAGTGAAAGTTTGATCTCTTCTGACCCTATGTGGATACCCTTGATCGCCTTTTCTTCCCTAATTGCAGTGGCTAAAACTTCCATTAGAATGTTAAAGAGCAATGGAGACAATGGGTAGCCTTGTCTGGTTCCAGATCTAAGTGGAAATGATTCCAATTTAACTCCATTCAATATGATATTGGCTGTGGGTTTGCTGTAGATGGCCTCTATCAGTTTAAGAAATGTCCCTTCTATACCAATTTTCTTAAGTGTTCTAATCATGAATGGATGTTGGATGTTATCAAAAGCTTTTTCTGCATCGAGGATGTTGGATGTTATCAAAAGCTTTTTCTGCATCAATTGAGAGAATCATATGGTCTTTGTTTTTTAATTTGTTTATGTGCTTTATTACATTTATAGATTTACGTATATTGAACCAGCCTTGAGACCCTGGGATAAAACCGACTTGGTCATGATGTATGATTTGTTTGATACGTTGCTGGATTCTGTTTGTTAGAATCTTGTTGAATATTTTTGCATCTATATTCATTAGTGATATTGGTCTATAATTTTCTTTTCTTGTTGGGTCTTTTCCTGGTTTGGGGATCAGGGTGATGTTTGCTTCATAGAATGTGTTGGGTAGTCTTCCTTCTTTTTCTACCTTTTGGAACAGGTTGAGTAGTATAGGTACTAATTCCTCTTTAAAGGTTTGGTAGAATTCTGACTTGAAACCATCTGGTCCCGGGCTTTTCTTTTTGGGGAGATTTTGTATGGTTGATGATATTTCTGAACTTGATATGGGCGTGTTCAACATTTCCACTTGTTTTTGATTAAGTCTTGGAAGGTGACGTGTTTCCAAGTAACGGTCGATTTCCTTCAGATTTTCATATTTCTGAGAGTATAGTTTCTTGTAATATTCATTAAGGATTTTTTTGATTTCTGAAGAATCTGTTGTTATTTCGTCTTTATTATTTCTGATTGATGAGATTAGAGATTTTACTCTTTTTTTCCTGATTAGGTTGGCCAAAGGTTTATCTATTTTGTTGACCTTTTCAAAAAACCAGCTTTTTGATTTATTGATCTGTTGTATTATTCTTTTGTTTTCAATTTCATTTAGTTCTGCTCTGATTTTGGTTATTTCTTTTCTTTTACTGGATTTGGGGTTGGAGTGTTCTTTCATTTCCAGTCTCTTGAGATGTCCTATTAAGTTGCTTACTTCCTCTTTTTCCGTTCTCCTGAGGAAGGCTTGCAGTGCTATAAATTTCCCTCTTAGAACTGCCTTTGCTGTGTCCCAGAGGTTCTGATAGTTCGTGTCTTCATTGTCGTTTTGTTCCAGAAATTTGGCAATTTCCTTCTTGATCTCATCTCTGACCCAGCTATCATTCAGCATAAGGTTATTTAACTTCCATGTTTTTGTATGTGTATGCAGATTCCTGTTGTTACTCATCTCAAGTTTTATTCCATGATGGTCCGAGAAGATGCATAGAATAATTTCTATTCCTTTAAATTTGCTGAGGTTAGACTTGTGACCTAAGATGTGATCGATTCTGGAGTAAGTTCCGTGGGCTGATGAGAAGTATGTGTATTCAGTTTTGTTGGGATGAAATGTTCTTTAGATGTCAGCTAAATCTAAATGCTGGATGGTTAGATTTAAATCTAGAATTTCTTTACTCAGCTTTTTGTTGGAGGATCGATCCAGCACTGCCAAAGGAGTGTTAAAATCTCCGACTATTATAGAGTTGGAGGAAATCAAGTTGCTCATGTCTGTTAGAGTTTCTCTTATAAATTGAGGTGCATTCTGGTTGGGTGCATAGATATTAATAATTGAAATCTCATCATATTGAGTCTTACCCTTAACAAATATGAAGTGACCATTTTTGTCCTTCCTTACTTTTGTTGGTTTAAAGCCTATTGTGTCCGCAAATAAAATTGCAACTCCTGCTTTTTTCTGGATACCATTTGCCTGAAATATGGATGACCATCCTTTCACCCTGAGTCTGTATTTGTCTTTTAAGTTAAGATGTGACTCTTGTATGCAACAAATGTCTGGCCTGAGTTTTTGTATCCAGTCAGCTAACCTATGTCTCTTTAGAGGGCAGTTTAAGCCATTCACATTAAAGGAGAGCATTGATAAGTTTGGTGAAATTTGGGGTATTGAGTTTTTTGAAAGTCCAGTGGGCATTTTTAATCCTTTTGCCATTGTGGAAGTTAGAGTTTGATCAGAAGTTTCTGAGTGAGTTTACTTTTGTAGTAGAGGATTGGGTTGGTTATTATGGAGGATAGGTCTGAGAATATCCTGAAGAGCTGGTTTAGTTATGGCAAATTTCTTTAGCATATGTATGTCATTAAAGTATTTAATTTCTCCGTCGTAAATGAAACTCAGTTTAGCTGGGTACAAGATCCGGGGTTGAAAGTTATTTTGCTTGAGGAGATTAAACGTTGATGAAAGCCCTCTTCTGGCTTGAAAAGTTTCAGCAGAGAGATCTGCAGTCATTCTAATGTTCTTCCCTTTGAAGGTAATAGATTTCTTTCTCCTGGCAGCTTTGAGAATTTTCTCCTTCATATTAACTTTACTGAAGTTAATTATGATATGCCTGGGGGATGTCTTATTGGGGTTGAGTCGTGCTGGGGTTCTGAAGCTATCTGCTATCTGAATTTCAGGTTCTCTAGGCATGTCTGGAAAATTCTCTTTCATAATTTCATGCAGAAGGGCCTCTGCGCCCAGTGAGGCCACTTCATCTGTTTCAGGAATTCCTTTGAGACGGATATTTGCCTTCTTCGAGTTATCCCAGAGCTCTCTGAGTGAGTGATCCATTTTTGCTCTCCATTTCTCTTCCTCTTTGAGAGTTTGGGAGCGTTCAAAGGCTTTATCTTCGATGTCGGAGATCCTTTCTTCTGCTTAGTCCATTCTGTTGCTAAGGGATTCCACTGTATTTTTCATATCTTTGAGGGCTGCAAATTCTTGTTTCAGTGTGTCTAAGTCTTTGGTGGTTTTGTCTTTAAATTCGTTAAATTCTTGAGACAGCTTTTGAATTTCTCCACGAATTCCTAATTCCATTTTGTTAATCTTGTTTGCCATCCAAATTCTGAATTCGATTTCTGACATCTCAGCCAGTTGTTTGTGAATGGGATCTTCAATTACATCTGCCGTATCTTTCCTTGGGGGGGTTGATCTATTCTGGTTATTCATGTTACCAGAGTTTTTCCGCTGATTCTGCCCCATGATTGTTTTACTCCCTTTGATTTTCCTCTGGTGTTTTGTCGAGGACCCGTACAGTGCTGTGGCCTGAGAAACTGGGGCCCTGTTTGGTGTAGAGGGGCTAAGTGGTTCTGACTTGTTTTCAGCTGGTTTCTATGTGACCCTAGTGAAACAGTTACTCTGGGTTGAAGTATCATCTGTGGAGAAATACCAGCAATTAAGTCACCCCACCCACCACAGGCAACAAATGGAAAAGGAAAATCAAACCTTCCTACAAGCACACACCCAGGGCACCACCTGGATAGTCCCCAGGTGAGTGAGTCAGTTCAAAAGGTCCAAGTCAATTGTCTCAGTCAGCAGCTGCCTCGGGTGGGAGAGTTCAAGAGGTCCCTGGGAACTGGGTCACAGGGGTCTGATGACTGCTCTAAAATGGCTTGCTCCAGTGCTGCGTGGAGTTAGTAAGAGCCACCAGTAAATAGATCAGTCTGGGAAGAATGATGCCTCATTTCCCACCTTGCAGCTCTGTCACACCCAGTCTCTGCTAGCCCCACAGGGCTGTGACCCAGTCAGTTGTCTGCAGTAAGCAGATACTCCAGGGGTTTGCACCTGCCTAAGTCACAGGGTAGTCTGTGTCTGCTCGACTAGGCCGCTATTCTCTGTCTTTATCCAGTAGGGAGTGTTGTGGCCTGTCAACCTCAGGCACTTGATGGAGGCTGGAGGTGTTTTCTCAGTTCCAGCCCCACCCTTAGTTTATGTTACTGGGTGAAGGGAACAACCCTGTGGGAGTTTGTTTCTGACCTTGCCAGATTCCTCTGCAGAGGAGAGGCTGATTTGAGTTCCCAGAACCTGTGTCTCAGGCCCTGTCTTTAGTCCTGCGGGTTTGTATTTGCAGCACGATCAGTTGTTGGGTGTAGCCTCTTGGCCTCCTTTGTCTATAGGCTGGTGATCCCCTAAGGGCCAGGTGCGTCTTAGGCTCAGTAGAGTGGTTCTCTGATCAGCCCCACCCTAGGAGTTTCCCGGCTCTGCAGTTGTGTTTTCTAGTCCCCGTGTTCCACCCAAGTCGGTACCGTCTCATGAAAACCCTTTACTCACGGGGCCTGTGTTTCAGTCCCAGGTCTGTTCCATGGTGGTTGCCATCTGAGAAGATGCTCGGCCTCATCTGGTTGCCCAGGAAGACAGGAGGAGAGGCTATGGGATATCTGGGGGTGGGCCTTGTTATTGCTGAAGATGGCTGGTGCTCTGCACCTTGGGGCACCACCGCTCCAGTGTAATTCCTTCTCAGCCGACCGTTGTCTTCTCACTCCTTTGCTACAGAGTCAGCACTGGCCAGCTGCAGTCCAGGTCCTGTCCATACCTCTTGAGAGTTCAGCCAAGAATCTGGACTCCTGAGGGGGGAGGTCTCCAGATCAGGGAGTGAGAGTGGAGGGGGGTGTTAGGAGCTTAGGGTTACAGGTCGTAACACCAAACTCATTGAGACCAAATGAACAAATAAACAGATAGAAAGGTTACCAGGCACATGGGCCCATAGATACAGAGATAGACGGAAACACATAAACATACAAGCAATAGCCACGACAACAGCAATATAAGAACAACTGCAATAAAAATAGTGATAATCATAAAATAATTGAAAGAAAGGAAAAAAAAAGAAAAATGTGGTGTTAGAAGGAATGTTAAGTGAGAAGAAAGAAGAAATTAAAATTAGAAGACATAGAAATAAAAAATATATCTATATAAAATGTAATAATAAAAAATTATCGAAATCTCCTCTAAGAAAATGGTGAGGAAAAATCAGACAAAAAGAAAACAACAGCAAAGAAAAGCAAAAAACAAAACAAAACAAAACAAAATGAAAAAAAGAAAAGGCACCAACTGCAAAAATATTCTTGTGGTAGAAATATACCTATAAATGTCTATATGTCTGCTGTAGGGATCAACTTTCGTAGGAATATATTCATACTGCAATATACTTTCTGGACACCAGGTGGCGCTGTGAGTGGTTTTGAGACTTATACCTGGTTTACAGTTTATACCGTTACCGTGGTAACCACCTTCCATGGCCTATCGCCATTTTGGAGTTTCTATAAAAGTTTGTCGCCTAAGAATTGTGCAACCTCGGCTGTTCTCCTCCAGACAGCACTTGCGACCGACCCTCCCACTCAGTGCAGGTGTCCAAGTTTCCTAAGTCCCTCCACTCTGCTCCCAGGTTCCCCTGCAGACTGGCGACTGCAATTGGCCATAAGGGGAGTGGTGGTGAGTTCGTGCGGTATCTCCTGTAGCTGGTTCCCGGGGCTTCAGCAGCCAAAGCCGGTCTGTGGCTTCAGTTGCTCCGCGGCCCCAGAAGCCAAAGCCGGGTCCTAGGCTTCAAGCCGTTCCCGTGATTGGAGCGCTCGTGGGATTTATTCTGAGTTTTATGGTTCAGAGTTTTGGATGGGCGTCCGCCAGTTCGCTGCACAGCCTGAACCGCCAGCCCCCTCCAACACCTGGGGGAAAGGTGCCCGCCCTTTTGGGTAGTTCAAAATCTCTGTTT
Organism: Nycticebus coucang; assembly: GCF_027406575.1. Classification (NCBI taxonomy): domain Eukaryota; kingdom Metazoa; phylum Chordata; class Mammalia; order Primates; family Lorisidae; genus Nycticebus; species Nycticebus coucang. The sequence continues at coordinate 50,702,383 of NC_069784.1, read as the reverse complement.
CCCAGGCAGGATCCCTTCCCTTCAGTTGTCCAACAGTTTGCCCAGCTCCCTGTGGTTTTGAGTGGCTCTCCTTTCGGATGCCTCCCTCAGTTCAGGATTAATTAATTTTCAATTGGATTTTGTCAGCATTTACAAGCTGCTGACCTCCGTGGGGGAGGGGCCTGCTGGCCGGCACGCCGAGCAGGGATGAATCTCTACAACAGAGTCTGTGATTTTTAAATTACCCCTCATATATAGCAAACCCCCAGTTCGCTGGGCGTCTCCAGGTGTCTGTCCACTCCAATAATCCACACACAGGGAAGGTCCAGACCGCCTTTCCTCTCACCTGGTGGCTTGGGAGAGGTGGGCTACACGTCCGTCCTGTCCGCCATCATGCTCCGCCTCTCTGCCCTGGATTCTTAAATTAAATTTTGCGGCTAGTCCGGCTCCTCATTTCTTTCTTTCTTTTTTCTTTTCTTTTTTTTGGGGGGGACCTTTTTTGCTATAATTATATCTATAATATAAAACCTGTGTTTATATTTGTGATGGAATTATTGTGCCTCTTGATATTGTTACCATATTTCTACTTACAAGCAGTCTGTGTTATATGGCTCAATTACTTTTGAGGCTATGAGAGTGTGTAACACTTAAAATCCTTTAGATCTTCTCTTCTTTTTTGTTCTACTTTAGCCATTATCCAATTGTTCATTCCCTATATGTTAGTTTCCACATGCTGTTCTTGTTTTACTCACATACCAAATCCAGAGTAATGTTTCTTTTTTGTTCTGTCCTGTTTTCGGGATCACAAAATTGTAGTGCCTATGCAGGGATATTTTGAGTGAGTGATATTTAGCTATTGCATATTTTTATATATCCTTAATCACGTATCCACCTCTAAGTCCAATGCCATATACATCATCACATTCCTTCTAATATTAGGTCTTTACCAAAAGCCATACAGATTTTTCCTGTATTTTTAAACATTCCTCTTACCGTTGTGACGTGGTAGTGGTAGTAGTAGTTGTTACCGTTCAGAGATCCCCTGCTACGTGCCAGGCACATTTAAATACATTCTCTCTAATTCTAATGTAGCCCTGAAAAGTAGACATCATTTCCATTTTACAGTGAGAAAACTGTGTCTCAGTTTAAATGCTTTGTCAAGGTCAATCTGGCTGTAGGCTTTCATCATGTACTGTAATGTTTTCTTCCTCATGTTTTCATTTTTATTTATTGGTACAAATGCCTGGATGTATAATGATAGAGGGCCCTGAGGAGAGCCAAATAAATAGCACCCTTTTTCATACCTTAAATCTGAACAAATTGAGAAATAAAGTAGTAGTGGATAGTTTGATACTTTATCAACTTTACCACTGATAAACCAAATGGGCCTATGAGCTAGTACTCAGAATTAGGTAGGTTCACCTACAAGTCACTGGCAACACTGTGTGGATGTGTGGTACCTACAGAAAAGACTTAGAGCCTACTGTCCCGAGTCTGCTTCCCTGCATTACATTCTGGACCTACCTCTTATTGGCTCTGTGATCTTGAACTAGTTCTTTTGTTTGTTTGAGACAGAGTCTCACTTTGTTGCCTTGGTAGAGTTGCCGTGGCTTCACAGCTTGAGCTTAAGCAATTCTCTTGCTTCAGCCTCCAAAGAAGCTGGGATTACAGGCGCCCACCACAATGCCTGGCTATTTTTAGAGACGAGGTCTCGCTGTGCCTCAGGCTGGTCTTGAACCTGTAAGCTCAGGCAATCCACCCTCCTCGGCCTCCCAGAGTGCTGGGATTACAGGCGTGAGCCACCACACTGGGCCTTGAACTAGTTCCTTAATTTCTCTTAGCCGCAGTCACCTTGGACATAAATTGAGGAGTAGAAGTCACCTTATCTATAAATTAGAGAGTAGTTATCCCACAGGATTGTTGTGAGGATTCATTCCTTCACTCATTCATCAGATATATAGGTACCTTATCTAAGCTGGGGCTAATGCTGGGGATGAGGCAGTGAACAAAATCAATGAGGTCCCTGACTCTATGTTTCAATTTCTGCTGGGGAGATACAAACAACAAACAAGTATTGTAATTACAGATTGTACCAAGTGATATGAGGGAAACAGTAGGAAGTAACGTTAATGGGGAGCATCTTAGGTGGTCAAAGAAGGCTTCTCTGAGCAGGTGACAAGTAGTCAGGACCTGAGGGTGAGGATACCACCCTGGGAAAGATATTTCAGACAGAGGGAGTAATAGTTGTAAAGGCCCTGAGTCAGGACAAAGTCTGGTATTCCTAGAACAGAAAACTCTCACATACGTAGAGAGTTGTGAATGAGGAGAAAACAGCAGATTCTTAAGCAAGAAGGAGTAGGCGGGAGTCGGGTCACTAGGTTTGTTGAAAGGATTGAATGTATACAAAACATTTATTGCAGTGCCTGGAACACAGTAAGCACCCAGTAAACGTTAGAAGCTATTATGGTTTTTAATAAACTTTATCATAATCAAATATTTCTCATTTTCTGGTGAGGAGGTTTGGGAGCTACAAGACAGAGTGCAGGGCAGGCAGTGCCAGTGTTTGGTGAGATCTCTTCCTAGGTGGCAGCATGCTCGTCCATCAGGAGGCATGCAGTGTTTGGTGATTTCTTAGGATGTTACCAACCGGTGCTGCCCCATGCCTGATACTTTACCCACTCATTCATTAAGGGTTGCAAAATGAAGATGTTCCAATCTCGTCACTGTTCACATAAAGACTACCCTGCTAATAGTGACCAATTTTAAAAACTATATAAATTCATTAATTAAACAGATTTGATGTATTTTATAGTGCTGACTAAAATGGAGGACATCATTAAAACCACTCTTAACAGCTTCCCATAAAAGATCCTTCAGTACCACACTGCATAGTTTATTGATTTGATTCTGTAGAACCTATTTATGTTCAAGTTTTCTATCCCATTATTGCCTGTTAGTGCTATTTTATGCAGAAGTATCTGTCTCAGCATTAAAATGGAAATGTGACAAATATTGTTTCTTTTGCCCACTGACTTGAGGGTTTCTTTTCTCTACAGATGGAACTTTCTGCTCTACAGTCCATGATGGCTGTTCAAGAAGAAGAGCTACAGGTGCAGGCTGCTGACATGGAATCCCTGACCAGGAACATACAGATTAAAGAAGACCTCATAAAGGTATTTCAAAGCTCTTTAAAGACCACTGTAAATGTTTGCAGCTCACAATACCTGTAGGGCAACTTCCAACAGTATTTGGATACATCGAGTCTCTTAGCCAGTGCTTATCCATATTCCACTTGAAAGTATCGCAGACTATTTCAAGAGCATTTTTTTCCTTGCTCCTCTGCTGACTGGTATCTTTTTTTACTATTTTCATATTTACACATATTTTTGATTTCTAGGACCTGCAAATGCAACTGGTTGATCCCGAAGACATACCAGCGATGGAACGCCTGACCCAAGAAGTCTTGCTTCTCCGGGAAAAGGTTGCTTCAGTAGAATCCCAGGGTCAAGAAATTTCAGGAAACCGAAGACAGCAAGTAAGTTAATGGAATACAAACTGTATTTTTTACTGTGCAACAAATGATGGAGAAGCTATCAACCTCAGCTACTTATGAAGGGGTCAGTTGATAACATTTCACAGAGAATGTATGCCGTAAGGTTTCCTCCTCTGGTCAGTAGCAACCAGAGACCCCCTTCCTGACATTTGCTGTCCTGAAAAGAGCAACAGTTTTTTTTGGACACACACTGTCAGTTATCCCTCACTTACACATGTAAAGTCTCTTCCCTCTCAACTGAATCTTTCTCATGTTCAAATGCATCCTTCTCAATTAAAAAAAAAAAGAGAAAGAGTAAACCCCTTTCTTTGCCCCATATTTCTTTGTAGCTACTACCTTGTGTCTAACCTTCCTTCAGCTCCGGTCTGGCTTTTAGTGCTGTCTTAGACAGATCTCTGCTGGTTGTACAGTATCTGTATTACGGCTCATCTTACTATAGCTCACACACATCTATGACTGATAAATGTCTTTTCCTCCCACCAAATAATAAGCTTTCCCCTAGGACCTAGAACAAGGCCCATCATGTGGAAGGTGCCCGATAGGTATTTACTGAATGCAGTCCTGTTGTGTCTGTGTCTCTCTCCACTTGTCCTTTCTTTCTCTCCTTTCTCGTAGCTGCTTTCCTATGTTTCTAGTGCTCTCTCCATTTTTTCTTCTTGCTCCTCCTATGTTTGAATTCTACTTTATAGGATTTTTCAGATTAAAAACAATAATGAATGCGACATTGATTTGAAAACGGTAAAAGACTGTGAAAAGGCTCAGCACCTATAGCTCAGCGGTTAGGGTGCCAGCCACATACACCAGGGCTGGCGGGTTCAAACCCGGCCCAGGCCAGCAAAACAACAATGACAATTGCAACAAAAAGATAGTAGGGCTTTGTGGCAGGCACCTGTATTCCCAGCTAGCTACTTGGGAGTCTGAGGCAAGAGAATCGCTTAAGCCCAAGAGTTTGAGGTTGCTGTGAGCTGTGACATCATAGCACTCTACTGAGGGCGACATAGTGAGAATCTTGTCTCAAAAATAAAAAAATAAAAAGACTTAAAAACTTAAGTAATGAGATAGAAGGCTTTTTTAGTCATGGCACATGCTAATACTTTTTTTTTTCTTTGTCTCAGGATTAACTGGGGCTTCAGGTCTCACTTTGACATTTGCGTATTGCTTCCTTTCTCTCCTCAGTTGTTGCTGATGCTAGAAGGATTGGTGGATGAGCGCAGTCGGCTCAATGAGGCCTTGCAAACAGAGAGACAGCTCTATAGCAGCCTGGTGAAGTTCCATGCCCATCCAGAGAGGTAAGAGAGTCACCGGGTTTCCATTTATTCTCTTTTTAAAATTTTTGTTACTTTTATTTTTCATTAAGTGCAGGTACTTATGATACTAAAGAGGGGAGAAAAAGAAAGCACAGACAATTACTGGGCTGCCCACTTGTCATTAGTTATGTGAATTCCCCTGAGTGTCAAAAAGTTAAGTCAGGAGTCCTGCCTATTTTTCATGACTATTGAAAATTTTAAATGAGAAGATAGGTAAGGTGTCTAAAACAATGTCTTACACATAATAAGCACTCAGTGTATATTTCTTTCCTTTTTTCTGCTCCAAGTCCTGTTATAAAAGTAAAGAATGTGACATTGAATGTCACACTAATATAAATAGAAAGGGCATACATTATCAACATATATCATTGAAGAAAATATATTAATTCTGCTGGCTACTATCATCCCAGGATCACTGATAACTTTCATGATGAATATATTATTGAGTTTTGGTCATATATCTGTGGTTCTCAGCTCCCAGGCCACAGACTGTGGGAAAAATTGTCTTCCATGAAACCAGTCCCTGCTGCCAAGAAGGTCAGGGATGGCTCACGTACTCTCTCTCTGGTTCATTTCATATTTCTTTGTTTTCTTTTCCTCATTTTGCCTTCCCTCCTAGCCCTTTTTACTCTTTTCCCAATTTTATTTTTTTAGTATTCAGTTTCTAATTTATTGTTGAGTTTTTTTTTTTTTTGTAGAGACAGAGTCTCACTTTATGGCTCTCGGTAGAGTGCCGTGGCCTCACACAGCTCACAGCAACCTCCAACTCCTGGGCTTAAGCGATTCTCTTGCCTCAGCCTCTCGAGCAGCTGGGACTACAGGCGCCCGCCACAACGCCCGGCTATTTTTTGGTTGCAGTTTGGCCGGGGCCGGGTTTGAACCCGCCACCCTCGGTATATGGGGCCGGCGCCTTACCGACTGAGCCACAGGCGCCGCCCTATTTTAAAAATGTTTTCTTTGTACCTCCGGAAAATGAAGGCGGACGATAGGTCTGATAGGACCCCTTGGCTGTGTTACGTTTTAGAGAACCTCTGGATTGTTAGTCCTTTGGAACTGGATTCCATTTCAGAGCACTGTCAAGTTTAGTAACAAATGAGAAACAAATGTCTCCAATAGCAGTTCTGCTTAACTCAGTCTAGCTTCAGTTTGCATTTAGGTTTTTTTCTGAGTTTTAGTTTCTCAGAAACCAAAGCTCTTAGTCAAATAATGAAATCTCTCTTTTGGGGTCTTATATGGATGTTAGATAAAACTTCAGAATCATGGTTTTATATGAGATTAGCCCAGAATCTAGCGTAAAGGGGCAGGCTTAAAAAAAACAAGCACACGGTGGCGTTTGTGGCTTAAAGGAGTAGTACCCCAGTCCCATATGCCAGAGGTGGCGGGTTCAAACCCGGCCCCAGTCATAAACTGCAAAAAAAAAAAAAAGAAAAGGGAGCACACTTTGATAATCCACCAGCCCTGAACACAGTGCCACAACAGAGACTATGTTCACTTATTGTGTCCCAGAGAACAGTTAATTCAGAAAGTTCATGGCTCAAAGTGGCATTGATGGCTCTTTGGTAGCAAATGTGGACTCATTACATTTGATGGCTAATCCGTTTTCCTTCCATGTGGCATGTTTAATCAGCTCTGAGAGAGACCGAACTCTGCAGGTGGAACTGGAAGGGGCCCAAGTGTTACGCAGTCGGCTAGAAGAAGTTCTTGGAAGAAGCCTGGAGCGCTTAAGTAGGCTGGAGACCCTGGCCGCCATTGGAGGTGGGGAACTGGAAAGTGTGCGAGTTCGTCACAAGCATGCCTTCTGAGCCCTGGCGGGTCAGACTACAGTCCGGGATGGAAAATCTTGTTGACACTAACCAGAGAGAGCCATGTCTGACTTTGGCAGAATTAAATGGTGACTTACTAATGGTAGAACTGGTACAAGTAGCATCAATCACCCAATGAAACTCACTTTAGCCTACGTGTACATATCTATCTCTAAATTAAACGGTGGAGGTCACAAAGTGTATTTGCACATTTTAAATCATTCCATTTTAGTTTTTCCACCCTTATTCATTCCTTTCCTGATGAGCCCTTCCTTCTCATTGCCTCATCCCTTCCATGGGCCAATAAAGTTTATTCCTCCCCTGACTTCCACAGTCCATTTCATATGTTCCATATCCCTGACATAAATGCATGTGTGTGTATTATTTTTGCCATTCAATCAACTTCTCTTCCAGAGTGTTTTTTTAATCAAATAAAAGAATTGAAGTTCCAAGATAAGAGAGAGAGAGAAAGAGATTGAGAGTCTATAAGAATGACTTTGCAAAAGTGGCACGATCCTTATCAGAAGGTAATCAAAACCAGACAGCAGTCTTTTAACAGCAGACTATGAGGATGGGGAATGCCAAGTTGAACAGAGGCGAAGACATTTAAAGTGTATAGTAAATATCGTAAACCTTTACCTCTACTGTAGTTTCAGAGTTGACTATTGAATGACAAGTAAAATCAGATTAGGTAAGGATTAAATTCTATTTAAAATGTTTTCGTTTTTTTTTATTGTTGGGGATTCATTGAGGGTACAATAAGCCAGGTTACACTGATTGCATTTGTTAGGTAAGCCAGAACATGATAACATGATTTCAAGAAACATCTTCCAGAGTTAGAACTCTGTGTTCAAAGAAAATGCAAATTAGTGTCTTTCTTTATATTCAGTATTTCACCAAATCACTCAAGCCAGCCAGAGGAGATTATTGCTTCTATACTTCCCTTTAGTGGCTCTGGACAGAGTCCTGTATTTTTCACTATTTAGTGTATTGCCTTCTCCATATAAAAATAAGTAAAGGGATTCAGATTTTGAAGTGCTTGAATAATTTAGAAAGAAATGCTACAGATCTATGTCCATAGGTTTTAGTTGTTATCTCAACGCACCATGGCAGGTATTAGGACAGGGACCCTGGAGATTGTAATATTGTATCTAAATGTCAAGAGTTTGAAAAGTGACCAAGATTATTGTGGAGCATTGTGAGTTCAACATTATAAATTCTTATTTCTGGTGGCCATAAATTTCCTAGATTAGAAGCTGAGATTTCAGTTACTTTAAACAAAGGACCTGGGGAACCAGGTATTGAGGCTTCCTAGCACCATAAATGTGACTGAATACTCTTTCTGAACTAAGTGGGAAATAGTGATTTTTCTTTTTCCTTCCATTTTTTTTTTACATGGCACTTTAATTCTTTCACAGTCATGTGTTGGTATTCTGAATTCCAAGTCAGTGTTTGGAACTTTAGCTTTGTCTGTAACAGAAAGCATCAGTCAATCTGAAGTAGACAGGGAGAAAATATTTACTGGAAAAGCACCAGAATCTTCTGATTAAGTAGTTTACAAAATATCAACAGCCATAACCCTTCCACGTAATGGATATACAATTCTGGTTGTAATGAGCTGTAGGGGATAAAGGAATCATTTAAGGAAGGAAGTAAAATGTGTAAGTAGAACCATCTACTTTTCTTAGTCTCCCAATTTGAAAAGACCCTTTCTTGCACAAAACTTTTAGTCCATTTGCAGAAGTAAATAGGAGGATAATAGAACTGTAGAAAAGTCAACCCATCAAAGACAAATCTGTTGTGTCATTGCAACAAGGCATTTAGATAATATCTTAATTTTACTGATAAACCAGGGAAGTTTTCTAAATCTGCTGTTAAGATTCAGCCATGGGTGATTACTGGGTTCTAGTGGCTGCTAGTGATTATAGCAAATTATGGTAATGACCACTCCTGCTTCTGTCAACCTCTGACAAGAGTAGTTTGATAGAAGGACAGATCAGGAGTTTGATTTTGATGCCATGTGTGACTAAAATCCTTGCTAACTTTCTGGTCTGGGTAGGTGGAATGAGGCTGGCAAGTAGTGCTCCCTGAAGAAGGCTTGGTGGTCTAACAATTCTGTGTAATAATTTGGCATCTGACTAGAGAACTTGATTCTGATAAATGGTGTCTAAACCCATATAAAAACGATTCTGTGATTGGGCGTATCATCTATATAATCACAGTTAGCATCATATGATTCCATTTTCTCTACAGAAGCACAGACTCTTTCTCTGACTGGATTATTCTGCTTTTTTCAGGCATTATAATAGCTTTGGATAAAGAACATTAAGCTTGAATTTAAAAATCTTAACAGTGTAACAGTAAATTTTCTTTAGGTCATGCTTAATTGGAAGCATAGAAACTTAAATTGAAAAAAAAACATATTGAAAGATTTTTTTTTTCTCACATATCCTTTTTGAATAATAGGAAACATGCAGAGTGTAGTGGTGTAAGAAGTCAAGGTAGATGAAATGGATAGTTTTTAGGACTAGAGAGTTGAAACCTCCAAGACGATGTATTTAATGAGAGGAATGGAAGTCCTATGACTCTTTTCTATTACAGATTTAAAACTGTTTCACTTAAATCTGACAATTGTTGGTGCTTAGTATAAATCAACATTTGTCTGATAATCTCTTTTTAGGTATTTAGCCAAGTTCTTTGACAAGCCCTGGCTGGCTTGTGTTGTATGTCAGCCTTGTGCTTTGAGAGGGTGTGGTCCTCCATCATTGCCCCTCCTGCTTCACACCTACTTCTCTTCATTCAGTGGTGGACTGGAGCAATGTGTTTACCACTGCTACTTAGAGAAAGAACATTTTTCTTTGTTCATATTTTTAAAAGATTTTTAAATTGCATTTTACGTAGTAAGAGATCTATTATGGATCAAGAAAATCTTAACCTATATAAGATATTAGATCCTAGCCACAAGAGATGGTTTTCTTAGAATGTTCTTTACACAGTGTATACATAAGTGAACTCTGTAGTAGCTAGACATGAAAGACATACCATTTTTATGCTTTTTTATGCTCCTACTTTAGAATCTGGGTTGTGAGAAATTTTGATCATTGTTTCAAAACATTGGGTTCTCTGGTCTTCCAGTTGGATCTGGAGTCTTCTGTTTAGGGAGAAGAGGATGAGGTCATGTTGCATTGAAAATTGTTCCTTTCATGGAGAAATAAAAGTTGACTGACCTACCTAAAGTCACTTTACTCTGGACTCTAAGTCTTAGAACAGTAATTTAATGCCTTTGCTTTTCTTGAGCTAGCATCAAAAAACTCTAGTTCCCATTGTTAGGGTAAAGCCATCGTTTTCTGGTTTCATGGTTTTTTTTATATGAAAGAGTCACAGAATCTTCACATTTGACATCCCTGAAAAACTCATGTTGCCTCTTTAACTAGGACCTCATGTAGTGTTCTGAAGTCCTACAGCCAGTGGTCTGCAAGGAGAAATGACAGACCTGTCCAGTTAGGAAGAAATATTAGTAACCCACACACTTAAAGTCCATCTTCCATCTTCCCCTCAAAATTGTACGAGAGATAGATTAAATGAAATTAGTTTTCTTTTTGAGATACGTCCTATGAGGTGCAAACACATAGAGCAGTGGTTCTCAACCTTCCTAATACCGTGACCCTGTAATACAGTTCCTGTGGGTTGAGAACCGCTATAGAGTGTTTTTTCTCATTTCTGTTAGGGTTAAAACTCAAGAGTTTTTTGTCTCCCTTTGGTAGTATAGAACCATTTGTACCATCGAAAGAACAGCTGGGACTACAGACTTCACGTGGCAACCCAATGATAACAAACAAAGAATGAATCAGTAAGATGGCATGTTGGACTCAGTTCTGTAGGATAATGCTTTCTGAGTCTTACTGTATTTTATAATGTGGGTTTAAGCTACCATCTGGCCATTTGTAGCAGTAGCTTCGTTGAAATATTGCATGATTAGAAAATGAGCATGTTGCTTTTAAGTAGTCTGAGTATTGACAGAAGGTAAGTCCTCAACTTTCTGTATAACCATGTAGTCAGATGAGTTTCTAAAAAAGTCAGTGTTAAAATTTGCTTCCAACAAAGAACGGGAAATGGAAGGGAAACACAATACAGTAGAACCAACAGTACTAATTTTTCCAGATTTCAAGTAATGATTAAACTTATGAAGTGACGTACTAGTTATTTTGTGGGACCTTCCTGCTTTTTGTTGTTCAAAGACAAATTCTGGAAGTAAAAATCTTTTTTTTTTTTTTAGAAGTAAAAATCTTTATTGTACTATTTTCCTCGGGGAAAAGTTGGAAGGATAAAATAGAAAGTTCAGTAACATCAGAAAATATTTGATCTAAAATTATGTGAAGAGTAGAGGTGTTAAATGCATGAATCAAACTGGCTTCCTTATTCCTGTGAAGAACTTGTAATTGTCTAGCATTTGCTTGTTGGTTTGCATTTAGTATACAATGGGAATGCTGCTTTTTGCAATTAGCAAAATCATTGCTCTCAGATATTGACCTCTCAATCTATAAAAGTTAGAGGCATGTGTATATACAAGTACGTCTTATAAATCATGAATTTCTGTGTCCATGAAGTCTTATTAGTTTGAAGCAGCTTAACCTGCTTTTATTACTTAAAAATTTTGTAGGCTGTTGAGAGAAATTGAAGTGATTCATAACTTTATGAAGGTGAAGAGAAGTGATGTGTTAAATTATCAGAAACTTGGTATTGCATTATTTCCAGGACTATTTTCCCACAAAAATAAGCTGTATGTTTTTTTCTGGAAGTTCATTTCTTCATGGCACGGGGCTGTTAAATTGTGTTAAATTTGTGCTGAAATGGAGAGTGTACTTTTTTTTATCTAATAAGTGTTAGAATTTAAGCTACTTTAGTTGAGACAAAAAATTGTTACTGATCCAATAAAAGTATCAAAGGCCAACGGAAACTATTTGGTTTCATTCTTATAAGATCTATGAGAAAAGTAGAAAAAGCTCATTTTTGCCCCCTTTATAGAAGAATGAGTCTACTGATTATTTTACTAAAATTCTAAGTCAAAGCAAGGCTCTGTGGAATAAGTATTTAACTAAAGGAATTAAAGAAGAAGAAACCTGAATTTTTCTCTTCCCAAAGAAATGAGACTAAAGGTAAAGCATTATGCTTTCCCCAGAAATGTGAAATGAGTTACTTTACCTTAAAAACCCTTTCTTGCTCTTCTTGCTGAAGGAGAGTGGTAGAAAGTAGGACAAAGATTTGAGGAACCAGTTGTGGTGGTGGGTGGTGCTATCTCTGAATGTTCTTAGAAAAGCCTACTTCTTGTGTTCTTTGAATAAAAAAGAGACCATGAGCAAGAATTTCTTGACATTATAGAATTAGGACGTTGTAGAAGTCCTAATTCATGCAATCTCTGGTCAGCCTAAAGATAGACTGCAGTTTCATTGAATGAAAAAGTAAAAATTCCAGAGTCCTAAAGAGCTTTCATACCCACAAAAATGTTTGACATAATGATTTGGTCTTTTAAAGTCATTTAAAACAGCTGATTTCTTTCAGTGAGTAGGGCGCCGGCCCCATATGCCCAGGGTGGCGGGTTCAAACCCAGCCCCGGCCAAACTGCAACCAAAAAATAGCCGGGCGTTGTGGCGGGCGCCTGTGGTCCCAGCTGCTCGGGAGGCTGAGGCAAGAGAATCGCGTAAGCCCAAGAGTTAGAGGTTGCTGTGAGCCGTGTGACGCCACGGCACTCTACCCAAGGGCGGTACAGCGAGACTCTGTCTCTACAAAAAAACGAACAAACAAACAAACAAAAAAAAAACCCAGCTGATTTCAGAGTAATGAAAAAGCTGGAAGGCCCTCTAAGGAAACAAACGCAGGTCATCGTGGGGCGTGACTGAAGACAGCAGCTCCTGCTGGTGCTGTTCCATGATCATAATATGTCTAGTTAAAGAATATCATTTCCCCACAGAATCTGTGGAGGAATTTGTGGAATCCTTCAGTTTTCTTATGGCCCTAAAGTGTGTACAGGTGAAATTGTACTTTGATAGAAGACCTTTTCTTCTTTGATTCTGTCATGCAGTGACATAATACTCAAGTCAGCAGTCGTTGGCTCAGGACATGAAAATGGGAGAGTCTGTAAGAAGCCCGTGGTAGAGTACCTGGGAGTGAGCGTGAGATGATCCCGAGAGGACCCGACACAAGAGCCTGGCACTGACGGGAGGACTGGCCACTGCAAATATGCTTGTGCTGAGAGTGTTGGCTCTTTCAAAATTAGTAAAATATTGTAACATAGAGGCTAGTCAAGAAAAAAAATTAGTAAAATGTGACCCCTGCTGTGCTCAAGTAACTATGTGAGAAAATAATACTCCTGTCTGTTGATCCCATGTTAATGGCTGAAAGGAGAAATAATAATGACTGCAGAGTAGAATTTTAGGACATAGTCTTGACCCCACCCAGTGTGGACTCACCACTAAAGAATTAGCTGTGGGGATATGCTGGAGGTGGCAGGTTCAAACCCAGCCCCGGCCAAAAACCACAAAAAAAAAAAAAAAGAATTAGCTGTGGGTACCTAGCACTTTGTAAGGTTGAAATAGGAGGGTTGTTTGAGGCCAGGAGTTTAAGACCAGTCTGGTGGCAACAAAGTAAGACCCCCATCTCTACAAAATGTGTTTTTCAAAAATTAGCTAGGCATGGTGGTGCACACCTATAGACCTATCTATTTGGGTGGCTAAGACAGGAGAATCTTTTGAGCCCAGGAGTTTCTGAGGTTATAGGGAGCTATGATTGTGCCATTGTACTCACTGAAGTATCTTACTGGGTGGCAGAGTAAGACCCTGTCTTCCAAAAATATATAAAACTAATAGGTCATGAATTGTCCTCTAAGGCAGTGATTTTAAACTGATGTGCTGTGAAAGGACCTTAGGTATGCTGTGAAAATTGTTAAAGATTATTAATTAAGTTATTTTTAAAAGAAGTTCAAAGTATTGTAAGTACATTGTTTTTTTTTCTATCAACATAATCCAAGTGTACCACGGAAGTTTATAGGTTCAAGTGTGCCATGAGATAAGCAAGGTTGTAATACATTAAGGCTTATTCATGCCTGAGCATGGCGGAGTTTTAACGTAGTTGTAATTCAGTGTTGATGAAGCACGTGTCCCCAAGATTGCATCCTAGTTTACTGACAGCTCTGTGCTTTTTCAACTGTCCCGCGAAGCAGGGGGAGAGCAAAGTGTATTATTTCAAGCCGCCTGCTTAGGGAAACAGGTATTCAGAAGGTAGAATCAATCGAGATCATCCGGTTGATCCTATCAGGTATGGAGCTTCCTTCTGACTATATTTAGGTTCCATATAGGCCTCAACTTATACGCCCAGGGACCACTTCAGTTTACTAACAACATTGTCGAAGGGTCATATTTATTCAGAGTACTGTGTGCCATGCACAGCTATGAGCCCTCCAAAATATTGAGCCCTTCAAAGTTCACAACTGTGTGAATGGGTAGCACCATTAACCCTAATTAACAAACGAGGAGACTTAGTTATGGAAAGTTAGGACTTGCCAAGAGTGGACAGACACTGACTACTGACAAAAGCAAGTTCAAACCCAGACTGCTGTGGAGTCTGTGCTCTTAATCACTCTGCCATCCTCAATTTACAAATTCAACAATTGTGTGAAATTTTGCCTCAGTGATAAGTATAGCTTATATTTGTGTAATGTTAAATTTTCACTTAAGGATTTTATTATGTTTTAGAGGATTATTTTATTTCTGCACACTTTGTAGAATCCATGCAACTGGTAGAAAATCATTTTCTAAATCTTAATAAGGGACATTTTGATATAACCTCCATTTTGTGTGGTTTAGAGCCTATAAAATTCAAAGAACTACAACTTAGGAATTTCTATTCCACTCAAGTAAAAATTACTAATAAGATTGGCAATCTAACATGGAAAACTAAATCCCGGAGAAGCAAGTTAACTTTGAACAGATTCTTAGCTTTCAGAAATCTAAAGATAGATGATTTTATTTCATGTTTGAAATTTTAAATATTCCAACTTGGTTCTGAAGACAGTGGTTTGTGGCCATATATCTCTTAGAAAAGAGTATCAACCACAAGGTTACTGCCATTTATTAAAAAAAAGAAATGGTATCAGAAAGGGATTGTCTAATATAAACTTATAAATAGGATCTTTGGTGAATTAACTTATTTTATTTCCAAATTTTCTATAATTTTTTTTTTCAGCTTTATGCCCTAAACAGTAAAAAAAAGTCAACATTTTCATTGAAATTAGTAAAAGGCTGAGCAAACTTGAAGCTGCCCTAAAGGAGGTAGCACAGACTGTGAACTAGCTTTGAAAGGTTGGGGGTGGAGGGTGGCATAAAACAAAAGCCCAGTTTTGTAGAGTGTTGGGATGAGGTGGGCATTCTTCCTTTGTCTCCTTCTAATTACCGATGAAGTCACAACTGTGGCCTTCTGCTCTCTGAGCAACTTCAGCAGGAGCATTATCTAGAAATGCAGAGGCGGCGTTAGAAAGGCCGTCACAGGTAAGTGGAAGGCAGAAAGTGTTGGCCACCCCTCTTAATCCCCTCTTTCTCCTGGAACCTGGTGTAGGAATCATTCCAGGATGTGGGGCTAGCAGGGCTAACAACCTATCCTCATTAAGGGATGAGGATTCTGACCTCACAGAGCTGAGCTTTCTTCAACCCTAGGAACATTTCTCTAGCACAGTGCTCAAAAGGGAGAGAACGTGAAAAGTACATTTTGTTCATCTCACTGAGTGGGGTGATTCAGTGTTTGTTTGTTTGTTGGAGGAAAAACAAAAGATTAGATCTTCGCTGTTATATAGGGAAGGATTTTCCAAAGTAAGCATAATATGATATGGAAGTCCTTAGGTGAATTAGTGTCCTGGGTTCAGTGAGATTCCAAAGTAACCAAAGCATGGAGAGCATCTGTACTCTGAATAAGGTGGTTCTTGGGCTGATTTGAATGGAAAAGTACTGGAAACTCCTACTACTCCTACTAGACACGGGCTTCCATGGATCTCTGAAGATGCTCAGTGGTAAAGGTGCCTTCTTATGGACAGGGTGTTACTAAGCAGTATCCTGCTTGGCTCTAACATTAACGTTCATGGTAAAGGTTAGGAACTTAAACTGCTATCACAGCATGCTTACTACCTCTCAGCATTGTGGTGAGATCAGTCTGGACCATTGAAAGACTGGCATGAACTTACAGATACCAAGAAATGGCAGGTAAGATGTGAATTGTGCCTATTCACCCACCTGCTCAGGGGAGTGAATGCTCGTTACCAATGCCTAGCCTTTCATTCATGGCTGCCTGAGCTCAGGAGCAGGTTCTTGGTCTTGGAGGAAGAAGCAAAGATCAAGATCTGATTTGTCATCAGAAGAAACAGTGAGTGGCTCCTGTCTAAAAGTTCATAGACTTGACACTGAGGCACAGCTCTTGTCAGCACTAACTGTGTGACCTTGGACAAACCACCTACTCTCATTCAGGCCCAGGCTATTTGGTGGTCTAAAGAACAGTTTTGAAAGGCTGGTTGCTGAGGCCAGGGTCAGAAATAGATCTCAGGATTCTCTAACTTGCAGTTCTGTAAGGCACAAGGTATCACAGTAGATTTTCTTAGGTATTCCAATTACTAAGCTATGATCAATTCCTACATTTTCAGAAAAAATCAGTAATGTGGGCCACAGTTCATGTCTAACATTGTATGGACAGTTCTTCATTTTAACTGATATAAAGGGGAAGAAAATTCCTTGATTTATGCTGTCCAGCATGGTAGCCACTAGCCGGGATATAAACGTCAGTGTCTTAGTTGTAAGTAATCAGTAGCCACATGTGACTAGTGTCTGCTGGACAGCACCGCAGAAGGTCCTTTTGGTGAGTGCTGCCTTTGACTTTTGCCCAGACCACGAACTGCAGCTACTTGTCCCATAGAGCAGGGTGTACATGTCTGTGCCCTATGGCTGTGTTGTCTTTGGGGAATGAAGGATGGATTAAATCCCATTTGGGTCAAGCAGTGCAAGTGACCCTCCTGGCAAAGGTTTGCATTGAATAAGAGTTCAGGAGATAGGGAGAGGGGAGCTTAGAGGAAGGAACTCAAACACCTAAGGCATTCTGTGCCTTGGATCTTGACTAGGCCTGAACCTATGTAGGGTATAGGACCCCTGGAAAGGAGTTCCTCAGAGACTGTCCCCAGTGCTTAACTGATCCCAACAATGTAAAAGTGTGAGAGGAGCAGAGCTGCCCTGATACCCAGGAACTGAGGGACACTCTGCACGCTCAGTAGTGGGGAAAACGTTAGTCATGTCTGGCCCATAAAGAAAGTTGTTATATAGACAGCCAGTGGTGGGATGGGAAGTAATTCAGGCTTTCAGTAATTCAGGGTAACCAAGTTACGTGACACTCGGCTCCTTAGGTAGAGGTCTGCACAGTCAAGACCAGCTTTTGTTTTGAAGCTTGGGCTTGAGTGTTAGAAGGAAAGTTTCAATGGTACAAGGAAAGGACTTGGTTCTGTCTTCCCTGCCAGTCCTGTGTCTACAGGGCCTTGCATACAGGGAAAGGAAGAAATCAGAGGTGGAAAGCAAAAGGTGTAATTTTACCTGCTGTGTGGAAGCCATCTGTGAAGGGAATCACCTTTCTTTTCTGGACTTATTTCCAGGTGCAGCTGCAGGGGATGACACTGAAGATGCAAGCACTGAGTTCACTGACAGCATCGAGGAGGAGGCTGCCCACAGCAGCCACCAGCAAGTAAGTCGGCGTCAGGTTCTGGGCTTCCCAGGGGAGGAGGCAGATGGGCTCTGATGGTCTCCTGCAGCCCTTGTGGACCTGGAGTGAGAAGGTATCTTTTTACATAAATCACTTCCAAGTCTTCCTCCCACCCTCCCTGAACTTTCCAGCTGCCTCTTCAACCCATGTCCTCTTTCCATATTCCTCTCCAATCCAACCCTTGGATTTTATTACTTCTATTTCTTTCTTCTGCTTCCTGCCTCCTCCTACCCACCCTTCCCCTACTTCCTCCCCGTAGCTATAGCTTCAGAAGAAGTTTTACTTACAAGACACATGGACACTTCCCCCTTGGGCTTTTGTAACTGAAATACGCTACAGAAGGAAAGAAGTCATCAAAGGGCCACGTGGGGAGGTGGCAGGCCTAGGATCTGTGTGGGGTGAATGCTCTCTGAGAAACTCCAAGAGGATTGGGATGGTTACAAAGCAGGGATCTTTCTCAGTGAAATTTCAATATACAAAGAGAACCTTGTTGTGCGACCTGACGATCCACCTAGGTCGTGATGACTCCATGACCAGCAGACGGCCCTTCAACAGCAGACCCCAGTCAAATCTCAGAACTTGGTGCCCAGTGCCGAAACACTATCTCCACCATCAGTGAAGGTGTAACCGGCCTGTTCTCAAGCCAGAGGGAATGCCCTGGACCTCAGAGGTTAGGTCACCAGTGTTAACCTCACAGCACTCACTCACAGCACTGTCTCCACCTTGCCCAGAGACATTTAGCTATCTCATCTCCTGTGAACTAGTGACTCTTTTAAGTTAAGGAGACAATGATCATTGGTAGACACCCTTCTGCAAGACCAGCCGAGCTTTCCACTTATAGCTTCCTTGGGGTATTAGGAAACCTGTAGGGAAATAAAGTCTGCTGGGTCTGCCTGTGTGTCTCCTGCATAAAGAAAGAGGAGAATCTCATAACCCAATACGGAGATCCCAAATAACCTGTCCCAAATCTTTCAGGATTTGGCTTGGTCTTAGGCTCTTGAGGACATGAATAATTGTCTGGGATACCTCACATCCTCAACAGTTTCTATACCTTCTACCAAGATCCCCTTTTCGTTGCTGTAGCTACACCTGACCTGCCCTTCTCGCTTGAGCTTTTGCATGAGCTCCACTTCTTTTGCTTGGACAGTATGTCTCGAGTCTTCTTCCTTGACGGTTGTGACTTTAATTATGTGCAGCTCTCCCCGCCACTCCCTGATTTGGTTGAGAGAGCGGGACTTGCAGGATGAACCTCTGAGACAGAGCTAGATTGGGACATTGTCTGGTCCCTGGTGGCTATAATGGCTGTGTGCCAGGATTAACTTCACAATAAATGAACAGGAGACACAGATATGAAGAGACAGATTCTGACTGACATGCTGCAAGCCCTTCACTCTAAATCTCAGTTGTAGGCAAACTGATTTGTAAAGTCACTTCTTCCTCAGCCTTCTTTCCTATAGCCTCCCATGGAGAATATGACCAGACCCCATTTTGAGAAGGTCAGTCCAACCTGGAATGAACTTTCCTTTTGGGGCATTTGTTTATCCCTCGCAATGCTTGCCACAGTACTTGGCATAAGAGATACATGGTATAATTATAAACTAGCAAACCTCTGGATCGGGGCTTGACTCATGATAGTTACAGTGTATGCCTGTTGGATGAAGAGTCTCTTGGGTAAGCAATCTTTACTTTCTATCACCTTTATTTGAAAATCAATCTTTAGTTTAGGTAGAAGTTTTAGTGTGTTAGATTGTTGTAAATTTGTATCATCTTCTCTGGAGTTTGAAGTTGTGATTTTCCTGCTACTAATTAAATAAAGCTTGCTTTGCCATAACTGTTTTGTGTCCAGATTCTCAAAATTTGTTTGCTCGTTTCCAGAAAAATGGTCCCTTAAGAGTAGGCTCTTCCTTGGTTTGCCCTTGGAAGGTGAACTATTTCTGACACCAGGCTCTCTTCCTACTTTGGGTATTCACACACTGTCTCTAACACACACATCTAACTTTGTCTTCCTTCCAAGGTAAGAATCACCTTTTGGCCAAAGCAAGTTGCTTCCTCCTTACTTTTTAGATTCACCCACCTCAGGAAGCTTTAGGACTGGTCTGATGGCAGATGTAAGCTCTATCATACACACCTAGGAAATTGCCATGGAAGGAACTAGAGTAGTCAACCACTGCTTTTCTTCATTTGAACTTCTATAGTGGAGAAAGGTTAATCAAGAATCAAGATTGATGGTGGGCACCTGTAGTCCCAGCTATTTGAGAGGCTGAGGCAAGAGAATTGCTTAAGCCCAAGAGTTTGAGGTTGCTATGATGCCATAGCACTCTACCCAGGGTGACATAGTAAGACTCTGTCTCAAAAAAAAAAAAAAAAAAAAAGAGTCCAGATTGAAATACAAAGGAGAGATGTCAGCTGATGAAGTACAATAAACTTGATAAAAAGTAATTTTAGAAAAATATTATTTTTGATAGACAAATCATAATTGTCTACACTTATTGGGTACAATGTGATGATTTGATACACATACACACTTGCTTACCTATCATTTTTATGGTGAGATATTTGAAATTTACTTTCTTAGTTACTTTAAAATATAGTCACCCTGCCATGCAATAGCTCTGAAAGCCTATTCCTTTGTCTATGAAAAACTTTGTACCCTTTGATCAACAACTCCTCATTCCTTCTTTCCCTATCCTACCAGCCTCTGGTAACCATCATTCTACTCTCTGCTTCTCTGAGTCTGGCTTTATTCGATTCCATATGTGAATGAGGTCGGGTGGTGTTAATCTTTCTGTGCCTGGCCTATTTCACTTAGCACGATGTCCTTCAGATTCATTCATGTTATCACAGATGATGGGCTTCCCCACTACTCACACTTTAAGCCTGAATAATATTTCTTTATCTATAAAGACCACATTTTCTTTCTTTTTTTTTTTTTTTTTTTTTTTTGTGGTTTTCGGCTGGGGCTGGGTTTGAACCTGCCACCTCTGGCATATGGGACCGACGCCCTACTCCTTGAGCCACAGGCACCGCCCCAAATAGTTATTATTATTTTTGTTTTGTTTTTTTTGGCTGGGGCCGGGGCTGGGTTTGAACCCACCACCTCTGGCATATGGGGCTGGCACCCTACCCCTTTGAGCCACAGGTGCCGCCAAGACCACATTTTCTTAATGTGTTCATCCACTGGTGGACACCTACATTGATTCCATATCCTGGCTATTGTGACATAGCTCTGGCTAATGTGCGAATATGTGAATATGGGAACACAGATATCCCCTTGATGCACCAAGTTCAGTTCCTTTGGATGTATACAGGTATGCAGAAAGTATCCAGTCATTGATGTCTCTGTTAGTCATAGAACATGGCTAGAAACTTTCTATACAGCTTTTATATACAAGTAGAATTATTGGGTCATAGGGTAGTTCTATTTTTAGTTTTTTGAGGAAAACCAATATTGTGTTCCACAATGACTGTACTAATTTACATTTCCACCAACAATGTACAAGGGTTCCCTTTCTTCATATCTTTTCCAACACTTGTTATCCTTTGCCTCTTTTATTTATTTATTTATGTATATATATATTTGGAGATAGACTCTTACTATGTCACCCTTGGTAGAGTGCTGTGGTGTCAAAGCTCACAGAAACCTCCAACTCGTGGCCTTAAGTGATTCTCTTGCTGCAGCCTCCCAAGTAGCTGGGACTGCAGGTGCCCACCACAACGCCTGGCTATTTTTTGTTGCAATTGTCACTGTTGATTTTAGCTGGCCCAGACTGGGTTTGAACCCACCAGCCTCGGTGTATGTGGCAGGTGCCCTACCTACCAAGCTACAGGCACCGCCCACATCATTCATCTCTTTTAAAACAACAATCCTGGAGAAGCTTGGTGCTAGATCACAGATATGATCTTTTAAATTACGGAAACCAGCGGAGACAAGATGGCTGACTGAAGCCAGCTTTCTACAGAGGCTCCCGTTCAGAAGGAGAGTTAAAGGACAGAAAGTTAGCAAGTAACCTGGTGGATTAGAGCTGCACCAAGAGAGAAGGTTGAAGAACGCACATCAACCCCGCTGAGGCGAGCTGCGACCCCAAAGATACAAACGAAAGGTACAAAATCTGTCACCAAGCAGACGGGAGTCCCCACCCCCATGAGAACAGCTCGGAGTGCCCCACAAACAAATGAGCAGAGTTCAAAGGTCCTCCCACTCCACTCCACAGGAGAGACCCTCTAAAAACTGGACCTACCTCCCCTACTAGGGTGCCATGGCGTTCTCCTGCCAGGCATCAAACTGTATAAAACTGTATATATTCTCTACCTGCAACTCTGAGCTCTCAGTACTCCCCTTCACTCTCACTCTGAGGCCTGTCCCCCAGGAGTCCAGATACTTGGGTGATTTCTCGAGGGGTGTGGACAGGGCCTAAACTGCAGCTGGTCATGGGAGTGAGGAGAGGATGGTCAGCTGAGAGGGAACCACACTGGAGCGGCGGTGCCCTGAGGTGCAAAGCAGCAGCCATCTTTTAGCAACAATAGAGCTTCACTCCTGGATATTCTGAAGCCACACCCCTGTCTCCCTGGGCAACCAGAGGAGGCTGGGCATCTATTTAGGTGGCAACCACCACAGAACAGATCTGGGACGGAAACGCAGGCCCCGTGAGTAAAGGGTTTACCAGAGGCGGTACCGGCCTGGGTGGAGCAGGGGACTAAAAACACATGCACAGAGCTGGGAAGTTCCCAGGGCAGGGCTGACCCAGAGGACCGCTTTACTGAGCCTAAGATGCACCCGGCCCTCAGGGGATCATCAGCCTATAGACAAAGGAAGACAGGAGGCTAGAACTGACAGATAACTGAATACAAACCTGCAGGAGCAAAGACAGGGCCTGAGGCGCAGGCTCTGGGAACTCAAAACAACTTCTCTTCTGCAGGGGAATTTAGCAGGGGCAGAAACAAATTCCCTCAAAGTTGTTCTCTTCTTTTCTGTCAGTAACATCAATCAGGGGTGGAGCTGGAACTGAGTGAACACCCCCACCTCCATCAAGCACCCGAGGTTCTCAGGCCTCACCTCCCCCTGCTAGATAGAGGCAGAATGCAGTGGCCTGGCTGAGCAGAAATAGATTTCCTTGTGATTCAGGCAGGTGCAAACCCCTGGAGTATCTGTTCAATACAGGCAACTGGGTCAAAGCCCTGCTGGACTATCAGTGACAGGGTGTGACAGAGGTGCAAGGTGGGGAAGGAGGTATCAAACTTCCTAGACTGATCTATTTGCGGGGTGGGTCCTCCTGACTCCACAGAGCACTGGAGCAAGCCATATTAGAGTAGTCACCAGACCCCTGTGATCCAGTTGCCAGAG
This sequence comes from Nycticebus coucang, assembly GCF_027406575.1. Taxonomy (NCBI): domain Eukaryota; kingdom Metazoa; phylum Chordata; class Mammalia; order Primates; family Lorisidae; genus Nycticebus; species Nycticebus coucang. The sequence goes on along the minus strand of NC_069784.1, from coordinate 50,679,622 downwards.
ACCTTTTAAACTCTCCCATCTGAGACACGTGCTGACTGAGACAATTGATTTGGACCTTTTAAACTTAGCCAATCGCCCGAGGACTATTCAGGTGGTGCCCTGGGTATGTGGTTGTAGGAAGGTTTGATTTTTCTTTTCCAATTGTTGCCTGTGGGGGGCAGGGTAACTTAATTGCTGGTATTTCTCCACAGTTGAGACTTCAACCCAGAGTAACTGTTTCACTAGGGTCGAAAAGAGACCAGCTGAAAACAAGACAGAACCACTTAGCCCCACCACACCAAACAGGTCCCCAGTTTCTCAGGGCATAGCACTGTATGGGTCCTCAACAAAGCTCCAGGGGAAAATCAAATGGTGTAAAACAATCATGGGGTGGAATCAGCAGAAAAACTGGTAATATGAACAACCAGAAGACATCAACCCCCCCAAGGAAAGATATGGCAGATGTAACTGAAGATCCCATTCACAAACAGATGGCCAAGATGTCAGAAATAAAATTCAGAATTTGGATTGCAAACAAGATTAATAAAATGGAGGAAAATTTGGCATTAGAAATTCAAGCAGCAATTCAAAAGTTGGAATTATAAATTCGAGGAGAAATTCAAAAGTTGTCTCAAGAATTTAACGAATGTAAAGACAAAACGACCAAAGATTTTGACGCACTGAAGCAAGAATTTGCAGCCCTCAAAGATCTGAAAAATACAGTAGAATCCCTCAGTAACAGAGTGGAACAAGCCGAAGAAAGAATTTCTGACATTGAAGACAAAGCCTTTGAATGCTCCCAAACTCTCAAACAGGAAGATAAATGGAGAGCAAAAATAGATCATTCTCTCAGAGAGCTCTGGGATAATTCGAAGAAGGGTAATATCCGCCATATTGGAATCCCTGAAAGTGATGAAGTGGCCTTGCTAGGCACAGAGGCCCTTCTCCATGAAATTATGAAAGAGAATTTTCCACACATGCCAAGAGATTCTGAAATTCAGATAGCAGACAGTTTCAGAACCCCAGCACATCTCAATCCCAATAAGACATCCCCCGGGCATATCATAATTAACTTCACTAAAGTTAATATGCAGGAGAAAATTCTGAAAGCAGCCTGACATAAGAAATCCATTACCTACAAAGGGAAGAATATTAGAATGACTGCAGATCTCTCTGCTGAAACTTTTCAAGCCAGAAGAGGGTGGTCATCGACTTTTAATCTCCTAAAGCAAAATAACTTTCAACTCTGGATCCTGTATCCAGCTAAACTGAATTTCATTTATGATGGAGAAATTAAATACTTTAATGACATTTATATGTCAAAGAAATTTGCCATAACCAGAACAGCTCTTCAGGATATTCTCAGACCTATCCTCCCTAATGACCAGCCTAATCCCCTACCACAAAAGTAAAGTCACTCAGAAACTTTTGATCAAACTCCAACTTCCAAAGTGGCAAAAGGATTAAAAATGTCTGCTGGACTTCTGAAAAACTTGATACCCCCAATTTTACCAGACTTAATCAATTTTATCCATTAATGTAAACAGCTTAAATTATTCTCTAAAGAGGCACAGCCAGATATTTGCTGCATACAAGAGTCACATCTTAACTTAAAAGACAAATATAGACTCAGGGTGAAAGGATGGTCATCCATAATTCAGGCAAATGGTAATCAGAAAAAAACAGGTGTTGCAATTTTATTTGCAAATACAATAGGCTTTAAACCAACAAAAGTACGGAAGGATAAGAATGGTCACTTCATATTTGTTAAGGGTAATACTCAATATGATGAGATTATAATTATTAATATTTATGCACCCAACCAGAATGCACCTCAATTTATAAGAGAAACTCTAACAGACATGAGCAACTTGATTTCCTCCAGCTCCATAATAGTTGGAGATTTCAACACTCCTTTGGCAGTGTTGGATCGGTCCTCCAATAAAAAGCTGAGCAAAGAAATTTTAGATTTAAACCTAACCATCCAACATTTGGATTTAGCAGACATCTACAGAACATTTCATCCCAACAAAACTGAATACACATACTCCTCATCAGCCCATGGAACATACTTCAAAATTGATCACATCTTAGGTCACAAGTCTAACCTCAGTAAATTTAAAGGAATAGAAATTATTCCTTGCATCTTCTCGGAGCACCATGAAATAAAAGTTGAACTCAAGTAACAACAGGAATCTGCATACTCATACAAAAACATGGATGTTAAATAACCTTATGCTGAATGATAGCTGGTGCAGAGATGAGATTAAGAAGGAAATTGCCAAATTTTTGGAACAGAATGACAATGAAGACACGAACTTTCAGAACCTCTGGGATACTGCAAAGGCAGTCCTAAGAGGGAAATTTATAGCATTGCAAGCCTTCCTCAAGAGAACGAAAAGAGAGGAAGTTAACAATTTAATGGGACGTCTCAAGCAACTTGAAAAGGAAGAACATTCCAACTCCAAACCCAGGTAGAAGAAAAGAGATAACCAAAATTAGAGCAGAATTAAATGAAATTGAAAACAAAAGAATTATACAACAGATCAATAAATCAAAAAGTTGGTTTTTTGAAAAGTTCAATAAAATAGATAAACCTTTGGCTAACATAACCAGGAAAAAAAGAGTAAAATCTCTAATCTCATCAATCAGAAATGACAAAGATGAAATAACAACAGACTCCTCAGAAATTCAAAAAATCCTTAATGAATATTACAAGAAACTTTATTCTCAGAAATATTAAAATCTGAAGGAAATTGACCAATACGTGGAAGCATGTCACCTTCCAAAACTTAGCCAGAATCAAGTGGAAATGTTGAACAGGCGCATATTGAGTTCTGAAATAGATCAACCATACAAAACCTTCCTAAAAAGAAAAGCCCGGGACCAGATGGCTTCACGTCAGAATTCTACCAAACCTTTAAAGAGGAATTAGTACCTATATTACTCAACCTGTTCCAAAATGTAGAAAAAGAAGGAAGACTCCCCAACACATTCTATGAAGCAAACATCACCCTGATCCCCAAACCAGGAAAAGACCCAACAAAAAAAGAAAATGGACCAACATAACTAATGAATATAGATGCAAAAATATTCACCAAGATCCTAACAAACAGAATCCAGTAACACATCAAACAAATTATACATCATGACCAAGTCGGTTTTATCCCAGGGTCTAAAGGCTGGTTCAATATCTGTAAATCTATAAATGTAATCCAGCACATAAACAAATTAACAAACAAAGACCATATGATTCTCTCAATTGATGCAGAAAAAGCTTTTGATAATATCCAGCATCCCTTCATGATCAGAACACTTAAGAAAATTGGTATAGAAGGGACATTTCTTAAACTGATAGAGGCCATTTACAGGAAACCCACAGCCAATATCGTATTGAATGGAGTTAAATTGAAATCATTTCCACTCAGATCAGGAACCACACAAGGCTGCCCATTGTCTCCATTGCTCTTTAACATTGTAATGGACGTTTTAGCCACCACAATTAGGGAAGAAAAGGCGATCAAGGGTATCCATATAGGGTCAGAAGAGATCAAACTTTCGCTCTTCACAGATGATATGATTGTATATCTGGAAAACACCAGGGATTCTACTACAAAACTCTTAGAAGTGATCAAGGAATACAGCAGCATTTCAGGTTACAAAATCAACATTCATAAATCAGTAGCCTTTATATATACCAAAAATAGTCAAGTTGAAAAAACAGTTAAGGACTATATTCCATTAACAATAGTGCCAAAGAAGATGAAATATTTGGGAGTATACCTAACAAAGGACGTGAAAGATCTCTATAAAGAGAACCATGAAACTCTAAGAAAAGAAATAGTTGAAAATGTTAACAAATGGAAAAACATACCATGCTCATGGCTGGGAAGAATCAACATCTTTAAAATGTCCATACTACCCAAAGCAATATACAATTTTAATGCAATCCCTATTAAATTTCCACTGTCATACTTTAAAGATGTTGAAAAAACAATACTTTGTTTTATATGGAATCAGAAAAAACCTCGAATAGCCAAGACATTACTCAGAAATAAAAACAAAGCAGGAGGAATCAAGCTACCAGACCTCAGACTATACTACAAATCAATAGTGATCAAAACAGCATGATACTGGCACAAAAACAGAGAAGTAGATGTCTGGAACAGAATAGAGAACCAAGAGATGAATCCAGCTACTTATCATTATTTAATCTTTGACAAGGCAATTAAAAACATTCAGTGGGGAAAAGATTCCCTACTTAACAAATGGTGCTGGGTGAACTGGCTGGCAACATGCAGAAGGTTAACTAAGATAGACTCTCACTGGATTAAAGATTTAAACTTAAGACATGAAACTGTAAAAATATTAGAAGAGAGTGCAGGGAAAACCCTTGAAAAAATCGGTCAGGGTGAGTATTTTATGAGGAGGATCCCCCAGGCAATTGAAGCAGCTTCAAAAATACACTACTGGGACCTGATTAAACTAAAAAGCTTCTGCACAGCCAAGAACATAGTAAGTAAAGCAAGCAAACAGCCATCCAAATGGGAGAAGATATTTGCAGGTTATGTCTCCGACAAAGGTTTAATAACCAGAATTCACAGAGAACTCAAACGTACAAGCAAGAAAAGAACAAGTGATCCCATTGCAGGCTGGGCAAGGGACTTGAAGAGAAACTTCTCTGAAGAAGACAGGTGCCCGGCTTACAGACATATGAAAAAATGCTCATCATCTTTAATCATCAGAGAAATGCAAATCAAAACTACTTTGAGATATCATCTAACTCCAGTAAAGTTAGCCCATATCACAAAATCCCAAGACCAGAGATGTTGGCATGGATGTGGAGAAAAGGGAACACTTCTACACTGCTGGTGGGAATGCAAATTAATACATTCCTTTTGGAAAGATGTTTGGAGAACACTTAGAGATCTAAAAATAGATCTGCCATTCAATCCTATAATTCCTCTACTAGGCATATACCCAGAAGACCAAAAATCACATTATAACAAAGATATTTGTACCAGAATGTTTATTGCAGCCCAATTCATAATTGCTAAGTTATGGAAAAAGCTCAAGTGCCCATTGATCCACGAATAGATTAATAAATTGTGGTACATGCACACCATGGAATATTATGCAGCCTTTAAGAAAGATGGAGACTTTACCTCTTTCATGTTTACATGGATGGAGCTGGAACATATTCTTCATAGTAAAGTATCTTAAGAATGGAAGAAAAAGTATCCAATGTACTCAGCCCTACTATGAAACTAATTTATGGCTTTCACATGAAAGCTATAACCCAATTATAACCTAAGTATAGGGGAAAGGGGGAAAGGTAGGGGAGGAGGGGGAAAATGGGCGGAGGGAGGGGGATTGGTGGGATTACACCTGCGGTGCATCTTACAAGGGTATATGTGAAACTTAGTAAATGTAGAATGTAAATGTCTTAACACAATAACTCAGAAAATGCCAGGAAGGCTATGTTAACCAGTGTGATGAAAATGTGTCAAATGGTCTATAAAATCAGTGTATGGTGCCCTATGATCGCATTAATGCACACAGCTATGATTTAATAAAAAATAAAATAAAATAAAACAACAATCCTAACAAGAATGTGATAATACCTCACTGTGATTTTATTTTGCATTTCTCTAATGATTTGTGATGCATAGCCTTCAGGGAAAGCTAATTTTTTTTTTTTTTTAACAGTTTAGATATTCTTTTATTTTTTTTCTTTTCCCTCAATCCTTTTTTATTTTTTAAAAATAGTTCTTTTGTAATGTGGTGTTCAAAACAATTGAAAACTGGCACCTCATCTCTTTAAAACACCTGGTAATTTGAATTCTAGTGCTCATTATTCATTATTGTTTGTTTTCATTGGGCTGATTTTTGGTGATTAAGCCTCAGTCCCCTTCTTTTTTTTTTTTTTTTTAATTTTTTTTATTAAATCATAACTGTATACAATGATATGATTATGGGGCATCATACACTCACTTCATAAACCATTTGACACATTTTTATCACAGTGGTTAACATAGCCTTTCCGGCGTTATCTCAGTTACTGTGCCAAAACATTTACATTCTACATTTACCAAGTTTCGCAAATACCCCTATAATATGCACCACAGGTGTGATCCCACCGATTCCCCTCCCTCTACCCACCCCCCCCCTTTCCCACTTCCCCCTATTGTTAAGTTGTAGCTGGGTTATAGCTTTCATGTGAGAGTCCCAAATTAGTTTCATAGTAGGGCTGTGTACATTGGGTATTTTTTCTTCCATTCTTGGGATACTTTACTAAGAAGAATATGTTCCAGCTCCATCCATGTAAACATGAAAGAGGTAAAGTCTCCATCTTTCTTTAAGGCTGCATAGTATTCCATGGTATACATATACCACAATTTATTAATCCATTCGTGGATCGATGGACACTTGGGCTTTTTCCATGACTTAGCTATTATGAATTGGGCTGCAATAAACATTCTGGTACAAATATCTTTGTTATGTTGTGATTTTTGGTCTTCTGGGTATATGCCCAGCAGAGGAATTACAGGATTGAATGGCAGATCTATTTTTAGATCTCTGAGTGTTCTCCATATATCTTTCCAAAAGGAATGTATTAATTTGCATTCCCACCAGCAGTGCAGAAGTGTTCCCTTTTCTCTGCATCCACGCCAGCATCTCTGGTCTTGAGATTTTGTGATATAGGCTAGTCTCATTGGAGTTAGATGATATCTCAAAGTAGTTTTGATTTGCATTTCTCTGATGATTAAAGATGATGAGCATTTTTTCATATGTCTGAAGGCCTTGCGCCTGTCTTCTTCAGAGAAGTTTCTCTTCAAATCCCTTGCCCAGCCTGCGATGGGATCCCTTGTTTTTTTCTTGCTGATGCGTTTGAGTTCTCTGTGGATTCTGGTTATTAAACCTTTGTCAGAGTTATACCCTGCAAATATCTTCTCCCATTCTGAGGGCTGTCTGCTTGCTCTGCTTACTGTGTTCTTAGCTGTGCAGAAGCTTTTTAGTTTGATCAAGTCCCAGTAGTGTATTTTTGAAGCTGCTTCAATTGCCCGGGGGGTTCTCCTCATGAAATACTCACCCAGACCAATTTCTTCAAGGGTTTTCCCTGCATTCTCCTCTAGACATTACTCAGAAATAAAAACAAAACAGGAGGAATCACACTACCAGACCTCAGACTTTACTACAAATCGATAGTGATCAAAACAGCATGGTATTGGCACAAAAACAGAGAAGTAGATATCTGGAACAGAATAGAGAACCAAGAGATGAATCCAGCTACTTACCGCTATTTGATTTTTGACAAGCCATTTAAAAACATTCAGTGGGGAAAAGATTCCCTATTTAACAAATGGTGCTGGGTGAACTGGCTGGCAACCTGCAGAAGACTGAAATTGGACCCACACCTTTCACCATTAACTAAGATAGACTCTCATTGGATTAAAGATTTAAACTTAAAACAGGAAAGCTAATTTTTAATGCCTTAATGCTGTCTGGGAACTGACTTAACATAAGGTTGAAAAGTAAAACAACTCTACTTGAACAAGTGATAGATCTGCACAAAGATCTCTGTGGGGTGTGTGAAAAATCTATAAGGAACATGTGATTAAAAATAGACCTAATGAATTCATATGACCAGCACACATACTGGAAGCCTTGGAGTTTTATTTGGGGGAAAGAAATATTTTCTTTTCATAGATGATAAAAACTAATGAAAAGGCTAGCTCCTTAGTCGTTTTTCATTTGCTTACATTTAAATTACATTTAAGACCCGGTGTGATGCCTCACGCCTGTAATCCTAGCACCCTAGGAGGCTGAGGCGTGTGGATTGCCTGAGCTTAGAAGTTCAAGACCATCTTGAGCAAGAGCTCTAAAAATAGCCGGTCACTGTAGTGGGAGCCTGTAGTCCCAGCTACTCTGGAGGCTGAGGCAAGAAGATTGCTTGAACCCACGAGTTTGAGGTTGTAGTGAGGTATGATGCCATAGCACTCTCCCCAGGGCAACAAAGTGAGACTCTGTCATTAAAGTAAAATAAAACATTTACTTTTAAAATTGAGAGTAAGCCAAAATCAGTTCCCTTTGAGATGGAAATAAGAAAACCCAAATTAGCCTGGGCAAAAATCAAGTATCTAGGCAGCATCCAATTTTCTCATTTTAAAGCGATAAATTATACCAGATGGACCTTAATGTTCTTCTGGTGTTAAGATTTCACAGGTCATTTTTTTTTAAGGAACAGGTATTAAAACCAACAGAACAAGGTAACATCCATCCACCCAGAAGGTACTTTAAAAATGGGTAGACTTCATTAAAATTAGACATTTTTAAGCATAAGGAACCCTGAAAGTATAGAAAAGAATAAACGTTGTGCCCATATTCAAGACTAGTGGTAATATTCATCTTGGTCCACTTAGTGGGAAAGAGTTTGTATAGAAAAATAACATCGCAGAGTTTAAATGAAGGGTCGGTTCATAAACTTTCAAAAGTGGTTTTATCCAAGTCCCCTTCCTTTCTTTTGTCACAAATGCCTGTGGCACATGTGGAGATGGCCACCAGCCTAACTAAGCTTGGTAGCTGAGTCTTAGAGACAGACCCGGCCAGGAGCTTGCCACAGGTGGGACTGGATGCCTTGGGATTGAGTGGCGTGTCTGTGGCTCTCTTTCTTCTTTGACGTGGATGCATATGCCCTCATGACCTCGGCTGCTATGCTACTAAACACCACTGCACATGCATGCTATCAGTCGACCCCACCATGAGCCCGGGAGCAAGATTTTATCATCCTCTGTTATGGGGACTAGCAAAAGCCAGCAGCTTTGTGCCAACCTGAGCGACTCTGACAACTGTTGATCCACATAAATAGCCCAGGCCCTATTATGTTCAATATATTGGTGACCTGAATGAAGGTCATATAATTAATTCTACAAGATTTAGATCACTAATCGGGTGGCCACCTCATGATTTATGGAGATGCACAGCAGGTATTTTGATGACTTTGATAATTGGGAAATGATTCTGTATAACTGGAATTTAGAAGTGACAAGTCACAATACTTACTGAGATTTTTAAGAAATTACATAGAAATAGCTGTGGATAAGAGGTGGAAATTGTAAGGTCAAAATTAACCTGAAGTTTAAGTAAAACCTCCAAACTCTGCCTCCAAACAGTGCCACAGCATGACACTGGGATATATTAAGATTAATACTGAACGGATGGGAAATCCTTGTACTAAAATAATCAGTCACTCCATAAGTAGATTGTTATACTCGGAGTTTGATCTCTACCCTTCTAGGAGGGTGGGGAAAACTGAAGATGAGCCCGAACTGAACAGAAAGATAGTCTAATGGCTAACAAGTTCTCATTTGAGGAAAAACTGCAAGATCTACTTTAACTGAAATATTCAGAAGTGACTTCAAGAGTGGCCCACAGCCAAAGAAAGGCACTGGGAAGTTGGCTCCGCTCTGTTTTGTTCTCACATGCTTAGGTTTGCAGGGAGGGTTTGCTGGCAGCATCGGTACAGGGGTGATACCCAAAAAGTGAACTTGGCAGCTGGGTAGGGAGCTTCCCCTCAGCCTCTCTGCAGTCAGGGGCACAATTCTCCTGCTGCCCGTCAAATCGAGCTTCCTGTGCCCTACCTGTCTCTCTCCATATTCTCCCAATCCTGTGACTCTGACTGCTGGCTGAGTTCTCCTTTGCGTCATCCTCTGCTCAATGGTTTTCAATTTTTTTTTTTTTTTTTTTATTACATGGCATACTTGAACCTATAGTGAAACTTCCATGGCACACTTAAATTATGTTGGTCAAAAAAAATAAAGAGTGAAAGAAAAAAGAATATACTTACTGTGCTTTGAACTTCTTTCGAAATTCCTATGATCCTCTCAGCACTGGTCAGAAATCGCTGCCCTACAGTGTCTGAGTTATAGGCAGGAACTGAGGCTTTGAGTCCTGGTATCTGGAGCCATCATCTTTGCAGTCCAGACTCAAGTGTTGTGAAACGGATGAAGCTTCCTGACTTGTGAGAAAACTGTCCCTTCAGGAGAGAGCATCGCGTCATGCACGCCCCCAGACCTGGGTGACCCTTGTGTGTTTGCTTTTGGTTTTAATGTATGGTGTGCTTGTGTTCTTCGGGGTGCTTTCTCCCTCCCCCTTCTCTCTCTTCTTCCTCTCCACGGCAGCAGTCGCCATGCTCATTGAGTGCGTCCTCCCTGCCCAAGCCAGTCTCCAGGGCCCTGATGGTGGAAGAGTCCTTAACAGGGAGTTCATTTTGGATCTGCCTTTTTTGGCAATCTCTTGTTCCTCCTGGGTCGTCTTTAATGACCTAACTCCTTCAAACCATGATTTTCTTTCAGCTCATCAAGGTGGCTTTGGAGAAAAGCCCGGCAACTGCAGAGCCCCAGAGCATGTCTGCTCCCCCTCCTTCCCCAGTAGGAGGGGACAGTAACAGGTGTCTCCAGGAGGAGCTGCTCCACCTGAGGGCTGAGCTCCACCAGCTCTTAGAGGAGAAGAGAAAAGCCGAGGCAGAACTGAAGGAGCTAAAGGCTCAAATTGAGGAAGCAGGATTCTCCTCTGTGTCCCATATCAGGTAGGACATTCCCTTGGAAAAGGGAACTGATCACATGGTGCCACAGCCAATGGGCTTGTCTTGTTGCCACCAAGCACTCTGCCATGGGGCTACTGGGTCCCGTTCCAGGCTCCATGCTGTAATGTTTCTACAAATTCTTTAGAGGGAAGTTAATAATATTATGGTAATCACTTTTTGTAATTCAAATAAACCTGGTGTTAATTCAATATACTAATGCCCATTATTATTTCTGGTATGCCCATCACACACTGACAGTCCTGGTGGGAACCTCCTGGTGGTATGACTGATTCTGCTCTTTTGAACTGACAGGAGATGTGAGGAATCCCCACTACCCAAGGTGTTTCACTGCTGTATGCAGAACCAGAACAGTCCAGGAAGGAGGATTTGTGCAGGGGCCCTTCATAAGAAAGCCTTCCGCTCAGCTTTCTTTCAGAAGCCTGAGTCCTTTAGTTGTGGAATAACGATTTTAATAATCTCTGCTGCTTTATTAACGTCACAGAAATGGTAAATAGCTGATTCATTGGCTAGACTGCCGGCTCTGCCTCTGATGGCTTTTTGTGAAAAGACACTGGGAGAACATGATGATACTACAGGGCTAATCCATTTGTTCTCCCCAACCCCAGGACCGTACTTGTCATTGCCTGTTGTCCCAAGCATAGCTGGGCAGGTGTGCCACCCCTAATCCATACTCTAACTCCCTGCATCCTACATGCCGTTCAGCTTCCCCAGATAATGTCAGCACTTGACCACGACCCTGGCTTCTAGCCTGATGTCCTTTGTTCATACTTAAGGAAACTCAGGCCTAGGAATTTCCAAGTGACTTGCTCAAGATAGTGTATATTTTGTGGCTACACCCCTGGCTTCTGATTTTTAATATCTTGACTTCTATACTATACACTTTGTCACTCAACTTAAAAAAGGAAAAACTCTTTTGTGATCAGGTTTGGTCCAAGTTCTTTGACTTTGAATTATCATAAAAATTCTTTCCATAAGGACAGCTTAAGTTGAAGTATAAGCTTTACTTTAACTTTTGCATGTGTAAACTTAGTTAAGCTATCATGGGTACGAACAATTATGTCTCTTTTGATTCTACAATCAATGCACACACAGATACCCTTATGGATTATTTTCCTTTTTCCTCAGTGTTACTAACCTGAAATTCCAGTGTGTTTAATCCTCCGCTCAACTTTAAGAATCACTGATACTATAGAAGATAGACTCTAATACATAGCCCCTCCTTTCGAGAAGATTTTGTTGAGATTTTCTTTCATTTGTTTGTATTTGGAAACATCAGGATTTTCTCCAGAATATAAAATTAGAATATATATTAAATATTCTTTTCACATGTGTCCCTTTCTTTCCCTCCTATATCCTAGTTTTGGTAAAATACCTGCCTCCTTTTTCTCCATTGAGAAACTGTCGTCTAGGTAGTCTGAGTCCTATGTCCTAAAGTTCTGTCTTTTCTTTCCTGAATCGCACCAGACAAGCTGTGCTCTGGGTCCCCAGACTTTGGGATTCTAAGAAATCCAACTTTGGTGCACAGCCAACTGCTGCCCCTTTAGGTTGTGAATTACCTATTTTCTTGGCATCTTCTAGCCCAGTGGTTCTCAGTCCAGTGGAACCTAAGTAACGTGTAGATTCATATTCTTTATCTCTACAGTTTTTTAAACATGAACCTCATGGGATTCTGTGGGGGGCATTCCTCAGGTCTGCAGCTAGTCCAGCAGGCAGGAGTGGCTGCTCTGTTGCAGACCCTGAGCCAATCACACCATACATGCACTGTCACAGAAGCATCCACTAACTCTACTGGGTGTTATAATCCTTATTTTATAGCAAAGGAGACCGAGGTTCAAAGAGATTAAATGAAATGCCTTGTTAAAATCATGTTTTTTATTGCTTCTACTCAACCCTAGTACAGACTGTGTTGGTGGGAAAGGGTGGACATTTGAAGAATGTCTTCAAAATTAGTTGTTTTAGTCAATTTTATTTCTTCAACAGATGTAAATATTTTCTGTGGCAGAAAATATTGTAGGAACTGGGGGTGCAAGATGAGGAAGACAGACATGGTTCCTGCCACCATGAAGGGCATCTCTTATCTCATGAGCCAGACATAAAAGCTAATTACTTATAAGTGCATTTGTTAGTGCTAATGGTAGCATTATTTATTTCTTCTGTATTTCTAGGTCCCAGTTTATCATTCAGTAGTTTATAACTGACTGATGATAAATAATAAAACGACAGAATCCATAATAATAGCTTTATTACAGGCAAGGTCCTTCTTATTTTTTCTTAACAGTGTAAGAAAAGTATCCTTATTTATTCCAGAGGCCACGGAATATTAGAACATATGAGGCTATGTGGCACATACAAAGAAAACTAGACTGGGTGTCTTCAGTCCAAGATTTTGGGTGACCGCACTGCCTGCAAGCAGCAGTGGCAGGACGGGCACGTCCCTCACTCTTCCTGACCCTTGGCTTTCTTTCTTTTTTTTTTTTTTTTGTAGAGACAGAGTCTCACTTTATGGCCCTCGGTAGAGTGCCATGGCATCACACAGCTCACAGCAACCTCCAACTCCTGGGCTTAAGCGATTCTCTTGCCTCAGCCTCCCGAGTAGCTGGGACTACAGGCGCCCGCCACAACGCCCGGCTATTTTTTGGTTGCAGTTCAGCCGGGGCCAGGTTTGAACCCGCCACCCTCGGTATATGGGGCCGGCGCCTTCCCGACTGAGCCACAGGCGCCGCCCCGACCCTTGGCTTTCTTATCTGTAAAATAAGAGAGCTGTTGCAGGTCTCCAAGGTTGCTTCGTGCTCTGGTGTGTCTCCGACTGTCTTGTTCACTCAGATGTGGGTAAAGGGGCTACCAGGTACTGTGGTTGAGGCCAGACCTGGTGCCTGACTGTGTGTGTTGGTTGCAGGAACACCATGCTGAGCCTTTGCCTTGAGAACGCAGAGCTAAAAGAGCAGATGGGAGAAGCAATGTCTGATGGATGGGAGATTGAGGAAGACAAGGAGAACGGCGAGTTGATGGTGGAGACTGTGGTAGCCAAAGGGTGTCTGAATGAGAATGGCCTTCGGGCTGAGTTCAGAAAGCTCCAGGGAAAACTGAAGAATGCCCATAACATCATCAACCTCCTTAAAGAACAGCTGGCACTGAGCAGCAAGGAAGGGAATGGGAATCCTGCCTCAGAGCTCCTTGTGCGCCTGGCCAGGGAGATCGACAGAATGAACACAGAACTGGTTGGTCCTCCTGGGAAGCACCGACAGCAGAAGGAGGATGCGACCACGCGGCCTTGCCCCAGACCCGGGAGCCTTGACCTGGTGGCGCCCCTTGCAGTGGAGAGCCTCCAAGTAAGTGTGAGCTTGGATGAAATACAAAACACCCGGAGAAGGGCTGAGATGCCAGTTTTCACCTAAAACAGCTCTGCCTTTTGGGTCAGGAGGTACCAAGGGAAGATACCTTTGTACCACAAGCAGCGGTAATAATAATATTCTATGGACACCGTTCGACCTTTAGAAAAGCTTCTACAAACATTATCTCATAAATATTTCCTGAGTTCTTAATTTTCCAGATAATGCACAAGGCATTGGCAGCAGGCATTAACACCTGGTCCCTGCCCCTGAAATACTGAATATGGCAGGAAAAGATGGTACAAAAAGAGATAATTTCAACAGGCTGTGGACACCAGTGGAACATGGGATGCGTCAGGGTTTGAAGCAGTTTGGGCACATGGTGTGCAATGCCATCTCTTCCTCATCACTGCTCATCCCAGGGGTCTGTTCTTGGGCCTCACAAGTTGTTAGTGGAATACTCCTAAGGGAAGGAACTTCATCGAGGGTTCTGAGAGAACTGCTGGGACAGGAATGGGGGAGAGATGGAGGTTTCTATGTGTTCTCTGTTCAAACACTGACTGAATGTTTACTAAGAGCTCCTTGGTAGGCTTGACTGGCGCTGAGCTCTGTGCTGCAATCACTGACATGAATAAAACATTATCCCAGCTCTCCCCAGGAACTCCGCCTGGGGAGCAAGTAACAAGTGCTGAGACAGACATATGAATGAAGTCCACTGGGTTCAGAGGGGGAGGCACCATCACTGCACAAGGATGTCCTCTGACTGTCCTAACCCCTGTATTGGCCCCTTCCGCAGCTGCATGACCAGTCCCAGGCCTGTGACCCTGGGCCTCCGTTAGAATTCAACCTCCCAGGGTCGACCAAGCATCTGCGCTCCCAGCTGGCACAATGCAGACGACGCTATCAAGATCTCCAAGAGAAGCTGCTATTATCAGAAGCCACCATCTTCGCTCAGGCTAGCCAGCTGGAGAAATACAGAACCATATTTAGTAAGTCTTTTTTTTTTAAATCACAGGCTTGTTGTCTGGAAGTAAGTTTTACAAGTTCACCATCGCCAAAGTGTTGTTCTTCTTCCTGGGAGGCTACAGGTTTTGCAAACTTTACTTTTCTTCCCCAGCCTCAGAACAAATTTAATCCTGACCATCATCCTAGAATTGTAGAAGTGGATGTTTTACTTCAACTTGTAGATGACAAAAGTGAATAAAAGAATAAGCCAAAGTTGTAAGTTTGCAGTGAGGGTAAAGGGAAGAATGGCTCCCCTCCAGGTTTGCTGAGTTCTGCAGTAGCCAATAAACTGCCTTACGTCTCTCAACACATGCCAGGTGTCTCTCTTTTTGCACTTAACAGATTCTTCAGAAACATCTTGTTGTTGGTCTAGACTCAGCGCTGTCCTGCAGTGATAGAAATGTTCTGTATATACATCACATGTGGTTATGGAGCACTTAGAAACTTTATTTAATTTTAATTAATTTCATATAAAGTAGCTGCGTGTGGCTAATAACTATCTTACTGGACAGTGCAGATCTAGATGTCTTGGAAGTCCAAATTAGTTTAGCGCCATTCAAACATTTACTGAGCCTCTCTGGATAAAGCCTTTCTGGCTTCACTGGGGCTTCCAGAGAGGGTAGTATGCAATACGCAGCTTACAGAGGTCTGGTCCCAACTGAGCCTAGGTAATCTGAAGGTGAGCTCCTTGATGGCAAACACAGGCTCCTTCTGTGGGGGGAGGTCCTGCTGCCTCGAGCAGGTGGTCTCTTCTCCTGTAAGCCTAAAGAAGCATTTTTCCAACTCTAGGCCCAACCTCCCTGCTCCTAAAGGTCAGGTTCTGTGCCACTGAGGTTGAGGGTGGTGTGAGAATTCAGTCATTCTGAAGCACTTGCTTTCTCTTCCTGAGCAGGTGAATCCTTGGTGAAGCAGGACAGCAAGCAGGTCCAGGTGGACCTCCAGGATCTGGGCTATGAGACTTGTGGCCGAAGTGAGAATGAGGCTGAGCGGGAGGAGACCACCAGTCCTGGTAAGAGCACAGTGCATGGGGCTCACCTTCCCTCCCTGGACTCAGCTGTCACGTCTGGGTTCTGTTGGCCAATCCTACCCTGCAGCGTAAGAGTGGGAAGAGGCTGTCATGTGTGAAGGGGACACAAGACCAGAAAAGTTCAGGAAGTTTGGAGGAGAACTCTTCCTAAAATGAGATTGAGTGTGAATTTGAATTTCTACAATTAATTTTTGGCACAATGCTATTAATAATGATAAAATTCTATCTAATGGATTATTATAGAAAGAAATACTCAGGACTACTTATTAAGGAAGAGACAGATGAGCTTTGGGGGGCATGCAAAACATAAATTAAAAACAATTTTGTTTGTATCATAAAAGGACCATAGCCATAGAGCCACCCACCAAGTTGAAACCCAGAAGGGGAGGGGTCCACTCACCTTGAGGCAGTGTAGAATGACAGTTAAGAGCAAAAATCCTGGGGCCAGACTGATGGGTTCAAATCCCAGTTTGTGAGCTTTTCCATGCCTGTTTCCTCCTATGTTAAAATGGTAATAAAGGAACTACCTACCCCATTGTGTACTAAGGTCAATTAAATGAGTAAATTCTTCCAAAACACTTCAGGCAAATGCCTGGAGCCTGGTAAAATGCCGTGTATTCTTTCTCATTCTGTCTACCACTGCCTTGTACACCACTGTTAATGTGTCTTTGAAGTTTTGTTCATATTTTCCACACAGTTGTCACCTAAAAAACTTTTAGATTATAGCAATGTTTGGAGAGCATTAAATTTCCAGCATGCTGCTTGTCCTACATTTTCGCAGTCATCCTGAATATAATAAATAGGGCTCCTGTTAATGTCTTACTTAAGAGACATGGATGTGTGCAGAATGGCAGGATTTGGATTCTGACTCTGCCATGTACTAGAACTTCAGGGGTCCTCAAACTGCGGCCCATGGGCCACATGAGGCAGTGTGATTGTATTTGTTCCTGTTTTGTTTTGTTTTTAACTTCAAAATAAGATATGTGCAGTGTGCATAGGAATTTGTTCATAGTTTTATTTTTAAAAACTATAGTCCGGCCCTCCAACAGTCTGAGGGACAGTGAACTGGCTCCCTGTTTAAAAAGTTTGAGGACCTCTGATAGAACAAGCTGGTCTACTTCTCTTTGAGTTTTTGTTTCCCCAGTCAGTCAGACTTGCAGGGCTCTTGGGAGGATAAGAATGCTACTTCTAGCTTGTGTTCAGGAAGATACCTATGTCTTGTTTCAGAGTGCGAGGAACATGACAGCCTCAAGGAGCTGGTCCTGATGGGGGGGCTGTGCTCTGAGCAGGGGCGCCTGGGCTCTGTGCTGACCAGCGCCCCTGGGAAGAAACCCTGGGAGAGCCAGCTGGAGAAGCAGGAAGAGCTCCAGGCCTACGGAAAGTCGAAGGACGTCTCTGTCCTACAGAGGGACATCAGAGATCTGAAGGCCCAGCTGCAGAACGCTAGCAAGGTCATTCAGAGCCTCAGGAGCCGCGTCCGGTCCCTCTCAGTGACAAGTAATTTTTCATCTAGTTTGGAAAGACCCCGGAAGCTGAGGGCTATTGGCACCTTTGAGGGGTCTTCACCTCACAGTGTGACAGATGAAGATGAAGGGTGGCTCTCTGATGGCACTGGGGCTTTCTACCCCACAGGGCCACAGGACAAAAAGGATCTGGAGAGCCTCATCCAGAGAGTATCCCAGCTGGAGGCCCAGCTCCCAAAAACTGGACTGGAAGGGAAGCTGGCCGAGGAGCTGAGATCAGCCTCGTGGCCTGGGTAAGGAGGCCCTTCACTGATTGGCCGTGTCTAAGTTTGTCCTTAGAGTAGGGCAGCTCAGGCAATTAGAAGAAAGAACATAGGGTAATCAGGAGGGCATTCATTCAAATGGTAGATGTAAGCCTGAAGGAAGGACTAGTGGCCCAGTAGTAGAGCAGTAATATGTGTGGTGTGGTATATAGCATAGCAGTAGACCAGGTTTAAATCCTCGCTGTGGCATGTACCAGCTGTGCAACCTGCTTAACCTTCCTGAGCCTTCATCCTTACCTATTAAATGAGGATAATAAGAGAACCCATCTCAAAGGGTGAATTAATGAAGTTTTGAGTGAATTAATACAAGTTTTTAAAATAGTGCCTAATGTATAGTAAACTCTCAATGCTATTTGCCAGAATTATATTTGTTATTGATACTTTATGTAGAAAAACATAAGGTGGGCATCTATCTTGACATCTATCCTGTTACCTATTGCTAAGTAACAAACCACCCCAGAACTTCAAACAATAATTTATGTGGATAGACTGGGCTCAGCTGGATAGCTCTCACTTAGGGTTTGTCATGTGGCTCCCATCAGATGGTATCCAAGATTGTGTAATGGCCATCTTTGCAAAAATACAGTCTGCCACAGTGTCACCGCACAGAAGAAATTCAGACATGAGATGATGTTTGAAATAGGCATGAAAGGTCCTATCTAGACTTAGTTGTAAGTGAGTCTACATATCCATTGAGTGATTACTGTGACTATGTGATATTGATGCTATGGGATATAAAATATGGCACAGTCTTTACCTTTTCAGACCCGATGGCTATTTTTGGACATGATTAACAGATACAAAGTGGTGGATGAACAGGGGCATGCTGCTGATGCAGTAGTTTCTCAGGACAGAATTTACCGTTAATTACCTCCTACGTTTTATATGCCAGGATTCAGCTTAGGGGAATCCCTAGAGATGTTTTGACAGAAATCTCTACAGAAGCTCCCATCACTTATTATTTACTCTTTTCCACACTTACTATTTCCTTTCCTGCATTAGGAAATATGATTCCTTGATTCAGGATCAGGCCCGAGAGCTATCCTATCTACGGCAAAAAATACGAGAAGGTAGAGGTATTTGTTACCTTCTCACCCAGCATGCAAAAGACACAGTCAAATCCTTTGAGGACCTCCTGCGGAGCAATGACATTGACTACTACCTGGGGCAGAGCTTCCGGGAGCAACTCGCTCAGGGGAGCCAGTTGACAGAGAGGCTCACCAGCAAGCTCAGCACCAGTGAGTTGGCCACAGGGCTTTGGAATACTCTCGGGCACGCCCACACTTCCAGGCCCAGGTGGCCAGCACACCTCCACTGCAACCTTTTAACCCAAGTCCTATTTCCACTTCATCTCCTGGGGGTCATTACAGGGTGAGGACTGGCAGGCAGGGAGCACTGCAGGGAGCACAGGGGTTGGAGATGCCATCTTACAATCATGGGAAGATTATCACCCATGGAAAGGATTCTTTGGGGCAGAAAGCAGCAGCTATCTGGTTGGTGCTAAGAGGGCCTTGATATGGTGCAAAGAGCCCTTAACTTCAAGGCTTGAAGAGAACTTCAAGGCTCAAGCTCTGTATTTGATGCTACCATCAACTTGCTTTGGGCAAATGGTTATCCATTTGGGGTCTGTTTCTTCAATTATAGCATGTATTGTGCTTAAAATATGGAAAAAGCTCCACACTCTTTGGACATGGTCTAGGCACTGACTGTGGTAGTTCAAGGGCTTCATTGGTTATCATTGGAGCCTTTACCTAGAAAGGATTTCTGGAGAGCCCCTGAGGGAGTATGTATCACAGGATCAGACTCAGGGGCCAGCCCATCTCCTGGTGGCAGGTAGAGAGGTGGGACAGGGCTACTTGTCACCTCCTCAGAGACAAATGCAGGTTGTGCTCAAAAGCTATGCTGGGACACAGCCGTGTATCAGGAGCCAGTCTATGGCAGGACATGGAGGCTGGAGTGTCCAAAGGGCAGCTGAGCAAGAACTTTATGATCAGTGGAACAAAAGACATTTTAAACTTCCCGTGCTTTACAGTAGAGGCAGTCATGTTGATGACCCAGTGAGCTCAGGTGAGCCCACTGAGTCACTTCTCTAAAGACACAACCTGAAACATTCCAGAATAATTATCCTAGGTGCATGCATAGAATAATGCCTGCCTCTGTCCACGTAGGGTCCTGTCTTTGTACTATGTGAAGTAAGATCTGTTGAGTTTCTTACTGTTTCTTTCTGAATTTGGTTTGCAGAGGATCATAAAAGTGAGAAAGATCAAGCTGGACTTGAGCCACTTGCCCTCAGGTAATTCAGAGTAGAATCTGGGGAAAGAAGCAGGACCAAGGTTCAAGGGGTCACGGGTGTTGCAACTTTATACAGGACAAAAAAGGAAAACACTGAATGTAATGAATTCATTTATTCATTGAGCATCTCACTGTTATTTTTTAAACCAAGTTCTTTATTCTCTTTTGATATAATTCCATTGGCACCTTAGTTCTCCAGGCTTGATAACTTGGAAGAAGTCTGATTGAACTAACAAGGCTTCAAGAACCTTCTGCACCCCGAGGGGTCTTCCCTGCTTTCCCTTTGTATGTTTAATGACTAGGGTGAGCTTTCTGCCTGGTTGGCCTGCCCCAGGTTGGGTTGATAGGTAGTTTAATACTCATCCCATTTCCTTGGGGGAAAAGAATCAGATACCAGTACCAGGTGAAAGAGGCCTGGACAGCACAGATCCTGGGAAGTGACAGTGCCTCAGGAACCCATTTTCAGTGAATTGCTATAATGCTCAATTAAATATAGGCTCAGAATCTGTTGTAGCCACTAGTCTGAGCTTTCTGTGTTATGCTTGTGGCTTAGACCACATATATGCTTCTAGAATATCTGTGGTGAAGGACAAGGTGTTTTGTTCTGGGTTTTTGTTTTTATTTCTAATCCATCACAAAAATATACATGGAGGCCAGGTGTGGTGGCTCACACCTGTAATCCCAGCACTCTGGGAGGCTTGGCAGGTGGATTGCTTCAGCTCAGGAGTTCAAGACCAGCCTGAGCAAGGGTGAGACCCCATCTCTACTAAAAATAGAAAAAAATTGTCAGGCTTTGTGGTGGGTGCCTGTAGCCTTAACTACTCAAGAAGCTGTGGCAAGAGGATTGAGCTATGATGCCACAGCACTCTACCCAGGGTGACAGACTGAGACTCTGTCTCAAAAAACAACTCCCCCCAAAACAAAGACATACATGGCCTGTACTTCACTTAACTACGTGATTCCACTTATACTCTTAGAGGTTGGGACCATGCTTTGCTCTGTGTTTCTCAATGCTTTCCGTTTTTGTACTTGTCTTGCTGGATAAGATAATGAACTTCTCTGACTACCTTGCTCTAAGAACCACACTTTAAGCAGCTGGGCTTTAACAGCAGAGCCAGCTTCACTAGTCCCCAGCATATTGTGTGGCCAGAGCTCTGGGTAACTCCATGTGCACCCCACTTACTTTCCACTCTTAATTGGAGACGAGTTATTTTGATTCTGCTTGGAGATGAATGATTTAGGTTCTTCAGGCGTGGTCCTCTTGACTGATATGGCTTTTCTCATGAGCCACAGTCAGGGCTGGTTGATCTGGTGACCTTGTCTTTATCTGTTCCACCTCCCCATCCCCACCAGGCTCAGCAGGGAGCTGCAGGAGAAGGAGAAAGTGATTGAGGTCTTGCAGGCCAAGCTGGATGCCCAGTCCCTCACGCCACCCAGCAGCCGTGCCTTGTCTGACTCCCACCGCTCACCCAGCAGCACCTCCTTCCTGTCTGATGAGCTGGAAGCCTGCTCTGACATGGACACAGCCAGCGAGTACACACGCTATGAGGAGAAGAAACCTTCGCCGGGTCACTCAGGTAGCCTCCCCCTTCTGAGTGGTACCATTTAACATAGGCGGAGAGGAGACCTCGGGAACCAGGCCTTATAGCTCCACCTTGGTGTACATCAGGCTGAACATGGCTCTGGGACCAAGTGCCAAGCACAAGCTCCAGTGGGTGGGGATCTTTGCTCTGCTCCTGACCTTGCACGTCACC
Organism: Nycticebus coucang; assembly: GCF_027406575.1. Taxonomy (NCBI): domain Eukaryota; kingdom Metazoa; phylum Chordata; class Mammalia; order Primates; family Lorisidae; genus Nycticebus; species Nycticebus coucang. The sequence goes on along the minus strand of NC_069784.1, from coordinate 50,657,844 downwards.
TCCACAAGGCCACAGGGGAGAGAGTGAGATCACGGTGGACCTTCCCTCCCCATGACTCTGTCTGACAGACCTCCTTCTGTAAGACAGAGGAGTCCTCCTTTAAGATCTCCTCTCTCCTGCAGTGATCTTGCTACTTACAGTCTCTGAGCCGCATCCCTTAAATCTTTGAGGGCATTCAAAGGCACTGCTAGTCTTGCCTAATATTTTTGGAGGTGCCATTTTCAAGGTTTCAGAGCTCTGAGTGCCACTATTACTCCTAAGGTGGTTGGCCTCACCAAAGAAATCATCTGCAAGCAAGAAAATGAACCCTACTAATGGTACCTGTGTTTGGTGCTTTCCCTGAAAGCAGGAATCCAGCCCTGATGCCACCAGATTCCAGTTCTCTGTGGAAGACCAAACATTTTCTTTCATTTGTGGGTTTTATAGATTCCATCCATCATTCAAGTCATTCTCCTGTATTGTCTTCTAAACCATCAGCCACCAGTGCACCTCAGGGGGCTAAGGCCGAATCCAGTAGCAACCTCATCAGCTTTCCTGCTCCCCAGAACCCCCCTAAGGAGGCCGGCCAGGCCCATCCAGGTATGCAACAGCCCATGGCAGCAGCTTCTGCCCATCTTCCTCAGCTGTCTGACTTTATGGACAAAGATTTGGACTGCGAGGGGCCTGTGTGCCTCAAATCCTAGACAATATCAGGAGACCATCCTCATTTGCCAATTGTGTCTAATTTTTTGGTTTTAAATATTTAGCAAATAATCTACCACTTTTAACTAATAGTTAGCTAATCATTTTTAAATAAACAGTTACATATTTTTTTCTGTCATTTCACTCTGGGAACAAGGAGGCAAAATGGCTCTCTCAGGATTACAACAGAGACAAAAAGAAATTGACATCTACAGATCTCCTCCCTGAATATATTACCCATTCAGTCTGCCCAGTGGACCAATGCAGAGGGTGGTGCTGCTTACCTCGTAGCTGAGGATGCTGAAACACCCTCAGACAAGATTCTGCTCATAGTACATTACCATTCATGGACTTACAAATGATTGGCAGCCTTGGATATGTACATTGTGCATACATGGGGGCAGTTAAAGGCGTGCCCTCATTTATAGGCCCCAGCTTAGTTGCCCAGGGTATGCTATTTGCTCCCAGCTCTGTCCCGGGATGGAAGGGAAAGGGAAAGCCCTGTCTCCCTCCGGCCTCCCAGCATAACTGGCTGGCTGCCCTCAGTGTAGTTTGTGATGAGGTTCGAGTCCTGCAGAGGAGGTGCTCCCAGAAGGCACAGGGCTTTCTTCTGCCACTCTCATCTTCCTGAGGGCAAGTCAGCCAAAATCTTAAGGAAGAGGAACTATCTTGACTCTTCCTGGGCCTGAGCTCAAAGCTTTTGAGCCAGAGTGGGCAGCAACTGAACCCGGAATTATGGGGGGAAAGCTGTTCAGCCAGAGCTGTAGACTTTAGCTTAATAATTTAAATGTTTGGGGTTTAAATGGGGCAAAAGGTCAAAGGTTTTAAAATCAGAATGCTACGCCACTTGGCAATGTAGGTGTCTTTGCAGTACTGATCTGATGTGGTGTCAGCGTCATGGGGCAGCGATGTGTTTTAGAATGTAATTATTATTTAGAAGATTCTCCTCAAGTCAAGCCTTGATTTCTGCTCCTTCCGTTGGTTACCTGCCCTATATCTATTTTAAGGAAAGAGGAAACAAATTAAAACGCTAGAACTTCCCAGGGTTTCTGAAGGCCTGTTTATAGATGGGCCGCCAAAAGGTCACCTGGGAGATTTTTTAAAATGTCGATTTCTAAGCTCTGCTCCCAGAGTTTATGATTCTGTAGATCTGAAGAAAGGACTAAACAATCCTCATGTATGAAGAGCTTTTCCTAGGTGATTCAAATGCCTTTGTGTGTAAGCCACTCCACCAAGGCCTCTGGTTTTTAATTTGTGATTTGGGTTTCTGAAGTATGTTTCCATCAGAGTCGTGAACCATATGCACTAATGCAGTTTCCCACAGTGCTGTCCACTCCTTCCCTCCTCAGGATTGGCCTGATGCTTTCAGAGAGGGGTTGTAGGTGCAGTCTGCCCCAGAGCCAAGGACCGGAACATGCTGGGGGCAGTACCCCTCGGCAGTACCTTGAGAGCATGCAGGCACAGCCACCCTAACCCGTCCATGCCCAGCCTTACTGGGTTGGGGCTCAACAATGCCACCTGACTTTCTGTAGCTGATGGCTTTCAAGGTGAACATAGAATATGTATACAGGATAGCTCTGCAGGGGAAGGGTGGGAGGGTCCAGCTAGGCCAGATTCTCTGGTAGCAATGGTCGCCCTTGGCTGTCTCAGCTGTCTCACAGGCTGAGCAAGATGCGAGTGATGGCCTGTCCTCAGAGTGAGTCTGGTCAGGATGGTTTTGCCCTCTCAATCTTTTGCCCATCTTTTTCTCTCTCTTTCTTTCAATGATATATCTTCTCCTTAACTCTCTGTTTCCAGGCTTTAATTTCCACACCATGCCCAAGCTGGCTAGCCTTCCTCAGGCAACACTGCCCTCAGCTCTATCCAGCTGCCTGCCTTTCAGGTCCCCTGGCCCTCCCCTCCTTGGCTGTGGTGAGACATCGGTTTTCTCCTTGGCTGAGGCTCAACAGGAGCTGCAGATGCTGCAGAAGCAGCTGGGAGAAAGTGAGCACTTCCTGCTGCATTTGTGTGCTTGACAGCGTGTTGCTCTGCATGGCTTGGGCTTGATGGCAGACATTAAAGCAATACAGGGTTACACATGATGCATAGAGAACTGAGAGAAAGCTCTGCTTGCTTTTTTGGGAAGTGTATTTATTTACCATTCTCTTTCTGGTGTGTGCGTCTCATCAGTTGATGGGTATAGATCTTCATGAGGCTTTAGACCTGGTCCTCACACACTGCAGACAATACCACCCAGTGCACTCAATCCCTGCCAGGCCGGTGAATGCTTGCCGGTAGCAGGTGGGGGAAGGATTATGTGCTTGGCCTTTGCAGGATGAAGTGGCCATGAAAAAGATGGCCACATTTAGTGGGCTCCTTTGTGTGGCTATTATATTCTGCTGGGAAATGCTTTTAATCAAGTTCAATGCCTGACATCATCAGGTTGGGGCAAAAAGGATAAAGGTAGAGGGATTCAGAAGAGGAAGTGATCAGGCCTCTTGCCTATTGCACAAGGTCCAGTCCTGCCCCGGGACAGGCATGGGCAGCTTGATGTCTGATTGTGAATTCTTTCCTCTGACTCCCAAACAGATTTGATCTCATGTGGTTACACAATGCAGAAAATGTGTGCAGACGTCTTCTAGAAAGGGGTTTGATATATTTATAGGCTGGTATATATATATATATTTATAGTTTGAAATATTTATAGTACTTTAAACAACAACTACTAGAAAGGAGTTTGAAATGAACTCAAATCCACTTTCTGTGTGTGCCTACCAAGAAGTTTGGTGAGCCAGAAATTGATGGCAGGGGTCACCATGCCAAGGGTGTCCCATGACCCAAGACCATAGACCAGAACTTATATCTCTAATCTTTTATAATTTTTAATTTATTTTTTTCACTTTTTTCTTTGTCTTTTTTCAAAAAGACCATGTTGGCTTCATATGCATACCTGTCCCCAAAAAACTAAATGACATCTGAACTAGCCTATTTCTTTTGTTAGCCCTGGAAATGGATATTTTGTCTAGTCTGCCCCCAGTTTCATTCCCAGAACCAGCTAGACCAAGACTATTTTCAGGAGAGTTTGTGTGTTCTGTGGGCAGTGAGCTCTAACAGGATAACTCTCCTGTCTACCAGTTTTACACAAACACAGAAATTTAAGGGCTTACCTAGCAACATGGACCAGGTCTTACTTGAGCCTCACAAAGCTCCTGTGCAGTAGATAGACAGAGCTGGTATGGGGAACTGAAGTTCAGGGAAGTGAAATTACTTGTTCAAGATCACCAGTAAGTGGGAGAGTTGGGCTTGAATCTGGTCTTCTGTTCTAGGTTCCACATTTCCATTACATCTTTTCCACTTAGGATGGTTTTGTTACCACTCTGCTTAGAGTATGGGGCTGAGCTCAGCTGAACAAACTCTGGAAATCCCTTGCAACAGTTGTTTCTCTCCTTAGAGATTAGTCAAAGGTGCTAGTGTTTCTGACCTAAAAGTTGTTGCTTTCGTAGTTCTGGCACCAACAGTTAGTGGGTAACAAATGCCAAAAGGCAAGAGCATTCTGTAGCTTCCATTTCTTTCCCTGCCTCCTTTCCCTTTCTCTGTCCACATTTGTCAACTTGTCTTTGTCCAAAAGGAAGGATGGAAAGAACATGTTGATGAGGGTTGGATTGGAGTCACATGAAGTTTGAGGCCTTTGACCAGAGTTTGGATGGTCTCAGCCTTGGTGAGGAAGATTGTAGCCCTTTCTTTTCCCACCTGAAGACAGGATCCTCTCCAAGGGACCATTGCTGACCAGCGCTTATTGTTTGCTTTGAATTGATTTTCCATGTGGACAGTGGTGCATGGTGGCTTCTCAGGTCTTTGTGGGGCTGAGGTTACCTTGTGTAAGAGTCTGTGTGGTGTCTTTGCATGGTGTAGGGCATGTGCTCTGTATCATGTGGCCAGGGTGAGAGGAACATGAGAATGTTATGATAGACTTGGAGCCTCCCAGGACCTTGATGAAAAAGTAAACGGACTTGTCTACTGCCACCAATTTTCCCGTTTGTCCTGTGTTAGGATGAGGTTGAAGGGGGTGTGAAAGAGGTAGGAAAAGTGTATCTTCATTGAACTCCTATTAAAATGTGGGTACTTAGGTTTTTTTTGTTTTTGTTTTTTGGAGACAGAGTCTAACTTTGTTGCCCCTGGTAGAGTATCATGGCCTCATAGCTCACAGCAACCTCAAATTCTTGGGCTCAAGAGATTATCTTGTCTCTGAGCCTCCCAAATAGCTGAGACTACAGGCACCTGCCACAATGCCTGGCTGTTTTTAGAGATGAGGTCTCACTTTTGCACAGGCTGGTCTTGAACCTGTGAGCTCAGGCTATCTACCTGCCTTAGCTTCCCAGAGTGCTGGGATTACAGGCATGAGCCACCATGTCCTGTGGTGCTTAAGTTTTTAATCTCCCTTCTTAAGTCCCAGTGATCCAAATGAACATCTAGTGTTTTGCAGATTGGAACAGGAGAGACCCACGACAATCCTTTTCAAACTTTGCTGCCTGTTAGAATCACCTGGAATGATTCTAAAACATCCATTGCTCCACAGCTCAAGATGTGTCTCATGCCAGTTAAGACAAAATCTCTTGGGGTCCAAGTATATTTTTTTACATTTTCTTAGGTGATTCCAGTGTGTAGCCAAATATTACAACCAAATTTACAAACAGGGACAAAAATTGGCAAGTGGTAATTGCATTACCCCTCCAAGGAGTCTGGCTTGGTGAGAGGAAACAGAGACCTCCCTCCTGTTTGCTGAGGTGGAGTGGCTGTCGGTTCTGCTGCCCATGGCTATAATCCCTGGAAGAAAGCAGACTTTTGAACTTTCCCCTAAATTATGGCTCTGCCCACTTCTCCCTCACGCTGGGTTTCTTTTTACAAAGACCTGAGATAGGGCTTGAGGGAAGGGCCTATGACTCCAGAGAACCTATGAAAGTATCAGCCTATAGAAGAAAGGGCCCTTCCTCCTTGGAATAGTGTTCAGTGATTCTTTAGACACAAGTGATGACGATGACATTTTCATTTTGCAATTCTTTGAATCATGTTGATTGGGATTGTCTGACAGAGACCCTTCCCCATACTCAGCAAAAAGTTCTTCATTCTGGAGGAATTGGGGTCACCACACCTAGCTGAATTTCATGTCTTCCTTCTCCTCCAAAAACCCTGAAGGAGAAACAGAAACATTGGCTGGTTGGTGTCTGGGGAATGCTAGTACTTGTAGGCAAACAGATGTTCCTGTTTGTAGGTAAGCCTAGCCTTACATCCCATTGCACCCTTTACTCCTAACTGTGGGGGTGAGTCCTACTTTCTGGAACTCCTTTTGGACTCTGTCATGAGTATTTATAGTAGGATGCAGGAGTGGGGCCCCTGGACATTTCTTTTGTGTGCACTGGTGACCTTCAGATTCTTCATCCATCTTCTGCCTTGTGTGCCTCAAGCCAGGAAATATAAGGGGAAGAGCTGTAGGCTCTAGGCGAGGGGTCGTCATCTGATTGGTGTTCCCATTGCCTTGGGATCCCCAACATCCTCCTCCCCCTTTTCAGTCTCCATTCTCAGCAGTCACACGCTTCCTTGTTAGTCCTTCCCTTCTTACACCCTGTTTGTTTCTCACTCATATTTCTCTGTCCAGGTGTCAGCACTGTCCCTCCTGTTCCCCCAGCCACATTGCCGAGCAGCCACTTGGAAACCAGCTCTTCCCACTATCTCAACCCTGTCCAGACCCACTCTCCTCCGAGGGACACCCTGGAACTGGGCAGAATCCTGGAGCCTGGGCACCTGGGCAGCAGTGGCCAGTGGGGCATGATGAGGCCTCAGAAGGGGAGTGTGTCTGGGGACCTGTCCTCCAGCTCCTCTGTGTGCCAGCTTAACTCTAAACCCACAGGTAAAGTGCAAAGCTGAGAGGGGCCACCCTTGAAAGGATACCTCACTCACGGTCTACGCCTGTCCCACACGGCCAAGGCTATTTTCAGTCCTCCTCTAGTCCCTGGCTCACAGAATTCATCTAAAATGAAAGGACTGTATCAGAGCTCGATCCCTTCTAAGCATGCCCTTCATTCTCCCTGCCTCGGGCCTTGGCGCTCTGCAGAGACCCACCTATGGTGCTGTCACATTCATGTCCTTCTCTGTCCCTGCACCCTGACCTCTTCACAGCACACTGTTGTGGACCCTTCCAGAACACCAGGCCCAGGCATTCACAGGGCCCCTTTCCCAGCAGTCAGGAGTTGTTAGAGGAAGGGACACAGCTCCCCCATCCTGCTCACGTATCCTGTACTGAAAACCCAACCTCTCCAACGGGAGCAGTGTGGCTGAGGCTGTGAGTGCTAGGATGCAGCTCAGGTCCCAGAGGAAGGTGATTGTACTTTTCAGAAAAAGACTGAACCCAAAGCAGAACAGTGCAGGTGGTGTAGCCTGTCAGCATCCCTCCCATTGCTCTTTTCTATATCTTTTTTTCTTTCTTTGGGGGACTCCTTCCTCCTCTCTAATTCACTCTCAGATCCCCAGCTCCGTGTAGGCCGTCTTTCCTTCCTATTAAATTAAAAGTGACTTGGGGGAAGCATTATCAGTCAGTAGCCACATAGGAATAGGATAGGTGTAAGGTCATGCACTTTTACTCAGGCCTTGTCCTTTACTGACGGGGGGAGGAGGAGGGGATGAGGGGTTCTCCTTGTTAATGAGTGTGTGGTCATGTAGCAGTGAGAATAAAGACATCAGAAGACAGGTAGAGCCAGACCTTCCCTGTCATGGAGCTTTGGCTACTTTTTAAAAACATGTGGAATTCTATTTCACTACAAGACCCCTGTATGGGAGCTGGCCTGTGGGGTTTCCTTAGCAAGGGGCAGTCCTGTGTTTGAACTAGATCGCCATTCCCTGGGTGCCTGTGCAGAGAGAGGCAGTCGGCAGAGGCTAATGGTATGTAGGGGGTTTGCTGGAGAGGCCGCTGGCTGAGCCCTGCCCCCAGTAACTGAGATTCTCCATCTCCCACCTCTTTCCACGTCCTGGTGGGGTGGCTGCAGGCGCTGACCTGCTGGAAGAGCATCTTGGTGAAATCCGGAACCTGCACCAGCGCCTGGAGGAGTCCATCTGCATCAAGGACTGGCTGCGGGAGCAGCTGGGGAACTGGCTCAGCTCTGCTGCCCGCGGAGGTAGAAGAGGCCCAGTTTCCTGTTTCTGGCTGTGTTTAGGGAGCTTCTGAAGGGAGGCAGTGTGCAGAGCCTCGCAGATTTCAAAGCACATTGATGTGCTTTACTTCACTTGGTCCTTACAAATAGTCCAACACGAGTGGGGAAAGTGCTGTGAGCCCTACTTTACAGGCATGTCTGACTTTAGAGGATAACGTTCCTCAAGGCAGGACCAGGTCTGGGCCCAGAGTCACATGATCCCTCAGCTGGTCCTTCCTGGGCCTGTGCACTGTCTGCTGCTCCTGGTGCCCTTGTCCTGGGAGTGGCCAGTGGTAGGGCCAGTTTTGCGGTGGTCTCCCTGTCCCATGGACTTGTCACTGAGGTGGCCTTTCTCCCTATACCCTGATGAATTATTGTCATTTAGAGGCCAACCCTTGCACTTCCACCTGTTGTTGCCTTGTCTACATGGCAGCAGCTGCTGTTTGGAAGGAAAGAGCCTCCTGTACTACTGAGGTCATGGCACATGATAATGCATACAAAGAATCCACAGAGAAGAGGGCACAAAGCCAGACCTTCTGCCCGTCATGCCTTCTTTAGCCACAGACCATGAGTCCTCAGGGTTTTACACTGTGTTGGGACAGTATCTTTGTGAGATACAGAATGGGATGCTTTTGGAAGCATCTGTTGTCCTAATGTGTACTTTCAGGGACAGGATCCACCTCTAACATCTACAGTCAGGGCCCGGAGTCCATACCTCAGCTCTGCAATGAGTACAGAGCCCTCAGTGAAGAAAACCGAAGTCTTCAGGCTCAGCTGAATCACATTTCCAGAGGTGGGTGGTCAAAACCTGCAAACCACAGTCACTCCTAGATCCCTCTCTTCCCTGCTCACACTACTCACAATTGGAAAAGCAAAGAGAAGAATGTAGAGATAACAGGTCTACACAGGTCCACTGATCTAAAATTCCAACAACTATTCTCAGTCTACAAAGGGCTGCTTCCTCAGAGGTCCCAACTGTGGGCTTCAGACCTCTAGGCTCCAGCAGGGAATAGCTCCAGGAATCTATCACCTCTGTGCAAATCCATCTGCCTATATCCAGGGTCACTCCCTATTACACAGGATACCAGTTTACTAACTATTCTATCTCCTCCCATGCACAGCTGATTTGGAACAAAGAAAGGAAGGAATATGAGTACCTACATTCCCTCTCATGTTCCTACAGACTTTGCTGCAGTTAAAGTCCCTTGGTCCTGCTTTGCCACCTCTCCTCCTGCCCCCCACATCTATGTGCACAGTACTCCTATGACTCTGTGTCAGTAGATGTTAGCAGCTGTCCTCCAGAACGTTGCCAACCCTAATCAGTGGGCATTCATAGGTGGGTGTCATTTCCCATGTGGTCTGGGAGGCAGCTGACCTTAAGTTGATCAAATCAATGTATTATCAATAACAAATTTTTTTTTTTAGTTACAAATATCTATTGAACAACCATAAAAGATTGGGAATAGTATGCAAAAGGATTAATCCCAGAATGAAAGAATGTTTGTAGGAAAGGAAAAAGACACCAAGAGATATTTCCAAATTAGCTACCTCAGAGCAAAAAGACTCAAGAGGAAATGTCAGTGCTTGGGGAAGATAACAAAAGTTAATAGATAAGAAAGCAGGCAGAGCTGCTAATCCACTATTGCATGCTCAGGGAGAAAGAAACAGACCTGACAATAAGAAGACAGTAAGAGATCAAATGAAGGCCAATGCCAGGTTTAGTCCACCCCAGAGCACTGAGCTCAGAGTCCCTCTCAGTAATCTTAGGGGATCCGTTAGTATCAGAGAAATGCCACCAGTCCATAAAAGAACAAATGTCCCCATTTTCAAAATGATGAAAACGATATATTCTAAAAAGAAATCTTTTTTTTTGTTTGTTTTTGAGATGGACGCTCATTCTGTCTCCTTCAGTAGAGTACTATGGCGTTATCACAGCAACCTCCAACTCTTTGGGCTCAGGCCATCCTCTTGCCTCAGTTTTTCTATTTTTAGTACAGACAGGGTCTCCCTCTTGCTCAGACTGGTCTTGAACTCCTGAGCTCAGGCAGTCCCCCTGCCTCAGCTTCCCCGAACACTGGGACTACAGGCCTGAGCCACTGCCCCTGGCCCTGAAAAGAAATATATATATATATATATTTAATTAAATCATAGCTGTGTACATTATTGCAATCATGGGGCACCATACACTGGTTTTATATACAATTTTGATGTTGATCTTTGTCAACATAAAACAGGTCATTGAACAGATGGTATGTGGGACTTTGAAAATGGTAGTGTTAGAAATTAGTATGTTTTCTCTAAGAGTGAGGTAGGCCAGATTGAGTGAAGTGGAGGGCATTGCAAAGAAAGAGGTGCTCTGTTTTCCTTGTGGTTTGTGGGATGGTGAGATGGCACTCTCTCTGTCCACCAACACAGGGCCCTCCTTCCCTACCCTTAGTTCTGTGTGTCAGGATGAACATGCTTGGCCCTGTGATATAAATACTCCTGTGTTCTGCTCCCCAGAGCGCTCCCAGGAATCAGAGAGCCTGAGGGAGGCTCTGCTCTCCTCACGATGCCGGCTTCAGGAGCTGGAAAAGGAGCTGGAACATCAGAAAGTGGAAAGGCAGCAGCTTTTGGAAGACTTGCGGGAGAAACAGCAAGAGATCTTGCATTTCAGGGAGGAACGGCTGTCTCTCCAGGAAAATGACTCCAGGTAAGAGGGGGCCCATTGATAAAGAAGCTGGCTCCATTTTTACATTAGAGGAAGGGATATTGGTTAGCATATTCTTTTGGAAACCCCAGTTTCCCTTCTGCTATTTCTGATTTAGGGATAGCTTTGAGCAGAAGGAAGGACTTCTCTGGGAGTGTCTTTTTCACTCCAAAGTTAAGAGAGTAAATCCCTGTTACAGAAGGCTTCAGCATTTCAGAGACTGGAGAAAGAATGTTTCTGTGCTTCCAGTTAGATATAGGACATTTGTCACACTATGACTGAGGAAGCTTCTATACTAGCCATGAAATTTTTCCCCAGCACAAGCCCTGTAACTGCCTGTCACCGTGAAAAAGCCCTGGGGGAGAAGTAAGGACTGCTGGGGTTTCTGTCCTGCTCCTGGTTAATGTAGCTAATGTTATGCCTTCAAACAAGTGACTTTACTCCTCCAAGCCTCTGTTTCCACATCTATAAAATTAAAGTGATGGTCTTCATGACCCCCCAAGTTGACTTCTGAGGGGTTGGCTCCCACCTTATTGCCCCAGTGTGACCGAGAGGCCCCACCACCTCCGTGGGCCCTTGCCTCTCCCCCGGCAGGCTGCAGCACAAGCTGGCTCTCCTGCAGCAGCAGTGTGAAGAGAAGCAGCAGCTCTTCCAGTCCCTCCAGTCGGAGCTACAGATCTACAAGGCACTTTATGGCAATTCCAAGAAGGGGCTGAAAGGTATGTGCTCTGCACCCCCTGCTGTGAGCTCTGTGCCCTTGCTTAAGTTGCCAGTGAGGCCTTGCTTCCGGGAGCTATGCAGGTCATGGCAATCTTCAGAGTTCTGTCCCAGAAACCCCCCAGTCAGACCAGGGGCTCCTGATAAGAAGAGAGTGGAGCTCTCATACACAGAATCAAAGGTGAGATGTTGGTGATGGTGAGAAAGACCCAGTCTGAACATCCTTAGCAATGGACCACAAGAATAACTTGACCACTTAGATGGCCAGAGACAAGTTAGTCACATGTCTAGATTATAGCTTTATTTATTTATTTTTTTTAGTGAGATAATGTCTCTCTCTCTCTCTTGCCCAGGTTGGAGTGCAGTGGTGTGATTATAGCTCACTCAAACTCCTAGGCTTAGGTCATCCTCTTGCCTCAGCCTCCTGAGTAGCTACGCCTATAGGCATGTACTACCATGCCTGGATAATTGTTCTTATTTTTTTTAAGGCTGGTCTGGAACTCCTGGCCTCAAACAATTTTCCTGCCTCAGTCTCCCAAAGTGCTAGAATTATAGGTGTGAGCCACTGCACCAGGCTATTTTTTTTAAAGCAAAGAATTATCCTAATGATCTCATCATTTGAAAAGGTCTTTAATATTGTAAGTAATACATACTGTCAACTCATATCACTATCATTAGTAGCAGGCTAATGCACTCTGACTGGCCCTCTCCCTCTGGGGAAAAGATATGAAAACAAAAAACATTATAGAAATACCAGTACTAGGACCTAAATTTCAACCGTAGGCTTAAATGTTAAGTGCACTTATTGCATTTCCTACCTGCTGAACTAATAATCTAGTATTTGAGAATCTCAGTATATTTCTCCATCTTTCTTAAAATGGAGAAGGGTATTTGAAGCATAATGTTGATCCATCACAGCAGGCTGGAGCATAGGGCTGATGTCAATCTGATGAAATTTAGCAAAGATAGAAAAATAAAAATCCTGAGCTTGATTAAAAATATCAGTGGCAAAAATATAGGATGGAGGGTTTGGCTCTGTAGCCATTCATGGACATGAGGGTGGGGAGTTTGGCAGAAACATGTTTCAGCAAGCGAGTTGAGGCCAAGGGAGCTAGAAAAGCCAGTTCAGCCTGTGACCACAGAAGCGCATGACGTCCACACTCAGAGACCATGTCTGAGCTTTGCTTGCCTGAGGGCGCCATCTGTACAAGGGCACTGACACTCCTAGGAGCACAAGGAGGACAGAGATCATAATGGTGTGAGACCAGGAATCTCAAACTGGTCAAAGAAGCTAAAACATTTTAGGCTTTGAAATGTTCATGAGAAGATGAAAACTGGCTCCAAAAATTTAAAGAACTTTTAGGTGATGAAGAACCAATGTGTTTTGTGTCCCTTCTGACATGACTGAGCAAAGGGAGAAGGGCAGTGGAATTTAGATTAGCATTTTTACTATTTAGGCAAATTTAATTTTCATAAAACTTGATTTAGTTTCCTAAGTTGTCAAAGAGAAGGTGAACCTGAACTTGAAGACATATAGAGGACTCACCAGGCTAACAGAACAGCTTAAGCACAAAATCATGATGAATGTTAGGTCAGTGGGGAGATCAGCATGCCCACGGGAGAAACCTGGTACCAGGGGTGAGAAGTCAGGTTGGGGGAGCAGAGAGTGGCCAGCATTCAGACAGCCTAGAAGTCAGGGTAAAAGTTTACATCCATGTAGTTGGCAGTGGAAAGAAGTATTTTTTATTTCAAGCAAAAGAAGTACATGATGAAAACAGAACTTGAAGATACTAAGTCTTGCAGTACATGCTGGAGTTGGGAGACATTAGGATCCAGGAAACCTATTGGATGGGTCTAGTGATGTTCTGGGGCAGTAAGAGATGAGAGTTTACTACAAGGTGCTCTTGGAAAAATAAAAGGGTTTGGATAGATGAGAAAAATTTAGTGAACATTTGGATTTAGAAAGAGAGGTAGAAACCATGGAATTCTGGACATAATTCAAGCACATTATGGTAGATTATTTGCCAAAGCCTCTGAAACCACTTCGTCCTGAACTACCTCCCTTTTTGTGCCCTCCTTCTAGTTTGTGAGTCTTTTAGGATTTATTTCAAAGCCATTACCACCAAAGCTCTACCATCCCTTATTCATAATCCCCAAATCCAGTAAGATCTCTGAAGTAAAAACTTTTTCTTTTTGTTTTGTGGAGACAGAGTCTCTGTTGTCCATGCTGGAGTGCCATGGTGTCATAGCTCACAGCAGCCTCAAACTCATGTGCTCAAGTGATCCTCCTGCCTCAGCCTCCCAGCAGCAAGGACTACAGGCACCCACCACAACACCAGCTAGTTTTTCTAATTTTAGTAGAGACAGTGTCTTGCTCAGGTTGGTCTCAAACTCCTGAGCTCAAGTGACCATCACCACCACCCTCGGCCTCCTAAGAGCTCTAGGATTATGGGCATGAGCCACTGCTCCTGGCCAAAAGGCTTTTTCATATACTCATTTGTTGACTGCCTAACTGAACTGATAGAAGGATATTATAGTCTTTATCTACTTAATGAAAATATTCACATAGCTCATTGCAGAAATAATGATGTGTTTGATTAACGGCCGTACATGTGATATATGGTATATGCACCCTGTTGCCTTGCTAAGAAACAGAACAAATCCTACCTTTTGAAATACATTTGGCCTTAAAGTTTTCAGATAAGGGATTGTGGCATTGTGGAGTATTTCTTTCTGTTTTTTTTTTATTGTTGGGGATTCATTGAGGGTACAATAAGCCAGTTACACTGATTGCAATTGTTAGGTAAAGTCCCTCTTGCAATCATGTCTTGCCCCCATAAAGTGTGACACACACTAAGGCCCCACCCCCCTCCCTCCATCCCTCTTTCTGCTTCCCCCCCCATAACCTTAATTGTCATTAATTGTCCTCATATCAAGATTGAGTACATAGGATTCATGCTTCTCCATTCTTGTGATGCTTTACTAAGAATAATGTCTTCCACGTCCATCCAGGTTAATACGAAGGATGTAAAGTCTCCATTTTTTTTAATGGCTGAATAGTATTCCATGGTATACATATACCACAGCTTGTTAATCCATTCCTGGGTTGGTGGGCATTTAGGCTGTTTCTACATTTTGGCGATTGTAAATTGAGCTGCAATAAACAGTCTAGTACAAGTGTCCTTATGATAAAAGGATTTTTTTCCTTCTGGGTAGATGCCCAGTAATGGGATTGCAGGATCGAATGGGAGGTCTAGGTTGAGTGCTTTGAGGTTTCTCCATACTTCCTTCCAGAAAGGTTGTACTAGTTTGCAGTCCCACCAGCAGTGTAAAAGTGTTCCCTTCTCTCCACATCCACGCCAGCATCTGCAATTTTGAGATTTTGTGATGTGGGCCATTCTCACTGGGGTTAGATGATATCTCAGGGTTGTTTTGATTTGCATTTCTCTAATATATAGAGATGATGAACATTTTTTCATGTGTTTGTTAGCCATTCGTCTGTCATCTTTAGAGAAAGTTCTATTCATGTCTCTTGCCCATTGATATATGGGATTGTTGGCTTTTTTCATGTGGATTAATTTGAGTTCTCTATAGATCCTAGTTATCAAGCTTTTGTCTGATTGAAAATATGCAAATATCCTTTCCCGTTGTGTAGGTTGTCTCTTTGCTTTGGTTATTGTCTCCTTAGCTGTACAGAAGCTTTTCAGTTTAATGAAGTCCCATTTGTTTATTTTCGTTGTTGTTGCAATTGCCATGGCAGTCTTCCTCATGAAGTCTTTCCCCAGGCCAATATCTTCCAGTGTTTTTCCTATGCTTTCTTTGAGGATTTTTATTGTTTCATGCCTTAAATTTAAGTCCTTTATCCATCTTGAATCAATTTTTGTGAGTGGGGAAAGGTGTGGGTCCAGTTTCAGTCTTTTACATGTAGACATCCAGTTCTCCCAACACCATTTATTGAATAGGGAGTCTTTCCCCCAAGGTAGGTTCTTGTTTGGTTTATCGAAGATTAGGTGGTTGTAAGATGTTAGTTTCATTTCTTGGTTTTCAATTTGATTACAAGTGTCTACATCTCTCTTTTTGTGCCAGTACCATGCTGTCTTGAGCATTATGGCTTTGTAATACAGACTAAAATCTGGTATGCTGATGCCTCCAGCTTTATTTTTGTTACTAAGAACTGCCTTAGCTATACGGGGTTTTTTTCTGGTTCCATACAAAACGCAGAATCATTTTTTCCAAATCTTGAAAGTACGATGTAGGTACTTTGATAGGAATGGCATTGAATAGGTAGATTGCTTTGGGAAGTATAGACATTTTAACAATGTTGATTCTTGCCATCCATGAGCATGGTATGTTCTTCCATTTGTTAATATCCTCTGCTATTTGCTTTCTGAGGATTTCATAGTTTTCTTTATAGAGGTCCTTCACCTCCTTCGTTAGGTATATTCCTAGGTATTTCATTTTCTTTGAAACTATGGTGAAGGGAGTTGTGTCCTTAATTAGCTTCTCATCTTGACTGTTATTGGTGTATACAAAGGCTACTGACTTGTGGACATTGATTTTATATCCTGAAACATTACTGTATTTTTTGATGACTTCTAGGAGTCTTGTGGTTGAGTCTTTGGGGTTCTCTAAGTATAAGATCATGTCGTCAGCAAAGAGGGAGAGTTTGACCTCCTCTGCTCCCATTTGGATTCCCTTTATTTCCTTGTCTTGCCTAATTGTATTGGCTAGAACTTCCAGCACTATGTTGAATAGTAAAGGTGACAGAGGACAACCTTGTCTGGTTCCAGTTCTAAGAGGAAAAGCTTTCAGTTTTACTCCATTCAGTAAAATATTGGCTGTGGGTTTGTCATAGATAGCTTCAATCAGTTTTAGAAATGTGCCACCTATGCCTATACTCTTCAGTGTTCTAATTAGAAAAGGATGCTGGATTTTATCAAATGCTTTTTCTGCATCTATTGAGAGGATCATGTGATCTTTATTTTTGCCTCTGTTAATATGGTGGATAACGTTTATAGAGTTGCATATGTTAAACCAGCCTTGCATCCCGGGGATGAAGCCTGCTTGATCATGATGAATGACTTTTTTGATGATAAGCTGTAATCTATTGGCTAGGATTTTGTTGAGAATTTTCGCGTCTATATTCATGAGTGAGATTGGTCTGAAATTCTCCTTTTTGGTTGGGTCTTTTCCTGGTTTTGGTATCAGGGTGATGTTTGCTTCATAGAATGTGTTGGGGAAGATTCCTTCTTCCTCAGTTTTTTTGGAATAATTTCTGAAGTACAGGAATAAGCTCTTCCTTGAAGGTTTGATAGAATTCTGGAGTGAAGCCATCTGGACCAGGGCATTTTTTAGTTGGAAGCTTTTTTATTGTTTCTTTGATCTCAGTGCTTGAAATTGGTCTGTTCAGGAGGTCTGTTTCTTCCTGGCTAAAACTAGGGAGAGGGTATGATTCCAAATATTGATCCATTTCCTTCACATTGTCAAATTTCTGGGCATAGAATTTCTGGTAGTATTCAGAGATGATCTCTTGTATCTCTGTGGGATCAGTTGTTATTTCCCCTTTATCGTTTCTGATTGAGGTTACTAGAGATTTTACTTTTCTATTTCTAGTTAGTCTGGCCAATGGTTTATCTATTTTATTTATTTTTTCAAAAAACCAACTCCTTGTTTCATTAATTTTCTGAATGATTCTTTTGTTTTCAATTTCATTGATCTCTGATTTGATTTTGGATATCTCTTTTCTTCTACTGAGTTTAGGCTTAGATTGTTCTTCTTTTTCCAATTCCATAAGATCTCTTGTGAGATTGTTGATGTGCTCTCTTTCTGTTTTTCGAATGTAGGCATCTAAAGCGATGAATTTTCCTCTCAAAACTGTTTTTGCAGTATCCCACAGGTTTTGGTAGCTTGTGTCTTCATTGTTGTTATGCTCAAGGAAGTTAATGATTTCCTGTTTTATTTCTTCCTGCACCCATCTGTTATTCATCAGAAGATTGTTTAATTTCCATGCCTTTGGGTGGGGTCGAGCATTTTTGTTAGAGTTGAGTTCCACCTTTAGTGCCTTATAGTCTGAGAAGATACAAGGTAAAATTTCAATTCTTTTGATTCTGTTGATATTTGTTTTGTGTCCCAGGATATGATCAATTTTGGAGAATGTTCCATGGGGTGATGAGAAGAATGTATATTCTTTATCTTTGGGGTGGAGTGTTCTATATGCGTCTATCAAGCATAGTTGTTTGTTCTGGGGTCTCATTTAAATCTCTTATATCTTTGTTTAATTTCTGTTTAGAGGATCTGTCCAGCTCTGTAAGAGGTGTGTTAAAGTCCCCTGTTATTATGGTATTATCAGATATCATATTGCTCAGACTGAGTAAGGTCTGCTTCAAGAATCTGGGAACATTTAAATTGGGTGCATAAATATTTAGAATTGAAATGTCTTCTTGTTGTAGTTTTCCCTTGACCAATATAAAGTGACCATCTTTGTCTTTTTTGACTTTAGTTGCTTTAAATCCACATGTATCTGAAAATAAGATTGCAACTCCTCTTTTCTTCTGAATTCCATTTGCCTGAAAAATTGTCTTCCAACCCTTGACTCGGAGCTTTAATTTGTCTTTTGAAGCCAGGTGTGTTTCTTGCAGACAGCAAATGGATGGCTTGTGTTTTTTAATCCAGTCAGCCAATCTGTGTCTCTTCAGTGGGGAATTCAAGTCATTAACATTTATTGAGATAATTGATAAGTGTGGTAGTATTCTATTTGTCTTATTTGGTGAGAGTCCATTGCTTAGTTTTATCTTTTGCATCAGTGTGGAGGTTAGGTTCTGTCCTTTGATTTCTGAGTTCTTACTTTGCTGCCTGATCCATTGTGGTGGTCAGTGTGCAGAACAGGTTGTAGTATTTCCTGTAGAGCTGGTCTTGTTGTGGCGAATTTCCTCAATGTTTGTATATCCGTAAATGATTTGATTTCTCCGTCAATTTTGAAGCTTAGCTTAGCGGGGTACAGAATTCTGGGCTGAAAATTGTTCTGTTTAAGTAGATTAAAGGTAGATGCCCATTGTCTTCTTGCTTGGAAAGTTTCATTAGAGAAGTCTGCGATCACTCTGATGGATTTGCCCCTGTAGGTCAACTGGCGCTTACTCCTGGCAGCTTGCAGAATCTTTTCTTTTGTCTTGACTTTGGACAGGTTCATCACAATGTATCTTGGAGAAGCTCGGTTAGAGTTGAGGCGACCTGGGGTCTGATATCCCTCTGAAAGCAGTGTGTCAGAATCTTTGGTGATGTTTGGGAAATTTTCTTTTATAATATTCTCTAGTATGGCTTCCATTCCTCTGGGGCATTCTTCTTCCCCTTCTGGAATTCCTATAACTCGTATGTTGGAACACTTCATAAAGTCCCATAATTCTGACAGTGAACGTTCTGCTTTCTCTCTCTTCTTTTCTGCCTCTTTTACTGTCTGAGTTATCTCAAGAACTTTGTCTTCTACCTCTGAAATTCTTTCTTCTGCATGGTCTAACCTGTTGCTGATACTTTCCATTGCATCTTTAAGTTCCTTAATTGACTGTTTCAGTTCCTACAGCTCTGCTATATCCTTTTTATATTCTTCATATCGTTCATCTCTTATTTGATTCTGTTTTTGGATTTCCTTTTGGTTATTTTCCACTTTATTAGCAATTTCCTTCATTGTTTCCATCATTTGTTTCATTGTTTTCAACATGTGTATTCTAAATTCCCTTTCTGTCTTTCCTAACATTTCTTTACAGGTGGAATCATCTGCAGTAGCTACCTCATGGTCCCTTGGTGGGGTTGTTCTAGACTGGTTCTTCATGTTGCCTGGAGTTTTCTGCTGATTCTTCCTCATGAGTGATTTCTTTTATCTGTTTCCTTGCCCTAATTTTCCTTTCACTTCCTCTTGCTCTTTAAGTTCTTGTACCTGTGGACTAAGGGTTACAGGACCATAAGGGTGAGAAGGTTGAAGAGCAAAAAAGGGATGAAAGAAAGGAGGACCGAGTGATAAGAAAAAAAAGAAAGATAGAGAAAGGAGAGGGGGTGGGTATACGGAATATTGACAAAAAGAAGAGAGGCACAGAAAGAGGGAGACAGGGCAATATAGGTGTACAGTAGGGTACTTTGACACAACCTTAAAAAACCCCACCTTCTGGGGGTGCCCAGTTGGGTGGTTCCCTTGAGGTCAGCGGCTCTTTGCTAACCTGATCAGACACAGTACCCCACCTCCACCAAGTAGAGAGGAAAGACAAAAATGCTATAAATCAAAGCAAAACAAGCAAACAGAAAACTTTACAGAGAAAAAATTGGGTGAAAAACCAAATGATAGCAGTAGAAACACTAGCAAAAATGAAGTTCTAGTTATTAAAAAAGGCAGCAATGGGAAATTATAATTAAACTAGAAAAAGTGAGAAAGAAAAAGGGATCTGTATGGAAAAGATTGAAATTAAAAAACAAAAGAACATCAACAACGTCAAAATAAAGAAAAAAAAATACAACCAAACAAAAAAAAAGAAAAAAATACACAACCAAAAACAAAGCAGTTTGTATATGTTATTGAATATTGTCTGGGCAACACGTGGTCTTCTGGGGTATGAGATGTTAATCACAGTTCTGATACGACTGGAGGCTGCTGATTTCTCAAACCCCGGCAGGTAGACACCCTAAATCTCTCTTCAGCCCACTTAAAAGGCACTTTGAACTTGTAAACTTGTTGAGCAGAAGCTTTCCCAGCTTTCTTGCTGGAATCACTGCTGAAGTGGTTATCCACTTACCCAGTGTGCCAAAACCGGTCTCACTCTGCCCCTGAGGGTTAGGGCTGCAAGGCGGCTCAGACCCCACCCTTAGGCTACTCGGTTGCTGGGTTACCAGCTCCCACCGTTTCTAGCTCTGCGACCCTGAGGGCGGAGCTTGCTGGGGCAGATCACTGACAATGGTTCCTTGTGACCCACCACCAAACACTATTAGCTCCGTCTGGCTCAGAGGCTCAGGCTGGGGCCCTAGATAACAGCCAAAGTTCTCCGCACTCCCGCTCAGGCTCTCCCCTAGGCAGTTCAGCTGAGTGACAAGTCCAAAGACACCAAAACAGTTCACAGGTAAGGCCTTTCTGGTTTGCAGTCTCGCTGCTACTGAACTTACAGTTGCGGGCGGGTTTAGACGGATTGAACACACGCGACCACTTGCCGGTTTTCCACTGTTTTAGTCCTCCTCTTGGGGTCCAGAAGTCTCTCGCTGACTCCCTGTATCTTCATAGGAGTGATGATAGGCAGTTCCCACCAGCCAGAGATGCCTGGAGTCCTATCTCCCCAGACTCACGGTGCCCAGATGCAAGGAAACTGTTACTCGGCCGCCATCTTGCTCCGCCTCCCTTGTGGAGTATTTCTTAGGTCTCTTCATTCCCAGTACAAAGAAATAGACTCTGTGTAGGTAAATGGAGGTAAAGAAAAAACATGGAAAAATTGAAAAATTCATGTAGTTGCCCCTCCTCCCATAGAAATGGAAGGGTAAAATTGACAGTGGGGAACATGTTACAGAGGTAATGGCCTGGAAAAAAATGACAAAAATTTTAAACAAAAGTTCCCATAACTGTGATCACTGATCTGAGGCACCTGACACACATTCTTAGTATGCTCCCCAAAGGCCTCCTCTTTCTCTTTGATTTCTGAGTATGAAGGCCATCAAATCTCCTTCTCCCTCACTCTCTACCTTCCTGTAGCTCCATGCTGACCATCAGCCTTAGAGGACTCCGCCTTTAGCTTCAAGCCTAAGGTTACTGGGGAGATGAACAACCTTGTCCCCATCCTCCAGCTAGGTGCCCTGCAGGTGCATGTGAGAACGTGTGTGCGGTCCCAGTGTGCCCCAGCCCCACACAGGAGTGGGGACGTCACTATCACAGACTGTGTTGCATGAGATTACAGTACTTGGTGTAAAGGAACATCACAGTGGGGTGTTCTGATTGACAAGTGCTTGGGAATATACTTGGGTCAGTGCTACCAGCCCCATCCAGGCCATCCGCCTGGATGCCTGTCACCAAATCCCTTTGTGCAGTGACCTGAGCCACCTGGTGGCAGAGATTCGTGCTCTAAGAGGGCAGCTGGAGGAGAGTATTCAAGTGAACAATGGTCTGTGCCTCCAGCTGCAGCACCAGCTGGAGGTGGGTGCTGTCCAGGCCAGCCTCAGTCCCGCCCTCACTCACCAGAACTTCCCAGCCACTGTGGACCCTGGAAACAGCCGGTCCTCCAAGGTAGGAAAGGAAAGGGACTTAGGAAGCCTTGGCCAATGAGAGGTCACCAGGAGGTCTGTGGTAGAAAGGGCAGTCTGTCTCCCTCGTTCTCCTTAAGTTCAGGCTGAGGTTGGAGGTGCTAAAATGCAGAACCCTGCGTGAGATCATGGGACTCAGGTCAGATGGGCTCCATCTACAGCAGTGATTTTCAACCTCTGCCAGGAGAAGATCTTAGTTGTGACATGAAGATTTTTAAAGACCATTAATTAAGTTATTTTTGAAAGAAGTTCAAGGCACAGTAAATATATTCTTTTTTTTACTCTTTTTTTTCCAATCAACGTAATTTAAGTGTGCCACAGAAGCTTAACTGTAGGTTCAAGTGTGCCATGAGATAAAAACGGTTGAAAAATACTGCTCTAGATTCTGAGTTTGCCTTTATAGCTTGTTTTGCTTTGGGCAGGGTGTTCAAACTCTCCGATGTTTAAGCCTTAGTTTCCTTATCTTTAAGGTGGGAATAATAATATATTTACACCCTGTATATTTATTTTGAGCATTAAGTGAAATAATTTACAAGTGCCTGGTGCACAATAAGAATTGCTCAATACTTAGCAGCCATATAGCCATAGATGCTATATTCCTTACATTTGCATAGTGCTTTAACAATTACCAAGTGTTTTCAAATATCTAATTTCACCTGAAGTAGAACAGGTTCTACTATCTCCGTATTTCACATGAGCAAACTTAGATGTCGAGATGCTAATGGACACACTGGGGTTTACAGGAGACAGAAGCAGGCTCAGAGACATCTTGACTTTCAGTTTGTGTCCCTTCCACCTCCCTGTGCTCTCACTATTGCTGACCTAAGATTCTTGAGTCCGGCTCCCCTTTCCTTCATACATGGGGAACTCAGTGTGTGGCAAAAAGTCCCTGTCCCTAAGGAAACCAGGGCTCTGAGGAAGCATCATAGGTGTCTTGGCAATTAAGTAAGAAAAATGTGAAACTGCCAAGCACAGCACTGGGGGCCTTAGAGCTGCTCAGCTTCTGGTAGATGGACGCTTTGCTCCCCTGGGGAGCTGTGATAGCTGTAGTTTTCAGTTGTCATCCTCCCCTTCCCTCTGGCTTCCAACTCCAGCCAAGACTGAGTCCCACTGCTTCTCTTCCTCCTGCACCCAAAGGCCTGAGCTGGAAAGCAGCCTCTGAGCCCCACTTGCCGGGGCAGGCCCTCTCTTCCATCTTCATGACATTCTCCAACTCCTCCATGGCAGGGCTGCTCTTAGGCCTCCAGCAGGGCAGCTGTAACCCACCAACTCCTCCATGGCAGGGCTGCTTCCAGGCCTCCAGCAGGGCAGCTGTAACCCACTGAGTCTTCAGCCTCCTTTTGTCTACGAAGACTCAAGTTTTTCCACTCTTAAGTCATCAGAATAGTGACTAGAATGTTGAGTTTAACCCCCTATGAAGCCATTCCTTCTTTGAGTCAATATTTTAACACATTCACTGGAAATGCTTATGTATATTTCTGTCTCATTACAAGGCGTTACATGAGACACTACATACAGACTATATTCAAACCTGGGTTTATAAAAATACACCAAATAATTCTTCAGACTAGAAGCTGATTTCTTATGAAACCCTTCAATTAAGAGAATATCTCTTTGTTTTGAAGAATGGAAATACATGGAACTAAGTGACATGGTTATTGCTTTTGCTTGTGGTGTGGTAATTATGTAAGAGGTGAGTCCTGCTGCCTCAAGGCCTAGGCAGTGAAGACCAGGCTGCATGTGTGCGGAGTGTGTGGTGCCTTCGGGGCTCCTAAAAACTGTGGTTGTCTCCACTCCCTAGACCCAGCTGCTTCCCCGCCGGTCCGGGACGTTGGCATGAATTCTCCAGCCATGGTCTTCCCCAGTTCTTCTTCCTCTGCTCCTGACTCAGAAACTGCCACATTCAACAGGACAGATGGTAAATATGGCAACTAAAGAGTCCAGAGACTAAAGATGGAAAGGTATTAACGCAAACAACCTTTGGTTGCCGATAGACATATTACATTTATTCAGAGATTCTTTTCTGCACGCCCCAGGCCTTTAGCCCTCCTCATTGCACCTGCTGTGCTGCCTGACCTGCCATTATCCATCCACCTGTTCTGTTTCTGCTTCCTTGTACCTCCTCTCCCCGCTCTTGGAAATGCTGCCTGTATTTACTTGATTTCCTGTGTCTTCTCTACCCAGAAACTTATTTTTTAGTTATATTTGTTCTTCCCGTTTCGTTTGTCAATAAGGAAAAAAATTGTCTCCTGGAAAGTTTGTCATTTTGAGATGATGTAAGAAAGATTATAAAAATACAGAACCCAAAATGTCTCTCTGGACTTCATGCCACCCTTGTACATTCCAAAGCTTCCTTTCTCGCTCCCTTCCTTTATTATTTGTTCTTTCAGATTGAAGTGAGCTGAGGATATCATGATGAGTAACAGTGGGTTCTGTTTTGTTGTGGTTTTCTTTTTCAGGCCTGGGTATGGATACTTCTCCAGGAATGAAGAGCTCTCCCAAGCTGGAGGGTGATGCTACTGATGGCTCCTTTGCCAATAAGCACGGCCGGCATGTCATTGGCCACATTGATGACTACACGGCTCTAAGACAGCAGATTGGGGAGGGCAAAGTGCTGGTGAAAAAGATAGCATCTCTTGTGAGGCCATTGTGTAACTTCCCTGGCCTTGGAGCTCAGGGCACAGAGGTAATCAACCTGTAGCTTTAGGCACACTCTTTCCTTGTGCTCTTTCTTGCTTTGATTTAGCTCCTTTTTCTGCTATTTTTCTTCATTCTTTGTATCTCTTGACAGCTGAGGATACCTCTTCCTTTTAAAGCAGCCAAGCCCTTTTCTTCTTTATCTCATTTTTGCTGTAAGTTCTGCTCTGTCCAGATTAGACATTTCCCCTCGACTCACAGAAGAGCTCCTGTAGCCTCACTGCCAACATGAGTAGAGCATTTGTTAAACATAACACAGATGGCACTGTACAGAATCCACTTTGGTAGATTATGTTCTGTTGTAGTCACCCAGGCACTTGACCATCTGTGAGCAGAATAAAATCAACCAGATGAACAGGAATAGAGGGATTTGCAAGTGTGGGGAGCTTGGTGGCCATGGATTTCCTAATACAGTCAGCACAATGTCTCACAGTGCTTCTCTGTTGGGAGAGATCAGGCACCAGAAGCTGTGCTGACAAAGCTGATGGACACCCATGGGTGCAGGGGGACAGCCATGTCTCCAAGGATCCCTCACAGAGAGGTCAAGACACACATCCAGGCACAGAAATGAGCTGCAGGCACAGTGTGAGAAGTTGTCATCTGTGTTGTGAAGGAATGAATGCAGAAGTGGTCATTTATCCCAGGCAAGAAAGGTGACAGGTTCACAGGATGTAGCAGGGGGGATGAGTTTTAGAGCGTTGTAGATTCTCCAGGTGGAGGACACTGTTCCTGGTAAAGGGAACAGCATCTTGGTCCTTAGAGTTAGTTGCAAATGGCTGAACAAGTGTTTCTCAGATTTGAGCAGACCCAAGTTTGTGTCTCACTCACAAGGAAGCTTGAGCTTTCTGCTTGGGGTGAGGAAAAAGGAATCTCTCCACTTTTTTTTTTTTTTTTTTTTTTTTTGAGACAGAGTCTCACTGTATTGCCCTGGGTAGAGTGCCGTGGTGTTATAGTTAAAAAGGAATCTCTCCACTTTTTTTTTTTTTTTTTTTTATTGGAGACAGAGTCTCACTGTATTGCCCTGGGTAGAGTGCCGTGGTGTTATAGTTCACAGCAACCTCAACTCTTGGGCTCAAGTGATTTTCTTGCCTTAGCCTCCTGAGTAGGTGGGACTACAGGCACCTGTCACAATACTTAGTCTTTCTATTTTTAGTAGAGACAGAGTCTCCCTCTTGCTCAGGCTGGTCTTAAACTCCTGGGCTTAAGCAATCTATCTGCCTTAGTCTCCAAGAAAGGATTAGGTATGAGCCACTGTGCCTGGCCAAATCTCCCCATTCCAATGACATCCACCATTCCCTCCACTTTTCCCCAGGTCCTGGGCAGAACAAGCATCCCCGAGCTTCGGAGTAGTGCCACTGCCCTACACCAGACCCTGGAGGAGTCGGCTTCCCTCCTCACCATGTTCTGGAGAGCAGCCCTGCCAAGCACCCACAGCCCCATGCTGCCCAGCAAGGTGGTAAGATGCTAGCATCCTTTCCTGGTCCAAACCCAGCTCTCTTGCCCTCACTATTGTTCTGTATCTTCAGCCCCATGGCTTCTCAGAAGGTGAGGAGTCACATAGTGAGTTGAGATAGTTAAGACCTTCGGGGAATGTCCCTGGAAGGCGACCTCTGATCCATGGCGGCAGCTTTCACTGACTCTCTGACAACATCCTCCCATCTCCTACCTCTGGAACCTGGATAAGAAAACAGAGAGGAAGAGGAAGGGATATGGAGGAGGCAGAGACACAGTAGCCTTGGTAATCAACATATGTTCAGTTTCTTAACCTCTCTGAAGTTTGGCTGAGCTGAAATTCAGGGGTATGTCAAAGCTTCAGATCTACACATATGACTACAGAGTGCCTTGACACGGCGAGCTTCCTTTAGCCACTCTAGGACCCTGGCATATCACTTCAGTCTGCACATCTGGCCAGGCCTGGGGAAAGCCAGCCACCTCTCAGATCCATCAGCTCTCAGGCTGGCTCTGGTCAGCAGAACCTTGGGTAGTCAGGTTTCAGGATCTCAGGGGTTCTATCTTCAGATCAATGTCGCTGGTACCTTTTGGGCCCCAACTATGCTAATTTCAGGGAGAAGGTACTTTGTCATCCTCATGTTGGCACAACTATTCACAAACTTGCAAACTTTCCTTGGTTCAGACCTGTGTCCTCAGACATAACATTCCTGAGCTCCTAAGTCTTACTTGTGATGGGAGAGGGACAGAATTAATGTCAGTGCTAAAACCAAGGTCTTGTTCACAGTTGGGAGTTCAAGCTGGCAGGCTCTCTTCAGCAGTAGGTGTGTAGGCCTGCACTAGTCTGCATGGGTGTCCAGGTCCTCCACGTTCCCTCCCAACGGTCTCATCCTAAACTATCCTCAGTTAGAGGGTTCTCAAGGCCTTAATGGTGGGAAGCAAGGCCAAAGATGGACGAGAAAGTCATGGAATCCTACTTGGGATTAGAAAGCTCCCCGAGACACAGGGTTCCTCAGGTTTTCTGACTATTGATGAGAGCCTATTTCTCTTCCCCAGGGAGAAGCAACAGAAAGAGAACTGCTGGAACTGAGAACCAAAGTATCTAACCAGGAAAGGCTCCTTCAGAGCACAGCTGAGCGTCTGAAGACCGCCACCCAGCAGGAAAGGAGCATGGAGCAGTTCATCATCAGCCAGCGTAGGTGGCCCCTGGCCAGAAATGAAGAGGAAAGGGGGGTCTCCAGATGCCCCCCTCATGCTAGAGATGAACAATGACCAGAGAGGCTTGGGGATGTCCCTGAATGTCCTGGGCCATCAGAAATTGTGGATAAAGAGGGAGGAGAGGATGGGGAGAGCAAGAACCCCCATGCTGAATGGCTGGTAGAAATGCTTTAGAATGCACAGGTTACTCAAGGAGGGGCCCCGCTGGTAATTTCTGCTCTGTGGGGCTGTTTTGTTGTTTCAGTGACCAGGACATATGATGTTTTGAAGAAGGCAAAGACTAATTTGAAGGGAAGGAAACCACTGCATCAGTCAGAGGCACGGAGCCTGCCCCAAATCCATCACCAGCTGTCATCAGAGTCTATAGGGGACTCTTGTCCAGGAGAAGACTATAGGTCCACTGGCAGGGTGGCAGGTCCGCAGTGAGTGGCCTGCGGGCTTCATCCCCATCACTCTCCCAGTCAATCAGTTCCTCCCGTGCATCGTGTTCACTCTCATGTCATTGTCTCTCCTTTTCACTCCAATGTTCACTCTTTTATGCCAAGTCAGGGAGTCTGGAAAGGTACAAGTTAGTCAACTCTGGAGGTCAACAGGCATTTGGGGGTCTGCCTCTGCGTGAGCTCTTGGTAAAGAGGTCTCAAAGCCAGTTATGTGTTCTGGTGTTTCCTATATTTCTTTACGAAAAAACAAAAGCAAGGTGCAATCTAATAAATGGATTTCACTGCATGGTCCTGGGTTGAGAACAGCAATTTGATTTCGATGTATCTTTTTCTTTGAGTAACATGATGAAGGAGGTCTGAGAATTTAATAATAATAAATATTATCTACATTTACTTAAAACATTAAATGTTAATCATCCCCTCGGAACTTTAACAAAAACTTGAGATGTATGAAATGGTTTAAAAATCAGAAACCATCTCACCTAAGGTGCACAATGTAAGGATATATGGCATACCTCCTGGGTGAAGGGCTCAACTACAATTTGGACTTTACCTAATGTAAACAATATAACGTAATTTTTTGTACCCTCATATTAATCTGAATTTAAAAAAAAAAGAAAAGAAAAGAGAAAGAAAACTCAAAAACCATTTAACTTAAACTTTCAAGCTTTGCCATGAGCAATTGAACATATTCCTAGGGATGGTACTAAATTATAACATGAGGGAATGTTGATCCCCAAAGTGTGAAACTGATTTGGGCTGTGATATAACTTGATTTTTTTGTTTGTTTGGGTTTTCTGCTAATTCCCTTTTGTTCTTCTCTGGTGATTCCTTTCTTTCCTGAGCCTCTTTAGAACAACACTTACAAGATTGCCTCTGTAAAGCCTATTCCCGTCCCAGAAAAGGTAACCCAACAGTCTCTGGTACCGCCAGCTCCCACAGTGTGGAAGCTGCTCCCTCTACTTCCTTTTGATTGTTGAAAAGGGCCCAAGCCCTGGGTCCTAATCCCAGGCTATCACTAACTGGTGTGTGGCTTTGGCTGGCTCTTAGTCTCTGTGAGACTTCTGTCCCCCATCTGGAAAAGGTAGGCTGGACATAGATGATTTCTGAGGTCCCTGCTGACTTGGCTCCTCCTGATCCTCACAAAGGTTGCTGGGACCTAAACATAACAGGTGAAGTCCCTGCAAAATGTGCTCTTCTTCCTACAGCAGGCCTTTTCTGTATCTGTGTGTTCATGCACTTCTTTTTCTGGGAGGTGGCAAAGACCATCATTTTTGCTGAGACATAGTGACTTGAGCAGTGAACTGGCCCCTAAAGATCTGACCACCTGGTGTGCAGTGATTCCAGCACACAGGGAGGTGGGAGGCTTTTCCTTTACCTGCAGCACTGGCTGCTCTTCCAGACTGCAGTGCATGCCCTCAGCTCGTCCTGTTAGCCGGCTCTCATGTGCTTCCGGCTTGGTCACCATGTACCTCTCACTCCAGCCTCAGGTAGTTACCTGTATCAGCAGGCCCTGACAATACACAGTGATTTGGTTTGTTTTATTTTTTGTCTGCAGGTGAAATTCCTAAGGGCTCTGCCATGCACTCCAGCCCTGTGACCCTTGCCTTCCAGGAACCATGTAAGAAGCGCAGCCACCGCAGATCCTTAAAACAACAGGAAGTATGGCCTATCCCCCTTTTGTGCAGCTACTCATCTGCTGAGGAAAATATTCCTCCAACCCCCACACCTCCAAACCTGGAGGGTCCAGAAGAGGGAGACAGAGATATGTCCTGGTGAGACTGATGGAAAGGCAGTTACGGAATGCCATTAGCCAAGGTCTGCTTGGCCCAGCACTAAGCAAAAAGTATAGTTTGCATAGAGCTTTTCGTGATACTGCTTCTAAACAGCCCCAGTGGGTTGGGAACTAGGAACCATACAATTCTCGCCTCATCAGCTATCCTGGGATGGAAAACTCAGTGGAAATACAACCTTGAATCTTTTGAATGAGTCAAGTGTTCCAACACTGGAGCTTCTTGGGCAGTCCTAAAAGCACAAAATTGAGCAATGGTGCCTTTCTGGATGGTGCTGGAGGGAGCTCAGTGCACACTACTCATAGATCTATATCTGAGCTTGGACCATCTCCCTTGGGACAAACTGGGCTTTAGTCTTCATGTAGCACTTGAGTTCTTTGAGTTCACATCATAAATGTGGTGACTTCCCAGATTCCATCTCAGGCTTAAACTAGCACTTCCTATTTCTTTTCTTATATGATCTCCAAACTGGACTGACCCCATTCTAAATATGCATTCCCGTTTTGTCATCCTATCTTAACTCGGGAATATTGGGGATTGATGGCCAGATGAAGGCAGTTGAAATTATTGCATGCAGCACACCTGTGCTCATTTTTAAGTGGCCTAGGAAAGGCACCCAGTCATGCAAAAGCCTCGCTGTGTCTTCACAGTGCTTATAGAATGTGTGTTAGTGTGTATAAATGTATGATATAGATTTATATATGTTGCTATAGCCATATGTTGAAGGCCAACTTACCTGGTGGACACGATTGGTGAGAGGAAATGAAATGGTCTTTTTGGTCATTATTAAAGCAAAATATGTATAAATACATAATTTTTCTTTGACTACTTTGTTTCTCATTTCTTCAGTAGTCTCTTGAGAATATAAGAATAAGGAAAAGAAATTGTGGTTATAAAGCTTATAATCTAACTTTAAAAGATTAAGGTTTTCTTCCTTTGTCATTTTGTAAGAATCCTCAGTCTGAAAATATGAAGATAATGTTTAAAGTTGGTGTACCTTATAATCAGCTGTGGGGAGTATGGGAGCTACTTCCTGGGCTTCAATCTCAAAAGATTTAGTTGGCATGAGTCTTCAAATCTTTAATTTTTTACATAAGCATCCCAGGTGATTCTGTTGCAGGTGGGCTATAGACCATTGTTCTGTAACACTGACAGTTACAGAAAGGAACTTTTCACTGAAAAAGTATATGTCATTCCGTAGACATTGGTATAAAGATTTTAAAATATTCCTTGGTAAAAGTCCTTAGCTATAATACACCCTTTGACCTCTAAAATTAAAATAAAGTGATTGCTCCACAATTATTTTTTAGAAACATTTAAAAAATGAAAACGAGGGCGGTGCCTGTGGCTCAAGGAGTAGGGTGCCGGTCCCATATGCCGGAGGTGGCGGGTTCAAACCCAGCCCCGGCCAAAAAAACAAAAAATGAAAACGAGTAGGAGGTACAGAGTAAAATGTGGAATACAACTCTCCAGTGATGGTCACCCTAGAAGAACAACAAATTGCACAACTATCTGCACAAGAAAATACTTTCAGAAGAACTAAATTATGAAGTAAGAGATCACAATGCCTAGTTTTAACATAATAACAAGAAAAGACACATGAAGAGTGTAAGAAGAACTTTCTCTCATTGCCAATAGCACCCTTTCCACAAGCCTAGGCAGTGCCATGCAAAGAATCTAATGGCTTGGAGATGAAGAGGGAAGTATGGGACTTATACTGGAACTTAGTACCAGCCTCTTTAAGGTAAAACACACTACCAGGCCTTTGGTTGCAGGCTGATGCTCACAGAGGGAGCATTTAGACCTTGCCCTAGACCAGAAAGGAAGCTGCTGCCTAGCAGCTAGAAACTGAGTTCCAGCCCCCTTTACCACTGGATGACTAAAGTGAGCCTTGAATAAATTTAAGTGGCAGGCATGCCATAGTAACCAACAGTCTTTGGATGAGCCCCAGTGCTGCATAGGTCTGGGAGGCCATAGGTTTGGGGCATAATTCAGTGTGACATCAGCAACTACAGCAGCCATGGAAATGC
Source organism: Nycticebus coucang (assembly GCF_027406575.1). Classification (NCBI taxonomy): domain Eukaryota; kingdom Metazoa; phylum Chordata; class Mammalia; order Primates; family Lorisidae; genus Nycticebus; species Nycticebus coucang. The sequence goes on along the minus strand of NC_069784.1, from coordinate 50,626,710 downwards.
CTGCATCACTGGTCTCCAAACTCCATGCAGCTCATCATGGAGAAATATTTCTTTTGTTTGGGGGCAAGAGAGGAAGGTGAGCTATATAGACTATCTCAGAACCTGGGGCACACTTCTGGATCTTCCCTGACTCCATCAGGACTGGGGAATCTAAGAGTCTGCAAGAGTCACCAGGTACCTGGGCTTAGGGCTCCCTCTAGTGCAAAAATGGCTGCAGTGACCATAGACTTAGGGAACTCAATAGTCCTAGAAGGTTCTCTGAAAAAGGGTAAGTGTAAAACAAGGTCTTACTGTGAACACTGGAATAAGTATCTAATCTTTCAATTCCCAGACATCCAAAAGCATCAAGAACATTTAGGGAAATACGACCTCACTGAATAGACCAAATAAAGTGCCAGTGCCTGACCCCGGTGAGACAGGAATGTGTAATCTTTTGGATGGGGAATGCAAAATAGCTGTTTTGGTGGAAGCTCAATGAACTCCAAAAAACATAGAGAAATCATCAGAAATTTCTCAGAGAATTAATAAGGAGATTGTAATTTAAAAAATCAAATAGATATTATGGAGCCAGAAAATGCATTAGAAGGTCTCAACAGCCGAATTGATCAGGAAGATGAAAATCAGTGATCTTGAAGACAGGCTATTGGGAAATACAAAGTCAAAGGAGAAAGATGAATGAAAGGTCACAAAGAATGCTTATGAGATCTAGAATACAGCTTCAAAAGAGCAACTTCAAGATTCAATGGCCTTCAAGAAGAGAGAGTTGTGAAAGAGCAAATGGTAGAAAATTTAGTCAAAGAAATAATAACAGAAAACTTTCCAAACTTAGAGATTAATACAATATGCAGGTCAAAGGTCACCAAACAGATTCAACCCAAATAAGACTACCCAACGGCATATCATATGCTCTCAACAGTGAAGGACAAAAAGAGGATCCTAAAAGTAGCAACAGAGAAGAAGTAAATAACACATGCAAAGGCTCCAGTGCATGTTGCAGCAGACTTCTCAGTGGAAACCTACGGGCCAGGCAGGAGGGACTAAGATGACACATTCAAAGTGCTGAAGGGATAACCAAGCCGAACAAACAGTCAAGGACTCTATTCCTTTCACAGTAGTGCTAAAGAAGATGAAATATTTGGGAGTATACCTAACAAAGGACGTGAAAGATCTCTACAAAGAGAACTATGAAACTCTAAGAAAATAAATAGCTGAAGATGTTAACAGATGGAAAAACATACCATGCTCGTGGCTGGGAAGAATCAACATTGTTAAAATGTCCATACTGCCCAAAGCAATATATAATTTTAATGCAATCCCTATTAAAGCTCCATTGTCATACTTTAAAGATCTTGAAAAAATAATACTTCGTTTTATATGGAATCAGAAAAAACCTTGAATAGCCAAAACATTACTGAGCAATAAAAACAAAGCAGGAGGAATCAAGCTACCACACCTGAGACTGTACTATAAATCCATAGTGATCAAAACAGCATGATACTGGCACAAAAGCAGAGAAGTAGATGTCTGGAACAGAATAGAGAACCAAGAGATGGATCCAGCTACTTACCGTTATTTGATTTTTGACAAGCCAATTAAAAACATTCAGTGGGGAAAAGATTCCCTATTTAACAAATGGTGCTGGGTAAACTGGCTGGCAACCTGTAGAAGATTGAAACTGGACCCACACTTTTCACCATTAACTAAGATAGACTCTCACTGGATAAAAGATTTAAACTTAAGACATGAAACTATAAAAATACTTGAATAAAGTGCAGGGAATACTCTTGAAGGGATCAGCCTGGGTGAATATTTTATGAGGAGGACTCCCCAGGCAATTGAAGCAGTATCAAAAATACACTACTGGGACCTGATCAAACTAAAAAGCTTCTGCACAGCCAAGAACATAGTAAAGCAAGCAGACAGCCCTCAGAATGGGAGAAAATATTTGCAGGTTATACCTCTGATAAAGGTCTAATAACCGGAATCCACAGAGAACTCAAACATATTAACAAGAAAAGAACACGTGACCCCATCTCAGGGTGGGCAAGGGACTTGAAGAGAAACTTCTCAAAAGAAGACAGACGCAAGATCTACAAACACATGAAAAAAAGCTCATCATCCTTAATCATCAGAGAAATGCAAATCAAAACTACTCTGAGATATCACCTAACCCCAGTAAGAGCAGCCCACATAACAAAATCCCAAAACCAGAAATGTTGGCGTGGATGTGGAGGAAACGGCACACTTCTACACTGCTAGTGGGAATGCCCACTAATACGTTCCTTCTGGAAAGATGTTTGGAGAACACTTAGAGACCTAAAAATAGACCTGCCATTCGATCCTATAATTCCTTTACTAGGTTTATACCCAGAAGACCAAAAGTCACAGTATAACAAAGACATCTGTGCCAGAGTGTTTATTGCAGCCCAATTCATAATCGCTAAGTCATGGAAGAAGCCCAAGTGCCCATTGACCCATGAATGGACTGGCAAATTGTGGTACATGTATACCATGGATTACTATGCAGCTTTAAAGAAAGATGGAGACTTTACCTCTTTCATGTTTACATGGATGGAGCTGGAACATATTCTTCTTAGCAAAGTATCTCAGGAATGGAAGAAAAAGTATCCAATGTACTCAGCCCTACTATGAAGCTCAATTATAGCTTTGACATGAAGACTATAACCCAACTATAGCACAAGACTATGGGGAAAGGGCCAAGGAAGGGGAAGGGAGGGGGGAGGTTTTGGTGGAGGGAGGGTAATGGGTGGGGCCACATCTATGGTGCATCTTAGAATGGGTACAGGCGATTGCACTAATGTACACAGCTATGATTTAATAATAAAACAAAACAAAACAAACAAAAAGTGCTGAAGGGAAGAACCCCCCCACCCCCGTCCACCAAGAATATTATACCTAGAAAAGCTATCCTTCAAACATGAAGAAGTAAAGACTTTCCCATACAAACAAAAGTTGAGGGAATTTATTATTACCAGACCTATTTTATAAGAAATGCTAGAAAGAGTTCATCAATCTGAAGGAAAAAGATGCTAACATTCAACAATAAAATATTCAAAGGCATAGCACTAATTGATGAAAGTATACAGACAAATTCAAATACTCAAATATTGTAGTTATGGTGTATAAAACTTATATCTTTTGCATGAAGACTGAAAGAGAAAACTTTTAAAAATAATTGGAACGATTTGTTAAGAGATAAGCACTAAAAAGATGTAAATTGAGACATTTAAAAGTCAAAATGTGGGATGGAGTTCAAATATAGATTTTTAAGTTTTTTTTTTCAGTTTGTTTTACCTCTTACTGTGCTTTTCTTTGCAATCAGATTTAAGTTGGCATTAGTTTAAAAAAACTGGTTATAACTATGAGATGGTTTGTGTAAGTCTTGTCATATCATAAAGCAAAAATCCATTATAAATACAATAAACAATACAAAGCAATAAATTAAAACCTACATAGAAAATCACTGAAGTGGAAAGGAAGACAATAAAGAGAGATGTGAGGAAAAGAGGAATTACAAAACAACCAGAAAATAAATTTTAAAAAATGGCAGTAGTAACTCCTTACCTATAAAGAATAATCTTGAATATAAATGGAATAAATTCTCCAATTCAAAGACAGAGTGGCTGAATATATTTTTAAAAAGACTCAACTATGTAGTGCTAATAAGAAACTCACCCTACCTGTAAAGACATACATAGGTCAAAAGTGAAGGAATAGAAAAAGATATTCCATGCAAATGTATACCAAAGAAGAGTGAAAGTAGCTATTCTTATATTTCTTGTATCAGATAAAATAGACTTTAAATAAAAAATGATGAAAATGAAGGCCATTATATAACAATAAAAGGACCAGTACAACAGGAGAATAAAATAATTATAAACATATATGCAGCCAGCATTGTAGCACCTAAATATATAAAGCACATATTAATAGACCTAAAGGCAGAGATGGACTACAATACAGTAATAGTAGAGGACTTAAACACTCCCCTTTCAGTAAGGGACATAGATCATTCAGTCATAAAATCAATGAAGAAACATTGGAGTTATGCTGGGCTCTTGACCAAATGGACATTTACAGAACATCCTACCCAAAAGCGGCAGAATACAGACTACTCTTAACATACATGGAAGAGTCTCCAGGACAGACCATATGTTTGGCCATAAAACAAATCTTAACAAAATTTAAAAAATCGAAATATCAGGTGTCTTTCTGACCACAATACAATAAAACTAGAAATCAATAACAGGAGGAATTTTGGATTCTAATACATGGCTTAAACAACATGCTCCTAAACAGCCAATGAGTCAAAGAAGAAATTAAAAAGAAAAATAGAAAATTCCTAGAGATAGAATGAAAATGGAAACACAACGTACCAAAACCTATAGGATACAGAAAGAGCAGTATGAAGAGGTAAGTTTACAGCAATAAATGCCCACGTCAAAAAAGGAAGAAGAGCTCAAATAAATCTAACATTACACTTTAAGGAACTAGAAAAACAAGGACAATCTAAACCCAAAATAAGGACAAGGGAAGAAGTAATTAAAGATCAGTGCCGCAATAAATGAAACAGAAACTAAAAAAAAAAAAAAAAAATAGAAAATATTAACAAAACAAAGTTTTTTAAGAGATAAACAAAATTGGTTAGCTTTAACTAGATTAAGAAAGAGAAAAATCTGAAATCGATAAAATCAGAGATGAAAAAGGAGACATTACAACTAATACTTCAGAAATATAAAACGTCACAAGAAATTACTACAAACAACTATATGCCAACAAATTGGAAAACCTAGAAGAAATGGATGAATTTCTGGACACATACCACTTACCAAAATTGAACCATGAAGAAAGAAACCCTAACAGAGTTTTCTTCAATAATGAGTAATACGACTGAAGCAGTAACTATTAAAGAAAAGTCTGCAACTTGATGGCTTCACTGCTGAATTCTACAAAACATTTAAAGAACTAAAACCAAGTATATTCAAATTATTTAAAAAAAACTGAAGAAGGGATACTTCCAAAATCATTCTATAAGGCCAGCATTGTCCTGATACCAAAATCAGGTAGAAGTGCTAAAAGAAAGGAGAAAAGAAGGAAAGAAGGAAAAGAAGGGAGGGAAGGAAAGAAAGGAGGGAGGGAGGAAAGAAAGAAAAAGAAAGAAAGAAAACTTCTAGCCATGTCTCTAATGAACTTTGATACAAAAATTCTCAACAAAATACCAGTGAACCAAATTCAATAAATCATTAAAAAGATCATTCACATAGATCAAGTAGGATTCACTTCGGGGATGCAAGAATAGTTCAACACACACTTCAATAAATGTGATATATCTTGTTAACAATGAAGGACAAAAACCATATAATCATTTTCAAAGATGCTTAAAAAGCATTTCATATAGTTTGACATTTCTTCATGATGACAAAAATCATCAAAAAACTGTATGGAAGGAACAAGTGAACAAAATAAAGGCGACATACAACAAATCTATAGCTACCACCATAGGGAATGGAACAAAGTTTTCCCTCTGATATCTGGAATAAGACAAGGATGCTCATTATCATCATTTTTATTCCACATAGTACTGGAAGTTCTAGTCAGAGCAGTTAGGCAAGAGAAAGAAATAAAAGGAAATCAAATTGGAAGAGAAAGTTATACTGTCCCCGTTTGAAGATGACATGGTCATATATACAGAAAACCCTAAGAAGAACACTAAAACAATTTTTAGCACTAATAAACAAATTTAGTAGAGTTGCAGGATTAAAAAATCAACATACAAAAATTAGTAGCATTTCTATACTACAACAGTGAACTATATGAAAAAGAAATCAAAAAAGCATTTTCCTTTATAATAGCTTATAAAAAACCACCTAGGAATAACTTAACCAAAGAAATAAAAGCTGTCTATAATGAAAACTATTAAACATTAGTGACAGGTGGAGCAAGATGGCAGCCGAGTAACAGCTTCCTTGCATCTGGGCACCGTGAGTCTGGGGAAGATAGGACTCCAGGCATCTCTGGCTGGTGGGAACTGCCTATCATCACTCCTATGAGGATACAGGGAGTCAGCGAGAGACTTCTGGACCCCAAGAGGAGGACTAAAACAGTGGAAAACCGGCAAGTGGTCGCGTGTGTTCAATCCATCTAAACCCGCCCGCAACTGTAAGTTCAGTAGCAGCGAGACTACAAACCAGAAAGGCCTTACCTGTGAACTGTTTTGGTGTCTTTGGACTTGGCACTCAGCTGAACTGCCTAGGGGAGAGCCTGAGCGGGAGTGCGGAGAACTTTGGCAGTTGTCTAGGGCCCCAGTCTGAGCCGCTGAGCCAGACGGAGCTAATAGCGTTTGGTGGTGGGTCACACGAAACCATTGTCAGTGATCTGCCCCAGCAAGCTCCGCCCTCAGGGTCACAGAGCTAGAAACGGTGGGAGCTGGTAACCCAGCAACCGAGTAGCCTAAGGGTGGGGTCTGAGCCGCCTTGCAGCCCTAACCCTCAGGGGCAGAGTGAGACCGGTTTTGGCACACTGGGTAAGTGGATAGCCACTTCAGCAGTGATTCCAGTGAGAAAGCTGGGAAAGCTTCTGCTCAGCAAGTTTACAAGTTCAAAGTGCCTTTTAAGTGGGCTGAAGAGAGATTTAGGGTGTCTACCTGCCGGGGTTTGAGAAATCAGCAGCCTCCAGTCGTATCAGAACTGTGATTAACATCTCATACCCCAGAAGACCACGTGTTGCCCAGACAATATTCAATAACATATACAAACTGCTTTGTTTTTGGTTGTGTATTTTTTTCTTTTTTTTTTTTGTTTGGTTGTTTTTTTTTTTTTGTTTATTTTGACGTTGTTGATGTTCTTTTGTTTTTTAATTTCAATCTTTTCCATACAGATCCCTTTTTCTTTCTCACTTTTTCTAGTTTAATTATAATTTCCCATTGCTGCCTTTTTTAATAACTAGAACTTCATTTTTGCTAGTGTTTCTACCGCTATCATTTGGTTTTTCACCCAATTTTATCCCCGTAAAGTTTTCTGTTTGCTTGTTTTGCTTTGATTTATAGCATTTTTGTCTTTCCTCTCTACTTGGTGGAGGTGGGGTACTGTGTCTGATCAGGTTAGCAAAGAGCCGCTGACCTAAAGGGAACCACCCAACTGGGCACACCCAGAAGGTGGGGTTTTTTAAGGTTGTGTCAAAGTACCCTACTGTACACCTATATTGCCCTGTCTCCCTCTTTCTGTGCCTCTCTTCTTTTTGTCAATATTCCTTATACGCACCCCTTCTCCTTTCTCTATCTTTCTTTTTTTTCTTATCACTCGGTCCTCCTTTCTTTCACCCCTTTTTTGCTCTTCAACCTTCTCACCCTTCTGGTCCTGTAACCCTTAGTCCACAGGTACAAGAACTTAAAGAGCAAGAGGAAGTGAAAGGAAAATTAGGGCAAGGAAACAGATAAAAGAAGTCACTCATGAGGAAGAATCAGCAGAAAACTCCAGGCAACATGAAGAACCAGTCTAGAACAACCCCACCAAGGGACCATGAGGTAGCTACTGCAGATGATTCCACCTATCAAGAAATGTTAGGAATGACAGAAAGGGAATTTAGAATACACATGTTGAAAACAATGAAACAAATGATGGAAACAATGAAGGAAATTGCTAATAAAGTGGAAAATAACCAAAAGGAAATCCAAAAACAGAATCAAATAAGAGATGAACGATATGAAGAATATAAAAAGGATATAGCAGACCTGAAGGAACTGAAACAGTAATTAGGGAACTTAAAGATGCAATGGAAAGTATCAGCAACAGTTTAGACCATGCAGAAGAAAGAATTTCAGAGGTAGAAGACAAAGTTCTTGAGATAACTCAGACAGTAAAAGAGGCAGAAAAGAAGAGAGAGAAAGCAGACAGTTCACTGTCAGAATTATGGGACTTTATGAAGCATTCCAACATACGAGTTATAGAAATTCCAGAAGGGGAAGAAGAATGCCCCAGAGGAATGGAAGCCATACTAGAGAATATTATAAAAGAAAATTTCCCAAACATCACCAAAGTTTCTGACACACTGCTTTCAGAGGGATATCAGACCCCAGGTCGCCTCAACTCTAACCGAGCTTCTCCAAGACACATTGTGATGAACCTGTCCAAAGTCAAGACAAAAGAAAAGATTCTGCAAGCTGCCAGGAGTAAGCGCCAGTTGACCTACAGGCGCAAATCCATCAGAGTGGCCGCAGACTTCTCTAATGAAACTTTCCAAGCAAGAAGACAATGGTCATCTACCTTTAATCTACTTAAACAGAACAATTTCCAGCCCAGAATTCTGTACCCTGCTAAGCTAAGCTTCAAAATTGACGGAGAAATCAAATCATTTACGGATATACAAACATTGAGGAAATTCGCCACAACAAGACCAGCTCTACAGGAAATACTTCAACCTGTTCTGCACACTAACCACCACAATAGATCAGCCGCAAAGTAAGAACTCAGAAATCAAAGGACAGAACCTAACCTCCACACTGATGCAAAAGATAAAACTAAGCAAATAAGACGAATAGAATACTACCACACTTATCAATTATCTCCATAAATGTTAATGGCTTGAATTCCCCACTGAAGAGACATAGATTGGCTGACTGGATTAAAAAACACAAGCCATCCATTTGCTGTCTGCAAGAAACACACCTGGCTTCAAAAGACAAATTAAAGCTCCGAGTCAAGGGTTGGAAGACAATTTTTCAGGCAAATGGAATTCAGAAGAAAAGAGGAGTTGCAATCTTATTTTCAGATACATGTGGATTTAAAGCAACTAAAGTCAAAAAAGACAAAGATGGTCACTTTATATTGGTCAAGGGAAAACTACAACAAGAAGACATTTCAATTCTAAATACTTATGCACCCAATTTAAAAGCTCCCAGATTCTTGAAGCAGACCTTACTCAGTCTGAGCAATATAATATCTGATAATACCATAATAACAGGGGACTTTAACACACCTCTTACAGAGCTGGACAGATCCTCTAAACAGAAATTAAACAAAGATATAAGAGATTTAAATGAGACCCTAGAACAACTATGCTTGATAGACGCATATAGAACACTCCACCCCAAAGATAGAGAATATACATTCTTCTCATCACCCCATGGAACATTCTCCAAAATTGATCATATCCTGGGGCAGAAAACAAATATCAACAGAATCAAAAGAATTGAAATTTTACCTTGTGTCTTCTCAGACCATAAGGCACTAAAGGTGGAACTCAACTCTAACAAAAATGCTCGACCCCACCCAAAGGCATGGAAATTAAACAATCTTCTGTTGAATAACAAATGGGTGCAGGAAGAAATCAAACAGGAAATCATTAACTTCCTTGAGCATAACAACAATGAAGACACAAGCTACCAAAACCTGTGGGATACTGCAAAAGCAGTTTTGAGAGGAAAATTCATCGCTTTAGATGCCTACATTTGAAAACCAGAAAGAGAGCATATCAACAATCTCACAAGAGATCTTATGGAATTGGAAAAAGAAGGACAATCTAAGCCTAAACTCAGTAGAAGAAAAGAAATATCCAAAATCAAATCAGAGATCAATGAAATTGAAAACAAAAGAATCATTCAGAAAATTAATGAAGCAAGGAGTTGGTTTTTTGAAAAAATAAATAAAATAGATAAACCATTGGCCAGACTAACTAGAAATAGAAAAGTAAAATCTCTAGTAACCTCAATCAGAAACGATAAAGGGGAAATAACAACTGATCCCACAGAGATACAAGAGATCATCTCTGAATACTACCAGAAACTCTATGCCCAGAAATTTGACAATGTGAAGGAAATGGATCAATATTTGGAACCACACCCTCTCCCTAGACTTAGCCAGGAAGAAATAGACCTCCTGAAAAGACCAATTTCAAGCACTGAGATCAAAGAAACAATAAAAAAGCTTCCAACTAAAAAATGCCCTGGTCCAGATGGCTTCACTCCAGAATTCTATCAAACCTTGAAGGAAGAGCTTATTCCTGTACTGCAGAAATTATTCCAAAAAACTGAGGAAGAAGGAATCTTCCCCAACACATTCTATGAAGCAAACATCACCCTGATACCAAAACCAGGAAAAGACCCAACCAAAAAGGAGAATTTCAGACCAATCTCACTCATGAACATAGACGCGAAAATTCTCAACAAAATCCTAGCCAATACATTACAGCTTATCATCAAAAAAGTCATTCATCATGATCAAGTAGGCTTCATCCCAGGGATGCAAGGCTGGTTTAACATGCGCAAGTCCATAAACGTTATCCACCATATTAACAGAGGCAAAAATAAAGATCACATGATCCTCTCAATAGATGCAGAAAAAGCATTTGATAAAATCCAGCATCCTTTTCTAATTAGAACACTGAAGAGTATAGGCATAGGTGGCACATTTCTAAAACTGATTGAAGCTATCTATGACAAACCCACAGCCAATATTTTACTGAATGGAGTAAAACTGAAAGCTTTTCCTCTTAGAACTGGAACCAGACAAGGTTGTCCTCTGTCACCTTTACTATTCAACATAGTGCTGGAAGTTCTAGCCAATACAATTAGGCAAGACAAGGAAATAAAGGGAATCCAAATGGGAGCAGAGGAGGTCAAACTCTCCCTCTTTGCTGATGACATGATCTTATACTTAGAGAACCCCAAAGACTCAACCACAAGACTCCTAGAAGTCATCAAAAAATACAGTAATGTTTCAGGATATAAAATCAATGTCCACAAGTCAGTAGCCTTTGTATACACCAATAACAGTCAAGATGAGAAGCTAATTAAGGACACAACTCCCTTCACCATAGTTTCAAAGAAAATGAAATACCTAGGAATATACCTAACGAAGGAGGTGAAGGACCTCTATAAAGAAAACTATGAAATCCTCAGAATGGAAATAGCAGAGGATATTAACAAATGGAAGAACATACCATGCTCATGGATGGCAAGAATCAACATTGTTAAAATGTCTATACCTCTTGAAGCAATCTACCTATTCAATGCCATTCCTAGCAAAGTACCTACATCATACTTTCAAGATTTGGGAAAAATGATTCTGCGTTTTGTATGGAACTGGAAAAAACCCCGTATAGCTAAGGCAGTTCTTAGTAACAAAAATAAAGCTGGGGGCATCAGCATACCAGATTTTAGTCTGTACTACAAAGCCATAGTGCTCCAGACAGCATGGTACTGGCACAAAAAGAGAGACGTAGACACTTGTAATCAAATTGAAAACCAAGAATTGAAACTAACATCTTACAACCACCTAATCTTCGATAAACCAAACAAGAACCTACCTTGGGGGAAAGACTCCCTATTCAATAAATGGTGTTGGGAGAACTGGATGTCTACATGTAAAAGACTGAAACTGGACCCACACCTTTCCCCACTCACAAAAATTGATTCAAGATGGATAAAGGACTTAAATTTAAGGCATGAAACAATAAAAATCCTCAAAGAAAGCATAGGAAAAACACTGGAAGATATTGGCCTGGGGAAAGACTTCATGAGGAAGACTGCCATGGCAATTGCAACAACAACGAAAATAAACAAATGGGACTTCATTAAACTGAAAAGCTTCTGTACAGCTAAGGAGACAATAACCAAAGCAAAGAGACAACCTACACAATGGGAAAGGATATTTGCATATTTTCAATCAGACAAAAGCTTGATAACTAGGATCTATAGAGAACTCAAATTAATCCACATGAAAAAAGCCAACAATCCCATATATCAATGGGCAAGAGACATGAATAGAACTTTCTCTAAAGATGACAGACGAATGGCTAACAAACACATGAAAAAATGTTCATCATCTCTATATATTAGAGAAATGCAAATCAAAACAACCCTGAGATATCATCTAACCCCAGTGAGAATGGCCCACATCACAAAATCTCAAAATTGCAGATGCTGGCGTGGATGTGGAGAGAAGGGAACACTTTTACACTGCTGGTGGGACTGCAAACTAGTACAACCTTTCTGGAAGGAAGTATGGAGAAACCTCAAAGCACTCAACCTAGACCTCCCATTCGATCCTGCAATCCCATTACTGGGCATCTACCCAGAAGGAAAAAAATCCTTTTATCATAAGGACACTTGTACTAGACTGTTTATTGCAGCTCAATTTACAATCGCCAAAATGTGGAAACAGCCTAAATGCCCACCAACCCAGGAATGGATTAACAAGCTGTGGTATATGTATACCATGGAATACTATTCAGCCATTAAAAAAAATGGAGACTTTACATCCTTCGTATTAACCTGGATGGACGTGGAAGACATTATTCTTAGTAAAGCATCACAAGAATGGAGAAGCATGAATCCTATGTACTCAATCTTGATATGAGGACAATTAATGACAATTAAGATTATGGGGGGGGAAGCAGAAAGAGGGACGGAGGGAGGGGGGTGGGGCCTTAGTGTGTGTCACACTTTATGGGGGCAAGACATGATTGCAAGAGGGACTTTACCTAACAATTGCAATCAGTGTAACTGGCTTATTGTACCCTCAATGAATCCCCAACAATAAAAAATAAATAAATAAATAAATAAATCTTTAAAAAAAAAAACATTTGTGAAAAAAATTGAAGAGGACACAAAGAAATTGAAAAAGATCCCATGTTCCAGAATTGGAATAATTAATATTGTTAAAATGTCCATATTATCCAAAGTGATCTACATATTTTATGTAAGCCTTTTCAAAATACCAATGACATTCTTCATAGAAATAGGAAAAACAATCTTAAAATTCATATGGGAAGGCAAAAGACTCCTACGGTACAAAGCAAATGAGCAAAAAGATCAAAATTGGAGGCATTATACTACTTGACTTGACATTATACTACTTGACTAAACAAATTAGCATGGCACTTGCATTAAACCAGACATATATACCAATGGAACAGAATAGAAAAACCAGAAATACATCCATGCATTTACACTCAACTAATTTTCTTTCTTTCTTTCTTTTTTTTTTTTTTGAGATGTAGTCTCACTATGTCAGCCTTGGTAGAGTGCTGTGGCATCACAGCTCACAGCAAGCTCAAACTCTTGGGCTTTGGCGATTCTCTTACCTCAGCCTCCCACGTAGCTGGGACTACAGGCACGCACCACAATGCCCGGCTATTTTTTTGTTGCAGTTGTCATTGTTTAGCTGGCCCAAGCTGGGTTTGAACCCACCACCCTCAGTGTATGTGGCTGGTGCCATAACCACTGTGCTACGGATGCCGAGCCCCACTCAACTAATTTTCAACAAATGTACCAAGGAAATACATTGGAGACAATCTCTTCAATAAATGATGTTGGGAAAACTGAATATCCACATGCAGAAGAATGAAACTAGACACTTATCTCTCAACCAGATGTAAAAACAAACTCTATATGTACTAAAAACTTAAATAAATATAAACCCCCTAAACCACAAAACCACTAGAAGAAAACAGGGGAAATGCTTTGTGAAATTGTATTGAGAAAAGATTTTTTTTTTTTTTTAGAGTCTCACTTTTTTGCCCTCTATAGAGTATTGTGGCGCCATAGTTCACGGCAACCTCCAACTCTTGGTCTCAAGTGATTCTTTTATCTCAGCCTCCCGAATAGCTGGGACTATAGGCACCCCGCACAAGGCCTGGCTATTTTTTAGAGATGGGGTCTCGCTCTATAGTTCAGGCTGGTCTCAAACCTGTGAGCTCAGGCAATGTACCTTGGCCTCCCAGAATGCTAGGATTACAGGCATGAGCCACCATGCCCGGCTTCAAAGACTTTTTTGAATAAGACCTTAAAAGCACCAGCAACAAAAGCAAAAACAGACAAATGAGATTACATCAAGCTACAAAGTTTGTGCACAGCTCAGGAAAAAAATCAATAAAGTGAAGAGGCAACCTACAGAATGGGATAAAGTATTTGCAAGTTCTGCATCTGATAAGGGATTTACTTACTGTAGCTATGTAAGGAACTCAAACAACTCAATAGCAAAATAATAATAATTTTATTTAAAAATGGGCAAAAGACCTGAGCAGACATCTCTCAAAAAAAATGCTCAATAACATTAATCAGGAGAAAAATAGAGATCAAAGTTATAATGAGATACTACCTCATCCCAATTAGAATTGCTATTATCAAAAATACAAAAAATAACAAATGCTGGTGAGGATGTAGAGAAAAGAAAATTCTCACATACTTTGGAAAACTTGAAATTACTCAAAAAATTAAAAATGGAACTAGCATGTGATCCAGCATTTCCATTACTAGGTGGATATCCATAGGAAATGAAGTCAGTAGGTCAAAGGGACATCTGCATACTGATGTTTACCACAGCACTGTTCACAACAGCCAAGACATGGAATTAGCCTAAATGTCCATCTAAAGATGCACGAATAAAGAAAATGAGGCATATATATAATGTGTGTATATATGTGTGTGTATGTATGTATGTATGTATGCACAATGGAACACTATCCAGCCACAAAACAGAAGGAAATCCTTTCATTTGCAGCAACATGGATGAACCCGGAAGACCATATGTTAAGTGAAAAAAGCCAGACAAAGAAAAACACCACATCTCACTCCTGTGGAATCTTAAAACTTGATGTCATTGCAGTAGACAGTAGACTAATAGTTACCAGAGGCCGAGGAGGGAACCAGGAGAGACTGGTCAATGGATACAAAGTTAGAGCCAAGCTAGGTGGCTCACGCCTGTAATCCTAGCACTCTGAGGGGCTGAGACAGGTGGATTGCTTGAGCTCAGGAGTTTGAAAACATCTTGACAAGAGTGAGAGCCTGTCTCTACTAAAAATAGAAAAACTAATTGGGCATTGTGTGTGAGGGGGTGTCCTTATAGTTTCAGCTACTTGGGGACACCCCCAGAGCAGCCATGCTCAAGAGTCGTGTATAGATCCTTCCTTTTCCTTATAAATATAAGCATATTAGCTATTGTTCATTCTCATGTATTTATGAAAATATCTCTTGAGACCAGGAGTTTGAAGTTGCTGTGAGTTAACCTGTTGCCACAACAGACCTAGTTCAGGCCACTGAGTGAGACTCTGTCTCAAAAAAAAAAAAAAGTTGCACAGTTAGGAAGAATAGGTTTTGGTGTTCTATTACACAGTACAGTGAGGATCACAAATAATAAGGTATTATAGATGTCAAGATAGCTCAAAGAGAAGATTTAGACTTCTCAACACAAAGAAATGGTAAATGTTTAAAGTGATGGGTATGGTAATTACTCCAATTTGATCGTTATACTATAATATGTATACATGTATTAAAATATCACATTGTATTACACAGATATGTCAATCAATAAAAAAATATGAAAAAGAGACAATAACAAGAAGAATAATTATACGGGGGTCCTCAAACTGTGGCCTGCAGGCCACATGAGGCAGTGTGAGTGTATTTGTTCCCATTTTGTTCTTTTACTTCAAAATAAGATATGTGCAGTGTGCAAAGGAATTTGTTCATAGTTTTTTTTTAAACTATAGTCTGTCCCTCCAATGGTCTGGGGGACAGTGAACTGGCCCCCTGTTTAAAACGTTTGAGGACCCCTGGATTAAAATGACCAGTTAGAAGCAGATAACATTTGCCTCCTCCATGGAGAGGAACCAGAATAGTAAACAGATACTCATATTTTGAACAGATGATCTAGAAGAGAACACTAGGATTCACCATTGGGAAGTGAAAAGAAACACTGAAGGTAGGGAAGGAGAGAGATGATTCATGGCAGCTTGCCTGGCCAGGGACTGGCTGAGAACTGGCAGAAGCTCCTGGATGCTGGGAAACAGTGAAGAAGAAACTCCCAGGGCTCCACTCTCCAAAATGGGCTTTACAATCTATGGGAGAACCCCTCAATCCACACAAGTCTCAGACCTAAATTGGGACGGTGCCTAGAGATTGCAGAGACATTGCACCAGAATGGAACCCGCACAGAGTACTACACGCACCTGAACCACAGCAGCTTAAGCTGGGTGACGTTTTCAGAATCCGGATACAGATCCAGCTGCTGCGGCTGCCCTGCTGGCTGCCCTGCATCCCCGAAAGTTCACCAGGTCAGGGGACACAAGGGGGATGCGAGAGATTCCCTGACATCCCCAGAGCCACCATCTACTCTCTAGCTATGTGTCAAATGATTTTCTTGGACTCAAAGAAGACCTGGTGTTTCAAAAAGCAGGACTTCCCTCCCACCAAGGTTGGCCCTCTTGATGGTGTCACTTGTGAGTGTCATGACTTCTGTAGGGAGCATACTCCTCTGGAAGCTGCTTTAAAGTGGGTGCTGTGTCCCATCACCAACTTCCCCAGGGGAACCAGCACAGTGCTTTCCTACTGGGCCTCAGCAGAAGCTTGAACTAAATGCAAGCTCATTAGTCCCAACAGTGATGTCATATGTCTGTGGATTTGATACAGTACAGAGATGATCCTAACACAAACCTGTTCAGTTTGTCCCTCAAAATAACAGGCACTTGCTTGCCTGCTGCAGGAATGAGTAAGGGAGATTTAAACCTAACTCCTGTCTTTCTCCTCACTTGAAATCATTGCTAAACTCTTTGTGCCTCAGTTTTTCCATCTTTAGCACAATTAGTTTAAATACCCACTGCAACCATTCCAGAAGTACAGTCAGGACGGCGTTTATTTTGAAAACAGGAAGAGGACAATCAAGTCTAGAGAATGCTTATTTTCTCAGAGAGAAGACATTCAGCCACCCCTTTGAGGCCAGGGAACCCACAGAACTTACCGTATTTCTGCAGCTGGTTGCCCAGGAAGGAGGCAGCAGCCTCAGAGGTGAGCACTTTCTCCCCGTGGTCACGGAGCTGCTGTTGGCTGTCTGCCGGATGACAGAGCATTTCCTTGTTGATTTCCAGGATGCCCATCTCTGCCCTCTGACTGGACCAAAGGCTGAGAGGTCCAGCCATGCTGACATGTGTGGCAGAAGAGCAACAGCCAGGGACTGGCGAGAAGAAACCCAGACACGCTGGTGGGTGAAAAACAAATGAAATCAGATAGGTTTCATCAGGACTGAGGGATGAAAAACATCATAATTTTTAACTTAATTCTGAGAAAAACTTGACCAACACTCCAGAGCACTTGACAGTCCTTAACTGAAAAAAATAAAGCTCAATATGACACAGCTCAGAGTCGAGGGCACTACCTGCAGCTCAAACTCTGACCAAAGGGAGGGAGGTAGAGATTGGCATGCCAGGTAATGGTCTGGGCTTCCAGTAACAGAATTAGAAGATGGAGGTGTCATGGGGTCTTAGGAGCCCCTGCCTTCCAGTTGCCTGGATCATGCTCATACACAGGCCCTGTGGTCTTGTCTGGGGTCACCACTGATTGTAATGCCCCCAGAGCAGCCATGCTCAAGAGTCGTGTACAGATCCTTCCCTTTCCTAATAAATATAAGCACATTCCCTATTGTTCATTCTTGTGTATATATGAAAATATCTAGGCACAAATAGTTTTATTTTCTTCAAGGCTGTCAATTACTCTCCTCACAATTTCTTTACCATTAAAGTAGATCTTAGTGCTTTCCCCTAAACTGAAAAATGTATAACTTTTGCAAAGTAAAAATATAAATCCCACATGACATTCTTCTCCATATCTATTGCCATACAAATTGTAGTTTATCATATTAAGAAAACAAACACTTAGTTTTTTTATTTTGTTCCTGGCCTGTCTCAATAGTTGTTCTTGTTGCATTCCAGTTATGTTGGCTTCTTTTCTGTCACTGGGGCAGCCGTGTACCTTTCATTATGCCTAAGTCAAGATTGACATCCCTGCCACCTAAGTTCTGCCGACTATGTGACTTGCTTTGGATTTTTATTTAATGTCACTAAACATTACCTTTCATATTTGTACTTATGGATATCATCCCAGATTCTCCTGTTCTAATAGTTGGTGTATATATTCTTGAACATACCAAGTGACCATCTGTTTGGGAAGACCTGTTGGTAGGTTCTATATTTTTGTTCAGTTTACCCTCATACTATCCAGGATAGGGGTCAAGAGCCGTTTTGATGGAATTTTGCTCCATAGATCTATTTGAGTTGACCTAACATCATCGATCTGTGGTTTGTTCCACTAATGGAACATGGCCAGGTTGAGGTCATGAGTCTGGGGTGATGAAGCTCCACAGTGTCCATGTATAATGGGGTTCAGAGACACCCCAGGCGAGGCTAAGGAGAGAGGGATAGAGTCCCTGATTTGAGGAAGATCATGTTCCTGCTCAGGAGACAGGTTATTGCTGAGAAAAAGAACCTGGTGATGGTGTTACATATAATTTGATACTTTGCATTCCTTGGTCCCTTTGGATCAGTCAGTGATTGAAAACTGGGTATAAATAACAGGGCTGGGCCAGGCACTAGGGCTCACACCTGTAATCTCAGCATTATAGGAGTCTGAAGCAGGAGGTTGCTTAAGGCCAGTAGTTCAAGACCAGGCTGGGCAGCATAGCGAGACCACATTTCTACAAACAACAACAACAACAATACTAAGGAAGCTGATGTAGGAGGATCGAGTAAGTCCAGAAGTTTGAGGGTGAGGTGAGCTATGATCATGTTACTGCACTCCAGTCTGTGAAGGAGCAAAAACACCTTCTTTCTTCTTCTTTCTTCTCTCTTCTCTCGTCTTCTTCTCCTCCTCCTTCTCCTTCTTCTCCTCCTCCTTCCCCTTCCTCCTCTTCCTCCTGCTCTTCTTCTTTTTTTAAAGGACTAAATAACTATAGAACTGTGATAACAGATTTGCCCCAAGAAAGAGCCATTTGATACTTTGTCTTAACAGTAGCAATTACTATGTAGTATCCAATATAGAACAAACTGCTTCCTAGATCCTCCCCCAAATACCCAAAACAAGCCCAAACCTTAGAACAATTTTTC
This sequence comes from Nycticebus coucang, assembly GCF_027406575.1. Taxonomy (NCBI): domain Eukaryota; kingdom Metazoa; phylum Chordata; class Mammalia; order Primates; family Lorisidae; genus Nycticebus; species Nycticebus coucang. The sequence goes on along the minus strand of NC_069784.1, from coordinate 50,607,819 downwards.
TTTATTTTTTATTTTTTTGCTTTTTAAAAATTAAATCATAAACACATAGATCATGTATACATTAATGCATTTATGGGGTACAGTGTGCTGATTTCATATAGAATTAGGAACGCTTACATCACACTGGTTAATATATACCTCATCTCATTTACTTAATTATTGTGTTAAGATATTTATACTCTATACTAATAGATCCGACATGTACCAGTGCATTATGCACCATAGGTGTGATCCCACCATTCACCCTCCCTCAATCTGACCTCCCCCCACCCCTCCAATCCCCTCTTCCTCCTTCATCTTGGGCCATAGTTGTGATTTATTCTTCATATGGAAGTGTGAGTGATTGTAAATTGGTTTCATAATAGTACTGAGTACATTGGATATTTTTTTTCCATTCTTGAGATACTTTACTAAGTAAGATATGTTCCAGCTCCATCCATGTAAAAATAAAAGAGGTAAAGTCTCCATTTTTTAAGGCTGCATAATATTCCATGGTATACATATACCACAATTTATTAATCCATTCATGGGTTGATGGGTACTTGGGCTTCTTCCATGACTTGGCTATTATGAATTGAGCTGCAATGAACAATCTGGTGCAAATATCTTTGTTATAAAGTGATTTTTGGTCTTTTGGATATACACCTGTAGAGGAATTGCAGGATCTAAATGGCAGGTTTACTTTTAGATCCCTGAGTATTCTCCATACTTCTTTCCAAAAGGGACGTATTAGCTTGCATTCCCACCAGCAGTGCAGAAGTGTTCCCTTTTCTCCACATCCGGGCCAACATCTGTAGTTTTGGGATTTTGTTATGTGAACCACTCTTACGGGAGTTAGATAATATCTCAAAGTGGTTTTGATTTGCATTTCTCTGATGATTAAAGATGATGAGCATTTTTTTCATGTGTCTGTAGGCCATGCACCTGTCATCTTCAGAGAAGCTTCTGTTCAAGTCCCTTGCCCACAATGAAATCGGATTACTTGTTCTTTTCTTATTAATAAGTTTGAGTTCTCGGTGGATTCTGGTTAACAAACCTTTGTCAGAAGCACAACTTGCAAATATCCTCTCCCATTCTGAGAGCTATCTGTTTGCTTTACTTACTGTTTTCTTGGCTGTGCAGAAGCTTTTTAGTTTGATCAGATCCCAGTAATGTATTTTTGGTGTTGCTTCAATTGCCCGGAGAGTCCTCCTCATAATGTATTCTCCCAGGTCAATTTCTTCAAGTGTTTCTCCTGCACTTTCTCCAAGAATCTTTATAGTTTCATGTCTTAAGTCTTTTATCCAGTGAGAGTCAATTTTTTTTAATGGTGAAAGGTGTGGGTCCAGATTCAGTCTTCTACAAGTTGCCAGCCAATTCTCCCAGCACCATTTGTTAAATAAGGAATCTTCCCCCCAATTTATATTTTTGATAGGCTTATCAAAGATCAAATGACTATAAGAGTCTGGGTTCATCTCTTGGTTCTCAATTCTGTTCCATACATCTACCTGTCTATTTTTGTGTAGAATATAGCAACACATCATACAAATTATACACCATGAACAAGTGGGTTTTATCTCAGAGTCTCAAGGTTGGTTCAATATACATAAATCTATAAATATAATACATCACATAAACAAGCTAAAAAACAAAGACCACATGATTCTTTCAATAGATGCAGAAAAAGCTTTTGACAATATCCAGCATCCTTTCATGATCAGAACATTTAAGAAAATAGGTACAGAAGGGACTTTTCCTAAACTGATAGAGGCCATCTACAGCAAACCCATAGCCAATATCCTACTAAGTGGAGTAAAATTGAAAACATTTCTACTCAGATCAGGAACCAGGCAAGGTTGCCCATCGTCTCCACTGCTTTTTAACATTGTAATGGAAGTCTTAGCTGTTGCAATCAGGCAAGAGAAGGAGAGCAAGGATATACAAATAGGGTCAGAGGAGATCAAACTTTCACTCTTCGCAAATGATATGATTTTATATCTGAAAAACCTCAGGGACTCAGCCACAAAACTCTTATAAGTGATCAAGGAATACAGTAGCATCTCAGGGTACAAAATCAATACTCACAAATAAGTAGCTTTTATAAATATCAATAATAGTCAAGTCGAAAAAACAGTCAAGGACTTTATTCCCTTTACAGTTGTGCCAAAGAAGATGAAATATTTGGGAATTTACCTAACAAAGGACGTGAAAGATCTCTATAAAGAGAACTATGAAACTCTGAGAAAAGAAATAGCTGAAGATATTAACAAATGGAAAAACATACCATGCTCATGGCTGGGAAGAATCAACATTGTTAAAATGTCCATACTACCCAAAGCAATTTACAAATTTAATGAACAATTTCTTTCTATGACCTTCTTACTGATAGCAAAAGGAATAAAAAACAGAACTTGTTAATGACAAGTGTGTTCCTCTTAGATTTAGCTTCAGGGCATTGATATCAGCTTTCCCTGTAATCCTGTAATTTCTTCTGGATCTCTAGAACTTCTTTTACCCTTGAAAAACATAATGTCAAACACCTTTAGTATTGTAGTACTGTGAAAGTTGGAGGTTACAGTAGGATTCTTCAGCATCAGATTCAAAGTTGAGACATTGAGTATAAGATTGAAGAAAGTTAATAAAGAATCACAAACTGAGAGCTTAAAAGGATCTGGGATCAGTCAAAACCCCAAACCCTACCAGGGCTGGAAAACACTGTAAGAGAAGAAAGAGTCCATCAGAAAAGTAGAGATTACTCCCCTATGGCCATTCTCTCTAGCCTCAAGCTGTGGCACCCCTGGCTCTTCTGCTCTTTTCAGGGTTTTGAGCCCAAGAACCGTGTCCAGCTACCACCATATGTGATAGCGACATAGTAGGAAGTTTTGATTACAAGCAAAGTTACTGGAATTTCATTTGCCCCATTCTGAAGGAAATGCTCTATTTCTTTAAGAGATTAGTGAAAATAAAGATAACATTTGTATACCACCCAAGTAAATTGAGTGTTCGGACCCCTTCTCTGAATCCTGCAGCAAAGGCTGTTGTGTCTGGGCTTTGCTTCCTGGTGGCCTCAGCTAAACTCGTCGAGGACTTGGCAGGACTGTCCCGTGTCCTCTGCGGAAGCTAACAGTCCTTTCCCACTTCCTCTTTTGATAAAGCGTTGGACGCAGCTTCGAACTCCCTTCCCATGAGACCGTCATAATGGCTCTTTTTCTTCTGGACATCCTGAGCTTCCCTCACGTGCCTTTTGGGTTTGTTTTTCTTCTCCTTTTATTCCCTTGATAGTTTTATTCTAATTTCCAGAAGACTTCCTAAAAATGATCCTGTGAGTCTTTTTTTTTTTTTTAAGTTCTTCTCATCCAGCTGTTTTAATGTTCATTTTGAAGAGGTTGGCCCTGGGATGGTCACCAAGTGCACAAGCTTCTTAACTTGGTAGGGTGAGTGACGGAACTTCCCTTCAGTCTGCCGGCCTGCTACTGGCTGATAGGGTCTTTGGGAGGAGAAAAGCAAGTAGGGGTGGGGCTTGTGCTGCAAGGTGGAAACTAACCAATGACGTTTCAGGGGGCGTGGCTTATGTTGATGAAGCTGCCCAAGAGGCCACTGTTTAGATGTCTGGTTTTTAAATGCTGCAGACTTCGTGTATGCCAGGGTACCAGTCCAGGACTATTGCCTAAATTTGAGTTCAAGTCCTGTGTGGAGGGGGTTGGGGACTCCAGGGTGAGGCTAACTTAGAGATCGTATGTGTATACTGTAAAAAAGATAAGGCTGTACCTAGGAGGCAGGTAACAACTATTCTCATGTGGTAGGTCAGACGTCTTCAAGGTGAAGTTAGTCATCCCAGTGTAAGACTTCTACATTCTACTCCACATTGTCTTATTCCTGCCATTTTTTACAAATCTGTAGAAGTTTACTGAATAACTTGTGTATTGAGGGCATAGCCTATGGGATTTACCTTCTTTGGGGCTAATATTGAGCTTTGATCTTCCCTTTTCAGTTTCTGATTTTCCTGATGTTTTGGTAGCACTCCCCAGGTTCTCTCTTGCACAGCTCTCGAGGCTGCCACAGACATTAGAGGAGAAGCAACCTTGGGAAGACAGTACATCCTTTGCTGTCTCTTGCTCTCTGTTACTTTACTACTGTTATCAGCAGTTTTTTCATTTTTTTTAGAGTTGCTCTGCAATTTCATAGTTCCTATATGCGTATGTGCGCCCACGTATTTGCATTAGGTATAAGTTTGTGGGAACACATTTGAATCAGATGTGGGAACCTCAGGTCATGCCCTCTAGGTTCTGCCTCAGCTCTGGCTGTCCTCTCTCTCCAAGTTTGCTTGACTCTTTTGCAGAACACTAACCTCACCTCTCCTGTTAGACATCCTGTGCAAATAAATGCCTCAATGGCACCAGGAACCCTCCTGCCACACTGTCTCCCAATTCTTACCCTCTGGGCCTATGAAATACCTAGGGTAATTGGGAAGTACTGTTCTAGGCCCTGGTTACCACAATTTCTGCTGTAAAAAGCCCATGAGTTAGGATAATTCACCCATAGAATTTGTTAACTATAGTCCAAGGCTCTAAAATGCCAAGGGATCCAGGCTGCTTAGAGGTACTACTGTTGTTCCAGTGACATTAGGTCAAGTGTTTGATCTCTAGCACCATCTCTGCACAGAAGGCTTCCTCCAGTCCTGGTACCATCACTAGCCTGATAGGCACCAGGGCCACCTTCTATACTTCCCTGTGTGTCACATGGACATGATAGTGCCCCACAGCTTATCTAGCTGTGCGTGCAGTGAAGAAACCTAACTTCACACTTAGCACAGTGTGGTTCCATTGTGATATGTATTAATAGGAAATAATACATATTCTATAGTTGTAAAACACAATATGTGGAAAAGTGCATAAGCCTTAATAAATTCCCTTAAATTAACATGTCTCTTATTTAGATCAATGCTGTATCTTCTGGAATCTTTCCACATGCCCCTTCCTATCAAATCCTTACCCCTGACCTGAGCACTTACTACAGTCTTGTCTGAGTGCTATTCTATTCTGAGTGCTATTCTGTATACATTGTGGTTTTCTGCTTATTGAGCACTTCTAACAGCTCCGAGCTTCTGTTGTATTCACGTGGTATATATTCTCTCATGCCTGGCATTTTTCTCAGCAACAATTATGAATGCAGTGGTCAATAACAATTTATACATTTTCATTGTCAATGAAATGTACCACAATCTGTTTATCTATTCTCTGGATGGTGAACATTTGAGTTGTTCCCAGTTTGTACCTCTTAGGCGCTGCATAGCTTTGCTCATTCCTGTAAAGGTGTCTTGGGGCATAGGAGTACTAATTCCACCCTGGGTTACACAAAGAATAGTGGAATTTAAGGGTCCTATGTTATTCCAATTAAACTTTTTTTAGTTAAAAAATAATTATGAACCATGGCACTCTCCTGAAGGTGACAAAATGAGACTCCATCTCAAAAAAAAAAAAAAAAATTTGAGGCAAAGTATTTCAGATTATACAATTTATGTGAAAAAAAACACAACTGAATACACACGATGTATTGAATATATAGATTCAGGATTCTATGTCAAAATGCTAATCATTTATTTCTTGTATACATCCTTGAAACTCCATTCAAACTTGACAGTATGCCAAATCTCATGTAGAGTGACTGGGGAAGCTCAATTCCCACACAGCAGGGGACAGCAGGACTAGGTGAGGTGGCCTGGCTTGCACATCCATTTTTCTCGGGAAATTTGTGTGCTTTGGGTTCTCCAGAACTACAAGAGCAGGAAGCTGGGAGATAAAGGCCTGGGATGGTAGGAGTAGGTGGTGGCAGTCCTGCTCCTGATGAAGGGCTGGAAGCTAAATCAAGGAAGCAGGATGGAAAAGGAACCAGGAGAAGGGAGGAGAGGCACAATGTATTTGCATGGAAAGAAAAGAGGCTGGGATGAAAGACCAGGCTGTGTGTGTGCACAATGTGTAAGGGGAACATCCAGAGATAAGGGCTTCCAGTTTGAAGCCGGGGGGTGAGGTGGGGGGTGGGGTTGGGGGGGGTAAGCACCTCAGTTTTCTCTGTCCTCCTCCTCCTCCTGTCCATCTTCCTCCTCCTCTCCTACTCTACCCCACCCCCAGCCAACCAATGCTTTCATTGCATTCGCTTTCACTGGGTTTGCTGTGCAGATATTTACTTTCAGGTAAAAAACATTTCAGCATTTTCAAGGCAAGTCTTTTGTCCCTTGTGGCCTAAAGCACAGAAGTCCCTCCTCCGGTGAGTGGTGTTCATGTGGAGGCCACAGCAGAGGTTCTCACTGTGAGCCTTCAGCCCCAGCTCATCTCTTTCCTGTTAGAGTTGGAGGTTCTCAGAGCTCAGGGACAGAATGTTCTCGTGAAGATCACAGTCGCTGCCTCTTGTCTTAGGGGAGATAAGGAAGCCATGTAGTATGCATTTAATCAATGACCGAGTTCTCTCCAAATCCACAGCATAAAATAAGGTGAATAAGGGTTGACAGAGGCCATGTCACCAAAGAGGTCACTGTGGAAGCCAAGGGCAACTCCCTGGAGACTATGGAGGGAGGAGAACCTGGGGACAGGCAACCGTGAGGAAAAGTGCAGCATCCTGAAAGTGAGTGAGAATAAACAAAACAATGGATAAATCTATTGAAAACAAAAGTGTTCTAAAATTATGCTGGGGGTGAGAGAGATGAGATTTTGTTTTGTTGAAATAAAGTCCCTTGAGCTACCCCTGATCATTCAGGACTTTTCATAAGACCTGCATCACCTTGGAACTGTTGACCACAACCAATAGGGCTTCGTAGACCAAGTTCAAAGCTGTTTGACTTCCCTCTGAAAAGCATATTGTGATGATTTATTACTTTGTGCACTTAAATAATATGTACCCATCTTTGATACAGGATTCCACCACTCAGGGCTAGACAGGGAGACCCCTATTTTCTAGGCCCAGGTGAGCTCAGAAGTCAGACCCCCATTTCCAGGCACAAGCAGACTACCTTTTTCAGGACACGCCCTCTGGGCTCTGAAAAGATCATGAACAAAGCAGCCTGTGATTGTTTTTTGGGTGGTTCCACCTTGAGTAGGAGCACACACCCTAATCCCTTCTCAGGGACAAAGACTGTGCAGGGGTCCTCAAACTATGGCCTGCGGGCCACATGCGGCAGTGTGATTGTATGTGTTCCCGTTTTGTTTTTTTACTTCAAAATAAGATATGTGCAGTGTGCATAGGAATTCATCAGAGTTTTTTTTTTAAACTATAGTCCAGCCCTCCAATGGTTTGAGGGCCAGTGAACTGGCCCTCTGTTTAAAAAGTTTGAGGACCCCTGCAAAGGACCAACTGCCAGCCTTGTGTAATCCTCTAGACTTAAGATCCCTAGATAAAAGAGCCCACGTGGAGACTCCTGAGGGAGTTCTTCAGTTCTTTCCTCCTTCCAGAAGCTCTGGTGCTTTTCTGTATTCCTTTCTAACTTCTAATAAAAGTCCTATCTTACCACTGATCTGTGGTCCATGGGTTCATTCTTTGATTCGCTGAGACTAAGGACCTACTGAAGAGGGAAATTCCAGTATCATCTTGACATCTAAGTCTATGTAATAGAACAGAGCCCTTCAATTTGCAAGTTAAATTTACTGGCATAAATTTAAACAAAGACAACGCTGTAGCAATGAAAAAAAAATGGCTTTGTGGTTTGGAATTGCAAATGGTCACATGGGATTACTGCATCAAATGTGAGGTCTATGTTCTTCAAGGAATCACCAAACTGTTTTCCATAGAGGTTGTACTAATTGGCAGTTCCACGAGCAATGTATAAGTGTTCCTTTCTCTCTGCATCCCACCAATGGAGAGATAGAGAGGTTGACTTCGCAGCAGGGCGCCCCTCCTCAATCCAGGGGAAAGTGCACAGACACCTAATCCCTGGGGGCTTATCAAGACCAGGAAGATAAAAAGATCACAAGAATGGAGAAGCATGAACCCTATGTACTCAATTTTGATATGAGGACAATTAATGACAATTGTGGTTATGGAGGGGGAAACAGAAAGAGGGAAGGAGGGAGGGGGGTGAGACCTTGGTGTGTGTCACACTTTATGGGGGCAAGACACGATTGCAAGAGGGACTTTACCTAACAATTGCAATCAGTGTAACCTGGCTTATTGTACCCTCAATGAATCCCCAACAATAAAAAAAAAAGAGCCCAGAGGGCCCCACCCCTCACCCACCCTCCACCCCTACTCATCCCCCTCAACTCCCCACTCCCCACTTCCTCACTCCCTCCAGGATGGACTATATATAGCTGTGCATCCAGAGTCAACAGGGGCAGGACTGAAGCAGAGGTGAATTCTTTGAACTCCTGGTCTGCCATTAGATAAGGGAACCTGGCTTACTTCCCCTGTGGGGAAGGAACTGGTTTTCCCCTACCCCTTTCTAAATATGCTATTGGCCCTTTGTTGTGGTTTACCCAGCCTTTCTCTCTATCCAGTCCTCCTGGAGATTTGGGATTCTTTTTAAACCTATCTTTTGGCATTTTTGCATTTTGCATATGCACCTTTATTAGAAATCAATAAAAGCCTTCTAAAGAGCCAGAGAATTGCTACTTTGTCACAGTCTGCCACTCCATATGGTATAACGTATGCCTCTCTCCCGGAATTCTCAGAATCTAAATCTTAAACTTGTGTAGTTTATCATCATTTCCCTGTTGGCTCCCAACCAGGTCAGGGTTGGCAATGACATTCCTGTCACCAACAAGCATCTACTGTGTTTTGACTTTTTAATAATGGTCTGTCTGCTAGGGTTAGGGGGTTTCTCATTACAGTTTTAATTTGCATTTCCCTGATGATCATGATGTTGAACTTTTTTTCATATGTTTATTGGCCTTTTCTCTATCTTCTGAAAAATTTCTGTTCAAGTCTTTTGCTCACTTTTTGATAAGGTTAGGTTTTTTTCTTGCTTATTTGTTTGAATTATTTGTAGGTTCTGGGTATCAGTCCTTTGTTGGATGCAATAGTTTGCAAATATTTTTTCACTGTTTCTCTATTCACTTGGATGATTATTTCCTTTGCTGCAGAAACTTTTTAGTTTAATTAAGTCCAAATTATTATTGCAGTTTTTGGCTGGGGCCGGGTTTGAACCCGCCACCTCTGGTATATGGGGCTGGTGCCCTATTCCTTGAGCCACAGGTGCTACCCTTAAATCCAAATTATTTACTTTTATTGCTTCTATGTTTGCCTTTTGGGTCTTAGAATAAATTCTTTGTCAAGGTCAATGTCTAAAAGAGTTTCTCTTATGTTGTCTTCTAGAATTTTTATGGTTTCATGCCTTACATTTAAGTCTTGAAATCATCTTGAATTAATTTTTGTATATGGCAAGAGATAGGGGTCCTGTTTTATTCTTCTGCACGTGGCTATCCAATTCCCCCCGCCCCCCACTATTTATTGAATAGGGTTTCCTTTCCCCATTATATGTTGTCTGCTTCGTAGAAGATCACTTGGTTGTAGATAGAGGATGAGACAAAGATACCCATTATACAAAATTTATCCCTCCTTTGGCACCTAATGGAGTTATCTGTGTGTGGTTCAGAAACAATGAAATCCTTGTTTGATGACCTCTCCAGTTCCGGCCCTTATGTACTATTGGGATATATTGTATTTGGTAGGTGTCTGTATGTTTTCAGTAAGTACCAGCCATTGTTAGGAAATAATTATTGTGAGATTGTGAATTATGTATTTTGTCTTTGTCCCCTTTTCCTGACATGCAGCTCCTAATCTCCAGAGTGATGGTAAGTGTCTTTTTTTTTAGGCAGAGTCTCACTTTGTCTTCCTTGGTAGTATCATAGCTCACAGCAACCTCAAACTCCTCAAGTGATCCTCTTGCTTCAGCCTCCTGAGTAGCTGGGACTACAGACCCCTACCACCATGCCTGTCTATTTTTAGAGAGGGGTCTCTCTCTTGCTCAAGCTAGTCTGTATGTTTATTAGATGACTGGTTGTTGGCTGGGGGCCCCTAGATAGCCTCAGGATGAGGGCTGGGTGTTATAATTAGGGGACTGTCAGCCCCACCCCTTAATCCTTGGAGAGAGGAGCCGGGCTGAAACTTGAGCTGATCCCCAACGTCCAGTGATTTCATCAATCATGCCTCCTTAATGAGGTCTCCATAAGGATCCAGAAGGGCAGGGTTTGGATGAGCTTCCAGATGGCTGAACATATGGAGGGGCCTGAAGGGAGCTGCACCCAGGGAGGGCATGGAAACTCCTCTCCCATGTCCGCCTCAATGATCCCTTCCATCTGGCTGTTCATTAATTTTCAGACCAATAAACCAATAAATGTAAGTAAAGTGTTTCCCTGAGTTCTGTGAGCTGCTCTAGCAAATAAATTAAATCCAAAGGGGAGTCTTGGAAACCCCATTTATAGCCAGTAGGTCAGAAGCACACATGAGCTTGTGATTGGCATCTGAGGTGGGGGCAGTCTTATGGGACTGAGCCCTCAATCTGTAGGATCCGATAGAGGACACCTGGCTGATGTCTGCTGGAGAACTGAGACATTCCCAAGTCTTGTTGGTGACCAAAGTGAAGTATTCTGTGTTGATGATAACAGCGAAGGAAAAGCACTTTGATTTTTCCCATATATCTTAGAGATATTCTGTATACATAGGGCCCCCAACTTCTCAGATCTGAGAGACCAGCCATTAAAACAGTGACATTAATAAACAGTAAGTCAAGTGTACCAGTCAGTTTTATTTCTCAGATATTGATACTTGCTGAAAAGAATAGTTAGATCCCCCAAATCCTAAGTTTTAGGTAGTTCAAATTTACCCTTAATAGATTTGGAGTATTTCTTGAACTTGAATGTGTTTTGAAATTGCCTTGAGATACATGTAGCACAGATTTCCTACACAATATTTTCTTTGCTTACATTTTCCTGACATCATCCAATTTTCTTTTAGCATTGAGAAGTAAAAACCGAAAAGGAGCAGATCAGAACACTCAAAACCAAAGTGTGACAAAAGCAGTGATGTTTATTTTGACACTGGGTGCAAGCAGGCTAAGATCTGAAGGGTGTCAGCGGGGTTTAGGGAGAGAAACCAGTCTTTTACAGTTGGCTGAGGGGCAACTGATTTCTATGAAGGACCACCAAACGTTTGCTCTCATTGGGGAATCCAAATGTTATTATCGGCACTCTCCTGGCGGGCTCTTCTTATCGGAGTGTCAGAGGCTTGCAGTGTCAGCATATTTCTTACGGGTGGGTCTGTGACTGGCTGGTGCAAGGACATGACGAGCCTGCGGCACATCTCTCTTCTGAGTTGTGTCCACCTGTAACAGAGTCTCACAGAATGACTTTTCAGTTCAAGATGGGATTAGCTTGGCTAACCTAACAGGCTTCATCTATAACATTCATAAGAGATTATTAATAATATACCTTACTTCATGTTTCTCCCACTTTATGAATCTCTTACTTAAAAAATATATATATAATCAAGGCAGGCACGGTGGCTCAGGCCTATAATTTATTTGTGCTTTTGAAGGTTGAGTCTGGAGGATCCTGTCAGCCCAGGATTTTGAGGTTGTAGGGAGTTATAACGGCACCACTGCCCTCCAGCCTGGGTGACAGAGTGAAACCATATCTCAAAAAAATGTATTTATGTATAAAATTAAATCCACAATTACACTATTCACAGTTAATTCTGCAACATGATGGATTCTTGCTTTTTGTTCTTCTTTATCCTTCCTGCATACCATGTCTGTGAATTCTTATTTTATTTCCCCTGCATATACAGGCAGTCCCTGAGTTACAAACACCTGACTGATGTATGATTCAAACTTACAAATGGGGGAGGTTATTACAGGGAATAGGTAAATGTACCTGTTTCAACTTACATACAAATTCAATTCAAGAACAAACCTATAGAACTCATCTTGTTTATAACCCAGGAACTGCTGGTAATCTGCTCTCTCTCTCTTTTTAATGGAGCACTTTAAAACTCTGAAGTCCCAGCAGATGAGCCGAGGTGTGTGTCGGTGTGTGCACGTGTGGGTGTTTCAGGTTTTCCTTTAAGATCTTGATAGATCCTTTGCATCTTAAGACAAGCCAGAGAGGTTTTCTTGTGTTTGTTTGTTTCTTTGATTATCTGTGCAACCTCCACTGTCTCCATTCCTTCCTTCTGGAACTTGTGTCAGTATGTGTTCCCTTAGGCCTTCCTTCTATAGCTCTTTATTTTTTATCCTCCTAAGAGAAGGTGTCAGCCTTTGTCCTCTTTAAGACAAAGATCTCAGCTTGATTTCTCTGCTCACAACTTCTTATTCAGTCACGCCCACTGTGCCATTCACTTATTCCTACTTGACAACAGACCACATGGCTGCAGGGTCAGTGGCAGCATCAGCCTCTAACTCCAGCTCATTTTCATTTTCTAGGTCAGACTCCAAAAGCCCTAGCCATGCTTTATTTCTGCAAGATGCCTCTTCATCCTTTCAGTAAACCTGCTTGAATTTAAACTGTCTAGAGTTTATTTCTCCTTCATCATAAACAAAAATCTTCAATGAGCTATGAGCACAGCCATCAGCCCAGGCTTGTTACCATCCTTCCTACTACCTCCCCTGTAAGTTGAGGAGGAGGTATTGAGTCATCTCCAATTCCTCACCCAGGACATTCTGGGCTATTTCAGATAAGAGGCTCTCAGGTTGCTGTACTCACAAACATGGAACCAACTATATTACCATCTGTTTGGTGCCCAGGTGTTTGCTCACTTGATACATAAAGGGAGGAGACAGACAGCAAACTTGCATATCATAATTGTGCCATCTTAAAAATGAAGCAAAGGCAAAACTTTGCAATAAAACCATTAAATTTATTAATTTTAATCCTAACCCAATGAAGGATACCCATAAAATTCCTATCTAAAGAATGTTTAGGAAATTGTTGAGCAAAGGACATTGCCATTCAAAGAGATATGAAGAAGGCTTCTCAGCTAAGCATGCGGTCTGGATTAGAGAGGAAAGTAAACAAAGAGCCCATCTCTGCCCCAGAAAAACCACTGGTGGCAGCTTCCAGAAAACTCTCTGTATTTGACTCCACACCTTGGCCCACAAACTCAAATGTGATGCCAACTGGCTCGTTCTTGGCATTAATACTGTACTCCTAACTATTAAATTTACTAAAATCTGTGTTTCTCCAGATTTATCTTTAGGGCTAACAAGAAAGAACAAAGAATTTATTTGCCTGCCCCATGGGCACAGGTGTCATAATTCACCAGTGAGACATTTCCCTCCCAGAGAGCCCAGAGCCTCCTATGCTCTGCTCAGTTGAGTATCTGTGGTCTGACAGGAGCTCATGCTGGTCTTAGGATTCCTTTCACAATTAACCTTCCTTCTAAAGCCCAAGTTCATGGTGGTGATAGCCGTGAAAGGTGTCCCTGTATTCCATACTCATGTCCCTAGAATCATCAGCCATGTGTCCAGTTACAAGAGTTCACGTGTACATAGAGAGACTTCTTTGTAAGTAACAAAAACTCTCTCCCTTCTTATACATTAATTTTAGGAAAGTCCAATGGTATAAACTTTGTGGAAACAAGTCCAGCAGATTCTTATAAAACCAAACAACTACCTATTCTATGATTCAGTAACTCCTAGGCATTTAACCAAGAGAAATTCAAACATGTAGCCACAAAATACGAGAATGTTCAGAGCAGTTTTATTCATAATAGCAAACACTAGGAACATTCGAGTATCGGTCGATATGAGATTGGATTAATAAACAATGATACGTGTATAATCATTCAATGGAATAGCAAAAGGAAACAAAATACTGACACACAAAACGACGTGGATGAACCTCAGAAACATTTTATTGAGTGAAAGGGGCCATACACAAAAGAGCACATACTTTTTGAGTCCATCAATAGAAGTTCTGGAATACACAAAATTAATCTTTAGTGGAAAAAATTCAGAGTGGCCTAGGGATGGAGTAGAAATCGACAGGGAAGGGGCACGAGGAACTTTAAGGTGACCAGAATGTTTTGTATCTTTGTAAGCATTTGTCAAAACTCATCTAATACAGACTGATGATTTGAGTGTTTCATTGAATGCAGATTTTACCTCAAAAGAAAAAGGAGCTGTACATAAATATTGAACTTTAGAAAAGAATGTGAATGCTGTAATATTTAGACAGAAGTGTTCGGATGTCTGCCGTTTACTCTGAAATGAATCAAAACACTAAGATGAATTAATGGAGGGATTGGGAGATGGTAAAGGTAGAGATATATGATACAGCCAGGATGGCAAATGTTAATGATAAAATCTAGATGATAGCTATACAGGTAAAACTATCCCACCTTTGTAAAAGTCTTTCAGCTTTGATTTATGTTAGAACATTTTTGTAATAATGAAGCGCTTCAAGACTTTGGAAACCCCACAAGGGGAGAAATTGCCACCCACATCAGCTGTCAACCACACCATGACCATGTTCATTAGAACACTGACTTCTCACCCAGAATAAAGCCACAATTTGTAAGTTATTTGGAGAAGAACCGCTGCAGTGGGTCCAGGAGCGACTGGCCCTCTGGCCAGGGCAAACCCTGCTGGGGCCGCTCCCTGGGCCTCAGCGTGGAACTGAGGCCCAGAGTCAGGTGCTTACTCCTCTTTCCAGTGGAGCAGCACAAATCCTATTTCCTAGTGTTTTTTTTGTTTGTTTGCTTGTTTGAGACAGAGACTCATTTTGTTGCCCTAGATAGAGTGATGTGTCATCATAGCTCACAGCAACTCAAACTCTTGGACTCAAGTGATTCTCTTGCCTCAGTCTTCTGAGTAGCTCAGACTACAGGCACCTGCCACAATGCCCAGCTATTTTCAGAGATGGGGTCTCGCTCTGGCTCAGGCTGGTCTCAAACTCGTGAGTTCAGGCAATCCACCCGCTTCGGCTTCCCAGAGTGCTGGGATTACAGGCATAAGCCACCACACTCAGCCTCTATTTCCTACTTTTTACAGAAAATTATTGTAGCCCACATAGTCTGCTGCCTAAAAAGATGGCTCCCAGCAGCTTCTAACCTGGTCTTCTTGCAGAAGGCCTATATTTGCCTCTGGTGTTCAGGCTGACCGTTGCTGGAGAAACTGTTTCTCCAAATGACTGAGAGTTTCTGCAGGGGAGAAAACCCTAAGGGGGAATCAGCCAAGCTAGACTGTATACCCAGCGATTCACACCATATTTCCTCTGTGCAATCGGTAACTATATATTGAGCCTTTACTATGTGCCAGGCCCCGTGTAAAGCACTGAAACAGAGCCAAGAGCCTCTACTGACCCTGAGCTCATGACGACAGCCTTTCTGCACCCACTTGGTAACCTTTTCTGCTGCATCCTCACACACAAATGTCCTCAGCTTCCACGTTCTGGATCTGGATCTTCCAAGGTGGCGTGCCAACATCAGCCAGGGCGAGGATTGCTGAAACAACAGAGGACCCTGGGACCCATCACCAGCTGTCCTATTCCTGGAGCCTCATGTGGCAGATGATGTCCATAGCTCTCCTTGAAATCCTGTCCCATGAGGCCTATATGCCAGTGCATAGGGTGGCAAATGAGACCCAGTTCCTACCACTCTGGGGAGTACCTGAAACAAGCACAGCCCTTCCACCCCCTCTGTCAGTGCCAAGGCCTAACATCTCCTTCAGCCAGAAAACAAAGCCTACCTATTTTTCTACTTTTTAAATTTTTACAAATGTCTGGAAGCATTAGAAAAGAAGAAAATGATGTAACTCCATAGTCACTCACCCTCAAAATAAACTCTTAATATTCTCTTTCCATGTTTAAAAGAAAATTTATCTGTTGTGTATGCAAAGGGTAAGACATTTTTTTAAATTCAGAATTAAGTCCTGAGAGCATTCAGGATGCAAATAATTTTCAGACATGAAAGTAAATGACAATAATTTCTTTCCTATCTTTCTCCCGTTTTTCCTGAAGAGGTTAGAAAGCTCAGAAAACTGAATGCTGTAGCTCCATCCATGTAAACATGAAAGAGGTAAAGTCCCCATCTTTTTTTTTTTATTGTTGGGGATTCATTGAGGGTACAATAAGCCAGGTTACACTGGTTGCAATTGTTAGGTAAAGTCCCTCTTGCAATCATGTCTTGCCCCCATAAAGTGTGACACACACCAAGGCCCCATCCCCCTCCCTCCGTCCCTCTTTCTGCTTTCCTCCCCCCCATAACCTTAATTGTCATTAATTGTCCTCATATCAAAATTGAGTACATAGGATTCATGCTTCTCCATTCTTGTGATGCTTTACTAAGAATAATGTCTTCCACTTCCATCCAGGTTAATACGAAGGATGTGAAGTCTCCATTTTTTTTAATAGCTGAATAGTATTCCATGGTATACATATACCACAGCTTGTTAATCCATTCCTGGGTTGGTGGACATTTAGGCTGTTTCCACATTTTGGCGATTATAAATTGAGCTGCAATAAACAGTCTAGTACAAGTGTCCTTATGATAAAAGGATTTTTTTCCTTCTGAGTAGATGCCCAGTAATGGGATTGCAGGATCTCTCTGTCTTTTTTTAAGGCTGCATAATATTCCATGGTGTACATATACAACTTATTCTTCTTAGCAAAGTATCTCAAGAATGGAAGAAAAAGTATCCAATGTGCTCAGCCCTAGTATGAAATCAATTTATAGCTTTTATATGAAAGCTATAACCCAATTATAGCCCAAGAACAAGGGGAAAGGGGAGAGAGAAGGGATGGGCGGAGGAAGGGTAATTGGTGGAACCACATCTACGGTGCATCTTACAAGGGTACATGTGAAATTTATTGAGTGTAGAATATAAATGTCTTCACACAATAACTAAGAAATTGCGGTGAAGGCTATGTTAACCAGTTTGATGAAAATATTTCAAATTGTATATAAAACCAGAACATTATACCCCATGATTGCATTAATGTACACAGCTGTGATTTAATAATAATAAAAAAAAAGAAAACGGAATGCTTCCATGGGGTCTCTACGGGAAGGGTTTGTTCAGAAGCCAAGGGAGGCTGGAAGCGATGGGGACTGCTGACTTGCCTGGGGCCTTGGCTTAGCTACATCTGTGCTTTCAAGAATAAACTCTGTACATGAAAATGTACTTCATAACCTGCCCAGAGCAAATGCGTTGGCTCGAATCTTGGGAATGAATAATATCCTACTGTTCATTTCCAGCTGTACCCATCACAGCAACAACTGGGGTATTTCAGGAGGTGTCCATGTTTTTAAATTTGGTATTTACCAGTATCTACCTCAAAGCCCCACAGCTAATAAGCCTGGTGAGAACCTGAGTCTCTGGCCAAAGCCCGTGCATTTGTAAGTGTGTAGTTCAGTGGTATGAAATACATTCATAAGGTTGTAACGGCATCACCACCATATTTCTCTATAGCTCTTTTTATCTTGTAGAACTGAAACTCTATACTCATTAAACAATAACTTCCCTTCCTCCCTCCCCAGCCTTTGAGGACCATCCTCTACTGTCTGTGTCTGTGATTTTGACCACCCTAAGTACCTCATATAAGTGGAATCATGCAGTGTTTCTCTTCTTGTAACTGGCTTGTTTCATTTACCACAATGTCCTCAAGGTTCATTTACGTTTCAGCATGTTATAGAATTTTCCTCCTTTTTAAGGATGTATAATATTTCTTTCTTTTTTTTTTCTTTTTTTTTTTTTATTGTTGGGGATTCATTGAGGGTACAATAAGCCAGTTACACTGATTGCAATTGTTAGGTAAAGTCCCTCTTGCAATCATGTCTTGCCCCCATAAAGTGTGACACACACCAAGGCCCCACCCCTCTCCCTCCGTCCCTCTTTCTGCTTCCCCCCCCATAACCATAATTGTCATTAATTGTCCTCATATCAAGATTGAGTACATAGGATTCATGCTTCTCCATTCTTGTGATGCTTTACTAAGAATAATGTCTTCAACTTCCATCCAGGTTAATACGAAGGATGTAAAGTCTCCATTTTTTTTAATAGCTGAATAGTATTCCATGGTATACATATACCACAGCTTGTTTTTTTTTTTTTTCTTTTTTTTTTATTGTTGGGGATTCATTGAGGGTACAATAAGCCAGTTACACTGATTGCAATTGCTAGGTAAAGTCCTTCTTGCAATCATGTCCTGCCCCCATAAAGTGTGACACACACTAAGGCCCCACCCCACTCCCTCCCTCTCTCTTTCTGCTTCCCCCCCCATAACCTTAATTGTCATTAATTGTCCTCATATCAAGATTGAGTACATAGGATTCATGCTTCTCCATTCTTGTGATGCTTTACTAAGAATAATGTCTTCCACGTCCATCCAGGTTAATACGAAGGATGTAAAGTCTCCATTTTTTTTAATGGCTGAATAGTATTCCATGGTATACATATACCACAGCTTGTTAATCCATTCCTGGGTTGGTGGGCATTTAGGCTGTTTCCACATTTTGGCGATTGTAAATTGAGCTGCAATAAACAGTCTAGTACAAGTGTCCTTATGATAAAAGGATTTTTTTCCTTCTGGGTAGATGCCCAGTAATGGGATTGCAGGATCGAATGGGAGGTCTAGGTTGAGTGCTTTGAGGTTTCTCCATACTTCCTTCCAGAAAGGTTGTACTAGTTTGCAGTCCCACCAGCAGTGTAAAAGTGTTCCCTTCTCTCCACATCCACGCCAGCATCTGCAGTTTTGAGATTTTGTGATGTGGGCCATTCTCTCTGGGGTTAGATGATATCTCAGGGATGTTTTGATTTGCATTTCTCTAATATATAGAGATGATGAACATTTTTTCATGTGTTTGTTAGCCATTCGTCTGTCGTCTTTAGAGAAAGTTCTATTCATGTCTCTTGCCCATTGATATAAGGGATTGTTGGCTTTTTTCATGTGGATTAATTTGAGTTCTCTATAGATCCTGGTTATCAAGCTTTTGTCTGATTGAAAATATGCAAATATCCTTTCCCATTGTGTGGGTTGTCTCTTTGCTTTGGTTATCGTCACCTTAGCTGTACAGAAGCTTTTCAGTTTAATGAAGTCCCATTTGTTTATTTTTGTTGTTGTTGCAATTGCCATGGCAGTCTTCTTCATGAAGTCTTCCCCCAGGCCAATATCTTCCAGTGTTTTTCCTATGCTTTCTTTGAGGATTTTTATTGTTTCGTGCCTTAAATTTAAGTCCATTATCCATCTTGAATCAATTTTTGTGAGTGGGGAAAGGTGTGGGTCCAGTTTCAGTCTTTTACATGCAGACATCCAATTCTCCCAACACCATTTATTGAATAGGGAGTCTTTCCCCCAAGGTAAGTTCTTGTTTGGTTTATCGAAGATTAGGTGGTTGTAAGATGTTAGTTTCATTTCTTGGTGTTCAATTCGATTCCAAGTGTCTATGTCTCTGTTTTTGTGCCAGTACCATGCTGTCTTGAGCACTATGGCTTTGTAGTACAGACTAAAATCTGGTATGCTGATGCCCCCAGCTTTATTTTTGTTACTAAGAACTGCCTTAGCTATACGGGGTTTTTTCCGGTTCCATACAAAACGCAGAATCATTTTTTCCAAATCTTGAAAGTACGATGTAGGTACTTTGATAGGAATGGCATTGAATAGGTAGATTGCTTTGGGAAGTATAGACATTTTAACAATGTTGATTCTTCCGATCCATGAGCATGGTATGTTCTTCCATTTGTTAATATCCTCTGCTATTTCCTTTCTGAGGAGTTCATAGTTTTCTTTATAGAGGTCCTTCACCTCCTTCGTTAGGTATATTACTAGGTATTTCATTTTCTTTGAAACTATGGTGAAGGGAGTTGTGTCCTTAATTAGCTTCTCCTCTTGACTGTTATTGGTGTATACAAAGGCTACTGACTTGTGAACATTGATTTTATATCCTGAAACGTTACTGTATTTTTTGATGACTTCTAGGAGTCTTGTGGTTGAGTCTTTGGGGTTCTCTAAGTATAAGATCATGTCATCAGCAAAGAGGGAGAGTTTGACCTCCTCTGCTCCCATTTGGATTCCCTTTGTTTCCTTGTCTTGCCTAATTGTATTGGCTAGAACTTCCAGCACTATGTTGAATAGTAAAGGTGACAGAGGACAACCTTGTCTGGTTCTAGTTCTAAGAGGAAAAGCTTTCAGTTTTACTCCATTCAGTAAAATATTGGCTGTGGGTTTGTCATAGATAGCTTCAATCAGTTTTAGAAATGTGCCACCTATGCCTATACTCTTCAGTGTTCTAATTAGAAAAGGATGCTGGATTTTATCAAATGCTTTTTCTGCATCTATTGAGAGGATCATGTGATCTTTATTTTTGCCTCTGTTAATATGGTGGATAACGTTTATGGACTTGCGTATGTTGAACCAGCCTTGCATCCCTGGGATGAAGCCTGCTTGATCATGATGAATGACTTTTTTGATGATAAGCTGTAATCTATTGGCTAGGATTTTGTTGAGAATTTTTCCATCTATATTCATGAGTGAGATTGGTCTGAAATTCTCCTTTTTGTTTGGGTCTTTTCCTGGTTTTGGTATCAGGGTGATGTTTGCTTCATAGAATGTGTTGGGGAAGATTCCTTCTTCCTCAATTTTTTGGAATAATTTCTGCAGTATAGGAATAAGCTCTTCCTTGAAGGTTTGATAGAATTCTGGAGTGAAGCCATCTGGACCAGGGTATTTTTTAGTTGGAAGCTTTTTTATTGTTTCTTTGATCTCAGTGCTTGAAATTGGTCTGTTCAGGAGGTCTATTTCTTCCTGGCCAAGTCTAGGGAGAGGGTGTGATTCCAAATATTGATCCATTTCCTTCACATTGTCAAATTTCTGGGCATACAGTTTCTGGTAGTATTCAGAGATGATCTCTTGTATCTCTGTGGGATCAGTTGTTATTTCCCCTTTATCATTTCTGATTGAGGTTACTAGAGATTTTACTTTTCTATTTCTAGTTAGTCTGGCCAATGGTTTATCTATTTTATTTATTTTTTCAAGGAACCAACTCCTTGTTTCATTAATTTTCTGAATGATTCTTTTGTTTTCAATTTCATTGATCTCTGATTTGATTTTGGAGATTTCTTTTCTTCTACTGAGTTTAGGCTTAGATTGTTCTTCTTTTTCCAATTCCATAAGGTCTCTTGTGAGATTGTTGATGTGCTCTCTGTCTGTTTTTCAAATGTAGGCATCTAAAGCGATGAATTTTCCTCTCAAAACTGCTTTTGCAGTATCCCACAGGTTTTGGTAGCTTGTGTCTTCATTGTTGTTATGCTTAAGGAAGTTAGTGATTTCCTGTTTGATTTCTTCCTGCACCCATCTGTTATTCAACAGAAGATTGTTTAATTTCCATGCCTTTGGATGGGGTCGAGCATTTTTGTTAGAGTTGAGTTCCACCTTTAGTGCCTTATGGTCTGAAAAGATACAAGGTAAAATTTCAATTCTTTTGATTCTGTTGATATTTGTTTTGTGTCCCAGGATATGATCAATTTTGGAGAATGTTCCATGGGGTGATGAGAAGAATGTATATTCTTTATCTTTGGGGTGGAGTGTTCTATATGCGTCTATCAAGCATAGTTGTTTGTTCTGGGGTCTCATTTAAATCTCTTATATCTTTGTTTAATTTCTGTTTAGAGGATCTGTCCAGCTCTGTAAGAGGTGTGTTAAAGTCCCCTGTTATGATGGTATTATCAGATATCATATTGCTCAGACTGAGTAAGGTCTGTTTCAAGAATCTGGGAGCATTTAAATTTGGTGCATAGATATTTAGAATTGAAATGTCTTCTTGTTGTAGTTTTCCCTTGACCAATATAAAGTGACCATCTTTGTCTTTTTTGACTTTAGTTGCTTTAAATCCACATGTATCTGAAAATAAGATTGCAACTCCTCTTTTCTTCTGAATTCCATTTGCCTGAAAAATTGTCTTCCAACCCTTGACTCGGAGCTTTAATTTGTCTTTTGAAGCCAGGTGTGTTTCTTGCAGACAGCAAATGGATGGCTTGTGTTTTTTAATCCAGTCAGCCAATCTATGTCTCTTCAGTGGGGAATTCAAGCCATTAACATTTATGGAGATAATTGATAAGTGTGGTAGTATTCTATTCGTCTTATTTGGTGAGAGTCCATTGCTTAGTTTTATCTTTTGCATCAGTGTGGAGGTTAGGTTCTGTCCTTTGATTTCTGAGTTCTTACTTTGCTGCTGATCCATTGTGGTGGTCAGTGTGCAGAACAGGTTGAAGTATTCCCTGTAGAGCTGGTCTTGTTGTGGTGAATTTCCTCAATGTTTGTATATCCGTAAATGATTTGATTTCTCCATCAATTTTGAAGCTTAGCTTAGCAGGGTACAGAATTCTGGGCTGAAAATTGTTCTGTTGAAGTAGATTAAAGGTAGATGACCATTGTCTTCTTGCTTGGAAAGTTTCATTAGAGAAGTCTGAGGTCACTCTGATGGATTTGCCCCTGTAGGTCAACTGGCGCTTACTCCTGGCAGCTTGCAGAATCTTTTCTTTTGTCTTGACTTTGGACAGGTTCATCACAATGTGTCTTGGAGAAGCTCGGTTAGAGTTGAGGCGACCTGGGGTCCGATAGCCCTCTGAAAGCAGTGTGTCAGAATCTTTGGTGATGTTTGGGAAATTTTCTTTTATAATATTCTCTAGTATGGCTTCCATTCCTCTGGGGCATTCTTCTTCCCCTTCTGGAATTCCTATAACTCGTATGTTGGAACGTTTCATAAAGTCCCATAATTCTGACAGTGAACGTTCTGCTTTCTCTCTCTTCTTTTCTGCCTCTTTTACTATCTGAGTTATCTCAAAAACTTTGTCTTCTACCTCTGAAATTCTTTCTTCTGCATGGTCTAACCTGTTGCTGATACTTTCCATTGCATCTTTAAGTTCCCTGATTGACTGTTTCATTTCCTTCAGCTCTGCTATATCCTTTTTATATTCTTCATATCGTTCATCTCTGATTTGATTCTGTTTTTGGATTTCCTTTTGGTTATTTTCCACTTTATTAGCAGTTTCCTTCATTGTTTCCATCATTTCTTTCATTGTTTTCAACATGTGTATTCTAAATTCCCTTTCTGTCATTCCTAACATTTCTGTATAGGTGGAATCCTCTGCAGTAGCTACCTGATGGTCCCTTGGCGGGGTTGTTCTGGACTGGTTCTTCATGTTGCCTGGAGTTTTCTGCTGATTCTTCCTCATGAGTGATTTCTTTTATCTGTTTCCTTGCCCTAATTTTCCTTTCACTTCCTCTTGCTCTTTAAGTTCTTGTGCCTGTGGACTAAGGGTTACAGGACCAGAAAGGTGAGAAGGTTGAAGAGCAAAAAAGGGATGAAAGAAAGGATGACCGAGTGATAAGAAAAAAAAGAAAGATAGAGAAAGGAGAGGGGGTAGGGATAAGGAATATTGACAAAAAGAAGAGAGGCACAGAAAGAGGGAGACAGGGCAATATAGGTGTACAGTAGGGTACTTTGACACAACCTTAAAAAACCCCACCTTCTGGGGGTTGGGTGCCCAGTTGGGTGGTTCCCTTGAGGTCAGCAGCTCTTTGCTAACCTGGTCAGACACAGTACCCCACCTCCACCAAGTAGAGAGGAAAGACAAAAATGCTATAAATCAAACCAAAACAAGCAAACAGAAAACTTTATGGCGATAAAATTGGGTGAAAAACCAAGTGATAGCGGTAGAAACACTAGCAAAAATGAAGTTGTAGTTATTAAAAAAGGCAGCAATGGGAAATTATAATTAAACTAGAAAAATTGAGAAAGAAAAAGGGATCTGTATGGAAAAGATTGAAATTAAGAAACAAAAGAACATCAACAACGTCAAAATAAACAACCAAAAAAACCCAACCAAACAAAAAAAAAAAAGAAAAAAAAATACACAACCAAAAACAAAGCAGTTTGTATATGTTGTTGAATATTGTCTGGGCAACACGTGGTCTTTTGGGGTATGAGATGTTAGTCACAGTTCTGATACGACTGGAGGCTGCTGATTTCTCAAACCCCAGCAGGTAGACAGCCTAAATCTCTCTTCAGCCCACTTAAAAGGCACTTTGAACTTGTAAACTTGCTGAGCAGAAGCTTTCCCAGCTTTCTCGCTGGAATCACTGCTGAAGTGGCTATCCACTTACTCAGTGTGCCAAAACAGGTCTCACTCTGCCCCTGAGGGTTAGGGCTGCAAGGCGGCTCAGACCCCACCCTTAGGCTACTTGGTTGCTGGGTTACCAGCTCCCACCCGTTTCTAGCTCTGCTACCCTGAGGGCGGAGCTTGCTGGGGCAGATCACTGACAATGGATCCGTGTGACCCACCGCCAAACACTATTAGCTCCGTCTGGCTCAGCGGCTCAGACTGGGGCCCTAGACAACGGCCAAAGTTCTCCGCACTCCCACTCAGGCCTTCCCCAAGGCAGTTCAACTCAGTGCCAAGTCCAAGGACATCAAAAGAGTTCACAGGTAAGGCCTTTCTGGTTTGCAGTCTCGCTGCTACTGAACTTACAGTTGTGGGCGGGTTTAGACGGGTTGAACACACGCGACCACTTGCCGGTTTTCCACTGTTTTAGTCCTCCTCTTGGGGTCTAGAAGTCTCTCGCTGACTCCCTGTATCCTCATAGGAGTGATGATAGGCAGTTCCCACCAGCCAGAGATGCCTGGAGTCCTATCTCCCCAGACTCACGGTGCCCAGATGCAAGGAAGCTGTTACTCGGCTGCCATCTTGCTCCGCCCATTCCCCTTTTTTTTTTTTTTTTTTTTGATACCAAGTCTCACTATGTCATTCTTGGTAGAGTGCCATGGTGTCACAGCTCACAGCAACCTCTAATTCTTGGGCTTAAGCGATTCTCTTGCCTTAGCTTCCCAAGTAGCTATGACTACAGGAGCCCACCACAATGCCCAGCTATTTTTGTTTTTGCAGCTATCATCATTGTTTAGTAGGCCTGGGCCGGGTTTGAACCTGCCAGTCTCGGTGTATGTGGCTGACGCCATAACCACTGTACTACGGGCTCCAAGCCTGAATCATATTTCATTGTATGGCTATACTACATTTTGCTAATCCGTTTAACTGTTAAAGGATACTTGGTTTACTGCTACATTTTCGCTGTTGTGAATAGTGCTGCTATGCATGTGAGCATACACCTAACTCTTGGAGACTCTGATTTCAGGGCTTTGGGTATACAGCCAGAAGTAAAATTTGAGGATCATATAGTAAGTCCATTTTTAACTTTTTGAAGAATCTCACATGGTTTTCCACGCAGGTATACCATTTTACATTCTCACCAACACAAGGGCTCCCATTTCTCCACATTTTCAACACTTGCTATTTTCTGTTTTATTGGTAGTAGGCACCTCAATGGATATAAGGTAGTGTGTCATGATAGTTTGGATTGCATTTCTCTAATGATTAGTGATATTAAGCATCTATTTATGTGCTTATCGGCTATCTTCTTTGGAGAAAATTTCTATTCAAGTTCTTTGTCTATTTTTTAATCAGTTTTTAAAAATTTACAGATTAAATTGTATGTATTTTTCATGTGCAATGTTATGTTTCCAAGTATATATACATTATGGAATGATGAAATCTAGCTAATTCACATAGGCATTACCTCACATAGTTATCATTTTTGTGGGAAGAACACTTTACAACCATTCTTTTTCCATTTGTCAAGAAGACAGTATGCTATC
This sequence comes from Nycticebus coucang, assembly GCF_027406575.1. Classification (NCBI taxonomy): domain Eukaryota; kingdom Metazoa; phylum Chordata; class Mammalia; order Primates; family Lorisidae; genus Nycticebus; species Nycticebus coucang. The sequence continues at coordinate 50,582,211 of NC_069784.1, read as the reverse complement.
CATTTTGTGCATGGATCTCGTGAACTTCTTCCGCCTGTCTAACTGAAATTTTGTATCTAAATCAAACCAACCTCTCCCCAACCACCCTCCACCACCCCTCTGTGTAGGAGACGGTGCACCAAACTTGGGGAAGCAGTCACTGGCTCTTGAGGGAGGTGCTGGAAGTGGGACAATCTCCTTGCCCAGAGACAAGCCCTCAAGCAGCTGCAGGCGTTAATAAGTTAAGATCGGTCGCTCATTAGCGAGCAGGTGTTATACATTGGACATTTGTGGTGCAGCAGGGTGGGAGTTGAGTCCGGAAGGAAAGACCACAGAGTGATCATTAAGCACGTAGCTCTTGTGTGTGGGCCCCCACACCTGTTGTATAATGCTTCAATAAAAGGCCACGGTAGAGGTGGCTCAAGGCACTTTCCCTGGAATATGGGAAGCCCCTCCTCTTGCAGGCATTTGTATCTTGAATCTGTGGTCCCAGCTGCTTTTATTGGTGTGGTGGTGGGTGCCCACAGTGGGCGCCGACACCTCTGGTCACCACCATTCTACTCTTTCTGTGAGATCAACTTTTTTAGACTTCACATGAGGGTGAGATCAGGCAGCATTTGTTTGTCTGTGCTGGCCTGTTTTCATTTAATGTCCTCCAAGTTCACCCATGTTATTACAAATATCCTTCTTTTTTAAGGCTGACGAGTATTCCGTTGTGTGCATATACTACATTTTCTTTATCCATTTATCTACTGATGGACGCTTAGATTGATTCCATATCTTGACTATTTGTGAATTGTGCTGCAGTAAATGCGGAGGTCTGGCAACATGGGTTATTTTTTTGTTGTGGAGTTTTAGGAGTTCTTTACATAGTATGGATATAATTCTTTATTAGGTCTATGATTTGCAAGTATTTCCCCCTATTCTATGAGTTGCCTTTTTTACTCTGATGATTGTTGTACAGTTTTTAATCCCTTCCTTTGTGATAAGGTAAAGCACATGAAATAAGTGTCACTTTTTGAATTAAGACAAAAATATTAAAACACTAGTGATCCTAAGCATTTTTGAGGCTGTAGACCACTCGGAACTCTTCTGAAATGCTGGTGGGAGCATAAATTGCTTGAAATGCTCTGGGAAACTGTTTGTTAGTTTCTAAATAGGCGTAAATAAATACCTATCTCATGTCATGGAAATCCCACTCCTAGGCAGGAAATGAAAACATATGTTCACCAAAAGACTTGTACAAGAATGTTTATGGCACCTTTAATTAGTAGCCAGAAAGAGCCAAAATGTCCTTCAACCAAGAACGAATAGTAATAATAAATAACCTGTGCTCTTGTACTCATGGGTGAGAAACTTCTTAGCAATATAAAAGAACTATAAATTCAGACAGCAATGTGATAAACCCCTAAAGCATTATGTTGAGTGAAATAATCCAGACATAAAGAATATGTATTATATGATTTCATTCATGTAAGAGTCAAAAAAAGGCAACATTGGCTAGGTGTAGCGGCTCACGCCTGTAATCTTACCACTTTGGAAGGCTGAATTGTGAAGATGGTTCGAAGACAGGAGTTTGACCAGCCTTTGCAACGTAGCTGGATCCCATCTGTACAAAAAAAAAAAATTAAGTGTTTTTAAAAACAAAACTAATACATGGTGATAGTGATGAGAATAATAGTAGCCTTGGCGGAGGAGCAACTGGGAAGGGTCAGGAGGAAATTTTCCAAAGTGGTAGAAATATTTTCTCTGTTAATCTGAATTGTCGTCTCCCAGGTGTACAGATATGTCAAGTTCCTTCAAGTTTAATGCTTAAGATGTGTGCATTTTATCCTCTGTAAGTTAAACCTAACAGTCATTTCACCATGAAAATCTTAAAATGCAAAACAAAACTAGATGAAATAGGAATTTGGTAATATGGAATACCACATTTTCACCTAGTCACTTTGAGGAGGTGATATGGCAAGAACCAATAGACAAGAAATAAGTGGGTAGATACAATGGAAAGAAAGTGACAAGCAAGGGGAGGAGGGAGAGAGGAGAAGAAGGGAAGGAAGACAAAGGGAGGGAGAAATTTTGTAGCCATCAGAATCCAAATAAATAAAAAAGAAGTACAAAGAAAAAGGACAGAAAACAAGAAACAAAACTCACAGGCTATGGTCCTCTGGTTAAGTAGCTTTCTCTAAGCAAGAACAGGTATTAGAAAGTTCTCAAATCGGGGCGGCGCCTGTGGCTCAGTGAGTAGGGCGCCGGCCCCATATGCCGAGGGTGGCGGGTTCAAACCCAGCCCCGGCCAAACTGCAACAAAAAATAGCCGGGTGTTGTGGCGGGTGCCTGTAGTCCCAGCTGCTCAGGAGGCTGAGGCAAGAGAATCACGTAAGCCCAAGAGCTGGAGGTTGCTGTGAGCTGTGTGACGCCACTGCACTCTACCAAGGGCAGTAAAATGAGACTCTGTCTCTACAAAAAAAAAAAAAAAGAAAGTTCTCAAATCGTCCTGTTCATTAAAGATGTCCACAGATGTCTAATCCAGGCTTAGGGCAACCCAATGATGTCAGCAGACAGGAAAGGTATCCGCAAGAAAGCATCCCCTCCTTAAACACAGGCCAAATAATCTCCAGTTCCTCACAAAGTCCAAGGCCGCACGCCAGGTGAGCTCTGAGGACAAGCTGCAGAAGCCTCAACAAGACAGGGGGATAAGATTTTGAAGAGTCTAGCGATGGAAAACCAGGGAATAGAGGCAAACCAGGAAGAATCTGAACCCAGCAGGAGCTAAAGAAACCGTCTAGTCCAACTCTCTCATTTTAATGATTATAAAATGAGGAGCCAAAGTCATGGGATATTTTGCTCAATGTCATAAATAATCCTTTATGTGCTTTCAGCACTTCTGAATTTATAGAGCGCTTTATAGTTTAAAACCTACATTCACATAAGTTATGCTAATTCATCTTCCTGGCTGCCTGGTGAGGTGAGTAGGAAAGGGATTATTTCATTTGTTTATTTGGCTAGTTACAAAAGTAAAATATGCTATTGACCATTTTCTTTTCTTTTTTTTTTTTCTTTTGACCATTTTTATTGCACTTTTCACAGGGAAGTATTGACCATTTTCAAACAATTATTTATACAAAGTAAAAAGTGAAAGTTCTTCCCTTTTCCCTCCCCGACTTTCCTTCCCTAAATAGTCCCAGATCAGGGTGATTTACCTGCTCTTCTATGTGTACAGAGTAATATGTATATAAATATCTATAAAGCTTATTTCTTTACAAAAGGGAATCATAATATACTACTGTAATTCTTAATCAGCATTATACTATGAGATCCTAATATAAAAATAAAACCAAAGCAAACAAAAAAACATCATTCTCACTAGATTTCTAGGAATATGGCAGAATTTATAAATCTCTTGGGAAAATGTAAAGGTTTATTAAAAAGTAAAAAAAAAAAAAAATCACTTTGTTGCTGAGTGCAGTGGCTCATGCCTGTAATCCCAGCACTCTGGGAGACTGAGGCAGGTGGATTGCTTGAGGTCAGGATTTCAAGACCAGTCTGAGCCAGAGTGAGACCCTGTCGCTACTAAAAATAGAAAAACTAGCTGAGTGTTGTGGCAGGTGTCTATGGTCTCAACTACTGGGGAGGCAGAGGCAAGAGGATCATTTGAGCCCAAGAGCTTAAGGTTGCTGTGAGCTATGATGATGCCATGGCACTCTACCCAGGGTGACAGAGTGGGACTCTGTCTCAGAAAAAAAATACTTTGTTATTAGACACACATGTTTTTAAAAAGTCGTTTGGACATACTGCAGAGCTTTATTGTTCCTCTTTTTCTTCTTCCTCTCTTCCCTTCTCTTTTTTTCCCTTCCACCAAATTGCAAGTTTATTGCTCAGCAGTGGAACAATTTAGGTATATGTTTTCTTTGCACTCTCTTAATCAATATTCCCAGTGTCTCACTTCCCACCCTAATTTACTTATCAAGGTATTTTCACTACCAAAGACAATTCCCCCCAAATGAATCATAGTGCCTGCTGCTTGCTATATGCACCTTTGCATCTATAAAATATAGTTACATCATTAAGATTAAGGTCCCAATGTAATCAGTGAAAATATTTAGAAGAAAAGAGAAACTAACATATAATGTGGGTGCACTCTCCTTGGCATTCCCATATTGAAATTGGTCCAGAGAACACATTCAGATAAAGATGAAAAGTTACATCACTGCTCTTGAGAAGAGAAACCTAATTGAGGGGGTTAGGTCTATATAAATAGTTAGGTCCAAACAAATAATTTATGTATTCTGTTATTATGGGGTGGGAGTGGTTTAGGGCAGAGCTCATGCAGAAGATTAAACCAGAGTTGAAAATCTTTTTTTTTGGTGAGTCTCCTAATTAATTTTCTTTCTTTCTTTTTTTTTTTATTAAATCACAGCTGTGTACATTAATGCATTTATGGGGTACAATGTGCTGGTTTTATATGCAATTTGAAATACTTTTTTTTTTTTTTAGAGACAGAGTCTTACTTTGTTGCCTTTGGTAGAGTGCCGTGTTACAACAAACTGGTTAACATAGCCTTCACTGCACTTTCTTAATTATTCTGTTAAGACATTTATACTCTACATTTAGTATATTTGATATGTACCCTTGTAAAATGCACCATAGGTGTAGTCCAACCAACTACCCTCCCTCCACCTATCTTCCCCTCTCCCCCTTCATCTTGGGCTGCAGTTGAGTTATAGCTTTCATATGGAAGTGTGGGTGATTATATATTGGTTTCATAGTACAGCTGAGTACATTGAACACTTTTTCTTCCATTCTTGTGATACTTTACTAAGAAGAATATGTTCCAATTCCATCCATGTAAACATAAAAGAGGTAAAGTCTTCATCTTTTTCTGAGTCTGCATAATATTCCATGATGTACATATATCACAATTTATTAATCCATTCTTGGATCAATGGGCATTTGGGCTTCTTCCATGACTTAGCAATCAGAGTTGAAAATCTTGATGGACAAATTCTTTTTTCATTTACATCTTGGTAGTAGAACTTCTACTGGGCCTCTTGAGCAAATCAACTGATACTTTCTTGCTGGTAAAGCTTCCCATGAAAATACAGTAGAACCTCTGTCAGTTGACCACCCAGGGAACTGTAACAGAGTGGTCAACATACGGAGGTGGTCAACATGAGGAACTAGGCCTACTGGACTGATACATACATGTGGTGCATGTCTGGTCTGTGAAAATTAGGTCACCTTAAGGAGAGGGTCAGTGCAAGGAGGTGATCAACTACAAAGGTTCTACGTAGATCCATTGACTGTTGGTCAAATAGTGGGGAAGAAGAGACGGCTCTCTGCTGCCTGTCTCCCACAGGCGGGTAATGTGGACGAATCCTGATGTGTCCAAGACATGATTTCAGCAGACTGGCTGTAAAGGTTAATGAACAACTTCCCAGTGGCTCGCTTCCTCTCCCCTGCTGGTAGGACTTGCTTCAGTATCAGGGGGTGTCATAGGGCTTGCTTGCATCAGAGATGATGGTCAATATTTTTGTCAAATATAAAAGGACAAAGTCCAAGCCCATAAAACTCTGTACCTAAGGAGGCACAGAACAGCTCTCAATAGTTTTCTTCTTCTTCTTCTTTTTTTTTTTTTTAATAATGAGCATTCATTATTAGAATTGAAAAATATTTCAAGATTCACCTCCCAATTATATAGTCACTTCAGATCTCCCCTAAATCCTCATATCAGACTTAATTCTTTATGTTCTCCTAAAACACAACTTTCTTTGATCTCTTTCTCACATTTACCATTCCACACGGTGCTTCCCACACTACTGCCCCTGCCTGGCTGAGGTTTTTTCACACCAATCTAATGGTACTAAAATGTTTAGAAGTAATAATAATAATAATAAATTCACCCTTTTGAGAAACTTCCAGTAGGCACCAATAGTGAAATAGAAACTGGTGATTAGTTAACATGGGGACTAAGTAAACTGCTGTCATATCAGAGCTGGAAAAAAATTTACCTTTGAAAAAAAAAAAAAAAGAAAAAAAAAATTTACCTTTGACCTCCCATTTGATCCTGCAATTCCATTACTGGGCATCTACTCAGAAGGAAAAAAATCTTTTTATCATAAGGACACTTGTACTAGACTGTTTATTGCAGCTCAATTTATAATCGCCAAAATGTGGAAACAGCCTAAATGCCCACCAACCCAGGAATGGATTAACAAGCTGTGGTATATGTATACCATGGAATACTATTCAGCCATTAAAAAAAAAATGGAGACTTTACATCCTTCGTATTAACCTGGATGGAAGTGGAAGACATTATTCTTAGTAAAGCATCATAAGAATGGAGAAGCATGAATCCTATGTACTCAATTTTGATATGAGGACAATTAATGACAATTAAGGTTGGGGGGGAAGGAAAAGCAGAGAGAGGGAAGGAGGGAGAGGGGTGGGGCCTTGGTGTGTGCCACACCTTCTGGGGGCAAGACATGATTGCAAGAGGGACTTTACCTAACAAATGCAATCAGTGTAACCTGGCTTATTGTACCCTCAATGAATCCCCAACAATAAAAAAAAAAAAAGAAAGAAAAGAAATTAATGAAAAAAAAAATTTACCTTTGACCTCAAATGAAGAAACAGTGAAAACCTCCACTGTTTGACTCAGAAAGAGTGTATCAGATATTTGAAGAGGAAGGCAAAGGGATCACCGCCATCTGAGCTCCTGCCAGGGCAAGCGGAGTCAGAGAGTGTTACAGGTAGAGCATAGGAACTCGGAACTCTGGCTGTTCAGTATCTCAGAGAATGACAGAGACCTCTTATCAAAGTGTACCCGAGGTGTCAGCTGCCAGAGATCTAATTAAATTTGCCTCAAACTCGAATTTTATAGCTTAACCTCCCAAACTCTCCACAATTCCTTCAGGTCCTCAGGACTTACTCCTACAAGTTTCTGTCCCTAAGTGTCTGCAAACAAGAACAATTTTTCTTTCATTCCACATCACCTTATTTCCACAGGAAATTCTCTCCCGTCTTTTTGGTCTGTGCTGTCCAGTACAGTACGAACTAGCCACGTATAGCTATTTAAATTTAAATTTAGCTAATCAAAATTAAATGAAGTTTAAAAGTTAATCTTTTTTTTTGAGAATCACACCATATGATGATTTATTATATTTTGTCATGATTTGTTACACATTATTTTAAATGTACCATTTCAAATCACATATTCCCACAGAATTTTAAAATGATCATTGATAATCATTGCTTTCAAGAGCCCAAGCCAATAGCATCTAACAGGAATTTGCTGCACAACAGATGCATTCTAGGCCCCAGGGATACAAAATTTTGTACTTAGTCACAAGAGTTTGACATTTCAGTGGCTGACTTCAATTTACCTCAGGATTCCAATAAATTCATGGAGTACATATTAGAAGAAGGATTAAATCTCTGAATTCAGATAATTCTGAAGAAAATTAATTTGCTTAAATGTCAGCAATGATATGTAAATCTGATATCTTTCTTTACAGAATGATTATGTGATTGCAACTGTGATTTGGACTGAAACTTTATTAGATGTGTATAAATCAGTACTATTCTATTTTAAAATTGATGATAGAAAGTGAATTATTTTATAACTATGCATACAATATAAAATAATATGTTACTATGCTTCAAAATTGCTTTTCATGCTAAGAGTTCCAGGTAAATTTGAAATCTAAACCTCAAATTCAACAAAATGTCATCACTCAAACTTCAGCAGAAAATAATTGAATTTGTATTGCCAGCTACATTCTTTAAACACTTCAAATCATTCAAGGCATTCTGTTCTAAATATCTTTAGCATATCCTAAATAGTGTATATATGATTCATGTGAGTGGTACACTAAAAGCACTGACTTAGTGAATAGCACCACTGCACAATTCATACATGAACCAGAAATCGCTTGTACCCCATAAATCTATTGAAAAAAAATAAATAAAAGTACATTTTAAGCATTGTTTATATTAAAAGTTATATTGTTATTTTTTAAATTTTACTTTATTTTATAACTTTAATTTTTATTTTGTATTAAATCATAGCTGTGTACATTAATGCAATCATGGGGTACAATGTGCTGGTTTTATATACAATTTGAAATGTTTTCATCAAACTGGTTAATATAGCCTTCATGGCATTTTCCTGGTTATTGTGTTAAGACATTTATATTCTACACCTAGTAAATTTCACATGTACCCTTGTAAGATGCCCCATAGGTGTGGTCCCACCGATTACTCTTTGATATTACTCCATGATATTACTCTGGAAACTATCATTCCTTAGGATCTTAAGATGACTATTTTATTCCTGGATGTCTTATGCCCGTACCTCCACCTGAGCTCTCATCTCTGTTCCCTACTATATTCCCAACTTCTACTCTTATTTTATCCACCTATCCCTGTTACTGGACCCTCTATCTTCCCCATCTCCTATCTGTGGAGGGACATATAGCCCTGTGGTCATGGTTCTGACCACATCATTCAGGTGCCCAGGTATTGTGGCCTGTCAGCCTTCCCTGTGCTCCCAAACCTTAGGCCTAGAATGTGGAGCTGCCAAAATAATATTCGCCCTTCTGAACAGATGGCACACTAACATTCCCTCCTATCTTCAGCAGCAGCAGAGCCATTACTGCCACTTGTTCATTTGCCATTGTAAACCTTCAGATTCAGATGAATTATTTCAGGGCCAAACATACTGTTTTTGTAAAGTACTTTTCATTAATAAATCTATAAGATAGTTCTATTTAAAAAAATTGACATTGACAAAAATTTAATTGACAAGCCAATTAAAAACATTCAGTGGGGGAAAGATTCCCTATTTAACAAATAGTGCTGGGTGAACTGGCTGGCAACCTATAGAAGACTGAAACTAGACCCAGGGCAGCACCTGTGGTTCAAGGAGTGGGTGCCAGCCCCATACACTGGCCCGGCCCCAGCAAAAACTGCAAAAAAAAAAAAGAACTGGACCCACATCTCTCATTAACTAAGATAGACTCTCACTGGATTAAAGATTTAAACTTAAGACATGAAATGATAAAAATACTAGAAGAAAGTGCGGGGAAAACTCTTGAGGAAATAGGTCTGGGCAAATATTTTATGAGGAGGACCCCCCGGGGAATTGGAACAACATCAAAAATACACTACTGGGACCTGATCAAACTAAAAAGCTTCTGCACAGCCAAGAACACAGTAAGTAAAGCAAGCAGACAGCCTTCAGAATGGGAGAAGATATTTGCAGGTTATGTCTCCGACAAAGGTTTAATAACCAGAATCCACAGAGAACGCAAACGTATTAGCAAGAAAAGAACAAGTGATCCCATCTCAGGGTGGGCAAGGGACTTGAAGAGAAACTTCTCTGAAGAAGACAGGTGCATGGCCTACAGACACATGAAAAAATGCTCATCATCCTTAATCATCAGAGAAATGCAAATCAAAATTACTTTGAGATATCATCTAACTCCAGTAAGATTAGCCCACATCACAAAATCCCAAAACCAGAGATGTTGGCACGGATGTGGAGAAAAGGAACACTTCTACATTGGGAATGCAATGGGATTGCAATGGAGCGGGAATGCAAACTAATATGTTCCTTTTGGAAAGATGTTTGTAGACACTTAGAGATCTAAAAATAGACCTGCCATTCAATCCTACAATTCCTCTACTAGGTATATATCCAGAAGACCAAAAATCACATAATAACAAAGGTATTTGTACCAGAATGTTTATTGGATCCCAATTCATAATTGCTAAGTCATGGAAGAAGCCCAAGTGCCCATAGACCCACGAATGGATGAGTAAATTGTGGTATGTTTACACCATGGAATATTATGCAGCCTTAAAGAAAGATGGAGACTTTACCTCTTACATGTTTACATGGATGGAGTTGGAATATATTCTTCCTAGCAAAGTGTCTCAAGAATGGAAGAAAAAGTATCCAATGTACTCAGTCTTACTATGAAACCAATTATAGCCCAAGAGGAAGAGGAAAGGAGAGAGGGAAGGGAGGGGAGGGGGAAGGATGGGTGGAAAAAGAGTAAAAGTTAATTCTTCATGCTCACTAGTCATATTTGAGTGTTTTGTGGCCAAATTTGGCTAGTGGTGACCTCACTGACACTGTAGGTTACAAGTCCCTTATCACAGTGAAGTCCATTGGACAGTTGTACTAGCGTGTCATGATTCAATGAGAGCTTATTGAGGATTTGTGGACATATGAGGAGAGGTCACATTTTTATTTTTATGAGAAAATACACTTAAATCTAAGCATGTTTAATCACTCACTTTTTCTCAGGAATCTACCATCAATCTACAGAACTATCCCAACGTACATGTTTCCATGGGGAAGAGTCTTTCGGGAAGACAAACAGGATCACCACATAGATGAAGGTAAGATACTTCAAGTAGGCTTAGAGGATGAATTCTTCTAAGAGCTGAAATACAGCATTTCTTCCAAGGAAAATGTGAATGTATTCTCAGAGGAATAAAAAATTGAATGAAGGTTTTCTCCGTGGGAAAAAGAAAGATAGGAATGAGTTTGCTGGTCCCCTGGAACCTCAAGAAGGAAACACCTAAGAAGAAAAATGGCAGGATTGGAAGCAACTACTCTTCCTTTGTTGCTGGTCAGTTTAGTTACTAAAACTCACTGAGCACAAGGTTATTGAGGTGAAGAGGCCTGATCCCTGACCTGAAGTAGCTTAGTGATTTAGGAAAACAGGCAGGAAACAGAAACTTTAAGTACCAGTGTGGAATATGTGAGCGCAAGCAGAAGAATCTCCACCATCACAGAGTAGAATTAAGGAAACATTTCCAAAAACAAGTTGTGAACCAAACCAAGCTGGGTTGCTAATGCAAGTTCCCGGGAGACAGAGACCAGAACTGCATTCTTCAACTTCTTCTCACCTCCTGTCTCTTTCCCCTCCACACCCATCCCCACACACCCAGACCTTTGTGCTCAATCACATTTAATATTCATTGAATTAATTGATTAAAAATGAATAAACATACCCAAACAAGAAAAGAGGAGAAGGACATAGCATGGAGAAGAATGCCATGAAGAAAGGGAGGGAGGTGTGACCTTGTATGGGGAGTTGCAGGAAATGCCAACATGTGGTGGGGACGGAGCATAGATTTGAGTGGATAAAGCATGAGAGCAGAAAGTGAACAATTGGGGTGGGGGCTGAGGCTTAGAAGGGTCTTCCTGCTGTGCTGAAAGTTTAGGTGAAGGTGGGGCTCCAGTGGAATATTTTATCATTAGTGCAACAACATCCGGTTTGCATTATCAAAAGAATACTCTCCCGAAGCATATACTTAATGTTTCTAATAAGTCTCAGTCAAATCAGCATCAGATCTTAGAACATTTTAACTTCATTCCAAACTCTCCCAAATCTCAGCTGTTCCTGTCTGGTATTTTAGTTCCTGTTTGTATTAAAAATAAAACTATTTTTAATAAAACTATTTTTTAATAAAACTATTACTTTCATTCTAAACATTATTATAATTTTTCAATACAGCCAACACATTTCCTTGTTGTAACACATTCTTTTCTTGTGGAATCATTTTATTTTTTGCCAAATGATATACTTAATTTCAGTTAGTCTATGGATAACAACCTTTCTAAGGTCTTAGAAATTTACCTTGTCTTATTTCATACTTACCCGTTACTGACTGGGTGGCTGGGTACAGAGTTCCAGGTTGAACGTTGTTTTCCTTTGCACTTTAAACATAGTATTCTAAAGTCATCTTGTTTTCATTTTATTTCTCTATTATGAGGCCATTCTGATTCTTGTTATTTCGTAGGTAATTGCTGCTGATTTGTGGCTTTTAGGGTTCTTGCTTTGCTTTCTAAATATCATATATAATGTGTCTATATGTATAATTTTTATTTTACTAATCATAGTCAGTATTCAGTGAAACTTTTCAATTCAGAGATTTCTCCAGTCCCCTTTATTCTTATATCCAAAAGCTTTATGTAGATTCTATCAGTGCTCTACTCAGAACTAATCAATGGGAGGGTTTGGGTAGAGACATCCTGAAGTCCTAGAAACATCTGATTCTCTTGTCTGTTTTCTTACTCTCTCCTTTCTCATCTCAAGTCTTAAAATCTTTACACAGTGCCGGTGGCGCCTGTGGCTCTAAGGGGTAGGGGTGCCAGCCCCATATGCTGGAGGTGGTAGCTTCAAGGCCAGCCCCCGCCAAAAAAACTGCAAAGAAAAAAAAATCTTTACACAGTGCTATCAAGAGAGCAGAGTGAGGGTTGGGGCAGGGCACAGGGGCAGAGGGAATCTGCCTAATCATATATTTTGTCAAAACTTCTCTATCTGGTATCTGGACCAGGTCTTTTGGACTTAAAAGGCTTGGAGTTAATATCTTTGTTTTTGCTTGTGCCACAAAGCAATGAGTCCAAGTGTGTCCCACACCCAGGAGTTGTGCCATATAACCTTATATTGTGCCTGTTAGGCGAGAGCACATCAATCGCCCCCTTCCCCTAACCTCCTCCCCCCACTCCCAACTTGAGTTTAATTGTGTTTTTTTTTTCTTTTGTGGATGTGTATTTGTTCATCTACTGGTTTCATATCAGTATTGAGTACATTGGATACTTGCTTTTCCATTTTTGTGATACCTTATTAAGTATAATGTTCTCCATTTCTATCCAGGTTAATACAAAAGTTATAAAAGTCTCATTTTTTATGGCTGAATAGTAGTCTATGGTATACATATACTACAGTTTATTAATCCATTCATGGGTTGATGGGCACTTGGATAGATTCCACATCTTGGCAATTGTTAATTGGACTTTGTTAAACATTCTAGTGCAAGTGTCCTTATGGTAAAACGATTTTTATTCTTCTGGGTAGATACTTTGTAATGGGATTGCAAGATCAAATGGAAGGTCTACTTTTAGCTCTTTGAGGATTCTCCGTACTTCTTTCCAAAGAGGCTGTATTAGTTTGCAATCTCACCAGCAGTGTTCCCTTCTCTTCACATCCTTGCCAGCACCTGCAGCTTCAGGACTTTGTGATGTGGGTCATTCTTACTGGGGTTAGGTGATTTCGTTAAGTGGTTTTGATTTGCGTTTCTCTGGTGATTAGGGGCGATGAGCATTTTTGATGTGTTAGTTGGCCATTTGTCTGTCTTCTTTGGAGAAATTTTTGTTCATGGCTCTTGTGATAAATGGGATTGTTTGGTCTTTTTTTGTGGATTAATTTGAGTTCTCTGTAGATTTTGGTTATCAACCCTTTGATTTACAAAATGCAAATATCTTTTCCCATTCTGAAGGTTGTCTCTTTACTTTGATTGTTGTGTCCTCAGCTGTGCAGAAGCTTTTCAGCTTAATTAAGTCCCATTTTCTTATTTTTGTTGTTGCTGAATAGCATTTTTAAAACAACATAGAACTGGGAGCAAAGAAGCCTGGCTTCTGATACTAGCTTCACCCATAAGTTAGTACAAATTAAAATAGTCATGACATTTCTCTCGAGCCCAGGTTTATCACCAGCAGAACAAAAGAGTAAGGTTTTGGTCTTTTCCCAACTTAAAGTTTCCAGATACACATTCTTTACAGAATTAAGCCTTTAATTTGAGGCTAAATGATCTCTGCCACCTACAACCTATTTTAACTCTTTGCAAGCTATACTGAAAAAGAAAATAATAACATATCCTCAAAATACATGTACATAAGCCAAAATCGATGGAATTATAAAGGAGAAATAGATAAACTTAAAATCATAATGGAAGATTTTAAGACACCTCCTTCAGCAACTGATAGAACAAGTAAAAAAATCTGTAAGGATACAGATAATTTTTACAAAATTATTAATTTTGTAAAATTAATACAAAATTAATACAAGAGGAAAAATAGCTTATAACAGATTGTGGGATGTTGTCAGTTTTGATAACAGGATGTAAAGAAAGCTTCTGTTTGCACACTGGGAGTGGCTCCCTTCCTGGCTAGTCGAAGCACAACCTGCACACATTCTCAGGCCACCTCTGATACAGCTCATTTTTTAAACCACAGATAAGGCTTTTATGGATGTATTATTACCTGTAAACAACATTATTCTCTATGATTAAAATCTCAGGCAAGAAGATATAAGAGCTCCAGAAACTCTGGCTGGGAGCACTCAAGATACTGAAGAAGAGAGGTCTTCAAAGCCTTGGCTGCCAACCAGGTAATCCTCCCTGTGATTGAGGGTTGAAGGCTTTCTCTGAACATCTGTTTTCTTCTGCCAGCTATCAACCAGGTCAGAAATTACAAATTATGATTTAAGTCATTCTTTCTGTTGCTTCATTGTTTGATTTGAATTTCTTACTTTTGCTTTTCTCTTATTGTAAAAAGCACTGGGTTTGGTGTAGAACAGTGTTGGGTTACATCACAGCTCTGCAATCTAGTAGCTGTGAAACTCTGGGAAATTTACTTCATCTCAATAAATGTCAGTTTCTTCATCTCTAAATAAGGTAGTGATACCTGCATCACCTATCATTATGAGGGTTAAATGACATGGCAGTCATTCAGTGAATAACTTTTATAGATTAATCAAAATAATTAATTACCTCCCTTCCTCCAGATGGTCAGCTTAACAGAGAAGTTATAACAATTTGCATTTTCAAGTGGTTTAAAGACACTGAAAATACCCTATTACTTTTGGAAGGTGGTTCAGTAAAGGTGTGCAGGATTCATTCAATGATCATAAGGTTCATTAAATGATTATAAGAGGACAGAGTCCTCTTCTCTGCTAATGCACACTGAAGTGTTCATATGGAACCCAGATTGGATTTTCCAGGAAAGCCTTCATTTCAAATAGTATATTCCACCATTCCCTTTAAGCAATCTATTATTTGAAAGTTAGCCCATGTACCCTAATTTTGGGAGCATAAAGAATGGTCAAGTGAGAATTCAATGAATTACCTTTTTTTTTTTTGGAGACAGAGTCTCACTCACTCTGTTGCCCTGGGCAGAGTGCCGTGGCATCATCACAGCTCACAGCAACCTCAAACTCTTGGGCTCAGGTGATCCTCCTGCCTCAGCCTCCCAAGTAGCTGAGACTACAGGCACCTGTCATAATGCCAAGCTAGGTTTTTTTCTATTTTTAGTAGATATGGGGTCTCACTCTTGCTCAGGCTAGTCCTGAACTCCTGAGCTCAAGCAATTTACCTGCTTTGACATCCCAGAGTGGTAGGATTACAGGCATGAGCCACCTTGCCAGGCCAAATTACTCCTCATTAAGATGAGTAATCTATTAATATTAAATTATTTGGGAGAAAAATTCAGAACTGAATTGCATGTTTATACTAAATTAAAACCCAGATAGATGAAAATCAAAAGGCAAATAGATGAATATAAATAGTCATATATATAGCAATAGCCAGCCTTTCTGATATAAACTCCAAAAATTATAAGGAAGTATATTGAATATAATGAATCTATATTCTTAAAAAAAAAAAAAGAGTGCTATCAACTCAGTCTAAAGGATAGTGTGCTCAAGTGAAGTCAGATCTGCTCTGCCATGACCAAGGGCCTTCACACCCAGACCTAAAAATGATAATATAATTTCTAATAATTTCAGAATGGTAAAAATATAAATAAAAGAAAATGAACTTGGAAATACAATACTTATGCAAAAAAGATCTTACGAATCACTGACAAAGAAACAATGAGATAAAAAATGTACAAAGTGAGAAACTGAAAATTCACAAAAGAAGTACTAAAAGCTAATCATTATATGAAAAGATGTTTGACTTCATTAGTAATTTTAAAGTATTAAAAAACACTAAAGTTTTTCTTTAATATACCAAAATTAACCAAAAAAATTGACAAAATAAGGTTTTCTTTGGAAGTCTGGGGAACCACTATTCCTGTGCACTCTATTACATTACGGTCCATTAGAGAGCATTTTAGAGAAAGGCACCCAGGTGACAATTTGCACAGCCTGTGACACTGCAACCCTGCAGGTGTAAATTTACACAAGGAGAAGTCAAAACTGCATCAAATTTATGTGAGTGCAAGAAAATTTATTATGATCAATATATTTCTCAGAAACAAAACCAGAGTACAGAATGACATGATTCTATTTACACAAAATTGTACACAGAGATATCTGTAGGTTATTCACCAAATTATGTATGTCAAGGAGATGAGATTTCCTATTTCCATTCTACTTTCTAGTTTTCATTGATCTTTTAATGACTTATGTGTTATTTGATAATGAGGAAATATACTGAAATATACTTTTCTTTAAAAAAGAAAAGAGTGATATCAATTCAGTCTAAAGGAAAGTGTGCTTAACTGAAGTCAGATCTGTTTGTAGCTGGTGCAATGAGCAAGGGACTTCATACTCATCGACCTCAGGTTTTCTCTTCTGTAAAATGTGGGTATTAAACCATATCTTCACTTTTAATTCTAGCATTAAAGACTTCAATGTTGGAACCACTTGATTTGATTTTTTAACCACAGAACGCCCATCGCCGCCTCATGCGTGAAAAAGCTTGCCTTGGACGCCCTCTGCTGGCTCTCTTGAGTAATTGTAGCCTGCTACAGACAGGCCCAGAAGGCCTTGCAGGTGAGAACAAAATCTAAGTTAAAATCTCTTCATCTTTACATTTCAATTCAGATTCCTTTCATTGTCAATTCTGATTTAGCCAGACCAATACTATATCCTTATCCTTCAGATATGTGTGATATGGCAGCTAAATTCTTGAGTCCTCACTGGTGTCAATGTGTTCAGATTTTCAGCTCTAGGTCACCGAGGAATTTCAGAGAAACACTCACAAGGTCTCTAAGATCCTTGCAGCAGACGTGTCCTCGGGGGAAGAGGACGATGGCTTCCAAAAGAATGCGGCTTCTCCTACTGCTCAGCTATGTGGCCAGCCCTGAAGTCCTGGGTGGTGAGTGCCCATCACTCAGCTGAAACTGAGCCCATAGTCAGTATTCTCACAGCATATGACACAACCAGACATTCACCCCTGCCCCCCACACTAATATCTAGGCACTTTAGGAAATAAACTTCCAAGATGGGAATGAAAAGCAATATGATGTGATAAAAGGTTTAAAGACTCTAGAATCAAACAAAATCCAACTCTATGTGACTGTAAGCCCTACTAAAATAATGAATTAAGTATAAATTATAATATTATTTGTTTCAAGCTCATTGTGAAGGGTAGAGCTAATGTGTTTAAAGCCCCTGAAATCTAGCAGACCACCTGTAAGTCACAGCTGTAATTAAAATATCCCAACGTTTGCATACACTGTTTTCCTCTCTGAGCTTATTAGGGATTGCGGTTTGCACAGGATTTACAACCCAGTGAGAGAGCTGGCTCTTACACACTTATAAACCAACCATCAATTGCAAAGTAGTATGTCAACACATGAGTAGCAATACTATAGAATCTACCAACGGAGAGAACAAGGAAAGAAAACTGTGTGAGTGAGCTAAGACTCGCCATCATGGAACACCCACAATGGAAGGGAAAGAAGTATGGGCTTATCCGGTGTAACTCCTTTGCTCTAGTTATGAGTAAAATGAGATCCAGAGAAAGGAAGAGGCTTGCCCAAGGTCACATGGCAAGACTGTGTAAGACCCAGCTCCTAGTCTGAGGGTGACTTGCACTGTCCCACAAGGCTTTGCTGGGAGTTGTATATGGAAGAGTGAATGAGGTTCCATACTTGGGTGTCACGTCTGTTGAGAAGAGGGCCTCTGGAGGGGGCTAGTGTTATCTGTAACTTAGCACTTCTCTCACTGGGGAATGCACTTGGCCAAGGGGAGGATCAATTGAGAGGAAACAGGAAGAGAAGCAAGGTTCTTTGGGCATGGTGTGGGTTCCCATAGCTGAAGTCTGTGGTCCTTGTTACGTCCTACCCTTAATATACCCTTTTACTCAGTAGATCTCTGCTTTCAACCCACCCCTGTTTCCAGTCACCTGTTCTCCCTACCATCTACGGCTGCTGATGGAACTCAGCCACCTTCTCTCAACCATGCAAAAATGTGCAAGACTCTGGGAAGTTGCCTTTGAGCCACTCTTACAGAGTTGCCTTCTATGACCATTTCTATATGGCCAGGTGGTTCCCTGCTGCTCTGGTTCTTTGCTGGCCTCAGGCTTCAGGCTTTCTTAAAAGGGCTTGAAATTTGCCCAGGCTATGTCCTAGGGAACACAGTACTTCTCCCACCCCGACCCCTGGGGTTTACCAATCTCTGGTTTCTCACCCCAAGAGAAGGTACAGCCAGAACATTCATCACAGATCCCTTCATTGCCCAGATAGATCTTCCCCCACGATACAGAAGGACTTTCCACTTAGAAAGTCCTGAGGGAACATCTGTTACAACATATTCTATATGGTCTCTGCACTATGGCTTAATGGAAAAAGTCTAATTTTGTACTCACGAGAAGTATGGAGGATTCAACAAGACCTGTGGTGAAGATTATGCTCTTATTGCTTCCCACAGTGATATTTTTGTCCAGGCCCATAGCTGTTCTTCCCCTGAAGCAATGCATGCCATTGATTCAATGAGTGGAGGGCTGGGAGTAACATAATCTATGGACAATAGAAAACTTCATCTGGTTAATATTTTTAAAAATGCTACATAATAATGATGGTTTTTAATAGCTACAATTTTAACTATTATTTACTGAACAATTACTGCATACTAAGCTCTGTGCTAATGACTTACACCCATTATTTCAATTAATCCTCCCAACAAGTTTATGAAGATGGTATTTGTTGTCAGTACCGTTGTATGGATAAGAAAACTAAAGCTAGAAGAGATAAAACAATATCCCCAAGGTCATATATCAAGTAGACAGTGGAGTAGAAAAAATTATTGAAGTAATCCAGGCAAGACGCTGGGAGGTGAGGCCTCCCGGCGCTGCGGGTGGTGAGGTGAGACCTCCCGACTCCGCGCGGGTGGTGACTTGAGACCTCCCGACGCTGCGTGGGTGGCGGGCGGAGGCCTCCAGCACCCAGTGAGAGGCCAGGAGGGGCTCTGGCACCCGAGTGCTGGCGTCAGAGCTCAAGGGCTGCTGAGGAAACATTGGCTCCCCTCCCATTCACACCTCACTCTCCTTCTGGGGACCCTAGCAGGTCACTCAACTTTCTGGTTTCCTGATCTGTACAATGGGAATGAAAACCCACCCTTATCTCTCAAGGAGTACCTGGTAATTAAACAAGAGAGTGGGAAGGAGCAGGCTTGGCTCATGCAGGATTTTATAAAAGTAACTTGAGCATTGACTAAAACTTAGAGGCAGACTGGGCTCAAATCTTGCCTTGGTTGTTTATTTGCTGCGGGACTCCGGGGAGTGACAACTTCTTTCTGCCTTCATTTCGTCACCTGGAACCTGGGGATAATGACGGGGTCTCTGTGAAGATGATTAGAACACGCCACTACATCCCTCCTAGTGATGCCTGCTACCTCCCGTCCTTGCCCCTCATCTGTGGTTGTGCTGCCTTAAGTGACTGTTGTTTGACCTTCAGTGTAAGATTCTCCCGGCTGCTGGGTACACCTGCTCCCATCACACATTCTGGAACTGGAGAAGTCACCACAGGACAGGGTTAGGGGACCCAGTGGACCCATCGTGAGACAGACTGACCTAAAACTCCACCAATCACCTGACTTCCGTGACCCACTCTGACTGCTGGGCCCAGTGACATTTTGGGTCTCCTACAATTAGTGGCAATTCAGATCCAGTGTCTAGGAATCCCAGAAAAGCCTGCTTCCTTTTCCCCAGTGCATAGCCCCACTGGTAAAAGGCCATTGGTCCCTTTGAGGAAGGCTGGGAGAAAGTGCATTAACAGTGTACATTTTCAGCAGATTAGAAAGGACTACTCCATTCAGGAGGTTCTGGACCTCTCAACTCTATCGAGCCTGGGAATGGATTTTTCCCTATCATAACTTGTAATAACTTTTTGTTTGTATGCAGATATCATCATGAGACCCAGCTATGCCAACGATGGTTTTACTACAGGTCCAATAACTGGAAACTTCTGGAAGCTGAGGAACTGGCCTCTGGTAAGAAATTGGCCTCCTGCTAGACTGGCTTCTTTAGAGTGAAGGGCCAGCCTGAGCTTTCACTTGGTCCAGGAGCAAAGGTCTTTCCCCAGAATTCAGAAAAAACTGCCTCTGTGGAGAAGTGAAGAGAAGGGGGCAGGTTGTGTGTTCACCTCTTTTAAGCAAGTGAGCATGGGTGAAGCAGGTGGTGTGTGCCCAGTCCCCAGAGGGCTATAGGGCACAGAGGATGAATAAGAAATGGCTCCTGCCCTCCATGTGCTCACTGTTGTTAGAGAAGACAGAAATACATAAATCAAGGAAGGATAAGAAGATGAGCAACTTACAGAAAGAATGACTAAGTTTCTGTACAAGACTTGCCGGAAAGAGAGTGGTGCGTAGCCAGGGTTAGAGCAGGCGCCTCAGAGACACCAACACCAGGAAGGAAAGATCCCAACACCTGGAAGGAAGGGTCCGCAGCTCTACACAGCCCACAGCTGTAGCAATTTTATTTCCCTGAGGTTTTGTCTATGACAGTGATTTTCAGCTGGTGTTCTGTGGCACACTAGTATGCTGTGAAATTTTTTAAAGATCATTTATTCATATTTTTCAAAAGAAGTTCAAAGCACAGAAAGCATATTTTATTTTTTACTCTTTTTTTGATCAACATAATTTAAGTGTGCTGTGGAAGTTTAACTATAGGTTCAGGCATGCTATGAGATAAAACACTGGTCTATGAGATGACCAAATAGGCAGTGAGAGGAAGCACCCCAGCGGAGTCAGCGTGGTGGCGTCTCTGAAGACACTGATGGGGAGCCCTGTGAGCACCCTGCAGGGATCTCAGAATCCCTAACTATAACCTGATAGTGAAGAAGAAAAAACAGAAAGCAGAGATGGAGCAACCACCACATGACAGCTATAAAATATAAAATATAAATACAGAATAAAAAGTATTCTGTAACCTGAATAAGTCTAGGGTCAAGTAAGGATTGTGACATCTAAACAGAAAATGTCAATGTGGTTGTGATCAGAAATGACTACACCCAGAGTGATCAGTGGAACAGACCCAGTGAAGTCTGAGCTGAGTCCTGAACACTCGTATGAAAAAGGGATAGAGAGACAGAGAGACTCACCTATAGGAGGAAAAAGAGCTCACGGAGAGCCATGAACCTGCTCCTCAGTTCTTGGCAATAACCTGATGAAATCCGGGAAAGACGTTTGTGCTGCCCATCTCCAGAGATGCCAGTGCCAATTCTGTGTCGTCTGTGGAATCTGAGGACATTGACCTGAGTGTAAAGCTCACTCCACCCCATTGGGCATTGCTGTGTGTCACTTTGCCTATCCCCAGGCTGTAACATGGGATGACGCTTTTTACCTCATGGGTGGCAGGGGATTCATTAAAACAACATGCACAGAGCCCATGACACACAGCAGATGCTCAATGCAGGTTCTTAAAGAAAAAACAGCCCATGGGATTGACTCTGGGCCTTAGCAAGGTTACCAGTGCCAGAACCAGTTAGCTGAGAAAGAGCCCAAGGGGCCTGGAATCATCCCCAGCTGCCTCTGGCTGGACCATTCCTCACCAGTGCTGCCAGACAATCCCAGCTCCCCGGACTCCTCACAGCTGGAGGAGGGAATGGTGAGACACACGTTGTAGATCTGGTCACAGCTGGAAGAGGCAGAAGTCTAACAGCTGAATGAACTAGGAGGACCAGTAATCACTTCAAGATGCCACACCTGCTTCCTCTTCTGTGACGGGACTCTTTTGTGGCCGGTACACAGTTGGTGCTCAAAAAATGCTCACTGGTAATCTGGCATGCCTGCCTTACCTATTTGAGAATCAAGTAGAATTACAGGTATAAGAGCATTTTGGTGTTGTAACACGGTTTGCAAGTGTGAGGATGACATTGTTATTAAACAGCAATCACATCTAATCTCGGGTAAAATAGTAAAAGCAATAATGGGAGCAGGCGAGGCCTAAGTAGCCATGGCCCAAACTATGCATTTATTAAGTTAATTCAACTTCTTGTCATGAGGACAGAAACTGTAACACAACCCAGGAAAAGTAAAAGATAAGATTTTTACACACACTCACATACAAGCAAATGTTTGCCTTGTTTAATTGAACGATAGGTTTCTGGTTGTAGAACAAGAATTAATCATGTTACGTGTTCCATATAATCCTTAAAACTATGGATGATTACCATTTATTAATCTATAAGAAAAATGCAGATTTCACACCTTAGATATGAAAGAAGTCAGCATCCTGACAGAGGAAGAAAGAAGAATTTGGGATCAGTATAAAGATACGCCGGAGGAAAGCAGAATTGGATTTAGAGCTGAAAGTTTTAAAAGTTGTAGCTGAGCCGATAGTTACATATCAGCCTCTACGTGATGCGAAGAAACTCCAATTCAACCAGGTTTGACGGCGTGGCTACTGTTGGAAACGGGGGCGAACAGGTACCTTCATCTTCAATTGGCAAGTGAATTCCAGGAAACCAGGAATTCTAAACCATCATATCAAAGAGTCTCTTTCCCTCTCCTCCACCTCAGATTTTTGGGCAATTCATCCTATACTAATTTGGTAGCAAGTAAAAATAAGTTATAGACCACCATTTCCAATTTACAATGTGTTGTTCCAGAGTAACAGGAACAACATAAATAATAATGTAAAATAAAAGAGACATAGGCGCCTGTGGCTCAGTGAGTAGGGCGCCGGCCCCATATGCCGAGGGTGGCGGGTTCAAACCCAGCCCCAGCTGAACTGCAACAAAAAAATAGCCAGGTGTTGTGGTGGGCGCCTGTAGTCCCAGCTACTCGGGAGGCTGAGGCAAGAGAATCGCTTAAGCCCAGGAGCTGGAGGTTGCTGTGAGCTGTGTGAGGCCACGGCACTCTACCCGAGGGCCATAAAGTGAGACTCTGTCTCTACAAAAAAAAAATAATAATAATAATAATAAAAAATAAAAGAGAGATAGGCTTGGGAATTAGGCAGCCATGGGCTCTGTTCCATGTCTCCTCACCTTTTCCTGATGTTCCATCTTCCCATCTGTAAACTAAAAATGCGCCCTACTTCCTAAGACTGTTGTGAGGATTAGAGGTGACAGCATTTGTGAGATGCCCAGGTGTTCCAGAAGGGGCCCCTCATTATCTGTTCTCCAGTGCAACTGTGTTCACATTCTAACACCCCTGAATCAGGCATGTGCTACCGTGACTGTGCACAGTCTGTCATGGACCCATCGGCAGTGATTTTTTCTTTTTCTTTCTTTCTTAGTAGGATGTAAAATAAGAGCACATTTTACACTCAGTGGTTTCTTAGATTTGTTGAAATGCAGTATTTCATAATACATTTAGTCCTTATAAAAACTCCCAAGTATCAGTCACTATTTTGTCCATTTTACAGATGAGGAAACTGAGCCTCAGAGAGGTGAAGTGACTTGTCAAGGTCATATACACTAACAAGGGGTAAGGCCAGGACCCCTGGCACCTCCTCTGACCCTAAATCTCCTGCCCTCGCTTTAACCTTCCTCTTTGAGAATTGAGGCTGTGGCAGTTGTGTTTTCTCCAAAAGTCTTTTGAGGGGACTGGATCACAACGTCCAGAGGAGGCCAGGCTGTGCAAGTCTATCCCGCTTGGCACACTAGGGTTCTGTGGAGAAGGCTGTACTTTTAAGCCTCAAGGCATCATTAATGGGACCTTGCATGTAGCTAGAGTGTCAGTCCTATGAAAATGGATCCCACCTGGCATCCATTTAAAGGAAGCCAGTGTCAGAGCAGAATACATAAGTGGCTATTAAAGAAACCAGCCTGTAGGGATTGGCTTGCATGACCCACAGAAGGTAACCTCAGAATCCCCACAAATGCCCTACTGGGAAAGCCAGATGAATAGCCCCTTTCTGGGAAACGGGTTCCTGGCCTGCTAACAAGGGTGCAGGTGGTGGATTGTCACTCATGAGCTTCAACTGATAAGAGACCCAGGTCTTGCTCTCAGTGGAGGATAGGATTGAAACGGAACCATTTAATAGACCTTCTGTCTAATTAAGGTCCTCCTGAATCTTACAAGACAAAACTACCAGCATACCAGAGCCTGCAAAGAAAAGTTTGTATAAATATACATTTGTGTGTGTGTGTGTGCTTGTGTACCCAGAAGAACTTCTGTAGTTGACCACCCAAGGGACTGTAATGAACTGGTAAACATGGAGGTGGTCAATGTAAGGAACGTCCACTGAGTGCACGTTCAGTCTATGAAAATTAGGTCAATTTAAGGAGGTGGTCAATGTAGGGAGGTGGTCAACTCTGGAGGGTCTACTGTATATATCTATATACACACAGATCTGTTATGAGACTCAGATTAATTAAATTCTCATTTGACTTGAGTTACAGTTGAAAACATTCAGCTAACATTTTTTCTTGGATGTTGTTTTTTATGTTACCCTTGATTTCTTTTTGCTGGACTCTCACTGTTCTTTCACCAATACCTTATTATAAGGAATGGCATGTGAAATCTCTGTAAGGAGTGGCTGAGTACTGAGGTCTAGATGTGGGGTTTACGGTTGACTGATTCTTTCCCGGGCTTCTGTAGTTAGCTCACCCAAACATAGGGAGCATAAACCTAGAACTCCCCCTCCCCCACTTTCTGTTTCGTGACAAAACTCCTAAAGATAGCATACGTTCACACCCCCTTTCATGAATGAGTGCTTATCCTTTAGTATTCATCTAATACATAGTCATGCTTTTTCTCTTCTTGGACATTGTTATAGAAAAACTAGTGATCCTTTATCATAGTTCTTACAACTATTTTATGCAGTTCTTTAGCTTTAAATGGTGTTTATTTGACTTTCAGAAATTTTATATTTTTCTGTTTTCACGTTGCTATTAACCAGAACTCCATCATTCAGAGATAGTGTGAATATTTACGTCTACTTATATAATTTTTTTTTGTAGTTTAAACTTTTACATTTTTTATTATTAAATCATAGCTGTATACATTAATGTGATCATGGGGCACCATACACTGGTTTCATAGACCGTTTGACACATTTTCATCACACTGGTTAACATAGCCTTCCTGGCATTTTCTTAGTTATTGTGCTAAGACACTTACATTCCACATTTGCTAAGTTTCACATATACCCTTGTAAGATGCATCGCAGGTGTAATCCCACCAATCTCCGTCCCTCTACCCACCTCTCCCCTCCCTCCCCTCCCTTTCCCCCTTCCCCCTCTTCTTAGGTTGTAACTGGGTTATAGCTTTCATGTGAAAGCCATAAATTAGTTTTATAGTAGGGCTGAGTACATTGGATACTTTTTCTTCTATTCTTGAGATACTTTACTAAGAAGAATATGTTCCAGCTCCATCCACGTAAACATGAAAGAGGTAAAGTCTCCTTCTTTCTTTAAGGCTGCATAATATTCCATGGTGTACATATACCACAATTTATTAAGCCATTCGTGGATCGATGGGCATTTGGGTTTTTTCCATGACTTAGCAATTATGAATAGGGCTGAAATAAACATTCTGGTACAAATATCTTTGTTACGGTGTGATTTTTGGTCTTCTGGGCATATGCCTAGTAGAGGAATTATAGGATTGAATGGCAGATCTATTTTTAGATCTCTAAGTGTTCTCCAAACATCTTTCCAAAAGGAATGTATTAATTTACATTCCCACCATCAGTGTAGAAGTGTTCCCTTTTCTCCACATCCACGCCAACATTTCTGGCCTTGGGATTTTGTGCTATAGGCTAATCTTACTGGAGTTAGATGATATCTCAAAGTAGTTTTCATTTGCATTTCTCTGATGATTAAAGATGATAAGCATTTTTTCATATGTCTGAAGGCCGCATGCCTGTCTTCTTCAGAGAAGTTTCTCTTCAAGTCCCTTGCCCAGCCTACGATGGGACCACTTGTTTTTTTCTTGCTTATATGTTTGATTTCTCTGTGGATTCTGGTTATTAAACCTTTGTTGGAGACATAAACTGCAAATATCTTCTCCCATTCTGAGGGCTGTTTGCTTGCTTTACTTACTATGTTCTTGGCTGTGCAGAAGCTTTTTAGTTTGATCAGGTCCCAGTAGTGTATTTTTGATGCTGCTACAATTCCCCGGGGGGTCCTCCTCATAAAATACTTGCCCAGACCGATTTCTTCAAGGGTTTTCCCTGCACTCTCTTCTAGTATTTTTATAGTTTCATGTCTTAAGTTTAAATCTTTAATCCATTGAGAGTCTATCTTAGTTAATGGTGAAAGCTGTGGGTCCAGTTTCAGTCTTCTGCAGGTTGCCAGCCAGTTCACCCAGCACCATTTGTTAAATAGGGAATCTTTTCCCCACTGAATGTTTTCATCTCTTGGTTCTCTATTCTGTTCCAGACATCTACTTCTTTGTTTTTGTGCCAGTACCATGCTGTTTTAATCACTATCGATTTGTAGTATAGTCTGAGGTCTGGTAGCATGATTCCTCCTGCTTTGTTTTTATTTCTAAGTAATGTCTTGGCTATTTGAGGTTTTTTCTGATTCCATATAAAATGAAGTATTGTTTTTCTCAAGATCTTTAAAGTATGACAGTGGAACTTTAAAAGGGATTGCGTTAAAATTATATATTGCTTTGGGTAGTATGGACATTTTAACAATGTTGAGTCTTCCCAGCCATGAGCATGGTATGTTTATCCATTTGTTAACATTTTCAGCTATTTCTTTTCTTAGAGTTTCATAGTTCTCTTTATAGAGATCTTTCACGTCCTTTGTTAGATAAACTCCCAAATATTTCATCTTCTTTGCCACTACTGTGAATGGGATAGAGTCCTTAACTGTTTTTTCAGCTTGACTATTGTAGGTATATATAAAGGCTACTGATTTATGAATGTTGATTTTGTAACCTGAGACGCTGCTGTATTCCTTGATCACTTCTAAGACTTTTGTAGTAGAATCCCTGGTGTTTTCCAAATATACAATCACATCATCTGCGAAGAGCGAAAGTTTGATCTCTTTTGACCCTATATGGATACCTTTGATTGCCTTTTCTTCCCTAAGTGCGGTGGCTAAAACTTCCATTACAATGTTAAAGAGCAGTGGAGACAATGGGCAGCCTTGTTTGGTTCCTGATCTGAGTGGAAATGATTTCAATTTAACTCCATTCAATATGATATTGGCTGTGGGTTTGCTGTAGATGGCCTCTATCAGTTTAAGAAAGGTCCCTTCTATACCAATTTTCTTAAGTGTTCTGATCATGAAGGGATGCTGGATATTATCAAAAGCTTTTTCCGCATCAATTGAGAGAATCATATAGTCTATGTTTTTTAATTTGTTTATGTGCTGAATTATACTTATAGATTTATGGATATTGAACCAGCCTTGAGACCCTGGGATAAAACCGACTTGGTCATGATATATAATTTGTTTGATGTGTTGCTGGATTCTGTTTGTTAGGATCTTGTTGAATATTTTTGAATCTATATTCATTAGTGATATTGGTCTATAATTTTCTTTTCTTGTTGGGTCTTTTCCTGTTTTGGGGATCAGGGTGATGTTTGCTTCATAGAACATGTTGGGTAGTCTTCCTTCTTTTTCTACCTTTTGGAACAGGTTGAGTAACATAGCTACTAATTCCTCTTTAAAGGTTTGGTAGAATTCTGACGTGAAACCATCTGGTCCCGGGCTTTTCTTTTTAGGGAGGTTTTGTATGGTTGATGCTATTTCAGAACTTGATATGGGCCTGTTAAACATTACCACTTGATTCTGGTTAAGTCTTGGACTTTTTATGATTGAAGAAAGTAAGTGACAAGCATTCTAAAATTTGTGCAATATCTCTAGTAATCAAATAAATGCAAATAAAACAACAATATAATTTGATTTTTCAGCTTATCAAACTTTTGCTTTGTCTTAATGAGTAATATTTTTAAGGATATGGAGAAATTGTCCTTGTGCCCAATTGGTGAGAATGTGAGTCCCTACAATGGAAATATTTTGGAAAGCACTTTGGCAATGCATATCAATAACCTCAAAATATACTCTTTGATCCATTAATTCTACTTCTGGGATTCCATCCTAAGGAAATAATTTTTAAAATAGCTTTATGAACAAAGTTGTTCACAGTGATATTCTTTATAATGATAACATATCTATCAATAATGATAGATCACCTATCAATCACTAGAAGAATATTAGGGTAAATTATAGTACCTCCTTACCATTAAAAAAAAGTTCAGAAAGCAAGAAACAAAATTGAGTATATATTTTAAATATTGTATTTTAAGTATATAAAAATGTAATGATACATGAAAATGTTTGTGCCAAAAGTGAATATGCCAATGTTTTCTTCTTAGTGGTTGAATGGAGTGACTTTTCTGTTTTTCCTTCATTATGCAATTCTGTACTTTTCTAATTTTTACAATGAAAACTAAGTTTTAAAGGGGACTAAGAAGACCACATTGGCTGTGAGCAGGTGGGGTCTCGACCTGCGCATTTCTTCCACCTCCTGTCATTGTAGAGGCAGCCGTGGCAGTGGATCAAAGGGGCCACCTATCTGGACAGAGCCTGTGCCAGCAAGCTGGAGCATGGGGGCAAGCACTGTACACAGCTGAGCTCCAGCAACAGTAAGTTCTAGCACGTCACCCCCACCACTTCCCAGTTTGCAGTAACAGCAAAAATGGATGTGGGGGCTTCTCTTCCCAACCTCGCCATTTCACACAGGGCAACTCTTTTCTCCCCCAGGACAATAGCTTTGCTTCAGACATTAGTTACCAACCTTCAGTCCTTTGTGACCACTTCATGATCTTTGCCATAGAGGTTCAGTTATTTATAGATTTATTTTGTTGTTGTTGTTATTGTTGCAGTTTTGGCTGGGACCGGGATCGAACCCACCTCCCTCGGTATATAGGGCTGGCACCCTACTCACTGAGCCACAGGCACTGTCCCGAAGTTTAGTTATTTACTCAATGTTTTCTTTAAATGCACTCATTTTTTTCTTAATGATATTTATTTTAAGAGTATATTGTAGACCATGAGAGGGACATTCATCACATTTTGGGAAACACACATTATAGGAAGCAAATACATGTGGTGAAATCAAGTGGATTCCTCTTAACTTCTTTAAAATTGAGGTTTCCCATGAGCCCTAGAGAACCGGTCTTTGCCTGGGTTCTTCCCTCCTGTTAGTTTCCCTGATTCTTATTCCCCAAAATGAGGGGCCAGAACTCCCTCTGCAGGTGCACACAGCTGCTTGAGCCTTTTACTTTCCCGTGCCTGCCTTCATTCGCTGCTCTCTGCACTAATAAGTTCGGTACTAATGACACCTTGGGCTGGGTGATTCTCTGTTGTGGGGGTCTGTCCTGTACCTGTAGGAGATTTAGCACCATCCCGTCTCCCCTCAGTAAATGCCACAACCTTCCGAGGTTGTGACAGCTGAACATATCTGCAGATACTGCCAAATGTTCCCTGTGTGGGGCAAATTCACCCCTTATCAAGAACACTAGCTAATAAGGCATATGGAAGATTTCAGATGTAAAACAAAAATGCAGAATGTTAAAGTCAAAAAAGATATTTGATGTCGAAGGTCATGTATTTGAGAACCTCTGAGAGGGTATAACAGGCCATCTGGTGGCCTGGTACCAGGACCCCTGTTAGCTACAAAGTGGGCCTGAGAAAGGGCCCAGCCTGAGGACCTGCGTGCTGGGGCTGCTCCCATAGGACATTGAGTGGTGTTTACTGTTGTCTGAGGAATAAAGCTTATGAGAACAAACCAGAGACGAAGAAAACTTTCTGACAGCAAGTGGTGAAGGGTGGATGTGAGGACACAGACTCCAAGGAAGATCTACAGAGATTTAAAGGCAAGGGAGGGATTTTCACAGCCCAGCAGAGACCACAGTTGCTGTTTAAGGCATCAGTTCCGGTGGAAGGAACACAACCAAGGCCAGTCCGTAGAAGCTCCCAATGTGGATGCCTACCCAAATTAAGGAAAAATTGGAACAGGTAGTATTGTTCAAACATGGAGTGGGCTACCCCAGAGAGCAGTAAGAAACCCATCACTAGAGTTAATCAAGAAAAAGGTGGGCATGTGATTTTTAAATGCAGTTGAAGTACTGTAATGTTAGAAGAGAGGCTTGATGGCACAGGAGAATCAGATAAGGAACAGTTCAAAAATAAAAGTTCCAGAGATTCTATGGCTTTTGGGAAACAGTAGACCCTATGCCTCCCTAAGTTCCCCTGTCCCTAGGATTCTGAGATTCCAGATGGGAACTGGAAGATTCACGAGCAAAATCCTTTCCCTGTTAGCCCATGATCACATCACTGAAGGGTGCCATGTTGTATTCACGAGAAGCAGAAGCCTGAAGCTGACTTGAGACCCTGTGTCTCTGGGTTCCTTTCCTTTACTGCAGTTACTTGCCCCAGCTCATGGTTATGAGAACACAGACTAAGACAAAAGAACACAGGAATGAAGCAAGGATTCAAAAAAAGCTGTTGGAAGATAGAATTTAAATGCACATCTCAGTCCCATCAATGTTATTTTATTCTTGTATAATGGATTTGGCCCCCAGACTTAATTTCTAAATTTTTTCATTTAAATCAATATAATATTAATGTCCCAATACATAGCTGCACATGCGTTCTCCTTCTCTGCCTGGGATGGGACCGTTTGGTTTTTTTTTATATTTAGAACTAACTGCAGAGGACTTTCTCCCGGGTCCTGCCCTTACCCTTGCTGACCCTCCCCTTGATGTCACAATGTTTTGTGTCTCTGGAAATCTGCAGCTGACAGAATTTCCTCAATTACCTACTGGTAACTTTGAGACATTTCATAATGATAACTGGAGTTTTTCAGTTAAAAAAAATTCATATTCAGTAGAGTTTGTGCTGCATTCTGAATGGCCAGGGTGGAATTTCAGCTCCTCCACTTAACTGAGCTGTGTTTTCCTTTGGGGAGATTCCTTATTTCTCTGTGCCTGGGATGCCTCCTACAAGGGTTAAGTAATGTTGCTAATCATCTTAATATGTGTGAAGTGCTTATCACTTGAGGAATTGGTTCATGCGGTTGTTGAAGTTAGCAAGTCTGAAATCCACAGCTCAGGCCAGCAGGCTGGATTTTCCCTGTAAGCTCATGTTGCAGTCTTTTATTTATTTATTTATTTTTTTGAGACAGAGTCTCACTCTGTCACCCTGGTTAGAGTGCTGTGGCATCACAGCTCACAGCAACCTCAAACTCTTGGGCTCAAGTAATCCTCTTGCTTCAGTCTCCTGAGTAGCTGGGACTACAAGCACCTGCCACCACATCCAGCTAGTTTTTCTATTTTTAGTAGAGACGGGGATCTTGCTCTGGTTGAGGCTGGTCTTGAACTCCTGAGCTCAAGCAATACACCCATATTGACTTCCCAGAGTGTTGGGATCACAGGTGTGAGCCACCATGTCCCACCACTGATGTTGTAGTCTTGAGTGCAAAGGCAATTTGGAGGCAGAATTCCTTCCTTTTAGGCCTTGAACTGATCTGATAAGGCCCATACATGCGATGGAGGGCAATATGCTTTCCTCAAAGCCTAACCTCCAAAAAATACCTTCAACATTTACGTTGGTGTTTGACCAAACAACTGGCACCACCACTGTCTAGCCGATTTGACAAATAAAAACATGAACTTAGCCATAACTCCAAACAAAACACCGAGCTAACACTGGTCAGCTCAGCTCAGCACGAGACTGTAAATGTCTGCTAATTCCCTTACAGACTTTTTAACTTGGAATGACCATGAACGCCGCCAACGCCAACACTTCCTGTGAAGGCATGGGCCATAGAGCGTGGATCAGGATGGACACCCCTTCTCGCATGGTCCCTCTGCTTTCCCTCCTCTGCCAAATTGGCTGAGTTTGACCATTATCTCAGAGAGGAAACCTAGCAGTTAAGAGCCATAGGCCTTAATTGCACTGACTATTTTTAGGCTCAGAGACAGAGATGTTAGCCTGGGTATAACAGTGACTTCATACTCTGTTCATCCCACAATCCCTGTCTGCAGTGCTCTCTTGTCCTGATCCCCTCTCTCCCACTGTCTTGAGCAGTCTAGGAGAGTGAGACACTCCCCAACCCAGGAAACCTGGGCTTTGCCCATACAGTGTCTGAGGATAAGAGGAAGAAAAGTCAGATGAGCCTCCGGCCCCCATTAGCTCTCTTCTACCCTCCACAGTCCATAGCTTCCCCTCAGCCACCCACTTGTTTTTCCTTTGGCCAAGGGAACATTTGCCAGTAGGGTCCCCACTAGGCTGATGTGGACCATAAATTCTTTTAATAAACAGTTGGATAAATAGACGGTCACTGTGTTCCAGTCAGTAGTGGCAAAAGGGGAGAAATGAGACTCAGAAATAAACCCAGGTGTTTCTCTGTTCCCTTCCTCTCTGTCTCTGCCTCCCCCTCCCCAGCAGTGGTCTTGCTTACAGCAGAGGAAGGATGCAGGTGACAGGCCTGCCACCCTTTGAGCAGTGATGAATGAGCTGTTTTATCTAATTGTGAGCATTTCTCTGCTTACAAGGAGAGATGACAGTCACAGTGGGGGCAGTGGGGTCAAACTGATGGGCCCTGGGTGCAGGTTTCCTGGCCCCCACACATCCCACCACTAACAACCTATGTGGCCTTATGCTATTCTCTTTTCCTTGTGAGGCTAGGGCTGCCTTGTGAATGGGTGCACAAGTTATGAGAAGGTAATTTTGCCTCCAACAGACATAGGACCCCGTGGGCCATGAATTTGTATGGCAATGTAAGAAAAAACAACATGAACTTGATAATTATGGAAAGCCTGGCTTTGGTGTGACCACATTCACCTTCCTCAGAGGGCAGGCCCCCAGTGAGGAGGAGGCACGGGGGTCGGCCTGCAAGTTCAGGCTATGTGGACGGCCACTTGCTTCATCCACATTGCACTGCCAGCTGGTAAACGCAGAGAACACCCACCTTTCACCTGAGCAGGCTATGAGCAGCTCCTGGGTTCTGGCTGGAAGAAGGAACAAGGAAGAAAGGGGCCGTGGGTGGGGTGGACCCCTGGCCCTCTCCATCTCCTCCTCACTCTCCTGTCTTTTTTACTTCCTTTGCTGCTCGCAAACATTCAAAAGGTTTGTCAACCCAAAAGATAAATCTCTTACTAATGAGCTTTCAGACAAGATGACAGGCACATGGAAAATGGTCATTCTTTCAAAGCCTATAGTTAGCCTCTGCTAACTAGCAGCTGCCATCTCCTGAGGGTGCTCTGGGCAAGTTACTCTTAGGAAATGAGACCAAAGTCTCAGATTCCATGATAGAGATGATAGATAAATTGGAAATACCAGACCGATGGAGCCATGCAGAACCCTGTTGGAATAAGTGCCGGATCCTGCAGTATTATCCTGGGAACTAAAAGAAGGAAAAGAAAACATGGATGAGAAAATCCTAGAAAGGGGGAAGTTTATAACCTTTTTCCATCTATGGCACATGTAAGAGATAAAAGTCACCATGACACACCTTCTTCTCCTAATTCATTTATAGTTTTAAGAGGAAAAATACCTATGATTGAAAATTAGTGGAGATGAACAAAGTAAAAATTGAAAAAGTTATAGATAGCAGATCTACCAAAAAAAGTAAAATCTAACAGTCACCTCAGATTATACTATAAATTGATAGTGATCAAAACAGCATGGTACTGGCACAAAAACCGTGCCAGAGATGTTGGCATGGATGTGGAACAGAATAGAGAACCAAGAGATGAACCCAGCTACTTACTGTTATTTGATCTTTGGTAAGCCAATGAAAAACATTCAGTTAGGAAAAGATTCCCTATTTAACAAATGGTGCTGGGTGAATGGGCTGGTGACCTGTAGAAGACTGAAACTGGACCCACATCTTTCACCATTAACTAAGATAGACTCTCACTGGATTAAAGATTTAAACTTAAAACATGAAACTATAAAAATACTAGAAGAAAATGCAGGGAAAACTCTTGAAGAAATCAGCCTGGGCGAATATTTTATG
The DNA here is from genome assembly GCF_027406575.1 of Nycticebus coucang. NCBI lineage: Eukaryota > Metazoa > Chordata > Mammalia > Primates > Lorisidae > Nycticebus > Nycticebus coucang. The sequence continues at coordinate 50,548,276 of NC_069784.1, read as the reverse complement.
AGGAGCACTGCCTGGCAATTGAAGCAGCATCAAAAATACACTACTGGGACCTCATCAAACTAAAAAGCTTCTGCACAACCAAAAACACAGTAAGTAAAGCAAGCAGACAGCCCTCAGAATGGGAGAAGATATTTGCAGGTTATGCCTCTGACAAAAGTTTAATAACCAGAATCCACAGAGAACTCAAACGTATTAGCAAGAAAAGAACGAGTGATCCCATCTCAGGGTGGGCAAGGGACTTGAAGAGAAACTTCTCTGAAGAAGACAGGTGCACAGCCTACAGACATATGAAAAAATGCTCATCATCCTTAATCATCAGAGAAATGCAAATCAAAACCACTTTGAGATATCATCTAACCCCAGTAAGATTAGCCCAAATCATGAAATCCCAAAACCAGAGATGTTGGCATGGATGTGGAGAAAAGGGAACACTTTTGCACTGCTGGTGGGAATGCAAACTAATATGTTCCTTATGTTTGGAGATCACGGAGGGATTTAAAAATAGACCTGCCATTCAATCTTTCAATTCCTCTCCTAGGTTATATATCCAGAAGACAAAAAATCACTTTATAACAAAGATATATGTACCAGAATGTTTATTGCAGCCCAATTCATAATTGCTAAGTCATGGAAGAAGCCCGAGTGCCCATCCACCCATGAATGGATTAATAAATTGTGGTATATGTACACCATGGAATATTACGCAGCCTTAAAGAAAGATGGAGACTTTACCTCTTTTATGTTTACATGGATGTAGCTGGAACACATTCTTCTTAGCAAAGTATCTTGAGAATGGAAGAAAACGTATCCAATGTACTCAGCCCTACTATGAAACTAATTTATAGCTTTCACATGAAAACTATAACCCAACTATAACCCAAGAAGAAGGGGAAAGAGGAGAAGGAGGGGAGGGAGGAGGATGGGTGGAGGGAGGGCAATTGGTGGGACCACACCTGTGGTGCATTTTACAAGGGTACATGTTAAATTTATTAAGTGTAGAATATAAAAGTTTTAACACAATAACTAAGAAAAGGCAGTGAAGGCTATGCTAACCAGTTGGATGAAAATATTTCAAATTATATATAAAACCAGCACATTGTACCCCATGATTGCATTAATGTACACAACTATGATTTAATAAAAAAAAAAGTAAGCTTTTGAAAAAAAGTTATGCTAAATGAGAGAAGTCAATCACAAAGGGCCACATATTGTATGACCTGTTTATATGAAATGTCCAGAAGAGGCAAATTCACACAAATAGAAAGTGGTTTAGGGGCTGTGGGAGGGAAGAATGTGGAGTGACTGCCAATGGGTGTGGGGTTTCTTTTGGGGGTGATAAAAATGCTATGGAATTAGATTATGGTGATAGTTGCTCAATTCTGTGAATAAACTAAAAACTATTGAATTGTAAAAAAATAAAATCTAACAGTTATTCCATAAACGTATTTAAAATATATAAAATATATCTTCACATATTTCCAATTGAAAAGCATCACCAGCTTAAGATGGTCTTGGTGAGGTCATAATAACAAAGTACTCTCCCTGAGATCACAAATGCCAATAATCTGTGTGTGCGTGTGCACATGGGAGCTTCATAACTTAGCCAAGCATAGACACACAGCCATTCATCTTATTAGAAGCCTGGGTTAACTCTAGAAGTGTGAAGATTTTCACTTATGCTTATGAAGTCTTAGTAATCCTCAGTCATCCACTGAGGAGGCGTATCATTCAACAAATCTTTACTGAATACATGCTGTGTGCTATGAACTCCTTTTAGGGGCTGGGAATCCAACTGTGAAGAAAACAGGTAAAATTCCTTGCCATCCTAGAGCCTGCCTTTCAGCAGTGCTGGGGAGTGGAGGTGAACAAACAATAAACTAAATATGGAATGTCGTGTGAGAGGATAAGTGCCATGGTGAAAATATACAGGCAGGAAGGGACCGGGGGGCGCACCTGCTGGGTACGCGTGGAATAGCACATGTGCTCTTTTTTGGGTGACAACTTACAGTCAGTCTTTCTCAAGCTAAAGAGAGAATTTATCGGTTTATGTTACACCACAGTTCAGAAGCAGATTTGAGTTCCAGGTATAAATTGACCAAAGGCCCAGTAAAGTTACCAGATAGAATTTTCTTTCTCTATTTCTTGACCATTTTTTGCTTGGAATTAGCTTCATTGCCCGGCCGCATCTAGTTTCAATATGGTTGTAGCAATTCCAGCCCTCACCTCTACCAGGAAAGTGGTCCATAGCCATCAAACAAAAGCCTCCTAAACCAATCTTTCTGACTAAGAATGGCCTGACGTGACTTATGTGTTCATTCTCCAACCAATCACTGTGACTGGGAGGAGAGAAGGTGATTACCAACCTAGCTAAGTTATATCACAGGTATCTCCCGCGGGGAATTCAACGGGGACCTGGGAAACAAAGGGGTCAGTCGAATGAGGGGACAAGAGACACAAAAGAATGAGAGCAAGTCAAGAGTCTGATCAAGCTCTGTCGAGTTTATTTTTCAGCTGGACTTATAAGCACACAAACGAGGAAGTAACTAAGGGCTATTCCTAACAGGGCGGGGAGGGGGCTAGTTTCTGGAAAATTACTAGAAGGACCCTAAGGCAGGGGGTGCATTTTTGAGGAGATATGCAAGGGGAAAGTACCGTTGCTGTTTATGGTTGAATTCCTGAGAATAGTTTGCTCGTAAAATCAAGATAGCAAGGGGCATTTTTGTGATACGTTTTGGCTCCCGGCATCTCCTCCCTTTTAGTTTTTTAAATTGTTGGGGTCTGTCAGTTGTCGGCATAGAAGAGAGGGCATTAACCTTTTGGGGGGAAGTATTGACCTGATTCCTCCTGCAGGCAAAATGACCGCATGATAAGTTTGAGCGTCTTTTGGGAAGGAGAGGAGAAATTTTTACGACGCTAACCTCTATGCAAATCAGGTTTGCTTCCAAGGGACTCAGAGAGGCTGTTTATGCCTTCCCTCTGCAGTGTCTTTATCGCACCCCGTAAAAAGGTACCCAGGTTGTACTCACATATGATGGTGAGTCAACATGCATAGCTCTGAGTGCTTACGCGGTTCCCGGAGGAATATCTTCGTTGTTAGGTTCCGCAAGGCCCCGGTCTGCAAGGTCGAGTCTATGATAATGAACTTGAATGGGTTTTGATGACAGAGAGTCAATCTGTGATTTGATAAAATTCATGATTTTGTTAAGAATAATGGGTCCAAGGGTGATTATTATTATTTTTTTTTTTTGCCGGGGCTGGGTTTGAACCCACCACCTCCGGCATATGGGACCAGCACCCTACCCCTTGAGCCACAGGCGCCGCCCCAAGGGTGATTATTAATAGCAAGCTAATAAGGGGACCTGCAAGGGGCATGAGTAAGGAGTACATGGAGGATTTCCACCACTCGTTTGCCTCAGAAGAAAATTTTTGTTTTTGTAAATCTAAGCTAAACTTATGAAGTTTGTCAATCTGTGTTTTCATCAGTTGAATTTTCGGTTAAATAGAAGCACCAAGCGAAGGGCTTGGTAACCGCTGAAACAGGTTGGCCCAGTGCCGGGAGGCAGAAGATCAGGAGATAAGGCAGCATCATGGATGGAAATCCGTGGTTCTGGAAGGGAAAGGAGAAAGATAATCTCAGGGAGGTTTTTCTCCCTGGATTTTAGAATTGTTATCAATTTGTTTTACTAATCTTTCAGGCAGCCATCTGGCTGCATTTTCTTTGGTATCAAGTAGGCATACAGATCCTCGGCCCCAGATAAGAACTGGGTCTGGGCCATTCCATTTTGAGGTGAGTGGATCCTTCGATAGGACTGTGGCATAATTGTTATTTGTTTCTGGGTGCCAAAGGCGGTCAGCGGCAGACTTGCCCTGGGCATCCGTATTTAAAAAATTAAGGACAAATAGGGCATGATGAAGAATGTTTCTTGGGGATCCTTTCGTGGGGTATAATTCTCCCTTTTTTAATTTGTGAAAGGTATTTTTAAAGGTTTGATGAGCACGTTCAACAATGCCTTGTCCCTGAGGATTATAAGGTGTGCCAGTAATATGTTTAATGTGCATTTGGTGGCAAAACTCCTGAAAGTTTTTTCCGGTGTATCCGGGGCCATTGTCAGTTTTGATGATTTTAGGTCTGCCCATGACTGAGAGACAATTAAGGACATGGGCAATAACGTTTTTGGAGGCTTCTCCAGTATGGAGGTAGCAAATATAAATCCACTGAAGGTGTCTATAGTTACGTGCAAGTACTTGAGATTGCCAAATTCAGGGATGTGTGTAATATCCATTTGCCATATATCATTAGGAATCAGACCTCTGGGATTAACACCTATATGAGGGGAGGGTAGTAGGGTGACACAGGCTGGGCATTGTTTAACAATTTGTCGTGCTTGTTCCCGAGTAATTTTAAAAGCTAGCCGTAGGGTTTGGGCATTTAAATGATGTAGGGCATGGCATCGCTGGGCTTCTGCAATAGGGTTTACAGAAATAGGGAAGGTGAGGCATGCGGCCGCATCAGCACAAGCATTTCCTTTGGCGAGAGGACCGGGCAGATGAGAATGGGCGCGAAGGTGTTCAAGATAAAAGGGGTAATTTCTGGAGTTGATTAATTTTTGGAGGTGGATAAAAAGGGGGGTGGCATTGGTGGAGGGTTTAATATAGGGAATTGTCTCAAGGAGAGGAACTGCATGAGCAATGTAAGCGCTATCAGTATATAGATTAAAAGGATGATTAGTTAAGGTTAAGAAGACTTGAATTACTGCATAAAGTTCTACAAGTTGTGCTGATTTAAAAGGAGATTGGACAGTGGTGGTTTGTCCGTCTATGGTGTAGGCAGCAAGACCATTAGAGGAGCCATCGGTAAACACAAGGCATGCCTCAGGAAGTGGTTGAGGGGAAGTTATTCTTGGAAAAATAAAAGGGTGAATTTTGCTGAATTGGAGTAATTTGTCGGCAGGGTAATGATTGTCAGTCACACCGGAAAAAGATAAACAGGCAATTGGCCACTCATCTGTGGTTTGTAAGAGCCAGTTTAGCTGGTCTTTTGTATAGGGTAATATTAACCCGTCAGGATCCTTGCCAAAGAACTGACGATTTTGTTCGCGTCCTAAACCGATGAGGTTGGCAACTAAGGTAGAATAAGGGAAGAGAATCTTGGAAGGGGAAGCAGGAAGGTGGGTCCATAAGAGAGGACCATGTTGCCAAAATACTCCAGTAGGGGTATGAGGTGTGGCACAGATAATGAATGAGAAGGGTTTGTCATAAGAGATAAAAGTGACTCCTTGGTTCTGAATGGCCACCTCGACAGTTTTTAGGGCTGTTATCGCTGCAGGAGTTAAGGAGCGGGGGGAGGAGGGGTTAGGATCACCTTTAAGAATGTTGAAGAGGGGCTTGAGGTCTCCAGTGGTAAGTTTGAGATAAGGTCTAATCCAATTAATATCGCCTAAAAGTTTTTGAAAATCATTTAAGGTTTTTAAATGGCTGGTTCTTAATTGGAGTTTTTGTGTGGTGATTTTCTGATGGTGGAGCTCAAATCCTAAATAAAAATAGGGGTCTTTTAATTGAATTTTATCTGGGGCAATTTGGAGGCCTCGGTCTATTAATCTCTGTGAGAGTTGCTGACTACATAGGAGTACTTGGGAAGCATCTGCTCCTGCTAAAAGAATGTCATCCATGTAGTGAATTATATAGATAGTAGGCCATAATGTTCGAAAAGGGTCAATAATTTGGACTATAAACTTTTGGCACAGTGTTGGGCTGTTAGCCATGCCTTGAGGTAGAACTTTCCAATGGAAGCGAGGCATGGGTCCTTTGAAATTAGTTACTGGTAAGCTAAATGCAAAGCGTGCCTTGTCTTCGGGATGTAAGGGAATGGTAAAGAAGCAATCTTTGAGGTCAATTATAATCTATAAAATCCAGCAGGGATAGCCACAGGAGTAGGCAGACCTGGTTGTAAAGCTCCCATGGAAAGCATTGTTTTATTTATTTCTCTTAAATCTTGCAGTAGTCTCCATTTGCTGGATTTCTTTTTTATGACAAAAATAGGAGTATTCCAAGGGGAAGTAGTAGGTTCAATATGGCCAGCAGCAAGCTGTTCCTGTACTAACGTTGCTGCTGCAGTTAATTTTTCTGTAGTTAACGGCCATTGATCAACCCACACCGGTTCATTGGATTTCCAAGTAATCTTATCAGCATGGGGTACAGGAAGGTCAATAGCCGTCAGGGTAAATTTTCTATGCCTAGTCCAGTGCGGTTAAGATTTGAGGTTATTTGAATGGGCTCTTTTATTCCTTGGGAATATTTCCCTAATCCCTGACCAGCGCGAAACCCTTGTTTTAACATTTGGTGGGTGATGGTTTCGTTCGGACTGCACATAATTAGTCTTAGTTGGGCAAGGATGTCTCTGCCCCAGAGATTGACTGGGAGGCCAGGCACAACATAAGGTTGGACAGTACCAGTGTTGCCTTCCTCGTCTGTCCATTTGAGGATTTCAGCACTCTGTTGGGGGTTGGAGGTTTGGCCAATACCCTGGAGATGGGTTAGGGAAGTAGTGAGGGGCCAGGAAGGGGGCCAGTATTTACTGGCGATTACTGTGGCGTCTGCCCCAGTGTCAAGTAATCCTTCAAAAGTTTTGCTGTTTAATTGTAGCTTAAGGAGGGGGTTTTCTTGTGTGATTTGTCTGACCCAATAAGCGTCAGAGGAACCGAGGTTATGAGTACCCTGGGTTTTTAGAGAATAAGGATGGTTGGAGGGTAAGAGGGGAAGTAATTTTAGCTGAGCTATTCTTTGGCCTGGGTGAATGGTTATAGGGCCGAGGGAGGCAGAAGCAAGTATTTTAATTTCTCTGGCGTAATCGTTATCAATGATGCCGGGGGGTGTTCGTCCCCATTAGAGGGGGGTTTTGGTTCTGATTCGGGAGGGGGATTCCCTTTTATCTTAGTTACAGGAAAGGCGTGCAGCACCTTTAAAGGTTTTTGTTTTGAGCTATGTTTATGAAACGTTGGGGTGGGGGGGGATTTTTAGCTCCAACTCTAAAGCACATAACTCTTGAATGAGTTTTAAATGTTCCTTCCTTGTTTGGAGTAAGTCCTTAAGGGAGGAGACCTCTTGACATAATTTGCGTTTGACATTTTCAATTGGAGTGTCTACGCCTAGAATCGGAGCACAAAATGGAGGGGCAGAAGCATAGGAAGGGGGATGATTTAGGATGGAAGGGAAGGGAGGCCAGTCAGAATTGTGATACTTAGTGGCCTCCTCTTCCCAGGTGGCTGTTTCTTCGGGGGAGAGGGAGTCGAGCTCAGGCATAGGAACAGAAACAGAAGGGCAGGCTGAGGGTGGTCTGGAGTGTTCTTTAAGCGCCTTTTCTCCTTCTTTAACAACTTCTTGGATATCAGGCCATTGGTTGTAAGTTTTTAAAATATCATAGATCAAGTTCCAGTAGGAAAATGCCTGAACGGGGATTTTTTCAGGGCCGAATGTTCTATAATAATCTTTTAGACAATCACCAATTCTAGTCCATCTCAGAACATCAATAGTGCCTTCTTGGGGGAACCAAGGACAGATATCACCAATAAAAACAAAAAATTTATAGAGATCTTTTTTTTTAATCCTAATTCCTCGTGTCTTGAGGGACTCCTTGAGTCCCTGAATAAACAAGTCATGTTTACTTAACGTTTGTCCCATAAACTCGTTGCTTTCTCTTACCTTGATGGATCAGACTCGCAGGTGGGCAATTCTGCGGCCATCTCAGTGCGGATCTTCACTCACGTCCTTCTCGTGGTGTGGCGATCACAGTGCGGATTTTCACTCACAACCTTGGTGTTGCGGCAATCCAATGATAAGGGTACCCTTACTGGCAGCAACGTTCGATGACACCCCCTTGCCCCACGTTTGGGCGCCAATTGCTCCGGCCCGCGGGGAATTCAACGGGGACCTGGGAAACAAAGGGGTCAGTCGAATGAGGGGACAAGAGACACGAAAGAATGAGAGCTGATCAAGAGTCTGATCAAGCTCCATCAAGTTTATTTTTCAGCTGGACTTATAAGCACACAAACGAGGAAGTAACTAAGGGCTATTCCTAACAGGGTGGGGAGGGGGCTAGTTTCTGGAAAATTACTAGAAGGACCCTAAGGTGGGGGGGTGCATTTTTGAGGAGATACGCAAGGGGAAAGTACCGTTGCTGTTTATGGTTGAATTCCTGAGAATAGTTTGCTCGTAAAATCAAGATAGCAAGGGGCATTTTTGTGATATGTTTTGGCTCCCGGCACATAGCCATCAAACAAAAGCCTCCTAAACCAATCTTTCTGACTAAGAATGGCCTGACATGACTTATGTGTTCATTCTCCAACCAATCACTGTGACTGGGAGGAGAGAAGGTGATTACCAACCTAGCTAAGTTATATCACAGGTACCTCCTCCAGGAGTTTACTCAGCTGCACCTCAAAGACAGGACCACTGCTGAATATGATGCCTTTGTAGAACTCAAAAAAAGGATGCCCCCTTTTCTTAGGGACACACAGCTCCCTTTTGACTCATAGGACCACAGTAGGCTGGGTCTTAGCCCTGACTTATCCCCTTATCTGTGTATACCCCTACAGTGCACCAACTGCACAGGCCTATTTCTGTGGCCCTGCTGATACATAGTGGGCTGAGAGGGGGGTAAGGTGCTTCTCCAGCTGGGAGTCTGAGTGCCATCTTTTGGGAAATCTGTCCTGAGGGCCTACTGGAAGACTGTAAAATCAGGAGTCTGAACTAAAGCTGGAGGAGCACCTGATGTGAGAAAAAGAAAATCCGAGCCTTGTTTCTTATATAAGTGAGATGTCCCCACTTATATAAGACTCCGGCCACTGCCTAAGGTGGTTTCTTATAGTGGGAAGGAGCAAAGGGCTTAGAGCTAAGCCATCCTAGACCTGTCTGACTCTGCCTCAAACTGGCTGCATGAAATTGAGCCTGCACTGTCCAAAGCTTTTGTTTTCTTTTCCTGGGATTTTTTGGATTACATTAGTTAAGAGATGTGAAGAGTTTGAAACGGGACTTAGCATGAGTGTTTAACAAATATTGTTCTCACATTTTAAATTATGATCTCAAGTACATATCTTTCTTCTAAACCACAGTTTATTTATATATAAAATGAGAGCCTCAAGCTAAACTCCAATGCTTACAGGGTCTCGATAGATGTGAATAAGTGAAGTGGTCTGGTATAGGGCAATTAGGACTGGGAAGCAAGCATGCAAATTAATTACTTTCAATTATATGTGAGCTAAACAATGCAGAGCTGTTGATCTTGCCCATGGGGGGAGGGCAGGTGACAACCCTGGAATGAACAATTCCTTTTCCTTCAACATTATCTTGTCCTATTTGTATTTGTATTATATAGTTCTTTAAGTAAGAGGGCAGTCTCTAAAGTCGCTAGGGCACTCCCTTTGCAGCATATATTCTAATGTGGGACAGATACAGAGAAGATTAGCATGGCTCCTATGCAAGAATGATAGGCAAGGAGAGAGAGCAAGATGGCGGCCGAGTAACAGCTTCCTTGCATCTGGGCACCGTGAGTCTGGGGAGATAGGACTCAAGGCATCTCTGGCAGGTGGGATCTGCCTATCATCACCCCTGTGAGGATACAGGGAGTCAGCGAGAGACTTTTGGACCCCAGGACTAAAACAGTGGAAAACCGGCAAGTGGTCGCATGTGTTCAATTGGTCTAAACCCACCTGCAACTGTAAGTTCAGTAGCAGCGAGACTGTAAACCAGAATTGGCACTCAGTTGAACTGCCTTGGGGAGAGCCTGAGCAGGAGTGCAGAGAACTTTGGCCGTTGTCTAGGGCCCCAGTCTGAGCCGCTGAGCCAGACGGAGCTAATAGTGTTTGGCTGGGCTGCAGGGAGCCATTGTGAGTGATCTGCCCTGGCAAGCTCCACCCTCAGGGTCGCAGAGCAAGAACCAGGTGGGAGCTGGTAACCTATCAGCTGAGTAGCCTAAGGGTTGGGTCTGAGCCGCTTTGCAGCCCTAACCCTCAGGGGCAGAGTGAGACCGGTTTTGGCACACTGGGTAAGTGGATAGCCACTTCAGCACTTTCCTGGGAAATCTTCTGCTCAGCAAGTTTACAAGCTCAAAGTGCCTTTTAAGAGCGCTGAAGAGAGATTTAGGGTGTCCACCTGCTGGGGTTTGAGAAATCAGCAGCCTCCAGTCGTATCAGAACTGTGATTAACATCTCATACCCCAGAAGACCACGTGTTGTCCAGACAATATTCAACAATATATACATACTGCTTTGTTTTTGGTTGTGTGTTTTGCTTTGTTTTTTTTTTTTTTTTTTTTTTTTGTTTGGTTGTTTTTTTGTTTATTTTGATGTTGTTGATGTTGTTTTGTTTTTTAATTTCAACCTTTTCCATACAGATCTTTTTTCTTTCCCAATTTTTCTAGTTTAATTATAATTTCCCATTGCTGCCTTTTTAAATAACTAGAACTTCATTTTTGCTACTGTTTCTACCATTATTATTTGGTTTTTCACCCAATTTTATCCCATAAAGTTTTCTGTTTGCTTGCTTTTGTTTGATTCATTGCATTTTTGTCTTTCCTCTCTATTTGGTGGAGGTGGGGTACTGTGTCTGATCAGGTTAGCAAAGAGCTGCTGACCTCAAGGGAACCACCCAACTGGGCACCAACAGAAGGTGGTTTTTTTTTTTAAGGTTGTGTCAAAGTACCCTACTGTACACCTATATTGCTCTGTCTCCCTATTTCTGTGCCTCTCTTCTTTTTATCAATATTCTTTTTACCCATCCCCTCTCCTTTTTCTATTTTTTTTTTCTTTACACTTGGTCCTCCTTTCTTTCATCCCTTTCTTGCTCTTCAACCTTCTCACCCTTCTGGTCCTATACCAAAAGGACTCATCTAACCCTTAGTCCACAGGCACAAGAACTTAAAGAGCAAGAGGAAGTGAAAGGAAAATTAGGGCAAGGAAACAGATAAAAGAAATCACTCATGAGAGGCGGAGCAAGATGGCGGCCGAGTAACAGCTTCCTTGCATCTGGGCAACGTGAATCTGGGGAGATAGGACTCCAGGCATCTCTGGCTGGTGGGATCTGCCTATCATCACTCCTATGAGGATACAGGGAGTCAGTGAGAGACTTCTGGACCCCAAGAGGAGGACTAAAACAGTGGAAAACCGGCAAGTGGTCGCGTGCGTTCAATCCGTCTAAACCCGCCCACAACTGTAACTTCAGTAGCAGCAAGACTGCAAACCAGAAAGCCTTACCTGTGAACTGTTTTGGTGTCCTTGAACTTGGCACTGAGTTGAACTGCCTTGGGGAGGGCCTGAGCAGGAGTGCGGAGAACTTTGGCCATTGTCTAGGGCCCCAGTCTGAGCCGCTGAGCCAGACGGAGCTAATAGTGTTTGGTGGTGGGTCACACGGAACCATTGTCAGTGATCTGCCCCGGCAAGCTCCGCCCTCAGGGTCGCAGAGCTAGAAATGGGTGGGAGCTGGTAACCCAGGAACCGAGTAGCCTAAGGGTGGGGTCTGAGCCGCCTTGCAGCCCTAACTCTCAGGGGCAGAGTGAGACCGGTTTTGGCACACTGGGTAAGTGGATAGCCACTTCAGCAGTGATTCCAGTGAGAAAGCTGGGAAAGCTTCTGCTCAGCAAGTTTACAAGTTCAAAGTGCCTTTTAAGTGGGCTGAAGAGAGATTTAGGGTGTCCACCTGCTGAGGTTTGAGAAATCAGCAGCCTCCAGTCGTATCAGAACTGTGATTAACATCTCATACCCCAGAAGACCACGTGTTGCCCAGACAATATTCAATAACATATACAAACTGCTTTGTTTTTGGTTGTGTATTTTTTTTTGTTTGGTTGGTTTTTTTTTTGTTTATTTTGACATTGTTGATGTTCTTTTGTTTTTTAATTTCAATCTTTTCCATACAGATCCCTTTTTCTTTCTCACTTTTTCTAGTTTAATTATAATTTCCCATTGCTGCCTTTTTTGATAACTAGAACTTCATTTTTGCTAGTGTTTCTACCGCTATCATTTGGTTTTTCACCCAATTTTTTCCCCGTAAAGTTTTCTGTTTGCTTGTTTTGGTTTGCTTTATAGCATTTTTGTCTTTCCTCTCTACTTGGTGGAGGTGGGGTACTGTGTCTGATCAGATTAGCAAAGAGCTGCTGACCTCAAGGGAACCACCAAACTGGGCACTCCCAGAAGGTGGGGTTTTTTTAAGGTTGTGTCAAAGTACCCTACTGTACACCTATATTGCCCTGTCTCCCTCTTTCTGTGCCTCTCTTCTTTTTGTCAATATTCCTTATACCCAACCCCTCTCCTTTCTCTATCTTTCTTTTTTTTTCTTATCACTCGGTCCTCCTTTCTTTCACCCCTTTTTTGCTCTTCAACCTTCTCACCCTTCTGGTCCTGTAACCCTTAGTCCACAGGCACAAGAACTTAAAGAGCAAGAAGAAGTGAAAGGAAAATTAGGGCAAGGAAACAGATAAAAGAAATCACTCATGAGGAAGAATCAGCAGAAAACTCCAGGCAACACGAAGAACCAGTCTAGAACAACCCCACCAAGGGACCATGAGGTAGCTACTGCAGATGATTCCACCTGTAAAGAAATGTTAGGAATGACAGAAAGGGAATTTAGAATACACATGATGAAAACAATGAAAGATATCATGGAAACAATGAAGGAAATTGCTAATAAAGTGGAAAATAACCAAAAAGAAATCAAAAAAACAGAACCAAATAAGAGATGAACGATATGAAGAATATAAAAAGGATATAGCAGAGCTGAAGGAACTGAAACAGTCAATTAGGGAACTTAAAGATGCAATGGAAAGTATCAGCAACAGGTTAGACCATGCAGAAGAAAGAATTTCAGAGGTAGAAGACAAAGTTCTTGAGATAACTCAGACAGTAAAAGAGGCAGAAAAGAAGAGAGAGAAAGCAGACAGTTCACTGTCAGAATTATGGGACTTTATAAAGCATTCCAACATAAGAGTTATAGGAATTCCAGAAGGGGAAGAAGAATGCCCCAGAAGAAGGGAAGCCATACTAGAGAATATTATAAAAGAAAATTTCCCAAACATCACCAAAGATTCTGACACACTGCTTTCAGAGGGATATCGGACCCCAGGTCGCCTCAACTCTAACCGAGCTTCTCCAAGACACATTGTGATGAACCTGTCCAAAGTCAAGACAAAAGAAAAGATTCTGCAAGCTGCCAGGAGTAAGCGCCAATTGACCTACAGGGGCAAATCCATCAGAGTGACCGCAGACTTCTCTAATGAAACTTTCCAAGCAAGAAGACAATGGTCATCTACCTTTAATCTACTTAAACAGAACAATTTCCAGCCAGAATTCTGTGCCCTGCTAAGCTAAGCTTCAAAATTGACGGAGAAATCAAATCATTTACGGATATACAAACATTGAGGAAATTCGCCACAACAAGACCAGCTCTACAGGAAATACTCCAACCTGTTCTGCACACTGACCACCACAATGGATCAGCAGCAAAGTAAGAAGAACTCAGAAATCAAAGGACAGAACCTAACCTCCACAGTGATGCAAAAAATAAAACTAAGCAATGGACTCTCACAAAATAAGACGAATAGAATACTACCACACTTATCAATTATCTCAATAAATGTTAATGGCTTGAATTCCCAACTGAAGAGACATAGATTGGTTGACTGGATTAAAAAACACAAGCCATCCATTTGCTGTCTGCAAGAAACACACCTGGCTTCAAAAGACAAATTAAAGCTCTGAGTCAAGGGTTGGAAGACAATTTTTCTGGCAAATGGCATTCACAAGAAAAGAGAAGTTGCAATCTTATTTTCAGATACATGTGGATTTAAAGCAACTAAAGTCAAAAAAGACAAAGATGGTCACTTTATATTGGTCAAGGGAGAACTACAACAAGAAGACATTTCAATTCTAAATATTTATGCACCCAATTTAAATGCTCCCAGATTCTTGAAACAGACCTTACTCAGTCTGAGCAATATGATATCTGATAATACCATAATCACAGGGGACTTTAACACTCCTATTACAGAGCTGGACAGATCCTCTAAACAGAAATTAAACAAAGATATAAGAGATTTAAATGAGACCCTAGAACAACTATGCTTGATAGACGCATATAGAACACTCCACCCCAAAGATAAAAAACATACATTCTTCTCATCACCCGATGGAACATTCTCCAAAATTGATCATATCCTGGGACACAAAACAAATATCAACAGAATCAAAAGAATTGAAATTTACCTTGTATCTTTTCAGACCATAAGGCACTAAAGGTGGAACTCAACTCTAACAAAAATGCTCAACCCCACCCAAAGGCATGGAAATTAAACAATCTTCTGTTGAATAACAGATGAGTGCAGGAAGAAATAAAACAGGAAATCATTAACTTCCTTGAGCATAACAACAATGAAGACACAAGCTACCAAAACCTGTGGGATACTGCAAAAGCAGTTTTGAGAGGAAAATTCATCACTTTAGATGCCTACATTCGAAAAACAGAAAGAGAGCACATCAACAATCTCACAAGAGATCTTATGGAATTGGAAAAAGAAGAACAATCTAAGCCTAAACTCAGTAGAAGAAAAGAGATATCCAAAATCAAATCAGAGATCAATGAAATTGAAAACAAAAGAATCATTCAGAAAATTAATGAAACAAGGAGTTGGTTTTTTGAAAAAATAAATAAAATAAATAAACCATTGGCCAGACTAACGAGAAATAGAAAAGTAAAATCTCTAGTAATGTCAATCAGAAACGATAAAGGGGAAATAACAACTGATCCCACAGAGATACAATAGATCATCTCTGAATACTACCAGAAACTCTATGCCCAGAAATTTGACAATTTGAAGGAAATAGATCAATATTTGGAATCACACCCTCTCCCTAGACTTAGCCAGGAAGAAATAGACCTCCTGAACAGACCAATTTCAAGCACTGAGATCAAAGAAACAATAAAAAAGCTTCCAACCAAAAAATGCCCTTGTCCAGATGGCTTCACTCCAGAATTCTATCAAACCTTCAAGGAAGAGCTTATTCCTGTACTGCAGAAATTATTCCAAAAAACTGAGGAAGAAGGAATCTTCCCCAACACATTCTATGAAGCAAACATCACCCTGATACCAAAACCAGGAAAAGACCCAACCAAAAAGGAGAATTTCAGACCAATCTCACTCATGAATATAGATGGAAAAATTCTTTTTTTTTTTTTTTTTTTTTTTTGTAGAGACAGAGTCTCACTCTATGGCCCTCGGTAGTGTGCCGTGGCCTCACACAGCTCACAGCAACCTCCAACTCCTGGGCTTAAGCGATTCTCTTGCCTCAGCCTCCCGAGCAGCTGGGACTACAGGCGCCCACCACAACACCCGGCTATTTTTTGGTTGCAGTTTGGCCGGGGCCGGGCCTGAACCCGCCACCCTCGGTATATGGGGCTGGCGCCTTACCGACTGAGCCACAGGCGCCACCCGATGGAAAAATTCTTAACAAAATCCTAGCCAATAGATTACAGCTTATCATTAAAAAAGTCATTCATCATGATCAAGTAGGCTTCATCCCAGGGATGCAAGGCTGGTTTAACATACGCAAGTCCATAAACGTTATCCACCATATTAACAGAGGCAAAAATAAAGATCACATGATCCTCTCAATAGATGCAGAGAAAGCATTTGATAAAATCCAGCATCCTTTCTAATTAGAACACTGAAGAGTATAGGCATAGGTGGCAAATTTCTAAAACTGATTGAAGCTATCTATGACAAACCCACAGCCAATATTTTACTGAATGGAGTAAAACTGAAAGCTTTTCCTCGTAGAACTGGAACCAGACAAGGTTGTCCTCTGTCACCTTTACTATTCAACATAGTGCTGGAAGTTCTAGCAATACAATTAGGCAAGACAAGGAAATAAAGGGAATCCAAATGGGAGCAGAGGAGGGCAAACTCTCCCTCTTTGCTGACGACATGATCTTATACTTAGAGAACCCCAAAGACTCAACCACAAGACTCCTAGAAGTCATCAAAAAATACAGTAATGTTTCAGGATATAAAATCAATGTCCACAAGTCAGTAGCCTTTGTATACACGAATAACAGTCAAGATGAGAAGCTAATTAAGGACACAACTCCCTTCACCATAGTTTCAAAGAAAATGAAATACCTAGTAATATACCTAATGAAGGAGGTGAAGGACCTCTATAAAGAAAACTATGAAATCCTCAGAAAGGAAATAGCAGAGGATATTAACAAATGGAAGAACATACCATGCTCATGGATGGGAAGAATCAACATTGTTAAAATGTCTATACTTCCCAAAACAATCTACCTATTCAATGCCATTCCTATCAAAGTACTTACATCGTACTTTCAAGATTTGGAAAAAATGATTCTGCGTTTTGCATGGAACCAGAAAAAACCCTGTATAGCTAAGGCAGTTCTTAGTAATAAAAATAAAGCTGGGGGCATCAGCATACCAGATTTTAGTCTGTACTACAAAGCCATAGTGCTCAAGACAGCATGGTACTGGCACAAAAACAGAGACATAGACACTTGCAATCGAATTGAAAAGCAAGAAATGAAACTAACATCTTACAACCATCTAATCTTCGATAAACCAAACAAGAACTTACCTTGGGGGAAAGACTCCCTATTCAATAAATGGTGTTGGGAGAACTGGATGTCTACATGTAAAAGACTGAAACTGGACCCACACCTTTCCCCACTCACAAAAATTGATTCAAGATGGATAAAGGACTTAAATATAAGGCATGAAACAATAAAAATCCTCAAAGAAAGCATAGGAAAAACACTGGAAGATATTGGCCTGGGGGAAGACTTCATGAAGAAGACTGCCATGGCAATTGCAACAACAACAAAAATAAACAAATGGGACTTCATTAAACTGAAAAGCTTCTGTACAGCTAAGGAGACAATAACCAAAGCAAAGAGACAACCTACACAATGGGAAAGGATATTTGCATATTTTCAATCAGACAAAAGCTTGATAACTAGGATCTATAGAGAACTCAAATTAATCCACATGAAAAAAGCCAACAATCCCATATATCAATGGGCAAGAGACATGAATAGAACTTTCTCTAAAGATGACAGACGAATGGCTAACAAACACATGAAAAAATGTTCATCATCTCTCTATATTAGAGAAATGCAAATCAAAACAACCCTGAGATATCATCTAACCCCAGTGAGAATGGCACACATCACAAAATCTCAAAACTGTAGATGCTGGCTTGGATGCAGAGAGAAGGGAACACTTTTACACTGCTGGTGAGACTGCAAACTAGTACAACCTTTCTGGAAGGAAGTATGAAGAAACCTCAAAGCACTCAACCTAGACCTCCCGTTTGATCCTGCAATCCCATTACTGGGCATCTACCCAGAAGGAAAAAAATCCTTTTATCATAAGGATACTTGTACTAGACTGTTTATTGCAGCTCAATTTACAATCGCCAAAATGTGGAAACAGCCTAAATGCCCACCAACCCAGGAATGGATTAACAAGCTGTAGTGTATGTATACCATGAAATACTATTTAGCTATTAAAAAAAATGGAGACTTTACATCCTTCGTATTAACCTGGATGGAAGTGGAAGACATTATTCTTAGTAAAGCATCACAAGAATGGAGAAGCATGAATCCTATGTACTCAATTTTGATATCAGGACAATTAAGGATAATTAAGGTTATGGGGGGGGAGGAAAAGCAGAAAGAGGGACGGAGGGAGGGGGGTGGGGCCTTGGTGTGTGTCTCACTTTATGGGGGCAAGACATGATTGCAAGAGGGACTTTACCTAACAATTGCAATCAGTGTAACCTGGCTTATTGTACCCTCAATGAATCCCCAACAATAAAAAAAAAAGAATGATAGGCAAATTTGTGAAGTATTCCTTTTTTTTTTTTTTTTTTTTTGCAGTTTTGGCCAGGGCTGGGTTTGAGTCCGCCACCTCTGGCATATGGGGCCAGCGCCCTACCCTTTGAGCCACAGGCACTGCCTGAAGCATTCCATTTTTAAAAATAAAGTCACTGAGAACTTTTGCAAAAGTAATAGTGAGCATAAAGTAAAAGAATATGCACAATAATGATGGACTGGATGTGTGCACTACCTGAGAACAGTCATCCCAGGCTATGTTGCAACGGACGGATAGGCAAAGTAAACAAGTTATCAAAGTGGAAATCTATCACCAACCTCAAGGCCCTGCCCTGCAGCCTGAAGGCCCTGAGAAGATAGCTGGAGAGGAAGTTTTAAGGACAAAAGGAATCTGCAAGTGGAAGCTTGGATTTGAGAGTATTACCTTGAATTTCAAACATTCTAAGGCTCCAGAATACAGTATGATGTCATAGTAAATACTTAGTAGTAAGTAACAGAGTGATTAATCATGTCTAATGTAATACTATTATTGCTTCAAAAAATTCTAAGGCTAGAATTAAGACAATAAATAAGTCTAGAATCTGATAATCCAGAAGAATGTGTTATAGATAATGCATGGATTCTCATTAAAACATTATTTTTTTCTACATTACTAACTGAAATATAATTTTTACAATATCTGTGAATAGATATTGCAGAAGTAATAGGGAGATTGGCATAGAGAAAAAAAGCAGGTGAACATCCCAGTAGAAATTGCTCAAAGAAACAAGGGCATAAATTAGAAAAATAACTCTTTAAATAAATTACAGATAATGTGATAAGCATTCCATGCCCCACTCCCAACAAGAGCTTAAAGAACCAAAAATAAGGGGATCTGGCAGAATTCTAGAAGGCAAGAGGAAGAAAGAAATTAGCATTAAATTGAGAGCTGGAGTAGAAATAATAAAAGGGAAAAAAAAACATTACTAAGAAAATCAGGTGGCACAGTCAGTTGTTCTAAGGAAATCACTCAAAGAAAAGGGAAATACCAACTGCTGTATTTATGTGCTGAGCGAGAAGGTGATAGACACCCAAGACATAAAAGAACAAATGTGTGACTTTTGTTCTTGAAGAAAAGAATAGAACACATAGAACAGAAAAAAAAATCAAAGGTAAAATATTTTTAAAATTCCCCTTAACTAAAGATCAAAATCAAAAGGCAACATATGCTCCTGAAAAAGTTGATTCAAAATGATAAGCACCAAGATATATCCTGTCTTCGTTTCTGAACTCTGCAGATAAAGAATCCAATGGGTACACAGGTAAAAGTAAAGTCAAATATATGGGATTAAATATCACACCAGTCTCACACTTCTTGTCAGAAATACTCAGTGTCAAAAGATATTAAAGTAATATTTACAAACTTCTGAAGAAAAGAAGTATGATCTATTATGTTATACTTAATTGAGCATAAAGGCACTTAATATTCAAGCATGAAAAAATTTTGGAAACCCAGCCCCCATGAACTTATCCCAAAACAAACTATTTGATGATGAAATCCAAATAATCAAAAGAGGAAATGAAATAAAGATCTCAAAAATGGAGAAAATGTGATTAAAAATAATAATAGCAATATATTAATTAATTAAAATTAAGATTAAAATTATTGGTAGGGTGCCAGCCCCATATACCGAGGGTGGCGGGTTCAAACTGGGCTCTTCCAAAACTGCAACAAAATAATAGCTGGGTGTTGTGGCGGGTGCCTGTAGTCCCAGCTCCTTGGGTGGCTGAGGCAAGAGAATCGCCTAAGCCCAGGAGTTGGAGGTGAGCTGTGAGCTGTGATGCCAGAGCACTCTACCGAGGGCGACAAAGTGAGACTCTGTCTCTGAAAAAAAAAAAAAAAGAAAGTAAGATTAAAACTATTGGTGACTATTGAATCTAATTAATTATAAAGCTAAGGCTAAATAACGGTAAGAATTATGTTAATGTGGAATGGAATGCAAATGTTTTAAACCTTAATAATTCAAGAAATAGTATTAATATTAACAATGCAAAGGGAGAGGAGATACAGTAAGTTATCAATGTATGAAATTCCTTATTCATTAGTAAAGAGGTAATAGATATTCTATAAAGTTGAAATACATATTGCTTATAATAATAAAAATGGTTGGGGCTCTTAATTTTTTTAAATGCTTATTCAGATATTAATATTTTCTGTCACAAAGAACATTTATCTGAAAACAGACATTTATTTTGTTTCACTATAGGTATGTATTTTCTACAAAAACTGAACTTGATGCTTTTCTTTTAAAATGTTGTACCTGCTATAATGCCACACCTATCTCTCCTTCCATCTGCATATATGTAGAGAGGTATTCAAAACCATGGTTCAAATCTACAAAGAACTCAAACAAATGGGAAGAAAATAACAAATAACCCCATCAAAAAGTGAGTAAAAGACGTGAATAGAATTTTTTGAAAAGAAGACAAATGGCCAACATTTTTTAAAAAGCTCAGGTTTGCTAATCATCAGAGAAATGCAAATTTAAACCATAATGAGACATTAACTTAAACCCTATCATAATGACCATTATTAAAAAGTCAAAAAGAGGAAAAAAGAAAGAGAAGAGATGCTGGTGTGGATGCAGAGAAAAAGGAATGCTTATATACTCTTGGTGAGACTATAACCTCTATAGAAAGACAGTATGGAAATTCCTCAGAATTCCTCAGACCACGAAAAGTAGACCTACCATTCAATCCAGCAATCCTGTTACTAAAATCTACCCCGGAAAATGAAGCTATGTTATCAAAAAGACACCTGCACTTGAATGTTCAGTACAGCACAATTTATAATTACAAAGATATGGAATCAACCAAGTATCCATCAATTCATGAAGGGATAAAGAAAATGTGGTTTGTGTATACCATGGAGTAGTATTAAGTCAAAAAAGGAATAAAATAATGTCATTCACAAGTTGGATGGAACTGGAGACAATTATCCTCATGAAGTATCTCGGGAATGGAAAACAAACACCACATGTTCTCACTAATAAGTGGGAGTTAAACAATGGGTGCACATGAGCACAAAAAGATGTGAAGGACGATTGAGACTGAGAAGGGGGAGGATAGAAAGGGGTGAGGGACAGACACATACCCATCAGGTGCAATGAACACTGTGCCCATGGCAGGTGCACTGAAAGCTCTGACTTGGTCATTATACCTTGTGTCCATGTAATTAAAGCATTCATAGTGTCTTCATATTTTAAATAGATAAAATTTATTTTTTCCCAGCAGCAGCAAAAACAAACAAACCTACATTCAATATCTCAATAAAAGCCATATGTGATTCAATGTCTCGATAAAAGCCATATGTGGCAAACCCACAGCCGATACTGAATGGGGAAAAGTTGAAAGCATTCCCCCTAAGAACTGAAGCAAGACAAGGATGCCCTTTTTCACCACTTCTATCCAACATAGTGCTGGAACTCCTGGCCAGAGCAATCAGGCAAGAGAAAGAAATAAAGGGCATCCAAATCGGAAAAGAAGTAAAACTATACCAGCTTGCTGATGACATGATCGTATGTCTAGAAAAACCCTATAGACTTTTCCAAAAGATTCCTAGAGTTGATAAATAAATTTGGTAATATCTCAATTTACAAAATTAATATACACAAATCAGTAGCATTCTATATATTAATAACAAGCTGAGAAATCAAAAACTCAATGCCATTTACAACAGCTACAAAAAATAGATACCTAGAAACGTTATTTTTAAACAAGGAGGTGAAAAACGTTATTTTTAAACACTGTCTCAAGAAAATGACAAAACACTGATGAAAAAAATCATAGATGATACAAACAAATGGAAAAATGTTCCATGTCAAGGATTGGAAGAATCAGTATTGCTAAAATGTCAATACTGACTAAAGTGAATTAAAGATTCAGTGTATTTCTCATCAAAATACATAATTTTTCATAGAATTAGTAAAAATAATTCTAAATTTCATATGGAATCAAAAAAGATCTTGAATAGCCAAAACAATCCTAAGCAAAAATAACAAATCTGGAGGCATCACAATTACCTACCTTCAAATTAGACTACAAGGCTATAGTAACCAACTTAGTACTGGTATAAGAATAGAATGTAGATCAATGGAACAGAATAGAGAACCCAAAAATAAAACCATATAGCTACAACCAACAGATTTTCAACAATGCAGACAAAAGCATACACTGGGGAAAGACTGCCCTGTTCAGTAAATGGTGCCAGGAAAACTGGATAATCACATCTAAAAGAATCAGACTGGATTCTTATTTCTTACCACATACAAAAATTAAATTGAGATGGATTAAAGACTTAAATGTAAGCTTCTGAACCATATAAATTCTAGAAGAAAACCTAGGAAAAACTCTTTTGGACATTGGCCTAGGCAATTTACAACTAGATCCCAAAAGCAAATACAACAAAAATAAATAAATGGAACTTAAACTAAAAAGCTTCTGTACAGCAAAAGAAAAATCAATAGAGTAAATAGACTACCTATAGAATATAAGAAAATATTCATAAACTGTACATCTACCAGAGGACTGATATTCAGAATCTACAAGGAGCTCAAACAGATCATCAAGACAAAAACAAATAATCCCATTAAAAAGTGGGAAAAGGACATAAACAGGCATTATTCAAAAGAAGATATATAAATGTCCAACAAACATGAAAAAATGTTCAACAGCACTAATCACATCAATGAGTGGATAAAGAAAATATGGTATAGATACATACTGAGGAGTACTATTCAGTTAGAAAAAAGAATGAAATAATGTCTTTCTCTGCAACTTGGATGGAACTGTAGGCCATTATCCCAAGTGATAAGCAGAAAACCAAACACCACATATCTCCATTTGCAAGTGGGAGCTGAGCAATGGGTATGCATGGTCAGAGTGGTGTAATGGACACTGGGGAGGGGAGAGAGTAAGAAAGGGGCGAGGGATTGTAAATTATCTATGGACACTATCAGGAGGGGAGAGAGTAAGAAAGGGGCGAGGGATTGTAAATTATCTATGGACACTATCAGGAGGGGAGAGAGTAAGAAAGGGGCGAGGGATTGTAAATTATCTATGGACACTATCAGGAGGGGAGAGAGTAAGAAAGGGGCGAGGGATTGTAAATTATCTATGGACACTATCAGGAGGGGAGAGAGTAAGAAAGGGGCGAGGGATTGTAAATTATCTATGGACACTATCAGGAGGGGAGAGAGTAAGAAAGGGGCGAGGGATTGTAAATTATCTATGGACACTATCAGGAGGGGAGAGAGTAAGAAAGGGGCGAGGGATTGTAAATTATCTATGGACACTATCAGGAGGGGAGAGAGTAAGAAAGGGGCGAGGGATTGTAAATTATCTATGGGCTGCAATGTACGCTATTCAAGTGATGGGCTTTAGAAACAAGATATGCATGTTATAAAATATTAAATATGAAATATAAAAGCCATGATTTCACCACTATACAATTCATCCACTTAACAAAAAACTATTTATAACCTCTAAATCTATTGAAATAAAAACATCGGTTTATATACATAAAAAAATACAGTGGAACTATGTTCACCATTGTTACAATATTTATTTTTACAGTGGTGAGACATGGAATTTTTCAAAAATTTACTTTATTTTTAGAATTAATATTTTATAACATGCATACCTTCTCTTTCTAAAAACAATGAAGCTGTTATTCTTCAATAAAAAATAATTTTCAAACTTGACTAATGTTCATATTTTATATAGGGAAAAATTCTTGTGGATCCCAAATGTATAAGAAAAGTGCCTTCTTATATTAAATATATACAAACATTAAACTGGGTATGTATCTTTATGCCTATAGCACTTAAGAAAGCAAAAAAATGACAAATTAAATAGAAATAAAGCTATCTATTTGGTAAACTTCAAACTCACCAAGACTTAATTTAATGGAGAATGTTGGGTTGCTGCAACTAAACTTGGCCTACAAAAGCATTTTGGAATGTTTTGCTACTGATAAGGTTCTCTTAGAGTACAGCAGTCATCTTTTGGCTCAACTCACTTTACATTTCATCATCCAAATCACTTCAAGTCCTTCATTCTTAGAGCGTGCTGCAGCAACCCTTGGCCTCTGCAAGCCCTGTTTCCAAGGAAGTCAGCCTGTGTTGTCTCCCATTAGCCTATAATCAAAGTAGTACCACTTAGTGACAATGAACTTGAACATAATGCAAAATACAGCATGAGAATCTTAAGGCATTACTTAGAAATTAATACAGCACAGTATTCAGAAAATTATCTTTTTTCCTCCACACATTATTAGCAAAGTAAAATTACACTTTTAAAAAAACAAAAGAGGAGAGAGGAAATTTTTGGTGGTAACGGATAAGTTTATAATGTTGATAGTGATGATAATTTCATTGGTGTATACTTTTCAAATAGATCAAGTTGTACACATTAAAATACTCTTGAAGTTTTTCTGAAGAACAAGACACCCCAAACTATTTGTCGAGAGCGCAGGGGTGCACAGGCTCTAGTTTGAGCAACACCTTTCTGTGTTTGTTTCTGCAAGGCAAGTCATTATATTCTCTTGTTCATATCTTCTGTCATGAATTTATATTGTCAAATACACTTGGGTTTCAATCCCAGACCTACCACTAATACCTGTGTGACTTTGAATAGTTCTCTCAATCTAATAGAAAAAATATATATGACTTCTTTTAAGGTCTTTGGATAAATTTAATGAAATTGTTTGTCAAGGCAGGTATTACAATAAATTAGGAGCCCAGTGACATGTATCCCTAGATCCCTGTAGCAAATCCACCAGTTTAAAGAAAGGACACATCCGAATGGGTGCTCTCTGCATACATGGTCATATCCCAGACAGCCACTGTCCTGGGATAGAAAGTTTTGAGACTTGATTAAAATTTCTTAGAATCACAGTAAGCAAAACTGTTGCCAGGGGAGAGATGGTCATCTGTACAAACAGCTTCAGGGCAGGGGAACACTCTGTGCTCTCAAAGATAAGAAGGTATATGTTGGCTCGGTGTCTGTAGCTCAGTGAGTAGGGCACCAGCCACATACACCAAGGCTGGCAGGTTCAAGCCCGGTCCAGGCCTGCTAAACAGCAATGACAACTGCAACCAAAAAATAGCCAGGCATTGTGGCAGGTGCCTGTAGTCCCAGCTACTCGGGAGGCTGAGGCAAGAGAATTGCTTGAGCCCAAGAGTTTGAGGTTGCTGTGAGCTGTGATGCCATGGCACTCTACTGAGGGTGACATGGTGAGACTCTGTCTCAAAAAAAAAAAGGCATATGTCAGCCCATCATGTGGCTAGCTCTGCCCAAACAGAGGCTGTGCTTCAGGGAACACCAGGCAGCACCAGGCAGGGACCTGAGGGAGTGCTGAGCGCAGAGGCCAAGCTGAGCCCAGACCTTGACCAGACATGCTCTTCTTGTGGCAGAGGATGGATGCACTAACTGAACGTGCCTGGCCACACTCCAACAATCTGAATAACAGTGAGACCAAGAGTGACAGCTGCATGAGCCCAGTGTGTGAGAGAGCAGCCCTGAGAAGGATCTGTGTTCCTGGGAGTGGTTTGCTCAGAGCCACTGCTGATTTTTGGAATAGCTGTGGACTGGAATGAGAGCAAGTCTAAAAAAATTCTACTTGAAGACTTTTTTTTAAAGATGGCAAACACAGTGGTTTGAAATATTCTTCATGTGAGAAGAGAAAGTTATTGCAGCTTTAAGAGGGTATTAATTTTTCTGACTTCCAGTGTGATAATAGAGAAGGAAAATAACTAGAGGGTGATTTTATAAAGATCCTAACTTTGCCTAACTTCTCAAAAGACTAACCCCGCTATGAGCACACGAGTGAACACAGTACTGCTATCCTTTGGTATACATTGGATATTGGTTTCAGGACCCCCAGCAGATACCAGCATCAGCAGATTCTGATGTCTCATCTACAAGATGGTATAGTATCCGCATATAACATACGCACATCCTCCCGTATACTTTAAATCTGACACCAGTACTGGTCTGTGGTTTGTTAGGAACCAGGCTGCACAGCAGGAGGTGAGCTCTGGGCAAATGAAGAAAGTTCATCTGCATTTACAGCTGCTCCCGCCTGTATTTACCACCACTCCCCTTCTGCATTTATGGCCACTCCCCATCACTTGAATCACCACCCGAACCCCATCTCCTGTGGTAACAGTGGCTGCATTAGTCTCATAGGACTGTGAGCCCTATAGTAAACTGCACATGTGAGAGGCTAGGTTGCATGCCCTTTATGAGAATCTAATGCTTGATCATCTGAAATGGAGATGTAATGTGCTTAAAACATCCCCAAACTATCCTACCTTCCACCTTTCATCTTTGGAAAAATTATCTTTCATGAAACTAATCTTTGGTGCCAAAAATGTTGGGGATCACACTCTTAAATCATCTCTGGATTGCTTATCATACCTAATATGATGTAAATACTAGGTATGCTATATTGTTTTTGTTTACATTATTTTTATTGTCGTGTTGTTATTTTTATTGTTTTTTTTTTCCCTGAATAGTTTTAATCAGCAGTTGGCCGAATCCATGGATGCAGAATCCCTGGATACAGAGGACCAACTGTAGTGGTCCAGGTTACAAAAACACACCCATTGCCCAACCTGGGGACAGCCAACTGAGGTAAGGGCTGGTGTACGGGACAGTCAGTGGAAAGCTCTCCTCTTTGCCCCTGCAGATTGAAATGCTGAGATACCAGAAGAATCTTCTCCCATCACTTTCCCTAGGAAAAGATGCTTGAATCTTGACTAGGAAGAGTACTGAAATGTTAGATAAATCAGATACCAGAAAGGAAAAACGAGAGTAGGCCAAGGTGGTTCTGCTCCAGATGATGCCTCCAGAGCTGAAGGGAAGTTCTTGGAAGCCAATAAGACAGTATTTGAGCCAGTGCCCATAGCACAGTGGTTACAGCACTGGCCACATACACAGAGGCTGGTGGGTTCAAACCCAGCCTGGGTGAGCTAAACAACAATGACAACTGCAACACAAAAAAAATAGCTGGGCATTGTGGCAGATTCCTGTGGTCCCAGCTACTCAGGAGGCAGAGGCAAGAGAATCGCTTATGCCCAAGAATTTGAGGTTGCTGTGAGCTGTGATGCCACAGCACTCTATTCAGGGTGACAGCTTGAGACTCTGTCTCAAAAAAAGAAAAAAAAAGACAGTGTTTGAAATTCATAGAGCTACCAAATAATGCTGTTAAATTTCTCATAGCAGAGGAGAGAGCATTTTAGAGGATTGTGCAAATTTCTAAGATAAATCTCTGATGTTCAGGTTTAGGAAGTAAAGAACGTTATGTACTGTGTTACAACCCAATAGAGTTTTGAAACGAGCCATGGAACAAGGTCTTGTGAGCCTTGACCTTGTCCTACACTGGTTAAATCCGGCTGTGCTAGATCAAGTTCTGCAGAAGGAATTCATAGATCAGCATTCTAAAGACACCTGGTAACCTTGGCTGTCCTCAGATAACAAAGCCAAAGAGCAGAGTGAGACTGGAGGCACCGTGAGGTTAGATCCCTGCCAGTAAGATCCAAGAGAGAGAAGCAAGTCCTCACCCCATGTCAAAAGTTTCCACAGAGAATGTGTTAGTTTTCTATTGCTGCATAACAAGTTACCATAAATTTCATAGCTCTAAGATACACACATTTATTATCTCAGAATTCTGTGGGTCAAGACTGCACACATAGCTTTGTGGGTTCCTCTTGCTCAAGGTCTCCTAAGGCTGTAATCAGGTGTCTGTGGGGCTGTGTGCTCATCTGGAGGCTCATCTTGAAACTTACCAGGTTGTTCATGGAATTCATCTCTGTGTGGTTGGAGGTTGGAAGTCCCTGTTTTCTTGCTGGTTGTTGTTCAGAGAGCAGACTCAGCCCCAGAGGCCGCTGCAGTTCTCGTCATGTGACCCACAGACAACTCATATGTTGGCAGTCTGCTTCTTTACAACCAACAGGAGGATCCCTCCCCATCACAGGAGTGACTGTTCCTTGACGTTTGCCATACTCCGCTAGCCAGAACTCAGTCACAAGTTCCACCCACTCTCATGGGGAGGGAATTAGCAAAGGGCAGACTCAGTGGACACCTCAGGGTCTGCCACACACTAATATAGCTCATGATGCACAGATGTGTGGGTATGTACCTGTGCACTCCAGCACGTGTGCGGGGTTATGGTCGATCTCTGCCGTGGTTTGTATCCCCAGACTCAGATTCTGAAATGGGGCTTCATGGGCAGCTGCTCTTGTTGGAAGATGATCCCAGGAAACACCTACAGGGCTCAGGGGAGAGTGGGAATGAGACAGGAAAAGGAGGCAGCTAATAAGGGGTATGGTAATAAATACAAACCGTGGGCAACTTGAGCTTTTACTTCGTATCCCTCTGGGGCACACAGGAAACCACATAATCAAAGGGCCTCAGAGAATCACCCGAGGCCTAAGTCTTTACACACCACTATCAGTCACTAAAGACCAGAGGACTGAGAGGGTGTGGGCAGAGCCCTGACAGCAACTACACGGTCATAAACGTCACCAATGTGAGCACTAGACTAGCACCTCTGGTACTTAGCACCTGACCTCCCCAAAAGAAGGAAAGGAGGGAGCAGGAGGAAGTGGAAGACGGGCATTTGGACATAGGTAGTGGGATACCAGGTCTCTTCTCCTAACTGATTCCCTGGGGAAAGAATTTGTGAATCCAAAATTGTAACTTGCAAAAACTTTCCTCAAGTTGACAGTGTAATGAGATACTGTGGAAGAACCAGTGAAAACCAGAAAGCCAGCCTTGCCTGAGAGAGGCAGGCCAGGCAGCTGACTGCACCTTCCATGGAGCTGGAAACAGATGGATGTGTGCTGGGCGCCTGAGGGGAGCCACAGGGCGGGCTACGAGGAAGGAGGGAGAGGCCCGCATTGTCCAGGCAGCCAAGGAGGGACTTTGGGGAAAGTGGGACTGTCTGGTAAAGTTTCTTGGACATTTTTAGAAGTTCTGTTTCTTATTGAGTACATAACACCCTCAAAAAGGCACATGTAATAGAAGCATCACCTTCTGACACGTGTCACAGACAGAATACACGCATGGAACCAGCGCGCAGATCAAGCAGCACCCAGAGGCTCCCTTTGTGACCACTCGTGACCTCTCCTCCCTGATAGGGTAACCACTACCCCAAACTAGAACAACATGGGTTAGTTCTGCCTATTTGATTTAGTTTTGTTTGAGGTAGGGTCTTGCTCTCTTCCCCCAGCTACAGTGCCGTGGCATCATCATAGCTCTCAGCGACCTCTAACTCCTGAGATCAAGCATTCCTGTTGCTTTAGCTTCCCAAGCAGCTAGGACTACAGATTTGTGCCACCACGCCCAGCTAATCTTTCTATTTTTTTTTTTTTTTTTTGTAGAGAATCTCGGTCTTGCTCCCCCTGGTCTTGAGCCCGACCTCAGGCGATCCTCCCACCTCAGTCTCCCCGAATGCTAGGATTACAGGTGTGAGCCACTGCACCCAGACTTGTTTTGTATTTCACATAAATGAAATCATATGACACATACTTGTTTTTGTCCAGCTCCTTTTGCTCAATTATGTTTGTGACATCATCCCTGCTGTTGCATAACCGTAGAGCGTTCATTCTCATGCTGTGAAATAGTCTATTCTACAAATACTAGGTACACATTCTATTTCTTCATTCTACTGATGATGAAGAAATAGAATTCTTAATAGGACTTTAATTTGTTTGCTAGTGTAATCGTCTTCTCTGAAAAATCTGTTGTCAAAGATGGATCGGATCTAGTTGAGAGCCATGGAGGGATAGAAAAGAGCATGGATAGCTTCGGTTAGGGAGAGGAAGCCTGGCACATGCTAACTCTACCAGTGAAAATCTCTGGTCAAGTGAGAGAAGGTGATGAGGGTGTAGGAAGTGGTTGACTGAGGAGGAGGAAGCTGGTGAGGACACCCTTGTCACAGCTTTGCTTAGGTCAATTTAACTTCATTGGAAGTTGTCAGGAGTGTGGCCTCCTATCCAGAATAAATGGCCCAGGACAAGTATTTTCCAGTTTTGTGTTTGTTCTATTGATCACCATGTGCTACAGGTTTGGAGATTGTGGAGTTAGTGAAATAACTTATAATAACTTTGCATGGGATTTGACCTTGGTACGTTTTTCTGCAATGTTCGTTTTCCTGAACTCAAACCTGTGTGGTTCGAGGTAGCAGACTTCACAGAGCTCCTCCCTCTTCTTTGACTTTTGGGTAGTGTTCAGAAACACGGCACCTTGCTCTCTGAAATTTCCTGCCTCTGTCCCATGCCCCCCTTTTTTATTTTTGTGAGCCTGAGTCTCACTCTGTTACCCTGGGTAGAGTGCTGTGGTAGCATCGTAGCTCACAGCAACCTCAAACTTTTGGGCTCAATGATCCTTTTGCCTCAGCCTCCCAAGTAGCTGGGACTACAAGCATGTGCCACTTTGCTTGGCTAGTTTTTTCTATTTTTAGTAGAGATGGGGTCTCCCTCTTGCTCAGTCTGGTTTCGAAATCCTGAACTCAAACAATCACCCGTCTAGGCTTCCCAGAGTGCTCAATTACAGGCGTGACCCACTGCGCCTGGCCATTCCCATTTTTATCTCAACCCTGTCTTCCCTTTATCACAGTAGTTCTTACTCCTGCCCAGTTCCGATTTCGCTCCCAGCAGTTTCTGCTCAGTGTGCAGCCAGTTCTGAAAACAAGCCCTGGCCCTTCCCAGAGTGCTCAGGTGGCTCCCACCTTGCAAGAGTCAGACACATACAATGTTGTATTCAGGTTGATGCAATCAACCACAGTTCACATCATGGAAATCAGCAGACACTACAAATCTGGTGTAAACGGTTAGGAGCACAAACCCAAAATTGAAAATACGTGCAAAAACTGGCTGCTTATGCCGTCCCAGCCCTTGAAATCATTGTGGGCTGGCTTTCAGGTGGGTGAGACTGCTCCCAATTTGAGCACCTGCTGCTGGATCGGTCCGCCTGCTGTGAAGTGGGGCCCTGCTCTCAGATTCCTCAGACACGCCACTGCTGTCCTCGCTTTCTCCCTCTCAGATGCCACTGCAGGTTTCATGACCGTTGGTTTATCCCTGTCCCCTTGCATTTTGGGGGTCATAGGGATATACTACCAATTATCATAGTTTTATTGGAAATAGTTGATTGCAGATTTTGGGTTTCCTCAGTTTTTATGTGAACATTCAAAACTCAAAACTATGCCACCACACTGTCGTCCCAGAATTTTTACACTGAATGACGTCTAAGCTTCATTCCAGTTCTGAAATGGTCTGGGGTCACAACCCTGAAAATTTTTGTGAAACAGTGAGTTGGGCCCAAGCTATGGCTGGCCTCCCATGAAGCTCTGGGTGCCTCCTGGGGTCAGGGCTGAGCACTGCTGACCTTTCCTGGGAAAGACCTTGTGTTCAATTGTGGTAGAAGGCACCTCTCCTCCTCTGCCAGCTCTCTGGGGCCCCGGCAGGTTTCCCTTTGAACATGACAATCTTGTCCCTGCTTTACAGAGCCTCTGATTGTCCCCTCAATTTCTGGTTGATGTGTAACTCAGCAGGTGCTAAAGTAATAAAACAATAAAAAACAGGCTTTGCAATCTTTACCTTCAAATAAACAACATTTTTCTGGACCTACTTCCTCTAAAAAAGAAGGTTTTAGGACTCAGGGCCAGGAAATTTCCCTTCAGGCTTAATGTTGGTTTCCTTATTTTGGAAAAAAAAAAGTATACACACACACACACACACACATATGTATATATGTATATAGACGGCTGTGATAGAATCATGGTTTGTTTTATGTTTGCTTATTTGCATTTTGCTAAGATGAGTTTTATCTTCACATTGAGAAGAAAACAACCAAGGAAATACCCTTTGTGGGGAAAAAAGTGCATATTCACTTTTCAGATGTTTTTACTAAGAATTCCGTATATTTTAAAATAATCTATGAGCAACCAAAGTTTTCACAGGAGTCCTGGGTGCTGGCACTTAGCCAGATGTTTATACCTGAACAAAGCATTTCATTCTTCCAACCCACGTGCCCTTTCCAATGTCTTTAGTACCTGACCTGTCCTCTAGATCCTGCCTCCTCGTGAACAAATACAAACTGATTTCAAAAGGAAAGGGAAAAAATCCACCGGAGGTAATTTATTCTGTACCACTGTACTATAAGATCATGTAGCCATAAATATGAAAATTGTGTTTTTATTATTTATTTTTCCACTCCCAGCTCTCTCCTGCACCGCACCTTGGCAACAATTCTTATTTTTATCTGTTTTTGTAAAATATATATAGTTGCTTTGTGAGTCTTTACTGTTACCCTGCATTCCTTTGACATTGCTGTAAGCTGCGTCCATGCTGCCGTTTGTGCACTGAATCTGCTGTTTCTAATCATCTCGCTGTGGCATGCTCCGCCTCGAGCCACATTCCACCCATCCTCTCCCCAAAGATGAGCCCCCAAATTGCTTCCAAGTGCCCCTCTGAGTTCAGGTTTGTTTTTCTCCACAAAGTGCATCACCTGTTAAGTAATCCATCCTGTCCTCTGCCAATTGATTTGTGGTGCAATATTTATCATTAAAATGTCCCTGTACACACGTCTCCTCCTGGCCTCGCTATCCAACCCTAGTGTTCTATTTGTTTTTGCACCCAACCCACATTGTTTTTACTAATAGGGATTTGTACTAAGTCACAATATCTGGTAAGAGAAGTCTTCCTCATTATTTTTATTTTTCAATTTTAATCTACTTATTTCTGGGCCTTTGTTATTTCTTTTTATATTTCAAAAAAATATGTCAAATTTCCCCCAAAAATCCCACTAGAATTTTTATTGGAATTGTGTTGAATTTGTGGATTAATTAAGAGAGAATAAATATAATAGCAAAATGTCTATCGAAGAACACAGAGTCCTTCTGTATTTTTTTCTAAATGGTCTTCTGTATTTATTCAAGTTAAAAAATTTTTTTTCTTAGAGGTGTAATATAGTCTGGCTTAAATTAATTCTAGAAACTATATAGTTTTTGTTGCTATTGCTAATTGCTATTTTTTGTTCATTTTTTTCCATCATATTTCATACTTCATTAGTACTAATGTAGGGAAATCCTATTGGTTTTTATAAACTGTTGTCTTTGGCAACTTCCTGAACCATCATTATATTTACCAAAGTATTCTGATCACCCATACTTCTTCCATACCTAGTACTGAGTCCTCCTGAATTTGTTTCTCTTTACGCTTAGCTTCTTCCTCCTATTCTGGTTCCATTTTTGAATCTTTGAATACCTTGGAACATATTTGTTATATCCATACATTTGAATGATGATTTGGTGTGTCATTTCCTTAAATACAGTAGAACCTCTGTAAGTTGACCACCCAAGGGACTGAAACAAACTGGTCAAAATATGGACGAACTAGGTCTACTGTACTGAGAATATGTGTGGTGCACATCTGGTCTA
The DNA here is from genome assembly GCF_027406575.1 of Nycticebus coucang. Lineage (NCBI taxonomy): Eukaryota > Metazoa > Chordata > Mammalia > Primates > Lorisidae > Nycticebus > Nycticebus coucang. The sequence goes on along the minus strand of NC_069784.1, from coordinate 50,514,903 downwards.
TGAAAATTAGGTTAACTTAAGAAGGTGATCAATGTAGGGAGGTTTTCAGGGTAGGGCGGTGGTCAGGATGGGGAGGTGATCAGTGTAGGGGGTGGTCAGTATAGGGAGGAGGTCAGGGTAGGGAAGTGGTCAGGATGGGGGGGGTCACTGTAGGGGTGGTCAGGGTAGGGGGGGTCATCAGGGTAGGGAGGTGTGTAGGGGGGTGGTCAGGATATGGGAGTGGTCAGTGTAGGGCGGTCGTTCTCAACCTTCCTAATGCTGCAATGTATTTTCATTGTTAAAAAGGGGTCATGACCCACAGATTGAGAACCACTGGCATAGGAGGTGGTCAGGGTAGAGGGCGGTCAGGGTAGGGAGTCGTCAGTGTAGGGGGTGGTCAGGGTAGGGAGGTGATCAAGTTAGGGGGTGGTCAGGATAGGAGGTGGTCATCTTAGAGGTTCTGCTGTATACTGGTTCACTGATCGAATCCCAGTGTTGCTGCTGAGTGGTGTAATGCCACTTGATTTTTGCTTCTTTGTGGGTGACCGCTCCCTCTACAAGCTTTTAAAAATTTTTTTTATGAGACAGTCTCACTATGTCGCCCTCAGTAGAGTGCCGTGGTGTCACAGTTCACAGCAACCTCCTGGGCTTCAGCACTTCTCTTGCTTCAGCCTCCCAAGTAGCTGGGACTACTGGTAAGTGCCACCACACCTAACTAATTTTTCTATTTTTGTATAAACAGGGATCTCACTTTTGCTCAGGTTAGTCTTAAATTCCTGACCTCAAGCAATCCACCCTCTTGGCCTCCCAGAGTGCTAGGAATTACAGGCATGGTGACTGCTCTCTTTGGTGCTGTGTGTTGGGGCAGCATTGAAGGTCAGTCCCAGTCTGTGTCCCTCAGGGCATATTTAAGGTGCAAGATGGGGCTAAGCCACACAGTACAGAGCCCCAGATGCTGCAGACCCACTCTGGCCATCCCTGTTTGCTGCCCCTTCCCCAGGAAACTCTCCTTATCAAGGTTTCACATTCTAGCTGCTAGAAAGAAACAGCACCAGGAGTAAATGCTGCTGGGCCACCTGTCTCAGGGGATGGAAATGGAGGGTGGCTGGAGTGACTGTCAGAGCATGATCGGCCAACCTGAGACTCTTTTCATCAACTAGGCTCTCTGGCAGGCTCACCACTCCAGCCAGGCTCCTCTCTGGGCTCCAAACCCCTTCCCTTCTGTCCCCAGCCCTCCAGGACATCCTACAGACTCCTCAAGGATGTCTCTCAGATGTTTTTAAGACTTAAAACTTGTTTTTCACATTCATACCTTCTTTTATTAGTGCTTTCCAAGTTGATTTGGGAAGAGGCATTTAACAGGTTATGATGGTTTGTCATATTGCCAAGTAGAAAAGTTTTGACAGGATAAAATGCTATGCAAACATAAATTATGATGAGAACTAGGACAAATACTTGATAATTATCTGCCAATGAAATTCAAAGAACTCAAGAGAAGGAAGATACTTATGTAAATTGGGATGTTTTGTGACATGTGTTATTGACATAAAATGACAGTGAGAATAGAATTTTCTCCAAACTGTTTAAATGTCCATGGAGATGAAGGCTTGACAACAGACACCAGAGAAGAGACAGCGTGATGAGACACCCAGGTTCCCTCCCTAACAGCCATGAGCAGCTGTACCACCTACACCAGGTTCCCCCAGTGCAAATGTCAAATCTTTCCCTGGGGCGACTTCACATCATCTTGCTGGGATTGTTCCTCAGTGTTGAAACATACACAGGGGAACACATGGAGTGCTGAGACTTGTGAAACATCAGAACACCAGTGCTCACTGTTTTTATTCTTCAAGATCTCATTAGACTCATGCCCTTTCCCCTACTTTCCTCTGAACCTCTCACCTGATTAGATAGGAATTTATTTACACTCCTCAGCGGAATCAGTACTCCTCCCTCACCAGGTCTGGAGGCTTTGGAACCAAAGGTCTGAATGTCACACTTCAGGCAGTGCTAAAAGGTAAGACACAGCAAAGAAGAGGTGGGGCTACCCAGCAAGAAAGTCACCAACACGTGTGGGCTCTTCCCTTCCCCAGCAGAATCCATGTGCAGGTGCAATGAAAAGCCCTGGGTTCGGAGCCATAGCACTAATATCCACTCCTAGCCATGGTCGCTTACTAATAACATACCCACAAACAAAGATGCTTTATCTCTCAAAGCCTCAATGTCCATATCTTCCAAATGGGGCCAACTGATAATTCAGGTCAATTCCATAAAACTGTCAGGAGAAAAGACTGTATGTGAGAGCCCCTGAAATGGACAAAGCAGCAGGTAGGCCTGACCTATGTCAGTGTCGTTATGAAATAAACAGTGTATTTCCAGAAGTGTAAAGACTCCTCCCTAGGTCTAGACTTTCCATAGACGTGGCTTTCCTACCCACTTCTGATGGCTAGAATTCTGAAAGCTGGTTTCCTTTAGGTTGAACCGTAAAGTACAAATCTGGATGGAAAGAGATGGTTTCAATTTATCAGTCATGGGAACTCTAGTAAATGCATTTTCAGGGTCTTTGTTGAAAGGAGGACTGTGGGTTTCTGAGGTAGAAAATGTGCAGCTTTTATGTGGCACAAAAGAGATCAGTCTAGATGCCTGAGAAGCTTCTTTATCATTTTGTTCTTCTAAACCGGTGGTTCTCAACCTGTGGGTCGAGACCCCTTTGTAACAATGAAAATACATTGCGGCATTAGGAAGGTTGAGAACCACTGTTCTAAACCAACTCTCTTGGCAGAATTGCTTAAAAAATAAACATTGTTTTTGTAAGACAGGTATCTAAACTTTAAAAATTATTAATAATCAATTTTCCTGACCCATAATGTTTATGTAGCACCTAACATGTATTTTTAATTAATCCCACTTTTTATCAACACTTCAGCTGAAAAGCTGCAGTATAGCAATTGAAGGCCCCCCAAAATCTCAAAGTAAAAATAAAATTGTTTTCATTTAAGAAGTATCAAAATATGGGTTTATTTCAGTGTTTGGGAGGTCATATCTTCTTTAGACACAAATGTTGTGATCTATTTTCTTTAATGCTTTGGGCAATTAATAATAATTGATGGTATTGTATTTGGATAATAGATAAACTATTAGATAAACTATTAAATATAGTTTGTATCTAAATAATAGATAAACTAGATTGTATTTAGATAATAGATACATTATTATCTATTTACAATAGATTATATTGTATTTAGATAATAAACTAATACTGAATACTAGATAATAGATAAACTAATTGCTTGATTGTATTTAGATAATAGATAAACTAATTACTTGAGTATAATTACTTGATTGAGTCTACTAAATTCACCATTAGTTTTGTGAAAAACTTCCACCTGGTGGGTTTTACTATTATTTCCCCCAATTTATACTTTATATAATACATTCCTGGTACTTCCTTAATCTATAAGTCTCCCTTATTCCAAAGAAACAACTTACTTTTAGGTAGCAACACACAAATTGTCACTTTTTCAAGTTGAAAATGGTTCACGATTGACTCAAGTTGTGTAGAGCCAGGTACCTGTATTCAAAGCACATCCCAGGCACTTCCTATATCTAAAGTCACAAATGGTTATGTAATTTTGCTCTCAGTTTTCTCATCTCCAAAATGGGTGTAACAACAATACCAACCTCAGATAGCTGTAAAAATAAAATGAAACAATGTACCCAAAGTGCTTAGCAGCGTGCCTGGCACACAGCAATTGTTTATTTCGTACACAACAGTTTAAAAAAAAGAAGAGAATGGAATTTATCCATCTATCTATGTTCCCTGTGCTTATCCCAGTGTCTAAATTGTTATGTAAAATTCTCATTAGATTAGATGATGTTGGTTTTCAGATGAGATTGGGCGCATTCAGGGTGGTATGGCCGTAGGCTGATGTTGGTTTTCAATTTTTTTTTTTTATTGTTAAATCATAGCTGTGTACATTAGTGCAATCAAGGGGTACAATGTGCTGGTTTCATATACAATCTGAAATATTCTCATCAAACTGTGCAACGTAGCCTTCATGGCATTTTCTTAGTTATTGCATGAAGACATCTGTATTCTGCCTTTGATTAGTTTCACCTGTAGCCATTCTAAGATGCACTGTAGGTGTGGCCCCACCCATTACCCTCCATCCACCCTAACCTCCCCCCTCCCTTTCCCTTCCTTGGCCCTTTCCCCATAGTCTTGTGCTATAGTTGGGTTATAGCCTTCATGTGAAAGCTATAATTTAGCTTCATAGTAGGGCTGAGTACATTGGATACTTTTTCTTCCATTCCTGAGATACTTTGCTAAGAAGTATCCAGCTCCACCCATGTAAACATGAAAGAGGTAAAATCTCCATCTTTCTTTAAGGCTGCATAATATTCCATGGTATACATGTACCACAATTTGCTAGTCCATTCGTGGGTCGATGGACACTTGGGCTTCTTCCATGACTTAGCGATTATGAATTGGGCTGCAATAAACATTCTGGTACAGATGTCTTTGTTATATTGTGATTTTTGGTCTTCTAGGTATAAACCTACCCTGTTTCCCCTAAAATAAGACATCCTCCGAAAATAAGACCTACTTACAGGAAAGATAAGATGTCCCCTGAAAATAAAACCTAGAGCATCTTTGGGAGCACACCTTAAAATAAGACACTGTCTTATTTTTGGGGAAACAGGGTAGTAAAGGAATTATAGGATTGAATGGCAGGTCTATTTTTAGGTCTCTAAGTATTCTCCAAACATCCTTCCAGAAGGAACGTATTAGTGTGCATTCCCACCAGCAGTGTAGAAGTGAGCCCTTTTCTCCACATCTACGTCAACATCTCTGGTTTGGGGATTTTGTTATGTGGGCTACTCTTACTGGGGTTAGGTGATATCTCAAAGTAGTTTTGATTTGCATTTCTCTGATGAGTAAGAATCAAGAGCTTTTTTCATGTGTTTGTAGATGGCATGTCTTTCTTCTTTAGAGAAGTTTCTCTTCAAGTCCCTTGCCCACCCTGAGATGGGATCACGTGTTCTTTTCTTGCTAATACGTTTGAGTTCTCTGTAGATTCTAGTTATTAGACCTTTATCGGAGGTATAACATGCAAATATTTTCTCCCTTTCTGAAGGCTGTCTGCTTGCTTTACTTACTATGTTCTTGGCTGTGCAGAAGCTTTTTAGTTTGATCAGGTCCCAGTAGTGTATTTTTGATACTACTTCAATTGCCTGGGGAGTCCTCCTCATAAAATATTCACCCAGGCCAATTCCTTCAAGCGTTTTCCCTGCACTTTCTTCAAGTATTTTTATAGTTTCATGTCTTAAGTTTAAATCTTTAATCCAGTGAGAGTCTATCTTAGTTAATGGTGAATGGTGTGGATCCAGTTTCAATCTTCTACAGGTTGCCAGCCAGTTCACCCAGCACCATTTGTTAAGTAGGGAATCTTTTCCCCACTGAATGTTTTTAATTGGCTTGTCACAGATCAAATAACGGTAAGTAGCTGGATTCATCTCTTGGTTCTCTATTCTGTTCCAGACATCTACTTCTCTGTTTTTGTGCCAATACCATGCTGTTTTGATCACTATCAATTTATAGTACAGTCTCAGGTCTGGTAGTGTGATTCCTCCTGCTGTGTTTTTATTGCTGAGTAATGTTTTGGCTATTCGAGGTTTTTTCTATTCCATATAAAACGAAGTATTATTTTTTCGAGATCTTTACAAGATGACAATGGAGCTTTAATAGGAATTGCATTAAAATTATATATTGCTTTGGGTAGTATAGACATTTTAACAATGTTGATTCTTCCCAGCCATGAGCATGGTATGTTTTTCCATTTGTTGACATCTTCAGCTATTTCTTTTCTTAAGGTTTCATAGTTTTCTTTGTGGAGATCTTTCACGTCCTTTGTTAGGTATACTCCCAAATATTTGATGTTCTTTGGCACCACTGTGAAAGGAGTAGGGTCCTTGACTGTTTTTTCAGCTTGGTTATTGTTGGTATATATAAGGGCTACAGATTTATGGGTGTTGACTTTCTAGCTGAGACATTGCTGTATTCCTTGATCACTTCTAAAAGTTTTGTAGTAGAATACCTAGTGTTTTCCAGATATACGATCATATCATCTGCGAAGAGCGAAAGTTTGATCTCTTCTGACCGTATGTGGATACCCTTGATCACCTTTCTTTCCTAATTTCAATGGCTAAAACTTCCATTACAATGTTAAAGAGCAATGGAGACAATGGGTAACCTTTCCTGGTTCCTGATGTAAGTGGAAATGATTTCAATTTCACTCCATTCAATATGATATTGGCTGTGGGTTTGCTGTAGGTGGCCTCTATTAGTTTAAGAAATGTCCTTCTATACCAATTTTCTTAAGTGTCCTGATCATGAAGGAATGTTGGATATTATCAAAAGCTTTTTCCGCATCAATTGAAAGAATCATATGGTCCTTATTTTTTACTTTGTTTATGTTCTGAATTACATCTATAGATTTACGTATATTGAACCAACCTTGAGACCCTGGGATAAATCCCACTTGGTCATGGTGTATAATTTTTTTGATGTATTGTTGGATTCTGTTTGTTAGGATCTTATTGAGTATTTTAGCATCAATATTCATTAGTGATATTGGTCTATAATTTTCTTTTCTTGTTGGGTCTTTCCCTGGTTTGGGGATCAAGGTGATGTTTGCTTCATAGAATGAGTTGGGTAATATTCCTTGTTTTTCTATAATTTTGAAGAGGTTTACTAATATAGGTACTAGTTCTTCTTTAACGGTTTGGTAGAATTCTGGCATAAAGCCATCTGGTCCTGGGCTTTTCTTTTTAGGGAGATTTTGTATAGTTGATGCTATTTCAGAACTTGATATAGGCCTGTTCAACATTTCTACTTCATTTTGGCTAAGTCTTGGTAGGTGGCGTACTTCCAGGTATTGGTCAATTTCATTCAGATTTTCATATTTCTGAGAATAGAGTTTCTTGTAGTATTCATTAAGGATTTTTTGAATTTCTGAGGGGTCTGTTGTTATTCCATCGTTACCATTTCTGATTGATGAAATTAGAGATTTTACTCTTTTTTTCCTGGTTAGGTTGACCAAAGGTTTATCTATTTTATTGATCTTTTCAGAAAAACAACTTTTGGATTTATTGATCTGTTGTATAATTCTTTTGTTTTCAATTTCATTTAATTCTGCTCTGATTTTGGTTATTTCTTTTCTTCTGCTGCGTTTGGGTTGGAGTGTTCTTCCTTCTCCAGTTGCTTGAGATGTCCCATTAAGTTATTAACTTCCTCTCTTACCGTTTTCTTGAGGAAGGCTTGCAGTGCTATAAATTTCCCTCTTAGGACTGCCTTTGCAGTATCCCAGAGGTTCTGGTAATTCGTGTCTTGATTGTTGTTGTGTTCCAAAAATTTGGTGATTTCCTTCTTAATCTCATCTATAACCCATCTGTCCTTCAGCATAAGGTTATCTAGCTTCCATGTTTTTGTATGAGTATGCAGGTTCCTGTTGTTATTGAGTTCAACTTTTATTCCAATATGCAAGGAATAATTTCTATTTTTTTAAATTTGCTGAGGTTAGATTTGTGGCCTAGGATGTGGTCGATTTTGGAGTATGTTCCATGGGCTGATGAGAAGAATGTGTATTCAGTTTTGTTGGGATGAAATATTCTGTAGATGTCTGTTAGGTCCAGATGTTGAATGGTTAAGTTTAAATCTAAAATTTCTTTGCTCAGCTTCTTTTTGGAGGATATATCCAGCACTGCTAAAGGGGTGTTAAAATCTCCAACCTCTATGGAACTGGATGAAATCAAGTTGCTCATGTCTGTTAGAGTTTCTCTTATAAATTGAGGTGTGTTCTGGTTGGGTGCATAAATATTAATAATTGAAATCTCATCATATTGAGTATTACCTTTAACAAATATGACGTGTCCATCCTCATCCTTCCTTATTTCGGTTGGTTTAAAGCCTATTGCGTCTGCAAATAGGATTACAACGCCTGCTTTTTTCTGCTTTCCATTTGCCTGGAGTATAGATGACCATCCCTTCACCTTGAGTCATATTTGTGTTTTAATGTAAGATGTGATTCTTGTATGCAGCAGATATCTGGCTTGAGTTCTTGTATCCAGTCAGCCAACCTGTGCCTCTTTAGAGGACAATTTAAACCATTTACATTATTGAGAATATTGATAAGCCTTTCGAGAGTCTGGTGGACATTTTTAATCCTTTTGCGACTGTGGAAGTTGGAATTTGATCAAAATTTTCTGGGTGGGATTACTTTTGTGGTGGAGGATTACACGGTCTTTATGGAGGATAGGTCTGAGAATATCCTGGAGATCTGGTTTAGTTATGGCAAATTTCTTTAACATGTGAATGTCATTGAAGTATTTAATGTCTCCGTCATAAATGAAACTCAGTTTAGCTGGATACAGGATCCTGGGTTGAAAGTTATTTTGTTTTAGGAGATTAAAAGTCGATGACCATCCTCTTCTAGGTTGAAAGGTTTCAGCAGAGAGATCTGCAGTTATTCTAATATTTTTGCCCTTGTAGGTGATAGTTTTCTTTCATCTAGCTGCTTTCAGAATTTTCTCCTTCATATTAACTTTAGTGAAATTGATTATGATGTGTCTGGGGGATGTCTTATTTAGGTTGAGTTGTGCTGGAGTTCTGAAACTGTCTGTTACCTAAATTTCAGGATCTCTTGGCATGTCTGGAAAGTCCTCCTTAATAATTTCATGGAGAAGAGACTCTGTGCCTTGTGAAGCCATTTTGTTGCTTTTGGGGATCCCTATAAGACAAACATTGGTTTTCTTCGAATTATCCCAGACCTCTCTGAGAGAGTGATCTGATTTTGCCCTCCATTTCTCTTCCTCTTTGAGAGTTTGGGAGCATTCGAAAGCTTTGTCTTCAATGTCAGAAATCCTTTCTTCTGCTTGCTCCATTCTGTTACCGAGGGATTCTCCTGTGTTTCTCAGATCTTTGAGGGCTGCAACTTCTTGTCTCAATGTGTCAAAATCTTTGGTCATTTGGTCCTTAAATTAATTGAATTCTCGAGATATCTTTTGGGTTACTGCTTGGAATTCTAATTCGATCTTATTTGCTATCCAGATTCTGAATTCGATTTCTGACATCTCAGCTATTTGTTTGTGCATGGGATCTTGTGCTGTGTCTGCCCCATTGATCCTTGGGGGAGTTGATCTACTCTGATTATTCATATTGCCAGAGTTTTTCTGTTGATTTCGCCTCATGATTGTTTTTCACCATTGCCTCTGGCTGTTCTCAGAGTTTGGGAGGTGTCTCTCCAAGATTAGACCCCAACGGGATCACTCTATTGTTGCCAGATCTTTGTAGGGAATGACCCTTTGTAGTTCCTCTGGGGCTGCCCCAGCCAGGGAGTTCTGGTTGTGGAAGCAGATCCAGAATGTGACACACTCGGATCCAGCAACAGGGCAGGAGGTGGCGTGCATGGTTCTGGGAGTGCCTGGCACCCAGTGACTTTGGCACAGATAGTCCAAGGCTCCAGCAGTCTCTGGCCAGGAGAAGGGCTCTGCACAGATGCAGGGAGAGCTCTGGAGGGCAAGCAGCTACCAGAGTCCCTTGCCAGATGAGTGGGCCAGTGTGGAGGCAGGGAGAGTACAGGACGGAGAACACAGTGTTGCGCCTCTCCCGCAATTCCTGGTCAGGGCATGTGGAGGCCTGGCGGGCATGGGTCACTGGTCGGGGGTCATGACACAGCTCTTATTGAGGTCCGGGCAGCGCCAAGCCCAGGAGTTTGAGGTTGCTATGAACTGTGACACCATTGCACTCTACCTAGGGCAATAGCCCGAGGTTCCAGTGTGCCAAAACTGGTCTCACTCTGCCCCTGAGGGTTAAAACTGCAAGGCAGCTCAGTCCCCGCCTTTAGGCTGCTCAGTCACTAGGTTACTAGCTCCCACCCTATCTTTGCTCTGCAACCCTGAGGGCGGAGCTTGCCGGGGTCGTTCTCTCACAATGGCTCCCTGCGGCCCACAGCCGAACACAGTTAGCTCCGTCCGGCTCAGCGGCTCAGTCTGGGGCCCTAGACAATGTCCAAAGTTCTCCACACTCCTGCTCAAGCAGGCAGTTCAACTGAGGTGCCAAGTCCAAGGCAGTTCAACTGAGTGCCAAGTCCAAAAACACCGAAACAGTTCACAGGTAAGGCCTTTCCGGTTTGCAGTCTCACTGCTGCTTGTACTTACAGCTGCCGGCGGGATTAGGTGGATTGAGCACACGCAACCACTTGCCAGTTTTCCACTATTTTTGTCCTCCTCTTGGGGTCCAGAAGTCCCTTGCTGACTCCCTGTATCCTCAAAGGGATGATTATATGCAGATCCCACTAGCCAGAGATGCCTGGAGTCTTATCTCCCAGACTCACTGTGCCCTGTTGCAAGGAAGCTGTTATTTGGCCACCATCTTGGATTGTTCCTCAATTTCTCTGACTGGTTTTCAATTTTTATCAAACTGCTTTGTTAAGTGTCCATAATCCTGTGTGAATGTTTGTGTAAGAGCTTAATGTTCTTAAGTTTAATAAGAAAAACTTTAGACATTAAATACAGCAGAATTTATTTGAGCAAAGTAATGATTCATGAATTAGGCAGCACCCTAAATCACTAAAAGTTCAGAGAACTCTGCCCAGCAATGTGGACAGGCAGTATTCACAGACAGAAAGAGGAAGTAACATAGAGAAACAGCCTGATGGGTCACAGCTTGGCCTTTGCCTTATAGGAACATATTCTGACATATTGCAGCCTACAACTGGCCAAGCCTCAGCTACTGTCACAGAATATATCCTCAGGTTATGTTGTAGTTTGTTTATATACTTGTAGTTTGTAGTTTGTTTATATAAGTTACGTTATAGTGTTCTGTGTATGGAGGTAGATTTAGGCCACATTGAATCTACTTTGGCCCTATTCGGTTTCATCCATTTTCTCAGTGATCAGAAGGAGTATATGGGGACTACTTAGTGACAGCAGCATCTGTGAGGTGCTAAGGTCCTAAGCTAAGTGAAGAAAATACTTTGAGAAAGGGAGAGCCACCCTGCCATTTGTTCGTAATAAGGGCTGAGGTCCAAAAAGTTGGAGGTTTAGGACCAACCATTGAGTTTGGCAACAAGGAAGTCACTGGTGACTTTGACAAGAAGAATTTCAATGGAATGGTAGGAATAAAAGCCTAAAGGCTTAGGTAAAAACAGACTGAGAAGTAAGAATGCAAAACAGTGAGAAAAAACACTGAGAATAAGCAGTCACTACTCTATATACGCCTTCTTTACTAGACTTACATCTAAATGCCCTTCTGATGGCCAGCCTACTCCAAAGCATGGCCATTCTAGGTCATAAAGTTTTCTCAACCTCTTAAGGGTCATAGTAACTTTATAGTCTCTTGCAAAGCTCTTTTTAAAAATTCTGAACAATTTAACCCTAGGAGAGTTTCCTTAGACTCACAGGATCCATCCCTGCAGTGGCAACAAACAACGGTGGGGGTGGGGAGTGAAGATCTCTCAGGCGCCTCTCAAAAGGCTTCAGGGAGCATTTTAGCTAAGCAGCACCCATGTAAGCCCCAGGCCTGGTTGCCACTGCTCAGCGAGTCACCCTTATGCTTATGACATCTTTACAGAATCACAGATTAGGGCCCAGTCGAGCTCTGTAACTGTGACCAGTCATGGTGTTGCAAGAAGACGAGGCTGAAGGAACTTGCATATATAATGTTTCCCCCAGTGGGTCTGCTGCTTGCTACAATCCTTCTGAACCCCCAGAGCAGACTGAATTTGCTATGTAGTATACTGATATCCCTAAAAAGACAATAACCTGAGTTATAACAGAAAGAATCCCTAAACAAATATTACTAACTTTTGATGCAGGCAAGTTTTTAATAATGTGACAATGTTTAAGAAAGCATGCACAAATCCATCTTAGAAAAGACAATATATTAAAAGATGTAAGGACGTATGCCACAGATTAAGCACTTGAAGCAAGACATATGTACTGACCAAGGTATAATTTAGGCCACATAGATTAATCCCAATGACAGTGATCCAGTACATTTAATAATTAAAAAAAAAGCTTCTTTACCTCATACCCCTAGAAATTGTTACTCATTAGATAATAAGCCTCCTTCCCCTAGCTGTAACTGGAGAAATTGTAATTCATTGATACTAAATATAACCAACCCTTCTGACCCTAGATAGACAAAAGGTAAAAGCCTTATGTTGAGAATAAATGTCCATGGAAGAGACCCTATTATAGGTCTGACAAAAGTAAAATAACCAAAAGAGACTCAAAGCCTATATACCAGGCTTTCTGTGATAAATTACAACAACCTGCTCCAGACTTTCCTCCAAGAACTAAAATCTTATTCCTTCACCTGGCAGAAAGCAGGGCTGGATCTTTAAATATAACATCTTCTTTGTCTGTGGGGGATAAGGCTGAGCAGCAAATGGGCCTGGGAAGCCCGAGAAGTCGCTCCCTCGGATCCTACTCCTAATGTCACTCACTATATGTGTGCAGTGGGAGTAAGCTTCTGGTCAATACTGTTTAGCCAGAGAAGGAAACAATTTCACCATCTTTCACCATCTGGGAAGCTGTCATGTCTAGGCCTAAAATTGCATAATGAAAGCATCAATAGTACCACCTGGTGGGCAAGGATGTCACTGAACTAACATCCCTAGTTTCTAACATCTGTAGCCATAACTATGCAGTTGATATTGAACTGAAGAAAAAAAAAAGGTATAAAAGAGCCAGGAAAAAAACTGTTCCTCGGAACTCAGCATTTCATGCTTTGAGTCACCTGCGTTCTCAGCTGAGGCACCAGAGTTCTCCCCGGCAATTAAAGGTTCCTTCCTCTATATTGTTGGTGTAAATGTCTGTCTGCTTTCATTTGCTGTTTCCCTGCAACATTGTAACTCTGCAAACAGCACTAACTGCCCACCTGGAAGTTGTGTAGCACTGTGCAAATATGAGGGTGTCAATAAAGATAGGAGAAATACAGCAGGCTCCCTGGAGGCTCAGGGCCGGCCCTTTGCCTCTGTGCCATACTCTCTCCCAATTACATGGAGAGCATAACACATTAAATCATAGCTGCTAACAGGGTGGGTCAGGTTACCAATGGCCCAGGAGTAACGCAGATAAAGAGTCAGAGTCAAGACAGGCCAAAGGGGGTTACCGTGGGATGCGTTCCAGTGAGGAACATTGTAAGCTGCTCTCCCTTGCTTAGAGCCTGAGAAGGGAGACATCAGGCTAGCAATTCCCAGACATGCCCAGGAGCAGGGTGGCTGTGTGCGTGTGACTCACCCACATTCCCAGTGAGCCCTTTGGCCCAGTTTTAGAAGCTGACTGAGCCTGGCTGAGCAGGGCGGGGCTTCCAGAGGCAGGAGTCTCAGGGTCCTATAAAGCCCAGCCTGCTCAGGGCTCTCGGCTCCTTGGTGTCTCCTCCTAGGGCTGTGGACTGCCGGCCTTCTGCTTGCTCCTCTGGAAATGCAGCGGCTATTGACTCCAGTGAAGCAGGTCCTGCAGGTGACAAGAGTGATGCAGAAAGCCTCCCTCACACCTGCGCGCCTGCTCCCAGCTGCCCACCAAAGGTGAGTCCAGCCATCCCAAGGGTCTGTACAGGTCACTCTTTGAGAAGTGTCTGGGAGCCAGTACAAGCTAGTCAGACACCCTGCTGTGGGGGGACCGGGGGTGGGGGGTGTGGGGGGGAATAGGATCCCAGTCAAAAGATGTCAGGGTTTATGCACAGCCTCAAACAGCAACTTAACTTCGCAGGATCTCATTAATGCATCTCTCAGCAGTCCCTGTCAGCTACAGGATGAGAGGGTTCCAAACCTCTGACACCTGCTGTGTTCATGAATAACAGCACCTTTTGTTCTGCCAACTGCACCAAGCAGTAAAAATATCAGTAGCAGGGCCCACGGCTCTCCCCTCTCCACCACTGTTCCCACCCTGACCCCAAGACTCTGCCAAGACCCTCAGGATTCTGTGCCAGCTACAGTGTTAGCAAAAGCAGTGCTCCAGGTCAGTGTAGCCAGATCCATAATGCACCAGGGTTAGGAAGCTGTGTTTGCCTGCGCTCCAGTTTTATTATAAAAGGGAGGCATAAAATTTAAAGATAACAATGTGTGTACATGTGTGTTGGTGCCTTGGGCCTCCTCTGTGTGATTATCTAACCCTAAACCATCCCAACACCTTAGCACTAGTGTTTTCCTTCCATTTTTCTCTCTGTATTCCATGAGTACTGACTACTTAGAAAAGTGATTGGGATCTAGTGACTTCCCTTGCCCAGTACGCAGGGAACCTGGGTGTATAGAGACGTAAAGCTTGTGAGCCTTCTTCTTTTCCTCGTGACACTGCCATCCTCGACACTCTCTGCACCCCCTGCTGAACCACTACCCACAGGTCAAATGTCCCAGCTCAGAGCTTAGCCTGTTTCTATATTATTTCTGAAGAAGGAATTGATGTGGCACCTATCAGTTCACACAACAGTTGGCACCAGCTGGGAGACAGACATCAGTCCTCACCAACGTTCTGACTTCCTTGGTTCCAACTCCAGAATCATCATTCACACTTCCCCCTGGCTGTGCTCACAGTTAATCCCGACATCCATGGCCTCAACTGATACTGCTTTTTACGGGTCTACTCTGTCTCTGTATGTCTATCCCCTTTAATCCGACCTGCACCCACCCTGAGTCCAACCTAAGAACCACTCCCATCTCAGAATCTGCTTTGCTGCCTCTAAATTAAGAATGCTGCCCCCACTTCATAAATTTCTCACATATTGTCTCCTGCTTCCCCACAGCACCCACCTCTCCAGAGCCCCTTGTCTGTTCCCTCACTCCCTGCTGTAACCACTGCTCCTTCATCCCCTTCCACTTTTACATTAGCAGAAGCTCCCTCTCCTATCAAGCTCGGTCTCAAATGCAACCTCTTCCATGAAGCCTCTTCTGATCCTCCTACTGACAGGTTCTCTGCTTCCTTTGAACTCCTGTGGGATTTTGCCCAGATACCTCTTATGGTCCTAACCACCTTCTGCCCTTAAGTTGCCCTCTCCTCTTCTTTGTCCAGCCCCTTCACCCCCACAACCCCTGCTCAGAATGATGCCTGGCCAGTTATAGTTAATTTTGAAACAAGGCAAGGAGGCAAGATGGAGTGAAGAAATAAAAGCTTAATACACGTTCTTAAAGTAGACAACACCAGAAAAAACCTGGTTTAAAACTAAATAAAGAGATCATTCTTTAGAGAAAGCACAAGGTTAGAAGGACACGCAGCTATAGTGGCTTAAAGCTTCTGGAAACCTCTACATGTTAACTTTCTTCCAGGCTCTGTAATCTACTTCTAGGAATATCCCCCTACCAGGACAGTTACAAAAGTTATGAACTGACTGGTGCTTAGAGTCTCTCCTTTGTCCTGGAAACCTTTGATTTCCGACCGGAAGACATGGAAGGAATTGGCCCAGAGAAGGCAGAACAAGAGTGAGGTTCAGGGAAAAGACAACTAAACTGGCAGGACCAAGGGCCAGTTAACCATTAGCCCCCAGTGCTGGGAAGGCTCCTCCATAAATATTTGAGAGTACAAACTCCAATTATTTGGAGGGTACCAAATAGATAAATAAACTCCAAATCTCTCTTGTCAGACATTGATGCACATTTATCGTGTTGCCTCACTGTCTTGTGATCACATAATCCACTTTTGCTGCACAGCCATCCTTAAAAGTGGCCTTCCTGTTGTGACAACTGGAGCTACCAGAGATCTGGAGTCCTAAAGACAATGGGTGGATCCGTTCAATCTGAGCGACAGCTCCTGCAGCATGGAGCTACATTAGAAAACCTGGCACCAAAGGCATGGAAGGGACAGACTACTTCTAACACATGAAAAACTATGAAGTTACTCTAAGCACATCACTTCACCAGTGTGTGCCTTAATGTCACCATCTACAAAATGAAGAATGTCACTTAAGTGACTGGATTTCAAGTGCTTTAATGTGGAAGCACATGGGAGGTGGGCTGGTGAGCCCTGTGTTTGTAGCAAGCAGGAGGCTCTCCAGATTTTCCCTGCAGGTTATAAATGTCAGGGTTGAAGAGGTGTAAATGGGTCCAGAAAGGAAATGTATCATCTCTCCCCTTTTCTACTGGCCCCTCTGCCTTTCTCTCTGGCCTCATCTGGAGTGGCTCTTTCTGCTGTCTGTGTCCCCACAGGTCTGCTCAGTCCACTGTGTATTTATCTGTAACATCTGCCTCCTCCCTTAGGCCATGCTCTCTGTGGGCACAAAGGATGTCTTAGTTACTATTGTGTGTCTGAGCAAGCACTGTGTGGGCTGTGTTCAATTTGTATCGGAAGGCTGAATCAGAAAAAGCAGATAGGACAGAATCAAGCAGAAGACTTCCTTAAGAAATAGACAAACAGGATATGCTCTTGTGTACAAAAAGGACAGAAGAAGAAGAAAGGAGGATAATAAGAGGTACACTTTAAAAATGAGTAGTATTTTTAAAATTATGCTCTATAAGGGTTTGTAACACACAGAAGTAAGTATATGACAACAATAGCTCAAAGGGATGGAGACGATAAATAAAATTTACATACAGTAAGGTTTTTGCACTATTTAGAAAGCAATAGAAGCATTAATTTAAGTTAGATGACAGCAAGCCAGGTATGCATATTATAATCTCTAAGGTCACCACTTAAAGAAAAAAAAAAAGGAGTAAAATAGACAAATAAATATTTGCTTAATCAGAAAGAATACCGGGGGCGGATTAAAGGAATGAGGAGTCTATGGAGCAAACAGAAACAAATAGCAAGATTCCAACTATATCAGTAATTATAAAAAATACAAATGGACTGAATATTCTAATCAAAATGCCACTACTGTAAGAATTGTTACAATTTTTTAACAGATTCAAGTATAAGGCTGGGTGCGGTTGCTCATGCCTGTAATCCCAGCACTCTGGGAGGCGAAGGCAGGTGGATTGCTGAGCTAGGGAGTTGGAGACCAGCCTGAGCAAAAGTGAGAGCCTGTCTCTACTAAAAATAGAAAAATTAGCTGGCTGTTGTGGGGGTGCTAGTTGTCCCAGGTACTCAAGAGGCTGAGGCAACAGGATTGGTTGAGCCCAAGAGATTGAGGTTACTGTGAGCTGTGATGCCATGCTACCCTCTGTCTACTTAGGGTAATGGAGTGACTCTGTCTCAAAAAATTTTTTGAAAAAAAAAAAAAAAGATTCAGGGCGGTGCCTGTGGCTCAAAGGAGTAGGGCGCTGGCCCCATATACTGGAGGTGACGGGTTCAAACCTGGTCCCAGCCAAAAACTGCAAAAAAAAAAAAAAGAAAAAGATTCTACTGTATACTGATTACAAGAAACACATGTTAAATATAAAGACTCTGAGAGGTTGGAAGTTTAAAAGAACAGGAAAAGATATACCATGCAAACAGTAAGAGCTACTATACCTATGTTGGCGTCTGAAAATGTAGACTTTATGCAAAGAGTATTACAAAGACGTAAAGAGATACTTAATTAAAGATAAAAGGGTCAATTCAACAGAAAGCTTTAACAATGCTAAATTTGTAGTTATAACACAACTTCAAAATATATTTAAAAATGAATTAAACAATTGCTGTATCACCGTCTTTTAAGAAAGAAAACTACAGATCACTAGTGAAATTTTTGTTTGTGAGATAGAGTCTTGTTCTGTCACCCTGGCGAAAATGCAGCATCACCATTTTAGCTCACTGCCACCTCAAACCCTTGGGGCTCAAGCAATCTTCCTGTCTCAGCCTCCCAAGTAGCTGGGACTACGGGCGTATCCCACCAGGCCAGCTGATTCCTCTATTTTTAGTACAGTCTCTCTCTCTTGCTCAGGCTGGTTTCCAACTCCTGACCTCCAGCACTTCTGCCTCAGCCTCGCACATTACTAGGATTATAGGTGTGAGCTGCCTACCTGGCCAGCATTAATGAGATTTTTGATTGTTATCTCCATCACAGGTTTTCTACAGTCTCTGCCGTCCCTCTGGCCAAAACAGATTCTAGGCCAAAGGATGTGGGCATCCTTGCCTTGGAGGTGTACTTCCCAGCCCAATATGTGGACCAGACTGACCTGGAGAAGTATAACCAGGTGGAAGCAGGGAAGTATACAGTGGGCTTGGGCCAGACTGAAATGGGTTTCTGCTCAGTCCAGGAAGACATCAACTCTTTGTGCCTGACGGTGGCGCAACGGCTGATGGAACGTACGAAGCTCCCATGGGACTCCGTGGGCAGGCTGGAAGTGGGCACTGAGACCATCATCGACAAGTCCAAAGCTGTCAAAACAGTGCTCATGGAACTCTTCCAGGACTCGGGCAACACTGACATTGAGGGCATAGACACCACCAATGCTTGCTACGGCGGCACCGCCTCCCTCTTCAATGCTGCCAACTGGATGGAGTCCAGCTACTGGGACGGTATGTCGTGCCAAGGGGACTTATGTAAGAAAGGAGCTGGGGTTGGAGGCGGAGTATTGTCAGTTTTGCCTTTCAGTTCTACCGTTGGTTTCACCTAGTGAAGGAAGAACAACGTAATCACACATCTGCTGCTCCCATCCAACACCCAAGGTCATAATAACCACTTAGATCCCTATGTCTTCATACTGCTGGGTAGACAGCATGTTCACACAGCCATCGTTTAGTCCTCACAACAGCCTAGGAAGTGAGTGTCACACCTGAGTTACAGATGGGAATATGGAAGATCTGATGTCTTACACATCGTGAGTGGCAGAGGCAGGACACCAAACCACATGTAACATATTTTATTCTACCTGTTTCTCTTAAACATCTTCTAAGTCTCTGAGAAAGACATTGGTGATATTGAAAAATTTATATGTTTAGATGTTAATGGGGAAACACTGTGGTAGAAATAGGCTTAAAGAATCACAGGATAGACTGTTAAACACAGAATATTTCTACTCACTCTCCCTTGGCTGGCTCCTAGGATCCTGGTTTTTGATGAACATTAACATTACCTTGCATCTTACTTCTATCTTCCCCCAAAGCTATATTAGAGGAATAACCCCTTTGATGGTAATAACCCCTTTGATGGTAAGAAAAGATCCCAGGGAAAAAGTACAAGATGAGACTTAGACACCACAGCTCCGTTAATAATTAGTGATGAGTTCCTTAGCTTCTTTGAGCCTTGGTTTTCTTATTTGCCTATCTGCCTTGCAGGATTGAATAAAATAACCCGTAGAAGTGTGAAAGAACAGTACTTTGACAATCAAGGCACTCTGTATATACTAAGTTTGAGACTAGGATTAAAAAAGCCTTGGAACTGTGGGCAGTGCCTACGGCTCAAAGGAGTGGGGTGCCGGCCCCATATGCTGGAGGTGGTGAGTTCAAACCCAGCCCTGGCCAAAAACTGCAAAAAAAAGCCTTGGAACTGATAATGAACATTAATTGTAAAGTTAAAGTCTTAATGTTGACAGGACCCATAGAGATTATCTAATAATTAATTATTCTAATCCAATATTCTTTGTTTTAAAAAAGAGGTCAAGAGGAGTCAGAGTTTATGTCTGTTCATACAGTAAGGTAATGTAATTCCGTAAGTCCATCCCATGCTTTTTCAACTACCCTGTAAGACCCCCCTTTTCAGTTCCATTGATAGGGTTTGGTGGTCCAGTCTCCACACCATCAAGTGTGTTCTCATTTTGCTTTTCCCACTTGGCACTTGTATTTTTACCTCTCTAGAAATCCTTACCTGCTACTAACACGTCCAACCAAGTATTTAACTGGAGAGTAGAAACAAAGGATATGTGACATCTACAAGCTTTTAACCAAAAGTTAAAGAACCCATTGTTAGAAGCTTGTCAGCTTTAATCACATCATTTCAAATGAATAGATCCTGCTGTGTTGCCTGATATTCCATAAATGAGGGTTGCAAATGTATCCGTTCTTTAATATGATGTCTTGATAGAAAAGTAAAAATAAAAAGGCAACCATTAAAATGTGACTTTTAAGTTTGTATTTGAAACAAAAAGCATGTCTAAGTTTGAGCACACACAAGTGGACAGCACACTCTAGAGGTGACAGCAACCACCGAGACCAGAAGAGGCCAGTGTCAATGAAATTTCTGCTCCTGACCCAAACACCCATCCACCCGGGGACCCTCAGACAGGAGGAAGTGATTTTGGGACTCACCAGGGAGTTCTGAACAACTGGAAAGAAGGGAGAGGGTATGAGGGAAGGAAAGAGTGGTGCTGGCTCAGATTGACTGGGAGTCCCCATCTTTTCATGTCTGTTTTGTAATGAAAGCAATTGACATTGATAGTTGAGGAAATATATATGCATATTCACAAAAGGGTATAAAGAAAAGTCCCCTTTGGACACTGCATCACCACTTCCCAGAATTGAGCCTAACAGTGTCCACGTGTTCTTCCAAACACTTTTCCACAGTTCTTTTGTACCTGCAAGCACGCGCATGTCTATTCCGTTTGAGACATCATACATGTTATTCCTCCTGTCTGATATCTTAGAGATCATTCTGTAGCAGCCTATGCAAGGTCTTTTAAAAACTACATAATAGTCTATTGATGGATATGCCAAATTTCATTTAAGTAGTTCCATATAGATAAGTGTTTAGATTGTCGTGTTTTTGCAATTATAAATACTGTTTTAGTGAACATTGTGCAGTAGCTGTGTATGCTGTGGCCACGTGCTCCACAAATAGATTCCTAGAAGCAGAATTGCAGGATAGGTAGACTCAAAAGTTTGACAAACTGTGCCAAATAGCTCTTCAAAATTCACTAAATTACATTTCTACTGTACCTATTTGCAAACTTTCCAAACTTTGTCAATTAAATAAGTAAAAGTATAGGATTTTTTATTTGCCTTTCAATATAAGAAATCTTAAATATTGTTATGACATTTATTGGCCACTTTTCTGTTAGATTAATATAATTTATCTTTTTTTATTAAACCTTTTTTTGAGACCGAACCTCAAGCTATCACCTGGGGTGGAGTGCTGTAACATCACCGCTCACAGCAACCTCCAACTCCTGGGCTCAAGCAATTCTCCTGCCTCTGCCTCCCAAGTAGCTGGGACTACAGGCACCCGCCACAACACCGGGCTATTTTTTGGTTGCAGCCACCATTGTTGTTTGGATTCGAACCCGCCAGCTCAGGTGTATATGGCTGGCGCTTTTGCTGCTTGAGCCACAGGCGCCGAGCCTTTCTTTTTTTAATTAAACTTTTATAAATGAAGGAAAATAAGTAGCTTTGTGTTGGTCATAGGTATTGTCAATACTTCCCCAATTTGTCTTTTGACATTGCTTCTGGTAAAAGGTTTTTATTTTTAGGTAGTCAAATTTACCAGCCTTTTTCTAAAAGCCTCCTAAGTACTTGCCCATAATTTCTAAATTTTTCCACAATGTGTATATGTGTATTTATATAAAGAAATTGTTTTCCCCAATTTTATATATATAAAATACATCCTACATACATATATTTTTATTTTAAGTATATAAATATATTCTGAGTATGTTTAAAAATTTATTTTTATATGTACGTTTTATACACACATATCATTGGGGGCAAAAGAATTCTTTTTTTGCTGGAGTTGCAGTTGGGTTTGTAATAATTCTTAAGAGAAATGAATTTTGGTTGGAGTCCTGACTCAGAATCCTCCTACCATTTATTAGCTATATGGTTTTAGGCAAGTGACTTACGTTCTTTAGGCCTCAGTTTCTTCATCTGTAAAGAGGAGATAACTTTATCTGCTATGTAGGTTTATCATGAAAATTAGATTATATAGAATTAAGGCTCTGGGTGAGTACTGGGGGCTTCCTGATAGGTTAGATAAAATGCTAGAAATACTACCGTATCTCCCCCACAGACTCACATTCGGTGGGCAGTACTTCTATCAGATGAAAGGGAACAAATAATAGTTAAGACAACAGCTATTTATTGTATGAATAATAGATTGCCACAAAGTTAGTGTAATTGGGTCATTCACATTAAATGTGGTTGCTCAGCATAAACTCTTTTCACAATGAGGTATTACCAAGTAACACCAAGCAATTCAAGGCCCACGTGTGGGATCGAGTTACAATTGAGCTTGAATCAGTTCCGTATTCAGCTGCCTAATCTCTCTGGAAGGCAGAGTCCTCATTCATCAATGTGGACATTGCCTACCTAATTGGGTTGTTTAAAGAATTATTTGAGGACAACTGGTGTCTAGCTAGTATTTAAATGTTAGTTTCCCTCTCTATTCCTTGCCTTTTATGATTTGGAAAAAAAATTCAGGATTATGGAGTGCTGTAAGGTGACTGGTATAAAACAAAATTGTCTCCAAATGTGCCGATAGAATGGGCAATAGAATTCTGAATAAATGAGCATTTTACAGTTAGAATTTTAGGACAGTAAGGTTTGGCTGTGCATTCCAAGTGCCTCATGAGTTGTACTAGAAGCTATAAGATCCATGGGGCTGGGGTTGTTGTTTTGTTTACCACTCCATTTCCAGTACCTAGAAGTGTGCCCAGCACACAGCAGGCACTCAGCCCACTCCAAATCCCGTAGTGGTGATAATTCCTTTCTCTCTTTATAGGTCGCTACGCAATGGTGGTGTGTGGAGATATCGCCGTCTATCCCAATGGTAATGCTCGTCCCACAG
This sequence comes from Nycticebus coucang, assembly GCF_027406575.1. Lineage (NCBI taxonomy): Eukaryota > Metazoa > Chordata > Mammalia > Primates > Lorisidae > Nycticebus > Nycticebus coucang. The sequence continues at coordinate 50,492,291 of NC_069784.1, read as the reverse complement.
GTGGGGCTGGAGCTGTGGCGATGCTGCTTGGGCCCAATGCCCCTTTGGCCCTGGAGCAAGGTTTGTAGTAAATCACTCCCAAGAATCTGTGTGTAGCACAGGCAAAACCGTGCAGGGGTCCTCCAACTACGGTCTGCGGACCACATGCGGTGGTGTGATTGTATTTGTTCCCATTTTGTTTTTTTAATTCAAAATAAGATATGTGCAGCGTGCATAGGAATTCGTTCATAGTTTTTTTTTTTTTTTTTTAAACTATCGTCCGGCCCTCCAACAATCTGAGGGACAGTGAACTGGCCCCCTGTTTAAAAAGTTTGAGGACCTCTGTGTGCCTATATTGGCCTACTGGCTACTCAGGGCTGAGATACAGGTTTGACGGTGAGGTCGCTTGGGTCCAAAAGGCTGGTCTGAGAAGCAGTGGTTAGGGAGGGAAGGAAGAGGGAATTGCAAGGTCGCCTCCCTTCTGCATCATCAGACATGGGAACAATACCGCCATGAGTCATGTGGGCGCCTTAGGGAACCGTGCTGGAGATTGACAATGAAAGGAGGTGACTGGATGAGAAGTGTCACAGTCTATCCTGCGACAATTGCCTTCTATTCCTGGTTTGTTAAGCCCACGTAGGTGCAGAAAGGAAAATGCAAACCTCATCCATGTAATGCCAATGACCTATTGAACCCTTTTGACTATTTGAGGGAAGGTGAGCAGGCTCAGGCTTGGGCATGGGAGACAGGAAGTGCTGGGACGTGCTTCTTTCATCCTCTGCGCTCCAGATAGGCTGTGCAGATTTTGAAACCCTCTGTAACCCACTGTGTGCCTCTCCAGGGCTCAGGGGAACCCATATGGAGAACGTTTATGACTTCTACAAGCCAAATTTGGCCTCAGAGTACCCACTGGTGGATGGGAAGCTCTCCATCCAGTGCTACCTACGGGCCTTGGATCGGTGTTACACATCATACCGCCACAAGATCCAGAACCAGTGGAAGCAAGGTATGGAGCTCAGAGAGCAGAGAGCAGGGGCTCTGCTTACAGGGGTCACGAGCTTGTACCTTTGTACCTACACTTCTAAGGCAAGGTCTCCTTTCTCCTTTCCTGCAGACAATGTTAAGAGAACCGTTTTCTGTCCCCTTCTTATACTCTTTCTTCTCTGGGTCTTTGCTAAAATCCATGTGGATGTCATTCAAATTCAAGTATAAAATTGCCTATAGCTTGAGCTAAATGAAAGAAAGTAAACGATCCAGACCAAAGCCACCAGTATGAAACCACTGGGTGTCAGCCACCTGGGAAGTCTGAAGACAGAAAACTAAGTTCACAAACTCATCCTAGAAAAAGTGCTCTGAAGGGTGGACCAGGCACTGGCGTCTGTGCATAGCTTCTCAAGCGGAGCACTTCAAGGTGACCGTAGTGACATTCAGCAAGGAGGCATGTAGCACTTTTTCTAGGATGAGTTCTCAAACTTAGTTGTCTGATCCGGTATTTCATGAAGCAGGGTAACTACATCCTCAGGAGATGGGATTTGCTTCCAAGGCAGGCAGAATTGAACTCTGGGTTGTAGTCCATCGCCCTTTAAAGTCTGATTGATGTGGGAAAATCTTGCTTTCTGTTATAGTTTCCGTACAGGAAAGTGTTATCAGCGATTTTTCTCCGTATAGTGATATGACAGGTTGATTTTATTTCAATCTTTAGTTTTCAAATTTTCCTGGCAAAAAATATGTACTGCTTTCATAATCAGAAAGGAAGTGAATACATTTTTTTTTTTTTTAAATACAGAGAAACCCACGCTAGAACAAAAAGTGGCCAGCATGGTGGTTCACACCTATAATCCTAGCACTCTGGGTGTATTTCTGGAGCTCGGGAGTTCGAAACAAGCCTAATAAGGAATAGCTAGACCCTTTGTCTACTAAAAATAGAAAAATTAGCTTGGTGTTGTGACTGGTGCCTGTAGTCCCAGCTACTCTGGAGACTGAGGCAAGAGGATCTCTGGAGCCCAGAAGTTTGAGGCTGCTGTGAACTATGACACCACAGCACTCTACCCAAGGCAACAGAGTGAAACTCTTGTCTTAAAAAATAAAACAAATAAAAAGTGTCTCACCTACTTAGCCATGCCCAGGTGGGCATCTGCAAAAGGCAGGTTTCAGCGCAAGAAAGGGCACATGCCAAAGCGCAGAGCAGCAGTGCTTTGGGGGGGCATAAGGAGCCACATCTGGCCCTTTCCACTGCCTGCCAGAGGCAGGGGTTGAGGAGAAGTCAGCGTGGGCCTCTCTGCCTCTGCCCTCCGTAACATTGTCATTGGCTAAATGCTCTTGTCTCCTGAATTCTTATGACATTTTCATGTTACTCCTTATTCTCCCGTGGAATCTGGTGGATGCTACTTTGGATTACAGAACCAAAGTATAAACTTTCCTAATGGCAGAAGTGGCATTGCCCTCCTCATTAGCATGAGAGGGACAGTCTGTAGGTGCAGAATAGGAGACATGTGACCCTGAGCTAAAAGCCAGCCTTTTCTTAGCTGGGTGACCTTGGATGGATGACTTCCCTTACTTTTATTGAGACTCTGATTCCTCCTCTGGAAAATGGTACCACACAGAGTGGACATGGGGCCAGCATCTGTCACGGAGGTGGCAGCAGCGGGTCCGAAGTTGTGTGTTTCTTTCCCTTCTTTCCTTATATGTGGCAGGGTAGGGGTTTAGTGAAGGCGTGAAAAACAAATGAACAGACTTTGTGTTTGCTGGAGGTGGGAAGTAGTTCTCTGGGGGGCTGGAGTCCCCTGGCACAGTTAATTTTCAGACTTAGGTCGAAACGGCTCGTCCCTCATGCTACATCCTTGCGTCCGTGCTTCCCCTTCCAGCTGGCACCGACCGACCCTTCACTCTTGACGATTTCCAGTTTATGATCTTTCACACACCCTTTTGCAAGATGGTCCAGAAATCTCTGGCTCGCCTGATGCTCAGTGACTTCCTGTCAGGCAGTGGCAACACCCAGTCCAGCTTATATAAGGAGCTGGAGGCCTTCAGGTGAGTCCTCTTTGTGGGGTGCCTAAGGGCGCCCTCACATCTTGAGCCTGGATTACCAGCACTCCTGCAGCGATGGCATCCTTCCAACGTGATAGAAATGATACCAATTTCTGCACAGAGTGCTGGGTTGTTGTCCACATCGGGCCCTCCATGTGTTTGCTCAGGGGAACATGGGGAATTTGCCAGCACCTCTGGATCAGGTAACTGTAAGAAGCCACAGGGGAAAAGCAGAAAGGGAACGTGAGTGTGGCTAATCACCCAGTCAACAAATATTTTCTGAACATCCGCTGTGTGCCGGACATCATTCTCAGCTCTCAGGAGGCTACAGTGGCTATGACTCCACGGTGCCAGCCCTGGAGGACCTCACAGTCAGTGCCAACTCTAACACACAGAAGTCAGTGGTCACACTCGGGGCGGAAACTTGGGGGCTATCAGGTCCATTCGTACCTGTCATGATCTTAAGTGATGTCCTGCTCACTGCCTGAATTTCTCCCATTTATAAAATAGGGCAGTTCAACCCCTCAGATGTCAAAAATCAGGAAGAGGGCTGTTTATTGACGCACTACTCTAAGATATTCAGAAAAGAAGTGTTTTCAATGCAAAGAGTTTCCTCTGGAGAGAGAATCTTTGCCTTTCTTCTTGGTGTCTATTTGTGTCAAGTTTTGGGCTATTCTACCAGTATCTGCCCCTATTATTAACTACTACTAACCCTGCCACTAACTAAAATGTCAAAATTATAAGACCTGCCCTATCAAAATGAAAAGTGTAATATATACCAAGGATAATAGCTGAATATCTTTAATACATAAATATATTATCAATAATAAAATAAACCCTCTGTTAGAAAAACAAGCAAAAGATATGAACAAAGGATTTCTTTTGAAATATATACATGGTATAATCAAATTTTTAAGGTGCATGCTTATTAGTAAAATGTACTAGTTACCATTTTCTTTACATAGTCTTTTTAAAATTTAAATACCCAGTATCGACAAGGCTATGGGGAAATGGGCAATAGGGGATGGGTAAATTGATAAAGTGCTTTCAGGAGTGATAGAAGAGTAGAAAGCAAATGCCTTAAAGATGTGCACACCTTTGGGCTCAGTAATTCCACATGTAAAAGAACACGTAGCTATTCCCTGCAGTATTTTAACTAATGAGATCGTTTAAAATAGGGTACATCATGTCATTGACCATTCTGCAACCATTAAAAATAATGTTATATAAAATGATCTAATGTTAGGGATAAATCCACACACACTGAGTTAAGAAAGCATGTACCCAGAATGCATCGTGTGATTTTATTACTACTTTCTAATATATTTTATAAAAGTGGGGATGGATTTCCTAAGAAAAATATAAACAATATGTCCTAAGTTCTATCTCTGATTGGTATATTAGTGGCATATTTTTCTACACACTTTTATGTTTTTCCAAATGTTGTAATAAACACACGTCCAAAGTCTGCTCTGTAAAAGCTGCTACTATTTTTTTTTTATTAAGTCATAGCTGTGTACATTAATGTGGTCATGGGGCACCATACACTGGTTTTATAGACCGTTTGACACATTTTCATCACACTGGTTAACATGGCCTTCCTGGCACTTTCTTAGGTATTGTGTTAAGACATTTACATTCCACATTTACTAAGTTTCACAAAGCTGCTGCTATTGCCCTTGCTCTCTCCCTCCTCTCCTGCGGCTTCTCACCTGGCCACCTCTGGTTGCCTCCCAGGGGCCTAAAGCTGGAAGACACCTACAGCAATAAGGACTTGGACAAAGCGCTTCTAAAGGCCTCTCTGGACATGTTCAACAAGAAGACCAAGGCCTCCCTCTACCTGTCCACACGCAATGGGAACATGTACACCTCTTCCCTGTATGGGTGTCTGGCCTCACTTCTGGCCCGGTGAGTGCTGCATCTGACCCCACCTCTGACAGGCCCACTTCATGGTCTGAGGGCTCAGCCAAGTTTGTTTCTTTCCCTTGTTCAGACCTTTAGGTTAAGGTGAGGATACAAACAACTAGGTTACAATGTTTGCATTTGTTAGGTAGAGTCCCTCTTGAAGTTGTGCCTGCACCCAAGAAGTTTGCCAGATACCCTTCATTGTGCCCATTAGGAGGGAGCACATCCATTCCCCTCCTTTTTATCCCCCCAACTTGAACTGAAATGAGTTTTTATCTTATGTGGGTATTAGATCATCTACTGGCTTCATATTAGTATTGAGTACATTGGATTCTTGCTTCTCCATTCTTGTGATACTTGTGTTTCAACTCCATCCAGGTTAATACAACAGATGTAAAGTCCCCATCTTTTTTTTTTTTTGAGACAGAGTCTCACCCTTGGTAGAGTGCCATGGTGTCATAGCTCACAGCAACCTCAAACTCTTGGGCTTAAACGATTCTCTTGCCTCAGCCTCCTGAGTAGTCTGCCACAATGCCCAGCTATTTCTTTGTTGTTGTTGTAGTTGTCATTGTTGTTTTAGCAGGCCTAGGCTGGGTTTGAAACCCTGGTGTATGTGGCTGCCCTAACCACTGAGCTACGGGCACTGAGCCAAGTCCCTATCATTTTTACAGCTGAATATTATTCCATGCTATACATATACCACAGTTTGTTAATCCATTCCTATTTTGATGGGCATTTAGATTGTTTCCACATATTGGTGATTGTAAATTGAGCTGTGATAAACAATCTAGTGTAAATGTCCTTAAATAAAAGGATTTTTTTCTTCTGGGTAGATAGTTAGTAGTTGGATTGTGGGATCAAATGGAAGGTCTAATTTGAGCTCTTGGAGGATTCTCCATACTTCTTTCCAAAGAGGCTGTATTAGATTGCATCCCACCAACAGCGTAAAAGTATTCCCTTCTCTCCACATCTGCATCAGCATCTGCAGCTTTGGTATGGTTTAGACTTTTAAAAGAAAAGAATGGAGAGAGGAGAAAGGGAGGGAAGAAAGAAGAAAGAGGAAAGAAACTTATTTCAAAGGTGTATATGTACAGGCACATTTGCAATCTGTATTAAACACTGATCTCCAAAGTGAAGTGCGTGGATATCAGGGGATATGCAAGATTTTTTTGGGTGCAGCAATAAAATAGTAGGAAATCTATGCATATTTTTGTCTCATCTGCTTAAAAATCTCTGTTATTGGTAGAGCATGGTGGTTAAAAGAGTCTAGTTGCAGAGTCCACACCTGGGTTCAAATGTCTTCACCACCTACTAGCTTTGACCTTAGAAAAATTCTTACTCTCTATGTGGCTCATATGTATAAAAACATTTGCCTACTGTTTTGGTGAGCATTACATGTCTAAAACAGTTAAAGTAGCAATGTTCAGTGGTTGAGCAATTGCTAGTTGTTAATTCCTTTTTTTTTTTTTCCTTTTTTTTGAGACAGGGTCTCACTCTGTTAATAGGGCTAAAGAATGGTGACATCATGAGAGCTCACTGCAACCTCAAATTTCTGGGCTGAAGCAATCCTCCTGCCTCAGCCTCTCTAAGTACTAGGATTATAGGCATGAGTCACCACACTCAGCACTAGTTGAAAGTTTTCTGATTTTCTGTTTTGTGGGTTTTATACAGAAATACTGCATATAACATAGGAAAAAATGGGGTGAATTTGATTGATAGGGGATGATCAACATGTTAGCACTGTTGAACAATTACCAGTAAACATGCAGCTGGGAGGGTGAGTCCAGGAGTCTGAGCCCCATTTGGAAGCACCTGCAGAATTCACTAACTTCATCTTGTCTTGTGAGTGGGGAGAAGTTCCATTTACATCTAACTCGGTCGTGAGTCTGCGGTGCCTCAGAGATCTCAGATTTTAGCTGTCCCTAGGCCCTACCAAAAGTCACTCTTCAAGTCGAGGGCCTGAAGCTCATTTCTAGTTGCAGGACGTGGGCAGGTGCTGGATTTGCTGTGCACAGTGTAAAGCCAGGGTGGCTGAGGCGGGAGTCTCTCCCTGCAGGCACTCTGCCCAGGACTTGGCCGGCACCAGGATCGGTGCCTTCTCCTATGGCTCTGGCTTAGCAGCAAGTCTGTTTTCATTTCGCGTGTCCCAGGATGCTTCTCCAGGTAAGTCTCTGCTGTCTATCAGGCACTCCTGGTGAGACTCATCTGGTAAAAGAAATCAGGTTATGATTAAGAGCAAACAAAATCACCGAAGGGATTTAAGCAGTGGAGTAAATTTGTCTAATTTATTCATTTAAAGCACTCCGTTGACTACTACTTAGTGACTAGATTGAAGAGGAACAAATGGTGATGGGGGGAACCCAGTTACCTTGTTCCAGTGAGTAGCTCAGGGAAGAGGTAATGGTGATTTGGTTGTATTTTGGTAAAGAGACGTTGATGCATTTGAGTTACCCAGTAGGTATATATTGATTACTTTGTGACTGATGTGATCAAGGACGTATATCTGATTACTATGTGGGCTATTCCTTGACTAAGTAAGTGTGTCTACCTACATGTTTTGCTGACATGTGTATAGGCTTATCACTTCTTGGTATGCTCAGCCACACTCAGAGCACTTCCCCCAGGGCGCAGGTTCCCCTGAAACTTGGCTCTCCCTGGGACTCCTGGTGTGGCAGTGGTGATAATGACAGGAAGAAAGTGTAACAGTCTCGCTTTTACTTCCCAGGCTCCCCCCTGGAGAAGCTGGTGTCTAGTACCTCAGACCTGCCAAAACGCCTGGACTCCCGAAAGCGAATGTCTCCTGAGGAATTCACAGAAGTAATGAACCAAAGAGAACACTTCTACCACGAGGGTAAGACAAAGGGCAGGAAGAAGGAAGAGAAGGGATTATTTGGGATTATTTTCAGATTCCAAGCCATGATGCTGGATGACGTAGTCCCATGGCAGCCAGAGCACAGTAGAACCTCTGTAAGTTGACCACCCCAGGGCCTGTAACACACTGGTCAGCATATGGAGGTGGTCGGCATAGAGAACTCCCATTGAGGACTTGTGCATGTCCGGTCTATGAAGATTAGGTCAACGTAAGATGGTGGTCAATGCAGGGAGGCGGTCAACTACGGAGACGCAGTGCAGTGCAGAGAACAGTGTAGTCTTTGAAAATGCTGTGAACAGTTTGAAGAGTCCAGACTTTAGACACAGATATACAAATTTAAACCTGAGCTGTGCCACTTACCAGCTGTTAGTCTTTGGGAAAATTGTTTAAATTTTTTCAGTTGTTTTATTTCTAAAATCATACCAACTTTGCAGGATTTCCAAACAGATTACATGAATCATTGTATATTAATAAGTTACCAGCACATAATTATTGTCTCCACCCAGTGCCCCGTCCTCTTTTGTTATTTCCCAAAAGCAACAAATGAAAGAGAAACAAAAGCCACAGGTAGCACTGGAAAGCCAGATGGTGATTTTAAAACCATGGTGATTGTATCTTCTTAAGTAAAACTTTGGGCTTGAGAAGTCTGGGTTTAGAATATGGTCTGAAAAGGAGGCACAGCGTATGGAATTAGGAATGTTCCAGAAAACCTAGACCCTAGTGGCCATTGATTTCATCTAGATCAGGAGATATGTTATAGCAAAAAAAAAAAAAAAGAGAGAGAGAGAGAAAATAAAAGCAGGAGCTCTGAGATGCACATCAACGTACAAAGCCCTGAAGTAGAACTAGGAAGGCTCTGGGAGGAAACAGGAGGCTCTGAGGTCATCCGCACCCTGGGTAGTACTGGAGAAGGATATGATGGAGATTTCAGTGGAGGAAGGCTATGTTCACCGTAGGAGAACGTCACACCCTTATAATAACATCGTAAGAGCCGGGCCTTCAGTACTACGTCCGGTGTGGCTGCTCACCTGGCTCTTCTGCTGGTCCAGTGTGCTCCTCCTGGTATATTCAAGGTGAAGTTGTGGCCCCTTGCAACACAGCCAAGAGAGCCTCACGGTGAAGCTGTACCTGTCCCTATGCTATTTTCTCCTCTCCAAACTCATGAACCTCTTTGTGAGTGTTGCCTGGTCTCCTCACTCTGCAGTGAATTTCTCACCACCTGGTGACATCAACAGCCTTTTCCCAGGGACTTGGTACCTGGAACGAGTGGACGAGCTGCATCGCAGGAAGTATGCCCGGCGTTCCGTCTGAGGGTGAGTGAGGGTTTGTAGGGTTGGTGACCTAAAACCCTAATGCCTTCCTCTAGTTCTGACATGGTAACCAGGCGAGGGATGGTCCATAGCTTCCAAAATGATCAGAGGTGAAGAATTTGTACAATGAAGACCAATTGAAACTCTTGGGGCTTTTTGCCTTAGAAAGGCAGAAACTGGGTAAGGGGCATGTTCTGAACATCTGGAGTGTGAAAAACAGGAGTCTGGTTTGTTTTACCTGATCTGCCCAAGATAACAAGCTCTCCTGGAAGCTCCATCAAAGCAAAATTAGCACTGGGAAGAGGGAGCAGGCTGTGAAGCTAATCCTGTGGAACTCAGCACTCTCACGGGATGAGATCAGTGGCGTGATGCACAGCCTCAGAAAGGACACACGCCAGCGTGCTGGGGACAGATTCACAAGTAGAAGTGTGGCCGGAGGTTCTGATACAGCCAGACACCCCGGCTGGAGGGAGGCTTGGGCCAGGGATCTGCACAGCAACGTTCCTGCCCAGTGATTCCTTTGGGGGAGAGGCAGGGAGGTTCAGAATGTTAGTGGGGGGCTGGGGTAAAGAGAAGAGAAGTGGCTGGAGGAGGAGAGGGGTGAGAGAAGTAGGGAGTTCTTCATGGTATTTTCAAAAGGAACAGCAAGGATTCAGGATTGGAATCAACCCAGAAATCTGCCTTCAGCTTATCTACCAAAAAGCTAAGATACACAGAAGGAAGAGGGGAAGGGATTTCTTTTATAACCATTTATACAACTGTCTAAATCTCAGTTAATACAGTTCCCAAGCCCAAGGTTTTAACACTTTCCCCCTCCTATGGCAGATGAAGAGGGAAGAAGGAAAAGGTGTGCCAAGGCAGGGGCAGGGGCAGGGAAAGGAGGGAAGAGGCCAGTGGACAGAGGAGATGGACAAAGTCCAGGGGAGGAAGCAGGACAAGTGCTGGGCGGGCGCTTCGCTCCTTCCTGGCATTCACAGGTGCCAGGCTGCTGGGGGCTGTGGCCCAGGGTCAGGGGCGGGAAGAGGTGAACAAGCCGGCTGCCTGACCAAGGCTTTAGGATGCAGGGGAGAAGGATGGGCCCAGGGAGCCGCCCACAGGACTCTGTAATGCCAGGCAGTCTCTGTGTGTGTGTATTTGTTTGAAATATGGGTCTTCAGGGCAGGTCAGTGGCAAAGAGGAGGCATTAAATACATCAACTTAGTGTAGTCATCAGAAATGGGGGAGAGGGAGGGAGAGAGAGAGAGAAATGTGGGGTTTTCAAGGGAAAATCTCCAAATCAGACTTCTTCCTTCTCCTCGTAGACACCTCTCAGTCTCAGGCAGCACTGTAGTTAAAGAGCAAAGCCAGTGCTCTTTTGAGCTTTTCTATGCAGACTGTTCCTATAAGCAATGGGCCTGCCACAGTGAGGTTTTAGCAGAAATGCAGGGCTGATGTCAGCAGGGCACACGGGGAGCTCTGTGGTGCTACCCAGTCTGCCCTCCTCCCACAAGCAGACGCCAGCTGTGCACCCTGGGACTCCAGCCTTGTCCCCTCTAGACTGGGTCACAGGTCCCTCAGGCGTCCAAGCTTGGTAGGTCCCAGGAGCGCCCCGGCTGGGTTGCAGCTAGGGATCCCCTCTGCACAGCCCAGTGCCCGGGATGAGCAGCATCTTCTTTTGTTTCTTTAAGTTCTACAGATCTGTGGAATGGCTCCTGGGGGAAGCCAGGAGCACCTCCTGCTAGCAGAGCTTCTGCCCATGAATCACATTTTTAAAATCCTGCTTTAAAGCTGGCAAGTAAATCTGAATCAACCTCATCGCCCTATAAATTTGGGCGCTGTGGAGTGAGGCACCGCCCCTGTGGGCCCGTCCTCCTTCCCCGCTGCAGCCGCTGTCTCCAGCTTTTGGTGTGATGGACTCGAGATGAGAGAGTGAGATGGAGAAACTAGAAGGCTGTTCCTGAATAGCTGGTCTCCAGAAATGTGCACATCAGCTGTCTCTTTCAAGAGCCAGAAAAACTTTCCTATCTTTTGTTACAGCTTTATTATTATTATTATTATTAAACTTTTGTGCTACCTTATTTTTGTTTCTTTCTTAAGGTTTCCTGTGAATTTCTCAATTTTGTATTCTGTTCTAAATGGCAAATAAAAAGAAAGGAGGAGGAAGGGAATCCTGTATTTCCTGGAACACAGAACACAAGAAGCGTAACAGCCCATACACACATAGAGAGCCTGACAGGTCGCCTGGTCGGTGGGCTGCATCCTCACCTCACACGGGCCCCTCTCCCCTTCTAGTTCCATTCTGTTTCTGCCACCTGCCAAGTGCTATGACAGATGCAGGCAAGCTGAGATGCCAGGACATAGCTGCCAGCTTGCTTCTCTAAAGACACCCTGCAGATAGCCAGCAGACGAGGCCCACAGGAGCTAAAGAGCAGAACTCCGTGGTTGTGTCTTGCCAGTGTTATTTAGACAAAGAAACACAGGCCAGAGGTTAACAGGTTAGCTTTTGCTTCCTCCAGGCCCCCCACTGATTTATTATTTATTTTTAAATTTCAGATTAATGTGAGTGTATAGATGATTAGGTTACATTGTTTGCTTTTGTTAGGTAGAGTCCAAGTTGTAGTTGCCCTCCCCACCCAGGGGGGGTGCCATGTACCCTTACATTGTGCCTGTTAGGTGAGAGCACACCAATGCCCCCTCCTCCCCTTGCCTTGCCCATTCCCACTTGAATTTAATTGTGTTTTTCTCTTATATGTTTGTGTATTTGTTCATCTACTGGTTTCATATAAGTATTGAGTACATTGGATACTTGCTTTTCCATTCTTGTGATACTTTACTAAGTAGAATGTTCTCCACCTCCATTCAGGCTAATACAAGAGATGTAAGGTCTCCATCACTTTTAAGGCTGAATAGCATTCCATGGGATACACATGCCATGGTTTATTTATCCATTCATGTGTAGATAGGCACTTGGGTTGATTCCATATCTTGGCGATTGTTTCAGCTGTGATAAATATTCTGGTGTAAATGTCCTTATGGTTAAATGATTTTATTCTCCTCCCACCCCCCAGAAATGAAATATTCAGTAGGAAACTATTCCATTGGAGGAACAGGGTACTGCTTTTCCAGGGTCCTCTCAGGAAATGGCAATGGTTCAGGAAGATAGGGATTGAGTTGAGGAGGGGTGGGGGACGAGAGGAAAAGACATCAGGTCACTGTTCATTTCCTTTTAGAAAGTTTCCTCAGCCAGCCCCCACGAGAAAGGGCACTTGGGAAGAAAGAGAATGGTTTCCTTGGAAGGGAACAGAGCTTGCAGGGAGTAGTGGGGAGCGTGGGGATACACAGGGAACGAGAGGCTGGGGCTGCCCCCTTCACTGCTTTGCTCAAGGCTGTTCATGTCACAACAGCTGCCAGCAAACCTGAGATAAGCCCTGATTTGCACACAGCTAACCTGGCATCAGCTGACTGCCCTCCCCGCCCCAGGCACCCTGCCCAGGCACACAGCACGGGTCTAGGTTAGCAGCCCCTCTTGGCTGCCCTCTGCTGCCTGTACCTCATCTGCAGCTGTCTAGGCCCTCAATCCAATTGTCATCCTTGGCCGAACTAGATATGCCTTTCCTGAGATCTCTGGAGCAGTGTGTGTGTCCAAGGGAGAAAAGCCAGGGTTCACCTGAGTTCTAGAGATACAGGACACGGGGCCCGGCCTTCTATCCACAGAGGAGCTCACTGTGGAATCTTGGTGCTGAAACTGTCCCTGTGTACTCTGGCTGCAACATCTGCCATGCCACCCGCTGCTGCGGCCAGGCCTGCCTCCACTAGGGAGTCACTTGGATACACCAAGGGATGATGGTAAAAATATTTAACAACCAGGATATCAGGGGGCTGACCAATTGAAGGGATGCTGCCTATACCCCTGCACCTGCTGGATACCAGCCCGGGTTAGCCTGCAGGGCGCTCAGGATGGCACCTCAGGCATGTTGTGGAGCAGCGGTTTTCAACCCATGGGTCTCGACCCACAGGAACTGTATTAAAGGGTGGCGGCATTAGGAAGGTTGAGAACCACTGGTGTAGAGGACGGTGAGGAAGGGGATAGCAAGGGGGCGGGGCCTGCACGTGTGCCACAGTGGCCATGGCCAGTGCCATCCTGAGCACTCAGCAGGCTGACCCAGGCTAATATCCAGAGGGTGCATGGGGCTTCAGGCAGTGCCCCTTCATTAGGGGACCCCCTGAAAGCTGCTGGCCCCATGCAAATGAAGAACTTCCCTGTGCAAGGAAACAAATCACCCGGGGGACCTAGAGCAGGAGACAGGGTGGAGTATTAGGCGAGTGCGGAGCCATGTTACACCCACCCAAGGGAGAATATTCAACGTGATATTGAGACAGAAGTGAAGAAGGCTCAGCCCACTGACTGTGAGGAGACTGCATATCCCCGGGGGGACACGCTGATCATTGACACACACATACTAATTCCACAACACTGATCAGACACACTGATCTCTCTCTCTCTCTCACACACACACTCACCTGTTTCTCAACACCAGGCTCCAGGAGTCACCATTCTGAGGCATTTCCCATGTGTGGCCCCGGCATATGCCCTGCCTCCATTGCTGAGCTTACAGAGGGCATGCTGCTTCCCAGCCGACACGCACGAGAGTGAAATTCTACTCTAAAGGTAGGTGCTGCGAGCCGCACAGTAACACACACAGAGTTAACGGCACCCTCCTGGCAGCACCAGCAGGGTCTTTAAAGATTTTGCTCTGTATATTTTAGGTATACAGCATGATGTTATAAGATACATATATGTACATATTATTAACTCATGTAGTTACCCATTCCCCTGCCCCATCCCCCCACCTGGGGCAAAGGCAGCTACAGTCTACTTATTTAGCAAAACTCCTCAACGCGGCATCATTAACTATAGACCTCACGTGGTACATTAGACTTATCCATCCTACGTTATTTGCTACTGTTCATCCTTTGACCTGTATTCCCTCCATTTCCTCCCGCCCCCTCTAACCCTGACAACCAATTTTAGTCTGTATCTTTATGTATTTGACCTTCCTTTGGTTTAAATTCCAGGTATAAGTGAGGTCATGTGATATTTTTTCTTTCTGCATCTGACTCTTTCCACTTAGTCATCAGAGAAATGCAAATCAAAACCACTCTGATACGTCACTCACACCTGTGAAGGTGGCTGTTATCAAAAAGACAAAAGATAATGCGTGTTGGTGAGGGCGTGGAGAAAAGGGAACACTTTTACATCATTGGTGAGAAGGTAGATGAGTGCAGCCATTATGAAACAGCATGTAGGGTCCTAACGAAACCAGCTTAACTTTATCTTTTTTTGAGATACAGTCTCTCTATGTTGCCCTGGGTAGAGTGCTGTGGTGTCACAGCCCACAGCAACCTCAAACTCTTGGGCTTAATCAATTCTCTTGCTTCAGCCTCCCAAGTAGCTGGGACTATAGGTGCCCACCACAACACCCAGCTGTTTACTTTTTTGTTGCAGTTGTCATTGTTATTTAGCTGGCCCATGCTGGGTTTGAACCCACCAGCCTTGGAGTATGTGGCTGGTGTCATAACCATTGTGCTATAGGCCCCAAGCCAAAACCAGCTAATTTTTAAATTAATCCTGCCTTTTAAATCCTGACCTCTGTACATTCTGTCCCTCCTACCCAGAGACTCCTTTTCTTAGAGGAAAGCACCCAGCCCAGTGCTTAGCACATAATGCTGTGCGTGTTGGTGGATTTTTTTACTTATTAATATGCATGCCTATCACAGATGGAAGAGATCTTAAGATACTAGAGAATTCTGAAATATATTGAGCTTTGTTCCTATAAAAATGCCTCTGAGCAACCTCAGAGACAGGAAGAGGTGGTCATCTTCAATGTCTATGAGCAGCCAAGGGACAGGTGAAGCAGAGAAACTGTCCTCATCCCCTCCGGTGTGACCCACGTCTAGGGTATTTTGAGATGCTCGGGTAACCTGGGTTTCTAGAATTGTCCTGACTGTCCTAGTGCACAGAGTGTGCTTTGCATGGGGGAGTTTTTGAGGAAGGAGGCTGAAGGGATGAAAATTGAGCTCAACTTTTAACTGAGTTTTTAACTCCAGTCTCAGCCTGCCTGTTTGTCTAACTCAGTTGACTCAGATGACTCCCCCTACCCCCCAGCACATGCCACATAAGGCACAGGTGTTTTTCCCACAGGAGGGAAGGTGGTGTCTGACATTTGGCTGAACACATCCCAGTGAGGGCATGGGGAGTGAGAAGAGAGGTCTTTGGTTCATGGAGTTGGTTCTAAATAAAGGATTGAGACCCACTTATGGCTCTCAGTAAGGTGTAGGTATGAAGAAACCAACGTTCATCAAGTGCCCTGGGCACTTCCTGCAAATCATTGCTCAACCCTGTGAGAAGCATCTTATTCCTTTACAGATGAGGAATCAAAGGCGCAGGCGAATTAAACACTGTGTTCCAGGTCACAGAGCTGCTCCAAGTTGATTTTGGTGTCCACACCCAGGCCCAAGGTCTGCTCCAGCAGGGCCATAACACACACACACACATGCACACACACGGACACACAAAGACAGACACACACAGAGACACACACAGAGACACACATGGACACACACACAGAGACACACACACATGGACACACACATGGACACAGACACACACACACAGACACACCCATGGGCACAGACACACAGAGACACACCCATGGACACACACACACCCCAGGGCTGCCTGCAGATGCTGCCACCGCCTTTCCTTCGGCATTCCCACAGTACTCAGCTTGAGTGAGGCACCAAGGCCACTGCAGTGGGCCTTCCCCTGCCAGTGCCAAGTAGGTGCCCTGGGCTGTGCCTTCTTAGCCAGGGCAGGGGCCCCAGAAACAAATGCTGTTTGACACATGGCAAGAAAGGAATGCATTATCCTCAGTTAAAAAAAAAACCTAAAAGTGAATCTTTCGGGGGAAGGAGTGCCTTTCTGCCATATTTTCCAAGAAAGTCATCCTTTGGGGGGATGCCAGCAGACAGGATCCTCTGTCACCCAGGCTAGAGTGCACTGGCATCATAGCTCACTGGAACCTCAAACTCTTGGGCTCAAGTGATCCTCCTGCCTCAGCCTCCTGAGTAGCTGGGACTATAGGTACCCACCACCACTTCCAGCTAACTGTTCTATCTTTAATAGAGATGGGGTCTTGCTCTTGCTCAGGCTGGTCTCAAACTTCTGGCCTCAAGCGATCTTCCACCTTGGTATCTCAAAGTGCTAGGATTACAGCTAAGAGCCATGGTACCCAGCCGAGAAAGTTATCTTTAAAAAAAAAGTAACCACTGTCCACGTCACACTGAACTCACCTGGTGAACCTGTCACATACTCTCATGTCCAGCTTTACCTATTTTTTTCCCCTTATGAAATCCTTCCAAATATCTCCAAGACACCAACATGCTCAGCTCAAATTTTTCCTCTGGACTCCAGAGGTCTCCTGCATACCTCCACAGCGCTCACTGCTTCCAGTGACCTCTGTACATTCTGTTCCTTTCACCCAGAGACTCCTATGAGACAGGGGTCAGGTTTGAAATCTTTCTTAAAGGAAAGCACCTAGCCCAGTGCTTAGCACTTAATGCTTGTGTGTGTTGGTGGAATTTTTACTTATTAACACGCATGCCTATCACAGATGGAAGAGATCTGAAATACCGGAGAATTCTGAAACATATTGAGCTTTGTTCCTATAAAAATGTCTCTGAGCAACCTTAGAGACAGGGGCAGGTCACCTTCCAGGCACTGGCACCTGTGCCTGCTCATCCCAGTCTCCCCCCACATCCTCTTGCACCCAGCTGTCCGCGGATGCCCTCTGGTGGCGCTTCTGGATAATGACCACACAGAGGCACGGGAGCAGGTGGGAGGCTTTTTACTAGACGGTGGGAGCAGCACCAGAGGCCAATCCATTCCCCCCGGGAATGTGCATCTCTTCTCCCCACGGACCAGTGGGGAGCTTTCTTCAGAGAAGTCTGAGGCGTGGACCTGTGAGCCCAGTTTAGAAGTGGAACTGGAAGGCCTCGGTCACATACTGCTTCCACGCCTGCAGGCTGGGCAGCAAGGACGAGACGCCCATGATGTGCCAGGCCTCCCCATCTGAAGCCACTGAGGTCTGGTAGGTCAGCAGCTGCACGCCCGCCTCTGCCAGAAGGCCTAGAAACGGGAGAAAGCCTGCTTGGCACAGGGCATGGGGGTTGGACGGGGAGAGGAGGAGCAAGGGGCGTGGAGCAGAGTCCCAGGCCTTGGGCCTCTGTGATCAGACTTTTGTTTTTTCTCACCCTGTCACCCTGGGAAGAGTGCCATGGCATCATCATAGCTCACAGCATCCTAAACTCCTGGGCTCAAGCAATCCTCTTGCTTCCTCCACCTCCGGAGTAGCTGGGACTATAGGCCCACACCACAATGCCTGACTAGTTTTTCTATTTTTAGTAGAGATGAGGTCTCGCTCTTGCTTAGGCTGGACTTGAACTCCTGAGCTCAGGCAACCCACCTGCCTCAGCCTCCCAGATTACTGGGATTACAGGAGTGAGCCATCATGCTTGATCAGATTTGTAATGGGGGTGGGAGGACGACATTCTAGAATTACAGCTCTGAGACAGAAGGAACAACAGACATCTTCCCAGCTCCTGTCAACATTCCAGAGGCTCTTTAACACCCTGACCTCAGGCAGGGTAGTGAAGGAACAATCGAGACGCCAAGTGCTGAAGCTCTTGCCTTGCTGACTGCCAGCGTTATCCAGGCCAAGGGCAAGGGAGGGGAGCAGGGAAGTTACTCTGGGTGTCCAGCAAAGATGGTGAAATTAGGCCCTTTGGGGTTTGGGGACACTACACACCCTCTGCCAGACCTGGATGTGCTCCCAAACTCCCAGCAACCCATGACCCAGAGGCATGGGGCAGGCCCAACATACCCGCGACCACGGGAGGAGATGCCTTCAAAGGCCTTACTGTGGCCACTAGGGCCTGCAGGTAGCAGAAGGAATTGCAGCCAACTGCCCTGAGCTCCTGACACGTGGCTGGTCCAAGCAGTGTGTGTAATGCAGCGAGCTGGGGACACACAGCTGCACCAGCTCCCACACCTGCCATCCTGCTCTGTGACCTTGGATAAAGCACTTGCCTTCTGAACTCAGTATTCAACACCTGAATGTTCTGGAAACTGTCATGACAGACCCAGATTTAGAGATGCCCTGAGGCTTGAAGAGGGGCTGAAAAAGGCAGAAGGGAGACAGGACCCAACCCCAAGGCAGACACCACCCTTGGCCACAGGCCCTCCTCACCCATCACCATAGGCAGCACTGTGCGGTTGGAGGGCGGGGCTCGGAACACCAGCAGGGGCAAGCCCCGGCACAGAGGCACTTCTGGCCTGAAGATAGCTCCGTTGAGCATCTGCAGCACAGGTGTGGTGCCCTGCACGGAGCCCACAGCCAGGTAGGGGGCACCTGCCAGGGCCACGGTCAGGGTCAGGCATTCCCCTGGGGCGGCAGGGCTGTGGGAGGTGGAGACCTGTGGGAGAAGCAAGGTGATGGTTATTCCTCCCAGCTGCACCGCATGCCTGCCCTCGCTCAGCCTGATCACTGGGCTCCAGCCTAGAGCACGTGTTCAGCAATTTAGGGCCTGAAGGCCAATGGGCCAATCCCTGTGTCCCTGAGTATCAGCCTCCTGGGACAGCCAGTGACTCCCAAATGGGAAGGCACAGCGAGACCTGCCAAGCACAAGTAAAGGCAGGAGGGAGGCCGGGCAGAGGATGCAGCTGCTGGCTGGCGTCCACCGAGCCCTCTGGCTCCTACACACAGCTCCCTGCACCCAGTCAGAGGCCTGCCTGAGCTTGCTCCCTCCAGCTCCCACTGGCTGAGAACAGACTTGGAACTTAACAGGGATCCAGAGGGGAAGGTGCCAAAAGGGAGCTGTGAGAGGCAGCAGAGGAGTGTGGCCCGCTCCCAGGGTCTGCATGCTAACCAAGAAACCAGATGCTACGGCCTGAGGAGCATTGAACGCAGACCCAGGTTGTGCCAGTCGCAGCCTAGCTGGTCAATTTCCTCAGCTGAGGAGCAGGGGCCACTACCTGGGTTGCCTGTATTCCCAGAGCACTCACACCCAAAGCACTTTCATGAGTTCTAGTTCACTCTGCAGTACTCAGAGACAAGCAGTGTCTCCATTTTGCAGAGGGAGAGACTGAAGCTGCTTCTCCCCTGTGGCAGGGCCCAGGACTCCACTCAATGAACAGGGTGTTGGAGGGTTCTGGACACAGGGGAGAAGACCAGTGCCTACAGGCAGGGGCGGGGACACACCTTGAGGCCAGCCTCTTTCACCAGCAGATTGGCGTTCACCAAGTTCACATCCACCTGTGTGGAAGACCCTTTCAGGAGGCCAACAATGACGGCAGGGCTTAGGCAGCTCCCAGCGTTGCCCAGGGACGCTCCTGGAGACAAACAGAAGCTACATTGTTTGCTGAGCACCACAGGAAGGGACAGGGGCCACTGGCACCCAGCTCTGGGCTATGGGCTCCTTTCTGCTGGGGGTACCCCCACTGCAGCCTGGCCCTGGCAGTCCTACTTAATCTCAGGGGGCTCAGAGCGAGACAAAATCATTGCCCAAGCTGGGAAACCCTATTACTTTAGCCACCCTGAGAAGCTTCTCTCCTAACCTCAACCCATCTCCACTCCCTGCTCCGCCCTGCCCTCGCTTTAGCTACCCTGGTCACCCTGTCATTCTCCCAGGGACACTGGGAAATTCCCTACTCCCACCCCTACCTAGAGCTCAAACCCTTGCCAGCCCCAGGAAACGATAGCAGAAAGGAGCATCCACTGCCCAGTTCCTGGCCTTGTTTCCTCCGTGGGGGCCACGGACCCTGCCCTCCCCAGCACTGCTGATGCTGGTGCCCTCACCCGCAGTCTCTGCCCAGTGTGAGATGCCCCATGGTCAGTGGGGAGAGGGATAAGCCCTGCCAGGGAGGGTTAAGGGAACCGGAGACCTTCTTGGTCACTTGACCACATCTGCATAGTGCTGGCTCCATGACAGAGGCAGCCAGAGCCTGCTCGGCAGCCCAGAGGGGTGGACCACGGGCATTGCCGTCATCCCCACTCCTCATCCAAGCACACCCCGAGGACGGCCAGACTGCCCGAGAACCCATCTTTGTGTGTGTCACAGAGCACAGGCTGTCCCCACCACCTCAGCTGGCTCATGCACCCCCTAACGCTCACTTGACAAGTGAGGAACCCAAGGTTCCGAGAAGGGAAAGTCACACGGCAGGTTAGTACACATCCTGTTTAACTGGGGACTCCCTCCACCAAACCTACCACCCCTTGCATAAAACTCTTCTCTCTTGTAGAGTCTCTACTGCACCCCAAACATGCACATCTTTAAAATACTCTGCATAAACACACAATTGATGAAAATAAAATACACCCCCCTGGTGACTTTTTATGTCTCTCCCACTTTACCCATCCTCAGTAGCGGGGTACGTTCAGAACAGGGTCCAAGTCATGTCCGAGATACACTGGCAGGGGCAGAACCCTCACCCTTCTCTCCCCCTCCCTCTGTCGTGTCCTCAGCTCACCCTGTGTCACCACCTGGATGGTCCCTCTGGGAGATCCGGCCCAGGCTCGCATCAGTGTCCCCAGAGCTTCTGCTAGACTGATCCAGGGCTTGGTGTGTGGAGAGAAGGCACTGGTGAGGGCCTGGGCATTTACCTGCAGACAGAGAGGAGCAGGGCTGAGGTCAGAAAAGGGAGTCAGTGCAGCTCCCACGGAAAGGGTGTGCAGCAAGACTCAGCTTCACGCGGAGCAAAGGCACAGGGCCCCCCCACCCCCGTTTTGAGTGCCTCATGGGTGACCATGGCCATTGGTCCTCAACAGGAAGACGACAACTTTTTCCTATAGATGAGAGCAGTGGAGCCAGAAATGGACACACAGAGCTAGAACCCCTCAAACTGCCCCCTTCAGTGAACCATGTCAGCCCCAGCCCCCTGCAAAAGGCTTATTTTTGCTGTGCTGGGGGAGGCTTTGACAGCACAATAAATGTGGGTCTTTGACATAAAAACTATGAGGCGTCATAGACAACAAGCACGTAGAATGATGGGTTGGCTCTCTGGGATGGTAGTCCTAATTTGTCTTCATTTACAGATTTTTTTAAGTGAGTGTTCACTTTGTCACTAAACTCTATGAACAATTGTCACAAGGCCAGGCCCATGGTGGCTCACACCTATTATCCTAGCACTCTGGGAGGTTGAGGCAGGTGGATCGCTTGAGCTTAGGAGTTCAAGAAAAGCCTGATCAAGAGCAAGATCCCTCTCTACCAAAAATAGAAAAATTAGCTAGGCATTGTGGTGGGTGCCTGTGGTCCTAGCTACTCAGGAGGCTGAGGCAGGAGGATCACTTAAGCCCAAGAGTTTGAGGTTGTGGTGAGCTACGATGTCACAGCACTCTAGCCTGGGTGACAGAGGGAGACTCTGTCTCAAAAAAATAAACCAAAAAAAAAAACCCCAAACAAAACACAACTATCACAAAGTTTTGATGATCCTATCACACTTTAAACATCAATCCGTGTGAAGTCCACTGTGAGCCCTGCTAGGAAGCTGTTGTGGGCAGACGCCCATATATAGGGTGGCCATAAACTTCCTGTGCGATTTATTTAAATTGCACATGAACTTTATGGCCACCCTGTATATCCTTTGCAAGTTGTAAGTCTAGGGTCCAGTTGCCTGGGTCCCCGCCAGGGGCCTGATAACAGAGCCAGCTTGTTCTATGCCAAAATTTCTGTGGTTCAAAATGGCCTTATAAAATCAGCACATTGTACCCCATAAATTCATTAATGTACACAGTTATGATTTAATAAAAAAATTAAGAGAAAAAACAAAACAAATGGCCTGACTGGCTTGGTGCTATAGCTGAGTGGTAAGGGTGCCAGCCACATGCACCGGGGCTGGTGGGTTCAAACACAGCCCAGGCCTGCCAAACGATAATGACAACTACAACAAAAAAATAGCCAGGCGTTGTGGTGGGCACCTATAGTCCCAGCTACTTGGGAGGCTGAGGCAAGAGAATCACTGAAGCCCAAAGTATGAGGTTGCTATGAGCTGTGACACCACGGCACTCTACCCAGGGCAATATCTTGAGACCCTGTCTCAAAAAAAAAAAAAAAAAATGGCCTGACTCTCAGTGAGGTATTTGGTCACTTTTGTTGAGGCAACTTGTAAAGACAACCATCTAAAAAGACTAAGGAGAAACCGGGAGCTTGACGCAAGTCAAACAGGCAGGGACAAGATATAATTAAACGAAAACAGCAATGCTTCTCTGTTTTCATATTTCATAAATATTATTTATATTATCTGTTTGATAAATATTATTTATTTCATAAATATTATCATTGGAAGAATCATGGTGTTGGAAGTGAGGGCTGAAGCAGGACTTCCCACACTGAGCCCCCTGCTGTGTGGGGGGTGGTGGGCGTGAGGACTTCCTGCTGCAGGGCCACTTCATCCTCTCCATGGGGACAGAGAGAAAGTGGTGAGCTGGGAAGTGGAATGAGAGAAAGACCAGCTGCAGAGAGGACACCTGGGACTCTCTGCTCCAGCTGGCTGGGCTGGCTGCTCTGGGCCCGCCACAGAGAGAGGAATGGCGAGCCACTTCGAGGCCCCAAAGGCAGGCTGCCCGCCCCACTTCTCTGGCCTCACTGTGGGGTCCGCAGAGCCTGGCCCTGGGGGGTACTGCTCAACCCGGTCTGCCCAGTGAGGCAAGTTCTTAGTCTTCTCTAGAAAACGTGCAGGGGAACTCCAGGGAGGATTCAGGTGCTTTGGGACTCTTAACTTGACTCTCACATCATTCCTAATATTATTCTTTATCTAAAGTTAGAAAACAGAATTGAGTCTGGCCCATGCCTGTCATCCCACGTGTCTTAGCAGGCGGAAGCAGGAAGATTGCTTGAGGCCAGGAGTTCAAGACCAACCTCAGCAACATAGTGAGACCCCATCTCTACAAAAATAAAAAAAAAAATTAGTCAGAGGTGGTGGTTGCACACTCACAGTCTCAGTTATTCAGGAGGCTGAGGTGGAAAATCACTTGAGCCCAGGATTCACAGGGCTATGATTGTGCTGCTGCATTGCAGCCTCGGTGACAGAGAGAGACCCTGTCTCTAAATATATATATATAATAGACTTGAACCAAAAATGTCTTTCTTTTTAAATGGTTACTCTAAAACTATTGGCCATGTTGAGTGGATAATTAAAGGTACCTCAGCTTAGCTTTTTTGACCAAGAGATTTTACCTCCTCAGAAAGATGGGGACATTTCTTGGTCCCACTTGATAGAACATATAGTAAGGAATCTCCTTCAGGCTGGGCACGGTGGTTCATGCCTGTATTCCTAGTATTCTGGGAGGCTGAGGTGGGTGGGATGCTTGAGCTTGGGAGTTCCAGACAAGCCTGAGAAAGAGTGAGACCCCATTTCTACTAAAAATAGAAAAGCTAGCAGGGTGTGGTGGCAGGTACCTGTAGTCCAGCTACTTGGGAAGGTGATGCAAGAGGATTGCCTGAGCCCAAGAGTCTGAGGTTGCTGTGAGCTATGATGCCATGGCACTCAACCCCAGAGTGACAGAGTGGGACTCTGTCTCAAAAAAACAAAAGAAAGGAGTCTCCTTCAGGACCAGCCCTGGATGCCACCTCTGCCTGCTGGCAATGGGAACGCATGGTGAGGCCGCAACAGGGAGAGCAGGAAGCGGCCTCTGAAGAGGCTGATGGTGCCAGGGGAGCTCCTGGGCCCAAACCCCGGCCTACGACAGAGTTAGAGAGGGCAGAGTGGCCTGGAGAGCCAGGCTATCCATCCAAAGGTAGGAGGGCAGAACAACCATCCTGCTCTCTTCAGCCACAGCTCTGTTCTCGACAGTGAAAATCTCCAGGCTGAGGGTCAGCCAGGGGCCCATGTGCTATTCTTTCAGAGTACCACGTAAATGCTCTGGGTCCAGCCATGTAAGCTTCAGAGAAGCTTGAGTCACGTGTCTTGTCCTCAGAGACAAAAGTAGAAAGAGAGAAACTCGTGGAACATTAACAACAACAGAGAATGTGGTTGATTAACCCAAGAATTGAGACGGAGCTGGAAAGGCCAAGAGAGTATACTTGAAGCAGGCCCTGAGAACATCCTCAGTCACCTCTGCGTCCCTGCCAGGATGTGTCTGGTGCCTACTGGAGCTTACAGGATGTCCAAAGGAGGAAAGAAAGAGGCAGGACTTGACACAGACGTCAGGCTAAGCTCAGAGGAGATGCACACGCCAGGAAAGGCCCAAGGGGAGAGAACACATCAAGGACAAGATATGGGGACGTTGTACCCTGTCTGGGAAGGGTAGGGGGCCAGCTAGCTGGGAGGGTTCGTGCTGCACTTGCAGGGTCTGAGATTCGCAGCGGAAAGATTCGTGCTCTGGGGAGTTTTCAGGGTGCAAACTCCCCACGGAGGCTATGTCCGCAGGCCCGGCCCCCACCATGCCCCCATGAATGCACCCAGCAGTCGTCCAGGCAACACTCCCTAATCTCTTTTCCCCCCTTGTTCCATGGGGAACAAAGGAGCCTTTCTCTAGAGCAGGTGTCCTCAGACTTTTTAAATAGGAGGCCAATTCACTGTCCCTCAGACTGCTGGAGGGCCGGACTATAGTTTAAAAAAAAAAAAAAACTATGAACAAATTCCTATGCACACTGCACATATCTTATTTTGAAGTAAAAAAACAAAACGGGAACAAATACAATCACACCGCCTCATGTGGCCCGTGGGCTGTAGTTTGAGGACCCCTGCTCTAGAGGCTGGGCCCTGGGAAGAAATCTCTGCAGTGAGACTATAGGATAACAGAACTCAGCTGGGCTGCGCTGCCAAGGCCGCAGCTATTAAGGCTAGAGACAGGCGGCCCCTGCCCACCTCCTCCCAGATGTGCCCACTGAAGCAGAGTCCCATATCTTCAGCTCTCAGGACCGAATCCTTTCACCCACCACGGTCCCCATCCCCCACAGCTCTCCCTCCCGTGCCTCCAACCTCAGGCCCCATGGCCCTAGGGGGTGATACTTACAACCCCCGCTAGAGATCTCCCTTTCACCATGTCCACAAACTGGATGGCAATTTCCTCCCCACAGCGGCTCTGGGCCTCCTTGGTGCTGGCCCCCAAGTGGGGACAGCTGATGACGTTCTCATGGTCCACCAAGGCTCGGTCTTGTGGTGGCTCCTGCCCAGGAAGATACAGCTCTAGGTCAGTGGCTATGAGCTGACCAGACCCCCTTGAGGCATCCCAGGACATAAGTGAAGCTGGAGGGAAGATAGGCAGGGGTGTTGCCACCTTCTGCTTCTGTTTTGTCAGTGGTCCCTGGCTTGGTAACCAGCCTCCTGTGAACCTTCCATCACAGCAGAGTGAACAGGGCAGCAACTGTGGACCAGCCTCAAATCTCACCTCCTCCACTCACCACCTAGCTGCCTTGGGGCAAACTTCACTCACTCTCAGCCTCAGTTTCTTTATCTATGAAATGGGTCAGTGTTATCTCCCTTGTAACATTACTGTGCGGATTATGCACCTTTAACATAGGAGGTTGTTGCCACTGGCTGTTCCCAAAATCCACCCGGGCATTCCGGCTACGGGCTGCAGTGTGTCATGATGAGCTCTGAGCATGCGTCCTGCCCCTGGCGGGCACCCGACACAGGCATGGGACAGGCTGCCCATCTCCATCCCACCTCCAGTGTCCCTTTAAGCCCTCGGCTCACTGATCAGAAGACTGCCCTAGGGCAGCGGTTCTCAACCTGCCCAGAGCCACTGTGGGTCTCAACCCATAGCACCTGTATTAAAGGGCCGCGGCATGAGGAAGGTTGAGAGCCACTGCCCTGGGGAATGCCAGCTGGGCGTCTTCTCTTCTGTCCAGCCCCCCAGGGCTCGGTTGGTCCCACTGAATTTTGACCATGTAACCTTGTGAGTTCCGGCCACATAATGGCAAGTGGCACAGGATGTGGAGGAGAGGAGAAAGGGCTGTGTCAGGGAGAGTGGTGACACGCAGAAGGCCAAGGCTTGCCCTGCTTTTGAGGAGCTTATGATCTAGCTGAGAAAATGACCCGGAGTACAAACCAAAATGTACCACGTGCCCCAAGCTGGAAACAGACCATTCATGCCTCAAGGGCTCAAAGAGGGCCAGTTACTTGCCTAGGCCATGCAGGAGTAATCTGCAAACCACCACTGCCTAATCCAAAGTCCAGGCTCTTTCCGCCGTATCACAGGAGGCCTGATGCGGGGGGCAGGACTCTGAGGAGAGTGGCCGCTGTACTGCAGTGGAAGCGCACTC
Source organism: Nycticebus coucang (assembly GCF_027406575.1). Lineage (NCBI taxonomy): Eukaryota > Metazoa > Chordata > Mammalia > Primates > Lorisidae > Nycticebus > Nycticebus coucang. The sequence goes on along the minus strand of NC_069784.1, from coordinate 50,465,894 downwards.
TTCCCCACTGGGTCTGGTGTGAGCTGGGCCTCTCCCACCCTCTGCCAGTTCTCCCAGGCTTCTGTCCCTCCCCAGAAAGAGAAGGAGGGAAGGGGAAGCCAGTGGACACTGGGAGGAACATTCCCTTGGCCTTGGGATTGCACTTCTGTCAGGGAACTCTCTCCCCACCCCAAATCCTCAACCTCAAAACTCATCTGCAGCTCTGTCTTTATCAATATGGCAGCAGTCTGAATGGCCTGTGACCAGGAATTAGGTCCCATTTAAAACCCAAGCTTTGCAGAAGGCAACACACAGATGGAGGGCCCCTCTGAATCAAGCTCTTCAAGGGCTCCTCAAACCACACGAGTGATTTCATGGCAACACAACTGTCGCCTGCTCAGTGTGGCGACACTAGTGGCAGTAGGTTAAAGGCCTTCTGTAAACTCCGGGCTCAGCCCCTCTCCTCATCTCTCCTCTAGTCCCAACACCAAGCCCGAATGACACTCACTTCGGTGAACACGTCCAGCGCGGCTCCAGCACACTGACCAGACTGCAGAGCCCGGAGCAGGGCGTCTTCATCCACGATCCCGCCACGGGCACAGTTCACCACGCGCACCCCCTTCTTGCACTGAGCAAAGGTGCTGTCGTTCAACAAGCCTGGAAAAAAGGGAAGACTCTGCTTGACCCATGGCTCACAGCACCAAAGGGTCCATTCAGTCAGGGGCCCGCCCTTCCTGCAGCAGCCTCTCTGTGCCCCCGCTTCCTTCTGGGATGCTCTGGGTCTGGTGAGATTCAGTTTCAAACACCCTAAGAGCTCTAGCGGGGGCATCTATCAAAGCACTGTGCCCTGCCCACAGCTGGTGACCAGTGTCTGCAGAAGGCCCAGACTGAGGGCCCCAGTCACTCGTCGTGGCTTTTATGACTGACACTAATGCAGGGGACACACCTACCTGTTGTGGAAGGCAGGAGAGGTGTGTGCACAGTGATGAAATCACAGAGAGGCCAGATGTCCTCCAGGGGCAGCTGCTGAACACCAAAGGAGGCCGAGACCTCTGGAGAAATGATGGGGTCATACCCTACAGTCTGGTCAGAAGCAAGAGAGACAGAGACAGAGAGAGGATGTGCCATTATTAATCACTAATACTGGGTGTTAGTTTATGTATCCGTAACAAAAAACCATCAAGCATAATTTAATTCTCCACTTTAATTCCTCACAACAAAACGATAAGTCTGGTACTACTCTCTGTCTGCTTTAGAGCCACAGGAAGCTGGATTCCCTCAACTGGGAGGGGGCAGAGCCAGAGCTCCAGGGGAGGTCTCCCCCACATTCTAACCACACACACACACAACCAGCTCATGTGTGGCTAGACAGGGGAGCACTGACATGTCACAGTGCACAGCCCAGAGAAAGAAGAGATGGTGGATGCAGCCAGGGGGGACCCCATAGGTCCAGGAAATGGGCTGGTGCACCGCGTGTTTCCACAGGGAAAGCACAAGTGAGGCGAGAGGAGAGGAGTAGGGCAGAGGAGGGATGCGACAGCCAGGTGACCTGGGCCTGCGTCTCATCGCAGTGACCTGCAGCTGCGTCCAAAGGCACAAGTCAGCCCCCTCTGGACCTGGACAGATGGCTGCGTTCATTCATCCCTACTCTAACCTTTCATAATGCAATATTATTTGAAGAGGAATTACCCTAAACCCTGAGAGGGCGATGTTCAGAGCTGGCTTAGGATTAAACAAAAACAAACAGAAAGAACTTAACAGCACACAAGCCTTTAAGAGTGCTTCTCTCTGAGTGGCGGAATTATTTTTCTCCTTTGCGTTTTCCCATGTTTTTTTTTTATATTCTCTACTATACAGTTCATGAATTATTTCTGAATTAGGGAAACATAAAAGCTACTTTAAAACATAATGGAGAGCAGGACTCTGTTTCAAAGTCAGTACTTCTAGGGAAGAAACTGAAAATGGTTACAATGCAAAGCTTCTGGATCATGTTTTTCATCTTTATCCTGGTGGAATAAGGAAAGCCAAGGGGTCCTTCTCCTCAAGGTTGGGGTTTTGGAGGAAAGATGCCCCCACCTGCCACAGCCTGTAAGGACCCCCGGCTCACAGCACCAAAGGGTCCATTCAGACACGGCCCCTCCTGGGACACACCCAGCTTGTGCATCGTGGGAGGAAGCAAGTGTCCAGAGAGGAGGCCGGAGCTCTGCCCTTGTTTTCACCAGTCTTCTTTGTTCGCTGGCTCTGAGGCCAGTGGGAACAATGGGCTGTTCATCTCTGATCCCGACGTATTTCTTCTCACGTGGCACAGGGAGGAAGGGCACAGCAACAGAGACCAGAGCCTGACTGGGTGAGTTCTCAGAGCACGGTCGCTGGGCAGGAGGAAGGGCTGACAGGCTGTGTCCGGTCCAGTGCCGCTCGGGCAGGTGCCCAGGGCTGGGGGTAGTTCCTGGGGAGCAGGTGAGCACCTCCCTGGGCATCGGTGAGGCACCAACCCGCCTCCTTTCTTTCACAGACAATGTAATGTGTCTGTAGACAACTGCTGGGAAAGAATGCAACACAGAAAGCCCCTGTCCTTACTCTTCATTAGCATGAGTCAGGGCAGAAGGAGCTGAATTCAGCTAGGGGCTGGGGTTCTTACAGCCAGGAGACCACGCCGGGTTGGTGGAAAGTGTGACATCAGGCCCAGAATACATGTATGTCCTGGCAGAGTACTGATGTGTCCTAGAAAGACTCTAGATGCCCTGATCTACATAAGTTGGAGCACCTCTGGGCTTACACCATTCAAAGATCACTGCTAGGGAGGCGAAGTGGGTAGGGATTCCCCCATCCAGGTCCCAGGACAGACTCCCAGTGCTGAAGCAACAGAGACCTAGCTTTCTCAGCAGTAGTCCGGAGTGCCTCCTGGCTGGTGCTGTAGGAGGCAGCCCTGGGAGGCTGACACACCAGCTCCAGGGCCCTGCTGGCTCAGCAGAGCACATGAGTGAGCAAGGAGGCCGTCATGTTACGGGGACACCAGTAAAGAACCCCACGGTCAAGCCTGTGTCCCAGCCCACTGCCAAGTTTTCTGGCTTAGCATCAGAACTCTCCCTTTTTCTGCAGTGAAATCTTAAACAGAAACCCAGTGTAAAAATAGATCAATCCAAACAGCATGGTACTGGCACAAAGACAGAGAGGTAGATGTATGGAAAAGAATAGAGAACCAAGAGATGAACCCAGCTCTTACCGTTATTTGATCTTTGACAAGCCAATTAAAAATATTCAGTGGGGAAAAGATTCCCTATTTAACAAATGGTGCTGGGTGAACTGGCTGGTGACCTGAAAAGACTGAAACTGGACCCACACCTTTCACCATTAACTAAGGTACACTCTCACTGGATTAAAGATTTAAACTTAAGACATGAAACTATAAAAATACTAGAAGAAAGTGCAGGGAAAACTCTTGAAGTAATCAGCCTGGGTGAATATATATATTTTTTTTTATGAGGAGGACCCCCCACCCGCCCCTGGCAATTGAAGCAGCATCAAAAATACACTACTGGGATCTGATCAAACTAAAAAGCTTCTGCACAGCCAAGAACACAGTAAGTAAAGCAAGCAGACAGCCCTCAGAATGGGAGAAGATATTTGCAGGTTATGTCTCCGACAAAGGTTTAATAACCAGAATCCACAGAGAACTCAAACGTATAAGCAAGAAAAGAACACGTGATCCCATTGCAGGCTGGGCAAGGGACTTGGAGAGAAACTTCTCTGAAGAAGACAGGCACATGGCCTACAGACATATGAAAAAATGCTCATCATCCTTAATCTTTAGAGAAATGCAAATCAAAACTACTTTGATATATCATCTAACTCCAGTAAGATTAGCCCATATCACAAAATCCCAAAACCAGAGATGTTGATGTGGATATGGAGAAAAGGGAACACTTCTACACTGCTGGTGGGAATGCAAATTAATACATTCCTTTTGGAAAGATGTTTTAGAGATCTAAAAATAGACCTACCATTCGATCCTATAATTTCTCTACTAGGTATATATATCCAGAAGACCAAAAATCACATTATAACAAAAATATTTGCACCAGAATGTTTATTGCAGCTCAATTCACAATGGCTAAGTCATGGAAAAAGCCCAAGTGCCCATCGATCCACGAATGGCTTAATAAATTGTGGTATATGTACACCATGGAATATTATGCAGGCTTAAAGAAAGATGGAGCCTTTACCTCTTTCATGTTTACATGGATGGAGCTGGAACACATTCTTCTTAGCAAAGTATCTCAAGAATGGAAGAAAAAGTATCCAATGTACTCAGCCCTACTATGGAACTAATTTATAGCTTTCATATGAAAGCTATAATCCAATTATAACCTAAGAATATGGGGAAAGGGAGAGGAGGCAATAGGGGAGAATGGGTGGAGGAAGGGTAATTTGTGGGACCACACCTTACAGTATATGTGAAACTTACTAAATGTAGAATATAAAGGTCTTAACATAATAACTAAGAAAATGCCAGGAAGGCTATGTTAACCAGTTTGATGAAAATATTTCAGATTGTACATAAAACCAGTGTATGGTGCCCCATGATTGCATTAATGTACACAGCTATGATTTTAAAAAGAAAAAAAAAAGATCGATCCAAAGCTGCAGAGGTGAAGGCCCAAAGTCCTACCACCTGCTGTCTTCCTGGGGCCCCCTTCACTCCCACCCATTTCCTAAGGCACCTCATCAGAACCCGAGGCTCTGAGAAGAGTGAAAATCTACCCTGGACTAGGGCAGTAAGAATTCCAGGTGCCAGACTGAGATAGGCGTTGCCTGTCCTGGCCAACGTCTGCCCTTGGAATAGCCAAGCACAGTGACAAGGCTCAGAGACCATTACAGGTCATGATCATCATATGGATCATGAATGAAAGCAGTGGCCCTGCCAAGTAGGGCAAAGAGCAGCAGACGGGAAGTCAGGGACTGACTCCCCACTCACTAGCTGTATTGCCTTCTGCGTATCACATACCTTTCTGGGCCTCACTTTCCTTATCTGTAAAACCTGAGATAATAATATTGACCTGAAGGTCCTTAGGAACACAGGAACTGACACAGTAGACCTCAGTAAACATTAGCTGGACCTGAAAGCATCGGTGACAACTGGTGCTTTGGGTTCAATGTCCATCCTTTTGAACTAAAGTCAAATTCATCTCAACCCTGGCTGCAAAAAACACTGTTAAGAGATGCTGGTCTGCTCCCTCATGGAAAATCTTGATAAGAAAGCACAAAGGGCTGGCTCCCTGAGAAGTCTCATGGAGTGGAGTGAGCAGCCCTCGAGATTGCCCAGGACTTCTCTCAAATTAAGAGAAAGGAATACAAAGGGTTCTTACAAGGACTATATGAATCCAATGAATACAAAATGCTTGAAAGGAGGAGACAAGATGGCTAACTGAAGCCAGCTTTCCACAGAGGCTCCCATCCAGTAGGAGAGTTAAAGGACAAAAATTCAGCAAGTAACCTGGTGGATTTGAGCTGCACTAAGAGAGAAGGTTGAAGAACGCACGTCAACCCTGCTGAGGCGAGCTGCAACCACAAGGATACAAACAAAAGGTACAAAATCCATCACCAAGCGGATGGGAGTCCCCTCCCCCATGAGAATGGCTCAGAGCGCCCCACAAACAATCGGGCAGAATTCAAAGGTCCTCCCACTACACTCCACAGGACAGACCCTCTAAAAACTGGACCTACCTCCCCTACTAGGGTGCCATGGCGTCCTCCTGCCAGGCATAAAACTGTATAAACTTTATATAGTCTCTACCTGGAATTCCGAGCTCCCAGCGCTCCCCTTTACTCACACTGAGGTCTGGAGGCCAGTCCTGGTCGGTGCAGAGGGGACCGTGCCGGAGTGGCAGTTCCCTGAGGCACAGTGCGACAGCTGTCTTTTGGTGACAATACGGCCAGGCATAAAACTGTGTAAAGCTGTGTGTGTTCTCTGCCCGCAACCCCAGGCTCCCAGTGCTCCCCGCACTCCCTTCTGCTCTCGCTCCAAGGTCTGGAGGCCTGTCCCCCAGGGGTCCAGACTCTTAGACGATTGCTCGAGGGGTGTAGACAGTGCTGGGCTGCAGCTGGTCGGTGCAGACTCTGGGGTACGGGAGCGGAGAGAGGATGGTTGGCCAGAAAGGAGCTACACGGGAGCAGCGGTTGCCTGAACCATAAAACAGCAGCCCTCTTTTGCTAGCAATACGGCTTACTACCGAATATTCTGAAGCCACACCCCCTGTCTCCCTGGGCAACCAGAGACTCTGAGTATAGTATTTGCCTGAGGCTACTCCAACTTGCAAACCAGGGAAACTCCCAGGGCGGGGCTGACCCAGAGGTCCGCTTTACTAAACCTAAGACACACCTGGCCCTCAGGGGATCGTCAGCCTATAGACAATACAAGAGCAAAGACAAGCTGATTTGGAACTCAATTCAGCTTCTCTTCCGCAGGGGAACCGCAGAGTTGTTCTGTTCTGTTCTGTCAGTAACATTAATCAGCGGCGAGACTGGACCTGAGTGAAAACCCCCCAACCTTCATCAAGCGCCCGAGGTTGTCAGGCCTCACCTTCTCCTGCTAGAGAGAGGCAGAGCGCAGCGGCCTGGCAGACTTCCTTGTGATTCAGGCAGGTGCAAACTCCTAGAGTACCTATTCACTACAGGCAACTGAGTCAGCCAACTGCAGGGCTGTCAGTTGCTGGATGTGAAGTGGTGCAAGGTGGGGAAGGAGGAAGCAACCTTCCCAGACTGATTTATTGGCTAGGTGGCTTCTCCTGACCGCAGCACTGGAGCAAGCCACACCAGAGTAGTCACCAGACCCCTGTGATCCAGTTCCCAGAGACCTCTTAAACCCTCTCACCCAAGACAGGTGCAGACTGAGACAATTGATTTGGACTTTTTGAACTGAACCAATCGCCTGAGGACAAATCAGGTGGTGCCCTGGGTGCACGGTGGTAGGAAGGTTTGATTTTTCTTTTCCAATTGTTTGCCCGTGGGGGGTGGGGTGACTTAATTGCTGATATTTCTCCACAGCTGAGACTTCAATCCAGAGTATCTGTTTCACTAGGGTGGAACGGAAACCAGCTGAAAACAAGACAGAACCACTTAGCCCCACCACACCAGACAGGGCCCCAGTTTCTCAGGCCACAAAACTGTACAGGCCCTCGACAAAGCCCCACGGGAAAAAATCAGAGGGAGTAAAACAACCATGGGATGGAATCAGCGGAAAAACTCTGGTAACATGAATAACCAGAATAGATCAACCCCCCCAAGGAAAGATATGGCAGATGTAATTGAAGATCCCATTCATAAACAACTGGCTGAGATGTCAGAAATCGAATTCAGAATTTGGATTGCAGACAAGATTAACAAAGTGGAATTAGGGATTCGAGGAGAAATTCCAAAGTTTTCTCAAGAATTTAATGAATTTAAAGACAAAACAACCAAAGACTTAGACACACTGAAGCAAGAATTTGCAGCCCTCAAAGATATGAAAAATACAGTAGAATCCCTGGGCAACAGAATGGAGCAAGCAGAAGAAAGGATTTCTGACATTGAAGATAAAGCCTTTGAATGCTCCCAAACTCTCAAAGAGGAAGAGAAATGGAGAGCAAAAACAAATCATTCTCTCAGAGAGCTCTGGGATAATTCAAAGAAGGCAAATATCCGAATCATAGGAGTTCCAGAAACAGATGAAGTGGCCTTGCTGGGCACAGAGGCCCTTCTGCATGGAATTATGAAAGAGAATTTTCCAGACATGCCTAGAGATTCTGAAATTCAGATAGTGGACAGCTTCAGAACCCCAGCATGACTCAACCCCAATAAGACATCCCCAAGGCATATAATTAACTTCACTAAAGTTAATATGAAGGAGAAAATCCTCAAAGCTGCCAGGAGCAAGAAAACCATTACCTTCAAAGGGAAGAATATTAGAATGACTGCAGATCTCTCTGCTGAAACTTTTCAAGCCAGAAGAGGGTGGTCACCGACCTTTAATCTTCTAAAGCAAAATAACTTTCAACACCAGATCTTGTATCCAGCTAAACTGAGTTTCATTTATGATGGAGAAATTAAATACTTTAATGACATTCATATGTTGAAGAAATTTGCCATAAGCAAACCAGCTCTTCAGGATATTCTCAGACCTATCCTCCATAATGACCAACCCAATCCTATACCACAAAAGTAAACTCACTCAGAAACTTTGGATCAAACTCCAATTTCCACACTGGCAAAAGGATTAAAAATGCCCACTGGACTTTTGAAAAACTCAATACCCAAAACTTCACCAGACTTATCAATATTCTCCATTAATGTGAACGGCTTAAAATGTCCCCTAAAGAGGCATAGGTTAGCTGACTGGATACGAAAACTCAGGCCAGATATCTGTTGCATACAAGAGTCACATCTTAACTTAAAAGACAAATAAAGACTCAGGGTGAAAGGATGGTCATCCATATTTCAGGCAAATGGTAATCAGAAAAAAGCAGGTTTTGCAATTTTATTTGCAGATACAATAGGCTTTAAACCAACAAAAGTAAGGAAGGATAAGAATGGTCACTTCATATTTGTTAAGGGTAATACTCAATATGATGAGATCTCAATTATTAATATCTGTGCACCCAACCAGAATGTACCTCAATTTATAACAGAAACTCTAACAGACATGAGCAACTTGATTTCCTCCAGCTCCATAATAGTTGGAGAGTTCAACTCTCCTTTGGCAGTGTTGGATTGATCCTCCAACAAGAAGCTGAGCAAAGAAATCTTAGATTTAAACCTAACCATCTAACATTTGGATTTATCAGACATCTACAGAACATTTCATCCCAACAAAACTGAATACATATACTTCTCATCAGCCCATGGGACTTACTCCAAAATCGATCACATCTTAGGTCACAAGTCTAACCTCAGTAAATTTAAAGGAATAGAAATTATTCCATGCATCTTCCTGGATCACCATGGAATAAAACTTGAGCTGAGTAACAACAGGAATCTGCATACTCATACAAAAACATGGAAGTTAAATAACCTTATGCTAAATGATAGCTGGGTCAGAGATGAGATTAAGAAAGGAATCGCCAACTTTTTGGAACAAAACAACAATGAAGACATGAACTATCAGAACCTCTGGGACACCGCAAAGGCAGTTCTAAGACAGAAATTTATAGCACTGCAAGCCTTCCTCAAGAGAACGGAAAGAGAGGAAGTTAACAACTTAATAGACATCTCAAGCAACTGGAAAAGGAAGAACATTCCAACCCCAAACCCAGTAGAAGAAAATAAATAACCAAAATTAGAGCAGAATTAAATGAAATTGAAAACAAAACAATAATACAACGGATCAATAAATCAAAAAGCTGGTTTTTCTCCCAGGGATACAAGGCTGGTTTAACATACACAAGTCCATAAACGTTATCCACCATATTAATAGAGGCAAAAATAAAGATCACATGATCCTCTCAATAGATGCAGAAAAAGCACTTGATAAAATCCAGCATCTCTTTCTAATTAGAACACTGAAGAGTATAGGCATAGGTGGCACATTTCTAAAACTGATTGAAGCTATCTATGACAAACCAACAGACAATATTTTACTGAATGGAGTAAAACTGAAAGCTTTTCCTCTTAGAACTGGAACCAGACAAGGTTGTCCTCTGTCACCTTTACTATTCAACGTAGTGCTGGAAGTTCTAGCCAATACAATTAGGCAAGACAAGGAAATAAAGGGAATCCACATGGGAGCAGAAGAAGTCAAACTCTCCGTCTTTGCTGACGACATGATCTTATACTCAGAGAACCCCAAAGACTCAACCACAGGGCTCCTAGAAGTCATCAAAAAATACAGTAATGTTTCAGGATATAAAATCAATGTCCACAAGTCAGTAGCCTTTGTATACACCAATAACAGTCAAGATGAGAAGCTAATTAAGGACACAACTCCCTTCACCATAGTTTCAAAGAAAATGAAATACCTAGGAATACACCTAACGAAGGAGGTGAAGGACCTCTATAAAGAAAACTATGAAATCCTCAGAAAGGAAATAGCAGAGGATATTAACAAATGGAAGAACATACCATGCTCCTGGATGGGAAGAATCAACATTGTTAAAATGTCTATACTTCCCAAAGCAATCTACCTATTCAATGCAATTCCTATCAAAATACCAACATCGTACTTTCAAGACTTGGAAAAGATGATTCTGCGTTTTGTATGGAACTGGAAAAAACCCCGTAAAGCTAAGGCAGTTCTTTGTAACAAAAATAAAGCTGGGGGCATCAGCATACCAGATTTTAGTCTGTACTACAAAGCCATAGTGCTCAAGACAGCATGGTACTGCCACAAAAACAGAGACATAGACACTTGGAATCGAATTGAAAACCAAGAAATGAAACTAACATCTTACAACCACCTAATGTTCGATAAACCAAACAAGAACATACCTAGGGGGAAAGACTCCCTATTCAATAAATGGTGTTGGGAGAACTGGATGTCTACATGTAAAAGACTGAAACTGGACCCACACCTTTCCCCACTCACAAAAAATTGATTCAAGATGGATAAAGGACTTAAATTTCAGGCATGAAACAATAAAAATCCTCAAAGAAAGCATAGGAAAAACACTGGAAGATATTGGCCTGGGGAAAGATTTCATGAAGAAGACTGCCATGGCAATTGCAACAACAACAAAAATAAACAAATGGGACTTCATTAAACTGAAAAGCTTCTGTACAGCTAAGGAGACAATAACCAAAGCAAAGAGACAACCTACACAATGGGAAAGGATATTTGCATATTTTCAATCAGACAAAAGCTTGATAACTAGGATCTATAGAGAACTCAAATTAATCCACATGAAAAAAGCCAACAATCCCATAGATCAATGGGCAAGAGACATGAATAGAACTTTCTCTAAAGATGACAGACGAATGGCTAACAAACACATGAAAAAATGTTCATCATCTCTATATATTAGAGAAATGCAAATCAAAACAACCCTGAGATATCATCTAACCCCAGTGAGAATGGCCCACATCACAAAATCTCAAAACTGCAGATGCTGGCATGGATGTGGAGAGAAGGGAACACTTTTACACTGCTGGTGGGACTGCAAACTAGTACAACCTTTCTGGAAGGAAGTATGGAGAAACCTCAAAGCACTCAAGCTAGACCTCCCATTTGATCCTGCAATCCCATTACTGGGCATCTACCCAGAAGGAAAAAAATCCTTTTATCATAAGGACACTTGTACTAGACTGTTTATTGCAGCTCAATTTATAATGGCCAAAATGTGGAAACAGCCTAAATGCCCACCAACCCAGGAATGGATTAACAAGCTGTGGTATATGTATACCATGGAATACTATTCAGCCATTAAAAAAAATGGAGACTTTACATCCTTTGTATTAACCTGGATGGATGTGTAAGACATTATTCTTAGTAAAGCATCACAAGAATGGAGAAGGACGAATCCTATGTACTCAATTTTGATATGAGGACAATTAATGACAATTAAGGTTACAGGGGGGGAAGCAGAAAGAGGGACGGAGGGAGGGGGGTGGGGCCTTGGTGTGTGTCACACTTTATGGGGGCAAGACATGATTGCAAGAGGGACTTTACCTAACAATTGCAATCAGTGTAACCTGGCTTATTGTACCCTCACTGAATCCCCAACAATAAAAAAAAAAAAAAATCCTTAAAAAAAAAAAGCTGGTTTTTCGAAAAGGTCAATAAAATAGATAAACCTTTGGCCAACCTAATCAGGAAAAAAAGAGTAAAATCCCTAATCTCATCAATCAGAAACAACAAAGACAAAATAACAACAGACTCCTCAGAAATCCAAAAAATCCTTAATGAATAGTACAAGAAACTGTATTCTCAGAAATATGAAAATCTGAAGGAAATTGACCGATACTTGGAAGCACGTCACCTTCCAAGACTTAGCCAGAATCAAGTGGAAATTTTGAACAGGCCCATATCAAGTTCGGAAATAGCATCTACCATACAAAACCTCCCTAAAAAGAAAAGCCCGGGACCAGATGGTTTCACGTCAGAATTCTACCAAACTTTTAAAGAGGAATTAGTACCTATATTGCACAACCTGTTCCAAAAGGTAGAAAAAGAAGGAAGACTACCTAACACGTTCTATGAAGCAAATATCACCCTGATCCCCAAACCAGGAAAAGACCCAGCAAGAAAAGAAAATTATAGACCAATATCACTAATGAATATAGATGCAAAAATATTAACAAAATCCTAACAGAATCCAGCAAAACATCAAACAAATTATATATCATGACCAAGTCGGTTTTGTCCCAGGGTCTCAAGGCTGGTTCAATATACATAAATCTATAAATGTAATCCAGCACATAAACAAATTAAAAAACAAAGACCATATGATTCTCTCAATTGATGCAGAAAAAGCTTTTGATAATATCCAGCATCCCTTCATGATCAGAACACTTAAGAAAATTGGTATAGAAGGGACCTTTCTTAAACTGATAGAGGCCATCTACAGCAAACCCACAGGCAATATCATATTGAATGGAGTTAAATTGGAATCATTTCCACTCAGATCAGGAACCAGACAAGGCTGCCCATTGTCTCCATTACTTTTTAACATTGTAATGGAAGTTTTAGCCACTGCAATTAGGGAAGAAAAGGCGATCAAGGGTATCCATATAGGGTCAGAAGAGATCAAACTTTCGCTCTTTGCAGATGATATGATGGTATATCTGGAAAACACTAGGGACTCTACTACAAAACTCTTAGAAGTGATCAAGGAATACAGCAGCATCTCAGGTTACAAAATCAACATTCGTAAATCGGTAGCCTTTATATGTACCAACAATAGTCAAGTTGAAAAAACAGTTAAGGACTCTATCCCATTCACAGTAGTGCCAAAGAAGATGAAATATTTGGGAATTTATCTAACAAAGGACGTGAAAGATCTCTATAAAGAGAACTATGAAACTCTAAGAAAAGAAATAGCTGAAAATATTAACAAATGGAAAAACATACCATGCTCATGGCTGGGAAGAATCAACATTGTTAAAATGTCCATACTACCCAAAGCAATATATAATTTCAATGCAGTCCCTATTAAAGCTCCACTATTATACTTTAAAGATCTTGAAAAAACAATAATTCGTTTTATATGGAATCAGAAAAAACCTTGAATAGCCAAGACATTACTCAGAAATAAAAACAAAACAGGAGGAATCATGCTACCAGACCTCAGACTATACTACAAATCAACAGTGATCAAAACAGCATGGTATTGGCACAAAAACAGAGAAGTAGATGTCTGGAACAGAATAGAGAACCAAGAGATGAACCCAGCTACTTACCGTTATTTAATGTTTGACAAGCCAATTGAAAACATTCAGTGGGGAAAAGATTCCCTATTTAACAAATGGTGCTGGGTGAACTGGCTGGCAACCTGTAGAAGACTGAAACTGGACCCACACCTTTCACCATTAACTAAGATAGACTCTCACTGGATCAAAGATTTAAACTTAAGACATGAAACTATAAAGATACTAGGGAAGAGTGCAGGGAAAACCCTTGAAGAAATTGGTCTGGGCGAGTATTTTATGAGGAGGACCCTGTGGGCAATTGAAGCAGCTTCAAAAATGCACTACTGGGACTTGATCAAACTAAAAAGCTTCTGCACAGCCAAGAACACAGTAAGTAAACCAAGCCAACAGCCCTCAGAATGGGAGAAGATATTTGAAGGTTATGTCTCTGACAAAGTTTTAATAACCAGAATCCACAGAGAACTCAAACGCATTAGCAAGAATAGAACAAGGGATCCCATCGCAGGCTGGGCAAGGGATTTGAAGAGAAACTTCTCTGAAGAAGACAGGCATGCGGCCTTCAGACATATGAAAAAATGCTCATCATCTTTAATCATCAGAGAAATGCAAATGAAAACTACTTTGAGATACCATCTAACTCCAGTGAGTCTAGCCTATATCACAAAATCCCAAGACCAGAGATGTTGGTGCGAATGTGGAGAAAAGGGAAAACTTTTGCACTGCTGGTGGGAATGCAAATTAATACATTCCTTTTGGAAAGAGATATGGAGAACACTTAGAGATCTAAAAATAGATCTGCCATTCAATCCTGTAATTCCTCTACTGGGCATATACCCAGAAGACCAAAAATCACAACATAACAAAGATATTTGTACCAGAATGTTTATTGCAGCCCAATTCATAATTGCTAAGTCATGGAAGAAGCCCAAGTGCCCATCGATCCACGCATGGATTAATAAATTGTGGTACATGTACACCATGGAATATTATGCAGCCTTAAAGAAAGATGGAGACTTTACCTCTTTCATATTTCCATGGATGGAGCTGGAACATATTCTTCTTAATAAAGTATCTCAAGAATGGAAGCAAAAGTACCCAATGTACTCAGCCCTACTATGAAACTAATTTAAGGTTTTCACATGAAAGCTATAACCCAGTTACAACCTAAGAATAGGGGGAAAGGGGAAAGGGAGGGGAGGGAGGGGGGAAGTGCGTAGAGGGAAGGGGATTGTGGGATTACACCAGTGGTGCATCTTACAAGGGTATATGTGAAACTTGGTAAATGGTCTGTGAAGCTAGTGAATGATGCCCCATGAATATATCAATGTACACAGCTATGATTTAATAAAAAAAAATAAATAAATAAAAACATAAAGCACAAAGCTCGGCTCCTGACTGGCTTGGGCCTGTTAACACATTCTAGGGAACATGCCGGCAAGGACGGGAGGTGTCCCTAAGGTACAACCTGGTGTTCGGTGACACTATTAAGGAAAAGTCTCCCACAGAGGAGCAGTACTGATTGAACACAGGCCTCCATGACTCAGGTCACCAGCAGGCCACACTGCAGTAAGGGACATTGTCTCCCCTGCCCTGGAAGCTTATTCCTTTTGATGCTGCTGAAAGTCAGTCACATCACCTTTTCTATCTCCCATGGCTGCTGTTAACCAGATCATTCTGTTGTCAGCCAAAGCCCTCCTTTTCCTCTGTGAGAAAAGTTTTGACAAATGTTTCTACATTTAGAATCTGTCAAGTTGCTTTTGGACCCAAGTGTTCTGGTTAGATCTCTGGTAGGGTGCCCAGTCTTGCTGGCCTTCCTCTGTCTTTTGAGTCCTGGTTCTGTGCTCTTGAGTATTAACTATCTCACTCTGTGAGGCTGAGGCAGGTGGACTGCCTGAGCACAGGAGTTTAGGACCAGTCTGAACAACAGCAAGATCCCATCTCTACTAAAAATAGAAAAACTAGCCAGGCATTGTGGTGGATGCCTATAGTCCCAGCTACTCGGGAAGATAAGGCAGGAGGATTGCTTGAGCCCAGGAGTTTGAGGTTGCTGTGAGTGAGGCTAAGGCCATGGTCCTCTAGCCTGGGCAAGAGAGTAAGACTCCGTCTCAAAAAAACAAAAAAAAAAAAAGGTTTCCAAAGACAGAAGAAAGCTCATTTGCAATAGCTGTGTTTAATAAACACTGATCACTGTTTCCCATCTGGATGTGTATGAGCTATCTCTTTCATAATTTGTTCAAGACTTTTCCTTTCCCTTTAGAAACTCTAGTTCTCCACAAGTGCTAGAACACTGCGGAAGCTTGGATGATGCAGGTTGGTGATCTCTCTGCCCTGAGACAAAATTCATCTGGACCCCAAAATCTGACATGGCACAAGGCCAAGGGAAGCAGCTGAGCAAGGGGGGCTGGGCCACTTGGACCCTCCAGAATGATCAGTCCAGGCAGCTCTGGAGGGGCAAGCATGTGGGTAGACATTTCAAGACCCTCAGTGAACACTGAGATGAGCAGGCTCCAGGTGTCTGTCTGAACCACACACATGCCCAGGAGGTGCCAACCACTTCCTGATGCCCCACACGCCCCTAAATCCCAGGAAGCAGCCGGGAGCAGTGGCTGAGAGAGGCAAGTGGTGCCAGATGAACAGACAAACTGACCTAGTACCTCTATTATTCAGGACGAAGCAGGGCTTTTGTTTGGTTTAAGTCATGCCAAAGTCTCCTCGGAAATGAGTGTTCACTGATCCAGAGAAGTTTGGGATGTGGCAGCAGCACAGGTAGGAAATGCCCAGGGACAGAGGCCACAGGGGAGGAGAGCCCTGGGGAGGGGGGGTCACAGGGGAGGAGAGCCCCGGGGAAGGGGGGTCACAGGGGGAGGAGAGCCCCGGGGAAGGGGGTCACAGGGGGAGGAGAGCCTTGGTGAAGGGGCACCCCAACACCCCTGCAGAGGGGGGCAGGGCTGTGGCTTTTTCACAGGCCTCCCACTGGGCCACATGTTGCTCTCAAGGGACCTAGAAGAATACAGCTGGCACTCCCCAGAGCTGAGGTTTAGGACAGAGAGCTGACTCTCTAAAATCAGTGAGATGGCGGTGGGGGCAGGAGGAAGAGGAAGATGTCCACTGTGTACAAGAGGACGCCCATCTGGGTCTCCCTTCCATTCATTTGCTACAGTCCTGGGGCTTACACATTCCGGGTGGCAATCACTAATAGGATCCTTCTAACTCTAAGAAGGTAGGAGAGATGGGGAGAAAGGGAAAATTTCTTAGCAGCAACATGCATATTTTTCTAGAGCTGAGATGATCTGATCCTCAATGTTTGCTTCAGTGTTTAAAGTCTTCCTGGCTGCAGCCTCAATAGCCATACAGAACATAGAGATGCTGCTAGCCCTCTTCTTAGCTGCCCATCTTTCTGGCCTGTCTGGGCAGCCCTGCTGGTACCCTGTCTTGGCTTAATGGCCTCTCCCAGTTCACAAAATTTCCTAGATTGGCCCATGAGGATGGCATTGCTCTTGATAACAGCCCTCCCTCAGCCAGAAGGCTACGGAGCTCCCGCAGTAGGAAAAGGCAGTGCCCTGTTGGGAGGCAGGGGTCAGGTGTGACTTCTGAGACCCATGTGAGGTCTTCCAGCTCTAAAACCTCATCACAATGTCCAGACAAGTGCCTTTAAGTCTTTCCCAGAATACAGAGGGAAACTGGAAGGATAAACGGACAATCACGCCGTTCTGCAGACACAGCAAAACCAGGAAGCCTTTGAAGCAAGAGAGGGAGGTATGGGTAGGACACCCTGGTCCACTAGGACTCGGGGCCACCACCGCCTCCAGGGCTGAAAGACAGAAGCTCCTCCATGTTTTCTCAGCGTTGGAGCTCAAGTGTCCAGATCCGCAGGCCAACATTCTCTCTCTCCCTAAAGGATGGTCAAACCTCCCAGAGCAAAGCCTTTGGCTTCTCATCAGCCAAACTGCCTCTTCCAAAATTGCTACAGAAAATCCCACATCGAAGAGGTCCAGCAACCTCTTACCTTCATCCCAAATGACTGCATCCGGGTGGCCACCTCTCTCCCAATCCTGCCCAGGCCGAGAATTCCCAGGGTCTTTCCATTCAGCTCCGTTCCCATGAACTGCAACCAAATGGGCAAAGAAGCTGATGTTAGCACCGCGAGTGGCCCTGGGACCCCGGGCCCAGGAGGCGTGAGGCAAGGCTGGCTGCTCACCTTCTTCCGCTCCCATCTGCCATCCTTCATGGAAGCCGTGGCCTGGGGAATCTGCCTGGGGGGACAGACGCAGGATGAGCAGGCCTGCTCGGACCCCCACCAGTCCAGGAAGCTAGGTGTAGTGTCCGGCCTGCACAGCCACTGTCTGCGACAGTCACTGCCCCAGGAACCAGGCTCAGGCCTTGTTCTGATGGGGGTCTGGGGGTTCAGGTTCAGGAATACCAATATTGAGGGGGTAAAGGAGGGTAGGAGAGGGAAATCTGGGATTTGGGCTGACTTGGGTAGCCTGGGATTTCTGTCTGCAGCCGAGTCTGGGAGGAGGTTCTGATTCCACCTCAGCTACTGAGGTGCCAATCAGGGCGATGCTGGGACGGTTTTCTCCTTTGGGCAACTGTCAGTCTTCTCGGTTTGCAGGGCAACTGAGTGGGGGCTATTGGGCGACTCTGTTGTCATTAAGTGCTTCAGTAGTTTTAGGAATTACTTTCATCTTCCCATCTCATCAGGACCACGACTTACAATGTCTTCCACCTGATTACTCAGTGTTTCTTGAGTGTCTCCTAAGCCATAAGGTTCTTAGGCCAGCCTAGGGTGGGGGAGATTCGGAAAAAATGATTCTGCGTTTTGTATGGAACCGGAAAAAACCCCGCATAGCTAAGGCAGTTCTTAGTAACAAAAATAAAGCTGGGGGCATCAGCATACCAGATTTTAGTCTGTACTACAAAGCCATAGTGCTCAAGACAGCATGGTACTGGCACAAAAACAGAGACATAGACACTTGGAATCGAATTGAACACCAAGAAATGAAACTAACATCTTACAACCACCTAATCTTCGATAAACCAAACAAGAACTTACAGTCCAGACACTGCCATTCTGTCCTGAACGCCTGGTCATGATGCTTCTAACATCCACCCCACCTTCCTGGCCCACCACCAAACACAGACACACACACTCTCACAGCTTGTGTGTGGTTCATATGGAGGTCTGAGTCTCCGTGTGTACTTTCTGGAGGACAGACAGACCAAAGTTAGGGGTCAAAGGATATGGTATATCACTTGTGACAAGGGTCATCAAGGCATCTCTGGAGGCAAAAAGGGGAGAGACGTGGAATAACGTTTAAGGCACACCTTCTCTGCTTCAAACATCGCATAAGAAACATTCAGTCACATATTAGCTCATCTCAAGTTCACAACTTCATGGAAGGAGGCACCAGGGCTGAGCAGCTCTCCAGCACCCCTCAGCTGTAAGTACCTAAACAGATTCAAAGCCAGGAAAGGCAGCCCCACCACCGTCTGTCCCCTAGGTACTGAAATGCAGGCATTTCTGCCGGCCAAAAAATTCAGTGAGTGAGTGTGACAACGTGCATGTGCAAAAAGAGAGATCCCCAAACCCCGTCCTTATACCTTCAATTCACTGACATCTAAAACCATTCTTCCACATCCACTCGTCACCAGGGCACAGACTGCCATCTGAGGGTAAGGCTGGGGTGACATGCCCATGCCCCCCACATCACAGAGTCCTGTGATCTTACAGGAAGCTCAACAGACTGAAGTCACCAGCCTCCTGGGGACAAGCCCACCTTGCTGCTCTGGGCCACCGAAGGAGGCCTCGGGAGAGGGGCCTCCTTCCAGGAACACAGTTAAGGACGGTGACCCACCTTGAGGAGCCACTGGCTTCTGTGGAAAGCCAGCCTGATCAAATGCCTTACAGCAGCCGTGGTGGGGCAGAGCTGTCTGCCTCCCCACATTTCTCTTACTTCCTCTTTTCTGCCCATGTGACTCCACAGTGCTGAGAGGTGCACAGGGCACAGGAAACTCCTGAGCACCGCCCCCTACCGCTGATAACACCCAGCTGGTCGTGGAGGTCCCCAGGCCTTCATGTTTTCAGCACTTTGGGGTCCTCACCAGGCCAGACTGGGGAGGACCACGACACAGGCCAGGGACCAGCCTGACCGACAAGAGAAAGAGAAGGTGAAACAGGCAAAACTGGTGGCCCCCACTTGAACAGGTGACAGTTCTTGTGGTCACCCTCCTCTGTGGCAGAGGTAACCCAGCAAGTGAGCAAGTCCTGTGTCTCACTCAGAACTCATGGAAAGTGAGATAAGGTGTTGCCACTTGCCCTCCTCAGAATAAGGGTGGCCCTTTATAAGCAGACTTAAGACCCTAAAAATAGTTTATGAGAGACCCTTCCCAGCACCCCGAGGTAAGTCCTACATTGCCCCTACTCCCGTGCATATGGAAAGGTAATATTCACAGGGGGAATATGTTACAGGGGGAAGGGCCTAAAAACAACAGTGACCCTACATGTAGTGTATTCTCCCTTTCCTCCTGACCTCAGGGGCTCCTGCCACCTGTTCTGAGGCCCAAAACAGGCCCTGGGGGCCGGCTCTCCATCCATGCTGCCCAGCCTAGTGTGCAGCACCCTCCCTCCTCTGCCTCCAGGCTGGGAAGCAGCCTGAAGGAACACAGCCAGTGAGAAGCAAAAACAGCACCAGCAATGCCTTCTTAACTGGGTGCATCTGAGTTCTGATGCATACTTGATGAGTGAGGTCCCCCACAGGGGAGGGTAAAGCAAGTGGCTGAGAATGAAGAGCTTCCTTTAATTCACAATGCGCTACCTGTCCCTTTAAATAAAGCCAGTCCTGGAGTAGGAGGGAAATTTTTCCTGGCTCCCAATCCCTCCATCTACCTCGAGGGAAAATAGTGAGGTAATTGAGTAGATAGAAAGCTGCACTGAGACCCCTACTCAAGTGAAACCATAACAGCGGGCTCCTACACTTCTCCAGAGGGAGATGTACACGGCCTGCGTGGCCTGGGAGGTCCAGGAGGCCAGCTCATGTCCCCTCCCAGCTGAGACCCCGATATTATGTGAGCTGCCTCTGCCTCTCCTTTCTCCCACTGTCCCCTGTCACCAACTAGTGAAGATCAGTGGATACTGGAGACCTCAGGTAGAAATCTTCAGGAGGGGTGAGAGCGAATTAACTCCCCAGATCCTCCCCCAGCAGGAGAAAAGCAGGTCTCCAAGATGGAAAAGGAGTATTTCTCAGTCTTAAAAGGTTTTGGGTTTGAGCATAGTAAGGTGACCTTCCCAGATCTGCTGGATTAAGGATCCCACTACTGACACAGAAATGCCTGTCCAACAGAAGCACTCAATGCAGTCAGTTTTGCCAAATCACCACCCAACACAGTAAGACTTACACACATTATGGGCCACATCCACAACAGAGGGGTTTCTGGGCAGCCCCCTCTACTCAAGAGGCCCATATCCCTCAGAACTCCTGCTGAAAGAGCAAGAGACTTGCCCATTTGCCTTCCACAGTGTCATGAATCCACAGGTAGGCACAGGGATCCCGAAACAGTTTTTTATTCCATTCTACTATAATACAGATTTGTGAGGACAGTGACGCAGGAATGAGTGAGAGACACAGCCCATCTGGGGAAGCTAGAGAGGGCTTCTTAGATGATAAATTGACACACTTGAGCTTAATCTTAAACACTAAGCAGAGGGTATATAGACACATAATGGGAAAGGATGCTCCGGGCAGCCGGATAAGGGAGCGTTTGCAAGGGGTAGTAAGGCAGTGTCTGTGCAGAGAGCGGGAAATGTGTAAGGAGAAACAGAAGGAAAACCATGCCACACACACTCTTATTTTCTCCTCCTTGGTAGTGAGCAACAGCCGGTGTCCACTGCACACAGTCCCTGACTATCTGACAAGCCACCTGGCCTCTGTATGCTAGGGAACCTGTGTGATGAATGTTGAGGATGGGAGTAATGGCCTTGAAGTTTCTCAGTAGTCTGTAGGTCACTAAGTTTCTCTGAATCAGTCTGCTGGGCAAGTGATAAGAATCAGCGTACCTGAGTGGGCCCTGCTGGGAAGTCAGGGACTTACCTGGCCAGGCACATGATCATCCCGCAGGTGAGCTCTGCAGCACTGAGGCTGTTCCCGTTGGGGGTGCTAAAGATCAAAGAAAAGGGGACATCAGTGGGCCAAGACCCAGTATTCCCACGCCCACCCCAGGAGAAAGCCTTGCGTGCAGGCTGTGTTCTCTCCTGTCCCTGAACTTAGCAGTCTTAGTACAAGCCCCCGAGCCCATACTGCTATCCTGGAGTCATAGGTCCTCCTGCCCTAAGCCCAGGCCTGCAAGAAAAGCCCCGTGCTTTACTCTCCCCTGCGGGGGACCTCTGTTAGAAAAACACAGCTGGCCTCTCTCTCCCCAGCCTCACTCCTCCCGAGGCAGAGGAGGAATGTGTTGTAGGACCTGGAGATCTGTGCGTGGCTCAGCTCTGCTTTCCCTGTTCCCACCTCAGGAACTACTACCCACAGAGAGCACAGATGCCTCGTGCGCCACTGTTCTTGCCAGAGCTGAGCCCCTGATAACTGAGCAAGTGCCTCGAATTCAGAGCTCAGCTTCACGGGCTTCCCCATGCGTCCTTTATGAGTAACGAGGCTAATATTTTTCTTTCTACGTGTCTGACTTCCCCTCTCTCCTCCAGTCTGAACAAAGAAAAGCCTCCTCCTGCCTTACTGACAGGAGGACGCAGACTGCCCATTTTGCAGAAAGCAGAACAGAGGTGGCAACACACTAAACTGTTTTTCTTTTCTCAAAGGCCTTTTTCATGTTTTTGAAAGAATTTAACATCCATGTTCTCCCTCCTTTGTCCCTTACTGGGTTTGTCTTTTCATTCCTAGAAATGAAGGCTAGCAGGAGAAAAAGCCAAGAAATTCTGTACAAGGTAAAAGGACTCTCAGAGACTGTCTTTGTGCAAAGCCACCTGGCTTCCCGTTGTCCCAGTGAACAGGCTGTGTGGGGAGCGGGCAGAGGTGCAGGGCTGGGGGGGTGGGAGGGTGGGGCAGCGGCCTAGGGTCCTGGACGAGAATGTGAGATGGGTTATTGTTTAACATTTCTGCTGTGGGATAATGACCTCAGTCAGGTGACTTGTCAGTTAACCCCTACCCTGGAGAGACCGGAGGACCATGAGGTCCCTGAGGGAAAAGCTGAGGACAGAGAAGAGGTGGGGGGATGGCCTTGCCACACCATCTGAGTGCTGAAAGGTACAGCACCACACTGGTGTGCTGACCACGGCCTCTGTTCCTGGGCTTCTGCAAAAACAGCTCTCAAGGAGACCCTCTTGCTCCTGGAACGCTGAAAGAGAAATTGGGGTCTTAGCTCCAGAATCGTGCAGGGAAGTGAGGAGGAGGAAAATGTGGAGTCACTAGCCTACTAGCAAAGGTCAGGCATCTGTGAACAGGGACATAAAACCAACGCCTTCCATGAGCAGAGCGGGCTGTGCGGCGGGTGGTTCCTGAAACATTTCGAGTTTACTCAGACAGATGCAATTTCAAAAACCTTGGGAACCACTCAGCGGTCAGGGTCACCCACCTTTCTGGACCCTTCCCTGGACCAGGCCTGCCCTGGAAGTCCGTCTGATCGACACAGCTCTGGGCAGGGAGACTCACAACCATTATGTCGGTCCCCACACCCTACCCTCAGCCTCTGAGACTTACTTCATGACCAGGACGCCCTTCCTTGTCGCGGCCTCCAGATCCACATTGTCCACGCCTGTGCCAGCCCTGCCCACCACCTGCAGCTTCTCGGCCGCATTGATGACATCAGCGGTCACTTTGGTGGCCGAGCGCACGATAAGGCCTTCGCAGTCCTGAGGCAGAAGAAACATTTAGGTCCACAAAGTTACCTGGACACTGAGGGGTTAGAGGAGCCAAACAGAAGCCACCTCAGTGCTGACTGCCTGAATGGGGAGGCCGACAGCTGGTGGCACCTGGAGGGCCCCTGATTCCCCCACCGTGGCAGCCTACTGAATATTAGCCAATGCCACACAGAAAGAGGCTACTGCCATCTGTGCCATGTTCAGGTCCAAAGGAGAGGCTCCCCGGCCTGGCCACACTCTGCTGACTTTCTCCTCCACATGCCTTTGCTGGGAATCCCAGACTGGACAGTCACCCTCCCTGCTCTGCTATTTCTGTGCTTGTCACCAGTATAATGTTTTATATTCATACTTGTCCCCTCTTTGACCTGTGGTTTTGTCTCTTCAGCATATCATACATTCCTAAAGCAAGATCTTTGTATTACATTGTTTCCGATCTATATGGTCTACTGAATCTTCGCAAGAACAATCTCGCCAGCCTTGGTGCTGTGCACATAAACCATTTATTGAGCACCTACTGGGTGCCGGGTGTTACACTGGGTGCTTTATATTATTCTCACTCCGCTCCAAGGAGAAGGGGCATAATTATTTGCAGTTTCCAGATGACGAAACAGAGGTTTTAAGAGGTAGCTGGCCCACAGTCACTCTAACAAGTCAAAAATCAACCCTGAGAACTAGAAGGTCATTGTCATGGCCAACTAGGAGGCTGTAACAAAGGAGGAGCTGGCGGGCCTGCCAAGATGTTAAAATGATAAGGCTGGAGCCAAGGCCACAGCCTCTAGGTGTAAAAACTAAACTTTAAAATCCCTTAGAGGGATTTACTAGTCAAGGTAGCTACTATTTTTTGAGCAGGTACTTTACCTGAGGCACTGCACTTCACAACAACCCTGAGTCAGATATTACAATTGCCCCCATTACAGAGAAGTAAACAGACACAAAAAGAATTTAGGTAACTTGCTGAGGCCACATGGTGGGATATGGCAGAAGCTGGAATCTGGTCCAAGTTTGCTGAGAGCCAAAGTCCAAATCTTCAACCAACTCCCAGACACAGCATTTAAAGACACCTGAACAAAGAGACCTTCCGGAAATCTTGTGGCTTCTCCAAAATAGCATCTAGAATACCTAACAAAGGTCCCCGGATCATCTGGTGACCTCTTCCTACTAACCAGTTTGCCTGCCGGGAGTCAGTACAAACAGGAACAGATCCCTCTGACTAGAAGAAAAACTTGCCTCGAGCTTACGGGCAAGCTCCCGGTTGGTGATAAAACACTCCCACTGAATAAGTGAGTTCCATGATTTAAGAGGCCCCCATCCTCACACCTACCACCCTTCCCCAAGTAATCTAAACATTTCACGTGCCTAAAATTCCCCAATCAGAAATCCCTTCCTCTAAATGTGATAAAAGCCATGAAAATCTACTTATGAGAGTACTCTAAGATGTTCAAGGATTTTGAAAATGGAGAACAAGTTGAAAGGAAGGGAGAAAAAATACATTCAGAAATCAAAAAACTCAATTAACATGCCAAATAGGCACTGGATGAACAAATCCATGGATATGGAGAATTTATTCTATTTAATTTTTTTTAATTCAAGATTTATGAGGGTATAAATGTTTCCAGTTACATGCATCCATTTTGTTACGCTTAAGTCAGAGTTACAGGGTCTTTTTTTTTTTAACTTGAGAGTTTATTTTGTTAATTATCACACTAGGGGCTGTCATTGCCATTTGCAGAAAGGGGGTCAGGATGTTAGCATTGTGAAGTCTGGAGTAATCCTGCACGATGAAGAATTGTTCTGTGTTCCATGTGACTTTCAGAAGTCGAATTAGGCATCAAGAATTTGGAGAAACCTATGTGTAACTATTCAAACCAATGCTTAATTCCATTTTACAGATAATCACAACATATTAATTACACAGTTTGAATACATCCTAAATTGTCTAAGAATAAAACTTTATACTTTGTTCAGTTATTTATTTTTTCACATAAACTGGGCTATTTCCAATTGTGAGTTATTGAGATTGAGTCAAAGGTGATGTTTTATAGTGAAAAATTTGAATATATTCATTAATTCATTTTTTGGATTAATATGGGGGTACTTACGATTAGGTTACATTGTTTACTTTTGTAAGGTAAAGTTTGAGTTGCAGTTTAGTCCTTCCAGGTCGTGTGCCATATGCCCCTACACCGTGCCCATTAGGTGGGAACTTACAACCCCTCCCCCACACCCTTCCCTCTTATTGAATTTGTGTTTTTCTTTTCTGTGGACCTATATTTGTTGATCTACTAGTTTCAACATAGTGCTGAGTACATGGGATACTTGCTTTTCCATTCTTGAGAAACTTACCAGAGAAATACAAACTGAAAGCAGTTTGAGATATCACCTAACCCCAGTGAGAACAGCCCATATCCCAAGGTCCCAAAGCTGTAGATGCTGGTGTGGATGTGGACAGAGGGAAACATTTGTACACTGTTGGTGGGACTGAAAACTAATATCGTCCTTTTGTGAAGAAGTATGGAGAATCCTCAAAGAGCTAAAAGTAGACCTTCCATTTGATCCTGAAATCCCATTATTAGGTATCTGCCCAGAAGAAAATAAATCATTTTACCATAAAGACATTTCCACTAGAATGTTTATAGTAGCTCAGTTCACAATCACAAAGGTGTAGAAACAACCCAAGTGCCTAACAACACATGAATGGAATAATAAGTGTGGTATATGTATACCATGGATATGTGGGAATTTAGAAAATAAAGGTAGAATTCAAATTAATGGGGAAAGGAAGAATTAAATAAGGAATAGTGTTAAGAAAACTCAGGGAAAAAATATTTAAATTTCTTCCTCTCTTCAGATTTTTAAAAATCCAGATGAATTAAAAATTTTTTAAATATAAGAATTAGGAGAAAATGCAAAGGGATTTTTTTTTATGACTAGAAAACCTTTCATAAGCAAGACACAAATCCCAGAAACCATGGAAGAAAATACTGACAAATTCAAAATTTAAACTTCTATGTGGAAAAAGATCCCTAAGCAAAGTAAAAGGCAAATAGGGACCTTTATTTTTTTTTACTTTTTTTGAGACAGAGCCTCACTCTGTTACCCTGGGTAGAGTGCTGTGGTGTCATGGCTCACAGCAGCCTCAAATTCTTGGGCTCAAGAGATCTTCCTGATTCAGTCTCCTAAATACCTGGGAATACAGGCACTCATCACAATGCCGGCTAGTTTTTCTATTTTCAGTAGGGACAGAGACTCACTCTTGCTCAGGCTGGTCTTGAATTCCTGAGCTCAGGCAATCCACCCACCTCGGCCTCCCAAAGTGCTAGAATTACAGACGTGAGTCACCATATCCAGCTGCAAATGGGGGTCTTGCAAATGGGAAGAAAACTCTTTGTACCATAAATAATAGAACAAGGATTCATCACCAAAAATGATCAACTTTCTACAAATCAATTTTTTTAAAGGATAAAGAACCCAGTAAAAAATAGGTAAAGATATAATAAGTAGGCAATGCACAGAACTACTAAGTGGCTACTAATTTATTTAAAAAAAATTCAACACTAGTTGAAGATATCAAGGAAATGTAAATTTTAAACTATGTTTTTTTCAGGCATCAAATTGGCAAAAAGAAAATTGATAATATTCAGTGCTGGCAAGAATGGAGGAAAGTAGAAGTGTACTCTGCACAACTTTTTTGGCAGCAGCTGCAGTGTATAAGCACATTTGTAGTGTGCATTCCTTTAGAAGCAGCAAGGACACCACCTGTAGCACACTAAGGAAATAAACCCTCTTTGAGGTGGTCAACCCAAGACTAAGGGTCGAAGTTCAACTGATAAGAGAATACGCCCCTTGGAAGTTATGCACAGACACCAGTGCCTAGTCCTCCCTTCAAAGCACTTTTTCTAGGATGAGTGCATGAACTTAATCATCAAACTTTGTACGATAGCTATGATGGCCATTCCAGAAAAAGAGTTTAAAAATTGCATTGAGGGTGGACTAGGCAGAACTTCCCAAGGGTGGTACTACAAAGACAACCATAGTGATATCCAGTAAGGAAATATGGAGTACTTTTCTCAGGATGCATTCACACACTGAATTGTTCGACCTCAAACTTAACTGTCTAACCTTGCATACCCTGTAGTTTCTTGACTTTCGGCTCAAACCAGCCTTCTTTGATGCCAGGGAGTCTGAGAGTCCCCAATCAACTGGTATGGACATACATTTGAGCTCACCTGCCCCAAGGGTGGAATCTACCTTTAGAGACTCCCAGTCTCTAAAGAGACTCTGGCCCCACATTAGAATCAAGTTCCCACACTGGTCAGAGTTAACTGGCTTCCACAGCCCCTTAGAAGCTCAACCACCAGCTCTATCCACTCATCCAAGCAGCCAGCACACATTAACCCAGCATCAACCCACCTCCCGGGGAGCCCTCAAACCCCTATACTCCAAGCTCCCACCCTCCTCAGGCCGTAAATCATCTCCTTCAAAGACTTTGCTCCCTTTGGCTAGCTCCTCTCCTCTCCTCAGGAAGACTATGAAATGCCCATGTCTGCTAACATCCACCGTGCAGTCAGCATTCAAACTTTCTTCTCCAGCACCTCCCTCCTCTTAGGCACTTCCTGTCTGGGAATGCAAGTCTCAACAACTGAGGTTTACTGCTCTCTGCCTGTGGTTTCAGTACCCCCTGCAGATGGAACAGGCACTTCCTACACATCATCCTCCCCGCTCACCCTGTCCTTAGCTGCCTTTGGCTGGAAAACTGCTGGATTTATGCCTATTCCAGACAAACTATGCTAACTCAGCAGTGGAAACCCTTTGTTATTCCTCAAGTTCACACAAGCTTCCTTTTCCAAGAGGACAGACTTGGCCTTAGGGGTAATTCTAGTATAGCTCCTGCCTCTTGTCTTAAACCACAAGGCAGTCACTGTAACTCTCCAAGTCATATTCCCCAGCTATAGAGGGGGCAGGTATACCCAGATTTGCATAATACCTGTGATCCTGATTAACCAGTGCTTATTTAACTTTTGTAAATGAAATCCTGTCCAAAATCTTGTTATTTTAAAAGAGCCTCTGAGAAGATAAACTGTTGCATGGAAAGATTGATTTCCTTCCGAATCTTTCTTAAAATTTTGAGACATAAAGATATAAATGTGTTTCAGTAAATTAAATGCATTACCATTGTTTGATTTAGTGGTCCTGACCAGTGCTGCTATATAATGAGACAGAAGAAAGGCATAAGAATACATCAGATGTGGTGTCGCTTAATAAAACCAGTGTGTGTGTTTATGTATGTATATATATGCGTGAGCATACTGAGCTATGATACAAAATAAATTTCTTATCAGGGATCATGGTCAAAGTTTAAAAGCCACTGATGCATGGTAAGATTAGTTAAATGTTTTCTGCTTAAGCTGTGAGCTCCAAACGGGATGCTTTATCATTCCGAGCCAATGTTTTCCAAACATTTTTTGACTGAGACCCACAATAAGAAATACACCTTTAAGTTGTGATTTTATATCCCCTCACACACAGCTACACACATAAGTGAAAGATATTTCATGGAACAATACTTAAAGCCTTACTATCTGGATTGCTCTCTGATATTTCCCACTTTGTTCTTTAAAATGCTGATCATGACCATCAAACCCAGCAGTGCTAGCTTCAAGTCTGAAAAGCGCCATTGAGGAGGAAGGGAGGAATGATTATTGAGAGAGCAAAATGTGCCTGCCAGGAAGGGGAGGCAGTGGGAACCAAGGCCAGGCCCAGCTCTAGCAATGGTGCAAAGCATCCTTTGGCATTAAAAAGATTTAAATGGAGAGGGCAGGAGACAAGATGCCAGATACCTCTACATGCAGAAGGAAAGTGAAAGAGTGTGGAAATGAGGACCTTTCAGAGCACTGCCCAGGGATATTCACTGGGAGATTCTGAACCAAATGGTTTACAAAGACATGAAAGCTGAGCCCGCCTCCCCCTTCCCTGACTTAGAAGCCCCAGGATGCCCAGCAGTCCCCTTAGCCAACAAACATTCCCCCTCCTACCAAGGGGTGGTAGTGCCTTTAAGAAGTTCTCCAAGTTTCAGCCCAGACTCCCAACACCCACCCAGACAGTTCCTGACTTCATGGAACCCATGACAGGTGAGGCCTCCCATTCTTGTCAATTCTGCCTCCGGATCCCTGCCCCCTGATTGGAGCATAAGATTTCTAATTTCCATTAGAGAGCTGTAAAGGCCCTAACTGAGGCCACTCTTCCCAATCTGGTGCTCTGGTGGAGGTGAGGGTCTGAAGATGGTCTGGAGGCCACTCCACTGCCTTGCTGGTCCCTGGCCAGCCACAGCTACCTTCACACAGGAACGGAGGTGAGGTGACTAGTGTGAGGGGGCTCCTCTCTCCACTAGCCCAGCAGGACAGCAGACAGCTGGATGGTCTAAGTCAGTGTTCAAGGCCTGTGTCACCTGTCCAGCTGTCTGTATGCTGGCCGCGCTCTCTAACTAGCCCGCAAGCTTCTGGGAGGCTCCGCACAGGTGCAGGATTTGGGGGTGTGGCGGAGGCTTCGGGCAGCTGAGTGGATCATACGAGCAGGCACTGGAGTTAAGAGTTCACAAACGCGTTGGACGAGGCCGCCAAACCTCGCAGGACGTTTTCAAACTTGGTTGATAAAGATTTGAAATAGATTTAACTAATCGTACATCACACAAATCAAGATACTGTTCCTAAGATTTATTAAGACTGTAAATTTCCCCTGGGGGACGTGGGAGATGTTGGGATCGGATTCTAGTCCAGTGTGGTCACTCCTAACTAGCCATAAAGTCAAAGGTCAGGTCATCGGTCCTGGGCCCCAGACGGAGGCTGAGCCAGGCCCGCAGGCCCCCTGCCCACCCCGCTTTCCTCCGAGCGCGCCCGGGAGACCGAGGGCGGGTGAAAGCTCGCCGCAGTCTTGCATCAGACGAAAGGCGGGTAAGCGTTTGGTGCCCCACGGGGGCCGCCTTACCCGGCAGCTCCCGGCAGCCACCAGACGATCTGGGACTCCGCCAGCGCCCTCCGGAGGAGGCTGGAGGGGCCCAGCGGGCCAGGTCTCGGTTGGGGAAGAGTCGCGGGTCCCCGGGCCACTTTGTCGCCCCTCCTCCGCTCCCCCCACGCGTGGGAGAGGGTGGGGGAGGCGGCGCCCTACTGCCCCGCCTGGGCCGCTGCGCTCGAAGGCGCCGGGAGCCTCGCTGGCGTTCAGCTAGCAGCCTGCACGACCAGTTGGAGCAGCCCGCACTTCGCAGGACTGGCAGGAGGCGAGCCAGCGCGAAACACGCCGTTGCAAACTGAAGGGAAAGTTTGCATCCTGCAGCTAGCCGCTGTTGGCTTCTCCCTCCTTCTTCCCCTCCCAGCGCTGTCCCTCATCTCCGGAGGCCCCGGAACGGAAGCGGGGCGCGCTGGCACCGCCGAGTGCAGCAACTGATTTTGGCAGAGGTCGCCCCGGAGACCTTACCTGCAGCTCGGCTATCAGCTCCTCTTTGCTCAGGTTCTGTTTCTCCACCACCTCCAGCCCTCCATCTTGCAGGATCTTCCGGCAGCAAGGGTCCAGGCTGTCACTGATGAGCACTTTCCTCAGATTTGCAAAGGCCATTGCTGGTGTTAGCCTCAGAACCGGCGGCTCTCTGTGGGAAGGAGCAGCTAAGCTGGGGGGCGGCGGGGCGGGCTGGCGGGCTAGCGCAACTGGGCGGAATCCTACAAGTCCCGCTCCCCTTTTATCCCCTCAGGCTCTTAGCGGCTGCTTTTGATTGGACAGAAAGACTCAAACTCTCCGTGACTCCGCCTCCTCCTCGCGGTTCAGAGCCTTTCAGATCCCCGCCCGTGTTATCTTCCCCGGACGCATTTCTAAATCTCAGCCCAAGCGGGTGTAGGTAACCTGGTGAACATATAAAAGCACAATTTACACCGACTAGCTGATTCATATCCGAAATAAACAGAGAAATGCACATTCTCATCGAAAGACAAATAAATTTCTTCTTCATATCTTTCCTTCCAAGGGCTTATAATTCTTTAGCAAACTTTTCTCGAGCAGGCAAAGGTGCGAGGCACCGTGCTAGACTTCGGAGGGAGCTCGGGCATCACACGGATACAGCCCCCTAATAGCTGAAAACACCAAACACACAGACAGAAAAAGTGAAGTCGTTAAAAGCAACACGAAACTATTTCTGAGATGTCACAAAGCTGTGATTAATTCCATATGAATGATGCCATGAAAATCATGAGTTTAAAAGAGAGTGAGGAGCTGGCGGTGCATTTTAGAAAAGCCAGACTTTTTGTTCAAGTTCTGTATTCTCTTTTCTCCCCACTTCCTCTCTGATTATGAAAAATAAGAAAAGGAAAATGAGGTTTCAGTCTGTCCTGATTTACATATTGACCCAGGAGGCACGTTCCAGTTCTAAAATCCTTTGTTTAAACTCCACAAAAAACATGCTCTGCCATCCCCCATTTAACAGAACTGTCGAAAAATTCAGTTTGGAAAAGTCACCTAGAATCCGAGGCAGAATCAGAGATGCTTGTAGTAGAATTAGGATTCAGCTTTGTGGATTTATCCAACCAGTTAACCATTGCACACCATGCATTGTCCTGAGATAGTCACCAAACGCAGGAGAAAGATCCCACAGAACTATGCAATATCAATCTGACAAAGCAACGGAAATTACGGATGGATAATTCCTAGGCAGGAATCAGATTTTAGACCAAATGCTCCCATTGGGAAAGAAGAGTCTGTGTCTACCCCATTTACTTGT
The DNA here is from genome assembly GCF_027406575.1 of Nycticebus coucang. Taxonomy (NCBI): domain Eukaryota; kingdom Metazoa; phylum Chordata; class Mammalia; order Primates; family Lorisidae; genus Nycticebus; species Nycticebus coucang. The sequence goes on along the minus strand of NC_069784.1, from coordinate 50,433,957 downwards.
TTGGATGATTTGCTATTCCCACATTCCAGGACTCATAAATATTTCATTTCTCTGCCCCCAGGGGTCTGACGTCCTGGTGGGTCTTGGGGACAGATGGTAGAGCTATGTCAGGAGGAACTAGGGAAGATCCATTTTTGTTACCATGTTCCTTCAATTCTTCAGGGCTCATTACCTGCTTCCTTTCAGTGTAGAATCTGAACCCTACTAACTCTGACATGGAATCCCTTCCCTTTATACCAACTCATACTTCTTAGATACTGTCTGAACCCGCAACTCAAAGCACCTTCCAAGCCTGATCACCCAGGCATTATTTCCTTTATTATTTATGCCTCCACCTGCTTTTAAAACAGATCCAAGACACACAATGAAAGACACTTCAAAACCCATTAAGAAAATTTAATGGATAGGAGTCAATTTCCAGGGGGAAAGGAGGGTATGTGGTTATTGTTACTATAAACAAGTCAGTGTTCCTTCTCTCTTTTAAATTTCTACAGCCTTGTCTCCAAGTTATCTCACAGTGCTTTGCAAAGTGCACGTGTCAACAGTTCATGTCTTGTTCCCCCTTAAGACATGTTTTTATGACCCCCGAAGTGCCTAGCACAGTGCTGTCCACATTGTAGAGATTCAAAGAGCTTTTATTAAAAATTAATTTATCAAATACCTACTATGCTCTAGGTAATGGAGATACAGTGATGCATAAGACACAGCTTTTTTGTTTGTTTGTTTCAGAAAGAAAAGCACCCTTTAAAGTCCAGTTTAAGAATTATAAACAGAGATGTGCTGGAGCATTTTGAGGAGAACTAACTCCAGCGGTTTCCAGGAAAACTTCCAAGGAAGGTTGGCCTTTCAGCCAACCTTTTGGAATTCATTCAAGTCAACCACTCTGAGAGGCTAAGGTTCATAACTTGCCTTTGAGCTGCTCATGATTAACTGCCTAATTTTGAGAGCTGAATAGGAATTAGCTCCACAGAGAAGAAATAATATACACAATGCCTTAGAGATGTGAGGAATTGCAAGATGTTCATGGCTCCACCACCATGGCTGTGGGGATGCCAACAGAGGACCAGGAGATGAGATTGCAGAGGGGCCAGGGCTGCTCATGAAGGAGCAAGGAAGGAGCTGCCCTTGCCCGGGAAAGGAGTTTGAACTTGACTGCAAAGGTAGTACAGAAGGGCCAAGTGAGTTTTTAGAAGTGATATAATTAAATGTGTTGGCTGAACTAAACCCTGATATTGCTAGAATAGACAATGCCCCTCACCACTATACCTCACCGTCTTCAACAACAAGGGCAAGTTAAGGCTTTTTGTTTTATAATTGAGAGTTGGGGCTGGGGAAATTTCTCCCTCTCCTTGTGTTACTGCCACCATCCGCAAAACAAGAACTTTGGCCCTCTTGAAAGTATTAGGAAAACAGTCTTGCCCTTTTCCTCAGACCCATCCTTCCCTCGCCTCCTCTGGCCCCAGCCCCTTGGGAAGAGAGCAAGTCTTCTGAACAGTGAAGTTTGGGGAAAAGTTCCCAGCATGCCCAGGCCAGCCCCGTCTTGGCTCTCTCTTTTGGAGCTGGAAGCCCAGTGCACCCTCGTGCTTCCTATGTGCAGTGAACTCTTCAGGGCAGGCTCTTCCCCATGCAGCTGAGCCACAGCTGTCCAGTTGCTCTATCTAAGGATAAGGTTAATGGAGTGAATAGGGAAGGAGGGGTATAGGAACCCTATTTTTCTACTTGGCATTATGAGAAATAAAGCAAATATTTTAAGAGGTAGAAAATGAATCTATAAAGCAGGTATACCTGGATTTGCATTCCAGCATCTCAACTTAGCAACAATGTGTCTCTGGACAAATTACATAGTCTCTCTAAGACTTAGGTTTCTCCTCCGTGATATGGAAAGAATGGTCAGATAGTGCTTACTGCATGTAGTTGTTGTGAGCATTGAATAAGGAAAAACACACAAATGAGAGTACTCTGTCATCTCTGACTTTCATTCACTCATCCATTCATCCAATCAATGTGTATTTAAGGAAACCCTGCAGTATGCCAGGGGCCGTGGAGATACTAAGGATGAAGTTGGATTAAGACAATCTCTGCTCTCATAGAACTTATTATATTCCGTTTGGGCACAGAAAATAAATAAATGAACACACAAATAATTGAACAAGAGAACCTCATGGCAAGGTAAGTATGATGAAGAATATAAACCAGACAGTGTAACAGAGAGGAGAGGAGGAGCGGTGTTTCTTTTAGTCTTTATGATCAAGGAAGGCTATCCTGAGAAGATGGTATTTGGGCTGAGATTGAAACAAGAAGCTGGCTATGCAAAGAATTAAGGAAAGAAAATTTGAGGCAGAGAGGAGAGCAGAACAAGTATGGCTCATTCAAGAAACTTGCCCACAAATACTACCCTAGTGCTTACTCTGTACCAGGCACAATGCCAGGCACTGGGATAATAAATCTGAAGAGGTCACAGGGAGTCCCTGTCCTAGGGGAACTTGCAGGCTCTTGTGTGTGGCTGTGTGTGTCAGTTTGGCACAGGTAGGGGAGCCTCTGGGGAGGCAGCTCTTAGGCAGAGACCTGTAGGTAGAGAGAGTGCACGTGAAGGACATTTGGAGGAAAGAGCACAGGAAGGACAAAGTCCCTTGGGTAGGAAAGAGCATGAGTTGTTCTAGGAACTGACAGAATGGCTACAATATAGAGAACAAGAGGGAATGTAACATAGATGGGGGGGATGACAGATAGGCAGGGGCCAGGCCAGAGAGGTCACTTGAGGAATCGGGACTTCGGGGGATGCAAGTAGCTGAAACTCATTTTAAACTGGTGCAAGGGAATAAGGGGACATATTGGCTCAGGTGTCTACAGAGATCCAATGTGGATGAAAACATGGTCAAATGGCATCACCAGCAGTCTGGGTCTCTCTCACCTTTCTCTATTTCCTCTGGGTTTGCTTTATTCCAGAAAGGGAAAATGTGCAAGAGATGTCATAAATTAGTGAAGAATACAAAATTCTGCAATATATAAAATATATATTCCAGCAGTTTAATAATCCTACAAGATTGCACTAGTTTTCTAACAATTGCCACAAAACATCCAGACCAGATCCTCATTGGACCAACTTAGGTCATGTGCCTGACCCTGGATAGCCACTGTGGGTATGCCGATGTGTCCATCTCAAGTAAAGTGCCCACTTTAGGATCTGCAGAAATAATTAGTCCCATCTGAAGTATATACTAAGATTAGGAGAAAAGTGGGTTCCCCAGGGAAAATTCAGGGTGCTGTGCTGCAAGAAGAGAGATGGGGATTGGAGAATGGGTTAGGAATACCACCACTGACCACTCCATCAGGAAAAGAAGTTTAGATTTCATTCTAAGTAGGGCAAAAAAAATCAAAGGTTACTTATAAGAAGGGAACTAGTATTATCTAATCTTTTAAAAGATCTCTCAATATTAACATGGATCAAAGCTCCATTTTACAGTGCTATTTTCATGATCATGATGACAATGAAAGCATTGGTGACCATGATGACTAGCAGGAGGGGCCCTTGTTTGAGACATGAAGGAACTTTGCACACTAGAACTTGAAAAGGCAACTCTCTGACAGTGAAAACTAGTAAGAACCGGTGACTAATGAACATAATCAACCACCCAAGAGAGTAACCTACCCTGAAACAAGGGAAATGCCTGAAAAAGGAGTTTGCGGAGACACCAGGTTACATTAAGGGAAGAAGATAACTGTTTCATCAAAATATAACTAAACATTAAAAGAAAAAAGTCCTGTAACATAATGAATTGTATTATAATTCTTTGCAGAAAAAAATATATTACTAGAAAGAGCTAGACTGCATGTTCAACAGAAATGAGCCAAGAGAAGTTGGACTTTTACCCAGGAGAGAGGGAGGGAGACCATGAGTGTGCCAGGCAAGGGTACTGTGGTCTGTGAGTTGAACTTTGACAGGCTACAGATGGAAGACGTTACATTTTATCCTAGTCTATATAACAACATCCCCACTGGTTCTGCAGCCCTCCCCCCTTTCTTTACCACTCTTCTGAATAATTATTTTATTTTCCAGATACCTTGATACCAGTAAGGGGCTGCTCAGTGGATTTGTTTCTCACCAGTTTCCATCCCCGTTAAGTTTTGTGGAAAAAAGAAAACAGGCAGAAGTTAAAAGACCATTTTTGAAAGGCTCCTCATCAACAGGGAAATGCTGTTCAGGCACCTCCACCCAGCAACAGGGATAAAGAAAACACGTATTGCAGCCACTAGATGGGCAATCCCCCATCATGAATGTGGAGACATCTGGTCTGTAAATTATTCTCGTATGAGATAGTCTGAAACTCTGCTCAATGTTAGCCACTCTGATAGCATCACATTCTTAAACATATTGACCTGAAGATGGAGCCTGAGCTGCTGCTACCGTGGAAGTTTAGTAATCAGAAAGTTTCCCTCTAATCCCTCAAGCTGAAGTTCTTATCTTCAATTCCAATGCCTTGAAACTTGTTAAGGTCATTGAACGCTATAAGAATCTGATGAAATGCTTGAGCTCAGAATTTAAGACCCACCTAAGCAAGAGTGAGACACTGTCTCTACTTAAAAAAAAAAAAAATACATATTTTTTTCTATCTCTTTTGTATATATATAAGATGAAAAAAAATACCTAATTGGGTATTGTGGCTTGAGCTTAGGAGTTTGAGTTTCTGTGAGCTAGGCTGATGCCATAGCACTCTAGCCTGGGCAACAGAGTGAGACTCTGTGCCTCCCCCCCCCAAAAAAAAAAAAAGAATCGGATAAAAACTACAAAACTTCTCTCCTTCTAAGTTATGGACACAGTTTTGGGGATTCATGTACCTCCTTGAAGCCTATACCAGAGGCATTAATCTTTATTTTTTCTAAGTTCTTTGGTTTTATTGCTCTTATAGATAGCAAACTCCCCATTTCTAATCCTGACCTTGGAATTCCTCTTTTGTCTTCTTAGGCTTTCTGCCCACACTTTCAGTCCAGGGTGTTCTCTTTCCATGCCCTCATGTCCTCAAAGAGGCAGCATCCTTTTCTATCTGGGCTTCAGGTCCAGTTGTCTGACTTCTGATGAAAACAACAGTTAAAATTACCTTTTAGGGTAACCTGGAATAATTCCTTGACTTATCTACTCTCATTTAGGTTCATTCTCCCATGTTGAATCCCTAATCTCTATCTTGCTGCACAGGGAATGAGAAGACCCGGGATAACAATGGATAGATGCCAGCAGATACCTGAAAGTTCTCATTAAACACATTAAACTCTCTATAGGAGTACAAAGGACTGACACAATCTTCACATAACTTCTCTGACAGTCATTTGTATGTACATGTCATTTAGTCAAATATATATTTCAGAAAAACAATGACCTAATAATGTAGAACAGATTGATAGTATCAAAATCATTTCACACATAAGAAAATGGAGGCATGGAGAAGCTGCATAGGACATCTGCTCCTGGCTAAATAGAGTAACAGAGTCCAGGTTTACCCTCCTGCCTCAGGCAACTGAAACAATGGGCAAAATACATGAAACAATGGTTTTAAAGACACTAACTATCTCTGAGAGACAAGAAACAAACAGGGTAAACCCTAAAATCCTGATTGCCCCAGCTGTCTGCCTGGTGAGAGTTTCCAGGCTATAGGTCAGGGATGAGGAAATCTGGTAGAGTACAGTGGTCCCTGAGTTAGGTGGATCAAGCTGTGTGCTGGAAAATGCTGGAGAGAAGAGACTTGGATATAGAGATAATTCTGGGGATCTGGAGGGGATTCCCTTGGAATTTTCAGCCAAGACTGACCACGGCAACGTATGTTGAAACTACAGAGGCCAGGAAAATAATCTGTAAGGATTAGAGGAACAATCTCTAAAACTTTTACCAGCCAGGAATTGTTCCTATTCTCATCAGCCAGACTGAAAACCCTCCTAATTCCCAAAATATTGGGTCTTGCCTCAGTAAAAGAGAAAAATTAGTCCCACACTAAACACTTCTTACATCTTGCCTAATAAAGTTTAAAAGAAATACCTGAAAAAATGAAACTGTTCCTAATTAACTTGTCCTGGGACAATTTAAGGATGTATGCGTGTGGACGTGCACACACACACATATATACAATGATAGCCAGCATGCAACAAAGTACTATTCTCAGTATACAGAATTCAATAAAAAATCACCAAGCATGCAAAGAAGCAGGAACTTGTGAACCATGATGAAGAGAAAAATCAGTCAATGAAAATCAACCCATAAATTGACATAGTTAATGCAATTAGTAGGCAACTACATAAAAGCAATTGTGATAACTATATTCCATATATTTAAAAAAGCTAAAGGAATGATTAAACATGTTAAGTCCAGACACAGAAGATATAAAAAAGACCCGAATCAAATGTCTAAGAGATGGAAGCTATAGTATCTGAAATGAAGTTACTAGATGGGATTAACAGCAGTTTAGATATTACAGAAGAAAATTTTAGTGAACTTGAAGACAGATTAATGTAAATGAACCAAAATGAAACACAGAGAAAAAAAATGACAAAAAAAAAAAAAAAAAGAGAGAGAGAGAGAGAGAACTTTGGTAAATTGTTGGAAAATGTAAGATGTTCTGATATAAATGTGATTGGAGTTCACAAAAGAGAACAGAGGACCAAGTTGGTGGGGAAAAAACATTTTAAGTAAAAATAGCCAAAACTTTTTCAATTTTGATGAATATTATAAATTGATAGATGTAGAATCTCAATGAACTCCAAGCACAAGATATATAAATGAAACACTAAACTGCCACAGAATTAAGTTAACAAAAACCAAAATCCCCTATAAAATAGTGACAGGAGGAAAATCTTAAAAGTAGCCAGAGACAAAAACAAAATAACAACAACAACAAAAAGGCAACAAAAAACATGGTACAAAGAGGGGAACAAAGATAAGAAAGATGACAGATTTCTCACCAATGCAAGGCAAAAGAATGTGGAACAAAAACCTAATATAATAAAAAGGTTAAAAAAGTACCGATCAACTAGATTCTATAACCAGCATAAATATCTTTCAAAAATAGACAACTTTTTCAAACTTCCAAAAGCTAAAAGCTAAAAGAATTAATCACCAGAATAGTTTCACTACAAAAAATATTAGAGAAAATCCTTTAGCAGGAGGAAAATGATACCAAATGGACATCCAGATCTACATTGAAGAATGAAGAGCCCCAGAAATGCTAATTATGTGGTTAAATCCAAAGATGACTTTCCCAAAGTCAGAAAGCGGTAGGCCAGGGACTTGGGGGCAGAGATTTTGACACCAAGGTCAGTCTTTACTCTCTACATCATACAGCTGTGCATAACACTATGACATTAATTTAACTAACAAGCACGGATCACATATTTATTCTGTGCAAAGTGATGTGCAAGATTGGCAATCTTGGGGGAATCCAAGAGTAAATAATACATGCCATGCTCCCAAAGGAGTTCACATTCTGTCTGAAGAGTCAGATAAGGAAAGGAAAGTGTTAAGTTTAAGGAAGGGCATGGGAATTTCTGAATATGACCCAAGAATAGCAATCCACCAGCAAAATTGTGAATGACAACGGTAGTATAGTGGGTCTACTTTCAAATCAAGGGCAAGGCCACTTCATCCATTAGGCACTGCAGGTCCAGGAGCCCAAGATCTGTGATGATCTTAAAACAGTGCTCAATGATAATTCGAGGTGATTCTAACATTAGAAGATCTCAAGAAAAGCACAACCCACACTTTTCTTTTGAGAAGCATTTATTGAGGGCTTTGCTATGAGCTGTGGTAAATGTTGAAGATACAAAAACTGCATCAATGCGTGGTGTTATTATGATCAATATTATTAAGTAACAACTAAGTGGAATGGACCATATGTTTGGTGGTTAACCCTGAGAAGTGTAGGTCATTGAGGTTAGCATTCTTGGAAGGCTTCATGGAATGACTGGGGTAGGTCTTTAAGAAGGGACAGAATAGAAGCAGCAGTGAAGAAGGACGAACCTTTCCAGAGGGTTTCAAGCACAGGTGTTGAAGCAGCAATGCACACTGAAGGTTGGTGGAGGTGAAGGGAGAGGAGCCTGGCCTGGCTGTAGCAAATGCCTCCTGTTGGGAAAGGAAAGAAAGATTAGGTTGGAAAAAGTAAGCTATGTAAAAACCTATTATGTCATGGAGAAGTTTTTAATTGTGAAATTGACATGGGGCTCAGGCTTTTAATGGGGAGAAAGACAAACTAACTGGTAAATTCTAGAATCAAACCATAATTACAAATTCATTACGACTTGCTTCAACTCACTATACTAAGTTATTAGACAGTGTATAACCTACATAGTAAGCAATACGTTTCTGTATTCCGTAAAAGGCAAACAGGGAGTTTACAGGCAAAGCATAAACTGGCAGTCCAATAATCAGAAGCTACCTCATGACGTAACTCCATATTGGGTTTAAGACCTGAGTTGATAGCTAGTTAGGTTGTCCATAGTGGTTATATGATCTTTGATAAATAACTTCTCCTCTGTGAGGTTCAGTGTCCCTCGTCTGAAATTGTGAACACATCCTGAAAAGAAAAGGATGTGAAAATGATTCAAAAACACACATCCTGTACAACTCTTACTTGTTATTACTGTGAGTGATGAGGAATTACAGCCATTATTGTTGTGAATATGTTGAGATAGAACAACTTGATAAAAGTGGGTAAGTGTGTTCAAAGATGACCATTCATTTTCTGTTATTCTGTAACTATTTTCATTGAATTTGTATTATTTGTAGCCATTTCATTCATTGATCTTTCCTTTGCCCCAGTGTCTTTTTCTTGCTTTGCTCATCTGTACAAGGTGATAAAATATACCTCAAATACAAGTGAAACAAATGAAATGGGTGAGGTGTATTGAACAAACCCAGGAGATATGTAAATAATAAAAAATCTACATCCTTAAGGAACTCAAGTGCTGGGGCCATACAGCCATGTGAATCAGCAACACTAATACAGTGTCAAAGGGCTCTGCCAGATGCTCTAATAGAAATCAGAGTGGTTGGCTGGGAGGCAGGGCTGTGCTGAGGAAGCTTCCAATGCCAGGGACTCTGAGCTGAAAATCCAAAGACTCTTGGAGCTGTCTAGTAAATAATTCACACTTCATGCAGAGGGAATAGGATACTAAAAGTATAAATATGTGAGAAGGCATGACATTTCCAGGCAACTTTAATAAGATCAGTATTTTTTTTGAGACAGAGTCTCAGTCTGTCACCCTGGATAGAGTGCCTTGGCATCACAGCTCAACAGCAACGTCTAACTCCTGGGCTCAAGCGATCCTCTTGCCTCCCAAGTAGCTGGGACTATAGGAACCTGCCATGACAGTGAGATAGTTTTTCTGTTTTTAGTAGAGACGGGGTCTCCATCTTGTTCAGGCTGGTCTCAGATAAGACACAGTGACACGGCCAGGTCAGGAAGAGCCATGCAGTCAGAGTGTGCATGTTATTAGAAAAGATGCAGAGCAGAACCACAGGACCAGGCGGTGTGCTCAGGTTGGGAAGGTCGTTTAGCTGGACTATGTAAGAGAAATTCCAGCTGTGGGTGTGTTGACAGCCATTCAACTATGAAATATGGAACAGCCTTTGATCCTATTTGTATTGTTTTGTCCTTTTACTTCTCTTACTGGTCATCCCCACTGAGGCTCTTTTGACCATTTCGATATTGATTATTTTTGTAACAAGATTAGAACATTAGGGGAAAAGATATATTAACTTTGAATATTTTATTCTAATAAGCATGTGAGCAAATTAAATAGGTCTACCACCAGTCATCCAAATGACTCATGTACTGGGGATGGACCAAATAGAAGCAGTCTGTGAGCAAAGGTACCCCAAAAGTGCTGGATGTTACCATAATTATATATGTTCTATGTTTAGCTGCTTTGAACAGAGGAATGATAACATACGCAGCATTCCCAATTTACTTGTATAATCGAAGGACTATTACAAATAAATCTGGTAACACCATGTATGGAGGTAGGAAATTCATTAAAAAATCATAAACACTGGTCTACGAACAGGTCTAGGATGTAATGCTGTGAATAGTTTGGTGCAGAGACAGAGCTCTCATTAACTCTTATCCAAACCCTGGAGAGTGAGCCAGAGCCCATAAATAATGGCCCAGAAAGGGGGAAAAACTGGCCTCTTGACGTTTAGAAGATATTAATATTCTGATTCTCCAGAGATCCTTTCCCTCCAGCGAATGGACTGTGCTTGGGAGGTAGTCTGCTTCTCTGGGCTGGCAAGGTGGGAGGTGCCATGGAACACACCATCACACGGTAGTAACAATGAAAGGTGTGGGCAGTCCTCCCTGGGCCACCCCAAGAAATCAGGTTCATTCAACAGTCAGGAAACGCTTATAGAATCTACATATGCCTGGCACATAGTACGCGCTCAATAAATATTAGCCTCAGTTATTGTAACTCCCTGGCTAGCATATGGTAAGTGCACCATGGTTAGCTTCTGTGGAAAGGCTCTAGAAATAAACATACCATGTCCCTGGGCAAGAAATTCTGCCACTGTGGCTTCCTTCTTGGCCTACATAACAATACTGATAACTGATCAACCCTGTTCTCCAGGGCACACTACCCTGCGGGCACAGACTGACCACATCTCCAGGCCTTCTTTGGAGCCAGTTCCAGTCCCATCCCTTAAATCCTCCTCCATAGTTTTCATTTCCCATAATGATACAGTGAGATCCTACAGGACCAATTTCCTCACAGAAGACAACTAACACATCTGAACACAATGCAAAAAGCAACAACCCTAAGGCTTCGAGAGCACTGGATAGAGAGGAGTACACTGTCTGCTTGTAAACAGAATACATAAAGAACTCATACAATTTAATGGGACCACCGATGCAATAGTTTTAAATGGGCAAAAACCGGCCCTTCACAAAAGAAAATATACAAACAGCCAAGAAAGCACATAAAAGATGCTCAATCTCACTGATCATTAGGATCACAAGAAGAAGAGCAAATTCTACTACACATCAAAAAAAAAAAATGGCTAAAACTGACAGCACTGGCAATGTCAAGTATTGATAAGAATGTGGAGCAACTAGAACTGTCGCACACTGCTTGTGACAATGCAAGATGGTACAGCAATTTTGCTAAACGTATGGCAATCTCTCACAAGGTTAAACATATACTTTCTGTAGGACCCAGTAATCCCACTTCTAGACATTTACACAAGAGAAATTAAATACAAGTCACACAAGGACATACATGCAAATCACAGCAGCATTATTTGTAATAGCTAAAACCTGGCTTGCCCATATGTCCATAAACTGGTGAATGGATTAACAAATTGTGGTGTAGCCATACAATGAAATACTATGCAGCAATCACAATATTTTCCAATACAAGTACACTGAAAGCATGTGTTACAGAAAAACAGTGGAGGCCGGTGTGGTGGCTCACATCTGTAATCCTAGCATTCTGGGAAGCTGAGCCAGGTGGACTGCTTGCACTCATGAGTTCAAGACCAGCCTCAGCAAGAGACCCTGTCTCTAAAAAAATAGCTAGGCCTTGAGCCCAGGACTTTGATGTTGCTGGTGTTAGGTGTAGGCTAAAGTAGAAAAATACCAGTTAACTCCTGACAAATTCTTGGGCTGCAAGCCCTCAACAAAATGGAGTAAGTCTGGTTCACTCCCAAGATAGATGGGAAAGTACTCACTAACTTCTTGCATGACTAACTCCCGGGTCTGAGAAATGAACTGACTATCCCCAGACTGACCTTTAAACAATGCCAGGTGGAGAGAACACTGAGACAAAGATGTATGGAGGGAAAGTACTGGAACTAAAATGTATGGGAAAATACTAAAACAAAGAATGTGTGACATATGGCTAACTAACTGCAAAATTCTGCTTCTGCACAATGCTTACTTGCTGCACCCCGCGCCCCCATGCACCTGGACAGCCTGTATGCCAACCAGGATGCAGACCAAGTCTTTAACCTGCCTCCTTAAGTACTTGGAGTTGCTCTCAGAAACCCCATGTTGGGCCACTAAGGCAGTCGCCAGCTGGCTCTTCAATAAAAGGACTCTGCTGTAAATTTGGCTTGTTTGGCAGTGCGGTCTTTGTGGAACTCCTGGGCACTACATTGAGAGCTATGATGGTACCGCACTCAACCCAGGGCACCTCAGTGAGACTCTAAGATTCTATCTCCAAAATAGTAATAATAATAATAATAACAGTGGGAAGATATTAAATGTGTTAATTCTTCAAAATAAGGATATAAGAACAATAGGTTATTTTGGTTTAGAGGGGCTTAGAGAGACTGATGATTCATTGTATGTATCAACCTGAAAGATGTTGGATGAGATTAACATTTAAATTTGTGAACTTTTTTTTTTTTTTTTTTATTGAGACAGAGTCTCACTCTGTTGCCTGAGCTAGAGTGCTGGGGCATCAGCTTAGCTCACAGTAACCTCAACCTCCTGGGCTCAAGTGATCCTTCTGCCTCAGCCTCCCAAGTAGTGGGATTGCAGGTACCAACCATAAGCCTTGGCTAATTTTTCTATTTTTGGTAGAGAAAGGGTCTTACTCTTGCTCAGGCTGGACTTGAACTCCTAAGCTCAAACAATCTTCTTGCCTCTGCCTCCCAGAGTGCTAGGATTACAGACATGGGAGACTGTGCCTGGCCTAAATCTGTGACCTCTGAGTAAGCACATTGCCCTCTGTAATGTGGGTGAGTATCATCCAACCATTTGAAACCCTGAATAAAACACAAAGGCTGGCAGAGAATTCTCCAGCAGACCACCTTCAGGCTTCATCTGCAACACTGGCTTTCCTGGGATTCTAGTGGCCAGACACCCTGCAGATTTTGGAATGGCCACAATCTCCTGGGGAACTCCTTACAGTAAATCTCTTTCCATACGTATATGCACACATTCTGTTGATTCTGTTTCTCTAGAGAATTCTGACTGACACCAAACCCAGTGCTACTCTGCTTAACAACAAGCTATTTAACACAGAATCATTGAATCAGAATCATTTCCTTCTCGACTTCCTTTTCTCCTTTTCCCATTCTTTCTTTCTTCCCCCATTCTCCTCTTATGAAATACCCCCTTTTCTAAGGCAATCCCTGCTCCACTTAGGTTTGTTGCTCAGTCTTCCTAAATTTCTTAATACCTAAACACAAACAAAAGGAGTAGTAAATGCCCTTGTTTTTCTTGCACACTTGATTCAATAGCTACTTCTTACATGTTTGCATAGTACAGGACCTTTACCGTGTACAGGAAATACAAGTGATAATTGAACGTTGTTTTAGACTTAGAGAAACGGAAATCAACTGGGATAAAATGATATTTGGATAAATCCAAATCATGATAGTTGGATATCTCTCCTCCTTAAAATTTGGCAAGTCTAAGGGTATTGTGTTGTTTGAGACAAACAACGTTAGTTCTATTACCTTATGAATTTTCCTACATAGTTCCTTCTCCTAGTTGAAGCATTGCCTCTAAGTCCTTACCTTTCGGCAGACAGCTTTCATTATAGAAAACCAAGACCCAAATCGATTAGGGCCAGGTTTCCACAAGACCCTCGTTCCATCCTAGTGTTTCTCACATTCTGGACAACTTCCTGACCATCTCTTTGTCCGTAGAGATTTCACCCGAGATGCAGGACTTATACTAAGGTGGTCTGGGTCATGAAATATTTTTACATGCTTTACTTACATTTCAACACAAATTGTGTTTCTTATATGTGCCAGAAATTGTTATAAGCACTTTTAGATAATTCATTCATCCATTACTCATAATAACCCTATGCGGTAAATTCTCTTATTACCTTCCATAACATATTAAAAGTTATAATAACTTCTATATGAGGAATACAGAGATTTAAAGACCTGCCAGTGTCAGACAGTTAAACTCATGACAGAGCTGAGAGTTAAATCCAGGCAGTCTGCCCCCAGATTCATCCTTAGAACCACAACACTCTTTTATCTTTCTATTTGCTTTGTGAAAAACAAATCAATAAATAAAACCAAAAAAAGTCCCTAGACTATCTGCCTCTGACCCAGGATATATTCAGCACTAACTTCCCTCACTTGTTGTTATTTAAAACACTAACCAAGGATGGAGATGCTAATGACATTCCTATTGGTTCCTCCAAGATCCAGGAGATCCGTTTGATGCCATTTGTAGGTTCAGCTCCATCCTAACTCAGAGGTGTGTGGAGCCCGGAAAGAGTGTTAGGAACTACAGGGCCAAAGTTCATTGATGTGCTATTTCTTCAGCCTCACTGTTAGCCCTGTTTAGACACTGTACTTGGTTTATGGAGCATTTCTGTATTTTACATACACCATTTGGTACCACAACATGGTGACTGGTTGCCTGCTTTGTTCCCTTGTGTCAATTTCCTACCTTGACTCCTGCTTCAAACTCTAGTTTCTATCTTGTTCCTCAAAAATTCTAAGGATTAAAGTCCTGGTCCTGAGCTTTGGTCCCCTGGCTAGGATCCTAATGCCACCTGCTACCCTGCTACGCTCACCTGCACTGCCCACCTGCCTGGTTATTTATTTACCTCCTGCAGTTCCCTGGATATCCTTGTGCTACCTACTACTGACGCTGGTCCCAGCCTGTTAGAATGATCAGATTTGGAGATCCTTGCTTTCTCCTGGATGACTCATCATCAATGCCAACAGAACCTTAGTTCTGACCGTAAACTCAATCCTAATCCATCTGAAAGACAGAGATACAGATGAATGGAGGAGATAGCACCCAAGCAAAAAATTAGAGGTAGAAATGCTTAGGGATCATACACGATCTTAATAGTCCTGGATGGTGCAGGGAAGCTGTGCTATTATTTAAAAAAATGTATTTGGTCTTTCTTCCAAATTTCTGGCACAGATTTCCTAAAACCCTTTGAATGTCCTGAGCTATAGGAATATCTTCTGTTATTTACAATGAACCTCTTTAAATCCCATTGAAGTTTATGCTATTGAGGTGACTAAGGGTAGTCCCCCTAGGTAGCCCCAGAATACGATTAGTCACCAGAAAGACCAAGTGATTGGAGTGTTGGAGCTCTCAGCCCCACCCTCTGACCTCTGGGAAGAGGGATTATCGAGATTGAGCTCTATATCAACTCTTGAACAATAGATTCAGAGAGCCACAAGGTGCTGGCCCATCCAGAGCGAGCATGGGAGCTCTGGGTCACCTCCCACACCCTAATCTATGTATCTCATTCATTTAGCTATTTCTGAGTTGTGTCCTTTAAGATAAACCAATAAACTAAGTAAATGATCTTTTTGAATTCTGTGAGCTGCTCTAGCAAATTATTGAACCTGAAGAGGAGGTCTTGGGAAGGCTGATTAATAGCTGATAGGTCAGAAGTTGGAGGGGGGGGCAGTAAGACCAGCCTCAGAAATGGGGGCAGTCTTATAGAACTGAGCCTTCAAACTGTGGGATCTGCACAAAGCCAGGAAGTTAATGCCACAGTTGAATGTCTGGATACCCAGTTGTTGTCAGAGAATCGACTGGTGTGAGAAACATCCTACAAAAACTGTGTATGGTAGAGGCCCTAAGTTCCCAAGCAAGCATCAGAACAGTGTCTCAGAATCTTGGCTCAGTTCTGCTAGGAGGTGTGATGCTCTGAGGAAGAGCTTCTGGTCAACAGGCCTCCTTCAAATCCAAGTAGACCTGCAGGCTCTGAGCCACTGGCTTGCCCCTTGCTTACATAGCAGGGGCTCTTAACCTGGGGCTCACATAAAGGTCTATGTACAGGCTTTGAGAAATAGTATGCCTGTAGATTCTCCTAGGGCCTGTGACAAACAACTCTAGAAACTTTTTCACAGCTATCAGCAGGGCTGAGATAAGGGGTCAATCATTTCATACACACACACACACAAACACACACACATACACAGGATTGAATGTAGACCCCAATGTATTATATATGTATATGTATGTGTATATACAGAAGGTGTCAAAACATTTTAGGAGAAGAAAAAACTGTGTTTAAATTATAATACTCAATGTACACTGCTAACGATGAATACAAGTCATGTTTGATCTCTGCAGTAACAAGAAAGTGCAGAAAGTATATAAAATACAGAAAATAATATATTATACACAATTAACATCTCTTATAATGTGTATACATTTCTATATAAATATACCCTGGTCTATATTCAACCCTATTCTTTGTAAAGCCCAACTGTCAAAGTGATTCATAACTTCAGCATGTGGTGCCTGATTGGAATAAGTTTAATTAGTCTAATAGCATCAGAAAATTACTTCTAAGTAAATGAAAACAGAAAATTTAGAAAAAGACAGCACCAGCTGGGCACGGTGACTTAATACATGTAATCTCAGCACTCTAGGAGGCTGAAACTGGAGGATTGTTTGAGGCCAGGAGTTTGACCCAGACTGATCAACGCAGTGAAATCCTAGCTCCACAAAAAGTTTTGAAAGTTAGCTGGGTTTGAGGGCATGTACCTGTTGTCCCAGTCACGTGGAAGACTGAGGCAGGAAGACTGCTTGACCCTAGGAGTTTGAGGTTGCAGTGAGCCATGATGACATCACTGTACTCTTCCCTGGGCAGCAGGGTGAGTTCTTGTCTGAGGAAAAAAAAAAGCAAGAAAGATAAAAGAAAAAGATCTCACCGCGGGGGAGTGATCATCACACAGAGGTTTGGTCTAGTTCTGATGCATAAAGCACATCACGCAGCAGGGGTTTGTAGCAGAGAGAAGCACAGGAGAGGACAGCAGTCAGGTGGGGCTGGTACTCTACCCAAAGTGGACTTTGGTTTTTTCCTTAAAGAGACAGTGATGATTGTCCTGACACTTCAAGGAAAGAGCAATCCTGACTTTGTGCTTCTTGCTGACCTAGGATTATCAATTGACCTCATTTAAAAATTAGCTATGTATAGATGTGAGCAGAGGTCAGAGTTATAGGGTAGCAAAAAAGTTAAAGGAAGCTTAGAGATCCGCTTTGATGGGTCACTAATTGTTGACCACAAGGCCCCTGGAGTGTTTCAAAAGTCATTGGAGCCAACATTGCAAAATTAGGGGATTTCACAGGATAATCAGGATTTCCTTTTCTTTTGTAGAGTCTTAAAACATTGCAACACCAGCCTCAAATACCCACGGGCCCCCTCCATGGCTGCGTCCCCTGAGATTTACAGCAGTTCTCAACCTGTGGGTGGTGACCCACAGGAACTGTATTAAAGGGTCGTGGCATTAGGAAGGTTGAGAACCACTGCCTTTAAAGGTGAAGTGTTTGCAAGTTCCCCCAAAGCCCACTCTGCAGAGGTGGGAGCTGAATTGAGAGGAGAGCTGAAGCAACAGAAAAGAGTCAAATTATGCAGTAGAGCTCCTGGTGCAGGGAGCTCACAGGGTCCCATCTGGGTAGAGGTCCCAAGTCCACTGCCATCAAATGGTGACTAGGCTCCAGGAAAATCATGTCTGCTCCTTATGCGCCCTCAGAGCCTGTTTTGGATTTCTGACGCTCTTTGGCCTGGAGTTGCTTTTATTTCAACTCCAGTTCTGGCCACTGCACTCACCCTTCCCAGCCAGGTCTGCTTTTTCTCGGTTTTCAGCTCACCTTGCTTACACACCAGTTCATACTTGACTTCCATATTCACTCCCATATTATAAAGGATTGATGTTTACTCTTTCAACACACAATTTCTGGTTGCCTATGTGTCAACTGAACGAAGTGCTGGGATTGAAAAGAGCTTAAAAAACAGTGGCGTAGGGCGGCGCCTGTGGCTCAGTGAGTAGGGCGTCGGCCCCATATGCCGAGGGTGGCGGGTTCAAACCCAGCCCCGGCCAAACTGCAACCAAAAAATAGCCGGGCGTTGTGGCGGGCGCCTGTAGTCCCAGCTGCTCGGGAGGCTGAGGCAAGAGAATCGCTTAAGCCCAGGAGTTGGAGGTTGCTGTGAGCCGTGTGACGCCACGGCACTCTACCGAGGGCGGTACAGTGAGACTCTGTCTCTACAAAAAAAAAAAACAAAAACAAAACAGTGGCGTAAAGCGACTAGAACGTGCGTTGATAAAGGAGACCATCTAATTGGGTGATGAAAATCTGTCCACCAGAGGGCGCTCAAGAGATTCCAGTGTAATAAACCAACCGCAGAAAACTGAAAAAGGAAAGTTTACCCGGTGGAAGAACAAACAGCCCTGTGGCTTCTGTTTCACACGGTGGAAGAACAAACAGCCCTGTGGCTTCTGTTTCCCATGTACTTAAAAGTTAAGTTTTTGTTCTGGCAAGCTTCTAAGTTGTGTTTCGGACAGGTAGAAACACAAACTCCCCGACCTCGCCGCCCTGCCCTCCAAACTTCACAATCTTGAGAGTGAGAAGCAGGAAGGCAGGTGGTGGGTGAGCCGGCCCAAGCCCCCCAGTGGGGAGAGGCCCTTCCCCAGCGGGCGTCCCTCTCTCCTCTTCCAGCCCCCTTTCTCTGCCTGCTCATCTGCTGTATAATTTGATTATATTGATTTTTCTTATGTGCTGTTCCAACTGTTTATAGCTTTTCAAAAATAATTTTTTTTTGGTTTATAATAAACTCATTAAAAGAAATGCGAACATATTAATGATTTGAAAGAGTACAATTCCTCCGTAATTCAACTCTTGGAAATACTGCTAGGAGTTTGGTATATTCATCTAGACCAGGGTTTCTTAATCTCAGTACGACTGGTCTTAGGGGTAAGAACAGTCTTTGGAAGGCTGCCCGGTGCCCGGCAGGACAGGCCGCATCTTCTCTGGCCTCTACCCGCTGGGTGTCAGCAGTAGCACCACCACCAGGTCCTGTAACAAACAAAAATGTGTCCAGACATGGCCAAAGGCTTGATACTATACGTACTTTCTGGCAACTGGCTTTTTAAATTATTTTTTAATCTTAATAGATTTCAGTTACCTTTCCTTATATCATGATTTATTTAACCTGCTATCTTCTATTACTGATCATTTGTATCATTTTTAATTCTCTTTCTTATACAAAATGTAGCTGGGTGAAAAAATATTATTTAAAAGCCAAGCTGTCTATAGCATTTTTAAGGAGAGAGGAAAAGTGTCTACCATAGTAGGAGAAAAACAAGTATCTATGCTAACTCCCTTTTAATTTTGGTGGGTGTAAAAGAGAAAAGGAAATCTGAAGCATGGAAACCTTTACTCATTTTCTGTAATGCTAAAACTGGAAGCAAAACTAATGGTCCTTTGAGTAGTATAGATGTTATTAAAGCTTTAGAAATGCAAGAGTGCGACCAGGACTGGGGAGCGCCTGGAAAGCAGATTTGCTCTGCAGACTGAGGCAAAGTAGCAAACAGCGTGAGGTGTGTGCCCCTTTCTGCTTGCCGGCAGAATTTCACAGAGTCCCTGGCTGTGTGAGACTGCAGGTCTCTGGAAAGATACTTTGAAGACAAAACAGGATAGAGCACACAGCCCCCCATGCCTCTAGCCTGAGCCACTATCTTGGTTAAAAGAAAAATGACCTGAGTCCTTGACTTTTCTTACACCTAGGATCATCTGACACGGTTAGTGATTTGGCTCCTACAATCCATAACCAATGCACTTTAGTAAACTGTAACCACATGTCCTCTTGGACCCAAACTCAGATGTGGTTTTGCATGTCCTGAATCTCTACCACCTTTGTATAAACAATGGGCTGCAATGCTGCTTTGGGAACCTTTGACAGAACCTCTTTGAAAGACTCCTCATTGGCGGCGCCTGTGGCTCAAGGAGTAGGGCGCCGGTCCCATATGCCGGAGGTAGCAGGTTCAAACCCAGCCCCAGCCAAAAGAAAGACTCCTCGTGGGCTAGAGGCCTCCCTCTATAGGCCTCAGTAAGATTTCTGAGTAAAACAAACCTTAATCTTTAAAACTTTGGTTTAGTTTTTCTTTAGTCAGCACTACCAAAGTGAGGGGTTGACTGTCTCTAAGTAATCCCTGGGAACGAACGCAAGTCCCGAAACTCCAGAGCTGATAAGATGTGATGACATTCCGGAAGTGGAGATCTTGGGTCAAGAGACACCCAGGACATCAGAGCAACAAGGTGAAAAAATGTGGCTGGTGAGAGTCTCTTCATGGGAGAGAGAGTGAAGGACTTTTATGTCTGAGAATGTCTAGTATGAATTTTTGAATTAATCAGTTTGTGTGGTTGTAAAAATCCCATTTGTCATCATCCAGCTTGTAAAAGATGCTACTTGTTCAAATGCCTTTGGGGGTGTTTATGTTGTTTTGCTTTGTCTGGTTGTGTTTTAAGAAGATAAAAAGTCAAAAAAGAGAGGGCTGAATTTCATATGTAGGCTGATTCGGGTCAAAATGAGAAAATAAAACAGCCAAGACTCACAGAAATCATAAACAGGACAATAAATATTCCACAGAGTGGGGATTCCCAAGAGCACATCGTTTAAAACTCCAGGCATTGGGTGACGTCTAGCAACTGACCTACACAAATGGACTGCGGTGACATCTCTGAACATGCACTTTAAGTGTTTGTGTCTCATTTTTGAAATCCATAAATATTTATTGAGTTCCTGCCATTCTGTGGATGCCACATGGAGCAAGCTAGTCAATTCTCATAGATCCATAAAGATGCATCCACATTTGCTTAATTACCTTACTGGGTCAAAGAACATGATAATTTAAAAATTCTGAAAAGCTTTTTGAAATGTTCCCTATCCAGAGATTAGACTTTCTTCCAGGCTTTGTTTTTATTTGCTCATGGTTTAATATGTTTCTCTGTATCTAAATCTTACCCATCAAAACTGTATATTAATGTATCATGTGAATTCCTGAATTGATTTTTCCCAAAGCATGCAATTAGTTTTTCAGAGCCACAGCCTGACATTCTGATAGCCTGAAAGTATTGGGAGATAGTAGTTCAGCCTCCCACTACTGATTTGTGATACTGTCCTCTTGATAGTTTGTCTCCTCTGTGATATAAAACGTGTTTCTGAGCACTTCTCTTCCATGTCATTGATTTGCCTATTCTTATACTGGAACCACAATTATTGTTTCATTTATTATAGCCTTATGATAATTTAATATCTGATAAAGCAATTAACTTCTCCTTTACTCCCTTTTTTCTGTTTTACAAATTATTGGCCAGGCACCTTGGCTCACGCCTGTAATCCTAGTACTCTGGGAGGCCAAGGCAGGAGGATCCCTTGAGCTCAGGAGTTCAAGACCAGTCTGAGCAAGAGTGAGAGCCCATTTCTACTAAAAATATAGAAAAATTAGCCAGCACCTGTAGTCCCAGCTCCTTTGGAGGCTGAGTCAGGAAGATCACTTGAATCTAGAAGTTTGAGGTTGCTGTGAGCTGGGCAACAGAGTAAGACTGTCTAAAAATAAAAATATTAAAATTCAAAACAAAATTGTTACTGATTTTTGGCAATGGATTCTTCCAGTGGAAACTTGAATTACATGAAACAGACCCTGAGCTTATTCTATTTTTAAAATATTTTATAAGGAAATTTTTTTCTGAAGGAAAACATTTGTATGGTTATGTTGGACAGTAAACAAATCTGTCCTTTGCTCTGAATGGAGGGGTCATCTCTAACTTCCAAGGTTATTCGCTATGTAAATAGCCGGGATAAGATTGTCAGGAACAAAGGTGAGCAGGGCCTGTGCTCGTAAGATGAGCAGAAATGAGAAAGAACCATGAAAAATTGTTTCCCAATACTTTCAGCCCATCGGAATGTCAATAATGAAAATTATTGCTTATTAAATTTACTAAACTAAATAATTATTTATTATTTAGCTATAATAACAAGAACAACAATAATGAAGAGGGAGAGTTAGTGGATTCTAGCTTTCCTTCATCCCAGCTTTGTGGCCTTGGGAAAGTTAATTTGTATCTTAAGCTCCAGCTTCCTCTTCTATAAAATCAGGGATGTCCAGGCTTTTGGCTTCTCTGGGCCACATTGGAAGAAGAGGAGTTGCCTCGGGCCACACATTAAACACACAAACACTAACAAAAGCTGATGAGGAAAAATAAAAAGGTCCATGCATAATTGTTCGTGGTGTTTACTGCCCTAGGGAAGCAAAAAAGTCCTCACTGCAATGATACTAACTCTGCAGTGGCCCATTCAGAGAGTCTTGAAACTGTCAAGCAGGTCCCAAGTTTGCAAGCACTAACATAGACAATGTACTTGTCTAAGGAATAAAATATCTTAGAGGTTTTTAATATGTTTTTTATTATAAAAGTTAAAGAAAAGTGGGCAACATAAAACTAGTGGGGTATTTGACATTGCGGTTGAGAAACTAAGGCATCAATGTCTGGTTGGACGGAAGTAGTTGCAATTCTCAATGAGTTCACAAGGCTCTCATCAGGTATTTTGGTTCTAATTTTACCCTTTAAGTGCTTAATTCTTGAAAATGGTTGTTCACAAATGTAGATGCTGCCAAAAAGCAACGGCATGATAAGGCATGACTGTGAAGTGAGGGATATCTATCTCTGGGAAGACAGGACCCATACAAGTCCAGTAAAGGAACAGGATCTGTCTTTCTTTAGGAGAATGTCAGATTGCAGCCCTGTGTACTCCATTTGGAAACTGGCAGGGAGCATATTTATGTCTACTGGAAATGGAGTCACAAGTGCACCAAAATGTTGATTATTTTCCCGGAAATCTTGAAATCTGTTTTCAAATTCTTTGTTTTCTTTTTTCTTTCTTTTCTCTTCTTTTCTTTTCTTTTTTTTTTTTTTTTTTTGAGACAGAGTCTCACTCTATTGCCCAGGTTAGAATGCTGTCGTGTTAGCCTAGCTCTCAGCAATCTCCAACTCTTGGGCTAAAGTGATCCTCTTGCCTCAACCTCCCAAGTAAAGTAGCTGGGACTATAGGCACTTCCACAAAGCCTACCTAATTTTTCTATCTTTAGTAGAGATAGGGTCTCACTCTTGCTCAGGGTGATCTTGAAATTTTGAGCTCAAGGGATCTTCCCCTCTCAGCCTCCGAGACTGGTAGGCATGAACTACCATGCCTGGCCTGTTTCCAAATTCTTATACCAAATTGAAAAGCAATGCTGTATATATTTTGCTGTTCACAGGACTGTATTTAGCCAAAACATAGTCAAAATGCACAACATTGTTTGCTCTAATTTGAGCTTGACATAATTTCAGTTTTATTTGAGCTGCTGTTATGGCTTAAAACATTGTATTGATAAGTTGGCTTTCACCTTGAAGAGGCATGCTTACCTCATTTAAATGAGTGATTTAAACCCTCTAAAAATGCTAACTCTATTATGTTTTCATCATCAAATTCCGGCACAAATTTGGTTTTTGATACCATAAATGACTTGATAACTTGGAGTAAATAGTGAAATCTTTTCAACATTTGGCCTCAACTTAGCCATTTTACTTCTAAAAGTAAATGATCTCACCATAGCATCAATATTTTGAAGGAATTCCTGGAATTGCCAATGATTCTATCCCTTGGCCTGTATGAAATTCATAGTCTTGATGATGATTTGCACAATGTTATTATCCATTTTTAAAGCTTTTGTACAATAATACTTCATCTAGTGTGAGTTCTGTGTGGTAATTACATCATTGTCTATTAATTTTACAAGTCCATCTCTTTTACCTACCATCTGAGGTTGCTATGAGCTAGGCTGACACCACAGCACTCTAGCCTGGGCAGCAGAGTAAGACTCTGTCTCAAAAAAAAAGGAAACAAAAAAAAAAAAAAAGAATTTGAAAACAGATTTTAAGATTTCCAGGAAAATAATCAACATTTTGTTGCATTTGTGACTCCATTTTCAGTAGACATAAATATGCTCCCTGCCAGTTTTCAAATGGAGTACACAGAGCTGCAATCTGACATTCTCCTGAAGAAAGACGGATCCTGTCCCCTTACTGGACTTGTATGGGGTCCTGTCTTCCCAGAGATAGATATCCCTCACTTCACGGTCATGCCTTACCATGCCGTTGCTTTTTGGCAGCATCTACATCTGTGAACAACCATTTTCTTTCTTTCTTTCTTTTTTTTTTTTTTTTTTGCTTGTGCGAAAGGTCTTTATTGGCAAGGGAGGGATGCTGCAGAGCTGCATCA
Organism: Nycticebus coucang; assembly: GCF_027406575.1. NCBI lineage: Eukaryota > Metazoa > Chordata > Mammalia > Primates > Lorisidae > Nycticebus > Nycticebus coucang. Next base: position 50,409,939 of record NC_069784.1, on the reverse strand, counting down.
AGGAGGAGAGAAAAGAAGAGAGAGGTGGGGAGAAGAGAGAGAGAAGAAGGAGAGAGAGTGGGGGGGGAGAGAGAGGAGAGACAGAGAGAGAAGAGAAGAGGAGAGAGGAGGAGAGAGAGAGCTATATAGGTTCCGTTAGGAGAAGTCTTAGAATGGTGATGGGAGGGTAGAATAGCCAATAAGGAGTTCCTGCTCTGGCCATAAGAGCCGTTAGGGGCAGGCTATAAGTTTGAAATTTTCAGCGGGTAGCTGTAACTTTAAGAGTGAGATAGCTAATCTTGGTGTGAACAACTATTTTCAAGAATTAAGCACTTGAATGGTAAAATTAGAACCAAAATATCTGATGAGAGCCTTGTGAACTCATTGAGAATTGCAACTACTTCCATTCGACCAGATATCGACACATTAGTTTCTCAACTGCCATGTCAAATACCACACTAGTTTTATGTTGCCCACTTTTCTTTAACTTTTATAATAAAAAATACATTAAAAACCTCTAAGATGGGCGGCGCCTGTGGCTCAGTCGGTAGGGCGCCGGCCCCATATACCGAGGGTGGCGGGTTCAGACCCGGCCCCGGCCAAACTGCAACCAAAAAATAGCCGGGCGTTGTGGCGGACGCCTGTAGTCCCAGCTACTCGGGAGGCTGAGGCAAGAGAATCGCTTAAGCCCAGGAGTTGGAGGTTGCTGTGAGCTGTGTGAGGCCACGGCACTCTACCGAGGGCCATAAAGTGAGACTCTGTCTCTACAAAAAAAAAAAAAAACCTCTAGGATATTTTATTCCTTAGACAAGTACATTTTCTATGTGAGTGCTTGCAAACTTGGGATCTGCTTGACAATTTCAAAAGACTCTGAAGGCCAGGAGCATTGCCTCACGCCTATAATCCTAGCACTCTGGGAGGCCGAGGCAGGTGGATTGCTTGAGCTCGTGAGTTTGAGACCAGGCTGAGCCAGAGCAAGACTCCATCACTAAAAATAGCCAGACTTTGTGGCTGGCACCTATAGTTCCAGCTGCTCAGGAAGCTGAGGCAAGAGGATCACTTGAGCCCAAGAGTTAGAGGTTGCTGTGAGCTATGACTCCAGAGCACTCTACCAATGGCAACAAAGTGAGATTCTGTTTCAAATGAACAAACAAACAAACAAAAAACCTCTTTGACTAGGCTGCTGCGTAGTTAGGATTATTACTTGATGACTTTTTTGCTTACCCATGGTGGCAGATATCATGAAAAATTATGCACGGACCTTTTTCTTTTTCCTCATCAGCTTTTGTTAGTGTTTGTTTATTTAATGTGTGGTCCAACATAACTCTTCTTCTTCCAGTGTGGCCCAGAGAAGCCAAAAGACTGGACACCCCCAATCTAGAACCTAGAAGCAGACATCCCAATAGTGTAGGACAATTAGAATCAGAGATGGTGCCAGGAGAAAGGTCTGTTAGGCAGAAGGCATGTTCAGGCAAGCAGCAGGTGCTGGTCAGACAAGTGATTGGCCTCATGGGGGCCTCAGCAGAAAGTCCAGGATAGCTCTAGAAGAGAGTGAGCTCCCAGGAGTCCAAGAGCAGGCCTGTGGCAGAGATTCAAAGAAGTGACTAGCACAGGAAAGTCTGAGAGCAGGAAGTGTCATCTTACCATCCCCAGCATCTAGCAGGTGCCTAACACAAATTTTTGAGTGAATAAATGGTCCCTACCCTCCAAAGGATTATATTCTGGTTGGGGACCAAGGCCATGGCACATAGCCTGTGAAATAAGAGCTATTAAAGAGGAAGTCCACCTGGGTGATGACGTCCCTAATTCTCTCCTTGTAGTCAAAGCAAAATTTCCCATAGGCTTTATGATACCCAAGTGATTTTGAGGAAAATACAAATAATAACACAATTCTTTAAAGTTTTCAGATCACCTCTCTCCTGTTTCATTTCCTGCCCTTCCTTATTTACACAGCCTTTGTTTTAGTTCGTTTCTTTCTTTCTTTCTTTCTTTTTTTTTTTTGAGAGAGAGTGTCTCATTTTGTCACCGTTGGTAGTGTCCTGGAATCATAGCTCACAGCAACCTCAAACTCCTGGGCTCCAGTGATCCTCCTGCCTCAGCCTCCTGGGTAACTGGGACGACAGGCACCTGCCACAACACTCAGCTAGTTTTTTCTATTTTTGCTAGACATGGGGGTCTCGCTCTTGCTCAGGTTGGTCTCCAACTCCCAAGCTAAAGCCATCCACCCACCTCAGCCCCCCAGAGTGCTGGGATTATAGATGTGAGCCCGGCCTCTTCTTCTTCTTTTTTTTTTTTTTCCTTTCTTCCTTCCTTCCTTCCTTCCTTCCTTCCTTCCTTCCTTCCTTCCTTCCTTCCTTCCTTCCTTCCTTCCTTCCTTCCCTCCCTCCCCCCCCTTTCTTCCTTCTTTCCTTTCTTCCCTTTCTCTCTTTCTCCTTTCCTCCTCTCCTTCATTCCTCCCTTCCTCTCTTCCTTCCTTTCTCTCTTTCTCTCTTTTCTTTTCCTTCTCTCTGACAGGGTCTCGCTATGTTGCTCAGGATGGAGTTGTGGCTATTTTCACAGACACAATCCCTATGCACTATAGCCTCGAAACCCTGGGCTCTAGCCATCCTTCTTCCTCAGCCTCCCAAGTAGCTAGGACACCTGCCACCCAGCCTGGCTTAGAGGTTTCTTAACTGTCATTGTTACCAGCTCTGGAAGAATGATGCCCATTTTGTACAAAGGTATAAATCTGGCTTTAATTTATATTAAAAAGAAGAAAAAAATATTATATTTAAAAATATTTTAATTAACATTTAAATATTTTATATTTTTAAAATTATTAATGTTAATAAGCCAGGTGAGGGAATCCTCTGTTTCAAGTAAACTGAGACCAGTAAGTTGCTCAGAACAGAAACTTGCCCAGAGAAGGTAAGAATCTCTCATTCCCTCTCAATGTTTTCAGTGTTCTGACACATGATCTATATATGCTAATACTTCGGGGACAGCAAGTCAATGATTCATGTACAGGCAAAAATTATTCTGTAGAATTCAAAATCCCTAGGGCAAGGGTGATAATAAACAGAGAAAACCAGTCATGCACTTTTATATTATAGATTGATCTCTAGATAGAAATGCATGGAATCCTCATGCCACCTCCAGATTTGCTTCATTTTCTGAAATTTGACCAGGATACATTTCTCCCACTTCCATTAAGACAGCTGCCCCTACAGAAATGGTCTATGAGAAAACAGCTTTCCCTTTTGAGATCAACTATCTGAGAAGCCTTGTAGTTCTCCCACTAACACTGGCCATGAGGCTCCAGCAATAATTTTCCAGTGTGATGTGGGTGTTTGGTCTCCCCCGCCCCAGTCTCATGTTGAAATTTGTTCCCCAGTGCTGAAGGGAGAGCTTCAATGTTGGGTGATAAGGGCGGATCCTTCATGAATGGCTTGGCTTGGGGCCCTCCCTAAGATACAGAATCTTACTCACTACTCATAACTCACTTACCGGTTCTCAGACTATGTAACAGAGCCTGGCACCTCCTTCCTGCTCCCCCTCGCCTTCCTTCTTGATTGGAAGCTCTCTGAAGCCCTCAGCAGAAGCAAATGTTGGCGCCCTGCTTCTTTGTACATCCTGGAGAACCCAAACCAAACAAACCACTTGTCTTTATAAATTACCCAGCCTCCAGGATTCCGTTATGGCAAGACAAATGGATTTGTGCATCTCTGCTCTGGGATGTATAGGTTAAATAAGAGGCTCCTGTGTTGTGCTATTGTAGACACACAGCTGAACAGAGGACACGCACTCTGCTAGGAAGGGTATAAACATCAGGCTATTCGTTGTATTAAAGAACCAGCGCGGAGGGAAAGGAAAGGTTCTTGTACGGACAATCTACCATCTGCCTTTGGTTTTTATTTTATTTTATTTTATTTTTTCCCTTGGATTCAGAATGTATAATAGCCTAAAACCTTCAGAACAAAGAAATGCATTTTTCTCTAAGCCAAACCTCTTGCAAACATATTCACCTTCCTCACAATGAGAAAACCCATGAGGATCTTTATAGAAAGGACTCCAGTTAGCCACTTCTGAGACAAATCTTAATGACTGGAGTCACAGAATCTGCCAGATCTAAAAGTAAAACAAAGTTTTCTGTATAATTCACACCCACCAGAATGGCCAAAATGAAATAAAGATACTGCTGAAAATGGCATAAGCAACTAAAACTCTGAAACATTGTTTGGGGAAGGTAAACGGTAGGACCACTTCAGAAAAGTCTTAGGCAGTATGTTCCAAAGCTGAGCTTGCACGTGGCCTGTGACCCAGCAATTCCACATCTGTACCCAGAAGGAATGTATTGTATATTTGTCAAATTTTATGTAGGAGAAAGTTTGTGGCAGCACTATTGATCAAAATCCCACACTGGATATAACACAAATGCCCAACAGAAGTAGAATGGATGAGTAAATTGTGGCATATTCATAATGGAATCCCATTTAGCAATGACAATAAATAAACTGCAATCTCATGTAACAGTAGGAATACATCTCATAATGTTGAGTGGAAGAAGGCAAATGAAATGTTATGTAGGCTGCCATTTACATGAGGTCCAAAAACAGACAAAACTAATGTATGGTGCTATAAATCAGGATCCTGGTTGTCCTTGGGAGGAGGCATGAGGCACCCACTCTAGAATGATAATAATGATCATTTCTTAATCTGGATTTTAGGTATACGGTGTGTTCTCTTTGGGAAAATTCACTGAGCTGTGCATCTGCAATTAGTGTGCTTTTCTGTAAGTACTTCAATAGAATGTTTACTTTAAAAATTAGTTCAATGTAATTTTAGTCTATACGTCTGCAGCTTCACTAGGCAATTTTATGTCATCATAGCCCAGGATCATGTTACAATAAAAACCCAAACCTTGATCCTTCATGCCTGTAACTGCTAATCAGCAGCCTTTTATTTTTCCAGTGTTAAATTAATTCTTTATCTATTTCTGAGAATGTCCAGAAATGCATAATTTTGAGGAGCCATTAGTTTTTGGTGATCTCTTCCTCTGAGATTTCTAGAAGTTAGGCCACAGCCTCATGTATAACCAGAGGCTCTGCTGAGCCTGTCATCTGCTATCCACTGTCACCATCTCAGAGCTCTGGTCTTGCCACCGTGGTCCTCCCTGCACATCCATCTCTCTCTCCCAGTCTGCTGTGCTCTCTTCTCTCTGGCCAGGACATGCACTGTCCAGTTCTTTCAGAGAGGATCCCTCAGGGCTGCTCTGTGACCCTTAATTAAAATTGTAGTATTTCTATTCCACCCTTACCCATCCAGGGCTCATGGGGGACTGCACGAAGGGGTAGAAATGACCACTGGACATTATGCCTGGAGCCCTGTTATTCTTACTGCAGAGTCTACTGCTCAGTTGACCCCACTGTAGACATGTTTCTTTTTGCCCTCAAGGGACTGGTTGAGAGGCCCCTACAGCCTCTCAGGGTTCTCCAGTTCATGAGATAGTAGAGTATCTCCTATGTATCCAAACCTCGGTTATAGGCAAAGTTCTAGTTCTTTCCAACCAGTAAAATAACCACTTCATCCTAATTTACCTAGGACTTTCCCAGTTTTAGCACTGAGAGTCCCCTGTCCCTAGAGACTCCTCAGTCTTAGACAAATTGGGATGGATGGACATCTGTTTAGTTTCCCCCAAATCTTCCATGGTAGTTGGGACGTCAATATGCTCAGAAGACACAGAGGAACTTCCAAGGACAGTGTTGCTTACGTCCACTCTTAAGCAGATCAATGAGGCCTTGACAAGAAAATCGAGAATTAAAAAATCAAAACAAACCCCCTCCCCCAAATTCACGGACTCACAATCAATCGAAAAGTCTGAATTAAGCCTGGCAACCCTAGTTCTTCCTGGCTGACACGTCTAGCCAGGTCTCATCTTCTCACAGAGACGTCAGCCACATGGTAAGGACAATCACAGACCATGATCAAGGAGAGGTAACTGGACATTGAACATCCTGACCACCCATCCTGAGCCCAGGTGGAAGGCCCAGTTCTTTGGAGTGGTATATGTCCACCACGGCAAGAAATTCCTATTTTAATGGTGAGCAGAGTGAAGTATATATGGAGCTGAACTCTGTGTTCAATGGGGAGACTCATCCTGTCATTAGACAAAGCTGAATAGTAATGAAACACCGTCTAGCCTGCCGTTCTAAGATAACACGCAGTGACTATCTTAGGACTGCTCTTAAGCAGTGGTCCTTAAACATGCTCAGGTGAGAACAGTCTGAAGCAAAAAGTGCTGTTTAGCAAAAATAAAACAAGATAAAAATATAATAAAATACTGCTATGTTAAATGTTCATGAAAGGAACAGTTTAGTGCTGCAACTAGGTTTTAGTTTAAGGTAATGGTAACGATTACAGATAGAACCAAGAACATTTTCCCCATAACTTTCAGTTCAAAAAACATTCCTGTTTAGGGAATAATTGGGCGCTGAGTTTCAGAATCGCTGCTCTAGGGAACAAGACTCATTAGGATTTGTACTTTAGTTTGTTTCCGTATTTTTGCCTGTTTTCTTAAGCTAAAACATTTCCTACTCCAATCTTGGTTTTACTCTTAATTTACCTTGCAAATCTTATTCATATGGTTCAGAGAGGAATCAGATGCCCAATTTCCGCTGTAGAACAAGAGCTGATTTCTCCTCCTGAACGTGGTCCAGCTCGCTGCTCAGCCTGGTGTTGGTAGCTGTCCCCAGGTGACGGCCAGCTGGCTTGCTGCCGCTTGGGGCCCACGGATCTGCTCCCGCAGCCAACAAGACTCTCCCAACAACTAAAGAAATAATTTACTGGCCAGCGGGGAAGGGGCTGAAGAAGGGCCAGTTGCAACTGAGTGTCTTGTGACTTCCACAGGGCAGTGGCTGAGAAGGAGCCGTGAGGTCATCTTGCTGGCCGGCGTGGTCCTCCAGCTGCAGGACTGCTCCGGTACAGCTCTGGCAGTGCGCTAGGTTTCAGTGGGAAGGGCCGATGATTTTTCACTGCAGCTAAGTTTGTGATGGTGCTGTCAACAGATCCCACATAAAATTCTGGGGGCGGGCAGAGTCTCCCCTTGTGGGCCCTGCTAAGCCTTCTCCCCTGTGCCCACCCCCACCCCACCCTGCTCTCTCCATTGCCTCGCTTCGTGAAGTGCACCGTTGGCCCCATCCTTAACCACTTCTTTTTCAGTTCCCTCAGGAGCAATATTATCTCACAACACAGTTATTGATCAAATGAGGTAATATGTGGGGAGGCTTGGAAAAAGTAAACTGCTGAGGAGATTTTGTCCTCACAGTTAATCAGGGCCTGGAGCAGTGAAACATGCAGAATTCAACTAAGTTCTAGAAAGCTCCATTAGGGGGCGCCCGTTGGTCCCAAAGGCCCCACAGTTTTTTTCCAAATTCAATGGTGTGAATTCCAGCGCTTTTTCCTTATGGCTTTATAGTGCAAGAGCAGGGAGGGTGCTGTCTCTTGCCCTCTCAGCCTAGAATTGGACGTGGTTCTCATTTTTTATTATGCCCAGGAAAAATCTCTTTTCTTTATGCATTTTGCAAATATTACCCACAAGAACCTTCAATGCTGGGTGTGGTAGCTTCTGCCTGTAATCCTAGCACTTTGGGAGGCTGAGGCAGGAAAATTGCTTGAGGTCAGGAGTTCCAGAGCAGCCTGAGCAACACTGAGACCCCATCTCTACAAGAAAAGAAAAAAGAACATTTAACATTCAAAATTCCACTGGTTTTGAAATTCATTTTTACGAAACAATATTATGGTCAGCATCACAGAAAAACAAGTGATGAAGAATATATGCGTAAGTATCATCTACAACAGAGGGTGGTCATGAGGTTGGAAGCCACTTTGGGGCTGGGGGGAGTGTCAAAGGCATTGGTAGCAATTAGAATGACTGTTTAAAGTCTATTTTGTGCCAGGTGTTATAATCTTCTGTCATGGGTTGGCAAACTATGGCTCAAAGGTCACATTCAGCTGACTTCTGGTGTTTGTAAATAAAGTTTTATTGGAAAACAAGCATGCTCATTTGTTTACATCTGTCTGTGTGCTGTCACCATACAATGGCAGAGACTACATGACCCATAGACTGAAATATCTACAATCTGGCTCATTATAGAAAAGTTTACTGTAACTATGTGAGATGAAAATTATTCACATTTTACTGATGAATAAACTGAAACTCAGAGAAATTAAGTAGCCCAAAACCACACTGCTAATAAATGCCAGAGCTAGAATTCGACCTAAGGTTAACCTTATTTCCAAAGCCCTGACTCTGTCTGCCATGTTGCAGAACAACCTCCCCAGTTTACCAAGTGCCTTCATTGGCCTGGTGCTCTACACTGTCGTTGTCATTTATTGTAAAGGATTTGGACTACTGTGCATTATTTTCAAGGGTCTGGGCTATCCAATCTCAGCTTGCTATTCCTGCCTCATCTCTCACTCCTCCCATAGTGAGCCTAGCCAGAGGACATCTGGTGCCCTCATGGTTCCCAAACATGCTTTTTACTTCCTCACTCTGTGACTCTATTTCACAATTCCATTGCCCAAATAAATACATCCTTCCTTTGTCTTCAGAACCTACCCTGGCCTCCTAGAATCCCACCTTGACCACCTACTCAGAAGTGATCTCTCCTTCCTCCAACGTGGAGAGCTGTTACTCTCCCAATGATTTAGCACTTATCATATGCTGCCTTGGATTATCTTTTTATATGTATGTCTTATCTTGTAAAGGAAGTTGTAAATTTCCTGAGCATGAGGACTGTGCACACCCCGCCCCACACCTTGGTAGAGCACATCATCCACATTGGTGCTATCTATACTAGCAGGTCAATCTGGTGGATGAACATTCTTAGAAATAAGCCCTGTTTGTCCTTTCATACAACTCCATATGTAAGTGAAAGCACAATATTGGATATGCAGTATAAAACATGATGAACTGAAGAAAACTGGGGGGAAAGTGCAGGGAAAGAAGCACCTTACCTCTATTCTTAACCCTTTAACCTTTGGGGTTTAAAAAAGCGGCATTAGCTTTCCCTTCAGATGTGGGAGCTAACTGTGCCTTTCTTAGGACAGCAAGGTAATGAGCATCGTGAGATCTGGAGGCAGATCTGGGTTGGAAACCTCTCCGTGCTACTCACCAGCTCTGTGACCTTGGGCAAGTTACTGAACCTCTCTGAGCTTCAGTTCCTAATATGTATAATACAGGAAGTAGTAACGGCCTGATCGGGTTGTTGAGAGGAATAAATGAAGACATACAATAGAGACTTTTAGCTCTGTGTCTGGAATATGTTAAGCTCTTAATAATTACCAGGCATTATTTTTCCAAAGAACTGTCCCTCTATGGGCACCATATAAATATTTAAGTACAAGTGAGCCGTGTGCAGCTACTGTTGTGCATTACCCATCCTTCCTGACCACGCCATTAAACCCCACTACAAGGTGTCCACTGCAGCCTGAGGGGTCACCAGGGAAGTCCGCGATGAATACCTTGCCCGCAGCACCTATATTTTAATGAGGTATGAGAAGCAGGAAAACAGTTATTTCATCTCCTCCTCTTCACTCCAAACATCATTTACAGCAGACATGTGGATCCAAACTGGAGACAGAGTTAAGAAACAGTCCGGCATCCCAGCCTGCTGATGTAATGCCTCAGGGTCTGCTGGATAAACTCTCTTTGGTAACAATAGGTTCCTTCATCTGCCACCTTCAAGAGAATCGGGGATGTCTGCTGTGCTCTACTGAGACCTGGGGGCTGCAAGTTAGCCCTGCCCACACTTTCCTTTCCTCCCTCCACCCTCCACTTGAAAACTGGGATACACTTCAGTTTTCGGACTTTACTATGGGATGAGGAATTGAGATTGATATATGCAACATGCAGAGGGAAGCTGCTGGTAGCTTGGGTATTGAATGTAGCCTGATTAGCGGAACGCTGGCTTGACACCTATCTCTTTCCATTTCTACTTGATTGGCCAATTTTTCAATATCATTCTTGGAAGCTGAAGTCCTTATAGTCATCTGAACTCTCAGCATCTATACTCTTGGATTCTGTACCTATAAACCCTGCCTCATAGACTTTATCTCTAGAGATCCCAGAGCCTGGATAAACCCTTGTTCTGAATTTCGAGTCTCTTCACCTGAAGGAAACCCTAATATTACAACTGTGCATCTAAAGATATAACCTCAGTTATCCATCCAACTCTCACCTGGCCTCACATTCCATTCCCCCTCCCAAAAAAGTCTTGTCAAAAGATACAATACATTTCCGTAACTCTTCCATTTCTTTTTTTTCTTTTTCATTCTTTTTTTTTTTTTATTGTTGGGGATTCATTGAGGGTACAATAAGCCAGGTTACACTGATTGCAATTGTTAGGTAAAGTCCCTCTTGCAATCATGTCTTGCCCCCAGAAGGTGTGGCACACACCAAGGCCCCACCCCTCTCCCTCCTTCCCTCTCTCTGCTTTTCCTCCCCCCCATAACCTTAATTGTCATTAAGTGTCCTCATATCAAAATTGAGTACACAGGATTCATGCTTCTCCATTCTTGTGATGCTTTACTAAGAATAATGTCTTCCACTTCCATCCAGGTTAATACGAAGGATGTAAAGTCTCCATTTTTTTAAATAGCTGAATAGTAATCCATGGTATACATATACCACAGCTTGTTAATCCATTCCTGGGTTGGTGGGCATTTGCTATTTCCACATTTTGGCAATTGTAAATTGAGCTACAATAAACAGTCCAGCAAAAGTGCCCTTATGATAAGAGGATTTTTTCCTTCTGGGTAGATGTCCAGTAATGGGATTGCAGGATCAAATGGGAGGTCTAGCTTGAGTGCTTTGAGGTTTCTCCATAATTCCTTCCAGAAAGGTTGTACTAGTTTGCAGTCCCACCAGCAGTGTAAAAGTGTTCCCTTCTCTCCACATCCATGCCAGCATCTGCAGTTTTGAGATTTTGTGATATGGGCCATTCTCACTGGGGTTAGATGGCATCTCGGGGTGGTTTTGATTTGCAATTCTCTAATAGATAGAGATGATGAACATTTTTTCATGTGTTTGTTAGCCATTCATCTGTCTTCTTTAGAGAAGGTTCTATTCATGTCTCTTGCCCATTGATATATGGGATTGTTGGCTTTTTTCATGTGGATTAATTTGAGTTCTCTATAGATCCTAGTTATCAAGCTTTTGTCTGATTCAAAATATGCGAATATCCTTTCCCATTGTGTAGGTTGTCTCTTTGCTTTGGTTGTTGTCTCCTTAGCTGTACAGAAGCTTTTCAGTTTAATGAAGTCCCAATTGTTTATTTTTGTTGTTGCTGCAATTGCCATGGCAGTCTTCTTCATGAAGTCTTTCCCCAGGCCACATCACAAAATATCCTCCAGTGTTTTTCCTATGCTTTCTTTGAGGATTTTTATTGTTTCATGCCTTACATTTAAGTCCTTTATCCATCTTGAATCAATTTTTGTGAGTGGGGAATGGTGTGGTTCCAGTTTTAGTCTTTTACATTAGTTATCCAGTTCTCCCAACACCATTTATTGAATAGGGAGTCTTTCCCCCAAGGTGTGTTCTTGTTTGGTTTCTTGAAGATTAGGTGGTTGTTAAGATGTTAGTTTCATTTCCTGGTTTTCTATTCAATTCCAAGTGTCTATGTCTCTATTTTTGTGCCAGTACCATGCTGTCTTGACCACTATGACTTTGTAGTGCAGACTAAAATCTGGTATTCTGATGCCCCCAGCTTTATTTTTATTACTAAAAACTGCCTTAGCTATAAGGGTTTTTTTTTTGGGGGGGGGGTTCCATACAAGATGCAGAATCATTTTCCCCAAATCTTGAAAGTACGATGTTGGTATTTTGATAGGAATGGCATTGAATAGGTAGATTGCTTTGGGAAGTATAGACATTTTAACAATGTTGATTCTTCTCATCCATGAGCATGGTGTGTTCTTCCATTTGTTAAAATCCTCTGCTATTTCCTTTCTGAGGATTTCATAATTTTCTTTATAGAGGTCCTTCACCTCCTTCGTTAGGCATATCTTAGGTATTTCATTTTCTTTGAAACTATGGTGAAGGGAGTTGTGTCCTTAATTAGCTTCTCATCTTCACTGTTCTTGGTGTATACAAAGGTTACTGACTTGTGGACATTGATTTTATATCCTGAAACATTACTGTATTTTTTGATGACTTCTAGGAGTCTTGTGGTTGAGTCTTTGGGATTCTCTAAGTATAAGATCATGTCGTCAGCAAAGAGGGAGAGTTTGACCTCCTCTGCTCCCATTTGGATTCCCTTTATTTCCTTGTCTTGCCTAATTGTATTGGCTAGATCTTCCAGCACTACGTTGAATAGTAAAGGTGACAGAGGACAACCTTGTCTAGTTCCAGTTCTAAGAGGAAAAGCTTTCAGTTTTACTCCATTCAGTAAAATATTGGCTGTGGGTTTGTCATAGATAGCTTCAATCAGTTTTAGAAATGTGCCACCCATGCCTATACTCTTTAGTGTTCTAATTAGAAAAGGATGCTGTATTTTATCAAATGCTTTTTCTGCGTCTATTTAGAGGATCATATGATCTTTATTTTTGCCTCTGTTAATATGGTGGACAAAGTTTATGGACTTGTGTATGTTAAACCAGCCTTGCATCCCTGAGATAAAACCTACTTGATTATGATGTATGACTTTTTTTTTTATTATTGTTGCGGATTCATTGAGGGTACAATAAGCCAGGTTACACTGATTGCAATTGTTAGGCAAAGTCCCTCTTGCAATCATGTCTTGCCCCCATAAAGTGTGACACACACCAAGGGCCCATCCCCTCCCTCCGTCCCTCTTTCTGCTTTTCCTCCCCCCCATAACCTTAATTGTCATTAATTGTCCTCATATCAAAATTGAGTACATAGGATTCATGAGTCTCCATTCTTGTGATGCTTTACTAAGAATAATGTCTTCAACTTCCATCCAGGTTAATATGAAGGATGTTAAGTCTCCATTTTATTTAATAGCTGAATAGTATTCCATGGTGTAGATATACCACAGTTTGTTAATCCATTCCTGGGTTGGTGGGCATTTAGGCTGTTTCCACATTTTGGCGATTGTAAATTGAGCTGCAATAAACAGTCTAGTACAAGTGTCCTTATGATAAAAGGATATTTTTCCTTCTGGGTAGATGTCCAGTAATGGGATTGCAGGATCAAATGGGAGGTCTAGCTTGAGTGCTTTGAGGTTTCTCCATACTTCCTTCCAGAAAGGTTGTACCAGTTTGCAGTCCCACCAGCAGTGTAAAAGTGTTCCCTTCTCTCCACATCCATGCCAGCATCTGCAGTTTTGAGATTTTGTGATGTGGGCCATTCTCACTGGGGTTAGATGATATCTCAGGGTTGTTTTGATTTGCATTTCTCTAATATATAGAGATGATGAACATTTTTTCATGTGTTTGTTAGCCATTCATCTGTCATCTTTAGAGAAGGTTCTATTCATGTCTCTTGCCCATTGATATATGTGATTGTTGGCTTTTTTCATGTGGATTAATTTGAGTTCTCTATAGATCCTAGTTATCAAGCCTTTGTCTGATTCAAAATATGCAAATATTCTTCCCCATTGTGTAGGTTGTCTCTTTGCTTTGGTTGTTGTCTCCTTAGCTGTACAGAAGCTTCTCAGTTTAATGAAGTCCCATTTGTTTATTTTTGTTGTTGTTGCAATTGCCATGGCAGTCTTCTTCATGAAGTCTTTCCCCAGGCCAATATCTTCCAGTGTTTTTCCTATGCTTTCTTTGAGGATTTTTATTGTTTCATGCCTTAAATTTAAGTCCTTTATCCATCTTGAATCAATTTTTGTGAGTGGGGAAAGGTGTGGGTCTAGTTTCAGTCTTTTACATGTAGACATCCAGTTCTCCCAACACCATTTATTGAATAGGGAGTCTTTCCCCCAAGGTAGGTTCTTGTTTGGTTTATCGAACATTAGGTGGTTGTTAAGATGTTAGTTTCATTTCTTGGTTTTCAATTCGATTCCAAGTGTTTATGTCTCTGTTTTTGTGCCAGTACCATGCTGTCTTGACCACTATGGCTTTGTAGTACAGACTAAAATCTGGTATGCTGATGCCCCCAGCTTTATTTTTATTACTAAGAACTGCCTTAGCTATATGGGGTTTTTTCCAGTTCCATACAAAATGCAGAATCATTTTCTCCAAATCTTGAAAGTACAATGTTGGTATTTTGATAGGAATGGCATTGAATAGGTAGATTGCTTTGGGAAGTATAGACATTTTAACAATGTTGATTCTTCCCATCCATGAGCATGGTATGTTCTTGCATTTGTTAATATCCTCTGCTATTTCCTTTCTGAGGATTTCATAATTTTCTTTATAGAGGTCCTTCACCTCCTTCGTTAGGTATATTCCTAGGTATTTCGTTTTCTTTGAGACTATGGTGAAGGGAGTTGTGTCCTTAATTAGCTTCTCATCTTGACTGTTATTAGTGTATACAAAGGCTACTGACTTGTGGACATTGATTTTATATCCTGAAACATTACTGTATTTTTTGATAACTTCTAGGAGTCTTGTGGTTGAGTCTTTGGGGTTCTCTAAGTATAAGATCATGTCATCAGCAAAGAGGGAGAGTTTGACCTCCTCTGCTCCCATCTGGATTCCCTTTATTTCCTTGTCTTGCCTAATTGTATTGGCTAGAACTTCCAGCACCATGTTGAATAGTAAAGGTGACATAGGACAACCTTGTCTGGTTCCAGTTCTAAGAGGAAAAGCTTTCAGTTTTACTCCATTCAGTAAAATACTAGCTGTGGGTTTGTCATAGTTAGCTTCAATCAGTTTTAGAAATGTGCCACCTATGCCTATACTCTTCAGTGTTCTAACTAGAAAAGGATGCTGGATTTTATCAAATGCTTTTTCTGCATCTATTGAGAGGATCATGTGATCTTTATTTTTGCCTCTGTTAATATGGTGGATAACGTTTATGGACTTGTGTATGTTAAACCAGCCTTGCATCCCTGGGATGAAGCCTACTTGATCATGATGAATGACTTTTTTGATGATAAGCTGTAATCTATTGGCTAGGATTTTGTTGAGAATTTTTGCATCTATATTCATGAGTGAGATTGGTCTGAAATTCTCCTTTTTGTTTGGGTCTTTTCTTGGTTTTGGTATCAGGGTGATGTTTGCTTCATAGAATGTGTTGGGGAAGATTTCTTCTTCCTCAATTTTTGGAAAAATTTCTACAGTACAGGAATAAGCTCTTCCTTGAAGGTTTGATAGAATTCTGGAGTGAAGCCGTCTGGACCAAGGCATTTTTTGGTTGGAAGCTTTTTTATTATTTCTTTAATCTCAGTGCTTGAAATTGGTCTGTTCAGGAGCTCTATTTCTTTCTGGCTAAGTCTAGGGAGAGGGTGTGATTCCAAATATTGGTCCATTTCCTTCACATTGTCAAATTTCTGGGCATAGAGTTTTTGGTAGTTTTCAGAGATAATCTCTGGTATCTCTGTGGGATCAGTTATTTCCCCTTTATCATTTCTGATTGAGGTTTCTAGAGATTTTACTTTTCTATTCCTCGTTAGTCTGGCCAATGCTTTATCTATTTTATTTATTTTTTCAAAAAACCAACTCCTTGTTTCATTAATTTTCTGAATGATTCTTTAGTTTTCTATTTCATTTATGGTGGATTTGATTTTGGATATTTCTTTTCTTCTACTGAGTTTAGGCTTAGATTGTTCTTCTTTTTCCAAGTCCATAAGATGGCTTGTGAGTTTGTTGATGAGCTCTCTTTCTGTTTTTTGAATGTAGGCATCGAAAGCAATGAATTTTCCTCTCAAAACTGCTTTTGCAGTATCCCACAGGTTTTGGTAGCTTGTGTCTTCATTGTTGTTGTACTCAAGGAAGTTAATAATTTCCTGTTGTATTTCTTCCTGCACCCATCTGTTATTCAACAGAAGATTGTTTAATTTCCATGCCTTTGGGTGGTGTCGAGCATTTTTGTTAGAGTTGAGTTCCACCTTTAGTGCCTTATGGTCTGAGAAGATACAAGGTAAAATTTCAATTCTTTTGATTCTGTTGATATTTGTTTTGTGTCCCAGGATATGATCAATTTTGGAGAATGTTCCATGGGGTGATGAGAAGAATATATATTCTTTGTCTTTGGGGTGGAGTGTTCTATATGCATCTATCAAGCATAGTTGTTCTAGGGTCTCATTTAAATCTCTTATATCTTTGTTTAATTTCTGTTTTGAGGATCTGTCCAGCTCTGAGAGAGGAGTGTTAAGGTCCCCTGTTATTATGGTATTATCAGATATCATATTGCTCAGACTGAGTAAGGTCTGTTTCAAGAATCTGGGAGCATTTAAATTGGGTGCATGAATATTTAGAATTGAAACATCTTCTTGTTGTATTTTTCCCTTGACCAATATAAAGTGACCATCTTTGTCTTTTTTGACTTTAGTTGCTTTAAATCCACATGTATCTGAAAATAAGGTTGCAGCTCCTCTTTTCTTCTGAATTCCATATGCCTGAAAATTTGTCTTCCAACCCTTGACTCAGAGCTTTAATTTGTCTTTTGAAGCCAGGTGTGTTTCTTGCAGACAACAAATGGATGGCTTGTGTTTTTTAATCCAGTCAGCCAATCTATGTCTCTTCAGTGGGGAATTCAAGGCATTAACATTTATTGAGATAATTGATAAGTGTGGTAGTATTCTATTCATCTTATTTTGTGAGAGTCCATTGCTTAGTTTTATCTTTTGCATCAGAGTGGAGGTTAGGTTCTATCCTTTAATTTCTGAGTTCTTACTTTGCTGCTGATCTATTGTGGTGGTCAGTGTGTAGAACAGGTTGAAGTACTTCCTGTAGAGCTGGTCTTGTTGTGGCAAATTTCCTCAATGTTTGTATATCCGTAAATGATTTGATTTCTCCGTCAATTTTGAAGCTTAGCTTAGCAAGGTACAGAATTATGGGCTGGAAATTGTTCTGTTTAAGTAGATTAAAGGTAGATGACCATTGTCTTCTTGCTTGGAAAGTTTCATTAGAGAAGTCTGCAGTCACTCTGATGGTTCCATTTGTTTTTAATGACTATAAAGGGTGAATGGTTCCTTTTTCAAGTGACCCTTTGAAGCTGTTATACTGGTTTCTTTAATTGCTGAATAAAATCTCATAGCAAAAAAATATGCATGGAGAATGTGCCGGTACAATCTATTGCAGAAGACACAACCAGACTGAAACAGAAGTTCCCATGAGGGATCTGGATGAAAGTAAACATATCCTGGGCTGGGCAGGGTAATCCCTATAAATAACCATCAGCATTAATAATTAAACTGACTATCAAAGAATCTATTGATAATGTATTAAGTGCCTCTGGAAGCTGCTGAAAGAAACCTGAGCTCTTGTGGTAAATCCTAGAGTAAGAGAAGGAAGCAAAGTTTGGGAATGAGAGAGTTAATGCCAGCAGATTTCAGGTTGAGCCAGTCAGGAAGGTAAGCCAAGTACTGGGAGCAGCTAACTATGGGTCCAGGTAAGGGCTCTTTTGAGGATCAAGGCTCAGAAAGAAGCTTAGCAAGGTTGTAGTGAGGGAGCTGCACAGAACCGAGGTTCCAGCCGGCCAAGACTAAAGTCTACACTGAGAAAACACAACCTTGTACACTCTGCGTTGTTGTCCACCTCTGAAAAGTTTCTGCTAGATGAGTGTATACGGTCACTGGAGAGTTCCTCTGAGTTTTGTAGAAGAGAAAGGGGAGGGCTACATCACTCCAGGGACCTGTGCCCTGCTCTGGGGGCAGTATTGCTTGGGGCACTCAGTAGGACAGGCAGGTAGAGAGAGAAGCATGAGGGGAGATCCCTGGGCCACGAGTTTCCCGTCTGGCTGGAGAAACAGAATCAACAAATGGCATGAAGAGCTCAGGAGCCAGTGGAGTGGTATGACATGAGACCTGAGTGTTTTGTGGCGCAGTCTACCAGAGTGGTTTGTGTTCACAGGGCTAGGAAGTATGGCAGTGGGAGGAATGAGGAATGTCGAAATTTAAACAAAACAAAACATAACACTAAAATGTAGAGTAAAAACCTGAGCCTCCGCCATGGAATAGAAAACTTGAGAGCCAAATCCAGACCCTGGATGATTCGAGGTCCCTTCAAATTAATATCCTTTAATAGAGAGTGATGAGAAATCAAGGATGATTTCTATGAATGAAAGTCAAATCTCTGTTTATTCTCTAAAAAGGCATTTATTATGTACACTTGCTATAGCACCAATATTTTACTTATTTGGTATTGTCTTTTGTTTCACAGTTTTTCCAGCACTAAAAACTGGAAAATATTAGTCATTCACACTCACCAAGAGAAGAGATAACTTACTTGGCTGTAGTTACACAGGCTTGTTCAAAATATGTTTTCATTTTTTTTCTTTCTTTTGAAACAGAGTCTGACTTTGTCACCCTTTGTAGAGTGCCATGGCATCACTCACAGCAACCTCCAACTCTTGGGCTTAAGCCATTCTCTTGTCTCAGCCTCCCGAGTAGCTGGGACTACAGGCACCCGCCACAACACCTGAGACTTGCTCAGGGTGGTCTTGACCTCCTGAGCTCAGACAATCCACCTGCCTTGCCCTCCCAGAGTGCTTGGATTATAGGTGTGAGCCACCAAGCCTGGCCTCAAAATATATTTCTGAATAAATATTTTTCTGAAATTGCTGCAAGAGTAGCAAGATTGCTAGTGGTATACAAAAATGACTTGTACTTTTTAATCTAAATATTCATTTGCTATTAATTCTTTAATAGCAAATATATACTTACACGTTACTTGTATAATCTCTGTACATAGGAATACATGTTTTAAAAGTTTCTTCTCTGTTCACTGTTTATTTGTCAGCTTTCATGCTAACAAAACATTGATTACATGTCTATAATTTTTGTTCTCTCTTCAGTTTTCATTTCAATTTTCCAAACTTATGACCTCATGGGCATTACATGAAAGGAATTAAAGTTTATGTTTAAAAAAATCTCTACCAAAATGTTTACTGCTACTCAATTCACAACTGTCAAGATGTGGAAACAACCCAAATGCCCATCAGCCCATGAAGGGATTAACAAACTGTGGTATATGTACACCATGGAATACTATCAGCCATAAGAAAAGGTGGAGACATTGTGCACTCAGTCCTACTATGAAACTAATTTACAGCTTTCATCTGAAAAGTATAACCCAACTATAACCTAAGAATATGGGAAAAGGGGAAATGAAGAGGAGGGCAGAGGATGGGTGGAGGGAGGGTATTTGTGGGACCATACCTACGGTGCATCTTACAAGGGTACATGTGAAACTTAGTAAATGTAGAATATAAATGCCTTAACACAGTAACTAAGAAAATGCCAGGAAGGCTATGTTAACCAGTGTGATGAAAATATTTCAAATTATATATAGAACCCGTGCATGGTGCCCCATGATCGCATTAATTTACTCAGCTATGATTTAATAAAATAAAAAAAAAATCCTTCCCTGTTTTTTGAAAAAGAAAAGAAAAGAAAAGAAAGGATGGAGACTTTACAACTTTTGTGTTTACCTGGATGGAGTTGAAACACATTCTTAGTAAAGTTAACTCAAGAATGGGGGAAAAGGTATCCAATTTATTCAATACTAACATGAACCCAATTTATAAACAATTACACACCCACAAGAAAGAAAAACACAAATATAGTCTAGCAAAGGGGATGAGTGAGGAGGGAGAGAAGATGGGGAGGGGGACGAGGGAGGGCGGTTGGTCGGATCCCACCATGTGCACAGTGCGACGATGCTCAGCACACCCCCTGGGTGAAGGGCTCAACTGCAACTTGAACTTTACCCTAGAAGTGAAAACAATGTAACCTAAACATTTGTACCCTCTATTAATTTTAAATAAAACCATGCATATTATTATAAAATAAATAATAAATTAAATGAAAATATTAAAATAGAAGCAATTTATCTCAGTGAGCACAGAATATTTGATATAATTTAAATTTATTTAAAAGCTCTCTTGTTCTCTGTGCTGTGCCACACATTGTTCAGTTTCAGAACTCAGCTGCCAGCATCTGATCTTCTTAGGATGGGACAGGACTCTAATTATATCCAGAAATGTGCACATATATATATCGCAGAAAATCTCAGCAAAGATACATCTGCAGCCCTAGGGGTGTTTTCACATTTCTATCCCAAGACACTTCCTTCTCGAGTGGGAGTAGAACCAATTTACATTTCATCACTTATGTTGGAAGTGTTGGTAGAAACCGGAGTGAAATGGCACAGAACCTCTGATTAATTCCAGTCATGTTTCAGTGCCTCTGTGAATTGAGGCCAGAGCAGCTTAGCCTGTCCTTAGTCTGCTCTACTTTGTAACCATGTGCTTATGTCCCTGAAATGCTATACAACTCAGTTTCCTTATCTGCCAAATGGGGATGGTGATATCTACAGAGACTCTCAAAGGGCCCCAGCTGAAGCTCAGATGGGATAATGAATGTGAAATAGTCTTGCAAACTGGACAATGCTGGCCATGTGTAGGCTGTTATTTCATGAGAGAGGGAGAATATTGGATTTTTTTTTTTTTTTGAGACAGAGTCTCACTCTGTCTCCCAGGTTGAGGACCATGACATCATAGCTCCCAGCAACCTCAAACTCCTGGACTCAAGAGATCCACCTGCCTTAGCCTCCGAAGAAGCTGGGACTACAGACACCAGCCAAAATGCCCAGCTAGTTTTTCTATTTGTGGTAGAGATGTGTTCTCGCTCTTGATCAGGCTGGTCTCAAACTCCTGAGCCCAAGCAATCCATGCCTTGGTCTCCTAGAGTGCTAGGATCACAGGTGTGAGCCAGTGCGCCCAGCCAAGAATTTTAGACTATTAAAGAAGCATTCCAATGAGCATCCTGACTTACAACATTTCTTGACTTCTTGTCAAACACTTCTTTCGATCCCATGGTTCATAGTTTATAGGAAGTAGGACGTTCCTGGAAAGAGCAATGGCCTGCAAGTGTGTGACACCAGAAGCCTCCACCACCACCCTAAACTGAGATCCATGAACTTGAGTGAATCACTTAACCTCTAGTTTTTTTATCTGTAAAATTAGATGTCTGCACAAAAGCCCTCAAGTATGAATGCCATGCTTTTCAGACTGCTGCTGTGGACTTGCTGAACTATGCACCCTCCAAGCTCTAGAACCCAGCTTCCTAGTGGATGTGCCAGTGGTGTTGTACTCTAGGCCTGACACAGCACAGTGCTCAATGAAAATGATGTTGAATGTAAGAATGAGAGTTCAATCACACCATTAAGTCATTTGTGGGGTAACTTCGTATTTCTTTCAATGGAATTTTACTCCTTTCCACAAAGATGAACAACTAAATATCTAATTCCATGTAATTAATAAGAAATATTTTTTCTAAGACTTGTCACAAGCCCAAAATGTGGTCCTCATTTCGTTTGAAGAAAAAAGGCCATCGTGAACACTTGTACACTGCTGGTGGGAATGCAAATTAATACATTCCTTTTGGAAAGATGTTTGGAGAACAATTAGAGATCTAAAAATAGACCTGCCATTCAATTCTTTAATTCCTCTACTAGATATATAGCCAGAAGACCAAAAATCACATTATAACAAAGATATTTGTACCAGAATGTTTACTGCAGCCCAATTCATAATTGCTAAGTCACAGAAGAAGCCCAAGTCCCCATAGATCCATGAATGGATTAATAAATTGTGGTATATGTACACCATGGAATATTATGCAGCCTTAAAGAAAGATGGAGACTTTACCTCTTTCGTGTTTACATGGATGGAGCTGGAACATATTCTTCTTAGTAAAGTATCTCAAGAATGGAAGAAAACGTATCCAGTGTACTCAGCCCTACTATGAAACTAATTTATGGCTTTCATATGAAAGTTATAACCCAGTTATAACCTAAGAATCTGAGGAAGGGGGAGAGAGAGAGGCGGGAGGGGGGAGGATTGGGCAGAGGGAAGGTGATTGGTAGGATTACACCTTGGTGGGATTACACATGCACCCCACATTACATTGGTGGGATGCATCTTACAAGGGTACATGTGAAACTTACTAATTGTAGAATGTAAATGTCTTAACACAATAATTAAGAAAATGCCAGGAAGGCTATGTTAACCAGTGTGATGAAAATATGTCATATATGGCAGTGCCTGTGGCTCCAAGGAGTAGGGCACTAGTCCCATATGCCAGAGGTGGCGGGTTCAAACCCAGCCCTGGCCAAAACTGCAAAAAAAAAAAAAAAGAAAAGAAAATATGTCATATGGTCTATAAAACCAGTGTATGGTGCCCCATGATCGCATTAATGTACACAGCTATGATTTAATAAAAAAAAAACAAAAAGGCCATTGTGCCTTGAAGGGATACGGCATCTAAATTCAGGATTTTCTGGATCTTAGTTCTATTGCCTTGTCCTTGCGATTTCTATTTCTTTCTTTCTTTTTTTTTTTTAAACACAGTTGTCATCATACAAGTGATTTCTTCTAGCACTAAAATGTTAAGATCTAAAATAGCCAACTCTCTAGTTCTACTCTTCCTCACTCTGGCCCTCACCCCCTCACCCCAGCCTCATTTGGGCCTTCCTGGGGGCTCTGCAGTTCTTCTGAG
Source organism: Nycticebus coucang (assembly GCF_027406575.1). Taxonomy (NCBI): domain Eukaryota; kingdom Metazoa; phylum Chordata; class Mammalia; order Primates; family Lorisidae; genus Nycticebus; species Nycticebus coucang. The sequence continues at coordinate 50,387,347 of NC_069784.1, read as the reverse complement.
TGACAAGCTGTTTCTAGGCTCCGGGTCTTTGCACCTTAGATTCTTTTGACCCAGAATCACCTCCCTCTATTTCTCTGCCCTGGCTAACTCCTTTTCTTCCAGGTTCACCATGAAATGTTCTCAGAAAACATTTCTTGACCTGTAATACTTCCCGGACATTTTCCTGATGCGATGTGTCTGTACCAGGTCACTGATCATGTTAGATTGTTGTTAGGCCATTTGGGTGAAGGGGCTCTGAGACCAGACACTGGAGCTACACTGCTGGGGTTCTGAGCTGACTAGCAGGTGGCTTGGGTGAAGATGACAACAACAGTGTCTGCCTGGTCAGGTCTTGAGGTGTTGAATGACTGCAGGAGTCATACACAGAGCATATGGAGCAAGGCTTGGCACACAGGATCATATAATATTTACTTATTCTGGTATTAAATATTATTATTATTATTACTTCTTTGGTCACTCAAGCCTACAAGCTCTTTAAGAGTATGAAATGGTCTTTCTCACCTCTCTCGTTCATGAGACGGACCCACTTACAACTCTCTTTGAAAGTGCTCTAAACTGGGTGGTGCCTGTGACTCAGTCGGTAAGGTGCCAGCCCTATATACCGAGGGTGGTGGGTTCAAACCCGGCCCCGGCTGAACTGCAACCAAAAAATAGCTGGGCGTTGTGGCAGGCACCTGTAGTCCCAGCTACTCTGGAGGCTAAGGCAAGAGAATCGCTTAAGCCCAGGAGTTGGAGGTTGCTGTGAGCTGTGTGATGCCATGGCACTCTACCGAGGGCCATAAAGTGAGACTCTGTCAGAGGCGGAGTAAGATGGCGCCGAGCAACAGCTTCCTTGCATCTGGGCACCGTGAGTCTGGGGAGATAGGACTCCAGGCATCTCTGGCTGGTGGGATCTGCCTATCATCACTCCTGTGAGGATACAGGGAGTCAGCGAGAGACTTCTGGACCCCAAGAGGAGGACTAAAACAGTGGGAAAACAGCAAGTGGTCGTGTGTGTTCAATCCATCTAAACCTGCCCGCAACTGTAAGTTCAGTAGCAGCAAGACTGCAAACCAGAAAGGCCTTACCTGTGAACTGTTTTGGTGTCTTTGGACTTGGCACTCAGTTGAACTGCCTTGGGGAGAGCCTGAGCGGGAGTGCGGAGAACTCTGGCCATTGTCTAGGGCCCCAGTCTGAGCCGCTGAGCCAGATGGAGCTAATAGTGTTTGGCTCTGGGTCACAGGGAGCCATTGTGAACTATCTGCCCTGGCAAGCTTCGACCTCAGGGTCGCAGAGCAAGAATCGGGTGGGAGCTGGTAACTCAGCGACCAAGTAGCCTAAGGGTTGGGTCTGAGCCGCCTTGCAGCCCTAACCCTCAGGGCTGCCAGAGTGAGACTAGTTTTGGCACACTGGGTAGGTGGATAGCCACTTCAGCAGTGATTCCAGCAACAAGCACTTTCCTGGGAAAGCTTCTGCTCAGCAAGTTTACAAGTTCAAAGTGCCTTTTAAGTGGGCTGAAGAGAGATTTAGGGTGTCTACCTGCTGGGGTTTGAGAAATCAGCAGCCTCCAGTCATATCAGAACTGTGATTAACATCTCATACCCCAGAAGACCACGTGTTGCCCAGACAATATTCAATAACATGTACACACTGCTTTGTTTTTGGTTGTGTGTTTTTTTTTTTTTTTTTTGGTTTCGTTGGTTTTTTTTGTTTATATTGATGTTGCTGATGTTGTTTTGGTTTTTTATTTATTTTATTTTATTTATTTTCATTTTTATATTAAATCATAGCTGTGTACATCAATATGATCATGGGGCACCATACACTTGTTTCATAGAATATGTGACACATTTTCATCTCATCAGTTCACATGCTAGGAGGGTTATGTCAACTGTTGTTCTGTTTTTTAATTTCAACCTTTTCCATACAGATCCTTTTTCTTTCTCAATTTTTCTAGTTTAATTATAATTTCCCATTGCTACCTTTTTCAATAACTAGAACTTCATAATTGCTAGTGTTTCTACCGCTATTATTTGGTTTTTCACCCAATTTTATCCTGTAAAGTTTTCTGTTTGCTTGTTTTGGTTTGATTTATAGCATTTTTGTCTTTCCTCACTACTTGGCGGAGGTGGGGTACTGTGTCTGATCAGGTTAGAAAAGAGCTGCTGACCTCAAGGCAACCACCCAACTGGGCACCCCAGAAGGTGGGTTTTTTTTTAAGGTTGTATCAAAGTACCCTACTGTACACCTATACTGCTCTGTCTCCATCTTTTTGTGCCTCTCTTCTTTTTGTCAATATACCTTTTACCCACCCCATCTCCTTTCTCTATTTTTCTTTTTTTTTTTTCTTATCACTCGGTCTTCCTTTCTTTCATCCCTTTTTTGCTCTTCAACCTTCTCACCCTTCTGGTCCTGTAACCCTTAGTCCACAGGCACGAGAACTTAAAGAGCAAGAGGAAGTGAAAAGAAAATTAGGGCAAGGAAACAGATAAAAGAAATCACTCATGAGGAAGAATCAGCAGAAAACTCCAGGCAACATGAAGAACCAGTCCAGAACAACCCCCCTAGGGGACCATGAGGTAGCTACTGCAGATGATTCCACCTATAAAGAAATGTTAGGAATGACAGAAAGGGAATTTAGAATACACATGCTGAAAACAATGAAAGAAATGATGGAAACAATGAAGAAAACTGCTAATAAAGTGGAAAATAACCAAAAGGAAATCCAAAAACAGAACCAAATAAGAGATGAACGATATGAAGAATATAAAAAGGATATAGCAGAGCTGAAGGAACTGAAATAGTCAATTAGGAAACTTAAAGATGCAATGGAAAGTATCAGCAACAGGTTAGACCATGCAGAAGAAAGAATTTCAGAGGTAGAAGACAAAGTTCTTGAGATAACTCAGATAGTAAAAGAGGCAGAAAAGAAGAGAGAGAAAGCAGAACGTTCACTGTCAGAATTATGGGACTTTATGAAGCGTTCCAACATACGAGTTATAGGAATTCCAGAAGGGGAATAAGAATGCCCCAGAGGAATGGAAGCCATGCTAGAGAATATTATAAAAGAAAATTTCCCAAATATCACCAAAGATTCTGACACACTGCTTTCAGAGGGCTATCGGACCCCAGGTCACCTCAACTCTAACCGAGCTTCTCCAAGACACATTGTGATGAACCTGTCCAAAGTCAAGACAAAAGAAAAGATTCTGCAAGCTGCCAGGAGTAAGCGCCAGTTGACCTACAGGGGCAAATCCATCGGACTGACCGCAGACTTCTCTAATGAAACTTTCCAAGCAAGAAGACAATGGTCATCTACCTTTAATCTACTTAAACAGAACAATTTCCAGCCCAGAATTCTGTACCCTGCTAAACTAAGCTTCAAAATTGACAGAGAAATCAAATCATTTACGGATATACAAACATTGAGGAAATTCGCCACAACAAGACCAGCTCTACAGGAAATACTTCAACCTGTTCTGCACACTGACCACCACAATAGATCAGCAGCAAAGTAAGAACTCAGAAATTAAAAGGACAGAACCTAACCTCCACACTGATGCAAAAGATAAAACTAAGCAATGGACTCTCACCAAATAAGATGAATAGAATACTACCACACTTATCAATTATCTCAATAAATGTTAATGGCTTGAATTCCTCACTGAAGAGACATAGATTGGCTGACTGGATTAAAAAACACAAGCCATCCATTTGTTGTCTGCAAGAAACACACCTGGCTTCAAAAGACAAATTAAAGCTCTGAGTCAAGTGTTGGAAGACAAATTTTCAGGCATATGGAATTCAGAAGAAAAGAGGAGTTGCAATCTTATTTTCAGATACATGTGGATTTAAAGCAACTAAAGTCAAAAAAGACAAAGTTGGTCACTTTATATTGGTCAAGGGAAAAATACAACAAGAAGACATTTCAATTCTAAATATTTATGCACCCAATTTAAATGCTCCCAGATTCTTGAAACAGACCTTACTCAGTCTGAGCAATATGATATATGATAATACCATTATAACAGGGGACTTTAACACTCCTCTTACAGAGCTGGACAGATCCTCTAAATAGAAATTAAACAAAGATATAAGAGATTTAAATGAGACCCTAGAACAACTGTGCTTGATAGACGCATATAGAACACTCCACCCCAAGATAAAGAATATACATTGTTCTCATCACCCCATTGGAACATTCTCCAAAATTGATCATATCCTGGGACACAAAACAAATATCAACAGAATCAAAAGAATTGAAATTTTACCTTGTATCTTCTCAGACCATAAGGCACTAAAGGTGGAACTCAACTCTAACAAAAATGCTCAAGGCCACCCAAAGGCATGGAAATTAAACAATCTTCTGTTGAATAACAGATGGGTGCAGGAAGAAATAAAACAGGAAATCATTAACTTCCTTAAGCATAACAACAATGAAGACACAAGCTACCAAAACCTCTGGGATACTGCAAAAGCAGTTTTGAGAGGAAAATTCATCGCTTTAGATGCCTACATTTAAAAAACAGAAAGAGAGCGCATCAACAATCTCAGAAGAGATCTTATGGAATTAGAAAAAGAAGAACAATCTAAGCCTAAACTCAGTAGAAGAAAAGAAATATCCAAAATCAAATCAGAGATCAATGAAACTGAATACAAAAGAATCATTCAGAAAACTAATGAAACAAGGAGTTGGTTTTTTGAAAAAATAAATACAATAGATAAACCATTGGCCAGACTAACGAGGAATAGAAAAGTAAAATCTCTAGTAACCTCAATCAGAAATGATAAAGGGGAAATAACAACTGATCCCACAGAGATACAAGAGATCATCTCTGAATACTACCAGAAACTCTATGCCCAGAAACTGGACAATGTGAAGTTTGGAATCACACCCTCTCCCTAGACTCAGCCAGGAAGAAATAGAGCTCCTGAACAGACCAATTTCAAGCACTGAGATCAAAGAAACAATAAAAAATCTTCCAACCAAAAAATGCCCTGGTCCAGATGGCTTCACTCCAGAATTCTATCAAACCTTCAAGGAAGAGCTGATTCCTGTATTGCAGAAATTATTCCAAAAAATTGAGGAAGAAGGAGTCTTCCCCAACACATTCTATGAAGCAAACATCAACCTGATACCAAAACCAGGAAAAGACCCAAACAAAAAGGAGAATTTCAGACCAATCTCACTCATGAATATAGATGCAAAAATTCTCAACAAAATCCTAGCCAATAGATTACAGCTTATCATCAAAAAAGTCATTCATCATGATCAAATAGGCTTCATCCCAGGGATGTAAGGCTGGTTTAACATACGCAAGTCCATAAACGTTATCCACCATTTTAACAGAGGCAAAAATAGAGATCACATGATCCTCTCAATAGATGCAGAAAAAGCATTTGATAAAATCCAGCATCCTTTTCTAATTAGAACACTGAAGAGTATAGGCGTAGGTGGCACATTTCTAAAACTGATTGAAGCTATCTATGACAAACCCACAGCTAGTATTTTACTGAATGGAGTAAAACTGAAAGCTTTTCCTCTTAGAACTGGAACCAGACAAGGTTGTCCTCTGTTACCTTTACTATTCAACATGGTGCTGGAAGTTCTAGCAATACAATTAGGCAAGACAAGGAAATAAAGGGAATCCAGATGGGAGCAGAGGAGGTCAAACTCTCCCTCTTTGCTGATGACATGATCTTATACTTAGAGAACCCCAAAGACTCAACCACAAGACTCCTAGAAGTCATCAAAAAATACAGTAATGTTTCAGGATATAAAATCAATGTCCACAAGTCAGTAGCCTTTGTATACACCAATAACAGTCAAGATGAGAAGCTAATTAAGGACACAACTCCCTTCACCATAGTTTCAAAGAAAATGAAATACCTAGGAATATACCTAACAAAGGAGGTGAAGGACCTCTATAAAGAAAACTATGAAATCCTCAGAAAGGAAATAGCAGAGGATATTAACAAATGGAAGAACATACCATGCTCCTGGATCGGAGGAATCAACATTGTTAAACTGTCCATACTTCCCAAAGTAATCTACCTATTCAATGCCATTCCTATCAAAATACCAACATCGTACTTTCAAGATTTGGAAAAAATGATTCTTCATTTTGTATGGAACCGGAAAAAACACCATATAGCTAAGGCAGTTCTTAGTAATAAAAATAAAGCTGGGGACATCAGCATACCAGATTTTAGTCTGTACTACAAAGCCATAGTGGTCAAGACAGCATGGTACTGGCACAAAAACAGAGACATAGACACTTGGAATCGAATTGAAAACCAAGAAATGAAACTAACATCTTACAACCACCTAATGTTTGATAAATCAAACAAGAACATTCCTTGGGGGAAAGACTCCCTATTCAATAAATGGTGTTGGGAGAACTGGATGTCTACATGTAAAAGACTGAAACTGGACCCACACCTTTCCCCACTCACAAAAATTGATTCAAGATGGATAAAGGACTTAAATTTAAGGCATGAAACAATAAAAATCCTCAAAGAAAGCATAGGAAAAACACTGGAAGATATTGGCCTGGGGAAAGACTTCATGAAGAAGACTGCCATGGCAATTGCAACAACAACAAAAATAAACAAATGGGACTTCATTAAACTGAAAAGCTTCTGTACAGCTAAGGAGACAATAACCAAAGCAAGAGACAACCTACATAATGGGAAAGGATATTTGCATATTTTGAATCAGACAAAAGCTTGATAACTAGGATCTATAGAGAACTCAAATTAATCCATATGAAAAAAGCCAACAATCCCATATATCAATGGGCAATAGACATGAATAGAACTTTCTCTAAAGATGACAGACGAATTACTAACAAAGACATGAAAAAATGTTCATCATCTCTATATATTAGAGAAATGCAAATCAAAACAACCCTGAGATATCATCTAACCCCACTGAGAATGGCCCACGTCACAAAATCTCAAAACTGCAGATGCTGGCGTGGGTGTGGAGAGAAGGGAACACTTTTACACTGCTGGTGGGACTGCAAACTAGTACAACCTTTCTAGAAGGAAGTATGGAGAAACCTCAAAGCACTCAACCTAGACCTCCCATTTGATCCTGCGATCCCATTACTGGGCATCTACCCAGAAGGAAAAAAATCCTTTTATCATAAGGACACTTGTACTAGACTGTTTATTGCAGCTCAATTTATAATCGCCAAAATGTGGAAACAGCCTAAATGCCCACCAACCCAGGAATGGATTAACAAGCTGTGGTATATGTATACCATGGAATACTATTCAGCCATTAAAAAAAATGGAGACTTTACATCCTTCGTATTAACCTGGATGGATGTGGAAGACATTATTCTTAGTAAAGCATCACAAGAATGGAGAAGCATGAATCCTATGTACTCAATTTTGATATGAGGACAATTAATGACAATTAAGGTTATGGGGGGGAAGCAGAAAGAGGTACGGAGGGAGGGGGTGGGGCCTTGGTGTGTGTCACACTTTATGGGGGCAAGACATGATTGCAAGAGGGACTTTACCTAACAATTGCAATCAGTGTAACCTGGCTTATTGTACCCTCAATGAATCCCCAACAATAAAAAAAAATAATAAGAAGAATAATTCACCACCATGACGGAGGGCCCAGAGGTCACCAAGAACTGGGTGAAATCTGAAATCTATGGATGTGGTCTGTCAAATATATTGGCAAAAGGGTTTCTTTGACCCTTTACAAATAAACCTTAGCATAATTTGAAAAAAATAAAAGTGAGACTCTGTCTCTACAAAAAAAAAATAAAAAAATAAAAAAAGAAAGTTTTCTAAACTTTCTCTTTGTTCTTCCTAAATAAAATCTCAATTACTCTACAAAAAAAAAAATGAGTAGAAAGCACGTTTTATTCACTTTTGTATTCCTAGCACTGTAAATACTCCATAAGCATTTTTTTTGATAAATGGATCTATCTTTTATCCTTTACTGAAGCCACATCACCTTACTTGATTGGGGGCAGTAACCCTAGAAGTGAAGCCACAGTGGTTCAGAGAAAAGATGGTGGGCATGGGGTGGTACTAGTCAGCTATATGTTAAAGCAATTTTATTCAGAATAGGATATAGTTTGGTAACACAATTTAAAAAGCTGTAAGTAATGGTAAACTACAGGCAAATGAGCATGACATTGGAAGTGAAAATTGACATCCCTATGTGTAAAGAGAGCAAAAGAAAGTACTTTCCTACCTCACTCAGCCTGTCTACTGGATAGACATGTCTGCATTTCATAGCCCCAGTTCTGTCCACAGTCCTCAGTGGGGCTCATCATGGCCCTATCTGGACCCATGTCTACTTCTTCAGTCCCAAGCACTGTCATCCTGTCCCAATCCTTCTCCTAAAGCATTGCAGATCTTTGCCTTTATGTGACACACCCAAGCACCAAGGTCCTCATTCAGAAAACCCACCTCAACTATACTTCAAGCCTCAGCTCAGGTGTCCCCAGCGGGGAAGTGATGTCTGATATTCTCAATTTCTTCCACACCCCAGGGACCTGCTATGAAAGCTCAGTGACAGCTGTCTCCTCATGTGGTTACCATTCTTTGGCCAGATTGCTGTTGGGGCTGCCTCTTCATGCTGGTGTCCCTAGCACTGAGCACTGTGCAGGGAAGAGAGAAGGCGCACACACATACAGCAAGGGTTCAACTAGCAAATGGATGGACGAATGGATAAAGAGATGGGTGGATGGGGCTTCCTGGCCCTCCTCTTCACACCCTCACTCTGATTTTTGCTGTTTTTTCTTCTTGTCTCATGGACTTAAATTCAGTCTCTGGGGCCTACTATCTTAGGTAAATGTATCCTCACAGAGCCTCATTTTTAAATAGCTATTATTTGTGGATACTAAATAAATGAGATGGTATCCTGGTTTACAGTAAGTTTCAATAGATGTTAATATTTGCAAATAGCAGTTTTGTTTCTTCATCTCTAATCTGCATACCTTTGATCCTCTTTTCGTTCTGGGTTGGCAGTGATTCTAGTAGCAACTTGAAGAATAGAAATGATATTGGGCATCCTTTTCCTGTATCCAATCTTAGAGAGACAGGTCATCTCAAAATTCTCCATTAAATCAGTTCATCAAAGTTTGGTGAACTAAATATATTTCTAGTCTTTGGAGTGTGGAGGTGAGTGAAATCCGTACCTTGACCTATATCACCTACTTTTCCTATGATTCAGTTGATTTTCCTCCTCTCCCCATCCTGGAGGGATTAGAGGTTCCAGGTTCCAGGCATACAAAGCCCAGCAAAGGAAACAAAGTCCTGGGCTTCCTTGGGGGAACCGTTTGTAGGAGGCAGGCTATTCTAGAGCCAGCCAGCCCCCTCAATGTAGGTAATCCCAGTGATACCAGCCCCTCCTTCTTCCTCCACTTCCTTTGATCAGATGGGAAATACTTTCACTTTCCTCTTCCTCAAATTCTCTCTGGGGAACAAGACACATTTCAAACTCTGAACATATTTATGAAACACTTATTTTTATACATTACACTTGAATAAAAAGTTTACTTTGAAAAAGCTTACTTCAGAAGTTGTCCACAAGTGAAGAGTGCTGTTTCTCATAGCTGCTTTAAAAAATATTCATTAAGTGCATTCAGAAATAGTCTTACGAATTTTTCTTATAAAAGCTGAGCACAGTATTGGATGCTTGGGACAAAGCTATGAATAAGACAGACAGACATAGTCCCTCCACTCATGGAGTTCCCATGTTAGTTGCAGGAGAGAAAAGCTAGTAAACAAAGGTTTCAGCATTTCTTTTTTTTTTTTTTTTGTAGAGACAGAGTCTCACTGTACCGCCCTCGGGTAGAGTGCCGTGGCGTCACACGGCTCACAGCAACCTCTAACTCTTGGGCTTACGCGATTCTCTTGCCTCAGCCTCCCGAGCAGCTGGGACTACAGGCGCCCGCCACAACGCCCGGCTATTTTTTTGTTGCAGTTTGGCCGGGGCTGGGCTTGAACCCGCCACCCTCGGCATATGGGGCCGGCGCCCTACTCACTGAGCCACAGGCGCCGCCCAAGGTTTCAGCATTTCTAATATGAGGTAAACAAAGGACCAGCAGAAAATGAGGGGAGGCTCCTTTAGACAGAGTGGTCCGAGAAGATCTCTGTAAGGTGGGGACTTTTAGGTTCAGGATGAGAAGGAGCTATCCACAGGAAGGGAGGCGAAGTGTTTACAGAAAAGGGCAAATGGCCCTCAGTTGAGCGGGAATACAAGTCTTAGGACTTATGAAGCAGCACACAAAGCAAAACACAAGGGCAAAAACTGAAAAGACATGTTACCTTTTAATGAACCAACTAGTCTGAACAATTATTTTAAGAATTGAAAACATTTTTTTCTTTTCAAAGCAAAAGAACAAATACAAGGATAAAAACATGGCTGAGTTCTCCCAACTGTCAGTCAAAGTGTCTGATCTGTATCCTAGAAAGTGGTCAGATTACCACAAAGGGCTGTAACCTTTCTCCTGGGTTACGGAGTTAGAGAGCTGACCTTGGAAACAACAGCGGGTCTGCTGAGAAGAGGAATATTCTCAGTGATAGCCAGTGCTCCTGTGAATCTCCCCTTGTCCTGGTCTTTTTTCCTGAGTAATTTACCATGAAAAACATTCAAATTCTCAGTTGACTCACAACTATTTCTATTGAAATAGCCAAAACTCCAATTCGAGTTAGATAAACAAAATGGTGGGGGCAGGGCATTGAACTCAAAAGACCAAGGATAGTTAAGGATGGCTGAATTGAGGAGCTCAAATCCCTTTCTCTGTCTCTCCTTCTCTCTTCTCTTCCTTTCTCTGTACTGACTCCACATTCAGGCAAAACCTTCCAGCGTTTAGATTGATGCTATCTGTTTGATTAGCAATTCCAACAGAAAGAGGATTCTGTGACCTTCGTTTCGGGATCATATGTCCTTCCCTGACCCAATTCCTGGTCCATGGGGTGTGGGAGGTGCCGGTTGGCCAGGCCGGGGTGACAGACCCAGCCTGGAACTGGGCAATGGAGAGGTAGAGGTGGGGGAGATAACGCCCTCTTCCAGATAATGGCAGAGCTGAAGGAAGGGCCAGTCCTCAAAGGAAAATTAGGGTGTCGTTACAAGAAAAAGGGAGTGGATGGTCAGCCATTAAAAACCCGGTAGCTATTTGCTGTGGTGCCTCTCTTGGCTTCTCTGCTTCCACACATAAGGTCTCCACCCACACGCTGACGGGAGAATGCATTTTCTCATGTCTAACTCGTCTCACTGGGTCTTGTTTTTTTTCTTTGCAGCTATCTTCTAGTCCATGACTTTTACGTGATTTTCATTCCCTCTTTCTGACAGCCTATGGCTAAACTACAAATCTTATCACTCCCCACACAGTAAGTGTATAATGGTGGAGGGAAAAGTAGGGTAGCTCTTATAGGAAAGCAAAGGAATGGGTAAATAATGAGTAGGAGGACTGTCCCATAGGATGTATTAAATTCTGCTAATTAGAAATAGCAAGAATGACCTGCCCCACAGCGAACTGATTTTTGGGGGCTGCATTCTTCAGCCAATTTAGCTACCTTTGCTTTTATTCTCAGAAAGTATTCTTCATTGACTATTTTCCTCCATGCCCACACCTGTGTTGAGAATTGGGGTGGGTTCCTTTTCTTGGGACTGAATTACTTTAGCTGCCTACTTGGTCTTGTATTCCAGAATATGGAGTCCATCTACATGTTAGATCCTGGTGGGAGGAGGGGTTCTGTCTTTTAAGGAAAGGCTGATTCGTTTGAACAGTCTTCATTTCAAAAGCCACCATCTTGGCCTCTGCCTAGAGGCGATTTGAAATAACTATCTAAAGATGAGGAAGGCTAATGGATTAGCCTTTTGATGCAAGGCTGTGTCCTAGTGGATAGCTCTTTTAATTAGGGTGACCTGCTTTAGAGCTGTTATCTAGGTATAATTAGTAATGGCACCCATAATTACACTCAGAATTGTCCCACTTTGCATAAGAAATTACGTGGTCACCCTACTTAAAATGGGGTTAATTCTTCCCTTCTTCAGTCAGGGACAGCATAGCAGGAAGAGTTTGATGCAGACCCAGGAGACAGTCTTTTCCTTATTGGTTTTTTATCTTCATGCTTTTGCTGCCACTGTGCAAAGGGCAATAAATTTTGGTTTTTCCAACCCGCCATGGGTCAATCTATCTAACTCAACCATTTGGGTTTTCTGGCTTCAGGTAGAAAAGCATCTTTTAGTCAGGCTGCAATTTTTTTTCTCTCTGCTCCTGCAAGGGTCCCTTTCAACATTAGCATGCCTTTTTCTTTAGAACGTTTACAAAAACTATAAGTGGCCCAAACTCTCTAAAACTCTGACATTTGTCAATCAAGGTCAATCAAGACCTCCCAAACTCCACCCTTGAAACCCTGGGGTCTTAGACCTTTCATTCAATTTTTTGGCTAGCATATCCCAGTGATTTCCAATTCCCTAGCCCTGCACAGGGGACCTTTCATGTTCTCACTATTCCTCAACTCACATTTAAGGACTGCTGCTGCAACAGCCCACTTCCAGCTGTATAGAGTTCTTTTGGCTGCAAGAGATAAAACTTAACTCAAAATAGCCTAAGCCCAAAAGGGTATGTTTTGGCTCATGTATCTAAAAGTCTAGGGGTATCTTGGCTTCAGGCATGATCAAAAAAATCGTAAAAATTTGCTTATGCATTCTGTCTCTTTCTCATAGGCACACATACCTTTTTTCAACTCTGCTTCCCTTTATAGTTTATCCCTCCTACGGCACTGAACTGGCTCATTGGCATGTCTTAATCATGCCCCTCCACTGAAGTAGAGGAGAAGACAAGTCCCTTCTAAGCCACAGGACTGAGGGTAGAAAGGGGGTTATATACCAAAGGTAGAGAGAGAGAGAAATATGCTTGGTAGGTTAAGGAAAACAACAGATGTCCATCTTGTATTTGAAAGCTTAAAAAATGCAAGCAAATCTGTCTAGGCTCAACTTTCCTTTTGAAAGGTGGGTATGAGAATATTCACTCTAAAAGTGGTGAGTGAACAAGAAAAAAAGAAGCCAAGGGAAAAATATTGGTTTAACTTAAAAAATCAAATCAAACCAAATACAGATTCCTAGCCTTGAAAATGTAGACTCCTCTGGACTTGCTGTATGCCTTTGGGACCTCCTGTCAAGCTAGGAAAAGACCCGTCCTCCAACAGTGAGAAAGCCTTGAGTCCCTCCTTTCTCTCACTGTCCATTACCTTCCTCCAGGACAGGAAGGGCCGGGGAGGGCACATGACCAGGGAGAAAGGAATGTCATTTCTGTCCAGTGGCAGACGATTCATAGCTCAGATGGGAATGTGCAGTTTATTAATTTCAATCTCAACTTCTTCAACAATGATACATTGCAGGAATTAGTTAATTCACCAAGAATTTGTTGGACGCTAATCCCTTATCCTATCTCTCTCCTCTTCCTTTCCCCTTGGCCTCTCTCAGACCTTTCCCATCAGCGTTTAAACATCCCCAAGGAACTCTCATCTGGAAAACCAAACAAATAAAACCCCTACAAACAAAAAACCTTCCTTTGATCCCACTTCCTTCCCAGCCACCACCCCTCCCCAGCCAAATTTCACACACCCAGTGCCCCTCTTTATTGTCTGCATTCCCTCCCTCCACCCCCTCCCCCAGCTCCTGTCCACTCCTGCCCCTTACAGGAACAGAAGGCTTATGGAAAGGGTACTGAGAACACAGCCCCAGTGTAAGACTGTGTCACAGTGATGGTCTGTGCCACATCTGTCTTTTCTACTGGAGTGTGGGCTCCTTGAAGGTGAGACATAGCTGCTTGCAAGGTTACTTTGTAAATACCTTTCTGTTGAATGTTAGATACTTACTCCCATGGGGGTTGGCATGAATAAGTGTTTAAATAAATTTTGTTTAAAGTAATGAATTAGGGGCAGCACCCGTGGCTCAATGAGTAGGGCGCCAGCCCCATATACCGGAGGTGGCAGGTTCAAAACCGGCCACGGCCAAAAACTGCAAAAAAGAATAAACAAACAAACAACCCCCCAAAAAATAAACAAACAAAAAAACTAAAGTAATGAATTAACTGGAATTGCAAGCAAAAGAAAAGGGATAGATTTCGAATGGGGTGGTGATAATGGGTGAAATTCTAAATTTCCTGGGCTAAGGTTAGAAATATAGGACAGTGTATTGTATTGAAGCAAAGCAGAAAATAGCTTCAGTGGAGACATAATAGACAAAGTTAGATGCTACAGGTGAGCATCTCGTCTTTTGGAATTGAACACTATTAGAGGCTACTCAATTTGCCAAGATCTATTCTTTTGGGGGGAAGGGAACAGTTTCATAGGAATGTGACCAGGCCACAAATAGGAAGGAACAGTATTTTGTTGGGTCCAGGAAATGCAAGGATCAAGCACAATTAATTTAGGGGGACAGTGAACAGAGCGACATGCAACAGGAATTTTGGGGAGGTGGACCACCTCATCAACACACTTGTCATCAATTCTTCTCTTTAATTTACCCAGCCCATCTTATCCTTGTCCTTAAGCATCTCTAGAAAAAGAGAACTGCAACACTGTATGAGTGGATAAACTTTTCCTAAATGTAAGATAAATCCCTCACTCGTGTTCTGATTCATATGGAGTCAAAATAGGCGATGAGACGCGGAGATGGCAGGTGCTAAGGATTTTCTGATTACTTTCAAACACATTCGCATCCTAGAACTTTTCCTTTCCTATCTCTTTTGCTACATTCTGCTCAGCTCCTGAAAAAACACACCTTTTTATTCATTTAGTCTGCATGTGTCCCTTCCTTGATTTCCCCACAAAAGTCCAGAAAGACGTAAACTTGGGGAGGACCTGTCACCCCTCCACTTCTCAGACACTCGGCAGACAGTGGCCATCTTCCGTTTTGCAGGACGAAGGAAGCTGAATCTTAACTGTGACTGAGGGAAAGATAGGCAGAAAATACAGCACGTTCCTAATTCAGCAGCACACTCGTTTTTATATGTCTGATATTTAATTTATGTATTTTATTTTCAATCTCTTAATTGCGATTCTTGAAAAGATGTCTGGGACGAGGCCAACATTTGGAGGGAGGAATGTCACCGTGTCAGGATCTGGAAACAATCAGCTCTGTACGGTTTTAAGGATGAAGCGCCAAGATCTTAAGGACCCGAATTCCTGGTGAGCAGTCAAGTTCTTTAATCCGCCTCCAGCTGGACTCTGAGGGCTTAAAAAAGAAAATATATTAAAAAACAAGTCAACCCCAAGCAAACCCATCGCAAACTTCCTTATTTCTAAAGAAAAGGCCGCTCCGGCCGCAGAGCCCTCCCGCACACTGCGCCAGCTCGGCCGCGGTGTCCAACCCGCGCGGGGGGCGCCGAGCATGGCGCGAGGACCACGCGTCCTCCCCGGTGGCGGGCGGGGCCGGGGCACCACCCACCGGCCTCTCCCTCCCCCTCGGCACTTAGGGAGGGAGCAAACGCCTTTCCCAGGGTCCTATACTGGCTGGAGCTACCTCCCGGGAGCCAACTGCTGTGGTGGCAGGAAGTCCCCGGGAACTACAAATCGATGCATGCTGGGAACATTCCCCTGCTCCTCCCAGGAAATGTCCTTTGTCCAGCCCTACAGGAAGCCCCAGTGAGGAGTCAGCCGGGCAGCCAGCCAGCGAGCCAGCCTGCCAGCCAGCCAGCGGCCGCTGCACCCGCCGCCGCAGCACAAGGGCAGACGCGCCGCGGTGCGGGCTCGGGCCGGGGCGCTCGGTGCCCGCGCTCCTAGCCGCGCCCGCCGCAGCGCAGGTAGGAGCGTGGCTGAGGCTGGGCTCACCCTCCGCCGGGGGATGGGGCTGATCGGGACCCTATCCGATCGCTGCGGGGTTGGGATGTGTGCCCGAGTGCGGTGGCGGCACGGCTGGGCGAAGTTGTGCCTCTCACACTGGACCGTTGTCCGCTTCTCCGGGCGCAGGGGCCCCGTGCGCGTGGGTGCTCTCGCGTCCCCAAAGCCCGGGCTGATCTCCCTCTGGGGTCTGGAGCTAGGGAGCGCGAGGGAGGAGGTGCCGCTGGAGGGAGTCGGGCCGTCCCGCCCACCACCGAAGGGGGCATCAGAGACCCTCGGAAAAAACGAAGCCCAGGGAGGAGCTTGGAAGCTAGGAGAAGGTGAAGGGCTTTGTGTGCGGCTGTGGGCTGGGAAGGACGGCGCTCCCCAGCCTGGTCTGTCGGCGCCCCGCGGGAGGCTAACAGGGGAGGGCGGGGGGCGCCGCGGAGGGAGGAGAGAAGCCCCAGGTCGTCTCGGGTCCTGGAGCGATGTCTTCCTCTCCTCTCCTCTTCCTTCCATTCAAGCCAACTATGGTTAGCGGCTTAGGCTGCCATCCGACTGGGCAAATGGCACAATAAGGGCGGTGGGTGGAGGGATGGGTAGCCGCTTGCTCTTCAAGTGGGGTCACCGGCTAGCCGGGGTAGGCTTCCCAACCCCAAACGTCCAAGTCGGCCGGTGGGGGAGCGTGAGGGGCAAAGCTGGACCCTGAACCCCGGGGGCATGCCGAGGCTCGGGATTTCGAGCGGAGGTGCAGGTTCGGCGCGCGTTGGGAGGAGAGGGTAGGCAGCGACACGGAGGTGTTGATTGTACCTTATGGCCAGCGTACATTATGGCCAAGGCAATCGACTACCATTTCCTCTGGGACTTTCCACGATTTTCTTTTTTCCTAACAGCCCCCCGCCCCCGGGAGTGAATCACCCACCTCTCCCTACGTGAGCGCTAGGCTGAAATTCGATGTGGTGTTGTATTCCTGCCTGGTAGGGGATACATTTGTCCTTAGCCTGTAGGGTGACGTGAATATTCCGTATCCCCACGGAGCTCCGACAAGACCAGACTGAGAGTGTGGTAAGCTCAGCTGGACAATGGTTAGCAAGTTAGCTGTCCTTCAGGAGCTGTGTGGATGAGTGGGTAGCTTGGAGCACAACCCGAGTGTGACTGTGGGGACCGAGTTCACCTCACTCAAGGAGCCTGTCTCTTCTCTCCCGTTTTTTTTTTTTTTTTTGGTTTGTTTTTTTTTCTGCCTCCAAATGTCTCCCTCCTCTTAACAAACCAATTTACAGGTATTTTTAACGTGGAATTTTTAAAAATTAAATCATAACTGTGTACATTAATGCATTTATAGGGTATAATGTACTGATTTTATATACAATTTGGAATACTTACGTCAAACTGGTTAACATCACCTTCACCTCACTTACTTATTTGTTGTGTTAAGACATTTACTCTCTCTACCCTTAATAGTTTTGAACCTACCCTTGCATTGTGCACATTAGGTGAGGCAGGGTCTCACTCTGTTGTCCAGGTTGGAGTGCAGTGGCACCAACACAGCTTATTGCATCCTTGAGCTTGTGGGCTCAAGTGACGTTCCTGTGTCTGCCTCAGCCTCCTGAGTAGCTGGGACTACAGGTGACACCACACCTAGCTAATTTTTAAAATGTTCTGTCTAGACAGTTGTTTAGCTATGTTACCCAGGCTGGTCTTAAACTCCTGGGCTCAAGTGATCCTCCTGCCTTAGCCCTCCAAAGTGCTGGGATTACAGGTGTGAGCCACCATGACTGGCCTTGATGTGATAAACATTTTAAGAGCCAAACGCATCCTTAGAAATGCCACTTGGGTGAGAAGGCGAGAGTACTCATGGCTCATGGTAAGAAAGATGCCAAAAGGGCACTGAGAGAGCCCTGTGCCCTGCACAACTGTGCAGAGGGAAACAAAACATTTTTCACTGGCTTCATGGGGAGAGATGAGGCATTTGAACTGAGATGAGAATGGAATGGAGAAAAAAACCCAGTTGTCCAGGATGTGGGCATGTCAACGTAAAGAGAGAAGGCTCTATGAATTCAGGTTATAGTTAGAAGGTGTTGGCTGAGTGTGGGGGTTGGGATTGGGGGAAAGTTTGTTTTTCTTTTCTTTTCTTTCCTTTCTTTGCCTTAAGCTGTCACCCTGGGTAGAGTGCTGTGGCATCACAGCTCACAGCAACCTCCAATTCCTGGGCTCAAGCGATTCTCCTGCCTCAGCCTGGGTTGGGGGAAGTTGATTTCAGAATTCAGCCTTGGTCAAGAGTAAGATGGCACCAGGTTGAGCCAAGATCACACCTGGGAAGTCAGGCTGCCCATGGGAAAACATAGATGTTCTTCATAAAAATGACAGGGATTGAGGGGTAAACCAGATGCAAATGAGACAGAAAAACCAGCTACTGCATCTGGATTGTAGTGGTGACTGGTGACCTCATTGACTAAGGCTGGTGGGGTTGCAACACATTTCCTCTTCCTCCCCCCCAAAAAAACTCTTTGGAGTTCCTCAGAATCTGCATGTTTGCCTAATTATTAGTGTCCAGTAAAGGGAGGGAGAAATAGTAAAAGGTTGGTTACAAAGGCGATAAACTAAGACAAGAGTGAGCTTGGCTGCTCATGCAGACAAAAGAACACATGGCCGCAATACCATTAAGGGGTCCGCACCTGAACCTGTGGCAGTGCCGTTTGGGCTTTTCTTTGTATCTGAATTGTTTCTTGTATCTAATTGTCTTCCCCCCTTCTCAACCCTTAGCAAGTTTCTTAGCACCCACATTATGTAGTGTTAATGTCATCCACAAAGGGAACTCCTTACTTTTACATTTCAGACTCTTCACAATTCCGTACCTACCTACTTCTGTCCTCCCTTTGACCCGGGCCACCCTAACTTACTGCCTATCCTGTGCAAACAGCTCCCCATTCCCAGAAGATGCGGCAGACATTCTTCTGCCTCTGTGACCCATCAGCTTAAACCTTGCACCTGTTGGACATCAGTGCACTGACCCTCATTATTTTTGTCAAAATCCTAGCCAAACTGATTAGGTCCCTTATAAATGTTTTCCCAGACTTTCTGGCCAAAATTCATTTTATCCCATGGTACTTTGTATTATTTCGATCACACCTATTTTGGTCTGTTTTATGATATTCATTTCTTTTTCCCCTTCAAACTGTAACCTCCTTGAGGTCTCTACCCAGGGCTTAATACTTCCCTGGTGTACAGAGAATGTTTGACTTGAAAAACGTGAGTAAATAAAGGAATGAGTGAAAGAATGCAAACATCTTAATTCTCTTCTGTAAAGAAGGGAGTCGATCCTGTGCGGATTCACTGCAGTTGTGAAAAAAAAAAAAGTCCAGTATATGGTAGACTGAAGCTGTTCCTTTTGCTTCTGGATTAAGATACCCTACAACAGTGCTTTTCAGCCTTTTTTACCTCATGGCATACTTGAACCTTTAGTTACACTTGTGTGACACACTTAAATTATGTTGACAAAAAAAGAGTAAAAAAAGAAAGAGTATATTTACTGTGCTTTGAACTTCTTTTGAAAATTACCGAATTAATGATCTTCAAAAATTTTCACGGCACACCAGTGTGCTGCGGAACACCGGTTGAAAGTCACTCCCGTAAGGATCTAGAACAGTGTCTGGTACAAAGACATGCGTGAGAAGTGTATTGGGTAGGCACTTAGAGCCTCCCTCTAGGCACTGTATGGAGTAGATTAATCCCAAGTGAGTGATGGAAAATTTTTATTTTATCTCTAAAGAAGATAACTGTCCTTTCTGTTGTGAAGCTGTGATGTTCTCACTAGAAGGCGGCACCACAAACGCTGTCCTTCTATTTGCAGCTAAGCCAGACCAGACATTTACCGCGTTGCTTTTACTCTTATGGCCCAAGCAATCTACAAGGATTAAAATGTAGCACATAGAAGTACAAGACCAATCCGACTTTCATTTTTCCCCAGAGATGCTGCAGTTTAGTAATCCCTCCCTTACCTCTAACTGGGCCATTTTTCACGCTTCCTTTATGTATTTTGGTGACAACAGTCACTATATGGAACATCTGTGTATCAGCTACATAAACATACATAATTTACATATTTAATTTCCTTTTAATCTGATGGTTTACATGTTATTGTCTTCGTTCTGAAAACGAGGAAACCAGAGCTCAGAGTGAGTTTAAGAAATTTGTCTAGCGTCCCAGATTCTGAAGTAGAGATAGATTGGAATTTAGGCCTGTTGATTGCCAAGTCTGCTCAGAATTTGCTTTCCATGGGAGAAAACTGCCAGATCTCTATTCTTCCTCTAAAGTCCTCCACTTACCAGATTTCCTACCAGGATCTTTCTTGGGCTTCTAAAGTCATCCTAATGGATCTTTTTCTGCAAAGCACTGTGGTTTTTTTTTTTTTCTTTCTTTTTTTTGAGACAGAGTCTCACTTTGTTGCCCTCGGTAGAGTGCTGTGGTATCATAGCTCACACCAACTTCAAACTCTTGGGCTCTGGTGATCCTCTTGCTTCGGACTCCTGAGTAGCTGGGACTGCAGGTGCCCACCACAATACCTGGCTACTGTTAGAGTCGGGGTCGGGCTCTTGCTCAGGCTGGTCTCGAACTCCTGAGCTCAGGCAATCCACTTGCCTCGGCCTCCCAGAGTGCTAGGATTACAGGCATGAGCCACTGTGCCCAGCCTTACAACCACTGTTTTTTGTAAATTTGTTATTTTTGTCTTTAAACTCCCAGGGCCATCAGAAAGACTTGATTTAGAATCCCTAATAAGACCTTTGGATACAGAACTGTGTGTTTGGAATTTTCTTTTTTCTCCCAGTTTATCTGAATTCTTCCTGTTCCTCTTTTTAGGCCTCATATCTTATGGGTCTCATATCTTATGGGTAGCCTTTCTAGACTGTACCAGGCCACCCTAAACAACAATCTCTCATATTGTTTGAGATACCTGGGGTTCAATGTCCTCTTTATGAAAGTAGACTTGAACCAGGTGCCGTGGCTCACGCCTGTAATCCTAGCACTCTGGGACGCCAAGACAGGTGCATTGCCTGAGCTTATAGGTTTGAGACTAGCCTGAGCTAGAGCGAGATCCTGTCTCTAAGAAATAGCTGCGCATTGTGGTAGGTGCCTATAGTCCCAGCTACTTGGGAGACTGAGGCAAGAAAATTGCTTGAGCCCAAGAGTTTGAAGTTGCTGTGAGCCATGATACCATGGCACTCTACTGAGGGTGGCAAAATAAGACTCTGTCTCTAAAAAATAAAAAAAGTAGACTTGAATGTGCCCCTCCACATGACGAGGACTGTATGTCCAGAACACAATCTGGCCTATGGTGGACTTTCACAAACTGAGTTAATGATGAATTGGTAGTGACTAAAATGTAGAAGTGTGGGTGTGAAACGTTATTTGTGTGTTACCAGCTTGCTCCTGTTGTAGAAGAGGGATCAGGAGAGAGGATAATGATTTTCTTAGCTAATTTCCACCCTTTGCATGTGACTGCCAAAAGAGGTAGGCACCCCTTGGCGTATGGCAGAGCAGGTGTGTGTAATATTAAGTTTTCTGAGCTTCACTGACACCATCCCTGAATACTTGTTGTGTTTAAATGATTTTAGGAAGCGTGGTTGGGCCATGCTTTAGGACCTTCCCTCTTGCTGTCACGCTCCCCCTCTGCCAAATCTAGGAAAGGCCTTTTTGCTGCACATTGAGAAAATAGGAGGAGATTCTCCTCACCTTGCAAGTATGGGGGCAGGAAAAGTCTAAGTGAGGAAGGAAGATAATTCATTCTGTTTTCATCAGAGTAGCAAGATTTGTGTGGGATGTAGGTTTGGGCTTCATTGCGTCTGTATTTGTATTGAGGGGGGATGGTGAAAAGATCAGTAGATCTTGGAAAAGAGCTTCTTCTATCACAAGATTGAATCCATCTCCTAAGACCGATGAAACCTTTTTCTTTGACCTCAAGGCTGCACAGAACTTTGAAAGCCTTGGTATAAATACAAGTGTGTTATGGGTTGTGATAAGCACATTCATCATTTTAAAGGAGAGTAGGTCAGTTTTAGGATCACTACACCTATTCAGTGAGTTATGTTCTGTGCATCCATAGGCTAGCAAGTGTGTTCCAGCTGGGTGTGCAGGCTGTCCACGTGCCCGGCTTCAGGTTTTCCCTTCCTCTAGAGTAGTGATTTTCAACTGGTGTGGTGTGAGAGGATCTTAGGTGTGCTGCAAGGATTTGTAGAGCTCATGAATTCAATTATTTTTGAAAGAAGTTCAAAGCACAGTAAGTATATTCTTTTTTAAACTTTTTTTCTTGATCAACGTAATTAAGTGTGCCGTGGAAGTTTTAACTATAGGTTCAAGTGTGCCGCAAGATAAAAAAGATTGAAAAACACTGCCACAGAGGCTAAGTCAAGTCCTGTGGATGCAGCTCTAACTTGCTGCGTGTTAGTTAAGGGGAAAGGGCCTACTTTCGTTTAGAGAGGAATTATATATACATATGTATGCGTGTGTGTATAGATAGATAGTCTTCTGAGAACTTTATTCGTTTCTTACCATAAATTATAAAATAGGAGTTATTCCTTCTGGATTTTATTTGCTAAGAAATGTCTTGGTCTCGCGCTGTTGCCCCAGGCATGTTCATGTGGTCAGCGCATCTTTGGCTCCCTAGTTTAGACAGGGCACTAGCGAAGACTTTCCCAGCTGCTCATCTTCCCCTCCTCCCCATACTTAGAGCCTTTGTGACTTTGAAAGGATCAGTTTTTCCCTCTAGTTTTAACAATTCCTCAAGCAGGTATTGACAGTGATTTCTGGTAATAGTAGGTAGTTTTGAAAGCTGGACTTTAAATAAAAAAACTATCAGAATTGAATCTCTATAACACAGAACCTAGAATAATGAGTAATATTTATTGAATGAATGAATGCGTTATGGTATTAAAAATATTTTAATTCTTTGCAGAAACGATGGTACTGCCAATTTTTTACAATAAGGTGTGAGAAAGGGTATGTGCATATAAATTATATAAGCTGGGAAAATCCTTATACACACACACATATATAACTTTTAAAAAGTAGATTTTTTTGGCTGGGCATGGTGGCTCATGCCTGTAATCCTAGCACTCTGGGAGACCAAGGTAGGACGATCTCTTGAGCTCAGGGGTTTGAGACCAGCCTGGGCAAAAGGGAAACCCTGTCTCTACTAAAAATAGAAAAAAATTAGCTGGGCATTGTGCCAGGCATCTGTAGTCTCAGCTACTCAGGAGGCTGATGCAGGAGGATAGCTTGAACCCAGGAGTTTGGGGTTGCTGTGAGCTACGCTGATGCCATGGTTCTCTAGCCTGGACAACAGAGTGAGACTTTGTCTCAAAAAAATAAAATAAAATAAAATAAACAATAGACTTTATTTTTTGGAGCAATTTTAAGTTCACAGCAAAATTGAGCAGAAAATACAGAGTTCCATTACCCTCAGGTGCTATCTGTTCATAAATCCCCCCACTGTTAAGGTGTGGGCCAGAGCCATGCACTTGTTACAACTGATGAAACTACATCAGTAAGTCACAATCACCTCAAGTCAATGGTGTTGTATGTTCTGTGGGACTTGGTGTTGTATGTTCTGTGGGTTTTGATAAATGTGTAGTGACGTATATCCACCATTATACATGGAACAGAACCGGATACTTTCATGACCTAAAAATCTTCTGTGGTCCATTTCTTCATCCCTTCCTCTCCTGACTCCTGGCACCACCTGTCCTCTTTACCGTGTCTGTAGTTTTCCCTTTTGTCGAGGGTCGTGTAATTGGAATCATACAACAACAGGAAGCCTTTTTATATTGGCTTCTTCCACTTATTTATAACATGTATTAAGGTTCCTCTAATTTTTTTTTTCTTTTATGGCTTAATAGCTGAGTTTGGGTTGTTAGTGATTTGGATTTTGGCCATTGTAATAGATGGTATCTCACGGTTTTAATTCTGCGTTTCCCGATGACATACAGTGTCAAACATGTTCATGCGCTAATTTGCCATCTGTGTATCTTCTTTGGTGAGGTGTCTTTCAGATCTTATGCTCATTTTTAAGTCAAGTTGTTTGTTTTCTAATTGTTGATTTTTAAGAGTCTTTGTATATTTTGGATAACAGTCCTTTATCAGATAAGTCTTTTCCAAATACTTTTTCCCAGTTCATGGCTAGTCTTTTCATTCTCTTGATTCATTTTTTAAACCTATATAAACTTTCCCCATCTTTTCCTTTCTGAGGGGGTGTATGTGTACCAGATCTGTTTTAATATTAAACCCCAGTTCATGGCTAGTCTTTTCATTCTCTTGATTTTTTTTTTAACATATACAAACTTTCCCCATCTTTTCCTTTTTGGGGGTGTGTGTATGTGCCAGATCTTTTTGAATATAAAAGCAGTTTACCCCAGAAATGAGAAATCAACGTGTGAAATAAACTTGAAGAAACACCTCTCTTACCCTTTTTGTTTTTATTTTTAAATAAGGCAATTGTCAATTAAATTTAACTAGACAGTGACCACAAACTGAACTAGGCTGGGGGAAGTTACCATAGGAGCTTCTTTATTTCTCTTTCTCCACTCTCTAGTAGGTACTGGTGTTTTGGGTTTTTTTGCAGTTTTTGGTCGGGGCCGGGTTTAAACCCACCACCTCCAGTATATGAGGCCGGTGCCCTACTCCTTTGAGCCACAGGCGCCGCCCAGTACTGGTGTTTATTTATTGAATTGGTGGTTTGGTAAATATTTCTGGCCACTGTTTCCTATATTGCATGTAATCTTTACAGCCTTCTTTAAGAACGCGTTTGTTTCACACTTAATTCTAGACCCTTAGGAGAAGGGTTTTCTAGGTTGATGATTTTATACAGGTGAGAAGAGTAGCCAAGAAATCCACACATTTCTTACTGCCGCAAGAAAAACAAAACAAATCATCAAAACCTTGAAAATTGCCAGGGAATAAACTTCAGTCTAAGAAGACACTTTTACGGTTACATGCAGATTTCTCCTATATTTGAACGTACTTCCTGCCCTGTACCCACCCTAGCAACTTCTTATTTAGACTCACAATTTCTTTGCAAAGGTTAAGTTTTGGTCTTTTCTCATTCATCATTTAATTTCTCTTACTGCTAGTCCCCTCTTTCTTTGGGGGGGAGAGAAACAGTTGTCCTCTCAGAGTAGGACAGTCTCTTAGCATTTCCCACCATGAACACAAACAGCTCTGTGCCGCCTCTGTTCTTTGTGCAGCTGAATGGAGGGTTAGAAGCTCCGAGTGGAGGGAGAACCCCACACAGGGCCATTTGATACAAAGAAGAGGTGCTGACATTTGGGCAAGGGACACGGAATTCTTTTTTGAGTATAGTCTAACCTTTGAAGTTAATTGCCACTTTCTATTATGACTACCTATTTTGCATGATAATTAAGTATGTTTGGCTCCGAAAGCTGGCAGGTTACTGGATCCAGCTGGGAGAGAGCTGGGTTGTTGGTTGTTTCCACGGCTCTGCTTTACCTGACAGTGATCTGACCAGATCACTAGATTTCCTAGTCTTTTCAGTTTTTCCTTTTGAGACCGAGAGAGAGAAGTAATCACATCTCATTTTACCCATTTCAAAAAAAATTTGAGGGCTCATTGTCAGGGGAAACACCACAGTGAATAAAATAAAACTTATTCCCATAAGGGACTTACAGTTGGGAGGTGATGGGTGAGACAGGAGAACCAATCATCAGATATGGATTATTTATAAGTATGATTATATTTTTAAAACGATTCATAGGGAGAATAAGGTAAGGAAAAATATCCTGAAGAGTTATACAAAGTGAAATGATAATAATTCTTATTACTGAGCATTTCACAGTAAGTGCTATAAGGCAGGTTCAGCTGTTTTCCCCATTTTATAGATGAAAAAATGGAGACCCAAAGAGGTTGAGCAAGTGGTTCAAGGCTAACAGCCAGGGACTGATTACACAGGCTGTCTGGCTCTGGAATGTGAACTTTTAGCCGTGGCAGGTACTGCTGCCCTCGGGGAAGACTGTGTCACTCATCTGGAGGAGGAACAGTGTGTCAGAGGAGGGGTACAGGGTGCCTTCTGGGGACACTAACCCTGGGGTTAGTGACAGAGGTTAAGGCAAAGTAAGGGAGCCTGGGGTGCATGTTGAAGACTTGGGAGTTTCTTCTTTTATGGAGGAGTCACTTAGGGGTTTCTGAGCAAGAGGATAAAAGAGGTTTCTGGCCACTGTTGTAAAGCTGATTCAGCAGAGACACGTAGGTGCAGGTAACTAGTAAGAGTGTCTTCCGCGGTGACAGTGGCAAGGAAAAAGAGGAGAAAGGAAAGGGAAGGGCATGGCACCTGATTTGATTGAATGGGGTGAGGGACAGGTCAATGTTGACTCCAGGGTTTTGAGCCTGTGAAGAACAAAGAAGGCTTTAATAGAAATGGATACTGTTCAGCAGAAGCCGATTTGTAGCAATTCAGAAAGAGAACTAATACTTGTTTTTTTAATTTAACTCTGGACAAATACATTACAAATGGAAATTTATTTAGTCTTTACAAGAAACTTTTGGGGAAGTTTATTTTCCCTTTTGCATAGACAAGGAAACTAAGATGCAAAAAGTTAGAACAGCTGTCTGGAGGCACGTGATGTGGTGTGCAAATGCAAACTTCTTTTTGAACCCAGGTCTGTTTATGTCTTAGCCTGAGCTTTCCTCCCTGTTTGGGCTGCCTCCTGTCCCTGTTCCATGGGACATGTGGGACAGCACTAAAGGACCAGAAGGGGCATTCAGGCTCCTCAGTTGTGATGCTCAGGACATCATAAGAAAAGTGGGTGTGGAGTACAGGTTATGGGTTGAATAAGGTTCAAAATTGTGAGGCCTCTGGACAGAGGAAATGTTTTAAAACTGGGGAGAAAAGGCAAAGCAATTCAAGGAGAGGGAGAAGAAAATGTAAAAAGGACCCTCGAAAGTGGACCTATTTTAGGAGTTAAGAAGAGCAGACAAAGCTGGGCACAGGGGTCATGCCCATTGCCCAGCACTTTGGGAGGTCAATGCAGGAGGATTGCTTGAGGCCAGGAGTTCAAGAACAGCCTGGGCAACATACATGTAGCAAGACACTGTCTCTAATTCACAACAAGAAAAGGAAGAGACAGGGTGGTGAGTGAAGTGTGGGAAGGACTAGGACCAGTACAATTTTGTGGATGGCAAGCAAGGAGAGAATTTCCAAGATGAGCATCTCAGCAGGAATTCCAAGGCCATTGATTGAATTCCTGTTTTATGCCAAGCACTTTACAGTGTTGGTGGTGAGACCAAAGAGAAGAGACCCCAGGATTTGGAGATAGAAAAATATAGCTGATATCAATAAGGGCCTGGCTCACCAACTGAATGCTGGTGATTAATGCTATGTGCTGAGGTGGTTTACATCTGGAAGCCCAGCTTCACGAGGAGACTGGCATAGGCCTGTGGTGATGGTGTAAGCTTTTACCAGGACTCACTGGCACCTCTTCCTTTCCTATAGCCTGTAAGATTTATTTGGCCGCCAAAAAAAGGGCACTGAAAGAGGAAATATATGTTAGTTTGAGAACTGGTTGAAGGCATTTAAAAAATGATACTCCTGGGGCATAAAGTGAGACTCTGTCTCTACAAAAAAAAAAAAAAAATGATACTCCTGGATGACAAGTCTCCCCTTTAACAAGAGAGTTTCATAGTTTGAATGGAAAAATGTCTTTAAAGATTCTTTGAAAATGGCATAACCAGGACCATTGCAACTTCAAGGGCTTTCTTTTCACTCTCTCCCCCCACGACTTTTCTTTCAAATATTGTACAAAGGACTTAAGTTTACCATAACACTCCATGAAGTCAATGTTAATTCAAACAACGGCTTTTTCTTAGCCAATAAGATGTCCTGTTTTTCTCTAGTAAAAATAGATTATCTAAAATCTGTTAAGTCAGAGATCCCTTTTCAGGATGACAAGAAGTTAAGTTTAGAGAACAATTTCTATGTTTTTGTAGAGGAAAAAATAATTAAAATCACAATAGAAAAAACATTAGCAGGAATCTGGAAGAAAACAAGAAAAATAGGAAGAAAGAAGATTGCGTGAGTGAAATGCTCTCAGTAAAGCCAGAGAGGCAAACTCATAAACATGACAGAGCGGGCTGGGAGGAGTGCAGGGCTGAGGAGATTATATATTAGAAGGAATCTGGTAACCAGTTCTGCACTAACGCACTACTTTTCTGAGTTTAAACAAGGCCCCCTCTTCTTTGGTCCTCATTTTCCTTACCTGTAAAATGAGAGATCCTTTAAAGACATTTGCAAAAATAGTTGTGAGATTCTTCTCATCTGCTGTGGATATATTTATTCTCTCCAGCAATTATGGTTGTGCTGGCCCATTTCTATACAACCTCCCACACCAGGACTGCAGAGCTATTAGAGCAGGATCAAAAATACGGACTAGCGAAGAGTGTGCAGCCCAGGAACTGTGTCTATAGTAAGGTATCCTTTCGGATGAGCAGGTCCTCGGTCTGTGGTGTCCTTTCTTAACTCAAGAGTAAGCGTCACCTGGGCCTCCCTGTACTACAGTTATATGTAACTCCTAGAGCCCACTTATTTACCTGGGTATTTCTGGGTTATTATTTGCTGGCAAAATGACTTTGCTAACACTTTACTTATTTGTTAAAAATCAGGTGATGACTTTGGTCAGATTTAATTTTTTTCCTTTGAGAAGAGAAGGATTAACTAACAAAGCATTTTGTGTCCTGAGTAGGTTAGGACTTGATTAATGTGATTTGATTCACTGCCCAAGAAAGCAGCTGATAGGAGCCGAAAACTTGGGGCCAAACTTGTAAATGAGTTACATCTCCAAAAACCAGTGCGTTAGAGTTGAAGAACAAATTACCTCCCTTTAGTCAACCTTCCATATAACACAAGTGGCTGGGAAGTGAAAAGCAGGTGAACTAGTGATCCTGGGAGACTCAAATCACCAGTGTGGATTAACCAAGCACCGTAGGCTATTTTGGGTTGAGTAGCAAGGGGGAATTGGAATAAAAGTTCAAATGCCAGTGACTTAGACTTATTTCTGCCCTTAACTGGTATGTTCCTGGGTAATTCACTTAAGCTTCCTTCCATTGCCTAATTCATGCATAAAACCAGGGCCAGGTGAGATCACCAGCCTGGATCGGGCAGGTTGCACTTGCTATGCTCATCATTCTCCATCCCCGTGTGAAATTCATTGATATTTTTGTCTGTGCTACTGCCTGCCATTGTCACCTCCACTGGCTCACCAGAAGATTGTGCACCCTATAGTGGTGAAATTGCTCTTATGGCCCTTCCCCCAAACCACTCTGGGCAATTTCTGAAACATTATGGTGGGGACTGTATCATGAGTCCCTTGCAGTTGTAGTTTATAACAGTGTTTTTGTTTGTTTTGTTTGTGTTCCGTGGATCCTTTCAGAGCCCAAGGAAAAGCTATGGGCCTTTTCCTCAAAAGAAAGTATCCACAGAGTTATTTACGTAAGGTTTCAGGGGATTCCTGGACTCTGGAGGCCCTCAGGCTAAGAACCCATGCTGAAGAAAAATACCTGGATGCTATTTACAAGCTTGTATAGTAATGTTGCTCTCTTCTGGAGATGCTGGGAACTAGAGGCAGGGAACCCAGACAGACAGACTGAGCATATGAATGACTTCTCAAGACGATGCTCACGTTGCAAGCCCTGGACACGCACACTTTCCTCCTGAGACAGACACATCACTTCCTAGAGGAAGGCTGTCCTGTGACTGGGTCCGTGCCCTGGAGGCTTACTGTGCCCATTGGCTGAAATGGGAAATATCCACAAGCTTTTGGTTTCCAACATAAAGCGTGATGTCTTCTAGCTGTTCTCTGTGTAAGGTGGTGTGAGTAAACTTGGATGGCATCCTCAGGGTTTCTCTGAGCACTATCTGGGGACACTATCTACAATTTAAAATTCTTCAGTTTTGGCAAGTAAAGTAATTCTGTTCCTGTCAGAGAGTTCATCTCCTGGAGATCACTGTATTATCTTTTCATCTATATACACTCTTACATTTTGCATCCCCTTAGAAGATAATTTTGGGGAGGACTAATAACTGATGTTGGACAAACATCATTTCATTAGTTTGGTTGTCCTAGGCATAAAGCATTCCCCTCTCAGAGCTGTCACAAGTAGGACTCCTAACCAGTGTATTGCTTTTTGGTTTTGAGTGCAGAGTTGCTGAATTAATGGTAGAAAGAAACAAACTCTAGGGAGCAGAATCCTTCCTTTAGTCCTTCGGAAATATAAAAGTAGATGAAAATGGAAACAGGATTCTGATTCTATTTTGGACATAACAGCAATTCCTCTATGTCATGAAAGAAAGACTAATAGCATCAAACTTAAGTTTCTTTCCTAAACGGTCCCTTCCCCCAATTCCCATGCACTCTGTTCAGTATTAAGCATAGTAACCACTCCGGATTTGGCATGATTTGCAAAAACATTTCCTTTTATGGAAATCATTGACATTTTACTGTGTTCTGCTTAGAATTTAAATGAATATATCAACCCCAGATTTCAGGGAAAAAATTTTTGTTTTCCATTTTAAAACTTTTTATTAGTAAACTTCCCAGCAAATAGAGAAGTAGATTGAGTAGTATAATAAACTTAGCTATACCACCTTCCACCTTCAGCAGTGGCCCATACATGACCAATTTGGTTTCATTTGCACCCCTGCCCATTTACCTTTGCCCTGGAATTATGTGGAAGCAAATTCCAAACATATCATTTCACCTGTAAATATTTCATTATGTATCTCTTAAAGACATAAGAATTTTTGTACACTTAATCTCAGTACAAACACCTTAAAAATTAATGATTCCTTAATATCAAATATCTAATTAGCATTCACAATTCCCCAATTGCCTAATAATTTGTTTTTTGTAGTTTGTTAATTTGAGTTGGGATTCACATAAGGTCCCTACATGGAGCTTGGCTGAGATGCCGCTTAAGTTTTTGACCTATGGGTTTTCCTCCTTTCTGTTTTGTTCTTGGCATTTTTTGTCACTGCTGTAGTGTTGTTGAAAATGGATCATGTGTCTTATGTAGTTTCTGATGATCTGGGTTTTGCTGATAGTCTCTTATTTTGAAGGAAAGAAGAGTAACACAAGTATGTATTTTTTAAAAAGTATTTTTAAGTGTATGGAAATGTTTTATGCTGGAAACAGTCTAGCTGTGGATTTAAGGCTTAATTAGGCAGGAAAATTCAGGCATCCAGTGACTTCTTCACATTTTTATTGCTGCTTTTTCTTTGTTGAAAGATATCTTGGCAGGTTATATGCAGAGGTGTCACTTACCCAGTGCTGGAATGCACTGGCCTGGAACATGCCAGTCATTCTTCATAAACAACACCAAACAGTTATTTTGGGCAGAGAATTGGAAGAGCCGGTTTTCCTGTTGAACCTGCAGTGGGAAGCTGGGCTGGGATGGCCGAATGTATGCTTCAGATCGTTTGGCCCCAACACCCTTCTCTCCTTATTTGCTATGGGGAACATTCTCTTGAGGACTATTCATTCCAGTGGAAATATGATCACAGAGTCATCTGGGTTGGAAAAGACTTCCTGAGGTCACCTGGTGCCATCTGGCAACCTTAGTACCAGATTCCAGCATCAATTCTCTCAGAACAAGGCTGTTAACAACTCCCATACCTCATATAAACCCCGCGGGCAGTCTAATTTCATTTTCTCTTTGGTCCTTCAGTGAAATAAATTATTAAACTGCATTTTTTCTGCTGTATGGGTTTGTACCTGTACACACATGCGTCTATGTAGATCTTTAAGAGTAATCTTGATTCTTATCTGTTGTCCCCGATAGCTGCAGTCCCCAAATCCCTGGGCCACAGACTGGGACTGGTCCATGGCCTGTTAGAACTGGGTTGCATAGCAGGAGGTGAGTGCTAGGCCAGTGAGTGAAGCTTTATTTACAGCCGCACTCCATTTCTCTGAGCTCTGCCTCCTGTCAAATCAGCACCAGCATTAGATTCTCCAAGGAGCACAAACCCTAAAACTCTTGCACTGCACACGCAAGAGATTGAGGTTGCAAGCTCCTTGTAAGAATCTGTTCCTCCTTTCCCTTCTCCGCAGGTCTGTGGAAAAACTGTTTCCCATGAAACCAGTCTGTGGCGCCATAAAGGTTGGGGATTACTGCTCAATATCGCATATACTCTGAGACTTTATTCACCCATTTGTGTGTAGTAATGGTTTTCATGAAAAATGTTTGTATGGGTAAATTTTGAAATATGATGGGAGTATTGCAGACTGCTTTTGAGCTATAGTATGTATGAGGATAATCTATATGTCAACTTGGCTAGGCCACACAACCTAAATAGTCGGGTGTTTCTGTGAGGGTGTTTTTAGATGAGGTTAACATTTAAATTATTGCAGTTTGAGTAAAGCAGGTTGCCCTCCGTGGTGTGAGTGGGCCTCATGCAATCAGTTGAAGACCTTAATGGAACAAAAAGAGTGATCTTTGGAGCATGGAAGAATTTTCTAGTAGAGAGCTTTTAGCCAAGAACTGCATCTCCTGCGTCTCCAGCCTTTTGTACCAGAACCTCAGCATTGGCTCTCCTGGGTCTCCAGCTTGTCAGCCCACCCTGTAAAGTTTGGACTTGCCAGCCTCCATAATTGTATGGGCCAGTTCTTTACGATAAACCTCTTTCTATATATAGACATGTCCTATCAGCTCTGTTTCTCTGGGGAACCCTAACTAATACAGTGTGTGACAAAGATAAGTAAGTATATGTCCTAGATTTATCTGGCTGTATGTGTTTGAAGTGGTGCTTTATATTAAAAAGATTCAAAGGTCAGCGAAGAGGCCATCTGAAAGTTGAGATTCTGGCCACAGCTCTTTTAGCAAATGCCTTTCTAACCCGGTCACTTGTCTTCTTTCAGCCTCAGTTTCTTCTCTGTAAAAGGAGTTTTGAACTGAGGGATTTCCAAGGCCTATGAGTCCATGACTTACAAATTTTGAACACTTGAGTTAGCTGCTGAGAAAGTATCTAAAGATAATTCCTCTAAGGACTGCCCAGGGTTATAAAGGTAGCAGTGGGGTACAATGACAGGTGCAGGGGACAAGAAATCATGAACAGAAAGATTTCCTGTGTATCAGGTGGATATTTGAATCTGTTAAATATAAAATATTGATGAATAAATGCCTACATGAAAACCTTTAGCTTTGTGACTGCACATCAGAGGGCAGACAGTCTGACTTTGAGGGCCCTCCGGGATCTATCTCTTCCCTGCACTGATTCTTTCTGGGGCTGGAGACTTAGCTTGGTGACCAGCTGAAGCCCTCAGACCTAACTGAGGGGTCCAAGGCCCAAGCAACGGACAGGGAATGCCGGATGGCAGGGGCATTTGTGCTATTCTTGAGACCACAGAGACTAGAGGGAATCTCAGATCAGCACTGACCCATGGGCTGGAGATTCATTTCTCTGTTGCCTTGGTTTTGAGCCTTCCTCTTTTTTCAGCTTGGGCTTCCCTCACCAGGTTAAAAAAAGCAGTAACCGCAAGGCAAAAAGCATATTGTTTTAGCTTCTCCTGTCTGGAGAATGGTCAACACTTAGCCACAGTAATCTTTTGGCTTTCCCTGTCTGGAAATAGTGTTTGCCTCATGCAGCAGTCTGCCACCTGGGCAGCTGGCATTTGGGGTTGGACAGTCTGGGTTTGTGACTGGGCAGGTAAATGAGGGGAGCGACTCATTCTGTGTAAGGTGCTTGCTCCTTGCACGCTAGAGGCATGCCCTGCAAATGGGGTGAGGTGGCTTTCTTTGCCTTTTGGGTTCTCTTTGACCATACACTCACCAGCTAGGAGGCAGGATCCCGGACAGTCACATTCCCTAGAGGCTAGTTAACTGTACCCCTGTTGGTGCTGAAGTCGGACAAA
Organism: Nycticebus coucang; assembly: GCF_027406575.1. NCBI lineage: Eukaryota > Metazoa > Chordata > Mammalia > Primates > Lorisidae > Nycticebus > Nycticebus coucang. Next base: position 50,353,652 of record NC_069784.1, on the reverse strand, counting down.
TGATTAACGCCTGGAATTCCTGGTTAGACCCCAGTTGCGGTCGTGAGTTCAGTCTTTTGAGCCACAAGCTGAAATTGTTTTTCCAGCATTCTACCCAATCGGGTGTCCCTGCCTGGACTCTGCTATGGAAACTCTCCCTTGGGAGAGAGTGGTGGGCAGTGGGGCGTGGGAAGAGGAGGGAGGAAGAGGCCTCCATCTGCTGCTGGCTGGCCCAGCGTCCCCTCTGTGGAGGTAAGGAGGGACCCGTAAGATGAGTGGGAGACAGGAAAGGCGCTGCAGTCTGGAGGAGGCTGAGTGGGAGCCCCCCCTGGCCCGTCGCCTGCCCGGCTGCTTCCTTCCCCTGACATGACAGCCTTGCCGGTCTGGCTGCCGGCCACCTGGCAGTGGCTGTGGCACATGACTGCCCCTGCCCTTCTCTCAGGGGGCAGCGCTGGCCGGGTAGGTCCAGTCCGGGGAGGGGGGCAAAGGTGTGCTCCCAAGCTGGCCCTCGCCCTCTGCTTGGACCCTGCTGCTGGGGCTGCCAATACACGGTGTCCCCTCTCTTCCGAGCTGGTCTTCCTCTTCCCACTCCAAATGCTCCCTCCAGCTGCCTCCTTCTCAAGGAGCTGGGCCTGGGGAAAATGGGATCCTGCAGACACACACGAAGTTGAGCTCTGACTCTACACCCCCTCTGAGCCTCAGTGTTCTTCCCACGTAAAATGGGTCACCCCAGAGTTATTGGAATCCTTGGAGAGAGGCCTGCTAAAGTGCAGTGTAAGTTGCAGGGGTCCCAACCTGTCCCCACAGGCCCTTCCAGGTTGGGAGGCTGGCACTGGGGTCCTGCACAGGGACCCAGGGAAGGCGGCCACTCTGCCTCTGCTCTGTCTTATAGAGACTGGGAGACTTGGTACTACTTCTGGCCTTGGTTTCTCTGTGAAATCCAGGAATGTGGGAGAGGGGTGTGGGCTCCTCTGCCCCAACCCCTTCATGGGACGTTAGGTAGAATCCATAAAGGGGCCAATCTCTTGTCAAAGGGGACAGTTTTTGCAGGTGGCTGCAGTGGGTGGATATTGGGAGAATTTGTCCTTAATTCTGGGTTAAATTTGAATTCTGGCTCTTTTACTAGCTTCACTTGCCCTCTTTCCACCTCGTTCCCACCCTCTCTCTTTCCTTTTTTTTTTTTTTTAAAAGGATATTTTATCACATTTACCTTCACTGTGTAGCAATGTCTTCAAAGTGATCTGATTAGTCTTTGAAACAGGGTTGGGTTTGTCTAGAAGGCACACGAGCATTTTCCATAGCGACTTTATAGAGTAATAATGTCATTTTTTTTTTATTTGGGGTTATGGCAGGAAGGAACATAAAAATATCACAAATTCTATAAACCGGGGTTTGAGCAGTCATGGTTAAGTCACCCAATCCCACTCTGAAGTGATCTGTGTCCAAAAGAAAGGTTTTGTGGTGGCGGCAGAGAGGTGCTGTGGGATTAAGAGATTCCATGAGAGCTGAGAAGATCAGCTGGAGCTGACAATGTCTAATGACACTGACAGCGGTGTCTCCCTGGATTAACTCACCTGCCTCAGTGTCACATGAGTGCTAGAAGAGGACTCAGGAACATTGAAACCCCACCTGCTCATTGAGCTGAAGCTCAGAGCGGGTAAATACTTACTCAGAGTCCCCCGGCACCCAGGCTGCCCGCCATTACTACTTACTGCTCTTTTGTTTCTTTTTAGTTCCATGTCTAGTTCTAGTGATTAGAACTGATTTTGCCTGCCTAGCAGCTCCCACAACTCTTCTATTTTTTTCTGTCTAACTTACATCCCTTCCTACTGGGGAGAAGAGAGCTCCTTTACGATGGTGTAAGTCAGGGTTCATTGAAGCCCACACGCTTGCACCCCATTTGGCTTTAGACCTATACTCTGTGTATAGCATGGGCCACAGCAGCTGCACACTCATGTGGAACTGATCCTTTCTCCCTTAACTAGGCAACCAGCCCCTCCCTGCTCCTTGTCTCCACCTGGTGGGTTGTTCCTTAATAGAGCCTTTAACTGCAAGATCTGGGGAGCTCTGCTTTGCTGGCACTTGCCAAAGGCCATTTTCCATGAATGTGGCCATGAATAGGTGACCCCCAATTTAGGGTGTGTGTGTATAATTTTTTTTAAGAAATGGGCTCTTTCTCTGTCACCCAGGCGGGAGTTCAGTGGCACGATCATAGCTTACTGCAGCCGTCTCAAACTCCTGGCCGTAAGTTATCCTCTTCCCTTAGCCTCCCGAAGTCTGAGCCATGGCAGCTGGCCTGTGTATAATTTCTTAAGAAGTTGGCTGAAGTTTCATAATAGTTATAACTACCACTTATTAAGTCTCTAACATGCCAGCAGCTCTTACAGACTTTAACCTTACGTGGTTTTCAGAAGAATCTTGCAAGGTAGGTGGTGGCATCCTTGCTTTGGTGGATACAGGGTCAAGGCTAAGTACCTGGCATGAGGTCAAGTAGCTGGTAATGAGCTGAGGATTCGAACCCAGGTCAGCTTGGCCACAGAGCGGTCATGCTGCCCTGCTGCCCACTCATTGGCCAATGTTGGCCTTGCCTAAGAAAACACTGTTGCTAGTTTTTATTTTGAGAATGTATGAGAAGGGAGTTGGAACAAAATGTGCCTGGATATTTACTGAGATTTGTGTCTCAATAACATTTCTGAAAATGTAAGCATTCTAGATCAAGGTTATCACAACTCCTGCTCCCATCTTCCTCTTTGTTGCTTCTAGAATAACCACAGGTTTTCCTTTAACATATTTTATCGTGTTAAAAACAATGTTCTTTTCCTTACAAAAATACATGTTTATTATAGAAAATACAGATGTACACAAAAAGGACATGATTTCCCAAACTACACACCAGCTTCTGGTTTAAGACTGTGGATGGAGGAACTGGATCACAGGGGTGTTAATCCCTGCTATGCAATCTGTAATTTGTATGGCCTTGGTCCAGTCACTTCTGTGCCTATTCCCTGTCTATAAAGTGGGAAATAATATCCTTCTCCCTTGATTTTTGTTGAGATTAAATGAGTGAATAGCTGCAAAGCCCCCAAAGTGAACAAGAGATATTTAACTTTTTTTTTTTGATTTTGAGACAGAGTCTCATGGTCTCCCTGGGTAGAGTGCTGTGGCATCATCATAGCTCACAGCAACCTCAAACTCTTGGATTGAGCAATCCTCTTGCCTCAGCCTCTCAAGTAGCTGAGACTACAGGCACCTGCCACTATACCCATCTAGTAGAGATGGGGTCTCACTCCAGCTCAGGCTGGTCTTGAACTCCTGAGCTCAAGCAATCCACCCGCCTCAGCCTCCCAAAGTGCTAGGATTACAGGTGTGAGCCACTTTGCCTGGCTACATGTTCAACATTTTATTAACTTCCTCTCCAAACCTGTGTATATACACGTATAATATATATGCTAGTTTGCATATATTAATAAACCACAATGACATATTTTTCAAACTAGACACTTTTCATGTAATCATGACCATCTTTCCTTACCTCTTAAGTAACCTTCTCCATTATTTGACAGCTGCCTAAACCTCCACGATGTGCTGCTGATATGGAACTGAATCGATATTGTTGGGCGTGCAGCTTTTCAGTTTTGTACTAACATTAACACATTTGAAAAAAATGTTGAGTAGTTGTGCCTCGAATGATGTTTGTCTGGGTGACAGGAGCTTCAATCTCTTTTTCAGGGCACGTCTAATCCTTCCTGCCCTCGTGTGAAGATCAGAAAGTGCTCCCTTTGGAATTTAGAAGTTGCCTTAATTCTGAGGTGCCACTGTGAACTTTCCATATGCCAGCCCTAAGTGGGGAATTCAGATCCCATCACTCTTTAAGCTAGAAAAATGACATTTCTGCATTTAATCTTTAATATGAGGTATCTCTTGGTCCTTAAGAAATCAGAAGGTAGTCTTCTTCCATTCTTGCTAAGTCTGAGGTGTTCTGTAAGCAGCCTGTCTTTAAAAAGGGATTTTTTGTTGTTGTTGAGACAGAGACTCAAGCAGTTGCCCTTGGTAACGTGTTGTGGTGTCACAGCTCACAGCAACCTCAAACTCTTGGGCTTAAGCGATTCTCTTGCCTCAGCCCCACCCCCCACCCCCAGTAGCTGGGACTACAGGCATCCACCACAACGCCTGGATATTTTTTGTTACAGTTGTCATTGTTTAGCAGGCCCAGGCCTGGCTCAAACCCACCAGCCTTGGTGTATGTGGCTGGCGACCTACTCACTGAGCTATGGGCGCCGAGCCCTTAAAAAGGGCTTTTAAAGGTACAGCCCAGCTCCTGCATCCTGGGGTGGACCCCTAAATCCTTCTCTGTTGTGGACAACTGCAGTCATTTCTGTACCATGTTGGGCATCTCAGAGTTTTTGGTGATGTGCTTACTTGATTTATTTTGTTAATGTAAATTCTTCCTGCTGGTTTCAGATTGGTGGAAACCATTGATTAGCTCCCCCTTTTTCTTCTCCCTATCTCTCTGCTGCCTTTCTTCCCTAGCAAACCAATAAGTCATGTTTGAAGACTCTGCTCTTGGATGTCCACCCCCACCTTCAGGTGCATTATATCTGCAGGGATGTACTTGTCATCGGGCCTGACCTCCAGGAGGCAATAGAGTGATGGCAGAGGTTTTAGAGGTCAGTTGTCTCTTGTGGGATACATCTCTTAAAAAGCTGATGGTTTTTATTTATTTATTTTTTTTTTTAGAGACAGAATTTCACTATGTTGCCCTTGGTAGAGTGCTGTGGCATCACAGCTCACAGTAATCTCCAATTCTCTTAGCCTCCCAAGTAGCTGGGACTATAGGCGCCTGCCACAATGCCTGGCTATTTTTTTTGTTGTTGCAGTTTGACTGGGGCTGGGTTTGAACTCGCCAGCCGAGGTATATGGGGCCGGCGCTCTACCCACTGAGCCACAGGTGCTGCCCCAAAGCTGATGGTTTTAATGAGATTTTTCTCCTGCAGTCAGAGAAGAAATGTTCATGTGTTGGGAGACCTGGCGTTTCAGGTAGTGTAAGTTCCATGGAACATTCCAGAGGAGCTCGGCTGCATTTCAGGACATGTTGACTAACCCACCTCAGATACAGATGTTTAAGAGAAGAGCTCAGTTCTTCCCTCCGATCTAGGTGGTATATCATCATCCCTTAGAAAGAATCTAATATTCTATTTAGGGTGACTTGCTTGCCAAAATTACAGAGGCGCTGGTGTGTCTTTGAGGAGTGCTGGAATGACAACAGGACTTTAAAAGAGGAATAATGTGTACATTCTATATTTGTTTGTACAGTTCAAAGCATCAATTACTCCTTGCGGTATTTTCCAAAGTGCTTTTTAATTAGTTTCCTTCTGACACCCTCCCTGTGAGAAAGGTTAAGTAGCATTACCCTCCTTCCACTGATGGGGAGGCAGAAACAATGAGAGGTTAATTGGCTTGCCTTGGGCTCTGCAGTGACGCCAACCCAGCCGGATTCCGGATTCTGCTGCTTGTCAACTCCCCACCTCTCCCCACTTTCCACTTCCCAGCTTGGCAGATCAGGGCTGCCTCAGGGCAGGAAAAGCTCCCAACCAAGTAAAGGGCATTTTGCTCAGCCATATTCTTGCAGTCCTGTTTGGGAGGCTACTGAGGCAGAGAAAGAAATGGTCTCTTGGCTTGGTGCCCGTAGCACAGTGGTTATAGTGCTGGCCACATGCACTGAGGCTGGCGGGTTTGAACCCGGCCGGGGCTAGCTAAACAACAGTGACAACTGCAACAAAAAAATAGCTGGGTGTTGTGGCAGGTGCCCATAATCCCAGCTACTTGGGAGGCTGAGGCAAGAGAATCGCTTAAGCCCAAGAGTTTAAGGTTGCTGTGAGCTGTGACATGACAGCACTCTACCCAGGATGACAGCTTGCGACTCTGTCTCCAAAAAAATAAAAAATAAATAAAAATAGATGGTCTCTTAATAGCCCAAGATCCTCAACCTAGAAATGGTTTTGCTGCCTTGAGCTAAGCTGTAGGAGTGATGGATGGGAGAAATAAATTATTTTTGGCTCAACTGCTCCATCTTGGCAGGGGGCCTTTTAAATTTTAAATGTAAACCTGACATCTACTAGACATCTACAAAAGGTTTTGGAATCTGATGTCACTTTCTCCCTATAGTTCACAGGTTGTCTTTTTCTGTGAAGGGGTTACCAGTTATCCCTGGCGCACGTATCTGTGTTCTTTGTGATTCAGATACTGTAAAATATGTAAGTAGGACTAGAGAGATGACTTCTAGTATAGAAGGTCTCTGAATCTCATCTTCCTGCCCCCAGCAGACTCAAGCTTGAATCTTAGCTCACTGCTCCTAACAAGGCAGCAGATCTTTGCTACAAAGCCCAGTCAGTGATACTCTGAGTGACCTGGTCTTAGATAAGAAGTTACCATACTTAATGCTTCTCTTATTCTTGAATGAACTTTGTACTTTTTCCTCTGGCTCTTTAAAGGCCCACACAAAATTAGCCAAAATACAGGGTTGCATACAAACTTTGTGGATACCCTGTATTTATAAGATTGCTGTGGGTTCAAGAAGAGTAAGGAAACCATGGAATTTTGAGGCAGCATAATTGGTTTAAATTCCCCTCTGTACTGATTCTGAGCTAGGTATCTTCAGCCTAGTGGGGTCTTCTTTTTAAGCCTCAAGTTTTTTCAGCTGTAGAAATGGCAATAGCTACTTCTTAGGGTGGAAAGCTTAGCCAGGTGCTCTGCGTGGGATGAGGACAGAATTTGCTTAGACCAGTTATTTTCAACCTGTGTGCTGTGAGAGGATCTTCAATGTGCCACAAACATTTTTAAAGATCATTAGTTTTGAAAGAAGTTCAAAGCAAAGTATATTCTTTTTTCTTACTCTTTTGTTTGATCAGCATAATATAAATGTGTTTTAGGAGCCTAACTGAAGGTTCAAATGAGCCCTGAGATAAAAACGGTTGAAAAACACTGCTTTAGACCAAGATTAGGATATAAAAGTATAGACTTTATTTTATCTTAGAAAGAAAGAGGGAGAGAAAGAGGAAGAGAGTGGGAAGAGAGAGGGAGATGGCCTGGCATTCCCAAAGGAAGGAAGGAAGAATGTCCACCCTAGTGGTCAAGTGGCAGCTCTGTTTAAGGGGAGCAAAGAGGAAAAAAGGTAATTGTAGCCAGATTCACAGGGCATTGTGGGTGTGAATGCTGTGTCTGTTTTTCCTCTGGCAAGGTCCAAGACAGACTTTTTACAGGTGTTTCCAATCCAAGTCAGTTGTCCATACCCCCTTGTTCATCAGGACACCCTGGAACCCTTGCAATAGAAACAAAGTCTGAAAGACTGAGAGCTGATGACATGTAAAGAGAAAGAGCTTACATTTCCTTTCTATCTGCTGTTTGCAGTGCTTTGTGGGAAGGGAGGTGGGGGGTGTTGGGGTGTTGCAGACTGAGAGATTGATTTTAGTCCTTACTGAAAAAACCATGAATTATAATTTATCATTTCACTATAAAGATTAATGGTCCTTACACTACCTCACTGTTAAACTATAAAATTATGCTAATAGACATCTTCTAATAGACTATTTCTCAGACAGAAGTAGATCAAGTTTGGGTCCAGAGTTGGCATCAGAATGGGGGGCTGCCACTGTTCCTTTGCCACCAAGACCACCCTCTTTTGCATTTGGTTGTTTACCCTTAAAATGGGGGCTGGGAGGGCGGAGTGGAACTCCATACATCATCCCAGGAAATCAAGGCTAGACATGGGATGAGGCCTGACTGACATGACCTCTTTGTTTTGTCTGAAGCAGGGATCCCTGGTCACCTTCCTTGCCCTTCTCTTCCCGGATGGAACAAGATTATCATCAGGGTCTATATGAACGCCGAGACTTGGAAGACAAAGGGATGGGCTCTGATTTTGAGAATTCTGAGGACAAGGAGGGGGATCCAGAAGAAGGAGAAATGGGCTTTCATTCAGAGGACACAGACAAGAGAGAAGGCCATCCAGAGATGGAGATGGGCTCCAACCCACAGGACTCCAGGGACAGAGAAGTAGTACCTGCTGTCTGCACCGGTGAGGAGAAAATGGAATTTCTGCAGAAGTTGGCCCATTCATATTTACTTCTAGCTCCTCCAGAATCATAACCAGGGGCAGCAGTGTCTATGGGGAGCTCTCTAGAGGAGACCATTAGGCACATTTTATACTAACTTGGCTTTTCTAATGTTGGTCCCTTGGAGCAGCCTCTTCTTCAGTGTAATCTGAGGGGGCTGCATTAGTATGTGTGGAAAGGGTCACTCATTGGCACAGCACTTGATAGCACAGAGAATGCTGCTATAAATTAACACCTGTAACAGCCTGACAGTGGAATTACCCAGGTAGTGTTAGAGCCCATCTCCTAGGGCAGCTGGGAGAGTTGAAGCTGCTGCACATAGAGATACTTAGACTGTGTATGGAGGCTCACCCTGTAAATCCAAGCTTAGGGAGGCTGAGCTGGGAGGATCACTTGAGGCCAGGCCAGGAGTTGAGACCAGCCAGCCTGGGCAAACATAGTGAGACCCTGTCTCTACAAAAAGTTATAAAAAAAACAAAAACAAAAAACCAGCCAGGTGTGATAGCACACACCTGTAGTTACTGGGGAGGCTGAAGCAGGAGGATTGCTTGAGCCCAGGAGTTGGAGGCTGTAGTGAGCTATGATTACACCACTATACTCAGCCCTGGTGAAAGAGCAAGACCCTGCCTCTGATTTTTTTTTTTTTGAGACAGAGTGTCACTATGTCGCCCTCTGTAGGTAGAGTGCGGTGATGTCACAGCTGACAGTAACCTCAAACTGTTGGGCTTAAGTGATTCTCTTGCCTCAGCCTCCCAAGTAGCTGGGACTACAGGCGCCCACCACCATGCCTGGCTATTTTTGTTGTTGTCATTGCTGTTTGGCAAGCCCAGGCTGGCTTCGAACCCACCAGCCCCGGTGTATGTGGCCGGCCGTGTCTCTGATTTTTTTAAACAAAGAAAGTTAATCAGTACACTGCAAGGTTAAAAAAAAAAATCTAGATATTTACCGTTATAGTCCTCATCTGCCTTTGGCGATAAGTAAACTCATTAAGTGACATGCCTGGGTTCCTGTGGCTAACTTCCAAAATGCACAGACCTCCGCTAAATCTCTTGCTATTCCTGACCCGAAAGAGTGAGTGCTGGGCCTCCACTCACTTCCTTGTTTTCGTATTTGGCAGTCATTGCTTTGCCTGCCCTGGGGACAGAAGTAAAGAGCTGAAATGCTTTATGGCCAGGGCTGTGAGGTTATCTCCGTCCTCCCCACTCCACCCCCAGAATCCCACCTCCCTGCTGCCTTCGCCCCTGGTGCTCACAAGCCACTTCCTGGAGTGGGATAAGCTGGCGGAGTTCCACAGGTGCGTGTGTCCTGGGCTGCCTCTAAACTGGGTCCGAGGCTTCATTCTCCCTCCCCCCCATCCACAGTAAAGTTCAAAAGGTGAGCTCACTTTGTTGTTCTACCTTAAGCTGTTTCAGACTGACTAAATGTATTTTAAAAATCAGTCCAGGACCCTGCTAGGCCACATGGTCTATTCTTTTGATTGGCCGCCTGGGCTTTGTCTTGAGGCAAGGGCCTTCAAAGGGAGTGGAAGCTCTTGGAGTGAGTGAGCCTTTTCTCCAGAGATCTCATGGGATCCCACCTGGCACAGTCGTTTCTCCAGCACAACCTATGAGGCCTCCTGATGGCTCTGTTAGGCAGTGGCCCAGGTATGGCGAATGGGGCCAGGGCCCGGGGCCCCAGCAGCTGCCTGAAGGATTGGTGGCAAAAGAGGCTAGTGAGTGGACTCTTCCAGGAGGAGCCAGGTGGGAGGGAGCCTGGGCTCCGGGGAATTTTGAAGGATGGTAGGAGGACGAATCTTGGGCCTACACTCTTGTTACTGAGACTGGCTTCCTCGGGGCTTACCATTTGAGTGCCGAGTACCCTTCACTGCCGGCTTTTCTGTTGCAGAGGGGCTGCTCGATGAGGAAGAAGGGGTTGCTCTCCAGGAGCAAGAGGAGGACCACGCTGGTCTAGCTGATATGGGGATGTTCCCGGGACTTTCCGAGTCAGACAGCATATCCCGGAGCCCCCGGGAAGAGGAGGAGGAGGAAGAGCAGCCGCCCCCTCCGGTACTGCCCTGGAGGCGACACCTTTCCCTGAGCAGTCGGCACCGGGGGAACAAACCTGCCCACCGCCGCTTCCACCGGATCCACCACCCCATGCCTGTGGACCTCGGGGAGCTCGACAGCCTGGTGGCCAGCATCATGGACGCGCCCACCATCTGCCCAGACTGCGGGGAGAGCTTCAGCCCGGGCGCCGCCTTCCTGCAGCATCAGCGCATCCACCGCCTGGCGGAGGCGGCCGCTGCGGCCAGCCTGGAACCGTTCGGCCTGCCGGGCGAGTGCGGCGCGGTGGTGGGGGTGGTGGGCGTGGCGGGAGGCTTCGGGGCGGGCCCCGCGCTGGCCCGGCCGCCCCGGGAGAAGCCTTTCCGCTGTGGGGAGTGCGGCAAGGGCTTCAGCCGTAATACCTACCTGAGCAACCACCTGCGCCTGCACACGGGCGAGCGGCCCAACCTGTGCGCCGACTGCGGCAAGAGCTTCAGCTGGCGGGCAGACCTGCTCAAGCACCGGCGGCTGCACACGGGCGAGAAGCCCTACCCGTGCCCCGAGTGCGGCGAGGCCTTCAGCCTCAGCTCGCACCTGCTGAGCCACCGGCGCGCGCACGCGGCGGCCAGCGGCGCGGGACCGGCGGCGCTGCGGCCCTTCGCCTGCGGCGAGTGCGGCAAGGGCTTTGTGCGCCGCTCGCATCTGGCCAACCACCAGCGCATCCACACTGGCGAGAAGCCGCACGGCTGCGGCGAGTGCGGCAAGCGCTTCAGCTGGCGCTCAGACCTGGTGAAGCACCAGCGCGTGCACACGGGCGAGAAGCCGTACATGTGCTCCGAGTGCGGGGAGACCTTCAGCGTCAGCTCGCACCTCTTCACGCACAAGCGCACGCACTCGGGCGAGCGGCCCTACGTGTGCCGGGAGTGCGGCAAGGGCTTCGGGCGCAACTCGCACCTGGTGAACCACCTGCGCGTGCACACGGGCGAGAAGCCCTTCCGCTGCGGCCAGTGCGACAAGCGTTTCAGCGACTTCTCCACGCTCACGCAGCACCAGCGCACGCACACGGGCGAGAAGCCCTACACGTGCATCGAGTGCGGCAAGAGCTTCATTCAGAGCTCGCACCTGATCCGCCACCGCCGCATCCACACCGGCAACAAGCCGCACAAATGCGCCGGCTGCGGCAAAGGCTTCCGCTACAAGACGCACCTCGCGCAGCACCAGAAGCTTCACCTGTGCTAGGGCTGGGTCCGCGGGCGCCTGCCCTGCTCGGAGCTGCGCGGGGTGGAGGTCCTGGGCAGACCCCAGCGGGAAGGGCGGGGCCCTGGGGGAGGGGGTGCTGTTTTTTGCCTGCCTCCTGTCGGTGCAGAAGAAGGTTTGGGAGATGTGCTTGAGATGGTGGCTTCCTGAAGTACCCCTCTGTGGGAGGGAAGAGCGGAGGAGCAGGGGCTTTGAGGACCTTGAAGAAGGGGGAGTTGGTGGCGGGCAGCAGAGCAGGGTGGGCTGTGATGGCCTGTGGGAATCAGGAGAGAGGGTAGTTTTGAAGTGAGGGTTATGGGGGTAAAATAAAGCACGGGTGTGAGTAATTCTGTCCCTGTTCCACCAGGTGGTACGCCAGTGTGTCCTGTCCCCACACATCAGCTATAGTCCCAGAAGTAGGAGAACCTGTCAGTCCCATAGGAGACGGTATTTGGTTTACTCTTCGCTTTCTCTGAGCCACAGTTAGCTGCTATGTTGAGGCATCCAGGGAAAACGGGGAAGAAAACGACACACCTTCACGTCAAGGGGCAACCTCTAGCATTTAGAAAGGCTCGTATGACTGGTTCTTAGATCTTCTGGGAAGTCTTGGTCCTATTCCCGGTTCTTTGCTACTTTGAAAACACTCTCGCTTCATGCTGGGCCAAGGTGTCTCCCTGAATGACCAGCCTCCTCCCCTCTTCCCCCATCCCCGGTGTGTGCCAGACCCAGCGTTTCTGTCACGTCTCCCCTGTGATCTTTTAACTGCAGGGAAAAGGAACACTCCCGGCTATGTGTGACTTTCCCTTTCCCGGGTCAGTTCAGTGCCTGAATTTCAGGCCCTGGTGACCTGCTAGAGAAAATAACTAGCTCAAAGTTTTGCTGGCCTGTATGTGAGAGATGCAGGAAGAACAAGTGTTCCTGTGATACAAGGTTCTTCTGTTTCATTTGCTTTCACTTCGCCTCTGTGTACCCTGTCCCCGCTGACTCCACTTCCATCCATATCGATGAGGGATTTAGTCCGAGTGGGAATGGCTCCTTCCTATGTGAAGGCACAGTAGAAATCTCAAGGCTTTACACAGGGGGCAGTCAGGGAGAGGTGTAAATGCAAAATTGCCAAATAGCACAAGTGATGAATGTTCTCTGGGGGTTACATAGATGCCAAAATCACACTTTGGTATTTGCAAAGTGTTTTATGCTTTTTAATGATTGTTAGTGTTCCTCACAGCGTTGTGAGGTAGATCAGTATTAATGACCCCTGTCTTGGGGAAGGCGTCGGGACAGTGTGGCAAGCTGCCCTGAAGCGAGGAGGCTGACAACAGTGTGAATAGCTGTGGTCTGACCTTTTGCATTCTCCAGCTCAGCTGCTAGGAAGACTTACCTTTAGTCATGATTTGTATAATAAAATAAGGGCACTGAAAATCGTTAAGCTTGATGGGAAACTGCAGGCTAGCCTATCAGGGCCCGATATGTCCTTCATTGACAAAGCTGGTCTTTGTCACCTAATGAGGGTATCCCAGCTGTGTTCCCATTCTAGTAGGGTGCTATAGTTAGATGACTCTTGTATAGATTTCAGTTCCCTATGCTGAAAGTTCCTCCCTTAGCTTAGCCTTTAGGAGTTAGACTTGTGGAAAGCAATATTGTTTTCTTCACTAGCAATTGTCACCCTGTAACTTTCATGGAAGCATCTTCACAAACTGTTGGACACAGTTGAAGGGGGGAAAAAAATCCCTAAAAATTATTTTTATGATTTTAGCAAAATTTCTGTGGATGCTAGTAATTTATCTGTGATCAGTTGTATTCTAGTAAAGAACCTCTTTGGTGACTGTAGGAAAGCATGTTTTTGTCATAATAAAAATACTTTTTAAAAAAATCATGATAGTTCTGGGCTTGTATAATGCCTTGTTCATCTTGCCCTCTTAATCCATTTATTGTTATTGACAGATGCAAATAGATTTTCAAACTTTGGACAATTTTGAAAGACACGATTCTTTTTTATTTTCTTTTGGTTAAGAGCAATATAAGCAAAGCAAATGTCCATTGTTAATTCTGACTCTTGTAGTCTGAATACCCAGTATATAAAAAACATTTGAAAATTGTATAGCCAATTTGTAGGCAATCTTACTCCACTGGATTTTTTCCATGCACATCTACCTCTTCCAGCTGTTTTAAGTTCCCTCAAGTCTGTGCCTCTGAAATCTCATCCAATTTTTGATTCTTTCTGGGTTGATTATCCACTTTGTATTAAGGCCACTTGGTCTTTTGCTGCCATCCTTATGCACGGTCTCATGTTCATCAAATATGCCACATACCAGCAACTTTAGAGAAAGGGTTTAACAAGGAGTGGAGACTGAAGCTAGTATAAAATAATTTAGTTCCTGTGGAATTCTTTGGACTTCATTTACCTCTTGTTTTTCCTATTACCACAGATATGAGAGTCAGCCAATATGTTGGTACTCCTTCTAGAGCACATCTCTTGGCAGAAGAAAACGGTTCAACCACCAACACCCCAGTCTCCTGGGACATTTGGAACGTGATTCTGTTTTTCTTAAAATTCTTCAGGGAACATATCTGCAGTAAACGAGGTTAAATGCATTCAGGAAGTTGTTTCTTGGATCTAGTTTTAGAATAATAGTACATCTTCAGCAAACCCTGTTAACTGTGGTCCACCCTTGAAAATGTTAATCGGAAGACTCCTTCCACCAACTCGTGAATGGTGGTGGAGGCAAGTGTATTTTTTGTTTCCTGGAGAGTTTGGTCAAGAGCAGTCTTCCTCTGCTGCCTTTTACTAACAAAACGTGGAGCAGTTTAAATAGGCCGAATGGTTTTGATGAAATCTCAAGCTCTGAGTTGGAAGGAGAAGAAGAGGAGACCTTAACCCCCTGAGCCTTGTTGTCTCTTTACAACCAAGAGTCTGTACATATGTGAATAATGACAAATTACGAGCCTGTGTTCATAGACAATCTGAACTGTTTCTGAAGTTTGTGCACATTTTGCTTCACTATAATATTATTTTACAGCTGTTTGTTAAAATAGTGAATAATTTAATGATCCTAAAAGTAACAGGTTTTGTGTGAGTGTGTGCTTGTGTATGTGAGAATTGCCTTATTTTCAGGTCGTTTAATTTAATGATAATACCTTGGACAGCATTCTGCTATTCAACAACCAACATGGAATATTTGTCATTAAATCCAAATCAGTCTTTTGCCATGTCCTTCTTCCTTATTTGTCACCTATTAAATGTCAGCTTGATCTGTGGAAGTGAAGTTCTGGTAGAACAAGGGTTGGCAAACTACCACATTTGGTCTGCTTTCTTTTTGTTGATAACATTTTATAGAGCTGGGCATGTTAGCAGGCTCCTGTACTCCCAGCTACTTGGGAGGCTGAGGTGGCAGGATAGCTTGAGCCCTGGAGTTCAAGATCAGCCTGAGGACATAACCAGACACTATCTCAAAAAATGAATGAATTAAATATGTTTTAAAAAAACTTCTGTTGGAATGAGTTGTATCCATACAGCCATGTTTGCATATTGTTTATGGCTACTTTTACGCTACAATGGCAAAGGTGAGTAGTTGTTACAGAGGCTATATGGCCCGTATCCCAAGATATTTACTATCTAGACCTTTAACAGAAAAAGTTTGCTGAATCCTGTACAAGAATGTTCAGGTGGGTCCTAGATTATCCTGAAATTGGCTGATGGCTGATGTCTAAATAGTCTCCCAATTCCTGCCGGTAATTGAGTGCAGCACTTGTAAGCTGATATGGTTGTGGGATATTGGGAATGTGTTCATGCCATACCTGGTATACACTGGTATCAATTTCCAGAGATCTATATCTTCATTCCTTATCAATCTTCAGGGGGGACTTTTGGGGATGGTCAGGGGG
Organism: Nycticebus coucang; assembly: GCF_027406575.1. Classification (NCBI taxonomy): domain Eukaryota; kingdom Metazoa; phylum Chordata; class Mammalia; order Primates; family Lorisidae; genus Nycticebus; species Nycticebus coucang. Next base: position 50,338,423 of record NC_069784.1, on the reverse strand, counting down.
CAGGTGGTTATGGAGAAGAGAGGCAGTTTCATATCTAGTCTATAAAAAATGTATTCTTGAGTCATAACAGTATTTTCTTTCCCCATTCTTAGAAATGTAACTTAATGTTCACTGATAATACTGAATGGGACTCACCAGTTAGACTGGCCTTTTGCTCAAAATATTTTTGTCTCTGCCCAACCTCAACAGCAATTTCTGAGAAAGGGATTATCAAGACATAAAAAAGAGGAAGCACCTTATTTTCTTTTAGTGGTCCCAACTACCTCTTGTTTGAATGCCTATAAGCTTTTTCCTACCTAGCAGGGCTGTACAAATGCTCCGCCCTAGTCCTGGAAGGAGGCAGGCTTTGCTGCCTGTCTGCTCTTGGCAACCCTACCTTTCACTCACAGCTTCTCCAAATAGTTGCGATAACATAATAAGCAAGGGCCAGAATGGTGCCTGTCTTCGGCTTTTCAGCAGATGATGCTGGAATGGGCATAAAGAGCTGCCTCTGGCCCTTCTCTGCTTCATAGTAGGCCTTCTTCCCTACTCTCTGATCTTCTCCCTGTCCTCAGCTCACTCAGCAAAGCAACGTTCCATACTCTACTTGTTTTTTCAGCTGCCCCTGGCAGTCGTTTAGTTTCCTTATGCTTTGCCCCTGCTGGGAGAGGGCAGGAGACACCTCACCAGTGTTTGGCTCTTTTTTCTCTGCCGAGCCCTGAGTGTCCTACAGATTATAGCTCCCTGCTGTCAGCCTGTGTTTTCAAGGTCATCTCTGCTAACCCAAAGTACATTCCAGTGTTTTAAATTTCCAGCTGCCCCAGTGGGATCCAGGCCACTGTTCACAGCATTCTGCATCCATCCGGGCCCTGCCTTACCACAGCAGCAGAAAATGCTCAGCTTTGGAAACCAAGGAGGTGGGTGGCAAGGCATTTCACATACCATGCCACCCCGTGGTTAAGAAGTTAAACGGTATTCTGTGTATGTGTAGTATTCTGAATACTACACATACACAGACACCGTGGCCTCCCTACCTATGCATTTGGCGAGTTTTCAACCTGAGTGAAAGGATTGACAGGTTCCAGTTACCGAAGGCCAGGGACTCATTGGAAGTGCAGTCATTTTATTCACAGAAAACACCACAGAAATGCCTTTCCTGAGGCAGTGCCAGAGCTGTTCTGTGTGGGTACGCCCATAATACCCTGAACATGTTATCTGTGTCTCATTGGGAGCAGAGCCCCTGAGAAGTTCAGTCCATGATACATGCTGAGTGTGCTGGGCACAGTGCTCAGTGCTGGAGAGACAGGTGCAAGAGAGATGGAGAAGCTCCCACTTTCTGATGTATAAGGGTCAAGGTGAAGGATGATTTTTTCCCAGCCTACTTGAGGTGAGTTATTTTGCAAACTCTCAAGTGTGACTTTTGAGGTTTGGCCCTGAGGGCTGCTGGGGTGCAGGGGTGGGGGAGGTGGACAGGAGAAACTTCCTAATACCAAGGTTTCACATACTATGTGTGGTCAAGATGGCACCTTCAGCAAAGGCGCAGGGTTACACAGATACTCTGCTGAGGACTTTGCAGTGTAAGTCAGGGTCACCTCCACTGCTGCAGACAGGCAGGGTGCACTTTACCTGGCTTTAGGCAGGGAAAGGGGGCAGTATGTGACCTTGGAAAAGCTAATGAAGCCAGGGGCTGGAAAAAGGACCTGGCTCCGTATTTCTCTTGTCAGGTGCAACAGTCCCAAATGTCAGTAAAACCAACGATATAAGGAACAGCACATGGTTTCATTCAGCTGATACGGCTCTACTGCTCTGCCACTGGGTAGAAGTTAACTGATTTAGTAGGAGCCATGGACATGCCTCACAGCCGGAGAGATGTGGGACTGAGGGAGCCACTGCTTGATGTTGCTGCAGCCTGGGCTGTGCACTGTAGGTAGACTTGATCTTGGCATCTTCTGTGCAGCAGAAAGATGTAGGTGTGAGGTGTGGGGAGAGATCAAACAAAACAACCAACATGAAAGCTCTCAGGGATTCAGGGGCCTTGCAAATGTTGAGAGGCAAGGTGGTTGCAGGGTGGCTGTGCCCAATGCAGCAGGGAAGGTGCTACTGAGGGGTGTCCTGAAGTCCTGCAGGAGCTCCTGGGAGGAGCAGCCCCTGGGAGCAGCAGTCCTTGGGAGGAGGAGGCCCTGGGAGGAGCAGCCCCTGGGAGGAACAACCCCTGGGAGCAGCAGAACCTGGGAGGAGGAGCTCCTGGGAGAAGCAGCCCCTGGAAGGAAGAACCCTGGGAGCAGCAGCCCTTGGGAGGAGGAGCCCCGGGGAGCGTGTGGTTTCCAGCTCCCAGGACAGGGGGTGAGGGAATGTGAGGGCATAGTCTTCCCTTTCCCAAGGACAGAGTAAGAAAGGAGGGACCAGTTTTGCTATCCCTTTGAGGCTGTGCTGTGCAGAGGTGTGCGCAGGGCAGAGCTGTAGCATTACCTGGCAGTGTCTTTGCTGGGTTTCTGTTTTCTGTAGGCACTATTTCTTTTGGCTCTGGTCACTCTAATGTCTAATGCAGTGTTTTTCAAGGTTTTTATCTCATGGTACACTTGAACCTATAGTTAAACTTCAGCTGCACAGTTAAATTATGTTGATAAAAAATTAAAACAAAGAATATCCTTACTGTGCTTTGAACTTTTTTCAAAAATAATTTAATAAATGATGTTTAAAATTTTTTGTGGTACATGTTGAAAATCACTTGTGTAGCCAGGTGCTGTGGCTTATGCCTGTAATCCTGACACTCTGGGAAGCCAAGGAGGGTGGATTGTCTGAACTCAAGAGTTCAAGACCAACCCAAGCAAGAGCAAGACCTCCATCTCTAATAAAAATACAAAAACTAGCCAGGTGTTGTGGCAAGCACCTGTAGTCCCAGCTACTCAGGAGGCTGAGTCAAGAGAATCACTTGAGCTCAAGAGTTGGAGGTTGCTGTGAGCTATGATGCCACTGCACTCTACCCAGGGTGAGGGAGTGAGATTCTAAAAAACATAAAAAAGAAAAGAAAGAAAGAAAGTTCTTGGTCTGGCAATTGTCAAAGAGCTTACACCTACTTGCCAAACCATCCATAGCTCAATTGCAGGAATGCTATGAGGCCAGGTTTAAGTCAGCATTAAGCTCTGCAGTGCAGCAATCCTCAGACCCTGGGAAGAGGGGTGTGGTACTTGGCAAGCTCCTTCTTGGCCCCAGCCTTGAGGGGTCTGATGTGGAGGAGGTGCCAGGAGCTGCAAGAGCCGGGAAAAGGATAGAACACCACTTTCTCAAATAGCTTTGGCTTCACACAAATAATCAAACACAAGATTGTGGTATCAAGATGCTTAGCTGTGGAAGTGGAGGTGCCAGAGAAGGCAAAACCATGTCACAGCTTTATAGCCCCATGCCATTGGCAACACACCGTGGAAATGGACTGCACCTTCACTTTGCAGGTAAGGAAATAGGCTGAGAAAGGTGAAGAGATTTGCTTAACTTGGATGGCAAAATTGAAATAACTTAGGATTTTCGCTCTTACTTGCAGAAATAGTCTGCTTCTAAAATGAGACAATGCTCTATTCCTTTTTTTCTGTCCCCTCCCTCTCTGCAGTCCCCCTCTCTCCTCACTGCTTTTATCCCTGTACCATGAAGAGCCTGTGTGGCTCCGTGCATGTGCGGCCGTCATCCCACAAGCTGATGCTTAGGTGGGAGGGTGGGCTATAAGGGCCTGACAGACGGCTCCGGCAGCTGGCGTGCTAGTTAAACTGCCTTCTTTCCAAATGTTCTCCCACTCCATTTTTTTTTTCCTTAACAAACTGGAAGGGCAGCCTCCTGGCTCAGTGTCTTTTGGTCCCCAGGAAGTTATGCCTCCTCCTCTTCCCCTTTCAGCTTAGGATTAGCAAATATTAGGTCGCCATTACGGGTGGGTCTAGAGACCAACACTGTCTTGCTTAGGAAATGTTCATACTTGAATAACCTCTAGTCTACTTCCTAAAATCCTGTTAATTCTGGTCCAGGGTCCTTTACTTTGAGAATCTACCCTTCCTCCCTTCTTCCCTTCCTGCCTTCCTTTCCTCCCTCCCTCCCTTCCATCTCATTCTGGGCCAGATGTGGAGTACAGTTGTGCACAGTTGTCAGCACAGGGTCCCATGGTGCCCTCCCAGAGCCCACGGTCTAGTGGAGTACCCACCCAGGACTGTGCCAGGTGCCTGGCAGAAGGACATTTTATCCCTCCCTGGAACATGGAGACTTGCTGGGGGAGCTAAAGCCTGAGGCACAAGGATTTGGTTGAGGAAAAGGTGCCAAGGGAACGGGATGTGTTATGCCTTCAGGAGCCGCTAGTGCAGACCTGGCAGGCTGGAGTGTTTTGGGATGTGTTGTGAGCTGGATGTGGCAGACACTGTGAGGCAGTCCCCCACACTCCACAAGGCTCTGCTGGGTTCTCTGAAACAGGTGTCATCTGGCCCCAAGGCCCTGGTATAAACTCTCCTTCTTTCCCTCTCTCTCCAGGGTCTTGCTGTCTCATCCAAGCCAGAGTGCAGTGGCATGATCATAGCTCACTGTGACCTCAAAGCCCTGAGCTCACGTGATCTTCCTGCCTTGGCTTCCAAGACTGATGAGCCACCATGCCTGGATTTCTTTCTTTCCTTTTTTTTTTTTTGAGACAGAGTCTCAAGCTGTCACCCTGGGTAGAGTGCTATGCCATCACAGCTCACAGCAACCTCCAATTCTTGGGCTTAAGTGATTCTATTACTTCAGCCTCCCAAGTAGCTGGGACTGCTGGCACCCGCCACAATACCCGGCTATTTTTTTATTGCGGTTGCCATTGTTGTTTTAGCTGGCCCAGGCTGGGTTCGAACCTGCCAGCCTCAGTGTATGTGGCCGACGCCCTACCTACTGAGCTACAGACACCACCACTGGCCTTCTTTCTTTACCATAGGGATTCCAGCATAGTCTTGAGTGCCAGAGTAGAGAGACTTGGGCTGTAGCCCAGCTCCATTGCTGAAGCTTTGGATGACCTTGGGAAAATCACCTCACCCCCCAGGCCTCTGTTTCTTCAGAGGTAAAGTAGGAGAGGAGAAGGAATGCACAACTGAAAGCTGGAGTAAAGATCTCTGGAGTCTTCTTCAACTGCATACCCTGAGCTCCACAAAAGGAGCCAGAGAGCCTGTGCCACTTACCCAAGATTGATTAGCTGCTGGCTACACCTGCAGCTGGAAGAAATTCCCATAACCCGCACAAGCTGCATATTTTGTGAGGCTTAGTGCAAAATGAAATGTAGGGCTCAACAGCAGACCCCAAACCAAGCACAGGCTCCACGAAACTACACCTGCTTCCCTGCTCATAATTACATCAGTGGGCAGGAGGGATCTAGGGCTGGGCTCAGAGAAGGCCATTCCCACCTGAATGGCCAGGGTCCATGCTGAAATGACAACAGCCTCGCAGCCCACCCCTCTGCTGCCAGCACCTATTTTGGAAGAAGGGCTGACTGCGCTAGTGCTGCTTCTGTGTCTTGAGGAAAGCCTGCCCTCTTCAATAGGGAGTGTCAGTTTTCCAGAACAGATCAATGGCTGATTCAGAGTTTGCAACTGACCCCAGTGCCCTTGCCCTTGGGGACAGAGTGGCCAAGCCCCTTTCTGTTTGTTCTCTCCCCTTCCCTCATAATGGACCTCTTTCATGCCTCACAACACCGACTCCATTTCCTGCTCACTGGATCTGGGGCCATGACGAAGGAGGAGGAACTCCTCTAAATTTCTCCGGAAGCTCCTGATGTCCTTAAGAAGCACTTGCAGACAGAGGATTGAGTTGTCCTCACCTTTGAGTCATCTAAGGGAGTGGGAGATTTTGTTCTACATTCAGTTAAAAATAATTCCTTATTTGTATAGTATAAAAGCTCCCTGGGCATTGCGCTGTCTCATTTCCAGCCCCCTTGCACTCTGAAGTTGTTCTCCTGTTCCAGTCACTACACCTCATACACCACACATGGATTCATTCTCCACCCCACACCCCAGGGATGCTTCTTTTCTTCCTGAGTCTCATCACAATGATATAATTTCTTCAAGTTCATTGGCACCCTGAAGTCATCTCTGAATTCTTCCTTGCTTTGGCATTCAAAGCACTTGCCTCTCTGACTCCCTCCCCTTCCCTGCCCATCTTAGCAGTTCAGTTCAATCTGTTTCTTATCCATCCATCCATCTGTCCATCCATCATCCATGTGCCCATTTTGTGCCAGGCACTGGGGACATAGAGATGACATGGTGAGTTCCTGCCCTCAGGACATGGCAGCTGTCTGTGGGGGGCGGGGACTATGTAAATAAATAATTACAGATCAATTATATATGCACAAGGCGCAGAGGCGATAACATGAGATGCTTTGGATTGTGAATGAGAAGTTGGGGAGGACATACTGGCCGGAGAGGTGAGCACACTCTCAGCAGAAGAAACACCGTGCACCAACATGGGTGTATGTCTAAGCATCACATGTGGGCCAGGTGCAGCAGCTCACAACTGTAGTTCCAGCATTTTGGGAGGCTGAAGCAAGAGGATCATTTGAGCCCAGAAGTGTGATGCTGCAGTGAGCTGTGATAATGCCATTACACTCTAGCCTGGGCAAGAGAGCAAGAAACTCTGTTTCAAAAAAAAAAAAAAGAAATCGCACATGCTGGAAGCTCTGAATCTCAGCAAATTGTTGGAGTGCAAAGTTAGAGACTTTGGGGACAGGGAGACACTGTTGAGAATTTAGTCTGGAGTGGTAGGCAGAGGCTAGGTTATCCTAAGACACTCTGGCTTCTCCTAATGGTCCTGGGGCTGCATGGGGCAGTTGGTTTTAAGGAAGGGCGTTACGTGATTTCATTTGGAAAGACAACTATAGCAATACTGCTGAGAATGGATTTCATTGAGTGAAGATCCAGGCAGGGAGGCCTTTGTGGTGAGTAAGGCAAGGAATGATGAGGGCCTGAACTGAGGCTGTAGTACCAGGAAGACAGAAGATATTCAAGAGGTATTTTGGAGGTAAAATTGGTAGGGCGGAATTTGAAGGAGAGGAGAAGCCATCCACATTTCTGGCTTGAGAAAGTAGGTGCATGGAAGTCCTTTCCACACTCAGTTATTTTCTATACCAGCATCTATTCTGCTTCAGGCCTGCCTCAGTTGCCCCCACATTCCATTTTGTTGACCATACATAAGTCAGGCTTTCATTTCTTGCCTAGATTCTTGAAATATCTCTTGATTTCTTTTAATCCATCCTACCTACTTACTGCTGCTGCAGTGATCTTCCAGGAACAGCTGAACAAGAATGTTCAGTGGCTTCCCACTGCAGAATGAATGAGGTCCAGGTTTTTAGCATTGCTCTCAATATTTGTTGCCAGAGCATATACACTATTTCCCTTAGGGTCCAATTTTTAAGAGAAAATGAGGCATATTAAATGTGATGTAATCAAATATCAAATGGTTTTCAGAAGGGACATAGAATTTCTACTGTGAGAGTAAAGAAGGAAGGGGGGCAGCTATCTCCCAGGGGTGATCCAAGGTGATCCTGGCCTGGTACTGTCCTGTCTTTCTAGGTGTGTTTTCCTCTTCTCCCCTGCACCTGCACTCTCTTGTCTGTTCAGACTGGTCTCTACAGATTCTATTGCCTCTGCATGGAATACTTTCCTTCATATTTCTGGCTATTGGAATCCTACCTATCTTTTGATATCCAGCTGAAACACAAGGACTCCATGAATCCCCCTCCCCCCTCCCACCCAGGGATCCTCCTGAAGCGCTTTGTCTTTCCTATGGCATTTTGCACATCTTACTGTGCCCAGCATCTGACTGTCTCACATTTTAGCTTTCCCACTAGACCACTAGGGGGAGAAATGGAACACCAGTGCCCTTCAGGCCTGGGTGCACCCTGCCTGATTTGTTTTGTTAATTTGCAATTTTTCCCCCAAAGAAAATTAATTTATTAAAAAATCATAATCTATGTTAAACATACAGAAAAGTTTAGACTATGATATAATAATATATACTTGGGGCCTATCCGCAAGAGTGAACAGATGTGCTACTGACACCCTACCTTAAGAAACAAAATACGATGCAGTACGGTCTGAGCACTAGCCCACGCTGCCTTCTCCTGGAGCTGGTCTTCACACTGTTTTTCTTTTTTTAAATTTAGAATTAGTTGCCAACATTTAGAAATCAAGACATTTCACATAACAATGGTCCCTCTATCACTTTTCCTGCCAGGTCTTCATCAGGAGGACATCGTCCACCGCGGTAGATGTGGGACCCACAGCTGAGCCTGGCGCCTGGAGCTCCCGGAATTCCCCTTCTCTCCGGCGGGGCAGCCGGCTCGCTGCCCTTTGCCCGCCTCCCCTCTCGCACCTTCAATGCTCACCCTCTCCTACTCACTGAATTCAGAGGCATCCTCACCACTGCCCAGGCTGCTCCACTGCCTGGGCTGACCGCCCTGGCTCTCCTACCCAAGACCCAAGAATCCTTCAAAGCTTAGTTCAAGTCCCCCTTCTCCGCGAGGCTTTTCCTTCATTTCTTTCCCGCACGTTCCGCAGTCACCCAGGCCCAGGGAAAGGACGCGAAATTGACGGAATTCCCTCCGAGCAGTTGCTGCCCTAGGGTGGTGCACCGCGCGAGGTGCACCCACTGTGCTGTCCCGCGAGAGCTGGGACCGTGGGCTCTGCTGTGTCCCAATCCGTAGGGGTGGGACTTTGCTGCCCCCCAAATTGAGAGGCTTTTTTGCGTGTTTGTTCGAAATCACCAACCAATCCGATCCTCTCTCCTGTTTCCTCTATGCTCGCCCCTCGCTGCAGGTTGGAAACGAAGCCCCTTCCCTTCCATATGAGAGCTGCCCTGGTGGGTTCACGGTGTGCGATGTCACCAGGGTGACAGGCCCTTGTCCCCGACTCCACCCCTCCCTCCCTCCTTGTGCTTTGGCATAAACACGCGTGGGGTGGGGGTGGGGCGCTTATCCCAGAGGCCAGGAAAGGAGTTCTCCAGTTCTCACCTCCCGCAAGGCCTGGGGCCTTTGCTGGCCATCTGTCCCAGGACGGGGTTTAGAAGGCGCTGGAACTTATTCATCTAGGCTAGAATGATTTTTCCCTTTTTCTTTCGGAATGAATGCTTAAACCATCTCCTTTGTGGTAACCAAATTCAGCTGATTAGCAATGTGTAGATTCCCTGGGTTAGAGAAGCCGTTTGATGCTGGTGTGACTCCTGTGGTGGCTGCGGTACACACAGACAGCAGGGCAAGACCAGGACTGGGCAGGCGACTTTCCCCTCCCCGCTCCAGCCCGCACAGCAGCCTCCTCCCTCGCTCCAGTTGGCGGCTGTTCCTGCTGCCCAAGATGATGTTTCTTTCCACTGTTGGTTCTTTGGTGGGTGAATGATCGTGTCACCATTTAAGTCCCAGGGACTTGTCTTTGTTAGCCTTCTCTCCTGGGGCTATTGAGAAGAATGAAAGGGCCAGTGATGAAGATGGAGGGGAAGCAAAGAGGCTGAGGGGATAGGGAAGCAAAGGAGGGGCAGGAGCAACTTGAGGGAGAGGGGAGAGGGCTGGAGGAGGGCCAGGGAGTGAAATCTGGAGATGTGGGATAGCAGACTTCTATTTTTTTAGCTGTGTAGGAGGTAAATTTTGGGGAGCAAAATTAACACCCATTCCCTTTACTTTCCTAGGAACCCATAGTGTGGCTTCACTGTGAGGTTTGAAATATGAGGTATGAATTATCAGAATGGCCAACACACCTTCAAAGAAACAGGTGCCGAAAGTGGAGGCTCCACGCATCTTTGCTTCTCTCTCCCAAGGCCATTTGGTGAGAACACCCCTCAGGGCTTCTCCTGGGTTCTAGAGAGTGCCCTGCACAGGACTGGGCAAGAAGGCAGTCACCCAGGGGAGCTGGGGCTCTCCCAGGGATCCCTACCCCATGCTCCAGTACCCTGCCGTACCACTGACAAACCCGGTTCCGGCTGCATGGTTCAGTGCAGAGACAGGGCTTTCAAGTAGGTCTCCCTGGTAACCGGCCTAGCCTCTACCCAATGAGAGTGATTGTGGACAAGGTTCCTCATGATCAAAATGGCAGTGGTAGTCCCCACCTCACGGGTTTCTGGTGAGGGTTCAATGAGACACTATTCATCCCTCATCCAGCACGTGCCTGAAACAGTGGAACTTCGTCTTTGCTCCCCTTCCCGACCCTCCCTTTATGCTCCCTCTATGCCCTCTTTACTCTCCCCTCCCGCCCCCTACCTCTCACCATCCCATGCTACTTTTCTAAATTGGAGATGGTGACCCCTGGTAATGGAAAGGAAATCACACCTCCCTCCAGGTTAAACATTCAAGCATTTATTATTTGTGTCATTGACCTGTGTGAAGGAATGGGAGGTTTTTAAAGCACAAAAAGGCTTTAGCTTTTAAGATGAGAGATAGAATTAACAGGCAAAATGCTAAGTTCAAAGAGGCCCTGAATCTTTCAGAACCAGCAGCTAAGATTATTTAACAGTCTGTTCTCTAGCGGGTGATTAGGACAGAAAGCTTCTGATTAGGTCAGTGTCTGGGAAGGCTTCTGATAGCACTAGAAAGACAAAAAGCCATTGTGTACAAGGAAAGCAGCAGGACCTTGTCACCTTATGTATGAAACCAGGAGGGGAGAGCTTGGCTGACACTCCTAAGAGCTCCCCATCCCCTTCCCGGCATCCCAGATCACTGAGTCTTTGTCTTCACGGTCTCCTTGTGCTGGTCCACCAGAGAACCAATCCATGCCATGGTTTTCTGCTTGGCTTCCTCCCAGCTGAACAGTGGCTCATACCCCAGGTCTCGCTGGGCTTTCTTGTACGAGAAGGTGAACACACTGTTTGACAATGTCAGTAAGTGGCAGCTGGTGGGGGGGTGGTATTTGTAAATTGGACTCAGCAGGAAGCTCACAATTTCCAGCAGGAAGGCAACCCAGTACTGCAGAGACAGAGGAAGTTTTAATCTGGAATCCAGGCGGAAGCCCCACTCTTTGGACAGGGTGTAGTTTAAGTTGTCATAGCTCTGGTGAGGCGTGTCATCTGAGATGTAGTAGAACTGTCCTTGGATGCTTGTCGCCTTCTTGGGGTCTCGCAGGGTCCTCAAGGCCAGAATATGGGCCCAGGCCACGTTGCCAACATAGACTGGGTTGGCTACGGAGAATTTACCATCATGAGTCAGGACCCTATTGTTCTTTAGAGCCTGGTTCATGATGCCAAAAAGGATTGGGCTTCCATCCCCGTAGATATACATGGGCCTTAAGGCACAAGTGCACAAAGTGCCACCATTTTTCAGAGCCCACCCATTAGCTGCCAGCACAGCCTTCTCTGCAAGCTTTTTGCTGTACGGGTATGAAGCAGACCATGTATTTTCGAGGTTCTCTTCTTCACAGCCATTCTCGATGATCTCCTTGTAGGAGTTGGGCCCGGCTACTTCTACAGAGCTGGTGTAAATGAAGATTGGCACACTGGATTGGACACAGGCCTCCAAAAGGAACTGGGTACCTGCCCAAGGAGAGCATGCCGTCAGCATCAGGACATGACCAGGAGGGCCAACCACGTCCACACATTCACATCCACTCCCCGCTCCCCATCCCAGAGTATGATGGTTATGTTAGATTTGGAGTATGTTTGTCTGTGTCTCTCGCTGAGATCTGGCCATGCTACAGGCAGAGGGAAAACACAGAAGTGAAAAGAGAGTGACATTTATGTCCTAGAGATCTAGAATTTCTATACTTCAGGGTTCATAAATTTGTGTGTATGTGGGTGCTTTAATTTTGGAAAAAGACACAGGGTTGCCACTTTATATTTTGCATCTTCACAATTTCATTAAAGGCAGGTCATTTTAAGTCCAAAAAATTAGGAGGCCGCAGTTTCAGAATAGGGACAGTCCTAGTCCTTAGTCAAACAAGGACAGTTGAGGAATTCATATCACACACACATCCCTACACAGTTGTATATAGGCAGCGTGCACTCTTAAACATACACTAAATTGCTTGTATTTTTCTCATTTTGTTGATGATCAATAAAATCTTTGTTCCAAAGGCCATTCTTTAAGTCATTGAGCAAAGAGTGATTTGTGAGGAGATGTGGACTCCTGATTGTGCGTTCCCTGCAAAGACTTTTCCTAGTTCTGACTGTGGCTTTGTTTACCCAGTTATGAAAAGTAAGGGTGATAAACTTTCCTTCTATTTAGCATTCTGGACCACTGTCCTTTTAGATTGAGCTTGGTGAAGACCTGGGAGGAAGAGTGTGCCCTCTGCTGGTAGTAGTGATAACCAGTGGCCCTCCTAGAATGCCTTCCACCGCACTGACTCAGAGCTCACAGAGGTAATCCAGAGAGCCTTCCCTCCAAGAAGGAAGGGATTTCCTGGACAAAGGAAATTGTTTTAAATTTAGTTTTATAATTTTTACCCCTCTTAAAGTGTTTGTGCAATTTATTTTTCTGGACAAAAACAAATTTTCACTTTTTTTTTTTTTTTAATCTAGTGGCAGAGAAAATTTGGGATTCGTTTCCATGCAGAGAAAATTTGGGATTCGTTTCCATGCAGGGGACTGGGGGTGGGCTTGGAGGGGGGACAGGGGAATGACCATCACTGTGACATATTTTGTAAACATGGGAGTGATAAAGGTTTTAGTAAACTGATGCCTCTAACACTTTCCCTTTCCTTTCGCATCCCCTGTTGCTGGGAGCTATGGAGAGTGGGAATTATGAGAGAGAGAGAAACTCAGAACTAGAAACCATTTATTCTTAGCACTGTTCTCACAGTGTAGGTGTAGTTAGAGGTGTGGCTAAGTAGGAACTGGAAAAGATGGAGACTTTACCTCTTTTATGTTTACATGGATGGAACTGGAACATATTCTTCTTAGAAAAGTATCTCAAGAATGGAAGAAAAAGTATCCAGTGTACTCAGCTCTGCTATGAAACCAATACATAATCATCCACACTTCCATATGAAAGCTATAACCAACTACAGCCCAAGATGAATGGGGAATAGGAGGGGTAGGGGAGAAGGCAGGATAGGTGGAGGGCGGGTAATTGGTCGGCCCACACCTATGTGCATTTTATAAGGGTACAGGTCAAAACCACTAAGTGTAGCATATAAATGTCTTAACACAATAATTAAGCCGTGCGGTGAAGGCTATGTTAACCGGTTCGTTGTATTTCAAATTGTATATAAAACCTACCCATTGTACCCCATAAATGTATTAATGTACACAGTTAAGATTTAATAAAAAATAAATCAGTAAATAAAAATAAAAAAAAAGAAACTGAAAAAGGTCTTTTTTTGAGATGGTGCTGGAGATGCAAAAGCCATGAGTTGCTTTAGAAAAGGAGTCTGTAAGTAGATGGAATTTGGAAGGCCGCATGGAGGACAGATGGGCTGGGGGCTGGGGCACTGTGGTGCAAAAGAGACCAACCTGCAGGGGTCGGGAGATTATATTACAGGGCACAGTTCCTTAAACCAAGGTGTCTGGATTTAGAGTAGACTGGAAAGCCACATTTCAGAAAGAGCCACCAAACATGTAAGGAATGAAGATATAATGAGGGTGTACTTGGTGTACCTGGCTAGAAATTACTCTTTAGTAGTAACCTAGCGACTGGGGCATGATGGCTCACCCATGTAATCCTAACACTCCGGGAGGCCAAGGCAAGTGGGTCGCCTTGGCTCAGGAGTTTGAGACCAGTCTGAGCAAAGTGAGACCCTTCTCTACTAAAAATAGAGAAAATAGCCAGGTGTTGTGGCAGATGTCTTTAAGACCCAGGTACTCAGGAGGATGAGGAAAGAGGATCGCTTGAGCCCAAGAGTTTGAGGTTGCTGTGAGCTATGACTGCACAGTACTCAACTCAGGGCAACAGAGTGAGACTCTGTCTCAAAAAAACCCCAAACAAATAAAAAAAAACAAAAAACAAATAGTAAACTCAGTGGTGAGCTAAAGAGATGGTATTTTGGGTAATTGGAAAGTATCATTGTTAAAATATTGTGGGAGAAGTTTGTCCTGGCGGCCTCTGTGAGTCAGCTTGCCTAGTTGTCTTGAGAGGAATTCTGAATGGGCAAGGAGGTTTTGGATATTCTCATTAGCTTACATACAAGGTTTAAAGTGATAACTAAGGAGACACCTGTAAGGTCTGGTTTTGGCCCAGGGGGGCAGGAGTAAGTGGATATCAAGAGGTTGAACTCAGAGCTTAGTTGACTTTGCATTGGAGCCAGGGTAGAAAGTGCTTCTGTGGTGTTTGGAGCCACACTGTGTAAGCGTAAACTCTAACTCTCTTACTTACTGTCTGTAGGCCTTGGATAAGTGATTGTGTCTTTCTCAACCCTGGCTTCCTCATCCAGGCTAACAGCCTGAGCCCCGTGCTGGCAGTGATACGCAAGGCACTCAGCACTCAGCACGGCAGGTGTTCAGTGCTGCTGGGGCTTCTCTTCCCTTCCTGGCCTCTCTTCCCTGGACTACTATTCCCACATACCTTTCAGATTGATGTTCATGATGACCTCTCTCTGAATGATACCCTGGAAGTCAATGACAGAGGCAGAGTGGATGACGGCTGACATGTCCTGGCAGGCTTTCCGCAGGAACTGCACATCCATGATGTCACCTTCCAGCACAGTCAGTTTGGGTTTGCCCTGGAGCTCTGTGTGGACACAAGTCAGGTCACTGCAAGGCTTTCTGGACCAGGCTGGGAAGATTCCTGATCAAGGTTGTATTGGCATAGGTCTTCAAGGACAGAGTAGGGGCATGGCGGGGAGGAGCAATAAGCAAAGTAACTGTTATCAGTAATCAGAATGTGTACCATTTATTGGGAAAGAGCAAACATCTGTTTCTACCCCTATCTCATTCTAGAAAAAGAATTTGAGCAATGAGCTATCAGGTGAGCCTGGAACATAAAAATCGTCAAAGAGAGTCATGGGGAGTTCATCAAATTCATGAAGGGTAGGATGGATGATTGTGGAGAGTTGGATATAAAAGACTCTGAATTTATGTCTATAGGAAATTAGATTCATATATGGATTTGGAATAAGAAAAGAAACAAAAGTAGAAATGGAAAGCTAACCCTGGCTTCAGGGGACAGATTGGTATATGGGGTGTAAGAGAAAGCGAAACAACCAAGAGATTACTCAGAATGTCCGTGCCAAAATTCAGATGAGGAGGCCTGAAACCAAGGTCCAGCCCAGAGGCAGAGGAGGGGAGAGATAAGCAAGGTTTGAATTTCAGACATTATACTTGATCTGGACTAAAGAATTCAAAGTTGGCCTAGTGTTTCCTGCTTGGGCAATGAGAGGGAGAGTGGAGCCATCAACAGGAAGTTTGGGATGGGTTCATATGATTTGTTTGTTTGTTTGTTTTGTTTTGTTGAGATAAGGTCTTACTCTGTTGCCCAGGCTAGAATATAATGCCAGCATCACAGCTCACAGCAACCTCAAACTCCTGGGTTCAAGTGATCCTCCTGCTTCAGTCTCCTGAGTAGCTGGGACTATAGGTGCCCACTACCAAGCTCCACTAATTTTCTATTTTTTGTAGAGGCAGGATCTCACTGTTGCTCAGGCTACAAATAATGAATATCATTGAAAAGCTCTTTTCAGATGTCAGACACTATCAAAAGTAGGTTTCAGTGCTGAAAATGTATCAGCCACCAAGGGACTAACATTCCAGCTATCTAGCCGAGGGTAGGAACTAAAACATCAAGGATTTCAAGCTCCCCCCAAATCCACAGGAAGTGACACTGCCAGTAACATTATCACCTCAAACCAGTTCCTGAAATGAACGCTGTGCTGCACATAGATTGGATAAAACCCTATGTTTGTTTGTGCTTTATTGTTGGCACACAGCTTTCACAGCTTGCTTAGTCCCATTTACAGCCAGCTTGTGAAGTAGATGTTCTGATTTCCACTTTACAGATGAGAAAACTGAAGCTCAGAAACATTGAGGGACAGCCCTAAGGTCATACTTAGGCAGTGAAGGCTCAAACCTGACCCCTGCCTGCAAGCTTTGTTCACTTTCCCCTGAACCCCAAGGACAGGCAGGGCTATTTGGAATCCCCTTTTCTGAGTCCAAATAAGGATAAACCAATTTAAGTGAAATTGTCAATGAAGTCCAAACAGTGAGATAAAAATTGGGGACTAGAGAAATTCCTTCTAACGGAAGGAAAAGTTTTCTTTCCTTAAGCCTCTGCCAAATTTTGTCTACTCCCAGTCCCTTCCCATTGACCAGCAACTCCAAGAAGGCCCTGGAGTAGGGGATGGCAGAGAGAGACTGCTGGGAGGGAGGTGGGGGGAATTATCTCTGGCTGTCTCCCCACCTCCTCCATCCCTCCTGCCTTCCTCTGCTGTCCTCCTCTGCTGACTTCAGATAGATGGAAGGATTGCTCTGTGGAAGCACAGAAGGCCAGAGCCAAGCCAAAGGGACTCTCGCCCTGCTAGTTCACGGGGCTCTAGCGAGACCAGGAGAGGGCACTTTGGATGTTTTGGCAATAGAACCACAGCTCCCTCCTTCTCCAAGGCACTGTGGACTTGGCAAATGTTTTATGTAGATTGAATATATAATTGCTTTTATGGTGTGATCTGGTTTGGAAGAAGGCCCAGAAAAGCTATGAGACCAACTACCAGTTAAGAGCGCAGACACCGCCTCTAAACTGCCCAAGTTCTACACACTAGCTACAGGGCCTTGGACAAGTTCAATAACTTCTCTGTGCCTGTTTCCTCATCTGTAAACAAGGAAGGGAATGATATTGACTATCTCGTGGGGTTGTTATGAGAAGCAAGTGAGTCAACCTACATTTAGCACAGTGCCTGGCACAGAAAAAACATTGTAAGGGTTCTCTGTATCACCCTGACACAGGGTGGCCATCCCTGAAAGCCCCTGCATTTTCACAATAGGTAAATTACCCCTCTGGGCTGAACATTGCATTTTTCTGGTATCAGATGTTAGATTTCAAATATGATAGAACCTCCATAGTGGCCCACTTGCCTACTTTGACAACCTCCCTGAATTAACCTACCTTTCATAGTCTGGCCATGCACCACATGCATGTATCAATACAGGAGGCCTAGGTCATTATGCTGACCACCTCTCCATGTTGACCAGTTTATTATCGTCCCTTGTGGGATCAAACAACAGAGAGAGGTTGGATTGCACTGCTGAGACCCAAGGATTACAAACACGCTGACCGTATATTAACACTTGTTTACCAAAGACACTGTTAAAGCAGAGGGTCGGGGTTGGGTGCTGTAGCTCATGCCTGTAACCCCAGCACTCTGAGAGCCTGAGGTAGGAGGATCCCCTGAGCTCAGGAGTTTGAGACCAGCCTGAGCAACAGCAAGACCCTGTCTCTACTAAAAATAGTAAAATTAGCCGGGTGTTGTGGCAGGTGCCTGTAGTCCCAGCTGCTTTGGAGGCTGAGGCAAGAGGATCCTTTGGAGCTAGGAGTTTGAGGTTGTTGTCTGCTAGGTTGATGCCACGGCACTCTAGTGTGGGCGACAGAGTGAGACTCTGTCTCAGAGTAAATAATAGATAAATAAATAAATCAGAGGGTGGAGGAAGTCAGAGCAGCAAAGGAAGAGTAGAGAGTCAGGGCAGTCCTGGAGTTCTCTCAGGGGGCCTCGTGTGTGGGGGGCAGGACCCTCTGGGCAGCAGGGCCCACCTGTGGACACCCAGTCCCCTCCCGGTTAGTGAGGAGAGCAGGGAATTAGTTTGGTGCACACAGGCAGGAGGCAGTGGTACAGACTGAAGACTCTCTTTGCAGAGCATCAGCCCTGGGGCCAAGGGATGGGGCCTTTGAGGTGGAGCTCTAGTCTGAGTTCTGCTCTCCACTAATCAGATGACCTGGGCAGGCCCTTTACTTTTCTGGACTCTCATGTGCTCATTGTTCAGATGGGTATGACCCCTTTCCTACCCACCTCACATGGTTATTTTGAGCATTCCGGATGGATTGGATTGGAAAATATCCTTCCAATATAGCTTTTGCATTTGCATCAGGGACAGTAACTTGGGAAAAGAATAATGAGCTGCTACAGCAAATTCTGCTGTCATTTTCTCTGTGGCGATGAGGAACAGAGACAAATGATAATAAAAGAGATGCTCAAGCCGTCCAGCTCAGGCCTGTCTGGCCCATGTGGCCTCTCACTTGGTCCCTGGCTCCGAGCCGTGCACTTGCCTTTGTGTGCACATGCTCGCTCTCTGTCTCTCTCTCTCCCCCTCCCTACATCCCCACCCTGCCCCACTCACCTTTACCTTCACTTCCTCTTATTTCACTTTTACTAAAGATGCTAAATGAGTCACAAAACCAAACCAAATCAAACCTGGGGCAATCAAGAGAAGCAGGGCAGGTCTCTAGGTTAATGGTCCTTTTCAAGCATTTTACAATTGCCAGGACAAAAGTCTTCAGAACATTAAAGAGTTTTAACTAAGAAGAGAACAGGTGTACAGTTTTCTAGATGAGAGAGAAAGAGGCATGGTGGCTAAGGTGGTCCCTAATTCTGGGTCAGGGCCAGAATCTAGTCTCCTGACCCTCAGTCTAGTATCTTTTGTACTGTGCCATCTGTAATTCCTTTCTGATGACTCTGGATATAGGATTAGCCTTGAAATGGCTACAACTTTCTGTAACTTGCTCGACAAGGACCCCTTTCCCATACCTACTCAGGGTTGAAGATGGAGCCACACACCCATGACTTGAGTTCACTTACTAGAAAATTCCTCCTTCAATTCCGGTCTGAAGAACTTGTCCAGGGCCCTGACTTCCTGCAGATCCTTCTCTTCCATCAACAAGCGGATGATCCTTTGACCCAGAAACCCTCCTGCTCCTGTCACAAGGCAGCTCCACCCCGCCATGGCTGATCCAAGTACCAAAAAAACACTTGCCAGGAACCAGAAGATACTGGAGAACAGATCTGATTATTGGGCGATCCTGCAAGAGGCATAAAAAGAGGTCAAATGCATATAGGCTCATGAAACAACGTTCAGTCCTTCTACTCTATTTTTATAAAAATTGCATGTTCTCTCATTACCAGAAGTTGAGAGAAACCTAGAAAGCTCTAACCTGTTAGATTGTTAAAAACCGGACAAAAGAGCCTGAGTGCTTGTTGGCTTATACCCTCAAAGGCAGAACTGGAAATTTATATGCTGTTGCCTCTGGCTCAGCCTTGAAATCCTGCTACATATTAATGAGTATCACTCCTCCTCCAGGATCCCTTATCCCAAGAGAATTTGACCTCTAAGTTATATCGCTCATTCCTCCCAGGGATGGGAGAAGAAAGCCAGCTTCAAGGCCATGATGTGATTAAAAACTTGCGGTTTTGGCTTCCACAGGACACCCCTCGGCTGATACCAGCTGCTTGGGATCCACAATTTCTGAACTTAAATAAAGCTGGGAGGAATCCTAAAGTACAATGTGAATGCTGGCCTTGTTCAGTAAATAGAACTGAAGGGGAAATCACTTTAATCCATATCTCCTCTGTCAGAGTGTCGTTTAAAATGTGGCTGCTGTCTTGTAAAGTTTAAAAATTTACATGGTGGCAGCTCCAAGCACTACTTTTACATGAAATGACTTTCTTTCCCACCCAATGTATCCAAAATCTCAATTCTGATTTCCAGTTGGAGAATTCTGAGTTCCTTCAGGAACAGCATCATGGAAGGGATGCTATCTGGTTATATGTCCTACTTCACAAGAGTGCCTCAGTGGCCCTTCTTGTGGACATTTGCTCCCACCCCATGCTTTGGCTGCAAACCCCTCTCAGTACTTCCTGAACTGAAGATTCCCTGGGTGCTTCTGAAGACTGTGCCCAAGAAGTGCCCAAATGTCCTGCCATAAGCTCAAGACACTGTCTTCCTTCCACTTTTAAAATTTAAAATGTAATTTGCATTCATTAAATTGTCCAGATCTTAAGTGCTTAGTTCAATCAATTGTCAAGTCCATACGTAAGTTAATAGTTGCATCCATGTTAAGTGTTGGGGTTCAGGAAGTTGTCTGTGTTCTCAGTTCTCGGTGTGTTTGTAGCTGAAGAATGAAAGGCAAGCATGAACCAAAGTTTATGGAGGAAGATAAAGATAATGTCAATGGAAAAGAAGCCATACTCTGTAAGATAAGGTAAAGAGGTTTATTCTGAGCCAGATTTGAGGACCATGACCTAGAGCCACATCCAAGAAGCTTTGAGCAAATGGACTTGAGGTGGTGGGGTCATAGTTTGTTTTTATACATTTTAGAAAGAGAAGAATTACAGGAAAAGTCATAAATCAATACGTGGAAGGCATACATTGATTTGGCCTGAAAAAGTGGAAAATCTCAAAGAAGGGGCTGATAGCTCCGGTTTAAAGAGTCTTTTTCTTAGATGCTGGGCATGGTGGCTCATGCCTGTAATCCTAGCATTCTGTGAATTGCATGAGCTCAGGTGGGTGGATTGCCTGAGCTCAGGAGTTTGAGACCAGCCTGAACTGGAGTGAGCCCCATCTCTAAAAACAGTGGGGCATTGTGGTGGGTGTTTGTAGTCCCAGGTACTGGGGAAGCGGAGGCAAGAGGACCACTTTTGCCCAAGAGTTTGAGGTTGCTGTGAGCAAAGATTCTTTTTCTTTCTTCATTTTTTTTTTTAATTTTGGTTAATTTGAGGGTACAAAGAATTAGGTTGCAATGTTTGCATTTGTTAGGGATAGTCCCTGTTGTAGTTGTGTCCCGTCCCCAGGAAGGGTGCCGTACACCCCCAGATTGTGCCCATTAAGTGGGAGCACACCGATCCTCCTCCCTTCTCCTCTCTCCCTTCTTCCTTCTTCCCCTCCCTCTATCTTGAGTTGAGTTGTGTTTTTCTCTCCTGTGGGCATGTATTGGTTCATCTACTGGCATCATATCAGTATTGGGTACATTGGATACTTGCTTTGCCATTCTTGTGATACACTATAAAGACATTTGCACTAGGTTGTTTATCACAGCTCAGTTTATAATGACAAGATGTGGAAACAACCTAAACAAACCCATCAACTCAGGAATGGATTAATAAACTGTGACTTAAGGATTTTTTAGCTGACAATTGGCTAAAAGGGTTAGGCTTGTTTAATAGAAGTCAGCAAAAAAGAATGCTTGAGTTAAGATAAGAGCCTATATTAGTCTTTTTTTCTACCTCTGGAAGGTCTAAACACCCATTAAGTCTCTACCTCTAGGGAGTTAAAACAGTCAATAAGTGAAGAATAGCACTTTAATTCTTTCTCTACCTCTAATGGATCTAAACCACTAATTTTCAACCCGTGTGCTGGGACACACTTGCCGTCAGAGGATTTTAGGTATGCTGCAAAAAAATTTAAATATCATAAATTAAATTATTTTTCAAAGAAGTTCAAAGCACAGTAAGGATGCTCTTCTTTTCAGGCTTTTTTTTGACCAACATGATTTAAGTGTGCTGCGGAAGTTTAACTATAGATAGGTTCAAGGGCACTGTGGGATTAAAAAAAGGTTGAAAAACACTGGTCTAAACATTCATTAAGCAAATAGGACTTGTTGGTTTTTCTCAATCTCCAATGGGTCAAAATGTTCTTAAGCAAATAGGACTTTTTGCTCTCTCTCTCCCTCCAGATTGGCCTAGACATTCATTAAGCAAAGAACAGGACACAGGACGTGGTGTTTCTTCTGGTTCTGTTAAACATTCCTTCCAGGTGGTGGAAGATTTATAGCAGATAACCCTCCAGCCTTTTAGGAGGCCTCTGGCAGATGACATGGGTCCTTTATACCACATCATGAGTTACTGAGTTATGACTGTCACACCAGCACCTCCCACGCTGTACACACGTCAAATTCTGAATGGCACCTGAACATTTACCAAACAGGACTCAACTGCATGTAAAAGAACTCCCTTACCCTAACCTAGAGCTAATGTCATTTTCAGTCACAGCCCACTGTATGCAGGTGTTAGCCATAGGCCAAGAATGGGTCTCCCTTGTCCCCCTGAGGAAGGAAAATGCTCTTGTCAAGGTCTGGGGTTCTGTTCTATACTGTCTAGGTGGGGCCCTCCTCATGGTTCAGACTTTACCATGGAACCATTTTGATGGACAGTTAATGACGTGACAGTGAACTCGGTTAACTAACTCTAACTCACTTTCCAAATCCATAGTGCCTGCCTGACTGCGGCAGCAGGAGAGGTGGGGGTTGTTCCTCCTCCCCCAGGTGTGGTAGTGAAGTGCGTTACTAAGGCTAGGATTTATCCGGGGTAGCACTAGGATGGGCTGCCCTTGTCCTTCTTCTCAGGTCAGGTCGTTGCTCCAGGCAGCCCCAAGGCAGAGTACCCATTTTGTCCTTCCTAGGAGACCAGGAATTCTAACTACCTACCTAACATAATTACCATCCCAGAAAAGATACAGACCACATTTTCTTCACCCAGAAAGTTCTTTCCTGCCTGTTTCAGTCAGTTCTCTGCCTCCGTCCCCAACCTACCCCAAAGGCAAGCACTTTTTGATTTTTATTTCCACAGAATTCCTATTTTATTTGTATAGTCTCTTAAATTTTTCTTCTAAGATCTCTATGATTTTGGATATATACTTAAATATACACTCAAACTGAAATTAAGTTTTGTTCAGAGTACAAAAAAATGGAGCATTGATTTTTTTTCTCTGTTGTTGTCCATTTGTCTATTTCCTGAGTGTCTTTCATTTTTAATACTGGCTTCTGCTTATTTACTCTTAGTCTTTCTTTGGCTCCTGTGGGTCTGGACACTGATTAAGCAAAGAATAGAATTCTTGTTTTTCTGGTTCTGTTAAAAGTGTAACTTTCAGATTGCAGAAGGTTTCCAGCAGATAACCCTCTGACCTTTTGCAAGGCCTCCAGCAGATGACCTGTTGGTTTTTTGCAGGGCAACCTGTATCCCTGCATCCCACATCCCACATCCCGCATCCCACATCTGAGCTACTGAGCTATGAGAGGCATGTCAGCCACCTCCCGAGCTGCACGTCCGTCATACTTGGGCCAAACAGGACTCAACCATGTGTAAAAGAGCTCTGTTGCCCTAACTTAGGGCTGCTGATACCATTCCTGGTCACAGCCCATCTGCTCGCAGATGTCTTTAATAAATCTCTACTAACTCTACTCAATCCAGTTCTTTATAGCACCTTCATCTTTTAACATTTACTTTGGGTTTAACTTGCTCTTCTTTTTTTTGGCCGGGGCTGAGTTTGAACCCACTACCTCTGGTATATGGGGCCGGTGCCCTACCCCCTTGAGCCACAGGTGCCACCCAATTTGCTCTTCTTTTTCAAGGTTCTTAAGGTAAAAGCTTACATAATTGGTTTTACCCCTTTCCCTGTTTCAGCTGTCAGTATTAAAATTTGTAAATTTCTCTCTAAGTACTATGTTAGCTGCCTCCAAAATTTTGAAGTATTGTGTTATCATAATTTAAGTAAAGATATTTTTAAGTTATCCTTGTGATTTCTTTGTTGACCCAATTGTTACTCAGAAGAATGTTGCCTGTCTTCAAAAATTTGGGATTTTCTTGATATCTTATTGTTAATTGATTTCTGATTTAATACATGTATTCTGTGTGATTATGATTCTTGGATATTTATTGAGACTTGTTTTATGGTCCAGCATTGGTGAACATGCTATGTACATTTGAAAAAATAGTTCTCTGCAGTTGTTGGGAATAATGATCTACGAATGATTGGGTTTGCCCTTACTCTGGGTCCTTCCTTTGCCTCAGTTGGAGACATTCTCCTGTTCCCACTTGGAACCTGACTACCAATGAGTCTAACATAGTTGCTTAGGAAAGACTGACGCTATGAATCAGAGTGTAGCAACTTGCTCTTTGATGCTATCAGCTACAGGCCCTTGGTCTTGCTCAGACCTGTGGAGCACTATCTGAGGTCAATCGGGTGCATCATATATCTTTGACTGCCATAGTGAAGGCTGGAGTGCACCTTACAGACCCCCCATGGCCTTCAGGACTGGAGCACTCACTCCTGTGCTGTTGGGAGTGCTGGGTGCTGATAGATCACAGCTAATGTCTCGCTAGGAACTGCCTTCACCAAAGAGCCAATAGAGTTTGGAGTCTCTGAGTGGAACCAATAACCACAAAAATCCTAAAGAAATCAAGAAATAAAACAAACAGTAAGACCAATGAGGACCATAGTATCACCTTTATTTTATTTTTAAATAGTTTTACTAAGATATAATTTACATGTCATAACATTCACCCATTTAAACGTTTATTTTGAGTAAAATTTTGGACTTGCACAACCATCATCATGATCCTATTTTGGAACATTTCTATCACTTCCAAAGGATCCTTGATGGCCATTGCCTACCATTTCTCACTCCCACTCCTCAGCTCTGGGCAGCCCCTAAGTGGAGTCATACAATGTGTGGTATTCTGTATCTGGCTTCTTTCACTTAGCATAATATACTTTCCAGGTACATCTGTAGGGCATATCAGTATTTCTCCTGTCAATGGAAGTGCTGAATACTATTCAATTATATGTACATGCCAAATTTGTTTATGCAGCCAGCAATCGATGGATGTTTGGAGTGTTTCCACTTTGGGAACTATACGGATAAAGCTGCTATGAATATTTATATATAGGAATTTGTGTGAATGTATGCTTTTGTTTTTTAGAGAGCAGGAGTCAAATTACTGGGTTATATGGTACATTTATCTTTAAATTTTTAGGAAACTGCCCAACTATTTTACTTTCCATGATGGCTGCATATCCCATCAGCAAAGCATCTTAGATTTTTTACATTATTGTTTCTTCACATCCTGCAATTGTTATCGTCCATCTCTTTAATTATAGCCTTTCTAGTGGGTAAGAAGTGGTATCTCATGCTGGTTTTGTTTTGGAATTTTCTGATGCCTAATGAGATAACATCTTTTAATGTGCTTTTTTGGCTATTCCTATGTCTTTTGGGTGAAATGTGTATTCAAATATTTTTCACATTTTTAAACTGAGTTATTTATCATTTTGTTGAGCTGTGAAAGCATTTTATATTCTGGCTACTAGTCCTTTATCAGACACATGATTTGAAAATATTTTTTCTCAGGCTGTGATTTACCTTTTCATTTTCTTAATTATACCTTTTGAAGTACAAACATTTTTAATTTCAGTGAAATCCTATCTTTCAATTTTTTTCCTTTTACCAGGAAAATTTAGGTTTTGGCCTAACTCAAGGTCCTGAAGACTTTTATCTATGTTTTCTTCTAAATGGTGTATTGTTTTAGTTCTTATATTTAGATCTACAATACATTTCCAGATAATGTTTGCCTATGTGTGCATTAATGACTAAATACATATTGTCAATTTATTCTGATAAATATAAATTCAGTGTGGGAGAAAGGATAGTAGATTTTTTTTTTTTTAGACAGAATCTCATTTATTCTCCTTTTATAGAGTGTCGTGGCACCATAGCTCATAGCAACCTCAAACTCTGGGGCTCAATTAATGTACACAGGTATGATTTAATAATAAATAAAAAAAATAAAACTCTGGGACTCAAGTGATCCACCTGCCTCAGCCTCCTGAGTAGCTAAAACTACAGGTGTCTGTCACAACACCCAGCTATTTTTAGAGCCAGGGTCTCTCTTGTTCAGGCTGGTCTTGATCTCCTGAGCACAAACAATCCACAGACCTTGGCCTCCCAGAGTGCTAGGATTACAGGCATGAGCCCCCAAGCCCAGGCAAAAGGATAGTCTTTTAAATAAATGATGCTGGAACAACTGGATTGTCCACATGCTCAGGGAAGGTCAGGGCATGCTATGGGAGGTGAGGCCCATATAGGGCACCGACAATTGGCATCACAGTTTACAAAGAATTTCTATGTACAGCACAGCATGGGTTAAATAACACATTGTATTAGGAAAACCCTCAAAGGCCACTGACCAGAAAAAGAAAATACTGTATGATTTGAACATACTCCTATTCTTCACCTAAGTGCATGTTGTAAGGAAATTGATGAGTCCACAATGTGGGTCTGTATTCCAATGCAAGAGCACTGGCTTCTTTTATATGTGTGTGTGTGTGTGTGTGTGTGTGTGTGTTTATCATGTTTAAGTCCAAGAAAGAGTTTTATCAATGAAGGAACACACGAGCTGTTGGTGTGAGACAGTCTGGATCTGGGGTACCTGCTATTTACAAGAGTTATATGCAAAACCTGCAATCCTTGGGACTTAGGGAAAGCTCTTCCCTCTCAGACCTGAATCCTTGGACAGACATGTCATTTAGAGATTAAACAGGGAAAGAGGAGTCAAGTAAGGATTCCGAGCAGGAGTGGTGGCAGGCAAGAGGAAAATGAGGACCCAGTGGCATTGTGAAAGTCAAGTGAAGAAAGAGCTTCAAGGAGAAGGTGGCTAACCATGTTGGTGCTGCTGAGGCCTCGAATGCCAGGGGGAAGAGAATCAATTCTTGGTTTTGGCAACTCCAAGTTCCTAGTAATGTAGTAAGAACATTTCTATGAAGAATTGTGTAAAAGCCCAAATGGAAAGTGCAATACACAAATCAATATGTTGAGAAACAGTTGAAAACAGTGAGGAGAGAGCCTATAAAAAAACTGTTCAAGAAGTTGTGCCATGAAGATCTCAGCAAAAAGGTATTATAGCCAGTAGGATCAAGAATTTGTTGTGCTGTTTTAAAAATGGTCTGTTCCCTTTATGAATCCCTAGCACCATGGACAGAACAGATGTTCAAACATTGTTGAATGTTTGAGTAAATAAAGCATATCTATGTCTCATGCCTCTTTATATCACCAAAAGAATTATCACAATATCTGACACATAATAGGAGCTCAATAAATAATAAACAGAAGGATGGGTGAACCATCAAGGACTCTAAAATATCTTAATTTTTTTGAAAACCTTATGGACTCACACATATGAGGAAATAGAAGAGAGCAGTGGCTGCAAAAATGAAGATACTTGTAGGTTCCCACACTAAAGGAAGGCTGGGAATGTTGTCCAGGCCGAAGCAGCTTGACAAGGAAAAGCAATTTTTTTTTATCACCTAAGGAATGAGTATCAGAGGTTTCTAGGTACTTGAAGTGTGCCTGAAGAGCCAGTTGTCATAAGTAAAGAGGAATGAATCATACCCTCCACCAGGTGGGGAGGGTTAGGGCTACAGGTTTTTGCTTCTATGATACCATTTAGCTCTTTTGTTTTGTTTTGTTTTGTTTTGTTTTGTTTTCCAGCAAGGCCTTGGGAGTAAGGAAAGGAGAAAGTTAATGCTAGAGATGTCTTACCTATCTCCCACCAATCACTTTGCCTGCCAATTATCTTGGGGGAGAGGTCACTCAGGTGTGGATGCCATTCAGGTGCGTGCTCCCGAGGGCGACAATGATGGTATGGTAGCCAGCCTCTAAGGTGGCTGCAGTGATATCTACCCATTGGTATTCAAAGTTGTGTAACTTCTTCCCTTTGAGGATGGGCTGAACCTTGGAACTCAATTATAACCTATATAACATGGAAACATGACGGAATATCACTTTCATGATTAGGTTAGAAAGGATTGTGATTTCCATCTTGCTAGCACACTTCTTGTCTCATGTTGGCTTTGATGATGCAAGCTGCTATGCTGGAGAAGACAATATAGCAAGGAACTTATTCCTCTAGCCAACAGTCATGGAAGAATTGGATCTTCTAACAATGACATTAGTGAGCTTGGAAGCAGATATCTCTCCAGTTGAGTTTTCAGATGAGATCTGAGTATCACCTTGGGTATCACCTTGACTTGCAGAGGACCCAGCTAAGCCATATCTGGGTTCCTGACACTCACAGACTGTGATATAATGAATGTGTGGTATTTTAAGCTGCTAAATTTGGGGCAATTTGTTACATGGCATTAGAAACCTAATATTGGGGTGGTGCCTGTAGCTCATTGGGTAGGGTGCTGGCCACATGCACCGAGGGTGGTGGGTTTGAACCCAGCTTGGGCTAGCTAGACAACAAGGACAACTGCAACAACAACAACAAAAATAGCCAGGTGTTGTGGCGGGCGCCTGTAGTCCCAGCTACTTGGGAGGCTGAGACAAGAGAATCACTTAAGCCCAAGAGTTTGAGGTTGCTGTGAAGTGTGATACCATGGCACTCTACTGAGGGTGACATAGTGAGACTCTGTCGAAAGAAAGAAAGAAAACTAATATTGATGGAATCTCAGGCAGTAGGGTATAGTGTTGATCTGATGACTGAGCATGAACAGAGCCTAGCATTATGAAAGGGTCACTATAAAGCTATATTGCCTCTCTTACAATAAAAGGAGTGAAATCCTATGAGGTACTAAGTCAGGAGAGATCTGGGGTTAAGTCTTTTTTTTTTTTTTCTGAGACAGGGTTAAAGTCTTACTCTGTCATCCTGCGTAGAGTGCTATGGTATCATCACCATGCATTGCAACCTCAAACTCTTGGGCTCAAGAAATCCTCTTGCCTCCGTTTTTCTATTTTTAGTAGAGATGGGGGTCTCACTTTGCTCTGGCCCGTCTGGAACTCTTGAGCTCAAGCAATCTGCCCTGCTCCGCCTCCCAGAGTGCTAGGACTACAGGCCTGAGCCATTGGTTAGGTCTGGGCTCAAATCTTGAGTCTATTACTAACTTGTGATATGGTCTTGGGCTCATCACTCAATCCCTTTAGGTTTTGAATCCTTCACTTAGAATGTGAAGGAATTTGTTTAGATCTCTGGCAACTCCAGAGAAGCCTGTAGGAAAATGAACTCAGAGTAGATTGCCAGAGTTCTTCATGTGGATTGTCTTCCGGAATAATGTTGATAGTTAAAAACTAATTTCAGATACCGATCTGCTTCATAACTTGTGATGTTAGTGAAAACCTGTGGCTTTACTTGGCAAACATACCACTCATACACTTTCCTCAGGGCAGGATTCATATCTTACTTAGATTTGTATTTCCCTTAATGCTTAGCACCTAGGGGCTTAATGGACATTTGCTGGATAAATTAATGATGAATAGATGAATGCCAATGGCCACATTCATGCCTTTACCAGGTCTTACTTCATTTTGTGCTGCTACTAGAGTACCACACAGACTGGATAATTCATAATGAACAGAAATGCATCAGCTCATGGTTCTGAAGGCTGGGAAGCTCAAGATCAAGAGGCTATGTCTGCTAAGGACCTCCTTGCTACGTCATCCCATGGTGGAAGGGCAAAGAGAGGGTGAGAGAGAGCAAGAGGGGCCTTTGAACTTGTTCTTCAAAGTTTTGAGTCAAAAGTAATTGAGGTAATAGCATTTTTCAGATTGACTCTTGTGAAAAATGTTCTTTGATGACTTAATGTGTTTAAATTTTCTAGTCTTTAATCATCTGAAAGTCCTCAAATTTTATCTAATCTCTGGGCTACATTTTATCAGAATAATGATTGCTTCAGCCCTCAGAATCATCTATCTCTTTCCTTCCTGTGAGTGGCATTTTTTTTTTTTTTGATTCCTGTTAACTCTATTGTGCCATCAAAAATATATCTGTTGGGCTGTGGTAAGAGAGGAGAGAGGAAATAAAATGGGCCCTGAATAGGACTCCATGATATCTTATTTAATTCGACTGCTTCTTTTCTTATATCTGTACTATGAATGGACTCTGGGATTCCAGCCTAGCCTCAAGTCAACCCTAATCAGAAGGAATTGAGGATTATAAAAATTATTTTTTTAAATGGCTAACAGGCTTTTGAGTAGAGGGATCTTTGGGTCCACACTATTGAATCCCCTCTATCCAGGAGCACGCTGGTCTCGGGAGATGAAGGGATCTGTCAACTGGGGATGACTCAGGGTTGTCATGATTCATAATGAGACACACAGGGAAAATACCATGCAATGGCAGAAGTAGAGATTGGAGTTCTGGCTCTACAAGCCATGGAATGCAGATGATTATTGACATCCCAGAAGCTACAAAGAGTTAGGGAAAGATTCTTCTCTATAGCTTTGAGAGAAAGCATGGCCCTGTTGACATTTTGATTTTGGACTGTTAGCCTCCAGAACTGTGAGAATAAATCTCTATTGTTTTAAGCCAAAAACAAAAAATTAAAACCAAAACTAACCAACCAAACAAAAAGCCTTTCATTGTGTTCTGGGTTTGTAGCAGGACCTATGCTAAGGCCTAGAGGCATTAAAATAAATGAGACACAGCCTTTGCCCTTGCAGAACTGACATTCTAGAAAGAAAAATAGGTATGAAGAGATAATGTCAATATGAGCCATTGTGGGTTGAGATGGGCAGATGGGGCCATCTACCCCTAGGTCTTGGTCAAGGTTGGGTTGTATTCTCAGGGATTTGGAGAAGTCAAATTTATCCTCTATGGCTGGGCACCTGTAGTTCAGCAGCTAGGGCGTCAGCCACATACACCAGAGCTGGCGGGTTTGAAACTCAGCCCAGGCCTGCCAAACAACAATGACAGCTACAACGAAAAAATATCCGGGCACTGTGGTGGATACTTGTAGTCCAAGCTACTCAGCAGGCTGAGACAAGAGAATCTCTTCAGCCCAAGAGTTTGAGGTTGCTGTCAGCTGTGATGCCATAGCACTCTACTGAGGGTGACATAGTGAGACTCTCGTCTCAAAAAAAAAAAAAAAATTATCCTCTAGTTCTCATCTTCATTCTCTCCTTTCTTTTCCTCCTACCACCTTTAAAAAGTTTTAAAATCGCATTCTACATAATGTGTATATTATTTTTTCTTTGAACAGCTTTATTACATATCATTTGCATACCATATGACTTACACACTTAAAGTATATGATTCAAGGGTTTTCTTTTTTTTAGAATATCCACAGAGTTGTGAAACTATCACAACAGTAAAATTTTAGAGTATTTTATCACTCTACCGTCATTACCCACTGCCCACATTTCCCCCTAGCTCTAGGCAACCACGCCTGACTCCCCTTCCTGTCTCTATGGATCTGCCCATCCTGTACATTTATATAAACGGATTCGTGCAATATTTGATATTTTTTGATTGTCCTCTTTCACTTAGCATAATGCTTACAAGGTTTATCCAGCATGTGGCATGTTTTAATGTTCTATTTTTTAAAATTGTAAATAGCTTAAAAACGAGAGAAAAGTACAAAGAAGACAAGTAAAAAGTCATACCTAGATACAACTGTTATTTAAATGTCGGTGTGTCCTTTCTCACCTTTCTGTCAGTATGAGTTAATAAGCTTGCATGGGTATGTAGGTATCTGCGTGCATTAGTTTGAGATAATAAGAGATAAAGTTCTATGTCCTGCTTTTGGCACTTAGCTATATTTAAGAATATTTCCTCATGTCATAAATACTCCTTTATGGAGTATTTGCCCATTTACAATGTGCTGTACACTACTCTACTACTTTCTTATTGTTGGGTGTGTAGCTGATTTGCCATTCTGGTTCTTGAAACTCTAATTTTGTTTTTAAAAAAGAGAATAGATCTTCATATTCCCCAGCAAGCTATCTTCTCTCCTTGGGAATTTTTCTTGTATTACAAAGAACATTAACTCTTCAGTGAACCCAGTTTGAAAATCTCAACCACCAATCCCACCAATAGTAACTTAGTAAATGTAGAATGTCAATGTCTTAACACAATAACTAAGAAAATGCCAGGAAGGCTATGTTAACCAGTGGGATGAAAATGTGTCAAACGGTCTATAAAACCAGTGTATGATGCCCTATGATTGCATTAATGTACACAACTATGATTTAATAAAAAAAAATAATAACAAAAGTTTATACTCCCACCAACGGAGAAAAAAAAAAGAAAAAAAAAGAAAATCTCAACTAGATTAGCAAATATCAGAATAATTGAAGTTTCTAGTTCTGCTATTTATAAATATATAAATTGATGCAAATTTCTGGTTAGTGTCTGACAAAGTATTTTAAACACTCACCTGGGTGAAGACGTTGCAGAGCAGAACAAGAAGGAACAAGAGCAGAAATCAACATCCTGCCCCCAGAGGTGTGGTATCCAGCAAGAAGCTAGTTGAAGGGGTTTGTTTCTCCCTCCCCCACATCTCCAGCAGTCAGTGGGCTCCCCAGCTGAGGAAGAGCCCTTCTATCCTCATGAGCCCCAAAGCTGCTGCTGCCAGTGAACAGGATGCTTCTTGAGGACAAAGCACCAGGTTGCCAGCCCCACTGGGGCATTTCCCATCAGAGAGACCTGAGCCCATATGGCAGGTACCACACTGCTTCTCCACCCACGAGGGTCTCTGTCCTCCCCCAAGAGCTTTAGCACCTCAGTTTTCCTCTTCCTCAATCCCACACAAACATTTCCCAACTCTGGCCCAGACTGTGGGAACCACAGGGGGTCAGTGGTTCGTAGGGAATCTGCATGACCCCAGAGCCTAGACATGCTGGATGGGCTGGCTTCTGGAGGGAGGGACAGAGATGGCCTGAGCTTTTCTCCATCCAGACACTCCTTTTGTACAGGTGGCTGCTAAGCCTCGAGCCGGGGGCTCATAGCAACTGCTCTTCCCCTTTGCTGGTGTGTCTGCCACGCCACAGCTTCCACAGAAAGTGGCTCAAACCTTTGTTCTTAAAGACACAATGGACTATGGAGCGCTCCAACTGGGAACTCGCCTACTTGCCCGGCTGCTCCATCAGAGAAGGCACACCTGAAGCAGAGGGACATCAAAGCTGTTTGAGCATTCCCTGGGCAACTGGGCACTAGCACACTTCTCCCTGGCATAGTCAGGGACAAATCTTCAGGGACCCAGGAGCAAGCCTGCAGGCCAGGTCCCACACCCCTAGAGCTGCATCATCTTGCCCAGGGGCAAGATGGGAGAATTGTGAACTAACCTTGGGAAGCGAAGGAGTCCTCCTGGGCAGAACCAAAAAAAATTGCAGTGTGGGTCCGTAGCAGGCCAGTTGATGGGGAGCTCAGCTAGTTTGAGCTTCTGTCTGAGCAGAGGCTGGAGATGACCGCAGAGCACGGCAGCAGGGAGAAGAGTGGAATCCTCTTTCGACAGCCAGATTGTGATCCCAGATGGCCCCTCCCCTCCAAGCAGACTTTTCCCTCTATAAGGGAAACCTTATCAGCTTCTGTAGTGCATGAGGACAGGTTCATCTGATACAGTCCTGCCCAGCCTCACTCCCTCACCCACATCTGCTGTGGTGGAGAACAAGGAGTCACCTGGAAGTTCCAGGGCCCCAGCCACCACCTGGGGCATTTGAGTGCTTCTCCTAAGGAATTAGAACTGTTCACAGGTCCCTTAAACAATATGGAAGCCTGTTCCTTCCAACAAACTCTCACCAGCTAACAGGGAGGCCAATTTGCACAGCATTTACTGACTCAGTCTTACAGATATGGTTGGTTCTTACCCACAAGCACCACTCACTGTCTCAGAGATTAAACTGGACATGTCATACTGTTAATCCACCCTTCAAGCATATTTTCTGGGATGAGTTCATGAACTTAATTGTCAGACCTCATACAACCACAGCTCTGATGGTTATTCCAGAAAAAAGTTCCAAAATTGCTCTGAAAGGTGAATTATGAGCTGGTGTTGTTGCATAGCTTCCCCAGGGGAGCACTTCAAAGGTAACCATAGTGATATTCAGCAATGAAGTATGTAGCACTCTTTCTAGGGTAAGTTCACGAACTTAGTTGTCTGACCTCATATTTCTGTAAACTTTCAGCTCAAGCACTCCATCCTTGCTGCCAAATTAAAAACCCTTTCTTGGCCTTGAACTATCAGCCACCAAAGCTGGAGCTAATTTGAGACCTGAATAAAAACTTCAGGTCTGACCCAGAGATCATGGTCAATTTCCTTTTTCCTTTCACCAACCTTTTAACAAGAACATCAAACTTAGGCTCCTGAATTTCTTTTTCAAAGACCATGATTCTGCAAAGTATCTACTACTCTCCTAAGTATTCTAAGTACACTAGCTTTCCTTTCCTTTCATCTGGTTGGTGTGTGCTGCAATAGATAGAGATTGTGGTTTTGGGGGGGAGAATGTTTTAATATACATAGCTTTTCTGTTCAGAGAGCAAAGTTCCATAATCATCTCACAGAGATACAAAGGGTAGGCAAAAAATACAACCCACTAGTTGTTTCATTCATTGCTGTTCTGCCCTTCTGAGATCTTTTATTTCAGGGGAGGATTTTAGGCAAGAGAACAACATAAAAAGTCAGTGAAGCAAAGAAGACTAAAGGTATTTGAAGATGGGTTTGAAAGGACTGAAGTATAGGGGTGAAGGGATTGCGGGTGCAGGGTGCGAGGCGTGGGATGGGATGGGTCCAGGCAGGACAATAGCGCACATCCGCTGTGAGTTTGTGTTCCTCCTGTTTGCAAGCCCAGCAGTCTGGTTGTGAGCTCTTTTTCCTTACAACCTAGAGAACTGGATCAGGTTCGGATTGATCTCAGCAATTGACCGGCATCCTAAAAGAACAATGCAGTTATAAGGCTACTTTAAACATCAGCAATCCACTGCATCCTGGGTATGGACTGATCCAATGGGAACAAATTTGACTTGACCTTTGTGTTCACTCTGATAAAATAGTTTCTGTAGAGAATGGATACAGTGATTCTGATTGCATTGGTAATTAATTAATGAGCTTGTGCCCTTGACATCTTGCAAAATGTCAAGGTAGAAATGTAAAAACCTTATTTTTGGCATTTTAAAAATTAATTCTTGTGTACAGTAGACATCCTTCCTCTTTTTTCAATTCTGATAAAGCTCAGGGACATAGGAAGTATCTATTAGGGAGGAATATGAATCAGGAATAGTGAAAGAGATGAGTGAATATTCCATGTAACAACTGCCATCTAAGGAAAGAGGGTAAAGACAGCACTTTAGTATAAGGTCTTAATTAACATCTAAAATGATGAAGGCTGTAGCTAAGATTGGACACAAGGATTGAAGGGATTGAAGATACAAAGTAAAAAGAGAAGGGCCGGGCACAGTGGCTCACGCCGGTAATCCCAGCACTCTGGGAGGCCTAGGTGGGTGAATTGTTTGACCTCAGAAGTTTGAGACCAGCCTGGGCAAGAGCGAGACCCTCTCTCTAAAGATAGCCAGGCATTGTGGTGGATTCTTGTAGTCCTAGCTACTCATGAGGCTGAGGCAAGAGAATCACTTGAGCCTAAGAATTTGAGGTTGCTGTGAGCTATGATGTCAGGACACTCAACCCCAGAGTGTCTGAGTGAGACTCGGTCTCAAAAAAAAAAAAAAAAAAAGAAAAGAAAAAGAAAAGAAGGAAGGAAAGAAAGAAAGAAGGAAAGAAAGTAAAAAGAGAAAGGAGAAAGAAGAGCTAGCTGGGGCGTCATGGGCCCGAGCAGGCACGGAGAAGGGCCTGGTGATGACAAAGCTGAAGGAATTTAATAATCGAATGTGTAATATAAAATGGAAGTTCCTTCCATATCTGTGTCGATGCACCATAACTTGGGTGGAATGTATTACCGAATAAACGTAACTAATGAGAGGGTCTTCTCCTAAAGTGGAAACATAGGAAAACATTGAGTTTCATGTCTGCATTGTTTGGAGTGGACAGAAACAGCAGGCATGGAGTAAGTCAATTTGGCAGAAGCAGGAATTTAGAGCTGGAGGTGGGTGATCCTTCCCAGAACGGACAATGACCTTGAGCAGAATGCTAGGTTTCTTTCCACTGAACCCAGAGATTGCTTAACCTTTGACTCAGATGTATTTCCCCCTTTCTCTCCTCTGGACAACTACCAAGTTGAGAAAGACTCAGCTGGGGCAAGGGCTGGTGGTCCTGTTCTTTAGGTCTCTTACTTAAAGGTCCAAATCAGGAAAAAAATTTAAATCCTTACCTGTAAGGGTCATGGAAGTGTGGAATTCATTTTTTAAAATGTTCAAAACTTCTCTAACACCATGTTCACCCTGCTTCCAAACAGAGAGAGACAAAATGAGTCATGGAGGAATATTCTGAGCAGCAGCTGAGTGTAAATTCTAGCTGTAGCCAGAGCTGTGGCGGGGAGGAGGGTAGGTGTCTATGAAGTTAGAATTCATGGGGAATAAAGGAAAGCACAGAGGAGAAGACAGAGTTAAGAGCTATCACATGTCTGCAGTCCCCTTCTGAGGAAGCCTGGAGGTGTGGGTGAGGTGTGACTATCCTCCTGTAGGGTGAGCCACAGAAAAGCATGGAAACAAACAAGAATCTGTATCTTCCAGTGGTTCCTGCTTTCCACTCTCACCTTGCAGGCAAGACCCCATAGGATTGGTCTCCCAAGAAAGACGCACTTCGCACCCAGGGCCAGAGCCTTCAGCACGTCATTGCCAGTTCGGACCCCACCGTCCAGGTACACTTCAAGTTTCCCATTTACAGCAGTCACCACTTCTGTCAAAGCATCTATCTAGAAAGGAGATGCACCTGGGCTGGGGGTTTTTCTGGTTTGACTCTGAACGTGGGATAGGAGTCCTGAACACAAACTAGGACTCCATCCCATGGACAGTCTCTTCCTTCCCAGGCTGGAGACAGCTGGCATCTGCGTCAGCAGCAGCTGTGGCCACATCATGGGGGTGGGAGGTAGGAGGTGGAGGTCCTGGGGTCTTCCCAGCCCTCCCTCCTGTGGCTTTCTGCTCTGACTCTAGTCCAGCTTCTCTCTAACTCAATTATGTACAGGTTGGAAGAACTGGTTCCTTTTTATATCCTAAAGGGGATATTTTTCATTTATAATGTGTTCTTTTAGCATTCTTTTACTCAGACAACATTTTGCCTTCTATTTTATTCTGTCATCTCTGCCTCCAGGGTGGCTCAGCTAGAAACAGCTCTCCACTGCGGAGGCTCTAAGGCCTGTGGCCTGAGTGTTTAGGGTGGCGGCCTGGCAGCCTGCCTTGAGAGACTGTGCTGCCTGTTACCTCTTAAGCACCACATGACCAGCGAGTCTCTGAGTTCCCCTGTGGGTTTATCTGCTCAAGGAGAGAGGACAGGAGCAACAGCACTGTAAAGTTTAAGCCCTCACAAGGCAAAATAACTTTGGCAGATCTCACCCTGGGTTCTCTCTTATCTTGTTTTTGTAATTCCAATAGACTTTGACCACCCAGGTGCTCCAGGCCAACCCATGCTCTGGGCGCCTCCAAGACTGTAAAGAGGAGTGACGTGGGGAATTCTGGAACTGCCCCTGCATTCTTCTCTGTGCTTCTCTGAGGGGTGGCGTAGGAGAGGTGTTGAAATTGGGCCATAGGGGACCTTTTGTTGTCATAGGAATCCATCAGTATTTTACCTGAATGAGATCCTTTGGCTGAGACTGAGCAGAATAAGAAACTAGGGAGGAAAGAACATTGTACTTTCATTTATAGATGGATATTATGACACCAGCTCTTGGAAAAAAAAAAGAATTAATTTACAGGTGA
This sequence comes from Nycticebus coucang, assembly GCF_027406575.1. Taxonomy (NCBI): domain Eukaryota; kingdom Metazoa; phylum Chordata; class Mammalia; order Primates; family Lorisidae; genus Nycticebus; species Nycticebus coucang. The sequence goes on along the minus strand of NC_069784.1, from coordinate 50,301,224 downwards.
AATTGACTATGTTTTGAATTTAGATGTAATAACTGGAGGAAATTCAGGTCCAAATGAGGGGTATCTTTGCAATCCTGGCATGGTCTTATTTGAAATGTTTTCATGGGCTGGCATCCTTCCTTCCTTTCTTTGGGATCCCATGCCATTCTCTGGCTCACCCTCCCCCCCTTCTTCCCTTGTCTCACTCTCTGCTCTCTCTTCTCTTTCTCTTTCCCCACTCTCTTCCCTCTCTCTCCTATAGAATAAACTTACACTCTTATATCCTAAAAAAAGAAGAAAGAACTATCCTCATGGTGTTGTTAAAAAGTATATGTGTCCATACCCTTTTAGTGAGCCATACTGGACAACAGAGATGACAATCATTTGAGAAGCAGAGCATGGAGTGAATTTTAGCTTGAGGTGCAGTACGGCCTCACAGTTTATGGTTAATAGGTTGGAATAGAACATTACTAGAGTCTTCTGGGGACAACAGCTGATGTGCTCTCTCCCCTAGTCCCAGGAGGAAGCACAAAGGCAATGTGGGAATGAAACCTCATAGAGTTGGGGGCTTCTTTCAGAAAGTCTCACCCCTCACAAGGCTGACACCAGCCTGAGGGAAGTGAGGCACTTACCTGAGCCACAAAATTTAGAGGGTGCCCCAAAATCTCATAGAAATGATATTCAAATGTAATGTTTGTAAAGAATCAGATGGCAAATTCTGACCTGTGAGCTGGGACTTGTTTTTGTAAATAAAGTTTTATTGGACCCAGGGCCAGAACTAAGCTGAGGTGAGGCAGGATTATACAAATGTAGGGGTGGGTCCTATCTTTGTTTAAAGTGTTGACATTTTGTTACCATGAATTTTTGTTTTAATTTTCATTTTTAAAATAATGCATGAAAATATTATAATATTTACCTTACTAAGTTTTTCTTGGTACCTTCTTAACTTTTGAGCCCCAAGGCAAGAGAGAACTTTACTAACTCTGGCACTAATCTTGGATGATTCCAGGGTGCTCCTGGGTTTGGAAGGTTTGACAAATGGCTTGGGAAAACAATAAGCATAATGAGATAGGAGAAATTCCCCTCTCTCAGGCTCCTGGGCCAGTACTCTCTCTCTCTGTGGAGGAAGCACAATGGGGGAATTAGTTTTTCTCTTTCTTCACTTACTACTCAGCCCTCTCAAGGGAGCAGGGCAAGCTAAATTGATTACTGAAAGCCTGACACCTACTGCATAATGTTTTTGTTAATTTTCTTTTCTGTTTTTTTTTTTTTCTTGGTCTTTTTAAAATTTCAGATTAATATGGTGGTCCATACCATTAGGTTACATCGTTTGCCTTTGTTAAATAAAGTTCAAGTTGCACTTGAGCCCTTCACGCAGGAGGTGTGCTGTGTACCTCTGTGTTGTGCCCAGTAGATAGGAGAGAAAGCACACCCCTTCTCACCCTCCTCCCTCCTTGAATTTACATGTGGGTTAGTTTTCTTTTCTGAGACTGATGGCTGATTGCTAGAGGTGGGCTCAGTGCTGCTTTCTGCTCTTACCTGGTCCCAGTGGTTGGGATGCCTCCAGGTCTGCTCTGCACTCTTTACATTCTCCCCTCTGCCAATTACCAGGGTGTGTGAAAGGTGCTGGGTGCGTGAAAGTGACTGTAGGAGTTGGGATGGGAAGTAGGAAGCTTTAATCAGAGAGCCGCAGTGAAGGGTGCTCCTTGCTCTCCATTCACGCCCCTCTGAAGACCTCCTACTTACCGAAGAGGGAACCTCATCAAGCTGCCTCCCACCATGGTTGGAAACAATGATGCCTTGGACATTGTGCTTGACAGCCAACTCTGCGTCCTCCTTTGTCAGGATCCCTTTAAGGATGATGGGCAAGCGGGTTAGGCTCTGAAACCAGGAGAGACCATTCCAGCTGAAATGTGGGCTAGGGGCCGAGGTCTGGAGAGAAGGTATTGAATTTCTCTATAGGAAATAAAAAGGGAACGTTAGTCCCAGACTTCTACAAGGCTGCTTGACCCATTCTGAAGAGGACACCCGTTTGAAGAGCTGCCATTTAGAACCCTGAGAGAGGAGCGAAAGAACCCAGCAATGCTTCTGACTTTTTTTCTTAACAAAATTTGTAGAAAAGGATTTCTACTTCAATTGCTTATTCATTAGTCATTAATCATGTGGCTACTCAACAATTATGCCAAGATCTGGGGACACAAAGACAAACAAGATACAGTCATTTTTTTTTTTTTTCTTTTTGAGACAGAGTCTCACTCTGTTTCCCATGTTAGAGTGCTGTGGCATCAGCCTTGCTCACAGCAACCTCAAACACCTGGGTTCCAGTGATCCTTCTGTCTCAGCCTCCCCAGTAGCCCAGACTACAGGTACCTGCTACAATGCCTGGCTAGTTTTTCTAGTTTCAGTAGAGACGGGGCTTGGTTTACTCTGATCTCAAACTCCTGCCACCTCAGGTTCTCAGAGCTCTGGAGTTACAGCCGTAAGCCATCGTGCCCAAGGCCACACAGTCATTTCTCTAAAAGGATTCAGAGTGCAGCACACCCACAGGTGAGCAAACGCATTTGAAGGTCACTGTGATGAGTAAGGGTCCAGATAGGAGCAGGATTTTGAGAACTAAGTAATACTTTAGTAATATTACCCAATGTTTACCCTTGGCTCATTATGCACACCAAACATTTATTCTCTAGACTTTGGATAATGATTTTGGAGCAGCCCAAGGCCAGTTTGTGGTTAATGAGTAGCATTGTTGAATCACTTGATGGGGTGTCACAGCTGCCTCTTGGCTGAAAAGGCTGACATTACTATCTCTACTATAGGCAAGGGCTTAAGTTTACCGTGTCTTTCTCTCTCAGGCACTCCAAGCCATGCAATTATAGGACTTTAGTGGGGAAATGCCCTTGTCATCACCTAGTTCAGGGATTCCAAACAGATGTGTACAGTACCCTGCTGTTCCAGGTCTGAGTTCTAGATGTGAAGAGATACTGATCCCTCCAACTTAGCAGGGTGGCACCTGGGCTGGCTGGACAGGTGACCAGTTGCTGTGGCTGGGCGTAGCCCCTTCATTGCCAGCTTATCTACCTGCACCATACAAAATGAGCATTTTCCAAGTGTGCCACGAAGTAGAAAATGCTGGATGAACTGTTTTAGTTCACGCACCTATTCATGTAAAAATCCTTTCTATGGCTTTCCCATTTCTCAGTGTCCAGCTCTGGCAGAACACTTCAGGGGAGAAGCTGGGCAGCCTCAGGGGTGAGGACAATTGGTCTTATGTTCTGTTTATCGGGAAGCTCAGGGGAGCAGAAAGCAGATCTGCATTTTGAATAGCTGTGTCCCCAGTGTCTGGCATAAAGCAGCCACTCAGTATAAATATGTGAAAGAAGGAAGGGAGGAAAAGAGAAGGGGGTGGGAGGAACTTTGCCTCTGATACGGCCTTCCCACAGACTCTGCCATCTTTGCTACCTCTCTAGGTGATCGAAGATCTGTTAGCATCAAGTTCTTCTTCAAGTCTAATCGGTTTCGAAAGTCATGTCGCCTGTTTCCAACTACAGGTGTGTCCACAGTGACTACCAAAGCTTTGAAACCTAAGGACTCCACCCTCTGGACCAGCTGTTTGTTCAGCTGCTGGTCTGGTTGCACATAGAGCTGGAACCACCGGAGGCCTCCTGGGGCAGCAGCAACAATATCTTCAAAGCTACAGCTGGCAAATGTGCTGGTGATATAGCAGACACCAGCTGCTTGGGCGGCTGCAAAACAAAAACACCCCTCAGGTTGGAGGGCAGAGGCATCTGGACCGGGGTGGGAAGCCCTGTGGAAGTGTGGTTTCTGGCCAGCTTGCCCTTCACTGCAGATAAAGCTTAATTTATATTCTACTTTCCTGTAGGGCGGGGATGGGAGGTGTTTGGCCAGACTGAGAAGTCTAAAGCAGTTTGGGTCCTCCTCTGTATACAGATCATCTACTCCTAATAAAATACTTCTGGCTAGAGAGGTCGTGTAGTCTCTAGAGCCACACTGGCTGTGTCGCAGCCTTCAGATAGGCAAGTAGACTTCTTATGAATACCTCCTGAAGCAGAAGAGAGTTAGAGAGGGCAGAGGATGAGGGAGTATACTCCCTGTGGAGAAGCCTGGACTCGGTAGTGGGGAAAGTGTGGCATCTGTGATTAGAAGAATGCTAACTAGCTCTGCCACTTCCTTGCTATGTGTCCTTGAGACTCTCATTTCCTTTATCTGTAAAATGGGGTGCCATGAAGTAGATTTGAGTTCCAGATGTGAGAACCTCACTTCAGGGTTGTGGGGAGATTGAATGAGCTACTAGATGCCAAAGCATTCTTTAAACTGCCAAGTGCTGCACGGTAAGGATGCTGGGGATAATGAGGGTGGTGGAGACAGTCTGCGGCTGCTGCTGCCGCCCACTTGTGTGGTCCTTGTTTCCTACTTTAATCATTCCATCGGGATTCTCCACAGTCATTGTCACTGCCATGGTACAACCCATGGGCAGGGGATTTGGTCTAATGGAAAATTAATATTTTCAGGGGCAGCGCCTGGCCCCATATACCGAGGGTGATAGGTTTTAGCTTGGCTCCAGCCAGCTAAAACAGCAAAAAAAAAAAAAGAAAGAAAATTAATATTTTCAATTCATCACGTTGACAGGGATACCCTATTACCATCCCTCCCCCAAAACAAGGTATTCATCTGTGAAATTTAGTAAATATTCACACGGGCTCTTCAGAGTTCAACCTAGACAGACCCAGCTCCTAAGCCAAACAGATGGATGTCACATTCAGCTCTAGAATCCTTGAATTCATTGCTTCTTTCATTGTGGACTCAAAGGAAAGGACCCCAGGGGAGAGCTGGGGAACTCACAGAAACAGATTTGAGCCAGAGTGAAGACTACAGAGGAGTCTGGAGTACTTTCAGCCCCATCCCTTCTCTTCTATAATTATAACTATTATTAGTGGTGGTCGTGGAGCATGTGGGGAGAGGATGAGGTTTACTAAGGAGACAAGATCTAACCAGACACCTGTCAAACAAGATGACAAGACAGCCAAGAAAGTAAAGGGAATGTGTGGGCAAGAGCAATTGTAAAGGTCTTGTGTTAAGACTTGATGGTGTGAATTTCGCCTCATTCTAAATACAGAGACTCACCATTCAGCCCCAGGCCTGGCCCACAGGGGGCCAGGAGAGTCACCGTGGGGCCACATTAAGCATCCCTTTCCCCACAGACTGTATGAGTCTGAGGGGCCGGCAGCCCTCATCTGAGGGGTGACTTGCTGGGATTCTAACACCTTCCTATTCATCTGTGGCCCCTCTGCCACTCTCACGAGTCTTCAGTATGAAAGTGGATTTCTGTCTCAGTCTTGGGTGAAATGTTATACAGACATAGCTTTAAGCACTCCCTTTCTCACTTTCTTAATGTCTACCAGATTGCTGTCTCTAAGGTCCTTCTAGAAAGAAACCCTGGGGCTCCCAGGCCCTGCTCTGCAGAAGGCCCCCCCCTCCACACTTCCGGGAGAGAGGTCTTGCTCATACCTCTTGCTGTGCTCATTTCCCCATCAGGGCAGGCAATGGTGTGGAATCCAGTGGGTGAGATGCCGATGGGGGCACTGACCTTCTCCCCTAGGATTGTGGTCCTGGTGTCCACCTCTGACACGTCTCTCAGGTATCGGGGACGGAGGCGGATTCTGTGCTAGGCAACAAACAGATTAGGCATTGGTGGCACACCTCTCCAGCTGGGAGGTGCTGCTCAGGGGTTAGAGCCCCTGATTCCTGGTGCAGGTCTAAGCTACACTGGGTCCCATGAAACCCTGGTGGGCTCAGTTGGCTGAGAGTTGAATGAGCAGTGTGGACCCAGCTGGAGGCTCGGCCCCTGGAAGCCACTCCTAGCACGCTCTTCCACATTCACCAGCCTTCTCGGAACCTCCCCACTGTCCCAGCCTGGCTGTATCAGGGGTCTGTGTCTTTGCCTCTTTGACTAGACTCAAAGACGGTGGAGTATGCTCAGCACTTGGACAATTTGATTGATTCATCATAGCAAGGACTGGAAGGGAAAAGAATAGGTAGGAAGGAGTTTCCTCACCAGTTAAAAACAAGTCTCCGGAAAGTAAACTGAAAGAGGACAAATCCCAGGGAGTGATCATGACCTTTTGTCTAGCAGCTAATTCATTGTAAGATTTGACTTAAAAAATACCACTTTAGGCTGGGCGTAGTGTCTTGCTCCTGTGATCCCAGCACTCTAGGAGGCTGAGGCAGTGAATTACTTGAGCTCAGGAGTTCAAGACCAGCCTAAGCAAGAGTGAGACCCCCTCTCTACTAAACATAAAAAAAAACTAGCTGGGCATCGTGATAGATGCCTGTAGTCCCAGTTATGCGGGAGGCTGAGGCAAGAGTACTGCTTGAGCCCAACAGTTTGAGGATGCTGTGAGCCATGACACACTCCCCTCTACTCAGGGCTACAGAGTAAGACTCTGTCTCAAAAGAAAAAAAAAAAAAAGTACTGCTTTAAAAGAAAGTAAGGGACCTCACAAATAATAAATATGTAAAGCACATTTTTTAAAAGACAAACGGATACCTTAGTGTCAGGGTCAAAATATTTCTGTTTTCCACAAAATAAATATTATTATTTATTTTTTTTTTTTGTAGAGACAGAGTCTCACTGTACTGCCCTTGGTAGAGTGCCGTGGCGTCACACAGCTCACAGCAACCTCTAACTCTTGGGCTTACGCGATTCTCTTGCCTCAGCCTCCCGAGCAGCTGGGACTACAGGTGCCCGCCACAACGCCCGGCTATTTTTTTTGTTGTTGTTGCAGTTTGGCCGGGGCTGGGTTTGAACCTGCCACCCTCGGCATATGGGGCCTTCGCCCTACTTACTGAGCCACAGGCGCCGCCTCACAAAATAAATATTATTTCTGTACATAAACTTAGAAACATTTTCTGAAAATATTAATTGTGCAAACTGGACTAAGGTAGCCTCAGTTATTTCATCTGTGAAGTAGGAATAATAATCCAAATTTCTTAACATCTTTGTGAAAACAAAATGAGATGAGTCAGTGCTTGCTTTCTGTACCATTTTTCAGTTTTCCCGTCTTCTCTATTATAGGAGTCAGCAAATTTTTTGCCTAACAGTGCAGATGATAAATATTCTGGTCTTTGTCACAATTGCTCAACTCTTTTTTTTTTTTTAACAATTGCTCAATTCTACTTTTGCAGCACAAAAGTAGCCATAGATAATTGTAAATGACTGTGAGCATGGCAATGTGCCAATAAAACTTTATTTATGGAAATTAAAATTTGAATTTCAGGCTGGGCACGGTGGCTCATGCCTATAATCTCAGCACTTTGAGAGGCAAAGGCAGGAGACTAAGAGTTCAAGATCAGCTTGGGCAACATAGGGAGACCCCATTTCTATAAAAACAGGAATAACAAAAAATAAGCTGGGCATGGTGGTGTGTGTCTATGGTCCTAGCTACTTGGGATACTGAAGTGGGAGGATCTCTTGAGCCTAGGAGTTCAAGGCTGTAGTGAGCTCTGACTGGGCCACAGTACTCTAGCCTGGATAACAGGGCAAGACCCTATCTAAAAAAAAAAAAAGGTGTGTGTATATACATATATATACACATATATATTGAATTTCATAAAGTTTTTACATGCCAGAAATTCTTCTTCTTTTGCCTCCCCTCTCCCTTCCCATCAACCACTTAAAAATGAAAACTATCCTCATCTTGTGGGCTGTATGAAAATAAGTACTGGGGGCAGTGCCAGTAGCTCAGTGGGAAGGGCACCGGCCACATACAACGAGACTGGTGGGTTTGAACCTGGCCCAGGCCAGCTAAACAACAATGACAACTGCAACAACAACAACAGCAACAAAATAGCTGGGCGTTGTGGTGGGCGCCTGTAGTCTCAGTTATCACTTATACCTAAGAGTTTAAGGTTGCTGTGAGTTGTGACGCCACAGCATTCTACCTAGGGCGATCACTTAAGACTCTGTCTCAAAAAAAAAAAAAGTGCTGGGTAACACTTGGCCTGTGGGCTGGCTGCTGGTTGACTGACACTCTATGCCCTACATTCCCAGTCCAACTCTTCTCCTGAATCAATCTGTCATCATCCCTAACACTCCTTGGATCATCATATTTCCTCCAAACTTGAGTCCTGTCTTCATGGTTACGTTTTCTCCTCCAAGCCAGGGTTAAGGAACTCAGGAGATCCAGGCCTGCCCAGTAGGCTTTCCCACTCTGCCCAGGGCATCCTGGGACTCACATCTTATCCTCTCAGGCTGCAAGAGGGAGGACGATTCACATGTGCTAGTTCTATGAGAAATTCCCTCTTTATCCATCTTCCCGTTTGCCCACAAACCAATCAAAATAACAAAAAGCCGCATTATTATATTTGGAGTATTTTGTGGCCCAAGTATGTTTCAGCCAGTGCACCTTAGGTTAACAACATAAGGCTATGGAAGACCAAACTTTTTAAACGCTGCAATGTTGTCATCTCGGGTGATGCCTTCGTCAGCTCCTCCATCAATAAAATCCCAAGTTGTCTTAGAGAGCTGCTCTCGTGCCCGCACCTCAAAGTCCGCCAAGCACACCGAGGGCATTTCTGGAATTTCAAAGGAAAAGGCAAAACAAAACAAAATCTAATGAGAACACTTCAGTTAGAGAGGAAAAGGTGAAGGGGAAGCTATGGTATAAAGTTGTTTAGATTCAACATTGATCTTCTATGCTCTTTGCTTTTTTTATAATTTTCAGATTTATTTAAGGGCACATATAATTAGGTTACATTGTTTGCATTTATAAGGTAAAGTCTGATTTGTGGCTGGGTACTTCACCAAGGAGGTGTGCCATAAATACACCCTTACATCATACCAGTTAGGTGAGAACTTACTGAATCCTCTCCATCCCCCCTTCTTGAATTCAACTGTGTTTTTTTCTTGTATGGGCCTGTAGTTGTCCATCTACTAGTTTCAAATTGGTATTGAGTACATGGGATGCTTGCTTTTGCATTCTTGATATACTTTGCTAAGAAGAGCGTTCTTCAACACCATCCGGGTAAGTATAAAAGATGTAAAGTCTCCATCTTTTTATGGCTGAATAGTACTCCATGGTATGTATATATATATACCACAATTTATTCATCCATTCATGGGTTGATGGGTGCTTGGGTTGTTTCCACATCTTTGTGATTGTGAATTGAGCTGCTACAAACATTTGAGTCCAAATGTCCTTATGATAAAATGATTTTTTTTTCTTCTGGCTAGATACCTAGTAATGGGATTGCAGGATCAAATAGAAAGTCTACTTTTACAAACAGACAACCTTCAGAATGGGAGAAGATATTTGCATGTTACAAATCTGACAAGTGGCTAATTATCAGAATCTACAAAGAACTCAAGAAAATCAGCAAGAGCAAACAACCCCCTTAATCATTGGGCAGGAGAAATGAACAGAAACTTCTCCCAAGAAGACAGACAAATGGCCAATAAACACATGAAAAAATGTTCATCATCCCTTATCATCAGAGAAATGCAAATCAAAACCACCTTGAGGTATCACCTAATCCCAGTGAGACTAACCTACCTCACAAAGTCCCAAAGCTGCTGATGCTGCCAGTGACGCAGAGAGAAAGGAAAACTTATATGCTGTTGATGGGATTGCAAACTAATACAGGCCTTTTGGAAAGAAGTATGGAGAATCCTGAAGGAGCTGAATGTTTTCTTTACCTTTTTTAAAATGCCTTATTTAATCATAACTATGTACATTAATGCATTTATGGGGTACAATGTGCTGATTTGCTATATGATGTGGAATGCTTACATCTAGCTGATTGACATAACCATCTCCTCGCTTACTTATTTGTTGTGGTAAGATGTTTGTACTCTATTCTTAATAGTTTTGAAATTTACCTTAATGGGGCTTCCATCAAAGCTGTTGATCCACGAATGCCAGAAGCCAGAAACTCTTGCTCCACTCCAGCGATACCCCTCCCCCAATCCGAAGTCCTAATGGTTTGTTCTTCCTAATATTCCTCATATATGTCTCCTCCACTCAACAAGCACTGCCTCAGTTCTAGTTGAAGTCCCCTGACCTCTTAAAAAATTATTACAATTTTTGTTTTTCTCTTTTGCCTCCAGACTTATTCTCCACCTTGTCCCCTTCCACCTGCCTGGGATCTTCCTAAAATCCAAGTCTGCCCCTTGTCTACAATGTGCAGCACATAGAGCTCCTGTATGTGAAGGTTCCAGAAGGAAAGGTGGAGAAACCTGAAGTTCAAAGCTCTGACTAGCTCTGGGCAGTTGGCTCTAGTGTGGAAACAGCATGGCCTTGAAGTCATTGACAGAGGGAAGGGGATAGGCCCCCGTAACCAGGGTTCATCCAGGAAAGATGTGGCCCCCTCTCATGGACAAGGGGGTCTAAGAGGCCAGATGAAATGTGGGTGCTGGGAATTGTGGCTGAGATGGGGATGGGCAGAACAGGTCAAATTGCATCTGGAGCCAAGCCGGAATCTGGCCAGATCAAGCAGAGAAGTAGCCCATAACAGTTACCTAAGGGACTGAGCAGGAAGAAATTATATGCCAGATGGAAAGCAGAGCTCTCAGGATGTATAGTAGGTTCTGGATGGAGGCTAGGGTGGAAGAATTTGGAGCCCAGCCATAGAGCTTTTTGCAGAAAATGTACCTTGTCAGCAGGTGGGCGGGGAGCTATTGAGGTGCTGAGTTGAGTGTGACAAATTAGCCAGACACTATCTCTAATTTATTCATTTGTACCCTACCCTTCAAAGGGTCAATAAACCTTAGTCCAGTTGCATCTGTAGCCAAGCTGGAATCTGGCCACATCAAGCAGAGAAATAGCCCATAACAGTCACCTAAGGGACTGACTGTATTTCAATCTTTTTTATCTCACGGCACTCTTGAACCTATAGTTAATGTCTGTGGCACACTTAAATTATGTTGACCAAGAAAAAAAAAAAGAATATACTTACTGTGCCTTGAATTTCTTTATAAAATAATTTAATTAATGATCTTCAAAAATGTTCGCAGCACAACTAAAATCTTCTCGTGGCCCACCAGTGTGCCACAGGGCACAGATGGAGTATCACTGCCTTAGGTGAATGAATTAGTCATCACATTTATCTCACTATATTGCAATTACTTGTTATCTCTGTGTGCCTAAAAGAATTAACACTGCAGACCTAAGAATGCTGTTCTTCAAAAGGCCTGCTTGCAAGATTGGACCTTGGCTGGCATCTGGGAACTTGGATTTCAGCAGGGTTCCCACCACCCCCTGATAACAAGGATTTACTCTGTGTAATGTTTGTACAAACAGTGTGGTACATAAAACCCTGAGCATTGACTTGACAAGTTTCCCTGGTAAACGACATTTGACGTGTGTTGTCACGTTGTTCCTGTGTGACTCCACTGGGAGAGGACTCTTGGAGTTTATAGCCGGTTGCCTCCAGACTGTGTCCCTGAGCCTTTCCCTTTGCTAATTTTGCTGTGTATCATTTAACTGTAATAAATCATAGCCTCAGCTTTATTTTGAGTCCTATGACTTCTAGGAAACACAGAACTCCAAGACCCCCAACACACTTTGTACTCCGAGGGATCTTGAATTAGACAGCACCTCTGTCATCTCTCTGCCTGGTTATATGAGAATTCTCCACCAGGTTTCAGCTCCTGATAGCTCAACAAATGTGCATATCTTAAACCTCACATCGTCCCAGAAATGCCATTCTGCACATTCTAGCACAGACACTACACAAAACTTGTGTCTAATCCAAAAGAAATGGCTCTGACTCACTCAGAATTATATGCGTGCAATTGTGTGAATTATATAATCTGAAAGCTGCTTAGAAATAAAGAATGAACTCTAGTGCCTTTATATACCACACACTATTTTATCTCACTTCTGTATCTCTCCTAATTTTTTCTTAACCCCTTTTCTAGCTACAATTTCCTCTCAATTTTCCTGTGAAGTAGGCAGAGAAAGTATTAGTCTCCCTAATTGGCATTTGAAGAGAAAGAGACCTAGAAATGAAGTAGCTTGTGAAAGATCAGCCAGTGAGTTATTGTGAGAGATGGTTCTGGAATTAGGTGTTCTCATAGCTTATAAAGGTAGATGTTTTCCATTTTTAATTTCATATGAAGAGCAAAATAGTTAGTTCACATAAATTAGTATGAAATTTAAGAGAATTTTATAGGTTTAAAAATATATGCATTTTTTGAATAACATATGTAAAACTTAGTACAACAGTCAATTTTGTTTTAATTGTTGGGGAATCATTGAGGGTACAGTGAGCCAGGTTATACTGCTTGTGTTTGCTGGGTGAAGTCCCTCTATTAACAGTGTCCCACCCCCAAGAGGTGTGTCACACACTGTAGCCCCACACTCCCCTCCCTCCTTCCCTCCCAATACTCCTCCCCTCACCATGGACTAGCATCAATTGTCCTCATATCAGAATTGAGTACATTGGATTCTTGCTTCTCTATTCTTGTGATGCTTTACTAAGAAGAATGTATTTTAACTCCATCCAAATTAATACAAAAGATGTAAAGTCACCATTCTTTTTAGAATAAGTCCATTATTTTTATTAAAGGTCCAAGGTAAGGCCTATAGTTGAAGAGAAAGTTCATTGTTTGAAGCTTTTCCTAAATTTGGGAAGGAAGAACTTAGCACAGTATGTTTTTGTATATTTCAGTTTGATCCCTATCAGACTTGAAGCCCCAGAAATTAAAGAGAGAAGGCAAGCTAATGGTTTTCTTGTATTCCCATTGATTTCAATGATTAATTTCTTCTTTCTTTTTCTATTTCAACTGCCCAAGGGAAAGAAATAGAGGAGAAAGAGTAAGACTTGTGCATGCTGACCAAACGTATTATTCTAGGAACAATTTTAGCTCATTTAATCTCTTGAGGCTTTTTGTCTAATAGTAAAAATTGATGAGGTATGATTAGCATTCTAGTGATGCAGAAGCAAAAATCTAAGAGCAAGGATGTTCAGATGTGAAGTCAGAAGTTCAAAGTCTTTTCCCCACCCAAGAGAAGGAGGAAGGATGCAGATTGGAGTTGATTGGCATTTCAAGGAAGACCTTGCTTTCTTTAGTATTGCAGTGTGATCTAACGCAGGCTAGATAAAAAGTGGTATTTCTTTGAAGATTTCATATAATTAGTATGATTCATGTTGGTGTCATTTTAGGAACTTTGGGTTATCAGATATTATATCTGTATGGACCCTCCCCCACCCCCCTGCCCAGGCATTCTGTGGGAAATCTCAGGATAAAAATCACAGATTTTTATCTATGAGGATATCCGTGGGTGGGGGTGGGGGGGAAAGACTGCCTATTATGACTGACTCTAAGGTATACTTGTTTGGTGCTACCAAATGGCGTCCTTCAAGACCCTCTGGCCTGGTTTCTGAAAAATTTATACCAAGTTTCCCAGCGAAATGGCAGAGATAATATCAAGGCCACATTTTGGGGGCCTAGTTGGAGAGATTAATTTGTTCAAAGTTGGCCAAAATGCTTTGATCACCATATGCTTGGTGACTCTTCCCCAGCCTCAAGGATAGTGGCCCTGAAGGGTACAGCCGTGGAAGGGTACAGTTGTCACTACAACAATGGCAACATTATCAGGGGAGAGACTGCAGTCACAGAAGGTCCTGGTAATAGAACACCCTATGTGAGAGGGTGGAGGGCCTAGAACTGTGGGGGCCCCGTGAGCCAGCGCAAATAGCAGTGTTGAGTCCAGGGGAGACGTGGAAAATGCCCTGTGACTGAGGCAGAGGAGACCCCAACAAGGGAAGAGAGGGAAGGACTTGGATTCCCAGCACTAACAGTTCAGGCCTCTGAGTACAATGGGGACCAGAGTGTTTCTAACACTGGAGTGGCCTTAGGACTGAGGATTTTGTTTCTGCGGGAGTGAAGTGCAAAGGCACCAACCCAGCCAAATGTTGCAGGAGTTGAGTGCAGGTTTCTGTCAGCCCAGAGTCAGTTCTGTTCTCTTTCCTGAGCCCTCAAATATCATGAATCAAGGACTCAGGACCTCTCCCATGCTGTGAGGGACACGTTTTACATGATGATAACCTCTCTCCTCAGCCTGCTACTCGCCCACTTTCATTAGCATTTTTCCTTCCCAGTGTGAAAGCTCTTCTCTTGCCTGGTAAACATGTTCTGCTCTCAGGAGTCTGAGGTTTGCGTTTTTCAGAACTGCTGCTTTGATTATAATGGGGGTGGGGGGACTCACATCTTCACTGTAATCTAGGAGCTTTGCGTTTCACAGTATGAAGTCATTTTTGAGGTGGGGGAGGACATTTATATTAGGGACATCTTCATCCTGGAGCTATTGTGGCCTAATTAGAGCATTAGCTACCCACTATCTTGTGTCTCCTGCCATCACAACCATCAGTCCTGCCTGTTGATGGCTGGACAACAGAAAAATGGCATTTCATAGAGCTGAGGGGGACCTTACAGAGATGGAGAGACGTGCACAGCTTTGGTGGCAGAATGATAAGAGGAAGCCAGGACCCTGATCTTTTGCCTCCATAGTTGGTGTTCTTTCTGAAATAGGCTGTGACTCCTGCAGTGATTTCTGAAATGTCTGACAATAGAAGCTACTTAGATTATCCCTACCTGAGACTTAGCATCTCAGCATCGACCTAAGATTTCTAGAGACCCAGCTAGTTTCATCCTTCCAATTCCAATGCTTGTTCTGTCCTGGTTGCTCCTAATCAGGAAAGGGGGCTGCACTCGAAGTTGGGGTACATAATGAACTCATACCTCATCTGGGGGTAGCCTGCTTCAGTGGGGAGGGTTAGTGACACTTAGTGGGACGTGTAGTTGGTGGGGCCCAGAGATGAGCCTACAGAGGAGCGAAGACTTACAGGTCAGCTTTATTAAAATGGACAGCCACCCCCAGGCAGTGCTTAGATGGCTTCTGTACCCAGGGGCAGTTAGAGACCTCTTTCATATGGGATTATAGGGGTGAGCAAATTCTATAGTTTTCCAGGAAAGTATAACCTTAGGCTTGAGCTTCTGGGGGTAGAGCTAGCCAGATCCTTTGTCTCCTTTATCTTGGGGTTGGGGAGTGTATAGGGCTGTGTTAGGCCTCCCAACACTTACTAGTTACATGAGCAGAGGCAAGCTCCTTTCTCTCTCAATCTCGGTTTCTTCACTTGTAGAACTGTCAAGTCTTATATATTTCAGTTTGAGGTGGAGCATGATGGTGGACAGGATGGACATGTAGCCCACCTCTCCCAAGCCATCAGGTGAGAGGAAAGGGGGTCTGGACCTTCCCCGTGTGTGAATTATTGGTGTGGACGGACAGCTGGAGACTCTCAGTGAATTTATGGATTACTATATATGAGGGGTAATTTAAAACCACAGACTCTGTTGTAGAGATTCTTCCCTGCTTGGCTGTGCTGGCCAGCAGGCCCCTCCCTTATGGAGGACAGCAGCTTGCAAATGCTGACAAAACCCAATTGATGAATATTTATTCCTGAACTGAGGGAGGCATCTGAAAGGAGAGCCACTCAAAACCACGGGAAGCTGGGCAACCTGATGGAAAACTGAAAGGAAGCAATCCCGCCTGGGAAACAGACATTTTGAACTACCCAAAAGGGCGGGTGCCTTCCCCCAGTCCAGGAGTGATTGAATAGCATTCCTGGTGGAGAATGTTGGAGGGGGCTGGCGGTTCAGGCTGCGCAGTGAACTGGCGGGTCCTGATCCAAAAGGGAAACTCTGAACCATAAAACTCAGAATAAGGTCCCCAACCACTCCAGCCGTGGGAACCGGCTACAGCTGTGGAACCCGCCAGCAACTGCGCGAACACAGAAGCACCCTCCCCCACAGCCGATTGCAGTCGCCAGTTTGCAGGAGAAACTGGGAGCAGAGTGGAAAGATTTGAGAAGCGTGTACTCCTGCACTGAGTGGGAAGGTGGGTTGCCAGTGCTCTCTGGAGCAGAACAGTGGAGGTTACACAACACTTAGGTGACAAACTTTTACAGAAACTCCAAAATGGCGATTGGCCATGGAAGGTGGTTACCATGATAACAGTATAAACTGTGAATCAGGTATATAAGCCTGGAAACCACTCACTGTGACACCGGGTGTCCAGAAAGTATACTGCAGTGTGAATATATTCCTATGAAAGTTGATCCCTACATTATACATATAGATGTATATTTCTACATACAAGAATAATATTTTTGTGGTTGGTGCCTTTTTTTCTTTTCTCTTTTTTCTTTTTTTTTGTTTGTTTTGTTCTGTTTTTTCCTCACCATTTTCTTGGAGGAGCTTTTGTTAATTTTTTATTACTTTTTATATAGATATATTTTTTATTTCTATTTTTAATTTATCCTTTCTTCTCTTTTAACCTTTCTATGAACACCACTTTTTCTTTTTTTTTCAATTATTTTAGATTATCACTATTTTTATTGCAGATGTTTTTATGTTGCTGTTGTCATGGGTGTTGTCTGTATGTCTATGTGTCTCCGTCTGTTTTTGTATCTATGGGCTTGTGTGTCTGGTAGCCTTTGTATCTGTTTATTTGCTCATTTGCTCTCAAGGAGCTTGGTGTTATGACCCGCAACTCTGAGCTCCCAGCAGTCCCCTCCACTCTCACTCTGAGGTCTGGAGGCCTGCACCCCAGGAGTCCAGATTCTTGGGTGATTTCTCAAGAGGTGCGGACAAGACCTGGACTTCAACTGGACAGTGCTGATTCTGCAGCACAGGAGTGAGGCGATGACGGTCGGCTAAGAGGGAATCACACCGGAGTGGCGGTGCCCCAAGGTACAGAGCAGCAGCCATCTTTAGCAATAACAAGGCCCACTCCCAGATATCCCGTAGCCACTCCTCTTGTCTCCCTGGGAAACCAGATGAGGCCGGGCATCTTCACAGATGGCAACCACCATCTGTGAAGATGAGTCCCCATGAGTAAAGGGTTTACCTGAGGCGGTACTGGCCTGGGTGGAATGCAGGGACTATAAAACGCACACGCAGAGCCAGGAAACTCCCAGGGTGGGGCTGATCCAGAGGACCGCTTTACTGAGCCTAAGTTGCACCCAGCCTTCAGGAGATCATCAGCTTATAGATAAAGGAGGCCAAGAGCCTACAACTGACAACTAATTGGGCTGGGAATACAAACCTGCAGGAGTAAAGACAGGGCCTGAGGCACAGGTTCCGGGAACTCAAATCTGCCTCTCCTCTGCAGAGGAATTTAGGAGGGTCAGAAACAAACTCCCACAGGGTTGTTCTGTTCAGCCAGTAACATAAACTAAGGGTGGGGCTGGAACTGAGTGAACACCCCCAGCCTCCATCAAGTGCCCGAGGTTGACAGGCCTCACTACCTCCTGCTGGATAGAGGTAGAAAGCAGCGGCCTGGATGAGCAGATACAGACTTCCCTGTGATTTAGGCAGGTGCAAACCTCTGGAGTATCTGCCCACTGCAGACAACTGACTGGGTCACGCCCTGCAGGGCTAGCAGCGACTGGGTGTGACAGAGCTGCAAGGTGTGGAAGGAGGCATCAACCTTCCCAAACTGATCTATTTGCTGGGTGGGTCCTCCTGACTCCACGCAGCACTGGAGCAAGCCATATCAGAGTAGTCAACCAGACCTCTGTGATCCAGTTCCCAGAGACCTCTTAAACTCTCCCACCTGAGACAGGTGCTGACTGAGACAATTGAATTGGACCCTTTGAACTGAGCTAATTGTCTGAGGACTATTCAGGTAGTGCCTTGGGTGTGTGGTTGTAGGAAGGTTTGATTTTCCTTTTCCAATTGTTGCCTGTGGTGGACGGAGTGACTTAATTGCTGGTATTTCTCCACAGCTGAGACTTCAACCCAGAGTCACTGTTTCACTAGGGTTGAACAGAAACCAGGTGAAAACAAGACAGAACCACTTAGCCCCACCACACCTAACAGAGCCCCAGTTTCTCAGGCCACAGCACTGTATGGGTCCTCGACAAAGCTCCAGGGGAAAAATCAAAGGGGGTAAAACAATCATGGGGCAGAATCAGCAGAAAAATTCTGGTAACATGAATAACCAGAATAGATCAACCCCCCCAAGGAAAGATATGGCAGATGTAATTGAAGATCCCATACACAAACAACTGGCTAAGATGTCAGAAATCGAATTCAGAATTTGGATTGCAAACAAGATTAATAAAATGGAATTAGGAATTTGAGGAGAAATTCAAAAGTTGTCTCAAGAATTTAATGAATTTAAAGACAAAACCACCAAAGACTTAGACACACTGAAGCAAGATTTGCAGCCCTCAAAGATATGAAAAATACAGTAGAATCCCTCAGTAACAGAGTGGAGCAAGCAGAAGAAAGGATTTCTGACATTGAAGACAAAGCCTTTGAATGCTCCCAAACTCTCAAAGAGGAAGAGAAATAGAGAGCAAAAATGGATGATTCTCTCAGAGAGCTCTGGGATAATTCGAAGAAGGTTAATATCCGACTGATTGGAATACCTGAATCCAATGAAGTGGCCTTGCTAGGCACAGAGGCCCTTTTGCACGAAATTATGAAAGAGAATTTTCCAGACATGCCTAGAGATTCTGAAATTCAGATAGCAGACAGCTTCAGAACCCCAGCACAACTCAACCCCAATAAGACATCCCCCAGGCATATCATAATTAACTTCACTAAAGTTAATATGAAGGAGAAATTTCTCAAAGCAGCCCAATGTAAGAAAGCCATTACCTACAAAGGGCAGAATATTAGAATGACTGCAGACCTCCCTGCTGAAACCTTTCAAGCCAGAAGAGGGTGGTCATTGACTTTTAATCTCCTAAAGCAAAATACCTTTCAACCCCAGATCCTGTATCCAGCTAAACTGAGTTTCATTTATGATAGAGAAATTAAATACTTTAATGACATTCACATGTTGAAGAAATTTGCCATAACCAAACCAGCTCTTCAGAATATCCTCAGACCTATCCTCCATAATGACCAACCCAATCCTCCACCAAAAAAGTAAACTCACTCAGAAACTTTTGATCAAACTCCAACTTCCACACTGGTGTAAGGACTAAAAATGTCCACTGGACTTTTGAAAAACTCGATACCCATAATTTTACCAGACTTATCAATATTCTCCGTCAATGTGAATGGCTTAAACTGTCCTCAAAAGAGACATAGGTTAGCTGACTGGATACAAAAACTCAGGCCAGATATTTGTTGCATACAAGAATCACGTCTTAACTTAAAAGACAAATACAGACTCAGGGTGAAAGGATGGTCATCCATATTTCAGGCAAATGGTAATCAGAAAAAAGCAGGTTTTGCAATTTTATTTGCAGATACAATAGGCTTTAAACCAACAAAAGTAAGGAAGGATAAGAATGGTCACTTAATACTTGTTAAGGGAAATACTCAATATGATGAGATTTCAATTATGAATATCTATGCACCCAACCAGAATGTGCCTCAATTTATAAGAGAAACTCTAACAGACATGAGCAACTTGATTTCCTCCAGATCTGTAATAGTTGGAGATTTCAACACTCCTTTGGCAGTATTGGATCGATCCTCCAATAAGAAGCTGAGCAAAGAAATTTTAGATTTAAACCTAACCATCCAACATTTGGATTTATCAGACATCTACAGAACATTTCATCCCAACAAAAGTGAGTACACATACTTCTGATCAGCCCACGGAACTTACTCCAAAATTGATCACATCTTAGGTCACAAGTCTAAGCTCAGGAAATTTAAAGGAATAGAAATTATTCCTCGGGCGGTGCCTGTGGCTCAGTCGATAGGGTGCCGGCCCCATATACCGAGGGTGACGGGTTCAAGCCCGGCCCCGGCCAAACTGCAACCAAAAAATAGCCGGGTGTTGTGGTGGGCGCCTGTAGTCCCAGCTACTCGGGAGGCTGAGGCAAGAGAATCGCTTAAGCCCAGGAGTTGGAGATTGCTGTGAGCTGTGTGAGGCCACGGCACTCTACTGAGGGCCATAAAGTGAGACTCTGTCTCTACAAAAAAACAACAAAAAAAAGAAATTATTCCTTGCATCTTCTCGGACCACCATGGAATAAAAGTTGAGCTCAGTAACAACAGGAATCTGCATACTCATACAGAAACATGGAAGCTAAATAACCTTATGTTGAATGATAGCTGGGTCAGAGATGAGATCAAGAAGGAAATTGCCAAATTTTTGGAACAAAATGACAATGAAGACATAAATTATCAGAACCTCTGGGATACCGCAAAGGCAGTCCTAAGAGGGAAATTTATAGCACTGCAAGCCTTCCTCAAGAAAACAGAAAGAGAGGAAGTTAACAACTTAATGGTACATCGCAAGTAACTGGAAAAGGAAGAACATTCCAACCCCAAACCCAGTAGAAGAAAAGAAATAACCAAAATTAGAGCAGAATTAAATGAAATAGAAAACAAAAGAATTATACAACAGATCAATAAACCAAAAAGTTTGTTTTTTGAAAAGGTCAATAAAATAGATAAACCTTTGGCCAATCTAATCAGGAAAAAAAGAGTAAAATCTCTAATCTCATCAATCAGAAATGCCAAAGATGAAATAACAACAGCCCCTTCAGAAATTAAAAAAATCCTTAATGAATATTACAAGAAGCTTTATTCTCAGAAATATGAAAATCTGAAGGAAATTGACCAATACTTGGAAGCGCGTCACCTTCCAAAACTTAGCCAGAATCAAGAGGAAATGTTGAACAGGCCCATATCAAGTTCGGAAATAGCATCAGCCATACAAATCTCCCTAAAAAGAAAAGCCTGGGACCAGATGGTTTCACGTCAGAATTCTACCAAACGTTTAAAGAGGAATTAGTATCTATACTACTCAACGTATTCCAAAATGTAGAAAAAGAAGGAAGACTACCCAACATGTTCTATGAAGCCAACATCACCCTGATCCCCAAACCAGGAAAAGACCCAAACGAAGAAAAGAAAATTATAGACCAAAATCACTAATGAATATAGATGCAAAAGTATTTAACAAGATCCTAACAAACAGAATCCAGCAACACATCTAACAAATTATACATCATGACCCTTGAGATCCCAGGGTCTCAAGGTTTGTTCAATATACATAAATCTATAAGTATAATTAAGCACATAAATAAATTAAAAAACAAAGACCATATGATTCTCTCAATCGATGCAGAAAATGCTTTTGATAATATCCAGCATCCCTTCATTATCAGAACACTTAAGAAAATTGGTATAGAAGGGGCATTTCTTAAACTGATAGAGGCCATCTACAGCAAACCCACAGCCAATATCATATTGAATGGAGTTAAATTGGAATCATTTCCACTCAGATTAGGAACCAGACAAGGCTCCCCAATGTCTCTATTGCTCTTTAACATTGTAATGGAAGTTTTAGCCACTGCAATTAAGGAAGAAAAGGCGATCAAGGGTATCCATATAGGGTCAGAAGAGATCAAACTTTCGCTCTTTGCAGATGATATGATTGTATATCTGGAAAACACTAGGGATTCTACTACAAAACTCTTAGAAGTGATCAAGGAATATAGCAGCGTCTCAGGTTACAAAATCAACATTCATAAATTGGTAGCCTTTATATATACTAACAACAGTCAAGTTGAAAAAACAGTTAAGGACTCTATCCCATTCACAGTAGTGCCAAAGAAGATGAAATATTTGGGAGTTTATCTAACAAAGGACATGAAAGGGGTGGCACCTGTGGCTCAGTCGGTAAGGCGCCAGCCCCATATACCAAGCGTGGTGGGTTCAAACCCGGCCCTGGCTGAACTGCAACCAAAAAATAGCCGGGCGTTGTGGCGGGCGCCTGTAGTCCCAGCTACTCTGGAGGCTGAGGCAAGAGAATCGCTGAAGCCCAGGAGTTGGAGGTTGCTGTGAGCTGTGTGATGCCACAGCACTCTACTGAGGGCTATAATGTGAGACTCTGTCGCTACAAAAAAAAAAAAAAAAGGACATGAAAAATCTCTATAAAGAGAACTATGAAACTCTAAGAAAAGAAACAGCCGAAAATGTTAACGAATGGAAAAACATACCATGCTCATGGCTAGGAAGAATGAACATCATTAAAATGTCCATACTACTGAAAGCAATATATAATTTTAACGCAATCCCTATTAAAGCTCCACTATCATACTTTAAAGATCTTGAAAAAAACAATACTTCATTTTATATAGAATCAGAAAAAACTTCGAATAGCCAAGACATTACTCAGAAATAAAGGCAAAGCAGGAGGAATCACACTACCAGACCTCAGACTATACTACAAATCGATGGTGATCAAAACAGCGTGGTACTGGCACAAAAACAGAGAAGTAGATGTCTGGAACAGAATAGAGAACCAAGAGATGAATCCAGCTACTTACTGTTATTTAATCTTTGACAAGCCAATTAAAAACATTCGATGGGGAAAAGATTCCCTATTTAACAAATGGTGCTGGGTGAACTGGCTGGCAACCTGCAGAAGACTGAAACTGGACCCACACCTTTCACCATTAACTAAGATAGACTCTCACGGGATTAAAGATTTAAACTTAAGACATGAAACTATAAAAATACTAGAAGAGAGTGTAGGGAAACCCTTGAAGAAATTGGCCTGGGCGAGTATTTTATGAGGAGTACCCCCTGGGCAATTGAAGCAGCTTCAAAAATACACTACTGGGACCTGATCAAACTAAAAAGCTTCTGCACAGCCAAGAACACAGTAAGTAAAGCAAGCAAACAGCCCTCCGAATGGGAGAAGATATTTGCAGGTTATGTCTCTGACAAAGGTTTAATAACCAGAATCCACAGAGAACTCAAACGTATAAGCATGAAAAGAACAAGTGATCTCATCGCAGGCTGGGCAAGGGATTTGAAGAGAAACTTCTCTGAAGAAGACAGGCGCACGGCCTACAGACTTATGAAAAAATGCTCATCATCTTTAATCATCAGAGAAATGCAAATCAAAACTACTTTGAGATATCATCTAACTCCAGTAAGATTAGCCTATATCACAAAATCCCAAGACCAGAGATGTTTGCATGGATGTGGAGAGAAGGGAACACTTCTATACTGCTGGTGGGAATGCAAATTAATACATTCCTTTTGGAAAGATATATGGAGAACACTTAGAGATCTAAAAATAGATCTGCCATTCAATCCTATAAGTCCTCTACTAGGCATATACCCAGAAGACCAAAAATCATGTCATAACAAAGATATTTGTACCAGAATGTTTATTGCAGCCCTATTTATAATTGCTAAATCATGGAAAAAGCCCAAGTGCCCATCGATCCACCAATGGATTAATAAACTGTGGTATATGTACACCATGGAATATTATGCAGCCTTAAAGAAAGATGGAGACTTTACCTCTTTCATGTTTACCTGGATGGAGCTGGAACATATTCTTCTAAGTAAAGTATCTCAAGAATGGAAGAAAAAGTATCCAATGCACTCAGCCCTACTATGAAACTAATTTATGGCTTTCACATGAAAGCTATAACCCAGTTACAACCTAAGAATGGGGGAAGGGGAAAGGGAGGGGAGGGAGGGGGTAGGTGGGCAGAGGGAGGGGGATTAGTGAGAATACACCTGCGGTGCATCTTACTAGGGCATATGTGAAACTTAGTAAATGTGGAATGTAAATGTCTTAGCACAATAACTAGGAAAATGCCAGGAAGGCTATGTTAACCAGTGTGATGGAAATGTGTCAAACAGTCTATGAAACTAGTGTATGGTGCCCCATGATCACATTAATGTACACAGCTATGATTTAATAAAAAAAAAGATAAATAAATAAAAAATAAAAAAAAATTGTATATTTAAGTTTAATGTATAGTATATTGGAAGCCACCAGAAAGGAAAAGTTGGGTGAGGTCCTTCCTTCCCTTTTCCTAATACGCCAAGACCTCTGTTCCGATGAGATTGGCATTCTAGCTCAACATTTCCTTTGTGGCAGTGAAGTACAGAACAGGGCACCAGCACATTATTTGGTCTTATTTGCCAGACCAGATCGCTGGCTTATCTCCTCCTCCTGAACCTGTTCTTGCCCTGTGGCACCACCTTACAGCTTCAGCAGGGAAAGATTTGTCCAGTTGGTCATGATTTCCCTTTCACCAGAGAGGATGGATTCTCATGCTACCCGGGTTTCCTGCTTACAGTCCAGGTAATCAAAGTCTGTCTTGTTACATATGTGTGCCTCTTTCTCTTTTCTCAATTTCTCCAAATTACTGAGTAATTTTCTCAGGGAAATCTTTCACACCCTTTCTTGTCTTACTCTAGTCTCTCCCATGTCTTCCCCTTTTCCATTTGCAAACCAAAAATAACTCCACAGTGGAGAATGAAATCAGTGCTACCTAGTCCCCTGAGTCCAAACAAAAGAGTGAAGGCGTTTGAAGCAGCCTCCGACCTAGTGAAGAACTTCAAAAGCCTTTGAAAGGCACCTAAAGATTTCTTACTTAAATTTCCAGGAACTTTCTCTCTAATTAAGCCGGCTTTTCTTCATCACAGGCAGTCATGAGAGATAAAAGAAACTATTATCCAGTTTTCCTAGTTTTCAGTTTGGGTTAATGGCTAGCAATATAACAATGTTGCCTCCCAGTCATTTGAGTCGCAAATAGACCGATTTTCTGCTAATTTGGGAATGGAGGGGGTGTTTTCAGTCACCTGGGAATCCAACTGCTGTTTTAATAGCATTCTTTCTCTGGGAAAATATGTTCTGAGTTCCAAACAAATGCTTTCCACACAAGGATTTGTAGCCCAGCCATGGTGTAAACCACATGCCTTTCTATAGGATGCGAGAGACAGTTTAGGGGATCTTGGCAGACACTGATCCAAACGTTCATATAGTGTTTTTGAAGACTAGGGATTTTCTTATTCTAACGAATAGTGGAACAATTTGATAATGCAAAGAGCATTGGAGAAAACATGATGGTTCCTTAATATGAATAATGACAGTGCAATGGCAGCTGCTTATCAAGTGCTTCGGGATGTCCCGGTGCGCTGGTAAATCGCTTTATGTGCACTGGGGCTTTAATCCTTAGGGTGGTCCCCAATGTAAATACTGTTTTCCCATTTCACAGATGAGAAATCTGCAGCTGAAGAGGTTAAAATACCAACACTTGTGAGGCCAAGGCAGGTGGATTGCCTGAGCTCATGAGTTCAAGACCAGCCTGAGCCAGAGCGAGACCCCATCTCTAAAAAATAGCCAGGTATTGTGGCACCTATAGTCCTAGCTAATTAGTAGTTTGAGGCAAGAGGATTGTTTGAGCCCAATAGTTTGAAGTTGCTGTAAGCTGTGATGCCAGAGCACTGTATCGACATTAAAAAAAAAAAAAAAGAAAGAAAAGAGGTTAAGTACTTTCTTCGAGAGTACATCTAGTAATGTGTCCTACTCCAGTGGCCTGGCTCTTAAGCACTGTGGCAAGAAGAAAATGTGTGTCTCCAAATGTGGTTTATGGAATGGCAGGGTCAGCAAAAATCTTAGAGGTTTAAAATGTCATGGGCACAGGCGGCTCTGCTCCCTTTCCTCAGGAAAATCATAACTCAATTAGAATGTTAAAAAAAAAAAAACCCTTTCATTATTTAGCCAGTCATTAAAAAATAATCTCTTACATTTACAACCATCTTAATCTACAAATCACCCTTCCTTCCATACATTATTCCATTTGATGCGCATAATAACCCAGTAAGCCCAGGGCCATCAGAGAGCAGATGTGCAAGGGTCCCATTTTATAGATGAAAAAATTAAAACTTAAAACCTAGAGAATCCAAAGTTAATTATCCAAGCTAACCTGCAAGAATAGCAAAGCCTGACCTGGAATCCTTCCAACTTGTTTCTAATGCTCTTGAGCCAGTACAGACTGTTAGTGGGAGGGAGAGGACATTTGAATCTCTGTCCTGGAGGATCAGAAAGCTGCACAAAAGGAGCTTGGCCAGGATACTACAGGGAATATGCTAAAGAGATGCCAGAACTCCTTACAGGTTCAGAACAGGCGCCAACATCTCCTGTGCTCTCTGCTGACTGCAGGCCTCGGATAGCTGTATCTGTCTGTGGATGGTAGCGGGAGAGCCAGGAGGAGGGCAGAGCAGTGAGGGCTGGGGAGCCTAGCTGTGGAGTGCAGCCTGGTCAGTCTTTGCCTTCCTCCTGACCTCTCCCGGGTCACCTACCCCACATTGCTTTCTGAAGGCCATTGCTTCTGCTGCTATAAGGCGCTCATGGCCAAGGGAGTCAGTGGAACAGAGATCAGCTCTCTCATAGGCTTTGATGTTTGGCACACGTGAGCTCAGATCTCAGCTCTCACTTGCTCTTCATGGCTCCATACAAAATATATTTGTGAGAACAGAATATTAGCATCTATCCCCTAGGGCTGTCATGAAGACTAAACACTATGGTGCTTATAGTTTCTAGAACAGTGACTTGTATGGCCTAGATGGTCAACAAAAGGCAGGTGCCTTCTCATTAGGTTCCTTTTCATTTCTCCTTCTGTTGGTGACATGTGCACTTCCCCCGATGCTCAGGGGGTTGA
This sequence comes from Nycticebus coucang, assembly GCF_027406575.1. Lineage (NCBI taxonomy): Eukaryota > Metazoa > Chordata > Mammalia > Primates > Lorisidae > Nycticebus > Nycticebus coucang. The sequence goes on along the minus strand of NC_069784.1, from coordinate 50,274,770 downwards.
AAGCTGCTTCGGGATCTGTGTCATTCTGTCATGGTGTCACTTAAACCCTGTGTCAAATTTACTCATTCATTTCTCCAGCAAAGTTTAGTGACACACATTCTTCTCAGGGATGACAGAGGTATTTACTGCTCCCCTGTGCTCCCCAGCATTTCCCAGGTGCTTAAAGATAGGCAGGATTATCTAGCTGCGGCCCAGGGCTGAGAGTGGGAGGGACGTGTGTGATTCTGGCTCAGGAATCTAAGAGGTGGTATGCGACCTTCCATCTTTGTCTCCTCCTCTGCAGCAACCCTCCAGTCCCCCAGAAGGCAGAGCTGTATGGTAGAGGCAGCTTAGATCCCAATTTGCTTTTTGGAGAGGATCAGCTAATTTTGCTTTTTTTTTAAAATTTTTTATTTGTTGTAGTTTTTGGCCAGGGCTGGGTTTGAACCTGTCACCTCTGGTACATGGGGCCGGCACCCTACTCCTTTGAGCCACAGGTGCCGCCTGAATCAGCTAATTTTGTATGAGTAAGAAAAAGATATTTGTGTGTTAACCCACTAAGTTTTCATGGTTTATTCTTTACTATAGCATAGCCTAATCTAACCTAATATATCTTGGCATTTTGCTAGACACAGAGATTTGAAAAAAAATAAACTCTTTAAGATCAGATGTGGTGGTTCATACCTATAACCCTAGTACTCTGGGACGCCAAGAAGGGGGAATTGCCCTAAGCTCACAGGTTGGAGACCAGCCTGAGCAAGAGCAAGATCTTGGCTCTAAAAATAGCCAGGCATTGTGGTGGGCACCTGTAGTCCCAGCTACTAGGGAGGCTGAGGAAGAGGACTGCTCAAGCCTAAGAGTTTGGCGTTGCTGTGAGCTATGATGCCAGAGCACTCTACCCAGAGCAACAAAGTGAGACTCTGTCTCAAAAAAAAATAATATTTTGAAATTATCTTTTACTTTTATTTATAAATATTAGTTGTTCATTTTTTGAGACTTTGGAAAAAAAATTAAAAAAAAATAAGTTACCTGATGACTCTATACTGAACCTCAGAGTCAAAGCATTCTATAATAGACATACTCTTATTTGACAATGTGAATGTTACTTTCTTTGCATTATTATTATTATTGCTTAATATTTTGATGCAGCAATCATATGATTTCTTTTCTGAATATATTTATCTTCATTCGTTCTTTACGAGGTTTTTGTTTCTAGTCCTTATCTTAAACATTGTTATTGTTCTTAAATTTTAAGCCTTTTTAATTTTGTGAAGGCAAGAAGTAGAAACCTAATAAACACATATATATGTAAAAAATAAAATAACAATAATAATAAAATAAAATCTTTCTCATGTCAATCTCAATTCCCCATTCACCATACAGTTGAAGGAGGAGGCAGACTTCGATAGCTCAGATAGCTAGTCTGCTGGCTGATACAATTCAGCATACAACCAGAGGCCTTTTCAGCAGAGACTCGCCTGTGAATGTGTCAATATTCCTATGGCCTCTCAAACAGTTTCCCATAGAGAGTGTTCTATGCCACCTACCTCAGACAAGCTCCAGTTGTCATCTAGTTATACAATTAGGATGATGCCATCTCATAGGGACCATGTGAGTCTCAAAGGATCTCACACAATGAAGAACACCCTACTGGTTAAGAGTGACAGTCTGGGGAATTGTGTTTACTCTTAGAAGCCAGAAAGCCACAAAGAGCCATTTCCCCTCTGATCTCTATTTGACCCATTGTCTATTTTGAGGCCAGTGCCACCCTGTCCTGATAAGTGTTCTTAGGCATTCTTCCAAAACTGACCTGTGGGTTCAACTCGACCCAATCACAATCTCCCGAGGCTTGTCATTAGTGGCAATCTGTACCTAGTTCCAAACATGCACATTCCTCAGAGAAACTACCACCAATCCATCAGTTGGAGAAATATTAACTTCTTTGCTTTTTAGAGGTATCATCCTGTCACTGTTGTCTTCTGCCTGTGGCCAGGAAGTAGTAGTCACTATACTAACCATATCCCTGAGGGCAAGGACGGCATCTCTTACATTTTCATAACCTCTCAAGTAAACATATTTTGTACCATTTTTCCTCCGATAGACACCCACAAATATTCTGCCACATGGTTGTGAGACAGGGGTCCTCAAACCATGGCCCGTGGGCCACATGTGGCCTGCAGAGGACATTTATCCGGCCTCTGGGGTGTTTTTGCCACAGCTGCCTGCCTGTGGAATGTGTGCCAACTCTCCGACTCTGTTCCTTCTCTCTGTCTCTCCCCTCCAGTGTTATTGCCATCCTGCTTAGCAACCCACTGTCCGGGGCTCAGTGTGTATGTGTGGAATGTGCCCCATACTCTCCAATTCCCCTCCTACTCCCTGACTCTGCTCCTTCTCTCTGTCTCTCCCCGTCCCTCCTTCTCTGTCTCTTGACTCCTCCTCTCAGTTTCTGGTGTTATCAGAGAAGTCACCAGGTTGCCTGTGCAGAGCCTGCTGCTGCCTAAGGACCGAGGTAAGAACAAGTTAGGATTTTTTTTTTTTTTGAAGTTGGGAGGTCTTTTTTTTTTTTTTTTTTTTTTTTCATTTTGCAGTTAGTAGGGCCCTTTTTTTGCAGTTAAGGGAGGCCTTTTTTTTCTGCAGATGGGGGCACCTTTTTTTGAAGTTAGAAAAGTCCTTGTTTGAAGTTAGGAAAGCCTTTTTTTTTTAAGTTGGTTAGTTGGTTGGGGGTAGTTTCTAGGGGGGTTGCATCACAGTGCTAATGCAAATAGTGAGCGCTCAGTGCTAATGCAAATTGTCAGTCTCAGAGGTAATGCAAATGGTCAGAGCTCAGAGGTAATACAAATAGTGCTCAGTGGTTATGTTAATTATAAGTGCTCAGTGTTAATGCAAATGGTCAGTGCTCAGTGTTATTGCATGGGAGCCCCAAACTGGTAATCTGCCTAGAGCCCCATGGGAAGTGAATCTGGCTCTGCAGACAGCTGAGGAGTAGGAAACCCAATTTAATTGCCAGTAAGTGCATTTATATTCTGATTGCTACTCAGTTGTGTATGATGTTGTATGTTGTGTGCTGTGTAAGTCCTGGTTCACACTGTTGCTATCTCTGAGCACTGCAGCATACAAGCATATGGCTGAACTCGCATTAGATTTGGAAGAAAAAAGGCATACATGCCTTCTTTTTTCCTGCAGTGGAATCTGATCACATGGGTCTTCTCACCCATGCGATCAGATTCCTGTGCGAGTTCACAGATTGCAGTGCAGTTTGCACAGGGTAGTGTGAACTGGAAAGGTGGTGGAGGAACCGGCTCTGTAATCATGCCCGTTCCTGCACCACACCAGTGTGAGCCTGAGGTAAAAGCGGACTTCCACCATATGGGCACTGGTGAGGCTGATACAATGTGGACTGGCAAGGCTGCATTGATGGACACTGATCAGACTGCATTGATGGGCAGTGCAGTCTATATGTCTCTGTGTGGGCAAAGTTATTGCTGGTATACTGTTTTTGGAGTGCTGTATATATATATTGGTATTTCACTAATAGCAATTTGGAATCCCTAGGAAACAATGATATCAAGAAAGAGAAAAATTGACTTGGAGAGTAGGATATTCAAAGAATAGTGGACTTATGATTACTTTTTTCATGCAGTACAAGGAAAGAGCTGTGTGTTTGATATGCCAGAATATAGTGTCTGTGTTCAAAGAATACAATTTGCGTCGACATTATCAAACTCAACATAAAGATAAATATGATAGTTTGGCCGGAGAAGTGAGAAAAGATAAAATATTAAAACTGAAATATATATTGATAACTCAGCAAAATACTTTTGTGAAGCAGAAATAGCTAAATACTTCATCACTGTGAGCAAGTTTTCAAGTTGCCAAGATAATAGCATGCACTGGCAGACCATTCATGGAGGGAGAATTTGTTAAAGAATGCCTTCTTTCTGTTGCCAAAGAGATGTGTCCAGAGAAGGCCAATTTATTTAGTACAGTGAGTCTTTCAGGACCCTCAATTACACAAAGGATTGAAGAAATGGGAGACAATTTGCATCAGCATTTCCAAAACTCCTCAAAAAACCTTTCCTATTTTTCCTTGGCACTCGATGAAAGTAATGATGTTCGTGATTCTGCACAACTTCTAATTTTTATTCGTGGTATGAATGACTATTTCGAAGTCACAGAAGAGCTTGCTGCACTGCAAAGCATCAAAGGAACAACTACAGGAGAGGATATTTATGAAAAGGTTTGCCAAACTGTAAATGGTTTGGAGCTGGACTGGGCAAAGCTAGCCAGTGTGACAACTAATGGTGCTCCTAGCATGGTGGGGTCTAAGAAAGGAGTAACTGCTCACATTAACCAAGAGATGGACAAACAACCATTCTCATCTAATAGCCATACACTGCCTCATCCACCAACAAGTGCTGCATAGTAAATCACTGAAATAGGACTCTGTTATGAAAACTGTGATATCCTGTGTTAACTTCATTAGAGGTAATACACTAAACCACAGACAATTTCAGGAATTTCTGTCTGAGCTAAATGTTGCCTGTGAAGATGTTCTGTACCACACAGAAGTCCATTGGCTGAGTCGAGGGAGAAATTTGAAACATTTCTATGACCTACTTCCACAGATTACAGCTTTTCTGCTTTCAAAAAACAAGTACCAGAGCTCAATGGTGCAGAATGGAAATGGCACCTTGCCTTTCTGAAAGATGTGACAGAGCTACTCAACAATTTCAATGTGCAACTTCAAGGAAAGAGTAAACTCATCTGTGATATGCAATCACATGTGAAAGCATTTGAAGTAAAACTAGGCCTCCTCATCAAACAAGTAAAAGAGGAAAATTTCTGCCATCTCCCCACAACTCAAAATATGTTAGTGGAAAATTCATTGATTTCAATCCCAAATAAAACATGTTGTGGATTCACTGAAAAAGTTGCAAAAGGAGTTCCAATTTAGATTTAAAGAGCTTCATCTCCATGAACAGGACATACAGCTTTTCTGTAACCCATTTTCTATTGACATTGAAAATGTGGATACCATTTACCAAATGGAACTGGCTGAACTGCAGAATTGTGACTCTCTAAAGGATACATTCAAGTCAAGCAGCCTTCCTAATTTCTATGCATCTCTCCCCTCTGAGACATATTCTAATCTCAGGAACCATACGCTCAAAATGGCAACCATCTTTGGTAGCACTTATGTCTGTGAACAGACTTTTTCCAGAATGAAACATCTGAAATCTCCAGCCAGATCTAGACTAACTGATGCACACTTGTCATGACTAGCAGTGACAAATATGGAACCAAACATTGACCATCTCATTAGCCAAAACAGGCCCATAGTTCCCATTGAAATATTGGTAAGCTTGTTGATTTAACTTTACTTGTTCTTCATTTTAAATATTGTATTTCTTCCCATTTTGCTTTTTTACTTCAAAATAAGATATGTGCAGTGTGCATAGGAATTTGTTCATAGTTTTTTTTTTTTAAAACTATAGTCCAGCCCTCCAACGGTCTGAGGGACAGTGAACTGGCCCCCTGTTTAAAAAGTTTGAGGACTCCTGTTCTAAGACTTAATGTCCCCAGACCTTCCTTGTCTCTTTGAAACAGTCTTTCTTCGCTGGTCCCCCAGTGTCCTCCCTCTCTGCTGATGACATCACCTTGTGGATTCATAGTTGTTTTCCACAATGCCTCCCACAGTCTCTAGCCTCTGTTTCCACCTTACCTGCGGTTTCGTCTCCTTTCCTGGTTCCAAGTGCACAGAACACAGATGACAACAAACTGAGTCCAATGTCTTCCAATACACAAGGAAAAGCGTGTCTAGAGGCAGCCACTCAAAGCCTGCCCCACAGCCAGATGCAGCAGCAAAGAGCAGGTCACTCTGACAGTTCATGGGCAAAACAGACATTTAAGATTAAAAATTAATCTTTTAAAAGAACATCCAGCTGGCAGTAAATGAGCAATGAAGGCAGAACAAGGCTGACCTTGTTGGTTTTGCAAATATGCTTCAAAATTAGGAGATGTTCTTTACAAAAATTCAACTTCAGAGTAAATAAGTTACTTTTTTACTTCTAAACCTTATGTTGTCCCCTGTTCATCGCTGATGGTGAGAGGAAGGGAGTGGGTGATTTCAGGTAGTAAGTTAAAAATTCTCCATGTTTGGGCAAGGAAGGGCTTGTTTGGGAAGATGGGGAGAGGATGGGAGAAGAGTAACCCCAGCCTGGGAACCCAGGCTAGGAGGGGTGGGGGGCACTACAGAGCCCTCCATGCTTGGCCAATCTAGATTACTGAGGGAGAACCACTAATAATTTTGAGTGGAAAAAAATGATTCATTCACATAAGACAAAGGCTAGTGAAAACATGTTAAAAACAATTAAATTTCCCAAGAACTATTCTGTGGGGGTTCATTAAATGAACTGATTAATTTGTGCAGTCTTTTCCTCCCCTCTTGTACGTATCCCAGCTCTTGCACCTCCCCTTAGTATAACAGCAGCTAACCTGGGTTAGGCGCTTACAATGTGCCAGGCCCATCACATGCATTGCTTCATTTGACCCTCACTGAAGACATCTGGCTTGATATTTTCTCCATTTTACAGAGAGACAAATGAAGTTAATCAACTTGCCCAAAGCCTTTCAGCAGTAATGTGCAGTATTGGGATTTGAACCTAGACTATAACCAGAACACGGTGGGTGTGGAAATTTGGGGGTGTTCCAGTGACCATGGCAGTGGGATTTGCCTATCTTTTAGAATTTATAGTTGGAGTCAAAAATAGCAACCTTCCTGCTGGATCTCTCACATCTCCCCTCCTCAAGGCTCATCCAGTATTTGCCAAGATAAGTACTGTCTTATCTTGCCACTAGATGGCAGGATTATCTCAAAAATGCTTGTAGAAGCAGCCACACTCTGGGAATCTGGAAATTTCTTTTCCTCTAGAGATTTTCTCCTTTCCACAATCAGCCGCTAGTCTAGGCTATGCCGTTGGTCAGGTCTCAGGCCACCTGGCTGTGCACAATCCCCTGACCCCCTTCTATTGCCGTTTTCCAGTCTACCCCATGCTTCAATGAGAACTAAGTAAGTTAAGACTTAAAGGTGCTGGCATAGATAGATCAGTGGAGGTTCTTATAGAAGATTCTCAAGTTTGGACTCATTACTTTCCCGGGGACCTTTCCAATCTGATCATTGCACTGCACTAGGGGAAATCCTCTCTTCCAAGGTGATACACTTTAATATTAGTCTTTAATGTTTTAGCCCAAGTGAATTAGTCCTGAGTGCAGGATATAGGGCCCAGGCAGAGCTATTTGATACAGGGTATAGGGTCTTTTGCAGCACCTCTCGAATTCCACAGAATAGGTTCCTGGGTAAGACAGACAGGTTTGGATTCAACATGGGGTTTTATGGGGCAGCATCCCCAGGCTTGGAGGGTGTTTCAGAACGAGGCTGTGAAGAGCTCCTGGTTTTATACAGGTGGCCCAGGTACCTATGGAGCAATATGCCCACTTAATTTGGGGAAATTGAAATGACAGGTCATTCTTCAGCTGTCATACCCAGCCTCTTAGAGAGCAAGTTTAGTTCCACAGACAGACTAGGTGTCTGAACACCCCAGGATGGAGGACACGCTGGGCCTCTGGGTCTCGCTGTCCTGCCACCCCCCTCCCCACCCAGCTCTCTGTCTCACTTGAGGTAATTCTGGAAATTGGGATGAATCGTGGATTTTGCAATTTGAACCCAAGCTTGTTATGGCTGAAGACCTACCTGACCCTTCAGAGTTGTGTTTGGGTTAATAGTAAATTTGAGCTGTTGAAAACCAAAGCCAAACCAGTCATGCACAGGGCTAGGCCAAACCAAGGGCAGCCCCAAGCCACTCTCAGTTTATGAGCCCCTATTTGGTGGCTACATCATGGAGGGGACAGCTGTGTAGGGTGAGTCCCAGGGAGGGAGGAGTCAAAGGCCCATGACGGACTACTGCAGGTCTTGGTCCTGGGGCTGCATGATTTGCCCTTATCCTGTTGCATCTAGGGTAGGGAAGATATGCATCCTTCTTGCTGCTAAGTTTGCTGCAGAAATCAGATGTGGTTGGGAGCAGATAGACTTTGTGGACCTGGAGGTGAGTTAGGGAGCAAAAGCCATGGTCGTGGAGAAAGTCAGGTGAGGATACGAGACCAGGACTCAGAACCTGCCAGGTGTCTGGGGTCATGGCGTGGGTGTGAGATGATGTGGGATTCACTGTCAACAGCCTGCAGTTGGAGGAGATGTTTGGTATCCTTTGGAAGGTTTATGCACATCCAGGATCAAATGTAAGTTATGTGTGAGTCAGGTGGCAGGAGGAGGATGGCTGGAGCAGGAGGGAAAATTCTTTCTATTCAGAAAGCAGCCAAGTCCTCCCTAAAGCCACCTACTACGGCCAGGTCCTCTGCTCAGACACCAGGGTGCCTTCAGCTTGGCAACAATGAGATGTGTCAGGAAATGCTCGATATATTTTAGCGTCATCCTTACTGGTAACAACAACCAACACACAGTGACTCATAAGGCAGGGCCATCTTCAGCTCCACTTCACAGAAAAGGAAACTGAACCACTCAAGGAAAAAGTAAGTTGTCTGAGATCACATAGTTAACAAGCAGCAGATCAGGGATTGAAGCCAGGCACTCCAGCTCCAGAGGCTGTGTTATGTTATGTTAGGTTAGGTTTTTAATTAATAATCCAGGGAGTTTCCCAGGAGACCAGAAGAGGGAGAGGTGGCTTCTGGGTGGCATGACCAAGGGGAACTGTCAGATAGACAGGCATTTCAGTTGCCCTTGAACATAAGTTGAGCTCTATTTTCTGCTCCCAGCCCCATCCTGAAACTGAGCCCACACATCCTGCTGCATCACAAACTGGGGTTCAACAGAGGCTTCAGATCTGCTGAACAAATAGCCTGCAGGCAGGGAGTGGGGGACGGGGTGAAGCAGGTGAGGAGCTCTTAGGGATGCTCCTGTCTTCAGGAACCGTCTCTCCACCTGTGAAGCCTTCCTCGGTGCTGCCAGGCAGAGTTGGCCAAGTGTGTGTGCGAGTGAGAGAGAGAGACTTGTCACATGACTCCAGGACAGTTGGTCCATTAAAAGTGTGATTTTGCAAGACTTTGAGTTCCCTAACTCCCTGTATTTATTCTTGAACCCCACTTCCCAGCACATAGCCTGGCACATAGTGGGTGCATGATGCTTGTTTACTGTAGAGTTAGAGAGTGGATGCTAAAACCTAAATCCTCAAAGAATCAGGAGCAGGAGGCAGTCTGAGCCACTCAGCCCCCTGTCCACCCAGTCCCTCACTTCCCACCCTCCTTTCCACCATGGTCCCACAGGAAGGGTGTGGCCAATTTAATGCAAAGGTGAGAGTGTCTTTGGTTCTTGGACCAATGCTAGGACCTCGGCTGATCCAGAGGCCTAACTCCATGTGAGCACACCTGGTTATGTTGGTGCAATCAGCTTTGCAGGGCAGCCTTGCTTATTCCTACAAGACCCCAGCCCCTTGACCGTATAGGGCACCACTGGCTCCCAGGTAGAGACCAGGGTTCTGAATGTGGAAGCTTAGTGGGGCGCAGCGGACTAGCCAGGCCTGCTATACTACCGTGGGCAAGCTACTCCTTGATGCCTCGGAAAAGCAGCGGCAGAAACTGCTCTTCTCCTTACCACATGGATTTGCAAGTCTTCTCCAGGAGTCATTTCTGCCTGCTCAGGGTTGTCCCTGAAATAGGGACATTAAGGTTCCATAATGTGTCCCTTTGATGAGGGGTGGCAGCAATCACTGGTTTTTCTTCAAGCTGCTTTGTCTGCTTCCTAGAGTCATGGAATGACTGTAATTTTATATATTAAATTACATTTGATACCATTGCTCAGGCCCCCACCCCAATTTTACTTCTACTGAAGGGCTGATTGTGTGACTCCTGATCACTGGAGGCCTGAAGCACGAGAAAGCAGAGAAGGCAGGAGTGGGACAGAACACGATGATGGTCCTCGGGTAGCTGAAACAATCTTAGATCTCACTTTTTAAAATTGGAAGGAAATGTGCACACAATAAAACCAACCCATTTTATGTGCATAGTTTGATGAGTTTTGAGAAAACGGGCGTAACCACTGCCACAACCAAGATATGGAATGTTTTCTTCACCCCAGAAAGTTTCTTTGTCTCTTTCTGGCCAGTGGAGCGCCCCCTACCTCCCGCAGAGGTAATCACTGTTCTGACTTCTCTTCCCCATGATGTAGTTATGCCTGTTCTGGACCTTGAAATTATAGGCATCAATTCAATATTTATTTATGTCTGATGTCTTTTACTCAAGGAAATGCTTTTGAGATTCATCTATGTTGTTGCAGGCACGAGTGGTTTATTCTTTATTGCTTAGTGCTGTTCCATTGTATGAATATAATACAATTTATTTAATCCATTCTCCAGTTGCTGGGCATTTGGATCATTCCCAGTTTGGGGGGCTTTTATGAATAAAACTACTATGAACATTATTACACAATAGTTTTGTGGGGAGCATATTTTTATTTGTCTTAGATAAGAGAACTCACAGTAAATTGTTGAATAATAGGGTGGGTGTATTTGAACTTTGAACTCATACTCTGAACATAAGAAAATAAAACGGTGCGAAAGCTTTGGAGAACTTTCTCTTACAGCTATTTTACTTCACTCAGGCTTCATAGTCACTAATTAGAGAGAACAGTTCACACAAGCATAAAATTGATTTCTTTAAACAAGTTTCACAGACTGTTCTGTCTCTAAGAGATGCTTCATACTCATTGGGATCTTAGGCTTAGCATGAAAATTTGGAAAGACGGTTCAAAGAGCAATGAGGGAAGAAGGCAGGACAGCTCAGCCCACCCACAGGAGCAAACCCAACGACCAATTTGACGATAGCTGCTCAAGCCAGATCACTACTCTACAGATCACCATCATATCCAAGGGTGGCTTTGTAACAAGTTGCTGTTCCATCCCTGAGAGTAATCAGAGAATTTATTTGCAATCTGTTAGCTAATTGTTCCCATACTGAGCACAAATCTTAACTGCTCCAAGTGACATTTAAATTTCTGGTTTCTATTATAAAACAGTTGATAAATTACCATGCTCGTATCCTGCCAGTAGAGTTTAATTTGCTTAATATTACAGCTGATTTCTGAGATCCCTAAAACAAAATACAAGGTAGATATCACAAGATGCATTTCAAATGGTGAGAGACAGGGACCATGCAGGCAGAAGAGGGACTACATACAGCAGACAACAAGTCACATCGCTGCCCATGGCCTCGGGGGACTCAAAACTGGAGTGGGAACAGTGACTCCTGTTCCTGTCCGTCTACTTCCTTCGGTGGTGGTGGGATTCAAATGTATTCCAGGCCTGGCTTCATCACACCCTACCAAGAGCTTCACTAAATCTAGATTTCGCTTTCCAAATCTGGGTTTTCATCCCGGTGAAGTGAAGATAATATGCACCTTACAGGATTATGATAAGAATTAGGTAATGTAGATAAGTCACCATCTCAGTGGTGCTCGACAGATGAAAGCCTGTCGTAAGGGGGCGGCCTGTCTAAGCTACGCAGGAGTGCCATTGACCAAGTGACATATTAACTCAGTGACATCAGCCTACTTTAAACCAGGAGCTGGTTTATCCTGCTGGTAAACCTCACACAGTGACACCAGCACTACCTGGGCTGTGATTTGTAACCCATTGTCCAGACTCCCAGGTGTCCCTGAAACTCTGGTCACATGGGGCCACCCTCTCTTCAATACTAAGTAGCAAACTGGCTCTGGCTCCCAGTGCACATAGAATGGGGAATTCCCATCCCTGCCACCCCATATTTCTACGGATTCTCAGAGGACCTATATTTCTTTTAGATGCTTTCTAAGTTCCCACTTCTGCTGAAGTCTTGATCTTCATTCCCGTAGCTGTTTTCTCTTTTCCTTTCTTCATTGACCCCAAAGTAAAACACATCTCCTTTTGTCTTTAATTAAAGTTATTTCTTTTTATCATCTATCACGTGTAAATAATCAGGCTGGCCTCTTGTTATTTATCTGCATATAGGTTTTATTCCAGTGTCCTGTATTTCTGTTGTTGTATTTTCCTTTATTTGTATAGAATGGCTGCTTACTCTCACTTCTCTTAAATTCAAACAAGTGTTTTATGTAGTTGCATGTGACCCAATTATGTGTTCTAGTCTGTTCATGTGTGAATATAGACATATTGAAATGCATTCTGTTTTTTTGAGACAGAATCTTACTCTGTCTTCCTAGCTAGAGGGCCGTGGCATCATTCTACCTCATGGCAACCTCAGACCCTTGGGCTCAAGCCTCCTGAGTAGCTGGGACTATTGGCACCTGCCACAATGCCAGGCTGGTTTTTTTATTTTTAGTAGAGATGGCATATCACTCTTGCTCAGGCTGGTCTTGACCTCCTGAGCTCAGGCAATCCATCTGCCTCAACCTCCCAGAGAGCTAGGATTATAGGCATAAGCCACTGTGCCCCAACTTAAAACACATTTTTAAAATCCTATGTTTTCATCCTGGCTAGAGTGCCGTGGCATCATAGCTCAGGAACCTCATATTCCTGGGCTCAAATGATCCTCTTGCCTCAGCCTTTCCAGTAGCTGGGACTACAGACACCCACTACCCCACCAGGCTAGTTTTTCTATTGTTAGTAGAGATGAAGTCTCAAACTCCTGAGCTCAAGCAATCCACCCACCTCAGCTCCCCAGAGTGCTAGGATTACAGGTATGAGCCATTATGCCTGGCCAGGTTACAGTTCTAATTTTTATTGTAATATACATAGGTGGGTTATACTATGTGAGGATTTAACCTTAGGATGGCAGAGGGGCATTGACTACATAGATACTATAAAAAGAGAGTGTCATATCTGCTAGTACTGAAAACCAATGTTGTGGTTGCCTTATGGGTGAATTGGAGACACAGCTCTCCATTTCTGTGGCTTCTCTTCTCTGGCAACCACACTCCTTATAGTGCAGGAGGTGTGAATATGAGCCTGTGGGAGCCTCCCTTTGTGAGCACTAAACATTTGCATGCCAGCCACTTCCTTTCTCTGTGCTGGAAACCAGCAGTGCCCCAGGATACCGTCTGGATGGCTGTTCTGTGTCTCTCTGGGAGTTTTCAGAGACAGCATGGGGAGAGCGGAGCCAGCTCCAAGAACACTGCGGTCCTTCTGGAGCTGGAGAGCTCCTGACAGCATCTTGATTGCCCCAATCTCCACCTGCCCTGGTTTCAGAACAGCAGCAGGGTCAAGTTTAGGCACAAGATAACCCACATATCCAGTGAGATCCAGAGTATGACCAGGGGATCCCAGTGCCTGTGCTGACAGCCTCACTGACCCACCCACTCACCCCCCACCCACAGGACACATCTGCTGGAGACTGACTGTAAATATTTACCTTTCATTAAATATGTCATCACTGCCATTCAGTTGAAGGCTGTGAGCGCCCCACAGAAGTCAAGGGCTGGTGCTCGGGGGCAGGGAAACAGTGAAAGTGTGATTCCTTATAATTTCTGGCAAACAGTACTCCCTCCCAAAATGAACACTCTTTTAAAGTATAAATATACCTCTTTGGGGTTTCTAAGAACTGATAATAGTATGAAGAGATGCAGAAAAACACCAACAGTGGCACAGGGCAGTGCTGCCCAATGAGACTGGAGTGCAGTTCATGGAGCTCGACACTCACAGACAGCACATGGCTGCTGATGATTGCAACGTGGGTAGTTTGATAGAGGAAGTAAATATTAACATTATATTTCTTGCTAAACTTGGTAAGAGTAGAAGTGAAGGGACACGTTAGTGCAAGTTTATGGGGATAATGCCATGTAGATAACAGCAGTGTATAAATAGATTAAATAGTTTTTTGAGGAAGAGAAAGCATCACTGATGAAGAGAAGTCAGGGTGGCCAGTAATGAGCAGAACTGATGAAAACATTGGAAAAATTTGTCAAATTATGTATCAAAATTGTAGCAGACCAAGTAAACATTGATAGGGAAACAGAAAAATCTTAACTGAAAAATCTTGGCCAACAACTCATGACTCTTACATGAGGACAATGCACCAGCTCACAGGGCACTGTCTGTGAGGGATTTTTTAGCAGGTAAAGAAATAACTGTATTGGAACAGCCTCCATACTCACCTGATCTTACTCCCAAGGATTTTTTTCTTTAGCCAAAGATAAAGGAAATATTGAAAGAAAGACATTTTGATGACATCGAGGATATCAGGAGTAATAGGACAACAGCTCTGATGGCCATTCTAAAAAAAAGAGTTCCAAAATTGCTTTGAAGGGTGAACTGGGTTCTGACATCTGTGCATAGCTTCCCAAGGGGATGACTTCGAAGGTAATCATAGTGATATTCAGCAAGGAGATGTATCTAGCACTTTTTCTAAGATGAGTTTGTGAACTTAATGTCAGATCTTGTACATATGTGATATATATAATTTACATATATACATATTATCACCAAATAACAATGATTCAGTTTGTAATTTTTCACCTTTAAGATCAGGCAAAGTGGTACATGCTTAGTAGAAACCATCCTTGCATTACCCATGCATCCATCATGTTTTTCACTTTCAGTACACTATTAATAAATTATATGAGATATTCAAGTCTTTATTATAAAATAGGCTTGTGGATGACGGGAGACAAGATGGCTGACTGAAGCCAGCTTTCCACAGAGGCTCCCTTCCAGAAGGAGAGTTAAAGAACAGAAATTTAGCAAGTAACCTGGTGGATTAGAGCTGCGTCAAGAGAGAAGGTTTAAAAACGCACATCAACCCTGCTGAGGCAAGCTGTGACCCCAAGGATACAAACAAAAGGTACAAAATCCATCACCAAGCAGACGGGAGTCCCCTCCCCCATGAGAACAGCTCGGAATAAAAAAATGAGCAGAGTTCAAAAGTCCTCCAATTATACGCCAAGGAAGAGACCCTCTAAAAACTGGACCTACCTCCCCTACTAGGGTGCCATGGCACTCTCCTGCAAGGCATAAAACTGTGTAAAATTGAATATATTCTTTATCTGAAATTCTGAACTCCCAGCACTCCCCTCCACTCTCACTCTGAGGTCTGGAGGCCTGTCCCCCAGGAGTCCAGATTCTTGGGTGTTTTCTCGAGAGGTGTGGACAGGGCCTGAACTGCTGCTGGTCAGTGCTGATTCTGTGGCATGGGAGTGAGGAGAGGATGGTTGGCTGAGAGGGAACCACACAGGAGCGGCGATGCCCCAAGGCACAGAGTAACAGCCGTTTTTGGCAACAACAGGGCTCACCCCTGAATATCCCAGAGTCACATCCCCTGTCTCTCTGGGCAGCCAGAGGAGGCTGGGCATCTTCTTAGGTGGCAACCATGGGTGGAACAGATCTGGGACAGAAACACAGGCCCCATGAGTAAAGGGTTTACCTGAGGCGGTACCGGCCTGGGTGGAGTGCGGGGACTAGAAAACGCACGCACAGTGCCGGCAGACTCCAGGGTGGAACTGACCCAGAGGACCACTTTACTGAGCCTAATACACACCCAGCCCTCAGGGGATCATCAGTCTAGACAAAGGAGGGCAGGAGGCTAAAACTGATAGCTAACTCTGCTGCGAATACAAACTACTGGGCAGCAGCAAAGACAGGGACTGACACGCAGGTTCTATGAACTCAAAACAGCTTCTCTTCTGTGGGGGAATTTAGCCTGGACAGAAACAAATTCCACAAAGTTGTTCTGTTCTGTCAGTAACATCAATCAGGGATGGGGCTGGAACTGAGTGAACAGCCCCAGCCTCCATCAAGCGCCCAAGGTTGTCAGGTCTCACCTCCTCCTGCTAGATAGTGGCAGAGAGCAGCTGCCTGGCTGAGGAGACATAGATCTCCTTGTGATTCAGGCAGGTGCAAACCCTCCAATCTGCCCATTGGAGGCAACTGGGTCATAGCCCTGTGGGGTTATCAGTGACTGGGTGTGACAGAGGTGCAAGGTGGGGAAGGAAGCATCAACCTTCCTAGACTACTTTATTTGCTAGATGAGTCCTCCTGACCTCACAAAGCACTGGAATAAGTCATATTTGAGTTGTCAGCAGACCCCTGAGATCTAGTTGCCAGAGACCTTTTAAACTGTCCCACCTGAGATAGGTGCTGACTGAGACAATTGATTTGGACCTTTTGAACTGAGCCCATCGCCTGAGGACTATCCAAGTGGTGCCCTGGGTGTGTGGTTGTAGGAAGGTTTGATTTTCCTTTTCCAATTGTTGCCTGTGTGGGGTGGGGTGACTTAATTGCTGGTATTTCTCCACAGATGAGACTTCAACCCAGAGTAACTGTTTCACTAGGGTCAAGACAGAGACCAGCTGAAAACAAGATATACCCACTTAGCCCCACCACACAAAGCAGGTCTCCAGTTTCTCAGGCCATAGCACTGTATGGGTTCTCAGCAAAGCTCCATGGGAAAAGGGACAGACACCAGTCCTAGCTTTTGGGCAAAGGGCTGGTTAATCACTACTCCTGGAGCCCTGAACTCAACTTTTCTTTATCCACTCATCTAGTCAAATGGTGTAAAATAATCATGGGGCAGAATCAGCGGAAAAACTCTGGTAACATGAATAACCAGAGTAGATCAACACCCCCCCACACACAAGGAAAGATAAGGCAGATATCACTGAAGATCCCATTCATAAACAGATGGCTGAGATGTCAGAAATCAAATTCAGAATTTGGATTGCAAAAATTATTAGTAGAATGGAGGAAAAATTGGAATTAGAAATTCAAGGAGCAATTCAAAAGTTGTCTCAAGAATTCGATGAATTTAAAGACAAAACCACCAAAGATTTTGATACATTGAAGCAAGAATTTGCAGCCCTCAAATGTCTGAAAAATACAATAGAATCCCTCAGTAACAGAGTGGAGCAAGCAGAAGAAAGGATTTCTGACATTGAAGACAAAGCTTTTTATGCTCCCAAACTCTCAAAGAGGAAGAGAAATGGAGAGCAAAAATGGATCATTCTCTCAGACAGCTCTGGGATAATTTGAAGAAGGGTAATATCTGCCTCATTGGCATCCTGGAAAGTGATGAAGTGTCTTCTTAAGGCACAGAGGCTCATCTCCATGAAATTATGAAAGAGAATTTTCCAGACTTGCCAAGAGATTCTGAAATTCAGATAGCAAACAGTTTTAGAACCCCAGCATGTCTCAACCAGAATAAGACATTCTCCAGGCACATCATAATTAACTTCACTAAAGTTCACGTGAAGGAGAAAATTCTAAAAGCAGCCAGATGTAAGAAAACCATAACCTACAAAGGGAAGAATATTAGAATGACTGCAGATCTCTCTGCTGAAACCTTTCAAGAGAGAAGAGGGTGGTCATCGACTTTTAATCTCCTAAAAAAAAAATAATAACTTTCAACCCTGGATCCTGTATCCAGCTAAACTGAGTTTCATTTATGATGGAGAAATTAAATACTTTAATGACATTCACATGTTGAAGAAATTTGCCATAACCAAACCAGCTCTTCAGGATATTCTCAGACCTATCCTCCATAATGACTCAGAAACTTTTGATCAAACTCCAACTTCCACAGGGGCAAAAGGATTAAAAATGGTCACTGGACTTTCGAAAAACTCAATACCCCAAATTTTACCACACTTATCCATATTTTCCATTAATGTGAATGGCTTAAACTGTCCTCTAAAGAGGCACAGCTTGGCTGCCTGGATACAAAAACTCAGGCCAAATATTTGCTGCATACAAGCATCTTATTTCACATTAAAAGATAAATATAGACTCAGGTTGAAAGGATGGTTGTCCACATTTCAGGCAAATGGAAATCAGAAAAAAGCAGGTGTTGCAATTCTATTTGCAGACACAATAGGCTTTAAACCAATCAAAATGAGGAAGGATAAGAATGGTCACTTTATATTTGGTAAGGGTAATACTCAATATGATGAGATTTCAATTATCAATATCTATGCACCCAACAAGAATGCACCTCAAATTATAAGAGCAACTCTAACAGACATGAGCAATTTGATTTCCTCCAGCTCCATAATAGTAGGAGATTTTAACACTCCTTTGGCAGTGTTGAATAGATCCTCCGAGAAGAAGCTGAGCAAAGAAATTTTAGATTTAAACCTAACCATCCAACATTTGGATTTAGCAGACATCTACAGAACATTTCAACCCAAAAAAACTGAATGCACATACTTCTCACCACAGAACATACTCCAAAATTGATCACATCTTAGGTCACAAGTCTAACCTCAGGAAATTTAAAGGAATAGAAATTATTCTTTGCATCTTCTCAGACCACCATGGAATAAAAGTTGAACTCAGTAACAAGAGGAATCTGCATACTCATACAGAAACATGGAAGCTAAATAACCTTATGTTGAATGATAGCTGGGTCAGAGATGAGATCAAGAAGGAAATTGCCAAATTTTTGGAACAAAATGACAATGAAGACACGAATTATCAGAACCTCTGGGATACTGCAAATGCATTCCTAAGACAGAAATTTATAGCACTGCAAGCCTTCCTCAAGAGAACAGTAAGAGAGGAAGTTAACAACTTAATGGGACATCTCAAGCAACTGGAAAAAGAAGAACATTCCAACCCCTAACCCAGAAGAAGAAAAGAAATAACCAAAATTAGAGCAGAATTAAATGAAATTGAAAACAAAAGAATTATACAACAGACCAATAAATCAAAAAGTTGGGTTTTTGAAAAGGTCAATAAAATAGATAAACCTTTGGGTAACCTAACCAGAAAAAAAAAAGAGTAAAATCTCTAATGTCATCAATCAGAAATGACAAAGACTAAATAACAACAAACTCCTCAAAAATTCAAAAAATCATTAATGAATATTACAAAAAACTTCATTCTCAGAAATATGAATTTCTGAAGGAAATTGACCAATACTTGGAAGCATGTCACCTTCCAAGACTTAGCCAGAATCAAGTGGAAATGTTTAACAGGCCTATATCAAGTTCTGAAATAGCATCAACCACACAAAATCTCACTAAAAAGAAAAGCTCGGGACCAGATGGCTTCACGTCAGAATTCTACCAAACCTTTAAAGAGGAACTAGTACCTGTATTACTCAACCTGTTCCAAAATATAGAAAAGGAAGGAAGACTACCCAACATGTTCTATGAAGCAAACATCACCCTGATCCCCAAACCAAAAAAAGACCCAACAAGAAAAGAAAATTATAGACCAATATCACTAATGAATATAGATGCAAAAATATTTAACAAGATCCTAACAAACAGAATCCCGCAACACATCAAACAAAGGATACATAATGATCAAGTCGGTTTTATCTCAGAGTCTCAAGGCTGGTTCAATATATGTAAATCTATAAATATAATTCAGCACGTAAACAAATTAAAAAACAAAGACCATATGATACTCCCAGTTGATGCAGAAAAATCTTTTGATAATATCCAGCATCCCTTCATGATCAGAACACTTAAGAAAATTGGTATAGAAGGGACATTTCTTAAACTGATAGAGGCCATCTGCAGCAAATCCACAGCCAATATCGTATTGAATGGAGTTAAATTGAAATCATTTCCACTTAGATCAGGAACCAGACAAGGTTGCCCAATGTCTCCACTGCTCTTTAACATTGCAATGGAAGTTTTAACCACTGCAATTAGGGAAGAAAAGGCAATCAAGGTTATCCATATAGGGTCAGAAGAGATCAAACTTTCACTCTTTGCAGATGATATGATTGTATATCTGGAAAACACCAGGGATTCTACTACAAACCTCTTAGAAGTGATCAAGGAATGCAGCAATGTCTCAGGTTACAAAATCAACATTCATAAATTGGTAGCCTTTATACATACCAACAACACTCAAGCTGAAAAAACAGTTAAGAACTCTATTCCATTCACAGTAGTGCCAAAGAAGATGAAATATTTGGGAGTTTATCTAACGAAGGACATGAAAGATCTCTATAAAGAGAACTATGAAACTCTAAGAAAAGAAATAACTGAAAATTTTAACAAATGGAAAAACATACCATGCTCATAGATAGGAAGAATCAACATTGTTACAATGTCCATACTACCCAAAGCAATATACAATTTTAATGCAATTCCTATTAAAGCTCCACTGTCATAATTTAAAGATCTTGAAAAAATAATACTTCATTTTATATGGGGAATCAGAAAAAACCTCAAATAGCCAAGACATTACTCAGAAATAAAAACAAAACAGGAGGAATCACGCTACCGGACCTCAGACTATACTATAAATTGATAGTGATCAAAACAGCATGGTACTGGCACAAAAACAGAGAGGTAGATGTATGGAACAGAATAGAGAACCAAGAGATGAATCCAGCTACTTACCGTTATTTGATCTTTGACAAGCCAATTAAAAACATTCAGTGAGGCAAAGATTCCCTCTTTAACAAATGGTGCTGGGTGAACTGGCTGGCAACCTGTAGAAGATTGAAACTGGACCCACACCTTTCACCATTAACTGAGATAGACTCTCACTGGATCAAAGATTTAAACTTAAGACATGAAACTGTAACAATACTAGAAGAGAGTGCAGGGAAAATCCTTGAAGAAATCAGTATGGACGAGTATTTTATGAGGAGGACCCCCCAGGCAATTGAAGCAGCTTCCAAAATACACTCCTGAGACCTGATCAAACTAAAAAGCTTCTGCACAGCCAAGAACACAGTAAGTAAAGCAAGCAAACAGCCATCAGAATGGGAGAAGATGTTTGCAGGTTATGTCTCCGACAAAGGTTTAATAACCAGAATTCACAGAGAACTCAAACGTATAAGCAAGAAAAGAACAAGTGATCCCATCGCAGGCTGGGCAAGGGATTTGAAGAGAAACTTCTCTAAAGAAGACAGGTGCACGGCCTACAGACATATGAAAAAAAGCTCATCATCCTTAATTATCAGAGAAATGCAAATCAAAACTACTTTGAGATATCATCTAACTCTGGTAAGATTAGCCTATATTACAAAATCCCAAGACCAGAGATGTTTGCATGGATGTGGAGAAAAGGGAACACTTCTACACTGCTGGTGGGAATGACAGTTAATACATTCCTTTTGGAAAGATGTTTGGAAAATACTTAGAGATCTAAAAATAGACCTGCCATTCAATCCTATAATTCCTCTACTAGGTATATACCCAGAAGACCAAAAATCACATTATCACATTATAACAAAGATATTTGTACCAGAACGTTTATTGCAGCCCAATTCATAATTGCTAAGTCATGGAAAAAGCCCAAGTGCCCATCGATACACAAATGGATTAATAAATTGTGGTATATGTACACCATGGAATATTATGCAGCCTTAAAGAAAGATGAAGACTTTACCTCTTTCATGTTTACATGGATGGAGCTGGAACATATTTTTCTTAGTAAAGTATCTCAAGAATGGAAGAAAAAGTATCCAATGTACTCAGCCCTACTGTGAAACTAATTTATGGCTTTCATATGAAAGCTATAACCCAGTTATAACCTAAGAATATGGGTAAGGGGAAGAGGGAGGGGGGAGTTTGGGTGGAGGGAGGGTGATTGGTAGGATCACACCTACGGTGCATCTTACAAGGGCACATGTGAAATTTACCAAATGTAGAATAGAAATGTCTTAACACAATAACTAAGAAAATGCCAGGAAGGCTATATTAACCAGTGTGATGAAAATATGTGAAATGGTATATAAAACCAGTGTATGGTGCCCCATGATCACATTAATGTACACAGCTATGATTTAATAAAAAAAAAAAATAGGCTTGTACTAGATGATTTTGCTCACTGTAGGCTCATATAAGTGTCCTGAGCATGTTTAAGGTAGGCCAGGCTAACCCCCTTGCATGATGAGGAACATCTATCAGCAGTTCTCACCCTGTGGGTCTCGACCCCTTTTGGGGGTATGACCCTTTCACAGGGGTCGCCTAAGACCATCTTGCATATCATATATATTTACATTACAATTCATAACAGTAGAGAAATTACAGTTATGAAGTAGCAACAAAAATAATTTTATGGTTGGCATTCACCACAACATGACGTACTGTATTAAAGGGTCGAGGTGTTAGGAAGGCTGAGAACCACTAACTATATGTAAAATGAGTGACAGAGTTTCTGAGAGGCCATTGACATTGGACCTGAACTGGAAGCTGTTGTTATTGGAAGTGGATGGGTGGACAATAGTGGAAGGAGAATTTGCCTCAAGAACAGAGGCTAAGTTTCATGGAGCTCTAGTGTTCAAATTCAGTGGAATTGAACTCATTCTAAACATTCTTACAAAGAAGATAGTAAAATTGAGACACTATGCCTTGTCTCCTATCATTTCTTGAATACCTCAGTTTTTAACTAACTAGTGCCCCCACCGTGAAGTTTTAAATATTGGCAGCATAAGAGTTTTGAGCCCTCTGTCTCTGGAAGGGCTCAGCACCTTTCATGCCCCATTTTTCGGAACAGCTATTTATCAGCTGATCGTGGTGATGATAGTTAAATGATAACAATCTAACAAGTTTTGGTGGTCTTATACCCTAATAAAGAAAGCATAATGGTGGCCTCTGTGTAATGAGAGCAGGAGCGGGTCAGTGTGGTTGAATTTTCTATAAAGAGGAGCGTGCTCATGGCCCGGCTGCTCAAGTGACAGCAGCAGAACACGAAGCCTGTAGGGTGGGCTGCTCATGGGAAAGGGGTTGGCGGGGTGGAGGGGGTTGGGGCCTCTCGTGTGTCAGGCACCGTTGCAGGCATCACCTACACTGTTGTCCCTGAGGTGCTCAGTAGTTCCTCAGCACCTCCTAAGAATTTCACACTCACTGACTTGGCAGGTGGGATTCTCCAATGACTACCTGGGTTTACTTGTGAGGGGTGCTGCCTGGGTTTCTGTGTGCCTGGCCCTGGCTGACTCGGCACTGCAGGCCACCTGTGTGGCTGCCCCTCATTGCTTCATAGGCTTCCCTTCCAAGCTGTACACTGAAACATCCCTGAAATTGGGGTGGCTGGGTCCACCCCAATACACGCACACAGCTCTGTCACACGCAGAATGCTTCTGTGACACTTAGTTTCTCCAGTTGTGGCAAAGCCTCTGGGAAATGAAATTTAGGGAAATTCTGCAAGACTTGTTGAAACTACTTCAAAAGACATGAATTGCTATCAACTCTATGAGTAGCTAACAAAACCAAGAATTTAATAGTAATTGCTAGTTTGGAAAATCCATCACTCAACAAATTAATGATTTTATAAAACTGATCTTTGGGTATGTTATTTTAGCCAATTGAGTTTTGTACATTTCCTGTTTTACTTCTCCATTTCTTACATTCTCCAATATTCCCACCCTCCTAAAATGGTTCTTCTCAATAATGGCCCATCTTGCTGGGAGACTTCATGGAGAAGTGGGGGCCCACAGCCTCAGATAATAACAAAGCATCTGTGTAGGGTCTCCAGTCCTGCAGTGCCTTGGACCATGGGGGACGTCTGCAATTCGTTGCCAGTAGCCAACGTAATCCTCTCTGCTATGCACTGGCTAGGTAACCCTTGGCAAGTTACCCAGCTTCTCTGAGCCTTGATTTCTTCATCTGTAATAAAAGAATGATAGTTTGGATTTTGGAAGAGCTTCTATGAGGATTAAATGGGTGATGTGCATGGACCCCCAAGGCAGCACCTGGTCTGCAGAAGCGTTCTGGTGCTGGCTTCTGTTCTTCCCTCTGAGACTTCGCACTGCACGGGCTCCTTAGCAGGCCACGGCATCGGGCTCCCAACCCTCCCAACAAGTTTTCTTCTCTGTCCTTAGCAAAGCCTTTCTGACCTGGATCTCACCTCCTCATAGCTCTGTTCTTAGAACTGCTGAAATAATTCCAACTAAGGTGAAATGAAACTCAACAAACATTGCTGTCATGTGTTATTTTATCAGACACTGCAGGCTACTCACACCAGATTTGCCCCCTGGCGTCCCTATCCTACTTCCATTTCTTCCTTGCTAGTGGAATCCTGGTTTATCTCAGGTGTCCACCTCCTTCCATGTAACCATGTTCTGGGAGGAGTTGATCCCATTCTGCAGTGTCCATTTAGGAAAGTTGATCCTACCATGGAAGGATAAAAGCTGATTAGTCTATTCATGGGAAGCCCATTTCCTAGGCCAGCGCTTGGTTTAGGAGCAAGCATGTTACTCTGTTTGGGCCCGTGGATGTAGGGGAAATGTTTGCTGGGGAGCTTCTGAAAAAGATTTCCTGTTCTTACAAAGAATGGCTGCTGGAGACAGCGTTGTGTGTGGGTAACAGCAGGTTCCTGATTCTGAGGAGGGCCAGCCCAGGCTATGAGCCAACACGCAGAGGAAGGTAGAGAAAGAGAGAGACAGAGAGACACTGAGCTCTTGGTGATATCATGGAGCGGCTGAGTTAACCTGTCCCAGAGACACTGTAACTTGGGACTTCCGAAAACATGGAGTTACACCCATTTGAGTCAGCTTTTCTGTTGCTTTGGCCATAGGCATCCTCACTAACACAGTAAAGTTCTAGGTGAGAGGATGAAAGAGAGAGAGATGGACTTGGCAGAATATTGGTTCCCTGTGAGTATAAAATCTACTGCAAGAGTCAGAGAAGTATGTTTAAAAGGTCCAAGAAGGGTGTAAGTGAAAGCCTGGGGCCTGCGGAGTGGGGGCAGACCCAGGGCAGTGCTGGGTGCGAGGCAGCCACGGAAAAAGCTTGCAGATCCGCGGAGGCACATGGCATGACACGGCTGTGAAGCTCTGGAACTAGCAAGTGGTCAGCGGTGGGCAGTTGGAGCAGGGTGGGGGGAGAAATTTTCCAGGTCACTGGAGGCAGGGGCCACACTGGGCTCCCAGAACTCCCCTCAACCGAGTCTCCCCCTCCTGGTCTGGTTTTTCCTTAGTGAAGGGGAAAGAAGGAAGAGTGAGATGAATAAGGACAGGCAGATTGGGGAACTGTCACTTTCCAATCCCAGCAACCTAGCATGGCCTCAGGCCTCCGTGGCCCTTCTCACGTGCTCACCGTCACTCGAGCTTTTTAACACGTCTCAGTGGCGTGTAGTCATGGGAAGTTTAACAGGAGAGAGCAGAAGGCAGGGGACCACTGGCGTGAGAATTCAGAAGGGTGGAGAGAACTGGGGCTTGGAGGAGCTTCCGGCCTCTTCTGCCCTCCGAGGCTGCAGGGCTGGGATTGCCCGGTGCCCAGCAAGGCAGCACTGGAGGAAAGAACTCTACGGTTTCGAAAGCTGCTGTCGCCAAAGAACGTAGACTCCTGGACAGGGGTGCCACGTGGGAAGGACTCCTGCAGTTCTGAGTTTAATTCTCATTAGTCATCTGGAGCTCTCGGTTGCGTCTGGGACAGGAGGGCACCGCCTCTGCGCAATCTCCTGTCCGGCCCTGTGACATAACCCTCTTTTGGCTATCCTCTCGCCTCACTGGCTCAGTCTCCCTGGCTAGTCCATCCTCGTTTTCCGGACTTCTGAACGCCAGAGTGGGATAGGATCCAATCCTGCTGCTTTCTTCATCTCAGCAGGTGGGGACTCCCTGCTTCCGTTTGCTCAGGTCCCTTGGGTGAAAGCATGAGGCAGTGACTGCTGACTCATCCCACACATGTCCAGGGTGCCTGGGGCCTTCTTGCTACTGTTCATGATAACCACGTTTCACCGGGTTGTAGCGCCAGAGGAGCAGTTTAGAATTGTAGTGGTGTGTGAAGAGTCACTAAGCCAAGGAACAGTGACACCAGCATCATGAGGGGTGTGTTTATTTTTATTTTTATTTTTTTCCCAGTAACAACCATTTATTTTTACCCTGTGCTTCATGGTGTTTTATTTTTTATTTTATTTTTTTATTAAGTCTTTTGTAATAGATCATAAATACATTTATGCCAATTTCAGTGTGTTGATTATTTGTATAAATTGGAGTGCTTACATCATATTAATCAATATAGCTTTCACCTCATTTACCCAATTATAACATTAGGACATTTGTGTTCTACACGTGATAGATCCAACTTGTACTTGCAATGTGCTCCATAGGTGTGGTCCCCCTACTATCCCCTACTATCTCTCCCACCCCCACCCCTTCCCTCCTTCATCTTAGGCTAAAATTGTGTTTAATTTTTCATATGCAAGTGTGAGTTATTATAAAATAGTTTCACAGTAGTATTGAGTACATTGGATACTTTTTTCCCATTCCTGAGATACTTTGCTAAGAAGAATATTTTCCAGCTCCATCCATGTAAACATAAAGGAGATTTTTTTACTGCTGCATAATATTCCATGGTATACATATACCACAATTTATTAATCCATTTATGGGTCAATGGGCACTTGGTCTTCTTCCATGACTTGGCAATTGTGAATTGAGCTGCAATGAACAATCTGGCACAAATATCTTTATTGCCAAATGATTTTTGGTCCTTTAGATATAAACCTAGAAGAGGAATTGCAGGATCAAACGGCAGGTCTACATTTAGATCCCTGAGAGTTCTCCAAACTTCCTTCAAAAAGGAACATACTAGCTTGCATTCCCAACAGCAGTGCAGAAGTGTTCCCTTTTCTCCACATCCACGCCAACATCTGTTGTTTTGGGATTTTGTGATGTGGGCTACTGTTACTGGAGTTAGGTGGTATCTTAGAGAGGTTTTAGTTTGCATTTCTCTGATGATTAAAGATGATGAGCATTTTTTCATGTGTCTGTAGATCATGCGCCTGTCTTCTTCAGAGAAGCTTCTGTTCATGTCTCTTGCCCATAATGAAATGGGATCATTTGTTTTTTGCTTAGTAATAAGTTTGAGTTCTCTGTGAATTCTGGTTATTAGACCTTTGTTGGTAGTATAAGTTGCAAAAATCCTCTCCCATTCTGAGGGCTGTCTATTTGCTTTACTTAGTGTGTTCTTGGCAGTGCAGAAGGTTTTTAATTTGATCACATCCCAGTAATGTATTTTTGATGTTGCTTCAATGCCCAGGGTGTCTTCCTCAAGAAGTATTCTCCCAGGTCAACTTTTTCAAGCGTTTCCCCTGCACTCTCTCTAAGAATATTTATAGTTTCATGTCTTAAGTTTAAGTCCTTTAACCAGTGAGAGTCAATTTTTGTTAGAGGAGAAGGTGTGGGTCCAGTTTCAGTCTTCTACAACTTGCCAGCCAATTCGTCCAACACCATTTATTGAATAAGGAATCTTTCCTCCAATTTATATTTTTAATAGGCTTATTGAAAATAAAATGACGATAAGTGTCTGGGTTTACCTCTTGGTCTTCAATTCTGTTCCATACATCTACCTCTCTATTTTTGTGCCAGTACCATGCTGTTTTGATCACTATCGATTTATAATATAGTCTGAAGTCTGGAAGCGTGATTCCTCCCAATTTGTTTTTATTTCTGAGTCTTGGCTATTTGAGGTTGGAACCAGTACCTATATTACTTAATCTTTTCCAAAACATAGAAAAAGAAGGAATGCTTCCCAACTCATTCTATGAAGAAAATATCACCCTGATACCCAAACCAGGAAAAGACCCAACAAGAAAAGAAAATTATAGACCAATATCTCTAATGAATATTGATGCAAAAATATTCAATAAGATCCTAGCAAACAGAATCCAACAACGCATCAAACAAATTATACACCACGACCAGGTGGGTTTCATCCCAGGGTCCCAAGGATGGTTAATATACGTAAATCCATAAATATAATGCATCACACAAACAAATTAAAAAACAAAGACCATATGATTCTCTAAATTGATGCAGAAAAAGCTTTTGACAATATCCAGCACCCTTTTTTGATCAGAACACTTAAGAAAATAGGTATAGATGGAACTTTTCTTAAACCAATAGAGGCCATCTACAGCAAACCCACAGCCAATATCATAGTAAATGGAGTAAAATTGAAATCATTTCCCCTCAGATCAGAAACCAGGTAAGGATGCCCACTGTCTCCACTGCTTTTTAACATTGTAATGGAAGTCTTAGCCACCACGATCAGGCAAGAGAAGGCAATCAAGGGGATCCAAATAGGACCAGAGGAGATCAAACTGTCACTCTTCGCAGACGATATGATTATATATCTGGAAAGCCCCAGGGAATCAACTACAAAACTTAGAAATGATCAAGGAATATAGTAACATCTCAGGATACAAAATTAACACTCATAAATCTGTAGCCTTTATATACACCAACAGTAGTCAAGGGGAAAAAACAATCAAGGATTCTATTCCCTTTACAATAGTGCCAAAGAAGACGAAATATCTGGGAGTGTATCTAACTAAGGACGTGAAAGATCTCTATAAAGAGAACTATGAAACTCTGAGAAAAGAAATAGCTGAAGATGTTAACAAATGGAAAAATATACCATGCTCATGGCTGGGAAGAATCAACATTGTTAAAATGTCTATACTACCTAAAGCAATTTACAGATTTAATGCAATCCCCATTAAAGCACCTCTCTCATATTTTAAAGATCTGGAAAAATTAGTACTTCATTTTATATGGAATGAGGGGTGTGTTTAGTCTCCCCTTCTCACTATTCCTTTATACTTCTTTTTCTGTTCTGTGTCTGTCCTATACTATTTTATTTTATTTTTATTTTTAAATTTAATTTTATTATTTTATTTTAGACAGTCTCTCACTTTGTTACCCTGGATAGAGTGCCATGGCATCAGCCCAGCTCACAGCAATCTCAAACTCCCAGGCTCAAGATATCGTCCTGCCTCAGACTCCCAAGTACCTGGGACTACAGCCGCCCACCATGATGCCCAGCTAATACTTCCATTTTTAGTAGAAACAGAGTCTCACTCTTGCTCAGGCTGGTCTTGAATGCCTGAATTTAAGTGATCCCCCCACTTTGACCTCTCAGAGTGCTGGGATTAGAGGCTTGAGCCACCGTGCCTGGTCTCATGTGCTTCTTGTGGGTACTAACGGATTGCGAGTTCATCACTGAATCCCTACAACACTCACACTGTTGACTTGAGCAGAATAGTCGAATAAACAGATGGAAAACTTTCTCTAAGGATCCATTCTTATCTAAGGAATCCCAGCCTGAATGTTTTATTATGGTGAAAATAATAAAAGGAGCTAGGATAAAATAACTGAGCCCCATCACTCTTCTTTCCAGAGGCACACCCGTGAGGATGAAGAGACAGGAAGGCAGACACGGGCTTCTCTTCCTGATGCTATCTGGTCCCACTTCTGGGAAAAGAACCTCAAAGTTCCTTGCCTTTGCTTTTATTTATCATGAAAAATGAGAGTGAGTTTACTATGGGTCAGGATCTCACATACCAAGTAAAAAGGGACTCAGAAGTAGAATGTGTGCTATTTGGGAGTGGGAGGAGTGAGAGAGATCCAGTGCTTACCACTTTTCTAATTCTTATTATTTTTTGAGATAAAATATAGGCATCAGTCTAGCTCACAGCAACCTCAAACTCCTGGGTTCAAGTGATCTTCCTGCCCCCGCCTCTGAGTACCTGGGACTATAGTCACCCGCCACAATGTCTGGCTAGTCTTTCTACTTTTAGTAGAGATAGAGTCTTACTCTTGCTCAGGCTGGTCTCAAACTCCTGAATTCAGACAATCCGCCCACTTGGCCTCCCAGAGTGCTAGGATTATAGGCGTAAGCCACACTGTATGCAGCCTTTTTAAAATTTTGTAATTATAAAAATCACAAAGTCAGATAAAAATTCTTGCTATCTGTCTTGTCAGTGAAGATCTGTGACATTATCCTGGTGGTTGCTTGCTGGAGCTTTGCACAGAGAAACATTACATTTACCAACTGACATGATGTCCACAGTTCCATATTAAAAAGAATTCAAGGACTACCAAACTGGGCTGGGCCCCCACGATGCCCTGAGCCCTGATGGATGAATAGAACCACATTATAAGGTTCTCCAGAGAGTAGGGCAAAATTCACTGATCATCTTCCTGAAATATACCAACAAGAATGCAGGCCTTAATTAACAAAGCCCAAGGTTGATTTTTCTTGCTCTTTTTCTCTGAAAAACAAATAATAAGGAATGAATAAGTTTGAAAGCAAATGAGAACCATATTGGGAAGGCAAAGCATAGTCAAACTTTTGACTAGGCTGGTTGCAAAGAGCTGAAGTTCTTTAATCATCTCACTAGAGATGTAGCCAAAAAATGCAATTTGAAACACACACACACATACACACACCATGCACATACACATTTCCACACCCTCCCCCTACCCTCTTTCCACTGTAGATGATTCAAGATGGTGGAGACAGAATATGATGAGAACCATCCCTACTCTCTACCCTCTTTATAAAAGGCGTTGGCAACTGGCAGCCTTTGTTGCCTTGGTTGGGGAATCCATCTATTAATTCTTATTTTTTACATGTTCGTTGTGGGTTGTACATTGGCTGCAAGAAGCTCATATGCAGCTGGACTTGCTAATGGATTGGGAACATGCTAAGATGGCAGCCTAATTAATATCCAGATTCTGCTAATAGATGCTTTTACTAGAAGAAGATAAATTTATTTGGGCAAAAAAGAATAGCACTACATCTGAAGGTGGAAGTGGGATGGGAAATGACAACTTTATTAAAATTAATATAGTCTATTATTAACAAATTAAAGAAATAAAGTTTTCTTGTATCAGAATCAGCCAGGTCAATCTTGGACAGAGGCAGAGGGATGGCTGGCTATGGAGGCATGATTTCAGGACAGTCTAATATATACCCCACCCCATTCTCCCTCATAATACTTCAGAGTTTAAGACTTGGCAAATTGCTACTGTCTTTGTTAACATAGAGATAGAAGACATATCTATCTGGCTTTACGGAAGTAGGGTGGGTGAAATGTGGACTTTTCTAATGATGCCTAACTTAGACTGATTTTAAATAAATCTGGAATACTGTAAGAATAGTTTTACCCAACTTATGATGTTTCCTTTTGTTAAAGGCATCTGCCTCTCCATTACTCACCCTTCCTCTGGGGAGGATGGGATTTCATAACTGATGCACCTGGGCATGCTCGGCTCAGCTCCACTCTTCCTCCTCTTGGGAGTGAGTTACTCACACAGAGAAAGCATGTTATTTTGCTCTTCTAGGGGAGAGTTGTTTTTTGTTTCTTCCTCATTTGGGTTCAGTACTGGCAGGTCCACTTGGCTAACAGGTAGCCATATCATCCAACATAGTGTCTGTCAAAAGCAAAAGGTATTTTGGTTTTCCATTTGCTGGTTCTTTATTTTTTTTCTTTGGCCAAGGCAGGGTTTGAACCTACAACCTCTGGTATATGGGCCCGGCGCCCTACTCCTTTGAGCTGCAGGTGCCACCCTGCTGGTTCTTTGTTTTATCTGTCAATTTGTACAGCACACGTGGGCTAAGAAGGGAGCTATTTACCAGGATTCCTTAGATACTCCCAAACAGTTTAAATATCAAGAAAACTGAATGAAGAAGTTGAAAATTTTAGTTCTAATCCTGGCTCTGTCTTTCCTTAGGTGTTTGAGTTTGGGGGAGACATATACCATTTCCTAAATGTAAAATTAGTTCATGAAATCACTGCTCAATAATTACACAGTGGTTCCTCCTTATCCATGGGACACAGGCCAAGATCCTTAGTGGATGCCTGAAATCATGGACTGAATCCCATATACACTATGTTTTTTCAGCTGATAATGGAGACAGCTACTAAGTGAGTAAAAATGACACCAAGATGTAATGTGTTGTATGTGGGTATCACATAGAGTGTGGACACACTGGACAGAGAGATGACTCATGTCATGGGCAGGATGGACAAGATGGTGTGAAATTTCATCACATTCATCAGAATGACATGCAATCTAAAACTTATGAATTATTAACTTCTGAAAATTTTCCTTTAATATTTTTGGACTGTGGTTGACCACACGTAACTAAAACCACAGACCATAGATAAAGGGGGACTGCTGTATGTGAATAGGGGACCCCACCAGTACCTCTACTTGTATAGTGCAGTGCACTGCCAGAGGCTTCGTACTTTTTCCAGAGAAGCTTTCAGGGCTCTATAAAGGTTCATTCTGAGAAACACTTGTCAATTACATCAGAATTGATGAATCAGATTACAGAAAATAAAAGTGAACTTTCTGATTTTTTTTTTCTGATAGCTTTAAAGGGATAAAAAAAAAGTTCTTTTCTAGAAAGAAGAGGAAAGGGGGAAAAATAGTTCTTTTCTAATTTATTTATTTATTTTTTTATTGTTAAATCATAGCTGTATACATTAATGCAATCAAGGGGTACAATGTGCTGGTTTCATATACAATCTGAAATATTCTCATCAAACTGTTCAACGTAGCCTTCATGGCATTTTCTTAGTTATTGTATGTAGACATTTGTATTCTGCCTTTAGTAAGTTTCACCTGTACCTATTCTAAGATGCACTATAGGTGTGGCCCCACCCATTTCTCTATCTCCACCCTAACCTCCCCCCTCCCTTCCCCTTCCTTGGCCCTTTCCTCATAGTCTTGTGCTATAGTTGGGTTATAGCCTTCATGTGAAAGCTATAATTTAGCTTCATAGTAGGGCTGAGTACATTGGATACTTTTTCTTCCATTCCTGAGATACTTTGCTAAGAAGAATATGTTTCAGCTCCATCCATGTAAACATGAAAGAGGTAAAGTCTCCATCTTTCTTTAAGGCTGCATAATATTCCATGGTATACATGTACCACAATTTGCTAGTCCATTCGTGGGTCGATGGGCACGTGGACTTCTTCCATGACTTAGCAATTATGAATTGGGCTACAATAAACATTCTGGTACAGATGTCTTTGTTATATTGTGATTTGGGGTCTTCTGGGTATAAACCTAGTAAAGGAATAGGATCGACTGGCAGGTCTATTTTTCGGTCTCTAAGTATTCTCCAAACATCCTTCCAGAAGGAATGTATTAGTGTGCATTCCCACCAGTAGTGTAGAAGTGCGCCCTATTCTCCATACCCACGCCAACATCTCTGGTTTTGGGATTTTGTTGTGTGGGCTACTCTTACTGGGGTTAGGTGATATCTCAAAGTAGTTTTGATTTGCATTTCTCTGATGATTAAGGATGATGAGCTTTTTTCATGTGTTTGTAGACCGTGCGTCTGTCTTCTTTAGAGAAGTTTCTCTTCAAGTCCCTTGACCAACCTGAGATGGGGTCATGTGTTCTTTTCTTGCTAACATGTTTGAGTTCTCTGTGGATTCTGGTTATTAGACCTTTATCGGAAGTATAACCTGCAAATATTTTCTCCCATTCTGAGGGCTGTCTGCATGCTTTACTTACTATGTTCTTGGCTGTGCAGAAGCTTTTTAGTTTGATCAGGTCCTAGTAGTGTATTTTTGATACTGCTTCAATTACCTGGGGAGTCCTCCTCATAAAATATTCACCCAGGCCGATTCCTCCAAAAGTTTTCCCTGCACTTTCTTCAAGTATTTTTATAGTTTCATGTCTTAAGTTTAAATCTTTAATCCAGTGAGAGTTTATCTTAGATAATGGTGAAAGGTGTGGGTCCAGTTTCAGTCTTCTACAGGTTGCCAGCCAGTTCACCCAGCACCATTTGTTAAATAGGGAATCTTTTCCCCACTGAATGTTTTTAATTGGCTTATCAAAGATCAAATAACTGTAAGTAGCTAGATTCATCTCTTGGCTCTCTATTCTGTTCCAGACATCTACTTCTCTGCTTTTGTGCCAGTACCATGCTGTTTTGATCACTATCGATTTATAGTACAGTCTCAGGTCTGGTAGTGTGATTCCTCTTGCTGTGTTTTTATTGTTGAGTAATGTTTTGGCTATTTGAGGTTTTTTCTGATTCCATATAAAACGAAGTATTATTTTTTCAGGATCTTTAAAATATGACAATGGAGCTTCAATAGGAATTGCATTAAAATTATATATTGCTTTGGGTAGTATAGACATTTTAACAATGTTGATTCTTCCCAGCCATGAGCATGATATGCTTTTCCATTTGTTAACATCTTCAGTTATTTCTTTTCTTGGAGGTTCATAGTTCTCTTTGTAGAGATCTTTAACGTCCTTTGTTAGGTATACTCCCAAATATTTCATCTTCTTTGGCACTACTGTGAAAGGAATAGAGTCCTTGACTGTTTTTTCAGCTTGGTTATTGTTGGTATCTATAAAGGCTACAGATTTATGGGTGTTGATTTTGTAGCCTGAGACATTGCTCTATTCCTTGATCACTTCTAAAAGTTTTGTAGTAGAATCCCTAGTGTTTTCCAGATATACAATCATATCATCTGCAAACAGTGAAAGTTTGATCTCTTCTGACCCTATGTGGATACCCTTGATCGCCTTTTTTTCCCTAATTGCAATGGCTAAAACTTTCATTACAATGTTAAAGAGCAATGGAGACAATGGATAACCTTGCCTGGTTCCTGATCTAAGTGGAAATGATTTCAATTTAACTCCATTCAATACAATATTGGCTGTGGGTTTGCTGTAGATGGTCTCTATTAGTTTAAGAAATGTCCCTTCTATACCAATTTTCTTAAGTGTTCTGATCATGAAGGGATGCTGGATATTATCAAAAGCTTTTTTTGCATCAATTGAAAGAATCATATGGTCCTTATTTTTTAGTTTGTTTATGTGCTGAATTACATTTATAGATTTACGTATATTGAACCAGCCTTGAGACCCTGGGATAAATCCCACTTGGTCATGGTGTATAATTTTTTTGATGTGTTGTTGGATTCTGTTTGTTAGGATCTTATTCAGTATATTAGCATCAATATTCATTAGTGATATTGGTCTTTAACTTTCTTTTCTTGTTGGGTCTTTCCCTGGTTTGGGGAATAAGGTGATGTTTGCTTCATAGAACGCGTTGGGTAACATTCCTTCTTATTCTATATTTTGGAAGAGGTTTAGTAATATAGGTACTAATTCTTCTTTATAGGTTTGGTAGAATTCTGACATAAAGCCATCTGGTCCTGGGCTTTTCTTTTTAGGGAGATTTTGTATAGTTGATGCTATTTCAGAACTTGATATAGGCCTGTTCAACATTTCCACTTCGTTCTGGCGAAGTATTGGTAGGTGGCGTACTTCCAGGTATTGGTCAATTTCTTTCAGATTTTCATATGTCTGAGAGTAGAGTTTCTTGTAGTATTTGTTAAGGATTTTTTGAATTTCTGAGGGGTCTGTTGTTATTTCATCATTACCATTTCTGATTGATGAAATTAGAGATTTTACTCTTTTTTTTCCTGGTTAGGCTGACCAAAGGTTTATCTATTTTATTGATCTTTTCAAAAAACCAACTTTTGGATTTATTGATCTGTTGTATAATTCTTTTGTTTTCAATTTCATTTAATTCTGCTCTGATTTTGGTTATTTCTTTTCTTCTGCTGGGTTTGGGGTTGGACTGTTTTTCCTTTTCCAGTTGCTTGAGATGTCCCATTAAGTTATTAACTTCCTCTCTTTCTGTTTTCTTGAGGAAGGCTTGCAGTGCTATAAATTTCGCTCTTAGTACTGCCTTTGCAGTATCCCAGAGGTTCTGCTAAATCGTGTCTTATTGTTGTTTTGTTCCAAAAATTCAGTGATTTCCTTCTTAATCTTGTCTATAATCCATCTATCCTTCAGCATAAGGTTGTTTAGCTTCCATGTTTTTGAATGGGTATGTAAGTTCCTGTTGTTATTGAGTTCAACTTTTATTCCATGGTGGTCTGAGAAGGTGCAAGGAATAATTTATATTTTTTAAATTTGCTGAGGCTAGATTTGTGGCCTAGGATGTGGTCGATTTTGAAGTGTGTTGCGTGAGCTGATGAGAAGAACGTGTATTCAGTTTAGTTGGGATGAAATGTTCTGTAGATGTCTCTTAAGTCCAGATGTTGAATGGTTAAGTTTAAATCTAAAATTTCTTTGCTTAGCTTCTTTTTGGAGGATCTATCCAGCACTGCTAAAGGGGTGTTAAAATCTCCAACTACTATGGAACTGGAGGAAATCAAGTTGCTCATGTCTGTTAGAGTTTCTCTTATAAATTGAGGTGCGTTCTGGTTGGGTGCATAAATATTAATAATTGAAATCTCATCATATTGAGTATTACCTTTAACAAATATGAAGTGTCCATCCTTATCCTTCCTTATTTCTCTTGGTTTAAAGACTATTGCGTCTGTAAATAGGATTGCAACACCTGCTTTTTTCTGCTTTCCATTTGCCTGGAGTATAGATGACCATCCCTTCACCTTGAGTCTATATTTGTCTTTTAATGTAAGATGCAATTCTTGTATGCAGCAGATATCTGGCTTGAGTTTTTGTATCCAGTCAGCCAACCTGTGCCTCTTTAGAGGACAGTTTAAACCATTCACATTGATTGAGAATATTCATAAGCCTTTCAAGAGTCTGGTGGACATTTTTAATCCTTTTGCGACTGTGGAAGTTGGAATTTGATCAAAATGTTCTGGGTGGGTTTACTTTTGTGGTGGAGGATTACGCTGGTCTTTGTGGAGGATAGGTCTGAGAATATCCTGGAGGGCTGGTTTAGTTATGGCAAATTTCTTCAACATGTGAATGTCATTAAAGTATTTAATTTCTCCGTCATAAATGAAACTCAGTTTAGCTGGGTACAGGATCCTGGGTTGAAAGTTATTTTGTTTTAGGAGATTAAAAGTCGATGACCATCCTCTTCCAGCTTGAAAAGTTTCAGCAGAGAGATCTGCAGTTATTCTAATATTCTTACCCTTGTAGGTGATGGTTTTCTTTCGTCTGGCTGCTTTCAGAATTTTCTCCTTCATATTAACTTTATTGAAATTGATTATGATGTGTCTGAGGGATGTCTCATTCGGGTTGAGGCATGCTGGAGTTCTGAAACTGTCTGCTATCTGAATTTCAGAATCTCTTGACATGTCTGGAAAGTCCTTCTTTATAATCTCTTGGAGAAGAGACTCTGTGCCTTGTGAAGCCACTTTGTCGCTTTCGGGGATCCCTATAAGACGAATATTGGTTTTCTTCTAATTATTCCAGAGCTCTCTGAGAGAGTGATCTGTTTTTACCCTCCATTTCTCTTCCTCTTTGAGAGTTTGGGAGCGTTTGAAAGCTTTGTCTTCAATGTCAGAAATCCTTTCTTCTCCTTGCTCCATTCTGTTACTAAGGGATTCTACTGTGTTTCTCAGATCTTTGAGGGCTGCAATTTCTCGTCTCAATGTGTCAAAATCTTTGGTCATTTGGTCTTTGAATTCATTGAATTCTTGAGATATCTTTTGGGTTACTGCTTGGAATTCTCATTTGATTTTATTTGCTATCCAGATTCTGAATTCGATTTCTGACATCTCAGGAATTTGTGCATGGGATCTTGTGCTGTGTCTGCCCTATTGATCCTTGGGGGAGTTTATCTACTCTGGTTATTCATTTTGCCAGAGTTTTTCTGTTGATTTTGCCTCATGATTGTTTTTCACTGTTGCCTCAGAGTTGGGGAGGTTTTTCTCCAAGATTAGACCCCAGCGGGATCACTCTGTTGTTGCTGGATCTTTGTAGGAAGTGATCCTGTGTAGTTCCTCTGGTGCTGCCCCAGCCAGGGAGTTCTGGTTGTGGAAGCAGCTCTGGAGTGTGACCCACTTTCTGATTTTTTGAGGCTTCACAAACTTGACTTTTGTTTGGGTAAGATAAATTCTATCAAGGGATTATGATTTTTTTTGCAAAATGATCACATGGACCTTCTGTGAAAACTGAAGCTGAGATCTCAACGCTGTGTCTGAAGGATCAAAGTTACAGTGAACCACTGGAGGTAGCCAGGGCAGCCCTAACCAAGGCCAGGGATAGGGAAGATCCAGAAAGTCTCTGAAAATGAAATAATCTTGAGAAAAGGGGAGTCATGATGGCTACAGCTCAATGCACAGCTGATAGTTGGTGGCACAGTGCCCAAAGACAAACAACCAGAAAATATTGGAGACACACGCAGTAGCGCTGTTTAGCTCAGGCATCTGATAGCTGACCATGAGTTGGCTGGTCTATGCCACACTCAGCTGCATGCCTCTGCTGATTCCCAATTGGCCAGCTCAGCTGACCCAGGTGGACCTTTGCTGGGTGGCTCAACTCAGTTCCATAGGCGAAGACGCATTACACTTTGTGAGGTTCAGTCGCAAGTACTGACATGCTGCTCTTTCTTCCTTTTTCATTGGTGAAGGCAAGTCACATGGCCAAATCTAAATTTAAGGGGGCTGGGGTAGGTATGCTCTGCCACTTTAGTGGAGAAAGTATGATGCTAAAGTCACAGGACGAAGGGCACGGAAACAGGGAGGAGTGGAGAGCTGGGACTAATGGTGCAGTGTGTCCGAGAGCAGAGGCTTGATCTGGGCACACATCAGTAAGGGTCACAGTGGGAGCTCTGGCTGCACAACAGTAGGATTCATGGTGGGAGCTCCTCGAGACACAGCTCCTATCACCAGTGTCTGTGGTGGAGTGAGGGAACGTAGGCTCAAATGAGTTATAATCTTCGCATGGAGGACTGTTGTGTCCTTGGAAAGCCTATATTGTTTTATTTTTATTTTTATTTTTGAGACAGCGTCTCACTTTGTTGCCTTGGGTAGAGTGCCATAGCATCATAGCTCACAGCAACCTCAAACTCTTCGGCTTAAGTGATTCTCTTGCCTCAGCCTCCAAGTAGCTGGGACTACAGGCACCCACCACAATGCCCAGCTATATTTTTGTTGTAGTTGTTATTGTTGTCTGGCGGGCCCGGGCTGGATTCAAACCTGCCAGCTCCAGTGTATGTGGTTGGCGCCCTAGCTGCTTGAGCTGGAAAGCCCATCTTAGCATCAGAAGTCAAGAGTAGCCATCAACTCGTGCAGGGCCTACAGTATTATGTGGACTGGCCATGCTCGGTTCTCCCCCCAGAGGACAATCATAAATCTCTTTGCCACCGTGGCAGTGCCTGGCACTCTGAGACCATCTGAGGACGTTGTTGAGTTTCTGGGGAGGAGGATTCAAAAATAAGATCTGGGCTTGGGTATGATATACATGAGCTAAGTGGTAACTATAAAATTCATAGAGAAATGGACATATTTGCCCAATGAATTGGTGACAGAGATAATTTCATGTACAAATGAAAACTACTTAAAAATGATTCTGCCTAATCTACCTCTGCCACTCTCCTATTCTTCCTCTCATTGTCTTTTTTTTTAGTTTCCTAATTTTCCACACCTATAACCCTAGCACTCTGGGAGGCCGAGCTGGGTGGATTGCATGAGCTCAGGATTTGGAGACCAGCCTGAGCAAGAGCAAGATCCTGTCTCTACGAAAAATAGAACAACTAGCTGGGTGTCATGGTGCAGGCCTATAGCCCCAGCTACTCCAGAGGCTGAGGCAGAAGAATTGCTTGAACTTTGGAGTTTGAGGTTGCTGTGAGCTGTGACACCATAGTACTCTAGCCTGGGGTAACAGAGTGAGAGTCTGTCTCAAAAAAACAAACAAACAAATAACAACAACAACAACAAAAAAAAAAAAAACAAGAAAAGAAAAGAAAAAAAAAACAGACAAAAAAACAAAGTTTATATTGACAGATATTGAGAAAAGGGTCACGATTCCCAACTGGAAATTTGTCAATGTTGTAGATCAGAGGGATTAGAAGTTATCATTCTGTTTTTTTCCTCTTCTTAAAATTAGTTTTAGAGTAATATTTCTTGGGCTGGGTGTAGTGGCTCATGCCTATAATCCTAGCACTCTGGGAGGCTGTGGCAGATAGATTGCTGGAGCTCAGGAGTTCAAGACCTGCTTGAGCAAGCGCAAGACCCTGTCTCTAAAAAAATAAATAGCCAGGCATGTGGCTGGCATCTACAGTCCCAGCTACTTGGGAGGCTGAGGCAAGAGGATTGCTTGAGCCCAAGAGTTTGAGATTGCTGTGAGCTATGATGTCATGGCACTCTACCCAGGGCAAAAGAATGAGACTCTGTGTCATTTCTGTCCCTTTTGCAGATGGGAAATCCCATATCCCACAGGTCCATGGGAAACAGTGGTGCTGGCTGGCTCCGTATTGAGAGGACAGCAGAGATCTGAGAGCAAAGGACATTCTGCTGCCCAGACCATGCTCCCCCTCCTCCCAGCATGGGGGGGAGGTCTGCCAGCATAATCCTTCCATAGCCCCCACCTTGTTCTGAGTCTGCAGTCACATAGGTAATGAGTAAACTTTTTTTTCCACCAAACAGCATATTATTTTTATTTGGCTTTTGAATAATACATTTTAACAAAGGGAATTATTTCAAGATATTAAATTATAAAACTAGTATTTTGGCAAAGAAAAAAGTTAAAAATAACCTTGAGTATGAACTTAAGAGGACTTTGACTTATAAAGTCTAAGTTTCTGAGTCTGGTAATATGAACATAAAGAAATCACAAAATATTTCAAAACCCTATTAGTATCCATTGGGACGGATTAGTTTTATAAATATCAGTCTCCTATATTCTAACTCCATGAGTAAACATTTTTCATGAGGGAAGTCATGCAGGACTGTACCTCTCAAGTTTAACAGTCATGTTTTCTCACTAGAGCATGAGGTCATCTTAGCCTCATGCTCATTCCTAAGAAAGCAAAGGGCAGCTTTGTTGCCCAGCTGAGGTCTGGTTCTCTGGGGTCAGTGCTCTATGGATACTTGTAAAGAGGACATGGGAAAGGAATTCTGTGGTTTGGGAATATCAATCTGCTTTTGTGTAGGGAGATTATGAAGATGGATAATGTGCTGCCAAAAACATGAGCTTTAGCTTTGTTAATTATATTTATTGTTATGTAGGTAATAATATAGTCACGTGGTTTACAAGTCAAAGGTACAAATGATAAACTGTATGAAATCTTCCCTGCAGTCCTAAGCATGAGTGTTTTGGAGTTACATAGATACATATAAATCCTGGCTTTACTGATGATTAGTAGAGTGACATTGGGTAGGTAACTTAATCTCCCTGGTCTTATGTAGTGAGGACAGTACTGCATACATGATGAAGTTATTTTGATTAAATGAGATGATATGCATAAAGTACTTAACACAAAGGTGACGCTCAGTAAACTATAGTTAATTGTGGCTGGGTGGCACACCCCTATAATCCTAACACTCTGGGACATCAAGATGGGTGGATCACCTGAGCTCACTAATTCGTGACTGGCCTGGGCAAGAGAAGGACCTGTCTCCACTAAAAATAGGAAAACTAGCTGGGTTTTGTAACAGCTGCCTATAGTGCCAGCTACTCAGGGACTATAGAGGCTGAGGCAAGAGGATCGCTTGAGCCCGAGTTGGAGGTTGCTGTGAGCTGTGATGCCACAGCACTCTACTGAGGGTGACAAAGTGAGACTGTCTCAAAAAAAAGAAAAAGAAAAGAATAGCTAATTGTGGCTACTATTCAGCCACAAAACCGACACAGGTGGGCAAAAAAGTGGCTTTCTTTATTCTTCCAATTTGTAGCCTTCCTTTCCATCTTGAATCCTCATTAAATTGAAACAGAAAAATTAATGTGATTACTTTCAGGTAAACCCAGTTAAATTGACTCAGCTACTATGGAGAAATTAGTATAACCATTGTTATAACCACACTACAGCCAAGATTTTCTTCTCTCTTTCTCTTTATTGTTGGTTGGTCTATTCTCTGGGTCGGAGATGCTGTTCAGACAGTACTATCTGGTAGCTACTCTCACACTTGCCAACAGAGTGCTGGGCGGCAGGGGAGGAGGTGGGCTGTACAGCTGCTTCTCAGCCTTGGTGCTCTGCTGACCTGCTGCTTCAGATGTGCCTGCATTCAGCCAAGGCACCCTCCACTTATCAGCAATCCTGCGAGGTGCAGCTGCGTCCTCCCAGAATTTCAGTTGTCTTGTCCCCTTGCTGCACCCTTTGGAGGCTGTGTTTCCTCCAGCTGGCTCCCAGGCACCATAGTCCTGCTCTGCCCTGGAGGGTTTCCTGTCTCACTCAGAAGCCCCGGGCATTTTCAGACAGCTGTTCAACCCCCTTGAAGGATATAGGAGACTCAGGATAGCCTCTGGCTCCATAGTGTCTGTCCCTATTTCTCTCCCATTGCTGAGGCATAGCAAAGAGCCAGTCCTGCATCTTGCCTGACTTCATTCACATGGGAAGCAGTGTAGCCAGAATTTCTCTGTCAGGTCTCCATCTCCAGGTTCAAATAATGAAACCACAGGCCACACAAATAAGCAAAAGAACAGTGTTTCTAGAATGATAAAAGAGATAGATAAATGAAAAAAGGGGAGCAGAACCTTCGGCAATGGACGGGCAGCCCAAGTGGGCAGCCCGTGTGGGCCTTCAGTCTGGCGGGTTATATGCTCCTTTCTATCCTGCAAGCAGAGGTTTTGAGGCGATGTATGTCTGGAACATGTCATATTTGGCCAGGGGCCTGTAGGCAGAAAATAATCCTAAAATTAGCACAGGAATGTGGTCCTTGCAGTCCTTGCCCAAGACGAGATGTGTGGGTGTGTGTTCCCTACTCCAGGAGGAGCCACCCAAATGAGGTGTGGATCAGGCTGCTTTTTCCAAGACCTTGCTTGGGTGTGGCCTGGAAAGCACTTGTTTGTGCCTAGAGATGGGGTCTGTGATGAGACTGATTTCTGAGCTTGCCCAGCCTTAGAAAATGGGGGTCCCTGTCTATCCCTGAATGGGGGAACCATGTATCAGCTAGATACAGGATCTTTCTATTCTCAGATCCCCTAATTTAAGAGGGGTTCCTCTGTGTAGTCTGTAATTTGGCAATGGGGGGATTGAAAGGACATACTTCTTTTTATTTTTTTATTGTTGGGGATTCATTGAGGGTACAATAAGCCAGGTAACACTGATTGCAATTGTTAGGTAAAGTCCCTCTTGCAATCATGTCTTGCCCCCATAAAGTGTGACACACACTAAGGCCCCACCCCCCCTCCCTCCTTCTCTCTTTCTGCTTCCCCCCCATAACCATAATTGTCATTAATTGTCCTCATATCAAAATTGACTACATAGGATTCATGCTTCTCCATTCTTGTGATGCTTTACTAAGAATAATGTCTTCCATGTCCATCCAGGTTAATAGGAAGGATGTAAAGTCTCCATTTTTGTTAATGGCTGAATACTATTCCATGGTATACATATACCACAGCTTGTTAATCCATTCCTGGGTTGGTGGGCATTTAGGCTGTTTCCACATTTTGGCGATTGTAAATTGAGCTGCAATAAACAGTCTAGTACATACTTCTACACTGATCTGACCCTCTCATTTCCTC
This sequence comes from Nycticebus coucang, assembly GCF_027406575.1. Taxonomy (NCBI): domain Eukaryota; kingdom Metazoa; phylum Chordata; class Mammalia; order Primates; family Lorisidae; genus Nycticebus; species Nycticebus coucang. The sequence goes on along the minus strand of NC_069784.1, from coordinate 50,231,675 downwards.
TTCAACTCTTCTGTCTCTACACAGCTTAGAGGGCTTCCTCTGCTGGCTTGGAAGTTGTGGGGGGGATTGCAAATGGAGGGAAGGCAGGAAATAAAATGGTTAGTGCCCACTCACAGCTCCGTTCAGATGTTCTCTGTCTTATTTCTGGGTGACTCTTTCTGAAGCCAAGGATGTTGGTATCCTTGCTCCCTGTTTCTTCAGAGTTTGGATTATAGGCAACTATTCAGGGCACAGGTGAGTGCTGTGTGTGCGGGTGCCTGTGGAGAGCTGTCCATCAGTGCCACACATTGTTTTGGGCCCACTCTGCCATCACTGTCCATGTATCTGGTTGGTCTTTGAGCCAGTGGGTAGTTCACTTACCAGTAATCCCTATGAGGAGGAGTTTTATTTGTTTTAAAAAGTCATCTGTGGCAGACAATTGGCTAACAAACACATGAAAAAATTCTCATTATCTCTAATCATCAGAGAAATGCAAATCAAAACCACTTTGAGATGACACCTAACTTCAGTGAAATCAGCCCACATCACAAAAACTCGAATCTGCAGATGCTGATGTAGATGTGGAGAGAAGGAAACACTTTTGCAGTGCTGGTAGGATTGCAAACTAATACAACTTCTATGAAAATAAGTACGGAGAATTCTCAAGGAACTAGAAGTCAACTTTTCATTTGATTCCACAATCTTATTACTAGGTATCTACCCAGAAGAAAAAAAATCATTTCATCATGAGGAAATTTTCACTAGAATGTTTATTGCAGCTCAATTTGCAATTGCCAAGACATGGAAGCAACCCAGGTACTCATCAACACATGAATGAATGAACAAACTGTGGTATATTTATATCGTGGAGTACTACTCAGCCATAAGGAAAGAGGGAGACTTTACACCTTTTGTGTTTGGATGGAGTTGAAACACATTCTTCTTAGGAAAGTTATAAGAATGGAAAAGCAAGTATCCAGTGTACTCAACACTAATATAAAACCAATATATAAACAATTACACGCCCACATGAAGGAAAAATACAAGTATAGTCAAGTGAGGGGGAGAGGAGAGGAGGAAAAAGGGAGAAGGAAGGAGGGAAAGTGATTGGCAGGATAATATGAGGGTGTTTGGCATGCCCCCTGGGTGAAAGGCTCAACTACAACTTGAATGTTACCTTAGAAACAAAAACAATGTAACCTAAACATTTTAACCTCATATTAATCTGGAAAAAAGGGTCATCTGTAGATTAAGAAGAGTGTTGATCCTGACATGAGATGACCTGGGTAGAGTCCAGAAACTACCTCTTTAATGCTAGGTGACCTTGAGCTTTTAAATTCTTTGAGCCAAAGTTTTCTCATTTTAAATTAGGACAAGGGGCATAACAACTTTCTTTCAAGTTTATTACAAGAATTAAGTCAGACAACGTTTCTAAAAGTTGTTTAATATCTATAAAGGCCATTAAAATCGCAAGCATAGTTTTTCCAAATCTTCCGCACAACTAAATTATCTTACTGACTAAGGTTGAACAAGTAAAGTGGGAAGAGAGGCTCAGTGCTCATAGCTCAGGGATTAGGGGCTGGCCACATAAACCTGGGCTAGTGGGTTCAAACCCAGCCTGGGCCTGCTAAACAACAATGACCACAATGACAAAAAAAAACACAAAAAACAGCTGGGCGTTGTGGTGGGTGCCTGTAGTCCCAGCTCCTTGGGAGGGTGAGGCAAAAGAATCACTTGAGCCCAAGAGTTTGAGGTTGCTTTAAGCTGTGACATCACAGCTCTCTATTGAGGGTGAAATAGTGAGACTGTCTCAAAAAAAAAAAAAAGTGGGAAGAGAAATATTAACTGTCCTCCCAGATATACTGGTAAGAATACTCAGCTGATTCTAGATGTTGAAACAAAAGCTGGTAATGGGGGTAACTCACAGGGAGAATAGTCTGACAAATTTCTGGTAAAAAATTATATTAAATGAATATTAAATAGTATTTCAATAATAGGAGCAAACCTCAAGGTAATCCATATTATAGAACTGACAAAAACATTACACATATATTAATTCTTTTAATTTCAGGCTAAATAATGCAATCTTAGAGAAACTTACTTTTGATCTAAAATTTGACAAAATAATTTTAACATAAACCTGCTGTGGACCAAATTGTATCCCCCCCTCCAACTTCAAATTCATATTTTGAAGTCCTAAGCCTCAACATCATGATATTTGGAAATGGCGCCTTTGGGATGTAATTAGTATAAGATGAGGTCATGGTGGTGGGGCTCTCATGATGGGATTAGTGCCCTTATAAGGGGAGATCTCAGAAAGCTCACAGCCTCGCGCGCGCGCTCTCTCTTCCCCCCTCCCCCCTCACAGAGTGAGCAAGTGCCATTTACTCACCAGAAACTGATAATGATAACACTTTGATTTTGGAATTCCAGACCCCAGAACTGAGAAAATAATTTCTGTTGTTTAAGCCACCTAGTCTATTATGTAGCAGCTCAAACTAATACAATACCCTTATAAATCCTCTCTTTCTCCATGGTTGGTTCTCTTCCATCTGCCCCAGGCAAAATCTATTTATAATAAGGGGCTTTGTTCTACATTGAAAAGGCAAGCAAACATGTATTAACATCTGTAAACGTTTTCATTCTGTCTAACATGCAACAAAAATCCATCATACCTCTACCTCTTTTAAATGCACTTTGCACGGTACAGTTATTTCTAGAAAGAATTTAGACAAGCTCTGCCTGGTATTTTTCCTCCTCTTTTTTTTTTTTTTTTTTTTTTTATCTTTTTACAAGACAGGTTCTCACTATCTCTCCCAGGCTGGACTTGAACTCCTGGGCTCAAATGCTACCCTGGCTTTAGTGTCCTGAGTATCTGGGACTATAGGTATAAACCACCACACCCAGCTCCTCCATTTATTTGAGAGAAACCCAACCGTTATTTTCTTATACTCTATTTTTTTTGAAAACAGCAATAGTATCATTTTTGGTTTTGAGTGATATATAAATCCTAGTATAACTGCCTTGTGCCTGATGGACACTCTACTTGCCTCTGTTAAATTGTGCTGAGTTTTAAAGAAAGGTAGTATAGGGACTGAAGATGAGTTTCAGTGTAGAAAAAATGGTGGAATTGAGAGGAGAGTGCACCAGAGGGATGAGTCCAAATCCAGGGCAAAATGTGGGGAAACCAAAGCACAAACATCAAGGCAAAGTCCCAGGGCAAAAGAACCAACCTGAAGGAAGGCACCATTTGAGACTGGAGGGGTGTGTGAGCTTCTCTAGAGGGAGGAGAGGAGGGCCCTGGACCCTGCTGAAAGCAGCAATGTGGGTCTTGACTTCCTAGTAGGTCAGCTGGGGCACAGGGTTTGGGATTTGTATATCCAGGGCTGGGGCTCCTACACAGGCTGGGCGCCAACATGTCGTTGCTATGTTCATCCTCATCCCTTGTAAGGGAAATTCCTTCTCATCTTGATTCCTTTGTAAATATCTAGCAGAGCAGCACTCATTTTTATTCAGGAGGGTTGCAAGTTATAGTCCATAACGTTGAGGAGGAGAAGGGGGCTGGGATTAGCCTGGAATCTCCATGGAAGATCTGCTTTGTCCTAAATTAGATTCAGAACAGCAAATAATTCTTAGAATCCATTTCACAAGAGCAGCACATTCATTTTAAGTGTTGTGGACATGGTGCAGGGGATTGCAATCAAAATTCTCCATTTCATATGGTCATATTTCTAACGTTGCCCAGAAAGGTCAGTCCTGGGTTGCAATAGATTGTGAGGCAGGAAGTAAGAACTCAGTCTTGGCCCCCACACAAAGTCATTCTGCGGTTCTGGGTTTCTGCTCAGGTTGCCTCCCGAGTCTGCTCTCAGTTACTCCATCTGGGAAATGGGAATAACAAGCTCCCTCTCGAAAATGGGAGGACAGATTAGAGATGATATTTTCAAAGTGATTTCCCAGCTACATAAAAGAATGCTACATATTTCATAGATGCTCCTGGGGATGAAATCACAAGAATGTAAAAGTCCGTCTTCTTCCCTCTGGTGCATGGTGGCTCACGCTTGTAGTCCCAGCGCTGTGGGAGGTTGAGGAGGGTGGATTGCCTGAGCTCAGAGGTTCGAGACCAGTATGAGCAGCAGTGAGCCAGAGTAAGACCCCATCTCTACTAACATCAAAACCAGCCGGATGTTGTGGTGGGTGTCTGTAATCCCAGCTACTGGGGAGGCAATGGGAAAGAGCATCGCCAGAAGAAGAAAATGAACAACAACAACAAAAAGAGTGCTTTAAACGAAGAAGAATGAGCAAGCAAGCTGAAATTAAAAAAAAAAAAAAGTTATAGACCTTGAAATAGACAATTCATTGTTCCAAAGTTTGAGAGGGTGTGCCTAGTGATCTAAAAGAATCGGCCAGCCACAGCTGACGTGGAGAGAGGGTAAATGTAAGTGGAATCAGTTGGTCTTAGAAGGAGGCAGTAAAAACCCCAATAAACTGCTCACTAAACCCTAGTCTTGGCTCTGGCCCAAAGACCCCTGATAGGGCCTTAAAGTCTGATGGGAAGCTTTTAGTCTTCTACCTGGCACTGACATCACCCTGGGGTCCAGCTGGCCTTATAAAAGTCTTTCACCCCTTCACAAGCCTGCCCTGCTCACTGTGCAGGGAAGACACCACTGTGTGTTCTTCTGTAAGCCCAGTTCTCAGCCACGTAGGGAGCTCCATGTAACACTGTCTCTCTAAAGCCTGGCTAAGGATGTTCAGTGAGATCGGTCAAATGAACAAATGAACACGCTTCCTCTGTGCAGAGGAAGGCTCGGACAGCCCCATTTACTCTCTCCTGGGAGAATACATGACTCTCTGTGCACTAAAGTGACATTTAATGGGCATCCAAATCTGGAGGGGGAGGGCTGCAGTTAATGATACGAGCACTTATTTAGCACTTGCTGAATGTGCCAGGTATAATTATAAGCATTTTATATATTTTAATTTATTTAATTTTTCCAATAATCCTGTGAAGTGTGCTCTATGATTAATATTCCCATTTTGCAGATGAAATCAATGAGGCTGAAAGGAAGTTTGTAACTTGCCTGACATTAGAATCTGAACGCAGACATCTAACTCAGGATGCTGCCCTCTTAACCACTCAATTTTAGTGGTGGACCCCTACCAGTGGGTAGATAAGACACCACCTGTGCACTGTGTCACTGTCCCCTCTGACCAGCTAGCTCAAGAAGAGATGCCGTGCGATATCCTGACACCCCAGAGTAAGTTGAGCCTGGTGTTTCCGTTATCTAATGGAGACACCGATGTGCAGCACGGTTGGGTGTCTCACTCAGAGTAGCTCACTGCAGCAGAGCAGGGAGCAGGGAGCAGGGAGCAGGTTCACAATACACCTCTCAGCCCACCATCACCGGGCTCCTTCACCTGACAATGTGGCCATGTCTGGTGGTCAATCGATAGACAACTGCAATGTGTGAAGGGCCTCAGGCACCAGATCAAAAAGAAATGGAAGCAGCTTTAATTCAGCCCCTAAGTTTACAAATGCAGAAACTGAGGCAGCTTGCTCAAGGTTCCAAACTACTTGATAGCAGTGTGGGCAGCAGTGTCCAGGTCTCCCAACAAGACACAACATGTGTTTTTGCTACTCTGCCATGCTGTGCTGAGCAGTGGCAACAGAGGTGCCAAGAGCCTCCCCTTACTGCCTGGAGGGCCTCCACTCAGAGCCTCCCCTTACTGCCTGTACGGCCTTTCTCAGAACCTCCCCTTACTGCCTCTTCTCAGAGCCTTTTGCTGCCTTACTCCACGGGTCTGGGTGCAGCCCGGTCACTGCACCCTGTGGCTGTCAGTGCACAGAAGGCACCCCTGCCATATGGAGGAAAGTAGGCCCCCAGCCTGAGGGAGCCTCCCCGGCCTGTGTGTGAAAGGGCCCTCAGTGAGCCCTCCATCCTGACCAGCCCCTCCCACTCCTCTCCGAAACTTAATTAATCATGTTTGCATCTGGATCCAGACAAGACAATAGCAGGGATGTGTTTTTGGTTAGGAACTGAAGCTGCATTCGCAAAGGAATGTTGATTAGTTAGTGGTCGGTATCATTTTTCATGCCTTTTTAAGTTACGAAAATTTTAATATCAAAGCATTTCTCCCTGCACCGCACGTATCTATTTCTCATAAGTGCATTCTGCTGTCATAATTTTCTTTTCCTTCCTGCGGGCTCTGTTTATGAGATGATCCATCAGGTTGTCTCAGAGTCTCCGTCCAGCCCTTTAGCAACCGGAGGACTTCCAGGTGAGCCCGGAGCTACAGTCCACAGCCTCTCCTCACGTGGAGGGGGAGGAGAGAGGCAGGCAGAGGCCAGGATACCATACATCCAGGATCAGGAGCCGGCAAGCTCTCCCTTAGCATGTGCTGAGCCCTCATCATAAACACTGTTGGTCTTTAGGCTAGGGGTGGACTTCTGAAGGGAATACAGTATCCCAAACCTCCTTTAGACCCATGGATGTTGAGGTCATTCCGAATGCTTCCTTGGCCTTAAGTTCTACTTCAGGAAAATGCTCTCAATCTGGGGAAATCTTCTAATGCAGGAAGCAGGTCTTAATGTGTACAACATGCCCATGTGTGTAGAACATGTCAAGTCACAGATGATAAGTCATGGTAGAGAAGTAATTTTGGAAATATGTGGCCGAGCCGGAAATCTGTCTGCCTGACCAGCCCTCCAGCTAGACTTCTGTTAGGCAAAGATGGTGGGGGAGTTACAGGAGACAGTAAGCTGCCTCTTCCTTCTGGTCAGTGACCCTTTCTGCTTGGTTGCAAACCTCACTAGACACTAAATGTACAATTTCAATGGGACTAACTGGTGGGGGCAACAAGAACAAGATGTTCTAAGATGCTCAGATGCAAGCTGACCTTTCTTCCACCTGAGAAGCCATCTGTGTCACTGGTCAATGATTTTCTAAAACCCAGTGTCCAAGGGGATGGGGAGGGCTTCTCACAGGAAAGGATCACTGTGGGGGGGAAGTCAGGGTACTCAGTGTATGTTTGGGAAATTCTGCTCCCCAAAGAAGTTTGGGTTTGCCAATGCAGTGCTTGAATGAATCAGAACAGAGCCACAGATAATTGCTGGCACTCCGGACTTTGGCAAAGAAGGCTGATTGTGTGGTGAGAAATATAAGCTGAAAGCTGACCCGGAGACTGAGAATACTCTGGGATAGCTAAATGTCAAACTCACATTCCAAGAAATCAACCAACTGATTAAAGAGTTATTTACCCAAGGAACCAAGAGCCAGTCAAGTGCCAGGCATGGTGCTAAAGGTGTACTATGCCCCTCTGCCCCAGGCTCTTGGTGGGACTGGCCTGACTTGGTCTCACTCTTTGCCCTCTACCCCAGGCTTTTTCAACCCTTTTTGCCTCCTGGCACACTTGAACCTATAGTTAAACTTCCGCAGCACACTTAAATTAAGTTGATCAAAACATATTCTTCTTAGCAAAGTATCTCAGGAATGGAAGAAAAAGTATCCGATGTACTCAGCTCTACTATGAAGCTAAATTATAGCTTTCACATGAAGGCTATAACCCAACTATAGCACAAGACTATGGGGAAAGGGCCAAGGAAGGGGAAGGGAGGGGGGAGGTTAGGGTGGAGGGAGGGTAATGGGTGGGGCCACACCTACAGTGCATCTTAGAATGGGTACAGGCGAAACTTACTAAATGCAGAATACAAATGTCTACATACAGTAACTGAGAAAATGCCATGAAGGCTACGTTGAACAGTTTGATGAGGATATTTCAGATTGTATATGAAACCAGCACATTGTACCCCTTGATTGCACTAATGTACACAGCTATGATTTAACAATAAAAAATTTAAAAAAAAGTTAAACAAAAAAAAAAGAACTTTAAAAAAAAAGTAAAGCAAATAATATACTTACTGTGCTTTGAACTTCTTTTGAAAATAATTAATAAGTCTTAAAAATGTTTGCAGTACACCTAAGACCCTCTCACAGGACCGTGGTGTGCTGCAGCAGACTCGCTGACAATCATTGCTTTACCCCCTCAGGCTTCTTCCTGGGGTTGGCCAGGGACTAGGGTGCATATTAAGTTGTGAGGGCCCCAGTCCTGAGGAAAAATGTTAGTGTGTCTGTTTTTATAGTCAGAGGCACAGTTAAGAAAGTTGTCAGAATCAAAATAGAGTCATTTTTGTTAAAACCCTGACAAATATTGCTGGGGATGCCCGTGAAGGGAGGTTTCTTGCTCACATATGGCTGATAACAAAACTATCACAAAGGACTGCAAAAACTACAATTTTGTGCAAAGGCCACTGCAACTTCCCGCAGAAAATACTTCTGCAGGGATGTCTGTCCAGCAACTGTTTGTCCAAACTTGGACTGATGCCACACTTGTTACTGATCCTTACAGCCAAAGAAAATTGGTTCAAACAACTTATCTAATCCTCATTTTCCTTTTAAAAACTACTCCCTTCCTCAATCTGTTTGAATGTGCAAATAATTTGCTACAGCATGGCACACAAATTCCCACTGTGGTCCTGCTTCAAAATGGATATTGCTTCCCTTTATAGAGTCTTCTCTGTTTGTTAGGAAGTCTGGTAAAGAGGGATTGGCAAACTAGATAGCTTGTGTGCCAGATCTGGCCTGCTGCCTGTTTTTGTAAATAAAGTTTTATTAGAACACAACCACACTTATTTGTTATAGTATTGTCTATGATTGCTTTTATGCTATGCTGACAGAGTTGAATAGTTGAGACAGACTGTATGGTCCACAAATCCCAAAATATTTACCATTTGTCCCTTTACAGAAAAAGTTTGGTGTGGTGTAAAAGATTTGCCCATTTTCACAAATAAGGGTAGAGAGTCAAATGTTAAAAATAAAGTATACTCAGATTTCCTGATTTCTTCCCCAAAACCCAAACTATAGACTGATCTTCTCATCAGAAAGTTTTTTGTTTTGTCTTTAGTATTTTGAATCTTTGTAATTCTTGCCCCCAGTGGAAAATGTCTAAAATATTAAATGGACCAGATAGAAAGCAAAGATGGGAAATGTCTTGAAACTTACAGCCCAGCAATGTATTTTGGAAACTAGGGGATGACTCTAACCTGTTAACGTTCTTTTTGGTTTTGTTTTTTAGCCGGAGTCTTGCTCTATCTCCTTGGCTAGAGTGCTGTGGTCTCAGCCTGGCTCCCTGCAGCCTCAAAGTGCTTCAGGAATCCTGTGCTCAAGTAATCCTGCTGCCTCAGCCTCCCAAGTAGCTGGGACCACAGGCGTCCATCAAAACCTCTGACTAGTTTTTCTATTTTTAGTAGAGACGGGGGTCCTGCTCTCTTGAACTCCCAGAGTGCTAGGACTTCAGGCATGAGCCACTATGTCCAGCCGGAGTATTTTTAAGGCCTGATTATGAACTCCGAACTGTGACCCCCCTTGGCTGCTGATTTAAGGCAAAGGTCAGACTCTGGGGTAGGTTTATGTTGATTCTAGACAGCCACTTGTGGTACATATAAAAATCTGGTAATTTTCACTCATTTGTTATAAAATTCTGAAGTATTTATGAATTTATTTTTACTACGGATATAGGTTTATAAAGCATGCACAAACAAAATGACACTTTAGGATATTGTGAACATATAAAAATGTTCTATGGGAAGATGAAGCAACGTATAAATGTTTAGTTTTATTATCACTGGGGTAAACATGTAAGTATTTTTGTGTTACTTTCAGGACTCTGGAGTGCGTAAATAGATGAAGACTGAAGCTCAGGGACATTAAGTGCCTTGCACAAGGCCACATCTTCCTCAGTTCTGCTAGCCTAGGCCAGCCTCTCTTGCAAGCCCATGTTTTCCGTGACATCGCAGCTCACAGTAACCTCAAACTCTTGAGCTTAAGCCATTCTCTGGCCTTAGCCTCCCAAGCAGCTGGGGCTTCAGGCACCTGCTACAATGCCTGGCTATTTTTTGGTTGTAGTTGTCATTGTCATCGCTGTTTGGCAGGCCCGGGCTGGATTCGAACCCACCAGCTATGGTGTACGTGGCTGGCGCCCTAGCCACTGAGCTACAGGCACCAAGCTGAAAGCCCATGTTTTAAACATTCTACTCTACAATCTCTGGGCAGGGGAAATTTGGTGCCTTTGCGAAGTCAGGCTCATGAGCTTGCCCTGAGATGACCATGAAGCCTCCCAGGTGGTCAGGTGCCTCTGTCCTCAAAATCACACATGAAGCTGTCCCCTGGTCAGGGGCCCAGATCTTTTCCCCTTCTTGTAGGAGGCTGCTGATGGAGAGCCTCATGGTATCCAAGGATTCACCAGAACTCTTGAACACCATGGCACTTGTCTGGATCACTGTCTTGATGGACTGTGCATGTTGTGGCCCATGAGGGATGGGCTGATGAAGATGAGGAGGGTGCCTATTCATGCATTCAAGAGCGTCAATATGAGACACCATCTAAACCTTCTGGGAAAGTTCCAGGCTGACAGTGAGGTCTGCAATGAAGTGAAGGAATAGTTGCAATTTTCATAGCTCTGGGTCAGCTCAGCGCAGCATTAACAGCCTTCTCTGACACGTGATAAGCCTTCTTCTCTTAGTGACAAGCCCGTGTGGAGTGTTGGGTATCAGGGGATCTAGGACATTGGCCCATCCCTGCTGGCACTGAGGTGGAAGGTGCAGCCTGAAGCCTGTGGCAGAGGGTCTGTGGCAACTCCAGGACTCATGCTGGGCATTTGCAGAAAAGCCCTGTGGTAGGCAAGGTCTGACCAGCTGCTGTCAATGCTCAGAGATTTAGAATTATTTCCTAATCCTCAGTCTTACAAAAAGAACTGTCATTAGACACCTGTAGAGATGAGCTTAGAATATTTGCCAAGGGGGAATCACTTCACCCTCCCAAAAGCCCAAGGAGAGAAGTAGCCCTGTCTCCATTTCAAAAAAGAGGAAAGTAACTCAGAGATATTAACTGTGAGCTCCAGCTCCCTCCCACAGGTTGAGAAGCCACAGCTCTGGGCTCCGGGCGTCTATAATGAACTCCAAGGGTAGCCTGGCAGGGGAAGGCAGTTCGTAGAGAGCAGCATGAAGGCTGCGCCTCCCAATTACTTGTGCAGGCTGACCCTGTACAGGGGCCCCTGAAATTCAGCCTGTGTTTTGCTCCTTGAGCCATGAACTCCAGCGAGGTCCTGGGCTCTCTGGGGAAGCTCCCTTCCCCTAAGGTGCACAGAGGGGCCTCAAGGGGGTGAGTGCCTCTCTGCTTGTGGGTGCAGATGTAGAGAGGTCGGGCTGGGGAGAGGCAGCAGATCCACCCCTCCCTGGGGGATGCAGGCAGCGTGTGGATGGCCCTTGGGGCCTTGGGGACCTGCTTCCCAGGGCAGCTTCTGCTTTGTTGCTGTGTGTGTTCTTCTGCTCTGGCTGCTCCTCCTCTCCATGGAATGACAGTATTAAGTCATTCCAGCAGGATATTCACCCATCAGAAGCTTTTTCCAAGACCAGGGCAAGAGATGAAAAAGAAGAAAGATGAGAGACAAGAGTAAAGCATATGCTCAATTTAGACATTTTAAAAATCACTGCAAACAAAACGTCGAGTTAGCCCATTTCCAAAGATCACGGAGGAATGGAGTTTTTGGAGAAAATAACCAACAAATATTCCTTAGGTATTGTGGCCCAGTGATACCCCTATACTCTGAAGACAGAACAATTAGCGATAGAAGCGCTAGGATTCATCAAAATCGTAAATTCCTGGCAGTCCACACAGTGACACAAAGGCGGTTTCTGTCTCTTTCATTCCTCCAGCCCCTCCCCACTCACCTGTGCAGGGCACTTCTGGGTCCTTTACTCCAGAGAGAAGGCACTGGCAAGAGTCCAGAGAAGATCCTCTTCCCCCCACCCCCAAGAAATATATCGTGTGCTGACACTTTTACAACCTGGGCCGGCTTGCAAGACACAGGCCTGATGCTCAGCTTTGCTTCCCCCTGCCCAGCTTGACATCACATGCGCGCCTGGGGCTGCCACGTGGAGTCAGGAAAGCCCATATATTTCCCTCCTCAGATAGACCTAGTGGTTCTAGTCAGGTGCAGAAAGCCAATAAATCACCAGTGAAGTCTCATATCTATCAGTCAGGAGGCTTGTCATCTTCCCGGCCTTGAAACACATGAAAGCTGGGAGCAGCAGGGGAGGGGCCAGACCTGGGACACCTGGCAGGGAGCTGGGTCCCCAGGATCTGCAAATGTTCACAGCTCAGGGGGGGGAGATTTACACCTCCCTCCTCCTACAGGCGCTTCCTTTCACTTTGAAGTTCGAGGCTCTGGGCTGGGGGTGGGGGAGGCGAGCCCTCCAGCCTGGGGCTTTTAACATTCACAGCACGTCTTCTTTGAGGCTACTTCGGAGGAATGAAAGCTACAAAGAAATTGGGGGCATCTCAAAACTGCAGATGCTGGCGTGGATGTGGAGAGAAGGGAACACTTTTACACTGCTGGTGGGACTGCAAACTAGTACAACCTTTCTGGAAGGAAGTATGGAGAAACCTCAAAGCACTCAGCCTAGACCTCCCATTCGATCCTGCAATCCCATTACTGGGCATCTACCCAGAAGGAAAAAAATCCTTTTATCATAAGGACACTTGTACTAGACTGTTTATTGCAGCTCAATTTACCATTGCCAAAATGTGGAAACAGCCTAAATGCCCACCAACCCAGGAATGGATTAACAAGCTGTGGTATATGTATACAATGGAATACTATTCAGCCATTAAAAAAATGGAGACTTTACATCCTTCGTATTAACCTGGATGGAAGTGGAAGACATTATTCTTAGTAAAGCATCACAAGAATGGAGAAGCATGAATCCTATGTACTCAATCTTGATATGAGGACAATTAATGACAATTAAGGTTATGGGGGGTGGAAGCAGAAAGAGGGAAGGAGGGAGGGGGTGGGGCCTTGGTGTGTGTCACACTTTATGGGGGCAAGACATGATTGCAAGAGGGACTTTACCTAACAATTGCAATCAGTGTAACTGGCTTATTGTACTCTCAATGAATCCCCAACAATAAAAAAAAAAAAAAAAAGAAATTGGGGGACCTTCCCACAACACAAGGACTGTGTGTGTGTGTGTGTGTGTGTGTGTGTGTGTGTGTGTAGGGCAATGATTTCACACCATGCTGCCCTCTCTTGAACCTCCATCCCTGACCGAACACTTGAAACAGGAGTGGGGACTTGGGTGCCAGTCCCAGCAGGCAGAAGGGGCCTCTTGGATAAGTCCCTTTCCCATCCTTGGGTTCTTCCAGTTGTGTCTTTGGAATAGGATGGATCTTGATTCAAATCCTGTCTCTGCCTCTTTCACTTTTCCAACTTGAGTAAATGTACTTAGACATTATGGAAAAAAAGGACACAGACTAAAAGAGTAAATGATCGCCCAAAGCTGGGAAGCTAGAATTTGAACCCAGACTGGCCTCAAAAGCCGTACGTTAAATATTGTCCTCTATTCCTGGTTCATGTGGGTCAGAAAGGGCTTGTCCCTGTTGTCCATTTTCTGTCCTTAAGCAAGTTACATTAGATTGTTGCAAATCAGGGGACTCTGTGAAGGGGAGCTAATGATCTCAAGAAGGGCCCTGGCCTGAGTCACTTTGCCCCTCTGCCTCTCTCAAGGTGACTCTTCTTGTGTCTTCTCTGCCTTCTGAGAGAATGAAGGATCCTCCACGTCATTTTAATCTGTTGCATATCCCATTACTTTCCCCCAACTCTCCCTGCTGTGTACTGTACACACACACACACACACACACACACACACACCCAGGATGAGGGTTGTCAGATTTACAAAATAAACATATACCTGGAATCAATCCAAGTGCCCCTCAACCCATGAAGGGATTGTGGTATATGTACATCATGGAATACTATTCAGCCATAAGAAAGGATGGAGACTTTACATTTTTTGTGTTTACCTGGACAGAGTTGAAACATATTCTTCTTAATAAAGTAGTTCAGGCAAAAAAAGTATTCAATGTAGTCAATACTAATATGAAATCAATATATAAACAACTACACACCCACAGGAAAGAAAAACACAAGTAAGTTCTAGTGAGGGGGAGGAGAGAGGAGGGAAAGGGGGAGGTGGAAGAGTGATTGGTGGGATCACACCTAATGGGCACACTGTGAGTGTTCAGCACGCCCCCTGCGTGAAGGTCTAACTACACGTATCTTGGAAATTAAAACAATGTAACCTAAATATTTATATTCTCTTATCAATCTGGAATAAGAACAACAAAAAAGAAAATATAGGATGCCCAGTTAAATTTGAACTTCATATAAAAGGTAACTTTTTTGCATGATATCATAAACATTGCTTAGAATGTAGCTATACCAAAAATTATTATTTTTTTTCCAGAAATCCAAATTTAATTGCGGGCCTTGATTTTAGCTGACAGCTCTAACCAGAACCTGTTATACCCCAGGGCTCCCCTGCCTCCAAGTCTACCACCAGAGAGCCAGAGAGGAGCAGGGCTCTGCACGGGACAGGCAAGAGACCCCAGAACACAGAAGTCTGTGTTGCAAGGATGTCCCTCAGCCTGAGAATGGAGGGATTACATAAGGCAGCTGTCTTGAATGCCAGCGCCCTCTGGGAGTCAGGCAAACTCTTCCTCTCCCGCTGCCCAATAGCCACAGTCCCTAACTTCCCCATCTCTCCCTTCACATTCTCTTACATACCTTCATTTCCCACCATCTCCAACGTTGGTGCCTTTCTCAAGAATTTGCACCTGAGCCACCTGAGATACCCTCCTTATTGGATTTCCTATTTCTAGTCTGGATCTTGTGTGTCCACTCTCCACACTGACACCAGGGTGATCCTGTTTTCTTTGAAAATAGCATGCTTCCTCTGAAGGTTGTAGTAATTTATGTTTATGGTAGGAATATTAAAAAGTTCCCACAGGAATAAAGAAAAAAAAGTGCAAATTTCTCCTTTTCTATACAATAAAGTCCAGATTTCAAGACTGAGTAGTCAAGGTCCCCATGATCTGGGGACCTACCTGTGCTCACGCTGCCTGACAACATAGCTCACAGCTCAAACTCTAACTGGACAGCTCATTCCAGTTCCTGAATAACTAGCCTTGTTTTTTGTCCAGGTCAGTGTTTTTCAACCTTTTTTATCTCATGGCACACTTGAACATATAGTTAAACTTCTGAGGCACACTTACATTATGTGTTTTTTGTTGTTGTTGTTGTTTTTGAGACAGAGTCTCATTTTGTCACCCTCGGTAGAGTGCTGTAGTGTCATAGCTCACAGCAACCTCAAACTCTTGGGCTCAAGCAAGTCTCTTAACTCAACCTCCCAAGTAGCTGGGACTATGGCACCTGCCACAATGCCTGGCTGTTTTTTTTAGAGGCGAGGTCTTGCTCTGGCTCAGGCTGGTCTCAAACTTGTGAGCTCAGGGAATCTACCCGCCTTGGCCACCCAGAGTGCTGGAATTATAGGCATGAGCCAATGCACCAGGCCTACTTAAATTATGTTGATCAAAAAATGAGTGAAAAAAGGATATATGAATCTTTTTGAAAATAATTTAATTAATGGTCTTTAAAAATTTTTATGGCATGCTGGTTGAAAATCACTGGTCTGGGCCCTTGTAAAGCCATTTTCTTCAAGTTCCTAGAAATGGCTTTTTCCACTCCCTACTAGCGCACTCCTCTTTGTACTTAAGAACCCAATTTAATGTCACTTCCCCAAACACTTAGAAATAATCTCCTTAGGATGTTCTTATAGTCATCTGTGCTTATACAGTCCTTGTAAATACCTTTCTTGTGGACTTTAAAAAAATAGCGTGTTGGTAACTACAATAGGAACTTTACCTAACTAAAGTAAACACTTTGTAACCTCATTGTTTTCATCCTCACATTAATCTGAAGTTTAAAAAAAGAAAAAAATGTGTTGCAATTATTTATTTACACATATAACATCCCATCTAAACTTAATATCCTTAAGGATGTATCTCTGAAGCCCAGTAAATTCCCCCTCACAATTAGAAGCTCAAGAAAATGTTAACTATTAAATTACTTAATTAACAGAGCCATTTCTTTTCCCACATGTTTATGCATTCCACTGATGACCTCATACTGACGGTTCTACCAATTTAGTACTGATTTTTATGCTGTTATTATTTGACATTTGCTAGTACAAGTAGATTACAAACATCTGTGGTCCCCCACAGTGGATGTTGCAGGCCTAGCCACAATATTTGTAGAATGACTGAATTATCTCCCTATAGACCTAGCATAATGCAGCAACTGGTCCCAGGTAAGGGTTCAGGGGTCTGGGTTCTACTCTCTGCTCTTCCAAGTTACCATGGCTCACTGGGTCTTGGGTTTCTTTGTCTATCTCCTAGATACTCTAAATCTTTAAAGGGCAATGAATTTATAAATAATCTTACCAGCTGTGGCTTGCTGATAAGTCATACCTCCTCTGTTCACGGTGGAAAAGGAAAATAACATTTGTGGCATACCTGCCATCTACTGCTCAGCCCTGTCCTAGGAGTTTTCCACATTTCCCTGTTGAAACGTGAGGACAGCACTATGTGACACAGGTGACATCTGCAATCAGTACATATTCTTCTGTATTCTCATCCTCTTTTATGTTGAACATCAACCATTGACTTAAAAAACCTCATGGATCTACCTGATAACTGGTAGATTGAATAAAGCAAATTGTTCTTCCTAATGTAGGTGGCCCTCAGCCAAGCACTTGAAGGCCTGAACAAGACAACAATGCTGACCCCCAGTGAGTCAGGAGGAACTCATCATGCCTGAGAGCTTGAGCTGGGGCATCAGTCTTTTTCTGTCTTTAGACTCAAACAGTGTCTTTGTGGGTCTCAAGACTCCCAGCCTTCATATTGGAACACCATCATTGCCTATCTGGGGTGTCCAGGTGGCTGACTGGAGATCTGGGGACTTCTCAGCTTCCATAGTTGTAGGAAGGAGCTGATTACTTATAATCAAAATGTTTACACACACACACACACACACACACACACACTCTCTCTCTCTCTCTGCTGGTTCTTTTTCTATGGAGAAGCTTAATTAATACAACCTGTCAGATAATGATCAGCCAGCCAGATGTCAAGGGCTCTTGCCAAGGTTAACAGCCTGGGAGAAGAATTCAAAGTCTTCTCTGTGTCTACTTTCTTTTTCCCCCTGGAGCTCCTTGGATGACCCCAGCAGGGCAAGTCTTGGACATCATTTTAAAGTGTCTCTTCAGTTCTTTGCCATCTACTCACTGTAGAAAGTTCCCTCCACTAATTGGTCACTGCCCTTCCACCTTCATTTAGAAACTTCCTGAAGAAAAGCAACCTGACATCGCTTCCTATCACAGGAATAGGAAGGATATAATAGGATATAATAGGAAGGAATAACTGGATAATAAGGTCAGTGCAGACGAGTGCATTCACTAAGTGCCACACATCAATGAGCTCCTCCAACAGGCTCTACGTAGTAACTACTCCCAGCCTGTTTCTATGCTGGTGGTAATAGTACACAGGAGTTAAATGCCTTTCTCAAGATTAATCAGCAGGTAACAGAGCTGGGTATGAATTCAGTAGATCTGATTCCGATCTTGGGCTTTTGAACAGATAGTCTTTAAAGTCCCATTTCACCCTGATATTCTCCAAGTCTCTAAAATAGTGCAAAGGCATGAGTTGCCTGCCCCGACCACTCTGTGCAGGTTCCTAGGTCTCTAAGTCCTGTGCTGCTGCTAGAAGGTTTCAGAGGTTATATATGCATGCACAGTGGAAAGAGTTGGGGCCCGGAGCAATGAACCTTGAACTTGAGAATGAGCAGCAGCTCCATGGCCTGCCTGTGGGAGCCACAGCTCTGTGGCCTGTGGTCTATGGGAACCTGGGCTCCCAGACTGTGAATCTCATGTTCATTTCTCCAGAATGATACTAATCATAATCACGCCTGCCTCCCAAACCCACAGCACTCCTCTTAGGATCACAAGAGCAAGGGTAGGGAGAATGCTTTGTAAATTGTGAAGTTCCATACAAATATGAGTTATTATTATTTCCAGCTGGAGTTGTCTGGGACAACTTCAATGAGGGCATTATAAATGATTGATAAAACTTTATGTGGTATTTGTGCTTTAGTGGGGAACCAGTCTTCACTGAAATTCTGGTCTGGAATGTTGGTTGCAGCATCCTTGACAGGAGGATTTGGGCAAGGGAATGGGGGTTGGGCTCAAATCCAAAATCCCAGTCAGCCTAACTTACATTCCAGGGTTAGGAATTGCTATTAGATGTTGACTGCTATTTCGTTATTTATTGAACGGATCAAAGAAAGTAATAAAGGCAAATATTTATTTAAATGCTTAACCTTATTTTGGTCTGTGTTCTAAACATTTTATATTGAATCCTTGTAACAATCCAGTGAGATAAATATCTCTATGAGGAATATGACTATCCCCATTTTCCAAATGGAGACAGTGAAGCTTGGAGAAGTTAGGAAATTTTTTTAGAGTCACACAGCTAAATAGTGCTATAGCATGGATGTGATCTCAGGTGTTCTGACCCTCCAGCCAGAAGAAACAAGGAAAGCAAAAAAGGAGGGAGGATAAAAAGGAAAAGAAAAAAGAACTGTAAAAAAGAAGGAAGGAAGGAAAGAAAGAAGAAAGGAAGGAAAGGATAAAGACTGTATATTGAGTACCTCCCAGTGAGATGATAGTGAGACCCCAGGAGGGACCTGGCCAGAGATACAGAAGCAAATAACCTCCCAGTGAGACACGTCCTGAGGGCGACCGTCTTTGTTCACGCTCACTTTCCTCAACTAAAATAGTGCCGCCTGTGGCTCACTGGCACCATATGCTGGAGGTGGCGGGTTCAAACCAAGCCCCTGCCAAAAACTGCAAAAAAAAAAATAAATAAATAAAATAATAATAATAAAATAAAATAGTGTCGCACCCCCGTGATGGGGATATAAGCAGGGTACTCCGCAAACCCAGGGGAAGAGGGGGAGTGAGGATTGGGGAAGGCCTTCTGGCAGAGACCGCATCCAGGTGCATCTTAGAGAGCTGATGTGATTTCATCAGGCTGGGAGAGCGGGAAGGAGGCGGGAAGCTGCCAACGTGGAGGAGCTGCGGTCAGCAGACAGTGTTCCCTGCAGCGCCCCTGGCGGGAGAGGCAGGCAGGGAGGCTGGGGCGGCAAGTGGGGTCCAGGGCACCAGGTCTCTCGAGACAGAGAGCCATACGCGGTGTCGAGTTTGGTCAGTTTTATAGTGCAGGTGCTCTCTCTGACCAGGGTGGGGAGGTGGGCTGGGTGAGTGGAGGGCAGGGCTAACTAACCGTCGGAAGAATGGTCAAGGTTCAATTCCACGACTTCAGGCAAGTCACTAGAGTGTTGAGGAAGCTGGTATTTAGAAGTTTTTTTTTTTTAAAGAAATAATCATTCGCTGGAGTTGAGTGGAGGGCACAGCAACCGGAGGTGGCTGGGTTGATGTGGTGGCGCTAGCAGAGGAGAGAGACATGGGAAGAGGAGCGGTTCTGGAAGTGGCTCTGCCTGGCAGCAGGTGGGAAGCACAAAACTCTGGGTAAGGGCAAGACATATACTTATTTATTCTGTTAAAAAATAATTTATGAACTTGATATTAGGTGAGGAGAGACTTGGAAGTCAGGACAAGACAGGTTATCTCTCAGTAACAGATAATCCCCAAGTATCATTGGCTTAAGTAAAAAAAAAAAGTTTGTCACCTATACTATATGTCAAACATGTGTTGTTGAGGTGGTCTGTTCCATATTGTCACTTAGAGACCCAAGTTGGCAACTTAGAGACCCAAGTTGTGACTTAGAGACCCAAGTTGGCAAGACAACTTCAGCAGCAGTCACTGGGGCAAGAGAAGAAAGAGTCTACAGAATCAGGGTTCTGGAGAGCATTTTTTTTTTTTTTTTACAAATTTTGGCCTGGGCTGGGTTTGAACCCACCACCTCTGGTATATGGGGCCAGCGCCCTACTCCTTTGAGCCACAAACACCACCCTCTGGAGAACATTTTAATTGGAGCATTTCCTTGAAGTGAGTATTTACCCAGATTTTTTTTTTAGAAAAACAAAATCACCATAGAGCTGCATAGGAAAGGGGTGTGTTCCTGAGGCCACTGTCCCTGGAAGTCTTCTGACTGCCATGATTGTGATGTAGTTGGGCCATCCATCTTTGCTCACAATTTTATTCAAAATGTTTAGTCAATTTGCTTTTGATCATTAACTCATTTGGTGAGATAAGACCTGTTAAACTACAGACCACATTCATTGAAATGGGCTTTAAGCTCTAAACCGTTAAATGAAAAGAAATGTTTACCTATTACTTATTGGCACTCTGTGGGTGGCAATATCACAACTTAGGAAGTTTATCCAAGGCGCAGTTATCACTAACTAATAATATTCCATGGATTGAATTGGGAGATCACATTTGTGGTTGCGAGGAGAGTACCATTGTTTTCCCTTTTATGTTTGCACTCAAGAAAACTGCCCCAAGGAGAAAAATGACTAGCCAATGATATATTTTGACCATGTAGCTGTCGAGCATTTATAGAGAAGAGAAACATGGAAGAGACACTTGTTGAGTTCCTAGGACTTGCCGGGCAATTCCCAGACATAATTTTACTTCATCTCCACAGCCACCCACTGAAAGAGGTCTCTTTAATCCTCATTTTATAGACCTGGCAAAGTTGAGTAGAAGGGTCATGTTTACGAACTCCAGGGCCTGCACTCTGCTTGATCTCAGCTAAGTAGACTCCGCACATCTACTTTTCTGGCTTCTCTCAAGATGGCTGAGAGTTTCCTCATTCGTTTCCCATCAGTCCAAAGCTGTGAGATGCAGATGAAAGGCAACCGGGTCTGTGAACTACCGCTCGCTCCACCTTCAGAAGAACTGACTCTCAGCTTTCAGCCACATGCATGAAAGGGGCTGTTTCCATCTGTCGACCTGTCAGGATGCCTTTCTCTTGGGCTTCTTTCCTCCCTCCTTGGAGTTTCTTCAATAAAACATTTCATTCCCTTGAAAAGCTTCTCCCCTGAGTGCTGTGGGGAGGGCCCAATATGGTTCCATTTAGCTCTCTGGGGATGGGAAGGGGGCATCCTTCTGTCACATAACTCTCCCAGCAAGTGGTGTCTCTGTGTCCTCTCCCCAAAAAACTATGAAAAAATAAATTCCGCTTTTTCTCCCACCTCTTAAGTTCCATTTCCCGCAGTTTCTGCTTGGGGCCAGCTCTCCCACTCTCCTGGCTTCTTCATGTTGAGCCTTCTTGATTCTTAGACTCCCGACTCCCAGGAAGGTTGACAGGAGAGACAGAGTGTGGCGCTTCCCCTTTGCTGAAGCTCTGCTTCAGGGGGAACAGAGGCTCTGGCCTTTTTCTCCAGTGGACTCCTGTCTCCTGTTCACAAGATCACGGGGAGAGAACCAGCTATGCCCAGGCCCTCTGCAGTGAACAGACATCGTTGGGAAGCCCCCACGTGTGGACAGACAGATCAGACTTTCCAAATCACATGGAAGTTTATCTTTGGGCCAGGTTCCCCTTCCAGCATCTTCTTCCCTCACCAACACGCCACCTTTTAGTATTGCCTGAGGCTAGGTCCTCTCCTGGCACCTATTTTTCTGTCACCCGGTGCTCATTAACCCCACTAAAGTACCACCAGAATCTGACTAGAAGGCTTGGAAAAACACAGATTGCCAAAGTTTATGATTTACTTTTCATTGAGAATTTGCATTTCATTACAAATTTGGATTCAAATTTGAATCATTGTTTAAAAAAAGTACAGTGTGTGCTTGTACCCCAGACTAATTAGGACACTGGCAATATAAAAAAAAATACCCCCATATGGTTCTAAAGTGCAATCTGGCTGAGAATCTCTATGTATTCAAACCAGGTCTTAACCTTCCACAGGTATTTATATCTGAATAGCAGATTTCAGAACCTTTCCCTCCTACACCTTCAAGACCTTAAGAAATAAATTTCTAAAGTTAAGGCCAGGTGCGGTGACTTATGCCTGTAGTCCTAGCACCCTAGCACTCTGAGAGGCTGAGGAGGGTGGATTGGTTGAGCTTAGGAGTTCAGAACAAGCCTAAGCAAGAGCAAGACCCTATCTCTAAAATAGAAAAATGAACTGGGCGCTGTGGCGGGCACCTGTAGTCCAAGCTACTTGGGAGGCTGAGACAAGAGGATTGCTTGAGCTCAGAAGTTTGAGATTGCTGTGAGCTATGATGACACAATAGTACTCAATCCCAGGGTGACAGAGTAAGACTCTGTCTCAAAAAAAAAAAAAAAAAAAAAAGACGTGTGTAGATTGAGGGAAGGAGTGAATATTTTGTTGAAAGAGGTCAGCCTTCCTGGTGACCTTCAGGTTACCAACCCTGTTGAAGCTGCTGGAATGATACAGTTGTAACAAGCACGGAGCTCTGGAGACAAAGCTGAGTTCTTGCTTCACCCTTACTACTCGATGACCTGGGCTAGCTATTTAACTTCTCTAAATCTCAGTTTTCACCCGTGAAATAGGGGACAATAAGCATGCCTATTATACAGTGTAGACATAAAGTTCACTATGAACTGGTGTGCAGTTCACTATGTTAAACAATTTTAAATTGCACATGAACTTTATGTCCACTCTGCATTAGGAAGAATAAAAGAAACAATCCAGGCCTTTACATATAGAATTAGTCTATAAAAGGCAACTATTATATTATTGTTACTATTATTCCACTATTGTTCTTATAACTCTTGGATCAGCCATGGGAGAGCTGGCATGTTCTTAGCCTGATTCCAAGCTTGAGAGGCCTCCCTCTGTGAATTGTACAGACCCAGGCATGGTGCCTGAGAAGTCTCAATCCCAGTTTCAACTCCACAACTTGTTACTCACCGGCGATCCTCCCCAACCAACATCGTTGACTGAATATCCAACAAGATCCTGTAACTCTGCTTGTCCAGACCTGACATTAGATCTTGCTTCCTAACCTGCCCTCACATCCTGTTGGGCCCCTCCCCAGGCATAGGACCTCCATCTAACTACCATCTATCTACTCAGCTGTCAGAACTAAGAACTTGAGAGATATTTTCAATGCCTCCCTCTGTTCCCCGCCCACCACTGCCCTAACACCAAACAAACAAAAAGCAGCCTCTCATTGACCAAGCCCTGTCAGTTCTTCTAATTCTTAAGTTAATCTTATATGTCTCCTCTCGGCTGCTGCCCTCATTTCATTCATTACATCAGGGTTATTTTGGCGGTCTCTTACTTGCCTCTATCATTCTTAATTTCTCCATCTCAGGTACAGTATTACTATCAGATACAAATAGAATCACGTTGTTCCCCTGCTCAAAACTGATCAACAGTTTTCTGTCATGGATCAGGTTGAACTGGGCTTGCAAACACAGTTGTCCCTCCTTACCTGGAGGGACAGGCAGGCAGCACAGACTCACGGCTGGATGTGAGTAAAACAGCCTACACTTGCAGCACTGTGCCCTGTCTAGGGGTGCTGCTTTTAAAGCTCTCTGTAACCCAAACAAAATATCTCTTAGACATGAGGTTCTCCTGACTGAATCATCCCTGGCTTGCCATATAAGTTCCAATTTCTTTAGTATGGACTGCAAAGCATTTCCTGATGTGGTTCTTGTACCTGCTGAGCCCCATCCCAAGCCCTCTCTCCTTGCATTTTACATGCGAGTAATCCTGACTTACCTGAAGCCCCCTGACTAGAGCGTGTGTTCCTTCACACTCATGGTTTCGCTGTGCCCTTCATCTTTCCGTGCCCTACCCAAATCTGGTCTCTATGTAGCCGTTCTGTTCAGATACTCGCTGTACATGGTTCCACTAGATCAGAGTTTGTCCCCTTTTTTATTTCACGGCACATTTGATCCTATAGTTAAACTTCTGCAGGACTCTTAAATTATGCTGATTAAAAAAAAAAAGGAGAAGGGCGGCACCTGTGGCTCAGTTGGTAAGGCGCCGGCCCCATATACCGAGGGTGGCGGGTTCAAACCCGGCCCCGGCTGAACTGCAACCAAAAAATAGCTGGGTGTTGTGGCGGGCGCCTGTAGTCCCAGCTACTTGGGAGGCTGAGGCAAGAGAATCGCTTAAGCCCAGGAGTTGGAGGTTGCTGTGAGCTGTGTGAGGCCATGGCACTCTACTGAGGGCCATAAAGTGAGACTCTGTCTCTACAAAAAAAAAAAAATAATAATAAAAAAAGGAGTAAAAAAATACCTTTTTTGATTTATTAACACAAAATGCACCATCACATCCAAAAAATAAAACAATTTATTATAATTTGTAATAAAACTGATTGAAACTCTTAAAGACTTATTTGTATTTGTTTATTTTTCTGTTTAATATAATTCAACATTCAATGAGATAGCTGAGCTTGACTTTTCTTAGAATATCTTCTTTGCAAGGTCAAATTTTGGACAGGCATACTCCAAAATCTTCCTCCAAGGATTCTAGCTGTAATTGATTTTTGTTTAATATTATTCATTTCAGAAAAGCATGCTCTATACAAATATGACATTAAGAATGGAAGATGTACTTCTATTGCTTTTTCAGTAATATTTCTAAGTTTATCCTTGAAAGATACCAAAAGATGGTAATATCTATTGTTGAATATTTTAGTTACAATACTCTTTCATTTTACTACATTGAAATTATTTCTTTTACTCCCTATAAGATAATTATGTTCTTTAGGGCAAGGAGTAGGATTTTTGTCTCAGAATTCTTAGTACCCATCTTAGTCCCTGTTGTGTTGCTATTAAGGAATATCTGAGTCTGGGTAATTTGTAAAGAAAAGAGGTTTATTGACACATTCCACAGGTTGCATCTGCTTCTGAAGAGGGCCTCAGGGTGCTTCCACTCATGGCAAGGGGACGGAGGAGCAGGTCTGTCACATGGTGAAAGAAGGAGTGACAGGGGAGGGGTGCCAGACTGTTTTAAACAATCAGCTCTCCTGTGAACTAGTAGTGTGAAAACTCACTCATTACCTCCAGGAGGCCACAAAGCCATTCCTGAGGGATCCACCACCATGACCCCCCCATCTCCAACATTGGGGATCAAATTTCAACATGAGATTTGGAGGGGATAAACATGCAAACTATATCAGCACCTTACTTCATTCCTGGCAAATAGGGGGACCTGTGTAAATGTTAGATAAATAAAAGAATGAGCATTCTGGTAGGTCTTGTGTACTACACAAGTTTGGGAATCTCTGAAATCCTGGCTATAGGTCTCTGGCAGACTCAGTAACTTCTCTATTTCCTTAAGAAATGTGCTGGGCCTTGGGTACATAAGTTCTATATTATTGACCATAACTATATGCTACACCTGAGATAAAAAAGATGGGATAGAGGAACATAATATAAAAAAATAAAGTGATAAATAGAAGAATAAGAAAGTGAAAATGATTTGGAAGTACATCTATCTTCAATGCATATCATTTACCACTCCAAAATGTAGCTTAATTCCTGCAATTAAGCTACATGGTCCCTAGATGTCAGTAAAGTAATAACATCTCTCTCTCTCTTCTTTTTTTAATTGTTTTTTATTAAATCATAACTTTGTACATTGATGCATTTGTGGGGTTCAGGGAGTAATAACACATCTGATCAAGATTCATCAAGGTCTGGAGTGCCAGGCTATAGATTCAGGATGAATGTCCTACAGAGATTTATAATCATAAAGTCCAATTGTTACACTGATGGGAAACAAACCTTATTAAAACATATAACATTAAAGAAATGAAACAAGAAACAAATAATATAATACCTTTTTAAAAGGATATAAAAGTGTCCAAATTCTATAAATACCAAAATTCCTGTCTATTAAATAATAGTTAAAATCCCTAATTCAAATTTTTGCTGTTAATAGTCCTTTCAACAAAATTCCTTTCTAAAATGAGAGATATTAAATTTGGTTGATTCACTTATTTATACTATTATCTATTCTTTCACTCCCACTTATCATTTTTATCCCTCCAGCCCCCCTTCTCTACACAGACATACTCACCTGTCACTCAGAGTTTGCTGTAGGAAATTTTGCACAGGACAAAATTAATAAATATTTACTTTCATAGTTGATTCTTATTCAATTCATTGAGTAAATTTCTTTTCTATATTTCTAAATTTCTTAGGCAAAGAAGACAAGCTAATTAAGGTTTTACAACTTCATTCCACAATTCTCTAATCAATCATATCAAGCTTCTTCTCTATCCTGCCACCCAACCGTTATGTGACATCAACAATTTCGTGTTTTAATTTTTTTGAAGCTATGCAGGGTTGATTTTTACTCACCAGCCTTAGTTGCAAGGATTGACTTGCAACTAACAGTCAGGAAGGTAATGGCCAAGACTGGACCTGAGCCAGATAGAACTGAATTTGAATCCTGGTTCTCCCTCTTCTTTCCTGCTTCAGGAAAGTTAAGTGTATCATTCAGAATAAGGAAGTTATGATACAGAGTAAGTACTTACCAAAAATTCAGTGGCTTAAAACAAAATGCATTTCTCACTCATGCTGTGTGTCCAAATCAAACAGGCAGAAATCCTCTGCTCGGGGTGGTCACTCAGGGACCTGGGTTGATGGAGGCTCCTTTCTCTGAAAGGAGTCAGGTCTCTCAAAGTGATCCACAGCCCTCAAATTTGGTAATGAGCAGAGTAAGAGGGTCTTGTGCTGTTATTTAAGTGCTCTGGCTCATGTGGCTTCTGCCCACAACTCGTTAGCCAGAGCTAATCATATGGCCCTGTCTAACTTCAGAGGTGTGGGGAGTCCCCAAAGTATAGGAAAACTGAGTATTGAGAACAGTAGAAATATCTGTTATAGATGGCCTGCCATCTCTAAATACTTAGTTCTGTCATCTTGGTACATGCAGAACATACTCCCTCCCCAAGTAGATAACCTACAGTCAGGATGTTAAATTCAAAGTCTTGCATCTCTGAATGAAACACAGTGGTTCCTCTGTCATGGAGTCTCACACTGGAGTTTCTGCATCAGGTCTTGATGTGGCAACTCTCATCTTAAGATCTAAGAAACTAAAAAGACAAGTGATCTGTTTCCTCTTTCTTTCCCCATGTTTCCACCCAATACACAATGATAGACTAGGGACATGATGATCACAGTAACATTCCTAAGTGCAAAAAGAAAGAACAGGAGATGTTCAGAAGATACTGGCCTGTGCAGTTCTGAGGCTCCCTTGTTGGGGTATAAATATGTTTTGGTTAAGGGTGGAGGGGCTCCCACAGCTGCTCTTCTCCACCACACCACTCTGTCTATCTGATGGGAGGATCCTCCTTCTCCTCCGTTCCTCTTGATTGCAATTACAAAATAGGCATTGGGTATATGATTTCTCCAAGGATTGAGCACCTGTCCCAGTCTATTTTCTGCCTTAAATAATTAGAGATCAAGGCCAGGGCTCATGGTTCCCTTGGCTGTACACCCCTCTCAAAAACTCAGTAGACAAAGCCCCCCATACATTGCGTTTCAGTGAGCTTTATGTGCCACCAAACACACCCTCAGTCCTTTCTCAAATATGCTTCCCATAGATGATATTTCTTTGCTTTCTCATCCCCATGTCTACCTCTGGACTTACTTGAAGTGGATGCCACATCTTTATTTTTTTATTTTTTTTCCTTGGGTGCTTTTATCTAATTAAAATCATTTACTGGGCATTCTGCCCTTCATTAGATCTTTTAAAGACATCTTACTCCATTCAGAGGTTTAAACAACTAAGTGTGATGACTGTACTCTTAGTTTGATCCTCCCTACAAGACCTAATTTTAAGTAGCCTTTGTTTCTCACAGTCTTTCTCATTCTTTTTTTTTTTTTTTTGAGACAGTCTCACTTTGTGGCCCTGGGTAGAGTGCTGTGGCATCACAGGTCACAGCAACCTCCAACTCCTGGGCTTAGGCAACTCTCTTGCCTCAGCTTCCCGAGTAGCTGGGACTACAGGTGCCCACCACAATGCCCGGCTATTTTTTATTTTTGTTGTAATTTGGCCGGAGCCGGGTTGGGGACGGTACCCTACTTACTGAGCCAGGGGCGCTGCTCATTGTTTGTGTTTCTAAGGTAAAGTTCAAGTTGTAGATGAGGCAGTTGAGCACTTGGGAGTGTGCTGTAAACCTCACAATGAGTCCATCAGGTGAGAGCTCACCAATTCCACTCCCGCCTCTCCTTTCCCCTTTCCCTTCTCCGCCCCACTTGAATATACTTGTGTTATTCTCTGGAATGGAGGTATGGATGTGTAGCTGTTTTTCTGTCAGGCTGTTTTTGAAATCCTGAGCTCAAGTGATCCACCCCCACAGCCTCCCAGAGTGTTAGAATTACAGGCGTGAGCAACCACCCCAGGCCTGTCATTTTCATTCTGATCTTTTATATTTTAGATTGAGAAGCAGTTGACTCCACAACCTCATGAGGCCCTGAACTCTCTCTATTATCTTTCATTCCTATTTGCAAAATCTTTTCTGAATGCATTTCTTATCTTACAGGGCCTGGACAAATGCAGCCAACAGCGGCTGGGGCACAGCACAGCCTTCTCTTCCCTGCCTCTTCTCCTGGGTAAATATAGTAATTAGGCCCATGATATGCTCCCACAATGACTGATGGTGACAAATTTATCAAATGCTCTGCCTTTGACACGGACTTTTCAGCTTCCAATATCAGGGTTTTTTTTTTTTTTTAAACACCTACCATTTGGCCTTTAAGCCAAAGCCACATGTTTGGTGGTTGGCTTTTATCTGTCTGGGTATTTGGGGTTCACATTGATTGTTTTGTTATTGTTTTTATGCTAGTACTCTCAGTCTCGTTCCAACGTCTGTATCAGTAGGATAGTCTAGGTTATGCTTTGGTGAACAGCCACCCTAAATGTTAGTGGTTTAAAGCAAAGGGTTTGATTACTCATACTGTGTGTCCAACAAAGACTGTCAGGAGAACTGTCCATGGTGATCACACAGGACGCACACTGACAGAGGCTTCTTACACCAGAGATGATGGGTCTGATCCTAGCAGTTAAATGCTCACATTGCATCTCCCCAGAACTCACTGGGCTCACTAATCATATGGCCATGTTGCCAGCAAAGGGTCACATCTATAATCCTTCGGGTGGGTTTTGTTTTTCCCTTTCTTTTGTCCATACACGTAATGCAGGGCACTGGTGGTAATGTCTGCCACACCATATAGGTTTTCTCTGCACTTTAGTTTATTCATTTGTGAAAAAAATCCCAAGGTGGTATGATTTGTGTTTTACAGAGATCCTCTCTGATTGCACTAAAGAGAAGGGATTGTGGGCATAACGGGGAGCGTGGCACTGGGTGGAGGTAAGATGATCAGCTGGTGGTGTGTCTCTGTAGTCCAGATGGGAGACAATCATGGGCATGGACCTGTGGTCCAGTTCTGAAAATCAGTCGAGATTGGGACAGTGAATAAAACAGAAAAAGGCCCAACTCAAAAATAAACCCACTGCTTGGTGGCAGAATAAGTTCCTATTTCTCAGCAATGATGGACTTGCAAAACTTGCAACTACTCATGGCTCTTTTACTTTACATTTACAGAAACAGATGCCAAGATATATTTTTCAATGTCTCTGTCCTTACACTGTAGTTCTTTTATTTTCCTCTGAAGGGCTCCTTTTGGGAGAAACTTGATGAAAACTTTGTTAGGGAAGGAGGCCCTTCCCATTTTCCTACTCATCAAGTTCCTGAGCTTCCTGTGAAGGAGTTACTGCCCCAGAATCTTCAGACTTCATTATCACTCTTGACTTTGGTCAATGTCTGTTAATGACATGGAGAGAAGCGATAACTGAATATTAATGAGATTCACAAAGGAGCCAAATTGAAAGCTGTCACAAACTCCAGTGGTGACAGCAATAAACTGGGACTCTGGAGACAACCAACTCAGGAGCAGGAGGCAATAGCATGTGGTGAAACCTGCACATGTGATGCTGACACTTCAGGGCAAAGAAGCCGTTCAGGGTTTTTTTTTTTAAGGGGGAAGAAGGAATGCAGGGAGCAGCAGTCAATGGAAGAGTCTGAGGATAAAATGATAATAAAGGAATTCTGAGGCCGTGAAAGCTAGTCGCTGTGGGAGGAAGTTGAGAGGGGTATAATAATTCTGTGGACCTGAACCTCCACCTTCCACTTCTCCCCATCCAAGGGTGGCCACGTGTCCCAGGTCTAGACCACCAGGGTATCACAATCTCATGAATACAGTGTTTGGTTCTGGTGTAGACACGTTCCCAGTGAGACTCATTATGGGGATTTTTAAAAAAAATTTTTAAATTTTATAAGTTTTAAGTTTTTATTTTTCTTATTCTTCACTTTAGAAGGGATGGGATGGGATTTTTTTAAAAAAAAAATTAGAACTAGTATAAAAATAAGAAGCTTTTTTCCTATAAGGATTGCAAATTGGGTGGGTAATATAAACCTAGAGCTGTCAGAGTCTCTAATAGAGAAGCCCTATTAAAAAAAAAGAGAGAAGCCCTGTCTACAACGGAAGCCAACATGAAGAAAAGGGGGGGGGGAGAGAGAGAGAGAGAGAGAGAGACAATATGAGAATGAGAATGAATGTGGAATGAGCCTTGGGAACCAGCCATGCCTGAAACTAGAACCCTTGGATAGCCTGCTTATTTGTATTAATAAACTTTTTTTTGCAGTTTTTGGCCGGGGCTGGGTTTGAACCCACCACCTCCGGCATATGGCACTGGTGCCCTACTACTCCTTTGAGCCACGGGTGCTGCCCAATAAACTTTTTGTATATGATCTAGTTTCTATTTTGTTTCTTCATTTGGAAGTGACAGGGCACTAACCCAAGATAGCTTCTCAAACAGAGTCCACCTTCTTCTATACCCTTTCCTTTCCAGACATACTGGGTGACTCCAATTTCTAGAGTATTTTGGAAAAATTATTCTTCTGAGTTCTTGCTCAAGCAACTTTTGTCCTTTTATAGAGGGCAATAGTGCTTATCCTGCTGTCCTGCTTCATTTATGGAAAGTCTCCTATCTTCAGGGTCCAGCTTGGACCTTCTCTTTTTGGACATTGCGCCTGAACATGACGGGGTGTTCTTTCCTCTCCTTGTTAATGTGTGTGAGTAGACCAGACTAGATTAAGAAACTCTGAAAAAGAACAAAGTTGGAGGATTAAAACTATTTGATTTGAAGATTTGCTAGAAAGCTATAGTGATTGAATCAGAGTTCCTTAGAACAGTAGAAACAATATGGTGGTCTCTCTCTATGAATATGGTATATCCATTTTGTATAGATACATATCAATTGGCTCAATTCATTACGTATATCATTGTGGGAACTGCAAAGTGTGAAATTTGTGGGACAGCTGGCACTGAAAATTCACTGGGGAGTTGACACTGTAGTTACAAGGCAGACTTTCCTCTCCAAGAAACTTCAAGCTTTGCTATTAAAGCTTTTCAAGTGATTGATGAGACCCACTCACATTGTTGAGGACAATCTACTTAAAGTCAATTGATTATACATGTTAACCACATCTATGGAAAAAAGTCTTCAAAAAAATTCTTCACAAATGGTGGGACTGCAAACCAGTACAACCTTTTTGGAAGGAAGTATGGAGAAACCTCAAAGCACTCAACCTAGACCTCCCATTTGATCCTGTAATCCCATTACTGGGTATCTACCCAGAAGGAAAAAAAAATTCTTTTATCATAAGGACACTTGGACTAGACTGTTTATTGCAGCTCAATTTACAATCGCCAAAATGTGGAAACAGCCTAAATGCCCACTAACCCAGGAATGGATTAACAAGCTGTGGTATATGTACACCATGGAATACTATTCAGGCATTAAAAAAATGGAGACTTTACAGCCTTTGTATTAACTTGGATGGAAGTGGAAGACATTATTCTTAGTAAAGCATCACAAGAATGGAGAAGCATGAATTCTATGTACTCAATTTTGATATGAGGACAATTAATGACACTTAAGGTCACGGTAGGGGTGGGGGAAGGGGAGAGCAGAGAGAGAAAGGAGGAGGGAGGGGTGGGGAAAAGAAGAGCAGAGAGAGGGAAGGACGGAGGGGGGTGGGGCCTTGGTGTGTGCCACACCTTTTGGGGGCAAGACACGATTGCAAGAGGGATTTTACTTAACAAATGCAATCAGTATAACCTGGCTTATTGTACCCTCAATGAATCTCCAACAATAAAAAAAATTAAAAAAAAAATTCTTTACAAAAAAAATCGACGTATGTAATCCTAGTACTCGAGGCCATGGCAGGTGGATTGCTTGAGCTCCAGAACAAGAGTGAAACCCTGTCTCTACTAAAAATAGAAAAACTAGCCAGGCATGTGATGTACAACTATAGTGCCAGCTGCTCGGGAGGCTGAGGCAAGAAGATTGCTCAAGCCCAAGAGTTTGAGGTTGCTGCAAGCTATTATGCCGTGGCACTCTACCTAAAAACAAAAACAAACGAACAAACAAAAAAATCCTGTAGCCTAGCCAAACTGGCACATAAAAGTAACCATCACAGTAATCTAGACACTGTCTAGATTATGTTTATGATATTGGCATGAAGATAAACAAATAGGCTGATAGACTATTTTGAGAGACTAGAAATCAAAATATACACATATGGACAGTGGTTTCAATGAGAGTTCAATGGCAGGCGGTGGTGAGGAAATAGTCTTTTATACAGTAGGTCAATTAGATATCCATAGGCAAAAAAATCACCTTTAAGCCATACCTCTCACCATATACAAAAATGAACTCAACATGGACCATGGACATAAATACAAATTCTAAAACTATAAAATTTCTAGAAGACCTTTGTTATCTTGTGTTAGGCAAAGATTTCTTAGTGACAATATCAAAAACATGATCCATAATGAATCAAATTAATAAGTTAGACATAATAAACATTTTAAAAAGACATTGTAAAGAGAATGAATAGACAAGCCACAGATTATGGGTAAATATTTGCAAAGCATACATCTAATAAATGACTCGCATTCAGAATTTAGAAAGAACTCTAAGGGGTGAGCAATAACGAACAACCTAACTTAAAAAATGGTCAAAAGATGTTAAGAGACACTTTGCCAAAGACAATATGCAGATGGCTAGAGACCAGCCTGGGCAACATAGCAAGAAGCTGTATCTACAAAAAATAAAAAAAATAAAAAATTATCCCAGCATGATGGTTTACACCTGTAGTCTCAGCTACTTGAGAGGTTGAGGCAGGAGGATTGCTTGAGCCCAGGAGTTTGAGGCTGCAGTGAGATGTGATTATACCACTGCCTTCCAGTCTGGGTGACAGGTGAGGTCCTGTCACAAATACATATACATATATATACACACACACACATATATATATGAATTAGTATATACACACATAGATCGCAGGCAAGTAAGCAGGCGAATAGATGCTCCATATCATAGTAATTAAGAAAAGCAAATTAAGGAAAGGCGCATTTAAAAATGCACTATGAGATGTTATGGCACAACTATTAGATTGGCTAAAATAAAAAAAACTGATGATATCTATTGTTGGGAAGCAAGGGGAAGAACTGGAACATCTGTCTACTGCTGCTGGGATGTAATATGTTACAATCTCTTTGGAATGCAGTTGGGAGGTCTATAAAATGTTCAACATATAATGACACAGAGGAAATGAAGACCTTTGTCTGCATAAAGACCTGTCCATGAATGTTCATAGGAGCTTTGTTTGTAATAGCCCCGAACTGAAAACAACCCAAATGTTCATCAACAGGTGGATAAACAAACTGTGGCATATTTATAGAAGGCAATACTATTTTGCAAAAAAAGAGAATGAACTGTTAACAAATGCTACAAAATTATTGAATCTTATGCTGAGTGAAAGAAGCCAAATAAAAAGAAATGCATACTATGTGATTTTATTTATATAAAATTCTAAAAAAAATGCAAGCTAATAAGGCCAGGTATGGTGGCTCACTCCTGTAATCCTAGCACTCTGGAAGACTTAGACAGGTGGATTGCTTCAACTCAGGAGCTGGAGACCAGCCTGAGCAAGAGCGAGACCCCATCTCTACTAGAAATAGAAAAACTAGCCAGATTGTTGTGGCAGGCACCTGGGAGTCCCAACTACTCAGGAGGCTGAGGCAAGAAGATCACTTAGGCCCAGGAATTTGAGGTTGCTGTGAGCTGTGATGCCACGGTATTCTACCCAGGGCAACCAAGTGAGATTCGGTTGGAAAAAAAAATTGAACTAATGTATGGTGGCAGAAACTGGATCTGTGATCTGTGTTTTCCTGGGGATGGGAGGGAGAAGCAAGTGGAGGGGGTGGTTAACAAAAAGCCAGGGGAACGTGCAGATGATAGGTATGCTCATTATCTTCATTATGGGGCAAATTTCATGAGTGTCTCCATATATCAAAACTTATCAAGTTGCTCACTTTAAATGTATGTGGTTTATTGTATGTTGATTATATTCCAATAAAGATGTTAAGTAAAAAGTAAATGTAGGCTAATGACAGGGAATTTCAAACAAAGTAACTAAAGAACCCCAAGAGCAAAAGTTGTATATTTTTCAGCATCAAGGTTCTTAAGTGGAACTTGGAATCTCAAGTTCTGACTCTGCCAGTTGTAGCCCCTCAAGTCCCTCATTTGTAAAATGGGAGTAATAACAGTTTTTACTCTGCTACCTATCTCGAGGGGACTATTGTGGGGAGCAAAGGCGAGAATGCACGGGCAAGTGCTTTGCAGACTGCAGCGACCCACACGAATGTTTGCTGTGGGTCTGGTGTTATGTGCCATCTGCACACTATTCTTGCCCAATATATATGCTTCATGCCAGCTCAAGCCCTAATAGCCCGTGCATAAAGTATAATTAATTGTACAAGTTACTGGAATTGCATTGAACTCTCGTATTCAGGGCATGACACATCCTAAATATACAACAGATTTTGAAATAAATTAGTTTCAGCCCAAACCAGAATGCAGGAAACAGACATATGCCTTCTCACATATGCCAAGCCAGGGAGACCCACTCAAACAGGGATGGAGCCAGGGCAAGGGGACAGAGCCATGTGCAGGCGTTTTGTATTTCCTGCTGGAGGCTGTTACAGGGGACAGTGACCCCATAACATGGCCAGCCCTGATGTGCTGAGAGGCTCTCTACATTTAGAGCCAAGCTTCTTTGGAAGTTAACTGTTTTTTTTTTTTTTCTTGCCTTCTCCTATGAGCCAGCCATGAGTATGGGGCCATAAATCACCGTTACTTAGCCAAAGTTCAAGATGACGAAAGGAGAAGTGGGTAAAAATCTTCACCCTCCTTCCATTCTCTCCCTCACCATTGTTATTAAGCTGATCCTAAACCACAGCTGGTACTTTCCCCATAATTTGGATTCACTTGAAATTATTGGAACTTTCCCCCAATACTCACCTAGTCCCTGTGGTTTGGGCCTGGCTTTCCCCTGCTGACCAGGGAAGGGGATACCCTACGCACAGGGTCGGGCTGTACTTGGGCGAGGCTGTGGGGGACACTGTGCAAAGGCAGGGCTGGCATTCCCTGGGTGAGCCATGCCTGAAAAGGAGCATTTGGGAAACAAAACAGAAAGGGCAGAGGTGGCTCAGGCGGGAGGCAGGACGGTGTGGGGAGGGCTGTGTGTGTAGAGGGGAGCACAGCAGAATCAGAGAAAACAGTGGCACGATGTCAGAGAATGAAGTGACTTCAAAGCTGAATTTCCAGTAGTAAGTCAAGGAATAAGAGAGAGGTCTTAAGAGTGTCTCATACAGGCTGGACCCTATTTCCTGGACTCCCAGCATCTCCCAGTTGGGGATGGTCAGCATGGCTGGGCACTAGCAGAGACCACTAGCTGGGAGGAGTGGGCAGGCAGCTTGCAGGCATACATGAGTGTCTTTAAAAGTTTTAGGCAGAGACATTGCAAGAATTGCTGCATTGTGAAGGTGGAGAGCTTGGCTCAAGGGATCCTCTCTGGGGCTGGGAAGTACATTTATCCATCACTAAATATTAATCCTGTCTCAGCTTAGCTAGGCTGGTAGCGTGGGACACCTGAGCACTGCCCCAA
The DNA here is from genome assembly GCF_027406575.1 of Nycticebus coucang. NCBI lineage: Eukaryota > Metazoa > Chordata > Mammalia > Primates > Lorisidae > Nycticebus > Nycticebus coucang. The sequence continues at coordinate 50,195,710 of NC_069784.1, read as the reverse complement.
GTAGATTTTATTCTCAGATCTTCCTGGAGTTTAGGGGTTCCTGGTAGGACCCGCCTTTTCTATAAGAGGAAAGATGATGTGAAGGTGCTGGGAAGCTTCAGTGCAGACCAAAATGAAACCAAACTTCTCTGTAGATGCTTGAGAGTTGCTCATCAGTTGTGATTAGTGTTGTTTGCCATCTTTGTTTTCTTTCTTTTTTAAAAAAATAAGTTTTATTGTGTATATTTAGGGTATACTATGTGATCTTATGGAACGGCTATAGATAGGAAAAAGTTTACTATAATAAAGCAAATGAACATATCTGTCATTTTACATGGTTACCCACTTTTGTGTGTGTGGCAAGAGCCTCTAAATTCTACTCATGTAGTGTGAATCCTACATACAGTACAGGTCTATTCCCCTGGTCCTCACGTGGCACATGAGATCTCTAGACTGGCTCGGCCTGAGTATCTGCTTCTTTGTAACCTCTGAACGACAACTCTCCATTTCCTCCCCCCAATCACTTTTTGTTTTCTACCTCTGTATATTTGAATGTTGTTGTTGTTCTTAGATTCCACACATAAGTGAGATCATGTAATATTTTTCTTTCTATGTCTGGCTTATTTCATTTAACATACTGTACCCCAGACCTATCCATATTGTAGCAAATGGGAAAATCTCATTTTCCAAGGCTTAATAATATTCTATTATATGTATGTACCACAATCACCACCTCACAAAGACATCCGCTCCACGTTTATTGCTGCGTTTTTCAGTAGTCAAAACAGGGAATCAAGTTAACAAGTGGATAAAGTTTGCCGTCATTCTGAGGTCTTCTTCTGGGATATTTCTGAGAGGAGTAAACCACCAAGTTCCAGACACCTCAGTGTACATTCCTCGATCCATTTTACCTCCTGCGGTTAGAGGGATGACCATCAGGCTAAACCTGTAGAGCTCTGTCTGCTGGAGGAGAAGACAGAAGGGGAGAGACAGGGACATAGGCAGAGAGGGTCGAGAACCAACCTTACTTTTGTCACATTTTTGCTTGGTGTTAGGAGGCTAGTGTTACAAGAGAAAGAGGGTCTAGCCACCATCACTGTCAGCCAAATGCAGAGACAGGGTTTAGATCCAATCAGCTTTGTTATCAGAAGGCCAGAGATTCTGGAGAACAGCGAGAGTAGCCTCTCAATGCTATTCTGCCTCAGTTACAATTCTAATAATTTTTATAATGAAATACAAGGAAACCAACCTGGAAAATTTTAATTTTATCTGATTGGAAGTAACATCAGATTAGTCTCCATTCTAACAGTGCAAAATGTTTAAACAACAGAAAGGTGATTTTCTGTTGATATGTAAGAGAACCATTAGAGAAAACATATCATCCAAGAAACCTTTACTTCACCAATGTCACAACACCTGTTGTCTATCTGTGATGACTTCCTCAAGTCTCCTGAGATAAACATCCTCACAACATGGAGAAACCCTAACTAGAGAATCACAGGGACAGGGTGTGTGGGGAGGAATGTGTACTCTGCACATTGGGTTCGCTGCTGTGCTTCAGCTTAGCTTCTCGGACTCCATCTTGTAGGCTGTTTTTCTAGTTTCACCAGTGTTCGCTTTTATTAATTTGCAAGTTATTGTTGTTTGGTAAGTGTGATATCATTAAACTCCAGACGGAGGGGCAGAAGCAGAACCCTGGTAACTAAGTGGGAGAGGCACATTTGTGATCAGTGGTATGGGGGCGGATTCCAGGCTGAGGCCCTGAGGAGTGCTTCCCTGGCTACTGAAGGAGCCATCGCCCAGCTCGGAAAGGGCAAGTTCAACACCTCTACTGCTAGACACTGCTCATCGTGTTTTTTTCACAGTGCCTTTAGCAAAGCCAGCTTGGTCACACCAGGGCGTGCTACTTGTCCCAAATGTCTGTGCATGGTTAGGGGACAGGCTAAGGAGCACAGTCCTGCAGAAGTGTAATTTGAAGTATAAAAAGCATGAAACTCTTCCAGACACTGGAGATGCCTTTTGTTCCATGTGGTGAGGCAATCTCCTTCTGAGCCGGAACTGCTTGCACAAGCTTCAGGCTAAACAAGTGAAAGTGCGTGCTTCTCCATGGGGGCACGTGGCAGACAGCGGGGTGGTACAGGGAGCCACGGAACGATCATTGTGTACCCCAAGTTCAGTCCATTGTACTCAATAGGAAGTAGTTGAAAACATTTTTTTTCTTCATGGAATATATGAGATTTCACAAAAGTAGTTTTGAGCTTTCTTTCTGCTGCTCCGGGTGGTTCCTCTCAGACTCCCAGGAGGCAGCTCAGGGGTCACCTGGGACCCCTGAAGCCCACTATGGTGTTAAGAGTTTCTTTCCAAAAATATATTGAGTCCTTCCTTGACATTTCTACAACTACTTCTACTGGTAGAATATAATTCTTTAACTTTAAGGCTTTAAATTTCAGTAACATGAGAATACCAATCCCCATCTCAATTGTCATTGACAATTGTCAGCCATAGATGCCTCAGTGTGAACGGAATCCTCTAGGCTCTAAAAGCAAAGCAAAATTTGGTAAAGAACAGAGGGAGGCACTCCGTGTGTGGGGGAAGGATGCGTTTCCTTAGTTTCATGATGTTGCTACAGACCAGTCTTGCAGTCATGCAAAGAGCCTAACTTTATTCCATATGGCCTGAAGGAACTATTGCAATGGCCTCATGGGCTAAGAAGAGACGGGTTTTTTTTTGCTTTTGTTTTTGCTTTTTTGAGACAGGGTCTCACTTTGTCACCCTCGGTGAAGTGCCGTGGCATCACAGCTCACACCAGCCTCCAACTGCTGGGCTTATGCGATTCTCTTGCCTCAGCCTCTCAAGTACCTGGGACTACAGGCGCCCACCACAACGCCCAGCTGTTTTTAAAGAAGAGGGCTTGCTTTGGTGCAGGTTGGTCTCAGACTTGTGAGCTGAGGCGATCCACCCACCTTGGCCTCCCAGAGTGCTAGGATTGCAGGGGTGAGCCACTGCGCCTGGCCAAAAGAGAGGTTCTCATTCAGCAGAGGGATCATCAATATTGCTGCTGATTTGCCACTGAGCACCCGCTTGCCCAGGGGGCAGGTTTAAGTTCAGTGTCCCATGAAACTTATATAATTTGAGGGAGGGAGGAGCTATTTAAGAAAATAAAAAAAAAATACATCTCATAAGAAAAAAAAATCTTAGCTTTGCAAATTTACACAAATGCATGAAGAATACAGTAGATCCTCCACAGTTGACCACCTCCCTACATTGACCATCTCTTTAAATTGACCAAATTTTCATAGACCAGGCATGCACCACATGTTCGTATCAGTACAGGAGGCCTAGGTCTTTATGTTGACCACTTCCAAATGTTAACCAGCTTGTTATAGTCCCTGGGGTGGTCAACTTACAGAAGTCCTATTGTATCTTGCTAGGCTCTCCAAAGGTCTTGGAAGGGTCCTGTACAATTGAGGGGCTGGAAACCTAAGTCTCATTAGCTTGTCAGTAATCTACCTCTGTTTCTATATTTAAATATATTTATGTATTTGGTGGTAGGAGTTTTGGGGATTGTTAGTAATGTATTATTTTCTCTCCCAGATGTAGCAATCTGTGTTTTTCCAAGCTGCATCTCATTTTATAGCTTCCTGCCTAAATTTTCCAGTCTCTTTGGGTCCATATCTATTTCTCCTTTCTGGCTGGGCTTTAGAGCGGCTTCTTGGGAGATGTTCAGGGGCATTCAAACAATGGGCTTGGCCCAGGGGCTTGGCATTTCCTGAAAGACAACAGGCGTCTCTGGTGAGTTGCTGGGATAGACAGATCAACAATTTTTAACCCTGGGGATGGAGTTGTACCAGGCCATGCCAAGAGCCTTCCAGAGGTGGCTCATATGGAAGCCATCAGTTTTAGTCCTACTGGTTAGCTAACTTACAGGCAGCCAAGCCTGGGGACCAGAGCTCCCATGTCCAGCAGCAAAAGTACCATATACCCTAAACCAGCTAAAAGTGCTGATAGAAAGCCTCATCCATGTACTTAGAAATGAGTCTAATAAAAATATGCTGAATTTGTTAGTACTCACACATATTATTCTGCAGTGAAGATGAAGCTTATCACAAATCAGTTAACTTTAGTTTCAGCCTTACTATGCTCCAAAGGCCTCCCATCGCATTTATGATCATTTCCAAATTCTAAATACTAGTACCCTCCTCTCATCTTATTTCTCCCTCTCACACTTCAGGATCAGGCTGTGCTCAAATTATGATGTCAGTTCCATAGATGTGCCCTGAACTCTTTCTTTCTTTCTTTTTTATTAAATCATAGCTGTGTACATCAATATGATCATGGGGCACCATACACTTGTTTCATAGAATATTTGACACATTTTCAACTCATTAGTTGACATAGCCCTCCTGGCACTATCCTAGTTACTTTGTCAAGACATTTACAGTCCACATTTGCCAAGGCTCACATGTACCCTTGTAAGATGCACCACATGTGTGATCCTTTCAATCCCCCTCTCTCCACCCACCTCCCCCCTCCCTCCCCATGCTCTCCCCCTTCCCCCTGTTCTTAGGTTGTAACTTGGTTATAGCTTCATGTGAAGGTCCTAAGTTAGTTTCATAGCAGGGGTGAATACATTGGATATTTTTTCTTCCATTCTTGAGACACTTGAACTTTCTTTCTTGCTTTTCCACAAGTCTTTGCCTCTGTCTGGAACACTCACATCTCCTTTACCATCAGTTAACTCCTACAATGAGCTCTCAACTTAGAGATACATGCTACACTCCTCGATTACTTTGGACACTCATCACATTTCACTATTATCTCTAATTTAATGCCTATCTCCTCCAAAAAGCTTTTTGTTTTAGTTATCTACTACAACGTAACAAGTTATCAAGTTTAGTGGCTTAAACAATGTTTTCATTGACTCTCATGATTCTGCAGGGTGACTGGGCTCATCTGGGTGATTTTTCTGCCCTAAATGATGTCATTTGGATCTTCAGTCATCTGGGGACTGGAATAGGCTGGAGTGCCTTTAGACAGCTGGTCCATGTGGCTGATAGTTGGTGCAGGCAGTCAGTTGGAAGCTCAGCAAGGGCTGTGGACTAGAGTGCCTCAATTTTTCTCTAGGTAGCTTGGGCTCTTAATAGCCTAGCTGCTAGATTCTAAGAGGAAGAAGGTGAAAATGGCAAATTTTCTTAAGACCACTGGGTCAACCGTCCCAGGATTTCACTTCTGCCGCATTTTATCAGTCTAAGTCTAAGCAGTCATAAATCAAAGGGGAGGAGAAATAAACTTCAGTCTTCAATAGGTAGTGCTATGCTCACATAGGGAGGAAAAAAATTGATGGTACCCATTAAAAAAAATTATCTAGCACACTATGAAACCAATAAGTAGGTCAGTGTTGTTCCCGGCACCTGGCTCAGTGCCTAACCACTAAGAGTTGGCACACTGTCCATTTGACCAAAGATCTCTCTCATCTAATTCTTTGCTAATGCTTAGGTTTGGTCTTTGTGTTTGATGTATACCCTTCTCTCCAGACTATGTGAGTTTGACTTTTCCTCTTTAAGCCTTGCCAAAAGGAAAAGTAACAACTCCAATAACATATTAAGAGATTTATGGCTCAAAACCAAAAGGGTGCTAGATGCAATAGGAATGTTATATGCGTTAGCTGAAAGGAAGGTCCCAGCTGCTGCTGGGCAGGTTAGTAGGCCTGTAGGAGCAGTGCTTCCCCCATCACCTCCATTTCTGACACTCCTACATCTGACCCCTAGAATATAGGCAAGAACAAGAAATTAGGAACTTGAATTCTGTTATCTGGTGACATGCACTTGGAATTTGGCCACCCCAGCTGGGTTTTTTGGCCATCTTTATGGTTTCTATAGAACTTGGTGATTGTGATTAGAAATGTTTCTTGATCTCTCTGTCATTGGGTAGGAAGACACAGGATGCCATTCTCTTCTAATTGTTAAGAAGGAAGAAGGCGTGATGAAGTCTGTCATTGGTCAGACTGAACTTTAGTCAGCCCATTTAATATGGGGTTGGTTGCCACCATCACAGCCCTCACTGAAGGAACACCCCTGTGATTAAGATCACATATGCCATCCTGGGAACACAGTGTTTGGGGGAAGAAGACATCTCTCTTCCTGAGTCCTCAGCTGTGGTATGGTGATACACATCCAGACTTAGCTTTTCATGCTCTCTCCACCCAACTTCAAGATATAGAAATGATGTGATCACATGCTTCAGTTTATGGCATCCTCCTCAGATTATGTTAGACTATAACTTTCAGGTTCAATGTTTCTTCCTTGTATATTTTGAAGATGTTAATTACTCCTTTGTCCTTGTTTTCAGTATTGAGAAGTCTGATATGAATCAGATGCTTGCATTTTTGTAGTCTTCTTTCCTCCCTAGAAGCTGTTTTTTTTTTTTTAATTTGTTTGTTTGTTTGTTTTCGACTGGGGCAGGGCTTGAACCTGCCACCCCTGGTATATGGGGCCAGTGCCTTACTCCTTGATCCACAGGCGCCACCCACCTAGAAGCTGTTTTTGATACTCTTTTCATTATAATGTGTTTTAGAGAGTTTTTTTTTTTTGAGACAGAGTCTTGCTATGTCACCCTCGGTAGAGTGCTGTGGCATCACAGCTCATAGCAACTTCAAACTCTTGGGCTTAAGAGATTCTCTTGCCTCAGCCTCCCAAGTAGCTGGGACTTCAGGTGCCCACCACAATGCTCAGCTATTTTTTGGTTGTAGTTGTCATTGTTGCTTAGCAGGCCCAAACGAGGTTTGAACCTGCCACCCTCAGTGTATGTGGCTGGTGCCCTGCCGACTGAGCTACGGGCACCACCAGAGAGTTTTTTTTCTTATCAATCCTTTTTGGCATTCAAGGCTGAGAATTATGACATTTACTGATTTATGAAGGCCACTAACTAGTTCTTTGCACAGATGGACACGAATAACGTGTGATGCAAAATTGTAGATGTTGAACTTTTCTGGATGTGTGGATATACACATATGGTAAGCATTTAAAATGGGCTTTACAGACTGCTGCAGGTACTTCGTAAACATTTGTGAGTGAGTGACTGAATGAATAAATGAGTAGCACATTGCCTAGCACACGCTAAATTCAAGGGAGCTGCTATTATTAACAGAGTCCAGATATGGACAGAGAAATGCAAACAACTTGATCATGGCCTTGAAGAAGTCTTAATCAAGTTGAAACAGATAGATAAACTTGCAGTACTTACCACATCATAACACAAGATTGAAATATTATAGCACCACAGAAGACGGAGTTAGTCCCCCCTGGGTAGAGTGCTGGGGCATCCTCATTGTTCACCACAACCTCAGACTTTGGGCTCATGCGATTTTTTTGCTTGAGCCTCCCCAATCACTGGTACTACAGGCACCTGACACAATGCCCAGATAGTTTTTCTATTTTTAATAGAGATGAGTTCTTGCTCTTGCTGAGGTTGGTCTTGAACTCCTGAGCTCAAAGAATCCACTCACCTTGGCCTCCCTAAGTGGTAGCATCATAGGCGTGAACCACCAAATCTGGCCTCTTATTTTCATTTCAGATGACAACCTGGATTTTTTTCTTTTTGATGTGCTAAGCTTGCGTTTGGGGAATCTGACATCTGCTGACAACTTCCCCATTTTGCAAAGAAGGTGAGTTTAGTCTCAGGAGAGAGGAATTCAAGGATTTGCCTGACCTGTCAATCTGGCCTGGGAAGTGAGCAGACCTAATTTACATCAAAGTCTTGGTTTTTCCATTAAGAGCACTTTTTTGGTAGCAAACTCTGAATGCCGCTGGAAATCAAGACATGCTATTAAATGTGTTCTTTTTGGGCATAAGTGAACCTTGTGCAGCTTAAACCACTTTACGAACAGGAGAAAATGTGTGGTTAAAATTTTTCTCTGGGGTACAGCTAATTAGAGTTTGTACTCCAGTTCTTTCAATACCGTTAGCAAATTGGGTGTCATTACCCAGAGCTCATCTTACTTGGCCAAAGGATATAACCCAGGGCTTAAAATCAGCCGAGGTTGCAGAAGTCATTTTGGAGAAGGCAGGGGCTTTCTTAGCTGCAAATGATATATTTCAAGTCAAAACTTGCCCCTCTTTCTACCTGCTTGAAGCTCCACAATTTGACATGAGGTAGGCATGTGAGTTCAGAATGCAAAATTGGGACTGTTTTGGCAGGAAAGCAAGCTTGAAGAGAAGCTCCGTAACGCACAGCAGCCGAGAGCAAGAAAAGATACTCCTACTTTGTTAGCTGTGTAATTTCTTAATGAGTCTGAAGGGATTCTGGGGACCTCGGATGTCTTCAGCGAAGTGAATCTGCTTATAGCCTGGTTAACAGGTTGTTCTGACCTCTAGGAAGCTTAATATCAGGTCTAATGAAGTGCCACATGTGGCTGACATCAGAGGCTGTCTCAGACCACACATCAAAGGGAAGGAAGTAGACGCTTTGATCCTCTCCATCATTGCTATCTATGGAAAGTTTTAACAAAAGGAGAAGGGAGCTGAGGGTGGGAGGGATTCAGGGACTTTGGTTTTTCTTTCTGTTGTTAATAGTGTTCTCCAAGTTGGAGAACAGGCTGGCAAGTGGGTAGAGGAAGCGTGGAAGTTCACCTCGGAGGGATTCTCCTGGTGTGATCTGTGGAGGCTGAGGTCTCCATCTGTCTTCCCCCAAATCCCTCCTCTGCTGCCTGTACGGAGATTTCTAAGTTCTAATATTAGAACTTCATTTATTTAGCTTGAGTCTTTAACTCTTGAGTTTATAAACCCATCCTAAGAAAAACAATAAATGAAGCCCTATTATCACACTCTGTGTGTGTGCTGTGTGTAGAGCGAGTATCAGATCTTATCATTTCTTGCCCAAAGCTTTCTGGGCTTCTAGAATGTGGGGTGCAGTGTGGACGTATTCTTGCAAGGCCCACATTCCTTCTGTGACCGGGCCCTGTCTGGTCCTTGCTGCACATGTCTACTCCTCCCTACATAACCCATTCATCTCCAGCTGTTGCCCCAGCTGTCCTGTGGCTGTTCATCCATATCCACGTGGCTGCTTGCCCCTGCCTGAGGACCTGCTGTTCTCTGGGGCAGAATGCCCAGCCACTGTCAACCTGGTGCCTGACAGAGAGAGAAGGCTGAAATTATCCTGCAAATGTTGAATAGCCAGCTTATATCATAGTGTATCTTTCTTTCTTTTCTTCAGTTTATCAAGGAAAGGGAGTGAATGAGAGAGCTGGGTGTCACCACATCCACCCCAGGGCCTAGAGGAGGGAAGTCAGTGGTTCGTCTGGTGCGTTGATTGGTGTTGGCCTAATTCCAGGCAGTGCCAACCAGGAAGTTGAGGCAGAGCTGAGGTGCTGGTGCTCTGAGGGCACAGGGGCAGACCTGGCACACGTGATTGGGGTGGGAGGAGAGAAAAAAGTGGCAGGAGGCAGAGGAGGGGCTAGGTTACAGAGGCAGAGCCAAGGTTAGGCAACCCTGGCTAGGGAGGGAATGGGAAGGTGGCTGCCCCAACCGCAGTGGGGCCAGGGCCAAAATAACCCAGTCACCATGAACTTTTTGAGTCCTAATGTTGAGACTGTTTCCACTCAGCAATTAAAAAGAGTCTGAATAAAACATACGTAAGTAATTATTAAGGACCAGGTGAGTCTGAGGAGGTGAAAAGATACATTTTAGAAGGTGAGTGAGGTGGGCTGAAGTAAGACACGGGGCTGGGAGAAAGAAGCTGCCAGATGGCTGTTCCCCCTCTCCCCTTGGGAATTCCAAGGTCCATTAAAGGAAAGAAACTCTTCTCTGGTGCCCCCTCTTCCACCAGTTTATGCTCAGGCCAAGGTTTTCTCCAAGACCTTGACTTTGACATGGCCACAGGAAGGTGTCAGTGTGGGGGTTGGACAGGCATGGAAACACAGATATTAGGGATCTGCGGGTAGGGTGGAGCTGTCCTCTGCTTCTTCTTTTTCTGAGGCACACACCATTTTAGCCACTCTTCTCACCCTGACTGCATCTGCATTCTTTGCAGACAAACTGAGAGTGGCAGCACCTGTCACCCTGAATGAAACACATGTGGTCATGTGAACTTGGCTCTGCTTTTCCCATAGGCCTTGTGACCATGGACATGACCTAAGCAATCTGAGCATCAATTTCTCACATGGAAGATGGAAATAACAATAACATCTACTGCCAGGATAACTGTAAAAAGTAGTTAAACAGAGGTATATAAAGCACGTAGAACAGTGCCTGGCGCCAGGATATGCCTAATGCACTGCACAGGGGGAAGCCAGGACATCTTCCAAGGCACTGAGCAGCTTTATGTAGGCACCTCGGATTTTTACTTCTCTTTGTTACTCATAGTAATAAAAACCGAATGCATGTTTTTACTATAAAAAATATGCTGAGAAATATTTCAAAAATCCTATCTCTGGAGAATGAGAGCATTGCATAAGCAGCATCGATTGAAAAGAGGACCAGAGCTGTGGTTTCATCCCATGGCAGCCCTAATCATGGCTCTCGGAAATGTATACATCCAAGGATTCCTCAGGGGCAATATTCTCTGTTCTCACATTGGGATGGACTCCTCACTTAAAATGCCTATGTGTCTACCTTTTAAATCTCTAAGCTGAGCATGGTGGCTCCCGCCTGTAATTCTAGAACTCTAGGAGGCTGAGGTGAGAGGATTGCTTGAGCTCCGGAGTTGGAGACCAGCCTGAGCAAGAGTGAGACCCTGTCTCTACTCAAAATAGATAAACTAGCTGGGTGTCATGGTGGGTGCCTGTAGTCCCAACCTACTGGGGAGGCTGAGGGAAGAGGATCTCTTGAGCCCAAGAGTTTGAGATATGATGTTGCCATGGCACTGTATCCAGGGCAACAGAGTGAGACTCTTTCTCAAAAGGAAAAAAAAAAAAAAAATATATATATATATATATAGTCAAATATGTTAGGGAGGGAAATGAATTATCAACAGAGAAGTGAAGAGAGTGAAGGAAGAAAAGAAATAAAGGAAGAAAGAAAAGAAAAGAAAGGAAACTTAGAAAATAACGCTCAAGGCAAGATTTGGGTACTAATGCTTTATTAAGTGGTACAATCCCAGGGCAACAAGAGTGAGTGGAAAGAAAGGCTGAGGCAGGAAAAATTGTGGAGCAAATTCAAGACGTCATATTATTGGACAAATCACTCTTTGTTGAAGAGGCATAGCTGGCTGAACATGGCTATACAGCTAACCATGCCTCAGACCAGATGATTAAAGGGGGAAATGGAGAGAGTTTATTCATTGCTTCCCTCCCCCTTCCACCCTCTGCCTCCAACTGGTTAGAGTTCTGCCTGAGGGAAGCAATTCCCCAGTACTTCTGGAGTGTGAGCTGCCCCTTCAGGCATCCTCTGGGGAAGTGAGATTCCATGCCTGGTAATGTGGTCCTTCATACAAATTTGGGACCAGTGGTGGGAGCTAGAGGCTCTGGCTAGGGAAGAGCTGGCCTCCCTGACAGCAGAGCAGGCAGCCGAGGGCCTGAGAACCAGGTAAGATTATAAGAATCTATGGAGACTCTGCAGGCAGGTCTGATACAGAAAGTTAATTTCTTAAGATGGAAACTGATTCAGCCTAGGCAATCATTTCATTAACACCACATATATTTCTCTTGCTTCTGGAGATTGTGACGTTGAAAAAGCTGAGTCATTTATAAATAACCAAAGTCGAGCAGATTCTCACCTACTAGCTGTGTATCATTTTATTTGGAGGAAGGTATAAAATATTATTTGGAATAAAAGTCTTAAATGGAGCCCAGTAGTTTCCTTTTAAGCTTTAGTTTTCAAGTATTTTCCTTACACATTGTTAATTTCATATTTGTTGTTCCCCCTCTAAGTTGGTTTTAGTAGTAGACACTTTTTTTTTTTTTGTAGAGACAGAGTCTCACTGTACCGCCTTTGGGTAGAGTGCCGTGGCGTCACACGGCTCACAGCAACCTCTAACTCTTGGGCTTACGCGATTCTCTTGCCTCAGCCTCCCAAGCAGCTGGGACTACAGGCACCCGCCACAACGCCCGGCTATTTTTTGGTTGCAGTTTGGCCGGGGCTGGGTTTGAACCCGCCACCCTTGGTATATGGGGCCGGCGCCCTGCTCACTGAGCCACAGGCGCCGCCCAGTAGTAGACACTTTAATAGAAGAACTGGTTCCTAATCTTGCTTAGTGTCATATCATCTGGCCTTTCGCTTGTGACTAGAACTGTGATTCCTGATTTTTTTGGGGGGGGATTTAAGGTGCACTAGGAGTTCTGGTAGCACACCTTGAAGGGATGAAAAGCCGCCAAATCACACTAATTACATCACAATCAACATTTCAGTACAATAATGTCTCATGTGCCTGTGACAATGTCCTATCATGACTCCAAACCACAAATTGGTTCTGGTGGCTGTCTGAGTGGAACCAGTTGCTGCTCGGACCCAGGCTTCTCTTACCTATTCCCAACATTCTCTTGTGCTTTGGTAAAGGTCAGGCTCTTAGCTCTTGGTCCTAAGAGCTTCTTACCAAATCATACAAACTACTCAATTTAGTATTCTGCTTGATAACATTGCCATTATAGCAAGTCACATGTAGCAGAAATAGACATATCCAAATCGATGCATCAGGTCTCTTGATCTCAAGGGAGATGGCTGACCAGAGGCAGCTTTCATCAGTGGCCCCTGTCCAGAGGGAGGAATACTGGACAGAAGTGGACTCAGTGGACACATGCAAAGAATAAGTTCTAGAGACCTGCTGTGTGGTATGGTGCCTATCATTAACAAGGACTGCATCAGGTATTTAAATATTTGTTTTGAGTGTAGCTCTCATATTAAGTTCTTACTGCAAAAGCAAACAAAAAATCACCAAAGCCCCAAACAACAACAGAGAAAGCCACAAGGAGACTTCGGGAGGTTGTGGGTCTGGTGCTTACCTTGACTGTGGTGACAGTTTCACTAGTGTATGCATAGATTTAACATCTATTTTTGTAATCATGACAGAGGAAAGAGTGACAAAGCAAGTTAAGGAAGCGCAGCTCTAAATTCCAGAGATCTCCCATCCACGTTGAAGTTGTAGAGACCCCTAGATCCTACTTGAGAAGCATTTGTTTCAGGTCCTGCACATTTCCTCATCTGAGAAGCCCATCGTTAGACATAATTATCCAGTCTTTGTTTTTTCTCTTTTTCTTGGAGACAGAGCCTCAAGGTGTCACCCTGGGTAGCGTGCCATGGCATCACAGCTCACAGCAACCTCCAACTCCTGGGCTTAAGTGATTCTCTTGCCTCAGCCTCCCAAGTAGCTGGGACTACAGATGCCTGCCACAACACCTGGCTATTTTTTGGTTGTAGTTGTCATTGTTGTTTGGCAGGCCCAGGCTGGATTCTCACCCGCCAGCTCTGGTATATGTGGCTGGTGCCTTAGAGACACTTTTTCTAAGGTGGGATGACTAGTAGTCTGTTGTTTAGTTTGGATCTCCCTCTCCTCCCAACTAGCTCCCTTCTAGTTGTATTCTTACCTGGTGGAGAGAGATCCTTCCTCTCATGTCTCTTCCTAAAAATGCACTAATCCCATTCATGAGGATTGTACCTTCACGATTTAATGATCCCCTAAAGGCCCCACCTCCAAATATCATCACGTTGAGGATTAGGTCACCAACATATGAATTTTGGGGGGGACACAGACATTCAGTCTATAGCAGCAAGTGATTTGTTAAAAACACATGACTCATCTGTCTGTGACCAATAAAAACATCAGCTCTCTCTTTTTTTCCCTCTTGAATACTAAGTTTAGAACTCTGTAATACCAGAGGTATAAGTGAAGGGTGAACCTTGGAAGGAAGGTAAACATCTGGCCATTGTTTGCTGTCCGCTCGAAGATGTCTTTTGAGAATTCTAACTGGAGTGAGATAAAAGCAAAGACAGCCATTGAGTTAACTGTTTTAATTAATTAAGCAACAATGTTTTTTATTTGATTTCTTGTCTCTCCATTAGAGTGCAAGTGCTTTACAAGCAAGGATGATGTCTGCCTTGTTTATTACATGTACTATATTCCAATATTTATTTCATTGCTGGCACAAAGCCTGCACTTGATAAGTAATTGTTACATGAATGCCAGCATCCTTTAACTTGAAAAGTTCCCTCTAATTGGACATTTTTTTTTTTTAACAATAGTAGTAGGCTTTAATTTTGAATACCAATTATGCCATGAATTCATGGGGAATAGGTTTCAGCACCTTATATTACTGTTAGATGGGTCTCTTGGTTATCCTGTGTGCTATGCTGTACACCTATTATGCCATGAATTCATGGGGAATAAATAGGTTCCAGTACCTAATATCATGGTTCCATTGGTTCTCTTGGCTCTTCTGTATGCTATGCTATATGCCTATTATGCCATGCATTCATAGGGAATGGGTTCCAGGAGCTCAGGTTCCTTTCCTTTGGTTCTCACAAAGTGTGCTTCTCTGGGTGGAGCAGGCTGGTGCTTCAGTTGAACCCAGGTACCTTTTTCTCTTTGGCTTCCTTCTTTTCCTGATCATTTTCCTTTTCATGTTTCAGGAAGCTATCTCGGCTCTTAGAGGGCTCAGTATGAACATTAATCCTCTTGGCAAGAATCTTGTCCTTAACTTGTTTATTTACAACAAAGCCAACAGCATGCTGGGTAACATTGTAGACTCTTCCAGTTTTGCCATGGTGAAATAGTAATATGTAGATTTGCATATATGTAGCCAAAGGAACAACTCCATGTTTTCCTTTTTTTTTTTTTTTTTTATTGTTGGGGATTCATTGAGGGTACAATAAGCCAGGTTACACTGATTGCAATTGTTAGGTAAAGTCCCTCTTGCAATCATGTCTTGCCCCCAGAAGGTGTGGCACACACCAAGGCCCCACCCCTTCTAAAAGGCCTAGAGAACATGTATCGGGTGCCTCTCCTCTTTCCCTTTGTGTTTGTCATTGTGGTGAATTACTGGAAGATGGTGTTTCCTGTGGAAAGGAAGCTAATTGAACAAATTAATTATTTATAATCAACTTTACCCTCAGCAGCAAGCTAGACTAAAGATAGGGTAGTTTTAAAAGCTTAGTAAAGAACTTTTCAGGATAATTAATGATAGCAATGATGATAAGAATGATAACAACCAGATAGTTTCTGCTCCACTACAGAATGAACTGAACTAAATTTTTTGTCCATCTAAACAGCATTTTTATTAAACAGTTAAAGAAATTTTGAACCAGGCATACCCAGTATGCCATGTTTGTTTTACTTCTCAAAAATGAAGGACATTCTTAGAACATGAGTGTAAGTAAGATATAAATGGATAACAGGAAAAAGGAAGCAGTTGTTCAGGTCAGTACTCCACAGTGGCTTCACTGATGATTGCTAACATGATAATGGAATGTTATACTATTTAATAATAGATTATTAACAGCTCTCTTTGGGTCCTACTACCCAGGAGCCATCTAACCTAAGTATATTTGGCCAAATGTAACCCAGATTCCTAAAACTAGTGTCAAATCTGTAGCTCAACTTGTCATTAATCACAGACAAAAAAGGCTGTGGAAGGTGATAATTATTACAACGAGTGATATAGTGGAAAAGTGTATTTTGGTTATTTAATTATTGAATGTTAACAAGGAGTTAGTAACTGAAAGAAGGTATGGGACATAAAGTATTTGCCCTCTGAGTAGAGTTTCATGATGATAATTCCTTGATTACATGAGAAATAAGCAGATTTAATAATTCTCTGGGGAGACCACATAGAAACACCTTCTCATAATCAACATAGCTCTTATTTCTATGCCATGATCAAATGAGATTTAGGAATTAGATACCCTTCAAAAGGCCACTCCCAGTTTTTGAAGAAGAATTTTAGACAAGTAGATTCTCAACTCAAAGTCTCATCATTGCTACATAGATGCAGCCCTCAAGTTACGTACTTAAGACTGAGAAAATGTCAGTCATGTAGATCACATTCAGGTCAAAAATTATTGTGCTGTGGCTCAGCTTGACCCATTATTCAATATATATACCCAGCTTCTCAATTTAAGACCTGCTTTAAAAGCCCAATTATGTAGTTTTTTGTATTATGATTATAATTTTTTTTTAGACACAGTCTCACTTTGCTGCTGGGGATAGAATGCCATGGTCCCAGCCTAGCTCACCGCAACCAATTGCTTGAGTTCAAGCAATCCTGCCTCAGCTTCCCATGTAGCTGGGAGTACAGGTGCCCACTACTACCTCGTTTTGCTCAGGCTGGTCTCGAACTCCGGAAGTCAAGGAACCCTCTTGCCTCAGCCTGGCAGAGTACTAGGATTACAGGCATAAACCATTGCTCCCAATCTGGTTATGATCTTTTAAAAATTTCAGAATACCATAGGGTACACGTATTTTGTTTATATACTTTTATGTACAGATTAAGTCAAAGTTAGAAGTGTGCCCTTCATCCCAATGATGTGCACTGTACCAAATAGGTGTAATCTTAGCTATCCCCTTCTTATTCCCCCCAGGTTTTCACTGAGATTTACTTTTATATGTGCACTTAAGTGTTGATCAATTAGTCTCAACTAGGGTATTAAATACATGTTTGTTTCTTCATGTGGTGTTTTACTTAGAAGGATGGTTTCTAGTTCTATCCAGGTTGTCATAAAAGATACTAGATCACCTTTTTATGGCTGAGTAGTACTCCATAGTATGCAGGCACCACATGCTATTAATCGTTTCCTGTATTGGTAGGCACTTGGGTTGTTTCCATGTCTTTGAAATTGCGAATTGTGCTGCTATAAATATTTGAGTGCAGGTGTCCTTTTTATAAAGTGACTTTTTTTCCTTTGGTTGTATACCCAGCAGTGGGATTGTTGGATCAAATGGTAGGTCTACTCATTTCTTTGAGGTACCTCCATACAATTTTACATAGAGATATACTGATTTGCAGTCCTACCAACAGTGTATAAGAGTTCCTTTCTCTCCACATCCACACCAACATCTGATCTGTTATTTTGTGATTTTTTTTTTTAGGGTTTTTTTTTTTTATTTTGGCTGGGGCTGGGTTTGAACCCTCCACCTCCAGCATATGGAGCTGGTGCCCTACTCCTTTGAGCCACAGGCTCCACCCTATTTTGTGATTTTTTAACATAGGCCATTCTCATTGGAGTTAGGTGATATCTCATTGAGGTTTTAATTTGCATTTCCCTAATGATTAGAGACATTGAGCATTTTTTTCATGAGTTTATTGGTCATTAATATCTTCATTTCAAAACTTTCTGTTCATGCCTTTTGCCCACTTTTTAATGGAGCATTTGGGTTGTTTCTTACTGATTTGCTTAAGTTCTTTGTAGATTCTGGTTCTCAGTCCTTTATCAGATGCATAGCATGGAAATATTTTCTCCCATTCTGTGGGTTGTCTATTTTCTCTTTTGATTGTGTCCTTGGCTGTGCAAAAGTTTTTTAGTTTGATCAGGTCCCCTTTTTTTTTTGCCATTGTTGTTGCTGTGATTGCTTTGGGGGTCTCCTTTATAAATTCTTTTCCTACACTGATATCTGTAAGAGTTATTCTAACATTTTCTTCTAGGATTCTTATACTTTCCTGCCTAAGGTTTATGTCTTTTATCCATCCCATTGAGAGTTAATTTTTGTGAGTGGTGAGAGGTGCGGATCCTGTTTTATTCTTTTACATATGGCTATCCAGTTTTCCCAGCGCCATTTACTGAATAGGTATTATTTTCTCTAGTGTATGTTTTCATCTGTTTTGTCAAAGATCAGATAAGAATGAGGAGAGAATGAGAATGATTCCATTTCTGGGTTCTCTGTTCTGATCCAGGTCTGTCTTTGTTTTTGTGCCAGTCCCATGCTGTTCTGGATACTATAGCCTTCTAGTAAGTACAGCTTGAATTCTGTTAAAGTGATGCCTCCCTCTTCCATCTTATTATATAATGTTGACTTGGCCATTCAGCATCTTTTCTGATTCCATACAAAGTGCAAAACTATTTTTTCTAAATCTGACAAAAAAAGGCATTGGTATTTTAATTGTGTTGAATCTGTAAATCACTTTGGGTAGTATTGCCATTTTAGCAATTAGGCAAGAGAAGGAAATCTAGGGGGTCCAAATGGGGGAAAGCAGAGATTCAACTATTGTTGTTTGCTGAGGATATGATCTTACATCTAAAAAACCCCAAAGATTCAACTGAGCGACTCCTGGAATTAATACATAAATTCAGCAAAGTCTCAGGTTACAAAATAAATGTGCACAAATTAGTAGCTTTCATACATGTACATGCCAACAACAATCAAGCTGATAATCAAATCAAAGAGGCAATACTTTTTGCAGTAGCAACAAAGAAAATAAAATACCTAGGAATATACTTATTAAAGGAGGTGAAATACCTTTATAGGAAGAATTATAAAACACTGAGAAGAGAAATTTCCGAGAATGTAAACAGATGGTAAAAATACCATGCTCATGGATAGGTATTTTTTAAATGTGTATTTCTATTAGGGCAATGATGTCTTGAGAATGGTGTTCCCTTAGATTGTTATTTATTCTGGTGCTTGAATACCACAGAAACTTTAGGAAACCTGTACTAACTTGCTGTACAGATTCCCCATTTAAAATACCAGGGCAACAAATAGAATGGTCTCTTAAGAGTTAATGCCTTTTCAAATTAGTTACTCTGAGAGAGAGAAAGAATCCTCTAATGTTCATATCAATTCTTGGATTTCTATGCTTTAAAGTAATACTTGTACCAATGTTGTCCCCTTCTCAGCAACTTGCCCTATGTACTATTTCACATACTGTGTACTGTGGAATCTGGAAATTCTTAAATCCTATCTTATTCTACAGTACACATAGTTCATATGTGTGAATTAACACTGAGATATATCACTGACTGCCAAATTGCTCCTGCAATTAGAGATAAGCTTTTTGGCTAATTGCAAGCTGGTTATTCTAACAAATTCTTCTCTGGAAACCAAAAGACAAATTGGCCCAGTAGGTCACATTGTATCTGAATCCTTCTGACCAAAAGTTCCCCAAACACAAATCTTTATGGATATGGATTTTCAGTCTCGAGCAGCTTTAACCAGGACGAGGACTGAACTATGTTCCCAAGAGAGTGCTGAATGCTGGTGGTTTTGGCTAGGCAAGGGCTCTACCTCTATACTGGTGTTGGGAAGTCTTGTCTTGTACTATAATCTGTACACATACACGCACACAGCCTTGTAGGGAAAGAGAAAGAAGAAGAGAGATTATGGTAAAGTTAAAAGACAAGAGAGAGAAAGAGAAAAGAAGAGATTCCAAAATGTATTTATGTATGTATGTATTTATTTTTGAGACAGAGTCTCACTTGGTAGAGTGCTGTCGCATCATAGCTCCCAGCACCTGAAACACTTGGGGTCAAGCAATCCTCTGGCCTCAGTTTTTCATTTTTAGTAGAGATGGGGTCTCATTATTGTTTAGGCTGGTCTTAAACTCATGACCTCAAAAGATCCACCTGCCTTGGGCTCCTAGAGTGCTATAGGTGTGAACCACAGCACCTGGCTGAGATTCCAAAATTTAGAGTGAGAGATTAGGAAGAGAGAGTGAAGAGTTAGATTAATATAAGAAATTCTGTTATATAAATCCTAGTATAGCCTAACAATTTGGAGTTCTTACTATATAATGAGGTCTCTATTGGCTTTAAGACCAGAGAACTAATTAGCAATGATGTATACATTTTTATTTAATATTGTCATTAATAATAACCAAATCTCAGTGTCCTTACCTGGAAGATGGAAATTTTAATAACTTCCTTAATAAATATTAGGTGGATTAAACTGCATAATACACATAAACTGTAAAGTATTCTTCAAGTACTCTTACATGACCTAAAATATATCTTTAAAAATAATCTGGTCTTGGCCAGGTGCAATGGCTAACACCTGCAACCCTAGCATTTGGGAGGCTGAAATGGGAGTTTGGGGCCAGCCTGAGCAACATAGAAAGACCCCAGTCTCTAGAAAAAAATAGAAAACTTAGTTGGATGTAGTGGCAGGCACCTGTAGTCCCAGATACTCAGAAGGCTGAGGCAAGGGGATCATTTGAGCACCAGGAGTTTGGATTTGCAGCAAGCCATGATGATGCCACTATACTCTAGCCTGGGCAACAGAGGGAGACCCTGTCTCGAACAAAACAAACAAACAACAACAAAACAAAATCTGTTTTCTGAAGATCTGGATTTCCAGATTATGGACGGCAAATAAATTTCAGCTTATTATGGATGGAAAATAAATTTCAACTTGAATGTTAATGTCAGTAGTTGGCAGAGGCTGTCTGAGCACAGTGCTGAAAAGTCCTTTGGTGACATATTTTAGTAGCATAGAAACAAGCTTTGTCATCAATTAGCAATGTCTGTAATGAGCATAGTAGGGGTGAGTGGCAACATATATGGCATGTATTTCCTGTTCACAACTTAAATAAATGACTAAATGGCTAATGTGAAAATTCAAACCCTTCTAGATAGGAAAACTTCCATTTATTGCAAACATGTCTCTATTATCATGATATATATACACTTTAGAATTCTTTTTGGTCTAAGGTCTTAATGATTATGACCATTGTAGATATATTTTTATAGGGCTTCTGGGATGATTATTTGGATATGAGCCATGTATAATAATTTCTACTGGACTATCTCATCCCAAACTTTACCTTCCCTTTAGTGGAGTTTTTCTAGTGATACCCACCCTGATTTAATCATAGTTTAAGCATCACATTTACCTTCCTGTGTAGCAGTGTCTTGAAAATGATCTGATTAGTCTTTGAAACAGGACTGAGTTCAGCTAGAAGGGATGTGAGCATTTTCTTAGTGACTTGATAGGGTAATAAACGTTATTTTATTTTTGAGTTGGGGTTATGGGGTAGCAGAAAGAAACATAAAAATATAGTAGATTCTCCATAGTTGACCACCTTCTTACATTGACCACACCCTTAAGTTGACCTAATTTTCATAGACGGGGCATGTACCAGATGTATATACTCATATCAGTACAGTAGGCTTAGTTCTTTATGTTGACCACCTCTGTATGTTGATCAGTTTGTTATAGCCTGTTGGGTGGTCAACTTACAGAGGCTCTATTGTATTTGATGAGTCTGCTCATCAATGTTAACATAATTCAAGTGCTACCTAATTGTTATGAAAGAAAACATGCTAGGCTTAGATTTACTTTCCTTGAAATATTCTTGGTTGACTATTTTTCCTTTCCTGTAACCCTCATAATGACAATTTTCTTGCCTATCTGGAGTAAGGTCACATGAGCAAAGGTCCCATGGGATTATTCCCATCTGAATTGAAAACAGTGGTTACACTGAACAGGCTTTTAGGAAAGGAAATTCCAAGTACTGAATGGAAAGTCCAAGAAAAGAATGTGACTCATGAGGCTTGGGTAAGCTGTACTACCCAATGCAAATTCCGCTGTTGGTGGCAATAGGTCCAGGAAAATACTCCATCGAATGCTCAGGCAACACTGCACATCTTATTCATTGATACTTATGGAAATGTGTCATCTCCTCTGCTTTGCATTTAACAATTTGCCCATTTGATTTTGTTATCATTATTATCAAGATTTTTCATGAGCCTCTCCCCATTTTCACCATGAGTATTTCTTTTCCACCGTGCTTACCATGATGGAAAAGGTCATGGCTTTCCCTAGTATCTGGCCTCCCACTAAACAGAAACAAAGCTGTTTAACAACTATAGAAATTAGTACAATTCAGTCACTGGCAGATCTGGAGAGATAAAAATTGCAGTCCAGATGATGAACTCTGTAGTGCAAAAGTGGGACAAACAATGTAGTTAAACCTGATTCCCATGCCCAAATCCTACCCATCCTTCAAAGCCTTTCTCAAGTCCATCCTTCTGTGAGAAGCTTACCTGAAGTAACTGCTTTACCAAAAGCACATTTTTTTGTACCTCCACCTTTCACACAAGTCTTGTATCCTACTTCTACATTTTCTACTCTCTGAGTTCTTTAAGGGACATGTTGCATAATATCTAGTACAATGCATAGAACATTCAGTAAGGTTTGATGAATGAGAAAGTAAATCAACATCTGTCCAAAAAATGTGCTGGCTGCCTAGGCACTGTGCAAAGCTTTGGGGTATAACAGGGAAGAAGACATCTGCGGTCCCTGCTCTGAGCGAGCTCACTGTCTAATGGGGAAGGAAATCTAAGAACTCAACCTGCAATTACTCTAACACGGCATAAACATTGATGTGATTGAATGAGTGTGGAAAGGAGGAAAATCGTGCAAAAAGCCCTACCGAGCCTCATAGGATTCAATACTGAATTTCCCTTTCTCTCTTTAGAGTAAGAGTAGCGAATTCAGATGTTGGCCTGGACCAGGAAGGTAACGTGGAGTAAGACCTTAGGGCAGTGTGGGGACTGTAGTGACCCAGAGAGTCCACGTGCCACCTCCAGGACCCAAGAGCTTCTACTTAGTTTCAGCCAAGTGTATCCTGCGAGCTTTCCCACGAGCCTGAATGTTGACCTTATGTTGCCGTATCTACTTGTGTTGCCGTATCTACTTTTCTCCTGGGAAACAAAGCAATTTGGATTTTGTATTAAATTTTCTGATTCTTCAACATTGCCAGCCAATTTTCTATTTTGGTGGCCCAGATGTGGGTTGAGAGCCTGTGATTCAGGGTTTTCAAGGAAGGGGTGCCCTCGTGAAAAGCCTGTGCACCAGGCCTCCCAGCTTGGATCCTGGAGCCCAGGCTATCATCCCTCCATCCCTCAGCCCCTCCCTTCTCCCCACCTTCCTTTCATACCCTATTCCAGTAAGTGTCAAGGACTCATCATCAAAATTGGTTGGGGAAGAGTTGATGCCTACAGCCTGTGGGAAAATGGGTTCAGCTTTGAGAAAAGTCAGAGGTACAAGGCCCTTGGGAAGGGGTGTGAGTTTTGTGTGATAGGCAATGCTCTACTTTAAAAAGCATTAACCAAGGTCAGATTAACAAATCGGCACCAAAACTGTAACCAAACAAGCCTCCCTAATTGGGGGGAGAAAGTGAAGTAGGAGCCAGAGGAAAATGTCCAGAAGACAAGAGTGACTCCAAAGCCTTCCCCCTCCACACACTGGCAGGCTTGGGGCATATTTGATAAGGTGAAGGGAAATTGCAAAATTAGAACTGGCAACTTATACAGAGAGGCCCAGTGCAAGGCCATGGGCCTGAGGCAGGCTGAGAAAGTTGAGGAATTGTGGGGGAAAGAGGATTTGGCAGCCTGACTTCCTGAGGCTGTATCCAAGGCTAATTAGTTTGCAGTGTTCTGTGTGTGCCTGGATGGAAATGATCCCAGTCCTGAGAGGCACGGGAGTGAGGAAATCAAAAACACATGCACAGAGAAAGACGGGGAAGGGATTGGTGGGATTGGTGGGAGAGGAGGATGGAGCAGGGGCGTGGGGGAGGGGGGACCTGTCCTTAGCTACGTTTTCTTTTTTCAGGCGAGAGCTCTCATCATTCTGTTTCATGACCAGTAAATCACCACCGCAGCCCTGTCCATCACATCTCACATCTGCTGCAGAACTCATTAAACATCAAAAGCCTGGCCTATCAGTTCTGCTTAGTTAGAAGTCTGACTTACTAGAGGTCTAACCAGGGAGGATTTTGCATGTTTTTAATAATAGCTTAAGGAACTTCATAGCACCCCATAAATTACTTAATGCAACAAACTCTTCCTGTAGTCCAGTCGGCATTTGAAAGTTGTGAACCAACCCAGACCTGCCCCCTTGGCAATGGCTTTTTGGTGGTCACATTCCAGGAGACCACAGGGTGTTAGTTAAATGCTTAATTCATAATTCTGAGCCCATTATTAAAAACGAGTTACCTTGCTATGTATGTCCTCCCTGGAATGCCTGCCTCAGAATTCCTTTATCTTTGTAATGCTTTTTGAAAAAATTTATTTATTAATTTGTTTTTACTGTCTCTGGTCCTTGAATCAGGATATCTTTGTATTTCTGATGCACTGTCTGAAGAGGTGACCTGCCTGGGCTGTGGAGTCACTTTGCCAGGCAACTCGGAGCAAAAAGAAATGGTCTAGTTCAGAGACGGATTAATAACTAGGGACCATCAAATCAAAACCCTCTACCAATCTTGAGGATACGTACTTGACAGATATCAATAAATATTTACTGATTGCCTACTCTGTGCTAGAAATGGAACATACAGAAATGAATTCTGACATTGGGACTATCCTTAAAGAGCCCACCATAGTACAGACACACATGAACATTTGGAGGTTTAAAAAAAATGCAAGGATGAAATTTCCTGCACCAATAGCCTTTAGAAGTTTCTTTTGTGTTGAGTACATTTTGCTGTCCCTGTTTGATGCCACCTAACCTACTGAACATTGCCCCTGGGAGGGACAATGTCTGCTCCAGAGAAGCGTCAAAGAGGCTTATTTCTGGGGCTCATGTCTTCTCTAAGAAAACACAGGCTCAGAGTCTCACCACACGACAAGGCCACAGAAGGAATTTCTAGGCACTTGTCTGAGTATTATTCTCTTTACTCAACAGCCTGTCTGGCATAAGTCTAATGTTGAGACAAAATTAGCAGGGATGAATATTGTGCTGTTAATTTATTTTTTATGTCAGCCACCTTGACAAAGATCATTAGGACATGATCCCTCACCTCGCAGAACTTCCTTTCATGTTTAGTAATTAATTCCACCACAGAAAGAGAAATGAGTGACGAACACAGAAAATTCCGTGCTAACAGGGAAGCATTCGACTCAGACACGAGAGTGAGTGCAGAAGGCTCTCTTAGCAAAGGCGATGCATAAGTTGAATCCTGAAGAAGCAATTAGCCAGAGGTAGGGGTTGGGAACAGTCTAGGAATTTTAGCAACAGTGGCGTGGCTGTTCTCAATTATCTGTCTGCCAGAGTCTCAGATGAGCTCGCTATCCTTGTCTCCACCAGAGAGTTAGGGAGCAATTACTCTGTGAACCAACTGTGCTGGGCATCATTCAAGGATGATCTTTATCCTTATGTGACATACAGTTTAGGAGTGACTAGATGGATGGACAGATGGATACGGACATACAGATGGCAATACCCAATCTGTACTATTCTTTGGCAGTACCGGTTCTGAGGGGCTTCTCCCCATTCCTCATGACTCCCTCACTGTTCTGAGAGGAAGGCAGGGTCTTACTTAATCCATTTTGAAAATGAGGTTTGTATGCGATGACCAGGGCACATGAATGACTACTTGAAGGGAAGTCAAGGGAGGGAAAAGCAGGCCAGGGGTTGATGCTTGCCAGGGAAGCAGAGGAACTGGCCAAGCTGAGATGGGGAGAGAAGCCATTGTTCTGAGCACCTGGACCATGTGCAGGCTGTCAGTGTTGGCAGCAAACACCTCGGGCTGAGGCAGTACCTCCCAGAAGGCTTGGAGGTCTCGGGCAAGGGGCCAGGGATGTACTATTGACAGCCAGGCTGAAGGACATGTAGGTGGAAACACCATGAAGTGTCAATGACCTTTGAGACTCCACCCAGCTTGTCTGTGTGAGTGTAGAAGTCTCTCTTAGAGACTTAGAGAGATATAGCTTGTCTCTTTACAATGTGCTTGGCAACTTGAGCTCCAGCTCCCTGGGGGCAGCATGGTCCAGGACAGGACTGTCACTGTGATGATTTGCCTGCCATGCCTTCTTTCTATTCCTAGACGCTGCATTCAAGTGCCTCCTCCTCCAGCAAGCCCTCCTTAACTTCAAAAACTAGGTTTAGAAGCTCATCTGAACTACCATCGTACATTGGTTATGGGGTATAGAAGTTCCCAGGGTCTCCGTCTCTCCCACTAGCCTGTGGCCCGTATGAGAGCAAGAATCAGAGAGTAGCAAACAGTTAAGTATTTGATGGGGCTTGCTGAACACCTAAACAAATGAGTGAGTTTGTGTACACAGAAAGGATATATAGAAGATTCTCCAGACAGTGCCATCTGTGCTTTATACTTAAAGCGTCCAGTTCCTGGGGCCTAGAGGCTATCTTTTCTTTTTCTTTCCTTTTTTTTTTTTTTTTAGATCCATAATAAAAGCTTTTCTCAGAAATAGTCCAGTTTCCAAAACACCACACATGATGATCTTTTTGATGTGTTAACTTAGCTGGGCTATAGTCCCAGTTATTCAATCAAACACAGATCTAGGTGTATCTGTGACAGTATTTTGGAAAGCATAGTAGTCTAATAGTTAGACTTTAAGAAAGAGTGAACAGCCTCACTAAAGAGAAAGTGATTCCACCTGTGAGTGGCCACTTTGCCTGAGCCCGAGGGTCCAGCCTATCCCCTGAATGCCCATCCTGTAGATCTCAGACTCATTTTGCCAGCCCGACAAACACACCAATTCGTTGCAATAAACCTCTTACTATGTATGTCCTACTTGTTCAGTTTCTCTAACTGGATCCTGAGCAGAGTTGGGCTTGCAATTTCCCAGAGCACATTCAGTAAATAAGAGCCTGTCTCACTTTCATAACTTCCAATCAGGCATCCTCTCCTTCAGCTCGCCGATACAGTCCATCCAGTATCTTTTCCTCATATGCACCATTGAGATTTGTTAAACCCATTGTTCTAACCCATCTCCCCAGTCATTTCTGCAGGTGCCATGGAGAAGAGCCCTCCTTGAAATTGTGGTCAGTGTCAGCCTTGCCACCTTGAAATAGTACAGACTTAAGAATGTGAATCTGGCTTTAAGATTATAAACTATCCATGACTTACTCCAGAAATTTAAGTAGCAGAGCTTTTACCCTCCAAGTTCCAAATTCTAGAATAACCACCTGCCTTCTCCAGAGTTAAAAGCAGTCTAATTGGTTTGGTTTCAGTTGGATGGTTGATAATGATGAAAGAAAAGAGAGCACTGGGGTGGCTGGTGGGGGCAAAGACAAAGTCGTGCTAGACACTGTAATTCTCTGGCTGCACACTATAAAGTTTCCACGTCATTCCTCTCTGTATCTCTTGCTCATTGTTGTCATTTGTGGAGGCACAGCACTTTTCTCAGGCTTCATAATTAATTCTACTCTTTGGAATTATCTCTACTGTCTAAAAATTAACTACACATGCATGTACAATCACCTTCTGTTTATTTTTTCACCCACTTTCTATTTTTAAAAATTAACTCTGCTTTCGCTTTGTCAAAATTATGCTCCTTCTCTGGGTAACACTTGTGATATTATTGCTGCGTTTGCACTTCTAAGATATGTGGAGTAAAAAAAGTTTCTAAAGCATTTCAAAACTGCACACAAACACAGCAAATCACCAAATACTAAAGTGGTTCGCAGAGGCCCCAGGGCAGGGCATTGGCCAATGGCTCCATCTGGTGGTTTGGCTTTGTTCTTCCCTACAAAGGACTATTCCTATAACAGTTTCTAGCAGAGGGAGCGTCTGTCATGATTTCACAGGCCCCTGAAGTACTTCCTTTCTGTGAATGTTAAAGCCTCACCACTACTTTAGTCAGTGGTGATCAGACGGGAGCCTTTTGGAAAACCAGGAAGCTCTGTGAACCTCTCATCCTCCCGTAGCTGTGCTGGGGCTGTTTTTAAGTGATTTCATGGCCTCGGGGGTGAAAGCTGTGACTTAAGCCAGAGGTTTTCCACTCTGCTTGCACATCAGGACCTCGGGTGTGGCACAAAGCCACAGTTTCTCAGTTGATTCCAATATACAGCCAAGGCCAAAGAACACTCACCTAAAGAAATAAGAGAAAGAAACGGAAGAGTTAATATTCCACATATCATCCTGTCTCCACTTCCTCACTCCAGCATCCACTCTTTTCAGCCACAGCACTATTTACCAAATCTACCCCCAGGGCATAGTAGAGATAAAGAAGTTTCACGATTTTTCCAAGATCAACTAACACTTTCATGGCAGATACAGGTCCAGAACTTGACACCTAGGGTCTTAAGCCACAAGAGCTGCAAGTTGAAAGCCATCAAGTCCCCGTGTCTTCCATCCTTTATGAGGATTACATTACACCCTTTAATGTAAACCATCAGTGGTTCATTGCCTTGCCCCCCTCCAGGATGCTGTGACCATGACCTTGGCCGGGTCAGAGAGTAGCTATTCCTCCAAGCTGATCCTGCCCCTTGATGGCGAGCCTACACCCAGGGCCTGTGCGAAGGAAGGTACTGAGCTGGACTCCTGATTCCACAGACTCTCATCACCCTCCACAGGGCCCTGCAGAAGTTAGTAGGTGGCTTGGTCTCCCACACATTGAACAGGGATGCTAGTGGTCTGAGTTCAGGGGTGCTGAGCTGCCCTAACGCTCACACTCTTACAGTAGTTAAAATAAAATCTTACACATTTTAACCCAGGACAGAAGAGAGAGTTTAATCGATAATCCGGCTGTTAGAATGTTTCAGTGCAGGTTTTATTGTTAACAAACACCAAGGTTAAAAGAAACCAACACAGTGACATATAGTAATGAAGAGATAAGAACACTGAAAACGAACACATTGCTTGTGTGAATAGAAGTGGAACTGCTAAAATACTAAAAAAAAATAGTAGGCAAACTATTCCCCTTATAAGTATACTGACACTTTATGTTTCATTGACAAGATCTGATGTGGCTGTCCACTACCTGGCTGCCATCTCTGTAAGGTCATGGCAATCTCTTCTCTTCTCAGCTGCTCTCCCCTGTACCTTATATCTTATATGGCGAACAACTGATAGACCCCTTGCCCCATGCACCTGTCTTTTCACAGCTTTGCATTCACATATTCTATTTCCTCTCCTATAATCATACTTCCCCTCTTGACAACCCGAAGAATTCTAGTTATATTTTCAAAACTCAACACACTGCAAATTACTGATAAAAATAGAAATACGTTTGCTCTTGTTAGTTACTTAAGAAAATTAAACTAGCATAAAAGAAGACATAGACAATATATAAGTGAAAGGGCATGGCTGTGTTCCAATAAAACTTTATTTACAAAAATAGGCCGGGGCCCAGATCTAGACTGTGACCTGTAGTTTGTGAACTCTAGTCTAACATACGTAAATCTTACCCAAAGAGTGAGGAGTGAGGTCAGCTCCCTGGAACTGCATTGATTTTGAGATGGAAACAGAGATCACTAGAAGAGGGAATGTGAGAAATGGGGGCCAGGCAGGCCACCAGTAAATGTGCAACATATCGGGGAACATTTGTCAGTGTTTCCCAGAGTATATTTCAAAATTTTCAGGGTTCTTTTTGGCCATTTCTAAAACAATGTGGCAAAATATATACATTTATAACCTAAAACTTAACATTTTAACTACGGTTAAGTGTACAGTTCAATGGCTTTAAGTATATGCACAAGGTTGTGCAACCATCCTTACTTTCCATTTCTAGAACTTTTCCTTCATCTTAAACAGAACCTCAGTAACTCAGAAATCAGTCAGCCCCCACCCCTACACAGCCCCATGCCCACCTCTAGCACCTGGTAATTTTTTTTTTAATATTTTATGTCCCCATAAATTTTCCTCTTCTAAATACATCATAAAAGCAGAATCTTAATATTTGCCCTTTTGTGTCTGTCTGGCTTACTTAGTGGAATGTCTTCAAAGTTTATCCACGTTGTAGCATGTGTTTTAATTTCATGCCTTTTCACGGCCAAGTAATATTCCATTTTGCTCATCTGTTCCTCTGTTGATGGACATTGGGCTGTTTCTAACTTTTGGCTATTGTGTTATGAATAATGCTGCAATGAACACTGGTGTAAAATTTTTTTGTTAATCCACAAAATGAATTTGTTCCATAATAAATAAGGCATAATCAAATACCATGGAAGGCATAATCAAATATTAGATTATATATTACCTCTCAATATGTCATAATATGAATAGCTCTGTGAAATGAGTAATTTTAAAAAAGCACCAAAGACACAAACTTTATTAAACTAAAACAACTAAATTGACAATAGACTTTTTTTTTTTTTTTTTTTTGCAGTTTATGGCCGGGGCTGTGTTTGAACCCACCACCTCTGGCATATGGAGCCGGCGCCCTACTCCGTTGAGCCATAGGCGCTGCCCAACAATAGACTTACTTTTTAAAAAAATGAATACCTCCATGTTAAGTATCCTATTGAATATAATCAGGGACAAGCAGGCCTATGTTTTAGAAGAATGTAGGACATGACCAAAATGTTGAGTATGCTATAAATTTAGCTACGTAAAATATTATGGAGAGATCTATTCAAAAAAGAAAAATGAATTTCATGAAAGGTTTTATAAAGTTGATAGCTGGATAATGAGTAATGTCTGGATTTTTTTTTTGTATGTATCTATATTGCCTATTTTCTAAAAGGATCATGTGTTACCTTTATAATCAAAAAAAAAAAAAAAAACTCAGTTAAAAGAAAAAAATCCCACCCATACTTCTGTTGCTTCCATATAGGCCAAGGAAAGAAGAGGGATTATAACTGCTCAGGAAGGAGCTGGTAGATGACTCAGATGTGTCCACTGAAAGTGTGTGCTTCTGTTTCCCATCCCTTGTTTTATCTCTGGCATAATACGTAAGTGTGTTTTCTTTTAGTTGTTGATCATTTTTGATGAAAGAGTGCTGTATACACAGACCAGGTCTTTCCAATACCATACTCCAGATGAAAGCCACTCCCTAACAGGGGTCCTCAAACTTTTTAAACAGGGGGCCAGTTCACTGTCCCTCAGACCGTTGGAGGGCTGGACTATAGTTTAAAAAAAAAACTATGAACAAATTTCTATGCACACTGCACATATCTTATTTTGCAGTAAAAAAACAAACCGGGAACAAATACAATCACACCGCCTCATGTGGCCCACGGGCTGTAGTTTGAGGACCCCTGGATAACAAATTTGAGCTAATCCTTGGTGAACAGATCTACAAGAATGCATTGCCTATGCAGGGAAAGGGGCAGAGGAATGGTCACACAGATGGCAAATTAGCTTATTCACCGTAGATGTTGTGAGTCTAAAAATTAGTCCTAAATAAGTAGTGATTATGGCCATCACATAAGGATGGTTTTAGACTTGCATTTTCTTTCACTAGAAGAATAAAGCCACCAGAGGTGAAGTTTATTTTCCTTTTAGAGAAAGGAGGGATGAGGGGTAGCTTTTGCAGCCTGGCAGGACCAGGCAGCTTTCCACACTGAGGAGAGACGGGGCTCTAAGACACAGTGGCCTGCAAGCCTCAGGATGAGATAGTTTTGCTGAATGCAAACTATCCCGTTCTTAACTAAAAACTTCCTGGGAGTTTAGCATGAGAGGTTTAAGGTTTGGGGGACATTTTAGTATGCAACCCAATATAAAAAGCACAGGCCTTCATTCAATGGAAGAAAAATTTGCATTGACAGATCTATTTGCCAAACATTTCTGTGCAAAAAGGTTATTCCCCAGGTTTGCTGATACGCTCACTCCTGACACATTCCTCAGGCTTCTGTGACCGTTATAACCTCAGCTTGGATGCAACTAGGATTTCCAGCTCAGCAGTTCGTTGGACCAAGAAAATAGCTCCAGCTGTCAAATAGCTATAAGCAAACCACTTAATCTTCCTGAATCTGGGTCTTTTTCTGCAAAAAATGTAGTTATTGTAATAATCAAACAGCATAGAAAACATAAGAACGATGTCTATCTATAAGCCACAATGTGATATATAAAAGTACGGCACTGTTATGAGGACTGTTTCTAACTCTCCTAAGAGAATCTTTCCCCCTAACCAAGACCCTTCTTTGTCAGTCGGGGTGAGTGAAGTACGCTCATCCCCACCCTCACCAAGACTGCCCCTGCGTCCCCATGCCTTATCTTCCTGTCCAAATCCTGACGTTATTCAGCATTCAAGAAGTTATGACCAAGTTCAAGAAAACACTTCTGATGAGTCCAGTTGTCAGTGGTTTCCCTTGTCTATAAATTTCTCTAGCACTTAACAATTGATGCCAATGAATGTAAACTCAGGACGTTTTCCTTGTCTCCTATTCTTTTGTCTTCATAACCCATATAAAAAATACACCTTTTATAGAAGTAAAACAATTATACAGAGAAATGCCCATGTAGCACAAAATAACCTGTGCCAACACCTACCAGGTCCCTTGCGAACCATCTCAGACTAGTAAACAGAACCTTACCAGAGTCTGAGAGGCCTTCTGTGGGCACCTTCCAGTTGCTGCCCCCACGTCCCTTCCAAAAGGTGACCACTCTCCTGACTTCTATTATCAGGCATCAATTTCACCTATTGGTGAATTTTCTATGAAGTGTGTCCTCTTGATGTGGGGTTTCTTTTGTTCAATGTTATGTGTGTGACAATCATCCCTACTGCACACGGCAGCCGTGTCTTCATTTCCGGAACATGTATTTACCATTGCCTGGATATACCACAAGTACACTTCCATTCTACTGTTTGAAAGCAGTTGAGTTGGTTTCTAATCTGGCTATTTTAAATCATTTTGTTGTAGACATGCTTATATTTGGTTTTTGGTAAACACGTGCACTTACCTGAGAATGAAACTAGTGCGTCGCAGAGCGTGCACACTTTCAACTTTGGTATATGCTAACAGTTTCTGAATGTGGTTGTGCCAATTTACGTTCTCAATAGCAGTGGACAGATGTTCCATTGCTCTAGTCTCACCAAGACTTGGTATTTTTAGTTTTTTTAAATGTTAGCTATGTTATTGTTGTATCATATATTTGTGATTTTAATTTTAATTTTCTTGATACCTAATGAGGTTGAGCAATTTTTTTTTTTTTTTTTTGAGACAGTCTCACTATGTCACCCTTGGTAGAGTTCTGTGGCATCACAGCTCACAACAACCTCAAACTCTTGGGCTTAAGCGATTCTCTTGTCTCAGCCTCCCAAGTATCTGGGACTATAGGCTCCTGCCACAACGTCTGGCTATTTTTTTGTTGCAGTTGTCATTGTTGTTTAGCAGGCTTGAGATGGGTTCAAACCCACCAGCCCCAGTGAATGTGGCCAGTGCCCTAACCACGGAGCTACAGACGCCAAGCTGAGCAACTTTTTAAATGTTTATTTGCCATGTGGATTTCCTCTCTCTCTCTCTCTCTCTTTTTTTCTTGAGACAGACTCTCACCCTATGCCCTGAGCAAAGTGCAGTGGCATCATCATAGCTCACTTCAACCTCAGATGCATGCTGTGGGCATTCTGCTGCCTCAGCCTCCCAAGTTGGTGAGATTACAGGCATTTGCTGCAGCGCTTAGCTGGGTTTTTATTTTTTGTTCAGTCGGGGGGGTCTCACCCTCACTCAGACAAGTCTCGAACTCCTGAGCTCAAGCAATCCGCCTGCATCAGCCTCCCACAGTGCCAGGATTACAGGTGTGAGCCACCCTGCCCGGCGGATTTCCTCTCTTGTGAAGAAAATAATGTCCAGTTTTTACTAGGTTTTCTGACTTTTTAAATTAAAGTCACAGGGAATTTTTTATGAGATATGTGTATTTTATGAGATATCTATACTTGATGTAGATATGTAGGTTTATATTTTTACAAATGCAATATTTTCTTCGACCCGATGGCTTTACTTTTACTTTGAAAAGTACAACAGAAGTTACCCAAATTTTCATATTTCCCTTTATGAATGTTGTTTCCTGTGTAAGAAGTCTTTGCCGGCTCCAGCCATAGAAAACATTATTCTTTGTTATGTTTTAGAAACTTTGTTGTTCTACATTTTAATTTTTGATCTAAAATCACCTGGAATTAATTTTTAAAAGTAATGTGTGAGGTTGGAGTGAAGATTCAATTTTTCCTTATGTGGATATCAAATTGACTGTGCACCATTGGTTAAAATAAGCTCCCTATTTCCACTGCCCTAACAAGGACCCACAGCCACAAGTGTGTGGCTCTGATTCTAGCCTTTCTATTCTATTCCGTTGGTCTATTTGTCTATTCCTGGGTCACTACTCATGCTACGATTTCAGCCTTACATAGAATAGAATAAGTGTAAAGATTATCTTAGCCATTCCTGTTCTTCTACATTCCAAAATAGTCCAAAATGCAAAATGTAAATTTGCATTACAAATTTTGTCTACTTTTTAAAAGAATGTTGGAATTTTATTGAGATTGCATTGAATCCACAGATCCATTTGGGGAGGATTGATATCTTCCAATCCATGAGTCTGTTTGTTTTAGCTCTTTTATTTTTCTCAGTATTGTTTAATAGTTTTGTAATTGTTTATACACACCTTTCATTATATTTATTCCTAGATATCTGATGTTTTTCTATTCTATAGCATCTTCTTTAAGTTTCATTTTATATTTGTTTGTTCCTGCTATATGTACACTTGATTCTTACTGTTCTTGAATCCAATGAATTTGCTAAATTAACATTAACTTTGGAAGTTTATCTATAAATGGATTTTCTAGGTACGCAATTATCTTCTCTTCAAATAATAAATTTTATTTCTTTATTTTCAATCCTTAAATATTTTATTGTATTTCCTCTTCTTTTTGTAACATTGCAACTTTGACCTCTAGTACCTCAGTAATTAGAAATAATTAGGTGTTCTTATTTCTAATCTTGGAAGAAAAATATTTCACCACTTAGTATAATGATTACTGCAGTTTTTTGGTAGATGCCCTTTGTCAGATTAAAGACATTCTTATCCTTTTCTATTTTTGGTTTTCAAGAAAATATTTTTTGGGGGAAGTTGCCTTATTTGTTTTTAATAATGAATGTGTTTTAAATCTTTTCAAATGATTTGTATTCATGTACCACATATACAGGACAGTATTTCCATATTTTGTTACGTTAACAAAAATAAATTCAACTTTTACTCATTTTCTAAAGTTTAAGTCAGCATAGATGGGATTTATGAAATATCTATATCAGGTTTTAAAATAAAGGTTGTGATGATCTCATAAAAATAAGTTAGGAATTATTCATAGGGGCTCTATTGGTATAATTTCTTTCTTAAATATTTAATAGATTTCACTAGTAAAACCATATGGGCCTCTAGTTCTATTTGTGGGAAGATTTTAAAAATGATAAATTTAATTTATTTAATAGATATGGGACTATTTGGATTTTGTATCTTATTTAGTGTTAGGGATCGTAGATTATGATTTTCAACAATTTGTCTATTTTATCTAACTCGTCAAATTTATTTTTATAAATTTTTCATAATATTCTCTTATTGTATTTTAATTATGGTTGGATCTATACAGATGTTCTCACTTCCACTGCTGTCATTGGTTAATTTGTGTTTTCCCTTCTTCACTAGTCTTCAAAAGGATTTACCAATTTCATTGCTCTTTTTCAAAGAATGAACTTTGGTCTTTATTAGTTTTCCTGTTGTATAAATTTCAGCTGTCAATTTGTTCTTTCTACTTACTTTGGATTTCGTTTACTCATTTTTCTCCCTTAGCTTTTTAGGTTGGAAATAAAGATCATTAAATTTAAACATTACCTCTTTTCTAACGTAAGCATTTAATGCTATGAATTAATCTTTATGTTCTGCTACGTTCAACTATATTTCTCCAACTTTGATAAGTTGTATTTTCATTATCTTTCAAATAAAAATAAATTTTAGTCCCTCTTGTGATTACTTCTTTGAATTTGGCCCATTTAGGAGTATGTTCTTTGATTTTAGAATATTTGTACCTTTCTAATAATTTTATTGTTGATTTCTAATTTAATATATTTTTATTCAAGAATATATTCTGTAGGATTTCAGTCTTTTAAAATCTATTGATTTTTTTAATGGTCTATTTTTTAAATGAACATTGCACTTGTGCTTGGATATGTATTGAGTAGTTGAATATCATGTTCTGTGAGAGCAATTAGATCAAAGGAAATTGGTAATGTTTTTCAGATTTATATACCTACTAATCTTTCAATTTGTTCTGTCAGTTACTTAGAGAAGAATGTTAAAATTTTTAAATATGGTTGTGGACTTCTCTAGTTCATTCTTTGATTCTGTCCATTTTTGTTCCAAGAATTTGAAACTCTCCAGTAAGCCATTATGTGCACTCTCCAGTATACATTATGCTTTTTACGTCCTCAAGAATTGACATTTTAATCATTATAAAATCTTTCTTTTTATTTCTAATAACACTTCTGGGTTTAAGGTACATTTTGTGTGTCGTAATATGGCCAGCCCAGCTTTCTTAGGCTTAGTATTCAAATAAACAACTTTTTTTTTTTTTACTATGAATTTATCCATGTTTCTGTTTAAAAGTACATCTTCTGTAGACAGCTTACAGTTGTATCTTGCCTTTTTTTTGGAGTCTGACCTTATTTGAAGGATATTTTCACAGGACATAGATGCCATATTTATTGTTCTTTTTTTCTTTCCTTTCAGCATTTTCAAGTACTGCCCCATTGTCATTTTCCTCCATTGTTTCTGATGAAATGCCAGCCATTGTTTGAATTATTGTTCTCAGATACAATACTTCATTTTTCTCTAATTTCTCGTGAGTTTTACCTTTATGTTTGTTTTTCAGTAAATGTGATATGCCTACCGTGGTTTTCATTGTATATGTTCTGCCTGGCATTTATTGAGCTTCTTAAACATGTAGATGTGTTTGTTCACAAAATTAGGAACATTTTCTGTCATTTAAAAATTTTTCTTTTCTGCCTCATTTTTATCTCTCTTTTCCTCTTGAGATTTCAGTTACCCTTATGTTAGACCACTTGATATTGCCCTGCATGTCAAGAAGTTTTGCTTATACATTTTCTAATCTTTTGTCTCTGTTCTTTATATTGAATGATTTGACTCTTGCTTTTCCTTTTTCAAATATTCTCTTAAGCCAAGAGAGTTATCTTATTTCTGATATTTTTCTTTTCAGTTCTAGAATTTCTATTCAATACTTTTATTTTTATTTATTTATTTATTTATTTTGAGACAGTGTCTCAAGTTGTTGCCCTGGGTAGAATGTTGTACCATCATAGCTCACAGCAACCTCAAACTCTTGGGCTCAAGGAATCCTCTTATCTCAGTTTTTCTATTTTTAGTATAAACAGGGTCTTGCATTTGCTCAGGCTGGTCTCGAACCTGTGAGCTCGAGCAATCCACCCACCTCGGCCTCCCAGAGTGCTAGGATTACAGGCATGAGCCCCTGTGCCTGGCCTTATTCTGCACTTTTTAATAATTTGGATTTCTCTGCTAGAGTTCCGCATCTTTTCATTAGTATTAGTCTTCTTGTTTTTTTTTTTTAAAGTCTTTAAAAATATTTGTGTAGGTGCTTTACAGTCTTTGTTAACCTCAATATCTGGGTCATTTCACAGTAAGTTTCTATTGACTGCCATTTCTCTTGATCACTTCGCTGTTTCTTTGTGTGTATAATAATCCTTTATTGTGTACGAGACATTTAAAATGGCAAACCGTAGAGATTAGATACTGTTAATCATCCCCTGAAAAGTATTTATTATTTTCTTTAACAGGCAATTAATTTATCTGGACTTAAACTCTAAAGTCTCCCCCTTGTGATAGGCAGTAGCTGAAATCTCTGCTAAGTTCTTTTGGACTTCCCACTGTTGTTTTTACACGGGCTCCTTGGAGTCCTCCTTACATGTGAATAGTTCATGATCATCCAGGGATTTGGATAGAGTTTATTTACACAATTGGGGGCTTCTGTTTTTGGCTTCCTCCTTCCTGAGATGTTCTCCCTCACTTCCTATCTGCTCTGGTAACCCTGGACTTCATTTACTGATGTCTCAACCTGGTCAGACTAATGTCAACTTCTTGCAGTGACATTGCCCTCTATTTTATCTACTACAGAGTAGTCTCAGGCCAAAGGCATAAAAGGCAAATCTTCTCCATAAAAATTATGTCTTGAAAGGATTTATTCCAGTTTCTATCTGCTTTGGGCCACTATTCAGTAGCTTCAAGCAGTTTTTTTTACTCCCTCCAGAAAAATTATTTTCTGCAGGACATCTTCTCT
This sequence comes from Nycticebus coucang, assembly GCF_027406575.1. NCBI lineage: Eukaryota > Metazoa > Chordata > Mammalia > Primates > Lorisidae > Nycticebus > Nycticebus coucang. The sequence goes on along the minus strand of NC_069784.1, from coordinate 50,157,890 downwards.
AAATGCAGGCTACTCCAACATTACTAGAAGTAAAAGGTTTCAAATTATGGAATACATTTCTTTTCTTTTTTTTTTTTTATTGTTGGGGATTCATTGAGGGTACAGTAAGCCAGGTTACACTGATTGTAATTGTTAGGTAAAGTCCCTCTTGCAATCATGTCTTGCCCCCATAAAGTGTGACACACACCAAGGCCCCACCCCCTCCCTCCGTCCCTCTTTCTGCTTCCCCCCCATAACCTTAATTGTCATTAATTATCCTCATATCAAAATTGAGTACATAGGATTCATGCTTCTCCATTCTTGTGATGCTTTACTAAGAATAATGTCTTCCACTTCCATCCAGGTTAATACGAAGGATGTAAAGTCTCCATTTTTTTTAATGGCTGAATAGTATTCCATGGTATACATATACCACATAGAATACATTTCTTTTTTTTTTTTTTCTCTCTTTTTTTTTTTTTTATTGTTGGGGATTCATTGAGGGTACAATAAGCCAGTTACACTGATTGCAATTGTTAGGTAAAGTCCCTCTTGCAATCATGTCTTGCCCCCATAAAGTGTGACACACACTAAGGCCCCACCCCCCTCCCTCCATCCCTCTTTCTGCTTCCCCCCCATAACCATAATTGTCATTAATTGTCCTCATATCAAGATTGAGTACATAGGATTCATGCTTCTCCATTCTTGTGATGCTTTACTAAGAATAATGTCTTCCACTTCCATCCAGGTTAATACGAAGGATGTAAAGTCTCCATTTTTTTTAATGGCTGAATAGTATTCCATGGTATACATATACCACAGCTTGTTAATCCATTCCTGGGTTGGTGAGCATTTAAGCTGTTTCCACATTTTGGCGATTGTAAATTGAGCTGCAATAAACAGTCTAGTACAAGTGTCCTTATGATAAAAGGATTTTTTTCCTTCTGGGTAGATGCCCAGTAATGGGATTGCAGGATCGAATGGGAGGTCTAGGTTGAGTGCTTTGAGGTTTCTCCATACTTCCTTCCAGAAAGGTTGTACTAGTTTGCAGTCCCACCAGCAGTGTAAAAGTGTTCCCTTCTCTCCACATCCACGCCAGCATCTGCAGTTTTGAGATTTTGTGATGTGGGCCATTCTCACTGGGGTTAGATGATATCTCAGGGATGTTTTGATTTGCATTTCTCTAATATATAGAGATGATGAACATTTTTTCATGTGTTTGTTAGCCATTCGTCTGTCGTCTTTAGAGAAAGTTCTATTCATGTCTCTTGCCCATTGATATACGGGATTGTTGGCTTTTTTCATGTGGATTAATTTGAGTTCTCTATAGATCCTAGTTATCAAGCTTTTGTCTGATTGAAAATATGCAAATATCCTTTCCCATTGTGTGGGTTGTCTCTTTGCTTTGGTTATTGTCGCCTTAGCTGTACAGAAGCTTTTCAGTTTAATGAAGTCCCATTTGTTTATTTTTGTTGTTGTTGCAATTGCCATGGCAGTCTTCTTCATGAAGTCTTCCCCCAGGCCAATATCTTCCAGTGTTTTTCCTATGCTTTCTTTGAGGATTTTTATTGTTTCATGCCTTAAATTTAAGTCCTTTATCCATCTTGAGTCAATTTTTGTGAGTGGAGAAAGGTGTGGGTCCAGTTTCAGTCTTTTACATGTAGACATCCAGTTCTCCCAACATCATTTATTGAATAGGGAGTCTTTCCCCCAAGGTAAGTTCTTGTTTGGTTTATCAAAGATTAGGTGGTTGTAAGATGTTAGTTTCATTTCTTGGTGTTCAATTCGATTCCAAGTGTCTATGTCTCTGTTTTTGTGCCAGTACCATGCTGTCTTGACCACTATGGCTTTGTAGTACAGACTAAAATCTGGTATGCTGATGCCCCCAGCTTTATTTTTGTTACTAAGAACTGCCTTAGCTATATGGGGTTTTTTCCGGTTCCATACAAAACGCAGAATCATTTTTTCCAAATCTTGAAAGTACGATGTAGGCACTTTGATAGGAATGGCATTGAATATGTAGATTGTTTTGGGAAGTATAGACATTTTAACAATGTTGATTCTTCCAATCCATGAGCATGGTATGTTCTTCCATTTGTTAATATCCTCTGCTATTTCCTTTCTCAGGAGTTCATAGTTTTCTTTATAGAGGTCCTTCACCTCCTTCGTTAGGTATATTCCTAGGTATTTCATTTTCTTTGAAACTATGGTGAAGGGAGTTGTTTCCTTAATTAGCTTCTCATCTTGACTGTTATTGTTGTATACAAAGGCTACTGACTTGTGGACATTGATTTTATATCCTGAAACATTACTGTATTTTTTGATGACTTCTAGGAGTCTTGTGGTTGAGTCTTTGGGGTTCTCTAAGTATAAGATCATGTTGTCAGCAAAGAGGGAGAGTTTGACCTCCTCTGCTCCCATTTGGATTCCCTTTATTTCCTTGTCTTGCCTAATTGTATTGGCTAGAACTTCCAGCACTATGTTGAATGGTACAGGTGACAGAGGACAACCTTGTCTGGTTCCAGTTCTAAGAGGAAAAGCTTTCAGTTTTACTCCATTCAGTAAAATATTGGCTGTGGGTTTGTCATAGATAGCTTCAATCAGTTTTAGAAATGTGCCACCTACGCCTATACTCTTCAGTGTTCTAATTAGAAAAGGATGCTGGATTTTATCAAATGCTTTTTCTGCATCTATTGAGAGGATCATGTGATCTTTATTTTTGCCTCTGTTAATATGGTGGATAACGTTTATGGACTTGCGTATGTTAAACCAGCCTTGCATCCCTGGGATGAAGCCTACTTGATCATGATGAATGACTTTTTTGATGATAAGCTGTAATCTATTGGCTAGGATTTTGTTGAGAATTTTTCCGTCTATATTCATGAGTGAGATTGGTCTGAAATTCTCCTTTTTGTTTGGGTCTTTTCCTGGTTTTGGTATCAGGGTGATGTTTGCTTCATAGAATGTGTTGGGGAAGATTCCTTCTTCCTCAGTTTTTTGGAATAATTTCTGCAGTACAGGAATAAGCTCTTCCTTGAAGGTTTGATAGAATTCTGGAGTGAAGCCATCTGGACCAGGGCATTTTTTAGTTGGAAGCTTTTTTATTGTTTCTTTGATCTCAGTGCTTGAAATTGGTCTGTTCAGGAGGTCTATTTCTTCCTGGCTGAGTCTAGGGAGAGGGTGTGATTCCAAATATTGATCCATTTCCTTCATATTGTCAAATTTCTGGGCATGGAGTTTCTGGTAGTATTCAGAGATGATCTCTTGTATCTCTGTGGGATCAGTTGTTATTTCCCCTTTATCGTTTCTGATTGAGGTTACTAGAGATTTTACTTTTCTATTTCTAGTTAGTCTGGCCAATGGTTTATCTATTTTATTTATTTTTTCAAAAAACCAACTCCTTGTTTCATTAATTTTCTGAATGATTCTTTTGTTTTCAATTTCATTGACCTCTGATTTGATTTTGGATATTTCTTTTCTTCTACTGAGTTTAGGCTTAGATTGTTCTTCTTTTTCCAATTCCATAAGATCTCTTGTGAGATTGTTGATGTGCTCTCTTTCTGTTTTTCAAATGTAGGCATCTAAAGCGATGAATTTTCCTCTCAGAACTGCTTTTGCAGTATTCCACAGGTTTTGGTAGCTTGTGTCTTCATTGTTGTTCTGCTCAAGGAAGTTAATGATTTCCTGTTTTATTTCTTCCTGCACCCATCTGTTATTCAACAGAAGATTGTTTAATTTCCATGCCTTTGGGTGGGGTCGAGCATTTTTGTTAGAGTTGAGTTCCACCTTTAGTGCCTTATGGTCTGAGAAGATACAAGGTAAAATTTCAATTCTTTTGATTCTGTTGATATTTGTTTTATGTCCCAGGATATGATCAATTTTGGAGAATGTTCCATGGGGTGATGAGAAGAATGTATATTCTTTGTCTTTGGGGTGGAGTGTTCTATATGCATCTATCAAGCATAGTTGGTCTAAGGTCTCATTTAAATCTCTTATATCTTTGTTTAATTTCTGTTTAGAGGATCTGTCCAGCTCTGTAAGAGGTGTGTTAAAGTCCCCTGTTATGATGGTATTATCAGATATCATATTGCTCAGACTGAGTAAGGTCTGCTTCAAGAATCTGGGAGCATTTAAATTGGGTGCATAGATATTTAGAATTGAAATGTCTTCTTGTTGTATTTTTCCCTTGACCAATATCAAGTGACCATCTTTGTCTTTTTTGACTTTAGTTGCTTTAAATCCACATGTATCTGAAAAGAAGATTGCAACTCCTCTTTTCTTCTGAATTCCATTTGCCTGAAAAATTGTCTTCCAACCCTTGACTTGGAGCTTTAATTTGTCTTTTGAAGCCAGGTGTGTTTCTTGCAGACAGCAAATGGATGGCTTGTGTTTTTTAATCCAGTCAGCCAATCTATGTCTCTTCAGTGGGGAATTCAAGGCATTAACATTTATGGAGATAATTGATAAGTGTGGTAGTATTCTATTCGTCTTATTTGGTGAGAGTCCATTGCTTAGTTTTATCTTTTGTATCAGTGTGGAGGTTAGGTTCTGTCCTTTGATTTCTGAGTTCTTACTTTGCTGCTGATCCATTGTGGTGGTCAGTGTGAAGAACAGGTTGAAGTATTTCCTGTAGAGCTGGTCTTGTTGTGGCGAATTTCCTCAATGTTTGTATATCCGTAAATGATTTGATTTCTCCGTCAATTTTGAAGCTTAGCTTAGCAGGGTACAGAATTCTGGGCTGAAAATTGTTCTGTTTAAGTAGATTAAAGGTAGATGAACATTGTCTTCTTGCTTGGAAAGTTTCATTAGAGAAGTCTGCGGTCACTCTGATGGATTTGCCCCTGTAGGTCAACTGGCGCTTACTCCTGGCAGCTTGCAGAATCTTTTCTTTGGTCTTGACTTTGGACAGGTTCATCACAATGTGTCTTGGAGAAGCTCGGTTAGAGTTGAGGCGACCTGGGGTCCGATATCCCTCTGAAAGCAGTGTGTCAGAATCTTTGGTGATGTTTGGGAAATTTTCATTTATAATATTCTCTAGTATGGCTTCCATTCCTCTGGGGCATTCTTCTTCTTCTTCTGGAATTCCTATAACTCGTATGTTGGAACGCTTCATAAAGTCCCATAATTCTGACAGTGAACGTTCTGCTTTCTCTCTCTTCTTTTCTGCCTCTTTTACTATCTGAGTTATCTCAAAAACTTTGTCTTCTACCTCTGAAATTCTTTCTTCTGCATGGTCTAACCTGTTGCTGATACTTTCCATTGCATCTTTAAGTTCCCTGATTGACTGTTTCATTTCCTTCAGCTCTGCTATATCCTTTTTATATTCTTCATATCGTTCATCTCTGATTTGATTCTGTTTTTGGATTTCCTTTTGGTTATTTTCCACTTTATTAGCAGTTTCCTTCATTGTTTCCATCATTTCTTTCATTGTTTTCAACATGTGTATTCTAAATTCCCTTTCTGTCATTCCTAACATTTCTGTATAGGTGGAATCCTCTGCAGTAGCTACCTCATGGTCCCTTGGCGGGGTTGTTCTGGACTGGTTCTTCATGTTGGGAATACATTTCTTTATTAGGTTTGGACTATTCAGATTTTCTATGTTTTCCTTGTCTTAGATTTTGTAAATTGTGTTATGCAAAGAATTTGACTCTACCATCTAAAATTTCAAATTTATTGGCATAAAGCTGTTTACAATGTTTCATATTACATACTTTTTTAGATTAAATAGTTTGAATTTATATTAAGCTGAGTAGGAAACAAGAAAAAAATTGCAGAGCACAGACTATGGTTTTTCCTTTTTTAAGACAGAATCTTGTTCTGAGATAGAGTGTAATGGCATTATTATAGCTCACAGCAACCTCAAACTCTGGGATCAAGTGATCCTCTTGCCTCAGCCTCCCAAGTAGCTGGGACTACAGCCACCCACCATAATGCTCAGCTAATTTTTCTATATATATATATATATATTTTTTTTTTTTAATAGAGACAGGTTCTCATTCTTCCTCAGGCTGTTCTTGAACTCCTAAGCTGAAGTGGCCTTGACCTTCCTGCCTTGGCCTCCTGGAGTACTAGGATTATAGGTGTGAGCCACTGTACCTGACCATCACTGTCTAAATTTCAACCCAGAAGTTCTTTAAAAAATATTTTATATGACATTTATACATATTTAATATTTAAATATCATCTTTATGAGATTTATGTATATTTATATTATCATTTGAATTTAATGTTATAAAATTTAAATGACAATAATTTTTTAAATTAAAATATTTTCAAATTATAAAATTTTTACCTATGGAAAAATTTATAATTTCCAAATATTATCATCTATCAGTTAAAATAGGTTTCAATTGATTCCCTTTTTAAATTACGTATCTTACCTGGGGTTGGGCATTCAGGAATTTGACTCTACCATCTTTTGCTCATTTTGGAGCTCCATGGAACACACTTGAACCTGTATATGAGTAAATGTTGGCAAGGTGCACAGAGGGCTTGGGAGAACTCAACACTCAGGTCTGGAGATCCCAGGCCTGAACGCACCTGGTATTTTTAGGAACCTGTACAAGGAGGTTGGTGTGCTTGGAGCACAGGGTGAGCAATGTGGTAGGGGGAGGCTAGGGAGGTAGGAGGGAGTCCTAACCTGAGACATTTTGTTGTGTGACTAAAAAGTTTGGACTTCATCTTGTACAGTCTGCTAAGCCACGAAATCAGGACAATAGCAGGATCACATCTATGTTTTAGGAAAAGCTTTGTGTTAATTTCTGTATGTTTTTGATGCCTGTCAAGGTCTCTCCCTGAGGTCTGATGGGGGAAAGAGATGGGATCACAGGGAAGAGGTGTGGTCTTCAGAGCCATCTGGTCTAAAATTGGACTACAGTCATCTATTGTGTGCTACACTGAGCCTCTTTTCATGCCAGATATGGTCTGGGAACCAGACCTGTTTGGACATGGCTTGGGTGAGAAACTGGTCGCCTTTCCAAAGATGATTTGGATTTCAAGAAGAAAATCACAGCATCAGAGTTCCAAGTGAAGGGGCACTGTGGGCCTGCCAGATGGTGCGAAGCTTAATGTTGAAAAATAAGCAGAATTAAGTCCATCAGAGAGTATCAGGAAGGCAATAGGGATATAGGTAACTAGAAATAAAATGGGAACGTATTATCAAGTACTTACTGTCTGGAAATTAGAAAGAAAGGAATGAAGATGAAATCAGTTGCTTGCTAAGCAGTTCAGGTGTGTTCCTCAGAGCTCCAAAATGAGCAAAGAATGGAAAATTGGGAGCTACATGCGAATGGCACAGGAGAAATGTGTCTCTTACAAACTCAGCCTTTCTCCTCAGGATCTGAAGGTTGTCTAACCAGAGGTGGGACAGCTGCTAAAATGAAGGACTTAGGAAAGACATAGGGAGTGATTCTCCCACTGAAGTCTATGGATCACTAACCCCCAGGCCAGTCTTCTATAGTAACGACATTTGTAAGGCAGCAGTGTCTACCCAAACTGCTTGGCTGAAATTAACTGTAACATGATAGTTGATTAAGACTAATGATCACCTCACTAGAATCTTTTCAGAAGCAACCCTATCTGTTCTGCATTCTGCTGACGTTTCTTCTCGCAAGCGCAGCCTGTGTCTGGCACCATGGTAAGCATTAAACCTAGAACTCCTGGTTCCAAGTCCTAGCTTTGACGCTGAATAGCTTCAAATTGAACCTTACATTCTTCCACTAAGAGAGGACATGATAGCACTTATAAGCATGGTCATTACTAATGAACTAATGAAAGTAAGGATTCTTTGTTAGGGGCTTACTTAGATGTTCATTATTAATGATATTGACCAAAGAAGGTGAATAGTAGGTAGAGCTGTGCTGGTGGATATAGTAGCTACAAGCCAAGTGTGGCTGCTGGAAATGTGGCTAATCTAAATTTAGATGGCTGCTAGAGTTTGTAAAAAATAAATAAAAAAGAATGAAAAATAGCTCATTGATAATGTTTCTATAACTTGCATGTGAAATAATATTTTAGCTATATAGAGTTAATGCAGCATTATTAAAATTAATTTTATCTATTTCTTTTTACTTATTTTAATGTGGCTATTCAAAAATTTAGAAGTATATATGAGGCTTGCTTTTGGGGCTTGTATGTGTATCACATTTCTAATGGACAGTCTACTCTTGTGTATTTCCCATCCATGAAACAAGTGATAAGGAAAGTGAGGATTCTGAGAACCACTTTCACACTAAAGTTAGGATCCACATGAAAAAGTCCTTATTTTGCTAATTCGTCCATTTAAAAAACTCATTTCACTGACATGTATTGAGCACCTGCTCTGTGCCCAGGACCAGATCCAACACAGTCCTTGGCCTTCAGAGGCTCACACTGCAGCCATGGCTGGGGACGGGCGCGTCTCTACATAGCTCACAGTCATCAGGAAAGTGTCTGGCTGGTTCCAACTTGGAGTCACCAGACTCAGGACCACCAAATATATCTTCAGGGCAAGAGGAAACCACACAACCAGGAAACCTAACGTGGTCTGAACGTTCTTCTTCTCGCTGCTGCCTTTCAATAGCCTTTCCATGTTGTATATGGACCTGGAGGAAGGGCTGGCCTCCAGGGGGCTCTCTCAGCTGAGTCTGTAAGGAGATAGAGCTGAGGAGGCCAAGGTCATAGGTTTGTTCCCTTTATGGGTCACTTCATTCTGCTCTGATCCATGCCTCAGACTTGCCCCACGTAAACTGCAGCCAGCTGCCCTGTAAATATGCTCTGAATCCCTTGGGGACATGTGGGGAGCACTGTGCAAATCCATCATCACTGCTGGAGCAACGACAGAAAACACATTCTTGACCAAAAGAGAGGACATGTGAGCGGAGGGCCCACGTAACTTAGCGGATCCGGTCATATGTAGACCTACTGAAACCACCTTTTCCCTGAATATCTTCACTGAAGTCATTGACCGGGATGGAGCTGGTAGGGCAAAGATCCTGGCCTCTGTAGCTCCTGGACAGAGCAGAACACAAGCGGCATTCACCAGGAACTCAGGCTTTTCTAAACACCATGTTGCCAACAAGCACACAGAGCCTCCCGTCTGACCTACAGAGACTGTTTAGACTTGGAAATGTGGGCACCCATCTTTGGGGTGACCTGTGTGCTGGTGATATTTACCTCCACGTCCACACACAAAGGGAGTATGTTTTAATTCCAGGCTGAGATTCAGCTCCATGCTCCTCACTGAAGCATCGCTGACAGAAAGGCTGGTCTGGGATCTCCAGCTACACAAATAAATACTGAAGCCAGGCCTGACAGGAAGACCCTCACTACCCAATTTCTTCCAGATGGCAGTGATGGATGGCTGTATGTTTATGTTTACTTGGTTTCCCAGGTGACTGGTATCCTGGTTTCCACTGGTTATGGTTTGATGAGCATTTCTTCGAAGATGTGGGCTGCCTACCCCAACGGCCCAGCTCTTGGCCCACTGGTCTGTACCACACTCACCATTGTCAAGAGGTCACTGTGCTTCCTGGATGGTTAACTCTTTACTCACCACTGCTTCCCTGACCCTCTTCTTTTAAGTTTCCAAAACTATCAAGATAAGGTTCAAATCTGAAATACCATAAAAAAAATTGTAATAATGACCCTCTAAAGATTTCTACACCCTAAGCCCCATAAACTTGTTACCTTTTATGTCAATGGGGAGTTAAGACTGCAGATGAGATTCAGTTTGCTAATCACCTGGCCTGAAAATAGGCAGAGAACCCTAGGTTATCCAGGTGGGCCAAGTGTAATCGCAAGTCTCTTTAAAAGTGGAAGGAGGCAGACAAGGTCAAGTGCCACTGCTGGAGGAAGGGGGCCTTGAGCCACAGTGGTGGCCTCTAGAAGCTGGAAAAGTCAGGGAGAGAATTCTCCCCTAAAACTCTCAGAAAGAAACTCAGCCCTGCTGACACCCCAGTCTTAGCCTAGTGAGCCCCATGTTGGACCTCTAATCTAAGGAACACAGAATAAATGTGTATCGATTTATGGTACGTTGTTAGGGCAACAACAAAAAACAAGTATAGACCTTGACTGGCGAACACTGGCTTGGCCTCCAAATCTGGCTTCACGTAGGAAGCACTCCTTCCCTCTGACCATGTAACTAGCAGAACACGTTCTTCCCTCAAGGCTGCTAGAGCCTGGGGCAAATACGTGATCAGCTGAATTCTTGAACTCAACCTAGAAAAAGGACTGCACACGTCATTGCTTAATATCACTCCCCTTGGGAAGCTATGTACTAAACTCCAGTGCCTACTCTACCCTTCAGAGAAATTTTGGAACACTTTTTCTGGAATGGCCATCAGAGCTGTCATTGTCTGAAGTCTGATAGTTAAGTTTGCAAACTTATCCTCGAAAAAGTGCTTTGAAGGGTGGACTGGGCACTGGCATTGGTGCATAGCTTCCCAGAGGGAATACTTGGAAGGTGACTGTAGTCATACTCAGCAATGAGGTATGCAGCACATTTTCTAGGACAAGTTTGTGAACTTAATTGTCAGACCTCATACCTCATATTACTTCTAAAATCTCTCCTGTCCTCTAATCCCATGGCCCTGGACAGAGTTAACTACCTAATACCCCTTCCCAGGACTGTCTCAATGGCTCCTACAGGGCCAGTTCCAGACTTCAATCCTCTATCTCAGTTTCTGCAGCTATCTTTCTGAAATGTAGATATTCTCATGACACCTCTCCTCCTCCTCCTCTTAGCTTCCTGTGGCCTGTAGGTTAAACAATCTGACATCATTGGAATGAACCATGCACGTCCTTCACATTTTCACCTCCATCCCTGCTCTCCCTCAGCCCTCCAACCTGCTCCCTGTTATGCTGTTACTCATCTCTGTGCCTTTTTTTTTTTCAGCCTAGTTTCTGTTTTCTATCTATGAGATTCCTGCCTCCTTTCCTTTACTTAGAGAGCTCCTTTTATGTTTTAAGGCCCATTTCAAATGTTACCACTTTTGAGAAGCCTTGTTTGATCCCTCCTAGAAGTTAAGCACGCCCTCTACAGGACCCACCAGAGTGCATTTTGAGCATTTATTTACTGTGCCTGTCTCCCCTTCCATTTTTTAATTTTTCTGAGGACAGAAACAATACATTCTGAACCTTCATTCTCAGAGTTTAGAGTATTGATATTTATTTTGTGGGTGTGATAAACAGATGAGCACATGGTATGTGAACAACTCGTGTCTTTAAAGCTGTTCAAGGAATTCAATCATACTTTTCACATCCACAGTCAGATAACCTCAGGATAATTCCTCTGTGGTGTTATGCACACCATAGTTTTCTAACATAGTTGCATTATTGAGCTACTTTGTATTCAGGAAGGGTTCATGGGCTTCTCACTTAAGGAGAAGATCCAGGCCACATGGTGCCGTGGCTCATGCCTGTCATCCGAGTGCTCTGAGGTGGGCAGACTCAGGAGTTGGAGAACAGCCTGAGCAAGAGTGAGACCAGCCTGAACAAGAGCGAGACCAGCCTGAGCAAGAGTGAGACCCCTTCTCAACTAAAAATAGAAAAACTTGTCATGCGTTGTGCTGGGCACTTATAGTCCCAGCTACTCCAGAGGCTGAGACAAGAGGATCAATCGCCTTAGCCTAAGAGATTAATGTTGCTGTGAGCTATGATGATGCCATGGCACTCTACCCAGGGCACAGAGTGAGATTCTGTCTAAAAAAAAAAAAAAAAATTAGAAAGCAGAGGGAACAAAATCCTTAAGAGGCCAATTAAAACTAAGACCCTAGGTCAATAGTTCTCAACCTGTGGGTCGTGACCCTTTGTAACAGTGAAAATACATCCTGCATATCAGATATTTACATTACGATTCATAACAGTAGCAAAATTACAGTTATGAAGTAGCAATGAAAATAATTTTATGGTTGGGGGTCACCACAACATGAGCAACTGTATTAAAGGGTCTTGGCATTAGGAGGCATTAGGAAGGTTGAGAACCACTGCCCTAGGTGATTGGTATCTACTTATTTTTTAACCACTCCACACACCAACAAAATATGTTTTTAAAAAATTCTTAAATATGTCTTCTCTATGGGCCTTTGCAAATACCATTTCCTTTACCCAGAGCACCCCAACCCCAATCTTCATCTAACGATTTCTTTCCTTAAAAGTCAACCCCAGACCTCCTTTGATCCGGGAAGGGCTTCTCTGATGCTCTGCTGCCTTGCCCTAGGTCAAGTGCCTGCCCTCTATGTGCATGAGGGCATGACCCTCACCACCTCCAGTTATTATACAGCATAACACAGTGTTCATTTAACTTTTTAATTTATTTTACTTAAGTAAGAATATAGACACATAGAAGCAAAGGTAGAGAGAGATATAAAAAGAAAAGATGAACATGTTACTAATACCCCCCAACAAATATTTCTTCTCAGCTATTAACACTGTTTTGTTAAACTTTTCAAAACAATTTTTTATGTGTATATGACTGTTACCAGATGGGTACAGTTCTACCAGTGTGGAGTAAGTCAATCATTGTGACACAGGTTTTGCAAAAGAGAAAAGATTTAACTGCAAGGCTACCCAGCAAGTTGGGGGAATACCTCTCAAATCTGTCTCTCTGAAGGTAAGAGTTGGGGATATTCAGAGATTAGGGAAGTGGGGTTGTCTAAGGTGTGGAGAAAGTTGATTGGTAGTGGGGAGAAATGATGTAACAGGTTTATTCTGCACAAGAGTAATTGAGGTTCACGGCATTTCATAGGACAGAAAATGGTGGCGTTAGCATGATCTGAGGGTGGAGTTTTTAACTCTCCAAGGTAAAGGCACTGTGCAGGCCCATTTGAAAGGTCAGTGGTCTCAACTGGTTTGAACAGGAGCTGACCCAAACTCCTGACAAGCAACTGACAGGACCATTACCATGATGACTTATGAATGTTATTTGCAGAGTAGCCAGTGAAAGTGAAAGTTAAGTTTCATTATTTAGTGGCATGGTCTTCAACTACCATGCCGCCTTCAGCTTTATGGAAAGAGGAGAAAACAAACAAACAAACAAGCAGGTGACCAAAAGCAAGATCTGATCAAGTTAATCCCCACCCCCCACAGTTTCAACTATATATTATATACACTATCTTTTTTATTTTATTAATGAGATAATATTAAACATGCTATTCTATATTTTGCTTTCTTCATGTATGTAAGAAAATATCCCAACACATCGACATCTACTTTAACATTTGTAGTAGTTAAAGAGTAGTCCTGTGGCAAAAAGTGATTTTTTAATGAATAATTGAAAGCAATAAAAGGGTGGGCCCATAGCCCAGTGGGTAGGGTGCCAGCCACAGACACTGAAGCTGGTGGGTTTGAACCCAGCCCGGGCCTGCTAAAACAACAATGACAACTGCAACAACAATGAAAAAATATCCGGGCATTGTAGTGGGTGCCTGTAGTCCCAGCTACTTGGGAGGCTGAGGCAAGAGAATCGCTTAAGCCCAAGAGTTTGAGGTTGCTGTGAGCTGTGAGGCCACAGCACTCTACTGAAGGTGACATAATGAGACTCTGTCTCAAAAAAAAAAAAAGCAATAAAAGATAACTATAGCAATAAATGCTAACTTTATGTAATAATTCTCACTGATGAATATTTGGGTTATTTTCAGTTTTTAAAATATTGTCCATCTATCTCATGTTATATCTGTAAATATATCTCTAGGATAAATTCCTAGAAGTGAGTCAAAGACATTCAAAATTTTGAAACACTCCCACTTGATCCCTAGCAATCCCATTACTGGGCATCTTCCCAGAAGAAAAACATCCTTTTACCATGAGGACACTTGCACTGAACTGTTTATTGTAGCTCAATTTACAATTGCCAAAATGTGGAAACAGCCTAAATGCGCACCAACCCAGGAATGGATTAACAAGCTGTGGTATATGTATACCATGGAATACTATTCAGCCATTAGAAGAGATGAAGACTTTACATCTTTTGGAGTAACCTGGATGGAAGTAGCACACATTATTCTTAGGAAAGCATCACAAGAATGGAGATGCAAGAATCCTATGCACTCAATTCTGATATGAGGACAATTAGCGACCTAATACATAGTGGGCGGGGGGGGGGCACCTCGGGAAGAGGAGAGCAGAGAAAGGGAAGGAGGGAGAGGGCTGGGGGTGATGGTGTGTGACACACATTTTGGGGGTGGAACACAATTATAAGAGGGACTTTACCTAACAAATGCAATCCAGGTAACCTGGTTCTTTATACCCTCAATAAATCCCCAAAGACAGAAAAGAAAGAAAAAAAAAATTGAAACACATTCCAAAAATTTTTCACCAATTTAAATTCCCAACAGTATACAAATTTCTTATTTTGATATTTTCTTTCCAGTATCAAGTATATCAAACCTCGTAATGTTTGCCTTGCTGATGAAATGACATCTCTTTGTTGTGATAGAATTTTTAAAAGTTTCATTTGAGATTGAGAATCTTTTCATATATTTCAGGTCATTGGTATTTTACCTTTTTCTGAGAACTATTTGTTTATATTTCTTGCACATATTTATTATTTTCTCTCTCTCTTTTCAAATTTGGAAAAGCTTTCAGACATTCAGAAAATTAACATTTTACCTATCATGTTTATTTTGAAAAGCCAATGTATTATCTGTCCTGGAAATTTGGCTATGGACTTATTTTTTGCTATATAATGTTTTAAATTTTAAGTTTTTAAAATTAATGTAGTGATTTGCTTCATGGCTCTGGGTGTGCTGTGTGCCGATGTCTGTTTTACTGGCTGTTATTGTCTACTATTGGGGGGCAGGACTTTCAGTTGCCCTTCTATTCCCCAAACTGAGCAGAGAGCCCTGCCCCACGGCTGGGTCCCCGTGGAGGAGGAGAAAGTGTGAGTGAGTGTGCACCTGCTTCTACCACCAGGTATACAATTGGCGGGTTTCTGACAAACCAGCCAGGCTGAAACACTGGAAAATGTCTCTGGAATCTTCATGGGCACACAAGGAACAGCTTCTTGGCTTTCATTCCCACAGGCATGCCAGGGTGCTGCCCCTAAGTGCTTACAAACCTTGCCATTCTTCCCACAGCCAGCCTATGTTCAAGGATGCAGACTCAATAATCCATGCCAGGTGGGCTGGGTGATGGGTGATGGAGCAAGACGTCAGTGCTGGGCTCTCATAGAATAGGATTGAGGTCAG
Source organism: Nycticebus coucang (assembly GCF_027406575.1). NCBI lineage: Eukaryota > Metazoa > Chordata > Mammalia > Primates > Lorisidae > Nycticebus > Nycticebus coucang. Next base: position 50,142,747 of record NC_069784.1, on the reverse strand, counting down.
GTTTCTGCCCATTTGCCAGTCCAAAATTGCCTCTGACAAAAGCAGAACATTCCCTCATCTTTTTTTCCCCCCAGCATGGCCTTTGCCCCCCTCAGTAGACAGATAGACAGATGGCTATATACATAGTCAGGGAGATTTATGTAAATCTACTAGATCTACCTATTTATCTATATAGCCACACACTTAAATACATAAAATAATGAATTATTACCTCTATTGTAAACTTATTCCACCATTTTTATTTGGGAAGAAATCTTTTATTTATGTTCAGAGAGAAAAACAATCTTTCAGAAGTTTAAATGCAACTGTAAGAAAATGCAGTTTTATAGATTTTTAGATTTTAATATTTTTATAGATTTTAAAATTTTATAGATTCTTCAGGTAATGTAAAATAATTATATATTAGACTTTGGCTATTTTTTTTATCATTTTCTCCTACTTAAACTTTATCTTAGAATGTGAAAAGCACAGTAGAATTATTTTACTCATGCCACATATTAATAATCACAAAAATATATAAGCATGATACCTTACAGTGTGTTTTCATAGGCTCTCTCTTTCTCTCTTTCTTTTTTTCTTGACACAGTCTCATTCTGTCACTCAGGGTAGAGTGCTGTGGTGTCACAGCTCACAGCAACCTCAAATTCTTGGGCTCAAGCGATCCTCCTGCCTCAGCTTCCTGAGTAGCTGGGACTACAGGTGCCCTCTACAATGCCTGGCTAGTTTTTCTATTTTTAATAGAGATGGGGTCTCCTCTTGCTCAGGCTGTTCCTGAACTCCTGAGCTCAGGCAATCCACCTGCCTCAACTTCCCAGAGTGCTGGGATTACAGTCGTGAGTCCCTGCACTCAGCCTATAGGTGCATTCTTATTTATCATTCTCAACAAAATGGTAAGACAAAAATTATTATTATTATCTCCTTCATTTTTAAGTAATTTATGATAAAGACACATTCCTGGTAAGGGCATAAACTTTGACTCCACATGTAATTTTTTTCCTGATAACCACAACTAGAGTAAAAAACAATGTGTTTTCTTGATAGAATGCTTTTGACTCTCTGCTCTAGCATTAGATAGGCAGGAAATCCAGACTTGGGATTCAAAGGGAAAATTACCCTTCATACAAAAGGATTATTTCAAGAGCCACAGAGAGGTGAAAATTTATAAGGACTTTTATTACAAAATAATATAGCACCATATCCCTTAGTCCATGTTCAAAGATCCGGATTCAATAATCTAAGCCATGTGGATCAGGTAACAAGATGATAGGGAAGAAATCAGAGCTGGGTTTTCATGGAAAAAGATTCAGGTCAGGTTATTGCCCACTTAGCAGTCTAAAATTGCCTTTAACAAAAGCAGAAAATTTCCCCCATATTTTTTTCAGTAAGGTGTTTGCCTTACTAAAGGTGAAGAGTCCTGGGTCCTAAGGTGATACTGTCTTTATTCCTAAAACCTAGCAGGGCTAAGAGAGCCAGACAGTCTTAATTGAGAATTTCTTAACTTAATTGAGGTTGGGTTTCAATTCCAGTCTTGGGTGAAGACATATCTCTCTAGCCATCTTTCTTATCAATACAAAAATCTCACCCTAGCCTGCTTATTGAATAGTAGCCCCTAACCATGGAGCCATGGTTCTGATCCACACTATATGATTTAGAAGAAATTTAACTTTACCCCTGGAAGCTCCCCACATGTTCTTGATATATCATGAAATACAAAATAAATAAAGATCTTCATTTGGAGAGGTCGGTGTCCAGGCACACTATGAGAGAGAGATTGGCTCAAGTTGCTAGCCTTCAATTTCCCTCCACCTAGCCACAACTGAGGAAATACACACCACCTCGGGCCAGTTGCTTCCAGAGTGTTGGGGCTGTGAGAAGCAACAGCATGATAAAAATAAATAAAAAAAAAAAAAGAAACAACAGCATGTGCTTCGGACATGATCATTCTCATTGATTTCCCAGTCCTCTCACTAGGAAGTCCTCGCACTAGCTCCCACATGTGAAGCAGAGAACCACTCCCTCCTGGATGGTGAGTATCCCCTATGTGGGGAACTTTCATGTTTGAAGACTCCCCCAGCCCATCCTGGCTTCTTGACTGGCTATGTCAATTCTGGGATGGGATGACAGAATTAAAGTAGCTTTGGGAGTATTAGGTCCTGGAAGAGAGTGAGAGTACGATGTCCAAATCTAGCCCCTGAAAATAATCTGAGTCAAGGAATTGGCCAAAACCAGGTAGCAGGTTACCACAAGGAAAGAAACTCCATTAGAGCAGAGGCAGAGGCAGAAGCAGAATCTGTGGGTAGATCCAAGGTCAAAGTGATCAGGAGTCAATAAGGAAACAAAGCACAGAAGTCAAGGTACAGGGACAGCCCAGTTAAACTCTCAAGGACAACAGAAGGGCCTCTCTTAGAAGCTCCAGAGCTTAACTGTATGGATGCAACTCTTCATATTGAAGACAAGACAAGAGCCATCAGCCAACAGGAGTGGCAACTAAACCTACATGGACCAGCTCTGGTGCCAGAGTGGCACAAGTCTAGGAGGACAGGTTTGGTCCTGAAATGTCAGTGGGCAGAACCAGGAGGGAGACGTGAATGTGCTTCTCCTGGCTCTGTGTCCATGCTTCTGTTCCTTAGCCTTACTCATACATTCAGCTTTAGCTCTTCAATTAGATTTTCTTTTTCCTAGTTTACATGTTGGTTTAGCTTTTCCCTCTTTGATTTGTAATTGCATTTTTTTTAAATAACCAAATTACTTCATGATCATTATAAGTAAAGTCAAAAGTGAGAGTGTCCTTCTTACAATCTGCTCCCACTCCTCAGTGGAAACCAATGTTAAAAGTAGGCCCGCATGCCTAGATGAATTTTCAAGACTGTTATTTTTTAATAGATGGCATGTGTTGTTCTGCAACTTGCTTTTTTGCTCAATCACACATTAGATTACATTCCATTTGCTATCTCTGTGTCTAACTGAGAAAGCTATCTGTTGTTTCTGGATAGCTACATGGTAGTCATCGTAAGACTATACAAAATGTATTAGCCATCCCTCTATTAATTTAATTTGATACTATAAATAATGTTGCCTTGACTGTTCTTACATGGGTATCCTTGCCCACCTGTCTAAGTATTTCTGTAGGATCAATTCTTAGAAGGACATTTCAGTGCAGAAATGCCAACAGATATACACATTAAAATTTTGGGTAAGTACTGCCAAATTGCCTTTGTTCCAGTTTATATTTCTACCCACAGTGCTTGTGAAACTGCCCCCACTTGCTCCAAATCTTCACTGGAGGTTGTTGTTTATTTTACTAGCTAGCTTCTGATTAGATTTCCACTCCAGGCTTTGATCATTGTGGGTGCACTAGACCTGGCTCTGATTTCTGGCAGGCCAGAAGCTCCTGTGTAGGTTTCCCATCTTCCTCTGCTACTGCTTCTACTCTGGAGCTCATAAAAATTTTGACACTTATAATTCCATACACTTTACAGTTTCTATAGCATCTTCCCTTCCTTATTTCATTTGATCATGAAGTTTCTATTAGTATGTAGAGAGGGAATCTTTTTATCTTGGGGACCCAGACTAGTTAATGACTTTCAGTAAGTTCATATGGTTAATAAAGAAAGGAACTAGGACTTGAATACAAGTCTGGTGGATTCAAAAATGCAATTACAAATCAAAAATTTAACCCTCTGGCGCCAGAGGCAATCAATCTAGGTTTAATTGCCACTCCTGCCGTAGCTGATAGCTGTGCCCAATTTCTGAAATTCACCATCCCCCTCTTCTTCTCTGGAACAGATAACCATGAAAGAGTTTGTATTTCTGATCAATAGCTTTCTGTTGTTTTGGAGTGCCCTATCTCTAGAGAAACTCAAGGTTGTTGGTTGGATATGGGGCTACTATAATTTGTGACTTAGAGGCATCAATGTTGCTTATAAAAATGTCCTTGCAATTTGGATGTTATGGTATGTAACCCAGGATGACCCAGAGCAATATCTCCAAGAGAAGATAACTGGCAGGGTGCCAAGAGGCCTCATGGTGACCTTATCTGGTGTCGGTGCTGGAATTGGAACCAGACCCCAAAGCCTAAGCCTTTTGCATTTATTCTGTGTATGTCCTCATGTAGACCAGAATGCTTGGGACAGAAGATCAATGCATTCTTTCCTTCAAGGCAAATTACATGGGAAGCCAAATTCTCATTCTCAGAAGATTGCAGGCGAGCATGGGATCAGAACAAGAGAAGTTCAGAGTCTTAAGAAGTTAATTTCAGCTGAAGTAGCTGAAGGCATGCTTCCCCGTCAGGAAGTCACAACAAAAACCAACAAAGACTCAGAAGAGTGTAACATGGGTGAGTGAGGCAGGACAGGGAGCAGGCGATGGTGGAGACTATGGGCAGCAGGAGAATGCATGACCTTCTGAGGGAGATAGCCGGGGCTTCACTGCAGCCAGCCTGGTTAATTCAGGCCTTCCCAATTATTCAAGAAAACCCCCAAATCTGAATTTTTCTCTGTGAAATTCATTGACAACTTCTTCAATTTTAAAAAATACTATCATTCAATACAGTGTGGGCTAGACTTGACCTAGCAGCTGCGGGTCTGTAACCTTTCACTACAGGAAAACTTTCACCGAGAAAACCTCAAGGCTCTAAGCCATTTAGAAATGGCTCTTTAACCTCTAAACAGATCAAGATTGGCATTCTTTAGATTTTCCTTTTTGTCCTTTAGAGTCAACTTCAGTTTACAGTCATTCTGTAAATAACTTCATTCCATTTCCTTTTACTAAAATACATTTACATTTCAGCCATATCTTCTTGGAGGGATTCCCAGCTCAACTTTTGATTGGACTCCCACTTACATATCTACATAGATAATATTACTGCTATCATAGTTTTTGGAGTTGTCATTATTTGTAAACTAGATGACTAGCATTGTCACTGAGTGTGAGTTTTGTTAACCCAACCTTCAGAAACAACCCAGTTTCCAAGTCCTCAGAGATCTTCCACTACTATTGTATTGTAGTGGCAACAAGACCTTTTTGCTTTTTCAGACCGTAAGAGATTGTTTTTGAATACATACATGTAACTTTATTAGCTTACAGATTCTTTTTCAGTGAGTAATTTACTCTCCTAAGAGAACTGGGGGTTGGGTGGAGTGGAGTGAACATTTTGTAGGAGAAGGATTAAGTAGGAGTAGCTCTCATAGATACCAAAACAAGCAAGAAGAGTCAGGCTGGATTTTAATTCAAAATGAAGACTGAATTTTCCTCCTACATATCAGGGATGCTGAGTCAATCCTCTTCCCTTCCAAATGGAGTGATGACCTCCTGCCTTACGTCACACAGTGTCCTTAGGGTCCTGCTAAACCATAATAGGAGAAGTGAGGAGGATGTCAGGCACCAGAGAAAGGAAGGTAACTCTGCCCTTCGTTAGGCACATCATGTAGGTCAGTGAAATGCATCAAGTAGATTTCCAGAAGAAGTAAACTCATGAATTTAATAACATCTGGGCATGGGGACTATACCAATATCTTCAAAGAGTCATATCCATAATCAGTTCAACAGGCTGTCTTCAGTTAATAAACATTGGTCCTTTATAAACATACATTGTCAAGACTCAGATTCAAAATTTACTAATCAGACTTCCTTCCCAGATACCCCTTTGCCTTTAGTGTTGAGTCACGACACATGGTAACACATTAAAAAATAAGTAATATTCATCCAGGACCTCAAAGCTAAGCATCTAAGATTACCAATCTTGTCTCCTACCTCCACAGTCTTGTGCAATGATGCTCATGCCCACCTAAACAATCCTGATATCTTATAAGATTCTAAAATTTATCCGAATCACTATACAGATTTAGCTTTTCTCTGTAAAGTGTGTGTACCTTGTTTCCACTGTCAATTGATTCTTTGAAAATTGCTAACTTAAAATATAAGACTTCTTTTTTTTTTTTTTGAGGCAGAGTCTCACTATGTTGCCCTGGGTAGAGTACTGTGCTGTCACAGCTCACAGCAACCTCAAACTCTTGGGCTTAAGTGATTCTCTTGCCTCAGCCTCCCAAGTAGCTGGGACTACAGGCACCCGCCACAATGCCCGGCTATTTTGTTGTTGTTGTTGCAGTTATCATTATTGTTCTAGCAGGCCCAGGCCAGGTTTGAACCCACCAGTGTATGTAGCTGGCGCTGTAACCACCGTGCTACGGGTGCCTACCCAAAATACAAGACTTCTTAATGCAGTCTTAGCAAGAAAATTCCCTGCATTTACTTCTTGACAACTTTTCTGGATTACCCACAAATACTGTGATTTCCACTCCTGAAACCTGGGCAGTGAAAAACAAGATTACGCAGACATGGTCTCAAATCCCATCCACTTACATCTATAATCTTGTGCAAGTTGGTTAACTTTCTGAGTTCTGTTTTTTTAACTGAAAATCAAGAATAACAATAACTCATGTGGGTCTTGAACAAGATAGTGGATAATAAGAATATACATAAAGCAATTCTTTAATAAACATGGCTGCGAATGTGTTTTCAACTGAATCGCCTTTAGAATGTAAATCAATGACAGGGAGGCATCGCAAAATGCATATTCCTCTGAAGGAACCCTCTTTCACTGGAGAGAAACTGCAAACACCCATGAAGCATGGAGATTGATCTGAGACCCTTTAGAGGAAAGTGCTTAGGTGACCAGCATATGATGCTGGGTTTATGAGCACAGAGAGACCCTCTTGCTTCTCCATTCTCACCTGGTCTCAGGAGGGAGGAGCAGAGCTGGGATAGAGGGAGACCAAGCACCCCACCTTCCTGCCCAGCGCGTTTGACAACTTGAGAGCTACAGGCTAAGGCATCTCTGGGCCAGAGATGGTGGATACCATTATCTCCCAGCCCTTTGAAGCTCTAGCCAGGAATATTTGTTGTCACAATCACATGTGATTAGGACAGCAACGTCCTCCTGCAGAAGACAGACCCTTTGTATACCACCCTCCCTCTGCCACTGGCTGAGAGCAGGAAGTGGGGAGGGGGCTCTCTTCTTGGTCCAATTTCACACATCGGATTCTCAGCATTAATAAATTGGTTACATTTGCCCAGCATTTGGCAGGCAAGGTTTCCAGTAACACTGTAATCCCTTCAGAGAACATGAATCGTTGGCATGTGGGGGCTCTGGTTACCTCCTCCCCCATTCTCTGCTACTAAAGTCCTGCACATTCCTAGGGGTCAGGCGCTTGCCTGGGCTGGGGCAGTCCAGGACAAGGGCCATGACTTCAAGGCACTGTCACAGAGCTCAGAGATTTTCTCTCAGAGGGAAAACAGATAACTTTAAGCCCAGGCGATGTGCAGTTTTCTTCAGCTGTCAATCCTACCTGGTTTGCATATAGATTGAGAAAATGTGTGAGATTTTACAACAAGAATCAGTCTGGAGTATTCAGGGAAAGGGAGGAGGTTGGTGGGTGGAGAGGAATGGGAGAGAAAAAAATGTGTGACACAGATGTCTGTAAGCCCGGGTGGCCCCCACACACTCCCTTTGTGAAGCCAGCAGTCTTCAGGGATGGAGAGTCTGAGTGAATACTGTGCAGAATGTGTCTGCCTTGCTCTGAGGTGGCCTTTCTTCTTGACACAGAGTTAGGTGCATGGAAGCTCCCCAGCAAGGAGAAGGCTGTGGGCTGAGAAGAGGCCCAGAATCAGGGGCTGGCCACACCTGCATGCAGCCTCAGAGTGCTGCCAAGGAGAGGGAGCACAGCAAGGGGAAGAAAGGAGCGGAAGAGCTGGGGCCAGCATGGAATGAGCTAGGGAGTCCCGGGGGAGGAGGAGGAGGAAGGAAGGGGAAAAGAAGAAGAGAATTGAGAAGAGAGGGCAGAAAAAGAAATTCCATCAAATCCAATAGAGATTTTATGCCAGCCTCTATTTGGAGAAAGGAATGTTTTTGTTTATTTGTTTTTAACCAAGTATATGTTGAATCCAGTTCCTGCCCTCCAGAACCTTGCAGACAAGTTGAAAAAAATCAGCCACACAAATCAGTCCTGGAACCATCTATAGGGGTGTAATTCCAGACATGCATGCCATGAGGTATGATAAAGAAGGAGAGAAGTTAGAGGAATGGTGGGGGATTTTGTGGAGGAAATGGGTTTAGAGGTTCTCCCAGCAGGGAGGGCAGGATTGAGCGCAGGCAGAGGTGTGGGGAGGGCACTGCTGAATGAGATTGGCAGCACCGAGGCGGGGGAGGGGCAGAGCCAACAGAGGCCCTGGCAGTGGGCAGTGGAAAAGACAGAGAAAATGGAAAACGAAGAAGGACCTAGACTGCCGCTCACAATCACCGCAGGCCACCTATCCTTACCTTAGACCGTTTCGTCAAAGAATTAGAATTTAGATGCTTCCCATGGGATCCTGGAAACCCAGCAATCCACCAACCCAGGAGTCCAGCTCCAGGCCCTGAGGGAAAGAAGGAAAGAGGGCTGGTGGCCACTGAGCCTCATAGGAAACCCTCCCCTCTCCTGCAGACCTCAGGCCAGCCTCCCTGCAGCTACCCCTACCTAGAGGGCTTCACTTGGGAGTTCCCCAGGTGGCTGATGCCCACTGGTCCTCCTCTCTGCCATATCTTTCTCTCTGGGGTTGCAGGATTCCCAGAGGAGAGGAACTTTTTTTTTTTATTGTTGGGGATTTATTGAGGGTACCATAAGCCAGGTTACACTGATTGCATTTTTTAGGTAAGGTCCCTCTTGCAATCGTGTCTTGCCCCCAGAAGGTGTGGCACACACCAAGGCCCCACCCCCCTCCCTCCTTCCCTCTCTCTGCTCTTCTTCTCCCCACCCCTCCCTCCTCCTTTCTCTCTCTGCTCTCCCCTTCCCCCACCCCCACTGTGAACATAATTGTCGTTAATTGTCCTCATATCAAAATTGAGTACATAGGATTCATGAGTCTCCATTCTTGTGATGCTTTACTAAGAATAATGCCTTCCACTTCCATCCAGGTTAAAACAAAGGATGTAAAGTCTCCATTTTTTTTAATAGCTGAATAGTATTCCATGGTATACATATACCACAGCTTGTTAATCCATTCCTTGGTTGATGGGCATTTAGGCTGTTTCCACATTTTGGCAATTGCAAATTGAGCTGCAATAAACAAGTCTAGTACAAGTGTCCTTACGATAAAAGGATTTTTTCCCTTCTGGGTAGATGCCCAGCAATGGGATTGCCGGATCAAATGGGAGGTCTAGCTTGAGTGCTTTGAGGTTTCTCCATTCTTCCTTCCAGAAAGGTTGTACTAGTTTGCAGTCCCACCAGCAGTGTAAAAGTGTTCCCTTCTCTCCACATCCACGCCAGCATCTGCAGTTTTGAGATTTTGTGATGTGGGCCATTCTTGCTGGGGTTAGATGGTATCTCAGGGTGACTTTGATTTGCATTTCTCTAATAGATGGGGATGATGAACATTTTTTCATATGTTTATTAGCCTTTCATCTGTCTTCTTTAGAGAAGGTTCTATTCATGTCTCTTGCCCATTGATATATGGGATTGTTGGCTTTTTTCATGTGGATTAATTTGAGTTCTCTATAGATCCTAGTTATCAAGCTTTTGTCTGATTCAAAATATGCAAATATCCTTTCCCCTTATGTAGGTTGTCTATTTGCTTTGGTTGTTGTCTCCTTAGCTGTACAGAAGCTTTTCAGTTTAATGAAGTCCCATTTGTTTATTTTTGTTGTTGTTGCAATTGCCATGGCAGTCTTCTTCATGAAGTCTTTTCCCAGGCCAATATCTTCTAGTGCTTTTCCTATGCTTTCTTGGAGGATTTTTATTGTTTCATGCCTTAAATTTAAGTCTTTTATCCATATTGAATCAATTTTTGTGAGTGGAGAAAGGTGTGGATCCAGTTTCCGTTGTTTACATGTGGATATCCAGTTCCCCAGCACCATTCATTGAATAGGGAGTCTTTCTCCCAAGGTAAGTTCTTGTTTGGTTTATCAAAGATTAGGTGGTCATAAGATGTTAGTTTCATTTTCTGGATTTCTATTCGATTCCAAGTGTCTATGTCTCTATTTTTGTGCCAATACCATCCTGTTTTCACCACTATGGCTTTGTAGTACAGCCTAAAATCTGGTATGGTGATGCCCCCAGCTTTATTTTTATTATTAAGAACTGCCTTGGCTATACGGGGTTTTTTCTGGCTCCATACAAAATGCAGAATCATTTTTTCCAAATCTTGAAAGTATGATGTTGGTATTTTGATAGGAATGGCATTGAATAGGTAGATTGCTTTGGGAAGTATAGACATTTTAACAATGTTGATTCTTCCAATCCATGAGCATGGTATGTTCTTCCATTTGTTAATATCCTCTGCTATTTCCTTTCTGAGGATTTCATAATTTTCTTTATAGAGGTCCTTCACCTCCTTCGTTAGGTATATTCCTAGGTATTTCATTTTCTTTGAAACTATGGTGAAGGGAGTTGTGTCCTTAATTAGCTTCTCATCTTAACTGTTATTGGCATATACAAAGGCTACTGACTTGTGGATGTTGATTTTATATCCTGAAACATTACTGTATTTTTTGATGACTTCTAGGAGTCTTGTGGTTGAGTCTTTGGGATTCTCTAAGTATAAGATCATGTCGTCAGCAAAGAGGGAGAGTTTGACCTCCTCTGCTCCCATTTGGATTCCCTTTATTTCCTTGTCTTGCCTAATTGTATTGGCTAGAACTTCCAGCACTATGTTGAATAGTAAAGGTGACAGAGGACAACCTTGTCTGGTTCCAGTTCTAAGAGGAAAAGCTTTCAGTTTTACTCCATTCAGTAAAATATTAGCTGTGGGTTTGTCATAGATATCTTCAATCAGTTTTAGAAATATGCCACCTATGCCTATACTCTTCAGTGTTCTAATTAGAAAAGGATGCTGGATTTTTTTGAATGCTTTTTCTGCATCTATTGAGAGGATCATATGATCTTTATTTTTGCCTCTGTTAATACGGTGGATAACGTTTATGGACTTGCATATGTTAAACCAGCCTTGCATCCCTGGGATGAAACCTACTTGATCATGATGTATGATTTTTTCATGATAAGCTGTAATCTATTGGCTTAGGTTTGTTGAGAATTTTTGCATCTATATTCAAGAGTGAAATTGGTCTGAAATTCTCCTTTTTGGTTGGGTCTTTTCCTGGTTTTGGTATCAGGGTGATGTTTGCTTCATAGAACGTTTTGGGGAAGATTCCTTTTTCCTCAATTTTTTTTTTTTTTTTTTGTAGAGACAGAGTTTCACTTTATTGCCCTCGGTAGAGTGCCGTGGCGTCACACAGCTCACAGCAACCTCCAACTCCTGGGTTTAGGCGATTCTCCTGCCTCAGCCTCCCGAGTAGCTGGGACTACAGGCGCCCGCCACAATGCCAAGCTATTTTGTTGTTTTTGTTGTTGTTGCAGTTTGGCCGGGGCTGGGTTTGAACCCGCCACCCTCGGTATATGGGGCCGGCGCCCCGCTCACTGAGCCACAGGCACCGCCCCCCTTTTTCCTCAAATTTTTGGAATAATTTCTGCAGTACAGGAATAGCTCTTCCTTGAAGGTTTGATAGAATTCTGGTGTGAAGGCATCTGGACCAGGGCATTTTTTGGTTGGAAGATTTTTTATTGTTTCTTTAATCTCGGTGCTAGAAATTGGTCTGTTCAGGAGCTTTATTTCTTCCTGGCTAAGTCTAGGGAGAGGGTTAGGTTCTGTCCTTTAATTTCTGAGTTCTTACTTTGCTGCTGATCCATTGTAGTGGTCAGTGTGCAGAACAGGTTGAAGTATTTCCTGTAGAGCTGGTCTTGTTGTGGCGAATTTCCTCAATGTTTGTATATTCGTAAATTATTTGATTTCTCCGTCAATTTTGAAGCTTAGCTTAGCAGGGTACAGAATTCTGGGCTGAAAATTGTTCTGTTTAAGTAGATTAAAGGTAGATAACCATTGTCTTCTTGCTTGGAAAGTTTCATTAGAGAAGTCTGCGGTCACTCTGATGGATTTGCCCCTTAGGTCAACTGGCGCTTACTCCTGGCAGCTTGCAGAATCTTTTCTTTGGTCTTGACTTTGGACAGGTTCATCACAATGTGTCTTGGAGAAGCTCGGTTAGAGTTGAGGCGACCTGGGGTCCGATATCCCTCTGAAAGCAGTGTGTCAGAATCTTTGGTGATATTTGAGAAATTTTCATTTATAATATTCTCTAGTATGGCTTCCATTCCTCTGGGGCATTCTTCTTCCCCTTCTGGGATTCCTATAACTCATATGTTGGAATGCTTCATAAAGTCCCATAATTCTGACAGTGAACGTTCTGCTTTCTCTCTCTTCTTTTCTGCCTCTTTTACTATCTGAGTTATCTCAAAAACTTTGTCTTCTACCTCTGAAATTCTTTCTTCTGCATGGTCTAACCTGTTGCTGATACTTTCCATTGCATCTTTAAGTTCCCTAATTGACTGCTTCAGTTCCTTCAGCTCTGCTATATCTTTTCTATATTCTTCATATCGTTCATCTCTTATTTGATTCTGTTTTTGGATTTCCTTTAGGTTATTTTCCACTTTATTAGCAGTTTCCTTCATTGTTTCCATCATTTCCTTCATTGTTTTCATCATGTGTATTCTAAATTCCCTTTCTGTCAGTCCTAACATTTCTTTATAGGTAGAATCTTCTGCAGTAGCTACCTCGTGTTCCCTTGGAGGGGTTGCTCTGGACTGGTTCTTCATGTTTCCTGGAGTTTTCTGCTGATTCTTCCTCTTGAATGATTTCTTTTATCTGTTTCCTTGCCCTAATTTTCCTTTCACTTCCTCTTGCTCTTTAAGTTCCTTTGCCTGTGGACTAAGGTTTTGATGAGTCCTTTTGGTACAGGACCAGAAGGATGTGAAGGTTGAAGAGCAAGAAGGGATAAAAGAAAGAAAAAGAAGGACAGAAAAGAAAATAGAGAAAGGAGAGAGTGTGGGTAAAAGGGAATATTGGAAAAAAGAAGAGAGGCACAGAAAGAGGGAGACAGAGCAATATAGGTGTACAGTAGGTACTTTAACATAATCTTAAAAAAGCCTCAACCTCTGGGGGTGCCCGGTTGGGTGGTTCCCTTGAGGTTAGCAGCTCTTTGCTAACCTGATTAGACACAGTACCTCACCTCCACCAAGTAGAGAGGAAAGACAAAAATGCTATAAATCAAACAAAACAAGAAAACAGAAAACTTTACGGGATAAAATTGGGTGAAAAACCAAATAATAGGGGTAGAAACACTAGCAAAAATGAAGTTCTAAATATTTAAAAAGGCAGCAATGGAAAATTGTATTTAAACTAGAAAAATGGAGAGGAAAAAAGAAAGAAAAGAAAAGAAAAAATCTGTATAGAAAAGGTTGAAATTAAAAAACCAAACAAAACAGCAACAGCAAAATAAACAAAACAAACAAAAAAAGAAAAAAAAACCCCAAACAAAGCAGTATATATATATCTTGTTGAATATTGTCTGGGCATCAGGTGGTCTTCTGGGGTATGAAATGTTAATCACAATGCTGATATGACTGGAGGCCTCCGCTGGTTTCTCAAACCCCACAGGGTGGACAGCCTAAATCTCTCTTCAGTCTTCTTAAAAGGCACTTTAAACTTCTAAACTTGGCTAAGCAGAAGCTTTCCCAAGAAAATGACTGTTGCTGGGATCACTGCTGAAGTGTCTATCCACTTACCCAGTATGCCAAAACCGGTCTCACTCTGCCCCTGAAGGTTAAGTCTGTAAGGCAGCTTAGTCCCCGCCTTAGGCTGCTTAGTCACTAGGTTACTAGCTCCTGCCCGATCCTTGCTCTGCGACCCTGAGGGCAGAGCTTGCTGGAGCAATTCTTTCACATTGGCTCCCTGCAGCCCACAGGCAAACACAAGTAGCTCAGCGGCTCAGTCTGGGGCCCTAGACAATGCCCAAAGTTCTCTGCACTCCTGCTCAAGCTCTCCCCAAGGCAGTTCAACTGAGTGACAAGTCCAAAAACACCAAAACAGTTCACAGGTAAGGCCTTTCCGATTTGCAGTTTCGCTGCTGCTTTACTTACAGCTGCCAGCGGGATTAGACGGATCAAACACACGTGACCACTTGCCAGTTTTCCACTGTTTTTGTCCTCCTCTTGGTGTCCAGAAGTCTCTCGCTGACTCCCTGTAACCTCAAAGGGATGATTATAGGCAGGTCCCACCAGCCAGAGATGCCTAGAGTCTTATCTCCCCAGACTCACGGTGCCCAGTTGCAGGGAAGCTGTTACTCAGCTGCCATCTTGCTCTCACTCTCCCTTAACTTTTTATTTTGAAAAATTTCAAATCTTCACAAAAGTTGAAAGAATACCATGATAAAAATAAGGTACACTTGCAATGTTTCCCCAATTATTAATATTCAATTCGATCTGCAGTGGTGTGCTGATAAAGTGGATCTGTGGGGAAATGCATTTGTAGTATCTGCCTATTTCTGTGGTATAAAAACTCCCACCATGGGTGATTTTAAGCAAACAATAGCTTTAAAAAGGTTCTCAAAATTTCTGAATATTTATCTGCTCTCAGGAGCTGGTAAGAGCTGGATGCAGTATACTCAATTGTTTTCTGAACTATTTTAAATACCTTGCAGATATCCCAGTACTGAAAAAAATACTTCAACATGCATCTCCTAAAAGTAAAACCTTCTCTGCCATTTTCATACTTAAGAAAAATATTAGCAACATGTTTCCTAATATTAACTACTATATGTATCCCACTAAAATTTCCCCAATTTTCCCTAAAACATCTAATAGTATTTTTTTTTTTTTTGCAAATTTTGGCCAGGGCTGGGTTTGAACCCACCACCTCTGGCATATGGGGCCAGCGCCTTACTCCTTTGAGCTTCAGGCGCCCGCCGTTAATAGTATTTTTTTAAGATTGAGACTCTGATCAAAGTTGTGAATTGCATTTGGTGTTTTCTATGTTTTCTTTAGTTTTTTAAATTTTATTTCAACTGACAAATAATAAAACTATGTAATACTTACGAGGTAATGTGATATTTTGACATATGTACCATATTTTGCCATGTATAATACTCTCCTGGTATAATGCACACTCATGGTTTTAACCCAAACTTTCAGGGAAAAAAACTTCCATTTAATTTTTTAATTTAAATTTTTATTTGTTTATATTTCGGTACTTGTTTTTTGTATTGTAATTTTTATTATAAAAAGACCTATTTTATAATTGTGGAAAGTATAATAACAAGAGACTATCATAATTTATTTTTGTATGTTTATTTATATTTCTCAATTAAAATAATTTTTAGTATTTCCCCTCACTTAAAATGTTTAAAATGGTAGTGAGGGAGGGTAAGGAATTATGCCATAAAGTTTACGTACCACCTAGAAATAAAACTGAAATTCAGTGTTTTGTTTACAATAACTTTAAAACCAACAAATTACCCCTTATAAGACTGGAAAAGCAGGTATCCAATGTACTCAACACCAACACCAAACCAATAGACAAACAGCTTTATGCCCACAACAGAGAAAAAAACAACTAAATTCAAGTTGGGGGTAGGAGAAGGGAGGAGAAGGGGGACCTGGTAAGCTCCACTCATGGTACAAGAAAGAATTACACTTTTAACACATATGTGTAAGTGAAAGAATTAAAAACATTTATATAGACACGGAATTGGTACTACCCATATATAACATGCATCTTTTTTTCCTCTCAAAATCTGGGCCAAAAGTGTGCTTTATACATAGAAAAGTGCAGTATATTAAAGAATGATTCTATCAAGCTAACATATTCATTATCTCATATATTTATCATTATTTTATAGTGACAACATTTAAAATATGTTCTTATAGTGATTTTGAAATATACAACACATGGTTATTAACTATGTTCACCTTGCTGGGCAAGAAATCTTTTTTTTTTGTTGAGACAGAGTCTCACTATGTCACCCTGGGTAGAGTGCCGTGGCATCACAGCTCACAGCAACCTCCAACTCTTCGGCTTAAGCGATTCTCTTGCCTCAGCCTCCCAAGTAGCTGGGACTACAGGTGCCCGCCACAATGCCTGCCTATTTTTTGTTGCTGTTGTTTAGCTGGCCTGGGCCAGAATCAAACCCGCCACCTTTGGTGTATGTGGCTGGTGACGTAACCATTGTGTATGGGCACTGAGCCAAGAAATCTTAAAAACTTGTTCCTCCTGTCTAGCTGTTGTTCCCTTTGGTCAACTTCTCCCCATCACCTAGTCCACTCACCCCACCCCCAGCCTCTCGCAACCACCATTCTCCTCCCTACTTCTCTTTAGTTTCTTCTAATCTGAACTAATTGTCCTGTCTTCTTTTTTGGTTGTTCTTTTCATGACATTCTTCTTTTTGAAAGAATCCAGGCTGTTGTCTATAGAATGTGCCACATTCTGGTTTAATGTGGTTGTTCCTCATGGTTAGATTCAAGTTAAACATTTTTTGGCCAAAATACTCCACTGGTGTACCTTGTATCAGGTGTGCCTCTTATCGAAAGACCCAAAGAATGTCAGATTATCGCTCCACTGGTGATGCTAAATTTGATTGTTCAAAGTAGTAACAACCAACTCCCCATTAAAAAGCTAACTTTCTCTCATTGAAATTAGTAAACAATTTATGAGGTAACTCACTGATGCTGTGTAAATATCCTCTGACCCCCAAACCTTTAACTGTATGGTTAGTGTCTGTTGATGAGCCTTGTCTGGGTCAATTATTACCTTAGGGGGCAAAATACTGTATTGTAACTTTCTATCACTCCTACATTTATCAGATAGCAATCTATTTTTTGATGCTTTTTTTTTTATTTTGAGTCCATCATTATGGACTCATGGACCTTTAAAAAAATCAATGGCTTATAATCCGGGGTCCTATGTTCTTTTGACATGATTCCATTGATCTTTAAATGTTTCCTTTCTTTCTGACACTCCAAGATTCCCCAGGCTCATTTGTGTTTGCTCTGCACCAGAGCTAGAAGCAGTTATATTTTCAAAGAACCCCTATTTCTTTTTTAATTATTATTATTAATATAAGGGTCCATATGCTTAGGTTACACTGTTTGTGTTTGTTAGGTCAAGTCCAAGTTGTAGTTGAACCCTTCACCCATGAGTTGTGCCGTATATGAATCCTGATTTCTTTAGTGGGAAATGATATTTAGAAATTAGGATCTGGGTGCTAGGTGTACTCACTGCTGCAGGGATATGATTGCATTTGGGTTTTGCCAGGTGACATGGTTGGGGGAAAATTGTATATATATGAAAATATATAAATTAGCTCATATACAATACGTAATTTATAAATACAGTGTACATAAAATTTACATAAATTTGTATAAAACTATAAATTAAAATATTTATTTTGCATTCCCTAATCCCCGGCAACTCAGAATACGATTTTATTTAGAGATAGAGTGTTTACAGAGGTCATCAAACAAAATGTGGTCATTAAGGTAGGTCCTAATCTGGTAAGAACCATGTCCTTATAAAAGGAGGAATTTGGACACGGACGCACACATAGAGGGAAAGAAGATGATCTGAACGAGGGAGAAGACGGCTACCTGCAGGCCAAGGAGAGAGGCCTGGAACAGATCACCCTCTTCTCACAGGCCCAGAAGGGCCCGATCCTGCCCACACCTGGGTTTTGAACAAAGCCACCAGATGATACATTTCTGTTGTTTGAGCTGTTCATAGTAATTTGGTATGACAGCCCTATCAAATTGATTCACTACTGTAACAAATTACCGCAAATGTATCAGCATCAGCTTAAAACGACACATACATACTATCTTACATTTCTGTAGATTAGAAGCGTGGCGTGGATCACACCAAGGTGTTGGTAGGCCTGCCCTGCTTTCTAGAGTCTCCAGGAGAGAATCTGTTTCTTTGCTCAGCGAGGTATAATTCAGTCCCACATGGAGGTAGGACTAGGGCCCTACTTGCCTGCTGTCAGCTGCGGGCCACTGCCAGCTTCCAGAGACCACCTGCATGCCTGGGTGTGTGGCCCCTTCTTCTGCATCTTCACAACCAGCAAATCCAGCTCGAGTCCTTCTCCTGCTTTGAGTCTCTCCTGCCTCCTCCTCCCTGTCTTCTCCCTCCACCTCTTCCCTCCTCATTCATGGTTTAGGGCCTGTGTCCTCTCTTTGGGCCCACTCAGATAATCTGGATTTGTCTTGGAATAATCTTCCTATCTTAATGCTGCCTTAACTCTGTCTGCAAAGTTCCTTTTACCATGTGACATAACATACTCACAGGTTCCACATGTGGACATCTTGGAAAGGGCAGCACTATTCTGCCTCTTATATGACATCAATGTATTTATTTATTTGCTTTGTCCAACAATATACATAGAATAGTTTTAGAATTTCAGTACATTACAATTGCTAAAAAATAACCAACTAAGTAAAATTAAAATTTCTTTGGAGGTTCTCTTATACCCAGAATATTTCCCACTGAGATAATGCACACAGGATGCTACTTGAATTCTTTTCTCTGTGTGCTTTAGGTTATCAATTTGATACACAGCTAGATTCTTTTGCTCCTGTTTGTATTCAGTGTAAGATCTGCCTGTTTTTCCATCTTTTCACATTTAATTTTATTTTGCAGATTAGTAAGACTTTCTATCCATATCTCAGCTCCTGAGTTCCAGACGGTTCTGCTGGGAGCCTGCTGCTTTAATTGCTGCCACTGCTATCCCGTGAGTCATTACTGACATACTGATGGCAAATGTGTTACACAAGTCTATCATCATTTTCATCAACTACAGCCATTTACTGCAGATTAAATACTGAGAACTAAAAAGAGCAGAGCCGTCCCTGCCCAGGGTGTGAGGGTGTCATTGGAGAACCAGCCTCAGGCGGTACAGGGAAGCACAGATGAAGAAGGGCCCGGGCCTGCTGAGAGGGAGAGCACTCAGGATGGTCTTGTGCTTGGGGTGCCTGGGGAAACCTCATGGAAGAGGTAAGACTTCATTCTGAGGGCTTTAACAAAGGAGGGTGGCATGAGAAAAGTCAAAAAAGTGTACACCAGTGTCTTTAGGAAACAATTAGCCCCAGCTTGGAGGAGTGCAGCAAGCACTTGGGCTGGACATAGGGAACAAACCCCAGGTTCAAAGGCTGCCCACGGGATCCTGGGCAAGTCATCCTTCAGCTGTCGCAGACTCAGTTTATTCAACTAAAAATTGTAGATAAGACTAAGAATTGCAGCATTCTTGGAATGCTTTGATAAAAACAGAGAGCTTTTTTCTTTTCTTTTCTTTTCTTTCTTTCCTTTTTTTTTTTTTTTGAGGCATAGTCTTACTTTGTCACCTTCAGTAGAGTGCTGTGGTGTCACAGCTCAGAGTAACCTCAAACTCTTGTGCTCAAGCAATTCTCTTGCCTCAGCCTCCCAAGTAGCTGGGACTACAGGTGCCTGCCACAATGCCGGGCTATTTTTCTTAGAGACAAGGTCTTGTGCTGGCTCAGGCTTGTATCAAACTCCTGAGCTCAGGCAATCCACCCACCTCGGCCTCCTAGAGTGCTAGGATTACAGGCATGAGCCACTGTGCCCAGCCTTAAAAACAGAATTTTTTAATGGAAATACTGGGTGCGTGTGGGGTGGTGGTGGAGAATCAGGTTCGAAGCTCATGGTATAGGCCCTTCATCACCAGGCTGAGAAGTCTGGATTCTGTCTAACAGGCAATAGGAACCAATGGGAGGACTTGATAAAACATTAGTAATAAAGAATTTTTTGTTGGAAAAATTAAAACATGAGTATACAAAGTATAATTTGACTGTAGTTATTAACATCATAGGTATGTATTTCTGCAATTTTTTTTTTTTACTAAGCCATATGTACTAATAATCTCTCCCTACTAACATTTTTTCTCCTTAACCAATGAAAAGCATTTTGTGGGATGAATCAGTATAACCCATTCCCCTTGGAAAGGGGAGCACTATTCTGCCTCTTATATGACATCAATTTGAATACATATATTGTCTCTAATTTTACAACATGCTAAGTACAGTAGAAAAGTGTATCTGCATAATTACATACCAACACACTTCCTTAGAAAGGAGATTTCTGTGTCAGAGGCTCTCAAATGCTAAAGAGGCATTAGAATTACTTGGAGGTTACGTTAAGACACAAATTGCTAGACCCACCCCGAGAGCTTCCCATCTAGTAGATAAAGGGTAGGGCCTGAGAATTTGCTTTCCACCAAGTTCTCATGAGATGCAGATGCTGTTGTCTCTATCAACCTTTGAGAACCATCTTTCTATATGATGTATTCTTGAAATTAGAATTTGAACATTGTCATCCACAAAGACCGCATCAATCTGTATTCTCACCTACTGCTGTTCTTTCCTGCACTTAACCAACACCAGCTATTGTATCTTTCACTTTTTTCCCCCAATAAAATGGCAAAAATGTGTAAGCTCAATATTATTTTATTTTGCACTACTCTGAGTGCCTTTTGATATATTTTTATCTTATTAAAAGAATAATGTTTACTGCAAGAAAAATTAAGAACTACAAATAAGCATAAAGAAGATTAAATTATCCACAATTTCACCAAAAATAGATCATATTTTTAACCTGTTTTTTTCCCCACTTAATGACATACTCCGAACATTTTTTCTGTATTATGTCATTAACTGCTCTTTTCCAAAATCCGCCTGAATGGCTGCATCATATCAATGGAATGTTTCCAAAGGAGAGTTAACAGCACAAGATGATATTTAGAGGAGATTGATTGAGCCACAGGATTTATTATAGAATGGGGGAAGATGAGGAAAGCCTGGAGGCAAGAAGTCAAACTATAGAAATCCTACTGGAGAGTGGTGACGGTGGGGTTAGCTGGAGAGGAGTGAGAGTAGGAACATTAGAAAGAAAGCATCAGCAATCTTGTTAGCGTCCATGATGGAGGGTGAGGGTTGATGCAAGGCTGGCTCCAGCAAGAGTCTCCAGGTATTAGGATCATAAACTTGGGGAGGCTTAGCAAGGAAAAAAGATCACTTTTCCTATCTCTGATATACCAATTTATCTCAGTGTAGGTGTTTAGGAGATGGAAGTTAACTTTATGGAGGAAGAATTTTATTTAAAAGAGCAGCACTTTAAACCCCAGAACCCACGCTTGCTGCCCCATCTCAGTGTATGCACACATATTAATTATTCCAGAGGCCCTATGGTGAAGTAGAAAGACCACATACTCACGTATTAAAAGCATCGTGCATCACTGCTTCACCTCTTGTGACCTTTAGCAAATCTCATAACATCCTTGAACTTTCTTTCTGTAGGATGAGAGTAATAATATTTACTTCATAGAATTGTCATGAGAATTAAATGAGATGATCTATGGAAAGTGCTGGTCCACAAAAGAAGTGGCAGTTTCTTTTATCACTGTAAGAATAGCAATAATATGGAGTAACAAAATCCTTATGGATCATCCCACAAATTGGCCCTCTGTAGAGAAGTGCTCATGGCCAGCCTAGATATGTTCATTTACTGAAATGAAACTCATCAAGGAGATAAACAGAATTCTGAAACCATTCCTTGGGCAGCTCTCTGCACTGCTGGGCAGAGTGGGTTGTGGCTCATCTCTTGAAATGAGGCTTTGAGGAGATATCTGGGGAGACTGGGTGTGCTGAACACCTCCTCAGGTGTCTTGGGAACATTGCAGAAATTTATGCAGCAGAAGCAGGGAGGACTTTAAATCAATACTGATAGATCAGGCCCTCAGGCTTTCTTCTTTCCTCCGTCTTCTTCCCAGCACATGAGGAATTCAGGCTCAGGGTTAGCTCTTTTCTCAGACATGGATTGTAATAAGTCTATAAGTAGGTCAACCCCCTCAAAGTGAAGACAGTAACATGGTAAATCAGGAGCAAATGGGCTATGGCATTTCAAAGTGCCTGGCGTGACATCCGAGAGCAGTGAGCACATGTTGTTGGGTTTCTTTGGGGAACCTCTCTAAGGCTATCTTCCTGTAGACCAGCCATGCCAGAAGATGCTGTTGTTTCAGCTGCCTGACAGAGACACCAAAATAGCCTTCACCCCTTTCCCCTAACCAGCAACTCCCTGACACAGCAGGGACACAAAATATCCATCCTCCTAACTTAACTCCTGTCTCTGGAGGTTGGAAGAAGAGAAAACTTCCACCTGATCCCAGTGCCCCATTTGCTTTAGATGACATGGTGCACATTTCTGCACAGCAGCCAGCAAGTGATTTGGCAGGACACTGCACATGGATCTGGGCAGAAAGTTCTGCTGGGGAAAGGGAACCATAATGTATTTACTCATTATTTATAAACCAAGCCCTGTTTTATGTCCTTGTTTAATCTTAATTTCACAATAAGCCTATGAGATGGGTACCTTTTATTACCCTCATTTTATAGAGAAGAAACCAAGACTCAGATTAAGTAGACAGACAGCCCAACAGGTACAGCCGCCTCCCCCTTTCTAGCTTTTGTTCTTTCAATTTGCGTTTACAATACATGTTGCTATCATCTTGATCGCTTGAGATATCAACAATTCTCCAACCCTCATAAAAGCAGGAGTACAGACTAGATTTCCATCTATGGACCTGTCTGTCCAATTCCATTCCATCCCCAGCCAATGCAGTGAGGACTGGACTAAACTCTGAATCTACCGTAGTGCTAAACAAACTCACGGCTCCAGAGTGTACTATCAAGCCCATGTAGATGAGACAGTGAATAGTAAAGGAGGCAAATTATATTTTTTAAGCAAAGCCCAATATGTTTACTCATTTTTTAAACAAATTTTCATGCAGTGTGGACCAGTTCTTGATTTTTTTAACAAGACCATTATGTTTTCAAAAGTGCGATGAGTGGAAATGTGCTGTTTCTGCTGTCTGTCTGCCCCATCCCTTTGCTCTCTTTCTCACCGTGTGAGTGTGTACACGTGTGTGTGTTATGCATTTCTTCCATTCAGAGATGCTCACAGCTGTTTCTCTTCCTCTCTCTCCCTCTCTGGGGCAGCTTTCATTCTTCCCCCTAAGCATGCCTGGGGCCCCATGTAATCTCCCCCCAGTATGATTGCTTCCACACTTTTCTATGCTTTAAAGAATATCAGCAGAGAACCGCTTCTTGATCCTGCGAGGGGAGCCCTCCCTTACGAAGTGATCACTGTTGGTGAAGGAATGTCGAGGTGACCTTCTCTGCTTCTAGCTCCCTGGCACCTCCACACCTACCTGCCTGTTGCTTCCCTCCAGACCAGGCCCCCTCTGTTCAGTGCCTCCTTTTCTAAGTATTTCTGGTGAAGCTGGCTTTTCTGTTTCTCAGATGCTGATGACTTGAATCACTTGGTTATTCTAGTCTTTTAAAAAAATTTATCTCTATCAAGTTTAGCAATTTTATTTTGCAACCAAAATATGGACGAGTCTATTGTTCCATCAGTGCCTGAAGTCCCAAGAGACAGGGCTTCCACTTGCTCGGGTGGCATCAAAGGCTCATGCCTTCTTTAACCCACCAAGCATCAGGAATGTACTGGCTGGGCTGGGTCACAGCAGTCCGATGCTGCTGATCACAATGTTCTTGGTGGGCAGGGCTCAAGACACGAAGGCAGTAGCCTGCGCATCTCAGCCCTCATTTTACTGGAGGTGCTGTGCTAGTTCTGAGCGGACACAGGATTTCACTAATCCTATCCACACCTCTCTAGAAGATTCAATCCCACATTCCTAGAAAGTAAAGATTTTCCAAAGACCTTTGTCCAGCCATCAATTTTACCAACCAGAAATCTGAGCCCAGGAAAGTCAAATGATTTGCCCAAGGCCACACAGCAAAAAAGTGGCTTTGACAAATGGCAACCAGGCCTCTTCTAACTCCCAATTCAATGCACTTTCTGTTTCTCCACAGTGGGCAAGCATTCTGAATACCAAACACTCACATTAGAAAAAAGCTTGGCGTGTTGGAGAGTGGTATTGAGGTCAGCTGTTGCTTTGTTGATCTGGTCAGTATGACTCGTGTCCTGCCCAGACATTGACTTTGAAAGCTGCTGTCTGGGTTACCATCATAGTATCCAAACGCTGTTTCTCTCATGTCTGGGTAGCAGAGTCAGAAAGAGCACATCACATTTTCCGGATTGCATGCCTTTCTTTTCACAAAAGAGAACTTGTATTAAGCAACAATGCTGAAGATTTGCTTACATTAGCATAGGTTCAAGTGTAAAAATCTATTTTCTTTTTTTTTTTTTTTTGAGACAGAGTCTCACTCTGTCGCCCTTGGTAGGGTGCCTTGGTGTCACAGCTGACAGCAACCTCTAACTCTTGGGCTTAACCGATTCTCTTGCCTCAGCCTCCCAGATAGCTGGGACTACAGTCCCCCGCTACAACGCCCAGCTATTTTTTGTTGCAGTTGTCTTTGTTGTTTATCTAGCCCAGGCCAGATTCAAACCCGCCAGCCTGGGTGTATGTGGCTGGTGCCCTGCCAACTGAGCTATGGGCACTGTCATAAAAAACTATTAATAATAAAATTTGGAGGAAGATTTTAAAAATAGAGTTAAAAATTGGGAGGAATTTACTTCTTAAACTTAAGCCTTTCCCTCTTTTCTACACATCGCTTTAAGAAGCAATGCTTAACTGTTCTTCTCAGCTACAGTATTAAGGTAATAAAGTATTCTTCCCCCTGACATTTAAAGTTTGCTTGTAGGGTTTTTCCTCTAAGGAAATATGTAATCTGTCACTGCTTTTGAGCTAATCCCAAGAAAAATTATTCTTTACTTTTCCATGTATGCCCATTCTAATATGTAAAAAATTCTCTGTGGCTATTATTAAAAGCAGAACCAAAAATCCTAGCCTATAACAAAAATTAATTTTTAAAACACATTGACATAAAGCATTATGTGGTTTTTAGAGACAGTAGGTGATTTATTCCTAGGTGTTCAGACCATCTAAAATAGTCCAGAACTCCCATGAATGTTTTTCAAGTACCTTTGTTCCGGTATCTTGCCACCTTTCTTGGGTGAGTAATTTTCTAAAACATTATTTACACATTCTTACATAACAACGGCCCCAGGACCACACTGGCAAGAATGACTTACAGACCAAAGAACTGTGGTACCCCAATCAATAAAGTATAGTAGGTGGCTGCCTAGGATGAAGACACGCAGACAAGTAACACGGGATATATCCATCAGCCAGTCTGGTTTGGTCAAGGCTCTTTGATTGTAGGACCAGATAGTTTAAGTAAAGATGAAGGTTGTCTGAGGATATCAAGATCGTTTGTAAATTGGAGCTGGGAGCTGGAACACACAGGGGGCTGAGGCAGACCTTTGCCCACCATGCTCTCTGAGTGTGGGGCTCCCAGCCTCTGCCCACCATGCTCTCTGAGTGCGGGGTGCCCAGCCTCTGCCCACCATGCTCTCCGAGTGCAGGGTGCCCAGCCTCTGCCCACCATGCTCTCTGAGTGCGGGGGGCCTGGCCTCTGCCCACCATGCTCTCTGAGTGTGGGGCTCCCAGCCTCTGCCCACCATGCTCTCTGAGTGCGGGGCGCCCAGCCTCTGCCCACCATGCTCTCTGAGTGTGGGGCTCCCAGCCTCTGCCCACCATGGAATGCCATACATTTAAGTCCTAACTCTTCTAGCCATGTCAGTCAGCTTCCCACAGGTGACTGGCTCAGTGCTGAGTATCTCAGTTCCAAATTTCAGAAAGAGGAATGTGGCTGGTCTGGGCTAGATCAGGAGTAATCCAATCTACTGCAGCCATGGAATTGTGCTTTATAAGCATGACCCTCTCAAAGGCCATTCATCAAGGGCAAGAGGGTGGAGTCGTTACCAAGGAAAAAAGATGTAGGCTGTTTAGTATGGCACAGTGTGGGGAAGCAAAGCACAGATACCAGAGGCAGGGAGGGCGTAGCATTCAGATCCAAGTTCTACCACTTACTAATTAACCTTGATAAGACAATTAACTTTCAATTTTTATTCCCTAGTCTGTATAATGGGGACAAAAACTACCTCAGAGTGTTACAATGAAAATTAAATAAGATGATGTGTGCCAAGTGCTTGGCACAGAAAAGTACACACACAGACACACAGGCATACACATACAGACACACACACAGAAACACACACACACAAACACACAGACACACACACATAGACAGACACACACAGACACGGACACACACACAAACACACAGACACACACACATAGACACAGACACACACAGACACACACACAGACATAGACACACACACAGACACACACACAAACACATAGACACACACACAGACACACACATACATACATAGACACACACACAGACACAAACACAGACACACACAGACACAGACACACAGACACAGACACACAGACACAGACAGACACACACACAGACAGACACAGACACACAGACAGAGACACACAGACACACACACAGACACAGACACAAGCACAGACACACAGAGACACACACAGACACAGACACACACAGACACAGACACACAGAGACACACACAGACAGACAGACACAGACACACAGACAGAGACACACAGACACACACACAGACACACACACAGACACAGACACACACAGACACACAGAGACACACACAGACACAGACACACACAGACACAGACACACAGACACACAGAGACACACACAGACACAGACAGAGACACACAGACACACACACATAGACACACACACAGACAGACACACACAGACACACACAGAGAAACACACACACAGACACACACAGACACACAGACAGAGACACACAGACACACACACAGACACACAGACAGACACACAGACACACACAGAGACACACACACAGACACACACAGACACACAGACACACACACAGACACAACATACACACATAAACGCATTGTTAATTTTCTTTTGCTCTTGCACATGCTGGGCTATATGCTAAGTTTTCTCATGACATGCACAGAGCAAACCATTACATTTGGACTACTGAGAAACCAAGAATTCTGTAACACAAAGAGAAGTTATTACATAAACACTTCTCCAACATCTCTCTTTTGGACACCAAATAGCAAAATTAGTAACTGCCATTTGCACAGTGCTCCACGGTATAGAAAGTGTTTCTCCCTAATGTTGTCTCTTTCCTCCTCTTAATAATCCCGGGAGATCAATGCACTTACTAACCTCCTTTTACAGTTACAAATTGGCTGAGGTCGCGGGGCTTGTAATTAACAGATTGGTTTAGCTTTTTGGTGCACTCACTAGACAATAATTAAAATCTGTGTTGGCTATTTCAGGAGCTCAGCTCCCATTTTATTATTTAATTCCCCATCCCCATCCCTCCACTGCAGGAGACAAGGTCCAGACACTTGACCACGATTAACAAAAGCCCTTAACAACTGGTTCCAAACCCCCTTTCCAGCCTTTCTATAGCTCACTGCCCAAATACACCACACTCCTCCACACCCACTCCTGGGTGTTTTCTCATTTTTGAGATAGTCTCATTCTATCACTCAGTAGAGTGCTGTGACATCATAACTCACAGCAACCTCAAATTCTTGGGCTCAAGCAATTCTCTTGCCTCAGTCTCCCGAGTAGCTGGGACTACAGGCACTTGCCACAACACCTAGCTATTTTATAGAGATGGGGGTCTCACTCTTGCTCAGGCTGGACTCAAACTCGTGAGCTCAGGTTATCCCCCCACCTTGGCCTCCCAGAGTGAGCCATTATCCTGAGAGTGTCCTTCTTCATCCTCTAATTCAGTGAAGGCCTATGAAACTTTTCAAGGTCCCATTCAATTGTTTGTTCCCTCCTCTGGAAAGCCGTCCTGCTAGCTCCATAGGAGGCAGCATTTTGTCTTCCTTCCTCTGGAATTCACATTTTCAAATTGGATCCACCACACACTGACGGCAACGGAAGTGATTGCACCTTCGCGTCCCCACTAGGTTCTACAGCACCAGATACAGTGTCTGTAGCAACACGACAGGTTCCACACCTACCAGGTAAGGGTCTGAGCCTTTGGGAAAGTGCTGGTCTTTGTCAGACTGGTTCAGAATCAGGTGGGGCTGAGC
Organism: Nycticebus coucang; assembly: GCF_027406575.1. Lineage (NCBI taxonomy): Eukaryota > Metazoa > Chordata > Mammalia > Primates > Lorisidae > Nycticebus > Nycticebus coucang. Next base: position 50,114,813 of record NC_069784.1, on the reverse strand, counting down.
CCCGCAGGTACCTGGGAAGGAGGTAGTCTTACCTCACAAGACATGTGTCAAAGGAGCAGCAGCCTCTGCCACTACTGCAGTGTTTAAATGAGCCCCTAGAAAATAATTTTTTAATATAAAAAGCCTTAGCTATCCTTATGTCCCATCAGACAGCCCAATCGTGTGACTGGGCTTCTGCCTCTGTTTCCTACCAAATCCTTCCCTCTGGGCTGGCACTCTTCCCTGGGCCCCGCTTTGCCAGCTAAAGTGCCTCTGGTCAGTCCCCCTCTCATGGCAAGGGACCACCAGCTGAAAGGCTTCAGCTTTCAGTGCTCTTACGGGGAAAGCTTAAGTTTGCTGAAGATTAAGTTCAAAACCAAGGTTAATTCACTGCAGGGAAATGCATAATGATGGAAGAGTAACTGAGAACCGTAAACTTGTGCCAGACCTGACTATATTTTATTGTCCTATACTGATCGACTCATAATGTTGGACCTTCTTGGATAGCAATGGCTTCAATCACGTCTGAATTCACCAGCATCTTTAGGCCCTGGACATCGGGCAATTTGATGCCTTTCTAGAAGATAAGCTTCTGAACCAGAAATGATTCCAGTCTCCAACTCTTTGCTTCCATCCCCTACAGCAGACTCTCTGAATAGCTTGGTGGCATTTTCCCTGAGATGGGACTATCTACAGTTTCCCCCTTGGGAACCATGCCTTAAAAATAAATCTCAGGATAGGAGGACACACCAGTCTTTGCTTTGTTACCCAGAGGGTCCCACCTTAATACAACACCATGTTTAGAGTCCTTTAACTGAGGTCCAGGAGCTGCTGCTGGCCCACCAAAGCAGGATGTCCTGATACTGTCCTCCAGCCTCATTCCCCTCACGCTGTCATTTCCAGCTAAGAAGGTGTTTATTCAGTGTGCCTGTTTGCCGAAACTCATATAAATCAGAGTGTGCACTTTGCAAGGCTTATATTTGATTAATTTTTAAAAATTGAGAAGCTGCATGAGTGGGGTTTGAGATTAAGTGTGCAAAGATGTCTAGGGGCAGCCTCCCCACCAGCCTTCAGATTGAGATGGATGAGGAGCAATGCTGGGTTTGAGCTGCTCATAATTGAAAACGTGTGTGCCCCAAATATCATGTTTGTCCTGCAAGAGCCATAATGCTAAGGCTTTCCATTAGAGCCTCAATAACAGAATGTCTTCAGCTTTGAGTGTCCCAGATACTCTCGGTGTGTGCTATAGTTACCAAGTAAGGTTAAGAATGCCCAAGGTGAGGGAAATCTGGAGGGGAACAGTACGATCAATTCCTGCCAGGGCACTGTCTCTAGGCTTCCCTGGGAAAGCACCATAAACCACAGATGAGTAGCATCTGTGTGTGATTGAACAAGAGGGGGGCAAATGTGGACCACACAAGTCCAGTCTGCTAACCCTGGAGGCTGCACCCATGGTGACCACCGCAGTCCTCCCAGCAGGTGTCCATGGTACAGTCCGAGCTGTCAGGCACCCAACTCTGGGGTCCCCATCCCCACAATCTTCCATATAAGTGAATGTGGTTTCTGAAGTTGCACAACATGGTGACTGAGGGAAACTAAAATGTGGGCCCCATGGCTGGTATTACAGGTCTTCCAGTCCTCTCGCAGCCCTGAAATTGTATCAGGGGCACCTTCAGAAGCAGCTGAGGAATGGCATTCACATGAGCGCCTTCAGAAAATGCTGAGCACCTGCTCTGTGCAAGGTCTCGTGAGGAACGCAACACGGATGAGAGGCACTTAGTGAATATATAAAGAAGCACATTTTTTTAATTTTTTTTTTTGAGACAGAGTCTCACTCTGTTGCCGTGGCCACTGGTACTTTGCTATGGTTCTGATGGGCCAACACCTCACCTGCTACAATGCCCCTCCAGTAACCAGTCCCCGTCCTTTCCCACTCCACCCTTCCCTGATGATTCCATAACTCCTTTCATTTTAAGTGACATAATACAGACCACGAATATAAACATCTGTAGATTAGACCTTGGAGTTAGAATGCCTCCAATTCTTGCTCCCTTTGGAATACTTTAATGTCAACATTTAAAAGTTCTACCAGTGTTTTGTGAATGCGTGTATTCAGACTCATCATCTGTACACAAATAATTCACAGATGACATTTCTAGTTAAGCACAGGACCCTGAAACCAACTTTCCATGTGAATCATAAATTAAAGTATTAAAACATTGGGCAAGAATTTTTGGACGAGATTTTATTTTCATTGCTGGTCTGTTGAGTTTGCATAAGGGTCATACATGGCAGCTAAGGAGAAGAGTGCAGAAAAAGGAACTGATTTTACTTATTTTTCCAGAAGCATCACATAAGACTTAAGAAGACATCAATTAGCACAATAATCTGACAACTTGCGGAGTGTGTGGAGTTGTTAGCATGAAGACCGAGGGGGCAAATTAATAGACACCTGATCCAGAGTAAGGGTTACAAATGGGGAGTACCCAGGTATCAGCTTGTGAACACTGTCAGGGGAATTGCTCCCAGCACAGTGGCCCCGGCTGCCTGAGGTGCTGAGGGCAGAGGTTTGAGGCACGATTTTGAAGTATTCAGTGGCCAGGGGACCACACTGAGCAACCCATGTTCTCAGTTAAAACCTGCTGACCGGTGGTGAAGGTATGCACAGGGCACACAGGCTTCATCTGACTATTCTGAAAATGCACTGATAGGTTTATTTTCTAGAAAATAAAAAGTAAAACAAAACCAAAACCAAACCATCCTCTCACTATCTGCTTAATTTTCCAAATACCTCCACATCTCAGAGACATAAGTGAGGGAGACAGAGGATGGAGGTGAGGAGGCAGAAAGAATCTCCTCTGGCCTCCAATTCCTGGCTCTATCTGGGTCTCTGTGTGCATTGAAATTCTTTTGCACTTGTTGAAAAGCCACATAGGGGATGCTTGGTCAGAAGTCTGGCCACTTCCAATCAGTCCAAGTGACAGACTGACAGTGTATATGAAGGGGTGCTTTTGTCCAAAACCCTCCAGAGAACAGATGGGGGGGGCCCTGCTAAGTCCACAGGTGTACACGCTCCTCCACGTCTCCAGGATGCATTTTCCCCACAGGGTGAAAAGGCACAGTCAGAAATTCTTTTCCTAGTGGCTAAGAACCCAAACATATGTGACTGATTATAGCTAATATCTTATTTCTAATTCCACTGATTCCTTAAAAAGAGCTAGTCCCAAAGACCATGGCTATGCTCAGCAATCCTCCCCCATTGTGGTCATTGCCGCTTACCGAAGGGGGTGGCTGGCAGGGACTCCTGTCAGATGGGCAGCGAGGATTCCTACTTCCCTAGTGTCAGTGGAGACTCAATCCCCAAAACACACACCTGTGTCAGATCAACATAAACCTGCCTATGGGTCTCTCTCACTGCTCTTCTTTCCCTGTTTTTTTTTTTGTTTGTTTGTTTTTTAATTTGAAATAGAGTCTCTATCACCCTGGGGAGAGTGTCATGGCATCATAGCTTACAGCAACCTCAAACTCTTGGGCTTGATTAATCTTCTTGCCTCAGCCTCCCAACGCCCAGCTAGTTTCTCTACTTTTAGTAGTGACAGGGTTTCGCTGTTGCTCAGGCTGGTCTCAAACTCCTGAGCTCAGGCAATCCATCCACTTCCATCTCCCAGAATGCCGGAATTACAGGTGCGAGTCACTGTGGCATGATACAGACCACGAATATAAACATCTGTAGATTAGACCCTCACTCTGGGTCAGGCGTCTATTAATTTGCCCCTTAGGTCTTCAGGCTAACAACGCCACACACTCCACAAGTTGTCAGAATATTGTGCCAATTGATGTCTTCTCTTCAAGTCTTACGTGATGCTCCTAGAAAAATAAACAAGTAAAATCAGTTCCTTTCTTTTTCTGCACTCTTCTGCTTAGCTGTCATGTATGACCCTTGTTCATACTCCACAGACCAGCAGTGAATTCCCATTCTTTCCCATTTTTAAGCCACAGCTGTGGCAGAGCCACCATTAGTATCAAGAAAGCTCCTTTCTGAGCCCAAGAACTTTCTGACTTGTACATGCAGAGTGTGTCCCTTCTCCTTAGTCTTTTCATCTTCCCACAGTTTGGTAGAAATGCCTCTTGATGGCCTTTATTTCAGTTACCATAGGAATAAAGGAAAAGCTTAGGCCCCACCCACCCAAATCAAGAACTTTGGGCCTGGGAGTGGATTTCTCAGCGCAGACATAGCACCATCCCCTCAGTACAGGGCTGAGGGAAGAACAAAGTTGCTTGATGCGCTCAGTTAAGCCCTTGAGAGCCATGTGGGGCTCCACACAATTCCTTGCTGGGTTTTCCCTGTGGTGGCCTCACTGAGTGTTTGTTAAGCTGAATTGAATTAATCACACGGACGTCCTCGCAGCCTTCTCCAGGTGTAGCCAGCCCGCCTCTGCGAGAAGCCCTGCGTTCTTACAGGGTCTCAGTCTCCATTCCTTAGACTAGGAATAAATGACCTGATGTTTAATTCTGGCATTGCCACCAAGTAGCTGTGTGATCTCAGATAATCTTCTGATTTCTCTGGATCTCATTTGCTGCATCAGTGAAAACAAGAGCTTTGTTCTGGAATTATTAAATGTTTTCTATGACCTTTTCTAGTTCTAAATAGTAGAATAAAGATTCAACTCAATGCTGGTTTTCCCTTTAAGTAAACATGTCCACCACGTTGCCAAAGGGCCACTATATATGTTTGCAGGCTGGTCTCCCTTCTTCTGGCTTGGGAAACAGACCAAATTAAATGCAACATCATGGTTCACATTCATACAACAAAAATCAAAGTCTCCAAAGCCAGCACTGGGGATAAAATAATGATAAATGGAAACTAACTTTATCATCCAAAAATACCCCCTCAAACTCTGAAGGAATATTGATAATAACTCTCCATCTGCTGAATAAATCAGAACAAGACTGGCGCTCCTACCCAACATTGTTTGAGCATGGAGGATAGCCAGTAAAATACTAGAGTTTCGTGAAAACTGATCTCCAAAGAACTGATATAAATAAAGCATGTCAGAGTTTTAAAGAGGAGAATGAAAATAAAGGAGATAGCAGAAGTGCTTTCTGTTTATTATTATCCCCATTGTAAAGAACTTTTATAAAAAGAGCACAGGTCTAGAAATCAAAATACCTGACTTCTACTCCAGACTCTCCCACTGATTTCCACCTCAACTTAGTAAAATCTAATCTCAACCTCTCTTTATAGGGTATCTTTTTTGGCAATTGTAAGGCTTGAATAAAAAATAAGATAAGCATATAAAAGTACTTGGGGGGGAAATAGTTTAAGATGCTGTATAAATAAACTGCATGGTTAATTATAAATAATAATAATGAAATAACTCCTCCAAATACAGAGACCAAAGAGCTCAGGGAGCTCTTGGCTGTGTAAGGCATGCCCTGCAGGTTGGCCCAAATGTTGGCACCAGGAGAGAGCCCAGGATTTCCAACCCTGTGCTACCTTCCAGGGACCTGTGCTCAGCCTGAGCTAAGCAATGGAAGCTGCAGTGGAGATAGGTAAGGGAGGAATCGAAAAAGGTCAGTTTAGTCTTTATTGCCAAGATTCTTAACAGTATATTATTAAGGCCTACCATGGTCTCCACTCCACCCCCAACAAGTCCCAGATCTTTTGTATAGTAACCATATATATTTTTTTAAGACAGAGTCTCTGTCATCCTGGGTGAAGTGCCATAGCCATCATGGCTCACTGCAACCTCAAACTCTTGGATTCAAGCAATCCTCCTGCCTCAGCCTCCCGAGTAGCTGGGACTACAGGTGCCCATAGGTGCCCAGCTAGTCTTTCTATTTTTAGTAGAGATGGGGTCTTGATGTTGCTCAGGCTGGTCTCAAACTCCTGAGCTCAGGCAACCCACCCATCTTGCACTCCCAGAGTGCTGGGATCACAGGCCTGAGATACTATGTCTGGCTGGGACCAGATATTTTGAAGTGAGGTTGTTAGTCCTCCTGGCCTCTCACTCTCAATCACAATACTCTGGGGGACAGCCCAGGTTCTCCTAGAGTCATCTCAAGCACAGGGTGACCCTGGGTAATGGATGGTCAGTTGGTGTTCCGTGCATGAATGCTGAGGTTCGGAGGCCTCCATCACTTTGTAGAAATCTTGTCTTACATAGAGATTCTTGGTGCCTTTAGTGGTTATTTATAATATGTTTCCACCCCCAAACAATTGAATAAATGGAGTCTACAGTCTAAATGACTAATCAGCCATATAAATGAACCAAAATTTCTTCTGAGGCTAAAGTAAGAACAGCTGCAATGATTATAGTACATAGCTGGAAACTTAAACTAGGATAAGTCCAGTAATTTATAGGTATCTCTGCATGTTTACATAAATGTGATCATCTGCCAGGATTGTTAGCATCTACCATATGGAAAATAAAAATCTTTTTGGTGTGGAGGGATGCTCTTTTAGACATACTATCTGGAAAAAAACATGGAAATGCGTGGAATAGAGAGTAGAGCATGCAATCTGAGCTGCATGTGATAATCTTTGGGAGTTCAATACCTCAAAAAAAAATTCTTTTTAAAACTCATTTTATGCAGCTTCCTCCTCTTCTTTATCTATGTTTCCCAGATCCTAAACTTCTGATACTAATAAAATTTCTGAAACTGCTGCTATAGACGCCCACTACTATTATTATTCTCTGGCTTCTGGGATTGTGAGTAGGGGGCCAGGGGACTGTCAAAGACTATGTCTGACTTTCTAATATTGATGCAAGGTAGAGGAGTCCCCGCTAGAGAAAGAAAGGGGAATGGAGCTTGATCTCTCAGCCTGTCAATACAGACATAGTCAATTTCTACAGGTTTTAGGAAAATTCTTAGTAAAAAAAAATCATGTATTTGAACAAATCAGATGTTCAAAGAATCATAGAATTTTAGCATTAGAGATAAATTTAAGGACTGTTGTATTTCTCAGATGAAGAACTCTTCTCCAGAGAGGTGACATGGCTTATTTAGAATGTGTTAGTATCAGAGCCATGACTTTCGCTTTAAGTGTATTTAGAGAGGAATAAATAAGGGGCAGAGGCAAAGGAGGGATGATACTGGTTTAGCAGAAAGAGAAACACACACCCAGAAACAGACAAAGACAGACGGAGGGAGAGTAGAGAAAAAACAGAGACTCGAGAGAGGAAGGAAGTCACGGAAAAGGACAGAGGCAGCGGTTGATACACAAATGGGAGAGAAACCCTATAGTATATACTTAACAGCATCCCACGCTTCCCTTCCTGATCCTCCACGTAATGAACCGACCCTTCTACTTACCTAATGGGATCTCTTATAAAGAATCCACATTTCTGGGCAGACCAGAGCATGGGGAAAGCTGCCACCATTCATATTCACTATTCATAGCTCCTGTCTAATTGGGGATGTGCAGTTTGATACATGGGTCTGAATGGGACCTGAGAAATACCTTCTCGTTTTCTGTTTTGTTTTTTTCCCCCCTCAACCACACCTAAACCATTCCAGAGAGATGAAACTCTCAAGTGATCTATTCCCAGAAGGAAACCGAAAGCCTTGAAGCCTCTGGCCTGGTGCCCTCATGTTGTCACAGCTCATAGCTCATCTTTCTCTGTGCCCTGGGCAGCTGATCTGAATATAGAGTGCACATGAACTTCAAAGGAAGCTGGCAGGATGGAGTTGGGGCCTCACTGCTTTAATCAAGATGGATTCAAAACCTTTGCTTATCAAGTAGAAAACTGAAACCAGCAATGGAGAACTAATTCACACTGACTAAAAAGGAAACGGCAACCGAGAGGTGCAGGGAGTGCAATGAGATTACATTTAATGCGGTAATGCTCTCCAAGCAGTTGATGACAGATTAAATTCACTTTTTGCCTCCATCAATAATATTATTGTGTGGAATAAGATAACCTCCTATAAGGTATGAAATGAGAAGTTCAGGAAAATACGCAACAGCTCCAAAATGCTGTTTCTACCTGCATGTCGGTAAAGGATTCTTCTATTCTCGAGCTTGGGGCTCCTTGTCCAAACTTCTCTGGCCAGTGGTTGGAGCTGCCCCATTGGCCACTCCCTCAAGACACCACACCTCAGTGGGACCCTTCTCAACACTCCACCCACCTCCTCTCTTCTGGGGTTCTGCCTCACCTGGGGGCCATCCATGTGGAATGCATCCAGTGCTGACCCGAGTTCTGAGTTATTTTTCCCCAAGTTGGTCTCCTTCAGGGAAGCACTGAATCTGATATACTGCAGGTCCTTGAAAATAAAATGTTTGTTGAATGAATGGCAGAAAAAGAAACAAATCTATTATTTTTGTACCCCCATGCATCCAGCATGGTGCTAAGCACACAAACAATATGCGGGCCACAATATATGCAGGGTGGACGTAAAGTTCGTGTGCAATTTATGATGTTAAACTATTTTAAATTGCACACGAACTTAATGCCCACCCCGTATAACCTCAGAGGACATGCACGAGTCCCTAAGGCTTAGGACTAGGGAATGTATTATGCCCCTGGCTGAGAGGGTGCCTGAGGGCCACTCAGAAGCCTTGGCTTCCAGAGCAACGAGAAGACTCAGGACAAAGGCTGGGGATGGAGGAATAGGTGTCCTGGCCAAGAATGCCTCAGCAGCCTTTTTCATGGACTGCTGCTCAGCTCTGTCCTTCATCCAAGACAAAGAAACATGATTTCTAGGACCCCTGTTTCCCTCTCACTCTCTAATAGATACCAAAGGAGTGTTCCAAAATAGGACAAAAAGGAAGAGCTAGGTGCTAAGAGATGGGTGTCCTTCATTCTCAGGGAGATTTTTCCAATTACGCAAACAGGCACACCACCCGCATCCCCAACCTCTTCCCCGCCCCGAGTCTGCTCCTGCTTCTGCCACAAAGGCCTCTCCATGGAAAGACAAGGTCAAGGGCAAAAGGGTGCAGAATCCTCTCCAGCTTTCCCTGCTAGTCTAAGGGGCTGAGGAGAGGTGAAAGAAGAAACTAGAGGGAGCCAGTAACAAAAGGCAAGTATCTCTAGAAATGCGTACAATATTTCAAACAAAGTTCTCCAAAGAATATGAGTAAGTTAATAAACATGGAAAGATGCTCATCATCATTAGTCTCTAAGGAGATGCAAGTAAGTCTACACGTGAGGACCACTTCCCACTCACAGGGATGGGTACAATTGAAAAGATAGACAGTGACCCGTGTCGGTGCAGCCGTGGAGAAGCTGGAAGCTTTCTATATTGCTAGTGGGACTGTAAAATGCTGCAGCTTAAAAAAAAACAGTTTGGCAATTGTTCAAAAAGTTAAACATAGAGTTATATGACCCAGCAATGCCACTGAGTGCTATGTATACCCAAGAAAATTGAAAACATATGCTCACATAAAAAACTTATATAAAAATGTTCATAGAAGCACTATTCATAATAACCAAAGGTGGAAATAACCCAAATGTCCATCAGCAGGTTAGGAGGTAAATAAAAAGTTCTATATCCATATTATGGAATATTATTCAGCCATAAAAGGAATGAAGTACGATACATGGTACAACATGATGGACCCTGGAAACATTATGTAGGTAAAAGAAGACAGACCCAAAGTCTACTTATTGTACAATTCCATTGAAGTGAAAAGTCCCAAACAGGAGAACACATGGAGACAGACAGTGGGCACTTAGTGATCATCAGGGATTTAAGGGGAGAAGGTGGAGTGACTGCTAATGGCTCAGGATTTCTTTCAAGAATGATGAAAATGTTGTAGAATTAGATAGCAGTAATACCTGTACAACCTTTTGAATACACGTATATTAAAAACCACTGAATTGTATACTTCCAAAAAATAAATTTAGATGATATGGGAATTATACGGCAACAAATAAGAACAATTTAGTTTCTCAAAGGATAATTAGGCCCCTGCTAGGAAGTCTAATCTCAACTAGCAAGTTTTGCTAGACCACTAGTCTCCTCACATCTCAGCCCAGAGCAGCTCAGAACCACAGTCCCTAGTTATTCCCGAAGGAATCAAGAAATGAAAGGAGAGACGCTAGTCAGCGATTGGAGGTGACTTGAGAAGCACGTGGTTTGCAGACATTCCCTGTAAGGGGGTGAGGGAGGAGGCTGCAGGGAAGAATCTGAGCAATGGAAGATGAACTGCTGGATCTCAAGAGGAGCCAGGTGCTGAGTAGGAAAGGAAGCCCAGGTGTCTCCAGAGAGGCATTTCTTTAACACCTTTCCATGGGTCGATGGTAAGATAGTGTAAACAATGAAATCCTCTTTAGGAATAAATATATTTGTCCTGGAATGGGAAGTCGCCCTACGCAAATCCCAGGCTTATCTGCCTTCTGGTCACCTGCCTGGTGCTGACTTTGCTGGGTAACTTCTCCCTGGACTCAGGGGCTGTGGCTTCTGTGATGTGAACCTCTTCTCTCACCTACGATGTGAGATAGGAAGGGACATCAGAATATATTACGTGAGAAGTTGCTTATTTAACCGCTTAGAAGTCAGCCCTGCAAACCAAATCGATTTCCACCAACAGTGTGCAAGATTTTTAACTTCTCTACCCTGATGGTACAAATCAGTCTGGTGCCGCTGCTGTGGAAAACTGTATGGAGGCCCCTCAAAAAGTTAAAAACCGAACTATCACATGACCAAGCAATCTCACTTCTGTATTTTTATCCAAAAGCACTGAAACAAGGATCATCAGGATCCTGAAATCAGCACTCTCATGTTTCTTACAGTGTTATTCACAATAGCCAAGATGTGGAAACAACATAAATGTCCCTCAATAGATGAACCGCTAAAGAAGATGTGGTCTGTACATACAATGGGTTTATGTACTATTACATAAGTTATGTATTATGTACAATGGATTCACATACTATTCAGCTGTTAAATAAGGAAATTCTGCCATATGCAACAATATATATTAATCTTGAGGATATTATACTACGTGAAATAAGCCAGTTACAGAAAATGAACTATTGCTGATTTCATTTATGGGATATATCTAAAATAGGCAAGTTTATAGAGGCAGAGAGTAGAATGGTAGTTGTCAAGAGCTGGTGAAAGGAGAAAATGGGGAGTTATAAATCAACCCGCCTAACGTTTTATTTAAATAAGATGAATGAGCTCAGATCTGTGTTATAATATTGTACATAATAGTCAATAATATTGTATTGTACACTCAAAAACTTCATGAGATTAGGTCTCATGCTAAGTGTTCTCACCATAATAACATAAAATTACTCCCTAACCCTCCCCAAATAATCCCCAAATTGATATCTTTGAACCAACTAAAAAATAGTTGAGGAACCAACTATTTTTTTGATAATCAAGAAATAAAATTTATTTATTCACATATTTAATTGTTTTTATTGTTTCAGGTTAATTGAGGGTATAAAGAATTAGGTTACAATGTTTGCATTTGTTAGGTAAATAATTGTGTCCAACCCCAAGAGATGTGCCATACACCCTAACATTGTGCCCATTAAGTGGAAGCACCCCATCCCCCATCATCCTCCCCTCTCCCCACTCCTCCCTTCCCCCATCCCCCACCTTGAATTGATTTGAGTTGAGAAATAACAATTTTTTTTTTTTAAATTTAAAAAAGCATATTTATTAGTTCATTTAGAAATAATAAACTTTTGTTTACATAACTAATAATTTTTATTGAAAATAACTATTTTCTTTTTTTTTTTTCTTTTTTTTTTTTTTTATTGTTGGGGATTCATTGAGGGTACAATAAGCCAGGTTACACTGATTGCAATTGTTAGGTAAAGTCCCTCTTGCAATCATGTCTTGCCCCCATGAGAAATAACAATTTTTTAAAGTCAAGGTTTGAACTTGACTTTACTATGTAAATTGTACCACTGAAAAAACAAAAGTTGCATGGGCACTTCAATTTCTACAAATTCATGAAGAAAGAATAATAGAGTTAGAATACATGTATTAGTGAGATTTTAATGAATTAAAACATCAATGACTACTAATGTCTCAAAAACAGAGACATTGGGAAACAACCCATGTGCCCCTCTACACATGCATGGATAGAAGAACACATAACCACCCATGAGGTCATGAGGCTGTAAAAAAGAAGAACCTGGATCAGGCATTTAGATACAGCCAGAAACCTAGTCACTAAAGGATGGAATTAAACTTTAATCCCAAGAGTTTGAGACCAACCTGTGCAACGTGGTGAGCCCCCATCTCACAAACACACACTCACAAAAAAGTGTTAGCCTTAAGCTGGGTTTGGCTAGCATGTGCCTGAAGCCTCAGCTTCTTGGGAGGCTGAGGCTAGAGGACTGCTTGAGCCCAGGACTACAACTCTAGCCTGGGAGACATGGAGAGACTCTGTCTCTAAAAACTAAACAAACATCCCCAAACCCCATAGACAATAAAGAGTGTTAGTCTTAAAATAATTATTTTAACCTACACATTTGCTTCTTATGGTTTTCTGTACCCTTGCCTAACAATAAAAATTTTAAAAATAAAAATTAACTTCATCAAGGAAAGTCAGCTTTGATGAGAGAAATGAGAAAGAAAAACCAGAAAATGGATAAAAAAAATCTTAAGAATATTTAAAAAAAGGACCACATTTGTGAACACACAGCTTCTTTTTAGAGCAAAAGAAGAACCCACGTCTTTACCATGATTCTTGGTGTCATCCAGGACTTTCCCCTCTAAAAGGCATGATTAAGTTGGCCACCTATGACACTGGCGACAGAATCCATGAGGGGATGAAGGAGCTGGGGAGCAGAGCCTGTGATTAAGACTGGTCAGCTGCCAGTGCACGTGTGGGTGGGGGGGGACATGAAATCAACATCTTGAGACCACCACTGGGTAGAGGCTTGGGTGGCAGCACAGCTCTTAAGAACACATGTGGAACAGCATCTGTGGTGACCCCGTCACAGTGACACCAGCATCCCAGGAGCAGCTGGAGAAGTCGGGACCCGTGCAGAGAAATGTCAGCTGTGCCAGAACCGTGAGAGCAGAGAAGTGAGGCCTCTATAACAGAAATCTTTGTCTGCCTGTCCGCATGTCTGTCAGCAGGATATTTTGGGTCAATAAATATTCATCAGGATGCACCATTCCAGCTGACCTGTGCTACTCCCTCCTCTGGAGGAGAAAATAAACTGGCCTGTGGGTGCCATGGATGTCTGTCCCCTTCAGAGCTGCCATTGTGCTCTGTGTGTGAGCCAAGAGCACTACCTCCTCCACTACCTCGGGCCTGGTACATCTAATAGCTGGTATGCAGCCAACTCCTGCCCTGTGTGTTAAACAGTAATGTGGCAGCATCCACATTGTCCACATTGTCATCCCCGAGAGAATAACATTCATGGGCAGGGTGGGTCGTCAATGGGCAATTCTTCCTGCAGCTGCCCATGGGAGACCCCCTGCCAGGGTTTGTTTCTTCCTCCTCTGTGCTCTCAACATCTCTTTCCATACACGTGTTGTCTTTGTGTCTGACTCCACAGTTTGACCAGGAGACTTTCATTCATTCATTCAGCAAATATTTATTAAGCAACCTTTATGCAGCAATTCTTAAGCTAGATAAAGTGGCAAGCAAACAGTACCTTGTAGAGTTTAGAGGCAGATGTTAAAAAGCACACACTTGCGTGCACAATTATGCATGCTGTGAGTGCTAAGAAAGGCAAGGCTGAGATAAAGAATGACACAAGGAGGTTAGCTATTGCTACATCAGAAAAGGCCTCTGTGAGAAAGAGTGAGATGGGACTGGCCAGGCTGGGGATGGGGGCGGTGTTGCTGGGGAGAGGAGGAGGCTGGTGCAGAGGGGAACTTGGCACACGCTAGGGATGTAGAAGCAGGGCTGCATGCTTCTACATCCCTGTGATGTCAACAGCCTGGGAGACCCTTAGAAGGATCCTAAGTCCTTTACCTAAGTGTGACAGAAAGGGTAACATGTCCAGAACTGGGGAGACTAGCTACTGCAGTGGGCGGAGTGAGGGATGATAGAGGCCTGGACCAGTGCGGAGGAGGCAGCGATGAAGAAGTCAGCAAATCTGAGGGAGGTGGATTTGGTGGGATTCTCAGATGTCTGCAAGTGGAGAACAGTCATTTCAAAACGTCTGGAATGAATATCCTGGGAGATGAAAGTACTGTTTACCTGGGAGATGAAAGAACTGTTTACCGGGTGGCACCTGTGGCTCAGTCGGTAAGGCGCCGGCCCCATATACCGAGGGTGGCAGGTTCAAACCCAGTCCCGGCTGAACTGCAATAAAAAAATAGCCAGGTGTTGTGGTGGGCGCCTGTAATCCCAGCTACTCGGGAGTCTGAGGCAGGAGAATCGCTTAAGCCCAGGAGTTGGAGGTTGCTGTGAGCTGTGTGATGCTATGGCCCTCTACTGAGGGCCATAAGGTGAAACTCTGTCTCTACAAAAAAAAAAAAAAAAAAAGAAAGTTCTGTTTACCAGCATTACTTAGTATCAAAACAAAATAAGACTGACCAGCACACGCGTGTGACTAAACCCTTCTGTGAGTACCCACACAAAAACTCTAAATAAAATATTAGATCTAATCCAGTAGTATAACACTAGTAACTAACATTTATTAACACTTACTGCAGGCTAAACACTATTCTAGTGCTTGCATTAACTTGTTAATACTTGCTCTTAAGTTACTTCATTTATCTTCACAACCACTGTGTGAGAAAAGTACTATTATCATCCCCACTTAACTGATCAGTCAATTCCAGCTCACAGCAGCGAACTACCTTCCTGACATCAACAGGGGTGACATTTCAGGATATAATGGTGAACAGAAGCCACAGACGTCTATACATAGAGATTCTATTTATACGAAGTATAAGAATGAGCAATGCTAATCCATGGCGTCAGGGTGGTGGTCACCTCCGTGGGAGGTATTCATTGGCAAGCACCATGAGGGTACCTTTTTAGACACTGGAGCTGTTCTTTTTCTAGATCTGGGTGACTGTAATGTGCTTGCTGCATGTCACTCAGATTTGTGCACTTTGCTATATGCATTTTTTATTTCCACAGAAGAGAAGATGTGTGGAAGACATACAGAAGACAAATATTTACTATTTTCACATATAAAGGGCTCTAAAATTAATCTATTACTGGACAAAGGATATAAACAGAGTTTACAAACAAGAAATTTAAGTGGAAAATAAATATACAGTGTGGACATAAAGTCCAAGTGCAATTTACTATGTTAAACTATTTTAAATTGCACATGAACTTTATGTCCACCCTGTATATGAAATATGTGTAAGTAATAGTGAAGACATGCAAATCAAACATTAATGAGAGAGATTTTTTTATACAAATAAATTGACCAAAATAAAAAAAAATGTTAACACCAACAGTAGTTGACAATGTAGAGAAATAGACCTCAAATGTTGCCTGTGGAAGTATACATTGTTATAAATTTTCTGAGGCCAATTTGCATGTAGCTGAAGTGTTTTCAATTGTTTTTACCTTGAAACAGCAATTCTATTTCTATAATTCATCATAAAGAATTACTCAATGAGTGTGTTTATCTACAAAGATATTCACGGTAGCTCTCTTGAAAAAAGCAAAAATTGGGGGAGGAGAGCAAGATGGTGGCCGAGTAACAGCTTCCTTGCATCTGGGCACTGTGAGTCTGGGGAGATAGGACTCCAGGCTTCTCTGGCTGGTGGGATCTGCCTACCATCACCCCTGTGAGGATACAGGGAGTCAGCGAGAGACATCTGGACCCCAAGAGGAGGACTAAAACAGTGGAAAACCAGCAAGTGGTCGCGTGTGTTCAATCCGTCTAAACTCTCCCACAACTGTAAGTTCAGTAGCAGCGAGACTGCAAACCAGAAAGGCCTTACCTGTGAACTGTTTTGGTGTCTTTGGACTTGGCACTCAGTTGAACTGCCTTGGGGAGAGCCTGAGCAGGAGTGCGGAGAACTTTGGCCGTTGTCTAGGGCCCCAGTCTGAGCCGCTGAGCCAGACAGAGCTAATAGTGTTTGGCTGTGGGCCACAGAGAGCCATTGTGAGTGATCTGCCCCGGCAAGCTCCGCCCTCAGGATTGCAGAGCTAAAATCGGGTGGGAGCTGGTAACCCAGCGACTGAGTAGCCTAAGGGTGGGGTCTGAGCCGCCTTGCAGCCCTAACCCTCAGGGGCAGGGTGAGACCGGTTTTGGCACGCTGGGTAAGTGGATAGCCACTTCAGCAATGATTCCAGCGACAAGCACTTTCCTGGAAAAGCTTCTGTTCAGCAAGTTTACAAGTTCAAAGTGCTTTTTAAGTGGGCTGAAGAGAGATTTAGGGTGTCTACCTGCTGGGGTTTGAGAAATCAGCAGCCTCCAGTCGTATCAGAACAGTGATTAACATCTCGTACCCGAGAAGACCACGTGTTGCCCAGACAATAGTCAACAACATATACATACTGCTTTGTTTTTGGTTGTGCTTTTTTGTTGTTGTTGTTTGGCTATTTTTTTGTTTATTTTGATGTTGTTTTGTTTTCTAATTTCAACCTTTTCCATACAGATCTTTTTTCTTTCTCAATTTTTCTAGTTTAATTATAATTTCCCATTGCTGCCTTTTTCAATAACTAGAACTTCATTTTTGCTAGTGTTTCTACCGCTATTATTTGGTTTTTCACCCAATTTTATCCCGTGAAGTTTTCTGTTTGCTTGTTTTGCTTTGATTTATAGCATTTTTGTCTTTCCTCTCTACTTGGTGGAGGTGGGGTACTGTGTCTGATCAGGTTAGCAAAGAGCTGCTGACCTCAAGGGAACCACCCACCTGGGCACCCCCAGAAGGTGGGTTTCTTTTAAGGTTGTGTCAAAGTACCCCACTGTACACCTATATTGTTCTGTCTCCCTCTTTCTGTGCCTCTCTTCTTTTTGTCAATATTCCTTTTACCCACCCCTTCTACTTTCTCTATTTTTTTTTTCTTTTCAATCGGTCCTCCTTTCTTTCATCCCTTTCTTGCTCTTCAACCTTCTCACCCTTCTGGTCCTGTACCAAAAGGACTCATCAAACCCTTAGTCCACAGACACGAGAACTTAAAGAGCAAGAGGAAGCGAAAGGAAAATTAGGGCAAGGAAACAGATAAAAGAAATCACTCATGAGGAAGAATCAGCAGAAAACTCCAGGAAACATGAAGAACCAGTCCAGAACAACCCCGCCAAGGGACCATGAGGTAGCTACTGCAGAGGATTCCACCTATACAGAAATGTTAGGAATGACAGAAAGGGAATTTAGAATACACATGTTGAAAACAATGAAAGAAATGATGGAAACAATGAAGGAAACTGCTAATAAAGTGAAAAATAACCAAAAGGAAATCCAAAAACAGAATCAAATAAGATATGAACGATATGAAGACTATAAAAAGGATATAGCAGAGCTGAAGGAACTGCAATAGTCAATTAGGGAACTTAAAGACACAATGGAAACTATCAGCAACAGGTTAGACCATGCAGAAGAAACAATTTCAGAGGTAGAAGAGAAAGTTCTTGAGATAACTCAGATAGTAAAAGACGCAGAAAACAAGAGAGAGAAAGCAGAACTGAGAATTATGGGACTTTATGAAGCATTCCAACATATGAGTTATAGGAATCCCAGAAGGGGAAGAAGAATGCCTCAGAGGAATGGAACCCATACTAGAGAATATTATAAAAGAAAATTTCCCAAATATCACCAAAGATTCTGACACACTGCTTTCAGATGGATATCGGACCCCAGGTTGCCTCAACTCTAACCGAGCTTCTCCAAGACACATTGTGATGAACCTGTCTAAAGTCAAGACCAAAGGAAATATTCTGCAAGCTGCCAGGAGTAAGCACCAGTTGACCTACAGGGGCAAATCCATCAGAGTGACTGCAGACTTCTCTAATGAATCTTTCCAAGCAAGAAGACAATGGTCATCTACCTTTAATCTACTTAAACAGAACAATTTCCAGCCCAGAATTCTGTACCCTGCTAAGCTAAGCTTCAAAATTGACGGAGAAATCAAATCATTTACGGAGATACAAACATTGAGGAAATTCGCCACAACAAGACCAGCTCTACAGGAAATACTTCAACCTGTTGTGCACACTAACCACTACAATGGATCAACAGCAAACTAAGAACTCAGAAATTAAAGGATAGAACCTAACCTCCACACTGATGCAAAAGATAAAACTAGGCAATGGACTCTCACCAAATAAGACGAATAGAATACTACCACACTTATCAATTATCTCAATAAATGTTAATGGCTTGAATTCCCCACTGAAGAGACATAGATTGGCTGACTGGATTAAAAAACACAAGCCATCCATTTGCTGTCTGCAAGAAACACACCTGGCTTCAAAAGACAAATTAAAGCTCCGAGTCAAGGGTTGGAAGACAATTTCTCAGGCAAATGGAATTCAGAAGAAAAGAGGAGCTGCAATCTTATTTTCAGATTCATGTGGATTTAAAGCAACTAAAGTCAAAAAAGACAAAGATGGTCACTTTATATTGGTCAAGGGAAAAATACAACAAGATGTTTCAATTCTAAATATTTATGCACCCAATTTAAATGCTCCCAGATTCTTGAAACAGACCTTACTCAGTCTGAGCAATATAATATCTGATAATACCATCATAACAGGGGACTTTAACACTCTTCTTACAGAGCTGGACAGATCCTCTAAACAGAAATTAAACAAAGATATAAGAGATTTAAATGAGACCCTAGAACAAATGTGCTTGATAGACGCATATAGAACACTCCATTCCAAAGCTAAAGAATATACATTGTTCTCATCACCCCATGGAACATTCTCCAAAATTGATCATATCCTGGGACACAAAACAAATATCAACAGAATCAAAAGAATTGAAATTTTACCTTGTATCTTCTCAGACCATAAGGCACTAAAGGTGGAACTCAACTCTAACAGAAACACTTGACCCCACACAAAGGCATGGAAATTAAACAATCTTCTGTTGAATAACAGATGGGTGTAGGAAGAAATAAAACAGGAAATCATTAACTTCCTTGAGCATAACAACAATGAAGACACAAGCTACCAAAACCTGTGGGATACTGCAAAAGCAGTTTTGAGAGGAAAATTCGTCGCTTTAGATGCCTACATTCGAAAAACAGAAAGAGAGCACATCAACAATCTCACAAGAGATCTTATGGAATTGGAAAAAGAAGAACAATCTAAGCCTAAACTCAGTAGAAGAAAAGAAATATCCAAAATCAAATCAGAGATCAATGAAATTGAAAACAAAAGAATCATTCAGAAAATTAATGAAACAAGGAGTTGGTTTTTTGAAAAAATAAATAAAATAGATAAACCATTGGCCAGATTAACGAGAAATAGAAAAGTAAAATCTCTAGTAACCTCAATCAGAAATGATAAAGGGGAAATAACAACTGATCCCACAGAGATACAAGAGATCATCTCTGAATACTACCAGAAAATCTGTGCCCAGAAATTTCACAATGTGAAGGAAATGGATTAATATTTGGAATCACACCCTCTCCCTAGACTTACCCAGGAATAAATAGAGCTCCTGAACAGACCAATTTCAAGCACTGAGATCAAAGAAACAATAAAAAATCTTCCAACCAAAAAATGCCCTGGTCCAGATGGCTTCACTCCAGAATTCTATCAAACCTTCAAGGAAGAGCTTATTCCTGTACTGCAGAGATTATTCCAAAAAATTGAGGAAGAAGGAATCTTCCCCAACACATTCTATGAAGCAAACATCACCCTGATACCAAAACCAGGAAAAGACCCAAACAAAGTGGAGAATGTCAGACCAATCTCACTCATGAATATAGATGCAAAAATTGTCAACAAAATCCTAGCCAATAGATTACAGCTTATCATCAAAAGGGTCATTCATCATGATCAAGTAGGCTTCATCCCAGGGATGCAAGGCTGGTTTAACATACACAAGTCCATAAACATTATCCACCCTATTACCAGAGGCAAACATAAAGATCACATGATCCTCTCAATAGATGCAGAAAAAGCATTTGATAAAATCCAGCATCCTTTTCTAATTAGAATTCTGAAGAGTATAGGCATAGATGGCACATTTCTAAAACTGATTGAAGCTATCTATGACAAACCCACAGCTAATATTTTACTGAATGGAGTAAAACTGAAAGCCTTTCCTCTTAGAACTGGAACCAGACAAGGTTGTCCTCTGTCACCTGTACCATTCAACATAGTGCTGGAAGTTCTAGCCAATACAATTAGGCAAGACAAGGAAATAAAGGGCATCCAAATGGGAGCAGAGGAGGTCAAACTCTCCCTCTTTGCTGATGACATGATCTTATACCTAGAGAACCCCAAAGACTCAACCACAAGACTCCTAGAAGTCATCAAAAAATACAGTAATGTTTCAGGATATAAAATCAATGTCCACAAGTCATTAGCCTTTGTGTACATCAGTAACAGTCAAGATGAGAAGCTAATTAAGGAAACAACTCCCTTCACCATAGTTTCAAAGAAAATGAAATACCTAGGAATATACCTAACGAAGGAGGTGAAGGACCTCTATAAAGAAAATTATGAAATCCTCAGAAAGGAAATAGCAGAGGATATTAACAAATGAAAGAACATACCATGCTCATGGATGGGAAGAATCAACATAGTTAAAATGTCTATACTTCCGAAAGCAATCTACCTATTCAATGCCATTCCTATCAAAATACCAACATCGTACTTTCAAGACTTGGAAAAGATGATTCTGCGTTTTGTATGGAACTGGAAAAAACCCCGCATAACTAAGGCAGTTCTTAGTAATAAAAATAAAGCTGGGGGCATCAACATACCAGATTTTAATCTGTACTACAAAGCCATAGTGGTCAAGACAGCATGGTACTGGCACAAAAACAGAGACATAGACACTTGTAATCAAATTGAAAACCAAGAAATGAAACTAACATCTTACAACCACCTAATCTTCTATAAACCAAACAAGAAGATACCTTGGGAGAAAGACTCCTTATTCAATAAGTGGTGTTGGGAGAACTGGATGTCTACATGTAAAAGACTGAAACTGGACCCACACCTTTCCCCACTCACAAAAATTGATTCAAAATGGATAAAGGACTTAAATTTAAGGCATGAAACAATAAAAATCCTCAAAGAAAGCATAGGAAAAACACTGGAAGATATTGGCCTGGGGAAAGTCTTCATGAAGAAGACTGCCATGGCAATTGCAACAACAACAAAAATAAACAAATGGGACTTCATTAAACTGAAAAGCTTCTGTACAGCTAAAGAGACAATAACCAAAGCAAAGAGACAACCTACACAATGGGAAAGGATATTTGCATATTTTCAGTCAGACAAAAGCTTGATAACTAGGATGTATAGAGAACTCAAATTAATCCACATGAAAAAAGCCAACAATCCCATAGATCAATGGGCAAGAGACATGAATAGAACCTTCTCTAAAGATGATAGACGAATGGCTAACAAACACATGAAAAAATGTTCATCATCTCTATATATTAGAGAAATGCAAATCAAAACAACCCTGAGATAGCATCTAACCCCAGTGAGAATGGCCCACATCAGAAAATCTCAAAACTGCAGACACTGGCGTGGATGTGGAGGGAAAGGAACACTTTTACACTGCTGGTGGGACTGCAAACTAGTACAACCTTTCTGGAAGGAAGTATGGAGAAACGTCAAAGCACTCAAGCTAGACCTCCCATTTGAACCTGCAATTTCATTACTGGGCATCTACCCAGAAGGAAAAAAATCCTTTTATCATAAGGACACTTGTACTAGACTGTTTATTGCAGCTCAATTTACAATCGCCAAAATGTGGAAACAGCCTAAATGCCCACCAACCCAGGAATGCATTAACAAGCTATGGTATATGTATACCATGGAATACTATTCAGCCATTAAAAAAAATGGAGACTTTACATCCTTCGTATTAACCTGGATGGACATGGAAGACATTATTCTTAGTAAAGCATCACAAGAATGGAGAAGCACGAATCCTATGTACTCAATTTTGATATGAGAACAATTAATGACAATTAAGGTTATGGAGGGGAGGAAAAGGAGAAAGAGGGACAGAGGGAGGGGGGTGGGGCCTTGGTGTGTGTCACACTTTCTGGGGGCAAGACATGATTGCAAGAGGGACTTTACCTAACAATTGCAATCAGTGTAACCTGGCTTATTGTACCCTCAATGAATCCCCAACAATAAAAAAAAAAAAAAAGAAAAAAGAAAAAATTTAGAAACTACCTATGAATAGGTATTTAGTGAAAGAAATTATTGTATTATATATTCATACACTAGCACATACCATATAGCCATTAAAAGTGATGATGTTGATCAATATTTATGAGCATGGGAAGATGCCCATAACATATTGATTAAAATTGGCTAAAAATATACAAATATTTATTGTATATATGTACATATAAAATTATACATGTATTATACAGGTATATATGTATAATGTACTCATCATATAAGTTCACTAATAAAAATAAATGTTACCATTTCACAAATAATTATTCTATCCTGACACTTCCCATTCAGCCTAGACATGATCTAGCCACTCTCATTTACAGAGGGGGATACTGGGCATATTGGATAGCTATGAACCAAAAAACACAAGTGCAGTTATTTGTTGGTAGAATTATCATGTGGAACTTGTTTCTTCTCTACAATTTTTCTGTACTTCATAAATTTTTATTATGTAAATTTTATAATCAATATGTAATATATATATTCAAAATGAAAAAGAAAGCACATTTGTCCAGATTTCCCAGCCATTTTCATTTATAAACTTCATCTAACTTTTTTTTTCTTGAGACAGAGTCTCACTATGTTGCCCTGTGTAGAGTGCTGTAGTATCACAGCTCACAGCAACCTCCAACTCCTGGGCTTAAGTAATTCTCTCACCTCAGCCTCCCAAGTAGCTGGGACTACAGGTTCCCACCAAAACGCCTGGCTATTTTGTTGTTGTTGTTGTTGTTGTTGTTGTAGTTGTCATTGTTGTTTTAGATGGCCCAGGCTGGGTTCGGGCCGTGTTGGAACCTGCCAGCCTTGGGTGTACATGGCCAGCACCATAACCATTGAGCTACCGGCACCGCCTAACTTTTTTTTTTTTGATAGTAAAATTAGTTGTAAAGTAGTAATCACCATGCATATAGTGTAGGAGTTCTCATTAGGGCATTGAGTCTCACTAGCATGGAGTAATTTGAGAATGCCTAGTATTTTCTGAACATCTTTTCTGAGTCTGAAGAGTTTTCCACATTGTAACAGCCCAAGATGGGGCCATAACTCATTGTCCCAGGGCCACAACTCATCATCCCTGGCTGCTGATGTCAATGAATGAAGCTTTGCCAATCAGATTCACCATCCTACCTGAGTCCTCAGTGTGGGAGGCAGGGCTACAAGGAGGCAGGTGGGCATGGTATTCATCTCAGGTGAATGTGACCAACAGGGGCTCAATGGCCATGCACCAGGAGTCCAGGACCAAGCATTGTTACTGCCAACAACAGTATCTCTGCATAGAGCAGAGCTGTTTCCAAGCATTGGCAGCAATGGTGTTTTCCCTGGAGCAGATCGTATAGTGTGATTTAGTGTTGTTTCTGGCCCCACACCTCCTAAGTCTGCTCTTCTGGCCCTCCAAGGGATTCTGTGAATTGCTTAATATTTTCAACAAGTTATTTTTCTGCCTATACTAGCCAGAGTGGATTCTACGGTTTGCAAAAGAGAACTATGCCACCCAGCCATGCTAACATCTGAAAGACATGTACATATATTTTCACAAAGATTATTAATAATTACCTAAATATATTTGAGCATGGAGTATCCTAGAGGAATGTAAAATTAAGATATTCATCACAAAGCAAGCTCACTAATAAAAATAAATGCTACCATTTCACAAATAATTATTCTATGCCGACATTTCCCATCAGCCTCAAGAGCATCCAGCCACTCTCATTTACAGAGGAGGAGACGGGGGCCCAGAAACATGATGGAATCTGTCTGCGTCGTTCTGGAAGGGAGAGTGGGGAGAGAAAACCAGTTTTGTTGACTCCCTTTTCCTTCATTATCAGCAGAGGGGGAAGTCGTTTGTTAACCTACTTAGAAAGGCATGTATCACACAAGTCCAATGCCTAGATGAAACTCATTTTAAAATGTAAGAAGAGATAAATATTAAATTCATGAGAAATAACCACATTTAAAATATTTCCACGGGCGGCGCCTGTGGCTCAGCAGGTAGGGCGCCGGTCCCATATGCCAGAGGTGGTGGGTTCAAACCCAGCCCCGGCCAAAAAAAAAAAAAAACCATAAAATATTTCCAACTGATTACAGAGATATTCTTGACTATACCATCATCAACTCTTTGGGGTGTATAACTGAGAATCCAAAAATAGCTTTTGAGAGAAACCTCATGAAAACATCCTCTGGGAACGCTCTAAAACAGAATTAATCAGCCAGGTTTGATGTAAGAAAATGGTCAGTATCCACGTTCATAGATAATATTTTTTTTTGTTTTAATAAACAGGATATGTTTTACCTAAAGGTCATTTCTATTGACTCGGTAGGAGGAAAAAAAACATCTTGTGTTATACAAGGAAAACTGAACCTTTAAATCATCCAAATATTGCTTTTTATGAGCTATGTTATAGCCAAACAGTCTCTAAGGGGGTGTTAAAGCATTTCAAGCCTTGTTTCCCTTGAAATAAAATAACATAAAATAAATTTTAAAAGGAGAAAGCAGGCTCCAAGTGATTCTATGTGACATATACAACAAGGTCTCATTAGGCCAAGACCTAAAAAGTTTAAGTGGGCTCTGAATATTCTAAATTCTCCTTTACTTGATTAATAGTTGAACCTTCATGGAGATTGCCTGGGCTGTTTAAATATATTCTCCTATCAGAAGAAGATAAACCTTGGCTCTGAAACCAGAGCACTGTTTTTCTCTCCATCACAAATCACCTTGACATGTTTCAGAGCTGGAGGTGGTGTGCCAATCTAACTTGTTTACATGCAGTCCATGAGAAAATTATTGGAATATTACACTTAACTAAGAAAGTCCACTTTTTCAAAACCATTGATAGATTCAAATAGTGGAGCGTGCCACTCCTTCAAGGTCAAATCTAGTAGGATCACACATTAATACAATGTGAACTTCTTTCCTTCTTTATCTCCATTATTGAGACAAATGTCTCTGAATGGTGGCATGAAATTAGTCACTTATGCCTTAAATTCTTTTATCTTAGTTCTTCTGTTAGCCTACTTATATGATTAACTTAGGTAGGTTGGAAGAAAGGTTTAAGAAGGCAGATTGAATGAAACTTTTTCTCAAGCAATAGTTTAAGACCGCAGACCCTAACCCTGGAACTGTGGACCAGCACCAATCTGGGCCTGTCTGTGGCCTGTTAGGAACCAAGCTGCACAGCAGGTGAGCAGCAGGGAGCAAGCCAAGCTACATCTGTATCTACAGCCACTCCCCATTGATGCATCACCCCCTGAGACCTGCCTCCTGTTGCAATAGCAGTGGTGGCATTAGATTCTCATAGGCCAGCAAACCCTTCCGTACACTGCATGCAAGGAATCTAGGTCACTTGCTCCCTGTGAGAATCTAATGACCCCCTTCACCCACCTGTGGAAATATTGTCTTCCATGAAACTGATCCTTGGTGCCAAAAAGGTTGAGGACTGCAGGTTTACTACAGCAGAAGAAATCTACCATCGATTCTGCGTTTCCAGGCAATTGGTGAACTGATCATTAGGATTTTTGGCTGGATAATGACTACCTTGATTCTGAAGAAAGGCTGGCAGAGTGACAACATAGCATCCCAAACAGAAATCAGAGGAAACCATTCAGAATTTAATTAATTCACTCTGCCATTAGTTATTCAGTACCAACTATGTTTGACACTAGATTTATCAATGAACCAGGGAGACAGGTTTTCTCAAATAAATTGGGTAACAAGAGATCTGTCTGGCAATGCTATGGTTTGACAAAACAAACACTAATTCTAGGACTCCTTTGGGGCATGTTTTTACATTTTCAGAGAAAAGAAAATATCTTCCTGGCATTAGCTCTGATAACTACCTCCTTCTCCCTGCCTGCGCTCTGCACCAGACCTTAAGTTTACTGGTTGTGATGTCGCAAAAAAAAAAAAAAGTCTTGAAAATGGCTCCCAGCTTCAAGAGAAGGCAATTCTCATTTTAATGCTAAAAATCACATGCAAAGGTGGAGATTTAACACATTAATGAGACACAAAATATATGAAGAAGCATGATTTCCATGGGTACAGCTGCCAACAAAACCCTGTCTCCACATGTTATCATTTCAATGCTGGAGCTAAAATGTCTCACTCTTTCCTATTTATTTATTTATTTAGACAAAGTGCTAAAATTACTCTTGTCTATTAATTTATTATTAATTTATGTATTAATTTAGACCAAGTTTCACTTTCTTGCCCCTGGTAGAGTGCCATGGCGTCATACTCACAGCAACCTCCAGAGTGCTATACAGGCGTGAGACACTATGCCCGGCCTCCCTTTATTTGAGACAGAGTGTCACTCTGCTGCCCTGGCCACAGTACTATACCATCATCAGAGTTCACAGCAACCTCAAACTCATGGGCTCAAGAGATCCTAATCAGTCTCCTGAGTACTTGGGACTACAGGCACCAGCCACAGCGCCCGGCTAGTTTTCCTATTTTTAGTTGGGATGGGTCTGGCTTTTGCTCAGAATGGTCTCCAACTCCTGAGCTCAAGCAATCCACCCACCTTAGTCCCCCGGAGCTCTAGGATTATAGGCCTGAGCCACCACGCCTGGCCTCTCTTCCCCCTTTACAAGTTCCCTGACCGTTTTTCAGAGGAGCCAGTGCTCTCTCCCTTTGAGCAAAGCCCTGAGGAAAGCCTTGCCTGCCTAAATCTTTCTGGTCTTGTGTCAATTTCCATTGACTTAGGGATCAGAAACCCAAAGTTTGGTATCGTCTGGGTTTCCACAACTCACTCTCTGCTATTTCTCTTCCTATGTTTTTATTACCTTTTACCATTTCCCTTGTGGGATCTGTTTTCTTCATTCAGCCTTTCCAAGTTGCTGTTTCTCAAGAGTCAGTCGGTGACTCTCTCATCTGCCTACATGTCTCTGTAAGTGCTCCTCCCTGCGGCCCATCTCTTACCTCACTCACTCTATGAACTCTAGATCTAGAGGTCTCTTTACTGGATATCCACAGAGGGATATATCCTGGTAATGGGAAATCCAAAAGTCCCAAGCTGTATCCATCTTCCAGCTCCCCCTCTGTCTTCCTTACTCATATTTATTATCTACTAATAGAAGCCACAGAGTCAGTTTTTAAATATCATTCCCCCCTTCTGATCTACTTGTTCTAGTGCAGATTTTCTTACCCTACAATTACAATATGATGATCTTTCTACTTTCAGGGTCTTTCTTTCCCAAAATACCCTTTGCACATATTCTAAAGCAAAAATCTATTCATTTTACTTATGTATTTAAAGGCTTTGATGGCTCTTCATTGCCAAAGAAAATGACAACAAAATGTCTGGCTTCCCTAAATTATTAGTAAAGGAATTTCACTATCTGCTCCACATGCCTTTCCAGCCTCACCTCCTCCCAGTCCCTGTCACCTGTCCTGTGCTGGAGGTTCCACTTCCATGGCAACCTGACATTACGTACTTCTCTCTACAACAATCGTTGCAGTTTATTTAAATCATCTGTTTGTGTGCTTGCCTTGCCACTGTGCTCTGACTGCCTTGTTGCTGTTAAGGTCTGTGTCTTATTCACTCTCCCAGTCAGAGCACCAACAAACACATATTTTGTTCTGTGGGATGTGGGAGGCGGGAAACACCTTTGGAAAATATTTTCATTGCTCTGTTATGGATGCTATGGCTTATATTCTACCCAATTGATAAAAACAAATAAATGAACAAACAAAAAACTTATCTCCCTAAAGTGAGAGGTTCTGTTGGATCTTGCATAAATTTTTTTCTTGGTCCCTTCATGTCTGTATCCCCTTACTTAATATCCTACATCAAGAGCAAGCAAGCAGTAAGCAATAAATTTGGCTTTGTTTGATTATTTGCATGGGTCTTTCCAGGAAATAAAATATTGACAAAAGCTTAATAATCAGTTAGATACAGATAAAGAGAGTATTAGCATGAAGTAGAATAGTGACCACAAATCTCTTCAATAAAAGACTGAACAGTAAATATTTTAGGTTTTACAGGCCCAGTCTCTATCACAACTACTCAACTATGCCAAGATAGTACAGAAACAGTTATAAACAATACAAAAACCGATGAAATGGCTATGTATTAAACAAACTTTTATTTATGGAAACTAAAATTTGAATTTCATATGATTTCCATGTATTACAAAGAATTGTTCTTTTAAACTTTTTTCAACCATTTACAAACATAAACACCACTCTTCATTCACTGGCCACATAAAAAGAGGCAGCAGGTCAGATTTGGCTCTTGGGATGAGGTCACTGACTTCTAACTGGAACACGGTTCAGAAGACAATTATCTATGAGACAAATGAAAAGAGACAAAATGGTGAAAAAACACACAGGATGCTAAGATATATACAGAACACAGTGTGAAGTTTGAAAAGATGTTAATTGTGAGTCTTGTAAGGAAAAAGGGAAAGTAAAAAGGAAAGAGATGGCTGAGCTTTTTCTAGAACTAATAAAAACACATGTTTAAAAATCCCTGCACTTCTCTAGTGGGTTAAGTTTACACACACTACAGCAGACCACCAAAAATACATGAAAAAATTGTAAACACAGTAGAGAAAAAAGAAAGAGAATCTTTTAAGTAAAAAAAGACATTATCTTTAAATGAACTATGCTTAAATTTATAGTTGATTTAGCATCGATAAAAATTGGAAAACAATTAAATAACTTCAATTTTAAAAACCACATAGCTGGGCACAGTGGCTCACACCTAGCACTCTGGGATCCAGAGGCAGGTGGATTGCTTTGAGACCAGTCTGAGCAAGAGCAAGACCCCACCTCTCTAAAAATAGAAAAGCTAGCCAGGCATTGGGGTAGGTGCCTGTAGTCCCAGCTACTCAGGAAGCTGATGCAAGAGGATTGTTTTAGTCCAAGAGTTTGAGGTTACTGTGAGCTATGGTGATGCCAGGGAACTCTACCCAGGGCAACAGAGTGAGACTCTATCATAAATAAATAAGTAAATACATAAATAAACAAACCAAGGAATGTCCATCTATACTTATTTACCCAAGAAATCTATCTTATCTATTTCTATTCTCTTGATTAATCCCAATTGTGTTGTAGTGCAGAGGGTTGGAAGTGAGTGAATAAAGACCTTCCCTGGGTTATGCACTAGAATAATGGTTCTAACTCAGAGGCCACAGCCCCCTCCTTCATTCTCTCCAGCCCCTTCCACCACACCTAGGGGACATCGGCAATGTGGCAATATTTGGTTGTCACAACTGGGAGGAGAAGACGTGCATGCTACTGGCATCCAGTGAGTAAAGGCCAGAGATGCTGCTGTGCATCCTACAATGCACAGGACAAAGCCTGCTCCCACCCCACAGCAACAACAAAGAACCACATGGCTCAAAATGCCATTAGAGCAAGGCTGAGAAACTTGGGCCTAGGAGAAACTTCCAGAGAAATTCAGAGAGAATAAAAAATAATTCAGGTATGTGCCTGGTGATTATAAAATTAAACACCAGGAAGAAAAAGCAGACACACACATGTGCACCCCCCTCCACACACACAATTGGTTAGAAGAAGAGATTGAAGAACCTAATTTTATGATAACCAAAGTGAAATGCAATTAATAAGAGATGGGTCCAATTAAAAATGCTACTGAGAAACACACACAAAAACACATGTAAACAAAAGAAAAAGTATACCATATTCTTGGGGAGGAACCACCATTATTATAAAGATGCCTATTTTTCCTAAATTATTCCATAAATTTAACATGCCTCTGAGTTTTTAAAATGACAAAATGATTATTTTTTTTTAACTATATAAGGTGATTTAAGAACTTAGAAAATTCAGGGGGGGGAAATCCAACAAAGAAAATAGGAAAATTCTGAAAGAAGAATGAAGGGGAATTATTCCGACTATATAATAAAGCTGTAGATAATTAAAATAATGTGACAATTGGCATAACAGATAAATAAAACAGACTCGGTATCCAAGAAAGAGGCACAAATATAACGGACATTCTTTATACTACAAGGTTACCATTCTAAATCAATGGATAATAGATTAATAAACAGTGTTGGGAAAACTGGTTAGCCATCTAGAAAAAATTAAAGTTTGATTTTCCTCTTATTTATATGAGCACTAGGAAAAAAACATGATTTTAAAAAAATCTTAAGTTAGGAAAAACTTGTTTAAGTATTTAAGCACAAAACCAATACCCAAGAACCAGGAAATAAAATGTGGATATATTTATCCATATAATGACATACAAGTTTATAAGGTTTATAATATAACTTCCAAGTGAACAGAGGACAAACATCTCAACAGAAATAGAAAGAAAGGAAATGGACTGTCTCCTGGAATGGGAATTCAGATGACTCTCAAATTGATGAAAAAAAAAACAAAAACAAAAACAAACGCCTAACTCATGATAAGAGAAATACACAAGAATGACTTTATTTTTTCCTCTCCTGTCAAACTGTTAAAGTTCTAAAGACTGTCTATGTGTGGCCCTGACACAATGGGGAATTTCACACATTTGTGGTGGGCATGTGAGTTGATACAATCAGTCAGTAGCTCTCATATTACACCTGCACATATGTGAGCTTTAACTCACATATATATTCACACTTGTACAAAATGTATAAAGTTACTCAGTGAGGCATCATTAGTAACAAAAAGACACTGGTAGAGCCCCCTAGATGTTCACTGATAGGCACTATAAAAAATTGGAAAGAATCTAAATGCTTACAATCATAGACATAAAATTATAGTACATTTATGTCATAGATACTGTATAGCCATGAAAAATACCAAAAGAGTTGTTTATGTGCAGCTGTGGACTAGTGTCCAAGTCTCCAAAATATAGTGCTAAGAGAAAAAGCAGGGAGGAAAGCAACGCATGGATTAAACTACCATTTGTATAAAAATGGTGGTAGGGAGACTCACAGGCACACATAGCATAAACACACATGTAGGTGCAAATGCATAAAATATCTCTGGAATTATACATATAGAAATAAATAACACAGGTCACTTCTTCCAAGCTGGGTGATCTAGGTAGCAGGAACAGAATACTTTGTTTATTGTATATGGTTAGACCTGTTGGATGCTGGACTATGTGGCTATCATGTACACTGATCAATGAGAAATTTTAAAAACAAGCACCAGCACAATCAACTTGGCCTCCAGCTCTGTCCAGTTAAGTTCTTCTCCCTTTCTTTACCTTCCCTGGCCTTTCGCAATCTGTCACTCTTGGGGAAAATTGGGAATAGGGAATTTAAAAGCAGGGGGGATCTCTTTCCTCTCTAAGCATCAAACCAACCTCTGTATGGGCCTGCAGCCATCTGCTTTCAAATCCACAGGGGTAGAGAATTTAGCTTATTTTTAAAATGGGTGGAATTCAAAAAAGAACTGCCAAAATGATTAAATAGACTGGAGAGGATGGTTTATAAAGAAAGATGAAAAGACTGAAATGTGTGTAATTTGGCTAAAGGACTGCAGGGCCAGGCTGTGGTTAGCACATAGGAGTGCTATATATTTGATGAGTTCAAACACCAGAGAGGAGAACAGCAGTTTAAAATGGAAGGAGGAGGAGAAAGGAGAAAGTATGAAAAGAAAAACAAAGTGAAAAGATACCCAAACAAAAGTCTTAGTCTGCCTGTCTGTCTCTGTCTTGTAGAGCAGTGTCCCCAGGGAAGCAAGAGATATCTTGTTCCTTGGATACCATCCTAGAACATCTTTACCTTCCCAGAGTTATAAGCCCAAATCAGCTGCCAGAACAGGGTGGGAGAAGTGGGAGCTTTTATCTCAAGCTCCCTTTTCCCACTGCCATCTCCTTGAACTGGCACTCCAAGTGGCCGATTGGCTTCCACACACATACCCTATGAGGATCAGATAGCCTTTTGAGGGGTCTTTATAGAGTATATTGATCATTAAGCCATATTTCAAAAGCTTATGTGTGTCTACGATAAGGTTAGGAAAGCCGTTCCCTATTACTGTCAGGGAGTTTGCGATAGCTCGTGATAGTTCTACTATCAATAAGAGACCAGGGAGAGGCCAGGCACGCACAGACTGGCTTAGCAGCATTGTTGGTCCGTGCATTGGGCCCCCCTCCCTAATAAACCTCTCACTGAGCCTATCCCTGGAACACACAAAAAATTCACATTATCACTATGTTTTTAAAAATGAATGCCATGAGGGTTACTTTGATCCTTTGTAACCCCTATCTAGTCTCTCTAGTTGCTGTATCTATTTCATTTCTTATATTTTCTATTCACTAACCCTTAATCCATACTCCTTTAAGCTTGTGTATTAACATGCCAGAGTATATGCTCAAGGGTGTGCATGCTGATGTCGGAGGACATACATGAATCGTGTGTGCGCAGATGTGGAATCATGCCCAGGTCTGTGTGTGCATTTCTGGTTTGTCCCCAGGGGTAGCTATGTGTCTAAGAAGATGCACATGTGAGTAAGAGAAACCAAAACTAAAACCTAAGAAGCACTCTGGGAGGGGTTCCAATACTAATATGTCAGGGTGTATTTTAAAACTATTTGTGGTTTATGTTTATTTTGAATTTTCCCCATTTTTAAGATGAAGGAACTGGACTGTGGCTGAAACTTGCCCCCGATGTGCTTACTACTGACAGCAAAAAGTGAGGCATGCCCCTGTGGCAGAAAGTAGGGTCTCAGGGAATAATCATTATAAATCATTTATCCTGGAAAAGAGGCAGTTTCTGGGTCAGGAGATGAGAAGTTGGCAGTCATGCCTTAGACTGTGGGTAGGGAAAGAATTAATTCTCTCTGGGATCTGCTTCTCATAGGAAAAGGGTGAGGCGTCTAGACGTGCTAACGGGCTTTCCCATGGGGCAGAGAGAAGCTAGACTCTGTCCTGTGGAGCAGGTCAGTTCCATGGCAAGGAAGGGAGGCAGGCTCCGCTTAGCTACTCACAACTGGGTTTGCCTGCAGATTACAGAAACCCCCAAATTACAGGGACCTCAACAAACAAAAAGTCTGCAAGTAACTAGTCTGCGGATACTGCGGTGGCTTAACCAGGTAATCAGGGGCCCCACCCCCTTCTCTCTGCTCTGCTGTCTTCACCGTCGGCTTCCAGCCTCGGGACCACCTCATGTTCCAATATGGCTGCTTGAACCTCTGGCATCACATCTCGGTTTCAGGCAGCAGAAGAGACAAAAAGGAGGCATCTTTTTGTTGCATCAACTGTTACAGTTGTAACAGTCCCCCCCCCCCAAATGCCTTCCTAATAGTCCATTTCTGTTGTAATAGCCAAAACTTAGCCTTGTGACCATACGTACCTATAAGGAGAGACTGGGGCATTGTTTTAGTCTGGTTCATCACCATCTTGAAAAAAAACTATTTTTCTAGAACTAAAGGAGAAGGAGAGAATGTAGATTGGGTGGAGACATTTTTTCTGCAACAGTTGGGCCAAAATGTGGCCTAGAGCAGACTTCACAAGATATATAGCTGCTAGCTGAAGGATAATTTTGGCACGTTTCCTTTCGGTTATACCTGAGGCTGTGCAAAAGTGGTATTAACTGCTATAATCTATTTTTGGCTGTGCTGTGGGATATGAAAGAAAGGGTCCAAGTCCACTCTTTGGCAAAGGAGAGAGCAGCACCCAGAGGCACCTGTACCAGCATCTGCAGTGGCTTCAGAAAACACAGCCTGCGTGGAGCCACAGAGAGGTTCTGGGGAGCAGCCTCAGAGCACACGGCCTGCGTGGAGCCACAGAGAGCTTCTGGAGAGTAGCCTCAGAGCACACAGCCTGCGTGGAGCCACAGAGAGCTTCTGGAGAGCAGCCTCAGCGCACACGGCCTGCATGGAGCCAGAGAGCTTCTGGAGAGCAGCCTCAGAGCACACGGCCTGCCTGGAGCCACAGAGAACTTCTAGAGAGCAGAGCCACTTCATGCTCACAGACCACTTGTCCATGTCATCATGACTGATAGAGGAGACACAAGCGAGACACCCCAGAGACTCCCTGGGAAATACCAGCAGGTAAGAACACCTCAGGATCAGGGCCTGCTATCTCACAGGTAGGGGGTGCAGGATCGGTTGATTCTGTGCTGAACTTCTTGTGTGACCTCATTTATAAGCACAGACAGATGTGACATGGGGGTTATTTGAGTGACATGAAATAAAATGTACATTAAAATTTGCCTTATAAAGAAAGAATTGGTTAAGAAAATGTGTATGCTTGCATTTTACATGAGCTCCCAGATTTTTAAAGTGATGAGCTGGAACCACTGATGTGCGTGGTGGCTTTTCAAAGCATATTTTGTGGAACTCTCTAGTTTGATGGGATGACTCAGAGTGTCTCAGAGACCAGAGAAAGACAATGGGCTGGGCTTTGGTCCACAACCCATGCTGCTTACACTATATTCATGTCTTTGAATTCCATTTGAAAAATTATTTTTACTACTTAAAAAATTAGAAATTAATGGCTTAAGTATTAAACTTCCTAATGGTAATCATCTAATAATGTTAATCCCATTGTCATAAACTCAGAAATTTCCCAAAATGCTTAACAAAGGGCCACGAACATGCTATACCAATTCTTCTAAAAAACTTCCAACCCTAACTGAAATATGCAATCATAACTGCATATTGCATAACTGGTATGCAATAGTGCTCGCCACAATTTTACTTCCTAAAGAAGGTTCCAGACATTGCCAACTGAAACATTTGGAAGAAGCAGGGATTTACATGAAGATAGGCTTGGAAAATTCCTTATTCATCCAAGTGGAAAGATGAAAGTGGTGGTAGAGGGATTGAGGGGGTGGGTGGAGTGTATAATAAAAATTTGATGTACGTTTACTAAGTCCTGTAGGGATAGTGAACTATGGACACTTTAATCAAATCCTGGAGCACTAGATGAAACTCCTTGTATTTGAAAGAAGTTCATAATCTACAAATAAGAGGAAGAACTACAGTAAAATTTATGAAATCTGTTATCTCAAGTGAGCATATAGGTTGAAAATACAAATTAGGTACAGAAAAAATTTAGATCCATTTGTGGACCACATGAGTTCTTCAGATATAGACTTTAATGGTATCTTGGGGTCCCTCCTAACCTTTTGGGGTCATTATTTGTTAGGATAATCATTCTTTCCACACACAATCCCATAATTCTACTTTTAGATTCAGATATTTCTCTGGCTAGAAAAAGGATACTACACGTATCCTTTTGGGTGTTTACATGATGGCTAGTATTGATATTTCCTCTATAGCCAAGTTTCCCCCAAGCAACAGGATGTAATCCCAATTAAAAATTCAATTATGAAAAAAATTAAACAATTCAAATACACACACAGGGAATGTAAGATCATATGCCTGCTTCCTTGATTCTCTTTATAGTTTGTTTGTGATACATAGATAATTGTGCAAAAAGTATTTATGTTGCACTATGCTAACAAGAGATTTTTTAGTGATCACCGAAGACAGGTCATTTCTTTGATTTAAAGTGAAATGTCCCTCAGTACTGACTTTGCACAATAAATCATGATATTATGGTCATATACTTACAGTTTTTTCTTTTTTTTTTTTTTTGCAGTTTTTGGCCGGGGCTGGGTTTAAACACATCATGTGCCGTCATATGGGGCTGGCACCCTACTCCTTTGAGCCACAGGCACCGCTGTAGTTTTTTTCTTTTTTTCATTTTTATTTGATGCATTGTAATTGTACATATTTATGGGGCACACTTTGATATCTTGATACATGTATATGTTGTATGATACCAAATAAGGATAGTTAGCTTATTCATCATCTTATACATTTATGTTCATTTGTGATAAGAGCATTCAAAAGCCTTTCCTCCAGCTATTTTGTAACACACAGTACCTGACTTTTAACCATAGTCACCTACTGTGCACAGAATACTAGACCTCATTTCTCTTGTCTTACAGTAACTTTACACCTGCTGGCGTCATCCTCTCTTCCTCTTTCCCTTCCCCAGATTCGGGTAAACCCAATGCTCGGCTGTGTGATTCTATGATAGCAACTTTTTTTTTTTTAGATTCCCCAGATGAGTAATATCATCTGATATTTTTATTTTTTGTGTCTGGCTATTTCACTTAACATAATGTCCTCTGGGTTCATCCCTGTTGTTGCAAATGACAGGATTTTATTCATTTTTATAGCTGAATAGTATTCCATTGTGTATATGTCTTATTTTAAAACTCCTTGCCCAGCCCAATGTCATGAAGTTTTCCTCTATGTTTTCTTCTAATGGTTTCATAGTTCCAGGTTTTATCTTTAATTCTTCAATTGATTTTGAGTTTATTTTTTAATCTGGTGAGAGGTGGGGTCTAGTCTCATTCTTCTGAATGTGGATATCCAAACCCAGGACCCTTATTAAAGAGACTGTCTTTTTCCCCAATGTATGTTCTTAATACCTTTGTCAAAAATCAGTTGGCTATAGGTGCCTAAATTTATTCTGGGCTATTGCTGTTACTCTATCTTTGTAATATACATTGAAGGCTTAGTGTGATCTTTCCAACTTTGTTGTTTTTACTCAAGGTTTCCTTAGCCACTCAGGGTCTTTTGTGGTTCCAAATGAATTTTAGGATTATTTTTTCTATTTTTGCATAGAATGTCATTGGTATTTTGACAGGAGCTGCATTGAATCTATAGATTGCTTTGGGTGGTATGGCCACTTTAATGATATTAATTCCTCCAACTATGAACATGTGGCATATTTCCAATTTATCTGTGTTCTTTTCAATGGCTTACAGTTTTCAGTATAGAGATTGCTCCTCTCCTTGGTTAAACTTATTCTTAGTTATCTTATTATTTTTTGTAATTATTATAAGTGAAATTGATTTCTTTTTTAGGTTAGTTCACTATCATTGTGTAGAAATGCTACTGATTCTTGTATGTTGATTTTGTATTCTGCAACTTTCCTGAATCTGTTTATTAGTCTAACATATTTTTGGTTGTGTCATTAGGGTTTTCTACAAATAAGATCACGTCATCTGCAAACAGAGACAATTTGATTTCCTCCTTTTCTGTTGGATACTTTTTATTTCTTTCTTTGGTTTGATTGCTCTGGCTAGGATTTCAGTATTATGCTGAATAGAGTGTAACAGTGGGTTTCCTTGTCTTGTTACTGATCTTAGAGGACAAGCTTTCAGCTTTTTTCCATTCACCATGATGTTAGCTGTGGGTTCCTCATACGTGGCCTTTATTGTACTGAGGTGCACTTCTTCTATACAGAATTTACTGGGAGTTTTTATCATGAATAAATTGGCTGAATTTTGCCAAATGCTTTTCCTGCATTTACTGACATGAGCGTGTAGTTTTTGTCTTTCTGTTATGTGCTGTGTAACATTTGTTGATTTGCATACATTCACTCATTCTGCCACCCCTAAGATGAATCCCACTTGATCATAGTGAATAATCTTTTTAAGGGGCTATTGAATTTAGTTTACTAATAGATTTTTGAGACTTTTTGCATTTATGTCATCAGGGATGTAGGCTGGTAGATTTCTCTTTTTGTTGTGTCCTTGTATGATTTCAAAATCAGGGTAATACTGTTTTCAAAGGTCTGGATGAGTTGGAGAAAGATTGGTATTAGTTCCTCTTTAAATGTTCGGTAGAGTCCAGCAGTGAACTATCAGGTCCTGGGCTTTTCTTTAATGGAAGCATTTTTATTACTGATTTGGTGTTCTTGCTTACTATTTTTCTGTTTAGATTTTCCATTTTTTTTCATAATTTAATATGGGTGGGTAGCATGAGTCCAGGAATTTACCTTTTTATTGGGTTACAAATCTGTTTGCATATACCACAATTTATTAATCCATTCGTGGATCGATGGGCACTTGGGCTTTTTCCATGACTTAGCAATTATGAATTGAGCTGCAATAAACATTCTGGTACAAATATCTTTGTTATAATGTGATTTTTGGTCTTCTGGGTATATATCTAGTAGAGGAATTATAGGATTAAATGGAAGATCTATTTTTAGATCTCTAAGTGTTCTCCAAACATCTTTCCAAAAGGAATGTATTATGCAGCCTTAAAGAAAGACGGAGACTTTACCTCTTTCATGTTTAATGGATGGAGCTGGAACATATTCTTCTTAGCAAAGTATCTCAAGAATGGAAGAAAAAGTATCCAATGTACTCAGCCCTACTATGAAACTAATTTATGGCTTTCACATGAAAGCTATAACCCAGTTATAACCTAAGAGAGGGAGGGGAGGGAGGGGGGCAGCGGGGTGGAGGGAGGGTGATTAGTGGGATTACACCTGTGGTGCATCTTACAAGGTTATATGTGAAACTTAGTAAATGTACAATGTAAATGTCTTAACACAATAACTAAGAAAATGCCAGGAAGGCTATGTTAACCAGTGTGATGAAAATATGTCAAATGGTATATATATGGTGCCCCATGGTCGCATTAATGTACACAACTATGATTTAATAAAAAAGAAAAAGAAAAGAAAAAAAATAAATCTGTTTGCATATAGCCGTTCATAATACCCTCTTATAATCTTCTGTTTTTCTGTGGTATGAGTTATAATGTCTCCTTTTTCATCTCAAATTTTATTTATTTGCATCTTTTCTCTTTTTTCCTTGGTTAGTCTAGCTAATGATTTTCAATTTTATCTTTCAAAAAAACTTACTCTTCATCTTGTTGATTTTTTTTAGTCTCTCTTTTCTTTGTGTTTTGAGCTTCATTATTTCCTTTAACAATTTTGAGTTTTGCTTGTTATGGTTTTTTATGTTCTTTGAGGTGCATCATGAGATTGTTTATTAGAATTATATTTTTTTGCTATAAACTTCCCTCTTAGAACTGCTTTTGCTGTGTCCCATAGGTTTGGTCTGATATCTTTCCATTCTTGTTTGTCTCGTTACATTTACAAATTTTCTCTTTTAATTTCTTCATTGGCCTGTTGGTTATTTGTGGACATGTTGTTTAATTTGCATGTATTTATAAAGTTTCTAAAGGTTTTCTTGTTGACTTAAAGATTTTTATTAAAGCTGCCTCTAATGCTGAAATTCCAACAAGCAAAAAATATAACTGCAAATCTCTAGCATTTTGTTTTCTTTTGGAACAATGGGATTTGGGGGGTCACAGGAAGTTCCTTAAGAAGTTAATATTGCATTTCAATATAGCTGCCTGCAGTTGGGATCCTTGACTATGTAGCATATTATAACAGCAGAAGATGTGATTCATTAAAGAGAAACAGCGGGATATGACTTGGGCTGCTTCTGGGAGGACCTGAGTAATTTCCTTAAGACAGAGTCTGCTCCAACACTGTGAAAAGTGTGGACCTTCTCAGAAAAGATGGGGATTGTTGCCAAATTAAAAAGCTGCAAGTGATCTTCCATTCCCTTCAGGCTGAAGACCTTAGAACCCACAGTAATTCAAAGAAAGGCAGCCTGTTGTAAAGACCCCCAAGAGTATGAGCATTCCAGAATCACTCATTCTAGCATCAAGAACTTTTCCTTTCAAGAAATTCTTTCAGGTTAGATATATTCCTCAAGTTATGGCTAGTCCACTTTTGTTTTTGTTTTCTATGACCCCTTTTCTTCTGAGAGACAAATAAGTCAGTCAAGACTAAGGAACAAAAAGAGTACAGCTTGCCCAGCGTCAGTGAACCTGAAACTAGAGAATTCTTTCTATAGCCATTCTTGTCCCAGATTTGAAGAACAGCAAATGCCTTTCTTGGCATGTAGAGGGCACTGGCAGAAGGCAACTGGCCTTCCTGCTTGCAGATAACTAAAATTCTTTAAAGCTCAAGGTACAACTCAACAGAAATCATTTGCCAGTGCAAAAAAAAGAAAGAAAGAAAATAAAGAGAAAGAGAGCAGCAATTTAACAGTCTGTAAAAGACTGAGCTGCCTTGCCCCAAGGCTGGTGCTTGAAGAAGGGTGAGCAGCAGGTCTCCCTCACCCAGGTAGAGAATGTGTGAGTCCCGTAAGGACATGGTTAAATCAGACACCAAGGTGACTGCTCCTAAGAGGGGGGAAATATGTCAATCACACTTTGCCTTTGACACAAGGAAATTCCTTGAAACTGAGAAAGGAGAGTGGAAGGGAGGGAGAATGTCTCCTGATGTGGGTGGCCAGGAAACCAGGGGCCAGAAAAGCATGAGAGGAGAGAAGGAGAAAGAGACAGAGAGGGGAAAAAAACACAAGATTGAATTCTAATCAAAATGCTATGAGGCGTTCACACCAGGCCTTGAGAGAATATTAACAAGGTTACCCTAGGGGGGGTCCTTTAGCCCCAGGAATTATTAGTGAATATGGAATTATATTTGCACAAACACTACCAGATGCAAGGAGCTAAATGTCCTGCAGATGTGGAAGGAGCCAGTGCACGTTCCAAACAGGCGGCAGCTTTATTTGTTTTACCCTTCTCCCCAAAGCCTGGGCAGCACGTTTCAGAGGGGTTACATTTCTAGAATGACCACCACACCATGAGACCCCTGTTCCCAACTGCTGCTTTCACCACCCTCAAACATTTTTCTACCCAGGACCTTGTGGAGTGGGCCAGGGGTGGGTTTGGCAAACTTACCAACTGACCTCTACCATCTCTTTTGTGGGAAGAGGATTGTGATACTCTTAGAAGGGATTTTCTGAAGGATGAAAAGAATTCAGAGCCAGGTATATCACAGAAATTTCAAAGATGAGTTTTGAACTTAAATATAACCTGTCAGTATAGGGGAAAGAATATGGAAAAATGTAAAAGGTACAAGGAGGTTTGTCCTGATAGGAACTATAAGATTCTCACCATTTAATTTAGATTCAGCTCTGCTAAGGGAGACATACCTCATCTCAGTGGCTGGACAAGGTGGTGCCTCCTGGTGTATAACCCCAAATCTCTGCCACCATGCTGCTCACTTTGGGCAACCAGTGCCAATATGGAGAGAAGCAGACACCCAGCATGTGGGTGTGATAGGGGGAGGCAGTTGGCCACAAAGATAACTGCACGAGCCCATTCCAGGTCCCCGGCAGGGGCTCTATCAATGTCTGGGGATGGCTGTTTCTGTAAAGTTTGCAAAATTAAAGTATACAACAACAATTAGTTAATACCCTGAATTCTCCGCTGTCACATTTCCCTTTATGTAGGATGGCATTGCAGTGGGGTTGTAGACACTTTGAGCTTGAGTGTAGAGCCTACTTCTGTGGAGACCTGATGGCTAACTACTGGGTTATACAAATGTATTCTAGAGGGTGGCGCCTGGGGCTCAGTGAGTAGGGCGCCAGCCCCATATGCCGAGGGTGGCGGGTTCAAACCCAGCCCCGGCCAAACTGCAACCAAAAAATAGCCGGGCGTTGTGGCGGGCGCCTGTAGTCCCAGCTGCTCGGGAGGCTGAGGCAAGAGAATGGCGTAAGCCCAAGGGTTAAGAGGTTGCTGTGAGCCGTGTGACGCCACGGCACTCTACCCGAGGGCGGTACAGTGAGACTCTGTCTCTACAAAAAAAAAAAAAAAAAAATGTATTCTAGAAACACTCCCATCATCAACTGCCAGCTGCTGAGCTAGGATGTGAATGCATCTTATGACACCCAGCCCTAAAAGGAGGGGGATAGTGTAAGAGAAACCAGATTTGGAATGTTCAGAGCCATAAGCTAGTCATGGAAGCGTTATCTAAATCTTACAACTCTTATATGTAAAACCCAGTTAAAAGTTTTCCCAAATTTGACTATAGTCATAAAATTTTCCAGCACATTGCAAGCAACAAGTTGTGGTGTTGAAAAATCTTTTCCTGAATGATAAAAAACAAGTTTTGATGAACCACACTAAAGCAAAGTTGAAATATGTTTCTATTCTTTCTATACAGTGTGGTTTTACAAAATCATTATCATATGAACAGGCAATCAGAATATGTAGCATGTGTATGTCTGTGTGTGTATGCACATTTACACGCACATAAAAATAGAAGGATTTCAGACAGTTAATAAATAAATCATCATATTGTTTTCCTAGATTTCGTGATTTTTATGGTATTTGTCAGATTTTTTAAATTAGTGATTTGCTATGATTTCTTACTCTAAAAAAAATTTACTTTGCTACCTAATTTTGTTTGCAGAATTGTGCATCCTTTTTCCTAAAGAAAGCCTCCAATATTGATAAGATTCACACCCCGTGTAACCTGGATTTGGCCTTGATGCCACGTGCCTACTAAGTGTTTTGCAGACTTTTATTTCAACTCTTCAGCTTGTAAACTAGGCCTTGTTCATACCAACTTACAAATGAAAGCCCTGAGACATTTTAGACACATGGCTTCTGACTGGATTTGAATCTGAGGTCTGCCTTATGCCAAAGGAAATGAGTTGGCCCAAGTCCTAATTGTGTTGTTTGCTCCCACCAGAGGGCACGCTGGCCCAGCACCTTTGTGTGCTTTACCCAGTCTAATTCAGATGGCTTCCCCGATGCCATTCCTCTGCCACGTCATCCCACCTGCCCCCAGAACTACCTCATTATGAATAGATGTGAAAGATCTCACTATCAGAAAACTTTTCTTCATTTCCTCTTCATTATTCCGAAATAGACCCTTTTGGACCTTTCCAGCAGTTCCTCCTTCTTGTGATCTTTGCCACTTTTTTTGTATGTGTGTGTGCTATTTACACTTCAGAGATAGAACAAGTATTTCAAAATATCTGGGGTGAAGGATCTTTGAAATCTTTTTTTGTAGTTGAAATTCAAAACACTCCCCCTCCAAGAAGCCCACCAGATGAATTCAGTACAATTCCCATACTTTCTTCTCAGAGTCCCCCCTATAACTTGCCATAGGCTGTTCATAACCACCCTTTTATGTTTGCTTATACAGTAGTCTCTTTCTTATTAGAAAACTCAAGATCAACAGTGCCTTACAATCTTTACTACTTAAACTTAAATGCATACTTGGATTCTAAAAACTTTTTGGGAACTCAAAACAATTTTCAGATTATGTAATATAAGTTTTTTTTGGTAATAGTGCACCTCAGTGTCTATCATGTTGCTTTGAAAATGGAAAATATGCAAGTCCATTTTATGTAAAAATAGAAAATCTCACTTCTATGGTAGAACAAAACCTCATCAAACTCATGGCCCCGTTCCCCGAAATTCTAGTGTCTGGCTTTAGCTCTTCCAGTGCAGAACAGCAGCAGACAACATGGCTTCTACTTCTCTATCAATAAAATAAGAGTTGTGTTATTTCTTTCACATTTACTTTACAAAAGTCTCATGAGAATAAAAGTAAGATGATTAATGACTAAAGCTCTTGCACAAACACAAAATGCTTAATAAAAATAATCCCTCTTTGCCACAGGGATGGGCACCAATGACCTGATGCTAAACCTTAACTGACATTGAAGGCAATTCAGATAAACTTTGGGCCCTGGCCATGAATCCAGGCTTTTTTTACCCTTGTGAGGACAATCAGTGCTCATGTTCCTTTCTTGCTGCACCGACAGGCCCCCTGTTCATAGCCCTCCCAGATTCAACCCAAACCTCCAAGTAAGATGAAATCCGACTTTCTGGTTGTGGGGGAGCAACATGTGGGAAGTTATAAAATATGGTGCCATTGTGAGGTCAATATAATTTTATCCTCTTTTTCAGGGAGCATGCCTCCTCAGCCCACACTACAACATTATTAGGAAAATTATTTGAGATCAATACTCAGTATTTCAGCTGGAGTAGGCCCTTCCAAAGAGAAGCCCTGGAGTAGCTCTGTAAAGAGTCTCCAAGTCTAACATGTTTCCATCATGACTAAAGAACTGGGTGTGCCTGAAGAACAAATGTGTCCCTGGAGATAGAAACTTGTAAAGGTTTTTAAAAAGAAATGAAGCATTCTGCCATATTTTTAGTCCATTGTGCCTACTGAACATAATCCTCTGCTGGTCTTCAGGTATAACACAGCCAATGTGAATCACCCTGGACTTGAATCCGATCCTGAGAACATTTGGAAAACTCAACATGCATAATTACTCTCCCAACTCTGATGCCTACTGAAATGTCTTGTCTTAAAACAACTTTCTCTTAATTCTGTTTTCCTAAAGAATGAAAGACAAAATAAGAGAATTTCTGTTAGAGAAAAGAAGCACTAAGCTTCGTTATGTTTCATGATAATAGAGGACAAAGCAATACAAGAAGCTTAGGCTTTGGAATCAGACAGACCTGCATTTGGAATCCCAATAGTACCAGTTACCAGCTGTGGAATCATGAGCACTTAATTTCCCTGAACCCATTTCCTTTTCTATAAAAAGGTTCTGAAATTTTAAAGATAGAGAAATGGAAGCAATATTTCTCTGAAAAGGCTGTACATTAAATTTTAGGAGAACCAGGCCTGGAGTTTGATAAGTTTTTGTTCTGCCACAGAAGCCATAGTGAATACTGAATTGGATATGGGATATGAAGCACCTGGCAGAGTACCTACCTTACAGTAGACAATCAACACACAATAACCATAATGAAAATAACAACATATTTCTGGA
The DNA here is from genome assembly GCF_027406575.1 of Nycticebus coucang. Taxonomy (NCBI): domain Eukaryota; kingdom Metazoa; phylum Chordata; class Mammalia; order Primates; family Lorisidae; genus Nycticebus; species Nycticebus coucang. The sequence goes on along the minus strand of NC_069784.1, from coordinate 50,070,228 downwards.
CTACTAATAAGTTTATTATAGCAAAGCAACAAATAGTTTTTTCATGCTGGACACTATAGGAAAGAGAAATACAGTGACGTATATAAAATGAAGCCTGCCTTCAATATCTGGCCATCTAGTTTCACTTCAAAAAATGTTAGCAAAGGTCCATGTTTATGTATTCTTTGATTTTATCTAAAGTATTACGTATACAACAATCATATACTTTAGTTATGCAGGTTCTTTAATTATATGTAGGTCATTAAAAAAGTTTTAAGATACACAAAAAATCCAGAAACATAAAATCCATGTAGACTGAGACAAAGTCCTCTCAGCAACACTGACAAGCCAAGCAATTTGCATGGTGAACCAGAAAGGACGCTGGTGACTGTGCTTCTTGGTGAATCAGAAAGGATGCTGACGACTGTGCTTCTTGGAAGTGAAATAATGGACCCTAACACAGTCTGTCTCAAAACTTTCATACTTACCCATGTATAAGCTATAACTGCTATGTATCATGATATATGCCTTCTTCAAAAACTCTACCTGCTACTAATTGGATATTAAAAGAGAATGGGGAAGAGCATATTCAACTTTGTAACCAGAATATTAATGAAAACAATAATTATTATCTGGGAGATAACAGTCCAGGAGAGCTGATCGTCTGGAGTTTGCCACAGGAAACATTACAAAAATCCATAAAAAGTCTGCTTGGTGGCTCACACCTATAATCCCAGCATGTTGGGAGGCCAAGGCAGGAGGATCACAAATCACTTGAGGCCAGGAGTTTGAGGTTGCAGTAAGCTATGATGATGCCACTGCACTCCAGCCTGGGCAACAGAGAGAGACCCTATCTTTAAAAAAAAAAAATGCATAAAAACAATAATGCATACAAACTATAATAAAGCAAAAAAAAAAATGCATAGTGTGTGACTTCTGCTTCTGGCCAACAAGGGGTTACAGAGACTGAATTTACCTTCTCATGTAGAACAACTAAATAAACCTCAGCAATTACATGAAATGATAGTTCTCAAGATATTGAAAATAGGCACTAATGGGCAGTGGACTCTGAGTGATCGAAACAAGGTGGCAAACATTACGAGAGAGTTTTCAGACCATGACACAGAGAGGCGGAGCTCAGGTAGAGCCCAGTGACCTTCCTGAGAGGAGGAGATGCAGCTGGGAGTCCAGGTGAGCCAATGTGGCTAGAGTTCTTAGGGCAGAGAACCAGAGAAGAGAGTACGCGAGGAGAGACAGTCCAAGATTCACAGAGCAAGTTTCTCACGGTTTCAGTGGAGAACTCATCAAGCATGTGAGTAAGGGAAACCACCTGAGACCAGGGAATAAACCACCTTGAAGTTGTGATTTTCAACTGGTGTGCCGTGAGGGTATCTTAGGTGTGCTGCAAAATTTTTTAAAGATGATTAATTAAATTATTTTCAAAAGAAGTTCAAAGCACAGTAAGTATGTTTTTTTTTTTTTTTTTTTGATCAATGTAAGTTAAGTATGCCACAGAAGTTTAACCATAGGTTCAAGTGTGCTGTGAGATGAAAAAGATTGAAAAACGTTGTCTTAAAAGATAAAAGCAGCGCGGCGCCTGTGGCTCAAGGGGTAGGGCGCCGGTCCCATATGCCAGAGGTGGTGGGTTCAAACCCAGCCCTGGCCAAAAAAAAAAAAGAAAAAGATAAAAGCAAACTATTCCAGGGCTCATACGGGTCAAGAATCATGACTATTTCCACTATCCAGAGTGGACAACTTCATTATTCATGGAGCTGAGGTTAGTAATAGATTCTTACCTCAGTTACGGAGGAAAATTAACTGTAGGCTAAATGTTGCTCTGGTCCTGCCAATAAAACCCTAAGAACAAGACCTCAAAGCATCAAATTGTTTCCAAATAACTTAACTGTATTCCAAACCAAAGTGCAAATTCAGCTTAGTGCTCATAGCACAGTGGTTACGGCACCAGCCACATACACAGAGGCTGGTGGGTTCAAACCTGGCCCGGGCCACATGAACGACAATAACAACTGCAACAAAATATAGCCGAGCATTGTGGTGGGCATCTTTAGTCCCAGCTACTTGGGAGGTTGAGGCAAGAGAATCTCTTAAGTCCAAGAGTTTGAGGTTGCTGTGAGATGTGACTCTATGGCACGCTACCCAAGGTAATATAATGAGACTCTGTCTCAAAAAAAAAAAAAATTAAAAACAAATAAAGCAAGAATATTTTTAATAAAACAAAAATACCCAGCATCCTCAAGATAAAACACATGATTTAGTGCATCTCATAGAAAAGGATCAAGCATGCAAAGAACCAGAAAAATAAAACTCATGAGGAGAATAAATAAAATTAAAAATACTTTTAAAATGACATTGATGATAGGATTAATAAATAAGGATAGTAAAACAGGTATGACAACTGAATTTCATATGTTCAAAAAACTAGAGAAAGGTTGAACACATTAAGTAAAGATATGGAAGATTTAAAAAATAAATGAACCCCAGTAGATGAAAACTAAAATGCCTGAAATGCAAAATACACTGGATAGGATAAACATCAGATTAGATGTCACAGAAGGAAAGATAAGTGAACTTGGAGACATAGCAGTAGAAACTATCCAAAATGAAGCCCAAATGATTAAAAAAAAAAAAAAACTAAGAAAAATGTAAACACAGCAGAACCACAGGACAACTTTAAGCAGCCAGCATTATGTGTAATTGGAGTCGCTAAAGGAAAGAAGTCAAGCAAAGAGATGCCAAATTTTTGAACAAATAAAGGATGAAATATATTCAAATTTGAAAAAAATGTAATCATAGAACTGAAAAACTCAACAGATTCTAGGTGTAAGAAACATAAACATAATAATATCAAGACACATCATAATTCAAATTGCCTAAAACTAATGATAAAGGGAGAATCTAAAAAGAAGCACTAGAAAAATAACACTCCATATATAGAGAAACAACAATAAGGACGACTTAGATTGCTTATCAGAATCTATGTGAGTGAGAAGATAGTGTAGCATTTCTTTAAAAATCACTTAAAGAAAGGCCAGCATCACCCTGATACCAAAGCCACACAAAGACACTTCAAGAAAAGAGAATTATCCGGCCAATAACCCTGATAAACAGAAAAGCAAAAATCAATAAAATACTAGAAAACTGAATTCAAAAGCACATTAAAAAGATCATTTGCCACAATCAAGTGAGATTCATCCCCGAGATACAAGGATGATTCAATGTATGTATTAATAAATCAACAGATGTGATATATCACACAAATAGAATGAAGGGCAACATCAAAAACCAATTGAGTACAAAAGTATTCAATTTTTTTACAAAAGTAAAAATCAATTCAGTACAAAAGGTACTGAACAAAATTCAACATACTTTCCTGATTAAAAAAAACTCTCAAAAAATTATGTACAGAAGTTATGTGCCTCAATAAAGGCCACAAGTCCATAGCTAACATCATACTCAATGGTGAAAGGATGAAAGCTTTCCTTATAAGACCAAGAATGCCCACTCTCACTTCTATTCAACACAGTATTGGAAGATCTAACCAATAATTAGGCAAAAGAAAGACATAAAAGCTGTGTAAAGACAAGAAACTACAAAGCTACTTGAAGAAAACAGGGGATATGCTTTTTAGGACATTGGTTTAAGAAAAGGTTTTATGGGCAGAATTTCAAAAGCACAAGAGACAAAAGCAAAATAGACACATGGGACTATATCAGACTGAAAAGCTTCTGCCCAGCAAAGAAAACAATCAACGGAGCAAAAAAGACAATCTAAGGAATGAGAAAAACTATTTGCAAACTATTCAACTACATGGGTCCAATATCCAGAATATATAAAAACTCAACATCATCAACAACAACAATCTGATTAAAAATAGGCAAAGCATCAGAGTAGCTGTTTCTCAAAAGAAGATAGATATACAGGTGGCCAGTAATTGGATGAAGCTCAACATCAGGGAAATCCAAATCAAAAACCACAGTGAGATATAATCTCACCCCAGTTAGAATGGTTATTAGTGAAAAGCCAAGTAATAATAAATATCATCAATAATATTAATAAGAAAGGAAACTCTTATGCATTGTCAGTAGAAATGTAAATTTATACAGCTGTTATAGAAAATGGAATCGAGATTTCTCAAAAAATAAAAAATATTGCTACCATATGATCCAGAAATCTCACTACTACTCCAAGGGGTATGAAATCAGAATGTTGAAAAGAGATCTGCATTCCCATGCTTGTTGTATCACTATTCTCAATAGCCAAGATGTGAAATCAATCTAAGTGTCCATCAGTGGATGAATGGATAAAGAACCTGGGTGAATATGCACCATGTAATACTATACAGCCTTATAAAGGAAGGAAATCGGTCATTTGCTACACCATGGATGAATCTGGAGGACATGTGAAGTGAAATCAGCGGGGCACAGAAAGACAAATACTGCATCTTCTTGCTCACATGTGGGACCTCAAAGAGTTGAACTCATATAGGCAGAGAGTAAGATGGTGGTTACCAGGGGACAGAGGGGAGGGGGAATTGGGAAGATGTTGGTCAAAGAGTACGAAATTTCAGTTAGATAAGAGAAATGAGTTTAAGGCATGTATTGTATATCATCATGACTATAGTTAATACAGTAACAAGGTATTACATACTTGAAAGTCACTAAAAGATAGATCTGAAGTGTTCTCACCACAAAAATATGGTAAATGTACGAAGTGGTGCACACAAATAGCCTGATTTAGCCATATATATATAAAAAACATTGTACAACACAAATGTACACAGTTCTTATATGCCATTTTTTAATGTATTCAAAGAAAAAACTAAGTTATAATTCTTTAGTTCACAAAATACTTTTCAAAATTAAAGTGGAATACTTTTTCAGACATATTTAGTAGACATAAAAGAAAGGTAAAATATTATCTTGATTATTTTAGTAGAGAAAAATCATTTAACAAAATCTAATATCCACTTCTGATTCTTTTTTAAAAAGTCTCAATCAATGTACACAGCTATGATTTAATAAAAATAAATAAATAAATAAAAAATAAAAAGTCTCAATCAACTGGGGATAGAAGAAAACTCTCTCAATAAATAGCATCTACAAAAAAACCTATAGGTAATGTAATATTTAATGATGAAACTCTAAATGCTTTTTTTAAAGATCAGTAATAAATCAAGAATGTCTGCTTAACCATATCTATTCAACATTGTACTAGAGTTTTCTAGCCAGTACAATAAGGCAATAAAATAAAATAAATGGCTGCCATATTGGAAAGAAAGAGGTAAAACCATGTTTTATGCATAGATAGTATCATCATCTATATAGGTAATCCTGGGGAAGCTACAAAAAAGCCACCACAACTAATCAGTGAATTTAGCAAAATTGCAGGATACAAGATCAATATACAAAAATAAATTTTATTTCTATATACTAGCAACAATTAGAAGTCAAAATTTAAAAATACCATTAATAATAGTTCAGAAAATATTAAATAGGAACAAGCTTGATAAAAGATGTTTAATATTTATATACTGAAAACTGAAAAATATTGCTGAGAGAAATTAAAGAAGACCTAAATAAATAAAGTGAAACATTGCATTCGTGGATCTGAAGATTTAATATTGTTAAGATGTGAATCATCCCCAAATTGATATGTGGATTCAATGTATCTTCAATTAGCATCCACACAGGCATTGTTGGAGTGGAATTAATAAGCGATTCTAAAATTTATGTGAAAATGAAAAGACCATGGAGTACTTACCACACTTTGAAAAAGCAGGACTCAGTTGAAGAACTTACACTACCAGACTTTAATACATATTATAATGTTATAATAATCAAAACGGCATGGTATAAGTGTTAGGAAAGATAAATAGATCTATGGAATAAAACAGAGAGTCGAGAAATGAATCCACACACATATAGCCAACTGATTCTTAACAAGGGAGCAAAGGCAATTAAATAGAGAAGAACAATATTTCAATAAATGGTTCTGGAACATTTGCATATTCATATGCAAAAGTGAACTTCAGTCAATAACTCATATCACATACCAAAAATTAACTCAATATGGATTATGCATCTAAATGTATTATGAAACCTAAAATTATAAAACTTCAAGAAGTTGTTTGCTGAGTCATGATATTTAAATGACAGCTATTATTCTATTTCAACCCTAAGTACTTCAGCATGTATCTGAAAAATTAAGTGATTATTCTGTTTATTCATGCTACTATTATCACACCCAATAAAGTTAAGATTGAAACATTACCTAATATACGGTCCATACTCAAACTTCCTCACTTGACCCAGTAATATTCCTTTCTTGCTATTTACTTCAATCTATGCATTGCATTTAGTTTTTATGTCTCTTTATCTCCTAAAATGTTGTTACTTCTCCCAAATGTTTATACAGTTTATGACACTAACATTTTTCAAAAGCTCATAGTAGTCTTGAAGGATGCCCAACAGTTTGAATTTGTCTGATTGATTATTCATGTTTGGATGCAGGTTACATATTTTGGCAAATATGCTACATATGTGGTATCACACACTTCCTGTTGTGTTACAGTAGATGGATCTGACATCTGTTTGTCCCATTGGTAATGCTAAGTTTTAATCACTTAGTTAAGCAGAATTTGCTGGAAGTCTTTATTTCGAAGATACCTTTTCCATTGGCAATTAATGAGCTATTTGAGATGTATATAATGCTCTATTCCCCAATAGCAATTTGCCATTGATGGTCCTTACATGAATGAGTTATTGCTTAGATGTTTGCAAAATAATAAATCTGTAAATTTATCATTCCTTTTACATACATTGGTTGACATTCTTCTGTAAAGGAGAATTTTCCTCCTTACCCCTGCTTTTCCTTTTCAGTATCATGATAGACAAACATTTTTAATTCAATGCATTATATGTTATGAATTATATGTTGTAACTAATATGTTACATGTTATTCTTTGCTATTCTCAAACTGTCTCGAAAATGGCCACTGAGATCCCTGTCAGTCCTGTTCCTGTGTTCTTTAAAAATGTCTTTTTCAGCCTTTGAAGGATGCCTTCTATTTTCCTTTCTCCAAACTTAGAATTAACCATTTGCCCACGAAGTCTTGTTTTAGGGAAGAATGATATTTAGAAATGAAGACCCTGTTTCCAGGAGTGCTCAGTGCTTCTGGCGGTGTTCATCTTGATATTCCCCTATTTCAGATTTCTTCCTAACTTTCCCCCATTCCAAATTTAAAATCTCTTTTCTTAAACCGAAAGAGCCCAAGTTGCTGGCAATCTGAACACATTTTTCTTTTGCTCTATACATAAGTAAAATAATTTCAGTACTCCAGTGTCAGTCACAGCAACAAACCTACTAAGTTTCAAATTATACTATAGACCTTTAAGCCCCTAGACTTAACCCACTCAAGAGTTACTTTCATTCTTTTTACCTGTATTGTTATGTTACCAACTTGATAAGTGATTGGGTTTTACTTTTTTCTGATTATATTCTATTATTTGTTATGTATTTTGTTGTTGTTGTTTTGGAGAAAGAGTCTTATTCTGTCACCCAGACTAGAGTGCAGCCTCATCATCATAGCCCACTGCAACCTCACACTCCTGGGCCCAGTGATCCTCCAGTCTCAGCCTCCTGAATAACTGGGACTATAGGTATACACAACCACGCCCAGCTGATTTTTCTACGTTTTGTAGAGATAGGTTCTTGCTCTTGCTCAGGCTGACCTAGAACTGCTGTGCTCAAGCAATCCTCCTGACTCTGCCTCCCAGAGTTCTAGGATTACAGGCATAAGCCACACATCCAGCCTGATTATATTCAATTTTAAGATTTTTTTTCAGTCTTTTAATTTATTTTTGAATTTGTAAACCATTTATATAACTCACAATTCAAGTTATATAAAAAGATATACTCAAGGAAATCACATTCCCAGCCCTATCTTATCTGGCTTATTACCCCTCCCCCAGCCCCACCTCAGGTAGCCATTTTTATTTTTGATTTGTCTTCCCCGCTTATTTTTCACAAAACATGCAAATATAAATACATATTTTTACTTATCCTTTCTAACACAAAGGAAACTTACTACATGTACTCTGTGTCACCTTGCTCCCCCCCTCCCCCCACTTACAGGTATATCTAGGAGATCCCATCCCATAGGGGCACAGAGGCCTTCCTCATTGTTTTTTGTGAAGGCATCATGCCCCAGGGTATAGATACTATAGCTGACCAGTCTCTTATGGAAGGAACTTTGTTTCCATTTTTGTTTGTTTGTTTGTTGCTATCATAAGAACTACCACAGTGAATAATTTTAATTTTGCATTGCTTTGTTTATGTGGAGGTATGTCAGAGTTCCACAACTGTATGAGTTTGCTAGGGCTGCTATAACAAAATATCTTGGACTGCATGATTTAAACAACAGAAATTTATTTTTTCATTGTTCTGGAGGCTGGAGTTCAGTATCAAGGTGCCAGAAGGGCTGGTTTCTGCTAAAACCGCTCTCCTTGGCGTGTAGGTGGCCGACTTCTCCTTGTGCCTTCATGCAGTCTCTGTGTATTGTCTTTGTTATAACCTCCTCACGTTGGATTAGGGCCCGTCCAAACGATCTCATTTTACCTTAGTTATCTCTTTAAAGGCCCAAATACAATCATATCCTGAGCTACTATGGGTGAGAACTTTAACATATTAACTTGATGGGGAGAGTTAAGTCCATAACAAAGAATAATTGCCAGTACCATCAAACTCCACTTCACAGGATTTACATAAGCTTGTACAGACCCCCAGAAATCAAGCAAGAGGTGCTTGACACCTCTTAATGTTCTTAAAATAGAAAAGCAAGAACCACTGTTCAGCAGCAGATACACGGCAGGCTCTTCCTTTCGCACTGGAGGATATGATTTTATTTCTGCATTTCAGCTCTCCTTAACTAGAAAATCATGTTTGAGTTGTACGAATTCCATGTTGGATTGATATGATGTTCCTTTTCACCAATTGTACATGAGATACTTAATGTTACAGAAACATGTTTTGTAGCAGACCAGACTGGACTTCAAGTGCCATGACACAAATGTTTTCCCTTGAATCTGGATTTATTTTACAAAGAATTCTTGCCCTGCATCATCCTGCCTTGTCAATCACCTCCCAGTGATGATTCTGAGAGTGGGACATATAGGTTTTCTAAACTAGAAAATGTGGGAACCTGGAGACAGGGCCTAATGTAGCCATGGTTTCGAGTGTGTATGAGGAACAGAGAAGCTGAGGGCCTTTCATTCCAGAATAACTTCAAATGGGACGCAGAGATTCTGTCTTTAGGGTGCAAGAAAGAAAAACCAAGTACAGTGTGACCACCATTCCTGGTCTGATAGGTGGACTCTGTAAAACAAGTTCTCATGCTGGGGGTTATTGCCTCCTGGGGCGATGGGAACATTGCAAGGAGCTACCTCTGGTCTCCTGCATCTTGATCCCCTGGGTCACCATCCCCGGTGCTCACTCGAGAGTGGCCGTCAAGGCCTCTTCCTTTCCCCACTGTCAGCCTACCCTTAGTAAATAGAGCTTTGTCTCTAACTGCTTCCCTGGTCTTTTGGTGAACAGTGTCATATAGCAGGTTTTTCTTTTACAAATGAAATTTTGTTTTGAAAACAGTTATAAACAAGTGTTCTGAATCTCTTTAATTTCTTTTAATTAAAAAGAAAAAATCCTCACTGCATCATGTTTACATAATGCAGATTTCCATGAGGGGAAAAAGTAAAAAGTCCTTCTGTGAACTCCAGAGGTAAATTATGATAGTATTTATAAATTTTTATTTTAAAAAATTTCACAGTGATGAATATTTTTAAAATTTCACAGCTGCTAAATATTCTGTCATAACCTTGCTGCACAGGTTGACATCTTTGCAGATACATTAAGAGTAATTACTAAGATGTAAATTCATATAATCTCAAAATTAGTCATTCTACTTTTAGAAATTGACTATGCGTATATAAAATTTGTTCTCTTATGCGTACAAATATATATTTATGAGAGTTCATTGAAACATTGTGGCTAGATGCCTATAATCCTAGCACTCTTGGAGGCTGAGGCAGGTGGAATCCCTGAGCTCAGGAATTTGAGATGAGCCTAATCAACAGTGAGACCTTGTCGCTACTAAAAATAGAAAAACTAGCTGGTTGTTGTGGTAGGTGCCTATAGTCCCAGCTACTTGGGAGGCTGAGGCAAGAGTTTCGGATTTCTGTGAGCTATCATGCCATGACATTCTGTCCAGGGTGATGGAATGCGACTCTGTCTTAAAAAAAAAAAAAGAAGAAGAAGAAAAGAAAAAGAAAAAAAGAAAGAAACCTTGTTTGCAATAGTAACCGTGTAAAAACAATCCCAATGTTTATCAAAAAATGGTTGTATAAACAAATATTACTCTCACTCAATAGAATGTTATGAAGCTTTTGATTTTTTTTAAACTGAAGTATATATGTTTATCGATACATAAAAATGCAAAGGATGTAATAAGGGAAAACATCAAGTTGTAGAGCTTGTAAGGAAAAAACGAATGTGGAAATTTGGGATGTCTTTGTAATATGCATAGAATTCTTCCAGAAAGATGCCCAACCATGGCTGCCAGTGCTTCTCTTGGCACTGGGACCCAGGAGTTGGGGTAGTATGTTGGAGAACTTTGCTTTCGTTTTGTTTTTTCCTCTGTGGTTTCATTTGTTTAAAGGCATGTGTATGTGTTCCTTTTAAAATTAAAAAACCAGAATTTTAAATACGGAACTTCCATGTTCTTGAGCTTGAGCCATACAGTGCCCTCTGAAATAGTTACATTAGTTACATTAGTTTCCCACTGCTTCTTAACTATTTTTCTACATTTTTTTCTTTTTAATAGCAATGCTACATAATGCAGGAAAGTAGCTGAGGTTTGTCTTAAGTTATGGTAGGACTGCTAGGAAAAAGAAAGCATGTTGGGATTTGTTTTGCGTAATTCTTTGTCCTGTTACAGTAACACATAAATTCCCAAGTGACACATCAAGATATGCTTAAGCGAAAAGGAAAAGAGAAAGAATATGTAGTAGAGAGCCTAGGACCGATATGTAGGAAACATTTGGCTCTGTGAACAGGTCCTAACATTTCTAATTGTTACACATTTATTTTCTAGATCCTGGAGACCAGGAAGTAGTTTGCTCATACCAAAATTATATTACAGTTGTAAAATGTGGATGTATAGTTACTTTGTTACTTGGGAAGATTTGAACAGTTTTTATTTGAGAAATACAAAAGAATAAATAAATAAATAAATAAAAACCCCCAAAACAATGGTGACCTAGTATCTTTTATGACAACCTGGGCAGAACTGGAAACCGTCCTTTTAAGTGAAATATCACAAGAATGAAGAAACAAAAACATGTGTTCAGTACCAAACTGGAACTTATCGATCAACACTTATGTGAACATATAGAAGTAAAACTCAGTGAAAATCAAGTTGCAGGGGGAAGAGGGGATGGATAGATTCACAACTGTTTGGTACAGTACATACTATCCGGGTAAAGGGCACACTTACAACTTTGATTCAGTCTATACAAAAACAAAGTATGTGAACAAAACATATCCCCTCCAATATCCTGAAATTTAAAAAAAAACTTGAAAAAAAAAAGAGAGAAAAGGAATTATTAATATTAGAACTCATTAGACTGAGGCTTTATAAAGTTTTATCATCTTGGACATACACACGGTTTTACAGTTACAGAGTAATATAAGCATGGGCTACCCATCACAGCTGGCCCTGGCGAAAATCAGCTTAGCAAGTGCCCAAACGCACACATTTAATAAGCTACAGGAGAATGAAAATTATGAAAGGGGAAACATGCACAATGGAGCTTCGTGCCCTTCATGGGTTGCAGGTACAAAAAATGGCAGTGTCAGCATGATCTGAGGGTGGAGTTTTTGGCTCCCTGATGTCAAAAGGTGAAACAGAGGACACAGAACCTCCAATGAGCATCCTCCATAGACTGGCCAGAAGCACTTCACAGTCAGTGGGCTCTCATCTGGAAGGAACGGTTGGGCTTAGAGCTAAAACCACACAAAGGGAGGAGAAGCATCGGGAAGTTGATGGAAATCAGAGATGGAGCAAGTCTTTTCAAAAGCTGCTCCCGTTCAACCTTAGGGGAGGAAGCCTAAAGGCAGTCAATGAGAGAGGGGGGTATGCCGAGGTATGTCTGACCTCCCATCCTGTCATGGCCGAGAGCTTGGCCAAGAGGGGGCCCAGTCAGTCAGCTGGGGGTTTAGACTTTCAGTTTTGTTTCTCAAGCAGGAGTGAGGCCTCAAGAAGTGTGCCTTGTTCTGACAGTAGCCTTGGAGACTCATACTAACCTATCTAGTTGCTAATATTTTAAACACTGCAGGACCTGAGTCTACCATATTTGTGCTTTTCAAAAAGCTGGTCCCGGTCAACCCTCAGGGGAGGAAGCCTAAAGGTGGTCAATGAGAGAGGGGGTATGATGAGGTATGTCTGACCTCCCATCCTGTCATGGCTGGGATCTGTGCCCCAGTCCTCCACAGAGCCCCACAACTTAGACAGGATCATGTTAATAGGAGACGGTCAGTGAACATGGGGAGGATGGCAGCCAGGGAGGGAGCAGGGCAGGCTCGCCAACCCCTCTTGTCTCTGAGGCTTCAGAGTGTGCAACAGGGAACCAGAGCCAAGAAGAAGCGACATGTGTGACAACAAGTAAGAAATACCGTCTGTGGTATGTGGGATAAGAGGATCACCTTCTCAGTCCCTTAGTTTCCAGGCCATGCAGTAAGCACGGATTAAAGCAGCAGTCCCCAGCAGTTTTGGCACCAGGATCCCATTTCATAGAAGATAATTTTTCTCCCACACCGGGGGCTGGAGGGGACATTTGATTCTCCTAAGGAGCAGTTTATATCAAGGTTTGTGCTCCCATTGAGAAGTAATGCTACCGCTGATGTGACAGGAAGTGGAGCTCAGGAAGTGACGTAATCAATGGGGAGTGGCTATAGATATGGAAGAATCTTTGCTTGCTCACCCGCCTGCCTGCTGCTCACCTCCTGCTCTTTGGCCCATTCCAAACAGCACTAGTCCTTGTCCTAGGGGTTGGAGACCACAGCATTGAATGATTTTTGAATAAGTGAAAGTATAAATGAATAAAAGTATTCGCACCTTTGTCTAACAAGTTTTAGAGCTAAATGGTTCTCCTATTGCCTCAGGCTCTTACTCTGCCTCCAGGCTTTCTCCCAACTATAGTCCCCAGACAGCCTCCTTCCCTCAACAGGAGATGCATATAATGGTATTAGAAGACTCTACTTCTTCCATTGAATTTTATCTAATGGTTTTCTCACTAACAACACTCTCTTCAATTGGACAGCTCAGTCCCAGTTCCTCCAACACCAGACTACCCAAGACACAGTTTCTGGGTCTTCCACAGATTTACAAAATAAAAAATGATTCAGGTCCCAAGGGGTCCATCTGGCAAAATGGGAGGTCAGTTCAGCCAGTTGGTCTGTATTTCCAACGTGCTGGTGATCCCTGGCTTAACGCAACAACACCTACATAAGCATAAGCTTGTGTGTTAAGGGCTGGAAGGAACAGTGAAAGCCGTATGGCTCAAACATTCTCTCTTTTTTTTTTTTTCCATTAAAAAGGAGGCTCAAAAGTTAAAAATTTTCCAATATCACCTTCCTAGCTGAGCAGAATTGGGACTGGGAATCAAGTGTAGCATTCTTTTTTGGTGCACCTATCGCCTTCTGGACACAATCTCTTCCCTTTTGCTTCCCATGGTCTCAACCCTCCTGGAGGAAGTTCACCCTCTTAGATTACAACTGATAGGGACAGATCCTTAAAGAGAGATGCTGACACACAGAGAACTTGATAAACTGGAAGATGATGTGAGCACAAAGGCTGAATCCAGAAATAAATCATATCTTCACATAGTGTTTACAGAAATTGCATTTTGAAAAGTTTCCACAGAAATTATTTTACCAACCACAGGAATGCTACTTTCTCCCACAGGGATTTGACCCAACTGAAAGGGAAGCAGAATGTAGGAAGAGTAGTAACCTAGATTTCTATAATAAAACATTAGTCGGAACCCAATAACCCTTAACTAATCAAAATTATTTTATGCATTCTGCTTTTAGCAGGAAGAGCAAACCACAAGAAAGCAAGCATGTATCAGAGAATTTAAAAATGCTTTATCTGAGGCTCAGAGTTATTTTTTCCAATTCCCTGTGTATCTTTAAAATATCTGACACTTCACTCCTCTCTCACACATAATTCTTTCATTTAATCAATCTCCAATATTTATTGAGCTCCCCTTTGATGTGCCAAGTTCTTCAAGTCAGAGATGAAGATGAAGGTCCTCCCTTCTAAAAGTTTAATGCCTCATTAGAAAGTTATCCTAAGATTTAGATACTAATCTCATCTGTACAGATATATTTCTAGTTTTATAAACAGACAGTAGTTCCATACTGAACATTTCCATTTGTCCTTCCTGATCCACTGTCTACCATTTTATATCCTGTTCTGTGCATCTGGGGGTGGGGGATGGCCTGACCTTTATGGACCAAATAAATCACATTCTTTTGCCCTGAGCTGCATCAAATGGGAGAGAACAAAAGAGGGTGGGAGGAGAGACAGGCAGGGGAATTTATTTCTTACCCCGACACACATACGTTGCTCCCGACACCCGTCAAGCTGTGGGTGGACCAAGGCCCCATTCCTCTCCTAAATAGGCTACCACCTGTTTGAATGTTAGCCCTCTCCTGGAATCTTCTTTTGGGCTAGCAGCTGTCATACAAAATACTGTGATTGCCCATTACAAAATAATAGGCATATTTCTGAGAAAAAAAAATACATTGGCAACTAAGAGAGCTGCTACCTAAAGTAGCTAGAGAGAATAAAAGCAGGTCATTGTAGTTTTCCTACTTATCCCCTGAAAAGCGTTCTGTCACTTCATATCCACAGGTGGCTGAGAAGCTCTGTATTTTCTATCTTTCATAAACCTATGAAAGGATGCTATGCCAGGATGACAAGTGGGACCAATTTATTTGGTTGAGCATAGCTTCCTGGTGAATAGCCTGGAGAAAAATTCTGAGGCTCATTCTCAATATCTGTATGTCCTGCAGATGTGGGGGTCAGCAGATGTGCTCTCAAACGTGGATCCTGACTATAAAACCTATTTCCGTATCTTTAAAGGACTTTTATTTGGGACAAGTCAAAAACTAGTCTAAAAGCGCAAGAGTAACAATGGTGTCATCTAGCCCTTCTCTTCTTCACTCATTTACATATAAGGAGAAAGAGGCGCATGGAGATTAAGATCTGAAATTCATTAGCATGCAGATTTTCTCCAAGTTCATGTTCAATTCTACTTATTAAGGAGGAAAAGTAGAGAAAAACATAGCTAATCACAATTGGCAGGGGCTTGAGGAAGTCCAATGGAATCTGGCTGAAATGGAATCTGACTTGGACAGTAAGGTTAAGACCCTACTTCTAGAGAGACAAAGATTATCTTTTGATTTTGTTTTTAGAATGGTCAAGATCTAAGCACTGTTTTGCTTTGAGTAGCCACAGCTAGGACCCTAGCATCACTAGAAGATAGCGGAAGAGATCTAATGTAGTTTGATTAGGAAGAGAAAACATTTAAAAAGCCTATATAAAAGCCACTCCAGGCTTTTTTTAGATTTTGCTAGAGTTTTTGTAAAAGAGAAACTTTGAAGTCGGAAGCCTCTTCACTCCAGTTATAAAGCAGCTGGGAGTAAAGAATGGTGACTTTATAACAGGTGTGAGATAGCACAGAGATTCTGTCTTTAGGGGGACCTGGATAAGATACATCACACAGACAGACAACAAAGTAGACTGCGCTTTAGAAAGTTCAATTTTGCTAATTTTTAAGTTCCATTTCCTGCATGGAACACATGTCATAGTACTGCAGATCAATACATGCAAATTATTCACTTGGGAATGCTCTGACTCTACCCATCCTCCCCACCTTCTCTTAACCCCAAAGTAACTTGTTAAACTAGCAGAGTCCCTAAGGCATGAAGTTGAATATGGAAACACAAAAATTGTGGCTTGGCCATTAATTTTAAGAAAAAGATACTCTGAATTTTGCTATTCATATCACATGGTCTCTCCCTGGACTTCGCTGGATAGCATCTTCCAGAAAGGTGACAGTGATGCCCCCTACTTGAAACCTTTAAATCTTCCCAAAGACAAGATAAACCTCTGATTATTGTCCTTATACTAAGATGCTATAATTTGCTTTCTCCTAAAACTTGCTAGGAAAAGAGCATCTTTTAACATTAGGAGCAGTGAAATGAGAGTCAATTTTAAAAATAGAACATTTGCTTGTTCTGACTTTGAAGACTAACACAAGGATGCGGGTTTACGGGAAATCTTTCTTTACTTGGACCATGACAGTGCTACCCTCGTTAGCTCTACAGTTGTATCACTTAAAGTAGAGCTCTCACCTAGAGACTGAGCTGCTTCCTCTTTCTGTTCTTATTTGTTCTGTGATTTTGGACAAGAACCTTAGTATCTGTGGACCAGTTTCTTCAGCTTCAAAATGAGGGGTTAAGCCAAAAGTGAAAAAAGAACAATCTCCAAATCATAATCACATTTTCCCATATACTTTAATGACTCTTAGAAGTGAGATATGACTCTTAGAAGTCATATTTCACTCAACTGCAGAATATGCCTCCTTATAATGGGACCAACATAAGATGGCATGGGTGTACTCTCATAATTACAAAGGGTAAAGTTTTCTTCTATTGTGAAATAGAATTTCTTTTGTGAAATCTTAGTTGCCAATGTACTTCTCTATATTTGAAAAACCCATTCAGTATAAATCAAAGTTCGGGGGTGAATAGACTATGCTTTAAGTTAGTTACAAATACAATTGCCATCTAGTCGTTGCAGTCTACAAAATTCTTCTTTAAGTGAATAAATGTGTAGGGCAACTCTCCATTACCTTGATCAGCATCTAATACCAACCTGACACTTAGAATTAAATTAGAGAAACAAAATTGGATACTTTGAGACTTAAGGGCTGATTAGGCTACTAGAGCTAAGAGTGGATTTAAACTTTTCTCTTATCCCACTTAAATCTAACTAAGTATAAACTCTCCATTACTATGGAACAGAGGTGTGTCTGCAGAGGTGGAGGTTCCCCTTGATGTTCCTGGACAAGGAAACTTAATCCTTTCTTCTGCCACACATGGTTGCAATAGAAACCATTCCCCAACTGCCAGTCTGGTTTTAATCTGTTGTTTCTAGCAAGGGAGAATTTGCAGGGAATGTTAAGAAGAAAACAAAATTACCAGAACTTACTATAAAAGTGTTGATGAGAAATCAAATTTTAAACAAGTGTTCAAAATTGTAAGCATGAACATATGTATATATACAGTGCATATTATAAATATAGGACTATAAAAGTTTTTAATCTTAAGTATGTTTAAAGTCTGCTTTCAATACAACATTTATATTCTCATTTTACTAAAGCTCTTCAGCTTACCCAAATGATAGCAACAGTAAAAGACTGTCATTAAATATGCTTCATTTACACAACATTGCTGAAGAATGAGGTATTGCATGGGTGAATTTTCCACTCAACCAAACTTACCACTGCATAAAATAGACTTTTAAATGTTAACCATTTTATATGGAAACATTTCAGAAGTGTATTACAGAATTTTTCTTTTAAGATACATGCATACTGAGTCATACATAATCTTTCCCTAAAATTCATGGTCACTATTACTAAAAACTTACTAAAAGAGCCTGAATATAATTCTCCTCTTAGAAGGTGGTGAGCTTTTTGGTCATACTTTCCCTAACATCAGACTGCTACTGTGAAAAAGTATAAAAGTAGAACTGGTTTATTTTTAACAGGTTTTGTGTCTTTTCTGTTGTTAACTGTCACTTATGGCTCTTAAAAGCATTATCAACCCGAAAATTTAGTTGTGTAATTTGTTCAAATCCAAATTACATTTAAAAGATGTTCCTACTTTGCCTAAGTCAATATTCTAAGTGTTGGCAGAAATATAAAGAATTATAAACTATAGTCTTTGTCCAAGAAACAAGTTAGCTGGCTAAGTGACACCACAGAGTTACCAGGTCACCACCATGGTGTGAAAGTTTATTATTTCTAATAAAGTCTTAAAGTTAGCAAATAAGTAAGATTTAAGGATACTGTAATTATCAAACTTGGGGTCTGATATATCTTTGTTAGTGGGTATTGTTTGGGAATATCTTGCATGAAAATATCATCAGCCATATCAGTCAGCAGATAATACTAAGAACTACAGCTTGAGAAAATAAAGTGAGTGCAACCTTGACAGTTTTTGGTGCATCAGTCTTACGGCTAGGTTTTATCTGGATGGCCAAGGATGTCAGAAGTCTAATCTTGCTAATCCCTAGGATCTGATAATCTAATTAACAATATACCTATTAAAAAACTGTATTCCAATCCTTTATTGAGCCTAAACATGTAAGGCATTTATAAAACTATATTTTACAAAGAATACCATATATCCCTTCCCCAGCAAGGTTTCTTTTCTCAATTTCAGTAATCCCACATTCTTTGGGTTCTCTACCATCTCTTGGGTACATTTTTCATTTGCACCATCTGACCACTTTTATTCCATAAACTCTATCTAGCTGTCTCCACAATTTCCTCAGTTTCCCTTAGTTCAAAACTCTCCTGAGGACCACACCAATCCATCTATCTAATGGGCATCGCATTTGGAAGTACTACAAGCACCTTAAATTTAACAGCTCAAACCAAACAGTTTTGTTGCAAGAAGGAAACTTAACTTCCTTAGTTTTTTTATCCTTCCTTCCTATAATTCTAAATTACAATTATCCTTGAACTGCACCAGTACTTTGTACACTTAGATTTTACTGTATGGTTTTAATAAATTTTGTCTTACCTGGCTTGATTGCTACTCCTTAATAAGTAAAGGCATTTATTATACAACTTACCTCCTAACCGCCCCCCCCCCCCCCGCCAAAGTTTTCAATATTAGTTGGATGGATAAATACGGCAAAATCCCTTCCAGTTATACATATTTTTACTGAAAGATTCTTGATTTGGGAGATTTTTAGGTGTATTAGCAGAATAATGAGAACTGTATTAACACTTCTCACAATTTAACCCATAGTAAAACAATTTCTTTCACCAGATAAAACCTTCCTGAAGCCTTCCTTACCTGACCAGACTGAAGCACCACAGTCCTAACCACCCCTCCGCTCCCAAACTGTCACTTGCTTCTTTAAAACATCTAAAATAGTGGGCATCCTTTATTTATCTGCTACCCCACCCGCTGCACAGTTATCGACGCCAAGATATGCCTTTCCTGGCGTCTTCAGCGCCTAGCACAAGTAGAGTTCAAGAAACTTTGCAGACCGAATTTAACCCAGCCACGTATCATTGCCTTCTACGGAGAAAAGGGAGGACTCATTCCTAGAACTTCTTAAAAGGTGCCTCTGAACAGCTAGGATCAGAAAGGCAGCCTACTGGACTTTCTTCTCAGTCCAAAGAGCTAATAGAAGAATCCCCGAAAGGGATCTCCCGTACAGGAACCCTGCGCAAAGGCAAGGAATCCAAAGAAATCACTAAAGTCAAGCCCCACTCGGTTTTCCTGGCTCCACCTGCGCGGCAACCGCGCCCGGAGGATTCGGTCATGCGCAGAAAGCTAGAGGCGGAGCAGGACTGGGAGTGGCTCTCTGAGCAGACGTCATCCAGGAGAAGACGGCTCCGCCCTCCTCAAGATGGCGCTGCCCTCAATGCGGAAGGCGCGTGGGTGCTGGAGCTTCATCCGGGCATTTCATAAAGGACAGGCAGTTGCTCCCGCTCCCCAGGTAATCGAGGACTGCCCTTCTCCCGCCAGCCTCCCATCATGCCAGGTCTTTCTCACTCTCCACCCCTCCTTCCACTTATTTCTTTCTTCCCGTTTTCTCGGGACTAGCCATTTCTCGTCTAAGGTCGACTCGCCTATCGCTGCCCTCCTATTCAGAACGTGGAGACATTGCAGCGATACGTGATGACGCAACGCTTCCCGGGTGGGAGGAGCGCGCGGCCTTCTGGCCTGGTGATCGCCGCCTCTTGCTCCGGGAGGGTTGCGCCGATGCTGTTGCCGGGCAACGCGGAAAGCCAACCTCTGGTGTCAAGTTTTCAGAGACTTCTAGACAGTTCTCTTTTCTCTGGTTCCATTTGTCTTTTTATCCTTCTTTCCCAGCAGCAAGTCAAGGGGCCAGTGGAGAAATTAGAGAAGACGTGTTAGGAATTGGGCAGTTCACCTCTCTCAGGCAGTGTGGTACACATACTTAACACTGACTTGCAAGTGTCAGTGCGTCTTCCACTCTGGTTCCTCTTCCTTGCCCCATGTTGTCTTGTGTCTAGCAAGCTCTGTGAAAGAATGACAGCAAGCTGCCAAAGTGCGTCGTCCAGCGCTTGACAGCCTGCTGTTACCTTTACTGTCGTGTACTGAGAGCCTGGCGTGGCCTGCGGCCCGGCACGTTTGAAATTTTGCCCTGATGGCAAAAAAGGGGCAGAGGAAATACCCTTTTACTTATTTAGGGATGCGCCAGAAGTCTTATGCAATTTCAGTGGTAAACACCGACGTACATTATTTATGGACATATCTTCTGGGAACTAGAGAGAACCGAGATTCTGTGATTACCTAGGTAATTTCCTGGCACCTTTGCATGTTTATTGTCATGATGAGTAGGTATGAGGACGTCATATTGTATCTGGTGTATTGGAAGTAGCCCTGCAGTGAAAGTTAGGAAAGCCGCGGGCCAGGGCTCCGTCTGCCACTTGACAGCTGTGTAACAGACAAGTCCCAATCTCTGGGATTATTTAGCAAATTGATGGGAGGAAGAGTTGGATTAATTGACGTGTCAAATGTCCCTTCAAGTGTTGTAAAATCTATGACTTCATGGTTATGAAGCCAAAGTAAAGACA
Organism: Nycticebus coucang; assembly: GCF_027406575.1. Lineage (NCBI taxonomy): Eukaryota > Metazoa > Chordata > Mammalia > Primates > Lorisidae > Nycticebus > Nycticebus coucang. Next base: position 50,049,260 of record NC_069784.1, on the reverse strand, counting down.
GCGAGAATAATAGTGAAAACCCAGATTTAAGCTCAACTTATATTTCTATTCATCTTATAAATTTTCTGAGCTTCCATATTCTTTTTATTTTTCCATATTCTTTATTGATGTGACCCTCACAAGATTCTCACAAGGATAAAGGACATAATATGACAGAAAGCTCTTTGTCAGCCAACAACTATTAAGATGTTATTTTAGGTTTCAGGAGTAATGTTATGTAATAATTGATTCAAAATTGGATAAATCCATCAAATATTCTTCTCCTTGAAGTTTGAGGGTTTGCTTCTGCAAAATCAGAATTAGTTGATTATTTATAGTTAACAGCATTTTGAAACCTATGCTATCAAAGTAACTGAGCCTTAGACCCAAACTTTTCCTTATTCCAAACTAAAGAACTGAGAATGTCATGGGAATAGAAAATCAAGAGAAAAGAAAACAAACTGGAACTCACTAATGACTGCCCCGGGAAATTTGGGACACTAAATCATTATAAATGGTAAAGAAAAAATTTCTTAAACCTCTAGTATTGTTTCTGTGACATTTATGAATAGGCTTGTTCTTAAATTTAATTGTTAATCTAGATTGTTTCAAGAGGCAGAATTTCCAAAACAGATTAATGTCTCCAAACCTTTAATTTAGCTTTGAGTAGCATCATTTTGAATGTATTTTTTAAATCTACATCTAATTTCAGTCATTGAACATGATATTTTGAAAGACTAATTGAGAAAAGATACAAATTTGCATTTATAGTGTGATTACAATACTATGCTTATATATAAATATATACATAGAAAAAAAGACCGGAAGGATACAATTATTTTTAATTTTTTTGTTTTGCTTTTTGTTTTAGTCCTAAATAGGGGGTTAAAAGTGATTTAAGTTTTCCTTACGCATTCTTTGTTTTTAATATGTTCTGATTTGAAGATATATCACTTTTATAACTAGAGAAAAGTTTTGAAGGCATAAATCTCCATTCAAGTCTATAGTTATTAATACTGTTTGAGAAAGATACCTGTCCTACAGTGCTGTTATTAAAATGGCCTTAGAAAAGGACTACTAAAAATTTATGGCCACTTTTCCTGTATGTATCTTCTTTTTCTCTTGAAAAGCTTCCTTTGAAGTCTAAGTGATTTTGTGAACAGATGCAGAAATATGTGAAGGAAGAATTGGATTCTTAAACCAGATGCAGTAGACATTTTTATGATATCTCATAACCTTTATAGAAAACAAAAATTATTTTGAAAGAGTATAGTATAATACAAAGAAATGTATTTTCATTACATGGATGGTTCTATCAAAACCCAAGAAATAGCCCAGTTACTTTTTAGTGGTTTTGGCTGTGCACTTAATCCCTGAGTTGAGAAACCAAGCAGCCATAGCAGTGCTTTGTTAGAACTGTGACTGATAAAGCATTGTGGCTCCTAACCTATTTTATTATTTGGGGGGATATTTTTTGTTTGTTTGTTTAAAGAAAATCTTGGGTAAAAAGGTGGCATTGAAGATCTTTCGTTATCTCAACTGCAGGGTTTTGGCCCCTCAAGGATAGACGTAAACTCAAGTTTAAAATTAAAACTAGAAAATAGAGTAACTGCATGTCTTGTTGTACTCATTATAGGATGTCTACAATTTATATGAAAATGGTTTATTTTGCCAGGTGTTGCCTGACTGAAAACTGTTGAAATCTGATGAGATGAGAGTAGTCCCGGAGTCAGAGGAATGGCACTCTGACATGTTATGTTTAAATGCTGATGGAATTGGGTAAATTTAAGCCTGTCATCATTGACCAAACACAGAATCCACAACTTCTTTAAGCACTAACTCGTGATTGTATTATGCAAGGGGTGAAATATTGGTGGTTAGTAGATTTTTGCAAAAAACATTTTAAGTCATTCATTTGAAGTATAAAGTAGGCACATTTTATTGTGGTTCAACAACATGCTTCATTGCTAGTGGTCTCCAGCCTGGGTTCAGGCGGTGTTAAAGTGTTCTTGTTGTTAACAATCAGAAAGGGTAGCCATGAAGGAATCATGCCTGCAAAAAAGCAGACATGATGTTAAATTTTTTATCTTGTATTTAGTTCTTACAACAAAAGTTTTTTTATACTTGATCTGAGCGAAAGGCTGAGAAGTACAACAATGAAACTTTTTTAAAAAAGTTTTATTTAAAAATACTTTGGGATTTACAAAGTTGCAGAATTAGTACAGAGAATTTCTGTATTTATTCTAAATTAAAGCTATATCACCTTTACCAAGCATTGCCTTTAATATTCATAATTATCAAAACCAGTAAATTAATACTGGTATAATCCTAGGAATTTAGCTAGAGACCTAATTCACATTTCACCAGTTTTTTCACTAGCCATTTTCATGGTTTGGGATCAAGTCCAGGATTCCACGTTGCATTTAATTGTCACATGTCCTCTAATCCATAATATGTACTTCTCTAGTCTTTCTTGACCTTTCCACTTTGAAAGAGTACTGGTGAGTTAGTTTGTGAAACGTGTCTGAGTTTAGGTTTGCCTGATGTTTTTTCATGAGTAGACTAAGGTTATGGATTTTGGCAACAATATCATGGAAGAGATGTTCCTAACAAGGCCGTGGCATTAGCACCTTATTTCAAACATGAGGAAATAGCCTTTTGTTAAGTAACTCTCACAATGTCACCAGTTATTTAATGGTGGGATTGGGATGGTAAAATTTACTGTGGATGTTTCATTGCATATTTTGCAATTAGTATTTGTTATTGTAAGTTTCTGTGATCTTAATGACATTAAATTGGAGTAATGTTCCCAGTGACCTTGCCCTTAGCTGTTTTCTGCCATGTGTTATTCATGTAGTATAAGCGAGTGAGCGTGGCGAGTGTTCAGAGCTGCTGTCGTCATCGTGAATTTTGTTAGCTGAAGATTGTCGGTTTTATCAGGCTACTTCATTTCTTTGAGCTTCTGTTAAATGGTAAACAAGGGTGATTTTTGGATCCACTCTAAAGCTCCTTTAAATCAGTGAACCAGTTTGTTTAAGATCTGCTTAAGTTGGTTGCTCTTGTGAACTGACTTAGCTTATTGTAAAAGATAATATTGTAGTTCTTTGAAAAATGTCTTTGAGCTGCTAATGAAAACTACTGATAGATAGTAACTGCTGAAAATACAGAGGAGGAATAGTAAATAAATGCTGAGGATTTATGCTAGCAGCTACTACGGCAGCCACAGCATGGAAACATGGACGAGAGTGATACTGCTGACCGCAAATCCTTTCTCAGTGTATCTTGTACATGACTGCAGTTGTAGAGGTGATGTCTGTAGAAGCTTATACAAGCATCCGTCTACCCACCTACCCGTGTATCTATAACTCGGGGTGTGCCCAAAAGATGCATACACATTTAAAGAGATGTTATCTATGCATTACTTTTCAAAATTGAATTGCAGGTACCATTACTGGTCAAGTGTAACTAGACGGGCTACACACATCCATTTTGCCTGCAATTTGTAAGCTTTGGGGAATGATTGATTTTACTTCCAACAAATGTGTATACAGTTTTTGGCACACCCTGTGTATGTATATGTGTAATTATGAGCATGTACAAACATATTTACTTGTATCTTTACACATGTAAGTAGGAGACATGTATATTTTTAAAATGTAGAAGAGGAGCTAACATTTAGCTAGTACCTGCTATATGCTAAAGCCTTATGCTCTGTGCTATACATCTTTTATCTTATTTACTGTGACAACATTCTTGTTAATATTAGTCTACCCATTTTATAAGAGGAAACTAAGGCTCAGAGGAATTAGGTAATTTTCTCAAGTCACAGAGCTAGTAAATAGCAGTGACACGATTCAAACTGTCATGACCATGCTATTCCCACTTACCCAACAGTAGTTTCTTACAAATGAACTCTTACATGAATGCTTGTTAGATAAAACAGATAAAAGCAGAGTTTTTCTGATTTAAGAAGCAGGAGAATTCAGCCCTGCTTGTTTGATTTCCTGCTCCCTTCTTACCCACCTACACACCACCCAGTGGCCCCCTGAGCTGGTGCCACATAATCTTAGATTTCTTTAGATATAGTTTGAAAAATACCGCAGCTTCCTTAAATATCCAGTTGAGTTTATTGATCATGACTGTATGTGATGAGTGGATTATTTTTAAGGAGTTACATTGTAAATGAGTGGTTTGAGTGTTACTTTGATATATATATGTATTATCTAACTAAAATATCATACCTGTTTATCTTAAGCTACGTGAGCGAGTACATGTAATAGCTCAGACGACTTTCTTTTATCTTTTTTTCCCTTCCGTCTTTCTTTGTCACAGTTTATTTTCGCATAATATACTGATCTTTGTGCACAAAGATGGTGCTCTGGATTCACTGTCACTCTTCTACTAAGCTAACCTGGCTTCTCGCCTTCTCAAAAAGAACACTCACACCAGTTCTGCTTTGATTCTGTTCTACAGCCAACACTCAGGAGTTCAGTCTCCTGAATAGAAGTCTCCTGTCTTCCGCCTAAATTTCCGCCTAAATTTACTCACTCAAGCAGAAGTTGGGCTACCACAGGGTAAGACACTAGAAGCAGAGAGGTAACTTGCAGGCACAGAGGTGATACACTCACTCCAGCTCGACTTAATTTAACTCTGCTCAGGCATTTATAATTTTTTTCTCTAGATCCCATCTTTTATCTCCAGGTGAGGCCTTCACACAGTTTTTCTTAACCTCCCTGCTTACTGAGTAAAGCAAGGTTGTATCTAGGTCTCTGCCCTGTCCCATCCCCTCAGGTCTATTGGACCTCTAATCGGTTACCAGAATTCATCTACGGTCTCTTTTCCTACTGGCCTGTGGGTTTTCTTGAGCTATCCCTCCATTTCCAGTTGAACCTATTTCTGCTTGGCTAAGGGCTGCCTTTTTGCATCTTTGCTTCCAAAAGGCAGAGTCAAGCCAAATCAGAGTCAAACCTGATTTCTACCCCATGGTTATCCTCACAACTCCCACTTCTACATCCCCGTCTCTTTTTGCCAGAACACCACCAGCATGCAGGGATGTCAGTTTGTCCTTCGCATTCCTGTCATCGTGTTCTGACTGCGACTCATTACAGTGTCAGGCAAATTTTCCGAGGACGGAGCCCGGAATATCTTTGGTTAGGTTGTTTCTTGTCCCATTTCCTTGGAATGACAGTTGTAGATTTTTCAGTAAGGTAGTTGAAAGTATAAAATAAAATAATCTCGCCTTATAAAATATTTTCAAGTGGAATCGATTCTCTTCATTAATAATATCTTATTCTAATACAGCACTTCATAGTTTCTAAAATGCTTTATGTATTCTCATTTAATCTTGAGGGCAACAAGAGTTTCCCTATTTAGCCATCAAAAACTTATACTTTTTTTGTACCTCTCGCACGCCCAGTTTTTTTTTTCTTGCCAGTTTTGAAATGACGATGAATCTAAACTAAGTGTTTTTTTCTAATTTATTTCAGTGAGTATTCTCCTGTTTGTATTAAAATTAGTTTAATATTTAATTCATTTTATGGCCCTGGTATGATAGGACTATGATATAATTTCAGTTATTATTAAACATAATGGTAATGGGAGTATGTCTTCATAATAGCAAATATTCATTGGATGCTTATCATGTGCACTTAATATTCATTGGCTCATTTAATCTTCACAACTCAATGAAGTAGATTCAATTAGCTGTATTTTATAGATGAGGATGCTTGGACGTTAAATAACTCATCCAGTGTCCCATAGCTAGCAGTTGTCACAGCCAAGATGTAAACCCAGCTAGCCTGATTCCCTGTGCACTAACTGTGGTATGTTCTGAAACAAATTACACATGTTAATTTGCTGATAACTGCCTTGCAACTTTTAAATCTGTTCCATGAAACCACTTATATATCTTGGTATGGTGACATGCAGGGTAGAAATTATAAATCATCCTTTGTTGTTGCTGTTCTTACAGTCTTGTTTGGCTTGATGAATTATGAGAAAGGAGCAAAGCTGTCTTGTAAATTTATCTCCATGTCTCTATTTGGCTACTGCCACTAGGATTACCTTGTATAAAATAAGGGCTTTTAACACATGAGTCCCAAGGTGCATGTAGGAAGTTCTGTTTATGCACATTCTGTAGCCAAAAGGTCAACCTGCACAGAGCCCCGCAGGCAGAGGGGAGGTGGTGAGTGCTGAAGCTGATGGATGACCAGGGGACCACTATCTAGGGTATAGTTGGGATTTATGGCAAGAGTACATTCTTCAAGAAGTAGCAGAAGTACAAACTGGGGAGGTGGGAGAAAGGAAAGGAATTAGTGTTGGCTGTTTCTGTAGGGGATGAGGAAGAGTTTTATTCTGAAGGGTTGTCATTGAAAGTGTTCTTAAAGAGGTCTGTAATTTGGTAATTGTGTGGTATAAAGATGAATTGTTACCCATTACTACCTTAATTAGGATGCTGATGAAGCTTTAAAATTAGTAATATTGAACAGCACTGATTTTATGCACCAAACTAAGGGCTTCTCATGAACTTTCCCTTGTACTCTTCCATGCACGGAGACTCTACGAGGACCATTCTACCTTATGTTCATTCAGCCCCACTGTACTTGCTGTGCTATTTTGGACCTCTTTTGGGGAGCAGGAGAATGTAATAGTGAAGGGAAATGGAACTACTCAAATCCCTGATTAGGATTCTTGTCCTTCCAAGGGGAGGGGGTCTAAGCCGGTAATTCATAAATTTGCTGGAAAAGAGAAGGGTCTCTTAGGCTACAGGTAAATGTGGAGTAGTAATGTGGAGTCTCAAGGGAGATATTAAGACTAAGTGCCAGTTCCAGGGAGAGAGCCAGGGTGACCTCTCCATGGATACCAGTTACACACCCATCTTGGTTATAGAGAAAAATCTCTGCAGGCAACTTTGGCTTCTCTAGTGACTGGCGATTTTCCAGCTACTCCCATGCCACCACTCCATGAAAAATCCAGACTCAATAACTCAGAGAAGCAATTTGTAGAGGCTAAATATTCATATGAACATTATATTTGTCATCTTACAGTTGACTGGCAATTCATTAAGAGGAAGAGTGGTAAAATGGAAAGTGCGTGACTATTTGGATCAGTCAGGCCTGGTTCTACCACATATTAACTATGTGATGCCAGGCAAGGTATTTGACCTCACTAAATCTCATCTGCAGGATTTTAATAATAATGCTCACACTGGAGGAATTTTATGTGGATTTGAGATTCTGCCATATATATGCTTGGCCGGGACACAGCACCTGCTGGGTCTTCTCTGCTTGATAATGACTGTTTCCTCAGTAATACAGTAGAACCTCTGTAAGTTGGCCACTCAAGGGACTGTAACAAACTGGTCAACATACGGAGGTGGTCAACATAAGGACTAGGCTACTGTGCTGATAAAAGAAGTGGTCAATATAAGGAACTAGGTCTGCTGGACTGATAGATACATGTGGTGCACGTCCAGTCTGTGAAAATTAGGTCAAATAAGGAGGTGGTCGGTGTCAGAAGATGGTCAGTGTAGGGAGGTGGTCAGTGTAGGCAGGTGGTCGCTGTGGACCTTCTGCTGTCCCTAATCTACTCAGCAGCTTTTCTTTCCTCTACCTTTAGCAACCTTATTAGGATTTCCCCCATCTCTAGCTATTCTTCCCCTTTCACTGCTCCTCCAAAAATTAGTCTGACCAGAATAAGCTCTCAAACATGGGGCTCTAATTATGTTTTTTTCTCCTTGTCAGAAAACTCTGAGGGCTTCTCATAAAGTCCAGACTCCCCATAGCTCAACATTCCAGACCTTCCACAGTCTGGATCCGGAATACTTCTTTAGGCTGTTACCATCTCACATGGATCCTCTGCCCTGGAGTCCATACAATTTTCAAGTTTGTTCAGAGCTGTTCCCTTTTACTTCTTTATTATGCTATTACCTCTTCTCAGAAAGTCCTTTCCATTCTCATCTATTATTCTTCACCTATTATTCTTTAAAAACAAAAGAGAAATATATCAAGCTTTTTGCATGCCAATTATACCTCCATAAAATGATTCAGAATAGCAAGCAACATGCCTGATATTTGAATGAATGAGGAAAAAAAGGGGGGTGGGGGAGAGAAAGAAACTGCAACAGCAAAACTCATATTTAGAGTTTCAGCTTCAGACAAAAAACTTTGGAGCTGAAAATGATGGCTGCAATCTTGAAATTTTACAGGACTTTGTACCTTTATAGAAATAAATACTTCCTTCTCTGTTTATAGACACTTGCTTTAGGACATATGGAAGAGCATGCCTTTTTTCATTTAGACCTTTTGTGAAGACTTCAGCAGGAAACAGCTCAGCATACCTTATGCTACAGGTGCAGCTATAGTCTACCACTCAGCAGGGGGACCTCCCCAGGGGGTGTGTTCCTGGAGGCCACTACCAGTTCAGAAAGACAGGAAGCATTCTTCTTGTTGGTTCTTGGCTGTAATAACCATACTGCAAGAAAATGAGTTATTGCCTTAATCTTTGCCATAATAATTCCCATCACAGAAGGAGCTTAGTAGTATTTAATGAGTGAATGAACTCAGTGAAAAAATCAATAGGATAACACTGAAGAAAGTGCATAGCATTGCCATTAAGAAGATTGTTAAATTGAAACCATACATTTATGTATGTTTTTATGTATTTAATTACAAAATATTTCAGTGTTTGTTTCAGTTAATAAGTGATCTTATTATTGCCTAAAGTATCCAGATGTTTATAAGTGATTGAAAGATAATACCAATTTTATTTCAGTTATTTTCCAAGTAAGCTATGGCTTTCCATCTTGTTGCTATAACTGACTTTTATTGCTACTCTAGCTCTAATTGTATTTTTCACAGGTATGCCTAAATATACTGGGGTTTGCTACCTCTTTTTATCTCATACAGAAGCTTGCTAACTATTTTTTAGAAAAATGTAGACATGTTCAGGATTATGATGTAAAGATTTTATTTTGAGCATAGTTTTGCTTCGAAGGACTATCTAGTTTAATAAATGTGCCATATTATCTACATAACTGATGTTGTGGGGAGGGGTTCTAAATTTTCTTTTTCTAAATTTTTCTTTTCTAAATTAGGGGTTTTTTAACCTCTCTAGGTAAACCCTGGGAGAGAGGCCAGAGTTGAGGAATTCAAAAGGGAGACAGAGATAGTAAGACTCAGAGTATAGATCTAAAGAATCTAAGGGGATGGAGAATTTCAAAGAATAAACGAAGAGCAAACTAGTGCTGTATGATAAGATAAAGACTAAAAATCATCCATTGAAGTTTACAGTTGATGTGTCACTAATGATACTAGCAACAATAACTTTAGAAGAGTTGTGGTGTTAAAAGTTAATTATAGTGAGAGAAGAGGTAAAGTTTGGATTTTTTGAACATTTGATCAAGAAGGAAGTGTTGGAGTTTATGAAGGGAGCTATAAAGAATGGCCTCATTGAGCACACTTTGTGGAGGTGAGATCGTTTAGGATGGAAGGAACTTAAGCATGACTATAAGAGCCAGTAAAGATAGAGAGGTTGAAAATACAGGGAAAAGATAGAAAAAAAACAGAAGAAATGCAATCCAGAGCAAATGCCTGAACACTAGGAGAGACAAATCAACGCTGAACTGGGAGAAGGATAGATGCGGCTGTGGATGAAGATGAGTTTGCTGAGAATGACCTGGAAATGGAGGAAGTCCAAAGCCTGTTGGGTATAATCCTCTCAGAGGGCTTAAGTCCTGAGGGAAATGGTATTGCTTAGTGGGTTAGTGGTGGGTACTGAAGTCAGACCCCCTGCATTCTAACTAAAGGTCTTCCACTTGATAACTAGGTGTCTTTGGGCAACTTACTGAACCTCTCTAGGCCTCATTTTTTGCATCTCTATGCTGAAGAAGAACATAGAGTAAAAAGTTTGACCTCTATAGCCAGATTGCCAGGGTTTAGATAAGTAAGCTCTACCACTTACTAGCAGTGTGACCTTGTGAAGTCACTTAACTTTTATGTGTCTTAATTACTTCTTCTGTAAAATAGAGACAATGATAATGTTTACCTTAGAGGGCTACTGTGAAGATTCAATGGGTTAACAGTTTTTAAATATCTAGAACAGTACCAGGCACATTGTAAGTATTACAGAAGTTTTAAAAAGGGTGTGATAAGCAGTGTTAAGAGCTTAATGGAAATTAAAAACATAAATTAGATTTTAAAAAAGATTCTATATTATTTTGAGATTTTTCACCCAAACCCCTCAGTGAATAAGTCATAAAAGTGAAAAATGAGCTTCCTACCCTTGATCTAGGGCTTTGCTTGGCTGTTGGGACACATGGCAAGGGGCACTGAGTCTGATCAGGGGAGCATAGTCCAAGTGATTGGCTGTGGGACAGGCCGTGTAAAGAAAAAAAGAGAAGTTAGATAGCAACTCCTGCACCAGGAAAAAATGGGAAAACCAGGGGCTATTTCTAAGTGAGCTTAAAGAGCAGATATAGTGGGAATGAAAAGGATGGAAGAGTTGAAAGGTAGAAGTTTATAGAGGGAATAGAATATGTTGACATTTATGATTTTAAAAATTCCGTATGATGACATTGTCTAGGGCACATTGTGGGAATAAGTGGCTAAAGTTGAAGTGGTCAAACAAATGTATGTAATGATGTATTGGATGGGCAGTCCCCCTGATAACTGAACTCTTTGGATAATGGAATTTGAGGTAGAAAGTGAGCTAGCTTCTTTATCTTTTAATCCATTTAGAAGAGTACTCAAGAGTATTCCATCTTTCAAATGACTGAAGAAATGTACATATCTACCCTGCTCTCACTTAATATCATCATGTAGGCTATTTGGGCCATTTGTACCCAACTGTCTCCTGAACTATTAAAAAACCCTGTTCGGCCTAGTATTATTTGGCTGTGCCACTTAGTGGGATTTTTTCCTTGTCTCTCATTCACTATTGAGCATTTACTATGTGCTAGATAGACTAGTGAGATACACAGGCAAAAAGTCCAATAGGAGAGACAAGTGATGAATAATTAAAATATACAGTATATTAGATGATAGTAAATGATATGGAGAAAAAACAAAATGGGCAGGTGATAGGACTGTCGAGGGGTACTGCAGTTTTAAATTGGGTAGTCAGCAAAGGCTTCTGAGAAGGTGACTGTCAGCAGAAGACCTGAGGTGGTGAGGACATGTGTGAGGTGGATATCCAGGGGAAAAGCATGCGGAGAAGAAGAAAGAAGAATGAATGTTTGGAGACCAGCAGGGAGCCGGTGTGGCATAGAGAGAGGAGCATTTTCTTCACTTAATAAATTCCATATAGCACACACTATGTGTTGGATGCTTTTATAAATTATTTGCAAATATTAACTTAATTCTTATAACAACTCTCTAAGATAGTACAGCTGAGGATCTGTAAAATGAATGTTAGCTAACTTGTCCATAAGCAACAAAACACACACAACAACTGGGGTGGGGAGCCATTGTCCTAACCTTCGGTTGGTTTTGCATTATGATGTCCATTATAGTAATAGGTCATGATGTTATGGTAGGAGGATGGAAGTGGGAAGGACAATCGTAAAGAATCTTAGAAGCAATTGTAAAGACTTTGTCTTTTCTTGGGATTGAGTTGGGAAGTTTTTTTTCAGAGGAATGGCATGATCTGACATAAATTTTAAAGCCTTACTCTGGCTTTTATTTAAAAATAGAATAAGGCTGGCCCATACCTATGATCCTAGCACTTTAGGAGGCTGAGGGAGGAGGATCATTTGAACCCCAGAATATGAAGTTGTAGTGAACTAGGATGACACCACTGCACTCTAGCCCAACGACAGAGCAAGATCCTGTCTCAAAAAAAAAAAAGGTGGAATATAGAGGAGACTAGTTAGGAGACTGGTATAACATCCAAGCAAGAGAGTAGTATAACATCCAAGCAAGAGATGGTATTGGCTTCGACTAGTGTAAACATCAAATTCTAAATTTATTTTAAAGGCAGTAGAGGCAACAAGATTTTCTGACTAACTAAATGAGAGAAAGAAGAGTCAACAGTGATTCCAAGGTGTCCGAGCAGAGCAACTGGAAGAATGAATTTGTCACTTCCTGAGATGGTAAAGAGGAGCAAGACTTTGGGGAAGACGAGGAATTGAGTTTTAGACATTTAAGTTTAGATGCTTAGTGAACACCTAAGCAAGAGATGTTGGGAAGGAAGTAAATACATGAGACAAAGCTCAGGAGAGAGGTGTAGGTGGAGATAGACATTTAGGAGTCCTCTGTATGGATGTTCTTAAAGCCTTGAGATTGGGTGTGATTATCTAAGCAGTACGTTTAGAAAGAGAAGAGGCTCAAGTACTGACATGGGGAACGTTCCAACATTGAGAGGTTGGGATGATGAGAAAAACCAGACAAGATAAGTATCATCCAGATAGGTGTAAGAAAAAGTCGAAGGTGGTGACATCCTGGAAGCAAAGTTAGGAAGATGTTTTATAAATCAACATATGTGCACACTCACACTCACACAAAGCACAAAAGTGCGTGCCCATGCACGTACCCACACAGCCCAGATATCCCATGTGAAGGTATAATGATCAAGAGTACCTGCTACTTTTCTTCACTGATTACTATAGTAGCCACTTATAGGCAAATTTAATTGGGAAGCCATTTTTTGTTATCTTAGTAGATTTAGGCGGTACAAGTTGAATTCTGTTACATGTATCTACTGTATAGTGGTGAAGTCTGGGTTTTTGGTGTACTCACTACCCAAATGGGGAGCCAAGTTATTAGTAAGATAGCTCGATGGGTATGGAATAGAGGTAAGGGAGTTCATTGAGTCACCTCATTGGCTAGGCCCCACTCATTCAGATAATCAAGCTGTAACAGCCCAAAGATCCATCTCCAGTGTGGGACATACCTGCTTGTTGAGCAGCATGTTGCTGGCCTGTGTCACAGCACCATCTCCCTTGGGTAGTTCTTTTAAACACTAGGCCAGGGCTTTCTCTGTAGAGCTGTTTTTTCTAGGCTTCCAGCCCTCAAAAGGGGACATGTTCTTTCTTTGGATATGTTAATGGGCCTAGTCTTGTTTCAATTAAATCTTGTCCTCAGAGTTCTCGTATTTTTAAGAGGAGAGGGGTCACTCTTCTCTTTGATTAAAATGTGTACCTTCTACCTTTAAAAATGTGTATTTGCATTCTCAAGACTATTAATACGTGTACAATTTCACAAGTCCGTAAATCCAGGTTAAGAACTCTTACTTCCAATCAACTTATCTCTGATTTATGGAATGACTCAGAAGGTAAACTTATTTCTCTCTCAAATACTGGGCCCTCTTCCTCACTGTTGCCTCCACTATCACTTAACTGCAAAGCTGATCTTAGGATATACACCATGGGAGTTTTATGTGAATAATGAGGTATTTCTGGCACTTCAGTTTGTAAAACCTCTTATCTGGAGAATGAGTCAGACCTTCATACCATATTCTTTCCCATTACAAATGGATTTATAGCAAAGTTCTAGGGTATACTTACACAGTAGCACCAACTCGTAAGGCTCCCATTCGCTGATTCTGAAATTCAGGGCTTCAGTGAGGGTGTGAGAATCTTGCTATACAGGGACACTGGCTAAACATTTAGAAAAAGGCACACATACGTTTGGTTAAAGTTTCAAAGGAAATAAAGGAAGAGTAAAACTTTTTGCTTGAAGAGGGAGAAAAAGAGCTTTCCAGAATATTAAGAGTAACACTCATCTGAACTTCACAGAAAGTGTCATGAGAGTGTCAATGATTAGAACCGATCAGGTGTTTGGCTGTTCTTTTCAACCCGAAGATCGATTTGAACCAGATTACCACATCCACGGTTTAGTTCTAAAGGGGATGGAGGGGGTGGGGAGCCAATTATTTGTCTCTTTGTTCAAAGGCCTTTTTTTGTATTGAAGATCCCTGAAAAACCAGTAGAGGAGCCAGCCTTTCACATCCATTAAGATTAACCCTGAAAGAGTTGAATTTGATCTCTTCCATTTGCCATCTGGATACAGTAGAGAAAAAGCTATTCTGCACTGGGTTGCTGGACACCATCCAGAAAATAATATGTCAGGGCATCAAAGGCTTGAAGCACTTGGTCCAGTCTGTCTAATGATTACAGGCAGGGTCTGCTCTCCAGTTTTGTGGTATGTTTTATTTTTGCAATGACAATATATATTCCAGTAAAATAGATCACAAGGATTACTGCCAGCTTGTCAAAGCTGAGATTCTTCCATCACAGCCCTCAAAAAGGACCACATTTTAATTGGGCATAATTTAATTTTAAAATTGAGGAAAGCTTCATTTCCCCTCATCCCAAATGATCCTTTTTCTTTTAGAGAGCACCTACTAAAAGAAAGATTCTAATGCATAGATGGTTTCAGCCCAACCCAAGTTCAACATTTAAAATTTCCTTAACATCGACCTCATTTAAAATTGTGTTCACTATCCTCTTTGTAACTGGGCCTAGTATCTGGCCCGTTAATGACCATGCTGGCAGCTTTCCAAGAATCTGACAACCATAGCTTATTATTCACACCAACTGGAGCCAATTGAAGCTGCATTTTTTTTTTTTTATTCTGTTATTCTAAAATGTGGCTAGGAAGCAACAGCAGTGGCATGTTCTCCAGGGTCCTCTGAGGTTGAGGAAGAAGCTTGCATAATAAGACTGTGATATCAGGGAGCATGTGGCTGCATTTTGAAGTAGCTGGAGGCCATCTAACTCTGAGCTCTGATAAAGCAGGCTTTGGTTGGGGTCTTTGCAGGATATACTTAGGAATGAATGTATAGCTTCTGTGGTAGGTGAAATTATAGGGAGTTACCATTTTGTCTCTTACACAGGGTTGTGATGGCAAGATGAGTTGCCAAACCCTAGCCATGAAAATTACTTTTCTTGAGGACATGAATGGTCCTCAAGCTTTCCTGGGCAACTCCCAAATTTCCCACCCACCTAGCTAGGAAGCTGAAGAAGCCCTGGCTGGGTTCTGGCCGGTTACTGTCTTTTTCAGCTTATTTGGTAGGCCCCAAGTTCTGTTCCAAACTGGTACTGTCGGCACTCTCATCTTCTGGTCATCCGGGATTTTACTCTTACGGTCTTCCTGTTCTTCTTTTCTTCCTTTAGATCACCTGGTATTGAGGACAAAAAGTAGTTCTCCTAATTAAGAAAACAAACAAAATATCCTCCAAACCATCAATCAGGCATGCAATATCGATGGTCCTTTGCAGCGTTACGCCTCCCTGCTCTGTGCACATACTCAGCTTCTCATTTGGCCACTTTCAGACCAGTGTATCCCTTTCTGTAGGTTGGTGACTTGCTTTTTTCCTTTAGTGTATACCTGCTCTTAGATCCCCTTTCTGGCTTAAAAAAAATGAGGAAATACCGTGGTATTAAGTCATTACTAGATCCATACTTCCTGGCTCACCCTATCTGTAGAATATGAATAATAATAGTGTTTACGTTATAGGCTTGTTGTGATAGTTAAGTAACATGTGTGAAGATGATGCCTGGCTGTGCTTAATACTGCATGTGTTTGCTGCTGTTGTTCTTATCTGATATACCTTAGAAATAAATAAGTTTTCTTAGTTCTGCCTCAACAGAGTATTTAGCATCTTAAGCCCTTTATTATTTATTGTAAATGAAAAGATCTTGAGTTCTGCCGAAATAGCTTCAAGGATTAGCAAGCAAGAGTGACCGGAGCAAAGGAGATTCTTGAAATCACAGTATTGTCCTGCTAGCTCTGCAGTAGCAGCGGAAGCAAAGCATGTTGGAAATAGCCAGTAGGCTCAATCCTTCATAGAAGGTGGACTCTAGTGGGAAAGGATGGATTTGATCTTTTTTGTTCAGTATTCTTCATTTTTTTTTTTTTTTTTTTGAGATAGAGTCTCACTTGTCACCCTTGGTAGAGTGCCATGGTGTCACAGCAACCTCAAACTCTTGGGCTTAAGCGATTCTTTTGCCTCAGCCTTCCACGCAGCTGGGACTACAGGTGCCCGCCATAATGCCATAATTTTTAGAGATGAGGTCTCGCTCTGGCTCAGACTGGTCTCAAACCCATGAGCTCAGGCAATCCACTCACCTCGGCCTCCCAGAGTGCTGGGATTACAGGCATGAGTCACCATGCCTGACCCTTGTTCAGTATTTTTTTTTACCAGTACCCAGAACAGTGCCTTCACTCTCAAGATGGTAGGTCATCTTTTCATACTTAGTCATCTTCTTGGTCTCAGCTCAATTCCTCACAAACTGCCATGATTTAAAGGAAAAAAATTATCTTTTACCTTTGTCCTTTTTAAAAAACATTTTTTTTTTAACTGCCACTATCTGCCTGGATCCCTTCTTAGTTTTAAAGAACGCTCTTTCTGTGTAAGCTTTGGTTGAGGCAAGACCCCCTTCTGCTACTATGGAAGCCGGAGGAGGGTTATCTCCTCTTTCTCTGCCCTCAGGCAGAAATGAACAAAGAAAAGGAGGTGACCTAGGCTCAAGCAAGAGGAGTTGGCTGCCCAGGCAGCTAAGAGAGGCAGGTATGAAGATGAGGTTCTTGGTAGCAGAGGTCTAGGCTCCAGCCCTAGACAATGGCAGGAGCGGCACCCTGACTGCAGTGTTTCCGCTACCTAGCCTCTTCTGCTTTAGTTAGGCAAAGTCAGTTTGTTGCTTAGTGTAAAAAGTTCTAAATGGTACAATGGCTTCAACTCTAGGTTTTGTCTTTACTAGCCATAGCATAACTTCACAAATGTCACCTGTCAGCATCCCGAGACCTTCCTGCACTCCAGACCCCACCTGCTGATCTCTGGTTCAGATAGGTACTCACACCCCAACTATGCTTCAGCCTCATTATGTCCCCTAATCTACTGACCTGCCTCCTTTCTCATGATCCATCACTCCGCTCTTCATGGTCAGACACTGGAATCACTCCCTTGCAAATACTTTCCATTGCTTTGCAGTAGCTCACTCCATCATGTTCAGCAAAACCCAACTTACTCTTTACTTTCTTCTCACTTATACTCAAGCAGCCAGCCAAACATGGCTGCAGAGTATTATACAGTAGAACCTCTGTAAAGTGACCACCCACGAGACCATAACACACTGGTCAACATGCAGAAGTGTTGACATCAGGAACTAGGCCTACTGTACTGATATGTATGTGTGGTGCATATCCAGTCTATGAAACTTAGGTCCACTTAAAGAGATGGTCAACTGTGGAGGTTCTGTTGTATAATACAGTTAGCTAACTTCTGTAACTTTATATTCCAGACCAAAATCTTGAAATGGGCTTTTACAATTGCCTGGGAATTATGTTTGCCTAGTAGGTTTGTTTGCCCTACTCTCTTACACTCTATGTTATTTCTACTATTGAAACTGTCCTTCCCTCCTAAACAGATAATGTTCTTACTTCACACTTCATTAAGAAACTAGAATGATACAGGAGCACCCTACCTTTAGTGTCCGTGTGATGGAAGATGTGTCCCTGCTCTGCACGTTGTTTGACCCATCCTTCTGTGCTCTAGATTCCCTTTTTACTGACCTTTTGAAGATTTAACACCTACTATCTTCTCTCTCGTCTTTGCTTCATAAATGTCTCCCTTTCTTCTGGATAATTTCCATCACCATATAAGCTACTCTGGTATTTCCCAGTTAAAAAATCATTTCTTGGCTCTATAACTCCCTTAACTGCTGTCCTACTTCTCTGCCATCTCTCATAGTAAACCTTTCTAAAAATCTATCAGAGTTGGGTATGTAAGAAGCTTAGAAGTTTCCACTCCATCTTAATAACAATTGAAAAGCTGAGCAAACTGAAAACTTGACTCTTCTTAGATCTGTTAAAAAAGTGAGGTTACAGAGAGGATTTCTCTCCCCCACAAATTGGAGAGACAGACATCTGGACAATTAAGCAGAACAGAAATGCATGAGCTCCCCAGGAACCAGTGTGGTGGTGGTGGTGATGGTGGTGGAGAAACCCAACTTGTAATTGATGAATTGGTAGGAAACAATTTTGACAGTTAAAAATTCCAGTCATGAGCCCTCCCCCTCCCATTTTTGTGAGCTTTACCAGGGTCTCACAGCACATATTAGAAGAAAATCCCCTAGGGCTTCTAGCAGAGAGAGGAGCAAAGAAGCTTGTTAACAAGAACTGCCCTTGGGAGGAAACTATTTTACCAAAGACCAACCTAGTGAGTTTTATCAGAACTCACCTTCCTTGGAAGAAGAGAAACACAACTCCAGCCTCTTCTAGTCATTTCATCCCATGTAAGAGTGGAGGACGGAATAAAAAATAAACTGAGAAGTGCTTATGAATTTCACAATGCAGGCACACAGGCTCACCACGCGACTGAGACATGGTCAGGACCATAGATCACTTTCTGTCCCCTCAATACCTTACCACTATATTACTAAAAGTCCGGGTACTGCAGTTCCTTTTACTTAGTTGTCATGTCCATCTTCAAAAAATTGCAAGTCATACTAACAGAAAACACAGTTTAAAGGAGCTAAACAAGCATCAGAAGCAGAATCAGATATGGCAGGAATGTTGGAATTATCAGACCAGGTATTTTTTAAAACTATGATTAATATAGAAAGAACTTTCGTGGAAAAAGTAGGCAAAATAAAAGAACAGATAGTTAATGTGAGCAGAGAGACAGAAATTTTAAGAAAGTTAAAAAAAAATGCTAGAGATCAAGAACACTATAAAAAGTGAAGAATACCTTCACTTCATTAGTAGACTGACCAGGGCTAATGAAAGAATCCCTGAGCCTGAGGATATAACAGTATAGATACTTCCAAAACTGAAAAGCAAAAAGAAAAAAAATTTAAAAACAAAAAAGAATATTCAAGAACTGGAGGACAACCATAAGAGGTATAAATACATGTAGTAGGAAAACCAGAAGGAGAAGAAAAAAGGAATAGAATCAGTATTTAAAGGGTAGTGACTGAGAATATCTTCTACATTAATGTCCAACACCAAACCCAGACCCAGAAAGCTCGGAGAACACCAAACAAAACCCCCACCAAAAGTAAAATACCCCCCTTACTATACCTGGTCATACCATATTTAAACTTAAGAAAATCGAAGATAAAGAAAATCCTGAAAGAATAAACACCTTCTCTATAGAGGAGCAAAGATAAGAATTGCAATGACTTCTTCTCAGAAACCAACCAAGCAAGAAGGGAGTGGAATATTTAAAGTGCAGAAGGGAATAAACATCAACCTAGAATTGTGTAGTCTGTAAAATTATTCTTCCAAAGAGAAAGAGAAATAAATACTTCCTCAGATAAACAGAAATAGAGGGAATTTATTGCTAGGAAAACTGCCTTGTAAGAAATGATAAAAAGAGGTTCTTCCAAGAGGGGGAAAATGATATAGGTCAGAAACTAGGATCTGCACAAAGAAAAGAAGAACAGCAGAGAATGAGTAAGTGAAGGTAAAATAGAAACTTTTATTTTTCTTATTCTTAATTGATCTAACAGGTAACAGTTTGCTCAAACTAATAACAACAATGTATTTGATATATATATATGTCCTTATTTAATCTTATGTATAAATAAAATGAAAGCAGTGATATACAGGGGATAGGAGGACAAGGAGTAGTTTGTTATTACTAGGTATATGCACTACCTATGAAGTGGTTATAACAAAGTTGCAGAATAGAAGATTACTATACAAAAACCAGTCATATTGCTATGTACTAGCAGTGAACAAGTAGCATTTGAAATTAAAAACACATTGCCGGTTATATTAGCACCCCCCAAAATGAAATATGTAGGCATAAAGTTAACAAAATATATGCATAATCTGTATGAGGAAGATTAAAATTCTGATGAAAGATACCAAAGAAAAACTAAACAATGGACAAATATTCTATATTCATGGATAGAAAAACTCAATATTTTTAAGATGTCAGTTCTCCCCAACTTGATCTATAGATTCAACACAATCCCAGTCAAAATTCCAGCAAGTTGTCTTGTGGATATCTGTGAACTGATTCTAAAATTAATATGAAGAGGCAAAGAACCAAAATAGCTAACTCAATTGAAAGAAAGTAAAAGTCACAAGACACTCCTCAACTTTAAAACTTATTATGAAGCTATAGGAGTCAAGACAGTGCAGTATTGGCAAAAGAATAGACAAATAGATTAGTGGGACAGGATAGAGAGCCCAGAAATAGACCCAGTGCAGTATTGGCAAAAGAATAGAGAAATACATTAGTGGAGCAGGATAGAGAGCCCAGAAATAGACCCCTCCCCACACCCCACATATATAGTCAACTGATCTTTGACAAAGGAGCAAAAGCAATACGACGGGGGGAATGTCTTTTCAACAAATGGTGCTAGAAAAACTAGATGTCTACTTGCAGAACAAGATTTCTGGACAGAGACTTTACACATTTCTCAAGAATTAACTCAGAATGGATCTTAACCCTAAATGTAAAGTGTAAAGCAATAAAACATCTAGAAGGCAGCATAGGATAAAATTTAGGTGACCTTGGGTATGGTGATGACATTTTAGGTACAACACCAAAGGCATGATCTATAAACAGAAGTCTTGCTAGGCTGGACTTCGTTGAAATTATAAACTTATGCTCTGAAAAAGTGCCAGAAGTATGAGAGGACAAGCCACAGACTGAGAGAAAATATTTGCAAAAGATATAGCTAATAAAGGTCTGTTACCCAAAATATACAAAGAACTCTTAAAACTCAACAATGTGAAAATGAACAATGTGATCGCAAAATGGGCAAAAGACCTGAACAGACATTTGAACAAAGATACATAGATGGCAAGTAAGCATATCAAAAGACTTTCGAGGGAATTTTGAACAGCAATGAGATACCTTTATACACCTGTTAGATGACCAAAATACAAAACACTAACAACACAAAATGCTAGCAAGGATGTGGAGCATGGAATGTGTGTTCACTAATGGTAGGAAGGCAAAATAGTACAGCCACTTTGGAAGATAGTTTGTCAGTTTCTAACAAAACTAAACATACTCTTGGCAACAAGACAATTGGAAATCATGCTCCTTGGTATTTATGCAAATAAGTTGAAAACTAGGGCCCACAAAAACTGCACATGGATGTCGATGGCAATTTAATAATTGCCGAAACTTGGAAGAACCCAAAGTGTCCTTCAGTAGTTGAGTGGATCACAAACTGTGATATGTACAGACAATAGAATATTATTCAGTGCTAAAGAGAATATTAAGCCATGAAAAGACATGGAAGAAACTTAAATGAGTGTTACCAGGTAAAAGAAGCCAATCTGGAAAGGTTTTGACCTTTGACTATATTTGATGTTCTTGGAAAGGCAAAACTATGGAGACAGTAAAAACATTAGTGGTTGCAGAGGTTGGGGAAAGGGAGGGATGGATAGGCTAACACAGGATTCATAGGGCAGTGAAGCTATTCCTTATGATACTACAGTGGCAGATACAGGTCATTGTACATTTGTCCAAACCTGTGGGATATATGACTCTGAGTGGGTTTACAGGTACCTGTCATTATACGTGGCTAGTTTTTCTGTTTTTAGTAGAAACAGTGTCTCACTCTTGTTCAGGCTGGTCTCAAACTCAAGAGGTCAAGCAATCCACCCACCTCAGTCTTCTAGAGTGCTAGGATTACAGCTGTGAGCTAACATGCCCAGCCTAAAAGTGTTTTTGATAAGGTATAGATGCATACATTCATTTCTTAATGGGATGGCTTTAGATAAGTGTAATATGGAAAAGAGAAAGAAGAATATTTTACTTTTTTCTTTTTATAATTCTGTATTATTTGACTTGTCTTAAGAAGCAAGTATTATTTGAGAATATTTTTAAATCTAATAAAGAGAAGAGGAGAAAAAAGATGGTTCTCTATCAAACCACAGATTTTCTTCTCTAGGGGGTTATAAAAGAGATATCTATTTGGGGAAAGTAGCATGTGAAACTTAAAATACTATTTTATTATTAACTAGGCAAGGGCCTGTTACTCCAGGGTATAGCTCTGGTAAATGATTAGGCTCAAGGCTCTTCACCCAAACCCAAGCCCAAATGTTGGGATATGAATTACTGGTTGGCTCTGGTGAAAAACATGGGCTAGTTGTGGTCCTTAAAGTTGATCAGTTTGATGAAAGTGATGACCAGAAACGGGTAAAGAAAGGAGGCTCTCTCTTTAGTGACATTACCTGTTATAGCAGAAGATAGTTGAAAACAGCCACTTTAGGTCCCCATTTAGTGAGTGAGAATAAAAAATAAGGAGCCAACAAAGACAAAATTGGAGAAATCAGAGCCTGAAATGCAAACAATGCAGTGTAGCTTCTTGAAAATGAGAATGTTTTAAAGGATGTAATAAATACTGTCAGTTGATAGATTTAAAGAAATCATTGACGAGCAACAAGACAGAAAAGGAAATCAGATTAAAGGATTGGGGTTCATTTTTGGTTTTAGAAAAGCTTTAATAATTCTGTGGGTAAGAAATCAGATTTTGGAGGCATTAAGGTAATGGGCAGATTAGTGGGAGTGACGTGGGGGTGGGAGGTTCTCATAGGAATATTTGAGGAGAGTAGGAAAGAGAGAAGTAAGCCAGGACGGGGGTACAACTCATTATGTTTCTATACAGTAGGAAAGACGCAAGATTAAAGACAGAGGAAGAAGAAAGAAAACTTGATGAAGAAATATTCTGAAGAACACAGGGAAGGTTGCAATTGGTAGCTGTGGAAAGAGTTAATCTTAAAGTGATTTTCTCTAAAACAAAAATGAGAGAGAATGATTACCTGCATGGAAATATTTGGAGGTCCAAAGTAGAAAAGATGGTATGAATATGAACTCAGTCAAGCAAGAACTGATGTTACCTGAAAAAATCAAGGCAACTTCCTTCAAACTTAAGTTGACTAGAAATTTAAAATTAGCTCTAAGTAAAATGGGCTGATGAATTAGCTGTGCATGGCACAGTGCTCACTCGACCACAGGCTCCTCAAGCAACTGTGTTTCATTCCTGTTATATCCCCACTGTCCAACACAGTGTCTGGCATGTGGCTAGTGCTCAGTAAGCATTGGATGGATGGATGGATGGATGGATAGATGGATGGATGATCTGGTATCCTAGTATGTGGTCATTGAAAGTTTATTTTTGTTGAATTAAACTGCTATTGAACCTTAATCAGGGCCTGGTTGAAATGAAATAAAATCATTAAGAGCATCATGGTTTGCAGTTTGGGAACAGGACTTGATAAAGTAGATGCTACCTTTCTTAAATATTTCAAATTGTCTGTGTTGGCTTTCCTTAGGTTGAGGGACAGCGTAGTGTTTTGTTCTGGCAGTGGTAGGTGAGATGCATTGTCAGGTCTAGCACACATCCTTCTTCTGCTTGTTCCAGCTCTGGAATCTGGCCCAAGTTCAGTTCTGCCCTTGCTGGCTTAGCAGTGCTCCTCTGTGCCTGGTGGGGTGCACACATTTTGTATTTGGCCCTTATTTGTGGCTTTGATAGCCCCTGAGGAGTCCACACCTTCTTGCTCTTGTCTCCTCATGAGAATGTTTGAGTCCTTTTGAGATAATTCAGGTCACCCTGTTTCAAACTGAACAAATGCCTAGCATGTGTGTTAGGGAGGTGTGGAAGCTGGTGTTCAGGAGTCCTGCGTTGGGCGTGTAAGTGAACGCCGGGATCCCATGCTTAAAGGCATGTGCCTATGCTTTAGTAAAAGACTTTGAAGAGAAAGGAAGATAGGGACAGACACTGCTTGAAAAGAGAAGAGAAAAAGGCTTTTGTCTTTTCTTCTTTTGTGAGAATAAAAAGGAGAATAATGAAGTTCTTTCATTTACTTGTTTGTTTAATAATTGTATGTTGAGCACCTGTATTTTGTAGAGCAAGTCTCCTTAAGGTGAAACCAGTAAAATGTAACTTGTTCATGGGGAAAAATCTTGAATATCTTTTATAAAAAACAGCATGGGTTTTGTTTTGATTTTTAAATCAGTGAACTAATATTCTAAATTTGTCATTTGCAGTGGTTCTCAACCTTCCTAATGCCGTGACCCTTTAATACAGTTCCTGTGGGTTGCGACCCACAGGTTGAGAACCGCTGTAATAGTTAGGAAAGTTGAAATGGTTCTCCTCCACTTACCAGTTAATTAGGAGTTTGCTGTTTATTCATTACCACTGAGGACATGAGTGGGACCAAAACATTTTCCTCGAAGTTGCTTTTGGTTGTTAGGAACCTTCACAGTGGACGCCCTGACTCCTTGAACCATAGCAGCAGCAGGTGAGCAAAGAAGGAACTAGATTTCAAAATATTTTGTTTTAAGATGTTACTTGTCATGTTGAAGTCATCATATAACATCTAATATTGATTTTGAGATTCTTAATTTATTCTTTTTTAAAGAGTCAGATTAAAAAAACATAAACACATTTCTACTTGGTTTTCTCATAAGTTCCATCCTTTAGCTCAACCCCACACATCCTGATCCTGCAGTGTTCTGCTGTTCTGCCCTTGCTGGTTGGGAGTGCTCCTCTGTGCCTGGTGGGGTGCACACAGTTTCGTCTCCTCCGTGCCTGGTCGGGTGCACACAGTTTCGTCTCCAGAGGAGAGGAAATGGCAGTGCGTTGTAGGTTAGACACACACTCTACCTAAGGGCAGAACAAGGCAAGAGTGGAGCTGACTTTGCAGGGTGAGCTCCCTGTATGCTTGCAAATGCATCTCCAACACCACATTGTTAAAATATCAGGAAATTTACCACATAAAATCCACTCTGAATGTTAAGGTGAGATTGCTTGCACTCTAAGGAGAGTTAAGAAACTTTATAAAGGGTTTATAAAAATAGTTTTTATAGCTCATATTATTCTAAGAATATTTTGTTAAATTAATCACAATAGGGCAGGAATTTGGAAAAGTGTTCTGATAGTTAAGGTACTGCTGACTAAAAAGTGGCTAGCTTTTGCATAGGCGGCCTGGGAAGGGGTAACTTGAAAATCCCTCTGCTAGCCGGATAAATGGCATTCCCTCATCCTCCTCTTCCTTGGGGCCACTGAGTGCCATGGGACTCAAGACTTCCAGCTCCTGCATACTATAAGCCTCATAGAGGTTGGTGTTAGGGATAAAAACAGTTCTTGAGGATTCCTTTGAGGATTTCACTGGCTAGTGAGGGTTGTAGAACTGTAGGAAAAGTTAGTTACTGTACAACTACGTGCTCTAATAGCAGAAGAACATCAGGAGCCAGGCACTCACCTTGCCCTGGGGATTTGGAGAATACTCTGCAAATATGGTGACAGCTGACCTGGGATTAAAAGATAAATGGAAATTTGTTAGATCAAGACAGGGACACTAGGCAGAGAGAGCTGCGAATGCAAAGGCTCACTAAGATAATCATGCAATTCGTGGAATGGAGTGGTGGAAGGAACAGACTGAGAAAGTAGATTTGATTCCACATTAACTCAGCAGTGCTGGTGAGACAGGAAGTAGTTGGGGGGAAGGTTAAAATTGTTAGACACATGAGAGAGTTTTGCAAAGTACTGTAAGTTTGTTACATAAATCACCTGATGGGTCACTGGGCTATTTTTATGCTACAGTACAGTACTGTCCATACATGTATAGAAACCCCCCCGTACTTTTCAAAATCACAAATTCCTCATCAAGATAGAAAATGAACAAAGAAAATGACATCAGTTTAATTCAACTATGATATTTCAGTAACCTCATCTGTACACCCAGCTGGGGTTCTACACAAATCAGTTCTCTTCCGCTTGGTGCATGTATTTCTCCCCCTTCTTTGCTGTAGATCAGCCTGGGCAATATAGCAAGACCCCATCTCTAAAAAAAAAAATAAAAATTAGAAAAACTAGCTAGGCATGGGGGTACAGGTCTGTAGGCCAAGCGTCTCAGGAGTCTGAGGCAAGAAGATTGTTTGAGCCTAGGAGTTAGAGGTTAAGAGCCAGCTCTGATTGAACCACTGCATTCTAGCCTGGTAACAGAATGAGACCCTATCCATAAAAAACAAACATATAAACTAAAAGAATTCTTTTGAGGGGAGATGTAGGTCAGAGGATACAAAATGACATAGATTGGATGAACAAGGCAAGAGATCTCATACACAAGGTGAGGACTTGTTACTAACATCATATTGTGTTTGGGAGTCCTGTGAGAAACATAGATTTTAGCTGCTCTTGCCACAGAAACAAAAATAATTAGTCATTACGTGAGGTGATAGATAAGTTAATCCATCACCTTTTTCCTATCTATATGTATCCCGTAACATCATGTGGTATACCTTAAGTACACACAGAAAAAATTTTATTTAAAAAAATTTTTCAGGAGCTTCAGAGAAAATTTGTAGACATGTATACTTGGTTTTTAAAAGTAAAAGAAATAGTTCATTGTTTATTTTCTATGAAAATCTATATCTCAAAAGTAATTGGGCTATAGTCATTACAAAAAAAAGCTATCTGACGGTTTCAAAGAAACCTTCCAAAAGTTGCCCCAAAAGTCACCATACATAAGGTAAATGGGATATTGTAGCTAAATGTACCTTTATTTACAAAATTTTACCAAGGGATGGCTAAAAAATAGAGAATATTTTATAAATATTTTGTAAAATTTTATAATGAATACTTTAGAAATAAAGGCACATTTAGCTACAATTTCCTATTTTCCCTGTGTATGGTAACTTTGTGGGGACATTTTGGGACACCTTATAAGTGGAGCAGAGTCGAGGATGTGCACTAATTTTATGGAATCAATACAAATAGGATTATGGAACTATAAGTTGATCCCAGAACAAAGTAACAGCAACTTCATCTCTGATTATATCCTCTTGGTTGATCTTGACTTTTGTTTATGAGGTCTGACACTTAAGTTTATGAACTTGCCACCATGCACTTATGTTGGCAGTGCTGTACAGACAACTTGGTAAGGTTTCCTGACCTTGGCCTATCAGTGTCTGGCGTCTGTGTTTGTGTCGACGTGTGGTGGAGTCTTGGTAAGTGGTGCTTATTATTGTTGTTGCGTGTTTTTGTGCCCCAGGGCAAGAATGTTGGAGCTTGAATTAGACCAATGGACAAACATTAAATTTCTTGTTAAACTTGGCAAGAGTGGAAGTGAAATCAGGGACATGTCAATCCAAGTTTGTGGGGATAATGCTGTGAAGAAAACGGCAGTGTACAGATGGATTAAATGATATTCTAAGGGGAGAAAAAGCACCACTGAGAAAGCAAGTTCAGGGCAGCCAGTAACAGCAGAACTGACAGAATAATTGCAAAAATCTGTTCAATATGTGTCAAAATCACCAGTTGACTGTGAGAAGCATAGCATACCAAGTAAACAGAGATAAATAGGAAAATCTTCACTGAAAATCGTGCCATGAGAGAGGTCATGTGCAAAAATGGTCCCAAAGAAGCTCACCTGAGAACAAAAGCAGAGTCAAAGTCTGCCAAGGCCTTTTGGAGAGGCACGATGATGTTTTGGGCCATGTTATTACGGGTGATGAAACACGGGTGTACCAATAAGACCCTGACACAAAGCTTAAAAGTGCACGATGGAAGTCAACCGGTTGTCCAGGACCAAAAACGTTCTGTCAGTCCAAATTAAGAGTCAAAACTATGTTGTTGACCTTTTTTGATATCAGAGGGCTTGTTCATTATGAGTTTGTACCAACTGGCTAAACAGTTAACTGAGTTTACTGTTTGGAAGTGTTGAAAAGGCTGCATGAAAAAGTTAGACAAGAGCAACCTGAACTTCTTGCACTCATGGCTCTTGCATCACAACAAAGCACTAGCTCACACAGCACTGTGTGTGAGGGAGTTTTTAGCCAGTAAACAAATAACTATATTGGACTGCCCTCCCTAATCACCTGATCTGGCCCCCAATGACTTTTTTCTTTTCTCAAAGATAAAGGAAATATTGAAAGGAAAACATTTTGGTGACATTCAGGACATCAAGGGTAATAGGATGACAGCTGTGATGGCCAATCCAGAAAAAGACTTCCAAAATTGTTTTGAAGGGTGGACTAGGCATTGGCATTAGTGCCTGGTTTGCCAAGGGGTGTACTCTGAAGGTGACAGTAGTGGTATTCAGCAATGAGATATGTAGAACTTTTTCTAGGCCAACTTCATGAATTTAGTTGTCACCTGCGTACTTGATTAGAGTCTTCCCAATAATGCTTCCTTCTTCTCAGCACTGTTGCCTGCACACAGCCGTGGTTATGCTGTGGTCAGTCATGATAGCCAGTGCAGAACTCTTGCATTCCCAAGTTAACTCTGCCTTGCCTCAGGCCAGTCCAGCCTTGGAGAGAAGCTCCCTGTCTTAGATGATGACTTTTTGGCAGGAGCTGTAGCCGGATCAGAGATCCTGAACTACCCACCCTGACAGTTGAAAGCATTAGTCAAATATGTTCATTTCCTAAGGCTGCTGTAACAAAGCACCTTAAACTGAACGGCTTAAAATAACGGAAACACATTCTTTCAGAACCCTGCTTTTGGCAGCTCTTGGCAGTCCTTGGTGTTCCCTGACTCACAGATGTATCACTCCAGTGTCTGTCTTAGTGCCTTCCCTCTGTCTCCACGTGTCTTCTCATCTTATAAGGAAACCTGTTCCTAAACTCACCCCACTCTAGTCCACTCTGACCTCATTAACTGATTACATCTGCCAAGACCCTACTTCCAAATAAGGTCACATTCAAAGGTCCAGGCAAACGTTAATCCTGGGGGGACATAGCTGACCCACTGCACCAACAGTGGGGGTACCATAAATTGAATCTTCCTTAGAATAACATCAGTTGGCATATACATATTTTTTACATTTGGAGCTTTAAATTATAGATCTGAAGATTATTCTTATGGTTTTTAGATGAATATGATACTCTAGTGCCAGGATAATTAATGAAAAAATAACATGTTATAAAATGTTACCTTTCAGGTTAAAGGTAAAACTTTAACCAAATTTCTCATAAAGATTCTCATTTATTTAATTAAAATCCATTCATGGGGATAATTGGCTCCCCTTGTCTAAGTAATCTGTATATGTGTGAAGTCAGATTATTAAGGATTTTATACTAAATTAAGGAGTCTGGACTTCACCTTGAAAGAAAGGAAGAATCAATAGAGATTATATTTAAAAGTTAGTTCAGGTGATGGAATGGAAGACAAGAAATTCAGATAGAAGCTATTGAGACAGCACAAATGGAATGATTTGGTTTAGACTACAGTGATGGAGATGGAAAAGTGAAATTGTATTGAATAACCTCCCTGATGATTTAATAATTAGATGATGATGATGGTGGTGGCTAATCTTGAGTGAGCACTTTCTTTGTGCCAGGCACCATTCTAAGCATGCTTTGGCATTAATTTGTTTAATTCTTACAATAATCCTATGAAGTAGTACTATTAACATTTTTTTAAGTGAAGAAACTGAGGCACAAATACTTATCAAAGGTCACATAGCCAGTTTTTGCTGGAGGCAGTATTTGAATACACAGAATCTGGTGAGGGACAGAAAGGATCACAGATGATTCTTAAGTAGATGGCTGTGTCATTAGTCAGGATTGAGAATAGAAAAACAGAGCAGATTTGGGGGGTATTGACCCAGAGGTCATAAGTCAGTAGATTTAGTTTTGGATAAAGTATTGATATTTATCAAGAGATGCTGGTGGGCAATCCCAAAGATTATGTCTGATAGGTAGTTGATAGTAAGTTCTGCAAATAATATTTAATATTAAAAATCCATCTTTTCTCAATAAAGGTAATACCATTTTAATTACCTAGCCATGGTAAAACATGAAGAGTTAATAATACTGCCTACTAGCCCTAAAAAGTAAGAGTGCTCTAACAGGGTCGGATTCTGTGTGAGGGCGCATGCGCGTGCCCTGTCTGTATTGAGTTAGACGAGTAACTGTCTGACCTGGAATTGTTCTAACAGGGTTGGATTCTGTGTGAGGGCACACGCGTGTGCCCTGTCTGTATTAAGTTAGACGAGTAACTGTCTGACCTGGAATTGCTCTAACAGGGTCGGATTCTGTGTGATGGCACACGCGCGTGCCCTGTCTGTGTTAAGTTAGACGAGTAACTATCTGACCTGGAATTGCTCTAACAGGGTTGGATTCTGTGTGAGGGCACACGCGCGTGCCCTGTGTGTATTAAGTTAGACGAGTAACTATCTAACCTGCAATTGCTCTAACAGGGTCGGATTCTGTGTGAGGGCACACGCGCGTGCCCTGTCTGTATTTAGTAAGACGAGTAACTGTCTGACCTGCAATTGCTCTAACAGGGTCGGATTCTGTGTGAGGGCACACGCGCGTGCCCTGTCTGTATTTAGTAAGACGAGTAACTGTCTGACCTGCAATTGCTCTAACAGGGTTGGATTCTGTGTGAGGGCACACGCGAGTGCCCTGTCTGTATTAAGTTAGATGAATAACTGTCTTACCTGGAATTGCTCTAACAGGGTCGGATTCTGTGTGATGGCACACGCGCGTGCCCTGTCTGTAGTAAGTTAGACGAGTAACTGTTTTACCTGGAATTTTGTGAGATTTAGGAGCCAAGTAGATAGAGCAGAGGAATTCATAAGTTTGTACCCAGCTGGTCGTAAGTGAATTTGCTTCATTACAAACTCCCCCTGCACCCTTGCCCTTTGCTTCATGCATCCCCCCGAATGCACCCCTGTGTCCCTCTAACCACAGGGTATTCCAGATCAAGCCTGGTGGTTTATGGGAACTGCTTTTGTTGAAATCATTAAAGAAAGAAATGCCTGTGAATTCTCCTTGCAAAGCACCGCCTGTTTTTTGTGTCGTTCTGGCCTCATTAATCAGCGTAGCAGCCAGGCAGACACTGTGCTGTGTGTTTTACTGTCCCCAGCACAGCGGCTGCTGTCTCTGCCCCCAGGCCGACGCATTGGGGAGAAGGAGAGAGGGAAACCATCCATCTTCCCAGACGTACATGTCAGCAGCAGCTCCTTTCCCCTTCCTGTTGGCTGTCTCTCTCACCACCTGTGTTTAGAATTAGCACTGAAGCTGCTCCCCAGATGAATAAGAACCACTGTCCTTGTCACCTGCCCTGGCATGGGCCACCACTTCTCAATGAAACAAGTACATCAAGCAAATTACCTTGATGTACATCCCCTCGGCAGTTTACTGTAACATAAAATTAGATTTTAGGTCATATATCCTAGAATGTAGCATTATTTAGTGGACCTAAGGGGTAAAGGCAAATAATTTCTTGAGTTTGTCACTATCTTCTCATAATCCCTCTCTGGAGTATATATGGCTGAGGCTGATCTACCTGGGTTCAAGTTCTGTCTGTGGTAGGTACCAGCTATGCACTACTCACTTAACTTCTGTGTGCCTCAGTTTCCTCTAATAAAACAAGGATGATAGTACCACCTACCTGGGAGTTTTTATGATAATTAAATGAGATAATATGTTTACTAGCTCTTACATAGTAACCACTCGATAAACATTAGCTCTTTATTATCAGATTAGATTATTATCATTATTCTTGTTTTTCAGATAATAAAACTGAGGTTCTGAGAAGTTTGATAATTTGTGAAAGGTACTATTAGGCATAGAAGGAATTTGAATTAGCACTGTCTGATCCTCCACGTATGTCCTATAGATTACATGTTCCTGTTTCCATTCTAGTTCATATGTGACGTTAATAAATCACTTAACTTTATTAATGCCTTTATTTCCCACTATATAGAATGAAATGATAATAACTGACCTTCTCATTAGTATATTCTTATAGTCTATATTCTATAAGAATATAAAATAGTATAACTATTTTTATAGTTACATGCCAACTAATTTAATCATGCCATATGCTGAAAAACAAGGTGTATTTTTAAAATTTGGTGACAGAAAAAGTGCATGCCCTTAAAAAAAGAAGTTAATATAAAAGTGTCAAAAAGGAAGTCGTGACTCTCAGTTCCCCATTGTGAGCACCAGTAAGTTAGGTGTGTATCCAGCCTTTCTTGTCAGCATTTGTCCATTTAACACATGTTTATACAGAGCCACCGTGGGTGAAGCGCTGTTCTTGGTTCTTTAGGGGACCCTGTCATTCTTCCCCTTTTACTGATGAGGACGCAGTGATTTGCACAGGAAACACAGCTAGTGCGCAGCAGAGCTGCTGTGGGCTCGCATGCTCTGCCTCCAGAGCTGGGCTCCTCACCTCCACCCTGGGGTGGTGCTCAGGACTCAGCCGTGCCTACATTCTTCTTATCTGTTCTATAGTATTCTGTTATATAAAAAGAAAACTATAATTTATTAAATATTTACTCTACTGCCGGACAGTAGTTGCTTATAGTTCTTTTGTAATTTAAAAAAACACGTGGAGAATACCAGATATCCTACCATGTTGTGTATTTCTTCTTTTTTTTTTTTTTTTTTTTGAGACAGAGTCTCAAGCTGTCACCCTGGGTAGAGTGCCATGGCGTTACAGCACACAGCAACTTGAAACTCTTGGGCTCAAGCGATTCTCTTGCCTCAGCCTCCCAAGTGATTAGCAGTACGGGTGCCCTCCACAACACCTGGTTATTTTTTTTTTGTTGCAGTTATCATTGTTGTTTTAGCTGGCCCGGGCCGGGTTCGAACCTGCCAGCCTCAGTGTATGTGGCCGGCACCCTACCCCTGAGCTGCAGAGCCACCGCATGTTGTGTATTTCTACATTAAATGGATGGATAAAATAAAACAAAACTTTGGCTTCTATAAATGACCATACAGATGACTGAGAGCTTACTACATGCCAGTCACTAAGTACGTTACACTGATAAGTTCATCACGGTCCTCTTCATCACTCTGTGAGGTCGGCACTGTCATTATCTCCACTTTGTAGATGTTCAAGGCCACGTAAATAATAGAGCAAGGACTTGAATCCAGGTTATCTGGCACTAGATTCTGCTTCTTAACTGTGGTTAGTAACCAAACTAGCTATCTTATTTTACAGCTTGACCTTCTCATCTTTCTAAGTGACTGTAAAGTTGAGTAAGTTGACAGGAGGGTCTGAGCTGATGCAGATGTGGTTGGAGCAGTCTCTCCTACTGCATCAGTCTGCAGGTTGGATGATAAAGGGGCCACGATTGGCTGGAAAATGAAACCCATTTCACCTAGTAGAGGTCAGATAACAGAGATTCCTGTAAGAGATTCCTTTTTTGGGAAACTATCTTTATGCCAGGAAAATAACTTTGGAAATGTATTTCACCTTTTGTAGTATGGGCAGTACCTTATAAGAAATTAACACTGTCAAAGGTTCAGAACACTTGAGATGGTCATGGGATTGTTTCATACATTGTACATATGTAAGAATTTCTAGCCCCTCAGCATCACTGAGCCAAGGCCATCTGTTGTCAGGCCAGGTTTGGTCAAAGACTGAGCTAACCCTGAGACCCACCTATAGCTGCTGGAGTGTTGAGTTCAGAGGAGTTAGGGAGATTGCCAAGCAGAGAAGTGGATAGAAAAGAACATTCTAGGCAGAGATAATTTTTTTTTCTCTTCATTACAGTTCTGATGTTAAATACTTCTTGTGGGATTATTTTCTTAGTGATGTCCAGGCTATATGTGGTTTTTGACTCCCTGAGTCATAAGGATAACTGGACATTGCCGGGTAAGTAAGTCTGCATGGCTATTGAAGAGGGCGTGCTTACTCATTGTCACAGGTGTCTACCCTCACCAATGGCCTGACTGTCGCCACACCTACAGAGCCTGCCTGCTGCCCTTCTCACCTGCAGAGCCTCCTGCCCTTCTCACCTACAGAGCCTGCTGCCCTTCTCACCTACAGAGCCTGCTGCCCTTCTCACCTACAGAGCCTGCCTGCCCTTCTCACCTACAGAGCCTGCCTGCTGCCCTTCTCACCTGCAGAGCCTGCTGCCCTTCTCACCTGCAGAGCCTGCCTGCCCTTCTCACCTACAGAGCCTGCTGCCCTTCTCACCTACAGAGCCTGCTGCCCTTCTCACCTACAGAGCCTGCCTGCTGCCCTTCTCACCTACAGAGCCTGCCTGCTGCCCTTCTCACCTGCAGAGCCTGCTGCCCTTCTCACCTGCAGAGCCTGCTGCCCTTCTCACCTACAGAGCCTGCTGCCCTTCTCACCTGCAGAGGCTGCCTGCTGCCCTTCTCACCTGCAGAGCCTGCCTGCTGCCCTTCTCACCTGCAGAGCCTGCCTGCTGCCCATCTCACCTGCAGAGTCTGCCTGCTGCCCTTCTCACCTGCAGAGGCTGCCTGCTGCCCGTCTCACCTGCAGAGTCTGCCTGCTGCCCTTCTCACCTACAGAGCCTGCCTGCTGCCCTTCTCACCTGCAGAGCCTGCCTGCTGCCCTTCTCACCTGCAGAGCCTACTGCCCTTCTCACCTGCAGAGCCTGCCTGCTGCCCTTCTCACCTGCTGAGTGTGATCTCTGAACTGCTTGGAACCAAAGTGGCCTCTGACCACACAGGAATAAATCATTGTGTCAGGGATTTTTATTACTTTGAAATGTATTTTTTTTTTTTTTACTCATTTTTTAGTCTTTTATTTGTGTGTCTATTTCTGTGTTTCCTAGCATTTGTAGCTTTGGGAAACAGTTATGTAGTAACCGCCTTAGAATAGTGGTTTCCCACTCTTAAAATCACCTGGGGAGATTTTAAAGCTCCTAGTGCCTGCACCAAAGCCCAGATGGATTAAGTCAGAATCTCTGGGGGTGGTATCCAGGAATCAGGATTTTTCAAAGCTCTGAGGTGAACTGTGCAGCTCAAGCTGAGAACCACACAGAGCAGTGACTGTCAACTGGTGTGCCACGAGGGGGTCTTAGTTGTGCCATGAAAATTCTCAAAGATCATGAATTAAATAATTTTCAGAAGAAGTTCGAAGCATGCTATGTATATTCTTCCTTTTACTCTTTTTTTTAACAACATAATTTAAGTGTGCTGTGGAAGTTTAACTGTAGGAAGTGTGCCATGAGATAAAGAAGGTTGGAAATCACTGGCCCAGAAGGCGCGCCCTCGTTTTCCTTCTTAGACTCTTCATCTGCACCTTACTTTATGCAGTTGAAGTCAATTTTGTGGATGGATTATTGGCACCCAAAGCCCCTCTCCATCTCTAGCGTGTGGAGAATTACCTGGAAGGCATGTAAAGGCACGGATTGTAAAACTTTTCTCATTTTTTTTCTTCTGGGATAAGCCCTACCCAATACCAATTCCTAACTTGGTATTTCTGTGGTGTGACCCAATAATTTGCATTTCTAATAACTTCCCAAGTTGTGGTCACATTGCTGGTACCAGGAACACAATTTGAGAATCTTTAATCTCTTTCTCTCAGCTTCTTTCTGCTCTTTTCTTTTCCACTGGTGGTGGCCAGGGCAATTGGTGTGCAGTCCTTACTCAGAGCGTCAGTGTTAGGAAGGGCAGTGGATACCGGAAGGGCTTTATCATGTTTTCTGAACTCCAAGTAATCATATAATCTAATTAAAAACTATTTAGCTGGCCCAGTGGCTCATGCTTGTAATCCCAGCACTTTGGGAGGGCAGGGCAGGAGGATCCCTCGAAGCCAGTCTGGGCAACATAGTTGCCATTATTACAACAACTTTTTAAAAATTAGCCCTGTGGCTCAAAGGGGTAGGGCGCTGGGCCCATATGCCAGAGGTGGCAGGTTCAAACCCAGCCCTGGCCAAAACTGAAAAAAAAAAAAAAATTAGCTCTGTGCAGGTATATATGTATAGTTTCTGCTACTTGGGAAGCTGAGGCAGGAGGATCAAGTGAGCCCAGGAATTCGAGGTTACAGTGAGCTGTGATCACACCCCTGCACTCTAGCCTGAGTGACAGAGTAAGACTTCATCTTAAAAAACAAAACAAAACACAATTTATTCTGTATGCAAATGCCACCTCCTCTTTATACAAAATTGCTCCTCCTAAGTCCCTTCTACTTCAAAATTGGAGCCACAACTGGATAGGTTTCTGGTGTACAAAGATGGAACTTGGATTTCATTTTCCCATAGAAATAATTTTATGAATATTGTTTAGGTACAACTGTAATCATGCTGCTAAAATAATTCTTCAGAAGTATTGTGGGCTCAAAGGACTTTGATGGGTTGTCTCCTAGGAGCTTACCCATCGTGTGAAGAGTTCACTTTCTGAATTTCAGAAAACTAATTTTTAAACAAACTCTTAGCAACTACCTATAACTGGAACATTTGGCTCATTTTCTTTATAGTTATTTTATAATTTACATTTAGAGCCAAAGAGGGAGAGAAAAGATTCGTCATTCATTCAGTTAACATTTATTGAGTTCCCACAATGTACCTGGCACTGTGCCATTTACTCTTACTTACTGGGGATGCAAAAGACTAAAAAGACAGCTCCTGCTGCAGAGGACCTCACGTGTGAGGTAGGGAATACCTGAGCAAATGAGTGCAGTGATGAGGAGCTGATGAAGAGGGGTCTGCTCTGCCCAGAGAAAGAAAGAATGAAAAGGAAGGAAGGAAAGGAAGAAAAGAAAAGGAAAAGGAAAGGATGGGAGGGAGGGAGGAAGAGAGAAAGACTAATGATGAGGAGTCTATGTGTGTGTATTAGTAGTGGGAAGCGGTGTGTGTAAGAGATTGAGAGTCAGAGAGGGATTGTAGGGCTTGAAGACCAAGGAGAGTTCCCCAGGCAGAAAAGGGGTGAGAGGCGTTCTAGGATGATGGAACAGTACGAACAGAGAGGGGAACAAGCTGTCCAAGGAAGGCAGGTGTCCAGGTGAGCTCCCTATGTAGTGTGGCTGGAGAACGACTGGAAAGGGCATTGACTACCCCACAAAGCTGAGCCTTATCCCACAGGAAGAAATGAGGAGAGTTGTGCCGAGTCAGCATACGTGTATGTGGTATTTGCGCTTCTGCCGCAAACTTTCTGTAAGGCATTTCTTCCCCTGTATGTTTTGCACTACCCCGAGGAAGACAGTTTTAATTTCCACAAAATATTAGGACTTTGGAAATGTCTTTAATCAAGTGACTTTTTTTTTTTTTTTCATTGTTGGGGATTCATTGAGGGTATAAGAAACCAGGTTACACTGATTGCATTTGTTAGGTTAAGTCCCTCTTGCAATCATGTCTTGCCCCCAAAAGGTGTGGCACACACCAAGGCCCTACCCACCTCCCTCCTTCCCTCTCTCTGCTATTCCTTTCCCCACCCCTCCCTCCTTTCTCTCTCTGCTCTCCCCTTCCCCCACTCCCACCCTGTCCTTAATTGTCATTAATTGTCCTCATACCAAATTGAGTACATAGGATTCATGCTTCTCCATTCTTGTGATGCTTTACTAAGAATAATGTGTTCCACTTCCATCCAGGTTAATACAAAGGATGTAAAGTCTTTATTTTTTTAATGGCTGAATAGTATTCCATGGTGTACATATACCACAGCTTGTTAATCCATTCCTGGGTTGGTGGGTGTTTAGGCGGTTTCCACATTTTGGCAATTATAAATTGAGCTGCAATAAACGGTCTAGTGCAAGTGTCCTTACGATAAAAAGGATTTTTTTCCTTCTGGGTAGATGCCCAGTAATGGGATTGTAGGATCAAACGGGAGGTCTAGCTTGAGTGCTTTAAGGTTTCTCCATACTTCCTTCCAAAAAGGTTGTATTAGTTTCCAGTCTGACCAGCAGTGTAAAAGTGTTCCCTTCTCTCCACATCCATGCCAGCATCTACAGTTTTGAGATTGTGTGATGTGGGCCATTCTTTCTGGGGTTAGATGGTATCTCAGGGTGGTTTTGATTTGCATTTCTCTAATAGATAGGGATGATGAACATTTTTTCATATGTTTGTTAGCCATTCATCTGTCTTTAGAGAAGGTTCTATCCATGTCTCTTGCCCATTGATATATGGGATTGTTGGCTTTTTTCATGTGGATTAATTTGAGTTCTCAAGCTTTTGTCTGACTCAAAATATGCAAATATCCTTTCCCATTGTGAAGGTTGTCTATTTGCTTTGGTTGTTGTCTCCTTAGCTGTACAGCTTTTCAGTTTAATTGAGTCTCATTTGTTTATTTTTGTTGTTATTGCAATTGGCACAGCAGTCTTCTTCATGAAGTCTTTCCCCAGGCTGATATCTTCCAGTGTTTTCCCTATGCTTTCTTTGAGGATTTTTGTTTCATGCTTTAAATTTAAGTCCTTTATCCATCGTGAATCAATTTTTGTGAGTGGAGAAAGGTGTGGGTCCAGTTTCAGTCTTTAACATGTGGATATCCAGTTCACCCAACCCCATTTATAGAATAGGGAGTCTTTTCCCCAAGGTATGTTTTTGTTTGGTTTATCAAAGATTAAGTGGTTCTAAGATGTTAGTTTCATTTCCTGGTTTTCTAGTCGATTCCAAATGTCTATGTCTCTATTTTTGTGCCAGTACCATGCTGTCTTGACCACGGTGGCTTTGTAACCTAAAATCTGGTATGGTGATGCCCCCAGCTTTATTTTTATTATTAAGAACTGCCTTAGCTATATGGAGTTTTTTCTGGTTGCATACAAAATGCAGAATCATTTTTTCCAAGTCTTGAAAGTACGATGTTGGTATTTTGACAGGAATGGCATTGAATAGGTAGATTGCTTTGGGAAGTATAGACATTTTAAAAATGTTGATTCTTCCCATCCATGAGCATGGTATCTTCTTCCATTTGTTAATATCCTCTGCTATTTCCTTTCTGAGGATTTCATAATTTTCTTTATAGAGGTCCTTCACCTCCTTTGTTAGGTATATTCCTAGGTATTTCATTTTCTTTGAAACTATGGTGAAGGGAATTGTGTCCTTAATTAGCCTCTCATCTTGACTGTTACTGGCGTATACAAAGGCAACTGACTTGTGGACATTGATGTTATATCCTGAGACATTACTGTATTTTTTGATGACATCCAGGAGTCTTGTGGTTGAGCCTTTGGGATTCTCTAAATATAAGATTATGTCATCAGCAAAGAGGGAGAGTTTGACCTCCTCTGACCCATTTGGATGCCCTTTATTTCCTTGTCTTGCCTAATTGTATTGGCTAGAACTTCCAGCCCTGTGTTGAATAGTAAAGGTGACAGAGGGCAACCTTGTCTGGTTCCAGTTTTAAGAGGAAAAGCTTTCAGTTTTACTCCATTCAGTAAAATATTAGCTGTGGGTTTGTCATAGATAGCTTCAATCAGTTTCAGAAATGTGCCACCTATGCCTATACTCTTCAGTGTTCTAATTAGAAAAGGATGCTGGATTTTATCAAATGCTTTTTCTGCATCTATTGAGAGGATCATATAGTCTTTATTTTTGCTTCTGTTAATATGATGGATAATGTTTATGGACTTGCATATGTTAAACCATCCCTGTATCCCTGGGATGAAACCTACTTGATCATGATGTTGACTTTTTTGATGACAAGCTGTAATCTATTGGCTAGGATTTTGTTGAGAATTTTTGCGTCTATATTTGTGAGTGAAATTGGTCTGAAATTCTCCTTTTTCTTGGTTCTTTTCCTGGTTTTGGTATCAGGGTGATGTTTGCTTTGCAGAATGTGTTGGGGAAGATTCCTTCCTCCTCAATTTTTTGGAATAATTTCTGCACTACAGGAATAAGCTCTTCCTTGAAGGTTTGATAGAATTCTAGTGTGAAGCTGTCTGGACCAGGGCATTATTTTGCTGGAACCTTTTTTATTGTTTCTTTAATCTCAGTGCTTGAAATTGGTCTGTTCAGGAGCTCCATTGCTTCCTGGCTAAGTCTAGGGAGAGGGTGCGATTTCAAATATTGATCCATTTCCTTCACATTGTCAAATTTCTGGGCATAGAGTTTCTGGTAGTATTCAGAGATGATCTCTTGTATCTCTATGGGATTAGTTATTATTTCCCCTTTATCATTTCTGATTCAGGTTACTAGAGATTTTACTTTTCTATTTCTAGTTATTCTGGCCAAAGGTTTATCTAATTTATTTATTTTTTAAAAAAACCAACTTTTTGTTTCATTAATTTTCTGAATGATTCTTTTTTCAATTTCATTGATCTCTGATTTAATTTAGGATATTTCTTTTCTTCTACTGAGTTTAGGCTTAGATTGTTCTTCTTTTTCCAATTTAATAAAATGGCTTGTGAGTTTGTTGATGTGCTCTCTTTCTGTTTTTCGAATGTAGGTATCTAAAGCGATAAATTTTCCTCTCAAACCTGTTTTTTGCAGTATCCCACAGGTTTTGGTAGCTTGTGTCTTCATTGTTGTTATGCTCAAGGAAGTTAGTGATTTCCTCTTTTATTTCTTTCTGCACCCAACTGTCATTCAACAGAAGGTTGTTTAATTTCCAGGCCTTTGTGTGGAGTTGAACGTTTTTGTTGGAGTTGAGTTCCACCTTTAATGCCTTGTGGTCTGAGAAGATACAAGGTAAAATTTCAATTCTTTTGATTCTGTTGAGGTTTGTTTTGTGGCCTACGATATGATTAATTTTGGAGAATGTTCCATGGGGCAATGAGAAGAATGTATATTCTTTAGCTTTGGAATGGAGTGTTCTATATGCGTCTGTCAAGCACAGTTGTTCTAGGGTCTCATTTAAGTCCCTTATATCTTTGTTTAATTTCTGTTTAGAGGATCTGTCCAGCTCTGTAAGAGGAGTGTTAAAGTCCCCTATTATTATGGTATTATCAGATATCATATTGCTCAGAGTGAGTAAGATCTGTTTCAAGAAACTCGGAGAATTTAAATTGGATGCATAAATATTTAGAATTGAAACGTCTTCTTGTTGTATTTTTCCCTTGACCAATATAAAGTGACCATCTTTGTCTTTTTTGACTTTAGTTGCTTTAAATCCACATGTATCTGAAAATAAGATTGTAACTCCTCTTTTCTTCTGAATTCCATTTGCCTGAAAAATTATCTTCCAACCCTTAATTCAGAGTTTTAATTTGTCTTTTGAAGCCAGGTGTGTTTCCTGTAGATGGCAAATGGATGGCTTGTGTTTTTTAATCCAGTCAGCCAATCTATGCCTCTTCAGTGGGAAATTCAAGCCATTAACATTTATTGAGATAATTGATAAGTGTGGTAGTGTTCTATTCATCTTATTTTGTGAGAGTTTATTCCTTGGTTTTATCTTTTGCATCAGTATGGAAGTTAGGTTCTGTCCTTTAATTGCTGAATTTTTACTTTGCTGCTGATCCATTGTGATGGTCAGTGTGTAGAACAGGTTGAAGTATTTCCTGCAGAGCTGGTCTTGTTGTGGCGAATTTCCTCAATATTTGTATATCAGTAAATGATTTGATTTCTCCATCAGTTTTTAAGTTTAGCTTAGCAGTGTATAGAATTCTGGGCTGGAAATTGTTCTATTTAAGTAGATTAAAGGTAGATGACTGTTGTCTTCTTGCTTGGAAAGTTTCATTAGAGATGTCTGCAGTCACTCTGATGGATTTACTCCTGTAGGTCAACGCTTATTCCTGGCAGCTTGAAGAATCTTTTCTTTTGTCTTGAGTTTGGACAGGTTCATCACTGAGCGTCTTAGAGAAGCTCTGTTAGAGTTGAGGTGACCTGGGGTCTGATATCCTGAAAGGAGTGTGTCAGAATCTTTGGTGATATTTGGGACATTTTTATTTATAACATTCTCTAGAATGGCTTCCATTCCCCTGGGGCATTCTTCTTCCCCTTCTGGGAAACCTATAACTCGTATGTTTGACCACTTCATAAAGTCCCATAATTCTGACAGTAAACGTTTTGCTTTCTCTCTCTTCTTTTCTGCCTCTTTAACTATCCAAGTTATCTCAAGAGCTTTGGCCTCTACCTCCAAAATTCTTTCTTCTGCGTGGTCTAATCTGTTGTTGATATTTTCTATTGTATCTTTAAGTTCCCTAATTGACTGCTTTAGTTCCTTCAGCTCTGCTATATCCTTTGTATATTCTTCATATTGTTCATCTCTTATTTGATTCTGTTTTTAGATTTCCTTTCGGTTATTTTCCACTTTATCAGCAGTTTCCTTCATTGTTTCCATCATTTCCTTCATTGTTTTCATCATGTGTATTCTAAATTCCCTTTCTGTCATTTCTAACATGGCTTTATATGTGGAAACCTCTGCAGTAGCTACTACCTCACGGTCCTTTGAGGGGGTTGCTCTGGACTGGTTCTTCATGTTGCCAGGAGTTTACTGCTGATTCTTCCTCATGAGTGCTTTCTTTTATCTGTTTCATTGCCCCAATTTTCCTTTCACTTCCTCTTGATCTTTAACTTGCCATGCCTGTGGACTAGGGTTTCGATGAGTCAGCTGCTGGTGGGATTAGACTGAATGAACACATGCAACCACTTGCCAGTTTTCCACTGCTTTTGTTCTCCTCTTGGGGTCCAAAATTCTCTTGCTGACTCCCTTTGTTCACAAAGGGATGATTATACGCAGATCCCACCAGTCAGACATGCCTGGAGTCTTGTCTCCCTAGACTCACCATGTCCAGTTACAAGGAAGCTGTTACTTGGTCACCATCTTGCTTCTCCCCTCTGAATCAAGTGACTTTTAAACTGTGCTCAGGGAAGCCCCCTTTGTGGTTGGCTGGAGTGAGTTCAAAAGAGCAGGCAAAGGCTACTGGGGCACCCTCACATACCCTCCCATTATCCACCCACCTTCCAAACTTTTCTTTGGACCATTGTACACATTGGGCATGACTAATATTACATTAGTTATGCACACCTAACAGAAAATTTTAAAGCCAGTGAAATCTAATCTTTCCACATTTAGCAGCTGTCTGAGGCTTTTTTTTTTTAACTTTATTGAAATTAATATGAGGGTACAATATTTAGGTTACATTGTTCTCACTTCCAAGGTAAAGTTCCATTTGTAGAGGAGCCCCTGGGTGTGCTGTACACCCTCACCATGTGCACAGTAGGTGAGATCCGCCTCATCAGTCTGAGGCTCCCACTTGCACGAATAGACAGATCTCCCAGCTGCTGTTTTGGGATAATTGGCTGAGGAAGGGACAGAAGGCTCTCCCTCATGACTTAAATACTTTCCAGAAGGCCACCTGCACCACAGTTGGGCTTCAGTTTCAACACAAATCTTCTAGGAACACACGTTCAAACCATAACCTGGGAAGTACACTGTGTGATCTGGTGCAGGAGAGC
This sequence comes from Nycticebus coucang, assembly GCF_027406575.1. Classification (NCBI taxonomy): domain Eukaryota; kingdom Metazoa; phylum Chordata; class Mammalia; order Primates; family Lorisidae; genus Nycticebus; species Nycticebus coucang. The sequence continues at coordinate 50,006,325 of NC_069784.1, read as the reverse complement.
ACTGGAATTCTGAATTCTGGTCCCAGCTGTGCCACTAGCTGGTGCCTTTGGCTTTTTAACACCTCCTAGTCCTGAGGAAGTGTGCTGAGGAGGGGGATTTGGTTGGAGAGAGGACACTTAAAGGCCAGGCCATCTTGATGTCAAGAAGCTCTAAACTGGATGCAGCTCAGTATGATGAAGGAAGACAGAACTTTAGGTCCAATGGAGAGAGCCCAGATCCAGATCCAACTCGCCTGCCTGTAACCTGGTGTGGGTCATTTAACTTTGCAGGGTTTCTGCTTGGAGAGTGATGACAATCACTTCCCTGCCCCCATTAAATGAGATGAGGGATGTGAAAAGGCCAGGGCATGTTTCTGATGGCTAAATGTCACTGTAAGAAGGAAAATACCTCTGCAAGAGCATTCCATCACATGAGGGAAGGGTAGCACAGTGCTCGTAGGGAAAATAGAGGCATAATTCTTGAAATTCAGAAGTGGGGCCAGGCACAAAGGCTCAGGCCTATAATCCAAGCCCTTTGAAAGGCCAAGATGGGAGAATCGCTTGATGCCAGGAGTTTAAAACCAGCCTGAACAACATAATGAGATTCTGTTTTTTAAAAAAAAGATAAATAAATGAAAATAAAATATTAATATTTCCAAAATGATAGGAAGCATATCTTTGGAAATGATTTGTAGTAAAGATGATTATTTTTTACTTTTGTAAGTATCTAAAAGAAAAAAAAACAATAAAAAAAGAAATTTGGGAATGACTTAAATAAGCCTATAGGAAACTTTTCAAAAGTTAATTTTTTTCCTTCTAAACTCACCAGACAGACTCAGCTCATGAAACTCAGCAGCTAGAATGCCAGCCACATACACGGGAGCTGGTGGGTTCAAGCCCAGCTCGGGCCTTCCAAACAACAATGACAAGTACAACCAAAAAATAGCTGGGTGTTGTGGCCCACACCTATAATCCCAACTACTCAGGAGCCTGAGGCAAGAGAATTGCTTAAGCCCAAGAGTTTGAGGTTGCTGTGAGCTGTGATGTCACAGCACTCTACCGAGGGCGACATAGTGAGACTATCTCAAAAATATAAAAATAAAAAATAAATAAATAAATGAAATAAACTCACCAGACAATGTATAGTAAGTGCATATTATATATGTCCTTAAGAAATTTATGGTCTAATTAGTCACTCAGCTTTTATTTTTCTTCATTAAAAATGATTTTTCCTTTAGCTTTAATTGTTGGCCTACATGTTGTTTCTTATTTGGAGGGATGTAAGACTTACCTTCTCTTAGACTGGATTTATACTTACTGTATTGGCCCCCAGGTCTGAGCATTTTTCTTGGTGCCGAGTGAGTGTTCTCTGTACTTTCTGGAGGAAAGGGCACGTTCCCAGGAGCACCCAGCTCTCCAGCTGAGGCATTCAAGTCCTGAATTGGTACTAGAGACATTTTCAAGAAAATTGTGATATATTTCAGGAGGCTGGGATTGAAATAGGGTGATGTAAAGTGGTATACTTAAGATACACCGAAGAGAGGTAGGGAGTGAGAGTTTTAAAAAGTATTTTTAATTTATACACAATAAGAAAAATAGACTTAACCAGAAAGGGATTCCTATTTCAATTGTCTGGTAATGTTATTGGGAGTACTTGTTCATTGCAATGTGTGGTAAAAGGCCATTCATGTGACCAATAAGACATAATGGCTGTTCAGCCACTTTTTAGGTTTACGTTAGATTGCAGTTAAAACAAGTGTGATCAATGAACAATTGATGTTACAGCTGCATATAAGCAAGACTTCTTCGTAGGAAGAGTCTTGAAATCTTTACTGAAGTCTCTGTTTCCCACCACCATCCTGAAGGCAAAAGTATTTTAAAGTAGCAGGCAGCCTTCTATTGATGTATTTTCTTCTCTTCACTTGGGATTAAAGACAGAAGCTTTCTTTAGTTAATTACAAAAATTGTCTTTAGCCAAAATTAATATCTTGGGATCTTTCAATTGCTTTTGAAAGAGATGGTTAAAATTTTATTTAATTTTATAATTATAAATTTTGGATATGTTCAGTACTTTCAGCTGTGTCTGTCAAATTATTATAGTAAGTATTTTCTACCTTTGATTCAAACACTCATCCTCTTTCCTGGTGTATATCAAATCCCAGGGCTGAAATTGCCCATGGTAGTGTTAGTTCTGTACAAATTAGCCAATAAATGTATTGGTTGGAAGTGGCATTTGTTAAGGAAATATAACTGAAATAAAAATGAAGACTTATTTTGTAAAATGCTCCTTTTTTATCCTGTGTGCTCCGTGATGGAATTGTAGCTTGAAGCTCCAGTCTTCCCTAGAATGAACGCCTGTGGGCCAGCCCTGAAGCTGTTTTCTTTGTGGTTTGTCTCCTCTCCAAACCCATGGGAAGCCCATTCTTTCATTTTCATTCTTTTCCATCTCTAGTGCTTTTGAACACAGAACCCCCATCCTCCCACCACCCAAACTCCGCATTCCAACCCTGTGAGTTCACTACCAGGCATGTCTCCCCTGCCATGCTGTAGACCACCTGCTGGCTCCTGCAGGGGAGCAGACAGGAACATAAACTCAGCGCAGAAGAGCAGGAGGCTCTCTGTATATTTTTAAGACCAGGAATCCAGTTCCCATTTAGAGGCTGTATTTTTTTAATAGCTTTTTGAAAATTGAACGAAACATTTCTTGTTGCTCTTATTTGTCGATAATACCATTCCCTCTGCACTGATGTATAGAATCTTAGCAACCAGAGAATGGAAAAGATGTATTAGATCATGTCTAACCCATTTCCCCACTGGAAACAATACTTTTTCCCACAATCTCTCCTCTGGTGCTATTCTGTTCTAGTTTTCTCAAGAATTTGTTTTTTCCATTTCTCCTAGGGAATAATTTCTGAGTTTGACCATGGAATTTATATGGAAACACACATGTTCTTTTTTTTTTTCAGCTTACTATTCCTTGTCTTCATAACCCTTTAAATTACCATAAACAGTCTTTCTTCTTCCTAGGTCAAGTATTTCCGGATGGACTTTATTTTTCCTTTCCATTTATTAAGTATAGAATTCGTTTTTCTGCTTTGTTTTCTCTCTTCATCAATCAGTCTCTAAAGCCCATTAATCATTTTTTACTGCACTGAAAACTTCTTTGCTCATTCCCATATCAGGAGCCCAGAGCTGGGAAGGTCCCTGGGTACTGGAGGAAGCCTCAATCTCATGTACTCATTCTGTGCTTTCTTCTCTCTCTTTCTTTCTGTCTCAATTCTTAACTAGAAACTATTTCTTAAATATTGTTTGTAAATCATTTGGGGATTTATTCATCTGAAGGCCTACTTTGTGTGTATGTGTGTATGTTATGATTTTGATTAGTAAGATTATATTTGTTCTCAGTTATCTAAAAGGTATTTCTTACATCCTCAGGGCCACAAATCTTGCAGGTGTCCTCCTGAGTGCTTGGATCAGATGCATTTCTGGACCACCAAACCATGATGTAGCATTCTATTAAAGGGCTGTCATCTTAGCAATAGAGAAGGAAATAGATTGTGTTTGTAGGATTTGGAATTCTTGGGGAAAGTAAAGGACAAAACTTAAGTAGCCTTGGCACTTACATACCTAAAGTAGATTAGCTCTCAGGAGCTAGTGTTACATATAAAGACAAAGAATAAATATGCTTTGTCCTCCTGGACAGGAGGACCCAATAGTATAAAGATGTCTGCTCTTCCCAAAGCAATCTGTAACTCAGTGTGATCCCAGTCAACACCCACCACAGGTGTTTTTTCTCTTGGGACTTGATGAGATGATTCTTAAGTGTATTGAGAAGTGTAGGAGGCCAAGGATGGGTGAGATGCCCTTGAACAAAAAAAGAAGGGGGGCAGACTCACTCTACCAGTTTCCAAGACTAATTTAAAAAGCAATGTAATATTAGTACAGATGTGGACCAATGGACTAGTGGGTCAAAATTGCAAGTCCAGATCCTTACCAGATTCTTCATATAGGAATCCTTGATTTATGACAGAGATGGCATTTCAAAGCAGTGGAAAGAGACAATCTTCAATAAATGGTACCAGAAAAATCAGATATTCATCTAGGAAAAAGTAAATAAGTGGGATGCTAACCTCACACCATATGCAAGAAACTCCAGTGGCTACAGACCTAAACGTGAAAGATGAAACTTTAAACACACGTGGGCACCTGCTTTATACGTGTGTAGATGTGTGTGCATATATACATATACATAAACATATTTTCATGACCTCAGAATACTTATAATACCATAATCAGTAGTCAAAATTAAATATTTGGTAAAATTAAGACTTCTCTCTCTTTATCAAAAGATAATGTATAATGAAGACAAATAAATGAAACAATATATTTGCTCCATACGTAATTGACGAAATATTAATATCTTTCTTAATAAAAGACCAGACAATCTGAGAAAAATAGGCAAAATAAATTGAATGGGCTTTTCATAGAAGAATAAGTACAATAGCAAAACATGGTAGCTAATGGAGAGAACATGTGGGCTTTGAAGTCAGTGGTACCTGGTTTGTAATCTCAACTGCACCACTTGATAGCTGTGTGGCCAAAGGCAATCTGTCAAGATTTGTGCGCCTCAGAGCTGTCATCTGTAATTTGGAGGTAATAAAATGTCTACTATATTTGGTATTATAAGGATCAAATACATTAATGTATGAAAAGCACTCAGTATAAATGCCTGCAAGATAGTAGTTGTCCAGTAAATTATGGTTACTATTATTAATATATTGTTCTAATGGTGGCTAAAAATGACAGTGATGCATTTTATTTCTTCAGAACCTTTTATTTATAGCACACTAATACATATTCAATTTTGGTTTTTCACTGTAGAATATAAAATAATTCAGGGAGAAATAGTATTTTTAAGCCTGTGTTATATTTTTTCTTCTAATTTTCCTTTTATAATTTCAATATTAGAAAGTAGAAACCAAAAGGGAAAACATGACCATGACAAAAATGTTTTTGTATGTGTGTGTGTGTTTTTTTTTTTTATTATTCTGGCAAAATACACGTAACACAAATTTATTGTTACTTTAGTGACACTTAGTACATTGACAATGTCGTGCAGGTCCAGAACATTTTCATCTTTCCAAAATGAAATCCCATGCACGTTCGTCGCCACTACCTGCTCTGCCCTCTTCCTAGCTCTGGAAACCAATAATTTGCTTTCTATCCCTGTGGATTTGCCACTTCTGGACATTTGATGTAAATGGGATCATTTAGTAGGTGGTCTGTTGCATCTGGCTTCTTTCACTTAGCATGACGTTTCCAAGGTTCACTCACTTCCCAGCACTCTTTTCCTTTTATGGCCTTTTTATGGTCAGACCACATTTGACAACAATGTTTTATAATTTAAATAATTATACAGAATTAAAATCTCCTTTTGAAGAAATGAAAACCCAAATACAATTTTATCAAAAGTAAAAGGAAACCAAAGCACAGAAAAATTAAATACCTTTATCAATAAGAAATATTAGAGTATATGTTTCCTAATTTCTGGCCCAAGATCTTGCACACTAATTGTAAGATGAGCATTTTTTTTTAAGTAAATAGCAGTAGCCTTTAGTGCTAATGCTAAGGATTTCATTTCCTTAACTGTAAAATAAAGGAAATCACATGACAGGCCCTTGAGGCCTCTTTATTCCTCAGTTAAATTTGATTCTATGTCTGAAGCCTTTCTCTCTGATCACCAGAGCCGCAGTCATTATTTCCTCTTGGGAACTCCTGCCTGCACCCACTCTAGGGTGTCCCAAAGGTCACCATACGTATGGAAATGGGAAATTGAAGATAAATGTACCTTTATTTACAAAACATTCATTACAAAGTTTACAAAATCTCAGCGTGTTGGCCAGCTCTTTGTAACATTTCATAATGAAATTTTATAAACAAAGGTATATTTAGCTGCAACTTTCCATTTTCTTTATGTACGGTAACTTTGAGGACTTTTCCAAACTGATCACAACTGTGCTATCATATTGTACCTTTAATTATATTTTCATAAATTTATCTCCATCTCCAATTAGATTATAGTCTCTTCAGGATTCAGACCTTTTTATGTGTCTCTGTGGTTATAATTTTTGAGTGTAAAAACATTTTTAATATCGTTTTCTGTTCCTAAAGGCTCTTAGCATAGTGGTTTGCACAGAGTAGGCATAAGATAATGATGGCTGTCAGACTGCAGTTTACAGAATAGGACTAGCTATCACAGGTATGGCAACGTGGGCACGGGATTTGTGGATTCTGCCTCAGAAGCAAAAATGTTTGTTCTCTTTTGCTCCAGGAAGACAGCATGAAGCGAGTCTTTTCTGGCATTCAACCTACAGGAGTCCCCCACCTGGGTAATTACCTGGGAGCCATTGAGAGCTGGGTGAAGCTGCAGGATGAATATGGCTCCGTGCTGTTCAGCATCGTGGACCTCCACTCCATCACTGTGCCCCAGGACCCCGCCACCCTCCGGCAGAGCGTCCTGGACATGACCGCTGCTCTTCTCGCCTGTGGCATCAACCCGGAGAAAAGCATCCTTTTCCAACAATCTCAGGTCAGCTTCTCACATTAGAACTGAGAAAACTTTTATCTTCAGATTATTTGAGGAAAAAATTTTGAGTGGTTCATATAATTTCTGTTTGTGATTTTAAAAAGCTGTTTGACGGTGACTTCATTAAATGTGATTATTTCAATTTAATGCCTTACCTATCACTAAGTATCGTTGTTCTACAATAGTATTTTTCGATTTTTCCTCCACTATACTTGGTAAGCTTATAACTCTTCATCTCTCATTTAGTACTTCTAATTCTGGAATTGTTTTTCTGTGCTGGGTTGCATTCAAACTGATGACTTGATGCTGTTGACTAATCTCCTTCTGATCAAGGATAGAATGTTTTACGTAATTCCAGTGCTGCTTTTTGGGTATTGCATTTGGAAGGCCTATTGGATAATTCCCCTTGTTCATTCTTTATCTAATAGCTTTTGAGAAGATTTGATAGAACAGGCTGGGAAATTGGAAGACAAAGACCCAGTGTTTTGTGTCCAAGCCAAGAAAGACTTCAGAGCAAAGCCAAAATATTTAACTCATATCTTTACTATGGATGAGTCAGTTTATTCTTGGACAGGCTAATAGCCTGGCCCAGAGACAAGATAATTAAGATATGCCCTAGAAAAAGAAGATGAAAATTTTAACTGGATCCTGCCCTCATGACTTATGTGTATCTTAACCTTATGACAAAGCCTAGCCAAGTCATATGTTATGCATGTTATGATACATGTTAACATGTATACATATATGTGACCTCTTTTCATCATAAACTTTTATCATTATTTTTATGTATGTTTTATCCACAGAAGTCAATGGATTCACACAAAACAACCAATTAAGAAATATGTAATAAATAAAAAGAGTCCAGTGGTCCCTTGATATCCATAGGATATTGATCCTGGATACCAAAATCCACAGATCCTCAAATTCCTTCTATAAAATGGTGTAATATTTGCATGTGTCCTATGCACATCTTCCCATTTACTTAAATCACCTCTGGATTACTTGTAATACCTAATACAATATAAATGCTATATAAATCATTCTTATACTATATTGCTTTTGATTATTTATATATTATTTTATAATATATTTTTATATTTTAAAAATCTTTATATTTTACTTTTGATTATTTTTTCCCCCTGAATATTTTTAATCTGCAGTTGGTTAAAAATATTGGTAAATTAATAGAACCAATAGAATATTGGTAAAATCATAGAATCAAATCATTAAATAATCATAAAGGCAACTTACCTCAATTTCTTTCTTTATAATTGGTTGGAAAATATTTACTTACACCTGACTTTTTCAATTTAATGTTGGATAGATTTAATTGTTGGATAGATCTAATTGTTATATACTATTCACTTTTATTGAGGAAACATCTGCTTCCCTATAATTTCTATCCATTCATTTAACTTGTGTTCTCTAAAAAAGATAAGTCAATTCTGCCTACCATACAATTGCTCTTCAAATACTTGGAGACATTTATTACATACCATCCTAGGTATGTAATACCTAGGGGTCTTTATTCTATTCAGGGGTCTCTAACTTCTGACCCTGTGGGCCACATGCAGATTATTTGAGGACTGTTTTGCTTATCTGTGCTGTTAAATATCAAGAAGAGTATGCACAGACCTTTTCTTTTGCTCACCAGATTTTGTTAATGTTTATGTATTTGCTGCACAGCCCAAGACAACTCTTATTCTTCCAATATGCAACAGAAAGGTGGGACACCCTTGCTAGATCCTGACCTTGTAGGTTTTAACCTTCAAAGTAGTTGTTCTCAGATCTCTCACCCTCTTGGTCTTCCCACCCAGAAGCACTCTCACCTTCTCTCTGAAGAGTACCTCTCCAATTTCATGAAATAATGTATGTTCAACTTTCTACATCCCTTGGCATTGGAAAGGTTGTCATCATTAGAGACATTTTCAGCTCACTGAATGCATTTTGCAAAGCACATCATCTTTACTCCATCTGAGCTCTCTTTTGATCCCTATTTGATAGTGTTTCTACAAATTGTATTCCCAGCTACAAGTACCTATTTTCATACTTCTTGCAGGTGAAAATGTATAATATTCACCAAGTAACCACTTTGCCACTTGCCTTTGCAAGTGATCTTTAAAATTAAAGATTTATTTACAACCAAATACTATGCTTAAACTTTGGACTCATTCCCCCAGGAATGATTACCATATTACAATTTTTTTCTCTTTCGGAAAGGATTTTTGTCATTGACCTCCACTAAAATTTACAATTATTGAGATATCTTCTTCCACATAGTACTTTGTTGTTCAAAATAATAATTGAAAGAGTAATCCACAATATGAGGGATTTCATAAGTACTCCTACATAAGTGAGTGATAATAAAATTCATCTTGTCATTGGATGGAACTTAACATCCCCTCCTGCCATCCCTGACTTCAGCTCCCTTGTGGGGAATTTTGGTAGTTTGCCAGTAAAATTTGAGAAAAGTACTCATCTTACCTATGTTTCATAATCTGTCCCACAAACGCAACATGAAGAACTTCAGTGGGTGTCTTTGTGACCTTAATGCAAACTTGTTCTTGACCATTCCTCCTTATTTGACTCAGACAACTAATTTATTACAATTCTATGGATGGTCTGGATATTTTATCAGACTTTCTTTCCTTTTTTTAAATAAAGAAAAAGTTTTCAATATTTATAATAGAATAGTATACTATACCCCATCAATTATAAACATTTTGTGATTTGTCTCATTGATGTGATTTTCTTAGTTGAAATATTTTAAGTAGCTATCACATGTCATGGCATTTCACTCCCTAAATATTTTACTGTGTCTCTCTGTAGATTGGGAAATTTTCTTATATAACCCCAATGCTGTCATCACACTTACCCAAGTTAATGATAATTTCATATTATCATTTAATACTCAGATTATCCTGATTGTCGCCAAAATGTGGTAGTTCTATTTTATGTTTGGCTTGAGTAAAAATCTACCAAAGTCTACACATTACATTTGATTATGGATCTAAAGTCTCTTTTTATTTATTTATTTTTTTTTTGAGCTGGAGACTTTACATCTTCTGTATTAACCTGGATTGAGGCGGAACACATTCTTCTTAGTAAAGCATCACAAGAATGGAGAAGAAAGAATCCAATGTACTCAATTCTAATATGAATTAGATGACCTAATACAAGGGGGGTTAGGGGAATGAGCAAGTGGGGAGAGGGGAAGAGGGAAAGGCAGGGAAAGGTTACAGTGCATGGCATACCTCTTGGGGGTGAGACACAATTATAAGAGGGATTTTACATAACAAATGCAATCAGTGTAACCTAATTCTTTGTACTTTGAATCCCAAACAATAAAAAAAACCCTCATTTTTGTGTGTGTACTTTTCATTTGTTCATCAAATTTTCACTTATTTGCTGTAAAATTATCCCTTCTGCACTAAAAAAAAACTTTAAATTTTGACTCTTATCTTTCTACTTTTGTTCATGCCTTTGATATACTGATTAGGTTTTCTTGTATTAGCTATAAAGTTAATTCTTTTGAACTTAAAAATAAACCTGATATTTTTGTTCCTTTCTCTTCACACTAATTTGTGTTAACTGACATTTAGTAACTACAAACTACTGTCCCACGAAGTTGCTCATCACTGTTTTCATTAATTTGAATAGAATTCACATGTGCTCATTTACTATCTCTGGAGTGCCCATGTTGTACAATAGATATCTCGAACTTATTTCTCTTAACTGAAATTTTGTATCCTTTGAGCAACATCTTCCCATTTCCTCTACCACCTTGCTCCTGATAACCACCATTCCACCCTGGTTTTCTTAGTTTCACTTTTATATTCCACGGATAAGTGAAGCTATACATTATGTTTCTTTCTGTGCCTGGCTTATTTTACTTAGTAAAATATCCTCCAGGTTCATCCATGTTACTGCAAATGACAAGATTCCCCCTTTTAAGGCTAAATAATATTTCACTGTGGGTATGTACTGCATTTTTTTTATCCATTTATCTGTTGATGGACACTTAGGTTGATTCCATCTCTTGGCAATTGTGAATAATGCTGCAACAAAAACGGGAGGGCAGATATCTCTTCAATATACTGATTTCATTTCCTTTGGATATATACACCCAGAAGTGGGATTGCTGGACCATATGGTAGTTCTATTTTTAATTTTTTGAGGAATCTCCATACTATTTTCCATAATGGCTATACATATTTACAGTCCCTCCAATAGTGTGCAAAGGATCTTTTTTCTCCATGTCTTTGTAAGTGTTGCACCCGAGAATTGGAATCCCCAATGACCATACGAGAGGGCCAGACACTGATGCAATCACACGAGGGCGTTTATTCAGGCTCAAGCCAGGGCTGTCCACCTTCCCAGACACAGCTAGGAGTGAGAGCCCTGTACTTGTCCCGCGCAGAGTTTTTATGCAGTGGATATGGGGTGAGGGGCGTGGGAAGCAAAGCATGGCCTTTGGATTGGTTATCTTTCATGCCTATACTAGAATTTAAAGCTGATAGGGCCGCGCCAATCTCAATGGTCGGGAGGCAGGTGCACTTCAGGAAGTAAGAGAGTTGTGGTTTACTAAGAAACGAAACAAAGGATTTCCAGGTTGCTTTTAAAGTGGAGGACAAAAGCCTGAAATGATGAGAAATGGCGTCACTGGGTCCTTCAGTAAGCACTTATTTTATTTTGTTTTGTTTTTTGAGACAGTCTTGCTTTGTCACCCAGGCTGGAGTGCAGTGGTATTATCATACTCACAGCAACCTCAAACTCCTGAGCCCAAATGATCCTCCTGCTCCAACTTCCTGAGTAGCTGGGGCTACCAGTGTGTGCCTCCATGCCTGACTAATTTTTCTATTTTTCATAGAGACAGAGTCTTACTCTTGCTCAGGCTGGTCTTGTATTCCTGGCCACAAGCATTCCTCCTGCCTCAGCCTACTGAAGTGCTAGGATTACAGTCCTCAACAACTGTGCCACCCACAACACTTTTATCTTTCACCTTTTTGGTAAGAGGCTTTCTAGCAGGCCAAGGTGACCAACCTGTGATGTCTCCAGTAGATAGGTGTTAAAAAGAAAATAACCATAACATTTTAGATCTGTTAAAAAAGTTAAAAGTCATGTTTATTAGAAAACTACTATAGTAGAACCTCTGTAAGCTGACCACCCAAGGGACTGTAACAAACTGGTCAACATACAGAGGTGGGCAACATAAGGAACGAGGCCTACTGTACTGATACGTACATGAGGCGAGTGTCCGGTCTGTGAAACTGGGGGGTGGTCAACTATGGAGGGTCTACTGTATTTTTAAGTGAGTGAGGTTTACCAAATCACTGCATGTATATGACTTTTCCTTAATCTTCAAAACAGCTATAGGAGTTAGATATTACTGTTATCCTTCTTTTCACTAACAAATAAAGATAAGAAAAGATACTAAAGTAAATGAGAAAGTGTACTTAAAACCATCTTGAAGAGGTGCCCTGTGCTTAGTAAATGCTCAACATATATACATTTTTTTAAATTTCTGATTAATATGAGGATACAAATTATCTGATTACATTGTTTGTTAGGTAAGCCCTTCACCCAGGCACTGGGTTATCTACCCTTATATTGTGCCTATTAGGTGAGAGCTTACCAATTTCCCTCCCTACTCCCCTCTTCCTTTTCCCTCTTCCACCTTCCCCTCCCACTCGTGTGATTGTGTTTTTCTTCTGTGTGGGCATATAGTTATGTATCTGTTGGTTTCATATTATTATTGAGTACGTTGGATACTTGATTTCCATTCTCGTGATAATTTACTAAGAATGTGTTTCAGCTCCATCTAGGTTAATACAAAAGTTGTAAAGTCTCCATATTTTTTATGGCTGGATAGTATTCTATGGTATACATATACCACAGTTTATTAATCCATTCATGGGTGGTGAGGAAAACATGTGTGGGTGAGTTGGGTTGATTCCACATCTTGGCAATTGTGAATTGAGCTGTGATGAACATTTTAATACAATTGTCCTTATGGTAAAATGATTTTTTTTTTTCCTTCTGGATAGATACCTAGTAACATCTTAATTAGCTGCCTGAGGGCATACAGCTCAAGCCAGGCCTGTGGCTTTCCCTGGCTAAAGCACTGCCTTTGGAGGTCAGAGTCATGGGGTGGAACTTTGTTCTGCCCTGTGCCTGCCGACCCTTCCCAGCACCCTTGTCTTTGCCTTAGGAACTGCTGCCAGAGTGGCAAAGGGCAGCCAGAGCTGACCTCACGGCCCTCGTTGTTTAGCGCCTGGATGATTAAATTACTCTGTCTCTGCGGCTCTGATCTTGCAGGTTGACAGTCTGTTCCCCACAAGGCAGCCACAGTCATCTTTCTACTGAAATACATCAGCCGCTCTCTCTTTCACTCAGGTAACAATCTAAAGTCAGGTTAGCTGTAAAGGCTAGTGTTTCTTCCTCTATACCTCTAAGTTATGCGTGCTTTTTATCATCAGTTTATTTTGTTTTCAGATAATTTGATTAACTTTCACTTTTTAAGGCAGAAGTTGAAATATTTTTTATGGGTGTATTTTAAGAAAATTTGATAACCAATTCTTAACTTATGAAATACTTAGAGATCATTTATCTACATTTTAAAAAAGTTTTTTGTTAGTTCCTCTACACTTGGAGTTTATAGTGCATTTAAGCATGTAATTGATCATTAAATATGTAACAGAGAGAATAGGAACATAGAAAGTAATTTTCCTCAAAGTTTTAAGAGCCAATGCCTTTTAAAATTAATTACACCCACATTACCTAACATAATTATTTATAAGTCAAATGAAGAATTTTTAAAAATGTGAGTTAGAGAAAAGAAATTTTTGTATTATTATAATATACTTTTTGTTTTCAAGTCTGTCCATGGCATTGAGCATAGTACTTACAGCTAAATTATAGTGACTAATTTCCCATGTGCTATTGTTGTACATCAGTAAAAGTTCTAGTAACGATTTGAAATAGGGAATGGATATAGCTATGTTGTAATGCTGATTTTTACCAATAGTTTTTATCTCCAATACTTTGCATTCTTTCTCAGCAGTCTGACTGGAACAATTTAGACTTATAGAAGATTTTTCTCATTATTTTCTTTTTCTTTCTCTCCCACTGGCCTCTAGTCATGTGCTCTCCCTAAAATATGTTTGCCATATGTGGGGAATTGTACAGACCCTCTCTTCTGAGAGGTATGTGTGTGTGTGTGTGAGTGAGAGAGAGAGAAGAGAGAACACCTATGTGTGTGTTTGGCAGAGATTTCCATTCCAATGCCAAAGTGAATGGTCTTTCATTTCTAGCAGGCCAGCAGGCCTAGGTGCAGATCTGATCTGAGTCCCACAGATGTCTCTGAGGTATGGGTCTCCCCATCTCCTGTTGTTACTTTCCCTGCAGTCTAATCCCTCTGAAGGCAGAAGCTAAAAACAGTGCAGGACATAGCATTAGGCACTGGCTTTCTGCCGAGGCCAGGAGAAAAGGGCAGTTTGGACCATCATACATCAGGTTAGAAAGAGTCCACAACAGCTCGGGGGAAAGTTACGGGAGGAGAATGGAATCTGCAGCTTTGGAATATGGCTTCGTTCCCTAAAATTACAGTTATATTTTGTTTCCCAGGAAACTAAAATCAATAATAATAGTAATAATAATAATGAAAGGGGACTATGGAGGAATCAGTTTCTGAATGAAAGCCAAAGGAACTGACTGCAGCGTGAGTCTTGGCTCACTGAACACAAACAGAAGTGATTCCTGACACATTGTCCTTTACCTTAGAGGTGTAAAACAAAGGCCTACGATTAGACAGAGTCTCCAGTGTTTTCATTTATGCTGGTATTTCTGAAACAGAATTACATATGTATTTGTTGAACCCTTGAGTTGTCAGCTACCAAAAACAGGTGCACTTCCAGCTCATAGTAAAAGGGAGCAAACAAACACCTGTATAGATGAATGTACTTGAGGAACCATTACCTCCAAAGTTTCTGGGGGGAGATAAGGTTCTCAGTGGGCCATGGCATAAATAATAAAGACAATTAGAACAATTATTATGGAATTTTCCACTGGTACCACTTCCTTGCCTAGATCTATACTCCTCTGTGACTTGATGAGCCAGTTGCAGTATTTGTGTTAACCTCCATCCTGGATGTAGGAACAGGTCTTAGCTTCATTATAACTTCAAGAAGAATTCTTTCTTACTATTAGAGCAGCAGCAGGGAAAGCGTAGCCTTTGGAGCCAGATGCATGGCTTGAATCTCACTATCACCTCTTATTGGTTGTGACACAATGGGCAAGTTACTCGAGCTCTTTGAATTCTCTTTTTAATGTCTATTACAGGGATTTAAATAAGAAGATGTATAATGCCTAGGCAAATGTTAACTTTGTATCACCCTGCTCCAGGGTAGACACTGCTCTCTCCCTACCCCTGTGACATTGTGAAGAGGTGAGTAGGCTAGGAAGATGGAGATTAAGTTCATGACAATGCCTCTCATTATACTCTAGTAAAATATTTTCAGAATAGTTTCTTAAAGGTTTGGGAGAGGACTTTTAAAGAAATATTTCAAGCATTCAGAAAAGTATGAAGATGAATGGTTGCCTTTTAAAATGCTAATCTTTTTACATACCTGCTTCATGTAGGCTTTGCTTTTTAAGAAATAGGTGGCAGCCAGAGCTCAGTCGGCAGGGTGCCGGCCACATACACCGAGGGTAGTGGGTTTGAACCCAGCCCAGGACAGCTAAAAAAATAGAAAATCTGAGGCAAGAGGATCCCTTAAGCCCAAGAGTTAGTTAGATGTTGCTGTGGGTGATGACGCCACAGCACTGTACCCAGGGTTACAGCTTGAGACTCTGCCTCAAAAAAAAGGAAAGAAAACATTACACGTATAATAGAAATTTTCTTCGTAGCTTGCTGTTTCCCCAGAGGTGACCACTGTGTTGATTTGATATTCATCATTTCCACATTCGTGTTTATATTTTTATTGCATATTATGTGGCCATACAATCTGTATTATTTGTTATACAAATTTTAAAACTTCCATGTAATGATGTCATGCTGTCTGTATCTTTTTTCATCTTTGCGTGTTTTTGTGTGTGTGTGCACAATGTTACACAGTTGGGATTATTTATTTTCGCTGTTGTACAGTATTCCACTCTCTGACTCTTTCCTAATTTATTTTTCCATTTTCCTGGCAAAGAATAGTTAGGTTTCTCCCAACTTTGGTTAGTACAAACAGTACTACAGTGGGAAAACTTATATATGCCTTTTGTATACATGTGAAAGACTTTCTCTAGGTATATTTACCAAGAGTGGAATCAGAAGGATTCACTGGCTGTTTCCAGGTTGCTCTGCAAACTGGTATTCCAATTTATATTCCATTTACTAGGGAGACTGAGGCAGGAGCATGTTTGAACCCACGAGTTTGAGGTTGCTGTGAGCTATGATGCCATAGCACTCTAGCCAGGGGCCACAGAATAAGACTCTGTTTGAAAAAAATTAAATGGGGGCAGCGCCTGTGGCTCAGTGAGTAGGGCACCCGCCCCATATACCGAGGGTGGTGGGTTCAAACCCGGCCCCTGCCAAAATGCAACAAAAAAATAGCCAGGTGTTGTGGTGGGCGCTTATAGTCCCAGCTACTCAGGAGGCTGAGGCAAGAGAATCGCCTAAGCCCAAGAGCTGGAGCTGTGACAAAGTGAGACTCTGACTCTAAAACAAAAAAAAAGAAAGGAAGAAAAAGAAAAAAAGAAAACGAAAGAAATGGTTATCATATAATGGTAAAGGCAGCAACACAACAAGAAAACTTACAAAGGAAATCCAGTAACTTAACTGAGGACTTCTTAACTTAGACGAAATTCTAAATATTTATGCACCTAACACAGGAGTGCCCGAACTCATAAAGCAAACCCTACTGATCTAAGAAAAAAGATACAGAGCAGCACGATAATGCCAGGGACTTCAACACCCCACTGACAAGAGAAGAGGACAGATCATGTAATCAGAAAATAAACACCACTCCAAGAGAATTGGATGGATCATCTACATAGAAGATAAACAAGACTCTAGAATAAATAAGCCAAACAGACATTTACAGAACTTTTTACCCAATTCTTCTCATTAGCACATGGAATATTCTGCAAGACTGATCTTATCATAGGCCACAAGCATGTCTTAAGAAACTCACAAAAATAGAAATCATGCAATGTATCTTCTCAGACCACAGTGGAATAAAATCAAATCCAAGAGAAACACTAGATTCTATGCAAAGTCTTAGAAATTAAACAACCTGCTGTTGCATGATTACTGTGTCAATAGGGAAATTAAAATGCCAACCCAAAGATTCTATGAACTGAATGATAAAGGGAGCTCAAGCTACCAAAATCTATGAGATTCAGCAAAAGCAGTCCTAATGGGAAATTTATAGCCTTAAATGCCTATATCAAACAGACAGGAAGATCACAAATTAACAATCTAATGACGCATCTCAAGAAACTAGAATAGGAAGAGCAAACCAAATCAAAACCCAGCAGAAGAAAAGAAATAACAAAAGTTGGAATAGAACCAATCAAAATCAAAAACAAATACAAAGGATCAATGAAATCAAAAGCAAATTCTTTGAAAAGATAAACAAAATTGATAGACTTCTTGCTAGCTTAACCCAAAGAGGAAGAGCAAGGACCCAAATAAACTCAATCAGAAATGAAAAAGGAGATATTACAACTACCCTGTTTCCCTGAAAATAAGACATCCTCCAAAAATAAGACCTACTTCCAGAAAAGATAAGACATCCGCTGAAAATAAGACCTAGTGCATCTTTGGGAGCACACCTTAAAATAAGACACTGTCTTATTTTCGGGGAAACAGGGTAATACCACAGAAATAAAAAACATCGTCTGCGAAAATCTCTGTACACATGAACTTGAAAACTTAGAGGAAATGGACAAGTTTCCTGGAACCACTTAGCCTCCCAAGATTCAATCAGGAAGAAATAGAGTTCCTGAACATATTAATAACAGGCAATGAGATTGAAGCAGTAATAAAAAAATTTCCAACAAAAGTAAGCCCCAAACCAGATGGATTCACAGCTGAATTTTACTAGATGCACAAAGAATATTTGTTACCCATACTGCAAAAACTATTCCATAACATTGACAAAGAGGGAATCCTCTCCAAGTCATTCTATAACATCAATATCACCTTAATACCAAATTCAAGAAAAGACACAACAAAAAAGGAAAACTATAATTTAATATCCCTTATGAATATATTTGCAAGAATCTTCAGTAAAATCCTAGCAAACTGAATTCAACAGTATATCAAACAATAATCCACCATGACCAAGTGGGCTTATTCATCACATAAACAGAAGTAAAAACAAAGACCATACCATCATCTCAACAGATGCAGAAAAAATAGCATTGTACAAAATTCAGGACCTTTCATGATAACATCCCTCAATAAACTAAGTATAGAAAGAACATATTTCAAGATTATAAAAGTAATATATGACAAACATACAGCCAACATCATACTTATGGGGAAAAATCAAAAGCTTTCCAGTTGGAACCAGAACAAAACAACGTGCCCACTATCCCTACTTCTATTCAACATAGTGGTGGAATCCCTAGCCAGAGTAATCAGGCAAAAGAAAGAAAGAAAGGGTATCCAAACCAGGAAAGGGGAGGTCAAACTATCACTTTTTGCTGATGTCGGGATGTATGTCTGGAAACCCTGAAGGACTCCACTCAGAGACTCCAGGAATTAATAAATAAATTCAATCTCAGGTTACAAAATTATGTATACAAATTAGTAGCATTTCTACCAATAACAGCTAAGTTGAGAGTCAAATCAAAGACTCGATACCATTTGCAATAGCTACAAAGAAAATAAAATACCTAGTAATATACTTAACTAAGGAGGTGAATGAACTCTACAAAGAGAACTAGGAAATACTGAAGAAGAATTTGCAGAGAATACAAACAAATGGGAAAACATCATGCTCATAGATTGGTAGAATCAGCATTCTGAAAATACATGTGCTTCCCGAAGTGATTTACAGATTAAATGCAATTCCCTTCAAAATATCAACATCATTTTCACAGATTTAGAAAAAATTCTTGTACATTTTGTTTGGAACCAGAGAAGAGGCCAAATAGCTGAGGCAATCTTAAGCAAAAGGAACAACTCTGGAGATATCACATTACCAGACTGCAAACTATACTACAAGGCGGTAGTAACCAAAACAGCATGATATTGGCACAAAAACAGAGATACAGACCAATGGAACAGAACGGAGAACCCAGATATAGAACAATCCATATACAGCCAACTGATCTTTGACAAAGCAGACAACTATATACACTGGGGAAAAGAAGCCCTATTCAATAAATGGTGCTGGGAAAATTGGATAACCACATGCAGAAGAATGAAACAGGAGCCTTGTCTCCCACCACTCACAAAAACTAATTCAAGATGGATAAAAGATTTAAATGTAAGGCATGAAAACATAAGAATTTTAGAAGAAAATGTTGGCAAACTCTTCTCAATATCAGCCCTAGGCAAAGAATTTATGAAGAAGACCCCAATGGCAATCAAGTTCAAATGGAACTTGATTAAATGAAAAAGCTTCTGCACAGCTGAGGAAATAATCATCAGAACAAATAACCTACAGCATGGGAGGAAATATTGCAAGCTGTACATCCAATGAAGAACTAATAACCAGAATCTACAAAAACTCAAGCAAATCAGTAAGGAAAGAATAATCAATGCCATAAATAAGTGGACAAAAGACATGAGCAGAAGCTTTTCAAAAGAAGATAGACGGCCAATAACATAGGAAAAAGTGTTCACCTCACTGATTATCAGAGAAGTGCAGATTGAAATCACAATGAAATATTACATGACCCCAGTTAGAATGGCTTTTATTTAAAAGTCCAGAAATAATAGATGCTGGTGTGGATGCAGTGAGATAGCAATGCTTACACACTGTTGGTGGGACTACAAATTAGGTCAACATCTATGGAAAAAAGTAGGGAGATTCCTCAAAGTATTAAAAATAGACCTACTATTTGATCCAACAAATCCATTACTGGATATTTACTCAAAGCAAAAGAAATCATTTTATTAAAAAGACTTGATTCACAGCACAATTCACAATTACAAAGATGTGGAATCAACATAAGTGCCCATCAATTCACAACTGGGTTAACAAAATGTGGTTTACATATACTGTGGAATACTAGTCAGCCATGAAGAAAGATGCTTTAAAGCTTTTTGCAACAATTTGTATCAAACTGGAGACCACTAACCTAAGTAAAGTATCTAAAGAATGGAAAAACAAAACCACATGTACTTGCCATTAAGTTGGAATTAACTGATGAGCTGCACAGAGGGAAGGAAAACTCAATGGGAACTCAGCAGGCATGAGGCAGAAGGAGGGGATGAGTGAAAACCTACCTACGGGTACAGTGAACACTGGCTGGGTGGGGGGCGCCCTAGTTACTCTGACTGAAGCATAACAAAATTGGTATATGTGGCCAAGACTTTTGTACCCCTGTAATATTTTAAAATTAAAAAAAAAAAAATCCAGTTCTGAGAATCTCATTTTTCCTCTTCTGCATGCTAGTGCTTCTAGTTTGCGGACAGGGAAAAGGGGCGATGGTAGGTATTCTCTCCTTCAAAGATGTGCTGATAGGGCGGCACCTGTGGCTCATGGGTAGGGCACCTGCCCCATATACTGAGGGTGGCGGGTTCAAACTTGGCCCCGGCCAAACTGCAACAAAAAATAGCCAGGCATTGTGGCGGGCGCTTGTAGTCCCAGCTACTTGGGAGGCTGAGACAAGAGAATCGCCTAAGCCCAGGAGTTGGAGGTTACTGTGAGCTGTGTGACTCCACGGCACTCTACCGAGGGTGACAAAATGAGACTCTGTCTCAAAAAAAAAAAAAAAAGATGTGCCGATAAATGGATATTGGGGAGGGAACTGGTTTGGGCTAGTTTTCTCTGAGATTAAGGGTTCCATATGCATGTTCTTAGAGCAGAGTTCTGCTTCACACTGGCCTCCACATGACCAAAAATCTTCAATAAAACCTGCAACATCTCTCTTTAACCCTGTTGGTAGAACCACCTTCAGCCCCTTCTCTGGGTCGGATATTTGATTGCCTGGCCCCACACTCACCAGGACACCACACCCAGGGCTCTTTTTCTTCTGCCAGCTTCGTGCTTTACTGGGCTCGTCTTCCACAACTCTCAGGGCCAAGGAACCCTGGCCTCCCTGTGCTGCTTCCTGCTTTACTTTTTTCTGTTGTCCTCATCTCCATCTCACTACATTTTCTCTATTTGTTGTTTCGCTCCCCCAAATACTATATATTATAAAAGCCATCAGAGCTGGGATGTTGGTCTACGATCAGGGGTCCTCAAACTATGGCCCGCAGGCCACATGAGGCGGTGTGATTGTATTTGTTCCCATTTTGTTTTTTTACTTCAAAGTAAGTTATGGGCAGTGTGCATAGGAATTTGTTCATAGTTTGTTTGTTTTTTAACTATAGTCCGGCCCTCCAACTGTCTGAGGGACAGTGAATTGGCCCCCTGTTTAAAAAGTTTGAGGAGGCCTTGGTGGTTCACAGGGAAATCTCTGCTCCTGAGGGCCTGGTGCCTACTTAACATTCAATAAGTCCATGTTATTCATGGGGGAAAAGGAGACAGTGTCTGTTAAGGCACTTAAATTTGAGGATTGTTTTTTACCCAGTAAAGCCTGGAAAAGCTAATGAATATATTGTCACAGATAAACACACACACACACAAAATAAGCAATATAAATAAGATGGTTGTGACTTTTAAAGCAGGAACAGGCTCTTAGGAACTATTTAGCTCTGGAAGTATTGGACTAAGAAAAAGGGAACTCCAGACACATACAGATGTTCATTGGCAACCACAGGTACTGACAGGAGGCAGACCAGCTGAAGAGAATGAGCATTCATCACTGATACAGAGCTCTTCTAATTAAAATCAGAATTCCAAACAAGGTTCCTGTTAAGGAGATTTGTCATGGGGATGATAAGAGTCGAATAAAAATAACAGCATGAAATTGCTGGTTTCCGAGAGGAAGCAGTAAATGGGAATTTGTGGTCTGAATAGTCTTGCAAGTGTCCGAACTAAAACATAAAGGACCTGATTGCTGGGAAGATAACATTTGTATGGGAAAATGCAATACCCTAAGGGGCGTACAGATTCGATTCAGGATTTACCAACCCAGTTAATTGCTTGAATGGGCTGGATTGATATCCCACAGCTATATCTTTGGGGACCATGCTATCCTGGACTCATTTTGTTAATTAAATACATTTTGAATTTTTAAGAAAGTACAGCAAAATACTGAGAATGATATAAAGAATGTTCATATTCCTAGCACCAAGGATGAATATTGTTAGCATTTGTTGTATTTCTTTGACTTATTTATGTTTTAAAATAATTACAGGTGATGTAGAAGGTCCCTTTACTATTTCCTTTGCCTATTCCCTTTACCCCTCGTCCTGGGTCCCTTTCCTTTATTCACAGTCAACTAAAATTTTGGATTTGGTGTGTATCAATCCAGCCCATTTTTAATTCTTATTCTCACGTATAGTTCCATGAGCAGTATACAGTATTTTTGTTTGTGTGGTTTTAACAATTTTCCATAAGTGGTATTATGTCATAGTACCTTTCTGCAGTTTCCTTTTTTCCACAAAGCAATGTTGTCTGTGATCTATCCATGTTTGTACATATCAATCTTGCTCATTTCTTTTATTTTTTGTTACGGTATGCCATTATAAAATCATGCCACATTTTATTTATTTATTTATTTTTATTTCCTTATTAACGAACCTTTAATTTAATGTATGCATTCCTTTGATAAATAGTTATTGAGCACTTACCGTGTCCTGCCTACTGTGCATGGTACTCATCTTACATCAGTGAATAAATCAGATAAAAGTCTGTGTTGCCATGGTACTTATGTTTTGTTGGAATAACATAAGATAAATAATAAACTAGGCTTCGTGTGGTGGCTCACACCTATAATCCTGACACTTGGGGGAGCTGAGATGGGAGAATCAATTGAGGTCATAAGTTTGAGACAAGCCTGAGCAAGTAAGGCCCCATCTCTACGAAAAATAGAAAAATTAGGCAGGTGCAGTAGCACACACCTGTAGGCCTAGCTACTTGGGAGGCTGAGGCAGGAGGATTGCTTGAGCCCAGGAGTTTGAGGTTGATGTGAGCTGTAATGATGGAACTGCACTTCGGTTTGGATGATAGAATGACACCCTGTTTACAAAGAATAATAAATATAATAATCGTAATAAATAGGCCAAACTTTAAGTATATTAGAAGCTGAAAAGTGATATAGAAAAAGATTAAGGAGAATTGTGAGTGAGATTGAGGGGAATAGATTACTATTTCAAACAATTGGGTCTGGGTTAGCCCCTTGATAAGGTAATAATTAAGCAAGGACTTGAGGTGAGGGAGTTGGGCAGGTGAATATCCAGGAGAAGAGAATTCTTATCAGAGAAGAAAGCTGGTGCAAAGCTGAAGTGAAGGTCAGAATGGCTGGAAAGGGACAGAGTGGGAGAAAGGTAGGATTTGAATCAGGAAGGTTAGACTACCTTGAAAGGGAAGAGACAATAGTGCCAGGTCTCATAGGCCATAATGAGGACTTGGGTTTTTACTCTGAGGAAATGGAAAGTAAGTGAAGGATCTTGAACAGAGAAGTGTCATGATCCATGTTTTAAGAGGGATAGTTTGGCTGCTAAGAATAGACTGTAGGGGAGCTGGGGAGTCTACAGGAAAACAGGGAGACCAGCTAAGTTGCTCATACGGTGCTCCAGGTGAGAACTGATGGTGCCTCAGACTAGAGTGCTGGCTCTAGAAGTGGTGAAAAGTGGTGAGATTCAATATACAAAAGGTTCCCCAGTTGTAACAAAGTATTTTTTATATTGTCTGCATAATACTTTGAATATTATTATTTGGAGCTCATTTCAGGATGGATGAATTGTCCTAAAGCTTTCTGGTTTTAGTTTTTTTTTTTGTTTTGTTTTGTTTTTCAATAAATCACTATAAATGAAAAAAAAAAGTGCCCCCAAATGTGTACACTTTTTAAGAAAGGAAAAAACTGTATTATAATTGTAATGCTCAATATATGCCAATACCAAAAAGATGAATACACGTCACACTGAGCACCTCTTGTAATTGCAGAAGTCAAACATGACTTGAGTATTACAAATTTAATAGTTTTTTTCTTTCTTAAATGTATGTACATATTTTTGGACCCTCTATATTTTGAAGGTAGAGGTGACAAGATTGGCAGGTGGGTTAGATATGGATGTGAGAGAATAAGAGGAGTGAAGAAAGACTCCAAGGTTTTAGCCTAAGCAACTGCAAAGACAGTTCCCATCAGCAGGGAAGGGACAACTGTGGACAGGGCAGGCTTGGGACAGAGGATCAGGAATTCTGTTTGAGGTGTCCACTAGATATCCATGTGGAGATGCCGAATAGAGGGCTGGAAGGATGAGTCTGAAGTTAATCAGCAAGGTCTGGCTCAAGTTATAAATTCAAAAGTCATCAATTATACAGACTATACATTTAAAGCAATGGGATGAGATGAAATTGCAAAAAGAATGTTTTGTATAAAAGGAATAGAAATAAGGAAACAAGGACTAAAACCTGAATGTCAGCAATGTTAAGTCAGGGAGAGGAGGAAGAACCAGCAAAAGGAAACTTGAGAAGAGAAACTATTGAAATAGAGAAAAGTACTACCAAAATGTACACTTTGGGGGCAGCCAAGGGGAAAAAAAAAATGGATCAAGGTGGAAGGAGTAATGTCAAAGTCAGTGTCAAAGGTTGCTGAATATCGCAGGTAAGCTGACAACTTTACCCTAACCATTAGCACTGGTGACAATGAGCAATTTCAGTGGAGTGGCGAAGGTGAAAACATGGTTAGAGCTTGGATCTCATCTAACAGAGTGGTAGCTCTGGTGTCTTTATCTTTCTTCAGTGATGGGAACTCATTCTCTCCCTTAACCATGTTTAAAGGATCTAGAGTAGGCTTTTGGGGGGAGACCATCTATTCCTGTATGGAGTCATGTTTTTTCATCCTATTTTCTAATTCTCTAATTCTCACTTCAGTTATGTGCAATCTAATGTTTATCACATCTATTGCATTCTTTATTTCATGACTCAATTTTTATATTAATATTTTAAATTTTTTTGATGTAAACTTTATACAAGGACATAGAATAATGCAACATCATCAATGTAGACAGCTTAGTCCATTTTCTTCAACTGAAGACACCTCTGTAAATAGTACCCACAACGCCCTTCATTCCCTTTTTCAATTGCTAACTTCCTTCTACCCTCAAGATAACCGGTTTATGAACAGCGTATAAATGGGGTTATCGGTATGTACCCCTTTCATTCAGTATGTGTCTGGATTCTTTTATTCCATATTATGTTTGAGAGTGATACATGTCACTCCATGTAATTATTCTTTTATCCTTATTGCTGTAGTATTCCATTGTTTGGATTGTTTAGAATTGGGGTCTGTTAAAATGTGTTTTTGCACATATGTTTTGTGGAACATATGCACACACTCCTGTTGAATATATACCTATAAATGGAATACCTGGGTCATAGGATATGTTAACGTTGAATGTTAATGAATGTTGTCAGTTTTCCAAAGTTGGTCAGCCAATCAGTGTACACTCCCACAGCAGTGTATGAGAGTCCATGTTCCATCCAGTCTGCATCTTTGCCATAGTTGATACTGTTGGAGTTTTTACTTTAATCATGCTGATGAATGTGTAGTGATACCATATAGTGCCTTAAGTTTGCTTTTAAAGGTATAATTTTTATTTCTCTGATGATTAATGAAGTTGAGTATTTTCTGATATTTTAATTTGTCATTTGGATATCATATGTGGTGTGAATTATTCATAGTTTTGGCTAATTTTATAGTAATATCTGCTTTTTTGTTATAAATTTGCAGTAGTCCTTTACATATTTCATATAGATATTACAAATACATTCTCCTGGTCTGTGGCTTGCCTTTTTACTTTTTAAGTGGTGATGTTGGATAAAAAGCATTTAATTTTAAAGTTGTTTAATTTACCAAGGTTTTTCTTTATGTTTAGCACTTTGGGGATCCTATTAAAAACCCTTACTAACTGACTAAAGGAAATTAAAAATGCAGTCAACTGATTTAATTTTTCTGAAATTTTAAAAATATTTATTGTTGCTTAGGCAGACATTTTAGTCTACTATGAAGAATATTAGTTCCTTGTTAGTCTAGTTTATGTATCACCTGCCCTCTTTCATTCACAGAAATATCTGCAGAGTATCAAGGCTTATCTAACTCACTTGTCTCTTCACTTCCTCTCTCTAATTTGGGGGGCTAGTTGAAGATGAAATCCACTGACAGGGGAAGGCCGAGACTTTAGCAGCCTGTGTGTCCTCATGGAAGTGTCTCTGTAAAAGTCTCTATGGTATCTGTGGCCCTAGAAAACAAGTGGGCTTGGATCTGGTCACTCTCAATAGAAAGGCGGATGGAACCATAAAGGCAGAGGTATTTAGGTAGTTGATAGATCCCACAGATCAACCAGATAGAAGCTGGATTCATCTGTTACCAGAGAAATAAAATTTCAAAAGGCCAAACACAGATCTGAATCTCAGGTTCCTAGTCTGGACCTCTTCAGTGCTGTTACATCCTGGATGTACAATAAATGATGACTGCATTTTTCTTTTACACATGAAGGTAGATGATTCTTCAGATTAGAGGTGGAAGCTGACTTTTCTCACCAGAAATGATTTATACAGTCAACTTGCATAAAGATAAGAGGTGGCACGAGAAAGAATAAAATAATACTTTCATTTTTATTTTTTAAAAAGGCTTATATAACTCTATTCTGGAAGATCTTTTGTTCCTTCCTATCAAACCCAACAATTCAGTTGAGTAGATTTCTTACCCCATCTAGTCACCCTGTCATCTGTTTTCTGAGATAACAGCACCCATTAGATGTGAATTCCTCTAACTTTCTGTCTTCCACTCCTACCTCACTAGACAGATCCTCGTTTGCATTTATTTCCCTTCTCCTGTTTCAGTGGAAGACGTTTCCTCCATCCCTTCTTTTATCCATGTTGGGAATTGTTCCTTTCTTCCTCTTTGAATTGTCCCCTTTCCCGACTCTTCAGTGGCTCCCTTCTGCTCAGAACATAGACAGTAGGTCTATCCCAGCTTAAAAACAAAACAACATTTTTGCTTTGTAATTCCTACCAATTAGTTCTCCCATCTCTATCCTTCCTTAAAAAACAAGTGTCTTGCACATGTGTAAAAGTACATAGCACTGAATACACCCACATGAGTAGTGCATGTAAAGCTAGTGAAAAATAAATAGAGTGGGGTGGATGGCATCAAATTCAGTTTCCTGGTTGTGATAACATGGTTAGGCAAGAGATTGCCATTGAGGGCAACTGGGTACGTGAATGTTCAGTTATCTTGAAAAGTTAAAAGTGTTTCTGAAAATGGTCTATAATAACAATAGGCACCATTTATTGAGAACTCATTGTGTGCAAGATACTTTTCAAAGCACTGTCAGGAGGATGTTATTGTTAATTTCATTTCATAGATGACAGAACCCAGGACTGAGACTAAGTCATTTACTCACGGTAGTAAGTGGTAGACCTAGCTTCCACCTAGCTTTCAGGTGGGGCTAGCCCACCCTAGAGATAGAGCTCTTAACCACTCTGCTGTGCTCCCTGCATACCTGTCTTCACAACTTGCCTCCTAGCCTTCTCTTCAGTCCACTGCAATTTAGCTTCCAGCGCAATTACTCCTCTAAAACTGCTTTTGCCTGGATTACCAACAAGTCAGCTGCCAGATCTAATGGTTCTGTTCTTCCTGAAGCCTTTGGTATCAGTCATACATTGACAAGTATTTATTAAGCACCTACAGTGTACCCAGCTACGTCTTACAGCAGCGAACAAGATAGGCCAAACTGCTGTAACTGAAGGATGTGTGTCTTTGCTTATTGTAATTGGAGTCAGAAATCTTTAGTTCTTTTCTACTCAATCACTGCTGACTTGTTTGTGGGCAGTGCATAAGCCATTTTATAGTCCCATGCCTTTAATCTCCTATGGCTAAAACAGGTTATATAGCTTACAGTTTCACAGTGTAAGTCAGAAAATACTATATTAAAGATCCCATTTTTATTCCCCCCCAAGTAGAAATCTGAAACCTTCCAAGCAATTGTCATGAATATGAATGAACCAAGAGAGCCAAATCTTGAAGTGTACCACTCTTTTTATATAACTATTAAAGATGAATTATGAAAATGTAATTGCTCTCGACCTCTTGCCTACTTTTCTATAGGAGGATAATTTGAATTAATTATCCATACAACATGAATTAATTGAATGCTCCCTATTTTGGAAACACCAGGAAGATCTCTGCAGAATATTAAGTAAGTTTCAATCCATATGTCCAAATAAAAAGCTGCTCCAAGGAAAATACTTGACTTCACAGAGACATGGTGGTAGCTTTTTGCATATCACCAAAGCTAAGCATTTGAGGCAGAGTGAAAGAGGCATCATCTTGTCTCTTTCCACATGTCCATGGTTATATTCTGTGTTTTCATTCCTTCCTCTCAATTCGGTGAAGAAGAAAAGAAAGTTCTCTCCTATTTCTTCATGCCAAAGTCAGTTCTTGTTTATTAGTTCTAATGGGAATGTGTTTTTCTTGATGATTAGAAGTAACTCTAATCCTCTTGCTTACATCCAGGGTTGCTGCTTTTGTCTGATAGCTGTTTGTTTACAGCAGTTGTTATCAATTTGCATGGACAGTGCTGTCAAAGTCACTGCCTTCAATGAAACCCAAATGCTTCTTGGAAGAAAGATGACAGATTCAGCCCAGGGAATTGCAAAACTTTAAAAGTGATTCCTTGTCAAACACGTGAAAAACAACTCTTCCTTCTATATAACTTAAAGGGGAAAAAAAAGAGAGAGAGAGAGAGAAACGATCTTACACCAGATGGTGATTCCTTGCTAATAAAATAGGCCTCCATTTCTTTATGCTCCTTTTGCAAAACCCACAGAGAACACATTTGGGGCCACTTTGCAGACTTGGCAACAGTCTGTGCTTTTTAAGGAAATCATATGGCCACATAAAAGCCACGATCAATAAAGGGTTAGGAATCCCCAGGGTCCAGGAATGAGATGCATAGGACTTAAATTCTAGGTCATCAGAGTATGGCCTGGGCACAAGAATCATCCTAGTTGCCAGGTTTGGTTGCTTGATTAAATTTGTGGTGGCACCTGTGGCTCAAAGGAGTGGGGCGCCGGCCCCATATGCTGGAGATGGTGGGTTCAAACCCAGCCCCAGCCAGAAACTGCAAAAAAAAAAAAAAAAAAAGAAAAAAGTCTTCTTAAAGTGAAGTAAAGAAAGGAGGAGGAAGAGGAGGAATTAGAAACTATAAAAATACTCTTTGGGATGATGAGATGATAGAGTATTCCTAACTTCCAAAGCACTCTAGATTAAAGAGCTCAGTCTTTAAGTCCGGTATTTTTCTGTACCATTTACATGTAAGGTATTATAGCTGCTTTTATATATTTAGAAGTTATGTAGGGGGGACTTGGAACCAGTTTGTAGGTGTTTGTGTATGTGTCTCCTTAATAACATTGGCTTCTTTTAAAAAATTGTATTTATTTACTTATTTTTGAATCATTATTTATCTCATTTTTTAGAGACAGGGTCTCTTGCTGTGTTGCTTAGGCTGGAGTGCAGTGGTATTCACAGTCACTACAACCTGGCACTCCTGGGCACTAGTGATTCTCCCACCTCAGCCTCCCAAGTCACTGGGGCTGCTGGTGTGCACTGTCATACGTGGCTAACTTTTGAAATTTTTTGTAGAAATGAAGGTCTCTCTCTGTTGCCAGTCTGGTCTGGAACTCCTAGCCTAAAGCAATCTTCCCACCTTGGCTTCCCAAAGCACTTGAATTATAGGCATAAGCCACAGTTCCTGGGTAACCTTGGCCTCTTAAAGATGGAATAGATATGTCAGGACATAATGAAACCCTCTCACTGAAGATGCTGAAGCAGAGTCTGGCCACCCACTTGCTAGGAGTGATGTGGAGGGGATTGAAACACTAGATTAGTAATCATATCATTGGCTTTTATGATTTCTTCTTCTCTGAAGTCTATGTGTCATGAATCAGAGCTAAGCCCCCTTTACCTGTCTTTCTTTTAATAACCTTGATTTGGGGCATATTCAGCAATTTAAGGTAATACTTGTCTGTTTAGTTTTTCCTCATATGCAAGAAAACATTGAGCACTTTTGTTAACATTCTATTTTATTTCTTTAGGTGTCTGAACACACACAATTAAGTTGGATCCTTTCCTGCATGGTCAGATTACCTCGATTACAACATTTACACCAATGGAAGGTAAATGCTAGTAATAGGATTGATAAACAAAAAGTAAGTGCTTTTTCCCATCCTGTTCTCTAGGTACCCTAAGTTTACTTTTACCATGTTAGGCACCCTAAGTTTACTTTCCTCCCTGGTCTTCTGCTCACTGGTGGCTGGAACAGCATCTTTAAGTTCTCTGCTTCAGGTCCCAACAGAAAGTAAACAGATTTTCTAGAATTTCTTCCCACTTAAGAAACTCCATTAATTATTTGTTTTTATCTGTGTATGGTTGAGTTAGAGTTACCTTTGGATAGACATGGTAATGATTTTGAAACTACTACAGTTTGAGCCTACTACAGTTTGCTCTGGACTAGCAAACCCTGAAATCGCCTCCCACCCCACTGGAATTATTAACTGGCAGTAAGGAAAGAATGTTTTCATTGTGAGGAGAAGAGACAACATATTTTATTTAACATTTAAACAAGTGAGTCCAGGCAACAGTTCAAACCCACAGAAAAATTAAGGCTGCACTTTTTCTAAGAAGTTCAACGGAGAAGATAAATTGGATAATTCATAGTACTTTACTTCCATTTATTTTTGCAATTGGATAATCCCAGGGTAGGTAGCTCCCAGCTACATCAACACTAATTTCAATTTCAAGCTTTTTTCAAGCATATTTTCAGTGCCACTGGTTTCCTCAAGAGCTGGTTTTTTGAAGCCTTCTCTTAACACTACAGAAAGAAGCAGGCAAAGCTTTAAACTGACAGAGCCCAAATGCTATGTATGTTCTGAATGTTGGTGCCTCCTACCTAACTCCCAAGATCATGGTGTCAGGAGGTGATTAGGTCATGAGAATGGAGCCTTTATAAAGGAAGCCTGAGAGAGGCCCCATCCCTCATAAGTAGATACAACTATAGAGCACCATCCAGCAACCAGGAAGGAGGTAGTTCCTCACCAGACACCAACTTTGCCTTGATCTTGAACTTCCCAGCCTCCAGAACTGTGAGAAGTAAGTTTCTGATGTTTGTAAGCCACACAGATTGTGGTATTTTGTTATCCTAGCACAAAGGAAGTAAGACTCTCAGTAAATAAGACAGTATTGGTAGTGCTGTAGATTCATTACTTGCCAAGAATTAGAAACAAAATTTCATGATGTTCTCTGCAACGTTATGGTTTTAGCTAAGACTTTCTCATTTTATCATATTACCCTACCACTAAGTTTAGTGCTGAAATCCCTTTTGTAGGAACTGAATACTAATTTAGTAGGAACCATTTCCACTTTAAAATAGCATCTAAGGATTTCCTAACTAGTGGGAAGGCACTGATATTCTGGAAAAGCCTTCCCACTGAAAGAAAATATTACCATGAGAATGTGACCACCTCTCACTCCCTACCATAGGAATGTGACCACCTCTCACTCCCTACCATAGGAATGTGACCTTTTGTAACTGTTCCAGAAGATAGCTCCCCGAGCTAAAGCGAATGTTTATTGTTAAAGACAAATATTTGACTGTTGATCTTATCTTAAGACAGTTGAATAATGAACCAGAGTTCTTCTTATCTGGTTAGAGCCCCAGCTATGTCTATTCCCTCTTACTTTATGATTAGAGCCCCTGCCATGTCTGCTATTCCCGCCTACTTTGTAGTTTTTGCCTTTATAAGCTTGTAAAAACTGCTGTGCGGGGCTTGACTCCTCGGCTTCTAAAAGAGTTGTGGGTCAAGCCCCGGCATGCAGGAATAAAAATCCTCTTGCGTTTTTGCATCAAGCAACGTCTCTTGCGGTTGATTGGGGTGGTCAGAGCTCCAGGCAGAGTGGGGGGTTCTGCCCCAAGTCTTTCATTTGGGGGCTCGCCTGGGAGATAACGACCACCCCTCACCTGCAGAGTCGACCTTGGAGGTAAGAAAGGGGTACCCCGAAAACTGTCTAGTCTGTGTCTTCAGTCCTTTTGTTTGACTTTGTATGCGCGCTTTCAATTTCGCAGCCGTTCGGCACCTCGTGAGAGTGGCCGGACAGTGGTTGGTAGACGTGCCCGGAGGACCACAGGCTGAAACGCTGGGGGACGCCCCAGGAATTGAGGAGAACCAGGGACGCCTGGTTGTCTCCTGCTGTAAGGGCGCTGGTCGAGTCTGGTTGTTCGATCAAAAATTACGGGAAACGCGCTCGTCTGATTCTGTTATAGGCTTGTGAAGGACCGAGTGTGGTAGGTGGGTCCTTGTACCTGTAATATTTCTGTTATTCCTGTTATTTGTGTTTCTGACATATCCACTGATGATGGGACAGACTGTGACAACCCCTCTGAGTTTAACTCTAGATCATTGGACTGAAGTGAAGAGAAGAGGTCGTGATCTGTCGGTAGAGGTTAAAAAAGGCCCATGGCAGACTTTCTGCTCCTCGGAGTGGCCTACTTTTAACGTCGGCTGGCCCTCAGGAGGAACCTTTGACTTATCTCTTATTTTTGCTATTAAAGAGATTGTTTTTCAGAGACGACCGGGAGCCCATCCGGATCAACAACCTTACATCATAGTCTGGCAGGACCTGGTGCAGAATCCGCCCCCCTGGGTTCGGCCGTGGACTGCCACATCCAGGCCCCCGTCTAATCCTCAGGTGCTCGCTGTCCAATCTTCCGGTCCCAGAAAAGGGGGCGACAGTTCGGACCCCCCTAAGAAGATCTACCCGGAAATCCAGACTGATCATCTTCTCCTCGACCCTCCATCCCCTCCTCCCCCATACCCTCCCGCCTTGGCTCCTGCCGGGGGGCAGGGAGGACCAGCATCGCCGGATCCGGCGATTGCCCCCTCTGCACCCCCGGGGGAACCTTCACTGGGGCCCGCACAAGGTACCAGGAGTCACCGCCGGGGAGGAGTGTCTCCCAACACTACTGTTGCCCTACCCCTGAGGGCATACGGCCCCCCACCAGTGGCAACAGATGAGGGACCACCTCCTCTCCAGCCCCTCCAGTACTGGCCATTTTCTTCCGCAGACCTGTATAACTGGAAAATTAATCACCCCCCTTTTTCAGAAGACCCCCAATGCCTGACTGGGCTGGTAGAGTCCCTGATGCTCTCTCATCAGCCCACATGGGATGACTGCCAGCAGCTCATACAGACTCTCTTCACTACTGAAGAGAGGGAGAGGATTTTACTAGAAGCTAGGAAGAATGTACTCGGGGCGGACGGGCGTCCTACCCAGCTCCCCAACATCATCGAGGCTGCCTTTCCCCTCTCCAGACCAGACTGGGATTTCAACACGGCAGAAGGTAGGGAGCGACTGTCAGTCTATCGCCAGGCTCTAGTGGCTGGCCTCCGTGGGGTGGCAAGATGCCCCACTAATTTGGCTAAGGTAAGAGAAGTAATACAGGGGGCCACGGAACTCCCCTCCATGTTTCTTGAGCGTATACTTTTAGGCGTTACACCCCATTTGACCCTGCCTCTGAAGGACAGAGGGCTTCCGTGGCTATGACTTTCATAGGGCAGTCAGCTGTAGACATTAAAAGAAAGCTGCAGAGAATTGAAGGATTGCAGGACTATACCTTGCAGGATTTAGTTAAGGAAGCTGAAAAAGTATACCATAAAAGAGAAACTGAGGAAGAAAAAGAGCAGAGAAAGGAGAAAGAGAAGAAAGGGAAAATAAGAGAGACCGAAGACAGGAGAAAAACTTAACACGGATTTTGGCCACAGTAGTAGGGGAGAAGAGCCAGGAACAGACCCAAGGTAGAACTAAGAAGTCAGGTAGCCTGGGCAACCGCATCCCATTAGATAAAGATCATTGTGCCTACTGTAAGGAAAAGGGGCACTGGGCCAGGGAATGTCCTAAAAAAAAAAAAGAAAGAACTCTCCAAGAAAGTACTGGCCTTAGAGGAAGAAGAAGATTAGCGGGGACGGGGCTCGGAACCCCTCCCCAAGCCTAGGGGTAATACTTAAGGTGGAGGGGAAGCCAGTTGAGTTCCTTGTAGACACCGGAGCTCAACACTCAGTCCTACTTGAACCATCAGGACCCGTCTCCAAGAAAAAGTCCTGGGTTGTAGGGGCCACAGGGCATCAGCAGTACTCATGGACTACCCGAAGATCAGTAGATCTGGGAGTGGGACGGGTAACCCACTCGTTCTTAATTATCCCTGAGTGCCCTGCGCCCCTCCTCGGGAGAGATTTACTCACCAAAATGGAAGCCCAAATCACTTTTACTCCTGATGGCCCAGAGGTAACCCAAAATAAGAGGGTAACAGCCCTGACCATGCGTTTAGAGGATGAACATAGACTCTTTGAAAAGCAGCGGGAGAAAGGGACTAGTCTCGTAAATGACTGGCTAGAAAAATATCCCGGGGCATGGGCCGAAACTGCTGGAATGGGACTGGCCGCAGAAAGGCCGCCTATAGTCATAGAACTCAAAGCTACTTCCACTCCTGTGGCAGTGCGCCAATATCCTATGACTAAGGAAGCTCGGGAAGGAATTAAGCCTCACATTCAGCGTCTCCTACAGCTGGGCATACTAGTAAAATGCCAGTCACCATGGAACACGCCCTTATTACCCGTCAAGAAACCCGGCACAGGAGACTATCGCCCTGTGCAGGACTTAAGAGAAGTAAACAAGCGGGCGCAAGACATCCACCCCACCGTGCCTAACCCTTATAATCTGTTAAGCTCTCTCCCTCCAAACCATATCTGGTACACTGTCCTGGATTTAAAGGATGCCTTCTTCTGCCTCCGACTACACTCCTCTAGCCAGAACATCTTCGCATTTGAATGGAGAGACCCGGACTCTGGAACAACGGGGCAATTGACATGGACCCGACTTCTACAGGGGTTTAAGAACTCCCCAACCATCTTTGATGAAGCCCTCCACCAAGACCTAGCTCACTTTCGCACCAGCCACCCTCAGGTAACGCTCCTACAATATGTAGATGACTTACTACTAGCTGGAACAACAAAAGAAGAGTGCTATCAGGGCACAGAACTGTTGCTAGAAGAACTAGCCCGCTTAGGATATCGAGCTCTGCTAAAAAAGCCCAGATCTGCCAGAAAGAGGTAACGTACCTGGGTTACACCTTAAGAGGAGGGCAGAGATGGTTAACAGAAGCCAGGAAGCATACTGTGACTCAGATTCCAGTTCCCCGCTCACCCCGCCAGATGCGAGAATTCTTAGGAACTGCGGGGTTCTGCCGCTTATGGATACCGGGGTTTGCTACTCTGGCAGCTCCCCTCTACCCTTTGACCAAGGAAGGCACTCCCTTCGAGTGGGGTACCAGCCAACAGCGGGCCTTTGACAACATTAAAAAGGCATTATTATCAGCCCCGGCCCTGGCTCTACCAGATGTAACAAAGCCCTTTGTCCTATACGTAGATGAGAAGAGAGGAGTGGCCCGAGGGGTGCTGACGCAGCCTTTAGGGCCATGGAAAAGACCGGTAGCATACCTCTCCAAGAAATTGGACCCCGTCGCTGGTGGTTGGCCAGCCTGTCTGAGGTCTGTGGCAGCAGTAGCGGTACTGGTAAAAGATGCAGACAAATTGACTATGGGGCAGAAGTTGACAGTCATTGCCCCCCATGCTTTAGAAAGAATCATCAGACAGCCCCCTGACCGGTGGCTGTCTAATGCCCGCATGACACATTACCAGAGTCTCCTGTTAAACGGAGACAGAGTCCAGTTTGGCCCGCCTGTCATCCTCATCCCAGCTACCCTATTACCTGATACCTCTGTCCGGAAAGATGTATTACACACATGCCAAGAAGTACTGGCTGAGGAAACTGGAACTCGGAAGGACCTCTGTGATCAGCCCCTGCCGGATGCCCAGCTGACCTGGTTCACTGATGGGAGCAGCTCCATAATAGAAGGTAAAAGGGTGGCTGGGGCGGCGATAGTGGACGATAAGCAGACCATCTGGGCAAGTAGTCTGCCTGAAGGGACGTCGGCCCAGAAGGCCGAGCTGGTCGCCTTGACCCAGGCCTTACGTTTGGCAGAAGGGAAAAAAGTTAACATATACACTGATAGCAGGTATGCTTTTGCTACGGCCCATGTTCATAGGGCCATTTACAGGCAGCGAGGACTGCTGACTTCAGCAGGAAAAGAAATTAAACACAAGGAAGAAATCCTAAGTCTACTGGAGGCTGTTCACCTCCCTAAGAAAGTGGCCATTATCCACTGCCCTGGGCATCAGAAAGGGGGGTCCAGAGTTGCCGAGGGAAACCAAAGAGCCGACCGAGAAGCTAAGCTAGCAGCTCAAAGGCTCAACATCCTGCTGCTATATGAAAACACTTTAAGGCCTAGCCTTAAAGAAATAGCACCCCCCCTTGTCAAACACTAAATATTTAAATATTCGGAGCGGGATCTCGAGAGAATGAACAGATTAGGCCTCCACTTAGAATCCCCAGAGGGGATCCGAGAAACTCCGGAAAGAAAAATCATCCTCCCTGAAGAGCAGGCGATCACCTTTCTCAGACAACTTCATAAATTAACTCATTTGGGCCCCAAGCATCTAAGAACTATTGTTCAGTCCTCCCCATACTATATTATGGAATTAAGTAAACTCGTTGACGCAGCTGCAAAAGAGTGCAGACCTTGCCAAATAGTAAACACCCAGCCTAGCACATTACCTCAGGGAAAACGACTCCGAGGAGATCGTCCTGGGAGCTACTGGGAAACAGATTTTACAGAGATTAAGCCGGCCAAATACGGATACAAGTACTTGCTGGTGTTCATAGATACTTTCTCAGGATGGGTCGAAGCTTTTCCTACAAAAAGGGAGACTGCTCAAGTCGTAGCCAAAATAATATTAGAAGAAATTTTTCCAAGATTTGGGCTACCCAACGTAATCAGATCCGACAACGGTCCCGCTTTTGTTGCCCAGGTTAATCAAGGTTTAGCCAAAATCCTGGGGCTTGAGTGGAAATTACATTGTGCTTATTGGCCCCAAAGCTCAGGGCAGGTAGAGAGGATCAATAGAACCCTAAAGAGGCCATGACTAAATTATCCTTAGAGACTGGCATTACTGACTGGACAGTCCTCCTTCCCTTTGCCCTGTTCCGTGTGTGCAACACCCCTAGTACTCTCAAGCTGACCCCCTTTGAAATCCTATATGGAGCTCACCCCCCGCTTGTTGCCATGCAGCACCTCCCTTCCCCAGAATCTTACTCCTCTCAATCTCTATACACCAGATTAAAAGCCCTTGAAACTGTGCAAAAGGAGGTGTGGAGCCGGCTGATCGAGGCCTACAAGCCCGGGGATCTGCAAATACCTCACCAGTTCCAGGTTGGAGATTCGGTGTACATCCAGCGCCACCGGACAGCCAACCTTGAACCATGGTGGAAAGGACCATACCTAGTGCTGCTCACAACCCCGACGGCAATAAAAGTTGATGGCATGGCAGCCTGGATCCACGCATCTCATGTCAAACCAGCACTGCCGCCAGACTCCGGGTGGAAAGTGGAAAAGACGGACAACCCCCTCAAGCTCTGCATCCGCCGCAGTAGCCCTGCTCCTGCTGATACAACTCCCGGTGATAAGTAGCTCCGGTCCCAACCCCCATGCCCCCCAGAGGTTAACCTGGCAGGTTCTCTCTCAGACTGGTGATGTAGTATGGAGTACTACAAAAGAAGACCCTCCTTGGACCTGGTGGCCGTCCCTCACCCCAGATATTTGCACCTTAATAGCAGGGCTAGATAATTGGGATATCTCCGATGAGACCTTTAAAGAGGTTCCATCAAGCCTTGATCACCATTTAACAAAGCGCTCACTTACCCAAGGCTCCACATCCCAAGGCCAGTACGTTGCAGACGCCCCTGGCTGTAGCAACTTGCCCGCCCAGCGCCGGATGCGACAAACGGAGTTCTATATCTGTCCCCGGGACAGGAGAACAAGAAGCCAAGCCAACAGATGTGGGGGGGTAGAAAATTTCTATTGTAAACAATGGGGATGTGAGACGACTGGGCAGGCCTTCTGGCACCCCTTCTCCTCTTGGGACTTAATAACTGTAAAGAGGAGCAGTACCGGAGCAGGGTCAAACCCCCTAAATATTTCCTTCACGGAGAGGGGGAAACAAGCCCGAGATTGGATAAAAGGAAGAACATGGGGATTCCGTTTCTATATGTCAGGGTGGGATAAAGGATTTACCTTCTTCATCAAATTAAAAATAGAGACCCCTGTCGCTGTCCAGATAGGACCCAACATCGTACTCTCAGGACAGCAGCCGCCAGCCAGGCCGCCTATTTCTCCCCGTATGCCCCAGACTCCGGGGAGCACCCAATTTACTGAGGCCAGCACAGCCCCATCGCCTGGAAAACTGTCTCCCCAGGTAACATCCCCGGAGACTCCAAGCACCGGGCAGAGACTTCTTAACTTAATACAGGGGGCTTTCAATGTCCTCAATACTTCCTACCCTAATCTTACCGAATCTTGCTGGTTGTGTCTAGCCTCAGGCCCGCCCTATTATGAAGGGATCGCCTTCTCAGGTATCTTCCAAAATACCACCTCCCATAATTCCTGTGACTGGGGATCGAAGATCACCCTTACAGCAGTCTCTGGGCGAGGCATTTGCCTAGGCACAATCCCTGAAAATCGCCAGCATCTGTGTAATCAGACCATTAAAAGCCCATCAACCACTACCAATTATTATCTAGTGCCCCCTAAAGGAGGATGGTGGGCTTGCAGCACCGGGCTAACCCCGTGCATTTCCTCATCAGTGTTTAACTCCACTGCAGACTACTGTATCCTCATACAATTAATACCTAGAGTTATCTATCACGAGGTGAGTTCCTTTGAGGCAGAATTCGATCTCAGACCCCGTAGACAGAAGAGGGAACCAGTCTCTATTACTCTAGCTGTCCTGATGGGTATAGGGGTGGCGGCCGGAGTAGGAACAGGAACGGCTGCGCTTGTCCAGACCCCACAGTATCTCGAAGAACTGAGAGCAGCTGTAGATGAGGACTTAAAAGCCAGAGAACAATCAATCACAAAATTAGAAGAGTCACTAACATCCTTATCTGAAGTAGTATTGCAGAATAGACGGGGACTCGATCTCCTGTTCCTAAAAGATGGAGGGTTATGCGCTGCACTAAGAGAAGAATGCTGTTTCTATGTAGATCACTCTGGTATGGTAAAAGACTCCATGTCTAAACTCAGGGAGAGACTAGAAAAAAGACAACGAGATCGGGAGGCCCATCAAGGATGGTTTGAAAGTTGGTACAGCCGATCACCTTGGTTCACCACTCTCGTTTCCAGTTTAATAGGCCCTCTTATTATACTGCTTCTAATTCTTACCTTTGGGCCCTACATTTTCAACCGTATAGTCACCTTCGTCCGGGAGAGAGTGAGTGCTGTACAAGTATTAATGCTCAGACAGCATTACCAGTCTCTCCGCCGGGACGATAGCCATGAGAATGAATACATAGAGCCAGAAGTTCCATGATTAGAACTTCCCAAAAAAACAAATGGGGGAATGAAAGAAAGTATTACCATGAGAATGTGACCACCTCTCACTCCCTACCATAGGAATGTGACCACCTCTCACTCCCTACCATAGGAATGTGACCTTTTGTAACTGTTCCAGAAGATAGCTCCCCAAGCTAAAGGGAATGTTTATTGTTAAAGACAAATATTTGACTGTTGATCTTATCTTAAGACAGTTGAATAATGAACCAGAGTTCTTCTTATCTGGTTAGAGCCCCAGCTATGTCTATTCCCTCTTACTTTATGATTAGAGCCCCTGCCATGTCTGCTATTCCCTCCTACTTTGTGCTTGTAAAAACTGCTATGTGGGGCTTGACTCCTCAGCTTCTAAAAGAGTTGTGGGTCAAGCCCCGGCATGCAGGAATAAAAATCCTCTTGCGTTTTTGCATCAAGCGATGTCTCTTGCGGTTGATTGGGGTGGTCAGAGCTCCGGGCAGAGTGGGGGGTTCTGCCCCAAGTCTTTCACCACTAGTCCATGATTTCTTATTTCTAGTAAAAACAGGGATGTCAAATCCTAGCCTCATCCTAGGGCATGTTACGGCCTACTTCGGTCATTTCTTCTTGTGGTTCCTTCTCTGAGTGTTAGGTCTGCTACGTGCTGGAGACACAGCAGTCAGCAAGAGGCTTCTAGTGTACTTGGGAAGAGACGAATTAGTAATAAGAAAGTGTGAAAAGTGCTGTAAGGGCAGGACTCCCATGCTTGGGAGAATCCGATAAAAGCACTCAGCTTGGTTTTGATTAGGACAATGAAGGGTGGAACAGTGATGTGGAAAAGGGGGTCAGGCTTGCTGAGGTCAGGGTGATTTGGAAGATTAATGGGTAACATATATGCAAGGCATTTAGGGACACATAATAGGCATTCAATAAATAATAATGTTTTCCACATCTCCCCCCTTCTCTTGTAATTTCAAGGTCTAGTATGCTAATATAAAAAGACTGGAAACTTAATGCAACTTTTAAAAATTGAGTTCGTTTCATATTTTCTCATTAACAAATTAAATTTTCATTATCTCTTTACCTAGTGTTAATTGTGAATTAGCCATCATCATTAACATTGTAATTAGGGATGGATGTCCTGAGGGAATTCTATGCTAAATGTTCAAATTTCCTTTGAATGGCTTATAGCATTGGTTGCTGTGAGCTGGAAACTATTTGAAATACAATCAAAAAAGATAAGTTTGTAACTAAATTATGAAGCACTGAAATTTAGATGGCTCAAGAGAGAAGCTGTTGTGTTTTCAGTCTGTGCCTTCAAGGCCATGTTTACATATTGGTGGCTGACTTGTGAGCTCATGAGTTTGGTTCCTGGAATTGTGCAAGTTTATAAATTGAATTGTTCAGTTAATTCAGAAATAATCAGACTTGAAGTAAGTGGTTCATATTAATTAATCAAATAGGATTTATCTATATACCAAAATAGCCACTTATTTTATAAGAGATAATATGCCTAGGCCTTGGAACAGCACACAATATTTGCTTTTAATAAATAGCTCTGCTCGGAGAGCCCAATTATGCGTCAGCAGTGTTCAGGTGCAGTGAGAGAGTATTGCTGGGACTCATGGTTGATGGGTACCTGCCCGTGGTTTATACACAGCACCTACTGCTCACTGGTTATTGACTATTTCCATTGTGATTTCTGGTGTTTCCATCAACTTCCTTAAGGGACTGTTTGGCCTGTACAACCTGTACTGATGTTTGGAGTTGCTCTACCTCACTGCCCCCCCGTGCTTAATCGCCTAAAGATCAGGACAGATCATTAGGATAGGTTAGCTTAAAATTTATCTTACTTAGTTTCATTTTTTAAATTGTGTTTTTTGATTTGTTTTTTCTTTTTTTTTTTTTAAGATGTGACTTTAAAAAAGCATTGCAGTTTTGTCAGTAGCATGATGTGAGACTTTCTGGGAGATCTCCACTGATAAACAATAGGGCCTTTGATGTCAACTTATGTTAATTTGTAAAAATTTAATTTCATGAGAATTTATGACCTATTTTATGACCTTTCTTTGAGGTCTGGAATTTTATCTGATTCAGAGCCTAGAATACTCCTATGCCCTTTACTTAATAAAATGAATAAGAGATAGTGGCAGTGTAGGATCCTTCAAAGGGGGCAGTGGTGAGATGGATCAGCCCCATTCATGCCTAAGCCTGGGGCATGAGACAAGCCAGCCAGGGGATGGCTAGAGTTGCTAAAAGGAACTGAGATAGAATGTTATTACAGATGGCTTTAGATTAAACTATGCTTGCTTTAAAAATTTTTTAATTTAGCAATTTAATTAGGTTCAAGTCAGATTTCTTCCCTCCTCTCTTTTCACCCCCTACAGGCAAAGAGTGCCAAGCAGAAGCATGACGGAATGGTGGGCCTGCTCACATACCCAGTACTCCAGGCAGCTGACGTTCTGTTGTACAAGTAAGAAGAGAGTCCACCCCTGTCTTATCCATACTGCTGATGACGAGGCAGTGTTTTAACTCATCCAACAAAGA
This sequence comes from Nycticebus coucang, assembly GCF_027406575.1. NCBI lineage: Eukaryota > Metazoa > Chordata > Mammalia > Primates > Lorisidae > Nycticebus > Nycticebus coucang. The sequence continues at coordinate 49,964,419 of NC_069784.1, read as the reverse complement.
CACGGGGGGGGGGTGGGGGACAGAAAGGATCAAACACACAAATCAGTTTATATCTTTTCCCTAGAAATCGGTGCTAGATTATAGAATTATGTTTCAATGAGAAACTAATAATAAGAGATAATATTTAAATGGTACTTAGTATGTGTCGGGAACCATTCTAAGTGTTTTACATACATTAACCCTTTCAAAAACTTTCTAAAAGTTTGCACTGTTAGCTTCCCCATTTTACAGATGAGGAGACTGAGGCATAGAGTGGTTACTAGGCTGCCCAGAGTCCTGTGACTAACAAGGCTGGGAACCAGGATTTCAGCCTATGTTCTTAACCAGTATGCCACAGATACTTCTCCAGTAATAATTACACTTCAAGTGTTTTAAATGTTGATTTCTTAGATAATCTGAACTCTCAAGCAATGTTGTCCCATAGGACTTGCTGTGATTATGGAAATGTTCTCTTATCTGTGCTTTCTAATACTGTCACCTCGGGCTGTTCAACCTGCAACAGCCACAGTGCTGATTTTGTAAGGACTTTTTTGCTTTATGCCTGGACCTCTTTTTGCTAATTAGCTTTTGTTAGTGTTTGTGTATTTACTGTGTGGCCCAACACACCTTTTACTTTTCCAATGTGGTAGAAAAGAAAAAAGATTGGATATTGCTTTAGCCACTAGCCCCAGGTGGCTTTTGGACACTTGAAATGTTGTGTTGCTAGTGCCACAGAAGAACTGAATTTTTAATTTTATTTAATTTTAATTAATTTAAATTTAAACAGCCCACTAAGGCTAGTGGCTATTGTTTTAGACCTACAGGTTGACAAGTTTTTAAACATGTTATATACCATCTTTACTCTTCCTGGACCCACCCATCATCCGTACAGTCAGCTACTGCTGCCACTTACAGGCCTCAGAAATACACAAGCAAGGGTGCTGACTGACCCTTGTGCTGCTGGCCAGGGCTTCCCATCTCATTTCACTCCCAGCTCTTCCCTGCTGTCCCTGCATCATCCTCACTTGGGCCCCACTTGGGTTTCTAGAAATAAAGCCTCCCAACCGAGAGGCACTTAGAGCCTGAGCCATGCTACTGTGAAAGCTTCTGGGGGAAAAGAAACTCTATGAATAATGTTTTTGTATCCCCTCACCCTTAAAGCTCTAATTCTTCCCTACAAAAACTAGAATTCTTTGCATGTAAGTCTGATAACAGCTTGGAGATAAGAGTATGCAGTTAGGATGCAAACAAGACAGAAGAGTTGCTGCTTAACTAATGGGGAATGTCCATGGGTACGTGCAGCCTGTCTTTAATTCTGTGTAGGACTTATAAGGATTATTTTTCTGTTTGTGTATTAACTTGAAGGCTGGACATTTGGTAACATTTATTATTTGTAATAAGTAACTTTTGACTTGGGGACATCTAGAACGCTTTTCTCTAACAGATAGCATATGAAAGTCTAATGAAATGTCTCAAAAATACATTCCTAAAGGAGCAGGTTATTTACTTTAAAAAATCCTACAAAGGAGGGGGACAGACAAGATGGCGGACTGAAGCCAGCTTTCAACAGAGGTTCCCGTCCAGAAGAAGAGTTAAGGGACAGGAATTTAGTAAGTATCCTGGTGTATTTGAGCCTCACCAAGAGAGAAGGTTGAAGAACTGCACGTCAACACCGCTGAGGCAAGCTGTGATCACAAGGACGCAAACGAAAGGTACAAAATCCACCATCAAGTGGACGTGAGTCCCCCTCCCCCATGAGACCGGCTCAAGAGCCCCACAATTAAACAAATGGGCAGAAATTAAAGGCCCTCCCACTACACTCCACGGGAGAGACCTTCTAAAAACTGGACCTACCTCCCCTACTAGGGTGCCATGTAGTTCTCCTGCCGGGCATAAAACTGTATAAAACTTTAAAAATCCTTTGCCGACAACCCTGAAGCCCCAACACTCCCCTCCTGCTCACTGAGGTCTGGAGGCCTGTCCCCCAGGAGTTCGGATTCTTGGGTGATTTCTCAAGGGGAGTGGACAGTCCCCGAGCTGCAACTGGTCAGCGCTGACTCTGAGGCACGCGAGTGTGGAAAGGGCACCGGGCTGAGGGGGAGTCACACCTCGGTGGCACTTCCCTGCCGTGCGGTGCAGCAGTCCTCCCTGTGCATCAATATGGCCAGGCATAAAACTGAATGAAGCTCTAGCTTCCCCGCTGAGCTCTCAGCACTCCCCCCCCACTCTCACTCGGGGTCTGGGGGCCTGTCCCTCAGGAGTTCGGATCCTTGGGTGATTTCTTGAGGGGAGTGCACAGTGCCCGAGCCGCAACTGGCCAGCGCTGACTCTGAGACACACGAGTGAGGAGAGGGCACTCGGCTGAGGGAGAGTCACGCCTTGGCGGCACTTCCCTGCGGTGCGGTGCAGCAGCCCTCCCCGTGCATCAATACGGCCAGGCATAAAACTGAATGAAACTCTAGCTTCCCCTCACTCTCAATCGGGGGTCAAGGGGCTTGCCCCCCAGGAGTCCGGATTCTTGGGAGATCTCTCGAGGTGTGTGGACAGAGCATAAACTGCGGCTGCTCAGTGCTGACTCTGGGGCGCAAGACAGAGGAGAAAAGGGTTGGCTGGGTGCCCACACTAGAGCAGCAGTTCCTGGAGGCAAATCAACAGCCGTTTTTTTCTTAGCAGCAAAACGGCTCACTTCTGGATATTCTGAAGCCACACCCACTGTCTCCCTGGGCAACCAGAGGAGGCCACCAGTGAGCAAAGGATTTGCCTGATGCTGCTCACAAACCTGGGAAGCTTCCAGGGCAGGGCCGACACAGAGAGGTAATCAGACACAAATCTCCAGCAGCAAAGACATTTGAACTCAGAACAGCCCGTCTTCTGTAGGCGATTTTAGCAGAAACAGAGACAGAACCCCACAAAGTTGTCTGCTCTGTTCTGTTCTGTTAGCAGCATCAATCAGGGACGGGGCTAATCCTGAGTGAACACCTCCCTCCCACCACCTCCATCAAGCACTCAAAGATGTCAGGCCCCATCTCCTCCTGCTAGATAGCGGCAGATTGCAGGGGCCTGGCAGACTTCCTTCCAATTCAGGCAGGTGCAAACCCCTGGAGTATCTGTTCACTATAGGCAACTGGGTTAGCCATCTGCAGAGATACCAGTGACTGGGTCCGACGGAGGGGCAAAGTGGGGAAGGAGACATCAACCTTCCCAGACTGATCTATTTGCTAGGTGGCTCCTCCTGACTGCGCGCAGCACTGGAGTAAGCCATATCAGAGGAGTCACCAGACCCCTGTGATCCAGTTCCCAGAGACCTCTTGAACTCTCCCACTCTAGACAGGTGCCGATTGAGACAATCGATTTGGACCTTTTGAACTGAACTAATAGACTGAGGACTTTTCAGGCGGTGTCCTGTGTATGCGGTTGTAGGAAGGTTTGGTTTTCCTTTCCCAACTGGTGCCAGAGGTGGGCGGGCGGGGTGTCTTAATTGCTGGTTTTGCCACATAGCTGAGACTTCAAGCCAGAGTAAATGTTACAATAGGATCTAACAGAAACCAGCTGAAAACAAGACAGAACCACTTAGCCCCACTACACAAGACAGGGCCCCAGTTTCTCAGGCCACAACACTGTACAGGCCCTCGATAAAGCCCCAGGGGAAAAATCAAAGGGAGTAAAATAACCATGGGGCGGAATCAGCGGAAAAACTCTGGTAACATGAATAACCAGAATAGATCAACTCCCCCAAGAAAAGATATGACAGATGTGATTGAAGATCCCATTCAGAAACAACTGGCTGAGATGTCAGAAATCAAATTCAGAATTTGGATTGCAGACAAGATTAATAAAATGGAATTAGGAATTCGAGGAGAAATTCAAAAGTTGTCTCAAGAATTTAATGAATTTAAAGACAAAACCACCAAAGACTTAGACACACTGAAGCAAGAATTTATAGCCCTCAAAGATATGAAAAATACAGTAGAATCCCTCAGCAAAAGAATGGAGCAAGCAGAAGAAAGGATTTCTGACATTGAAGATAAAGTCTTCGAATGCTCCCAATCTCTCAAAGAGGAAGAGAAATGGAGAGCAAAAACGGACCACTCACTCAGAGAACTCTCAGATATTTCAAAGAAAAGCAATATACGAATAATTGGGATTTCTGAGAATGATGAAGTGGCCTCGAAGGGCACAGAGGCCCTTCTGCATGAAATTATGAAAGAAAATTTTCCAGACATGCCTAGAGAATCTGAAATTCAGATAGCAGACAGCTTCAGAACCCCAGCACGATTCAACCCCAATAAGTCATCCCCCAGGCATATCATAATTAGCTTCACTAAAGTTAACATGAAAGAGAAGATTCTCAAAGCAGCCCGGCGAAAGAAAACTATTATGTACAAAGGAAAGAATATTAGAATAACTGCAGATCTCTCTGCTGAAACTTTTCAAGCCAGAAGAGGGTGGTCATCAACTTTTAATCTCCTAAAGCAAAATAACTTTCAACCCAGGATCTTGTATCCAGCTAAACTGAGTTTCATTTATGATGGAGAAATTAAATACTTCAATGACATTCATATGTTGAAAAAATTTGCCATAAGTAAACCAGCTCTTCAGGATAATCTCAGACCTATCCTCCACAATGACCAACCCAATCCTATACCACAAAAGTAAACTCACTCAGAAACTTCGGATCAAACTCCAACTTCCACACTGGCGAAAGGATTAAAAATGTCCACTGGACCTTTGAAAAACTCAATACCCAAAATTCCACCAGACTTATTAATACTCTCCATTAATGTGAATGGCTTAAATTGTCCTCTAAAGAGGCATAGGTTAGCTGACTGGATACAAAAACTCAAGCCAGATATTTGTTGCATACAAGAGTCACATCTTAACTTAAAAGACAAATACAGACTCAGGGTGAAAGGATGGTCATCCATATTTCAGGCAATTGGTAATCAGAAAAAAGCAGGTGTTGCAATTTTATTTGCAGATACAGTAGGCTTTAAACCATCAAAAGTAAGGAAGGACAAGAATGGTCACTTCATATTTGTTAAGGGTAATACTCACTATGATGAGATCTCAATTATTAATATCTATGCACCCAACCAGAATGCACCTCAATTTATAAGAGAAACTCTAACAGACATGAGTAACTTGATTTCCTCCAGCTCCATAATCATCGGAGATTTCAACACTCCTTTCACAGTATTGGATCGATCCTCCAGCAAGAAGCTGAGCAAAGATATCTTAGATTTAAACCTAACCATCCAATATTTAGATTTAGCAGACATCTACAGAACATTTCATCCCAACAAAACTGAATACACATACTTCTCATCAGCCCATGGAACTTACTCCAAAATTGACCACATTTTAGGTCACAAGTCTAACCTCAGTAAATTTAAAGGAATAGAAATTATTCCTTGCATCTTCTCGGACCATCATGGAATAAAACTTGAATTGAGTAACAACAGGAATCTGCATACTCATACAAAAACATGGAAGTTAAATAACCTTATGCTGAATGATAGCTGGGTCAGAGATGAGATTAAGAAAGAAATTGCCAATTTTTTGGAACAAAACGACAATGAAGACACAAACTATCAGAACCTCTAGGACACCGCAAAGGCAGTTCTAAGAGGGAAATTTATAGCACTACAAGCCTTCCTCGAGAGAACAGAAAGAGGGGAAGTTGACAACTTAATAGGACATCTCAAGCAACTGGAAAAGGAAGAACATTCCAACCCCAAACCCAGTAGAAGAAAAGAAATAACCAAAATTAGAGCAGAATTATGAAATTCAAAACAAAAGAATAATACAACAGATCAATAAATCAAAAAGCTGGTTTTTTGAAAAGGTCAACAAAATAGATAAACCTCTGGCCAACCTAATCAGAAAAAAAGAGTAAAATCTCTCATATCATCAATCAGAAACAACAAAGACAAAATAACAACAGACTCGTCAGAAATCCAAAAAATCCTTAATGAATATTACAAGAAACTTTATTCTCAGAAATATGAAAATCTGAAGGAAATTGACCAATACTTGGAAGCACGCCACCTTCCAAGACTTAGCCAGAATCAAGTGGAAATGTTGAACAGACCCATATCAAGTTCAGAAATAGCATCAACTATACAAAACCTCCTAAAAAGAAAAGCCCAGGACCAGATGGTTTTACGTCAGAATTCTACCAAACCTTTAAAGAGGAATTAGTACCTATATTACTCAACCTGTTCCAAAAGGTAGAAAAAGACGGAAGACTACCTAACACGTTCTATGAAGCAAACATCACCCTGATCCCCAAACCAGGAAAAGACCCAACAAGTAAAGAAAATTATAGACCAATATCACTAATGAATATAGATGCAAAAATATTCAACAAGATCCTAACAAACAGAATCCAGCAACACATCAAACAAATTATACATCATGACCAAGTTGGTTTTATCCCAGGGTCTCAAGGCTGGTTCAATATACGTAAATCTATAAATGTAATTCAGCACATAAACAAATTAAAAATCAAAGACCATATGATTCTCTCAATCGATGCAGAAAAAGCTTTTGATAATATCCAGCATCACTTCATGATCAGAACACTCAAGAAAATTGGTCTAGAAGGGACTTTTCTTAAACTGATAGAGGCCATCTACAGCAAACCCACAGCCAATATCATATTGAATGGAGTTAAATTGGAATCATTTCCACTCAGATCAGGAACCAGACATGGCTGCCCATTGTCTCCATTGCTTTTCAACATTGTAATGGACGTTTTAGCCACCGCAATTAGGGAAGAAAAGGCGATCAAGAGTATCCATATAGGGTCAGAAGAGATCAAACTCTCGCTCTTCGCAGATGATATGATTGTGTATCTGGAAAACACTAGGGACTCTACTACAAAACTCCTAGAAGTGATCAAGGAATACAGCAGCGTCTCAGGTTACAAAATCAACATTCATAAATCGGTAGCCTTTATATACACCAACAACAGTCAAGTTGAAAAAGCAGTCAAGGACTCTATCCCATTCACAGTAGTGCCAAAGAAGATGAACTATTTGGGAATTTACCTAACAAAAGACGTTAAAGATCTCTATAAAGAGAACTATGAAACTCTAAGTAAAGAAATAGCTGAAAATGTTAACAAATGGAAAAACATACCATGCTCATGGCTAGGAAGAATCAACATTATCAAAATGTCCATACTACCCAAAGCAATATATAATTTCAACGCACTCCCTATTAAAGCTCCACTGTCATATTTTAAAGATCTTGAAAAAACAATACTTCATTTTATATGGAATCAGAAAAAACCTCAAATAGCCAAGACAATACTCAGAAATAAAAACAAAACAGGAGGAATCACACTACCAGACCTCAGACGTTGCTACAAATCGATAGTGATGAAAACAGCATGGTACTGGCACAAAAACAGAGAAGTAGATATCTGGAAGAGAATAGAGAACCAAGAGATGAATCCAGCTACTTACTGCTATTTGATCTTTGATAAGCCAATTAAAAACATTCAGTGGGGAAAAGGTTCCCTATTTAACAAATGGTGCTGGGTGAACTGGCTGGCAACCTGCAGAAGACTGAAATTGGGCCCACACCTTTCACCATTAACTAAGATAGACTCTCATTGGATTAAAGATTTAAACTTAAGACATGAAACTATAAAAATACTAGAGGAGAGTGCAGGGAAAACCCTTGAAGAAATTGGTCTGGGTGAGTGTTTTATGAGGAGACCCTCCCCCCCGGGCAATTGAAGCAGCTTCAAAAATACACTACTGGGACTTGATCAAACTACAAAGCTTCTGCACAGCCAAGAACACAGTAAGTAAAGCAAACAAACAGCCCTCAGAATGGGAGAAGATATTTGCAGGGTATATCTCTGACAAAGGTTTAATAACCAGAATCCACAGAGAACTCAAACGCATCAGCAAGAAAAAAACAAGGGATCCCATCGCAGGCTGGGCAAGGGATTTGAAGAGAAACTTCTCTGAAGAAGACAGGTGCACGGCCTTCAGACATATGAAAAAATGCTCATCATCTTTAATCATCAGAGAAATGCAAATCAAAACTACTTTGAGATATCATCTAACTCCAGTGAGACTAGCCTATATCACAAAATCTCAAGACCAGAGATGTTGGCGTGGACGTGGAGAAAAGAGAACACTTCTACACTGCTGGTGGGAATGCAAATTAATACATTCCTTTTGAAAAGAGATATGGAGAACACTCAGAAATCTAAAAATAGATCTGCCATTCAAAACTGTAATCCCTCTGCTGGGCATATACCCAGAAGACCAAAAATCACAACATAACAAAGATATTTGTACCAGAATGTTTATTGCAGCCCAATTCATAATTGCTAAGTCATGGAAAAAGCCCAAGTGCCCATTGATCCACAAATGGATTAATAAATTGTGGTATATGTACACCATGGAATATTATGCAGCCTTGAAGAAAGATGGAGACTTTACCTCTTTCATGTTTACATGGATGGAGTTGGAACATATTCTTCTTAGTAAAGTATCTCAAGAATGGAAGAAAAAGTACCCAAGGTACTCAGCCCTACTATGAAACTAATTTGGGGGCTCTCACATGAAAGCTATAACCCAGTTACAACCTAACAATAGGGGGAAGTGGGAAAGGGAGGGGAGGGAGGGGGGTGGTGGGTAGAGGGAGGGGGATCTGTGGGATCATACCTGTGGTGCATCTTACAGGGGTATTTGCGAAACTTCGTAAATGTAGAATGTAAATGTTTTGGCACAGTAAATGAGATAATGCCAGGAAGGCTATGTTAACCATTGTGATGAAAATGTGTCAAATGGTCTATGAAGCGAATGTATGATGCCCCATGATCATATCAATGTATACAGTTTTGATTTAATAAAAAAAAAATCCTACGAAGAATCAGGATTTTCTCACCTATAAAATAGGAAAAATTATTCTGTATAGCATTGTTGGAAGATTGAAATGAAATATGGGCCAGTTAGGGCTGTCGCTGGGAGCTGTTCCTTGGGTATAATTGCTGATGGTTATGTCTTGCATGACTAAAGTCTCACATCTAATTTTGTTTTCAAGACCTGCTTCTTTATAGAACCAAAGTCTAGCGTGGTTTGGTGGCATGTACCTGTAGTCTCAGTTACTAGGGAGGCCGAGGTGAGAGATTGTTTGAGCCTGGGAGTTCAAGTCCAGCCTGGACTTGAAACACAGAGAGACTGTCTCAAAACAAAATGAACAAACAACAACAACAAAAAACCCACAAAGGCTAAAAATGTTCAGCACTAGAATAGGAAAACAGGGCTGTGCCTGTGGCTCAAAGGAGTAGGGAGCTGGCCCCATATGCCAGAGGTAGCGGTTTCAAACCCAGCCCCGGCCAAAAAAAAAAAAAAAAAAAGCTAGAATAGGAAAACAAATGAGCATGGTCGTGATACCAGAATTTTGTCTTCAGTAGGTTCTTGTCTCAGTGATTCAAAGAATGAATCCGCGGACCACAGATCAGTGGTAAGACAGGATTTATTTATAGAAAACAATACAAAAACACCAAAGCTCCCAGCAGGGAGTGAAAACTCAAGTGGGGAGAAAAAAGCTCTCTTGCTGTCTGTCTGTCTCACTCTGGGCTTTTTGTCCAGGGGTTATATATAGTTGCCTGGGGCCCTCTGTAGTTACATTTAGCTGGGCTTAACACTTATATTTAGCATGTCTGGGACCCTCTGTAGTTATATTTTGGTGTTTGGGACAGTGTGTCTGGGTCCTGAATGAATGGCTACAATCCCTTTCATTCCCAGACCTAGGAAATGTGCATGAAATTGACCAGGCCTAGGAAATGGGTGGGTTCCCTGCCACAAGTGCAAGGGAAGGGAAACCTAAGGTGCTGGTATTTCCCCAGCAGTTGTCTGGCCCCTCCAGCTACTGGAGCCTCGGGATGAGGGTAGGGGTGGGGGCTGCCTACCCTCCAGCCCGCTGGTTCCTCTGCTCGCTGCCACCGCACCAACACCACCAAGGTGGAGGCAGCTGGTCTGCACCCCCCCACCCCAGCTCCACCCATCTGGCCGGGACACCACTTATCCTTATCAGTAGATATTCCCTAACATTTCAAGAACAGTAATAGGGGACCTCCTCTCTAAGCTCAGGTCTGTTTAAAAGAGTTAACTGTAATGAGAGTATAAATGCCTTCTTTTTTTTTTTTTTAATTTTAGGTTAATATGAGGGTAGAAATAACCAAGTCACAATATTTGCATTTGTTAGGTCGAGCCCCTCTTGTAGTTGTGTTCCACACCCAAAGGTTTGCCACACAACCCTACATTGTGCCCATTAAGTGAGAGCACCCTAAAACCCTGTCTCCTCTCCCTCCTCCTTCACTCCTCCCCCCGCCAACTTGAATTGAAATGAGTTTTTCTCTGTGGATGTGAATTAGTTCATCTAATGGCTTCATATTAGTATTGAGTGGATTGGATATTTGCTTTTCCATTCTTGTGATACTTTACTAAGAATAATGTGTTTCAGTTCCTTTCAGAATAATACAAAAGATGTAAAGTCGCCATCTTTTTTAGTGGCTAAATAATATTCCATGGTATACATATACCACAGTTCGTTAATCTGTTCCTGGGTTGGTGGGTATTTAGGTTGTTTCTACATTTTGGCAATTGTAAATTGAGCTGTGATAAACAATCTAGTGCAAATGTCTTTATTATAAAAGGATTTTTTTTCTTCTGGGTAGATGCCTAGTAGTGGGATTGCAGGGTCAAATGGGAGGTCTAATTTGAGTTCTTTGAGGATTCTCTATACTTCTTTCCAAAGAGGCCATATTCATCTGCAGTTCCACCAACAGTGTAAAAGTGTTCCCTTTCTCCACATCCATGTCAGCATCTGCAACTTTGAGGCTTTGTGATGAGGACTAATCTTACAGGGATTAGGTGATGTCTCAGAGTGGTTTTCATTTGCATTTCTCTGATGACTAGGAACAATGAGCATTTTTTTCATATGCTTGTTAGCCATTCGTCTGTCTTGCTTAGAGAAGATTCAATTCATGTCTCTTGCCCAGTCATAGATGGGATTGTTTGTTCTTTTTTTGTTGACTGATTTGAGTTCTCTATAGATCCTAGTTATCAAACTTTGTCAGATTTGTAATATGCAAATATCTTTTCCTATTCTGAAGTTTATCTGTTTGCTTTGATTGTTGTATCCTTATCTGTGCAGAAACTTTTCAGTTTAATTAAGTCCCACTTGTTTATTTTTGTTGTTATTGCAATTGCTACAGAAGTCTTCTTCATGAAATCTTTCCACGGGGCTGACATCTTCAAGAGTTTTCCCCACACTTTCTTCTAGGATTTTTATCATTTCATGACATAGATATAAATCTTTATTCCACTTGAATTAATTTTTGTAAGTGCTTAAAGACAGGGGTCCAGTTTCAGTCTTTTACATGTGGTTATCCAGTTCTCCCAGCACCATTTATTGAATAGGGATTCTTTTCCCCAGTGTATGCGGTTTTTTTTGTTGTTGTTATTGTTGTTGTTGGTTTATTATTGATCAGATGGCCTGGGTGCGGTGGCTCACGCCTATAATTCTAGCAGTATGGGAGGCCAAGGTGGGTGGATTGCCTGAGCTCAGGAGTTCAAGACCAGTCTAAACAAAAGCGAGACCCTGTCTCTACTAAAAATAGAAAAACTGAGGCCAAAGGATCACTTGAGCCCAAGAATTGGTGACGCCATGGCACTGTACCCAGGGGGACAGCTTGAGACTCTGTCTCAAAAAAAAAAAAAAAAATGATCAGATGTCTGCAAGAGACTGGTTTATCTCTTGGTTTTCCATTTGATTCCAAATGTCTCTGTATCTATTTTTGTGAAGCTGTTTTGTCCCTGTAGACTTGTAATGTACCCTAAAGTCTAGTAGAGTGATGCCTCCAGCTTTGTTTTTATTACTAAAATTGCCTTGGCTACACAGGGTTTTTTCCTGGTTGCATACAAAATGAAGAACTTTTTTTTTCCAGTTCTTCCATTATATTGGTATTCTAATAGGAATTGCATTGAATCTGTAGATTGCTTTGGGAAGTACAGACATTTTAGCAGTGTTGATTCTTCCCAGCCAGGATCACTGTATACTCTTCCATTTGTTAATGACTTCTGCAATTTCTTTTCTGAGGGTGTCATAATTCTCTTTGTAGAGGTCCTTCACCTCTTTGGTTAGGTATATTCCTAAGAATTTTATTTTCTTTGAAGCTCTTATGAAGGGAATTATGTCTTTGATTAGCTTCTCAACTTGCTGTTGTTGGCATATACAAAGATTACTGATTTGTAAACATTGATTTTATACCCTCAGATATTACTGTATTTCTTGATCACTTCTAAGAGTCTTGTGGTTGAATCTCTGGGGTTCTGTAAGTATAAGATCATATCATCAGCAAAGAGCAAGAGTTTGATGTCCTCTTCTCCCATTTGGATGCCCTTTATATCTTTCTCTTGTCTGATTGCATTGGCTAGAACTTCTAGCACGACATTGAATAGTAGTGGCAATAGTGGACATCCTTGTCTGATTCCAGTTCTAAGTGGAAAAGCTTTCACTTTTACTCCATTCATCATGATACTGGCTGTGGGTTTGTCATGGATGGCTTCAATCAGTTTAAGAAATATGCCACCAGTGCTTATATACTTAAGTATTCTTCTTAGAAAAGGATGCTGACTTTTATCAAATGCTTTTTCTACATCTATTGAGAGGATCATATGGTCTTTGTTTTTGCTTTTATTGATATGAATTACATTTGTGGATTTGTGTATGTTAAATTAGCCTTAGATCCATGGATGAAGCCTACTTGATCATGATGTATAATTTTTTAATGTGTCACTGTAATTTATTGGCTAAGATTTTATTGACTATTTTTGCATCTATATTCATTAGTGAAATTGGTCTGTACTCCTTTCTAGTTGGCTCTTTTCCTGGTTTTGGTGTCAGGGTGATGTTTGCTTCATAGAATGTGTCCATCTTTGTCTTTCTTAACTGTAGTTGCTTTAAATCCACTTGTATCTGAAAATAAGATTGCAACCCCACCTTTCTTCTTATTTACATTTGCCCAAGATACTGTTTTCCATCCTTTATCCCGTGTCTAAATTAGTCCTTAAAAGTTAGGTGAGTTTCCTGGAGACAGCATATGGATGGCTTTTTTATTCATTTGGCCAGCCTGTGCCTCTGCAGTGGAGAATTTAAGTTATTAACATTTATTAGTAGAATTGATAAGTGTGTTGGAGTTTAATTCATCTTTTTTTTTTTTTTTAATTGTTGGAGATTCATTGAGGGTACAATAAGCCGGCTTACACTGATTGCATTTGTTAGGTAAAGTCCCTCTTGCAATCATGTCTTGCCCCCAGAAGGTGTGGCACACACCAAGGCCCCACCCCTCTCCCTCCTTCCCTCTCTCTGCTTTTCTTCCCCCGCCCCCATGACCTTAATTGTCATTAATTGTCCTCATATCAAAATTGAGTACATAGGATTCATGCTTCTCCATTCTTGTGATGCTTTACTAAGAATAATGTCTTCCACTTCCATCCAGGTTAATACAAAGGATGTAAAGTCTCCATTTTTTTTAATAGCTGAATAGTATTCCATGGTATACAAATACCACAGTTAATCCATTCCTGGGTTGGTGGGCATTTAGGCTGTTTCCACATTTTGGCAATTGTAAATTGAGCTGCAATAAACAGTCTAGTACAAGTGTCCTTATGATAAAAGGATTTTGTTCCTTCTGGGTAGATGCCCAGTAATGGGATTGCAGGATCAAATGGGAGGTCTAGCTTGAGTGCTTTGAGGTTTCTCCATACTTCCTTCCAGAAAGGTTGTACTAATTTGCAGTCCCACCAGCAGTGTAAAAGTGTTCCCTTCTCTCTACATCCACACCAGCATCTGCAGTTTTGAGACTTTGTGATGTGGGCCATTCTCACTGGGGTTAGATGGCATTTCAGGGTGATTTTGATTTGCATTTCTCTAATATATAGGGAAGATGAACATTTTTTCATATGTTTGTTAGCCATTCGTCTTTCTTCTTTAAAGAAGGTTCTATTCATGTCTGTTGCCCATTGATATATGGGATCGTTGGCTTTTTTCATGTGGATTAATTTGAGTTCTCTATAGATCCTAGTTATCAAGCTTTTGTCTGATTCAAAATATGCAAATATCCTTTCTCATTGTGTAGGTTGTCTCTTTGCTTTGGTTGTTGTCTCCTTGGCTGTACAGAAGCTTTTCAGTTTAATGAAGTCCCATTTGTTTATTTTTGTTGTTGTTGCAATTGCCATGGCAGTCTTCTTCATGAAGTCTTTCCCCAGGCCAATATCTTCCAGTGTTTTTCCTATGCTTTCTTTGAGGATTGTTTAATTCATCTTATTTTGTGAACATCTGTTGCTTAGTTTTATCTTTGTGTCATTGTGGAAGCTAGGTTTTGTCCTTTAGTTTCTGGATGTTTACTTTGCTGGCTGGCCATTGTGATGGTTAGTGTGTAGAATAGGTATAGGTTTCCTGTAGAGCTGCTCTTGTGGAGAATTTCCTCAATGTTTGCATATCAGTAAAATATTTGATTTCTCCATCAATTTTGAAGCCTAGTTTAGCAGGATACTGAATTCTGGGCTGAAAATTATTTTGTTTAAGGTGGTTAAAGGTAATGACCAGTCTCTTCTGGCTTGGAAAATTTCAGCTGAAAAGTTCACTATCACCCTGAAGGGTATGCTCTCATAGGTCAGTTGGTACTTACTCCTGGCTGCTTGCAGAATTTTCTCTTTTGTCTTTACTTTGGACAGGTTCATTGCAATGTGTCTTGTAGCTGCTCTGTTTGTGTTGAGATGACCTGGGGTTTGATATCCCTCTAAAAGGAATTTTCAGAATCTTTAGTAAAACTTGGGAAATTTTCATTTATGATATTCCCTAGTAGGGCTTGCATTCCTTTGAGACATTCTTGTTCCCCTTCAGGGATCCCTATAATTTGTATGTTTGCACGCTTCATGTGGTTCCGTAATTCTCTGAGTGAATGTTCTGCTTTTTCTCTCTTCTTTGCAGCCTCTTTAGCTACCTATGTTAGCTCAAGAGCTTTATCCTCTAGCTCTTAGATTCTTTCTTCTCCATGGTCTGATCTGTTATTCTACTGCATCTTTATGTTCTCTGATTGACTCCTTCAATTCCTTAAGCTGCACCATATCTTTTCTATATTTTTCATATCTTTCATCTATTTTTTTGTTTTGGTTTTACACTTTTTTGCTAATTCCCATTATAGCCTTTGTCATCCATATTTTAGATTCCCTTTCTGTCATTTCCATTAATTCTTTATAGGTAAAATCCCCTGCAGTAGCTGCCTCATGGTCCTGTGGGGGGATTGCTCTGGTTTGGTTTTTCATGTTGGTAGAATTTTTCTGTTGATTCCTTCTCATGTGTGTTTTCTCCTGGTTCATTTCATTCCCCTACCTTTTCCTTCTCACTACCTCCTTCACTTTAAATTACCTTGTCTCAGATCTTAGGTATTGAAGTGGCCTTTGGTATAAGGCTACAAGGAAGAGAAGGGTAAAGAGCAAGAAGGGAGAAAAAAGAGGAAAAGGAAAAAAAGGTGGATGAAAGAAGAGAAAGGGAGCAACAGGAGATATGGTGTTGTTCGGCAAGGTGCTATGGCCACACGTGAAACTCTAAGACTTTGGGAGTTCTGAGTAGGACAGGTCCCTTAAAGTGAGGAGCTCCTTATCTGCCTGGGCAAAAGCAGGACTCCACCTCCACCAAATATGGAAAGAGAAAAAAATTAAAGATTAGGCCAGGCATGGTGGCTCATGCCTATAATCCTAGCACTCTGGGAGGCTGAGGTGAATGGATTGCCTGAATTCAAGAGTTTGAGACCAACCTGAGCAAGAGTGAGACCTTGTCTCTAAAAAATAGCCAGGCACTGTGGTTGGTACCTATAGTCCCAGCTACCAGGAAGGCTAAGGCAAGAGAATCACTTTGAGCCCAAAAGTTTGAGGTGTTGTGTGTTATGATGCCACAGCACTCTGTGAAGGGTTACTCTGTCTCAAAAAAAAAAAATAAAATAAAATAAAATTAAAAATTCAGCAGTATGTTGCAGTGGGGCTGCCAATATTGTCTTTCCAAAGGCTAAAGCTAGAAGGACACCCTAGAACGTGAACTTCTTACCTCCTTGAGCCAGACCAATGTCATGACCCCCCCCAGCACTCAGAGAAAAAAAAAAATAAAGAAAATTAAAAATACAATTATATTAGGTAAATTTAAAAAGGGATATCTTAGCTGTTGTATGAGAAATTTATGTGGGAAAGATGAGAAAAGTAGAAAAATCTCTACCAAAATTGAGATAAAAGGAGAGAAATTTAAAAAAGGAAGAAAGCATAAAAGGGACTGAAAAATGGTAAAAAAAAAAAAAGAAAAAGGAGAAGCCTTTGCTATTGAAGAAAGTAAAACTAAAAAAATAAAAATACAACCAAACAAAGAAACAAACAAAAAAAATCTTCAAAGAAATATATGTATATGCATGTAACTATATATCGAGAGAGAGCAATATATTGCCTGGACACCAGGTGGCGGTGTAATGTTAGGAGACAGAAAACATGCTTTTTGTTGTCAAAAATGAGGTTTGTTGGAAGCCACTCTCTTAGTTGCAGAGGAGATTGAGTCCTGTCTTCCTGACTCAGTTGCCCTCAATTAAGGCCTGTTGCTTTGTCAGCATTCAGTCCCCGTGGGATTGTGGTCCTAAAGCTCTCACCACATTTCTTAGGAGGCATGTCATACACTGCACCCTGACAATTCCTGGGGTTGCTCAGCTCACCCCAAGGGTGGATGCCTGAGCTCAGCAGGCATGCCAGAACTGGCCATGCAGTGTGTTCCTGCAGATCGTTTCTCCCTGGCGGCTTTTACACAACAGTGGTCCCCAACTAACATCCAAGCAAGTGGGAGCTCCCCCCCATTCAGTCTTCTATCCCCACCACTGGACACTGTTCAAGTCTACCCACTCATTTAAGCTCTCCAAGGCCACTCCAATGAGCAGGTTTAGCCCAAAATCAAAAAACTGCAGGACAGACCTTTCCTGTCCTCATTTCTCCATGGGTGGGTTGGCCGGCTGGTCTCCACCCATTCCCAAACACTCACCTTCTATGCAGGTTTTCCTCAGCTTTGAACCTCTTTGCTGGCTCCTGTGCCCCCAGAGTGATGTGCCTGGGTGGGTTCCCCCAGCCAGAGATCATTGGAGTCTTCTTTCTCCTGCCTTGCTGTGAGTAGCTGGTAAGGTGATGTATCTAGTCCACTGTCTTGCTTCACCTCCTGAATGCCCTTTTTATGCACATGGAGTGGGAAGGTGGTTTAAGGAGCCTCTTCTTTAATTTCCTTGCTTTACAAGTACAGACCAGTAAGGTTAAGCAAGTTGCCAAAATTTATGTAGCTGCTCAGTGGACAGTGGAACATCAGGGCCTGATGGTGGGTCTCAAACACTTTTTCTGCTAAGGTGCATGTCTTGTCTGTCAATTTATGTTTTCTCTCAAGTTTAGAAAAATTTAACTGCTTGGTAATAAGAAACAGAGGCAGTTTTCAAACCCACGTCTGCTTTTTAGCCTAAACCATGGTTTCCCCTGTACCAGAGATGAAGCACTTTGGGAGTATTTTTTTTTTTATTTTTGTTTTGCTTTGTTTCAGATATTTCTGGATTTTGGAAAAAGGTCACAGCCAGAATTTCTATGAATATTCACTTTATAAATATAATAGGTTGGGTGATGAATTGAACAACAGATAAAACATTTGTGGTTTTCTTTTCCATCAGCAAATCTGGGTGTGACCTCTTTATAAAATGTTGATGCAAGTCAAATATAAATTTAGAGTTGCTTTCGTCAAAATCAACATTAGAATGAGTGGCATATTTGGCCAGAGAATAAATATAAGAGAAAAGAATAGAAGAGGAACCTTCCAGATACATTTAGAAAAGATTTATGTAACTTTTTTGGCAGAACTTGGTATAGAACCCAGGAATGGAGAGCTGAGACCATCTTTGGTTTGAGAGTATGATAAATGGTAGATATGTGAAGAAAGACAGAATATCAGAAACAGCAAGGGTTTTGAGTGTAGCTTTTATTTTGCATCTGTTATTATTTTTCTGAATGTCAAATTTCAAAATGCTGAGTATAGAATAAGTAAATACTTCTTTCTCCCTCTTTCTGGGTATGTGTGTGCATATACTAGTGTGTGTATATAAATTTTATTGATGTTAAGTATCTGTAATGCCAATGATCCAGAAAAAGAAATAAGCATGGCCTTGAGGGAAAAGAAGGAATTGGCATGTCTGCCAGGCATCATGGACAAGTGATTGATTCTCACAATTGCTCTGTAAAATGGGTAGGTGATGCAATCCTCATTTTACAGATTAAGAAATAAAGTCTCAGAGAGGTACCACTGTCTACTCAAATAGAGATGAGAGTGAACACCTGGGTGGATCAGATTATCAAGAATTTGAAAAATATGGGAAGAGGATAAAAAGACATTAAAAGTAAAAGCCGTAATGACATAGGAAAATAAGGCAACAGAATCCTGGAGAAACTGAGTAAGCAGAAATCAAACCAAACCAAAATCCCAAAAGTAAAGAAAGTAAAATGATTAGTCAGAATCTTCAGGCTGGTAGAGTCCAGGAAGAGGTGAGTCGTTGTAATACCTCAGGATCAGACCCCTGCTGTTGAAGACCATTGAAAATGGCTTTGTGAGAGGCTTAAAATGTTAGTTCCTAAAGCTGCTTGAGACTTCCAATTCTTGGAATGACATTCATGCTTTGTGAGTTCAGCCTAACCTGAAGTTTTGTAAGTTCCTGGAAGCTGCTCATTTCTGCTATCTGCTCCTATCCACGTTATTTGCCCACATTACGAGCAATCATTTTTTTCTTTCTCTTTCCCCTTTCCCTCCATCAGGAAAGTGCCTCCACTAAACCAGAACCCTACTGAGAGGCTGTCTGAGAAATGCAGTTTCCAGGCTCCTAGCCCCTGGAAATCAAGAGATGGCACAGAAGGAAAAGAATAGTGTCAGATGTCAACAATTGTCCAGGACATTCTCTACACAGTGGGGGGAGACTATTTGTACATTATTTGTACATTTTAAGAACACAGTAAATTTGATAAGACTTGTATTTTTAAAAGAGAATTCGATTAAAATTTAGAAAACGAAGTTCAGGAGAACAAAAGTAGCTAGGGCAGTCTCTTTAGAGGCCATCTCATTAGTTTAGTTTGGACCTTCCTGGTGACAGTAAAGATGAAGAGAATTAGACTCAGGAGGTGGCACTGACAGGACTCTCTCCCAGGCGGGATGTGTGTGAGAGTCAGGTGTCATTTCTGAGTCGTGCAGCTGGATTGATGTCATCACCATTCACAGAGATGGAGATTCCTGGGAGGAGACCAGCCAGAAGGCCATGGGGCTGCATTCAGTCTGTCTTCTCTCCTCCTGAAGGCCTTGAATCCCCAGCGCTGATTTTCAACCTGTGTGCTGTGGCATATTGTTGTGCCATGAGGGGATCTTAGGTGTGCCATGAAAATTTTTAAAGATCATTAATTAAATTGTTTTTGAAAGAAGTTCAAAACACTATAAGTATATCCTTTTTTTTTTACTCTTTTTTTTAATCAACATAATTTAAGTGTGCCGCAGAAGTTTAACTATAAGTTCAAGCGTGCCATAAAAGATAAAGAAGTTGGAAAAACACTGCTCTAGGAGGTAAAACCTTCTTTATTTCCCTCACAGTACCCAGTGCCAGGCCTTTCACACAGTGCATCTTCAACAAGTGATTGCTGAATTAGAGTCATTATAGCTTATCCAACCATCAAGCAGTGATGAAGAATTAATTCCTTATGAGAGAAAAGCAGCAACAAACTGCTGGTTAAAGGCGGCAGTACTGACACTTACAAACACAGCCAAAGAAAGTGTCAAAGAAAAGAAAAGACGAGTCCCTGTGAGCGGATATATGAAGTGATTATTCAACTGGACACTAAGTCTGCCAGAGGGGTGGGGTGGGTCCCAAGTAAACCTAGATGCAAAAAGGAACTAAGCAAAAATAATAATAATAATAATTTTTTGCATCACCAAAGAAGATCAGAGGCATTATTATGTGACAGAAGTTATAACAATCAAAATTATGAAAGACTTTTGTTTTATGTTGTGTCTCAGAAAGCACAGTCAGGGTAAGTAACAAAGAAAGAAAGTAGGGGAAAAGAGAAGACATTAATATGGATATCATTATGGAGGGTATACATTTTAAAAGAACAGCTCTAAATTATTTGAAGTGAAAGGAAGACTGTGGGGAGAGCAGTTGAAAATGTGAAGAGAATAAGCCCCATAAGTGAGTAGAATCAAAGACAGGCTGAATTAATGTAAAGTATGAACTCAGTGGATGAGAAGTAAAGGGTAAGATAAATTATAGGTGAAAGGGGCAGCAGGAGCGCAGGGAGGGAAGACCAGAAACAAACAAACTAAAATCAGATGAAAAAGCCAAGTGGGGCAATAGACCAGGTGAAAAAAATTAAAATGTTTTAAATCCCTTTAAAAGAAAATGCAAAACCCCACAGAATTGTTAGAAATGAGGCAAGGGTCTGACATGAGGCAAAGATGCGTGGAGAGTCATTATGAAAACTAAATGTGTTTTCTGTTTAGTTTGGTTGCTTTGTGAATCTGGAACCATTTTGACATGTGGAAATATTCATTTTGATGTGCCTAAAGTATATTGATTATGGTAATTGTTTTTTCTGTGTTAGTTGCAGTCCATTGTGATTTCCTATGGGCTACTGTAATTGCTTTTTAACCTGCTCTGCTGGCTAATTTGGTTTGGGCAGGAGGAGGAAGGTCCACAAAGATGAGAAATTTACAAGGGTGGGGCACGGGCATATACCTCTGAGGAGCACCGTGTAGCGTTATGGCTGCTGAGGGAAACATAAAAAGGAACATTTTGTTTTTAGCACTCGCTAAGCCAGTGGCTTTCTGCTCTCGGCTGTGCGGATGACAGCAATGGACATTGCATCGAACCTCCTACATTCATTTCCTGACCTTAGAGAAGAGAGACCACTTCTGGATCCACTGTCATGGTCCTTGCACTTTGCCTTCCCATTCATTGTTCTGTCCCTGTTTTCTTTTCTTTTCTTTTTTTGAGACAGAGTCTCAAGCTGTCACCCTGGGTAGAGTGCTGTGGCATCATAGCTCACAGCTACCTCCAACTCTTGGGCTCAAGTTATCCTCTTGCCTCAGTTTTTCTATTTTTAGTAGCGATAGGGGCTCAGTCTGGCTCAGGCTGGTCTAGAACTCGTGAGCTTAAACTATTCACCTGCCTCGGCCTCCCAGAGTGGTAGGATTACAGGCTTGAGCCACGTGCCCAGCCTTTTCCTGTTTTCTTAAATTAAAAGAACTCTCAGCATTCTGTTACATGACCATCTCTGGGATTACGCGTTGATATTTGAGTTTGTGATGTACCAGCTGTTAAAACCGAAAATGATCTTGTTTGAAACAAGACACGGTGTACCCCAAATCAATGCCCTTATGGTAACTTTCTTTTGCCATTTTGTCCTTCATCATGTCAGATATTAATGAATATTTATATTAATAGCTATCATTTACTGTCAAGTACTGTGCTTGTGATTTCTGATGGGCTACTATAATGCCCACTTGGCTTTTTCTTCTGATTTTAGTTCATTTGTTCCTGGTCAACCCTTGAAGCAGACATCTGAGATATGCTCCATTATGATCTCCATTTTAGAGAGGAATGAAGGCTTAGAAAGGCTACTTGCCTACAATAACTCCCTTCTTCTTTCGTAGGACTTTATTAAATCTCCCTGATCAAGAAACCACAGCACTTTGTTATCTGCATTATCAAATACAGACTCCCCAGTTGAGCACTAAACACTTAAAATCACCCGTTTTGTCCCACAATAGCACTTCAGGATAACGTTTTGTCCATCAAGACTTCTCTGTGATGGTTAATTCTTTCCTTATTTGATGTGCCACATCATGATCTAACAGTGCAAACTTTATTAACAGAATTAAAATCATTATGAATAGACTACCGATATTCTAATGGTTTTGTTTCACATCTTCATTTTTAGCAAAATATTACAGATAAAGTCCAGATCTGCACTTCCTCAGCTCCATTTCTTCCACTCCTTCTCTTGAAGCAGCTATGATTATGAATTTGGGGAGGAGCTTCCAGTGTTTTTTGTACTTATTATTACAGATATATACACCTGTAAACAATATGTTGTGTTTTTATATATACTTTCAAAATTTACAACAATGTCAGGGTACTTGACGTGTTCTCTGCAACCTTGCCTTTTTTCTGGGTGTGTTCTGATTGAGACCCATCTACATTATGCTTTTAGATTTTGTTCATTTAAGTTCACTGTGGTATATTGTCCTTTGCAATTTACTTGAAAATGAAGAAGTGAATTATTCCCTGTGTGTTGGGGAGGAAAAGCTCTTGCCTGAAGAGCTTTCTGCCACCTTTGATTCGAAGAGTAGGGCGAGGTGTCTTTTAAGTGTGAACCACAGCTCTGAGGTAAGAAGCATCTGGCCGAGGCTGAGATTTCACATGCTGGCTGGGCGAGGGAACGTGGAGTTATTTCAAAATACCGCTATGTGTTTAGAGTGTATGTTATGTGAGATCCCCTTCCTTCCTCCCTCCTAGAAAGATCCTGTCATCCTTTTGTTGGCGGCTGTATCTCTCTGTGTGGAAGAAGCACAACAAGAGCAGACAACCATCTCTTTGACGTTTGTCTGATACTCGGGTAGAGACTCTGGTCTCAATTCTGTCTGTAGTTGGTGAACACTTGTTGAACACCACCAATGAAAAAGGCGCAGGGAATGCAGCTGCTTGTTATGTCAGTTGTGTCTAAGAAGGAGCCTACCACACTCCTCTGTCTTTTATTAAAGGTCTACACACGTTCCTGTCGGTGAGGATCAAGTCCAGCACATGGAACTAGTTCAAGATCTAGCGCAAGGTTTCAACAAGAAGTATGGCGAGTTCTTCCCAGTGCCCAAGTCCATTCTAAGTAAGTAGCAAACTTGTGATTGTTGAATCAGGGCATGGTTTGAAGAAAGAATTGGATAATAGAGGCTTGGAACTTTTAGAACTAAACTTGGCTTTCTCGTGGACAGGCTTCAGGATTTGTTAACTAGAATCCTCATTGTTGTCTGTAATGTGCGCTAGTAGACTATTGGATTATTGACAACAATAACTGAAAATGTTTAAAGAATATGGGAGAGACCAAAAATTAAAAATAATTTTTCTTTATAAAGTATTATATAATTTATAAAGCATAAACAGGTGTTCCTTGACTTACAATGTGGTTACATCCTGATAAACCCATTGTAAATTAAAAATATCGTAAGTTAGCCAGGCACGGTGGCTCACACCGGTAATCCTAGCATTCTGTGAGGCTGAGGCAGGAGGATTGCTCAAGCTGAGGAGTTTGAGGACTCCTGAGGATGAGCAAGACCCCATCTCTACTCAAAAGAAAAATCAGCTAAGTGTGGTAGCAGACACCTGTAGGGAGGTTAAAGCAAGAGGATCACTTGAGCCCAAAAGTTGGAGGTTGCTATGAGCTATCATGACACCATGGCACTCATCCCAGGGTGACAGGCTAAGACTTTGTCTCAAAAAAAAACAATAATAATCTTAAGCTGAAAACACATTTAATATCCCTACCCTACCAAATATCACAGCTTAGCTCAGTCTGCCTTACATGTGCTCAGAACACTTACATTAGCCTACAGTAGTTGGGCAAAGTCATCTAACACAAAGCCTATTTATAATAAAGTGTTAAATATCCTATGTAATTTATTGATACTGTGCTGCAAGTGAAAATCACAATGATTATGTGGGTACTCAACGTATAGTTTGTACTGAATAGATAGCACTTTTGACATAGTACATGTCAAAAGATTATAACTTGCAATTTTAAAGTTGGAGACTGTCTGTATATATACAGAGGGGGCCAAAACAATGTATAATTAAAATTATAATAATATATACCAATAGGAAAAAATGAATATAAGTCACATTTGAGCACCTCTTGTAATTGCAGAAGTCAAATATGACTTGAATGTTACAATTTTAATACAGTTTTTTCCTTTCTTAAAATGTGTGTATATTGTTTGGGCACCGTGTGTGTACATACCAGAAGAAATTGATATTTCTCCCACTCTGTCTTCTTAAATGAACAACTGAGATGGAAATGCAGTCCATCTGCTGAATCTGAAATCCATATCAATTTGGGCCTTCAAGGCTATACTGTCTAGAATCTTCTTATAGAAAGAAGCTATAGATCACTGTCAACATTTTGGTAGCAGTATAAATTTGTGGCACTGAAGCTAATTACTTTCCATCATTATTGAGCTGGCAGCACCGTAAAGGAGTATAACATGTGCCTAGTATCAATTTAGAAATGTAAGGCAGGTGTAAATTTCTATGTTATTCTGACAGTTCACACATAAAAGTTCAGGGTACTCCAGGCCTTGAAATCAACCTTCTTTTTGCAATAAGTAATATTTAACATTTAAAATGGTAATATTTCTTTCATTATTTTACCTATTTCACTGTTATATGCTTCTGTAATAGCCATAAAATAAATAATTTTTAATAACACCGGTTTATGAAGCACAGTTTAACATCTTGATTCTATCAGAGCAATAAACAAGTCGCTTGTGTGTATCCGTGTGTATACTTACATAATCCTGGGAAAAGAAATGGAAGGATTGCCCCAGATTATTAAAATCAGGGGGCAGGAAGGGCAGGGGTTTGGATTAGGGTAGGGAAGAACAGAGAGGAAAGAAAGAGAAAGAGGAAAGAAATAAACAACACTTTCTAAAAAGGTGCACACAGCAGAAACCATATGATGATACAATTCAGTTGTGTAAGAGCATACATTTTTATACAGAGTGGACATAAAGTTTGTGTGCAATTTAAATTGCATATATGCATTAAAAGATGATGAAAACATCAGGTGTTAACAGTATTTATTTATTTATTTATTTATTTTTTTTTTTTTTTTGAGACTGAGTCTCACTCTGTTCCCTGCCCGGCTACAGTGCCATGGCCTCAGCCTAACTCACAGAAACTTCAAACTCCTGGGCTCAAGTGATCCTCTGACCTCAGCCTCCCAGCTAGAGTGCCACCAAGTCTGGCTAATGTTTCTATTTTTGGTAGAGACAGGGTCTTGTTCTTACTCAGGCTGCTCTCAAACTCCTGACCTCAAGGGGACCTCCTGCCTCAGCCTCCCAGAGTGCTAGGATTACAGGTGTGAACCACCATGCCCCCCTCAAGTGTTAACAATATTATCACATATTTCAAATGATCTTTACTTCCATGCTTATATTAATTCCTAGAAATTTTCCCAATGAATATTTGCTATTCATATAGTCAGATAAAAGTAAGTTATTTGGTGTTCTTGACATTAAGATCTGGACAGTTGACAGTCTTGGTAATTTATTTGTTTGGTTTTGTTTTTGCTTTTGGTGTATGTGTGTTGATGTTTTTACCTAGCACCCATGAAGAAGGTGAAATCCCTCCGTGACCCTTCTGCTAAGATGTCAAAATCAGACCCTGACAAACTGGCCACTATCAGAATAACAGACAGCCCCGAGGAGATAGTGCAGAAATTCCGCAGAGCTGTGACGGACTTCACCTCTGAGGTCACCTATGACCCAGCCAGCCGAGGAGGCGTCTCCAACATGGTCGCCATCCATGCCGCAGTGACTGGGCTGTCGGTGGAGGAGGTGGTCTGCCGCAGCACCGGCCTGGACACTGCTCGCTACAAGATGGTGGTGGCAGATGCTGTGATTGAGAAATTTGCTCCAATTAAGAGTGAAATTGAAAAACTGAAGATGGACAAGGACCATTTAGAGAAAGTTTTACAAGCTGGGTCTGCAAAAGCGAGAGAATTAGCATACCCCGTGTGCCAGGAGGTGAAGAAATTGGTGGGGTTTCTATAGGAAGTTTCAGCTAATCACAAAAAGCTTTTGTGTCTTACAGTCTGTGTATTTGGATAAAGGCAGCTTTCTTCAGAAGTAAAATATTATAGTTTCAGAACATTTAATTTAGTATAGCTGATTATCAGCTTCATTTGATGAATGTTTTGTAGAATGATATTCCAGATCCCCTCAACACGCTGTGACTAGAAAAAAGAAATTCAAGAAAACATAGATGTCTGAATTTCTGATTATTTGAGGCATACTCGTTGGCCTAAGTCAGTATTTTCAACCTTTTTTATCTCATCACACACTCAAAACTATAGTTAAACTTCCACAGCACACTTACATTATGTTGATCAAAAAAAGTAAAAGAAAAAGAACACAGTTACTGTACTTTGAACTTCTTTTTAAAATAATTTCATTAATGATCTTTAAAACTTTTTGTGGCACACCTAAGATCCTCTCACGGCACACCAGTGTGCCATGGCACTCTAGCTGAAAATCTCTGGCCTAAATATGTCAACACAAATGATATTGAGGTGAGCAGTAATTTGGGAATAGTGTATCACCTGTGCCCTTTGGGGTACTTACTATAACAGGTGCTCATTATCTATCCTAAGCCTTTTACAAAACATTGCGTAGAGGCCTTAGACTTAAAATCCTTGAGATGCCATTTGATCCAGTTTGTGTTCAGATCTTACAAAAGTAAGTTCATTTTTAAACGTTTTTCTTTTGTCACTGAGACGGTGCCTGTTTTATCATATTTAAACTGTTTAACTTGTTTTCTAAGAGACCACATTGACTCTTTTGGCAAGTGTTTGTTTGTTTGTTTTTAATTCAGAGATTTGGGGTACGATCTTCCAAGGAGGTTGCACTATTTCAACTTGATTTATTTATTTACAAGGGCCCAAATGCATGGATTATGTTCTTATTAAGCACTTCCTTGCATTCATTTCAGCTTAGTCTCATCAACCCCATGTGAAATACGCAGGAGAATTATTGCCATTTGACAAATGGAGACAGGGAGGCTCAGAGAGTGCAGTTCGCTTGTAGAGTACCACGCAGTAAGAAAGCAGCAAATCCAGTAGTAAAACCTTTGTTCTTTATTCCTCAGTGGAATCAGCACAAAATCCCGAAAAGCAACATTTTTGAGACTCCAAACATTCCGATTTTGAAGGTTGGAAATATAAGACCTGAACTGTTGATTTTGTTTATATCTACTACTCAGCCTATAGCTGCCTGCCTTAGATGTAGATAAAGTGAAACTTGGTCACAGTTTTCCCTCAAAATCCCCAAGGCAGGGCCCACGTTCTCTCTCCTGTGCTTGTTGCAGAGACACTTCCAGATACATCTGATACGTTCTGCCAGACTCAACAGCAGTGAGGACGGCAGACCAGAGGCTCCTCCTGAGCAGCAGCTTCTCATTTACCTCATCTAAGTAATAACAAATCACCCTAAAATGTAGCTTCTTTCCACTTCAACTTCCTCCACCTGAAAGTGATAATCTTGTTTTATACATACACCAGGACCTGTTAGCTAGGCTGATTTTGTAACAGAAATTACTTGTAAGTTTTTTGTCAGTCAGTACCATAATCCCCATTTATTCATGCGTGACCAATACGTATGTATATATATATATATATATAATTTTTTTTTTTTGAGACAGGGTCTCAAGCTGTCGCCCTGGGTAGTGCCATGGCGTCACAGCTCACAACAACCTCAAACTCACAGGCTTGAGAGATTCTCTTGCCTCAGCCTCCCAAGTAGCTGGGACTATAGGCGCCCACCACAACGCCCGGCTATTTCTTGGTTATAGTTGTCATTGTTGTCTGGCAGGCCTGAGCTGGATTTCAACCTGCCAGCTCCAGTGTATGTGGCTGCTGCCCTAGCCCCTTGAGCTACAAGCTCCGAGCCACATGACTAATATGTTGAGCAAACAATTTTAAGTCACGTTTCTCTCTCTCTGTCTCAAAAAAAAAAAGTTTTACTTTGTCACCCTGTGTTGAGTGTCATGGCATCATAGTTCACAGCAACCTTGAACTCTTAGGCTTAAGTGATCCTCTTGCCTTAGTTTTTCATTTTTAGTAGAGATGGGGTTTCACTCTGGCTCAGGCTGGTCCTGAACATATGAGCTTAAGCAATCGGCCTCCCAGAGGGCTAGGATTACAGTCGTGAGTCACCATGCCCAGCCTTCTCTCTTGTCTTTTTAAAGACAGGATCTCACTCTGTCATCCAGGCAGAAATACAGTAACCTGACTGAGCATAGTTCACTGTAACTTTGAATGCCTGGGCTTAAGCAATCTTTCTGCCTCAGCCTCCTAAGTAGCTAGGACTACAGGTGCATGCTACCACACCCAGCTAATTTTTTAATTTTTTTGTAGAGATAGGGTTTCAATGCGTTACCCAGACTGGACTTGACCTCCTGGCCTCAAGTGATCCTCTCACCTTAGCCTCCCAAAGTGCTGGAATTACAGGTGTAGCCATTGTGGCTGACTTATGTTTCTTTAAGGGAAGGAAGTAGAGTGGTTCTTGTATCACAATAGATACAAATCCTCAAATCCACAAAACACTGCATCTCAGAATCCAAATCAAAAGACCCTTTGGGGGATTTTTTGAAGTTAGCCTAGATCATGGGAAAAAGAAACATCTTGCCTTTTGGACCTTATCTTGGAATGGGGTGTCTAAAGTCCTAGAGCCTCTTTGAGCATATATTTCTTAGAAGACTTTTTTTTCCTTTCAAAGGAAGGTTTGGAAGGATTATGAATATAATGGAAAGTGACAAAATTAAAGGTGGACCAAACCAATTGTGTATCTGTCTGTGTGGGTTTTATACCTTTGCAACACCTTTCCTCCAAAGAACTGAAGACTCTATGGAAAGAATCTCAAAGGAGAAAAACAGATAAGCTGTAAGGAACCAAGTCTGCACTGGGGAGGTTGGATTTGTGATGCATCCTGCTGTTATTCTTTGAATGTGATCCTGGGTGCTCAGCTTCAAAATTGGCCCATAATAATAAAGAGGATTCTCCAAAATAACAGAACCAATAGGCTATAGATAGATAAAGAAGAGAGGAGGGGAACTGGCCCACAGTTATGGAGTTTGAGAAATCCCATGATATGCTAGCTGTCTACATGCTGAAAACCCAGGAAAGCTGATAATGTAAATTCAGTCCAAGGCCCAGATGCCAGAGAACCAGGGGAGTCAGTAATGTAAGTCTCAGTCTAAAGCCAAAAGCCCGAGAACCTGGGGGTCACTAGGGCAAGTCCCAGAGTCGGAAGACCAGGACCTCTAAATTCCCAGGCAGGAGAAAGTGAGTGTCCCAGCCCAAGAAAAGAACAAATTTGCCCCTTCCTTTTGTTCTAGATGAGCCCTCAACTACCCAATCAGGGTGGGTCTTCTTCAAGTAGTCTACCAATTCAAAGGCTAATCTGTTCTGGAAACACCCTCCCAGACACACCCAGAGTGGTGCTTTACCAGCTGTTAGGTATCTGTTAACCCAGCCCAGGTGACACAACAAGGCATCACACCCCATGATCTCAGGAAGCTGATAAAGGAGCCAGGCTGGGCCCTAGGTCTATTTTCACATCCGTTTATCGTTTACAGGCCAGTCACAATCTTTCCAGTAAAGATGAAAAATAGGAACGAAATCTATGGTTCCCCTCAAAAGGTGATTTTAATTGTTCTTTTTCATATGCTTTGTGGAGAGCTGAAATGGTGGGAAATATTTCAGATGGAAGTAGTGATTGATGGTCGGGTACTTTGGTGCTCTGTAGCGCCGCCTGCTGCCAAAATACTTCAAACCCACGCTGACAACCGATCGCCCAAAACACAGTGTGGGTATCTTGCCCTTTGTAGGTGCCTCACAAACGTTTATTAAAGGAATGGGCCAGAGATTTCTAATTAAGTGCGGTATTTCCTCCAGAAACCTCCTGATGCATACCATAAAGGTGCCTCTCATAAGACAATAACTGACACTACTGAGTTCTCACTATGTATCAGGCACGTTCTTAAATGTCTCAAAACAGTGTTTTTCCAAATGTGGTTCCCAGACCAGACATGAGCATCATCCAGGAACTCATTGGGAATGCAAATTCTCTGGCTGTACCTCACACCTACAGAATTGAAAATTTGGGGAATGAACCCAGCAATCAGTCAGTGTCTTAGCTTTCCAGGTGATTCTGATGTATGCTAAACTTTGGGAACCACTTTTTATGAATCCTCCCATTTAATCCTCAGAAGCCAATAAAATAGATACTATTATCACCCTTCTGTTACTAAGGTTGAAACTGAGGCATGGGAAGTTGAGTTGCTTGCCCAGCATAATTCAGCTTCTGAAAGGTAGTCAGTATTCGGGCCTTGACCATCTGATCCAGAGCCTCACTAGGCCACAGTGACCTTCTGCATAATGTCTTTAGGTATGTATGCGGGTAGTTTGCTTGGAGGCAAGACTTCCATATGGTGTGTCCATTTAAATGGAAATTAATTAAGTTAATCAAAAGTGTCCTTCCTTAGCAGCACTTTCAAGTGCCCGATAGCCTCGCGTGACTAGCAGTTACCATATTGGACAGTGCAGATGAAGAACACGCCACTGTCTCTGAACTGTCTGCGGATACTGCTGTCATAAGGCATTTGCTTGTAATAGGTCAAGTACTTTATTCAGGACTCTTTCTGAAGGGTTTTTCAATTGGAGAATCCATGAAGGTAGTGAAAGGATTAGTTGAGCATCATTAACCATATAGTTTCCCAAACAATATTAAATAATGAGAGCCAGCTTGTTTCATGCCTTCCTGTATGTTGGGCGCTTTCTAAGTGTATTTATATTCAACATCTCATTTAACATCTATATCAGCTCTACAATACAGGGACTATTAATACTAGTTGTTTAAAGTTACATTCAGCAACTTGCCAAAAGTTGCAGATTTATTATTAGTCTCCTGTTTCTCCTTATTAGGAATCCAGAGATACTCCTTGACTAACATGTCTAAGAGAGAGGTCTGCCCTTTGTCATCTAGAATCCTCTCCATACTTGTGACCTCCCCTGAGTGTCCCACAACATTCTCAGCCCTCTCCTCACCACCCTACCTCCATTCATCCCCCCTTTGCTTCAGTGCTCTTTGAGTTATCCCCCAAAGTTCCCCGTTTGTGCACATAGCAGTCTTTCTGTTGCTTTCAGGTGGAGCCTTTGTTTTCTTTTGGGTCACTCTTGTCGAGTGCTGTGCACCTGTGTTACTAGTTAGAGAGAATGATGGTGCCACGTGCTGGTTCTTGGTCTCTTTTTCTTTCGCACGAGAATTCTGTGTTCTCATTGACTATTTGTTCTCCCAGTATGATCAACATTGTCTTTTCACTCTGTCAGCTGGATGAGTCTTCTGAAATTTTTTGACTCCTTGAAATTGAGTGGAGTACAAATTGCCTATTACTAGCACTCACCATTTTCAAAATTTCCCATAGGAAGAACAGCCCGGAGGCTTGCCGATTAATCATTGTAAGCCCTCATGTGTTAACTCTTAACAATTTTGTTATGTTGGCTAGGCAGGGATTATCTTCCTTCTCTAGGAAGGAAGCTGGGGTTCAGAGCATTAGAGACTTATCCTCAGATAAGTAATTCAATGACAAATGTTTATGTAGGCACAGGGGAATGCACTCTGCCGCTGTCAGAGGAGGACACACAGAGACACTGACTAGCAAGTGCTGGGTGAGCCTGGGAAGGAGCCCCACAAGGATGGATACTCAGGGAGGAGCAGGGTAGGTTCGAAATAGGAGAAGGGGCTTTCCAATAAAAAAATAGGACCAAGAAACATGAGAGCACATAGGGAAAAGCAAGTGCTCATAGTATATGGGCAAATGAGAATGGAAATATTAGGTTGAACCCTATTATAATAGTTGATCAATTTTTTTTCCAGAAATACTGGCAGTTCAATGTGGGTCAACATAATATATTCAATGAACAAGCATTTGTGGAGCATCTGTCTGGTAGGCCCCATCTGAGCAGCAAATTAGAAACGAGACATAGTTCTCTACCTTCAGGCTTCTTGGAGGTGTGAAGATGGACACAGAAACCTGCAAGAGGTAGAATTGGGACTAAAACCAAAGTCTTCTGAGTCTCATCCCTCTCCTGAGAACATCAGCAATGGCATTAACTCTTTTTTTTTTTTTTGTAGAGTCAGAGTCTCACTTTATGGCCCTCAGTAGAGTGCCGTGGCCTCACACAGCTCACAGCAACCTCCAACTCCTGGGCTTAAGCGATTCTCTTGCCTCAGCCTCCCGAGTAGCTGGGACTACAGGCACCCGCCACAACGCCCAGCTATTTTTTGGTTGCAGTTTGGCCGGGGCCGGGTTTGAACCCGCCACCCTCGGTATATGGGGCCGGTGCCTTACCGACTGAGCCACAGGCGCCGCCCGGCATTAACTCTTAATTATTTGGAAGGTGGCTTCTAGATGTCACACTCTGAATAAATAAAATATTCAATATTTGATATAACCCTGTTGGCTCTCTGGAATGCAAACCCTCCAGCCCCTGCCCGCATACTCACAGGGTAAAGCAGGCTTACAGTTGTCATTTTCTAGAAGTATTTCTGAAAAGCTGATCATGTGACTTTAGAAGACTCTACTAGAATAAACTGGTCTGGGTTTACAGATTTCTCTTCTTTGAGTAATATGTAAAAATACAGGATCTTCCTGAGAAGAAAGTGATATCCCACTTCCTGTCTGTAAATTCAGTGATGAAGAAGTGCTGTGTGCCTGGTTCTGACCTCCAGATCCTCCACACCAGCCTGGCTCCAGGGAAGCCCATTGAGAGCCATGACCAGTTCAGATACACAGGTTATCTGGAGAGTTCCCTGAATGTGCAGCAGCCTTCCCCACTAAAGAAGGGCTTCTATGATGGTTTTTAAAAAAAGAAAGACTATGTGGTTTGTCCAGGCAGGAGCACAGGAACTAGCCCTAGGAAGAGATGTGTTCCCACCACAAACCAGACAGCCAGTGAGCCTGAATGGGGATGATCTTCAGCAATATTCTAGAATAAAGCCCTTGCACTAAAAGGGGAGGTGAATACTCATGAGAATGAAGGCCACAGAATTGTTTTATTATGGGTCTTCTGGGCCTCTTATAGAACAATTAACAAATAGTGCAATTCCTGAGGTTGCTGGTTCCTTGGTGAATTATTTACTCTTTCATTGTTTTTATGCCTGCCCTTTGTACTTGCTGTTTTCTCATCATCTTTAAAGCTCCCTCAAGCTCAGCACAAAGCAAGAATTCTCCAATGGTCAGTGTGCATCCACATGTATGCATCAGGGCCACGTGCTTTGCCTCTGGGGCATCCTGAGCTCAGTATCTAGGTGGATGCCCGATGCAGCCACTGCTGCCACTTCTTTTATCTATGGTTTTTTCTGCTCAGTTGCTAGAGAAACAAAGAAACAGAATAAACCTCTTCCTGAGCTCAGCCTTTTCAACTTTGGCACTCTTCCAGCCCAGTGCTTCATCATTCCCACCCCGTGCTATTTGTCATTGTTGGTCACGGTACAAAGTGCTCCTGTCAAGATCATCCCCACCTCCTGTGTAGTTTTATTACTGTCTTTCACGGTCTGCCAAGCTTGCTGTCCAGCATCATTGTAGCCAAGGCAGCTCCACGCGCTCCCGTGCCTGAGCATCTGTGCACTGTGACGCTGCACTGCCTACCACTGCAGGCTTCATCCAGCCCATGCACAGCCCCATCATCCTTTCTGTCCCAGCCACAGTCATCACTTCCATGCCATACTTTGTATTCATCCAACTATCTGTTCATCCCTATTGCCCTGTTGAGGAAAGGATGTTCTGATAGCCCTTTGATCTTCTGGTATATTGATGTGTCAAGGTAAATGGAATATTTTTGCCTTCTGATCCATGTTAATACCAAATGAACAATCTCTGTATCCAGCATAATTGCTTCCCTAGTCCACTGGCCCTCCTACCCCCAATAAAAATCAGAATGTACAAATATACAGGGAATAAATATACTCCATTTATTGCTCAGATTTTTTTGTAACTTTATGTATCGATATGCCCTAAAGTTTTTGTGTCAGGGACTGCCAACTACCTCCCAGGCTCCAGTCTCTCTCCTATTCAGTGATGGAATCTTCACTCTGAATTTTAGCAGAACACACAGCTCCAGGCAGAGACTTCATTTCCCACTCTAACCTGATAGCAAGATATGATCCTGTGAATTAGTCTTGGCAATGGGATATGACCAAAAGTGATGTATGTATGCAGATTCCAAGTCACATGTTTTTATTTTCATTTATTTTTTACTTTTTTTAATTTTTTGAGATAGAGTCTTGCTTTGCCCAGCCAAGAGTGCCATGGCATCATAGCTCACAACAACCTCAAACTCCTGGGCTTAAGAGATCCTCCTGCCGAAGTCTCCCAAGTAGCTAGAACTACAGGCACCTGCCACAACACCCAGTTAGTTTTTCCATTTTTAATAGAGATGGTATCATGCTCTTCCTCAGGCTAGTCTGGAACTCCTGAGCTCAAGCGATCCGTCTGTTTCAGCCTCCCACCAAGTCACATCTTTTTAAAAGGAAATTGTTCCTCTTTGTCACTGCTTCCTTGGGCAAGTTCAACCCACTGATGGAAGTCACATGGGGAAGGGGAAGAGTGGACCCCCCAGCCTGCGTTTCTGGGTTCAGCCAGCAGGACTGCCTTTCTCTCCTAGACTACCCCCCTACCTCTGGACTGTGATGTGATAAATAACTTTTACCCTATTTAGGGCACTTTATCTTGGGATCTCTGTGTTCTAGTACCTTAGGTGTTACCCAGTTAATACACTACTCTCACCAGCCTCTTCGTTTAGTGTCTTCCCTTCAACCACATTGCTTTAATTCAATACAACCAGCATCTGTGGAAGTCTATTATGGGCTGAGGGAGTGGCTCCCCAGTCTGGTTCCCACATCGGGACCATCAGAGGGCACTTATCAGACAGTCACATCCACAGGATTCACTTCACAGAATGAGAAACCCTGGAAGTGGGGCTCAGCAATCAGTTTCAACAGAACCCTTCAGGTGATCTGGGTGTACAGATATTGTGCTGGGGTGTAGTCAAGGGTGGGTCAACATGAGTATAAAAATATTGAAAACTAGCCTGTGGTCCTCAAGGAGTTTACATTGAAGAGAGAGGTACAAGTAGAGAGAGCCACCATGAAAACTTAGCTATAGCCTTTCCTTTCTGCTATTTCCTGTCTGCTTCTGTTTTTCATCAGAATAACTCAAAAAAAATTAAATTAGATTGCTTTTGTTTACCTATGCTATTATATATATAGACAGCCTAAAAATGTAGGTCATTTGGGCCTATGCAAATCATAAATAATTGAAGTTATTGGTAGATAGAATGAACAGAGATTTGATCACCAGTATTAGAATTAATGAGGATTTCCTGAAGCCAAGAGAGACACATGAGAAGGGGGAGTTATTTTACAACAGTAGGTGGTAAAATTACAGTACTTATCACCCTGAAAAGGGTTATATGGCCTAGGAATAAAAATAGCTGCGCATGGATTAGATTTACGGGTGAGAAAGTCATAAATTGCATTAAGTATGAGTTAGGAATGCCCAAATTATTTCTGAACGTGTCTGACGTCAACATCATAAAAGGAAATGACCATCTTTGCTGTCACCACCTTTATTATCATAATCTTCTTGTTTGGAACACTAGGCTAGACCACACTCAACCACTGTGGTATTAGGGGTGTGCTAATAAGTAGACTGCCTGAGAATAAAGATTCTTGTGTGTTTTGTGTAACTTGTGCATATTTCAAACTTAATGGATGATAAAGGTAAAGGAAATAAAGGAAACCGTGGGTGAAATTCATAATAGAATTTCAGAGAGTAAAGCCAGAGAGTAAAGCCAGTCTGCCATTCTTCTTACTAACAAGAGACAATGCAGATAATTGAAATGTGCAGATAATCCAGAACCTAAGTAAAATAATTAGTACTGTACACAGCAAACTGATCCATGTCTTTGGTACAGGCGCTGAACACTTTGAATAGTGCTAATATACAGAAGAAGAATTAGCACATCCAAAATCTAGCCAAACTTGAAACTTCCATGAATTATTTTTTGGGATAACAAAGAAGTAGCAGTTCGCATGGCCCAACTTCCCCAAAACTATGTGAATCTTTAGAAGAAAGAGTTTAATTTTACCACCTACGGTTAGGAACAGAAAAGGCATTCTGCACGTCCACCGTTTGCTGCTAAAAATTATTTCAGCACTGGCTCATAATGTTTTTAAAATCTTGCAACATTTTTAAACTACCATTCAGGTTCATTCAAATAACAGCCACTTGAACTCTTTTTTCCCCCTTCTTTTTTTTTTTTTTTTTTTGCCTTTAAGGATACTGCATTTTTTTTTCCAAAATTACTGTCAGTCAGGATTTCTATTCTAAATAATTTGAAATCAAAAGCATTCAACAGTCTGCAGGCAAGTGAGATTTTTATTACATTTTTATTGAGAGTAAATTGAATTGCCTGGGCAGGCTACAGAAGGGCTCCTCTGTAAGCGTCCAGCATACTCCACTGTTTCACCCCCGCAAAGATTTATGTTACAAGAATTACAGCTTCAACTTGCTTCTATTGGCTAACCAGGCCCTTGGGCACTGCCAGGCAGGTTAACTCCTTCTTGATCTTCAGGAACCTTCCACAAGAAGGCTTATATGGTTCCCAGAGGTCTCTGTCTTCCTTCTCATAATTTTCAAATATTTCCCTTATGTGAAGAAGTGTTTGGTAAACGAGAACCATATTTAACCTTCACAAGCCTGTATCTACCTGAGAGTTATTATTCCCATTTTACAGATACTTTGCCTGGGTCCTTTTTTTACCAATTAATCTGTTTATTACAGTTGAAGTTCATGCCATAAATTACTAATCCCCCCTTTTTTGATCTTACATGTATTTGTTTGTAAATGTCTTTGAACACAAATCATTGCGAACAAAAATATTGAGGGTTTTATTATTGTTTTCGTTTTTGTAAATTACCTCAGTATGGGGACACCACTGGACACCAAATAAATGTGTACTGATAAAAAACACCCCTGAGAAGAGATAGACCAGAAGTTGCAAACTTAAACGGCTTCAGGGGACCAATAAGTGTACAAATCCTAAGTCATTTTACAAATCTTACTCAGTGCTTACTGTGTGCCAGGCAATGTTCTAGGCACTGGGTATATAGCAATGAACAAAAGAGACAAAAATCCCTGCCCTCTTTGAATTGACATGGCAGGGGTGAGAGACAGCCAATACACCAACAAGGAAGGCGAGTGTTAGGTCACCAGTGATGACTGCTGTGTAGAAACATAAAGAAAACAGGGCTGAAGTGTTATGGACTACACTGTTTTCTCTCAAATGTTTAAGTCCTAATAGCCAGCACCTCAGAATATGACTGGGAGACAGACCCTTTAAAGAGGTAATTAAGTTAAAAGGAGGCTGTTAGGCTGTAACTTAACATAATCTGACCGGTGCCTTTATAAGAAGAGATGATAACACACCCAGAAACACCAGGCGTGTGAGCACAGTGATAGGAGCATGTGAGGACACAGCAAGAAGGTGGCCATCTGCAAAGCCAAGGAGAGAGGTTCCAGGAGAGACTCAATCTGCTGAGCTTAATAGCTTAATAGCTTAATAGCTTAATAGCTTAATCTCAGCCTTCCAGTCTGCAGAACTGTCGGAAAATAAATTTCTGTTGCTTAAGCCATCCAGTCCATTTTATTTTGTTGTGGCAGCCCTAAAAAACTAAAACACGGTAACCCGTTTTAGTAAGTTGCCAAGGATGACTTAATATAAGCAGAAAACTGAATGAGGTGAGGATAACTGGAGGAAACCAGTTCAGAGAGAAGGAATAGGGTAACAAGGAAAGCAGCGTGGCTAGAGGGAGGTAAATGCGAAGGCCAGTGGTGGGAGATGAAGCCGGAACATTTGTGGGGTCACGACCTTACAGGCTGGTGTAAGGGTTTTGGCTTTTACTTTAGGAGAATGGGATTGAAAAACCATGGTAGGCTCAAGTTATAAAAGGTTCGTGCAAGTTATTATGTTGAGAGTCAGACTATAGGTCAGAGATAGAAGTGGAAAGTTAGGTGACTATTTCAATGATCCATGCAGGAGGGTAGGCTGGGAGTAAAATAATGATGATGGAAGTGGTAAGCCATGGTAAGATTTGGGATGCTTCTGAGAAGGTGCAGCTAACTGGATTTACTAGTAGATTGGTTTCAGTATTAGAGGGGGAAAAAAAAGAAAAGAAAACGTCAAGGGTAATTTAAAAGTTTTTGTGGACAACATTCTGCTTAGTAAAGTATCACAAGAATGGAAAAGCAAGAATCTAATGTACTCAATACTAATATGAAACTAGTAGATGAACAAATACACATCCACACAAGACAAAAACACAATTAAACTCAAGTGGGGAGAAGGGGGCAGAGGGGAAGGGGATTGGTGTGCTTTCACCACAGGGTAAGAGTATAGGACACACCTCCTGGGTAAGGGGCACTCTACCTAACAAATGCAAACAACATAACCTAATTATCTGTACCCTCATATTAATCTAAAAATGAAATAAAATAAAATATAAAAAGTAAACAGTTCTTTGGCCTGAAAAGTTAGAAAGTTGGATTATTGGCCATTTGCTGCAATGGGAAAGACTGTAGGAGGAAAAGATTTGGAAAGACTCGGAGTTTGCATTTAGACATTTGGAGATGTTGAATGGACAGTTTGATATTTAAAACTTGAAGTCAGGGACACGTCCAGGCTAGAGATGTTAATTACAAAGTGATAAATAGCCTGTAGTCCCAGCTGCTCGGGAGGCTGAGGCAAGAGAATCGCGTAAGCCCAAGAGTTAGAGGTTGCTGTGAGCCGTGTGACGCCACGGCACTCTACCCGAGGGCGGTACAGTGAGACTCTGTCTCTACAAAAAAAAAAAAAAAAAAAAAAAAAAAAAAAAAAAAAAAAAAAAAAAAGTGATAAATAGATAGCATGTATAGCCAGGACTCATGACTCGGCACCTGTAGCACAGTGGTTACAGCGCTAGCCACATACACCGAGGGTGGCGGGTTCAAACCTGGCCTAGGCCATCTAAACAACTGCAACAAAAAAATAGCCAGGTAGTCCCAGCTACTTGGGAGGCTGAGGCAAGAGAATCGCTTAAGCCCAAGGGTTTGAGGTTGCTATGAGCTATGATGCCCCGGCACTCTACCAAGGGTGACATAGTGAGACTCTGTCTCAAAATAAATAAATAAATAAATAAATAGGCAGGGCTCATATTGACACCTTTAAATAAGTGAGTGTGGACAGAGAAAAGGGAAGGTCTCGAAACTGATCCTGTCTACAGGCAGAGGGAAATGAGAAAATATGCAGTGAAAAGCCTAAGAAAGGCCAACATGACCAAAAGAAAAGCAAAGGGGAGTGTTTGTTGCTCTAGAAGCCAAGTGGAAAAGCTGTTTTTAGGAAAAAGACCAGTCTTTGTGAAGTACAGTGAGGGCTGGAGAACCACCATCAGATTTAGCAATGCCTGGGTTGCTGATGACCTTGATCAAAATAGTTTGGGTGGATGGTGGGTGGGGGTGGAAGTCTAATCGAGTATACGGAAGAGGACACAGGAGGAGAGAAGTTGGAGACAGGGTCCTCGACAGCCCTTTCATGGAGTGTTGTAAAGGGAGGCAGAGAAATGAAGTTGGGGCAGGATGTTGCAATTGTTATAATTTATTTGTTTCTTATTGCTAGAACAGAATGCCTGAACTTGGGTAATTTGTAAAGAACAGAGGCTTACTTAGCTCACAATTCTACAGGATGGGAACTTTAAGACTGGTGGACTACACATGGAAGTTTCTGGTGATGGCCTCCTGCTGTATGAAAACATGGCAGAAAAATGGAAGGTGAATTAGGTGTGTGGAATAAAAGGCAAAACAGGAGACGCAAACCTGCTTTCTAACAACCTATTGTTATGCAAACAAATCCATTCCCAAGAGAACTAACCTACCCTTTCCAGAAAGACATTAATCTGTTTTAACAATCTACTCGCCTCTTAAAGCTCCCACATCCCAACACCATTATGTTAACAATTAAATTTTAACATACGTTTTTGGCAGGGAAAGACCACATTCAAACCATAGCAGTTACTTTCTAGAATGGGAAATATTATTGCATGTTTTGTGCCAATGGGAAGGACCCAGCAGAGAGGGAAAATCTGACGGTACAGGAGTGAGAGAGGACATACTGAGGCAACGTCCTTGAGTCAGTGTGAGGGGAGGGGATCCAGAGCACATGTGGATGGGTTAGATTGTCATGCAAGACCAGAGAAGAGAGAAGGAAGAATATATGGAAACAGAAGCAGAGGGGTTTCTATATGTGGTTAAAAAAAAAAGCAAGTAGAAGTTTGCTTGTTGTTTCAATTTTCTTAGTTAAAGAGGAATCGAGAGAGAATTAGGAATTAGCAGAGAATTACAATGAAGGAAGATGTGCTGGAGCAGTGGTTCTCAACCTTCTTAATGCGAAATGTATTTTCATTGTTAAAAAGGGGTCTTGACCCACAGGTTGAGCACCACTGTGCTGGGGGTTTGAAGAGAGAGGAGGTAGAAGTATGAAATAATCATCTAGGGAAAAGGGAAAGGAATCGAACTGCCAGGCAGCATTGAAAAGCTCTCTCTGGAGGCCAGGGGACATGAATTTACAGCAATAACAGTCAGCACAGTTGATCGCTTTGCTCCAGCCACACTGTGCTATGTGGGAGTCTGCAGGCAGTGAAGAGGTAGAGTGGGATTTAACCTAGACCTGGGCTCTGCCAGGTGATTCCAACAAAGGACAAAGGGGTCAAGGACCTGAGTACATAAGCGAGGGTGTGAGTTTAACTATAAGTCATGGTATCCCAACAGGGCAAGGGGACAAGTAAGGATATGAGGTGTCTGGACAGTGGAAAGATGGTAAAAATCAATTGATTGAAGATCCCAGTGGTGTCAAA
This sequence comes from Nycticebus coucang, assembly GCF_027406575.1. Lineage (NCBI taxonomy): Eukaryota > Metazoa > Chordata > Mammalia > Primates > Lorisidae > Nycticebus > Nycticebus coucang. Next base: position 49,923,538 of record NC_069784.1, on the reverse strand, counting down.
ACATTGAGGGAATAGACTGGAAAGACAGGTGATGTTGTTCATAGCTTGAAATCAAGATTATGGAGGTTTAAATGTTGGTCATGACAAAGTCAGGGGTACATCCCAAGGAAAGATTATTGGTATCAAGTAAAAAACATGATCTTTGGAAGAGAGGTCACACAGGCCAGTGTGTTGTAAAGATCATCAACTCTGATGTTAAACCACAAACACTATGCCAGAAGAGGCCTCGAGAGTGAACCAGCAATGAAATCTCCAAGACATGAGGGGTCATGATCTGGGGAGTCTGTAGGCTGGTTCCATGAGTCCCCAAACCTGGGGTTTTAGGAAGGAGAGACGGATAATGATCTAGAAGTGTCAATATGGACCAAAGCGGACATTCCTTTACTCCAGCTGCCAGCCTTGTGCACAGGCTGGAGGCCGAGACTGCCCACGTCCCCAGGTCCCCAGCACTAACTAGCTTGCCTGAACTGGACCCAGGGTCTTAAGCTTAAGTCTTTCCTTGGTCTACACTTTGGAAGAGTATGTTGGAGGTAGTAGAAACCTGTGGTTGAACATTGGGCTGTGATTTTTTTTAACTATAGATGTTCTGTCATTATATAAGCCATCAACAACTTTTATAATTCCACTGTTTGGCCCTACTAGTCTGATTTCTAATCTAAAGCCCTTCCTGTTTTTTTTTTTTTTCTTTTTTTTATGTGGAGGCAGTGGAAAGGGAAAGGAATTACAGCTAATTTGACTCTTCTGAGACCTCCCTAGAATATCCCAGAAATTTCCAGATAGCAGTGCTGTCTTGGAATAAACTCTCTTTCAAATAAGGAGACCCAGAATGCCTGGGGCTCCCCTTTAGGAGTCTGCTCCGATTTCCATGGTCTGCTTTGTTGCCAAGGTCTGAAGCCACTGAATGTGGTTGGGACCCGCCCACAGTTTAGATCGCCACTCTGCTTGCTGTGTGTCCCATCACAGCAGACCACCGAAATGACACTCTTTCTTCAAGTGAAGATGCAATTCTGCACCTGACTCTCCTCATTTCTAGGGTGAATTCCTCAGAAGGGTTTGTTTTGATTTCCTGGAGCGCACCCGTATTAGCTGGTAAGAGAGAAAAAAGCATTGGAGTAAGTGTTCAGGCATAGCCTCTATGTCCCTGGTAAACAATTCCGGATGCCATTTCCAAAAGAGGCATTCCAAAAATGTTTTGAGCAATCATTTGAACAAGATATAGAATTCCAGGGTAACTTCCTTGAGGGACAGCTCTTATTTGCATAATAAATACAAGGTATCCTAAAAGTTGCCTCTAAAGTTGCCATACACAGGAAAACTGGGGAATTGTGGCTAAAGCTTTATTTTCAAAATTTTCATTATAAAATTTTACAAAATTTTTACAGAAGATTTTCTATGTGTTGGCCACTTCTTTGTAAGATTTTGTAATGAGTATTTTGTAAACAATGGTACACTTAGCTACAATTTCCCAGTTCTGCTATGTATGGCAATTTTGAGAGTGACTTTGGGGATATCTGTAAATTCTGGTGTTTAAAAAAAAAAAAAATCAGCTTCATTGCATCATAGCTCATTGAAACCTCAAACTCCTGGGCTGAAGTGGCCCTCCTGTCTCATCTGGCCTCCTGTCTCATCTGGCCTCTACTCAGTTTTCAATTCTCTTTAATATTTTTTAACTAATGAAAGGAACAAGTTATGCCTTAGTGGCAGTTGCTATTCATTGCCATTTGGAGATAATGGACAGAGTGCGTGGCTGAGATAGCAGAATTAGGATCAAACTCAGCATTGTCTGCTGTCTAATTTAGCCAACATTCAACTCCTTGAGGTTTTCTTTTCACACACTAAAGCACAAACGTAATGAGGCATCAAAGGATGAACTACGCATTGCTAAGAATGCTGCATTTTAAATGTTTGCTTACTATGCCTCACCTCTAGGTGCGGGGTGCTAGAGACTGAAGGTTGCTAATGAAATGGCAATTCAAGAAAGCAGAAGTCTTTATGTTTGGAAAGCCATAACTTGAGCTCTGGTTCCTATGTTTGCCAATGGGAGATTTTCAATGAAAAACATAAAAAGAAGAGAACATAGAATGCTCCTTAAAGTATGTTCTGTATCTTGTTTACCAAATAGTCTGAGACAGGCATATAAGCTTATGTGATGCCTTGGCTCCTAAGGGAATATCCAATTGATTGACACTTTTCCCCAAAACATAACCTTCTATGAGGGTATGTTAAGGATGGCTCTTCCCTCATTCTTTTTGGCTAAATAGCTTGCTTTTATAGGAAAAGCTGTCATGGATATGTTTGGAATAAGGCAGAACTAACGGTGCCCAAATGATAGAAACTTGGCAATGATCTCCTTAGTATCCACACAAACCCATTACTAACTAGTCATCACAGTTTACAGCACAGTGGCTAGAAAGGCTACAGAGGTAGGGGGTAACACGGAAGAGTCATCTCAACTCCACTTGTTCCCTTCTCTATGGCTTCATAGCCTAATGTAGGAAGATGAGGAAGAAAAGGTGTTAGTTCTGGAGAGAATTTGGGCAGGAGGAGATATGACCCAATTGAAAAGAATCTGAACCAAAAAGTTTCCCTACCCCTGGACCACTACTGCTTATCTCCAGGATACCTGCATGACCCAAAGGGATTCCTGACAGTACATTTCACTGAATGTGTTCTATTTTTAGCTGAGTCTTCTCCTTCACCACACTCTAAGATGATTGATCAATATACCCAGGAATGTGCAAAATATTGCATAGAATGAAAATATTGAGTCTCTGATCTCAATATGTTACAGTCTCTGATCTCAATATGTTACAATATGTTAGTTGGGGAGACAAGCTGATTAAACATAGTCCCCCACAATCTAGCAGAAATGGTTTTGATTTATAGGACACACTAGCTCAGAAAATTTGTCATGGAGGCATTTTTAACTGAATGGAGTTAAATAGCCAATTGTTTTATTCTTTGCTTTACATTTTTCAAACCCACAAACAACAAATATTTATTAAGTGCTGTCTGTTATGAGCAAGGCACTGTACTGGGAACAGGAAACAGTTGTGATAAACATGATAACATTCCAAGGATATTAATATTGATCGGTAACTGCCCCCTCCTACAAATAAACCATGATTCAGGGTGGAGCATTCTAAACAAGTGATTTTTTAAAAATTTAATTATCATCTTTCCTATCCTCTCCTGGTGTGACTTTTCAATCCCAGTTTAAAAGTACTTAAAGTATTTTGGTGGAGTGAAGTACAAAAACCTCAAGTTCATGATACAGAAGAACAAATGGAGCTAGCTCTCTCCCTGTCCCTAGAAACATGAGGACTCTGCCTGCTCTGGGGTCCCTGTCGTTTTGGAAGCCTCAGCTGGTCTTCAGCAGCAGCGATGACATAAAGGAAAATTACATTCTGATGCAGAATTCAGTCCCTTCATCTTTCTCCTTTCTCTACTGCATGAAGCTAGGGGCCCATGGAGGATCTAATATCAAAAGGAAGAGGGTAATACCACTACATGGAGAGAAAAAAAAAATAATTACCAAATTTCCTGAATAGTAAACAGCTTTTAAAAAGAAGAAAAAGCTGAACCCTTTGATAGGTTGGCCCTTGGTCTGCCGGTGGATGCCTTAAGGATTATATCATCAGACCGACTCCAGCAGCCCGTGCTATTGTTTCAGAAAGAGGAAACTAGAAAGAAGGAGGGGGGAGAAAAAGAAAAGGGGACGAGAGGGAGCACGTCTGTTTTGGGGGGAGGAGAGAGTTTGATTTTGAACGTGCAGTTATCAAAAGTTAATGGCAGTAAAGCTAGAAAGACAAATTGAACAAATTCTCAGCCTCCGTGGGCAGGAGGTTTCTCGGGGCCATTTCTCCTTTTCTTGGAGGATTAACACAAACGTTTGGATTCAATAACTTTTCTACCACAGATGACACTAGCTCCAAGGAGAGAAAGCGATCTAGATTGCCCAGAAATGTTATTGCTGAAAACGGTCACCTGGGGGCAGTCTTGTGACTGTTAAATTTCCTCGGCCTCACTCTAGCACAGATTTTACTACTTTTTCTTCTCCCTTCAATTTGTTCAGTTTCTTTATCTGAGTTTTAGGAGTGTGAGAAACGGGCAATGGGAAAGGAGGGTTAGGAACTGAGCCTTTCACCCTCCTCAAGCAGCCGGGAGGAGATGCCACGTGAATGCGTGGGAGGTTGTTGGTCACAGTTTTCCTTTGGGTTCTTAAAATGGAAAGACTCTCAAGCTGAGGTGGCGCGGGTGGGGCAGCAGATAACTAAGGGTTCCTGGGATGCCAGCGACCTCCGCGCCTGATGGAGAGATCCAGAGGCTTACGGAGACCTGCAGACCCGGAGCACCGCACGGGCACACCCAGGCGTGCCTGCCCCACCACGCCGGGCCCTCCTCTCCTGTCTGAGACCCCTGACTCTCGCCCAGGAACCTTCGGGGTCTTATCTGCAAAAGGAAGAGTCGGGCGTGGACAACTAGGCTGCCCACTAATATGAACCGAGAAAACCGCGCCCGGCTCCCAGGCCTAGCCCTAAACTCTAGCTGCGGCCTCAGTTACAGGCTTTTGTTCACAATCGAATGCGCTTCTTAGTTCACACTGGGCGCATCTCCTGGCCCGAATCTGAGCATCGCGGCCCCCGACCATCCCCCGGACCCAGAGCAGGGTCGGGCCGCCCCGCCAGGGTGCGCGGGCAGCCGCCGGGGAGCCTGGATCCGGGCTTCCCCAGCGCGCCCTGGTCCCTGGCTATCTGAACCCTGCGTGCTGTTTCCGATTTAAAAGCAGTAATTCTTAGCATTGAGAGCCCCTAAGACTCTCGTGCGGCAGAAGGTAAAACGCGAGAAGGCAGCAGGGGCCCTTCCCTGGGCGGTGCGCGCGCAGTGCTTGGCCCGAGAGCCCGCGGGCAGGCACGGGTTCGCCTCTTGGTATCCACGTGTGTTGGGGCAACTGGAGAACCAGCTAGGCACTACTGAAGTGAGGTGTGTGAGCTACGAAGTACAAAGTAAAACCCGATCACGCTGAGACCAAAGCCAGGTCCGCACTCCACCGAATAGCGGTGGAGATTCGGTCCTGCTCTTGAGTTTACCGGAGACGGCTTCCTCCTCCCTCCCGCGGGTCCACGAGTATGTCCTCCTCTAAAGTCAGGAAGAGGCAGTTCTGGAGGGACAAAATGTCAGAGAACTCAGAGCTCTTGTGAATAAGGGTTTGGCCTCGGTTTAACCACGATCGGTCGCGGGGGCCTCTTCCTCCAGTCCTCCACGTGGTGCGGAAGCTACCTGGGCGATCCCAGCCCCGAGGCCCAGCCCGCAGGCTCCACCGGCTCTCCGGCGCCCGCCGGTTTCCTACCAGTGCCCCACTGGGGAGGCTTCTGCAGGAAAGAAGGGAAGGGCAATCTCCTTTCACAATCTGAACAAAATGTTGAAGCATTTAGGGTGGACGAGGAGGCTCGGCCCTTCTTTATCTCCGAGCCTGTAGTAATAAGGAAGAGTTCCTTTCTGTCCCCTGCGCCGATTGCCCAATCGCCCTTGAGGCCGGCTCACCCGGGGAGGTAGCGGGCCCGGTTACAAAGGGGACCAGCCCGGGTTCGGAAACCTCACGACCGGTCACACACAGCCCGGGCGCCTGTAGTCTTAAGATCTTCGAGCGCCCTGGGGCGTGTGAAATCGCGGGAAGTGTCGGGTGCGAAGTTGGCCACGCACCCAGCGGCGCATCTGGACGCAGAGCAGGCTGTCTAGAGGACCCCTGCGGCGCCCCGAGCAGCATCGCCTGCCCGGCTGGGACCAAGGCAGGCGCAGCAGTCAGGGATGCGTCTCAGTATCACAGACGATCGGGAGTGGCGCGTGGAGCTGCGACGGAGCCGGACAGAGCTGTGCTCTGCTCCAGATGAGTAGGAAGCGCAGAGCTGCGAAGTGAAGGGTGTTTGGAACCGCCCGCTTTCCTGCGCTGCAGCGGTGGGCGGCTGGTCTCCTTCCCCTCCTAGCCCGGGTGCCTGGCTCCAGAGCGCAGCGGCCTCCCTGCCTCCCCCGCACTCCCGCAACACTGCTGACCCCGCTGCTGACCGCAGCCGGCCGGAGAAGGCAGCTTTTGTGGCCAGGGCTTTCCTGAATCGTAGCGGCCGGGTCGGGTAATACAGCGTACCCACGCAGCAGAGGTATGAGCTGGTCTCCCCTGTACAGGTGCAGTGGAAATGAGCAGACGCCTTTGAGATTGAGGCTGCATTCTCAAAAGCTAGATGGAAAAATAAGAACGATGTTCAGGAAAGGAAAACCCGTTTGCTTCGCTAATTTAAGGTGAAAAGGAAATGTTTATGGCTTGATAGAGATGGAAGATTTTCCCTGATATGTTACACTAGATTCAGCGAGGGCTACCGTCAGGGAGATCGGGGGCCTTTACAATGCCTTCTTAATCCGGAAAAGGAAAGTCTACTGTTCACAGAGCCCTCTCCTCGCTGCCGTCCCGTTAGGAGGATTCTGTCCATCCTCAGCCCTCATCTCTGTCCCCAGCCCCTCCTGCGGCATTGTTTTCCACTGCAGCTTGTCAGCTTGTGGCTAGCATTTCTACTGTTTGAGGATTTTACCTTCCCCTCCAGTCTTTTTTCCCACCCACCTTGGCCCATTACACTGAAAAACGTATTTCCAGCCTGAACCCCTATATTGGTTCCTCTTTTTCTTTGGCGTGAATTTAAAGTCACTGCCCAGAAAAATGTTTCTACCTGCAGGTGCCTAAGCCAAGGCGGATGAACCCCAACCATTGTCTCTGCCAGGCAGGTCTGAGCATTGGATACCTGGGAATGTGGATGAGATGTTACAATTAGATGAAACCACCGGGAACTGGCTCATTTCTACTACCAGACCAAGATAGTTATTTACTGACCTGCTTATATATGTACAGCAGATAAGTTGGTAAAGACACACGAAAATGACTGTTAAACCAAGATAAGTGGCTAGTTAAAGGATATAAAATTTCAGTTAGACTGGAAGAATTAGTTTAAGAGATCTATTGTACAATGTTGTTAGTAAAGCTAATAACGATGTATTTTTGAAAATTGCTAAGAATAGGACGGCGCCTGTGGCTCAGTCGGTAAGGCGCCGGCCCCATATACCGAGGGTGGCAGGTTCAAACCCGGCCCCGGCTGAACTGCAACCAAAAAATAGCCGGGCGTTGTGGCGGGCGCCTGTAGTCCCAGCTACTCCGGAGGCTGAGGCAAGAGAATCGCTTAAGCCCAGGAGTTGGAGGTTGCTGTGAGCTGTGTGAGGCCACGGCACTCTACCGAGGGCCATAAAGTGAGACTCAGAGACGTCTCTACAAAAAAAAAAAAAAAAAAAGAAAATGTTAAAAAAAAAAAAATAAAAATAAAAATAAAAAAAAGAAAATTGCTAAGAATAGATTTTAAGTGTTCTCACCACAAAAAATAAGTATGGTGGAGAATTCGTATGTTAATTAGCTCAATTTAGCCATTGTACAAAGTATACATACTTTAAAACGATATATATGACATAAATATATACCGTTTTATGTGCCAATAAAATATTTTTTTAAAAAAGTGATATTTTGAACATACTTGTGGAGTTTCTGGATTTGGGAAACAGGAAAAATTAAATCCACCCTGCCCAACATTCTGCTTTTATTCTAAATATGATCATATTCCATGTAAGCGTATTTGTACAGTTGTGTATATTCGTGTATGCAGGTACATGCATGTATTCCGTTGAAGTGTATACTTACGGGAATTGCCCTCAGTCTCTCCTCAGCGCCATTTGCATTGAAAAAAAATTTTTGATTGGTTGCAAGGTTTGTTATTCCCAAACTTCTTAGAGCACTTCTGGAAGAGGAAAGCTTTCAGCATGGAAAGCATTGTTTTAAAAGGATTTAAACATTCTCTGCATCTCAACATTACACCCAAAGATAGCAGGACTGGCAGCTGGACTTCTAAGGTGTTTCTCTCCCGCTCCCACTCCCACAACTGCACAGGAGGAACAGTGTGAACTCCTAGAGCACCAGCAGACTTGTTATCACCTCTGGCAAAGTCCAAAAGTGTGTATGTATCCTAAAGTCTGAGCCCCACCACTCTGGGAGTTCAGGGTATCTCACAAATCTTCCAGGAAGTCAAATTGGAGTTTGTTGGTTGAATTTGTACTCAGATACTCAAGACCATACACCTATTTATAAAGGAGACCCTCACAAAATGCCCTTTTTGTGGTAAACATTCAATGATTATTTATTGAGTGAACGAATGAACTTATATTCATATCTATTCTTTTCATGGTAAGGTTTTTAAAAAAAAAAACTAAATAAGGTTGTATATGCACTTATAGGTGTGACAGAGAATTGTGTGCCTAGACTATGGGAGGACTTCTTGTATCTGTTCCCTTTTTCCTTCCAATTCTCTTAAGCAGCCCTCTCCCCCAGGTCTGTGCCAGGGGCTCAGGTCTCTGGTAAACTTATCTGACCCCCACCAAAGCCTGTCAGTCAGCCAGTAAAAGCAAATGCATTGCTTTCATTATGTCCTTCCTTTCCTCACAGATCACACTCAAGTTTTGATAAAGGTTCTTTGGGCTGATTTCATCCTGCACACCCCACATTCCTTTACGCTCTCTCTAGGAGGTATACTGATTGGGTTTCGCAGGCCTGAAAACAGGCAAGTCTTCCCTGTTAGCCCTCCTCAGCCTCAGTCAGCATTTTCACAGAGTGGTTGAAGTTCTCAAGAAAGCTGTAAGGTTTTTTAATTTGGCTGAGGATTGCCGGTTCCAGGAAGGACAGAAGCCACTGTTCCTCATGCTTCTTGAGACTAGCTTCATGCTCTGTTTTAGAAAAGCATGTATTTGACCACAATAGCACAACTTCAGAAATCACAAATCTGGTGTATCAGAGAAGGGAGTCTGGTGCCAGGACCAGCTTAGTGGGTCTCACTCATGCCATCCATGGGATCTCAAGTCCTCGTCCCACTGAGGGAACTGGGAGACCCCCTTCCATATGTTGCCCAGGCCTTACACCTACAGGATTTTGATACCCTTTTCTTCCAACTTTTTCAGACTCTTTCTGAGGGATAACAGGCCAGAAGAAGCAGCCACTAATGGTTCTGTCAGTCCCTGCAGGAGGGGGAAGGAATTAATTTCTTCCTCCTCAGAACAGAATCAGCCTGCTGCAGCAAACAGTCGAAAGACCCTTCTCTTTCCCATTCCCCTCCATTCTTCCTTTCCTCATCTGCTACCTTGCCTGTCATTCTCCCCCTAGCATTTGGGAGTACCCAGAGGTCCATGAGGACTCAGTCCCCAGAGCACAGGAGGAGGAACAGAAAAGGGATACTTTTTTAAGCTCCACTTAAAGCCCACCCTGGAATGTTTCAGACTCCATCTTCAGCCCACCTCCTCCCCACAGGCACAACATCCCTTCCTGAGTAAGACGGAACAGTGCTCAGGACTTAGTGGAGGGGAGTCTAACTTGTTTTTAACTAGGCTACAAAAATGTCAAACCTTGCCTTTGGAGCAGCTCCGTGGTGAGTACCTTCTCCCCTCCCCAGTATACTCCCTGTTGTCTCCAGGAAGCTGCAGCTAACAGGCTAGACCCAAAGCACAGTTCTCCGAGTGACACCTTTGATTTGGAGTAATAAACCTGTGAGCCTCAGTTTCCCCACCTGCCTGCCTCTCCCTTATCAGAGGTTAAGGCCCAGAGAGGCTTTACAATTTGCTAGCACTTTACTGTTTATAAAGAATGAGAGTGGTGACAACCCCAAGGCGTCTAGTGCAGGGACCTCTACAGCCTGCAGCCTGCTGCCTTCTTGATGTTCTCCAGGGGCTACTTTCTGAGTTGCCTTTTTAAAAATGAAACCAAACCCCAACTCAACAGTGTTGAATCAGCTGCTCACTCTACCTGGCCTGCCCCAATGTGATCTACAGCCATGATTGCTAACGGGCACCTAGGGACAAATTAAGGAATTGAAAATGCTGAGCTTGAGAAGTTGAATTCCTTACACTGTTTGGAGTTGTTAATCACCCAGCAGAAACGGCAAGCAGGGAAAAGTAGCTGGAGGGATGGGAAGAGAGTGTAGGTCTGTGCCCTGGTGTTAGCTGGACTCACGTGGCAGGACTCAAACGTAGATGTGCCAGGTTAGATGTCCTCTGAATAAGCGCCAGGTATACTGCTATAGGCAGGGCCCAGGGATCAGGAGGCTGCCCCATTACTCCAAGTTTACAAATGAGAAATGTGGTCCAGGTAATTAAGAGATTTCTGCAAGGTGACCTCCTCTCCTCCTAGTGAGTCAGGTCCACACCCACACACACTGTTTCCTAAAAGTAGGTGGCTGGTTTCTCACCCAAGATGGTGAGAAGAATAAAGAATCGTCTTGGGAATCTACTCCCAAAGCGCTGCAGGAAATCACATACCAGGAAATATGGAACCCCTGAGATTGGCAGACAGAAACTCAAATCTGTGTGTGTGTGTGTGTGTGTGTGTGTGAGTGATTTCAGGAAGGAGGAAGCTTCACCGTAGATCACCCTATTTGGTAGGGGATCCTGAAAAATCCAACCTCCTTAAAATGCTAGGAAACCTGGCCTTTGGGTAGGGTAGTCTGGCAAGGGTCTTCCAGGTCAGATGGCTTTCTGAGGAGCCCAACGCTGCCTAACTCTGGCTTCTTGCCCATTCGGAACCGAGAGGCCAGGCCTGAACCTACCTCCTTCCCAGGGCCTCCACCAGGTGGTCTCTTCCAGACTGAGGCTGGGGAGGCCTAAGTCCTTGTCATCTTCCCTTTTAGCCTTGCCCTGACAGTGGAGAGCTGCTGGTCACACTTCCCACCTCTCAGCAAGTAGGCAGGCTCTGGGGTACAGAGCTGCACCCAAGCCCCACCACCGGCCCTCTTTTCAGCCCTTCTACAGTTGTAGAAACAATTTGTTTAGGGAAGCTCCTCAGACAATGGAAAGTTTCCTGGACTTTGCCTTTAGGAGGCGGGGCTGGGACTAGCTGACTGCAGTTTCTCCAGCCCTACTCCCCTCTCCCCTGCCCCCTCAAGCCACCCGGCCAGAGCCCAGGCAGCCTGCCTTTTCCTGCCTGTCAGCTGGACGACCTGCAGCTGACACACCTGTCACCTCTGCACCTACCTGGCTGAGGTGAGATGCCCGGCCCACATCGCGGGGAGGGCGATGGGCACAGCCAGGGCCCGCCACTAAGTTGCTGGGGCTGCACTGGGGTCGATGACCCCGAATGACGGGCGGGAAAAGGGAGTGAGAGGGGCAGAATCACCCCTGGAGGAGCGGGAAGAACAAGAATTTTTAGGTGACCCGGGTAAAGATTTCTAGCTTTGCCGCTCATGAACTAGGGGCAATCAACCAAGTTGTAGGGACTTTGATTTTCTCATAGAAAAGGGAATATTAACACTATGTTGTCCCCTCCTTCCCATTGGAGTGTCAGCTCTCTGGTTGGAGGTGCAGTCTGGTGGGCAGCTGTGGAAACGCTGAATTCAGAGCAGAAAAGAGTGGGAGCTCTCTCAGCCAGTTACCCATCTTGCCTTAGTAGGAAAATCTGAAATTTAGAACAGAAGTAGTGACGAAGGGACAATTCGGATCAAGTGCAATTGCGCTGACATTGTGCACTTGGTCTTCCCAGGTAGGATGCAGTGCCCCCGGCTCGCCCCACGGGGCAGAGGAGCTGGGGGAGACGCAGCGGGCCACCTGCATACCTTGTTCCAGGTTCCGCTGAATAGAGAAAGAGCCCTTGGCCACTTGGCTCCAAGATAATCTCCTGGCTAAAACCTAGCGGCGGCCTTCCCCACCCAGATACTCAGCCCACCCTCAGTTCAGCTTCTTCAGCAGCAAAACCCGCCAGGCCCTGCAAACTTGCTGCGCTTCTCTTGTGGCTTCCGGCGTGGGCGCCCGGGCCGCCCTTCCGAGCCCTTTGCGCGGCCGGCGCCTACTCGCTCTTCCTTTAAGGAAAGCGCAGGGGACGTGTCTACCAGGACTGCGTGGTTGTCCAGTTGGCTGGGTCACATAGAGAAGAGTCTTCACCAAGAGACTCTTCACCATCGAGAAGAGTCGCACTAACCTTCTGCCTGGAAAACCTGGGATTGACCTGTGGCCCCCTCCCCCCAAATCCGAGCCCACATCTCCCCAGTTCTTGAGCCCAGGGAAAACTGATGAGGAGCCTCCACCAGCGAGAAGAATAGGTTCAGGACCACTTTGTGGCTTCCTCCAGGTTTATTCCGGTATTTGGTGACTGGATCAACAGTCCGGATCCGGAACCCCCTCCTCATTCTTAACCCCCACCCCCACCCTGCGCGCTCTGGGCCAGTCCGGGTCTCGGCAGGAGCCATGGGGCTCCTGTCAGCCAAGGCTAGGTTTCCGGGCGCAAAATCTACACCCTTTCCTGTGCGCACCCAGAGAAGTTGGAGGGGCGGGGAAAGAATTTAAAATACAATGGCCAAAATTCCCTGTTGAGATCTCTTTGAAGTTGGGCAACTAGGACTGCCCCACTCTCCCTCCCCCTCTCCTGTCCCACTACTCCAGATGCACCAGAAAACGGCGCTTTGATCTTACAAAGCAGCAATTTATATTTCTGTAATTTTTTTTCTGTAAAAAGATAATTGGACCAGGGAGAAAATAATGTAATTCCGCGGGTGCAGGGGCCGAGAAGAGGCTTTCTAGGCCGGGCTCAGGGCACCAGGCACATCTGCGCGCCCGTCTGTGCAGCATTTCTCTTCCCCAGGGCTTTCGCCGCTGCTTCTCCTCTCCGGCAGACCAGTTGGCATGATTCACCCCAGAAGGAAACTGGGTTTTATTTGCCTTTGACCAAGAGATGCTTGGGAGACAGATGCATGAGGAACAGCTAAGGCTGGGGTTCCAGTGTGGAGAGGTGAATTGGAAGAGTGGGGAGAAGGCACTCGGAGAAAAATGCTTTTCCGAGAACTTAAAGCCCACCATCCTCTTCTCCATGGTGAAGGAGTGGGGACAGCTGTAGACTTCTTGGGTGGAGGGGCCAAATCAGTCAGTCACCTGCCTTCTGGCCAGCCCAAGCGTGGGCATCTATTTACTGAAGGAAGTCAGACATGCAACTTTCCCCGGCACTTTGCCTAATAACCTCAAATTGAATTAAGAATTGGAAAATATTAAACTGTGGTAAAGCACCAAACACCTCTGGCTTTCAACCAATTCCTCCCACCCTCACATACACAGTCCCTTGTTTTTTCTTTTTTTTCTGCTTAGGCAAACTGGGCCAAACTTCACTGCCCTGGCTTGCTTCCAAGTCTGCCACTCCCTGGAGCCCTCTGCACCTTAGTCCTTTCTCCCCGCAACTGTATTCTCTTTCTGTAACTGGGGTCTTTTTTCTTTCCTCTCTCGCTGCCCCTGAGGACTCTCTCTAAAACACAATGGTGTTTGAGGAAGGGGTGTAGAAAGACACATTCCAGGTCTCCTAGTCCTCCACCCTTACCCCCCAAACCTGATAATGCAGAGTTGCTTAGGGACAGTGAGTCCAGATGAGGGACTCTGATTTTGTGCTCCAGGCAGGGGTCTCAGTTGTGGCAGGCACCTGTAGTCCCAGATACTCAGGAGGCAGTTCTTGCCTCTTTACTTCTATTTTTCTTTCCCTTTGTTTCTTTTTTCCTTTTTTTCTCTCCTCCCTGCCCCCAGCTTCCTCTGGGGTCTTTTTTTCTTAAATTATTTCCCTCCATTCTGTCTTGCTTCTCATTTACTTTCTCAGTCTCTCTCAGACCTAAAAGGCCATAATCTATGTTCCTCGGGCTCCAAAGAGCCTGCTAGGTGACCTGCCCACCTGCATCCAGATAGGGCCCTCAGTGGGTGCTGTGGGAACTTGAAAGTGAGAAGCTTCCATCAGAGATGTTAATGTGGCCAGGGCTGCCTGAGGTCCCGAGGCACAGGTGAGAACTTCACTGGTCCGCCCTGCATATACCTTTCCTCTGCTTTGCCACTGATGTTCCTCTCCACCTCTCCACCCATAAGACACATGTTAGATGGGCTTCCAGTACATGTAAACATTTAGAAAAAAAAAAAAACTGTTGGGTAGATAAGAGATAGGAGTCCCAGGCTGGCAGGAGGGCTGATGCAGTCAGCAGGTTGAGCAAAACAAATGCAACTGTACCTGGGGGGTGGGTAGGGGAAGGTCCTGTATGGCCAGACCTGTGCTGTGCCATTACTGGGGAGGACATGGGGAGATGGTGAGCAGCAGGAAGTTCACTCATGCCTGGGGCAACACCAGCATCAAGGACACCCAGACAACACCACTGTTACCCCATGTGAGTTTTTCTTTTTTTCTTTTCTTTTCTTTTTTTTTTTTTTTTTAAGAGACAGAGTCTCACTTTGTTGTCCTTGTTAGAGTGTCATAGCGTCACAGCTCACAGCAACTTCTAGCTCTTGGGCTTAGGCGATTCTCTTGCCTCAGCCTCCTGAGTAGCTGGGACTACAGGTGCCAGCCACAACACCTGGTTATTTTTTTGTTGCAGTTTGGCTGGGTTCGAACCCACCACCCTCAGTATATGGGGCCGGCACTGAGCCACAGGAGCTGCCCTGGATATGAGTTTTTCAATGTGGCATTTTGTAAATAGAGTTGGCGAGTGAGGCTGGACTTGCCACCAGGGAGAGAGAAAAAGTAGTCCAAGAGAGAGAGAGAAAAAAAGTAGTCCAAGAGAGAGGGAGAGAGAAAAAGTAGTCCAAGAAGAGAGGCTGCCAACATTCCATGCAGAGACCCAAAATAAGGAAAAAGGGAAAATAAAGAGTGAAGGTCTTCTTTTCTTTTCTTTGCCGCCGCCGCCTCCTCCTCCTTCTCCTCCTTCTCCTCCTCCTCCTTCTCCTCCTCCTTCTTCTTCTTCTTTTTGAGACAGAGTCTCACTTTGTTGCCCTTGGTAGAGTGCTATGCTGTCATAGCTCACAGCAACTTCAAACTCTTGGGCTCAAATGATCCTCTTGCCTCAGCCTCCTGGGACTACAGGTGCCTGCCACAGGCCTGGCTATTTTTAGAGATGGGATCTCACTCTTACTCAGACTCATCTTGAACTCCTGAGCTCAGGCGATCTGCCCATATCAGCCTCCCAAAAGGGAGGGTCTTCTTGACTTTGATCCTCTTCCCATATGAATTAAGAATTGTGGCTCTATAGCCAGACTACCTGCACTAAAAGCTGTGAGAGCTTTGCCAAACAAAGCTCCTTTATACTTCAGTTTTCTCATGTGTAAAATGGGGCTAGTAATACTGGTTCTTGGCTCATAGAAGATGAAGTGGGTAGAGTGAGTTAGTCCTTGTAAAACACTCAGGCACAGAATAAAAAGCTCAGTGAATATTAACTCTTCATGATTGAAGCAGACTAGAAAGGAGACACAGAATGAGAATTTGTGGGAAGAGAGGAAGGGTGCCTTTCCTGGATGGAAGGACCTCAGTGTAGCTTTGCCTTCTGCTGTTTTCTAAGTTGGGTCAGAAGTTCTCATTATCAGTGGTGAAGGCGGTCAAGGACAGAAGTGTTGGGTGTTAGTGTAGTTCCCACCCACCATTGCGTTCTCCCCCTCAGAGCCCTCAAAGTTTGTAGGCCCTTAATGTTGAAGACACCATTGATTATTAGGAGAACACAGACTCACAGATTGCTCCGTTCTGCAAACACCTTCCTTTGCCTGGATTTCTTGGCTATCCTATGAAGTCCTTGGAAAGTATGTGAATTAAGTACTGGTATTTTTCTTGGTTAGAAATAGACAACTTTCCTTACTCCTGGCTTTCTGGGACACTTGGCTGTGGATGAGAGTGCAATGCTTCTTGCAGCTGACCATGAGAAGGGACTGCATGGCCCCCAATTTTTCACCAGCTGTGGGCCAAGGGACTCTGGCAATATCTGCCTCTCCATAGACACACACCTGTGTATCTCTGGTCTGAAAGAACGTTTAGGTTCTAAAACAACATTTTAAAATGGTAGTTATCAATCTGTATCTATCAATCTACCTTAATTACTCCAAAGGCTCATTTGTCCAGGAACAACTGTGCTCCTGGTGTTGGTGATCTCTGGTGTCGCCAGGTATTCTGTGCATGTCACCCAAGAGTTCTGGATTCCTTTGATTTGGTTTTGGTTTGAAGAAGTAACCCATGAATTATGGGCCCCCAAATCTCCCCTGACCTAGCTCATACCCTCACCTGACTGTCTGAGCAGAGGCAAGTACCAGTCTGGCTAGCCCAGCTCTTTGACCTTGGTAGGCGACAGGCTAATTCCCCAGCCATATCTTGAGTTGCATGGTTGGTCCAGTACGAAGATTTGTTTTCTACTCACCTTGAATGATAGTTCATTCTCCATCGGTGTTGAGGGAAGACTGACGATAAAGAGGCTGTAAAAATTCTCATGTGAGCCTTTGCAGGTGAGGGTTCAGGGCTGGATAGGCTCCTATAGTTCCACTGAAGCCACTTTGCACCTAGTGGCTGTTTTATTAGTGACAAATGAAATCCAGCTACCTCTGGCAAAAAAGTCATCATCGCATCAAGGCCCTAGTGCCTCAGATCAGTTGTCTTTACTGCTGGTCCTCTTGCCCCTATGTATTTCTCTCTTCCTTGCCTCTCTTCTACCGACCCCTGCTTCCTCTGCCTTGCAGGAACTGGAGTGTTCCCTTTATGTCCCTGGACTGTCACTGAGTTAGAATGAAGGACCTGGTGCAGTCTTTCCCCCATAAGCTTTAAAGAATTCTTCTCAGTGGAAAAACCAAAGGAAAAACTCTTTGCTTAGCCAAGCACCTGCACGCTCAGCAGGAAGGGAAAATGGAATCACATACAGGGGTGAACTTGGAAGAGCTAAGGTCCTGACACCAGAAAGCACCCCAAAGAATTCTCTGCCTGGGACTGGTTCCTGTGATTTCCCTTTCTAGTCTCAAGTCTACTGATTTTTGAAGGCCAAAGGGACTGCACGGGATTAAAAACAAAACAAGACAAGACAAAGCCCTGCTTCTCTCACTTGAGCCCACCATTTCTTGAGGCTGGTTCTGCTACTCCCAGATGGGGACCCGGGGGCTTTGGAAAAAGCCCTGATCCTCTGGGCCGGTTGTCCTCCTCCCCCCCACCCATGGCTCTGCCAAGGAGAGTGGCTTGGAGGCTGATGCTCCTTTATCCTTCCCTTCTTGTGTTGCCTCAGAGACTCTGACCAAGCTGGGAGGAGGTTACAGGACAGCCATATGGATTGAACTTCAAGAAGCCAGGGAGCTGTGGATCGGGGCCAAGACATGCCGCAGGCAGAATATGTGTAGATTTCTGTAGACTTTGGGGGCGACTAAGGGTGTGGCCTACATGTTTCCCATATGCCTGTGTGTGACGCTGTGTTTTTTTATTCTAGAAAGGTACACGAGTACACCCATGCAGGGGTATAAAGTGTATCCATCGTGAGTGTGTTGCTGGATATACACGTGGCGTTGTGTAGTCGCACGAGACATGCACGGCCCATGTACATACTTACAAGTTTCCTGTACAAGTATATGGTAGCTGCTGATGTACCCATGTTTATTTCGAGGTGTGCACTGGTGACCTCAGAACTTGCCGGCTTTGGATAGATTGGGTTCTGTGGGGCAGCCCAGCAACTGTGAGTTGAGAACCCAGAATATCATCTTCCAGCCCTCCCAAGAAAAGCTAAGGAGAGAGGCTGGAGAGCCTTCCAGGAAGCCCCTTGGTGTGCAACCCAGTCCCGCCTTTGGGTTGCGCGGTGGAGTCCAGAAGGAGGCTCCATGCTCGCGCTCGAGGGCTCAGCTCAGGCTCAAAGCCTCTCGGATCCTGCGAAGGCTGGCAGGGCCGAGTGGCGCCCGGAGCGGCGGGCGCACACTGCGGCCCAAGGTCAGGCTGCCGCGCTGCGCGAAAGGCCGGGGGAAAGAGGAGCTCGGCCTGGGGGAACAGGATTTCCTCGCCTCCTGGGCGCGGCCGCACCGGTCTTGGACTCACAAGGCCTTCTTTGTGGAGGCGCCCTGCTCCTGCGCAGACCGAAGTCGGCAAACAATAGCGCAATGTTGCCGCCCGCCGCCCGACTCTGTCGGCCACACCGCGGCGGCCGAAGGCGAGGAAACCGGGTGGCGCTTTTTTATAGTCCCGAATATAAAATCGGGACTTTCCCCCCTTTCGCTCGCCTCTTGCCCCAATGCCGATAGAAAGCAGATAAATTTATGAAGGGCAAACTAAGAGAATAATTACAGGGTGAAGGCCGTTAAATTTTATTTCCAATCCCAAAGGCAAAACCTGCGATTTTATTGCAAACATCTGGAAAGACCGAGAGATGGGCACGCTGCTGGTTTAAAATAAAAATAAAAGATTTTATTTCGCAAAAACAAAAAAACATCATTTAACACATTCTCCCCCCACCCCCCACAGACTTTTATTTTTATAAAGCATGAGAAGGGTGGTTGAATAGTCAACGACCTAGGACGGTTCCGCAGCGACCTGAACCAACCTGGGCGACTAGAAACATCATCGATAGGAGTGGGCTCGCGCTGAATTGTTCTTGGGCAGGAGTTTCCAGAAATGGCCCCCCTCCCGCCACGCCCAAGTTAGTTATGCCGCCGGACCAGTTAGTTGTGCTGCCGCATTTCAAGCTCTTTTCTTGCTTTGGGGTGCCAATTTGGGAAAAGAAGTGAAAAGTGGAAACGCTGGCCTCACATTGCCGGAAGATTCAATCACAGCGATAATAAAACTTCAGGTCTGTCCAGCCTCCTACTGATATCTTGCCTGGTTTTCTTAGTTGTAAAGTATTTAAAACTCTTTAGTTCTGGGGACAGGGAAACTGAGGCATGGTCATTAATCAATCAACTTGCCTAAGATCACACAGGTTGGGGCTGAACCAGACTCGTCTCTAGGCACCGCCTCTCGACTAAGGTTTCTTCCCACACCATAGACGCCTCTTAATGTTTAATACATACCTTGATGGCCAAATTCATTATAGTGCCCTTGCCGGCCACATGTTTGGGAGCAACCTCATAGGTCTTACTGGCCAACTATTTTTAACATTGTTTTCAGTTACTCAAAACTCCAAAATCCAAGCTGCCTATTGGGTCACCTTGCAATTGAGGCATTAGCACTGGTGGTATGTAAGGCAGTGTTTGGTGTAGGGAGATGGGAGGAAAAGACAGGCATGTGGTAGATTCTGGGAATGCGTGATTGTGTTTACCACTTGTCCCCATGTTGCAAAACTCTGTTTTTCATTTGAAAAATCAAAGTATCTGGGCGTGGTCAGTTTTAGGTGAACAGTTACTCTGCTGCCCTTCTCCTCTTAATTTCCCCCCTGCCAAGCCTGGGCCTAGACCTCCACTTCCCCATAAGTCCCTGCAGGTGATGAGTGACACTGCAAGAGCACCTCTGACTTCCCAGGTACTCATCAGCCTTCTTTTTGTCTTTGGGGTCCTGCAGGGGGTAAGGTGAGGGTGGCTGTAGCTTGGTCCTTGTCAATCAGCTTTGGGACTAAAATAGACCACAGATGGACCTATCTCAGAGTGACTTACCTGTAAGATCCACCCAGGGCATAAACCTGGAGCCTGTAGCTGGGAAATTTGGGAAGTGCTTGGGAAATTAGTCTCATAAACTGGGGATCTCACTATTTTCCCTAAAGGTTGAAGGAAAGAGAAACTGGGGCAATGAGAAGAGATTTTAAAAATGCTTTCATGTAATCAGGGGGAGGAAATTTCACACCACACATCTAGATTCTTACATATAATCCCTACAACCTTCCCTTTCTCCTCACCCCTCAACTGCATATTATTACACACGTAAGCCATACTTATGAAACCATCCTGCATAATCTTTCTGCAGACCTTTCTCCCCATCAGCACAGAGTCACACACCAAGGAGTGCAAGCCTCTGGGATAAAACTTAGATTGAAACCTATAGAGTCAAATTTCACAGCCCCTCCCATTTACTTAGAGAAAACCCCTATTTTCATGACTGTTACAAACCAGCCTGTCTTCATTTGGGTCGAATGGTTTTAGTTGCCTAACTCACAATTCTGGGATATGTGTGTATGTGGCATGGGGGTGGGAGCAATCTATGGGTCCACTGAAGGGGGTGGTGGGGTGGTGTGGGAACTCTTCACAGAACTCTATGGTGGGCACATGCTTTGGGGTAGGGGTGCTGATGCACCCTGTTGAAAGCACTGCTGACTCCCCTATGTCTCTCGGACATTGTCTATGGATACATACGTTGTTCAGGCCTCTGAACCTGTAGTTAGGCATGGAAAACCCAAAAGTCCTTTTTTTTTTTTTTTTTTTTAGTGTTTAATGGTCTTAGGGAGAGAGAGTGGCATCTGGTGTCTCCACTCCTCAATCCAAGCAGGCCTGTGAGAGAGCTGAAGCCAAAAGGCTGACGGGAGACACAAAGGGGAGGAAGAAAGCTGGGGACATTTGGACACCCACCCTCTAACTGCTGCTACACGCGGCGGTGGGGAAACAACACCAGGGATCCACCACCAGAACTGGGATCCCAGAGTGAGTCCCTAGACCACAGGGTGCTCCCTTCCTGCCTGTGTTTCCAACTTCTTTGGTGAAGTCCAGTAGTGAACTTGCTGGTACTTGTGTGGACTGCATCTGAATGCGATGACAGTGTTGGCGTAGGTGGGATACCCTGCTCCTCTCCACCCAGACTCCCAAAGTCTGCTTGACAGAGTGGCAGGAGCTGGAGAGGGGCTAAATGTCCTAATTCCAGCTCCCTAGAGTTCTTGTGTGTGTGTGTGTGTGTGTGTGTGTGTGTGCGCGCGCGCGCGCGCGCGCGCTCCCCGGGGAACTACAAGCCTAAGAGGCAGGCTCCAGGAAGGCCCTGGAGGCCAGGCTTGGCTGAATCACACTCGTCTGGTGGTTTTTCCATTATTATTTCTGTATTTGCTGCGAAGCTAGTTTCCTCTCGTCCAGATTGGAGCAAAATTTGAGGGGGATCCAAAAGTAGCCATTTATGCTCTCCTTCAAAGAGGTCCAATGCGCGTTCAGGACTCACAGTCCTCTTCAGCGCCACAGCACTTTCAACTATCATAGCAAGGATAGATTTTCCTGGGCCCCTCGCGGGTCAGGCAGGGAAAGTGACGTTTCAGAAGCCAGGCAGACCATCTCTTCTCGCCCCAGGTGAGAGAACAAGTGAGAGCTGGTTCTCCCGGCCTCCAACACTCCCTGAGCCTCCTTGGCTTAAACTCGCGGGTTCGTACACTGCTCTGGGCCTGACTGTCGGCGGCGCGACTTGTCTGCTCGGCATTTCAGCCTGTCGCTAGCCCCCAGGACCTGGCTCTTTCTGGCTTCACTGGGCAGCCATAGTACCGTTTCGATGAGGCGGTTCAGACAGGAAGGTCAGCCTGAGTCCAGGCCGCTGTCCGCGATATCCACCGAGACGTTTTTCCAGCTTGGCAGGACAGACTTCGCGGGTCTGAGCTTGCTCCGCTGGGGACTGGGCTCTGGGTCTTCTGCCACCGGCGACCAGTGGCGTAACTTGGGAGGAGGTGTGGGAAATAAGAACCTCCAGGAGTGTTGGATTTTAAATTCCTTAGAAATCCAGAATGAACGCGCTATCCTGAAATATTAAAAAGGTGAAGGGGGTGAGGGGTGATCGGTGAGGCGGGGAGAACTGGACTCTGGAGGTGACGGGATTTGTAGGGAATTTTGAAAATTCCTAGCTGCTTTCTTCTGGCATCCCTCCTTGGTTCTCTAGAAAAAGAGCCCGGAATAGGCGAAGCGCAGCCCAGCGTTAGCGCGGCTGGGAAAGGAGGCGTTTGCAGCGTGCGGGGCCCCAGCTGGAACACTGCGCCCGCGGAGCGCGCCCCAAACCAGGCGCTCCCCAGCTAGCTCTGTAGGCTCCGGTATCTCCTCCTGCACCAGGTAGAACCGGAAGAAGGAAGCAGTGTTTGAATTTTCAGTTACAAGACCCTGGATAGGAACAGACTTTTTTGTTTCGTTTTGCTTTAAGCATAGTTGCTCCGAAAACGTTCAACAGGAACGTAAAAACTTGTGTGTCGAAATCCCTGCAGAATCAGCAGGTCTAAAAGCACCCGGGGGCAGGCGCGAGATTATCAGAATCATTGTCTGGCTTTTTTTTGGGGGGGGGGGACAGGTTAACATTTTTTGTCAGAGCTCAAAAATTCCAGATCTGCAACTAACATGACTCTGAGCTTGCAGCGCCTATGAAAGCTAGCAGATTTGTGAGGAAAACATATGGATCTGAGATTTTCAGGAGTTTGTAAAGACGATCAGAACTCGACTTTCAGCTTCCCCCCGCCCCGCCCCTGTAAACCATGGGGGACCGGGAAGCCAGGGGTTAAAGTCGGCCCAGGAGCATCCAGGGGACGCCTGGCGCTCAGCTTTGGCCGGAGCCTCAGTCTCTCCCTTCTTCTCATTGGTTCTCGCGCTCAGGGTTTCTCCTGTTCCCTCCTGCCTATTGGTTGGGGGCTGGCTTTTTCCCCCCTCAGTCTTTTTCTTCCTCCCCCCTCCCTCTCCCTCACCCCTCGGACAGGAGCGCACTGCCTGCCCCCTGTTCCTAGCGAAGGGAGGAATTTAGAGGAAAAAAAAGTTTCCCAGAAGTTTGGATCAGAGGAAGGGCAGCAATCCTAAGAGAGGAAGAGAGAGAGGGAGGAGAGAAAGGGAGAGGGAGGAGAGAGAATAATAATAATAATAATAATAATAATAATAATAATAATAAAAGATGAAGTCCAGTCGGCACAGCCTGTGAGCGCCTGCCCCGGTGGGTGGGAAGCCGGACTCGGGTGCTCATGCAGCGAGCGAGCCGCGCTGGGAGCCCTTGTTCCTAGCGGCTGGGGCAGCTCCGGGCGCCGATCCGATCCGGCGGCGGAGGGCGGGGGAGAACGCAGGGGGAGGGTGTAGAGGACCCGCGGAGCCGCCGCCTCAGCCTCGGCCGCCGCGCGGCCGCCTCTCCCGGGCTGGGCCCGGCGGGCGCTCAGAGTGTGAGGACACAGGCTGCACCCTCAGTAGCGGGGGCGAGCCGGGGCCAGGGTACGGGCGGCTAAGATGAGTGAAAGGAGAAGATCTGCAGTCGCCCTGAGCTCGCGAGCACATGCCTTCTCAGTTGAAGCCTTGATCGGCTCAAATAAAAAGCGGAAACTGAGAGACTGGGAGGAGAAGGGGCTGGACCTGTCCATGGAGGCGCTGAGCCCCGCAGGCCCGCTCGGAGACACCGAGGACGCGGCGGCACACGGCCTGGAGCCCCACCCGGGTGAGTGAGTCCGTTCAGACAGCGGGAGGCGGGCGGAGAGGGGACGCGGAGCCAACCGCCAGTCCGCGGTGAGGGGGAAGGCCCTGCCGCGGACACCCTGCCTCACTCCAACGCGGGTTTCTTTTTCTTCGCGCAAATTCCTTGAAGCCTCCCTAAATTCGCCGGAACCAACTTGGGGGGCTTGCCTGAGTCTTGCATTTTCGTTACCAAACTCCAGCCAGGAGGCCTGTTTCCTCGTATTTGGTCTGCTGGGAGCAGAGCCCAGCGTTGAGGGTGCGGGCAGTTGAAGGGCTGCAGGCCCTGGGGTAGCCGGGGCGCGGGTCGACAGCGAGGGCGAGGGCGAGAAGAGCTAGCACTGGCTTGGGAGCGTTGGGATCACCAGCGGGGCGTTCTCGGCCCAGGCCCTGTTTATATCCGTTAGCCCTCAATCTCCATCCTCGCCCTTCTCCCACCAACTTTTCAAGGGTGGGACAAAATTAAATTTCTACTCCTATGGCGCTTACGGAAACAGGAATGGGTGTTAGAGCCCTTACCCTGCACCCTGGGTCGCTCTTCGAGGCCCACAACTCGTATATGGGGGAGGGTGCGATTAATTTGTGTCTGGGATCTCTGTGTAGCCTATGTATATATTATGTGCACAGAACACCTAAAACATGGGGCGGAGGGCGATGTCTGTATTTTAAGAGAACCGTAGGAGGGGGGAATATAACTTAACCTTCTGTATTGAGTGCCAGGGTTTCAACTGCAAAAACAGCCCGGCGGAACAGCTGTTGTCACAAGAATCTTTCTTGCACTCACACAGAACGCTCTCGGAGTGGTTCGGTGGCTTCAAAAACTTTCCAGCCCAGACTTCTAAAATCATGCTGGAAGTGTTCCTGCTGACCAGCCAGGGCTGGGGAATAGACCCAGTCTGCGCCCTGGCAAGCCAGGTGGTAGCCAGCACTGGGGTGAGGCGGGCCCCGGATTCAGGAGCTTGGGGATCCCGGCCGGAAGGCTGGCCAACTCGAAGAGGGACAGCTGTCGCTTACATTTTCCCTTTAGGCAGTGACAGTTCAATTTCCATGCTCCTGAGGCTAATAATAACGCGATTAGCGGGTGACCTGCAGAGACAGAGTTTATGAATTCTCCGTGTTATTGTGGCCCGTTACGGTATTTGGGTTTAGTGCTGGGGAATTATTTTTATTAGTCGATGAAAAGAAAATTAAAAGGAGATTTATTTCGTCCTTTCTAGCCTTTTCCTGTATTTGAATGACGGTGCCGGTCCACGCGGACCCCTGCGTGGGCAATTCAGAAAGGAACGCATAGCTAATGTGTGGTTCCCTTTTCTGCCTAGAGCCTGTTTCTTTACCTCGTTTATTTGTCATAATCTTGCTTTAGTTAGAAGTTCTTGTGGTCTTCTGACAGTTTACAATTTGGGAGCTTCTTTTATTTTTCCCCAATTGTTCAAAAAACAAGATATTTGACTGTGAATGGCAAACCCTCTGTCTGCAGGAATTTTTCTCTTGGGAGGCTCCAGATTGTCTGGAGCCTGATTTTGGTTGTTTGTTCAAAAGGGCTAATATGTGGGGTCACAGTGAGGGACTCACATCGAAGTTCCTTCTTCCTGCTGTTCTCATCAGCCTGAGTTCCTTCAGCAATTGGAGAGACAAGTGAAAGGATCGGCAAAAAGAGACCATTCCAGGGCCACGAAGGTGGAGAACTGGGGCCCAGAACTCAGTTGAGTGCCTTCTGGATGGGGGTGGGTGGGACACTTAACTAGAACTAACTTTAAGTAACAGGCGCCGTTGGTCAGTTCCCATTACTTTATTTATTATTTTTTTTTAATAAAGAAAAGGCATTTGGATTAGGGAAAATGAAATACATTTCATTTTCTGGACTTTCAAGAGTCCAGAAGGAATAAGAAGCTGAAAGCTGAGAGCACTCTTGGGCCTTCTGCAAGTCGGGCTCGGGCTGGGCCTGGCTTTGCCTTGGGCCCCGGGATCCCTAAGTTGGAGCCTAAGAAGTTTTTATGATCTGGACTCTGGGGAAAGATGAGACAAGTTCTTTCAGAAAAAGAGCTCAGTGGTGTGTCAACTAAGCGGTTTCGGAGGGGAGGAGGAGGAGGGACTACAGGCTCTGCGTCCAGGCAGGCGCTGAAGGCTTAACCAGGGCTTGGAGTCCATTTCAGGGCCTTTCTTTCCTCTACTATAGCGCCTTAACAAACATCCACAGGGCCACGAAGATGTGCGCACAGTGGAGTGACACAGGCAACCCTGCTGTGCCCAAGGCAGCGTCTCTGTGCTCCTGGGCCTCACAATTCTGTTTAAACTGTCTTCTCCTTGTTAGGGCTGAGATGCCGATGCTAAGCTCTTCCACTTTTGGCAGATAATAAACCAGGAATAAGAAAAAACAAAACAAAAAATAAAAACAAAACTACCACAGGGCAGCGGAAGAATAAAACACGCACACACACTAGTGTACTGCAACCGTATTAATCATTCTTACCATCTCTCTCTCTGACTGATAACCACTGTTTTCAGCCTGCTCTACGCGAGCCTCAAAAATCTCAGGATCTTCAGACAAGGGTAAGATTTTTGTTCAACTTCTATTTAAAAAAAAAAAACGCGGCCTTTCGCTTCTTCACAGTCCATTTTTCTTTTCGCGTCTGGACAGAGCTGGCTTTAGCTGGCGCCTGAGCACCACAGCCTGGGGCGCCAACCTGCCTGCGTAGTAGGGACCAGCCTGGCCTAAACGGTGGAGGCGCTCACACCTCAGAGGACACAGTATGTATTTAAAAATTTTTCACCGAGCTTGTCTGGTGGACCTACCCAAATCCCAAGGCCCATCGGCAGTTGAGCAAAATCCTGTAAGTTGCCCCTCTGTCATACCACTATGGCACACTCGCCATCTTTTGGAGAAACTTCTAGGACTCACCCGCCACAGGTGGAGAAGGTCTTGACTCGTCTCAGAGGAGCCTGATTCTCAAGCCTGCCTACCCTCGTCTTCTCCAAGAGCAACACAAGAACTTTTACGCAAGGATGGGCCGGAACAGCTGCTGTGGCTACGGCCATGCAGGTATATTTCAGGCGAATGGCAGCCGGATCTGCTCTCGGACCCCAGCTGGGGCTCCACCCGTCTTCCCCTGGCGGACTTAGGTCTTTCCCGCCAAAATCCTCCGCAGAGTGCGGCCGAGGCCGAGTCTCCTGCAGAGCGAAATAATTCAAACCTTCTGCGGAGATATTTCCTCCTCCTCCAGAGGCTATGGTCCTGGGCCTGAGACACGCGGTACAGACACTTCACTCCCAAGGCCTAGGGAGGTGGCGGCCCGTGCGGGGGGGACACATACAGCCGGGCACACCCAACATGCGGGTGTGCGTGTACAGATCGACCGTGAACAAGTGCAACCCACTAGGCTCTCTCGAACACGAACGCACCCGGCCGCACAATCCCTAGTGCAATTAGGAAAAACCTGAGCAGAAACTACGGCTGCCCCAGGGCACTTTCGAGTTACTGAGATCAACTGGTCACAAGAATTAATCTGCCGGTTTATGGTTTGTTAGCTCAAAGTAAAACTCCGCGATTTTAATCCTGACATCACCTCTCTGCCCACCCCCAACCCCCATAGGCAAACCGGGTGAAAGGAGGAAATGACTCTTCACTGACGTTTAAGTAACGGATAAAAAGTGATGAGTTTGAAGCCAGTGGGGAGAATGTACTTTCTCGGGGTCACAAGACCTGACTTAGAACGTAGGGACCCCGTGTGTGGCCGGGAGTGAGAGGCCCGCCCGAGGATCTGCCTTGGGTGAGGTCCGGGACAGGGAAGCCTGGTTCCCCAGTGCTGCCTGCGCCCCTGCTTTGGTGCTGGGCTCGAAGGCACTTGGCCCTGGCGCTCGCCATCGAGTAAAGCGTGGGGCCTGGTGAACTTACACAAGGCTCTTGCCGGTCAGGTCAAAACGGTCTTCCACGAAGCCCACCCCTTGGGTAAGTGACCTTACGTGAAGGGGAACCGAAGGGGGAGATAAAGTCTGAATTTGTCCTTGGCCAGGGAGGATGATTGTTCGCTCGGGAATGACTGCCCAGGGCATTTTTCCTGCGCTGGTGGAACTAGACCAGATCCCTACTGGATGCGTGGGGCTGGGGGAGCTCACTGCGATGGCTCTGAGGCAGGGGCGTGAGTTACGAAGACAGTCTGTGTTTAACTGGCCCTGGCACGATGACACAACAGAAGCCAGTAGGAAAAGAGAAGTAATTCTAACCTGCTCCAACCTAAAGGAATAACAGCACATGGCTCAAGGGCGGTAGGGAGGACCGAGAATGAGGAAAAGTGGAAGGTGCGGAGTGTGGGCTGCGATTTGGAGGAAGGGGAAGGGGGCAGTGATTTGCGCCTCCGCAGGCCCCCCTCTTCCTTCACTCTGCACTTTAGAAGCCAGTAGTGACAGGTCTAGGAATCACCAGAGGACATGTGGGTGGTGGCGGAAGGAGTCTCTCCCTTCGCTGCTGGAAGGTGCTGGCCTGCCCTTCATCCGCCCTTGCACGCATCGCTGCAGCTAAGCCCCGCGTCCCGCGAGCACGAACCTAGGGGAGCGAAGGCTTTCCCAGACAGCTGGGCGCACATACCCAACGCCTCATACCCGGCTCTGCCAATTCCGAATTCGGGTCACCCAACCAGCGATATTTCTTATTGAACACTACATTTGAATTCTGCGCTGGCCACTTTGGATTTCCTAACTGTATAGGTGAAATACCCAGAAAAAAAAATTTCATGGGACAACATTCATGATGGGAGAAAAAGGAGGATTGCATTTCTTAAGG
Organism: Nycticebus coucang; assembly: GCF_027406575.1. Classification (NCBI taxonomy): domain Eukaryota; kingdom Metazoa; phylum Chordata; class Mammalia; order Primates; family Lorisidae; genus Nycticebus; species Nycticebus coucang. Next base: position 49,895,610 of record NC_069784.1, on the reverse strand, counting down.
TGGAGTTTGGACTGAAATTACAGTGACACAAATCTGCTGCCCTTTTCCTGACAACCGCCTCCCCATATCAATTACTTCAAATGGTATAAACATCTTTTAATTATGAAAGGAAATTAGTTTAAAATATCTTTAATATACATTGCATGTGAGGACCAGGCGAAGAGGATCATGAATTGCCAAAGGACTAAAGCTGAAAACATTGGGTATTGGCGGTTTGAACTCCCCATTTATCTGTATCATTTCCTTTGCATGTGTAAACATGAGTTTAATGCAAGCAAGTCCTTCCTTATTAATCCTTCATACTGGGCCACAAGGAGAAAGGGACAAATACGTTTTGGCTCAGATCTAAACATTGTGTTCATCCAAGCCTCTTCTAGGGCATTCATTGCTATTATTAAAGAGAGCAACATTTCTGATTCATCATAATAATTCCATTGCCAAAAAATAATGTTTAATAAGATGAGGGGACTGTTTTGAGATTCTGATTATGGACTCTGATAGAACTTTATTTCTCACACTTGGGAGAAAAGCAGTTATTTCTTAAACCTGTGAGTTCCTTCACCACAGAAGGAACTGCAGATTAAAACAAACAAACTCGAGGGATAAAGGGCAGATTGGCATGTTAGCTTCTTTTCTCCTTTCTGGAAATGGAGAAATCCACTCCATGACTATTCTGAAAGTGTAGCTGGTTTTTGCTTTTTTACTCTTAAAAGACAAAGTTATTCAACAGGAAAGAATATTTAAGTGATTTTCCCATCTGAGGTTTATATTTTGACCTTTTGGGATACTTTTCACAAAAGGGAAAAGTGAGAAACTGGTGGGATGTGGAATGTCTTTTCCTTCTCTTTCTCATCTGTGTGGTTTATTTTTGCTTTGCTTTTTCTGGTTTTCAGCAAGCCTGGAAATTTATATGTGCATGACTGAGATACTCAGGGGTCTGCACTGGGAACAGCAATTAGCAAATTTATAAATCAGGGTCTGTTTACACTTCTTTGGGGGAAAGGATAATCATTAGTTAATTTAAGTGAGGCCCTTTCTCTAAGTGTCAGGGGTGGAAAATGAGACTTGGTAGGGAGGACCTGCTGTGAAATGGAAAAAGGTGTGGAATTCAAGCAACTGGTGTGACCAGTCAACGTTTATTTTATGCCATTAACGGCTTCAATTTGAGGCAGGATATTTTACTGACTATAACCTGATGATGAGTTTTTGATACCAGAAATGAAAACAGGCCTTGCAATAACTACTTTTCATTTCATTCTTTTTATATTAGCCAGTGTTTAGCTTTGTCCTTTATAGATAGGCATATTAAAAAGTATATTCATGAGTGTATGTGTTTATACACAGATTTGTGTGTGTGAATGCCATAGCACCACCAAAACACTCTATCCACATCAAAACACCAGTTTTTCATAGGATATAGATAATTAGATAATATTTCAGAGACAAGAAGCTACTTTGTGTGTGTGTGTGTGTGAAGCCAGTTCAACAAATTGGGAACTTTTAAAAATTGGGAGGACAAAAGTTTTGTCACCTTCTAGGTATCATTTGACAACTCTAGAGAATCTCAGATTTGAAACATCTAGGTAATGGGCATTTCCATTTAACTCTTAAATGATAAGTTTGACCAAAGCTTGAAAGAAAGCATCAGAAAGTGAGATTGTACCGATGCAATTTAAAAGAACAGTGAGAGTGGAAATTTTTCTAACTAAAGTTGAAATTTTGTTTTGTAAATAACGCCATCTTTATTTTTGATGGGGAGAATGCGGCTTTCTATTCTTAAGAGGGATTTCATGTTCTTCCATGTAGTAAGTAAACAGAATAAGATAAATGTGAATAATAATAATGGTTTACAGAAATAACAAGAGAAATATTGTGATTTAGGGGAATAAATTTAAGAACAGGAGAAATAACCTATAAAAAATTCCCCATTTCTCTTGTATTTATTAAAATTGCCAAATTTTGATAATGAAAATGAGCTGGCTGTTTCCAAACTGCTGGCATACACTTTAGGATTAAAAACCAAAACAACCCACTCCAGGTAACAGTAGTGTTCCCTTTGAACGGGAACATTAGAGCTCATTGTTATACTGTACATCTCGCCTGGACCTTGGAGTTGTAGCCCGGTTCTTCACTTGGTGAACGGATTTTCTCATTTCCATCACAGCTGCGTTCTCTTTACTATCCCCTCAGCCAGGAACATTTACCCTATGCAGGTTGAGAAGGTCCATTTCTTCCCCTAGTGAAAGAATTTTAGATGCCGATGCACCGCGGAAGGAACTGGGTCCCAGGAGCCCATCTCTGGGACACAGCGGTTGCTGTGACCTTCGCCAGCCACAGTTGGGCGGTGGCGGCGCCTGCCGGGGCCCCCGACAGTGGCCTGGGCCTCGGCGGCGCCGCGGGAGGGAGCGGCGGGGCTGTCCAGCCTCCGAGTCCTGCGGTCCTGGGCTCTGCCGCTCGCCACCCGCCGGGCCTTGGAAACCCGGGATCCGGAATCCTGAGGCTTGGCCGGTGTGCTCTTGGCTCTGACTACATTCTGGAGAAATGTGGGGGGGCTCTGGGGTAAGCGGGAAAACCTGGGTAAAAGACACCTCTCCCTAAAAATCAGTACCCCCCCCCGCCCCCACTCCCCAAAACAGTGCAAAGGCAAAGGGAACCCAAGGATCTTACACCTCGGGCCCTGAGGGGAGTTTGAGCTTTTGCTTTCATCAGGCAGAACATATTTCCGAGGAATCAAACTGACTTCAAACATTGGCAATTAGAAACCAGGAATCTTTCGGCCTGAAGAACTTTTAATCCCTAAACATTTCCAAATGGATAATTCTAGGGTCAGTAAACATCGTAGCCAGTTTATTAAAAAGGAAAGTCTTCCTGTCTGTTGAGACTCTGAGGATCCCCGGCTAGTCGACTAGGAGGCAGAGATGCCCCTGCCCGGGACAACAGGACAGCAAATGATTGTCCCTCCTGGAGGTTCTTGGGGATTAAAAACAATGAAGTAATTATTGTCTTAAAAAAAATAAAGCAGAAACCACCCAACTGCACAATGTAGACTGAGAAGTGACTGCCCGTCTCTGAGAAGCCCGCGGGAATGGCTTTGCTTCTGGAGGGAAGTCCTGCCTGGGGTCAGCCTCCCTCCAAAGCTTTAATCTCACCAGTTTACAGGGCCCAGAATTAGAAGCCTCGGGGTTGGGTGGCTTGGGTGGTTTGGGGCTTCCATTCTTTCTGCTGAAAAATAAGTAACTGATTTTCAGTGGGGAGGGACAACCATTTGTGACAGTAGTGTTTGTGACGACAGCGGTGCTTTTCCTGGGCTCAGCAAAGTTTTCTCAGTTCAGAAGGTTTATAACAATTTGATTTTTTTTTTTTTTGGCAGCAAAGCCTGGGATAGGCTATATGTACAGCTGCTGCATCTATGCACTATTGGAAAGAAAGATTTAGTTGGAAAAATAAAAGGCATAAACAAGCTTGCAGAGGAAAACTGAGTTGTAAAACATTTCAGAAACTTTAATTGCTTATGTACTATCTATGTCTTCACTATACTGCAAAGTTTTCAGCACAGACCTTCATAGTCTGCATTATATTCATGTATTACAGTAGGAAGAGGGCTAGAGAGGCTTAAATTAAGAGTCCCAGATTCTAGTGCTAGCTTTGCTGTTTGGGATGTTTGTTTTAAAGGCAGACATATTAATGTTGAAAAAATGTTTTAAAATTATTTCACAGCCACTGATGAGGCCTCCATTTCCAGTTTGCGAAATGAGGGAGACAGGCTTAAATGACACCCGAGGCCTCTTTAGCTGTAAGATGCTTGATACTGTTAAGTTTTGTTTTATTTTTTTTAAAAATAAACTTTTTCTCTTATTGTACCTTCTCCATCACTTGGCGTATCCCTTATTTTGTTACAATGAGGGAAGTTTTACTGCAGCTGTAGAAAGTAACCCTAATAGCACCCCAAGTCAAAAAAAATTTTTTTAAAAGATTTTTAGAGATGAGAGGCTGAGACAAGAGGATCGCTAGTGTCCAAGAGTTTGTGGTTGCTGTGAGCTATGATGCCACAGCACTCTACTGCTGACAAAAAAAAAGAGATTTTTTTAGAGCTAGAATTAGAATTAAGAGCTTTCATAAAATTCTTGGAAAAATTTTTGTGTGAATAGCACAGGTTCAGAAGTCCTGGATCAGTAATTTCCAGTCCTTCCTGTATGAACCTATTGTTGCTTCTGTGAATATAGCCAAAAGGCTCTTTCTATAGAATTAGTGAATTTAAAGGAAATGTAAGTTATTTGTTTTTCATGCTTTGAACATTTTCCATGCCATTTTCAGGAATAACTAGAAAAACTCTGTGGATTTGAAAAATAAGGGTTGAACAAAAGCAATTTTATCACTGGTAAATTGAATGAGTGGGCCCCCCAAATCATTTGCCTCCCATTACTATTTGAGTGCAATGGAAAGCACTAGTAACTATTTTCCATGTCTTGTCCACTAAGCCGAGGTCTTGATCTGGCAGGGGATGTGAGAATGCTAAAAGGATGACTTAGTAACAGGCAAAACGCTTGTCAACAATCTGGATCAGAAGACAGCTTAGCATTCAAGACCTCTATTCATAGCTGCTGAACTTGAGGGCCGGGTCAGAGGCAAAATTGTGCCCAGCACACACCTAGGAGGATTTCTCATGTTTCTGCCTTATTGGACTTTATTTCTTTGCAGACTTCTGCAAATGGGTTCAAATCTTAGTGATGGCTCCCCACCCTTATTGGCTCCCCATCCCTATTCCAGCAGCCCCCGTGCAGTCTTCCGTAATCACTCCTATAGATTTCCTGGTTCTCTTCTCTCACTACTACTACCCTATAAACTGCTGCAGGGCAGGGAGCTTGTCTTAGTTGCTTTTGTGTATCCAGAATGTAGCACAAGTGGCTGGCACATCGGCAGCACATAATAAATAATACAGCTATAATAATAATGGTGACATAGTAGGAACAATCATTAGTGGCATTTATTGAACATGTACTATGTGCCAGCCACATATGTTTACATAAGGTATGCACACATATATACACGTTCCAAATAATAATATAGCAAAAACACTTATGAAATAGTTACTCTTATTATCATTTCTATTTGGTGCGATGAATGAATGAATTATAGAGCACTGTAGTTTAACCACGCAGATTCTTGGGGTCAGACTGCTGTGTAAAATTCCTGATTCTAACACTTGCTAGTCATGTGACCTTGAAGCAAGTGAGTTAATCTCTCTCGACCCTAGTTTCTGCATCTGTGAAACTGAAATAACGAATGTGTTTGTCAAGGGTCGTTTGGGGATTAAATGAGATAGAGCACTTACAGGAACAAAGGATGTAGCACAGTGACTATTATTCCTATCAGCTGAATTAATAGTGATTATTCACCTTAGTGACTAGCTTGGATAAGAAATCGTTGCATAGTGTATGGTGCCCCATGATCACATTAATGGTGCCCCATGATCACATTAATGTACACAGCTATGATTTAATAAAAAAAAAAAAAAGAAATTGTTCCAGGTCGTGATCTATACTAGCCACCATCCCCCTCCTTCATTCTTTTGCTTTAAATGTAATGTTTGGGACCTGATGTGGGATCCTCTTATTGTTTCTAACCCGTGCTTAGAAACCATATGGAATCTGATTGAGTAGCTAATAAAATCAAAAAGAACTTTAAGAAATGTTGGTATTCAAGGTTCTCCTGAGGCAAAAACCTAGCACCTGAGTGAGCATCTGAGGAGGGAGGATGTCCAAGGGTGGGGGTTAGCTGGCAGGCATACAGCAGAGGAAGGGGGTGGGTGGCAAAGTGGGTGATAGAGTCTTAACTTTACCAGCTCTCCGGAACTCAGCTCTGCGGAGACAGAGGGGCCTTTCTGGATGCAAGGAAGTGGAATAACACAGTGTATTTCTCTTTGGTTAGTTTCTCATATTTCTTTTTTTATTTTTATTTTATTTTTTGAGACAGAGCCTCACTATGTCACCCTTGGTAGAGTGCTGTGGCTTCACAGCTCACAGCAACCTCAAACTCTTGGGCTTAAGGGATTCTCTTGCCTCAGCGTCCCAAGTAGCTGGGACTACAGGCGCCCACCACAACACCTGGCTGTTCTTTTAGAGATGAGATCTTGCTCTGGCTCAGGTTGGTTTTGAACAAGAACTCAGGCAATCCACCTGCCTCAGTCTCCCAAAGTGCTGGGATTACAGGTGTGAGCCACTGTGCTCGGCAGTTTCTGCTATTTCTACCTGGAATCCAGAAATCTCCAAAAGATGGGGATTTAAAGGTCAGGATTTATCTAATAAAAAATAGGAAGATTCATTCTTTGTTTGTAAAGCCATATACCGATGTACTCCCAGGATTCTGGGCAAAATGAGCCAGTTGCACCGATTAGTTGAAGCTGCAATAAAGGATTAGTGGGTGTTGCTTGGTTGAGTTAAAAAAAGAGTAAAGGAAGAAGGGGACTACATTGAAGGAAAACCTATGTCAATGCTGAATATCCAGAAAGAAGAGAATGGGAGATCTTTTTAAAAGAAAAACAGCAGAAGCCCAGCCCTTGTGTTGGAACCCGCATCTAGCTACCCTGGTGTGCTCAGTTTTCCTCCTTCCAGAAAACAGAAGCCTGGATTTGATATTTTTTACAAAAATTTGTTTCACCCTAGACTTTGTTTATATTATTTCCTAGCAACAGAAGGAGAAGGTGACTTCCCTAGGAAAAGGAACAGAGAAGAGATCCTTCTCTGGGTCTCTTTCAAGGAGCTTATCAGAAGTGTTGAGACCCTGACCATCCAGAGGAGAAGGGAGCTGCCCTTTTCTCCTGGAATCCAGATCTCAGTTTTCAAAATACTCTAGCGCTTATCTCCAAGACAGATGTTTCTACACTTCTCCAATCTTATTATTATAATCATCGTCTTTGCTCAGAGTGTTGACAGCTCTAACCAGCAGTAGCTTCATGGATTGAGGGTGCCATCTATACCAGGTACTGTGCAGATGGTTTTATTCATGTATACTCATTGTATCCATCCAATAGTCCTTGGAGGAAGGTGATTATTTCTCCATTTTACAGATGAGGAAATCGAGACAACAGAATAAATAAATAACTTACCCATAGTCACATAGCTCCAGTTTACTTTAAGTGACCTGGTCAGAATTAAAACCCAGCCCCAGAGTCAGTATCTTTTTTTCTTTTTTTCTGAGACAGAGTCTCACTATGTCACCCTCCGTAGAATGCCATGGTGTCACAGCTCACAGCAACCTCAAACTCTTGGGTTTAAGCAATTCTCTTGCCTCAGCCTCCCAAGTGGCTGGGACTATAGGCACCTGCCACAATGCCTGGATATTTTTTTGGTTGTAGTTGTCATTGTTGTTTGGCAGGCCCAGGCTGGGTTGGAACCCGCTAGCTCTGGTGTATGTGGCTGGTGCCCTAGCCTCTGAGCTGCAGGCACCGAACCTAGAGTCGGTATCTCTAACCACTAGACTATACTTCCTTGTAGATAACTCTTACATTCTCTAGAGAGAATGTTATACTTTTTTAGGAGGAAATTCATGCTGCTGCTCATGTTGTCCCCTGAACAGAAGCAAAGTCATGAATGAGAGAGAGCTTATTTACAGTTTCTGGGTTTTTCCTTCCTTTCTTATTATTTTTAGTCCCTCTAGTCCTAAGTGACTTCCCCATACCTCCTAGCAGAGGCCTTTGTGTGGCAGCAGTGTGGGGTTGTGTCTCCAATCTCCTGTCCTTGGAATAGGGCACATACACCCTTGCCAACATGACCTGCTTTTCTTTTGACTTTAATGCACAGAAATCTCAGTGTCTAAGGCATAGTGACTGCATGTTGAATTTGGTCTAAAACCCTCCTGTCCTAAATCCTCTCATGCAGTGAAATTTAGGAGAAATTTTAACTGCTCTGTTTTACCCATTCCCTTCTCCATTCACAACTGGATGGATGGAATCTTATTGGTAATTGATTCAAAATGGAACAGCTTAGAAACATATCAGTTGCAGTGACGGGCAATTCGTGCATTTCTAAGTTTGATTTTTTCAAACTCTGCAATCACAGCTGAAATCCCTTTGCCATGGATTGAATTTACAAAGGAAGAGATTCTGATTTCCACAGTGGCTTCTTTTTAATGCCTGAGGATTAGGAAACTGCCTTGAGGACCCACGGCAAATACACCCGTTTAGAGTCTGGGTTTTAACTTTAACCTCTGAGTGACTGCTCTGATTCATTTATTTTGTAACAGCTCTATTTAGAGCAGCCTTTAGTATGAAATCCCTCATCCTGATAAACACTTGCACCCTGTGCTCCATTATTCTTTAAAGGCTGTAGGTAGGTGGGATACCCACAGTGTGTCCCAGAGAACTTAATAGCAGTTTCAGTTCTTTTTGCTCCACCTGTTCACTGTCTTTCCATCACTTCTCCTCCCACTCCCAGTAACCTTCCTCTCTTAGGAAGTCTGAAGTCTCCAACAAGGATTTGGAGAAAATCCCCTCCCTTCCCCCATTTCAGCACGTGCACTCCAGAATTCATGTGCTCCTTGGGTGTTTAATTGTACAGTCTGCCATATTCCTGTCTGTCATGCTCAGCAATAAAAATGTGGCTTTTAGAAGCTAAAAGAAGAGAGATGTAAAGTTCATCTTTGTTTTAAAGCTTTGCTCTCTCCTGTTGCCAGCCCCACTCTGTGCAGAAACGGATTGATGGGATTTGATACGTTTTTGCAGCAAAAAAAGCATGTGAATCTCAGAGCCTGGTTCCTTTCCCAAGGATCCCATATGGAGCCAAACTCCCTAAATATAGAGTGTGGCAGAGGATGAGATGAATGCTGCAATCTTGGGTGATTTACTGGATCGCATCCGCAAGATCTATCCAATTAGGAATGTAGATTCCATGAGATATGCAACCAGCCAGGCCGTGGCCATTTCATTTTTCCCTCAGTGTTAAGAGCACTGGTTGCATGACCAACATTAATCCTGGGAACATTGGATCCCATCTGGTACAACTGTGCATTTCCCAGATTAGACTGTGACATCACAGAGATTTAAAGCATCTCTGTGATATTCTGACTGGGTGGCAGGCACTGCAGGAGATGCTTCCCTCGGACACAGGCTGATTTAAGTGCTGTAGGGAAGAGCAAATAGCAAACTGTGTGTGTGTGTGTGTGTGTGTGTAGGGTGGGTGGGGGCTGCTGAGGCTATTATGGAGAGCTGGGTGTAACGGTTCCCCAGCCTGCGTGGGTGAATTGGTTCCGGATGTTAACATTTTTTCCTTGGGGCTTGACTACATTCTTCTTTTTCTTTGCCTGTCTGTTTTCCTGCCCAAATTGTTAGGCTTCCACAGCTGTGTGGCTCATTGCTGGTGAGTGTTGAGAATGAAAAAACTGCTTATTACAAGGGCAATTTGGGGGCGTGTGTATAGGTATAGAGTTTTGAAGGGTTTTCACCGGCATCTTTCTGAATTCTGAAGGCTTTTTCTCCATCATCTTGTCAGCCGAGTACTGACAAGTACTGTCTTGGGTGGCCTCAGTGGGGAAGCGAGTTTGCAATGTTACATCCAGCACACAGTCCTTCATATGCTGCAGGCAGAAGAAGCTGGTCAGCATGGAAAACAGATGGCACCCGGAGGCCAGGGAAGTGGCCTTACACAGAGGACAAGAGAGCTGGCTTGGGGTCTGGGACCTGACTCAAGTACTGGCTGTGTGACCTTGGGCAAGTGACTTATCCAGGCTGTGCCTCAGTGGTGAAATGAGCAGGATAACACTGGCTGCAAGGCTGCTGGGAGAATTTAAGTGCTCAGCACGGCGGCTGGTACAGAGAAAGTACTTGATGTTGTTACCTGTCTACTTTGCTCATAATGGTGCTTGGTAAACTGAGAAAACTTGGACCCTTCCAGTGTTCTCATGAGAAACCATTGCAGAGTATTGGACACAGGGTCTGTTCTAAGCATCTTCCCTGCCAAATCTCCACTGCTGCTCTTTCAGAGCACACCCCCCTCACAGGCTGACCTTTTCTCATCCTCCATGCCGTGGTTGCCTCTCCTCCTCAATAAGTTTAGGGGAACAATTGGAGTTTTGTTACATGGATGACACCGCGGTGGTGAAGTCTGGGCATTTCGCATTCTCGTCACCGCGATAGTGTACATTGTACCCAGTAGGGAATTTTGCATCCTCGTCCTCCCCAACCTCCCTGTTCTGAGTCTCCAGTCTCCATCATACCTCTGTAGAACTATCCTGCTCCTGCTTCTGTCTGGAGCATTTTCCTCCAAGTTGCTCCCCTAAAATTCTTTTTGAAGAAAGTTCATCCCACTTTCAAGACCCAAGTGCCAACTATGACAGGAATATTCCAGGATGGAGAAGGGCCATGTGATATGTTACTTCATATGATATACAAATTCAAACATGTGCTAACCTCAGAAAATTATGCATGTTTGTGCAGAGCTCATGTGTTTGGGTTTTACTATAATGGAAGAAAAAAGTTCTGGGATGCCACCAATGTTATCTTCATTTGAAGTCTGCTATAAGGAGCTCTTTTTAAGAGACCTCTCCCTGTCTTTTTCTCAAAATAGTACCAGGGTGACTCTAATTTTATGGTTGCAAAGGAGTCCCAGCCTTAGGTAATAGTCAATTCTCAAAGGTATAGCCAAGACTGGACAGATGCAAGACTGCCCCTTTGGCCACTGTCACCAGAAAACTTCTCTTGAGAAGAGATTTTACCAACTCACTTGACTAGACCATTTCTGAGCAAGGCTTGTGTCCTGCCTTTGTCTTCATAGAATACCTGCAGGCTTCACACTGTCAACAGGCCGGTAATTTGTCTGTAATCTTTTCTTTCCAGAATATACACCTGTTCTATTCTTTCTGCCCTATCAGATTGGCATTGACCCTTAGACTCTTGGGAAATCGATGTCCATGCCCAAGGTGGTATTGGCTTTGGCTGTCTCTCTTGTCTCTGGCTGTCTTTGTGAGTGTAAACCCACACACACAAACTCAGATGGTGCTTTTCATTGCTCTTACAATGGTCACAGAAGAACAGATATAATGAAAGCCTATAGAAATTAATATATTATACCTTCCTTATGACACCATATACATTTTTTCTGTGAATTATAACTTTTGGGAGGGAATATTTATATCACAAGCCTCAACAAGTCTATATAGAGCCCTGGAGAACACTGTGTCTTAGTTACCTTTGAATCCCTGTTAGCACTCAGAAAACATTTATAAAACTGACCATCTAGTCAGGCCCAGAATAGTACTAAGTATTTTACATATAATTTAACCACTGCAGCCACTTTAGAGACGACTTGGTTTCAAGATGGTCTGTAGACGACCAGCACGAGGTGTCTGCTACTCACCTGTAGGAGTGACCTTGGACGTGTGAGCTGATCTTTCTATCCTCTGGAGTCTTTTTCTACAATGGGGATAAGACCACTGGATTTGAATAAAAAAGAAAGAATATCTAATTGTACTATTAGCAAGGGGATTTTGTAGGCAGAAATTGCTGAACAGTCCCTGCATGGAGTCTGCTTTGGGAGTTTGGCTGATGAGGTGTGAGGATGATTGCTTTGTGGGAACATCTCTGCCTCCTCTTTCCCTATTTGTTTCAAACTTATGGCACAGCAGCCTCTGTTTTCTGCCCAATGAGGGAGAAAAAGCAATAGAATTAAAAGCAACCTGAAAATCCCCAGTGTTAAACAGATGTGCAAAGAATATCTCTAAATGAAAGACAGATTGCCTGAGAGAACAGAGCTGGGTTAAGCTGAAGCAGAACAAAATTTTTGTCTCTTTTCTTTCCCAGCAGCAGTGGGAATATGTGTGTGAATGGAAAGGAGGTCCCAGCTCAGGGCTTAGCCCCATGGTAGGGGAGAAGGCAGATTTACAGAAGAAAGGGGAAAAGCCCTCTAAAACACAAGGTAACTGATGAGCAAGAAGAGGGCTGAGAAACAGAGACAGCTCCGTGAGGGTGCATTTGATAAAGAGCACAGTCAAAAGAGCGGGGACACCACTACACAGAGGGCCAGATACTTTCTGTGCTTGTTAAACTATTTACAATATCCTCAGTACTTTGCTGGGCCTGAGTCAGATCGTCAAGGACAAAAACCCACTTTGCCATTTCATCTCTCTCTCTTTTTTTTTTTTATGCCTGATGACTGGGAATTGCTTTAGAAGTGAATGATCTCCAACCTTGCTTTAGTTCAGACTCGTAGTTACCATGCCCTAGTGTTGTTCTGGGTTCTGCATAGTTGGTGGCTTCCAAGTCATTTTTATTTTCTAAACCCCACAAGAGTGGAGACAGCCTTGGAGAGCCAAAATTACACAAGGAGGCTAACAGGCCTGGGGGGAGTTGATGCCTTGAGCTCCAAGGGGGAAAGAGAGTTTCTCTGTGCTTAATCCTCACATGTAAATGAGCAGAATGGCTGAGTCTGTCTCTTTCCAGGATCTTTGATCTTGAATCATGAGGACATGTATCTTTGAAATACCTTTGTGGCCCATAAATGTTCATAGCTAACAGACTCTGGGAGTTATTGAATGTCCTGGTGTCTTTTGGGAGAACGCCACACCATGATTGTCCTTATTCTGGATCCTGTTTAGAGAGAGAATGTGACCCAGGAACTCAACCTTGGGAGGGGAGGCACAGGAGAACTCACCAAGATCTGGCTGTAGGTTCTGAAGGACCCGGTTTGACACCTATGAAGGGGAAGAATCTTCAGTGCTGAAGTGTATTCCAAGGAGAACATATTGCCCATAACAGTGTGAAAGTACATTATTCATTCATCGGTATTTTGATCTGATGGTTTAGGTGTCCCTTTAGGTCTCTTGTAGTCCAGGAGGTCAGGATCAACAGGCACAGAGGGTATCCCCAGAAGGTCCTTGTCTTGAGGCCCCTGTAATAATCACACAGACTGAGCTCTCCTCTCTTCTGCTTCACACAGATATGAGGCCTCTGAGTGAAGGACTGGATGGCATGACCCTGAGCTGTAGGGCACTGGGAGAGGCCTGTTCTTTAAGCTGTGCTAGGCCCAGGGAGTTGGTTCATTTGTCTGGATGCTAAGGAACTTGGTGCAGACACTGTGGGGAAAGAAATGTTCTGACTATGGTGCCAGTTGCCTTTCATGACTTGTAAGAGAGCTTCTTTTAAACCCAGATCTTGTTAACAATCCAGGCTAGGTGATAAGATTGGTCACGACATTTGGGCTGTTCCGTCTTAGGAAAACCCAAAAACTTACTTTCTAATCACACCCACAGTTTTTGTTAAAAAACTTGAAGTGCCTGGTACTCAAAATTGAGTTTGAGGCCTGGTGTCTTGGAAGAGGGTCTGGGCAAATACCAGAACTCCCCAGGCCTGGCTCTAGGGCTGTGCTCACTGCAGACTGTAATCTGGCACCCAGATCACATGCTCCTCTATGGATGGGAAGTGTGGCACCCAATACTTTCTTTGAGAAGCCCAAAGCAGAACCATCACACCCTCAAACTAATTTCCATGCCGAGAATTTCTGGCCTTTCCTGTTCCACATGGCAGCATTGGCAAAACAGCGAGAGTGCAAAACGTTATCAGCACCAGCTTTTCTGATTTTCTGAGTAGTCTCCACAAATAAAGCTAAACATTATTTTAAGCAGTGGATAATTATGTGCTACTATACGTCACTTTCTGAAGTATGTGATTTTTTTTTTAACTAAAAGCATATGTGAAATTTTGGGGTACTAAATTTATTTTTCAATATACAAAGAGTGTTTGTTGTTTTTAGATGTTCTAAAGTAAAATGCTATGTAGTTCCGAAGTAAAATCCAAAATGAAGACAAATTTCTGTTGCTTTGATAAAACCAGATTTTCACAGAACACATTTGCCAAACATAAGTTATATTTTCTGTGGTGGATTTTGCATTTTAGTTGGAGCTAAAAAATTGACCCATTTTGTATACTTGATCACCTGAATTTCACCTCCCACTTTGCCAAGCTTGCAGATTCAATGTGTTTCTGCTGGAAAATAAAAGTATACAGTTTCAGGGAGTTTCTTAAAGAAAAATTTTAAATGCTTTACACAGGTCAACTTTGAAAACAATGCTTAAGTTATGGCTACAGAATGTTCTTGATTCCATTTTTAGAGTAGAATATTGAATGGAAAGCCTCCTATCAGAAAATGTCAGATACCTACCAGGAACAGGAAACTGGCAACACAGGTAAATCATAGCCCTGAGTTCTTATTTCTCTGTGTAAATGGGGATGAATGCGGCATACCGAACAGCTACCTGGCATAGACAAGCTCTGTTATTTTTCTCCTTCAGACAATTAAAAAACATTTTATTGTGAAAGTTTCTAAACCTAAGAGTACCATGAATCCTCATGAACCCTCATGAACTCACCACCTACATTCAGTGCCACCAAAGTTTTTGCCTACTCATTCCCCATTTCTTAATTCTTTTTTTGCTGAAACAGTCAAACCTTAGATGTTATCATGCCATTTTACCATTACACATTTCAGTACCTCCAAAAAAGGTCATTTTCTGACAGAACTACAATGCAATCATCATACACACTATGATTAATAGTACAGTTTCTTGAAATCATCAGTCAGTCTTTATTCAAAGTTTCCAGATTTGTTCAGTAAGTTACTCCCTCATTGCTCCCATGATCTTCTGCTCCACTTACAGTTCTATGTAACGTACCAAACAAGTTTTTGTAGAAGCCTTGCTACCTCGTGGACCTAAAGGGAGGTTACCAGTACCAATTCCAGAGCTGCACCCCTGGAGACTCCTTCCAGGAGATGTGGATGGAAAAGAAGCATTGAACTCTTTTTTTACAGATGTCCTCAGATGCTTTTGTTGGCAGTTAGGTTTGAAAACCATTGTTCTATATCACTGTCTTTTTCGTAGGAATGCCTGGGATAACAAAAGATGAGAAAGTCCATGCTTGGCCTATGGTCAGAATGCTCAGGAACCTTTATTTTTAAAGCTATTGTAACTGTTTACTAGGACCCAAATAAATGTCATATCTGAGAATCTTCATTACTGTAGCAATGTCAGAAAATGCTTTTGTTTTTAATAAGAATGACTTGTGGCTATTTAAGTAATGTGGGGGCAGTCAGTACTATCTGATTACAGCCTCCGTAGGCAAATGAGGCTCAGGATGTTTTTCTGGTTGTGGCAAATATAACCTGTTATTTTACAGAGGTCATGGAAAATGAAACTCCTTCAGGGTTTAATGCTGATAACAGAATACCATTCTGGACATGAATTAAATTAGAATTAAATTGAATTTTATGCAGGTTAACTCAGGGAGCCCAGCATTTGCAACTCTTAAAATAATATTTAGACCTGAAAGAAACACCAAATTCAATAAAACACAAGTTTAAAAGTGAAACATTGGGTAACTTCTTCTTCTGTCTACATGGCTTTAATCCACTGCTTTGACTATTTTATCTTCTTCTTCTCCCTTTCCTTCACTTATCTAATGGGTTTGACTCACTGAGTTTGATGGAATCCAGCTTTGTGTACCAGGCACACGGAGATTATAAAACCTGAGCTCAGTGGCATTGAACACATACTTTGAAATCATCTTGTTTGAGATTGCCTAATAATGCCACTACTTACAGGTTGTTCTAATAATTTTTATACACTGTTTTCCTATCACTGCAAAGTCTGAAATGACCACCAATTATGGATTCATTTTAGCCCTTCAGGTTTAAAATTATAGTATTAGATGCTAGGCTAAGTCAAACAAATACAAAATGAACATGTTTTATTATATTGTTATAAAAAATTGTTACCAATCACATGGCGATTCCTCAATAAAGGTACAGTTGGGTGAACAGTTGTTATTAGTCTTTATACCTTGATCTTGGTGAGCCTGTATATGAAGGTCAATATTTTAGGTATCCTGGAGGGGTCAAACCTTTCCATTTTCTCCTGTGGCACTTTGCTTGTACCTCTAGTAGTATACCACAGTGATCGTATAGAACAGCCGTTTGTTTACATTTACCTCCTTGACTAGATCTAGTCTTTCCTATAGGCCAAAAGTATGTCTTCTGTCTCTCTGGATCTCTAGTACTCATATACCATCTCTGGCTTGTAAAAAATGCTTGATGAATGTGTGTGTCAATTAATGAATTAGTCATAGCTTTTGATTTTGTTTGTGCGGGGCTAACAGATCAACTATTTTGACTGATCCAACTAGCTGGAAAGTTCAGTCAAAATGGTGGCTCTTGACTGCAGAGATCCCTTGTGTAATACTGCTAATATTTTATGCTTGTATAGCAGTTTATACTGTTTGTCCCAAGATGAAAAATCATGTTGATAATTTCATTCAATTCTCTCAAAACCATATGAAATGATGCCACTAGTCTTCTTATCTTAGAAGTGGGAGAACAAATGAAGACAACTTGACTGATCACAGCTAGGTATGAGTCAAGCTCTGGGATCGATCTATTTCTTTCCCATTAAAAGTCCAAGCCTCACCAGGGATGGTGGCGGGGGCCTGTAGTCTCAGCTACCAGGGATGCTGAGGCAAGAGTATCACTCAAGCCAAGAGTTTGAGGTTGCTGTGAGCTATGATGCCATAGCACTCTACTGAGCATGACAGAATGAGATTCTGTCTCAAAAAATAATGAAATAAAATAAAATAAAATAAAATAGAAGTCCCAGAGTCAGCACACCCTCCTTTTCTTATCCTGAGCACTGGGAGTTCAGAGGGTGGGCTGGAGACAGGCAGACTGCTGCTGCATTCTCAAGACCTCTGAATGGGCAATGGGTTTTCTCTTAGTTCTGTAGGGGGCTGGTTGAGGGCTGGACTTTTAGGTGTATGGTAGCAATGTGGAGGGAGGAGGGGAGGAGTCAGTGTTTTGGGGCTCAGAATTATTAAATCCCTGCAGGGTGGCAGTGATCGTTAGTTACCTTCTCCTGGGGATGGGCCTTTAGTCACCTCTACACCGACTAATTCGCTCCCTGCTTGACAGGTGTATTCATAGATTTTCCCTGAAAGACTGAATCAAAGCCTCCAAATCATAAGATCAGTGCTATTCTTCTGTTCTTGGTGGAGGAGCAGGCCCACCTCTGTGTCTGAGAAGATCATACTGGCCTGCTGCATTCCATCTCTCACAGGCTGTGATCATTGTTACTTATTCTCCTGTTTTACTTTTAAATTTAAAAAACTTAGATAATTTGTATACATACTAAATAGTCCAAACAGCCCCAAAAGTAACACTAAAAAGCATAAAGTGAAAAGTAATCTTCCATCTCTAGTTTCCTAGGATACCATCCCAGGGTAACCAATGCATTCTCTTGCATCATTCTAAACATAGGTGTGGATCATGTGTGTGAGTCATTGTATAATGTGTATGAATTGTTATGTACACATACGCACATATGCAAACCTTCAAAATGAAAACACAAATTGCAGCATAATACATAGAGCACTTTAGACATTATTATTTTACTTTAGAGCTCGTATTGTTCTTGTTAAATAGCCACACTCACAGGTTTCCCTCTATCCCTTGTTATTAAAGTCACATAATGTTCTATCCTATAGATTTATTATAATTTTTACTGAACCTGTTTATTTTAAACATTGTTTGTTTGTTTGTTTTTGAGACAGTGTCTGGCTCTGTCACTCTGGGTAGAGCACTGTGGTATCATCATAACTCACAGCTACCTCAAACTCTTGGGCTCAAGTGACCCTCTAGTCTTAGCCTCCCAAATACCTAGGACTACAGGCACGTGCCACCACTCTCAGCTAGTTTTTTAAAGTTTTCTTTATGTTTTTAGTAGAAGATGGGGGTCTCACTCTTGCCCAGGCTGGTCTCAAACTTCTGAGCTCAAGCAATTCATGCGCCTCGGCCTCCTAGAGTGCTGGGATTACAGGTATGAGCCAGCAGGCCCAGCCTATTGAACCTACTTTAACTGATCTTTAGGTTCTTTTTTGCCATTTGCTTCTTTAGATGAAGCTCCCTGATTATTTTGGGGTACTCTTACAGTTGCATTTGTTAAATAAATTCTTCAAAAGAATATTTTTTTCCCTAAAGACCCAAAATAAAATAAATCAAATTAAATAAAAAAATAAATTCTAAAAGTTGAGTTGTATTGTTGAAGTCATGGCATTTAAAATTTTGATAGTTATTCCAAATTGCTCTCCAGAAAGGTTGTTCAATTTACATTTCCTCCCACAGTTGAATAACAGCCTATTTCCTATCCACTTGCTAACAGTATATTAGAAAATATTTTCATCTTTGCTAACTAATATTCTCATCTTTGAAAAATGCTTGCAAATTTATTTCATCATAGATTATCTTCAGTTTTCTAAACCCAACTTCCCCATTTTTTCCAGATACAGAGTTTAAGTTTATAGATCTGTCGGGCAATTTCTTGTTTCCTTTAAACACGCATAGGGTTTTGTTTAATCTCTCATGCTTCCCCGTTCCTCCATTTATTACCAATCATTACTTTAACTTATTCTTTTAGGATCCTGGGGTGCAAGTCCTCAGTGCCGGAGGTTTTCAAGGTGTTGAGTAAATAAGAAATGGCAGCAAACATTTCTTGTTAGCGAAGGAGAGAATAAAAGGCATGTCACTCAGGCTTTCTAGGTGCAACTTCAGTTCAATTATTTTCAGATGTTTAGAATCAAGGCCATTTCCAGACCATTTCAAAGCATGGCAGGGCAACCTGCTGAGACCTGTGTGAAATGAACACCCAGTTACAACTAATTAGTGTTACTGTTTTCCTTGCAGTTGGGGTGAGAGGAAATATATGAAGGGTGTTTATCTCTTCCTGTAGTAGGAGAGAATTGGAACCACTGAAAGGGCTGGGGGGACCCAGACTATGACTCTGGCCTGCTACGAGCTGTGTAGCTGATTTGATCCCAAGGCTTGTGCCTTCTTTGACCTATGCACAGCCTTCGAGTTGTTTTTACAAGAGACCCAAGACAATTCATTCCATTGAATTCCACAGCTATTTATTGAGTGCATATAGTATGCAGATGAATAATATAATGCTAAGAATTTTAAAATCTAGGCATAAAGGATAATTGACTAGGTGTCCGGAGCCACTGCAAGTTTTTTGGGGAGGGTAGTGGGTTTGGATTGTGATTTTGTTTCTTACTAGCTCTGAAAACTTGGGAAGGTTGCTTAACTTCTCTTGGCCTCAATTTCCTTTTCTATGAAAGGAAATCTTTTACATAAAGTCATCCACAGTTAGTGATCAATTAATGTTAATAAATAGTAATTAGGGCTGCATCTTAGAAAGATCCATGACTATAGCAATAAGTGAGAGGAGAAAGCATGAGATGAGGAAAGATAACAAATGGAGAGATCAGAGTTTACTGAGGTAGGTTAGGCCTCGTAGCAGGGACCCACAAACTCTGAAATCTTAGTAGCAAGGGCAAGTTTATTTCTAGCTCACTGTTTTAGTTATCAGTTTCTCTATGTAGTGACTTAAAATGAGAATTTTATTTCCTCCTTATTCTGAGGATCAGGTGTTCAGGGCAGGATGTTTTATCTATGCTTCATGATTATCTGGAGCTTCAGCTTGGGTGGCGCCGATGGCGGGCTGAGATGACGTGACAGGGAACACACGTCTGGAGTGTCTCTTTTGGTTGCTGGGTGATCTTTGTTCTCCACGTAGCTTGTCTATGTTGCTAGCCTGAGTTTCCTCACTACATGGCGCTGAGAACATGTGCTCTAAGAACATAAGCTCCCATGTGCAAACACACATATCAAGGCTTGCATCATGCTTACAGAATTGGCTACAGCAAGTCACCTGGCCAAACCCAGTGTCAGGGTGGGAGGGGCCTACATTAGGGTACAAGTACTGGAAAGAGAGTTCATTAATTAGGAGTCACTGATGTAACTGTACACAACACTGAGAGAAGTCCAGACATCTTCCACCGTGGCTTTCTTCCAAGCGGTGATGCAGGGCCCCAGTCTGCTGCCATTTTGCAGCTCTACCATTTCAACACTTAGCTTCCAGAGTTGCCATGGCAAGGGAAGCAGGTTACATTGGAGCCTCAGCCTACAAGTTATATATGTCACAGCCCTTTGGCTAAAACTAATATAGCCCAAAGTACAGAGGACCTATGTGGTGCAGTTTAGAAGGAGAGAAAAACAAATTAGAATGAAACTAGGAATCTTTCACAGAGTCACTTAGGAGGATATCTATGGTGGTCCAGATAAGGGGGAATGCAAGCGTGAAATAAAGTGTTTAGAGAAATAATACAAAGGAGAGGACTGACTCTCTGAAAAAGAGTCCTTCAAATGCATAGTTAGGAATACTTTAGAGAAAATAATGTCCTAAATATTTTGGCTTTCTGCTATTTTTTTTTTTTTAGCATCATAAAAACACATTCTCCCTACCCCATAAGTTCATATTCATATTGGGATGTGAGATCTCTCAGGAACTATTTTATTTACTTAGATGTTAGACATCACAGCATAAAGGTTAGAAAGACTTTCAAATATTAGACAACTTGACAAAGCTTAATGCAAAAACTTTTAAAAGAGCCAACTATTTCTACTCTTCAAATTGGCCATCTTCCCAAGAAGTGATCTTCTTCAAAGTCTTGTTCCTTTATCTGGAAAGTTTTAGTTTTAATGGAACTGAGGGGCTGTTATAAATTAGTTGTGCTTTTGATATCTCTCCTCTTGCTTTGTAATTTAATCATGTACTAACCATTCCTCAATGTATATATTTAATTGATAGAGTGGTCAGTGTTTATGATTGATATTTTTCCAATGATTATCAATGGCATCCATCCTATAGATTCCCATTGAAGTAGGGATAGGTATTATGCCTCCATTGTGCAGCTAAATAAATCGGGGAGCTCAGGCACTGTGTAGAAGGGTAGAGAAAAGTACGTGAACTCCCAGCACTTATACTTTATGGGGCCATGAAAACTGTGGCTTATCTTTAAGGCCCTTGGTATGACATGCCAGCATTTCATAATTAACTGGAGGTGCTGGAGGTAGGGAGGCAGCACACTAAAGTTCATGGAGCCTCTTCGGTTCTCTTGTCCATTTAGAAGATTTTGAGGCCATGGAACAAACCATCATTTTCATTTAAATGCATAAGGCAGGATCAGTGGTTCCTTCTCACCACAAACACAAGAGTTAGTAGCTTGGTTCACTTTGTGGGGAGTGATAATACTTACTCTTACCATCATTTGAATTGTTATTGTGCATTCTGAGTACATAGGCAGCATTTGCAACGATAGATGTTCAAGGCTTTTTCTGGGATTTACTTTAAAAAAAAAGCTATGGTCAATTCTTATTCATCTGAAATTGGAGCAAACTGTAAGCTCAAATAGCCAAAAATTTTCTCAGTGCTGGTCAATAATAATCAACCCTTATACAATGTTCCTCAGAGTTCTGCAAGAAAAAAAAATGAATGTGCCTTATGTTTAACACTATTCTCAAAGAAGAAAGAAATTTTGTTTGTTTGTATTTGGATTTCATGTAGTAGAAATTTTTAAAGTTGGCATATCCCCATAATATAAATGTGAACCTGGGCTTAAGCCTTACAGTCCCTCTAGAAATATGCAAGTTGACCAAACCCAACAATTTCTTTCCTAAACATCCACACATTGGGTGTAGGAGGTGAAAGCTGCTGTCATCTGCTTCCACGTGGGCACCACAGTGCATCTTGATTGTAGCAGACAGTCTGATTTCAGCACTTAGACCACACATACCTTGAGGACAGGGATCAGGCCTTCTCCATCTCTGCATTCCTCTCAGAACTCAGCAGAGGGGCTCCCTTGGGATGAGTACTCAGGAGATGTTTACAGAAGTGACTCAGCTTATCATGGGAAAGAACTGGGCAGGACAGCTACTGCTCACAGCTCTGCCAGTACTAGACAGGAGACTGAGCAAATCACTTCTCCCCTAGCCTCAGTAGTCTCACATGTAAAATAAAGGAGTCTCGTGAGTAACATTTCTCGTCCTTTTTAGGCTGTCACTGTTGAAGAGGGAGGGCTCAGGAAGCTGGATTTTATTGATTGATTGATTTTAAATTTCATATTAATATGAGGGTATAAATTTTCTTTTTTTTTGAGACAGAGTCTCACTATGTCTGCCTCAGTAGAGTGCTGTGGCGTCACAGCCCACAGCAACCTCAAACTCTTGGGTTTCAGCAATTCTCTTGCCTCAGCTTCCCAAGTATCTGGGACTGTAGCTCCCCGCCACAACACTGGGCTTTTTTTTTTTTTTAGTTGTCATTGTTGTTTAGCCTGCCCAGGCTGGGTTCCAACCCGCCAGCCCTGGTGTATGTGGCTGGTGCCCTAACTGCTGAGCGACAGGCACCGAGCCAAGGCTACAAAATTGATGTGCTTTCATCAATCACATTTTCCTCATAGCACTAGTTCATTTATTCATTCAGCAAACAGGGTACTGGGTGCTGGAGAGCACCATGATGAATAAGCATGGTCCCTGCTCTTGAGAACACATACAGAATCAGATAAATGTAACATGGGGTGATGGTGCCCTTACAGGGGATGGACAGTCTGTGGGAGGACAGAGCCTGGGTTGAAGAGACCTTATACAAGCTCCCAGTCCCCAGAGGTCAGCCCTCACCTGCTGCCCCTACAGCCTGGCACCACTGCCATACCCTTTCTTTTGTTCCCCAGGTTTTCCTGCTAATGGTGCTGCCTGCAGATCCCTGGCTATGGCCACCTAGCCTCAATGACAGCAGCAGTGACAAATTGCTCCTCCCTCAGATGGACAGGATGACCTGGGCCAAGTCCAGGACTATTAAGTTGCACTTCAAGCCACTGCTGTGTTGACCAGACCATGGCTTTACCCTCCCTCCCCCTTCAAAGCAAACATTCAGGATGACTGAGTCAGAGTGGCCACTTGTCCCTCTTTCCTCATGCTCAGCTCAGCTCTGGAACACGAAGCCCCAACCCTGAGGGAGACGCTGCCGCTCACTCAATAGCCTGCCTGGAGGCTGTATCATCTCCTCTGAATTAAACCTTGTGCTTCCTGCCTGAACAGGTCTTCCCTGTGGTTCTTCCCTTCATTCTCCAGTTGACTCTTCTGGTCACCACCCTCCCATGTTGTGCAAACTTTGGCACTTTGGGGGACTGGCTCCCTCTTCTGGGATCCTGGGGAGCTGGCAGCTGTGAACACCAAAGCCTGGAGGAGCTTGGTCACAGAGTCTGGCCACCCAAGGCAGGCATGAGAAGGTGAGGTGAAGGTGCAGTAGGTGCGGAGCTGCAGGTGTCTCTGGGTCTGATTTGCATCCAGTTGTTGCCATTCAGCTGCAAAAATGCTTGGGGCTCTTGAAACCAGAGCTTCCTGATGTGAATCAGATGAAATCTGAACTGAGTGGAAGGTGGCAAGTTTTCCAGCACAACCCTAGCAGGTATATTTGGGTGGAAAGTCATGTCAGGCCCATAAACACAGCAAGATGGAGAGGCTACCAAAAGCAGAGGCAGAAATAGCTGGGGGGGTCCCCCATCCTGCCTCACTCAACCACAGGCTCCTGCCATGCATTCTCTCCCTAGCTCTGCCTTCTGTCTTTCTCATCTCCATCTCTCTCTCCTCACTCCAAGTTTGGTTTTGCTCCAGGGAATCTTCAGCTAGCCCTGCCTTTGTCTTGCCAATCTCCAAGTTGCTGGGCCTTTTCTTGGAGTGCTGGAGATTCAGAGAAGCTGATCTCAGTCGAGGGCTTCTTGCTCTCTGGGACACACAGGAAATATGCCTCTCTGCTCCACGTGAAAGCAAAATATTCCAGGATTCCAGGTGTCTGTACATGGAGGAGAAATCCGCTTCTAATGCCACTTTTTTTTGAGACAGAGTCACAAGCTATCACCCTGGGTAGAGTGCTGTGGCATCACAGCTCACAGCAACCTCCAACTCCTGGGCTCAAGTGATTCTCTTGCCTTACACCTCCCAAGGAGCTGGGACTATAGGCACCCACCACAATGCCCGGCTATTTTTTGGTTGCAGGCGTCATTGTTTTTTGGTGGGCCCAGGCTGGATTCAAACCTGCCAGTTCAGGTGTATGTGGTTGGCACCTTAGCCGCTTGAGCCACAGGCGCCGAGCCTCTAACTCCACTTTTAATGAGAGTGTCTTTGGATGTGTTGAATTTATTGCAGATACCGGTGCCTTACTCCGGTTTTGAAGTCAGATTTCCTCTCCTCCTTCAGCCTCTCTCACATGGAGCTCTCTCACTGCTCACTGAGCAGAGCTCATTCACTATTCAGCAACGATGAATTATGGGGCTGCAGTGGGACCGACACTATTCTGGAAAACAAAGCTCTGCGTTTTGCTAGTGCTCAGAGTGTTGAGGTGATTTTAGGGGATGGAAAGCACAGCAGGTGCTGCAGTAGCAATAACTCCAGGGAGGGAGGGAGGGCTCGGATCAGCTTGGCAGGGATGGTGTGTTTTTTCCCAGCTACAGAGACCGGAGCCCCTGCAGCGCTGACAGAGGTCAGATTCTGGAAATATCAAGGACCATCATTTCTTAGGCACCAGCTCGAGACACCTCATACATTTCATGGTCAGAGGCAGAAGCCTTAAACACCTGGCAGAACACAGCTTTCTGCCTTCCAGAGAAGAGCCGATGGCCTCTCTTGCACACTCTCATTACCTTGGATGCTCTCTGGCGTGGGGCAGAGGTACCCTTCCAGGCCCAGCTTTCAGAGTGAGGAGTTCAGTGAGGTAATGTGGGAAGCGCCCAGCCCAGATCCTGGTGCAGAGGAGGTGTGGAATTGTGACCTCCCTCCCTCCGTTCCACACTGGGTTTTCCCATTATTTCCACCTTCTCCCACACGTCCCTTACCAGAACGTGTGTTTAATTTCACTCTGTGGGCCGAGTACAGTGGCTCACACCTGTAAGTAATCCTTGCGCTCTGGGAGGCTGAGGTGGGTGGATTTCTTGAACTCAGGAGTTCAGAGACTAGCCTGAGCAATAGTGAGACCCCGGTCTCTACTCAAAATAGAAAAATTAGTTGGGTGTGTGGCAGATACCTGTAGTCCCAGTTATTTGGGAGGCTGAGGCAAGACAGTGGCTTGAGCCCAAGAGATTGAGGTTGCTGTGAGCTATGATGATGCCACATCACTCTAACCGGGGAACAGTGAGACTGTATCTAAAAAAAAAAAAATCCACTCTATGTTCCTATGTGTCACTCTAGTCAATCTAATGGAAGATGTTACATCTTTTGATAATGGGTAGAGAATCTTCTCCCCAAGGGAGGGAGACTCCCTGTTAGTTAGTGTTTATGATACGGGGATCCTGACCATGCTTTTCCACTCACCTTTTGTGAATCTTCTCTCTCACTTACTATTCCAGCCTCTCTCTTTACCGCTCCTAGGATGAGACAGCTGCTTCATATTTTCCTTCTTTCAACCAGGTCATCAGAGAACAGAGAAGGCAGGTCAGGTGGAGTTGGCAGGGAATCAGTCAGCACCTCAACATGGCCAAACAGGACAAGACACTGTTAGACCCAGAAACCATGAGAGTTTGGCAACTTTGCTGTGTGAGGAAGGGCTGGTGGGGATGTGAGCTGAGTTAAGCCCTGGACTGTGTTTCTTAGGGCAGGGCCTAGACGAGGGTGAGGCAAAACTCACCTCACTTATCAAGATATATAGTATTTTAGTGCAGCATGTTAAAAACTCAAAAGTAATAAAAGAAATCCATGACAAACAGCATATTAAAATACTGTAGTGATATTGGAATCAATAATGCTGACCCTGTCTGCATGAATCTGCTCAGGCTGCCCCAACAAAGTACCATAGACTCAGTGGCTTAAGAAACAGAGACTTACGTTCTCCCTGTTCTGGAAGCTAAACATCCCAGGGAAGGCCCAGTAGGGCTGACTTCTGGTGAGGGCTCTCTTCCTGAGCTGTGGATGGCCACCTTCTTGCTGTGTACTCACATGGTGGAGAGAAAGAGAGAATAGGCCCCTTGGTGACTTTTCTTACAGGGGTATTAGCTCCACTGGATTAGGGCCCCACTCTCAGACTCCATCTAATCCTAATTATGTCCCAAAGCCTTACCTCTAAAAGTCATATCAGGGGTTAGGAATTTGACATATGAATGGCGGGGGGCAAATGTCCAATCCATACCATTATCTTTATTTAATTCTTTTTTTTTTTTTGGACAGAGAGTCTCACTCTGTTGCCCAGCTGGAGTGCAGTGGTGTCATCATAACTGCAGCCTCAAACTCCTGGGCTCAAGAGTTCCTTCTGCCTCAGCCTCCCAAGTAGCTAGGATTATAGGTGCATACCATAACACCTGGCTAGGTTTGCTCTTATTTTTTTTAGAAATGGTCTCACTGTGTTGCCCAGGCTAGTCTCAAACTCCTGGCCTCAAGGAATCCACCCACCTCACCCTCTTGAGTTGCTAGCAGGAGGAGCCACTGCACTTGGCATTTCATATTTTGATAATTTTGTTCATTAGGGATCTTTATGTTAATTTTGCTTTTTAATAATGTTGCATTAAAATATTATTTATCTCAATTAATGAATTTTTGGTGTCTCCTTACATTTTACACTGCAGGCTAGCACCTCACTTGTGTCACTCTGGTCTTAGCCATGCTTTAAGAAAACCCGACCTTCTGGCTCAGTGCCTGTCACTCAAGCGGCTAAGGTGCCAGCCACACACACCTGAGCTGGTGGGTTCGAATCCAGCCCAGGCCTGCCAAACAACAATGATGGCTGCAACCAAAAAATAGCCAGGCATTGTGGTGGGTACCTGTAGTTCCAGCTACTTGGGAGGCTGAGGCAGGAGAATCGCTTGAGCCCAGGAGTTGGAGGATGCCGTGAGCTGTGATGCCACAGCACTCTACCCAGGGTGACAGCTTGAGGCTCTGTCTCAAAAAAAAAAAAAAGAAAAGAAAACCCCAACTTCTGGGTTTGAGGTGAGGGCATTGGGCCAAGGCATCTTGCTGAGCTAAAGGGGCAAGTTCTGACCATGTAGCAGATTGGTCCAATGCTGACCAAATTCTTCGTTTTCTTTCTTGAATTTTGCTGAATACATGGATGCATTTTCTTTTTTCTTTTTTGCCGGGGCTGGGTTTGAACCCACCACCTCCGGCATATGGGACCGGCGCCCTACTCCTTGAGCCACATGTGCCGCCCCACATGGATGCATTTTCAACACTTAATTATTCTCATTTTTCCACAAAAGTTTGCATTTTGTCCAATATTGCAATAATTAGTAAGTATAATATTCAATAACTAAGTCTAGTTTTCTAAATTTCTTATATGAATGGAGGCAGGCAGGAACCATTCTGAAGCTTCAGGTTTATAAGGCAAACTTTTGTTGTGATTTCTATAATTTTAAAGTGTCAGCACATTTAATCTAACTTGAATGACTACGAATGTCTTTCAGCTTTCTGATGATACAGTTATTTCTTCAAAATCTTGTGGATATTTTTCCAAAATAATTAAAAAATTTTGAACTTTTAATTTCAATATAATTTAAAATTTACAAAAAATGTACAGAAACTATCTATAAAGGAACTCTTGCCTATATACTTTTTACCCAGTTTCACCAATTGTTTATATTTTTCTCCATTTGATTTCTTTTTTCTTTCTTTCTTTTTTTTTCTCACTATGTTGCCCTGGGTAGAGTGCTATGGCATCACAGCTCACAGCAACCTCAAAATCTTGGGCTTAAGCAATTCTCTTGCCTTAGCTTCCCAAGTAGCTGGGACCATAGGTGCCCACCACAATGCCCAGTTATTTTTTGTTGTTGTTGTTGCAGTTGTCATTGCTGTTTAGCTGGCTGGGGCTTGGTTAGAACCCGCCAGCCTGGGTGTATGTGGCTGGTGCTCTAACCACTGAGCCCTGGGCGCCACCTCCATTTGCTTTCTTTGGCCACACGTTTGTACATACAATTCTGATGTTTTCTTAACCATTTGTTAGTTAATTGGAGACCTCATTTATTGATACAATCTGTTATCTAATCCATAGTTCATAATAAAATTTTACCATTTATCCTAATATTCATTAACAATATTCTTCTTTTCTGATGTAAGTTCATTGCCTTTGTTCATTCAGACTGCTATAATGGAAGTACCACCAGGGCAAATTATAAACATAAATTTATTTCTCATGGTTTTGGAGGCTAGCAAGTCCAACCAAGATCAAGGTGCTGGCAGATTCAGCGTTTGATGAGAGATGCTCTCTTCTTGGTTCATAGATGGCTTTTGTAGCTATGTTCTCAAGTGGAGAAGGGGCAGCTTTCTTGGATCTCTTTTATTCCACCTCCTAATATTACATTGGTGATTGGGTTTTAGTATCGGAATCACAGGGGATACACAACATTTAAATGATAGGAATCGTGCTCCTTTAATCTCCTTTAATCTGGAGCAGTTCCTCAGCCCTTCTTTGTCTTTATTGACTCTCTTATCTTTTAAAATGCATGGACACTTGTTTTGTAGACAATTTCTCAATTTGGATTTATCTGAAGTTTCTTGATGATTAAATCCAGGTCATCCGTTTTTGGGTGGAATACCCCAGAACTGATTTGTCCTCTGTGTACCATGTCAGGAGCACACTGATGTTGGTTCAGGTGGTGTTAGTCAGTTCTCGCCACTGCAAAGTTAGTTACACTTCGAAATGGATAAATAATTTATGGGGAGATATTTGACACTAAGCATTTTGCTCCTAATTAAATTTTCACTCATCTGTTTTAGTGTTCATTGATGCCTATATAAGCTCTGTTATTCTTTCTATAATTATGAGTTGGCCTCCCACTATAAGAAAGACTTTTCCTTTATTTCCTTGTGTATGTATTTATTTTGGATTCTTGAGTTCCTTTTGCATTTGACAGATTGTAACTATTAGTATCGCTATTTATTTCGACTCAAATTGTTCCTATCTCAGCCAATGCGGGAGACTCTTTAAATGACCGCCTGTGTGTTCATTCCTGACATGCCTCCATCATTCTCTGAGCACTTCCTTACCTTCCAGTGCAACAAGACATTTCAGGCTCGTTACTTTTCCTGCCCCAGCCCTAAACAATATGATCACATTTTAATTCATCAACTCTTTCTTTTTATGGGAGACTATTCAAGCTGAGGTTGGGGTTTGGATTCGTGTAAAGTCAATTATCTGGATGTCATTTGTTTTATTAGGCGGCATACTTTTTTATGTGATGTTATCTGTATTTACCCCGAAAAGGCATCATCAAAGCGAGTGCACCTTCTTTGAATGCATTATTGTGCTTTGGTTTGGCATTGCAAACCTGGGTGTGATTCACACTATTGCCGTGCTGTGTTATTTTGATTTAGGTAGTTAGCTGATCTTATGCTTGCTAAGAATCACAATAAATGCCCCAGTTAACTCAGTGTGTGCCTTTCAGCTCTGTGCTTAGCACTTGTTGATTCTACAGAACATGAGCATGGTCCTTAATCTTCGTGTCTGGTAGGGAGAGACAAGAAGAACATATATGAAAGCCAAGGCAAATACCATAGGAAAGTGTCTAGCTCTGCACCGTCTTATATGGATGCCAACAATGAGTCTGTAGCAATTCAGAGAAGGTGATTATGTATGGAGAAGGAGGGCAGGACCCACAGCTTACAACGATTTGGACAAGAGGTCTTTGTAAACCTAGGACGAACTCTGTGCCCCTTTACCTTGCCTGGAAGGATGAACTGTTTAATAGATGACTTTTTAAACCTAGCCTATCACTGTCTGTGGGACCCACATACGGAAGAGTGAGCTGCTGTAACTAAGCCTGGGGTCTCCCTAAATTTCCATACACAAGCATTTCATGGAGTCTAGAACGGGGGAAGGGAGTTGAAGCAGAAGAGTACCTCTTTATGTGATTTTCTGCCTTTTTTTGCTCCTTATTTGCCCTGGAGCAGGGAGCTCTTATTCTTTGTAAAATTGCTCTGAAAGCTGTTTTTCTAGGGCCTAGCAGAGAAAGCATAGCCTAGCAGAAAAAGCACACCAGGATTTTTTTCTGGCCTAACAGTTTGATATTTCCGCACTGTCTTACACACTAGATTGTGAACGGGTTGGGTGCAGGGCCCCGCGTTGTTCTCACCAGCATCCCCCTTTGTACATGCTTAGTAATTATTTACTGATTGATTCGTTTCCAGGAACAATCCCAATTGGCTTGGGATGTGTGAAGTAGGAGATACAGTGAGATTTGTTGACTTGTGTAAATATAAAATTTTTCTGTGTTAGTTTAACCTCATAACCCTGGAATGGGTCTGGAGTTTCCCTTGTAGAAACAAAATCACTATAGCAGTTCCAGATCTCACTTTTCCTAAACATTTTTTAAAGTCACATTGTTCCTATTTAAAAGGAAAACAGCATTTTATTTTATTTGTTTTTTAAGACAGAGTCTAACCCTGTGCATTGGGAATAGTGCTGTGATATCATAGTTTGTAGCAACTTCAAACTCTTGAGCTCAAGCGATCCTCTTGCCTCAGGCTTCCAAGTAGCTGAGACTACAAGTGCCTGCCTCAATGCCTGGCAGTCTTTCTATTTTTAGTAGAGATGCTCTCAAACTCCCGAGCTCAGGTGATCTACCCTGCCTCCCAGAGTGCTAGGATTACATGTGTGAACCATCACAACTGGCCCAAATAGCATTTTAAAAGAAGGGGAGTTCAGGCTTGGCGCCTGTGGCTCAAGCCGCTAAGGCACAAGCCACATACACCCGAGCTGGTGGGTTCAAATCCAGCCCGGGCCTGCCAAACAACAATGACGGCTGCAACCAAAAAAATAGCCGGGTGTTGTGGCAGATGCCTGTAGTCCCAGCTACTTGGGAAGCGGAAGCAGGAGAATTGCTTGAGCCCAGGAGTTGGAGGTTGCTGTGAGCTGTAATGTCACGGCACTCTACCCAGGGCGACAGCTTGAGGCTCCATCTCAAAAAAAAAAAAAGAGAAGGGGAGTTCAATATATTAAAGACTCCCTTTTAAAGAAAAATAAAACCATGGCCTAGATCAGTGGTTCTCAACCTTCTTAATGCTGAGAACCTTTAATACAGTTAAAAGGGGTTGCTACCTACAGGCTGACCTAGATGATCTCCAATGGTAAGCCATAGGCAAACTTGGGGGATGGGGGCCTTTCTGGCAGCCCTAAAATGATATCATGTAGGTGACTGCTATGCTGCCATAAAGATGGAGTCTGGAAGAGTGGTTTACACTCTCCATGCTCCCTTCTTTGTCCTCACTTTTGGGCCTGATGAAGCCTGGAGCTTGATGTCTTATCATTCTTCCAGCCAAGGAGGTCCCTGGGACTCTGTGGTCTTTATGATGAGGCGCTTGAAGGTCTTGCTGAACAAGGATCTATTGGATCTTGTAGTGCTCCCAGCTGAGAAGCCTGTGTGTATCAATTATGGAAAGCAACAGTAGGATTTGGAAAATCCAAAATCTGAAATGAATATCAGCTTGTGTTATCAATCCCAGAAATATTTCCTGTCTTTGAAATTTGCTGGTCCTACCGTGCTTGCCTTAAGTTAGAGGGTCAGAATTTCCTGTAGGCACTTGAGCTCTCTTGCTATTTTTGGTAATTGACTCTCCATGCTTAATTGAGAGCTGGGTCACAGTGAATCTCATTGACTCTGTCCTGAGCCCGCATCAACATCTCTTCCTTGGCTCTTTATGAGTTTTCCTCCTTCTGGATTCATGTTGTAGGGCTTCTGAGTAGCCATTGCTGCATGTTACCCACCCTCAAGTTAACAGGCATTTATCTGGCTTCTGGTAGATGATGACTCTGCCTGGGGATCTCCTGGAGACAGGCTGGTGCTTTTAGAACTGCCTTGATCTTAATTTTTCTGTTGTATTCAATATTATTGGAGACCAGGGAAAGGCCAAACACTTGACCTTTCAGGGCTGCGATGTTGTACACACTCCAAGCTTCCTTTGATCCCTGCTTTGGCAAGCCAGGCAGGGAAACTCCTTAGTTTTTCCTTGGTTTCCAAAGGTTCATCAGACTATTGATTTGTGACATTTTGTCTTCCCATTACAGTTGGGAGGATTACAGATTAGGAAAACCAGAAGGCTCTGATGGTTCACTGGAAAGTGACTGATCAGAATGACGGCCTTCCTACTGTCCATGTGAAGGTCAGCACTTCTCCTGGTCACTGCCTGGCTGTCACGTGATGATTCTCGGGAAATAGGTCCTTGGCCTTATTTGGGTTTCCTGGTTATAAGAAGTTAGAGGAGTGGGCAAGCGCCACTATAAACAGCTTACAGTATTCATGTTAAGGCCACTCTGTGTCCAGATAAACACAATACCTTGGCCTTATGAATTTCAAACTGTTTAGTTAGATCTAACTCAGATCTTCTGAAACAAGGTCTACCTTTGTAGGGGGCATAAAAAAATTTATAAAGAATTTCATGTTGTGAAGAGAATTATTGGTGTTTTTGACGAGGGCCAATAAACTTGAGAAAAAAGAAACTTAAAACAATCTTGTGTATAAAATGTTAGTGTGGGGTTAGGAAGACATGGGTTTCAGATAATTCCCATGTGTGTGCCATTATACGTACTGTATGTATATGGCCTTTCTTTTCTATCTTCTATTCCCATCTGAAATCTTACCATTTGAGCTATGAAATAAAATCATATTTAAAAATGTATTTTGGAGTTAGAATTTTGAGTAAGTCATCTTTACCTTTATTTGTAATAAGAGTGAGGCTCTGAGGGTCCCATGGCCCACAATGGGAGGCTGGGAGCAAATGAGATGGTAGAGGCCCTGTGTTTCTGCTGGGGGTATGGAGCAGTGGTAATATGCCTAGACACTACTTTATGTCTTCTTATTTTTATATTATATTTTATATTTGTACTATATTTCAGATTTATATTCTATCTTGTACTTTATATTTGTTTGGCTGACTGAAATGGGTATTATAAGTGGTTAAAATAAAAAAGTATATTCAGAATGAATTAAATTCCAATGAGTTGGCAGCGCCTGTGGCTCAAGGAGTAGGGTGCCGGCCCCATATACCAGAAGTGGTGGGTTCAAACCTGGCCCTGGCCAAAAACTGAAAAAAAAAAAAAAAAAAAAGTCACACTCTGAGAAATAAATTCCAATGAGTTATTTATAAGGGTAAGCTTCTGAGGACAACCAAAAAAAAAAAATCACAAGTCTTTAAAAAATATCAGCAGCCTTAATGAATTTGGTCACAAAATCAAATCTTAAAGAGATACAGGTAGCAGGCCACAGTTTTTTTCCAGAAACCAGTCCCTGGCAACATGGAAAAATGTTAATTTTGGGTCCATATATTGAAAAAACATGAAGCGCCTCCTTCTGTGGCTGCCTTCCCTATTTTCATTCTGCTTTAAGAAGCCCGAGCAGAGGGTAGACCCAAACGCAGGACACACCATTCCTTTATGTGCTGAAGGCCTTTGGTTAATGGCATTCTTTCCTGGTGGTTTTCATCACTTAAGTTTTGAGATGGCTGAATTTAAAGTAAAAGAAATGCTTAATTTCTGCCTTTTATGGGTCCTAGTGTAGGTTTTTGGCTAAGGAAGAAGAAGTCCTTGTTAGCTCTGGGAGCGAGAAAGTAGCTCATATTCTTTCCCCGCCTCCTCTGTCTGGCTAGCCCACTTGGTTCAGCCGTACTTGATGTAGGTGCCACGTCTGGGCAGGTGCAGGTATGTCGGGCTTGGTTAGGGAAGGCTGCCAAGGAGAAAGAGGGATTAAACACCTGGAAGCAATTTTGACCCCAGGATTGTAAAATGTCTTACAAAAAGAGTGGGCCTATGATCGTTGACTCAGTGAGAGTGAGATGAGAACTCACATGTAAGCCTAATGTGCACAATACAAGGGCATGCTTCAAACAACAAAGAGTGAATTATAAGTGTCTCAGCATAAAAAATAAGTAAGTGAGGTGATGGCTATGTTAATCAGTTTGATGTAAGCATTCCACATTGTGTATCAAATCATCACATTGTAGCCCACAAATGTATACAGTTATGCTTTAATAAAACATTAAATAAAAAAAGAAAAAAAAAAACCTGAGAATTGAAAGTCATGGTTTCATTCTGAAGACCTGGTTAGTTTTAAGCCCAGAAAATACATATATTTTTTTATTTTCAGAAAGTTGCACTCCTATAGTATACATTTGACCCTGGAACAATGTGAGGTTCAGGGGTACCGGCCTCCTGAGCAGTCAAAAATCTCTGTGTATAACTTGAGTCCTCTAAACTTAACTATTAATAGCTTAGTGTTGTCTGGAAGCTGTACCAATGACATAAACAGTTGATTAATATGTATTTTGTATGTTATAGGTATTATATGCTATGTTCTTACAATAAAGTAAGCTAGAGAAAGAAAAATGTCATTAAAAAATCATACAAAGAGAAAATATATTTTTGGCTCATTAAGTGGAAGTGGATTATCACAGAGGTTGTCATCCTCCCTGTCTTCAAGCTGAAGAGGCTGAAGAGGGGGAAGAAAGGGGGGATGGTCTTACCATCTCAGGGGTGGCAGAGGTGGACAAAATCTGTGTGTAAGTGGACCTGGACAGGTCAAACCCATGTTGTTGAAGGGTCAGGTGTATGTATATCATCTTCCACCACAGCCCTATGATCCTGCAAGCTGAAGGCACTGGCAGGGATTCATATTCAGATTACTAACCCTGTGGGAAGAGGGCCTTTTATTCTTGCAGTAGGGATGGCACAGGGAACAGATATAATCTTGTTGGGGCTGTAGGTGTGGAGAAGCAGTAAGGCCCAGGCTAGAGGAACTGACAACAAGTTGGTGACCTTTGAGTGTGTGGTGCAAATTGGCAGGGATGGGAGTAGGAAGCAATTTTGGCTCTGGTTCATGGTGACCTTTAGGTTTTGCCACCTGGAATCAGGAACAATGGAGTGTTGCAACCAAGGCTATGAGGCAAAGCAGAAAATGGCACTTGTGTTTACAGCAGGTGAACTTTAATGACTGCCAAAGACAGCTCAAGAACTATTTGGAGACCCTGCCAGCAGAGGGGAGTACCAGGGCCTGGGATGCCACAGATCTCCCGGCCTGGGCTCAGAGCCAATGACGGTTATTGTTGTTACTCAAAACCCCTCCAGTGGCCCTTCTCCAGCTGGGAGAAGTCGGGCAGCCCAAGCTATTCCTAGTCCGTAGCAGAGAGATGTCTCTGCTGCTTATTCTGGGGAACTGCACGTAGGCTGGTATCTGTGTGTAGAGCCCTATAGAACTGAATGTAGGACGAATCCGGAAATTTAGACTATCCAGCCAATGGAGGGAGGAATCTGCCACATTGGGAGATAAACTCATTTCCCATTATTTTGTTATCCTTAAGACAGTTGGAGTTTGGACATTTCTAGGTCTCTGCGTAAGAAATCTTTTCTTTCCTATCAAAGCAGGTGTCTTATGACATTAAAGGTGTAGTCAGAGTGCGTAGTTTCTAGTCATTTGTTTTCTGGAGTGTTCTTTTCTTACCATATATCCCTAAATGGCATCTGAATTGTGTAATGATTCTAGCTGTCCTTAAATGTTTTACATTTGTGTGGTATGAAAATGGCTCATTTATTGCTTTTTCGGGGAAGGGGGGCAATAGATGTCAGCTCAGTATGCTACAGTGACATGTGGCACTTTTTTTTCTTAACCTTTATTGCCTCATTTAGCAAGAAACCAAGATCACCTGCTGATGTTCAGACTGATCCACCTGCTCTGCCAAGGAGAAATATAAAGCATATTTGGCTTTTGTGCCAGAAAGCTTTGAGAAACTGAAGCTGTTCTTTTCTTCCCTCCTTCTCCTCTTCCTCTTTCTCCTCCTCTTCCTCTTCCTCCTCCTCTTCCTCTTTCTCCTCTTCCTCCTCCTCTTCCTCTTCCTCTTCCTCTTCTTCTTCGTGATGGTCTTTGGACTCTGGCATTCTGGGTAAAGCTTTCCTGTTGGAAATAGTACAAAGAGGCCCATACTTAGCACAGTATGAATACCAGATATTCATTTACAAAACAAAACAGCAATAACAAAACCTCCTCAGAGGTCATACAACTCAGGCTGGTGCCAACTTTCAAACAGGCTTCTCTGGGAAGGCCTGGCCTTGCATTCAGAGTTTGATCTGAGGGAAGGCGCTTCTGTATTTTCTTCTGTTGCTAGTGGCTGATACGTTAATGGTCTAACATGCCTCTTGTCCTCATTTAAGCTATGTTTAAGGCCAAAATGGGACCACATCATGTGGGCTTTTGCCTGAAGGATGCATGAAGAAAGAGGTTCTCTTTGTGATAGCAAGCCTTGGCTTAGCCTTGGTAGGCTTGTCTTGGGTCCTTCATTCTCAATCCTTCGTTTGTCCCCTCCTAATGGAGAACAAGTCAGAGGTGGGCCTACCTTAGTGAAGCCACAGATCTCAAATCAGCAGAGAAACGTCTCCTTCATAAGCCATATATGCCTAGACCCCGAGGTTGGGTGACTATTACCAAGTAGCAGTACTTTTACCCACCAAGAGCAGTCCTTTAAAAACTGTGTTGAAGTTGTGACACTTTTTCCTTCACCCTCTCTGTTCACGCCTCTGAGTTATGCTGAGTAGCCAGAATTTTAAAGTATTTATTATGTACTCATATTAGGGGTTGATTTTTCAAGCCAGATGTTAGGAGATTAAATTATTTTAAGTGAAAGTGTGTCTTAAGGACCACAGAATAGAAATCAGTAATGTCTTAGAGAAGCTGGATTAGATAATTGCTGCAACTAGGGGTCATATAAAAGAAGTTTAGGATCTGAGGTCATCTTGAGACTTTGTAAAATTCATTGAGCAATCTGGTGACGACCTGAACTATGGATCACAAGTTCAAAAGGTCTATGTTTTCCTCCTGTCTGCTCTCAGTTCCAGGATCCTGGCAATCTGGACCATCTCGAGCCACTGAACTAGTGCTAACAGAGAGGCAGAAAAATAGCAGCTGCTTCTGAATCCTTACACTTGAGGGCCTCAGCTCAGGGACCTCATGGCCAGGTCCCTGCCAAGGTCTCTGGCTTTTGTGAATGCCTTGATCGCATACTGGTGTTTCAAGGCTGGGTGCTCCCCAGCTGGAGCCCTGAAAATGCTTGCCTGGCATTCTTGGAGAAGGAAATGGACTTGAAAGAAGCTCCCACAAAGTAAATCACCAAGACCAGATGGTTTTCATCCAAGAGTTGGGGAGGAAATGAAGTGTGAAATAGCACAGATACTGATGAAGACATTAGTTCTCCATTAAAACCACAACTGTGTCAGAGCAGAGGAAGTTTGCTAACATGATGACCTTAACACTAGAGGAGAGAGATGAGTGGCCTCTCTGATGCCTCTGGAAAACCTGGCCTAGTTGGAAAGAATAACATAAAGTTATAATACTCTTTACTCCCCGAAAGCAGGTAAGATGGATACTGTGACAGTTGATTCATGTCTAAGGTAGAAACCTTAGACTGACTGTAGTGGGGAATTTAACACACGTGTTGCTACTCTCTGCCCATGACCATGGCAGCCATCACTACTCAATCTGGTACCCTTCCCTCTAAGCTTGGCTTGGGCCTTAGGGTTCTCAACTTCACACTCTTACCTGCCACCACCAAATGGCCAGAGTTGACATACATGTTGAAACTCATTTGCCCTCCATGCTTACGAGGATGTATTTTATCACAGACCGTATCGGCTCAGCGTGAAATTGTAAATAATGACAAGAAGGAAGCTTTTATGAGTAGTTTAGGAGTATGACAAGAAACATGTTACATTCTTTCTTCCAAGGACTGCATTAGCCTTTATCTTGAGGGATACATAGTTTTGTGGGAGCTGAATTCAAATGTGTAATCACAACTCAAACCATATTAGGACCTTTGTGGAGGAAGGGAGGTCGCTACCTCTGAGGCGACAAGCGGCTTGTTTCAGAAGGTCATTTGGAGGAATGGGAATTGACAGCAGCATCTATCATTAGGCATTTCCTTGTGGAGTTGACAAAAAGTGTCAAATATCCAGGCTTGCCACAACAGTGACTCTGGAGGGCAAAGGAGAAGCGAAGTATGCTTTGAGCAGAGACCTATACCGTGGCCCAGAGGACAAAAGAGAGAGGAATGTTGGCTCAGAGAGAAGCCGAGCTGCTTTGTGCAAAACCTGAGGGTTCCCTGGGTCTAGCTTTCCTTTCACTCAAGAGTAGCAGAAGAACAGCCCTGCGGGTCTGAGGATCCCATGGGGCTCCAGGAAACATGTTGCCATTGGAGCAAGTAAAGTCTCCTGTTGCTGATAATAATTCAAACCATTTGACTCTAATAATGATCCTGCAGCCTAGTGACCTTGATATCCAGGGTATGTAGGAAAGCCAGTCTCCCAAAGTGGGCTTCAGTCTGACCATTTAAAGGTGATATCTGACCTGGCACGGTGGCTTGCACCTATCATCCTAGCACTCTGGGAGGCTGAGGCAGGTGGATTGCTTGAACTCAGGAGTTAGAGAACAGCCAAATTGGTCTCAAAAATAGCCAGGGGTTGTGATGGGCACCTGTAGTCCCAGGTACTTGGGAGGCTGAGGTAGGAGGATCACTTGAGCCCAAGAGTTTGAGGTTGCTGTGATCTGTAAGGCCATGGCACTCAACTGAGGGCAAACAAAGTAAGAATGTCTCAAAACAAAACAAAAAATAAAGGTGGTATCTGCCTACCCCCATTAAAAGGTGGGCTATTTTGCTTGATCAGTGAAATGTTGCTACATGTGTTAATTAACAGAGAATCAAAATATAGTGAAACACACTTAGCATGGTAAAGCCTCTCATTATATTGTGATTATTTACTGAGCCACCACTAAGGAAGTGGGAAGGTGCTGTGGTTCAGAGACCCAAGGATAAATGGGGTCCAGCAAACCTGGCTGCTAGGCCCCACATCACTACAACATCTTGCTCACATCTCACAGAACCATAGGCTGTGGACAGAGATGCAGGGAAGGTCATGTTTTCTGGTCATTTTCCTCAGAGGAGCAAGTGATTATCATCTCCGTTTTACAGACAAGGCAAGAGTTGCTCAGGGAGAGTAAATGAAACAAACGGGAGGAAGCGAGGATGAGCGAATCCAGGTTCCTTATGCCACGGCCTTGCTTCTGGGTGTCTCTGTTTCCTGTCTCTGGGCGCACCATGGGTTTGCCAAGCACCAACTGAGCGCAGTGTTTAGACACGCAGAAAACTCACAGTTCCGGGGCACTCCCCAGTTCACAGTGCTTTCGTCTGCATCCTTTTACTGTGCTGATGACTCTGGGAGTGGGGTAAGCAGGGAGATTCCTTTTATAGGTGGGTCGCTCTCCTCAAGGTCATGTCTCTAGGAAGAGTCAGACCAGGACTCACCCTTCTGCCTTCTAAGACAAATAATGCAGAGTTGACTCTGTGTGTCATTCACTTTAATGACAGCAGAGTTGTCAGCATCACAGTGTGATAAAAATAGACGTTTAGCTGTCAGGGCAGGGACGTTCTTGGTAGCAAACAAACTGAGCTCACCAAAATGTTCTTCTTGCGGGCAGGTTTGGTGGCCATGGCCTTTAGGGAAGCCTTGGCAGGCCTCACTGATACCATGTCCGGATTTCCCTGGGGAGCTGCCTCTCAGCCCCAGTGCCACACGCAGGCACTGCCTTAGAGGACGTGGGTTACAGATATTTCTCCTGAGGTGTGGGGACCACTATTCAGGAGCACCGACATACCTAGTGAGGGGCCAGACTGCGTACCCCACAATAGCAAACTTGCTGTGGCTTGGGCACCCAAGGAGAGAGAGTCTGGGCAAGTCTGGGGCTCCTGGACATTGACAGCTCTTCTGAGAGATAAGGCAAGGAGGTAGTGAGAGAGGAAAAAAGAGTAAAAGCAACAAAGTCAAAAAGAAAAGCTCCATTTTCATTTGCTTCAAAATAATGTATAATCTACCTACTGCCCCAAAGATTTGGTATGGATTGTAATTTACCCCACGTATATACACATGTATGTGTGGTTAGAACCAAGATAAATGGGAAATAAGGGAATCTGCAGAGAAAGTGAGGTGATCTCACTTGGCCATTTGATATTCACTACTACGCATAGAAACACAGCCCCTTCTTCTTTCTAAGGGACGCAAAATATATTTTTATTCAGATGCACCACTAGTAACCTGTGTTGTTTTGTTTTGAATATTTTTCCTGTTGTAAATATCTGGCTGAAGAGAGCCTAGGAAGGTGGAAATTTGTCCCACTTCAAATAAACCTGTCAAACCAGTGTGGTCCTTGGCTTTTCAAAGGCCTGTACTCCTTGGAGAACCCATAAATCATATGCGTCCTCTTCCCAGAAGATGACAAGCTTTCACAAACTTAACTTATAACTTTAGGTGACTTATGAACCCCCAAAGCCTACCCTTTGACTTTAAAATTAATAACTTCATTGTTAAAAATATTAGAAACTAATATTTTATGGACTACATTTCTATTTTTCTTTATAAATTCATTTGAAATGATTATAGTTAAAATGTAGGTGTATAGCCAGTGTCACAAAAAAGTCTGGTTTATATGCCATTTCCTAGCCTATAACATTTATATTTTAAATATATACTCATTGCATATTCACTTATAATTTTATTGTCTTTTTTTTTAAGATGCTATATAGTATATACCCCAGTGTAGTTTGTATCCAATAACACTTGTATAATACTTGGTATGAGAAAGAAAATGTGCCTTCACTGTTAAATTAATTTTGATTATATGTAGACTATGGAATATAAAGTAATACTTTAATATATACAACAGCTCATATGCCATCAATAAGATCTCATCCTCCAGACTTGTGAATTCTTGGAAAAAATTACTTCCACATGTTCCTAAAAGTACTTAAGATTTTTGACTGGTTGGTGGTCCATAGACTCTAAATATCTGACCTGTCAAAATGCCATCTTTAAATTCCAGTGATGCATAGAAGCTTGGAATTAGCCAGGGTTGAATTTATTACAGAACAAAGGGAGGTGATGATTAACACACCCATGTAAGCAGTGGGGTGGGGGGTGAAGAATAATCCTTGAATGGATTAGATGCCATGATCCTAAAGGCACATTCTCTGAGTGTTGGGTTTTTGTCCAGGAATGGGGAGAGGCCAAACATTGATGCCTTTTAAATGACAGGGTGTCTCCATGGGACTCTGGTCAGGGACACCAAGGCAGAGAGTTGGGGTTCAGTTAGGAAAAAGCCGTTTTTTCCTCCTCTGCTCTATCCTCCAGGGAACCGAGACCCACTGTATGTAGGAACTCTCATGACTCACAGCCCACCTGATTAGTGTTTGGGTGACTATGGGTCTGCCTGTCTAGGTAGACATTAACATTGACGAGTAAATAAATGGGACTTAATTTTTTAACTGCTAATCAGAATTAACTTATAATTTGAGGGGACTCTAATAGGCTAATGTAGATAGATGCTGCCAAGAAGATGAAGAGAATTATTACACCCCGACCCACTCAACTGAGTCACAGAGACGCATTCTTTATTCACCCACAGTATCTGGTAGGTTCTGAGCACTCCCAGAATCTGTTTCCAGAGAAATTTATCTTTGTGAGAATAGTCTGTAAACAGAGTGCTCAACTCATTTTATGATTGATTTTCCCATTATTCTCTCTTTCCCCTTCCATGTATTACAAGCGTTATAAAAGTATGGATTTTTAAACTAGCATTATGTAATAGCAACGGTGGAGAGCGACTCTCAGAGAAGAGAGGTCTGATGGAGGGCACCATCCTGAGAAGGAAACAGACCATCAGGGGAAAGTCATTTTGGCTCCCA
Organism: Nycticebus coucang; assembly: GCF_027406575.1. NCBI lineage: Eukaryota > Metazoa > Chordata > Mammalia > Primates > Lorisidae > Nycticebus > Nycticebus coucang. Next base: position 49,854,004 of record NC_069784.1, on the reverse strand, counting down.
TTCCCAGAGAGGAGTGCTTGAATCGCAAGCCCAGGTGCTCAGGAAATCTCCTGTCACTCTGAGATGGGCTGGAACATGGTGCCATGTTCAAAGCTTCTAAATACAGTTCAGGCTGGGTCATCATGACAGATGCTGTACTGGCACCACTACGGGAATTGAAGTGGGAACTCTGACAGTGCTTAAATGCCATGGCCCCAGGGCTCAAAGTCTTCCTATGCTGAGAGGGGCAGAGACAGTGCAGTGCGTATGGGGAGGAGGGTAGAAGGAACTTTGGCAGGGAAATCCTGCTGTCTCGGTGACACTACGACTCCTCCTGAAGGCAGAGGACATCCAACAAAACACCAGCTATTTTAGAAGCTGTCAGTTTCTGAATTGCTGACACACTTGAAGGACACTGTCTCTTCAAGGGTCACTGTGACCTTTCAAGGTAGGTAGGCCTGGGGTAAAATCAGAGGCATGCTGATAGCCAGGGTGTTGGCTGAGGGACCTGTGGAATCAAGTGCCCTGGTCAGGATGACTCAGGTAGTCAAGAATGGAGTTGAGAATAACATGTTGACTTTGGGATTCCCAAATCGGCCTTCTTCATAGAAGGCAGTGTACAGGCAATTCCTCACCCTATCCTCTTCCTGACCACCACCAGAAATCCATACTAGGGTTCATGTCCTTTGATGACTCATTCTATTTTTGGAAAAGATTTGTAAGAAAAAAGAGAAAAAGACAACAGAGACTTTGGAAGTAGGCTTTTCCTGGAGTGTCCGGGGACTTGGAATGTGAAGGTGGCATTCTGAATTTTGCAAGGATCTTAAACTGGGATCAGTGGGTGAGTTGTGACTATAAAGACAACTATTGACACAATTACTCCAGTGTATTCCTTCCATTCTCAATGCTTGCCCTGTGCTCCCGAAGTGGACTCCTTTCAACCATCAAAACATTTGATTTTAGGGTTTTTAAAAGGGGTGTGGGATGGTGGATGAGTTCACATTTTAAAGTAAGAGAGATCCAGATCCAATTCCTTCTCTCTACTACCTCTGGGCAGGTGGTGCTGAACACACTCCCTTGTCTAAGTCTCAGTGACGCACTTGTGCAGTAGGGTTAAGACGCCCACCTGTCAGGTCTCCTGCTCTACCCACTGGGAGCCTCACATGGCAGTAGATCTTTTCTGCCTTCCCTGTATATTTTCCTTACCTTGGGCCTTACAGACGCTGAGTGTACTTGACCAGGCTGTCCACTTGGAGTTAGGGCTCCCTGTAGCTTTCCAGCCCTGTCCTGTCCCTCCCACCTCCCTCCCGTGGAGCTGTGCTGCTGTGCTGTGTCTTCAGCCTCAGCTCCTCTCTTGCTTCTTGGTGCTCAAGGCTAATGTTTGCTCCCTGGACCCCGTCCCTTTCTGCAGTCCCAGTACACCTCTTTTCTTAGTGTTCTGCCTTGGTCTCTCTTCTTCCAGACCTGGTCACTTTCCTTCTCATGTGCAGGGCCTTGCTGACTGGGAGAGCATCTCTTCAGTAGACCTGTGCAAGAACAGTCTTTCTTATTTGGCATTTTGATCATTTCTTTGCTCTCTCCCACTTTGACTTTTCACCATTTCTCCTAATACCATTCAGTTTTGATAGTTTTTGTTCTAGAACCTGAAGTGTTTTATTTCCCATGTGATCTTTTCCCACTGTACATTTACATTTTCTTCATTGAGATTTGCATTTCTCTATTTGAAAGGACACAAAACCTTCTTTCTTTCAGATATAGACAGGGAAGTAATTGGGGAAAAACCCAACTCTATGGCCATCCCTCTTTCCAAATGATGGAAGGATTATTTTTTTTTTTTGAGACAGAGTCTCACGTTGTCACCCTCGGTAGAGTGCCATGGTGTCACAGCTCACAACAACCTCCAACTCTTGGACTTAAGCGATTCTCTTGCTTCAGCCTCCCAAGTAGCTGGGACTACCGGCACCTGCCACAATGTCCAGCTATTTTTTTGTTGCAGTTGTCATTGTTTAGCTGGCTCGGACCTGGTTCGAACCGGCCAGCCTGTGTGCATGGCTGGCGCCCTACCCACTGAGCTACAGGTGCAGAACCCAAATGATAGAAGAATTTAACATTAAATATGCTCTTGCTGTATGCTGGGGCTTTGTGGAGAGCCAGGGGTCTTTCTATTATCCCCACTTTACATGAGCAAATTAGCTCAGATGGGTTAAGTCATGTGCCCAGTCAAACATTGGCACCTGTGTGATTCTAAGGAAAGCCTGTGATCTTCCCCCCCTGCCTCACAGTGTGGCTGGAAACCCCACTTTATTGTAAAGCAGAGCACTGGGTATGTGGGGGAGCTGGTGAGCACAGCACCTGTCTGTGCAGGAGTCAGTCTGGTCCCTAAGGAGGGTGTCTCTGCCTCTCTGAGCATCATGAGCTCGAGCATCTGTGGAAGGGCTTGATCCTTTCCCCATTTTGTCTTCATGATCCAAAGCACATTCTCTTTTTAGGTTCATGTTGAGAAGAATTAGTACTGGAATATTTTCTAGGTGCCTGGCTATGACTGATACTCACAAAAGTGAGTGAACTTGCTGATCTTATTTGAAGCCCCTGAAAGATTTCAGGTCAGACCTTGCCAATCAGTTCAATATAGCTCACGGTCATGGAAGGAAGACTGGTAGGATTCCAATATTCAGGTTAAGATGTTAGGACGTGACCTGGGATTTAATAGAGACTTTATTGGGAACATGACATGCAATTAAGATACCTCATTACTAGAGATATATTTGTCTCCTGGAAGAAGATCAGAAGAATAGCATTCATGGTTCTTCTGTCTCCAGCTTGCCTCCCAGCTCTTCTCAAGCAATGTCTTGTCTCTTCCTTTGCTAAACATACAGCATTTCATTCATTTATTTATTCATTCAATGAAGGTAATATTTTATTGAGTGCATAATAGGTGTCAGATACTTCTAGTTGCTGAAAATATGAGGTCTGACAATTAAGGTTATGAACTCACCCTAGAGAAAGTGCTACATACCTCACTGCTGAATATCACTGCAGTCACCTTAGAAGAATTCCTCTTGGGAAGCTGTGCACAGATGCCAGCACCTAGTCCACCCTTCTAAGCACTTTGGGGACTCTTTCAGAAAAGAGCTGTCATCATATTACCCTTCATGTCTTTCATGTCACCAAAATGTCTTTCTCTCAATATTTCCTTTATCTTTGGGTAAAGAAAAAAGTCATTGGTGGCAAAAATCAGGTGAGTAGAGATGATATTTCAATACAATTACTTATTTACTAGCTAAAAATTCCCTCATGGACAGTACCATGTGTGTTGGTGCATTGTCCTGATTCAAGAGCCATGAGTTGTTGCCCAAGCTTTTCAGTTACTATTTTCCTTTTTCACTATCAATGTTTACTTGGTCTGCCATGCTTATCATGGTCAACCAATGATTGTGACACTTACTTTGATGAATTTTTGCAATGTTTTCATCAGTTCTGCTCATTATTGGCCACCCTGACCTCTCTTCATCACCTGCCTTCTTTCCCCTCAGAAAAATATTTAATTCATTTGTACACTGCTGTTTTCTTCACAGGATTATTCCCATAAGCTTGGATTAACATGCTCCTGATTTCACTTCCACTCTAGCCAAATTTGACAAGAAATTTACAAATGTTTATTTGTTGCTCTAATTCAAGCTCCAACACGCCTGTGATGGCACACAAAAACACACAATAATAATAATAAGTAAGACACCACCACACATCAACGTGAATACAACTGTTAGACACTGATATGCAAAGTTATAAAACCTTATAGAGTTGTTTGTATAGTGCTGACAACGTAAGCACACAGTGGCAAACTCTCAGACTTTATTGTACAAGAGAAACAACACAGATATGGTCTGGATTACACAGATTGCTGTTCTCTAAACATGTCTGGTTGATTTTACTATCATGCCTCTGCCACAAACATCCCTTTTCCTGGAAGATTCTTCTCCTTCCTCATCTCTGCCTTTGTATCTTGCAGACATCACTTCACTAGGTCCAGAAAAGACTCCTAGACTGGATCAGTCTCCTCTATCTTGAATTCCCATAGAACTTTGTTGCTATTTCTTTTAATAATAGTATGTGAAAATTAGCATTTATATATTCAAATATTTTTCTAGTGATAAGGTACTTATGTAAATACACATACATATATGGTGGTCCATAAAAGTTTTGCAAAGTAGGTACTAATCATCTTGGAAATGATACAACTAAAGCTTCAAGAGGTTAAAGGATTTGCTCAAGGTTGGAGAGAGAAAAGGTGAGCTCTAGAACTCAGTCTTTTGTATGCCAAGCTCCAGTGTCCTATGTGCCACTTCTATTCAACTATTCATATGTCATAGCACCATCGCACATGCCTGCCATCCTTTTATTAGACATTTATGGAGCTATCCTGTCTCCTTAAAGATTTTGTAACTTCCTTATTCAATACTGTGCACCTTGTAGCACCTAATACATTGCCAAACCCTGACTAGAAAATGAATAATTATTTGCTGAACAAATAAAGGATCAGTTAGTGGATGAATTCAGAAGATTACTAGCGAGGTTGTTACAGAGTTGTCAGTCATGTCCCTCTAGTAGTCTAGTCCCTCTAGGATGATTCTTTATGTTTGCACAGTGGGTTGCGTAGATTTTAAAGTTGGTGTAGCTGGTGGTCTCTTGGTATCATTGGAAGGAAATTGTATGTTTCTGGCTCTGCTGAAATGTCTATTCTACTTACATGTTTGAAATTTCCACCTCTAGGGTCCCTGTCTCCAGAATTCATAGTTAAATTATAATTATTGCTTAGAAATTGGCTGCCTAGTTCTTCCCTGTTTGCACATCACTGTGAATTTGTTTATTTATTGGTGTTCAGTGGGAATGTTCTAGCAAGGTATAACGAAAGTGCTTTCAGGGCCTTTGGAGGAAGGCCTACTTTTCATTTCATGAAAATTAAAAGACCAGGATGGCAGATGTGTAATGGTGCTATGACAGTGTCGTGTGTTGGGGCCAGGGGTATGGGAGGTTGGAAGTAGTGGTTGCAAAGAACAAATAAGCACTGACTCGGAGATGAGTTAATGTGTCACTTCATCCAGGAAAAGTGCCCAGAGCCTCAGGGAAGGGCCTGTGTTGACAGCTGCTCACCTAAAATTGACTGGTAAATCTGGAATACCACCCAAGGGAATCAGAATCAACTTTTGGAGGATCTCGGGTGCAAGAGGTATTTAGGCTGGATATTGTCATGTGGTTGTGGCCAATTTTTGATGATTTCTTTTATGGATTATCTGTGCATTCATTAGGAACATTTGCTGAACTAGAAGTTGGTGGTCTCCCAAATACTAATTTTTTAGGAAGAATAAAATAAAATATTTGATGGACTGTTTTAGAACATCTGGGACCCATGTTTAGTCCTTAATTTGTCTTGTTCTTCCTGATACACTTGGTCTTTGGCATAGATCTTATAAATTAATTTGAAACTTTACTGGTTTATAAAGTACTTTCACACACATGATTGTCAGCCAAATTTTCCTCAAGCATAGTTGTTCATAGGACTATCAGAAACTTTTGGGTCCTGAACTCTGACCTGAGTTAAGCCTAAATAAACCAGACCGCACAGGAAGGAACTGCTTCAGCTGCCTTTTTCTATCTTTTGATGCTGTTGAAAGATTTCTCAAAGTCCAGAATATCTTCCAAGTTCCCTCTAATTCTTTTTGGCTGTTGGTCTAGACCAGTTGTTCTCAACTTTCCTAATGCTGCGACCCTTTAATACAGTTTCTCATATTGTGGTGACCCCCAACCATAAAATTATTTTCCTTGCTACTTCATAACTGTAATTTTGCTACTGTTATGAATCAGTATATGTATGCATATATATATGCAGGATGTATTTTCATTGTTACAAAGGGGTTGCTACCCACAGGTTGAGAACTGCTGGTCTAGACCAAGCCAAAGGGGGTTTTGACATTGACAGCAATCTTCAGTGTCTGCCATGTTTGGATCTTTTACCCACCTTGGGCTGGGGACAGGAAGAGAAATACACCAAAAGAGGCTTTTTACACTGGTCTATACTTAATGAATAATGCTAAGTTGATGAGACCGGAAATACTCCTGAAGCTAACTGTCTTGGTACTGAGAAAGGAAGATTCCTTTCTGACTAGGGTTTAATTTTCTCTTCTCCCAAGAAAACTGGTAACTTTTGAGTGTCCACAGAGTATTTGCCTTCTAACTGAGCAGTCCAAGCATGAACTCTGCATTTGTGAGCTCAGAGCAGCAAGGGCACATCTCTACAGCTGGAGCAGATAGGCAATAGTGTGTAGTGAAGAGAGCATCAGCTCTAGTACCAGACTAACTCAGATTCCACTCTGACACCTTCTCATTATATGATGGGAGAAAATCTTTTTACTTATTCCTAGTCTGGTTTCCTTATTTGCAAAATGGCAACAATAACGCTTACTTCATAGGGCTTCTGTGGGAATTATGTGAGGTAATTTATATAAAGTTCTAGTATAGATACTTCTCTTTCTTTTGTTTGCTTTCACCTTCTCCATCTCCTCCTCCTCCTCTTCCTTTTTTTTCTTCTTCCTCTTATCTTTTTAATAGATGGAGTCTTGCTTTGCTGCTCTGGCTAGAGTATGGTGGTGTGATCATAGCTTACTGTAACCTAAAACTCCTGGGCTCAAGAGATCCTCCTGCTTCATCCTCCTGAGGAATAGCTGGGACTACAGGCGTGTGCCACCATACCTAACTAATTTAAATTTTTTTTTTAGAGATGGAGTCTTGCTATATTTCTCTGGCTGGTCTTAAACTCCTGGGCAGTGCAATCCTCCTGCCTCAGCCTTCCAAAGTGCTAGGATTACAGATGTGAGCCACCATGTCCTGCCTGATTTCACTTTCAAATCATGCAGGAACACTGGAGATTGAACTTTCAATGACATTGAGCTTTTGTCTGATCAGCAATAAACAGATACAAAAAATTGCTTCCACCACTTTTTTGCAAAATCTTAAAAAGGCTTTGATCTCAGGGATGAGTTTAGGTCCTTGCCATGGTTCTGTGTATCACTGAGAGAGGTGCTGGTCGTTAGGCAGAGTGTGTTTTAGGCAGCTGGTGACATGTGTGCTCTTAGTCTCCTTAATTGGCTTATTGGCATGGGAGTGGCAGGCTTCAGGTTACCTCCTTCTTCTCTTCCCAAATAGAACTTGGAGGGCATGGGCAGCTCAGGGACTCCATTCCATTACTAAAGCCATCTAACAGGCACATTTGAGTGTTCGTTATCATCATAATTTTAGTTTAATCCAACCTGGGTTATAGTTTATTCCCTTGAAGCTCTAGACTGAGTATCAAATTTGGGCTCAGTCCGTACTCATGTCGATGCCAAGTGTTCTTATTCTGCCATATTTAGAATTACTCCATGAAGAGTTTCATCACCAGGTCTCTCTCTAAGCTACCTGATAAAATGTGACAGCCCAGAACCACTCTCTACTGCAGGGTCCTGACCAAAGTTTACTTGTACCTGGTACAGAGAGTGCTGCTTGGATTCTAAGATTCTCATATCTGCCTGCTGGGAATAGGAGTCCCAAGATGGCCAGAGTCTTGGTTTTAGACACTTTGGGTCTTATGAACTAGACCAAGGAGCGGCCATTCAATATGATCATATGTCAGTGTTTGGCAGAAAAAAAAAATCAGATGAAGTGTTTGAAATCATCTGGATGTTTTAAGCTATTTGCTTCTTTGGAGAAAATATGAAAGCTGAGGTCCAGTCTTATGGGAATGGTACTATGCATCTAATCTTAGAAAGTTCTGCATCTTTTATCTGAATCTATAGTCATCTTTGACCTCCCATCTTCCACTCTAGAAGCAGGCAATCATACATTACTCATACAGGAGACTTGGTAAAGCATTAGACTGACCTTGTGGAATTTATCATCTGGAAGAACTACCATCACCACATGTGGAAGAAAACTAGTATGTAGAGAATAAGGTCAAAACTCCATTTTCTGACACTGAGATCCTCTTAGAAAGAAAACTCCATGTGGTCAGAATTTTATTTTTTTAAATTTCCTGATATCCCAAGAGTCTAGAAGAGTGATAAGCACATAGTAAATGTTCGATATATATAGTCATTTGGTCAAGTTGAACCTGCATTTCCATCTTTATTCCCTTTTCCCCTTCCATATTCAAACTCTGGCAATACCCAGTTTGCTTATAATTCTCTAAAAATATGAAATCCTTACTCACACTATTCTTAGTATCTGAAATTCTTTCTCCATCATTTCATTGCTTGTTGCTTTTTAACTTACATTTTATGTCTGTACCCAAATGTCTCTGTGAGGTCTTCTCGATCCTCTTCTCACTGACTTGCTTCCTTCTCAAAGCTCCTTAACGCTTTGCTCCTACCTTTGCTGGAGTACCTATCCAGCCAGCTTTCTTGACAGTTTCTGTACCCTTTCTATCGGCTTGTGAACTTCTTCAGAGCAGGAACTGGTTTTATCTGTATTGGTCCATTAAAATATAACCTGGCCAATTCAAAGAAGAAGTTTTTGGTGAAATAAAAATAGAATTAAATGTAGTCTTGGTATACCTATGATCCTTAGGCAGTAGGACGCATGTGAACTGGACTTTGGCATGAATGATATCTAAGATGGAGACAACAGTAATAACTCTTAGAGTTTTTGTACTAAGTGTTGTTATGCATGTAAAGTCTTAGCAGAGTGCCTGGCAAATTGTGAAAGCTCAGTTGATGTTGACCATAACTCTTTGGGATAGTTCTTGTGAGCGTATATTCATCGCACTGTCTACAGCCCAAAATATTGTTAGCAACAGAATCAGTAGATTAGGTTTTACCATAAAGACATAAATATAATTTTATGAGTAGGAAGCATACCTTAGGCCCCTATCCCCTCATAGTAAAGATGAGGAAATTGAGGCTCTGTGAACCAGAGACTTCTAAAGGTCCCACTGCTGGTGAGTAACAGAGCCACGAGAGTGAGTGTGCTTTGCTCACTGTTGGGATGATTCTTCAAAATTATCCATGAAGTGGAGATGCACATCACCTGGCAGACTGGAAAATATGTTTAATTTTAATATTGTGTTGATTCAAATAAAAACATATGCAATTTATGCATTTTCCATGTATGGTAACCAAATAAACTTATTGCGGTTGGTTTGCAGTTGTTAGAGTTGGTGGTCTCTGAGCTGCACTGCTAATCCGTCCATTAAACATTAGAGTTAAAAGGGACTTTTATAGCATGTCTAATTAAATGTGCATGTGCTGTGCTATAAAGATTAAGGAAATTGTGGACCAGAATAGTCATGTGACTTGGCAAAGATTAAACATGTTTTAAGTCATTTTAGTTGTGAGGATGGTTAAAATAGTTGAGGGCTGTTACAAGAATTGCCAGCTGTTTTGGCCAGGACTGAACCTAGTGTGATCTTGGGGAGGTCTGATCCCTGGATCAGGAAGCAGAAGACCTGTTAGTTCAGTCCATGTTGGTTTTTGATTCCTAATCTACAAAATAGATGTAAAAGTATAGGCTATGGCTGTCTTATCAATAAGAAGCCTATATTAGGTAATATATAAGGTAAAAATTAAGAAATTATTTTATTTGTATTGCTAGAGTGAGAATTGAACTCATTTGCAGCTAAACTTTCTGTGGGAATTTAGTGTTATGGGATTCATTTTATGAAAATAAAATAGGTTAGAGCTAGAAAGGGAGTGAGGCTATGAACTGATGGTTAAAATATCTCTTTTAAGGATTTTTTGGGATGGGAATACTTCTGTTGGTTTTACCCTAAGAATCACGTGATGTTCTCCAGGGACTTTAACTGTCACTAGTGTAGGTTTGCTAAGTTTTCTCCGTTAGTATCGGTTCCCTAAGTTTTTTCCTTTAACCGCCTTGGTGATGTTTAATGTTTTATGTTTCTGATTTAATGAAAATTCTCTTGTCAAAATGCTATTCATAAGAGGAATCTGATGGTCAAAAAATGGATTTGGGTCATTAAAATGAGTTTCTATTGGATAGTTTTTGAAGACAGGAAGTCATGAATTGCCCAGAATAAACATATTTGAAAACATAGAGGTGTTCTTTTGATCTTCAAGGGACCAATTATACTTTTGATTGGATGATCTAGTTTTGTTAAAATAAATACGTGTTTCTATAATGACTTAAATAACTTGATTATACATTCTTTTTTTTTTTTTTTTTTTTTGTAGAGACAGAGTCTCTCTTTACTGCCCTGGGTAGAGTGCCATGACGTCACGGGACTCACAGCAACCTCCAGCTCTTGGGCTTAGGCGATTTATTCTTATTAATAGCTAACCTTTTTGATCTGGATAGCCTAAATGTTTTATATAACTATAGTTTAGAAACGTTTTTATATAGGATTAAATTTTCTGTATACCTAGGCTGTTGATCTTGACTCTGAGATTACTATTTTAAGGGTATCGTAGGGTACCTTACCTCATAGGTGGCCCTAACTCTCCAGAAGTTTTTTAAAAAAATATAACTTTAATTTTATTTCCAATTATGATATCTATGAAACAATTGAGAATGGAAAATTAAAATGTTGCTTTCGTGTTATTGTAAATGTAGGCAGGTGCCTCCATTTTGTGTGTGAAAGTCACTGGGCTCTATTTTGTGAAAGAAGGAAAAAGCTAGAAGTTTAGAATGTGTCCAGGAAAATAAATGTTGTAACTGTTTCTGAAAATCCTCTTCACAGGCAAATGCAGCCTATACCTCGGCAGGCCAACCCATTTCCTTCTAGAAGTGACGTGTTCCCCAGGACTGTCCCAGCCCTTTGAGATCCCTTCTATTTGGACTCGTGTGAGACATCTGAGACAATGTGTGATGTGTGGAAAACTGTGGTAGTGATTTGTGTTGGTCTCTGACTATCTACGAATGCTCGCAGTCCCCACTGCTCTGGAGGTGCTTTAAGGAAGGGTCCTATTGTGTGCTTTGGTATTTCCTAGAATCTAGCACAGTGCTGGGCACACAGTAAGCATGCAATAAACACATAATTAATCAACACTAGCTGGGAAACTTCTTAGGGTTTGGGATTCTGTTTCCAATTAGCTACATGGTACCTCATCTGGGGCCATATGCTGATAGGTGCTCACTGATTGATTTGATTGTAGTTATAAACCCTTAGAGAATACCCACTCAATTCTTCAATTCCTATGATAATGTGAATCTGAGCCTCCACTCTTTCTTATTTACTTTGTCTCACTCAAATACTTTTAAATTTGATTTCTCTAATTGAGGTTACCTGGGTTATCACTTGTATTAGACAGGAGTCATACGTTCTTCATGTCAGAGAAATAGCAGAGATTCTAAAATGTTTTAGTTCAATCCTTCTCATTGTATAGGGGGAATATAGGCCCCTGGTGGTTAAATTACTTGTCTCAGGTTATTCATTAATCCATTTGGTATTACCTTTTGCGTCCTGATTCAATTCCAGATGGCATAGTGAATTAAGAGTCTCTTATTGCCAAATTCTCCAGGCATAGTCTCCATTTGAGTTCCAACCTCAACTCAGCTTCCTCTAAATATTTATCGCTTAGAACAGTAATACCTTTCTCTACCCTCCCCCCCTTCCTAAACATACGCTGGGGAAATCATATGTCAAAAACTTCTGCTTGGCTCTACTAAGGGTACATGTTTTCAACTGTTTTTGTATTTGTGGCACTCTGTGGTGAGGACTGCACAACATTTTACTTCCAAAGGTAGGACATGGCTATTACTTTTAAAATAGTTATGAGAAGATTTTGAAAAATTCATAATATTCATGGTAAGCAAGGATCCCCGAGGACAGCACAGAAACAAAATAGGATTCAGGAATCCATATCTCAGTTTATTTGAATGACTGTTTTGGCTCAGTGTGTGATGATCCAAGGACTCTGCTCCTGCGTGCAGTGTAGAGTCAGGCCAGGGTGGCAACCTGTCACTCAGCAGCCGCTCTCTTCTTAGATAAGTCGTTCTACTTTTCTGTACTTGAAGGACACCAAAAAATAGCTGCTGCTTAGTCCAAGGTATACAATTTTGTGCTTAGACATGTAAAATCTAGTTATAAAATCTTACAGTATTCTTTTTTTTTTGGTGAAGGTAGGGACTGGGGTATTAATTGTGGGTAAACTGAAGTTTTTGAGCAGAAGCATCTCTTATATTTAGGAGCTTTAGATTCAGTTCTTTAGGAAATGGACTCCATTTAGAAACAATAGGTGAGGAATTGAGGAGGATGGAGAGAAATGACACTTTTCTCCCTCTGGGCACTTTATTTCCTGTGGGCTTTGACAAAGCTGTGGGATATTCTTGCCAGAGATGCTGCCTGGGTTTGAGAGAGGAAAAAAGTTGTGGATAAAAAGAAAGAAAAATAAAAGCACCGCTGGATGTGTTGATCACAGGTGTAAAAACTCACACAGGTAAGTGACCTTGGCAGCAAAGTGGTGTGGTGTTCTTTCTCCTTCTTTCTCTATCTTAGTAGTGTCAGGGTCTGATGCCTCAGAAGCTCTGATCCTTGACAGCATTGAAAAGTCATTTGTTAGAGTAGGACACTGACGTATAAACATATTAGTCACGTTTATATTTATGGACAGGGAAGGCGATCAGAATCCTGGACCGTAAGCATGGGTTAGAGAGATTGGTTCTTAGGCTTGGCTTGCAGTGTCATTTGACATGAGGAAATTACACCAGCCAATCTTAATTAGGAAAATCTTTGGATGAACAGTTCTTGGGATTAGGGTCCTAAAGGTGAATTCTTTTTAGTGCTAGAAAATTCTTTCTGGGTAAGTTTGATTTCAGCTTTCTCCTTCAGTCCACTTTCCCGTCTCCCCGCCCTGCCTGCCACCTGTCTTCTCTAGTACAGAGGACACGGGAAGGTCCCATCTGGCCCAGCACCCCAACTTTTTATTTGGTTGCTCTCAATCCCACCTTCCTGTTTGGATCCCCCCTGCCCCACGCCTGTGCTTCAGAAACCAATCAAGGTGTCTCCTGAACTCATTTATTCCCTTTGTTTCAACTGCCTTCTTTTATTATTATTATTATTATTATTAAATTCAACTGCCTTCTTGGGTAACTTTTTCCATATGCTTTATATCCTTGCCTCACAACAGAGATTTTATTTTTCCCATTCAAAAATGGCCTGACTGGATGTTTAGGAAAAACCATTTACTCCAATCTATGACAAAGTGCTTCCAAATATCCCAAACAGATCTCCATTACCGTTGCTGCCCAGGGCACTTGTAAGTGGAGGGAAAATCGCTGTGTTTAAAATAACTGTCGGTGGGCTGTGCTGCTGGGGGGTAAGTAGTTGAATATCACAGTGTTTAGCATTGAATCTCGACTCCTCTAAACCAAGTCATCAAATCTAGATTTGTTCCGAGTGTCTGTAATTATTATTTTACTTTAATTTGGCATTTATTGTGTCACCCCAGTTTGGCCTGATTCCCTCCTTACTAATGGGCACATTAGTACTTAGGGCCCTTTACATCGCCTGTTGTGGACCAATTTTCTTCAGCTGTTGCTAAAACTTACTAAAATGCCAGATGTCATGTTGGAAACACAAAACCTGAAAAAAGGTCATAAATCACAAAAACAAACCATAAAAGAAATAATAAAATACCCCAAGTGCCGTGCTCTGGAGCTTCCCAGCTTTCAGTCTCCTTTTGTTCACCTCTTCCCCACTTTACTGCATCCCGTCTTTTAGGGTCGGGCTGGGGAGAAACAAGCACAGCCGTTTCTCACCTAAGGCCTGATTGTTTCTTTTGCAGATTCCGAGCAGAGCACAGGTTCAGACTCCGAGACGCTCACTGAGCGGACTTCCTGCTCCTTCACCACTCACACGGACCTGGCCTCTGGGGCTGCAGGCCCAGTGCCTGGTGCCATGTCGTCCATGGAGGACATTCAGGTGGAACTACAATGTGCTGACCTCTGGAAGAGGTTCCACGATATTGGAACTGAAATGATCATCACCAAAGCAGGCAGGTAAGGACCAATCCCATTGAGTGGCCAAAGGACTCGAAGAATCTACACAAGTAGGAGCCATTACATACCCTTCTTCCATTTATTTGTGGCAGCATCAGTTAAACCAGAGCAGCTCACACCGGCTTTTCTGCATCTAGACATCTCGGTAAAGTGGTTCTCTTACGTGTACTGTGATTTTGCTGTTCTCTTCCAAGGGCAACCCAAATCAAAATCGCCTCTACCCTCACAAACGTTTTCTACCTACAGATGTGTTTCAGTTGATACCAGAGGCTTATAGTATCTCAACAGTCAAAAGATAGATTTCCAAAGGATTCAATATTTTCAAGAAAGTCACTTTGCAAAACAACAGCTTGCGTCTTCTAAGGCATGTAAAACAACCAGATGCTTTTGTAAGTTTTGGTGCCTTTTCTGAGTCCTGTTTGTTGTTTTATTGTTGACTTGAAATTATTATAAAACTTTAATAGCAATGTGTGGAATCTTTTGCAAAACTATGTAGAATCAGTATATTTTAAAAACACAATTTCTCTTGAAATAGGCACTTGTAGTCCACACGCTCCTTTATTGGTGTCTTTCAATTTTTCATAGTTAGGTACTTGTTTTGTGCTGGACACTCAATGTATATTATGTCATTTAAACTTCATAGGAATTCTATGAGTAGGATATGATCATCTCATTTGTGGGATAGTATGCAAAGGCCAGAGGAGGTTAATTACCTTGACAAAGGCACCAGGGTAGTAACGGGCAGCTCTTGAATTCCACATAAATCTATGTGGTTCTAAAATTATGGTCTCAACTATTTACAGCTGTACACCATTAAGAAATGATTGTAATTCTTGCCCCTTGGATTCCAAATTAAAATGATTTAGATAAAATTAAATTTGGACTAAGCTTTTCAGTATGTAGGAATACTTAATTTAAATTATGTAAAACAATAATGCTGATTTTATATATTCAAAGCCAATCTGCATAGTTTCACATATCATGTGGACCAAAAGACCCATTTCACTGCTTATAAGCTATTTTTATGAATATGGCCATGTAAATTAAAAGAATATTTTGATTGAGTCCAGTTAACCTGTATGCTGATAGAGAAACCTCCCACCATAATAAGACATTACAGAAACAAACATGAATTTTGAATGAATCAGAGATCTTGTTGATTTCTGTTCTCTTCTGGAAGCCACTTCCCTCCGTAAGTTTCAGAACTGGATATAAATATTAAAGGGCTCCCTAGCTGGAGCAACATAGCAGGAGAATTCCTTTCAATGCCATCTCTTTTTTTGTTGCTTGGGTCTTAATGTCGTCATCCTGTTCTGAATTTTTAGGTGTTAAACCTTGGAAGAAAATAAAGCAATTCAAGGGAAAATTTCTTGTTCCCTTTCTCTTTTTTAGTTTTTGATAGAGGAGAAATATTACAATTGTTCTTTCTCTGTAAGATACTGCAGATTTTATATTGGGGGTTTCTCTTCATTACTGCTGGGTCTGCGTATCCCAGCCACTCTTGTCCTTGGCATTCTTTATTCCTGAATGTCAGTGAATTCAGCTCAGTTGTGCACCTTGACAACCCTCTCGTGACTCGTTTGGTAATTTCTTATGCAGTATTTTCTTCCCCACAGCTGTGATTTCTCAGATTTACCCTGATACCTGTATACGTTCACACATTGCCTAGCTCAGACACACAATTTTTCTTTAATCATATTGAAGTCCCTTGTTGAGGTTTAGAAACTACATTCATTCCTTCTGTATTTGATTACCTAGGTTATAATTCTGCTCAGGTAATTCTGAAACAATTCAGAAGTATACAAAGAAGGCTTTTTCTCTACTATGAATTTTCTTCATTCCTCATTATTCCCTTGGTCAATTTTTTCCTTTTCACTTCATTTTCCTTCCTGTGCAGTATTCTTTTCCATTTTTTAACTCCAATTTTCATTTTGTTAGCTATGTATGACTATCTGTCCTTTCTCAAACTCAAAATATCTTAATCACCACCTACCTCTTCTCACACCCCAAACTGTGATCTTGTTGACTTAGTCTACAGAGCCCTTGATCTTGGAACTCACCAACATGATCCTTATAATCAGCACCATGGACAGAGGTGCTTGTAGGGATTAATGAGTTTCAAAGACAAAAGAACTTGCCTAAATTTAGCCGTAAAATTAAAACCAAACACATCTCATTTTATGAAACTTGAAAGATTACTTTTCCCCCAGAGTGTTATGACTTCACTTCATATTCTGTGCTAAAATATTGACAAAAAGTTTTAAGGCGGGAGGGCACCTTGGAGATTATGTGGTCACTTCCCTTTGTTTTATAAGTGGTGAATTTAAATAATTTATCCAAATTCATTCATTTCAGAACTTGGGTACTGGGAAGAAATAGGTTTTTTTTACAACTCATGGTCATATAACTGTTCTAAGGCAAAACAGGTACTCAATTTAAAAACATAGAACCGTGTCACACTTTATGGGGGCAAGACATGATTGCAAGAGGGACTTTACCTAACAATTGCAATCAGTGTAACATGGCTTATTGTACCCTCAATGAATCCCCAACAATAAAAAAAAAAAGAAAAAATCTTTATAAACAGATTATTAAGAAATGACAATACCAGAAGCTGCTTTTATTACTGTACTAATAAATTCAAAATTTGTTGGAAAAAAAAAACATAGAACCCTTTGTAAGCTTTTTATTCCCCCAAAAATATTATGGGGGTAAAAATGTCTCTGGTTACATGTATCAATTTCATCTTGCTTGAGTCAAGGTTATAAGTGTGCCCATCACCCAGATATGGAAAAATTGTTGTCACTAACTCTTTTCCTGGAAATCATCAAAAAAAGAAATCCATCTCTTTCAATATAATACAGCCTCTGTAGGTGGCTGAAGGGAACATTTTCTTAACTCGACTAGTAAATGAGAGGATTTTTGCCTCATCCTTGGCAAGATGCCCTTCAAACAGGGCAGTTATAAATCTGTTACTAAGAAGGGAATTATTGATCTGTCTTTAAATTTTTGGAAAGAATTAATGTGGATCCAAGTGCCTAACATATAGTGATAGTTAGATATAATCATTGTGAGTAGCCCACCATCAAATTTCACTACCCCATCATAAGACTAAACTATAGGGACTTCTAATTAAACTTGAGAGGGTTTGGAGAGAAAATCCAAAATGGTGTACCAACAAAAGCATCTGGGAAATGGCTACATATTATTCTTTGCATCTATTTATTGATTAGCCATAATCCCTATTAAAGTTCCTTTGTGCCTTCCTTTAAATATGATTATCATGTCCACTGCCAGAGGACAGTGGCTTTTGGGGTTGCTCTTCCTGGATGACTAGTGAGTGTGTGACTAGCAGAGAGAGCCTCTCATGGAACCATCCAGTACACATTTGCAACATGTCTGTCTGAGGTCAGGGTATGGTCTATGGCTGTGAAATGGAGCAAAGCCAATTAGGCCATATGTGGATCAAGCCTATGACCTTGACCTCATTAGCACTATGCTCTGCCCAGCTCGACTAACTAGCCCCAGATGGTTAAGCTTAATGCAGTGTTTTGTATACAAGTACCCTAGAGCACATCCCTGGGCAACGCAAAGTTTGAACTGAGAACTTTTTATGTCTGGCTTGATACAAAAAACTTGATATTTTTCTTCTTTCTTACATTAAAGAAGAATGGTAAACTTTATTCTTGACTTGTTGAAACCCAATACCTCTTTTGGACTGCTCCCTCTCCTTCTCTCTTCAATTATGAGAGAAGTTGTAAAGTGCTATATCCTGACCTCACTTGCTTTGGCAAGTTTAACAAGCCATTGTGGTGGAAACAAGGTTTTGCCCAGAGGCCACCAGAATTCATTTAGTATTTGTTCTGTGTTCCACAGGGTC
Organism: Nycticebus coucang; assembly: GCF_027406575.1. Classification (NCBI taxonomy): domain Eukaryota; kingdom Metazoa; phylum Chordata; class Mammalia; order Primates; family Lorisidae; genus Nycticebus; species Nycticebus coucang. The sequence continues at coordinate 49,836,162 of NC_069784.1, read as the reverse complement.
CTTCCTCTGACACACACGTTGACAGCCTGAGAACTTGCAGAAATGTTTCCACATTTTTATGCATTAAAAAATGGTGGCCCTTTGTTTGGAGATTGGTAGCACCTTCTTTTCTTGAAAGATTATTTTTAAGAGTGGTCATTTTCAAATAAACTCAATCAGTCCACAATACTTTATGATGACCCACAATAAACCGCGGTAAGCTCCTTGGGTAATAAGAAGAGTGTACGTTATTGTACCTATCTTTAAGAAGATTATAGCTAGTGGAAAATGTATGTGTAGGCACACACACATATCTACACATGCATCTATATTACATTAAAGATTAACTAAAAATGTGATAAATGGGGGCATGGTATGGACCCTTTGTAAGAATCATCAAATTAAAAGTCAATTTAAGTTAAGAAGAGATACTATTTCAGTGGTATAAGTCTCTAATGCATTTTATAGAGATAATTTCCAAAGCAGAAATAAATGAACTGATTTTGAGAATTAGAGGCCTTTGGACTTTGGTGTGTTTAGAATACCTAATAAGAAAACACTCTTCATGACTTTACTCCTTCTACTTCTCCCCCTCTGATTGTGGAAGTTACTAGTTTATTTCCCTTCATAGGAGGATGTTCCCTGCCATGAGGGTGAAAATCACTGGCCTGGACCCACACCAGCAGTACTACATAGCGATGGACATTGTGCCTGTGGACAATAAGAGATACAGGTATCTGGCATCTGGCATTGCAGCATCCCAGCTTTCCTAGACAGTCCTTTTAACTCATTAGATGAAGCATTTTAACAAGACACACTGCACAGGGAACGAGGAATGGGAGATATGCCAATGGCGTGAGGCAGAGCACAGGGCAGGAAGTAGCAACTTTGGTCTGTAATCCTTCCTGCATCTTTGAACAGAATGAGATTGTATAATATCTCCCAGGGTAACAAAAATAAAACGGATCTTAAGCCTAAAATTAACTTAGTTAACATTGAAAGTGATCAACATATTGAATGATTTGTGAAATGCTAAGTGAGCTGGGATGATTTATTCTGGAGAAGGGAAGGAGAAGTGGACCAGTGCAGTGCATTTAGTCACATATCTGATGGGTCACCCTGCAGATGATGGAGACGGGTAACAGGAGAATCAGGTAAGATTTCAAGAAGAACATCTAGGTAGGGAGAATTATTGTTTATTAATATGGGTTGTGAGTGAGTTCTTTAAATAACTTTTCCCTAAAGTCATCAAAAGCCAACATAGTCTCCAGATCTCCTGGATAGCATATATGTAGCTCTTGTCAGAAAAAAGTTGTGATTTATTTGATTCCTTGAGATATTATGAAATATTAATCAAATCAACAAAACATGGCTCATTTTTGAAATATCTTAACATCTGAGAAATTGGTCCTAAATCCATGAATCTGGAGGTAAGAGATGAATGAAGAAGGCCAGGATTAACATGGCAAGGAGAGAGAGCAGGCAAAGACTGACGTGGTCTGGATGGCAAGACGCAGGAAGGAAGATGCTGCCCTCTGTTTTGGAGGATCTTGGGAGTGTGATTGGGACTGAGCACTTCTGTTTGCCACGGTCCAGGTCCTGTGTGGTCCTCTAGAGGTGAGAAGCAGGGAAGTGCCAGATGCACGGATGTAGCTCTTCCAAAGTAGGGGAAAATTGGCAAAGTCTGAAAAACTGACTCCCTTTACTACCAACAGCCTCCCGTTTCCAGTGGTTTTGTGGGAGACCAAAGTGGAAGATGATGAATTTTAACATTAGGTTCATGAAAGAAAACAGTAACTAGGAATACTGAATGGTGTTTCTGGGAATGGTTGACTAAGGCGAAATCTCTCCATTCTCGTAGAAATGCCTCAAAATTCATATTCTTAGCAAGGAAATGGTTAACCGGTGAGAGGAGTGGAGGGTCTCTGCACATGGCTGCCTTTTATAGGACAACATGGAAGATGTTTTTAATAAGGAACAAAATCCTGAACAAGTGGCCAAGGGATTATATGGTTTGCATTTGAAAGGTGAAAGGTTGCAGTAAAATGCCTTTTCCATGGCCAGACATGTGAATGCAGCCTGCTCGTGCGCACACAGGGGTGCATGGCAAGGCGAGGGAGAAAAAGGGAAAGAGACTGTGAGAAGGTTTTCCTCGTGAGAACTGTAGCTTTGATCACTAACCACAAAACTTTTCTGCCCTTCCCCGCCATCTCGTTGTCCACTTCTATCTCAATTTCATTTTCCTGGTTATCTGCACTTCTCTTTTTTTCTCTGCTTCATTCCCATTACTTCATTATTCTTATTATTTCTCTGTCTCTCTGCCTTGTGTGTCTCCACTTGTTTCCTGGTCCTCTGTCCCTTCTTTGCATCTGACTCTGCCTCTGATTTCTCTTTTCTTCCTATCCCCCTCAGATATGTGTATCATAGCTCCAAGTGGATGGTGGCTGGAAATGCTGATTCCCCGGTGCCTCCAAGAGTTTATATACACCCTGACTCTCTAGCTTCTGGAGACACCTGGATGAGACAGGTGGTCAGTTTCGACAAACTCAAGCTGACCAACAATGAATTGGATGATCAAGGACATGTGAGTCAGAGAATCCTTCTTCCCTATTCCTGCCCTTTTTGCTTTAGAAATGTCTAGCCCCAGGCTTTTTCAAATTGATGAAATAAGAATCTCTATGCCACTTTAAGTCATTTTAAGTAAGTAAGCATGAACTTTTTTCCAGTTAAATTTCATTTATTACAAATCTAACATTTAGCAAACATCTGCTATGCATCAGCTCATGTTTATCAGACACAGTCCTTGTGCTCCAGGGACTTACAGTCTGGTTAGGGAGGCAAGACAGAAACATAAGACAAATTAAACAATGGTAAAAGAAATCACACTGTTCGGTAGAATATAACTCACGAGGCAATAACTAGAGGAAACAAGCAGATGATAGTTTTGGCTGATTTGGCAAGAAATTTATAAATTTATAAGAGAGGACTAAGTCTTAAGTCTTTCCAGGTATAATTGGAGCACCTGATGTTATTAATTTATCTTTGACAGTGAATTGTGCACTGAATTCTCACTGAGTGCCAGGATTCATAGTGAGTGCTAGAGGAAGATTGAAGAAGCTAAAACTGTAGCTCTTATCTTCGAGGAAATGAGGATTTTCTGAGCAAGTGAGAACACACATTTACAATTCACTCTTGTAGGACACAAAAGAATGTTCACAAATTCAATAATGCATGCAAATAATGAGGTATGGAGTTTAAGACAGTGTGAACCCAGGCTGAACATTTGAAACTGGAGAGAACAATTTGTCACATGGCAGAGGTCCTGAGACATGTTGGTTCCATCCAGCATTGATCCAATTAAAGCAAACATGACATGTACTATTCATGATAAGAACACCTGCCATGCAGTTCTATGCAGGGCTCTCCAATCACGAGGTCCTTCCCTGCCATGGACAAGTACCCTGGTTTCCAGTGTCCTGTACCTTCTACCTGCAGTTATGCTCTTGCTGTAATGCTTCCATCCTGTGATTTATTTCACATTAAGTGCTTGAAAAAAATGTAGGGGCCTCAAAGCCAAGCCTGGCATCACTCCCCTTCTCATTTCAGATCATTCTGCACTCTATGCACAAATACCAGCCTCGAGTCCACGTGATTCGCAAGGACTTCAGCAGTGACCTTTCACCCACCAAGCCTGTCCCTATTGGGGATGGGGTGAAGACATTCAACTTTCCTGAGACGGTGTTCACCACGGTCACGGCCTATCAGAACCAGCAGGTAAGAGGTTGCCCTTCAGAGTCTCCTGATGCATCTGTTTTTAAAGGGGCTTATTCTTGCTTTTGGCAAGAAATGCTTAGTCCTTCTAGATGGCACTGAAGAGTTGGAATGACAGACATCAATCTTGCAGTGCACGCTAGACACTGGTAATGACAATGTGGCATGCCTAGCAGCAGGTCACGTAGTCCAGAGTTAGATCAGACAGAGACCTGGACCAAGAGGACCAAACCTCCTAAGTTATTTTCAAGTCTCTCTGTGCTTGCACATGTGATCATGATCTCTGCTACAACATGGCAGATGACCCCCATCATTTGGAAGTTCTTTGCAAGTAGTGGAGCTTGATTGATGCCTTTTCTCTTATCTGCAGTTTTCTGTACATCCCCCCACCAGGCGACATCAAAGTTGTCAAGTCTTTCAAACTGTATTTAAGACCCACCACTTCCATTTACACTTTCAGACTAAATTTACATCCATATGAACACCAGCCGCCTCCTGAGATATGTACTTTTTGTGCCTGCAACATGTCCATTCATTCCATGAGTATTTATTGAGAACTTGCCATGTCTCAGGCTTAGCAGAGAAACAGGAGCTGATTAAGATGCATTTCTCTGTTAAGAAGAGTTTTAGTTGAACATACGACACATAAATATAGTCATGATAGTACAGGGGAATAATTCAATGACAGAGATGTGGACAGGGTTGGTTCAGTGAATAAGGGACTATTTCCTAGGAAAGTTGACACTTTTTTTGAGAAGAACACAGGAGAAATGTGTATTGGAGGAGGGGGAAGGGAGAGATCAAGTCTGGAATTATTCTAAACATTGTTCTTTTCTTGTGAAGGGTGGCAAGGTGGCTTTATAAATGAGCTCAATTTATGAATTTCCCTAAAAGGTGCATGTGGATCCTATTTTTTGTAGTTTAGATATTATTTAATCTTTTGACAAATTGTTTAACTAAAAAGATTCTGCAGTGAATCTTTTCTGAAACAAAGAGAATTTTGTTTGTTTAGAATACCTTTCTTGAAAATCTTCATTTACTACATTGCTTAAAGAAAAATGTTCTATCCAACATCTTTGGTATTGGATTCTCTGCTTTGTGCTCTGGCAATGAAAGCAATAGAAGAAAACATTCATATAGTAATTATTTGTCAAGTGCTTATGATGTCCCAGGCATGTGAAGATGAGTGATGTAATCAATGGCTCATTTAAGAAGGGTATTTCTCTCTCTCGTGCTCCATCTGGATAAAACTTCTATGATAGCCCTCACTTTCAGAGGAACGTGACATTAAAAAAGCCCTTAGTCCAGTAAATATTAAGTATTATATATGGTTATCAGACTTTCCCAGCAACTTAAAAGTGTTACCAAATTCAGATTTTCCTTGTGGATGCCACATTTGATCCAAAGGAGAAGAACTTTGGGTGCTGTTTAAAAATTATCAAACCTTATGAAATTTAGGTAAATAAAATTGCAGAGGTCATGGAGAGGCCATACAGAAAACTTTACTAATCAAAGTTTTTCAAGCTCTGATAGAAGATATAGTAGCAATATAGTCCTGGCCTTTGCAGCAGCTAGAACCTTGGGATGAGGTCTGGGTCAGAAGAAGGGGAATAAGATTCTAAGTTCTTTGAACAACTGATTCGATTTTTCTAAGACTTCATCAGCCATCATTTTATTAATAATGATTAGTTTCTCATGAAGACAGTGATGTGACAAGAAATATTCCAACTTTAGAATTTAGTTTGTAGAACAAACTAGAACCATGAAGAATGATCATTCTATTGCCTCATTGAGATCAGTAACAGAGGACAAGAAAGTCATCGTTGTTCAACTCAAGTTGAAACTAGAAAGCTATAGCTCACTTTGACAATGGAAGGGGAACAAAGGTGGGTACCTGAAATTCTTTTTACTTCTTCTACCTTCCTTTACAGGTAGTGTTCCAGCATATGACTATATATATTTTGTTTACCTCTGGGCTGGGGTGGGGGCAGCCACACACATAAGATGATACAATTTGGCAGGATGTGGTGGCTCATGTCTGTAATCCCAGCACTCTGGGAAGCCAAGGTAGGCTGATCACCTGAATTTAGGAGTTCAAGAACAGCCTGAGCAAGAGTGATACCCTGTCTCTACTAAAAATAGAAAAAGTAGCCAGCTATTGTGGCAGGTGCCTGTGGTCCCAACTAGTCAGGAGGCTGAGGCAAGAGGATTGCTTGAGCCCAAGAATTTGAAGTTGCTGTGAGCTATGATGACTCCATCTCATTCTACCACCTCACAGGGCCAATAGTGTTAGACCCTATCTAAAAAAAAGAAAAAAGAGACCATGAAATTTGGCAGAAGATATACCTGGTTTGGTTTCTGACTTTTCTACTGACAAACTGAATGACCTTCATCAAGTTTTTTGATATCTTTCAACTTATATTTCCTGGTTTGAAAAAATGTGCCTGCCTCCAAGAGGTACATGAGGACTAGATGAGGGGACATACTTAAACTCACAGACACCAACCTGGCATCCAATTCATACCAGTCAGCCATGTTGATTGTTCTGTACTGGATATGTAGAAGTAGGAAGGTAGAGGAAATTTAAAAGAATAAATTTCTCATCAAGGAAAAATATGGATTATTGGAAACTGGAGAAGCTAAATTGGCTCTTGAAGGGATTATGAGCAATAGGTACCTACTTTGATCCCTCTGTCTTCCTGTCCTGTTGGTGAACTCGTGATTTGCTGACATATTCAAAATAGATGCTTCATACTCAATTCTGCCAATTTTGGGATGAAGATAACAGCTTTTGCCCATTTAACAAGCTCCTGATCCCTAGATAAATCAATAAACATGATTGTTTAACATTGCCTTTGGCTATGGAGGTGTGATTTAATACTACAGCACCTTCTAATAATACCAAATAACTCACGTCTTTTCCTGGGGAGTCTGAAGTCTGCATCCTGTAGGTTAGAGCTATTAGCTAACAATTTTCAGATTTGTCCCAAAGATGCCAGGCAGCATAAATTGTTCTTTTTTGTGTGGGTTGTATCCATCTATTTCTGTGTTTTTCTTTTCTTTTTTTTTTTTTTTTTTTGTAGAGACAGAGTCTCACTGTAGCGCCCTCGGTAGAGTGCCGTGGCCTCACACGGCTCACAGCAACCTCTAACTCCTGGGCTTACGCGATTCTCTTGCCTCAGCCTCCGGAGCAGCTGGGACTACAGGCGCCCGCCACAACGCCCGGCTATTTTTTGGTTGCAGTTTGGCCGGGGCTGGGTTTGAACCCGCCACCCTCGGCATATGGGGCCGGCGCCCTACTCACTGAGCCACAGGCGCCGCCCTGTTTTTATTTTCTTGACATTCCAGAATGAGAACAATCAATGTGTAAAATTACTTACTTTATCTGTTTTTTTAAAGGTTCAACATCAACCCCGTTGTCATTTGACTTATTACTACCATTTTATCCTAGTTGACACTCAACTGCAACACGTTTGAATACACATTACTATAGATACATAAAAGTAGCACATTGATTTGTGCATTGTTTATTTATCACCACTCACCCCACCAACCCCTTCACACCTGTAAATATAGGTTCTTTTGTTTCAACCAAGGAATCGAATTTTGTTGATTTTTGCCCTTCCTTCCTTCCTTTCTTTTTTTTTTTGTAGAGACAGAGTCTCACTTTATCACCCTCGGTAGAATGCCATGGTGTCACAGCTCACAGTAACCTCCAACTCTTGGGCTTAGGCGATTCTCTTTCCTCAGCCTCCCGGGCAGCTGGGACTACAAGTGCCCACCGCGCCTGGCTATTTTTTTGTTGTAATTTGGCTGGGGTCGGGTTTGAACCCACCACCCTTGGAACATGGGGTCAGCACCCTACCCACTGAGCCACAGACACTGCTGTATTGTTTCTTTTTTATTCTCAACCTCAAGCATTTACTTATTTATTTATTTATTTTTATATCAATAGATTTAGGGGGTACAGCATTTATTTTTGTTATGTGGATGAATTGTATAGAGGTGAAGTCAGGGCTTTTAGTGTACCTGTCATCCAAAATAATGTATGTTGCACCCAATAGGTAATTTTTGATCCCTCATCCCCCTTTCCTCCCCTCTACTGAGTCTCTGAAGTCCATCAAACCACATTATGATCAGATATATCCATTGTTTAGCTTCCCTTATGAATGAATATATGTAGTATTTGTTTTTCTGTTCTTGAGATACTTTACTTAGGACAATACCCTCCAGTTCCATTCAAGTTACTGCAAAAGACATTATATCATTCTTTTTTATGGCTGAGTAGCACTCCATAGTGTGTGTGTGTACATATACACCACATTTTCTTTATCCACTCATCAGCTGATGGACACTTAGGTTGATTTCATATCTTTAAAATTGTAAATTGTGCTGATAAACATATGACTACATGTGTGTCTTTTTAATTACTTATTTTCCTTTGAGTGGATGCACAGTAGTGGGATTGCTGGACTGAATGGTAGGTTTACTTTCAGTACTTTGAGGAGTCTCCATACTACTTTCCATAGACGTTGTACTAATTTACCTTCCAACCAACATTGTATAAATGTTCCTTTTTCATCACATACAAACCAACATCTGTCGCCTTTTGACTTTTTAGTAATGACCATTCTGACAGGGGTATGTGGTGTCTCACTGGGATTTTAATTTGCATTTGCCTCATGATTAGTGATGTTAGCATTTTTTCATATTTTTTGGCCATTTATTTATTTATTTTCTTTTTTTTTCATTAATTGGATTTTTTTATTTTTAGTGTTCTGGTGAGCTGAACAGGGGAGGTTGGTTTTACAGGCAGAGAAGAGCTGATGAAAACAAGAAAAAAGCAGTCATTTCCAAATTACTTTTCTTGTAAAGGTTGAAGAAGAGGAGATTTTCTTTTTTTTTTTGAGACAGAGTCTCACTTTGTTGCCCTCAGTAGAGAGCTGTGGTGTCACAGCTCACAACAAGCTCCAACTCTTGGGCTTAGGAGATTCTCTTGCCTCAGCCTCCTAAGTAGCTGGGACTCCAGGTGCCCGCCACAACACCCGGCTATTTTTAGAGAGGACATCTTGCTCTGGCTCAGGCTGATCTCCAACTTCTGAGTGCAGGCAATCCACACATATTGGCCTCCCACAGGCTTGGATTACAGGCAGGAGCCACCGCACCCAGCTACTTTTCTATCTTCTTTAGAAAAGCTTCTGTTCCTGTCTTTTGCCCACATTTTAATGGAGTTATTTGTTTTCTTTTTGCTGGTTTGTATGATTTACTTATAGAGTTTGGATATTAGTCCTTTGTTGGATGTATAGTTTGCAAATATTTTCTCCCATTCTGTGGATTTATCTATTTCTTTTTAAGGGAGTATGGTAAGAAGCATATGGGAGAGTTACGAGTAAGAAAGTCTTCAGGGTTCTCCAACAATTGTTTATAGGAAGACAGTGAAGAAAAGATAATAGAGAAAAATGGCCTTGAAATGAAATGGTACTTAGTCTTCCTGAGGAAAAGCCGTGTCCTATTCCACAGTTAGCATTGGGCTGCACATTTGGAGATCTGGGTTGCAGTCTTAAATTTTCTACTAGCTACCTGAATCACTCTGAGCAAGTTCACATGTCTTTCATAGTAATTGGGCTTTAATTTCTTCTTCTAGAAAATGAAGTATTGGCTTTAGCCTTTTCAACGTCTCCAATAGCCTGGGAATTCTAACTTACCCCTCTTTTTTGCCCTGCAGAATTTTTTTTTTTTTTTGTAGAGACAGAGTCTCACTTTATGGCCCTCGGTAGAACCCTGCAGAATTTTTAATATATATCAGGAGCAATTTGTTGTGATCAAACCAAGTTGACATATGATTTTCAAGGCTTGAAAATGATTAGAGCATTCATGTCTGTAAACTATTTTTTGTATCCCACAACATTCTAGGATGATACACTTTCAGCAAGTCCACAGTTTAGAGGTGAGCATATGGTGTTTTTGTAAACAAAATATACCACACTACATTGTTTATTGGTGACTCTCCCCAGCCCATCGTTAAAGCCCACGTTCCTACTGACTTCCTTCTTGTCACTCAGGCTGGACAACTGGCTCTCCCCACAGACAGTGCCAGGAAACTGTTGCTTCTACTGACAGAATATAATTTTCTTATTCTGTTTCTGATTCCCCCTAATGTAGACTCTTGTGACATCTTCCAATTACTAAATATAAATCAGATAATCACACACAATTAGTTCCCCTGGACTGCAAGTTTAATATCTCACACACCAGCCCAGATGCTATTGCTGGATGGATCTTGCTGAACTACGGCACTGATTGCATTACTTCTCCATCAAAAATCGCCAGTGACTCTTCAGTGCTTAGGGAGTCAGGCCCAGAATCCCGAGTCTTCTCATTAAGGCCCTCTGTGGCTAATCACCAGCTCTATTTCTAGGCTGATTTTCTGTTATTTCCCATCACACATCCACAAGCAATCAAGTTAGATTTCTGCTGTTGCCTCAATGTGTAGCTGCCTTGTTTTTATATGTACTGTTGCCTTTCCCAGGAGTGCCCTTCTTTTTTGTCTTTATCTGTCTAGATACTCTTTGAGTTTGGTGAAAGTGCTGTGCCTAAAGTGACAACCTTCTTTATTTCTTTCAGCTGCAAACGAGCTCTCTCTCCTTAGGAGTGTTAGTGCAAGTACCTCTCTCGTGGCCTCATCACATCCTGACCTTAGTGTGGCCAACCTTCCTCTGGATGTTTTAACTTTTAAACAACAAAACTTGTGCTTTTTAATGAAACAAAAACAAGGAAACAGCATAATATGGTAAAAAACACTAACTGGAAGTTAAGCTACCTGAGTTCTAGACCCAGCTCTGCAGCTGACATACCGTCCTGCTTTTGACAGATAATGTCACATCAGTGTTCTCATTTGCAGATTGATAATTTGGTCTGAATCAATGCTAGTCTTTGGAGAAGTGTTTTATGGTCCATTGAAAATGAGAAAAACAAATATAGGGACCTTCTATAGATGTCAACTTTCAATTTAATAGATTTTATATTATTCTGTTTTGTTGTTTGGATTTTTTGGTATAAAGTGTCATTTGTTTTATGAAATAATGATGGCAGGAGAGAATAGACAGGTGTTAACTCTCTTAGGATATAATTGTTGATCCTTCAAATGTTGAAGGAGGGACTAAATTGACCTATGAGATTCTGAAGCCCATCTCCATGATTCTGAGCTACTTGTGTTTGCCCCACAGTGTGCAGCACTGACTCTGGCTTAGTAAATGATGGAGCAACTGAAGGAATGATTTGCCCGCACATCTCTACCTGGCTGGTCCCCTCATATACCTGTGGTTCTGCTTCTTTGGATATAAGTGGTAGTGAAGCATGAAGAAAGCACTTCTAGTTTCATGGAATATTTTCTGCTTTTCTTTCCTTTTTTCCATTCCTTCCTTCCACCCTTGTTGACTGACTTACCTATAACCTCTCAGGGCTGCTAGCACACTGAAGTTATTCTTAACTAGTATTTGCTCTTAGAGTGCCAACTTGGCAGGTCCAGGGCAGAGAGGAAGGTACACCATGCCCAGAATCTCATCATGGAGAATAAGGTAGAAGAGGTGGGAATAAAGGTGACTCAACACACCGTGCTTTTTCTTAGAAGAAACTGTTGCCAACATGTCCTCATGGAATTAACAGGAAATTTCCATTGCAAAGTCTTTGTCTTCTCTCAGAGAAAGAGACTGATGAACGTTGATTTTTTCCTCCTAAACAGGAAATTGGATTCCAAAAAGACATAGCCTTGTTCTCCTGAGGTAACAGCCTTGTTTCTTGGTAAGAATTGGCTACATGAACCATACAGGAAATCTGAAACCACAGCCAGATTTGTGGAAGCAAATCCAGTGGGATTTCTGAGTCACTCATTATAGTGTAAAGTATTGGGCCAGTTTTGCTCTAACTTTCCAATCGAATCAGTGCACATATATATTTTTTTTATATGGGCTAAGGTTTTTTGTTTTGCTTTGTTTCCCCCTATGTAAAACCTTTCAAGCAATATGGTAAAAAATAAAAATAATAAAAAGATTGTTAATGAGACATGGCCCTTTCACCATTAGCACTGTAAAATCATACTCGGGATGTTCAAGTCTCATTTCCTTTGGAGGCTGTGCTGTTTATATCTGCACCGTGCATTGCGCGCATCTATTAACTGCCCCTTTGTCACTAGGCTAAAAGTCAGTGACTGTGAGTAAAATCCGTGGGCAAGCCAGCAATCTCCCGCTCATGTGCAACAGTCTTTAATAACTCAAGACTACGCAAATCAGAATAAGGTTATGGAGATAAAATCAATGCAGAAAAATGCTCCCACAACCTCCCTATTTCCTGTCTTCTCATTATCACTGGATCGAGTATGAACACGGGAGCTATAGAATAGTTTCAGCTGGTCAAGAGGTTACCTGGTTCTGACTGAAAGGGACATGTAAGAGTTTTGTCTGTAGTGCCTGCAGTGAGAGCAAAGGGAATCGAGAATGTTATTTGGTCTATGTTCTCTACAGCTTGTCATGGATTTGGTGATCCCTGATTCCCACAGTATCATTTACTCCTTCACTCACTCATTGAACAAATTCTCACTGAGCACAAGTAGCACATCCTACTAGGTTCCAACCAATTAGACAGTATGTGAAATAGACTTGATTTCTACCTGTGCAAGGAGAGATATAGACAGTAAATGCGTAAATACAAAATAAACACATAAACGCCCACAGGATATATATTGGTAATTAAGTTAATTAACTTAATTGAGTTAAGAACAAAGAATTAAAAAACATGCCATTAAAGATAAGTAGCAGAAGTATCCTATTTTAGAGAAATGAGCAGGGAGGGTCTCTCAAGAGATAACATTTAGAATGAGAATTAGGACAAAGAGTCACTAGAGAAAAGATCATTTTTTTAAAAAAAATGTGAGTATAGAGCAAACATGAGGGGCCTGAGCACAGAAGGAACTGGACATATTCCAGCCCCGGGAGCAGTTCAGTGTGTCTGGGGCCTGGGGCCCAGGACAGAAGAGGTGGGTTGGGCTGGAGCAGGGCGTGCTGCCCCTGCAAGGCAGGCTAAGGTGTTTGGATTGAATTCTGAGCCACTAAAGAGATGACGTGATCCAGTCATATGTTGACAAAGACCATTTGGCTGCTGTGTGGAGAAGAGATTGGACATGGACAAAAGCAGAAGGTCATTTAGAGCAGTTTAGTCAAGAGATGGTGGTGACCTGGGCTAAGGTCAGAGAGGCAGAGATAGCTATATGTGGGTCTAATTAATAAGCATAATTGTGGAGGAGGGCTGCAAATTAACTACTCAGTTACCACATGATATAATATATATATAACATAACTATAAATGTATGTATACATGCATAAAATATATAATTTTCTACAGCTGATTTTTATAAAAAGCCCTAGCTCCTGTATCAGGGTAGGATAGGTTGAAATGTAAGCTTCTATTTTGGCTTAAATTTTTCTTTATGTAACTTTATTTACTTTGGATAAAGGTTTGATTATTGTTTCTCACCCCCTCCCTTGCTCTGCCCCATGACCTCGGGACACACAGTGCCTGTGCTGGGCTAGAGATGGGGAGGGGACCCTGCACTGGTTTCTGTGCTCATTGGCCCCTGCTGTGAGGAGCTGGTCTACTCTGTCTGTGGGGCCTGGGCTCACTGACCCCTGCCATGAGGAACTGGTCTGGTCCGTCTGTGGTGCCTGGGCTCACTGGCCCCTGCCGTGAGGAGCTGGTCTGGTCCGTCTGTGGGGCCTGGGCTCACTGGCCCCCGCCGTGAGGAGCTGGTCTGGTCCGTCTGTGGGGCCTGGGCTCACTGGCCCCCGCCGTGAGGAGCTGGTCTGGTCCGTCTGTGGGGCCTGGGCTCACTGGCCCCTGCCGTGAGGAGCTGGTCTGGTCCGTCTGTGGGGCCTGGGCTCACTGGCCCCTGCCGTGAGGAGCTGGTCTGGTCCGTCTGTGGGGCCTGGGCTCACTGGCCCCTGCCGTGAGGAGCTGGTCTGGTCCGTCTGTGGGGCCTGGGCTCACTGGTCCCTGCCGTGAGGAGCTGATCTGGTCCGTCTGTGGGGCCTGGGCTCACTGGCCCCTGCCGTGAGGAGCTGGTCTGGTCCGTCTGTGGGGACTGGGCTCACTGACCCCTGCTGTGAGGAGCTGGTCTGGTCCGTCTGTGGGATCTGGTGCTGACGTGCTCTGCTGGTAAGAGACTGCTGAACTGCTGAAATTGTGCTTTGCTTTCTTGCCTTGGTTGAGGCCTGATGGGTTTTTCTTGCTGGCTCAACCTCACCTCAGGTATCACCCAGGTTCTTCATTTGCCTCCAGACAAGACACATTTATGTCATGGTCACCCTGCTTTCTCTGTCATGGTGTGTGAGAACTTCTGAGTCCTTAGCCACCACTAAAGGGCCACGGGAGGCCTGCAGATACAAACTCAGCCCTCTTCCTGCTTAGTCAGACTGGGTGGCATTTTCTTTGATACAGACACCCCACGTGTGTGAGGAAGATTATTGAGGTTAAAATACCTTGGTTTTGTCCTGCAAAAATTGTCTTGTTTCCCTTGGTATTTGTGGACACAGCCAAAGCTGTCAGCACAGGCATTACCTGAGGTCGCACGTGGCTTACAGCGCTGACATTGCTGTCTTCTGCCTACCCAGGGATTAAGTGCCTGCGCAGGTTCTAAAAGGCCCCTGGCCTGCCCTCCTTGCTTCTTTGCCCAGGGCTCAAGTATAATCAGCCTCATCTGTGCTTTTCAAATGTACATCATTCTTTCCTACTTTGATGTTCTGGCTTGCGTAGCCTTTCTTATTAAAAAAACAAAACCAAAAACCTTTCTTATGAACTGCTTCCCTTGTCCCTTTTTTCCCTTTCTTGTTTTTTTTTATTTAAATCCAATCCATCCTTCAAGGTCTGGCTCACAGGCTACCTATAACGTGAAACTTCAGAGCCATTGAACTTGAAGTAATGGCCATTTCCTCTGTCTTCTCATGGCACGCTGCCTTTTTGGGAACCACATCATCTTCTGTTTTTACGAGTTCTGACCATTAAGTTCATAAACTCATCCTAGAAAAAGTGCTACCTACCTCATTGCTGAGTATCAGTACAGTCACTTTTGAAGTGCTCCCCTTGGGGCACTATGCGCCAATGCCAGTGCCCAGTCCACCCTTCAAAGCACTTTTTCTAGGATGATTTTGTGAACCTGTCAGACCTCATATGTTACAATTATTAGTGTGTATATCTTCCTTTTCTTCTAGACTATCGGGGTAAAGATGGATGGTGCATAGCCACACACCGACTGTACGCTGCTCTGTGTCACCTGTGCTGCCCGTCACATTGCTTTGCACACAAAGGGACCTTGATGATAAATCATGAGTTGCACAACCACACTTTTAATAAAGCTCTCTAAATCTCACTTTAAGGGCTTTGAAACAAGTGTAGGGGTATTATGTTTCCTAACATTTGATGGCATTTGTCTATTAAATTTCCATGCAGACCCCTTGGCCTGGAATCCAATGAGCTATGGGTAATAGGTTTTCAACCATTTCTCCCTGGCCCATGAAGTAGAGTGTTGTTATATTTACAGGGGTCTGTGGAGACCTCCAAAACATAGCAGTACAATCATATATCAGAAACCCCTATCATAAATGAGTTGGACAGGATAAGCCAACTTGAAAGAGAAAATAAAATATTATAACTCCAACTTGAAAAGAAAATATGGTGTGTGGTTTATTGCTGTGGATTATGGAGGAAGAAGGAACTGATTTTAAGTCAAACACAGAAAAGCAGTGACACTCTTTAAACTCAATACAGTATTCACATGGCAGACACTGGACTTTAGAAAGCCAAACCTTCAGGCTCCTGCTCTGGTCTATAAAATACATGTAAAATTGCTTTTGCTACATTATTAGTGCTACATTATTACTGTGCCATTCTAGATGCAAGGAATGTTCAGGGAGAAAAATAACCTTGAAGCCAGCCTGGTTTTTTAAAGTCAGAGTCTGTTTGTCAGAATCTCACATTGCATTTTAAAGACCTATGAAGACTGTGGCTTTGGGAAATTCCACTCTGATGAAATGAGGCAGAGACTAGGAAAGATTTGCAACATGCATAGAAACTAACTTTAGTTGTCTTAGTGATAAGTTCATATTTATCAGAAATACGAAGATCATCTTAAATAATGTGATTTCCTTACTCCTAGAATTACTTTCCATTGAGAGTACCTCTCCCTTCCTGAGCTTCCTAGCCCCCTCACTTAAGCCCTCACTTCTATGGCTGGAATGTAGTGAGTTGAGTCATAAACATCTGGTTCGGACACAAAGGTATCAGAACACCTCCCGTGGTCAAGGCTGAGAGTGAAAACAAGGAAGTGCATACAGAACATGCTGATTTGGCTGTTCCAGTCTAAAGGATGAGGGTGATATACACAACCATGGCTGGGTTTGCTGGGACTAAGAAAGGACACAAGGCATTGAGCGGAGGTTGAACCTGACAGCCCCTGAGGACTTGTCCAACTTGGTGAAACAATCGAATGTGCTGGGTTTGCCCAGCCTTTGGAAGCTGCCTTGTTCCTTCAGGTTTGCTGTGAGCCCTGGAGATTGGATGGGAGGTACAATATCCTGCCCCATTCAGTTTCATGTTTGTTTCTTGTGGGTGAAACCCTGGCAAAAGTCAAGCTATCTTTTCTGTTTCCGCACGAGCATGTCAGCTCATTAAATGAACAATTCCTTGTGGCAGGAAAGCCATGACTTATGAGAAATGGAAAATGCAGTCAGTTACTTGGACCCTTCAGGCTGAGGCAGATTGTCTGGGAGTCTGATTCTACCTGATTGAATTGATTCCATTCATTTGCTACTCACTTGCTTGCTCACGATTCATTTATTCATTCACTTAACAAGCATTTCTTTAAGTGCCTTGTGTGTGTCACATGCCGTGGACCTGATTATTGCCCAGCTTTCCATTTCAGTGTCTGTCTAGGCAAGTGATTTACCACCACTTTGGGGCAAGGATGGTGAGTAGAGGAGAGTTTTCAGAGCTGCAGAGTGGGCAAACTTTAGTTTTCATAGAGAGCTGAGTTAGGTTGGTCAGACATCTGTGTGCCAGGCCAGGTCTTAGATCAAGCTTCAATTTAAACGTGAAACCAAAAGAAAATTAAATAAAAACAAGGTACTATTGACGGTTTGATGTTTTGTTAATTTTCTAGAAGTAATAATACAATAAATCAGTTAATATAAAAACAATTCATACTTATTTGTTTGTTTCTAGATCACCAGATTAAAAATCGACCGAAACCCTTTTGCAAAAGGATTCAGAGATTCTGGGAGAAACCGGTAAGAATAACTGGGAAGAGACTCACTGACAGTTTTCTAGTGATGTTACTTTCCCCATGTCCTACAGGTGGCTCTTGGTTCCTGAAGTTTGGAAAACACCTGCATGCTCTGCCACTGAGTTGAGTCATGCGGAGAGAAATGGATAGCTGATCCAAGAATCAAAAAGCTGCCCACCCCAAAGGCTGAATTTCCCAAGCTCTTTGTTAATGCAGTCTAAACCACCAGATTGAATTCTTCATGCTGTTTTCCTTCCTACATCGTACATGTTAAATCAGCCACTTAAAACAATTTTTATGGTAATTTATTATCATTGAAAAATTGCTGTTCTTTTTTCTGATGAGCAATGCCTGCACTGATGTGTTTTGCATTGTCAGGAAGCAAGAAGTTATGGACAAATAAAATTAAAAAAAAATTACTACTGTTAAGAGCTAAAGCTTTGTAAAAAAAAAATGTTTAACCATTTTTCTCCTAGGCAATAGTTCTAAAATACATTGATCCTTCCTGCTTTAGTAAAGAGCTTATAGTAAACCGCCCTTCTTGTGAACTCAGTTTTGATAGAGTGAAACCTCAGAAATTGCTGACATTCATAGGATAATTTGCATCCTTCTGCTGGAAATGGCCTTGTGTTGGTTTTCTGGTTGATAATTATTATTCTTTCTTTTCTCCAAATTTGATCTCACTCTTCCTATATAAAATTAAAATCTATTATTCACAGAAATCTAGGAGAGACCTGAAATGGGTATGGAAACCAACTGCAACTAAAGTTATTCCATCAGAAAGTTTCATCTTCTGTAGATAATATTGGGTCACCAACTGCAATATGCTTGTCTCATAAAGTGCACAGGCTTAGCAATAACTAATTAACCAGCAGATTTTTTGTTTTCATAATTTGGAGCATCTATTTGTATCTGAATGACAGATTGTCAGGAGTTATCTTTGGTATTCTCTTGGCAAGGGCTTTTGAATAAACCAAAAACTTTTATTTAGAACCACTTCACAAAATGTGTAATACATTATTTTAGAATCCATATTTAAGCTAAAAATTAGTCATGGTGATCATTTTCTTTATAAACTGCTTCATAAATCACTCCCTTATTAAACTAATTATATATTTAAAATACATTTAGATTTCTATAAAATTTTATTTACTTCAAAATCTTTTAAGCTCATATCTATTGAATAAAGTAAAATTCACTTAAACTTTTGCAGATAACAAAATGGAGCAATATGTTTTAGGTCACCCAGCTATTACTTAGCTGTAGAGCTCACTAGAACTGAGATATATGGACTCCAAGACAAATGTTTTCCTGTTCCATGATTCTCTGTTTAAAATAAGATAAAGGCCTTTATATTCAAAATTTAGCCAGTGAGAAGTAAATACCTATCCCATCTGTTTCAGATAGGCCATCCTCTCCCTCCTTCTCCACGGGCTTGTATTCCAGGCCCAGGTCAGGATGAAAGAGCCTGGGAGCTATTTCATGTTGCCTCCTTGTGTAGACTCTACACTCCGGGATCATGAAGGACCTTGTTTTGATCAGGAAGTCAAAAATAGAAGCGGGCCTTTCATGAAGAAGTCTCTAGACCTGCCTGGCTGGTGATTCCCTGGGACAGAATATGCAGGATAGACTATTTCTGGAGGTTGACTATTTGTAGTAAGGTCATTAAAAGCTTTAGCTTGGAACCTATGTGTGGATTTCAAGGGTTCTGGAGGCTCCCAGATATTATAGGTAAAATTGTGTCTGGATGAGAAGGTGCATGTCTTTCTGGGGAGACAGCTATAGCTTTCTTTAGATTTTCAATAAGGTCCAAATGTTACGAATTTCTGCTCTAGACACAACTGTCTGTCTGCAGGGGGCAAACCTGACCTTAGTTATTCAATTGCATCTCTTTTCTGCCGTCCTTCTGAATCTCCAGCATTAGTATTTGTTGATTTTCTTATTGGTACTCAAAATAGATGTATTTTCTTTGCTGTTCCCTCCCACTGGAGTCCTCATTTTTCAGAATTTTTGGTCACTTTTTCTAAGGTTATATTTGATTACTTAGTAAGCACCTTTCTACTAATAGTCACCCTGTCCTTAGAAATTGCCATCTGGATGTTTTTTGCCCATATGCTGTCTATATTGCAGCGGTATCAGGAAACAAATATGTCAGTTATTGATAAATGCTAAGAAGAAAAATAAATCAAATTAAAATATAGGGTGAGAGTAGGAGCCACTTTATGGAGTGAACAGGGATAACCACTCTGATAAGATGCCATGACGATGTAAAGGGAGCTGCCGGTACGTGCTCCGGGCAGAAGACACAGCGTGCAAAGGCAGACGTCTGCCAGGCCTGACTGTGCGACAACAAGGAGGCCTATGTGCAAAGCACGGTCTCTAACCCTGAGTGTCACCGAGCTGATGAGAATGGGGGTGCAGAGGCATGACTTAGAACACAAAATCAGGAGAGAGCTGTGCTGACCAGCATTGCAACTGAGCTATAGGAAGGAACTGGAGCACTCTTTAACCTTGAGAATAAGACCATTGCTTCTTAAAGGATTTGCCATTGGCCGGGAAGTTGTGATGACATCTCTGTTGGGGTACTGACGGTCCCCTGTGTCCTCTCCAGGCTAGAAGGGACCTTGCCACATCATTTGACCCCAGCTCTTACTGTCCTGGACGCTGACTGATGAATGTCTTCCTGCTCAAGGCAGACGAGACAGTTGTTTGTCTTGCTGGTATGCTGTTCTTCTTTGTAAGGGCTCCAGAAAAGTAGAACTATAGATCCTCACCCTTTCTGATGGCCTGGGAATTCTTCATTATGTCCCATCAAAACCTGCAGGCTACTTTAAGTACTACTAGCAATTATATCTGTTAACCATGATTGAACATTTAGTGTGCTCTAACCCCTTTGCTTCTGTACTCTGTAATCTTCAAAACAAGTTGTATTTTACAAACGGGAAAACTAAGGCTCAGAGAAGTTAAGCAGCTTTCCTGCTGTCACACAGTAAAGCTGGAGCAGGAACGAAGACCCAAGTCCACCTGACTGCAAAGCCTGTGCACTTTGTATTCTATCATGCTGACAGTTTACTCTTGACTTATCTGCAACAGACAATGAGGACAGGTGCCCCCTTCCTCTAAAAGCCCTTCATCTACTTTAAAATACTACTCAAGTGACATGGAATCTTAACTTTTCCAAATAAAACCACCCGTATATTCACCACCTGTCTTTGCAGGCTAATCCCCATGACTTCATCATAAACTTTCTATCCCCTGTAAACAAGGGTATCCCTAGCAGAGGCCAGGAAGCTGGGTGAAAGTTCCCAAACAGGAGAACCTGTCATGTAATGATGCTGAAGTCTCATGTCTCACAGGGAACAAGCATGAATTTTTAAAGGTAGAAAGAATTTTTATTCTCCAGTCTTCTGGGAAGCTGTGTTAAAATTTCTAGGGAAAGTACAGGGGCTCTTCTATTTTTCCTCTTTGAAAATATCAAACTTGCCTGATAATCACACTTTAATTTTCATTAGCTGCCTGCAGAATCTGATGAGGGCAAGAATTATTGATGCCCTTTTGCAGATGGTACAGATTGATAGATGATATAAAGAATTATTTGCAAACTTTCTGGGGACTGGTGGCTCTGTGCCAGCATCAGGGCCCAGTTTACTACCTTGCAGGCAGCACCTCTTCTGCGCTAACAGAGTTCTTAGCGTCTGAGATGTTCCTCGTGCCTCTGAGACATCAAGTGACTCACGCAGAGGAGCGTGGTTTGATGAGTTGCATATAAATGTGCCCAAAACATACGGATTACATTTCCCTTAAAAACACATGGGCTTAAAAATTAGGGGGGGGAAGTGCTTGGCCAATGTTTTTTGGTTTTGCAGAACACAAAACATTTGTGGAATACTTCAGAGTTACAGAGTTTGCCAAACCTCAAACCAAAACATGTTCAGGTTTGTCGATGTCAATCCATCCCAGTGCGATCCAGAGGCTCAGGAAGGGAGGAGTGAGAGAGGAAAGAGGGGGAGGATACAGCCACCCACTGCTCTCTTCTGGAACGCCTTCCGTGAGGCTCCCTGGGCATGCACTGTCATCACAGTGCACCCCCAGATGACTGATGTGTCCTCTGAAGTGTAGTGAAGAGTGCTTGAGGACCTGTGGCTGAGGACACAGCCTCCCCTTCTCCACATGTCAAGGTAGAGACCTATCCATGGAGAAGTACTCCTGGCTCCGAGCTCCATCCTCTTCTTCTTCCTGGAGGGAAACTAGAGTGACTGGTCTGATTGCTGAGTCTGGGAGAAGGAGCCCAACAGGACTGGCTTGCCTGCAAAGCACACAGCATTCCAGGCTGTCTCTCCACTGTGTGGTAAGCCTAGCAGCAGGGGAGGCCTGAAGCCTGGGCAGTCAGTGTGTTCCAGAGAGTTCTAGCCTGCTCATCTGGTCTCCTCTCCAGTGGTGTAGTCACCAGACAACTTTAGCAACAGTGAAATTGGTCTTTTGGTCTCCATTGTGTTAGGCTTCTGAGTCCTCCTCACAATTGATTCTGACGTTGGGTGAAGACAAGAGGTGATATTCATTGGATTGCCTGGTATCCCAGTAGGAGCCCCGGTGCGTCGTCCACCTCTCAGCTCTGTGGTGTCACCATCATCAGAGCCTGTTCTACTTCTCCTTGCTTCTTTAGGAAGTGGCCGATGAGAGGTGTGGGAAGGGCCCCCCGTCCTTTAGACTTATGGAGCTGCTAATTTTCCATTCCCATGTAATTCTGCCCCTGACCACCAGTGGTCACTGGGAGCCTGTGTGAGAGTGAGTGTGCATGAGCCTGGGAGTGGGTGTCTGTGCTGGCATTGTGGGGAGGAATGATAGACGATGTTTCTCTTAGGGTGGGGACCCTGACAGATTTTGCTTCTGAGCATTATCTCTGCAAGGGGAGGCAAACTGCGCTTTTCTAAGTTGTTGCTGTTTCTAGATTTCTTAGAAATGCTGTGGTCCAAATCCAGTTTTGGGAGAGTAGTCAATATATGTCAAGCCCCGGGGCACAATATCCAGAGTTACCCCTGGGAGATTTCTCCTACCTGGGAGAGAATACCACCTTTCTGTTCCTGGATAAAAGTATTTTTTAAAAATTTATTTCAGATTATTATGAGGGTACAAATGATCAGGTTACATTGTTTCTGGTTTTGGGGGGGTAAAGTTCAAGTTATAGTTGAGCCCTTCACCCGGGGGATATGCTGTGTACCTCTACATTGTGCTCATCAGGCAAGGGATTGCCAATCCCCCTCCCTCTTCACCTCTCCTTCCTCCCTCTTCTCTCCTTCCCACTTGACTTTAATTGCGTTTTTCTCTGGTGTGGGTGTATAGTTGTTTATCTATTGGTTTCATATTAATATTGAATACTTGCTTTTCCATTCTTGTGATATTTTACTAAGAAAAATGTTTTTCAACTCTCAGGGGTCCTCAAACTACAGCCCGCGGGCCACATGAGGCGGTGTGATTGTATTTGTTCCTGTTTTGTTTTTTTACTTCAAAATAAGATATGTGCAGTGTGCACAGAAATTTGTTCATAGTTTTTTTTTTTAACTATAGTCTGGCACTTCAATGATCTGAGGGACAGTGAACTGGCCCCCTGTTTAAAAAGTTTGAGGACCCCTGATAGGTTAATATAAAAGCTGTAAAGTCTCCATATTCTTTTCTGGCTGAATAGTATTCCTTTGGTATACATATACCACAGTTCATTAATCCATTCATATGTTGATGAGTACTTGGGCTGATTCCACATCTTGGTGATTGTAAATTGAGCTGCATTGAACATTCTAGTGCAAATGTCCTTGTGGTAAAATGATTTTTTTTTCTTCTGGGTAGATGCCTAGCAATGGGATTGTGAGATCAAATGGAAGGTCTACTTTTAGGTCTTTGAGGATTCTTCATACTTCTTTCCATACAGGCTGTATTAGTTTGCAGTCCCAACAGTGGTGTAAAAGTGTTCCCTTCTCTCCACATCCATGCCAGCCTCTGCAGCTTTGGGACATTGTCATGCAGGCCATTTTCACTGGGGTTAGCTGATATCTCAGGGAGAATTTGATTTGCATTTCTCTGATGATTAGAGACGATGACATCTTTTCATATGTTTGTTAGCATTCATCTGTCTTCCTCAGAGAAGGTTCTATTCATGTCTCTTGCCCAGTGATATATGGGCAAATCACTCTTTTCTTGTTGATTAATTTGAGTTCTCTGTAGAGTCTAGTTATCAGCCCTCTGTCAGATTTGTAGGACCCATATATTTTTCCCATTTTGAAGGTTGTCTGTATGCTTTAGTTGTTGTACCCTTAGCTGTGCAGAAGCTTCAAAGAAAATGAAAGAACTGGGACTATACCTAACAAAGGATGTGAAGGATCTCTACAGAGAGAAAACAAAACCCTGAGAAAGGAAATAGCAGAAAACATTAACAAATGGAAGAACATATCATGCTCATGGTTGAGAAGAACCAATATTGTTAAGTGTCCTGGGGGAAAGTATTAAAGACTGTCCCTCAGCTTGAGGGATTTTTTTTTTTTTGTCTTATGATCTGTGTTCCTGGGCTCTGCCACCTGCTTAAATGTAAGCTCTGGGAAGACTGTGGCTATAATTTTTTTCTTTCTTTCTTTCTTTCTTTCTTTCTTTCTTTCTTTCTTTCTTTCTTTCTTTCTTTCTTTCTTTCTTTCTTTCTCTTTCTTCTTTCCTTCTTTTGGAAAAACTCTTATTATTATTATTATTTTTATTGTTTGGGATTCATTGAGGGTACAAAGAATTAGGTTACACTAATTGCCTTTGTTAGATAAAGTCTCTCTTATAATTGTGTCCCCTACCCCATTGTATTAGCTCATCTACTGCCTTCATATTAGAATAGAGTACATTGGATTCTTGCTTCTGTATTCTTATGATGCGTTACCAAGAAGATGTGTTCCACCTCCGTCTAGGTTAATATAAAAGATGTAAAGCCTTCCTTTCTTCCTTCCTCCCTTCCTTCCTAGTTATATCTTCTTTAGGTTTCTTCTTCCAGGTTTCTATTGTTAGATTTTTTTCTTCATAGTGCCAGGTATACACAATAAAATAAAATAACCACTTATTTACAAAACAGTAAACAGTGTCAATGAGTGGCAGAGGGATTAAAAACCATGAACTCGAGTGAGAAAGCCTTACCCCAAACAGGGGCAAATCAGTCACAACAGCAGTGGGGAGCTAGTTTTGGACACCTCCTCAGGAGGGAAGGATGGTGAATCTCTCAATGGGCTTAGTTTCAAAGACTAACGCCAATTTTGATTCATGTCTGAGACAGCAGCTGTGAAACGGCAGGTTAGTGTACATGTAGATTAGGCACACACACTTTGAGGCTGTCTGATCTGGCTCTGGATGGGGGGGCTGCCTATGCATCCTGGGTCCCTGGATAAGGACACCCTGTGATTAATTTTGTTGTCTGTGAGCTTCAGGAAAAAAGGGATTCCCAAAGGCTGAGCTAAGACACAATGAGGAAGGTTGCCCTGTAGTGAACTGAGAGGTAAAATTGCATCTTCAGGGATGGACATCCTAACTGGAAGCCCATATCAGAGGGAAGATAAGGCACAGGAAACCAAGGAGATGTGAGTCTTTGCATTGAGTCTCATGGTCGAGAAGCAGCCTCGGGAGGCACATTTCCCCATGTGCCCGGGGAGCCTACCGTGCCCAGCTAGAGGGAACATGGCAATGCCAGACCCTGCACTTCCAAGGAAGAGCCAAGGAGTGGAGGAAAAGAGCATGCCGTGGGTCCTGGAGCCCACATCTGATGTGAAAGCCTTGTGTCTGTTAGGGGTGGCTGCCAAGATTTTACAGAGAGTCCAAGTTAGCTGGGGAAATTTTATGTAATTCCTGAAAACTTCCTCCAAAGCTAACATGTACATAAGAAGAGAGGATTAAATTATGATTTGTCTTGGGAGTGAGGGGTTCTACGAACTTGCATTAAAAGTGCCATGGAGTAAGAGACTGTGGGTTCCCCACTGTCGGCGCCCTGCACCCTGCCTTTGACCTTGGGTTTTACTCTACTCCCAGCCTCATTGCACGTATGACACCTGGATGGGGGACTGTTTCATGTGACATTTCCAGATGGCAATGGTACCCCAGAAGCTGCTGCTGTTGGCACCATGATACGTCCCTGGTAGAGTGGCCCTTCAGTGGCCCAGGGAATTGGTGCAACCTTTTACAAGAGGATATTCTTCTCTATGGAGTCCACCACTGAAGGCCCGAGCAAGGACACTCAAAATTCCACAACTCAGAAACTGTCAGAAAGGAACCAGTGGCAGGCCATGTGTGTTGGGGAGGTTGGTTTACTCAGGTAAGTAGTTTTGATGGGTTGCCCTTCACTAAAGGAATACTAGGATCTGTATGATGAGCTGCAAGTGGAAATGTGAGTCTGAGCTCACTTTCAGACTATTTCAGCATAGTGCTGTGTGCTGGGAATGTGGCTGGCAGTGGTCCTGGGTGCCTAGTGTCCTCCTAGGTAAGGTTTCAGGAGATAGGGGTCTAACAATGGAGCCATTCACTGTGTTATGGGAACGGATATATTTGCTTGCTGAAAGAGGATGTTTAATGAGGTTAATAACCTGAGGGAAGAAATTGCTCTCTAATGTTTGAGAGAAGATATTTGGGAGTAAAGAATTTTTCTGTGACACCCTCCACCCCAAACAGCTGCTGTCCCAAGGCCATGTTTATAGAGTGAAGAATGAATTCTCCTGGGCAGAGAAACAGGACCCCTCTGCTATAGGCCCAGCTCCTCCTCACAACACCCAATGGAAAGATGAGGAATCAAAGTGCCTAATGTTAACAGGAGGAAAAGAAGCTAGACATTAACCCCAGGGCCCCATTTTTGCTGAACTGAAACAGTTTCCTTCAGGAGGGGAAGGAAGAAGGGTGTAGGATGGATCTCAGTCAGAGTCTGTTAGCAGAGTTCTCTCTTGTAACCAAGTAACTCAGATCTCGTCTATACCTTTATCTATTAAGCTAAACATAGAAAATCACTATGCTTATAGGTCAAAAGTGGCAAAATGCCAGCAATTTTGTATAGTTTAACCTCATATATTTATTTCTAGCCATTTACATCTTAAGTATATAATTAATAGTAATAAAATACTTCCTATAGTAGTCCAACTTGCTCATTTTTACCTCTGAGTTAATGGTGTCAGTGCAGTATTTCCCATTTTACCAATGGCGAAACTAAAGACGATGAGGTACTAGCTTTCAGAATTTGTAAATACAACCAATGATGGCATCCGGGGAATGATTTTCCTCTCTCCTATTAGGCCCAGCTTCCCAGTCTGTACAAACCATGCCATGGTCCACCTCTGACTTCCCCTCATTCCTGAAATCTCATTTAGCAAGCTGAGAGCCAAGGGGCCAACCACTTGACTTTTTTCAACCAGTGTGACATCCCAGTTATCTTTTTTGCTTTCCATTTCTGTATTTTCATTTGTTCTCCCTAGAGCCCCTGGCTGTATTTTCCTGGCCAATATCATCCTGCTCTTTTCTGGCAATCCTACTGGCCCCTGTAGATTTTGCAGACCATTTTGTTGTCCCTGGCATGGGTGGCTTCTGGTCTTGAGCAGATCTATGCACGTAATCATCATTGGACTCCCTCTCCAGGCTGCTGCCTTTGCAGTTTGAGGTAGCTCACCCTGTGCTGGACCCCCTATTTACCAGGCTATAGCTGTTTATCAGGTCCCCAGCTTGTGGTCTTCCAGACAGCACTTAACATTTCTTTCTGCCTTGTTATTTGTTCTCCCTCCCCTGTCACGAACCTTTTCCACCATTGTCCTCTTGTCCACATTGCTCTGCCAGGGAAAGTTGGCAATTGTTTTATTGTCTATGGCTCTTGCCCAGGAATGGTGTCATTGAACAGAGTGACGTCTTTTTAATGGCTAACATATTGGAGCCTGCAATATGTGGAAGATAATGAGACCTTCAGGGGCTTGAAGACACGTTTTTGGTTCTTTGAGGGGAGAATGAAAAATAGAATTAGGTACCATACAGCTCCTTCCACATTTAATCCAGAGCCAGAGGTTTGACAAAGCTTTAAATTCCAGTGAAATAAAAATGTGTTCTCCTATTACAGGTCACAACCTGAGCAGAAAAGTTGGATTTCTTTTGCTTGAGTTAGACCAGTGGTTCTCAAACTTTCATTATCTTTTTCTCTTGTTTTGACATATTTTGTCTTTAATCAATCTGCATTTATTAAGTAACAACTAGGAGGAAGTATTATTGTGAACTCCATTTTAAAGTTAGGGAGATTTAGGCAGGAAGAGGTTATGTAACTTGGCCAAGGTTGCACTAATATGCAGCAGGGTTGCAATTTGAACCCAGGTAATCTAGCTCCAGAGCCTGTGCTAATCCATCCCTCATGTGATTTTAATATTACCAAATTAAAGTTAGACCATTCCAGTCAAACACAAAGAAATGTAGTATTTTAGTTACCCTATTTTGTGTTATCATGGGTTTTTATTGTGTTTTTAAGGCAGTGAAAACTCCTCATGGACTGCCATTATTACCAATTTAGACTCCAAGGGAGGAAAGGATTTCCAATTTGGGAATCACTGGATGAGAAATACTTTTAACTTGACTCTAAGCATCTATCTGTTGGCACCTGTCCTTCCAAGCTATTGTAATGCACATCAATGATAGCTTCTTCATCATGTGGATACACTTATGATACCAACTAAAACCAAGTTTTGAATGATGACTTGGTTTTTAGTCTATTTGCAGACTCTGTCTGCAGTCTTTTAGAATATCCCCAGACATCAAATATCCTGGGTAATCTGGATAATTTGATCCGAGTAATTTGATTTCAAATCTTGTAGAGGAGAAGGAAATGTGGAAAGCTTGACATTACCCAAAGGAGCAAAGGCAGTCTGAGAATGTTGAGGTGTGGTAATTAGATCTGAAGGAACAGTATATTCTGGTTCTCTGTCTTTTCAAATAATGATCTGGAAGGGAAGAGAATGGAGATCAGAGACAGCAGCATCTGTGGGCTAAAAACTAAGCATCTAACATGGAGTGAATGTCCATGATGTCTGCCCTCCCCATCTTGTATCCCACACTCCAGTCACATGAACGTCTTTTAGTTTCTAAAGCATGCCCTCTCTTCCATACCTCCAAGTCTTTGCACGTATTTTTAACTGTGCTCTTTCTGCCTCTTGTCTGCATAGAAAATTGCTGAGCTGATTTTAATATTAAATAATTGGCCTCTTGTGGAACCTTCCTTGAGTTTCCCAGGTGTATTAAGTATTCCTTGTTCAACGCTCCGTGGCATCTTGGCATATACAAGTCCAGGGTAGCATTTATTGCATAGCTCAGAAACTAGTCACTTACAACTTGTCTTTTTGTTAAAAACACACTCTTAAAGGGTGACCCTGTGTCTTTTGTGCCTTTATATTTCCTGAACTTAACACATTCTTTTTTTCCTGCTTCGATAACTCCTTTATGACTTCGAGACCTCTGTCTCAGCAGACTTCCTGTAGCTCTCAGACTGCCCTACTCAGGGGTGATGACCAGTGGCCTTATCAACCCACATCATATGTTCCCTTTGTTACCAGTGTCAGCAGCAAATAGTATGGGGAAGAGTCAAAATTAAGAAAGCCAAAACTAAGGAGAAAACAAACAGAAGAAACAAACAAAAATAAACTCCCTGTCTCAAGGCAAAAGAAAATCAATAATACACATTGGTGTGCTCTGCCATAGGGTCACAAATGTTTTTATAATTATTGTGACTATCAAATATTTGCTGAACTTCAAAAGAATGATCTGATCATTGTTTTTGGAATAAGAAGATCGGAAGGAACTTTCTTCACAGTCTGGCTATTTTTCCAAATCAGTTGCTCTCAAGGTGTCATCGATTTGCAGAACTGTTTGGCTTGGTTCCTCTCTTTCTGCTTCCCCTCCTCCTCCCCAAATTTGGCTGGTTTGGCCAATGAGCAGACTGAAAAATCTAAAACAAAGAGGTCTGGAAACCAGGGCAATTATTACAGCCAAAGCACTGAACAAAGGGAGTTTGGACATGGCCTCTGTTGTCACTAGAGCTAACAGGGAAAAGTAAGCAGGAGGGAGACATGGCCAGTTTGGCCGTCTCTGGTTAGAATCTGCAGAGATGACATTGGGTCTCCCGTGTGCAGCAGGCCCATGGAGGCCTGCCACATGGAACACACTAATGGCACGTGGTTACCTAACCTTTTTTTTTTTTTTTTCATCTTTTGAACAATAAATTGAATTTTCTGAAAACTGGAGATAAAATTATACAAAACTAAGTAAAATGATGATGAATAAGTAAACAATGTGTGGCTTAGTATAAACTTTGAACAGACGTCCAAGTGACGGAGGATGTTAATGGGTGGTTGGCAAGATCTCTTGTAAGAGAAGATGAGGTGTACAAATGACTGGTCTTTGCTAGGAGACTCAGATTCTGCTGAAACTCCATGACTGGAACAGAAAAAACCAAAGGAAAATTGAAACCTCTCTGAGACTGAAGTCAAAAATGGAACAAGCACAATCAATTACAGAAACAATTCCCAAATCTCCAATATGTAGCACTAGAGGATTTCTTCTGACTTTGGATAATCTGTTTTACAGTATGTTGTTTTCTTAAGTTTTAGGCTTAGAAAAATAAATGCTGGTTAAACATTTTGTGAAAAATGACTCAGGAACAAAACATTCATTCCTCTGCTTATTAATTTAATGCATATCGAGTGAGATCTTACTATGTAACGGCCTATGCTAGGCAATGGGGCTAGGTCCAAAGCTCTTGGGGTGCACACAGGTTAGTTGTGGAGAGAGATGAATTGTCCAATCTTGCTTTTGCCCTACATCAAATGCTATTATGTGGAACTAATAGCATTTCTAACAATTTGATCTAGCTAATGAAGTTTAATAGGGTTTGAGTACAAATAAAAGATGTGGCATATGATAGACGAACAGGATTACTATTTCTAAAAAGAGATACATACTGAGTACATAAATAGATTAGTAATGTAAATTGATGAGGTCTATATTATCCTATGTAGGATTCTGCATAAGATAAATTTGTGAGAGAAAGATCACAGTGGATTGGTAAGTTTTGGCTAGGCATATGTGGTTTTAGCTATTAATTTTTGGGAGTTATACCCTCTCCCTTTAATTCCACCACCAAAATGATCCTTGTTGTGGAAGACCCCCCCTTGTTGTGGAAGATGGACCATAGGTGTGTTCATATGCGGCCTGTTGTACATTGTGTTTTTAAGCTAGAGAAGGTATTGCCGATGGCAATGTAGCAGATGAAAACCTTTGTGGGCAATGCCTGGCAGTCTCAGTATTTACCTCTTAGTAATGGAACCAGAAGGTGAAAGTCATAACAGAGATTTTAGTCTAATATCAGAAAGAACATTTTAACACATCTATCAAAAAGTCGAATATTTTCCTGGTGAATTACATCAGTAGAGGCTAGATAACCATCCAAGATGGTCTCATAGAAAGCAGAGATGACATCCAAGATCCTTCCCAAAATGTAAACCCATGATTCCATGGGTTGGATTTTAAAATTTCTTAAGTAATAAAATGCTTATTATGCTATATAGAATTGGATGCTTAAATAAAATTATAAATACCTTTGGGACAACCATTTTTCCTCTTATGGAAATGAAACTGCTATGATTTGAGTGTGTCTCCCCAAGTTCAAGTGTTGGAAATTTAATCCCAATGCAATAACATAGAAAGATGGGACCTTTAAGAGGTGATTAGGTCATGAGGGTACCATGCTTATGAATGGATTGATGCTGTTATTTCAGAGAATTAACTAATTATCATGGGAAAGGGTGAGTTCAGCCTCTTCCCTCTTCCCTCTTTGCCTTCCACTATGGACTGACATAGCACAAGGGCACGTGCCAGATTCCAGTCCCACGGTCTTGGACTTCCAAGTCTCCAGAACTGTGGGCCAAATACACTTTTATTGTTTATAAATTGTCTGGTCTATAGTATTCTGTTACAGCAGCACAAAATGGACCAAGACAGAATATAAAGCTCATTTTCTATTTATTTAATAAATAAAATACTGGCAGTATATTGATAGAGTATTATTGAAGCTTCATAGTCTTCCAGCACCTTATTATGAACTAAGAAGGGAATGTTCTTTGTCCTTGAGCGTGTCCTCATCATTGATACATGTTCCTGGGAAGAATGGAATAGGAGGTGGAACAATAAAGACCCTGCCATTTGCAGTGAGCCTCCTGTGCCATTCAAAGGAATCCTAAGATGTTCTGGTGGATGGCCAACATTCCAAAACAAAGCAGTAAGACCTAAGCCTGGCTTCTCTCTCTCTCTCTCTTTTTTTTTTTTTATCCACCAAGGCTCAGCATGGCTTTATCTGCCTAACTCCCTTATTATTCTGAACTCCCTAATTGCCTGGGCTCTTTCTCTCCACAAATAGTTCCATGTACTGTATTCAGCATTAATTTAGAGTGACTATGTGGAGATGTCTTCTATTCCTACTTCTAACAGATTAACAGCTAATAAACACCATGCACCACTCTCTTCTCTGAACCTCTTCTTAAAATACAGAGTTTGGTGTGCCAACATTGGCATATTTAAAGGCTCCAAGATTCCAGGGAAGACTTTAGAAAGATAACTGTGGAGTAAGGCCTGTTCAGAGAGAAAATTTCCTAACACAAAGAATCAATCGGTATATCAGCAAGCTCATCTGAGAAGAACCTCAGGGGATCTTCTAGTCATTTATAAGAAAAGAATATTTGTTCTCATTGAAAATAAAACTTTTTACTTTATTCTTGGTATGTAAGGCTGAAGAGAATGCTGGAAATGTATTACCTAAGGAAAGGGACAAGCAGCATAAATTTCATGGCAAAAAGGCAAGTTTGTCTGCTTCAGGAAGGGACATCATACCACCATCCAGTGACTTTGTGATAACAAGACTTAAGCCACCTGCCCCTTCCCTCGTCTTCCCACCTTCCCCATGGTTCCTGCTTCCACTCCCTCCACTCAGAAGTGAAGTAGCTGGTTTTGAAGTGAAGTCAATAATCGTGTTTAAAGCTTTCAAGAAAGATCCAACTGGCACCTTGTTTTGAGGATATGGAATATCAGCTAGAATACACCAGAGCTCATCTGAGTGATTATGTGAAAGCGATATATCTCAGTACCCCATATATACAGCACAGATGTAATTAGTTGAAGCATAAAGCAGACAGTGTGCACACAGCCCAATTTATGGAATTTCCAATTCCAGTGAACCAGAGGCTTAAGGGAATGTGCTTGTAAAATATTGGATATTTCCCGAAGTCTAACAGCTTGTGACTTTCAAAGACCAGCTTGATTATTAGGTTGCAAAAATATAGATAAATATTTAGAGGAATACATTGTTCTTTTCCCAAAGATACAATTTCTAACACCAAGCCTTTCCCGTGCCTTCAGGTAGCTATTTCTTATTCAGTAGAAATCCAAGTGTATTTAATTGCTTACTTTTCTTTTGTTGTTGGCCTTCTCATCTCTTGTTGACTTAAGAAGACTTAAAGCCCTTGACTCGTCACCTCCCTGAGGTGTGGAGTTGCTGCTGGGACAGGCTGTGTCACTGCCCTGTGGTAATGATTGTGACATTGTCCTGTGCTAGATAAACAGTCAGCACTCCGCTGCTTGGTTGTGCTCATGGTGTTAGTGGCTTTGACCTTTGAGGCCTTTTCATGGAGACCCAACCATCTTTGGAGAAAGACCAGCATGAAATTCCATTATAGTTTTAGATTTGCTTGCAGATAATCCAAATCGGATTATTAGGTTCTTCCTCCCACAATCCAGCATTATTTGTGCTTTTCTAGACTCAGTGACTCTGATGCTGACATCACTCAGTGTCTACGTTTATGTCACTTGTTAGACAAACCACCTCTGGGTCTTTACAAAGTACATTTCTTAGGATTATTTACAACTTTCTTCTTTGCGGGCTTTTCTTTCTCCAGAACTGGACTTGAAGCCATCATGGAGACTTATGCATTCTGGAGACCTCCTGTGCGCACACTTACCTTTGAAGACTTCACCACCATGCAAAAGCAGCAAGGTAAGGCCCTGGGGCAAGGCCTCTGCTTCGTGGTAGGACTGAGGAGGGAGGGAGGGCTAAACTAAATATAGCATATCTGACCCCCGGCCAAGATACGGATTATGCCAATTCTCTTGGAATGAAGATGACTTGGTAGCTCCATAAATAACTAAAGCATCACCACTTGAGCAAACAAGCTGGTTCCAGATGCAGCTTTTCATCTGATACTCAGAATTCTCTCTCCCTTCCTAAGAGCATGATTATATATTCATAATGATGATGGTGATGAAATTATTATTACTAAGCATTCTCATAGACTTTGCTATTTGAAGAGATCTTCATAATAACTTTGGGCATTCTTCATGGCAGCCGTATACATTTTTCATTCTAGTTTTGTAGATAAGGAAAAACTCAGCTCTTAACTATGGGAATAAATTACATCAGGGCTCATGGTGAGGGGTGGGAGAATATATAGAGTTTTCGTGAGGGTTAAATGAGATTCTGCATTTAAAATCCTAGTAAGCACTTAATACTACTAGTTAGTGTTGTCTCTGTCACCATCATATTCAACCCCATCTGTCCTTGTTCATGGAAAGGGAGATGGAGGGGGACTTGGAATGTTGCCTTTCTGAAGATCAATTATTCACAACATGATTAGACTATTCCTTCCTCATCATGGGGATCTGGTGAGGTTAAGTGATACAGAATGTCCATCTCATTAACAAATTGCTCTTCATAAAGCTGTGATTAGAAGCTGCGTCCATTATTATTTAGGGTGTTCCTACTGACCTTAGGCCCTCGTGGCCCTTAAGAGGTAGAAGTTTTGTGGAAGTAAGGAAAATCTGGACCCTCACCTGTGATGGTCTCTATGTCTCTAAACCTGGGACAATTTACTTTCACTCTGAGTTGCCGTTTTTTTAACCCACAAAAGAGGGATAATTTTTTGTAAAGCAAGTTATGGAAACATGCTTCATAAACAAAAACGCATCACACAAGACATCTGATTAAAGTGAGCTCTGAGGAGCTTCTTGCTTATCTGCCCTTGATTTACTCATTGGCCTTTCAAGCTCTAGCTAAGCAGGAGCCTGGTAGGAGAAGGTTGGGGGGATATTGCCAGTTCCTATGAGCAGGCATTGATGGTAACAATTGTGTTTACTGCTGTGTCCTCAAGATCTACCACAGGGCTGGCACCCAGAACGTACCTAATGGTGTTTGCTGGCCCTGTGGCTCAGGTAGGCTGGATTACTGCCAGGTCCATCTTGGATATGGATGTGGAGTGACCATTGGACATGGCAACCTGCACTGCCACACACATGGGGTCATTGGGCAGGCCTAGGGGGACCTTCATGAACTGCTTAGGTGGTTGGCACAGTAGGTTTCAGGGTACGTCTACTAAAGAATAATCAATGTCATCAATACGAAGGCTTATTATTGACACTCTGAAAACCAGGGTTTAGAGAAACTGAACTTTTAACATATTTCAGCGATCCCATTTTTTTATTGGCAAGGAGGAAGAGCTTGAATTATTGGATACATATGGTGGTGGGGCAAAGTTAGAAGCAAAGCCAAGACTCTATTAAAATAGTTTAATTGGAATATATTTTTTAACTATGCACTGAACTTGATCCAGATTCTCATTATTAAAAAATATGTGGCTTGGTTTCTTGACGTTAACAAAGGATGTAAAAGCAACACACCCATTCTCCCTTCCCTTAACAACTGCTGGGTAACTCTGGATAATGTCACTCATAAAATGAAGAAAAGAAACAGAACTATCTGTGCTGAATGCTTTGTGTTGAGCCTTTAGTGGAAACTTCAGTGGCAGACTGATTTTGCAGTATCAGTCTGCAAAATATCAGCAGCTCTAGCACCATGCCTAAGAGTCAGATAATGTCTGATATACTCAGTTGTCCCCCTTACCTCATTGCTTTAAACACATGAGTATCTGTCACACCAAAGAGGAGGTCCTGGACAGTTTGTGTTGTTGCTGATGAAGGCTGGGCTCACAGTTCTGCTCGGATGAGGGGAGGAGGCCTCCCTCCTTCCACCTTCCTGGTATTGCTATTTCTCTGTCATTACGACTTGCCTGATGAGAAAATTTCAAAGGAAGGACTTAGGTATAGGCCATCATTTTGTCAATTCTCAAATCCTTCTATCTAAAAAAATATTGACTCTAGGGTGGCGCCTGTGGCTCAAAGGAGTAGGGCGCTGGCCCCATATGCCGGAGGTGGTGGGTTCAAACACAGCCCCGGCCAAAACTGCAAAAAAAAAAAAAAAAAGAAAAATATTGACTCTAATGTTCTACATAGTTGTTTACTCTTGTATAGAAGAATGCATGGGATTCTTTGACACAAAAAGAAACCAAGTCACGAAGTCGCCTGGTGTCAGATCTGCAGTAAGTGGTGGCTGAACGGAGTGGAGAAGGACGGGACACTTTCCTTTCCCCAAGACCATGTTATCTTTCTTCATTCTTGCTTATGAGAGCTTTAATTTTCCTTAGAGAATTCAGTTTACTTTTCCTATTGATGGTTTATTATTCAACAATTTGAGCATTAACTGTAAATAGATCCGCATTTCTTTTTCTTTTTTGATGAAGCCAAGTGTATGGTCTTATCTTTAGATGTCTTCATTTAGAATCAGCAAGGATGTTTATATGTTTGGGGAGTCTGGAGGGTCAGGAGATAACAATTTTATTTCAGGAATGGCTTCCCCTTGAAGAAAGCTAGAGATGGAGGGAATGAACTAACCAATAAGTTATGAAAGGGGGCAAGGTGACTGGGGCCACACAGACACCGGAGGAAGAAGAAGCTCGGTTACAGCCAAGTGCAATGCCATCTTGTTGCTGTTCTGATGGATATCCTTGATTAGTATGTGTGCCATAAAACTCAAATATAAAGGAGCTATTTGTATGGACTAAACTGAGAATGATTTATGAGCAGTAACTTCAAGTTATTTGACATCTGTGGTGCCAAAAGGGACTATTCTGGACCAGTGACACTAGAGGTGGCACTATGACTACATGTGTGAAAATAAGGAGCCCTGCCCTTACAGAAGCCCTTCCTTCTCCTCAAGCACTAGCAGATGTCCCTACAGATCTCCTTATCATTTGCTGTTTCAGTGTTTGTCAGGCTGTTGCAGTTAGAATCAGGAGGGTCCCCGTTGATGACTGGATTTACACCAGTAGGACTTACAATGGTTAGAGGTGGGTCAGTGAGAGGGATCAGATACTAAACAACTCATACTAGTAAAATTCCGGGAAAGGACAATTCAGTGCACACTAGCCTTTGAACTACTCTACTCTGACGATCAAAACATCCAACTTACACAGATTTATCACCGAGATGAGGAATGATGCCATCTATACAGCTTGCAACTGAATAGTCACACAGAAATTTTTAAAGCTTTTATTTGTTTTAGCCATGGAATGACAAGATTTAAATTCTGCAGTATGGCACAGACTGTAAGAATGAGGAGCTCTTGATGGGCTGGAAAGTACCTCAATTCAATCCATTACAGCAAACGATAGTTGAGTAAGTGTTCCAGTTTGTCCCCAAAGTCCCTTATGCTCGGTGTGAAACCTGAGTACATCCTCTCTCACACAGCCCTGGTGCCCTCTTTTAGGAAAAGCAGACCACCTTCCACTGGACATCCAGATGCTTCCATCCCCACTCCCACTTCCCACCATTGACAAGTTCTTGAATCTGCCCATATCTCTAATCTCCTGTCACTTTCCCACTCTAAGCTGACACTTCTCACTTGAGGACTATCATGTCCTTTCCAACTCTACTTTCCCCTCCAAGCCATTCTTTACATAGCAGTCAGAGTCATTTTTTAAAAACATACATCTTTTCACATCAATATTCTAACCCCAAATCGCTTAAAACCCTTCAGTGGACCCAGTTTGCTTTCCCTTATGAAAGGAACATTCCTTAATTGGCTACTCAACTTTGCATGTTCTGGCTTTTGCTGCCTAACTTCTAAAATGGGGATAAAAGGGTGGTGCCTGTGGCTCAGTGAGTAGGGCACTGGCCCCATATGACGAGGGTGGCAGGTTCAAACCTGGCCCCGGCCAAACTGCAACCAAAAAATAGCTGGGCATTGTGGCGGGCGCCTGTAGTCCCAGCTGCTTGAGAGGCTGAGGGAAGAGAATCGCATAAGCCCAAGAGCTGGAGGTTGCTGTGAGCTGGGTGATGCCATGGCACTCTACTGAGGGCAGTAAAGTGAGACTCTGTCTCTACAAAATAAAATAAAATGGGGATAATAGCAACGAGAATTAAATAAAATAACGTATGTAAAGTGCTTAGGAAAGTGAGCACTTCCCTGTGATTATTCGTAGTACTGCTGGCGTCACTCCTCTAGCTGTGGCTGGTGCCACCTTCCCTCCTCCTCTCTGTTGTTTAGCATCATTCCTGACACATCCACTTCACAAAGTGACTCCTTCTGGCCACGTGTTCCTTCCACTCACAGGTCTTCTTAGTTATTGCCACCTGCGTCTGAGGTCTCAGCTTAGCTGTCACTTCCTTAGGTGTACTATGCTCTTGTTTATTTTTGTCATTCTTTCATTAATATCTCTCATGCACAATTTATCACCATTTTTTCCTTCATGATTAAATCTCTGGGTAGAACCATTCCCGGGTTGAGTTTATATAGTTGGTACTCCAAGTAGCAGTCAAATGGCTGCATAAACTAGCATCTGCGTGTTCTGCAAAAATTCCTCAGATGGACACAACTTTAGGCTAAAATGTGAAGGACAGGGAAATTGGAAAAGAAAAAGAAAGGAGAGAAAGACAGTCACCAGGAAGAAAACAAGGGTTGTAAAATGATAGTAAAGAGAGTGTCCAAAAATTCTTAAGTAAAAAAGACAGGATATCAAGGGGTGAGGGAGATGATTTATGGTCTCAGGTAACCAGGTATTGGTACATATGCTATGGGGACTAAGTATGAAATAATTAAGAATCACTTATTCACCCTCTAGTTGATCAATATTAGTGTTTTTGCCTTCCTTTGTTTTATTTTTTGCTATCATAGGTAATGCTAAGTCTTCTTGGGACAGAAATAGTGGCAAAAGTAGAAAATTAAAGCACTATTCCTGTTCAAAAGAAATAAATTCAGTAGGAGGAAGAACATGGGTATCACTATTAGGAAATCTACAAACTCCATTTAATGTTCTTCTAATGTTATTCTCACAAAATCATTCCACTGTTATTTTCCTGCCTTTTTTAAATATACTATTCCTTGTCTTGGCTAACCCATCTCATAAGCCCATTAGGAGAATAGCCACTTGCACGTCGCTGGCTGCCCCTCTCCTGCCTTCTTGCCATCTGTGAGGTTATACCTGGTTTTTGAAATGACCTGCCTTTCATGTTGCTGGCTGCCCCTCTCTTACCTTCTTGCCATTTGTGAGGTTATAGCTGGTTTTTGAAATGATCTGCCTGTTTAGATTTCCTTTTGATGTATTTGTGCATTTCTTCGCCCTGAATTTTTCAAAATCTTTTTGAAAAGCTCAGCAGCTATTATTTTTCTATTATCTACATTATATGCTTTTGTTGTCATGAAAGCTAATATGAAAAATCATCTTTTCAAAGTCCCAGCATTTCCCTTTGTTATTAAGCCTGTTATCACTGTCAGAAGGAGGCCACAGTGGCTGCTCCTTCTACTTATTTAACAATGTCAGAAATTATACATTTTTGAAAGTGAGGTCAGCATCTTACCAGATCTCCTTCTGCTGAGCCAGACATCTATCCAGACGATGGAAAGCCCTTGTTACTACCTGTAGGTCATCTCTGATATTTTAGAAGGTATCAGTCATAACTTCCCTCTGACAAAGTGGTCCATAGTTTCATTTCAGTCTCATTTCCATTTCTCTCTCCTCCATCTGTACACTGATATCCTCAGCTTCAGATTCATCTGAAGTAATTTTACTGGAATTACCTGTAGAATTAGAGAGAGAGACAGAGAGAGAGAGAGAAGGAGAGATAGAGAGATATGGAGATATATCAGTTAGGATTCCTAGTGTTGTAAGTAAAATAAAACCTAAATGGCAAAATAAGGAAGAAACTCATTGGCTCATGACACTGAGAAGATTCACATATCTGATTTTAGGTAAAGCCTGATCTAGGGGCCTGTAAAGGATCATGGGTCTGGCTCCATCTCTCAACTTTGTCCTCCTCCACGCTGGCTTCCTTCTCAGCCTCTTCATGGCAGTAACATGCTGTCAGCATCCCTGGCCCTACATATTTTAAGTTTATATCTGATGAGAAAGGGCAAGCACCTTCTCCTAAGACTTCCAGCAAAATCTCAGAGTCTCATTGACTCTGATTGAGTCACCCCTGAACCAGGTACTGTGGTGGGGGAAATATGATGCTTTTATCATCCAGGCCTGAGTCCCTGCCTTCCCTGGTGAGGGGTGAGAGAGGGAGAAGGGTGTTTTCCAGAGGGGAAACTGAGTACTGTTTCCAGAGCGAGGCAGACAGATGTACATGACAGCGAGGTAGTAAGACGAGTAGCAGAGAAAACAAACGAGTTAATGGAAAGTGAAGAAGTGAGGGCCCTCTACCTAGGGAATGTGGTAGGTGTAAACTAGGGCCATCTAAGATGCAAAGTGATTCAGAGCACGAGGACCAAGGTGATGAATGAGAACTGGGTGAATATATTAAAAGCTATTTTAAAGGGAAGGAGTTTGTATCTATGCATACCTTTAAATTTTATAGGGAAGGATGCATTAGGAATCTTTCTAAGATTGAAACCACACAATTCCCATTAGTACTATAATGTTCGCATTTGCATTATGAGAAGGATACTCATCTCAACCAAAGAATGACTTAGTTGAGCCGAACAGTGCTGTACTCATTAAATTGTATGGCTTCTAGGTTTATTCCCTGGGATAAGTTTAGAGGCTTTCAAACAGGTGAAAGCCTCTTACCTGTTTGAAAGCCTCAAAGAAGGCTTCTCAAAGATACACAGTGAATCAGCACTGCTCAGGACAGGAGCCATGGAGTTGTAGGAGAGAAGAATCTGGCTTGTGGAATTAAATAATTACATGGAAATTTATTCTTTAATAGCCCAGATGGGGCTTTGTCTTACTGTTTTTCAATTTTGGGGGGGTGGTGGTGGTGAAAAGGCACAACAAAATAAATCCAAAAGGAAACGGTATGTGAAAGCCCCCATAGGACAATCTGGAAGTGATGAATTTAAAGATGCAGAAGTCAGCAGGTTTGGTATTCAGGATTTTCACGGTCACATTTAACTTATCTTCATGGTACACAGTAAATTCTAGGTTATTGTCCTCGTATGGGATCACTGCGAAACATGGATTCTTTTTGGTTGTTTTGCTGTTAGCCTTGAATATTGGTGCAAGTTAATGTCACATATGAATTTTAATGTGTGTGTCCTCACTTGGGTCTGGGAGTAAAACAGCATTTGGAGAGTGGGGACTGTGGGAGATTGGTCCTAGAACCGAAATGTTCCTGAGAGTTTTAAACTATTTAGGGGACTTCATTTTAATCTCCTTTTGGAAGAAAATTAAGACCTTTCACAACAGTGGGAAAGAAACAAATCTACCTGTTTGTGTTGTCAGTTGCACTTTGCTGGGCTTGGGGAGGCGTGGAGCCATGGGGCAGCCCACTTTTATCCTGGGCTGGGGGGAAGGAGAGACAGATAGTTCAGAGAGGAACCGGAGTGGGCTCAAACTTTGGGAATATGGCCCAGGGGGCCCATAGCTGCCATTTAGCCCAAGGCTCTGTCATACACGGCTAGCCTGTAACATTGAGCACACACACAGCAGTTGTGACGTCATGTTCACCACCCTGGAGAGGCCAGGATGGTCAGCTCGTAGACAGAGGCCAAGGCCTGAGAGCTGTCTGCATTAGAACCCAAGTGCCCCAAGAGTCCTTTCTCTTTCTTTTATTCCTTCTTTGTTCAGAGAAGAGAGTGTTTAATGCCTATATGTCAAGTACCATTACGAGCACCTTGTTTGGTCAAGTACCATTATGACCATCTTATAATATGTATAATATCTCATGTGTTTCTCAAAGCATTCCTACCAAGTAGATATTACAACATTATTTATATGGTTAAAGAACCCATGGCTTGAAGGTTCTAACTTGCTCAGGTCCCGTAGGAAGGATGGTTGGGATTGAAACCAGGTGTGTCTGACTCTATAGTCTGCACTCATCTATTAAAGACTCTTAGAGAACGTAGGACCTGGCAGGTACAGACAGGAGAAGGCGAATGTGGGGGGTTACTTTGCTTTGAGAGGCAGCTCTGACCTTTCCGTGCTGGTCAGGCCTGGCCTCCTGCTTCTCCTTGGTTTCTCTGTGATGAAATGCGCAGGGAGGGTGGGCTCCCTCTTGTGCTTATTTAACACTTGGCTGGCACTCCCAATATTGTTTAACAGCTGACAAGCTGTTAGATCATAAGAGAATAAAGACTTTTCAGTATCTCAGTGTGCTTCTCTGCAGAATGAATACCATAGCCTTTTCTCTCTCTCTATGTGGACCTTGAAACATAGCTATTATGTATGTTGAGCACTTTAAGTGCACGAGAGCATTTCTTCAAAGTGAATGAAAGCAATGCGATCTTCTCTTGGACAGACCTGCCCTCTCCTTCAAACACCAGTTCCCGTGGAGGCTCCCACCCCCTGAAGCTCAGCAGGCCACCAAGTCTCATTTTCAGTGAATGTTATTTAAAAGCCAAAGCAAGCTGACTACAAACTTTTTAACATGTGCCTCTCGTCTGCTCAGCAGAAATCCCTGTAACTTGTTAATAGTTCCCTTCTTATTTTTTTTTGTAGTGAAACCAATTGAAGCCCTAAATCAGTACCATTCATTCCATCTTGGGCCATCAGAGAAAATCATTTAGAATTGTAGCAAGTCATCTGCTCCATCTTGCACTTCCTGCTGCAGGGCTGGGGCCGGTGCCTGCTAGAACGTACCTATAACAGGACAACACAGCAGATTGAACAGGTGGTCTCCTGGGGGACTACATAAATACCAAATCAGGGCGAGCAAGAATAGACTTTCAAAGAGAGGAGACCAGATACACACCCTATAAAACACAAATCTCTTTACAGCTGGAATCAGGTTTCTCTGTTTGTGCCACATCACTTATTTCAGTGAGGCTCATGGCATTTAAAGTGGAAAAGGGGGAAAACGTGTAGGATGCCTCAAAGAGGAACCGCAGGCTCACAGTAAATGAATCCCTAGGTTTTCTGCAAGGCACAGGAGGCTTGGCCATTCAGCTTTACAAAAACAGGAAGCTTTGAGATATTTGTCCTCCTCCTTCTAGAATCTTCTCCTTCCCGAATTTCTTCATCATATTAAAATGATTCCTTGGAAAGTACTTGTAAGTTGGCCAGTACACGCTGCATTACTTTAATCCTTAGACATAGATTTAATTCTGAGAAGGGCATAAACTGGGTCCCATTAGTTCAAGGCCCTCATGGTCATGAGCTGTACAAAGGTCGATGGGCTTTGGCTGCGTCGAGTGCTGGGCTCTCCCCACCATGGCCATCTGATGGCTGGCTTACCCAAGTGGTAGTCACAATGTTGGCCTTATTCCAAATTGTGGAATAAAGATCTTTTTCTTCTTTTAAAGGAATTTAAGTTTTGAGCTAGAAATGAGCAAGGACAATTTCCTAAAATGTCTTTAAAGTGGAGGAGATAATATTAGTCAGGTTTTGAAAAATTTAACTGTGATAGGAACCAAATTCCTACTTCTACAGCTATTATAGTATAATAATATTTGACTTCTGTAATACAATTATCTAAATCTGTGGGTGTAGGCTGAGGCTTTCATTTTTCCTGTGAAAAATTAACGTTAGGTTCCTCTTTGAGGCATCTATCTCTTAATTTCCACATCTGGCCCACCCCTCCGTAGCACGCCATGGCTGGTCTCTTCGTACACTAGTATCTCTGGAATCCTGCTGGCTCGCGTGATGTCCTCACAGATGAAAACCTCAGTCCTGCTCCTTTCCACTCACTTCACCCATTCATAGTGTTCGGCTTGTAAAAGCTGCAATGTGAGCTGTGGGCAAACTAAAGGTGCCACGTGCCTTGGGGGACCACAAGTCTCAGTAATTCCAGGCAAGTTCCAATCTTGCTCTGAAGGCAAGAATTCCATTGTGGGAGATTCCCTATGGAAGATAAAGCAGCCACTCATTCTAGAATTCAAACAAAGGGCTCAGCAGCTGGGCACTCACCACGGCCTTTAACTTCCACTGGGTGGGAGAGGAAGTGGATACTCCCCTGCTGCTTCCAGGAATGAGGAGGCTCGTGAAGGTCACTTTGGGTCTTCTTAAACAACCTAAGAACACATCTGAAGTAGCTCGTACTGAACTGGCCTTCAGTCTGTTGGTATATCATCCACCAGTCTAACTTCAACATTCACTTGGCAAAAAGTCAATTCTTTCAAATACAGTTCAGGCCTTTCACCTAGTGTGGTCTCTGGACCATCGCCCCAGAACCTGTTAGAACTACCCTTCCTCAGACCTACAGACTCAGAAGCCTTGGGATGGAGTCAGTGATCTATGTCTTAGCAAGGCCTCCAGCTGACTCTTGTGTACACTCAAGTTTAGGAATCATTACTCTGGGTACTTAGAGATGAGGAATTTGGGTTTTATCAT
Source organism: Nycticebus coucang (assembly GCF_027406575.1). Lineage (NCBI taxonomy): Eukaryota > Metazoa > Chordata > Mammalia > Primates > Lorisidae > Nycticebus > Nycticebus coucang. The sequence continues at coordinate 49,792,425 of NC_069784.1, read as the reverse complement.
TGGTTCTCAACCCTGAGTCCACATTAGAATCGTTTAGGCAGCTTTAAAAATAATACTAACATGGAGGTTCCCTGCCCAGAATCCTCATCTAGTTTGTCTAAGGTGCTTTCTTGGAAGATCAGCATTTTTAAAAGTTGGTGGGTCCTCTCTGTTTGAGAACCACTGATCTAACTCAATTTCTCTTCTATACATGAAGAGTTTTGTAGCCTATGACCTGCAGAGGGTAAGTGATGTGTCCAGGGTCACCTGGGCGATTGGTGTAGCTGAACTGTGAGTAGAATCCAGGTCTCCTGACTCTCACATCAGTGGAAGGCTTGTGTGGCCCCTTGTGCTCTCAGGCTCCAAAGTCTCCACTCGCAGTTTTTGTTCCATTCTTTGAGGGTGGGAAGGATCTTATAAAGGGAGATCAGCAGAGCCTCCGGATCACAGTGGTCTCATCTGGGGTTAGCTTGGATTTCTTCTGACCAAGTTATTGTAATTGTGTTCCAATGCCTTACATATAACACAACTGCAACCTTCCTCCTGAGAGCCTGTTCCCACCCCACCTCTGGGGCCCCTCTGCTCTGCCCTCACAGCTCTCGGCCCTGACTTGGCACCCTGTCCCAGATCCACTTCCTCTGAAATTAGTATATCTTACATTTTTTGTCTGGAAGACTAAAAATTGCAAAATAGGCAAGAGACCCTGATTAAAATACATACTCAGTGCGTTTGCCTTGAGAAAAGTTGAGCTAGTGGATTTTACCACAGAGGTCTTATTAGAAAGGGACTTTGATGATGAAAAATGGCAAAGTGAATATGGGAAGGTTTATTACTAGTTTTTAAGATAGGGCTTACTAAAGCTCTCACGGAGACAAATAAAAAGAGGTGGTGTTAATTTTTGTTACCTTCTTTGTCCTTCTATTTGGAGAGAGTGCGCGTGCGCATGCCTGTGTCTCTCTGTGTGTGTTTGTGTGTGCACAGGTGGAATCACTTAACACAAGTTGACTAAGCTAAGAGATGATGGTTCTTCAGAAGTCAGCCCATCGTGGACCTCTGAAGGCACCTCCTGTATGGCTTGCCCTTGGCTAAGACAGACTCACCTTCAGAGGCCTCTATTTCAATGGTTTTCCTGTTTTATTTTTCAGGGGGCAGCACAGGCACTTCTCCAACCACCTCCAGCACAGGGACACCATCCCCTTCGGCTTCTTCTCATCTTTTATCCCCATCCTGTTCTCCTCCAACCTTTCATCTGGCCCCCAACACATTCAATGTGGGCTGTCGAGAGAGCCAGCTGTGTAATCTGAACCTCTCCGATTACCCACCTTGTGCCCGGAGCAACATGGCCGCCTTGCAGAGCTACCCGGGGCTGAGTGACAGTGGCTACAACAGGCTCCAGAGTAGCACCTCTTCAGCCACTCAGCCCCCCGAAACCTTCATGCCTCAGAGGACTCCATCCCTGATCTCAGGAATACCAACTCCTCCCTCGCTGCCTGGCAACGGCAAGATGGAAGCCTATGGCGGCCAGCTGGGGTCCTTCCCCACCTCGCAGTTTCAGTATGTCATGCAGGCCGGCAACGCTGCCTCCAGCTCCTCCTCGCCACACATGTTCGGGGGTGGCCACATGCAGCAGAGCTCCTACAACGCCTTCTCCCTCCACAACCCCTACAACCTGTACGGATACAATTTCCCCACCTCCCCCAGGCTAGCTGCCAGCCCAGAAAAACTGAGCGCCTCTCAAAGCACTTTACTCTGCTCTTCTCCTACCAATGGGGCCTTCGGGGAGAGGCAGTACCTGCCGTCGGGGATGGAGCACGGCATGCACATGATCAGCCCTTCCCCCAACAATCAGCAGGCGGCCGGCACTTGCGATGGCCGGCAGTACGCGGCGGTCCCGGGCTCCTCCTCCCAGATGTCGGTGCACATGGTCTAAAGGCCAGGCCAAAGCCACGGAGTCGATGGCAGGCAAGGCCCCGAGTCTCCGTGGGCAGAGCCTACTCTTATGGAGCCCAATGCCTTTGGAAAATAGGAACTGTGTATTTTTTTTGGAGGAGGAAAACACATAGCCAAGAACAACAAAGACACCTTTAAGCTGCTGAAGGATACTTGGGTAGAATCATCCACAACTCAGTGGCTATTCTCCTGCCTTCCCCAACTTAGTTTTATAAAGCCTTGTCTGCTGCAGAGTGGCCTTGGAAGAGACTGAATAATCATTTCATAATAACATTAAGGGAGATGCTTTTTGTAGCAGCCACGAAAAGTTACACACACCCAGACCGACCTGTACACACATGCGTAGATATTCATACACCAACTCGGACGTGCATGAACACGCAGCACGCTGAGCTGACTCTGAACTGGGCGAACTCTGTGTGCCCCGAGGCCCAGCATGGGTGCTTCCACCGAGAATTTGTCTGTGTCCGATTCTAGATGGACTGGGCCAGCAGTAGCTGCTAGCCTTTCTCCCCTGCAGTTTCCCGGTTTCTGAAATGAAACGTGTATCCTGGCAACCCCTTCCCCATCGAGGAGGGTGGAAAGACATGGACTGCAACTGGACTTGGCTCCGGAAGAAGATTCCTTTTGAACTTTGGCTTTCTTCTCTCAGTATGCTGACCTTGACGTTCCTGGTGGTGCTGTGGAAAGAGGGAGCAAGAGCAGCTGAACGATAGAGAGAGAGAGAGAAAGAGAGAGAATAGTGAGTGGGAGAGAGGTGCAGAGGACGACTGAGTGAGGAAGTGTGAGCAATGATGAGGGTTTTAATTCACCAAGGAAATTTGTTTTGAGTTTGTCTCCATCCCCCAGTTTATGGAGAGGGTCATGGGTTACTGAGGAGCAAACCTCTCTGGGACCCTCAAGGTCAGGGCACTGATGAGGGCAGGTGAGGAATGCCATCTCATCCCACAGCCCCTACCAGTGCGACCCAGGACAGAGCTGCACTAGGTGGGAAGTGCCCATTTCACAGCCATGCAGCCTGGCGGGGAAGGGAGATGGAAGGGTATGAGGAAGGAAGAGTTTTATTATCTTGGCAGATGATACCGAGAGCAAAGACATGATCCTGACACCTGATCTGGAAAGCCTGCCCACCAGCTCCTGTGGCAGGGAACCCCTCTATGGTCCAGGGAATTGCAGATGGGTCTTCTATACCTTTCCACCTGCCCTTGGATCTCTATTTTTATCAAAATAGTTCATTGCATTTTGAAGTTTTGGTTTTTTCTTTGTTTTTCCCTTCAGATCTTTTAATGATAAGAAAACAAGTGAAGCTTGGTGCAAGCTACAATTTTTAAATGGTGTGGAAATGCAAATAATACCAAGTAAAAGAATACAGATATATTAAGATTTTTGGTTTTGAGGTGTTGTAGATAATTGTATTTATATACCTAGTGGGGAATCCAATATTATGAATATTAAAAAGGGGGCAATAAAAGGGTTATGTAAAATATGTATGAAGAAAAGGTGTATAAAAATTTGCCCTTATGCACGGAACTCTGTTTCTAAGTGCCAAGCACAGAAGCCGCTAAATAAAACATTTGCAATTGTTTTCTGCACATTTGTTCATATAGAAAAATTAAATAATAGCCTTATGCATTTTCATTGTGCTTTGCAATTAGTAGAGAACATTCACATATGTTACTCTATCCTTATACAAACTCCGTGGAGTAAATATTATCATTCTCTTTTTATAAGTAGGAACTGCATTCCAGAGGGATTGGGTGAATTATACAGGATCATATAGCCTGGCAGAAAGGGAACTAGGACTTGAAACCAGGTCGTCTGACTCTATTGAGATGTTTGCTTTCACATTAGAAACCCGTGTGAGTTGTCACCTGCCACCAGACACCAGGCCATGCATTTCACGTGATTATTTCATTCACTCACAATTCTCTTTAATGAAAGAGTGAAAATTTATTATAATTGGCATATTGATTACATTCAAAGGGCTGTTTATTAGGATTATTTTTCTAGAGGCTAAGATGCTCCACCCTTGATCAGTTTTCTTAGGGAAAGGCTGTTTTGTTCATCTTCACATCCTCAAGGCCTAGGACAGTTCCTGGCCTGTGGTAGAATCTCAACACATGATTGTTGAAATTGTCTAGCAAAGACATCTTTGAAGGATAGTGGAAAGTGGGTGCATGGCTGACTATCCAAGTTAAAGGCACCTAAATTAACACAGATGTACTGTTCTTCATACATACAGTATTCTGTGATAAATTATTATAAAATTAACTTAAATAGAAGCTAGCAAACTTCCATTAAGCATTATAGAAGGTAAAAATACATGCCATGGTTTCTTTCTTGAAAGGACTCACTTTTGAGGTAGTCATGCACATATGATAAAGGGTCTGAAAGTTCAAAGAAGATGTTTAGGGTAAGAAAGTGAGGTTGATTGTCTTGTTAGAGACGTTGGAACTTTCACTGGGCTTTGAAGGATGCTTAGAATTTTTACAAAAATAAGGAACAAAACCAGCACACTGTACCCCATAATTGCATTAATGTACATAGCTATGATTTAATAAAAAATAATTAAAAATTAAAAGAAAATAAGGAACAGTGGATTTAAAACAAAGTAACATTTACAAAATAATGAGTAAGTTTTGGAGGGAGAATAATAGCATCTCAACTCAAAACAAGCAATTTAATAAAGCTGTAGACTTTCAGAACCTTCTTTCCTAGAGATTAATATCATCTTCTTTGGAATATTTTTTTCATTAGGGGAAGTTTTGAGGGCTGAGATCCAAGAGCAGACCTGTTTGGTTGACACCAAATGTTTGATTCATTGCTTACTACTTTGAGAGTTTCGGAGAAGCTCTGTTGTACCAATTTGCATTCAGTAAGCTAAAGAAGAGTTGATGTCCCAAGGAAACCCAGCCACAAAGATAAATTTCTCATGCAAAGGATTTTTGGATTGAGATGTTAAATTAGAGATTTGGTCACTGCACCCTGACCAGCTTTATTCATTCATCCAGTTCAATTCAATAAATATTTATTGGGTGCTCTGTGTCAGCACGATATAGAACAACCAGACATGTACTCGCCTTCCAGGGGCTCATGGCCTGATGTTGAATACTCTAAAAAGTAAATGAACAGTATAATTTCAGATTGCAATAATGACTTTGAGTAAACTAAATATAATAGGAGAATAGAAAATGACTGGGGAGGGAGGAGGAAAGCCCACTCTTAGGATTTAGCCCTCAAGAGGGCTGCTGTAAGCAGGTAACATTTGAACTAGTGACATTTCTAGACATTTTCTTAGAGTTTGCTTTAACTTGTGCTGAGGACAGTGGTTTCCTTGCTGGAAGATGTGCTCTGAAGCCAGACATTTTTGCTTTTACAAAAGACAAAGGTTTTCTTGCGTTGATACCAATTGGCTAAAGTCTTTCAGGACTGGACCATTTAGAGACGTCTCATGTCTGAATCTATCTTCTATCTGGCCCCATAAAGTCATATTTTCATGAATTCCTCAGCAGGGGAGGAGAGGTATCTCTTCTTTCCGACTTCTGTAAAAAGAGAAAATTAGTGGTCAATCAAAAAATTAATAATGAACAATAATCAATAAGAAAATATTAAACAATATTTTTAGAATATTTAAAAATATTCTATAATTCTTCTCAGAATGGTTCTATGTAATATGGGGCTATAGAACATTTCTTTCTTTCTTTTTTTTTTTTTTCCTGAGACAGAGTCTCAAGCTGTCTTTCACTCTTGGTAGAGTGCCATGGCTTCAAAGCTCACAGCAACCTCCAACTCTTGGGCTCAAGCCATTCTCTTGCCTGAGTTTTTCTATTGTTAGTAGAGACAGGGGTCTCACTTTTTGCTCAGGCTGGTCTTGAACTCGTGAGCTGAAGTAATCCACCCTCCTCTGCCTCTTGGAGTGCTAGCATTACAGGCATGACTGGCTGAATAGAACATTTCTTTCTAAAGAAGATTTCAACTTGGTTGAGGATCAGGACATATGCATATGAAATAGTGAATAAGAATAGTATTACACTGGTAGTAAAGACCACATATGCTGAAGAATTTCAGAAGGAAATGAATTTTGAGCATTTATTGCATGTTACATATTATAAGGAAGTATGCTATAATCCTTGCAACCACTCTATAGGATTTGTCTTTTAATCCCTATTTTATAGATGGGGAAACCGAAACTCATGGAGATTGGTTATGCACACAAAATCACAGAGCTTGCAAGTAGCAAAGGCTGAGGTCCAACCCAGGCCTTCCCACAACTATATTTTTCCAAAAATGAGATTTAAAGGGACTATAATCAAGACAGATAGGTTCACAGAGCAGGTTAGATTTGAATGATACTTTGAAAAGGTCAAGAAAACTGTATAAACTGAGGAAAAGGAGGGTGTCCCAGTGCGAGGGTGGGACCAACACCTAAAGTCCCATGTTCTCTGTGTGGGACAATAAGCTATGGCAGTGGGACTGAGGGGGAAGACATTCACTTTCTTGAGTCCAGGCTCCTGCTGTTCCTGGCACTGCGACTCTGGATTCCCCTCTCTTTTGTGAAGTGTCTTGGCTCTGTAACTTGGGCAATTCAGGATTTCCTCCAGTGTCTCAGCGGAACCTTCAACCTGGAAAGTTCGAGTGGTGATGAGAAGTCAAGCTGCAAACCCCTGCCCACTTCTGCCCCTGGCCAAGGCCCCAGGCACAGGCTTAGCCACCACACTCCTCAAGCCCAGCTCTGCACAGGGCCCCCGCTTCCTCCAGCCAGGCATGCACAGCCACGTGGGATGGGGAAAGGGGACCTCGCTGCTTAAAGCCGAGAAAACATTCATCATGTTTTCCTTCTTAGCTCATTTTACTGCTCACAGCACTCATCTTTTATGGCCCAGCCTAACAGCATTTCCCACTTCAGATGCTTCCTACTCACACTTTCTGCTTTTATTAGACTTTCTTGGAGGCCCTGCAGAGGCACAGAAAACCAAAGGAGTTTTGAGTCATTTTTAGTGTTTTCACCCAGTGAAGCCAAAGTGAGCAAAGGGGGCTGCCAGAGGATTGCCAGGTCAATGACTGGCAGTTCCCATTCTAGGGGAAGTGTTGAACCCCATGGAGAGGACTGTTGGGGTTGTCCTCATCTTGCTCCACTCCACATCCTTCCTCCACACGTGGGCAGAGAAAGCCCGTTTTATGCTGTCTGTAGGTGATGTCTCAGAACAACCTGTAAATCTTAATATATTAATGCTTATTTCTCACTCAACTGACAATCCATCATGGATTTTCTTGTTAGACGGCTTTTCCACAAATGGTGATTCTGGAAACCAAGCTCCTTTCATTTCATGGCTCCCTTATCTTCAATATATAGCTTGTGGTACCTCTCCATCCATCCAGCAGAATGAAAGAATGAAAACTTTAACATGGGAGATGTTTATAAACCAGGTCTAGAACTGGTACATGACTCTTTCCCCACTTGAGTGATTATAACTCCAATGACCATATTTAATATCAAGAGAAGCTGTGTGATACAGCCCAGCTATGTGCCTAGGGAAAAATAGATGTGTTAGACATTAGGGAATCTTTGAGCCTCTGAGCCAGTTAGCTTGAGCCAATCTTAATCTTTTTTTCCCTATAAACTCAGCAGGTAAAAGTAAGGCTTTCAGTCCTAGCTTCTCAGCAGCTTTGCAAAACAATCTGGAGTAGTTGACTTCACTCCACTGGAGTTCACTTCATCTCTAAGAGATGCCTTTCAGTAGGAATTCCTACCCCAGGGCAGGAGAAAGGAAAGCCTGATCATGTGATGCCGTTTGCAGTCCCCAAAGATCTGGCCTGTTTGGTAACCATAACCATACCCAGCTCTTGCACTGAGCTTCTACAGTAGGCTTCATCTAACCCTCTGACAGGGCTCAGGCCTCTGACCTCAGGATGTGACTGGAAGCACTACTCAGGAAGACCTGACCGAGCAAAGCACCCTGTACAATAAAACGATGTACATCTTGGGGCTTCTCACCATTTGTCTTCTTTTCAGAGGAAAACTTGTTATTCCTTTATCCAGAATGGTTCCTAGAAACATGTAGGCAAACCACCACAGGTTCCATTTCCCATTTCCAGAGTCTGCGGATGTGAGGAGGGTCTCATGTATCATCAATAGAGCCTTTTTCCTAAATCTTGGTTTTGTCTTACATAAAGCCTCTCCAAACCTCATCCTAATAAGGGCTCATTATCCTGAAACATGGCCAGAAAGGGGCTTCCTTAAATATTCAGAATTAGAGAAGATTGAGGCCCGAGTAAAATAAGGCAAAGATCAAAAGAATCCAGGGTTGAAAAAACTCAGTCTTCTGCTTAAACTACCAGGATGCAAGATTCTTCAGGACATAATCACCCAGGAACATCCTCTATTCCATAGCCGAACAGCAAAAAACTTTGAGATTGGCAAAGATTATCTTTAGGGCTCCCCATCTATGTCTAGGGCTGGAGCATGCTTGTGTGCTCATGGGGGTCAGGAATCAGATTAAAAAGTAAGAGGCCCATGTGTCTTGTCAGGCAGTTTAGCTTGGCAATATCCAAGAAGCCTTCTGTTGTCCTCTAGGAGGATTTAAGAAGGATAAAGCCAGAGGATATTGAGCTGTAGACCAAACTAAAGGCCAATCCAGGTAGCTTTTAAATTCCTTATTCTCATACAAGATGAAAGTGTGGGAGAAGTTAGTCACCCTGCTTAATACAGTTTCCCTAAAGACATAATAAAGTTACCCTTTGAGAGTTAAATTAATTTAGCCTTTCTGCATTGACAACTCTAGCTGGATGTATGTCCATCTGTCTCAATGTCAACACAAGTCATACTTAATATTTCATGACAAAGTAACACTGGCAAAAGAAAACATTTCTGGAATAGAATGCATTCATAGGCCTGGAAATAATTTTCACCCTAACCTGTTCAACTAAACCTTCAACAGTTGCTCATCAACATGCATTGAACATCTATTTTGTGTAGGACTCAGTGTTGGCAGATGAGTGAGAGCTAGTCTGTACAATTTTGGAGCTCCAATGTGTCTCTTCTGGACACAGACAAGAAACAGAAACAATTACTGGGGTGAGAAAATGTTATGATAAAGTTCAACATGAGCGCTATGGGAGCAGTTGGGTCAACCCAGAATTCAGGAAAGGCTTTGTGCAGATGATGGACAGCTGTAGGTGGGACTGCTTAACATACGCATAGGATAACCAGAGGATCAGTGATTATGATTAGGGTGGCTTGTAGTAATGCTCTGAGGAAGTGCAGAGGCCCACGACCACATGATGCTTGTGGAATTCTGGAAATTTCACATCACAGGAAATGGCTCTGGGATGTTAGGAAATAACACACTAAGATTTAGTCTAAGGCACTAGGCACCATTCTATAAGTGTACAACCAGGGGACAAGAAACAGCATAATGGATACACATAGGGTATTCATCATTTTGCCATATCCTTATACCTACAATTTTCACAGAAATGATTGCAGGAACTAGCACAGAACGTTAATCATTTTCTGCATATCTGGAGAGCAAAACCATGTATGACCACATCATCCCACACTGGGAACCTGATGATGTGAATGTGTGCAGGCACTTAACCCACTACAAAAATGCCAAGCACAGAGTGAAAAGGTCATTTGTGGGAAGGTGTGAGATGTGTGGGGAACGCCAAATCACAGAAGAGTCACCCATGCGGGGGCCAAGTCAAGCAGATTGAACAGGGGCTGTCTTGCCTGTTCAGGCATTTTATAAGGCCATACTCAAGAGTGCTAGCAGGACCCAGAGATCCAAAATTATGAGTTATTTAACTTGGCCTCCAGCATGACTAGTTCTTTTGTGACTTGGCTGTTCTCAGGGATGTCACACCTTGATTCTATTGGGCTTTACTGAAGAATATTTTTTTAGGTGCATTTTATGCTTTTAATGACATGGTCCTTTCTGTTTAGGTAAATGATTAAAGAAGGATCAGTGGTAAAGGATATATTCATCCTAGCCCACTGTCCCAGGGAAAATGCTGTCTTGCAAAGAATTGTATTATAGGGATTTCAGTCCTAGTGAGCCCTACTTTTGTAAATAAATTTACCCTTTTCTCCCACTGCATTAAGCCCTATGCTTTGATTAGAACTAGGCTACATTAAGAGGGAGGTGGAGGATGGTAGAATAATCCATAAACTTAGATGAATATCTCTTTTTGGCTTCAGCACTCCTAAACGTCCATCACAAAATGTTCAGAAGACAAGGTTTGTGGGATTTGTAAGCCCAAGGTTTTCATCTGCTCCAAGAGAGCATAGATTTCACAGAATGTCCAAGCACAGACTGGCATGTTGCTGCGATGAGAGTAGTTCAGGAAACTGGCCTGAAGACAAGATTCAGAAATCTGGAACAATGAGAAAGGAGCAGAGAGTCCCATAAGGCCTGGAGTCAGCAAGTCTCCAGGAGTCTGGTCTTCAGACTCAGTTTGAGAGGTCAGGAGACGACAGGATGAAAGGTACTCTTATTTGATTTCCATTGACTCCCCTATGGAAGGAGAGATTTTCTGCTTCTAAAGAAGCTATAGTCTTTGGGCCAAACCCAGGGCTTTTTCTGCTACTCCATGGAAGATAGCACACAAGGAAAGAGCCCTAGACCTAGTTAAAGAAAATAAAAACATCCCAAGTTTGAGCCTTTGGTTCCATCATTTATTAGTTTTAATATGGAGTTCATAGTTTACCTCCAAAATTGTTAAAGATAATGTTAAAATAATGCATCCAAACCCCCTAATCTCAGTGAGTGCCATACAATAGCTACTTGATACCAGTTATGCTGGTATTTACTCATCTATCTTCCTGATAGAAAGTAAAGAAGCTATTTCAAAACAGACATGATTACAATAGTGTGACTGCCTGCTGCATTAAAGCTGATCTTGGGGAACTTTAAATCAGTGAGAATCGTGGTTAGGTCAGATTGTAATTGGTGGGAGTGTCTTCCTGGTAAACTGGGGTAGTTTGATGACGAACATGGCATGGACCAACTAAGAGGAGGAGATTCAAGTTGCAGCTCTGACACTTACCAGCTGTTAGGACAATTTTCAAGCTGTCCAAGGCTTCAGTGTTCTGTCTTTAAAATAGAGGTGTCACGCAAGGTGACTTCTAAGGTCTTTACTGTCTGTCATGCTCCTCCATGGTTTTTGGTCAAAGTTCAGAGTAGATTCTGTTTAAAGAAATAATTGAAAAGAAAGAACAGTGGAATAATCTGACAAATTTCACTTGAATAGAAATCTCATTTGAAAACTCGGGTATCTCTTCTCTATCTAAGCACTTCTTTATTAGTTTTTATTGAAAAACCTTTTGTTTTCATAGCCATGAAACTTCGAGAAATAAAAAGATCCAAAGAAGAAGACATTTGTCTTTCAGCATTTGGAAGTGCAGCTCCTAGATTTAGAATCAGAATCCAATTCCTTCACAACATTCAGCTCCTCTGAGTATTTTTTCAGTTCTCTGTAGATAAACATTTCGATTGCTTTTATTTAACTAAATTTAATTAATTGATGGTATAAACGATGCTAAAGCAAAATTTTAAAATATATATTTTGACCACTTATAGGTATTAATCTGAACTAACCCTAGCTCTAGCTCTTTATGGCTCAAATCTGCAGGAAAATTATGATGGATTCCAAAGATAGGTTTGTCTTTTAGCAACTTATCAAGGCTTCTTCAGCTCTCTCCTACTCCTAAAATGAGCAGGGACAGCTGCCACCAGCCCTGGTTTCTCCAAATGGATCATTTTGTGGGCTTCAGCAGACTTGACTGTGAGCACATCAGATGCTGGCTCCAATGACCTCCCCGTCTCTTCCACAGATGCGCAGGGCAGGGGCGTGGTTCTCCCTGCCTCTAACCATACATAGACAATTTTAGCAACAGCTTCCCTGGCATCTGTTTTACCAGGTTCTTAATCTCAGGAGCATTAGTAATTGATACCATAAATAATATCACCAGTGAGTGGCTGGAATCTTGGGATGGGCCAGAAATTTGACCTGGAGATCCTGGGGTGTCTGACAAGAGCAGTCTTGTGGTAAACTAATATGTATTGCAAAAAAGGGTGATTCTAGCACATGGCTGAGTGGACATGCAGGTTTCCCAGCCTGGACATGCTCCATAAGTAAGATTAAGTTTCCTGACCTATCTCTGGGATTATTTGTAGTCATGGTTACAGCATGTGGTAACTACAAGTCTATTCCGTGACCCTGGGAATGAGGCTTCAGACTTCAGGGTTGAAGCCAGAGGTTACAAACAGGTGTTACATTGTTAGCAAACATGTGAAATGCTAAGTGTTTAAAAAATAACTTGCCCAAAATTTAAAATTTGGATATTTTGTGTAAAGACTGTATTTCTGGTATCTCTTGAGGAAAAAAGCAAAGGAAAATTTGGTAATTTTGAAGTCCCAGTTTTATGTGGATGCCAAGTAGGGCTTCCATCTTCAGAATAGCCCTGAAATCCACAGTCTGACAGTCTTTACCTAGCTGACATTTGAATTTGTAACTTCTGGCCAGGAAGTGATGACATTTACAGGTCAAAACTACTGTGGCTGCTTATTATTTTTTTTATTTATTTTTATTAAACCATAGCTGTGTACATTAGTATGATCGTGGGGCACCATACACTTGGTTCATAGATCGTTTGACACATTTTCATCACATTAGTTAACATAGCTTTTGTAGCATTTTCTTAGTTATTATGCTAAGACCTTTACATTCCACATTTACTAGGATTCACATATACCCTTGTGCACTGCAGGTGTAATCCCATTGGCTGCTTATTGTTGCTAATCAGGTAAGGTAATCACTCAGCTGGTATAAATTAGAGACAACTTTTAGAGTTCTTAACCCTCAATTATTTCTTCTTTAATTTACCAGAAGACAAAAATGCCAATATTAAGGTTCATTTGATGATCAATAACAGCCAGCATTTATCCTAGCAGAAGTCTTATCTGACAGATAATAAGTTGAGGCCTGGAGAGGTTAAGGACATTGCCCAAGTTCACCGAGGCAGTAGGTAATAGAGTTACTATTTGGACTCGGGCAGTCTCTCTAGAAGTTGTGCTTGGAATCACTGAATCTCATTTCATTAGTCCCTTCCAAAGATGCAGAAGCCCATGTAAATGGAGATTTGAAGCGTTCATCCAGTGTACTAAAAGAGAGTTAGTTGACAGCTGTCCTTAGCCTACAAGTCTGCTGGGGTATAGAATGAGCCTGAAGGGGTTGGAAGGGCACCAGGAAGAATCTTCAAAGTTAAAGATCAGAACTGCACTGAAAAGAGAGCTCAAGAAGAGCCCCGATGTTCAGGAAAATGGAATTCAAAGGACAATATTGGTAGAAGAACAACACAGAGCAGAATGCATGCCCTGAGACCCAGAGAAACCAAGGCTCTCCAATATAAGGAGGTTTTCGGCTAAGTATGAAGACTGAGGATGGAGTCAGAATAAAAATACAGGATAAGTTGAAGCTTGTAAAAAACTGAGAAAGACCTTTTTTCTAGAACATGCTCATTCACTTGGTGAACACTCTTAATGGATGATGGACAAGAGAAGGGAAGAGCGAAGCACCTCAGTTTTTAACAAATTTCTATTTTTCTTCATCAGGAAAAAGTGTCTCAAGGTAGGTAAGGAGAAAGTATTAGACCCTAGTAAGAAAGTTGGTGTGACTCAGTGGGGGAGAATCTGAGTTCTGGATTTGGAAAGATCTGGTTGACTCCTGAATCAGCCTGACTCTAGCCATGTAACCTTGGTCAACTTTTTTTCTCAGAACCTCAGTTTTCACATGATTCTGGTTAGAATTAAATTAATTACATGTTAAATGCCTGGCACACAGCAGACCCTTGGCACAAAGCTGAGTGGATGCACAAGGTCCCCAGCTTGGATCTGCTCCTAAGTTTCCTGACCTATGCTGGGGTGATTCGTAATCTTAGTTACAAAAATTTGATAGCTGTGAGTGCTTTCTGTGACTAAGAGAATGGAGCTTCAGGGCACATCATGATCAATTCTTTAGATCAAGATGAATCACACTCTGGATACTAGAGAAGTGTATACAGGAGCTGAAGGAACCATTTTTGGTAATGGTTATGAAATCATGGGTGTTGAGAGAAGTCCCAGAGAAATTGGAGAAGGGCGAATGTCATTATTTTGAAAGAGGAGTTGAGAGGAAGAGAATATAAACATTATAGACTTGATGTCAAACTCAAGCAATAATCTGGGATGTATTAATAGGCAGATGATTTGAGAGTGCTTAAAAAAAGATGGCAATGGTGATGAAAAGTAAGCCCAGGATTGTTAAGACACATCATTTTATCTTTTCGTCAAAATTACTAAACTAATTCACTAAGAGAATGTTATTGCTTAGCCAGTCATGCTATCAGTGTGACATTTGACAAATATTTCAAGAAATTTTGTGGACAAGATGGGGAGACATGGATAGAATGACGAAGTAGTCCAAGTTTACAAAACTGAAATACTGTAAATAAGCAGACTGCTCTGAGTCCTTGAGGGAGGCCCCATAGGTCTCTGTATTTGGTCTTCATCAACATCTTCCCTGGCCCTTTGGATGAAAATAGATTGCATATCAGAAAAAGTTGTAGCTCATATAAAAACCAAGGGAAGAAAATAATACAGTAAACAAGGGTATCACGGTTTAAACTATACCAGTTGTCTTCCAAATTTGTTAGCAAAAAAAACCAAAGGCATATATTTATTCTGACTTTTAAGTCCAAAATTTTCAGAAAGTTTAAAAATGGAGAATAATTATGTTGAAAAATGTGAAAAAAGATCTGTTTTTCTCTGTTTTCAGAGTTGTTAACTGGAATTTCAATATGAGTTAAAATAGTGGGCTTAGCTCTAGGCTGACTCCTAAAATAGTGGGCTTAGCTCTAGGCTGAAATGACTATATTACCTGAGATAATATCCATTCAGACTATGCCTTCAGTAGGTGTAAACAGCAGTAGAAGTAGTGATAGATGTGCTATTAATGATAATGGTACCTAACCGTTAGGTACCGGTAGCAGTCGCCAATATTCATTGAGTATTTCTCCATACCCAGCACTATGCTTTTATAGGAAAGTGTTAGTATATTAACATATGCCACTATCAGGTTAACAGTTGAGACAACTTTAAAATCTCAGTGACTTCATTCTTGCCTATGCTGCACACCAGTATGGGTTGGGCAGCGTAGGGATGAGGAGATGAAGTCCTGCACGAGATTTGGGTCCTTGGAGTTGTTTCCATTCAGGACACAGATAGAGAAGGCAAGGCGGGATCACACCCAAGAGACTGGGGAGGAGGGCTGGAGAATAAATCTGAAAGTGGTGTGTATTGCGTGTGCCTAATTTCCATTGCCTATGACTCAGCTGTATGATCTCTCTCGACTATAAGGGGAACTGGAACATGGACTCCATTGTGCCCAGGGGATGAACAGAACCCAGATGCTGGTAAGAACCCACACTTGGGATTATGTCTTTTAATATCCAGGATGTACCTGTGAGGTACATGGTAATATTGATGATGTTATTAACCTCATTGTGAAGAAGGAAACAGATTCAACAGTCGTAAAATTCAGATCTGTGTATTGAATGTAAAGAAAAATAATGGCAAATTACATGCTTCAAAGAAATGGGACATTTACAGATGTCCTATGGAACCCCCCTTTTTAAAAATGAAATGGGACTTTTATAGGAAAAGTCTGACAGAACTGGTTCTGTATAACCTGGAAAGGAGAAGATGATAAATGTCATCCAAATATTTAAAGAGTTGATTTCAACTTGATATAAAGAAATTATTTTCAGAATTTAGAAGCCACAATTCCTGGCATTTCTAAGAATTCCTTGTCTAAGAGTTCCTATGGAGGCAAAAGGAGAATCTTTGAATGATGTTGCTGAAGGAACTTCCAAATTAGGTGGAAGATTTGGTTCTGTGATTTTGTTGGATAAAAAGACATATTGCCATTTGAAATTTTTGCTTTGGGTCTCCATTTTCTCACTTGGCATCATGAATGGAAACAGGCTTCTACAAATTTACCAAGCAAACACAGTAATTTTTTTTAATTTAGATTAACTGGGCAGGGTGTGTATGTGTGAAGTTGAGGGGGTGGTGGTAAAGAGGAAGTCGGATATAAACAAGCTGGGCTGAATTAGGCATTAAGAAAGAATAAAATAAAGTTTGAAAAAAAGAAATTCTGTTTTACTCTATTATTTTCAACCAAATTAATTTTATCTCCTTCTGGACCTGTGAATAAGTCTGACATTGTGTGTGTTTTTTGGGCAGTGAATCAATGTTTCTAAATGGGGTAAATGGTTATTTTTCATTCAAGTGGATTAATAGCAAATTTCTACCTGTTCTTGTTCTGACTATATTTTAAAAGTTTGTCTTTTAAAAATATGTATTATAATGCAAACTTTATTTCTGGTCCTGTTCTAAGCATTCAAAACTCTGAATCAGGAACATTTGAATGAATGAGAAACATATATTATTAAGTCACTTTTGTTCTTTAAGGCAAGTCTTTAAGGAATTTCAACTAATACTTCACTTGGGTGAAAACAACCAAGTAAATTTATTTAGATTCATTTTTAATTAGACTGAATTTCTTATTCCCTTTTTTCTTCCTGTTTTCTCTGCCCACTGTCTGCTGACTCTTGATTAAGTATGTACTTTTGGTGATGGTTCCCTCTCCTTCCCATGAATGTTGGCAGTGATTATGAATCCTGGGCTCTGGAGCTCTAAGAAATTCACTTGGGAGGAAGTGTACGGAGCAGGGAGAGAGCTTAGTGCTGCCAGAATAAGAATTTGCTGGAATGACTAACTTCTTCTATGAGTCAATTGAAGGACTTTATTGGTGCCGTGTAGACCTGGTCTCATTGGAGGAAGGCAGGTGTGGGCTGTCTGCCTTTCATGAGCTGTGAAAACCTGGGCAAGAAACTTTCTGAATCTTGGCTTCCACATTTTAAAAATGGGAATGACAAGATCACCTACCCTATACTTACCCACTTTCCAGAGTGATATATCAATATTGTAAAGTGTGTGAAAATTCTTTAAAAGTAAAGTGCTGTAAGTTCAGAGAGATAATGCAGAAAAGAAGTCATGGCACACAGGTTGAAAATCACTCTGTAGGGGCCCAAGGACTCCCCAGTAGCCTCTGCAAATCTTCCTTAGGATAGTGCAGCAGTTTGTTACCTTTCTGCTCACCCATCTCACCGTCTTTCCTTCACTCCCAGGTCCAATTTGAGTGATGCCTCCCCATCTTTATCACATTTCTCTCACACAGGCATTTCCTCTAAAAAACAAAACAAAACAACAAAAACTTCACACATTTAATCCCAGCTTGACTTCTGCTTTTCAAAGAACCTGGAAGAACACATGAGGTGGATCATCTACCAGGGGTCCTCAAACTGCGGCCCACGGGCCACATGAGGTGGTGTGATTGCATTTGTTCCCATTTTGTTTTTTTACTTCAAAATAAGATAGGGGAGTGCGGGCTGCAGCACGCTGGGCGGAAGCTCAGATGGCAGGGAGCGCACCTGGCACTGTAGGTGTGGCGGGTGGGGACAACCGAGGCTGCTGCTGGAGAATCGTATTTCCGGGGGACTGAGGAACCCATCAGGAACCAAAGATGCTGAAACCAGCATTTCTCTTTCAAAAAACTATAGACTGGGCAAGGAGACAAGATGGCTGGCTGAAGCCAGCTTTCCACAGAGGCTCCCGTCCAGTAGGACAGTTAAAGGACAAAAATTCAGCAAGTAACCTGGTGGATTTGAGCTGCACTAAGAGAGAAGGTTGAAGAACGCATGTCAACCCCACTGAGGTGAGCAGAGACCACAAGGATACAAACAAATCTGAGACTTCAATCCAGAGTATCTGTTTCACTAGGGTGGAAAAGAAACCAGCTGAAAACAAGACAGAACCACTTAGCCCCACCACACCAGACAGGGCCCCAGTTTCTCAGGCCACAACACTGTCTAGGCCCTCGACAAAGCCCCAGGGGAAAAAAAATCAAAGGGAGTAAAACAACCATGGGGAGGAATCAGCGGAAAAACTCTGGTAACATGAATAACCAGAATAGATCAACCCCCCCAAGGAAAGATATGGCAGATGAAATTGAAGATCCCATTCATAAACAACTGGTTGAGATGTCAGAAATCGAATTCAGAATTTGGATTGCGGACAAGATTAATAAATTAGAATTAGGAATTCGAGGAGAAATTCAAAAGTTGTCTCAAGAATTTAACGAATTTAAAGACAAAACCACCAAAGACTTAGACACACTGAAGCAAGAATGTGCAGTCCTCAAAGATATGAAAAATACAGAAGAATCCCTCAGCAACAGAATGGAGCAAGCAGAAGAAAGAATTTCTGACATTGAAGATAAAGCCTTTGAGCACTCCCAAACTCTCAAAGAGGAAGAGAAATGGAGAGCAAAAATGGATCATTCTCTCCGAGAGCTCTGGGATAATTCAAAGAAGGCTAATATCCGAATCACTGGAGTTCCAGAAACAGATGAAGTGGCCTTGCTGGGCACAGAGGCCCTTCTGCATGAAATTATGAAAGAGAATTTTCCAGACATGCCTAGAAATTCTGAAATTCAGATAGCAGACAGCTTCCGAACCCCAGCACGACTCAACCCCAAAAAGACATCCCCCAGGCATATCATAATTAACTTCACTAAAGTTAATATGAAGGAGAAAATTCTCAAAACTGCCAGGAGAAAGAAAACCATTACCTTCAAAGGGAAGAATATTAGAATGACTGCAGATCTCTCTGCTGAAACTTTTCAAGACAGAAGAGGGTGGTCACCGACTTTTAATCTCCTAAAGCAAAATAACTTTCAACCCTGGATCTTGTATCCAGCTAAACTGAGTTTCATTTATGATGGAGAAATTAAATACTTTAATGACATTCATATGTTGAAGAAATTTGCCATAACCAAACCAGCACTTCAGGATATTCTCAGACCTATCCTCCATAATGACCAACCAAATCCTATATCACAAAAGTAAACTCACCCAGAAACTTCGGATCAAACTACAATTTCCACACTGGTGAAAGGATTAAAAATGCCCATTGGACTTTTGAAAAACTTGATACCCAAAACTTCACTAGACTTATCAATATTCTCCATTAATGTGAATGGCTTAAACTGTCCTCTAAAGAAGCATAGGTTAGCTGACTGGATACAAAAACTCAAGCCAGATATTTGTTGCATACAAGAGTCACATCTTAACTTAAAAGACAAATACAGACTCAGGGTGAAAGGATGGTCATCCATATTTCAGGCAAATGGTAATCAGAAAAAAGCAGGTGTTGCAATTTTATTTGCAGATTCAATAGGCTTTAAACCAACAGAAGTAAGGAAGGACAAGAATGGTCACTTCATATTTGTTAAGGGTAATACTCAATACGATGCGACCTCAATTATTAATATCTATGCATCCAACCAGAATGTACCTCAATTTATAACAGAAACTCTAACAGACATGAGCAACTTGATTTCCTCCAGCTCCCTAATTGTCGGAGATTTCAACACTCCTTTGGCAGTGTTGGATCGGTCCTCCAACAAGAAGCTGAGCAAAGAAATCTTAGATTTAAACCTAACCATCCAACTTTTGGGTTTAGCAGACATCTACAGAACATTTCATCCCAACTGAGTACAGAACATTTCATCCCCAAATTGAATACACATACTTCTCATCAGCCCATGGAACTTACTCCAAAGTTGATCACATCTTAGGTCACAAGTCTAACCTCAGTAAATTTAAAGGAATAGAAATTTTTCCATGCATCTTCTCGGACCACCATGGAATAAAACTTGAGCTGATTAACAACAGGAATCTGCATACTCATACAAAAATATGGAAGTTAAATAACCTTATGCTGAATGATAGCTGGGTCAGAGATGAGATTAAGAAAGAAATCGCCAATTTTTGGGAACAAACCAACAATGAAGACATGAACTATCAAAACCTCTGGGACACCGCAAAGGCAGTTCTAAGAGGGAAATTTATAGCACTACAAGCCTTCCCAAGAAAACGGAAAGAGAGGAAGTTAACAACTTAATGGGACATCTCAAGCAACTGGAAAAGGAAGAACATTCCAACCCCAAACCCAGTAGAAGAAAAGAAATAACCAAAATTAGAGCAGAATTAAATGAAATTGAAAACAAAAGAATAATACAACAGATCAATAAATCAAAAAGCTGGTTTTTCAAAAAGGTCAATAAAATAGATAAACCTTTGGCCAACCTAATCAGTAAAAAAAGAGTAAAATCTCTAATCTCATCAATCAGAAACAACAAAGATGAAATAACAACAGACTCCTCAGAAATCCAAAAAATCCTTAATGAATATTACAAGAAACTTTATTCTCAGAAATATGAAAATCTGAAGGAAATTGGCCAATACTTGGAAGCACGTCACCTTCCAAGACTTAGCCAGATTCAAGTGGAAATGTTGAACAGGCCCATATCAAGTTCAGAAATAGCATCAACCATACAAAACCTCCCTAAAAAGAAAAGCCCAGGACCAGATAGTTTCACGGCAGAATTCTACCAAACCTTTAAAGAAGAATTAGTACCTATACTACTCAACCTGTTCCAAAAGGTAGAAAAAGAAGGAAGACTACCCAACACGTTCTATGAAGCAAACATCACCCTGATCCCCAAACCAGGAAAAGACCAACAAGAAATAAGAAAATTATAGACCAATATAACTAATGAATATAGATGCAAAAATATTCAACAAGATCCTAACAAACAGAATCCAGCAACACATCAAACAAATTATACATCATGACCAAGTCAGTTTTATCCCAGGGTCTCAAGGCTGGTTCAATACACATAAATCTATGAATGTAATCCAGCACATAAACAGATTAAAAAACAAAGACCATATGATTATCTCAATCGATGCAGAAAAAGCTTTGATAATATCCAGCATCCCTTCATGATCAGAACACTCAAGAAAATTGGTCTAGAAGGGACTTTTCTTAAACTGATAGAGGCTATCTACAGCAAACCCACAGCCAATATCATATTGTATGGAGTTAAATTGGAATAATTTTCACTCAGATCAGGGACCAGACAAGGCTGCCCATTGTCTCCGTTGCTTTTTAACAGTGTAGTGGAAGTTTTAGCCACTGCAATTAGGGAAGAAAAGGTGATCAAGGGTATCCATATAGGGTCAGAAGAGATCAAACTCTCGCTCTTCGCAGATGATATGATTGTATATCTGGAAAACACTAGGGATTCTATTACAAAACTCTTAGAGTGATCAAGGAATACAGCAGCATCTCAGGTTACAAAATCAACATCCATAAATTGGTAGCCTTTATATATGCCAACAATAGTCAAGTTGGAAAAACAGTTAAGGACTCTATCCCATTCACAGTAGTGCCAAAGAAGATGAAATATTTGGGAATTTATCTAACAAAGGATGTGAAAGATCTCTATAAAGAGAACTATGAAACTCTAAGAAAAGAAATAGCTGAAAATGTTAACAAATGGAAAAACATACCATGCTCATGGCTGGGAAGAATCAACATTGTTAAAATGTCCATACTACCCAAAGCAATACATAATTTCAATGCAATCCCTCTTAAAGCTCTGCTGTCATACTTTAAAGATCTTGAAAAAACAATACTTCATTTTATATGGAATCAGAAAAAACCTCGAATAGCCAAGACATTACTCAGAAATAAAAACAAAGCCGGAGGAATTACGCTACCAGACCTCAGACTATACTACAAATCTATAGGGATCAAAACAGCATGGTACTGGCACAAAAACAGAGAAGTAGATGTCTGGAACAGAATAGAGAACCAAGAGATGAATCCAGCTAATTACCATTATTTAATCTTTGACAGCCAATTAAAAACATTCAGTGGGGAAAAGATTCCCCATTTAACAAATGGTGCTTGGTGAACTGGCTGGCAACCTGTAGAAGACTGAAACTGGACCCACACCTTTCACCATTAACTAAGATAGACTCTCACTGGATTAAAGATTTAAACTTAAGACATGAAACTATAAAAATACTAGAAGAGAGTGCAGGGAAAACCCTTGAAGAAATCGGTCTGGGTGAGTATTTTATGAGGAGGAACCCCTGGGCAATTGGAGCAGCTTCAAAAATACACTACTGGGACCGGATCAAACTAAAAAGCTTCTGCACAGCCAAGAACACAGTAAATAAAGCAAGCAAACAGCCCTTCAGAATGGGAGAAGATATTTGCAGGTTATGTCTCCGACAAAGGTTTAATAATCAGAATCCACAGAGAACTCAAACGCATTAGCAAGAATAGAACAAGGGATCCCATCGCAGGCTGGGCAAGGGATTTGAAGAGAAACTTCTCTGAAGAAGACAGGTGCACGGCCTTCAGACATATGAAAAAATGCTCATCATCTTTAATCATCAGAGTAATGCAAATCAAAACTACTTTGAGATATCATCTAACTCCATGAGACTAACCTATATCACAAAATCCCAAGACCAGAGATGTTGGCGCGGATGTGGAGAAAAGGAAACACTTTTGCACTGCTGGTGGGAATGCAAATTAATACATTCCTTTTGGAAAGAGATATGGAGAACACTTAGAGATCTAAAAGTAGATCTGCCATTCAATCCTGTAATCCCTCTACTGGGCATATACCCAGAAGACCAAAAAGCACATCATAACAAAGATATTTGTACCAGAATGTTTATTGCAGCCCAATTCATAATTGCTAAGTCATGGAAAAAGCCCAAGTGCCCATCGATCCACAAATGGATTAATATATTGTGGTATATGTACACCATGGAATATTATGCACCCTTAAAGAAAGATGGAGACTTTACCTCTTTCATGTTTACATGGATGGAGCTGGAACATATTCTTCTTAGTAAAGTATCTCAAGAATGAAAGAAAAAGTACCCAATGTACTCAGCCCTACAGTGAAACTAATTTAGGGTTTTCACACGAAAGCTGTAATCCAGTTATAACCTAAGAATAGGGGGAAGGGGGAAAGGGAGGGGAGGGATGGGGGAGGTGGGTAGAGGGAAGGGGATTGGTGGGATTATACCAACGGTGCATCTTACAATGGTATATATGAAACTTGGTAAATGTGGAATGTAAGTGTCTTGGCATAGTAACTGAGAGAATGCCAGAAAGGCTGTTAACCAGTGTGATGAAAGTGTGTCAAACGGTCTGTGAAGCTAGTGAATGATGCCCCATGATCATATCAATGTACATAGCTATGATTTAATAAAAAAAATCAAAATAAGATATGTGCAGTGTGCATAGGAATTTGTTCATAGTTTTGGTTTTTTTTTACTATAGTCTGACCCTCTAACGGTCTGAGGGACAGTGAATTGGCCCCCTGTTTAAAAGTTTGAGGACCCCTGACTCAGATTCAGCTTTTATAGCTTGCAAATCGGGAGAGTTGGGGTCAGAGAAACAAGCTAGAAAAGAAAGGGTAACTGAGCCGTATCCAGCATCTCCTGGGGGCCGTGCAGCATCACTTGCACTATTGTCTCATCAATTTTAATGTGATTGGTAGTTTTGCTGTTTTACAGAAGAGGAAGCCAGTGTTCAGAGAAATTAAATAACTGGCCCAAGTTTATGTAACTCTTATAATAACTGTAGAGGGAATGTGTTACTTAGTTCAATGTAAGCATTTCACATTGTATATCAAAGCAGTACACTGAACCTCATAAATGCATCAATGTACAAAGTTATGATTTAATAAAACAAACAAACAAACAAAAAACTCCTAAATGAAAACAAACAAACAAACAAATAACTGCAGAACCTGGATTGGAACTTAGGCATCTTCTAACTTCAAGGTTTTATCCTTTGTACCACTCTCTCTCCTCTTCGGGCTGCATTTTTTGCTGAGTATTAAATGAAATAACAAATATTAATGCCCTTCAAAAATGTAAAGTGTAACTTTAAAGCCAGAGGTATATTTCTGTTGGTTGCAGTCATAACCACCATGTAATATGCAGGATAGTGAAAATGAAAATTTGGGTCTTCTCATTCAAAGTTATTGAGAGTTTTAAGATGGGAACAGCAGAGCATCAAACCAACCATGGGACTTTCTGGGTGTGGGACCCATGAAGCCAGCCCTGGTAACAGCAGAATTTTCAATACAACAATAAAATAGAGCTTGTAGGGAATTTTCTGGAAGTATATCTTTAAAAAATTAAGTTCAGAGAGATAATGCAGAAAAGAAGCCCTAGTTTTCTGAGGCTCTCGGTGCTGCAGACATGACCTCTGGCTATCTTTAGGAGAAGTCACCATGCGTGTGAAACAAAAACAGAGACTTCTGGGCCAAAGGGATCCAATAATGTTTATGAGAAAGCATGGGGCAAAGGGCAGGATGTGCCTGTAGCAATTCTTTACCAGCTCTAGTGTTCCTGTGCTGGATGCTGGGACTTCATCAAAAGACCTCAGGGGGCCTCCACTGCAGCCTCAGCTCCTGGGAAAGCACAGGCCCCTGCCTTGGCTATTGAGCCACGGAAACCCTGCCTGCCAAAGCAGTTCTGGGAGGGCGGTGGTGTTGTCTTCAACTATGGGCCCAGTGCTAATCTTGGCCCAGGAGGATCTCACACCCAGTACACTTAACCAGATGGGTGGCACCATGGTCCTGTGGAGGTTTCAGGCCCCAAGCAGCCTCATTAAAGGTGCCTGGATGTAGTATGATTATGACATGTTAAGCCAGTCAAAAAACCCAGCATGGTTCCCCCTGTGGCTGGAAGGAAGCATGTTTGGCTGGGTCAGACATCCAAGTGTTTGGAAGGCGGTATTTGTTCCACATGCACAGCGCCCTGGCCTGGCTGCAGCTAGTTTCCCATGAGCATACGGATTCCCTTAAACTGGGCAGGGAAATCCATCAGCATTGTCCTCAGTCCTGCTTGGGTCTGACCTTCCACTTTGAGCTTTTGACATGGTTAATAAGAGCTACTTGATCATTTCATGGCATAAAAGCTGGTGACAGCCTGGATAAAAACAGTCATGCATCTTAGAGTTACTGAACGGTGCGGACCCCAGTCACCTACCCTGTGCCTTTGGGTAGTCCAACGCCAGCCTCGTCTCTCACCAGTTCCTCATTTGTGCGAGCTGATGCCATACAGTTTTACACTTGTTTGCTTTTGCAGAGATCCTTTAACTGGACTAAAATGCCCTGTCTACTTTGTTCATCTTATTTTTTAAGATGTTTCTCAGACGTCCACCAGTTTCCTTTTTCTCTCTTTGTACAAACAGTCCTTACCCATTTTCTGATTGTCTTTTCTTTTCTTTTTTTAACTAAATCATAACTGTGTACATTAATGCATTCATGAGGTACAATGTGCTGATTTTATATACAATTTGGAATGCTTACATTAAACTAGTTAACATAGTCCTCACCCACTTACTTAATGGTTGTGTTAAGACATTTATACTCTACTCTAAATAGATTTGACGTGTACCCTTGCCATATGCACCACAGGTGCAGATTGTCTTTTCTACTATTTGATGAGACCATAAAGAACTGGAATTATTCTTCCTGATCTCCAGAAGAGCAGCAACTACAATATCCAAACCATATTTTCATTAAATGATGGGTGAATAAGAAATAAACTAACCAATCACACCATATTCAGAGTATTGCCTCTATGCCCTTCTGCTGAACCAAATGGTTTCCTAGTCCCTCTTGGTCTAGTTTTATTATCACTGTATAACTGACTATGGACCATACTCAGCCTTTTTCTTTCACAATCTTTGTTCAGAATTGATTCTATTTCTCTCTCCCTGATGAAGGTTATGGGGCAGTTATTTAGCAGGAGAAAGATGCTGGCGCATTACCTGGGAACCATCTGAGATTTGTAAGACCGTGACTGAGCCTGGAATAAATGGAAAAAAAAAAAAATTGAAAGCCGAAAGAACTTCATTAGCATAGATCTTCTGAGCAGAGAAATAAGAGATATGACAGGAAAAAACTTCAAATTACGGTTAAGATAATACAGATATCCATTCCTCTAGGCTGTAAGTGTCTCCATTCTATAATGCCTCCTGTGTGCTGAGCACTGCGCAATGGGATAAGGCCCATTAGACATCCCAGTGTGTCAGGTGTACAAAGATCCCAGGGTGGGTGAGATCCAGTCATTCATGTTGCTGCCCTGTGAGTCATAGAGGAGGCCGCTGTCATCCCATGGAAAGAGGCCCCTGCAAGGACTCGTGAACTCCCTTTGTGTCTGAGCATCTGGCCTCTTGCTGGCTGATTGCTGGAGGTTACACAGCAGGCAGGGCTGTAGGGGGGAGTAATGATGCCATTTTACCATCCTGTCAGCACATCAGAGATAAGCTGGGGCACAGCAGTGGTAACAGTCACACACGCATTTGATGAGGGGCTGAAGATTTGTCCTGAGGTTGACCATAAGGGATGATGGACACAGGACAATGTAGGGAAGTCACATACTTGTTTGTGCCTGTCCTGACCCTAATAACTTGTCTCATTTTAGATCAATGTGTCGGATCACGTTGCCTGGGATTTTAATTCAAAAAACATGGTTATGACTAACTCAGACAATTTGCCAGGGGCACCATCCACCCTTTAGAGGCTCATGTGCCTCTCCCTGAGGACGCGCTTTGAAATTCTGAGAGGGCAGCGTGTTGAGTCTCTCACGCTTCGGAGAAGTCTCTTCCAAACCATTTTCCAAGAAACTGTTAACTAGTGTTTATTAAAAATCAAGGGCTGTGGTTTAATAAATATTGAGAACATTGGGCTTAGCAAAATTAAGCAGACGTCTTTATTCAGGGGCTTCTCAGAGCTCTTAATGTGCTAACACAAACTGTGACTCTCTAAGACATGATGAGTGACAGTTTTCAAACTTATTGCCTAAGGAAATATAGTGCTCTGGGTATTTTCTGGCGCTATCATTCAAAATAACAATTTTAGAAAACATACTTTGAAAATAGGGTGTGATTTGTCATTCAGGCCATGGCAATTTTTTAGGGAAAGCGGGGCACAGTTCTATCAGTACAATAAATGTACCAGCTGCCCCAGGTAAACTGAAGATGTCTGGTCACCCCACTCAGGAGATGTAGGCTTAGCTTGTTCCAGAACAGGCTGGATGAGGGATTCTTGGAGCACTGGAATTTTTAGGGAAGAGGTGGCTTTGACAGAGACTGTGGCTGGGGCTGCAGGAGATGTCCCGAGTAAATTCACATGCGACTCGAGGAGTCTCTGCTGAGAGAGGGAGGGGGACTCTGGAAGCCTCCTTGGCTGGGCTACAAACAGTAGCCATGAGCAAGATAGGTGGGAAATGCGTGGCCATCCTCAGGCTGACCCTGCCGGAGCCCTTTCTTTAAGCAGATGCACGTGCTCACTGGTGGCACCAGATCTCAGTGTGAGTTCTTGTGACCTCTACTTGTAAAATGGCCAATTGCAAAAACAAACAAGTAGCCTCAAGCACCCTGGGTAAAGAGGATGCCATTTTGCTCAGGATTTGCCAAATAAAACAGTTAGAAAAAACTAAATAACTTTCTGGGGCCTAGTGAGAAATGGCAAGTGCTTCTGACTCGGGCCTCCTCTGAGCCCTCCTCTCCCACTGGGCTCCTGGAACCTAGTCTTGCTGAGGCTGCTGTTCTTTGGCCCACTGGGCCCGCTTCACTGTGGCTGAGCTGTCCTGGGCTTCCTCTGAATGGCTGCATGTATTTCATGAAACGCAGTGTCCATCTCCTCTGCTCTACATCACACAGTTTTTAAAATCTTCCATTAACTAAGATCTTCTGTTTATTGTCTGATTCCCAATCCTGAGGACTTGACCAGGGGAAGACGAGCAGAGGACCACCCCAACCTTCCTCTGTGCCTGGGCCAGAAGGAGATGAGCCCTGTGTCATTTGTTAATTCATTATTTAAGTAGATTTGTTTTCGTAAAAGCTATTTTAAGCAAGAAGAAAATGACCTGATTAAATATTTTGAAGAAGTTTTGACAAATACTTCTCTGGTCACAGTGGGAAGACTGGATTGAAATGTACGAATTGAGGGGCAGGGAGTTTAGCAGGGAAATTTTGCAGGACCATCTCTGTTTGCGCTAGCCCCTGAGAGATCCCAGGTCCTCCCGTGACTCTCCTATTTGTCTCAGAGCTATGGCCAAAGGCCCGGAGCTGGCAGCAGCCTGGAACAAAGACATTAGAGTATTAGTACTTTTCAAAGCACTTTTACAGTTATCACAGTTGATCCTCACAGCTATTTCATGAATTGGGAACTGCAGGGGTCTGTACCTCCACTGCAGAAATAGGGAAACTCTGAGGCTCAGAGACATTGAGAAAATGTGTCGTGTCCACAGAACGGCACCGACTTGGGCTCCTATTTCCTGAAAAGGACAGGCTTTGCCATTTTACTGGGTGGAATAGTGTCCCACAAATTCATGTTCTTTCTGAAACCTCTGAAGGTAACTCTGTTTGAAATTAAGGGTCTTTGCTGATGTGCTTACTTAAGAGGAGGTTGTACTAAAGTGTGTGTGTGTGTGTGTGTGTGTGTGTGTGTGTGTGTGTGTGTGTGGTAAATCCAGTATGACCGGTGCCCCTACAAAGACACAGATCCAAATACATCCTGGGGAGAGCTACTCGTGACAGCGACAACGGAGGCAGAGATTGGAGCGATGCATTTGTTGGTGAAGAAGCTCAAAGGATTGCCAACACCCACTGAAGCGGGTAGAGACGGGGGCAGATTCTCCTTCAGAGCCCCCCTGGGGGGACCCACTCGCTGACATCTTGATTTCAGACCTCTGGCCCCAGACCTGTGAGAGAAGAAATTTTTGTTGCTTTCTGTTCCCTGATTTGTGGCAGCCCTGGGAAACTAATACAGCCGTGCTCTGGAACTCTGCTTTCCAATAGAAATATAATGTTAATGGGTGGTGCCTGTGGCTCAAAGGAGTAGGGTGCTGGCCGCAAATACCAGAGATGGTGGGTTCAAACCCGGCCCTGGCCAAAAACTAAAAAAAATATATATATATATATATTTATATATATATATAAAATGTGATTCACATGTACAATTTTGAATATTTTAGAAACTGCATCAAAAAAGTAAAAAAAAAATTTACTTTTTTACCCAATATAAAACAATATATTACCACAAAGCAGTATGTGAGGTGATGAACATGTCAGCCTGATTTAATCATTCCACCAAGTACACCTGCATTGTAACATCACATTCTACCCCCAAATAGATACAATTATTGTCAACATTTAAAAATTTTAAAAATGAAAAAAAAATCCCGTTTTGTTATACAATCCATATGAAATTGTTGATGCTTTCCCCTCAGGTGCACAGTGTAAGGGTACACAGCATACCCTCTGGGTGGAAGTTCAACTACAACTTGAACTGTACCAAGGAAACATGAACAATGTAACCTAATCATTCGTACCCTCAGATTAATCTGAATTTTTTAAAAAAAGTTGTTGATGCTATATTTTACACTTTTTTATACTGAGTCTTTGAATGGGGTTGTATTTCACATGTATTGCACACCTCAAATTCATACTAGCCATTTCAGGACCTCAATCGTCACGTGGGACTGGTGGCTCCCATAGTAGGAAGTGCAGGGCTGGGCGCCCTTCTCTGGGTGTTGCTGGCGTGTATTGCATTGCTTCAGTGAGGGCAGGAGAGGGAGTAAGAAGGAAGGCTTTTGTTGTACATCTGGGCCTCCCTGTGCTCTCCCAATTCCTATTGCTTTGTTCTAAATGGACAGCCCCTCAAATACCCACTGTTTCTCCACCAGAAGACAGCAGGTCAGGGCGGCCTGGGTGTCACCAGCATATTTAGGATGGATGGGACGGGGCAGAATTTCTTTCCAGAAATTCTGGAAAGACTTGCTGCTTCCTCCCTGTGGTTCTAGGACCTGTCCTAAGACCACCTCATTGTCTCGGCTGAGTCTCATTTCAGTTGTCTGCTACCTCCTAGGGGTGAGGGATTTTTAGTCCTTTGGCTCCTTAGCTGAACCTGGAATATCTATTGTCTTGAAACATATATTCCAGCCCATGTTCTTCCTTCCTCCCTTACACTGCTGCCGGGAGTGAGGCAGCAGGCGTGGATCTGAACCTGACACTGACAGATTCTCATGCTGATTCCAAAGAGATGCCCAAGACCAAATGTTACAAAGACAAACCATATGGGAGCCTCGGCACTCTGGGCCATTAATGGGAATTTTTAAATGACTGTGATTGATGGTGTGGCTCTCACAAGTCCAAGATCAATGAAAATGCATCTTGATCTTTTGAACTTGCTCGTTTTATCTTGGATCCTTTTCCTATACAATGAGACCCAATCTGTGATGCCTGGAGGCATCTGGATGGAGCCCCTTCGATGGATTTGCCATCTATGCCCTTGCTAGTCAGGTGGAGTGGCAGAGGGTGAGGGCCTTGGAAACCAGCATTCTCATCAAGAGGCTAAATGCCAAACCAGGCCTTTCAAAGTTGAAATCCCACACCCAGCCTAGAAAAGGACTGTGGGTCAAATTGGAAACATCCCACTTACAACCACCAGAGGATGATAATATTAAGAATAAGCATTTGTGGATTTGAATTTGTTTCTGTGCCTCCATTTACCTGCGATAAAAGAAATTCCCTCTCTCTTCTCCCTGCATTGTACCAAGGTAAGGAAGAGAGACTTGGTAGAGAGTTTGCCTTACTCTGGAGTTCTCTCTCAAATCAGAAGACTTCTTTCCCAAGAGTATGTGAATAGATTCTACGTGCAATGTCAGGGCATCTGCAAACCTCCTGGAACCC
Source organism: Nycticebus coucang (assembly GCF_027406575.1). Lineage (NCBI taxonomy): Eukaryota > Metazoa > Chordata > Mammalia > Primates > Lorisidae > Nycticebus > Nycticebus coucang. The sequence continues at coordinate 49,761,739 of NC_069784.1, read as the reverse complement.
AAACATGAACTTCTCATAAAGGACAATTGGTGTGGAAAGTTATTATGGGCTCCAAATGAGGCCATTAGATTGAGGTGGGACACTGTGCCATTTATTTGAAAAGAGACATCAATCATTTTATCTTTTTCTTGCTTTATGTATTTCTTAGAAAGCCACAATGACGCTTTACAAAAATAGGTTCTTTGGTCAAATGACTTTGGGAACTCCTACTTTGCTGTATCTGAATAGTCTCTCTCCATTACCACTTTGGAAATTTGTGATGCAAAACCACATATTACACATTTTAAGAAATTTTGCTGAAATCTCAAGTTAATATGACAAAAGAATCTTATTTTTGCCTAACAACTCAAACAATCCACAGAATACACTTTGGGAAATCTTGGCCTCCATTAAATCTGAACCAGTGTTTAGACCACCATATCGTGGTTTCTCCTAGGAAACCTCTCCACTTCAGCGAGAGCGTGTGTGCCTGCTACTCCAGTGTCCTGGGATACAAGGCCATGGATGCGCACTGCTAAGGAAGGGCCACGAAAGAGTGCAGCAGGGCTGACTGTTATTCACACCCCAGCAGGCCTGGTGCACAGAGAGAGTATCATTCATCCAGAAGGCGAGGTAACGATATCCCCTGTAGTTGTGCTGGAGGGATACCAGAGTGCAGACTGAGTCCTCAGAGGTGCTCACTGGCCTTTGCTTATTCTTTGGTTTGTGGACAACTAGGGCTTTGGTGGCAATTGTCTTGAGTCACCCAATAGGAAGTGCAGTTGTCAGACTGGGTAGCAGAGTTGGCTGAAGAGGGCCACAGAAAATGTCTCTGAGGAGCTGGAACAGGGGGGATTAATTTAGCAGTGAAGGGCCTTAGCAGAAAGGTTGGTGTGAGCAGGGGCATGTGGCCTGGCCCCTCCTGGGACAGGTAGATGGTGGGAAGTCTACTGGGAACAAGTATGCATAACTAAGGGGCCCTGGCTGCACTTCTCATGGCTCCAAGTTTGGAAAAGGCTGCAACAGCATACAAACTTAATTTCATTCTTGGTTCCATAGTTTGGGGATGGTCGGAAGTAAAGAAGCCGACAGTTAGGTATTTGGCAGAACATCCCAAACCTTCCTTCGAGGTTCAGACTTGGATGATCACCAAACGTGGTTTCCCTTTTTCCCCTTCTTAAAACGTTTTTTGATTGTTGTTAATTGTTAAGCCCTGGGTATTTTGTGGGAAACTTAATCCATCTGTTTCTGATTCTTCTACACTTACCGAAATGTTTTGTAAAAGCTCTTGGATAACCAATCATCCTTCAGAACCATTTCCATAAGCCTTTTAAGCCTATTTACTCAGAAGCAGGAGGTCACTGCTTTGCCAAGAGAACACGGATCTTGGACCTGAGATCTCTGCTGCTGCAGGTCCTGTCACCGTCACAGGGCTCCACACCTGGCCACAGAGTTTCCCTATTCTGGACTTGAGGCTGCAGGGTGACTTTATACATAGAATGAATCCGATTCTCTGTCCCTGCCATGGCACCTGGAAGACCGGCCAGCTTCTTGGCACCTTTGCTTGCTTAAAGCACCAAGGGAAGTGAGCTCAGCATGCAATTTTCAAATGTCCTTTCCAAATCAGATTGCGTCAAATAAGGCAACTCATAGGAACATGCGGATACCCATTCAGAGGGCAGCTGCTTCTCCAATTTCTCTTTGGCTGGGATGTCAGAAACCACTCCTTGCTTATCTCTGAATCTCCGGTCTGGGTTCAGCGTAAGATGAGTACTCAGGAAAAGTGTGCTCACTGACTACCTGCTATCTGGGGGTCAGTGTGTCAAATAAAAAATCATAGATGTTCTCTTCAACCAAACTAAACTAAAAAAAATTTTTTTTAATTCTAAAGGGATTCTTATTGGTATGGAGATTACGCATGTATCACTTCTTGGAGGTAAGTTTTACCTCTACTATATAAAAAAATAATTAGTGCTTCAATAAAAAGAATATTATGCTTACCAGAATCCCAAGTGGTTTAATTTCCATGAGGGAGGATGGATGGAGTTGGAAAATATAACTACTTCTCCTGTGGAAAGCAAAAAACTTGTTAGACTATATTGGTTCATAGCCACCAGTCTTAAGGCTTTTGTCATAATGGTTTTGATTAGCCTAGTCAGAATTTCCAGAGGAATTTGACAGTATGTATGGTTCTGATCTGAGGGAATGAAACCCCCAAGCGAAGTAGAATTAGTCAGGCATTTGGGCAAAGGCAGCAGACAGAGGCTTTGGCATCAGAAGACCAAATCTGGTAAAACATATAGGGAAGGCTTATTAAGCACTCACCAGCTTTCAGACACTGTTGGATGTGCCTAATTAACAATATTTCTTTAATTCTCACAACAACTCAATGAGATAGGAATTAGTGTTTTCTCCATTTACCAATGAGGAAACCAAGGCACAGAGAGGTGGTCACTTGCCTAAGGTGACACAGCAGAGGCAGGACTTGATCCCAAGTAGTAGAACTCTAGTCTCTGCGCTTTAACTCCTACCTAGCAGCTACACTGGTTCTCAGCTATGTGATATGGAGAGCGGCATTTTGGACCCTTGCCTCTGGGTACTAAGGACTATGATTGGAATGTTCATAATAATAATTGCCTTGTCTACATCACAAGATACTTCTATAGATCCTTTCAGGTAGTGAATTTGGAAATATTTATAATAAAGTTTGAGACCTAATATTTATGTATTTATCTGGACAAGCACCTGACTCAGAGTAATGGTTCAATAAATATTTTTATAAGTGAACAGGGAAGAATAGATTTATAACAAAACAAAAATCACTTTTCTCTCCCAACCTACTATGTTGATTGTTCACGCAGTCTTTTAACAAGCCATAACTCTTAAAGCCGAGTTTTATACTTGACATAAAAGTGGCATAGACCTGAGTGCCTCTCAAAGATCACATGCATTTCAGGTGTAATTCAAGGTCCTGTGTCTTGAAATCATCTGTTGAATAGTGGTTATCAGGCAAAGCAACCATTTATGAGCTTCTGAATAGAGGGAAAAAAGATTTTTAAACTGTGTGCCCCTAATATTACCAAACCTTATCATTTAAAGATTTAAAAAGGTCTCTGTAATCGATCCTGCTCCTTTGTTGAAAACTATTATAACTTAAGACATGAGAGGGTGAAGTGTATCTCTCTTAGTCAGTGTTGAATCCTGGCTCAGAGAGTAGAGCCTGGCTCCCAATAGGTGCTCAGACATCTGACTGGATGAATTTGATGGAGGTCATTGACCTGTCTTCTCCATTTAAAGTAGAAATGGGAGCTCAGGAAGAGGTGGGATAGGAGAAATGGCAGCAGCTGGACTCAAACCACCTAAACAGTGGTGTGGGCAGACGTTGGCCTGGGAGATAGCTGGTCACATGGGGGGCTTTTCATCCCAATGGAGCTTCCCACTCAGCCATGGGAAACTGCTTGTTTCTCTATGAAGCTAAGATGTTTCTGTGCACCCAATGGTCTCTAAATAATCAGGAGTCGAGTGCTTAGTGACAGGGTGAGATGAGCTAACAAAAGTCAAGCTATATTTATCTGTGTCCATTCATACACTTGGTAGAGATACATCCATATATACAAGAAACACAAATACACAGGACTTGAATGTAACGAAATCAGGAGCCCCTGGCTGAATTACTGAACTCAAACAGAAATCATTTATGACTTTATGAACCTTGAATCGAAACTTCTCCTAGAATAAGAATGATAACAACCCCTCCCCCCGAATGTGAGTGTGTAGACCAAAGAAATGAAAATACTTTTATGAATCAGTTTGATCCAGAACTGACCCTCACATTTATTTAAAAAAAACTATTGGGCCTCTAGAAGAAAATATTATCCAGACAGAACATTAACCAAACTCACATTTCATCTCTTTAAATACAGCTACACTGCATTTTATGCAGAAAGTATGTTCAATAAAAGGTAAATGGACCAAGCTTTGTGAAACAAGCTTATTTTAATAGTAGCAGAGAATGAAATATATAAAATAACCTTATTATTTTATAGAGAAAGACTTTACTTGTGTCAAGAATAATTGGATCCTGGTTTACCTTTTCAATCAATTTAGATTTCCAAATCCTGGCTATTCTTAAAAAATGGCCCTACCAGCACACATGTAGACCCATTTAGGCATTCTTGGTCAGGTTGAGTGTTGGTTTTCATTGTTCCTTGCAGGCTCTGCTGTCATCAAATCCTGCTTTGAAGTTCTTTACTGAGCAAAGTCCAAAGAGTTTCTGCTTTGGCCTCCTGCCCAAGTTTCTGGTCAAGGTGTTGGTGATTGCACAGATACTGAGGCTTGGACAGTGATGCCACTGCTTCTAAGATGCAAGTGAGCCAGTAGCATCCAAGCCCCTCAGTGGTGCTATTGCCTCTAGCCCTGATCCCAGAGTTCCAGCTGTACCTCAGGATGTTATGAAGGAGATGGATGATGGTGGCATTCAGGCTCACCACTCTCAGAATAGTCCAGAGACTGTACACAGCACTACATCATGTGTTGTCAACTTTTGGCCCTGGTCAACCTTCAGTGATTCATATTTGAGTGTAGATTATCTGACTTTCCCACTGTGAAATGGCTGTTCACTGATCCTGTTAACGAAATTGTGAAATGTAAGTTGTTTTAATCGCGTTGCTCAGTCAGCACAATCTACCATTCTGATTTCTCCCCTTTTAAATACTACATAAACATTGCAGTAATTTTCTACACTTTGTGAGTGACTGCTACATAAGCCTGAGACCTGTGAACAGTAACATTATGAAGGTCATTGTATTTCACTAGGCACTATGTCAATATTTTTTCTGCCATGAATAGTTTTTAATTTAATTTTGTTTTAGTTTGTTTTGGGAAAATTACCCTTTTATTTGCTTTTATTTACAATTTCCATTAGAGTGCATCTCCTCAATTCACCTGTAAAAATTTATTGCAGAGATTACACTGAATCTATCTTTTTGCTGCATCCCACTGTTTAAGTCCACAGTCTCCAAGATTTTCCCAGGAATTCTATCTGGGTCTAGGTTAGAGGATCACAGCAAATGAGTTACATAATTTTTAATTCTGAGGCAATTTTAAAGCTCAAAGCTTCTTTGTATAATTCTGAAAGTGCTGCTTCTAGAATTTTCTTTCCATAGCTTTTCTTAAAATTTAGAAATAATATGCATTTAAAACATGATTAAATGCTTGCTATAAACATTCAAACTATATCTCTAGCAAGAAGTTACAACATTTATTCTTTCTTCAATTCCTCCTTAAGAAAAGATTCTTGAAATAATGGCCCTAAACAGTTAAGTTTGTTGGAATTTATGTGAATCTTTCTGATACAGGAATCCCTGAATACTCATCAATTTCCTACAATAATATAAATCATCATTGGTAATACCTCCATCTTCTACCATTAGGTAGCACCTACCATGCTAGGCCCTGTTTTCTTTAAATCTATGTTTTTAACTAATGAGCTTTATCTGTACTATCCATGTTTTAACTTATCAGAAGAAAAAAAAACTAAAATTAAATCGGAATTAAATGAATTTGACAACATCAGAACCATTCAGAAGATCAGTGAAACAAAAAGCTGATTCTTTGAAAAGATTAATAAAATCAAAACATCCTTGGCTAGATTAACCAGAAACAGAAAAGTAAGGTCTCTAGTAACTTCAGAAATGGAAAAGGGGAAATAAAAACAGATACCACAGAGATACCAAAGATCATGAATGACTACTACCAAAAACTCTATGCCCAGAAATTTGAAAACATGGGGCAAATGGACCAATATCTGGAATCACACCACTTCCCTAAACTCAATCAGAAAAGACTAGAAACTTTCTACTATCCCTGTTTAAAGGATGAGAATTGTGAGAAATGTTAAATAACCCTCGTCCAAGGTCATACAGTTAGTCAGGGCTAGGACCAGAATAGGGGCTTAATCCACTGGCTCCTAAAATCCACGTGTGTGTCTGTGGTGCCAGCATCAGTGAAGCCAGCTCAAGGCTATTGATTCTGAACAAATCTTTCCAATGCTGCCGTCCTTGACATCACACTGGTAGTTTTTAATCCTGTACTTACACCATGGAAACCTACAAATTCTACACGTTAGAGCTTTTTGTAATCTCTGGGGACCAGATTTTATTACTTTGTGTGTTCTGCTTTGCCAAGCTACTTCTCCAGAGAGGAAGAAGGCAGAATGAAGCTGTGGGAGTGGTGAAGGGAAAGAGCTTCCAGAAACATTTGCTCAAATATGTCATACTAGTTTTTGTGATTGAATGAGCTGTAAAAGCTTCCACAGTCAGAGAGCTCTCACTGAAACATGCCCGATAACCATCCTGATCCCCTACAAAGCACTTCTTATGGAAGTGGGATCAATATTTGCACACTCTTAACAAGGCCGTGTCTCAATTCCTGGTGCTGCAGCTTCCCCTCCACATTTCTCAGAGGCTCTTAGGTACAAAGGGGGTTCTGCAAATCTAGTTAGACCAAATCTTCAGGGACTGATTATACAGGTCGGAGATAATCCAGGCCCTCCTTCCACCTCCTCCTCCTCATCTTCTGGCCTTTTTACTGCTCATTAGCACCTTGGCCAGAGACCTGGGCGTGAGAAGGAGTGAGTGGGTGTGGAAGTCCCATCAGCCTATCTGGCTCCTGGCCAATGACTCTTGTATAGGTTTTGTTAGGAGGCGTAACCTAGAGACAAGGTAAAAGGATCCCTGGCAAATGTGGATTTTTTTTAGCTGAGTTAACAGCGTTTGCCTCACCCATGCCTGACACTCCCTATGCTGATGCCACAAATCGTTAAGTATCAGTTGCATTAACTTTGTCCTTGGAAATGCCTTTCAGTGGTAGCCAGTTGAGGTAACACCATTCTCAAATCTGGCTGAGCACCATGCAGGATCAGAGTGGAAGAAGACCCAAATTATAATATATACTCCTTGCAGGGTTGACCTGTGAGAAGTATAAGGCTGTTTCCTGTGTCAAGGTTCCAGGGGTATCTCATGACCTGTTGCTCCTTCTTGCTTCTTGCAATTGTAACAGAAGGATTTTGTTCTATATCACTGAAAAAAATAACTCACACATATCAAATGATTACAATAAAAACCTGTGCATTAGTAAAGCATTCGTGTATGATCACTTCCCAGGCCATGAATTTACCTCTTTCATTCATATATTTATTTGTCAAAAAAAAAATAAAATATTTATTTGTCAGATATTTGAGCATCTGGGAACGAGTTACTGAGCAGAACAGAAATGGTTGCTGCTCTCATGCCACTTGACACCTCCCTGGAGAGATAAACAAACAAGCTAAATAAGTAATGGTAATCACAAATTGTTATAGGCAGTACAGAGCTAGGGACTAGGGTCCATATATATAGAATGATGTGGGGTCACATTTTAGGTATAGCAGGGCTAATCAGAGAAGGCTTCTCTGTGAAGAGACATTAAAACTGAGATCCGGGGAATGAGAAGAGACTGGCCATGTGAAAAGTTAGGGAAGAACAATCTTTTCCCCAGACTGATGAAACAGCAAGCTCAGAGACTGAGTTTTACATGCTGGGAAGCTGAAAGGAGGCCAGTGTGGGCGGTGGCATGAGGAAGGGGGAGTGACAGGAAAGTAGACTGGAAAAGTCACCGGGACAAGGTGGGTGGGAGCATATTACGCAGGGCTGGTATATAGGTACTAATGAGGAATTTAGACTTAGTATTTTAAGTGCAATGGGAAGGTACAGGTGCATTAGTTAGGGCTCTCCAGAGGAACAGAACCAACAGAGGTGTGTGTGTGTGTGTGTGTGGAGAGAGAGAGAGAGAAAGAGATATTTATTATGAGGAATCCGCTGACACAGTTATGGAGGCTGAGAAGTCCAGACCCAGGAGAGGCAGTGGTACAATTCCAGTACACGTTTCAAAGCCCGTGAAGCAGGGAGTCAATGTTGTAAGCTCCAGTGTGAGTCTGAGTCTGAGAACCCGGAGGGCCAATGATACAAGTTACAGTCTAATTCTGTGTCTGAAGGTAGGGAAAGCTCTGTGGCCTAGCTTAAAGACAGATGTGCAGAAAGAAAGAGTTCTTTCTCACTCAGTCTTATTCTGCTCAGGCCTTTAACTGATTGCGTGAGACCCAGCCACATTGGGAGGGCAATCTGCTTTACCCAGTGCTATGATCTGAACATTTGTATTCCCCTAAAATTCATATATTGAAACCTAATTCCCAATGGAAGAAGATTAAGAAGTTGGGCCTTTGGAAGGGACTAGGTTATGAGAACTATGCCTGCTTGAATGGGATCAGTGCCCTTACAGATGGCCCCAAAGGAGCTTGTTAGTTCCTTCTGCTGTGTGAAGACTCAGCAAGAGGTGTCATCTATGAGGAATGGGCCCTCATCACTCACCACACACCAAATCTGCTGGTGCTTTGATCTTGGATTGCCCAGCCTCCAGAATTTGTTGTTCACAGAATTGTGAGCAACAAAATTCTATTGTTTATGAATTACCCAGTCTAAGATATTTTTTGTGATAGTTCTGATGGAATAAGACAGTCAACCTGCCTATTCAAATGTTAATCTCAGCCAGACCCTCACAGACATACTAAGAGATAACAAAGATCTGGGTACCCATTCTCCCAGGCAAATGGATACATAACATTATCCATCACAAAAGGCTCTGAAGAGTTTAAGCAGGAAGCAACATGGAACATATTTTTTATTTATTTATTTTTTTATTCATATTAATATGAGAGTACAAATGATTAGGTTACATTGCTGTGTTTCTAAGGTAAAGTTCAAGTTATAGTTGAGACTTTCATGAAAGGGGTGTTCTGTGCACACTTGCAATGTGACTATCAGGGGAGAGCTCAGCAATCCTCCTCCCTCCTCTCCTTTTTCTTTTCCCTCCTCCCCCTACTTGGATATACTTGAGTCATTCTCTTGTACGGGTGAGTAGTTGTTTTTCTATTAGATTCATATTAGTGTTGAGTACATTGGATATTTGAATTTCCATTCTTGTGATACTTTACTAAGAAGAATGTGTTTCAACTCCATCCAGGTAAATACAAAAGTTGTAAAATTTCCACCTTTTTTTTTTATGGCTGAATAGAATTGAACTTACTTTTTAAATCCTACTTTGGTTGTTACATAAAAAATGCCCTGTAGAGACCAGGAGTGGGAATGGGGAAATCAGTTAGGGGGCTACAGTGAGATTTTAGATGAGAGAGGGTCATGAGATGTATCAAGATGGCAGCAGTGAGGATGAAGACAGAGAGATTCAAGGTGCATTTTGGAGGCAGAATTTGTGAGGCTTATTTGATGAACTGCATGTGTGTCGGTGTGGGGGATTAGTGATCAAGATGATTCCTAGGCTTCTGTATAGATGGTGGTACTTGTTCTGAATGGAGAAGGCTGTGGGAGACTTGGTTTGGGTGCTGGTTGGGACAACTAAGAGTTCTGTTCTGAACATGTTTATCTCAAGATACTGCTGCCCTGAGCTCCCATTTGTCAGGTCCACAAAGACGTTAGGACTTAGGAAGCTAGACATTAGGAAAAGAATCTTGGAATAAGAATGAAAGAATAGCTATTAACAGTGGTTCTCAACCTGTAGGTTGTGACCCAGAGGAACTGTATTAAAGGGTTGCAGCATTAGGAAAGTTGAGAACCACTGTATTACTAAGAACTGAAATGTTTAAACCAAAGTTTATGCATTATGCATGATGCACTGGCTTTTGGTGACTTTTTTTCCCTGAGTACTCATAATAATCTAGTACATATATCTGCTTTAAAATTCTGTTAGAAACCAATAAGTTTCTGGAAAACACTGTTTTGCTCTTCCCTTCTTTTTTGCAGATTAGTTAGTATAATTATCTTTGGTCTTCTGCCACCTTTCTCTTGTTCTAAATCATGTGGAATCACTGATGGTGCTTCTCAGCTCTTGCCCACTAGTTCTTTTAGCTTTAATAAGAACTACTCACAGGTTTTGTGCACTTACTCTGTGTTATGTACTTTTCCAAGAGTATGACATGTATTTACTCATTTGAAACTCTCAACATCTCTGGGAGGTTACTAATATTATCTCTGTTTTAGATGGGGAAAATGAGGAAGAGAGTAGTTTCTTCACTTGTTCAAGCTCATGCAGCTATCAAGGAATGAAGCCAGGAATATGCCATAGAATCAGGGGTCCTCAAACTATGGCCCGTGGGCCATGTGGGGCGGTGTGATTGTTCCCGTTTTGCTTTTTTACTTCAAAATAAGATATGTGCAGTGTGCATAGGAATTTGTTCATAGTTCTTTTTTAAACTATAGTCCAGCCCTCCAACGGTCTGAGGGACAGTGAACTGGCCCCCTGTTTAAAAAGTTTGAGGACCTCTGCTAGATTGTTAGGACCCATTATTCCTAAGAGAACTCCATCTCTTGACTGTGAAGTCCCACTGCTTGTTGATGAGAGGTTTGGAGATAATCCACGTGCAATTGCCAACTGGAACCATTTTAATTGTCTAAGTCAATGTTTCCAAAACTAGCTGCTCATTAGACTCACCCAGAGAGCTTATTAAAATAAGATGTGCTGGTCCACCCAGATCCTTTGCATCAGTGTCTGGTTAGAACTGGAATTGGGAATCTGTGTCCTTCACCAGTTTTCTGGGTAATTCTGATGTAACCGATCTACATGGCAACATGTAGGAAATGAGGGCTTTGAGTTGCCTTTTATTGTTTTCTATTCTCCTGAGAAGAAACTTCCGTCTTAACGGTGCTTATTGCAGGCCATTCTCCTGGATTATGAACGGAAGCTCATAAGGAGCTGGGAGTTTTATTTTCTGCACTCAAGTAAGATCATTTTCCACATTGCGCCATTTATTCACAGTAAATTTAACAGTTTAGAAATTATATTTTAACTTTCTGCTGCCCACAACATAGAAAGTCAAGATTTCCCTAAGGCATTTTCAACAGCCTCAATATTTTATCACGAAAGCAAGTTGCTTTCAATTTGAAGCAACTTAAATGAAAGATGAGGCTTTCATTTCAGATTTCCTTGTCAGTGCATCCCGGTCTGTCCAGAGTAAAGGAAAATTTAGGGGATTGTTTCCAGTTTCTAACTTAATGTATTTTTAAGTCCTAAACCAAAAACTGGGTTAAAGCTCTTCTTCAATCAAAAGCTGGGACTCTAAGGCCATGTGAAGGAGGCAGCCTCTGTTGTGCCGGCCCCAGGGCCACTTCAGTATCACACTCCAGTCCTGTCCTTTGCCCTCACCCGCAGCTCAGGACGTGACCTATGGATCTCTGACACGGTTACCCACCTTCCTGCCCTACCTGGAACTGAAGGGTTTCCTGGGCTGTGGGCTTTCCAGTCCTAAGACTGGTTCAGTTGCAGCACCAGGAGAGGTGCTCCTCTTGGACTGCACCAAGTGAACCAGCAGAAGGGAAGGGTATCCTTTTCCTCTGCGTTCCCAAGATACCATCAGCAGGAAGCCCACAGTAAGGATAGGTTTACATTCTAAGCCTAAAACACAGCAGTTATTAATACTATGCTTGAGAACCACTATGTTGGCAGGAAAAATTATCCTGAAAGAATCCTTAAGGATTAATCCAAAAGGAAATAAATGTTCCTTTTGAACTTGGGGGAAAAAAAAAAGAATCCTTTTTTCTCCTTCTACTGAGGACTAAAATCCTTTTTTTAAAAAATGCTGCTTTAGGTGAAAGTTGTGATGAAATATTTTCTGTTGTAATTTCAGGGCTTTCCCACAGTTTGGGGTGCATTTTTAACTGCTGTCTCCTCCAGAGCAGATAAGTAAATTCTTTCTGCTAGGTCTGCTTAGGCCTGATACTCTGGGACTAGATTTTTATTCTTTGCTGCCAATGTTTTCATAGCAAGAATTCGATGCGTGATAACTCAGTCCCTTCAGGAGGAAACATGGGCAGATTTTATGTCCTTCTTAGTCAATGCCAAAAGTGTTGACAGGGTATCATACATAATTATTAAAAAAAAATAGTTTTTTACCAACCAGCCAAACATTGACTCTTGGACTCTCCTAAGTAGGCTTTATCCAGAACAGAAAACACAGAACATCTTGGGAGAGTTCTTGGGAAAGTTCGTCTTTAGTGCTTTGGGGGAAAATGTTTGGACCCTTATATAGATTTCACCCCAGGGACATAAAGGGTGGCTGGGCAGACAGTACACGGCCATCCATGCTTTAAAACTTGGTTTCCAGCTTTACAACAAGAGTTTTATGGACTACTCTTTTCTATAGTTCTTTATATTCTTCTAATGTATGTTTTAAAGTGAGACATGTGAAAGTGGTTTGTAAATGGTATAGGGCTGAGAATCAGATGGCAAACAGTGCTGGGAAATTATTTGAAAAGCTGAACATGACTTTTCAGTTTATTTCCACCTCTCCCATGACCGGGTAGAAACCCTTTCTTCTGCCCTCCTCCTCCCCATTACAACATGACCTCTTTTTGCAGAGAGCATGTCATGGGCTGTAAGGCTATATTTATTTAGGTATTGATCTGTTCGATGTCAGCCCTTTGCTCCTGCCTGCCCCGCTGCACTTTGCAATGCTGGTCATCCTTCTGCTTGCAAGCTACAGAGAGTGGCTCTCCCTGCTTGTGAGGCCACATCCTCAGCCACCCACAAAGGGACTGTGAGTGTGCTTGAGGGTGGGGTGGGTGGGGTCATTGGGCAGGGTATTAACTTCTTTCAGGTAAGAGTTAGACATAAATCAAAGGACATGTGGAGGGGCGGAGAGTTTAGATGTCATCTTCTTTAACCTCCTCTCTCCTATTATTTGATAGATGTGTGCTCTTTTTGTCATTTACTTTTTCTTACCTTTGCCTCCAGTTTTCTACTACTTCTTCCCTGCAGGGAGGGAGGGAGGAATTGCTGGGCCCAGCAGTAGAAAAGGAGCTGGGGCCCCATTATTTGCAGGCCAGTCCTAATTGAACCTTTCTTCCCCCAGGCCCATATCCACTCTCAGTGGCCCTAAGTCTACCTAATTTGTGCTGCCTGAATTCTAACCGGCCTTTAGTGTGCATCCTGAATGCTACCTTTTCCTTGAAGCCTCTGGATAAAAGGTGTTATCTTTCCTCCTTTTTTTTTCCAAGCTTCATTGTTTCAGATTCTAACTCAGTGGCCCTCAAACTTATTGGCACCAGTGACTGGTTTCATGGAAGATAATTTTTCCATGGACCAGGGTTATGGAGAGTATTAAGTTCTCAGAAGCAACGTGCAATCTAGATCCCTTACATGCACTGTCTACAGTAGGGTTTGTGCTCCTAGGAGAATCTAATGCTGCTCTCAGGAGGCGACCCAGTGATGGGGAGCGGCTGTGCACATGGACGAATCTCTGCTTCCCTTCTGCTGTGTGGCCCAGTTCCTAACAGACCACAGACCAGTACTAGTCTTCAGCCTGGGGGTGGGGACAACAGTTCTAACTTGCTCTGCAGCCACCTGTAGGCACACGTCACCTTTTCTGTCATATAAGATCCTTTGTCCTGGGACTTGGTCTTTACCTCTTTGCTTCTCTATCTGCACTTCAAGTGCAGGCACAGAGAGACTTCAGAAAATGCTTGTGATCATTGCTATTCCTCTCCAAAGGCTCTAATCTGCTTTAGTGAGTGCAATGATGAATTTTTGTCACTCATTTTGCATTTATAATTTCAGCTTGCATCACTTCTTAGGGGTAATGAGTTCCATAATCATGAAATTCTTTGTGGAACATGACATTTTTATTTATTCCCTCTAGGTTTGCCTCTTTCCAGCTTGAAGCAGGTGTCTCTTAAGGAGTGTGTTCTCTGGATGGCTCAGGTGACTTCCCACAGCTCCCCTTTTCATTTTGGTTGAGTCCTAACAACTCAGTCATCTGCATATTCCTCTCCAGTTCTTCACCCGCTGTTGGGTTTCCTCTTGTGGGTGGAGCCTCAAACTAGGAGTGGAGAAGAAATGGACTACGAGGAAGAGAAGATACAAAAGAGAGGAAAGTCGAGATCCAGGTCCTCAGGAGCCTGTGGTTTTGTGGAGAGGCTTAGCATTTTTGATGTGTGGGTATCTCTCTCGTTTCCTGGACATGAAGTGGTGGAAACAGGGTAAAACTAGAATGCTAAGCATTTTGAGGCATAAGATGTACATAGGTATCCACTAGCATGTGAAAATGGGGGCATCTGCATAATTTACAATCTGACCACATGTGTGACTGTGACTGTTATCTGCTGTTCATAACAATAGATAATGAGCAGAGCTACAACAGCTACCATTCACAAAGCATCAATTTTATATCAGGTAGGTACCACATACTTCCCTCACTTCATTTTCTACAATATTGCTAGGTTGGTATTTTCCTTTCCATGTACTAGTTAAGGATACTGAGCCTCAGAAAAATTAATTAATAGGTGAAAGTGGGATTTGAATTCAGGTCTGTTTGAACTCAAAGTCCATGCTCTTTCTACTCTATAATTAAGCAACTTTTCCTTAGGGCCTGACACAGTGAAGTCATAACTTTAGGACTTTTCCAGGAAAAATAAATTTTTGAAAATCCTGTTTTTCTGGAAAATATTTCCTAGGTGGGTGGGAGTTCCAATGAGTTCTTAAGATTGACAAGAAAATTCACTCAGCCTGCTTCATGGTAATTGACCTGGATTGAAGAGTAGCTAATCTGCACATTCTTTAAAAATAGGTTGCACTCTTTGATTGAAAACTGTTCAGTCTTTTAGGCCACTAGAGTATATTAGATAATATGAAAAACTAATTATTATTATCAGTACGAGTCTCAAAATCCATTTGGTGATCTTGTAACCTGGAGGACATGGTAACGTTTAGTAGGGTTGATAACCAACTGGGACACACAGCACGGCTGAGGTCCACTTCTACTGGTCAGTACCTTTGATGAATTAGCTGTTAAATATTTTGGCTATTACTCAAAGGTATTTGACCTAATTCTCATCCTCAAGGAAATAAAAGTCCCAAATGAAGAAATGGAACAACAGCATGCAAAGCTGTAAATAATGAAAAAAGAACCAGATAAAAATGCAAACAACAGTCTGTCTACCTCAACATGCCTTATTTTTCTTCCTAGCGTGTATCCATGAGTAATGTGTACAATATAGCCATTCAATATATTTTATAGTTTTTCCTTTTCTTTACTGTTGAATAAATGCAGGAGGTGGCTGGGTGCCATGGCTCATGCCTATGATCCCAGCATTCTAGGAAGCTGAGGCAGGTGGATCAGTTGAGTTCAGGAGTTTGAGACCAGCCTGAGCAAGTGCGAGACACCGTCTCTACTAAAAACAGAAATACCTAGTTAGCTGGGTGTCACGTGGGTATCTGTAGTCCCAGCTACTTGGGAGGCTGAGACAAGAGGATCACTTGAACCCAGGAGTTTGAGGTTACTGTGAGCTAGGCTGACATCACAGCACTCTACCCTGGGTAACAGAGTGAGACTCTGTCTCAAACAAAAAATTAAATTAAAAATAATAAATAAACACAGTAGGTATTTAAATCAGGAATTTAGTTTCATAGTTCTTCTTACAGAGATCTTTCGCATCCTTTGTTAAGTAAATTCCCAAATATTTCATCTTCTTTGGTACTACTGTAAAAGGAATAGAGTCCTTGACTATTTTTTCAGCTTGACTGTTGTTGGTATATATAAAGTCTACTGATTTCTGAGCATGGAGTTGGTAACCTGAGATGCTGCTATATTCCTTGATAACTTCTAAGAGTTTTGTAGTTGAGTCCCTGGGGTTTTCCAGATATACAATCATATCATCTGAGAAGAGTGAGAGTTTGATCTCCTCTCATCCTGTTTGGATACCCTTGATCACCTTCTCTTACCTAATTGAAATTGGCTAAGACTTCCATTACAATGTTAAAAAGCAGTGGAGACAATGGGCAACCTTGCCTTCTTCCTGATCTGAGTGGAAATGTTTTCAATTTTACTCCATTCAATACGATATTGGCTGTGGGTTTGCTGTAGATGGCCTCTATCGATTTAAGAAATGTCCCTTCTATACCTATTTTATTAAGTTTTCTGATCATAGAGGGATGCTGGATATGCTTTTTCTGCATCAATTATAAGGAGAACTATGAAATCCTGAGAAAATAAATAGCTGAGGATATTAATAAACAGAAAAACATACCATGCTCATGGCTGGGAAGAATCAACATTATTAAAATATCTGTACTACCCAAATCAATTTATAATTTTAATGCAATCCCTATTAAAACACCATTGTCATACTTTAAAGACCTTGAAAAAAATAATACTTCATTTTATATGTAATCAGAAAAAAATACCTTGATTAGACAAGACATTACTCAGAAATAAGAACAAATCAGGAGGAATCATGCTACCAGACCTCAGACTATACTATGAATCTATAGTGATCAAAACCACATGGTACTGGCACAAAAACAGAGAGGTAGATATATGGAACAGTAGAGAACCAAGAGATGAACCCAGCTACTTATCGTCCTTTTATCTTTGATAAACCTATGTTTTTAAAAAGACATGGTGGGGGGAAAGACTCCCTGTTTAACAAATGGTGCTGGGTGAATGAGCTGGAGAACTGTAGAAGACTGAAACTGGACTCCCACCTTTCACTATTAACAGAAACAGAGTCACACTGGATAAAAGATTTAAACTTAAGACATGAAACTATAAAAATACTAGAAGACAGTGCAGGGAAAACACTTGAAGAAATTGGCCTTGGAGAATATTTTATGAGGAGGAGCCCCTAGGTAATTGAAGCAACACCAAAAATACATTACTGGGACCTGATCAAACTAAAAAGCTTCTGCCCAGCCAAGAACACAGTATGTAAAACAAATAGAAGGCCCTCAGAATGGGAGAAAATATTTGTAGGTTACGTCTCCAACAAAGGTTTGATAAGTAGAATCCACAGAGAACTCAAATGTATTAGCAAGAAAAGAACAAGTGATCCCATCTCACTAAGGGAAAGAGATTTAAATAGAAATTTCCCTGAAGAAGACAGGTGCATGGCCTACAGACACATGAAAAATGCTCATCATCCTTAATCATCAGAGAAATGCAAATCAAAACCACTTTGAGATATCATCTAACTCCAGTAAAGTAGCCCACATCACAAAGTCCAAAAACTATAGATGCTAGTGTTGATGTGGAGAAAAGGGAACACTTCTGTACTGCTTGTGGGAATGCAAACTAATACATCCCTTTTGGAAAGAAGTTTGGAGAACACTTATGGATCTAAAAATAGACCGCTGTTCGATCCTGTAGTTCCTCTACTAGGTATATATCCAGAAGACCAAAAATCACTTTATAACAAAGATATTTGCACCAGAATGTTTATTTCAGCCCAATTCATAGTTGCCAAGTCATGAAAGAAACTCAAGTGCCCATTGACCCATGAATGGATTAATAAATTGTGGCATATGTAAACCATGGAATATTATACAGCCTTAAAAAGGATGGAGACTTTACCTCTTTCATGTTTACATGGATGGAGCTGGAACATATTCTTCTTAGCAAAGTATCTCAAGAATGAAAGAAAAAGTATTCAATGTACTCAGCTCTACTTTGAAACCAATATATAAGCTCCTACACTTCCATATGAAAGCTATAACTCAAATGCAACTCAGAATGAGGGGAAAGAGGAGGGAGGAGGGGGAGGATGGGTGGAGGAAGGGGAATTGGTAGGACCACACCTGTGGTGCATGTTACAAGGGTATACATAAAATCTACTAAGTGTAGAGTATCATTGTCTTAACACAATAATTAAGTGAGTGAGGTGAAGGCTATGTTAACCAGTTTGATATAGTATTTCAAATTATATATAAAATCAGCACATTGTACCCCATAAATGCATTAACGTACACAGCTGTGATTTAATAATAATTAAAAAAAAAAAAGCAGGAATTTTGTGCTGGAGTGACCAGAGAGAGTCACAGTGAGGAGAGAGGAGCAGAATCTGGAAGGAAGAGATAGCCTTCGGAGAGAAGAGGTCCTCCAGGAGAACCTGTTCCATGGGCCCCACCATGGAATCTCAAGAAAACCCTTCAAGAATAGAGTTTCTCAGTAAACTACTCTGGTTGGAACAAAGGGGGCCCTTGAGGTGGCCAGTGTACACCCAGAGGTGTGATGCCTGCCCTGTAAGAACTCCTTGGAGTGTTTAATTTGATGACTGAATTTCTACAGCACTCAGGAGATGAAACCTATACTGAATGAGGCCTGTCAACACCAAAACATCCTCCCACCTTGTCCCTTTGGGTGAGTAATACAGATGAAAACATCATTTACAAGAAAGGACAAATGGAGGTTATAGATCATTCTCAGCTGGTGCTTAGAAGAGCAGTGCCACTAAGGAGAAATGTGCAAATGGGTACACGAGTCCTGCTGGCTGAGATTTTAAGGATGTTGTGTGAGATCCTCGTTTTTTACATTGCAGTTCTATTTTCTTTCTGGGTCCTTTTTACTACATCATGACATTCCCATTTAAACCCAGTGTAAAGACCAACACGTGCACTCATAATCGTGTACACACACACATGATTGTGCACTTGTGCGTGCACACACAGACACACATGCACGCTCAGGTTCCCAGGCACATGGCATCCTCCAGCCTCGCTTCTATTTCCTCTCATCTGGCAGCTTTCAGAATAATCTCACCCACCTGTTAAATCAGAAAATGTCAAGTTTAATTTATAACAGTGAGTAGAAACAGGATGCTACAGAAAGCATTTTAATTAAAATCCTTTAATTGGATACATGCTTCTTGTGAAAAGGGAGCTGTGGAGAGGGCCTCTTTGTCGGCACCTTTCACTCCACTTGCAGAGATTGCTGCAGGAATGACCTTGCAATTGGAACCAGCCCTCTGGGGTGGGGGAAGGCTGGAGGGGGCTCGAGGCTGAAAGAGGGAAATTGGGAGCAATAGATGAAGGACAAAGGGGGTGAATGGCGATAGATTTTGTGCAGAAACACAGCCTTGGTGTTTTCTGGGGGCAGTTCTGTGGCAACCTATTGGTTCCTTTCATGTTGGTTTCTCCTTAATTCTTTCATCGTCCTCAGGATGGGACAGGCTCCAGGGGAATCCACGACTACTCCTGACTTCAGGCATTGCATTAGGAAATCTTGGCACGTAGGTCAATTGGTGAGTGTTAAAGGTGGGTGAGTGACAGCACAGGGTTGGGGGAAGCCCAGCTTTTGCACCTGGGGCTCCCTAAGTGACAGCACTTAGCACTGTCCAGCCTACCCTGCAGGAAAGAACACATTGGACTCAATTAGAGTCCAGTTTATGGACTGGACTGTGTGCTAAAGTGAGAGGTCCCATCTGAAACCCTCCTGAGAGCTCATGTGGGGTGACAGCAAGTAAGCATGCCAAGAGAGCAGAAAGGCTTGGAAGTGTTTTACTGGATACGCTTGAAGTAGCTGAGAGGAGTGGGAATTGGAAGCCGTTTCAGTGTCAGGTACCTTGCCAAGGAAAAAGGACCCTAAACTGAGTTCAGGAAGTTGGGGCAGGAGGAATGGATTTTCACTTCCGGGGTTTTGCTTCAACTTGCAGTGCCAGAGGGTGATTCAATAGAGTCTAAAGGATACTGATGTTTTCCTCTGAGTGAAGAAAATATGTATGTGTCCTTTTGGGTACAGATAAGAGATACACCTTGAAGGATTAAGTGCTATTCATCCATTGCTACTGCTGGGCTCCTAAAGGCTCTGGTTACCAAGGAAACGATAGTAGCCAGCTTTGTCTGTTTACATCTGTTGGTTCCCTCTAGCGGTGTGCTGGTACGTGTTTAACAACCAGCTCTGGGGAGGTGGAGAGACAAGGAAGTTTGATTTGCAGTATTTTCCATCTTCCAAGGTGTTGATATTTCTATCAAAGCCCATTTCAAGAGACTGATGGTTTAAAAATTGACTAGATTGGCCAAATCCCTGAAATTAACAAATTAGCTGCTGGAAGCCATCATGCACTGGTTCTAGCACACCCCTGGCTCTTTGCTACTCTTGTTAAGTTTTTCTGTAGGAAGTCTTTACCTCCCTGTCCCATCAACTTTGGGATTGGCCATACAATTTGCTTCAGCCATTGGAATATGAACAGATGGCACAAGCCACATATAAGTAAAGGTTTAAATGCATTTCTGTGGTTTGCCACTGCTCTCCTCACCCCCCTCTGAGCTTCTGCCCTCTGCTCTGAGAACAGCATGCTCCAGTTTGTGGCTGATACTTCAGCCTGGGTCCCAGCCTGAGAAGACCCAGAGAGCTACCCAAACTCAGGTGTTCTCAGCATCGCCTGGCAAAGCCACAGCCAAACCGTAACTCTCACGTAATGTGAGCAAGAAAGGAATGTTTGTTGTTATCAGGCACTGAGATTTTGAGATCTGAATGGTAAGCAATCTTTTTCACCTAATCATTAAACATTGAACAACTGTTGGTGTATAGGCAGTGCTATGAAATTATATCTAGGTGACGCAAAGGAATTAGAGATTCTTGGTTTTGAAGAAACCCCCCAAATCCAACCATGTCAATGATCATAGGCTACTTGAATGCCCTCAGAAACATCCCTGCCAAGTGTTTGCTTTGGTTGTCCCCTTTATACTTGTCCACACCATCTTTGGCAGTTCTGAATATTGGGAAAATCTTCTCTTTGTGGAACAGAAGTTATTCTTTACAGAAGACACTTAGTAGTCCTAGTTCTGTTTTGCAACAGAAATTCAAATTATTATTTTACAAGAAAACTTCAGATATTTGAAGACAACCTATGTATTATCTACATTGATTCTGATCTCCATGTCAAACTCCTCAAAATTCTGGGGAGGAAAATGTAACTCTAGAATTCCTTACCTAGTAGAAGCATTATCATTTAAGAATGGGAGTGAAAGAAGATTTTTTTTTTCCAGATGAGCAAAACTTCCACTTAACATGATGTTGAGCCTTTTTACCATCCTTTGTACATATGGTATTGACATGCAGGGATTTATTGGCAGTACAGAGTGAGACTGGGCTCAGATACAGGCCTAAGAAACTAGAAGATAAAGTTTGAATACATTTAAGGCAATAGGAGACATCACTGAAGATCCATGAAAAGAAAGAGCTGGAATACAAACCCTGTGTAAAGTTGGTTCCTGGAAGAGTAGAGATAAGTAAATTGTCAGAATACAGCGTAAATATATAAAAGGACAGAAAATATGAATGAGAGATTGAAAAACATGGCGGTTAGAATGAAAATATATTATAATATAATTAATATAATCAGAGTTATAAAGAGGAAAGTGGAGAAAATAAAGAAAAGGAAATATTCAAAGATATACAAGAGTTAAAAACTTTTTCAGAATAAAATTCCATATGTGAACACCTGTTTAAAGAAGCACAATGAGACCTGAGCAAGATCAAGAAAAATATATTTATATATTTTAGTAAAACTTTTTAATAAAGAACAAAATAGAATGTTATACACAATCAGACACCAAAGAGAAATTCTGTCAGCCTAGAATTATAGCCTTATTCAATAATGAATTTTAAGGCTGGGCACAGTGGCTCATGCCTGTAATCATAGCACTCTGGGAGGCCAAAGTGGGAGGATCCCTTGAGCTCAGGAGTTCAAGACCAGCCTGAGCAAGAGTGAGAACCTGTCTCTACTAAGAATAGAAAAATGATCTGGGCTTTGTGGCAGGCACCTGTAGTCCCAGCTACTCAGAAGGCTGAGGCAGAAGGATCATCTGAACCCAAGAGTTGGAGGTTGAGCTAGGCTGAGGCCATGGCACTCAAGCCTTAGGCAACAGAGTGAAACTCTATCTCAAAAAAAAAAAAAAAAAAATTGAAAGCTATATTCCTTTAGAAAGAAAGAGACTAAGTGTGATGTTGAATGTGACTATGATTTCAAGGGAAGGCAGAAGAGAAGAAATCTAAAGGACTGGTTATTAGAAGAGAAGGGAGGAGATGAAAGAGGGTTGGGTAATTCAGATATAGACTGATGAAAAACTGGTACAGAGGAAAGAGCAGAACGACTATGTGTGTGACAGTAAAGGGGTAACTGGCAAGATCTATAGCTCTACTGGTACCATGGAAGGAGGTCAGGAACAAGGCCAACATGACTTAATTTGAATTGAGGCATTAGGAAGGAGCTAGGAAACAGTTTAGAATGATTAACTATAAATAATAATATAGTAATCATT
The DNA here is from genome assembly GCF_027406575.1 of Nycticebus coucang. Classification (NCBI taxonomy): domain Eukaryota; kingdom Metazoa; phylum Chordata; class Mammalia; order Primates; family Lorisidae; genus Nycticebus; species Nycticebus coucang. The sequence continues at coordinate 49,739,623 of NC_069784.1, read as the reverse complement.
GCAGTGTGGTTTTCATATTAATTATTCAATTCATCTTCACAGAACTGTCTTTGATTCATTTAACTAGAAGTGAATGGTATAGAATCCATGATAGATCCTCTGTGTCAGGTGCTGATTTCACATAATCTACTGGTCTGTGTTTACATTTCCTTCTTGTTCATGCTGCTTTCTGCTCTGTTGAATATTAATTTTTATGGATATCTGATCTACTAATTGAGGCTATTTGAAAATCCTTCTTTTTGGCTGGGCATGGTGGCTCATGCCTCTAATTCTAGCACTCTAGGAGGCCAAGGTGGGTGGATCACCTGAGTTCAGGAGTTCAACAACAGCTTGAGCAAGAGTGAGACCCTGTCTCTACTAAAAGTAGATGGCAGGTGCCTGGAGTCCCAGCTACTCAGAAGGCTCAGGTAAAAGAATTGCTTGCACCCAGGAGTCTGAGGTTGCTGTGAGATATAACTACACAGCACTCTACCCATGGCAACTGAATGAGACTGTCTCCAAAAAAAAAAAAAGACTGGCATCTCTCACCTGTAATCCTAGCACTCTGGGGGGATAATGTGGGTGGATGGCTTGAGCTCAGAAGTTTGAGAACAGCCTGAGCAAGAGCAAGAGCTCATCTCTACTAAAAATAGGAAAACTCGCTGGATGTGTGGTATGTACCTGTAGACCTAGCTACTCAGGTTGAGGCAAGAGCATTGCTGGAGCCAAAGAGTTTGAGGTTTCTGTGAGCTGTGACACCAAGGCACTCTACCCAGGGTGATAGAGTGAGACCCTGTCTCAAAAAATAAAAATAAATAAATAAATATCCTTCATTTCTCTAAGACAGTACAAAGATTAGTTTAAAAGATAGATTTCTTTCCTGGCATTTTCTTAGTTATTTTGCTAAGACCTTTACATTCCACATTCAGCTATGATTTAATTAAAAAAAATAATAATAATAATGCAAAAAAAGTAAAAAAAAAAAAAAAAGAATCCCCAACAATAAAAAAAAATAAAAGATAGATTTCTGTCAAAACATCACAAATTTCATAAATCACCAGTTATGTATTTTCCCTCTAGCTGTTTTGCAAACTTATACATACTCAGAAATGCTGGGAGGGGCTATCTTTCCTTCAATATAGAACCATTTTGCTAAGTCAAATGTTATCTCCAAAAGGCATGGAAGGGTTTTATGCACATTTACTGAGCCAAGTATTATCAAGAATATTCTGTGCTCAGAGTTGGAAATGTTTTCCATTATGGTCCAGTCCTTTCAGATGTCCTCCTGGTTATGGCATCAGAAAAGAAGAGTTATCTGGTTAATATTTTGTTGGAACTTTCTGCTAATGATTTTCTTCCACTTAAACATGGTTTATATCCATCTAGTACAGCGGTTCTCAACCTGTGGGTTATGACCCCTTTGTAAATGAAAACACATCCTGCATATCAGATATTTACATTATGGTTCATAACAGTAGCAAAATTACAGTTATGAAGTAGCAATGAAAATAATTTTATGGTTGGGGGTCACCACAACATGAGGAACTGGTCATGGCTTTAGGAGGCATTAGAAAGGTTGAGAACCACTGATCTAGTGGGAGTTTATATAAATTATTCAAGAATCTGAGCAATGTTTATGGCCAACCTATCAATGTAGACAGAAATCCATCAGGTGTCAGAATTAACCCTAATTGCTCTTTTTTTACGTGACTTTCAATTGAAAATGAATATCTGACCAAATTTTTGTATAAATTTCTAAAGCTCAGATTATCTTTGGAGAAGGTGACTTTGTAGAAGAAAGAAGGAAGTAGATCTTCCTCCCTGAGCTCCCTTTGTGGGGAAACAGTAGTTCATTCTAATGAAACAAGTCTTTATGATCTAATAAATGCATGAAGCTGAATTATTGGGAGAAGATTTTTGTTTTCAAAGGTAAAAATTGCCAAATTTAACGTTAAGGTAAACTCAAAAAAAAAAGAAGGTTGATATTTACTTCAACCTTGAACAATCATAAAATAACTATTTCTACACCTTTTCAAGTGTTGAGTTGTGTTATTCCCTTACATGTGGAGCTGGATGTATACACAATCAAAATCCACAACTCAGGATCAGAGGGCCATTTGTTGTCTGAGTCACCCATTCTAGGAAGAATACTCATACTTAGTGCATAAGCATTTAGGCCTTGGTGTCCATGCAAAGGCAACCTGATTTGGGTGAAGTTGTCCACATGAAGTCATAAACAAGGTGAGGTCTACTGTCCACATTTGGTGTTATCTAGGGTTTTCATTCCAGATGATTTCTTCTGTAGTAGTGCATCGAGAGGCCTCTACATAACCTGAAGGTCAGACTTAAGCAACATTTCTGTTAATTATAATGTAATATTTGATGTCTCTATTATTAATCTCTGAATAGGCATTTATTTCTTATGATTAATAAAACTGAAGCTTATTATTTGAGTCATACCAGAGACAGAACTCTACATTTTATTGGGATTTTTCTTGCAGTGCATGATAGCTAGCAGGTCTTTAATCTGCCACAGTCTACAAGCTAATGATCAGAATTCCTCAGGCAGACTAAAATGTTTCTTTAGTGGTGGTTTTCATAGGCTTACTGATCAAGGTCCTATAGTAATTCCTAAGATTTATATTTTGAAATTAAAAAAAAAATTACATTGGGTGCATCAAACAAAAAAGGAAGGCATGATGGGGAAGCTGCTCGTCTCTTTTTATCCATTCCATGGCCTCCAGCATGGATATCAACAAAGGCAAGATCATTTTTTCCCAAGAGTTCTCCCTATAAATATTATTTACTAGTTTGCCCTTATATAGCAACAACTCTCTCCCCCACATCACCTTGTCAAATCCCAAAGAACGTTAGCAGACCTCAGAGAAAGTGAATTCCTACTTTCTTATAGAATAAATATGTCTAGGCAACGTCAAAGCAAGTTATCTGAAAAATCAAAAACTTTAATCAACTGATCATGCTTTTTTTGAAATCTAGTAAACCCTTTTCTGTCTCCCTCTCTCAGAAGCAGGCTCAAGCTTCAAATTCAGAAAAGCCTATCTCTTTTACTTAGGGACTACAAATGACTTATATTTACATCCTAGAAGATCTCAAGGCACTTTAAATTTTTTACCATGCTCCAACACAAACTCTCACTATTGGGATCATTTTACCTCTCACTACATGTGTCTACATTAGAGGTGGAGCGTGGCGGTTATTTAACCCTGAGAGGCTTCCTAGAACTTAAGAATAGGGAATAAGGTATTATATATATAACCTATTCCCTCTCTGTTTCAAGAGGCAGAGCTAGAATATAATGTTGCTATTCTGTCGTAAGGACACTTGCACTCAAATGTTTATAGCAGCACAATTCATAATATTCAAAGATGTGGAAATAACCTAAGTGCCCCTCAACACAGGAATGGATTAATAAATTGTGATATATCTATAATGTGGAATATTATTCAGCCATAAAAAGATGGAGATTATGAATCTTTTGCATAATCTGGATGGAATTGGAGACCATTGTTCTAAGTGCAGTATCATAAGAATTAAAAAACAAACATTGCATGTACTCAGACCTAAATTGGAATGAGTATATTAACACCTACATGCTCACATAAGAGAAAAACTCAATGAAATTTAAGCAGGGGGAAGTGGGAGAAGAGGTTGTGTAAAAGTCCACTGAAAATGTACACTGCGTGGTCATATGGCACCCCACCTATAAATTGGGCTTTAATCTTACAATTGCAAGCTATGGAATCTATCTGTTTGAACTCCAACATTAGTCTAAAATTAACAAACCTAGATGTCATTTTTGATAATATACACTTTAATAGGCAGAATCATATATCATGTCTGAGTATTACAAAGTCAAGGCATTTATTATGAAGAAAACATTTAAATGAATGAATGCCAGAACACTAAATGAAAATCGGCAAACAAAAATTTTTGTTTTTGAAGTTAACAGTGAGTTTTCTTAAAAATAAATTCTCAAAAAGACTTTTGCTACTGCACATTAGATCTCTGGAAAAACAAAAAATGAAAAAAAAAATTAAAAAGAAAAAAATACAATGTTGTCAAGTTATGTTCTGCCAAGGCTTCTCAATCACCCAATTGATAGGAGTTGAATAAACACAAGTGGTTCAGGGTCTTATATTCAGGGCTGTGTTTCCTACATCAATAGGAGATGGTGACTACTTATATTTATCCTTACTGAGTAAGTCTAAGGGTTGAGAAGCAATTCACAAGCAAATTCCAAGCAGTCAGGATGCAGTGGAGGGATAACGTGCAAGAAGCCTGACATGGTAGAAAAGGTTCCAGGCTGTGCCTACAAAGACCTGGGAGTCCTTCCTCGTGTATGAAGACAAAGCACTGGAGATAAACTCCTACACAGCTACACAGTAAAAACCCTATTAAGTAGGAACTGGACCCTAAAAGTTTTCCTTAAATTTTGTTGTATTTTCCCTTTATTTGAAAAGTGGTACATTATTCCTGTCAAAAATTTTGAAAAAAAAAAATATTTTTTTACATTCTTCAAAGTTAACTAAAATGTTGATAGGCTTATTTTGGTTACACAATCATTTATTATTGTAAAAATTTAAAACAAATTTTTTATTTTTTAGTTTTTTTTATTGTTGGAGATTCATTGAGGGTACAAAGAACCAGGTTATGCTGATCGCAGTACTCTATCCCACTATATAGTTAATTGTAATTAATATTTGAATGACTTTTTTAATAGGATTTTTTTTTGCATATAAAGAAAAAGAAAAAAGCGAGGGAATACTCAGTATTTGTGGTCTGCCTGGGCACAAAGAAACAGAACATGATTAGAGTTGTGTGAATCATCGTCATCCAAATAGAGTATTTTCTTTAGGGAAAGAGAGGTTTAGCAGCTGGAATGTATTGTCAATGATAATAATTTATGATGAACTGTCTATAGAATTTTCTCAGTTTTTAAATTCCTACCATAGATCTCCTTTATGATTATGTACGTATTTGTAGATCAGGGATTGGTTGGGATGAAAAAAAGACAAACATATTTTGAAACTCTGAATTATTGGGGAAATTATGATGTTATTTAGTGCAAATAAACATTTATAAAACTTTGTGATACATCACTCTTTTATCCTCCTTTCTTGACTTTTTGTGCGTTTGGAAGGGAGGGTTGCAGGGAATCAAAGCTTTTGTGAGGTAGCACCAGTTTAGAAGGAGCTCCAAGTTAAAGCTCAGTCACTTCTACCTCTCAGATTTAGCATTTGAAATTTATGTGCCCTCTTGGTTCTGTTCATCAATCCCAAAGGAATACATGGCGGATGGCCTGTGGCCCCTTTCACCATTTTACCCACAGTGGATCTGGCTGTAACAATCATAATTTATCAGGAAGACAACAGGGATCCTGTACTGATGACAGTTTATGCTAATTATAAACCTCAGGGATGACCTCACGACTGTTTTATCAGATGCTTACTATATTAAACTAAATCAAGACGTTCATTCATCATTTCAGGTGCTGGTAAATGTGCTAAATGGCATGGAATGTTATGACCATAAAAGGTCGAGTTTCAAGAGTTTTATTTTTAATGAAAATTTCCTGGAATCTAAAATGTGAAGTCCAATCATACTGAATTCCTTGGCAACCAGGCCTGCTTACCAGTGAAACTCCACTTCCCTGGGGTGTCAAGTCAAGGAGGAGAAAAGTCCCCTTAGGTTGCTCCTTTCCTTGCTAGGTTTCAGTTATAACAGAGAATCTTTTCACAAAATGTAGTCAATTTATATTTCAGGCACTTAAAACATATTTCATTGGCTCATCTGGACACTGGAAAATCTTATGTCCCTTCCTGAGTGATTTGGCATATTACTTTGGCACACACCAAGAACTCACACACCTGGCAAACCCTCTCGACTTTCCTGATGCTCAGAAGGAGGTCTTCAAACCAAGAAGCATTTTGGAAGGTGAACTAAGTTCCATGTGCCCAAATCAAAAAAGTATGAAAACCGTCATTTGCATTCAGAGATGGGGAGATGGGACTCATCTCTTTTGTTTCAACCAAGAAAAGAAAAAGAGATGTCATATATATGATATTGACCGAAGTTTAATACAGCTAAAAACTCATCCCAGTGAGTTGACTCTCAATTTTATTAATGTTCATTCTCAGATACACAGTCATTCCTCTTGTGACTAACTTGAAGTTGAATTTCTTGCATTAAATGCAAGTTTAATCTTCTAACATTGAACAAAATGTTCCTCTCATGGGATCCCAATTCTGTAGATCTGTGAATTGGTAGTTAATAGTTGCTTCTGTTACCTGTGACTCGGTCATTTGTTTTACAACAGCCAGGAGGCTCTGGAAATGCAGGGATCTTTCACGCATATAGACACATTATAATAAAACAGTATCCAGGGGTATCATTCTGTCTCCAGAGTAATAATTTTTATGACACACGGAAAGTGTTCAGTACAGTGACTAATTCATAGTAGAGACTCAGTAATGTTTATTTCCCTATAATCTTCGTCACTGAAATGAGATTCAGCACTAGAAGTGACTTGGCACTTTAATCCTAGGAAAAAATTCTTTTTCTGATTTTTTTGTTAACCAGATTTTGATTGTTGAACTATAATTCCTGCAGATTCCACATTGGATTACATTTGTATCAATACGAATACGTACATTCAGAAGTCACTTAATTATTTGGTGAAGGAATGAGTGAATTAATAGATGATTGAAATCAGGGTTTGAGTGGGAGCATAGTAAGGCAAGCAGGATTCCCACCCCCCACTCTCACCCCCCCTCCCCTGCAATTTCACTACAATGTGTTTTAGTTTTATTTTGTATATGAAGACAGGAAACACGTTTCTCATATCTGTGGGGATCAGTAGAGTCTAGTGGAGGTTGGCAAATGAGGACAGAGATGTCCAGGTGTTTGAAAACCAGGGCCAGCTAGTAAGGAGATAAGACCTTTGGGAATCCAGATAGATATTGAGTACAGAGCTGTAGGTAGGGTTGGAAAAATTCATAGAATTTGTGGGGTAGCAGATCACAGATAAGGGGAAGAATTATAATGTAGTTATTGACTTATTTGTTATTTATCTACATTTATTCATTTCATAAATGCAAACTCTATGTGTTAGGCCCTTCATTGCTTACCAAGATTCAATACTGAACAAGACAGACATAGTCCTTTAAAGCCTAATTGAAGAAAGAAGGCAAAGAGACATAATTTAAAAATTTTTGGTGCCCCCATCATGTTCTACATTCTCTAGAGACAAACATTTCATGAGTATTATCTCCTTTGTGAAGGTGTCCATGGAAGAGAAGCTTTCTTAGCTATGCTGCTACTCTTAATTTAGAATATTTTTAATTGTTTTAGGGTTTATGTGCAGAATTTCTACTTTTATTGATGGATTTTTCTCTAAAGCCAAAATAGGGAACACTTGGTTGCATTGGATAACATGTGAGCAAGATGGCATTCACAGGTGAAATGATATGCTTGGACTAACAAGGGGAGTAGAGAGGCAGGCAATTTTTCTAGAGAAAAGAGAGAATGTGGTGGCTGAGTTGGTTCTGGAAGGAAAAAGGGAGTCATGGCAAAGGAATTATGTGTTACAATATCCACATTTTTGGAAATTACACTCTGTGGGCTATACGTGAAATCATAATTAATTTGAATAGGGACTATATCCTTGGAATGTTTTTCAGGTATTTGGGAGTGATCTTGAGCAATATTTGGTACAACCAAATTACAAAACCTTGGAAGCGTGTGAACACCTCCCCCTCTGTGTTTCTTAAAGCCCACTGTTATGGGATTTGACCTAAAACACTCTTTGCACATCCAACTCTAAGTCCTTTGTGATAATACAGGCCAAGGTTGGTATATATTTTTTTGTCCTGCCTATTTGGAACAATTCTAGGTGGTGCAAAAACCAGCAGCAGCATGGCAACAGTAATTCATTTCTGTTTCAAGTGTGGTTTTATGACTATGTCTCCACGGACCCCCATGCCATTTCCTCTCTCCTGGCTTCCTTATGCAAGCCTGTTAAAGGTCTAACAGCAGAGCAGAGCAGCATGCCAGGACAGACCACTCGTCAAAAGGCAAAAGTAAGTCAGACTCTAAAACAACAGTCTACAGACAGTAGTCTAAAAAGTTACATTTCGAGGGACGGAGGGAGGGGGGTGGGGCCTTGGTGTGTGTCACACTTTATGGGGGCAAGACATGATTGCAAGAGGGACTTTACCTAACAATTGCAATCAGTGTAACAATTGCAATCAGTGTAACCTGGCTTATTGTACCCTCAATGAATCCCCAACAATAAAAAAAAAAAAAAAGGAAAATAAAAGTTACATTTCTTTTAATTACTGGTTCCTAATTGGGCTCTATTTCAGGATCCATCACTATTCTTTGGCTACTATACCTTACTTTCTGTAATTCTCTCTTTGAACTGCCATGGGAAAATGGTGATGTCAGTAATCTAACTGGGGCTTCCCTTGAAGCCTCATGTTTCTTTTGCAGGCTTCTTTGGTCCAACATTTACCAAAGCTGCTCCTCAGAAAAAAGATCTGTCACAAATCAATCATCCTTTGGTGCAAATTTAGATCAGTATACACCTCTCCCTGGGGTGTTTGCACTTTAAGATTTGCCTCTAAATATATAACAGCATGGTTTTTCCTATTTCTAGAAGAATTTAAGCTCTTTTTACCAATCAGTGGCCTGGTATTTTATTGGGAGAAAGCCCTCCCTCATGTCCCTGACATTTCTACCATGCAGCTCTTCTGTGCACTTCCATTACCCATCTCAGATGCAGCCTAAAAGCATGAATCCACTCTGACTTAGCCTCCCTGGAAGCCAAGGAGGGGCTAGTATTCATCTCTGTCATGAGACAGAAGGTCCTTGAGGGAAGGTTCTGAAGAAAAGGAGCTGGGTATGGCCCATCTTTTTTTATTTACATGACAGCCACCCTCCAGGATGACCCTCAGTGATTCATATCTTCTAGAATTCACACCCTGGTGTGGTGTTCTTCCACTTTAAATCAGGGCTGGTTCTGCATGATCAATAGAATATGGTGGAAGAGGCACTGTGTGTCCTGCAGCTACATCATTAAAGGCATTGCATTGTCTGCCTTTACCTTGGATCTCTCACTCTGGGAGAAGCTAGCTCCATGCACAGCACATTTTCCCACGTCTGTGGAAATGCTCATGTGGAGAGAAACTGAGGTTTTCACCTGCAGCAAGAGCCATCTTGACAACCGTGTGATTGAGCCCCTAAGGGAGAGGTTCCAGCCCTCGTCAAGCCATCTTTACTGCAGCCCAAGCTGATATCTGAACTCAACTTCCCAAGAAACCCAAAGTAAGAACTTTCAGCTGAGTTATCCTCAAATTCTTGATCCTTAGAAGCTATGAGAGATGATAAACTTTTAGTGTTGCTTTAAATCATTGAGTTTTGGAGTACCTTGTTCCTCTGTGCCATCTCTCGGCCTTCCGACACCAATCACCTACTCTGGTTTTCTTTATATGAAATGCTGGCAACACGTTTGCCCCAGAGTGAGTTATAATTTTTTTCTAATGGGATAGGGTGATTCAATTGAGGACAATTTGGCCAAATATAATTTCTTAGGAAGCAAGCTGACCATTTAATATATATTTTTGGAATATTCATAGCCTATCTCTGGCTTCATGACATTATTTATTTTGGTACATCAAGGAGAATTGTTATGCAACCCCTATGAATCTTCAGGAATTTTCCTCTGCCTTTCAGGATTTGAGGAGTTTCTACTTTTATTTTGCTTTTATAAATCTATTTGTCCAGTGATGAGGATATATTTTGACCAAATGTGGTTGGGCCACTCAATTTCTCGAAAACTGCTTTCAGTAAAATTGTTTTTGGCTAAATAATTCATCATGTGGAGTACTTTTTATATCTTGCCTTTAACTGATCTATAAAACTTTCAAAAGCACCCTCTGTAAATTCATATAAAAATAAATCCTTGCATCAGAATGAATCAATGATAGGGAATGTAACAGGCAGCTTCCAAAATGATCTTAACGATATGTGGTGTTCATGCTCCTGTGTAATTCTCCCTCCTTGAACACGGCCTGGGCTAACTGAATTGATCCATTTCCACTGAATAGAATATGGCAGAAGTGGTTGGGATATAACTTCTAAGTTAAATGCTTCTCTTGTAACTTTCTAAGACAAGTTTATAAAAAATGTGACTTTGCAGGTGTAATCCTATGAAGTCACAGCTATGATTTAATAATAATTAAAAAAAATATGACTTTGGAAAGCCAGCTGTCACATTATGAAGGAGCCCTGTGAAGGCCTTACTATAAATACCATATAAAAATCAGATTGGGACCAGAGAAGGAGACATGGTAGTTGGACCAATAATTGTTTTTTGGTTTTAATAACAATGAATGAACTTCCAAAACCTTGGGGAGGTTAAGTTTTCCCAAGGGTCGTTGGACAGCCTCAGTATTTTCTGGTGTCCTCCTCTGCAGAGGTGCTTTCACTGACTTGGTAGAGACTGGTCCTAGCCTGCTCCTTTGTATGAGGGATTGTATATGAGGGACTGCAATGAGAGATTGTGCCAATGACCACAAATGCATTTGGGAGGAGACTTCCCTCAGTTAAGGGTTCAGATGAGACCACAGCCTGGGCCTACAGATAGACAGCAACTTCATGAGACAACTTGAGCCAGATATACCTATCTAAGCCATGCCTGAATTTTTAGTTCACAGAAATAATGTTTATTATTTAAGCTTCTAGTTTTAGAGTAAATTGTTACACAGTAATAGAACACTAATACTGGGAAAAGAGTGTTGAATTGCCAACAGTGTCCTAAAAGGTGGACTTATAGTCTTTGTCTTGTGTCTTGTGTCATCCAGAGAGCTGGATGGCCTTATTCTTGACATTGTCTGATAAGGCAGCAAAGTGGCTTGCTTGGGCTCATTACCAACCCTTCCTTCTTCTTTCTCACCCTTGCATCAAGCCATTCATGCCCTACCATACGTATATGGTCTCTGCCTCCTGCCACAAACCCATCCTCTCTCTTTCTACCTCCTCCTACTCTTCCCCTTTCTTATTCAGGCTAAGGAAGGGATAAAGTGATTTCAATAAAGTGAGATAACAGGGGCCCTGAACAGATGCATTTGGGAGAGAATGTGACAGAATGTCCAGGAGGATGTGTTGGGGCCCTTGGAATCTGGGCCAACCATGCAGCTGATAATGACACAACATGGAATGTGGGAGCTGAGGGTTGGGAATGAGAGACTCAGGTGACAATTGCAGCTTTTATAGCCCGCTTTGGAGACAATTTGGAAGGGAACTGTTCTGCTATCTGGGGTATGGGATTTATGCTGGTCCTTAGAATCTAGGATCTTTCTGATGAACAGTAAAAGCTGAGTTTGGACTGGCTCTCTTTCCTTCCCTAGGATCACCTCTGTTCCTAATTTATTGGGTCAAGGGTAGGAGTGGTTGCTATGTGAGCAATGTTTTGTGTTTCTACTGGACAAATCTTTGAGGGAAAAAATACCTATTCAGGCAACATACCCAGATTTCCTTTGCAAGCTTCAGAACATATGTCCTAAGAAAAATACTCTCATTTGAAGTCATTGTGAAAGTAATAGCAGCATTCAACAGTAGATGATAGGGACATGCAGAAACTCAAAAGGGCAGAGTTTGTAAATGACATTGATATTTCTTGGTGGCAACTAAATCTCTAATACATGACCTTGCCACAGATAAGCTCCTATTAAGAGATTACACCAAGGATCAATGAGATAGAAATTAATAAACATAAAAAGGCTAATTACTGATCAAGTATCTCTCAGTGAGCTCATGTTACGGAACACTGTACAGAAGTAATCTACTTAAGATGACAACCTTTTCACTTTCTCTGAATGCAGGGCTGCCTCTGGGATGCTGGTTTCGTCCCCCCTACCCCCAATGCCACACAGCACTGGATCTTTGGCATTCAGTTGGTCATCAGATTCTGACTGATTGAAAAACTGTTATTTTCTACCATCCAACCTGTAATGACAAGCAATCAGGGCAAAATAGGATGAGAGGATGAGGCCAGAATAAAAGAGGGAAAGAAGCCAAAACAGGGACCAGAAGATTGCACTCTGTCTCCTTTCTCCTTCCCCTCCATCTGGGGGACCTTTTTCCTTTAGATTTCCTCTGAGTCCATAATGGAATAAAAAGCCTTGGTCCTGAGCCCCATGAACTCTTTGCTGTTTTAATTATTTTCAAGAAGGAACTCAGTAAAAAGAAGATGATGTGAAAAGTAGGTTGTGACTAGACAGAAGACTGGGTAATTGAACCAGAAATGATTTTTCTGTCTCAGTAACAAAAAACTCACCCAACCGTGAGGGCAGGTCTTTCTCCAGAGAGCTGGATCGGCTGGGCATTTGCTGAAGTCTTAACTTGCACAGGACTGACCACTGAATTTCCAGACATTGGGCCTGGTATTACATCAATGTGTGTGGAAAATTAAAGCACAGAACTCCTGTCCTAAGGACACCTGCATCTGAGTGTGGCAGACCTAGAGTGCCATCCTAGGGGTGCATAAGAGCATTTGGAGGAAGCCAGAATGATTATGTGATTTTACTCACATTTTTTTTGATTTAAGGATGACAAAAGTGATGAGGTCTTGACTGCAAACAAGCTAATGGACAAATTAACAAAGCGAATGAAAGTTTAATGTGCACAGCTATGGTTTAATAAAAATAAATTAAAAAGTTCTCATGCCTGTGGACTAAGGGTTACAGGGCATCTACCCAGAAGGAAAAAAATCCTTTTATCATAAGGACACTTGTACTAGACTGTTTATTGCAGCTCAATTTACAATCGCCAAAATGTGGAAACAGCCTAAATGCCCACCAACCCAGGAATGGATTAACAAGCTGTGGTATATGTATACCATGGAATACTTATTCAGCCATTAAAAAAAATGGAGACTTTACATCCTTCCTATTAACCTGGATGGAAGTGGAAGACATTATTCTTAGTAAAGCATCACAAGAATGGAGAAGCATGAATCCTATGTACTCAATTTTGATATGAGGACAATTAATGACAATTATGGTTATGGGGGGGAAGCAGAAAGAGGGAAGGAGGGAGGTGGGTGGGGCCTTGGTGTGTGTCACACTTTATGCGGGCAAGACATGATTGCAAGAGGGACTTTACCTAACAATTGCAATCAGTGTAACCTGGCTTATTGTACCCTCAATGAATCCCCAACAATAAAAAAAAAAAAAAAGACCCATAAATTAATGTGAACTACATTTATCCTGAAAACCACAAAATCAGGAGAGAGAAATACTCAGAAGTCCTACAGTTGAAATTCTGGGTTTGAAATTGATTCCATGACTTATTACCTATTTCTTTTCTCTGCTACCCTAACCTTCGTTTGAAAAATAAGGATAATAATAGTTTCTGTCATATAATTTTAAGGTGCCTGTGTCTTTAAAAAGTTATTATTACTATAGCTTCTTATAGAATGTAGCCAATGTTAATATAAGCAATAAATGTTGGAAAAATAAAAAAAATAAATTAAAAAAATAAAATAAAACCACTCAATTCAGAAAAAAAATCAATAAAATAGCTATAAAATGAACAAAAGAAAGGCAAGAATTATACACTGAAACTGTAAAATCTCACTGAAAGAATTTAAAGAAAACTTAAATAAATGGAAATACAGTTTAAAAAAAAAAAAAAAGAAAGTTTAGCACTATCTGTACAATATAACTGTGGTTTGAGCCACAGATGTGTTTTAAAATTTCCTAGTAGCTACGTTTAAAAATAAATGAACAGGTTAAGTCAATTTTAAGAACATATTTTAACATACATTAACAATATAATAAAAATATGATAATTTCAGAAAGTACTAAGAACAAAAGTTTATTAAGACTTTTTTTTTGTTCTGGGTGGCGCCTGTGGCTCAAGGAGTAGGGCGCCATCCCGTATACCGGAGGTGGTAGGTTCAAACCCAGCCCTGGCCAAAAACCACAAAAAAAAAAGACTTTTTTTGTTCTTTCTACTAAGTCTACGAGACTAAGTATGCATTTTACACTACAGCACATCTCATTTTGGACTACCCACATTTTCAGCTCCAATAGCAATGCATGGCAGGTGGCTAAGATATTGGGCAAGAGAGCTGCAGACCATTGTGGCCACCCTCTCTCCTCCCATCGCTGACTATGTGAACTTGGCAAAGTTTTTCTCTCTCTTCTGTGACTTATTTCTCACTTCCATAAAATAAAAAGATTGGTCTACATCACTCTTTTTCAAACTTTTTAGCACAGAATCTTACACAAAATATCAATATCAATATCTAAAAGAAATAATACCACTGGGTAGGGTCTGCAGAGCCTAAACCATAATGGATGGGCAGGAAATTTTGCAAGTCTTCCAGCAACTCATACTTCTTGTTTGAGAACTTTGTAATATCTGGGTCCCCTTCAGTTCAACCATTCTCTCTCTCTCTCTTTGTTTTTTTTTTTGCAGATTTTGGCGGGGGCCGGGTTTGAACCTGCCGCCTCCAGTATATGGGGCTGGCGCCCTACTCTTTTAAGCCACAGGTGCTGTCCAACCAACCATTTTCTTTAATGGCTCATCACTTTAATGGCTCATCACACTTCATTTGTCTAGCACTAAACACACATCAAATCTTTTTTTTATTATTAATATTAAATCATAGCTGTGTACATTAACGCGATCATGGGGCACCATACACTGGTTTTATAAACAGTTTGACACATTTTCATTACACTGGTTAACATAGCCTTCCTGGCATTTTCTTAGTTATTGTGTTAAGACAATTATATTCTACATTTACTAAGTTTCACATGTACCCTTGTAAGATGCCCCGCAGGTGTAATCCCACCAATCACCCTCCCTCTGCCCATCCTCCCCCCTCCTTCCCCTCCCTCTTCCCCTTCCCCATATTCTTAGGTTATAACTGGGTTATAGCTTTCATGTGAAAGCCAAAAATTAGTTTCATAGTAGGACTGAGTACATTGGATACTTTTTCTTCCATTCTTGAGATACTTTACTAAGAAGAATATGTTCCAGCTCCATCCATGTGAACATGAAAGAGGTAAAGTCTCCATCTTATGCTTAAGGCTGCATAATATTCCATGGTGTACATATACCACAATTTATTAATCCATTCGTGGATCGACGGGCACTTGGGCTTTTTCCCACATATCAAATCTTGACCAACTTTTATGGCACTTGGTACTAGGAGAGGAAAAGAAAATCAAGGAGGGGGATATAAAGGAGAAAAGCGAGCTGAAGAAGAAATCAGAAGGAGAGTCAGGAAAATAAAAAGAGTAGAAAATTTGGGAATGAAATGAAGATGTTAGTTGATACCTGTTTAGATATTCTGGACCAAACCACCAAGAAAAGGGGAGGACCATTACTCCACCTCATCCCATCTGTGAGCTTCATTGACCATTTTGTAACCCAAAACTGATGAGAACCACACAACTTAAGCTTTTGTTTCATAAAAATGAAATCTTCCTTGGATATTTGTCTCCTTGTATTCTTTTGTTGTACTATTCCAGGGATACATATTGTTCATTTTTTAGGGTGGAAATTAGCATCCATATAGTGCACAGACACTACAGGTGCTCCTGGCATAGAGACGCTTGCAAGGAGCCAGTCTACCCACCTCATCCCCTCTCCTCCCATTGCATCTACCTCATCTCATCCCATTCTTTCCTGAGTGGATTGTACTGCAGTCATGTGTGCAGGACCAGAAAGTGGTTTGCTGAACCACCACTAGGGCTTATAGAGTCCCATCGTGTCTGTTAATCCCCATCACTCTCTCTCATGTTCCTGTGCATTCCCCAGCCTCTCTTTCACTTAGTTGGCCATGTGACTAGTGTAGCCTATGGATTGTGAGGAGTGATGCTGTAACTTCATGCCTGAGATGGTAAATATTTGACATGCCTTCTTCATTCTGTTCTTATCTCCCATCTAATTGTGGGGTGATGTCTGGGCCACGAAACGGAGGCAGAAAAAGAGCCACCAACATGCACTGAACTGTGATATAGGTACAAAGTATAACTACCCTGTTTTCCCGAAAATAAGACAGTGTCTTATTTTAAGGTGTGCTCCCAAAGATGCGCTAGGTCTTATTTTCAGGGGACGTCCTATCTTTCCTGTAAGTAGGTCTTATTTTCGGAGGATGTCTTATTTTTTGGGAAACAGGGTAGTTGTGTTAAGTGGCTGGGAATTAAAAGCTTGTTATAGTTGTTGGTACTATTACAATGATGGATACAGTGACCCCTTGCTGGTAAGTCTTTTTCTTTTCCAAGGGAGATAATATGCTCAGGTGGTAATCTGAGAATGAGCATGGAAGACAATGTTATTACTTTATCCATTTCCTCTGCATTAAGTATTTTGAATGGATCATAGCCAGTACCATAGCTGAAGCTTTCCTTGTTGATGAGCATGCTTCTGAGTCTTTCTAGGCGAATTGAAGAGCTATGGTCAGAGGCAGTTTCTGAGCTAGAATGTATATTGGGGAGAGACTCTTACATCAACAAAAGAAATGTGCCTTTTTCATTGGACCATACCCAGAGAAGTTTCTACATTTTTTTTTTTTTAAAGGAAAACAAAGCTGGGTGTGGTGGCTCATGCCTGTAATCCTAGCCATCTGGGAGGCCGAGCAGATGGATTGCCTGAGTTCAGGAGTTGAAGACCAGTCTGAGCAAGAGCGAGACCCTGCCTCTAAAAAAATATCTGGGCATTGTGGGGGGTGCCTTTAGTCCCAGTTACTTGGGAGGCTGAAGCAAGAGGATCACTTAAGCCCAAGATTTTGAGGTGACAAAGTGAGACTATGTCTAAAGAAAAAAAGAAAAAGGAAAACACAAAGTCTACCTTATATTTTCTTATTCTTAATATTTTTTGAAGCATATTCCTATAATCATATGAATTGACTCTCACCAGTTTGTGTGAGAAATAGGATGGGTATCAACAATTTTTATTTTTCTTTATAAACATTTGATTTAAGGCTGAAACTATATTGTAAACAGAAAGTAAAAGTTATTTAGTAACAAGGTGATAGGAGCTCAATTTGTCATTTTTTTCTTTGTTTCTGTTTATATTGTGATTCACATTAATTGATTTGTATATGTTAAACCATCCTTGCCTCCCTGAGATGTAAACCACTTGATCATGGTGGATTATCATTTTCATGTACTGTTGGATTTGGTTTGCAAGCATTTTATTGAGGATTTTTGCATCTATGTTCATAAGAGATACTGATCTGTAGTTTGGTTGCTGTTTTTGTGTCTTTTCTTGGTTTTGGTATCAGGGTGTGTAGAATGAATTGGCAAGGATTTCCCCCTTCTTGATATTATGGTATAGTTTGTACCAGTTCTTCTTGTAGGCTTAGTAGAGTTAATTTGTGAATCTATCTGATCTGGGGCTTTGTTTTATTGGGATATTTGTTATTAGAACTTTGAAGCTAATTATTGCTCTTTTCAGAATTTTCATTTCTTTCAGATTCATCCTTGGGAAGTTGTCTGATTCCAAGAACTTATCCATTTACTCCAGTTTTATAGTTTGTGAGGAAGTTCATAGAATTTTTTTAACTCTGTGGTATCTGTTGTAATTTCTCCATTTTCATTTCTGGTTGAGGTTATTTGATTCCTTTATCTTATATTCCTTTAATATGGCAGGTAGTGTATTGATTTTTTTTTTTTTTTGAGACAGAGTCTTACTTTGTCACCCTTGGTAGAGTGCTGTGGTGTCATAGCTCACAGCAACCTCCAGCTCTTGGGTTTAGGTGATCCTCTTGCCTCAGCCTCCTGAGTAGCTGGGACTACAGGTGCCCAACACAACACCCGGCTATTTTTTTGTTGCAGTTTGGCGGGGGCTGGGCTAGAACCCGCCACCCTCAGTGGGCTCTATATGGGGTCGGTGCCCCTACTCACTGAGCCACAGGCACTGCCCTTATTTTTTTATCTTTTCAAAGAACTAACTTGTTTCATTGATCTTTTGTAATTTTTTAAATTTGTTTCCATTTTGTTTAGTTTTGCTCTGAGCTTTGTTATTTCTTTTCTTCTGCAGGGTTTGAATTTGTTTTTTTCTTTTTATCCTAATTCCTTGAGATGTGACATTATGTTGTTACTTTGTATTCTTTCTATCTTTTTGATGTAGGCAATCAAGGCTATGAAATTTCCCCTTAGGGTTGTTTTTTCTGTATCCCATACATTTTGAAAGCTTGTGTCCTCATTGTCATTCAGTTACAGGCATCTTTCTATTTCCATGTTAACTTCATCATTTACCCAAGGATCAATCAGCAGCAGGTTGCATCTTTCCATGACTTTGTGTAGATTTGAGTGTTTCTTGGGAATTGATTTCTAGTTTTATTCCACTGTAGTCTGAGAAGATACGTGGTATGATTTCAGTTTCTTTGAATTTTATGAGACTTGTTTTGTGGACTAAAATATAATCAGTCTTATAAAATGTCCCATGTGCTGATGAGAAAAATATACATTCAGTAGTTTGGGGGTAGAATGTTCTGTAAATGTCTGTTAAGTCTATTTGTTCTAGAGTTCTGATTAAGTCCAATGTATCTTCACCTTCTGCTTTGATGATATGTCTAGTTCTGTCAGTAGAGTGTTGAAGTCCCCAACTATTAAGAAGCTACTATTTATTTCTTTGTTAGATATACAAAAAATTGCTTTATGAAACTGGGAGCTCCAATGTTAGGTGCATATTTATTTAGGATTATGTCTTCTTGTTTAATTATTCCCTTTACTGTTATATAATAACCATCTTCATTCTTTTTCTTTTTTTACCATTGTTGATTTAAAATCTATTTTATCTGATAAGAGAGCAGCTATGCCTGCTCACTTGTAGTTTCCATTTGTGTGGACTATATTTTTCTATTCCATTACCTTGAGTTTGTGTGAATCCCAGTGGTTTAGATGTATTTCTTGGATACAACAAATATTTCAGTTTTGTTTTTCCATTCATTTAGCCAGTCTGTGTCTTATGTGGGGCAGGTCACATTGAATGTTAGTATTAATATGTATGCTATTAATATTAATAACAGATGTTGTTCTGTTCAATATGAGATTAGACAAGTAAATTCATGAACTCATCCTAGAAAAAAATGCTCCAAACCTCATTGCTGAATATCACTGCAGTCACTTCCAAAGTGCTCCTCTTGTCCATCTGGTAACTACAGTGATATTCAACAAAGAGGTAAGTAGCCCTTTTTGTAGGATGAGTTCATTAATTTAATTGTCAGACCTTATACAACAATAGCTCTGATGGCCATTCCAGAAAAAGAGTTCCAAAATTGCTTTGAAGGGTGCACTAGGTACTGGCACTGGTGCATAGCTTCCCAAGGGGAGTACATTGAAGGTGACTATAGTGATATTCAGCAATGAAGTATGTAGCACCTTTTCTAGGATGATATCTTACTGTTTTGTTATCCCTCTTCTGCTCTTGTTTTCTAAGAACCATGAACTATAACTTTTGGGTGTGTTTACACAGGTTGGTGTCTTTCATGCTGTTGCACATATAATGCACTTTTGAGCATTTCCTGCAGGACTTGTCTAGTAGTGACAAATTACCTTAGTGCTTTACTTGTCTGGGAAAGACTTTATTTCTTCTTCATTTATGCAACTTAGTTTATCTGGTTGCAAAATTCTTATATTATTATTTTTTTTTTTTTTGCAGTTTTTGGCTGGGGCCGTGTTTGAACCCACCACCTCTGGTATACAGGGCTGGCGCCCTACTCCTTTGAGCCACAGGAGCTGCCCAGGTTGCAAAATTCTTAACTGGGAGTTATTTTGTTTAAGGAGACTAAAGATAGGACACTATTCCTTTTGATTTGTGTGATTTCTCTGGAGAAGTCTGCTGTTAACCAGTTGGGTTTTCCTTTGTGAGCAACATGATGTTTTGTCTCCCAGCTCATAGTAGCTCCTCTTTTGTGTTGACTGTGGCCAGTCTGATGCCTATATATCTCAGCGATTTCCTTTTTGCAGTGACCTCCAGCTTCTTGTATCTGGATGTCTAAATCTCTAGTAGACCAGAGAAGTTTTCCTCAATTAATCACTCAAATAGGTTTTCCAGACCTTGTGCTTTTTCTTCTTCACACTCAGGAAGGCCTATGATTCTTATGCTTGTCCATTTTGCATAATCTCATATTTCTTACACACTTTGTTACTTTTGATGCTTTGTTATTTTTCTAGTCTTTTAAAAAGTTCACTTTAACAACCTGTACTTTATTTTCAACTGGGTTAATGTGAAAGAATTTTTTTCAAGCTCTTTAAAACTTTCCACTATGCTTAGTATTTCCTTAAATACATTTTTCATTTCCAAAAGTTCTGGTTTTTGAATGTATATATACACCAATCAGTAAATTCTTTATTCATTTCCTAAATTGTTTTTCTGGTTTACTTGAGTTGCTTTCTCATTTTCTAGTGGATGTCATTGAGCTTTCTTACATTCCATATTTGGAATTCTTTATCTGTCATTTCAATATTTTCATTTTGGTTGAAATCCATTACTAGAGAGGTGCTATGCTCTTTCAGGGATATCCATCATTTGCTCTGATCTTCCATATTTCTGGAGTTCTTTCACTGATTTCTTCTCATTTGGTGCAGTTGTGTTTTCTTGTTTTTAGTTTTTATTTTTAGGTGGGGGCTTCCTTCCTTACTTCTAAGGGTGTGTTTGTAATGTAGGTTGAGTAAGGATCTTTGGCTTTGCTTGTGGGTATTTTGATGGGATCTAGGTTCTGGGTGGACACCTTGGTTATATCTATCCTGAGTGTAGAAATTTTCTCAATTGCCCCTTATTTTTAATCTACAGTGATGGTGTACTTTGTGTAGAGGCAGATATCCTGTCTCTTTTTTACAAGAGAAGATAGAGAACTATGAAATCCTTTCTCTTGTAGGTAAGCCCACACAAAAATAAGATTTCAAAGTCCTCCATCTTCCCTGTAGTCCCAGCTATTCAGGAGATTGAGGCCAGAGAATCACTTAAGCCCATGAGTTTGAGGTTGCTGTGAGCTATGATGCCATGGCACTCTGCCGAGGGCGACATTGTGAGACTCTGTCTCAAAAAAAAAAAAAAGTCCTCCATCTTCTCTTGTAAACAAGAGACAGAGAATCTGCCTCTGCTCATAGTACACCATCAGTGCAACCTACAACTAAGAGATGCAAACAATGTAATTAATCATTTGTACCCTCATATTAATCCAAAATTAAAAACAAAGAAAGAAATCCTTTCTCTTTGCCCATCCCTGTGGTCTTCTTACAGTGTGAATTATATTGGGATGCCCAGTTCAAACTCTGAGATGGTAAGTGGTACTTGTGGGTAAGAGTCAGCCATGCCCTCATATGACTAAGTCAGTAAATGCTGCAATGGGCTGTACAAGTTGTTCTCCCTTCTAGTCGGTGGTAATTATAGGAAAACGCCAGTTTCAGCATAGTTTTTGGGAACTGTGACAAGCTATAGTTGTTTAGGAGAAGCACGCCTATGCCCTAGGTAGTGGGCAGGGCCTTTAAACTTGTACGCTGTTCCTTCTCATGCGCCCCCACAGTAGAAGTGGTTGAAGGAGTAAGCATGGGTGGGGCTGGGTCAGAGGAAGCTGGGCTTAGGGTCCGCAAATGGGGCACAAGACCCGTCTCAACTGGGGTGAAGGGTCAGCTGTCAGAGTGCTGGGGAAAGCCACCAGGCAGGGGCTGAAGCAGCCCCACCAAGCCAGAATATCTGATGGGTCATCTGGGATTCACAGACTGACTGACCAGGTTTTGTTCCTCTCCTTCCTCCCCTGCCCCAGAGATCTCCTTCCAGCATCTGGCCACAAGCAGCAGCCCAAATTATCTAAGCTCGCCAGCAATGAGGTGAGCTTTAATCATGATAAGCTCAACTTCACTGAGGGTTGGAGCTCCCCTGGCCCGGATCCTGCCCTGGGCAGAATCATAATGCTTGGTGAGTGTACTGCGTCTTGGACTAATACTGTATTCTCCCTCCTATGCTGCCCATGTGCACTCCTTCACCTCCCAAGATTAGTTCAGAAATTTCCCCTCTGTGTCCTTGAGCAACTCAGTTGAGTCCTGTGGATATAAGCCCTGACCTGTGGGCCTTTTCTCTGGTTCCCCAACTTCAATCCTTAACTGCCAGGGAGAAGCATGCTGTCTTAAGTGGGCCATGGAATGCTCAAGTAGACATAATGTCCCTCCACTTTAAGGAACATTCTGATTTGCTGGAGTAGCCAGGTGAGAAGCACCAGGGAAGGCTGGTGGGCAGGTACTATGTGCTCCCTGCCCACCAGCCTTCCTTGTTGTGGAAGAGGACAGGTGTGAACTCACTCCCCATGGTACCTCCATGTAATGCATATGCCAACAGAGGGGAAGCAGCTGTTTCTGACTCCCCAGCTCAATTGTCCCTTGGGGCACCTGTTACACTTGGCAACAGTGGGTGGAGGAGGGAAGGGGGAGGAAATGAATCCAAACAGAGAACTGGCAGTCCCAGAAGACTGCCTGCCCAAAATGTTGAAGCTCTGTGATCACACAAAGATTTAACCATTCAGCCACTTTATAGCTTTTGATTGGCAAGTTTATTTATATGTAAACTAATTATTGCCTAGAAGGACTTACTATGGTCATTTTGTTGTTTTCTGTTTTGTAGTTCTTTTATTCCTTGCTTCTTCTCTTGCTATCTTTCTTTGTGGTTTGATGAAATTTTGTAATGATATACTTTGATACCTTTCTCTTTATATCTACTATAGTTTTTTCCTCCATGGTCACCAGGAGGCTTGCACTGAACTTTCCATGGGATAACATTCTATTTTAAGCTGACAATGACTTGATTTTAATCACATATGAATGCGGTAGACATTTAATGTCCACTTTGTTATTCATGTTACAATTTACTTCTTTTTATACTATGTATATATTAACAAATGTTTGTGGTTGTTATTAACAAAGTTTTTTAACTTTTAAACTGGGGTTAAAAGTGATTTACATGTCATCATTGTAGTATTATGTTATTCTGCATTTGTCTATGTATTTACCTTTCTTAGTGAGATTTGTATTCACTAAGTACAAATCTCACCAGACTGTGGGCTGGTCTGGTGCCACAGTCTGGGGTGTGTGAGCAGAGCTGGACAATGTCTATAGGCAGCTGGGCCTACTGCCAGTGTCCAGGATCCACAGGCTGGCTTAGTGCCAGGGATCTGTAAGTGGGAAGGCCTGGTTCTAGGGGCCAAGGTTCACAGACATGCATGTGAACTAGTCAGGCTGATTACAGGACCCTTAGGCCAAGGGGCCTGATGCTGAGATCCAAAGTGAAGTTAGATACTCACCTCGCTCTCTTCTATCTCTGTGAGACAACTCTTAGTCAGGGACAATCTGTCTCAGTGCAGGTGTAGCAGATGGGTGATGAAGGTAAAGTGGAACTATTCTTATCTTTTTCAATACATCTTTTTTTTTATCGCCTTTTCACTTATTTATTATGTTCTATGTCAAAGTTTTTATTGTTTAAATTTGAAAAATATAATTCTCATTTTTGTGTTTTTTTGGTACATATCTTCATTTATTTAGGTCTTATTTTGATCTCACAGAAATATGTATTTCATAGCTTTAGTGCACCGATTTACACATAATTTTTGTGAAACGTTCACAAATATTCCATGTTTTATGTTATTTTTGAAGGTTTTTTAAATTAAATCGTAGCTGTGTATAATAATGCAATCATGAGGTACAATGTGCTGATTCCATATACAGTCTGAAATATTTTCACTGAATTGGTTAACATAGCCTTCATGGCATTTTCTTAATTATTGTGTTCAAACCCTTATACTCTACACTTAGTAAACTTCACCTGCACTCTTCCAAGATGCACCCTAGGTGTGGACCCACCAATCACCCTCCCTCCACCCTTCCTTCCCCTCCTTTCCCCTCCCTTGCCCCCTTCTCCATATTCTTGTACTGAGATTGGGTTATAGCCTTCATATGAAAGCTATAAATTAGTTTCATATTAGGGCTGAGTACATTGGGTACTTTTTCTCCCATTCTTGGTATACCTTGCTAAGAAGAATATTTTTCAGCTCCATCCATGTAAACATGAATGAGGTAAAGTCTACATCTTTCTTTATGGCTGCATAATATTCCATGGTGTACAAATACCACAATTTATTAATCCATTCATGAGTCGATGGGCACTTGGGTTTTTCTCATGACTTAGCAATTATGAATTGGGTTGCAATAAACATTTTGATACAAATATCTTTGTTATAATGTGATTTTTGGTCTTCTGGATATATACCTAGTAGAGGAATTATAGGATTGAATGGCAGGTCTATTTTTAGATCTCTAAGTATTCTCCAAACATCTTTCCAAAAGGACCGTATTAGTTTGCATTCCCACCAGCAATGTAGAAGTGTTCTCTTTTCTCCACATCTGCGCCAACATCTCTGGTTTTGGGATTTTGTGATGTGGGCTAATCTTACTGGAGTTAGGTGATATCTCAAAGTAGTTTTGATTTGCATTTCTCTGATGATTGAAGATGATGAGCATTTTTTCATGTGTCTGTAGGCCATGCGCCTGTCTTCTTCAGAGAAGTTTCTCTTCAAGTCCCTTGCCCATCCTGAGATGGGATCACTTGTTCTTTTCTTGCTAATACGTTTGAGTTCCCTGTGAATTCTGGTTATTAAACCTTTGTCGGAGACATATCCTTCAAATATCTTCTTCTATTTTGAGGGCTGTCTGCTTGCTCTACTTACTGTGGTCTTGGTTGTGCAGAAGCTTTTTAGTTTTATCAGGTCTCAGTAGTGTATTTTTGATGCTGCTTCAATTGCCTGGGGGGTCCTGCTCAAAAAATATTCGCCCAGGCAGATTCCTTCAAGAGATTTTCCTGTGCTTTCTTCTAGTATTTTTATAGTTTCATGTCTTAAGTTTAAATCTTTAATCCAGTGAGAGTCTATCTTAGTTAACGGTGAAAGGTGTGGGTCCAGTTTCAGTCTTCTACAGGTCGCCAGCCAGTTCACCCAGCACCATTTATTAAATAGGGAATCTTTTCACCCAGCACATTTATTAAATATGTTTTTAATTGGCTTGTCAAATATCAAATAACGGTAAGTAGCTGGGTTCATTTCTTGATTCTCTATTCTGTTCCATATATCTATCTCTCTGTTTTTGTGCTATATAAATCGATGGTGATCAAAACCGCATGAATTACAACTTTTGAAAAAGATGAATGCCCTGAATCTTTACAAAAACCTAATGCAAATTAGGATTTTTTAGTGAAATTTATAAAATTATGAACCAATACATACACTTAAATTTCAAATAGAAATCATTTGCATTATCAAATTATATCGTGAAAACAATGAAAGCTTTCATTTCATTTATCCAGTAAATTACAATTTCCAAGTTTTCATATTTATTATTTTGTTTAATCCCTATAAAATTATAAGAAAAGGAGCAAAGCTATCATGCTCACTTTATTACTGAGGAAACCAAGACCAGAAAAATGGAGGGGAAAAGCCATGATTAAATCTTTGTAATTCCAAACTACTGTTTTAAGATGTAATATGAGGACATTTATTGTACAGATATGTTAGTCTGTTTGAGCTGCTATAACAGAATACCAAAAACTGGTTAGCTTACAAACAACAGAAATTTATTTACATTTCTGGAGGCTGAGAAGTACTGTATCAAGGTGCTGGCAGGTTCATTGTCTGGTAAGGGGCCCTTTACTGATTCATAAACAGCAGCTATTTTGCTAAAAACTCACATGGTGAAAGAAACAAGAGATTCTATAGGACTTCTTTTTAAAGAGCACTAATACCATTCATAAGGGCTCCCCCTTCATGACCCAGTCACCTTTCAAAGTCCCCTCCTCCTAATACCATCACCTTGAGGGGGAAGATTTCAACACATGGATTTCTTCTGGGCAGGGCACAAACATTCAAACCATACCAAAAGATAATAAAATATATTTTAAAATACCTAATAAAATTAAATTAATTCCCTTCTTCATCAAACTTTATTGTGTATCTATTAAGGGCTTGATATGTTCCAGACCCCCCTGATTCTCAAGTGTGGTAGAACTATCTCATATAATCTGTTAGTTTCTGGAAGATTGATTCTGCTTTAGAAGATGCCAGCTTTCCTTGAGGAGTTAATTCAAAGCCCATTTTGTTCAAGCCATACAGATCTTCTCCCCACTAAAGATGGAAAGATATATGTCTCAGGAGGACCCAAAAGCACCTGTGAGGAGAAGTACACCATCACCAGCAGTCTTTTAGGTTGTGGGCAGGGGCTATGGGCTACTTGCCTGTTTATAAAGTTCTCCGTTGTCCTGGAAGGGAAGATACTGCACACATTCCCTGGTGAAGTTTGCGGTCAGGTGACTCTGCTTCCTGTTGATTGCAAATGTGTCCCCAGAGGCACCCACCCAGCCCGGCTTTATGACTGCTCCCCCACCTGAAAATTTACCTGTTCTACTTCACATTCCAAAATGACCAAATAAACAAAGTTCAGTCACTCAGGAAGTACTGAATATATGCTATGCAGTGCTAATATATACAGGTGTGCAAACAAGTCAGTATTTATGTTGTTTTAATGGAAACTTTCTAGAAACACCTCTAGTGACATTTTCACCACAGAAAATACTCTAATATCAGGAATAGGACAGCCAAATTATTCATTCATACATTCAATGGATTTTTTTTTTTTCATGAATTCTATGATCACATAGCTGGCTACGGGGCCATGGAGCTGGGAGCAAATGTAGATGTGGTTTTGGATAGTGCATTTTCTGCTTTGGAACAAGTAAGCCTTTTGTTTCTTATGAATCATATGAGAATCATAACCCTACTGTATTGTTACAAGGCAGTTTACATGAAATATTGGGGTTTACTGACCTACAACCCTTTTCTGCCTTCACAGTGCTTCAGAGAACACAGTAGTGCTTCTTGATCCACTGACCAAAACCTCACGATGAATTATATGGTCCTACACTTAGCGAGTACTTTATTTTTGTTCCCTCTCTAGGTAGCTCTAGGTAAATAACAATGGAGACAGTAAATTCTGGGAGCATGAGACAATAGGGCACCCCAGGTGAGCAGAATCTCATTCAACTTTATTCCCTTTTTCTAAATCAACTCAATGATTTCCTTAACTCTTTCAAATACCCAGATTTCTGAGGTGACAAGAGTGAAGGTGGGTCTGTTCTTCATAGATTCTAATTGGTTATGTTCTGTAAGGAAGGGGGCAGTCACTTGCCAGCAGCAATCTTTCATTATGTTCTCCATGTGAGTAGTTCTGAGGTCTGCAGAAAGCTGTGCACGACCCAGGCCTTTCTGTACATCAGCTAAAGATCACCCAACCCACTGGAGAAAAGAGATTGTGTCAAAACTCATGAAGAGTGGCAAGCTGATCAATGTCTCACTGAAGTCAAATTTCACACCAAACTCCCCAAAGCTGGAATTACATGTCAGGTATAATTTAGCACTGATGCCCAGCAGTGCCATGCGGAAGGAGCCTCACTCCTGACTGCGTGTCGGTTCCCTCCCCCTTGGTGGGCTCTCCTGGCCAGGCATCATGGCCTGGCAGGCTGCCACACCACAAGTCTCTGGGTAGAGCTGCAAAAGTGGGAATGTGGTGCTCAGGGCTGCTCAGAGGCTGCTAGAAGGGAAATATCCTGGGGAAGAAAAAAGAGAAGTGTTGGGTGTCGGTTCTGATTTAATGAGGCCGTGGCATTGATTGGGGAGCACTAAATAGTAACTTTCTCGAAGGAATCCGGTCAGGAGTAGAGAGGGCCTGGGGCGGAGGGGGGTGGTGGTGGTGGTGAGGGCTGGAGGAAGGTGGCTTTGTCCCACATGTGTGAACAGGCTCGGAGGTCATCACGACTGAGTTCTGCCAAACTGCTGGTGCTGAGCCCTAGTAACATTCTTCACGTGCCTTCTGGGCTAGTCAAAGAGCTCGTTTGCTCTGCAAAACCCATGGCTTCCCTGTGCCTTTTCTTCCTTTTTAGTCACATGTCAAGTCCTATCATCCTTTAACGCTCAGATTCAATGTCACTTTCTTAATAAATGTTCCCTTGGTTCCCCCAGCTTTAAGGGATTTCTCATCCCCTGACCTCCTATAGAACCGAACCAGTAATTTTTCAGACCGTTTTTCATTTCCATTTTGCATTATGGTCATTTATTTTTGTGTTTTATCTCCCCCGCTATATAGATGACAGGATCGAGGTCTGATTTATTCCTCTCCCTCCAAGTTTCTACAAAATATTTGAATTATTTCTAAAATGTATTTTATACTTTTTGTATGAATTTATGACATCAAATTGCTAAATCTTTCTTTTACTGTTCTTCAGTAGGAGCTAGAGTCCCATGTTGCCCAAATGAGATCATCTGAACCCACCATTCTGTGTCAGCTTTTTCTGCATATTTATGGCCAATATCTGGTTTCTATCTTTTTAATTAATTTTTAATTAAAATCATAACTGTATACATTTATGGGGTACAATGTGGACATACTATGTAGAATGCTTACATAAAACTGATTAACATAACCATCACTTCACTTATTTTTTGTGGTAAGACATTTAAAATTTAGTCTTAGTTATTTTAAAATATACCCTTGCTTTGTGCACATTAGGTGAGATCCCACCAAATGCCCTCCCTCCTCCTCTCCCCTCTTTCTTGCTAGACTGTTTTTGTGTTTTATCATTCATATGAGTGTGTAAATATAAAAAGATGGAGATTTTACATCTTTTATGTTTACCTAGAAGGAGTTGGAACACATTCTTCTTAGTAAAGTATCTCAACAATGGAATAAAAAGAAGAATCCAATGCACTCAATACAAACTAGTTTCTAAATGAGAGACTTTGAATTTTTTTGATTACTTATGAATTGGGGAAAACTGCTTCAAACCACAAGGCCTATTTTAGAATAAATCTTGCATTTCTATGAAATTTATGATACACCTTTCAGCTCCTCTGGGGGGATGTTCCATTTCTCTGCCGACATATTTAGTGTCTATACACTGGTAGATGGAACAACAAGATCTAAATAAAAGAAATATTTTCAAGGAAATCCTCAAGACCATCTACCAAGAAATCTTTCATAAGCATCTGCTCAAATCTCTCTGGCTCCATTAAATTCATGCAACAAAATGAAATGGGGTCTTAATGGGTGAAAGACTCTTATGGAATGACTTCAACTAGCTCTTTCAGCACCTGCCTGCATTTTCCAACACTTTTGCTGTGGTTGCTCTAGTCAAATAGTGGAGAATATGTTCACATATTTTCTGAATTGCTTTAAGATACTGTAGCTGGTAACAAAGAGATTAATAATATTATGAATTGCCTTTAGGCTGGTTGCAAAGAACAAGAACCAGTGAGTGAGCCATATTCCCTGCTAAAGAAACATGGGCAGAAGAATGTATGGTCTTTTCTCCTCACGGAAGGTCTTCCATGGCTGTATTCCCTACCTGTATTAGGATTTCAGGGGCCCATTTCCTCAGAGTGAACTCAAAGCATTTCTATCCATTGCTGAAACAAACTTTTAAAAAGTAAAAGTTTCCTGTTTTTCTGGAGTAAATGCAACATTTATACTGGAGTTTTGCATTCCTGAGATCTTATCTAAGTATTCCACCCTAACATGGTGTTTGTCAGTCAGCATCTAATAGTTGCATTTACTTGGTAGTTTTTGGATTGTCAAACATCTTCAGACTTGATCCCATTCCTGCTTAACACTGTTTCAGTTATGTAGCAAGAATATTATCAGTAGAAAGGTTTTTGCAAATCTTTACCATAATAGCTGTCATCAAAAAGATCCAATTTCCCCGATAGTACTTATTTTTCATTATGTAACTTCCTTCTTAAAAGAAATTCAAACAGTGAACTTTTAGATCCCACTCCAGGTAGTGGTGATGTGAGAAATCAAGTTCTGCTTTGCTATCTTGCCAAATAGGGGAGGGTCTGATCCACTTTTATCTTTAGAACTGAACAGAACATCTTGCTCTTAAGTAGTGTTCAATTATTATTTGATCAATGCTTGAAAGATAAATGAACAGATTGTCAAAGTTCTGGTCTCCCATACATGGAATCAGTAGTGACTTAAAGAGTGTGTGCCCAGGAAAGGCAAAGTCCTGCCCCCATCTCATACAAACACCTCATTAAAAGTATCGACCACTGCAGACAAGAAGTCCCAGCTGGAGGTCTGAGCATGATGGATGGCACAGTTCACGTCTGCACCTACTCAATCTTTACTTCTGTTGGTTCACAGGTACTCGAGAGTATAGAGGGTTCAGGACAAGCTGATTTTGCTTGTATTAATCAGGATGAATTTCAAACGATTTGCATTTGCTTTAGATTATTGTTATATTAAAATTTTGAACAATGAAAGAAAAGATGGAAAATAAAAGGCAAAAAGATGAAAGTAAAAAAGGAATGTTTAAGGGACTAGAAGTCAGACAGAATGCGTGAGTTGAAATTTTGCTTTTATCTCTTACGTTCTTTGTGACTGTGGGCAAATTCCTCAGCCTCCTTGTATTTTGCTTTCTTTTAACTAAAAATTGGCAACCCTAAACACTGGTTAGGCTTATTATGAGAAGCCTGTCTGTAAAATATGTAGCCCAGTGCCTGGCACTTTTAGAGGCTCAAGAATGGTAACTATTTTGGGGGTACACTTATGTGTGTACATGACCATTCACTTTTCAATTTTAAGAAGCGTACAGATTCCAAAAGTTTTACAAGTAAACTCTCAAGATCTTAGGGAAAACAGAATATCTAATTTGTGTTGATAAGCCAAGAAAGGATTTTAATTCACACAGACAGTAACAGACATTTAATGTATGTTTACTATGTTCAGGAGTAGGTATTTATATACATTATCTCTTTAATCCTTTCCCTTGATATCTAGAGATAAATATAATTATTAACTATAAACTTTAGTTTCATTACAGGTAAGGAAACCAAAGTTTAGAGAGGCTATATTACTTGCTCTGAAAAGAGGACATAAAGATCTGTAACCCCAAGCTTCATCTCTTATAAAAGAAACTCAACTTATGCTTTTTAGTCTTAGAATGAAGATTTCTTACATTTACACAGTACTTTTCAGAATAAAATCACATAACTTTTACTTGGTCCTTCCAACAACCAGAGCAAGTTAGCTAACTTCTGAAGATCAGTCATTCTGGAAATGACTGAGACAAACCGAGACCTGTTTGGGGTAGCACAGCTGTGAAGTGGAAGACCTGAGCTCTGTATCTGTATCTCTGAATTCTGTATTTCTGAATTCCGTATCTCTGTATTCTGACTGAATCTCTGAAGGTCTTTTTATTGCCCGCAGCTGTCCACAGATGTAAGCAAGTGCTCCTGCTAATTTGGAATTTCTTTTGAAGCCTTATGCACAATCTTCAAATGTCCTTAACAAAACAATTTTTCTATGGGAAGTGCTGTAATTCTGAGCAAGCACCTGCTGATCAAAATGAGAAATCCTCCTTAGCACAACTGAACCTGTGGCTCTGAAGTCAAGAGGTTGGTTCCATATATTTGCTTGTGTGTGCAGTGACTATGACTTGTAAAAAGAATATTCTGAAGTGCCTTGAACAACAGCAGCATTTTGGGGTTGATTAAGGCAGCTGACTGGGAAATGAATATGTTCCAAGGTAGTTATTTAGAGTGGAAAAT
Source organism: Nycticebus coucang (assembly GCF_027406575.1). Taxonomy (NCBI): domain Eukaryota; kingdom Metazoa; phylum Chordata; class Mammalia; order Primates; family Lorisidae; genus Nycticebus; species Nycticebus coucang. Next base: position 49,707,966 of record NC_069784.1, on the reverse strand, counting down.
ACTCTTTCAGAAGTGATTTATGTTTTTTTGTTTTTTTGGTTTTTTTTGAGACAGTGTTTCACTTTGTCACCTGGCTAGAGTGCTGTGGCATCAGCCTAGCTCACAGCAACCTCAAACTCCTAGGTTCAAGCAATCCTGCTACCTCAGTCTCCCAAGCAGCTGGGACTGTAGGTACCCACCAGAACTCCTGGCTAATTTTTCTATTTTTAGCAGAGATGGGGTCATACTCTTGTTCAGGCTGGCCTTGAACTCCTGAGCTCAGATAATCTCCCCACCTTGGTTTCCCAGAGTGTCAGGAGTACAGGTGTAAGCCACTGCTTCTGGCCAAGAGTGATTTATGTATTTATCAAGAAATTTATCCCATTGTTAGACAACACTGTGTATTTTCATTCAAAAGCCCACTGGGTGGGAAAGGGAAGTTACAAAGAGTAGAAGAAAGTAGAAGACAGAATGAGCAGTTTATAAGCAAGGTGGAAAGATGAGACTGGCAAAGGGCAAGAATGCAAATTTTGAACATTCCTCTTGGAATCTTTAGGACAATCTGTTTGCTCGCTTTCTGTCATGATCACATAACAGTTTCAGACTGCTGATCACTGAGGTACTAAACTTTGGTACCTTGTGTGCAGCAGACAGGTGTGGATAGATTTTTAGTGCTGGGAAGCAGCCCTTCTCAATGGTATTCTAATTCCCGTGGACAATTGCCATGAATGCTCTCTCCTTTCCCTGCAGGCACCTGCAGGACAGCCTGCTTCCTGATGTTCACTGGTGCCAGACCACATGCTGGCAGAGAGTCCACAGGAATCCTTTGTGAAAATATGCAGTTGTTATATTTTCAGTTTAAGCTTAATATCACTTAATAGTTTTTATCATGAATAAGTTATACTGAAGTTTACAAAAAGTATGTAAACCCTTTAGAAAATAATGATAGAGCAAAAATATTGTATTCACCATTCAATTTAAAGAGTAGAACATTATTGGTAACTTAAAAGCCCTCTCTACTCCTGGAAGATCACACTCTAGTAGAACCTCCATTGTTGACCACCTCCCTACATTAACCACCCAGTAACCACCCAGGTTACCTGGGTTACTGAATGTGATAAAAGTAAGCAAGGTGGCAGGCACAGTTCTCAGAATATAGAAGGTATGCCGTTACTGCAGCAGAAGTAATTCTTTTCCCATCCTTTCACTCTTAACTTTCCCCATTTCTTACAATAATTCCCTTATTTTAAAAAAAGTTCTACTTATTTGAAATAAAAAACCATTTGATTGCCTGCTAATGTAAACAGTCCACCAGAGATGAATAATAAAACTATAAACCAGGGTTTCTCAATTTCAGCACTGCTGACATTGTAGATGGCTGGTTATTTGTCGAAGGGCATCACCTTGTGCACTGCAGGATCTTTATCAGCATCTCTGGCCTCTAGTCACCAGATGATAGTAACACTCCCCTAGATACAACATCCCCAATTGTCTCCAGACATTGCCAAATGTCTTCTGGGTCAAAATCATCCCTAGTTGAGAACCACTTATTTAAACTAGCTGGATTCATCATACCGGTTTTATCCCACCACTCCCATCTCTACATTTGGAGAAAAAAAAAACAAACGAAAAAAATGAACATAAGACACAAAGATCTAATTTTCAGACTGGACATGCACTATGTCTACATAACAATACACTAGGCCTAGTTCCTTACATTGACCACCTCTGTATGCTGACCAGTTTGTTATATTGGTGGTCAACTCACAGAGGTTCTACTTAGTAGTCACTATCCTGGATTTTGTTTTGATATTTTCTTACATTTATTTATTTATTTATTTATTTATTTATGACAGAGTCTTACTATGTCACCCTCAGTAGAGTGCTATGGCATCATAGCTCACAGCAACCTCAAACTCTTGGGTTTAAATGATTCTGTTACCTCAGCCTCCCAAGTAGCTGGGACTAGAGGCACCCTATGTTATTTTATTTTCATACTTTTAAAATAATTTCTCAGTGCTTTAGTCTTGGGTGCATATATACTTAATGCTTATTGCATCTTCTTGCTGAATTGGCCCCTTTATTATTATAAAATGACCTTCTTTGTCTCTTTCTACATTTATTGACTTAAAGTCTATCTTATCTGACACAAATATAGCTCCTTCTGATTCTACGTTGTTTCTGTTTGCATGACTCTTTCTTTGATGAATTTACAGTCTCATAGGAGTAAGAGACATGTTCATAACTAGTTATTATAGAAACATAACATATAATGCTGTGAGAAAAGTGAAATGTAAGAAAGTTGCAAAAATGCATTGAAACATATTCTTTGATCAAAAATTTTATGTTTGGAAATTTATCTAAAGGGAATAATCAGAAATATAAGAGGAAAAACCTCAATGTAAAAGATAGTCATCATATTGTAATTCGTTATACGCACGTTAGTCAGGATAGGCAAAGCTATGCTGTAATAAGAAATAATCCTCAAATTTCAGTGGCTTAACATAAGAAATAGCATAATCTGATTTGAGTTAAAGGGCTTACCTTGCAAGCTTTCTAAGTAAAGTGACTCAAGGACCCAGATTCTTTCTTCCATGAATTAATAGCTTTGATATTTAGAATATCAAAGGGAAAATGGCTTTCAAGGGAAAAGAACAAAAGGCTGAAGGATCATACAGGGTATTGTTAAGGATTAGTCCTTAAAGAGGCTCATATCACTTTGATTACATTCCATGCACTGTACCTCAATCAAATCAGCCCCAATGTAACTGTAAGGGAGGCTGTAAAATGTAATTTTATTGTATGCCAGGAAGACAAAACACTGTAGTGAACACAAAGCCTTGTCTCTGAGCAACATATGCATGCTTTGATCAAGAGCTTATAAAAATACAAAAACGTTTTTGTTATAATATTTAATAAAAATTTAGTATACAAAGGTATATTATGATTGAAAAAATGTGTATATGAAAAAGACTGGCAAGAGATATGTTAAAATATTAACAGTTTTATGGGATAAAAATAATTTTTAAGTTTTTCTATTTGAATTTCCACATTTCCTATAAAAATGTATTACTGTATGTTGGAAAAATTAAATGAGTTTTTGAAGTTTCTTTAAAGGAATATTATAGCAATTACTATAACATTAGGAATAACTGTAAATAAGATACTCTGGAGAGGTTGCAAAGAGGGAAAGGGAATGAGATAGGTAGTAAATTAGGATTTTGTAGAGTTTGGAAATGACAGTGGGCATTTTGCCTATAAACCACAGGTGAATATCACTAATTATTCATGTTGGAGGACTAGGAGTCCTGAGGGACACACATGCCTAGAATTTATGCAAGAGCAGGGGGCAGGTTGCAGAGTAGCCCCAGTGTGAGGGCATCATACAAGAAACTAAAGATATATAACCATTGGGTGAGGGAAGATGTTGGAATTGTTTGCCTCCATGAGTGTAGTACTGGGTCAAAAAATGAAACATTTCCTTTTGGAAAGATGTTTCAATTACAACCACACCTCAGCATTCACAGCAATTATCTACATGCACATTTGGATATTTGATTTCAGATTTACTGTTCTGTGAGTTATTTTTGTCCTTTGTGCTGCTTGCATAAAGCATGTGTAATTAAAGTCCTGCATGGAGAACAGTGGAGGTTTATGCACTTGAATTCTAAAATAAACATAAACTTTCAATGATATCGCTCAATGACTTTGGGTTCATAAATGTAGAAAAGCTTTTCACTGACATTTAAATACACTGCAGGTCACTGAATATTTCATCTGTCTATTCTTCATGTCCATTCTTCTTCAGGAGTTAAGTGATCTATTATTTGTTTTGTTGGGCTTACTCTTTTAGTACCAATTTAGCCTTCCTTTTCTGCTAATGTTATCTATTTAGTAAACTTTTCTATTTCTGATATCTCCACCATCCCCCAACACTCTTCAAAATAATCTTCACATGTTGCCTAGAGGAATCTCATCCATTCATTTATCCACTCTTTCAACATTTACTGAGGGCCTAGGTGTTAAGCAATGCACTAGACCCAGTGACACAAAGATAATTAAGACTCAGTCACTCACCTCCACAGCTTATCGATTAATGAAGCTGACGGTGATGGATACCATAAGAAAGCAACTTTGAAAAATTAGAAACCAATGAAAAACATCCTTAGCTCAGTATGGTAAAGTATACATAAAGGCACAGAACGCTTTAGAAATCTGGAAGAAGAAATAAAATTGTAACTATTGGGAGAAAAGAAGGTGTTAAGAGCAAAGAACTAACAGCACAGAGGTGTGAAAAGCATAGTTTGTTTGGGACACTGCAAATAGTACCTCCTGCCTAAATTCAGATTTATAGGGGTAAGTGGCAGGTGAGAAAAGTGGCAAATCATGTAGGGCTCTACATGGTAAGCTGGGTACTGGACTTTTAACTGGAAGGTTAAAGGAGATGACTGAATAATTTTAAGATATGGAGGTCACCAGGAAGGTGAAGGAATGAGGAACTTAAGTGAAAACACAGGCACTAGTACAGTGGGGAAGACCTACAGCAAACCCCACCAAGATGTTGACATGAAAGTCTAAGGAAGTAAAGGGCTATGTTGAGTAATGGGGGAGAGGAGATCCAAGAACTGGGGTTCAAAGAGGCGACACAAGTTTCCTGCCATGCTCCATCCTTTCGTGAGTAGAATAGAACATGTTGGTGATAATTCTTCCTTACTTGCTCACTCCAAATCTATCTCTGGAAGAAAAAAGTTAATAATATATAAAAATATATATAAAAATCACGGGAACTACTTGCTAAGCCATCATTAGTAACTTTCCTTATATTTGTGCAAAGTAGGAATAGGCTGTTTAAACTGTAATTTACAATTCAAAAGACAATTTAAATCTCCAAAGAGACCTTTGTGGGTTTCCTCTAAGTGAGAAGTTCCACTCCAAAAGGAATCCCCTCCTCAGCATCATAGTGGGTGCCTGGATAGTCACCATTTGTTAGAAATTTATGAGATGGTAGAGAGAAGAGTTATGCTCTTATCTTCTGCATGTTTCAAAAATTTATTCTTTTACTTTAGAGGTACATACCCTGTGTCCCCGAAAACAAGACACTGTCTTATTTTAAGGTGTGCTCCCAAAGATGCGCTAGGTCTTATTTTCAGGGGATGTTTAATCTTTCCTGTAAGTAGGTCTTATTTTCGGAGGATGTCTTCTTGGTCACATAGTTTGCATTTGTACATTTCTTTCTTTTTTTTTTTAGTTCTTTTTTTATTTTATTATTTTTTTTCCATCTTATTTTTTTTTTAATTGTTAAATCATAGCTGTGTACATTAGTGCAATAGCCTGTACCCATTCTAAGATGCACCATAGATGTGGCTCCACCCGTTACCCTTCCCTCCACCAAAACCTCCCCCCTTCCTTCCCCTTCCTTGGCCCTTTCCCCATAGTCTTGTGCTATAGTTGGGTTATAGTCTTCATGTGAAAGCTATAATTTAGCTTCATAGTAGGACTGAGTACATTGGATACTTTTTCTTCCATTCCTGAGATAACTTTGCTAAGAAGAATATGTTCCAGCTCCATCCATGTAAACATGAAAGAGGTAAAGTCTCCATCTTTCTTTAAGGCTGCATAGTATTCCATGGTATACATGTACCACAATTTGCTAGTCCATTCGTGGGTCGATGGGCACTTGGGCTTCTTCCATGACTTAGCGATTATGAATTGGGCTGCAATAAACATTCTAGTACAGATGTCTTTGTTATATTGTAACTTTTGGTCTTCTGGGTATAAACCTAGTAAAGGAATTATAGGATCGAATGGCAGGTCTATTTTTAGGTCTCTAAGTATTCTCCAAACATCCTTCCAGTAGGAATGTATTAGTGGGCATTCCCAGCAGCAGTGTAGAAGTGTGCCCTTTCCTCCACATTCACGCCAACATTTCTGGTTTTGGGATTTTGTTATGTGGGCTACTCTTACTGGGGTTAGGTGATATCTCAGAGTAGTTTTGATTTGCATTTCTCTGATGATTAAGGATGATGAGCTTTTTTTCATGTGTTTGTAGATCTTGCATCGGTCTTCTTTAGAGAAGTTTCTCTTCAAGTCCCTTGCCCAACCTGAGATGGGGTCACATGTTCTTTTCTTGTTAATACATTTGAGTTCTCTGTGGATTCTGGTTATTAGACCTTTATCGGAGGTATAACCTGCAAATATTTTCTCCCATTCTGAGGGCTGTCTGCTTGCTTTACTTACTATGTTCTTGGCTATGCAGAAGCTTTTGAGTTTGATCAGGTCCCAGTAGTATATTTTTGATACTGCTTCAATTGCCTGGGGAGTCCTCCTCATAAAATATTCACCCAGGCCGATTCCTTCAAGAGTTTTCCCTGCACTTTCTTCAACTATTTTTATACTTTCATGTCTTAAGTTTAAATCTTTTATCCAGTGAGAGTCTATCTTAGTTAATGGTGAAAGGTGTGGGTCCAGTTTCAATCTTCTACAGGTTGCCATCCAGTTTACCCAGTACCATTTGTTAAATAGGGAATCATTTCCCCACTGAATGTTTTTAATTGGCTTGTCAAAGATCAAATAATGGTAAGTAGCTGGATCCATCTCTTGGTTCTCTGTTGTGTTCCAGACATCTACTTCTCTGCTTTTGTGCCAGTACCATGCTGTTTTGATCACTATGGATTTATAGTACAGTCTCAGGTCTGGTAGCGTGATTCCTCTTGCTTTGTTTTTATTGCTCAGTAATGTTTTGGCTATTCGAGGTTTTTTCTGATTCCATATAAAACGAAGGATTATTTTTTCAAGATCTTTAAAGTATGACAATGGGGCTTTAATAGGAATTGCATTAAAATTATATATTGCTTTGGGTAGTATGGACATTTTAACAATGTTGATTCTTCCCAGCCATGAGCATGGTATGTTTTTCCATCTGTTAACATCTTCAGCTATTTCTTTTCTTAGAGTTTCATAGTTCTCTTTGTAGAGATCTTTCATGTCCCTTGTTAGGTATACTCCCAAATATTTCATCTTCTTTGGCACTACTGTGAAAGGAATAGAGTCCTTGACTATTTGTTCGGCTTCGTTATTGTTGGTATATATAAAGGCTACAGATTTATGGGTGTTGATTTTGTAGCCTGAGACATTGCTGTATTCCTTGATCACTTCTAAAAGTTTTGTAGTAGAATCCCTAGTGTTTTCCAGATATACGATCATATCATCTGCGAAGAGTGAAAGTTTGATCTCTTCTGACCCTATGTGGATACCCTTGATCGCCTTTTCTTCCCTAATTGCAATGACTCAAACTTCCATTACAATGTTAAAGAGCAATGGAGACAATGGGCAACCTTGCCTGGTTCCTGATGTAAGTGGAAATGATTTCAATTTAACTCCATTCAATATGATATTGGCTGTGAGTTTGCTGTAGATGGCCTCTATTAGTTTGAGAAATGTCCCTTCTATACCAATTTTCTTAAGTGCTCTGATCATGAAGGGATGCTGGATATTATCAAAAGCTTTTTCTTCATCAATTGAAAGAATCATATGGTCTTTATTTTTAAGTTTGTTTATGTTTTGAATTACATTTATAGATTTAAGTATATTGAACCAGCCTTGAGATCCTGGGATAAATCCAACTTGGTCATGGTGTATAATTTTTTTGATGTGTTGTTGGATTCTGTTTGTTAGGATCTTATTGAGTATTTCAGCATCTATATTCATTAGTGATATTGGTCTATAATTTTCTTTTCTTGTTGGGTCTTTCCCTGGTTTGGGGACAAGGTAATGTTTGCTTCGTAGAATGTGTTGGGTAATATTCCTTCTTTTTCTATATTTTTGAAGAGGTTTAGTAGTATAGGTACTAGTTCTTCTTTAAATGTTTAGTTGAATTCTGACATAAAGCCATCTGGTCCTGGGCTTTTCTTTTTAGGGAGATTTTGTATAGTTGATGCTATTTCAGAACTTGATATAGGCCTGTTCAACATTTCCACTTTACTCTGGCTAAATCTTGGTAGGTGGCATGCTTCCAGGTATTGGTCGATTTCTTTCAGATTTTCATATTTCTGAGAGTAGAGTTTCTTGTAGTATTCGTTAAGGATTTGTTGAATTTCTGAAGGGTCTGTTGTTATTTCATCATTACCATTTCTGATTGATGAAATTAGAGATTTTACTCTTTTTTTCCTGATTAGATTGGCCAAAGGATTATCTATTTTATTGATCTTTTCAAAAAAACAGTTTTTGGATTTATTGATCTGTTGTATAGTTCTTTTGTTTTCAATTTCATTTAATTCTGTTCTGATTTTGGTTATTTCTTTTCTTCTGTTGCATTTGGGGTTGAAGTGTTCCTCTTTCTACAGTTGCTTGAGATGTCCCATTAAGTTATTAACTTCCTCTCTTTCTGTTTTCTTGAGGAAGGCTTGCAGTGCTATAAATCTCCCTTTTAGGACTGCCTTTGCAGTATCCCAGAGGTTCTGGTAATTCGTGTCTTGATTGTTGTTTTGTTCCAAAAATGTGGTGATTTCCTTCTTAATCTCGTCTATAACCCATGTATCCTTCAGCATAAGGTTGTTTAGCTTCCATGTTTTTGTATGGGTATGCAGGTTCCTGTTGTTATTGAGTTCAACTTTTATTCCATGATGGTCTGAGAAGATGCAAGGAATAATTTCTATTTTTTTAAATTTGCTGAGGTTAGATTTGTGGCCTAGGATGTGGTCGATTTTGGAGTATGTTCCGTGGGCTGATGAGAAGAATGTGTATTCAGTTTTTTGGGGATGAAATGTTCTGTAGATGTCTGTTAAGTCCAGATGTTGAATGATTGAGTTTAAATCTAACATTTCTTTGCTTAGCTTCTTTTTGGAGGATCTATCCAGGACTGCTAAAGGGGTGTTAAAATCTCCAACTACTATGGAAGTGGAGGAAATCGAGTTGCTCATGTCTGTTAGAGTTTCTCTTATAAATTGAGGTGCATATATATATTAATAATTGAGATCTCATCATATTGAGTATTACCTTTAACAAATATGAAGTGTCCATCCTTATCCTTAATTGTTTTGGTTGGTTTAAAGCCTATTGCGTCTGCAAACAGGATTGCAATGCCTGCTTTTTTGTGCTTTCCATTTGCCTGGAGTGTAGATGACCATCCCTTCATCTTGAGTCTATATCTGTCTTTTAATGTAAGATGCGATTCTTGGATGCAGCAGATATCTGGCTTGAGTTTTTGTATCCAGTCTGCCAACCTATGCCTCTTTAGAGGACAATTTAAACCATTCACATTAATTGAGAGTATTGATAAGCCTTTCTAGAGACTGGTGGACATTTTTAATCCTTTTGCGACTGTGGAAGTTGGAATTTGATCAAAAATTTTTTGCGTGGGTTTACTTTTGTGGTGGAGAATTACGCTCGTCTTTATGGAGGTTAGGTCTAAGAATGTCCTGGAGAACTGGTTTAGTTGTGGCAAATTTCTTCAACATGTAAATGTTGTTGAAGTATTTAATTTCTCCGTCATAAATGAAGCTCAGTTTAGCTGGGTACAGGATCCTGGGTTGAAAGTTATTTTGTTTTAGGAGATTAAAAGTCGATGACCATCCTCTTCTAGCTGGAAAGGTTTCAGCAGAGAGATCTGCAGTTATTCTGATCTTCTTCCCCTTGTAGGTAATGGTTTTCTTTCGTGTGGCAGCTTTCAGAATTTTCTCCTTCATATTAACTTTAGTGAAATTGATTATGATGTGTCTGGGGGATGTCTTATTTGGGTTGAGTCGTGCTGGAGTTCTGAAACTGTCTGCTATATGAACTTTGGAATCTCTTGGCATGTCTGGAAAGTTATCCTTCATAATCTCACGGAGAAGAGACTCTGTGCCTTGTGAAGCCACTTCGTCACTTTCGGGGATTCCTAGAAGATGAATATTGGTTTTCTTCAAATTATTCGAGAGCTCTCTGAGAGAGTGGTCTGTTTTTGCTCTCCATTTCTTTTCTTCTTTGAAGGTTTGGGAGCATTTGAAAGCTTTGTCTTCAATGTCAGAAATCCTTTCTTCTGCTTGCTCCATTCTGTTACTGAGGGATTCTACTGTGTTTCTCAGATCTTTGAGTGATGCAACTTCTTGTCTCAATGTGTCAAAATCTTTGCTCATTTGGTCTTTGAATCCATTGAATTCTTGAGATAACTTTTGGAATTCTAATTCGATTTATTTGCTATCCAGATCCTGAATTCAATTTCTGACATCTCAGCTATTTGTTTGTGCATGGGGTCTTGTGCTGTTTCTGCCCCATTGATCCTTGGGGGAGTTGATCTACTCTGACTATTCATATTGCCAGAGTTTTTCTGTTGATTTCGCCTCATGCTTGTTTTTTACCATTGCCTTTTGGTGTCCTCAGAGTTGGGGAGGTGTCTCTCCAAGATTAGATCCCAGCGGGATCACTCTATTGTTTCTGGATCTTTGTAGGGAGTGACCCTGTGTAGTTCCTCTGGGGCTGCTCTAGCTAGGGAGTTCTGGTTGTGGAAGCAGCTCCGGTTTGTGACACACCCAGATACAGCAACAGGGCTGGGGGTGGTGCGCATGGTTCTGGGAGTACTAGGTGCCCAGTGACTTTGGCACAGAGAGCCAAGGCTCCAGCATTCTCTGGCCAGGATAAGAGCTCTGCGCAGAGGCAAGGAGGGCTCCAAAGGGCACGCAGCTACCAGAGTCCCGGTTCAGATGAATGGGCTAATGTGGAAGCTGGGAGGACACAGAAGGGAGGACGCAGGGTTGTGTGGCTCCCGTAGTTCCTGGTCAGGGAATGTGCAGGCCCAGTGGGTGCGGGTCACCAGTCGGGGGTCACTGCACAGCTCTTATGGAGGTCTGGGCAGCACCAAGCCCAGGAGTTTGAGGTGGCTATGAACTGTGACGTCACGGCACTCTACCCAGGGCAACAGCCCAAGGCTCCAGTGTGCCAAAACCATCTCACTCTGCCCCTAAGGATTAAGGCAGTAAGGCAGCTCAGTCCCCGCCTTAGGCTGCTCAGTCAGTAGGTTACTTTGACCCATCCAATCCTTGCTCTGAGACCCTGAGGGCAGAGCTTGCTGGGGCAGTTCTTTCACAATGGCTTCTTGCGCTCAGCTCAGTGGCTCAGTCTGGGGTCCCAGACAATGCCCAAAGTTCTCCACACTCCTGCTCAAGCTCTCCCCAAGGCAGTTCAACTGAGTGCCACGTCCAAGAACACCAAACAGTTCACAGGTAAGGCCTTTCCGGTTTGCAGTCTCACTGCTGCTTGTACTTATACTTGCTGGCGTGATTAGGTCGATCGAGCACATGCAACCACTTGCCAGTTTTCCACTGTTTTTGTCCTCCTCTTTGGGTCCAGAAGTCCCTTGCTGGCTCCCTGTATCCTCAAAGGGATGATTATAGGCAGATCCCACTGGCCAGAGATGCCTGGAGTCTTGTCTCCCCAGACTCACTGTTCCCAGTTGCAGGGAAGCTGTTACTCGGCCGCCATCTTTAATCTCTCTCCACATTTAATAATTCTTTACATTAAGCATCCTGTTTAAATTCCTTTGTGGTTCTTGTCTCCTTATTGAATAACTACTTCACATTCTCCAATCTTAATGCCTGCATTTGAAAGTGTCTCCCTTTTCTCTGCATTTGTACATTTCAAGTCAATATTGTAAGTGTACCCTTCACCCAGAAAATATGGATTACACCCAGTAGGTGTGAGTTTACTTCCCGCATCTCCCCCATCCCTCTACTAGATTTCTGTTGAGTTTTACTTCCAGTTGTACACATAAGGTTTAATTGACTAGTTCCAGTTTAGTATTGAGTACATGTAGTGTTTGTTTTTCCATTCTTGTCATTCTGTGCTTAGAAGGGTGATCTCCAGTTCCATTCAGGTTGTTACAAAAGATACTACATCACCACTTTTTTTTAGGACTGAATAGTACCCCATGGTATACACATATGACATTTTATTAATCCACTGCTGTATTGATAGGCACTTAGGTTGTCTCTACACCTTTATTACTGTGAATTGTTCTGCTATAAATATTTTAGTACAAGTGTCTTTTTGATAAAATATGTTTTTTCCCTTTGGACAAATGGCTAGTAGTAGGTTGGGGGTCCAAACGTAGGTCTACTTTTAGTTCTTTGAGATCCACCATACTGCTTTCCATAGAGGTTGTACTAGTTTGCAGTCCCTCCAACAGTGTATAAGTGTTCTTTTCTCTCCACATCCATTCCAGTGTTTAGGATGTTTTGATAAACTCCATTCTCACTGGAATTAGGTAATATCTCATTGTGATTTTGATTTTGATTTCCCTGATGATTAGAGATGTTGAGCATTTTTTTTCATGTGTTTACTGGCCATTAGACTATCTTCCTTTAAAATGTTTCTGTTCTAAGAATACACATGCATTTAACTAAAGAGGTGAAAGACTATAATAGGAAGAACTATGAAACACTGAAGAAAGAAATCACAGAGAATGTAAACAGGTGGAAAAACACATCATGCTCATGGATCAGCAGACTCCACCTTGTTAAAATGGCAATGCTACCCAAAGTGATTGATGGAGTCAATGCACCACCCATTAAAATTGTGTTGTCAGGTTTTGAAGTCCTGGAAAAAAATAGTTCTATGTTTTGTGTAGAACCAGAAAAGACCCCAAATAGCCAAAGAAATCTTACATAACAAGAACATGTTGAGAGGCATCACTTTTCTAGACTTCAAGCTATACTCTGCATCCCTTTTCCAGACTTCAAGGCTACAGTAACCCAAACATCATGGTACTGGTACAAAAACAGAGACATAGACCTATGGATCCAAAATCAGAATGCAGAGATGAAACAATCCTTTTATTACCATCTGATTTTTGATAAAACAGACAAAAACACACAATAGGGGAAATAATCTCTATTCAATAAACAGCATTGAGAAGACTGAATAGCCACATGTAAAAGAATTAAACAGGACTCACACCTCTCACCGCTCATAAATATTAATTAATGATGGATAAAGGACTTAAACCTAATAGATAAAACCACAAGAATTCTAGAAGAAACTATTGCAAAATCTTAACTTTTATAGATATTGGCCTATAAAGAAGACCCCAGTGACAATCAGAGCAAATGGGGCCTGATCAAATTAAAAAGTTTCAGCACAGCCAAGGACACAATCACAAAGTTTTCTAAACTTAACTAGGCTTGAGTCTTATCATCTTATTTCTTCCTTGGGCACTGACACAATGCTTAAGACCTAGTTTCTTTGAAATAATAATTATATGTTGATAAGTATAGCTCACTGTAACATCTGTCATGTAAATTTAAGTATAAATTCTAAATATAATTTCTACTTTGAAACAAAGTTACTAAATATCACCTCTGATGATCTTTTCCCCAAGAAAATTACCCTAAATCTGGGCAGTCTTTCTTCAAATAATGGGTCAGGTTGTGTTACTGCCCCACAGGAGCTTCCGTGCCCTGTAACGACCACTGTGTTCTGTATATGCACCACACCAAGGGTGTTTGTTATGTGAAATATATGCATTAGAGTACCATTAATATTTGAGGTAAAAGGCATTTTTGAAATAATAATGTGTATATTGAGTGATGCATATCACTCACAAATAGAGAAAGAATAAAAAGAAATGTTACAGAAAGTGACTGGGAGAGAGACAAGATGGCAGACTGAAGCCAGCTTTCAACAGAGGCTCCCGTCCAGAAGGAGAGTTAAGGGACAGGAATTTAGTAAGTATCTTGGTGGACTTGAGCCTCACCAAGAGAGAAGGTTGAAGAACGCACATCAACACCGCTGAGGCAAGCTGCGATCACAAGGACGCAAACAAAAGGTACAAAATCCACCACCAAGCGGACGGGAGTCCCCCTCCCCCATGGGACCGGCTCAAGAGCCCCACAATTAAACAAGCGGGCAGAAATTAAAGGCCCTCCCACTACACTCCACGGGAGAGACCTTCTAAAAACTGGACCTACCCCCCCTACTGGGGTGCCGTGGCGTTCTCCTGCCGGGCATAAAACTGAATAAAACTTTGGGAATCCTTCTCCGGCAACACTCCCGGCGCTCCCCTCCCGCCCACTGAGGTCTGGAGGCCTGTCCCCCAGGAGTTCGGATCCTTGGGTGATTTCTCAAGGGGAGAGGACAGTCCCCGAGTTGCGACTGGTCAGCATTGACTCTGAGGCGTGCGAGTGAGGAGAGGGCACCGGGCTGAGGGGGAGTTACGCCTCGCGGCACTTCCCTGCGGTGCAGTGCAGCAACCCTCCCAGGGCACAAGACTGAATAAGACTCTAGCTTCCCCGCTGAGAGCTGAGAGCCCCTACTCTCACTCGGGTCTGAGGGCCTATCCCCCAGGAGTTCGGATCCTTCGGTGATTTCTCGAGGGGAGTGCACAGTGCCTGAGCTGCGTCAGGTCAGCGCCGACTCTGCTGAGGGGAAATCAAGCCTTGGCGGCACTTCCTTGCGGTGCAGTGCAGGAGCCCTCCCCGGGCCGTATTGTTGCCTAAAACTAAATGAAACTCTCGCTTCCACCCCCCCACTCCCATTCGGGGTCTGGGGGCCTATCCCCCAAGAGTTCTGATACTTGGGGGATCTCTTGAGAGGTGTGGACCCAGCACAAACTGTGGCCGCTCAGTGCTGACTCTGGGGCACGGGACAGAGGAGAAAAGGGTCGCCAGAGTGCCCACACCAGAGCAGCAGTTCCCTGGAGGTAGATCAACAGCCGTTTTTTTCTTTAACGGCAGAACGCTCACTTCTGGATATTCTGAGGCCACACCCCCTGTCTCCCTGGGCAACCAGAGGAGGCCACAAGTGAGCGGGGGATTTCCTGACACTGCTCACAAACCCGGGAAGCTTCCAGGGCAGGGCCGACCCAGAGAGGTGATCGGACTCAAACCTCCAACACCAAAGACGTTTGAACTCAAAACAGCTCGTCTTCTGTAGGCGATTTCGACAGGAACAGAGACAGAACCCCGCAAAGTTGTCTGTTCTGTTCTGTTCTGTTAGCAGTATCCATAAGGGACGGGGCTAAGCCTGAGTGAACACCTCCCTCCCATCACCTGCATCAAACACTCATAGATGTCAGGCCCCATCTCCTCCTGCTAGATAGCGGCAGTCTACGGGGACCTGGCAGACTTCCTTGCGATTCAGGCAGGTGCAAACCCCTGGAGTGTCTGCTCACTGCAGGCAACTGGGTTAGCCATCTGCAGAGATACCAGTGACTGGGTCTGACGGAGGGGCAAAGTGGTGAAGGAGACGTCAACTTTCCTAGACTGCTCTGTTTGCTGGGTGGCTCCTCCTGACTCCACGCTGCACTGGGGTGAGCCGTGTCAGAGGAGTCACCAGGCCCCTGTGATCCAGTTCCCAGAGACCTCTTGAACTCGAGGTCTCACCCGAGACAAGTGCCGATTGAGACAGTTGATTCAGACCTTTTGAACTGGGCTAATAGACTGAGGACTTTTCAGGCGGTGCCCTGGGTGTACGGTTGTAGGAAGGTTGATTCTACTTTTCCAACTGGGGCCAGATTTGGGCAGGCGGGGTGACTTAATTGCTGATTTTTCCACACAGCTGAGACTTCAAGCCAGAGTAGAAGTCGCAATAGGATCGAACAGAAACTAGCTGAAAACAAGACAGAACCACTTTGCTCCACCACACCAGACAGGGCCCCAGTTTCTCAGTCCACAACACTGTACGGGCCCTCGATAAAACCCCAGAGGAAAAACTAAAGGGAGTAAAATAACCATGGGGCGGAATCAGCGGAAAAACTCTGGTAACATGAATAACCAGAATAGATCAACCCCCCCAAGAAAAGATATGGCAGATGTGATTGAAGATCCCATTCATAAAAAACTGGCTGAGATGTCAGAAATCGAATTCAGAATTTGGATGGCAGACAAGATTAATAAAATGGAATTAGAAATCCGAGGAGAAATTCAAAAATTGTCTCAAGAATTTAACGAATTTAAAAACAAAACCACCAAAGACTTAGACACACTGAAGCAAGAACTTACAGCCCTCAAAGATATGAAAAATACAGTAGAATCCCTCAGTAACAGAATGGAGCAAGCAGAAGAAAGGATTTCTGACATTGAAGATAAAGTCTTCGAACGCTCCCAATCTCTCAAAGAAGAAGAGAAATGGAGAGCAAAAAAGGATCACTCACTCAGAGAACTCTCAGATAATTCGAAAAAAAGCAACATAAGGATTATAGGAATTTCTGAGAACGATGAAGTCGCCTCCAAGGGCACAGAGGCCCTTCTGCATGAAATTATGAAAGAAAATTTTCCAGACATGCCTAGAGAATCTGAAATTCAGATAGCAGACAGCTTCAGAACCCCAGCACGATTCAACCCCAATAAGTCATCCCCCAGACATATCATAATTAGCTTCACTAAAGTTAACATGAAAGAGAAGATCTCAAAGCAGCCCGTCGAAAGAAAACTATAACGTACAAAGGTAAGAATATTAGAATAACTGCAGATCTCTCTACTGAAACTTTTCAAGCCAGAAGAGGCTGGTCATCAACTTTTAATCTCCTAAAGCAAAAAAGCTTTCAACCCAGGATCTTGTATCCAGCTAAACTGAGTTTCATCTATGATGGAGAAATTAAATACTTCAATGACATTCATATGTTGAAAAAATTTGCCATAAGTAAACCAGCTCTTCAGGATATTCTCAGACCTATCCTCCACAATGACCAACCCAATCCTATACCACAAAAGTAAACTCACTCAGAAACTTCGGATCAAACTCCAACTTCCACACTGGCGAAAGGATTAAAAATGTCCACTGGACCTTTGAAAAACTCGATACCCAAAATTCCACCAGACTTATCAATACTCTCCATCAATGTGAATGGCTTAAACTGTCCTCTAAAGAGGCATAGGTTAGTTGACTGGATACAAAAACTCAAGCCAGATATTTGTTGCATACAAGAGTCACATCTCAACTTAAAAGACAAATACAGACTCAGGGTGAAAGGATGGTCATCCATATTTCAGGCAAATGGTAATCAGAAAAAAGCAGGTGTTGCAATTTTATTTGCAGATACAGTAGGCTTTAAACCATCAAAAGTAAGAAAGGACAAGAATGGTCACTTCATATTCTTTAAGGGTAATACTCAATATGATGAGATCTCAATTATTAATATCTATGCACCCAACCAGAATGCACCTCAATTTATAAGAGAAACTCTAACAGACATGAGTAACTTGATTTCCTCCAGCTCCATAATCGTCGGAGATTTCAACACTCCCTTGGCAGTGTTGGATCGATCCTCCAGAAAGAAGCTGAGCAAAGAAATCTTAGATTTAAACCTAACCATCCAATATTTAGATTTAGCAGACATCTACAGAACATTTCATCCCAACAAAACTGAATACACATACTTCTCATCAGCCCATGGAACTTACTCCAAAATTGACCACATTTTAGGTCACAAGTCTAACCTCAGTAAATTTAAAGGAATAGAAATTATTCCATGCATCTTCTCGGACCATAATGGAATAAAACTTGAATTGAGTAACAACAGGAATCTGCATACCCATACAAAAACATGGAAGTTAAATAACCTTATGCTGAATGATAGCTGGGTCAGAGATCAGATTAAGAAAGAAATCGCCAATTTTTTGGAACAAAACGACAATGAAGACATAAACTATCAGAACCTCTGGGACACCGCAAAGGCAGTTCTAAGAGGGAAATTTATAGCACTGCAAGCCTTCCTCAAGAGAACGGAAAGAGAGGAAGTTAACAACTTAATGGGACATCTCACGCAACTGGAAAAGGAAGAACATTCCAACCCCAAACCCAGTAGAAGAAAAGAAATAACCAAAATTGGAGCAGAATTAAATGAAATTGAAAACAAAAGAATAATACAACAGATCAATAAATCAAAAAGCTGGTTTTTTGAAAAGGTCAATAAAATAGATAAACCTCTGGCCAACCTAATCAGGAAAAAAAAGAGTAAAATCTCTAATATCATCAATCAGAAACAACAAAGACGAAATACCACAGACTCATCAGTAATCCAAAAAATCCTTAATGAATATTACAAGAAACTTTATTCTCAGAAATATGAAAATCTGAAGGAAATAGACCGATACTTGGAAGCACGCCACCTTCCAAGACTTAACCAGAATCAAGTAGAAATGTTGAACAGACCCATATCAAGTTCAGAAATAGCATCAACTATACAAAACCTCCCTAAAAAGAAAAGCCCGGGACCAGATGGTTTCACGTCAGAATTCTACCAAACCTTTAAAGAGGAATTAGTACCTATATTACTCAACCTGTTCCAAAATGTAGAAAAAGAAGGAAGACTACCCAACCCGTTCTATGAAGCAAACATCACCCTGATCCCCAAACCAGGAAAAGACCCAACAAGAAAAGAAAATTATAGACCAATATCACTAATGAATATAGATGCAAAAATATTCAACAAGATCCTAACAAACAGAATCCAGCAACACATCAAACAAATTATACATCATGACCAAGTCGGTTTTATCCCAGTGTCTCAAGGCTGGTTCAATATACGTAAATCTATAAATGTAATTCAGCACATAAACAAATTAAAAAACAAAGACCATATGATTCTCTCAATTGATGCAGAAAAAGCTTTTGATAATATCCAGCATCCCTTCATGATCAGAACACTCAAGAAAATTGGTCTAGAAGGGACTTTTCTTAAACTGATAGAGGCTATCTACAGCAAACCCACAGCCAATATCATATTGTATGGAGTTAAATTGGAATCATTTCCACTCAGATCAGGAACCAGACAAGGCTGCCCATTGTCTCCATTGCTTTTCAACATTGTAATAGAAGTTTTAGCCACCGCAATTAGGGAAGAAAAGGCGATCAAGGGTATCCATATAGGATCAGAAGAGATCAAACTCTCGCTCTTCGCAGATGATATGATTGTGTATCTGGAAAACACTAGGGACTCTACTACAAAACTCCTAGAAGTGATCAAGGAATACAGCAGCGTCTCAGGTTACAAAATCAACATTCATAAATTGGTAGCCTTTATATACACCAACAACAGTCAAATTGAAAAAGCAGTTAAGGACTATCCCATTCACAGTAGTACCAAAGAAGATGAAATATTTGGGAATTTACCTAACAAAAGACGTGAAAGATCTCTATAAAGAGAACTATGAAACTCTAAGAAAAGAAATAGCTGAAAATGTTAACAAATGGAAAAACATACCATGCTCATGGCTGGGAAGAATCAACATTATCAAAATGTCCATACTACCCAAAGCAATATATAATTTCAACGCACTCCCTATTAAAGCTCCACTGTCATATTTTAAAGATCTTGAAAAAACATTACTTCGTTTTATATGGAATCAGAAAAAACCTCGAATAGCCAAGACATTACTCAGAAATAAAAACAAAACAGGAGGAATCACACTACCAGACCTCAGACTTTACTACAAATCGATAGTGATCAAAACAGCATGGTATTGGCACAAAAACAGAGAAGTAGATATCTGGAACAGAATAGAGAACCAAGAGATGAATCCAGCTACTTACTGCTATTTGATTTTTGACAAGCCAATTAAAAACATTCAGTGGGGAAAAGATTCCCTATTTAACAAATGGTGTTGGGTGAACTGGCTGGCAACCTGCAGAAGACTGAAATTGGACCCACACCTTTCACCATTAACTAAGATAGACTCTCATTGGATTAAAGATTTAAACTTAAGACATGAAACTATAAAAATACTAGAGGAGAATGCAGGGAAAACCCTTGAAGAAATTGGTCTGGGTGAGTATTTCATGAGGAGAACCCCCCGGGCAATTGAAGCAGCTTCAAAAATACACTACTGGGACTTGATCAAGCTAAAAAGCTTCTGCACAGCTAAGAACACAGTAAGCAAAGCAAGCAGACAGCCCTCAGAATGGGAGAAGATATTTGCAGGGTATATCTCTGACAAAGGTTTAATAACCAGAATCCACAGAGAACTCAAACGCATCAGCAAGAAAAAAACAAGGGATCCGCCGGGCGCGGTGGCTCACGCCTGTAATCCCAGCACTGTGGGAGGCTGAGGAGGGAGAATCGCTTGAGCTCAGGAGTTCGAGACTCGCCTGAGCGACAGTGAGACCCCGACTCGTGAAAAAAATGGAAAACCCAGCCGGGCGCCGCGGCGAGCGCCTGTAATCCCAGCGGCTTCCGGAGGCTGAGGCAGCGGGGTGCCCGCAGCCCGAGTCTGAGGTTGTGGTGAGCTACCACGCCCACTGCACTCTGCTCAGGGGCATAGGGTGGGACCCTGTCTCAACAAAAAAAAAAAAAAAAAAAAAAAAAAAACAAGGGATCCCATCGCAGGCTGGGCAAGGGATTTGAAGAGAAACTTCTCTGAAGAAGACAGGCGCACGGCCTTCAGACATATGAAAAAATGCTCATCATCTTTAATCATCAGAGAAATGCAAATCAAAACTACTTTGAGATATCATCTAACTCCAATGAGACTAGCCTATATCACAAAATCTCAAGACCAGAGATGTTGGCGTGGATGCAGAGAAAAGGGAACACTTCTGCACTGCTGGTGGGAATGCAAATTAATACATTCCTTTTGGAAAGATATATGGAGAACACTCAGAGATCTAAAAATAGATCTGCCATTCAATCCTGTAATTCCTCTGCTGGGCATATACCCAGAAGACCAAAAATCACAACATAACAAAGATATTTGTACCAGAATGTTTATTGCAGCCCAATTCATAATAGCTAAGTCATGGAAAAAGCCCAAGTGCCCATCGATCCACGAATGGATTAATAAATTGTGGTATATGTATACCATGGAATACTATGCATCCTTAAAGAAAGATGGAGTCTTTACCTCTTCCATGTTTACATGGATGGAGCTGGAACATATTCTTCTTAGTAAAGTATCTCAAGAATGGAAGAAAAAGTACCCAATGTGCACAGCCCTACTATGAAACTAATTTGGGACTCTCACATGAAAGCTATAACCCAGCTACAACTTAACAACAATAGGGGGAAGTGGGAAAGGGGGGGTGGGTAGAGGGAGGGGGATCGGTGGGATCACACCTGTGGTGCATATTACAGGGGTATTTGGGAAACTTGGTAAAGGTAGAATGTAAATGTTTTGGCACAGTAACTGAGATAACGCCGGAAAGGCTATGTTAACCACTGTGATAAAAATGTGTCAAATGGTTTATGAAGCGAGTGTATGATACCCCATGATCATATCAATGTATACAGTTATGATTTAATAAAAAGAAAAAAAAAAAAGAAATGTTACTACATTCCTGTAAAGGGCACTAACCACTACACTGATCCTTGTTATCACTGATAGTGACTCTCCACACACCTACACTGTTCAGGGTGCTGTAAGGAATACAAAAAAGTCAATGCATCACCAAAACTCAAGGTAGCTCATGGTAAGTGGCAAATTTTGGATGTATGCTACTACATATACATTATAAAGGTATTAAAGTGTGAAGTTTTACAAAGGTGGAAAGAGCAAAGAGTGGAAGGAAGTGTCCTGAGAAGGAGAAAATAGGAACAATACTTATTATTAAAAAAGTAAAATAAAGAGCTTCGATGCCAAGCTAAGAAATTCAGACTCTGTAGTGTATCTTGTAAGTTATAGAGGCTCTGAAGGGTTTTAAGGAAGAGAGCAACTAGATTTAAAAGGCATTTGGGGCGGTGCCCATAGCTCAGTGGGTAGGGTGCTGGCCACATTCACCCAGGCTAGCATGTTCGAACCTGGCCTGGGCCTGCTAAACAATGACAACTGCAACAAAAAAATAGCTAGGCATTGTGGCAGGCGCCTGTAGTCCCAGATACTTGGGAGGCTGAGGCAAGAGAATCACTTAAGCCGAAGAGTTTGAGGTTGCTGTGGGCTGTGATGCCACGGCACTCTACCCAGGGCAACATAGTGAGACTCTGTCTCAAAAATAAATAAATAAATAAATAAATGGCATTTGGGAAGGTCTGTAATGTAGCTAAATGATAAACACAAGTCCTTTCTTATGAGAGAGAAAATGGGACATGGGAAGATTTATTTAATCCTAGACCAACACAACTGTTTATATAGTCTCATTATTATCATATGGATGATCAGGATATAATATTGGTAAACAATGTCATACTTAATTTTTTTTTTTTTTTTTAGATAGAGTCTCACTCTGTTGCCTAGGCTAGAGTGCCAAGACATCAGCCTAGCTCAAGGCAAGTTTAGACTCCTAGGCTCAATTGATCCTCCTACCTCAGATTCCTCAGTAGCTGGGACTATAGGCATGTGCTACCACACCCACCTAATTTATTCTATTTTCAGTAGAGATAGGAATCTCATTCTTGCTCAAACTGGTCTCAAACTCCTGAGCTCCAGCTCCCATCTCAGCCTCCCAGAGTGGTAGGATTGCAGGTGTGAGCCACTGTGCCCAGCCTTAAAATTATTTTTAGTTTTATAGATCTATTGCTTTTGCTAGGTGAGCAGAGTGGGGAATAGGCTTGTTTTCATATAGTTTGTGTGTCCAGGATGCATCTTCTTTTTTTTCTTTCATGTGAACACTCACAGATCCAGAGGACAGTTTAGACATTCACTGGGTCTTGATTCTAAAGGTGAGGCTGCAGGGCCTGCCAGATGATGGAGGAGTTCATGTTGCTTCATACCAGCAACATAACACTGGTTGGTAGATAAACACAGGCAGAGGGATCCTGCTTCAGTGACTTGCAGCAGTGATGGATGGCAATGGTATTTATAATTTTCCTTTCATCAAGTAGGACACAACAAATGACCTGGCAAGATGGAGGAAAACTATTAGCTTTAAATGAAAAATAATTACCTGACACCAGCTGAGCTTCCCCTGGAAGGGTCATTATGACTCTGTAAATGGCCAGAATATCTACAACCTTAACTTTTATAATTTATCAGAAAAATAAGAGAAAGTGTCATCCCCTAGGTGAGCATTCAGATGTGAAGGATTCACCATCCCATAATTTGTGCTGCCATTCCTTCCTTCAGCCAAAAGCACTGATTATGCTGGAAAACACACATAAATTTTTTCCTAAATATTCTCTTGTAATAAATCTCTTAATAGGGGACTATTAATTTTTTGAAAAAATTGCATCAGACTAAATCCAATTATATCCACTCAAATGATGGTCAAGAGATTTGGCAGTTCTGGATCCTTAATATAAAAATTTCCTTTGTATTTTGTCTGTGTTCATAAAAACATTGTTTTAAACTTATACTTTGAGTCTAAATTTAAAGGAGTATTTAGATTCTGTGTCCAATTAACTCCTGCTACCTGCATTAATGAAAACTAGGAAAGATTATTGATTGTGCTAAAAAAAGATGAAGCTAAAGCTACTAAAGATGAAGAGGAAGCTAGTGAAGATGAAGATGAAGCTAGTGAAGGCAGCAAAGGAGATATTTCAATTAACCTTTTGAAAGTGTGAAAATAATTATATGTTTGTACTTAGTAGATAATGTCAACAATTAGATCAAAGGGTGTTTTCCCCACTCTAGCAACCTTGCAGGTCCTCTAACATGCCCCTTCCACTAGGCCTCGGGGTCTTTGCACTTGCTGTGGCCCTTGCCTGGAGAACTTCTACTCTAGTCCCTACAGCTCTTTGGCTATTCCTAATTTTGTACACACCCT
The DNA here is from genome assembly GCF_027406575.1 of Nycticebus coucang. Taxonomy (NCBI): domain Eukaryota; kingdom Metazoa; phylum Chordata; class Mammalia; order Primates; family Lorisidae; genus Nycticebus; species Nycticebus coucang. The sequence goes on along the minus strand of NC_069784.1, from coordinate 49,684,386 downwards.
TCAGAGCTCAGCTCAAGCATTATCTCCTCCCTTAATTACCACCCAGCCCATTCTGCATCATGTTGAAATCTCCTGCTATGAACACTTCTAGTAACCCGTGATTCTTCAGTTTGTATGGTACCAGTAAAAACCCCATATAGCCAAGGCAATTCTTAGTAATAAAAACAAGTCTAGGCCATCAGCCTACTATACTTTAGGCTGTACTACAAGGTCATAGTGATCAAAACAGCATAGTTTTGGCACGAAAATAGAGACAGACATCTGGAACTGAATAGAAAACCATGGGATGAAACTAATATCTTATAGCCCCTAGATGTGTGGTATTTGCAATTCTCAATTCTCACGGTTAGCGGTGAAGAAACATTTTGGGTCAGGAAGCAAAGAGCGGTCTAATTAAAGGCTAATATGAAGTAAATGATAAAGGAGACATGTATTTCGGGTATTAATTTCAGAAAGTGTTTATCCAGTGATCCAGTGGCACATTATATGGAATAATACACGCTAAGAGCATCCCTATTATGCCAGAACATATTTCCCTAATTCAGATTTATATAAGAAGCAGCAATGCCAAACATTGGGGAAGAGACTACCACTCAGCAATAACGCCTGGGACCTGCATGATATGGGAGGAGTGAAAGAAGGAAGATGGCATCTCATGTGGGAAGAATGCAAAATGTATTCATAGAACCTGTCAAAGTATATTAAAACTTAATTTGACTAAATTTAGGAAAATCACCACCAACAAGGGCTGTGCAACAAGAAATTGTTGACAAGGTAATGACCCCACCTTTTTATGCATATTTTGGAAATGACATCTACAGTTTAGAAATCCCATAATCTTTATCTCTTCAGGACAGCCATTTTGGTCGCTTTGTTCCATAGTAACATCTAAAAGACATGAACAAGAAGATACATGTCAACAAATGTGGGAAGTGATCGTAAAGCAATTTTTTTTTTTGTTTTTGACTTTCAATTTGGCTATAGAATCTTTCTCATTATTGTAATATTACACCTTATTTAACTAATAAACAGAAATAATTTTACATAGATGCACACAGGTTGAACATCTGAAATCTGAAAACTTGAAATTTGAAATGCTCCAAAGTCCAAAACTTTTTGAGGACTGATGTGACATTCAAAGGAAATACTCATTGGATCATTTTAAATTTTGAATATTTTTGATTTGAGATGTTCAACCAGTAAGTATAATACAAATATTCCAAAATCTGAAAAAAACCCCAAAAACCCATAATCCAAGCACTTCTGATTCCAAGTATTTCAGATAAGGGGTATTATCTGTGTATATGTATATGTGTGTGTAGACACACACCCCTCTTAAACATAATCTAAACCTGCTTATGCTTTCACAATGTATTCATGCAAATAGCAGAGGATAACATAACCATTCAATGATTGCAAATTAACATCCTTTTTCATAGGCTTGGCTTCTTTAGATTGTACAAAAAAAAAAAAAAACACTTATTATTAGAGCAAAATGGAATTTGTTTTTTTTCTTTTCTACACCTAATGTTGGCAATGAAATACTGATCTGTAACCTATCCAGATATAAAAGCATGAAATAATGAATATTAGATGATATATATGAACCATTTGACCACCTGTGTCAAAATTATTTGTGGAACTTATATAAATAAACATATAAACAAACATTGACTATGCCCTCAGAAAGAAATATACCTGTTCATATTTTAATTTTCCAAGATAATACCAATTCTCTCTGTGGTATCCAGCAATTACACAGTTTCCCACTTCTCTTTCTTTAGTAACTAGCTTGGCATATATGCAATGAGACTTCCCAATCCTATTATTAGTTTAAAATGAAAATAATAGATGTAATTGAGTGAACTATAACCATGGTCATTGTAACACTACCGTATGATCAGTGAAACCTGAATGCTGAAGACTTCTAGGAATAAAGGAAAAAGGACATTCTTTTACAGCTGGCACTGGTCTGTGAGATTGAAAAAAGCCCCAGAAACAAGGGTTTTTTTCTTACCTCATACCAAACACTGAAGTCCAGCATAGTATGAACACCTGGAGCAGCTAGGGAAAAAAGAAAAGGGGTGGGCTTCCTTCTACAACTGACACTGCTCTGGGGGATTAGGAAAAGGCACAATTTCTTCAAATGCACTAACACCAAAGCAGTAATGCATGCATATTCTTTTGATTCTTGCATGCTCAGGAAACACGAACAATCAACAAAACACGATGTGATTAAAGGAAGAAAATAAATTTTCACTAGCTATGCTGAAAGAAAAGATTTATGAATTAATTATTTGACAAAGAATTCAAATTAATTATATTATAGAAACTTAGTGAGTTACAAAAGAAAACTAATAGAAAACTAAAAAAAGTAAGAATACATTACTTGAACAAAATTAAAATAAAAAGATAGAAAATATTAAAAAACACTCAGAAATACTAGCACTGAAGAAAGATGAAATGAAAAATTTACTAAAGGGATTCAGCAAGTAGCAGACCTGATCAAGTATAAGAAAGAATCAGTGAACTAGAAGACAGGTCAATTGAATTTATCCATTTAGGAGAGAGAGAGAAACAAAAAAAAAGGAATTACGATATTCCATCAAGCAAACCAATATAACATTATGGGAATTCCTATAGTGAAGAAAATAAAAGGAGGAGTAGTAGAAAGCCTATTTAAAGAAATAATGGCTGAAAAATATTTCAAATATAGAGAAAGAAATGGATGTCCAGATTCATGTAGCACCCCAAACTGATAACAGGACTAAAGAAGTCTTTATCAAAACTCATTAGTATGAAACTGTCAAAAATCAAAGACAAAGAGAATGTTGAAAGCAGCAAGAGAAAAGTGAATTAACACATACAAGGGAGATTCCATAATACTATGCACAGATTTATCGAGAGAAATCTTGCAGGCCAGAAAAGTGTGAGATGATACATTCAAAAGTCTGAAAGAAATGAAGTGCCATCCAAGAATATTATATTTTTAAAGTTGTCCTTCAGAAATAAAGGAGAAATAAAGACTTTCCAAGATAAATAAAAGTTGAGCAAATTCATCTTTATTAGACCTGCCCTATAAGAAATACTAAAGTGACCATTCAAGTACTTTAGGTGAAGAAGCTAATGAATGGGATATACCAGCGCAATATCAAAAAGGAAAATTAAAGCAATAAGCCTATGTTAAGAAAGAAGATATGGCTGGGCATAATGGCTCATGGTAGTAATCCTAGAACTTTGGGGGGCTAAGGCAGGAGGATCATTTGGGCCAAGGATTTTGAGATTGTAGTGAGATAAGATGACAACACTGCACTCTATTCTAAGCAACAGAGCAAAAAAGGCTCTGTCTCAAAAAAAGCAAAAAGAAGATGGATCTAAAATATACTAAAAATATAGTAGCAGAAATAAATGAAATAGAGACTAGAAAGATAAACTGACTAATAAATAATCAGGAAATTGAATCAGGAATGAAAAACAGCCAACCTGAAAATTCCAGTGTGGGTGAATTCTACAAATATTTTAAAGAATTTATGTCAATCCTTCTTAAACTTTTCTAAAAAATTGATCAGGAGGGTATACTTCTAACCTCATTTTATGAGGACTGCATTATCCTGATAGCAAAATAAGACAAAGATATCACAAGAAAATAAAACCACAGACTAAGACAAGGATGCTATAAGAAAACAAATTACAGGCCAATATTCCTATTAACATTGATGCAAAAATCATCAACAAAATACCAGTAAACCAAATTCAACAGGATATTGCAGGATTCTTTGCTGTGGTGAATTGGGATTTATCCTTGGGATACAGAGATCAATACATGTACTGAGAAAATTGTGAAACACCATAGTTACAGAATGTAGAAGAAACACTACATGATCATCTCAATCGATGAAGAAAAAGCATTTGACAAAATTTAATATTCTTTTATGGTAAAAAACAGCTCAGCAAATTAGGTATAGAAAGAAAGAATGTACCTCAGTATAATAGTGGCCATGTATAACAAGCCTATGATTAAAATCATATTCAACAGTGAAAAGTTTAAAGCTTTTCTTCTAAGATTGGGAATAAGATAAGGATGCTCATTTTTGCCTCTTTTAGTCAATATCCTAGCCAGAACAACTATATAAGAGAAAGAAACCAAAGACATCTAAATTGGAAAAGAAGAAGTATAAATACTCTGCAGATGACCTTGTCTTACGTACATAGAAAACCCTAAACACGCCACCAAAAAGAAAAAATAAAGTTGTTAGAAGAACTAATATGTGAATTCAGTAAAGTTATGGGATACAAAATTCAGTAGCTTTTCTTTTCTTTTTTTTTTTTTTTTTTTGCAGTCTTTGGCCGGGGCCAGGTTTGAACCCGCCATCTCTGGCATATGGGGCTTGCGCCCTACTCCTTTGAGCCACAGGCACCCCCAGAAAACATTATCTTATGTTAATAGATTGGAAGAATTAACATTATTAAATGTTCATACTATCTGAAACAATCTATAAATTTAATGTAATTTCTTTCAACATACCAATGATACTTCTCATAGAAATGAAAAAATAATCCTAAAATTTGTATGGGACAAAAAAAGACCTCAAATAACCAAAGCTATCTTGAGCAAAATGAACAAAGTCAGAGGCATCACACAATCTCATTTCAAAATCCTCTACAAAACTATAGTAATCAAAACAGTATGATACTAATGTAAAGACAGATTACATAGACCACTGCAACTGAATAGAAACCCCAGAAACAAACCCACACATACATTGTCAACTAATCTTGATAATGGTGTCAAAAATCACAAAACTGGAAAAAGTTAGTTTCTTCATCAGATTGTGTTGGGAAAACTGAATGTACACATACAAAAGAATAAATTTGGACCCCTATTATGCAAAAATCAACTCAAATGGATTAAGTACTATAACAAAGGCTTGAAATCGTAAAACCATTAGAGGAAAACAGAGGGGAAAGCCTGCATAACATTAGTCCAAGAAATGATTTTATGTATATAACCCCAAAGCCCAGGAAAAAAAGCAAAAATGGACAAATCAGATTATATCAAACTAAAAGTTTTCTGCAGAGAAAAGAAAACAATCAACAGAGTGAATAAAGAACTTATAGATTAAGAGAAAATATTTGCCAACCATATATCTGATAAGGGGTCAATACCCAAAAGGGTCTCTTACAACTCAATAGCAAAAATAAAACCTAAATAAATTAATTAAAATAAGGGCAAAGGATCTTCTTCATGAATTCCTTGCCAGGCCAATATCATGAGGAAGACGACCAAAAGCTATCACAGCAACAACAAAAATAAATAAATGGGACCTGATCAAATTAAAAAGCTGCTGCACAGCCAAGCACATAATCAAAAGATCAAATAGACAACCTACAGAATGGGAAAAAGTATTTGCATGCTATATATCTGATCTTAGACTGATAACCAGAATCTACAAATAACTCAAGCAAATCAATAAAAAACAAATAACCACATTAAAAAGAGGTCAAAAGAAATTAACAGAAACTTTCCAAATGAAGATATATTAATTGCCAACAAACTCATAAAAAGAAAATGTTCAGTGTCTCTGACCATTAGGGAATGCAAACGAAAACCATGATGAACTATCATATAACTCCAGCAAGAATTGTTCATAATAAGTCCCCCAAACAACAGTTGCTGGCGTGGATGCAGACAGAAAGGAACTTTAATACACTGTGGGTGGGACTGAAAGCTCATGTAACCTCTATGGAAAATAGTATGTCTATACCTTAAAGAACTTAAAGTAGACCTATCATTTAACCTAGTATTTCCATTGCTGGGTATACATACAAAGGAAAAATGGTCATTTTGTAAAAAGGACACCTGCACACAAATGTTTATAGCAGCACAATTCACAATTACAAAGATGTGGAAGCAGCCCAAGTGTCCACAGACACATGAATGGATTGATAAAATGTGGTGTATGCATACTATGGAGTATTACTCAGCTATAAAGAAAAATGGTGATCTGGTAATGTTTGTGACAACTTGGATGGAACTGGAAACCATTCTTCCAAGTGAAACTTCACAGGAGTGAAGAAACAAAGACATGTTCTCAATACCAGGTTGGAACTGATGGATCAACACTTAGGTGTACATATGGAGGTAAATCTCAATGCAAATCAGGCTGGGAGAGGAAGAAGGAGGAGGGTAAATTCACACCTATTGGGTGTGGTGCATGCTGTCTGGGTTGGGGGCATGCTTATAACCTTGACTCAATTTGTGCAAAGATCAAACCATGTAAACAAAACACATGTACTCCTTAATATTCTGAAACAAACAAAAAAAATTTGGCAAAGGACTTGAATAGACATTTCTCCAAGAGGATGTGGAAATAGCTACCCTGTACATGAAACGGTGCTCAACATTACTAATCATCAGAGAAAACGCAGATAAAACCACAATGAAGTATTACTTCATGCTGTAATGAAAAAGCAAAAGATAATAAAAGTTCTCAAGAACATGGAGAAATAGGAGCTCTTATGAACCACTAGTAGGAAGGTGGAATGGCGCAGCCACTATAGAAAACAAGATGGGAAAAAAATGAAAACTTAAAAATAGAACTACCATCTATTGCAGAGAAGCCACCCCACTTGTGGGTATATATCTGAAATAATTAAATCAGGATCTGAAAGAGATATCTACATCTTTATGTTCATTATCACTGTCACAGTAGCAAAGGTAAGGAAGCAATGCACATGTCCATCAGCAGATGAATGGATAGTGGAAATGTGGTATATATATAAAGAACGTTATTCATACTTAAAAAGAGGAATTCCCAACTGTGACAATACTGATGATTCTAGAGGAGATTAAACTGATAGAAATAAGTCAATTATAAAAGGACAAATACCACATGATCCCACTTATATGAAGTATTTAAAATAATTAAACTCACACAGAGTAGAACAGTTCTTGGTAGGGGATGGGAGACGAGATAATAGGGAATTGTGGCTCAGTGGGAGTTATGGTCTGAAATTTTATGTCCTTCAGAAATCCTATATTGACATTCTCATCCCTCAGGTGATGGTATTAAAAGGTGGTTAGGTCATAGAAATGGAAACTCATGAATGAGATTTTTTTTTTTTTTTTGTAGTTTTTGGCCAGGCTGGGTTTGAACCTACCACCTCCGGTATATGGGGCCAGTGCCCTACTCCTTTGAGCCACAGGCACTGCTCAAGATTTTTATTTTTTTTTTTGAGGCAGAGTCTTGCTCTGTGGCTCTGGGGAGACTGCCATGGTGGCATTATTGTTCACATCAACCTCAAACTCCTGGGCTCAACTGATCCTCTTGCCTTAGTTTTTCAATTTTTAGTAGAGCCAGGGTCTCACTCTTGCTCAAGTTGGTCTCAAACTCCTTAGCTCAAGCAATCTGCCCTACTTGCCTCCCGGAGAGCTAGGATTACAGGCATGAGCTACCTCACCTGGCCATGAATAATACCCTTATAAGAGATGCCAGAGAGAGAACCTTTCTTCTGCCAGATGAGATTTTTTTTTTTTTTTTTTTTTGCAGTTTTTGGCCGGGGCTGGGATTGAACCCACCACCTCCAGCATATGGGGCCAGCGCCCCACTCCTTTGAGCCACAGCCACCGCTGTAGACTGAGATTTTTTTGCACAAGGAAGCGAACCCTCAGCAGACACTGAATCTGCCAGCACATTAATCTTGGAGTTTTAAGCCTCCAGAATTGTGAGAAATAAACTTCTGTTGTTTATAAGCAACACAGTATGTAATATATTGTTATTTATGTCAGCCCAAACAAACCGATATACTGGGTACAAAGTTTCTGCTATGCAAGACAAATAAGTTTTAGGAATCTGCTGTACATTACTGTGCTTATAGTTAATAATACAGTATTGTTGAACTTTAAAATAAAGCACTCTCAACACACACAATACACACAAAAGAATACAGGGAAATTTTGTATTTTAGTAGTGATGATGGTATTACAGATGTATCGATATGTTCAAACCCATCAAAATATATACATTAAATATGTGGGCCATGCACAGTGGCTCACATTTGTAATCCTAATACTCTGGGAGGATCACTTGAGCTCAGAAGTTCAAGACCAGCCTGAGCAAGAGTGAAACTCCATCTCTGCTTAAAATAGAAAAATTATCCAGATGTCATGGCAGGCACCTGTAGTTCCAGCTGCTAAAGAGGTTGAGGCAGGAGGATCACGTGAACCCAGGAGTTTGAGGTTGCTTTGAGCTAGGCTGATGTCATGGTACATTAGCTTGGGGCAACAGAGTGAGACTGTCAAAAAAAGGTACAATTTTTGTATAGTAATCAAAACTTAATAAAGCTTTTAAGAATCTAAAAATAAATAGAAAGGATGCAGAGTAAGAAAGACAGAGGCATTCTCAGAAATGTTGGTGATTGTGAGAGAGAGAGAGAGAAAGGTGGAAAGAAATACCATCTAAGTAAGGTTGATTCATCTAAAATATGATTCATTGTATGTCTTAAAGGTATTCATTTTCTTCCTTCATTAAATTAACATTTCTCAGGCTACTTCTGTCAGGCCATTGTGTAAACCTGGTGCTATTATTGAAAAAGACATAACAGATATTGGGATGTAAAGTGGTACATATACACAAAGGGTGTAATGTGGTACATATACACAATGGAATACTATTTAGCCATAAAAAGAATGAAATCATGTCTTTTGAAGCAATATGGATGGAACTGAAGGTCATTATCTTAAGTGAAATAGGCAAGGCACACAAAGATAAATATTGCATGTTCTCACCCATCAGTGGGTACTAAAAAACATGTCCATGTGGATATAGTGGAATAATAGATAACAGAGACTCAGAAGGGTGAGGTGGCAGGACAGAGAAGGATGATGAGAAATTTATTAATGGGTACAATGTACATTATCTGAGTGACAGATACCCCCAAAGTCCTGACTTTTGTTCAACCTATGCATGTAACAAAATGGCACAAGAACCCAGTAAATTTGTACAAATAAAAAGGAAAACAGTTTTTTAAAGAATATGATGGCATCTGAAATCCCAATAAAATTAATGGCCATGAAATATGTTTTCAATAAGTATTTCTCAAATTTTTGAATCTTTTATTAAAAACCCTTGATAGAGAGACTCTGCCTAAAGCATATATGTCCTCAAATTTTAGCCAATTAATTTTAGGAAAAGATGTTCTAAAGGAAAGGCAGTATATTATTTAACCTCTCTGGGCTTCTCTTCCTTATCTGCAGGGTTGCAAAAGGATAATCAATATGGTGTGTTAATTTATTGGCACAAAACATGCACTCAATAATTGATAATTTAAAACATAGCTGTTGTTACTACTGAATGTTCAGAATCTGTGTAAAGGCCATTAGATATTATAAAGTCACAAAGGAAAACAGATAATTTCTCTGTTATAGATTTTGAAGTTCTTTCCTGCATCATCTCATTGACAAACACAGTATTTAAATTTGATTCTAGACTTCTTTGTGAATATGAATTGTCGTAGTTGGTGTTCACTTCATTCAAATATCATCTTAAAATTTCATACACATTTCAACCTTGAGAGATTATTGCTAAGATTTTCAAGTTACAACAAAAATAATATTTATCTCACTCTACAAAATGCAAACAAACTCAAATAGGCATTACTAGGCATCTTTCAAGAACTGGGACCACAGACTCTCCAGATTTCTAAATCGGATTTAAGCTTTGGCACACTGGAAAAAAAGTGCATACATGATTTAATTTATAAAAATAATTTCGTTTTTCATGTTTTGCAGATCAGACTTTGGTAATGTGCCAATATTACTCATTTGGAAAAGTAAAGAATATGTTGCAACTTAAGAAGTGGTGTTAAAATACAAATTTATACCAACACTAGGAATATGTAACGATCTTTTCATAATTGAACATGTACATATAGGTACATATGTTTGGTTAAATCCTTAGAAAAAGTTGATGGGCGGTACCAAATCTATTTTCTCAAAACTCCAGAAGTTATAGCTGGGGTAAAGGCATTTAAAGGATGTATTCACCCATGAAAAAGAAACCACAGAAAGGAGGGAGTAGTGATATACTTTTATTAAAAAACAAACAAACAAAAACTGGTAGCAATTCCATTTCTAGCAATATGGTGTGAAAAGATATCCTCAAGGAATACTTTATACCTCAAAACACTGAGAAAGGCAGGGAAAATATATAAAATATCCTTGTAAGTTTATAGATGAACTCACAATTAAAAAAAATGTCCAGGGGACAAAAAATATAGAGAAAACAAAAAAATGAGAATTGGCTTTTATGACCCTGGAGGCATTTGTAGTCTTACAAGCCACACAGGGACTTAAAATAAGGCCTTCATCCAAAATGAAAAAAATAATAACACAACACACATAAATCTTGGATTTCTGAAAAGATATACCCTCTGTGAAAGGATAGACTAGAAGAAATATCTACCCACTGGTAAAGGAAGAAGAAAAGTAAGGTGGCATGTCTAGCCTGGGGCACTGTGCTTAAAACTACAAACCTGCCCTCATGCACATTGGTATTCTAACTACTCTTCCTTACACCAAGAAAAATGATACAAAATGAGGTGGTTTTAAAAAATCCCAGTGTATCAATGATCAGAGTACAGGTAAGTGAACTAAATAAATCTAAAGGAAAATACAGCTAGAACATTAAAAATAAAATATAACTATAAGATAAAAACCTGAAACTGAAAGAATTAAAATGAAGGCTTAAAAATATATTCCCCACAATGGGAAGTAAAATAGAGCTGGAGCAACTATATTAATATTAGGCTAAATATATTGTAAGTCAAAGAATATTATCAGAAGTAAAGGGAGTCAATATCTAATGACAAAAAATACAACTTACCAGACAGCTATAACAATCCTAAACTCAGATGGAAGTTGTAACATAGTTTTAAAATACATTAAAAAAACTGATAATTGCAAAGAGAAAAATCATCAGCCAGACTCTTGGTGAGTGACAAATATATTTCTATATACAGAAAGTGGCAGAGTGGAAGCAGCCTCCATACCCCACTCTCACAGAGAGGATTGACAGTGGTGAGTGAATTTTGACCTTCAGACTGATTGTGTGAGAGAGCATTGGAATCAGCAGAGGAGCAACAGGAGGCACCAAAAGTGATGGAGAGGGAAGAGAGAAACCTGTTTTGTGGGATCAGAAGTACACAGGGAAGGAGAGAAGGCACAGTGGGGACCTCCTGGCTTGCAAACCCTGGGCACTGTGGCTTAAGTCATTTTAAGATCCAAGCCCCAGATTGCTGTGTCTACCTGGGTGTCATATCCATTGATACAACCTCCACATTGCCCCTGCTGAGCTGGGGAGGGAGCAGAGAGGCTGGGTGCTCTCTCACATGTCCACTGAGGAGGACCCACATGCCCCAGCACTGCCAAAGGACCTGGGCAGGGTGATTGCTGTGGCCACTGTGGGCTAACAAATGCTGCCACCTGCAGATGTGGCTAGTACTGTGCTCAAGCCACCATAGGCTAAAAGACACCACTGCCAGTAGATGTGGGCAGAGTTAAACCCAAACCTCTGTGGGTCAACAATTCCCATCACCCATGGATGTGGGCAGGGTGGAGCAGCCAGTGTGGGCCAAAAAAATATGGGGCAGATCTCAAGTCACCCTGAACCAACAATTGCCACCCACCGTGGTCCTGGGAAGAGCAGCACTTCAATTTCTGTGAAGGATAATCACTACCATGACCAAACTAGGTGGAGGGATCAGTCTGCAGCATGTGGACTGCACATGATAACACAAGGGAATGATAAGATGGAAGGCACAGATTAGCAGTGTTAAACTCTCACACTGTGCCTGTCCTACCAGGTCAGTCTTGTAGAGTAGGACTCAAGGATGCCATCCAGGGACTGACTTCTCCTTCACTTTACTGAGTAGAAAAGTTCCCAGCAGAGAACAGGTGCACAGCAAACCTACCTGTCTTGAGACAAAAGAAGAGGTTTTAGGTGAGAAGGAAGCAGGAAAAGCTGTTTTGACATTCCCAAAGGATCACAATAGTTCTTCATCAATGGGCTTCAACACCCCCAAAATTGCACAATCTCAGGTATGGAATTCAGAATATGGATAGCAAGCAAGATTAATGGGATTGATGAGAAAGCTGAAAATCAACACAATAAAAGAAATCAAAATAATAATTCAGGACATGAATGAAAATCTCACTAAAGAAATAGGCAACATAAGAAAAGACATAACAAACTTGAAGAAATGAGAGAGGAGTCATTTAGGGAATTTCAAAATACAATAGAAAGTTTTAACAACAAAGTAGACCAAGCAGAAGAAAGAACTTCAGAGCTAGAAGACAAAGCTTTTAAACAAACCCAGTCAATTAAAGTGTAGAAAAAATAATAAAGAATAAACAATGACTCTGAGAAATGAGGCACTATATAAACTGAGCTAATATAAGAATAATAGGAATCACCTAGAGAAAAAAAGAAAAAGAAAAAAGCACAGAAAATCTATTTGAGGGAATATTTGAGGAAAACTTTCTTGGTATTGCTAGAGATTTAGATACCCAGATATAAGATGGCCATTGAACACCGGGAGATTCATAGAAAGTAGAACATCACCTGGGAACACAGTCATTATCCTGACCTAACTCAAAATGTAGAAGAAAATCCTATAAGCTGCAAGATGAGAGCCGCAATTTACTTAAAAGGCAAACCTATCAGACTAGCAGTAAATGCCTCAGCAGAGATCTTATAAGCCAGAAGGGATATGGATCTCTTGTTCAATCTTCTTAAACAGAATAACTGCCAAATAAGAATTTGTATCCTGCAGGGCTAAATTTCATGAATGAAGGAGAAATAAAACTCTTTACCAGATAAGCAAGCACTAAAGAAATTTGTCATTACTAGGTCTGCCTTACAGGACATGCTTAAAAGTGATCTATATGCAGAACAGAACATTCAATACTCACCAGTTTAAAAACACTAGAGTTAAAGTTTACAGATTTTTTTTTTAAACAGTAACACCAGGAGAAAACAGCTCAAAGGTATCATTCAACAGAACAGTGTCTCACATGTCTATACTAACACTAAATGTAAATGATCTTCATGCTCCACTTAAAAGATAGAGATTGGATAACAAGACTACCAAAAGATGCCGACAATTGATTAAAAAATTAGCAAATTCTCAGGTTACAAGATTAATGTACTCAAACCAATAGCATTTATGTATACTAGTATCAGTTAAGCTGAGGGTCAAAATCAAGGATTCAATATCATTTATGATAGCTGCAAAGAAAATAAAATACTTAAGAATATATTTAACCAAGTAGGTGAAAGTTCTCTACACAGAGAACTATAAAATAGTAATAAAAGATGATAGATGACACAAACAAATGGAAAAACATCTTACACTGATGAATTGGTAGAATCAGCATCATTAAAATGTCCATTCTACCCAAAGCTACTTATAGATTCAACACAGTTCTCAGCAAAATACCACCATCATTTTTCACAGATCTAGAAAACAAAAACAAAAACAAAACTAAGCTTCATTTGGAACCAAAAAAGAGCTCAAATAGCCAAAGCAATCTTAAGACAAGAGAACAAATCTGGAGGCGTCATATTACCTGACTACAAATTATACTGTTAATACAAGGCTATAGTAATCAAAACAGCATGGTATTGTTATAAAAGTAGAGAGATAGACTAATGGAATAGAATAAAGAACCCAGAAATAAAGCTGCAACTAATGAATCTTCAACAAAGTGGAAAAAGACACATGCTGTGGAAAGGATGCTCTATTCAATAAATGTGCTGGGAAAACTAAATAACCATGTGCAGAAGAATGAAACAGCACCCATATCTCTCATCATATATAAAAATTAATTCAAGATGGATTAAAGACTTAAATGTATAAAGACATAAAGTTAAAGACATAAAAGTTCTAGAAGAAAAACTCTTCTGGCCATAGGCCTAGGCAAATAATTTATGACTAAGATTTCAAAGGCAAATACAGCAGTGAAAATAAATAATATAACTTAATTAAATTAAAAAGCTTCTGCAGGGCAAAAGAAATAATCAACAGCAAATAGGCAGCCTACAGAATAGGAGAAAATATTTGTAAACTATACATCTGACAAAAGATTGTAGTATCTACAATCTTCAAAGACCTCAAACAAAACTGCAAGAAAAAACCAACCCTATAAAAAAGTGAGCAGTAGATGCCAATCCAAGATGGCAGCCGGGTAACAGCCTCCCTACAACAGGGCATGGTGAGTCTGGGGAGACAAGACTCCAGGCATCTCTGGCTGGTGGGATCTGCCTATAATCACCCTTTGAGGATATAGGGAGTCAGCAAGGGACTTATGGTCCCCAAGAGAAGGACAAAAACAGTGGAAAACTGCCAAGTGGTTGCATGTGTCCTATCAACCTAATCCCGCCAGCAGCTGTAAGTACAAGCAGTAGTGAGACTGCAAACTGGAAAGGCCTTACCTGTGAACTGTTTTGGTGTTTTTGGACTTGGCACTTAGTTGAACTGCCTTTGGGGAGAGCTTGAGCAGAAGTGTGGAGAATTTGGGCATTGTCTAGGGCCCCAGACTGAGCCGCTGAGCCGGATGGAGCTAATAGTGTTCGTCTGTGGGCCGCAGGGAGCCATTGTGAGAGAACTGCCCCAACAAGCTCTGCCCTCAGGGTCGCAGAGCAAGAATCAGCGGGGAGCTAGTAACCTAGTGACTGAGCAGCCTAAAGGAAGGGACTGAGCTGCTTTACAGCCTTAACACTCAGGGGCAGAGTGAGACTGGTTTTGGCACACTTGAGCCTTGGGCTGTTGCCCTGGGTAGAGTGCCATGGCATCATGGCTCATAGCAACCTCAAACTCCTGGGCTTGGCACCACCCAGACCTCCATAAGAGCTGCGCTGAGACCTGTGACTTGTGACCCACGCCCGCCGGGCCTCCGCACGCCCTGACCAGGAACTGCGGGAACGGCGCAACCCTGCGTCCTCCCTCCTGTACCTTCCCGGCTTCCACATCAGCCCACTCGTCTGGCTAGGGACTCTGGTAGACGCATGCCCTCTGGAGCAGCCTTCCCTGCCTCTGCGCAGAGCCCTTCTCCTGGCCAGAGACTGCAGGAGCCTTAGGCTCTCTGTGCCAAAGTCACTGGGTGCCAGGCACTCCCAGAACTGTGTGCACCACCTCCTGCCCTGTTGCTGGATCCTGGTGTGTCACACTCCGGAGCTGCTTCCAAAACCAGAACTCCCTAGCTGGGGAAGCCCCAGAGGAACTACACAGGGCCACTCCCTACAAAGATCCAGCAACAATAGAGTGATCCCGCTGGGGTCTAATCTTGGGGAAACACCTCCCCAATTCTGAGGATGGCCAGAGGCAATGGTGAAAAACAATCATGAGGCAAAATCAGCAGAAAACTCTGGAAATATGAATAGTCAGAGTAGATCAGGTCCCCCAAGGATCAATGCGGCAGACACAGCACAAGATCCCAAGCACAAACAAATAGTTGAGATGTCAGAAATTGAATTCAGAATCTGGATAGCAAATAATTTCAAGTTAGAATTCCAAGCAGTAACCAAAAGATATCTCAAGAATTCAATGAATTCAAAGACCAAATGACCAAAGATTTTGACACATTGATACAAGAAGTTGCAGCCCTCAATGATCTGAGAAACACAGTAGAATCCCTCAGTAACAGAATGGAACAAGTAGAAGAAAGGATTTCCGACATTGAAGACAAAGCTTTTGAACGCTCCCAAACTCTCAAAGAGGAAGAGAAATGGAGGGCAAAAACAGATTATAATTTCAGACAGCTCTGGGATAATTCAAAGAAAACCAATATTCATCTTATAGGGATCCCCAAAAGCAACGAAGTGGCTTCAAAAGGCACAGAGTCTCTTCTCCATGAGATTATGAAGGAGAACTTTCCAGACATGCCAAGAGATTCTGAAATTCAGATAGCAATTTCAGAACTCCAGCACGACTCAACCCAAATAAGACATCCCCCAGACACATCATAATCAACTTCACTAAAGTTAATATGAAGGAGAAAATTCTGAAAGCAGCCAGACAAAAGAAAACCATCACCTACAAGGGCAAAAATATTAGAATAACTGCAGATCTCTCTGCTGAAACCTTTCAAGCTAGAAGAGGATGGTCATCGACTTTTAATCTCCTAAAACAAAATACCTTTCAACCCAGGATCCTGTACCCAGCTAAACTGAATTTCACTTATGACAGAGAAATTAAATACTTCAATGACATGTTGAAGAAATTTGCTGTAACTAAACCATCTCTCCAGGAAATTCTCAGACCTATCCTCCATAAAGACGAGCATAATCCTCCACCACAAAAGTAAACCCACCCAGAAAATTTTGATGAAATTCCAACTTCCTAGCCGGGCATTGTGGCGGGTGCCTGTAGCCCCAGCTGCTCGGGAGGCTGAGGCAAGAGAATCACGTAAGCCCAGGAGCTGGACGTTGCTGTGAGCCATGTGACACCAAGCACTCTACGGGGGCAGTAAAGTGAGACTCCATCTCTACAAAAAAAAAAAAAAAAGAAATTCCAACTTCCACAGTCGCAAAAGGATTAAAAATGTCCACCAGACTCTCGCAAGGCTTATCAATATTCTCAATTAATGTGTATGGTTTAAATTGTCCTCTAAAGAGGCATAGGTTGGCGGACTGGATACAAAAACTCAAGCCACATATCTGCTGCATACAAGAATCATATCTTACATTAAAAGACAAATTTAGACTCAAGGTGAAGGGATGGTCATCTACACTCCAGGCAAATGGAAAGGAAAAAGCAGGTTTGCAATCCTATTCGTAGATGCAATAGGCTTTAAACCAACCAAAATAAGGAAGGATAAGGATGGACACTTCATATTTGTTAAAGGTAATACTCAATATGATGAGATTTCAATGATCAATATTTATGCACCCAATCGAACACACCTCAATTTATAAGAGAAACTCTAACAGACATGAGCAACTTGATTTCCTCCACTTCCATAGTAGTTGGAGATTTTAACACCCCTTTAGCAGTGCTGGATAGATCCTCCAAAAAGAAGCTAAGCAAAGTAATTTTAGATTTGAACATTACCATTCAACATCTGGACTTAACAGACATCTAGAGAACATTTCATCCCAACAAAACTGAATACACATTCTTCTCATCAGTCCACAGAACATACTCCAAAACTGAACACATCTTAGGCCAAAAATCTAACCTCAGGAAATTTAAAAAAATAGAAATTATTCCTTGCATCTTCTCAGACCATCATGGAATAAAAGTTGAACTCAATAACAGGAACCTGCATACCCATACAAAAACATGGTAGCTAAACAACCTTATGCTGAAGGATACATGGGTTATAGAAGAGATTAAGAAGGAAATCACCACATTTTTGGAACAAAACAACAATCAAGACATGAATTATCAGAACCTCTGGGATACTGCAAAGGCAGTCCTGAGAGGGAAATTTATAGCACTGCAAGCCTTCCTCAAGAAAATGGAAAGAGAGGAAGTTAATAACTTAATGGGACATCTCAAGCAACTGGAGAAGGAAGAACACCCCAACCCCAAACCCAGCAGAGGAAAAGAAATAACCAAAATCAGAGCACAATTAAATGAAATTGAAAACAATAGAATTATACAACAGATTGATAAATCCAAAAGTTGGTTTTTTGAAAAGATCAATAAAATAGATAAACTTTTGGCCAACCCAACCAGGAAAAATAGAGTAAAATTTCTAATTTCATCAGTCAGAAATGGTAAAGATGAAATAACAACAGACCCTTCAGAAATTCAACAAATACTTAACGAATACTACAAGAAACTCTACTCTCAGAAATATGAAAATCTGAAAGAAATCGACCAATACGTGGAAGTACGCCACCTACCAAGACTTAGCCAGAATGAAGTGGAAATGTTGAAGAGGCCTATATCAAGTTCTGAAATAGCATCAACTATACAAAATCTCCCTAGAAAGAAAAGCCCAGGACCAGATGGCTTTACATCAGAATTCTACCAAACCTTTAAAGAAGAAGTAGTACCTATATTACTAAACCTGTTCCAAAATATAGAAAAAGTAGGAATATTACCCAACACATTCTACAAAGCAAACATCACCTTGATCCCCAAACCAGGGAAAGACCCAACAAGAAAAGAAAATTATAGACCAATATCACCAATGAATATAGATGGTAAAATACTCAATAAGATCCTAACAAACAGAATCCAACAACACATTAAAAAAATTATATACCACAACCAAGTGGGATTTATCCCAGAGTCTCAAGGTTGGTTCAATATACATAAATCTAGAAATGTAATTCAGCACATAAACAAAACTAAAAAATAAGGACCATATGATTCTTTCAATTGATTCAGAAAAAGCTTTTGTTAATATCCAGCATCGCTTCATGATCAGAACACTTAAGAAAATTGGCATAGAAGGAACATTTCTTAAATAAAGGCCATCTACAGCAAACCCACAGCCAATATCATATTGAATGGAGTTAAATTGAAATCATTTCCACTTAGATCAGGAACCAGGCAAGGTTGCCCATTGTCTCCATTGCTCTTTAACATTGTAATGGAAGTTTTAGCCATTGTAATTAAGGAAGAAAAGGAGATCAAGGGTATCCACATAGCGTCAGAAGAGGTCAAACTTTCACTCTTCACAGATAATATAATCGTATATCTGGAAAACACTAGGGATTCTACTACAAAACTTTTAGAAGTGATCAAGGAATACAGTAATGTCTCAGGCTACAAAATCAACCCCCATAAATCTGTAGCCTTTATAGATACCAACAATAACCAAGCCGAACAAACAGTCAAGGACTCTATTCCTTTCACAGTAGTGCCAAAGAAGATGAAATATTTGGGAGTATACCTAACAAAGGACGCAAAAGATCTCTACAAAGAGAACTATGCAACTTTAAGAAAAGAAATAGCTGACGATGTTAACAAATGGAAGAACATACCACGCTCATGGCTGGGAAGAATCAACATTGTTAAAATGTCTATACTACCCAAAGCAATATATAATTTTAATGCAATTTCTATTAAAGCCCCATTGTCATATTTTAAAGATCTTGAAAAAAATAATCCTTTTATATGGAATCAGAAAAAACCTCGAATAGCCAAAACATTACTCAGCAATAAAAACACAGCAGGAGGAATCACGCTACCAGACCTGAGACTGTACTATAAATCCATAGTGATCAAAACACCATGGTATTGGTACAAAAACAGAGAAGTAGATGTCTGGAACAGAATAGAGAACCAAGAGATGAATCTAGCTACTTACCATTATTTGATCTGTGACAAGCCAATTAAAAACATTCAGTGGGGAAAAGATTCCCTATTTAACAAATGGTGCCGGGTGAACTGGCTGGCAACCTGTAGAAGATTGAAACTGGACCCACACCTTTCATATCTATTAACTAAGGTAGACTTTCACTGGATAAAAGATTTAAACTTAAGACATGAAACTATAAAAATACTTGAAAAAAGTGTAGGGAAAACTCTTGAAGGAATCGGCCTGGGTGAATATTTTATGAGAAGGACTCCCCAGGCAATTGAAGCAGTATCAAAAATACACTACTGGGACCTGATCAAACTCAAAAGCTTCTGCACAGACAAGAACATAGTAAGTAAAGCAAGCAGACAGCCCTCAGAATGGGAGAAAATATTTGCAGGTTATACCTCTGATAAAGGTCTAATAACCAGAATCCACAGAGAACTCAAACTTATTAGCAAGTAAAAAACATGTGATCCTATCTCAGGGTGAGCAAGGGACTTGAAGAGAAACTTCTCTAAAGAGGACAGATGCATGATCTACAAACACATGAAAAAAGCTGATCATCCTTAATCATCAGAGAAATGCAAATCAAAACTACTTTGAGATATCACCTAACCCCAGTAAGAGTAGCCCACATAACAAAATCCCCAAACCAGAGATGTTGGCATGGATATGGAGAAAAGGGCACACTTCTACACTGCTGGTAGGAATGCACACTAATACATTCCTTCTGGAAGGATGTTTGGAGAATACTTAGAGACCGAAAAATAGACCTGCCATTTGATCCTATAATTCCTTTACTAGGTTTATACCCAGAAGACCAAAAATCACAATATAACAAAGACATGTGTACCAGAATGTGTATTGCAGCCCAATTCATAATTGCTAAGTTATGAAAGAAGCCCAAGTGCCCATCGACCCACGAATGGACTAGCAAATTGTGGTACATGTATACCATGGACTATTATGCAGCCTTAAAGAAAGATGGAGACTTTACCTCTTTCATGTTTACATGGATGGAGCTGGAACATATTCTTCTTAGCAAAGTATCTCAGGAATGGAAGAAAAAGTATCCAATGTACTCAGCCCTAATATGAAGCTAAATTATAGCTTTCACATGAAGGCTATAACCCAACTATAGCATAAGACTATGAGGAAAGGGCCAAGGAAGGTGAAGGGAGGGGGAAGGTTAGAGTGGAGGGAGGGTAATGGGTGAGGCCACACCTACCGTTCATCTTAGAATGGGTACTGGTGAAACTTACTAAAGGCAGAATGCAAATGTCTACATACAATAACTAAGAAAATGCCATGAAGGCTAAGTTGAACAGTTTGATGAGAATATTTCAGATTGTATATGAAACCAGCACATTGTACCCCTTGACTGTACTAATGTACACAACTATGATTTAACAATAAAAAAATAAATAAAAAAAATAAAAAAGTTAGCAAAAGACATGAACAGATATTTAAAAAAATAAGATAGACAAATGGCCAACAAACTTATGAAACAATGTTCAATATCACTAACCATTAGGGAAATACAAATTAAAACTATAATGTGTTTTAACCCCTATAGGAATGGCCATTATTAAAAAGTCAAAAAACAATAGATGTTGGCATGAATGTGGTACATGCATACACTGTTGGTGGGAACTGTAAATTAGTACATTTGCTATGGAAAGCAGTGTGACGGTTCCTCAAAGAACTAAAAGTAGACCCTATCATTTGATGTAGTATTCCATAGCTGGGCATCTACACAAAGGAAAATAAGTCATTTAAAAAACCACCTGTACGCCACAGTTCATAAATACAAAGATAGAAAAATCAACCTAAGGGCCCATCAACTAATGAGTGGAAAAAGAGAACATGTTTTTATATATGGAATACTACTCAGCTGTAGAAAGGAAGGAAATAAAGTCTTTTGCAGCAATTTGGATGTAACTGGAGACTATTATCCTAAGTGAAGAATCTTAGGAATGGAAAAACAAATACAATATGTTCTCACTTATAAGTGTGAGCTAAATCAGGGGTATACAGACAGTGCCAAAAGAAGGTATACACAGTTTAAGGATGGGAAAATCTGTATTAAATTTGTAATATTCATGTCATGTTTGATTTCTGCAGTTACAAGAGGTGCTCAAATGTGACTTGTATTCATCTTTTGTTATCAGCATATATTGAGTATTACAATTTTAATGCAGGGTTTTCTTTTCTTAAAATGTATCTACTTTTTTGGCAACCACTGTACATAGTCATAAAGAGGTATAGTGGACATTGGAAACTAAAAAGGGAGAGGTTGGGAGGGGATAAGGGACAACAATGTATTTGGCACAATGTACACTATTCTTGTGATGGGTACAATGAAAGCCCCGAGTGAGCATGATTTGATTCAACTGTGTAATAAAAACAATTTATACTCTCTAAATTATTTTTAAATTAAAGAAAAAGAAATGATAATTCAAACAAACAAGAATTAGGAGTACAGACTACTGGAAGAATATAACTATTATAACAATGTTGAATAAATATAAATATTTAAATTGCCAACCTTAGTAGATCAAATAGGTAATCAAGGAAATCAGAAAATATTTAAAACAGAAATAATAAAACAGTTACAGGTGGAAATTTTTGAAAGGCTGCTTATTAAAGAAATGAAATACTAAATGCTTATATAGAAGGGAAATGAAAATTAATTAGCTAAATGTTGACTTAAGATATTAAGAAAGGTGTACTAAATAAGTCCAAGAAAAGTAAACAAGGTAGAAATAGTGAAGATAGTGGCAGACATTTATACAATAGGAATCAGAAGTACCACAGATAACAACTACAAAGCACTTTTGTTTGAAAAGCCAATAAACAAACAAAGAAACAAAAATCTCTGGCAAAAGTAATCATGAAAAAAAAAGATGTCACAAATCAGAAAATTCAGGGAGAAAGGGGATATGAAAGAGCTGCAGCAGAGATGTAAGAAGAAATAAGAGAATAACATGAAAATATTTATTTCACTAAATTTGAAAACTTGAAGTAGAAGTTTTGCTAGAAAAAATAAGTATTAGCAAAAATATCTCAGGAATATACAAACAAAGAATCTACAATAATTAAAGACACTGTATCAGAAATACGGCAGGTTGCATAACTTGTTCAAAGCACCCGCTGCAGCTCTTTGCCAAGCCCTCCTGAACGGGGGTGGGGTGGGCCCTGATGGTGCACTTGGCTGTGCAACTTCCTTTGGCCCACGGCATGTGGGCGGAAGTGACACAAACTATGTCACAGAAGCAATCCTCTTCTTCTTTCCCTTTTTCTTGTTTCATTTTTCTTTTTTTTTTTTTTGGCCGGGGCTGGGTTTGAACCCACCACCTCCGGCATATGGGACCGGCGCCCTACTCCTTGAGCCACAGGCGCCGCCCTTGTTTCATTTTTCTTTTTTCACCTTTGAATTATATCATTCGAGTGTGTCCTGTATTCGTAATTGAATACAATTCTGATTTCCTACCCCAGTGTATATATTGAGATCTTCGTAGTCAAAATGGCTCAAATCTAGATCTTCCTTTCCTGATAATTCTCTAGTGTGCCCGTCTCACCAGCAGATACTATCATAACCTCTGCCATCACCACTGAAGGAGGATTTCCACAGTGAAAGATATCAGTGTATCAAAGACAGCCACTAATTCTCAGGCAGATGCTTAAATATTTCTCCCCTTCCTGCCATCCTCTCCAGGGATGTTACCAGCTCAAATCCACTATTACTGTGCTTCTCCTCTTACATCAGTTAATTCCTCAGCAATTCACAACGCAGCTTTCTTCGCGTCAGGGGCGCAGCTGTGGGCCACACCCTGTCATTAATTTTTATGAGTCGTGGATGTTGGTTTTCCATTTGTTCTTATGCATGGTTTCCTAATGCTGACACTGGTTTTCTCATGCTGGTTAGGGTACATTTCCTTATTTGTTAGAAGCAGGTCAAAAAATCATTCAAGCGGGAAATAATAGAAGGCTATAATTTCAGTTTGAGTCACATACGAGTAAAAGGAAAAGCTAGAAAGCAAAGCCACACACTCCATTTTTCCATGAAATTTATTTCCAAAATCAAAGCCAGAGCTCAAATCACTAGGATTCTGCCCATCTCCTTCTAATGAAGAAGGAAAAGTTCCACCATGCAGCCAGAACAGAGCCAAGAGCATCTTATGGTCTCGAACAGAAAGAAACTTATGGTGGCAAATACCAGTTGGTGCCAAGCATCTGTTACTCCTGTAGAAAAGCAAGTGAAGACTGGCTCCAGCAGCCTTAGAAGCCCAGAGATGCTGGCTGACCTGTGCCCACAAAGAACACAGTGAGAGGGTCCTGCGGCGATCGCCCTGCCACTAACGCATGATTCTGCTGTACTTAACTTTCTACTCAATATTTTGTCTGCAATGGAAAAGCTTTAGTAAAGTATCACAAAAATGGAAAAGCAAGTATCCAATGGACTCAATATGAAGGCAGTAGATGATCTAATAAATATCCATGTAAGAGAAAAACTCAATTTAATTCAAGTTGGGGGGCGGGGCAGGAGAAGGGAGTAGGAGAGGGCAAGGGGAGGAGTGAGGGGGTCAGGGGATGACCAGTGTGCTCCCACCTAATGTGCACAATGTGAGGGTACATGGCACACCTCCTGGGTGCGGGACACAACTACAACGGGGACCTTACCTAACAAATGCAAACATTATAACCTAATTGTACCTTCATATTAATCTGGAAAAAAAATGCTAATAACAAATAAGTACAAAAGCTGCATTTTTTTTTTTTTGCTTATAGGTATACATTCTTAGTCTTGAAATGGGAAGAAAAGTAGAAATCTCTAAAACTGAATGGTTCACACATTTTATACAAAGCCAGTTTCTGGAATGGCTTCTGCTGCAGGAAAGCCATAAAACCTGTCTTTTCATTGCCTTTGTGAAAATTTCCTTCACAGATTTATTATTTTCTTTAAACGTCAGGCTCCCCTTTGCTGCAAACCCATCAAGAACATCCAGCACACAAACACTGGTAGTTCCTTTCAGACTCAACCAGCCCAGTGTCTAAAACCGAAATTGTCTCTGTAAGGACTTAGGAACTTATACTAAGGTACTAAGCCACAGTTGACTCCTGAATGCCAGAGTTCAGAGGAAGATGTAAATCCCCAATTTACAAATTAGTAGTGTGATGCTACAGTGGATAACTGCTGTGTTTTCCTGCCTAGCACCCATTTCCTCTTCTAGCCACAGGCACACTTTTGCTCCCATACCTCAAGTGGATGATCCACGCTGCCCCTCACCTTCATTTTGCCCTCACCAAAGGATGGGTATAAGAAGCTAATTAAACCAATCCAGTGCTTCTCCTTTGGAATCTAAATTGGGAGCCAACTGACCTCTAGGTCTCCAGAGGGACAGTTCATCAGTTCCTGTCTCAAAGACAGTTACTGTAGCGACTTACTTCTCCAGCCTGGTTGCTCAACTTCTCTTTGATTCTTGGAGACACTACATATCTTTCCAAGAAGTTCACCTCCCCCCATCCCCAACTTCTTAATGCTTTTTTAAGGTAGCCAGAGTTATTTTCAGTTCTGCAACCAAAGCAATTGATACAGAGACCTTGTCAAAAGTTGGGATGAAAAACCTCAGTTGTTCACCTCTGACCATGCTGTGTGCAGCACAAGGCTGGTTTTATAAACAGGCAGAGCAGGTGGCCGGCTATGAAATGTAAATGACACCCTCACACAGCCAAATATTCTGCTTTTTGACTAAGTAATCCTACCTGAAATGCCCCCAATTTAGAACTAAGGGTGGTCCTCTTAAAATGAGCTTGTGACTTTGTGGTTCAATGTCAAATTGATTGCTTACTTCATTAGCTAATGAAGATAGGCATTGCGGGAGAGAAACATGAGGAAATAGCATGAGAAGGGCAAAATGGAGGTGGGCACTGAAGTGGGCAGCCTGGTATAGCTCAAGGCGGCCTAAGGACACCTGCTACAAGAAAGGTACCACCCTGTGTCTCTGTGACCTTGTGGTGACCTCCACCCTGCTTTAGGGTCCCACAGATCTTGCTAATAGACCTATAGCCACTGATGATGGGGCTTCCTGTCTACAGTGCCACCACCTTCCTTCTCAAACCTACTTTTTCTAGCCCTTGATTGATTTTTGTGTTTGTTTTTATTAAATCATAACTTTGTACATTGATGCATTTATGGGATTCAAGGTACTGATTTGATATACAATGTGAAATGCTTACATTAAACTAAGTAACACATCCATCACAATTATACACTTTTCTTAATACCCTGTTTCCCCGAAAATAAGACATCCTCCGAAAATAAGACCTACTTACAGGAACGATAAGACGTCCCCTGAAAATAAGACCTAGCGCATCTTTGGGAACACACCTTAAAATAAGACACTGTCTTATTTTAGGGGAAACAGGGTAGTTTGGGAAATGTACCATTGCATCATGCACATTAGATGAGGTCTCCCCAAATACCCTCCCTCTTCCACCATCCACCCTCCCCTCCCCTCTCTCTCCTCTTCCCTTCTACTTTCTGGACTATAGTTATGTTTTATCATTCATACGAATGTGTAGGTGATTATATATTGATTTCATAGTAATATTGAGTACATTGGATACATTTTTCCCATTTTTGAGATACTTTACTAAGAAGAATATGTTCCAGCTCCATCTAGGTAAACATAAAAGATCTGAAGTCTCCATCTTTTTTATGGCTGCATAGTATTCCCTGGTGTACATATACCATAATTTGTTAATCCATTCATGGGTCAATGGGCACTTGGGCTGTTTCCATGTCTTGGCAACTATGAATTGGGCTACAATAAACATTCTGGTGCAAATGTCTTTGTTGTAAAATAATTTTTGATCATCTGGGTATATACCTAGTAAAGGAATTGCAGGATCAAACGGTAGGTCTGCTGTTAATTCCTTGAGTATTCTTTCCAAAAAGGTCGTATTAGCTTGCATTCCCACCAGCAGTGTAGAAGCATTCTCTTCTCTCTGCATCCATGCCAACATCTGTAGTTTTGGGATTTTGTGATGTGGGCTAATCTTACTGGAGTTAGATGATGTCTCAAAGTGGCCTTGATTTGCTTTTCTCTGATGATTAATTATGATGAGCATTTTTCATGTCTTCTCTGCCTTTAAGCATTCTGCGTGTTCAGTGGGGAAATGTGACCAAAGAATTAAGACCACTCTGACCGCATAAGGAGAAACTACTTCCTCACCACCTCCATACAAGTTCACCAGAGACCCGAGTCTGCGTTACTCACAGCAATGCTCTTGTCACTGCAGTTTTCCGACTGAACTTTGGTTTATTAAAAATAGTAGTAAGTTATTATGGTGTCCATTTGCTGAGGGAACCACGAAATCCCGGGTTTAGCGATAAAAGCTTTAAATGGCACCACATACCACATACCTCAAAGATGGGAACATCGCTGCAATAAAATTATCACCTCAGCCTAGGAAGAAGGGCCGAGGTCTAAACTGGAGCTGGTGGGGATTAGTGTGGGGAGGCAGGAGCAGCTGGTGGACTCTCCCTCCAGCACACAGCATTCAGAGTGGAAGATTAGCATGTCAGAGACCTTCCTGAAAACCACGAGCTCCTTTCACTCTTTTCAACAGCTGAGGCTTCCAACTGAGACGGAAGACTTGCCTATCTTAGAATATTTCCCTGTTCTGTGATTGATATGCTCCCCGCCACTGCAGGGGAAAAGGAGTGCTCTCACATTGCCAGAAAAACTGAATTGCTACAGTCTTTTTGGACAGTAATCTGGCAATTTCTTTTAAAATTTGAAATACACATATCCTTTGACCCAGCAATCCAACTCGGAGGAATCTATCCCACAGAAATAAAGGCATGAGTATGCAGGGAAAAAACAGGGCTGAGATTCAGAAAACACACGCGAGGCAACATGCTGCCCAGCATCCGCTCTGATGGGTCTGTCCCCGCGCCGTACTGGTTGTTAAATATTTTTAATGCCACCTCTGGATATATAAATAAAATTTTACATAAGTGAGTTTTTTTTATTATGAACACTTTCCCCCTTACGAACTGTGTGTGCACCTGGCTTCCTCCCCACCCAGGTAGTTGCGGTTCCTCAGTCCCGCGCCCACGTCACTTACACACAAGTACCCGCATTGATGCACAGGAGAGGTTTGGAGGCTCGCTGTTTATAAAAAGAGGAGATCGTACTAAAAACATTCCTCTACATCTTGCTTTTCTCTGTGCATTTGGAAATCCTCCAATGAGACAAGTCTAACTCACTTTAAAACACATGTCCACATGGTATTTCTGGTCCAGGCATACCACAATATAGCCAACCCTTCTTTGGTGACAGCATTTGCTGTTCGTTTGTCCTCCTTTCCCAGGCAGCACATACCCTGGGCCGCCAATCTGATGGCTCTAGGAGGCGTCCCTGTTACTGCAGAGGCTGAACATGTGTCTGCAGTTCTTTGACTCCTCTGAGTTCTCATTTCTCCGCCTTGCCTTGAGCACTTTTCCTTTGAGTGCCTCGTGAATGGGACGGGATTCTCTGGATATTTGAAGAGTTTCTCTCGCGTGTGCACTGCAGACGTGACAGTCTCACCCTATCGCTATGTTTCATTTACTGTCTCTCTTAATAGGCGTTCTTATGTTTTTATGTGATTAAAAAATAAGTCTTGGCTTTTCACCTTTATAGGTTATCTGTCTTGGTTTTAAAAAGTCTCCCTCACCCTTAATCTAGATATTATGTATGCTTTGCACAATTTTCTCCCATAAGTTTTGAATTAATTTTGAAAATTATACTTTTGTAATGAATAAAGAACAACTTGATCTATTTTTCTTGTAAGTAAGTAAGGAGAGCGGAAGAGGGCTGAGGATGGAAAAAGAAAGAAGGAAACCATTTCTGGGCTTTCTCTTTAGTTGCACTAATCTGTTTTAACTATTCTTATGCAGTTATATTTCCAGTACATCTTTTTTTTTTTTCTTTTTTTTTGCTGTTTTGGAGCAATTGACATTAGCAAGTTGTTAAATTTTTTCATTCCAGGACATGATAATTCCACTTCTGAAATCAGGAATCAGCAAACTACAACCTCTGGGCCAAATTGGGCCATGTCCATTCATTTAATGTACCGACCATGGCTGTGTTCATACAACTGCAGGTGAGTGCTGGCAGATTGTGTAGCTGTGACAGAGACTCTATGAGACACAAGGCCCCAAATATTTATTATCTGAACCCTCTGTGGAAAAAGTTAGCTGGTACTTGGTTTAAATCCTGATTTATGTCCCCGAATAAAATGTTATGGTTTTACTTATTAGTACCTTTCTTGTTGAATTATTTCTAGTTGTTTTCTGGTCTTTGTTACCATGGACTTGTTGTAACAGAATATTTCCCCTGTATCTGTTTCTCACTGATTATTGGTATTACATTTGAGAAGGAGAGTAATACATACTATGTTCACTTTGTGTCAGGACCCATCCCAAGCACTTTCAGCAATGCTTGTATAGCAACTCATTGAATTTTCACAACAAAGCCCACCCGGACATGCACACAGCCTTCCACTGGCTTCCTCAGCTCCTCCCTGTGGTTTCTGGTCAGACTTCTCTCTCATCTTCCCCTTCGCCTTCTAGGCCTTCCTTCTCCCAGCTTCTCCTGCAATTCTCTGAGGCCTTATTTGATGTCACTTTGTTGCAGTGCTTCCCTAATTACATTCCAACTGCTACACTTTTCCTTTTTTTTCAGGTCTTCCTTCTCTATCTTCTTGGTCTTTTTCTGACCTTTAAGTGGAACACTTAGCCCATTTGTTTCCAGCTCTTCTTGTTTCAATAAATGTTTTAAAGCTACACAGTTCCCTATAAACACTACTTTAGCTATGTCCCACAAATTTTGACATTGTCTTTTAATTTTTCTTCAGTTCTAAGTATTTGTGATTCCTTTGTGATTTTATTTTTAACCCCAGGTTGTATATTAACAGTGGAAGAACATAGCTTATATTACCACACATTACCATTTAAATCACTTTAATATCTACTAGTTTCTTTAGGATTTCTATTTCTTCTTGTACCAATTTTGGCATTTTACATTTTTCTCCCAAACTGTCTTCATCTTATCCAGATTTTCAAATTCATTAGTTTAATATTATTAGCATATATAATGGTCATGAACAATTGCATTGTTGAGTGAATAGGACAAGTCACTTAGCTTGTGTGTGCTGCAGTTTCCTCAGTTGCAAAATGGAAATAATAATAGACCTATTTTAGAAATTTTTTGAAGGATTCAAATTATTTAGAACTATACCTTGCACAGCCTAAGCACTTACCTAATAGTTACAAGGCTCATTTTGTCATTATTGCTTGTTCCTTGGGATGTATCAAGGCTTCCTTTGTCTTTGTAAATATTCCATGAATGTGCAAAAAATGGATGATTGGCATTGCTGAGCCGATTGCCCAGCCATATTAATTGCATTGTTTATAGATTCTGTATTTCTGCTACTTTTTACCACCTCATCCCTAGAAAATTGTGTCAAAAATCTACAACTACAACAGTTGATTCATCTATTTCTCTCCACATTTGTTTTATCATGTATATTGAGGTTATTTTGTTAGTTATCAATTTTCATATTTATTAATTCACCTCAATTTATTGTTCCTTTTATTGGAATATGAATTTTTTCTTCATCCTTTGTAAATTTTTGGCCTGAATCTATTTCATCGCATATTAAGATGGTTAACACCTCATCTTCTTTTGGCTATCATTTCTCTATCTCTTGTTCTCTCTATTTTTTTTTTCTGGTTACTATACCCTTTTAAGTTGTCTTTTGGAAAATGTCTTACTGAATGATTTTTAAAAGTTTTTCTATCCAAACTAAGAGGCTCTAACTTTTAATTGCTGAGTTTAGTCTTCTACATATGTCAAATTCATTGCAATTATGATGATATTACTACCATCCTTCACATCATTCCACATATTCTCTTTGCTACTTTTATTTTCTTTTTTCCCTTCATTAGCTTCTAATGAAGAAAACAAAAGTGGGGTTATTTTGTTCCTAATGGTTTAAACTGTATTATGTTCTATTTTTATAAAGGTAGAAGACATTCTACCTTGAATTTATACTTAATATTTCTAAGACTTACCACTCTCTATATTTTTCTTTTAATTAGGCAATGCTGGAATGCTCTCACATTTCTGTGACCATCCCCATTCGTCTCCAACAAGGTCTGGAATTTTCATTCTAGGTTATATTACGGATATCTATGTTTGAACCTAAGACAATAGACTAAGACAATAGGTATACCTCTGGCTTAAGACAATTTGTATATCTCCTCCTCACTTTGCCTTTATACCACTGGAAATATATAGGTATCCCAGTTGCAATGAAGCAGAGACTTTGCTCTAGGGCTGCGGTTCTCAACCTTCCTAATGCCTCCTAATGCCGCAACCCTTTAATATAGTTCCTCATGTTGTGGTGACCTCTAACCATAAAATTATTTTAATTGCTACTTCATAATTTTGCTACTGTTATGAATTGTGATGTAAATATCTGATATGCAGGATGTATTTTCATTATTACAAAGGGGTTGCGACCCACAGGTTGAGAACCACTGCTATAGGGGATGGCAGAGCAACATGATAAAAGTAATTAAGGCAGCTGACATAAACAGTGTATAGTATGTATAATATAGTATATGCACACATGTACCTATGTTTATATGTATGCATTATATATATATATAAAATGTATGTTGTGTATAATATTAATATATAAAATCAGCAGTTTCTGAAGTATGTTCTTCAAACTGTTGAGGGTTCCTAAAAGCCTTTCTAAGGGAGGGAAACAAGGAAAAAACTCTTTTTACATTAATACTAAAATATTATTTGCACTTTTCCTTCTGTTGATATTTGCACTACTGTGCAAAAGAAATAGTTGGTAAAACTGTTCATCAAGAATCACTGAACTGGGCGGCGCCTGTGGCTCAGTCAGTAAGGCGCCGGCCCCATATACCGAGGGTGGCGGGTTCAAACCCAGCCCCGGCCAAAAACTGCAACCAAAAAATAGCCGGGCGTTGTGGCGGGCGCCTGTAGTCCCAGCTACTCGGGAGGCTGAGGCAAGAGAATCGCTTAAGCCCAGGAGTTGGAGGTTGCTGTGAGCTGTGTGAGGCCATGGCACTCTACCGAGGGCCATAAAGTGAGACTCTGTCTCTACAAAAAAAAAAAAAAAAAAAAGAATCACTGAACTATACTCATTAACATTCTTCACAGCCACACACCTGCAGCAAAACAAAAAGTGCTTCTTTTACTTAAGAATGTCTTGATAAAATAGCAAAAATAATTAACTACATTAAAATTCAATACTTGAGCATATATTTTTAATCTGCTTTGTCATGAAATGCAAAATATGCAGAAAGTATTTCTGCTGTGTTTGAAGGCAAAATGGTTGTCTCAAGGAAAAATAAATATACACACAATTTTTATCTAAAAGAACATCTCATAGACGACCTACAGCTATTTAGATGTTGGTATTTTCCAAACATTTCTCACAATTGAACAAAATTACTTTATAAGTTCAAGGAAAATAATTGACTATGTTTATGCTAAAGATAAAATCCAACTTTTGTACAAAATTGGAATTTTAAAAGAATAACATGAGTTTGACCCCTTTCTAATATTTAAAGGCTTTTCTGATAAAAATTTTGTTAATACTAATGAATTTAGTTTTGAAAATAATGGAAAACACCATTTGTCAATACATGGAAGAACTGCAAACTCAATAAACCATTTTTTTTTTTGAAATTAACAATACATGATATTACAGAATCACATGTGGGTTTTTGAAGTACACAGAGATCAATAGATTTTAATGTAACTGAGTATGAAAGTTAATACAGTTTCAGATCTCACATTGCAGCTGACATCTCACATCTCTTGTTAAAATTTGCTATAGTATTAAGGAATAATATTCACAACATCTGGAAAGGCTATTAAAATATTAATTTATTTCCAGCTACGTACATGTATGAGGCTATGTGTCCAAGTCTGACTTTTCTTCCCATGCTTCAATAAAAGTTAATACATCACAGATTGAACATAAAAAAGGAGAATATTTTTTCTTTTACTAAGCCAGACATTGAAAAGATATACAAAAATGAAACTACAATAAGATACCATCTCAGTACAGTTGAAATGGCTATTATCTAAAAGACAGAAAAATAACAAATGCTGGTGAAAATGGAGAAAAAGGGGAATGCTAATTCACTGTTGGTCGGAATGTAAATTAGAACAGCTTCTATGCAAAAGTGTATGGGGGGGGTCTTCAAAAAGCTAAAAATGGAAATATTATGTGATCCACTGCTGGATATGTATCCTAAAGGAAATAAGCTAGTATTTCAGAGAAGTATCTACATTTTCATATTTATTGCAGCGCTATTCACAGTAGCCAAGGATGAAACCAACCTAAGTGTCCATCAGTGCATGAATGGATAAAGAAAATGTATATGTACACAGTGAAACATTATTCAGATAAAAAAGTGAAATCCTATCATTTTCAGCAATGTGGATGGAACTGGAGGACATTATGTTAAATGCAATAAGTTAGGCACAGAAAGACACATATCACATGCTCTCACTCATCGTGGGAGCTAAAATCTTGATCTTATAGAAGTAGAAAGTAGAATGATAGTCATCAGAGGCTGGAAAGGGAAACGGGAGGGAAGAACGAAGAGAGGTTGGTTAATGTATATGTAAATAAAGTTAAAAGGAGGAATAAATTCTCGTTATTGATAGCACAGTAGGCTGACTATAGCTAACAATCATTTATTGTATATTTCAACATAACCAGAAGAGAAGATTTGGAATGTTTCCAACACAAGGAGAGGGTAAATGTTTGAGATTCTGGATATCTTACTGACTCCAGGTTTTTTTTTTTTTAACAGATTTTATTTTATTACTCTTTTTTTTAATTTTAATTATTATTATTATTATTATTTTTATTGTTGGGGATTCATTGAGGGTACAATAAGCCAGGTTACACTGATTGCAATTGTTAGGTTAAGTCCCTCTTGCAATCATGTCTTGCCCCCATAAAGTGTGACACACACCAAGGCCCCACCCCCCTCCCTCCTTCCCTCTTTCTGTTCCCCCCCAATAACCATAATTATAATTAATTGTCCTCATATCAAAATTGAGTACACAGGATTCATGCTTCTCCATTCTTGTGATGCTTTACTAAGAATAATGTCTTTCACGTCCATCCAGGTTAATACGAAGGATATAAAGTCTCCAATTTTTTAATGGCTGAATAGTATTCCATGGTATACATATACTACAGCTTGTTAATCCATTCCTGCATTGGTGGGCATTTAGGCTGTTTCCACATTTTGGTGATTGTAAATTGAGCTGCAATAAACAGTCTAGTACAAGTGTCCTTATGATAAAAGGATTTTTTTCCTTCTGGGTAGATGCCCAGTAATGGGATTGCAGGATCAAATGGGAGGTCTAGCTTGAGTGCTTTGAGGTTTCTCCATACTTCCTTCCAGAAAGGTTGTAGTAGTTTGCAGTCCCACCAGCAGTGTAAAAGTGTTCCCTTCTCTCCACATCCACGCCAGCATCTGCAGTTTTGAGATTTTGTGATGTGGGCCATTCTCACTGGGGTTAGATGATATCTCAGGGTTGTCTTGATTTGCATTTCTCTAATATATAGAGATGATGAACATTTTTTCATGTGTTTGTTAGCCATTCGTCTGTCATCTTTAGAGAAAGTTCTATTCATGTCTCTTGCCCATTGAGATATGGGATTGTTGGCTTTTTTCATGTGGATTAATTTGAGTTCTCTATAGATCCTAGTTATCAAGATTTTGTCTGATTGAAAATATGCAAATATCCTTTCCCATTGTGTAGGTTATCTCTTTGCTTTGGTTATTGTCTCCTTAGCTGTACAGAAGCTTTTCAGTTTAATGAAGTCCCATTTGTTTATTTTTGTTGTTGTTGCAATTGCCATGGCAGTCTTCTTCATGAAGTCTTTCCCCAGGCCAATATCTTCCAGTGTTTTTCCTATGCTTTCTTGGAGGATTTTTATTGTTTCATGCCTTAAATTTAAGTCCTTTATCCATCTTGAATCAATTTTTGTGAGTGGGGAAAGGTGTGGGTCCAGTTTCAGTCTTTTACATGTAGACATCCAGTTCTCCCAACACCATTTATTGAATAGGGAGTCTTTCCCCCAAGGTATGTTCTTGTTTGGTTTATCAAAGATTAGGTGGTTGTAAGATGTTAGTTTCATTTCTTGGTTTTCAATTCTATTCCAAGTGTCTATGTCTCTGTTTTTGTGCCAGTACCATGCTGTCTTGAGCACTATGGCTTTGTAGTACAGACTAAAATCTGGTATGCTGATGCTCCCAGCTTTATTTTTGTTACAGAGAACTGCCTTAGCTATACGGGTTTTTTTCTGGTTCCATACAAAATGCAGAATCATTTTTTCCAAATCTTGAAAGTACGATGTTGGTATTTTGATAGGAATGGCATTGAATAGGTAGATTGCTTTGGAAAGTATAGACATTTTAACAATGTTGATTCTTCCCATCCATGAGCATGGTATGTTCTTCCATTTGTTAATATCCTCTGCTATTTCCTTTCTGAGGATTTCATAGTTTTCTTTATAGAGGTCCTTCACCTCCTTCGTTAGGTATATTCCTAGGTATTTCATTTTCTTTGAAACTATGGTGAAGGGAGTTGTGTCCTTAATTAGCATCTCATCTTGACTGTTATTGGTGTACAAAGGCTACTGACTTGTGGACATTGATTTTATATCCTGAAACATTACTGTATTTTTTGCTGACTTCTAGGAGTCTTGTGCTTGAGTCTTTGGGGTTCTCTAAGTATAAGATCATGTCATCAGCAAAGAGGGAGAGTTTGACCTCCTCTGCTCCCATTTGGATTCCCTTTATTTCCTTGTCTTGCCTAATTGTATTGGCTAGAAATTCCAGCACTATATTGAATAGTAAAGGTGACAGAGGACAACCTTGTCTGGTTCCAGTTCTAAGAGGAAAAGCTTTCAGTTTTACTCCATTCAGTAAAATATTGGCTGTGGGTTTGTCATAGATAGCTTCAATCAGTTTTAGAAATGTGCCACCTATGCCTATACTCTTCAGTGTTCTAATTAGAAAAGGATGCTGGATTTTATCAAATGCTTTTTCTGCATCTACTGAGGGGATCATGTGATCTTTATTTTTGCCTCTATTAATATGGTGGATAATGTTTATGGACTTGCGTATGTTAAACCAGCCTTACATCCCTGGGATGAAGCCTACTTGATAATGATGAATGACTTTTTTCATGATAAGCTGTAATCTATTGGCTAGGATTTTGTTGAGAATTTTTGCATCTATATTCATGAGTGAGATTGGTCTGAAATTCTCCTTTTGGTTTGGGTCTTTTCCTGGTTTTGGTATCAGGGTGATGTTTGATTCATAGAATGTGTTGGGGAAGATTCCTTCTTCCCCAATTTTTTGGAATAATTTCTGCAGTACAGGAATAAGCTCTGCCTTGAAGGTTTGATAGAATTCTGGAGTGAAGCCATCTGGACCAGGGCATTTTTTGGTTGGAAGATTTTTTATTGTTTCTTTGATCTCAGTGCTTGAAATTGGTCTGTTCAGGAGGTCTATTTCTTCCTGGCTGAGTCTAGGGAGAGGGTGTGATTCCAAATATTGATCCATTTCTTTCACATTGTCAAATTTCTGGGCATAGAGTTTCTGGTAGTATTCAGAGATGATCTCTTGTATCTCTGTGGGATCGTTGTTATTTCCCCTTTATCATTTCTGATTGAGGTTAATAGAGATTTTACTTTTCTATTCCTCGTTAGTCTGGCCAATGGTTTATCTATTTTATTTATTTTTTCAAAAAACCAACTCCTTGTTTCATTAATTTTCTGAATGATTCTTTTGTTTTCAATTTCATTGATCTCTGATTTGATTTTGGATATTTCTTTTCTTCTACTGAGTTTAGGCTTAAATTGTTCTTTTTCCAATTCCATAAGATCTCTTGTGAGATTGTTGATGTGCTCTCTTTCTGTTTTTCGAATGTAGGCATCTAAAGCGATGAATTTTCCTTTCAAAACTGTTTTTACAGTATCCCACAGGTTTTGGTAGCTTGTGTCTTCATTGTTGTTATGTTCAAGGAAGTTAATGATTTCCTGTTTTATTTCTTCCTGCACCCATCTGTTATTCAACAGAAGATTGTTTAATTTCCATGCCTTTGAGTGGGGTCGAGCATTTTTGTTAGAGTTGAGTTCCACCTTTAGTGCCTTATGGTCTGAGAAGATACAAGGTAAAATTTCAATTCTTTTGATTCTGTTGATATTTCTTTTGTGTCCCAGGATATGATCAATTTTGGAGAATGTTCCATGGGGTGATGAGAAGAATGTATATTCTTTATCTTTGGGATGGAGTGTTCTATATGCGTCTATCAAGCACAGATGTTCTAGGGTCTCATTTAAATCTCTTATATCCTTGTTGAATTTCTGTTTAGAGGATCTGTCCAGCTCTGTAAGAGGAGTTTTAAGGTCCCCTGTTATTATGGTATTATCAGATATCATATTGCTCAGACTGAGTAAGGTCTGTTTCAAGAATCTGGGAGCATTTAAATTGGGTGCATAAATATTTAGAATTGAAATGTCTTCTTGTTGTATTTTTCCCTTGACCAATATCAAGTGACCATCTTTGTCTTTTTTGACGTTAGTTGTTTTAAATCCACATGTATCTGAAAAGAAGATTGCAACTCCTCTTTTCTTCTGAATTCCATTTGCCTGAAAAATTGTCTTCCAACCCTTGACTTGGAGCTTTAATTTGTCTTGAAGTCAAGTTTGTTTCTTGCAGACAGCAAATGGATGGCTTTTGTTTTTTAATCCAGTCAACCAATCTATGTCTCTTCAGTGGGGAATTCAAGCCATTAACATTGATTGAGATAATTGATAAGTGTGGTAGTATTCTATTCGTCTTATTTTGTGAGAGTCCGTTGCTTAGTTTTATCTTTTGCATCAGTGTGGATGTTAGGTTCTGTCCTTTAATTTCTGAGTTCTTACTTTGCTGCTGATCCATTGTGGTGGTCAGTGTGCAGAACAGGTTGAAGTATTTCCTGTAGAGCTGGTCTTGTTGTGGCAAATTTCCTCAATGTTTGTATATCCGTAAATGATTTGATTTCTCCATCAATTTTGAAGCTTAGCTTAGCAGGGTACAGAATTCTGGGCTGGAAATTGTTCTGTTTAAGTAGATTAAAGGTAGATGACCATTGTCTTCTTGCTTGGAAAGTTTCATTAGAGAAGTCTGCGGTCACTCTGATGGATTTGCCCCTGTAGGTCAACTGGCACTTACTCTTGGCAGCTTGCAGAATCTTTTCTTTTGTCTTGACTTTGGA
This sequence comes from Nycticebus coucang, assembly GCF_027406575.1. NCBI lineage: Eukaryota > Metazoa > Chordata > Mammalia > Primates > Lorisidae > Nycticebus > Nycticebus coucang. The sequence goes on along the minus strand of NC_069784.1, from coordinate 49,646,673 downwards.
CAGATTCATCACAATGTGTCTTGGAGAAGCTCGGTTAGAGTTGAGTCGACCTGGGGTCCGATATCCCTCTGAAGGCAGTGTGTCAGAATCTTTGGTGATATTTGGGAAATTTTCTTTTATAATATTCTCTAGTATGGCTTCCATTCCTCTGGGGCATTCTTCTTCCCCTTGTGGAATTCCTATAACTCGTATGTTGGAACGCTTCATAAAGTCCCATAATTCTGACGGTGAATGTTCTGCTTTCTCTCTCTTCTTTTCTGCCTCTTTTACTATCTGAGTTATCTCAAGAACTTTGTCTTCTACCTCTGAAATTCTTTCTTCTGCGTGGTCTAACCTGTTGCTGATACTTTCCATTGCATCTTTAAGTTCCCTAATTGACTGTTTCAGTTCCTTCAGCTCTGCTATATCCTTTTTATATTCTTCATATCGTTCATCTCTTATTTGATTCTGTTTTTGGATTTCCTTTTGGTTATTTTCCACTTTATTAGCAGTTTCCTTCATTGTTTCCATCATTTCTTTCATTGTTTTTAACATGTGTATTCTAAATTCCCTTTCTGTCATTCCTAACATTTCTTTATAGGTGGAATTCTCTGCAGTAGCTACCTCATGGTCCCTTGGAGGGGTTGTTCTGGACTGGTTCTTCATGTTGCCTGGAGTTTTCTGCTGATTCTTCCTCATGAGTGATTTCTTTTATCTGTTTCCTTGCCCTAATATTCCTTTCACGTCCTCTTGCTGTTTAAGTTCTCATGCCTGTGGACTAAGGGTTACAGGACCAGAAGGGTGAGAAGGTTGAAGATCAAAAAAGGGATGAAAGAAAGGAGGACCGAGTGATAAGAAAAATAAAGAAAAATAGAGAAAGGAGAGGGGGTGGGTAAAAGGAATATTGACAAAAAGAAGAGAGGGAGACAGAGCAATATAGGTGTATAGTAGGGTACTTTGATACAATCTTAAAAAAAATACCACCTTCTGGGGGTGCCCAGTTTGGTGATTTCCTTGAGGTCAGCAGCTCTTTGCTAACCTGATCAGACACAGTACCCCACCTCCACCAAGTAGAGAGGAAAGACAAAAATGCTATAAATCAAACCAAAACAAGCAAACAGAAAACTTTACGGGCTAAAATTGGGTGGAAAACCAAATAATAGCGGTAGAATCACTAACAAAAATGAAGTTCTAATTATTGAAATAGGCAGCAATGGGAAATTATAATTAAACTAGAAAAATTGAGAAAGAAAAAGGATCTGTATGGAAAAGTTTGAACTTAAAAAACAAAAAAACAATCAACAACATCAAAATAAACAAAAAAAACCCAAACAAACCAAAAAAAAACAACAACAAAAAACAGAACCGAAAACAAAGCAGTATGTATATGTTATTGAATATTGTCTGGGCAACATGTGGTCTTCTGGGGTATGAGATGTTAATCACAGTTCTGATATGACTGGAGGCTGCTAGTTTCTCAAACCCCAGCAGGTAGGCACCCTAAATCTCTCTTCAGCCCACTGAAAAGGCACTTTGAACTTGTTCACTTGCTGAGCAGAATCTTTCCCAGGGAAGTGCTTGTCGCTGGAATCACTGCTGAAGTGGCTATCCACTTACCCTGTGTGCCAAAACTGGTCTCCCTCTGCCTCTGAGGGTTAGGGCTGCAAGGCGTCTCAGACCCTGCCCTTAGGCTACTTGGTCACTGGGTTGCCAGCTCCCACCCAATTCTAACTCTGCGACCCTGAGGGCGGAGCTTGCGGGGGCAGATCGCTCACAATGGCTGCTGTGACCCAGAGCCAAACACTATTAGCTCCATCTGGCTCAGCGGCTCAGACTGGGGCCCTAGAGAAAGGCCAAAGTTCTCCGCACTCCCGCTCAGGCTCTCCCCAAGGCAGTTCAGCTGAGTGCCAAGTCCAAAGACACCAAAACAGTTCACAGGTAAGGCCTTTCTTGTTTGCAGTCTCGCTGCTACTGAACTTACAGTTGCGGGCAGGTTTAGATGGATTGAACACACGCGACCACTTGCCGTTTTTCCACTGTTTTAGTCCTCCTCTTGGGGTCCAGAAGTCTCTCGCTGACTCCCTGTATCCTCTCAGGGGTGATGATAGGCAGATCCCACCAGCCAGAGATGCCTGGAGTCCTATCTCCCCAGACTCATGGTGCCCAGATGCAAGGAAGCTGTTACTCGGCTGCCATCTTGCTCCGCCTCGTTTTGACTGTTACACATGTATGCCTATATTAAAAAAATTACATAAGCTTTGTAAATATGCATAGTTACTGTGTATCAATAATAAAGTATTTACCAAAAATGATTTTAAAAGAATGTAAAATGTCATTCTACTAATTTTCTAGCTTTTGAAAATATTTTTAACAAAATATATTATTTTCTAATATGTAATGAGTTTATTATTTTAAATAAATTAATAAATATAAATATTTTAATTTCTTAGTTTGAATTACTAATATGACAAATATAGATATATTTAACCTACATGTTCTAATATATACCCTATATATAACCAATGTGCTGTAACCCATATACACGAAAGTTATTTTGGGACCTCAATACTATTTAAGAGTGTAAAGGAGTCTGGTGACAAAAAAGAAAAAAATTGAGAATCACTGATATATACAGAGACAGATTTTGAAACCCTTGAAAATAGCAATATATGAGGTCTGACAATTAAGTTCACAAATTCATTATAATGAGTTTGTGCTACATATCTCATTGCTGAATATCACTATGGTCACATTTGAAATACTCCCCAGGGGAAGCTATGCACTAATGCCAGCTCCTTTCAAAGAAATTTTGGAATTCTTTTTCTGGAACAGCCATCAGAGCTTTCACCAGATTATTTTTGAGGTCCTGAATGTCATCAAAATGTCTTCCTTTTGGGTGGCACCTGTGGCTCAGTGAGTAGGACACCAGCCCCATATACCTAGGGTGGAGGATTTGAACCTGGCCCCAGCAAACTGCAACAACAATAAAAACATAGCTGGGCATTGTGGTGGATGCCTGTAGGCCCAACTACTCAGGAGGCTGAGGCAAGAGAATCGCCTAAGCCCAAGAGCTGGAGGTTGCTGTGAGCTGTGATGCCATGGCACTATACCAAGGGCGACAAAGTGAGACTCTGCTTCTTTAAAAAAAAAAAAAAAAAAAAAGAAGTCTTCCTTTCAATATTTCCTTTGTCTTCAGGTAAAGAAAAAAGTCAATCAGGGCCAGATCAGGTGAGTAGGGAGGGTGTTCCAACACAGTCATTTGTTTACTGACTAAAAACTCCCTCACAGACAGTGCTATGTGAGCTGGTGCATTTTCGTAATGCCAGAACCATGAGCCATTGACCAAGATTTTCAGTTAAGATTTTCCTAACTGGTTTTCTGCCACTGTTTACCTGGTCTGCTATGCTTTTCACAGTCAGATGATTTCAATGCCCAATTTGACAAATTTTTGCAATGTTTTCATCAGTTCTGTTCATTACTGGCCTCCCTGACCTCTTTTTATCAGTGATACTTTATCTCCCATCAGAAAAACATTTAGTCCATTTTTACACTGCCATTTTTTTCATGGCATTATCCCCATGAAGTGTTAAAGCAGTTTAAAACTTTGAGTTGTTTGTATCTTATAGATAACTTGTCATTAGATTTTGTTTCTTAACCTAGACAGATTATCTCTGTCTTTTAATAAAGGCATTCAATTTGTTTTCATTTAGTGTAACAACTGATACATTGATTTTCCTTTTCATAGTACTTTATGCTATTTATTTTACTTTGAATTTATAAAATAAATGAATACCTTATGGCAGTTATGTAAAGTAAGATAATGCATCAATTTTCACTAGAAATGTGTGATTTTTGCTTCTTTGGGAGAAAACGTCTTCCAAGTTTGCCTTGGTCTCAAAATACTATCTTACCTGAGATGAAAATATTGGCCATCATAATGTTGGCCAGGAATTATTCTGTGTAAGGACAATGTTTCAATGAATTCCCACAACTAATTTATACAATAGATGCTATGTTAGCCTCTTTAAAATGTACAAAAACTGAAGCTCTGTGATATGACCTGCTCATAGTCATAATCTATATGTTTGATTAAAGATTCAGTTTCCAGTGCTAAAGTTGGAGGTGAGGATTTCAAAAAATGCCTTTTTCTGGAGACCTACACTGGAAAAGAATGCAAATATGCTTCTTTGCCACCTCCTACTCCTGATTCCATGGAAGAAAGATGGAGAAGATGCTCAATGGAAGATAAGAGTTAAAAGCTACAGAGCTTCATACCTTTAATCAGGTTGGTATGTGCTAATAGAGAGAAGGATGTATGAAGTCTTTCAATAGCCCACTGATCCTTAAAGAAATTGGGTCTAACTATTTTTCTGGACAGAAAAGAAAAAGCACTATCATAAGTGGTCTTGAACAGGTGTCACAGTTGTTATACAGTCTGAGAAAATTTAATCTAGCTTTTAAGATAATTTAATAAATGCCATCTTCTAACAATTGCTCATATGTTGGCTCTTTCCCAGCCTGTCCCTTCCTATGTGTAACACTCATTTCCTCTCTGGGACTATGGACAGACACAAAGCCTCTTAGATGCCTTTCCACATTAACAAACAGAAATCTAGTCAGTTCAACACCCTTGCTTTTCTACAGGACTATAACTTTTCTTTTTTAATTTTTTAAAGCCATATAGCTATGCTTTAATTTTAATACTATTCCTCCAAAAGTTAAAAAAGTAACCTTGGAACTATGGAATCTTTAATCACCTACTGACAATCTAAGAGATCATCAAATCTTATCACTTTACAATACAGATGAATTCTTAAGACCCAGAAAAGGGAAACTGGGGTAGACTCCAATGGTACTCTGCTGAAGGGATTCAATATTGCTTGGTGGCTGTTTGTCCTTGGTACTTTAGAGAACTTCCCTTGAGCCCCAGAGCACTTGCTTTTTACAGAGAGCCTGAAAAGCTTGATGTTAAGCTATCTAAAGGGAACCATAGTTCCCCCACCAAGCAGCCCCACCCAGCCTAGAACATCTACTCAAGGGAGTTGATGTCCTGCCATTAACTTCTCTGAGGGAGACAGGAAAGAATTTTATAATATTTACTACTGTTTGTGATAGCTAAATCACAAAAATCAATGTTTACTACATTATCCAATATCCCCTTTGTGAGGACTCTAATTTTTCTTAGACCTCAATGGCCACAAAACTCTTTACTTCTCTCAAGAAATTCAGAGGCCTGTTTATAATGAGGTCAAAAAAAATTGTATTACTTGTATATCTTTGTTTTATTTTGGTCATTTGGAAGCTCATGACAAATTTACACTCCATACCCACTAACCATGCTGTACCTTATGATATATCTTTCACTAACTTCTTGTCTGTCTTTAGCATTACAGCTTGCCTCTGCCTTAGAATATTCATTTCTCCATCTTATGATATTCTGTATACTATTTTTACTCCTTGAAAACCAAGATGAAATAAAGTGCTAAAAACACTAAGAAGATAACAACGGTTCCTTCTGTAGCTAGAAAATATATTTACTTAAGGAAAACTGTTCTGCAAATACTAGTTTAGAAGTGTTATATATTTCATCTTCCTCATATTATAGTAAGCTTTGGACAAAGATTCTACAGATTATTTGTAAATAATTTATGATAATAACTACATTTTTCTAAAAACTATCTCCATGGGGATTCTCAACTCTTATGACTCAACACAGAGACTTTCTGTATTCAAAGAATTATAATATAATTTTCTTCTGGATTTAAAAGAAGAGGGGGAAATTTTATAGAAAACATATGTAATGAAATAATAGATGAAAACTCCAAAGTCTGGGGGAAGAGAGATATGCACATCCAAATCCAGGAAGCTCAAAAGTTCCCAAATAGATTCAACCTAAAAAGGTCCTCTCTGAGCCATCTTATAGTCAATCAGTCAAAAAGACAAAGAATTTTAAAAACATGAAAAGTATCAAGTCACACATAAGTTTATTCCCATCAGAATAACAGCAGACTTCTCAGAAGAAACCTTACAGGCTTGGAAAGAATGGGATGAAATAGTCAAACTGCTGGGGGAAAAAAAGAAAGAAAGAAAAGAAAAAATTCCCAAAACCTGGCAGCCAGGAATACTAAATCCAGCAAAGCTATTTTTCAGAAATAAAGAAGAAATAATGTCTTTCTGAGACAAGCAAAAACTGAGTGAATTCATTACCACTAGACTGGCCTTATAAGAAATGCTTAAGGGAATACTATGTGTGGAAGCAAAAGAATCATAGCTATCATTCATGTAGACACATGAAAGCATAAAACTCCCTGAGAAAGCAGATACACATATGAGAAAGAGAAAGGACTGAAACTTGTCACCACAGAAAAACCACTAAATCACAAAAATATACAAGAGATAAAGAAAGGAACAATAAATATTCAAAACAACTAGAAAACAATTAAAGAAATGACAGGAATCATTCTCATCTATCAATAATAACCATGAATGTCAATGGTTTGCATTCATTAATTAAAAGATATAGACTGACTACATACATAAAAAATGAAACTTAACTATATGTTGTCTATAAGAAACTCTCTTCATTTATAAAAACACAAGTAGACTGAAAGTGGAGGGATGAGAAAAGATATTCCATGCAAATGGAAACCCAAGAAAGAGTAGCTATACTTATATTAGATAAAATAGACTTCAAGTCAAAAACTGTAAGAAGAGACAAAGACCTTTATATAATGATAAAGGATAAAGGGATTGATTTAGTAAGAGGACATAATAATCATAGATATATATCCACCCAACAACACAGAACCCAGATATATGAAGCAAATATTATTAAATCCTAACTGAGAGATAGAACCAAATAGTTGGAGAGTTTAATACCCCCTATTAGCACTGGAAAGATCATCTAGACAGAAAATCAACAAAGAAACATCAGACTTCAGCTGCACTGTAGAACAAATGAAACTAACAGATATTTACAGAACTTTTCATCTAATTGCTATCTAATAAACATTCTTCTCATCAAAGCATGAAATTTTCCTCAGGCTATACCATATTTTAGACCACAATGGAATAACTAGAAATCAATAACAAGGGGAATTTTTCAAACTGTCCTTATACATACAGATTAAAAAACACAATCTAAATGACCTACAGGTCTACAAAAAAAATTAGAAAAGAAGTTTAAAATTTCCTTGAAACAAATGAATATAAAAAAAATAACATATGAAAACCTACAGGATACAGTAAAAGCAGCACCAAGAAAGAAGCTCATAGCATTTACCCCTGCATCAAAAAATAGAAATACTTAAAATAAACAACCTTATCCACATCAGGGAACTAGACAAGCAAGAATGAGCCACACCCCAACTAGAAGGAAATAAATAAGATAAGAGCAGAAATAAAATTGAAACTAAACAAAAAGTACAAAAGGTCTTTCTGAAAAAATAAAACTAACGAACTATTAGACTGAGAAAAAAGACTCAAGGAAATATAATTTTCCTACTTTTTTAGAGTATTTTCTTTGTCATTAATGTGCTATATGTTTTTAACTTCTATTGCATTTACTACAATTTGTACTTATTAGGTTAAAATTCCTAGTAAATGTTTGTGACATTTTTACAATACTGGCCATAGCAAGCTAAAAGTACCTTCATCCTAAATCATTAAGAGATTAGCACTTCCTTTAGAAAAGCATAGCTAATTGAAATTTAATCAACAGGGGACCTCTATTGTACAGGTAGAAGAACATTTATGACTGTTAGAGATATTTATTTGGCTAATCTTTCATTCTAAGAGGTATTCCAGATAGTAATAATGTTAGTTAACACTTAATTGCACTGACTACCACACAGTGCACTATTCTGGGCACTTTGCAAATATTAACTCATCTAATTTTCACAGTAGCCCTATGAATATTATTATTAACTCTATTTTACACATGCAGAAACTGAGGTCCAAACAGACTAAATAATTTGTTCAATATTTTTCTTTCTTATATGGGAGGAGGCTATAGGGAAGACAGCTGCAGAAAACTTAAGCTGTTTTTAGTTATGGTGACACAGGAAGACATTGGAATTGCCATTATGGTTTCTGGCGTAAATTCAAATTTAGGACCTATGTTCTATCTTTGTACACTTAAGAGATTAGGAGTGCCTCCATTTGTCTTCTGTGTATTTCTTTGGGGGCCCTCACAGGATGAAGAGAGTGGTCAAAGCCAGGATGAAGAGTTTGTAAGTCACTTGGCCAAATGTTTGCTAAATAAACTTAGAAAGTGCTCACAAAAATCAGGAACAGGGATAGTGGGCAATGACTGCCAATAGTAAATACGACCATGATAGGAGAGGATCAGTTAGTCAAACAGCATCATTAGCAAATCATTTTATCTGTCTGTTTTGGGATGCTACAAAGTAAACAATCACAGTTGTCTTTTGAGAGTTTGCAAATTAAGAAATGCATGAACATCAGTACTGTACAAGACAATGAGGCAAAGAATGCATGAAAAAAGACACAACTAATCCATGCTGTATTTCTGTTACACCTGATGGTTGGGCAACCAGCAGGCCCTGCTCAATAAGGAGCCATAACAAGGCCTGAACCAAGGTCTCTGATAAAATAGGAGGTGAAGGAGAAACTGATTAAAACCAGTTGAGAGACAAGATGGCGGACTGAAGCCAGCTTTCAACAAAGGCTCCCATCCAGAAGGAGAGTTAAGGGACAGGAATTTAGTAAGTATCCTGGTGGACTTGAGCCTCACCAAGAGAGAAGGCTGAAGAACGCACATCAACACCGCTGAGGCAAGTTGTGATCACAAGGACGCAAACAAAAGGTACAAAATCCACCACCAAGCGGACGGGAGTCCCCCTCCCCCATGAGACCGGCTCTAGAGCCCCACAATTGAACAAGCGGGCAGAAATTAAAGGCCCTCCCACTACACTCCATGGGAGAGACCTTCTAAAAACTGGACCTACCTCCCCTACTGGGGTGCCGTGGAGTTCTCCTGCCGGACATAGGGCTGAATAAAACTTTGGGAATCCTTTGCCGGCAACCCTGAATCCCTGGCGCTCCCCTCCCGCCCACTGAGGTCTGGAGGCCTGTCCCCCAGGACTTCGGATCCTTGAGTGATTTCTCAAGGGGAGTGACAGTCCCCAAGTTGCGACTGGTCAGCATTGACTCTGAGGTGCGCAAGTGAGGAGAGGGCACCGGGCTGAGGGGGAGTCACGCCTCGCGGCACTTCCCTGCGGTGCAGTGCACCAACCCTCCCTGGGCATACGGGGCCCAAGACTGAATAAGACTCTGGCCTCCCTGCTGAGAGCTGAGAACCCCTACTCTCACTCGGGGTCTGAGGGCCTATCCCCCCGGAGTTCGGATCCTTGGGTGATTTCTCAAGGGGAGTGCACAGTGCCTGAGCTGCGTCAGGTCAGCACTGACTCTGAGACATGTGAGCGAGGAGAGGGCACTCTGCTGAGGGGAAATCAAGCCTTGGCGGCACTTCCCTGTGGTGCAGTGCAAGAGCCCTCCCCGGACCGTACTATTGCGTAAAACTGAAAGAAACTCTAGCTTCCCCCCCCCACTCCCAATCGGGGTCTAGGGCCCATCCCCCAAGAGTTCTGATTAAGGGGTGTGGACCCAGCACAAACTACGGCCGCTCAGTGCTGACTCTGGGGCGCGGGACAGAGGAGAAAAGGGTCGCCTGAGTGCCCACACCAGAGCAGCAGTTCCCTGGAGGTAGATCAATAGCCGTTTTTTCTTTAACGGCAGAACGCTCACTTCTGGATAATCTGAGGCCACACCCCCTGTCTCTCTGGGCAACCAGAGGAGGCCACCGGTGACATGGCTCACAAACCCGGGAAGCTTCCAGGGCGGGGCCGACCCAGAGAGGTGTTCAGACGCAATTCTCCAGCAGCAAAGACGTTTGAACTCAAAACAGCCCGTCTTCTGTAGGCGACGACAGGAACAGAGACAGAACCTCACAAAGTTGTCTGTTCTGTTCTGTTCTGTTAGCAGCATCCATCAGGGACGGGGCTAAGCCTGAGTGAACACCTCCTTCCCATCACCTGCATCAAACACTCAAAGATGTCAGGCCCCATCTCCTCCTGCTAGATAGCGGCAGTCTGCGGGGGCCTGGCAGACTTCCTTGCGATTCAGGCAGGTGCAAACCCCTGGAGTGTCTGTTCACTGCAGGCAACTGGGTTAGCCATCTGCAGAGATACCAGTGACTGGGTCCGACGGAGGGGCAAAGTGGGGAAGGAGACGTCAACCTTCCCAGACTGCTCTGTTTGCTGGGTGGCTCCTCCTGACTCCACGCTGTACTGGGGTGAGCTGTGTCAGAGGAGTCACCAGGCCCCTGTGATCCAGTTCCCAGAGACCTCTTGAACCCTTCCACCCGAGACAAGTGCTGATTGAGACAGTTGATTCGGACCTTTTGAACTGGGCTAATAGACTGAGGACTTTTCAGGCGGTGCCCTGGGTATGCGATTGTAGGAAGGTTTGATTCTCCTTTTCCAACTGGGGCCAGAGGTGGGCAGGCGGGGTGACTTAATTGCTGATTTTTCCACACAGCTGAGACTTCAAGCCAGAGTAGAAGTCGCAATAGGATCGAACAGAAACCAGCTGAAAACAAGACAGAACCACTTTGCTCCACCACACCAGACAGGGCCCCAGTTTCTCAGGCCACAACACTGTATGAGCCCTCGATAAAACCTCAGGGGAAAAACCAAAGGGAGTAAACCATGGGGCGGAATCAGCGGAAAAACTCTGGTAACATGAATAACCAGAATAGATCAACCCCCCCAAGAAAAGATACGGCAGATGTTATTGAAGATCCCATTCATAAACAACTGGCTGAGATGTCAGAAGTCGAATTCAGAATTTGGTTTGCAGACAAGAGTAATAAAATGGAATTAGGAATTCGAGGAGAAATTCAAAAATTGTCTCAAGAATTTAACGAATTTAAAGACAAAACCACCAAAGACTTAGACACACTGAAGCAAGAACTTACAGCCCTCAAAGATATGAAAAATGCAGTAGAATACCTCAGTAACAGAATGGAGGAAGCAGAAGAAAGGATTTCTGACATTGAAGATAAAGTCTTCGAACGCTCCCAATCTCTCAAAGAGGAAGAAAATGGAGAGCAAAAACGGATCACTCACTCAGAGAACTCTCAGATAATTCGAAAAAAAACAACATAAGGGTTATAGGAATTTCGGAGAACGATGAAGTGGCTGCCAAGGGCACAGAGTCCCTTCCACATGAAATTATGAAAGAAAATTTTCCAGACATGCCTAGAGAATCTGAAATTCAGATAGCAGACAGCTTCAGAACCCCAGCACGATTCAACCCCAATAAGCCATCTCCCAGACATATCATAATTAGCTTCACTAAAGTTAACATGAAAGAGAAGATTCTCAAAGCAGCCCGGCGAAAGAAAACTATAACGTACAAAGGTAAGAATATAAGAATAACTGCAGATCTCTCTGCTGAAACTTTTCAAGCAAGAAGAGGCTGGTCATCAACATTTAATCTCCTAAAGCAAAAAAACTTTCAACCCAGGATCTTGTATCCAACTAAACTGAGTTTCATCTATGATGGAGAAATTAAATACTTCAATGACATTCATATGTTGAAAAAATTTGCCATAAGTAAACCAGCTCTTCAGGATGTTCTCAGACCTATCCTCCACAATGACCAAACCAATCCTATACCACAAAAGTAAACTCACTCAGAAACTTCGGATCAAACTCCAACTTCCACACTGGCGAAAGGATTAAAAATGTCCACTGGACCTTTGAAAAACTCGATACCCAAAATTCCACCAGACTTATCAATACTCTCCATCAATGTGAATGGCTTAAACTGTCCTCTAAAGAGGCATAGGTTAGCTGACTGGATACAAAAACTCAAGCCAGATATTTGTTGCATACAAGAGTCACATCTCAACTTAAAAGACAAATACAGACTCAGGGTGAAAGGATGGTCATCCATATTTCAGGCAAATGGTAATCAGAAAAAAGCAGGTGTTGCAATTTTATTTGCAGAAACAGTAGGCTTTAAACCATCAAACGTAAGGAAGGACAAGAATGGTCACTTCATATTCGTTAAGGGTAATACTCAATATGATGAGATCTCAATTATTAATATCTATGCACCCAACCAGAATGCACCTCAATTTATAAGAGAAACTCTAACAGACATGAGTAACTTGATTTCCTCCAGCTCCATAATCGTCGGAGATTTCAACACTCCCTTGGCAGTGTTGGATCGATCCTCCAGAAAGAAGCTGAGCAAAGAAATCTTAGATTTAAACCTAACCATCCAGTATTTATATTTAGCAGACATCTACAGAACATTGCATCCCAACAAAACTGAATACACATACTTCTCATCAGCCCACGGAACTTACTCCAAAATTGACCACATTTTAGGTCACAAGTCTAACCTCAGTAAATTTAAAGGAATAGAAATTATTCCATGCATCTTCTCGGACCATAATGGAATAAAACTTGAATTGAGTAACAACAGGAATCTGCATACCCATACAAAAAAATGGAAGTTAAATAACCTTATGTTGAATGATAGCTGGGTCAGAGATGAGATTAAGAAAGAAATCGCCAATTTTTTGGAACAAAACGACAATGAAGACACAAACTATCAGAACCTCTGGGACACCGCAAAGGCAGTTCTAAGAGGGAAATTTATAGCACTGCAAGCCTTCCTCAAGAGAACGGAAAGAGAGGAAGTTAACAACTTAATGGGACATCTCAAGCAACTGGAAAAGGAAGAACATTCCAACTCCAAACCCAGTAGAAGAAAAGAAATAACCAAAATTAGAGCAGAATTAAATGAAATTGAAAACAAAAGAATAATACAACAGATCAATAAATCAAAAAGCTGGTTTTTTGAAAAGGTCAATAAAATAGATAAACCTCTGGCCAACCTAATCAGGAAAATAAGAGTAAAATCTCTAATATCATCAATCAGAAAGAACAAAGACGAAATAACCACAGACTCATCAGAAATCCAAAAAATCCTTAATGAATATTACAAGAAACTTTATTCTCAGAAATACGAAAATCTGAAGGAAATAGACCGATACTTGGAAGCACACCACCTTCCAAGACTTAACCAGAATCAAGTGGAAATGTTGAACAGACCCATATCAAGTTCAGAAATAGCATCAACTATACAAAACCTCCCTAAAAAGAAATGCCCGGGACCAGATGGTTTCACGTCAGAATTCTACCAAACCTTTAAAGAGGAATTAGTACCTATATTACTCAACCTGTTCCAAAATGTAGAAAAAGAAGGAAGACTACCCAACACGTTCTATGAAGCAAACATCACCCTGATCCCCAAACCAGGAAAAGACCCAACAAGAAAAGAAAATTATAGACGAATATCACTAATGAATATAGATGCAAAAATATTCAACAAGATCCTAACAAACAGAATCCAGCAACACATCAAACAAATTATACATCATGACCAAGTTGGTTTTATCCCAGGGTCTCAAGGCTGGTTCAATATACGTAAATCTATAAATGTAATTCAGCACATAAACAAAGTAAAAAACAAAGACCATATGATTCTCTCAATTGATGCAGAAAAAGCTTTTGATAATATCCAGCATCCCTTCATGATCAGAACACTCAAGAAAATTGGTCTAGAAGGGACTTTTCTTAAACTGATAGAGGCTATCTACAGCAAACCCACAGCCAATATCATATTGTATGGAGTTAAATTGGAATCATTTCCACTCAGATCAGGAACCAGACAAGGCTGCCCATTGTCTCCATTGCTTTTCAACATTGTAATGGAAGTTTTAGCCACCGCAATTAGGGAAGAAAAGGCAATCAAGGGTATCCATATAGGGTCAGAAGAAATCAAACTCTCGCTCTTCGCAGATGATATGATTGTGTATCTGGAAAACACTAGGGACTCTACTACAAAACTCCTAGAAGTGATCAAGGAATACAGCAGCGTCTCAGGTTACAAAATCAACATTCATAAATCGGTAGCCTTTATATACACCAACAACAGTCAAATTGAAAAAGCAGTTAAGGACTCTATCCCATTCACAGTAGTGCCAAAGAAGATGAAGTATTTGGGAATTTACCTAACAAAAGACGTGAAAGATCTCTATAAAGAGAACTATGAAACTCTAAGAAAAGAAATAGCTGAAAATATTAACAAATGGAAAAACATACCATGCTCATGGCTAGGAAGAATCAACATTATCAAAATGTCCATACTACCCAAAGCAATATATAATTTCAACGCACTCCCTATTAAAGCTCCACTGTCATATTTTAAAGATCTTGAAAAAACATTACTTCGTTTTATATGGAATCAGAAAAAACCTCGAATAGCCAAGACATTACTCAGAAATAAAAACAAAACAGGAGGAATCACACTACCAGACCTCAGACTTTACTACAAATCGATAGTGATCAAAACAGCATGGTATTGGCACAAAAACAGAGAAGTAGATATCTGGAACAGAATAGAGAACCAAGAGATGAATCCAGCTACTTACCGCTATTTGATTTTTGACAAGCCAATTAAAAACATTCAGTGGGGAACAGATTCCCTATTTCACAAATGGTGCTCGCTGAACTGGCTGGCAACCTGCAGAAGACTGAAATTGGACCCACACCTTTCACCATCAACTAAGATAGACTCTCATTGGATTAAAGATTTAAACTTAAGACATGAAACTATAAAAATACTAGAGGAGAATGCAGGGAAAACCCTTGAAGAAATTGGTCTGGGTGAGTATTTCATGAGGAGAACCCCCCGGGCAATTGAAGCAGCTTCAAAAATACACTACTGGGACTTGATCAAACTAAAAAGCTTCTGCACAGCTAAGAACACAGTAAGCAGAGCAAGCAGACAGCCCTCAGAATGGGAGAAGATATTTGCAGGGTATATCTCTGACAAAGGTTTAATAACCAGAATCCACAGAGAACTCAAACGCTCAGCAAGAAAAAAACAAGGGATCCCATCGCAGGCTGGGCAAGGGATTTGAAGAGAAACTTCTCTGAAGAAGACAGGCGCATGGCCTTCAGACATATGAAAAAATGCTCATCATCTTTAATCATCAGAGAAATGCAAATCGAAACTACTTTGAGATATCATCTAACTCCAATGAGACTAGCCTATATCACAAAATCTCAAGACCAGAGATGTTGGCGTGGATGTGGAGAAAAGGGAACACTTCTGCACTGCTGGTGGGAATGCAAATTAATACATTCCTTTTGGAAAGATATGTGGAGAACACTCAGAGATCTAAAAATAGATCTGCCATTCAATCCTGTAATTCCTCTGCTGGGCATATACCCAGAAGACCAAAAATCACAACATAACAAAGATATTTGTACCAGAATGTTTATTGCAGCCCAATTCATAATAGCTAAGTCATGGAAAAAGCCCAAGTGCCCATCGATCCACAAATGGATTAATAAATTGTGGTATATGTATACCATGGAATACTATGCAGCCTTAAAGAAAGATGGAGACTTTACCTCTTTCATGTTTCCATGGATGGAGCTGGAACATATTCTTCTTAGTAAAGTATCCCAAGAATGGAAGAAAAAATACCCAATGTACACAGCCCTACTATGAAACTAATTTGGGACTCTCACATGAAAGCTATAACCCAGCTACAACTTAACAATAGGGGGAAGTGAGAAAGGGGGGGGTTGGGTAGAGGGAGGGGAATCGGTGGGATCACACCTGTGGTGCATATTACAGGGGTATTTGCGAAACTTGGTAAATGTAGAATGTAAATGTTTTGGCACAGTAACTGAGATAACGCCGGAAAGGCTATGTTAACCACTGTGATAAAAATGTGTCAAATGGTTTATGAAGTGAGTGTATGATGCCCCATAATCATATCATTGTATACAGTTATGATTTAATAAAAAAAAAACAAAACAAACAAAAAAAAACAGCTAGAACTAAGGTGATAATGAAAAATAACCTCATATTTCCCTCACTACTTATTATGCACTAGTTATAATGCATTAGAAGGCTAAAATTATAAAAAAAAAACCTCCCAGTGCCATGATAGTTTATCAATGTCCCTCCCAGAAGTTACCCAATATGGTTTAAAAAGGAGAGGAAGCCTCTTTTTTAGGAACTCCTCACCACTTTCCAAGAAATCTTATGAATAATCCTCCCTCCATTTAACAGAATTAAATAGAAGGTGTAAAATAAGACCCTGGAAAGCAATAAGGGACTACTCTCTCTTATTCTGAGAGCTGCAGTTCTGGGAGGAGCAGACTTCCTTCCGTGTCTTTGTTACTTCAAGACACTTGCCTTTGCTTTACTCTGTCAGCTTGCTCTTGAGTTCTTTCCTGGGAAAAACCAATAATCCACTTGGCCTTAAGGCTGGACTCAAAACAGCATGGTACTGGCACAAAAATAGAGAGGTAGATGTAGGGAACAGAATTGAAGACCAAGAGGTGAACCCAAACACTTATCGTCATTTGATTTTCGATAAGCCTATTAAAAATACAAATTGGAGAAAGATTCCCTATTCAATAAATGGTGCTGGATGAATTGGCTGGCAACTTGTAGAAGACTGAAACTGGACCCACACCTGTCTCCTCTAACAAAAATTGACTCTCACTGGTTAAAGGATTTAAACTTAAGACATGAAACTATAAATATTCTTAGAGAGAGTGCAGGGGAAACACTTGCGAAAATTGGCCTGGGAGAATACTTCATGAGGAAGACACCCCGGGCAATTGAAGCAACATCAAAAATATATTACTGGGATCTGATCAAATAAAAAAGCTCTGCACTGCCCAGAATACACTAAGTAAAGCAAATAGACAGCCCTCAGAATGGGAGAGGATTTTTGCAAGTTATACTACTGACAAAGGTCTAATAACCAGAATCCACAGAGAACTCAAACGTATTACTAAGCAAAAAACAAGTGATCCAATTTCATTGTGGGCAAGAGCCATGAACAGAAGCTTCTCTGAAGAAGACAGGTGCATGGCCTACAGACACATGATAAAATGCTCATCATCTTTAATCATCAGAGAAATGCAAACCAAAACTACTCTGAGATACCATCTAACTCCAGTAAGAGTATCCCACATCACAAAATCCCCAAAACAACAGATATTGGCATGGATGTGAAGAAAAGGGAACACTTCTGCACTGCTGGTGGGAATGCAAGCTAGTATGTTCCTTTTGGAAGGAAGTTTGGAGAACACTCAGGGATCTAAATGTGGACCTGCTGTTTCATCCTGCAATCCCTTTACTAGGTGTATACCCAAAGGACCAAAAATCATTTGGCAGTAAAGATATTTGCACCACGTTGTTCATTGCAGCTCAATTCATAAGTGCCAACTCATGGAAGAAGCTCAAGTGCTCATTGACCCATGAATGGATTAATAAATTGTGGTATATGTATACCATGGAATATTATGCAGCAGTAAAAAAAAATGGAGACTTTACCTCCTTTATGTTTACATGGATGGAGCTGGAAAATATTCTTCTTAGCAAAGTTATCTCAGGAATGGAAAAAAAAGTATCCAATGTACTCAGTACTACTGTGAAGCCAATTTATAATAACTCACACTTGCATATGAAAAATGAAACACAACTTTAGGCTATGATGAAGGAGGGAAGGGGAGGGTGAGGGATGGGGAGGGAGACAGGATAGTAGGGGATAGTCGGGGGACAACACCTATGGAGCACATTGCAAGTACAAGTTGTTTCTATCAGGTGTAGAACACAAATGTCCTAATGCTATAATTGGATAAATGAGATGAAAGCTATGCTGATTAGTATGATGTAAGCTCCATGATTGTACAAATTTGTACAAATAATCAACACACTGAAATGGGCATAAATGTATTTATGATCATGTACAAAAGACTTAAAAGAAAAGAGTATGTCTATTATAGAATGCTTTGACTCTGAGATTCAGTATGGAGTCATCAGTTAACTTCATCTTTTTTTTTTAAGTCTCAAAAAATAGACAACTAATATGTATAAATAAAAGTAAAAGATACTTTCTAAAAACAGATCATGCCAAATCTTATAGACAATAGAAAAAGAAGAAATACTTCAAAATCATTCTACTTGATCTGGGTACACCTGATATTAAAATTGTAAAGGGGAAATTACAAACATATTTCACTTATAAATGAGGATTAAATACCTCAAACAACATATTAACAAGTTGAATAAAAATTAATGTTTAAATAATGTACTTTGGTCAAAATTAAATCCAATTTATGTGAGAATTAGTCATTATTTTCTTTTCTTGTCTTTTTTTCTTCTTCTTCTTTTCCCTTCCCTCACCCACTCCCTCCTTCTCTGTCTGGTCTCCCTTTTCCCCATGCCCCACTGTGTCCTTAGTTGTCATTAATTGTCCTCATATCAAAATTGAATACATAGGATTCATACTTCTCCATTCCTGTGATGCTTCCCTAAGAATAATGTGTTCTACCTCCATCCAGGTTAGTATAAATGCTGCAAAATCTCCATTTTTTATGGCTGAATAATATTCCATGGTATACATATACCACAGCTTGCCAATCCATTCCTGGGTTGAGGACATTTAGGTTGTGTCCACATTTTAGCAATTATAAATTGGGCTGCGATAAACAGCCTAGTACAAGTGTCTTTATAATAAAAGGTTTTTTTTTCCCCACCCTGGGTAGATGCCCATAATAGGATTGCAGGATCAAACG
The DNA here is from genome assembly GCF_027406575.1 of Nycticebus coucang. Taxonomy (NCBI): domain Eukaryota; kingdom Metazoa; phylum Chordata; class Mammalia; order Primates; family Lorisidae; genus Nycticebus; species Nycticebus coucang. The sequence goes on along the minus strand of NC_069784.1, from coordinate 49,627,981 downwards.
GGAGGTCTAGGGTGAGTTCTTTGAGGTTTCTCCATACTTCCTTCCAAAAAGGTTGTATTAGTTTTCAGTCCTACCAGCAGTGTAAAAGTGTTCCTTTCTCTATACATCCACGCTAGCATCTGCAGTTTTGAGATTTTGTGATATAGGCCATTCTCCCTGGGGTAGATGATATCTCAGGGTGGTTTTAATTCACATTTTTCTAATAATTAGGGATGATGAACATTTTTTCATATGTTTGCTGGCCATTTGTCTGTCATCTTTAGGGAAGATTCTATTCATCTCTCTTCCCCATTGATGTATGGGATTGATGGTTTTTTTCTTGTGGATTAGATTCTGTTTTTTTTCTTGTGGATTAGATTCTGGTTACTAAGCATTGATCTGATTCAAAATATGGAAATATTCTTTCCCATTGGGTAGGTTGTCTATTTGCTTTGGTTGTTATCTCTGTGGCTGTATAGAAGCTTTTCAGTTTAATTAAATCCCATTTGTTTATTATTGTTGTTGTTGCTATTGCTATGGCAGTCTTCCTCATAAAGTCTTTCCCCAGGCTGATATCTTCCAGTGTTTTTCCTATTCTTTCTTTGAGGATTTTTATTGTTTCATGCCTTAAATTTAAGTCCTTTATCCATCTTGAATCAGTTTTAGTGAGTGGAGAAAGGTGTGGGTCCAGTTTCAGTCTTAACATGTGGATATCCAGATCTCCCAGCACCATTTATTGAATAGAGAGTCTTTCCCCCAGTGGATGCTGTTGTTTGGCTTATCGAAGATTAGGTGGCTGTAAGTTGTTGGTTTCATTTCCTGGTTTTCTATTTGATTCTGAATGTCTATTTCTCTATTTTTGTGCCAGTAACATGCTGTCTTGACCACTATGGCCTTGTAATGTAGCCTGAAATCTGGTATTGTGATACCCCCCTGCTTTGTTCTTACTACTAAGAGCTGCCTTAGCTATGCGGGTTTTTTTCTGGTTCCATACAAAACGCAGAATAATTTTTTCCAAGACTAGAAAGTAGAATGTTGGTATTTTAATATGGATGGCATTGAATCGGTAAATTGCTCTGGGAAGTATAGACATTTTAACAATGTTGATTCTTCCCATCCATGAACATGGTATGTTCTTCCATTTGTTAATGTCCTCTGCTATTTCCTTTCTTAGGGTTTCATAATTTTCTTTATAGAGGTATATTCCTTTTGTCAGGTATATTCCTAAGTATTTCATTTTCTTTGGGGCTGTGGTGAAGGGAGTTGAGTCCTTAACCTCTCACCTTGGCTGTAGTTGGCATATAGAAAGGCAACTGACTTGTGGACATTGATTTTATATCCTGAGACATTACTGTATTTTTTGATGACTTCCAAGAGTCTAGTGGTTGAGTCTTTAGGGTTCTCTAAGTATAAGATCATATCATCAGCAAAAAGAGAGAATTTGACCTCTTCTGCTCCAATTTGGTTGCCCTTTATTTTCTTGTCTTATCTAATTGTATTGGCTAGAACTTCCAGAACTATGTTGAATAGTAATGGTGACAGAAGACAACCTTGTCTGGTTCCAGTTCTAAGAGGAAAAGCTTTCAGTTTTACTCCATTCAGTAAAATATTAGCTGTGGGTTTGTCATAGATAGCTTTGATCAGTTTCAGAAATGTGCCACCTATGCCTATACTCCTCAGTGTTCTAATTAGAAAAGGATTTTATCGAATGCTTTTTCTGCATCTACTGAGAGGCTCTGATAGTCTTTGGTTTTGCTACTGTTGATATGGTGAATAATGTTTATAGACTTGCATATATTAAACCAGCCTTGCATCCCTGGGATGAAACCTACTTGATCATGATGTGTGACTTTTTTGATGGTAAGCTGTAATCTATTGGCTAAGATTTTGTTGAGAATTTTTGCATCTATATTCATGATTGAAATTGGTCTGAAATTCTCCTTTTTAGTTGGGTCTTTTCCTGGTTTTGGTATCAGGGTGATGTTTGCTTCATAGAACATGTTGGGGAGGATTCCGTCCTTCTCAATTTTTTGGAATAATTTCTGCAGTACAGGAATAAGCTCTTATTTGAAAGTTTGATAAAATTCTGGTGTGAAGCCATCCAGACCAGGGCATTTTTTTTATTGGAAGATTTTTTATTGTTTCTTTGATCTCAGTTCTTGAAATTGATCTGTTCAGGAGATCTATTTCATCTGGGCTAAGTCTAGGGAGAGGGTGTGATTCCAAATATTGATCCATTTCCTTCACATTGTCAAATTTCTGGGCATAAAGTTTCTCGTAGTATTCAGAGATAATGTCTTATATCTCTGTGGCATCAGTTGCTTTTCCCCTTTGTCATTTCTGATTGAGGTTTCTAGAGATTTTACTTTTTTATTTCTAGTTAGCTGGCCAAAGGTTCATCTATGTTATTTATTTTGTCATGAACCTATTTTGTCCTTGTTTCATTAATTTTCTGAATGATTCTTTTGTTTTCAATTTCATTAATCTCTGATTTAATTTTGGATATTTCTTTTCTTCTGCTGGGTTTAGGTTTAGATTGTTCTTCTTTTCCCAATTCCATCAGATGGCTTGTGAGTTTGTTGATACACTCTCTTTCTGTTTTTCAAATGTAGGCTTCTAAAGTGATAAATTTTCCTCTCAGGACTGCTTTTGCTGTATCCCAAAGGCTTTGGCAACTTGTGTCTTCATTGTTGTTATACTCAAGGAAGTTAATGATTTCCTTTTCTATTTCATCCTGCACCCAACTGTCACTCAGCATAAGGTTGTTTAACTTCCATGCCTTTGTGTGAGGTTGAGCATTTTTGTTAGAGTTGAGTTCCACTTTTAGTGCCTTGTGGTCTGAGAAGATGCAAGGTAGAATTTCAATTCTTTTGATTCTGTTGAGGTTTGTTTTGTGTCCTAGAATATGATCAATTTTGGAGAATATTTCATGGGATGATGAGAAAAATGCATATTCTTTATCTTTGGGATGGAATGTTCTATATACATATATCAAGCACAGTTGTTCTAGAGTCTTATTTAAATCTCTAATATCTTTGTTTAATTTCTGTTTAGAGGATCTGTCCAGCTCTGAGAGAGGGGTGTTGAAGTCCCCTGTTATTATGGTGTTACAGGATATCATATTGCTCAAACTAAGCAAGGTCTGCTTCAAGAATCTGGAAGCATTTAAATTGGGTGCATAAATATTTAGAATTGAAATGTCTTCTTGTTATATTTTTCCCTTCACTAGTATGAAGTGACCATCATTGTCCTTTTTGACTTTAGTTGCTTTAAATCCACATGTATCTGAAAATAGATTGCAACTCCTCTTTTCTTCTGAATTCTGTTTGCCTGAAAAATTGACTTCCAACCCCTAACTCTGAGTTTTAATTTGTCCTTTGATGTGAGGTGTGTTTCCTGCAGAGAGCAAATAGGTGGCTTGTGGTTTTTAATCCAATTAGCCAATCTATGCCTCTTCAGTGGGGAATTCAAGCCATTGACATTTATTGAGATAATTGATAAGTGTGATAGTGTTCTATCCATCTTATTTTGTGAAAGTCCATTGCTTAATTTTGTCTTTTTCATCATTGTGAAAACTAGGTTCTGTCCTTTAATTTCTGTGTGTTTATTTCCCTGAAGGTTCATTGTGATGGTCAGTGTGTAGAACAGGTTGAAATACTTCCTGTAAAGTGGGTCTTGTTGTGACAATTTTCCTCAGTGTTTGCATATCAATAAAATATTTGATTTCTTCATCAATTTTAAAGCTTAGCTTAATGGGATATAGAATTCGGGGCTGGAAATTGTTTCGTTTAAGTAGATTAAAGACAGATAGATGACCATTGTCTTCTGGCTTGAAAAGTTTCATTAGAGAAGTCCGCAGTCACCCCAATAGATTTGCCCCTGTAAGTCGGTTGGTGCTTACCCCTGGCAGCTTGCAAAATCTTTACTTTTATCTTGACTTTAGATAGATTCATCACAATGTGCCCTGCAGAGGCTCTATTTGAATTGAGGTGACCAGTGGACCAATATCTCTTGGAAAGGGGTATGTGAGAATCTTTGGTGATATTTGGGAAATGTTCATTTATAATATTCTTTATAATGGTTTACATTCGTCCAGGACATTCTTCTTCCCCTTCCTGGATACTTATAACTCATATGTTTGAACACTTCATAGAGTCCCATAATTCTGTCAGTGAACATTCTGCTTTCTCGCTCTTCTTTTCTGCCTCTTTGACTATCTGAGTTATCTCCAAAGCTTTATCCTCTACCTCTGAGATTCTTTCTTCTGCATGATCTAATCTGTTGTTGATACTTTCTATTGCATCCTTAAGTTCCCTAATTGACTGCTTCAATTCCTTCAGCTCTGCTATATCCTTTCTATATTCTTCGTATCATTCATCTCTTATTTGATTCTGTTTTTGGATTTCCTTTTGGTTATTTTCCACTTTCTCAGCAATTTCCTTCATTGTTTTCATCATCTGTGTTTTAAATTCCCTTTCTGTCATTTCTAACATTTCTTTACAGGAGGAATTCTCTGCTGTAGCTACCTTGTGATCCCTAGAAGGGGTTACTCTAGACTGTTATTTCATGTTACCAGGATTTTTCTGCTAATTCTTCTTCATGAGTGCTTTCTTGTATCTGTTTCCTTACCCTAATTATCCTTTCAATTCTTCTTGCTCTGTAAGTTACTGTGCTGCTGGCCTAAAGTTTTAATGAATTCTTTTGGTATGGGACCAGAAGGTTGAAAAAATTTAAGAGCAAGAAGGAAAAAATGATTTAAAAAAAGAAAGAAAAAAGAGAAAGAAGAGAAGGTGAGTAAAAGGAAATATTGATGAATAGAAGAAAGGCACCAAAGGGAAGAAACAGGAGTAATATTGTAGGGTACTATGACCCAACCTTGAAGACCCTCAACCTCTGGAGGTGCTGGGTTGAGTGGTTCCCTTGAGGTCAACAGCTCTTTTCCAGCCAGATCAGACACTGTACCCCACCTCCACCAGGTAGAGAAGAAAGCCAAAAATACTATAAATCAAGTGGAAACAAACAAGCAAAAACCCTTATGGGATAACATTGGGAGAAAAGAAAAAAAAAAACAAATAATAGGAGTAGAAACACTAGCAAAAACAAAAAAAATTCTAATTGTTAAAGATGGCAAAAATGGAAAATTGTATTTAAACTAGAATAGTGAAAAAAAAAAAGAGGAATTAAAGAAAAGAAAAGAAAAATGCCAAGGTAAAATGTTGAAGCTAAAAAAAAAAAAAGAAACCCCCCAAAACAAAACCCCTAAAACCAAGGTACCAAACACTGTATAAATCCTGCTGAATATTGTCCAGGCAACAGGTGATCTTCTGACATATAAGATGTTAATCACAATGTTGATACAGCTGTATGAGATGGAGACTGGAGGCTTCTACTGATTTCTCAGACCTTGCAGGCTTGGGAGCCCAAAACTCTCCTCAGCCCACTTAAAAGACACTCCAACTATGAACCTTGGCCAAGTAGAAGCTTTCCAAGGAAAGCACTTATCCCTGGGATCTCTCTTGTAGTGGCTGTCTGCTTATCCAGTGCGCCAAGTCCAGTCTCCCACTATGCCCTGAGGACCAAGGCTGTTAATCTGCCACACTTGGATCTCCACACTTCCCCAGCGTCTCACTACTGGCCTTTGGGCAGCTCAGTCACTAGATTGCTCATCCAGGGTCTCCCGGCTGCAACACATAGGGGCAGCTCTCCCACAGCAGCTGTGCAGGCAGCCCACAGCTGAATGATATTAGTTTCTTTCCGGCTTAGTGGCTCAGACCTGGGCCCCAGAAAACGCCCAATGTCATCTGCACACACTGGCCCAAAATCTCCCAAGGCAGTTCAACCGAGTGCCCAAGTTCAAGAAAAATAAAACAGCCCACAGGGAAGGCTTTTCCTGCTTGCAGTCTCGTTGTTGCTATGGGTAGAGCTGTAGGCAGCCTCCGACCAAACAAATGCATCTACCACTTGCCAGTTTTCTGCTGCTTCTGTCCTTCTTGTGGGGTCCAGAAGTCTCTCACCAGCTTCCTGTGTCACCAAAGGGAAGCCTCTGGGCAAAACCCACTGGAGTCTTGGAGTCTTCTCTCACCACTCTCACTGCGCCCAGCTGCCCAGAAGCTGTTACTCGGCAGCCATCCTAAAGTATTAACATTCTACTCATAGTACAATGGCAAGTCAATGAGGAGCCCTAGTTAATGGTCCTAGAACAGCATCCTATACATAATGTCATGCAACACATATCTGTTGTTTTGAAGACAATGATAGTGATGATATTAAAGAGAAGAAGAGTGACGTATTCTAGTGTCAAACAGAGCAATAGCTTCTCATTTGCTGTCTTTTAATGTGTTTGGAGTCCATTAAGGAAATAAACACTTAGTACAAGCATTTTTTTTCAAAGAACACATATGGGTCCTTAAAAATACAAAGGGTTCAGTCATGGTCTGAAGCTAGATAAGAGAGCTGTGAGGTGCTAACTATGAACACATCACAGTGCAGCTTGGACATCGGGTCTCTGAAGAAACCTCTTCTTCCCTGTACCCCAAGCGACCCCTGCTATACCCCCTGACTCTCAGCACATTCTATAAAGCCTGCTTATCCTTCTCACATTTATATACACTCAATCTTCCCTCCTCCACGATGCTTTTCTCACAGCTCATCTGGATTTCACTAGCATAACATACTGATTGTTTCCCTATGGCTAAAGCTCTGGATGTCTCAGGAAAAGAGCACAGTAAGGCCTTCTGCACACAACATTGTGAAAAACGGAAGGTGTTAAGATCAAGGCACTGGGTCTTTACTTGGAAGCTACTGCAGGCATTAAAACCTGGAATTGGCAGGATGATCACTTGAGTCCTAAAGTTTGAGGTTGGAGGGAGCTATGATGATGCCACACTGCACTCCAGTCCAGTCAACAAAGCAAGACCTTGTCTCAAACAACAACAACAACAATAATACAAAACGTAACAAAAAACTTGGACTTTTAAATGATGGATAACAAAACAACTAGTACTAACTTTGCATCACAGTTGTGTAGTTTCGGACTTCTGTTTGCATCAGTAGATACTTGGGGAAATGGCAGTCAGACGGATGGAACAACTGAAATTTGAAAGAAGTGCCCTCCTACCCAGGAGGTGCAGGTTGGAGATTACAAAGAATTGAGGGATGCTTAAATTTTATCTAGGTCACTGACTTAGAATCTTAATGTATTAAAGAGGCTTACAAGGGAACCAGTAATGGGAGTAGTTAAGGAAGAGAAGGAAAATTCAAGCTAAGGAGAACACATTAGCTTTTAATACATTGAGAAAATATAGAGAACTGTGAACCATCAGAGGAAATAACTAACAAGTGATGGGATAATTGCAAGCAGATGTATCTGAAACTAATGGCAGGCTTTGGAATTGTGGACTTTTTATCAGGGAAAAATTTATCCTGAAAGAAATGTCAGTCAATGAACTATTCCATTCTAAGACCAGGATTTATTTTGGTTTGTCAAAATATCAGAGGAGAACAGTTGTTATTGAGACAGTAACAACTCCATGAAATAAATGGAATATTCAAAATATAAGTCATTCTGTTTAAAGGATCATAGCTGGTAAACTAAAAATTGCCCCTCAAACCCAAGGAATTCTCATTTATATTTTTGGAAATGATTTCTTGAAGTTTTCCACACAGCTTGGTGAACATAATAGTTTTTCTGCTGTTGGGAAATGTGTGGTGTCACTGAACCCTAACTCTCACAGTCAAGTACTCTAGGTGGAAGGTTTAGAGAACTAGGCTGCCTATATCCTAGTCTCCTATCAATCTTTAAAGGCCCCAGCTTTATCCAGGCCCAGAGGGCACCATTCATGCTGAAACTTTGTTCCAGGGTGCCAATGGCATTGTAAATAGGATCCCTTGGAATGCCAGTGCTTCCTGAAATGTTATTCTGTTATTATTATTATTATTATTTTAATGCTGGGGATTCATTGAAGGTAAACGAACCAGATTGCATTGATTGCATTTGTCAGGTAAAGCCCTTTTATAGTTGTGTCCCACCCCCAAAAGGTGTGTCACACACAGAACCCCCCCACCCCCACCCTCCTTCCCTCTCTTTGTGTCTTATGTTCATTTTTTTCGTTTGTTTTTTTTTTCTCCAAATGTAGAGATGGGAGTGGTGGGATAAAACCGGTATGATGAATCCAGCTAGTTTAAATAAGTGGTTCTCAACTAGGGATGATTTTGACCCAGAAGACATTTGGCAATGTCTGGAGACAATTGGGGATGTTGTATCTAGGGGAGTGTTACTATCATCTGGTGACTAGAGGCCAGAGATGCTGATAAAGATCCTGCAGTGCACAAGGTGATGCCCTTCGACAAATAACCAGCCATCTACAATGTCAGCAGTGCTGAAATTGAGAAACCCTGGTTTATAGTTTTATTATTCATCTCTGGTGGACTGTTTACATTAGCAGGCAATCAAATGGTTTTTTATTTCAAATAAGTAGAACTTTTTTTAAAATAAGGGAATTATTGTAAGAAATGGGGAAAGTTAAGAGTGAAAGGATGGGAAAAGAATTACTTCTGCTGCAGTAACGGCATACCTACTATATTCTGAGAACTGTGCCTGCCACCTTGCTTATTTTTATCACATTCAGTAACCCAGGTAACCTTATAAAATAAATCTTTTTCTTCCAGTTTTCCTATGAGCAGAATCTTCTAAATTAAATAATTAACACTCCCTTCAGGGATTTATAAGCAGCACTACAGAGAGACTGAATTTAAGAGATGAGGATAAAACACTTACTGAGATCACAGATCAGAATTGAAAAGCACTTAAGTCCTGAACTGTCACACACAGTCTTAAGTCTGCTGGCCTGGGCTCTTTTGCCACATGGGAGAAAGTTCTTTTAATTTTTAATTGCTCAATCACAAGGACAGCTGTCTCTTCAAAGTGCACAATGCCACTAAGCCAACTGTGTACACATTCTGAGTCCTGTCTTGGTTTCTGATCTGCGGTCTGAGCCAGTGGTCTCGAGAAGGCTTTTAAAGGGAAATGAAAAACAAATTTGTAAATGTGCATGATATCAGTCTTTACCACCCTGCAATGGGATAAATACCATCAGTACCAGGCATCTGGAAACCCACCAACACCAGGCTGCCAGGATGTTTTTCTGGCTAACTAAGAAGCTGTACATTTTTCAAATTTATATCCAAAAATGTGCCCACCAGCAATACTGGCTCCAGCAATGTTCTGTACTATCCTTCACTAATTAGATTTGCAAAGCAAACTAAATATATATTGTGCTGCTTCTTATGTTACTACTCTTCTAATTTGTAGCTGTCACAAGGGAAAAAGTTTTGCATTGCTGGGAGTCTGGGTCTAACCTGCAGCAACGTGTGGCATAAAGAAGGAGAAAATGTACACAATCTAAATAATAGTGTATCTTTCTATAAAATTACTATTATTCAAGTGATTTTAAATATTACAAATAAAGGACCATGAGGAAGGAGAACTAAAAAGAAATAAACCTCCTCACATTGTATATTCCACTCTCAATGTCTTACCACTGACATTGAACTATTGTCCTTCCCTTTTCTCAGGGAAACCTTTGCACGTATTTCTGACATTCTGTTCTCCTGCTTTCTGAATTTCTTTGAGATTTCTGGTATTCAGAACATTTTATGAAAATTCAACATTTTAAGTCTCCATCTGAGCTTATAATGTCTTGCTTTCTTTACTTCTTTAGGTAAAAGCCTATCTTTTCCCGTGTCCCAGGCTGTTCTCACCTCTTTCTGCACCTTGTGGTTTCCCTTCACAGCCAGAATGGCAGGCAGTCTCCCTCCCTCCCCTATCTTATTCCTTATATAGCTCCAACTGAGCACATGAGTCTCACACAAGTCTCACACAAGGGGTGTGGACCTGCATGCCCATTTCCATAGGGCTTCCTCACTAAGGCTTACAATTGTCCAGGAAGAAATTCTCTGGCTGCCATATTCCTGTGTGGCTCTCCACCCTCATCAATCCTGTAGCTACCTTACATTTACTTTGTCTCTTTTTCTTTTCATAAAATCAATTATTGACCAGAGCACAATAATTTTAAAACCTATCTAGAGTCCTATGGATACTTGAGTAAGACCTCTTCTGATTTGGAAAATGCAGATGTAATTCATTAAATAATATATAGAAACAGTCACCTGCACATCAATGAGTATACACCAAATATGTGAAAAATAACAAAAAGAATAATAGAGTTCTTGAAATCTAAAATGCAACCTTTCCCCCCACAATTTGCTAAATGAAACTGTGGAAGGGAAATTAGATAATTTAAGCAACTGCAAGTTTCTTCTAAATTGAATCTATGGGAGAAAAAGAGTGAATTTAGGAAAATAGAAAAATTTAGTGAATAGAGTATACTCTACTTCTGGACAAAACAGGTGGCTGCCAACAGTGTGATTTGAAGGATTCCAGAAATATATATCTAAAAAACAAATCTTCCTCACTAATCAGTTACAACATTTTTAATGTTATCACTAGAGGTTTGTTTTTCTTTGAAAGCAATTATTGTCATATTAAAATGGCTACTAAAATGTAAATGCTTCTAGTAAATAAATATATTAAATGGCTTTTGAGGTTGGGTGTGGTGGCTCACACCTGTACTCTTAGCATTCTGGGAAGCCAAGAGGGGTGGATTGCTTGAACTCAGTAGTTCAATACCAGCCTGAGGAAGAGTGAGACCCTGGTCTCTACTAAAAACAGAAAAGCCAGCCAAGTATAGTGGCATATACCTGTAGTCCCAGGTACTAGGGAGGCTGAGGGTGGAGGATTGCTTGAGTACAAGAGTTTGACGTTGCTGTGAGCTATGATGCCATGGCACTGTACCCAAGGCAACAAAGTGAGACTCTGTCTCAAAAAAATAAAAAAAAAAAGGTTTTTGATCATTAATATATGAATAAGGGAAGAACAGGTTATAACCTAAGGGGATGGAATTGAAGGAATGAGATATTTGATAAATATAAAGGGAAGGCTTTATAGTTTTTGTATATATTTGATAAATATAAAGGGAATGAGATATTTGACAAATATAAAGGGAAGGCCTAGTCACAGCTGAGAGAAATCATGCTGGTACTGGATAGTGTGGCTGCAAGAGGGAAAAGTATGAAGGGCTTGGAGAAATATGGAAAGACATGAGAGAGGAGAAATCAAGAAGGAGAAATAAGTAAAAACAGGAAGGTAAAAAATCCTAATTCACAATTTTCCAGAGTCTGGAAAACTATTATTCTGTACAACTTTCCCTCTCTGTCTGATGTTGAGCCTCTGAAAGCTTCAGAAAAAAAAAAAAAAAGAACACTGTTTCTCCAACTCCTCTTAATACTGTGCTTAAACTCAGCTTAGCACAGTGCCTTACACACAGTAAGCACTCAATAAACATTTGATTGATTGATACTCTCCTGCCAGCTTGCATGTCCGCAACTAACACCACACACCTTGAGGGGCTCCGAAAACTCAGTAGAAAAATGCTCCTGAAAGACACGGATTGCTCCCAGAATTAATGGCATGCAGTGTGTAACTGGGTGCTCACAGCTGGCACGCCACAATTGGCATTTATACAGTTTAGTAAGAGGGGTGAGAAGAAATGCATGCAATCTTACTTCCCCTTGCAATAAATAGGAGTAGAACTTCCCAGCGTAGGTGTTTATTATCAGAAACACAGGTTTAATAATCTGGTTTCAGATGTAAGCTACCAGCTAACAGAGAATGACAGTATTCAAATGCAAAGGAGACCCAATCAATGAGCAACAAAGCTGGACTCCTGAAATCATCCACCCATTCTATAACCTGCTCTCAAAGAAGTGAACTCTCATAGTCACTAAATCCTAGCTGTCACAGAAGGAAGGCCCTGAAAAGAATGCTGCAGCCCTTTCAGATGCTGCAGCATTATGCTCTTTGGGAAGTTCCATACATTTTTCTCTAACGGTACAAGTGAAACTGTGAGCTGCTGTGAGTGAATAAAACCAGATTGCTCTGGGCGCAGAGCCACACAGATCCAGGCATAATGTGTGAACCAGAACTGAGCTCAGTAGGTAGCCCCTGCAGGGCAAGAAAGCTGTACTGAAGAGATGAAAAGCCTGTAGCTGTTCTGCTGGGCAAATCTCTCCACTTACTAAGTTGAAAAAGCTTATAAGAGGTCCAGGGCAGAAGCTTGGAGATGAGTTAGGGATGACACTGCAATAACCGGACAAGAGATGGTGATAGTAGGGTGGTGGCAGTGGGAGTGGTAGTCATTCTAGATAAAATCCCAAGGTATAACGGAAAGAATCTGCTAATGGATTTACAATGAAGTGGAAATAGAGGAAACAATGTCAACAACAATGTCAACATTTTTGTTCTGTGCTATTTATTACATGAAAATGCAGAGTTCAAGATGAAAACCAGCTGAAATTGTCATATTTAAAATGTCTTTTACACACCCAAGTGGAAATGTCAAGTGGACAAATGGCCTTGTACCCCTGGATTTTGAGGAAAGGTTTAGATGGGAGATATGAATTATAGAGCTATCAGGGTATAGAGGGTGTTTAAAATCATGAGACTAGATGAGATCACTTAGGTGGTGAATATTGGTAGAAAAGAAAAAAATCCAAGTCCTGACACTGGGACATTTCAGATGCAAATCTTGGCCAAACAGGTGCATTTGCCAAATGATAGTTATGAGGATATATGCTGAGATGATTAACCTGTAAAGGAAAAAGTGGTCATCATAGGGCATGACTATTTCCACAGATAGAAAATAAGATAGGCTGAGGGCTTTTCCTGTCTTCAAAATAAGCTTTTTATTATTTACAATATATACATGGGGAAATTGAGTAAAAATAAAATTTTGTGAATACTAGATAATACTAATTTGGCTAGTGTTTTTTTTTTAACACTTGCCTTTTAAGAATATTTTATTTTCATCAATTTATATGGTACACATGCCAGGACAGTTTCGTTGCACAGATACACAGCACAGTGGTGAAGCCTGGGCTTCTAGTGTACCTGTCACTTGAATAGTGTACGTTTCGTTTTGTGTATATATCACATTTTCTTTATTCAATCATCCATTGATGTATACTTAGGCTGATTCTCTATGTTTGCTATTATAGACAATGCTGTGATAAACATATGCATGCAGATATCTTTTTGATATAATGATTTATTTTCCTTAAGTCACATTTGTCCCTATTTTTGTTTTATTATATTTGATTTTGAGGAATTAGTCATAAATTCATTGCCTAGGCCAATGTCCATAAGAGTTTTCCCTAAGTTTTCTTATGAAATATTTATAGGTTCAGGTCTTACATTTAAGTTTTTAATGTTATCTTGAGTTCATTTTTGGATATGGTGAGAGATAATGGGTCTAATTTCATTCTTCTGAACATGGGTATCTCATTTTTCCAGCAACATTTATTGAACAGGGGATCCTTTCCCAGTGTACGTTTTTATAAATTTTGATGAAATTAAGTTGGTTGTATATAGGTGTGCTCTATTCTGTTCTATTGATCTATGTGTCTATTTTTATAACATTACCATACTCTTATTGTACCATTGTAGTGTGAAGTCAGATAATAGGATGCTTCCAGCTGTGTTCCTTTTACTTAGGATTGCTTTGGCAATTGGGTTCTTTTGTTGTTCCATATAAATTTTAGGATTGTTCTTTCAAATTCTGTAAAAGAAGACATTGTTAATTTGACAGGAATTATATTGAACCTGTAGATTGCTTTGGGCAATTATAATATTGGTTCTTCCAATCTATGAGCATGAGATGCTTTTCCATTTGTTTGCTTCATCTACAATTTATTTCATCAGTGTTTTATAGTTTGTATTGAAGAGATCTTTTAACTCTTTGTTTAAGTATATTTCTAGACATTTGTTTTTTAATTCCAGTTTAATGTAGTTATGTTCCACACCCAAGAGATGTGCCATATACCCTTACATCTTGCCCATCAAATGGGAGCACACCAAACCCCCTCCCTACTCCTCTTTCTTCCTTCCCTCATCACTCCTCCCTCCAACTTGAATTGAATTGAGTTTTTCTTTTATGTGGGTGTGTATTAGATCATCTCCTGGCTTCATATTAATGTTGAGTACATTGGATTCTCGCTTTTCCATTCTTGTGATATTTTACTAAGAAGAATGTGTTTCAACTCCATCCAGGTTAATTACAAAAGATGTAAAGTCTCCATCTTCTTCTTTCTTTATTTATTTTTTGCTGAATAGTATTTGATGGTGTACATATACCACAGTTTAGATTGTTTATCCTAGGTATTTTTCAGCTATTATAAATGGAATTGCCTTCTTGATTTCTTTCTCCGCTTGGTTATTATTGGTGTATAGAAATTCTACTGATTTCTGTACACTGATTTTGTATCCTGAGAATTTATTGAAGTTGTTTATTAAATACAGGAGTCTTTTTGAGGAGTCTTTAGTATTTTCTATGTATAAGATCATATCATCAAAAAACAGAAATAATTTGACTTCCTATTTTTCAATTTGGATGCATTTTATATCATTCTCTAACTTGGTTGCTCTGACTAGGACTTCCATTGCTATGTTGAATAGAAGTGGTTAAAGTGGACATCTTTATCTTGCTCCAGATCTTAGGGAGAATCCTCTCAACTTTTCTCTACTTGGTATGATATTGGCTATAGGTTTTTCATATATGGTTTTTATTATTTTGAGGTATGTTTCTTCAACATCTAGTTTGTTGAGGGTTTTTATTATAAAGGGATGCTGAATTTAAAGGAATACTCTTTTTGCGTCTATTGAGATGACCGTATGTTTTTAATTTTTATTTCTGTTTTTGTGATGAATTACATTTATGGATTTATATATGTTGAACTCTCCTTACATGTCTAGTATAAAACCCACTTGATCGGGATATATTATGTTTTTTATGTGCTGTTGGGTTTAGTTGAGTATTTTTGCACTTATTTTCATAAGAGATATTGGCCTATAGTTTTCTTTTTTCTTTGTGTCCTTGACTGGCTTTGATATCAAGATAATACTGGCTTTATAGGATGAATTAGGGAGGATGATCTCCTCCCTGGTTATTTAGAACAGTGAGTAGGATTGGTGCTAATTTTTCTTTGTACATCTTGTAAAAATTTTGGCTGTGAATCCATCAGTTTCTGGGCTTTTTATTGTGTTGGGTGAGGGTTAATGATCCAGTTTCATTGCCTATGATTGGTCTGTTCAGGATTTGTATTTCTCCCTGGTTCAATATTAGGAGATTGTATGTTTCTGGGAATTCATTCACTTCCTCTAGGTTTTGTAGTTTGTTCCTGCAGAAAAGCTTAGAGTACTTTCAGATGACCTTTTGTATTTCTGTGGTATCAGTTGTAATGCAATAAATACCTTTATCATTTCTGGTAGTGATCTTTTTAAATCTTCTTTCTTTTATTCTTTGTTAACTATCTAGTGGTCTATTAATATTGGTTAGCTTTTTAAAGCACAAACTTTTCATTTCATTTACCTCTTTTTTAAGGAAGTTCTCAATATCATTTAGTTCTTCACTAATATTTGTAATTTCTTTTCTTCTGGTAGCTTTTGATTTTACTTCATTTTTTTTCTAAGTTCTCGAGATGTTGAAATGTAACATTAAGTTTTTAACGTCTTTCTATCTTCTTGATATAGCCATTTAACACCATGAACATCCCTCATAGAACTTCTTTTTCTATGTCTCAGAGGTCTTGGTATGTTGTGTCTCTATTTTTATTCATTTCAACTACTTTAATTTATCATTGACTTAATGATCATTCAGGACTAGGTTGTTAAATTTTCCATGTATCTGTGTAGTTTTGAGATTTACACTTGGTATTGATTTCTAGCTTTATTCCATTGTGATCTGAGAAGTTACTTCATATGATTTTGATTTTTTAAATTTATTGAGACTTGCTTTGTGGCAATCATCTGACCAATTTTGACAAATGTTCCATGCACAGATAAGAAGAATGCATATTAAGTGGTTGTTAGGTAGAATTTTCTGTAAGTGTTTGTTAAGTTCATTTAGTCTAGAGTCCAGTTTAAGTTCAGTGTTTCTGTCTTGATATGTTTAGTGCTGTCAGTGTTGTGTCAAATTTCCCACTATTATTGCATTGTTGTCTATTGCTTTTCTTAGGTTTACTTGTATTTGTTTTATGAGTCTGGTTGCTCCAGTGTTGGGTGCATATATATTTTGAACTATTTCATTTTTTTTTTTTTACCGTTGCTGACTTAAAGTCTGTTTTATCTGATGTAAGTATAGTTATACCTGCTTACTTTTTGTTCCATTTGCTTGCAGTATCTTTTTCCACTCCTTTCTTTGAGTCTTTAAATATCTTTACCCATTTGGAAGATTTCTTGTAAGCATCATATAGTTGGTTTTTATCCATACTGACCTACAGTCAAGGTTAATAAAGGTATGTAATATTATTTTGTTCCTGTAATAATGTTGTTAATTAGTTGCTTTGTAGTCTTGATTATATAATTGATTTATAGGATCTGTGATTTTTGTACTTTTATGTATAAAATGTCAAAAACAACATATCAAAATATCAAAAAGATATCAAAAACAAGAAAGACAAGTTGGATATCATAAAAACTGTGAACATTTGCATTTTAAATGACAACAGCAACAGAGTATAAGGGTAACACACAGAATGGGATCAAATTGGATATCTCATAAGAATTAAAATCCAGAATATATTGAGAATCCTAAAACTCAACAACAATAAAAATGTAATTCAAAAATGGGCAAAGAACTGAATAGACATTTCTGAAAAAAAAAAAACACCACAAAAAACAAAAAACAAATGTGCTTTGTTTTCAGTAGCAAGCACATGTAAAAATATCAGCATCACTAATGATTAGGGAACTAGAGATAAAAATTACAGAGATACCACCTAATACCCACTAAGATGGTTACTATCAAAAGAACACAGCATAACAACTTTTGATGAGGATGTGAAGAAATTGGAACCCTTACACAGTATTGATGGGAATGAAAAATGACGTAATTACTATGGAAAACAGTATAATAGTTCCTCGAAAAGTTAAAAAATAGAATTACTATGTGGTTCACCAATGCCATTTATGGGTATATACACCAATTTGTAAGCAGGGTTTAAAAAAGATACTTGTATACCCATGTTCATAGCAACATTATTGACAATAGCTAAAAGGTAGAAGCAACCTAAGTGTCCATCGAAGGGTGAATCAATAAGCGAAATGTTATATACATGCATGCACGCAATAAAATCATACACAGCCTTGAAAAGGAAGAAAATTCTGATGTAGGCTCACACATGAATGAACCCTGAGGATATTATGCTAAGTAAAATAAGATAGTCAAAAAAAAGACAAATATGAACAATCCCTAACTTATGAAGATTTGGCTTAAGACTTTTCAACATTATGATGATGCAAAAGCAATACGCATTAGTGGAAACCACAGTTTGAATCTACATACCATTATATTTTTCACCTTCAGAATGATTTTTAATACCATACATGAGATACTAACACTTTATTATAAATTAGGTTTTGTGTTAGATGATTTTGCCCACTGTGGGCTAATGTAAGTATTTTAATATGTATAAAGTAGGCTAGGCTAAGCTACAATATTCAGTACATTAGGTATATTAAGTGCATTTCAACTTAGGACACTTTCAACTTACAATGGTTTATCAGGACATTACCCTATTGGAAGTTAAGATGCATTTGCATTGTATGATTCCATTAATCGGAGATACTTAGAGTAGTCAAAATCATTGAGACAGAAAGGATGATGGTGGTAGCCAGAGGAAGGAGAAAATAAGGAGTTATTTTTTAAAGATAGTTTCAATTTTACAAGACGAACAGAATTATGAAGATTAATGGTGGTGATTGTGGCATAACGTGAATATATTTAATAACATTGAACTATAAAAATAGCAATGTTTAAAGTGATAAATTTTATGTTATGGATATTTTACATTCCAAAAAAAGTATAAGAAAAGTTGAAGGAATTTATCACTACTATGCTTGTCTTATAAGAAATGTTCAAGGGAGGTCTTCAGTTTGAAACAAAAGGATACCAAATAACACAGTAACAGGGGAAACTATAAAACTAATTAGTAAAGGAAAATTGTATAAATAAATAGAGAATATTACATTAATTTTTTGGTGGAAATTGTCACCTCGATGACATAAAGTGTGAAGAGCTGAAAAGTATAAGTGTAGAATTTTGTTTCTACTTGAAATTAAATTGTTACTCTAAGTATACTAATAACTATAATATATTTTATATAAGCCCCTAGTAACCACAAAGAAAGAATGTACAGGAGTTTCGCAAACAAGAAAAGCACAGGGTTCAAAGCATATCAATAGGAAACAAAAAAATAAGGCCCCAAGGAGACAAAAGGGGGACAACAATATGAGACGAACAGAAAGCAATAAATAAAATGTTAATATTGCTAATTAACTTGTTAATAGAAAATTAACTTAATAATAGTAAATTGGCAAAATTAATTTACTGATAGTAAATCCTTTCTGATCAATAATTAAAAGAAAATTGATTAGACAATCAAAAGACAGTGTGGCTAAATGGGCAAAACCTCCTCTCCTCCACCAAGATCCAACTATATGCTCACAAGAAACTCACTTTAGATTTAAGGACACCAGTAGGTTGTATGTGAAGGATTGAAAGAGGTATTCCATGCAAACAGTAGGATTTATACTTCTCCAAAGTAGACATATAGATGGCTAACAGGTATCAGAAAAGATGTTCACCATCTCTAATTATCAGAGAAATGCAAATCAAAACCACAGTGAGCTATTATTTCACACCTGTAAGGATGTCTAGTATTTAAAACAAGGCAAATGTTGGCAAAAAGGTGGACAAATTACAATCCTTGTACACTATTGGTAAGAATGTAAACTGGTACAGCTATTATGGAAAACAGTGTGGAGGTTGTTCAAATAGAAGTGTTTGGGCCGTCTGCACTTGGATATACTACCGTATCCTGTGGTTATCCATGAACTTCTTTGAGTGAACCCCCTAAAGGGACCTGAATGATAATGGACCCTCCTTTGCAGCGGAGGTAACCCAGCAAGTAAGAA
This sequence comes from Nycticebus coucang, assembly GCF_027406575.1. Taxonomy (NCBI): domain Eukaryota; kingdom Metazoa; phylum Chordata; class Mammalia; order Primates; family Lorisidae; genus Nycticebus; species Nycticebus coucang. The sequence goes on along the minus strand of NC_069784.1, from coordinate 49,608,915 downwards.
AAGCCCCACATCCAGAATGAAAACTGCAGGGAACACATCTAAAGTGGAATAAGGTATTGCTGATTGCCCTCCTTTGGTAAGGGTACCCCTTTAGAAGCAGGTTGGAGGTCAGCCTCTGAGAAATAGTTTATGAGAGACCCATCTTAGCACAATGTAGATAAATACTACATTGTCCCTCTTCCTGCAGATATGGGCAAGTAAAATTGACAGAGGAGAATAAATTACAGAGGGAATGGCCTGAAAAAAAATTTTGCATCTCCTTTTTTGAGAACTGCATCCCTGACTCAGGCCTGTGGTTGGGAGGGGCAGGGAAGGTCTCTCTCTTTTTTTTTTTTATTGTTGGGGATTCATTGAGGGTACAATAAGCCAGGTTACACTGCTTGCATTTGTTAGGTAAAGTCCCTCTTGCAATCATGTCTTGCCCCCAGAAGGTGTGGCACACACCAAGACCCCACCCCCCTCCCGCTGTCCCTCTCTCTGCTTTTCTTCCCCCCCATAACCGTAATTGTCATTAATTGTCCTCATACCAAAATTGAGTACATAGGATTCATGCTTCTCCATTCTTGTGATGCTTTACTAAGAATAATGTCTTCCACTTCCATCCAGGTTAGTACGAAAGATGTAAAGTCTCCATTTTTTTTAATAGCTGAATAGTATTCCATGGTATACATATACCACAGCTTGTTAATCTATTTCTGGATTGGTGGGCATTTAGGCTGTTTCCACATTTTGGCGATTGTAAATTGAGCTGCAATAAACAGTCTAGTACAAGTGTCCTTATGATAAAAGGATTTTTTTCCTTCTGGGTAGATGCCCAGTAATAGGATTGCAGGATCAAATGGGAGGTCTAGCTTGAGTGCTTTGAGGTTTCTCCATACTTCCTTCCAGAAAGGTTGTAGTAGTTTGCAGTCCCACCAGCAGTGTAAAAGTGTTCCCTTCTCTCCACATCCACGCCAGCATCTGCAGTTTTGAGATTTTGTGATGTGGGCCATTCTCACTGGGGTTAGATGATATCTCAGGGTTGTTTTGATTTGCATTTCTCTAATATATAGAGATGATGAACATTTTTTCGTATGTTTGTTAGCCATTTGTCTGTCTTCTTTTTTTTTTTTGTAGAGATAGAGTCTCACTGTACTGCCCTCGGGTAGAGTGCCGTGGCGTCACACGGCTCACAGCAACCTCTAACTCTTGGGCTTACGCGATTCTCTTGCCTCAGCCTCCGGAGCAGCTGGGACTACAGGCGCCCGCCACAATGCCCGGCTATGTTTTTTGTTGTTGTTGCAGTTTGGCCGGGGCTGGGTTTGAACCCACCACCCTCGGCATATGGGGCCAGTGCCCTACTCACTGAGCTACAGGCGCCGCCCTGTCTGTCTTCTTTAGAGAAGGTTCTATTCATGTCTCTTGCCCATTGATACATGGGATTGTTGGCTTTTTTCATGTGGATTAATTTGAGTTCTCTATAGATCCTAGTTATCAAGCTTTTGTCTGATTGAAAATATGCAAATATCCTTTCCCATTGTGTAGGTTGTCTCTTTGCTTTGGTTGTTGTCTCCTTAGCTGTACAGAAGCTTTTCAGTTTAATGAAGTCCCATTTGTTTATTTTTGTTGTTGTTGCAAAGGTGTCTTGTTTTTTGTGCTACAGGGAATCAGCTGGGTGGAGATCATGAGATCATTTTAGCTGAAGATGGGATAAGTGCAGGAGGAGGTCAGGAGACTGTTTTATCTGAAGATGGGATTGGCCCAAAATGGGATTATGGGATTAGCACCTTTAAAAGTTTAGTGCTTCCTGCTCAGAAGCAGGAATTTAGATTCTAAGATCATTGTCTACTATTTTCCTCCTTTGTTGGCAAAGTAATAAACTTCTCTTTTTCTCAAAAAAAAAAAAATTACTAGAAAATGCAATAATCCCACTTCTGGGTACTTATCCAAAGTTGAAGTCAGGATTTTGTATAGATTTTATTACAATAGCACTCTTCTGTTCACCACAGCACAGTTCACAATAGCCAAACAGTGGAAACAACCTATATGTTGTTTGGACAGATGTATGAATAAAGAAAATGTTGTGGTAAACAGAATAGGATATTATTCAGTGTTTTTTTTAAAAGGAGATCGTTTCATTTGCAGAAAAATGGATGAACCTAGAGCAGCGGTCCCCAACATTTTTGGCACTGGGAGCTGGTTTCTTGGAAGACAATTTTTCCCTGGATGGGCAGGGCTCAGGGAAGTGGGATTTGACAGGAGGCAGAACTCAGGAGGTGATGCCAGTGATAGGGAGCATCTATGGATACAGAGGAGGCTTCCCTCACTAGCTAATCAACACTTCCCCTCCTGTTGTGTGGCTGGTTCCTTTTTTTTTTTTGTAGAGACAGAGTCTCACTTTATGGCCCTCGGTAGAGTGCCATGGCATCACACAGCTCACAGCAACCTCCAACTCCTGGGCTTAAGCGATTCTCTTGCCTCAGCCTCCCAGGTAGCTGGGACTACAGGCGCCCGCCACAACGCCCGGCTATTTTTTTGGTTGCAGTTTGGCCGGGGCCGGGTTTGAACCCACCACCCTCGGTATATGGGGCCGGCGCCCTACTCACTGAGCCACAGGCGCCGCCCGTGTGGCTGGTTCCTAAATAGACCTTGGACCCCTATTGGTTCTCCACCTGGAAGGTGGGGACTGCAGACCTACAGGACATTATGCTAAGGGAAATAGGGCAGTTACAACAGGGTAAATACTGCTTGATTCCACTAATGTGAGGTAGCAAACAAGCAAACTCACAGAAACAGGGAGTAGAATGATGGTTGCCAGTGGCTGGGGAAAAGATTCTAATCAAGGGGCATAAACTTGCAGAAAGTGAGTAAGTTTTAGAGATGTGTACAAAATGTGCTTATTTAAGAGTACTATGTTGCACACATACAAATTTACGTTTCTACTAAAAATAGAAAAAATATTAGCTTGGCATTGTGGTGGGTGCCTATAGTTCCAGCTACTTGGGAAACTGAGGCAGGAGAATCTCTTGAGCCCAAGAGTTTGAGAGATGGATGTTGCTGTGAGCTATGATGATGCCACGGCATTCTACTCAGGGCAACAGAATGCAACTCGATCCTCCCCACCCCCGCCCCCCCGAAGCTCTCATGTTAAACATTCTTACCACCAGAAAATAAAAAAATATATATTTAAAAGGCCATTGATGTGTTACTTATTTAAATATAAAGTTCATATTCTTTGAGCTAGTGTTCAAGGCCCTGTCCACTGTGTGAATATCCTGTCTCATTTAGCTAACACTCTTAGCTTCCACTACTCCCTGGGTGATTCCTCTCCTGAAGTCATCATCCACTCAGTGTCTCTGTCCCACCTTGATTTTTTCTGTGTCTCTGCCTTTACTCATACCAGTCTATATTTCACTGAAATGACCTTTCTACTCAGTTCCCATGTATTAAAAAGTCGAAGAGAAATCAAGCTCTTCTTTCTCCACAAAATCTTTTCTGAATACCATAAGGGAAGTACATTTTCTTTTCTCTGAATGCTGTGTGCACAGCAACTGTGCTCTTTTCAAGGCATAGGTCACTTTCTTTCTTTTTTTTTTTTTATTAAATTATAGCTGTGTACATTAATGCCATCATGGGGCACCATACACTGGTTTTATGTACCATTTGACATATTTTCATCACACTGGTTAACATAGCCTTCCTGGCATTTTTTTAGTTATTGTATTAAGACATTTATATTCTACATTTACTAAGTTTCACGTGTACCCTTGTAAGATGCACTGTAGGTGTAATCCCACCAATCACCCTCCTTCCGCCCAGTTTCTCCCCTCCCTCCCCTCCCTCTCTCTCTTCCCAATATTCTTAGGTTGTAAATGGGTTATAGCTTTCATGTGAAAGCCCCAAATTAGTTTCATAGTAGGGCTGAGTACATTGAATACTTTTTCTTCCATTCTTGAGATACTTTACTAAGAAGAATATGTTCCAGCTCCATCCATGTAAACATGAAAGAGGTAAAGTCTCCATCTTTCTTTAAGGCTGCATAATATTCCATGGTGTACATATACCACAATTTATTAATCTATTCGTGGGTCGATGGGCACTAATTGCTAAGTCATGGAAAAAGCATAGGTCACTTTCTATGCTGCTCTGTACCTGCTTCCCTCAAAAGACATAAAGCTCCTTGAAAATAAAATTCAGCTCATAATTACTATCATCTGAAGTGACAAAAATAATGTTTGAAATGAATTAAGCCATCCTGGAGAAGTAAACATAAGGAATAAATAATTTGAATAAAATAATTGCTAATAGAAAATAATTTATGTTTGGATTTGGCAACTGGATAGCTATATAAGCCTTGTTTAGGAACAATATATTTTTTCCTCTGAAACAGTTAATGATATTCAGTCCAAAAAGCCCAAGCCATCTGGTGTAGCATTTTTATTTAGCAGTAATGATAACCAAAACCAATAAAAAAAGCCAGGTTAGAGTCTACATTTGCTTTCCTACCTGTCACAAACAGAATAGCTCAAATTCAGAAAGCAATGCCATCATTTGGGCATCCCCTCCAACCCTCTGATTCTTACCAAGGGCTGACTCCAACACAGAAGGGAGGCTTCAGATCGCTAAAGTAATTGGCCAAGTATACAGTCCATTCTCATTTTAAGGAATGTTCCACTTTGTGCATTTCAACAATGCACTCAACCATTACACAAAGTCTTGGTGTAAAATGTTAACCTCCACTGGCTGCTTTCAGGCTCTTCCCTCCACCGTCTCCCTGCCTTGCCCTAGCACCTTTGCCTGCCAAGGAGTCTTGCAGAAGGATTTCCTTACTTCTATTGTATTTGTTGTTTTTCCATCTTCTCATTACAGTCTTGTTTAAATTTGGTGTTGGACTAAAGTGGCTATTGGTTGAAGTGGAACAAAGTGAAATCCAGTCTGGAAAAGGATAATGCTACTTTCCAACTTCTCATAACTGCGTATTCTGCCCGCCTTGGCTCCACAAAATTCTCCAGTTATTTCCTTTTGGCAGCATCATTTTAGTGCACTTAATAAATTTGGACTTATGAGGGCGTAGAGTAACCACCTCAACATTTTTTTAGTATTATGGACATTACTGTTTCCCTTAGAGAGGGCTGAGTAAAACACCTCCTGCTCTTTGTAATTTCTGGCTCTGCTGCTGTTAGTGGTGCTTCCAGGCAGGCAGAGTAAGATTTTATTTACCTGATATGATTCAACAAAGTCCAAGGGAATCATGGGGCCCGGAAGCCTTTCCTTTCTTAAAGGAAAGTCAGCTTCAACTTTTACATGTACTGGGTGCTTAAAATTCCTTATTATTGTTAACCCCATAGACTATGTAATTCAAAAGTCACTTTCTCAATGAAACCTCTCATAATTTCTTCCACTTCAGCCTCCTGCTCCTGATGTAATAAATCACCCCTGCATCTTGTTTCTGTGATTGAAACTGGTTATACTCTATTATACAATTAGTTTTGATGCTTCTGTCTCTCTTTCTGGAAAGTGAAAACCTCAAAGGTCACAGCCATAACTTATTCATCTTTGTTTTGTCAGCATCTGACACAGAAGAGTAACAATTAATGTTCCATGTGTGTATGTAGTGCCCAAGACTGGACCACACTTCATTCCTTTAAATTCCTTCACTACCGAGCTTCTTAAAAGCATCATTCATAATCTTTTACAAATTCTTGAGTAAAATAATTATGATGTAATGCTTATTCAGTAGTGATTGTTGGCAAACTATTAACTTATTCCTTTTTGACAGAGATCTCTATCAGGATAAAAAATATGGGGGGCTAGGAATTGTGCCATGAGATGGTTTAAAAGGGACAGAAATAGCTTGTAAGTGGAGATACTAAAGATTTTAGTTTTAAGATCAATCTATCTCTCAATTCTAATTTACTGGAAAGCATTATGCATTCAAAAGTTTTGCCCATGGAGGATATAGAAGTTGACCGCCACAATTAATCTGAAGATGCATTTATATCCGCAGTGTAACAGTGTACACGAAACCTCACCTAGAGCCAATATGCCTTTAGGCTTGAACTCACTAATGATGCGCCTATAAAAATGTTCCAGCTATTACCAAAAACCCTGGCAAGCTCAGGGCTATTTTCACAGCCAGCTCTCTGGGGTTCTCCGGTGACTCAGTGTGCCCTGCTACACCCTAGCTCATTAGGGGCTGGGATATCCAGACAGACATCAGTTACTCAGCATTAAGTGCCTGTGTGTAAATGCTTATTTTGGATAATTCAGAAGGTTATTCTAGAGAAGTACCATTAACTCCCCAGTAATTTTGACTTAGGTTTAAAAAGCTTTACTCAGGAAGCCCAGTTGCTTCAATTGAATAACAATGTATTAAAAATATGTCACACATGACTTAAACTGGGTTGTCTTCCAATCTTTTTCCCAGCTTCCAGGTATGCAGGACCCTTAGCATCCAAAAAAATTGTCTTCCCAAAGATTAATTCACTCACAGCAGCAACCCCACAAAAGTCTCAATAAACATCTCAATCTCTGCAATTGGCTTTTGTGTTGCTGGCACCACTTATGTGAGCAGCCGTATTGTACTTACAAGGGAGGCTCATGGATAAAGCAAGACGGGAGTGAGACTTAGCCCCTAGTCCTCGTAGCACACTGCCACTGCTGTTGGCACCAGCAGGTTTCCTGGACAAGAAAAATTTAGGGTTATGGACATAATCTTTTTTAGACACCAAATTCGTCATTTTGTCCAAAAGGTATGGTGGCTCTTCATTGAAACCTGCATCAGATTTAAAGTTTCCCATCAGATGCTTTTCTCTACTCCTTACCATTTACCAAAATATATTGGTATTAAGACTAATGTCTGACTATTAGATTATAAAATCCACATATCATAATAAAGATCTGCAAAGGTACCTTGATGAGATGATAGCTTCCAACCTGTGAGATTTACTGTAAACCTAATGCTGGTCATAAGCATGTAATCTACAGAAAGCTCTTGCCTTCCTCCTTTATCTTACCGTTGGCATGTTTCTTAGCTTTTGTACCTCAGTTTCCTCCTTTTTGAAATGGCAATAATAATAGTATCTATCTCTTAATGATTATTTAGGGTATGTACCAGCAACTTAAACACACTGTCTCATTCACAATAGGCACTCAATAAAAGCTAGGAATTTTACTTATTTATTTATTTATTTATTTGTGACAGAGTCTCATTTTATCACCTTTGGTAGAGTGCTATGGCATCATAGCTCACAGTAACCTGAAACTCTTGGGCTCAAGTGATCCTCTTACCTCAGCCTCCCACATAACTGGGACTAGAGGTGCCTGCCACAACACCTGGCTAATTTTTAGAGATGGGATCTTGTTCTTCCTCAGTCTGGTCTCAAACTTCGGAGCTCAGGTGATCCACCCGCTTCAGCCTCCCAAAGTACTAGTATTATAGGCCTGAGCCACTGTGCCTGGCTGTCATTATTTATATCCATAGATAAAATATGTATCCAGATTAAAGCAACCACATGTACACTATTCTATGAATAAAAGGGGCATATACATTATGTAGTATACAATTTAATAAGCAGAGAAGAAGGGATTCTAGTGAATGGGTAAAATAAAGATTATGTACAAAGAATTGAATATCAGAACAATATTACACTTCTCAGTATCAAACACTAAAGCTGGAAAAGGATGGACTAATGACCTAAAAAGTCTGAAAGAAAGTGATTTTCAACCGCAAGTTCTATGTTGAAACAATTTAACTATCTAGTGGATGGAAGAATGAATAATACATTACCTAAGATCAGACAACACATCCATAAAACAAACTGGGTACCATGAAAAGGGTAACTGAATAAACAAAAAGAGAGAGAGGCAGAAAGACAGATGGAAGGAATTCTCCAAAAATAATTTTAAGAAAATAATTACACTAACTTAAATAGAAGATTTGGGGAGATAAAGTAAAAAAAAAATCTCAGAAAATAAGGAAAGAATAAGTTAAAGTAAGAGATAATAAAAGATGAAAGCAAATTAATCAACTCAAGAATAACATTCAAGTTAGCAATAGACAGAAAACAAAGCAGATTACAAATAAAGTAATGATATCTCTGAAGGCAAAACTATAGGAAAAATAAACAGAGAAAAAATAAACTATTAAATGAAAAATACTTCAAGTTCTTCACATTAGAATGCCCCGTCCTAATTCTAAACGTTTTATTATGGGTGAAAACAATACAATAATTGAAAAGTGTGTAACTGGAAAAAATCAGAAGCACTGGAAGGGGAAAGAAAACCTAGATGCACATAATAGAAAATCAGAGTGACTTCAGGCTACCCAACAGCAACTACTGGAGATAGAAGAAAACAGAATGATAGAATAATGCTGAAAATTCAGATGCACCAATAATCTGTCCATTTAGTTTGTGGATAAAATAAATACTAAATATACTTTCAGACCTACAGATAAGAGTTTTTACAACACACACATACATGTACACACACACACGACATTATCCATCAAAAGTTCTTAACATATGCTAAAAACACACTTAAATTAGTGAGGGGGAGAAAAAGCCCAATGTAAACAAAATAAAATCCAAAAATAAAAAACAACAGCAGTTCCAGGTGAGGAGTAATCAGCAAAAAAACTCTGGAAGTATGAAAAATCAGAGTAAAAGGACACCATAAAAGGGAACACCAGCTCTCTAGCAATGGATACCAAGAAAAATAAAAATAATGAAGTGACAGATAAAGAATTACAAACATGCAATGTAAGGAGGCTCACCAAAATCCAAGAGAATACAGAAAACCAACTCAAATAAATCAGAAAGACAATTTAGGTAATGAATGGAAGATTCACTAAAAGGATTGACATTAAAAAGGAAAACAAATAGAACTTTTGGAAATGAAAAATTTATTCAGGAATTATAAAACACAGTGGAAAGTTTTAAGATTGGATTAAACTAGGAAAAGGAAAGAATCTCAGGGCTTAAAGACAACTCTTTTGAATTAACTCAATGAAAAAGAAAGAATAGCAAATTAAGAGGAATGAATAAGCCTATGAGAAATATAGGGTTATGTAAAACATCCAATTATAAAAATAATAAGAATCCCCAAGGGAGAATAAGAAAATGCACAAGGGTCCCAAAACCTATTCAAGGGAATGATTGAGGAAAACTTCCCTGGTCTTGCTAGAGATTAAAACATCTAGGTGCAAGAATCTCAACATCACAAAGGGGAAATCACTAAGATACATAGTTACCAGAACGGCTAAAGTCAACACATAGGAGAATGTCCTGTGAACCTTAGGGCAAAAACATCAAGTAACTTACAAGAGAAAAATCCATCAGGCTAACTGCAGGTTTCTGAACCCAAACCTAATAAGCTGGAAGGGATTGGGCCCTATCTTTAGTCTTCTTAAGTACAACAAATGCTAGCCTAGAATTTTATATGCTGGAAAACTAACTTTCATATATGAAAAACAAATAAAGACTTTTCTAGGCAAACAAACACTGAAGGAATTTTTCTAGACAAGACTTGCCTTGCAGGAAATACTGAGAAGTGCATTATATATAAATCAGCATAATAGTCAATCATCAATATAAAACCACCCCAAAACTAAAGCCCAAGCTCATAGAACAATATTCCAAGAGGTAAAACAAAGCAATAAGGTACTAACCAAGAGGATGAAAAGAACAGCATTCCAAATATTAATTTTATCAACTAACAAGAATGGTTTGAATGCCCCACCCAAGAGACATATGTTGGATAAATGGATACAAAATATAAGCCAAGTATCTTCCATCTCCAGGAAATACATTTAACTCACACAATTCATACAGACTCAGATAAAGAGATGGAAAAACATATTACATGCAAAAGGAAACCAAAAGAAAGCAGATATAACCATTCTCATATCAGATGAAATTGACTTTAAATCAATAAAAGAACAGAAAGACAAAGATAGTCATTATATAATGCTAAAGGGAGAATTTCAACAAGAATATATAACAGTCTTAAATATTCACGTACCTAAAACAGGAGCACTCAGATTTTCAAAGCAAACTCTATTAGATCTAAGCAAAGATAAACATTAGCTTCATAATTTCTGGGGATGTCAATACTCCACTAACAGAACTGAAATAACAGATCTTCCAAGCACAAAAAAAAAAAAATAATAAACATTAAATTTAAATGGGACTGGACTCTAGACTCAATGGGCCTAACAGATATTTACAGAATATTTTATCCAAAAAGTATTGAATATACCTTCTTCTCATCAGCACATGGAACATTCTCCAAGACAGACAATATTTTAGGCCACAAAGCATGGCTCAAAAAATTCAAAAAAATTATAAATTAACCATGTATCCTCTCATACCATGTGGAATGAAAGTAGAAATAAACTCAGAGGAGGAATACTTAATACTACACAAAAATCATAGAAATTAAACAACCTGATGCTGAAAGATTACTGGATCAGTAATCAAATTATTGAAAGACTCCTGTAAGTGAATGACACAGGTGACAAAAGCTATCAAACTCTATGGAATTTAGCTAAAGCTGTCCTAAGAGGAAAATTCATAGCCTTAAAATGCTGGCATCAAAACGGTAGACAGAACACAAATCAGCAATCCAATGTCATATCTCAAGCAACTAGAAAAGAAACTAGAAAAGAGAGTAAACCAAACCACAAGCCAGCAGAAGAAAAGAAATAACTAAGGTAAGAGAAGAACTAAATGAATCAAAAACAAGAAAATAATAAAGAAGATCAAGAAAACAAAAATTTCTTTGAAAAGATGACCACATTTAATAGACCTCTAGCTTGATTAACCAGAAACCAAAACTCAATCAGAAATGAAAAAGGAGGGGGGAGACAAGATGGCTGACTGAAGCCAGCTTTCCACAAAGGCTCCCATCCAGAAGGAGAGTTAAAGGACAGAAATTTAGCAAGTAACCTGGTGGAGTTGAACTGCACCAAGAGAGAAGGTTGAAGAACGCACATCAACCCCGCTGAGCCAAGCTGCGACCCCAAGGATACAAACAAAAGGTACAAAACCCATACCCAAGCGGATGGGAGTCCCCTCCCCCATGAGAATGGCTAGGAGTACCCCATAAACAAACAAGAAGTGTTCAAAGGTGCTCCCACTACACTCCATGGGAGAGACCCTTTAAAAACTGGACCTACCTCCCCTACTAGGGTGCCACAGTATTCTCCTGCCAGGCATAAAACTGTATAAAACTGTATATATTCTCTACCTGCAATTCTGAGCTCACAGCATTCCCCTCTACTCTCACTCTGAGGTCTGGATGCCCCAGGATTCCAGATTCTTGGGTGATTTCTCGAGAGGTATGGACAGGGCCTAGATTGCAGCTGGTCAGTGCTGATTCTGTGGCATGGGAGTGAGGAGAGGATGGTCACCTGAGAGGGGACCACACCAGAGCAGCGGTGCCCTGAGGCACAGAGCAACACCCGTTTTTGGCAACAATAGGGATATTCTGGATATCTCCCGGAATTCCGAAGCCACACCCCCCTGTCTCCCTGGGCAACCAGAGGAGGCAGGGCATCTTCTCAAGTGACAACCACTGCGGAACAGATCCAGGATGGAAACGGAAGCCCCGTGAGTAAAGGGTTTGCCTGAGGTGGTACCGGCCTGGGTGGAGAGTGGGGACTAGAAAATGCAAGTGCAGAACTGGAAAATTCCTAGGGTGGGGATGACCCAGAGGACTGTTTTACTGAGCCTAAGATGCACCCAGCCCTCAGGGGATCATCAGCCTATAGACAAAAGAAGGCAGGAGGCTAGAACTGACAGCCAACTGAATACAAAACTGCAGGAGTAAAGACAGGGCTGGAGGCGCAGGCTCTGGGAAATCAAAACAGCTTCTCTTCTGCAGGGGAATTTAGCAGGGACAGAAACAAATTCCCGCAAAGTTGTTCTGTTCTGTTCTGTCAGTAATAACAAACAGGGGCGGGGCTGGAAATGAAGGAACACCCCCCCAGCCTCCATCAAGCACCCGAGGTTGTCAGGCCTCACCTCCCGCTGCTGGATAGAGGCAGAGTGCAGCGCCCTGGCTGAGCATATATAGATTTCCTTGTGATTCAGGCAGGTGAAAACCTCTGGATTATCGGTTCACTAGAGTCAACTGGGTCACTGCCCTGCGGGGCTATCAGTGACTGGGTGTGACAGAGGTACAAGGTGGGGAAGGAGGCATAAAACTTCCCAGACTAATCTATTTGCTGGGTGGGACCTCCAGACTTCATGGAGCACCAGAGCAAGTCATATCTGAGTTGTCACCAGACTCCTATGATCCAGTTGCCAGAGACCTTTTAAACTCTCCCACCTGACACAGGTGCTGACTGTGACAATTGATTTGGACCTTTTGAACTGAGCCAATTGCCCGAGAACTATTCAAGTGGTGCCCTAGGTGTGTGGTTGTAGGAAGGTTTGATTTTCATTTTCCAATTCTTGCCTGGGGAAGAGGGTTGACTTAATTGCTGGTATTTCTCCACAGCTGAGACTTCAACCCAGAGTAACTGTTTCACTAGGGTTGAACAGAGAGCAGAGAAAACAAGACAGAACCACTTAGCCCCACCACACAAAACAGGTCCACAGTTTCTCAGGCCATAGCATTGTATGGGTCCTAGACAAAGGAAAAATAAAACGGTGTAAAATAAAATAATCATGGGTAGAATAAGGGGTAAAACTCTGGTAACATGAATAACCAGAATAGATCAACCCCCCCCCCCCAAGGAGAGCTATGGCAGTAACTGAAGATCCCATTCATAAAAAGCAGGCCGAGATGTCAGAAATCAAATTCAGAATTTGGATTGCAAACAAGATAGAATGGAGGAAAATTTGGAATTAGAAATTAGAGGAGCAAGTCAAAAGTTGGAATTAGAAATTCAATGAGAAATTCAAAAGGTCTGTTAAGAATTTAACAAATTTAAAGACAAAAACACCAAAGATTTTGATGCACTGAAGCAAGAATTTGCAGCCCTCAAAGATCTGAAAAATACAGTAGAATCCCTCAGTAACAGTGGAGCAAGCAGAAGAAAGGATTTCTGACATTGAAGACGAAGCCTTTGAACACTACCAAACTCTCAAAGAAGAAGAGAAATCGAGAGCAAAAACAGATCATTCTCTCAGAGAGTTCTGGGATAATTCAAAGAAGGCTAATAGTTGCCTCATTGGAATCCCTGAAAGTGATGAAGTGGCCTTGCAAGGCACAGAGGCCTTTCCGCATGAAATTATGAAAGATAACTTTCCAGACATGCCAAGATATTCTGAAATTCAGATAGCAGACAGTTTAACAACCCCAGCATGACTCAATCCAAATAAGACATCCCCCCAGGCATATCATAATTAACTTCACTAAAGTTAATATGAAAGAGAAAATTCTGAAAGCAGCGAGACGTAAGAAATCCATTACCTACAAAGGGAAGAATATTAGAATGACTGAATATCTCTCTGCTGAAACTTTTCAAGCCAGAAGAGGGTGGTCATCAACTTTTACTCTCCAAAAGCAAAATGACTTACAACCCCGGATCCTGTATCCAGCTAAACTGAGTTTCATTTATGATGGAGAAATTAAATACTTTAATGACATTAATATGTTGAAGAAATTTGTCATAACCAAACCAGCTCTTCAGGATATTCTCAGACCTATCCTCCATAATGACCAGCCCAATCCTCTATTACAAAAGTAAATTCACACAGAAACTTTTGATCAAACTCTAACTTCGACAGGGGTGAAAGGATTAAAAATGTCCACTGGACTTTAGAAAACTTGATACCCAAAATTTTACATGACTTACCAATATTCTCTATTAATGTGAATGGCTTAAACTGTCCTCTAAAGAGGCACAGGTTAGCTGACTGGATACAAAAACTCAGGACAGATATTTGCTGCATACAAGAGTCACATCTTACCTTCAAAGATAAATATAGATTCAGGATGAAAGGATGGTCATCCATATTTCAGGCAAATGATAACCAGTAAAAAGCAGGTGTTGCAATTCTAGTTGCAAACACAATAGGCTTTAAACCAGCAAAAGTAAGGAAGGATAAGAATGGTCACTTCATATTTGTTAAGGGTAATACACAATATGATGAGATTTCAATTATTAATATTTATGCACCCAACAAGCATGCACCTCAATTTATAAGAGAAACTCTAACAGACATGAGCAACTTGATTTCCTCCAGCACCATAATAGTCGGAGATTTCAACACTCCTTTGGCAGAGTTGGATCGATCCTCCAATAAGAAGCTGAGCATAGAAATTTTAAATTTAAACCTAACCATCCAACATTTGGATTTAGCAGACATCTACAGAACATTTCATCCCAAAAAAACTGAATACACATACTTCTCATCAGCCCACGGAACTTACTCCAAAATCGATCACATCTTAGGTCAGAAGTCTAACCTCAGTAAATTTAAAGGAATAGAAATTATTCCTTGCATCTTCTCGGACCACCATGGAATAAAAGTTGAACTCAGTAACAACAGGGATCTGCATACTCACACAAAAACATGGAAGTTAAATAACCTTATGCTGAATGATAGCTGGGTCAGAGATGAGATCAAGAAAGAAATTGCTAAATTTTTGCAACAAAATGACAATGAAGACACGAGTTATCAGAACCTCTGGGATACCACAAAGGCAGTCCTAAGAAGGAAATTTATAGCACTGCAAGGCTTTCTCCAGAGAATGGAAAGAGAAGAAGTTAACAACTTAATGGGACATCTCAAGCAACTGGAAAAGGAACAACATCCCAACCCCAAACCCAGTAGATGAAAAGAAATAACCCAAATTAGAGCAGAATTAAATTAAATTAAAAAAATTATACAACATTTCAATAAATCAAAAAGTTGGCTTTTTGAAAAGGTCAATAAAATAGATAAACCTTTGGCTAACCTAACCAGGAAAAAAACAGTAAAATCTCTAATCTCATCAATCAGAAACGACAAAGACAAAATAACAACAGATTCCTCAGAAATTCAAAAAATTCTTAATGAATATTACAAAAAATTTTATTCTCAGAAATATGAAAATCTGAAGGAAATTGACCAATACTTGGAAGCATGTCCTCTTCGAAGACTTAGCCAGAATCAAGTGGAAATGTTGAACAGGCCCATATCAAGTTCTGAAATAGTATCAACCATATAAAATCTCCCTTAGAAGAAAAGCCCGGGACCAGATGGCTTCACGTCAGAATTCTACCAAACCTTTAAAGGGGAACTAGTTCCTATATTACTCAACTTGTTCCAATATGTAGAAAAAGAAGGAAGACTACCCAACACTTTCTATGAAGCAAACATCACCCTGATCCCCAAACCAGGAAAAGACCCAATAAGAAAAGAAAATTATAGACCAATATCACCAATGAATATAGATGCAAAAATATTCAACAAGATCCTAACAAACAGAATCCAGCAACACATCAAACAAATTATACGCCATGACCAAGTCGGTTTTATCCCAGGGTCTCAAGGCTGGTTCAATAGCCATAAATCTATAAGTATAATTCAGCACATAAAGAAATTAAAAAACAAAGACCATACAATTCTCTCAGTTGATGCAGAAAAAGCTTTTCATAATATACAGTATCTCTACATGATCAGAACACTTAAGAAAATTGGTATAGAAGGGACATTCCTTAAACTGATAGAGGCCATCTACAGCAAACCCACAGCCAATATCCTATTGAATGGAGTTAAATTGAAATAATTTCCACTCAGATCAGGAACCAGACAAGGCTTCCCATTGTCTCCATTGCTCTTTAACATTGTAATGGAAGTTTTAGCCATCACAATTAGGGAAGAAAAGGTGATCAAGGGTGTCCATATAGGGTCAGAGGGTATCAAACTATCGCTCTTTGCAGATGATAAGATTGTATATCTGGGAAACCCTAGGGATTCTACTACAAAACTCTTAGAAGTGATCAAGGAATACAGCAGCATCTCAAGTTACAAAGTCAACATTCATAAATCGGTAGCCTTTACATATAACAACAACAGTCAAGCTGAAGATACAGTTAAGGACTCTATTCCATTCACAGTAGTGCCAAAGAAGATGAAATATTTGGGAGTTTATCTAACAAATGATGTCAAATATCTCTATAAAGAGAACTATAAACTCTAAGAAAAGAAATAGCTGAAAATGTTAACAAATGGAAAAGCATACATGCTCATGGCTGGGAAGAAACAACATTATTAAAATGTCTGTACTACCCAAAGCAATATACAATTTTAATGCAATCCCTATTAAAGCTCCACTGTCATACTTTCAAGATCTTGAAAAAATAATACTTCATTTTATATGGAATCAGAAAAAACCTCGAATAACCAGGGCATTACTCAGAAGAAATAAAAACATAGCAGGAGGAATCATGTTACCAGACCTCAGACTATACTATAAATTGGTAGTGATCAAAACAGCATGGTACTGGCACAAAAACAGAGAATTAAATGTCTGGAACAGAATAGGGCACCAAGATATGAATCCAGGTACTTACTGTTATTTGATCTTTAACAAGCCAATTAAAAACATTCAGTGGGGAAAAGATTCCATATTTAACAAATGGTGCTGGGTGAACTGGCTGGCAACCTGCAGAAGACTGAAACTGGACCCACACCTTTCACCATTAATTAAGATAGACTCTCACTGGATGAAAGATTTAAACTTAAGACTTTGAAACTATAAAAATACTAGAATAGAGTACAGGAAAAACCCTTGAAGAAATCAATCTGGGAGAGTATTTTATGAAGAGGACCCCCTGTGCAATTGAAGCAGCTTCAAAAATACACTACTGGGACCTGATCAAACTAAAAAGCTTCTGCACAGCCAAGAACACAGTAAGTAAAGCAAGTAAACAGCCCTTAGAATGGTAGAAAATATTTGCAGGTTATGTCTCTGACAAAGGTTTAATAACCAGAATCCACTGAGAACTCAAACGTATAAGCAAGAAAAGAACAAGTGATCCCATCGCAGGCTGGGCAAGGGACTTGAAGAGAAACTTCTCTGAAGAAGACAGGTGCACAGCCTACTGACATATGAAAAAATGCTCATCATCTTTAATCCTCAGAGAAATGCAAATCAAAACTACTTTGAGACATCATCTAACTCCAGTAAGTTTAGCCCATATCACAAAATCCCAAGATGAGAGATGTTGGCGTGGATGTGGAGAAAGGGGAACACTTCTACCCTGCTGGTGGGAATGCAAATTAATACATTCTTTTTGGAAAGATGTTTGGAGAACACTTAGAGATCTAAAAATAGATCTGCCATTCAATCCTATAATTCCTCTACTAGGTATATACCCAGAAGACCAAAAATCACATCATAACAAAGATGTTTGTAGCAGAATGTTTATTGCAGCCCAATTCATAATTGCTAAGTCATGGAAAAAGCCCAAGTGCCCATCGATCTATGAATGGATTAATAAATTGTGGTATATGTACACCATGGATATTATGCAGCCTTAAAGAAAGATGGAGACTTTACCTCTTTCATGTTTACAAGGATGGAGCTGGAACATATTCTTAGTAAAGTATCTCAAGAATGGAAGAAAAAGTATCCAATGTACTCAGCCCTAACTACCAAACTAATTTATGGCTTTCACATGAAAGCTATAACCCAGTTATAACCTAAGAATAGGGAGAAAGGAGAAAGGGAGGGGAGGAAGGGGAGGGAGGCGTAAAGATGGGCAGAGGCAGGGTGATTGGTGGGATTACACCTGCGGTGCATCTTACAAGGTTACATGTGAAACTTAGTAAATGTAGAATATAAATGTCTTAACACAATAACTAAGAAAATGCCAGGAAGGCTATGTTAACCAGTGTGATGAAAATGTGTCAAACGGTCTATAAAACCAGTGTATGGTTCCCCATGATCGTATTAATATACACAGCTATGATTTAGTAATAAAAAAAAGAAATGAAAATGAAATATTGTAAGTGATACTACAGAAATACAAAATATAATCCGTGTACTATACGAAAATCTCTAAGCAAATAAACTTGAAAATGTAGAGGAAATGGACAAATTCCTAGAAACACACATACTGCCAGGACTCAATCAGGAAGAAACCGAACTCTTGAGCCTTCCAGTAATGAGCAACAAGTTTGAAGCAGCAATAAAGGTATCTTTCAACCTAAAAGAAAAGTCTTACCAGATGGATAAACAATTGAATTTTATTCAGACCTGCAAAGAAGAGTTGGTACTATACTGCAGAAAATATTCCATAACATTGAGAAGAAGGGCATCCACCCCAACTCATTCTATGAAGCTACTTTCACCTTTATACCAAAGCCAGGAAAGGACAGAAGATAGAAAGAAAACTACAGACCAACATTCCTTATGAATATAAATGCAAAAATCCTCAATAAAATACTAGTAATTCAAATTCAATAACATATCCAAAAAATAATCCCCTACATGTATTATGAAGTGGGCTTCATCCTAGGGATGTGAAGAGGGTTCAACATTCATAAATTGATAAATAAGATTAACCACATGAAGAGAAGCCAAAACCAAGGGATAAATCCTTTTATCATAAAACCCCTCAACAAACTAGGCGCAGAGGGAACATACCTCAAAATTATAAAAGCCTTATATGACAAACCCATACTGAAGGGTGAAAAGTTCAAAGTTTTCCCTCTAAGAGCTGCAACAAGACAAGGGTGTCCACTGTCATCATTTTCATGGTGCTGGAAAGTGCTGGAACTCGTAGCCAGAGGAATCAGGCAAGAGAAAGAAATTAAGGGTATCCAAATCGGGAAAGAGGAGGTCAAACAATAACTTTTTGCTGATGATATGATCTCATGTATAGAAAACCCCAAAAATTCCATTAAGAGACCACTAGAATTGATAAATAAATTCAACAAACTCTCAGGTTACAAATTAAATGTACACAAATCTGTAACATTCTTATGTATCAATAATAGTCAAGTGAGAGTCAAATCAAAGAATAAATACCATTTACAATAGCTACAAAGAAAATAAAATACCTAGCAATATATTTAACCAAGGAGGTAAAAGATGTCTACAAAGAGAACTATGAAATAATGAGGCATGAATTTGCAGAGGATACAAACAAATGGAAAAATATATCATGCTCGTGAATTTGTAGAATTAAATTCTTAAAATGTCTACACTACCCAAAGTGATTTACAGATTCAATGCAATCCCCTTCGAAATAGCAACATAGTATTTCACCAATCAAGAAAAAAATAATTCTTTGCTTTGTTTGGAACCAGAAATGAGGCCAAATAGTCAAGGCAGTCTTAAACAAAAAAATCAACTCTGGAGACATCACATTACTAGACTTAAAACTACACTTAAAACTACAAGGTCAAAAACAGCATGGTATTGGCAGAAAACCAGAGTCATAGACCAATGGAACAGAATAGGAAACCTGGATATAAGACCATCCACATACAGTCAACAGACCTTCAACAAAGCTAACAATAGTACACACTGGACGAAAGAATCCATATTCTATAAATAGTGCTGGAAAAATTGGTAGCCACATGCAGACGATTCATATGTCTCACCACTCACAAAAATTAATTCATGATGAATAGAAGACCCATAAAGCCTTGAAACTTTAAGAATTCTAGACAAAAATGTTGAAAAAACTCTATTTAGATATTAGCCTAGACAAAGGATTTATAAGAAGACTCCACTGGCAATCATAAAAGCAACAAATATAAATAAATTGGACTTGATTAAACTAAAGAGTTGCTGAACAGCTAAGGAAGTAATTCACAAAGCAAAGAGGTAACTTACAGAGTGGTAAAAAATATTTGAAAGCTATACATCTGATAAAGAGCTAACAATAAGAATCTACAAATAACTAAATCAAATCAACAAGATAAAATCAAACAACCCCATGAAAAAGTGGGCAAAAAATATAAACAGCAGTTAGATAAATAGCCAATAAACATATGAAAAAATGCTTCATGTCACTAATTATCAGGGGAAATACAAATTGAAGCCCCAATAAGGTAATAGCATGCCCCTGTTAACATGGCTTTTATTAAAAAGTCCAAAAATAATAGATGCTGCAATGGATTCATGAAGAAAGAAATGCTTATTTGCTGTTGGTGGGGCTGAAAATTAGTACAACCTCTACAGAAAACAGTATGAAGATTCCTCAAAGAACTAAAAGTAGACCATTGGTCCAACACAATCCCACCACTGGGTATTTGCCCAAAGGAAAAGAAAGTCATTTTATCAAAAATACACCTGCATTCACATTTCTATTGCAGCACCATTCACAACTGCAAGATATGGAATCAACCAAAGTGCCTATCAATTATGAGTGGAATAACAAAATGTGGCATACTATGTATGTATACACATACTATGGAATACTACTCAGCCACAAAGGAGGATGACTTAAGGCCTTCTGTAGCAATTTGGATGGAACTGAGGACCATCATCCCACGCGAAGTACCTAAAAAATGGAAAAACACACACTGCATGTACTCACTATTAATTGGAACTAAGCAATGAACACACATGTGCACAGAAGTAAAACTCAATGGAAATTTAGCAGGGGATGGGATGGGGGGAGAGGATGGGCAAAAACCTACCTAAAAGATAGGGGGAACACAATCTGGGTGGCAGGCACACTTTTAACCCTGACCCAAACATTATAAAACAAGCCATGTGACCAAAATCAGTTGTACCCCATAATACTTTGAAATTTAAAAAAATCATAAGGAAGAGAAAATATATCTACCTTTCATTAATTGGAAATGGATCATCATAAAGGTCTTCATCCTCACTTGTCTTCATGTTGAGCAGGGTGAAGAGGCGGAAGAGGAGGAGCTGGTTCTGATGTCTCAGGAGTGGCAGGGGTGGGGGAGGTGGAGAAGTTGGAAGGGGAGGCAGAAGAGGCAGGGACATTTAATGTAACTTTTTTTAAAAGACATGATTTTTTGTATGACTGTTGTGTGGTGTTTTTTTATTTCTCTAAAAATTTTTCTGTATTACATTAATCCTTCTTCTATTTGCTTTAGTTTCATTGCCTGTATCACAGGAAGAGCAATGTCAAAAAAGTAGTCAAAAGCAGTCTTGAATAGCTAGAATTTCTCTGCCAGATTGTCTTATATCAATTTGTTTTTTGTATGTATGTATACTTCTGTGACTTCTGTGACTTATTCCTTGGAAGGACTCATCTCCATCAAGTTGTCTTCTGTGCATTCCTCTGGTGTGATGTCTATTAGGTCTGGAGTTTCTCTAAGACTCATATATTGAAACTCTCAGCTCTGCCACTTTTGTCATGTTCATAATATCTTTCATGATTTCCTTGATTGGCTCTGTAATGAATCCTGTGAAATCATGAAGACATCTGGACAGGTCTTTCCAACAGGGATTTATTGTCTTGGACTTTGTGGCTTTCATGGATTTTCCTGTAAAAAATATGGCATCTTTAATGGTGTAATCCTTCCAGACTTCTTGGGTTCTCTTACATAGTCTTGACAATACTTTCCATAAAATACTGTATGTGATAAGCCTTAAGGGTGCTTATGACCCTCTGATCCAGAGACTGAATTAGAGATAATTGTGTTTGGGGGAAAATAGAATACTTTGAGGCCTTCAGTGTTGAACTCATGGGGTTCTGGCAGGTGTATTATGCAATATCAAAAGAATTTTAAAATGTAATCCCTTACTACCAAGGTAATTAGTTACTACCAGGGAAAAAGCACAGATGGAATCATCCAGAAAAAGAGTTCTCATTGTTCAGTCCTTCTTATTGTACAACCAAAGGACTGGAAGGTGGTTTTATTTTTCCCCTTCAAGTCTTGAGGGTTAGTAGCCTTATAGATAAGGGCAGTACTGATCATAAACCTGACAGCATTTGCATAAAACAGTAGAGTTAACCTATCCCCTTCCACCTTAAATCCTGGTGCTTGCTTCTCTTTCTTACTAATAAAAGTCCTTTGTGGCATTCTTTTCCACAACGGATCATCTTCATCTGCATGAAAACCTGTTTAGGCAGATATCCTTTCTCCTTAATTATTTTCTTAATGGTAACCTGGAATTCCTCTGTTGCCTCTTGGCTGGAGGAAGCTGCTTTTCCTGTTGTCCTGATATTTTTTAACCAAACTTCCTTTTAAAATTATCAAATCAACCTTTGCTGGAATTAAGTTTTCCAGCTTTAGGTCCTTCACCTTCCTTTTGCTTTAAGTTGTCATGGAATGACTTTGCTCTTTCTTGAGTCAGTTAGAGTTGCTGGGTATGTTTTTCCTATAACAATCCTGTACTTACATAAAAAATGCATTTTCAATGTAAGGTGTTTCACAAAAAGTGCAAGGTTTTCATGCTTGCTGGTACAGCAAAGGCATTAATATTTTTATTTTTCTTTGTTTTTTTAATTTATTTTTATTATTTATTTTTTCTTTTTTTATTAATTTATTTTTATTGTTAAATCACAGCTGTGTACATTAGTGCAATCAAGGGGTACAATGTGCTGGTTTCATATACAATCTGAAATATTCTCATCAAACTGTTCAATGTAGCCTTCATGGCATTTTCTTAGTTACTGTATGTATGTGGGCATTTGTATTCTGCATTTAGTAAGTTTCGTCTGTACCCATTCTAAGATGCACCATTACCCTCCCTTCACCAAAACCTCCCCCTCCCTCCCCCTTCCTTGGCCCTTTCCCCATAGTTTTGTGCTATAGTTGGGTTATAGCCTTCATGTGAAAGCTATAACTTAGCTTCATAGTAGAGCTGAGTACATTGGATACTTTTTCTTCCATTCCTGAGATACTTTGCTAAGAAGAATATGTTCCAGCTCCATCCATGTAAACATGAAAGAGGTAAAGTCTCCATCTTTCTTTAAGGCTGCATAATATTCCATGGTATACACGTACCACAATTTGCTTTTAAACAGTTATTCCTATGCTGGATTTCTTTTTCTTGAAATTCTGGGCAGCCTCAACTGTAGATCTCAGTCTATAGCACACATCAAGCAATTTGACTCTTTCTTGTAATATCATGACTTTACATTACTAGCATCACTAGTGGCAATTTATTTTTATTTATTTATTTTTTTATTAAATCATAACTGTGTACATTAATGTGATCATGGGGCACCATACACTAGTTTCATAGACCGTTTGACACGTGCAACCCAATTCATAATTGCTAAATCATGGAAAAAGCCCAAGTGCCCATCGATCCATGAATGGATTAATAAATTGTGGTGTATGTACACCATGGAATATTATGCAGCCTTAAAGAAAGATGGAAATTTTACCTCTTTTATGTTTACGTGGATGGAGCTGGAACATATTCTTCTTAGTAAAGTATCTCAAGAATGGAAGAAAAAGTATCCAATGTACTCAGCCCTACTATGAAACTAATTCATGGCTTTCACATGAAAGCTATAACCCAGTTACAAACTAGTGGCAATTTGTATAGGTACATAGTGTTTTTCAAGGTGTAAAGTATTACACTGAATACAATGAAAGTAGATGAAAACTGTAAGAAATTGCTTTTTGGCTCAGCGCCTGTAGCACAGTGGTTACAGTGCTGGCCACATGCACTGAGGCTAGCAAGTTCAAACTCGGCCCAGGCCAACTAAATAACAATGACAACTGAAACAAAAAAAGTAGCCGGGCATTGTGGCAGGTGCCTGTAATCCTGTGGCAGCTACTTGGGAGGCTGAGGCAAGAGAATCACTTAAGTCCAAAAGTTGGAGGTTACTATGAGCTGTGATGCCATGGCACTCTATGAAGGGTGACATACTAAGAATCTGTCTCAAAATTAAATAAATAAATAAAATTTAAAAAAATGGCTTTTTACTGTGGTATGCAATTTTTAGGAGAGATGAACTACTCATGTGAAGATGATTAGATTCACAAGGCATTGTAAGTAGATACTCACAACATTTGTGCTCACCACACTAGCAATGGGAGGTGTCTAAAGAATTATTGCAGTAGTATTGTGTGTACTAGTTACTTATATGTAGTTATAATTTAATACTGTATCTTTATGTTTGTTTACATTTCTCTTGATTGCAAATGGCATCATGTTTGGTCTGTAAATCTTTGGCTGCATAACTTTTGATAAATTTAAAATTTTTAATTTATTTGTTAATAAATGATAAAAAATGATAATGATAAAACTTGTATCTGCATACCTTGTATACATTCATGACTATCTTTTCCTTAATTTTTCTGATATTTTAAGCTACATGATTCATCTGCAATTTTTTTCAAACTGTCGTAAATTTTCAATATATTTGTGGGGAAAAAATGAAGCTGCACAATTCAAATCAATGTTGTTCAAGGGCCAACTGTATAATTCAACTCAACAGAAAACAAAATTTGTTTTTAAAATGGGCAAATTACCTGAATAGATATTTTTCGGGAAAAAAAAAAAACATACAAATGACCTAAAGGTACATGAAAAAATGCTCAACATTACTAATCATCAGAGAAATGCAAATCAAAACCATGATGAGATATCATCTGGTCCCAGTAAAAATGCTCCTATGAAAAAGACAAAAATAAAAAATACTGGTAAGAAGAAAAGGAAACTATCATACAGTGTTGTTATGGATATAAATTAGGGCAACAATTATGGAAAAGGGGTATGTAAGTTCTTCAGAAAACTGAAACTAGAATAGTTATATGATTCAGTAATCACACTGATGGGCATATATACAAAATAAAGGCAATCCATTTATCAAAGAGATAGCTGCACTCCCATGATTATTGCAACATTATTCATAACAGCCAAGATTTGGAATCAACCTAAGTATCCATCAATAGAGGAATGGATAAAGAGAATGGGTGATACATATACACAATGCAATATTATTTAGAAACAAAATAGAATGAAATCCTATCATTTGCCACAGTATGGATGGAATTGGAGGACATTATGTTAAGTAAAATAAGCCAGATACATAAAGACAAATACTGCATTTTTTAACTTAAATATGTTAGGATATCAATACCATGCACTAACTGATTGAGCCATAGGAGCACTTAAATATGGAAACTAAAAAAGTTGATATCATGAAGTTAGATTAGAATGGTGGTCAGAGGTTAGAAAGAATGAAAAGGGGGAGATTAAGAGAGGTTGGTTAGGAACAAAAATATAGTTAGAAGGAAAAAGTTTTAGTTTTTGAAAGCACAGTAGAGTGACTATGGTGAACAATAATTTATGTATATTTCAAAAATGCTAAAAGAGAAATTTGGAATGTTCCTAATACAAAAAAAAATTAAAATTATTGTACATTCATTATATGCGTGTATGAAAATACAACATCTACCTTATAAATACATACAATTGTAATGTACTAATAAAAAGTGTGGTGTATTTTTATTCTTCCAAAAATAATTGCCATTCAAAACAAATCTTATTACATGATATACCAAAGTACAACTAGGGCCAGAAAGATGAAAATACTTATCACATTATCTTTTGCTGCACTTGGCACATGGTTAACTGGGATCAGCATACTTCACACTCAGGAGGAAGCCATAAAAAACAAACATCAGGTAATCAGCTCCAACTTTTATAAGAAAACTTTCTTTACCTGAAAAATTTAATTCAGGCTTAAGAAAATATGAAACCTGAATAAAAATGTAAAAGTAGGGAGGGAGATACAGGCGTTAGCTTGCACAGGAACATGAAATGGACTAGCACCTACCAGACTAGACTTTCTGAAGCTTCTTCATGGGACAGATAAGTTGCCTTGCCTTGGATGAGTGAATTCCTTTCAGAATTACCAGAATCCTGATGTGTAACAGAAGAATGAATGTGAAGATTCTTTAAATACATGTCTGAGAAAACCTACCAGATTTTTAATTTAAAAAGTAGAAGGTGTTGACATCTTAGACAACCTATTTACTTGATAACGTTTGAACTGTGAAAGTCATGATTAATTTCCTGACCTCACACAGTGCTGGTGACATCACCTTCCTGATTTCTCTTTTAGTCTTCGGTGATGATAACATAATAGGACTATAATTACTTTGACTTAAGAAAATGACAACTCTTTAATCCTTCAAATTGCCATGATTACTCAAAAGCTCTGTAGAAAATCTACTATTTCAATTATCCTACATATAAAAAAATTGTGGTTTATGCTCACAAATATGGAGAAGACTACACCATTCTGTGAATATATAATTGAGAATGTTCCCTAATCATCAGAGAGATGCAAGTTAAAACCACCCTGAGATATCACCTAACCCCAGTGAGAATGGCCTACATCACAAAGTCCTAAAGCTGCACATGCTGGTGCAGGTGTGGAGAGGAGGGAAAACTTTTATACTACTGGTGGGATTGCAAACTATTTCCATAGACAGCCTCTATGGAAATAAGTATGGGAATCCTCAAAGACCTAAAAGTAGAACCTCCATTTGATCCTCCAATCCCATACTAGGCATCTACCCAAAAGAACAAAAATCATTTTATTGTAAGGACAATTTGCACTAGAATGTTCATTACAGCTCAATTCACAATCAGTAAGATGTGGAAGCGATAGAGGGCCATCAACTCATGAATGGATAAATAAACAGTGGTATATGCATACCATGGAATACACTTAGGCATAAAAAGATGGAGACTTTACAACTTTTGTATTAAACTGGATGGAGTTGAAGAACATTCTTCTTAGCAAAGTATAACAAGAATAGAA
Source organism: Nycticebus coucang (assembly GCF_027406575.1). Classification (NCBI taxonomy): domain Eukaryota; kingdom Metazoa; phylum Chordata; class Mammalia; order Primates; family Lorisidae; genus Nycticebus; species Nycticebus coucang. The sequence continues at coordinate 49,582,265 of NC_069784.1, read as the reverse complement.
AATCAAGTATCCAATCTACTCAATACTAATATGAAACCAGGAGATACACAGCGACAGTCCCTCAAGAGAAAAGAACACAATTAAATTCAAGTGGAGGGGAAGGAAGGAAGAGAGAAAGGGGAGAGGAGAAGAGGGAGGAGGATTGGTAAGTTCTCACTTAATGCACAGAAAGTATATAGCACTCCCCCTGGGTGAAGGGCTCAGCTACAACCTGGACTTCATCTAACAAATGCAAACAATGTAACCTAATCATTTCTACCCTCATATTAATCTGAAATAATAAAACAAAAAGAAATCAGACAAAAATGTTAGTGGTTATAAGCAAAATTTAACTCAGTAATTTCTCTTTAAATATTATTAATTATATTAAGAGACCACAAGAGTGGGATTCCTCTAAATGAGACACATTCAAAATTCAAGTAAAAAGTTTAATGAAAATATTTCAAATTGTATATAAAACCAGCACATTGTACCCCATGATTGCATTAATGTACACAGCTATGATTTAATAAAAAAAGAAAAAAGAAAAAAATTCAAGTAAAAATAATGAATAAGTTAATGGTTCTTAATCACAGATAACACTTTAGAGTCACCCATGGAGAATGTGCATGTGTTCAATTTAGCCCCGCCTCTGGACATGCTAGTTTAACAGACCTGAGACAGGAACTGGAACTCTATTTTAAAAAATTGCTACATGGAATTCTAACTGGCACCCTCATTTGGGAACCACTGGTATATGTTGGATATTCTGCACCCGGGCCCACAAGTGAGGACTGACAAGTAAGACAAATGTCAGAGAAAACAGAGGCCCTGCTTTTCAGGCCATAGGCAAGCTGTTACTGTGGAATGCAAAGGTATATAAAAAAAATCATGATCATACCACAATAAGGGAATAATTTAATCTAAAGCATTGGTTCCTGAACTTTCCTACTCCATAATGTGAATGTCACTTTCTAAACTGTCTGTAGCCCAATGTAGTGTGAAAAAAGCCCTGCACTTCCTGACAGATAACACTGGGCCTGTACTACACAGCTATTAATGAGGCATATAATATGTCTGTCATTGGGGTTCATAATTACAAGCAAATAAATGCACTCCAGCAGAAAAAGTGATTTATTGAAAGTTTACTTATTGTTTACAGAGCTGCTAGAAGGTTAAAGAACTGGACTTGGCTAATGGGCAGGAATGAGGGAGGCCAGCCAACCAAAGCCATGCGGTGGAATGGCTGGTGGGGTCTCCTCGGGACACTGAAGCCCTGGATTGTGGCCTGTGCCTCCGTTACCACTGCTGGAGCCATCACTCCTACCTGAGCCACCAAAAGGGATCTGTCCTGCCCCTCTTCTGACATCAGCTATCTGGGCAGAGGCATCTGGTCGCCAAACATAGATTAAGTCTGCACATGCATGGCAAAGCAGACAATGAAATATCAAATATTTGGCATTTTCAGCCTCCATAGTAGGAAGCAATTCTGGCTGCCACCAAAACTCACAGGGTAGAAAATTCCCTGGGCAGAAAGGGAGTTCAAATATAGGGCAGGTAAAAAAGTGTAATATGTTATTGTTTGGGGAATATGGTTTTCTGGTTAGTAGGATTTTCTGGTTCATTTATAACTCATTATGGTAAATGTTTCTGAAATGTTAGTGTATTTCCCACTCTGCTAAGTGCGGTAAGATAATTTAATATCTGAAACTTAGCTCTACAGTTCACAACCATGCAGTCTTAAACTAATTATAATTATAATCTTATTTAACATTTAAATTTCTCCATTTTTAGATGTAATTTTTACTAACTCTTACTAGGCTACTCTTACTAACTGTATGCTAGGTAATTTGTATTTGGAAAACTCTAATTAACTATTAAGCACTGTTATAATTCTTTTGGCATTTTAGGCTCATTATTTTTAACTCCATACTGCAGTGGTTAATATAGAAGTGGTTTTTCAACCTTTTTTTTATCTCACAGTACACTTGAACCTATAGTTAAACTTCTGTGGCACACTTAAATTATGCTCATCAACAAAAGGGTAAAAACAGAGCACTTATTGTTTTTTTAAAATTTCTTTTAAAATAATTTAATTAATAATCTTTAAAATTTTTCCCAGTACACTTGAGATCGTCTCATGGCACATCAGTTGGACATCACTGATATAGAAGGTATAGGAAATTGTTTTGGAAATTTGTCTCTTTCTTTTAAAAATAAAGCATTAATTGAGATATCTAGTTATTTGAATTCTGATTAAAAATGGAATGGTACCATGATGGTATTTTATTGTTTAGATTAATTTATGGGAATACTGATTATTAGGATTAATGTGTTCTGGTGCTATGGCACATCATATGGCTGTAATTCATTATTTGTTCATTCATTCTCTTCACAAATATTTAAGGCATCCTTGCCATGTGCCAGGTACCAGGGATACGTGATGAGTTAAACATGGTCTCTGCCTTCAAGAGATTCTAGTCCAGTGGAGAGCACAGGCAAGCAAATAGGCAATTACAACATTGATGCTATTTCAATAGAAATGTGTCATTTCATAAGGTGTTTAATTTGCATACTAAGTTTATTCTAGTGCTCCTGAGTAGAACATAAGATTTTAAGCACAAAGTTGGCTAACTTAGCATAGATTGTGGCCCTGAAGTTTTTCCATTACACGAAACTGTTGAGTTACTTATAAATTTTCCAATGTAAGATTTTATTAAATCAGATTGATATGATTTTTGATAATTGATTTAGAATCACAATATGATTTGAACTGACACAGTTATTCTGCTTTAACATAAGAACAGAATGATGGTTTATCCTCTGTCCATTATTTTTCTGCTCTAATATCCTATTAAATCCCTCAATATGTCCTAAATTCAGTCACACTGAACCAAGTTATTTTCTGCATACATTACACCCTGGTGTCTTTGTCCATGCTCATGTTGCTTACTCTGGAATTCCTTCTCTGTCCATCAAACTACTACTTTTTCTCTAAAAACCAGCTCAAATACCACTCCTGTGTTTAGTTTTTCCGATCCTCCACGTCAGAATTTAGAGCTTTTTCCCTTTGACTTTCCAAGAACTTTGCTTATCCATTTTACTATAGTATTTATTTAATTGTGCCTTAGATTATAGTTATTTATTTATAATATAACTTATCTGTTAATTTTAGTTTCTTGAAGGCAAAGACTGAGTCTTTTATTGTCTCAGTATCTATTTTGTACTCAGCATATATGATTGTCCCCTTAGTATAACATCCTGCTTTCACGTAACAGAGGAGAAAGTTCTAAGTCCACAGAGCATAATGAAATAAGAGAGAAAAGATAAAATTAAGAACCAATACTGTGGCTTGTGGCGTGTGGCCTGAGCAAAGAAGGTAGGAATGTGGGACAAGGGAGGGCACAGGGCTAGGGAAGGCACTTGTCACTGGGAGCACAGGTTCAGTGAAGAGGCTGGGCTGTCAGAGGACTGTGGGCTAGAACTAGCAGCTGTGTAATAAAGGTCTAAACTGAGGAGCAGACAGGCTGGAAAATCTGCCTTCATTTAGTTACTGAACTGATTGGGAAATTGGAGTTTCATTGAGACTATTGAGAGGGTGAATCAATGGGGTTCTGCTAATGAAGATCAGTAGCTAATGAAGGTCAATATGTGAGATTTTAAGCAGTAGGTAGAATGATGTTTGAAGGACAATGACTGGAGAGGTACAGGGAACAGAAGTAGGATATTGGGAGAGTCTGGACACAAGTCGTAAAGTCCCAAATTAAAAATAAAAGAAAAAGACTGCTGTTTGAAACAAAATATACCAAAGATACACGTGTGCTGTTCTGAAGTTGGTTTCTTTTTTCTTTTCAAAAAATCCTTGAAGGAGAATTGCTAAATGCCAAAAATAGATGTGTTAGTTAAATAGTCATTAAAGGAGGTGCTGTAGGGGTGGCAAATGTAAAGTACAGTCTCGTTTATTACACTGGTTAGACGAATTGAAACTTAAATCAGTTTTATGATAAATTTTACTTAGGAACACACAATCATCTGACCCAAAATACATTGGGAGACAGAACTCTGGTTCTAAATCAACCTGTCCAGAGTTGTATCTCATATTTGCCTCTAACTACATTATCTTGAGGAAGTTACTCGCTTCTCTTGAGTCTCAGATACATTTATAAACTATACATCTGTTAAGAGTTTAATATCCAAAAAATATAAGAAACTTACACTGAGAAACTCAAAGGACATACAAGCAAACAAATAACTAAAAATGCACAAGGACCGAAGATGATATTTTTTCTAAAGAAGACACACAACTAACCAACAGAAATGTGGAAAGACACAAATAACCAACCTGGAAATGCAGATCAAAGCACACCAAGGTATCACGTCACAGCTGTTAGTGCAGCTGTTACCAAAAAGGCAAAAAATAGCAAGCGTTGGAAAGGATGTGAAGAAAATCGGTCCCAATTCTGGGTGAATATCCAAAGGCAATGCAGTCAGTATGTTAAGGAGACAGGTGCGTTCCCATGTTTGTTGTAACATTATTCACGATGGCCAAGGTATAAAAACAACCTATTATCAGCCAATGGATGAATGAGTAAAGAAATTGTGGAATGTGTGTCTATGTATATAGACAGCCCTAAAAAAAGAAAGAAATCGTGTCACCTAGGACAACATGGATAAACATGAAGGTCCTTATGCTAAGCGAAATAAGACAGAGAATAAAACATATAGCATAATCTCATTTATGTGTGAAATCTAAAACAGCCAAATGTATAGAAGCAGAGATTAGAATGATGGTTACCAGCAGTGGGGCAGAGGACAGGGAGATGTTGGTGAGAGGGTACAAAGTTTCAGTTATGTAGGATGATATATTCTAGAGATCAAAGGTACAGCCTGGTGACTACAGTTAAAAATACTGTATTGTATATTTGAAATTTACTAAGAGTACATCTTAAGTGTTTTCACCATATACACACACATTCACACACTCTCATACACAGGGTAACCACATGAGCAGATGAATATGTTGATGAGCTTGACTGTAGAAACTATTTCATAAGGTATATATATATCTCAAAATGTCTTGTTGTAATCTTAAATATGTATAATTTCCATGAAAAATTTTAAAAAGAGAGACATACATCTGTCTAGACCAATTCATTTAGACTCTCTGGAGTTTAGGTACAATCATTAGTATTTTTGAGAAAGAGTATCTTAAATTGAAAAGATTCCTATAGTTTCATGTATAACTGCTCTGTATATACTTTTTCTCATTTTAAAACTTTTATTAGTTTTTCTGTGACAAAGCATGATCTTGAGCTCCTTGGTCTAGGACTCATGTCTGTCCATAATGTGGCTCCACGTTTTTTCTGTCTCATATTCCACATGTGCTGTGGGTGGGCAGCTCCCCATTCTGTGCAGACAATTTCCCTTTCTTCATGCTGAGTCCTCCAACCGGCATGCCGTCAGCTTCTGTAAACCTATTCTGCAACATACTATTCAAATGTAATCTCCTTTTTAAAAGTTCTTCTGGGGTCTCTTTCTGCCCTGAATATTCACAGTTCTTCACTTATGACTTTCAATAACACATACGTTCTTTTTTATTTTATGATTATTTGTGTTCATGTCTTGTCTCATCTATATGTCCCTGGCAGGGAGTAACATGTCTTAGGAGTTTTTGTATTCCCCACAATGGCAAACATGGTGCTAGGCCTCAACAGCTGCCTAAGCTGGAGAGGCTGAGGCAAGAGAATCACATAAGCCCAAGAGCTGGAGGTTGCTGTGAGCCGTGTGACGCCACGGGACTCTACCAAGGGCAGTAAAGTGAGACTCTGTCTCTACAAAAAAAAAAAAAAAAAAAAAAGAAGAAATAGACTTTCACACATGAGTAAAGAGTGTTACTGTCCTTATTGACCAAGCCATACACATTTTGTACAATAGCCTGCAGACTTTATTCATCTCTTTGCCAACAAAAATCATGAGAATTGTGAAGTCATCTAACTTTACCGAGCTTGAATCTGAACCTTCAAATGATTCCATTAGGTCTGCATTTGTTCCAGCAATCGTAGAATGAGATGCAGACACTATAACCCAAAAGTAACTGGGTAAGTAAGCAAGAAATATCAAGCTTGATTGCATTGATTTTTCTTAATTTAAAAAAGTATATGAATACTTAAAGATAAGTAATCTGAGGGGGCCCTAGGACTATTCAAAATGTCTTCCATATACAACTGTTAGGTATATCTGAAATTCTACACTTTCCTTTGAATGAAGGGATTATCAGCTGTTAAAAGGTAGAGATCTTTAGAAAGGAAGATGCCGTCCATTTCTCATCTAGGAGACTATAACTTCCTCTTAATAGGCCACTCATTCTGATTTGTTTTCATCAGAATGTCTTAATAAAACGTAAATACAATGTCTCCTCATTATCCACCCTATTAAAACAATTTATTTTCTCCTCATTGCTCTGAATATAAAAACCATGATGTAAATGAGGGATGCAAAAGGATGAGGGAAGCTAAAGAAATGAAGCAGTTGAGGCCCACTTGCCCACTCTACGATTTTGCTGAATCTGGGCCCTTCAGTTCAATCATTTCCTCTGCATTTGCTTTTATTGAATCATATCAGCACAGCAAACAACCCTAAATGCAGGGATTCTTACATGAACACTGTGAAAATAAAAAAGTCTTCAAGGTTTTCTATGATGGCTCTCACATTCTGACAGAGAAAAATTAGATGGCAGAAAGACAGCTGTGAGATCCCGGGGTGCAAGGTCTAATTTCCAGCATATTATATGGTCAAATAAGAATTTGCTTTGCAATAACAAAGTCTGATCATTTCCCTTGCCTGTGTGCTATTTTTCTATTGCATCATGCGTGTGGGAACACAGTGACCCACAGGAAAGTTCCCACCACATCCTGACTTCACCCAGGTGATGGAACTAAAGTGTAGTAAGAAAAATAAATAACTAGAGCTTTGAAAATATTCTTAACAATTTCTTGGTTTCTGGTAGAAGCTGAAGTAGAACAAAAAAAGTTTAAAAAATATTATCCAGATAATTAGTGCTCTACTCCTCCAAACACCACGTGCTAAGACTCTCTTTAATTATTTCAAGATACATATTTTTATTTTGAGAATTTTAAATTTTTTTAGTTAATAGCTTTTATTTTTTAATAGGATTTAGATTTACAGAAAAATTGAGTAAAAAGTTCAAAGAATTCCTATACACCCCCCATGTAGTCCCCATACAATGTTTCCTAATGTTTTGTGCTAGTTTATTACATTTGTTACAATTGACCAACCAATATTGATTAAAGTCTGTAGTTTGCATTAAGGCACCCTCCACCTTGTACAGTCTTACGGGTTTTGACAAACACAATTTTAGTGTCCACCATTACAGTATTGCACAGAATAGTTTTACAGCCCTAAAAGTCCCAGAGTTTCATCTATTCATCCTTCCTTCTTTCCTCCTAAACAAGGGTGGTACCCATTGATCTTTTTACTGTTTCTTCAGTTTTGTCTTTTTTTCTTAATGTCCTACAGTTCATTCAGTCTGAAGAACTTCTGTTATCACTTCTTTCAAAGCATCTTTACTAGAGACCAGTACCCCCACTTTTTGTTTATCTGAGAAAATCCTCCTTCATGTTTGAAGGATAATTTCATTGGACATCAATTTTTAAGTTCCTCTTTCAATTTAATATTTCACCCCACTCTCTTCTTGCTTATATGTTTTCTAAATACATGTTTGAGGTAATGCTTATTCTTTTTTAAAAATTTCTAAGTTTAATAGGAATACAAATATTTTTGGTTACCTGCATCACTTTTATAATGATAGAGCAGTAATTTTCAACCAGTGTGCCATGAAAAATTTTGAAGATCATTAATTATATTATTTTTGAAAGAAATTCAAAGCACAGTATGTATGTTCTTTTTTCACTCCTTTTTTTTTTTTTTAAATCAACATAGTTAAACTGTGCTGAGGAAGTTTAACTATAGGTTCAAGTATGCTGTGAGATAAAAAAGGTTGAAAACAAGGGTCTAGAGTCATGGATATAAGTGTGCCCTTCACCAGATGGTGTTCATTGTACCTGGTAGGTAAGCTTTTGCCTATCCCCTCATCCCTTCTACCTCCTGCTTAATTTTCATTGAGTTTTACTTCCCTCTGGGCACATGTGTGCTCATTGGCTAGTTCTAACGTAACAATGAGTACATGTGGTGCTTGTTGTTTCAATCTTTATTATTTTTTTTTAACTCATAGCTGTGTACATTAATGCGATCATGTGGCACCATACACTGGTTTTATAAACAATTTTACACTTTTTCATCACACATAACATAGCCTTCCTGGCATTTTCTTAGTTATTGTGTTAAGACATTTACATTCTACATTTACTAAGTTTCACATATACCCTTGTAAGATGCACCGCAGGTGTAATCCCACCAATCAGCCTCCCTCTGCCCATCCTCCCCCCTCCCTCCCCTCCCTTTCCTCTTTCCCCCTATTCTTAGGTTATAAACGGGTTATAGCTTTCATGTGAAAGCCATAAATTAGTTTGATAGTAGGGCTGAGTACATTGGATACTTTTCTTCCATTCTTGAGATACTTTACTAAGAAGAATATGTTCCAGCTCCATCTATGTAAACATGAAAGAGGTAAAGTCTCCATCTTTCTTTAAGGCTGCATAATATTCTATGGTGTACATATACCACAATTTATTAATCCGTTTGTGGATTAACGGACACTTGGGCTTTTTCCATGACTTAGCAATTATGAACTGGGCTGCAATAAACATTCTGGTACAAATATCTTTGTTATGATGTGATTTTTTGGTCTTCTGGGTATATGCCTAGTAGAGGACTTATAGGATTGAATGGCAGGTCTATTTTTAGATCTCTAAGTGTTCCCCAAACATCTTTCCAAAAGGAATGTATTAATTTGCTGGTCATTATGGAGGATAGGTCTGAGAATATCCTGAAGAGCTGGTTTGGTTATGGAAAATTTCTTCAACATATGAATGTCATTAAAGTATTTAATTGCTCCATCATAAATGAAACTCAGTTTAGCTGGATACAGGATCCGGGGTTGAAAGTTATTTTGCTTTAGGAGGTTAAAAGTTGATGACCACCCTCTTCTGGCTTGAAAAGTTTCAGCAGAGAGATCTGCAGTCATTCTAATATTCTTCCTTTTGTAGGTAATGGCTTTCTTACATCTGGCTGCTTTGAGAATTTTCTCCTTCTTATTAACTTTAGCGAAGTTAATTATGATATGCCTGGGGGATGTCTAATTGGGATTAAGTCGTGCTGGGGTTCTGAAGCCGTCTGCTATCTGAATTTCAGAATCTCTTTCATGGAGAAGAGCCTCTGTGTCTAGCAAGGCCACTGCATCACTTTCAGGGATTCCAATGAGGCAGATATTTGCCTCCTTTGAATTATCCCAGAGTTCTCTGGGAGAATGATCCATTTTTTCTCTCCATTTCTCTTCCTCTTTGAAAGTTTGGGAGCGTTCAAAGGCTTTGTCTTCAATGTCAGAAATCCTTTCTTCTGCTTGCTCCACTCTGTTACTGAGGGATTCTACTGTATTTTTCAGATCTTTGAGGGCTGCAAATTCTTGCTTCAGTGCGTCAAAATCTTTGGTGGTTTTGTCTTTAAGTTTGTTAAATTCTTGAGACAACTTTTGAATTTCTCCTCGAATTTCTAATTCTGATATTTGAATTGCTGCTCGAATTTCTAATTCTAAATTTTCCTTCATTTTATTAATCTGGTTTGCAATCCTAATTCTGAATTCAATTTCTGACATCTCAGCCAGCTGTTTATGAATGGAATATTCAATTACACCTGCCATATCTTTCCTTGGGGGCAGGGGGCGGGGGGTTGATCTATTCTGGTTATTCGTGTTACCAGAGTTTTTCCACTGATTCCCCCCATGATTGTTTTACACCATTTGATTTTTTCCCCTGGAGCTTTGTCGAGGACCCATACAGTGCTATGGCCTGAGAAACTGGGGACCTATTTGGTGTGGTGGGGCTAAGTGGTTTTGTCTTGTTTTCAGCTGGTCTCTGTTCAACCCTAGTGAAACAGTTACTCTGGGTTGAAGTGTCAGCTGTGGAGAAATGCCACCAATTAAGTCACCCCGCCCCCCACAGGCAACAATTTTAAAAGGAAAATCAAACCTTCCTACAACCACATACTCAGGGTAACACCTGAATAGTCCTTGGGAGATTGGCTCAGTTCAAAAGGTCCAAATCAATTGTCTCAGTCAGCACCTGTCTCAGATGTGAGAGTTTAAAAGGTCTCTGGCAACTGGATCACAGGGGTCTGGTGACTACTCTGATATGGCTTGCTCCAGTGCTGTGTGAAGTCAGGAGGAGCCACCCAGCAAATAGATCAGTCTGTGAAGGTTGATGCATCCTTCCCCACCTTGCACCTCTGTCACACCCAGTCACTGATAGTCCTGCAGGGCTTTGACCCAGTTGCCTGTAGTGAATAGACACTCCAGGTGTTAGCACCTGCCTTCATCACAAGGAAATCTATTTCTGCTCAGCCAGGCTGCTGCGCTCTGCCTCTATCTATCAGGGGGAGGTGAGGCCTGACAACCTCGGGTGCTTGATGGAGACTGAGGGGTGTTCACTCAGTTCCAGCCCTGCCCCTGATTGATGTTACTGACAGAACAGAACAACTTTGCGGGAATTTTTTTCTGTCCCTGCTAAATTCCCCTGCAGAAGAGAAGCTGTTTTGAGTTCCCAGAGCCTGAGCCTCAGGCCCTGTCTTTGCTCCTGCGGGTTTGTATTTGGTTACCTATCAGTTCTAGCCTCCTGTCTTCCTTTGTCTATAGGCTGATGATCCCCTGAGGGCTGGGTGCATCTTAGGCTCAGTAAAGCCATCCTCTGGGTCAGCCCCACCCTGGGAACTTCCCAGCTCTGCACATGCGTTTCTAGTCCTGGTGCTCCACCCAGGCCGGTACCGCTTCAGGGAAACCCTTTACTCATGGGCCTGCATTTCCATCCCAGATCTATTCTGTGGTGTTTGCCACCTGAGTAGATGCCCGGCCTTCTCTGGTTGCCCAGGGAGACAGGGTGTGTGGCTTCAGAATATCTGGGAGTGAGCTCTATTGTGGCTAAAAGACGGCTGTTGCTCTGTGCCTCAGGGCACCACCACTCTGGTGTGATTCCCTCTCAGCCGACCATTGTCTCCTCACTCTGGTGCCTCAGAATCAGCACTGACCAGCTGCAGTTTAGGCCCTGTCCACACCCCTCAATAAATCACCCAAGAATTTGGACTCCTGGGGGTCAGGCCTCCAGACCTCAGAGTGAGAGTGGAGGGGAGTGCTGGGAGCTCAGAGTTGCAGGTAGAGAATATATACAGTTTTATACAGTTTTATACCTGGCAGGAGAATGCCATGGCACCCTAGTAGGGGATGTAGGTCCAGTTTTTAGAGGGTCTCTCCCATGGAGTGTAGTGGGAGGACCTTTAAACTCTGCTAGTTTGTTTGTGGGGCACTCCATGCCATTCTCACGGGGGAGGGGACTCCCGTCCACTTGGTGATGGATTTTGTATCTTTTGTTTGTATCCTTGGGGTTGCAGCTCGCCTCAGCGGGGTTGATGTGCGTTCTTCAACCTTCTCTCTTGGTGCAGCTCAAATCCACTCAGTTACTTGCTAAATTTCTGTCCTTTAACTCCCCTTCTGGACGGGAGCCTCTTTGGAAAGCTGGCTTCAGTCAGCCATCTTGTCTCCACCTCTAGACTTTACATCTTTTATATTAAACTTCGTTCTGATGGATCAATGGGCATTTGTCAATACACACACAACATGTATGAGAAAAACACATGGCCTTTGACCAATGTGCCTCTCTTGGATAGGCTGCTGCAGTCCTGTGAGGCTTCAGCTTTACATTCTTAGCTTTTCATTTTTCTTGTGATTCCGGATTTCACAACATTCAATGTCTTGTTTCAATCTTTAGATACTTCACTTAGGATAAGGGTCTCCAGTTCCATCCGAATTGTTACAGAAAGTACTAAGTCATTCTTCTTTGTGGCTGAGTAGTATTCCATGGTGTGTGTATGTACATGTCATATATGTATGTACTTATATACACATGTCATATATGTATGTACTTATATACACGTACACACATACCATATTTTGTTAATCCACTCCTAAGTTGATGGGCACTTGGATTGGATATGATGCTTAACATTATTAATCATCAGGGAAATGCAAATTAAAATTGCAATGAGACATCACCTTACCCCTATTAGAATGACTTCTATTAAAAAGTCCAAAAACAATAGATGCTGGCATGGGTTAGTGATGAGACTGAATGAAAATTAGTACAACCTCTATGGAAAAGAGTACAGAAATACCTTAGAGAATAAAAAGCAGACCCACCATTGGATCCAGCAATCCCACTTTTGGATATTTATTTACTCAAAGGAAAGAAAGTCATTTTATCAAAAAGACATCTGAGCTTGAATGTTTACTGCAGAACAGTTCACAATTGTAATTCTTATTCTTATTCTTCTGTGGGTAATGTGTTTTATTTCTCTGGTTTCTTTCAAGATTTTTTTTTCATCTTTGATTGTTTTGCAGTTTGAATATGACAGGCTGACATGGAGTCTTTAGGCATTTGTCCTACTTGGTGTTCTCTGAGCTTCTACCAGTTATCTGTGGTTTGGTTATATCATATATTTTGGAGATCTCTTCGCCATTATTTCCTCCAAAATTTCTTTTATCCCTTTTCCTCTTTTTTATCATTCCAGTATTTCTTTTTCTGATAATTTAAGGCCAAGTTATTTAAGGATCAGGATTAATAGTAATTTTGATAAACTTTTTTGTTTTGCCAACTCCTCTTCTTGCCTGTTCTCTCTCATTATTCCTTTCTGTATTAAGATATATTTTTATTACTTAAATTTTCTTCACAATAAAATTATTTAATACAAAATAAAAAATATATTTTAGATGAGAAGTTGGTTAAACGAAGGAACTGTTAAGCTGTGTTTGAAAGAGTTGGAATGGGTTGATGATATGCAGTTAGAAAGGATGAAATGAGCCTTATACAGGATGGCCATAAAGTTCATGTGTAATTTTAAATTGAATTTGTATGATTAGTATGAATCTTTAATGACTGAAAATGATTAGAAAGTTATGAGCTCTGTCTGATATGCCAGCTGTTGTCTAAGAGACAAATAATGGAGAATTCCATAATTATTCTCCATCAATTTGAGGCTGATCAATATTGGTTATAATAAAATCCAAAGAAAAGGATCTTGAGATGAAAAGCATAAATACAGATAAAGGGGGGGTATTATATAATGATAAAAGGAAACATCCACAAACTAAAAGTAATTGTCATGAACACATTTGCACCACCACCCAAGAAGTGTGAATAGATTGGATTATAGAAATTGTAAAATTAACAGAGAAATTAATTATGATATGTTTTGGCAATATACCACTGATCCACTTTCAACACGCTTATAAGCTAGATATAAATTCTGTACATATTCCTTTAAGATTAACCTTGATTGTTGAAACAATGTTAAAAATAACTCACAAGGAAAACTTAGAAAAACCATGATTCCAAATAAGTCATACATTAAGAACAAGAAGTCACAGTGAAATAAAAAATATCTGGAAGCTAAATGATGAGAGTGTCACTTATCAGAACACTGAAAATATTATTTTGGGGAAATTTTTATGGCGCTACAAGTATATATATCTGAAAACACTGAAGACTAATAAATGATTTCACTCATGAAGGTAAGAAAAAGAATTATAGAATTAAAACAAAGCAGTAGAAAGGAGAAAATGATAAAGATAAAAAGAAGTAATAATGCAGCAAAGAACAGAGATGATCAAGAAAAATATATGCTGGTGATTTATGCAAACAGAAGACACAAGTCTGAAAAGACAAAAATCATACCTCTGTCTATAAAGATGCTATCACAAAAGAAGAGAAAATCCTATTAAGAATAAGCAAGGTAACATGACCATGTATGTTAATAATTTCAAAAATATAATATTATGAACATCTACAATTAATTGTGAAAAATGAGTGAAACTAATTTATAGAAAATATAATTTTATAAATTTGACTAAAGAAGAATCACAAAATCTTAATGGCAAATAAAATCATAAAAGATATATTTAATCATTTTAATTAAAAAAAAAAGCATGCACACCCTGACTTACACTTCCCCTTAAAATAAAATTCAGAAGATTTTTGTACATACATTTTACCAAACCTTTAGGAAACTTAGAATTTTGTTCAATATAATCTGTTTCAGAAAATAAAAATGAGTAGTCTTAACTGAAAAATCAAAGTTAGTCCAAGAAAATTATAGCGTTCTGACTTGTAAATATTCAAAAGTTACAAATAAAATAACAGCAAAATAAATTGATATTTTTATACAAATAATACATTGATACTCTATATAGTATTTCATCTGTTAAACACAAAGATAGTTCAACATTAAAATACCTACCAGTTTTTATCAACACATTAACAAATTAAAAGAGGAAACCACCCCATATACAGTCACTCAAGTTGGTGAACTTGCCACCATGGACTTATATCGGCAGCACTGTACATACAGCTTGGTAATAATGTTGGTATGTCCGTGTCTTACAGCTGTGTTCATGTTAACTGGTTGTGGTGCGTTGCTGAGTGGCATTCATTATTGTCGTTATGTGTTTCTGTGTATCATCACAAGAATGTTGGAGCTTGAATTAGAGCAATAACAAAACATTAAATTTCTTGTTAAACTTGACAGAGTGGCATTTCAATCAGGGACATGTTAGTCCATTACGGAGATGATCCCAGGACGAAGATGGCAGTGCACAAATGGACGAAATGTCATTCTAAGGAGAGAAAAAACATCACTGATGAAGAAAGGTCAGGGCAGCCAGGAACAGCAGAACTGATGGAAATATTGTCAAAATTCATGAAACTGTGTGTCAAAATCATCATCTGACTGTAAGAAGCATAGCAGAGCAAGTAAACACCTACAGAGAAATAGGAAAATCTTAAATGAAAATCTTGGCCAAGAACTCCTGGCTCTTGTGTTATGCCAATGCACAGCTCACTTTGGCACAGGAGTTTTTAGCCAGTAAACAAATAACTATTGGAACACCCTCCCTACTGAGTTGATCTGGCCCCCAAGGACTTTTTTGTTTACCTGAAGATAAAGCAATATTGAAAGAAGACATTTTGATGAAATTCAGGATATCAAGGGTAATACAATGACAATTCTGAGGGTCATTCCAGAAAAAGAGTTCCAAAATTGTTTTGAAGGGTGGACTAGGTGCTAGAGTCAGTGCATAGCTTCCCAAGGGGAGGGCTTCAGAGCTGACCATAGTGACATTCAGCAAGGAAGCACACAGCACTTTTTCTACAACCACATATGATATAAATGTTATGTATATTTCATTTACTCAATATTTGTTATTTTCTATCCACCCTACTAAGTACATTGCACATATTATTAACTAATTTAATCATCACAGATAAATTATCTTCCTTCTGTAGATGAAAAAAAATGAGACTCAGAGATATGAAACAATTTGGCCAAGCTTATACTATTAGTATTATACAGCAGAGACTCGGAAAGCATGACACAGGCGGACCGAAAATATACCAGGGAGTTGCACTCACTCTAGTTGCAACTGTTATGTTCTTTTTTCCTTCTCATGCTGCCTCTAATTATCAGTTATTAATTCACTCATTATTTTGCAAGCTTTTGCTGAATGTCACTGTTATTTTATAATGTGTCAAGTACTAGAGACAAAATGAGTAAACAATCTCTCCCTCGGGGAGCTGTCACATTGATGAGAGTGATACAGAAACATAAATTATAATGTGATCTGCTCAGTATAATGACAGGATTATTCATGGATTGTCTCCTGGAGGCTCCTAGAAGTAGGGAAGGAGCCTCGCTTCTTGCTCACCTCCTCTCCTATACTTTGACCACCAGTTTGTGAGAACATACAATCTTTTATGAGGGGATTGAGACCGTTGTCAGTTAGCAAACATGACGATGACAATATTTTAATTACTTTAGTTGGTAAAGGTAAGAGAAAATTCTTCTGAATTAGACAAAGATAAATCTATGTACCAGGCCTTGCAGTCCGTTCAACTAGCATTTATTGAATGCTTACTACGTACCAGGAACTGTTCTTGGTGCTTGGGACAGACCTGTGAACCAAAGATTCTTACTCTTCTGAAACTTAGATTCTTATGAACAGAGAGAAAAAGAAAATACATAATAAAGAAACAAATAACATAGCATGTTATAAAGTGATAAGGACTATACAAAAAACAATAGAGAAAAGCAGTACAGGTAGGGGGACCCAGAGTGCTGGCAGGGGAGTGTTAGCTTGCAATTTTTAAAAGGATGGCTATTGAAAAGATGATATCTTGCATACCCATAGCTCAGCTGGTAGAACAGAGGACTGTAGACTTGACCAAAAAAAAAAAAAAAAATGACATTTGAACAAATCCTTAATGGAGGTGAGAGAGTTAGCCAAGCAGTATATCTGAAGGGAAAAGCATTCCTGGGAAAGGGAACAGATAGGACAAAAGCCCTTAACCAGAAACATGACTGGATGTGTCAGAGGAACAGCAATAAGGCCAGTGTGATCGGGATGGGGCATAAGAAGGGAGTCACTGGAGAGTGGCCCAGAACGATGACAGGGAGCCAAACAATTTACAACCTTTAGGCTACTTGAAGAACCTTGGCTTTTATTCTGAGTTAAATGAGCAGATAATGCAATATGATCTGGAGAAAGATCAAGTAAAAGGCTATGGCAACAAGGTAAGATATTTGGGTAGCTTGGGCCCAGGTGATAGCAATGGTGGCAGTGAATAGTACTCAGAACTTGGGTAAACTTTGTGGGTGAAATTAACAAGATTTCCTGATTGATTGAAAGTGGGATGTAAAAGAATGAGAATTCTATGTAGAGAAAGATGATTCTATGGCTTTTGGCTTATGACACTGGAAAATAACGCTCTATCTATTCTGGGAGAAGAAGCATTGAGTCTGTTAGCCACCAGTGAGGAGATGCTGAGTGTGTGCTTGTATACGCTTGTAAGTCTGGTGCTTTGGAAAGAGGTCAGTGTTTAAAATGTATTATTTGCCTCTGTGGAAAGAAGTACGGAGAATCCTCAAAGTACTAAAAGTAAACCTTGTCTTTCATCCTGAAATCCCATTACTAGCTATCTACCTAGAAGAAAAAAAATCATTTTACCATAAGGACATTTGCACTAGAGTATTTACTGCAGCTCAAGTCATAATCACCAAGATGTGGAAGTAACCCAAGTGCCCATCAACCCATGAATGGATTAACAAGCTGTGGTATAGGTATACCATGGAATACTACTTAGCCATAAAATGGAGACTTTGCACCTTTAGTATTAACCAGAATAGAGGTGAAACCCATTCTTCTTAATAAAGTATCACAAGAATAGGAAAGCAAGTATACAATGTACGTAATACTAATATGAAACCAAAGACAAACAACTATACCTGTACATGAGAGAAAAACAATTACATTTAAGGTGAGATGAGGAAAAGGAGAGAAGGGAGCAGAGAGGGGATTGGTAACCTCCCACGTAATGTGCACAATTAAGGATGTACAGCACACCCTCTGGGCGAAGGGCTCAATTATAACTTGAACTTTATCTAACAAATGCAAACAATGTAACCTAGTCATGTGTACCCTCTCATGAATCTGAAATAAAAAATATGCTGGAAATCGACAACATATAGATGGTATTTAAAGAAAAGACACTAGATTGAATCATCCAGAAATAGTCAGGTTTAAGTTATGGCCAAATTTATTGGAATAAATCGAACAGGATGAGACCAAAACATTTAAGCTATTTCACTTACCATAACCATGAAAGCATAGAATAGAATTTGGGGAATTTTTTTCTCATTATTGACAAAGTTCTTTTATGAATTTTTACAAACAGGCCCAGTACTTACATATATATTAAAAACACCACTTATTTTACTAAGTTAAAATATAGTGTTAATGAATCTAACATCTGGTCTTAATACAGTCCAGTTTGTTTCCTTTAATGGGGGCAATTCTGCTCAAGTGGAGTAAAATGTTGTTCTAACACCATAGACTCTGTACCCCTTTCTGATCAGCTTTATAAATGTGTGCTATTACTTACAAGGAGAAAGTATAGAATTGTTTCAGTGGTAACTTATGAATAATTTTGCATAGGGAGAAACTGATTTATTTATTTATTTTGTTGTTGGGGATTCATAGGGTATAAGAAACTAGGTTACACTGATTGCATTTGTTAAGTAAAGTCCCTCTTACAATCGTGTCTTGCCCCGAAAAGGCGTGGCACACACCACGGTCCCACCACCCTCCCTCCGTCCCTCAGGAGAAACTAATTTATTAGCAGTACTATTTTTATAAAGTCAACTGGAAAACTGAAATAATTATAATCATGATTATTAAGTTATCCATTTAATAGATAAAAAGTAGTTTGAAGCCAAATTATTTAAATAATTCTGTGTACATGTCTGTAGTCTATCCTTTAAAGCCAAAGACCATCTACTTTTTACTCTGTGTAATCCAGTGTATCCATATCTTAAAATGATAAAATATTTATAAAATTGCTTTTTTGAGTTTCTTATTTTCCAACGTAAATATTTCATCTGAAAATATATTTTCTGATAATTTGTGAAACCATGTGAGTGGAACAGAGGCTTTTAAATACTTCATAGTACTTACAAATCTGGTTGAGCACTCGTCATTTTCCATGTTAGGATTTGTTTTTTTTTAGTTCATTTAAAATATTTCAGGATTCATTAGCTATTTCACAACTCTTTGCTTACACTCAACTTAGCATTCCTAGACATGTACTTTGTTTCACCACTCGTTATTTATCTTCTAAAATAAAATCATGACTTATTGCACCTGATCAATAGTGGGAGAGGAAGGGTGTCTCTTCCCACATCTTCCAATTCCCACAGGAAGAGGTCTTCTGTTCTCCACATCTCAATGGAAGGGGTATAAGAATGAGGGCTCCTGATTCCCCTCTGCCTCCCTGCACCACAGCCTTCCACTGGAGGAGGAAAATCTAACCTGATTGCTCAGGCATTGGCATGCATTGAGCCTCTGTCTCTTCGACTGCTGCCATCCAAAGAATGGCAAGAAAGAAGCTGGTGGTGGCCAGTCCTGTGTGAGAGTATCAGCTGGAATTGGATGTAAGTACCAAATCCTACTATAAAGGCAGAGCTTCTTTAAGATTGTAAATTTCAGGAAAAAATAAGGGTGAATTATTGTCTCCATTGTTTTTTCTCCTTGGTTATAAGGGAAAGTTCATGAACCACAATATATATTTAAATTGAGATTAAACTCCTAGGAAAGAAGGAGCATGGATATTAATAAGGTAGAAGGAAAGCCCAGCTATGTTTAGCTGGTGGAAGGGATGATAGAGTTGGAAGGTGCTCCTTGTGGGATAAGAAAAGAATTTCTCTAGGCCAAGATTAGAAAATAAAAGTATAAATTTATTTTATATTAGAGAAAAGGAAGAGAGTGGGGGGAAGAGATGAGAAAGAGAGAGAAGATAGCAAAGAGCAGGGAGTGAGAGAATGGAAGATGTGGGGGTTGGGCGGGGGAGAAAAGGAGCGAGAGAATGGCGTGGCATCCCCAAGGAAGGAAGAATTCCAGCTCATTGTCAATGGAAAAGAGGTCATACTCTGTAAAACAATTTAAAGAGGTTTATTCTGAGCCAAATTTGAGCACCCTGACCTGAAGCTACACTCAAGAAGTCTTGAGCATGTGGACTCGAGGTGGTGGGGTTACAGTTTGGTTTTATACATTTCAAGAAGACAGGGATTACAGGTGAGGTCATAAATCAATACATAGAAAACATACATTGGTTTGGTGAAAAAAGGTGGGATATCTGGATGTGGGAGCTTACAGGTTATAGGTGGGTTTAAAGATTCTTTAGCTGACAATTGCCTGACAGGTTCTGTCTAAAAGACCTGTAGTCAGTGAAAAAGATGCTTAAAATAAAAGGGTCTGTTAATCATAGACAAAGCAGTAGACAGACTCAAGTGGTTTCTTGTACATATTGAGAATCTGCAGGCAGGTCTTGCATAACCTTAGGCCTGTTAGTGAGTCACAGAGGACATCTCTAAGAAGGGGAAGGGGGATGATGAGGTAGGTTTGATTTCCTTTCTCATGGCCAGCAACTCAGTTTTAGGATCCTCTTGGCTAAGAGGAGGTCCTGCCAGTCAGGTGCTGAGGGAGGGGTCTTAAGATTTTATTTTAGTTACACCACAAACCACAATATTCTGTTGAAACACTAGGGAAATTTGTGAAGGGGTTGGTCCCATTGCCCAACGAAGGCTTTGACTCCAAGAGAAGAGCAGTAGATTCTGATATAACAGAATGATATGACATTCCTTCTAATATTGATAGGTGATCTAATAAATGTCTGATATTCCGTCCCATCTGAGTAAGTAAAAAAATCTGACTAAGTGCTTGGAGAAGAGTAATTTTTCATTGATTATCTCCCTACATTTGGTTTGTGACTAAATGAGTAACAAAATTACTTCTAATTATTTAATTTTTCAGAACTAAAACTTTTGTTTTTATCTCATTTCTGCTTATGACATCCTACTCATCTGATTAATGCCACTGCAGAGATTAAAATTGTTCACTAGTTCCTCACATCTTTTAAAATAAAGTGGAGACTTCTTAATATGGGCACTCCTGGCCCTCTGTGAACAGAGTCCTGCTTATTTTTCTCAACATCCAGCCACAAGGAATGCTTGAAAGACAGCAGCATCTGCCTCAGAAGTAACATTTTTCCATGTTCTTCTTAATATTCACGTGCTCAACCCATTTTTTTCCCTCAAGTCTTTGGCTCTATAATTGAGCATGGTCTATATTTCTGGCCCTTTTATTATTTTTAGAGACAGGGACTCTTTTCTCTGGCCTGCCTTGTCTGCTTGACTTTGGGTGTGTCTTGTGTCTTTGTTTCTGGTATGTCCAACAATCCTCTCCACAGTGAAGCCCCATGGCTACCTCAGACCTGCCTCTGCCTCCTTGCTAAGGGAGTGGAATCAGATGCTTGTTTGCATGAAATCTAAAAAGGGAGTTCTTTGAAATCCTGGATGGCCAATGACACCACTCTCTGCACTGCACAGGAGAATCAATCAAAGGGAATTGAGGCTGTCTCTTTTTTGGACAGAGCTACAGATGTACAGAACAAACTTCTATTCATTAACCACTTTTACCATCCTTCCTACTGAACACCTCTCTGATGCTAGCACCTTCCGTTCTTTTCACACAAGACACAATACAATTGGCTCGGCACCTGTGGCTCAGGCAGCTAGGGCACCAACCACATACAACAGAGGTAGCGGGTTTGAATCCAGCCTGGGCCTGACGAACAACAATGACAACTACAACCAAAAAATAGCTGGGCATTGTGGCAGGCGCCTGTAGTCCCAGCTACTTGGGAGGCTGAGGCAAATGAATCACTTAAGCCCAGGAACTGGAGATTGCTGTGAGCTGTGATGCTACGGCACTCTACCAAGGGTGACAGCTTGAGGCTCTGTCTCAAAAAAAAAAAGAAAAAGAAAAAGACAATACAATTGATGAGGCTAATGTAGATTCAATAAAAATAGATCCCATCCCAAGATTATACACAGGTTACTCTAATAGGAATATAAAATATAGATTTCCTGAAAGCTTCCAACCATCCACTTATGGATATCATGTGGATAGTTTTTGGGGAACTAACCCCATGGTAAGATTTACAGATTCTTATTAGCATAGGTTCTTACTACTCAGTCATGCTAGAATGGTTCTTAGAATCAGGATTTATCATTCTTGTGATTGTGCAGTATTGCAGCTAGAGAGTAGTGAAAAGAAGCATACTATTATTGAATATGAAAGTAGACAAAAATTAAAGAGTGGTTTGGTTTGAGGGATATACTCAATAGGTGTGGCAGCTCTAGAAAATTTGGAGACTTTAAATAAAACTGCCAACATTTGTGCTCAGCTTGTTCTCTCCAACTGCTCCTAGCTTGGCTCCATTCTGTAATTGTTCAAAAGAGATTTCCATAAATAAATGTGGTATAATGGTGTTGGTATGGGCTTTGGGACTCTCAGATATTACTTCTTACCTTTTCATCATATTTCATTGTGGACTTTGATTTTTAGAAGGGCAGTGACCCTAGAAAAGTAGCTTCCCCCAAATGCTCTGATTTTTCAAACTTGGCAAAGTTCCTGGCAAGAGCTCAGTGTGAGGATCCAGAGGTGAGCTAGTGAGTTAACGGGCACATGGCTGTGAGCTGGTGTGGGATGACAACGCAGATGGTGCGGAAGCTCAGGATGGAATAGGGAGGTTGATACTAGAAGGAAAAGCTCCAGGCTGTAAAAGTGAAGGCAGTAAGTAAGGGCATGTCTTTTCCAGCAGTGCTGTCTTTCTGGAGCTTATGAAATCATGCTGAATGAAAAACCGAAATAAAGTTTATAAAAGTGCCCCAAACACAAAGGAGCCAAACTGATTTTTCCAGTCATAAACAGGTGAAGTTGAGCCAGTTGGCTTAGGTTTCAAGCAGTTCCCTGTAACTCTAATAAACTGCTTCTCTTTCCCAACTCTAAAAAGAAGTCTCTTAGTTTTTCTTAAAAAGGCAGGACAAGGAGGATAAGAAAAATTTTAAATACTGTTCACTAGGTGATTGGTTGTGAATTTCATCTCCAAACTTCAGTCAAGAAGAAGACATAATAATAATAATAATAAATAAAATAAAATAAAATAAAAAGTGCATTGCAAAACAGAAAAAAAATAAAAAAAAGGAAGACAGGACGTTGACTTAATTTCCCTATCTTCACTTCTCCTGCGTTAATGGATGGTATTTTTGAAGAGTGAGGATGAGATCTGGGGAATGATGTTTATTTTTTTAGTTGCTTTCCACCCATATCTATATCCTTCCTAACAGTGATTATGAAAAATTAAGAACAGTTTATTCACACTTAGAACTATGTTTAAACTTAGTGTGATATTATCTGATTGTGCCAGCAAGACTCAGTAAAGACCAAACACTTAGCAGCCTCATTACTAAACAGAGCAACACATTACGAGGCTCTCTTGTCCTGGCTAAGACTAAAGCATTTTCACCCAGCATCTAACACATTGTCTTTGGCAAGTATGTGGTAAGCCTGAAATCTAAGCAGAATTGGCTCTCAGTCTGTGAGTCTTATTTTCTTGGCTCTGTCCCATAGGCATCCCACTCTCATCTACTGCCCCTCCATCACTCTCTACTAAAATTCTCATCATCTCTCTGCTTAGGAGAGTTTCTGTAAATTCACACTTTCCATCTTAACAGCCAGGATATACAAATACTTTCCAATTGACACCAATCTTAAGATTTTTTTTTTTTTTTTGAGAACTGGATGAAAGGAGTAAAATTTGCAAAGACTGAAGCTTACAACTTTTAAGACTTAAATGGGATAAAGATAAATTTCCTTCCCAATTGCATGACTATCACTGCCCTGCTAATGGCTGGCATTTTGATATAACACTATTTTCATACAACTGGAAGTCATATAGTTCCTGAAATTTTCAGGAGTTTCCCTTGGGTTGGGAAAATGTACAAACTTGGTATGAAATACTTGAATGTGTGAAGTGGTAGAAGAGATTTTGTGGAGGGCTCCATAGGTGAACTCAAGATAGAACATTTTTTTGCTGTTGGCTTTCCAAATCCAGTTGTAGGTAGGTAAAAATGCTAATGGAAAATTTTCATCAGAGATAGCTATGGAATCTGGGACCGACGTTATATTTAGGGCTGGATCAAATATATTTGGGGCTGTTACATTTTGGCTCAAGCTCCCACTTAAAAATCTGAGAAGTGACCATTTCTGATACAGTCTATTAGGGAACAAGGAATGGTGTTGTAGTAAAAGACCAACTTGAAGGAAAAAAAAGTCAACAAAGGCCTTGAGATATGCAGTAGGCAGAAACCACAATGTCTCCTATGATCTGTAAGTTCCCCAAATGCTGGGCGATTCATAGGAAGCATTATCTCTGCTCTCAACAATAGTCTCTGGAGCAGTAGTTCTCAGCATTCCTAATGCCATGGCTCTTTAATACAGTTTCTGTGGGTCGTTGAGAGCCGCTCCTCTAGAGGATAAATTCTCACCCTTTGGAACTGATCAGATCACTGCTTTATCCTTGTTCTCATACTTCACCCCATTAAATGGGGTTTCTATGACGTGAGGTTTCCCATTGGAATTTCTTTTGATGTCAGCTCTACTCCTTATCTCTCTCAGAGCTCTACCAGCAGGTGAATCCTCACCTTCTCCCAATCAGAATACACTCTATCATCAGAACACAGCAGTTCTCTTTGGACACTGGTAAACTCACCAGGGAAATTTCCCCTTTTCTCTAGTTACTAGCAATTCTCATTTCTATGTCCTTTTTTTGCAGGTTGCCTACCTTCAGAGTAGACTTAATATTCTCTTTATGTCTTATTCCCAAAGATGGTTTTCCATCCTCTTTGGAACATTGCCTTGGTCTCCAGGTCACTTTTATAACTGGCTCATGTCATTTCTCTTTTCTTGCTCAATGTTTTTTGAGATATTATTTGTCCCGGTCAGTAAATGTGGCAGTTTTGGAAGTACATAAAAGTTTACCCTACCCAGTCTAAAGATTTCTAAATCTATTTATTGAACTCCAAATCCATATACTTAGAACAGCTGATTCTGTCAGTGCCTCAGTCATATAGCCTCCTGGCATTTATCCTCTGCATGCTGAAGGCTACTTACAGCAAAGACTTCTGAACTTGTGTGCTTTTTTTCTTGCTACAGGAGAATGTTTGTCTTATATACAAGGTAAACTAGGAGAACTGAAGAATTAATGGCTTCAGAAGCAGCTTTCAAGAAATAATGGTTGAGATTTGGTGAATAATAAACACAGTGTCTAATCCAAAACTATGGCAACCAGTAGTGCCAAAGAAGATGAAATATTTGGGAGTTTATCTAACAAAGGATGTGAAAGATCTCTATAAAGAGAACTATGAAACTCTAAGAAAAGAAATAGCTGAAAATGTTAACAAATAGAAAAACATACCATGCTAATGGCTGGGAAGAATCAACATTGTTAAAATGTCCATACTACCCAAAGCAATATATGATTTTAACGCAATCCCTATTAAAGTTCCACTGTCATACTTTAAAGATCTTGAAAAAAAAAAATACTTCGTTTTATATGGAATCAGAAAAAACCTCAAATAGCCAAGACATTACTCAGAAATAAAAACAAAGCAGGAGGAATCACGCTACCAGACCTCAGACTATACTACAAATCGATAGTGATCAAAACAGCATGGTACTGGCACAAAAACAGAGAATTAGATGTCTGGAACAGAATAGAGAACCAAGAGATGAATCCAGCTACTTACTGTTATTTGATCTTTGACAAGCCAATTAAAAACATTCAGTGGGGAAAAGATTCCGTATTTAACAAATGGTGCTGGGTGAACTGGCTGGCAACCTGCAGAAGACTGAAACTGGACCCACACTTTTCACCATTAACTAAGATAGACTCTCACTGGATTAAAGATTTAAACTTAAGACATGAAACTATAAAAATACTAGAAGAGAGTGCAGGGAAAATCCTTGAAGAAATTGGTATGGGTGAGTATTTTACGAGGAGGACCCCCCCCACCCGGGCAATTGAAGCAGCTTCAAAAATACACTACTGGGACCTGATCAGACTAAAAAGCTTCTGCACAGCCAAGAACATAGTAAGTAAAGCAAGCAAACAGCCCTCTGAATGGGAGAAGGTATTTGCAGGTTATGTCTCTGACAAAGGTTTAATAACAAGAATCCATAGAGAACTCAAATGTATAAGCAAGAAAAGAAGTGATCCCATCACAGGCTGGGCATGGGACTTGAAGAGAAACTTCCCTGAAGAAGACAGGCACATGGTCTACAGACATATGAAAAATGCTCACCATCTTTAATCATCAGAGAAATGCAAATCAAAACTACTTTGAGATATCATCTAACTCCAGTAAGATTAGCCTATATCACAAAATCCCAAAACCAGAGATTTTGCCGTGGATGTAGCGAAAGGGGATCACTTCTACACTGCTGGTGGGAATGCAAATTAATACATTCCTTTTGGAAAGATGTTTGGAGAACACTTAAAGATCTAAAAATAGATCAGCCATTCAATCCTATAAGTCCTCTACTAGGCATATACCCAGAAGACCAAAAATCACATCATAACAAAGGTATTTGTAAGGAGTAGGGCGCCGGTCCCATATGCCGGAGGTGGCGGGTTCAAACCCAGCCCCGGCCAAAAAAAGAAAAAACCAAAAACAAAGGTATTTGTACCAGAATGTTTATTGCAGCCCTGTTTATAATTACTAAGTCATGGAAAAAGCCCAAGTGCCCATCGATCCACGAATGGATTTATAAATTGTGGTATATGTACACTATGGAATATTATGCAGCCTTAAAGAAAGATGGAGCCTTTACTTCTTTCATGTTTACATGGATGGAGCTGGAACATTTTCTTTTTAGTAAAGTATCTCAAGAATGGAAGAAAAAGTATCCAATGTACTCAGCCCTACTATGAAACTAATTTATGGCTTTCACATGAAAACTGTAGCCCAGTTACAGCCTAAGACTAGGGGGAAGGGGAAAAGGGGGGAGGGAGGGAGATTGGTGGAATTACACTTGTGGTGCGTCTTACAAGGGTATATGTGAAACTTAGTAAATGTGGAATGTAAATGTCTTAGCACAATAACTAAGTAAATGCCAGGAAGGCTATTTTAACCAGTGTGATGAAAATGTGTCAAACGGTCTATGAAACCATGGCATGGTGCCCCATGATCACATTAATGTACACAGCTATGATTTAATAAAAATTAAAAAAAAGACTGTGGTAACTCTAAAGTATATGATACATTGTCTTCTAGAGTTACTAGTGATGCTAAATTTTAATTTCCTTGACTACAGGAGTAACTGTCTTGACAAAGCTCATTTTGTAGTTTTCCTTTCCTTCTCTATCTTATGTTCCTGCTAACGTACTGGTGTTTACCAGGGCCACCTTGAACTGCTTGTATTTGAATTCTCACCTGACTCTATGTATGAGATAACACAAAGCAATGTATCTAGAAAACTACATGACTTTTCTCTCTGGCTATTTCACTCATAGCTACCTCAAGAATAATTTCTTAAAACAAACCTTACCTTCTACTTTCAATCTTTTCTTCTGTCTCTATGTTCAATTCTCCACCCATCAAATCACACACCACCCAAATTCTCATAATTCAAAGATACTTTGTCACAAATGTTATCAATTATACCATTAGAATCTTTTCCAAATCTATGCTTTCCTGTTGACCCTTATTACTGCTATTCCATTTCAGACTCTTAACTTTTCTTACCCATGCGCTTACATAATTTCAACTTTGGAAATGAAGAACAGAAGAATTTAGAATGACTTTCAGGCATTTGGTGGTTCTGAGAAAGGCAATATAGAAGGTCAAGAAGGCTTAGAAGGAAAGATGTTGAATCATTTTCACATATGTCGAGTATGAAGAATCTGTAAGCCACTAAATTGGAAATAGCCAGTAGTTGAGTAAATAATGGCCCAGGAGATCTTGGAAGTGGATCTTTCTCAGAAAATTTACATAACATTTGAAGACATGAAAATGTAGGAAATAATGCAGAATGAAAAAAGAAAAGACTATAAGCAGAATCTTAGAAATACTAAATTTTAGGAGTAAGCAGAAGAATAAGATCTAGCACAGGAAACTAAGAAAGAATACTATGAAAAATATAATGAAAACCATGATAGAGGAAGAAAGATAAGATGTTATGCATGAAAGCCTAGAAAGAGCCAAAAATTTTACTCAATATGAACTTCTTAGTGAAATATTCCTGGGAAGGAGGTAAGATGGCCGATTGGAGCCAGCTTTCAACAGAGCCTCCCAACCAGAGGGAGAGACAATTGTCAGAATAATCCCAATAAAGCTGAAGGTCAGGAGCTGAGCTGAGAAAGAACATTGATGAGTGCACATTATCCCTTCTGAGGCAACCTGTAACTTCTAGGAAACAAACTTCAGGTACAAAACTTATTCAAAAGAGTATGAGAGTTCGTCCCCTCCCCCAAGAGAGTGGCTTGCTGTGTGCTTCTCTACAGAAGCGAGCAGTGAACAAAAGATCTCTTGTTTCACCCCATGGGAGAGGGCTGCTGAATACCAGGATTTCTCCAGAGAGATCCCACTATGAGCCTGGGCATTCTCTTGCCCAGCACAGAAGATGAACAAATAAATACTTTCCCTGCCATTATGAACTCCCAGCCCACCTTTCCCCCCTCATCTGGAGGTCTGGAGTCCTGCCTCTTGCAGAGCCCAGAGTGTCTGGCAGTTACTTGCGAATGGGCCACAGTGCATCTGTACTAAAACTGTGACTCCAGTGAAAGTGAGGAGACATGGGGGGAAAGCAACTGCCCCAGTCAGTGGCAACAGCAGCACAGGCAGTGGCACAGCTACCAATCTACTCTTACTTCATTGAGTATTCTCCAAACTTCTTTCCAAAAAGGACATATTAGCTTGCATTCCCACCAGCAGTGTATAAGTATTTCCTTCTCTATACATTCATGCCAATGTCTGTAGTTTGGGGATTTTGTGATGTGGGCTACTCTTACTGGAGTTAGATAATATCTCAATGTGGTTTTGATTTGCATTTCTCTGATGATTAAAGATGATGAGCATGTTTTCATGTGTTTGTAGGCCATGCACCTGTCTTCTTCAGAGAAGTTTCTGTTCAAGTCTCTTGCCCACAATGAAATGGGATCACTTGTTCTTTTCTTATTAATTAGTATGAGTTCTCTGTGGATTCTAATTATCAAACCATTGTCAGGAACATAACCTGCAAATATCTTCTTCCATTCTGAGGGATGTCTGCTTGCTTTACTTACTGTGTTCTTGGCTGTGCAGAACCTTTTTAGTTTGATCATATCCCCGTAATATATTTGTGGTGTTGCTTCAATTGCCAGGGGGATCCTCCTCATAAAACATTCTCCCAGGCCGATTTCTTCAAGCGTTTTCCCCACACTCTCTCCTAGTATTTTTATAGTTCCGTGTCTTAAGTTTAAATCTTTTATCTAGTGAGAATCAATTTTTGTTAATGGTGAAAGATGGGGGTACAGTTTCAGTCTTCTACAGGTCACCAGCCAGTTCACCCAGCACCATTTGTTAAATAGGGAGTCTTTCCCCCAAGGAATGTTTTTGATAGGCTTATCCATGATCGAATGATGATAAGTAGCTGGGTTCATCCCTTGGTTCTCTATACTGTTCCATAAATCTACTACTCTGTTTTTGTGGTAGTACCATGCTGTTTTGATCACTATAGATTTATAGTATAGCCTGATGTTTGGTAATGTGATAACTACCGATTTGTTTTTATTTCTGAGTAATGTTTGACTATTGGAGTTTTTTTTTCTGATTCTATATAAAATGAAGCATTTTTTTTTTAAAGCTCTTTAAAGTATGACAATGGTGCTTTAATAGGGATTGCATTAAATCTATAGAGTGCTTTGGGTAGTATGGACATTTTAACAATGTTGATTCTTTCCAGCCATGAGCATGGTATGTTTTTCCATTTGTTAACATCTTCAGTTATTTCTTTTCTCAGGGTTTTATAACATTCTTTATAGAGATCTTTTCACATCCTTTGTTAGGTAAATTCCCAGATATTTCATCTTCTTCGGCACTACTGTAAAAGGAATAGAGTCCTTGACTATATTTTCAGCTTGATTACTGTTGGTATATATAAAAGCTACTGATTTGTCAGTATTGATTTTGTATCCTGAGCCATTGCTATATTCCTTGTTCACTTCTAAGAGTTTTGTAGTTAAGTCCCTGGGATTTTTCAGGTATAGGATCATATCATCCACAAAGAGTGAGAGTTTGATCTCCTCTGACCCCATTTGGATACTCTAGATTGCATTCTCTTTCCTGATTGCTATGGCTAAGACTTCCATTACTATGTTGAATAGCAGGGGAGACAGTGGCATCCTTACATAGTTCCTGATCTGAGTAGAAATGTTTTCAGTTTTATTCCATTCAATGTGATATTGGCTGTGGATTTGCTGTAGATGGCCTTTATCAGTTTAAGAAATGAGCCATCTACGCCCATTTTCTTAAGTGTTCTGATCATGAAAGGATGGCTGTATATTATCAAAAGCTTTTCCCACATCAATTGAAAGAATCACCTGGTCTTTGTTTTTTATTTTATTGATGTGATGTATTATATTTGTAGATTTGTGTATGTTGAACCAACCTTGTAACCTGGAATAAAACCAATTTGATCATGGTGTATGATTTTTTTGATGTATTGGTGAATTTTGTTTTGCAAAGATCTTATTGAATGTTTTTGCATCAATAGTCATTAATGATATTGGTCTATAATTTTCTTTCTTTGTTGGATCTTTTCCTGGTTTGGGGATCAGGGTGATATTTGCTTCATAGAATGTGTTGGGAAGTATTCCTTCTTTTTCTATGCTTTGAGAAAGGTTATATAATATAGGTACTAGTTCCTCTTGAAAGGTTTGATAGAATTCAGATGTGAAGCCATCTAGCCCTGGACTTTTCATTTTGGGGAAGTTTCATATAGTTCATGCTATTTCAGTGCTTTACTTAGGTCTATTCAAAATGTATTCAGTAATATTATGAAACCAATTTATAATCACTCACACTTTCACAAAAAAGATAAATAACAACTATAGCCTAAGATGATGGAAGGAAGAGGAGGGGATGGGAGGGGCGGGGGGAGATTCATTGGAAGGAGGGTAAATGGTGGGACCATTCCTGTGGTTCATTTTGCAAGGGTACATGTCAAATCTATTAAGTATAGAGTATAAATGTCTTAACACAATAATTAAGTAAATGAGGTGAAGGCTGTATTAACTAGTTTGATGTAAGCATTCCTAACTGTATATAAAATCAATACATTGTACCCCATAAAGTTATGAATGTATACATGATCTATGTGTTTATGACTTAAAAAAAAAATTCTAATTCTTTTTGGTTGAGTCTAAGAAGGTGGTGTGCTTCTAAGTATTGGTCCATTTCCTCCAGATTTTTATATTTCTGAGAATAGAATTTTTTATGATAATTATAGAAGATTTTTTTAATTTCTGAGGTGTATGTTGTTACTTCTCCTTTATCATTTCTGGATTGATGATATTAGGGATTTTACTTTTCTGTTTCTGGTTAGGTTAGCCAAAGGTTTATCAACTGTGTTAATCTTTTCAAAAAAACATCTTTTTGATTCGTTGATCTTATGAATGATTCTTTTGTTTTCACTTTCATTTAATTGTGCTCTAATTTTGGTTATTTCTTTTCTTTTACTGCTAGTTTTGGGGTTGGAATGTTCTTTTTCCAGTTGCTTGAGATGACCCATTAAGTTGTTGGCTTTCTCTCTTTCTGTTTTCTCGATGAAGGCTTCTGATGCTATAAATTTCCCTCTTAGGGATGCCTTTGAAATATCTCACAGGTTTTGATAATTTGTGTCTTCATTATCATTTTGTTCCAAAAAATTTGGTGATTCCCTTCTTAATCTCATCACTGACCCAGCTTTCCTTCAGCATAACATTATTTAGTTTCCATGACTTTGTTTAAGTATGAAGATTCCTGTTGCTTTTCAGTTCAACTTTTATACCGTGATGGTCCAGGAAAATACAAGAAATAATTTCTATTCTATTCTTTTTAATTTAATGAAGTTAGACTTGTGACCTAAGATGTGATCAGTTTGGGGGATGTTCCATGGGCTGATGAGAAGAATGTATATTCAGTTTTATTAGGATGAAATGTTCTGGAGAAGTCTGTTAAGCCCATTTGTTCTAGGGTTAAGTTTAACTCTAATATTTCTTTGTTTAATTTCTTCTTGGAGGATCTATCCTAAACTGCCAAAGGGGTGTTACAATCTCTAACCCTTATACTGCAAGAAAATATCAAATTGTTCATATCTGTTCGGGTTTGCTTTATAAATTGAGGAGCATTCTGGTAAGGTGCGTAAATGTTAATTATTGAAATCCCTTCATTTTGAGTGTTTCCTTTGACAAATATGTGGTGTCCATCATTATCTTTCCTTATCATTGTTGGCTTGAAACCAATTGTATCTGCCAATAAAATTGCAACACCTGTTTTTTTTTTTTTTTTTTCTGATTTCCATTTGCCTGTACTATACATGTCCATCCATTCACCCTGAGGTTTTTTTTTTTTTTTTTTTTTTATCCTTTAAGGTAAGATGAGATTCTTGTGTGCAACAGATATCTGGCCTGAGTTTTTGTATCCAGTCAGATGATCTGTGCCTCTTTAGAGGACAATTTAAGCCATTCACATTAATTGAGATAATTGATTAGCATGGTAGTGTTTTGGGTGTCATGTTTTTCAAATGTGCAGTGGAAATTTTTAATCCTTTCACCCTTGTGGATGTTAGGATTTGCTCAAACCTTTCTGGGCGTGTTTACTTTGGTGGTAGACCACTGTGCTGGTCATTATGGAAAATGGGTTTGAATATTTCCTGGAGAGCTGGGTTAGTTATCACAATTTTTTTCAATGTGTCTAAGTCAGTAAAGTATTTGATTTCTTCACCACAAATGAAACTCATTTAGTTTAGCAGGATACAGGATCCTGGGCTGAAAGTTGTTTTGTTTTAGGAGATTGAAGGTCCATGACTATCCTCTCTGGCTTGTAAAGTTTGGGTGAGAGATCTGCAGTCATTCTAAATATTCTTCCCCTTGTTTGTAATGCTTTTCTTATGTGTGGCTGCTTGCAGAATTTTCTTCTTCATCTTAACTTTGGCAAAGTTAATCATCATGGGTATAGGAGATGCTTTATTTGGATTGTGTCTTGCTCTGGTTCTGAAACAGTCTACTATCTGAATTTCTATATCTCTTGCAATGATTCAGGAATTCCTATAAGATGAATGTTTGATCTTTTGGAGTGATCCCACAACTCTCTGAGGGAATGATCACTTTTTGATCTCTATTTGTCTGCCTCTTTGAGTGTTTGGGAATGTTTAAAGTCTTTGTCTTCAATCTCAGAGATCCTTTCTTCTGATTGCTTAACTCTGTTACTAAGGGATTCTACTGTATTTCAGAGCTACTCGAATAACTTTTTCATGTCCTTGAGCTCTGCTATTTCTTTTCTCATTATGTCCCTATCTTCAGTGACTTTGTCTTTGAATTTCTTGAGACAACTTTAAAACTACTCTTTGGATTTCAATTTCTAACGTTTCTTCCATTCCATTCATTTTATTTGCCATCCATATTCTGAATTCTATTTCTGACATTTCAGACATTTGTCTATGCGTGGCATCTTCAGTTGTACCTTCTTTGTCATTCCTGGTGGGTTGGGGATTGATCTACTCTGGTTATTCATGTTAGTAGAGTTTTTCTGTTGGTTCTTCCCCATGTCTATTTTCCACCATTTGGAAAAATGGTAGGGTGAGATTGAATTTGGGTTCCCAGGTAGTTGAGTTAATCAGAACCTTACCAAAGCTCTAGGTATCGTAATTGTGGCTTATCCCCTGCAACCTTAGAAAGGCCGCTTTCAGAGTTTGGGCCAGAGACTCTGAGGACCTACTTGATGAGATAGCACAAGCTGGCTCTGTTTCAAAATCAGACAACCTCTACCCTACCCTAAGAAGTAATGGGATTAGGTTTAAATATCAGCTGTGAAGAGATATAGACTGCTGTGGCACCCCGCCCCCACCATTCAGTTCTTTTTTGCTACAGAACTTTGAAGGTCAACCTCAGAGTGTCCCTGGGTGGACAGCCCCAGATATGAGTGCCAATCAGATTGTCTTGGGCAAGTACATAACCTGCTAAGCAGAGAGAGATCCAAAGGTCTCCAACTGTGGGTAGAAATCTTCAGTCATTTCTGTCCTGCAACCCCGAGCATATTGCTCTGGGTCACCTCTGGTGAGCTTCCATAAGCCCATCAAAGTCCCAACTGGGCATCAATGCTCTTGTCCCCTGGGCATAATCAAAGCCAGGAGTCTGGGACCCTCCCTGCAGGGCTCACTTCACATGGGGCATTCATGCCTCTGCTTGCTAGCTCAACTGGAACCAGGGGTCCATGCCCCCACCCACTAGACTCAGTACGCACTGGCATCTGCTTCTCTACTCACTGCCTCAATTGGAGCCAGGGGACCTTGCCCTGGTCTCAGTCCACACCTGGAAAGCCTCTGTTCATTGGCCCAGTTGGAGCTGTGGACCACTCCCTGCCCGCCGGTCTCAGTCCACCCCAGGTAAGCCTCTGCTCAATGGCTCAGTTCAAGCCAGGGATCACGCCCTACCTGCAGGTCTCAGTCCACTGTGGGCCAGCCTCTGCTTGCTGACCTAGTTGGAGTCAGGGACTAAGCCTCACCCACTGGTCTCAATTCACACCAAGCAACCTCTCTCTTGGTTGCAGGTACCCGTCAGAGCCAGGGGTTCTGCAACTCCTCCTGCCAGACACAGCAGGAACTGAGGATCAAAACCACAGCTAGCTGGGCAACATCATAACCAGGGGATTGCTTCTCCTCCTCTTGAGTGTCCCTTTCTTCCTGCACCCTCTTTCTTCTCCACTAGTCACAGATTCCATCCTGATGTTCAATGGTCCACACTATGCCCATATCTCTCCAGAAAAGACCAAATACTCTGGGCTCTGCAGAGGGCAGAACTTCAGACTGCCATGTGAGGAGGGAGGGGTGGACTGGGAGTTCAGAATTGCAGGGGAAAATATATGTCCAATTTTATGCCAGGCAGGGTGGTGTCTAGGTTCACAAGTGGGACCTCCCTGGAGAAAAAGACCCAGTGTTTAGCAGCTCTCTCCAGGGAGGTAAAATGAGAGGTCTTTTGTTCCTTGTTACTTGCAGAGAGCCCCCATGAGTCCTCTGCTTCAAGGGGTCTCCAGTCCTCTAGAAGATAGGCTTTGTACCTGTAATTTGTTTTCTTCTGAATGCTCTTCCTTGGAGTCACAGCTTGCTGAACATTTTTCTTGGCTCAGCTCTCCACCTTTGCTTTCATAGATGGTCAGGAACCTCTACTGAGGGTTTCTACTAGTCGGCCATCTTCCCAGAATTTCCTATACTTCCCACTAAGCACTGTTTTAGCTACATCCCACAAATTTTTATAAGTTCTATTTTTAATTATCTAAACTACTTTCTACTTTCCCTTTTATAACCCACAGTCTATTTAGAAGTGTGTTATTACTTTTGCACTGTTGGTGGGATTACAAACTGATACAGTCATTTTGGAAAAAGTATGGAGTATCCTCAAAGAACTCAAAATAGACTTTCCATTTGATCCTGTGATCCCATTGCCAGGCACCTACTTAGAAGAAAAAAAAAACATTTTGTCATAAGGACACTTTCAGTAGATTATTTATTGCTGCTTAATTTACAAATGCCAAGATGTGGAATAAACCTTAGTGCCCATCAACCCACAAATGGTTAATAAACTGTGGTATATGTATACCATGAAATATCAGCCTTTAAAAGATGGAGACTTTACATCTTTTGTATTAACCTGGATAGAGTTGGAGAACATTCTCTTTAGTAAAGAATCACAAGAATGGAAAAGCAAGTATCCAGCATATTCAATACTATTATGAAGCCAATAAATGCACTAATACATCTCCATAGAAGAGAAAATCTTAATTTAATTCAAATTATGGGGTGGGGAAAAGAAGGAAAGGGAAGGAGGGAAGAAGGAGGGGAATTGGTGTGCTCTCACCTAATGGGCACAATGTAGGGGTATGTGGCACACATCCTGGGTGAGGGCCACAACTGTAACAGGGACCTTACCTAACAAACACAAACATTGTAACCTAATTGTTTGCACCCTCATATTAATCTGAAAAGTTCAAAAGAGTAAAAAAAAATGAAAAAGTATGTTGTTTATTTCCAAATATTTTGTATTTTACTAGATATTTTATTGTTGATAGCTTTCTAATTAAATTTCATTGTGATCACAGAAAATATTCTTTATCATTTAAATCCTTTTAAATTTAGTGGGACTTACTTTAGATCACAGTAATCTATCTTGATAAATACACTATATGCAATTGAAAATGATATGTATTCTGTAGTTGCTGGGAGTAGTCTTTTATAAATATCAATTAGGTTAAGATGATTAGTAGTGTTTATATCATCCATATCTTTATTAATTATTTGTGTATTAATCTATAAGTTGCTGGAATTGGAGTATTAATGAAGTTTACTATGATTATGAAATTGTTCATTTTTCCTTTCAATTCATTCAATTTTTTTATATATTTTGGAACTCTATTATTAATGAGTACACCATGTGCTTAAATTAACCCTTTTATCTTTTTTTTTTTTTTTTTAACATAGAGCCTCACTATGTTGCCCTAGGTAGAGTGCCTGGCATCACAGCTCACAGCAACCTCAAACTCTGGGGCTTAAGCTACTCTCTTGCCCCAGCCTCCCAAGTAGCTGGGACTGCAGGTGCCTACCACAATGCCTGGCTATTTTTTGGTTGTCATTGTTGTTTGGCAGGCTCGGGCTGAATTTGAATGTGCAAGCTGCGGTATATGTGGCTGGTGCCCTAGCCATTGTGCTATAGGTGCTAAGTCCAACTCTTTTATTATTTTGAAAAACATTTTTTTTATTTTTGTCTCTGGACTTGATGTCTATTTTTATCTGTTGTTAATACAGAGACTATCCTTTCTGTGCTATTTGCATGGTCAATCTTTTTTCATACATTTGCTTGCTTGGAGTTTCTATCTCTGCTCACATAACTATCTGTTACTGCATATTGCCTACTTTTCCAATTGAGCTCTTCACATTTTAATTATAGTTAAATCCTCTATCTGATAATCCCAACATTTGTATCATAGTTAAGTTTGCTTCAGTTGATTGCTTTGTCTCTTCACCTTGTGTTTGTGTTTGCATTCTGCTGTGCCTTATAAATTTTAGCTGAAAGCTGGACATGTATAGGATAATCAGAAATAATGAAAATAGGCCTTCAGTGTGAGGATTTATGATAATGTATGGACTGTATTTAATATTTGCTACATATATTGGTGTCAGAAGTTCACAATTCCTCTGGTGTCCTTGTACTGCATGTCTCTAACCTCTTGAATTTGAGCAACCTTAAATATTGCTCCACAGGGAGTCTGCATCTTGTGGCTCTTTCACCTATAACCCACTGTTGTTATACTGTTGGTATGGGGGCAAGTTGTGGGGGAACAGGAGTGTTTTATTATCTTCTCATTAAACCTCAGTGTTTTAACTGGCCTGTGTCTTGGGTCTGTAAACTTTGCAAGTGTTTCTCCAGTGAAATATCTTTTTTGCCCACCTCTTCTCTTGCCTTCTGTTCCCTTCCCTGGCTATAGATTTCTAACCTATTTCCTTGAAGCTCTGCCCCTACTGACTACATTGTCATTATTGTTAGTGAGACACAAAGTCTAGAAGTAGTTGCAGTGAGAGGAATGTTTTTTCCTAACTGGGATATGGCTCCAGCAAAGTGTTTTACCCTGGAGAGTAGACTTGTGTTACAGAATACACTCTGGGTCTATTTTACAATAATTATTTTTCCCCTTCACCTGCCAGAAACAGAGGGTAATCTTACTTGGATCTTCATTGTGAGAATATGGTGGGGTTCCCGGAACTGAGGCCCACAAAATGTACAATTCCCAGGGGCTTGGCCTTTTCAGGCAAGTCCACAGTTGGCCTCCAACAAATTATTAAAATTATTATTTAAGCGTGTCTACATGCTTTAGCAGATCTTGGCTGTGTCTCTATGGATTTGCTTGTCTTTCTGGAATGAGGCTTTGGTTTCCACTGCAAGCTCACTTCTTTGAGGGGTTCAAGAAAAGTTGTTGATACTTAGTTTTTCAAGATTTTTCTTGTTCTAAGGATGGCACATTTTACGTGTCAAAACTAAAATGGAAGTTCTAGGTTGATCTACTCATTTTCGTCCTTACAGGATTTTTATTTTTACATATTTACAGTACACTTTTTCTAGGTAGTATGTAAGTGGGCTGTGATTATTTATTTCAGTAATGTCTGCCTTTCAACTGTTGATATGGTTCTAGTTAGATTTACTATTTTATTAT
This sequence comes from Nycticebus coucang, assembly GCF_027406575.1. Classification (NCBI taxonomy): domain Eukaryota; kingdom Metazoa; phylum Chordata; class Mammalia; order Primates; family Lorisidae; genus Nycticebus; species Nycticebus coucang. Next base: position 49,544,162 of record NC_069784.1, on the reverse strand, counting down.
CTGTTTTGTCTTTGTCTTCTTTTTATAGTTCTTATTTTTCCTTCTTTTGTACCTACTTTTGACTTATTTGGATAGTTTTAAGAATTCAATTTTACTTTGTCTATTGCCTTTTTAGCTATGGAAGATTAATGTACTGTTTACGTTAATCTGCACTGGTTGCTGTATTTTAGTACCCACACTTCCCTTTAATTATTTGCATTGATGTTGTACTATTTCATATTAAATGTGAAAATCTTGCATTACTATAGCTCCATTTACTCCTCCCCACATCCCTTAGGTTACAGTTACTAATATTTATTAAATATAAATACATTATAAATTCCACAAGAAAATGTTATAAGTTTTGTTTTAAATAGTCCTACATGTTTTAAAGCAGTGGTTCTCAACCTTCCTAATGCCACAACCCGTTAATATAGTTCCTCATGTTGTGGTCACCCCCAACCATAAAATTATTTTCCTTGCTACTTCATAACAGTAACTTTGCTACTGTTATGAATCGTAATATAAATCTCTGATGTATTTTCATTGTTACAAAGGGGTCACGACTGACAGGTTGAGAATCACTGTTTTAAAGAAATTTAAAGCCAAAAATCATTTATATTTATCCAGATATTTGCCATACCTGGTGTTTTCTTTCTCTTCTAAAGATCCAAACTTTTGTATGTATAATTTCCTTTCAACCTGAAAAATTTCTCTAACATTTCTCATATTGCAGATCTGCTACCAAAGAATAATCTGTTTTATTTTATCTAAAAATATCTTTATTTCATCTTTATTCACTATTATCAGTGGTTATGAAAATTTTTGGCTGAATATTACCCCGAGAATTTTAAAGATACTGTTTTACTGTCAATCTTTCATAAATTTTGATAAAGAATTAGTTATCTGATTAAAGATTGCAGCCGAGTAACAGCAACTGGGCACGGTGAGTCTGGGGAGATAAGACTCCAGGCATCTCTGGCTGGTGGGATCTGCCTATATTCATCCCCTTGAGGATACAGGGAGTCAGCAAGGGACTTCTGGACTCCAAGAGGAGGACAAAAACAGTGGAAAACTGGCAGTGGTTGCATATGTTCAATCGACCTAATCACGCCGGCAACCATAAATACAAGCAGCAGTGAGACTGCAAACCAAAAAGGCCTTACCTGTGAACTGTTTCAGTGTTTTTGGACTTGGCACTCAGTTGAACTGCCTTGGGTAGAGCTTCAGCAGGAGTGTGAAAAACTTTGGGTATTATCTAGGGCCCCAGACTGAGCTGCTGAGCTGGGTCGCAGAAAGCCATTGTGAGAGAAATGCCCCAGCAAGCTCCGCCCTCAGGGTCCCAGAGCAAGGATCAGGTGGGACCTAGTAACCTAGTGACTGAGCAGCCTAAAGGTGGGGACTGAGCTGCCTTACAGCCTTAACCCTCAGGGACAGAGTGAGACTGGGTTGGCACACTGGAGACTCGGGCTGTTGCCCTGGGTAGAGTGTTATGGTGTCATAGCTCATAGCAACCTCAAACTCCTGGGCTTGGCATGTCCTGGACCTCCATAAGAGCAGTGCCACGAACCCCAACCAGCAACCCGCACCCACCGGGCCTCCGCAAGCCCTGAACAGGAACTGTGGGAGCCACGCAACACTGCGTCCTAACTCCTGTGTCCTCCAGGATGAACAGGTCCCCTGTTCATCTGGACAGGGATACTGATAGCTGCGTGCCCTGTGGAGCCCTCCCTGCCTCTGCGCAGAGCCCTTCCCCTAGACAGAGACTGCTGGAGCCTTGGGCTCTCTGTGTCAAAGTCACTGCGCATCAGGCACTCCCAGAACCATGCGCACCACCTCCTGCCCTGTTGCTGGATCCGGGTGTGTCACACACTGGAGCTGCTTCTGCAACCAGAACTCCCTAGCTGGGACAGCCCCAGAGGAACTACACAGGGTCACTCTCTACAAAGATCCAGCAACAATAGAGTGATCCCACTAGGGTCAAATCTTGGAGACAACCTCCCTAATTCTGAGGATGGCCAGAGGCAACAGTGAAAAACAATCATGAGGCAAAATCAACAGAAAAACTCTGGCAATATGAGCAATCAGAGTAGATCAACTCCCCCAAGGATCAATGGGGCAGACACAGCACAAGATCCCATGCACAAACAAATAGCTGAGATGTCACAAATCGAATTCAGAATCTGGATATCAAATAAGATTGTATTAGAACTCCAAGTGGTAACCCAAAAGATATCTCAAGAATTCAACAAATTCAAAGACCAATGACCAAAGATATTGACACATTGAGACAAGAAGTTGCATCCCTCAAAGATCTGAGAAACACAGTAGAATCCCTCAGTAACAGAATGGAGCAAGCAGAAGAAAGGATTTCTGACATTGAAGACAAAGCTTTTGAACGCTCCCAAACTCTCAAAGAGGAAGAGAAATGCAGGGCAAAAACAAATCACTCTCTCAGAGAGTTCTCGAATAATTTGAAGAAAAACAATATTCGTCTTATAGGGATCCCAGAAAGTGACAAAGTGGCTTCACAAGGCACAGAGTCTCTTCTCCATGAGATTATGAAGGAGAACTTACCAGACATGCCAAGAGATTCTGAAATTCAGATAGCAGACAGTTTCAGAACTCCAGCATGACTCAACCCAAATAAGACATCCCCCAGACACATCATAATCAATTTTACTAAAGTTAATATGAAAGAGAAAATTCTGAAAGCTGCCAGATGAAAGAAAACCATTATCTACAAGGGGAAGAATATCAGAATAACTGCAGATCTCTCTGCTGAAACCTTTCAAGCTGGAAGAGGATGGTCATCAACTTTCAATCTCCTAAAACAAAATAACTTTCAACCCAGGATCCTATACCCAGTTAAACTGAGTTTCATTTATGATGGAGAAATTAAATAATTCAATGAAATTCACATGTTGAAGAAATTTGCGATAACTAAACCACCTCTCCAGGATATTCTCAGACCTATCCTCCATAAAGACCAGCATAATTCTCCACCACAAAAGTAAACCCACCCAAAAAATTTTGATCAAATTCCAACGTCTACAGTCGCAAAAAGATTAAAAATGTCCACCAGACTGTCAAAAGGATTATCAATATTCTCAATTAATGTGAATGGTTTAACTGTCCTCTAAAGAGGCACAGGTTGGCTGAATGATACAAAAACTCAAGCCAGATATCTGCTGCATACAAGAATCGCATCTTACATTAAAAGACAATTATAGACTCAAGGTGAGGGATGGTCATCTATATGCCAGGCAAATGGAAAGCAGAAAAAAGCAGGCGTTGCAATCCTGTTTGTAGACACAATAGGCTTTAAACCAACCAAAATAATTAAGGATAAGGATGGACACTTCATATTTGTTAAAGGTAATACTCAATATGATGAGATCTCAATTATTAATATTTATGTACCCAAGCACAATGCACCTCAATTTATAAGAAAGACTCTAACAGACATGCAACTCGATTTCCTCCACTTCCATAGTATTTGGAGATTTTAACACCCCTTTAGCAGTCCTGGATAGACCCTCCAAAAAAAAGCTAAGCAAAGAAATTTTAGATTTAAACTCAACCATTCAACATCTGGACTTAACAGACATCTACAGAACATTTCATCCCAAAAAGACTAAATACACATTCTTCTCAGGAGCCCATGGAACATACTCCAAAATCGATCACATCCTAGGCCACAAATCTAACCTCAGCAAATTTAAAAAAAATAGAAATTATTCCTTGCACCTTCTCAGACCATCATGGAATAAAAGTTGAACTCAATAACAACAGGAACCTGCATACCCATACAAAAACATGGAAGCTAAACAACCTTATGCTGAAGGATACATGAGTTATAGATGAGATTAAGAAGGAAATCACCATATTTTTGGAACAAAACAACAATCAAGACATGAATTACCAGAACCTCTGGGATACTGCAAAGGCAGTCCTAAGAGGGAAATTTATAGCACTGCAAGCCTTCCTCAAGAAAACGGAAAGAGAGGAAGTCAATAACTTAATAAAACATCTCAATCAACTGGAGAAAGAAGAACACTTTAACCCAAAATGCAGCAGAAGAAAAGAAATAACTAAAATCAGAGCAGAATTAAATGAAATTGAAAACAAAAGAATTATACAACAGATCAATAAATCCAAAAGTTGGTTTTTTGAAAGGATCAATAAAACAGATAAACCTTTGGCCAACCTAACCAGGAAAAAAAGAGTAAAATCTCTAATTTCATCAATCAGAAACGGTAACAATGAAATAACAACAGACCCCTCAGAAATTCAAAAAATCCTTAATGAATACTACAAGAAACTCTACTCTCAGAATATGAAAATCTGAAAGAAATCGACAAGTACCTGGAAGTACGCCACCTACCAAGACTTAGCCAGAATGAAGTGGAAATGTTGAATAGGCCTATATCAAGTTCAGAAATAGCATCAACGATACAAAATCTTCCTAAAAAGAAAAGCCCAGGACCAGAAGGCTTTACGTCAGAATTCTACCAAACCTTTAAAGATGAACTAGTACCTATACTACTAAACCTCTTCCAAAATATAGAAAAAGAAGGAATGTTACCCAACACAGTCTACGAAGCAAACATCACCTTGATCCCCAAACCAGGGAAAGACCTAACAAGAAAAGAAAATTATAGACCAATATCTCTAATGAATATTGATGCAAAAATACTCAATAAGATCCTAACAAACGGAATCCAACAACACATCAAAAAAATTATATACCATGACCAAGTGGGATTTATCCCAGGCTGTCAAGGCTGGTTCAATATACGTAAATCTATAAATGTAATTCAGCACATAAGCAAACTAAAAAATAAGGACCATACGATTCTTTCAATTGATGCAGAAAAAGCTTTTGATAATATCCAGCATCGCTTCATGATCAGAACACTTAAGAAAATTGGTATAGAAGGGACATTTCTTAAACTATTAGAGGCCATCTACAGCAAACCCACAGCCAATATCGTATTGAATGGAGTTAAATTGAAATCATTTCCACTTAGATCAGGAACCAGGCAAGGTTGCCCATTGTCTCCATTGCTCTTTAACATTGTAATGTAAGTTTTAGCCATTGCAATTAGGGAAGAACAGACAATCAAGGGTATCTACATAGGGTCAGTAGAGATCAAACTTTCACTCTTTGCAGATGATATGATTGTATATCTGGAAAACATGAGGGATTCTACTACAAAACTTTTAGAAGTGATCAAGAATATAGCAATGTCTCAGGCTACAAAATCAACACCCATAAATCTGTAGCCTTTATATATACCAACAATAACCAAGCCGAAAAAACAGTCAAGGACTCTATTCCTTTCACAGTAGTGCCAAAGAAGATGAAATATTTGGGAGTATACCTAACAAAGGATGTGAAAGATTTATACCAAGAGAACTGTGAAACTTTAAGAAAAGAAATAGCTGAAGATGTTAATAGATGGAAAAACATATCATGCTCATGGCTGGGAAAAATCTACATTGTTAAAATGTCCATACTACCGAAAGCAATATATAATTTTAATGCAATTCCTATTAAAGCTCCATTGTCATATTTTAAAGATCTTGAAAAACTAATACTTTGTTTTATATGGAGTCAGAAAAAAACTTGAATGGCAAAAACATTATTCAGCAATAAAAACAAAGCAGGAGGAATCACGCTACCAGACCTAAGACTACTAAAATCGATAGTGATCAAACAGCATGGTACTGGCACAAAAACAGAGAAGTAGGTGTCTGGAACAGAATAGAGAAAAAAGAGATGAATCCAGCTACTTACCATTATTTGATCTTTGACAAGTCAATTAAAAGCATTCAGTGGGGAAAAGATTCCCTATTTAACAAATGGTGCTGGGTGAACTGGCTGGCAACCTGTAAAAGATTGAAACTGGACCCACACCTTTCATCATTAACTAAGATAGACTCTCACTGTTTAAAAGATTTAAACTTAAGACATGACACTATAAAAATACTTGAAGAAAGTGCAGGGAAAACTCTTGAAGGAATCGGCCTGGGTGAATATTTTATGAGGAGAACTCTCCAGGCAATTGAAGCAGTATCAAAAATACACTACTGGGACCTGATCAAACTCAAAAGCTTCTACACAGCCAAGAACATAATAAGTAAAGCAAGCAGACAGCCCTCAGAAAGGGAGAAAATATTTGCACGTTATACATCTGATAAAGGTCTAATAACCAGAATCCACAGAGAACTCAAACGTATTAGCAAGAAAAGAACACATGACCCCATCTCAGGGTGGGCAAGAGACTTGAAGGGAAACTTCTCCAAAGAAGACAGATGTACAATCTATAAACTCATGAAAAAAAGCTCATCATCCTTAATCATCAGAGAAATGCAAATCAAAACTACTTTGAGATATCACCTAACCCTAGTAAAAGAAGCCCACACAACAAAATCCAAAAACCAGAGATGTTGGCATGGATGTGAAGAAAGGGGCACACTTCTACACTGATGGTGGGAATGCACACTTATACGTCCCTTCTGGAAGGATGTTTGGAGAATACTTAGAGACCTAAAAATAGACCTGCCATTTGATCCTATAATTCCTTTACTAGGTTTATACCCAGATGACCAAAAATCACAATACAACAAAGACATCTGTACCAGAATGTTTATTGCAGCCCAATTCATAATTGCTAAGTCATGGAAGAAGCCCAAGTGCCCATCAACCCATGAATGGACTAGCAAATTGTGTTACATGTATACCATGAAATGTTTTGCAGCCTTAAAGAAAGATGGAGACTTTACCTCTTTCATGTTTACATGGATGGAGCTGGAACATATTCTTCTTAGCAAAGTATCTCAAGAATGGAAGAAAAAGTATCCAATGTACTCATCTCTACTATGAAGCTAAATTATAGCTTTCACATGAAGGCTATAACCCAACTATAGCACAAGACTATGGGGAAAGGGCCAAAGAAGGGGAGAGGGGGAGGTTTTGGTGGAGGGAGGGTAATAGGTGGGGCCACACCTTCGGTGCATCTTAGAATGGGTACAGGCGAAACTTACTAAATGCAGACTACAAATGCCTACATACAGTAACTAAGAAAATGCCATGAAGGCTACGTTGAACAGTTTGATGAGAATATTTCAGATTGTATATGAAACCAGCACATTGTACCCCTTGATTGCACTAATGTAAGCTATGATTTAACAATAAAAATAAATAATTAAAAAAAAGAATTAGTTATCTTTTGTAACATTAGTATCACTACCTATCAATTACAGTAAGTCATTTTACTCACCTGCTTTCAAAATTTTCTCTTTTATTTGATTTTATTTATTTATATATTTTTTGAGACAGAGTCTCATTATGTCACCCTCAGTAGAGTGCCGTAGTGTCACAGCTCACAACAACCTCAAACTCTTGGGCTTAAGCGATTCGCTTGCCTCAGCCTCCCAAGTAGCTGGGACTAGGCACCCGCCACAATGTCTGGCTATTTTTGTTGTAGTTGTCTTTGTAGTTTGGCAGGCCCAGGCTAGATTTGAACGTGTATGTGGCTGGCACCCTAGCCACTGAGCTACAGGCCTCAAGCTTCTCTTTTATTTTATTAGTTTGATCCTCTGAGACCTGGTTTTCTTTGCTCTTACTCTACTTGAGGTTTCTGAGATTTTTGAATCTACAAATTCATGTCTTCTATCAAATTGGGGAAATTTTCAATCATTATTTTTCCTATATTTTTCTATTCTGTTCACTCTGTCTTCTAATTCTGGATTCTAGTTACATATACATTGTCCCACAATGCTGCTGAGTGACTGTTCATTGCTCACCTTTTCTCAATTCTTTCTATTCTGTCCTTTAAAATTCATAATTTCTTCTGAACTGTCTTCAATTTAGTGACTTTTTAGTTAGCTTGATTATGTTTTTAAGCCCATCCAGTGAATTTTTTAAACTTCAGATGTGTTTTTCAGTTTTAACATTTCCATTTGAGGTTGAGCATGGAAGGTCATGCCTTTAATCTCAGAAGTTTGGGAGGCAGAGGAAGGAGAATTGCTTGAGGGCAGGAGCTGGATACATCTTGGGCAACATAGTGAGACTGTTTCTGCAAAAAAATAAAAGGATTACCTGGCACGGCGATGTAAACATATAATCCCAGCTACCCAACAGGCTGAAGTAGAAGAATCATTTGAGCCCAGAATTTCAAGGTTACAGGGAGTGATAATCTGTCACTGTGCTCCAGCCTGGATAATAATAATTAATAAATAATAAAAAACATATTAAACAAAATTTCCACTTGAATATTTCTGTGATTTCTATTCCTCTGGTAAAGTCTGTTTATTTCATTGTTTTAATTCATTGCTAGCATATATTATTTGACAACTTTGTACATAATTAAATAGCTCCTTTAAAATTATTTTCTGCTAATTTTAACATGTGGTCACCTGTAGATTGTTTGGCATTATTATCCCATTTGTTACATTATATTTTGAGAATATTTTACATTTTTCTTTTTTTCATATATAGTTCTGGATTTTGCCTTGTATACTGTAAATACAATGTTTTGAAGACTCTGAAATATATTATAATTCTCTTAAAGATTGTGTTTGTTTTTTATTTTCTTTTATGCAATTAACTTGGGCTCAAAATTTTAAATTATGCACCTTGATGGAAGCTTAAATTTGGTTTTATAATCAAATTGAGTTATTTGGAATTTGACCTACACATACCTAGTTCAAGGTCAGCCAGGGTGGTGGACAGAGTTTACATGTTAAATGTGGGGCTCCTTTTCTCTCTCTCTGGCTGTCTTTTTTCTGGAATAGTGCCCCTGCTTTTCAGCAGCAAACCCTTTATTTCAATTTTTCATGTCAAAGAGATTGTGTCTTTTCTAGCAGAGTTTTACCTGCTATTCTAGGTGTCATCTATGGCCTCCCCAAAGGATAAGAGCAAGAAAATTGGGTAACTCAGTCCTGAAATTTCCTTCTTCCAAGTATAACCTCCCATCCAGAATCTGCCTGCTATTTTCATTCTTGAGTTTATTCAGGTTCTTGTATTTTTGTGTGCTTGTCCTGAGTTTACAATTCTTATCTGCTAAAGTTAGATAAGAAAGTAGAACTTTAATAAAACTTTTAAAATTCTCTTTGGCTAATTTCACCCCTCTGTCATTTCTGAGGCTGTTTCCGGCTGTTGATTTTACCTCTGGTTATTGCTCACATTTCACTACTTCTTTTCATTTAAAGAAATTTTTAATTACATGCTGCTTGTTATGAATGTTTGTTATATTCCTTTAAGGAGTTTTGAGTCCAATTCTGTGCATCTAGATTGATCCCCAGTTTAGCCTTAGAATAATCCTTCCCCTCAGGTATGGAATTTCTGGAGCTATCACCTGATTGTCTGGGTTGTTTAGCAGTATCCCTCCATTTGGGATAGTGGTAGCTTTATCTTCTAGATCTGTGTGATCTCTGGAATATTAATTTAACTCAGGTATCGCTGACAGTTATTCTCTTCCAGGGCTTGAAAAATCAGTCCCTGTGCAATTTAGTGTTGGCCAAAGCTCCAGGGAGACTCTGTGCAGGTCCTGGTGCTCCTTGTCACTGTGGACCTACCTCTCTGATACAGTGCCTTGCTTATTTTATTTGTGTCAGCAGCACTGAACTCTTATCTCTGTCTCCTAACTTCAGTGAGATTAATGTGTTCTATTTGGAACCTGCTGGTCAGTCTGATTACCACATGTCATGCTGACTCTCTCTTGGCAATGAAACTCCCAGGAGTCCCTTCAGCCTCTAATAACTGGATGTCCAGATTTCTAGCAAGACCTGGAAAATTTTCCTCAAGTTTTCTCTAAAATAGGTTTTCCAGTGCTTTTATATATTTTTCCTTCATCTTCAGAGAAGCCTATGATTCTTGTGTTAGGCCTCTATATATAATATCATTCCATATATTATAATATAATTCCATATTTAGTGTAGGCTTTGTTTGTTCCTCTTCTTTGTCTGTTTTTTTTTTTGTCTTTGACTGACTTGTTTAATTCAGTGTGTCATCTTCTAGCTCTGACATTCTTTCTTCTGACTGATCTAACCTATACTTAATGCTTTCCACTGTGTTCTGTATTTTCTTGAATGAATTTTTCATCTCCACAAGCTCTGCTTGATTTTTTTTTTTTTTTAACAATTCAGTGTCTTTAGTGAATTTTTTATTCATTTCCTGCATTGTCTTTATGGTCTCTGTGTGTTGGGTTTCTATTTTCTCTTTTATTTCATTGAGCTTTGTTATAATATATATTTGAAATTCTTTCTCAGTCATTTCAATATTATTGTTTTGGTTGGTTTCCATTGGTATGGAGTCACTGTTTCCTTTTGAAGTGTCCTTTCACTCTGATTTTTGTATTTACAGAGTTCTTTCACTGATTCCTTCTCATTTGGAGCAGATGTTCCTTTATATTTTTGGATTTTGCTTTGTTTAGACCATGGCATGCCCAGTTTAATCTCTGAAATAGTGCATGGTGCTCGTAGATGAGGCTCAGCCACACCCTGTATGATTGAGTCAGGAAATGCTGAAAAGGGAGTATTGGAAGCTCTAGGTGGAAGGATCAAGCTGCAATGTTGATTTTGGGTCCTGTGACAAGCTCTAGTCCCTGAGGAGAAACACTTGATTGTCCCATGTAGTGAGTGGGGTATTGGAGCTCAGGTGAGACTAAATTCTCTGCCAGGGCAGAGGCAGGTGGGAGGGTGTGACTTGGCAGGGCTGGGTGGGGTGAGCTGCCCTCAGGCTCCACCAAAGCTGGCAAGGTATCTGTTTTAGCAGGGGTGAAAGATATGTTCCCATTTTCTAGGCAAAGCTGCCAGGGAGGGGCTGAAAGTCTGCTGTGGAGGTGGAACCATCTGAAATTCACAATCTGGCTAAGCCTGGAGCTGAGCCTCTTTGCTTTCAGCCCTCCTCTGCTCCCTAGTTTTACTGGGCTGTCCACAGGCAGGCAGGAGCTCAACCCAGCTGTGATGCTACTCTGATCTGGGTCCCCTGACCGGGATCCTGCCAGTAGGGCTCTCCTGTGGGGAGAGAGGTGGAATCCCACAAGCATGCTACCCTAGGACTCGCACTGCTTTCTCCCCCTAATTTCCCCACACAGGCAGCCTCACCTCCCAAGACTAATTCACACATCTCCCCTCTGTGCCCCTGAACAATGCAATTGAAACCTGGGGACATGGGATCTGGCTAGCGGGTCTGTCTCCAGGGCCCCAAAGATCAGTCCCTAACCATGCCAGGGAGAAGTGCCCTTGGTCCTGAGTTATCCACAGGGTGCCCAAGCAGGTTAGATGTTCCTTTGCCTTGGGGCCTGCCCTGCTCTGATGGAATCACCATGAAAGGTGAGACCAGGGTGGACTGCAGGGAGGTCCACTGCAGGACCCCTAGGCAGTGGTTCTCAACCTTCCTAATGCTGTGATGTATTTTCATTGTTACAAAGGGGTCACAATCCACAGGTTGAGAACCACTGTGAGGGAAGGTCTGAGCTCCACTGTGTGGAAGCCTCAGTGTGGTGACTCAATTGTTGCTCTTAGCAGCCATGGATGGGAAAAGGGAAGGGGAAAAAAAGGGCCTGGTAGAGGGAAGCTAGCACTCTGGTTGTGTCTGTCCCTCTCTCTGGAGGCTGCTGTCCCAGATTGGGCAGGTGCTTGAGCCATACAGATTACCTGGCACCCACTGGACCCCTGTGGCTCCCACAGTCTGGGCTGAACTTGGGAAAATGTCTGTGTGGGAACCAACAAGAGGAAACCTAAGCACTGACGTCTCCAGTGAGACAAGGGCAGGTAGGGAAGCTCCCCAGGACTTCTGTCCTAGCTTGTGTCTGGGCAGGCAGGAGATACTGCAGAGGGGCTGGCGACTGGGCTCTGTCCACAGAGAGTTAACAGTTCACTGGTGGAAGCAGCCTCTGGGCTTCTGTGGGCAGAAATTCTCTCCAGAAGCTCAGGACTGCTGACTGTCAGAGATGCCAGGGAGGGGGAGACAAACCGCTCCCCCTACCCTTCTCACCGGACTCACAGTTCTCTTAGAGGTTGATCTCTGCTGATACCTTGCTCTTTTGTGTTCTGCTCAGAATAGGGAAAATGACACCATCTGAAATTTATATTGATTGTGATTAAAGTCAGATTGGTGGCAAAACATCGGCATGGTCATAACTCAAGTAATTCAGATAAAGTCAAGAAAACATGCCGGCAATAGCAGACATGCAAGCCTGTTAAGAGATTGACAGGAGTCTGATTAGAATCTGGAACCATAGAAATAAAAATGCTTTTTGAAATATTAACTGGGAATAACTGAAAACAGAAGAGAACAATCTTCTTGCCAGATGGGGAAGAAGATGTAAGTGGATGCACAGATTAAGGAGGCTTTGCTCTGGCTTTGGCCTCTGGTCACTGTCAGCATGGCACTTGGGTGCAAACTAAAAGCCAGAGGGACATGTATCTCCTCTGATCTCTGGTGCCACATTTCTTACCACAGAACTTTGCAGCCAAATGTTTTCCAGGCTCTCTGGGTTTTTCTGAACAGGGCTGCCATGCTTCTTGGCAGCTATTACTGTTTATGTCAACCCGGTTTCAAGAGCTATCTGAAAGAGTGAAAGGATTTACTGCTCAAAAGAGATGAAAGATTGGAAGGGGCCCAAGATATTACCCAAAGAGAACTTGTTAAGGATATTTTGCTTCATCAGAGGTCGCCTAAATGCCAAATCTGTAAAAAGGAACATCTAAAATCAGAGATTTATAGAAAGACAGGGTGGAGTTCAGAAGATATCAGTAAAATTTGTTTCCTCTGAAATTACAGATAGGATTCACACACCTAAGTCGACCACCATGTAAGAATTAGTTTTCTTTCCAGACCCATCATTTTCTCAGTAACTGATTTCCTGAATGTTCTATTTGGTGGAGATTTCCCCCTTCTCTTAAAGTCACCATACTCAACTTTAACTTCCAGTTGGAAGACAAAGGTAAATAGGCAGACCCTAAATCATTTTTTTACACCCTGAAACAGCACACAAATTCTATTCTTGTTTATCTACCGTCCACTCTGCCTTATAGGATAGATCTAGCTGCTAACCTCACTGCAGGGTACAAGGCAGAAAAGGGAAGGGTGGGAGAATGCTGCCATGAGGAATTACAAATGAAAATATCAGCCAGTTTTAAAGGCATCAGATTATCTTCCTAGTTCGAATTGCCAGCCTCTGTCAAGGAGTGACACGGTGTTTCCTGATGTGTTGAAAGCAGCCCTGCGATGAAAGGAAGATAATGCCCTTATCCAGCTGAAATTCTGAACAAGATCCCCTGGGGAATTTTGTGTACAGTCTTTGACTCGTCATGATAAGGACTGGCTGCTGACAGCTCGTCAACTTTGACTTCTGGCCAAGCTGCAGCCCTGGGCCTCCTCTCCCTCTCCCCCCAATACTTTCATCTTTCCTTCTTTAACTTCTTCCATCTACCATTTAGAAATTGAAGGTTTCCTTGCTCTGAAGGCAGCCCTAACCCTAAAGCAGCATCAGTGCATTGGCTCACTTGCCAGTATGTGGAATATTTGGGGTCCTGATACTCGCGATGCAGCTGGTGTTTATTGATTTCTCTGCTGGATGCTGGGGATACAGAAGTATACAAACATAGTTGTGGAGACATCTCAAAGTGTTTTCACAGGACCTGTATTAGAATTACTTGGCGAGCCTTATTAAAAATGCAGATTTCTGGGTCTCAAATTAGATTTACCAAGTGGAAATGTCTGAGTTTAGGTGCAAAAATGTACAATTTAATGAACTCCCTGAGTGCTTGTTAAACACATTGAAATTTGAGAACTACTAGTAAATATACCGATATGGAATGAAAATGAACGATAAAGAACCTACAATATAATAGGATGACATGGGAAAGATGGATTTAATTTGAAACACGTGGGCTATAAAGGACTTAAGGAAGCAACATTTAAACCAAGACTTGTGGAATAAGCAAAATCATTTAGATAAAAAATGAGGGATAAGCATTTTTCAAGCAGGATACCTACTGTCTTGTCCTAATGAAAGTAACAGTATCAGACATGTGTCTCCTAGTCTGGGTTTAAAATTCCACTTTTCTGCTTTTTTTCCTAGCCTAACATGTTCTTCACTAGGATCTGAATCAAATTAGACTATTCATCAAATTTAAGCTTTCACAAAAGTGATGAAATTGGGTTTAGAAACTCTTATATTGGTATGAATTTAACAAGTTAAAGATTTTTTAAAATATTTTTTTATTAAATCATAGCTGTGTACATTAATGCAGTCATGGGGTACAATGTGCTGGTTTTATATACAATTTGAAGTATTTTCATCAAACTGGTTAACATAGCCTTCATGGCATTTTCTTAGTTATTGTGTTAAGACATTTATATTCTACATGTAGTAAGTTTCACATGTACCCTTGTAAGATGCACCGTAGGTGTGGTCCCACCAATTACCCTCCCTCCACCCATACTCCCCTCCCTTTCTCCATATTCTTGGGTTATATATAATTGGGTTATAGCTTTCATATGAAAACTATAAATTAGTTTCATAGTAGGGCTGAGTACATTGGATACTTTTTCTTCCATTCTTGAGATACTTTGCTAAGAAGAATATGTCCCAGCTCCATCCATGTAAACATGGAAGAGGTAAAGTCTCCATCTTTCTTTAAGGCTGCATAATATTCCATGGTGTAAATACACCACAATGTATTGATCCATTCATGGGTCAATGGGCACTTGGACTTCTTCCATGACTTAGCAATTATGAATTGGGCTGCAATAAACATTTTGGTACAAATATTTTTGTTAAAGTGTGATTTTTGGTCTTCTGGGTATATACCTAGTAGAGGAATTATAGGATCGAAAGGCAGTTCTATTTTTAGTTCTCTATGTTTCCAAAAGGAATGTATTAGTTTGCATTCTCATCAGCAGAGTAGAAGTGTTCCCTTTTCTCCACATCCATGCCAACATCTCTAGCTTTGGGATTTTGTGATATGGGCTAATCTTACTGGAGTTAGATGATATCTCAAAGTAGTTTTGATTTGCATTTCTCTGATGATTAAGGATAATGAGCATTTTTTCATATGTCTGTAGGTCATGCACCTACCTTCTTCAGAGAAGTTTCTCTTCAAGTCCCTTGCCCATCCTGAGATGGGATAACTTGTTCTTTTTTTGCTAATATGTTTGAGTTCTCTGTGGATACTGGTTCTTAAACCTTTGTTGGAGACATAACCTGCAAATATCTTCTCCCATTCTGAGGGCTGTCTGCTTGCTTTACTTACTATATTCTTGGCTGTGCAGAAGCTTTTTAGTTTGATCAGGTCCCAGTAATGTATTTTTTGATGCTGCTTCAATTGCCTGGAGGTCCTCCTCATAAAATACTCACCCAAGCTGATTCCTTCAAGAGTTTTCCCTGTACTTTCTTCGAGTATTTTTATAGTTTCATTTCTTAAGTTTAAATCTTTAATCCAGTGAGATTCATCTTAGTTAATGGTGAAAGGTGTGGGTCCAGATTTTGTTTCAAAGGATGTTCACCACCTCTTTCCTTTCTCTTCTTTCTCAGTACTATCAAGTTGGTATGTAAACATGGAGAGTACAATAAATGATCAATTTCTAGTAGTTTACAGGGAACAATGTGTGTTTACATATTACTATTGCCAGTAGCAACTTTATAGTTACATATGAGAGGAATTTATGTAAAAAAATCCCTGCTGATGAATTTCTTTTTTTTTTTTTTATTGTTGGGGATTCATTGAAGGTACAATAAGCCAGGTTACACTGATTGCAATTGTTAGGCAAAGTCCCTCTTGCAATCATGTCTTGCCCCCATAAAGTGTGACACACACCAAGGCCCCACTCCCCTCCCTCCTTCCCTCTTTCTGCTTTTACTTCCCCCCATAACCTTAATTGTCATTAATTGTCCTCATATCAAAATTGAGTACATAGGATTCATGCTTCTCCATTCTTGTGATGCTTTACTAAGAATAATGTCTTCCACTTCCATCCAGGTTAATACAAAGGATGTAAAGTCTCTATTTTTTTTAATAGCTGAATAGTATTCCATGTTATGCATATACCACAGCTTGTTAATCCATTCCTGGGTTGGTGGGCATTTAGGCTGTTTCCACATTTTGGCGATTGTAAATTGAGCTGCAATAAACAGTCTAGTACAAGTGTCCTTATGATAAAAGGATTTTTTTCCTTCTGGGTAGATGCCCAGTAATGGGATTGCAGGATCAAATGGGAGGTGTAGCTTGAGTGCTTTGAGGTTTGTCCATACTTCCTTCCAGAAAGGTTGTAATAGTTTGCAGTCCCACCCCTACTGATGAATTTCTATGGTAATCCATTTCAGGTTGAATTTTACATAGTTTGAATGCTATAGACATTTTGGAAATTCAGAACAAAGTTCAATGAGTTATTGAATGAAATATTTGTAATGAAAAACCGGCAATCTAAAAAATAAATATGATCATTCTTACTGATTTTGTGATTCACGAACTAGAGATCAGACTATTTGAACCTATAGAGAAAGGATTATTCACAGCATTTATGCAGATACAGAAGGTACTCTAGCAATTTGCTTATAGCACACAGGCTTCTGAATTCATCTACATTTCAAAGGAAGAAACTACCCTCTTATTGTTTGTAAATGATAGGCTTCTACACATCTCTACATGAGATGTGAACATGTACTTACAAAAATCAAAGAAGTCTATATGTAAGTTATGAGAATTAACAGATGTGTTTGACAAGTTTGCTGGATACAAGGTCAGTATAGAAGCCATAGTTCATATTTCCACTTACTAGCAAAAAGCAGTTAGAACAAGTGTGATGAAAATGTGTCAAATGGTCAATAAAACCAGTGTATGGTGCTCCATGATCGCATTAATGTACACAGCTATGATTTAATAAAAAAAAGAAAATGAGAGTGTTATTAAAAACTTAAACATGGATTATATTTAATAAAGTATATGAAAGACTACTGAAAACTATAAAATATTATAGAAAGGAATCAGGAAAACGTAAATTAATGGTGGTGTATATCATATTTATGGATTTGGGAAAATAAATTAAAAATTTTCACAATAAATATTAATTGCTAAAAACTTCAGTTAAGAAAAAAATAACAAAAATCATCTATATATTTCTTAAAATGACTCACTAAAGTATAACAATGAAAAGCATGGGAGTAAAAGTATGATAAAATACTGCAGAACAAATACTAACTTAAACGAGTTGGCATGGTCATATTAATATGAGATAAAACATATTCTACAGCAAAGTATCAAAAATCACTTCAAAAAGGGTTGCTATGAAATGGTAGAAGGAAGATAAACTATTCTAAACTTGGGTAAATGTCATAACTTCAAAATATAGCAAGCAGAAAGTGAAAGAAATAAAAGGAATATAGACAAATCCACTGCTTCTGAACAGCAATAAAGCCTCAGAATGCAAACAGTTATTGGAAAATTTGAAAAGCAAAATGATTTTAATATAATGAATACAAGTAGAGTTTTTCACACCACAATTTGAGAATATAGCTTTCTGAAGAAAATAATTATCTCCCTGAAAACTGACTAGGTACTACTGGTAAAACAAATATCAGAATCAGTATCATACAATTTTTTTCACCTGACAATGACATTAATGACAACAAAACTAAAAAAAAAAAAAAAAATACCCTATGTGTTTGCTAATTTAAAAAGATCCTTCTAAATAAAAGTATATGAGTCAAAGAAAAAAAAAACCAAAACAGAAAATAGAAAATGGTTAAAACTGAATAATAAAATCTTCTAAGTAACAACAATTTTGGATATAGCTAAAATAGGGAAATTTCTAGCCTTAGATGTTTATCATATATATTATACATGATTATACAAATATATGATAAACATCATATATTTATTACAAGAGAAAAAAGACTGAAGGAACAAGGTGAACACAGAACTTACAAGTTAGACAAGGAACTATAGAACCAATTGTTCTATTCTATTCTAGAGAAAGATGGAAATGTGTAAATAATGATAGGAACACAAAATAATTATATAAAAATGAACATTATATTAATTAATAAAGGCAACAAATGTTTTCTTTGAGAAAACCCATTAAGTTGATATACCATGTATCTCTGCCAAGATTGGCAAAGAAAAAATAAGAAAAGCACAAAAATAGCTTATTTTAACATGGGTGAAACTCATAATGTGGAATAGCGGAAGAAATCACAGAAGAATATGAAAACGTTAAAAAGTATGCAAAACTTAACAGAGTTATCTGTTGAACAAGGCAAGGGTTAGTGGCACTGACCTCCCCAGACCCCACAGCTGAAAATCCAGGTATAACTTTTGACTCTCCAGAAACTTAACTAGTAGCCTATTGTCATTCAGAAGGTGTACTGATGAACAGTTGATTAACACATATTATGTATGTTAGGTGCATTATAGGCTTTATTCTTACAATAAAGTAAGCAAGAGAAAAAATGTTAAGAAAATCATAAGGAAAATACATTTACAGTACTATTTTGTATGTCTTAATACTGTAAGTTTGTGCTGTCTGTTTATAAAATGAACCTCTGTCTGAAATGGCAGACAGCCACAGCTGCAGCCCTCAACCTATAGGACATATCTAAGAATTCAGCTTTTTCTTATTATGTGATGCCTTTTGTCTGCTTCTTGGGAACATTTTCAGCATCAGTAGTGGCACTTCCTGAGGGTCCTATTTTGTCATTCAAGGTTTAAAGTGATGTACTAAACATGATGAAAAGTACACAAGGACCATGAGAGATCAATTTTAATGTGATATGCAATTTCCTGGAGAGATGAACTGCTTTACACAGGAATGATGGGCATCACATGGTGGTTTAAATGATACTCGCCACCCTTGAGCTCATCAGACTAGCAATAGGAGGTTGCTACAAAATTATTACTGCAGTTAGGTTTATGCAGCTACTATTTAATACTTCATCTTTGTTTATCATTTATCTGGACTGCTAAGGCTGGGTATGGATTGTAAGTATGTTATGTATATAAGTTTTCATAAATTTGAACTTTGTATAGAGATTTGTATGTTTTCTATGGTAGTAAATGATGCAATAGACTAGTAACCACATATTATTATTTATTTATGACATACCTTATCTTTTCTTTTTGATATTCGTAGACTATGCAGTTCATTTGCAGGTTTATTTTTCAAATGTTGCAAATCTCGAAAAATATCTTCCAACTATTTATTGAAAAACATCTACATGTAAGTGGACTCATGCAATTCAAACTGTGTTGTTCAGGGGTTAACTGGATATTACTTGGATATATATACGTATGTGATAAGCTTTAAATAAGAGCAAAGGAATGATAAGCACAAAGGTAAACAGTGGTCCTCTGTGGGGAAGAACGGACAGAAGAGTTTTCCATAGGGGCTTGGTTTATTTCTTTAAAAAAATTTTTTTTCAGATTAATATAAGGGTCCATATGATTAGGTTACATTGTTTGTGTTTGTTAAGTGAAGTCTAAGTTGTGGTTGTGTCCTTCACCCAGTTGTGCCCTATACCTCTATATTTTACCCACTAGATGAGACTCACCAAATACCCTACATCTCTTCCTTTTTCCATTTAAATATATTTTTCTCTTGTGTGGGTGTGTAGTTGTTCATCTACTGGTTTCTTATTAATCTTTAGTATATTGGATTATTGCTCCTCCTTTCTTGTGATACTTTACTAAGAAGAATTTATTTCAACTCCATCCAGGTTAGTACAAAAGATGTAAAGTCTCCAACTTTTTATGGCTGAATAGTACTCCATGGTATACATATACTACAGTTTATTTATCCATTTATGTGTTGATAGGCATTTGGGTTGTTTCCATGTCTTGGCAATTGTGACTTGAGCTGCAGTAAACATTCTAGTGCAAATGTCCTTACGGTAAAATGATATTTTTTTCTTCTGAGTAGATGCCTAGTAATGGAATTGTGAGATCAAATGGAAGGTCAACTTTTAGCACTTTGAAGATTCTCCATCCATATTTATTTCCAAAGAGGCTAAATTAGTTTGCAATCCCATCAACAGTGTATATAACAGTGTTCCCTTTTTCCAGACCTATACCAGAATCTGCAGCTTTGGAACTTTGGGAGTTTGTGATATAGGCTATTCTCACTGGGGTTAGGTGATATCTCAAGGTGGTTTTGATTTGCATTTCTCTGGTGATTAGAGATGAGGAGCATTTTTTCATGTGTTTGTTGGTCATTCATCTGTCTTTTTGGGAAGAGGTTCCATTCCTGTGTCTTGCAAAGTGATAAAGAGATCATTTTCTTTTTTCTTGTTGATTAATTTGAGTTCTCTGTAGATTTTGGTTCTTAGCCTTTTGTCAGATTCATAACATACAAATGTCTTCTCTGATTCTGAAGCTTATCTGTTTGTTTTGTTGTTGTGTCCTTAGCTGTGCAGAAGTCTTTTAGCTTCTTCATGGCTCATTTATTTATTTTTGTTATTGATGCAATTACCAATGTAGTCTTCTTCATAAAAATCTTTCCCCAGGCCGAGGTGGAGCAAGATGGCGGCCAAGTAACAGCTTCCTTGCATCTGGGCACCGTGAGTCTGGGGAGATAGGACTCCAGGCATCTCTGGCTGGTGGGATCTGCCTATCATCACCCCTGAGAGGATACAGAGAGTCAGCGAGAGACTTCTGGACCCCAAGAGGAGGACTAAAACAGTGGAAAACCGGAAAGTGGTTGCATGTGTTCAATTTGTCTAAACCCACCTGCAACTGTAAGTTCAGTAGCAACGAGACTGCAAACAAGAAAGGCCTTACCTGTGAACTGTTTTGGTGTCTTTGGACTTGGCACTCAGTTGAACTGCCTTGGGGAGAGCCTGAGCGGGAGTGCGGAGAACTTTGGCCATTGTCTAGGGCCCCAGTCTGAGCCGCTGAGCCAGACGGAGCTAATAGTGTTTGGCTGTGGGTCACAGGGAGCCATTGTGAGCGATCTTCCCCGGCAAGCTCCCCCCTCAGGGTCGCAAAGCTAGAATTGGGTGGGAGAAGGTAACCCAGTGACCAAGTAGCCTAAGGGCGGGGTCTGACCTGCTTTGCAGCCCTAACCCTCAGGGGCAGAGGTAGACCAGTTTTGGCACACTGGGTAAGTGGATAGCCACTTCAGCAGTGATTCTAGCGATAAGCACTTTCCTGGGAAAGCTTCTGCTCAGCAAGTGAACAAGTTCAAAGTGCCTTTTCAGAGGGCTGAAGAGAGATTTAGGGTGTCCACCTGCTGGGGTTTGAGAAATCAGCAGCCTCCAGTCGTATCAGAACTGTGATTGACATCCCATACCCCAGAAGACCATGTGTTGCATAGACAATATTCAATAACATACACATACTGCTTTGTTTTTGGTTGTGTGTGTGTTTTTTTTTTGTTTGTTTGTTTGTTTGGTTGTTTTTTAGTTTATTTTGATGTTATTGATGTTGTTTTGTTTTTTAAGTTCAACCTTTTCCATACAGATCCTTTTTCTTTCTCAATTTTTCTAGTTTAATTATAATTTCCCATTGCTCCCTTTTTCAATAATTAGAACTTCATTTTTGTTAGTGTTTCTACCGCTATTATTTGGTTTTCCACCCAATTTTATCCTGTAAAGTTTTCTGTTTGCTTGTTTTGGTTTGATATATAGCATTTTTGTCTTTCTTCTCTACTTGGTGGAGGTGGGGTACTGTGATCAGCTTAGCAAAGAGCTGCTCACCTCAAGGGAAGCACCCAACTGGGCACCGCCAGAAGGTGGGGTTTTTTTCAGGTTGTGTCAAAGTACGCTACTGTACACCTATTTTGCACTGTCTCCCTCTTTCTGTGCCTCTCTTTTTTTGGTCAAAATTCCTTTTACCCACCCCCTCTTCTTTCTCTATTTTTCTTTTTTTTTCTTATCACTCGGTCCTCCTTTCTTCCATCCCTTTTTTGCTCTTCAACCTTCTCACCCTTCTGGTCCTGTAACCCTTAGTCCACAGGCACAAGAACTTAAAGAGCAAGAGGAAGTGAAAGGAAAATTAGGGCAAGGAAACAGATAAAAGAAATCACTCACGAGGAAGAATCAGCAGAAAACTCCAGGCAACATGAAGAACCAGTCCAGAACAACCCTGCCAAGGGACCATGAGGTAGCTACTGCACAGGATTCCACCTATAAAGAAATGTTAGGAATGACAGAAAG
This sequence comes from Nycticebus coucang, assembly GCF_027406575.1. Classification (NCBI taxonomy): domain Eukaryota; kingdom Metazoa; phylum Chordata; class Mammalia; order Primates; family Lorisidae; genus Nycticebus; species Nycticebus coucang. The sequence continues at coordinate 49,522,014 of NC_069784.1, read as the reverse complement.
GGAATTTAGAATACACATGTTGAAACCAATGAAAGAAATGATGGAAACAATGAAGGAAACTGCTAATAAAGTGGAAAATAATCAAAAGGAAATCCAAAAACAGAATCAAATCAGAGATGAACGATATGAAGAATATAAAAAGGATATAGCAGAGCTGAAGGAACTGAAACAGTCAATTAGGGAACTTAAAGATGCAATGGAAAGTATCAGCAACAGGTTACACCAGGCAGAAGAAAAATTTCAGAGGTAAAAGACAAAGTTTTTGAGATAACTCAGATAGTAAAAGAGGCAGAAAAGAAGAGAGAGAAAGCAGAACGTTCACTGTCAGAATTATGGGACTTTATGAAGCGTTCCAACATATGAGTTATAGGAATTTCAGAGGGGGAAGAAGAATGCCCCAGAGGAATGGAAGCCATACTAGAGAAGATTATAAAAGAAAATTTCCCAAATATCACCAAAGATTCTGACACACTGCTTTCAGAGGGCTATCGGACCCCAGGTCACCTCAACTCTAACCGAGCTTCTCCAGGACACATTGTGATGAACCTGTCCAAAGTCAAGACAAAAGAAAAGATTCTGCAAGCTGGCAGGAGTAAGCGCTTTTGACCTACAGGGGCAAATCCATCAGAGTGACCGCAGATATCTCTAATGAAACTTTCCAAGCAAGAAGACAATGGTCATCTACCTTTAATCTACTTAAACAGAACAATTTCCAGCCCAGAATTCTGTACCCTGCAAAGCTAAGCTTCAAAATTGACAGAGAAATCATATCATTTACAGATATACAAACATTGAGGAAATTCGCCACAACAAGACCAGCTCTACAGGAAATACTTCAACCTGTTCTGCACACTGACCACCACAATGGATCAGCAGCGAAGTAAGAACTCAGAAATTAAAAGCACAGAACCTAAACTCCACACTGATGCAAAAGATAAAACTAAGCAATGGACTCTAACAAAATAAGACGAATGGAATACTACCACACTTATCAATTATATCAATAAATGTTAATGGCTTGAATTCCCCACTGAAGAGACATAGATTGGTTGACTGGATTAAAAAACACAAGCCATCCATTTGCTGTCTGCAAGAAACACACCTGGCTTCAAAAGACAAATTAAAGCTCAGAGTCAAGAGTTGGAGACAATTTTTCAGGCAAATGGAATTCAGAAGAAAAGAGAAGTTGAAATCTTATTTTCAGATACATGTGGATTTAAAGCAACTAAAGTCAAAAAAGACAAAGATGGTCACTTGATATTGGTCAAGGGAAAAATACAACAGGAAGACATTTCAATTCCAAATATTTATGCACCCAATTTAAATGCTCCCAGATTCTTGAAACAGACCTTACTCAGTCTGAGCAATATGATATCTGATAATACCATCATAACAGGGGACTTTAACACTCCTCTTACAGAGCTGGACAGATCCTCTGAACAGAAATTAAACAAAGATATAAGAGATTTAAATGAGACCCTAGAACAACTGTGCTTGATAGACGCATATAGAACACTCCACCCCAAAGATAAAGAAAATACATTCCTTTCATCACCCCATGGAACATTCTCCAAAATTGATCATATCCTGGGACACAAAACAAATATCAACAGAATCAAAAGAATTGAAATTTTACCTTGTATCTTCTCAGACCATAAGGCACTAAAAGTGGAACTCAACTCTAACAAAAATGCTCGACCCCACCGAAAGGCATGGAAATTAAACAATCTTCTGTTGAATAACAGATGGGTGAAGGAAGAAATAAAACAGGAAATCATTAACTTCCTTGAGCATAACAACAATGAAGACACAAGCTACCAGTTTTGAGAGGAAAATTCATCGGTTTAGATGCCTACATTCGAAAAACAGAAAGAGAGCACATCAACAATCTCACAAGAGATCTTATGGAACTGGAAAAAGAAGAACAATCTAAGCCTAAACTCAGTAGAAGAAAAGAAGTATCCAAAATCAAATCAGAGATCAATGAAATTGAAAACAAAAGAATCATTCAGAAAATTAATGAATCAAGGAGTTGGTTTTTTGAAAAAATAAATAAAATAGATAAACCATTGGCCAGACTAACGTGGAATAGAAAAGTAAAATCTCTAGTAACCTCAATCAAAAATGATAAAGGGGAAATAACAACTGATCCCACAGAGATACAAGAGATCATCTCTGAATACTACCAGAAACTCTATGCCTAGAAATTTGACAATGTGAAGGAAATGGGTCAATATTTGGAATCACACCCTCTCCCTAGACTCAGCCAGGAAGAAAAAGAGCTCCTGAACAGACCAATTTCAAGCATTGAGATCAAAGAAACAATAAAAAATCTTCCAACCAAAAAATGCCCTGGTCCAGATGGCTTCACTCCAGAATTCTATCAAACCTTCAAGAAAGAGCTTATTTCTGTACTGCAGAAATTATTCCAAAAAATTGAGGAAGAAGGAATCTTCCCCAACACATTCTATGAAGCAAACATCACCCTGATACCAAAACCAGGAAAAGACCCAACCACAAAGGAGAATTTCAGACCAATCTCACTCATGAATATAGATGGAAAAATTCTCAACAAAATCCTAGCCAATAGATTACAGCTTATCATCAAAAAAGTCATTCATCATGATCAAGTAGGCTTCATCCCAGGGACGCAAGGCTGGTTTAACATATGCAAGTCCATAAACGTTATCCACCATATTAACAGAGGCAAAAATAAAGATCACATGATCCTCTCAATAGATGCAGAAAAAGCATTTGATAAAATCCAGCATCCTTTTCTAATTAGAACACTGAAGAGTATAGGCATAGGTGGCACATTTCTAAAACTGATTGAAGCTATCTATGACAAACCCACAGCCAATATTACTGAATGGAGTAAAACTGAAAGCTTTTCCTCTTAGAACTGGAAACAGACAAGGTTGTCCTCTGTCACCTTTACTATTCAACATAGTGCTGGAAGTTCTAGCCAATACAATTAGGCAAGACAAGGAAATAAAGGGAATCCAAATGGGAGCAGAGGAGGTCAAACTCTCCCTCTTTGCTGAAGACATGATCTTATACTTTAGAGAACCCCAAAGACTCAACCACAAGACTTCTAGAAGTCCTAAAAAAATACAATAATGTTTCAGGATATAAAATCAATGTCCACAAGTCAGTAGCCTTTGTATACACCAATAACAGTCAAAATGAGAAGCTAATTAAGGACACAACTCCCTTCACCATAGTTTCAAAGAAAATGAAATACCTAGGAATATACCTAATGAAGGAGGTGAAGGACCTCTATAAAGAAAACTATGAAATCCTCAGAAAGGAAATAGCATAGGATATTAACAAATGGAAGAACATACCATGCTCATGGATGGGAAGAATCAACATTGTTAAAATGTCTATACTTCCCAAAGCAATCTACCTATTCAATGCCATTCCTATCAAAATACCAACATCGTACTTTCAGGATTTGGAGAAAATGATTCGGCATTTTGTATGGAATTGGAAAAAAACCCGTATAGCTAAGGCACTTCTTTGTAACAAAAATAAAGCTGGGGGCATCAGCATACCAGATTTTAGTCTGTACTACAAAGCCATAGTGGTCAAGACAGCATGGTACTGGCACAAAAACAGAGACATAGACACTTGGAATCGAATTGAAAACCAAGAAATGAAACTTCTTGCAACCACCTAATCTTCGATAAATCAAACAAGAACATACCTTGGGGGAAAGACGCCCTACTCAATAAATGGTGTTGGGAGAACTGGATGTCTACATGTAAAAGACTGAAACTGGACCCACACCTTTCCCCACTCACAAAAATTGATTCAAGATGGATAAAGGACTTAAATTTAAGGCATGAAACAATAAAAATCCTCCAAGATAGCATAGGAAAAACACTGGAAGATATTGGCCTGGGGAAAGACTTCATGAAGAAGACTGCCATGGCAATTGCAACAACATCAAAAATAAACAAATGGGACTTCATTAAACTGAAAAGCTTCTGTACAGCTAAGGACACAATAACCAAAGCAAAGAGACAACCTACACAATGGGAAAGGATATTTGCATATTTTGAATCAGACAAAAGCTTGATAACTAGGATCTATAGAGAACTCAAATTAATCCACATGAAAAAAGCCAACAATCCCATATCTCAATGGGCAAGAGACATGAATAGAACTTTCTGTAACGATGACAGACGAATGGCTAACAAACACATGAAAAAAATGTTCATCATCTCTATATATTAGAGAAATGCAAATCAAAACAACTCTGAGATATCATCTAACCCCAGTGAGAATGGCCCACATCACAAAATCTCAAAACTGCAGATGCTGGCGTGGATGTGGAGAGAAGGGAACACTTTTACACTGCTGTGTACAAGTGTTCCCGTTTCTCCACATCCACGCCAACATCTCTGGTCTTGAGATTTTGTGATATAGGCTAGTCTCACTGGAGTTATATGATATCTCAAAGTAGTTTTAATTTGCATTTCTCTGATGATTAAAGATGATGAGCATTTTTTCATATGTCTGAAGGCTGTGCGCCTGTCTTCTTCAGAGAAGTTTCTCTTCAAATCTCTTGCCCAGCCTGTGATGGGATCCCTTATTTTTTTCTTGCTAATATTACCTCTAATTCTACCTGTTACTCTGCTCACTTCATTTACTAATGCCATCTATATGCTTTTGACCTCAAGACTCATCTTCCAGAAAGACCTCTTCCATGATTCCAAGACCTAACTATTAGATGGCTCAGTGAATTGTTTAACACTTACTATGAATTCCTGAATTCCTTGTCTTTCTTCAAAAATTTATTCTTCTTCTTTACTTGCTGTTTTTAAGAATAACACCACCCTATACCTAGTCACCAAAGGTAGAAATGGGAGGCATTAAATTCTTTTCTTTCACTTTCTACATGAAATCAAAGAACAAATGTGGTCTAGCTCTCAGATTCATCCTTTAAACTTACATTCATTATCACTTTTTTTTTTTTTTGAGACAGAGTCTCTTACTTTGCTGCCCAGACTAGAGTGCTGTGGCATCAGCCTAGCTCACAACAATCTCAAACTCCTGGGTTCAAGCAATCCTCCTGCCTCAGCCTCCCGAGTAGCTGGGACTACAGGCACCCACTATGACACCTGGCTAGTTTTTCTATTTTTAGTACAGATGGGTCTTGCTCTTTCTCAGGCTGGTCTCAAACTCCTGAGCTCAAGTGATCCAGAGTGCTAGGATGATAGGTATGAGCCATCATGTCCAGCCTTATTTCTGCTGTTTTCGTTTCATCATTAGTCTTGGCTATTGAAATAGTTTTCTAGTTCATTTCTCTGCCTCTAACTACATTCTTCTAACCCATCCTCCATAGTAATGCCAGAATATTTTTTCTAAAATCTAAATCTATTCAAGTTTTTTCCTTGTCTAAAACTGTTCCCAACTTCCCATTGCCTACCCAAGAAAATTTAAATGCCAAAGTATGCATACAAAGTCCATGATTATCTGGTTTCTGCTTATCTTTGCAAAATTATTTTCCATTTTTTTTCTATACCTTTCATCCCCTCATCCATTTCTAATACATTCTTTGTCATAAATATACTATATTTTATTGAGCACTTATATTTTGGGCATAGTATTTTATATGTACAATCTCCCATGATCCCTAGATTCACTCCAGGGGGAAGAAATTTCTATCATACCTGCTTTATGGCTGTGGAAACTAACACATACTGACAATAATAGGCTGGTAAATAGTATAGCAAAAATTTGAACCCAGATGGTTCTGCTGCATTATTTATTGTTTCTCTAATTATTAGACTGCTTTTTATTCTAAGGCATTCCCCTCCCTCCCTTTATGGAATTCTTCCTTCTCAACCCATGAAAGTTTCAAGACTTTGTTCAAATGTCATTTTCTATATGAAGCTTCTTTGCTAGATGGCCTTATTGACTTTTGTCCTTCCATTGTAGCTTCTATAAAACTTAATCATGTTTTTTTTTTTTTTCTATCTTTTGAAGATTGCAAAGGCTGGTACTGAGTTCATTTGTGTTTATTTGATGAGGACCTAAAACAGGAGTCCAGAACTTGATTGAAACTCAATGAATATTTATTAAATAAAATTGTTGGATTATTGAAATTGTAGCTTCTCCTATTATTTATCCTCATGGCAGTAATTCCCATTAAACTGTAATCTTTATTGTTTTGAACTTTAACCCTCTTTAATTTTAGCTTCATTTTAACATATGACTTGAATATATAAAAGCATTTCCTTGTAAATAAACAAATCAGCAGTATAATATGTACCACACCATCAGAAATCTTAAAACAGTCACAGATAGATCACAAAGTAAAGGTTTCAGTACATTCCATCTTAGGCTTCCTTAACATGAAGAACTAAACACCCCCAGGGTTAAATGTTGTTAGAGAATAAGTCAGGGGCAACATCTTATAATTATAAATGCTTTATCATGTTTGAATCCTACTTTTCACTATCCATTCTTTATCGCAGTGTCTCAAACGCAATAAATGTTTAGTAAAAATTGGCTAATTTAAGTATTGCATTCACCCAACATATGGCAGTTTTATCAGTTTACATCTAGACTTTATTTTCCCTTTAGCACAAAAAATGAATAGAATTAACAGTAATTTTTAGTAAGGATTTGCCATAAATGTTTAGTTCCACTTTGTAGACATGGGGATATGTGCAAAGATGTTTTATCTTCATCTGCTATTACCTATTCCTGAACCCAAATAGTTACAGAGTTGTTATGAATTTACCATTTTATCTAACCTTATACACTGCTTAATCTCTTTAGGGAGAGATTTGGTCTGAAGAGATCACTCTTTTGAGATTAATTTAAGAAAAAGAAAATGTAAGCCAAATGCTAGGATTTCTAAGCAATCATATCTATTGGCCTGGGATAGAAAATCTTACAGAAAAAAGCTGATTACTTGAGACATTTTAAATGAAAAGGAGCAAAGCACTAAGCCCACTGGGCTGGAAGAAAGTCTAAATCTGTTTCATACAGATGTTTTATCTTTATAGAAGTCAAATGTATATAACTCCAAATACAAAATGTTTGTCACAAACATATTAAGCATAATTATTTGCATATTAAAGAAATAGTCATATGACCTAATTTTCTTTATGTTTTCATAGGGAATTTATCAATGTGGTGGAATATCTGTTTAAAGTCTTTCATTATTGGATATAAAGCAAACAGAAGTGCAAAGCACTGCTCTTCATAGCATTATTTGTGGTGGCAGGAAGATGGCAATAGTCTGGGATCTATCCCTAGAGAAGTATCAACACAAGGTGTATACATGTGATTGAGTACTTGGTGGAAACGAGAAGCTTCAAACTGGATATATATAAATGTGTGTGTATATATATATATATATATGCATGTCTCCATATATATGCATAGCAGTAGGATTGTATTTTCAGAGCATATTTCTGGTGAAAAGCAAGCAAGCTGTGCTCTATACACAGCACTAGTGGTGTAAATTAAATGGCACGCACACAATCACTCCCAATTTCAATAGATATGTAGTAAGAAAAGATTTAAAACCAAGCGCATGAGCAGAGTTGACTGCCTATAGGGTAAAAGTGAGAAATGGTACCATACAAAAGGAGGGAAATGGGACTAGGTTAATAAAGAAGCAAGAGGGATGCCTTGTCAGACCAGTGATAATGCTGTGTCACTGCCTGAGCTGTGTGGTTACTACTACTCTCTGTGATCTAGTTCTTTATAAAACTAAGGTTACATTTACACTAAAAAGGAGAAGTCAATGTGAACTGATGATCTAGAAATGAAATGTTTTTGCAACCATGCTATAAGGGGAAACATGTGAATGACTTAATAACGCACTATGTCAGAACAAACTTATGGTTAACGTGAAGCATATTGTCTCACATCTTAAAGTATTGTTCTTCATTCTTTGTGAAGCAGAGAATATGCATTCATTAGTTACAGAAAACCATATGCCATTCTTTTTTTTTTTTTTTTTTTTTTTGTAGAGACAGAGTCTCACTGTACTGCCCTCAGGTAGAGTGCCATGATGTCACATGGCTCACAGCAACCTCTTACTCTTGGGCTTACTTGATTCTCTTGCCTCAGCCTCCCAAGCAGCTGGGACTACAGGTGCCTGCCACAAAAGCCCGGCTATTTTTTTTTGTTGTTGTTGCAGTTTAGCGGGCGCTGGGTTTGAACCCGCCACCCTCGGCATACGGGGCTGGAGCCCTACTCACTGAGGCGCAGGTGTTCTTATTCCACTTTGTTGTGTGGTCTAGACTCGCACTGTAGTGTTAATTTCTACAGTGAGTTCATAGACTTTCTCATTTAGGAGAAAACTAACCCTTAGTAAGTTCTATGAAATTTCTCTAAGTTTGGACACAAAGATGGAAAGGAACCAGAGAGGTTCTTCTTGTCCTTGTTTATCAAAGAAGAGGAGCTGAATAACCTCCACTACAAACCTTTATGTCAACTCTCTTTGTGGGTATTTAAATGTTCCCTTCCACAGACCTTAGGGCAGGGATGCATTAGCTGACAATAGTACCAGAGGCCACTTTGTTTATAGTATAGCAGTAAAAACAATCATAATCCCAACGGTAGATTGGGGAGTGAACTAAACCCAGGCCCTGAAGTCTGACAAGTCTACCATAAATCCCAGGTAGATCAATCAGCACAATGATGACAGAGGCTTATATAAGACTGAGCTAAGATTTCTTTTGGGCTTGCATCCAATAGCCAAGAATGGTGGAGAAACTTTGCCCTTGATAATTAACCCCTAATTCAATAATCATTCAAGCAGAAAGGGTTAAAAATCAATGTGGTCTTTTCATATTGCAGTTTTCTACTTTCAGAATATCAACTTGAAAAAGAAGAAAAAAAAAAATCCCAGCAACAACACACAATTCTAATGCCCTTAGCAGATGGATCTGTGTTATAGCAGAACAGGGACCTGGAAAGTCTCCATATACCAAGCTATAAATATTCCTCTGACATTTATTATCCTCACTTGAGTTCAGGTGCTTAAATACTTGAACTGAAGTGATGTTTGTAGCAGAAAAATTTGATCTTTAAGCATACCTTTTCGCTGGCTAAATTATTAGCAACAGACAAAGATGGAGGGTAAGTGTGCTGGAGCAAAGGAGTCTCCCAGTTAAGAGAGGTCATGGAACCTTTAAGGTGAATTAGTTGAAGTTTAGATTTGCTTGTAGTACAAATTCCCAAACACCTCACCTCAGACAATTTGATGGATCACAACCCAGGAACCTCCTACTAACCTTCAACTCTCCAAGTATGTATCAACTAGCGTTGTGTTTTGTGGTGTTGAATTTGAGTCCCCCGTTGCACCAGCTGCACAGAATTGTAAACTAAAACTCCTATGAATTTCAATTCATGCTGCATTAAGGGAAATGTAGAATTATGTAAACCAGGAGATAACAGCCATTGTAAAAGCAATCTTCCCCCCCCCCCAAAAAAAAATCAAACTAAAGGTGACACCATAGATTAACAGCCCTTGTGCATTTAGGACTGTGGAGTCCTTAAGTGTAGTTATTTCATGTTTCAGGCTAGGATTTACTAGCATTGCTCTTAATTAGGGACTATTTTATTCCTTTGGGGATGATTACTTGTAGCTTGGGATAGGTTTATTCTGAACAAAAAGAATTCATGCATGACTTTGAGATGTTGCATAACACAGTCTTGCAGAAATATCCATCCCTGAAGCTATTTCTAACTATTGCCCAGAGGACTCAGAACAGAGGGAAGCTGAAGAAGACCCATGGGCCTCTTCTTTCATCCTGTCCTTTTCCCCTAGCCTGTCAAAAAAGCTAATCCAATGAGATGCTATGCCAGTACCTTCATAGTGTCTGCAACTGGGCCACTCAATTAAAAGGAACATTGCCAAACAGCATTGTTTAAAGAATAATGGGAGGCCTGGAAGTTATAAAATATAAATAATACAGGTACAGTCAAAGAAATTAAACTTCTCTTTTACAAGTTAAAGTTAAGGTTAAAGTGCCTAGGTTCAGGAATGAGATTGTTTATTTTCTAATCTTGATTCTTAGACAAGGTTTATAACTCTCTGTACGTCAGATCCTCTTTTGGAAAAGGGGAAAAGATAGTATCTACTTCATAATGTTGCTGTGAGGATTGAATGAGTTAGTAATAAACTGATTAACATGGTATTTGAATATAGTTATTATTTGACAAATAAACAAAGGAAATATAAAAGCTGTTTTTAGATATTTGATGAGTTGTAATTGAAGTGAAAGTAGGCTTTTATTAGAGCTGCTACATGTCAAAGGTTCTTGACTTGGGGGTCCATGGAAAGACTCTAGAGCAGCAGTTCTCAACCTGTGGGTCGTGACCCACAGGAACTGTATTAGAGAGTCACAGCATTAGGAAGACTGAGAACCACTGTTCTAGAATCACCAAATCTATGAAATTGCATGTAAGTTTTGTGTATGTACACAGTTGTTTGGAGAAAGGTTCATAGCTATTTATCATATTTCCAAAGGATGTCATGATCTTCAAAAATATTAACCACTGGGCAGCATCTGTGGCTCATTGAGTGGGGTACCAGCCATGTATACCAAGGGTGGTGGGTTCAAACCCAGCCCTGACCAACTGCAGCAAAAAATGGCCGGGCATTGTGGTGGGTGCTTGTAGTCCCAGCTACTCAGGAGGCTGGGGCAAGAGAGTCACCTATGCCCAAGAGCTGGAGGTTGCTGTGAGCTGCAATGCCAAGGTGCTCTACTGAGGGCAACAAAGTGAGACTCTGCCTCTTAAAAAAAAAAAAAATTAACCATTAAGAATAAAGCTAAAACCAATGAGTGAAAGTTTTGGGGAGGTTCATTTTGTCTTGTAGGAAAGGAGATTATTCTTAAGCTTTAATTATCAAAATACAGTGGGTCCTCTGGGAACATCAGAAGCCCTATCCCAAGATTTGTTTTATATAATGCTAGATGAGCACATCCTGGAGTTAGTGGAAAGACTAAATGGACCGTCATTAATAGAGACTGTGAAAGTGAGACAGTCTCCACCTCCATGCCCTATTCTTTTCCTTTTCCTGTATCACTCCTTTCTTGTAACTAAGGAATATGTGAGCCTCCTGGTTCTTGGCATTCTGAAGCTATAAAGACATATAGTACACCCATAGCAACATTCACTCAGTGACAAAGCCAGTCATATGATGCCCTTTGCTAAACATTTTCTGATAATACTCCAATGGCTATAGTTGTGTTTTATCATTCACTATAGTCCAGAATGAAGGAGGGAAGAGGAATTAGAGCGGAGGGGAGGGGGGAGGCTGGGAGGAGGGAGGGTGTTTGGTGGGACCTCACCTATTGTGCAAATGCAAGGGTACATCTCAAAACTATTAAGAGTATAAATGTCTTAACACAACAAATAAAATCTCAAAACTATTAAGAGTAGAGTATAAATGTCTTAACACAACAAATAAGAAAGTGAGATGAAGGTCATGTTAACCAGTTTGATGTAAGCATTCCAAATTGTATATAAAATCAGCATATTATACCCCATAAATGGATTAATGTACACAGTTATGGTTTAATGAAAAAATAATAATGATAAAAAAGGAAAAAATAAAAAAATACTCCAATGTCTAGATAGCTCTTTAGCAGAGAACATAAATCAACTTACAATGTGACATCATTCTACCTTTCAAGCCATATTTATTACCTAGCTAACTCTAAATCTTCATTAATATCCATTTGAAATCTTATATTCTCTGTGAAGCCTTCCCTAAATTATCTGGAAAGAATGAGTTGCTCTGTGTTGGGAAATCCTATGGTATTTTATTGAGATCTCTGCTATAGAGCTCATAATGAAACATTTCTTCAACACTGTAATATAAGAACATGGAAGGCTAATACTATATATTGTTCAATATTATATCTCTGAAGCAAATATTGTTAGCTACCTACCAGATTATCTTTTCCCCCCTACACTTCTTTACAAAACAATATTTCCTGGACTCTCTTAGAGCTGACAGTGATAATGTGATGAATTAGATATAAAATGTCATGTGATTGGGTTCTGACTAAAAGAATCTGGGTGCAAATGTGCTATGCTTCCAATCCTGGCCATGAAACCTCCATATATGACCCTGTACATTTTCTTTTCCCCTTCTATGATGACCTTGTGTAAATGTCGAGGATAATACAGAAGGAAGCTTGGTTTCTGAATGATTACCCCATCCTTACTATCCACATTTGCGCGTGTGTTTGTGTGTGTGTCAGGCTTCCAAGATGGCATAGTTTACTTCTCACAGCAGCACAGCCTAGCATATGCTAACTATGTACTCAAAATGTACTCACTACTATTATGAAACCAATATATAAACACTTACACATTCATATGAATGATAAACACTAACTAATCTACTGAAGTTGGTGAAGTGAAACGCTGAAGAATCCTAGTCCCTTGATAGGAAAATAAAACACCCAACCTCTGCTATGTCATCAAAGTACTTTCTAGATTCTGTAACTAACTAAAAGTTGATTGATTGGAAGTATTCTTTTTGCAGTGCTAAAACTGTAGCATCCATCATCAAAATAATATTTGACTAATTGCTAACATTAGTATAATCTTGCTAGGTGGCCCATTCCACTTAATTTGGCAATATGAAACCCAATTACATTTCAGCGAATATATACAGAGAATGAACAGTGAGTTTATTTGTCCTCAAGATTCTAATTATAACTGATTCTGTTTCAAGTGTTATAAGAAAAGTGCTAAGAAATTTTATTTATAAATCTGGTTTGTGGTTTAGGAACATTCAGCATAGCTCATTAAGATGAACTTACCCATAATCTCGTATGAACTCTAGATGAATAAAACATGCGTTAACATGTTAACAAAGTTTATTTCCATAGCAGTTTTGGTTTACTTTAAAACTCACATATGTGAAGAAAGCCTCTAACCTATTGAATCCAGAAATATCCATGTTAAATAACATCTATAAATCAGAATAATAAAAACTTTTAAATGTATTTTTAAAAGTCTAAACATATCTATAAAAATGAGAATTAAGGTCATTTATGAGTGATGGAATAATAATGAAATAAAAGACAATTTCAAATGTATGAAAACGTTATATTGTGTCAGGGATGTAGTATCTTTATCATAAAGATATAAGTATGAAATATTTATTATATCAATTCCTCCTGATATATCTAATTTAATGTTCAACATATAATTGAAATATGTTAATTTTGAGGGTTCCGTGTATGTTAACTTGCCAAGTGTTGCTTAGATTGAGAGAAGCCAGTTTTTAGAGAAAGATGATGAATCAAGTTTTGGATGTGTTGAGTTAGGGGTACCTAAGGGACATTGAAATGAAGAATTTATACAATATGATTGTAGGAAAGCATAGCAGTTGAGAGCCTGGGCTTTGGAGCCAGACTGTCTGTGTTTAAGTGCTGGCTCTCCCAACTATGCATTGCACCTCCCAGGGCAAGTTATGTAGCTTGTCAATGCCTCAGTTTTCCTCAACTCTACCTACTTTATAGGATTGTTCTAGAGATTAAATGAACTAATGTTTGTAAAATTCAGCATTTAGAGTATTGAAAACACCATTTAAGTATTTGTTAAATGAATATATGGCATCTGGAACTTTAAAATGAGGTCTCAGATGGAGGCAGGAATTTGAAAAGTCATCAGCATATGATGGTAGCTGAAATTCTGACATAATGGAGGTTAACATTGCAGAAATATCATGCCTAGTAATAGAAATGGGCCAGAAAGTGGTCATGAAATACTTTATTGACATATAAATCAGAAAGATTAAATATTTTAAATGTATTTTAAAAGTCTAAACATATCCAGACAAATGAAACTTCCTTCTTTGGAAACTTCCTTCTTTGGAACAGTTTTTGTGTATAAGGACAGAATCTTCGGAAACACTAAAATTTAAGGTAGCAACAGCTATGCAGGTTCAGAAAAAGAAACCAAGAAAGAAAAGCCACAGTTGGGAGGAAACCAAGGAGAAAGTGTTATCTCAGAAGTAATGAAAGGAAAGAACAAAATTGGGAATGGGCAGCAATGTCACATGCCACACAGACACTCTACAGTGCTCCCTAGATTTGGCATTTTGAAAATCACGAGAGTTATTTTCTAGAGTGGGCTCAGTGGAGTGAATGTTTGGAGCTGAGATAGGTTGCTGTGAGTTTGCTAATGGGAGAGGGAGAAAAGGAGAGGAAATAGAGACGGTGAGTGTAGGCTGTAGAGAGGAACTTACTAAGAGGAGAAGTGGGATAGCAACAGGAGGGGGATATTGGGTCAAGGGAAATATTAATTTCATTTTTCTCATTTCTTTCTTATATGAGAAAGATTTGTACATGGTCTATCAAGAAAGGATTAGTCTAAAGGTCAAGAATGTAATTACTAAGAATCCCAAAGGAGACAGAGGGGGATCAGATACAGAGCTCAGGTAGATGGATTGCTGTGGACAGGGGAAAGAACCTATGCTTTGAAATTGAAGGAAGAAGGGAGGGTGGGTGTTTCTGAAGATTCTGTCCTTGTGCATAGATGGAAGAAGATAAGTTTGGGAATAGGAAACAAAGAGAATTTCTATCTCATTGATAACCTATTTCCTCTGTGCTAGCAAGGACAATTGGTAGCTTTCCTTGGTTTGCTGAACTAGAGCACAGATAACTGCTGCTTTTGGGGTGGTAAACAAACATTGAGGCTAGACAGGGGTCACAGTGAGGTTGCTGAGGATGCTGGCTACTGTTGGGAGTTGTGGTGGCGAGTGAGACAGGCAGATGCAGCCTTGAAGAGCAGTGGAGGGCGGTATAGTCAGATGACACAAACTTGGAAGGTTTTTATGATTAGGTGGAAACATCAAGTCTTCAGGGGTGTACTGGTTATTCTCTTTGCTCCTTCCCCTATGAAACCTATCTTCACACCTGTCAACCCAGTTTAGGGTCTTAGAAGGCTGAAGTCTAAGGCTTGTGTCACCCAGGTCCCCTTCTGACTGGCTTATATGAAGTCTGACTATTAAGTTCATTAACTCATCCTAGATAATGAGCTATGTACCTCACTGCTGAATGAACACTGTGGGAAGCTGGGTACAGACACTAGGCCTTAGTCCACCCTTCAATACAATTTTGGAACTTTTTCCTGGAATGGTCATCAAAGCTGTCACTATATTATCCTTGATGTCCTGAATGTCATCAAAATGTCTTCCTTTCAATATTTCCTTTATCTTCAGGTAAAGAAAAAATTCACTGGGATCAGATAAGGTGAATGGGGAGGGTGTTCCAATACAGTCATTTGTTTACTAGGTAAAAACTCTCTCTCACAAATAGTGTTATGTGAGCTGGTTTGGAGCATTGCTGTGATGCAGGAGCCATGAGTTATTAGCTAAGATTTTCCTAACTGTTTATCAATGTTTACATGGTCTGCTATGCTTTTCACAGTCTGCTAACTATTTTGACACATGATTTGGCAAATTTTTGCAATGTTTTCATCAGTTCTGCTCATTGCTGAGTACCCTGCATCGGTGATACTTCCTTTCCCCTCAGAAAAAACATTTAATCCATTTGTATATTGCTGTTGTTTTCTTCATGCCATTAACTCCATAAACTTGGAGTAACATGTTGAATAGGAAATTTATGAATGTTTCTTCATTGCTCTAGTTCAAGCTCATTCTCATGACAGCATATGAAAACACACATCAATGATAATAAATGCCACACAGTAAGACACTGCCACATGCCACACAAACACGACTGTGAGACACTGATACGTCAAGATTATGAAAGTTTACTGTGTTCGCACAGTGCTGTCATCATAAGCACATGGTGGCAAGTTCGCGAACTTATTTATCAAACCTGATGAGTTGAGCCACAGGAAGTTGTGAACAGGAGATTGGAGGGCAAGAAGAAAGACAGGTTGCTGCAATTCTGTATGTTTCTGCTTGCTTCTTTATGTCAGAACCAATTCTAATAGAAACTAAATCCCTCCCAAACAACAGCTCCTACTGAGTAGCCCTGTCCTTTCATCTCACACTCTGGTTGGGTTCTGTAAACATATTTCTTTGCCTTGCCTCTTTAGCCCTAGAAGCAGAAATGCCTCCCCATTTTTACTAATGTCTGCATGTCTTAATATTCCTATTTCTTTCTTATTTTGTTATTTTTGAACCCTTATTTCACTCCATAACCTGCCTACATCTCTGTTAGCAGTCATTTATTAAACAGCTTTCATCTAGTCAATGCCAGATCGTGAGATGCAAGAGGCAGTGAGGAATTATGAGAAAGTGTATCTCACCTAAAGACTGCAAATATGTGATGTCTGGGAGAACCAGCACTTTCTACTCCTGCGGTCTGCAGGGGAAGTGAAATCAACAAGCTGTTCTAGTTGGAGAAAGGCTTTGTACTATACTGGCCATCATTTGCTGGGGAGTAACTAACAAGACCATAGTTCTATGTGAATTTTGAGATGAGAGAGGCAGAGGCAGCTTAGAAGCAGCGACTCTGAAAGCAGAAACCCAAGGAAAAGCAAATAGCGCAGCAAGGGTTAAAATTAAAACAAGAATAATGACATAACTGAGAAACATAAAGGAATACGAACTATCAAATAGTTGAAGAGAATTAACAACAGGTGGTCTTAATCTGCTATGGGGTGGGAACTGGAAATTGTCTATTTTGTTTATCATAGGCAAATTATTTTGGCCAGAGACCAGGGTTAATTTTCTCCTCTCTTTGTTTGCTCAGGTTTCCCAGCCAGGCGGTTATTGTGAAAAGCTGTTCTGGTGTTCACAGCCCTCTCACACTCAAGAATGACAGCAGAGTTGGCCTTTTGGACACCGCATGACAGAATGTAGCAAAACAGTGGTATGGCCTTCTTTATTGTGAAAAACTGGTGACAGATCACAAGAAGTTAGTGAATGGCAGAAAAGACAGAAAGATTTGACAGTCACTAGTTATTTGACTTCTTCTATTTTCTTTTGTCTAAAGCCCCAGGCAAACTTCTAATTTTTTGATGTTTTTCTAAAAGTTAAATAAATGTGGAAATGCTATCAAACATCTGTGTATCCAATATCCAGAACTAATTAATGTTAATATTTTGGCATTGTTGCTTGAGATATACTTATATGTAAAATAAATATTATTTAGACATTGGAAGTGCTTCTCATTCTTATTCCCATTCCCTCTTTACTTCTCAAATACTACTTTTGTTACTTAAGTCTGCAACATTCCAGCTTGCACTGATATTTTTATTATATATCTAAATAATACTCAAGAACAAAATATAATGTTACATTATGTTTTTATATTTTACTTGAATGCTTTCATATTATATGTATTTTACTGCATCTTGGTTTTTAAACCGATTCTTATTTGGGAGAATCTTTTCATATTGAGAAATGCGGTTCAATATCATTGAATTTAATTGCTGTGTGGCAACCTCTCTCAACAGGGTTCTTCAACTTAACCACAGAACACAAATTCATGATCTGAGTGACTATTTTCTCAATTCTTCCAAGGATGATATGTAAACAGTATCACTCTAGATATATAACAAATAGTTAATTCATTACATATGGTGGACACTGAACTGAACTTGAGAAAGTCTTTCTGTTGTATCACGATGCGTATGCTACTTTGTATTTTCTATGCCCCATTCTGGCATTTAAATACTTCCAAAATGTTGCTTGAGAGAGGAAAGTTTATCCTAGTACATAAGTACAAGGTTTCTCAAGAACATGAATCTAGAAAAGAAATGGCTACATTGTAGGTTGGGGACATTTTTAATTTTACTAGAAACTGCAAAATTGTTCTACAAAGTGATTAGGCCAAGGCATATTCTTTTAGTATTTGTGAAGAACTCTCATCCTCCATGATCTTAACAACATTTAATATTGTCAACATTAAATTTTGCCAATTTGGTGAGCATGAGATCACATGTTATATTTGTTTTCTTTGATTATGCATGAAGTATTTGTAAATGTGGTTTGCAAACTTTCCAGGTTTCTTCTTCTTAAATTTTTCCATTCATATCCTTTGCCCTTTTTCCATTTTGGTTTTTAGCTTCTTTTATTTCTTTGGTTGGACTTTAATATACTAATTCTTTAATTATAATCATACAAATGCTTTGCAGTAAGTTGAAATATCTTCTCTCAGTTTGTCTTATATTTTCACTATGTTTATGGCATTCTTTTGCATAACAAAGGGTTTAATTTTTATGTGAGCAAATTTATTAGTATTTATAAGATGTGCTTTTTGTATCATGCCTAAGACATCTTTTTCCTGACATGGCCATCATAAAGATATTCTCACACAATTATTGCTAAAAGGCTTTTCTTAAGCTTAGAATTTTAAATCATGCAGAATTAGTGTACATAGTGTGAGGAAGAGATTTATTTTTCCTATAAGAAAGGCAATTTTTGAATATTTGTTAACTAAACCATATTCCTTTATATGTATTTGTAATGCTTCTTTTATCTTATGTTACCCAAGTTTCATATCATGTATATAAAAAGAATGACTTCCTTTGCTCTGTTGATCTCTTGGGTATCCACGCAATAATACTCAAATTGTATTAATTGTTATTGCCTCTAACATCTGTTAAGCCAAATCCTAATCTCCTTTATCAGAATTGATTTTGACATATAGTTTTTTGTTCAGTTAATAACTATTTAATGTGTATATGTGTTAGATACTAGAGATAGAGCAGTGAACAAAATTCCCACTGTTATGTATCTTACTTATGTTCTAGTGGGGATTAAAGACATAAAAAGAAACAAATAAAGACAATATGTCAAAGGGTGATAAAAACTATGAAAGCAAGCAAGCAGTGTGAAGAGTTAAAGCAGGACAGGCTAATGGGAGCTCTGTTCTAGTCTCAAACATCTAGTAAAGATTTTAGTAAATATCTGTAAAGATTTTAGAATCAGTGTTTCTAGTTTCATACAAATTTTCTTGAAATTTTAAATGAAGTTTCACTGATTTACAGATTAATAAAAAATTGATATCTTGATGCTGTTGAATTTATTTATTTATCTATTTATTTATTTATTTTTGAGATGAAGTCTTACCCTGTCATCCCAGGTGAGAGTGCAGCTGTGTCAATATAGTTCACTGCAACCTCAAACTCCTGGGCTTAAGTGACCTTTCTGTCTCATACTTCCAAGTAGCTGGAACTACAGGTACCCACCACCACACCTACCTAACTTTTTCTATTTTTAGTAGAGATAAGTTCTCATGCTTGTTAAGGCTGGTTTCCAACTCCTGGCCTCAAGCAATCCTCCCAGCTTGGCCTCCCAGGGTGCTAGGATTATAAAGGTGAGCCACCACACCCAGCCTGCACCATTAAATCTTAACATTAATAATATACATTGTAGGATCAATTCTACCCGGGAAAGATGGAGCACTAAAGACTGTGTCTTTCAACCTAAGACAATTTTAAAAACGAAAGAAATATTAAAGAATTTTTTAGGACATTGGAGAGTAGGTGGCTCAGTACCCGTAGCTTAGTGAGTATGGCGCTGGCCACATACACCGAGGTTGGTGGGTTTGAGCCTGGCCCCGCCACCCTGCTAAATGACAATGACAACTGCAACCACAAAATAGCCAGGTGTTGTGGTGGGCACCTGTAGTCCCAGCTACGTGGGAGGTTGAGGCAAGAGAATCAATTAAGCCCAAGAGTTTGAGGTTGCTGTGAAATTTTACTCTACTGAGGGTGACATAGTGAGACTCTGTAAGACATTGGAGATTAGGTAATGAAGGATAATAGTCCTTGAGAGACAGGAAATAAATGATGTAGTTTATGACTGTCCCCAGCTTAATTGCCTTGAGATAATTTCCTAGGCCACAATTCAGAAAAGGCAAACCCAGCAAACTCTTTTGTCCAGATGACAAAGGTAAACTAAGAGCTAAGGAGAGCTAAGGAAACAGAGCTAAGAGTTTTGGGAGAAAAGGGCAGGAAAATCTGGAGGGCAGAGCACTGGAAAGCAGAGAGCCACACAGAGAAAGAACTCTAGAGGTTCGCAGAGGGTTCTACTGGAATAGTCAACAGAATATTGATCTGTGCACGTGTGTGAGAAAACTACCTAAAGTTGGAGAAAGGACCACCTGACAAAATTAAGGAGGTAGTACCAGCTTTACAAAGGACCAAGAATAGTATCTGCCTCCAGTACCCAGAATGAAAGACCTCTTAATATTCAGAACACTGGGGAGAGTGACCAGAACAATCTTGGTACCACTGGTTCTCAGTAATAGGTCATAATTAGGCCCAAGGAAAAAAAATCTATTCTATTTCTGTCTAAAAGAACAAAGGATCCTAAATAAAAGATCTGAAAGAATCAAACTTTTCCCAAGTAACTTCACTCTTCCCCCAGAACAAAGCTCCTGTTTTATATTTTATGGGAATACAAAAATGTCAAGCACCCAACAAGGTAAAACCAAACACATCTGGCATTTACTAAAAAAATTACTAAGTATGCAAAGAAGCAGAAAAATATGAGATACAATGAGGAGAGAATTAATCAGCCCAAATTGATATAAATTAGAAATTAGCAAAGAAGGATATAAAAGTATTAATAGTTATTATCCTTACATTCTATACCTAGAGAAAACATTGAATATGGTAAGGAGAGAGAAGGAAGTTATCAGAAAGAGAAGAGGATGGTCACTACGAAAGTTTTGAAAGTTTTGAGACAGACTGTGTTATTGCCCATTATTTCACTTATAAGAAATATAGCCCACCACAGTGGCTTTTCTGATCCACCTGTGCAAATTTCAATTTGCTCAGTTTATTGATGTTCCTGGGAGGGCTTTATGTATTGTACTCAATCGGCATCAACTATGGAACTGGGAAGAAAGCATTTTTGTGAGATGATTTTTGATGATTTTAAAAATGGGTTGAAAGAGTTTCAAAGCATTGAGGGTTTGCAATAGGCTTTTGAGTGCCTTTCTCCTTTCTGCTACACAATTTTTCAGTGGTTTCAAGAATTTGGAAGAGGCAAAACTTCACTGAGAGACAAGAAGAGGACTGGGCATCCAGTGACCACAGAGCCTCCAAGGATGTCCTCTCTTGTCATTTTTATTTAGCATAGTACTGGAAGTCTTAGCTAAAGCAGATAGACAAGAAAAAAAAAAGACATAAAGGAAAGAAAAACAATACCCAAATTACAGAGGAAGAAGTGAAATGATGTTTGATGAAGATATGATCTTATATGCAGAAAACTCTGATTAAAAAAACCTATTAGAACTCATAAATTAATTAGCAGAGTTGTAGGATACAATATCAATACAAAAACCTCCATATTTTCTATATACCAACAATGAAAAAACTGAAGAAAAAAATTAAAAAGTCAATCTCATTTACAATACCATCAGAAACAATAAAATACTTAACCAAGGAGGTAAAAGATTTGTCCACCAAAAACTACATTACATTGCGGAGAGAAGTTAAAGAAGACGTAAATAAATGGAAAGATAGCCCTTCCTGAATTGAAGACTTAATATTGTTAAAATGTCAATAATGTCCATAACTATGTAGAGATTTAATTCAATCCCTAATAAAATATAAGTGGAAATTTTTTGCAACAATAAAAAAAAGAAATTCTAAAATTCATATAGAATCTCAAGAAGATTCCAAATAACCACAACAAATTACAGAAAGAAAAACAAAGCTGGAAGCCTCATATTCTCTGCTTTCAAAATATATTACGAAGCCATAGTAATCAAAACAGTAAGGTACTGACATAAAGCCACACATGTAGATCAATGGAACATAACAGAGAGCCCAGAAATAAACTCATGCATATATGCTCAACTGATCTTCAATAAGGGTGTCAAGAAACACTGTGGGGAAAAGACAGTCTCAACATCAAATGTTGTTGGAAAAACTCAATGCCCATATGCAAAAAGATGAAGGTGGATCTATACCTTACACCATATACAAAAATTAATTCAAATTCAATTAAGAAATAAAAGTAATACCAAAGGAAAACATAAAGGAAAAACTATAACATTGGTTTTGGCAATGATTTCTTGTATCATGCACATGACACCAAAAGCACAGACAACAAAATCAAAAAGATAAATGAAACTCCATCTAACTGAAAAACTTCGGCACCACCAAGGAAACAATCAAGAATGAAAACACAGTCTATGTAAGGGGAGAAAATATTTTCTAACTATTTATCTGATAAAGGGTTACTGTCCATATGATATAAGAAGCTACCACTGCTCATTAGCAAACCCCCATATATAACCCAGTTGAAGATGGGCGAAGGAACAGAATAGACATTTTCCAAAAAACGACACAAAAAAATGGCTAATGGGTATATGAAAAGGTGTTCAGCATCACCAATCATCAGGAAATGCAAATCACAACCATATTTATTTATTATCTTGAATTCATTAAGATGGCCATTTAAAACACACACACAAAAAACTACTACAGAGAATGTGGAGAAATTGAACCCCCTGTACACTGATTGTGTGAATGGGAAATGAGATGGTTCATCCACTATGAGAAGGAGTATAATGGTTCCTCCAAAAATTAAAAATAGAAGTACCTCAAAATTCAGAAATCTCACTTCTCGGTATGTATCCAAAAGAATTCAAAAGAGAAGCTTAAAGAAGTATTTGCACACCCAGGTTCATTACTGCATTATTTACAATACCCAAGAAGTTGAAGCAAAATAAATATCCCTTGATGAATGAATGGATAAAGATAACATTATATACACATGCAATGGAATATTATTTGGCTTTAAAAAAGAAGGAAATCCTTTCATATGCTACAAAATGCGTGAACATTAAGAACATTATGCTAAGAGAAGCAAACATTCACAAAAGACAAATACTAGATGACTGCACTTACACGAGGTATCTAAAGTAGTCAAATTCTTAGAAACAAAAAGTAAAATGATGGTTGCTGGGCCTGGGGAAAGTTAAAGGGTATCAGTTGGTTGATTGGAATAGAATTTCAGTTTTGAAAGATAAAAATGTTCTGGACATCTATTGTGCAACAAATTACATATAAGTTAGCACTGTTGAACACTTGACAATGATTAATATGGTACATTTTATATTATGCATTTTTAAAATCATAGGAGAAAAAAAGGGCATGAAAAAACATTTAGGGTCATGGGGATGTGTTCATGATTTGAATATGGTGATTATTTCATGGGTGAAATTGTACGTCAAATCCAATGCTTTAAGCTTTATGCACAAGTTCCTTTGTATGTGAACTATATTTCAATAAAGGTATTTAAAAATTAAACATACCATTTCTAAATTTTTTTTTTCAGATCTGATCTGTTATTTCTTATGCAATGGTTTGCTTCATGTTCTGGGTTTATATTAAGTGGTTCCTGGCCTTAGAGATTGCTAGTGTTTTAACACAGAGGTGAATATAAGAGGTCTACAATCTGCACTCATTCCTTGAATTCTAGGAACACTCTGCCTTTTCTGAAATGAGGCAGGATGTTATTAGGACAAGGTACATAGCCTTAGGCATATGAGAGCTACTATTTTTTTTTCACACACACACAAACACCCGTACTCACTATCATGGTTCCCCTTATCCTCACTTCATAATTTATAGGAACAGGTTACTGAGGCCTGGTGGTGGTAGTTTATGCAGTGGGGTTGGGTGCCTACTAAGGCAGAGGTTTCTACAGGGGCCTTGCAGTTATCCAAGATAGAATCATAAGCCCTTCACATTTATCTAATGCCTTGCTAACCAAGGGTATTGATAATATACCTTGGCACTTCTCCTGTAGGGCTGGGGCATCTTCTAATAGACAGACAAAACAATGTCAAACTCTACTGAGGGTCTATGTTATCACTGAAGTTCTGGGGATGTTCTAGATGTTCAGTTACTGTTTGCCATCTCTGTCTGCAATGTGCCAGGAAAGGTACTTTATTTTAAGTACATTAACACATTGTCACTCCAGGATACTTGGGTTGCTTCAAACTTTGAATGGACTCTAGTCCATGAGGTATTATTACTATGTATAAAGAGGGAGTATCTTTGGGACTATGTTTTTGCCCACCACCATTCATAGGATTTGTCAGGGCAATAAAGATTATTTCAAAACACACCAGTGTTAGTTAACATTAATGTGAGCCATCCCTTCATCCTGAAAGATCAACAATCTACAGTATTACTTATGTATGGATGTTTCTGGACCTGAGACATGGTAGAGTATAAGATAATCTGTGTTCACCTACCCAGGGACATGAGAAACACTGCATTCAGATGAAACTAAACATTTCAGTAAATTGGAATAATCTTCACAAACACTGAATTTTCAACATTAATACTTACCCTCACCCTCTTTTTTGGTCAGATTCAAATATCTGGCTAAATATATTTTTCTGTGGCTTTGGGTAGATACAGCCTTAGGCATGACAAATATAAAATGATGACAATTACAATCATATCTTTACTTTGTAATGCTGAGAAAGTTAAGAATGTACATGGTTTAATTTTACATATTTATTCTTTTTTCCTTTTATTAAGTCATACACACATAGATCATGAATACATTTATGCATTTGTGGGGTACAATGTGCTGATTTTTTATACAATTTGGAGTGCTTACATAAAACTACTTAATATAGCTTTCACGTCATTTACATGATTATTGTGTTAAGACATTTATGTTCTATACTTGATAGATTTGACTTGTACCCTTGCAATATGTTCCATAGGTGTGGTCCCACCATTTACCCTCCATCAAACCTCCCTCCACCCCTCCCATCCCCCTCCACTTCTCTCCTTCACCGTGGGCTATAGTTATGATCTATCTTTCATAGGAAAGTGTGAGTAATTATAAATTGATTTCATAAAAGTACTGAGTACATTGGATACTTTTTCTTCCATTCTTGAGATACTTTACTAAGAAAGAATATGTTCCAGCTCCATCCATGTAAATATAAAAGAGGTACAGTCTCCATACATATACCACAATTTATTAATCCATTCATGGGTTGATGGGCCCTTGGGCTTCTTTCATGACTTGGTAATTATGAATTGAGCTTCAGTGAACAATCTGGTGCAACTAATTTTGTTACAAAGTGATTTTGGTCTTTTGGATATACACCTAGTGGAGGAACTGCAGGATAATTTTACACATGTAAATAGAATCATAATTTTTAAAATGGGGTGGGATTGTGGATGATTTTTTTGAGTGCTAACTAATATATTTTGTTAAAAATATTCTTTGAAAAATATTGAAAAACACAAAGTCATTTAAGAGATAAAAATTTAAGTGGGTAGGAAACCTAATTGAAAATGTAATACAGGAGTTAGAACAAAAGAAGAAAACAGGACAAAAACCAGGAAAAAGCTGCAATGTGCAGAATTGCTCAGGCCACATTTTCACTTCCATGTCATATGAATAATTGTATTTGTTGAAGCAGAACCTGCATGAAATTGGACACCTCGATACTATATATTTTGTTGCAATTTTCCTTACCTATCTCCTACTGTTAACTATTCCCAAGATACCCTTGGTTAGCAAGGCAACAGTGTCTTATTTTAAGGTGTGCTCCCAAAGATGCACTAGGTCTTATTTTCAGGGGACCTCTTATCTTTCCTGTAAGTAGGTCTTATTTTCGGAGCATGCCTTATTTTCGGGGAAACAGGGTATCTTATTATTTTGTTAGTCATGTCAAATTTGGTCATCAGGAGCACCTTCACACTGGCTTCTGGGTCCTTTAGACAGGTGCCCATCATTTTTTAAAGCTTTCCTTTACTTCCTGGCATTACAAGATGTTCCAGGCTTCTCTGGTAATTTCCCTGCCTGAACCCTCACACCAGCCATTTCTCTAGGGCATTCTTTGCCTTTGACTGGAGAATAATATGTAGAATCTAGTATGTGGGTGTTAGGGGTGCCATAGCTACTACAGGATCGTTGCTTTTAAGCCCTCTCAGCAGAAAGATTAAGAAATACACACACAGACACATCCACGCATGTCTGCTCCCTCAACCAAAGGCCACCCAGGAACACACTGTAGTTGAATAAGTTGGTGCTCATTGCCATGAGGGAGGTTGCACACGGGAGCGCCCTGGGCTATCTTAGCCAGTTGGCAGCAGAGAACTTATTATGGTATTTGGGCTCGGGTTAGTTGATTTTGGAGAGGGCTTAAGGGAAGTGGAGCTTTGTTCTGGCATGGATGCTGTCCGGAAGTGGGGTAAGCATTTCTCTGGGAATCTTAATTTTTTCTAGAAACAGACCAGAAGTAAGTTAAGGTTGGAGTTTGAAAGAAGTAGTCGCTTACTGTCTTAGCTCAGCCTGCCATAACTAAATACTGCGGTTTAGACCTGTAGCCCCCAACTCCTGGGCGTGGACCACGGTCAGGTCGCACAGCAAGACCTGAACCACAGACCAGCAAGAAGCTTCAGCCGCATTTCAGCCGCTCTGCTCCCGGTTGTCGCTCAGCCTGAGCTCCGCCTCCTGTTGGATCAGCGGTGGCCTTGACTCTCAGAGGAGGGATCCCTTGTAAACTGCGCCTGTCAGGGATCTGGGTTGCTCTCCTTGTGAGAATGTAATGCCCGAGGATCTGAGGTGGAGAGTGATGCACTTAAAGCATCCTGAAACCATCCTCCCGTCTCCTGTCCACAGAGACATTGTCTTCCATGAAACTGGTCCCTGGTACCACGAGGGGTAGTGACTGCTGGATTAGACAACAGGAATACATTTCTCAGGAGTCTGGAGGCTGGAAGTCTGTGGTCAGGGTGGCAGCATGGTGAACTGTGGGGATGGTTCTCTTCTTGGCAGGCTGATAGCAACGGTCTTCCTATGTCCTCTTACGGCCAAGAGAGACTGAGGTTGGGTCTCTTCCTAAGGATGCTAATCTCTCATTGTGGGGCCTATCCTTGTCTAAACCTAATTACCTCTCACAGGTCCCACTTCCAAATACCAGCACACCGGGAGTCAGGGCTTCTATATATTTAGTTGGGGAGCACGCACACACAGGGTCCATAGCGTCTATAGCAGCCCAAGTAGGGGGCTGTGCTGACATCGCAGAGAAAAATGGGAGGTCATGGACTGACCCCACTGTTGTTTTGTTGTGTATTTGTTCATGTGGGGGTTACAATTTCATTGTTTAGCACTTTTGTTAATAGAACCTTACTCTGGGATCAACATTTCTCCAAATTTTTCTTATTGTCAGCGACAAGGTGTTGTATCTTGAGATGGTATTGGTATGCAACCTTAAACTAAGGTTACAGTGTCTTATTTTTTGTGTATTTCTTCAGGATGGATTTTTGGATGCCATGAGATAGTCATAGAGTGGCCTTGTCCCATACTGGTGCTATGAGATCATTTATAACCAACAGGAGAAAGTCAGCACCCACCTGTAAATGCCATCTAGCTGCTGGATGTTATGAGCCATTTCTGTCTTTCTCAGTATATTCACACCCATATCTATCTATCTATTTATCTATCTATCTTAGTTTAAAACTATGAGTTCATATATATACTTCCAAGTATGTCTTTAAAATCCATATTTCAAAAATTGATGGTGTTCAGTTCTGAATTTACAGAAAAAGTGTATAAAGTTTATATTTAAGTGGAAAGTTACGGGTTATAGACTAGTCAGTCATAGTAGCAACTGTACCTAATATATAGATATTACACCATCAGTTCCTGAAATAATGTTGAATTTTCCTTTCAGAGTCAAGTGTATGCCCAGTAAGTTTTCTACCTTTTTTTTTTTCTTTTTTTGAAACAGAGTCTCACTGTCACCCTTGGTAAGGTGTCATGGCGTCACAGCTCACAGCAACCTCCAACTCTTGGGCTTAAATGATTCTCTTGCCTCAGCCTCCCGAGTAGCTGGGACTACAGGTGCCTGCCACAACGCCTGGCTATTTTTGGTTGCAGTTGTCATTGTTGTGTAGCAGGCCCTACTGGTCTTGAACCTGCCAACCTTGGTGTGTGTGGCTGGTGCCCTACTCACTGAGCTACAAGTACTGAGACGTTTCTACCCATTTTTTATATGGATGCAACAAGCTGTGTTGGAGTGTCTGCCCAGTTCAGTGGGATCCCTTCCACCATGGCCTCTATTTGTGGTGGTCATTATGTAGAGTCCCTATTTATGACCCTATCACACTATCCATGATTGAAAAGACTAGAAATGGACAACTAGACTACTTAGAGATTTCTTTCTGGGAGTTGGAAATTGGGTCTGGGAAAGAGAGTCAATTTTTTTCTTTGAGATTAGAACTATTCTTTGAAGTTGAGAGACATCTTATGTCTATAATATGAACCAGAGAAAAAAGTAGAGGATAATTTACAAGGAGAAAAAAGAATAAGGCAGATCTCTGGTAAAATAAACAAATAAATAAAATAAAAATTAAAAAAAAAAAAAAACAGACGAAAAATCTCCACAGATTTCTAGACCCTGCTTCAATCACCTTCCTGAGACTCCGGAACATTCCTGCAGTTGAATATGAGCTGTCTCTGCAGCTGCATTATAGTTTCAACTGGTGGTATTTAGACTGTTTTCTGATACTTGCAACCAACAATTTCCTAATGAATAAAATAAGATGGAAAAAATGATATTGTAAATAGTTAAGAATGTACCAGAGATAAAATCATAAAGCAGACAACTTTGAGGTTATTGAGATCTCTTACATCCATCTTCAGTGACTTTGTCTCTGGATATAATAATGTTCCTGCATGTACATTCTAAGTCTTCTAAAGCCTGAAGGCAATCTTGCCTCTTACCCACAGTCCTCTGGCCTTACTTTGCTGGGTAATTTCTGAATAGCAAGTACTATTTTATAAAATTGTAAAATGAATTCTAGTTATAGAAAAGAAGGCATTTATAGAAAATAAATAAGAAAATCAAATTCTCCCAAATATAACCTGTCTCATGTAGTGGTGTTTCAAATTCTAGTCACATATTTATTTTAAACAAAGTTGACATCAAACTCAATTTGGAAGTGTGGATCGTTTCTTTTTCCCTGTTAACACTGTATTATCAACATCTTCCCGTGAGCTTCGTAATAGCATCTTCCCTATTGGTTGTAGAATATTTATTGCACGGTGTGGTTGTTAATAAACTTTTTAATAATTTTCTTTTTGCTGAATATTTCTCTTTATCTTACTTTCTCCAATCTTTATCTGCAACTATTTTATAAGACTAACTTCCTTGAGGTGGGATTACTGAGTCAAAAAGTAAAAACATTGAAAACCCTTTTGTTATCCATGGCCCAATTGCTTTCTAGAAAAGTATTAGCTACTTAAAATTTTTACCCGCAATGTTTAAAAATCTTCATGTCATTATAGTCTTATCAGAAATTATTATTCGTGAAAATCTTTACCAACTCGATAGACTAAAGAAGGCGGCTGTATCATTGCCTGAGTTTATATTTATTTAGTTTCTTCATATTTGTATGTTCATATTCTTCTGTGAACTATTTTTTTCTTAGACACTATGGCAGAGCCTTAGTTGTACCCTCAAAATCTATTTTCTCCTTTCCTGGGCACATGCCCTCCCAATTTGGGAATGCCTTTTCCAGTCTCACTTGCAGAGGGTATGGCCATGTGACCAGATTTTCACCAACACAAATGGCGTGGAATGTCTGTGTTCAGGGGTCTCTTCTCTTGTTGAAAAGGAAATCTCTTGCTCTGCCTTATATCTCTTTCCCTTTGCCACTGCTTGGGAGCAGGTGAAATGATAATCCTGCTCAACTCTTCAAATAAGGACAGTGCCTTAGGGGAAACTGCAGGATGAGATGGAAGAAGCCTAAATGGCTACATGGAGGGACTGGCCTGCCAGCCTCTTCATTCTCACCTGACAGAGAAAGGAAATTCTATCTTAGTGAAATTGTTTTATTTTGAGATGAACCCAGCTACTTACCATTATTTGATCTTTGATAAGACAATTAAAAACATTTAGTGGGGAAAAGACTGTCTATTTAACAAATGGTGCTGAGTGAACTGGCTGGCAACCTGTAGAAGACTGAAACTGGACCCACACCTTTCACCATTAACTAAGATAGACTCTCACTGGATTAAAGATTTAAACTTAAGACATGAAACTATAAAAATACTAAAAGAAAGTGCTGGGAAAACAGTTGAAGAAATCGGCCTGGGAGAATATTTTATGAAGAGGACCCCCCGGGCAATTGAAGCAAAGCCAAAAATACATTACTGGGATCTGATCAAACTAAAAAGCTTCTGCACAGGTGAGAACACAGTAAGTAAAGCAAGCAGACAGCCCTCAGAATGGGAGAAGATATTTACAAGTTACATGTCTGGCAAACGTTTATTTACCAGAATGCACAAAGAAATCAAACATATTTTGTCATATTTGTGACAGGAGCTTAGTCATTATCTTAATTTTTATTCGATAGAATAATAGTTTCTCAGTCATCTTTGCAGTCCTTATTTAAAATTTTCACCCTATTTGGCATGTTATAAATATTTCTCCCAATTTTTTCACTTGCTTCTTAATGTGGATCGAGAGATTTGAATAAATAAAAAGCAAAATTGTTGTATTTTAAAATTAACCATTTTCTGTTTCATTGTCTTGTATTATTTTGTAACTCATTTCTTTATTTAATGGTAAGGGCTTTATTTAAATAGAAATTTCTCTATTAAACTAAAATTAAATTGGTTTGAGAAGTTCGTGACATCCCTAGGGACCATTGACAACTTGTAGGATTTTTGAAAGCTGGTCTGGGACTCTCTAAATCAGAAGACTCCAGACAATGGCTAAGTGGTCTGTCTAGTGGCTTTGCTGAAACTGCCATTATAACACCAGTATTTTCAATTCAAAACATACGAATAAATGGAGTTTGAAAAGCAATTGAATCCTAACAAACTCCTCTGTTTCTTGGCTTTGTATTTTCAAATTAAATTTTTTAACATCAAAAAATATGAAAGGAGGAACCTCAGTAAGGTCATGTTGTTGTCTTCCTGTAGGATTGCTTTCTTGGACTTCCTGGCTTACTCACTTAAGCTTGACCTAATTCTGAGCCATGTGGCAGGCTAAATGAATGAAAACCAGAAGAATTCATGCTGTAACTCTTTTAAGCCGGCACTCTTTAGAAAATTAGGCATGTACAGATACTGGAAGTGAGAAGAATGAGGTGGAACACTCTAAGTCTGGATCTTAAGGGTGGTCTAGGACCTCCTGATCAGCTTCATTTAACTCACTTAATTGCAAATTTTCCACCCCGCCATCCCTGAAGACATAGTGAACCAGATTCTCTGGAGGTGAAGCCAAATAATTTAATTCCCAGGTGATTCCTCTGTGCACTAAGGTTTGAGGACCAGAAGTTTAGATTAGATATATAGTTTGATCTGTTTACAGGGTATCCAGGTGCAGCTAGTATTTGGCCACTTCTCTGGCAGCTCAGGTGAAGGAAGTCTCACTACTGATCATCAAGAATTTAGCAGGAACACCTTAGACAGGTGTACAGGTGTGGAAGCAAAATCATGAAATGAGGCAAGATCAGGACAGGTATGGTGAGTATCGGAGTCTAGGCCATAAACTGCATCAGATGAGCATTGAAGTTTACAACAATGACAGTCCTAAATTACGGTTAATGCCAGAATAAGTTCAAGGATGGCAATTGTGAGGAATTTACACTAGATGTTAAAAATACCTACTCCCTTTACCATGTAGCCATGGGAAAAGCAGCCTAGGAGATACATAGGTCATTACGCTCATCAAGGAGTAGGAATCATGCCCTGAAGTGTCCCAGACCCAGGTGACCAAGATAGACAGAACCCTGGATCTAATTAAGGAGCTGCTCTTCTGGTGAAAGATAGTAGGCAGTTTAGCTCTCAGTAGTCCTGAGTGACCACCGGCAGTCCCAGGCCCATGGAGAGATATAGGGGGAAAGGGACAAGATTGGATGGAGAATAAGCGTAAGAGAAGGACAGGCTACGTTCATTTCCTACCATTCTTCAGTGTTTTGTTTCTGTTTCATTCGGTACGAAACCACAGTGGGAACTGAACTTGTTTTGAGAATGAAGCACACAGCCAGACCTCAATGATTTGGATTTTATTAGTTGGAATTTGTGATAATTTGGAGAGTGGTTTAACTGAAGTTTTTTTCAATTCATCTATGGAAGAAAAACAAAAACAAAAAAATTCCCAAACAAATTGATTTTATATGCTTGTAAACTTGCTTTAGGCATATACAAAGTTCTTCATTAGATGCAAGCAATTGAAAAGCTAATTGCAAATCATTTCAGAGTTCCCCCTAAGTTTACTAATGACTCTAGTATATAGGAGTAGGTAAAATTATATAATCTAATTTTCAATACTTTGGGTATCAAAGTAATAGAACTACATTTCTTTCTGAAGTAGCCTGTGATTCTTTTCCCTAGTTTTCCCAGATTAAGGCCTATTCTTCCCTTTTAAATTCCGACCTCTAGATTCTGAAGCTCTTTCTCCCTTCTATCTCCAGTATCTTTATTCCCCTTCTCTTTGTTTTTCTTTGTGAGCAGGCTCTCTCTCTCTCTGTCTCTCTCTCTTTCCCTCTTCCCCCTCTGTCTCTCTCATTTCCATTTCTAACCAGATGTGCAGAGGTTTATAATTGATGCATTACCAAATAGGAGACTAAGCAATCTAACTATCGCTAAGGTACTAAACCAGGTGTCCTCAAACTTTTTAAACAGGGGGCCAATTCACTGTCCCTCAGACTGTTAGTGGGCCGGACTGTAGTTTAAAAAAAAAAAAAACTATGAACAAATTCCTATGTACACTGCACATATCTTATTTTGAAGTAAAAAACAAAATGGGAACAAATACAATTCGCACTGCTTCATGTGGCCCGCGGGCTGCAGTTTGAGGACGCCTGTACTAAACCTTTCTCTCTCCATTGCTCTGAGGTGAGGCAGGCAGTCATTAAAAATGTCTGACTTCTAAGCAGCAGCCCCTGGCCTAGCTACACACGATGTCTGACAGTGACTGGAGAGCTCCACACCCAAGGGAAGCCTCTGGCTTGGCTTTCTCAATCGTTTTACATAAGCCAATCTCTAATTTAAATAACACACATTGATTACTGTAGAAACATCTAGCACACATTTTCTTATAGAAATAAAGATTGCTGGTAGCAATTTATTAATACTAAATTGACTTTACAGTCCAGAAGGGAAAACAAAACCCCTCTAATTCGCACAAACATTCTTCTTGAATGAAAGAATCTTTACCATCATGAAGCCATTTCGGCTGTCTCATCCCTAATTGCCACTGTTGGTATCTCTCTCTCTCACTGCTTTTCTAGTATTCTCTTTGTTTTTAATTGGTGATTCCAACCATCTGGATCCACTAGCGTATGAAAGCATGAGAAGAAAAGAGGACATGAAAGAAAACAAATTTTACCCATTTCAATCAAGTCCATATCTGAAATGCCCATATTCCACAGCATTCCCTATGGTATAGGAAATACAGTGTCAGAATAAACCAGACTGAAAGGATGTCTGAGGATTAATGCAAAAAAATTACTAACATCACGATAGTGTTCAGACCTGGGCTCCAAAACATTTTATGGGGAGAGGCTGCCCAGATGCAAACAGGTTTTGCCACATGGTGGAAGAAAGGACCTATAGGGTTTTACATGAGAAATCTGGGCCCTGCAATCAGACTCATCTGGGTTGGAACCCTGGCTCAGCCATCTTTCTTTTTCTTTTTCCTTTTTTTTCATTTTTTTTATTTTTAAAGAAACAAGGTCTGGCTCACTTGCCCAAGCTGAAGTGCAGTGGTGTAAGCATAGTTTATTGCAACCTAGAACTCAGGCTCAAGTGATCCTCCTGCCACAGACTGAAGAGTAGCTAGGACTACAAGCACCTGTCACCATGCCTAGCTATTTCTTTAAACATTTTTTTAGAAATGGGAGATCTCTTCATATTGTCCAGGCTCGTCTTAAACTCTTGGCCTCAAGCAATCCTTTATACTCCACCTCCTCTTTTTAAAACTTATTTTAAAATTTTTATTAAAAATACGATTCAGAAACAAATTTTTTGAAGGTTGATTGTATAAAAAGTATGTCTTGCATTTATAAATCTATTTTACTCACACAAAACTTTTCATTTTTTTCTTTAAATCACCAAAAAAACAAAAGCTTCCACTCTCAGCTCAGATTCAGCATAATCTCAAATAATTACAAGATATATGGAAGAAATACCCTATAAGAATTCATTCAATAGACATTTATTACTATTTACTATATTAAAATTCTCCAATAGTTCTCCATAAGCCTGAGAATAAAGTCCTGTGAAACTGTCCTTCCCATTTCTATTTTAGTGTATTCTCGACAGGGCACCACACAAGAGCTTTCACCCTAATTTTGGCCTGTTGTGTCCTATTAAATCTATGACACATGTACAAAGAAAAAATGTTCTTTTAGTCATTTTTAAACTACCTTGTCTAAATATTACATGGATAAACCATTTGTAGGTATTGTTTTCTACTATCTTACAGGTGTGTGGTTGGAAGTTTAGAAATGTATATTTAGATAGTTTGGTATAGTTCTGTGGTTTTCAGGAGCAAAATTAAGATATTTGGAATATTTTTTCCCTCTCAGCCAGGCAGAAGCAAGGAGGTATGATATTGAGAACCAAGGAACATATAACACCCAGGTGGGTCATTCTGAACATGAAGTACCAATCCGGTTTTCTAAAGGTGGCAGTGATACCATTTTCCTTACCTACTGTGAAAAAAATACATCTTTAGGGTCCCTGAGTAAGCTGGAAGAGGTGGATAGGGAAGCATTTTTAACATTAATAATGAGGCTCCAGTTGTTTGTTGATTGGCTGATGGTACAATAGCCAAAATAGTTCTGCCTTAAGGAGATTGTGATAATAGTAATGACAACACTGTAGAAAGAATACATGGTGAAAATGTGTGATGGGCTTACTGAAGGACTAGAGCAACATGCATTCAAAACAGAATGAGAAATCATGTCAGTTTACAAAATCAAAGAGAGATTTCTAAGACAAATCCTGTTGCTAATGTGACTCTGGAGGAAACATTTTAGAAAGCCATCTAGCATAATGCTTCCTCATCACTAGGAACTCACTTTCTGCTCCCTCAAATGTTCTGAAGTTTCTTCTCACCTAAAAAAAGAAAATACAGTGTACGGTAACTTTTTTTTGAAGGTTTCAAATGTACTTTATTTCCTAAATAAGGCCATATTTTAATGGATACACAGTGCTTTTACTTGGTATCAATTATGAGTTGGTTCTGAAACAATTCAGTGTGACACCAGCTGGGATAATTACTGATCTCTCCATTCCTTTGGGGTGACTCTGCCAACAGAGGACAGGTTTCATTCTATACCAATTTGTGTCACTGCATATGTCCATACAACAATACAGAAAGTAGCTCCACCATCTGATACAGCATTACCATATTTATCATGAGATCGAATGTTCTGTTCATTTCTGGTGCTCGCTCTTGCCCTTGTTTGCTGAATGTTCCAAACTCTGTGATGACTTAGTGTGCTCTTGGCCAAGGGAAACATCATGAAGCTGAAAGGGAACTATGGCAACTCCAGCTGTTGCTTCAATGCAAAGCTTCTATAAGAATAGCAAGCCGTTTTAAACTCACACTGAGTTCACTTTGTGTGCTTGATGTAGGATATGTTTATTTCTAAATATTATCCTACACCTTGTAATTAAAACACGGTAGCACGGGTGGAACCTGAAAGCCTGCTGCAGTTTGCTGCTGCTATTGCTCTCCAGCAGATATTCTGGAGATGCCACTTGTGCTGCATAGTTACCCTGAACACGATATTTGCTCACTGTATAGGTGTTATGCCATATCTCTTAATGCTAAGTACTTATGCATGAAGAAGTGTAAGAAAATGATGGTTCATGGGTAGCACATACATTCAGTCAGAGATGATGGTGAAGCCAAAGAACCACAGGTTTCCCACATGGGTGGCTGAGATAGTGACATCTTTGCTTTCTGAAAGCTCAAGGTGCACAAACATTATTTCATGCAAAAATTATTTAAAATATTGTATAAAATTATCTTCAGGCTATGTGTAACAAGATGTATGTGAAACATAAAATGAATTTCATGTTTAGACTTGGGTCTCATCCCCCAAATATCTCATTATGTATGCAAATATTCCAAAGTCTGAAAAAATCCTAAATCTGTTCCCAAGAACTTAAGATGAGTGATACTCCAAAGTCATCATATGGATACTATAGCAGCATATAGGATGGCTTCTCAGGACCAAGTGTGTAGAGGAGGAACTTTAAAGGCTGAATTGCTGCAAGACTTTGCATTGTAAGTAGCACATTGTTTTTGCTGAGATTATATCATCATTCAGGGTAAAACACATTATACAGTGAAGGCCAGCATTCTTCAAACCACTTCTTGCTACTGCCTCTGCACCTGCTAAGAGTAACTGTTACTGACAGTTTAGAGCAGTGATTTTCAACCAGTGTACTGCAGCACATGCCATGAAAGGATCTTAGGTGTGTCTTGAAAATTTTAAAGATCTTTAATTAAGTTATTTTTAAAAGAAGTTCAAAGCACAATAAGTATATTCTTTTTCTCACTTTTTTCTGATCAACATAAGTGTGACAAAAAAGTTTAACTAGAAAAGTTCAAGTGTGTGGGTGGTGTCTGTGGCTCAAAGGAGTAGGGTGTAGGCCCCATATGCTGGAGGTGGCGGGTTCAAGCCCAGCCCCTGCAAAAAAAAAAAAAATAAATAAAGTTCAAGTGTATAAAAAAGGTTGAAAAACTCTGGTTAGAAAAATGTTTTTCTTTCAGTCTCCATCCCCT
The DNA here is from genome assembly GCF_027406575.1 of Nycticebus coucang. Taxonomy (NCBI): domain Eukaryota; kingdom Metazoa; phylum Chordata; class Mammalia; order Primates; family Lorisidae; genus Nycticebus; species Nycticebus coucang. The sequence continues at coordinate 49,485,271 of NC_069784.1, read as the reverse complement.
AATACTATCATGAGTATTTATTTTCACAAATCATTATCCTATATTCTTCCATCTAGGGTAGTTAGAATAGAAGTTTAGTAGTTAGAATAGAGGTTTAAAACCAGACTATCGCAGCCTCTCATCTAAGCCACCACCATGGCCTCCAAAAGTATCTATTCTCATGTTCCCTTCCATTCTTCTTACTTAAGCCTGAGTAGTCTTTCTAAACACAAAGAACAGCCTTTAGCTTTTACAAACTATAATGATTTTCACTGTCCATAAACATAAAGGGAAGAAAAAAGTCCAACATATGTTAATTGGTTTGATTTAGCCATTCCACAGTGCATACATATATCAAAACCTGTTCTGTCCTTGGAGTTAGATGTGTTTCCTGAATACAGTATATATTGGCTTGTGCTTTTTTATCCAGTCATCCAGTCCAGCCTCTTCAGTGAGGAATCCAGGCCATTCACATTTACAGAGAATTGGCAAATATGAAGGAGTTCTCTTTGTCTTGTTTTCATGGAGGTCTTGTGTCTAGTTTTGTCACTTGGGCTATCATGGGAGCTGAGCTTTCTTTTTTAGTTTCCACGTGTCTTTACTTTGCTGGTGAGCCATTGTGATGGGTTGTGTACAGTACAGGTCTGAATATTGCCTGCAGAGCTAGTCTTGTAGTGGCAAATTTCCTCAATGTTTGCTTGTCAGTAAAAGACTTTTTTTTTTTTTTTTTAGTAAAGAACAATTTATTGAGTATTTACTATGTGCCAAATCTGTTTTTAGTTCTGTACCAATATAAGCTTATTTGATCCTCTCTATAACTTATTGCGATGATATCTGATATCATTCATACTTTACAGATGTGGAAACTATTATTATCCAATTTCGTGCAGTTAGTAACTGGCAGCATGTCATTAAAAGATTTGATTTCTCCTTCAAATATAAGACTTAGTTTAGCAAGATACGGAATTATGGGCTGAAAGTTGTTTTATCTGAGAAGATTAAAGACAGGTGACTACTCTCTTCTGGCTTATAAAGTTTCCACTGACAAGTTCACTATCACCCTAAAGTTTTGCCCTTGTAGGTAAGAGGCTGCTTATGCCTGGCTGCCTGCAGAATTTTCCCTTTCATTTTGCTTTGTCCAAGTCCAATTACAATGGGTCTGGGAGATGCTTTGTTTGAATTGAGTCACACTGGAGTTCTTTAGCTAATTCGTTGGCAGGGACCCAAAAAAAAGAGAACACGTATACGCTGTTGCTGGGATTGCAAACTAGTTCAGCCTTTTTTGGAAAGAAGTATGAAGAATCCTCAAAGAGCTACAAGTAGACCTTCCATTTGATTCTAGGTATCTACCCAGAAAGAAAAAAAATCATTTTACCACGAGGACATTTATAGCAGCTCAATTCACAATTGCAAAGTTGTAGAAATAACTCGAGTGCTCATCAACCTATGAATGGATTAATAAAATTGTGGTATATACCATGGAATATTATTCAGCCACATAAAAGAGAGAGACTTTGCTTCTTTTCTATTTATATGTATGAATTTAGAGAGTATTTTCCTAAGTAAGTATCTAAGTAAGAATGCAAAATCAAATAGCCTATGTACTCAGTACTAATCTGAAAATAATAGAGCAACAACTGTAGACCCACGTGAGAGAAAAACAGAATTTAATTCAAGGGTGGAGGGGTGCAGTAATTTCCCACCTATTGAGTACAATGTAGGGGTACATGGCACACTTTGGACCATACCATACAAATGCAAATAATATAACCTAATCTTGTCCTATTAATCCAAAATAAAGAAAAAATAATTAATTAAAAACATGATGTTTTACATTATAAATATATGTAATTTTCATTTGTCAATAAAAAAAGAAATAAAGTGTAACAGAAAAAAAGCTCTACATCACTGGTTCTTAACCTGTGGGTTGTGACCCACAGGAACTGTATTAAAAGGTCATGGCATTAGGAAGGTTGAGAATCACTACTCTACATGTTTCCTGGCCAATAGTCATCTCTTCAAAATTGCAATTCATGGGCATTCCCTCACTCTTCTCTGCAGCCACACTAAACATAGCTGAACCCATGACTGTTTCATGCTGTTTCCCATCTCAATGCTTTTCTCTCCAGAGTATGCTTCTCTGCTCTCTTTGCCTACCTGATTCCTATACAACCTTTGTTGTACAGGCGAGTCATCAAAAACTATTGAAGTATCATAGCCACATGAATGCTTTCCCTGATGGTTCAGGTGATTGTGAGAGTCCATAACACACGCAATACTGTATTGGTGGTCATTCATTCATTGAATAAAAGTATGGCTAGGCCTGTGCTAGATACTGGAGAAATAATAAGAGCAAATTCAGACAGGAATTTGTTCTCATGAAGTTCAGTTTATCAGGAGAGACAAAATTTAAATAATTATACAAGTCAATATACAATTAATAATTATTTAAGTGCTGTAAAGACAGGTGCATAGGTTAACAGAAGCTATTGACAGGGATTTCTCATATGGCCAATGAATGAGAGAAGATTTATCAAAGGAAGTGAGACTTGAGCTGAGATTTTCAGTATGAATAGGAGAGAGTTAATGAAGAGATGATAAGTTTTGATGGGGACAGCATAGTAAGACTGTGGCAGGAAAATGATGAGGGCAAGTGGTCAAGCAGTGAACAGATCATGAGAGGACCTGTACACAGATGAAGGAGTTTGTACTTTATCTCAAACATGCCTCTGAGTAAAGAATAGCCTGGAGAGAGGGCAGAGTTGGGGTAGGATACCAGTTAAAAGGCTGTTGCTGTGCTGCGGGAGATGAGGTTCAAACTCAGGGACTATGGAGATTTACCAAAAAAACTCGATAGATATAAAATATATTTAAGAGGCAAAATGGACACAGCTGTGATACACTAGATGTAAGTGTAATGAGAAAAAAGTTGTCAGTGGTGACTCTTAGGCTTAGAGAATTTATTAGAAATAAATCCAGAGGGACATTCTGGAATTCAATTTTCTGTTGACTTTGAAGTGTTGTGACATGTCATAGCACTTAATTCTCTCTCCCAATGGGACTACAAGGCCCACAGAGTCAGGGGTTGTTTGTCCTTTGCATCACTACATACCTGAAAACAACCATATCACTTAGCACATAAAAGGTATGTAATTAGATTTATTTTCTAATACAAAGGGCTTGAACTCTCACTTTGGGTGGAGGGGTGAATTAATTCAAGAACACTGTGCTGTCAATATCAGCAACTGTGCCTCCCTGATATGGCTTCAGCAGTTGCCTCCTCTCTGAATTCAGAAGTTGACTTCAGTTTCAGCCCTATTCTCTTATGCTTAAATACTGGTTCAGTTCTGCTGATATAAACAGGTATTCCAACCAATACGATTCCTTCTTGCCAGACCTTGCTCCCTCACATATAGTTTACCTCTAGATTTTTGTTATCTATATCCCTATTCCAAAATCATTACTTCCCAGCATCCAGAATTACTGCCAAATATTCCTGAAGGTTTTGGCCATGTGAAAATCCCCCAGGTCACCTGAGAGTACTTTTAAAGGTCATCATCCTGACATTCTTCTTTTACCTATCCTCATCAATGCCTCTATCTCATGCCCCCTATAAGTTCTCAAAGTTTCTTTGTCCAATATCTACCCTTGTTTAAATGTTACATTTAAAAAAACCCTGCAATCTTCAAAGTGCAGGGTGACACTGAATTCATACACAGTACGCCTTCACTTGTGAAACAAAATAGCAAGCCAGCAGGTCTAATACTTGTCACTATTTCTACTGTTTCCTAAACACACATATAGAAGGTGCCAAACTGGAGACGGCGCAAGCTCGGAGCGTCCGCTGCTGCGAGGGAGGACCGGTCTGCGTGGAGTCCACAGGCACGAGAACTTAAAGAGCAAGAGGAAGTGAAAGGAAAATTAGGGCAAGGAAACAGATAAAATAAATCACCCATGAGGAAGAATCAGCAGAAAACCCAGGCAACATGAAGAACCAGTCCAGAACAACCCCGCCAAGGGACCATGAGGTAGCTACTGCAGAGGATTCCACATATACAGAAATGTTAGGAATGACAGAAAGGGAATTTAGACTACACATGTTGAAAACAATGAAAGAAATGATGGAAACAATGAAGGAAACTGCTAATAAAGTGGAAAATAACCAAAAGGAAATCCAAAAACAGAATCAAATCAGAGATGAATGATATGAAGAATATAAAAAGGATATAGCAGAGCTGAAGGAACTGAAACAGTCAATCAGGGAACTTAAAGATGCAATGGAAAGTATCAGCAACAGATTAGACCATGCAGAAGAAAGAATTTCAGAGGTAGAAGACAAAGTTTTTGAGATAACTCAGATAGTAAAAGAGGCAGAAAAGAAGAGAGAGAAAGCAGAACGTTCACTGTCAGAATTATGGGACTTTATGAAGCGTTCCAACATACGAGTTATAGGAATTTCAGAAGGGGAAGAAGAATGCCCCAGAGGAATGGAAGCCATACTAGAGAATATTATAAAAGAAAATTTCCCAAATATCACCAAAGATTCTGACACACTGCTTTCAGAGGGCTATCGGACCCCAGGTCACCTCAACTCTAACCGAGCTTCTCCAGGACACATTGTGATGAACCTGTCCAAAGTCAAGACAAAAGAAAAGATTCTGCAAGCTGCCAGGAGTAAGCACCAGTTGACCTACAGGGGCAAATCCATCAGAGTGAGCGCTGACTTCTCTAATGAAACTTTCCAAGCAAGAAGACAACGGTCATCTACCTTTAATCTACTTAAACAGAACAATTTCCAGCCCAGAATTCTGTATCCTGCTAAGCTAAGCTTCAAAATTGATGGAGAAATCAAATCATTTATGGATATACAAACATTGAGGAAATTCGCCACAACAAGACCAGCTCTACAGGAAATACTTCAACCTGTTCTGCACACTGACCACCACAATGGATCAGCAGCAAAGTAAGAACTCAGAAATTAAAGGAAAGAACCAAACCTCTACACTGATGCAAAAGATAAAATGAAGCAATGGACTCTCACAAAATAAGATGAATAGAATACTACCACACTTATCAATTATCTCCATAAATGTTAATGGCTTGAATTCCCCACTGAAGAGACATAGATTGGTTGACTGGATTAAAAAACACAAGCCATCCATTTGCTGTCTGCAAGAAACACACCTGGCTTCAAAAGACAAATTAAAGCTCCGAGTCAAGGGTTGGAAGACAATTTTTCAGGCAAATGGAATTCAGAAGAAAAGAGGAGTTGCAATCTTATTTTCAGATACATGTGGATTTAAAGCAACTAAAGTCAAAAAAGACAAAGATGGTCACTTGATATTGGTCAAGGGAAAAATACAACAAGAAGACATTTCAATTCTAAATATCTATGCACCCAATTTAAATGCTCCCAGATTCTTGAAACAGACCTTACTCAGTCTGAGCAATATGATATCTGATAATACCATAATAACAGGGGACATTAACACTCCTCTTACAGAGCTGGACAGATCCTCTAAACAGAAATTAAACAAGGATACAAGAGACTTAAATGAAACCCTAGAACAACTGTGCTTGACAGACGCATATAGAACACTCCACCCCAAAGATTAAGAAAATACATTCCTTTCATCACCCCATGGAACATTCTCCAAAATTGATCATATCCTGGGACACAAAACAAATATCAACAGAATCAAAAGAATTGAAATTTTACCTTGTATCTTCTCAGACCACAAGGCACTAAAAGTGGAAATCAACTCTAACAAAAATGCTCGACCCCACCCAAAGGCATGGAAACTAAACAATCTTCTGTTGAATAACAGATGGGTGCAGGAAGAAATAAAACAGGAAATCATTAACTTCCTTGAGCATAACAGCAATGAAGACACAAGCTACCAAAACCTGTGGGATACTGCAAAAGCAGTTTTGAGAGGAAAATTCATCACTTTAGATGCCTACATTCGAAAAACAGAAAGAGAGCACATCAACAATCTCACAAGAGATCTTATGGAATTGGAAAAAGAAGAACAATCTAAGCCTAAACTCAGTAGAAGAAAAGAAGTATCCAAAATCAAATCAGAGATCAATGAAATTGAAAACAAAAGAATCATTCAGAAAATTAATGAAACAAGGAGTTGGTTTTTTGAAAAACTAAATAAAATAGATAAACCATTGGCCAGCCTAACGAGGAATAGAAAAGTAAAATCTCTAGTAACCTCAATCAGAAATGATAAAGGGGAAATAACAACTGATCCCACAGAGATACAAGAGATCATCTCTGAATACTACCAGAAACTCTATGCCCAGAAAATTGACAATGTGAAAGAAATGGATCAATATTTGGAATCACACACTCTCCCTAGACTTAGCCAGGAAGAAATAGAGCTCCTGAACAGACCAATTTCAAGCACTGAGATCAAAGAAACAATAAAAAATCTTCCAACCAAAAAATGCCCTGGTCCAGATGGCTTCACTCCAGAATTCTATCAAACCTTCAAGGAAGAGCTTATTCCTGTACTGCAGAAATTATTCCCAAAAATTGAGGAAGAAGGAATCTTCCCCAACACATTCTATGAAGCAAACATCACCCTGATACCAAAACCAGGAAAAGACCCAAACAAAAAGGAGAATTTCAGACCAATCTCACTCATGAACATAGACGCAAAAATTCTCAACAAAATCCTAGCCAATAGATTACAGCTTATCATCAAAAAAGTCATTCATCATGATCAAGTAGGCTTTATCCCAGGGATGCAAGGCTGGTTTAACATATGCAAGTCTATAAACGTTATCCACCATATTAACAGAGGCAAAAATAAAGATCACATGATCCTCTCAATAGATGCAGAAAAAGCATTTGATAAAATCCAGCATCCTTTTCTAATTAGAACCCTGAAGAGTATAGGCATAGGTGGCACATTTCTAAAACTGATTGAAGCTATCTATGACAAACCCACAGCCAATATTTTACTGAATGGAGTAAAACTGAAAGCTTTTCCTCTTAGAACTGGAAACAGACAAGGTTGTCCTCTGTCACCTTTACTATTCAACGAAGTGCTGGAAGTTCTAGCCAATACAATTAGGCAAGACAAGGAAATAAAGGGAATCCAAATGGGAGCAGAGGAGGTCAAACTCTCCCTCTTTGCTGACGACATGATCTTATACTTAGAGAACCCCAAAGACTCAACCACAAGACTCCTAGAAGTCATCAAAAAATACAGTAATGTTTCAGGATATACAGGCCACAAGTCAGTAGCCTTTGTGTACACTAATAACAGTCAAGATGAGAAGCTAATTAAGGACACAACTCCCTTCACCATAGTCTCAAAGAAAATGAAATACCTAGGAATATACCTAACGACGGAGGTGAAGGACCTCTATAAAGAAAACTATGAAATCCTCAGAAAGGAAATAGAGAGGATATTAACAAATGGAAGAACATACCATGCTCATGGATGGGAAGAATCAACATTGTTAAAATGTCTATACTTCCCAAAGCAATCTACCTATTCAATGCCATTCCTATCAAAATACCAACATCGTACTTTCAAGATTTGGAAAAAATGATTCTGCGTTTTGTATGGAACCGGAAAAAACCCCGTATAGCTAAGGCAGTTCTCTGTAACAAAAATAAAGCTGGGGTCATCAGCATACCAGATTTTAGTCTGTACTACAAAGCTATAGTGCTCAAGACAGCATGGTACTGGCACAAAAACAGAGACATAGACACTTGGAATCGAATTGAAAACCAAGAAGTGAAACTAACATTTTACAACCACCTAATCTTTGATAAACCAAACAAGAACATACCTTGGGGGAAAGACTCCCTATTCAATAAATGGTGTTGGGAGAACTGGATGTCTACATGTAAAAGACTGAAACTGGACCCACACCTTTCCCCACTCACAAAAATTGATTCAAGATGGATAAAGGACTTAAATTTAAGGCATGAAACAATAAAAATCCTCCAAGAAAGCATAGGAAAAACACTGGAAGATATTGGCCTGGGGAAAGACTTCATGAAGAAGACTGCCATGGCAATTGCAACAACAACAAAAATAAACAAATGGGACTTCATTAAACTGAAAAGCTTCTGTACAGCTAAGGAGACAATAACCAAAGCAAAGAGATAACCTACAGAATGGGAAAGGATATTTACATATTTTGAATCAGACAAAAGCTTGATAACTAGGATCTATAGAGAACTCAAATTAATCCACATGAAAAAAGCCAACAATCCCTTATATCAATGGGCAAGAGACATGAATAGAACTTTCTCTAAAGATGACAGACGAATGGCTAACAAACACGTGAAAAAAATGTTCATCATCTCTATATATTAGAGAAATGCAAATCAAAACAACCCTGAGATATCATCTAACCCCAGTGAGAATGGCCCACATCACAAAATCTCAAAACTGCAGATGCTGGCATGGATGTGGAGAGAAGGGAACACTTTTACACTGCTGTTGGGACTGCAAACTAGTACAACCTTCCTGGAAGGAAGTATGGAGAAACCTCAAAGCACTCAAGCTAGAACTCCCATTTGATCCTGCAATCCCATTACTGGGCATCTACCCAGAAGGAAAGAAATCCTTTTATCATAAGGACACTTGTACTAGACTGTTTATTGCAGCTCAATTTACAATCGCCAAAATGTGGAAACAGCCTAAATGCCCACCAACCCAGGAATGGATTAACAAGCTGTGGTATATGTTTTCCATGGAATACTATTCAGCCATTAAAAAAAATGGAGACTTTACATCCTTCGTATTAACCTGGATGGACATGGAAGACATTATTCTTAGTAAAGCATCACAAGAATGGAGAAGCATGAATCCTATGTACTCAATTTTGATATGAGGACAATTAATGACAATTATGGTTATGGGTTATGGGGGGGGAATAGAAAGAGGGAAGGAGGGAGGTGGGTGGGGCCTTGGTGTGTGTCACACTTTATGGGGGCAAGACATGATTGCAAGAGGGACTTTACCTAACAATTGCAATCAGTGTAACCTGGCTTATTGTACCCTCAGTGAATCCCCAACAATAAAAAAAAAAAAAAAAAAGAAGGTGCCAAAACACGTATACATATTTTAAGAACAGAAAACACTGAATTAAAATAGAAAAACTTAAGTCACATTTAACTTCTGCAATTGTGTGACTTGTATTCCACTTTTGTTATTGGTATATATTAAGTATTACAATTTTAATGGAGTTTTTTCTTTCTTAAAATGTGTGTTGAGTGTGTGTGTGTGTGTATACACACACACTTGACTCCCTTTGTATTTCTCCATTCATCTGTAAGTAGATGTTAACACTTATTGAGCACTTACTCTGCTGCATTTATTATTCTATGCATTTTACTTGTTTTAATTTATTGAATTCTCATAACAATTCTATAAGGTGAGTGTTGTTTCCATTTTATGGATGATGAAACTGAGGCATGAAGAAGTTACATAACGTGCCCACATTCCCCTGGTTTGAGCATGGTAGAGCTGGGATTCACATGTGGGCAGTCTGGCTTCACAGGCCTCAAAGTCATGGCACTGTGCTGCCTCTCTGAAGCTTTTCCCTAATACTCTGATACCACAGGGCAAGGTGCAATTCCAGTTATATAGCTTTTTTATTCCAAACACTTTTAAAGATAACCTATTTGAATCCCAATGAAGTTTAAACATTTTTTATTCAGTCACTGAAGGTCTTCCTTAGTATAGCTCTGACACATTTCTGGCCTTGGACCCCCACTCTCTGCATGGACCCAATCTTCCCAACAAATGCTCCTTTGCAAGTTCCTGTCCTCATGTCCTGGTGGGAAACTCTCTTGCCATCTCTCTGTCTTTCAGAACATTCCTCAAATGTCTCCTTCTTCATGAACCTTTCTCTTATGCCTCTAACTCTTCATTTGAACCCTCAGAATATCTTCTTTATGTTTTCCTTGGTGCTTATGATACTTCGAAAAGCACATTTACTTCATAAAATCATAGTTATATAATTTTGGAGCTGGGACGGATCTTAACTATCATCCAGTTCAATTGTTTTCATTTCTTTAAAAAAAAAAAAGTCATTATTGAGGTTAAATTAACCATTTTAAAGTGAAAGAGTAAGTGGCATTTAGTATATTTATAAGGCTGGGCAATCACCACCTCTCCTTGGTTCCAAAACATTTCCATCATGCCAAAGTGAAACCCAGAATGTATTCTGCAGTTTCTCCCCATTCCCCACTCCCCAGCCTTTGCTGCCACCAGTCTGTGTTATCTCTCTGTGGATTTCTGTCTCCCAGGTATGTCTTTGCTGTGCTTTGGGCATGGTTTGTTTGTCCCCATCAAAGCTCCTGTTGCAATTTGATCCCTGGCCTGGCAGTTTTGGGAGGGGGGGGCCTAGTGGAAGGTGCTGTTCTTGGGAGGAAGGGGGTGATTTCTCTTTCCCAAGACTAGAGTAGTTCTCTCTGAAATGAATTAGTGCAGAGGAGAACAGATACAAAAGCCAACATGGCTTTTTAAAATAAATATATATTTTTTAAAATAAAGTCCAGATGGTCCCCTTTTTTCCCCTCTTCACACAGGTCCGCCTCCCTTTTGATTTTCTCTGCCATGTCATGACACAGCAGTGTTGAACCCCTCACCAGCAGCCAAGCTGTGTCCGTGAACTTCTCAGCCTGCAGAACCATGAGCTAAAGGAATCTCTTTTCTTTATAAATTACTCAGTCTCAGTTATTCCCTTTATAGCAACATAAAATAGACCAAGATAGATAGTCACGTAAATGGAATTATGCAACATGTGGCCTTCTGTGCCCAGCTTCTGTCACTTGGCATAATGTTTGGTGGTTCATTTACATTGTAGCGTGTATCAGTGCTTCATTCCTTTTTATGGCTGAGCAATATCCTCTTGCATGTAACAGTTTGTTTATCCACTTATCCATCAAGGGACATTTGGACTATTTCTTCTTCTTAGCTGTTGTGGGCAGTACTCCTGTGGCTTGCAGAATAGGCATTTGGAGTTGCCTACTCTGACAATTTGCTCACATCAGGCTTGCTTGTATTTCAAAGAAATTATCAGCAGAGGCCAAATGTATAAAATAAACAGAGATGGAGCTTTTCTGGTTGAAGCGGCTATGTGGCCCTTGTCCCTCAAATTAGACCACAGGCCTTTCCATGGAGTTCTCTGTGGAGCCCAGTGTACAGGCCTCTGAGTCCATCCATCTCCTCCACATAAAAGATGGAGAAACTGAAACCTGGACCTGTACTAAACTGGACAGCTGGTTAGCATGACAGCGCCCTTTCATCTCAGTACGTGTACGTCACAAGATCATGATGTAGCAAGAATTGTCCAAACTGGGATTAGAGGACAGATTTTTAGAATATGTAATTTATAAGTATCATAAATTACAGTTGTAATTTGGAAGGAAGACTTCCAGAACGTTCAAGAAACAACACTTGAATTCTTAACCTAACCCTCATGAACACAATTTTTTTTTAAATCATGAGAGATGTACATATTCTGTGGAAATGCCTAAAGCTATGAGATAGTTCAATAAAATACCTTGCTTCACCTTGGAATCACAAAGGGAGCCTAAAATTTTTCTAAACCTTACCCTCACCTCAAGCCCACTTAAAGCGGCATTTCTGGGGCTGGGGACCCGGTGTCACAAGGATAAAAGACAGGCCTATGATTCCAAAGGGCAGGCAGGGCTGGCCCTCTCCGCCTGTGGCTGCAGTCGCTCCTTCTTCTGTGCATTCCTACAAGGTTCAGCACACGTGCCACGTGACTGTCTGGGCTCTCCAGTTCATGTTGCTCTCACTGCTCGTGGAGGAGATAGGACATGTGTGGCTTTCACTCATTCTACTCTTAATCTTGCCCTGGAGAGATTTTTTTTTTCTCGGCTCTTTCATGTGTTGGCCTTGCGTTCCAACTGGAATTCAAGGTCTTGGTGATCAAGGATAGAATCCATTCTCTTTCTCTTCCCCATCTCCTTTCTTAATTCTCGGTCCCAAATCACCAATCCTAAAACATGTATTTTTTTTTTGTTGTTGTTGTTGAATGACTGCTATCTTGCTATTTACTTCGGTTTGGAGCAGGGTACATTTATAGAATGGCTCTGAAGAGGAAACGTGATACAAAGTGAATGTGAGTGTTCTTTGGAAGCAGGACATGCTATGTACATACAAAATATCACCCTGCTATTGCAACTAGGAAGAAAATAACCATTCTATTTTTTCCTTCCTGGTAAAACAACTACAGGGAATTATAGAAGAAAGGAAAGTTTCAACTCCCTTTCTACTTTAACTCAAATTGGCTTGAGTAGAAAAAAGGCATTGGTGTTTCATGATTGTCAGAGGATTAACATGCAATTCCCACAGTAATTTCCCACCATTACATACATTTTACAGCTGAAAAAAATACAATTGTTTAAGGCCTCACTTATAAATGGTATAATTGGAATCCAGGTTTGTCCCAGTTTGTCCCACTGTAAAAGCCATACCATTTTCTCATATCCACATGTTCCTTTAATTCTAAGACTACAGTATGTAATAGTTACAATTGTCATGGTATGATCTTATTCCAGGTTTTATACAATTTATATGGTAGAAAATGGTTATGTTTTCACAGAATAGTCTTTAAGGGATTTCCTGCAAAGTACCTAACTGGGACTAAAAGAGGGAGGAGGTCTTGGTGAAGAATTATCTCCTGACACAGGCTCACATCGTAATTTAGGCCTTCCCTCCATGGAGTGGTCCTAGGGCCTTGCACCTTCTGCCTGTTGTCACTCTGTCTGTGGGTCCACTGGCTCACCAAGTGTTGAATGCAAGATCCTCAGAGGGGACGAGTAAAGAATGCAAAGAGAAAGATAATTTTCTGACATGCTTACTTTCAGTCTAGAGATTCTGGCCGGGTTCTGAGTAGGAATCATGATAGCTACCGAGGTATAGAGACTCAACAGACTCCAGAATGGCCTCCCTGTACAAAAATGTTTCTTCAAAAGCTCTAGAATTCCAAAACTAGACATACATCTATACTTCTTGAAAGGTTTTGACCTTTCAAAAAGTGCCTAACATAAATAAAATGGCTTTAAAAGGGCTGGCAACTCAAGCCAATTTTGATGGGAACCAGGGTAGAGGCAGGAAGTCCAACAGCAGAGGAATTTTCCTTAACATTGAGGCAGAAAGGGAGGAGGACAGAGGACTCACTCCTTCATCTCTGCCCCAGTCCATCCTTGACATTGCGTCCTCCAGTGGGACTTGCTGAGAGCTGCCTGAAATTAAAAGCCCCCTCCAATTACACTTGAGTGAGCCACTCTTGAACAGCCAAGAGTTTGAATCCAAGGCCAGATTCAAATGCTCCTTCTCAGCTCCAGACTCTTTTTCAAACAATCATTCCTTAGCACAGTAATGACTGAGAGGCTCCTGGCAAGCACCTGAGGGCCATCTTCTGTCTTTCAGGATTGGGTTTCAGGAAACAGCTTGGGAGGATGCTCTCCAGGCTGCTTGCTCTTGGGACTTGCCTCTGAATCTGTGGGAGAGTGGAGGCTATGGGGGATTAAAGCTGCCCTGAAAGCCTGTAGCCTGAGGGGAGTTGGGGAGTGGGAAAGGAGGGGGTAGGTCAGCTCAGCCACTTCACCTTCCCAGATAATCCATCACTGCCATGGGGGCTGCAGGAAAAGTCTCACGAGCTGCCTGCCTGGGAGGAAGGCTAACCTGCCGCCCGCTTTTATTTTCAGTTGAATTATAACACTTCCCTTCTCATGTGGCCTTTCATCAAGAGGTTTAAGTGTTTTTCTTTCTGTGGGCCTCACTGGCCACATTTCCCCCATTCATTATCAGCAGAGGAGCCTGCCGTGCTGAGCCTATGCACGCCCCCTCCTCAACGCTCCATCCCCAGGGTCTCCTTAGCAGCAACAATTTCTAATTCACAACAGACTCTCCTCTGAGCAATTGATCTTACAAGTACATTACAACGGGCTTTAATAGGAGTTACCAAAGGCAGGGATTTCAGAAACAAGGTATGAACTTCCCCAAAAGATGGGGGGCCATAAATATCTCCAGTATCTTTGAGTTTACCTGTATGCTTGACAATGAGTCTTGGGAATTTTCTGTATGGCTGGGGCTAGGGGGATAGGTAGGCTGAGAGTTTGTGGTCATTTGAAGATTATCATTAATAGGCTTAAGTCAGGAGAGAACTGTGGATTGTTGAAATGCAGTAGGCAAGTGTTCTAAAATCAGAATGCCTATGTTCCAGTCTCGATTTGAGCGAAAATTATTATTTTATTTTTATTTATGTATTTCAAAAATGTTAACTAAAAAATTATATATATTAGTGGAGTACAACATGATGTTTGATGTATGTATACACTGTAGAAATATTAAATCAAGCTAATTAATATCTCCATCACCTTATCTACTTACCTTCGCCCCCCAGCCCCCGCCCCGTGGTGAGGACGTTTAAAATCTACCCTTTTTATTAAAACAATTACTGAAGTATACAATACATTATTATTAACTGTGCTCATCATGATGTGCTCCAGATCAGTAAAATTTATTCCCTCTGTCTAACTGGATGGTTTTATCCTTTGATCAACATCTCTTTCTGGATCCCCCACTCCCTCTCCACTCTAGTAACCACATTCTACTCTCCAGTTTTATGAATTGAACTATTTTAGATTCATAAGTAAGACCATGCAGTATCTGTCTTTGTGTGCCTGGCTTATCTCACTTATCATAATGACCTCCAGGTTCGTCCATGTTGTTGCAAATGACGGGATTACCTGTTGGTGGGAATATAAATTAGTACAGCAAGTTTGCAAAACATTATGGAAGTTCCCCTGCATTCACATCCCACAACATTCTCCCCGCCCAAAATTCAAAATATAACTGCCATGTTATTCATCAACCCCACTTCTGGGCATATATCTAAAGGAACCGAAATCAGTATTGTTGAAGGGATATCTCCACTTCCATATTTATTGCAGCATTATCCACCATTGCCAAATATGCAATTGATCTAAGTGCCCATGACCAAATTAATGCATAAAGAAAATATGTAAAACAAAATACTACACAGCCTTATAAAAGAAGAGCTTCCTGGCCTCAAATTATTTGTATAAACATGAGCAAGTGATTTAAATTCTCTGAGCCATAATTTCCTCATCTATAAAATAGACCTAATAATAGTGCCCACTTTATAAGATTGTTGTATGGATTAAATGGCATAATCCATGTAAAAGCTCCTACCATAAAGTCTGACTTAGGATGTGTTTAGTAAATGTTGGACATTATTGTTTATTTATTCAGTTGTTCACGAAATTGTTACTAATTATCAGTGATTTTCAAGCAGTAGGTCTTGGCACACTGGTGTGCCATGAGAGGATCTTAGCTGTGCTGCAAAAAATTTTAAAGATCATTAATTAAACTATTTTTGAAAGAAGTTCAAAGCACAGTGAGTATATTCTTTTTTTTTTTTTTTTGATCAACATAATTTAAGCGTACTGTGGAAGTTTAACTACAGGTTCAAGTGTGCTGTGAGATTTTAAAAAAGGTTGAAAAACACTGATCAATGTGGTTGAAAAACACTGATTAATATACCTCTAAAATATATCTCAAATCCAGTCACTTCTTTTCTTCTACTCCATCAATGTCCTTCAATAAATTAAAATCATCTCTGAGCTAAACCTTTGCAGTAGCCACTTCACCTTCCACTCCCACAGCTCTCAAATTCATTCCACAGCAAAGACATCTTTTAAAAAGATAAGCTGGTTACATCACTTTAATGCTTACAACTGACCAAAAGACCTTACATAATTCCCTGCCCCCCACCCCCGTGTACTTCTCAATGTTGAATTATTCTGTTCTTCTCCATCCTCCCTCACTTCTTCCCTCTCTTCCTCCTACCTCTCCGCCTCCTCCTCTTTCACCTCCTTCCTTCCCACTCCCTCACTGACTAACCTCTAGTCACACTGGCCTCATATGTCAGAGATTGGCGGCCTCCTCAGAAAGCTGGTCCACTGAATGTTTAGTTAGGCCAAGATCCTAAGATGATGTTTTCCATTACCCTTTGCTATTAGCTGTGTGCATGGACTGTGTCTGTCTGGCAAGAGAGAACTGAGGAGATGGGCCCCACTTCCAAGCCTGAGCCATAAAGGGCTTCCATGCACAATTCTTTCTTTTTTCATCTGTCAGCTGGATGTTGATGCTGATGTAAAGATCAGCCATTTACTCTCTTTGGAAATTGTCAGTATATGCTACCATGTTGTTAGCTATAGTTCTTAAGCTGTACATTAGATATTTAGACTTATTCATCTTATATAACTGAAACTTTGCCTTTTACTCTTAACACACACACACAAAGAAATGTAACTATATAAGATGCATATGTTAATTTCCTTAATTGAAATACATTTCACTATGTATATGTGTATTAAGATAACTAGAATCTATAGAGGACTCAAATCAATTAACAAAAAAAGAACAACAATCCCATCTATCACTGGGCAAGAGACATGACAGAACCTTCCCTGAAGAGAACAGGTGAATGGCTAACAAACATATGAAAAAATGCCCATAATCCCTAGAGAAATGAAAATCAAAACTACCCTGAGATATCACCTAATCCCAGTGAGAACAGCCCACATCACAAAGTCCCAAAGCTGTAAATGCTGGCCGAGTGTGGAGAGAAGGGAACACTTTTACACAGTTGGTGGGACTGCAAACGAATATAGCCTCCTTGGAAAGAAGTATGGAGAATCCTCAAAATAGACTTTCCATTTGATCCTGCAATCCTATTACTAGGCATCTACCCAGAAGAAAAAAAAAATCATTTTACCATAAGGACATTTGCACTAGATTGTTTACTGCAGCTCAATTTACAGTCACTGAGATGTGGAATCAACCTAAGTGCCCACCAACCCAGGAATAGATTAATAACCTGTGGTATAAAAGATGGAGATTTTGTATCTTTTCTATCAACTGAGAAGGAGTTGAAACACATTCTTCCTAGTAAATCACCAGAAGAATGGAAAACCAAGTATCCAGTGTACTCAATACTAATATGAAGCCACTTATCAAACTAATACACACTCACACATGAGAAAAACTCTGTTGGAGTCAAGTCAGGGGGGTGGAGGAGGAAGGAGAGGGGAGGGAGGAGAGGGGTTAGTGTCCTCCCACCTAATGGGCACAATGTAAGTGTATATGGCATACCTCCTGGGCCATTTGTACCCTCATACTAATCTGAACATTTTTTAAAAAGATAAGTATATCAAAACATCATGTCATATGCCTTACATACAATAAAAAGTTGATGGAAAATAAATTATTACTCTGATGAGTCACTGAACTCTTAGAGTTTAGTTATTGTTATAGCTAGCATAAGCTTAACTAATATATCTTCTTTCTGATTCTCAAACACTTCCAGGTTCAGTTGCTATTTCCTCTGCCCGAAATATTTGTCCCTAAGCTCTTCATATGGCTGGGTCATGGCTTCTTCACATTTCAGGTGAAATATTAACTTCCCAGACTGGTTTTCCAGAATCCCTCTGACTAAAATGGCTGTCCTCTGTCTCTATATTCTCTAAATTCTCCATAATTTCTCTCTGCTTAGACTTTCTTTCTTATTGACCGTCTCATTAACCAGGACATAAGAAACAGGTTCCCTTCACCTGTCTTAGTCACCGGGAAATCCTCAGGGACTGGAATATTACCTGGAAATAAATAAAGAAATTGAATGAACAAGTGAAAAAATAAAATATTTAATGGACACTGAGCAGTATTTTGTGACAGAGAAAAATTCAACATATTTGGCAATAAAAATGAATTTTTTTATGACAAGTTTTTAAGAATGTAAACATTTATAAAGAACAGCTTACAAAACAATGGAATAAAATGAGGTGTCACATATTTCAAGGAAGACTTGAAAGAAAAAAGAAATATTTTGAGTGGCACCTGTGGCTCAAGGAGTAGGGTGCCAGCCCCATATACTGGAGGTGGTGGGTTCAAACCTGGCCCCGGTGAAAAACTGCAAAAAAAAAAGGAAAAAAAGAAAATCTTTCAAGAATCTACAAAGTAGTTAATATTACTATCTCCATCTTATAGATGAGGATGTAGGTTCAGAGAATATTCCTTCCTTTGCTAAAAATTAGATATCTTGTAAATGGTTGAACTGGGACTGAAAGCCAGTCTTTTTACTCCAAATCCTATGTTTCTAGCACCAAGATACAACTTTATTTTCTATTTAGCACCTGCTCTTCATTCAATATCCAGTTTAAATATCACTTTTCCCTGTACGATTTCTCTGATATACATAATACATACCTCTGCTAATGAAACACTGATAAATAAATGTATTGCTACCTTGTGTAGTAATTGTGCATTAATTATACCCTCAATGGACTTTTTCTTCATTTGTTTTCTGTTGATTTATCATTCTTTCTTCTTTATTTCAGAATATTACAGGCACATATACGTTTTGGTTACATGGATTGCTTTTGTGAAATTTGAGTCCAGGTTATAAGTGTGCCCATCCCCATGGTAGTGTGCATTGTACCTGTTAAGTGTGAATTCACTGGCCCCCCAACACCACCTGCTTGGTTTCTGTTGAGATTTACTACCATATGTGCTCATGTATTGATTGATTATCTCCAATTTAATAGTGAGTACCTGCAGTATTTGTTTTTCTTTTTTTTTTTTTTTGAATCCAAACCGTTTATTTCACAGTCTCAGGGCAGACCCTGAAGCCTCACCCTACTCATAAACCCCTTCCATCAGGAAAGATCACTTAATTTCTAGGAGTGACCTTTGAGAGCTCAGGCAGTTCTCAGGGTGGGGCGGCCCTGGGGGGGTGCAGCAGCTGGGTCAGTGTGGAGGGGCAAAGTCGAATGGGTGTGCTGCTCCTGCAGCCCAGGCGTTCCCTGCAGATAGTGTGGGGGACACACCGTTTCTCTAGCCCCAGACCTCAGGGAATAGGGTAGAGGGTAGAAGGGGTGGGCTGTACCCACCAGGGAATCTGGAGAGCCCCCTGCTCGAGGCTGGGGCAGAAAGCAGCCCTTGCAGGCCCTCTGGGACAGTATTTGTTTTTCATTCTTGCAATACTTTCCTTACAAGTATGGTCTCCAGTTCCATACATGTTATTATAAAAGAGCAGATCACCATCTTTTATGACTGAGTAGTACTCTGTGGTATACATATACTACATTTTATTGATCCACTCATGTATCTATGAGCACTTGCATTGATTATATGTCTTTATGATTGTGAATAGTGTTGCAAAAAACATTTCAGTGCGCGTGTCTTTTTGATAAAATGTTTTGTTTTTTTTTTTTGATAAATACCCAAGAATGGGATTGCTGGATCAAATGGCAGGTCTTCCTTTATTTCTGAGGTGTCACCATACTGTTTCCCACAGAGGCTGTACTAGTTTTCAGCCCCACTAGCAGCGTATAAATGTTCCTTTCTCTCTGCATCCACGCCAGCATGTGGTGGTATAAACACCATTGTCACTGGAGTGAGGTAATAGCTCATTGTTGTTTTGATTTACATTTCCCTGATGATTAGAGATGTGTAGGAATTTTTTCATATGTCTATTGGCCATTAGTCTACCTTCTTTTGATAAGCTTCTTTTCATGTTTTTGCCTATTTTTATGTGGGGTCATTTGATTTTTTTTCTTGCTGATTTGTTCGAGTGCTTTATAATTTCTGGTTATCAGCCTTTTATCCAATGTATTCCAAAGCAAATATTTTCTCCCCTTCTGCAGGTTGTCTATTCACTTCATGGATTGTTTCCCTGGCTTGTACTTTTGTACTTTTTAATTCAATCGAGTCTCATTTATTAATTTTTGTTGTTGCTGCAATTACTTGTGAGATCTTCTTCATAAATTCTTTGCCTAGACCAATATTTATAACAGCTTTTCCAACGGTTTTTTTTCTAGAATTCACATAGTTTCATGTCTTAGATATGGCCCTCCAGTTCCACACAGGTGAATTAATTTTTATGAGCGGTGAGAGGGGTGGATACTGTTTTAGTTTTCTACGTGTGTCCATACAATTTTCCCAGCACCATTTATTAAATAGAGATTCTTTTCCCCAGTGAATATTTTTGACTGCTGTCAAAGATCAGATGGGAATTTGATGATGGTTTTGTCTGGGTTCTCTGTGCTGATCGATAGGTCTGCGCTGTTGTGGTTGCTATAGCCTTGTTGCATAGCTTGAAGTTTGATAAAGTGATGCTCGCCAATTTGTTTTTATTGTTTAAGATTGCTTTGGCTGTTCAAGGTCTTTTTTGGATCTATATGAAGCATAAGAACAATTCTTCATAGATCTATGATCAATGATGTTGGCATTTTAATAGGGATTGCACTGAATCTGTATATCACTTTGGGTAGGATATACACTTTAACAATGTTGGTTCTGCTGGCCCATGAGCAGGATATATTTTTCTATAATGTGCCCAATTATTCATTTGACAAACACTGTCTAGAGGCAGTATGTATTAGGTGCTTTGGCCAGAGAGTAAATAAGTTACAATCTTTACCCTTGAGAAAATTACACAAGCTTCTTGGCTCATGAAGAGAGAAATGGAGCCAGGGTCTTGAATGAAATCTTGCTTACCAGCTTAGATGTCCTATTCTTGGACTTATTTTGCAGAATAGTGAAATCACCTTCTATATTCCTTAAGCTACATTAGATTGGCTTATTTGACTGCAACAAAACATTATTCCTAATTGATTCCTGGACCTTATATAAAATACTAAAGCGGTAAGAGAAGAATACTAATTTAACCAGAATTTTTGTATGTCTGCAGTAAATATGTAAATCAAATAAGTATAGAACCAGAGCATAGACATGACTATATACTTATTTCAATTTAACTGAATTACATAAACTAAGTAGCTACTTGCTCCTAGCAAGAATATCAAGTTTCTGTGTGTTATATTTAATGTTCAGTTTTGTCCAAATAATTTGATAAATACTCTGAGTGATTTTACCATCCAGTCTATCCCATTCACTTGGGATGCTGAAGAAAACTTGCAATGGCAGAAGGCAGAATCAAGGTGACGGAGTGCCCGGCCTGTGCTGTCATCGAGATGCACTCATTAGTTCATCTAGCTCACCTCTGCTTGAGGGAAGGGATGGGTTTCTTGCTAGTTCATTCATATCTTAATTAATAATTGGTATCTATTAGGGGAAAAGACAAAACCTCGGATGTCTCTTGTTAGTGAACAGATACCCTACTTTAAAAGGTGAAGAGTTTACAGGGTCTGGAGTATGTAAAGGGGAGGACAGGTGCAATGTCATTTTCCTTTCCATCAGGATACAGTGGTAGGAGAGATAGAGCTGGGCAAGCGGACTCCCATTTGTGCTTATACAATTGTACATCAGTCTTCTGGCCTTGTCTCTGCCGTGTGCACATTGCAGCAAGTTCTTCCCCATCTCTAGTCCTTAATTTCTAAGCTCTTTTTTATCTTAAGGTATTTGGGGAAAGGCATAAAAAGTGAATGCATATATTTCTTCTTTACTTAATTTTTATTATTAAATCATAGCTGTGTACATTAATGCTGTTTAATTTATAATTAACTTTTTGAATATGTTATATTGTAAGAAAAATCAAAGTCTTATTTGTCACCTTCTTTTCTTAGTAACAGAACATTCTACTTTTGTCTGAAATGAATTAAAATCACCTGACATTTCAGTTGGCTTTGAACTCATAGCTGAGTTGATAAGAGTGATTTGGAAATTGAGTGTATCCCTCATAAACAAAATTCAATTCAGGCTATTTAGGCTTAGTAGACATATCTCATTTATTTCAAAGGAAAAAATAAAGCCTTGATTCTCAATTTTACTTTATAGAAGGCTTCAAATAAGACCAGCGACGAAGGTAATCACTAATTTGAAAAGATGGTAGTTTGAGCTTCTATGGAAAAAGGATGTTGGACATTAGAGCTGTCCTGAAAGTTGGTATGAACCGTAGAAGGTCCTAGAATCTTGGTTTACCAGCTTAGCCCCGCACCTAAGAAAAACAATTTTTTAAAAGACAATGTAAATTAAATCCCCACTTGTAACAACTACATTATCTTTAATCATCAGAGAAATGCAAATCAAAACTACTTTGAGATATCATCTGACTCCAGTGAGACTAGCCTATATCACAAAATCCCAAGACCAGAGATGTTGGCGTGGATGTGGAGAAAAGGGAACACTTTTGCACTGCTGGTGGGAATGCAAATTAATACATTCCTTTTGGAAAGAGATATGGAGAACACTTAAAGATCTAAAAATAGATCTGCCATTCAATCCTGTAATCTCCCTACTGGGCATATACCCAGAAGACCAAAAATCACACCATAACAAAGATATCTGTATCAGAATATTTATTGCAGCCCTATTCATAATTGCTAAGTCATGGAAAAAGCCCAAGTGCCCATCGATCCACGAATGGATCAATAAATTGTGGTATATGTACACCATGGAATATTATGCAGCCTTAAAGAAAGATGGAGACTTTACCTCTTTCATGTTTACATGGATGGAGCTGGAACACATTCTTCTTAGTAAAGTGTCTCAAGAATGGAAGAAAAAGTACCCAATGTACTCACCCTTATTATGAAACTAATGTAGGACCTTCACATGAAAGCTATATCCCAGTTATAACCTAAGAATAGGGAGAAAGGGGAAAGGGAGGGGAGGGAGGGGGAGGGAGGGGGAAGAAGGGGGATTAATGGGATTACACCTGCGGTGCATCTTACAAGGGTATATGTGAATCCTAGTAAATGTGGAATGTAAAGGTCTTAGCAAAATAACTAAGAAAATGCTACAAAAGCTATGTTAACTAATGTGATGAAAATGTGTCAAACGATATATGAACCAAGTGTATGGTGCCCCATGATCATACTAATGTACACAGCTATGGTTTAATAAAAAAATTAAAAAAACAAAACAAAACAAACAAACAAAAAAAAAACAACTACTTCTTTTGATTTGTTAAATTCAAGTTAAAATATTCTTTCTAATGCTGAAATGTTCTTCTTGTATCTCTGGAGATACGAACAGCAGAAGGGACACGGCTAGGGATGAAACCAGGCAGGCTGCTAGATGAGGGCACTCTTCTCTAGTCTGGGCATTAGCTTTTCTGATGGAGAGGGAGACATAGTTTGGGGTAGGCCTGGCAGGACAGAGGCAGTGTGTCCTTCTCTAAGCAGAGCAGCTATCCCTAGGATAGGAAAAGGACAGTGAATACATCAACTTCGGAAAGTGAATGCATCATCCCCTCCTAAAACCTGTTTTGTTCCTGAAGACAAGGAGCTGAATGACTGCCAGCGAGAAGCTAACGGCGTACTCATCTCTATGTTTGATATGTCATACAGCATATGTGACGTAGTTTTCTCCTAAGTTCAACCACCTAAAAACTTTCTATATGGGTTGTGTGGCAAATTGTACTTTTCAATTATGGCTACAGTTATAGTCTTTATGCAATGTGACATTGACCCTCCTCCACTGAGAAGTAAGGTCTACCTTTCCCTTCTGAAGGCTGGGTGAATCTTAGTAACTGCCTTGATCAAAAGTATGTGACAGAAGTGATGCTTCATGACTTTGATGTCAGAGCACAAGAGGCAATATTGCTTCTTTCTGGCTCTGTCTCTACAGATGCTCACCTTTCAAAGAAGATGAGCTGCCCCACCCAAAGAGACCACAGAGCCCATGCGGAGAGGAGCTGAGACTCCTAGCCAACAGCCACAATAAAACACCAGATGTGTGAGTAAGCCACGAGATGTTTCCATCATCTGCCCTAAAAGCAGATGGTTGACATCAAATGGAACAAGGATTAACTATTTCTACTGAACCCAATACAAATTGTGAATTTTGTAGCAAAATAAATGATGTAATTATTTTAAGTCAACAATTTTGGGGGTGGTTGATCACACAGCATTAAATAACAGGAACAGAAAACTTCTAATACAATTGTCCTTTGGTATCCCTAGGGATAGGTTCCATGACTCCCCAGAATACCAAAATTTGGTCAAGTCCTTTATATAAAATGGTGTAGTATTTGCATATAACTTACACTCCTCTCCTGTACACTGTAGAAAATCTCTAGACAGCTTACAGTGCCTAATACAATGTCAGTGCTATATAAGTAGATCTTATATTGTCTTGTTTGTATTAGATTTTATCGTTCTATAGTTAGCTTTTTATTATTTTTTAATGTTTTTTATTTAGTGTTGGTAGCCTCCATGAATGCAGAACCTATGGATATGGAGGGCCAATTCCCAAGTATTTATACCAACCTGTCTTCTTACTACAGCCCTTAAATTCAAGTTAAAGAAAATCTATTATTAATATAATACATTTTTAGTGACCTCGAATTGTGTGTTTGCCTGCATGTGACAGAATCATTTCTTTTTAAGTCCATAAAATCTAGGAAGAAAACAAATGTAATTATCCTTGGTGTTATTTTTATGAGAAACTGTTTGAAATGGTCCCCCAAGAAAGAAAGAACCCTTTGATAGGAGTAACCATACTTTCCAGTAGCTACTAGCAAGCTGTCAAAGTAACTTAGAATTTTTCAACCATAAGCTAAATTTACCTTTGCAGAAAAGCAATCTAACCAATTTTTGCCTAAAGGCAATTCTGTAAAATTAAAAAAGAAAAAGAAAGCCCACTAACACCAACTTTATCAGGTGCTTTTTATACAGTAAAAAAAAAAAAAATGTATCCCTAAGTTAATAAAATCCACAGGTTATTAACAGAAATCCAGTTAATAAAACAAACCCTAAAAAGAAAACCTGAAAAATAAAATATTAAAATGAATTAGTATGTGGGGTATGAGGATAAGACGAGTAGCAGAAAGTGCACAGGAAAAAGGTCAGAGAAATCACAGCCCGTGGCTTGCATGTGGTACAAGATCAATGAATGAGCATCTGTAGTGATGATGAATTGTGATAATGGTAAGACTTATAGTCAAATAACTTTAAAAAATCATGTCTAACACTTGTTTGTTTCACATCAATATTCTTTTATTACATTATAACTTTACAAAGTCATTTATGGCCAATCAGTAGAATATATCACCATTACTTTTATTTTTTTGCACACTATTTTGTTTTTTCTGGAGTTAATAATTATTTTGTTTTTTTCTTCACACTGTTTTGCTTTGTGTTCTGTGACTATCACTAATTCCTCCTGGAAGAGCTGAAAGAATCATTAAAGTCCTACCAAATAGTCAAATGCAATGGGTCAAGCTTTAGTTGTTTGTTTGTTTCTTTATGTATTTTCTTGGTAACCTCATTTAAGGGATCCTACCCTTTGCTTTAGCATGAGGGGGTGATTTTCTAGACTATGCAAGATTTTCCCATGGAAATTACCTTTACCTCTCTCTTGTGTTGGATCATTTCTTTCCTGAAGTCTATGTGTTTTTTCTTGGTTCCCTCCACCCTGTCATTTTGCTTGAAGCACATTATCTTGCTCATTTCAGAGAAAAGTAGCTATGGTAGGTAAAATTTTTGAGAATTTATAGAACCAAATCTGTATTTTACTTTAACATAATTTGATTTGATGTTTGTCTAGGTTTGAATTCTAGGATGAAAATTATTTCCATGTGGAATATTGAAGACATTTGGCTACTCTTCTAGCTTCCAACACTGTCTTTGAAAATTTTAATGTTGTTCTGAAGATGGCGGCCAAGTAACAGCTTCCTTGCATCTGGGCACCGTGAGTCTGGGGAGATAGGACTCCAGGCATGTCTGGCTGGTGGGATCTGCCTATCATCACCCCTGTGAGGATACAGGGAGTCAGCGAGAGACTTCTGGACCCCAAGAGGAGGACTAAAACAGTGGAAAAACGGCAAGTGGTCGCGTGTGTTCAATCCATCTAAACCTGCCCGCAACTGTAAGTTCAGTAGCAGCGAGACTGCAAACAAGAAAGGCCTTACCTGTGAACTGTTTTGGTGTCTTTGGACTTGGCACTTAGTTGAACTGCCTTGGGGAGAGCCTGAGTGGAAGTGCAAAGAACTTGGCCTTTGTCTAGGGCCCCAGTCTGAGCCGCTGAGCCAGACGGAGCTAATAGTGTTTGGCTGTGGGTCACAGGGAGCCATTGTGAGCGATCTGCCCCAGCAAGCTCTGCCCTCAGGGTTGCAGAGCTAGAATTGGGTGGGAGCTCATAACCCAGTGACCAAGTAGCCTAAGGGTGGGGTCTGAGCCGCCATGCAGTCCTAACCCACAGGGGCAGACTGAGACCAGTTTTGGCACACTGGTTAAGTGGATAGCCACTTCAGCAGTGATTCCAGCGACAAGCAGTTTCCTGGGAAAGCTTCTGCTCAGCAAGTTTACAAGTTCAAAGTGCCTTTTAAGTGGGCTGAAGAGAGATTTAGGGTGTCTACCTGCTGGGGTTTGAGAAATCAACAGCCTCCAGTCATATCAGAACTGTGACTACCATCTCATACCCCAGAAGACCACGTGTTGCCCAGACAATATTCAATAACATATACATACTGCTTTGTTTTTGGTTGTGGTTTTTTTTTTTTTTTTTGGTTTGGTTGTTTTTTTTGTTTATTTTGATGTTGTTGATGTTGTTTTGTTTTTTAATTTCAACATTTTCCATACAGATCCTTTTTCTTTCTCAATTTTTCTAGTTTAATTATAATTTCCCATTGCTGCCTTTTTCAATAACTACAACTTCATTTTTGCTAGTGTTTCTACCACTATTATTAGGTTTTTCACCAAATTTTATCCCGTAAAGTTTTCTGTTTGCTTGTTTTGGTTTGATTTACAGCATTTTTGTCTTTCCTCTCTACTTGGTGGAGGTGGGGTACTGTGTCTGATCAGGTTAGCAAAGAGCTGCTGACCTCAAGGGAACCACCAACTGGGCACCCCCAGAAGGTGGGGTTTTTTTCAGGTTGTGTCAAAGTACCCTACTGTACAACTATTTTGCTGTGTCTCCCTCTTTCTGTGCCTCTCTTCTTTTTGTCAATATTCCTTTTACCCACCCCCTCTCCTTTCTCTATTTTTCTTTTTTTTTCTTATCACTCGGTCCTCCTTTCTTCCATCGCTTTTTTGCTCTTCAACCTTCTCACACTTCTGGTCCTGTAACCCTTAGTCCACAGGCGCAAGAACTTAAACAGCAAGAGGAAGTGAAAGGAAAATTAGGGCAAGGAAACAGATAAAAAAAAATCACTCACAAGGAAGAATCAGCAGAAAACTCCAGGCAACATGAAGAACCAGTCCAGAACAACCCCGCCAAGGGACCATGAGGTAGCTACTGCAGAGGATTCCACCTACAAAGAAATGTTAGGAATGACAGAAAGGGAATTTAGAATACACATGTTGAAAACAATGAAAGAAATGATGGAAAAAATGAAGGAAACTGCTAATAAAGTGGAAAATAGCCAAAAGGAAATCCAGAAACAGAATAAAATAAGAGATGAATGATATGAAGAATATAAAAAGGATATAGCAGAGCTGAAGGAACTGAAATAGTCAATTAGGGAACTTAAAGATGCAATGGAAAGTATCAGCAACAGGTTAGACCATGCAGAAGAAAGAATTTCAGAGGTTGAAGACAAAGTTCTTGAGATAACTCAGATAGTAAAAGAGGCAGAAAAGAAGAGAGAGAAAGCAGAACGTTCACTGTCAGAATTATGGGACTTTATGAAGCGTTCCAACATATGAGTTATAGGAATCCCAGAAGGGGAAGAAGAATGCCCCAGAGGAATGGAAGCCATACTAGAGAATATTATAAAAGAAAATTTCCCAAATATCACCAAAGATTCTGACACACTGTTTTCAGAGGGATATCGGACCCCAGTTTGCCTCAGCTCTAACCGAGCTTCTCCAAGACACATTGTGATGAACCTGTCCAAAGTCAAGACAAAAGAAAAGATTCTGCAAGCTGTCAGGAGTAAGCGCCAGTTGACCTACAGAGGCAAATCCATCAGAGTGACTGCAGACTTCTCTAATGAAACTTCCCAAGCAAGAAGACAATGGTCATCTACCTTTAATCTACTTAAACAGAACAATTTCCAGCCCAGAATTCTGTACCCTGCTAAGCTAAGCTTAAAAATTGACAGAGAAATCATATCATTTACAGATATACAAACATTGAGGAAATTCGCCACAACAAGACCAGCTCTACAGGAAATACTTCAACCTGTTCTAAACACTGACCACCACAATGGATCAGCAGCAAAGTAAGAACTCAGAAATTAAAGGACAGAACCTAACCTCCACACTGATGCAAAAGATAAAACGAAGCAATGGACTCTCACAAAATAAGATGAATAGAATACTACCACACTTATCAATTATCTCAATAAATGTTAATGGCTTGAATTCCCCACTGAAGAGACATAGATTGGCTGACTGGATTAAAAACACAAGGCATCCATTTGCTGTCTGCAAGAAACACACCTGGCTTCAAAAGACAAATTAAACCTGAGTCAAGGGTTGGAAGACAATTTTTCAGGCAAGTGGAATTCAGAAGAAAAGAGGAGTTGCAATCTTATTTTCTGATACATGTGGATTTAAAGCAACTAAAGTCAAAAAAGACAAAGATGGTCACTTTATATTGGTCAAGGGAAAAATCCGACAAGAAGACATTTCAATTCTAAATATTTATGCACCCAATTTAAATGCTCCCAGATTCTTGAAACAGACCTTACTCAGTCTGAGCAATATGATATCTGATAATACCATCATAACAGGGGACTTTAACACTCCTCTTACAGAAATGGAGTGTTAATGAAAGTTCTAAACAGAAATTAAACAAAGATATAAGAGATTTAAATGAGACCCTAGAACAACTGTGCTTGATAGACGCATATAGAACACTCCACCCCAAAGATAAAGAATATACATTCTTCTCATCACCCCATGGAACATTCTCAAAAATTGATCATATGCTGGGACACAAAACAAATACCAACAGAATCAAAAGAATTGAAATTTTACCTTGTATCTTCTCAGACCATAAGGCAACAAAGGTGGAACTCAACTCTAACAAAAACGCTCGACCCCACCCAAAGGCATGGAAATTAAACAATCTTCTGTTGAATAACAGATGGGTGCAGGAAGAAATAAAACAGGAAATCAATAACTTCCTTGAGCATAACAACAATGAAGGCACAAGCTACCAAATCTGTGGGATACTGCAAAAGCAGTTTTGAGAGGAAAATTCATCGCTTTAGATGCCTACATTCAAAAAAAAGAAAGAGAGCACATCAACAATCTCACAAGCCATCTCATGAATTGGAAAAAGAAGAACAATCTAAGCCTAAACTCAGTAGAAGAAAAGAAATATCCAAAATCAAATCAGCGATCAATGAAATTGAAAACAAAAGAATCATTCATAAAATTAATGAAACAAGGAGTTAGTTTTTTGAAAAAATAAATAAAATAGACAAACCATTGGCCAGACTAACGAGGAATAGAAAAGTAAAATCTCTAGTAACCTCAATCAGAAATGATAAAGGGGAAATAACAACTGATCCCACAGAGATACAAGAGATCATCTCTGAATACTACCAGTAACTCTATGCCCAGAAATTTGACAATGTGAAGGAAATGGATAAATATTTGGAATCACACACTCTCCCTAGACTCAGCCAGGAAGAAATAGACCTCCTGAACAGACCAATTTCAAGCACTGAGGTCAAAGAAACAATAAAAAATCTTCCAACCAAAAAATGCCCTGGTCCAGATGGATTCACTCCAGAATTCTATCAAAACTTCAAGGAAGAGCTTATTCCTGTACTGCAGAAATTATTCCAAAAAATTGAGGAAGAAGAAATGTTTCCCAACACATTCTATGAAGCAAACATCAACCTGATACCAAAACCAGGAAAAGACCCAAATAAATAGGAGAATTTCAGCCCAATCTCACTCTTGAATATAGATGCAAATATTCTCAACAAAATCCTAGCCAATAGATTACAGCTTATCATCAAAAAAGTCATTCATCATGATCAAGTAGGCTTCATCCCAGGGATGCAAGGCTGGTTTAACATACGCAAGTCCATAAACGTTATCCACCATATTAACAGAGGCAAAAATAAAGATCACATGATCCTCTCAATAGATGCAGAAAAAGCATTTGATAAAATCCAGCATCCTTTTCTAATTAGACACTGAAGAGTATAAGCATAGGTGGCACATTTCTAAAACTGATTGAAGCTATCTATGACAAACCCACAGCCAATATTTTACTGAATGGAGTAAAACTGAAAGCTTTTCCTCTTAGAACTGGAAACAGACAAGGTTGTCCTCTGTCACCTTAACTATTCAACATAGTGCTGGAAGTTCTAGCCAATACAATTAGGCAAGACAAGGAAATAAAGGGCATCCAAATGGGAGCAGAGGAGGTCAAACTCTCCCTCTTTGCTGATGACATTATCTTATACTTAGAGAACCCCAAAGACTCAACCTCAAGACTCATAGAAGTCATCAAAAATTATAGCAATGTTTCAGATTATAAAATCTATGTCCACAAGTCAGTAGCCTTTGTATACACCAATAACAGTCAAGATGAGAAGCTAATTAAGGACACAACTCCCTTCACCATAGTTTCAAAGAAAATGAAATACCTAGGAATATACCTAACAAAGGAGGTGAAGGACCTCTATAAAGAAAACTATGAACTCCTCAGAAAGGAAATAGCAGAGGATATTAACAAATGGAAGAACATACCATGCTCATGGATCGGAAGAATCAACATTGTTAAAATGTCTATACTTCCCAAAGCAATCTACCCATTCAATGCCATTCCTATCAAAATACCAACATCGTACTTTCAAGATTTGGAAAAAATGATTCTGCATTTTGTATGGAACCGGAAAAAACCCCATATAGCTAAGGCAGTTATTAGTAATAAAAATAAACCTAGAGGCATCAGCATACCAGATTTTAGTCTGTACTACAAAGCCATAGTGGTCAAGACAGCGTGGTACTGGCACAAAAACAGAGACATAGACACTTGGAATCGAATTGAAAACCAAGAAATGAAACTAACATCTTACAGCCACCTAATCTTCCATAAACCAAACAAGAACATACCTTGGGGGAAAGACTCCCTATTCAATAAATGGTGTTGGGAGAACTGGATGTCTACATGTAAAAGACTGAAACTGGACCCACACCTTTCCCCACTCACAAAAATTGATTCAAGATGGATAAAGGACTTAAATTTAAGGCATGAAACAATAAAAATCCTCCAAGAAAGCATAGGAAAAACACTGGAAGATATTGGCCTGGGGAAAGACTTCATAAAGAAGACTACCATGGCAATTGCAACAACAACAAAAATAAACAAATGAGACTTCATTAAACTGAAAAGCTTCTGTACAGCTAAGGAGACAATAGCCAAAGCAAAGAGACAACCTACACAAGGGGAAAGGATATTTGCATATTTTCAATCAGACAAAAGCTTGATAACTAGGATCTATAGAGAACTCAAATTAATCCACATGAAAAAAGCCAACAATCCCATATATCAATGGGCAAGATACATGAATAGAACTTTCTCTAAAGACGACAGACGAATGGGTAACAAACACATGAAAAAATGTTCATCATCTCTATATATTAGAGAAATGCAAATCAAAACAACCCTGAGATATCATCTAACCCCAGTGAGAATGGCCCACATCACAAAATCTCAAAACTGCAGATGCTGGCATGGATGTTGAGAGAAGGGAACACTTTTACACTGCTGGTGGGACTGCAAACTAGTACAACCTTTCTGGAAGGAAGTATGGAGAAACCTCAAAGCACTCAAGCTAGACCTCCCATTTGATCCTGCAATCCCATTACTGGGCATCTACCCAGAAGGAAAAAAATCCTTTTATCATAAAGACACTTGTACTAGACTGTTTATTGCAGCTCAATTTACAATCGCCAAAATGTGGAAACAGCCTAAATGCCCACCAACCCAGGAATGGATTAACAAGCTGTGGTATATGTATACCATGGAATACCGTTCAGCCATTAAAAAAAATGGAGACTTTACATCCATTGTATTAACCTGGATGGAAGTGGAAGACATTATTCTTAGTAAAGCATCACAAGAATGGAGAAGCATGAATCCTATGTACTCAATTTTGATATGAGGACAATTAATGACAATTAAGGTTATGAGGGGGGGGAAAGCAGAACGAGGGACGGAGGGAGGGCGTGGGGCCTTGATGTGTGTCACACTTTATGGGGGCAAGACATGATTGCAAGAGGGACTTTACCTAACAATTGCAATCAGTGTAACCTGGCTTATTGTAACCTCAATGAATCCCCAACAATAAAGAAAAAAAAAGAAAGAAAATTTTGATGTTGTTCTAATTGTTCATTCTTTTATAGGACTTATTTTTATCTCTCTTAAAGATTTTAGGATACTCTCTTTATCATTATATTTTAAATAACATATTACAATGATGTGCCTTGATAGAAGTATTTTTTCATTCATTGTGCATGACTTTCATTGGGTATTTTGATCTGGAAGTTCCTATCCTCTGCTGGGAACATTAATATCATAACTTTGATAATTCTCCATAGCACAATTTCCTAGAATTATTGTTACTTTCTAGAACTCACAATAGTAGTATGTTGCTCTTCTTGGATTGATATTCTTTTCAAAATATATCAATCGTTTTTGTTGCTTATGTGTTCCTGTCTAGTTCTTATCTTTTTGCAAGTATTCATCATGGCAGAGATAAGTTTCATTTTACTTTTAAATGTAATATGTGTATTATCATATATTCGTCAATATTGGTCTATTTTCTTCTTAATTTTCTTCTTATGATATAAGTATAGCCACCTCAATATCTTTTTTTGGTTACTGCTTACATGGGATATCTTTTTTATTCCTTTATTTTCCACCTACGTGTGTCCGTAAATCTAAAGTGGGTTAATAGTAGACAGGATATAGTTGGATCTTGTTTTATATCCATTTATTTCTCTATGCCTAAAATTTTTATTTTTAAACAGTAATTTGTGTACAATAAAATGCAAACATTCTAGGTATGCAGCTTAACTAGTTTGTTAAAATGTATAAACTCAATGTCTACAGAATTGTAAATCACCTCAGTCAAGATATAGAACACTGTAATCACCACAGAAAGTTTTATCATTACCCTTTGCAATCAATACATCTTTACTTCAGCCTACGGTAGCCATCGATCCGATATCTGTCACCATTGCTTAGTTTCTGCCCATTCTGGAACTTCATATAAATTTAATTATACACTATGTATTATTTGATTTGATGTTTCACTTCTTGTGCTCAATCTAATGTCTTCTATGCTGACTTATATTGTAGCTCATATGATGTATACGATATAAGTGGTTTATTTCTTACTGGTGTATAGTGTCACTTGTTTTCCATTTACCAGCTGGTGGGCTTTTGGGTTATTTCTACTTTGAGGCTTTTAAGATGAAGTTGCTATAAATATCTTCTGTGCATCATTTATTGAATGAAGTTTTTCATTTCTCCTAGGAAAAGCTGCCTAGTAAGAGTTGCTAGATCATGAGGTGATAGTTTATAATTTACCCTTAAAAAAATCTGTCATTTTTCCAAATTGATTATTCTATTTCATATTATCCCCAAAACTATATGAGAGTTCCAGTTGCTCCATACCTTCGTCAACACTTGACATTTTCCTCCTTTTAAATTTTATTTGGTGTTTATTTTAACTTGTATTTGCCGGATGATGAATAAGGATGAGCATTTTTATATGTTATCATTGGCAACTTATATTTTTTTAAGTACATGTTGGCTCACAATTTTTACACAACTTTAGTGAGTTGTCTCTTTAGTAATATTTTACAGTTCTCTATAGAGTCTAGATGGGAGTCTTTTGTCAGCTACAAGAACTGTAGATATCTTCTTTCAATATGTGGCTTGTCTTTTAATTTCCTTAATATTGGTTTCGAATGAAGACATCTTTATTTTTTTATTTTTTACTTTTATTGATAAAACTATTTTATTATTTTTATCTATATTTGTCAAAAAATCAGTTTTATTATATTTTTGTTCTCACAGGTGAGATTCCCTTTCTTAAATCACTTTCAGTATGACTGACATACCAAAAGCTGTACATGCAACTTGAGTTTGGAATGCACTTGTGAAACCATCATCACAATCTACATCAAGAACTGATCCATCACTTCCAAAAGTTTCCTCCTGCCCTACTATTATTTTTTGGCATATATCAAGAACATTTAACATGAGATTCTCTTAGCAAAGTTTTAAATTTATGGTACAGTATTATTGACTATAGGTGCTAGGTTATGTTTAGTAGATCTCTAGGACTTACGCATGTTGTGTAACAGAGTTTGTACTCTTTGACTACTAACTCCTCATTTCCCCTCTGCAGGCTCCTGACTAATAACTCCTCATTTCCTCTCTGCAGGTTCCTAGTCACCAACATTTCACTCTCTGCTTCTATGAATTTCACTCTTTTAGATTCATCATGTAAGTGGTATCATGCCATATTTGTCCTTTGGTGTCTGGCTTATTTCATTTAGCATAATGTCTTCCAGGTTCATCCATATTCTTGCACCTGAAGAGTTTTCTTCTTTATAAAGGCTGAATAGTATTCCATTATATGTCCGTACATTTTCTTTATTCACTCATCCATTGATGGGCATTTAGGTTGCTTCCATGTCTTAGCAATATGAATGTGAATAATGCTACAATGAATTTGGGAGTACAGATGTCTTTTTGAGATCTTAATTTCAATTCCTTTGGATATATACCAAGAAGTGGGATTTCTCGATCATACAGTATTTTTTTCCTCCACATGCTCACCAACATTTGCTATTATTTTTTATATTAATAATAGTATTTTAACTGGTATGAGGTGATATCTCATTGCAGTTTTGATTTGCATTACCTTGATGATGAGTGATATTGAATACTTTTTTATATACCTGTTGGCCACTTGTACGTCTTCTTTTGAGAAATGTCTCTTCAGTTCCCTTTCTCATTTTTATTTGAATTATTTTATTTTTTGCTCTTGAGTTGTAGTAGTTCCTTATGTGTTTTGGATACGAATCCTTTAACAGATAAATGAGTTGAAAATATTGTCTTTCATTCATTAGGTTATTTTTCACTTTTTTATTGTTTCCTTTTATTCACAGAAACTTTATAGCTTGATGTAATCCCATTTGTCTATTTTTGCTTTGTCACCTGTGCTTTTGGTGTTATATAAGCCCCATATACCGAGGGTGACGGGTTCAAACCTGGCCCCGGCCAAACTGCAACCAAAAAATAGCCAGGCGTTGTGGCGGGAGCCTGTAGTCCCAGCTACTCGGGAGGCTGAGGCAAGAGAATCGCTTAAGCCCAGGAGTTGGAGGTTGCTATGAGCTGTGTGAGGCCACAGCACTCTACCGAGGGCCATAAAGTGAGACTCTGTCTCTACAAAAAAAAAAAAAAAAAAAAAAAAAAGTCATTGTCAAGGCCATGTCCAGACACTTTTTATTATATCTTTTTTCTAAGTGTTTTATGGTTTCAAGTCTTATGTTAAAGTCTTATGTTTAATTCATTTTGAATTTATTTCTATGTGAGATATAAGATAAGCAATCATTTTTTTCTTTTGCATACCGTGATGTTTAATTTTTATGTGTCAACTTGACTAGGATAAGAGATAATTAGATAATTGTTATTCATTATTTCTGGGGGTTGTGTGTGTGAATATGTTTCCAGAAGAAATTAGCATTTTAATCAGATTTAGTAAAGAACATCTGCTCTTGTCAATGGGTCTGGCATCATCTAATCCAGGGAGGGGCTGAATAGAATAAAAAGGCATAGAAAGGATAAATTCTCTTTCTTCTCAAAATGAGACACCTATCTTTTCCTGTCCTCAGATATGAGAGCTCCCGGATCTTTAAGTTCTAGAACTTACCCCAGTTCCCCTCTCTCCCCTAATGATTTTCAGGCTTTTGAATTTGTACTGAATCACACAACTGGCTTGCCTAGTTTTCCAGCTTGCAGGTGACAGATGGTGGGACTTGGCATCTGTAATTGCTTGAGCTAACTCCCATCAATTCTCATAATCTATTTATATCTCTTCCTCCCTGCTTTTATCTATCTATCTATCTATCTATCTATCTATCTATCTATCTATCTATCTAATCTATCAAATATCTGTTTATTCTGTTCTCTGGAGATCCCAAATGCCAATAT
Organism: Nycticebus coucang; assembly: GCF_027406575.1. Taxonomy (NCBI): domain Eukaryota; kingdom Metazoa; phylum Chordata; class Mammalia; order Primates; family Lorisidae; genus Nycticebus; species Nycticebus coucang. The sequence continues at coordinate 49,449,143 of NC_069784.1, read as the reverse complement.
GGATAACCAGTTTTGTGGTCAATACTATTTATTAAAGAGACTATCATTTCCTTATTTGGCGCTTTGTTGAAGATTGATCACATATGTGTGGAATTATTTCAGGGCTATGAATTCTGTTTCATTGTCTGCTTTTATCCCAGTACTATATTAATTCAATTACTATAGTTTTGTAGTGTATAGTATTTTGAAATCAACAGAGTTGGCATATTTGCCTTCTTTCAGATCTTAGGGGAAAAGCTCTCAGGTTTGATATTTTTAGTTTGAGCAGAATATTATTTGTTAGCTTTTCATAAATGATCTTTTATCATGTTAAAGCAACTGTTATAATACTTAATTTGTTGAAAGTTTTTATTATGAAAGGGTCTTGGGTTTTGTTAAATGATTTTTGTTTTGCATCTGTTGAGATGATGATGTGATTTTTCTTCATTCTTTTACTATAGTATATCACATTCATTTATTTGCATATATTGAACCAATCTTGCATCCCAGGAATAAATTTCACTTGGTCATGGTATATGATAAAAAGTATAAATCTCAATAGTGAAAAAAAGGCACAGATTATCTGTCCATTATTGTAAGTGTGGTATTGAAATATCCTACTATTATATTGTTGTCTTTTTCTCCCTTCATATTTGTCTATTTTGCTTTATATATTTAGGTGTTTCTGATGCTGGTTGAATATATATTTATAATTGATATATTTTCTTTTGATTTGATCATCTTTTCATTATATAATAACCTTCTTTGTCTTTTGACAGTTTTTGAGTTAAATTCCATTTATTATGATATAAGTATAGCCACCTCAATATCTTTTTTTGGTTACTGCTTACATAGGATATCTTTTTTATTCCTTTATTTTCAACCTACATGTGTCCATAAATCTAAAGTGGGTTAATAGTAGGCAGGATATAGATGGATCTTGTTTTATATCCATTTATTTCTCTAGGTCTTTTGGTTGTTGAGTTTTATTTATTTATATTAATATCTAAATTAATTATTGATAGGTGATAAATAATCTCTACCATTTTTTAAATTGCTTATTGTCTATTTTTTTATTTCTTTTTTGCCTCTTCTCCTGATGGCTTCCTTTGGTATTTGATATTTTTTATAGTGTTGTACTATATTTTCTCTTAATTTTTTGTATTAACCATATTTTTTTTAATTTGTAATTGCCACAAGGATTGTATAAAACTTCTTATTGTTATAATAATCTATTTAGAACTGGTAACAGCTTAATCTTGCTTGCATACATATTTATTTCCTCTTCCTCCTGTATTTTGTGTTATCATATCAGATTTTATTTCTTTTTATGTCGTGATTCCATTAACCAATATTTATGGCCAAACTTTTTCTTAATCTTGTAATTTAACTTTTATACTAGGGTTAAAGTATTTCTACACCACTACATTATTGCATTATTCTGTTTTGTTTTTTTTTTTAACCCATGAGATTTATACTTTTAGATATGACCAGTTGTTATTTAGCATTCTTTCTTTTCAACTTGAAAAATGTCCTTTAAGACTTCTTTAAGGCGGTATAATGGTGATGAACTCCCTTAGTTTTTGTTTGCCTAGAAAAGGGTTTCTTTCTCCTTCATTTTAAAATGACAATTTTTGTTGGTTATAGTAATCTTAGTGGCCAATTTTTTCCTCTTTCAGCTTTGAATATATCATCCTACTTCTTTCTGGCCTACAAGGTTTCTGCTCTGATGTCCACTGATGGTCTTCAGATACACCCTCATGTGACAAGTCATTTTCACTTATTGCTTTCAAAATTTTCTTTGTCTTGTCCTTGGGAATTTAATTATATTATGTCTTGTTGTAGGTCTGCTTCAGTTCAAACTATTTGGGGCTCATGGTATCATGAATTTGGATTTCCATTTCCCCCCTCAGATTTGGGGAGCTTTCAGCCATCATTTATTTAAGTAAGTTTTTTTTTTTCCACTTTCTCTTTTTCTCCTACTGGTGCTTGCATAATGCACACACTAGTTCACTTAACGGTGTACAAAATCTGAATTGATTGTATCCTATAATTCCTAAAGGTTCTTCACTTTTCTCTCATTCTTTTTCTTTTTTTCTTCTGTTCGTAATTTCAAATGATCTGTCTTCAAGGCAATTGGTTCTTTTTTTCTACATGATTTAATCTACTATTACAGCTTTTTATTGATTTTTTTTCAGTTCAAAAAAAATCAAAATTTGTTTGTTTCTTTTTAATGATTTCTATTTCTTTGTTAAACTTCTATTTTGTCCATGTATAGTTCCCATAATTTCACTTACTTGTCTATTCCCATTGAGCTCCTTTAAAATGACTATTTTAAATTATTTGTTAGGCATTTTGTAGCTCTCTATTTTTTCAGAGCCAGTTTCTGGATCTCTATTTTATTTCTTTTGTCATGTCATGACTTCTTCATTCTTCATTGCCTTTGTGGCCTTGCATTTAGCTGTGCTTATTTTAAAAAGCCATTATTTCTTCCGATCTTTAAAGACTAATTTCAGCAGAAAAGCTCAGATTCTGCTGAGCCTGATGCAAGATATATGGAGGCATGCCTACTGCTCAGGTTCACAGGTGAATGTGCCTGGTTCAGGGTTCATAGTTCAGTCAGTTCATAGCAAAGTTTGACACTCACTCTCCGAGCCTGGTACCTGGCTCTGAAGCAAAGTTGACACTAACTTTGCTCATACTTTCTTCTATGGGAGAACTCCTGAGCTCAAAGAGTCTTTCTGTGATGTATTGTGTAAGTTGGATTCTGGAGCACTTGTGAAACTATTTTTATTTGGAGATGATTATGAAATCAATTTTTTTGTGAGACAATCTATGGTGGTTGGAAACTTCTATTCTGCCATGTATCTGTTGTCAACAAGAAGTTTTTATTTTGATGAACTACAACTTATAATTTATTTTACTGTTTAGAGCTTCGTGTGTCCCATCTAAGAAATATTGCCTGTCCAATGATGACAAAGAATTCTTTTGTATTTCTTTAAACTTTTTATAATATTAGCATTTACATTTACAACTACAATCCCTTATCAGTTAATTGTGTGTGTGGCATAAAGTAGGCATTGAAGTTTGTTTTATTTTATATCAATATCCAATTGTTTCCAGCTACATTTATGTTAAAAAACATCATTTGCCTCATTGAATTATATCTTAGTCACTTTATTCTGCTATCATAAAATTACTATAGACTGTATTGTTCAACAGCAGAGATGTCATTTTTTTAGGTTTTTAAAGTTGAAAAGTTCATAATCAAGATATTGGCATGTTTGAGTACTGGGAGAGCCCTTTCCTAGTTTGCATTTGGACACTTTTTTTCTATATTATCATGTGGCAGAGAGATCATCTTTCTCATGTCTTGTGAGGGCATTAATCCCATTCATGATGGTGAACACTTCATCTCCTAATTATCTCTCATAGTCCCAACTTCATAATACTATCACATTAGGTATTATGGTTTCAACATATGAATCTTGGAAGAACACAAACATTCAGTTTATAGCAAATTAGTTGAACATTTTATTAAAAATAAAATGTGTGTATATGAACTCACTATTTGTGCCTATCCTGTATCCTTTCTATTTATAGAAAGTCTTAAAATCAGGTAGTATAAAACTATAAACATTTTCTTTTTTCTTTAAAATTCTGTTGGCTATTCTGGATTTTTTGCATTTTCATATATATTTTAGAATTGACTTCAATTTCTTCCAAAAATTATCTTGGAATTTTCAATGGGAGTATGTTGTAGATAAATTTAGAGAAAATTGGCATCTCAAAAATAAGCCTTTTACATCATGAAATGACAAATAATAGATCCTTTTTACTTTCTCAGGAATTTTTTGAAGTTTTATGTACATAGGATGTCCAGATATTTTATTATACTATTCCTAATTCATGTTTTTGTATGCTATTATACACATTATATTAAAGTTTATTTTATTATCGCTTGTTATTAATAGTCTTAAAAATGCAGTTGATTTTTATATATACTAAAATATATTTTATATATTATATATATGCATCCTAAAAGCTTGCTAAATCCATTTATTAATTCTTACAATCTCATCTCTTTGTGGAGTTCTTAGGCTATTTTCATAGAAACAATCTTATTGTTTCTTGAAAAATGAGTTTTGTTTCTTTCCAAACTCTATGCCTTGTATTTTTATTTCTTGCCTTATTGCACTGGCTAGAGTTCCTGTACGAGGTGGACTTCCTTGCCTGACCTTCAGAGTAATTATTACACTTTTTTCTATTAATTGTGATATTAGTCATGACTTTTGAAGTTCATTTATATTACCAATTCTTTTGGTATTTTTATCATGAATAGGCATTAAATTCTGTCAAAAATTTTCTTTAAGATGATCATATGCCTTTGTTTTTAGTCTACTAATGTGGTAAACCCATAAATTGATTCCAAAATAATAAAGTAACATTGCATTCCTAGGATAAACCCCAATTGGTATTATGCATTATCTTTTTGATAATTTTTTGTTCATTTTCTCAGGGATTTATGCATCTGTGTTTATGAGTACTATTGGTTTGTAATCCTAATTTTTGTTATATGTTTGTCAGGTTTTCACGGCAGGATTATGTTGGCTTCATAAAATCAGTTAGGGAATGTTATTTACTCCTTTTTCTACAGCAAAGTTGTTTAGTAAGTGTGGAATGAATGCCACAGCAGGGGTGGAATCAGCCTTTTGAATAGGAATTTCTACCTGTTCCATTCCTGTCAACCTATGCACTTTTCACTAGATCCTCCAACAAATAGTCAAATAAACAACCCAGAATTATAGCTCACACAAAGCATTCATAAGTGCTCAAAATGTTATTTAAGTTTGGACAAGGTAAGTGTCACAAGAAAGGGTCATATTATACACAATAAAGAAACATACCAAAACACCACCTAAAATAGTGTGTACTTATTTATCCTTTTTGTTCACCCTCCCTCTCCAAAAAAAGATGCTTTTCTTGGCTCTGCCTCCACACAGCACCTATTTTTTCCTCTCTCCTTTGTTTTTTTTACCTTCCATCTCCTTTTAAAAATAAATTCCTGATTCTCATCCAATGAAGAACATTCATATCATTCTTTATGAAATTTTTTACCCCAATGATACATAGTTTCTGAATAGCTTACATTTAATTCTAAGCACAGAGGACGGTATTTTTTCCGTAGACCATTCCCTCTACAAAAAGCATTCTGATGCCAGATGATAAGATACTTCTATTACAGAAATGATCACATGAAAAACATATCTAGGTGGCATGTGGGTATTTGAGGAAATGCCTTCTGAAATTTTCCTTTCAGGCCTCATAGTTCTCTATAACACATCCTTAATATCACTGGGGGAGTAAATAAACCCTCATCCTGCTCTCAAAACCTTTCATATTTCTTGATTTCACCTGGACAAATGTTGGACAATTCTTGTGTCCTTAATGGAGCGCAGGCAGATATTATGCTGACTATGGTTTCCAGACTGGCTTGTAGAAGATTGCTTTGATAATTGTCAAAGTAGAGTGGCTAGGGTAGGGCTAGCATCTGGAACCTTATATGCTTTCTTGATATCATGGTAAGATCTCTTAACTGGAAGATCTAGGCTACTTCTGCCATTATCCTGCTGTAAAGACTAGAATGCTTCTCCTCCTCCTGGTCTAGGTTTACTTGGACATGAAGTGAAACAGATGGCTTAGATATAAGCACAAGGTCTAAACTTAAGCCTCTAAGTGGTATTCAGTTCTAAAATCTTATAAGCTTGTATTAGCAAGCTATATACCTCAAGCTTGCCCTGAGATCCACTTCCAAACACTTGCAGATGAAGGTTTAGTGGAAACTCAGGGAATATTGTCCTCTTATTTGGTCAGAAAATATTTACAGAGCCTCAGCTTTCATCTAAGTAAACAATGCTTTTCCCTGTGAGCCACTTTCTCTCACTATGTATACTGCTACTTGTAACCTTAGAACTTGCTTTAGTTCCATGATAAGTGGATAAGAAAGTGATAAGAAATTCAACTTTAAATGTTCCTAAAAGCATCCAACTACTGTGCTATCATATAATTTGTTTGTAATGAGTACTGAGTTAGGATTTGCATTCCTGGATCACTTTTTCTACTTTTTCTCTCTGCCTTATGCTTGGGGCTGGGAAGAATGGGGAGTGGTAGTTTCCTTAGCAAACAATACTATCCCGTGGGAATTGCTTTGAGTCTGTGTCTGAATACTGGCCATGCTTGCTGCCTGATCTTGGGCACACAATTACTCTCTTGAAGCTACAGTTTTCTCCTCTATAAAGTGACGTCAGTAACTTCTATCACAAATTATAAGAGCAAGGAAAATGTATCAAAGGGGTCTATTATGACACGTGACACCTATAAAATGCCAAATAAATTTGGTTCTTTTCTTTCTCTTGATTTCTTACTGCTATGGGTTTTAATAATGTAGCACCAACATGGATCTCCATTCTTTTAACATTTATCAAATGTCCAGTATATAATAGACATTGCTTTAGCTTCTGAGGTTACGGAGATGAGTAAGGCAGGGACTCTGATCTCAAACATGGCCTAGTAGGTGAGCCTGTACCCTAATCAGTGTGCTAAGTACCCTGTGACCAGACACAGAGGCGTATGAGGGAGAGGACTAGCTCCCAATTCTCCTTGTCCTTTTGCTTTTTTGACTCTTCCAAACTGATCTCTTCCCTTCCTGCAGCCCTTCCTTTCCCTGCAGCCCAAAGCAACCAATGGGCAGAGCTGTGGAGAGTAGGAAAATTTCAGTTCCTTTTTCTCTGCACCTCAGGCCTAATGTATGGTAATGTTACACAGGGAGCCATAAAAACGTTTTTTCTTGCAGCACGTTTTAAGGATTTTTCCAGTGACATCATGGGCCATCTGGATTTGCAGCCTCATCCAGAACACACACAGACGCTCTCCCCTGCCAGGCCCCGCAAGCCTGCCTGCTAGGCTCAGGAACACTGTAAACGTCCTGTAAAGCTGTCTTTTTAATAGCCTTCTCAGAAGCAGTCTAAGGAAGATGGCCTTTTCCTCCTGCGGTCCCATGCATGGCAGATGAAGTGAATTCTCAGCACAGAGGCCTCAGGAGAAGGTGAGAAGTTGAGGTTTCCAGATTTTCTCAAAACTATCATACTGCCTCCTGCTGGGAAGAGGGAAGCTATTTTCCAACAGGAAACTGAATTTAACCCTTACACTGTACAAGGATTTGGACAGATGTAAGTACAATTATTTAATATAGGAATGTTTTACAAAATGTTTCTGAAATCGTTTTGGAGGATTTTAAAAGAGAAGGAAAACAACTAACTACATCTAACAACCACAGTGCTGAGGCCTGATTCTAACATTTTCCCAAATAAATGAAAGAATTCAGAAGTTCTTTGGGGGGGAAAGAGGCCAGCTTCTGCTGTCTCTGAACAATCTCAAATTCAGTACATGATCAGAAAAATAATACCCACTGAGCTAATTCTCTTCTGTGAACCACAAAACATGAATTCCTACTCTCAAATGAGGTGGTCCCCAATCCACAGAATTGCCTGATTCTGTCTCCAGAATGTAACTTGATCCACCCGCTTCTCTCCATCTGCAAGGCCGCCCTCCTAACCCAGGCCCCCTCTGGTTTCTCACATGGACAATCAAAATGCCTTCCTCGTTTGCCCCAGGCTTCTACTCTGGCTTCCTTCAATTCATCCTCCACACAGAAGCCAGAGGATCCTTTAGAAAATCTAAACCAAGCTATATTATTTTCCTGCTTAAACTGCTATAATGGCTTCCATTGTACTCAACACAAAATTCAGACATAAATAATCTGCAAAGACTTCTGTGACCCTCTTCTCCTGACCGCCCTATACTACTCTCACCTAACTCACTGACACCCTCAATGCCCCTATTTCTGCTATTCTAATCTGATACTCTCATCACATGCCACCCCATCTATGAGGGGGAGGGGGCAGGGGGTCAAGGGGGGACTTCCCCTCACACCTAACTTCACCTCTCAGCTGCAGTAGCACTTCTCCATGGCCACTGCTGACAACTTTCCTATCAGAAACTAGATCACTCCCATCCCCATTATTCTCTGTCACAGTAATTATCATATCACATCACAGCACATACTGTTTGTAATTGTATATTCAGGACTGTGTAATTGCTAACTATCTAGAGTCCTCACTAAACTGCATATGTAGTACAGGCATGAGCATGTCTCTCTCATTGGTCACTGTGGGTATACAGTAGTTTGTGGATAGTTGTATCTACTACACCCTCTCCAGTGTGGGGGCACACTAGTATGAATGGCAGTATCTACCACACCCTCTGCAGTGTGGGTGCACAGTAGTGTGTGATGACTGTATCTACCACACCCTCTGCAGTAGTGTGTGGTGACTGTATCGACCACACCCTCTGCAGTGTGGGTGTGCAGTACTGTGTGGTGACTGTATCTACCACACCCTCTGCAGAGTGGGTGTACAGTAGTGTGTGGTGACTGTATCGACCACACCCCCTGCAGTGTGGGTGTACAACAGTGTGTGGTGACTATATGTACCACACCCTCTGCAGTATGGGTGTGCAGTAGTGTGTGCTGACTGTATCTACCACACCCTCTGCAGTGTGGGTGCGCAGTAGTGTGTGGTGATTGTATCTACCACATCCTCTGCTGTGGGGGTGTGCAGTAGTGTGTGATGACTGTATCTACCACACTCTCTGCAGTGTGGGTGCACAGTAGTGTGTGGTGACTGTGTCTATCACACCCTCTGCAGTGTGGGTGCACAGTAGTGTGTGGTGACTGTGTCTATCACACCCTCTGCAGTGTGGGTGCACAGTAGTGTGTGGTGACTGTATCTACTACACCCTTTGCAGTGTGGGTCTGCAGTAATGTGTGGTGACTATATCTATCACACCCTCTGCAGTGTGGGTCCACAGTAGTGTGTGGTGACTGTATCTATCACACCCTCTGCAGTGTGGGTCCACAGTAGTGTGTGGTGACTGTATCTATCACACCCTCTGCAGTGTGGGTGCACAGTAGTGTGTGGTGACTGTCTCTACCACACTCTCTGCAGTGTGGGTCCACAGTAGTGTGTGGTGACTGTCTCTACCACACTCTCTGCAGTGTGGGTCTACAGTAGTGTGTGGTGACTATATCTATGATACCTCTGCAGTGTGGGTCTATAGTAGTGTCTGGTGACTGTATCTGCTGTACCCTCTGCAGTGTGGTTCTACGGTAGTGTGTGGTGACTGTATCTATCACACTCTCTGCAGTGTGGGTGCACAGTAGTGTGTGGTGACTATATCTACTGCAACTTCTGCACTGTGGGTGCACAGTAATATGTGGTGACTGTATTTACTGCAACTTCTGCAGTGTGGGTGCACAGTAGTGTGTGGTGACTGTATCTACTACACCCTCTGCAGTGTGGGTGTGCAGTAGTGTGTGGTGACTCTATCTACCACACCCTCTGCAGTGTGGGTGTGCAGTAGTGTGCAGTGACTGTATCTACTACACCCTCTAGTGTGGGTGCATAGTAGTGTGGATGACTGTATCTACCACACTCTCTGCAGTGTGGGTGCACAGTAGTGTGTGGTGACTGTGTCTATCACACCCTCTGCAGTGTGGGTGCACAGTAGTGTGTGGTGACTGTATCTACCACATTCTCTGCAGTGCGTGTCTACAGTAGTGTGTGGTGACTGCATTTACCATACCCTCTGCAGTTTGGGTGTGCAGTAGTGTTAATGGCTACACAGTAGTGTGGGATGGATGCCACAGTTTGGCAGGAGCAGAGCTAAGGGGGTTGGCAGCCCTGGAGCTCACTCTGCCTGTGCCCAGTGATATCCAAACACGCTCTGAATGGATACAAACATGATCTGAGCCACACTCTGATTCCTTCTCTTTGGAAGGACGGCTTGGTGCCATGATAAGTGTACTGTGTATATCATTGTAGTTTTCATTTGCTTTTCCCTGATGACTAATGAGGTTGAGAACTTTTTAATATATCTACTGCCTTTGCATCTTTTCCTTTGTAAAGTGTTCGGTCCATTGTTTTTTACTTGCCTATTTCTTAAAATGTTGTCTCTAATTCTTTGGGCTGGCTTTTTCACTCTCTTCATAGTGTCTCAGTGAACATAAGTTCCAGATATTAATTTAGCTTAGATGGGCTTTTTTTATGGCTAGTGCATTTTGTTTAAGAAATCTTTGCCATGGGAGGCGCCTGTGGCTCAAGGAGTAGGGCGCAGGTCCCATATGCCGGAGGTGGTGGGTTCAAACCCAGCCCTGGCCAAAAAAAAAAGAAATCTTTGCCTACTCCAAATCATGAGGATGTTGTATATTTTATTCTCAAAACTTTATTGTTTTGCATTTCACATTTATATATGCAATCCATTTAGAATAGGATTGGGAACATGCTGAGAGATAGGAGTTGAGATTCCCCCTAAATGCATAGCCAGTTGACCAGTGCCCTTGACTGAGAAGGCCCAGCTCCCTGACTGCATGTCAGAGGTACACTTGACAATGGGTTCGAGTCTGGATTGTTACTCTGTTGTGTCATTTACTTTGTTTTTTATTGTCTATTTTGTTATACCTTCTTCTTCCTTTCTTCTCTTTCCTTCCTATAACTTCTTCCCACTCTGAAATAGGGCCAGGTGTATCCATCACTGTCTAGAGGGCCTTGACTACTGCCTGACATAGATACTAAAAGAGTGCTGATGAATGTGCCATGCAAATCAAGGTGCATGGCCTGGTGAGGCGGAACTTATCACAACTTCCCCAGAGATAGGAGCAGAGACAGTGTACAGGCATATACAAGCAGGGCTGGAGTCCCCTTAGGCGTAGAACCTCTGAACATTTCCTGGGGCTGCTGTGACAAAGTCCAACAAACTGGGCGGCACCTGTGGCCCAGGGAGTAGGGTGCTGGTCCCATGCACCCTGGCCCCAGCCATCTTAAAAAAAAAATACAGCAGTGACAACTAAAACAACAACAACAATAGCAACAAAAGTACCACAAACTTATTGACTTAAAGCAATAATTCTGGAGGATAGAAATCTGGAATCAGTGCCACTGGGCAAAATCAAGTTGTTGGTACTGTGGTGCCCTTCCTGGGCTCTCAAGGAGGGTCTGTCCCCCGCCTCTTCCGGCCCCTCATGGCTGCCCACACTCCTGGACATGTGGCTCCATCACTGCAGGCTCCATCTCTGCAGACACGCTGTCTTCTCCTCTGCTGTGTGTGCCATCCCTTCTCTCTAATCTCCCTCTATCCTTTTCTTATAAGGACACCTGTGATTTGTTTAGGTCCCACCCAGATCATTTAAGATAACCTCTCCATTTCAAAGTCCCTAACTTAACCATGTTTGCAAAGACCCCTTTTTCTCTCAAGGTAATATTTATAGGTTACAGGGATTAGGAACTGATAGCTTTGGGGGCAGGGACATTGTCCTACCTGCCAAAGGACCTTTAACTCACTGTTTGTGAAGCTTTTAAATTCTGCAATTAGGGGATCTCAACATGCCCCTGGTATAACCAAGTTGGGATTGAAGGGAGGGCTGAGGGTAGGGAATCCGCCAGCCATAGCTTTATTTTACCAGTGAAGCACTTTGGGTTTATTTAGCATAGTGATTCTTAGCAGGAGTGATTTTGAGCCCCCAGGGGACGCTTGCCAAGGTCTAGAGACATTTTTGATTGTCCTGACAGGGGACAGGGGTGAGGCCAGAAATGTTGCTGAGATCCTATAATGTACGGAGCAGCCCTCCCCCCACCAATAAGAATAGTCTGGTTCAAGATAACAACAGTGCGAGGTTGAGAAACCCTGCCCTACTCAATTGCAACTATATGACTTGACAGGTAGGTGGCATGACTTACCACCTCACCATTCATAGCTGTGGAAGCACCAGCCCCTCTCTATAAGGTGATAAGAAGCTGAGATCAGACTCCTGAGGCTATAGCTTTTAAGAGTTGGCAGATTGGAACTTGATTTGCTCCCTTACTATTCTGCCAGGATTCATCACCTTAAACATTTGGCTGTGTGTAGCTGGATTGCATTGCACTTTTCAGGGAGTCAGGATGTGAGGAATAAGTCTCAGACGAGTTAACCTCAATGCTCAGAATAAACCTTTCCTTCACCCCATGTGGAAGATTCTGCTATTACTCTCTGAGGGGCATGGAGGATTACCAAGACAAAACCAAGTCTTGGAAATTAAGTAGTTTGGTCAATTTCTCACAAGGGTAGAGACAGAATTAGACTTGGTTCTAAGACTAAGGTTCTGACCCCAGAGCCCTAGTTTTCAATCTCTACATGATATGAGACCTGAAGAAGGCCAGAGCTGGACCTGGAAATCCAGGAGTTCCATGATTTTCACACTTATTTTGAGGAATTAAAAGGGATTGAACTCCTTTTTTATAAAATTCTTATCTGGGAACTCTGAAACATCAAATAAATAAGTAAAAGTGGTGAACTAATGGGTCTCAGGAAATTCAAATCTGCATTGTTTGGTAGAAAACATCTCTTTGTTGAAATTGTAAAGCACCTCTTAAAACTTTATATTTTGGAAATATTTGAAAACCACCAATGTAGCTGAAGTGCACTGTCTTACGGAGGAGATGCTGAGCTGCAGTCAGGCAGAGATATCTCAGCATAGATGATGTAGGTTTCCACTTGACTCTAGGGTTTTTTGTCTTTATTTCAAACTTACACGATATCTCTCAAGAGCCACTGCTCTTCAAGTAACATTGACCCTTATCTTCACAATTGGTTATTTCGTGTTACAAATTTGCATCTGAACAGAATGGCCTGCTGAAATATAGGTATCTTCTGAAACTCATTGTTAGGCCCATTCCTTGACATGGATATTATGAAAACACACTCTGTTTTAAGGGAGGTAATGCTACTAGGAGTCAGTAAGTCAAAAGGAGGGTACTTTTTCAGTACCTTAATATTTGTGTGCATGGACCTGCCTACATTGGCTATTATTAATTGCTTATCAGAAGTACAGCCTTTGGAGAAAAAAAAAAAAATCTTCCCAGCAACCATCTATGCCACATAAGTTATCTGTATCCCCACCTACTCTTCTCTGTTGTAGTCTGTTGTAGTGGACATGCCCTAAGGTAACCCCCCGTGAGTCATGCTCTTATATTAACATAAACCCCTACCCGTGACTATAGATGGAACCTATGTCTTGCTTTTAGCCAATAGGATACAGCAAAGGTGCTGGGAAATCACTCTCCTTGATATATGTTTCCCTCTTCAGGGCTGGATAGGGACTTCTCTATTTTCTAGTCCTGGGCAAACAGGCCTTTTCCAAACCACATTCTGTGAACTCAAGCAGGGTCAGAGAAAAGTGGTCTTATCAGTATCTCATCTGGGCTGTGCCTTCTGGAGTAGAAAGCCCAGGCCCTACTTCCTCACCTGGAGTAGAGACTGTAAGGACCACATTCATTTGCTAATTTTAGGATTGTTTTTCACTGCCTGCTGTCCACCAATTATGACATGTTCCCAACATGCCTTCCCAAGACTCACCTACCGACAGGTGTTAAATGAACTCCTAAATAAAAGGTCCACAGGGACTTCCCACTCAAATTCCCCATCCCTTTGCTGCCAGAGGTTCTGTTGACTTTCCCTCCATTATCTGTTTCTTTCTCTGTCAATAAACTCTGTTTTTTCTGCTTATCTGTGTGGTCCATGGTTTCATTGTTCAAACCTGAGATCAAAAGGTCCTGACACAGAAATCCCAGCAACACCCTAACTGCATTACTTCAGATGAGGTTCTATCTTGGTAGATGATGAGAGAGGTTCCCCTCCTGACCTTGAAGAGGTGAGTGGCTGTGTTGTGTTGGAGTCTGTGACAAGACCATGTGTCAAGGAATGGAAAGTGGTCTGAATGAGTTGGAAGTAACCCCTGGATAATATGAAGCAAGAAAATTGGACTTCAGTCCTACAATTGTAGCAACTGACTTGTGCCATCCTGTGAGTTTGGAAGAGAACCCCAAAGTTCAGAATGGAATGCATTCCAACTGACGCCTTAATGGAAGGCTTGTGAGAACCTGAAAGGAGCCTTCAGCTGAGCCATGCCTGGATCCCTGACCCACAGACAGCATGTAATGATGAATGTTCACTGCTTAAGCTGCCACTGTGGTAATTAGTTAGTTATTTAATAGAAAATTAATGTGCTTCCCTTTGGGTTCTGCTTAATCTTTTACTCATTCTTTTGATTCTATCTCTTCTTGTTCTATCTAGAACCTTGTTTCATTACTTCTCTTCCCATTTTCCTTTACATCTCAGTTTTCCTTCTAAATGCGTGCAATGCCAGTCTCATTCCTTACTGATTGATTATATTTTTTCTACTTAAATGTACATCTACAAAACAAACTTTCCTTGAACTCTTTATCTTCTTCTCTTGGGAAGAATCTGGCACTGTATTTCTCGCCTTCCTTGAAAGCCACACTATTAAAAGAGGAGTCTCCTTGTTTTATACATTCTCACCCTCCATTCATTCCTGATCCACTGAAGTTTGTCTTCTGCTCCCAAGACTCCTTGTGGGGAAGTGAAAAAACACAGTCACACTGCCTATGGCCAGCCCACAGAAGCTAGCGGATTTAGTGCCACACACTAAATTCTCCAAAGTGAACTCATTATCTTCATATACTCAATTAAATATTTATTGCATAATATGTGTATATTTTCATAACAAATCACACCAACATGTAGTGGCTTTAAACAACAAATATTTATTGTCTCACAGTTTCTCTGAGTCAAGACTCTAAGCAGAACTTAAATGGGTATCTTGGGGTCTCTTACAAGGTTGAAATCAGGTGCTGGCTGGGACTGTAGTCATTTCTTGACCAGGGAAGAGTCTGCCTATAAGCTCATCACTTTGTTAAGTCTCAGATGATCTCCTTTCAAGCTCACTCGTGTGAACTGAGACCCTCATATAACCACTATTACTGGCCAGAAATATCAGTTTCTTGCCATGTGATCATCTGCCTTGGACTACCCACAACATTGTAGCTGTCTTTATGCAGAGCAAGAACTGAGGAGAGAGAGAGAGAGGAAGGATGTGCAAGCCAGGAGACACAATCTCTTAGTATGCTAATCTTGGAAGTGACATTTCATGATGAGTATTCTCCCATTGATAGGGATGGACCTCACTTA
This sequence comes from Nycticebus coucang, assembly GCF_027406575.1. Lineage (NCBI taxonomy): Eukaryota > Metazoa > Chordata > Mammalia > Primates > Lorisidae > Nycticebus > Nycticebus coucang. The sequence continues at coordinate 49,434,026 of NC_069784.1, read as the reverse complement.
GGTGGAAAGAACGTGAGTACCAGGAGGTGGGTGTCTTTGGGAGTTATTAAAAGGCTTCCCACCACACACCCAAACATGTCCCTCCTTTAATGGTCCCTATCTCTGTTTATGGACCCATAATCCTTCCAGCTGACCCATCTAGAACCTTAAAAATAATTCTTATTTTTGCCATTCCCATCCCAGCCCTAAACCATTTGATTTCCTGATTATATCTTTATAATCTTTGTTGGTCATTTCTTCAATTTTCACATCTATTCTAATAGGAATATCAACTATCTTTTGTGCATACATGTATGCTTACTATAAGCCCCTAGGCTGTAAACACCACATGGGAAGGGGCTTAACTGTGACCTTTTTGCTGATCTATCCCCACCACGCAGCTCAGGATCTAGGTCATAGATTTAGTTTTATTCCACAAATATCATTAAATAAATGAAGGAAAGTGTTCTAGACACTTCCAGACTGTTGACACACAGGGCTCTTCAATCTTTACTGCCCTATGAAGTGCCATTACCGTCATTTTATAGATGAGGAAGGGAGCCTTAGGATATTCATTTACAGGAGTTTATGCAGAGAGTAAGAACCATATGTTAACAAGGTATGTTACAGGGCTTTATCCGCTACAAGGCACTCTACAAATGTGAGTTGTTATCTTTATGATCTTTTGTTTTAAGGCCTTTGTCTTAGCCTTTTCCCAATTCACTCATGCTTCATAATGGAGACAGAAAGAAGCACAATTCCAAGAAAAAGGAGAGAAAATAAAAATATTGAATGGTTGCCAAGGGATCTGAGAATGGATTCTACAGGCTGGATGTGTCCAGCTCACCAGGGTGGCTGTTCCCACTGGGATCTTGAGCCCACCACATGCTACTTTACAGCCTGAGAGAGGTGATGACACAATTTAGTGTTAGTGTTCTGCCTCATAGAAGACATGGCATTGTCATTACTCATTTTGGAGAGCAGCGTGCAGTGCAGAAAGGAATCATGTTAGAAAAGTAGAGTCTTTCAACAGAGCATTCCATCCCGAGGGAGAAGGAGAGAGAAAAGAACCAGAACAAATGGGCAGCCCTGACATCTGACTCTGTCCCTGACATGCTGACATGTCAACCCTGACTCTGTCTTTGACATGCTGAGTGAGAATGGGCTGTCACCCTCTGCCCCATGAAGAAACAGCGATGGCAAATGGCACTTTACATTGCTCAGTGCTTTCTAATTTGTAGGGTTCTTTTACACACAGCTTATCTTATAATCCTCATAATGAGTCATGAAGAAGGCAGGGCAGCTATAATCGTCTTCATTTCACAGGTGGAGATTCTGAAACTTTGCAAATTTAAGATTTATTCAGGGGCTTGGTTAATATGAAGTCAAAATACTTTTGCATATGTTATCTTGTCTATTTCCCACAATAAAACTTCCAGGCATTACTGTTAGGCCCATTTTACTGATGTGGGAGTTAGGGCCTAAAGGAATAAAATACCTTGCCTGCCCATCATGCTGATAGTATGTAGTAGAGCTGAGTTTGGAATTCGTCTTTTGATTCTCTATGCCCAGCATTATTTCCAATAAACAAATGACAGACATAGAGAGTATGAGTTTGGAAATCTAAGTCTGATGACCTAAGAGGGGGAGGAAAAGGAAGGAGAGAATGTGGAGTGCAGGAAAAATTAGAGAGAAGGAAGTAATATGATGAAGGGAGAGGTGAATGAATCATTTAAAAATGCACTGAAATCCCCCAAGGCATTCTGTATTTGGATTTAAACTCTTAGGAGTAGATGGGATAGGATGAAACCCCCAGGTAAAGCATGAAAGAAGCCAACCGTACGTTGCTCAGGCCATGAATGGTGAAATCTCAGAGGAATCTCAGTCTCTAAAGGGTCCCCAGAGAATAGGAGGCCACGAGACAATTCTACTAAAGATTCTCTGAAATATTCAATATAAAATGTGCCTTGAGTTTATTGTACCCTCAGCCAAAGCAAGGTAAAGGGATGGCTGATTGTGTAGTTTGTTTATAGTGCCTGTGTTTACCAAATAATTTAAAGTCTAGCTCTCCCACTTTTTCTGTTTGTTTAAATCTAGCCCAAGAAAAGCTTGTAACAAGAAACTTTATTTTCTTTTCAGACTTATGAAATCCTAGGGAAGACAGAAAGAACTTGTTCAGACTTCTAGGCCCTAAACTCTATGTATGAAAATAAAACAGCAGGTCTAAATATAATCCTGTGCTTGAAGCTAAGCAAAGGCCAAAGTAAAAGCTTTAAAGTCAAATCCCTTGGTACACTATAGTTCAGAAACATCCCAGTTGGGGATTCTAGATTCTCCAGAAATATTTGCTGCTGGCTTGAAGTCAGTTCTGAGAAGTTACTAATCGACTGTGTGTGATGATGCAAGTGTTTGAGCTAGCTGCCCATGCAGGTGAACTTTCACCTTGCTCAGCTCCTCTTACTAAAAGACCTGGAAGATTCTTTCTTTGCCTTAATTCATTGTGAATAGCTCCTGAGAGGAAAAGATGACATGGCACTCTCATTTGCTGATGAGGAAAGTGAGAGATGAGGCCATTAAAATGCCCAAGGATGCACAGAAATTCCAGGGCAGAGCCAAGGCCAGACCATTCCCTGCCTGCTTATACTTCCAGTCACACCCCAGACTAAAGATTGGTTTTACTCACTGTGGAAAGGGAAATTAAAACTCATCTTTTACGCAGATATTTCTCCCAAGGCACTATTTTATTGATTATTCCTTTTTGCTTTTGTGGACAAAGTTATCTGACCAAGAATGATTTTTTTTTTCTCATTTTCCAACTGTCAGCAATATGCTACACCCCGGTCTAGAACATGAAAGTTAAGATATTAAAGCCCCAAAAGGAAGTGTACCAGCAGAGGAAGTGTTAACCAGAAATTGGGAACACAATTTTTCAGTGCTATTTGGCCCCAAAGTCATTCTCTAGGGACCGAAGGTTTTGTTAAGTGTTATATGCAGACCTCTCCCTCAACCAACATCTTAATGTTAGTATAATAAAGTTACTAAAAACTTTGACACAAGATTAAAGAAAAAGGAAGTGACCAAAAGGGAGCAGTTGAGGGGCCTAGAAGTGGTCTCTGAGATGATGGCCTTGGAGCTGGTGAGATTCACTTTATCCCAAAAGACTGGTGTACCTGTCTCTTGTCACACACTTCAGATGGAGACAACTGATGCTTGTAACTGCTGTTCTTCAGTGGACATGGATGTGGACCTCTATCAGCAGGTATTATTATTAATACATTTTCATAGATTGAGAAAGACTGAGACACAGAGAGGTCATAAAACTTGTCTGAAGCAGCAAACCAGGAATTGAATTCAGACAGTCTGGCTTCAGAATCAAGATGAAGACATAAGTTATACCCAGACCTAGGTAGGCTAAAGAGGGTCCCATGGATAAGTTATAGTTTTTTTCATTATGTAATCAAATTTTTAAGTATATTTAAAATAATAAGTATCACAACGATGTAGTGAACTAGAAGGGGTCATTGTGATGCTTGGAAAGTGGAAAGGATATTTAATGGCTCCCGTGCTGTATATAGCTTTAATATTAGCTCTTAGGCTTATACTGGGAAAGCAATAGTGATTAAAATTTGAGCTCCAAAGTACACAAAGCTACATTAATCCTAGCTGAAACTAGATACATACTTGTTAAATTTCTCATATTCCATTCCTTTATCTGTAAATAGAGATAGAAATGGTACTCATATTGTGGGGAATACATGTAAAGCACCTACAAAAGTACCTGGAAAGTGGTAGTATTTCTTTCTTTCTTTTTCTTTTTTATTTTCTTTTAATTTTTTATTAAATCATAGCTGTGTACATCAATATGATCATGGGGCACCATACACTTGGTTCATAGACCATTTGACACATTTTCATCACATTAGTTGACATAGCCCTCCTGGCATTTTCTTAGTTACTTTGCTAAGACATTTACATTCCACATTTACCAAGCCTCACATATACCCTTGTAAGATACACCACAGGTGTGATCCTTTCAATGCACCTCCCTCTACCCACCTCTCCGCTCCCTCCCCACCCTTTCCCTCTTCCCCCTATTCTTAGGTTGTAACTGGGTTATAGCTTTCAAGTGAAGGCCCTAAATTAGTTTTATAGTAGGGCTGAGTACATTGGATACTTTTGGAAAGTGGTATTATTTAATGAATGCTATTATCACTATTACTGAACTTTCACTGATGCCAGCTGGTACTTCTGTCAGTAAGAGAAACAGGTCATTCATATTTACTTTCTCATATTTTTGTGTCTGTTAAGTTCTAATACAGAAATAATACCACAAATAGTTAGATGTATGTTTTTGTTTGTTTTTTTGATGTGCTATTGGATTTGCTTTACTAGGAATTTGTTAAGGACTGTTGCATCTATGCTCATCAGGGATATTTGTCTACAGTTTCTTTTTGTTGTTGTTGTTGTTGTTGTGTTCGTCCCTGGCTTTGGTATTAGGGTGATCCTGGCTTTGTGACATGTGTTATGGGGAATGTCCTCTTCTTTGATTTTTGGCAATAGTTTCAGCAGGTTGATATAAGTTCTTCTTTATATGTCTGGTGGAGTGCAGCTGTGAATTCATCTTGTCCTGGGTTTTTTGGTTGTTGTTTTGGGGAGATTTTTTATGAATGATTGAATCTCATTACTCATTATTGGTCTGTTCAGAATTACTGTTTCTTCCTGGATCTGGATTGAGAGACTATATACTTCCAAGAATGTTTCTGTTTTCTCCAGACTTTCTAGTTTGTGATCACAGAGATGTTCATAGTAGTCTCTGATGATCTTTTGTATTTCTGTGCTATCAGTTGTAATGTCTCCTTTTTCATTTCAGATTGTTATTTGAATCTTCTCCATCCTTTTCATGGTTAATTTGATTAGCAGTCTATCCATTTTTTTTATATTTTCGTTTTTTTTATTATTAAATCATGGCTGTGTACACTAATACGATCATGGGGCACCATACACTGGTTTTATAGACCGTTTGACACATTTTCATCATACTGGTTAACATAGCCTTCCAGGCATTTTCTTAGTTATTGTATTAAGACATTTATATTCTACATTTACTAAGTTTCACATGTACCCTTGTAAGATGCACCGCAGGTGTAATCCCACCGACCACCCATCTTACCCCCTCACTTCCCTCCCTCTCCCCCTTCCCCATATTCTCAGGTTATAATTGGGTTATAGCTTTCATATGAAAGCCATAAATTAGTTTCATAGTAGGGCTGAGTACATTGGATATTTTTTCTTCCATTATTGAGATACTTTACTAAGAAGAATATGTTCCAGCTCCATCCATGGAAACATGAAAGAGGTAAAGTCTCCATCTTTCTTTAAGGCTGCATAATATTCCATGGTGTACATATACCACAATTTATTAAGCCATATGTAGATCAATGGGCACGTGGGCTTTTTCCATGACTTAGCAATTATGAATTGGGCTGCAATAAACATTCTGGTACAAATATCTTTGTTATAATGTGATTTTTGGTCTTCTGGGTATATATCTAGTAGAGGAATTATAGGATTGAATGGCAGATCTATTTTTAGATCTCTAAGTGTTCTGCAAACGTCATTCCAAAAGGAATGTATTAATTGGCATTCCCACCAGCAGTGTACAAGTGTTCCCTTTTCTCCACATCCACGCCAACATCTCTGGTCTTGGGATTTTGTGATATGGGCTAATCTTACTGGAGTTAGATGATATCTCAAAGTAGTTTTGATTTGCATTTCTCTGATGATTAAGGATGATGAGCATTTTTCATATGTCTGTAGGCCGTGCGCCTGTCTTCTTCAGAGAAGTTTCTCTTCAAATCCCTTGCCCAGCCTGTGATGGGATCAATTGTTCTTTTCTTGCTTATACGTTTGAGTTCTCTGTGGATTCTGGTTATTAATCCTTTGTCGGAGACATAATCTGCAAATATCTTCTCCCATTCTGAGGGCTGTTTGCTTGCTTTACTTACTGTGTTCTTGGCTGTGCAGAAGCTTTTTAGTTTGATCAGGTCCAAGTAGTGTATTTTTGAAGCTACTTCAATTGCTCAGGGGGACCTCCTCATAAAATACTCACCCAGACGGATTTCTTCAAGGGTTTTCCCTGCACTCTCTTCTAGTATTTTTATAGTTTCATGTCTTAAGTTTAAATCTTTAATCCAGTGAGAGTCTATCTTAGTTAATGGTGAAAGGTGTGGGTCCAGTTTCAGTCATCTACAGGTTGCCAGCCAGTTCACCCAGCACCATTTATTAAATAGGAAATCTTTTCCCCACTGAATGTTTTTAATTGGCTTGTCAAAGATCAAATAATGGTAAGTAGCTGGGTTAGTCTCTTGGTTCTCTATTCTGTTCAATATAACTACCTCTCTGTTTTTGTGCAAGTACCATGCTGTTTTGATCGCTATTGATTTATAGTATAGTCTAAGGTCTGGTAGCATGATTCCTCCTGTTTTGTTTTTATTCCTGAGTAACGTCTTGGCTATTCAAGGTTATTTCTGATTCCATATAAAATGAAGTATTGTTTTTCAAGAACTTTAAAGTATGACGGTGGAGCTTGAATAGGGATTGCATTAAAATTGTATATTGCTTTGGGTAGTATGGACATTTTAACAATGTTGATTATTCCCAGCCATGAGCATGGTATGTTTTCCCATTTGTTAACATTTTCAGCTATTTCTTTTCTTAGAGTTTCATAGTTCCCTTTATAGAGATCTTTCATGTACTTTGTTAGATAAACTCCCAAATATTTCATCTTCTTTGGCACTACTGTGAATGGAATAGAGTCCTTAACTGTTTTTTCAGCTTGACTATTGTTGGTGTATATAAAGGCTACAGATTTATGAATGTTGACTTTGTAACCTGAGACGCTGCTGTATTCCTTGATCACTTCTAAGAGTTTTGTAGTAGAATCCCTGGTGTTTTCCAGATATACAATCATAGCATCTGCGAAGAGCAAAAGTTTGACCTCTTCTGACCCTATATGGATACCCTTGATCACCTTTTCTTCCCTAATTGTGGGGGTTAAAACTTCCATTACAATGGTAAAGAGCAGTGGAGACAATGTGAAGCCTTGTCTGGTTCCTGTCTGAGTGGAAATGATTTCAATTTAACTCCATTCAATATGATATTGGCTGTGGGTTTGCTGTAGATGGCCTCTATCAGTTTAAGAAATGTCCCTTCTAGACCAATTTCTTAGGTGTTCTGATCATGAAGGGATGCTGTGTATTATCAAAAGCTTTTTCTGCATCAATTGAGAGAATCATATGGTCTTTGTTTTTTAATTTGTTTATGTGCTGAATTATACTTATAGATTTCTGTATATTGAACCAGCCTTGAGACCCTGGGATAAAACCCACTTGGTCATGATGTATAATTTGTTTGATGTGTTGCTGGATTCTGTTTGTTAGGATCTTGTTGAATATTTTTGCATCTATATTCATTAGTGATATTGGTCTATAATTTTCTTTTCTTGTTGGGTCTTTTTCTGGTTGGGGAGCAGGGTGATGTTTGGTTCATAGAACATGTTGGGTAGTCTTCCTTCTTTTTCTATAAGTTGGGACAGGTTGAGTAATCTAGGTACTAATTCCTCTTTAAAGGTTTGGTAGAATTCTGACATGAAGCCATCTGGTCCCGCGCCTTTCTCTTTAGGGAGATTTTATATGGTTGGTGCTATTTCAGAACTTGATATTGGCCTGTTCAACATTTCCACTTGATTCTGGCTAAGTCTTGGAAGGTGACTTCCTTCCAAGCATTGGTCAATTTCTTTCATATTTCATATTTCTGAGAATAGTTTCTTATAATATTCATTAAGAATTTTTTGAATTTCTGATGAGTCTGTTGTTTTTTTTCTTTGTCATTTCTGATTGACAAAATTAGAGATTTTACTCTTTTTTTTTCTGCCTAGGTTAGCCAAAGGTTTATCTATTTTATTGACCTTTTCAAAAAACCAACCTTTTGATTTATTGATCTGTTGTTTAATTGTTTTTTTTTCAATTTCATTTATTTCTGCTCTAATTTTGGTTATTTCTTTTCTTCTACTGGGTTTGGGGTTCGAATGTTTTTCTTTTTCCAGGTGCTTGATATGTCCCATTAAGTTGTTAACTGCCTCTCTTTCGGTTCTCTTGAGAAAGGCTTACAGTGCTATAAATGTCCCTCTTAGGACTGCCTTTGCGGTATCCCAGAGGTTCTGATAATTCATGTCTTCTTTGTCGTTTTGGTCCAAAACTTTGGCAATTTCCCTCTTAATCTCATCTCTGACCCAGTTATCATTCAGCATAAGGTTATTTAACCTCCATGTTTTGTATGACTATGCAGATTCCTGTTGTTACTGAGTTCAACTTTTATTCCACAGTGGTCCAAGAAGATGCAAGGAATAATTTCTATTCCTTTAAATTTACTGAGGTTAGACTTGTAACCTAAGATGTGATCAATTTTTGAGTATGTTCCGTGGGCTGATGAGAAGTATGTGTATTCAGTTTTATTGGGATGAAATGTTCTGTATATGTCTGCTAAATCCAAATGTTGGATGATTAGGTTTAAATCTAAAATTTCTTTGCTCAGCTTCTTATTGGAGGATCAATCCAACACTGCCAAAGGAGTGTGGAAATCTCTGACTATAATGGAGTCGGAGGAAATCAAGTTGCTCATGTCTGTTAGAGTTTCTCTTATAAATTGAGGCGCATTCTGATTTGGTGCATAAATATAATAATTGAAATCTCATCACATTCAGTATTACCCTTAACAAATATTAAGTGACCATTCTTATCCTTCCTTACTTTAGTTGGTTTAAAGCCTATTGTGTCTGCAAATAGAATTGCAACACCTGCTTTTTTCTGATTACCATTTGCCTGAAATATGGATGACCATCCTTTCAACCTGAGTCTATATTTATCTTTTAAGGTTAGATGTGACTCTTGTATGCAGCAAATATCTGGCCTGAGCTTTTGTATCCAGTCAGCTAACCTGTGCCTCTTTAGAGGACAGTTTAAGCCATTCACATTAATGGAGAATATTGATAAGTCTGGTAAAATTTTGGGTATCGAGTTTTTCGAAATTCCAGTGGACATTTTTAATCCTTTCGCCAGTGTGGAAGTTGGAGTTTGATTCTGAGTTAATTTACTTTTGTAGTAGAGGATTGGGTTGGTCATTATGGAGTATAGATTTGAAAATATCCTAAAGAGCTGGTTTGGTTCCGGCAAATTTCTTGAACATATGAATGTCATTAAAGTATTTAATTTCTCTATCATAAATTAAACTCAGTTTAGCTGGATACAGGATCCAGGGTTGAAACTTATTTTGTTTTAGGAGATTAAAAGTCGATGACCACCCTCTCTGTTTTGAAAAGTTTCAGCAGAGAGATCTGCAGTCATTCTAATATTCTTCCCTTTGTAGGTAATGCATTTCTTACATCTTGCTGCTTTCAGAATTTTCTCCTTTATATTAAATTTAGTGAAGTTAATTATGAATGCCTGGGGGATGTCTTATTTGGATTGAGTTGTGCTGGGGTTCTGAAGCTGTCTGCTTTCTGAATTTCAGAATCTCTTGGCATGTCTGGAAAATTCTCTTTCATAATTTCATGAAGAAGGGCCTCTGTGCTTTGTGAGGCCACTTCATCACTTTCAGGGATTCCAAAGAGGCAGATATTAGCCTTCTTTGAATTATCCCAGAGCTCACTGAGAGAATGTTCCATTTTTGCTCTCCATTTCTCTTCCTCTTTGAGAGTTTGGGAGCATTCAAAGACTTTGTCTTCAATGTCAGAAATCCTTCTTCTGCTTGCTCCACTCTGTTACTGAGGTATTCTACTGTATTTTTCAGATCTTTGAGGGCTGCAAATTTTTGCTTCAGTACATCAAAATATTTGGTGATTTTGTCTTTAAATTCATTAAATTCTTGAGACAATTTGTGAATTTCTCCTCGAATTTCTAATTCTGACTTTTGAATTCCTTCTCAAATTTCTAATTCCAAATTTTCCTCTGTTCTATTAATCTTTTTGCAATCCAAGGAATTTGTTTCTGTCCTGGCTAAATTCCCCTGCAGATGAGAACCTGTTTTGAGTTCACAGTACCTGTGCCTCAGGCCCTGTCTTTGCTGCCTCAAAGGTTTGTATTCGCAGCTCAGTTAGCTGTCAGTTCTAGCCTCCTGTATTCCTTTGTCTATAGGTTGATGATTCCCTGAGGGCCAGCTCCATCTTAGGCTAAGTAAAGCATTCCTCTGGGTCAGCCCCACCCTGGGAGTCAGCCGGCACTGCGTGTGTGTTTTCTATTCCCCATGCTCCACCTAGGCTGGTACCGCATCAGGCAAACCCTTTACTCACAGGGCCTATGTTTCTGTCCCAGATCTGTGCCATGATGGTTGCCACCTGAGAAGATGCCCAGCCTCTTCTGGTTGCCCAGAGAAACAGGGGGTGTGGCTTCAGAATATCCAGGGGTAAGCCCTATTGTTGCCAAAAATGGCTGCTGCTCTGCACCTCGGGGCACCGCCACTCTGGGGTGGTTTCCTCTTAGCCAGCCATCCTCTCCTCACTCCCGTGCCACAGAATCAGCACTAGACCAGCTGCAGTTCAGGCCCTGTCCACAGCCATCAAGAAATCACTCAAAAATCTGGACTCCTGAGGAATAGGCCTCTAGACCTCAGAGTGAGAGTGGAGGGGAGTGCTGTGAGCTCAGAACTACAGGTAGAGAATATATACAGTTTTATACAGTTTTATGCTTTGAGAAGAATGCTGTGGCACCCTAGTAGGGAGGTAGGCTCAGTTTTTAGAGGTTTTCTCCTGTGGAGTGTAGTGGGAAGACCTTTGAACTGTGCTTGTTTGTTCGTGAGGCACTCCGAGCCATTCTCATGTGGGAGGGGACTCCCATCCACTTGGCGATGGATTTTGTACCTTTTGTTTGTATCCTTGTGGTTGCAGTTCACTCAGTGGGGTTGATGTGTGTTCCTCAAGCTTCTCTCTTGGTGTAGCTCTAATCCACCAGGTTACTTGCTAAATTTCTGTTCTTTAACTCTCCTTCTGGATGGGAGCCTCTGTGAAAAGCTGGCTTCAGTTAGCCATCTTGTCTCTGCCCCCCATTTTGTTTATATTTTCAAGAAGCCAATGTTTTGTTACATCAATCCTTTATATCATTTTGGTTTTTTTGGTTTTAATCTCAATTTCATATAGTTTTGCTTTAATCTTTGTTATTTCTGTTCTTTTTTTCTTTTTATTTTTTTCATTTTATTAAGTCATATACACACGGATCATGAATACATTTATGCATTTGTGGGGTACAATGAGTTGATTTTTTTTACAATTTGCAGTGCTTACATCAAAATAATTAATATAGCTTTCACCTCATTTATTTAATTATTGTCTTAAGACATTTATGTTCTATACTTGATAGATTTGACTTGTACCCTTGCAATATGTTCCATAGGTGTGGTCCCACCATTTACCCTCTCTTTATTGAACATCCCCCTCTTCCCAAGAGAGTTTGTTATTTCTATTCTGGTGCTAGCTATGGGTTTGGTATGATCCTATTTTGCTAATTTCTTGAGATGCCACATTAGGTTCCTAATTTGTGATCTATCTTGATGTAGGCATTTAATGCTATAAATTTCCCTTTTTCTGTATCCCAGGGATTTTGGTTTGTTGTTTATGTTTTCATTCATTTCAAAAAAATTAAATTTTCTTAATTTCACCATTGATTCAAAGACCATTTAGGAGCAAGTTGCTTAATTTTCATATATTTGTACAATTTTAAAAGTTCACATTGGAATTGATTTTTAGTTTTATTACACTATGTAATAAAAAAAGTGTCTCCTTTGAGAAGACACTTACAATGATTTCATTTTTTATTTTATTTTTATTTATTATTTTTTTTTTATTTTAGTTTGTTTTCTTTTTCTTTTTTTTCTTATTAAATCATAACTGTATACATTGATATGATCATGGGGCATCATATACTCGTTTCATAAACCATTTGACACATTTTTATCACAGTGGTTAACATAGCATTTCTGGCGTTATCTCAGTTACTGTGCCAAAATATTTACATTCTACATTTACCAAGTTTCGCAAATACCCCTGTAAGATGCACCACAGGAGTGATCCCACGGATCCCCCTCACTCTACCCACTCCCCCTTCCCACTTCCCCTTATTAAGTTGTAGCTGGGTTATAGCTTTCATGTGAGAGTCCCAAATTAGTTTCATAGTAGGGCTGAGTACATTGGGTACTTTTTCTTCCATTCTTGAGATACTTTACTAAGAAGAATATGTTCCAGCTCCATCCATGTAAACATGAAAGAGGTAAAGTCTCCATCTTTCTTTAAGGCTGCATAGTATTCCATGGTATACATATACCACAATTTATTAATCCATTCGTGGATCGATGGGCACTTGGGCTTTTTCCATGACTTAGCTATTATGAATTGGGCTGCAATAAACATTCTGGTACAAATATCTTTGTTATGTTGTGATTTTTGGTCTTCTGGGTATATGCCCAGCAGAGGAATTACAGGATTGAATGGCAGGTCTATTTTTAGATCTCTGAGTGTTCTCCATATCTCTTTCCAAAAGGAATGTATTAATTTGCATTCCCACCAGCAGTGCAGAAGTGTTCCCTTTTCTCCGCATCCACGCCAACATCTCTGGTCTTGAGATTTTGTGATATAGGCTAGTCTCATTGGAGTTAGATGATATCTCAACGTAGTTTTCATTTGCATTTCTCTGATGATTAAAGATGATGAGCATTTTTTCATATGTCTGAAGGCCTTGTGCCTGTCTTCTTCAGAGAAGTTTCTCTTCAAATCCCTTGCCCAGCCTGCGATGGGATCCCTTGTTTTTTTCTTGCTGATGCGTTTGAGTTCTCTGTGGATTCTGGTTATTAAACCTTTGTCAGAGATATACCCTGCAAATATCTTCTCCCATTCTGAGGGCTGTCTGCTTGCTCTGCTTACTGTGTTCTTAGCTGTGCAGAAGCTTTTTAGTTTGATCAAGTCCCAGTAGTGTATTTTTGAAGCTGCTTCAATTGCCCGGGGGGTTCTCCTCATGAAATACTCACCCAGACCAATTTCTTCAAGGGTTTTCCCTGCATTCTCCTCTAGTATTTTTATAGTTTCATGTCTTAAGTTTAAATCTTTAATCCAATGAGAGTCTATCTTAGTTGATGGTGAAAGGTGTGGGTCCAATTTCAGTCTTCTGCAGGTTGCCAGCCAGTTCAGCGAGCACCATTTGTGAAATAGGGAATCTTTTCCCCACTGAATGTTTTTAATTGGCTTGTCAAAAATCAAATAGCGGTAAGTAGCTGGATTCATCTCTTGGTTCTCTATTCTGCTCCAGATATCTACTTCTCTGTTTTTGTGCCAATACCATGCTGTTTTGATCACTATCGATTTGTAGTAAAGTCTAAGGTCTGGTAGTGTGATTCCTCCTGTTTTGTTTTTATTTCTGAGTAATGTCTTGGCTATTCGAGGTTTTTTCTGATTCCATATAAAACGAAGTAATGTTTTTTCAAGATCTTTAAAATATGACAGTGGAGCTTTAATAGGGAGTGCGTTGAAATTATATATTGCTTTGGGTAGTATGGACATTTTGATAATGTTGATTCTTCCTAGCCATGAGCATGGTATGTTTTTCCATTTGTTAACATTTTCAACTATTTCTTTTCTTAGAGTTTCATAGTTCTCTTTATAGAGATCTTTCACGTCTTTTGTTAGGTAAATTCCCAAATATTTCATCTTCTTTGGCACTACTGTGAATGGGATAGAGTCCTTAACTGCTTTTTCAATTTGACTGTTGTTGTTGTATATAAAGGCTACCGATTTATGAATGTTGATTTTGTAACCTGAGACGCTGCTGTATTCCTTGATCACTTCTAGGAGTTTTGTAGTAGAGTCCCTAGTGTTTTCCAGATACACAATCATATCATCTGCGAAGAGCGAGAGTTTGATCTCTTCTGACCCTATATGGATACCCTTGATCGCCTTTTCTTCCCTAATTGCGGTGGCTAAAACTTCCATTACAATGTTGAAAAGCAATGGAGACAATGGGCAGCCTTGTCTGGTTCCTGATCTGAGTGGAAATGATTCCAATTTAACTCCATTCAATATGATATTGGCTGTGTGTTTGCTGTAGATAGCCTCTATCAGTTTAAGAAAAGTCCCTTCTAGACCAATTTTCTTGAGTGTTCTGATCATGAAGGGATGCTGGATATTATCAAAAGCTTTTTCTGCATCAATTGAGAGAATCATATGGTCTTTGTTTTTTAATTTGTTTATGTGCTGAATTACATTTATAGATTTACGTATATTGAACCAGCCTTGACACCCTGGGATAAAACCAACTTGGTCATGATGTATAATTTGTTTGATGTGTTGTTGGATTCTGTTTGTTAGGATCTTGTTGAATATTTTTGCATCTATATTCATTAGTGATATTGGTCTATAATTTTCTTTTCTTGTTGGGTCTTTTCCTAGTTTGGGGATCAGGGTGATGTTTGCTTCATAGAACGGGTTGGGTAGTCTTCCTTCTTTTTCTACATTTTGGAACAGGTTGAGTAATATAGGTACTAATTCCTCTTTAAAGGTTTGGTAGAATTCTGACGTGAAACCATCTGGTCCCGGGCTTTTCTTTTTAGGGAGGTTTTGTATAGTTGATGCTATTTCTGAACTTGATATGGGTCTGTTCAACATTTCCACTTGATTCTGGTTAAGTCTTGGAAGGTGGTGTGCTTCCAAGTATCGGTCTATTTCCTTCAGATTTTCGTATTTCTGAGAATAAAGTTTCTTGTAATATTCATTAAGGATTTTTTGGATTTCTGATGAGTCTGTGGTTATTTCGTCTTTGTTGTTTCTGATTTTGATATTAGAGATTTTACTCTTTTTTTCCTGATTAGGTTGGCCAGAGGTTTATCTATTTTATTGACCTTTTCAAAAAACCAGCTTTTTGATTTATTGATCTGTTGTATTATTCTTTTGTTTTCAATTTCATTTAATTCTGCTCTAATTTTGGTTATTTCTTTTCCTCTACTGGGTTTGGAGTTGGAATGTTCTTCCTTTTCCAGTTGCTTGAGATGTCCCATTAAGTTGTTAACTTCCTCTCTTTCCGTTCTCTTCAGGAAGGCTTGCAGTGTTATAAATTTCCCTCTTAGAACTGCCTTTGCAGTGTCCCAGAGGTTCTGATAGTTTGTGTCTTCATTGTCGTTTTGTTCCAAAAAATTGGCGATTTCTTTCTTAATCTCATCTCTGACCCAGCTATCATTCAGCATAGGTTATTTAACTTCCATGTTTTTGTATGGGTATGCAGATTCCTGTTGTTACTCAATTCAAGTTTTATTCCATGATGGTCCGAGAAGATGCATGGAAGAATTTCTATTCCTTTAAATTTACTGCGGTTAGACTTGTGACCTAAAATGTGGTCAATTTTGGAGTAAGTTCCATGGGCTGATGAGAATTATGTGCATTCAGTTTTGTTGGGATGAAATGTTCTGTAGATGTCTGCTAAATCTAAATATTGGATGGCTAGGTTTAAATCTAAGATTTCTTTGCTCAGCTTCTTGCTGGAGGATCGATCCAGCACTGCCAAAGGAGTGTTGAAATCTCCAACGATTATGGAGCTGGAGGAAATCAAGTTACTCATGTCTGTTAGAGTTTCTCTTATAAATTGAGGTGCATTCTGGTTGGGTGCATAGATATTAATACTTGAGATCTCATCATATTGAGTATTACCCTTAACAAATATGAAGTGACCATTCTTGTCCTTCCTTACTTTTGATGGTTTAAAGCCTACTGTATCTGCAAATATAATTGCAACACCTGCTTTTTTCTGATTACCATTTGCCTGAAATATGGATGACCATCCTTTCACCCTGAGTCTGTATTTGTCTTTTTAGTTGAGATGTGACTCTTGGATGCAACAAATATCTGGCTTGAGTTTTTGTATCCAGTCAGCTAACCTATGCCTCTTTAGAGGACAGTTTAAGCCATTCACATTGATGGAGAGTATTGATAAGTCTGGTGGAATTTTGGGTATCGAGTTTTTCAAAGGTCCAGTGGACATTTTTAATCCTTTCGCCAGTGTGGAAGTTGGAGTTTGATCCGAAGTTTCTGAGTGACTTTACTTTTGTGCTATAGGATTGGGTTGGTCATTGTGGAGGATAGGTCTGAGAGCATCCTGAAGAGCTGGTTTACTTATGGCAAATTTTTTCAACATATGAATGTCATTGAAGTATTTAATTTCTCCATCATAGATGAAACTCAGTTTAGCTGGATACAAGATCCTGGGTTGAAAGTTATTTTGCTTTAGGAGATTAAAAGTTGATGACCAGCCTCCTCTGGCTTGAAAAGTTTCAGCAGAGAGATCTGCAGTTATTCTAATATTCTTACCTTTGTACGTTATAGTTTTCTTTCGACGGGCTGCTTTGAGAATCTTCTCTTTCATGTTAACTTTAGTGAAGCTAATTATGATATGTCTGGGGGATGACTTATTGGGGTTGATTTGTGCTGGGGTTCTGAAGCTGTCTGCTATCTGAATTTCAGATTCTCTAGGCATGTCTGGAAAATTTTCTTTCATAATTTCATGCAGAAGCTCCTCTGTGCCCTCAGAGGCGACTTCATCTTTCTCAGAAATTCCTATAATCCTTATGTTGCTTTTTTTCGAATTATCTGAGAGTTCTCTGAGTGAGTGATCCGTTTTTGCTCTCCATTTCTCTTCCTCTTTGAGAGATTGGGAGCGTTCGAAGACTTTATCTTCAGTGTCAGAAATCCTTTCTTCTGCTTGCTCCATTCTGTTACTGAGGGATTCTACTGTATTTTTCATATCTTTGAGGGCTGTAAGTTCTTGCTTCAGGGTGTCTAAGTCTTTGGTGGTTTTGTCTTTAAATTCGTTAAATTCTTGAGACAATTTTTGAATTTCTCCTCGAATTCCTAATTCCATTTTATTAATCTTGTCTGCAATCCAAATTCTGAATTCGATTTCTGACATCTCAGCCAGTTGTTTATGAATGGGATCTTCAATCACATCTGCCGTATCTTTTCTTGAGGGGGTTGATCTATTCTGGTTATTCATGTTATCAGAGTTTTTCCGCTGATTCCGCCCCATGGTTATTTTACTCCCTTTGGTTTTTCCCCTGGGATTTTATCGAGGGCCCGTACAGTGTTGTGGCCTGAGAAACTGGGGCCCTGTCTTGTGTGGTGGAGCAAAGTGGTTCTGTCTTGCTTTCAGCTGGTTTCTGTTCGATCCTATTGCAACTTCTACTCTGGTTTGAAGTCTCAGCTGTGTGGAAAAATCAGCAATTAAGTCACCCCGCCCGCCCACCTCTGGCCCCAGTTGGAAAAGGAGAATCAAACCTTCCTACAATCGCACACCCAGGGCACCGCCTGAAAAGTCCTCAGTCTATTAGCCCAGTTCAAAAGGTCCCAATCAGCTGTCTCAATTGGCACTTGTCTCGGGTGGGAGAGTTCAAGAGGTCTCTGGGAACTGTATCACAGGGGCCTGGTGACTCCTCTGACACGGCTCACCCCAGGGCAGCATGGAGTCACGAGGAGCCACCCAGCAAACAGGGCAGTCTAGGAAGGTTGACGTCTCCTTCCCCACTTTGCCCCTCCGTCAGATCCAGTCACTGGTATCTCTGCAGATGGCTAACCCAGTTGCCTGCAGTGAACAGACACTCCAGGGGTTTGCACCTGCCTGATTCACAAGGAAGTCTGCCAGGCCCCCGCAGACTGCCGCTATCTAGCAGGAGGAGATGGGGCCTGACATCTTTGAGTGTTTGATGCAGGTGATGGGAAGGAGGTGTTCACTCAGGCTTAGCCCCATCCCTGATGGATGCTGCTAACAGAACAGAACAGAACAGAACAGACAACTTTGCGTGGTTCTGTCTCTGTTCCTGTCGAAATCGCCTATAGAAGATGGGCTGTTTTGAGTTCAAACGTCTTTGCTGCTGGAGATTTGCGTTCGAACACCTCTCTGGGTGGGCCCCGCCCTGGAAGCTTCCCGGGTTTGTGAGCCGTGTCAGGAAATCCCCCGCTCACCGGTGGCCTCCCTTGGTTGCCCAGGGAGACAGGGGGTGTGGCCTCAGAATATCCAGAAGTGGGCGTTCTGCCGTTAAAGAAAAAACGGCTGTTGATCTACCTCCAGGGAACTGCTGCTCTGGTGTGGGCACTCAGGCGACGCTTTTCTCCTCTGTCCCATGCCCCAGAGTCAGCACTGAGCGGCCGCAGTTTGTTCTGGGTCCACACCCCTCAAGAGATCCCCCAAGAATCAGAACTCTTGGAGGATGGGCCCCCAGACCCCGATTGGGAGTGGGGGTTGAAGCTAGAGTTTCATTCAGTTTTACGCAACACTATGGCCCGGGGAGGGCTCCTGCACTGCACCGCAGGGAAGTGCCGCCAAGGCTTGATTTTCCCCTCAGCAGAGTGCCCTCTCCTCACTCATGTGTCCCAGAGTCAGCGCTGACCTGACGCAGCTCAGGCACTGTGCACTCCCCTTGAGAAATCACCCAAGGTTCCGAACTCCTGGGGGATAGGCCCTCAGACCCCGAGTGAGAGTAGGGGCTCTCAGCTCTCAGTGGGGAAGCTAGAGTCTTATTCAGTCTTGTGCCTGCCCCGTAATGTTGCCTGGGGAGGGTTGGTGCACTGCACTGCAGGGAAGTGCCACCAAGGCGTGACTCCCCTTCAGCCCGGTGCCCTCTCCTCACTCGCGCGCCTCAGAGTCAATGCTGACCAGTCGCAACTCGGGGACTGTCCACTCCCCTTGAGAAATCACCCAAGGATCCAAATTCCTGGGGGACAGGCCTCCAGACCTCAGTGGGCGGGAGGGGAGCACCGGGGATTCAGAGTTGCCGGCAAAGGATTCCCAAAGTTTTATTCAGTTTTATGCCCGGCAGGAGATCGCCACGGCACCCCAGTAGGGGAGGTACGTCCAGTTTTTAGAAGGTCTGTCCCTGGAGTGTAGTGGGAGGGCCTTTAATTTCTGCCCGCTTGTTCAATTGTGGGGCTCTAGAGCCGGTCTCATGGGGGAGGGGGACTCCCGTCCGCTTGGTGGTGGATTTTGTACCTTTTGTTTGCGTCCTTGTGATCACAGCTTGCCTCAGCGGTGTTGATGTGCGTTCTTCAACCTTCTCTCTTGGTGAGGCTCAAGTCCACCAGGATACTTACTAAATTCCTGTCCCTTAACTCTCCTTCTGGATGGGAGCCTCTGTTGAAAGCTGGCTTCAGTCCGCCATCTTGTCTCCCCTCTCGATTTCATTTTTTAAGTGTGTTGAGATTTGTTTTGTGGCCTAACATGTGGTCTGTTTTGATGAACAGTCCATGTGGTGATAAGAAAAATGTGTATTCTGCAGTTGTTGGTAGAATGTTGTAAATGTGTGTTAGGTCAATTTTTTCTAAGGTCTAATTTAAGTTCAGTGATTCTTTGATAATTTTCTCTCTGCATTGTCTAATGCTGTCAATGTGTTGTTGAAATCTCCCACTGTTATTGCATTAATGTACGTCCCTTTCTTCGGCCTATAATTTTTGTTTTATAAATCTACATGCTTTAGTGTCAGTTTATAAATGTTTATAAATATATATTTAGTATTGTAATATCTTCTTCTTGAATTTATCTCTTGATCTCTTTGTCATTATATAATAACCTTTATGTTTAATTTTTTTTTTTTTTTTACTGTTGATGATTTAAAGTCTATTTTATCTGAAATAAGCATAGCTACTCCTGGGGTAATTTATTTTTGTTTCTAATTTAATTCTTTATCTGGTATTTCAAAGATTTCATTTTGTTTAGGATCCATTGCTGGGGAGTTAGTATGACCCTTTGGGGGTTTATAACACTGTTTTTGGTGTATTTCCAGTATTGTTTGTCTGATACCATATCATATGGCTAACTCTCTATTCCTCTTATTTTTTAATTACTTTTATTTAGACAGGATTTTTTTTTCCCTTTGCGTATGTGATTATATTGAATGTTGTGAAGTTGTTTGGCTTTGGTTCTAGGTGCTTTCAGTGGCGAAGTCTCTATATGAAATGTGGGAGATATGGGGTACAAAGCTGGGTGGAGCTGAAGCAACAATCCTGCTGTAGGATATCCTAATGGTAAACAGAAGCACCCAGAAGCCCAGATGAGAGTGGTGGGGGACTGTGATCCATTCTCCCATTATGCTCCTGTTCTGGTACTCTTAGATCAGAGAGACATACTGTCTGCCTCTAACCTGCACTGTAGCTGTCAGCTGTGAAAGATACCTACCCCCACAGTTTACCACTAAAATGTCTTAGTGCACAGCTCCTTCATTAGCCCAAAACACACAACTTCAGGCCTCTCCTGCTCTCTACTGAGGTGTGATGCTTCTCCATAATAGAAAGGGGTAGGGGCCCTGCCTTTAGTGCAAGCCAGAGCACAATGGGCCTACTAGAGAGGGAAGGAGCCACCCTGGCCATCCCTACTAGTCCTAGAATGGTTATCTTCCATTTTGCCAGATTTTTATGACAAATGTTGATTCTCCTTGAAGGTGAAATTTTGTTTGGAGATATCTGCATTCACTTGAGTATTAGTAGGTACAGCATCATCCTCTTCTTTGTGTTTTTATTTGGTCTATCCCTGGCTGAAGTCCTGGCTAGATAGTAGCATTTAAGGCTCTGGAAGACATAGATTAAACAATTGTGTGACAGACAAATATAATAAAAAATATTATTGGAAGAAACTGATAGATGCTTCCAAATAATAAACCAAGATTTCTCAGACTTGACCAAGAAAATAAGTACTGCTGACTCCTTGAGTCTTTCATAGATAGCTAGGCTGTCTTTCATTTTAGCTTTGATATAAATTATTCCATTTAGCCCATACTATTAATGCAGGAATGACGGTGAATTATTACAAATTTCCTTAGATCTGCCAAAAGAAAATCAAAGGCTATTTTTTATTAGTTCCTTGGTGAAAGGAATTTTAAAAGGCCAATTGTGTATCCAGGACAAAAGCTGTATTACTAGGGCAGCCAAAGAAAGGAATTCACTTTTGGTGATCATTTCAAGTTTTCTAGCTTCTATGAATGGTATCATTACATTTAGACATTTCCTTCACTAATTATTAGTCATTTTCATGGGAAGAGTTCTATTCATACAGATGTTTTGTAAGAAACGTAGCACATTGAGAGTACTGAGGAATCATAAACTAGAAATAATTTAACTATTAGCACCACCAAGCAAGTAATCTTGGTCCTGAGTAGCCATAGAAGATGCAGATGTCATCATAGGAAATAGAACTCAGGAACTTCTTAAGAGATAGTGTCAATCTTAATGGAACTGTAAATATATTGTCTCTAACTGCTGTCATGATAAACAGTCATCATTATTTCCCAATAATATCTGTATTGTCTTTGATTACAAATGCATTTAACCTAATTTATATATTATCTATAACATTTGGCTAGGTTTATGTAATATATCTGTATACTATTTTTCAAAATAGATGCATTAGAAATTACTGGGGTGAGCTAAATTATAGAGCAGTGTCTGTATCCAAAAAAGCCTAGACCCAAGCAAGGACTATTAGTGAGAAATACAATGGGCTAAGTTAGAAGCATATAAGTAAAACTAGCATTTATGGCTAAAAGGAAAATGGATAAAAGCATACACATGAGATTTTAGAAGTCAGTTCTTTCAGGTATCTAGACCAAAGCTTTGCCATTTATAGTCTGTGAGCCAAATCAGGTTCACTGTCTCTGTTTATAAATAAAAATGTGGCATTTGCACACAGCCATGCTCTTTGTGTCTATGTATAGTCTATGGATGCTTGTGCACTATAATGCAAGAGTTGAACAGTTTTGGCAGAGACTTTATGGACTAAAAGCCTAAAATATTCACTAGCCTAAAGTATTTACCATATGATCAATGATAAAAAACAAATTTTCTAACCCCTGCAGACTAATTATGCCAATGATTCTGAGTGGAAGCTATCTACTCAGTGAAATCATCAACTTGTTCTAAACATATCAGGTTAGTAGTCAACTCACATGGACCATGTTTCTCCACGGAACCCTATTTTAAGGTTTCTGGAATAGTGCCTTCTACTTTAGAAACATGTAATAAATAGCTGCTGGAATGGCTTCGGATTCTTGCAATGTTCCGGGATTGAGCTCAATGCCATGAGAACACAGGAACCATGAAGACATAGAGTTTTCATCCAGTAATTGTATGGAATAAAAGTATAAAAAGTAGCTCTAATACAAGCTCACAAGTTATAAATCTTATAAAGGGCTATTGAGTAAGTGCTATGAAGATTCAGGGTATAGGCCTTGAGAAATGAGGGAGAAGGATGTTCCTGGCAAATGGAACATTAGGAGACAAGGCGTAGAGGTGGAGGATAGAGAGCATGTCTGGGGTACAGTGAGTAACCTTTTGTGCCTTAGAAAATCTGGGGAAAGTGAATTAATTTTTCTGGGGTTTGATTTATAAACAATGTTATATGGAAGCTGGCTCACACTAGTTTATGAGAGCTGAAGGGTTAATATTAAAGAGTCTTGCAAACTGGTTATTAAATCATTGGTAGCTTGAGATTGGCCATCATGAGAGTATTTCCACTACTAAAAGCTATAAATGCTATAAATCAGGGCTTGCTCTCTCTTTTTTATTTTCCACTCTTTCTTTCTTTTTAATTTTCATTCATTTTTTTATTTCAAAATACTATGCATTAATGGGTACAGATGTTTTTGTTACATCTATTGCTTTTGCAATGCTTGAATCATAGCTATAAGTATGTCCATCACCCGAATAATGTCCCCCTGCATCTGTTAGGTAGGTTTTCACCCTTCCCTTCCTACCCTCTCTCCCCACTGCTTGATTCCATGAGTTTTACTTTCTTGTGTGCATGTGTATTAGTTATTTCCAATTTAGCAGTGAGTACAGGTGATGTTTGTTTTTCCATTCTTTAGATATTTAAGTTA
Source organism: Nycticebus coucang (assembly GCF_027406575.1). Taxonomy (NCBI): domain Eukaryota; kingdom Metazoa; phylum Chordata; class Mammalia; order Primates; family Lorisidae; genus Nycticebus; species Nycticebus coucang. Next base: position 49,411,112 of record NC_069784.1, on the reverse strand, counting down.
GGATAACAGTCTCCAGTTCTACCCAAATTCTTGCAAAAAGCATTAAATTCATCCTTTTTTATGGTAGAGTAGTACTTCATGCTATACATATGTCACATTTTGTTAATCCACTCATGAATTGATGGGCACTTGAGTTGATTCCACATTTTTGCAAGTGTGCATTGTCCTGTAATAAACCTGAGAGTTCAGGGGTATTTTTTACTTCTTTTTCTTTGGATAAAATGCCCAGTAGTAAGATTGCTGGGTCAAATTGTTATGTCTACTTATACTTATTTAAGTAATCTCCAAATTATTTTCCAGAGTGATTGTACTAATTTTCAGTCCCACGAATAGTGTATAAATGTTCCTTTCTCTATGCCAGCATCTATTATTTTTAGACTTTTAAACAAAGACATTCTATTTAACAGGGGTAAGGTGAAATCTCATTGTGATTTTAATTCTCATTTCTCTGATGATTAGAGACATTGAGCATTCTTTCATATGTTGGCCCTTTTTCCATCTTCTTTTGAAAAGTTTCTGTTCATATCATTTGCCCACATTTTAATGTTTTTTTTTTTTTTTCTGCTGATTTGTTTGAATTCTTTGTAGGTTCTGGATATTAGCCCTTTATCAGATATCTAGTTGACAAAAATTTCTCCCATTCTGTAGGTTGTCTGTTGAATATTTCCCTGATGTACAGAAGCTTTTTTTTTATTATTGTTAAATCATAGCTGTGTACATTAGTGCAATCGCCTGTACCCATTCTAAGATGCACCATAGATGTGGCCCCACCCATTACCCTCCCTCCACCAAAACCTCCCCCCTCCCTTCCCCTTCCTTGGCCCTTTCCCCATAGTCTTGTGCTATAGTTGGGTTATAGTCTTCATGTGAAAGCTATAATTTAGCTTCATAGAAGGGCTGAGTACATTGGATACTTTTTCTTCCATTCCTGAGATACTTTGCTAAGAAGAATATGTTCCAGCTCCATCCATGTAAACATGAAAGAGGTAAAGTCTCCATCTTTCTTTATGGCTGCATAGTATTCCATGGTATACATGTACCACAATTTGCTAGTCCATTCGTGGGTCGATGGGCACTTGGGCTTCTTCCATGACTTAGCAATTATGAATTGGGCTGCAATAAACATTCTGGTACAGATGTCTTTGTTATATTGTGACTTTTGGTCTTCTGGGTATAAACCTAGTAAAGGAATTATAGGATCGAATGGCAGGTCTATTTTTAGGTCTCTAAGTGTTCTCCAAACATCCTTCCAGAAGGAATGTATTAGTGGGCATTCCCAGCAGCAGTGTAGAAGTGTGCCCTTTTCTCCACATCCACGCCAACATCTCTGTGGGGATTTTGTATGTGTGCTACTCTTACTGGGGTTAGGTGATATCTCAAAGTAGTTTTGATTTGCATTTCTCTGATGATTAAGGATGATGAGCTTTTTTTCATGTGTTTGTAGACTGTGCATCGGTCTTCTTTAGAGAAGTTTCTCTTCAAGTCCCTTGCCCACCCTGAGATAGGATTACGTGTTCTTGTTAATACGTTTCAGTTCTCTGTGGATTCTGGTTATTAGACCTTTATTGGAGGTATAACCTGCAAATATTTTCTCCCATTATGAGGGCTGTCTGCTTGCTTTACTTACTATGTTCTTGGCTATGCAGAAGCTTTTGAGTTTGCTCAGGTCCCAGTAGTGTATTTTTGATACTGCTTCAATTGCCTGGGGAGTCCTCCTCATAAAATATTCACCCAGGCCGATTCCTTCAAGAGTTTTCCCTGCACTTTCTTCAAGTATTTTTATAGTTTCATGTCTTAAGTTTAAATATTTAATCCAGTGAGTCTATCTTAGTTAATGGTGAAAGGTGTGGGTCCAGTTTCAATCTTCTACAGGTTGCCAGCCAGTTTACCCAGCACTATTTGTTAAATAGGGAATCTTTTCCCACGGAAGGTTTTTAATTGGCTTGTCAAAGATCAAATAACGGTAAGTAGCTGGATCCATCTCTTGTTCTCTATTCTGTTCCAGACATCTACTTCTCTGCTTCTGTGCCAGTACCATGCTGTTTTGATCACTATGGATTTATAGTACAGTCTCAGGTCTGGTAGCATGATTCCTCCTGCTTTGTTTTTATTGCTTAGTAATGTTTTGGCTATTCAAGTTTTTTTCTGATTCCATATAAAAGGAAGTATTATTTTTTCAAGATCTTTAAAGTATGACAAGGGAGCTTTAATAGGAATTGCATTAAAATTATATATTGCTTTGGGCAGTATGGACATTTTAACAATGTTGATTCTTCCCAGCCATGAGCTAGGTATGTTTTTCCATCTGTTAACATCTTCAGTTATTTCTTTTCTTAGAGTTTTATAGTTCTCTTTGTAGAGATATTTCACGTCCTTTGTTAGGTATACTCCCAAATATTTCATCTTCTTTGGCACTACTATGAAAGGAATAGAGTCCTTGACTATTTATTCGGCTTCGTTATTGTTGGTATATATAAAGGCTACAGATTTATGGGTGTTGATTTTGTAGCCTGAGACATTGCTATATTCCTTGATCACTTCTAAAAGTTTTGTAGTAGAATCCCTAGTGTTTTCCAGATATACGATCATATCATCTGAGAAGAGTGAAAGTTTGACCTCTTCTGATCCTATGTGAATACCCTTGATCACCTTTTCTTCCCTAATTGCAATGGCTCAAACTTCCATTACAATGTTAAAGAGCAATGGAGACAATGGGCAACCTTGCCTGGTTCCTGATCTAAGTGCAAATGATTTCAATTTAACTCCATTCAATACGATATTGGCTGTGGGTTTGCTGTAGATGGCCTCTATTAGTTTGAGAAATGTCCCTTCTATACCAATTTTCTTAAGTGTTCTGATCATGAACGGATGCTGGATATTATCAAAAGCTTTTTCTGCATCAATCAAAAGAATCATATGGTCTTTATTGTTAAGTTTGTTTATGTGTTGAATTACATTTATAGATTTACGTATATTGAACCAGCCTTGAGAGCCTGGGATAAATCCGAATTGGTCATGGTGTATAATTTTTTTTGATGTGTTGTTGGATTCTGTTTGTTAGGATCTTGTTGAGTATTTTTGCATCAATATTCATTAGTGATATTGGTCTATAATTTTCTTTTCTTGTTAGGTCTTTCCCTGGTTTGGGTATCAAGGTGATGTTTGCTTCGTAGAATGTGCTGGGTAATATTCCTTCTTTTTCCGTATTTTGGAAGTTGTTTAGTAGTATAGGTACTAGTTCTTCTTTAAATGTTTGGTAGAATTCTGATGTAAAGCCATCTGGTCCTGGGCTGTTCTTTTTAGGGACATTTTATATAGTTGATGCTATTTCAGAATTTGATATAGGCCTGTTCAACATTTCCACTTCATTCTGGCTAAGTCTTGGTAGGTGGCGTGCTTCCAGGTATTGGTTGATTTCTTTCAGATTTTCATATTTGTGAGAGTAGAGTTTCTTGTAGTATTCATTAAGGATTTTTTGAATTTCTGAGGGGTCTGTTGTTATTTCATCATTACCATTTCTGATTGATGAAATTAGAGATTTTACTCTTTTTTTCCTGGTTAGGTCAGCCAAAGGTTTATCTATTTTATTGATCTTTTCAAAAAACCAGCTTTTGGATTTATTGATCTGTTGTATAATTCTTTTGTTTTCAATTTCATTTAATTCTGCTCTGATTTTGGTTATTTCTTTTCTTCTGCTGCAATTGGGGGTTAAAGTGTTCTTCTTTCTCCAGTTGCTTGAGATGTTCAATTAAGTTATTAACTTCCTCTCTTTCTGTTTTCTTGAGGAAGGCTTGCAGTGCTATAAATTTCCCTCTTAGGATTGCCTTTGCAGTATCCCAGAGGTTCTGGTAATTCGTGTCTTGATTGTTGTTTTGTTCCAAACATACGGTGATTTCCTTCTTAATCTCATCTATAACCCATGTATCCTTCAGCATAAGGTTGTTTATCTTCCATGTTTTTGTATGGGTATGCAGGTTCCTGTTGTTATTGAGTTCAACTTTTATTCCATGATGGTCTGAGAAGGTGTAAGGAATAATTTCAATTTTTTTAAATTTGCTGAGGTTAGATTTGTGGCCTAGGATGTGGTCGACTTTGGAGTATGTTCCGTGGGCTGATGAGAAGAATGTGTATTTAGTCTTTTTGGGATGAAATGTTCTGAGGATGTCTGTTAAGTCCAGATGTTGAATGGTTCAGTTTAAATATAAAATTTCTTTGCTTAGCTTCTTTTTGGAGGATCTATCCAGGACTGCTAAAGGGGTGTTAAAATCTCCAACTACTATGGAAGTGGAGGAAATCGAGTTGCTCATGTCTGTTAGAGTTTCTCTTATCAATTGAGGTGCATATATATATTAATAATTGAGATCTCATCATATTGAGTATTACCTTTAACAAATATAAAGTGTCCATCCTTACCCTTAATTATTTTGCTTGGTTTAAAGCCTATTGCATCTGTGAACAGGATTGTAACACCTGCTTTTTTCTGCTTTCTATTTGCCTGGAATATAGATGACCATCCCTTCACCTTGAGTCTATATCTGTCTTTTAATGTAAGATGCGATTCTTGGATGCAGCAGATATCTGGCTTGAGTTTTTGTATCCAGTCCGCCAACCTGTGCCTCTTTAGAGGACAATTTAAACCATTCACATTAATTGAGAGTATTGATAAGCCTTTCTAGAGACTGGTGGACATTTTTAATCCTTTTGCGACTGTGGAAGTTCGAATTGATCAAAAATTTTTTGGGTGGGTTTACTTTTGTGGTGGAGAATTACGCTGGTCTTTATGGAGGATAGGTCTAAGAATGTCCTGGAGAGCTGGTTTAGTTGTGGCAAATTTCTTCAACTCGTGAATGTCGTTGAAGTATTTAATTTCTCCATCATAAATGAAGCTCAGTTTAGCTGGGTACAGGATCCTGGGTTGAAAGTTATTTTGTTTTAGGAGATTAAAAGTCAATGACCATCCTCTTCTAGCTTGAAAGGTTTCAGCAGAGAGATCTGCAGTTATTCTGATATTCTTCCCCTTGTAGGTAATTGTTTTCTATCATCTGGCAGCTTTCAGAATTTTCTCTTTCATATTAACTTTAGTGAAATTGATTATGATGTGTCTCGGGGATGTCTTATTGGGTTGAGTTGTGCTGGAGTTCTGAAACTGTTTGCTATCTGAATTTTGGAATCTCTTGGCATGTCTGGAAAGTTCTCCTTCATAATCTCACAGAGAAGAGACTCTGTGCCTTGTGAAGCCACTTCATCACTTTCAGGGATCCCTATAAGATGAATATTGGTTTTCTTCAAATTATCCTAGAGCTCTCTGAGAGAGTAGTGTGTTTTTGCTCTCCATTTCTCTTCTTCTGTGAGGGTTTGGAAGTGTTAGAAAGCTTTGTCTTCAATGTCAGAAATCCTTTCTTCTGCTTGCTCCATTCTGTTACTGAGGGATTCTACTGTGTTTCTCAGATCTTTGAGTGATGCAACTTCTTGTCTCAATGTGTCGAAATCTTTGGTCATTTGGTCTTTGAATGCATTTAATTCTTGAGATAACTTTCGGAATTCTAATTCGATATTATTTGCTCTCCTGATCCTGAATTCAATTTCTGACATCTCAGCTATTTGTTTGTGGATGGGGTCTTGTGCTGTTCCTGCCCCATTGATCCTTGGGGGGGTTGATCTACTCTGATTATTCATATTGCCAGAGTTTTTCTGTTTATTTCCCCTCATGATTGTTTTTCACTGTTGCCTCTGGCTGTCCTCAGATTTGGGGAGGTGTCTCTCCAATATTAGACCCCAGCGGGATCACTCTATTGTTGCTGGATCTTTGTAGGGAGTGACCCTGTGTAGTTCCTCTGGGGCTGCTCTAGCTAGGGAATTCTGTTTGTGGAAGCGGCTCCAGTTTGTGACACACCCAGATCCAGCAACAGGGCTGGGGGTGGTGCACATTGTTCTGGGAGTACCAGGTGCCCAGTGACTTTGGCACAGAGAGCCCAAGGCTCCAGCAGTCTCTGCCCAGGAGAAAAGCTCTGTGCAAAGGCAGGGAGGGCTCCAAAGGGCACGCAGCTACCAGAGTCCCTGTCCAGATGAACAGGCTAGTGTGGAAGCTGGGAGGACACAGGAGGGAGGACGCAGGGTTGCGTGGCTCTCGCAGTTCCTGGTCCGGGAATGCAGAGGCCCGGTGGATGCGGTTCACAGGTTGGGGGTCCCTGCACAGCTCTTATGGGGGTCTGGGCGGCACCAAGCCCAGGAGTTTGAGGTTGCTATGAGCTGTGATGTCACAGCACTCTACCCAGAGCAACAGCCCAAGGCTCCAGTGTGCCAAAACCGTCTCACTCTGCCCCTAAGGTTTAAGGCTATAAGGCTGCTCAGTCCCCGCCTTTAGGCTGCTCAGTTAGTAGGTTACTTTGACCTGCCCAATCCTTGCTCTGAGACCCTGAGGGCAGAGCTTGCCAGAGCAGTTCTTTCACAATGGCTTCCTGTGCCCAGCTCAGTGGGTCAGTCTGGGGCCCCAGACAATGCCCAAAGTTCTCCACACTCCTGCTCAAGCTCTCCCCAAAGCAGTTCAACTGAGTGCCAAGTCCAAGAACACCGAAACAGTTCACAGGTAAGGCCTTTCTGGTTTGCAGTCTCACTGCTGCTTGTACTTATGGTTGCCGACATGATTAGGCTGATCGAACACACACAACCACTTGCCAGTTTTCCACTGTTTTTGTCCTCCTCTTGGGGTCCAGAAGTCCCTTGCTGGCTCCCTGTATCCTCAAAGGGATGATTATAGGCAGATCCCACCAGCCAGAGATGCCTGGAGTCTTGTCTCCCCAGACTCGCTGTTCCCAGTTGCAGGGAAGCTGTTACTCGGCCGCCATCTTAAATCCATCTCCCAGAAGCTTTTTAATTTACTCAAGTTCCATTTGTTTTTGTTGTTGCTGTCATTGCCTTTCGGGGGTTAGTCACAAGTTCTTCACCTAGGCTGGTATCTAGAAAAGGTTTTGATACATTTTATTCTAGAATTGTTTTGGTTTTGTACTTTACATGTAAGTCTGTTATCTACCTTGATTTAATTTTTGTGACTGGTGATGGTTATAGATTGTCTTTCATTGTTCTTCATGTGGCTATCCAATTTTCCCAGCACCATTTATTGAATAGGGCTTCTTTTATATAGTGTATATTGTTGTCTGCTTTGTCAAAGATCAATTGGCTATGTGTAGATAGTTTTATATCTGGGTTATTTCTTCTGTTCCATCGATCTATGTCTTTGATGTTTTGGTAACTATAGCCCTATAGTGTAGTTTCAATTCTGGTTGTGTGATGCCTCCAGATTTGTTCTTTTTGCTTAAGATTGCTTTCACTAGAGAACACTTTTGCACTGATGATGGGATTGCAAACTAACACAACCTCTATGGAAAGAAATATGGAGAATTCTCAAAGAACTAAAAGTTGACCTTTCATTTGATGCCACAATCTCATTACCCAGAAGAAAAAAAAAATCATTTTACCATAAGGAAATTTGTACTTGATTGTTCATCACATCTCAATTCACAATTGCCAACATGTGGAAGCAACCCACGTTCCCATCAACCCATGAATGGATTAACAAACTATGGTATATGTATACCATGGAATACTACTTAGCCATAAAAGATGAAGACTTTCAATCTTTTGTATTTACCTGGATGGAGTTGAAATACATTCTTCTTAGTAAAATATCACGAGAATGTAAAAACAAGTATCCAATGTACTCAATACTAACATAAAACCAATATATAAACAACTACATGCCCACATGAAAGAAAAACACATGTAAAAAGATTGCTTTCACTATTTGGTCTCATTTCTGGTTTCAAAAAAGGCATAGAATTATTTTTTCTACATCTATGAAATATCCCATTGATATTTTGATGGGGGTTGCATTGAATCTGTAGATCACTTTAGGTAGTATGGACATTTTAACAATGTTGGTTCTCCTGATGAGGATGATATATTTTTCCATTTATTTGTGTTGTCTGCAATGTCTTTCCTCTGTGTTCTGTAGCTCTCCTCCCAGAGATCTTTCCTGTCCTTGGTTAAGTATATTCCTAAGTATTTTATTCTCTTTGTAACTATTGTGAATGATACTGAGCCTTTGATTTGACTGTGAGATTGACTGTTTTGGCATAAAGAAATGCTACTAATTTGTATACATTGTTCACAATTTATCAAGTAAATTGATAAATTTATTTACCAATTCCAAGGGTCTCTTGGTGGAATCATTGGGGTTTTCTGTTTCTATCTCCCCATTTCCTCCTTTCTTCCTTCTTTCTTTTATCCAGAGAAACTGGTCCATTACTAGATTTATGTAACACCAGATATTAAATTATCAGCTGAATTCTTTCACTTTTCATTCAGATGTGAAATGTTGCTTGTGGGTCCTGTGTTTCACTGGAGCTGCTTCCTGACATGACAGTTTGTATGTGAGAAGAGCCATGGAACTGTTGAAGAGAAAAGTTCCTGACTTTTTAGGAATCTCTAGGATTATGTGCAAGCTAATCCTTCCCCTGGAGGGTAATAGAAACTCTGCTTGGGTCCTCAGAAGTAGAACCTTAGGGCTGTGGGTGGAAGTTTGTCAGCCTTATCAGTAGAGCTTAAAAATATAGGACAATGTGAGAAAGGAAGGAGACTTGGAAGTATTTCTACAAGAGGAGGAGCAGTTAGAAAGAGAGGGGAGAAGGGAGAGAGAGAGAAAGGAAAAAGAAGGGAAAGAGTGATGGGGCAGGGACAGAGGGAGAAAGAAGAAAACAACAATAATAATGAAATAAATGTGTTGAGGATGGTGTAAAATTCAAAGGAAAGCTAAGAAGATAAGATATCACATGTTTGATAGTGGTACTATTTTGGACTATCTCTAGTGAAGTGTCTCATTAATTTATGACAGAGGTCCAGGCAGAAATAGCTCAACTCTCAGATTAATAACTTTGGTTTTAATCATTTAAGTAAAAAAGTGTGATTTTGGGAAACCGAGAAAAATAAGAAATTAAGCAGCTGTCACCTCTTGTCTGTGGGAGTAAGAGCCAAATTAATTGAAATATCATATCTGGTCTTCTATATTGATATCCTGATCACATATTTCTTTTTTAATAAAAGTACATAGTAATAACCTACAGGATAGGTTAAAATTAAATAAGATCAACTTTGTTACCCAAATTTTCCTAATGATAATAATTATACAGTATGTCATACTTCCCAAAGAAATGGGGAAAAATCACACAGAATACTTATAAAACACACAAATTCTTAGGTCCTATCTCAGACCCACTGAATGAGAATGTCCAGGAAAAGTGGTCAGAGATGTAGTTTTTTTTAACAAGAATTCCAGGTATTCTTACAATCTAGCAAATTTGGGGGGAAAATGAGTTAACATGTGGAAATATTTTACAGTACAGTGATAAGAATATAATTGGAAAAAAAAAACCCAATTGAGTGAATAAACCATATAATGACTGTGTGATATGCAGAAAACCATTACAAGTTCCTTGGCTCAACCTTCCTCCATGTAGTCATGGGAATAATATTAACACCTGTTACCACCCAAAGGTTGTTGGGGGGAGGATTAGAGTTTGCCACTGGAAATTGCTCTCAGCTCCCTGGAAGGTAAGTGCTGTGTAAACATCAGCTGTTAGGTTTATTGGTTCATTGGAAGCAGGCAGGAAAGATTGAAAAATATTTGTCTCAGAGAGCTACTCTCTGAGAGAGAATTGTGTGCTTAGGTTGTAACTCTAAGAGACCAGGCACTGCTGGGGATATGTGCAGTAGACTCCAATAATCCTCAGCAGTCAAATCTCAGAGCTCCAAAGGACACGCAGTAGAGAGACTGGAGCCATCCTGGAGAGCAATTGGCCCTGTCCCATTGACAAATGTTTGCAGGGCGAAAGGATGCTTAATTTTTCTAGGGAAATAATCTGCTCCTCAGGAAGAGGATCATTTTTTATGGCCCGGAACACCTCACTGACAGTTTTCACTGGGGAGTTAGGAAGAGGGATGAGGCTCAAAGGTAAGCATCCCAGGCCTGTGACCTTCACATCAGCGCCACATGATGGAGGCAGCAAAGTTGTACCTTTGTCTGGGCAAGATCGAGATGGCCTCCTCCAGCTTCCACAACACACCTCTTTGGTTCATAGAAGTTTGGAAAGCATCTGCCGGTGAGGAGGAAGTCTGCTTTGTAAGCTCCAATCACTGCCACATAGGACATTCTCCCTTCTCTCTGCCAACATTGTCCTTCCTCACCAGCCTTCAACTAAGAACCCATTTTAGTCCATTCAGGGCTGCTAAAACAAAATGCCATAGACTGCATAGCACATAAACAGTAGAAGTTTATTTCCTGTGGATCCAGAGGCTGGGAAATCCCCCACATGAAGGCACCAGCAGATTCTGTGTTTGGTGAAGGCCAGCTTGCTGGTTCATAGATGTGGCCTTTACACTGCATTAAAAAAAATATGGGTTCATAAGTTTCTTACATTATGTAGGCATCAAGTCATCTCTCTGGGATCCCTTTTATAAAATCACTCAATCATGGCCTAATAACTCCCAAAGGCCCCACCTCATAATACCATCACCTAAGGCTGGCATCCTCAAACTTTTTAACAGGGGGCCAGTTCACTGTCCCTCAGACCGTTGGAAGGCCGGACTATAGTTTAAAAACAAAAAACTATGAACAAATTCTTATGCACACTGCACGTATCTTATTTTGAAGTAAAAAAACAAAACGGGAACAAATACAATCACACGGCCTCATGTGGCCTGCGGGCTGCAGTTTGAGGACCCCTGACCTAAGGGGTTAGTATTACGACATAGGAATTTTAAGCAGACGCAAACACTCAGGCTTTAGCAGAACCTGTACTTCTGAATGCCTTTCTGGACTCTTCCTGCCTCAGTTTCTTTCCCTTCCTTGGATTCTACTCAGATCTTGAAACATAGTTCAATTTATGTTGCCTATAAATTGAACTATAAATTCAATTTCTAGTTTGAGAACCAGGATCTGAATCCAGTCTTCTCAGTTCCGTGGTCTTTTATACTTCGGGTACGTCAGCCAAAAGCACATTATCTCTTTCTGATACAAGACTATGGATTGTGTGTGTGTTTTATCTTCTTTGTTTATTACCAAATCATTGCAAAAACAGGAGTTGTTTTCTTCACTTTTCTATGACCCACTTCTAAAGTGATGGGTTATTCTTAGGTATCTAGAAAAGGACACGATATGAACAACCCCCAAATATCAAATAATTCAAACGTGAGAGGGCCTGGCATGATAGCTCATGCCCATAATCCTAGCACTCTTGGAGGCCAAGGTGAGTGGATCTCTTGAACTCAGGAGTTCCAGATCAGCCTGAGAAAGAGAGAGAACCCTGTCTCTACTAAAAATGAAAAAAACTAGCTGGGTGTTGTGATGAGTGCCTGTAGTCTCAGCTACTAAGGAGGCTGAGGGAGGAGGATTGCTTGAGCCCAAGAATTTGAGGTTTCTGTGAGCTATGATGCCACAGCACTCTACTCAAGAGTGATAGAGTAAGCCTCTGTCTCAGAAAAAAACAAAAATGAAAGTGAGATGATTATGAGACAAAAAAAAAAGAAAGTGAGATGATTAAAAGTAGTTGTGTAATTCAGTCTGATATTATATTGAATATCTCCATAAGCTTCCCTCCCAGCTCAGGGAGGGAGATCAGCTACTAGAAACATGCTGTAGAGAGGCTCTGTGTTGGCAGTGGAAAAAGCATAGAATAAAAAATTCACTTGGATATCAAGAGTTAACAGTAACAGGACCTGGTTTCCTTTGAGAATACTATAATAACGAATAATTTTAAAATATAAGAAGTAATTTCTATTCGCTAGAAAACAATGTTTTACATATTACTTAGATTTTCCCAAAGGGCAAAGAAGTAATACAATAAAATCTTCATCATTCAGAATTTATGATTACTTGCCTAGGAAATGGTCTAACATTCACCTTTGTCCTCGCTATCGTTAAAGAACAATTTGAATACAAATGTGATATGATGGAAATATCACCTGGAAATATTAAAAGTGCTTGAGAAAATAGTTGAAGTATATATTCCATTATATTAAAAGTTTATTGTAAATTCTCTTCACTATTCATTATGCAAAGAACAATTAGAAAACACACAGTTGTGTTTTCTTAAAAGCTTGTACAGTTCAACTGTCTCCTATTCAAATTACCCTCCCCAAATGTGCTTGCCTTTAATATATTTTCCAGATTTTTCTACACTTAGATCAGTATCATAGCAACTTTGAAGCTGACAGAAATCAAATAATGGTAGTAATAGTAATAATCCAAATAATGCAGAGAATTGCCCTGTCTAACCTAATTATGCTTAAAATTTGTGCTAAATTTATTGTTTACTGATAAGCTGATTTATTTAAGATCTCTCTGAGTTTTTAGGGTGGTTGGTTTATGGAATTTACATAGCTCTAGGTCTATGGAACCACTGTTCTGTGAGTGAGTTCTGTGAATCCCTGTGGGGAGAGCTGGTCTGACTCTTGTCAAACTTGATGAGGGGCTGTGATAAAAAGGGTGAAGAAGGTAGAAACGTAGATTTCCTCATTGCCCAGAATTAGCTGGAGGAAGGGGATGACTTGCAGCATGGAGCTAATCAGAGGCACTAAGATCAAAGGCTAACTGCCATGCATCCAGGAAGCACAGGACTGTGTAGGGAAGAAAGAGGAAAGCAGATGTGAGAATCAAAGAAATCTGAAAAGGGTTTGGTAAATGGCTTTAAATAGTCCACAGGGGACATCTTCATAGGAAAAGTTGAGAAGAACCCTGACAGGTTTGGGAGATTAGTTGATTTTTTTTTCCTCATCTCTTCCTTTGCTCCTTATTCGCCTTCCATTACCCTTTCTCCCCAAAGAGCCAACAATTAATTTACTAAACCACAAGAAGTCCCTGGGTAGATGTTGACTTTCATCACTTCACCTTCCTCTTCCATCAGCTGGGCTGAAGATGGTGGCTGCAAGGAAAAACAGGTCATGCCCTGGAAAAGAAAGGAAAACTTTGTCTCTAAGGCAAAGAGTAAAATAGGGAGCTGCCATTTATGATCTAACAACACACCCAGAAGCCTCCCCTAATAATCCGTAGATTTCTTGTCACCCGTGGACAGCTCCGCTTCAGCCTCTCGCAGGTTAACCATGAGTTCCAGTGTGGAAGGCAATACTCTTTCTTCTAGCGTCAGCTTCTCTATTCCTCCCTTATTTCCCTGCTCCTGAAGACAAGTGCAAAACAGGATGAATAAGCCTAGACATCTGAGTGTGAATCCCACTGTAATAATGCTAGCTATATAATACAGAACTGGTTGTCTGACATGTGATCCCAAGTTTCCACACATATGCCTTTCAACCTTGCCGTGAAAATTAGAAACCATGTGCAAGACACTGGAGCACAGTGTTGGGAGAATGTAGGGAGACAGACCTTGGGAAGGTGACATAACTTTCCCTAACCTCAGCTTTTTCTTCTCTCAAATGAGAATAACAATAGTAGGTGCCTTACAGGATTACTGGATGGATTAGGGGAGCAACAGCATGACACAAGGGTTAAGAACTCAGGCTCTAGAGTCAGACTGCAGGTTAAAATCCTGACCTCACCTTCACTGGCTGTGTAATTTTGTGCAAAGTGTTGAATGTCTTCATGCCTAGGTTTTCAATCCATAAAATGAGGGTATAAATACTATATAATTTAAAAGATTACTACAAGGGTTAAATTAAATTCTATTCTTAAGGTACTAAGAATAGTGCACGGTATCTGGTAAATGTTACATAAATGTTTGCTAAATTTTTAAAAACGAGAGAGAGAGAGATAGTAAATAAAATATACTAACACAGTATCTGGTAACATAATCAGAACTTTAATATTGGTATTATTAACTAGTGATTATTTTATCATTGCTTTACTTTAATATTAAGTATCTTCTCACATGACTTTTGAAAACCTCTTCATTTTAAAAAAATATGCCGAGGGTGGAGGGTTCAAACCCAGCCCCGGCCAAACTGCAACCAAAAAATAGCCGGGCGTTGTGGCGGGTGCCTGTAGTCCCAGCTGCTCGGGAGACTGAGGCAAGAGAATTGCATAAGCCCAAGAGTTAGAGGTTGCTGTGAGCCGTGTGACGCCACGGCACTCTACCTGAGGGTGGTACGGTGAGACTCTGTCTCTACAAAAAAAAAAAAAAATCACAGATTAATAAATCCCAGGATGGTGGAACATACCTAAAAGATCATCGAGTGTGGTGATTATAAAAAATGACCCTAAAATTATATTTGGCTTTCATTCCGTGAAGAGCTGCAGCTTACTACCACTGAATCTGGGCTCTGTACTGGTTTTGCGTGATATGATAGTGTGGAAGTGATGGTTCAATATCCTATCTCTGGGACACCTGCTCTTGGAATCTGGCCACAAGGCCGTGAGAAAGCCCATCTTGGAGAGGCCTATGTGAGGAGGAGCTGATGCCTCCAGCTCAGCTGAGAACCAGCTGACAAATGGATGAACCGTCGTGAAGGTGCATCCTCTTCCCCCAGTCAAGCCACTAGCATTGACAGTGCATGGAACAAAGACTGCCTATTCCTGTTGTGCTCTATATCCATATGTCAAATCTGTGAACAAAAAGTTTGTTGTTTCCAGCTATTAGTTTGGGGAAGGTTTGTTATGCAATGGCAGATAGGTAGACCATCTCTCTATTTGTTCCCCCATCTGGCATTCAGATCTCCCGAACACTATCACTTCTAACCTCTGCTTAACTATTTAGTTATTCAACAAATATTTATTAGATGTCTATGTACAGATGCTTTTCTAGGCACTAGGGGTTACGTCAGTGAATAACACAGAGGTCCTGGCTGCAGGTTCCTTATTCCAAGGAGAAAGACAAAAATGAATACATAGATGTATAGATAGAGATTCTATAGAGATATAGAGATACATGCTATGAAAGAGAGAAGAGATAAAAAGTGATAAATTGTGCATGGGGTGTGTGTTTTGAGGACAATTGCTCCTATTTTAGAAAAGGTGTTTAGGGAACACTCTCTGAAGAGGTGACATCTGAGAAAAGGTCCAAAGGACCTGATATACATGAGGGAGCTGATATACAGATCCCCAGAAGAGGAGGGTTTCTAGCAAAAGAAAGAGCAGGGCCAGGTCTTGAATCAGGAGCATGCCCACAAGAAATCAGTAGGGAGGCTTCTGAGGTTGGACAGAAGCGTGCAAAGAGAAGGAAGGAAGGTCTAAAAAAAGGTGAAGGGTTAGAGCGCACAGGATCTTAGAGACCATGTACCAAAAAATGTAAATTAATTCTAAGTGAGATGATTGATAATCCATTAGAGAGATTTGATCATGTCATTATTTTCATTGAGATAAAATCTACATAAAATTAAATGCACAAATTTCAGGTACACATTTTGGTAAATTTTATTTTATTTTTTCCTTCTATTTTTTTTATTAAATCATAGCTGTGTATATTAATGTGATCATGGGGCACCACACACCAGATTTATAGACCGTTTGACACATTTTCATCACACTGGTTAACATAGCCTTCCTGGCATTTTCTTAGTTATTGTGTTAAGACATTTACATTCTACATTTACTAAGTTTCACATATACCCTTGTAAGATGCAGCGCAGGTGTAACCCCACGAATCACCCTCCCTCCGCCCATCCTTCCCCCTTCCTCCCCTCCCTTTCCCCCTTCCCTCTATTCTTGGGTTATAACTGGGTTATAGCTTTCATGTGAAAGCCATAAATTAGTTTCATAGTACACATTTTGGTAAATTTTAACAAATGCATACTCCTGTGTGTATAACCTCAATCATCCACAAAGTTTTCTTGTGTCCCACTAATTCCTACCTTTATCTAACAGGCAATCACTGTTATGATTTAGAGCATATAAATTTAACCTCATCTTGAATTTAATGTAATGGAATCATACTGCGTATACTATTTCGTTTCTGTTTTTTTTTTTTTCACTTAAAAACCTTTTTGAAATTCATCCATGTTGTTGCATGCATCCGTGGTTCATTATTTTTTACTGCTGAATAATACTTTGTTCTATGAATATATCACAATTGCTCTATTCATTCATCTCTAGGAAAATATTTGTGTTGTTGCCAGTTCTAACTCACTATGAATAAAAGTTCTATAAAAAGTTTTGTACAAGTCTTTTTGTGGGCATATGTTTTTGTTTCTTGTGGCCTAAGAGTAGAATTGATACATCATAGGTTCATGTTTAACTTTATAATAATTCAAACAGTTTCCAAACCACTTGTGCCATTTTGTACACCCACCAGCAGAGTATGAGAGTTTGTTACTCAACATATTGGCCAACATTTGGGGTTGTCCATTCTCTCCTTCCTACCTTGGTTTCCAACTTTCACAGCAGTCATAGGAACTTATGTTCACCACACTTCATCACAGGGCCAAGATATGAAAAGAGGGTTTTGAGAAAAGACCTTAAGTTTCTAGAAAGAATTTCAGTATTTTCATGTTTGGCCACATGTTAAAATTATGTGATGAACTGAAACAAGATCTCAGTCTCCACTTTTAGAATATAGTTCAGTACTTAACCAATCTTCTTGGCAAGGCAAGGTTCTCCTTATCTAATTCCATATGTGCCTTTTCTACTCTATGTCAGAAAATGTGAGTTATCATCTGCAATTACAAAGCTTTTGTCTTTTTCAGAAAAGTAAATTATCACTCCATTTGCTCTTTTCCATATTATGTAATCCTAGTTTCTTTAACATTTTCATGTAAATCTGATTTTCCAATCCTTTTAGTCATGTTTGTGACTATTCTAAGAAATACTTCTCAATATATTACATCCTGAGTTGTTCTATGAAAGCAATAGTTTTGGGTTTCAAAGCAAAGATTTCAGCTGTAAATTAACTTTAAGCATCTCTCTGAATATATGTACATATAAGCCATTATGAATTGGTTTTTGTGGGTTGTTCAATTTTTATACTTATACTCTGCAAGAATGAAAGTATGAATGATTTCCAGCCACATGTGTGCCCTAAATAAACGTGCAATGGTACACCGTTGAATAAACACAGCTGCACTTATTAAATTGTATGGCCACACAAACACACATATACGCATGTGCACACATACTCTCTTACACACACGAAGCATTCAGATAAATCCAGGCAGGGTGTTTATTTGAATGGTTTATGGTGTGGTCACCCAAGTATGTGTTTTTGCTTGGTTTATTAGGCTCTTGTGTTGTTTGGTAACATAAACACCCTGTCCTAGTTTTGTAAGGGTTCTTACTACAGCATGGTTCTTTCACATTTTTATACTTCACGTTGCCTTCTTTTCTGTTACAGGATATAAAAAAAACAATCACACTACCCAAGCAAGTCTTAAGTGAATGGGATGAGATAATAACCAATAACTGTGAAACAAGAAAACTATTTGCAAATGAGAGACTTCTCTTTGTAAAACCATTCAATGATTATAAATATCCTGTACAAGATGAAAGAGAAAAGAAAAAGGGTTTTATGTGTTTTCTAAGCCTCTGAAAGTTTTCAGATGGATTAAACACTCAGGAAGAAAGGTGATGGAGCATTTTTTGGACACATTTTATTTCAACAAAAAGATGACTGATTTACTATGTAGGATGATAATTTGTTATTAATATTTTGTTTGTCTGTGTTTCCAAACTAGTAAAATAACCAGTGTTTCAGTACTCTATTATATCTCCAGGGAGAAGCATAGTCCTTGGCACATAGGAATTGCCTACTTTTAAAAACACCATGCTGAATGTTTGGCTCTCACTAGAATCTCAGAGGCAGCCTGTGAACACAGCAGTAGAGAGCAGGCTGCACAAAGCTCTCTCGTGTCCACCCATCTAGTACGACTGCTCTTGTCAAGGTCACCAAGAACATCAATTGTGTTACAGTTAATGGCTAATTATCAGTCCTTTATTTTCTCAGCTACTTCTTCTGATCTCCCTGTTTCCACTCTTACACCCACAGCCTGCGCCTCATGCTTCACTCTCCACATAATAGTCAGGGTATTGTTTCTAAAACAAAATCATATTGTCCCAATTTTCTCCTTAAAACATTTTAAGGGGTTTCATCTCATGGAGAGCTCAATCCAGCATTTTTACCACTATCTTCAAGGCACTACTTTTTTGCCCCCAGCTATCTTTCTGACCTCATCTTTTACTTCCTCCTTGCTCACCCTGCACTTTACTGCTCATCTGCTCGTACTGTTTTCTTGTCATTTTCTTCCCTCAGAATCTACATGGCTTCTTTCTTCATCTCAGCCAATATTAAAGTGTCACTTCTGTGATGACTCTAACTAAAATAACCTGTCTCATTCTCTAGCCAATTGCTTAATTTTAATATCTACCATTACCTGCCATAAAATTTCTAGGTGTTTGTTTAATATTCTTCTTTTCTACCAGATTATAAACCCTGAGATTACAGAGACTCAATCAGATTTACTCTTTGCATTTCCCAAGAACCTAAAACAGTGCATAGCAGATTATAGGCATTCACAAAGAATTGCTGCATAAATGAATGAAATATAAGTATATTGGCCACTTATTGTCCTGAAATGTATAAGTAGCCCCTTTAGGACCTCAAGAAATAGGCTTTATCGGTCCCCCTTGGTACACAATATTGATTATTGAGAGGAAAATGGGCAAATTTATACAGAATAAGAAATCCTTCTGGAAGCAGAAAAAAAGAGATTCCTTTGAGGTTCAATGTAACCTGTTGTTAGGAATAACCCTAAGAGTCACTGGAAGAAAAGTGTGCCAAGGGTTCCAAAACTAAATTCACAAGGACAGAAAGAAGATTTTGATGTTGATTGTGTGTTGGAGTAGAGTTGGTGATGGCCCCGTTTGTAGCTGAAGCTTGAAACTCCCCCAACACCAGTAACCTCTGAAAATCTGACATGGTTGGAAAAGAATGGCTGAACTCCAAGCAAACACAGCCATAACCTGTGCATCTCAAGCCTGTTATCAATGAGATGGATAGCCATGGATAAAATTCATTACACTCCCCACCCCCAGCAGTAGCAGAAGGAATGGAAACTGAAGTGGCAGACATACATTTTTTTCCTCTGTCTGGTATTTGAGAGCAAGACTGACTGCTTTGTGGAGTGATATCAGCAAAATGGTAGATTGAGAGTTCTCTGGCTTCTCTCCCCACCACAGAAATCCAACTAGCAACTATCCAGAGTCAAGATTTATTGCCCCGAACATGTCAGAATTTGAGAGTGAAGTTGTGACAACGCTTTGCCCTAAGTCAAGAAAAGGAACACATTCAGATGGTAAGAGAAGAAATGCCATTGGTTGCAAGTCTTCACAGCACCACACATGGAGAATTCTATAGACTCATGGTTTATACAGTGGACAAAGAGAGGGGATGTGGACATTCAACTTCCTCACCACTCTGGACCTTTTTGTAGAAGGCTTACTCTGGTCTCATCCCATCAGAAGCATTCAAGTGCTAGCAGGGCTAACTCATCAGGGGTCATTTTGAAATAAATAATGGGTGTGGGGCTCACAGCAACCAATGCTCAAACCTCAGTACCAGCCACTGCACACTGTAGTAGCTGCCATGATCAGATGCTTAATGGCGGAGTGTAAGCAGCCTGTAATTGCCACTCTTGTGGAAAGGATTAAAAGAGGCAAGTTTATATCCTTCACATAAGTTGTTTAAGAGAGCACTGAGAATCAACAGGAGGCTCTCAATGGAAGGAGAGAAAAGAGAGGTGACCCATTCTTCAGGTTAGGAGGTACTTGAGGAAGGCATCCACACAAAGGGAAAGGAGGACATAGGTGAGAACCCTGGGCTCCATATTTCCCCTGTGGACATTTATATATAAGCTGCAGGAAGATCCCTTAACTGTAGTAGGCCTCCAAATTGACAAGGAAGATGACTAGGGACTGTGCAGCAATGTTCCTCTGGAAAACGGGCATGGTGGGGATCCATTGACTTGCAAACCTTGGGTGCTGTGGCTGGTGTCATTTTGAGATCCCAGAGCCAGAATGCTGGGTAAGATCCATTGCTATTGGCTCCATATCATCTCTGGGACTGGAGAGGGAGCAAGGAGACCAAGAACTCATGTTTTTCATGAATAGTAGGGCACCGAGGCAGGGTGAGTGCTCTGTCAAAGAGGACTGACAAACATCACTACCCACTGATCTGAGTGGCACAGTTCTCAGACGCACCTCCAACAATGGATGGGGGCAAGGCAGTGCTTAAGCCGGATGCAGGACAATACATGCTGCCACCCAAAGATCTGACTGAGACAGCTTCCTTCTGTTTCAGTCTTTTACATGTGGCTGTCCAGTTTTCCCAGCACCATTTATTGAACAGGGATTCTTTTCTCCAGGGTATGTTTTTATCTGCTCTGTCAAAAATCAAATGGGAAATAAGGATGTTTTCATTTCTGGATTCTCTGTTCTGATCCATAAGTCTAAATCTCTGTTTTTGCTCCACTACCATGCTATTTTGGTTACTATAGCCTTGTAGTATAGCTGGAAGTCTGGCAAAGTGATTCCTCCTGCTTCGTTCTTATTGTGTAAGGTTGCATTGACTATTTGAGATCTTTTCTGGTTCCATATGAAGCTTGAAACTATTTTTTACTAGATCTAAGAAAAATGACTTTGATATTTTAATGGGGATTACATGGAATCTGTAAATCCCTTTGGGTAGTAGTCATTTTAATAATGTTGATTCTGCTGATCCATGAGCATGCTATATATTCCACCTGTGATTACATCCTCTGCAATTTCTTTCTTCAGTGTTTCATAGTTCTCCCTATAGCAGTCTTTTACCTCCCATAGATAGTTAAATACCTATATATAATAATAAAATTAAATACTTATTTTCCTATATATTTTCTTTTCTTTGTTGCTACTGTGAAAGATATTGTGTCTTTGATTTGATTTTCAGCTTGACCATCCTGAAGGTATTATTATTGGTAACAATGATTCTTATGAAAAAGTCCCCAAACCAACAAGTGTTGGCGTGGATGCAAAAAAAACCACTTACACACTGTTAGTGCTACTGCAAACTAGTAAAACTTCTGTGAAATGTTGTATGGAGATACCTCAGAGAACTAAAAGTAGACCTACCATTTGATCCAGCAATCTCACTACTAGGTATGTGTATTTACCCAAAGGGAAAAAAAGAGATTTTGTTAAAAAGACACTTGCATTTGAATGTTTATACCAACATAATTCACAACTGCAAAGGAGACCACCCAAGTACCCATCAATACATGAATGAATTAATAAAATGTGGTACATGTACACCATGGAGTACTACTCAGCCACAAAAAAATGGTGATCTAGTATCTTTTGTAACAAGCTGGATGGACCTGGAAACCATTCCTCTAACTGAAGTATTGTAAGAATGGAAAAACAAACACAACATGTACTCAGTACTAAATTGGAGCTAGTCAATCAACACTTACATACACATATGAAAGTATAACTCAGTAAGAAGTAAGGGGGAAAGGGAGAAGGGATTGGGTTAATAACCACCTAACATGTACAATGCACACATTCTGCATGAAGGGCATACTTATAACTCTAACCTGAAATGTAAAAAAACAAATTATGTAACAAAACCATGTGTGCCCCTATAATCTGAAAATTTAAAAAGATGATGTAGTCAGGAAGGAGCATGATCCCAGGACTTAGAGGAGGGAAAGATGCAGATAGGAATGGGGACACCAAGAGAGAGTAAGGAACAGCCCACCTCTAAATGCCAGTCCCATGGCTTCCTCCTGTGTCTCAAAACCTCATATCCATGCTGCATGGATCCATGCTGAAAATAAGTTCAGTGGTTTCCTACAAAGGTAAAGATAAAACCATTGTGGAGTGACTCCATCTTGGATGTTCATATGCCATAGTGGGTTCTCATTGATCTCAGTCCCTTCCTGGGACAAAGTTGATCCTGATTCCTACTTTATTTACTATCCTTTGTGAAGAACAGGTGTTCACTATAAATCCTGATTCAGAGCAAATTCACCTTGATGTTATTGCACAAGTATGGTCTAAGTCACACATAGCATTCTCACCTGCTCTGGCAGGTGGCCTTGCCTCTGAGGAGTTACTGTGCAGAGATCCACCTATCTTGCAGCCACCCAAGACTTCCATCTGTCAGTCCCCAATAATCCACCCTTTGCCAACAAATCAAATTTCTCTGTTGATTCTTTCATTTTCCTGCTGGGTCCTGCAGGGTTTGGGGGCCACTTTGTATATTTGGCCCTTTTGTAGAACACTCATGGATCCTATTTCCTAGTTTTTCCCAAGAAAGATGAGAATTTATGTTCATGTATAATCCATTCTTGAAAGTTGAGAGTGGCTTTATTCAGAATCCCCCCAAACTGCAAATAACCCAAATCTATACAATAGTATTTCACACAGCGATAAAAATGAATAAGATACTGATACACATGGAAAATCCAGATGAATGTCAAGCATGTTATGTTAAATGAAAGGAGCCAGACAGGAAAGACTGCATGCTACGTAATTCCATTCACATGACATTCTGGAAAAGACAGGATAGGGGACAGAACTCAGATGATGAATACCTGGATACCTGGTTCTGGGATGAGAACAGGGGTTGGGACACAAGAAAATTTGGATGGCAGGCAATGTAACTAGTCTATATACTGATTGTCATGGGGACTATGCTTGTTGGTCAAAACTCGTGAAACTCTACATGAAAAGGGAATGAATTTTGTAAGATGTAAATAATAGCTCCATATTAAGGAAGAAATAATTTTTAATGAAATAAAAATGTTGGGCGGTGCCTGTGGCTCAAGGAGTAGGGCGCCAGTCCCATATGCCGCAGGTGGCGGGTTCAAACCCAGCCCTGGCCAAAAAAAAAAAAAAAAAAAAACAAAAACACACACACACACACAAAAATAAAAAATGAAATAAAAATGTTTTAGTAAAAAAGAAGTTTTGTTACAAAAAGGAGCAGAGAAAAGAAAACTATTTATTTGAAGACTTGTGCGATTAAGAAAGATAAAATATATATGCTGAGCAACCCTAAAAAAAAGGAAAAAAGAAAGAAACCTTATGTGTTGTTAGCAATAAATCTTGCAGCATTTATTTTATAATTTTGGAAGAATGAAGAAATGGGCTTTTATATATTTCTTAATGTGGAGATCACTTAAATTGTCCATTAAGACTGAGAGTGCCAGCTTTCTGAGATCAGCCTATTCTGAATGAAAAGTCTCCAGAGAAACAGTATAGACAAGTCCGTACATTGCAATAAAATCATTCATCGAATAGTTGACTCAAAACTCATACCATCTGTTGATAGACTGAGGATCAGTTGGTGGCATAGGGCAATTCACGTGAGCCTCTAAATCCCCCAAATGACCAGATTGTCTAAAATGTTGGTTTTTGTTGCCCTTACGTAATTGTAGTCTATTTGAATGAAGCAAAGGTACACTATGCTTTTAACTAATGATAAAATAAAAGAAGTAAATGTATGTTTGGGTAATAAAAACTAACACAGGAGAAGAAGGATATAGTCATAAAACTGCATATGGGCATAAGAGTTTGATGTAGAGAGACAATAAGACAGTTTCAAAAGCAGTGGAAGAAAGAGAGAAGGAAAATCATTCAGTGTGCTCCAAGAAAACATTGCTATTTATAAAGAATAAGATCAAGACCTCCTATCAAGATCAGTATATCCCTTAAGGTAGTATTCAAATTCTGATTTCTATTTTTTCCTAGGCTTTCTAAATCTACTTCCACTTCTAATTTAATGTCTCCTTCATATTTGCATATTTTTAATAAACTCTATTGAGTAATTACCACTTTTATTCCCCTTTTCAAAGTCTCCTCAAGGGAATTGGTGCTTAAATAATCAATAACAGTAATCAGTGACTGTAAGAATCAGCATTCTTTTTAGTTGTGTCCTAGATACAGAAATGAAGAGGAAATCAGTTTGGTGATTTTTTTCAAGAAAACAAACTAATAAAATAATAAAATGGGAGAAAATTATGCAAGCAATATCTGGAAAAATCCCTTTACTTCCAAAATTATTCATTCAGTAATTTATGAATAATTCACCTTACATATACCATTTTTGAGCATCTGTTCAATGGTAAATCCATTTGAAGGATACAAACTATGTCCTCTGCCCAGTGACCTTTTGTGTATAAATCATTAAAAAGTCCTATAAATCATTAAAAAGGAGTAATGGTAGAATGGCATTTTCACCTTTTCACCAATTGTGTTAGTGTCAATTCACTGGGAAAATGAGAACAATTCATTTTTTGACCAACTAGTTGTTTGACTAGCCTGACCTACGAAGTCAATAAAAACCATTCTGCAAGTAGACCTCAGTAGACCTCTACAGACTTGTTCATGAAGGTTTTAGTGATTTCTACTGTGCTAAATTTGCAATCACTACCAATCAGACTCATCAAATAAGAGTTACTCAGTTAATATTACCTAGCAAATGCTTAATAAACATGTGCCATGTGCTGAATAACTAGTGAATATTTGAATGAAATAATCTATAATATACAAATGTTAATATACATATAGTTCATGTGCTAGTCTTATAAAAATGCTGAGTCTTGTTCATTTAGCATGGAACAGAGCCTGAGATTTTGCATTTCTAACAAGCTCTTAGGAGAGATGCCAATGTAACTGGTCTGTGAATTTCACTTTTAGTAACAAAAGTGTTCCCCATGAACAACAATGATGTCATGGGAAATTACTAAAAATCATTGCTCTGCAACATAGTCCTATTCTGTCATAGTGGTGAGCTCTTGGGAAATCTCTTCGAATCTTACTCTCATCATCTTTTAAGTAGAGGTAATAATGCCTACCTCAGTGATTATGTGAGCAGAATAATATGTAGTATAATAATAGTGAAAGTATTTTATAAGTTGAAAGTGTTCTGCATCTACAATCCCTTTTTATGTTTATTAGAATTATTATTATTAGTCATTAAGGAGAAACCATTCAGAAGGAATATAATTCTATGAATGCTTAATAACTACGGGCAAACTAACACAAACAAATATTCTGAAATGTGAAGGCTTAATGAAGTGCTTATTAGGACATACAGGCCCTCACATGTGTGTAGTATGTTCCTTAACTATCAAAGCAGTTAAACATGTGACCTGATTTTGCATGGTTTATAACAGGATATTCTTTTATTGTGCCATATTAATTATTATTTACAAGGTCACTGTAAAAATTGAGATGCTGTTTTATAACAAAGGCCCACAGCTAATATTTTATGGAAAGCACACAAAGGAGCTGTAAATTGATGATTTATATATCAGGAAATAACAGTTAATCAGCTCTTCCTGACTTCCCAAGCCACATCGGGCAGTTTTGCCTCACCTTTTGGTTGTCAGCTCTGTTTGTACTAATGGTGATACCTTTGCAGGCTGAAACAGGATACGTCCATTCTTTGAGGTGCTGTCTGGAAATTCTCCCAGCATGTCTGAAAGGCCAGGGGCAAACTCTTGCTGCCCGTCCATCAGAGCATCATGTATTCTGAGCGCAAACACAGTACACAGCATTTGCCACCACAGGAAGGAGGACCTAACTCTAGGTCCACACACCTCACATTCATTTGAAAAACATTTATATATTCATTTTTGCATTTAGCTTAGGCCATGTGTTAGAATTAATGGAATTGAAAGGCTTGGAAAATGGTTTCAAAAACAAGCTTTACACATTTAAAGATTTGAGCAATAGGATACACATGGATATGAGAATAGTAAACACAAGAAAAGAAATCCAGAGGCACCTTGACACACCTCCTTACTTGAAACCTCTGAAATCAACCCAGGCACCTCAGATTGGATCTAATTTTTCTTTTGTTTACATTCTTCTAAGAATTTTCTTCTATCGGTCTTACAATTTGTATTTAAATTTGTCACATGTGAAGCTACTTGTTACTTATTTCATTTTTTCTAGCGGATTATTTACATACACGTCTTACCCGGGTTATTTCCCTGAGCGCCAAAATAGCAATTTTGTTCAAGAAATGCTTTTTACATAGATGACTACCAAATAAACAAACCACCAATGCAAACGCATAATTTAACTAGGTTTAGGAATTCCTAAGTGTTAAGGATGTGGAAACTATGGAGAGGCATAGGTCGTTTCCGTGACCACTTTCCTGCCATGTTGAAACTAGTTGGCAAGGTCCAAGATGAGCTCGTCACTGCCAAGTGTAAACGTTGCTTCTCAGTCTCTGGACTCATGCGTCACGATTAGCTGCATTGTTGGCTCCCACTTCTAGAAAGTCTCTCTTCCCTGGCTTCCCCTAATGCCACGTTCTCCCAGTTTTTTTCCTCCTTTCAGTCTGCTTTTCCGTTGCTATCTGTGTCTCCCAGTAGTCTGTCTTCCTTTCTTCTGTCAGGTGAGCGCCTTCGTCTTCCCCCGAGGCTTTCATCTATCCTGCCATCACATGTAATGTTATATTCTTTTCTCTCTCTTTTTTTGAGACAGAGTCTCTGTCACCCTGGGTAGAGTGCTGTGGCATCATCATAGCTCACAGCAACCTCAAACTCCTGAGTTCAAGTGGTCCTCCTGCCCCAGCCTCCCCAATAGCAGGGACTGCAGGCACCTATAATCATGCCTGGCTAATTTTTCTATTTTTTTTTTTTAAGTGGTGGCGTGTGCCTGTAGTCCCAGCAACTCGGGAGGCTGAAACGTGAGGATCACTTGAGTCCAGGAGTTCCGGGGTGTAGTGCGCTGTGCGTATCCGGTGTCCGCCCTAAGTTTGGCATCAATATGGTGACCTCTCGGGATGCGGTGGCTGGGGGAGAGGGGACGCCACCAGGTTGCCTAAGGTGAAATGGCCCTGGTCAGACACGGAGCAGGTCAAAAATCCTGTGCTGATCAGTGGTGGGATCGTGCCTGTGAATAG
The DNA here is from genome assembly GCF_027406575.1 of Nycticebus coucang. Classification (NCBI taxonomy): domain Eukaryota; kingdom Metazoa; phylum Chordata; class Mammalia; order Primates; family Lorisidae; genus Nycticebus; species Nycticebus coucang. The sequence continues at coordinate 49,384,221 of NC_069784.1, read as the reverse complement.
CCAATGCTCTCCAGCCTGGGTAACATAGCGAGACCCCGTCTCTAAAATAAATAATAATAATTTTTCCATTTTTAGTAGAGATGGTCTCACTCTTTCACAAGCTGTTCTTGAACTCCTGAGCTAACACAATCCTCCCTCCTCTGTCTCCCAGAGTGCTAGGATTATGGGCAGGAGCCATTGCATCCTGCCTGAAATGTTAGATTCAAATTTGGTGACCACTGCATTTTCAATTTCTAAATTGCAGCTAGTACATGCATAAGGAAAATTCAATGTTAAAATCCAAAAAATAAAAAATGCACACACAAGTGACTTTGTGTCTGGAAGCCATGCATCCATCTCCCAGCTGAGATTAGAAATCCATACAGCTTTTCTTGATGATCTGCCAACTCCCTCTCATAACCCAGTCTTTCTTTTTCCCTCCCCAAGCTCTCTGAACTTTGCCTAGACTCCACTTCTGGGAACCCTAGCAAGCTCTTCTTCTTGGTTAGGGGAAGTTGTCATCAACTTTCACACCAATTTTTCACTCTTCAGAAAGAGTTTATGCTTTACCAAAAGAATTTACCTTGGGCCTTTTCAAATAACCTACTCTCCAAGGAAATTTAATATCTGATTTAACTGAATAAAATTAGATTTACTCACATTTGGAAAACATTTCTTCACTTCTGCCTCACTTTATGTAACTTGTGCATCCCTGAAACATGTGCAGATCAGATCTTTGTAAGTTGAGTGATAGTTCAAATTGCTAACGAATACAAAAATACTTTTATAATCAAATACATAGAATAAGCCTCTAATGTATCAATTGTGTAAGTATGGATTTTGTGCATTATACACACTTATTTCTGGAGGAAAATGTGTGCATACTAATGTGCAAGAGAGGGAGAAAGCAAGATTAGTACTTGGTTAGGGACTGCCAGGTGTTAGGCCTCACGCCAGGATCCATGGCCTCCCATTCTCAAAGCACTTTGGATTTTGTTTTTGTTTTCTTTTGTTTGTGTGTGATAGAATATAGGTCAGAAAAACAGTATTTGTTCCACAGTCCCAGCATTTTGGTCTCCAAATCCAAATGCCTAAATTTGAGTTTGCTTTTTCCTTCCTGCCATTGGAAGTTCACGCCGGACAGACTCCTGGGTGTTGTATATTATTTCTTCCCACCCAATTCTCCCATTTCCTCCCCATTTTCTAAGATAGCACAAAGGAAAAAAAAAAAAAAAACTCACAGCCAAGTTTATTTTCCATTAGGTGAGTTACTGGTATAAAAATAAGTATTATATTTGTATAGTATATAATGTTGTATCTGTATGTATTTATACGTATGGGTGTATATCTCTATTTTAAATTGCACATGAACTTTGTCTACCCTGTATCTCTATATAATCAATATATCTATAGCTATAGATCCATCTATTATCTATTGATCATCTATCTATTGTCAATCATCTATCAATCATCTATCTATCTATCTATCTATCTATCTATCTATCTATCTATCTATCTATCTATCTATCTATCGGGGAAAAGGAAAGAGAGGAAGAGAGTTGGTTTTCTCTGCCTTGGATAATATAACTTAGTTCAACTGATAGTAACAGCTTGAGACCACCTGGGAACTGATTCCTTCTGTGTCTGTGGCTACATGTCTTTGCTCTCATGTGGTTGCTGGGACAGCCTTTCAATTCTACTTGTTTTAGAGAAGGGGGCTGTCTGGGGCCACAGTTTCCACCTCTTTGATAAGAGTTTCTTAACCAGAAATATATGAAAGATTTCCAGAGTACTCTGCCATATTAACACTTAGAGAAGAATTCAGAGTCCACCCTCCATTTCTGATCATCTTCCAACCACCTCTTACCATCCTCCTATCCCCTAACACCTGCACTCATGTGAGCCAACAAATAGGAACAGCAGTACCTGTGTTAGCAGCTTGGCGGCTGCAGGAAGCCAGACCCCAGGAGGCAATAAGGTATTTCCCTCAGGGAGACCCTGGCTTGGGGTTTCCTGTGTCAACAAAGCCATAATTTCCTAACTCACAAGCCATAGAATAAAGCAAATTCTTGTTTTTGTATTTATTTTTTACCTTCCCTCTGGATGGAAAGGGCCCCATAAGACAGAATTTATTTAGTTAGATTTTGTTGATTTTACTCTCATTAATGTCTCCAACTCATTAAGAAAACATTGGGAATTTAAAAAATATCTATATATATACATATCTGAAAAATAAACAAATACATGAACTCTAGTTCTTATTCCAAAATAAAGAGCAAACGAAATCTCTTGAGTAGGAGTGCCTTATTATATAGTGTAAAGAGTTCCAAATAAATGCCATAGCAGCTATGTAAATATGTTAAAAATGTAAAGGAATGCTCATTTATTAAATAATGGAAAACCTAAAATAAAACAAATGGGCTGACTAAAATTTTTAGGAGTCTACAACTAAAGCCCACATCACTTTTGTTTTTTAAGAAAAGGAAGAGTGAGGCCAGGCAAGGTGGCTCACGCCTATAAGCCTAGCACTCTGGGAGGCCAAAGCAGGTCGAATGCTTGAGCTCATGAGTTTGAGACCACCCTGAGGAAAAGTGACAACCTGTGTCTACTAAAAATAGGAAAAACTGAGTCAAGAGGATCACTCGATCCTGAGTTGGAGGTTGCTGTGAACTATGATGCCATGGCACTCTACCCAGGGCAACAGCTTGAGACCTGTCCAAAAAAAAAAAAAAGAAAAGAAAAGAAAAGTGGAAGAAGATATTTCATATCATGTTTCATTAAGTGTCCACACAGACAACTGAACACACAGTCCCAAACAGACTGACACAGGGTCAGCCCTTCATCCTCAGTCCTGCCTACTTGAAGGATAGGAAACCTGTGCCTTGTGCAGAGCCTCAACTTGACATTGTGGGCTCATTTCCCGCTGTGGTCTTACATAAATCTATCATTCAGCTGCCTGACTCCCAAACACCTTGACATTCCATGTTTGCCACTTGATCATGACTGCTCCCAGTTTCCTCCCTCATATCTACATTCTCCATCCAAAACCCATTTCCTCCTAGAAGGGTTATCTTACACATCCAGTAATTTTTTTTCTTCTTGTATTCCCAATTCCTAATTATCTTTAATAGTTTGTTGGCACACCATTTTCTGTGGGGTACTGTTATTTCTCTTAATATGTGCAAAAATCTTATCTCCTCAATCTCCAAACTAGATTAAAAACCTTAGAAGACATAATTAATATCTTACTCTTCTCAGAAAGCTTTCAGCTCAGCACATTGCCTGTGGGAAGAGGTGCTAAGTTGGTGGATGCCCAGGAATTAGGTGGAACCAGTTATGTGTTGATGCTCTATAAACTACTGCCTTTAGACTAGAACATTTAACAACAAAAATTTACCTCTTGTCATTGGTTTTATTAAGGAAGATTGCTGGTAGAATGGGGACCAAAGAGCCCATTCTTGGCAAAGGAAAGCACACCCAGAAAAAGAGGAAAACTAAAAAGTAAGCTGAGTGAGTCAGAACAAAGAAAAGTCAGCTAGTTTACATTTAAGCTGGCCATTGCTAGCAAGCTTCTTGCCTCTTCTGAATTCTAGCCTGTTGGGCACACAGCTTACAAACACCCCGCTGGGTCTGTGAGAACTCTGAGGAGAATAATGGTCATAGAAGAGGCTGTGACAAGTCCTAAGAAAAGATACATGTTCTAGGGCCTTTCCTGCCCATTAACAGGCAAAGCAGATACCCATTGTGGAGATTTGCATTTGCCTGGGGCAGAGACTAAGGGAGTAGCTTGAGCTATGAGATATGGGCAGAAAGGCTTATATCCCTTATCACAGAGGAAAATCCTCTGTGGTGGTAATGGGAGAAAAATGCCTCCCTCCCACCCATCCCTCAGAGGAGATTAATGCTGGTAATGTTTTACTCCACAGAGAACTGGCAGATTTTAACACCTCCCTAGAAATCTGTGTGTGTAACCTCAAGCAAGAGGTTCTCTCAATATAAGGCTCAGATTTCAGATTATTGAAGGCTACCCTTAAGGTTAATAATAATAACTATAGGAAACTGCTGACATCTTTGTTCCCTCCCTCATCTTACCCTCTGGACAAATAGACTTCAATAAAATCAGAGTGGAGCAAACACTCTGGGCCATTGCCAGAATCTCACTGACAGGCAATGGACCCCTGAGCTCCCACTTTTAATTTGACTCTATGTCTCTTGTCTTTCTTTACCATCACTCCTAACTTTGATTTCTACAGTGGATCACCACCAGTTTCCACAGGTCTCAGCAGACACTGCTCTTGTGATGAGACCCGACAGAAGATGGTAAATTAATCTTAATGGATGAATTTCTGATTGGGAGGTAAAGGAATTGTGGGCAAAATTCTTAGTTTATAGAGTAAGGGTTGACCAGGTAAAGAAGATGAATGATACTGCGAAAGTTTTGTGCAAAAGTTAGATAGGTGTGTTATGTGAACAGAGATCTGAAGGGAGGGAGGAAACAAACCATGGGCATCTTTAGAGAACTAGAGCTTCAAACAGACTGTGCAGAAAGGTTAAAGATGGCAAGGTCGGAGCATGCCTGGTGTGCTTCTAGGATAGCAAAGAGGGCGGCAGGTACTAAAATCCCACCCCACTCCCAAGTACTGTTTTCCCCCCACATCTGAATCATAACGATATTTAAGGGTGGCACATCTCACACATTACTGTGAAAACCCAGTCATCATGCCTAGGAACCAAAAGGGATCCTGATTACTTTTAAAGCCAAATTTAAGTACAGTTAGCATACAATAAAGTCTATCACTTTCAGTATACAGATCTGTGAATTTTGATGAGGTATATAGTTGTATAAAAACTGCTGCTATGAAGATTTAGAATTTTCCTATCACACCATGGAGTTCCCGTATTCCCTTTGCCTTTTAGTCTATCTATATTGTGAATTATATCAATTGACTTTAAAATATACACCAATCATGCATTCCTGGGATAAATTCCACTTGATCATATTGTATAACTCTTTTCATATGTTGTTTTATCTAGTTTAATATTTTATAAAGAATGTCTGCATCTATGTTCATGAGGAATTTTAGTTTGTGCATTTTGTGAATTTGTGATATATTTGGCTGGAGTAATACTAGGTTCAGAATGGGTTTGGATATGTTTCCTCTCCCTTTCTTGTCTGAAAAAGTTTGGACGGGAAGACATTTTTTTCCTTAACTATTTGAAATGATTCACTAGTGAAGTTATCTAAGTCTAGATTTGAGATTTTGGTAAGATTTTAAATTACTAATTCATTTTCTTTCAGATTTTCTATTCCTTCTACTGGCCACTTTTGTAATTTGTGTATTTCTTCAAATTGTCTGTTTCATCTAAATTGTCTAATGTGTTGGCACATTTTTCATATTCCCTTATAATATTTTAAATTTTGTAGGTGTGGTAGTGATGTCTTTTCTATTGCTGAATTTGGTAACATTTTTGCCTTCTCTCATTTTTTTTCTCTTGCTCAGTCTAGCTAAAGGTTTATCAAGTTTTTTACCCTTTTCTAGGTACAGTTTTTGTTTTATTTATTTTTCTATTGTTTTTATCTTTTCTATTTCATTAGTTTCCACACTGATCTTTATTAAATTTCCTTCTTTCTGCTTCCTTTAGATTTAATTTGTTTTTATTTTTATTATTTCTAAAGGTAAACACATTGATTTGAGAACTTTTTTCTTTTTAATATTATGTTTAATGTTGAAAGTTTTCCTCTAAGCACTGCTTGAACTGTGTCCCATAAATTTTGATATATTGTTATTTTGTGTTTATTTAATGCTAAATATTTTTTACTTTTTCTGGTGATTTCTTCTTTGACCCTTGGACTATTTAGAAATGTGTTGTTTAACTTCCAAATATCTAGAGCTTTCATTATTGGTTTTAAAATCATTCCATTGTAGTTAAGAGACACATCTGAAATTATTTCAATCATTTTACATTTCTTGAAACTAATTTTATGTCTTAGCATATGGTTTATTCTGGAGAGTATTTTATGTATTCTTGAAAAGAATGTGAATTCTGCTGGAGTTGGGTGGTATGTTTTGTAAATGTCAGTGAGATCACATTTGTTACTGTATTACATAAGTCTTCTATAGCTTTGTTAATTTTAATTCTAGTTGTTCCATCGAGTATAGAGAATCAGACACTGAGAGCTCCAATTTTAACTGTTAAGTTGTCTGTATCTTCTTACAATTCTGTCCATTTTTCCCTTTGTGTACTTTAGGTCTCTGTTTTTACTTACACACTTATAGATGTTATATTTTTTGTTATATGATGCTATATGTTATATGATGTTATATGATCCTTGTATCATTATGAAATGTCCTCTCTGACTTTAGAAATATTTTTGTCTTTATGTCTATTTTTTCTGGCATTAGAACAGCCAGCTCTCTTCAGCTCTTTCATGATTATTACACTCATATTCATGTTTTTATTTTCAAGCTAGTCATGTCTTAAATCTTAAGTATGTCTTTAGTAAACAATATATAGTTAAATATTTGTTTTTTGAATTCAGTTTAACTTGATTGAAGGAGTCTATACCTATTTAATATAATTATTGAAATGTTTGAGCACAATCTCTTATCAATTATTGGCTGGTAATTAAGCTCTTTAGAAACATGAGTGATCTCCAGACTAAAATTTTAAAATAAGAATAACAAAAATTAATCTTTTAAACTGATCGTGCTCAAACATTTCAATAATTACATTAAATAGGTATAGACTCTTATATCTACCATTTTTTGTTTTTCTATGTCTTATGACTTTTTGTTCCCTTCATTTCCTCTGTTGAATTTCTAATTATATTTTTTGAGTTATTCCCTAAAGTTTGCTCTTGGTACTGTGATGTGTACTTAACTGATCAAATTCAATTTCATATTAAAAAATAATTTGGTCACAGTGCCTACATTTATCCTCTCTTTGCTATTTTTGACATGTATGTTACATCTATATATGTTGTAAACCAAAAATATAGTGTTTTAATTAAGATTTTATACGATTTTTCCTTTCAAGGAAAGTGAGAGAATAAGATAGCAAATATATATTTATTCACATGGATTATTTCTATTTATTTACCTTTAAGTTCACTTATTCTTTTGCTGTCTCAAATCTAATGTTGAGCCTGTGTGGTGAGTTTGTTACTTTTTTTTTTTTAATATCTTGGTTATTTATTTATTTATTTTATTAAATCATAGCTGTGTACATTGATATATTCACGGGGCATCATTCACTAACTTCACAGACCGTTTACCAAGTTTCACATATACCCTTGTAAGATGCACTGCTGGTGTAATCCCACCAATCTCCTTCCCTCTACCCCCCTCCCCCCTCCCTCCCCTTCTTTCCCCCTTCCCCCTAGAATGGAGCTGGAACATATTCTTCTTAGTAAAGTATCTCAAGAATGGAAGAAAAAGTATCCAATGTACTTAGCCCTACTATGAAACTAATTTAGGGTTTTCACATGAAAGCTACAACCGAGTTTGTTACTTTGATGCAGTCCTTTTCAACTATAGATTTATTTTTGCTTCTTGTTGGATGGTTTTCAATTCTTTACTGATGTCCCCCATTTTTTGAGTCATTGTCATCATATTTTCCTTTATTTTTTAGTTTTTATTTTTGAGACAGAGTCTCATTATCTCACCCTTGGTAGAGTGCCATGGTATCACAGCTCACAGTACCCTCAAACTCTTGGTCTTAAGCTATTCTCTTGCCTCAGCTTCCCAAGTAGCTGGGACTATAGGTGCCCACTACAATGCCCGCCTGTTTCTTTGTTGCAGTTGTTGTTTTTTAGCAGGGCCAAGACAGGTTCAAACCTGCCAGCCTTGGTGTACATGGCCAGTGCCCTAACCACTGAGCTATAGCACCGAGGACATATTTTCCTTTAATTCTTTACACATTTCCTTTAATTGTTATCTGAACATATTTATAATTGCTTTGAAATTTTTGTCTCCTAAGCCAACATCTGCATATATTGAGAGGTAGGTGAGTACTTCAATGTATGGATCACATTTTCCTAGTTCTCTGTAGGTCTCATAATTTCTCATAATAACTAAACATTTAGCAACTCTGAATTCTGATTTTTCCTCAAATTGGATTTTTTTTCCCTGCGGGGATGGTTCTGTTTTCTTGTAATTTGCCTCATCTGTGGAATGTGGTGTCACACAATGTACAACCGTTGCTAGTGTTTCTGATATATTAATTTTTGTTATTCTTATTTTAAAATTTTAGCCTGGGGACACTCTAAAGAACTTAATTACCAGCCAATAATTGACAAGAGATTGTGCTCAAACATCTCTAGCCAATAAGCCTTCTGTTCGAGGTCAAGGGATATGAGTATAGGTTAGATAGGACAAAGTTCAGGCAGTTTTCAAGTTTGCTGTGGGCTTTTATTTTTTTTTTCCTCCAGTAACTTTCAGGTCTCCCCATTATGTGTACACAGTCTACAAGCAGCCACGATGAATGCAAAGTCTGTCAAGACCTTCTATTGTTCTTTCATTTCAAGAATCTTCCCATTATGTTTCTGGTGAGTACTCTGGCTTCTCATCCCCAAAGGGTTGAGTCTATGGCCTAAGGCTACCAGGGTTATAGACAGTTTTTGTTCATTTCCTACTGTGAATACCTGTAAGGAATGTCACTGCCTCTAACAGAAAACCTGCTGGTTTTATGGCCAGCCCTGATCCAGTGAGCTATATCCTCAAGCAAGCTAGAAAAGGGATGAAAGATGCTCCAAGTAAGTAAGGCACATATTCCCATTGTTCTTACTCAATGTTCAGCAATTTTTTGTGAATAAATATTTCTCAGTTTGTTGATTGCCTTTGACCAATTTCAAGAGCATCTAATGAATATTTCTGACTATTCTACCTGAGGTTACATTGTTTAGTTGAGGCAGAATTTTCAGAGCTTCTTTCTCCACAAGAGAGAAGTCTTCCCTATATATTTTTTTTTCTTGCAATATAACACTGGCTAGGACAGTAGAATAGGAATAATATAAGTGAACATCCATCTCCCATCTTTGTTCTCAGAAGAAATACTTTGCCATGAAAAATCATGTTTTCTGTGACTATTGATATACATTATCAAAGAAGTTCCCTTCTTTTCCTAGCTGATTTTTCTGTCATGATTGGATGCTAAATTTTTCCACATTTTCTTTTACAACTATTATGATCATAACAGTTTTTCACTTTTATTTTATTAATATCATGAGTTATATTGATTATTTTAAAGTAATCTTTTATTCCTAGAATAAATCCAGGTTAGTGAAAATATATTATCCTGTGTAGCATATAATTGGGTTGAAATTATAAAATTTTGTTCAACATTTTTGTACTTACATTTATGAGTGAGATTAGCCTATAATTTTAACATCTTATAATGTCCATGCCAGGTTTTGTTTTCAAATTATTCTGGCTTCACAATACTACTTGGTAATTATTTCTTATTTTTCTATTTTCTGAAGAGCCTTATATAAAACAGGTGTTATATTTCACTTAACGGTTTAATAAAATTCTTTTGCTGAAGCTAATTGGGCCTGGAGTTTTCTTTGGGAATAGGTGTTAAATTATGAATTCAATTACTTTAATACACACAAGGCTTCTCAGAATTGTGTTTATTTTAATAAGTTTGTCCCTATAGAAATGTCTATTGCATCTACATTTTCAAATTTATTGCCACAAAGTTGTTCATAATATTGTTTCATTATTTTTTTTATGTCTATTAGATTTATTCTTGTTATTGGTAGTCTTTGCTTTCAATCTTTTTTCCTAACCAGTTTGGGGAAAAGTTTTAATTCAACTTTATCAGTCTTTTTTTTCCCCCACAAGTTTCTATACACAGGATTGAAAATTTTATTAGTCCTTTCAAAAAATATTTGGTAGAATTGATCCTCCTAATTATATATTTATATTATATTAATTTTTTGATCCTCTTTATTGTATATTTAATTTAATTCTTTAATTGATCCTCATTATATTTTATTAATTTTTTATCTTTATTATCTCCTGATTTTTTTGGATTTAATTTCCTGTTTCTTCTAAGTTTTTAAATAGATGCTAAGGAAAATGGTTTGTCACCTTGTTCTTTAAAGTAAATTTCATTCTGCGCACAGCTTTGGCTGCATCCAGGAAGATTTTCTTTTCTTTTCTTTTTTCTGCAGGCCCAGCCCAGGTTCAAACCCACCAGCCCTGATGCATGTGGCCTATACCCTAACCACTGAGCTATGGGTGCCCAGCTGTGAAAAGACATTCTAAATGGTAATAGCATTCAGTTAAAATAATTCTTAAACTTTTATTGCAATTTTTTTATAGTCCTATTGTCCTAAAGTTTAATTTCTTAATTTTTAAGCATGGCAATTTACTAGTTGTATTTTTGTTATAATTTCTAACATGTGTTTGCTACATAGACTTCAAATGATTTCACTTCTTTGATATTTGTTAAAACTTGTTTAGGTCTTGGTCATTTTCTTAATTGTATTATTATTATTAGGATCTTCTATGTCCTTTTGCTTTTTTAGATAGTTTATCTTAACTGCCTGAGAAAGACATGTTAAAATCTCTTTCATTGTAAAGTGACTTATATTTATTCTTCCTTTTGGCAATATTTGCTTTGAAAATTTTGAGAGGATATTAGTAGAACCACACAAATAAGAAATATTTTATATTCTTAAGATAGACCTGTCATTGTTATGACATATCTATCTTTAGTAATGTTTCTTTTCTTAAGGTTTACTTTGCCTTATATTGATAAATCTATACTAGTTTTTTTTTTTTTTCGCAGTTTTTGGCTGGGCTGGGTTCGAACCCATCACCTCCGGTATATGGGGCTGGTGCCCTACTCCTTGAGCCACAGGCCCCACCCAATCCATACTAGGTTTTTTATATTGGTGTTCAAAAAGAACATCTTTTTGCTTTCAACTTTCATTCATCATTGTATTTAAAATGTATATCTTAAAAGGCTACATGTAGTTTAATTTCTTTTAGTCTTACCATCTTTCTTTTTTAATTGGAACATTTTATCTGTTTATATTTAATATAATTACTGTTTTTGGCTAAGTACTTTTACAATTTTTTATTTCTCTTCTCTATTACCTTGTTAACTCTATATTCTTTTTCTCTTAGGAGATCTTTTTTGATTGCTTCTCTTTTCTTAGTCAAGTAAGGAGTCATCAACTGATAGTTGATATAGGAAGGATTAATGGAACTTCGGAGGAGAGAGTAAAATGTTATCAATAACACCTGTAAAGAGTAAAGCTGATGAGACTAAGGACAATCTGTAGCAAGGTAGCATAAAGGATCATTCTGGTCATAAAATGAGAATGAGACCCATTAACTTTAATATGTGCTTTACTCCACATATTAGGCTACATAAAGGTAGGTGTGGAGTAGGCAGATTTTATGATTTAATCATTGTTCAACTTTTTCCAGCTGTACGTGTATATGATAAATTGAGATCTGGCCATGAGAATCAATGGTGTTTTACATAAGTCAGAGGTTAAAATGATAACTCAGAGTATCTAAACTTGGTTAGGCACAGGGGAGTAAGGATTATATGCATGATAGGTTTTACTTTTTCCCTTTGTTTTAAAATCAAAGGTCATCCACAAGTCACAAAAAGCTGTTGGGTCTGGGGATTTACCTTGGGAGGGTTATGTTAGTTGATGAATTTGCACAAATACCTGATTCCTTTAGCTGCTGGTTTTCCTTTGGTCATGGTAAAGAGAGGGAATAGTGGTAGAAACAAAGGCAGGAAAGATATGGAGGGAGGTATAAGAGATCCCTGATTGAAGAAAAGGCCCTTCGTGAAGGTGGTGTCCAGTGGCAAAGACAGGCTGTGTTCTGTCACTGAGAGATTCGGTAGCCTTGGGCTGATCCTTTAACTCTTCAGAGCTTCAGTTTTCTCAGCTGGAATAACAAAGTTCACCCTGAATATCTCAGAGGAATATGACAGTACCAGAGCACTAAAAACGTAAGTGGACTAATATTAATTACATGAGTCCTCATTTCCAGTTGGAGCCTGATGGTCTGTGCTTCCTGCTCTCTTTGAGGCACCGTTCTAACCTCTTCCTCTGCTCTTTGTGTGTCTGGGTGAGAACAAGGTCCACAGGCAGCAGGAATGCTTGACCTGTGATTCTTCTCTACCCAGGCAGCCACCTGACACAACATCCGACATAGAATTGACCCTTAGCTCATAAAAAATGACTAAATTGCAGACTGAGTTGCCCTCATTACTATTTCCTCCCCTACACTAGCACTTAGGGTTTTTTAGCATCCAGGTGACATGCTCCTGACCAGGGGTTTGGATAGGAGAGTGGATGTTTATGCTGAAGAGTTCTGAATGCTTTGCCAGTGAATAGTACTCTGCCAACATGTTTCTGGTCATTGTCTTTCAGGAATGTGGATGGATAACCAGTAGTATCCACTTTTCTCTAACTATAGCAGTCATCTTTATTAAAAATCTGTTTGGAATTTCATTTCTGAAACCTCCTATGTCTCTTAGCATTTGTGTCTCTTGAACTCTTGAACTCTCTGAGCTCACCTTAAGATTTAGTACTCAGCTTATGATGTCCTGTGAAATGTTACCTGAGTAGGTCCCTGGAAAGTTATTCCTCTGCCATGAATGAAGTTCACCCACTTGGGGAGGAGGTTGTGCTTGCATCTTTTTCATTTTTTCTTCCACTTTTCCTCTTTTAATTCTGGTTTCCTTCTCCTTAAAAAAGACCTCCGTTTTCCTCTCTTTCCTAGAACCTCAGCCCCCAGACTGCCTGTCTCTAGTGATTCAGTATTACACGGCTGTTCCCCTCTGCTCTTCTCCCTTGAGGGTTCGCTCTACTCCAAGCTTAAACAACTAAGATTTTAAAAAGAGCCAGGACAAGGCTCAAAAAGGCTTTGGCCACAGGAGTGTATGGTCTTAATGGAACCATTTGACCAGTGCAGGGGGAATGAGAGGATGATAACAGCTTTCTGGAGACTGGTCCTGGCTTATAGCCATGGGGGAGGAGCACGTTCTCTTCCTCCCAGTCACAGCTTGTCCCCTTTATCCCATACACATGCACTTCATTGAGTTAAAGCTGTAGAACAGTACAGCCTTGATTTATAAGGGCTGTGTTTCTTCTCTGATCCTGGCTGGCACAGTGCTGGAGGCTTTGCTTTTATGTGTCCACGTCAGGGGGCAACTGGCGACCAGCTGTTGGAAACTGGTTTAAAAAAATAATAAAATTAAAAATACCCATGGACTATCCTGTCATTCTAGGTTTCTGGTACCTGCCATCAGCCTTGGAATAAATAAGAGTCTTTCCCCCTTGGAATGAGATTTCTCTATGACAAATAGATTTATGTTGTGCTGGAATGATTGCTAGGTACCAAGGGGTCTCACCTAAGGGCTAAGTTAATAATTGAGGCTGTTAGAATAATAACTCACACAGTCCCCACTCCCTTTATTCCTGAAGGGTCCCTAAGCACCACATATGTAATGTACTCCCAAGCCTTGGGTTCCTGCTAACTCAGCCATCTCTAGGGTGGAAGTTGACACCTGGGAGAGACTAGTTGCAACCTACAAGCTCCCTAGCCAGGTGAAGGTTATGACGAGGGCAGGAGGCAATGGTAGACAGAGGGAGCAGGTTGTTTTGTGGAAGTGGCATCCTTGTATACATGGATAGCTTTGTGGGGAGGGAAGAAGGAAACTGACTGTGCTTCTCTGAGTGCTCTGAGTCACCAGTCCTTCATAAATCTTTGCTGGACATGTGATACATATATAATACATGTGTGATACATGTCACCCATCTCAGGACATTTATTTGCTTACTTTTTTTTTTACAACTTATTTGTTGCATACTTTCAAAAAAAGGCATGAGTAGGCTTGCAATGAAATACAGTATATGTAATAATAAGAGAGTGAAATTTAAATACAAGGTGCAAATCATGCAGACTGAGGGGAAAATAATCATGTCAAAACCGTAAACCAGCATCTGTCAACCTAAGTTACTCAGTCAATTATTTCTGCTGGGTGTAAATGGGTATTTCTTAAAAGGTTTTTCTGTAATCAAACAAATTAAGGCAACTGTAGGTGGAGAAAAGTTGGAAAGATATTTTTTTTAATTGTGAAATTCTCCAGATCCTTTAATTTGCTAAAAAGTACTATAAACTTCCAAAAGTGAATATCACTACATGCCTTTTACATGGTGTTCTGCAGAATATGCTGTGTGAAAAATGGACTTGTGCCAAAAGGATGTCTGGAACAGAGTAGAAATTTAAGTTCCAAGATTCTTGGAAATCAAGAAAAAGGACATTAATGATGAAGGAATATTTTCTACCTCATTAGATAAAAATGATCCTCATTTCTGAAAATAAATTTCCGAAGGCACTTATCCCAGGAATTCTTATTCAGAGAGTGCTAAGTAATATGAGGGCTGTCACAAACAGCACCTGTGCCAAAGAGGTAGCTACGCTTTCACTATGGTGGTTCTGGTTTCAACCACAGCACAACATAGAAAATATCAGAAGGGCATCAAATTTTTAAAATGCCGGTTCCTGGAAGGTAGATCAAGTACAGCACACCCAGTAATATCTGAATTTTAGATATACAACATATTTTGAGTATAAGTATGTACAAATATTGTAGAAGACACGTGCTATGCAATTACTCATTCTTTAGTTGACATTCAAATATAACTGGGTGCCCTGCATTTTTATTTGCCAAATGTATCAACTGTACTAAAAGATTAAGGTCTTAGTCATATGTTTGAATCACCCAGAAGCCTCTACTATGCAGTAATCACCGTGCCTGGCATTGCCATAGCCCTCTTTCAATTGACCCACTTTGATTGGAGAGTCTACAACTTGTCAAATCTGTCTTCACCTGCCCTACCACCAAATCTCAGGAATTCTAGCTCTTATCTCTGCATTTCTCTGGGAAATGGTCTTTCTAACCCTTTGGAATAGTCTCGAGTTGGCACTCAGACTTTCAGTTCCCTGGAGTTGATGGTTACCCTTAGGAAGGAACATTTATTTGATTGTCATGGGCCAGCAAAGATTTTGCCTCCTAGGCAAGCCCTGCAGTAGTATATTATTAGCCTTTTATGCCTTCTCTGTCACTTGTTGAAATGAGAATGCAAGGTCTCTGGGCCTCTGCAGCCCTTTCCCTTACATTAACTTAAGTCACAACAGATGTGGGCCTTTACTGCTTAGGAAGACTAATTGATTTCACCAATCACAATACTTCTATTGTTTTATTTTTTTAACACAAATAAACTCTGTGGTGGGTTTTCTCCTCCTTCTTCCTGTTTCCTTTTGCCAAAAGAACCAAAGCTTACCCAACTAAAGGCATCCAGAAAGTGCAACCAAAAAAATCCATGGATGGGGTACATCTACTGCTAAGGAAACGAGGGAAAAAAAAAAGAAAAGACAAGAAAAAAAGGAGGATAAAGACTTATAGGGAAGAGGGAAGGAAGCCTCTCAGGGACCAGCAGTAACTCTGATGGATGGCTTGGGTGAGGGAGATGTTATTATTTGTTATGTGAGTGCAGGGAGATGGCAGCTGAGCAGACCAATACACCTGCTGGGCTCCAAGAAGCCAAAACAGCTGCATGCATTGATTTAGAAGCTTGCTACTTGGGGCTCCAGGAACGAATCAAGCGACAGCTCATAAAAAAAGAGGGTTTTATTATCCCCACCCCCTCTGTGTAAGCAAACGGCCACATCATATGTTTTCCTAACGTGGTCATAACTCAAAATTAAATCCCAGCCCAAGGTGTCAGCCTGGTGCCATGTCAGGATTGTAACGGCTTGTTTTAGAGGTTGCCATGGAGATGGTGGAGAAAGGATGGAGGGCTAGTGCAGGGAGGTGGAAAGGGGTCCAAGATGCTCCTTGCCTCAGTTGGTGTGGTTTGGGCACTTAACAATTAGGTGTTTTGTTTTAAAGAAGTGAGCAAGCCAGCAGTGTTTAGTTGGTAATTTTATACTAATTACAGCCTCCAATTCATATTGTTAAAAAACGAAGTATGACCCCACTAGAAAGCTGCTCCAACTAAAGTGAGTAAGGGACAGTTGTGGAACATGTGATGTCAAGGTGAGGATCTTGAGGGCAGTCCACCCCACTCACACTCCCAAATTGGTCTTGAATACAGAGCATGGAATAGAATCAAAATACTTTCAGTAAAAATAAACATCCAATGAAATGGTGAAGAAAAGAGGAGCTCCTTCAAAGCATATCAGATTACCCCAAAGCTACAGCCTGAAAATCCACGGCCAAGGCCCTATGGGCCAGCCTCAGTGATGTCAGATAAACCTTCATGCAATGCTCACATCGAAGGTGATAATAGTCTTTAAGATATGGAGGCTCTTCTGTGGGATTTGATGGTGCTATGGATTTCATTCATTTATTATTAAGTAATTACTGAGCATTAAACAGTTTGACAAAGAGGCAATGAATGTTAATAAATAAATAAATGAATGAAAGAAGGAGTGAATGAAAAACCTGGGTATATGCCTATCGTTACTTACAGTTCTATTACAGCATAATCATGGCCCAGATAACTGGTTTCTGCACAATCTCCAAGGTTTGGACATTTGCCAAGGCTCTTACCTTGACATCTCTGCTTACAGAGATGCCATCCACCAACCTGCTCTCCACTATTAGAGAATAGAGCCAGAATCAGCAACCAACGCATTCCAGGCAATCTGTGCCCTGATTCTAACCATACTCCAGTGACCTAGAGTATGTTTCACTTAAAATCCATATTACCTTTCAACTAAGTATGCCTCTTCTTCCAAAAATTAGTTGTCCCTCATTTTCTTCTTTTTATTATGGCTTCATATTAGTCTTCATTACTAATGCTCAATGCATCAGATAGAACTTCAGTTTTCCTCCCTGGATTCAAACTGACACCACACACTTTGCCACCTTCTTTCACAATGTCTCTTAAGCCTGTAACTTCCTTCTCACTTCTGCTGTCATTTCCAAGTTCAGGACCACGTTACCCCAAGTGTCAGCTGCAGCCACTGCTTCCCACTAGATCTCCCCTCCTGTAGCTCCATGCCCAATTCCATCTAGTACCATTGGGCACATCCAGCCTCTTGTTGCCGGGGTCAATTTCCCTACTCATGGTATGCTTGCAAAAGCTCCC
Organism: Nycticebus coucang; assembly: GCF_027406575.1. Classification (NCBI taxonomy): domain Eukaryota; kingdom Metazoa; phylum Chordata; class Mammalia; order Primates; family Lorisidae; genus Nycticebus; species Nycticebus coucang. The sequence goes on along the minus strand of NC_069784.1, from coordinate 49,367,102 downwards.
GCACTTCCTACAGAATAAAATCCAAACATTGTCATCTGGCATTTAAGAAACAGTCTTGCTTTCCTAGTTCTGTTTTCCCCTGTAACAGATAATATATTTCTGCTTTAGTAAAAGTAACATTCAATGATAATAAAATTATCAAATGAATGCATCTCTTCTTAGAGCGTTCCTGTGAGGTACTACCTAATTACTGTTGTTATTTTATTTTTCTGATGATGAAATTGAAGCACGAGGATGGTATGTCTCTTGCCCAAGGTCATCAATGGGGGAGCTGGAATTTGACCTAGCTGGCGAGCCCTGACCTACCGGCTGGTAGGAACTGCACCGCCCTCTCTCTGCCTCCCCGGGCTCTGCCTCCAGTAGCATCTTCTGTTTCCAATCACATAGCCGGTGCTTACCTATTTCTCCTTTCTAGACAGATTGCCTTCTTGTCTCTTCTCCTTAACAGAACCTCAAGCACTTCTAAAGTTCTACTCAGATGTCTATTCCTTCACTAAACACATATGCCCAGGGTAATTCTCACATCCTAGAATTTCTGTAGGACCCATCACCCCCACCATTCCCTGGCATTCATGTTTTATCTCATTTCTTTGAATTACCCGGCACAGTAGTGTATAGGAGTACTCAAGAAACAGATAACTGACTGAATGAAAAACTCTCAAAATGAACAACCTGGGTCACTTTTGACACCTAATTTTCTGTTTCCTAGCCTAGTTTAAAAACTTGATTTTGTACTATTGTACTTTAAAAATAATCATCTTTTAACCTCTTGAGGCTATGGCTTAACCTCCCACAGTCTCTGGACACTTTCCTTTTTCCCACATTCCTCAGAAGTTTTACACAAGTGTGAACATGAAGGGATTGGGCCTAACAGATGGACATTAGACTTTGGGGCCATTCCTATGTCCCTCTTGTGCCTGTTCAAGGTGGTGAACTATCTCCTGCTCTCTAGTTGGTCATGAGTCCCCCTCCTGCAATGCCCCCACTAGAGTGGTCTCCTTAGGCAGTGCTCCCTACTCCAAACTCAGCCCTGGTCAGGTCAACTTCTGTCATCCAGTAATGCAATCCCACAGGAACCTTCTTGGCTACAGCCCTGAGGGAAAACAATCAAATAATAAGTACTTCTCTTTTAGAGATTTAAAAGTGTTACCTTTTCTAAGCAAATCAAGGAAAACTACAAAGTTTGTTTTTCAGACTACAGGCATGGGATTCTGATGTTGTGACACTTTAGGCTTTGTGAGGGAAGGGCAATCAGGGAGTGTGGGTGTAAGAGGGAGGACAGCCCTGTGTCCATGAATTCTATCTCCTCTGCCACATGAAAGACCAGCCCTACCTGTGACCTCCCAGACACCAGTATTGCAAGCAACTATGTCACACAAAAAGAGTTTCCAGAATCAAAGGTTAGTCTCATCACTTGTCAACTATTAAGCACTTCCCCTACAGAAGAGTAACTGTTCCCAGCAATAGCCCGCAGTGGGAATTCTAGTTTTTGAAATAGCTTGTCTGGAATGTGAATTGTACTCCTGATAGGTAGGAAAAGATAGCACAGCAGGGACACTGGGATACTGGATTTCAGCAGTGGTAGGGGAAGAAGAGAGTTTGTCAAATTCTTAAATATAAAGTATCATGATGTTCCTGAGAGAGACAACATGCTAAACCAGCACCAGTTAAAAAGAATTATAAGCTTGTTTATCTAAGATTAGAATAAAAGTTAGTTATGTATCAGCTCACGGAGAGATTATGTATGAAATAGGATAGTTTTGTCAAGGAGTGGAGGAAAAGCAATAGGAGTTTTGTTTTCCTGGGGTGTTGCCAGGGAAGCCTGATTCTAAGCGGGTACAACTCAGGGTGGGCAGCAGTCAAAGCAGAAACACGAGAAGCCTGGAGAGAAAAAACACAGGTGATGGCTACAGAAACAACGTGGTAATAGACTCCAAATGTGCATATCCTCTAGTTTAGACCCTGCCTTCGTGAAATAAATCAGTTGGACATTGAAGCTTCAAGTTAATTTAGGAAGATCACACGTGTGTATCCTGAACCATATATCACTAATTCTGAGGCTTTACCTGAGGTATTTCCACTCAGTTTCTCTGCTCAGCTGAATGTTTCTATAATTAGTTTTGTGACAATGTGATATATAGAGTCTTTCTATCTATTGGTTTCCTCAATTATGAAACATGAATATGATCGTAGAAATTTATAAGTGATGGATGTGTGGTATTTGACAGCATTTCGCTCTTATAAAATACTACTTGCTACATAAGAGAGTTGTATTTCTAGAAATATGTTGGTAAGTGTTTTCTTATGAAGATTGAGTTTTCCCAAAGGATACTCCCAGAATTAATGTTACATGTATAAAATTATTAAGCTGTGTGTCTATGTAGAGGCTATCAGGCTGCCAGATTAAATGACTTGACAAGTTGTTTTCATTATGTTTGACTCTCTCCGATGGTAAGTATTTTATTATTCTTCATTTTTAATGGCCTAAATCCCACAGGGGAGGTTTTCAAAGCATTCTCCTATCTGCCTCTAAAGCCTTATCTCCCATTAGTTACGTAAGGAAGCCTGCAGTTTTCGAGGCTCAGAATAAGAGTTTTCAATCTCTACATTTTACTCAGTCATGCATCTAACAAGGACATATTGAATGTTTACATGTCAATAAAGAGCTGCATCCTGATGATAAAATTTGCTACCTAATTACTTTATCCCATCTAGTCCTAGGCAAAAATTTCTGCCATCTGGTTTTCTAACCTGTTGCAGTCCTGTATATGATCGCACAACTAATAATTTAAAAATTCCTGGGGATTTCATTCTAACATTAATTACTATTTTTAATTAAAAACAATTTGTGACTGTGCATTTTTATGTGGTTTAAAGAATAATAGTAAAAACAAACATGTACCCATTGTTCAACTTAAAATTTTTTTTCAACAATTCTTTTGAAACTTCCTCTTTTCTCTTCACATTGACCTACCTTCCACCCTAAAAGGAAATACTAACTTAAGAATTTTTTGGTCTTACATTATTTATGAGATTCTTCTATATTTTTATGTGTTTGCTTCAATCATTTTTGCTGCTTTGAAATATTCTACAGTTTAGTTTCAAATTCTTCAGTAAGTGGATATGTGGGTGGTTGTTTATTTTATTTTGTTTTTTTGCTATTATGAATAATTCTGCTGAGAACCCTTTATTTTCAAGAGACAGGGTCTCACTCTGTCACCCAGGCTGGAGTACAGTGGTATAACCATAGCTCACTGTAGCCTCAGATTCCTGGCTCAGCCTCTCAAGTAGCGCTCACTACAAGAATGTGCACCTTACCTAGCTAATTTAATTTTTTTTTTTTTTTAGATAGAGTCTCAAAAGACTGTCACCCTGGGTATAATGCCTTGAAATCATCATAGTTCATAGTGACCTCAAATTCTTGGCCTCAAGGCAACCTCCCCCATCAGCCTCACAAATAGCTGGGACTACACCCACTCACTACAACATCTGACTAATTTTTATACTTTTAGTAGAGACAGGGTCTTGCTCTTGCTCAGGCTGGTCTTGAACTCCTGAGCTCCAGCAATTCAACTGCCTTAGTCTCCCAGAGTGCTAGGATTACAGGCTACACCTAACCCATCAATTTTTTTGTAATCATTTTCAGGAGTTCTTTATATAGTAACCAAATTAGTCTTTTTTCTATGATAGGCATAGAAAAACATTTCCCCCAGTGTATAATCTGTCTTTTGAATTTTCTCCCCCATGATTTTTACAGTCCAATTTATCAATCTTTTATGATTTCCGTTTTTAGTACACACAGAGGTTGTCAAAAGGCACACACATTTTAAGAAAGGAAAAGCTATATTAAAATTGTAATACTTAATATATACTGATAAGAAGAGATAAATACAAGTCACATTTGACTTCTGCATTTACAAGAGGTGCTCAAAGTGGTCACCATCCATGCCCAGACACTTCTTTTTCTTCTTATTATTATTAAATCATAGCTGTGTACATTAATGCGATCATGGGGCACCATACACTGGTTTTATACACAGTTTGATACCTTTTCATCACACTAGTTGACAAAACCTTCCTGGAATTTTCTTAGTTATTGTGTTAAGACAATTATATTCTACATTTACTAAGTTTCACATGTACCCTTGTAAGATGCACCGCAGGTGTAATCCCACCAATCACCCTCCCTCTGCCCATCCTCCCCCCTCCTTCCCCTCCCTTTCCCCCTTCCCCATATTCTTAAGTTATAAATGAGTTATAGCTTTCATACAAAAGCCATAAATCACTTTCATAGCAGGGCTGAGTACATTGGATACTTTTTCTTCCATTCTTGAGATACTTTACTAAGAAGAATATGTTCCAGCTCCATCCATGTAAACATGAAAGAGGTAAAGTCTCCGTCTTTCTTTAAGGCTGCGTAATACACCACAGTTTATTAATACATTCATGGATAGATGGGCACTTGGGCTTTTCCCATGTCTTAGCAATTATGAATTGGGCTGAAATAAACATTCTGCTACAAATATCTTTGTTATGATGTGATTTTTGGTCTTCTGGGTATATACCTAGTAGAGGAATTATAGGATTGAATGGCAGGTTTATTTTTAGATCTCTAAGTGTTCTCCATACATCTTTCCAAAAGGAATGTATTAATTTGCATTCCCACCAGCAGTGTAGAAGTGTTCCCTTTTCTCCACATCCACACCAACATCTCTGGTCTTGGGATTTTTGTGATATGGGCTAATCTTACTGGAGTTAGATGGTATCTCAAGGTAGTTTTGATTTGCATTTCTCTGATGATAAGATGATGAGCATTTTTTCACATGTCTGTAGGCTGTGCGCCTGTCTTCTTCAGAGAAGTTTCTCTTCAAATCCCTTGCCCAGCCTGCGATGGGATCACTTGTTCTTTTCTTGCTTATACATTTGAGTTCTCTGTGGATTCTGGTTATTAAACCTTTGTCAGAGACATAACCTGCAAATATCTTCTCCCATTCTGAGGGCTAAAGAAATAGCTGAAAATGTTAACAAATGGAAAAACATACCACGCTCATAGCAATATACAATTTTAATGCAATCCCTATTAAAGCTCCACTGTCATATTTTAAAGATCTTGAAAAAATGATACTTCATTTTATATGGAATCAGAAAAAACCTCGAGAAGCCAAGACATTACTCAGAAATAAAAACAAAGCAGGAGGAATCATGCTACCAGACCTCAGACTATACTATAAATCGATAGTGATCAAAACAGCGTGGTACTGGCACAAAAGCAGAAAAGTAGATGTCTGGAACAGAATAGAGAACAAAGAGATGAATCCAGCTACTTACTGTTATCTGATCTTTGACAAGGCAATTAAAAACATTCAGTGGGGAAAAGATTCCCTATTTAACAAATGGTGCTGGGTGAACTGGCTGGCGACCTGTAGAAGACTGAAACTGAACCCACACCTTTCACCATTAACTAAGATAGACTCTCACTGAATTAAAGATTTAAACTTAAGACATGAAACTATAAAAATACTAGAAGAGAGTGCAGGAAAAACCCTTGAAGAAATCGGTCTGGGAGAGTATTTTATGAGGAGGACCCCCAGGGCAATTGAAACAGCTTCAAAAATATACTACTGTGACCTGATCAAACTAAAAAGTTTCTGCACAGCCAAGAACACAGTAAATAAAGCAAGCAGACACTTCTGATTTTAGCCAGCTCCTGGCAAGCGTGTACACTGTCTCAACACCACAGCACTCATTGCTGTGCAAGGCTTCCTGGGTCTTCCCTTGTGCACATCACACACAGCACCATGAATCTCCGACTTATCAGGAATTCATGCAATTGTTAGGTGTGTTGTAATGATACCTCCACAACATTTTCAAATTTCAAATATCACATGAAGATGGTCTTGCACTACTTGAATGACAACCACCATTTTCTTTGATTGTCCTACCTGTCACATGGCGACTCCAGCATTCATTTGATTAATGCCATGTTTTGAGGGAACATCATGCTACACATTGCTATTGTAATGCAATTCAACTTCGTTGAAAACATAAAACGTTGATAAAACATTGTTTATGTAGTTGGAATACTCTTCTTCATATTCCCACCATTACAAAAAAAAAAATCTCATGATTTCTTATAGTACTCTGTGGGTTTCATGTTTCAATGTGCATATTTTATTCTTTTGGAATTAATCCTATTTAAATATAAGGTATGCATCTACATTAATTTATTTCTAGATGACTACCAAATTCTTCAAATATATTTACTAAGTATTGAATATTTTCTTCCTATATTTGACACATCAAATTTGTTGCATACTATTTCACTTACCTATTGCTGCATAACAAACCATGCAGACATTCAGTGGCTTAAAACAATAATCATTTTATTTGTTCACAGTTCTGTGGGTCAACAATTTGGAATGAACTCAGCTGGGCAGGTCTGCTGGTTGTCTGGCCTCATGTCACTTGTGCAGCTAGGAACTTACTGGTCTAGGGGGCCTAAGCTACCTCCTGAATTTAGCTTATTGCTTACATTTTTTTTTTAATGTATTTAGGTTAACAATTATATTATCTTCACTTAATGATAATTTCTTTTTTTCTAATTTTCACATTTTAAATTTCTTTCTATTGTTTCATTGGATTTGCTAGTTACTTCCAAACAATTTTTTTTTTCTTTTTTGTGATAGAGGCTCAAGCTGTCACCCTGGGTAGAGTGCCGTGGCATGACAGCTCACAGCAACCTCCAACTCCTGGGTTTAAGCAATTCTCTTGCCTCAGCCTCCCAAGCAGCTGGGACTACAGGTGCCTGCCACAACACTCAGATATTTTTTGGTTGTAGTTGTCATTGTTGTTTGGCAGGCCCAGGTTGGATTTGAACCTGCCGGCTCTGGTGTATGTGGCTGGAGCCTTAGCCGCTTGAGCTACAGGTGTCAAGCTCCAAACAATGTTAAGTAATGGTGGTTATGATGGGCAGAGATCCCCCCTCTGTCCTTGACTTCCCTTGGAATGTTACTCATGGTTTCTCCATGAAGTTTAACCTGGAATATGAAGAGGGATAGATATGTTTTATCATATAAAAGAAAAAAATCATCTTTATGAATTTTAAGGGTAAATTTTTTAAAATAGGACTAAATACAGCATGTGTCAAGTGGGATTTTAGCATCAACGGAGATGATGAAGCAGTAGTCGTAGATGATGGTTTGCAAGACAAAATCTGATGTCAGATGCTGCCTGGGTTCCAAAAAGTAGCTTTGTCACTTACTAGGTGTATAATCTGAACACACTTTTAATGCTTCTTATTAGGAATTTATTTATCTATAAACTGGAGATAATAATGTTTCTTATTTCACATGGAAGTTGTGAAAATTAATAGATGTAAAGTGCTTAGAATAATGCCTCGTACATAGTCAACACCAGGAAAGTGTTATCTATTAATATGTTATCATTATTTTTTCTCATTGGATCTGTTTATAACATAAATTATCTTGTTAGAGTTAGTCCCACAGGACCATTTTGCATTTCTTCAATGAATCTCATGTAGCAACTAGTCTTTTAGTGGCTGAATTATATCTGTTAAGATCGATACTCTGATATGAATCCATTAATTTAGTCTATAGTTTCCTTTTCTTAGGTAAACTTTTACATGTTTTGATAGCAAAGTTATACCTGATACAAAACATGCCTTTTCTACATTCAAGAGCAGTTAGAAATTTTTTCAATATCTGGAATCATTTTTTTTGGTACACTTCTGGATCTGGAGTATTTTTAGAAAGGATAGCTCATTAACAGAAATTAATTATTTCTTCATAAACATTGTTTTGATTTTGTATTTATTTTGAATTTCGATCTTATAATTTGTATTTTCCTAGGTAAAAGTCAATCTCAATTAAGTTTTTAAAAATGTATATGTATAACATTGGGTATCAAAAATCTTTCTTTTCTTCTAAATCTGTGATTATTTTGTGATTTTTGTACTTTCTTTGTATATGTATTTTTCTTGATCTTGTTAGGAAGTAGTGACCAATATGTTTTTTTCTTCAATTATCAGTTCAAATGTATTTTACTATTATTTTCCCCAAGTATCTATTACCTAGCTCTTGAATTTTGCTTTTTCCCTTTTACTTCCTTACTTCTATTTCCCAGAGTTTAAATTAGTTTTCTTCTCCAAACTCCTAAGTACTTAATTTATTTTTATTCTTTTTTATTTGTTGATGTAGATATTTGAGATTATGAATATTCTCGTGAACCATGTTATATCTGCTACTGCTCTGATAGGTAGTATTTTAGAAAATTGTTTTTGGATTTTCTGCAATTGCTATGTGAGTCTTTTCCTTATTGAAAATACTTTTATTTATTCTTATTTAATTATTTATTTATTTATTTTGAGACAGAGTCTTACTCTGTCACTGTGGGTAGAATGCCATAACATCACAGTTCACAGCAACTTCAAACCCTTGGTCTCAAGCAATCCTTATGCCTCAGCTTTCCAGACAACTAGGACTACAGGCCCCTGCCACAAAATCCAGATAATTTTTTTCTATTTTAATAGACATGGGGTCTCACTCTTGCTCGGATTAGTCTTGAACTTCTGAGTTCAAGTGATCCTCCTGCCATGACCTCCCAGAGTGCTGGGATTACAGGTGTGAGCCACCCGTCTCCTGAACTTTGGATCTAGTATATAGTTGCTTAGTCTGTTGTAGCCTTTCTTTAAGTAGGTGATCCACTGGTGATCTTTCTCATACATAAAGAGTCTCAGTTTCATTCAGACCCTTCCTACTTAACCAGAATACAGCTCTGGCTTTGCGGTCTGTTCCTTTCAATTCCTAAACTAGGACTGACAATTCTTAAGAATTGACTGAGCAGGCTTCTTCAGCTAGGAAAAGTTAAAGATCACATCTCAGACAATATTGTAGAGGAAAACAGGACATCCAAAAGATTCTCATAAACTTTCCCATGTAACTAAAATGTGCAAGGTTTGTTGTTTTTGTGTATGTCAGGCCCAGGCTGGGCTCCAGCTTCAGGTGAAAGCAATTTCATAAAGGGTTGATTTCAGAAGTAATTCCAGAAGCCAAATAAACAAGGTTGGAAGTTAAATGGGGGGAAGACACTGGAGTAATAACAGTGTGCCATTTTATCCCAAAGTTTGAGAGGGAGGAGGAAGATAGAAATAGGACAGTTGAGAACCAAGTAGTGCATTTTGAAATAGAAATTATTGGCATATTTCCATTCTGAACAGAAGGGTCAAGTAAACGACAGATATTGGTGGTTCATACCTGTAATCCTAGCACTCAAGGAGGTCAAGGCAGGTGAATTGCCTGAGCTCACAGGTTCAAGAGCAGCCTGAGTCAGAGGAAGACTTTGTCTCTAAAAATAGCCAGGTGTTGTAGTGGGTGCCTATTGTCTCAGCTACTTGGAAGACTGAGGCAAGAAAATTACTTAAGCCCAAGAGTTTGCTGTGAGCTGTGACTCCATGATACTCTACCTAGGGCAACAAAGTAAGACTCTGTCTTGAAAGAAAAGAGAAAGAAGGAAGAAGAGAAAGAAAGAAAGGAAAAAAGGAAGGAAGGAAGGAAAGAAGGAAGGAAGGAAGGAAGGAAGGAAGGAAGAGAGAGAAGGAAAGAAAGAGAAAAGAAGAAAGAGAGACCTTAAAGAGACAGAGGAAACAGAAGATAGTTGATAAAGGTCCTCTAAGTGTATCTACAGCACAAATAGAAGGATTATGCTTAGGAATTTGGAGGTTTCATCGTTTTGGAGAGAAAAATCCAACTATATTTAGATATAGTTGATTAAGTCTGCATCCTCTGTAGTAGGAAGTTGATTTGAGTTCTTAAGTGGTTGCTTCAATTTTTGCTGTGACATGTCATCAGCTGAGAGAGTAAACAAAACAAAGTATGGTCTGGGAATCTGAACCAAATCATAGTAGAATAGCTTCAATAGAGAATATGCACAAAAGTTGGGTAGGAAAATTCAAAAATCAAGGTTCTCAGAGACAACTCTAACCCAATCCAGAAAGCACTAGCAAATTTGAGTGTGTATTATAATGCTAACAAAACATATTCACTTTTCAGGCCCTAGTACATAATGTGAGGTCCCCAAATCTTATAAATTTGCTTTTGCCTTCTCTGTGACACTTTGTCCTCTTGTCTGAACAAGTTCTTATCACCAGCGTCCTGGTTTGTTCTCAAGACTGAGACATTCTGTTTCACTGAATTGTTTTTTTTTTTTTTTTTTTTATTGTTGGGGATTCATTGAGGGTACAATAAGCCAGGTTACATTGATTGCAATTGTTAGGTAAAGTCCCTCTTGCAATCATGTCTTGCCCCCATAAAGTGTGACACACACCAAAGCCCCACCCACCTCCCTCCATCCCTCTTTCTGCTTTTCCTCCCCTCATAACCTTAATTGTCATTAATTATCCTCATATCAAAATTGAGTACATAGGATTCATGCTTCTCCATTCTTGTGATGTTTTACTAAGAATAAAGTCTTCCACGTCCATCCAGGTTAATAAGAAGGATGCAAAGTCTCCATTTTTTTTAATAGCTGAATAGTATTCCATGGTATACATATACCACAGCTTGTTAATCCATTCCTGGGTTGGTGGGCATTTAGGCTGTTTCCACATTTTGGCGATTGTAAATTGAGCTACAATAAACAGTCTAGTGCAAGTGTCCTTATGATAAAAGGATTCTTTTCCTTCTGGGTAGATGCCCAGTAATGGGATTGCAGGATCAAATGGGAGGTCTAGCTTGAGTGCTTTGAGGTTTCTCCATACTTCCTTCCAGAAAGGTTGTACTAGTTTGCAGTCCCACCAGCAGTGTAAAAGTGTTCCCTTCTCTCCACATCCACGCCAGCATCTGCAGTTTTGAGATTTTGTGATGTGGGCCATTCTCACTGGGGTTAGATGATATCTCAGGGTTGTTTTGATTTGCATTTCTCTAATATATAGAGATGATGAACATTTTTTCATGTGTTTGTTAGCCATTCGTCTGTCATCTTTAGAGAAAGTTCTATTCATGTCTCTCGCCCATTGATATATGGGATTGTTGGTTTTTTTCATGTGGATTAATTTGAGTTCTCTATAGATCCTAGTTATCAAGCTTTTGTCTGATTGAAAATATGCAAATATCCTTTCCCCTTGTATAGGTTGTCTCTTTGCTTTGGTAATTGTCTCCTTACCTGTACAGAAGCTTTTCAGTTTAATGAAGTCCCATTTGTTTATTTTTATTTTTTTTCTTGTGATATATTCTCTTATTGAGCAATTGCCTCGAATATTTTCATAGTTTTAGGGTAAAGCTATTTCTTTTTTTTTTTTTTACTGTTGGGGATTCATTGAGGGTACAATAAGCCAGGTTATACTGATTGCAATTGTTAGTTAAAGTCCCTCTTGCAATCATGTCTTGCCCCCATAAAGTGTGACACACACCAAGGCCCCACCCCCCTCCCTCCATCCCTCTTTCTGCTCTGCCCCCATAACCTTAACTGTCATTAATTGTCCTCATATCAAAATTGAGTACATAGGATTCATGCTTCTCCATTCTTGTGATGCTTTACTAGGAATAATGTCTTCCACTTCCATCCAGGTTAATACGAAGGATGTAAAGTCTCCATTTTTTTTTTTTTTTTTTGGAGAGACAGAGTCTCACTTTATGGCCCTCAGTAGAGTGCCGTGGCCTCACACAGCTCACAGCAATGTCCAACTCCTGGGCTTAAGCGATTCTCTTGCCTCAGCCTCCCAAGTAGTTGAGACGACAGGCGCCCGCCACAACGCCCGGCCATTTTTTGGTTGCAGCTCAGCCGGGGCCGGGTTTGAACCTGTCACCCTCGGTATATGGGGCCAGCGCCCTACCGACTGAGCCACAGGCGCCGCCCTAGTCTCCATTTTCTTTAATGGCTGAATAGTATTCCATGGTATACATATAGCACAGGTTGTTAATCCATTCCTGTGTTGGTGGGCATTTAGGCTGTGGGATACTGCAAAAGCAGTTTTGAGAGGAAAATTCATCGCGTTAGATGCCTACATTCAAAAAACAGAAAGAGATCAATTTTGGAGAATGTTCCATGGGGTGATGAGAAGAATGTATATTCTTTATCTTTGGGATGGAGTGTTATATATGCGTCTATCAAGCACAGTTGTTCTAGGGTCTCATTTAAATCTCTTATATCTTTGTTTAATTTCTGTTTAGAGGATCTGTCCAGCTCTGTAAGAGGAGTATTAAGGTCCCCTGTTATTATGGTATTATCAGATATCATATTGCTAAGACTGAGTACGATCTGTTTCAAGAATCTGGGAGCATTTAAATTGGGTGCATAGATATTTAGAATTGAAATGTCTTCTTGTTATATTTTTCCCTTGACCAATATAAAGTGACCATCTTTGCCTTTTTTGACTTTTTTTGCTTTAAATCCACATGTATCTGAAAATAAGATTGCAACTTCTCTTTTCTTCTGAATTCCATTTGCCTGAAAAATTTTCTTTCAACCCTGACTCGGAGCTTTAATTTGTCTTTTGAAGCCAGGTGTGTTTCTTGCAGACAGCAAATGGATGGCTTGTGTTTTTTAATCCAGTCAACCAATCAATGTCTCTTCAGTGGGGAATTCAAGCCATTAACATTTATTGAGATAATTGATAAGTGTGGTAGTATTCTATTCGTCTTATTTGGTGAGAGTCCATTGCTTCATTTTATCTTTTGCATCAGTGTGGAGGTTAGGTTCTGTCCTTTAATTTCTGAGTACTTACTTTGCTGCTGATCCATTGTGGTGGTCAGTGTGCAGAACAGGTTGAAGTATTTCCTGTAGAGCTGGTCTTGTTGTGATGAATTTCCTCAATGTTTGTATATCCGTAAATGATTTGATTTCTCCGTCAATTTTGAAGCTTAGCTTAGCAGGGTACAGAATTCTGGACTGGAAATTGTTCTGTTTAAGAAGATTAAAGGTAGATGACCATTGTCCTCTTGCTTGGAAAGTTTCGTTAGAGAAGTCTACCATCACTCTGATGGATTTGCCCCTGTAGGTCAAAAGCGCTTACTCCTGGCAGCTTGCAGAATGTTTTCTTTTGTCTTGACTTTGGACAGGTTCATCACAATGTGTCTTGGAGAAGCTCGGTTAGAGTTGAGGCAACCTGGGGTCCCATAGCCCTCTGAAAGCAGTGTGTCAGAATCTTTGGTGATATTTGGGAAATTTTCTTTTATAATATTCTCTAGTATGGCTTCCATTCCTCTGGGGCATTCTTCTTCCCCTTCTGGAATTCCTATAACTCGTATGATGGAACGCTTCATAAAGTCCCATAATTCTGACAGTGAATGTTCTGCTTTCTCACTCTTCTTTTCTGCCTCTTTTACTATCTGAGTTATCTCAAAAACTTTGTCTTCTACCTCTGAAATTCTTTCTTCTGCATGGTCTAACCTGTTGCTGATACTTTCCATTGCATCTTTAAGTTCCCTAATTGACTGTTTCAGTTCCTTCGGCTCTGCTATGTCCTTTTTATATTCTTCATATCGTTCATCTCTTATTTGATTCTGTTTTTGGATTTCCTTTTGGTTACTTTCCACTTTATTAGCAGTTTCCTTCATTGTTTCCATCATTTCTTTCATTGTTTTCATCATGTGTATTCTAAATTCCCTTTCTGTCATTCCTAACATTTCTTTATAGGTGGAATCCTCTGCAGTAGCTACCTCATGGTGCCTTGATGGGGTTGTTCTGGCTTGGTTCTTCATGTTGCCTGCAGTTTTCTGCTGATTCTTCCTCATGAGTGATTTGTTTTATCTGTTTCCTTGCCCTAATTTTCCTTTCACTTCCTCTTGCTCTTTAAGTTCTTCTGCCTATGGACTAAGGGTTACAGGACCAGAAGGGTGAGAAAGTTGAAGAGCAAAAAAGGGATGGAAGAAAGGAGCACCAAGTGATAAGAAAAACAAAGAAAAATAGAGAAAGGAGAGGGGGTGGGTAAAAGGAATATTGACAAAAAGAAGAGAGGCACAGAAAGAGGGAGACACAGCAATATAGGTATACAGTAGGGTACTTTGATACAACCTTAAAAAAAACCCACCTTCTGGGGGTGCCCAGTTGGGTGGTTCCCTTGAGGTCAGCAGCTCTTTGCTAACCTGATCAGACACAGTACCCCACCTCCACCAACTGGAGAGGAAAGACAAAAATGCTATAAATCAAACCAAAACAAGCAAACAGAAATCTTTATGGGATAAAATTGGGTGGAAAACCAAATAATAGCGGTAGAAACACTAACAAAAATGAAGTTCTAATTATTGAAATAGGCAGCAATGGGAAATTATAATTAAACTAGAAAATTGAGAAAGAAAAATGATCTGTATATAAAAGGTTGAACTTAAAAAACAAAACAATATCAACAACATCAAGTAAACAAAAAAAAACAACCAAACCAAAAAAAAAAAAAACAAAAAACCACAACCAAAAACAAAGCAGTATGTATATGTTATTGAATATCGTCTGGGCAACATGTGGTCTTCTGGAGTATGAGATGTTAATCACAGTTCTGATACGACTGGAGGCTGCTGATTTCTCAAACCCCAGCAGGTAGACACCCTAAATCTCTCTTCAGCCCACTGAAAAGGCACTTTGAACTTGTTCACTTGCTGAGCAGAAGCTTTCCCAGGAAAGTGCTTGTCACTGGAATCACTGCTGAAATGGCTATCCACTTACCTAGTGTGCCAAAAATGGTCTCCCTCTGCCCCTGAGGGTTAGGGCTGCAAGGCGGCTCAGACCCCACCCTTAGGCTACTTGGTTGCTGGGTTACCAGCTCCTACCCAATTCTAGCTCTGCGACCCTGCGGGCGGAGCTTGCCGGGGCAGATCGCTCACAATGGCTCCCTGTGACCCCCAGCCAAACTCTATTAGCTCCGTCTGGCTCAGTGGCTCAGACTGGGGCCCTAGACAAAGGCCAAAGTTCTCCGCACTCCCGCTCAGGCTCTCCCCAAGGCAGTTCAACTGAGTGCCAAATCCTAAGACACCAAAACAGTTCACAGGTAAGGCCTTTCTGGTTTGCAGTCTCGCTGCTACTGAACTTACAGTTGCGGGCGGGTTTAGACGGATTGAACACACGCAACCACTTGCCAGTTTTCCAGTTTTAGTCCTCTTCTTGGGGTCCAGAAGTCTCTCGCTGACTGCCTGTATCCCTGCAGGGGTGATGATAGGCAGATCCCACCAGCCAGAGATGCCTGGATTCCTATCTCCCCAGAACCACGGTGCCCAGATCCAAGGAAGCTGTTACTCGGCTGCCATCTTGCTCCGCCCTCCCCATTTGTTTATTTTTGTTGTTGTTGCAATTGCCATGGCAGTCTTCTTCATGAAGTCTTTCCCCAGGCCAATATCTTTCAGTGTTTTTCCTATGCTTTCTTTGAGGATTTTTCTTCTTTCATGCCTTAAATTTAAGTCCTTTATCCATTTTGAATCAATTTTTGTGAGTGGAGAAAGGTATGGGTCCAGTTTCAGTCTTTTACATGTAGGCATCCAGTTCTCCCAACGCCATTTATTGAATAGGGCATCTTTCCCCCAAGGTATGTTCTTGTTTGGTTTATCGAAGATTAGGTGGTTGTAAGATGTTAGTTTCATTTCTTGGTTTTCAATTCGATTCCAAGTGTCTATGTCTCTGTTTTTGTGCCAGTACCATGCTGTCTTGACCACTATGGCTTTGTAGTACAGACTAAAATCTGGTATGTTGATGCCCCCAGCTTTATTTTTATTACTAAGAACTGCCTAACCTATACGTTTTTTTTCAGGTTCCATACAAAATGCAGAATCATTTTCTCCAAATCTTGAAAGTACGATGTTGGTATTTTGATAGGAATGGCATTGAATAGGTAGATTGCTTTGGGAAGTATAGACATTTTAACAATGTTGATTCTTCCCATCCATGAGCATGGTATGTTCTTCCATTTGTTAATATCCTCTGCTATTTCCTTTCTGAGGATTTCATAGTTTTCTTTGTAGAGGTCCTTCACCTCCTTCGTTAGGTATATTCCTAGGTATTTCATTTTCTTTGAAACTATGGTGAAGAGAGTTGTGTCCTTAATTAGCTTCTCATCTTGACTGTTATTGGTGTATACAAAGGCTACTGACTTGTGGACAATGATTTTATATCCTGAAACATTACTGTATTTTTTGATGACTTCTAGGAGTCTTGTGGTTGAGTCTTTGGAGTACTCTAAGTATAAGATCATGTTGTCAGGAAAGAGGGAGAGTTTGACCTCCTGTGTTCCCATTTGGATTCCCTTTATTTCCTTGTCTTGCCTAATTGTATTGGCTAGAAATTCCAGCACCATGTTGAATAGTAAAGGTGAAAGAAGACAACCTTGTCTGGTTCCAGTTCTAAGAGGAAAAGCTTTCAGTTTTACTCCATTCAGTAAAATAATAGCTGTGGGTTTGTCATAGATAGCTTCAATCAGTTTTAGAAATGTGCCACCTATGCCTATACTCTTCAGTGTTCTAATTAAAAAAGGATGCTGGATTTTATCAAATGCTTTTTCTGCATCTATTGAGAGGATCATGTGATCTTTATTATTGCCTCTGTTAATATGGTGGATAACGTTTATGGACTTGCATATGTTAAACCAGCCTTGCATCCCTGGGATGAAGCCTACTTGATCATGATGAATGACTTTTTTGATGATAAGCTTTAATCTATTGGCTAGGATTTTGTTGAGAATGTTTGCATCTATATTCATGAGTGAGACTTGTCTGAAATTCTCCTTTTTGTTCGGGTCTTTTCCTGGTTTTGGTATCAGGGTGATGTTTGCTTCATAGAATGTGTTGGGGAAAATTCCTTCTTCCTCAATTTTTTGGAATAATTTCTGGAGTAAAGGAATAAGCTCTTCCTTGAAAGTTTGATAGAATTCTGCTGTGAAGCCATCTGGACCAGGGAATTTTTTGGTTGGAAGACTTTTTATTGTTTCTTTGATCTCAGTGCTTGAAATTGGTCTGTTCAGGAGCTCTATTTCTTCCTGGCTGAGTCTAGGGAGAGGGTGTGATTCCAAATATTGATCCATTTTCTTCACATTGTCAAATTTCTGGGCATAAGAGTTTCTGGTAGTATTCAGAGATGATCTCTTGTATCTCTGTGGGATCAGTTGTTATTTCCCCTTTATCATTTCTGATTGAGGTTACTAGAGATTTTACTTTTCTATTTCTCGTTAGTCTGGCCAAGGGTTTATGTATTTTATTTATTTTTTCAAAAAACCAACTCCTTGTGTCATTAATTTCTGAATGATTCTTTTGTTTTCAATTACATTTATCTCTGATTTGATTTTGGATATTTCTTTTCTTCTACTGAGTTTGGGCTTAGATTGTTCTTTTTCCAATTCCATAAGATGGCTTGTGAGATTGTGTATGCGCTCTCTTTCTGTTTTTTGAATTTAGGCATCTAAAGCGATGAATTTTCCTCTCAAAACTGCTTTTGCAGTATCCCACAGGTTTTGGTAGCTTGTGTCTTCATTGTTGTTATGCTCAAGGAAGTTAATGATTTCCTGTTTTATTTCTTCCTGCACCCATCTGTTATTCAACAGAAGATTGTATAATTTCCATGCCTTTGTGTGGGGTTCAGCATTTTTGTTAGAGTTGAGTTCCACCTTTGTTGCCTTATGGTCTGAGAAGATACAAGGTAAAATTTCAATTCTTTTGATTCTGTTGATATTTGTTTTGTGTCCCAGGATATGATCAATTTTGGAGAATGTTCCATGGGGTGATGAAAAGAATGTATATTCTTTATCTTTGGGGTGGAGTGTTCTATATGCGTCTATCAAGCATAGTTGTTCTAGGGTCTCATTTAAATCCCTTATATCTTTTTTTAATTTCTGTTTACAGCATCTGTCCAGCTCTGTAAGAGGAGTGTTAAAGTCCCCTGTAATTATGGTATTATCAGATATCATATTGCTCAGACTGAGTAAGGTCTGTTTCAAGAATCTGGGAGCATTTAAATTGGGTGCATAAATATTTAGAATTGAAAAATCTTTTGTTGATTTTTCCATTGACCAATATAAAGTGACCATCTTTGTCTTTTTTGACTTTAGTTGCTTTAAATCCACATGAATCTGAAAATAAGATTGCAACTCCTCTTTTCTTCTGAATGCCAGTTGCCTGAATAATTGTCTTCCAACCCTTGACTCAGAGCTTTAATTTGTCTTTTGAAGCCAGGTGTGTTTCTTGCAGACAGCAAATGGATGGCTTGTGTTTTTTAATCCAGTCAACCAATCTATGTCTCTTCAGTGGGGAATTCAAGCCATTAACATTTATTGAGATAATTGATAAGTGTGGTAATATTCTATTCGTCTTATTTTGTGAGAGTCCATTGCTTAGTTTTGTCTTTTGCATCAGTGTGGAGATTAGGTTCTGTCCTTTACTTTCTGAGTTCTTACTTTGCTGCTGATCCATTGTGGTGTTCAGTGTGCAGAACAGGTTGAAGTATTTCCTGAGGAGCTGGTCTTGTTGTGGCGAATTTCCTCAATGTTTGTATATCCGTAAATGATTTGATTTCTCCGTCAATTTTTAAGCTCAACTTAGCAGGGTACAGAATTCTGGGCTGGAAATTGTTCTGTTTAAGTAGATTAAAGGTAGATGACCATTGTCTTCTTGCTTGGAAAGTTTCATTAGAGAAGCCTGCAGTCACTCTGATGGATTTTCCCCTGTAGATCAACTGGCACCTACTCCTGGCAGCTTGCAGAATATTTTCTTTTGTCTTGACTTTGGACAGGTTCATCACAATGTGTCTTGGAGAAGCTCGGTTAGAGTTGAGGCGACCTGGGGTCCGATAGCCCTCTGAAAGCAGTGTGTCAGAATCTTTGCTGATATTTGGGAAATTTTCTTTTATAATATTCTCTATAGTATGGCTTCCATTCCTCTGAGGCATTCTTCTTCCCCTTCTGGGATTCCTTTAACTCATATTTTGGAACGCTTCATAAAGTCCCATAATTCTGACAGTGAACATTCTGCTTTCTCTCTCTTCTTTTCTGCCTCTTTTACTATCTGAGTTATCTCAAAAACTTTGTCTTCTACCTCTGAAATTCTTTCTTCTGCATGGTCTAACCTGTTGCTGACACTTTCCATTGCATCTTTAAGTTCCCTAATTGACTATTTCAGTTCCTTCAGCTCTGCTATGTCCTTTTTATATTCTTCTTATCGTTCATCTCTTATTTGATTCTGTTTTTGGATTTCCTTTTGGTTATTTTCCACTTTATTAGCAGTTTCCTTCATTGTTTCCATCATTTCTTTCATTGTTTTCATCATGTGTATTCTAAATTCCCTTTGTGTCATTCCTAACATTTCTTTACAGGTGGAATCCTCTGCAGTAGCTATCTCATGGTCCCTTGGCGGAACTGTTCTGGACTGGTTCTTCATGTTGCCTGTAGTTTTCTTCTGATTCTTCCTCATGAGTGATTTCTTTTATCTGTTTCCTTGCCCTAATTCTTCTTTCACTTCCTCTTGCTTTTTAAGTTCTCGTGCTGTGGACTAAGGGTTCAATGAATCCTTTTGGTACAGGACCAGAAGGGTGAGAAGGTTGAAGAGCAAGAAAGGGATGAAAGAAAGGAAGACTGAGTGAAAAGAAAAAAAAATAGAAAAAGGAGAGGGAATGGGTAAAAGGAATATTGACAAAAAGAAGAGAGGCACAGAAAGAGGGAGACACGGAAAATAGGTGTACAGTAGGGTACTTTGTCAAAACCTTAAAAAAACCCACCTTCTGGGGGTGCCAAGTTGGGTTGTTCTCTTGAGGTCAGCAGCTCTTTGCTAACTGATGAGACACTGTACCCCACCTCCACCAAGTAGAGAGGAAAGACAAAAATGCTATAAATCAAACCAAAGCAAGCAAACAGAAAATTTTACAGGATAAAATTGGGTGACAAACCAAATAATACAGTAGAAACAGTAGCAAAAATGAAGTTCTAGTTATTAAAAAGGCAGCAATGTAAAATTTTAATTAAACTAGAAAAATTGAGAAAGAAAAAAAGATCTGTATGAAAAGGTTGAAATTAAAAAACAAAACAACATCAACAACATCAAAATAAACAAAAAACAACCAAACCAAAACAAACAGACATACCAAAAAAAAAAAAAAAAAACACAACCAAAAACAAAGCAGTATGTATATGTTGTTGAATATTGTCTGGGCAACACGTGGTCTTCTGGGGTATGAGATGTTAATCACAGTTCTGATACGACTGGAGGCTGCTGATTTCTCAAACCTCAGCAGGTAGACACCCTAAATCTCTCTTCAGCCTACTTTAAAAAGCACTTTGAACTTGTAAACTTGCTGAGCAGAAGCCTTCCCAGGAATGTGCTTCTTTCTGCAATCACTTGTGAATTGGCTGTGCACTTACACAGTGTGCCAAAACCTGTCTCACTCTGCCCCTGAGGGTTAGGGCTGCAAAGCAGGTCAGACCCCGCCCTTAGGCTACTCGGTCACTGGGTTACCTTCTCCCACCCAATTCTAGCTTTGCAACCCTGAGGGGGGAGCTTGCCGGGGCAGATCGCTCACAATGGCTCCCTGTGACCCACAGCCAAACACTATTAGCTCCGTCTGGCTCAGCGGCTCAGACTGGGGCCCTAGACAACGGCCAAAGTTCTCCGCATTCCCGCTCAGGCTCTCCCCAAGGCAGCTCATCTGAGTGCCAAGTCCAAAGACACCAAAACAGTTCACAGGTAAGGCCTTTCTGGTTTGCAGTCTTGCTGCTACTGAACTTACAGTGAGGGCGGGTTTAGACCAATTGAACACACGCGACCACTTGCCGGTTTTCCACTGTTTTAGTCCTCCTCTTGGGGTCCAGACGTCTCTTGCTGACTCTCTGTATCCTCACAGGGGTGATGATAGGCCGATCCCACCAGCCAGAGATGCCTGAGTCCTATCTCCCTGGACTGATGGTGCCCAGGAAGCTGTTACTCGGCCGCCATCTTGCTCTCCTCCTCCTGTTTCACTGAATTGTTGTTCCCAAAGGACTGCACTAGTGATCCATCTAAAACTCTTGGAAATCAGTTATTTTTTGATGCATAACAAAACAAACTATTCCCAAACTTAATGGATTAAAGGAATGACAATTAATTTAGCTTATAATTCTATGTATTGATAATTCGTGCTTGGCTTGGCTAGGTGGTTCTTCTGCTTGTCTTGGTAAGGGTCACTCATATGTCACAGGCAAATTGATCAGCTAGATAATTCTGTTACTGATGGTTGGCTCATGTTCATTGGCTTGAGCCGTGAAAGAAACATACATCTCTTATCTTTTCACAGGCCAGCCTGGGAATATTCAAATGGTATTGTTGATGGCAGGGATTCCAAGAACAATAAGGGAGAAGACAAGCACTAATAAGTGATTTTCAAGCATCTACTTGCAATGTATTAGACAAAAGAAGTCACATGGCTAAATCTAGAATAGGTAGGTGGAGAACACATTCTACCTCTTAATGGGAGGAGATGCAAACTGTACATAACAAAAGGTGTGGGTAGAGGGATGGGGAATGGGATGGACAGAATTTATGGTCGGTTTTTGTAATCAACCACAGGGTAATTCCTATCAAGACTGGGGCATTTGATCTTATGAATCAATCCAATTCAAGTCCCTGGTTCCAAAAGTTTGGGGCAGGGTTACTTATTCACTATGGATCTCTTAAGTTGCTGTCTGTCGGGACTCCCTGGTATTAAATGCTCTGGACTCTTCATTCCTATGCCTGCTCATCCTTTCACGTTATCTTAAATACCTTCCCCAGCATTCCATTTCTACTGGATACTTGTATTCACTTTGATATAAAATATGTAGTGGGTTCTTTTTCCTTGCTTATCTTACTACACAGCTTTTATCAATGACATCTGAATGAATGAATTTCCATAACTTTATAACTCTTTCTTTATGCTGCACCATCCTGCCCTTTGTGTACCTTGTCACCCCTTGTCAATATGTTGATTGAACATCCCAAATGCTCAATTTTAGATCCCAAAATATAAAATTTTTTGAACACTGACATGTTGCTCAAAGGAAACGTTCATGGGAACATTTCATATTTGGGATAGTAAGACTTGGAATGCTCAACCAGTAAGTAAAATGCAAATTTTCCAAAATCTGAAATCCAAAACACTCTGGTCTCTAGCATTTCAGATAAATGATACTCAATCTGCATATCTTCACCCCATTTTCCCCAGTTTACCTTCTGGCTTTGTAATGCATTCCACTGTGTATCCCACCTGGGCTTAAACAGCCAGCCATGCCTTGTTAATCCACCATCCAAATTTTCTCGATAATAGAACAAATTCAGTTGACCCTTGCTTGCATTTTCAAAACAATTGATCTAGGCAATTTTGATGAGATATATTATATTTTCAGCCTGTAGTTTGCTTTTAATATAAGCAAAATCAGTCTATTATACCTCCACATCCTTTTGACCTGTATGTGTCTGTGTGTATGAGAGAGAGAGAAAAGAGAGAAAAACTGTCAATGTGAGAGTGGTGAGAGTATATGTAAAGCAGAAACATACATCTCATATCTAATGGCACAAAAAATTAACCAAGAAAGTAAAAGAAAAAATATAAAAGAGAATTCAAAGGAGAAAGTGTCTAAAGACATATGCCACAAATCAGAGGCTTGTAAACTTGTGAGTATGTGTGTAAAGTCGTCCATTATAGTCATGTTTTATCAGTCACTCCTTGTGTGTTTATTGGGTGCCTGCTATGATACTCATATCATGCTAGAGGTTAAAAAGCTGACCCCAGGAGTGAGCACTGTATTAGATATAATTCTATCAGTGGCCTTGTTTAGTCCTTTTGGAGTAATATTCTAGCATAAGAAAAGGTGAAAGAGAGGAACCAGGAAACTCCTATGTGCAACCTCAGCTGATTGAAACCATATCCTCTCCTGTGAAACAGTCATTCTGACTTTACTGTCTGGAGATCAAACACCATTCTTCTTCTCCCCCACCCTCATGTTTCTCATAGGCAATGCTGCTTTTAATAGTAAGAACTTCCCTGTAAGATGTTTCTTCTTTCTTGTCCTTCCCAAGGGCCAGGACATCTGCATGACTATAAGAGAAGGACCAAGAAAGGTTTGGTTGAAAGCTACTAAAAATAGTTCCACTTAAAAAAGTAAGAAGGCAAGAGTGTTAGATGAAAACCAAGATTCCCACCTTCAAAACAAGGTTGAGTGACCTCCCTTCCATCATGAAAGAAAAGAGGGAAGTGAGGCAGTGAGTCTAATTCTCTTCTTCCCCTAGAGAAATGACACTTTCCATGGAAGCACAGAGAAAGGTTTTCCTTTAACATTTCAGGGTTCTCACTGTCACCTGGGTTGTTTGTTGTTATTATTATTAAAATTAAAGACTAATATTTGGCACTTGCTATATGGCAAATACTGTATTAGTCAGCTTATGTATCCTATTTAATGCTCAGAACAAGTCAGGTTGATGAATACTGTTCCTCTCACTTTGAAAATTAATAAGTGGAGCTTACCTAGGAGTAAAACTCAAATCAATTCAAGGTTGGGGGCAGGGGAATGAGGGAGTAGAAAGAGGGGAGGAAGAAGGGGGATGGGAGTATGGCTCTCCTCCTGGGGGTGGCACACAATTCTAAGAGGGACTTTACCTAACAAATGCAATCATTGTAACCTAATTTTTTGTACCCTCAATGAACCCCAAACAATGAAAATAAATAAAATAAATGGAGGTTACCAAGTTCTGTTCAGCTCCAAAGCCCATGAGCTCTCTTTATAAAATATGGTCATCATATAATTAACAAATATATTTGTTTTTTTTTCCTTTTTTTGATTTTGCAAATTTTTTTTTATTTTTTTTTATTAAATCATAGCTGTGTACATAGATATGATCATGGGGCATCATACACTAGCTTCATAGACCGTTTCACATATTTTCATCACAATGGTTAACATAGCCTTCCTGGCACTTTCCTAGTTATTGTGCCAAGACATTTACATTCCACATCTACTAAGTTTCACATATACCCCTGTAAGATGCACCGCAGGTGTAATCCCACCAATCCCCTTCCCTCTACTCCCCTCCCCCCTCCCTCCCCTCCCTTTCCCCTTCCCCCATTCTTAGGTTGTAACTGGGTTATAGCTTTCATGTAAAAGCCCTAAATTAGTTTCATAGTAGGCATGAGTACATTGGGTACTTTTTCTTCCATTCTTGAGATACTTTACTAAGAAGAATATGTTCCAGCTCCATCCATGTAAACATGAAAGAGGTAAGGTCTCATCTTTCTTTAAGGCTGCATAATATTCCATGGTGTACATGTACCACAATTTATTAATCCATTCATGGATTGATGGGCACTTGGGCTTTGTCCATGACTTAGCAATTATGAATAGGACTGCAATAAACATTCTGGTACAAATATCTTTGTTATGATGTGATTTTTGGTCTTCTGGGTATATGCCCAGTAGAGTAATTGCAGGATTGAATGGAAGCTCTATTTTTAAATCTCTAAGTGTTCTCCATATATCTTTCCAAAAGGAATGTATTAATTTGCATTCCCACCAGCAGTGCAGAATCCACAGAGAACTCAAACGCATTAGCAAGAAAAGAACAAGGGATCCCATCGCAGGCTGGGCAAGGGATTTAAAGAGAAACTTCTCTGAAGAAGACAGGCACACAGCCTTCAGACATATGAAAAAATGCTTATTATCTCTAATCATCAGAGAAATGCAAGTCAAAACTACTTTGAGATATCATCTAACTCCAGTTAGGTATCATCTGACTCTAGCCTATATCACAAAATCTCAAAACCAGAGATGTTGGTGTGGATGTGGAGAAAAGGTAACAAATATATTTGAAGAGAACTTTTTAAGTCACCTAGTCCAACTTTTATATAATCTAGAACTTCTTCCTCCAACATCACTGATAAATGTCTACTCACTCTTTGTTTTAATATACCTTTGGACAGGAGATACAGGTCTGAAATCAGAGGCTTGGATTAAAATTCTACCTCTGCTATGCACTAATTAGATCTGTACCTATCTTGGCTAAGTTACTGAACATCTTAGAGCATGACTCTCTTCACCTTTGAACAGTAGAGATTACCGAAATACAGAGTTACCGTGATAATTAAATAAGATGATGCATTTGAACATTGCTGGAAAAAATCCCTAATATTTTATTCAATAATTCAACAAATTGAATTTATTTCTTCTATGGCAATCATACTATTGCACACAATGGATGTAGTAGTTAAATGAAACAGAAGTGGTCCCTGCATTTCTGAAGCTTATAGTTTAGTGCGAAAGACAATAACCAATGCTGGGATAAGGGTGAAATAAGGGAGACATTTGGCTCTGGTGTAAATTTTAAAGGGATATCAAAGTACTACAATAAAGTAAGTGGTTTGGGACTCCGATAACCAAGGGGCTAGTGGAATATGGTGGGGAGGGCCAATAACACAGGGCTTGGTATTCCAGGAAAGCTTTTGGGGTTATATTCCAACTGTAGTGGAGAATCATACAAAGATTTTAAGCAGAGTATTGACTTATGTTTTTGGTTTTAAAGACATTATTCTGGATGATCAGTAAAGAAAATATAGGTAAGATAGGTAGGAAAAAGTAGAGAGACCAGCTAAGAAGCTATAAGCAATACCATATAACTCATCTTCCTAACTCCAGTATCCTTCTGCTCCAGTCTATCCAACATATTGTATTAAACCTTGTATTCCTAAATAGAGGCCAGTTTATGTAACTCTTTTCCACAAAAGATATAGTGCCTTCTTAATATCATAGAATTAAATCCAAATTCCTTAACATGGTACTTGAAATATCCTCCACAATTTAACTTTTCCATCTTCAGCTGTGCATCCCACAATACCTCTCTAGTCCACTGTCATTCACCGAACATATATGTACCCTTGATCTCTAGCTCCTGTGCTTTTATTCAAGCTGTTTTCGTTGTAAGAAATGCACTCCTTACCACCATCAGCCTGTTCAAATTCATCTAACGAGACTCGGTTAAAATGTCACTTCCTCCATGAAGCATTTTCTGATGGTGCACTAAGAAAAAACAAGATAAAATCTCTTGTTCCAATGCAGATATGTACTACATTCCTATCTCTTGTAGGGAACATTCCATGTTACCAATGTTCCACATCTTATCTCAGGTTAAAATAAATAAAAATGGTTCAAAATAATGGTTTGATATATTTGGTTCAAATCCCAGCTCACTGTATAACCATAAAATTTATTAATATTAATACTTAACCTCTCTGACTCCCAGTTCCCTCATCTGTAAAACATAAATAGAAATCTCTGATCTGGGCGGCGCCTGTGGCTCAAGGAGTAGGGCGCCGGTTCCATATGCCGGAGGTGGCGGGTTCAAACCCAGCCCTGGCCAAAAACCACAAAAAAAAAAAAAAAAAAAAGAAAGAAATCTCTGATCCATTGTAATATTATAAAGAATACATTGGAAA
Organism: Nycticebus coucang; assembly: GCF_027406575.1. NCBI lineage: Eukaryota > Metazoa > Chordata > Mammalia > Primates > Lorisidae > Nycticebus > Nycticebus coucang. The sequence continues at coordinate 49,340,696 of NC_069784.1, read as the reverse complement.
ATCTCTTTAAATCTTCTATTATGGTAGTGAGTTCAGAATGGGCATATAATAGAACTCTTGTTATTAGTATAATATGTAAAGCCAGTATGAGACTTGTAATTATATAAACATAGGATCAAATACCAGCTTAACTGTTTAATGTAGTATACATGATTTGGGAAAGATGCTTAACCTCTCAGTTTCTTCACTGTAACCATTAATACTCACAATCAAAGGTATTTTATATTATTAGAAAATAGCATGAATAATACATCAATAGTTTATTTTCCTAGATAGCTGACAAGAAGTATTTCCAACACACATCATCACATTGAAGAACCAAAATAATGTGTAGACAATCACATTTTCAATAAATTGTCCAGGAATAAACACAAGAGTTCAACAGAAAAGAAGGAAACCTCACAATCTAATAAGGAAAATGAAAAGGAAAACAGCCTACATGATCAGGGCTGGCATCCAGTCCGGTAAGTGGCAACTGCAGCTAAGAGCCAGCTGAGGAGGTAGCAGTAGAGTATTTACACTCAACCTTAGTACCCCAGGAGGAATACTCATGTGTCACAGGTGATGGATTGGATTGTAACCCATCCCCAGAATCCTGAATACTGTATTCTGTTCCCAATATGAGAGAGGGTGAGTGAATGTCTTTCTGCAATCCACATTCTCTGGGAGGAATTGTATAATACAGGCCACAGTTGAGTACCTTGACTCTCCTAAACCTTGAATCTAACATAAGAGTTGCCAGGAGCTTGTGAGAAGAAACTTCTCTAGGGAGCACTCCTAAACCCTTTCTGAGACCTAAGAAGCTAGTCTTCATCCTAGCTCTTAACGTACTGCAAACAGTCTTGGGAATCAGTGTCACCAATCCTAGGCATTAGGGAACCTCAAGCTGCACCTTGAAACTTGGACTCAGCACCCAGTACTGGAGTAGCAAGCAAGGTATGGGATCCAGGTTCTGGGACTGGAACTGGGTCTTTCCAAGTACCTAAAAAGGACAAGAGTTGACACAGAGGCTTGATCTTAAACCAAGGAGTGGTTCCTATAGCCCAAGCCCAAGTTACAAGGTAGGTGCAAACTTCCAGGACTGACTAAACAGTCTGGTTGGCTGCTACAGGCATCCAGATACAGGAATGAGAAGACTCATTCAAAGTACTGACTAAAAAAAATAAATAAAAATAAAGAAAGCTATTAGTTGAAAGTTCTATATCCAGTAAGATTAAGCTTTCCCAGACAAGCAAATGCTGAGGCAAATTATCACCAACAGACTGTTCATACAAAAAATGCTAAGAAGAGTCCTAAATTTAGAAGTGAAAGGATGATTCACACATAAACATAAAAACACGCAAAAGTATAAAACTCACTGCTAAAGCAATCACATTAATCAAGAATAGAAAGGGAGCAAATGGCACTGCTACAGAATTCAACAAAACAACAAAGAAAGACAACATAAATAAATACATAAATATTTTTTCAAATAACTAGAAAGCAATTACTATGACAGGAACAAAATCTCACATATCAATACAACCTTGAACGTAAATGGACTAAATGTTCCACCTAAAAGATGTGGATTGGCTGAATGGATCAAAAAAATATAATCCACCTATATGTTGTTAACCATAGACTCACCTATATACTGAAAGTGAAGGGGCACAAAAAGATACTCCACACAATAGAGAGTAAGCAGACAAAAGTAAGCAGACTTTTAAGTCAAAAAAATACTGCATAACAAGGATCAGTTCAACAAAACTGTATAAAAATTTTAAACATGAATGTACTCAACATCAGAGCACCCAGATTCATAAAACAAATATTAATAGACCTAAAGAGGTAGACAGAAACATAATAATAGTGGGGCACTTAAACAACCCACTGACAGCATTAAACAGATTATCTAGATACAAAATCAACAAAGAAACATTGGACTTAAATTGGACTTTAAATTAAATTACCTAGTAGCCATTCACAAATATTCTATCACAAAATTAAAGAATATAATTTCTCCTCATCAGAAAATTCTCCAAGTTACACTACATTTTAGACCACAAAAACAAATAAACAACTAATTTTATTTATTTTTTTTATTATTAAATCATAGCTGTGTACATAAATGGGATCATGGGGCACCATACACTGGTTTTAGAGACCATTTGACACATTTTCATCACACTGGTTTACATAGCCTTCCTGCCATTTTCTTAGCTATTGTGTTAAGACATTTATATTCTACATTTACTAAGTTCACGTATACTTTTTTTTTATTAACTCATAGCTGTGTACATTGATATGATCATGGGGCATCACACACTAGCTTCATAAACCGTTTGACACATTTTCATCACACTGGTTGACATAGCCTTCCTGGAGTTTTTCAGTTATTGGGCTAAGACACTTACATTCTTCATATACTAAGTTTGACATATATCCTTGTAAGATGCACCGCAGGTGTCATCCCACCCGTCCCCCTCCCTCTAACCACAACCCTCTCCCTCCCCTCCCTTTCCCCCTTCCCCCTATTCTTACGTTGTAACTGGGTTATAGCTTTCATGCGAAAGCCCTATATTAGTTTCATAGTAGGGGTGAGTACATTGGGTACTTTTTTTCCATTCTTGAGATACTTTACTAAGAAGAATATTTTCCAGTTCAATCGATGTAAACATAAAAGAGGTAAGGTCTCCATCTTTCTTTAAGGCTGCATAATATTCCATGGTGTACATATACCACAATTTATTAATCCATTCGTGGATTGATGGGCACTTGGGCTTTTTCCATGACTTAGCAATTATTAATTGGGCTGCAATAAACATTCTGGTACAAATATCTTTGTTATGTTGTGATTTTTGGTCTTCTGGGTATATGCCCAGCAGAGGAATTACAGGATTGAATGGCAGATCTATTTTTAGATCTCTGAGTGTTCTCCATATCTCTTTCCAAAAGGAATGTATTAATTTGCATTCCCACCAGCAGTGCATAAGTGTTCCCTTTTCTCCAAATCCATGCTAACATCTCTGGTCTTGAGATTTTGTGATATAGGCCAGTCTCACTGGAGTTAGATGATATCTCAAATTAGTTTTGATTTGCATTTCTCTGATGATTAAAGATGATGAGCATTTTTTCATATGTCTGAAGGCCATGCACCTGTCTTCTTCAGAGAAGTTTCTCTTCAAATCCCTTGCCCAGCCTGCAATAAGATACCTTGTTTTTTTCTTGCTGATGCGTTTGAGTTCTCTGTGGATTCTGGTTATTAAACCTTTGTCAGAGATATACCCTGCAAATATCTTCTCCCATTCTGAGGGCTGTTTGCTTTCTTTACTTACTGTGTTCTTGGCTGTGCAGAAGCTTTTTAGTTTGATCAAGTCCCAGTAGTGTATTTTTGAAGCTGCTTCAATTGCCTGGTGGGGGGGTACTCCTCATAAAATACTCGCCCAGACCAATTTCTTGAAGGGTTTTCCCTGCACTCTCCTCTAGTATTTATATACTTTCATTTCTTAAGTTTAAATTTTTAATCCAATGAGAGTCTATCTTAGTTAATGGTGAAAGGTGTGGGTCCAATCCCAATCTTCTGCAGGTTGCCAGCCAGTTCACCCAGCACCATTTGTTAAATAGGGAATCTTTTCCCCACTGAATGTTTTTAATTGGCTTGTCAAAGATCAAATAACGATAAGTAGCTGGATTCATCTCTTGGTTCTCTATTCTGTTCCAGATATCTACTTCTCTGTTTTTGTGCCAATACCATGCTGTTTTGATCACTATCGATTTGTAGTAAAGTCTGAGGTCTGGTAGTGTGATTTCACCTGTTTTGTTTTTATTTTTGAATAATGTCTTGGCTATTCTAGGTTTTTTCTGATTCCATATAAAACGAAGTATTGTTTTTTCAAGATCTTTAAAGTATGACAGTGGAGCTTTAATAGGGAGTGCGTTGAAATTATATATTGCTTTGGGTAGTATGGACTTTTTAATAATGTTGATTCTTCCCAGCCATGAGCATGGTATATTTTTCCATTTGTTAATATTTTCAGCTATTTCTTTTCTTAGAGTTTCATAGTTCTCTTTATAGAGATCTTTCACGTCTTTTGTTAGGTAAATTCGCAAATACTTCATCTTCTTTGGCACCACTGTGAATGGGATAGAGTCCTTAACTGCTTTTTCAACTTGACTATTGTTAGTGTATATAAAGTCTACTGATTTATGGATGTTGATTTTGTAACCTGAGATGCTGCTGTATTCCTTGATCACTTCTAGGAGTTTTGTAGTAGAGTCCCTAGTGTTTTCCAGATACACAATCATATCATCTGCGACGAGCGAAAGTTTGATCTCTTCTGACCCTATATGGATACCCTTGATTGCCTTTTCTTCCCTAATTGTGCTGGCTAAAACTTCCATTACAATGTTAAAAAGCAATGGAGACAATGAGCAGCCTTGTCTGGTTCCTGATTTGAGTGGAAATGATTCCAATTTAACTCCATTCAATATGATATTGGCTGTGGGTTTGCTGTAGATGGCCTCTATCAGTTTAAGAAAAGTCCCTTCTAGACCAATTTTCTTGAGTGTTTTGATCATGAAGGGATGCTGGATATTATCAAAAGCTTTTTCTGAATCGATTGAGAGAATCATGTGGTCTTTGTTTTTTAATTTGTTTATGTGCTGAATTACATTTATAGATTTATGGATATTGAACCAGCCTTGAGACCCTGGATAAAACCAACTTGGTCATGGTGTATAATTTGTTTGATGTGTTGCTGGCTTCTGTTTGTTATGATCTTGTTGAATATTTTTGCATCTATATTCATTAGTGATATCTGTCTATAATTTTCTTTTCTTGTTGGGTCTTTTCCTGGTTTGGGTATCAGGGTAATGTTTGCTTCATAGACTGTGTGCGGTAGTCTTCCTTCTTTTTCTGCCTTTTGGAACAGGTTGAGTAATATAGGTACTAATTCCTCTTTAAAGGTTTGGTAGAATTCTGACATGAAACCATCTGGTTCCGGGCTTTTCTTTTTAGGGAGGTTTTGTATAGTTGATGCTATTTGTGAACTTGATATGGGCCTGTTCAGTATTTCCACTTGATTCTGGCTAAGTCTTGGAAGGTGACGTGCTTCCAAGTATCGGTCAATTTCCTTCAGATTATCATATTTCTGAGAATAAAGTTTCTTGTAATATTCATTAAGGATTTTTTGGATTTCTGAGGAGTCTGTTGTTATCTCATCTTTGTTGTTTCTATTTGATGATATTAGAGATTTTACTCTTTTTTTTCTGATTAGGTTGGTCAGAGGTTTATCTATTTTATTGACCATTTCAAAAAACCAGCTTTTTGATTTATTGATCTGTTGTATTATTCTTTTGTTTTCAATTTCATTTAATTCTGCTCCAATTTTGGTTATTTCTTTTCTTCTACTGGGTTTGGGGTTGGAATGTTCTTCCTTTTCCAGTTGCTTGAGATGTCCCATTAAGTTGTTAACTTCCTCTCTTTCTGTTCTCTTGAGGAAGGCTTGCAGTGCTATAAATTTCCCTCTTAGAACTGCCTTTGCAGTATCCCAGAGGTTCTGATAGTTTGTGTCTTCATTGTCATTTTGTTCCAAAGAATTGGCGATTTCTTTCTTAATCTCATCTCTGACCCAGCTATCATTCAGCATAAGGTTATTTAACTTCCATGTTTTTGTATGAGTATGCAGATTCCTGTTTTTACTCAGTTCAAGTTTTATTCCATGATGGTCTGAGAAGATGCAAGGAATAATTTCTATTCCTTTAAATTTAGACTTGTGACCTAAAATGTGGTCAATTTTGGAGTAAGTTCCATGGGCTGATGAGAAGTATGTGTATTCAGTTTTGTTGGGATGATATGTTCTGTAGATGTCTGCTAAATCTAAATATTGGATGGTTAGGTTTAAATCTAAGATTTCTTTGTTCAGCTTCTTGTTGGAGTATCGATCCAACACTGCCAAAGGGGTGTTGAAATCTCCAACGATTATGGAGCTGGAGGAAATCAAGTTACTCATGTCGGTTAGAGTTTCTCTTATAAATTGAGGTACATTCTGGTTGGGTGCATAGATATTAATAATTGAGATCTCATCATATTGAGTATTACCCATAACAAATATGGAGTGACCATTCTTGTCCTTCCTTACTTTTGATGGTTTAAAGCCTATTGTATCTGCAAATAAAATTGCAACACCTGCTTTTTTCTGATTACCATTTGCCTGAAATATGGATGACCATCCTTTCACCCTGAGTCTGTATTTGTCTTTTAAGTTGAGATGTGACTCTTGTATGCAACAAATGTCTGGCCTTAGTTTTTGTATCCAGTCAGCTAACCTATGCCTCTTTAGAGGATAGTTTAAGCCGTTCACATTAATGGAGAATATTGATAAGTCTGGTGGAATTTTGGGTATCGAGTTTTTCAAAGGTCCAGTGGACATTTTTAATCCTTTTGCCAGTGTGGAAGTTGGAGTTTGTTTTGAAGTTTCTGAGTGAGTTTACTTTTGTTATATAGGATTGGGTTGGTCATTGTGGAGGATAGGTCTGAGAATATCCTGAAGAGCTGGTTTACTTATGGCAAATTTTTTCAACATATGAATGTCATTGAAGTATTTAATTTCTCCATCATAAATGAAACTCAGTTTAGCTGGATACAAGATCCTGGGTTGAAATTTATTTTGCTTTAGGAAGTTAAAAGTCAATGACCACCCTCTTCTGGCTTGAAAAGTTTCAGCAGAGAGATCTGCAGTTATTCTGATATTCTTTCCTTTGTATGTAATGGTTTTCTTTCACCGGGCTGCTTTGAGAATCTTCTCTTTCATATTAATTTTAGTGAAGCTAATTATGATATGCCTGGGGGATGACTTATTGGGGTTGAATCTTGCTGGGGTTCTGAAGCTGTCTTGTATCTGAATTTAGTATTCTCTAGGCATGTCTGGAAAATTTTCTTGCATAATTTCATGCAGAAGGGCCTCTGTGCCCATCGAGGCCACTTCATCATTCTCAGAAATCCCAATTATTCATATATTCCTTTTCTTCGAATTATCCCAGAGTTCTCTGAGTGAATAATCCATTTTTGCTCTCCATGTCTCTTCCACTTTGAGAGATTGGGAGCGTTTGAAGACTTTATTTTCAATGTCAGAAATCCTCTCTTCTCCTTGCTCCATTCTGTTGCTGAGGGATTCTACTGTATTTTTCTATCTTTGAGGGCTGTAAATTCTCGCTTCAGTGTGTCTAAGTCTTTGGTTGTTTTGTCTTTAAATTTGTTAAATTCTTGAGACAACTTTTGAATTTCTCCTCGAATTCCTAATTCCATTTAGTTAATCTCGTCTGCGATCCAAATTCTGAATTTGATTTCTGACATCTCAGCCAGTTGCTTATGAGTGGGATCTTCAATCACATCTGCCGTATCTTTTCTTGGGGGGGTTGGTCTATTCTGATTATTCATGTTACCAGAATTTTTCCGCTGATTGCACCCCATGGTTATTTTACTCCCTTTGATTTTTCCCCTGGGGCTTTATCGAGGGCCCGTATAAAGTGCTGTTTCCTGAGAAATTGGGGCCCTGTCTTGTGTGGTGGGACACAGTGTTTCTGTCTTGTTTTCAGCTGGTTTCTGTTCGATCCTATTGTAACATTTAATCTGGCGTGAAGCCTCAGCTGTGTGGAAAAACCGGCAATTAATTCACCCCACCCGCCCACCTCTGGCACCAACTAGGAAAGGAAAATCAAACCTTCCTATGACCGCATACCCAGGGCACCGCCTGAAAAGTCCTCAGTGTATTAGTTCAGTTCAAAAGGTCCAAATCGATTGTCTCAATTGGCACCTGTCTTGGGTGGGAGAGTTCAATAGGTCTCTGGGAACTGGATCACAGGGGTCTGGTGACTACTCTGATATGGCTTACTCCAGTGCTGCGTGGAGTCAGGAGGAGCCACCTAGCAAATAGATCAGTTTGGGAAGGTTGATGTCTCCTTCCCCACTTTGCCCCTCCGTCAGACCCAGTCACTGGTATCTCTGCAGATGGCTAACCCAGTTGCCTGTAGTGAACAGATACTCCAGGGGTTTACACCTGCCTGAATTGCAAGGAAATCTGCCAGGCCCCTGCAGTCTGCTGCTATCTAGCAGGAGGAGGTGGGGCCTGACATCTTTGAGTGCTTAATGCAGGTTGTGCGGGTAGGTGTTCACTCAGGCTTAGCCCCGTCCCTTATTGATGTTGCTAACAGAACAGAAGAGACAACTTTGTGGGATTCTGTCTCTGTTTCTGCTAAAATTGCCTGCAGAAGATAGGCTGTTCTGAGTTCAAACGACTTTGCTGCTGGAGGTTTGTGTCCGAGTACCTCTCTGAGTTGGCCCTGCCCTGGAAGCTTCCCAGGTTTGTCATCAGTGTCAGGCAAATCCTTTGCTCATTTGTAGCCTCCTCTGGTTGCCCAGGGAGACAGGGGGTGTGGCTTCAGAATATCCAGAAGTCAGCCATTTTGCTGTTAATGAAAAAACAGCTGTTGATTTGCCTCCAGGAACTGCGGCTCTGGTGTGGGCACCCAGCCGACCCTTTTCTCATCTGTCTCGCACCCCAGATTCAGCACTGACCGGCCACAGTTTATGCTCTGTCCACACCCCTCAAGAGATCTCCCAAGGATCCGAACTCTTGTGCGACAGGCCCCCAGACCCCTCATGAGTTTGGGTGATTGCTGGGAGCTCAGCGGGGAAGCTAGAGTTTCATTCAGTTTTATGCCTGGCTGTATTGTTGCCCAGGGAGGGCTGTTGCACTGCACTGCAGGGAATTGCCGCTGAGGTGTGACTCCCCCTTAGCCAATTGCACTGTCTTCACTCACGTGCCTCAGAGTCAGCGCTGACCAGTTGCAGCTCTGGCACTGTGCACTCCCCTCGAGAAATCACCCAAGGATCCGAACTCATGGGGGACAGGCCTCCACACCTCAGTGTGAGTGGAAGGAAAGTGTTGGGGGTTCAGGGTTGCCGGCAAAGGATATTTAAAGTTTTATACAGTTTTATGCCTGGCAGGAGAACGCCATGGCACCCTAGTAGGGGAGGTAGGTCCAGTTTTTAGAAGGTCTCTCCCATAGAGTGTAGTGGGAGGGCCTTTATTTTCTGCCCGTTTGTATAATTGTGGGGCTCTTGAGCTGGTCTCATGGGGGAGGGGGACTCCCGTCCGCTTGGTGATGGATTTTGTACCTTTTGTTTGCATCCTTGTGATCACAAGTTGCCTCAGCGGTGTTGGTGTGCATTCTTCAACCTTCTCTCTTGGTGCAGCACAAATCCACCAGGATACTTACTAAATTTTTTGTCCCTTAACTCTCCTTCTGGACAGGAGCCTCTGTGGAAAGCTGGCTTCAGTCCACCATCTTGTCTCTTGGCAATGTCTTTCTTAATCTCTTCTCTGACCCAGCTATCATTCAGCATAAGGTTATTTAACTTCCATGTTTTGGTATGAGTATGCAGATTCCTGTTGTTAGTGAGCTCAACTTTTATTCCATGGTGGTCCAAGAAGATGCAAGGAATAATTTCTATTCCTTAAATTTACTGAGGCTAGACTTGTGACCTAAGATGTGATCAATTTTGGAGTATGTTCCATGGGTTGATGAGAAGTATGTGTGTTCAGTTTTGTTGGGATGAAATGTTCTGTAGCTGTCTGCTAAATCCAAATGTTGGATGGTTAGGTTTAAATCTAAAATGTCTTTGCCCAGCTTCCAAAGGAGTGTTGCAATCTTCAACTATTATGGTGCTGGACGAAATCAAGTTGCTCATGTCTGTTAAAGTTCCTCTTATAAATTGAGACACATTCTGGTTGGGTGCATAAATATTAATAATTGAAATCTCATCATATTGAGTATTATCCTTGACAAATGTGAAGATGCCATTGCTATCCTCCTTTCATTTGGTTAAAGCCTATTGTGTCTGCAAATAGAATTGCAACACCTGCTTCATATGGATGACCATCCTTTCATCCTGAGTCTATATTTATATTTGAAGGTAAGATGTGACTCTTGTCTGCAGCTAAAATCTGGCCTGAGTTTTTGTATCCAGTCAGCTAACCTGTGCCTCTTTAGAGAACAGTTTAAGCCATTCACATTAATGGAGAATATTGATAAGTCTGGTAAAATTTTGGGTATCAAGTTTTTTGAAATTCCAGTGGACATTTTTAATCCTTTCACCAGTGTGGAAGTTGGAGTTTGATCAAAAGTTTCTGAGTGAGTTTACTTTTGTGGTAGAGGATTGGGCTGGTCATTATGGAAGATTGGTCTGCGAATATCCTGAAGAGCTGGTTTTGTTATGGCAAATTTCTTCAACATATGAATGTCATTAAAGTATTTAATTTCTCCATCATAAATGAAACTCACTTTAGCTGGATACAGGATCTGGGGTTGAAAGTTATTTTGCTTTAGGAGATTAAAAGTCGATGACCACCCTCTTCTGGCTTGAAAATTTCAGCAGAGCGACCTGCAGTCATTCTAATATTCTTCCCTTTGTAGGTAATTAATTTCATACATCTGGCTGCTTTCAGAATTTTCTCCTTCATATTAACTTTAGTGAAGTTAATTATGATATGCCTGGGGGATGTCTTATTGGGATTTAGTCGTGCTGGGGTTATGAAACTCTCTGCTATCTGAATTTCAGAATCTCTTGGCATGTCTGGAAAATTCTCTCTCATAATTTCATGGAGAAGGGTCTCTGTGCCTAGCGAGGTCATTTCATCACTTTCAAGGATTCCAATGAAGTGGGTATTAGCCTTCTTCGAATTATCCAAGAACTCCTTGAGAGAATGATCCATTTTTGCTGTCCATTTCTCTTCCTCTTTGAGAGTTTGGGAGCATTCAAAGGCTTTGTCTTCAATGTCAGAAATCCTTCTTCTGCTTGCTCCACTCTGTTACTGAGTGGTTCTACTATATTTTTCAGATCTTTGAGGGCTGCAAATTCTTGCTTCAGTGTGTCAAAATCTTTGGTGGTTGTGTCTTTAAATTCGTTAAATTCTTGAGACAACTTTTGAATTTCTCCTCGAATTTCTCATTCTGACTTTTGAATTGTTCCTCGAATTTCTTTCTTTTTTTTTTTCAAGGCAATTTAAACATTTTATTAAGGCTGAATGATGCTGCTTCCATTTGTATAGAAATTTGCTCTGATCACAAACACGTGGCAGCTATTTTGAAACATGCTAATTGTTCTCAATATGGACGATGTTCTGTTCCTCGAATTTCTAATTTCAAATTTTCTTCCATTGTATTAATTTTGTTTGCAATCCAAATTCTGAATTCGATTTCTGACATCTCAGCCAGCTGTTTGTGTATGGGATCTTCAGTTACATCTGCCATATCTTTCTTTCCTTGGGAGGGGGTGTTTATCTGTTCTGGTTATTCATGTTGCCAGAGTTTTTCTGCTTATTCCACCCCATGATTATTTTACACCATTTGACTTTTCCCCTGAAGCTTTGTTGAGGACCATACAGTGCTATGGCCTGAGAAACTGGGGACCTATTTGCTGTGGTGGGGCTAAGTGGTTGTGTCTTGTTTTCAGTTGGTCTCTATCTGACCCTAGTGAAACAGTTCCTCTGGGCTGAAGTCTCAGCTTTGGAGAAATGCCAGCAATTAAGTCACCCTGCCCCCCACAGGTAACAATTGGAAAAGCAAAATCAAACCTTCCTATTAGTACACACCCAGGGCACCACTTGGATAGTCCTCAGAAAATTGGCTCAGTTCAAAAGGTCCAAGTTAATTGTCTCCATCAGCACCTGTCTCAGGTGGGAGAGTTTAAAAGGTCTGGCAACTAGATTGCAGGGGTCTGCTGACAACTCAAGTATGACTTACTCCAGTGCTCCCTGAAGTCAGGAGGACCCACCCAGCAAATAGATTAGTCTGGGAAGGTTGATGCCTCCTTCCCCACCTTGCACCTCTGTCACACCAAGTCACTGATAGCCCCGCAGGGCTGTGATTCAGTTGCCTCCACTGAGCACATATTCCAGGGGTTTGCACCCGCCTGAATCACAAGGAAATCTATATCTGCTCTGCCAGGCCACTGCTCTCTGCCTCTATCCAGCATGGGGAGGTGAGGCCTGACAATCTCGGGTGCTTGATGGAGGCTGGGGGGGGGGGTGTTCCTTCAGTTCTAGCCCTGCCCCTGATTGATGTTACTGACCAAAAAGAACAACTTTGCGTAATTTGTTTCTGTCCCTGCTAAATTCCCCTGCAGAAGAGAAGCTGTTTTAAGTTCACAGAACCTGCTCCTCAGGCCCTGTCATTGGTGCTGCAAAAGTTTGTATTCGTAGCTCGGTTAGCTGTCAATTCTAGCCTCCTGCACTTCTTTGTCTATAGGCTGATGATTCCCTGAGGGCCAGGTACATTTTAGGCTAAGTAAAGCAATCCTCTGGGTCAGCCCCACCCTGGGAGTGAGCCAGCACTGTGCTTGAATTTTCTAGTCTCCGCTCTCTACGTAGGCTGTTACTGCCTCAGGCAAACCCTTTACACACAGGGCCTACGTTTCCGTCCCAGATCTGTTCCGCCATGGTTGCCACCTGAGAAAATGCCTGGCCTCCTCTGGTTGCCCAGAGAGACCAGGAGTGTGGCTTCAGAATATCTGGGGTGAGCCCTATTGTTGCCAAATAGCTACTGCTCTGTGCCTCAGGGCACCGCTGCTCCAGCATGGGTTCCTCTCAGCCGACCATCCTCTCCTCACTCCCATGCTACAGAATCAGCACTAGAACATCTGTAATTCAGGCCCTGTACACTCCTTGAGAAATCACCCAAGGATTTGGACTCCTGGGGGGTAGGCCTCTAGACCTCAGAGTGAGAGTGGAGGGGAGTGCTGGGAGCTCAGAATTGCAGGTAGAGAATATATACAGTTTTATGCCTGGCAATAGAAAACCATGGCACCCTTGTAGGGGAGGTAGGTCCAGTGTTTGAGGGTCTCTCCCATGGAGTATAGTGGGAGGAGCTTTGAACTCTGCTCGTTTGTTTGTGGGGCACTCTGAGTCATTCTCATGGGAGAGGGGACTCCTGTCCACTTGATGATAGATTTTGTACCTTTTGTTTGTATCTTAGGGGTCACAGCTTGCCTCAGCGGGGTTGATGTGTGTTCTTCAACCTTCTCTCTTGATGCAGCTGTAATCAACCAGGTTACTTGCTAAATTTCTGTCCTTTAACTCTCCTTGTGGACGGGAACCTCTGTGGAAAGCTGGCTTCACTCAGCATTCTTGTCTCTGCCCTGATCTTTTAGAATTCAGAGTGATATTCCCCTTCGGTCCACTTCTGCTATCCTGTTGACTATGCAGAATGTTTGTGCTGTGTGCTTGACTACTGTCTGGTGTATCTTCACGTTCCAGGGTTTTTTGCTTTGCTCCAGACAGGTGATGAGGTCTTGTTAGAGACAGCAAACCCTAGGAAGATCAGATTTCTCTAGGTCTCCAACATGACATCCTGATACAAATTCTGCTGAGCAGGGTCCAGGCAGGCCCACTCATCCATGGAGAATTCTATAGACATGTTCTTGAATGTCAACAGTCCCATTTCCAAGCTTCTGTGGTGCTCTGGTGTCCTTCCTTCAGATCTCCCTGTACTGGCAAGTCAGAGAGAAAAAGTCTGTGACAGAGACTACAAGTATGACAAAGGCTTCAACTGAGGCTCCTAGGTCCTCCTGGGGATTCAACAATAATGCCAAATAAACAAATCTTAACAAATTATTTTTTACTCTTTTTCGAGACAGAGTCTCACTTTGTCACCTTTGGTAGAGTCCTATAGCATCATAGCTCAGAGCAACCTCAAACTCCTGGGCTTAAGTAATTCTCTTGCCTTAGTCCCCTAAGTAGCTGGGACTACAGGCACCCACCACAATGCCTGGCTTTTCTTTTTTCTTTCTTTCTTTCTTTCTTTCTTTCTTTCTTTCTTTCTTTCTTTCTTTCTTTCTTTCTTTCTTTCTTTCTTTCTAGTGAGTCTCAAGCTATTGCCCTGGGTAGAGTGCTGTAGCATCAGAGCTCACAGCAACCTCAAACTCTTAGACTTAAGTGATTCTCTTGCCTCAGCCTCCCAAGTAGCTGAGACTACAGGTACCTGCCAGCCACAACACCTGGCTATTTTTTTGTTGTTGTTGTCATTGTTGTCTAGCAGGCCCAGGCCAGGTTCAAACCCACCAGCCCCTGTGCATGTGGTCAGCACCCTAACCACTGAGATACGGCCTCAACAAATTCTTTAAAAATTGAAATTATATCTATTATCTTCTCACACCCAGTGGAATAAAATTAGAAATTAATAATAATAAGAACTTCAGAAACTACATATATGTGGAAAGTAACCAACATGTGGTAAATGGTCATTAGATCGATAAAGAAATTAAAACATTTATTGAAAGAAATGAAAATGGAAACACAACATATCAAAACCTATGGGATACAGAATAAGTAGTGCTAAGAGTAAAGTTTATAGCATTAAATGCCTACATCAAAAAAGTACAAAGACTACCAATTAAAAATACTACCACATACCCTAGAAATTAGAAAAAGCAAGAACATAACAAACTCCAAATTAGCAGAAGGAAAGAAATAATAAGTATCAAAGCAGAGCCTATATGAAATAAGACCAAAGAAACAAAATTAAAAAAATGAAAATTCCTTTAAAAAGATAGACAAAATTAATAAACCACTAGCTGGACTAACAAATAATAGAAGAAAGAAGATCCAAAAGTACAAAATCAGAGATGAAAAAGGAGACATTATAACTTATCCCACAGAAATACAGAATCATGAGAGATTAGAATGAATAACTTTTCTACTTTCTTCTAAAGTAGAAAATCTAAAGGAAATGGAAAAAATCCTAGAAATAAATAAGACTAAATCTAGAAGAAACAAATCTAGAAAGTTCTCCAATGAAAAGTCTGGGATCAGATGGATTCACAGCCAAATTCTACCAAACATTCAAAGAACTAATACCAATTATCCTGAAACTTTTCCAAGATGTGAACGGGGAGGAAAATCTCACTAACTCTATAAGGCCAGTATCACCTTGATACCAAACCTGACAAGGTCACAGCAAAAAAAGAAAGCTATAAAGCAATATCTCTGTTGAATACAGACAAAAAAATCCTCAAGAAAATATAAATTCAATTTACATTGAATTCAATATACATCAAAAAAATAATATCATGATCAACTATGTTTTCTACCAGGGATGTAAGGAAAATTCAGCATATGCAAATCAATAAAGTGACACTTTATTTACATCAAATTAACAGAATTTTTAAGAAACTATATGATTGGCAGCATCTGTGGCTCAGTGAGTAGGGCACCTGCCCCATATACCAAGGATGGTGGGTTCCAACCCGCCCCGGCCAAACTGCAACAAAAACTAGCCTGTCATTATGGAGGACACCAATGGACCCAGCTACTCAGGAGGCTGAGGCAAGAGAATCGCCTAAGCCCAAAAGCTGGAGGTTGCTGTGAGCTGTGACACCATAGCACTCTAAGGGTGACAGAGTGAGATTCTGTCTCTAAAAAAAAAAAAGAAAGAAAAACAATATGATAATCCCAATAGATGCAAAAAAAGCATTTCATAAAGTCTGGCATTCTGTCATGATAAAAACTATCAACAATTTAGGCATAGAAGAAACATACTTGAAAATAATAAAGACCACATATGACAAATACACAGCCACACCAAACTGAATGAGGAAAATTTGAAAGCATTTCCTCTAAGAAGTAGACCAAGACAAAGATGCCCACTTTCACCAGTCCTATTAAACACAACGCTGTAATTACTAGCCATATCTCCAGGTAACAGAAAGAAATAAAGACATTCAAATTGGAAAAGAGGTAGTCAAATTATCCTTACTTTCTGGTGATATTATTTTATATCTAGAAAAAACTAACAATTCCATTAGAAAATTTTTTTATTTGGTAAATGAATTTAGTAAAGTTTCAGGTAACATAAATTAATCAGTTACATTTCTATACAATAATATTGATTTTTCTGACACCAAATTCAAAAAGACTTGTTATTTATAATAGCCGCAAAAAAAAAAACTTAGGAATATATTTAACCAAAGTTGTGAAAAGCTCTACAAGGAAAATTATAAAATACTGGTTAAAAATATGTAGATAACACAAACAACTGGAAAAGTATCCCATGTTTGTGGATATGAAGAATTAATGTTAAAATGACCGCAATGCCCAAAGCAATCTATAGATACAATGCAATTCCTATCAAGATACAAATGGCATTTTCCACAGAATTAGGAAAAGCAATTCTACTTTTCAAATGTAACAAAAGAAGAGATTGGGTAGCTAAAGTAACCCCATATGAAAAGAATAAAACTGTGGGCATCACATTACCTAATTTTAAATTATATTACAGAGCTAGAATAACCAAAATAGCATGGTGCTATTAAGTTATCTTTGACAAAACTAACAAGAACACACATATGGAGAATGATACTTTTTAAATAAATGGTGCTCTGAAAATTTGATTGCTATATGCAGAGTGAAACTGGCCATTACCACTCATCACATACAAAAATTACCTCAAGAAAAAGACTTAAATGTAAGTCTTCAAAATATTAGAAGAAAAGCCAGGGAAAACTCTTCTGGACACTGGTCTTGGCAAATAATTTATGACTAAGACCTCAAGGAGCACAGGCAACAAAAACAAAAATAGGCAATGGGTCTTAATTAAATTAAACTTCAAAGCTTCTGCATAGTAAAAATACATACATACATATATACATAATCGACAAAGTAAACAGACAACCCGAAGAATGGAAGACAGTAGTTACAAATTATTTATTTAACAGACTGCCAACATCCAGAATATACAAGGAACCTAACCCAAGAAAAATTCCAAATAATCCCATTAAAAGATAAGCAAAGGACAGGAATTGACAATTTTCAAAAGAAAACATACAATTGGCCAATGGTATATTAAAAAAATGATCAACATTATTAATCATCAAAGAAATGCAAATTAAAACCACAATAAGATATAATAAAAATGACTATTAATAAAAAGATAAAAAAAATAGCAAATATTTTCGAAGATGTGGAGAAAAAGAAATGCTCCTAACACTGTTGGTAGGAATGTAAACTAGTACAACCTTTAAGGAAAGTAGTATGGAGATATTTTTAAAGAATTAAAAATAGAACTACCATTTGATTTAGCAATCTCCACTAACTACACAAAGAAAAAGAAATCAATATATCAAAAAGATACCTACACTAGTAGATTTATGTAGCACAATTCACAATAGCAAAGATATGGAATCAGACTGTGCCCATCAATGGTTGAGTAAACAACATGTGGTAAATATACACAATTGCATGCTATTCAGCCATAAAAAATGAAATCTTGTCTTTTGCAGTAACATGGATGGAACTCAAGGTCATTATCCTATGGGAAACAAGCCATTCACAGAAAGACAAATACCACGTGTTCTCATGATTAATTTGGTGCCAAAATGGGGGCACATGAAAGTAGAGAGGGATACATAATAGTCCCAGAAGGATGAGGAGGCAGGAGAGGGTTTGATGGTAAGAATTTACTTAATGAGTATAATTTACTTTACTTAGGTGATGAATGTTATAAAAGCTCTGACTTGGCTGGACAGGGTAGCTCACCTGTAATCCTAGCACTCTGGGATGCTGAGGTGAGTGGATTGCCTGAGCTCACAAGTTCAAGTCTAGCCTGAGCAAGAGCGAGACACTGCTTCTAAAAAATAGCCAGGTGGCTTGTGAGACAAGATGGCTGACTGAAGCCAGCTTTCCACAGAGGCTCCCATCCAGAAGGAGAGTTAAAGGACAAAAATTCAGCAAGTAACCTGGTGGATTTGAGCTACACTAAGAGAGAAGGTTGTAGAATGCACGTCAACCACGCTGAAGTGAGCTGCGACCACAAGGATACAAACAAAAGGTACAAAATCCATCACCAAGCGGACGGGAGTCCCCTCCCCCATGAGAATGGCTCAGAGGGTCCCACAAACAACTGGGCAGAGTTCAAAGTTCCTCCCACTACACTCCACAGGAGAGACCCTCTAAAAACTGGACCTACTTTCCCTACTAGAGTGCCACGGTGTCCTCCTGCCAGGCATAAAACTGTATAAATTGTATATAGTCTCTACCTGGAATTCTGAGCTCCCAGCACTCCCCTTTGCTCACACTGGGGTCTGGAGGCCAGTCCCAGTCGGTCGGCGGAGAGGGGACTGCACCGGAGTGGCAGTTCCCTGAGGCACAGTGCGACAGCCATCTTTTGGTGACAATACAGCCAGGCATAAAACTGTGTAAAGCTGTGTGTGTTCTCTGCCCACAACCCCAGGCTTCCAGCGCTCCCTGCACTCCCCTCTGCTCTCACTCCAAGGACTGGAGGCCTGTCCCCCAGGGATCCAGACTCTTGGGCAATTGCTTGAGGGGTGTAGACAGTGCTGGGCTGCAGCCGGTCAGTGCAGACTGTGGGATACGGGAGCGGAGAGAGGACGGTTGGCCAGAGGGGAGCTACAACGGAGCAACGGTTGCCTGAGCCATAAGGCAGCAGCCCTCTTTTGCTAGCAATATGGCTCATTACAGAATATTCTGAAGCCAAACCTGTCTCCCTGGGCAACCAGAGACTCTGAGTTTGCCTGAGGCAACTCTAACTTGCAAACCAGGGAAACTCCCAGGGTGGGGCTGACCCATAGGTCTGCTTTACTAAACCTAAGACGCACCTGGCCCTCAGGGGATCGTCAGCCTATAGACAATACAAGAGCAAAGACAAGCTGATTTGGAACTCAATTCAGCTTCTCTTCTGCAGGGGAAACACAGAATTATTCTGTTCTGTTCTGTCAGTAACATTAATCAGGGGCGAGACTGGACCTGAGTGAAAACCCCTCAACCTTCATCTAGCGCCCAAGGTTGTCGGGCCTCACCTCCTCCTGCTGGAGAGAGGCAGAGTGCAGCAGCCTGGCAGACTTCCTTGTGATTCAGGCAGGTACAAACTCCTGGAGTACCAATTCACTACAGGCAACTGGGTCAGCCAACTGCAGGGCTATCAGTGACTGGGTGTGAAGTGGTGCAAGGTGGGGAAGGAGGCAGCATCCTTCCCAGACTGATTTATAGGCTGGGTGGGTTCTCCTGACTCCACGCAGCACTGGAGCAAGCCACACCAGAGTAGTCACCAGACCCCTGTGATCCAGTTCCCAGAGACCTCTTAAACTCTCTCACCCGAGACAGGTGCAGACTGAGACAATTGATTTGGACTTTTTGAACTGAACCAATCACGTGAGAACAAATCAGGTGGTGCCCTAGGTGCATGGTGGTAGGAAGATTTGATTTTTCTTTTCCAACTGTTTGCCGGTGAGGGGCGGGGTGACTTAATTGCTGATATTTCTCCACAGCTGAGACTTCAATCCAAAGTATCTGTTTCACTAGGGTGGAACAGAAACCAACTGAAAACAAGGCAGAACCATTCAGCCCCACCACACCAGACAGGGCCCCAGTTTCTCAGGCCACAACACTGTCCAGGCCCTCGACAAAGCCCCAGGGGAAAAAAACAGAGGGAGTAAAACAACCATGGGGCGGAATCAGCTGAAAAACTCTGGTAACATGAATAACCAGAATAGATCAACCCCCCCAAGGAAAGATATGGCAGATGCAATTGAAGATCCCATTCATAAACAACTGGCTGAGATGTTAGAAATCAAATTCAGAATTTGGATTGCAGACAAGATTAACAAAGTGGAATTAGGGATTCGAGGAGAAATTCAAAAGTTGTCTCAAGAATTTAATGAATTTAAAGACAAAACCACCAAAGACTTAGACACACTGAAGCAAGAATTTGCAGCCCTCAAAGATATGGAAAATACAGTAGAATCCCTCAGTAACAGAATGGAACAAGCAGAAGAAAGGATTTCTGACATCGAAGATAAAGCCTTTGAAAGCTCCCAAACTCTCAAAGAGGAAGAGAAATGGAGAGCAAAAATGGATCACTCTCTCAGACAGCTCTGGGATAATTCGAAGAAGGCGAATATCTGAATCATAGGAGTTCCAGAAACAGATGAAGTGGCCTCGCTGGGCACAGAGGCCCTTCTGCATGAAATTATGAAAGAAAATTTTCCAGACATGCCTAGAGATTCTGAAATTCAGATAGTGGACAGCTTCAGAACCCCAGCACAACTCAACCCCAATAAGACATCCCCCAGGCATATCATAATTAACTTCACTAAAGTTAATATGAAGGAGAAAATCCTCAAAGCTGCCAGGAGAAAGAAAACCACTACCTTCAAAGGGAAGAATATTAGAATGACTTCAGATCTCTCTGCTGAAACTTTTCAAGACAGAAGAGGGTGGTCACCAACTTTTAATCTCCTAAAGCAAAATAACTTTCAATCCCGGATCTTGTTTCCAGCTAAAGTGAGTTTCATTTATGATGGAGAAATTAAATACTTCAATGACATTCATATGTTGAAGAAATTTGCCATAACCAAACCAGCTCTTGGATATTCTCAGACCTATCCTCCATAATGACCAACCCAATCCTATACGACAAAAGTAAACTCACTCAGAAAATTCAGATCAAACTCCAATTTCCACACTGGCGAAAGAATTAAAAATGGCCACTGGACTTTTGAAGAACTCGATACCCAAAACTTCACCAGACTTATCAATATTCTCCATTAATGTGAACGGCTTAAACTGTCCTCTAAAGAGGCATAATGAGTTAGCTGACTGGATACAAAAACTCAGGCCAGATATCTGTTGCATACAAGAGTCACATCTTAACCTAAAAGACAAATACAGACTCAGGGTGAAAGGATGGTCGTCCATTTTTCAGGCAAATGGTAATCAGAAAAAAACAGGTGTTGCAATCTTATTTGAAGATACAATAGGCTTTAAACCAAAAAAGTAAGGAAGGACAAGAATGGTCACTTCATATTCGCTAAGGGTGATACTCACTATGATGAGATCTCAATTATTAATACCTATGCACCCAACCAGAATGCACCTCAATTTATAAGAGAAACTCTAACAGACATGAGCAACCTGATTTCCTCCAGCTCCATAATCATCGGAGATTTCAACACTCCTTTGGCGGTGTTGATTGATCCTCCAACAAGAAGCTGAGCAAAGAAATCTTAGATTTAAACCGAACCATCCAACATTTGGATTTAGCAGATATCTACAGAACATTTCATCCCAACAAAACTGAATACACATACTTCTCATCAGCCCATGGAACTTACTCCAAAATCGATCATATCTGAGGTCACAAGTTTAACCTCAGTCAATTTAAAGGAAGAGAAATTATTCCATGCATCTTCTCAGACCACCATGGAATAAAACTTGAGCTGAGTAACAACAGGAATCTGCATACTCATACAAAAACATGGAAGTTAAATAACCTTATGCTGAAAGATAGCTGGGTCAGAGATGAGATTAAGAAAGAAATCACCAATTTTTTGGAACAAAACAACAATGAAGACACAAACTATCAGAACCTCTGGGACACCGCAAAGGCAGTTCTAAGAGGGAAATTTATAGCACTGCAATCCTTCCTCAAGAGAACGGAAAGAGAGGAAGTTAACAACTTAATGGGACATCTCAAGCAACTGGAAAAGGAAGAATATTCCAACCCCAAACCCAGTAGAAGAAAAGAAATAACCAAAATTGGAGCAGAATTAAATGAAATTCAAAACAAAAGAATAATACAACAGATCAATAAATCAAAAAGCTGGTTTTTCGAAAAGGTCAATAAAATAGATAAACCTTTGGCCAACCTAATCAGGAAAAAAAGAGTAAAATCTCTAATATCATCAATCAGAAACAACAAAGACGAAATAACAACAGAGTCATCAGAAATCCAAAAAATCCTTAATGAATATTACAAGAAACTTTATTCTCAGAAATATGAAAATCTGAAGGAAATTGACCAATACTTGGAAGCACGTCACCTTCCAAGACTTAGCCAGAATCAAGTGGAAATGTTGAACAGGCCAATATCAAGTTTGGAAATAGCATCAACCATACAAAACCTCCCTAAAAAGAAAAGCCCGGAACACGATGGTTTCACGTCAGAATTCTACCAAACCTTTAAAGAGAAATTAGTACCTATATTACTTAACCTGTTCCAAAAGGTAGAAAAAGAAGGAAGACTACCCCACACGTTCTATGAAGCAAACATCACCCTGAAACCCAAACCAGGGAAAGACCCAACAAGAAAAGAAAATTATAGACAGATATCACTAATGAATATAAATGCAAAAAATTCAACAAGATCCTAACAAACAGAAACCAGCAACACATCAAACAAATTATACATCATGACCAAGTCGGTTTTATCCCAGGATCTCAAGGCTGGTTCAATATATGTAAATCTATAAATGTAATCCAGCACATAAACAAATTAAAAAACAAAGACCATATGATTCTCTCAATCGTTGCAGAAAAAGCTTTTGATAATATCCAGCATCCCTTCATGATCAGAACACTTAAGAAAATTGGCATAGAAGGGACTTTTCTTAAACTGATAGAGGCCATCTACAGCAAACCCACAGCCAATATCATATTGAATGGAGTTAAATTGGAATCATTTCCACTCAGATCAGGAACCAGACAAGGCTGCCCATTGTCTCCATTGCTTTTTAACATTGTAATGGAAGTTTTAGCCACTGCAATTAGGGAAGAAAAGGCGATCAAGGGTATCCATATAGGGTCAGAAGAGATCAAACTTTCACTCTTCGCAGATGATCTGATAGTATATCTGGAAAACACTAGAGACTCTACTACAAAACTCTTAGAAGTGATCAAGGAATATAGCAGCGTCTCGGGTTACAAAATCAACATTCATAAATCAGTAGCCTTTATATATACCCACAACAGTCAAGTTGAAGAAACAGTTAAGGACTCTATTCCATTCACAGTAGTGCCAAAGAAGATGAAATATTTGGGAGTTTATCTAACAAAGGATGTGAAAGATCTCTATAAAGAGAACTATGAAACTCTAAGAAAGGAAATAGCTGAAAATATTAACAAATGGAAAAACACACCATGCTCATGGCTGGGAACAATCAACATAGTTAAAATGTCTATACTACTCAAAGCAATATACAATTTCAATGCAATCCCTATTAAAGCTCCACTGTCATACTTTAAAGATCTGGAAAAAATAATACTTCATTTTATATGGAATCAGAAAAAAACCTCGAATAGCCAAGACATTACTCAGAAATAGAAACAAAGCAGAAGGAATTACGCTACCAGACCTCAGACTATACTACAAATCAATAGTGATCAAAACAGCATGGTATTGGCACAAAAACAGAGAGGTAGATGTCTGGAATAGAATAGAGAATCAAGAGATGAATCCAGCTACTTATCGTTATTTAATCTTTGACAAGCCAATTAAAAACATTCAGTGGGGAAAAGATTCCCTATTTAACAAATGGTGCTGGGTGAACTGGCTGGCAACCTGTAAAAGACCGAAAGTGGACCCACATCTTTCACCATTAACTAAGATAGACTCTCACTGGATCAAAGATTTAAACTTAAGACATGAAACTATAAAAATACTAGAGGAGAGTAGAAATACCCAGAAGACCAAAAATCACATCATAACAAAGATATTTGTACCAGAATGTTTATTGCAGCCCAATTCATAATTGCTAAGTCATGGAAGAAGCTTGGTGCCCATTGATCCACGAATGGATTAATAAATTATGGTATATGTACACCATGGAATATTATGCAGCCTTAAAGAAACATGGAGACTTTACCTCTTTCATGTTTACATGGATGGAGCTGGAACATATTCTTCTTAGTAAAGTATCTCAAGAATAGAAGAGAAAGTACCCAATGTACTCAGCCCTACTATGAGACTAATTTAGGGTTTTCACATGAAAGCTTTAACCCAGTTACAACCTAAGAATAGGGGGAAGGGGGAAAGGGAGGGGAAGGAGGGGGGAGGTGGGTAGAGGGAAGGGGACTGGTGGGATTACACCAGCGGTGCATCTTACAAGGGTATATGTGAAACTTGGTAAACGGTCTGTGAAGCTAGTGAATGATGCCCCATGATCATATCAATGTACACAGCTATGATTTAATAAAAAAATAAAAATAAATAAAAATAAAAAATAGCCAGCCATTGTGGCATGCACCTATAGTCCCAACTACTTGGGAGGCTGAGGCAAGAGGATTGCTTGACCCAAGAGTGTGAGGTTACTGTGAGGTATGATGCCATGGCACTCTATCCAAGGCAATAAAGTGAGATCCTGTCTCAAAAAATAAATAAATAAAATAAAATAAAAACTCTGACTTGACCATTACACTAGCTATGTGTTTAACAAAACTGCACTTCTACCTCATACATTTATACAAATAAAAACATTTACAGCAAACCTTTGATACAAACTCACAATGAATGAGAAATTATTCTAACTGCTTTATATGTATCAATTCATTTCATTCCCCAAATAAGCTGTATAAGATCAAACATTTGTTCAGTTGTAGAACTGATATTTAAGCCCAGGCAGTCTGGATTCAAAGTCTAAGCTCTTGTACCAAACAAAGAATAGAATGGAATGCCTGTTGTCTTGATAAATGTCATTCATAAATGTTATAGAGCCTCCTTTCCTTCCCTTTCCCAATGTCAGGACAGGAACCATGTTTTAGTCAACTCTGTAGTGTTACTACACAGCCCCGAACCTGGCAAATAGGTAAGAGTGTGCTACAGTTGGTTTGCATTGGTTTTCTAAAGGTGCAATGCTCTTCTCAACTCCATGTTCAGTGATGTCATGTTGGTAGCTTGAAATTAATTATGTGAAAGTAATATATCACAGGAATAGGCCAGTGCCAAAATGAGTCCTGAACTTCATAACTGAGTAATTAAATTCCTTTCGTTTGTTTAAGCTAGTTTGAATTGAGTTTGAATCATTTGCAATCCAAAGAGGTCAGCCTAATAAATCTGTTATTTCAGATATTCTCAGAAAGATTAAGAATGAGGAAATGTGCCATCCAATATTTCACAAAATTACTTCTCTGGGGAGAATTCATGGAAGATTATAATAAATGTATGGCCTTAATTATTCTGGGAGAAGAGGGCATTTATTCCAAGTTCTGCCTTACCAAATTGCTTATTTAAACACTCAGATCTGCTGTTCCATATGCTTAGCACACAATCTGGAGTAAGTAGGGGAGAATCAAGCACATACATTTTTACTGTGAGAATTTTACTGTTGGTCACTGTAAGTATGAGATATTTTATAGGTATGTATACTTGATTATCAAATAGAGGCTGTTGTTGCCACTGTTTCTTCTATTATGGCTCTAGCAGAGCAGCTAGTCAAGTTGTCTCTTTTGCCCAAGAATGCAGCAACAAAATAAAACAAAACAAAGAATTTTTCCTTTCTTTTGCAGCTGGCAAAGTGGGTGGTCACAAGGACCCATAACATTTTGTTTAATACGTGAGACTCTACTTTCATAAAAGTTTTTTTGTAACAATGCTTCATACATGAAATGTATTTTATATTTTCCAAAGTACAAACTTTTAAAAATATACTATTTACTTGAGCCTCATAATAGCCACATAAGAAAGTCAGATACACGGAAGTTAAGTGACCTGTTCAACATCACAGCTACATGATGCTAAAGATGGAAAAATAATTCAGAGCTTATACTGCCCACCATCGACCTTACACTGTCATGAGCTGCCGGTAGGTTTCAGAACTTGTTCCTCTGAGTGGTCCACGTTAGTGTTTCAGGTGTTTGACAAACTAATCAAAATGAACAGCAGATTCAAAAAAGAAAACAAGGAATTTTTCTTTTTCACACTTGAATCTACAATAAAATGCATGCAAATTAGCCAAGACTAGAGAAAATAGGAAACAGCACTTTAAGTACCACAAATGACTCTCTAAGGTTATCTAAAGAAAAGAGCTACAAGAGTTTATCTTTTTTTCCATAGTGGTGTTAAATTAAGTTCAGCCCAAAAGCCACCTCCTTACATATTTTAAGTTCAGACTTAAAGTTTCTCTATACATAATGAATTGTGATACAGCTTAATGAGAACAGGTTGTAATGTACTCTCTTGGTGAGTAGCTAAGTCTCAGCCCATCATAGCAGCTGAACTTCCATCAACTACAGGCAGCCAAATGTTCAAACCAGGTTCAAATACGGTAAGCATCCAGCTGTAATTAATCCATCTGTTCCTGTACTTCACTTCCATTTTCTGCATACTGCCCTCCTTTTTCTGTCCATAAAACATTAACCAATGATGTGGCAGCCCTAGAGTCACGTGGAACCTATTCTGGTTCTAGGAGCTGCTGAATTGGTGAATCGTTCTTTGTTCTGCTAAATTCTTGTTAAATCTAATTTGTCTATGAAGTTTTTCTTTCAACAGTGGGAAACAGATATATGTAGATAGCCTAGAAAATTCTTAGCTTTGCCAAGTATATTTAGAAACTTAGATAATTTATACCTAAAAAATATTAAACCAAATCAAAAAGATAATCAGGACACAGCACATGTGTCTTACTAGGACATTGGTTCCCATAACAAATATTTATTGAAAACCAAATATGTGCTAGGCACTATGTCCAATGCTAGGAATTCAAAGATGCATAAGATGGAGAGTTTCTGCTTATAATTAACAAAGATATGGCCATAAACAACAGGATTCTAAATGAGACTGAGTCGACCTATTGGTAATATTCACCAGGAAGTCTGAGTCTTAGTTTCTTAATTGCCAAACAGAAGAGAACACAAGAGGTTTGGGAGGAAAAAAAGCAAATAATTGGCATTCGATGTTGATCAAATATAGAAATTCTTTTAGTTACGCCTTCAGGTTTCCTGATTCCAGTTCTTTAACCCTTTGATACCCTAAACACCATCTTTGTTAGACCTACTGTCCTCCAGATTAAATTCAGCCTTCCAGGTGTTCGAGAAAAAACAGAGGCTGTTGCTACCATTGTTGCATCTATCATGGCTTTAGCAGCTAGAGAAGTAGTTTCTTGTCTTTTGTTCTACAATCATTCAAAACAAACAAAAACAAATCAGAATAGACTGCAGCTTATGGCCATGCAAGTCACAGGCTTTCAGGCCTGTTGTGTTCAAAAGCACTCAGAAAGGGTAAGAGCAAGTGGTAACTGAAAGTCCTTTGTGTTTCTATACATGTCCTGGGGTTAACTGAGTGATCTCTGCCACCAGAATTCCCACTGAAATAACAATAAGTTGTCAAGGGCATAGATAGATATCTTCCTTTAAAGGAGTATGTAAGAAAAAGCCTCTCAAGCTGACAAAATTAAATGACGGTATTGGAGAAATGTTTCTACCATTTTTTATTATGGTAAATTGGATATAACATAAAATTTACTACCTTTAAGTGTCTAATTAGGTAATATTACGTACATTAATGTTATACAAACATACCACCATCCATCTCCAAAATTCTTTTCATTTGTAAAACCCAAACTCTATTATATTCATTAAACAATAACTCCTCATTTTCCTTTACCTCCAGACCCAGACACCACCACTCTACTTTCCACCTCTATGACTTTGACTATTCTAGGTACTTCATATATGCAGACTCATATTGCATTTGTCTTTTTGCAACTAGCTTATCTTAGGATAATGTCCTCAAGCTTCATCCATGTTGTAGCATGGTTGAATAATATTCATGTATATAAGATTTTTTTTATCCATTCATCTATCAATAGGCATTTAGGTTGCTTCAAATTCTTGACTATTGTGAATTATGCTACAGTGAACATCAGTGTACAAATAACTCAGAACCTGCTTTCAATTTTGGGGGGCATATACCCAGAAGTAGAACTATCAAGTCATAAAGTACATCCATTTTTAATTTTGGGGGGAATTGCCATACTATTTTCAATAGTGGCTATGCCATTTTATATCTCCACCAAAAGTACACAAGAATTCTCATTTCTCTTTATCTTCACTAACACTTTTTTCTTTTTGTGACAGTAGTCATCCTAATGTAGGTGATAGCGTCTCGTTTTTTCAATTTTCAGTTCCCTAATAATTAGTGATGCTGAGCAGCTTTTCACATGTTTGCTGGCCATTTGTGTATCTTCTCTGGATAAATGTCCATTCATGTTGTTATGGTAGAAAACTAGGGCTGACACTGGATGCAGGGGTTTAAAAATCAGTACAGGTGTTTAAAAAACTCTTAAGCAGAAGCTAACTACAGGGGCTGATAACTGCAGACAAGAACTACCGTCAACTAGCTTTATCACTGATCTGTAACCTCACACGAAGTTTGACTAATTACAATACGATTTACAATGTGGTTTTAAAATTTTTCCACCATCGTTCCGAAACAACCACATAAAATATGAAAATGGGAGGAAACACAATTCTAGGAATTACTACCCAAATCTTAATAAAAGCCATGTCCTTGGCCTTGAATATTCTTCCCTTCAATTAGTAAGACTACAAAAGATCTGAAACCACTTCTTCTTAGGGCAGCTGCTCTCTTTCAAGCTTGCCTGCTCTCCTTGAGAGTATACTTTTGCTTTCAATAAAAGCTGTTGCTTGCTTGGCAACCTGAAATTATTTTCCTGATGATCACCAAGAACTTGGAAAAGCCTCCACGTGGAGAACATTAACAAAGTACTTTGCTTATTTTTTGTTTTGTTTTTGAGTTTTTGGAGTTACCTCCTTATCAGATATATAATTTGCTAATATTTTCTCCAATACTTTAGTTCACTATGCTGAATGTATCCACTGATGCAAAAAGTGTTTTTCCTTGTTATGAATTCCAGTTTGTCTATTTTTTGTTGTTGCTTATGTCTTTGATATCATATACAAGAAATCATTGCCAAATCCGGTGTTATACAGCTTTCCCCCATGTCTTCTTTTAAGAAAAGTTTTCATAGTTTTATGTTTTATGTTTATGTCTGTGATCAATTTTGAGTTAATTTTTCTATGTAATGTTAGGTAAGAATCCAAATTCATTTTTCTTTTTAACTTGGAAATATTCAGTTTCCCAGCACTGTTTGTTGAAAGGACTGTCCATTACCCTTTAAATAGTCTTGACACCTTTGTCAAAAATTATTTGAGTATCTATGGGACAGTTTATATCTGGGCTCTCTGTTCTAGTCCATCAATATATATGTCTTTATTTATTCCATGCCACATAGTTTTGATTACCATAGCTTTGTAGTAAGTTTTGAAATCAGGAAGTGTGAGTCTTCTTTTCCAAGATTGTTTTGGTTATTCAGAGTCTCTTGGGATTCCATATAAATTCTGCAATGCATTTTTCTACTTCTGCAAAAAACATTGCTGAGATTTTCATAAAGATTGTATTAAATATATTATCCCTTTAGGCAGTCATGATATTCTAACAGTATTACAATATTCAGTCATTCAGTCAATGGGCTATCTTTCCATTTATTTTAAGTCTTAATTTTTTTTTTTTTTTTTTAGTATTGCTTTGTACTTTTCCTTGTATAACATTTTTACCTTCTTGGTTAAGTTAATTTTTTAGCACTACATTATTTTTGATGCTATTATAAATAAAATTTTCTTAGTTTCCTTTTCAGACAGTTCATTGTTAGTATAAAGAAATATAATTGATCTTTGTATTCTGCTACTTTGCTGAATTGCTTTGTTAGTTCTAATAGCTTGTTTGTGTAATCTTTAGGGTGTTCCACAGATGAGATAACATCTTCTGCAAACAGATAATTTTTCTTCTTTCTTTCTACTTCAATGATTTTATTTCATTTTATTTTTTTCTTGCCTAACTCCTTGGCTAAGACTTATAGAATAGACTTATAGAAGACTGTGTTGAATAGAAGTGCCTGGGCCATGAAAACATGGGAAGATAAGAATAATAATGTAAGAGGATGATTTTGATGGCCTTATTTTGCCACATGAATGTATGAACAAGATATAAATGTACTGTAAAGGCATTTTACATTGAAATATAAAGAAAATACACAGATAGAACATTAGAATAGATATCAAACTTAATGTTTAATGTGTAGTTCGTATGCCCTAAACATTATTTATACTAAACTATTTATAAACTCCAGTTTTCCCATCCGCAATGGGACAGAATTATACATTCTGCCTTATATTATGAGGATTAAAATAGAAAATAAAGGTAAAATGAGGGTCAATAGTAAGTAAAATGTAGATGCATCAGGTCCAGAATCTTTCTGACAAATACTTCTTCAGACTTGGCCTCTCTCTTGCTCTCTCATTATTACTAAAGCAAATTGTTATTTGCTCCTGTCGCTGTACTACCATTTCCCTGTTCTTTAATATTTTCTTTTTAAAAATGCATCAAAACTAAGGTATACCTTGTATGAATTAAAATAAAATCTTAATGCTCCCCCTGTGACTGATTAACTAAACCTTCTCTTGGCCAATGGAATCCCTAAAACTGAGTTGCTAGCCACGAGAAAGGAGATTAGACCTGCCTTATCATGACCACCCCCCCCACCCTTCTTAGAGATGTCCTCTGTGACTCATTAATATGCCTAAGGCTGGTCTGACTCTAAACATTCCTATGTTCTTTATCAAATAGTAAAGTGTTATTGCAGAATGTCTTTTGTGGTTTTGTTTTGTTTTGTCTTTAATGACATGACAATAATGATAATGAGAAAAACAGTCTTCGATTTATGAGAACTGATGCCCACTAGATGTGTATAAAGGCAATGTATTCATGTGCCATATTCCACTCTATTATTTTAATCATACTAAGCTTTACACTACAGAAACATCTTTGAGAAAAGTAGGATCTAGAACACTAGCCTAGATTTCATGTCCTAGGTTTTGGAAGCACATCTGACTCAGCATCATACCAGTGTTTGGTCAGGTCTGTCATAACCCGAGCAGGGAGCATACTGGACAGTTCTTTTTTCTCTTGCCCATGACTAGGCCAAGGGATTCTTTGTGCTAAGGGAGCCTCATCCTTTTTCCAAATTCCATCAAAACCAGTAACTTAATGAATAATAATAAGTTGAGTGTTGCTATTAAGTATCTTATTAAAAAATGCAGGCACCTAGCCGGGCGTTGTGGTGGGCGCCTGTAGTCCCAGCTACTTGGGAGGCTGAGGCAAGAGAATCACTTAAGCCCAGGAGTTGGAGGTTGCTGTGAGCTGTGTGAGGCCACGGCACTCTACCGAGGGCCATAAAGTGAGACTCTGTCTCTACAAAAAAAAAAAAAAAATATGCAGGCACCTTCCATAGCACCAAACCTGCTCATCCCAAAGTCTTCCCCAGATCTGGATCCACATGGAGGCACATGATCCCACCTGTGAACTTCCTAGACAAATTTTTCAAACAGGTAAGTCATAATATGGAAATTTTAGGCCAGTAAAAATCGCCCTTCCTTTTATCAATTGATCACATCAGACCAGACAACAAAAAGTGTTCTCAGATGTAGCCAAACACAAAAGTCTGCTTTTTTCCTTTTTGCACTGGGTAATGGGAACGGTTAGAGAAATATTTTCCAAGCTTCAGGCCTATCCAAAACCAACACATCTAGCCCCTCTTTTCTAGTGTGCAGGCTTGTTCAAAGTTAGGCTATTGTGTGACATCAAAGCAAGGACAATTAATCTTCAACTGAAGAAAATGCTTTTATATTCATAGAATATTGAAATTCAAAAATACCTTAAAACTCACCCAGCCCACCTCCTTTCCAAAGTAAAAATATTTTTTAAAGTACTACAGACAGATTAGACCACCAACAGTTTAAAAGTATTTCTAAATATTTTTAAAATTATGAAATAATTAAATGATATAATAAACATATAATAGCACAGTGTAAAAATGCTATCCTTTTAAACAATTTTATGTCAGATATTTATGAAAGATTAAACTAAAAATCTCTGCACAGAAAAAGAAATAATCAAGGACTACTAAACTATCACAAAACTCATTATTAAACTATTTAAAACTATTTATATTAAACAATTTAAAAACGTCAAACTATTAAAAATGTAAACAAATTAGCAAACAAAAAAGAATAATCTTATTAAAAAGTGGGCAAAAGATATGAATAGACATTTTTCAAAAGAAGATATACAAATGAGTTGGCAAATATATGAAAAAATGCTCAACATCAGGAAAGTGCAGATTAAAACCACAACGAGATACCACTTTACCACTGTGAGAAAGGCCATCATTAAAAGTCAAAAAACAATAGATGTTGGTGAGGGTACAGTGAACAGGGAACTCTTTTACACTGTTGGGAGGAATGTAAATTATTGCAACCTCTATGAAAAAACATATGGAGATTTCTCAAAGAAGTAAAAGAAGTGGCTAGACCATTCAATCCAGCAAGCCCACTTCTGGGTATCTACTCCAAGGAAAATGTCATTATGCCAAAAAGACACCTGCACTCATGTGTTTATCACAGCACAATTCACAATTGCAAAGATATGGATTCAACCCCCTGAGTGCTCATAAACTGAAGAGTGAATAAAGAAAATGTGGGTAGTATATGTGTGTATATTACATATATATATTTATATGTATGCATATGTACACATATACCATGGAATACTGCTAAGCCATAAAAAAGAATGAAACAATGTCTCTTACAGCAACCCAGATGGACCTGGAAGCCATTATCCTAAGTGTAGTAACTCCAGAACAGAAACAGAAATATTATACATGTTCTCGCATATAAGTGGCAGCTAAACTGTTGAGTATGCATAGTCATACAGGATGTCATATGGACACTGGAGACACAAAAGAGGGGGTTGGGGAAGGAAGAGGCAGATAAAAAGTTATCCATGGGGTACAATATACACTATTTGGGTGATGGGTACACTCAGAACTCAGACTTCACTGCTGAACAATTCATCCATGTAACAGAAAAAAGAGACCTCCTGTATCTATTAAAATAGACTGAAAAATAAATAAAACTTTCCTAACATGGGTGTATTATATATTATTTATATTTATATATCTCATATATGTATATGTAATATTGTTTTTGTTATATATTTTACATAAAGGAGGTATATATATTTATGACTTGACTTTTTTCATTTAACATTATGCTTTTTTCCAGATTTCTCTTAGTTAACATATGGCAATAGATTTATGTCAGTCATTTAAATGACTATTTAGTATTTCAATGTGTTGCTGTATCTAGAATAAATTTATAATTTATTTATCCAAAGAAGAACTCTTCTGAAAATGAAGATAGGCTTGATCAATAATCACATTAAAATTACGGGCATAAACTAAGACTGTCCAGGCAGACCAGGATTTAGAGTCACCATGAAGATGCTACAATTTAGATACATTCCTTTTGGGGATTATTATTTTTTTTTTTTTTTTTTTTTGGCCGGGGCTGGGTTTGAACCCACCACCTCCGGCATATGGGCCCGGCACCCTACCCCTTGAGCCACAGGCACCACCCGATACATTCCTTTTGGTTGATGTTTAAGTTGTTTACAATTTTTAGGTATGCTAAGCAATGATGCAGTATCCTCAAACATGCTTCTTAAAGCATAAGTGAAAGAGTTCCCGCCAATATTCTAGTAAAATTTCTGAGCTATAGCTATATATTTTTTTCAGTTTACTATATATTATTTTATTGCTGGAAAATTTATATTCATAATAATTTATGCATAGGACTTTCTTTTGCTCACATTCTTACCAAGACTTACAGAATCACTTGAGAGGTAGCATTTTGTCATTATTAAATTTGTGTTTCCAGGATTAACAGTGAAACGGTACACACTCCAGATGTTTACTGGCCACTAGAATTTCCTCTTCTGGTAAACAACTCATTTGTGTGGCATTATATTTGATTTAATCTCAAGTAAACATGATATGGCTATTTGTTTTCAATCCTATTTGAAAATCTTTGTCTTCTGGGTGAGTTTAGATAATTTACATTTTCTGTTATTCTTAAAATATTTCACTACATATTTTTTCTTGATCAACGGTGACAGGAGTTTATCAATTTAGTAGTCTTTGAAAAATTAGATTTTGGTTTAGAAAAGCTGCTGAAAATTGAGAATAACAGAACTCTCTCAATTCATAAACAGAGTATATCTCTATTTATTAGAACTTCTTTAATTTTTCTCAGCAACTTTTTGTTATTTACATGCTTCATATTTATGATTTTTAAAGATATATTAAATGGTATTTTATAATCCACTTTCAAATTTCTGCTAATGCACATAAATAGAAATATAATGTATTTTTATATCTATTTTTTCTTGTTGTTGTTTATCAGGCCCAGGAGAAGCTCAACCCCCCTACTCCTGGTGTGTGGGGCTAGTGCATGAACCACTGACTTAGGACAGCCAGCTAGTATCTGTATTTTGTTTGGACTAATCTAGTAACAGTAACCCTGCTAAATTAAGTCATTGATTCAAATTGTAGATTTTGGGTATTTTTTAATGTGAAAAACATCATTCATGAGGGAAAACAGTTTTACTTTCCTCTTCCAATCTTTATACCTTTTATTTCTTTTTCTTCTCTTATTACACTGAAGACCAATAGTGAATGGAACAGTAAAAATAGATATCCGTGCCTTGTTTCTGACCTCAAAGGAAAAATGTTAAACATTTTCAATGTTACAATATTGCACATATTCTCCATAGAGTTATTTGCAGATAGCTTTTATGAAATTAAAAAGCTCTCTTCAATTCCTAGTTTGCTAAGAATTTTTATCCCAAACATGTTAAGTTTAATCAAATTCTTTGTATCTACTGAGATAACAATGTTTTTTCCCCTGCTTTGTTCTGTCAGTGGTTGATTTTTCTGAATGTTAAGCCAAACCTTGAATAAACCAATCCACTTGCTCACAATGCATTATGTCTCATGTATTGACAGGTTTTATTTGCTAATATTGTGTTTAGGACTTTTGTGTCTATGTTTAAGAGTGATAGTGGGCTTTAATTTCCTTTATTATAATGTCCTTGTCATATTTTGTACCAAAATATAAGTTATAAAATAAAATAAATCAATAATTGTTTCCTTCTATTTCATGACAAATTATATGCAAAATTCATATTCTTTCACAAATGTGTGGAATAGTTCAATATTTCATTTCTAGTATGAGTTATTAATTATTTATTTTTCTTGAGTATTTTTGGAGGGTTAACAATTTTGGGGGGGATTCATCGAGGGTACAATAAAACAAGTTACACTGAGTGCATTTGTTAGGCAAACTCCCTCTTGTAATCGTGTCTTGCCCCCAAAAGGTGTGACACACACCAAGGCCCCAACCCCCTCCTTCCTTCCCTCTCTGCTCTCTGCTCTTTCTTTCCCCACCCCACCCTCCTTCTTTCTGCTCTCCCCTTCCTCAACCTCCACCGTGTCCTTAATTGTCATTAATTGTCCTCATATCAAAATTGAGTACATAGGATTCATGCTTCTCCATTCTTGTGATGCTTTACTAAGAATAATGTCTTCCACTTCCATCCAGGTTAATACAAAGGATGTAAAGTCTCCATTTTTTTTAATGGCTAAATATTATTCCATGGTGTACATATTTCACAGCTTGTTAATCCAATCCTGGGTTGGTGGGCATTTAGGCTGTTTCCAAATTTTGACAATTGTAAATTGAGCTGCAATAAACAGTCTAGTGAAAGTGTCCTTAGGATAAAAGGATTTTTTTTTTTCCTTCTGGGTAGATGCCCAATAATGGGATTGCAGGATCAAATGGGAGGTCTAGCTTGAGTGCTTTAAGGTTTCTCCACACTTCCCTCCAAAAGGGTTGTACTAGTTTGCAGTCCCACCAGCAGTGTAAAAGTGTTCCCTTCTCTCCACATCACGCCAGCATCTGCAGTTTTGAGATTTAGTGATGTGGGCCATTCTCATTGGGGTTAGATGGTATCTTAGGGTGGTTTTGATTTGCATTTCTCTAATAGATAGGGATGATGAACACTTTTCATGTTTGTTAGCCATTCGTCTATCTTCTTTAGAGAAGGTTCTTTTCATGTCCCTTGCCTATTGATATATGAGATTGTTGGCTTTTTCCATTGTGAATTAATTTGAGTTCTCTATAGATCCTAGTTATCAAGCTTTTGTCTGATTCAAAATATGCAAATATCCTTTCTAATTGTGTAGGTTGTCTATTTGCTTTGGTTGTTGTCTCCTTAGCTGTATAGAAGCTTTTAAGTTTCATTAAGTCCCATTTGTTTATTTTTGTTGTTGCAATTGCTATGGCAATCTTCTTCATGAAATCTTTCCCCAGGCCAATATCTTCCAGTGTTTTTCCTATGCTTTCTTTGAGGATTTTATTGTTTCATGGTTTAAATTTAAGTCCTTTATCCATCTTGAATCAATTTTTGTGAGAGGAGAAAGGTGTGGGTCCAGTTTAAGTCTTTTACATGTGGATATCCAGTTCTCCCCAAACCATTTACTGAATAGGGAATCTCTCCCCCAAGGTATGTTCTTGTTTGGTTTATCAAACATTAGGTGGTTGTAAGATGTTAGTTTCATTTTCTGGTTTTCTATTCAATTCCAAATGTCTATGTCTCTATTTTTGTGCCAGTACCATGCTGTCTTGACCACTATGGCTTTGTAATACAGCCTAAAATCTGGTATGGTGATGCCCCAGCTTTATTTTTATTACTAAGAACTGCCTTAGCTATACAGGTTTTTTTCTGGTTCCATACAAAATGCAGAATTATTTTTTCCAAATCTTGAAAGTACGATGTTGGAATTTTAATAGGAATGGCATTGAATAGGTAGATTGCTTTGCAAAGTATAGACATTTTAACAATGTTGATTCTTCCCAGCCATGAGCATGGTATGTTCTTCCATTTGTTAATATCCTCTGCTATTTCCTTTCTGAGGATTTCATAATTTTCTTTATAAAGGTCCTTCACATCCTTCGTTAGGTATATTTATAGGTATTTTATTTTCTTTGAAACTATGGTGAAGGGAGTTGTATCTTTAATTAGCTTCTCATCTTGACTGTTATTGGCATATACAAAGGCTACTGACTTGTGGACATTGATTTTATATCCTGAGACATTACTGTATTTTTTGATGACTTCCAGGAGTTTTGTGGTTGAGTCTTTGGGATTCTCTAAAGTATAAGATCATGTCATTAGCAAAGAGGGAGAGTTTGACCTCCTCTGCTCCCATTTGGATTCCCTTTATTTCCCTGTCTTGCCTAATTGTGTTGGCTAGAACTTCCAGCACTATGCTGAATAGTAAAGGTGACAGAGGACAACCTTGTCTGGTTCCAGTTCTAAGAGAAAACGCTTTCAGTTTTACTCCATTCAGTAAACTATTAGCGGTGGGTTTGTCATAGATAGCTTCAATGAGTTTTAGAAATGTGCCACCTATGCCTATACTCTTCAGTGCTCTAATTAGAAAAGGATGCTGGATTTTATCCAGCTTTTTCTGCATGTATTGAGAGGATCATATGGTCTTTATTTTTGCTTCTGTTAATATGGTGGATAATGTTTATGGACTTGCATATGTTAAAACAGCCTTGCATCCCTAGGATGAAACCTACTTGATCATGATGTATAACTTCTTTGATAATAAGCTGTAATCTATTGGCTAGGATTTTGTTGAGAATTTTTGCATACATATTAATGAGTGAAATTGGTCTGACATTCTCCATTTTGGTTGGCTCTTTTCCTGGTTTTGGTATCAGGGTGATGTTTGCTTCATAGAACGTGTTGGAGAAGATTCCTTCCTCTTCAATTTTTTGGAGTAATTTTTGCAGTACAGGAATAAGCTCTTCTTTGAAGATTTGTTAGAATTCTGGTGTGAAGCCATCTAGAGCAGGGCATTATTTTGTTGGAAACTTTTTTATTGTTTCTTTAATCTCAGTGCTTGAAATTGGTCTATTTCTTCCTGGCTAAGTCTAGGGAGAAGGTGTGATTCCAAATATTGATCCATTTTCTTCACATTGTCAAATTTCTGGGCATAGAGTTTCTGGTAGTATTCAGAGATGATCTCTTGTATCTCTGTGTCATTAGTTGTTATTTCCCCTTTATCATTTCTGATTGAGGTTACTAGAGATTCTACTTTTCTATTTCTAGTTAGTGTGCCCAAAGGTTTATCTATTTAATTTATTTTTTCAAAAAACCAACTCCTTGTTTCATTAATTTTCTGAATGATTCTTTTGTTTTCAATTTCATTGATCTCTGGTTTAATTTTGGATATTTCTTTTCTTCTACTGGATTTAGCCTTAGATTGTTCTTCTTTTTCCTATACTATAAGATGACTTGTGAGTTTGTTGATGCACTCTCATTCTGGTTTTCGAATGTAGGCATCTAAAACGATAAATTTTCTTCTCAAAACTGCTTTTGCAGTATCCCACAGGTTTTGGTAGCTTGTGTCTTCATTGTTGTTATGCTCAAAGAAATTAATGATTTCCTGTTTTATTCCTTCCTGCACACAACTGTCATTCAACAGAAGGTTGTTTAATTTCAATGCCTTTGTGTGGGTTGAACATTTTTGTTAGAGTTGAGTTCCACCTTTAGTCCCTTATGGTCTGAGAAGATACAAGGTAAAATTTCAATTTTTTGGATTCTGTTGAGGTTTGTTGTGTTCTATTGATCTTATTTTGTGAAAGTCAGTTGCTTAGTTTTATCTTTTGCATCACTGTGGAAGTTAGGTTCTGTCCTTTAATTTCTGAGCTGTTACTTTGCTGTAGAGCTGGTCTTGTTATGGAGAATTTCCTCATTGTTTGTATATCAATAAATGATTTGATTTCTCTATCAATTTTAAAGCTTAGCTTAGCAGAATATTGAATTCTGGGCTGGAAATTGTTCCGTTTAAGTAGATTAAAGGTAGAGGACCATTGTCTTCTTGCCTGGAAAGTTTCACTAGAGAAGTCTACAGTTACCCTGATGAATTTGCCCTGTAGGTCAACAGGCACTTACTCCTGGCAGCTTGAATAATATTGTCTTTTGTATTGACTTTGGACAGGTTCATCACAATGTATCTTGGAGAAGCTCAGTTAGACTTGAGGCAACCTGGGCTCCGATATCCCTCTGAAAGGAGTGTATCAGAATCTTTGGTGATATTTGGGAAATTTTTATTTATAATATTCTCTAGTATGGCTTCCATTCCCCTGCGACATTATTCTTCCCCTTCTGGGATTCCTATAATGCATATGTTTGAATGCTTTATAAAGTCCCATAATTCTGTCAGTATATGTTCTGCTTTCTTTTTTTTTTCTGCCTCTTTAACTGTATGAGTTATCTCTAGAACTTTGTCCTCTACCTCCAAAATTCTTTCTTCTGCATGGTCTAATCTGTTGCTGATACTTTCTATTGCATCTTTAAGTTTCCTAATTGACTGTTTCAGTTCCTTCAGCTCTGCTATATCCTTTTTATACTCTTCATATCATTCATCGCTTATTTGATTCTGTTTTTAGATTTCCTTTGGGTTATTTTCATGTTTATCAGCAGTTTCCTTCATTGTTTCAATTATTTCCTTCATTGTTTTCATCATGTGTATTCTAAATTCCCTTTCTGTCATTTCTAACATTTCTTTATAGGTGGAATCATCTGCCATAGCTACCTCATGGTCACTTGGAGAGGTTGCTCTGGACTGGTTCTTCATGATGCCAGGAGTTTTCTGCTGATTCTTCCTCATGAGTGATTTCTTTTGTCTATTTCCTTGCCCTAATTTTTCTTTCACTTCCTCTTGCTCTTTAAGCTGCCCTTCCTGTGGGGCTAGGGTTTTTTTTTTTTTTTAATTAAATCATAGCTGTGTACCTTAATATAATCATGGGGCACCATACACTTGGTTCATAGACCGTTTGACACATTTTCATCACACTAGTTAACATAGCTTTCTGGCATTTTCTTAGTTAATTTGCTAAGACCTTTACATTCCACATTTACTAGGATTCACATATACCCTTGTAAGATGCACCGCAAGTGTAATCCCATTAATCCCCCTCCCTCCACCTACTTTCCCCCTCCTTCCCCTCCCTCCCCTCCCTTTCCCCCTTCTCCCTATTCTTAGTTTGTAACTGGGTTATAGCTTTCATCTGAAGTTCCTACATTAGTTTCGTAATAAGGGTGAGTACATTGGGTACTTTTTCTTCCATTCTTGAGACACTATACTAAGAAGAATATGTTCCAGCTCCATCCATGTAAACATGAAAGAGGTAAAGTCTCATCTTTTTTTAAGGATGCATAATATTCCATGGTGTACATATACCACAATTTATTAATCCAGTCGTGGATTGATGGGCACTTGGGCTTTTCCATGACTTAGCAATTATGAAAGGCTGCAATAAATACTCTGATACAAATATCTTTGTTATGATGTGATTTTTGGTCTTCTGGGTATGTGCTCAGTAGAGGGATTACAGGATTGAATGGCAGATCTATTTTTAGATGTCTAAGTGTTCTCCATATCTCTTTCCAAAAGGAATGTATTAATTTGCTTTCCCACCAGCAGTGCAAAAGTGTTCCCTATTCTCCACATCCACACCAACATCTCTGGTCTTGGGATTTTGTGATGTAGGTTAGTCTCACTGGAGTTAGATGATATCTCAAAGTAGTTTTGATTTGCATTTCTCTGATGATTAAAGATGATAAGCATTTTTTCATATGTCTGAAGGCCGTGCGCCTGTCCTCTTCAGAGAAGTTTCTCTTCAAGTCCCTTGCCCAGCCTCCGATGGGATCCCTTGTTTTTTCTTGCTAATGCATTTGAGTTTTCTGTGGATTTTTGTTATTAAACCTTTGTTGGAGACATAACCTGCAAATATCTTTTCCCATTCTGAGGGCTGTTTGCTTGGTTTACTTACTATGTTCTTGGCTGTGCAGAAGCTTTTTAGTTTGATCAAGTCCCAATAGTGTATTTTTGAAGCAGCTTCAATTGCTCGGGTGATCCTTCTCATAAAAAACTCGCCCAACCCAATTTTTTCAAGGGTTTACCCTGCACTCTCTTCTAGTATTTTTATAGTTTCATGTCTTAGGTTTAAATATTTAATCCAGTGAGAGTCTATCTTGGTTAAC
Source organism: Nycticebus coucang (assembly GCF_027406575.1). Classification (NCBI taxonomy): domain Eukaryota; kingdom Metazoa; phylum Chordata; class Mammalia; order Primates; family Lorisidae; genus Nycticebus; species Nycticebus coucang. Next base: position 49,299,836 of record NC_069784.1, on the reverse strand, counting down.
GGTGAGAGGTGTGGGTCCAGTTTCAGTCTTCTACAGGTTGCCAGCCAGTTCACCCAGCACCATTTGTTAAATAGGGAATCTTTTCCCCATTGAATATTTTTAATTGGCTTGTCAAAGATTAAATAATGGTAAGTAGCTGGATTTATCTCTTGGTTCTCTGTTCTGTTCCAGACATCTACTTTGCTGTTTTTGTCACAGTACCATGCTGTTTTGATCACTATTGATTTGTAGTATAGTCTGAGGTCTGGTAGCGTGATTCCTCCTGCTTCGTTTTTATTTTTGAGTAATGTCTTGGCTATTTGAGGTTTTTTCTGATTCCATACAAAACGAAGTATTGCTTTTTCAAGATTTTTAAAGTATGACAGTGGAGCTTTAATGGGGATTGCATTGAAATTATATATTGCTTTGGGTAGTATGCACATTTTAACAATGTTGATTCTTCCTCACCATGAGCATGGTATATTTTTCCATTTGTTAACTTTCTCAGCTATTTCTTTTCTTAGAGTTTCATAGTTCTCTTTATATAGATCTTTCATGTCCTTTGTTAAATAAACTCCCAAGTATTTCATCTTCTTTTGCACTACTGTGAATAGGATAGAGTCCTTAACTGTTTTTTCAACTTGACTATTGTTGATATATATAAAGGCTACCAATTTATGAATGTTGATTTTGTAACCTGAGACGCTGCTGTATTCCTTGATCACTTCTAAGAGTTTTGTAATACAGCCCCTAGTATTTTCCACATATACAATCACATCATCCGCGAAGACCGAAAGTTTGATCTCTTCTGACCCTATGTGGATATCCTTGATCGCCTTTTCTTCCCTAATCGCGGTGGCTAAAACTTCCATTACAATGTTGAAAAGCAGTGGGGACAATGGGCAGCCTTGTCTGGTTCCTGATGTGAGTGGAAATGATTTCAATTTAACTCCATTCAATAGGATATTGGCTGTGGGTTTGCTGTAGGTGGCCTCCATCAGTTTAAGAAATGTCCCTTCTATACCAATTTTCTTAAGTGTTCTGATCATGAAGGTATGTTGGATGTTATAAAAAGTTTTTTCTGCATTGATTGAGAGAATCATATGGTCTTTGTTTTTTTTTTTTTGTTGTTTATATGCTGAATTACATTTATAGATTTACGTATATTGAACCAGCCTTGAGACCCTGGGATAAAACCAATTTGGTCATGATATATAATTTGTTTGATGTGTTGCTGGCTTCTGTTTGTTAGAATCTTGTTGAATATTTTTGCATCTATATTCATTAGTGATATTGGTCTATAATTTTCTTTTCTTGTTGGGTCTTTTCCTGGTTTGGGGATCAGGGTGATGTTTGCTTCATAGAACGTGTTGGGTAGTCTTCCTTCTTTTTCTGCCTTTTGGAACAGGTTGAGGAATATAGGTACTAATTCCTCTTTAATGGTTTGGTAGAATTCTGACGTAAAACCGTCTGGTCCCGGGCTTTTCTTTTTGAGGAGATTTTGTATGGTTGATGTTATTTCCGAACTTGATATGGGCCTGTTCAACATTTCCATTTGATTTTGGTTAAGTCTTGGAAGGTGGTGTGCTTCCAAGTAATGGTCAATTTCCTTCAGATTTTCATATTTCTGAGAGTACAGTTTCTTGTAATATTCATTAAGGATTTTTTGGATTTCTGAGGAGTCTGTTGTTATTTTGTCTTTGTTATTTCTGATTGGTGAGATTAGAGATTTTACTCTTTTTTTCCTGATTAGTTTGGCCAAAGTTTTATCTATTTTGTTGACCTTTTCAAAAAAACAGCTTTTTGATTTATTGATCTGTTTTATTATTCTTTTGTTTTCAAATTCATTTAATTCTGCTCTGATTTTGGTTATTTCTTTTCTTGTACTGGATTTGGGGTTGGAGTGTTCTTCCATTTCCAGTCTCTTTTGATGTCCCATTCAGTTGCTTACTTCCTCTCTTTCCGTTCTCTTGAGGAAGGCTTGCAGTGCTATAAATTTCCCTCTTATAACTGCCTTTGCGGTGTCCCAGAGGTTCTGATAGTTCATGTCTTCATTGTCGTTTGTTCCAAAAATTTGGAAATTTCCTTCTTGATATCATTTCTGACACAGCTATTATTCAGCATGCCGTTATTTAACATCCATGTTTTTGTATGAGTATGCAGATTCCTGTTGTTCCTCAGCTCACGTTTTATTCCATGATGGTCCGAGAGAAGCATGGAATAATTTCTATTCCTTTAAATTTACGGAGGTTAGACTCGTGACCTAAGATGTGATCAATTTTGGAGTAAGTTCCGTGGGCTGATGAGAAGTATGTGTATTCAGTTTTGTTGGGATGAAATGTTCTGTAGATGTCTGCTAAATCTAAGTGCTGGATGGTTAGAGTTAAATCTAGAATTTCTTTACTCAGCTTTTTGTTGGAGGATCGATCCATCACTGCCAAAGGAGTGTTAAAATCTCTGACTATTATAGAGTTGGAGGAAATCAAGTTGCTCATGTCTGTTAGAGTTTCTCTTATAAATTGAGGTGCATTCTGGTTGGGTGCATAGACATTAATAATTGAAATCTCATCATATTGAGTCTTATCCTTAACATATATGAAGTGACCATTTTTGTCCTTCCTTACTTTTGTTGGTTTAAAGCCTATTGTGTCCACAAATAAAATTGCAACACCTGCTTTTTTCTGGTTACCATTTGCCTGAAATATGGATGACCATCCTTTCACCCTGAGTCTGTATTTGTCTTTTAAGTTAAGATGTGACTCTTGTATGCAACAAATGTCTGGCCTTAGTTTTGTATCCAGTCAGCTAACCTATGTGTCTTTAGAGGGCAGTTTAAGCCTTTCAAATTAATGGAGAGTATTGATAAGTTTGGTGAAATTTTGGGTATTGAGTTTTTCGAAAGTCCAGTGGGCATTTTTAGTCCTTTTGCCATTGTGGAAGTTGGAGTTTTATCAGAAGTTTCTGAGTGAGTTTACTTTTGTAGTAGAGGATTGGGTTGGTTATTATGGAGGATAGGTCTGAGAATATCCTGAAGAGCTGGTTTGGTTATGGCAAATTTCTTTAGCATATGCATGTCATTAAAGTATTTAATTTGTCCATCATAAATGAAACTCAGTTTAGCTGTGTACAAGATCTGGGTTTGAAAATTATTTTCCTTGAGGAGATTAAACATTGATGACCACCCTCTTCTGGCTTGAAATGTTTCAGCAGTGAGATCTGCAGTCATTCTAATGTTCTTCCCTTTGAAGGAAATAGTTTTCTTTCACCTGGCCGCTTTGAGAATTTTTTCCTTCATATTAACTTTAGTGAAGTTAATTATGATATGCCTGGGGGATGCCTTATTGGGGTTGAGTTGTGCTGGGGTTCTGAAGCTATCTACTATCTGAATTTCAGGTTCTCTAGGCATGTCTGGAAAATTCTCTTTCATAATTTCATGCAGAACGGCCTCTGTGCCCAGTGAGGCCACTTCATCTGTTTCAGGAATTGCTATGAGTCGGATATTTGCCTTCTTCGAGTTATCCCAGAGCTCTCTGAGAGAGTGATCCATTTTTGTTCTCCATTTCTCTTCCTCTTTGAGAGTTTGCGAGCATTCAAAGGCTTTATCTTCAAAGTCGGAGATACTTTCTTCTGCTTAGTCCATTCTGTTGCTAAGGGATTCTACTCTATTTTTCATATCTTTGAGGGCTGCAAATTCTTGCTTCAGTGTGTCTAAGTCTTTGGTGGTTTTGTCTTTAAATTCGTTAAATTCTTGAGACAGCTTTTGAATTTCTCCATGAATTCCTAGTTCCATTTTGTTAATCTTGTTTGCCATCCAAATTCTGAATTCGATTTCTGACATCTCTGCCAGTTGTTTGTGAATGGGATCTTCAATTACATCTCGTATGTTTCCTTGGGGGGGGTTGATCTATTCTGGTTATTCATGTTACCAGAGTTTTTCCGCTGATTCTGCCCCATGATTGTTTTACTCCCTTTGAATTCTCCCCTGGTGTGGACCTGTACAGTGCTGTGGCCTCAGGAACTGGGGCCCTGTTTGGTGTAGAGGGTCTAAATGGTTCTGTTTTGTTTTCAGCTGGTTTCTATTTGACCCAAGTGAAACAGTTCCTCAGGGTTGAAGTCTCAGCTGTGGAGAAATACCAGCAATTATGTCACCCCACCCACCACAGGCAACAAATGGAAAAGGAAAATCAAACCTTCCTACAACCACACACCCAGGGCACCACCTGGATAATCCCCAGGTGAGTGGCTCAGTTCAAAACATCCAAATCAATTGTCTCAGTCAGCAGCTGCCTCGGGTGGGAGAGTTCAAGAGGTCCCTGGGAACTGGATCACAGGGGTCTGGTGACTGCTCTAATATGGCTTGCTCCAGTGCTGCCTGGAGTCAGGAAGACCACCCAGTAAATAGATTAGTCTGGGAAGATTGATGCCACATCCAGTCGCTGCTAGCCCCATAGGGCTGTGACCCAGTCAGTTGTCTGCAGTAAGCAGATACTCCAGGGATTTGTACCTGCCTAAGTCACAGGGTAGTCTGTGTCTGCTTGTACTCTCTGTCTTTATCTAGCAGGGGGTGGTGTGGCCTGTCGACCTCGGGCACTTGATGGAGGCTGGAGGTGTTCATTCAGTTCCAGCCCCACCCTTAGTTTATGTTACTGGGTGAACAGAACGACCTTGTGGGAGTTTTTTTCTGACCCTGCTAGATTCTTCTGCAGAAGAGAGGCTGATTTAAGTTCACAGAACCTGTGCCTCAGGCCCTGTCTTTAGTCCTGCAAGTTTGTATTCGCAGCACGATCAGTTGTTGGCTGTAGCCTCTTGGCCTTCTTTGTCTATAGGCTGGTGATCCCCTGAGGGCCAGGTGCGTCTTAGGCTCAGTAAAGCAGTCCTCTGGATCTGCCCCACCCTGGGAGTTTCCCGGCTCTGCGGGTGTGTTTTCTAGTTTCTGTGTTCCACCCAGGTCAGTGCCGCCTCAGGCAAACCCTTTACTAACGGGGCCTGTGTTTCAGTCCCAGGTCTGTTCCATGGTGGTTGCCATCTGAGAAGATGCTCAGCCTCATCTGGTTGCCCAGGAAGATAGGAGGAGAGGCTATGGGATATCTGGGGGTGGGCCTTGTTATTGCTGCAGACAGCTGTTGCTCTGCACCTTGGGGCACCACCACTCCAGTGTAGTTCCCTCTTAGCCAACCATTGTCTTCTCGCTCCTTTGCTACAGAGTCAGCACTGGCCAGCTGCAGTCTAGGTCCTGTCTACACCTCTTGAGAGTTCACCCAAGAATCTGGACTCCTGGGGGGGCAGGTCTCCAGATCACGGAGTGAGAGTTGAGGGGAGTGTTAGGAGCTCAGAGTTGCAGGTCATAACACCAAGCTCATTGAGACCAAATGAACAAATAAACAGATACAAATGTTACCAGGCACACCGGCCCATAGATATAGAGACAGATGGAAACACATAGACATACAGGTAACAGCCACGACAACAGTAATATAAGAACAACTGCAATAAAAATAGTGATAATCGTAAAATAATTGAAAGAAAGGAAAAAAAAGATAGTAAAAAGTGGTGTTAGTAGGAATGTTAAATGAGAAGAAAGAAGAAATTAAAATTAGAAGACATAGAAATAAAAAATACATCTACATAAAAAGTAATAATAAAAAATTATCGAAATCTCCTCTAAGAAAATGGTGAGGAAAAAACAGACAAAAACAAAACAAACAAACAAACAAAAAACCATGAAAACCAAAAACAAACAAAACAAAAAAAAGGCACCAACTACAAAAATATTCTTGCTTGTAGAAATATACCTATATATATCTATGTCTGCTGTAGAGATCAACTTTCGTAGGAATATATTCATACTGCAATATACTTTCTGAACACCAGGTGGCATTGCGAATGGTTCCGAGACTTATACCTCATTTACAGTTTATACTGTTACCATGGTAACCACCTTCCATGGCCGATCGCCATTTTGGAATTTCTGTAAAAGTTTGTCGCCTAAGAATTGTGTAACCTCAGCTGTTCTTTTCCAGATAGAACTTGTGACCGACCTTCCCACTCAGTGCAGGTGTCCACGGTTCTTAAGTCTTTCCACTCTGTTCCTAGTTTCTCCTGCAAACTGGCGACTGAAATCGGCTGTAGGGGGAGTGGTGCTGAGTTCATGCGGTCGTTGGTGGGCTTGCGGTTTTATCTGCTTTAGCTGGCTCCCTGGGTTGAAGCCAAGTCCGCTTTAGTAGCTTCGTGGCTTTAGCAGCTAAAGTCAGGTCCACGGCTTCAAGCTGGTTCCCATGTTTGGAGCATTCGGGGGACCTATTCTGAGTTTTATGGTTCAGAGTTTCCCTTTTGCATCAGTGCCTGCCAGTTCGCCGTGCAGCCTGAACCGCCAGCCCCCTCCAACACCTGGGGTAATGGTGCCCACCCTTTTGGGTAGTTTAAAATGTCTGTTTCCTGGGCAGGATCCCTTCCCTTCAATTGTCCAACAGTTTGCCCAGCTCCCATGGTTTTGAATGGCTCTCCTTTCAGATGCCTCCCTCAGTTCAGTAATAATTATTTGTCAATTGGGTTTTGTCAGCATTTACAAGCTGCTGACCTCTGTAAGGGAGGGGCCTGCTGGCCAGCACGGCCAAGCCAGGAAGAATCTCTACAACACAGTCTGTGATTTTAAATTACCCCTCATATATAGCAATCTGCCAGTTCACTGGGCGCCTCCAGCTGTCTGTCAACTCCAATAATCCACACACAGGGAAGGTCCAGACCACCTTTCCTCTCTCCTGATGGCTTGGGAGAGGTGGGTTACACATCCATCCTGTCCGCCATCATGCTCCGCCCCCCCCCCAGGGGCTAGGGTTTCAATGAGTACTCTTGGTACAGGATCAGAAGGATGAGAAGGTTGAAGAGCAAGAAGGGATAAAAGAAAGAAAAATAAAAAGAAAGAAAAAAAGAAAAGAAAAGAAAAAAGAGAAAGAAGAGGGGGTAGGTAGAAGGGAATATTGACAAAAAGACAAGAGGAACAGAAAGTGGGAGACAGGGCAATATAGATGTATAGTAGGGTACTTTGACCCAACCTTAAAAAACCCCAAACCTCTGGGGGTGCTGGGTTGGATGATTCCTTTGAGGTCAGCAGTTCTTTGCTAGCATATTCAGACACAGTACCCCACCTCCACCAAGTAGAGAGGAAAGACAAAAATGCTATAAATCAAACCAAAACAAGAAACAGAAATCTTTACAGGATAAAATTGGATTAAAAAACAAATAATAGGGGTATAAACACTATCAAAAATGAATTTCTAATTATTGAAAAAGGCAACAATGGGAAATTGTATTTAAACTGGAAAATGGAGGAAGAAAAAAGAAAAATTTATAGAGAAAAGGTTGAAATTAAAAAACGAAACATCAAGAACAACAACCAAAAAACCCAAAACAAAGCAGTGTATATATCTTGTTGAATATTGTCTGGACAACAGCTGATCTGGGGTATGAAATGTTAATTGAAATGCTGATACGACTGGAGGCCTCTGCTGAGTTCTCAAACCCCACAGGTAGGAGAGTCTAAATTTATCCTCAGCCCTCTTAAAAGGCACTTTAAACTTCTAAACTTGACTAAGCGGAAGCTTTCCCAGGAAAGTGCTTATTGCTGGGATAACTGCTGAAGTGGCTATACACTTACCCACCGGTCTAACTCTGCCCCTGAGAGCTGAGGCTGTAAGGTGGCTCAGTTCCTGCCTTTAGGCTGCTCAGTTACTAGATTACTAGCTCCCACCTGATCCTTGCTCTGTGACCATGAGGGTGGAGCTTGCCAGGGCAGTTCTCTTATAATGGTTCCCCACATGCCCACAGCCCATGGCCAAACACTATTAGCTCCGTCAGGATCAGCGGCTCAATCTGGGGCCCTAGGCAACGCCCAAAGTTCTCCGCACTCCTGCCCAAGCTCTCCCTAGGCAGTTCAACTGAGTACCAAGTCCACAAACACCAAAACAGCTCACAGGTAAGGCCTTTCCAGTTTGCAATCTCACTGCTGATGTCCTTACAGCTGCTGACGGGATTAGACCAAACTAACACATGCAAACACTTGCCAGTTTTCCACTGCTTTTGTCCTCCTTTTGGGGTCCAGAAGTCTCTTGCTGACTCCCTGTGTCCTCAAAGGGATGATTATAGGGCAGATCCCACCAGCAGAGATGCCTGGAGTCTTGTTTCCCTAGACTCATGGCCGCCATCTTGCTCCTCCGCCTTGGGGTAACAATTTTTTAAATCTTAAAAAATTTATTTTAATGGATTTTATCACCTGCTTGCTTTCTATTTCATTTATTTTTGCTCTATTTTTATTTTTTTCTTTCTACTTGTTTACTATTGATTTTCTCTTTCCTAAATTAGAAAATCTTCTCTCTTTCCTAGTTTCCTAAATTAGATGCTTAGATTATAAATTGTTACTTTTCTTTTCTTTTCTTTTTGAGACAACATATCACTTTGTTGTCCTGTGGTTGAGTTCCATGGCATTATCATAAACTCATGGGTTCAAGAGACCCTATTGCCTCAGCCTCCTGAGTTGTTGGGACCACAGGCACCCACCACAGCACCAGCTAATTTTTCTATTTTTAGTAGAGACAGGGTCTTGCTCTTGCTCAAGCTGATCTTTAACTCCTGAGTTCAAATAATCCACTGGCCTCCCAGAGTGCTGGGATTGCATGTATGAGCCACAGTGCCTGGCCATACTATTTTTGATTTTAGAGTTACATGTTAAAATTTCCTTCTAAACATTGCTTCAAATGTAATACATAATTCTAAATGTCATCTTTCATTATCATTCAGTTCAAATATAGTCTTTCAATTTGGTTTCTTCTTTGACCCATACAAGGGTTACTTAGAAGTTTGTTGCTTAGTTTTAAAAACTTTGGGATTTTTCTATATTTACTTTAATAATTTATAATCTAATTACAGAGTATCTATATGCTTTAAAGTTTGCCGACATTCACTTTATGTGCTAACATGATCTATATTGATAAACGATCTATGTGCATTTAAAAAGAATGCATATTCTGGAATTTTTGAGTAGAGTGTTCTGTGTATATACAAATTAAGCTAAATTTTATTTTGTGTCCCTACTATTTCTTTTCTTCTCTGCTTGATCTATCAAATGTTGAGAGCGCTGAATTAAACTCTAACTATGACTGGGGATTTTCTCTTTCTCCTTTTATGTGCCAATATTTGCTCTCTCTATTTTTTAAACTCCATTATTAGATACACACAAATTTAGGACTGTCATATCTTCTTATTGTATTTTAACCCTATTTTTTATCATGAAATATCCATCTTTATCTGTCCTAGCAACACCAGGTACGTTAATATCCTTTTCTTTTACTGTCAACTAAACTTTGTCCCCCTTTTAAATATTTTTAAAGACTTAAACCCATTTGACAAACTTTAACTTTTAATTGGGATGCTTGGCCTTCTTACACTTATAATTAAGGATATAATTGAATTTAAATATACCTTTTTTAAACTTTTTCCCTCTGTTCTTTTTTCCCTTATCCTTCCTATACCTGGCTGTTATTGAATTAACCAAATATTTTTTATTCCATTTTATGTCTTTATTACCAAGTTAATCAGATAGTTTTGAATTACTGTTTTAGAAGTTACCCAAGAGATTACAATGTACTTCTTATTCATCTTATCATAATCTATCTTAAGTTAGAAATTTACCAATTTCAGAATTATAATTTTACAAAAGTTTAACTCTCTTAGTCCCATTCCTAAACTTGCATTTTGTACTTTTGTTGCCACATTTTTACTCTTACATATGTTATAAACTCCTTAAATGCTGTTATTCATGCTCTCTTATGCAGTATAAGTTATTTTGCATTTACATATATACTTATCCTTCTGGGTGCTCTTATTTTCTTCTTGCACATTTGTTCTTCACTCTGGGATCATTTCCTTTTGCCTGTTAGAAATTCCTTCAGCCTTTGTCATGCTATTGGCCTGACAGCAACAGATTCTCTTAGCCTTTGTTTATTTGTAAACATCTTAATTGTGTCCTCATTTTGAGAAGGTATTTTCTCTGGGTATAGAAATTCAAATTAGAGTTTCATTCTATTTGCTTTTTACAGTACTTTCGATACATCATTCCCTGGTCCTTTTGCTACTGAAAAAAGAAACACCGGTCATACTATTGATTCTTTGAAGTGTCCCCACTACCCTCCACTCACTGCCACCTGCTTGAGACTTTTGCTTTTCAGCAGGATACTCTGGTGTGTCTATAGTACTTTTACCTGTATTTATTGTCTCTGGATTCTTGAATGTGTGGGTTGATGTCCTTCATCAGTTCTTCAGCATTCTCTACTACTACTGCTTCTGTCTCCCCTACCTCCTCATCCTGTGAGCCTTAGGCTGGCCCACATATCTCTTATGTTCTGCTGCGTTTTTCCTTCTGTACTTCATTTCTTATCTGTCTATTGATCAGTCTTTGAGTACAAAAGTCTTCTTTTTTGCTGTGTACTGTGGCCTGCAAAGTCCAACCACTGACTTTTTAATTCCAAATATTATAATTCTTAATTCTATATTATCAATTTGAGTCTTCCTTGGATTCTATTTCTTTGTTGAAAGTCTACATTTTTTTCATCTTTTTTTGTCCATCTTTTCCTTTATTTTCTTTCACATACATATATTATTTGTTTTAATGTTCCCTATTAACTGCAATATCTGGATCGTGAGCAAATCTATTTCCACTATCCTTTTTTTTCCCCCCACTATCCTTTTTTCATCTCTCACTTATTGTTCATATTTTATGCTTCTTCATAAGATACATAATTTTTTATGGTATGCCTGACTGTGTGAGAAACTGCAGAGACTGGAGATTGCAGATAGTGATACTTTTCCTCCAGGGAAAAGCCCCTCTTTTGCTTGTAAGGTAGATACAGTGAGAGTATAATGGCTTCAATTCAGTTATTAATGTGTGGTTTTCTTAAGATCAGTCTATCTCTGCTTTGTTTCTGTTACTTGTTTGTAACCCTCAGTCTAAACCTTTTGATTGGCAGCCTAATAGGTGTGAAAATACTATGTCTGATTTAGTCTCGACCTCAAGAGTTTTTGAATTTATCTTTTTAACCTCCTGCCCCATTCGGCTTCAAAATACAGCAATTTTTCCGAGTCTGATGAAATTTCATCTCCTAAGTCCTCCAAGATGATAGAATTCACTCTAAGTTTTAAACTTCACAGCTCAGCTCCCCAGTCTCTTCTGCTGCCCTAAAACTCAAAACTGGCTATGAATTCCAGTATTTCAAATTCCTATCTAAACCTCCACTGCTTTCTTCCTTCCTCAGTAGTTTCTCTACCTGGGCTAAGCCATATTTTGCATCCTCTCTTGAAAATGGTATATTCCCTTGAAAAAGAAAATGGCAAGTGATTGCTGCTCATCTAGAAAGTGGTGTCAGGAGCTAGTGAGGTTGCTCACCCCTGTAATCCTAGTATTTTGAGAGGCTGATAAAGGTGGATTGCTTGAGGTTGTGAGTTCCAGACCAGCCTGAGCAAGAAGACTAAAACTAGAAAAACTAGCCAGGCACTGTGTTGGGTGCCTATATTCCCACCTACCTGGGAGGATGAGGCAAAAGCATCACTTCACCCAAAGGGTTTGAGGTTACTATAAGCTATGACACCACAGTACTCTACCCAGGGTGACTGACTGAGACTTTCTCTAAAAAAGAACAAAAAAGAAAAAAGAAAAGAAATTGCTGAGTTTTTATTTCAACTTTGTGTTGCTTTCATGTCTCTTTGATTTTTTTTAAAGTTGACTTTTATAAGTAAACTTTTCTAGTTCTTGCAGTGGGAGTATTGATCTGATAGTATCAACTTCGTTCTTTTTTTTAATTTTTTGTTCTTAAATCATAGCTGTGTATATTAGTGCAATCAAGGGGTACAATGCGCTGGTTTCATATACAATCTGAAATATTCTCATCAAACTGTTCAACATAGCCTTCATGGCATTTTCTTAGTTATTAAATGTAGACATTTGTATTCTACATTTAGTAAATTTCACCTGTACCCATTCTAAGATGCACTGTAGGTGTGGCCCCACCCATTACCCTCCCTTAACCCCAACTCCCCCCTCCCTTCCCATTCCTTGGCCCTTTCCCCATATTCTTGTGCTATAGTTGGGTTATAGCCTTCATATGAAAGCTATAAATTAGCTTCATATTAGGGCTGAGTACATTGGATACTTTTTCTTCCATTCTTGAGATACTTTGCTAAGAAGAATATGTTCCAGCTCCATCCATGTAAACATGAAAGAGGTAAAGTCTCCATCTTTCTTTAAAACTGCATAATATTCCATGATATACATGTACCACAATTTGCTAGTCCATTTGTGGGTTGATGGGCACTTGGGCTTCTTCCATGACTTAGTAATTATGAATTGGGCTGCAATAAACATTCTGGTCCAGATGTCTTTGTTATATTGTGATTTTTGGTCTTCTAGGTATATACCTAGTAAAGGAATTATTGTATCAAATGGCAGGTCTATTTTTAGATCTCTAAGTATTCTCCAAAGATCCTTCCAAAAGAAATATATTAGTGTGCATTTTCACCAGCAGTGTAGAAGTGTGCCCTTTTCTTCACATGCATGCCAACATCTCTGGTTTTGGGATTTTGTTACATGGGCTACTCTTACTGGGGTTAGGTGATATCTCAAAAGTAGTTTTTATTTGCATTTTTCTGATGATTAATGATGATGAGCTTTTTTTCATGTGTCTGTAGATTGTGCATCTGTCTTCTTTAGAGAAGTTTCTCTTCAAGTCCTTTGCCCACCCTGAGATGGGATCACTTGTTCTTTTCTTGATAAGACGTTTGCATTCTCTGTGGATTCTGGTTATTAAACCTTTACTGGAGGTATAACCTGCAAATATTTTATCCCATTCTGAGGGCTATCTGCTTGATTTACTTACTATGTTCTTAGCTGTGCAGAAGCTTTTTAGTTTGATCAGGTCCCAGTAATGTATTTTTGATACTGCTTCAATTGCCTGAGGAGTCCTCCTCATAAAATATTCACCAAGACTGATTCCTTCAAGAGTTTTCCCTGCACTTTCTTCAAGTATTTTTATGTCTTAAGTTTAAATCTTAAGTGAGAGTCTATCTTAGTTAATGGTGAAAGGTGTGGGTCCAATTTCAGTTTACATGTCACCAGCCAGTTCATCCAGCACCATTTGTTAAATAGGGAATCTTTTCCCCACTGAATGTTTTTAATTGGCTTGTCAAAGATCAAATAATGGTAAGTAGCTGGATTCATCTGTTGGTTCTCTATTCTGTTCCAGACATCTACTTCTCTGTTTTTGTGCCAAAACCATGCTGTTTTGATCACTATTGATTTATAGTGCAGTCTCAGGTGTGGTAGCATAATTCCTCCTGCTTTGCTTTTATTTCTGAGTAATGTTTTGGCTATTCGAGGTTTTTTCTGATTCCATATAAAATGAAGTATTATTTTTTCAAGATCTGTAAAATATGACAATGGATCTTTAATAGGAATTACATTAAAATTATATATTGCTTTGGGTATAGACATATTAACAATGTTGATTCTTCCCAGCCATGAGCATGGTATGTGTTTTCCATTTGATAACATCTTCAGCTATTTCTTTTCTTAAAGTTTCATAGTTTTCTTTATAGAGATCTTTCATGTCCTTTGTTAGGTATACTCCAAAATATTTCATCTTCTTTGGCATTAATGTGAAAGGAATAGAGTCCTTGACTGTTTTTTCAATTTGGTTATTGTTGGTATATATAAAGGCTACAGATTTATGGATGTTGATTATGTAGCCTGAGACATTGCTATAGTCCTTGATCACTTCTAAAAGTTTTGTAGTAGAATCCATAGTGTTTTCCAGATATACGATCATATCATCTGCGGAGAGTAAAAGTTTGATCTCTTCTGACCCTATGTGGATACCCTTGATTGCCTTTTCTTCCCTAATTGCAATGGCTAAAATTTCCATTACAATGTTAAAGAGCAATGGAGACAATGGGAAACCTTGCCTGGTTACTGATCTAAGTGGAAATGATTTCAATTTAACTCCATTCAATATGATATTCCCTGTGGGTTTGATGTAAATGGCCTCTATTCGTTTAAAAAATGTCCCTTCTATCCCAATTTTCTTAAGTGTTCTGGTCATGGATGGATGCTGGATATTATCAAAAGCTTTTTCTGCATAAATTGAGAGAATAATATGGTCTTTAATTTTTAGTTTGTTTATGTGCTGCGTTACATTTATAGATTTACGTATATTGAACCAGCCTTGAGACCCTGGGATAAATCCGACTTGGTCATGGTGTATAATTTTTTTGATGTGTTTTTTGATTCTGTTTGTTAGGTTCTTATTGACTATTTTTGCATCAATATTTGTTAGTGATATTGGTCTATAATTTTCTTTTCTTGTTGGGTCTTTCCCTGGTTTAGGGATCAAAGTGATGTTTGCTTCATAGAATGTGTTGGGTAGTATTCATTCGTTCTCTATATTTTGGAAGAGGTTTAGTAATATATGTACTGTTCTCCTTTGAAGGTTTGGTAGAATTCTGACATGAAGCCATATGGTCCTGGGCTTTTCTTTTTAGGGAGATTTTGTATAGTTGATGCTATTTCAGAACTTGATATAGGCCTATTCAACATTTTCACTTTGATCTGGCTAAATCTCGGTAGGTGGTGTGCTTCCAGGTATTGGTCGATTTCTTTCAGATTTTCATATTTCTTAGACTAAAGTTTCTTGTAATATTTGTTAAGGATTTTTTGAATTTCTGAGAGGTCTGTTGTTATTTCATCTTTACCATTTCCAATGGATGAAATTAGGTATTTTACTCTTTTTTCCTGGTTGGGTTGGCCAATGGTTTATCTATTTTATTTATCTTTTCAAAAAAACAACTTTTGGATTTATTGATCTGTTGTATAATTCGTTTATTTTCAATTTCATTTAATTCTGCCCTGATTTTGGTTATTTCTTTTCTTCTGCAGGGTTTGGGGTTGGAATGTTCTTCCTTCTCCAGTTGCTTGAGATGTCCCATTACATTATTAACTTCCTCTCTTTCCGTTTTCTTGAGGAAGGCTTGCATTGCTATAAATTTCCATCTTAGGACTACCTTTGCAGTATCCCAGAGGTTCTGATTATTCGTGTCTTCCTTGTTTCTTCCAAAAATTTGGTGATTTCCATCTTAATCTCATCTGTAACTCATCTATCCTTCAGCATAAGGTTATTTAGCTTCCATATTTTTGTATGGGTACGCAGATTCCTGTTGTTATTGAGTTCAACTTATATTCCATGATGGTCTGAGAAGATACAAGGAATAATTTCTATTTTTTTTTTTTTTTGTAGAGACAGAGTCTCACTTTATGGCCCTCAGTAGAGTGCCATGGCATCACACAGCTCACAGCAACCTCCAACTCCTGGGCTTAAGCGATTCTCTTGCCTCAGCCTCCCAAGTAGCTGGGACTACAGGCGCCCGCCACAACACCCAGCTATTTTTTGGTTGCAGTTCAGCTGGGGCCAGGTTTGAACCTGCCACCCTTGGTATATGGGGCCGGCGCCTTACCGACTGAGCCACAGGCACCGCCCAATAATTTCTATTTTTTAAAATTTGCTGAGGTTAGATTTGTGGCCTAGGATGTGTTCAATTTTGGAGTATGCTCTGTGGGCTGATGAGAAGAATATATATTCAGTTTTGTTGGAATGAAATGTTCTGTAGATGTCTGTTAAATCGAGATGTTAATGGTTACGTTTAAATCTAAATTTTCTTGGCTTAGCTTCTTTTTGGAGGATCTGTCCAGCACTGCTAAAGAGGTGTTAAAATCTCCAACTACTATGAAACTGGAGGAAATCAAGTTGCTCATGTCTGTTAGAGTTTCTCTTATAAATTGAGGTGCATTCTGGTTGGGTGAATATATATTAATAATTGAAATCTCATCATATTGAATATTACCTTTAACAAATATGAAGTGTCCATTCTTATCATTCCTTATTTCTGTTGGTTTAAAGCCTATTGTATCTGTGAATAGGATTGCAGCAGCTGCTTTTTTCTGCTTTCCATTTGCTTGAAGTATAGACCACCATCCCTTCACCTTGAGTCTATATTTGTCTTTTAAGGTAAGATGAGATTCTTGAATGCAGCAGATATCTGGCTTGAGTTTTTGTATCCAGTCAGCCAACCTGTGCCTCTTTAGAGGACAATTTAAACTATTCACATTAATTAAGAATAGTGATAAGCCTTTCAAGAGTCCGCTGGGTATTTTTAATCCTTTTGCGACTGTGGAAGGTGGAATTTGATCAAAATTTTCTGGGTGGGTTTGCTTTTGTGGTGGAGAATTACACTGGTCTTTATGGACGATAGGACTGAAAATATCCTGGAGAGCTGGTTTAATTATGGCAAATTTCTTCAACATGTGAATGTCAGTAAAGTATTTAATTTCTCCATCATAAGTGAAACTCAGTTTAGCTGGATACAGGATCCGGGGTTAAAAGTTACTTTGTTTAGGAGATTAAACATCGATGACCATCTCTTCTAGCTTGAAAGGTTTCAGCAGAGAGATCTGCAGTTATTATAATATTCTTCTCCTTGTAGGTTTTGGTTTCTTTCATCTGGCTCCTTTCAGAATTTTCTCCTTCATATTAACTTTATTGAAATTGATTATGATGTATCTGGGGGATGTCTTATTTGTATTGAGTCATGCTGGAGTTCTGAATCTTTCTGTCATCTGAATTTCAGAATCTCTTGACATGTCTGGAAAGTTCTCTTTCATCATCTCATGAAGAAGCAACTCTGTGCCTTGTGAAGCCACTTCATCACTTTCAGGGATCCCTGTAAGATGAATATTGATTTTCTTCGAATTATCCCAGAGCTCTCTGAGAGAATGATCTGTTTTTGCCCTACATTTCTCTTCCTCTTTGAGAGTTTGGGATCATTCAATAGCTTTGTCTTCAATGTCAGAAATCCTTTCTTCTGCTTGGTCCATTCTGTTACTGAGTGATTCTACTGTGTTTCTCAGATCTTTGAGGGCTACAACTTCTTGTCTCAATGTGTCAAAATCTTTGGTCATTTTATCTTTATATTCGTTGAATTCTTGAGATATTTTTTGGGGTACTGCTTGGAATTCTAATTCGATCTTATTTGCTATCCAGATTCTGAATTCAATTTCTGACATCTCAGCTATTTGTTTGTGCATGGGATCTTGTGCTGTGTCTGCCCTATTGTTCCTTGGGGGAGTTTATCTACTCTGATTATTCATATTGCCAGATTTTTCCATTGATTTCACCTCATGATTGTTTTTCACCATTGCCTCTGGCCATCCTCAGAGCTGGGGATGTGTCTCTCCAAGATTAGACCCCAGCGGGATCACTCTATTGTTGCTGGATCTTTGTAGGGAGTGACCCTGTGTAGCTCTTCTGGGCTGCCCCAGCCAGGGAGTTCTGGTTGGGAGCAGTTTCGGAGTGTGACACGCCCAGATCCAGCAACAGGGGGTGGTGTACATGGTTGGTGTACATGGTTCTGGGAATGCCTGATGACTTAGACACAGAGAGCTCAAGGTTCCAGCAGTCTCTGGCCAGGAGAAGGGCTCCATGCAGAGGCAGGGTGGGCTCCGGAGTGCGCATGGCTACCAGAGTACCTAGCCAGATGAGCAGGCCGTTGTGGAGGCAGAGCATATGGGAGGGAGGACGCAGGGTTGCATGGTTCCCAGAGTTCCTGGTGAGGGCGTGCAGAGGCCCAGTGGGGATGGGTTGTGGGTTGCAGGTCATGGCACTGCTTGTACCGAGGCCTGGGCGGGCGTGGGCTGTGAGCCCACGTGGCTGGTGGTGGAGATCCTGATGGTGTGTTCTTGGCACAGCCCCCAGAGTCTCTTGCTGGGGGTGTGCTTGATCTGGCAGACAGGGAGTGGTGGCACTGCTCAAGAACTTCCTCCCTCAGTCTCAGCAGGGGGTCAGCTTCTAGTTCATTGGGTGGAGGGGGAAGGTTGTACTTGAAGTTTAGAATGGCAGGGAAGATCTTAGTTCAATATTTCTGCCTAGCAAGAGAGTGTTCCGAGTCATGGCAAGGTCCCTCTGAGGAATTAGTCCCCACTTCCCACAGCACTCACCCATGGGGTGAGGCAAGAGGTCCACAGTTCACTGCTTGTTCGTAGAAAACCCACAGGAGTAAACGAAGAGAGGAAAGAAAGGAGACAGAAAAACAAAGAAAAACCACAGATTCATTGGGGGATGGGATGGACCCTCCTCCTTCCAGATGAATTTTGTGCCTGAAGCTTGGCTTCTTGGAGTCGCAGCTTGCCTTAGCAGAGGTGACCTGCAGTCATCATCTCTCCCTCAGCTGGGCTCCCAGTCTTCATCTTAATTGGGCTGTTTCTGGACATTATCTTTCCTTTTGGACAGGAGCCTCCCTCGGAAGCTGCTCTCAGTCCGCCAGCTTGCCCTTCCCTTGAAAATTTTTGTTGTTAATCTACCACATTTTGTAGTACTATTTTGAGTAAGTCTTTTTCTCAAAAATTCCCACTGTCAAATGTATGTCTTATTTCTAAATTATATTAACCTCAGGGCCAAGTGCTGTGGTTCATACCAGTAATCCTAGCACTATAGGAGGCTAAGTCGGTTAGATATCCAGAGCTCAGGAGTTCAAGACCAGCCTGAGCCAGAGTAAGACCCTGTCTCCACTACAAAATATAAAAATTAGCAAGCAGGGTGGTGGACACCTGTAGTCCCAGATCCTTGGAAGGCTGAGATACCTTGAACCTAAGTGTTAGAGGTTGCTGTGAGCTATGATAATGCCATGACACTCTATCCAAAGTGATGGAGTGATGCTTTGTTGCGCCGATAAACACAATGGCCTTCCCCATGCTCACACCGTCTCGCTTTATCAGTTTATTACAAAGGCTACAGATGAAGAGACTCCCTGGCCAAGGTGTGAGGGAAGGGATAACACATTCTCCATGAACTAACATGTGTTCAGCTACCCCCTCAACTTCATTCTTGACACAAGCAGAAGTCTATTTGATTGTATTTTTGACATCAAGTATGTTTTTCTATTATTATACTTTTCTTTGCTGCTTTTCATTTTATATCCTTTCCCTGTCATTATTGATTTGATCTGCTGGTTAAGAATATACAGATATAATTTATTTCATTCTTTAATAGTTAACTTTAAATTTTAACACGTATCTATGCACTAAAGGAAATGTAAGATTAATCTTCTATTAAATTAAAATATTTAATTTTAAATATTAATAATTAAATGTCAGTTGATTTTAACTTTTGTCAAAAGCTCAGTTTCACAATTGTTTTTTTTTTTGTTTTGTTTTGTTTTGTTTTTGAGACTAGCTTACTATGTTGTGCAGGCTGGCCTTGAACTGCTGGGCTCAAATGTCCCTCCCTGCTTCAGCATCCTGAGTAGCGGGGACTACAGGCATGCACCATCATGCCACCTCAGTTTAATAATTTATTACTTACCATGACTTCCACCATTTGACTTTTTATTGTAGTTCAATTTAATTCTTGCTAATATAGGGTTTTAATAGTTTATTCAGTTAGATAAAGAAAGTTAGAAATGTATTTAGTCTTCATCAAAAACATTCTTTATTTCATTGCCATTCCTGAATTTTGGGTTCTCTGGTTTTGAATTTCTAGGTTACAAATCATTTTTTCCTTGCACTTTGAGAACTTTTTATCAGTCCCCTATTGTTAGCATATTGCAAAATCTCTTATTATTTCTCAAAAAGCAATCTACACTCACCCTCAGGATGCTCTTAAAATTTTCTTCCAGGACACTAGTTTTCTAGCAAAATAGACTTCCTTTGTAATATACTTATATATGAATTTATTTTATTTTTTTCTTTGACTCATGTACTTCTTCAACCTGAAAACACATTTTTTGTTAAATTCTGGAAAATTCTCACCTATTACATTGAAATTGCCTGTCTCCTATTCTCCATAATTTCTCCTTCTGAAAAGCTTATCAGCTGTATATTTGATCTTGTCATTTTATCCCTCATATATCTTAACCTGTGTTTCATATTTTCTATACTCATCTCTCCATCCTGTGTTCTGGGTGACTTCCTTATACATATTTTTCAAGTCTATTATTTTTTCTTCCACTGTGTCTCATCTGAATTTGTAATTTTCCTTGTACCTCTGGACAGTTCTATAGCTTTCAAATTCACATACAAGCCTATTAGTACTTTACAAGTTCATTATGTAACACTAAGTCTTCCTCTAAAAGAGGGAGATCTTTGAAAACTCTAGAGTTTAATTTTTTTTTAATTCAAGAAGATAAGTTTTAACTGAGGAGTAGAATGAATGATGAGAAAGAATTGTCTATCAAAAAATTCAGAGTTATACTTACCAACTTTGTAGACTGAGCAAACAGTATCTTTAAACTAGAGAAAATAAAGCAGTGACTGAAGGACTTCGGTCAAGGTACAAGATGAGTTTAAGTGTGATTGTATCTCCAGCACTTATTCTTAATCGTATCCTTTTGAACATTCAAGTTGCCTGGCCCTAGGGACACAGAGCAGTCCACTGTCCCCACTCAAAGGAAATGAAAAATCGGCTGATGCTAAACAGACCTCCTTCAGCAGCTACAGCCATCTAAGCACCATATCCTGCAGGGTGATTAATGATTTTTCTTCCCCTCCACATTTAAGCACAATACGTTTCAGAAATGAAGGGAGAAAATGGAATGAAAAAGGAGGATGAGGAAGAGAGAAGACAGGGATATAAAAATACAAAAGAAGAAGCTGTATGAGATGAGATAAAAGCAATTTTTCATTACTAATAAAGAATTTACCAGAACTACAATTTTCTCCTCATATCTAAGATTTCATCTCTATCACAGCAATGTCAAAATTATTTAGGTCTATCTTATTTAAATCTACTGAATTACTCTACTTAAAAAAAAATAAAGAGAAAATTGAAAGAGGCTCTGTATCCCTATAATACTTTGTTTTTAAGTCATCTATCCCTAACCCCCCTAAGCAATGAAGCTTCATGAACACTTTCTACAACTGTACTTTAGTAGTGTACTTTTTAATAATTTAAATACATTGAAAGGGGGAAAGGATTGACAGGACTGATGTTTTAGCACATTGATACCCCTTTTCCCTCCGTGTTTCTTCCAGGACTCCTATTTCTTATTAGTGATTTTTTTCGTGAGGGCTATGAGCTTGCAACATCTGTCATCTCATTTATTGGCATAGTTGATTTTCCAGATCTGTCGGCCTGAGCCCGTCTTCTTTTTTTTTTTTTTTTTTTTTTTATTTTCTTCTTGAAGTATGTCAAATGGCTCTGCAACATAGACAAAACTTGTGCCAGGGGCTACTATATTACAAGGGTTGGTCTTTATTCAGCAGCATCAACCTTGGTTGAAGACACAAAAGCTATTTCCCTTCCGCATTTTCAGAACATATTCTGTGTTTACATAGATTCTCAACAGCTTCTCATCAGCTTCTATACATCTCTTGTTAATATGGACCCCATATACTAGAGTCTGAAGGCTGTGTTAGGGATGACACCTGGGAAAAATTTTGCTGAAAAACTTGATGGCAAAAAGGGAGAAAACATTTAGGGATATTGTGTATAGTTAAGGTTTAAAGCAGTCAGCCCAAGAATAAAACACTTGTGTACATGATAACAAGCAGGTTTATTTGGTTGGAGCAGAAAGTAATTACAGATCAAAGATCAATCATAAATAAAAGTAACAATATTGAGAAATGTTGGTGGACAGCCTTAAAGACCACTATGAAGCATTTGCATTTAATTAGAAAAAAAACATGTAAATTTCTGAGAGCCTGTCAATAGCTCAAAGATGAGACCCCATGCCTACCAGTCAAGGTACTGAAGATTCTTCCTACTGTATAAAGGGCAGCCAGGAAAGGCAGGCAGCTACAAAGAGGGACAATTTTGCAATATTCTAAGTGTCATATGATTAGAAAACTCTCAGACTAGGATATAAACTAGGAAATGACAGAAGGGGATGGCTCTGAAATGTGTGTGAAATAAAGAACTGGAAGGACATAGAGATACAGCAGACATGGGAGTATTAGAAGAAGTACTCCAAGCTGGTGTGCCAAGGGAGTAGAATGCAGGGACAGAATACTGGAAGGAGTGAGGGCTCTGTCTACAAAGCTGGAGCATAAGCCTCCTTCCACCTCTTTATGAGCACAGGTTTTATGACACAGGTGTAATAATTAATCCAAATGGCTAGCAGATGTGGCTATCCATCTTTGAGCATAGTGTCCCCCAAACAGTCTTCCAATCAGCAAATTCCAAAGTAAGGCCAAAGAAAATTAAAGAAAATAAATTCTGTTGAGATATTTATGGAGGCCACCTGGATAGAAATGTGACAGCTTAGAACCTGCCTGGATGCCAGGCAACTAAAGAGAGGTCAGAGCTCCTAGAGCAATAGGGCTTGGGAAGCTAAGGACCAGAAATGAAGGGGAAGAAGTTTTCAGTCACATTCTATCCACAAAAAGAAATTAAAAATGGAATTTTACTTTACATTGCTAAAGTCTCTGTATTCTCTGGAGAAACTGCCTTTGTGTCTTAACAAAGTCCTGCAGTTTTCTTTAAGATACTCTTTATTCTGACCTTATCAATCAATCAATCTGTCTTTACGTATCAGTCATTTTTTTTACCACTGTTTGATTCATGTTCTTAAATCATGGCCCTAACATATATAGTCTCTAATTAATTTTTAGATTTTCATCTTCTTCCCTCTCTCCATCAAACATTCTAAATTACCATTTTGCTCCTATTATTTTTCTATTTAAGAACTTTCAGCACTTCCTCAGTGCCTACTGAATAACATACAAGCTTCTTTGCTTGTCTCTATCTATGTTATATTCAATTTATCTTTGGCCCTATTGTGTACTACCAGTATCTCTGCTACATGAGTCTTCTGCTGCAGGCAAACTAAGTTCTATCCTTAACAATAATTCCTGCCTCACTTTTGCCACAAATGAGCTGCCTGAATGACAGGAAACTCTTCTTTTTGCTGTACCTGCTCAAAACTGTAATCTCACGTGTTAAGGATCAACTTATAGCCTCTTTTATTTACTTGGTTATTCAATAAATAAACAGTTCTTATATTAAAATGATATTTCAGGGACCGTCGTAAGCTAGAAGAATATGCAATGAAAAAGACAGATAAAGTCATTACTCTCATGGAGTTTTATTCTAAATGGAAAAATGACAGAAAATAAATAAGTCAAAGAAAATAAACAGAATGAATAAGACAATGAGAAGAGCTCTGAGGAATGGATTAGGGTTCAGGGTTAGAAGAAATAAGCACATTTCACCCTGTTTCTTCTCCTGAATTTTTTTGTAAAACTAGGCTGAATGTGTAACACAGCAATTTCAGGGCTTTGAAACATAAATGGCAGTAGGTATATTTGGAAAGGAGGACAAAATTCTAAGTATCACTGAAGATGAAATGGTTTACAATTTTTCTCTAGTATCCCCCAGATTAAACTCAATGCCCTGCAAACCCAGAAGTGGGCATCTGAGTGAAAAGAGAAAAACTCCAGGAAAAAGCCCTGGATTTCTGGCACAAGGTGTGTGTGTGTGGGAAATCAAATAATAATACATGGATACAGAATGCAGAAATTCCCTGTGATAAAAATGTGTCAAATGGTTTATGAAGTGAGTGTATGATGCCCCATAATCATATCATTGTATACAGTTATGATTTAATAAAAAAAAAAGAAAAAAAGAAAAAAAAAGAATGCAGAAATTCCACTCACTTTTTTTCTTTTTCTATACTAGAGGCAGGTTCAAACCCAGCCCCGGCCAAAAACTGCCCCCACAAAAATCTGCAACAATGGGGAGAATACAGCCAACTTTAAAACTGGAGCACCACAAATAAGGAGCCTCCAGGAGATTGGTCAGATAGGGAAATCAGGAGATTACCCCCATCAAGTTATTTGTGAATTCCTGAGCTCACAGACCTAACAGAATGCATTGCAGGCCCCAGATTGGCTAATGAAGAATGCACATGAAGAACAGATCTGATCAGCACTGCAATGGTGTTGAAAACAGAAGTGTCATATTAACAACAACCCGTAGAAGTTGCAACTTGAATCTAATCAGGTCAACTGCTTCCATAAACAAAAATAACAACCTTATCAACCTTATTCATTGTATTTAAATAAGTCTCAGAATATTATACTCAAAAATTTTAGGATAAAATGCAAAATTCCTCAACATAAGAACCATCAAAAAACTCAAATTGTAGGAGAGAATACAATCAATAGTTGCCAACACTTACATGAAATAAATACTAGAATTATTTGTCAAAGACTATAAAGAGGGTTTAGCAAACAATTATGAACCAATGGAATAATAAAAAGTCACAGTAAAGAAATAGAAGGAGCTATGTAAATTTAAGAAGTGATAAATATAATTAACAAAATTTTACTGGATACATGCAATGGCAGAATGGAGATGACAGATGAGTCAGTGACCTTGACTATAAATCAATAGCAAGTATCCAATGTGGAAAACAGAGAAACAAAAATGAAGACAGAAAACATAGATCAACAGCACCTTAGAGACATGTAGGATGATTTTTTTTTAAATCTAATATTTGTTTCACTGAAGTTCCAAAGGAGAGAAAAAAAGTAAGTGCTGAAAAAAATATTTGAAGACATAGCACAGCTAAGGACACATCAATTAAAGCAAATAGACCACTTCAGAATAGGAAAAGACATTTGCATGTTATGAATTTGGCAAAAGGTTGATAACTAAAATCTACAGAGAACTCAAATTATCACCAAAAAAGAGCAAACAATCCTCTCTATTACTGGGCAAGAGACATGAACAGAACTTTCTCCCAAGAAGAGAGATGAATAGCCAACAAACACGAAAAAATTCTCACTGTCTCTAATCATCAAAAAATGTAAATCAAAACTACCTTGACATAGCACCTAACCCCAGTAAGAATAGCTCACTTCACAAAATCCCAAAGCTGCAGACGTGGAGAGAAGGGAACATTGTTAGTGGGATTGCAAACTAATACAACCTTTTTGGAAATAAGTATGGAGAGTCCTCAAAGAACTCAAAATAGACCTTCTATTTGATATTGCAATTCCATTACTAGGCATCTACCCAGAAGGAAAAACAAAATCAGCTCAATTTACAGTCAAGAAGATGTGGAATCGACCTAAGTGCCCATCAAACTATGAATGGACTAAGAAACTGTGGTATATGTATACCAGGGAATACTATTTCATCCATAAAGAGATGAAGACTTTACATCTTTTGTACTAACCTGGATGGAGTTGAAGAACATTCTTCTTAGTAAAGTGTCACAAGAATGGAAAAACAAGTATCCAATGTACTCAATACTAATATGAAGCCCATAGATGAAATGATTCAGGCCCACACAGGGAAAAACTGAAGTTGTGCGAAGGGAGGAGGAGGAAGGGAATAGAGGGAGGGGGGATTGGTGTGCTCTCAACTAATGTGCACAATGTAGGGGTGTGTGGCACACATTTTGGGTGTGGGACACAACTATAAGAGGGACTCTACCCAATAAATGCAAATATTGTGATCTGGTTGTTATTGCCCTCATATTAACCTGATTTTTTTTTTTTAAAAAGAGGGCATTTACTGTCATGAAACTTTACTCTTTTTCACAGACACACCTCTTGGTTGTGAGACACAACTACAACAGAGACCTTACCTAACAATCACAAATATTATAACCTAATAATTTTATCCTCATATTAATCTGAAATTAAAAAATATAATAAAGTCATAAAAGCTAAAATCTTCTTAAATTTGGTGAAAATGATAAGATTACAGATTGAAGAAGTTCAGTGAATTCTAAATGACTAAACCTAAAGAAATCTGTACTGAGAAAAATTATAATCAAAACACTAAAAATTTAACACAATGAAAAAAAAAACTTGAAATCAGCCAGAGAAAAACAGTGTATTACCATTGGAGCTAAAATGATTTGAATGACTATGTTTTTCTTAGGCATCTACCTAAGACAAAAGGTTGATAACGGAAATCTATGAAGGCCAGAAAAAAGCTATGGAGGCCATAAAGAAGTGGCACATTTTTAAAGTACTTAAGGAAAAAAATTGTCAACTCAGAAGCCTATATACAGTAAAAATATACTTCAAGAACATGAAATAAAGACATGCATAGATGAAGGAAAACTAAACGAATCTGTTGCCAGCAGACCTAAAACTGCATAAATAGCCCAAAAGAAGACAGGGAAGGGAAGATAGAAAACAGTTTTAAAAAGAGGTAAAGTAGTAACCACATAATAAAGGGGTATACACAAACACAAAATTGTCAAGAACTACATTACATAAATTATAGTTGGATATTTCAACACTCCTGTCTTAGTAATAGATAAAACTAGTGAACTAGTAAACAGAAAATCAGCAAGAATATAAAACTTGGGTCAACCAAGTTCTCATATGCCATTCCAGCCTACAGTCTGTATACAGCCCATATGCTAGGAATGGTCTTTACATTTTTTAAAGATTGTTAAAAAAAAACAACAAGAAAGAATATGTGGTACAGACTGTATGTAAGATACAAACCTAAAATATGTATTCTCTTTCCCTTTACCAGAAAAGTTTACAGATACTTGATACAGAAAAACTGCACATCATCAAACAATTGGATCTCATAACATTTATAGACCACTCCACCCCAAAACAACAGAATATACATTTTTAAAAGGCACATAAAACATAAACCAAAGCTAAGTCATATTCTATGTTATAAAACTCATCTTAACCAGTTTAAAGAATTAAAGCTATAGAATGTATGTTCTTTCACAGTGATGAAATTAATTACAAATCAAGATAAAATAGATGACATAATTATCTCTAACCACCTGAAAATTTAAACACCCACACATCCAATTAATCTGATAGGAAATTTCAAAAAAATTTTTTCAATATAATGAACAGAATGAAATTGAAAATACATCATATGAAAAAATTGTTAGATATACCTGAAATAGTACTTACAGGTAAATGTATAGCATTAAAAGCTGATATTAGAAAAAAGAAATACCTCAAATAAATAAGCTAAGTTTCCACCTTAAGACACCAGAAGAAAAAAGTAAAGTAATTCCGAAGCAAGCACAGTGTGATACTGCAAAGGGATAGACACATGGATTAGTGGAAAAGAACAGACCCTCACAAATACTGCCATTTTATTTTTGACAAAATGGAAAAAAAAAATCAATGGGGAAAGGATAGTTTTTTCAACAAATGGTTTAGATACAAATGCACATCATATGCAAAAACATAAACATCAGCCTCCACTTCGTATCTCATATAGAGATTAATTCAAGATGAATCGCAGATCTCAACGTAAAGCCTAAAATTATGAAACTTTTGAAAAGGAAACATAAGAGATAATCTTCAAGAATTCTATATCTTTCCAGAACAAATTTTATAAATGAAGGAGAAATAGTCTTTCCCAGAGAAACAAATGCTAGAAGAATACATTACCACTAGACCAGCCTTACAAGAAACAATCAAAAGTGTCAAATATTATGATTAACCTTGAAAATAAGTGTATTAAATGCTCCATTTATAGATTAGCAAAGTGTATTAAAAAATATTCAACTATATGCTGTTTACACGAAACTCACCTTGCTCATAAAGAGGCATAAAGACTGAAAGCAAAGGAGTAGAAAAACTATTCCACATGAACAGAAACCAAAAGCAAGCATGTAAATAGATATAGTTAAAATAGGCTTTCAATCAAAAACAGTAATAAAAGACAAGGTCATCACATAATGATAAAGGGATAATTCAACAAGGATGTAACCATTCTAAATATATATGCATTCAACACTGGAGCACCCAGATTCGCAAAAAAAGTATTATTATACTAGATCTAAATAAAGATAAACAACAATGCAATCTTAGTTAAAACTTCAAAACCCCACTCACAGCACTAAGCTGATCATAGAGAAAGAAAATCAACAAAAAGTAAATTAAATCGGACTCTTGATCAAATGGACTTAACAGTTATTTGTAGACTATTCCACCCAATGACTACTGAATATACATTCTCTTCATCAGCACATGACATATTCTCCAAGATAGATCAAACGTTATCCCACAAAACAAATCCTAGCACATTTTAAAGAATCAAAATCATATCCAGTACCTTTCATACCACAGCAGAATAAAGCTAGAAATCAATACAAAGAGGAACATCAGAAACTATACAATATGAGGAAATTAAACAGCACATTCCTGAATGATCACTGGCTCAATAAAGAAATGAGGGGTAGAAATTTTTAAAAGTTTTGAGAGGAGTGAAAATAAATGCAACAAACCAAAACCTGCAGGATATAGTAACAGCAATGCTAACAAAGAAGTTTATAGCATTATTTAAAAAGTAGAAGGATCACAAGTTAACAACCTAACATCATACCTCAAAGAACTAGAATAACAAGAACAACCAATCCCAAAGTTAGAAGAAGAAAAGAAATAACAAAGATCAGGTAGAATTAAATTAAATAGAGACCCCCCCGAAAAAAAAATTCAGGGGGATCAACAAAACATGAAAATATACACAAAATTGATGAGTCACTACTTAGACTAACCAAGAAGGAAGATCCAAATAAACACAACCAGAAAAAATGGAAAAGGAGATGTTACAGCCAATCTCACAGAAATATAATAGATTATCAGAGACAATTATATGCTTCAAAAGTAGCACAGCTGGAGGAAATGGATGAATTCCTAAAAACATGCAATCTCTAACAATGAGTAGCAAGACTGAATTAGTGATTTAAAAGAATCTCTCAACAAAAGAAAAGCTCAGGACCAGACAGAATAACTGCCATTCATCCTACTGAAACTGTTCCAAAGATCAAGAAGGAGGGAATTGTCCATAACCCATTCTACAAAGCCAAGTAGCACCTTGATACCAAAGTCAGGAAAAAATGCAAGAAAGAAAGAAAACTACAGACCAGTAGGTCTAATGAACACAGATACAAAAATAGTCAATAAAATATTTGCAAACAAAATCAAATAGCATATCCAAAGGATAGTTCACCATGATTAAGTGGTTTTCATTCCCATGATGTAAGATGTTTCAACATGTACAAGCCAATAAATGTGATTCACCAACACAAACAGAATTAAAAACAAAAATCATATGATGATCTCAACAGATCCAAGGAGAGCATTCAACAAAATCCAACATCACTTTATGATAAAAACGTTCAAAAAATTTGACATAAAAGATACATGGCTCAAACTAATAAAGCTTCAGCCCTACAGCCAACATCACACTGAATGGGGAAAAGCTGAAAGCATTCCTCCTAAGAACTGGAGCCAGATAAGAATGGCCACTCTCGTCACTCCTATTCAACATTGTACTGGAAGTCCTAGCCAGATCAATAAGGGGAGAGAAAGAAATAAGCAAATCTGAATTGCAAAAAAGGAAGTCAAATGATCTCTATTTGCTGATGATGTGAAGTTATACCTAGAAAACCCTAGGACTACTCCAAAATATTTCTAGATTTGATAAATGAATTCAGAAAATCAGATTATAAAATTAATATGCAAAATCATTAGCATTTCTATATACCAACAACAACCAAGTTGGAAACAAAATCAAGAACTCAGTCCCATTTATAATAGCTGCAAAAAAAAAATTACCAAAAAATAAAATAATTTTAACCAAGAAAGTGAAAGATGTGTAGGAAGACTGCAAATCACTAATGGAAGAAATTATAGATAAGACAAGTGAATAAACATCCCGTGCTCATGAATAAGAAGAATCAATATTGTTATTTGGGTGACGGGTACACCAAAAGCCTAGATTTTACCACTAGGTGAAATCACTAATCTACACATGTACCCAAATTTAACTTGTACATACTAAATCCATTAAAATAAAAATAGAAAAACAACAGCAAAAATGAATACGTAAATGTATAGGGAGGGAACAAAATGTACCCTCCCTATAGGTTTCGCCTTCTTTCTCTATAAATCCAGGCAGTTGAGGCAAGGAATATGCATAATTTTAGAACACAGTCCTAAAAGATAAATGCTAAATTAAAAAGAAAGAAAAGAGAAAAGAAAGCCTCTATATTGTCGCATACAGCAGGGTAAAACCTGAAAAAAAAATGGATATTAAGAAACATCTTGCAAGGCTTGTAGTAGGTACACAACAAATATTTGCCACTTCTATCAACACAGAAAAATGCACGAAGACTGGGAAGAAACCATATATTTAGTATTATTTGGAAAAGGGAACCTAAAGGCAATTGATTTTATTGTTTTTCATACTCCCTAATAAAATAAAATAAATGTAGACTCAGCCACCACCTATTTTTCAAACTCATACTTCTGTTCATTTATTCAAATATAACTATTATTCATTCAACTATGGTGGTGAAAGGAACAACTCCTTGGAAAGGTCATTCTCTCTAGTAAATAGGTCTTTACCTTTTATGAATAAGAAAAGATTTACTATTTTACTCCTTTCTTCCTCCCTGTCCAATGTTCTTTTCTAGTTAAGGGAACTTACTTCAGAATCTGCCTCGTGATTTGAGAAAGTTACTTCTGCATTTTATAATAAAAAGAAAAAAAGGCTTTCTCTCTCTCTTGGCATGCATGAGAAAAAAAGAGTGGGAGAAAATGTGGACAAATAGTTGTGCCCGCATTTGAGTATGAATATAAGTGATGGAGTAGTAAAGACCTCAGTAGAGGTGATTACATGGGAGTCTCCTTCTCCGTTTATTGATTCATTTCACATCTAGTTATTAAGCGCTGAGCTAAAAGGGCTATGCTAATCAACAAGTAAAATGGTATTTTTGAGTTCTTGAATAAAATTACACTAATAAAACACTTTCATATACATTGCTGCAGACAGAAACACTCTCACTCTTGAGAGAATGAGACACACCCTATGTTTGGGGCTACCAAGCCTACTGGTGATGGTGTGGGTGACAGGTAGAATCAGGAGCTCAGAAAGTCAGAGCAAAATAGGATCCTACGAGTACAACCTTTTCCTTCAGAAAAACTGAGATCAAGAGTGGGAACTTGGGTCAGGTTTACATGGCCTGCCAGTCTTAGAACCATATGAGAACCCAGAACCCTTTCGCCAATCCATTGCCTTTTCCTCTTTTTCTCTCACCCACCTTACTGCACATTTCAAGGAGACAGAGAGAAATATCACCTAGTAAAGAATTTAGAGCTGTCTGAGCCTGGAGTCAAGTTTGAGGTGGTTTCCCTCCTCCTGTTCTCCATCCTGCTTAAATACTTTAGTGGTCTTTTCCTCATTGATTTTATTTTTTACAAGTCTTCAATTATCCTATAAATCCCCAAGGCTTGTTCTGGCCTGACTTATCACAGGGATTCTTGTGTCTTGGCAATTGCCCCAGCTCAGCAATCTGCCCACTGAAACATGCCTGCCTGCCAGTCCCAATGCAAACCATCTTTTCTACTTTGTCTTACCTCTGGGCATCTGCTATTATTTACCACTTACTTATCTGGCTATTTGTTTACTTCAAAATGTGTTTTAGAACTAGCATATCTAACACGGATCTGTAAGCTGAACATCCAGGGCTCCAGAGAATTGGGGTTGCGTTATATAACTACATACTGGCCAAATGAAGCAAGACAGTATGTGTTCTCCTGAATGTCCAGTCAGAGTAGAGTTGAAAGGAAAATCTCAGACTTCCAAGGACAGTGAAGCTGGCAAAAGTTGTGTGCTGGGAATACACCAAAAACAAGGTACCCTAACTGGCTTTTTGTAAATTCCAAGATACCTAACAAGGAAGTTTCCCAAATACATCTGAAAAAAGAAGTCAGTTATGATAGTTACGATGATACTCAGGGACAGAAATGAAGTGGAAGGCATCTGTACCAACTAGCTGAACCTGAGTTTGTTTATTGTTATGTTGGCTGTGACAAAAATTCATATTGAAATAAAAATGCTGCTTTAGAACTTGAAGAAAGGAAGAAGGGAAGGAAAGTAGAGAGGGAGGAACACAGGGAGGAAGAAAGGGAGGGAAGGAAGCAGGAAATCAGAAAAGGTCAGCCAAGTTAAATGGGACTTTTGCAATTTTTTTGCTAAAACAGTAGCTCATTTTGCTTTGGAGTATTTTTGGGGGTTGGGGGTGGGGGGTAGGAATTTGTTTTATTCATTTATTTATTTTGAGTAGAGGTCTTGCTCTGTTGCCCAGGTGGAAGTACGGTAGCATCAGCCTAGATCACAGCAACCTTAAACTCTTGAGCTCAAGCATTTCTCTTGCATCAGCAACATGTTGAGACTACCAGCTCAACACCTGGCTAATTCTTCTTTTTTTCTAGAGAATGGGTCATGCTCTTTCTCTGGCTGGTCTCTAACTCCTGACCTCAAGTGTTCCTCCTGCCTTGGTCTCCCAGAGTTCCAGCCATGAGCCACCATGCCTGGCCTGTAGCTTATTTTGAATTCAACTTCATTTTCATTAGTTTAAATAACCTCTGTACTTTAAAACAATTTTATCTGGGAAAGAGAAGTTTAATTTAAGACGGTGCCAAATGTGTTTTGGAGTGTTTAGAAATGATGGGCCTTTTAGATGCAAATAGTGCATTAGTTTTGTATTGTTGCATAACAGAGTGCCACAAACTTAGTAACAAATAAAAAAAACAAAACATTCATTTCTTTTCCCACAGTTCTGTATATCAGAAATCTGAGCATGGTGTTACTGGGTCCCCTGCTAGGATTACTAGTCGGAATCAAGGTATCACCCAGTTCATTGTCCTCATCTAGTGCATAGGTCTCTGCTTTCATGACAGCTCTTATCTGGGACCTGTCCCAGCTCTGAGGGGCTGTCTCCTATCCTCTGCCCATGTGGCCCCCTCTACATCATAGCAATTTATTTCTTTATAGCCAGCAAGAGAATGTCTCCCTCCCTTTGAATCACTTCCTTCAAGAAAACCCTAGTAGGGCGGTGCCTGTGGCTCAAGGAGTAGGGCGCCGGTCCCATATGCCGGAGGTGGCGGGTTCAAATCTAGCCCCAGCCAAAAACCAGAAAAAAAAAAAAAAAAAAAAAGAAAACCCTAGTCATTTTTTTATTATAATATTTTTATTTTTTATGAAATTATAGCTGTGTACATTGACATGATCATGGGGCATCATAAACTAGTTTCATAGACCGGTTGACACATTTTCGTCACACTGGTTAACATAGCCTTCCTGGCAATTTCCTAGTTATTGTGCTAAGACATTTACATTCAACATTTACTAAGTTTCACATATACCCTTGTAAGATGCACCCCCTCCCTCTACCCACCTCCCTTCCTCCCTCCCCTCCCTTTCCCCCTTCCCCCTATTCTTAGGTTGTAGCTGGGTTATAGCATTCATGTGAAAGCCCTAAATTAGTTTCATAGTAGGGCTGAGTACATTGGATACTTTTTCTTCCATTCTTGAGATACTTTACTAAGAAGAATATGTTCCAGCTCTATCCATGTAAACATAAAGGAGGTAAAGTCTCCATCTTTCTTTAAGGCTGAATAATATTCCATGGTGTATATAGGCCACAATTTATTAATCCATTTGTGGATTGATGGGCACTTGGGTTTTTTCCATGACTTAGCAATTATGAATAGGGCTGCAATAAACATTCTGGTACAAATACCTTTGTTATGATATGATTTTTGGTCTTCTGGGTATATGCCCAGTAGAGGAATTACAGGATTGATTGGCAGATCTATTTTTAGATCTTTAAGTGTTCTCCATATATCTTTCCAAAAGGAATGTATTAATTTGCTTTCCCACCAGCAGTGCAAAAGTGTTCCCCTTTCTCCACATCCATGCCAACATCTCTGGTCTTGGGATTTTGTCATATAGGTTAGTCTCACTGGAGTTAGATGGTATCTCAAACTAGTTTTGATTTGCATTTCTCTGATGATTAAAGATGATGAGCATTTTTTCATATGTCTGAAGGCCGTGCACCTGTCTTCTTCAGAGAAGTTTCTCTTCAAATCCCTTGCCCAGCCTGCAATGGGATCCCTTGTTCTTTTCTTGCTAATGCGTTTGAGTTCTCTGTGGATTCTGGTTATTAAACCTTTGTCAGAGATATACCCTGCAAATATTTTCTCCCATTCTGAGGGCTGTCTGCTTGCTTTACTTACTGTGTTCTTGGCTGTGCAGAAGCTTTTTAGTTTGATCAAGTCCCAGTAGTGTATTTTTGAAGCTACTTCAATTGCTTGGGGGGTCCTCCTCATGAAATACTCGCCCAGACCGATTTCTTCAAGGGTTTTTCCTGCACTCTCCTCTAATTTTTATAGTTTCATGTCTTAAGTTTAAATCTTTAATCCAGTGAGAGTCTATCTTAGTTAATGGTGAAAGGTGTGGGTCCAGTTTCAGTCTTCTGCAGGTTGCCAGCCAGTTCACCCAGCACCATTTGTTAAATAGGGAATCTTTCCCCACTGAATGTTTTTAATTGGATTGTCAAAGATTAAATAACGGTAAGTAGCTGGATTTATCTCTTGGTTCTCTATTCTGTTCCAGACATCTACTTCTGTGCTTTTGTGCCAATACCATCCTGTTTTGATCACTATTGATTTGTAGTATAGTCTGAGGTCTGGTAGCGTGATTCCTCCTGCTTTGTTTTTATTTCTGAGTAATGTCTAACAAACGGAATCCAGCAACACATCAAACAAATTATACATCATGACCAAGTTGGTTTTATCCCAGGATCTCAAGGCTGGTTCAATATATGTAAATCTATAAATGTAATTCAGCACATAAACAAATTAAAAAACAAAGACCATATGATTATCTCAATCAATGCAGAAAAAGCTTTTGATAATATCCAGCATCCCTTCATGATCAGAACACTTAAGAAAATTGGTATAGAGGGGACATTTCTTAAACTGATAGAGGCCATCTACAGAAAACCCATAGCCAATATCGTATTGAATGGAGTTAAATTGAAATCATTTCCACTCAGATCAGGAACCAGACAAGGCTGCCTATTGTCCCCACTGCTTTTGAACATTGTAATGGAAGTTTTAGCCACCGCAATTAGGGAAGAAAAGGCGATCAAGGGTATCCATATAGGGTCAGAAGAGATCAAACTTTCGCTCTTCGCAGATGATATGATTGTATATCTGGAAAACACTAGGGATTCTACTACAAAACATTTAGAAGTGATCAAAGAATACAGCAGCGTCTCAGGTTATAAAATCAACACTCATAAATCGGTAGCCTTTATATATACCAACAACAGTCAAGTTGAAAAAACAGTTAAGTACTCTATCCCATTCACAGTAGTACCAAAGAAGATGAAATATTTGGGAATTTATCTAACAAAGGACGTGAAAGATCTCTCTAAAGAGAACTATGAAACTCTAAGAAAAGAAATAGCTGAAAAAAATGGAAAAACATACCATGCTCATGGCTGGGAAGAATCAACATTGTTAAAATGTCCATACTACCCAAAGCAATATATAATTTTAATGCAATCCCTATTAAAGCTCCATTGTCATACTTTAAAGAACTTGAAAAAACAATACTTCATTTTATATGGAATCAGAAAGAACCCGGAATAACCCTAGTCATTTTTAAGGGGATTGATTAAGTTAGGCCCACCAAGGATAATTTCCCTCTTGATTAACTCCAAGCCAACTGATTTTAGAACTTAATAAAATCAGAAAAACCTTTTAACCTTTGTCACATAACATAACAATAGGAATGAACTATGTCCTATCCATCACAGTCAGAATAAGGAGATTACATGTGGCAGGTACATGAGGGGACAGAAACCACGGGAATCACAAATGGCCTATGTGACGGACTTTGCGAGGCAAAAGACCTGATGGACAGTTTACCGAAAGAAGCTTATGGATTCAAAGTAGATAGACATTTCAGGGGAGTTGGGTACTAATGCCTCCAAGTTGCTAGCATTCCATCAGAAACATTCATATTTAGAAGATGTTTAAATTAATGTACTTAAATTGGATTGATACCACAAATCAGTAAAATGTGAGATTAATAAGAGCAGACCTTCAGTCACAGCATATTCTACATTTGAATGTATTCAGCTTTATTACCTACCATACAGCAGAATTCAAGGCTACCCTGAAGGCTGAAGACAATTCAAATCAATAGTATTAGAAAGCAAAAGATAAAGAGTAAATAGTGTAGAAAACTATGACATTAAAAAATAAAGCAATCACTAACTGCATGAAAAATGAAAAGTGGTATAAAATAAGAAGTAAAAACATTGCCTTTCTCTTAGTTTATATGCGACTAATATTTTAATAGTCAAGGTAATTGCCCAAGTAAAAGAAACAGCCAGAGATGGAACCAGTTCTTCTGATCCCCGATGACAATATCCTTTCTATTACCACATACTGCGTTCTCCTCTAAACCCTGTGAAGAGTTCTGTTTACTTGCTCAACACCACCAAGTAAACCAAGAAGGGGAAACAATACATTCCTGTTGGCCAAGGTGGGAGAGTTCAGAACGTTGTTTTGGGAGTTCCACTCCCAAGTCTGTTCTTAGTTGATTAGTCCACAGCCAGAGCAACGGCACAGATACAAAACAACTACTCAACTTAATGTTTTAAAAATTTAGCAAAATTCAGACCAAGCAATTGGAAAATTTTTGCAATTGCCAAACATCTACTCAAAACCAAA
This sequence comes from Nycticebus coucang, assembly GCF_027406575.1. Taxonomy (NCBI): domain Eukaryota; kingdom Metazoa; phylum Chordata; class Mammalia; order Primates; family Lorisidae; genus Nycticebus; species Nycticebus coucang. The sequence continues at coordinate 49,263,229 of NC_069784.1, read as the reverse complement.
CATCTGGATGACCATTCAATTATCCAGATGTTTCCAAATGGCTAGACATTTGGCAAGATGATTGCCAAATACATAAACATCCAGATGTTTCAAACTTTAGAAGTAGTCTTTAAAGTAACTGTGGATGTGTTGTCTTCTTTCTTCCACTTGTAACATTTGACCACTCTCATAAGATGTTTAGATATGGTGAGGGTCACTGAAAAATTTCAGTCTTAGATATAAAAATATTAATTTTCCATCTGGATATTCTTATAGCCAAAATAATATATTACTCACTATCATGAGATGAGTTATGAACAATAACAATCCTAAAGTTTAATTTGTAATTAATTAATGCTGGCCTATCTACCAAAACATAGAGGCTGATTGTTTTCTAAATTACTCCTGTGTCAACTAGTACCCATTTTTTGTCTTGCAAATAATTCTGTTTATTCTCTAGCAGTTAGATCGTGTCTCCTACCCTCTAGTAATACTGGAGGACCACAGAAAAACAAACCATAAACAATATGTCAAATAAGTCATCTTTGTCATTGCCCTCTGCCTGATTCTCGTAAGTCCCTTTAAGAGAATTTCCTTGCCTCTGACACCAGTTATTTAATTAATTGATTCTTTCATTGAGGATTGAGTATCAAAAAATGAAACATTATACAAGATGTTGTAGTACTCAGAGAAGAGCACAACATCACAATGCTTTTGGAATTTTCAATTTCCTATTGATCTTAATTCAATATTGTTTTGATTACAGGACAATAAGTTTGATATGTATTGTGCATTTTATCAATGAAGTCACTGTAGCTCAGAGAGTTTAAGTAACTTGTCAAAGAGATGTGTCTGTAATCCAGACCTTGCTCCAAATCCAGCAGTCTTTTGGAGTAAGTCGCCTTTTCTAATGTTGTGCTAGGTAAAAACTATGGGTCTTTAAGTGTTAATTACATGTCTTATGAAAAGGATGTTTCCTGGTTTTTAGAAATGAGTTTAGCTCTAAAACTTATTTGGCTATGAAAGTCTTTTGCCAAAACACTTATTAAGTGCATCTAGTCCTAGCATGCTATAGAGCAATAAGGGAAATGGTACACTAACTGCTACAGAGTAGTTCTAAACTTGGATTTTATAGTCATCACTGCCAGCAAATCCTACTTCATTTCCTTTCAGAAGTGTTTTTCATACCTCCTTTCCATAAACTAAGGAATCATTTATTGGGTATTCCTCTTTAATCTAGTATATTCTTATTCTTCTTTCTTATTATCTTCCTAAATTTCATCCTCTGCTCTTATTGGCTCCAGTTTTTTTTTATTTCCATTAGCACACTTCATTTGTTCTGAAATGTTGTTGCCTTCTTTTCTAGCACTTTGCCACTCAAAAGTGTGGGCTGAGAACGAGTAGTATTGACATCACCCAGAGGCTTAGTTCAGAATCTGAGTCCCAGCCCAGACCCACTGGATCAGAATATACTTTTTGATAGTATTTCCAGGTAATCCCAAGCACACGAAAATTTGAAACCCCTTTTTCTATCACAGTATTGAACACTTTCTGTGGCTTTTTAACAATTATCTTCAAAACAATGAAAAGATTAGTTATGAAGAATATGTCCCATGCTGAAGAGCCAATTATATATAGTATCGGAATTATGTACACTTACACACATCCATACATAACCTAGATACCATCCTGTTATCAGATACCTTTCAAAGCTTCTGCATAGTAGGCACAATAAAATTTAACCTCAATGGCATAAAAAGGTCTTTGTAATCTGGTCCTCCTTAGCCCAGCAGCCTCATGGGCACCATTATCCCCCCAAATCCCACTGTTATTTATGTTCCAGGCATTCTGAACTACTAGAATTTGTTCAACAGTCTGAACTTTTTTCTCTTGTCTCTGGTGCTTTGTCTATCAGCCTTCTCTGCTTGGTATAGTTTCCACCCCTCTTCATGTGGCCTATGCCCTCTTGTCTTTTAGGTTTCATCTTAGATGCAATGCTTCTGGGGGTCATTTCCCGGCCTCTAAGCAACACACCATAGGCACCTTACAGATTTATTTGTTTTCTTAATAAATACTGATTAAGTGTCCATCAGGGACCAGCTACCTCTATCATAACACTTAATAGATTAAAACCATTTGATTCATCGCCCTTATAGATCAGAAAGTTTTAAAGACAGGAATATCTTTAAGTACCTTAAGTACATTTTATAAATGCTATCATACTGAGGATATAAAATCCTTTTGAAAGAACTTCAGTGAAGTCCTTTTATATGGAAGATCAAAGGAGTAAGAAAAAGGACCTGAGTTATGTCTTTACTGTGGTCACTGTGTGATATGAAAGGCTTCTTTCCAGTCTTTTTTGAGACAACCTCAATTCAAAATTTTCTCTTCTATATCCTCCAAATTTTCCTGATGTTTGGTTAAAAAATATAGCTATCATAATAACCAAATTCTATATTCTAATCTTAAAAATTAAGGAAAGACTTAAAGCCTGGGCATGTGTATTTTAGGAGAAATTATATATATTAAGGGGAACATAGCCTGTAGCAAAAAGAAATACACCTTTGGAGTTAGACTTCGCTGGAATAAATCACCATTATATTAATAATTTCTACCTGTTTGACTTTAGAAACATTATTATTTCAACTCTCTTTGACTTCATTTGCTCATCTATGAAATGAGAATTATTTTCTCTCTATAAAGTGACTATTACAGTAGTGACTAATTTATAGGGTAATGGGGGAATTATATTAAAAGTGCACACAAAGCACTTAGCACAGGGACAGGAAGAACAGTGCTCAATAAATGCTTACTACTGTTATTATTTGTGCATGAGATTTGCATCTGGAGCAAGATTTCAAAGCAATATCGTACCCTCACCGAAGATATTGCTCTGGTAAACTTGTGGTTTCTTGTAATTTATTGGCAATAGTGATTTGCACTCTTTTCTTTTCCAAGAAAGCAAAAGGAATCAAGAGTCTCTCCTAGTTACAGTCCATTCAGTTCACCCAAAGAATCCCCAGACCAGCTGAAACAAATTGAGGGCAGCCAACTGAAAGGTTGTAAGCAAACTGCAATCACTGCACAGACTATAGGAAATTCTATAATATTGTGGCAAAGCACAGACACAAAAGAATCTCATTTAACACTCCCTCCAGTCCTTGGCTTGTGACAGTAACAAAAACATTCTCAAAAACAGCAGAGACTTTCCATTGTTTAGCTCAGCATTCCGCTCAGGACCTAATGACAGAAGGCATTGCAGTTGTAATTATTTGCTGGATCCCACCCCAGCCACTCTCCAGCAGCCTCCGTGCAGCCCTGCCCAAGTCCTGTAGAAGAGCAGAGGCACCAAAGAGGATGTTTGTGGCCAGACTGTCTTCAATTAGTCAGAATGAGAACAATGATGGGCTTTTCCTCTGAGACAGGGTGGAAAAATATCCTGCATTATTGGGTGGGATAGGAAAACAATTTTTGGCTAATGAAGCCAAATAGAAATCTTCAGAAATATATATTGACTAGGTTCCATTCTATCCAAGTTAGAATCCCAGAAATTCAGACGTACATGGCAGTGGCCCTAACAAAGGCGGTATGGCTGCTAAACCACCGTTTCTCAAAGCCAAGGGTACATAAGATTCATCTTGTTTCAGAAAGGCAGGTTCTCAAGTTCTAGCCCTTAGAAGCTGAGTCAATATACCTTGGATAGAGCCTTAGAATCTCGAGTTTTACCAGTAACTCTTCCTCCCGAGAATAATTCCATTCCAGTGCACCTGCACACCAAAGTTTGAGAAGAAAAAGCTTCCGCAAATGGCTGGTGAGAAATGGCTGCTAATGTAGAGATTTCAGAGACCCTGACAGGCAAGTGAGGAGCTATCTAGGGTCTCTAAATCTCAGTGTATAAATTAGGAGTATATATGTATACACATGTATTACTAGCATGTACACATATATGTGAATATAGACATAAACATAAAGCATACATGACTAATTCCCCATGTAAGGGACCAGTAATCAAAGGCCCCCAACATTTCAGTGACCTTAACTCATTCATTATTTTCCCCTAAAGTCTGTAAACTTCAGTGAATATGATCCAAAGAAAAAAATATGTGACAACTTTTCCCCTTTCTCTCAAACCATCTGATTAGTTTTTTGAATTCTTTTAAGCTATGAAGAATTTTCTAACCCAGCTCTAAGCTTTGCTAAGTCCAGGATTCCTAGACTGTTAAGTTGCTGTGCGAAAGAAACAACAATTCTGTTGTTGTGGGATCTGGATCACCCCAGAATTCTTTCAGCTCCTGGGAGAGCACCTAAGGGCCCTCGCACCGAGGGCCCTCTGTACCTTGACACTTGAGCAAATCCAGGCACCATTTACCTAGAGCTTATGTAACAGCAGAAAATAAAAATGAGGATAAAAAACTGGGGGCAGAGAAGCAAATAAGGTAAAGGGGGGAAAAAAGAGGAAGAAGAATCCCCACGATAGTGTAGACAAATAGATTTAATAATTTTTACATCTGGTAGGGAAATAGCCAGGAAAGAACCCCTGTGTAGGTGGTGGATCCCAAAGGAATGTCAAGTTGATGAAGCCATCATTCACATGCTCCGGCTTTGGCCTCCTCACCAGTCTACCACTCTCACAAGCTGTTCTTCAGATCAGCAAAGGGTCTCCTTTCTGCAAATGTACCTTTAAATACCTAGATTGTCTGTGGCCCCCAGGCTTCAGCCTTCAGCAGAGCAGAGGGCTTAAGTCAAAAGGTTGCTCAGGGACAGCCACCACTTAAAATCAGAAAGTTAGAGGAAATGGATACTTAACCTTCAGTGTACCCCCCGGTATATCACAGCTCCCTAATGGCCCAGTGAGCTCCCAGAGTGAGATGGGCTGAGAGCTTCCGAGTCTGAGCATGACAACACTGGCTGCTGCAGAGAACTTTGCACAGACTCACTGAGGATTGATGGGGTACAAAGGGGAGTCCAGAGCAGACTTCACTTTTGTTAGGTGTGTGCCCTCAGGCCGTTTGCTTACTCCTAACTGAGTTTCTTAATCTATCAAGTACAATAGACAGTATCTGCCCTCATTCCAACAACACAGGATTGCTGAGAAGATGGAAGTTAAAATTCAGCATGAAATGGCATCTGGCCATCAACTCATGATGTGTTCTCCTTCTCATTCCTACAAAGAATCTAAGAAGACATAGAACAAAATAAAATTTTAAATACAACATGTAAACTAGAACTGTTAACTATTCTCTTTACTGTTCTCAAGATCAAAATAAGTTACCCACTGACACTCAGAACAGCAACATAGCTGATTTCCTGGCTTCTGCTGTTGGCTCCCCAAAATGCATTTTCTATGGAGAGCTTGCAAAAATTATAAACAATTATAAAATACGTATACAAAAGAGTATATTTAATGTATACGTAGAGTTGAAGAATAATAAGAAAACAAACATCAATTTTAACAAATAAATTACCACCAATATCCTTACAGCCTCCTGCAGGTCCCTTTCTTATTGTATCCCCTTTTCTTCTCTTGAAATCTAATCACTATCCTGTATTTGTCTTTTCTTTATACCATTATTACAAAGGTCCATGTTCTCAAATAATAAATTAGTTTTACTTCTTTCCTAAACTTCGTTTAATGGAATCATGCTAAATATTCTTTTGTAACTTTCTTTTTATTGTTCAATGTTACTTTCCTAAGATTAATCCATATTGATGTATATACTTTAAAAATTTCACAGCTGTAAGATATTTCACTGTATAGAAAACATAATTTATTATCCATAATATTTCTTAATGGGCATATGGGATACTGCCAATATTTTACTATTACAGGCAATACCACTGTGGATTTTCCGGGACATGTTTTCTGGTACAAATTGCAGTTTCCCAAGCAATATCCCCAAGAGCAGAACTGCTGGTCACAGGGTATACACACACCGTCAACCTTATCAGGCAATACAAAAATGTCAAACATTGGACTGATTATACCAAGTTATGATTTTATGTTTTTATAAACAGTGTATGAGTTCCTCTTGCTCCATACCCACACCAGCAATTGCATTTTCACATTTTATAGTTCTAACTAATCTGTTAATTTTAATTTGCATTTTCTGATTATTAATGAGGTTGAATATCTTCAGATATGATTCTTGTGTGTTTTTTAAATTACCTGCTCATATCTTTGGCTTATTTTTAGGTGTTTCTTTGATATACATTCCCAAAGCTAATCCTTTTTCACTTGGTTCCATGTCATATGTGTTACAAATATCTTTTTTTTTTTTTATCTTTTTCAGGTCTGTGGCTTATCTTTTTACTTTATGACATCTTATGATGAAAACTAATTTTTAATTTTAATGTAAATTTTCTTAGATTTTTTTGGATTTTTATTTTGTGGTATTTTGAGTCTTCTACAATAAATCTTCCTCTATGATAAGGTCATAAAGAATTTTATTATATGGATTCCAAGATATGGATCCTAAGATATCTAATTATGTATTTATAAATATTCCAAAATTGGAAAAAATCCAAAATCTAAAACACTTCTGGTCCAAAATATTTTGTAGAGGTGATACTCAACCTAAAGGATATAGAAATGCAGATAAAATTTTACACTGATCTTACTTCTTATGAAGACTTTCTTATTTCTCCTCCTAATGTCTCTAAAATATATTTTGTTTTCTACATAAACAGTTATCTGTTACTCCTGAAACCTTTGTGTGTTTTTTCTCTACATTTTATGCCTTTGTTTTCTTTATCTACTGACAAGGATCTCTAATAAGATGTTGAATAGAATTGATTATATCAGACACAGTTTAAAGGAATGCTTATAATATTTTACTACTAAATATATTAAAGTTTTTGCAAATATCCTGTATTACATTAAGAAAGTTCTATGCAGTCTCTGGTTTAATAAAAGTTCTAATCATGTGTATGCTGGCCTTTATCAATATTTTTTCCTAGTATCTATTTAAAAGAATATTATACTTTTTCTTGCTTATCTTTGGGTATATTACATTAATAGATTTTTTTTCCAATGCTGAACTAGACTTAATTCTATCTTAATTTTACGTAATAATTTCTCTTAATTCTTAATCTTGGACATAGCATATTTTTTCTACATACTGCTAAATTTAGTTGCTAATGATTTTTTTTTTAGGATTTTAACATATGTGGTTACCAATAATTTTGACTGCAATATTTCTTTCTAATTTTTAAACTGTTCTTGACTTTTTTTATATCAAACATATATATAACCACAATTGTTTCTTTGCTTTTTCCTATACTCTGGAAGAGGTTTGTAAAATTTATATTTTGTAATTCATGGATGTTCAGTAAATGTTACCTCCAAAAATTTGGGGCTTATTTTCATTGTAGGAGTTTTTTTTAAACCACTCTTTCATTTTTTTCCAGAGTCATAGAACAATTCAGGTGTTCTATTTCTTATCAAATCCAGTTAGTAATTTATACTTATTGTAGGAATTAAATACTTTACCTAATTTTTAAAATGGATTGCATAAAGATAGTCATAATTTTATTTTAATCTTTTTCATCTATACTATTATTACAGTTATATTACACACTTTCCAAGTCAGCTATGATTTTTTTTCCTATTTTATCTTAACAAAATTATTTTTTTCTACTTTATGGGCTTATTCTGTTGTTATTTTTCTCATTTATTAAGTTGTAAACATAGGACATTAATTTTCAGGCTTTCTTTTCTACTCATATAAGCAGGTAAATCTATCAATCTCCTCTAACCACTATATTAGCTATATTCCACGATTTTTTTTTATTTATTAGAGTATTTAGAAGTATGTTTTAAAATTTCTAATCTAAAAATAAACAAAAAGATCCACTGGGAAATTTAAAAAATAAAGGAGAAATTAAAAATTGTAAAAAGGGGGGGAAATGGTGGGCTGGAGGCACCCTGGCAATGCTACACCACCAAGCACAGAAGTGACAACAGCAGCCTCGGTACCAATGGCTCATTTCTACAGTAGCATTGCAAAGTCACAGGGAAAGACCACCAGACACACAGTGTGGAAAAGAAAGGTGATGGGTTAATATACATAACAGTAACAGACAACACAAGGGGAATGACAGGAAAAAAGAGGACTGGAGCACCGGCTCACTCTGCGGGCGTCATGCAGACTGAGCTGGAAGTTGGCTCACACCATCCCTGTGGGCCTCCTCCCTGCTCAGACCGGGTCCTGCCTGCAATCTGTGCACAGTGCAAGTTACACTAGACAACAGGCACTGTGGGGATGCAACGACAGCTGAAGTCATACTGATTTATCGGGTGCACTGTGCTTGGTCTACACCAAGTCAGGGAGGGAGTGGATGGACCTGTGGCTTCTCAATAGGCTCCCACCGGAGAAGCACTGAGCACCTGGTTAGGAGAGCCCTCAGTGGGACATGGCGAGCTACAGTCTCTGCACATGTGGATTGGCATCGCTCTGGACTTGAGAAGCCTTGGGCTTCTCGCTCAGCCAGGTCTGCCCTCCAGGCATTGGCAGCCTTCTGGTCACTCTCCTTGACCCCACCCTCCAGGTGGGCTCACCCTCCATCTGCACACCAACCTCTGGGTTGGGGGTGAGAGGAAGCTGAAGAAGCTTTGTCTCCAGCTCCACCCCAAACCCAGTTTGGAGGCTGTCATGACGCAGCATAGCAACCCAGCCTGGGAGACTGAGTGGCAGGCCCTGCGTGGAGGATGGAGAGCTCCGTGCTTACTCTGCAGCTGAGATACCCTCAGAGTTCTGGACATGGCATTTTCAGGCCATGGAGGAGACTGGTGCCTGCTCGGCCAAGACTCCGCCCGGTAGCCCTGCCCAATTTGCGCAACGCGAACCACACCTTCTGGAGCCAATCCTAGTCATCTGCTCAGCCCCAATTCAGGCTCAGGGACTTTGCCTTCAGCTCCACTCCCATCCTGGCTCAGAGGCTCCCAGGCTGGGAATAACAAGCCCTGATAAAGGAGCCCTGGGGCTACGGCTTCAGTGGGTCCTTAGTGGGGTATGGAGAGCTGCAACCTCAGCAAGCCCAACCTGGCACTCTCATACCTGTGCCTATGGAGCAGCCTGCTGCCTGCTCACCTGACTCCACCCCTGCACCACACCACTGTCTGCTTGGTAGATCCTGACCTTGCCTTCCAGACGGAATTTGTCTGCCATCTGCACAACCCTACTTTGACCACAGAAGCCCTGGACATCTGCACAACCTGTTTGCATCTCTCCCCTAGCCCCAGCTCTGAGGCTATCACATCAGAGCCTGAAGCTCCATTCCTGTGACTCTAGATCTCCCCACTAGTCCTGAGATGTCATGTTCAATTCTCTAGAGCTGCACCTGGACTCCAAGACATCACCAGAGAGCCTCCAACCACCAAAACAGGGCTGAAAGATCTGTCTCAAAGTCCAATGCATCCACCACCTCTCAGCCTCAAGCTTTTGCTGAAACCTGCTCTAAGCATAGGCCCACAACTCAGGATCCCACAACAACCTAATCCAATTTCTGTGGGTACTTCTGTCTGGATACAGCAATACCCACAACACTAGTCTCAGAGAAGACTCCTGCCCAGCTCTTGCCCTGAGCATCCTACAACTATCAGGAGAATTAAAGCAAGGGGCAATAGTCCTGAGAAACTATTCACTCGGAACTGACAAAAGAAGTTTAACATGAGAAAAGAAGAAGAAGGAGGAGGAAGAGGAGGAGGGGGAGGAGGAGGAGAAAAAGAAGAAGAAGAAACAGCAAAAGATCACTGGCAACATGAAAAATCAAAACAGACTAACACCCCCAAGGGATCACAAAAGAGCTGCTGCAGTGAACTCCAACTACAAGGAAATTGTTGAAATGACAGAAATGGATTGAGAATATGAGTGGCAAATAAGATGATGGAATTGAAGAGAAAGTTGAAAACCATCAAAAAGAAGCCCAAAAAAATATTTCAGGAAATTACTGAAAAAGTCAATAAAAAACTTGACCAAAATAGGAGGTGTATAAAACTAGGAGGTATATAACAACTAGGAAGTGTCGAACAACTTAAATAACTGAAAGAGGCACTCAGGGATTTTGAAAATGTAGTCGAAGGCTTCAGCAACAAATTAAATGAAGAGGAAAGAATCTCAGCTTGAAGACAAAGCTCTCAAGCTAATCCAATAATTTAAAGAGACAGGAAAGAGAAAAACAAGGGCAGAGCAATCACTTCAAGAGATATGAATATGAGACTACACAAAATGAACGACCATGTATCAAAATCAAGGTATCCCTGAGGGAGAAAAAGAAAGTGCTAAAAACATGGATAATCTATTTCAGGAAATTACTATGGAAAATTTCTCCAGTATCATCAAGATCCAGACATCCAAAAAAAAGACAATTATCAAACTCCAGGAAGATTCATAGCAAATAGGACATCTCCAGCACACGTAGTATTCAACCTGGCCAAAGTCAAAGTGAAAGAGAAAATTATACAAGTGGCTAGATGAAAGCAATGCCTGACCTACAAGAGAAAATCCATCAGGATAACAACAGACTTCTCAGCAGAAACCTTACAAGCAAGAAGAAAGAGGGCCCCCATCTTTAGTCTTCTTAAACAAAACAATGGCCAGTCTAGAATATTGTATCCTGCAAAACTAAGTTCCACATTTGAAGAAGAAATTAAATCTTTTTGAGATAAGAAAATGCTGAGGGAATTTGGCAAGTCCAGCCATGCTCTGACATATATACTCAGAACCACACTACACATTAATCAGCAAAATAGATCCCCATCAATGTAAAAATCCCAAAAGCTAGAGGTCTGAGCTTAATCAACACAATGGCTCAAGAGGTAAAACAGAGCAACAAAGTCCTACTCCATCACATGAATAGAAATCTATCCACTTATCAATTCTTTCAATCAGTGTAAACATTCCAAATTGTATATAAAGTCAGCACATTGTACCCCATAAATGGAGTAACATATGGTTATGATCTAATTTTTAAAAATGTGGGGGGAGAGACAAGATGGAGGACTGAAGCTAGTTTCAACAGAGGTTCCCATCCAGAAGGAGAGTTAAGAAACAGGAATTTGGTAAGTATCCTGGTGGATTTGAGCCGCACCAAGAGAGAAGGTTGAAGAATGCGCATCAACACCCCTGAAGCAAGCTGTGATCACAAGGATGCAAACAAAAGGTACAAAATCCACCACCAAGTGGACGGGAGTCCCCCTCCCCCATGAGACTGGCTCAAGAGCCCCACAATTAAACAAACGGGCAGAAATTAAAGGCCCTCCCACTACACTCCACGGGAGAGACCTTCTAAAAACTGGACCTACCTCCCCTACTAGGGTGCCATGGTGTTCTCCTGCTGGGCATAAAACTGTATAAAACTTTAAAAATCCTTTGGCGACAACCCTGAATCCCCAACACTCCCCTCCCGCTCACTGAGGTCTGGAAGCCTGTCCCCCAGGAGTTCGGATTCTTGGGTGATTTCTCAAGGGGAGTGGACAGTCCCCAAGCTGCAACTGGTCAACACTGACTCTGAGGCATGCAAGTGTGGAGAGGGCACCGGGCTGAGGGGGAGTCACGCCTCGGTGGCACTTCCCTGCGGTGTGGTGCAGCAGCCCTCCCTGTGCATCAATACGGCCAGGCATAAAACTGAATGATGCTCTAGCTTCCCCGCTGAGCTCTCAGCACTCTGCCCCACTCTCACTTGGGGTCTGAGGGCCTGTCCCTCAGGAGTTCGGATCCTTGGGTGATTTCTCTAGGGGAGTGCACAGTGAACGAGCCGCGACTGGCCAGCGCTGACTCTGAGACACGCGAGTGAGGAGAGTGCACTCGAGGAGAGGGCACTCGGCTGAGGGAGAGTCACGCCTTGGTGGCACTTCCCTGCAGTGTGGTGCAGCAGCCCTCCCCGGGTAACAATACGGCCAGGCATAAAACTGAATGAAACTCCAGCTTCCCCTCACTCTCACTCGGGGGTCTAGGGGCCTGCCCCCCAGGAGTATGGATTCTTGGGAGATCTCTCGAGGGGTGTGGACAGAGCATAAACTGTGGTCGCTCAGTGCTGACTCTGGGGCATGAGACAGAGGAGAAAAGGGTCGGCTGGGTGCCCAGACAGAGCGGCAGTACCTAGAGGCAAATCAACAGCCGTTTTTTTTTAACAGCAAAACGGCTCAATTCTGGATATTCTGAAGCCACATCCACTGTCTCCCTGGGCAACCAGAGGAGGCCACCAGTAAGCAAAGGATTTGCCTGACGCTGCTCACACACCCGGGAAGCTTCCAGGGCAGGGCCGACACAGAGAGGAAATCGGACACAAACCTCCAGCAGCAAAGACATTTGAACTCAGAACAGCCCGTCTTCTATAGGCGATTTTAGCAGAAACAGAGACAGAACCCCACAAAGTTGTCTGCTCTGTTCTGTTCTGTTAGCAACATCAATCAGGGACAGGGCTAAGCCGGAGTGAACACCTCCCTCCCACCACCTGCATCAAGCACTCAAAGATGTCAGGCCCCATCTCCTCCTGCTAGATAGCGGCAGACTGCAGGGGCCTGGCAGACTTCCTTGCAATTCAGGCAGGTGCAAACCTCTGGAGTATCTGTTCACTACAGGCAACTGGGTTAGCCATCTGCAGAGATACCAGTGACTGGGTCCGACAGAGGGACAAAGTGGGGAAGGAGACATCAACCTTCCCAGACCAATCTATTTGCTAGGTGGCTCCTCCTGACTCCATGCAGCACTGGAGTAAGCCATATCAGAGGAGTCACCAGACCCCTGTGATCCAGTTCCCAGAGACCTCTTGAACTCTCCCACCCGAGACAGGTGCCGATTGAGACAATCAATTTGGACCTTTTGAACTGAACTAATAGACTGAGGACTTTTCAGGCAGTGCCCTGGGTATGCGGTTGTAGGAAGGTTTGGTTTTCCTTCTCCAACTGGTACCAGAGGTGGGCGGGCAGGGTGACTTAATTGCTGATTTTTCCACATAGCTGAGACTTCAAGGCAGAGTAAACATTACAATAGGATAGAACAGAAACCAGCTGAAAAAAGACAGAACCACTTAGCCCCACCACACAAGACAGGACCCCAGTTTCTCAGGCCACAACACTGTACGGGCCCTCGACAAAGCCCCAGGGGAAAAATCAAAGGGAGTAAAATTACCATGGGGCAGAATCAGCGGAAAAAACTCTGGTAACATGAATAACCAGAATAGATCAACCACCCCAAGAAAAGATACAGCACATGTGATTGAAGATCACATTCATAAACAACTGGCTGAGATGTCAGAAATCAAATTCAGAATTTGGATTGCAGACAATATTAATAAAATGGAATTAGGAATTCGAGGAGAAATTCAAAAGTTGTCTCAAGAATTTAACAAATTTAAAGACAAAACCACCAAAGACTTAGACACACTGAAGCAAGAATTTATAGCCCTCAAAGATATGAAAAATACAGTAGAATCCCTCAGCAACAGAATGGAGCAAGCAGAAGAAAGGATTTCTGACATTGAAGATAAAGTCTTCGAACGCTCCCAATCTCTCAAAGAGGAAGAGAAATGGAGACCAAAAATGGACCACTCACTCAGAGAACTCTCAAATATTTCGTAGAAAAGCAATATACGAATAATTGGGATTTCTGAGAATGATGAAGAGGCCTCAAGGGGCACAGAGGCCCTTCTGCATGAAATTATGAAAGAGAATTTTCCAGACATGCCTAGAGAATCTGAAATTCAGATAGCAGACAGCTTCAGAACCCCAGCACGATTCAACCACAATAAGTCATCCCCCAGACATATCATAATTAGCTTCACTAAAGTTAACATGAAAGAGAAGATTCTCAAAGCAGCCCAGCGAAAGAAAACTATTGAGTACAAAGGAAAGAATATTAGAATAACTGCAGATGTCTCTGCTGAAACTTTTCAAGCCAGAAGAGGGTGGTCATCAACTTTTAATCTCCTAAAGCAAAATAACTTTCAACCCAGGATCTTGTATCCAGCTAAACTGAGTTTCATCTATGATGGAGAAATTAAATACTTCAATGACATTCATATGTTGAAAAAATTTGCCATAAGTAAACCAGCTCTTCAGGATATTCTCAGACCTATCCTCCACAATGACCAACCCAATCCTATACCACAAAAGTAAACTCACTCAGAAACTTCGGATCAAACTCCAACTTCCACACTGGCGAAAGGATTAAAAATGTCCACTGGACCTTTGAAAAACTCAATACCCAAAATTCCACCAGACTTATCAATACTCTCCATTAATGTGAATGGCTTAAACTGTCCTCTAAAGAGGCATAGGTTAGCTGACTGGATACAAAAACTCAAGCCAGATATTTGTTGCATACAAGAGTCACATCTTCCAGCTCCATCCATGTAAACATGAAGGAGGTGAGATCTCCATCTTTCTTCAAGGCTGCATAGTATTCCATGGTGTACATATACCACAATTCTTCTCAGTAAACTGTCTCAAGAATGGAAGAAAAAATATCCAATTTATTCACCCCTACTATGAAACTAACTTAGGACCTTCACATGAAGCTATAACCAAGTTTCAACCTAAGAACAGGGGGAAGGGGGAGAGTGTGGGGAGGGGGGTGGTTTGTGGAGGGAGGGGGATTGAAAGGATCACACATGTGGTGCATCATACAAGGGTACATGTGACCCTTGGCAAATGTGGAATGTAAATGTGTTGACAAAGTAACAAGGATAGTGCCAGCAGGGCTATGTCAACTAATGAGTTGAAAATGTGTCAAATGTTCTATGAAACAAGTGTATGGTGCCCCAGGATCATATTGATGTACACAGGTATGACTTAATAAAAAAAAAAAAAAAAAAAAACCAAGAGTCACATCTTAACTTAAAAGACAAATACAGAATCAGGGTGAAAAGATGAAAATCATCCATATTTCAGGCAAATGGTAATCAGAAAAAAGCAGGTGTTGCAATTTTATTGGCAGATACAGTAGGCTTTAAACCATCAAAAGTAAGGAAGGACAAGAATGGTCACTTCATATTTGTTAAGGGTAATACTCAATATGATGAGATCTCAATTATTAATATCTATGCACCCAACCAGAATGCACCTCAATTTATAAGAGAAACTCTAACAGACATGAGTAACTTGATTTCCTCCAGCTCCATAATCGTCGGAGATTTCAACACTCCTTTGGCAGTGTTGGATCAATCCTCCAGCAAGAAGCTGAGCAAAGAAATCTTAGATTTAAACCTAACCATCCAATATTTAGATTTAGCAGACATCTACAGAACATTGCATCCCAAAAAAACTGAATACACATACTTCTCATCAGCCCATGGAACTTATTCCAAAATTGACCACATTTTAGGTCACAAGTCTAACATCAGTAAATTTAAAGGAATAGAAATTATTCCTTGCATTTTCTCGGACCATCATGGAATAAAACTAGAATTGAGTAACAACAGGAATGTGCATACCCATACAAAAACATGGAAGTTAAATAACCTTATGCTGAATGATAGCTGGGTCAGAGATGAGATTAAGAAAGAAATCGCCAATTTTTTGGAGCAAAAAGACAATGAAGACACAAACTATCAGAACCTCTGGGACACCGCAAAGGCAGTTCTAAGAGGGAAATTTATAGCACTGCAAGCCTTCCTCAAGAGAACGGAAAGAGAGGAAGTTAACAACTTAATGGGACATCTCACGCAACTGGAAAAGGAAGAACATTCCAACCCCAAACCCAGTAGAAGAAAAGAAATAACCAAAATTAGAGCAGAATTAAATGAAATTGAAAACAAAAGAATAATACAACAGATCAATAAATCAAAAAGCTGGTTTTTTGAAAAGGTCAACAAAATAGATAAACTTCTGGCCAACCTAATCAGAAAAAAAAAGAGTAAAATCTGTACTCTCATCAATCAGAAACAACAAAGACAAAATAACAACAGACTCGTCAGAAATCCAAAAAATCCTTAATGAATATTACAAGAAACTTTATTCTCAGAAATACGAAAATCTGAAGGAAATAGACTAATACTTGGAAGCACATCACCTTCCAAGACTTAGCCAGAATCAAGTGGAAATGTTGAACAGACCCATATCAAGTTCAGAAATAGCATCAACTATACAAAACCTCCCTAAAAAGAAAAGCCCAGGACCAGATGGTTTTACGTCAGAATTCTACCAAACCTTTAAAGAGGAATTAGTACCTATATTACTCAACCTGTTCCAAAAGGTAGAAAAAGTCGGAAGACTACCCAACACGTTCTATGAAGCAAACATCACCCTGATCCCCAAGCAAGGAAAAGACCCAACAAGAAAAGAAAATTATAGACCAATATAACTAATGAATATAGATGCAAAAATATTCAACAAGATCCTAACAAACAGAATCCAGCAACACATCATACAAATTATACATCATGACCAAGTTGGTTTTATCCCAGGGTCTCAATGCTGGTTCAATATACGTAAATCTATAAATGTAATTCAGCACATAAATAAATTAAAAAACAAAGACCATATGATTCTCTCAATTGATGCAGAAAAAGTTTTTGATAATATCCAGCATCCCTTCATGATCAGAACACTCAAGAAAATTGGTCTAGAAGGGACTTTTCTTAAACTGATAGAGGCCATCTACAGCAAACCCACAGCCAATAGCATATTGAATGGAGTTAAATTGGAATCATTTCCACTCAGATCAGGAACCAGACAAAGCCGCCCATTGTCTCCATTGCTTTTCAACATTGTAATGGAAGTTTTAGCTACCGCAATTAGGGAAGAAGAGGCGATCAAGTGTATCCACATAGGGTCAGAAGAGATCCAACTTGCGCTCTTTGCAGATGATATGATTCTGTATCTGGAAAACACTAGGGACTCTACTACAAAACTCCTAGAAGTGATCAAAGAATACAGCAGCGTCTCAGGTTACAAAATCAACATCCATAAATCGGTAGCCTTTATATACACCAACAACAGTCAAGTTGAAAAAGCAGTCAAGGACTGTATCCCATTCACAGTAGTGCCAAAGAAGATGAAATATTTGGGAATTTACCTAACAAAAGACGTGAAAGATCTCTATAAAGAGAACTATGAAACTCTAAAAAAAGAAATAGCTGCAAATGTTAACAAACATACCATGCTCATGGCTGGGAAGAATCAACATTATCAAAATGTCCATACTACCCAAAGCAATATATAATTTCAATGCACTCCCTATTAAAGTTCCACTGTCATATTTTAAAGATCTTGAAAAAACAATACTTCATTTTATATGGAATCAGAAAAAATCTCGAATAGCCAAGACATTACTCAGAAATAAAAACAAAACAGGAGAAATCACACTACCAGACCACAGACTTTACTACAAATCGATAGTGATCAAAACAGCATGGTACTGGCACAAAAACAGAGAAGTAGATATCTGGAACAGAATAGAGAACCAAGAGATGAATCTAGCTACTTACCGCTATTTGATTTTTGACAAGCCAATTAAAAATATTCAGTGGGGAAAAGATTCCCTATTTAACAAATGGTGCTGGGTGAACTGGCTGGCAACCTGCAGAAGATTGAAATTGGACCCACACCTTTCACCATTAACTAAGATAGACTCTCATTGGATTAAAGATTTAAACTTAAGACATGAAACTATAAAAATACTAGAGGAGAGTGCAGGGAAAACCCTTGAAGAAATTCTTCTGGGTGAGTATTTTATGAGGAGAACCCCCCGGGCAATTGAAGCAGCTTCAAAAATACACTATTGGGACTTGATGAAACTAAAAAGCTTCTGCACAGCCAAGAACACAATAAGTAAAGAAAACAAACAGCCCTCAGAATGGGAGAAGATATTTGCCGGGTATATCTCTGACAAAGGTTTAATAACCAGAATCCACAGAGAACTCAAATGCATCAGCAAGAAAAAAACAAGGGATCCTATGGCAGGCTGGGCATGAGATTTGAAGAGGAACTTCTCTGAAGAAGACAGGTGCACGGCCTTCAGACATATGAAAAAATGCTCATCATCTTTACTCATCAGAGAAATGCAAATCTAAACTACTTTGAGATATCATCTAACTCCAGTGAGACTAGCCTATATCACAAAATCTCAAGACCAGAGATGTTGGCATGGATTTGGAGAAAAGGGAACACTTCTGCACTGCTGGTGGGAATGCAAATTAATACATTCCTTTTGGAAAGAGATATGGAGAACACTCAGAGATCTAAAAATAGATCTGCCATTCAGTCCTGTAAGCCCTCTGCTGGGCATATACCCAGAAGACCAAAAATCACAACATAACAAAGATATTTGTACCAGAATGTTTATTGCAGCCCAATTAATAATTGCTAAGTCATGGAAAAAGCCCAAGTGCCCATCGATCCATGAATGGATTAATAAATTGTAGTATATGATCCTCATGGAATATTATGCAGCCTTAAAGGAAGATAGAGACTTTACCTCTTTCATGTTTACATGGATGGAGCTGGAACTTATTCTTCTTAGTAAAGTATCTCAAGAATGGAAGAAAAATTACCCAATGTACTCAGCCCTACTGTGAAACTAATTTGGGGCTCTCACATGAAAGCTATAACCCAGTTACAACCTAACAATAGGGGGAAGTGGGAAAGGGAGGGGAGCGAGGGGGGTGGTGGGTAGAGGGAGGGGGATGGATGGGATTATACCTGTGGTGCATCTTACAGGGGTATTTGCGCAACTTGGTATATGTAGAATGTAAATGTTTTGGCACGGTAACTGAGATAATGCCAGGAAGGCTATGTTAACCATTGTGATGAAAATGTGTCAAATGGTCTATGAAGCGAATGTATGATGCCCCATGATCATATCAATGTATACATTTATGATTTAATAAAAATAAAAAATAAAAATGTGAATGGCTTGAATTCCCTACTCAAGAGACACAGGGTGGCTGTGTAGATAGATAAATAAATAAATGTATCTGTTGTCTCCAGGAAAAATATCTGACCCACAAGGCTTCATTTAGACTCAAGGTAAAGACATGGGAGACATTATTCCATGCAAAGGAAAACCAAAAGAAAGCTGGTGTAGCAGTTCTCATATCAGGCAACATAAACTTTATGATCATGGTATCTCCCCCTGACAGGTAAGTATGGGCAACATAAACTTTAACCAACAAAAGTAAAGAAAAATAAAGATGGTCATTATATAATGGCAAAGGGAATAATTCAACAGGAAGACATACAATTTCATTTATTTATTTTTTATTTCAGGTTAATGTGAGGGTACAAGTAACTAGGTTACAATATTTGTATTTGTTAGGTAGAGTCCCCCTATAGTTGTGCTCCACACCCAAAAGGTATACCTTATAAGCCTTACATTGTTCCCATTAAGTGGAAGCAAACCAATCCGCTTTTCTCCTCCCCTTCTCCCCCTCACTTAGTCTCCCTTCCCCCAACTTGTATTGAATAGAGTTTTTCTCTTACATGGGAGTGTATTAGATTGTCTACTGGCTTCATATTAGTATTGAGTACATTGGATGCTTGCTTTTTCATTCTTTTGATATTTTGCTTGGGAGGATGTTCTCCAAATCCATCCAGGATTCCCATCTTTTTTATACCATGGTACACATATACCATAGTTTCTTAATCATTCCTGGGTTGATGGGCACTTAGGTTGTTTCCACATCTTGGTGATTGTAAATTGAGCTGCAATAAACAATCTAGTGCAAATGTCCTTATGATAAAATTATTATTTTTTTCTGTCTGGGTAGATGCCTAGTAATGGATTGTGGGATCAAATGGGAAGTCTAATTTGAGTTCTCTGAGGATTGTTCATACTTCTTTCCAAAGAGGCTATATTAGTTTACAGTCCCAACAGCAGTGTAAAGTGCTCCCCTCTCTCCACATCTACAACTTTGGAACTTTGTGATGTGGATTATTCTCATTAGGGTTAGGTGATATCTCAGGGTGGTTTTGATTTGCATTTCTCTGATAATTAAAGATGAGCATATTTTTCACATTTTTTAGGCTCTCTTTGTCCAGTGATAGCTGGGATTGTTCATTCTTTTTTGTTGATTAACTTGACTTCTCTGTAGATTCTACTTATCAAGCCTTTGTCAGATTCGTAACATGAAAATATCTTTTTCCATTCTGAAGGTTGTCAATTTGTTTTAATTGTTGTTTCCTTAGCTGCACAGAAGCTTTTAAGTTTAATTAGGTCCCATTTGTTTATTTTTGTTACTGTTCCTATTTCTGCTAAAATATTCATCATCAAAACTTTCCCGAGGCCAATATCCTCAAAAATTTTTCCTACACTTTCTTCTAGGATTTTTATTGTTTTATGTATTAGAGGTAAATCTTTTATCCATCTTGAGTCATTTCTGTAAGTGGTGAATGGTGCAGGTTTAGTTTCAGTCTTTTACATGTGGTTATCCAGTTCTCCCAGCACAATTGTAATGGTTCTCAACCTGTGGGTCACAACCCCTTTGGGGGTCAAATGACATTTTCACAGGGGTCGCCTAAGACAATTTCCATTATGATTCATAACAGTAGCAAAATTACAGTTATGAAGTAGCAACGAAAATGATTTTATGGTTGGAGGGTCACCACAACATGAGGAACTGTGTTAAAGGGTTGTGGCATTAGGAAGGTTGAGAATTACTGATTTATTGAATAAGGATTATTTCCCCCAATGTATGCTTTGTTTGGTTTATCATAGATCAGATGGTTATAAGAGACTGGTTTCATTTCTTAGTTTTCTATTCTGTTCCAGGTGTCTATGTCTCTATTTTTGTGTCAATACCATGCTGTTTTGATTACTGTGCACTTGTAATTTAACCTAAAATCTTGTATAGTGATGCATACAGCTTTGTTTTTATTACTAAGAATTGCCTTGGATATACAAGGTTTTTCTCATTCCATACAAGATGAATAGCTATATTTTTCCAGTTATTTAAGGTATGATTTTGGTATTTTAATGGGGATTGCATTGAATCTGTAGATTACTTTGAGTAGTATAGGTATCTTAACAATGTTGATTCTTCCCAGCCAAGAAGATGGTATGTTCTTCCATTTGTTAATGTCTTCTGGTATTTCTTTTCTTGAGGTTACATAATTCTCTTTGTAGAGGTCTTTCACCCCTTTTGTTAGGTATATTCCTAAATATTCAGTTTCTTTGAAGCTACTGTGAAGGAAATTGCATACTAGATTAGCTTTTTGACATGGCTGTTATTAGCATATACAAAGGCTACTAAATTTGCAGACATAGATTTTACACCCTGAGACATTACTGTATTTCTTGACCATTTCCAGGAATTTGGAGTTTTCTAAGTATAAGATCATATCAACAGCAAAGAGCAAGAGTTTTAGCTCCTCTGCACCCATTTGGATGCCCATTGCATCCTCTTGCCTGATTGAATTAGCTAGAACTTCCAGCACTGTGTTGAATAGTAGTGAGAATAGAGGAAATCCTTTCTGGTTCTAGTTCTAAGTGAAAGAGTTTTTGATTTACTCTATTCAGTATCATATTAGCTGTGGGTTGTCATAGATGGCTTCAGTCATTTTAAGAAACATGCCACCTATGCCAATATTCTCAAGTGTTCTTGTTAGAAAGGATGCTGAGTTTTGTCGAATGCTTTTTCTGCATCTATTGAGAAGATCATGTGGTCTTTGTTTTGCTTCTATGGATATGGTGAATTACATTTATGGATTTGTATATGTTAAACCAGCCTTGCATCCCTAGAATGAAGCCTATTTGATCATGATCCATACTCATTTTAATGTGTAGCTGTAATCCATTGGTAAGATTTTATTGAGTATTTTTCATCAACATTCATTAGTGAAATTGGTCAGTAGTTCTCCTTTTTAGTTAGGTCCTTTTCTTGTTTTAGTATCAGGATCATGTTTGCTTCATAGAACACATTAGAGGAGGTTCCTTCCTTCTCAATGTTTTGGAATAGGTTCTGCAGTCTGGGTATAAGCTCATCTTTGAAGGTTTAATAGAATTCTTGTTTGCAGCCATCTGTCTAGGGCTTCTTTTGGTTGTTGTTGCTGTTGGAATTTTTTTTTGTTTCTTTGTTCTCAGTATTTGATATTGGTCTGTTCTTGACATTGAATGTAAATTCAAGAGATCTAATTCTTCCTGGCTAAGTCTAGGGAGATTGTATGATTCCAGGTACTGGTCTATTTCCTCCACGTTGCCAAATTTCTGGACATAGAGTTTCTTGTAGTGATCATAGATAATATCTTGTATCTCTGTAGTATCTGTTGTTATTTCCTCTTTTTTTTCTGACTGAGGTTTATTAGAGATTTGACATTTCTGTTCCTAGTTAATCTGCCCAAAGGTTTATCAATTTATTTTCAAAGAACCAACATTTTGTTTCATTAATTTTCTGAATAATTTTTTTTAATTTCATTTATCTCTGATTTAATTTTGGTTATTTCTTTTCTTGTGCTACATTTTGGGATTGAATTGCTCTTCCTTTTCCTTTTCCCTGTGATGATTCATTAGGTTGTTAAAGTGCTCTCTTTCTGTTTTTGGGATATAGGCATCTAATGCAATAAATTTCCCTCTTAGAACTGCTTTTACAGTATCCCACAGGTTTTGGTAGCATACAGCTTCCTTGTTGTTATGTTTGAGGAATTTAATAATATCTTCCTTCATCTCTTCCTTAACCCACCTGTCATTCAGCAAAATGTTGTTTAATTTCCATGTCTTTGTGTGGGGATGAAAATTTTAGTTGGGACTTGAATTTCAACTTTATTGCCCTGTGGTCTGAGAAGATGCAAGATATAATTTCAATTCTTTACTTTTATTGAGGTTTGATTTGTGTCCTAAGATATGATCTGTTTGGAGTTTGTTCCATGGGCTGAAAAGAACAATGTATATTCTTTAGTTTTGGGATTGTGTAGTTTTGTATATGACTACTAAACCCAACTGCTCTTGGGTTGCCTTTAAGTCCCTTGTATCTTTGTGTGGTTCCTGTTTAGATGATCTGTCCAGTTCAACCAGAAGGGCATTAAAGTTTCCAGCTCTTGTGGTTATCAGATTGCACAGACTAATTAACATCTGCTTCATAAACATGGGAGCATTTAATTTGGGTGCATAAATAATTAGCATTGAATGTCCTCTTGTTATATTGTTCCCTTGACTAAGATGAAGTTATCTAGACATGCAATTTTAAATGCTATGCACCTAACAGGTGTGCTACAATTAATAAAACAAATCCAAATTGATCTAAACAAAATAATAAATAAATAACAGCACTATAATGACTTCAACCACCCCTCTGACAGAATAGAACAAAATTTTTGTCAGAAATTTTGCACAGAGGCAGAAATGAGCACAGCAAAGAAGCAAAGGACTTGAATGGAAATGTAGAACAAATGGGCCTAAAATATATTTATAGAATATTCTATTCCCAAATCACCAAATGTCCATTCTTCTCCCCAATTTACAGAATATTCTCAAAGAATGATCACATATTAGGGCATAAAACATGTCTCAAAAATTAAAAAAAATACAAATTATACCATGCATCTTCTCAGATCACAATGGAATAAAACTAGATATCAACTCCAACAGAAATACTCATTTTGACACAGAGTAACGGAAACTGAATAACTTACTGATGAATGATATTGAGCCAAGGAGAAAATTAAGGTGTAAATCAGATGATTCTTTGAACTAACTGATAATAGAAACACAAGTTATTAAAATCAATGGGATACAGATAAAGCAGTCCTGAAAATAAAACCTGTAGTCATAAATGCTTACATCCAAAAGACAGAAATATCAGAAATCATCAATCTAATGAATTTTCAAAAGGAACTGGAAAAAGAAGAGAAAACTAGTGCTAAACCCAGCAGAATAAACAAAACAATCAATTCAAAGCAGAACTAAATAAAATTAAGAAGAAAGAGCTATACAGAAAACTAGTGAAAGAAAAGTTGGTTCTTTGAAAAGATAAACAAAATTGACAGGCTTCTTGTTAGATTAACCAGAAATAGAAAAGAAAGGACCTTAAGAAACTCAATCAGAAATGAAAAAGAAAAAATTACAAGTTATATCACAAAACATCATCTCTGAGTACTATAAACCCTTCTGTGCTAATAAACTTGAAAACGTGGAGGAAATGGACAAATTCTTGGAAACATACTACGTCCCTAGACATAATCAGGAAGAAATAGGACTCTTGAACAGACCAGTATCAGGTACCAAAATAGATAAAAAATCTTCCAACAACAAAAAAGTCCCAGACCAGATGGTTTCACACCTGAATTCTACCCTACATGAAAAGAACTAATATCTATCCTGCAGAAATTATTTCATAACATCAAGAAAGAAGGAAACTTCCCTAACATGTTTTATGAAGCCAATATCACCCTGATAGAAAATCTAGGAAAGAATTCAGCAGTAAAAGAAAACAACAGAACAACATCCCTTATGAATATAGATCCAAAAATCCTCAATGAAAAACAAGAAAATAGAATTCAGCTACATATGTGATATTAAAAAATAATTCACCAGGATCAAGTGGGCTTCATTCTAGAGTTTCAAAGATAGTTCAACATAAGCAAATTTATAAATGCAATTAATTCACCACATAAATAGAAGTAAAAACAAAGACCATATGGTTCTCTCAATACATGCATTTGATGAAATTCAGCACCCTTTTATGACAAGAATGCTCAACAAAATAGACATAGATGGCACTTACCTCAAAAATATAGAAGCCACATCCGATAAACCCATGGCCAATATCATACTGAATGGGGGAACAATTGAAAGCATTCTCATTTAGAACTGGAACCAGACAAGGGTGCCCACTATCACCACTTTTATTCAATATAGTTCTGGAAATCCTTGACAGCAATCAGATAAGAGAAGGAAATAGAGGGGTGTACAAATGGAGAAGGAAGAAGTCAAACTATTGCTCTTTGCTTCTGATTTGATCTT
Organism: Nycticebus coucang; assembly: GCF_027406575.1. Taxonomy (NCBI): domain Eukaryota; kingdom Metazoa; phylum Chordata; class Mammalia; order Primates; family Lorisidae; genus Nycticebus; species Nycticebus coucang. Next base: position 49,238,357 of record NC_069784.1, on the reverse strand, counting down.
ATATCTAGAAAACTCAAAGAGTCTGTCAAAAGATTACTGGCATGGATAAATAAATTGCCCTTCACAATAGCAGCAAAGAAAATAAAATACTTAGGAATATATTTAACTGAGGAGGTAAAAGACCTCTCTGGGGAGAACTATGAAACACTAAGTAAGGAAATTGCAGTGGAATTGCAGATGGAAAAACATACCATGCTCATTGAAGCAGAATCAACATTGTCAAGATGTCTGTACTGCCCAAAGTGGTTTAACAAGTGAATGCAATTCCCATTAAAATAACCAACATAATTTTTTTGCAGATGTAGAAAAAATAGTTCTATACTTCATATGAAACCAGAAAAGATCCAGAATAACCAGTGTAACCTTATGCAATAAAAAAGAAAAATGAGAGGCCCTGCTTTACCAGACTTCAAGCTACACTCTAAGGTTATAGTAACAAAAAAGCATGGTACTGACGCAAAAGCAGAAATAACAGACCTGTGGATCAGCACAGAGAACCTACATATGAAATCATCCTCATATATCTGGCATTTGACAAAACAGACAGAAACATACACTGGGGAAAAGAATCTTCATTCAAAAATAATGCTGAGAAAACTGGATAGCCACATGTAAAAGACTGAGAAAAGATCCACATCAATCATTACTCACAAAAATTAATTCCCACTGGATGAACAACTTAAACCTAACACATGAAACTGTAAGAATTCTAAAAGAAAATGTTGGAAAAACTCTTATAGATAATCACCCTAGGCAAAGAATTTATGAAGAAGACTCCAATTGCAATCACAGCAACAACACAAATAAATAAATAACTAGGACTTGATCAAATTAAAAACCTTTTGCACAGCTGAGAACACAATCCACAGAGCAAATAGGCAACCAACAGAATGGGAGAAAATGTTTGGATACCATATATCCAAAAAGATCTGATAACCAGAATCTATAAAGAACTCATGTAAATAGCAAGAAAAAAATCAAACAGCCCCATTAAAAAGTAGGTAAAAATAGGCATAGAAAAAAAAAGTAAGCAAAAGACATGAACAGAAACTTTTCAAAGGAAAATAGTCTAATGAGCAACAAACACAAAAAAAAATTCTCAACATCTCTAATTATCAGGGAAATCCAAACAAAACAACAAGAATGACTATTCTCAAAAGGTCCCAAAACAACAAGTGCTACCATGGGTGCAGAAAAAGGAAGACTTGCATACTACTGGTGGAACCACTAACTAGTACAAGTTATGTGGAAAGTTATGTGGAGATGCCTCAAACAACTAAAAGTAGACCAACCATTTGATCCAGCAATCCCACTATTAGATATTTGCCCAAAGGAAAAGAAGCCATCCTATAAAAAAGATACTTGCACTTGAATGTTTTTAGCAGCACAATCACAATTGCAAAGATATGGAAGCAACTCAAATGCCCACCAGTACATGAATGGATTAATAAAATGTGATATATAATATGTACTACTCAACTACTACATACTAGTATATATAGTATATAATATTACTACTCAACCATAAAAAAATGGCGATAAATATCTTTTGTATTAACCTGGATGGAACTGGAGACCATTCTTCTAAGTTAAGGATAAGAATGGAAAAATGAACACCACATGTACTTAATATTAAACAGGAACTAGTAGATAACACTCATGTGCACATGTGGAAGTAAAACCTCATGGGAATGAAGCAGGTGGGAGGGGGAAGAGGAGATGGGTTCATTCACACCTAACTGGTACAATGCACACATTCTGGGTGAAGGGCCCACTTATAACTTTGATTTAAAATGTTCAAAGGCAAATTATGTAACCAAAACATGTGTACCCCCGTAATATTCTGAAATTAACAACAACAAAAAAGAATACCAATACCCAGTGCTAATGAGAATGTAGGAAATAACAGCTCCAACACATCTAGTGGGACTAGAAATTGCTACAACCTTTTCTTAAAACTATCTGGCAAGATGCATTAAAATTTAAAATGCAAAGTATGAATTAGATTTGATCCATAAATAAATAAATAAATGTTTTTTTTCCCCGTGTCAATGTTCTTTTTTATCTTCTTCTGGCTCTTTAATTACAGATATATTATACTGCTTCATTTTGCTTACAAGTCCCTACAGCTCTGTTCATTGTTCATTTTCCTGTCAGCCTTTGCTTTTTCCATGTTTTGGTTTGCCTAGATTCTAATTTAAAGTCTTCAAATTCAGGAATATTTTTTCTTTTTGTATCTAATCTGAAAGAAATCCAATTTACCAAAGTTTCCATTTCAGATATTATTGTTTTCAGTTCTAGAACTTCCATTTTATTCTTTTAGTCTCCATTTCCCTACTGAGATTTCCATTTGTTTCCTGTTTATAATTAAGTTTTTAATTTACACATAGGAGAAGATTTATAATAGATATTTAAAATCTTTGTGTGTTTTCAATTCTTTTTTTCTTTCTCTTCTAGACAGTGTTCATTTAACTGTATTTGTGGATGTCTGAGTAATGGCTGCATCAGACAGATATACCTCATCTCCAGAATAGATGGGCCACATTTTCTACCAGATCTCCTAGTTCAGATGGAATTTCCAGGCCCCTTTTCTCTCTTAGGAAGTTCTTCAATTCTAAACTTTTCCCCATAATAATGAGCTAGAGAAACAATCTTTAGTATTATTATCAATCATTATACTTGACAAGAATAAGCTTATTCTTATCCAGTATCTCAAAACTTAGGTATGAAATCTACCTAATGGTCTTGCAAGACAGGCATTATTATCTTTATTTTATCAAAAAAAAAATTGAAGCTACAAACCAGCCTGTCTTTCTCCAAATCTCATGCATTTTATATTATGCACTAGACCTCTTGTTTCTGAATGGCTTGCGTATGAAAGATTACTGAATATCAACTGGGTGGCCCAGATTTAATGCATGATCAGCACCTTTCACAAATTTATAAACCCTTGGATCAGATGTCCTTCATTTCTGCTAGACTTACCAGATGTCTAGTGTAGTCATAGCATAAACACTGTGACAAAATTTTATGGGTATTTTCTGATCCCATTTATGCTAATGATTTCTTTCCTCAATTTCCTTTTCTTCTTCATTCAGAAATTTTTTTTTTACATAGATCTAACTACAAGATACCTTATTTGTAAAGAAACCTTTTTTAATATTTTTTTATTAATATTAAATCATAGCTGTGTACATTAATGCAATCATGGGCACCATACACTGGTTTTATAAACAGTTTGACACACTTTCATCACACTGGTTAACATAGCCTTCCTGGCATTTTCTTAGTTATTGTGTTAAGACAATTATATTCTACATTTACTAAGTTTCACATGTACCCATGTAAGATGCACCACAGGTGTAATCCCACCAATCACCATCCTGCTGCCCATCCTTCCCCCTCTGTCCCCTCCCTCTCCCTTTTCCCCATATTCTTAGGTTATAACTGGGTTATAGCTTTCATATGAAAGCCATAAAATAGTTTCATAGTAGGGCTGAGTATATTGGAAACTTTTTCTTCCATTCTTGAGATACTTTACTGAGAAGAATATGTTCCAGCTCCATCCATGTAAACATGAAAGAGGTAAAGTCTCCATCTTTCTTTAAGGCTCCATAATATTCCATGGTGTACATATACCACAATTTATTAATCCATTCGTGGATCGATGGGCACTTGGGCTTTTTCCATGACTTAGCAATTGTGAATTGAGCTGCAATAAACATTCTGGTACAAATATCTTTGTTACAATGTGATTTTTGGTCTTCTGGGTATATACCTAGTAGATGAGTTATAGGATTAAATGGCAGATCTATTTTTACATCTCTAAGTGTTCTCCAAACATCATTCCAAAAGGAATGTATTAATTTGCATTCCAACCAGCAGTGTAGAAGTGTTCCTTTTTCTCCACATCCACGCCAACATCTCTGGTCTTGGGATTTTGTGACATGGGCTGATCTTACTGGAGTTAGATGGTATTTCAAGGTAGTTTTGGTTTGCATTTCTCTGCTGATTAAAGATGATGAGTATTTTTTCATATGTCTGTAGGCCATATGCCTGTCTTCTTCAGAGAAGTTTCTCTTCAAGTTCTTTGCCCAGCCTGCAATGGGATTACTTGTTCTTTTCTTGTTTGTATGTTTGACTTCTCTGTGGATTCTGGTTATTAAACCTTTGTCAGAGACATAACCTGCAAATATTTTCTCCCATTCTGAGGGCTGTCTGCTTGCTTTACTCACTATGTTCTTGGCTGTGCAGAAGCTTTTTAGTTTGATCAGGTGCCAGAAGTGTATTTTTGAAGCTGCTTCAATTGCCAGGGGGGTCCTCCTCATAAAATACTTGCCCAGACTGATTTCTTCAAGGGTTTTCCCTGCACTCTCTTCTAGTATTTTTATAGTTTCATGTCTTAAGTTTAAATATTTAATCCAGTGAGAGTCTATTTTAGTTAATGGTGAAAGGTGTGGGTCCAGTTTCAGTCTTCTATAGGTTGCCAGCCAGTTTACCAAGCACCATTTGTTAAATAGGGAATCTTTTCCCCACTGAATGTTTTTAATTGGCTTGTCAAAGATCAAATAACCATAAGTAGACAGATTCATCTCTTGGTTCTCTATTCTGTTCCAGACATCTATTTCTCTGCTTTTGTGCCAGTACCATGCTGTTTTGATCACTATCGATTTATAGTATAGTCTGAGGTCTGGTAGCGTGATTCCTCCTGCTTTGTTTTTATTTCTGAGTAATGCCTTGGCTATTCAAGGTTTTTTCTGATTCCATATAAAATGAAGTATTTTTTTTTTCAAGATCTTTAAACTATGACAGTGGAGCTTTAATAGGGGTTGCATTAAAATTGTATATTGCTTTGGGTAGTATGGACATTTTAACAATGTTGATCCTTCTCAGCCATGAGCATGGTACTTTTTCCATTTATTAACATTTTCAGCTATTTCTTTTATTAGAGTTTCATAGTTCTCTTTATAGAGATTCTTCCCATCCTTTGTTAGATAAACTCCCAAATATTTCATCTTATTTGCCACTACTGTGAATGGAATAGAGTCCTTAACTGTTTTTTTCAGCTTGACTATTGTTGGTATATATCAAGGCTACCAATTTATGAATGTTGATTTTGTAACCTGAAACACTGCTGTATTCCTTGATCACTTCTAAGAGTTTTGTAGTAGAATCCCTGGTGTTTTCCAGATATACAATCATATCATCTGTGAGGAGCAAAAGTTTGATCTCTTCTGACCCTATATGGATACCCTTGATCGCCCTTTCTTCCCTAATTGTGATGGCAAAAACTTCCATTACAACGTCAAAGAGCAGTGGAGACAATGGGCAGCCTTGTCTGGTTCCTGATCTGAGTGGAAATGGTTTCGATTTAACTCCGTTCAATAGGATATTGGCTGTGGGCTTGCTGTAGATGGCCTCTATTCATTTAAGAAATGTCCTTTCTATAGCAATTTTCTTAAGTGTTCTGATCATGAAGGGATGCTGGATATTATCAAAAGCTTTTTCTGCATCAATTGAGAGAATCATATGGTCTTTGTTTTTTAATTTGTTTATGTGCTGAATTATACTTATAGATTTACATATATTAAACCAGCCTTGGGACCCTTGGATAAAACCGACTTGGTTGTGATGTATAATTTGTTTGATGTGTTGCTGGACTCTGTTTGTTAGGATCTTATTGAATATTTTTGCGTCTAAATTCATTAGTGATTTTGGTCTATAATTTTCTTGTCTTGTGTCTTTTCCTTTGTTGGGGATCAGGGTAATGTTTGCTTCATAGAACATGTTGGGTATTATTCCTTCTTTTTCTACATTTTGGAACAGCTTGAGTAATATAGGTCCTAGTTCTTTAAAAGATTTGGTAGAATTTTGACGTGAAGCCATCTGGTCCCATGTTTTCCTTTTTAGGAAGATTTCATATGGTTGATGCTATTTCAGAACTTGATATTGGCCTGTTCAACATTTCCACTTGATTCTGGCTAAGTCTTGGAAGGTGATATGCTTCCAAGTATTGGTCAATTTCCTTCAGATTTTCATATTTCTGAGAATAAAGTTTCTTGTAATGTTCATTAAAGATTTTTGAATTTCTGAGGAGTCTGTTGTTATTTTGTCTTTGTTGTTTCTGATTGATGAAATTAGAGATTTTACTCTTTTTTTTTTCCTGATTAGGTTTGCCAAAGGTTTATCTATTTATTGAAAAAAACCAACTTTTGGATTTATTGATCTGTTGTATAATTGTTTTCAATTTCATTTAATTCTGGTCTAATTTTGGTTATTTCTTTTCTTCTACTTGGTTTGGGGTTTGGAATGTTGTTCCTTTCCCTGTTGCTTGAGCTGTCCCATTAAGTTGTTAACTTCCTCTCTTTCCATTCTCCTGAGGAAGGCTTTCAGTGCTATAAATTTCCCTCTTAGAACTGCCTTTGCAGTATCCCAGAGGTTCTGATAATTTGTGTCTTCATTGTCGTTTTGTTCCAAAAATTTGGCAATTTCCTTTTTGATCTCATCTCTGACCCTGCTATCCTTCAGTATAAGGTTATTTAACTTCCATATTTTTGTATGAGTATGCAGGTTCCTGCTGTCACTGAGTTCAACTTTTATTCCATGGTGGTCCGAGAAGATGCGAGGAATAATTTCTATTCCTTTAAATTTACTGGGGTTAGACTTGTGACCTAAGATGTGATCGATTTTGGAGTATGTTCCGTGGGCTAATGAGAAGTATGTGTATTCAGTTTTTTGTGGATGAAATGTTCTGTAGATGTCGGCTAAATCCAAATGTTGGGTGATTAGGTTTAAATCTAAAATTTCTTTGCTCAGATTCTTATTGGAGAATCTATCCAACACTGCCAAAGGAGTGTTGAAGTCTCCAACTATTATGGAGCTCAAGACTATCAAGTTGCTCATGTCTGTTAGAGTATCTCTTACAAATTGAGTTATATTCTGTTTGGGTTCATAAATATTCATAATTGAAATCTCATCATATTGAGTATTACCCTTAACAAATATGAAGTGACCATTCTTATCCTTCCTTACTTTTGTTGGTTTAAAGCTTATTGTGTCTGCAAATAGAATTGCAACACCTGCTTTTTTCTGGCTACCATTTGCATGAAATATGGATGACCATCCTTTCACCCTGAGTCTATATTTATCTTTTAAGGTAAGATGTGACTCTTGTATGTGGCAAATATCTGGCCTAAGTTTTTGTATCCAGTCAGCTAATCTGTGCCTCTTTAGAGGACAGTTTAAGCTATTCACATTAATGGAGAATATTGATAAGTCTGGTAACATTTTGGGTATTGAGTTTTTCAAAAGTCCTGTGGACATTTTTATCCTTTCGCCAGTGTGGAAGTTGCAGTTTGATTAAAAGTTTCTGAGTGAGTTTACTTTTGTGGTAGAGGATTGGGCTGGTCATTATGGAGGATAGGTCTGAGAATACCCTGAAGAGCTGGTTTGGTTTTGGCAAATATCTTCAACATACGAATGTCATTAAAGTATTTAATTTCTCCATCATAAATGAAACTCAGTTTAGCTGGATACAGGATCCAGGGTTGACAGTTATTTTGTTTTAGGAGATTAAAAGTCGATGACCTTCTTCTTCTGGGTTGAAAAGTTTCAGCAGAGAGATCTGCAGTCATTCTACTATTCTTCCCTTTGTAAGTAATGGATTTGTTACCTCTGGCTGCTTTCAGAATTTTCTCTTTCATATTATCATTAGTGACGTTAATTATGATATTCCTGGGGTATGTCTTATTCAGATTGAGTCATGCTGGTGTTCTGAAACTGTCTGCTTCTGAATTTCAGAATCTCTAGGCATGTCTGGAAAATTCTCTTCATAATTTCATGGAGAAGGGCCTCTGTGCCTTGAGAGGCCGCTTCATCGGTTTCAGGGATTCCAATGAGGCAGATATTAGCCTTCTTCGATTTATCCCAAAGCTCTCTGAGAGAATGATCTGTTTTTGCTCTCCTTTTCTCTTACACGTTGAGAGATTGGGAGCATTCAAAAGCTCTTGTTCAATGTTAGAAATCCTTTCTTCTGCTTGCTCCACTCTGTACTGAGTTATTCTACTGTATTTTTCAGATCTTTGAGGGCTGCAAATTCTTGCTTCAGTGCATCAAAATCTTTGGTGGTTTTGTCTTTAAATTAATTAAATTCTTGAGACAACTTTTGAATCTCTCCTCAAATTTCTAATTGTGACTTTTGAATTGCTCTTCGAATTTCTAATTCCAAATTTTCCTCCATTCTATTTCTTTGGTTTGCAATCCAAATTCTGAATTCGATTTCTGACATCTCGGCCAGCTGTTTATGAATGGGATCTTCATTTACATCTGCCATGGCTTTCCTTTGGGGGGGTTGATCTATTCTGGTTATTCATGTTATCAGAGTTTTTCTGCTGATTTCACCCCATGATTATTTTACCCTGTTTCACTTTTCTCCTGGAGCTTTGTTGAGGACCTGTACAATGCTATAGCATGAGAAACATGGGACCTATTTCGTGTGGTGGGGCTACATGTTTCTGTCTTGTTTTCAGCTGGTCTCTGTTTGACCCTAGTGAAACAGTTACTCTGGGTTGAAGTCTTGGCTGTGGAGAAATACAAGCAATTAAGTCACCCTGCCCTCCACAGGCAGAAATTGGAAAAGGAAAATCAAACCTTCCTACACCACACACCCTGGGCACCACTTGAATAGTCCTCTGGCAATTGGCTCAGTTCAAAAAGTCCAAATCAATTGTCTCAGTCAGCACCTATCTCAGGTGTGAGAGTTTCAAAGGTCTCCAGGAACTGGATTGGAGGGGTCTGGTGACATCTCAAATATGACATACTTCAGTGCTCCATGAAGCCAGGAGGACCCACTCAGCAATTAGAGTAGTCTGGGAAGGTTGATGCCTCCTTCCACTCCTTGCACCTCTGTCACACCCAGTCATTGATAGCCCTGCAGGGCTGTGACTCAGTTGCCTCCAGTGAGCAGATACTCTCGGGGGTTGCACCTGCCTGAATCACAAGGAAATCTGTATCCTCTCAGCCAGGCCACTTCTCTCTGCCTCTATCCAGCAGGGGGTGGTGAGGCCTGACAACCTTGGTCATTTGATTGAGGCTGGGGGGTGTTCACTCATTTCCAGCCCTGCCCCTGATTGATGTTACTGACAGAACAGAACAACTTTGTGGGAATTTGTTTCTGTCCCTGCTAAATTCGTCTGCAGAAGAGAAGCTGTTTGGAGTTCCAAGAACCTGTCCCTCAGGCCCTGTCTTTACTCCTACAGGTTTGTATTCATAGCATGGTCAGCTATAGCCTCCTGCCTTCCTTTGTCTATAGACTGATGATCCCCTGAGGGCCAGGTGAGACTTAGGCTCAGTAAAGCAGTCCTCTGGGTGAGCTCCACCTAGGGAATTTCCCAGCTCTGCACGTGCGTTTTCTAGTCTCTGTGCTCCACCCAAGCCGGTACTGCCACATGCAAACCCTTTACTCACGGGGCCTGTGTTTCAGTCCCAGAACTGTTCCATAGTGGTTGCCATCAGAGAAGATGCCCGGCCTCCTCTGGTTGTCCAGGGAGACAGGGGTTGTGGCTTCAGAATATGTGGGGGTGGGCCCTATTGTTGCCAAAAATGTTTGCAGCTCTGCACCTCAGGGCACTGCCGCTTTGGTGTGGTTCCCTCTCAGCTGACTATAGTCTCCTCACTCCTGTTCTGCAGAGTCAGCACTGACCAGCTGCAGTCCAGGCCCTGTCCACACCCCTCGAGAAATCACCCAAGAATCTGGACTCCTGGGGGACAGGCCTCTAGACCTCAGTGTGAGAGTGGAGGGGAGTCCTGGGAGCTCAGAATTAAAGATCAAAACACTAAACTCATTGAGACCAAATTAGCAAATAAACAGACAAAAAGGCTAAAAAATGCAAATAAACAGACACACAAGCCCACAGATGCACAGTCAGAAACACGCAGAAATATAGACGATGACAACAACAACAAAAACTACCATAAAAATAATGTTAATCATAAAATAATTGAGGGAAAAAAGGTAGAAAACATACGCACAAAATGAGCAAACAAACAAAAAATCCTCTATAAATCTGATGTTAGCACTCTCAGAAACCATAAGAAGGGAAGATGAGGAAGACAGAAAGGAAAAATAAAAAGTGTTATTCATAAAAAAGTTAAAAAAGAAGAAAGAAAAAATTTCTGGAAAAAATAAAATTATATATATATATATAAAAATAGCAAAAATTAATGATAGTTCCTCCAAGAAAATGATGAGAAAAAAGGCACCAACAACAAAAATATTATTCTTTTATATATGTAGAAATATACATTTCTATGTATGATGTAGGAATCAACTTTGGTAGGAATATATTTATAATGCAATATACTTCCTGGACACCAGGTGGCACTGTGAGTGGTTCCCAGGCTTATACCTGATTCACCGTTTAGACTGTTATCATGGTAACCACCCTACCTGGCCGATCGCCATTTTGGAGTTTCTCTAAAAGTTTTTTTTTTTTTTTTTTTACCTAATTGTTGTGCAACCTCAGCTGCTCTGTTCCAGACAGCACTCCTATCCGACCTCCCAACTCAGTGCAGGAGTCCATGTTTCACAGATCTTTCCACTCTGCTCCTGCGTTCTCCTACAAACTGGCAACTGCAATCAGCTGTGGGGGAGGGTGCTGGCAGTGGCCGGGTCTCGCTGCTACCAGCTACCGTGGCTGCTGCGGGGTCCCCCGCAGTGGGCCGCGTCTCATTGCTGCCGTGACTGCAGTGCACAGAAACCTTATACTCAGTTTTTGTGGCTCTGGAGTTTTGAGCCAGCCACCCACCAGTTCGCTGCACAGCCTGAACTGCCAGCCCACACCAATATTCCCCACCAGGAATGGTCCGGTCTATTTAATCACTCCTGTTGTTCTGGGGGAAGGTGCCCGCCATTTCGGAGAATTCAAAATGTCTATTTCCTGGACGGGATCCCTTCCCTTCAATTTTCCCTTCAATTTTCCATCGGATTGCTTAGTTCCTTGTGATTCTGAGTGGCTCCCTTTTCAGGTGCCAAACTCTGCTCAGGAATAAATTTTTGTCAGTTGAGTTTTGCCAGGAATTGCAAGCTGCTGTCCTCCATGAGGGAGGGGCCTGCAGGCCAGCAGGGCCAAGAAGGGAAAATCTCTACAACAGACTCCGTGGTTTTAAATTACACCTCATATACAGCAATCTGCCAATTCACTGCATGTCTCCAGCTGTCTTTCCACACCAATAATCCACATCGGGAAAAGGTCCAGACCCCCTTTCCTCTCACCTGATGACTTGGGAGAGGTGGGCTACACGTCCATCCCATCCGCCATCATGCTCCACCTCTTCATTCAGAAATTCTACTAAAAGTGGGGCTTTATTCACTAGATTTTTTACTTCTCCATGGCACCCTTGGAATCAGAAACAGACTCCCTAAAAGTTTTATCATTCTAGAAACAGATTCTAGAAAGGAGGTCAAGATACCACCTCCATTTTAATTTGAGTGAATAAAAGCTACCCAAGATGCATTTGGTCGCTCATGTTAGCAACTTCACACATTTCTACATGACCAAGTACTTTAATCAGTTATCATATAGTCTTTCCTAATGGAAAAAAAATAGGTTCATGTCTCTGAGCAATTAAATGCATGTTTCTCTGGAGATATTTCTACAGAAGAGGATATTTCTCTCCCAAGAACTCCCATAAGATTAGATTCTTGCTTTGTTCTGTACGAAATGTGTACTTGATGCAGTCTAATCAGATAAAGCTCATATGTCTCCTACCCTGAGCTTCAACTTCCCAGAAGAAGGACTCCAGAAAGTAGGCATTTCAGTTCATGCTCTTCTTGGCTCTGAAATGATTGAGAGATTTTTAAGAAATCTGCATACACATGAATCCATTGCTGTCCCAATTTTGGCAAGACCTGAAATATTTTAGGTCAGAGTCCATTATGTGAAGTTAGTTCTTGCTTTGTAATGTGGTTAGGCGATTAGATATCCTAGTAAGTGACCAACTTGCACATTCCCATTAAAGGTTAATTTGGCTGCCTTGCAACATCTGCGTTCTGCTGACTCCTATCTGTTCCCCAGACTGCAGGGCCAAACTCATCCATCATCACAGACAGGCACTTGGAAGCCATCCCTTGCTGCTGCTTCAACATATCAAAGAATGACTCAACTTAAGCAGGGAGACTTTTGGAGTGACTTGTCTCAGGGGCTATTCTCCAGAAGTCCCTTTCAAGGCTTCCCCACTCGCCTTTTGGGGGTGAAGCTTGTAAAGGCACCAACACAGCTGAGTTCTTGAAAGCACAGCAAATGGAACATGCTGAAAGGTGGCTTTGCAGAGAGAGGCATTATAGTCACCTGGAATCTGAAGACATTTCTGTCATAGCTCTTGACCCAAAATAGCAGTTGGTGAAATTTAACCTGAGGACTGTTGTCAAAAACAAGTGTGAGTATTTTAGTTAATGTTTGGCATCCAGCCCATCTGTGAGTGTGGGTTCACCCTAAGGCCCTGCTAGAGGCTTCAAGAGGCTGGCTATGCCTTGGGCTTCTGCCCCAAAGCTTTCACTGCTTATTGATAGAGTGCTACAGGTGTAAAGTTAAGAGAGTCTCCCAAGGAGCTGAGATAAATCCCTAGGCACTGGTAACCTTCAGAGCCACCACTCATGCTGGGCATATACTTCCCAAACAGGCTGTGTGCAAGGGCATAGATGAGCACCCAATGTACAGCTTGCTCGTGGTGCCAAGACTTTCAGAGGCAGAACTCCAACACTGATTCATGTTACAGATAGGCCCCTGCCACAAGTACAGGAGCTATGAAATGCAGCTACAAGTTCAGCACATAATTCTCATGAAGAAAGGTAATCAATGATGCAATAGAAAGCTTAGAGAGGTAAGAAGTATCCTGATGATTGAGGTATCCGAGTCTTGGCTGACAGATCCTAGTATGAAGAAGCTGTTCAGAGTGTTCAAGCATTAGATGAATCATTTTAAAAGATTGTCTTTGAGGATTCTCTCAACTCTGAGATTCCAATGTTTATGAATTCCCCAATCAGCAGCATGTACTAAGTTGATATAAAAATACATATACTCTGTGCAAATATGTACATCAAGCCATTTACCAGCGTATCTCACACACATTCTCATTCTTAATATTTCAATTAAAAATAGCATACAAATAAGCCCAGAAGCCATTTATACACTTTGCATAAATGAATTTGTGTACAAAGGTGTGTACACAGATAAGCTGTGATGACTAAGGAGCCTAAAGAACCTTCATGCTGTAGTTTAAGTGATTTGGTAGCTTCTAAAATTAGAAAGCAAAAAGTCATTTTTATACCCCTTCTCTTCATTTTGTTGAACTTAATAGATGAAGAGGTCTCCCTAAATAAAATTATTGTTGGAAAAAAATAAAGAAAACATAGAGGGCTTTGAAAGAAGGTTGGGTAAGCACAGGGCATGGAACAGCATGCTTTATTTCTCAGAAACACTACCATACTTGTAAAAACACTGGAGGAAGAAGGGGAGGAGGCTGGGAGCAGGAGAGCCTTTCCCTGATTTCTGCTGTCATTCACACAGGAAACAGGGGGCTGAATTGCCTTGTGGATACAGCCTGGGGGCCCAGCATGAGCACACAGGGCCCACCCCAGGCCGGTCCTCTACTGCATCTGCTTCTGCAAGGCAACAAGTGATTTAAAGTCCGCTTTACTCACTTTATTTACTGACTCTTACTCTCTTAAGTGAACCCAGGGGTCTTCACGCAGGCATGGATCAATGAGTTAGTATTTACCCTTCCTGAATCAGGCAAGGAATAAAAAGAAGAAAGTTAGGGAGAAGCAGAAAAATAAAGCAAAAAGATAACACAATGAACACAGTAGAAATCTTTGTCATATGACCTTATTACGATGGCTAAGGAAGGTGCTGGGATGTCCTTCTCTAGAGATTTAGAGAAACTGAATAAGGTGCAATGAATGGGGCAGACACTTAGCAGACTTGAGTAAAGCTTTCTGTCATTATTAGAAAGCATTATGTCTACTGCCCCAGATTTCTGCTTATTCTCTACTTTCAGGCAGGTGTTAGAAATGGGATAAAATGCAAATCAAATAGTCATTTCCCACTTTTATCTACTAGCGTTTTAGAAGCATCTTCACCAATTATAAAGTTCACAATTACATCAACTATTTTTAAAGTTTTATAAAACCCCTGGTTAGTATACTGAATAAGCTTAAACATAATTGTATTCAGAATATTCATCTAATAAACCATTTAAATCTTGATACCAAAATTCATTAATTACCTTTTTTTCTCACCAAATCTACACAGTGAATTATTCTAAATGACAAAACAGCTTTATTCATTGTCCCCAGTTGCCTTAACAATTATAATAGCAATTATAATTAAAACCAATAGTCATTTCTACCATTTATTCTGGCAGGCATTTTATAGTTAACTCCCATTCTCACAACAACACTGTAAGTTGTTACTACCAATTTTATAGATAAGAACACTGAAATATAGCAATGTAGAGTGCCTTGACCAAGGTCACACAGCTAGTAAACTGCAAAGCCATATCTCTTGCTATATTATTATATAATTATTATTATAATAAAAAAGAAAAAGCTGTTGAAAATAATTTTAATTATAATTATTTATATAAATATAAATATAATAGTAAAATAATTATTATAATATAATAGTTATATTATTAATTAATATTATATTATTATTATTATTATAAAAAAGAAAAAGCTGTTGAATAAGTCAAGGAACCTATAGTTGCACCATCTTGCTGGCTCAGCGAAAGTGTTGTAGAGAAGGAAACAGCAACACTTTGGCAGCCACAGCCTTTTCCCAAGCTCCACATCTACACAAACATTCTGTCTGTTCTCTCTTCTTAACTTACATGAACAAAGGCCAGGAGAAATATACTTAAGTTCAAAGACAAGGGTTCCCTGGGCAGCTGATGATCTTACAGAATCTCAACAAATTCTTCTAAAACAAGAAGGACCGTAGGCCATGGCCTCTCTAACTTAGAGAGCAGTATTTTTCAACCTTTTTTTTTTTTTTTATCTCATGGTACACTTGAACCTATAGTTAAACTTCCATAGCACACTTACATTATGTTGATCAAAAAAACCCAATATATTTTCTATACTTTGAACATCTTTCAAAAATAATTTAATTAATGATCTTTAAAAATTTTTGTGTCACACTTCAGATTCTCTCACAGATGTACATGGCTGGGTCGAAAATCACTGCTAAAGAGGGAGGCACTAAGGTTGATGGTGTCAGGAAAGTCTGAGGTCACATTTGTCCTATAGCATGTGATTTGGCATTCAAGTTGATCCAAGTGCTTAGTTAGTAAGATCTTGCTGCTTAAAATATAATTTTTGGGACAGCAGTGTCAGGCTTCCCCAGGACACTGTAGAAGTGCAGAGCCTCAGCCTCCACCCCAGATCACTGACTTAGATCTACATTTTAATAAGATCCTCAGGATATTTACCTGTAAATTAAAATTTGAGAACCACTGCTGTAAGAGAAAGGCCTATAACATTACAAAAAGAGTCTAAAATTCTGAATTCTGAACTAGACAGGTTATTCGGCTGCTAGAAAAGTCCCACTGCAATGTGTTTGATGATCTATAGGTACAAGAACAGCTAAAGGGCAAAAAGATACTTTAGCAAATTTAGCCTCTGAACCAAGTCTAGACCCACATCTTGTGAGGAACAAGAACTCTTTAAGTGATGCAGACATCAGCAACTCTAAACTTTACAGCCTAGATAAAGTCTCAAAATGGTCTGCAGAGCATCCATGGACAGGGAGTAAGTCTTGCTTCACTGATTTCATTCCTGACTCTGAAATTCCTGATTTTCTTGGGTTTTAAATTTTACTAGTGGTGTTACATTTAGAAACATATAAGGACTTCTGCATGACTTCCCCAAAAGACATAAAATTAGCTGAAGAAAATTAAGTACAGAATGTAACCTGCACCGTGTTGTATATTTAAGATGATTTGATAACTTAGAACCTACAAAATGAACCATAGGGGGGTAAAATGGTAAACACTTTCACAGAATTGAGCTATCTCGAGAATCTAGCTGTCTGAAAATGTACATAACTGTCAAGAACATTGTGGTCAGGACAGCTGCAGCATTAACTCACAAACCCCCATTTTGGGATCCTTGGTGGGGCAATGTGGAGAGCCTCAGACAGGGTAACTAACTGCTCACACCTCCAAACCGCTCACCAACTGCAGGAGATGAACTCATAAGGATGAGTCTTTCAAGAAGAAATTATATAAGCCAACAAAAACCTTCACTATATCAGAAAAGGTAAAAATATGATGGAAGAACCATAGGAAGGAAAGGGTGAGGGAAGGGAAAACAAAGTAATAAAGATACATGTAGGGAGTGCTTATTTAGAACTAAATGCTGAGGTAACATATATTACCGTAAGTAATTACAAATGACAAAGTTGAGGCCTAGGGTTTCAGTAATTTTCCCAAGGTCAAGTACCTACCCTTTTTCCCCAAAAATAAGACATCCTCCGAAAATAAGACCTACTTACAGGAAAGATAAGACGTCCCCTGAAAATAAGACCTAGCACATCTTTGGGATCACACCTTAAAATAAGACCCTGTCTTATTTTCAGGGAAACAGGGTAGTAAGGACTAACCTAGATCTATAGTAGCACTTATGGGTAGTGGTTAGTTTTCTGATTGTAAACTGATTATATTATACACTTGCAGGACCACTGCATTTTCAAACTGGAAAAACCCAAGATTCATGCAATTCAAGGCACCAGTAAATGAATTCCTGTATGGGATATGCACGAGGCCACACAGTAGGTAGGCAGCAGAGATGAAGTATCAGAGCTGTTCTGAAACATGCAATACACAGCAGAGGCTACTTTGCAAAGAACGTAACTGTTGAGCAATATGGTCACTTTCTTTGAGATAGTTTTCTCAGAAGTTCAAGGAACTGGTTTCCACAGGATTGAAACCAATTTAAGACTTGACTGAAACCAATTTAGGATTTACAGGTGTCTAAAACTTACCCATTTCTAAAACTTGTCCAGAGGGAACTGACTTACTCAAAATCAAATATGACTTCCTGTTTTTAAGAAATAAGGCTTAAAATGCTCACTAGAAAAGGTTCATTAAATTTCCTGGCCATGATATAGCTTTTTTTAAAAGTCTCTTTTGATGATCTAAGTGTAATTGAATAAAAACCATATGAATTGCATCCCCCCAATCTCACGTGAAATTAAGAAGTAGAAATTAAGTCTTCATTTCTCTCCAAGTAATTAATGAGATAATTGATTAAATATGATACAGGCCTTAATCACCATTCGGAGTTCATGCTGCCTTCATTCTGCAGATAACCATGGGCAGTCAGCACAGCCCGGGTTTAAAAACAAGACACTGAATCCCGCCCGTGGGCAGCACATTCCAGTTTTTGCCTTAGGCCAGTTTTTTTTTGTTCCTTCCCACTTATAAAACCTACTCTCTTATAAGAATCATGGGCAGCCTGTTCACAGTGCAATGCTCCTACTCAAGTCCCTGTTCCTTTAGGTAGTACTGAGAGCAGAGGTGGCACAGACTCTGCTCTGACTCCCTGATTTGGCTGATCTCTGGAGACAGAGGCAGAGGGCTTGGCTCTGGGAAGATGGGCACAGTCTCAAGGACCTCTGTGTGCTTCCCTGCTCACAGGAATGTAGTCTCTTCAAAGTATTATTCTCAGCCCACTGGCTCAATGTATTTCTCAATCATCTCTTTCCTAGTGTAGAACAGAATCATCACACTTATCTTCTTCCATAGTAGGCCTCAGAAATATGAAAAGCAGGATTTTCTCTCAGTGCTATTATTTAACATTTTGATCACCTTTCTGATAAAGTCATTAATGTTTACTGAGCTTTTCTCTCTTTATTAGACTCTGTACAAGGCATTTCGCTTACATTGGTTTACTTGATCTTCACCACCACCCTTGAAATGCAAGGTAGGTGTTATTAACCTCTTAGAATCAATAAGGAACCAAGCCTTGAAAAGGTGGTGTGACATGGTCAAAGCCACTCAGCTGGCAAGCAAGAGAGCTGTTTCAGACTCAGTTCCAAATAAATCCAAAACCCATTCTTTATGCCACACTGCCACCCTCTTTCTTTTAGACAGTGATGTGGACTCACATAAGCCTCTTGTCCTAAATGGCCCTGGCTCCCGCCCTTCTGTTCTGTTACTGCTTTATCTGAAAAGTGCAGAGGTGAGCAAAGAGATGAGCTGGGCCATAGACACAGGTCTAAGAAAATACTCCTTGCCTCCTACAGACCACCCTGCTTACACCCCACCCAAAGAGGAAAGAGGCAGTGGGAACTACCTTCTCCTACATCTTCTGCTTCTGCAACTTCTGAGTATGAGAAAATTTTCTGCAATATTATAATTCTGAAAGACAAAACTAAAGATTTATGTAAGCATTACTGTGTGGGTTTAATATCTGTTACTTCTGGACAATTATTCATTTGGAAATTTTTATTGTGATAATTAATATATGTCAAAATTTAACAGAATCGTGAAGGCCCATATGCTTTCACAATTCACAATATCCCACAGATACACCCTGCCTGCTGGTATATTTTTTACCTACATGCACAAATACTCAGTACTCTATTGAAATACTTGCACACAGGAAAACCACACATTCTTATACAGTTCACCATCTCATACACAAACCCACACGGACACATGGCAACAATATGTAGCCAAACACATGCAAAGGGATTGCAAAACACTCACAAACAACCGCGTAAAAAATAGAAAACTCACATGTTCATTCACACTTCTCCGTCCTCCGCTCTCTTGCCCGCCTCTTTCCCTCCTCCATTCTCTTCCTTTCTTTCTCTCACACACTCCCCAAAGCCATCAAACCAGTAACTTTTTCAAATTGAAATCCTGAGCAGGAGAAACTTCTGATTCAAAACCTATCTTCTCATAAGACCAAAGAATAAGAAATCCCTTTGCAAGACAACTCTCTGATCGCTCCAGACATGCTACGGGGTTCCCTGTTTCCAATATTCAGGCTTTCATAAGGAAGTTCTGTTCAGTTTAGACTTTTATTTTTTTTTTTTTATTGTTGGGGATTCAGTTTAGACTTTTAAAGACTTTTGAAAGACTTTTAAAAATCTTTCAGGTTTGCTACCTGTTAGCCAAAGTGTTGTTTATCCAAGAGAAAAATCTTGCTTTTTTCTTTCTTCTGCTGCTGCTACTTCTCTTCTCCCCTCCCCTCTCTTTTCAGTTGTGATAGTGGGCAATCATGAAAGAAAAATGCTAAGGAGACAGCTATGATTTTTTTAATATTATTAGTAAACTAAGGTAAGCAAAATGCCTTATGATAAAAGAAAAACACAATACTTTAAAGCACGTTCAATAAGCCATAGTGAAAACAATAGCTGCAAACTTTAGACAACAGTGAGGGGAAACAGATTCAGATACAATTATCAAATAAAGTTTACCCATGAACAACATGGGGGGCTAGAGACACTGATCCCCCCATTGAAAATCCATGTGTAATTTTTGTCTCCCCACAAACTTAACTACTATTACTCTATTTTTGAGGAAGTGATGGTGGTCTCGTTGTTCCAGTGGTGGCAGGAGCAGAAGAAAATCTGCCTGAAATTGGACCTTCACAGTTCAAACCCCCATTGTTCAAGAGTCAACTGTAATTTAGTCTCATGTGAAGTTTATTTTAATATGGTTGCAAAAAAATAAAAAATAGAATAAAGACAGGGTGTCAGCTATGATGCCTAGGGAAAGCAGGAAAGCCTGCATAGAACCTGTAGAATTTGAAATAAGTCTCAGAGTCCCAGCAGCTATTACCAGGAAAGAACTAGAAGAGCTTTCTTAGCAGAGCAAAGACCATGGACATAAGCACAGATAAAAGGAGCACACGCCATGCCGAGGACACACTGAGCGGCTTGGTGTGTCTAGAATTAGGGGGTGAGAGTTTCAGAGATTGTGAAAAGGGGTAGATTAAACAGTAGCTAGAAGACACCAGCTGAGAAGTATAGACTTTTTAGTCATGCACACAATGAGAGTCAATATAGGGCTTTATACAGGAGGATCCTATGATCAGATATTAGTTTAGGAATGATAACTCTTTAGTGAGAAAGATGGAGAGACCAAAGCAGAGAGATCAGCCAAAGGAGTATTACCATGACACCAGAAAGGCAGCTACACACTTACTTATTTTCTCAAGACAGAAACTCAAGAGTCACTTCCAAACTCCCCTATCTCTCCTTCTTCACCACCCATCTTGCTTATCAGCAGCATCTACATGAGTCTACGTCATACATTCTCCTAAGATACATTGCCTCTTTGACATCCCAGGCTGATCTCCCCTGTCAAGACTAATTTGGTCAGTTCTGTTCCAAACTTAAGATTATTATATGCTGTCCCCTGTCTTGAACTCCAAGCTTATGAACAAGAAACATAAGACCCTGTCTTTTTCACCAGTCATACTTCTACTACTATCTTTTAATCGTATGAGTTATCTTGCTCTTTCTCACTAATTCCACACTGTCTCTCCTGCTTATGTTTTCACATACTGTTTCTTTGGCCTGGATGACACCCCTTCAGTTGGCTACCTGACAAATTCATCCTTCAAGACTGAGAACATGCCTCACCACTTCAGTTTAATTTGTTCAACAAATATTCATTGAATATCCACAATATACTGAGACTGCTACCAGAAAAACAGACAAACACATGGTCCTTCACTGAGCAGTCTATTCAAAGCTCCATTAAACTATCTCTCACACTGGATTGTTGGGTATTTATTTGTCTCACCCCCAGTACTCACATGATTATTAGTAAAAGGGCTCCATCTGTGCAAGCCTTTTGGTGCTTAATACCAATTAATGTATGAAGTAAAAGGAAGATGTCAGACACATTTCTGAGGCAGACTCCTCAAGTCTTAAGTAGGTCAATATATGTGCTGAGGTGGGGAGAAAGATGTTCCAACCTATAGATATTAATGTTCTGCCTCTAAATGAGAGTGAGAAGCACTATGGATTATGAAGGTGATAGATATTAAATTTGTGTTGAGCATTTGACTTTGCATACTTTCACAGATGAAAATGTGTATGGGTTGTCACAGTTTCAGAAGGTAGCTGAAGCCAAAAAGTATACGTTTTTCTCCCAGAAAAAGAATGTAGAAGGGGCAGCGCCTGTGGGTCAAAGGAGTAGAGTGCTGGCCCCATATGCCAGAGGTAGCGGGTTCAAACCCAGCCCCGGCCAAAAACTGCAAAAAAAAAGAAAAAAGAAAAAAAAAAGAATGTAGAAGAAAATGAGATTAAACAGACTTCCAAGAACTTGGGGCCAGAGAACAAATGTTTCTCTGGACTAAGTGGAACGAGGCACTTTCTTCATTGGCCTCCATTAGAATGTCTGTTGGGGGAACTGGAATGCTGGGCTTGCATCTGTACTTGACTTATAAATATTTGTTTTTACTGTGGTGGCCATTCTTGAGACTGTCTAGAAGAGTCGGGCCTGAACTTACCAGCTGGTATTTCTCCATGAGGCCTTCAGCCTCTGAGTTTGGGAGGCTATTTACTCTGTGAAGTGAGCGTCCATGCCCATAAACCCCAAGAGGTCCTGACATCCCTGTTAAGGAATTATTCAAACCTTGAACATATCTGGGGAAGCTCCCCATTCACACATCCAAATATGCCCTTATAGGATTTCCCAGATAGGATTTCTGACAGAAGGCACCCTAGGGCACCATGCTTAGAACATCGCAGCAGCCCATGGTGACAAAGGGCAGCAGGTGTGGGCAGCCATCTTGGGAGTGCCCCACCTTCCCATGGGCCTCAGATTCTGGAGTTCCAGGATGCAGAGGCTGGGTGGCTCCTGAAAGGAAGGGGTAGGATCTGTGCTTTCCAAAACTTCTGGAAGCATTAAACGTAGGAGGTAACTTAACAAACTTTGAAAAGTAAGAGTTAAACCTGTATTCTGGGCTAAGACAAAGCTTATCCTGATAAAATTAAAACCCTTCAAGTACATGAAATTGGGCAAGTATTAAGTAAATGTGGACAGCAGTACTGGGTGTTTTGATGGGACCATTTAAAGCTTTCAGCAACTTCTCCCTTTACCTCTCATCTAGTGTGATATCTAGAATTTTATTACAAAAATTTGTTCATTTAATTTTTTTCTTCTTGAAATTAAAATATTCCGAAAATGGATTAGGAGTGATAATAACTATTCTTTAGTGTTCTACTACTTGACCAAGCCATAGGATGTTAGAGACCAACTAGACCAGACGGATTTTTTCTTTATATTCTTCTTTTCTTTTTCTCTCTCCCTCTCTCCTTAACCTTAATATGTATGTCTTCAAATTAAAGCTTACTCCTGAAGTACAATCTGAGAAAAGAAGAAAAATAGGGAAATGTCCTCTTGTAGTAGCAGCAGCAAAGCAAAACACTATGGGTTCTACAGAGTCCAATTTTTAAAACCACTATTCTATTCCAACATGTTGATATTAAAAGAGGTTCTTTTGCATAGCCACTTCTCACTAAGGAGGGTAGGATTAATGGTGACAGTGTGTCCTAATGGATATTGAAAAAGAGGTCCCACAACATCAGGCTGTGGTCCAGTTTGGAGTCTAGGAGGTGAAGTTCCTTGTTTAATCCTCTTCTCTCTCCCTACCCCATTTTATTTACATTTGCATTTTTTGGTGTGAAAAGTAGTTTTCCTCAGTAGATTGTAATTCACTATTTTTACCTCAATTTATTTTTCTATTTCCTACACACATTGCTCACAAGACTTCACAGCCTAGGTGTTTCAAAAATGTTAAATGAGCAGATTTTGCAGAATTATGCCCAAGTCCACAGAAATTAAGCAACATTCCCTATTTGCAAAATACAAGGATAGACCGAGTTCCTAGCACACATATAGTACATTGAATGTATGAATGAATGGAGAAATAAATGAAATGAAGGGGAGGATGTATGTGAAAATACTTTGTAAACTATAACCTACTTCACAGACTTGAGTTTCTATATAGGTTACGTGGCTATTTTCTCACTCTCCCAATCTGTCGCACACTGACTGAATTTTGCCAAATGGAAAGTAAGAGCCCCAGGGGAGCAGTGAGGACCGCATACAGAGCGAAGTCTAAGGGCACGTCTTGAGCCTTGGGACCTGGAGCAGAGGGCGCCCTCACTACTAGCAATCCAGTTCTCACCCTTGAATTTCCAATGCTCAGCAATAAGCAAACACAAATGTTTTAGGCAGCTCATAAATCTTCCCAGAGCCAGGGTGCTGAATAGGTCCTAGGAAAGTGGTAATGGTGGAAACAGGATCGCCTCCCTGGAAGTAGTTCCTTTCAGTGCCAGCTTTTGCCCCGTTAGCTGCTAAAACACATACCCAAGCTGCCACAAAGAGGCTCGTATTCCAGCAAAACAGAGCAAACGGAGGAACTGAGACCAAAGAGTTTCCTAGGATCTCTGAATTTCCCAGTTTGGGACTTCCAGATGGGTGATGCCACCCTCTTCAACCATCTTCATGTTGGAGATCACTCCCTAAGGTCGACCAGCCCACATGGATTCCAGACTGAAAAGCAGGATGGAATTATTCTGCTTCTGCTCAGTAATCTGAAAGGAAGAAGATGAAAGACAGACCCACAAAGAGAGGTGATAATAGACTTGACTCTGGAATTTAACCTGAATTTTCATTAAGCGGAGTTTTTTACTACATTTTGATGAAGGGAAAAAACATAAAAATCTTTATTTAAAAACACTTTCTGGTTTTTGACTGTGTCCAGGAGGCCTATGATTCTCAGAGTAGCCCAGAGGCAGAGGCAGAGGATCACAGTCTAGGCGAAGCCAGACATGCTCTCTACTCATACCACCTGCTTCCCACCGTTGGGTTAGCACCTATCCGTGTATTCTACTTATTGCTTTATACCCTTGTCCCCAGTGAAAGGGACTGCTCTACATCTTGTCTATATTTTATTGACTGCTGAACAGCCACTAACACACAACAGGCATTCAACAAGGATTTGTCAATGAATTTTGATATTGGTCCCATTGATTTATTTTTAAAAGCTTATTACCAAGGTGTGATTTTTGCTCAGTACAAGTTTAAAGACCCTTTGCTTATCTCTAATACAAAAAGTCTTGAAAGTGGTGGCACACAACCTAGCCATGTCCCAAGTGGTATAAGATGAGAACTGTTTCTAGGTATGACAGATTCAGTGTAGTTGCATTGGCCCAGCTTTGGGCAAATTCAACCTATGGGCCAATCAGCTCTTGTGAGGGGACAGAGTCGGAGAGTTGTAAATATGGCTGGAAGTGGGAGCTAGAAGTACTTTTTAGGGTATAATACAGCATGACTCTGCTAGAAACTCAAAAATGTGTCAAGCACAGACTCCAAGTTTTATATAGATATTTAAAAGTTTGTTGTATACATATTAAAAAGTTATACATACATATACATGTGTGTATATATACATATATCCTAGAACTGGAGGTTCGTGCGATTTTAGCTGAGAGCTATCTGTGTGTACTCACACAAGTGTATGTGTGTGTTTGTGTTTATATAATGTTATTGGTGGATGCTTTATTAAATTTTCAGGCAAAATCAGTTCTTCCCTACTCTTTGCCTCCTTTATCTCCTCTACCTGAAATAAAATTGTCAGTAAATTGCAAACAGTTATGTACAGATTAGTCTCCCCCATTATACTCTGATATGATGAACTAATTCCTGTTTGTCTTATCCTTTATCCCTTGCTCCTACTATGGCTCCTTCGAGGTCAATAATAAATAAGGCAAGATCATTTCCTTGAACTGTTTAATATCTAGTGGTGTTTCAAGATAAACCCTGGACAGTATAGAAAAAGTGCCCTTCCCCCAATCTGAGTGGGAACCGAAAGACCAAAGAATGATCAGACACGTCCAGCTTGATGAGTAGTGGAGTTTGTCAAAGCACACTTACAATGGCACCCGGCCCTGGACAGCATGGGAATTTATTCCACACTTGTTATGACAATTAATAAAACACAGCTCCAAGGCATAAGCGAAGAATGTAATTATTCAGAAAAAGAATCAAAGCCTCTTTGTTTTTCTGTGTTATTGATCTGGGCACCTAAATGCTTTAAAGCATCAGTAACAATATCTATTTTTTTTGTATAATCCATGTGTATATGTGCAAGGTGGTCCCACAAAAGGACAGGTTCCACCCTGTGCTACAGTGAGTATATCTGGGGCCATTTTATTTTGTAAAGCCATTTTTTTTATTTGGGTAGAAATAGTATTCTTATTTTACATTTCTTCTTGGCTTAAGAGGTACACAGCACTTTTGTGTGGTTTAGTGCTTTAGCTGTGAATTGGGTCAGAACAGTAATGTGGGAGACAGCACCACATGCTCCTGCTCTAGGAAATGACAGGGGTCATTTTCATTAAGCAAAAGACCTAAGGAAATGGGCTCTCATAGCCTTTATATTATTAGGCACTATGGGCAGAGTTTTATGTCCAATTCCTAAAACGCAAGGCCACCTCATAAGATTGTTAAAAAGAGAGATACAATTTAACATGTAAACTAAGTGAATTAAAATAAATAGAAACAAATACAGAGGGATCTCAGTAAAGGAAGATCAGTTCAAATGTGTTCAACGAGAAAGGTGGTTTTTAATCTGGGTCTTGAACAAAGGGTCAGACTTCAACAGCCTTGGAGCCTTTTAAATCTGTACCAATATCCACTTAGTTCAGCCAAGGAAACATGCTCTCCCGAAGAGTGTCGGGGCTGCTCTGACAGCTCCTCTGTTGAGTCAAAGTTAGCAGGAGGAGAAACTGCCTGTTCATTAAGAGAGAATTAGACCCAGCCACCTTTTCCTAAACCCCCTGTTGGGAATCACCTTTATTTGCCTTTGTGGTTAAAGTGGTCTTGTCAGGTTGTTTAGGCCTTTCACATGACTGGTCCTTAAAGTTGTGTTTTTGGGCAGGAAATGGCCAGACCCCACCCTGAGCACTCTGTCTTTTTTAACAAAAAGAAAAATCCATCATTCCAACAATGAATCTCTTTTCTTGTTGTAAAGGAACTTTTAAAAACAGAAAACCTATATAAGAAACTTTAAAAAAAAAACTTGGCTTTACTGAAAATTAGTCATAAGGAAAACAGCTCAACTTAACCTTCACTTAGGAATTAATGGAGGCTTTTATATTTATGGATAAGCAAAATTGGTACTACGATCTGAGTATATGAAGCTGAATTTAATACTAGAAACGAGGAATTTTCATGCCTTAGGACATGGACTTTCTTGACTGAGAAGGGAAAACTTTGAATAAGGCAAGGATTATTGCAATTCTGTGAAGAAAAACTGCAGAGAACTATTTTTTCATTAATATGGATATGTCTCCATGGGAGAGTTCTGGGTAAATGTAGCCTGTAAAGTAAGATTACACATTCATGAAAATAGATTTCTTGCAGTGCTTGAGAATATAAAAAATTATCTTAGAATTTGACCCCCTAAACCTGCCACTTATCTCTCAAGGAAGTTTCTAGTCTCTCCAATAAATATATTATTCCTCCTTCCCCATGCTCTCCCCCAAGGAACTAAAGAAAAAAAGAAATAATCAGTTGCAAGAGAAATTCAAAACCCTTCTGTGGAAGCAACACAATTTTAGGAGAATCAAAAATCTCACATAGCGAGAAATTGAATAATGACGTTGATATACATCTATATTATAATATAAATTTCGAGTCAAATTAGCCTTTAGAAATTGTTTAATTTAGTTTTCTGCCTTAGCATGGCCTATAAGAAGATTTAATTGCCTAAATACTTTGACAACTTATTTTGTAGTGTTGGGGTGAATATCTTAAGCAGAATGCAAATTTCACCTCCACTGAAAAAAAAAATGAAGGTTTTTAAAATGTTACTATAACAGCTGGCCCAGTATATCCTAGTCTTCTTGGTTATATAATCATAGAATGTGATAAAATAGTATTAAAATCAATGGACTTAAGATGCAAAAAAGTTTTTTCTTCTTATTCTCTACAAGAAATTACACGAAGTGCTTAGAAAAGTTTCAGTGAAGTAAATTATAAAAGAATTTTTCATGAGCAGGATAATGCAGGAGATGGAGGAAACTTTTGTAAAAACTGTTTATAACTTCTGCAAAAACTTCGAACAGAAGACTTCTGCACCCAGATCACTTTAAAAGTGCTCATCATCTTTAATCATCAGAGAAATGCAAATCAAAACTACTTTGAGATATCATCTAACTCCAGTAAGATTAGCCCATATCACAAAATCCCAAGACCAGAGATGTTGGCGTGGATGCGGAGAAAAGGGAACACTTCTACACTGCTGGTGGGAATGCAAATTAATACATTCCATTTGGAAAGATGTTTGGAGAACACTTAGAGATCTAAAAATAGATCTGCCATTCAATCCTATAACTCCTCTACTAGGTATATACCCAGAAGACCAAAAATCACATTATAACAAAGATATTCATACCAGAATGTTTATTGCAGCCCAATTCATAATTGCTAAGTCATGGAAAAAGCCCAAGTGCCCATCAATCCACAAATGGATTAATAAATTGTGGTATATGTACACCTTGGAATATTATAGAGCCTTAAAGAAAGATGGAGACTTTACCTCTTTCATGTTTACATGGATGGAGCTGGAACATATTCTTCTTAGTAAAGTATCTCAAGAATAGAAGAAAAAGTATCCAATATACTCAGCCCTACTATGAAACTAATTTATGGCTTTGACATGAAAGCTATAACCCAGTTATAACCTAAAAATAAGGGGAAGAGGGAAGGGGAGGGGAGGGAGGGGGGAGTTGGATGGAGAGAGGGGGATTGGTGGGATTACACCTGTGGTGCATCTTATAAGGGTATATGTGAAACTTACTAAATGTAGAATATAAATGTCTTAACACAACAACTAAGAAAATGCCAGGAAGACTATATTAACCAGTGTGATGAAAATGTGTCAAACAGTCTATAAAACCAGTGTATGGTGCCCCATGATCACATTAATGTACCCAGCTATGATTTAAAAATAAAAAAAATTCAAAAAAAAAAAAAAAAAGTGGGGCGGCGCCTGTGGCTCAGTCCATAGGGCGCCAGCCCCATATACCGAGGGTGGCAGGTTCAAACCCGGCCCCGGCCAAACTGCAACCAAAAAAAAAATAGCCGGGCGTTGTGGCGGGCGCCTGTAGTCCCAGCTACTCGGGAGGCTGAGGCAAGAGAATCGCTTAAGCCCAGGAGTTGGAGGTTGCTGTGAGCTGTGTGAGGCCACGGCACTCTACCAAGGGCCATAAAGTGAGACTCTGTCTCTACAAAAAAAAAAAAAAATTAAAAAAAAAAAAAGTGTTCTTAAATTCTCACCATGTTTTATAGAGACTATAAAAGGAAATGAGAGATGCTGCTTTATGGTGGCACAGAACTTATAGTCAGGGAAAAGGCCTGGGACCTACATCAAAAGATTGGTATGTAAATGATCATATGTTTTAAATTAAAATAAAATGCATAAGGTGTGTATGTATCATTTTTTACGATTTTTAACTTTGACTTTTTGTATTACCAGGATAATACTATTTCCAATTGTATTAAACAAAGATGACTTTTAGTGTGCTACTTTACATAGCAGTTAATAGCAGTTAATAAAGTTGTGAGCGCTCATCATTTATTAAGGAGATTCAGAAAGGTGTTTGAAAGTTTTAGGGAAAAAAAAAAGATAGATGATGGAACAAAAGTCCACTTGGAAGCAGTAAGGCACTTGTGCCTCAAGTTTGATATGATAATAACATCTCTTAAAACTTTTTTGGGCAAAAGAATACTAGACTAGATGAACCACATTAATACCCATCAACTTTTAGCAATATCTTAACCTTCCTCTATTTAAGATAAAGACATCAGCTCTTTACCATCCTTCTACCCTTCATTACACCCCTTCACGTTCTATCTTATGCCATCTATGACTTTTATTTTATACTGAAAAAAATGTTTTAAAATTTACATTCTGATACATAATCTTTAAATATTTGGCATTTCACTTACAAAGCAATTCTAAATGTTGAAAAGCAACAGACAGTATTATTATGGATACGTGACTACCGTTTCCTATAATAATAGATTTGCCAGATGTTGCAAATAAAAATATAGAATGCCTACATAACCTTGGATTTCAGATAAACAGCAAATCATTGTTTTTGTATGATTATGCTCTATGAAATATTTGGGCCATACTAAAAAATTATTTGTTTACCTAAAATTCAAATTTAATTGGGTATCTATTTTATCTGTCCACCTGCCTATATGACAATTTCTTGTGCAAAATTTATATTTTCTCCCTGGATCTGATGCCGTGACTCCTAGTCTCTTCAAAGGAGAATATTCCTAGACTCAAAATGAATTAGGTAATCTTTTCTTAAACACTACCAGTTATTTAAATTCTGGTAGACTTCTGATTTAAAAGCAAAGCAACTGAACATACAAAAAAAGTTTTGTTTAAGGACCATCATTATCATATTCTTGTTCTCCTTTGGACATTCTGAAATCATGTGACAGGTTTTATGAATTCTCATTATAAAAATGAACAGGTTAGCCTATTCGTGTGTGTTTTTTTCCACACACACAAGAAGAACTTTGTTGAACACCTATTAAGAAAGTGTTGTTTTACACATATCATCTGTTTAATAATCACTCCCCTCCTTAAAACCCTTCTTTTGCTTCCTATTTCACTTCATATAAAGTATAAAATTCATTAAGTGGTCCACAAGGCTGTCCATGATCTGTTTTTTTTTCCTTTGTTCAGTTTTAGTTTTCCCTGGGGGCACTGTTTTCATTTTGTTCATGTTTTTCATATCGTTTTAGTTCCTGCAAATTCAGTAATTCTTTTTTTCCCCCACTAATAAATTTTGTTTTCTCTGATTGATTTAAAATTATCTTTTCATTTCCCTTAACCTTTTCTTCCCCCATTCGTCTAAACTAGAAATGGGTAGTTCTCTTAAAAGCTGTAATAGACTTTTTTTCTTATAAGGCACATTCCCTAATTTTCCTGTCAGTTTACGTCAAGGAGCTCCACATGCTCCGTGTGCTTGCTTGCAGTTTGGCCCATAGCAAATGGTTGCTTAACCCAAATGTCTGAACAACAAACTCCAGATTCCATCATTCTTCAGCACCATCAAACATTGTTCCCTTTGCCCGAAATATCATCCTACCCCATTGCCACTCTCTTCCTCCTAACTCCTTCCATTCCTATTAATCCTCCATATCTCATTCCAATACTACCTTAAAAACCCTTAAAAATAATTACACTATTTGTGTGACCGTTGGTGTCTGACTTCCCCAGCAGAGAGAATGTAAGCGCTATGCAGGCAGGAGTGACAGTGATCGGCTTATTAGCATGTGCCCACCCCTCTCAGCGTGCTGTCTGGTATGTGTGTATATGTACATATATATATCAAATTGTTAAATGAATGGATAAATGGAAGAACAGAGAATGGTCATATTGTTTATATCACCATTTTACAAATTAGAAAAACTGAATTTAGGGGAACTAAATGACTCACTTTCTTAGAACTGAAATCCAAATCTACCCCTCATCTCATTCTGTTACTGCTACTCACTAAAGTCCACTCAGTCCAATAACTCATGATTATGTGGTCTGTTATCTTGCTAAGAAGAGAATAGTTGGGAAAAAGTAATGATATGAGTTGGTTTCAGCATTGTGTTTTCAGACATTTAGCAATGTGTTTTGGGGGATTTGCAAGGAGTGGGACTGACTGGCTTGTGGTCTGGAGAGAGGGAGAGGCAGGCTGAGCCACACAGCCACCAGAGACAGCACCTGGAACAGAAGAGAGATTTTTGCCCACACACTGAGTATCTGGCTTCCAGATGGACCTGGGGGACACATTTGTTTTTGCAATTTTTCCCCCTCCTCCTCATCTCTTCATTCACCACCCTCCTTTTGGAGGAATTTAAGGATGGGTTTTGGGCTATATTGCCTCCTTTTCTTTCTTCAACCCCACCCTCTATTTCCCTTTCACAAACAGGGACCAGCAGTGACAGAGTTTTCCTGTGCTTGGAATCAAAGGGAAACAAAATCTAACTGATTCACTCAGCACCCTCCAACCTAGACACCTGGCTGTTTCTGCCACTTTGGGGTAGAGCTTGATCTATTTATATAGAACAATAGCAGTTCAGTTTATCTACTCACACCAGTCAGAAGCTCCATGAGGTTGCTTCTCAGCCTTTTGGCAAGAACAACTGTAGAAGTTCTGTGTGCTGAACTATGGCTACCTGTCCAGTGATCTGCCTTGCACAGACACTCCCTGGGAGAAGATATAGGCCTAACTAGTCCTGCTGTGGCAGGCCATATGGCTTATCCTGTTAACAAAAGCCACCCTCTGATATAGGGAGCTTGTGTTCTTTTTGTTCAGAATTTTCAAGAATGATATTTTGTGACTTTTCTGTTCAGACTTTTCAAGAATTACCAGAAGATTTGCTTATCTTTTCACAAAGGAAACCTTTACACATTTTCGGAAAGCAGTAACTGTCTCATTTATTCACTGACGTCAGGGAGGAGTCCAAGATGATCCTGGCAGGGGTCTGTCTTACATTATCGTTCTTAATGTTCAAACAGCATACCTGTGCTGTATAGGAAAGCTCCATGAACAGATATAAGTACATCTTTGAACACATTCCAGGCTCTACTCCTCATTTCCTCCAACCAGATGCTGTGAGGAGGGCACCTGTCTCTAACTTTCCACAGTGTGAGGGGAGGAAGGCATGACTGGAAAGGTCAAGGGAAAAGTTGTAGCAAAGAGAGTTCCAGTGAACTAACCTCTACTCTTCTCTTCCACCTTACATGTTTAGGCTAAAAATACCAAAACTTAAATTTGAGTAGAAAAATATGGAGAGTGAATTATTATTGCTACTTGTTTATAAATTAATAGAGAAAGGGACCACATCCCTGTCATCCTTTCAGGCTCACTATTATGGAGGATCATTATTGTCATAAATGCCCCCATGTTCCTCCATGTGAAAGGATGATATCTTCTTATTCTTTTGGTGTCTGGCTTTGGCCAATCAAATATGAGCACAAGTGGTATGTGTCACTTCTGAGCAAAATATTTAAAAGTTATAACATAATTTTTTCTTTTCTTTCTGCTACAAGACTAGCATTAACTATCAGAAAGTGTCATTCCTTTATCCTAAGTCCTGGAAAGAAGATGAGGTGGAAAAGAGGCATATCTGACCCTACGAGGGCCTTATTGCTCAAGAAATTAATACTTGTTATAAATCAGGGAGATTTGGGGGTTGTTTGTCATTGTAATGTAATTTATGCTATATTTCTTATTACAATAAACCTCTCAGAATTTGTTCTAGACTCAGAGACACTTATATCAACTTCCAAGAGAACCCACAGCCCTCATTGACATTTAAGCCCTCATCAAAAAATATTGAATAGTCCTTCTACTCAATAAGAATGGCAATACCTCTAGCATTCAAGGGTCTTAAGAAATTTCTTGTTTTACAACTTAACATCATATAACTAGTACAATTTATAGATATACCACAAGCTCCTGTGCCGATACATTTCTTTCTTTCATGTTTTCTATGTCAATTTGTCCCGTACAGATTGCTGGGGAACAGTCCCAAGCCCAAAATTTGTTAAGGTCTGGAAGCAGAAGGAAGTGGTCGAGGTCTCAGAAACAAGAACCAGAATGTGAGGGACACCATGGAGCAATGCAGGGTTGGAATTAAGTTACAAAATTCTCTAGGAATATTGGACCCTGTGTATAAAGGATAATTACAGAATCAGATAGTCAAGGAAGTGGGATTTTAGTAGGGACTAGAATATTAAAGAGTATGACAGGAATAACAAAGAAACATAGAAAATATGCTTTTGTTATGTTTTGTTCCTGGCCTAAATCCAAGATAGTTTCAATGAAATAGAGAAACAATTCCCAGTCTGGAGAAGTTCACAATCTCCTTGTGGGAATGAGTAAACTAGACTGCTAAAAATGTATTATTGAACTATGACATGCATACTGAAAAATGGATGTTATAAGACTACAGGTTGGATATTTTTTGCAAACTCAGTGCCCTCTGGGTTACACTGAACATCAGAAACAGAGAGTTGCTTGTTCCCCAGAAACCATCTTCATGATAGCTTCCAACTTGTTCTCAAAGATCACCATTATCTTGACTTCTAATGGCATAGATTAGTTTTTTCTGCTTTGGGGTTATATAAAAATGAAAAGCCAGAGCATGTGCTCTTTCTTCTTTGGCATCTCTTGATCAACATTACATTTGTAACCATTATCTATATTATTCAATGTAAATGAAGAGTGTTCATTTTCATTTTTATATACTAACTCTATTATGTAAAAATGTTGTACTTATTTATCTAATCTCATGCTGATGAATATTCGATAGTTTTCTGATTTGGGATATTTAAATAGTGTTGATCTGAAAACCCTAGCACATGGTTTTATGTTGCATAAATGTCTAGGACTACAATTTGTGGGTCATAGGAATTGTTAGTATTTGTGCAGGAGCCTCTGTTGAGAAGAATTGTAAGGTCACCTCTGAGCTTAGGAAAAATGGTTGGATAAATTTATGATTTATGTCTGGAAAAGTCTAGAGAGGTAATGGTATGCATGTCAAGTATTTGGCATCCCTACTACTGAACAACAGCAGAATCGGTAGATCAAACAAATGATTCCTTAAAGTTAAGGAACAAGATAGAGGAAAAAATGCTAGAAACCAGGGAACAAAAGCTGTAGAGAAACTGATGAGAGATATGTTCCTGACAGTCCTTTCAAAACTAAGATTCCATCTTTCCCACTTCTTCATTAGTTCATTCTTCTCTTTCATCACAATCCACTGATGGACTATGTGCTTGATTTAAGGGACTGACAAGTAATGAAACACAATGGCCATTGCAATGCACATTTCTCTAAGTGACGCCAGCCTGGGTGACTTGGAGTATAAAATATCAATGAAGAGACTGATTAAAGAAGACGGCTGGGATAAAGACAATCTCTTGGTCTCATGGGAGATGTTGAAAGTGGCTAGGTGTGAATTTGTGCTTTAAACTAAAGAGAACTAATATTAAAAATAAAGAAAAATGCATAATATATATAAGTAATATATAAATGCATAATATTATATAAAAACATTAGAGAAAAATCAATAATATTAAGCTCTTTCTTTATAAAAATATCAACAAAGTTGACAAATCCTTAGCTAAACTGGCCAAGGGAAAAAAAGATAGAATCAAATTATCAAAATCAGGAATGAAAGAAGAAAACATGACAACCAACCTTAATGAAAAGAAGTATCAAAGAATACCAGGAACAAACACATGCCAACAAGTTAAATAACTTAGATAAAATGGAGAATCTAAAAAATTTAAATCATCAAAACTGACTCAGGAAGAAATAGAAAATATGGATAGACCTATAAAAGGTGAAGGAATTTCATTAGTAACTGAAAAACTTCTCTCAAAGCAAAGTCTATAAGCAAATTCAATTTACTGATGATTTATGCCAAACATCTAAAGAAGCATTAATACAATATTCTACAGTTTGAATATGCCACCTTCCCCAAAAAGTATTGACAACATAATCCCCAGTGTAGTAGTGTTGAGAAGTAGTGCCTAATGGGTGGTGTTTGGGTCACAAGGGCTCTGCCCTCCTGAATGAATTAATGCCAGTTTAAAAAAGACTTAGGACTGTGAGATTTATCTATAGTTCTTTCATCCGTTCTCACCCTCTCACCTCTGCCATGGGGTGATGCAGCAAGAAAGCCCTTATCATTTTGCTAGTAAAGTATCTCAGGAATGGAAAAAAAGATCCAGTGTCAGGGGACACTGATGGGCTTTCTGGGGAATCTGATGAGAGCTTTAGGACCCAGTCCCATGGGGACTGAATGGTGACAAAGCAAATAGGCTCAGATGAAGGCAAAGAAGTCAGGAAGACAAGATCTGGTCTCCTTTGCAACTAAAGAGGGCTTCCAACCCTCATAATATAGAGAAAATCCATTATATATTCTTCATCTCCAAACACAATAGTACCACCTAGCATCCAGGAAATATATTGCTATATACACACATATATTGTTTTATATTTTTTGCTTTTTTTCAATTTTTTTTTTAGTTTTTTCTTTTCTTTGTTTTTCTTTTATTGTTGATTTTCTTTAGGCTCTTTGTTTAATTGTATTTTTATTTTTTAATTTTTACTTTTTTCAGTAGCAAGGGCTCCTCCATTTTATTATAGTTTTTCAGCACGTTTTATTCTTTCTTTTTTATTTATCTCCTTTTTCTCTCTTTATATAGGTTTTTTTTTTTACTTTTCTCATCTTTCCCACATAAATTTATACCACACCTAAGATATCCCTTTTTTCTTCTTTACCTTATACAATTATATGTTTAATTTTTATCTATTTTTAGTTTTTCATCTTTTTCTTTTCTCTGAGGGCTGAAGAGTCACAGCATTGGTCTGTCTCAAGGAGGGCATGAGCTCAAAGGGTTGGGTGCCCTTCTAGCTTTGGCTTATGAAAAGAAGGTCCCTACTGCAACATAACTGCTGATTTCTTTCTGTATTTGGCAAAGGAGGGGTCTTGTTTTTGCAAGACCCAAAGTCCTACAGCTGTGGGTGTGGTTAAAGCAACTCAGCAAATACCACCATTTCTCCTATCATTCTTTTTCTCTTCTACTGTCCTTGTTTTATCTCTTCTTCTTCTTCTTCTTCTTCAATATTTTCCTGCCACCTACCCTTCTTTTATTTTACTCTTTATCTTTTTTCTTTTTTTCTCTCTTCTTACTCTTTACCCTTTTCTTCCTTTTAATCCCCCTGCCTCCACCTCCCTCCCACCTCCCTCCCCTCCCTTTCCCCCTTCTCCCTATTCTTAGGTTGTAACTGGGTTATAGCTTTCATGTGAAGGTCCTACATTAGTTTCATAATAAGGGTGAGTACATTGGGTACTTTTTCTTCCATTCTTGAGACACTATACTAAGAAGAATATGTTCCAGCTCCATCCATGTAAACATGAAAGAGGTAAAGTCTCCATCTTTCTTTAAGGCTGCATAATATTCCATGGTGTACATATACCACAATTTATTAATCCATTCATGGATCGATGGGCACTTGAGCAAATTCTCTGAAGAAGACAGGTGCACGGCCTTCAGACATATGAAAAAATGCTCATCATCTTTAATCATCAGAGAAATGCAAATCAAAACTACTTTGAGATGTCATCTAACTCCAATGAGACTAGCCTATATCACAAAATCCCAAGACCAGAGATGTTGGCGTGGATGTGTAGAAAAGGGAACACTTTTTTGCACTGCTGGTGAGCTTCAAAATTGATAGAGAAATCAAAATGTAGAATATAAAATTCTGAACACAATAATTTAGAAAATGACATGAAGGCTATGTTAACCAGTTCAATGAAAATATTTCAAACTGTATATAAAACCAGCACATTGTACCTCATGATTGCATTATTGTACACAGCTATGATTTAATTAAAAAAAAAAATTAACTCATGATGGGTAAAAGACCTAAACTAAGAAAGACAACTGTAAGAATCCTAGAAGAAAATCAGCCTAGGCAAAGAATTCATGAAGAAGACTCTAAAAGTGATCACAGGAAAAAAAAAATTGATGGAGAAATCAAATTTTTTACTGATGTACAAACAATAAGGAAATTCACAACAACACAAGCTCTACAGGAAATACTTAGACATATTCTCCACACTGAAAATCACAATGGACCACCAGCAAAGTAAACACCCACAAACTAAAGAACAAAACCTAGCTTCCACATGGCATAAAGGATAAGATTAAGCAACTGAACTTCACATAATAAGATGAATAGAATTCTACCACATTTATCAATTCTCTCAGTAAATGTTAATTTCTTGAGTTCTCCACTAAAGAGACACAGGCTAGCCAAATAGATAAAAAAAAAAAAAAAAAAAAAAAAGAACAAGTCATCTATATGCCCTCTTAGGAAACACACACAAACTTGAAAGACAAAACAAGATTCAGGGTAAAGGGTTGGAAAACAGCATCTCAGGCAAAAGGAAACCAGAAGAAAGGAGGCATTGCAATCTTATTTTCAGACACAAATGTATTTAAAGTAATTCAAGTTATGAAAGACAAAGATGGTCAGTTCATACTGGTCAAGGGAAAATATACAGTTCTAAATATTTATGCACCCAACTTAAATGCTCCCAGATTTATGAAACAGACATTGATTGGCCTGAGCAATATGATATCCTATAACACCATAAGATCTGGGAACTTTAATAACCCTCTGGTTAAGCTGGACAGATCTTCTAAACAGAAACTAAACAAAGATTTAAGGGACTTAAATGTAACCCTAGAACAATAGGCTTAACAGACATACAGAACACACAATCCAAAACCTAAGGAATATACATTGTTCTCATCAGCCCATGGACCATACTACAAAATAGATCCTATCCTAGGTCACAAATCAAACTGGAAGAAAATTGAAAAGATTGAAATTATATCTTGTATCTTTTCAGACCACAAGGCAATAAAGGTGGAATTCAAGTCCAACAAAAATTTTCATCCCCACAAAGGCATGGAAATTAAACAACCATATGCTGAACAGAGAAAGAAGGAAATTATTAAATTCCTCAATCATAACAACAATAAAGCTGCAAGTGACCAAAAGCTGTGGGATACTGCAAAAGCAGTCCTAAGAGGAAAATATGTCACACCAGATGCCTACATCCAAAAAACAGAAAGAGAACCCATCAACAACATAAAGAATCATCTTTAAGAAAAGGAAAAGGAATAGCAATCCAATTTCAAATCCAGCAAAACAAACAAACAAACAAAAAACTAAATCAGTGATTAATAAAATTGAAAACAAAAGAGTTATTCAGAAAATTAATGAAACAAAAAGTTGGTTCTTCGAAAAGATAAATAAAATTGACAAAATTTTGAGCAGATTAACTAGAAATAGAAAAGTAAAATCTCTAATAACCTCAATCAGAAAAAAAAATGGGGGGGAATAACAACAGATAGAACAGAAATACAAGCAATTATCTATGACTACTACAAAAACTTCTACACCCAGAAATTTGACAATGTGAAAGAAATGGACCATCTCCCTAGACTTAACCAGGAAGAAATAGATATCTTGAATAAACCAATATCAAGCACTGAGACTTAAGAAACAATAAAAAAAAAAAAAAAAACTTCAAACAAAAAAGCCCTGTACAAGAATGGCTTCACACAAGATTTCTATCAAACCTTCTAGGATAAGTTTGTACCTATGCTGCAGAACCTATTCCAAAACATGTTTTATGAAGCAAACATCACCCTGATACAAAACCTCAGAAAGGACCCACCTAAAAAGGAGAACTACAGATGCATTTTACTAATGAATCTTGATGAAAAAATACTTAATAATATTTTACCAATAAATTACAGCTACACATTAAAAAATGTATGCATCATGATCAAGTAAGCTTTATCACAATAATGGAAGATTGGTTTAACATACACAAAATTTCATAATTGCATTTATGGAAATGCAATTCACCCAAAACAAAGCCATCTTCTCAATAGATATAGAAAAATCATTTGATAAAATTCAGCATCCTTTTTTTACCAAGAACACTTACAAATATAGGTATAGGTGGCACATTTCTTAAAATGATTAAAGCCATTGATGACAAACTCACAGCTAATATCATACTTAATGGAATAAAATTGAAAACTTATCCACTTAGAACTGGAACCAGACAAGGATGTCCTCTATCTCCACTACTATTCAACATAGTGCTGGAAGTTCTAGCTAATGCCATCAGACAAGAGAAGAATTTAAAGAACATTCAAATGTGGACAGAGGAGGTCAAACTCTCACTCTTTGCCAATGATATGCTTTATACTTAGAAAACTACAAAAACTCAACCACAAGATTCCTGAAAGTGATCAAGAAATGTAGTAATATCTCAGGGTATAAAATCAATGTCCACAAATCAGTAGCCTTTGTATATACCAATAACAGCCAAGTCGAGTAACGACTAACTAATCAAAGATCAATTCTCTTCACAATAGCTTCAAATAAAATGAAATACCTTGGAATATATATAACAAAGAGGTGAAGGATGTCTACAGAAGTGAATTATTAAACATTAAGAAAAGAAATAGCAGAAGACATTAACAAATGGAAGAACATGCCATGTGTTTGGCTGGAAAGAATCAACATTGTTAAAATGTCTATACTATCTAAAGCAATCTACAGATTCAATGCCATCCTCATTAAAATATCAACATCATAACTCTGAAGAACTTGAAAAAATTGTTATTTGACTTGTTTGGAACTGGAAAACAGCCTATATAACCAGGGCAAATTTTTGTAATAAAAACAAAGCTGGAGGCCTCTCTACCAGACCTTAGGTTATATTATAAGTCCAGAGTGATCAAAACATCATGGTATTGACACAAAAATAGAGACATATAATGGCACCAAATAGAGAACCTAGCAATGAAACAAGTCTCTTATAGCCATCTAATCTTTGATAAACCAAACAAAAGCACATACTGGGGAAAAGAACTCCTATTCAATAAATGGTTCTAGGAGAACTGGATAACCACATGTAAAAAACTGATATTAAAGGACAGAAAAGGTGGCTTACCTGTAATCCTAGCACTCTGGGAGACTGAGGTTGGTGGATTGCCAGAGATCAGGAGTTCAAGAACAACCTGAGCAAGAGTGAGACCCAATTCCTAAAAATTAGCCAGGTGTTGTGGTAGGTGGCTGTAGTCTGAGCTACCAGGGAGGCTGAGACAAGAGAATCGCTTTGACCTCAGGAGTTTGAAGTTGCTGGGAGCTATGATGCCATGGCACTCTACCAAAGGTGATAAAGTGAGACTCTGTCTCAAAAAAAAAAAAAAAAATGGTGAAATTGGACCCACACCTTTCATCACTTATGAAAACTGACTCCAGATGGATAAAAGATTTACATCTAAGACATTAAATGATAAAAATCCTAGAAGAAAATGTAAGAAAAACTCTTGAGGATATCAGACTGGGGAAATTTTTTAGGAAGAAGACTTCAGCAACAATTGCAACAGTGCTAAAATAAACAAATGAGATTAATTGAACTGAAATGCTTTTGCACAGCTAAGGACACAACAATTAAGGCAAATACACAACCGTTAGAATAGGAAAAGATATTTGCATATTCTGAATCTGACAAAAGGTTGATAACTAGAATCTACGGAGAACTCAAACTAATCAACAAAAATGGAGCAAAAGATCCCATCTATCACTGGGCACGAGACATGAACAGAATCTTCTCTAAGTAAAATAGATAAAAAGATAACAAATATATGAAACAATGCTCATAATTCCTAATCATCAGAGAAATGTATATCAAAACCACCCTGAGATATCACTTAACCCCAGTGAAAGTAGCCCACATCACAAAGTCCCATAGTTGCAGATGTTGGCATTGGTGTGGAGAGAGAAACACTTTCACACTGTTGGTGGGACTGAAAACTAATATAGCCCCTTTGGAAAGAAGGATAGCCCTACAATTCCACTACTAGGCATCTACTCAGAAGAAAAAAATAATTTTATCATAAAGACATTTGCACTATATTGTTTCTTGCAGTTCAATTTATAATCACCAAGATGTGGAAACAACCTAAATGCCCATCACTTCAGGAATGGATCAAGAAGCTGTGGTGTATGGATGCCATGGAATAGTACTCAGCCATAAGAAAAGATGGTGATTTTACATCTTTTTTATTGACCTGGATGGAGTTGAAACACATTCATCTTAGTAAAGTATCACAAGAATGGAAAAGCAAGTATCCAATGTACTCAATTTTATCATGAAGCCAATCAACAATCTAACACACACCCACATAGGAGAAAAACTTAATTCTATTTAAGTTGGTGGGGAGGAGGAATATGGGAGGGGAGAAAGGAGATGGGATTAGGTGCTTCTACTTAAAGGGCATAAGGTAGGGGTATATAGCACATCTTTCGGGTGCAGAACACAATTATAAGAGAGACTCTACCTAACAAATTCAAAAATTGTGACCTAGTTGTAACCTCACAATAACCTGAAATAAGAAAGTAAATAAATAAATAGCACTAAGGGTAAACACACACACACACACACACACACAATAAACCTTGCACTCTGAGAACTGCAACACACTGAAGAAATTTTGAAAGATTCAAACAAATTAAAAGACATCCTATGTTCATGGATTGAAAGATTTAATATTATTAAGATATTAATACTCACTAAATTGATCTATAGTTTCATTATAATTCCTGTCAAAATCTCAGCTTCCTTTTTGTAGGAATTGGGAAACTGAACCTAAAATTCATATGGAAATTCAAGGTCCCAGAATAGTCAAAATAGAAAAAGGATGTCAAAAAATTTGGACAACTCACACTTTCTGATTTAAAATTTTTACACAGTTGCTATTACCAAGACAGTGTGTTACTGGCATAACAATGGCTATACAGACCAATGAAATTGAATTCAGAGTCTGAAAGCAAACCTTTCTTTTCATAACAAACTGACTTTGAACAGGTGTGTCAAGATAATCCAATCCAATATCTTTTCAACAAATAGTGATGAGATAACTGGATCTCCATGGGTGCAAAGAAATGAAGTTTGATCCCTTACTAACAACATATATAAAAAGGAGCTCAAAATAGATTATAGATCTAAATTTAAGAAGTAAAAATATAAAATCCTTAGAGGGAAAAGTGAGTGTAAATCTCCATAATCTTGGATTATGGGCACCAAAAGTATAAGCAACAAGAGAAAAAGTAGATATATGGAACTTTATTAAAATTAAAATTTTTTATGCTACCAATGATACCATCAAGAGAGTGAAAACAAAATCAAGGAATGGGAAAAATATTTGCAACACAGATCCCTTTAAGGGACTGATATCCAGGATATATAATAAACTCTTATGATTCAAAAATAAAGGCATTTAACTCAATTTTAAACATTAGCAATCAATTTAAGTAAGCATCTCTCCAAAGAAGATATACAGATAGACAATGGGGACATTAGAAAATGTTCAACATCATTAGCCATTACAGAAAGACAAACCAAAGCTACAATGAGGTACCACCTCATGCCACCAGGATAGCTATTATCACAAAGGCACATGACAAGCATGAAGGAAGATATGGAGAAATTGAAATCCTCATGCACTGATGGTAGGACTATAAAGGGGAAAAACAATTGCTTAAAAAGTTAGACAAAACTACCAAATGACCCAGAAATTCCACTTCCCCCAAAATGAAAAACACAAATCCACATAAAAACTTGAATTTTCATAGTAGCATTATATATAATAGTCAAAAAGTTGAGATAACCCAAAAATCTATCAGCTGATAAATGGATAATGAATGAATAAATAAAGGTGATACATTCAAACAATGAAATATTATTCAATGAAAACAGAAATGAAGTATTGATATATGCTAAAACTTGGATGAACCTTCAAAACATCATGTTATTTAAAAGAAGTCACTGACAAAGTGCCACATATTACATGATTCAATTTATAGGAACTATCCAGGCAGGCAAATATCTAGAAAGTGGACTAGTGGTTACCTACGGCTGGGGTCAGGGGAGGAAGAAAATGAGGAGTGGCTGCTAATTGGTTAGGTTTCTTTATAGTGTGAAGACAATGTTCTAAACTTAGATCATTTTGATGTTTCTGCAACTCTCTGACTATCATGAAACCCTTGAATTATAAACTTTGCATGAGTATATTTTATGGTGTATGAATTGCATCTCAATAACTGGGTTTTTAAAAAGTGAAGAACACAAGTTGTGGTCGAGGGGGATTTGTGTGCTCCCACCTAAAGGGCACAATATAAGGGTATATGACACATCCCCTGGGTGCAGGACACAATCACAACAGGGACTTTACCTAACAAATGCAAACATTATAATCTAATTTTTTTCATAGTAATCTGAAATTTTAAAAAGTTAAGGACAATTATGATGATGATTAAAGAGGCTCTCCTGGAGGAGGAGAAATTTAAGTGCACTAACATATAAAAGTGGAAGTAAGTATATTTTGTCTTAGACACACAATAGTGTTACATGGTCTCCAACAACCACTGCAAAAGTTGGGTCTTTGGAAAAGAAAGGCAAAATACACAGAATAAGGTGCAGTGCTTTGCTGAGTCCAAATGTAAAAAATCTTTGTATTAAACATCAGACTTTGAAAGTCTCAAAGAATTACTCAAGTTTTAAAAATATATATCTTTTAATAAATAAACAATTTCTGCCCAAATTTTCCAAGACTACCTCTCTCCACACACCAGGTAGCAGCTGTGCTTATTCTGTAGCCTTTAGGAAAGCCCTTCTCTCTGCCCTTTA
Source organism: Nycticebus coucang (assembly GCF_027406575.1). NCBI lineage: Eukaryota > Metazoa > Chordata > Mammalia > Primates > Lorisidae > Nycticebus > Nycticebus coucang. The sequence goes on along the minus strand of NC_069784.1, from coordinate 49,194,935 downwards.
CCACCTACACATCTTCTAGGAGCTGCCTGTTGCTCCTACCCCTGCGATGTGTTCTTATTTGCATCAGCCTGGCCCCAGCCAGCTTCTCAGCCTGGACAGATGCTTGAACCCTAATTGGAGAGGAGTTGTAGGAAATCAGGAAAAAGTTTTTGTTGTGGGCCTGTGTGTCTAGAGGATGCTAAAGTTGAAGGCAGCAGGATGAAAATATCAATGTTTCCATGCTGCCATAAGTAGAAGCCTTCTTCTTCCCCCAAATTCCTTCTCTTTCTTTCTTCCTCTTCTCTTTAAGTTTTTGGTCTGAGATATCTTGTTAATTTTTAAAGATTAACAGTCCATTTAGCAAGAGAAGAGTATGGCACAAGTCACAGATGAATAAATTTGTACCAAAACTTCACTCAAGATGAAAATCAAAAATGTCTATTTTATTGCTTAAAGTATCTGTGAGGAAATTGGTATCTCATTAAAAAAATGAGGAAATTGGTATCTCATTAAAAAAATGAGAAAGTGAGGTAGAGAGGAAGCTGAAATCTCATTAAAAGTGGTGGAAAAGCCATCTTAATTATGCTTTTCCATTTTCTAACAAGAGGACATTTGTTAAAAGTTCAGGACACTTTATCCCAAACCAAACAAATAGAATTAATGACATTATTTTTGTCTTTTTAGCCAGTGGTGGCTCTGGAGTCCTGTTTCAAAATAAAAGTTTCACTACAGAAAGTCAATTAGACCAGAGATTGCTGGGAAAAGGTCAACTGCTTTCACTTTCAAAGACTTATTTGAGAGCTGCTACCCAACCTTTCACCTTGCCCCATGTAACAGGGAAGGTAGGCAGGGGCTCCTTGTTAGTGCAAGGATCTATGTGTCTGGAAAGGCATTTAAGGGCCTTACTAAGAGTCATTATATCAAGAACAGTTATTGAACCTCTATTGTTCTTCTAAAGCACCAGTTTTCTTTACTGGAAAATGGAAATGTAATGTCTTCATGGTTATTAAGGGGATTAAATAAGATACTACATGAGAAAACACCTAGCAATGAATTGAGGGCTCCAAGGAACTTTAACAATATTACTGATGCTTGCTATGAATCTAGTATATAATCTTAATTTTCACAATAGCTATATGTACTGTTATAATTTCCACTGTATGAGTAAAATGTGTGTGTGTGTGTGTGTACAAATATGCACATATACATACAGGGTGTCCTTAAAGTTCATGTGCAATTTACTATGTTAAACTATTTTAAATTGCACATGAACTTTATGCCCACCCAGTACACACACACACACACACACACACACAAGATCTGACAATTAAGTTTGAGAACTTGCCACCATGTACTTATGTTGGCAGCACTGTACAAACAACTCAGGAAGGTTTCATAACCTTGGTACATCAATGTCTCACAGTCCTGGTCCTGTCAACCTGTCTCAGTGCCTTGCTGAATGATGCTCATTATTGTTGCTGCCTGTTTTTGTTTATCTTTACAAGAAGGTCAGAGCTTGAATTAGAACAGTGAAAAAAAAAACGTTGATGAATTTCTTGTTAAATTTGGCAACAGTGGAAGTAAAATCAGGGTCACCTGAGTCCAAGTTTATGGGGATAATGCCATGAAGAAAATGGCAGGGTACGAATGGACTAAATGTTTTTCTGAGGGGAGAGAAAATGTTGCGGATGAAGATAGGTCAGGGCAGACATTAGTGAGTAGAACTGACAAACACATTGAAAAAATTATTTGAATTGTGTGTCTAAATTGTTGGCTGACTGTGAAAAACCTAGTAAACCAAGTAAACATTGATAAAGAAACAGTTAGGAAAATCTTAACTGAAAATCTTGCATGACAAAGGTGTGGCTCTGGCATCATGACAATGCACCAGCTCACACAGCTGGGAGAGTTTTTAGCCAGTAAACAAATAGTTATACTGGAGCACTCCCCCTACTCACATGATCTGGCCCACAATTACTTTTTCTTTATCCAAAGATAAAGGAAATATTGTATGGAAGACATTTTAATGACATTCAGGATATCAAGGGTAATCATATAATAGCATTGATGGCCATTCTAGAAAGAGTTCCAAAACTGCTTTGAAGGGTGGACTAGGTACTGGCATTGGTGCATCACTTCTAAAGGTGTTTGGGGAACACTTAGAGATCTAAAAATAGATCTGCCATTCAATCCTATAATTCCTCTACTAGCTATATACCCATAACACCAAAAATCACATTATAACAAAGATATTTGTACCAGAATGTTTATTGCAGCTCAATTCATAATTGCTAAGTCATGGAAAAAGCCCAAGTGCCCATCGATCCACAAATGGATTAACAAATTGTGGTATATGTACACCATGGAATATTATGCAGACTTAAAGAAAGATGGAGACTTTACCTCTTTCGTGTTCACATGGATAGAGGTGGAACATATTCTTCTTAGTAAAGTATTTCAAGAATGAAAGAAAAAGTATCCAATGTACTCAGCCCTACTATGAAACTAATTTATGGCTTTCATATGAAAGCTATAACCCAGTTATAACCTAAGAATATAGGGAAGAGGGAAAGGGAGGAAAAGGATGGGGTGAGGATGGGCGGAGGGAGAGTGATTATTGGGATTACACCTATGGTGCATCTTACAAGGGTACATGTGAAACTTACTAAATGTAGAATATAAATGTCTTAACACAATAACTAAGAAAATGCCAGGAAGGCTATGTTAACCAGTGTGATAAAAAATATGTCAAATCGTCTATAAAACCAGTATATGGTGCCCCATGATCACATTAATGTACACAGCTATGATTTAATAATAAAACAAAATTTCAAAAAAAAAAAGAAGGTGATCATAGTGATATTCAGCAATGAGGTATGTAGCACTTTTTCTGTGATGGTTTCATGGACTTAATTCTTAGATCTCGTGTGTGTGTGTGTGCGTGTGTGTATGATTTTTTTTTATAGTATCATTAGTAAGTGAATGTAGGAATTGAGTCCAAGTCTGTTTTATGATTTCTCTTAGAAGGTCATTAATAAGATGACTTCTGACTTCAAGGCTTACAGAGGAATAGAAACACACTTCAATAATGAAACAGGGTATGATTAATGCCCAAAGGAATTTAATGTGCTAAATGAATTTAAAGAAAAGAGAGATTTCTTCTGACTGGAGAATTATGCCAAGAGGCAGTAGCATGATGTCATATGTAGTAGTATATACAGAATTGGGTTGGAGTTCAAATCCCAGATCCCTTAGCTTCTTGGCTGTGTAACGCTGGACACATTATTTCTTCTCTCTAAGCTACCTTCATCTATAACATGAGAACTGAGATACTATCTCCCTTTTAAGCTATTGTGAGGCTTGAAAAAAATGTCTATAGAATACTCATCAGTGCCCAGTGAATTACTTTTTAAACATCAGGGTGTATTTCAGACTAGAGTTTTGAAGGACAGTGATAGAGTTTCAACAGAAACTTTAAAGTTTCAAAGGATGAATTATTTCCAATGTTAAGTATGGGGTAATAAAATTGCTATTTTACCTGCTGAATTAAAAAAAAATGGTGCCACAGTGGGGGTGGGTGCCCTATATCTACAAATAAACTCTCCAGAAATTCTTGACCGACCCTTGAACTAAGTATGCTAAGGGGAATATTTCAAGGGAAAAATAACAATTAGAAGGCTGACAGAGCTGAGCAGAAATTTAAGTTGCTTTCTACTTCTGGGGATGCCAAGTTTTTGAGTTTGAGTAAAAAGTCTAAAGGTGCTCAGACTTTCTAGTAAAACCATAGGAATACTTGTGTCATAAAGATTATGTCCTATGACTAAAATATTGACCCAAAGACTAAGGACAAAATGAAAAAAGACCAGCTCTTACAAAATTAAGCCAGATGAAAATGAAGGTGATCTGACAGTAATTTAACTGACAAAAAGGAGAAGGAGAAGAAGAAGAAATATTGATGAAAGAAGAACTGAATCCAGATCCTAGACAAAGTAACACACAATTATTGGTACATAATACAAAAATCACTACACATATGAAGAACGAGGAAAATATTATGTGCTAGATTTTAAAAATCCAGCTGGTTTGAAACCTTATGAAATAGATCTGTGGGCAAAACAGATGTTGGAATTTGTAGACAAGAACTTAAAATACCTATGGTAGATTTCTCCTAATAGCAACATGAGAGTAGGATATTTTGGAGTTACTGTCACTGTAAACAATTAGAAAACTGGGAAAATGTAGAAAACTAATATTAGACACTGAGCAACAGAACTGTAATCCCTGAGAAAAGGAAAACATTTGAGATGAGCCCTATCTCTACACTTCTGAATTGTGGTGCAAGGCTGGGGAGCCGAACAAGGTTGTTAAGTTCAAGAGACAGATAACAGAGTTCAAGGATATCAAGAAACCTAAAGTTTGGGGTAGAATACTCAAGAAAATGCGTCTAGCTGGAGAGAATTTCTTGAAGTCTTTCTTCATAGGGGATTCCCTTGAGTATATAGTTGAATACCAATGTGTGCTTATTACATAAATTGAAATACCACAGAGCCAAATAATAATAACTTTTAAAGAAAGAAAAGTAAAGAAAACACTAATATTAAAAAATTCAGAATTTCCTAAGGGCTGATAATCATTTGAGCCATTGTGAAGAAACCTCCTTTAGTACATGAAACATTCAATAGAGAGTGCAGGAAGGCAATGCTTCAATGAGACTAAATTACTCTTTAAACAAGGCCACTTTATATCTTCCCTAAAAGATCTTAAAATCAAACTTTGAAAAGAGCAAATGTATTTTTGCTCCATTTCATTTCTTCTATATCTCTAGCATATCCTTTTTCATAGATATGAAATGTTCATAGATATGTTTGTGTTTCTCTCATTTTTCTTAATCAGCCTCACCAGAGATACATATTTTTGTTAATCAACTTTGATTCTATTTACAAAGTAAATGGCTATTTTTCTATCTCATCAATTTATATTCTTTAATATTTTTTTCTCTTCTACTACCATTGGTTGTATTCTGTTATTTTTTCTCAAATAAAGCTGTATGTTAGCACATTACTTGTCAGTCTCTTTTATTTTCTAAAAGAAGTATTAATATTAAAACTATTCATTTTCCTCTAAGTACTGCTTTAGTTACATTCTAAATATTTTCACATGTAATATTATCATTTGTCTTTTAATTCTACTTCTTTTATAGGTTCTCTCATAGTATTTTTGCTAACCTGTGTGTTACTTACAAGTTGTTTTCTAAAATAAATTTCTCTTTGTCATTGATTTCTAACTTATTTGAATGATAGATAAAGTATAAAATACATATGACACCCATTCTTAGGAATTATTGAGACTTACTTTAATGGAGCAATATATGGTGAGTTTTTAAAACTATATTCTGTTATGCTTAGAAAAATAGAAAATACATTTGGATTTGTACCCAAATCCAACAGTATTTAAACCGTTAATGTAGGGTGGCTGCATAACAAGATGAGGGCCTGTAATTTCTAAAACTCAATTTTTAAATCATAATTAATATTACTTGGCACCACTAGATGTGATTCTTTGACAGCAAGTCAAACAGGCAGTAAGGAGGTAACAAGGCAAGGAGACAGGCACTCTGACTTAGTCCTCAAGACAGGATTGTAAAAGAGTCAGAAATTTGTAGCATAGATGTAGGGCTAAAGGCACAATGGACACTATTCTGCCTTGCGCTACTCTGAAGCCTGACCAGCATGCATCATTATAATCAGTGCTTACCTTTTCTTTCTGAAGGAAGATTCCAATGGTAATTCTACATGCCAGGACTTCTAGCCACTCTCAAGTGCATCTAAATCCTGATGACAGCAATTAATGTATTCCATTATCACCCATGTCTTACATACAGTTGTTTTTGTCTAAAATCTGTCTAAGTTCAAGAGTCAGAACACTAGCCCTTCCACACAAGCCCCATCTTTCCTCTTAACTATCTTCCTTTTTGGTCTAGAATAACTTTCACTTAATGATTAGTGACTTTATTCAATCCATCAACACTGGTCAGAATTACATCCGTCCCTTGGGCATTCAGAAAATCTGACCTGATAGAAAACAGCCTATGGAAATAAATTTACAATCTGAAGAGCAGAAGTGGAGGTGAAAAGAATGGGAAAAAGACCAAGTGAAAGTTGGGGCTGAGGCATATAAAAATCTAAGAAGAGGGGGGGAGACAAGATGGCGGACTGAACCCAGCTTTCAACAGAGGCTCCCATCCAGAAGGAGAGTTAAGGGAATTTAGTAAGCATCCTGGTGGACTTGAGCCTCACCAAGAGAGAAGGTTGAAGAACGCACATCAACACCGCTGAGGCAAGCTGTGATCACAAGGATGCAAACAAAAGGTACAAAATCCACCACCAAGCGGACGGGAGTCCCCCACCCCCATGGGACCTGCTCAAGAGCCCCACAATTAAACAAGCGGGCAGAAATTAAAGGCCTTCCCACTACACTCCATGGGAGAGACCTTCTAAAAACTGGACCTACCTCCCCTACTGAGGTGCCGTGGCATTCTCCTGCCGGGCATAAAACTGAATAAAACTTTAAAAATCCTTTGCCAGCAACCCTGAATCCCCAACACTCCCCTCCTGCCCACTGAGGTCTGGAGGCCAGTCCCCCAGGAGTTTGGATCCTTGAGTGATTTCTCAAGGGAAGTGGACAGTCCCCGAGTTGCGACTGGTCAGCATTGACTCTGAGGCACGCGAGTGAGGAGAGGGCACCGGGTTGAGGGGGAGTCATGCCTCAGCGGCACTTCCCTGTGGTGCGGTGCAGCAGTCCCCCCCCCCGCATCAATACAGCCAGACATAAAACTGAATGAAACTCTAGCTTCCCCCCCCACTCTCACTCGGGGTCTGGGGACCTGTCCCCCAGGAGTTCAGATCCTTGGGTGATTTCTCGAGGGGCGCGCACAGTGCCCGAGCCGCGACTAGTCAGCACTGACTCTGAGACACGGGGCGAGGAGAAAGCACTCTACTGAGGGGGAGTCACGCCTCAGCGGCACTTCCCTGCGGATTAGGTGCAGCAGCCCGCCCCCACCCCGGGCAACATTACGGGGCCGGGCACAAAACTGAATAAAACTCTAGCTTCCCTGCTGAGAGCTGAGAGCCCCTACTCTCACTTGAGGTCTGGAGGCCTATACCCCAGGAGTTCGGATCCTTGGGTGATTTCTGAGGGGAGTGCACAGTGCCCGAGCTGCGTCAGGTCAGCACTGACTCTGAGACACGTGAGCAAGGAGAGGGCACTCTGCTGAGGGGAAATCAAGCCTTGGCGGCACTTCCCTGTGGTGCGGTGCAACAGCCCTCCCCGGGCGGGCGTAAAATTGAATGAAACTCTAGCTTCCCCCCCACTCCCAATCGGGGTCTGGGGGCCTATCCCCCAAGAGTTCGGATTCTTGGGGGATCTCTTGAGGGGTGTGGACCCAGCATAAACTGCGGCCACTCAGTGCTGACTCTGGGGCGTGAGACAGAGGAGAAAAGGGTCGGCTGAGTGCCCACACCAGAGCAGCAGTTCCCTGGAGGTAGATCAACAGCCGTTTTTTCTTTAACAGAAAAACGCTCACTTCTGGATATTCTGAGGCCACACCCCCTGTCTCCCTGGGAAACCAGAGGAGGTCACCGATAAGCGGGGGATTTCTTGACACTGCTCACAAACCTGGGAAGCTTCCAGGGAGGGGCCGACCCAGAGAGGTGATCGGCAAACCTCCAGTAGCAAAGAGGACACAAACCTCCAGCAGCAAAGACGTTTGAACTCAGAACACCCCATCTTCTGTAGGCGATTTCGGCAGGAACAGAGACAGAACCCCGCAAAGTTGTCTGTTCTGTTCTGTTCTGTTAGCAGCATCCATCAGGGACGGGACTAAGCCTGAGTGAACACCTCCTTCCCATCACCTGCATCAAGCACTCAAAGATGTCAGGCCCCATCTCCTCCTGCTAGATAGCGGCAGTCTGCGGGGGCCTGGCAGACTTCCTTGCGATTCAGGCAGGTGCAAACCCCTGGAGTGTCTGTTCACTGCAGGCAACTGTGTTAGCCATCTGCAGAGATACCAGTGACTGGGTCCGATGGAGGGGCAAAGTGGGGAAGGAGACGTCAACCTTCCCAGATTGCTCTGTTTGCTGGGTGGCTCCTCCTGACTCCATGCTGCAATGGGGTGACCCGTGTCAGAGGAGTCACCAGGCACCTGTGATCCAGTTCCCAGAGACCTCTTGAACTCTCCCACCCGAGACAGGTGCCAACTGAGACAGTTGATTTGGACCTTTTGAACTGGGCTAATAGACTGAGGACTTTTCAGGCGGTGCCCTGGGTGTGCGGTTATAGGAAGGTTTGATTCTCCTTTTCCAACCGGGGACAGAGGTGGGCGGGCGGGGTGACTTAATTGCTGATTTTTCCACACAGCTGAGACTTCAAGCCAGAGTAGAAGTTGCAATAGGATCGAACACACACCAGCTGAAAACAAGACAGAACCACTTTGCTCCACCACACCAGACAGGGCCCCAGTTTCTCAGGCCACAATACTGTATGGCCCCTCGATAAAGCCCCAGGGGAAAAACCAAAGGGAGTAAAATAACCATGGGGCAGAAACAGCGGAAAAACTCTGGTAAAATGAATAACCAGAATAGATCAACCCCCGCAAGAAAAGATACAGCAGATGTGATTGAAGATCCCATTCATAAACAACTGGCTGAGATGTCAGAAATCGAATTCAGAATTTGGATGGCACACAAGATTAATAAAATGGAATTAGGAATTCGAGGAGAAATTCAAAAGTTGTCTCAAGAATTTAATGAATTTAAAGACAAAACCACCAAAGACTTAGACACACTGAAGCAAGAATTTACAGCCCTCAAAGATATGAAAAATACAGTAGAATCCCTCAGCAACAGAATGGAGCAAGCAGAAGAAAGGATTTCTGACATTGAAGATAAAGCCTTTGAACGCTCCCAATCTCTCAAAGAGGAAGAGAAATGGAGAGCAAAAACGGATCAGTCACTCAGAGAACTCTCAGATAATTCGAAAAAAAGCAATATAAGAATTATAGGGATTACTGAGAATGATGAAGTGGCCTCCAAGAGCACAGAGGCCCTTCTGCATGAAATTATGAAAGAAAATTTTCCAGACATGCCTAGAGAATCTGAAATTCAGATAGCAGACAGCTTCAGAACCCCAGCACGATTCAACCCCAATAAGTCATCCCCCAGACATATCATAATTAGCTTCACTAAAGTTAACATGAAAGAGAAGATTCTCAAAGCAGTCCGGCGAAAGAAAACTATTAGGTACAAAGGTAAGAATATTAGAATAACTGCAGACGTCTCTGCTGAAACTTTTCAAGCCAGAAGAGGGTGGTCATCAACTTTTAATATCCTAAAGCAAAATAACTTTCAATCCAGGATCTTGTATCCAGCTAAACTGAGTTTCATCTATGATGGAGAAATTAAATACTTCAATGACATTCATATGTTGAAAAAATTTGCCATAAGTAAACCAGCTCTTCAGGATGCTCTCAGACCTATCCTCCACAATGACCAACCCAATCCTATACCACAAAAGTAAACTCACTCAGAAACCTCAGATCAAACTGCAACTTCCACACTGGCGAAAGGATTAAAAATGTCCACTGGACCTTTGAAAAACTCGATACCCAAAATTCCACCAGACTTATCAATACTCTCCATCAATGGGAATGGCTTACACTGTCCTCTAAAGAGGCATAGGTTAGCTGACTGGATACAAAAACTCAAGCCAGATATTTGTTGCATACAAGAGTCACATCTCAACTTAAAAGACAAATACAGACTCAGGGTGAAAGGATGGTCATCCATATTTCAGGCAAATGGTAATCAGAAAAAAGCAGGTGTTGCAATTTTATTTGCAGATACAGTAGGCTTTAAACCATCAAAAGTAAGGAAGGACAAGAATGGTCACTTCATATTTGTTAAGGGTAATACTCAATATGATGAGATCTCAATTATTAATATCTATGCACCGAACCAGAATGCACCTCAATTTATAAGAGAAACTCTAACGGACATGAGCAACTTGATTTCCTCCAGCTCCATAATCGTCGGAGATTTCAACACTCCTTTGGCAGTGTTGGATCGATCCTCCAGAAAGAAGCTGAGCAAAGAAATCTTAGATTTAAACCTAGCCATCCAATATTTAGATTTAGCAGACATCTACAGAACATTTCATCCCAACAAAACTGAATACACATACTTCTCACCAGCCCACGGAACTTACTCCAAATTTGACCACATTCTAGGTCACAAGTCTAACCGCAGTAAATTTAAAGGAATAGAAATTATTCCTTGCATCTTCTCGGACCATCATGGAATAAAACTTGAATTGAGTAACAACAGGAATCTGCATACTCATACAAAAACAAAGAAGTTAAATAACCTTATGCTGAATGATAGCTGGGTCAGAGATGTGATTAAGAAAGAAATCGCCAATTTTTTGGAACAAAGCAACAATGAAGACACAAACTACCAGAACCTCTGGGACACCGCAAAGGCAGTTCTTAGAGGGAAATTTATAGCACTGCAAGCCTTCCTCAAGAGAACAGAAAAAGAGGATGTTAACAACTTAATGGGACATCTCAAGCAACTGGAAAAGGAAGAACATTCCAACCCCAAATCCAGTAGAAGAAAAGAAATAACCAAAATTAGAGCAGAATTAAATGAAATTGAAAACAAAAGAATAATACAGCAGATCAATAAATCAAAAAGTTGGTTTTTTGAAAAGGTCAATAAAATAGATAAACCTCTGGCCAACCTAATCAGAAAAAAAAGAGTAAAATCTCTAATATCATCAATCAGAAACAACAAAGACGAAATAACAACAGACTCCTCAGAAATCCAAAAAATCCTTAATGAATATTACAAGAAACTTTATTCTCAGAAATATGAAAATCTGAAGGAAATTGACCGATACTTGGAAGCACGCCACCTTCCAAGACTTAACCAGAATCAAGTGGAAATGTTGAACAGACCCATATCAAGTTCAGAAATAGCATCAACTATACAAAACCTCCCTAAAAAGAAAAGCCTGGGAGCAGATGGTTTTACGTCAGAATTCTACCAAACCTTTAAAGAGGAATTAGTACCTATATTACTCAACCTGTTCCAAAATGTAGAAAAAGAAGGAAGACTACCCAACACGTTCTATGAAGCAAACATCACCCTGATCCCCAAACCAGGAAAAGACCCAACGAGAAAAGAAAATTATAGACCAATATCACTAATGAATATAGATGCAAAAATATTCAACAAGATCCTAACAAACAGAATCCAGCAACACATCAAACAAATTATACATCATAACCAAGTTGGTTTTATCCCAGGGTCTCAAGGCTGGTTCAATATACATAAATCTATAAATGTAATTCAGCACATAAATAAATTAAAAAACAAAGACCATATGATTCTCTCAATTGATGCAGAAAAAGCTTTTGATAATATCCAGCATCCCTTCATGATCAGAACACTCAAGAAAATTTGTCTAGGAGGGACTTCCCTTAAACTGATAGAGGCCATCTACAACAAACCCACAGCCAATATCATATTGAATGGAGTTAAATTGGAATCATTTCCACTCAGATCAGGAACCAGACAAGGCTGCCCATTGTCTCCATTGCTTTTCAACATTGTAATGGAAGTTTCAGCCACCGCAATTAGGGAAGAAAAGGCGATCAAGGGTATCCATATAGGGTCAGAAGAGATCAAACTTTCGCTCTTCGCAGATGATATGATTGTGTATCTGGAAAACACTAGGGACTCTACTACAAAACTCCTAGAAGTGATCAAGGAATACAGCAGCGTCTCAGGTTACAAAATCAACATCCATAAATCGGTAGCCTTTAGATACACCAACAACAGTCAAGTTGAAAAAGCAGTTAAGGACCCTATCCCATTCACAGTAGTGCCAAAGAAGATGAAATATTTGGGAATTTACCTAACAAAAGATGTGAAAGATCTCTATAAAGAGAACTATGAAACTCTAAGAAAAGAAATAGCTGAAAATGTTAACAAATGGAAAAACATACCATGCTCATGGCTGGGAAGAATCAACATTATCAAAATGTCCATACTACCCAAAGCAATATATAATTTCAATGCACTCCCTATTAAAGCTTCACTGTCATATTTTAAAGATCTTGAAAAAACATTACTTCGTTTTATATGGAATCAGAAAAAACCTCGAATAGCCAAGACATTACTCAGAAATAAAAACAAAACAGGAGGAATCACACTACCAGACCTCAGACTTTACTACAAATCGATAGTGATCAAAACAGCATGGTATTGGCACAAAAACAGAGAAGTAGATATCTGGAACAGAATAGAGAACCAAGAGATGAATCCAGCTACTTACTGCTATTTGATTTTTGACAAGCCAATTAAAAACATTCAGTGGGGAAAAGATTCCCTATTTAACAAATGGTGCTGGCTGAACTGGCTGGCAACCTGCAGAAGACTGAAATTGGACCCACACCTTTCACCATTAACTAAGATAGACTCTCATTGGATTAAAGATTTAAACTTAAAACATGAAACTATAAAAATACTAGAGGAGAATGCAGGGAAAACCCTTGAAGAAATTGGTCTGGGTGAGTATTTCATGAGGAGAACCCCCCGGGCAATTGAAGCAGCTTCAAAAATACACTACTGGGACTTGATCAAACTAAAAAGCTTCTGCACAGCTAAGAACACAGTAAGCAAAGCAAGCAGACAGCCCTCAGAATGGGAGAAGATATTTGCAGGGTATATCTCTGACAAAGGTTTAATAACCAGAATCCACAGAGAACTCAAACGCATCAGCAAGAAAAAAACAAGGGATCCCATCGCAGGCTGGGCAAGGGATTTGAAGAGAAACTTCTCTGAAGAAGACAGGCGCACGGCCTTCAGACATATCAAAAAATGCTCCTCATCTTTAATCATCAGAGAAATGCAAATCAAAACTACTTTGAGATATCATCTAACTCCAATAAGACTAGCCTATATCACAAAATCTCAAGACCAGAGATGTTGGCGTGGATGCAGAGAAAAGGGAACACTTCTGCACTGCTGGTGGGAATGCAAATTAATACATTCCTTTTGGAAAGATATATGGAGAACACTCAGAGATCTAATAATAGATCTGCCATTCAATCCTGTAATTCCTCTGCTGGGCATATACCCAGAAGACCAAAAATCACAACATAACAAAGATATTTGTACCAGAATGTTTATTGCAGCCCATTTCATAATAGCTAAGTCATGGAAAAAGCCCAAGTGCCCATCGATCCACGAATGGATTAATAAATTGTGGTATATGTATACCATGGAATACTATGCAGCCTTAAAGAAAGATGGAGACTTTACCTCTTTCATGTTTACATGGATGGAGCTGGAACATATTCTTCTTAGTAAAATATCTCAAGAATGGAAGAAAAATTACCCAATGTACTCAGCCCTACTATGAAACTAATTTGGGGCTCTCACATGAAAGCTATAACCCAGTTACAACTTAACAATAGGGGGAAGTGGGAAAGGGGGGGTGGGTAGAGGGAGGGGGATTGGTGGGATCACACCTGTGGTGCATCTTACAGGGGTATTTGCGAAACTTGGTAGATGTACAATGTAAAGGTTTTGGCACAGTAACTGAGATAACGCCGGAAAGGCTATGTTAACCACTGTGATAAAAATGTGTCAAATGGTCTATGAAGCGAGTGTATGATGCCCCATGATCATATCAATGTATACAGTTATGATTTAATAAAAAAATGAATAAACGGATTGAAGGAATAAATACAGTTGATAGTTCAGTATTTTAAAAGAAAACTCCGAAAAAGTAAAGCAATACTTTCACAATAGTAATAATCATTTATACTTGCTACTTTTTATTTTCATAAGGATACAAACTATTACTGTATAATTGCTTACATATATCTAATAAATCTGTATGTAATAAAAACATATGTCTGTAATAAAATCTGTACATAATAAAATCTACATGCACGGATAAAAAAAAAAAAAAACCTAAGAAGAAATTTCAGATCCATTCTATTTTATATCATAGTATGAAATGGAACTTTAATTTTTTTTTTTTTTTTTTTTTTTTTTTTGTTTTTGGCCAGGGCTGGGTTTGAACCCACCACTCCAGCATATGGGGCCAGTGCCCTACTCCTTTGAGTCATAGGCACCGCCCAGAAATGGAACTTTTAATATTAAAGTTATGTGATTGGAAGCTATTTTTCAAAGAAGAAATTGTGCTCATTCATTAGAAAAAGGATACATGTCAAATGTATTAATAGGAGAGTATAGATGTCTAAACAGAACAATTAAATAAGTGAAGTGAATGATATGTTAACCAGTTTGACCTAAGCATCCCAAATTGTATATAAAATCAGCACATTGTACCCCATAAATGCAGTAATGTACACAGTTATGATCTAATAAAAAAATAAAAATGCTCAAAAAGGGATATATTATTAGTTTTCTTACTTTTTATTTGCTCTTAATTAATGCTGAGATAGTTTTTCAGTTCTTAGCAAAGGATGTATTTATACTGCTTTTTCTATTGAACATATAGTTTTTTTTTTTTTTACAATCAGGAATGAAATGATACCTCCAAAGAAACAGATTTGAAGCCTAAAAGTGGTGCCTTATGGGAAGAACTAGGGGTGTTTTATCACCTGTGGAACTAAGGGCTGGAAAAACAATACAATGTAATATCTTTCCCAGGTAGGCAATCACGTTGTTCTTTTGAGATTTCCAGAAGATTGCGGAGAATGAGAGATCAACATTATCAGACTCCATCAAGTTTCCATTTATCTTTTTTAACAGTCTAGAGTATTGGGAGCCATATAGGATGTGGAGGAAGAGAAGCTTGGTTTCCTTTTCTTGGGGCTCCAATGTCATTCAGAGTATAATTAATCTATGTCTTTAATGACCCTTTCTAATAAATCTGTCACCAAATAAGATGGAATTTGTGTTTGTGTTCATCTCTGCTCTTTAGATACGGAAGTGTCCACCACCATGGTCACTAACTTGAATGCAGAAATTGTTCCCACTGCCTTCATAATACCAACGTGTATTCTGTGTATACGGTAGTAAAAAAGGTAGGAGGCTTACTAATTGCCAGTGCATTAAGTACAATTAAGTTCTGCCGGTTAGCTAAAAAAAGAGAATGGGAAGTACACCTAATAAGCACTGGTGAGTACCACAAAAGGTATGTGGTAAGGGGAGCTGACTCCAGAAAGAACAAAGATAAGGCGGGACTGCTGGTCTAGAAGCTGTGGCAGTGATGGGAGGGCTCTCAAAGGATGTTAGAGTTGGGACTTGGAAGAGACTTATAGTTAGGAATGAGATGACAAGTACTGAATCTACACCTTGTTGACTTCATAGAAGTCTGCTTCTTAAAATTTGGTAAGTGGGAAGAGTTTACAGAATTTCATTCAATCTCATCTAGTGAGATTGTGATGTTAAGCAGAAATTTCACATCTATGTGATAGAGATGATAAAACCCACCCAGCATATTTCTCAGGATCATCTTGAGAGTTGAGTAAGATCAGATAAGTGAAGGGGCTTTGAAAACTGAAGATTCATGTACAAGAGGACATTTTTGGACTGCTTATTCCTACACTTTGTTCCTTTTAGAAGAAATCTCTTCTATAGGGAAACAATGCATCTCTTCAGATATATGGAGTTGGAAATAATTGAAGGAGAGTGATGAGACTCAAAATAAGATGCAAGCACAAAGTGCAGGAAAAGTGGTACTAATGCTTTGTCCTTCTATGTCAATACCTGGACCAATTATTCTCTGTTGTTTTCCTTTTTACAGGAAATATGATCTAAACAAAGCATCTCAGGGGGCAGAAATAAATCCCGTCATTTATAAAATATGCATTCCTCATCATGAAAAAAGAAACAATTATTCCTTTTGAAAAATGTGTAAGGTTTGAAATAATTTTTCCTTGCTAGAGTGAAACTCTGCCCAGTCATTTAATTTTCATATCATTTTTCATATAAATTGTGTCCCAAGCATAAAGAAGTATAAAAATCTTGAGATCACACCCCAACTCCTTATGCAAAAGGGAAGGTCAAGGTTGGAGCCTGACATCCAAAACCCTCTTCCAAATAGATAGCTGTCACTAACATTTTGCATTAGCCAGAACCTCACAGAAAGGCAAAAGACCTTGGACATCTGTAAAGAATGACTGCTCTCACAGATCAGTTATGAGGAAATTTTTTTCTGACTTCCCATAAACAAGGACATGCAAATTGTAACACTGGGTCTTCAGATCAGTCTAGATTCTATAAGTGAAGTCTGTTGATTCCACCTAATAATGTTAGTTCCAATTTTATCTTCCCAGATGCAGAACCATGACAAGATGAGGTCAATCATTCCTTCACCCACCAAGAGATACTTTACAACTGATTCTTCCTTTGTTCCCTTTTTCTCTTCAAATGTTAATCTTTTCTTATCTAAAATGTAGACTTCCTAGAACTCACAAGAATGTAACCATTTGCCTCAATACCTACATTTTCCCTCTTTTTCTTTCTGCATGCCCTCTCCCTTTAGGTCAATGTTTTTCTACCTTTTTTATCTCATGGCACACTTGAACCTATAATTAAATGTATGTGGCACACTAAAATTATGTTGATCAAAAAAAGAATATACTTACTGTGCTTTGAACTTCTTTCAAAAATAATTTAATTAATGATCTTTAAAATGTTTTGTGGCATACCTAAAATCCTCTCATGGCTCACCAGTATGCTGTGGCACACCAGTTGAAAATGACTGCTCTAGACTCTGAACTCTATTTCACTGATCAATCTGTTTTCTTTGCATTATAATGATTTCCGTAGTTTTATAAAAATACATAAAGACTGGCAGCCTAGGTCCCCCACTTTGCTTATTTTGCAGACTGTTTTAGCTAATCTAGTCCTTTATGTTGTATATAAATTTGGAGGAAGTGAAATTTTTTTTTCTACAAAAAGAGGAAGTGAAATTTTTTTTTTAATTGGGCTGAATCTGTAGATCATTTGGGGAGAATAGAAACTTAACAGTATTCTACCATAGAATAGAATATAATTCTAGGTTTTTAAATACTTTTGAAATATTTTTTCCATTACCTTTTACTTTCATTGTTACTTTTAAAAACTTACCAATCTTTTTTTTTTTATTGTTGTTTCATTTGCAAGGTGGCTTTTTGGTATGCTTTTAATATTTTCCTTCTGAAATTTTAGCAATTTGCTTATGATACCTAACTGTGGTTTTCCTTGCATTTCTGCTGTGTGCAATTTGTTTTAATTCTTAGATTTACAGGCTTATATTTCTCATGAAATTTGGAAAACATTCAGGTACATTTACTTGACAGTTTTTGCCCTAATTGATCTTCCTTCTTTTGATATATCTAACCATATGTCTACTAATTCTACTATTTCTGGAACTGTTTCTACTTACTAATTTTTATTCTAGTCAAAGGCAATATTTTCTTGTTTTCTTATAGGTCTAGTCATTTTTACTGCATGCTTGATGTAATAAGTGCTACATAATTACAAAATTACTAGATTTTACATTTTTCTTAAGAGTGATGGCTTTTAGTTTGGTGGTGGTTAGTTTGTTGATTAACTTAATTATTTTGTATAAGATCTCTACTCTTAATACTACAAAACCTTACTGAGAGTAACTAAAAAAGATATAAGTAAATGGAGATATGTTTCTTTTTTATTAAATCATAGCTGTGTACATTAATGCAATTTGGGGGTACAATGTGCTGGTTTTATATACAATTTGAAATACTTTCACAAAACTGGTTAACATAGTCTTCACTGTATTTTCTTAGTTATTGTGTTAAGACATTTATATTCTACACATAGTAGATTTAAATTAACATGTACCCTTATGGAAAGATCTTTCATATCCATACATCAGAAGACTCGTTATTGTAAAGATGTCAATTCTTCAGCAACTTATTAACAGAATGAATGAATTTTCAGTTAATACTTCCACTATTTTAGTGTAAATGTGCAATTTAATTCTAGAATTTATATAGAAATATAATGAGCCAATAATAACCAGAGAACACTGCAAAGAATATGAACAAAACTGGATGACTAACGCTAGGAAATACCAAACCATATTTATTTATAAAGCTATAATATTCGATACAATTGTCATGAAGTAGGCAAATAAGACAGAGATTTCAGAAACCAATCATGTTTAAGACAAAGATAGCATTGCAGAACAGCAGGAAAAGAACAGTCTTTATTTAAATAAAGGGTGTTTATGTAACTGTTTATCCTTGTGGAAAAAATATATCTGGGTCCCTATGTCACAATATACATCCCACCAAAAATTAACTATACATAGATTTATGAATATTAAAGTATAAGAGAAAGGGATTAAGATTTCAGCACATAATCTAGCAGAATACTTTCATGATCTCTGGATTAGCAAAGACAAAGATTTTTTAAACTAGACAGAAAGAGGACTAATTATAATGAAAACAACTGATACTCTGGACTACACTAAAATTAAATATATCTGTTTATCCGATGGTATAATTAAAAAGAGATAAGGGAAGCCAAAGATGGGAGATTATATTTGATTTGTTACATATATTAACAAGAGAATTGTATCTAGAATAAAGAACTCCTACAAATGAATAAAAAAAATACAATCTACTTTCTGAAAATTTAAATGAATAAATAATTCATTAAAGAAGACTTCTCAGGGTGGTGCCTGTGGCTCAGTGAGCAGGGCGCCGGCCCCATATACCGAGGGTGGCGGGTTCAAACCCGGCCCCGGCCAAACTGCAACAAAAAAATAGCCGGGCGTTGTGGGGGGCGCCTGTAGTCCCAGCTACTCAGGAGGCTGAGGCAGGAGAATTGCCTAAGCCCAGGAGTTGGAGGTTTCTGTGAGCTGTGTGACGCCACAGCACTCTACCGAGGGCGATAAAGTGAAACTCTGTCTCTACAAAAAAAAAAAAAAAGAAGACTTCTCAGTGGGCAATAAATACCCTGATCAGTTATCAGGTTTTAAATGCAAGTTAAAAGTATAATGAGATATCACTATATAATCACCAGAGTGACTAAAATATTCAGATGTGAAACAAATGAAAATTCCTTGTATTGAGGTTGGGATGGAAGTTGGTATAAACATGTAGAAAAGATGATTTACCTACTAAAGCTGGTGCACCTATATAATTCCATCCCTGGCTGCTGAATACTCAAATACACACACACACACACACACACCAGGAGCTGTGTACAAGAATGTAAAAACCTATATTTGGAAACACATGAATGTGATATAATCAATTGTTACATACCGTCACTATCATTACATTCAGCAATGAAAATTAACTATTATATGCAACAATGCAGACAAAGATCACAAACATTACATTGAGACAAGGAAGGCAAAGAGACGAGAATTCATACAATGTTACCTCATTTATATAAATATTAAAATAAACAAAATGAATAAATAGTTGTCTGACTCCATTTAGGCTGCTACAGAAGAATACCAGAGGCTGGGTTGCTTATAAACAACTGAAATTTAGTTTTCATGGTTCTGGAGGCTGGGAAATCCAAAATCAAGTACCAGAGAATTCCCTACCTGATGAGGGCTTGTTTCCTGGTTCATGGATGGCTGTCTTCTCGCTGTGTTCTCACCTGGTGGAAGGACCAAGGAAGCTCTCTGGGGTCCATGTTATAAGGGTACTAATCCCACTTATGAGGGTCTCCACCTCCCAAAACCCCTACCTCCTAATATCACCACATTGGGGATGAGGTTTCCACACATGAATTTGTGCAGGACAGCACACTCAGCACACAGCAGTGGTGTTACCAATAGGATAGTGCTTGACTTTAGGGGAGGAAGATATTGACTGAAATAGGCTAATAGAACTTTTTACGCATGTTTACTTTGTGAAAATTCATTGATCTATACTCATTTCTATATGTTTCTATATGTATGCTACAGCACATTTGTCTATGTATATTATAGTTCAGTGAAAGATCAAAAAAAGAAAAATTAAAAGGACTTAAATTGGGACATTAAGCAAGAGAAGATTGATTTTGACAGCCGTTTGCTAGTAAACCAACATTTCTCTGGAAATAAGAATTATAAATGTCACCATAACATTAAATGTCATAAGTGTTAAATGATTGTAGTGCATAGGCTTTTCCCCACAAGTTTTCCTTTGTTTAGCCTGTTTTATTTTTAAATGTGGAAAAATACAGACAAATATTTGATTCATTGATTCCCCAAATCCTAGAGGGGTAAAACATCAAAATTTGCTCAACTTTGCATTTTATTTCACCTCCACATATTCTGTAGCAGTCTTCTTCCATGCTTCAACTTCAGAATATTTTCTCTATTTTTTTTTTAATATACACATCAATGGAATTTTTTTATGCTGTAAAGATATCCAGGCTAAACTCCTCAGAGGGCTGGAATGCAAAAGCAAAGTTCTTTCTCCCCCTCCTTACCTTGTGCCTCACCTCATATCCTACATCCCAACCCACTCCCACACTATATATTTCCCATGAGCCAACTGGAATTTGGTGCTGACTGTGGAGGAAATCAAGAGACAAGAAGTTTTGCCTTTGGTGAATTAAGCATACAGGTAATTGAGGCCTTTGAGTGAGGGTGAACAAATGAATGGTGTCTATTTGGACTTTCAAATACCCCTTTACAAGTTTCCATATGTTCATAAAACCACTTTAAATCTGTGCTCAAAAAATTTTTTTAAATATATTCAAACTATTTTACTCTGGGTAGTATATGAGTATTTTAGAGAAAGTATAACAAATAAGTTTCTAGGTTAATCTAATGATCAAGTGATACAAAAAGTACAAACTTTTCAAGCATAAGAATGACAGTGAAAGATTATTATTTCTTACCTTCTGAGAAGAGAAGAAAACAATGAAAAGATCAGGCAAATACTTTCTCCAATTGGGAGTTTTTCCTGGTGGTTGTGAAAGAGGAAAATGGGCCCAGAAAGTAAGAGCAGCACTAAAATCCCAGGGCTCAGTATGAAATCATGACAATGAGACCTCTCACTAGGGAGCTAAAAGTTAAATTTTCTCAGATATTAGAAGGATTTTCGAGCCCAACCTCACCCAAAGTTCATGTAAAGTCAATAACATAAAACACAACTCTTCTTTTCAGAATTGCTTAGAAGATTATGGTTTTCAAGTCTAGTGTTTGAGACTTGGAAATGACATTTATCCTCTCTGCCCCTAAAAACCATTGATACTAAATATAGAAGAAAGGAGAATCAAAGTATCAATTCTAAAAATGATAGGTACTACCCAGTAATTCCAAAAGGACAAGGTTTCCATGAACAAGTAGCTTCTTGCCACCTCCCAATTTAGACTGTAGGGCCAAGACTATGGGACTTATCTTGCCATGAGCTAGGTCTGCAAATGGACTTTTTGCCCAGGAAGACTGTAGACCTGCCTTATAAAGCTAGTCAGAGGAAGAATGATGATGATTGGCCTCCAGGCAAACTTCTAAAAGGTGTTTACGTATGAAGGTAGGAAGCAGAAGAAAGCCCACTGCCTGTCTTAACTGTTGGGCTATCTGGAAGGCAGAGAGAAAGATGGAATTAGAAGTAATGAAGGTTTGTGGGGAGGTAAAATTTGTGAAATAAAAAAGGCAAAGACAGAATTGAACTGGGGAACTGTCACACAATACAAACCAATAAATACCTCTGCCTATCCAATACAGAGATTTGGAACCAAGGGGGACCATTACAGTAGTGTTGCTTTGGGCAGAAATGGGTGGGCCCTTATACCACCACTTTGTTCAGTCATTGGCTGGGTGCCAACGCAGAATTTGGGATTTCTGAGAATAATGAAGAGGCCTCAAAGGGCACAGAGGCCCTTCTGCATGAAATTATCAAAGAGAATTTTCCAGACATGCCTAGAGAATCTGAAATTCAGATAGCAGACAGCTTCAGAACTCCAGCACGATTCAACCCCAATAAGTCATCCCCCAGGCATATCATAATTACAAAGTTAACATGAAAGAGAAGATTCTCAAAGCAGCCCGGCGAAAGAAAACTATTACGTACAAAGGTAAGAATATTAGAATAACTGCAGATCTCTCTGCTGAAACTTTTCAGGCCAGAAGAGGGTGGTCATCAACTTCTAATCTCCTAAAGCAAAATAACTTTCAACCCAGGATCTTGTATCCAGCTAAACTGAGTTTCATTTATGATGGAGAAATTAAATACTTCAATGACATTCATATGTTGAAAAAATTTGCCATAAGTAAACCAGCTCTTCAGGATAGTCTCAGACCTATCCTCCACAATGACCAACCCAATCCTATACCACAAAAGTAAACTCACTCAGAAACTTCAGATCAAACTCCAACTTCCACACTGGCGAAAGGATTAAAAATGTCCACTGGACCTTTGAAAAACTCGATACCCAAAATTCCACCAGACTTATCAATACTCTCCATCAATGTGAATGGCTTAAACTGTCCTCTAAAGAGGCATAGGTTAGCTGACTGGATACAAAAACTCAAGCCAGATATTTGTTGCATACAAGAGTCACATCTTAACTTAAAAGACAAATACAGACTCAGGGTGAAAGGATGGTCATCCATATTTCAGGCAAATGGTAATCAGAAAAAAGCAGGTGTTGCAATTTTATTTGCAGATACAGTAGGTTTTAAACCATCAAAAGTAAGGAAGGACAAGAATGGTCACTTCATATTTGTTAAGGGTAATACTCAATATGATGAGATCTCAATTATTAATATCTATGCACCCAACCAGATTGCACCTCAATCTATAAGAGAAACTCTAACAGACATGAGTAACTTGATTTCCTCCAGCTCCATAATCGTCGGAGATTTCAACACTCCCTTGGCAGTGTTGGATCAATCCTCCAGCAAGAAGCTGAGCAAAGAAATCTTAGATTTAAACCTAACCATCCAATATTTAGATTTAGCAGACATCTACAGAACATTGCATCCCAAAAAAACTGAATGCACATAATTCTCATCAGCCCATGAAACTTACTCCAAAATTGACCACATTTTAGGTCACAAGTCTAACATCAGTAAATTTAAAGGAATAGAAATTATTCCTTGCATCTTCTCGGACCATCATGGAATAAAACTTGAATTGAGTAACAACAGGAATCTGCATACTCATACAAAAACATGGAAGTTAAATAACCTTATGCTGAATGATAGCTGGGTCAGAGATGAGATTAAGAAAGAAATCGCCAATTTTTTGGAGCAAAAAGACAATGAAGACACAAACTATCAGAACCTCTGGGACACCGCAAAGGCAGTTCTAAGAGGGAAATTTATAGCACTGCAAGCCTTCCTCAAGAGAACAGAAAGAGAGAAAGTTAACAACTTAATGGGACATCTCAAGCAACTGGAAAAGGAAGAACATTCCAACCCCAAACCCGTAGAAGAAAAGAAATAACCAAAATTAGAGCAGAATTATGAAATTCAAAACAAAAGAATAATACAGCAGATCAATAAATCAAAAACCTGGTTTTTTGAAAACGTCAACAAAATAGATAAACCTCTGGCCAACCTAATCAGAAAAGAAAGAGTAAAATTTCTAATATCATCAATCAGACACAACAAAGACGAAATAACAACAGACTCCTCAGAAATCCAAAAAATCCTTAATGAATATTACAAGAAACTTTATTCTCAGAAATATGAAAATCTGAAGGAAATTGACCAATACTTGGAAGCACGCTACCATCCAAGACTTAGCCAGAATCAAGTGGAAATGTTGAACAGACCCATATCAAGTTCAGAAATAGCATCAACTATACAAAACCTCCCTAAAAAGAAAAGCCCGGGACCAGATGGTTTTACATCAGAATTCTACCAAACCTTTAAAGAGGAATTAGTACCTACATTACTCAACCTGTTCCAAAAGGTAGAAAAAGAAGGAAGACTACCCAACACATTCTATGAAGCAAACATCACCCTGATCCCCAAACCAGGAAAAGACCCAACAAGAAAAGAAAATTATAGACCAATATCACTAATGAATATAGATGCAAAAATATTCAACAAGATCCTAACAAACAGAATCCAGCAACACATCAAACAAATTATACATCATGACCAAGTCGGTTTTATCCCAGAGTCTCAAGGCTGGTTCAATATACATAAATCTATAAATTTAACTCAGCACATAAACAAATTAAAAAACAAAGACCATATGATTCTCTCAATTGATGCAGGAAAAGCTTTTGATAATACACAGCATCCCTTCAGGATCAGAACACCTAAGAAATTGGTCTAGAAGGGACATTTCTTAAACTGATAGAGGCCATCTACAGCAAACCCACAGCCAATATCATATTGAATGGAGTTAAATTGGAATCATTTCCACTCAGATCAGGAACCAGATCAGGCTGCCCATTGTCTCCATTGCTTTTCAACATTGTAATGGAAGTTTTAGCCACTGCAATTAGGGAAGAAAAGGCGATCAAGGGTATCCATATAGGGTCAGAAGAGATCAAACTTTCGCTCTTCGCAGATGATATGATTGTGTATCTGGGAAACACTAGGGACTCTACTACAAAACTCCTAGAAGTGATCAAGGAATACAGCAGCGTCTCAGGTTACAAAATCAACATCCATAAATCGGTAGCCTTTATATAAACCAACAACAGTCAAGTTGAAAAAGCAGTTAAGGACCCTATCCCATTCACAGTAGTGCCAAAGAAGATGAAATATTTGGGAATTTACCTAACAAAAGACGTGAAAGATCTCTATAAAGAGAACTATGAAACTCTAAGAAAAGAAATAGCTGAAAATGTTAACAAATGGAAAAACATACCATGCTCATGGCTGGGAAGAATCAACATTATCAAAATGTCCATACTACCCAAAGCAATATATAATTTCAGCACACTCCCTATTAAAGCTCCACTGTCATATTTTAAAGATCTTGAAAAAACAATACTTCATTTTATATGGAATCAGAAAAAACCTCGAATTGCCAAGACATTACTCACAAATAAAAACAAAACAGGAGGAATCACACTACCAGACCTCAGACTTTACTACAAATCGATAGTGATCAAAACAGCATGGTACTGGCAGAAAAACAGAGAAGTAGATATCTGGAACAGAATAGAAAACCAAGAGGTGAATCCAGCTACTTACTGCTATTTGATCTTTGACAAGCCAATTAAAAACATTCAGTGGGGAAAAGATTCCCTATTTAACAAATGGTGCTGGGTGAACTGACTGGCAACCTGCAGAAGACAGAAACTGGACACACACCTTTCACCATTAACTAAGATAGACTTTCATTGGATTAAAGATTTAAACTTAAAACATGAAACTATAAAAATACTAGAGGAGAGTGCAGAGAAAACCCTTGAAGAAATTGGTCTGGGTGAGTATTTTATGAGGAGAACCCCCCGGGCAATTGAAGCAGCTTCAAAAATACACTACTGGGACTTGATCAAACTAAAAAGCTTCTGCACAGCCAAGAACACAGTAAGTAAAGAAAACAAACAGCCCTCAGAATGGGAGAAGATATTTACAGGTTATGTCTCTGACAAAGGTTTAATAACCAGAATCCACAGAGAACTCAAATGCATCAGCAAGAAAAAAACAAGGGATCCCATCGCAGGCTGGGCAAGGGATTTGAAGAGAGACTTCTCTGAAGAAGACAGGCGCACGGCCTTCAGACATATGAAAAAATGCTCCTCATCTTTAATCATCAGAGAAATGCAAATCAAAACTACTTTGAGATATCATCTAACTCCAGTGAGACTAGCCTATATCACAAAATCTCAAGACCAGAGATGTTGGCGTGGATGTGGAGAAAAGGGAACACTTCTGCACTGCTGGTGGGAATGCAAATTAATACATTCCTTTTGGAAAGAGATATGGAGAACACTCAGAGATCTAAAAATAGATCTGCCATTCAATCCTGTAATTCCTCTGCTGGGCATATACCCAGAAGACCAAAAATCACAATATAACAAAGATATTTTGTACCAGAATGTTTATTGTAGCCCAATTCATAATTGCTAAGTCATGGAAAAAGCCCAAGTGCCCATCGATCTACGAAGGGATTAATAAATTGTGGTATATGTACACCATGGAATATTATGCAGCCTTAAAGAAAGATGGAGACTTTACCTCTTTCATGTTTACCTCCATCCATGTTTACATGGATGGAGCTGGAACATATTCTTCTTAGTAAAGTATCTCAAGAATGGAAGAAAAAGTACCCAATGTACTCAGCGCTACTATGAAACTAATTTGGGGCTCTCACATGAAAGCCATAACCCAGTTACAACCTAACGATAGGGGGAAGTGGGAAAGGGAGGGGAGGGAGGGGGTGGTGGGTAGAGGGAGGGGGATCGGTAGGATCATACTTGTGGTGCATCTTACAGGGGTATTTGCAGAACTTGGTAAATGTAGAATGTAAATGTCTTGGCATAGTAACTGAGATAATGCCAGGAAGGCTATGTTAACCATTGTGATGAAAATGTGTCAAATGGGCTATGAAGCGAGTGTATGATGCCCCATGATCATATCAATGTATACAGTTATGATTTAATAAAAAAAAAAGAAAGCAATTTCAAAGTGCTAAAATGATTGCATGTGCTTGAATAGGAAGATTCATTTTCCTGAAAATGTGAGCTCTTTCCATGTTTATTAATTTTACATCAGCCAAATAAAAATGCCAAAATTTTTCGATTTTTGAGTTGCAAAAAAAAAAAATAATAAAATAAAATAAAACAGGCAATGGGCTTAGATAATCACAAGAAAGATATATAACAAAGGACACCTAAAAATTAGAAATCTCAATCAATTAGAATAAATGGAATCTAATTTTTAAGAAATAATATGTAAAATAAGACATTCTAAAATCTATGCTAATTTAATATGTCTGAAAAATATAATTTTTAAAACAAGAAAACATATTATTTTAAAATCTATTTTCTAATTTAGTGATATTTAAGGAATGGAAAATTGGAAACTCACACGGAGCTGGTATATTAACATATTAGTACAACTTTTCTAGAGAAGCGCTGGGCAATCTGTATCAGAAGTGTTTCCTCCACTACTTAGAGAAGAAAAATACTCCTGAAGAGCTTTGTAATGTACAGGACACACAAAACAGATCTTTATTAAACCATCATAGCAACACCAATCTATACTATAGGTGTTTATTAAAATTTGAGAGGGAGAAAGGAGGAATGGAGACTGGAAGTCAAGTGACTAAGAATATGAATGAATGGTCCCCCCCACACACACACACAGGCTTTCCAAAAGCAAAAAAGAACTGTCCTCTTTTTTTTTAATATTAAGCAATAATAATGATATTAATGCAAAGAAAGTAACATTCACATTGTCAAACAAGGATATATCTATTATAGAATGCTTTGACTCTGAGATTCAGTATGGAGTCATCAGTTAACTTCTTTTTTTTTTGTCTTAACTTTTTTTTATTAATATTAAATCATAGCCGTGTACATTAACGCGATCATGGGGCACCATACACTGGTTTTATACACAGCTTGACACATTTTCATCACACTGGTTAACATAGCCTTCCTGGCATTTTCTTAGTGATTGTGTTAAGACAATTATATTCTACATTTACTAAGTTTCATATATACCCTTGTAAGATGCACCACAGGTGTAATCCCACCAGTCACCCTCCCTCTGCCCATCCTCCCCACTCCTTGCCCTCCCTCTCACTCTTCCCTGTATTCTTAGGTTATAACTGGGTTATACCTTTCATGTGAAAGCTATAAATTAGTTTCATAGTGGGGCTGAGTACATTGGATACTTTTTCTTCCATTCTTGAGATACTTTACTAAGAAGAATATGTTCCAGCTCCATCCATGTAAACATGAAAGAGGTAAAGTCTCCATCTTTCTTTAAGGCTGCATAATATTCCATGGTGTACATATACCACAATTTATTAATCCCTTCGTAGATCGATGGGCACATGGGCTTTTTCCATGACTTAGCAATTGTGAATTGGGCTACAATAAACATTCTGGTACAAATATCTTTGTTATAATGTGATTTTTGGTCTTCTGGGTATATACCTAGTAGGAGTCATAGGATTGAATAGCAAATCAGTTAACTTCTTATTTTTTTTAAAGTATCGAAAAATAGACAACGAATATTTATAAATAAAAGTAAAAGATAATTTCAGAAAACAGATCATGCTAAATCCTATAAACAATAGAAAAAGAAAAAATACTTCAAAATCATTCTACTTGACCTGGGCACATCTAATATTAAAATTGGAGAAAATATATTATTGTAAAGGAGAAATTACAAACATATATCACTTATAAGTGAGTTCAACACAATTTTTTCATTGTTTTTATCAGTTCTGCTCATTAATGGCTTCCTGACTTTTCTTCATCAGTGACATTTTTTCTCTCCTCAGAAAAATGATCCATTTATACACTGTCATTTTCTTCATGGCATAATCCCCATAAATTTGAACTAACATGTCCCAGATTTCACTTCTACCCTTGCCAAGTTTAACAGGAAATTAATGAATGTTTGTTGTTGCTCTAATTAAGCTCCAACATTCTCACGATGGCACACAAAAACAGGCAACAACAATAAGGAATGCCACTCAGCAAGACACTGCCACATGTTGACACAAACAGAGCCATGAGATACTGAGGTTATGAAACTTTACTGAGTTATTTATACAGTGCTGCCAAAATTAGCACGTGGTGGCAAGTTCACTACCTTAATTATCATACCTTGTATCATATACAAAATGATTTTTAACATATGTGTACATTGTGCAATGGCTAAATTAAGCTATATAACTTATGCATCACACACGGTTTTTATGTAGTGAGAACATTTACAGTCTACTTTCAAATTCATTCTTATTAGCTTAGTCACCATGTTGTATAATAGATTCTTTGAACTTATTACTCTCAACTACTTATTTATTACTGAAATTTTGTATCCTTTTACTAACATCTCCCCAACTACCAACTTCAGGTCTAGCTAATTACCATGTTACTCTCTGCTTCTATGAGTTTAACTATTTTATATTCCACATATAACAAATGACTACTCTTTCTAGCTCTTTGGGGGAGCCTACCAAATTTGACAAGCATGGTGTTGACCTATTACTTGAAAGGGTCAAAAACTGTCAAAACTGTCTATTATTATGGTACCATGTAGCCATCAAGTTGTTGGTTGGTATTTTTGTTGTTGTTTCAGGAATGGTAACATTCTGAGGTCTCCACATTGGTTTCTATTGCTAGCAGGGTGAAAATTTAGAGGCAGCTGTAAATTGAACGGGCCTTGGTAACAAGGCTCTATGCACTTGTATTCAAGCAAAGCCTTTACCTCTGCTATCGTGGCTATTTCATTTCTGTGCCCATCAGCAGGCCCAATGGTTTTTCCCACTTAGTCCTTTACAGCCTCTTCCACAGTGAATGCTTTCTGGTGTGTGACACATGACATGCTGATCTTAACACTTGTCCCCACTCTCATTTGCCCACCTTTAAGCCTCCTCTTGGAGCTTTTTGTTTCAATATTTTCATGCTTTCCTCTTTCAGGCTCCTGCCCAGCTGAATAGGCCATTCCCCTAATGGTTAGGGAATATTTATTGTAACTTAGGGCATTTTTCCTCCCACCAAATAAATAACCAGATGTATCACCTAAAGCTCAATCTATTCATCAGATTTCCTTGCCACTGTCTCTCAAGCATCCGTAGATGGGTGGCAGACATCTATTTTTGGCTTTCATCCACATAGGAAGCTATCCATCATTTGCATCAGTGCAAATGTTTTCCTCCTCCTTCAGCCATAGACGGGAGCTGGGAGGGGCACTGATACATTCATGGTGGGTAAAACGGGGTGCTGGGCCTCTTGCTTATGCAGGTTGCTATGTCCTCTAGTCATGCTCATACTCAGTCTTAGGTAAACCATCTCTATCTTACAGTGGATTGCTACAACTCTCTCCCCCAAGTTCTCTTTGTTGAGTTTGACTATCTTGATTATGGCCTTTAACTTTAAATATTTTATGTCCTTGGTGTCTGTACTTCCACACTTTTCTAGTTATTATTTGGTTTGCAGGGAGCTTTATCTTTCCCCTTCCCTGGCTCCTCCACTGATATCTACTTTTCTTCTTATCCCCTTAAATTCTGGTACTTCATAGTGTTCCACTCATCTCTTACATCTGCTCTCATAGTTTGGGGACCTGGGAATAATACATAAAACATGAGTTTGGAGTAAAACAAAATGGAGTTTAAACTTTAGCTAGACTATTTATTAGATGTTTGACATGTGAGAGGTTGAACCACTTGAAACCTCAATTTTCCAGTCTCATTAGTGAGGAACAAATGGGACAATGTTTGCAAAAAAACTTAGAATGCAATTTGCCACTAAATAAGTAATCTTTGATGGCAATTACTCATTATAGGCACCTTATTGAGCGACCATAGTGTCTACAGTCACAGCCCAGACCTCTGCTTTCAGCCGTAATCCGACATGGCTTTCTGTCTGTATCCATCTCACTGTGTGGGTGTCCCATAGTCCCTCTTGGCATGTTGATGTCTGAACTCATGATCTTCCTACCTAAATATGCTAGTCTTTTTCTACATTATCTCTTAGCTATCGAGCTAGTCATAAATCTTACTTCCATCTTCTCCATAATTCCAATCTCACAAATTGTTTTTCCTTTTTAAATCTAGCTCCCCTTTTCCAAGGAAGAAAGGTAGCAGTTGGGGTAAAGTTTTAAACTTGCCAAATAGAGGAAATCAGAAAACTTAGAATCTTTAAAAAAAATATTTTTCTAGCTAACTCAGGTTGTTTGGGAAAATGCAGTGTTTTTTCTGCTGGGGTATAGGGGGAGGAATAGGGCTCATTTCTTTATACTCTTCCTTGTATTATTCACTGGTGTCTATTATTTGCTTGATATTGTGTTGAACCTGGGCATCTTTTGCTGGGATCTTTTAATGTGAAACTGATTGAGTCTATTTTTTTCTTTTTAAATTTAAATTAATATTTTTTAAAATGATATTTGAAGGTGACTGGCAGCAATGGATAAATGAGTCATGCTCTTGATTTGCCTTCAAAGGTTTGTTTAGCACGTGAGAAATATATGATGCTGGGCTCCACAGCTCCTGCTTCCGTGCTCAGTAAAAAGGTTCCTGCCATTGTGACCTGCTCACTTGCCACTATCAACCCCTTCTGATTTGTGGGTATTTGGGGAGGCCTAGGAATTGCAACCATTCTCTGTATATTATGCATAATTGTGCAGGGTCTTCTGAAGATACTCTCTGGATTGCCTAACTAGACACCTTTCTTACACATTTCTCAATAACCATGAATGCATTACCATTTTTTTCCATATGTTATATGAATATAGGACTTATACAATATTCTCTGCCTGTGCCCTGAGAATTATATACACTCTCTTCCATCTTTCAGCCTCTGAGAATTCCCCACAAACCTGTTTAGACATTATCCTGCAATGTCCTTCCTCAGGACTCCCCTCACAGGCAGACAAAAAACAAATGAGGACACTCTCTGAACTTTTTCTTGCTTGCCTCTCTTTCCTTCTGTCATCTCCAACTGGAAAGCATTTCCCCTTCACTTTATACTACTGATAATGGAAAAATTTCATATTCCAACATCTAAGACTTGTGAGCTCTGCAGGTAACTTTTGGAATTTAGAATCTTAGAACCTCTTTGACTCTTAAAATTATTCACTCCCCACGGATGTAACAAAAGTAAGGTTTGAGACGGGGAGTTGAAGGAAGGCCTATTTCTACTTGCTATTCTGCTTTAACAATCTGTTTCTAGCTGGAAAAGTAATTAACCATGTGAAATAAAATGGAAAAGATAAAAATTTTTAAAATAATGTATTATCTTGCATTTAACCAGATATTTTCCATTTCCTCCTCTGATCTACCCTTCAACCTTTTCCATCCTGATCTGTGCCTCAGGAGAGTATATACTGCCTTGGAATCTCCTGCCCTTTGCCTTCAGGTTGGGGTCAGTCAATGGGAGGCACAGGTAAGAGATCTGAGGTGGGGGTGAATACAGTCAGAGTTTTTATTCTGCCCAGCAGCTCTCTTAATCAGAGCCCATTCCAGTGACTTCTCCCTGTCTCTGTACCTTCAGACCTAAGGATGGTAATAATTCACCTCTCACTAACTCTCCAGGAACACACTATCTCTTGTTTTTTTTTTTTGTTTTTTTTAACTTTTTGTTAATTTGACTCTCCTTATTTCCCTCAATAAATGTGACATTTACTTCTCTCAGGATCATTACTGAAAAACCCATTATATGTATATGATGTTATATCAGCAGGATTCATTATTCTAATTAGATTAGAACTTCTTAAAGGCAAAAAATTATTTTACCCCCTACTTCTATCACAAAGATGTACTAAATGCTTCCTGAAAGTCTTCATTTAATCATTTAGCTACTATGCCCTGGACATCAGTAGTGATAAGTGAGAGTGAATAGTTCTGGTCTTTATGGAATCTACACCATCCTGACTCTAACAATTTCCTTACCATAGGTTGAAAATTTTGATGAACAAAGTATATAATCAGCTAGTCACTGTCCTGGTCACACCACTCCTAAACAAATCTACTCTACCCACATCCCTTGTGGCTATGAAATTTGAGGATACAAAATCTTGGATTAAGCAATGGAAGCTTGTTAGTATAATTATAGAGCAGAGTATAGAAAGAAATAGGCAGAAGGAAATATGGATGCCACGGTTAACTGAGAAAACATTCTGCCTTAGTTTTGGTTAGAGTTCCCATAAATCCTACTCTACTGTGCTTCCTATTCTTAGCATTTTCAGAGTTCCCTGTTGATATTTTCCAGGAAAACTTCCTTTGCTTCGTGTAGTTTGAGTAGCTCCTAGTTCTTGGCAACCAAATGGGTCTAGGGAAGCTGCCCCCTTCACCCCATGGACTTTGAATTTGGTATTGCTGCTGTGAATGGCGCCACTAAGCCCCAGAGGGAGCAAGCTGAACCCATAGGGAGACAGCTTCCCTTTCCTTCCCTTTCCTTGTGTCTAGTGAAGACCTGCTTCAGCCTTCAGATGAAGGCTTTGCTTTTATTATCTGTCACTGTACTATTGCTCAAGCAAAGCTTGTAGGCAATTCCGTCTCATGAAGCATAGCCTTACAGATTGTTTTTCTTTCCCTGACCCTCATACTCCACACCCCCTTTTTTTCTAGATGATAAAATACTGCCAGATGGATTTCTTGCTTTGCTTGATCCCTGGATCTTTTGCACACCTGCTACTCCTGCTGGTACTTGCCTCTGGGATTCCACTGTCTAAGAGGACTGCCAAGGAAATTTGTCATAGCATGGTTTATTATTATACAAATGAGAGGCAGGCCCACGTCTTGAAACATAGCTATAGAACTCGCCTGTTAAGAGTCCTGTTAAGCTAGAAAGTGTTTGTAGACTGTACCACCTACATCTGATTTTAGAAGAAAAGAATCTGGTAATGATCTACAAATTGCATTTTTTTCCACATAATTCTTCAGTTTCATAGCTGAGGACTGATTTTTCAGTTTCAGCCTGGCTTCCTTCTCTGGAACAACATTGTCAAGGGCAGGAAGATGAACCATGTGAAATATTATGTTTCTTCCACAGCAGTCAGTGTGGGAAAAGATCTGTAGCATAACTGAAATTGAAAGTGTGCTATGGGTGGTGCCTGTGGCTCAAAGGAGTAGGGTGCTGGCCCCAGATGCCAGAGGTGGTGGGTTCAAACCCAGCTCCAGCCAAGAACTGCAAAAAAAAGATGACGACGAAGAAGAAGAAGAAGAAGAGAGAGAAGGAAGGAAGGAAAGAAGGAAGAAAGGAAGGAAGGAAGGAAGGAAGGAAGGAAGGAAGGAAGGAAGGAAGGAAGGAAGGAAGGAAGGAAGGAAAGAAAGGAAAGGAAAGGAAAGGAAAGGAAAGGAAAGGAAAGGAAAGGAAAGGAAAGGAAAGGAAAGGAAAGGAAAGGAAAGGAAAGGAAAGGAAGAAAAAAAGAAAGAAGGAAGGAAAGAAAGAAGGAAAGAAAGAAAGAAAGAAAGAAAGAAAGAAAGAAAGAAAGAAAGAAAGAAAGAAAGAAAGAAAGAAAGAAAGAAAGAAAGAGCTAGAGCTTTAAACAGTGGGTTCCTGGGTGGTCAGGCAAAGAATTGAAAGACACACCACTAGTGAACACAGAAACAAACTCATATGGGCAACTGTCCCTTGGGAAAGAGAGCCAGAAAAAAAGAACCTGCTTGCCACTCTCGCAGGCAATCTGTCGCATTTCTTCCAGGAAAGCACTTCAAGCCACACCAGGGTATACCCTGGCCAGAGGCTTTCAGTTAACACACCCTTCTGAGCAGACCAAACCACCAGGATAAGATAAAGAGTACACACCTCAGTAGAGTGTTTAGAGTTTATTGATAGACATAAAAAAGCTCTACAAAAGTTAAGGCAGGTCTTAACAGAAGAGGGGTGACTGAAATAGCTCACCAATCCTTCCTCAAATTTCTACTTCATATATACCCAAAGCTATCTTTTTTTCCAATGTGGTGTTCTGTCTTAATTTGCATAGTTCAAAGCAAAGATCACATTAACCTTTAGCATAACTCAGTGACCTATTACAATATTCCACTTAAAAAGTTACTTTCCTAAATCAATCCACCTAAACTTCTCAAGGTAGATATGTTTAGGGCGTAAGTTATGTTTACAAAAGAAGGGGAGAAAAGGCGTGAGGGTCAGACAGGACCTACATCAACCAGACCAGCTGTGTCATGTCCACCTTAGCCTGCCCGACTCCATCTTATTCTCACTACATGTGTAAGATCAACATCTGCTGTGGAATCAGTCTCAGACACAGTATCTGCAACTTTGAGAGAAAAATGACTTCCCCCACCTATTTACAACCCCTCTTCAGTCTACATAGGCGCCCCCTGCCTTGTTGTTCCTCTGCCTTGGAATAAATTCATTCCTATGTTAAACTTCTCTGGCCCTCTGCTGTGTTTTGTGAATTTTAACTATTTTTCCAGGGTTGCTCTCTGCTTTACAGAGTTCCTTCTGAATAATAGACAGGGGCTTTTTTTTGCTTTTCAGAGACCCCCTTCAAAATGGCTACTCTGAGACATTGTGCAGTGTGACACAAAAAAAAACTGAAGAAAGCAAAGCATTCCCCTTGGAGAAGGCTGCTCATGACAGGGAAAAGTGTCCTGAGGTGAGCAGATTGTGTTCAGCCAACCGGACCTTCATGCAGTGCCATCCTAACAGGGAGGTGACAGAAGCAGCTACTTTCATGGTTTAATTGTAAGGTTCTCAAATCTGCTGCCCTACCCTCTCCCCAATTCCAAGAATAAAAATTCTTCACATCCTTTGTCCCAGAATTCTCAGTTTTAGTCACTTATTTTGAATTGGGGTATTAAAGAATATTGTTACAGTGTAAATCTGTCTTTTAAATAATCCATGACTCACTTTGAACTACCAGCTTTGATTGATGCCTAATACAGAACAAAGATCTAACCTGTCATGGGCAGATAACTTAGTCCCAAGACCAGGATCTGGGTACATTGAAATGGAAGATGGGATGGAAAAAAATAGAATGTGGATACTACAGGGAGACTCTGCCCAGTGGCTTGAGTCTGAGAAGAAGCCCGGGAGGCCAGGACAGCATGCCTGTATAGTGCACCCAGAAATCCTGGAAGGGGACAGGAGAAGGAGTACCAGTAAGGATGGGTGGCACCAAGAACAGCCTTTGCCATTGTGAATT
Organism: Nycticebus coucang; assembly: GCF_027406575.1. NCBI lineage: Eukaryota > Metazoa > Chordata > Mammalia > Primates > Lorisidae > Nycticebus > Nycticebus coucang. The sequence continues at coordinate 49,159,172 of NC_069784.1, read as the reverse complement.
CCAAGGAATAAAGACACAGTACATACACCTGCAAAACGCTAGGCTGCTTCAGGTTCAGAAAAACTAATTTAGTAAATGTTTATTCTCAACATCATAACAATTTTCATTTGTGGGCGAAACAGAAAGCTTTCCTTGGGAGTGGCAGTAAGCTTCAGACATGGCCCAAGGCCCAGACCACTGGGCAGGGACTCTTCCTGTTTGGAGAAAGAGCCACATTCCCCCGTTGTTTGCGACAGCCTCGGAGTCCACAGGCTGCCTGCAATGTGCAGACTGCATAATTCAGCATCAAGTTTGCCAAATATTTTTAGCCTCAGCCTTTTAACTGGTTTTCATTTAGCAACAATTTCAAATTTTTCCAGGCCAGCTCAGGTTTTAATGATGAAAAATTAGGTGACCTTTAGTCAAATTGGCAAATGAGGGGGTGGGTGACAATGGCCCAGAGAGTAATTGTAGAGTTACTGTCCCCATTAGAAATTCCAGAGCAGCCACTAGCAGTTCATTCTCATGTCGTTTGAGAAGTAAGAACGTTCTGTGCTTCAGAAATGACAGTTGTTCCTACCCATCAAGCCATGAAGCTATGCAAGTATTTATGAAATTAGATGTGAGGCCTCTGATGGTGACAAAAGAAGCAGCATTACTTAGTGAGCACGATGAAGCCAAAAGGTAGAGTTTTACCCCCACTCCTGTGCCACACAGCTTCCACGACAATCTTCTACCAAAGTGCACAAATACCAGGTACAACTGACCACACAGGCACGCACCCAAATAAATCATTAACTGAATCACCATATCTCATTATGTTCCTTGATGAAAATATAAACTCTCCACAGATAGTGGTGTCCAAGCCTTCTACCCACACCACCTCTAGCAAAGAACTTGAACCAAACTTTTAAAAAGTGATCTCTCCACTACACAGAGGGATTGATTCCTTGTTCCAGCAGATATTTCCATTTAAACAACACAACTTTCTCAGGTTGGCCACTTTATACTTTTAATGGAACTTTTAGCGCTAGCCAATGACTGTGACAGGTGTTGGCCTTATCTGGAGCCTGCAGAAAATATCCAAGCATCTTTCAGTTTTTATTCCTTGATACTTGAACTAAATCATGGAGCCTGGCTTTCCAATTTTATTCTCCAGATGCACAAAGGATGAACAGACTGGTTTCCAGCTCAAGTGACAGTGTGGGAGCCACCATTATACACGTCTGCTTGAAATGGACTTTTTGGCTTGGCGTTTTGTTGCTGTCTGTATTCAATATGTGAAGTTCTGATTCAGAACTCTGTGCCCTATAGCCTAGCCCATTCACTTAGAAGTTTCACTTTAAGCACAACACAGGGGCTTTTACATTTCTTTAAAACTCTACATTTATAACCGTCTACTGTTCTCAACCTCTTTGAAAAGACGTTTGAAGTTTTATGATCACATGTGATGAAGCAACTATTATCAGAGGCTGTGCAGCTGTCAAGCCCCATTTTCTCAGCAGATAGCATAGCCATGAACCTGAGCATTCAGAAAATTATTTCAATGAATACATGGTTAAGATGTTATATAATATCATATATAATAAGGCCATTGAATTAAAGTTAGTTAGGGCATGTAAAAGTCTGTGAGACTGTGGTTGTTATTATTACTGGAAACCAAATATTTCTGGTTCTCCCTTCAAACACATAGAGAAATTGACTAGCAAAAATTGAGAATAATGTCACTTGTAGTCAGGGTGGTGCAATATGCCTCATCTCCCTGACCTTTTCACATAGACTTTTTGGCACTTGGCGTTTTGTTGCTGTCTGTATTCAATATGTGCAATTCTGATTCAGAACTCTGTACCCTATAGCCTGGCCCTAGATGAAAAATAATGCTCTGGATAGAGGTGAGGATGATACAAAGAGTCCTATCTGATGCATGACATATGTTGTAGGAAAGAGAAATTACATTGTTTTTAATCATTGGGATTTTAGAGTTGTTACTGCAGCAACAGTAGTCTAGCCTGTACTGACTAATATAGCTATTTAAATTCATTTTGCAAGAATGGAGGTAGGATAGGTAGGAGAAGGAGGCAGAGATTCTGGGCTTGGATTTTGGTTGGAATCTTAAGACCTTGTACTTCGGAACAAGAACATATGGTGATCTGCTCACCTCCTCTTTAGCTGTCTCCCCTACTCAGAGAACTACTTTAACCAAGCTGGCTGTGACCATGGCGGAGGAGGAGTGATTTAGCAGGGCTTATTGTTTCCTGGTGTCATTGTTTTGGTCTGATATCAAGTAACTTAATGTGTGGGAAGAAAAGAAAGGTCAACATGCATATGTTGGATTGAACTAAATGTTGGATCACGCTAAATATATTTCATTATGAGAAAAGCATTGTCATCAATAGCATCAAAAACATGGAACATTAAGTAAAAGACAATGAAAGGATTTTAACTGTTTTGTGGAAAATGGTTAATGCCATTTTTAAAGGTTCCTACACCATAGAAAATGATAATAAGGAAAGTGGCAGTTGCTCAAAACCTGCCACCCAGAGATAGCCTTGCTTACATTTCTGTGAGCAGCCCTCCAGGCTTCTCTCTACACACATATATAAATGTGCATGTTTTACATAAATAGGAATCAGCTAGTAAAGAGACATCCATTTAATTGCATCTGTTATGTATAGTTCTAAGAACTAAGATGCAGGTATGAGCACGGTTGACAATCCCCATCTGAAAACTACTTTCTAGGTGTAGAAGTAGATTTTCAACGAGAATTTTCAAGAGAAGTTAGTGTTATAACATGGAAAGTCCAGAGTGCTATTTATAGCTCAAGGAATTTTATTTACAGGATCAGGGAAAACTTCCTGAGGAAGTAACTCTTTTATACAATGATGTTTTACTCTATAGCATATCAAAATAATTCTACATTATGGCTTTAGTGGCCGCATAACATTTATAATATTCATTATGAAATTATGTATTACAATTTCTTTGAAAGTCCTTACTGGGAGATATTCAGTTTATCTCCTTTTTAAAAATCTCTTATACATGTAGACAAAGCTGCCTGGAAATTTTTTATGCATTTCTCCCTTACATTTCTTTAACATAAAGACAAAAAATGAAATTACTGGATCAGAAGCTATGCAAATTTTATATTTATGTTATATGTAAATGCACATACACATTATACATATGTACTATATAAATTGCTAAATATATTTGTATATATATTATATAGCGATATTACTATGTTGCCTACAGAAATGTACCAATTCATATTCTTATTGGCAATGATGAGGAATAACAATTTCCCAAACCCTAAAAAACTAAAAAAAAAAAAAAAAAAGTGAGTCATTGAATCATTTTGTAAACTTTGCCAACATTCATTTTTGGGGCATTTCCTTGGTCATTGTGAGACTATTAGATGTAATGAGGAAAAAAAATGCCCTAGATGTTCTACATTACCTGTAGAACTAGAAGATAGGAGACAACCTCATGAAAATTCAAGAGTTTTCCTCAGTGGAGAAGTTTTTGGGGGAGAACAGTCTGATGCATGTGGAGACATCCTCTCTAAGGTGAAGTAAAGATATCGCATCTTGTACCCTCCACCAATGAAAAAGAGGCACCGTGTTTAATGGTTCTTTTTCAACATTGAAGGTAGTCTCTATCACACTTGGAAATACTGTCTTAGCTCATTATCAGATGACTCAGAAGACTGTTAATTTTGAGTAGACATCAGACCAAGAAAGGGGTCCATAGAAGGTCCCTTGCAGCTTGGGCCACATCACCCAGCAACACCAGTAATGCTAAAGATACTGATGGTGTTACGGTGTCAAGTGAAGATGCCAAGTGGAGCCTCCAGAAATTCATATGAAGAGCTATTCAGGACAAACTTTTAGTATTCTAGAACAAACCCACATTACGCACCTTCTGCAACAGATAACTATCAGCCATTTAACCAACAGCTACAGGGTCTAGAAGAGTAAGAGCATAACTGTGTGACCAAGTGACCATCACTTGGATATCTTGAGAACCACTGAGTTGTATGAGTTAGAGAGCGGAAAGCAGCAGTGATGCACTGTGCAATGGGAACAGGACACCCAGGATGGGGGCTGGGAGGGTCAGGACGAGCAAATAAAACTTCATGAAAAATGGTTCATGATTCCCAAGACTCCATAGATTCCTTTCCCTCAACTGGAGTCTCACAGTATGGTAAAGCAGGTCTCTACAACCTGTGGGGGAAAGGAGAAAAAAACTTAGACCTGGCTCACAAATGAATTGGTGTAACACCAAAAATGAACTGCACTTGGAAATAATGTCTTAGCTCATTATCAGCTGACTCAGAAGGCTATTAGTTTGGAGTAGGCATCAGACCGAGAAAGGAATCCGTAGCTGCACTTAGAGGAGTCTCCCAGAAGTGACTCCGCAGTGAGCGAAACTGCAAGCTCTCAGGCTGTAGGAAAGGAGAAGGGGCCTGATGTGTAGCTGTTCACAGACTCCTGAGCTGTGACAAGGAGCTCTGGTGGTTAGTCAGAAGTAATCATGCACATGTGGTTAATGTGACTGGGCTTCTGGGAAAGAGCGCAAGAAGCAGAACTGGAAAGCAGTTTTCTCCTGGGATGTCAGCCACAGTTTAGGAGGTTTGGTGAGGAAGAGAGTAAAGGGGATACAGTCTCCTCAGCAGCCTCCCTTACCAATAAGGTTTTTGACACTGACAGGGATTCCCTGTTGACTCAGGATTGACTGATTCATAGGGGACAGGGCAGGCATCCACTCAGAGCAGCAGTGGGGGAAAGGCAAGCACAGAGTGGACTTGTACTACCGTGCTCTGCTTCAGCCCTTCCTTCAGATCCCAGGGTGTCTCCCCAAAGGTATTTAAGGGTTTTTAAGTTAGTTCCTAATATCCATCTTCATTTTGCTTTCTGTAATTTCTATTGGGTTGATTTAGGGGCAAAACCCAGAGCCTTTTATAGTTTATTGTCTTGCAGAATCACCATTTTCAGCTTCTTCAATACTGGGATTGGGGTGAAAGAAAGTGTACAGAAAAATAATGTTAGAGCATGTTCAGGAAACAAAGGAAGCTGGGAGGATTATATGGGAAAAGGATGCTGGAAGAAGAGAGAAAGTATATATAGTTCCTGGATTTCTCATATATTTGTGGTTCAAATTCAAGTCATTGTCTTACTTCATTGGAACAAATTAGGTCCAGTTGCCCAAAGTCAGTCTCTGTGGTCCTTTGGATGACAAGTAATCACTGGATCCTTTCCTCCACCACTGCTGGAACCTTAATCTTGAAATCATAGGCTAGATTCAGAAATGTGTAAAACAGGAGAGAAGGGACATTCCCTGCTGAATTTCAAGGTCTGAGATTTCCCAGAAGATACAGAATGCACTTTTTTTTTTATTATTTCCATGACTTGAAGCTGATATTTTCAGGTATTTTTTTTTTTTTTGGTTTGTTGTTTTTTTTTTTTTGACAAGTAGAGCCCTGGCTGCTGTCATAAAATGAGATATTTCAAATATTCTGTTTTTCTTTTTATCCTCCTCTATGTGTAGTCATGGGAGGCTCACACCAGGCAAGTGTTTTGATTTCATTGTCAATGCGTAGGATTTCATTGTTGTCATTACTGTGTTTATCACATTCCTCCTGGATATGGGCCATTAGCATTCCACCGAAAAAAAAAAATTCTGAAATGCAAGGTCATTCAATGGGCTAGATATCCTAGAAACCCCTATCCCCATCCCAGCATACATGGGAGGCCTCTCCCATTTGGCCAGACCTAGCAGCTGAAGTTCACCCCTGGGGCTTCCCACTCTTGTCAATCAGAGCATCCTGCTGTGAACACCATACAGCCATTTCTCTCACACAGACTCTTATGCTGTCAGACCAAGTAACTACATGGGCTCTGGTCCACACTGCTAAAGCCCCAGACATTCCAGGAGACAGCAATGAATCAATGCACGTCACCACTACAGCATCTCTGCTTTGCCCAGAGTCTTTCATCCCAGAGGGTCCCAAATATTTTGCAAGCTGATACCTTGTCCAAGCTGTGCATAAACCTCTCCCTTCATTCTCCACTGGAATCCATGCACCTCGAAAACAGGACGCAGCAGCTGTTCTGCAGCCACCCCCGCAAACCCATGGACCTCAGTTGGGACAGGAAGCCGAGAGAATACCATATCCAATTGAAGGGACAGCAGGGAATTTCAGGAGGTAAAATTCATTGAGCCAAAGTTGGAAGCTGGCCAGGACACCTGATTAATACCACTCTTCTCCCCAGAAATCATGGGTCCTTGTGACCACCAACAGCCTGGCTCTAAGTTCCACTGGCCCTCACGAACCCAGCCATGTCCTCCTCAGACAAACTGTAAATAACAAGAAAGGAAACAGTAAAATGTTATAGAAATTAAGAGCATATCAGCTCACACCTGCTAAGCTTTGCTAATGTCACCTTAGAAGGAACAGAAACATCACTGAGGTAACAGTGAAGGTATGAACAATGGCAGGGGTGGCCATCCTCCTTTCCTTGGTGACATTAAAGGAGCATACAAATCTAATAAAGCACCTGATGTTTGGAACTGAGGGTGTGGGTCTGAGCCAGAAAGGTGGGTACTCCACACGTTGTCAACTTCAAAGACCCTGTTTAAGTGAAATGTTAGTAATTCACTAAACCAATGATTTTTCCCCAAAACAACAAGGTAAGTCTTTAAGAATGGTATGTTTGAAGATGAATTCAGTTAAACAACAATTAAAGCACTATAGCTACTTCTACTACTGCTACTACTATATAATAATACATATTATTGAATTCTTTCTATGTGCAAAGTGCTCTGCCAAGCACGTCACTTGAATTCCCACTAAGTCTTCCCAGTAAATGTAAAATAAGTGCTATCCCCAGACCTATTTTACACATCAAGAACATTCAGCATGGAACAGTTAGGTATGTTGGCTAGGATCACTAAGTGCTGAGACCAGCTTGTGACCCAAAACACTCCACCCCACAACACCCCACACCTCCTGTTGCCACTCTGGACCAATACAAAAAGAGCTAGGTGACACCACAAGAATCATTAACACTTTGGGGTCCTAGAGAGACACTATATACAGAATAAAAAAAGGTAAGACCATTTTTAATTGGGAATAAATAAGGATACTGGATCTGATGCCATGCAGAGCTGACGGTGAATAAGACAGACTTAACTCTGGATATAAAGGTTGTTGGTACACAGGCTAGTGGACACCCATAGCATCCCCACAGCCTTCAGTAACCTCTTCCTGAGGAATTTTTGAAGTGAACTTACCATAATGCATAAAAAGCAATTTCTGGAATGGAATTATAAACTCTTTTGAGATATCTACTCAGTTATTTACTTGGGAACCATGAATTATTTATATCTTAATCAGAGTTCTTTCTCTTTTCTGCTCCCCCCTTTCCACCCTGAGTCCAGGCACTCATCATTTCTCTGTTGCATATCACTCTTGTCCAAGCCTTGTCCCATTCTATCCCATCCCTAACAACACACCAAGAATGCTCAGAATAAATATCGAATGCCCTGATCAAAAATCTTCAGTCACACCCCAATGCCTAAAGGACTACCCAGAAACACCCAGTACCTGAACAATCGCATCAGAACTCCTCCACAGAGTGCCGTCCCCACTGTCTGATGCCTTGCTGACTCCCTGTGCAGTCCGGCTTTCTGTCACTCTACCACTTGCTTCAGACACACACACTCAGTGTCAGACACTGAGAATTACCTGTGGTCCTCTGGCGAGGCCTTTTCCTCTGCCATGTCTCTGAGGCTTAGCATGCAGCTTCCTCTGCCAAAATGAACTCTAACTTTTCTATATCTATCCAGGATCCATTCAATCTTTAGGATCAGCCCCTGCATGAAACCTTCTGGCCTCCTCCAAGGGCCTCCTTCTCCTACCACACATGCTATCACGCATGTTATGGGTCACCATCAAAATAATTGCCTTTTTTTTTTGTATAATATTTCCATATCTTTTCTTTTTTCTTAAAGAAAGTCTCCAAATTATATAAGACTCAGACATCACAAAACTGATTAAGGTCCATATTCATTTTATTTTTGTACCCACATCAGCTAAAAACATACCTTGCACATACTTAATATGTTTGTTGAATATCACATGAATTAATCAAATTAAATATTTCATTTTATTGGAGGAGAGAACTCAGCAGAGCCTAGTACAATCATGGGCTTTGGAGATAGAGAAATATGAACTGCGGTCAGTGTTCTATCACTTCCTAGCTATGTGATTTTGAGAAATTCTGCTAGCCTTAGTTGTCCACAAGGCTAAAAATAGTACTTAGAAAAATATTCTTAGCAACATGTTTGGTATTTTGATTGACAAGAATTTAAAAGACTAAATAAATATTAGAATTTATTTATATTGTAAAAGGATAACCAAATAACTAAATGTCCCATATCAAATATTTAGACTTACAGAATGGCTTTAAGTATCATAACATAAAATTTCAAATTAAAAACAGCAAATTCTTTTACTTTTGGTTGAATATGACTCTGTTTTCTCATTGTTAATACCAAAAATAGAACTTTTCATACCATGAAAATTTAATAAATATTAACTGATAATTGTAATAAGCTTAGAAATTAATAAAAAATTTGTGAGTAAAACCTCAGCCTATATGGGCTTATTCCAGGGTCAACCAGTCCATATACAATGTCTCAAAGGGATGGCTGCATTTAATAGCAATTAGCATTTGTTCCATCCTGATTGTTTGTTTGTTTACTTTCTACCACAACTAGTATTCCAATGAAGTACTCATGCAAACAAATTATTTTCTCCAGATAGCAGCTTAACTTGCTAACATGTAATATGTGTAGAACTGATTACTGGCTACCCAACGGTCGAAAAACAACAAACCACATGGAGTAACTGAGGAGAGCAAAGCTTCCAACCATTTCTGGGCATGGCTTACATGTGTGTTGATGTATTAACCCCCTGAGGCATGGTACTTTAATATAGAATGCTCTAAATTATAATTTTCTATATGCATCTTGATGTGAAAAGGATTGAGAAGCACTTATGTAGATAAAAGCCTAATGAGTTAGTGGCTAGTTTTTATATTTTTGTGTGGACCTTTAGAATACCTGCTGCCAGGATGCATGTAAATGGTTGGCACACCTGACCTTTCTAAGCTTCTGAATGAGCCCTGTCCATCTTTCTGTGGCCAACTCTGTGGCAGGCTTGCCTGCTTTCAACATCTAATCCACTCATTGCTATTGATTTAGTTTCTCTTGAATGCTGCATCTTGAAGAGCTAGCAAGGTAACTCCATCTCTAATTAAATATCCACTTATACAATTCAGACATTCTGTATCTTCACTTGTTCTGCAAGAATATAACTTGGGTTGTGGTCAGTTCACAAGGAAGAATCCATAAAATTTCTCAATTATTCAGTCATCATACCAGAAATAAGAGAAAGGAGAAATCTCTTCTTAAAATATACTCCATGTGTCACTGTGGCAGGTGCCTGTAGTCCCAGCTACTCGGGAGGCTGAGGCAGGAAAATTGCCTAGGCCCAGGAATTGGAGGTTGCTGTGAGCTATGTGACGCCACGGCACTCTACTGAGGGCGATAAAGTGAAACTCTGTCTCTACAAAAAAAAAAAAAAAAAAAAAATACTCCATGTGTATGATTTTCATACATTCCCCACATCTACAATTATTTATTCCACAAACATTTTGTGACCACTGCTATGTGTCAGGTTCTGTGCAAGGTTCTTAGCATACAGAAAATGAATAATATCCAATTTTTGCCCTGAGAAATATTTAAGTTATTGAAGTTCTCTCTCTCTCTCTCTCTCTTTCTCTCTCTCTCTCTCTCTCTCTCTCTTTCTCTCTCTCTCTCTCTCTCTCTCTCTCTCTCTATATATATATATATATATATATATGTATGTATATATATACACACACACAGGTAACTGTATTGCAATGGGAAAATAGTTACCCAAGTGACTGGTGCTAATTATTTCCTTTAATGCTTTCATAAGCTAAGTGTATATTTTTAAAAATAAGGGCACTGCTTCCAATGTTTATTTCCATTATCTATCTGGTATAGTCCTAGGTGGGACAAGGGGGAATAAAAGAAGAAGCCAGGCTGGGCATGGTGGCTCATGCCTATAATCCTAGCACTTTGAGAGACTAAGGTGGGAGGATTAATTGAGCCCAGGAGTTTGAGATAAGCCTGATTAACATAGTGAGACTTTGTCTGTACAGTAATAATAGTAATGATAAAATAAATTAGCCAGGTGTGTTGGTGCACACCTGTATTCTAAGTAGTCAGGAGGCAGAGGCGGGAGGATCACTTAAGCCTGGGAGTTTGAGGCTGCAGTGAGCCATGATTGTACCACTGCAGACCAGGCATATCCCTAATAAAATCATCTCACTAACCCTGTTCAACTAAAATATTGTGCCATTTTCCAGATTATTTGCATCCTGGATGTCTTCTTATAAGTTCTTAATTGTCTCATTTGACATGAGTCCTCGCCTCTTCTTCAGCCCCCTCACTGAGGCAAGCCACTCTTGCCTGTGTGCTTGATCTACCTGCACTGCAGTACTTACCACAGAGTGGAACAGACCTGCGGTTAAGGACCAGGACAGGAGTAAGTTGGAGGCTTCTCTCGGGCTTGGTTCTAAAAGTGGGATTTATCCCTCTTGTACCTAAAACTTTCATTCATTCATTTATTAAATGACCTAGGTAAGTTATTCTTTGTAAGATAAGCCAGTTTTAACTCACTTTCAAATGATATTTCTAAGAAACACTTCATCAAACTGGTTAACATAGCCTTCACCGCATTTTCTTAGTTATTGTGTTAAGACATTTATATTCTACACTTAGTAAATTTGACATATACCCTCACCAGTTTGATGAAAATATTTCAAATTGTATATAAACCCAGCTCATTGTACCCCATGATTGCATTAATGTGCACAGCTATGATTTAATAAAAAGAAAGAAAGAAACCCTTCAAAGGCATGGGAGCTATATTAATCTGCTGAGATTCTTCACAACTCAAAATAAAGGAAAACAAAGCCATCCTTTGAGTTCTGAGGTGGGGTATAAATCTAAATTAGGCATAGTAAAATAGCAGAAAATTATTGAAACATAGTCCTTCTTTACTTGGGACAAATGCCAGATTCTTTTTGGGATGGAAAAAAAAAAATCAGCTCTCAAATGCCCTAGCAGCAAGACTATTCTTACTTCAGATGATTCTGGCTAAACAATATAAGTCAAAAAGGTAAAACTGATATTAGACTGTATTTACAAAGAAATTTTCTATTCCTTGGAAAACATCATACCAAAGATATTTTAGATTCATTACCCAAGAGCTTAGGACACCCTGGTGTGTGGTGACCATGATTCGATCACACAGGTATGTCTCAAAAATTTATGGATCAGAAAAAAATCAGAAAAGATGCCAAGGATAAAACTCCAATCTCCAACAATGGATGCAAAGTAATTTTCAAATTGAATCTCCATTCAAAATCACAAATGGGGTTGACTAGAAGATCTGGTGAGATGAATCAGCACAGAAAGGCTGACCAGACAGAAAGGCTGCCTTTGCTCACATAGCAGTTTTCATAAGGCTCCACTTGGAAGCTGCAAATCCTGGTACTGGACTATATCCAGTGTTGATCATTTATTCAACACTTAGAGACTTCCCCCAAATTTCTGTTCAGTGTGCTCAGGAGGAATGTGCATGGAAAAAAGAGAGCAAATGGGCGGGAAAGTAGACAACTTGATGCAGCAGGAAAGTACTAGGAAGCAGGGCAGAAGAAGCATAGACAGGAAGGACAGCTAACTCTAGGGGCTCATGGAGGAGCTTCGGAGAAAAAACAGGTCAGTGTTCCAGGCAGGTTAAAGCATAAAAGGGCCTGGTGTAAATTTTTAGTTGCCTATAGCATAGAAATGATGGCAGGTTCAACAGGAGAGATTTAAACCATAACAAACAACTTATATTCAATCACTTTTGACTGACAATAACTTGGATTGTGAGAATAAAGCCTCTGGTAGGACCTTGCTAGAGAAATCAGATTTTATATTATTGGAAATGGGGAACACACCAAGGTTTTTAAGTCAGAGTCTGACATGTGTGGATATTTCAAAGGAAATTCTGAAAGAAATATGGACCAAAGACTAAGGTAAGAAGAAGTGGATGCCAGGATGGCTGGGGAGGAAGGTGTAGAAATAGTCCAGGCTTGATAGCCACAGCCTGAGCAAAGGAGGAGAGAAAGAAAGAGAGAGAGAGAGAGAGAGAGATCTACAGGGCCTGAGTAATAGCCCCTGCCTCTGCTCTGCTTTGTATGTGTATTATAGGAACTCTTTTTCTGGTCTACATGGCTGACTGGTTTCCATATCGATTGAGCCAAGACAAGACACTGGAGGAAGACTGGAGAGCAAGAGGATGGAGAAAGCCAGGCCTCATTGCCCTTCTGGCCCTAGGAGTGATAGCAACTTGCTATACATCCCTTGTTTTGCTTCTCAGTTCTTCCATCACCTCCTTTAACCAGGTTCCTGCAATATTTCTCCTCTGTTAGATATACCTGAAGTGGTATGTAGCTTCCTGATGGAATAATGGGAGGATTGCTACAAAAGACATCAGTACAGAAAAAAATGTGCAAGAATTAATGACCACTGATATGGAGGTGAGGAAGAGTAGTAGTAGTGGTAGTGAGGACCATTCTGAGATTTCAAAGTAGTAAGCCTGGGTAAGAAAAATCGTACTAGCAATACTAGCAAATACACACTGAAAAAGTGTGCCAGTGACCATTCTAAATGCTTTATATACAGTAAACTCATTTAGTCCTCATGGCAACAGTATGAGGTAGAAACTTAATATTATACAGTTTTACAAGTAAGAAAAACTGAGGCCTAGAGAGCTTAAATAGTTTAGCCACATTCACAAATTAATAAATGACAGCCTAGCAGTCAACCTAGAATGAGGATGGAGCAGAAGATGAGAGAATGAGCTCAGATTTGAGTTTGTGGTGTGTAAGGTGTTTGCTGGAATCCAGATGTGCTATAGTTAGAAATATAGTCTGTACCTTAAGAGATAGATTAAGGCTGGAGATTTGAAGGTGTGAGTCACTGTTATATGGCTAAGTGTTGAAACTATAGAATGTCAGGTGGAAAAAGACCAAAAAAAGATTTAAAATGTTGGCAGCGAACATTACTATATAAAGACACAGATGAATTGCTCCCTTCATTCTAATGTGGAGGCTATGGACAAGATGACCACCGATAAGATGCTTCACAAATTACTGTGCTAAACTTTTATGATATAATCCCCAAATTTCCCAGTTGCATCACTAACTTGTCACCACTTAATAAATTAGATTTGGAGTTTCTTGGCAGAACTACTATACATATTTCAAACAGTCAATCAAACAACAAGTATTTACTGAGATTTTGGTAAATGGCTAGTCATATATTAGGTCCTGTAAGGGATTTCAGATAAGCCTAAAACATTCTCTCTTCCCCAAAGTACTCCATATGGGCAGACTTTTTTGAATATTTCATACCTCTACCCTGACTTCTTTTGAAGCACTGCACATAGTTAGAGGCTCAGTAAATACCCATAGAATAGGTTTATAATGACAAGGGGGCATTAAAATTCTTGCACATTTTTTACAGAGATTGTAAAGATGTCTAAAGTTTCCCATATAGTTTTAAGGAACTTCTTTTTTGCTAAAGCATGTAAGTCATAGATTAAATGATTCATTTTACATTTACTGAACATTTCATGCATTAAGACAAGAGAATAAATCCTGGGAATGCAAAAAGGGGCAAAATTTAGTTTCTCCCATATTGAGATCCCTGAGAATGACACAGACTAAAAGCCATGATCATCCAGCAGAATATACAGTGCTACAATGAGGCCATAGATGGTTGCTCCCAGAAGAAGCTCCAAAATCACCTAAGCCAGCCTGGGGGGTGGGAGTGGGGCAATGTCAGATGATGCATACAAGATCAGAGGCTCGGACTAAGTCTGAGCAGACAGATCAGAGATACTGAAATCAGGACCTTGAGAGAAGCATCCTCGCTGGCATGGAAGTGTCAGAGCATCAGGGGCATTCTGAGATGTGTGTTAAGTTAGAACAGCTGGAAAGAAAGAGTCTGGGGATGCCACTCATGGGTAAGTCTGGAAAGTCACAGAGGTCAGAGCTGAGGGGCTTCATTAGGCATATGGAGGGACTTTAATTAGATCCCCCACGGCAGTGAGAGGAACCACTGAAGGATTTTAATTAAGGGAATGAACTGATTATATTTATTTCTAGGTAAAATCATTTCAACAGTATATGGAGAGTGTATTCGCTACTGGTCATGGGCAGGGGGTGGGGAGGAGTGGAATGTGAAACTGAGTGAGGCTTTAGGAGGCAGTTCCAGAAATTCAGGCGAGAAATTATGAGAGTAATGTCTTTCTCAAGTCAGCCAAGAATCCTGTTCACAATGACCTTTGGTTTGGATGTGTAAACAGGGGGAATTTATTTTCTCTATCTTTCTTTTTTAATGATTATTATTTAATGTAGGTTATAACCCTTTCTGGAATAGTTCACTAAGACCCCCGGAAAGAGGTAGCCATTAAAATTAAGCTGAGTGAGATGGAAAGTGGGGCTGTAAAAACTCCACCACAACCACCTGGAAATAGAAAACGTTAGGCTTGTAAGTCCTGGCAGGCTACATGGGAAGGAATCGTTTACTTTCAGTAAAAAAAGAAGAGACCATGAGCTGGATTCTTTTGATTTGGAGTTTTTGTTCTCATTTTCTTATTTTGAAATTTCAACCCTAAAGTGAGAAGAGTTAGGAGAGTTTGGAAAGGATCAACATTTGTCTTTCCTAATTCTTGTGTTCAGTAAAAGCAATTGATGGTAATGAAATTGGGAAGAAATCTTCAAAGCCAATAATGTTAAAATTTTTGATTTTTGAAAAGCAGCATTATGAATCTCAGGCAAACATTAAATGAGCAAATGAAATGTCAAAGATTTCATTTAATTAATTAATTAATGAGAGAATTCATTAGATCTAAAAAGCGGCCCTAAGCTCATTTGAGAAGCTGAGTAAATGTAGGCAATTTAATCAATCGATGGGTTAGACACAGAATTGGTTAATGTGCAGTAGGTCCATAAGCCTTTGGGTTGTATTCCACCAGACCACAATTATTTTCATCTTTCTAAATAAAAACTTTCATAGTAATCTTTGCTTCTAAAGAGTTGTAAAATAGACAATCAATAGAAAGTCATACCCAGCACTATCCTTAAAGAACACCCCATAATTAGAGGCAATTGTTGATTAATTTTTCTGACAACAGATAGAGCTTTTGATAAGTGGAATGCCACATCTAGCATGAAGAAACTACCAAGGATAATAAAGTCTTATTTGAATATAAAAAATATGTAGAATCATGACACACTGATAGAAAATGGGTTAAACATATGAACTGACAAGTCAAAAAGAAGAAATAAAAATGATAAATAGACATACTAAAACTGTTGACTCTCTCAAGGAGTTTAATAAATGCTGATTAAAACAATAAGATATCAATTTCCCCTAAGAAGTTAATAAAAGTAGGCTAAGATTATTATATCCATTGTTAGCAAGAAGGGAAATAAAAAAATCCATAAATCGATATGGGAAGTATATAACACAAATCTCTGATGATAGAATTTCAAACCTTTGGAAGTGGAAGGAAAAAAAAAAAAGACTAACAGAGGAAATAAGCACCTTAAAGACCAAGGAGATAAATGATGTACTTTCAAAAGTACAGGGCACAGTTAAGAAATGCAAAATTGAGCTAGGCATGCTGGCTCACACCTGGAGTCACAGCTACTTAAGAGGCTAAGGCTGAAGAGAGTTTGAGGTCAGCCTGGGCAACATGGTGAGACCTTTTCGATAAAATGAAATAATGAAAGGAAATGAAATACAAAATTGTATTCCTGTCTTTGGGAGGCCTTACTCGTGGGTCCTGACAGTTAATAAAGTTTTCTTGACCAAACTTTGAGAAAAGTTATCTTAGTAAAACACCATCCTTAAAGCATAAGGACCCAGGGAAGAATGTAATATTTTTCCATTATCACATTGAGTACTGAGAATACCCAGTTGAATCCTTTGAATTTAGAATGTTGGGAAATATAAAAGTATCTTTAATTTTAATAATAACAAAAATATGTATAAAACTAACATGTATTGATTTTTTACTATGTTCTAAATATCCTAAATAATTTTACATATATTAACTCATTCCCAACTTGGAAAAAATAGCAACAAAATTACAAAGCATATACTGTCACTATTACCAGTTTACAGAAGAGGAAACTAAAACACAAGAGCCTTGCTCAAAGTCTCACAGTTGATAAATGGCCACACTCTATCATTAATAATAGAAATCTATCTCTAGTTTTATATGGATATATATTCAACACAATATACTACTATAGTTGGACTACTAGGACAGACATTCTGGAATTTGCTTTGGGACCTAAACTTAGCAGTCTCCTGAGTTTAGTAACATGAGTGGAAACATTGGGCCAAGTACAGGAATCACATGGATATAACAGAAGCCTCTACCCACTGTTGTTATTGTCATTGTCAGGAACATGCCACTTCATTGCAAACCCTTATCCCCTTCCACCATACCATCCACATGCTTTCCTAGGCAACCAAGGTCCCAGGTAGCACAGCACATCCAGGCAGAGCACAGATGAACCTTAAGACTGAAAAGGGCTGGTGATATGAAGAATTGCATGGCCAAGGAGTGGGTCAAGATAAAGAGCTGAAATAATGAGTCCTGTCCAACAAGTGGAGGGAGGTGTTTCAGTCTGGATGGGATAAGGAAATCCACAGAGAATAATGCTGGACTAAAGGTAACTGATAGATTCATAATTCAGACAGAAGCATTCTACTTCCCTTTGCCTTCTTCTTACTCCAGCAGCTGTGCAAATATATTGTCATTAGCTGTGTTTACTTTCATCTTCTTTTTCACCAACAACTACAGCTTAGTAGTGAGTACGCTGGCTGGAGTGACAGTGCCCAGGGACACTCTTTGCAAGCACATTCCTGGCATCATCTCTGAGTTGCCTCTGTACCTCTGGAGCCCCAGGCATAACTGAAGAGTACAAACACCAACGGTCTTGTCCCCAGTCTCTCCAGAGGCAGCATCTGAAAAGTGTGATCCCATGGTTGGCAGGAATCCTATGAGCAGCCCAAGGACTCCCTAGTAGTAAACGGTGGCACTCTAACAAATCAGACGACTGGAGTGGAGAGAAACAAATACTATTTACTCTTTCAGACTGGAGAGCAGCAAAGTCTGGTTCTGCTGTAGATGATGCTTCCTTCTGGCATTCATAGATGTTAATGGTTTTATTTCTAGAATTGGGACTCTTATTAAGAAACACACACATACACACACACTCAAGTCTCACTCAAGTCACATGGACTCAAGTCACAAACTCCAAAACCCTGGAAGCACAATTTTTATAGGGAAAGCATTGACTCTTGCTTCTCTTTCAAAGAGAAAGCAAGAGAAATAGGGAGAGAGAAATAATCTTTATCCTTTTAGGGGCAGCTTGCTGCAACTTTTTAAGAAAGTGGCTAGCTTAGCCCATAAATATTTTAATTCTCAAAGATTTTAACAATGAAGATAAAACATAAAAAGAAGAGAAAGATGGCGTGATTTTACAAATGCATTTTCATTGCAATCAGATTAAAATAGATAGAATTACTTTCATAATATCTAAACAAATGCAAGTCTAATTTCCATGAGACATTTTTCTTTTGTATGCTTTATTCACCAAGTGCTAAACAAAGTGAGACATAATTAGGACACACAGAGAGATTCTGTTGAACAACAACAGCAACAAAAAGGAATTCTAGTCTGGCTATTGGAATGGGCCAAAGAAAGATGTTTTAGATTCTTCATAAACTATCAAGGAAAAAAGGGAACATCATCAATTATGAATGACTTAGACATTCATGTGTATCAGATTTTCTCTTCTGATACACTCCAAAGTTTTTATTCTGCAATTCCAAGTCTCCATATTGTGTGTTCACTTGTCCCTATCCCTCTAGCAAAGCTTACAATTTCCATTTTTTTGTTCTCAGGTCTACATGAAAACTATTTCTCAGAGTCTGCTCAGCTCCACACAAACTACAGTCATTTGTCTAGACACCTTCTCCCTCACTACACTAATTGCTCTACTGCCTCTCCAAAAATTCACTAGTGGGCCTTTGTTCTCAGATAAGGTTAACAAACATCCCTTCCCTGTTTGCATGTCCCTACATGACAATCCTAATCATATCCACATTTTGTGAAATCACCCTGTCCAATCTCCCATCCCACGATACAGCTACACCCTCACAGAACCATTCTCTTCCTTTCTTGGCACTGATAAAATTGAACTGTTATGTGCAGGACAAAGAATTAAACACTTTTATGACTACATTATTCAAAGTAATTGTCCAAAGAGGCTGAATTTGCTAGAATATCAATTTAATTTCATAGCATATTTGTATGGGGCATTATAAAAAGAAAGAAGAATTTTAAAATGTGTGATTTTATTTTAATAGCCCCAAATTTAAAACAAATAAATATTATTCTCTTTGTTATACCTTTGAAGAAGGTAACATCCAGAGAAGTTACATGAAAAACCTTCTCTCCCACATCAAACACATAAAAATTCCCATCTTCCAAATACAGCAAGCCAAACTTGATAAATAAAATTTCCCAGGTATCCAAAAGGTAAGAACATTCTTTGATTTTTTTGAAATCAAAGAAATAATGATACTAATGCTGAGAGGGTCACAGGGACTTTGGAAAGCTAAGGTTTTAATGTGTGAACAGAAGGAGAATCCAAGAGTCTGTCCTTGACAAGACAATGGGAGAAGATGAGAAGCAAGGAAGTTAAGAATACACTTGGCATTATAAAAGGAAAATATATGAGAACTGGAAGCCCAGGCTTATGTAGTATGTGGATGTGAGGTTCATATACCCATATGGTTAGAATAAAACTGAGAGATTAATTTGAAAACTGGACTGAATCCAGGGAAATCGAAAGGCTTCTCTAGAATATTGACTATAAGAATATTCCCACAACCCCAAATACATACAACTTGAGCAAAAAGTATTTTGTGCTAAACATGATGTTATAAGTAGAACAATTTTAAGTTATAAATCTTATGATAAAATGAACCAACATTTGGGAAAGGCAGAAGATAATTTGCTATGAAAGAGAAAAGCTTCACACCAAGAACCAGAGATTATAGAACAACCTGAATGAAACTATGTCTAAAATGTTCACAAATATAAAGTAATAAATGTGAAATAAAGTAGAAACAGGATTTTTTTTTAAAGAAAGTTAAGGTGGATTTGAAAAATAAGAATTCTAGAAATACTCATTGATAAGAAAAACTTAAGGTATAGCTAAATAACTACTAGATACAGCTGAAGATAGAATTATTAAATTAAGAGACAAATCTAAAAGAATCATATAGAAATTAAGCAAGAAAAATATAATAGAGTAGAAAGTAAAATAGAAAAGTTAAGAGACAAAGAAGATAAAACTAAATTGTGTTTTGTTTATCTAATTTCAGAGGGAAAGAAAGAGAATAAAGAAATGAATAAATAAGTTTTAAAATTTCTTGAAAGAAATGAAAATGGAAACACACATACCAAAAATGGTAAAAGATGTACTGAGAGGGAAATTTATAGTAATAAATACCCATATAAAAAAGTATAAAACTTCAAATAAACAAGCCTAATGATGCAGCTTAAACAGCGAAAAAAGCAAGAGAAACCAAACCCAAAATTGGTATGAGAACAAAAAAAAAAAAAAAGATTAATGAAACAAAAACTGGGATTTAAAAAAAAAGAAAAAGATAAACACAATCAACAAACTTTTAGCCAGATTGACTAAGAGAAACAACCCAAATAAATAAAATCAGAGGTGAAAAATGGATATCATAAGTGATGCCACAGAAATTTAAAGAACCAATAGAGACTATTATGAAGAACTATATGCCAATAAATTGGGAAAACTAGAAGAAATGGATAAATTTCTAGATACGTACAACCTACCAAGACTGAACCATCAAGAAATTAAAAGCCAGAATACATCAATAATAAGTCATGAAATAGCAGCAGTAATTAAAGGTTTCTCATAAAAGATAAGTTTAAGACTTGATGGCATCACTGCTGAATTCTACCAAACATTTAAAGAACTAAAACCAATCCTACTCAAACTATTATAAAAAATTGATAAGGAGGGAATACCTCCAAACTCATTCTATGAGGCCAGTATTACCTCGACACCAAAACCAAAGACATACAAAAAAAGAAAACTACAGGTCAATAACTCTGATGAAAATACATACAAAAATCCTAAACAGAACACTAGAAAACTGAATTCAACAACACCTTAAAAATATCATTCATTATGATCAAATGGGTTTCATCCTAAGAATGCAAGGAAGGTTCAACATACAGAGTGAATAAATGTGATACACAAGCCACAGGTGGTGGCTCATGCTTATAATCCTAAAGCTCTGGGAGGCTGAGCCAGGCAGCTTGCTTAAGCTGAGCAGTTGGAGACCTGACTGTGCAAGAGCGAGATCCCATCTCTGTTGAAGTTAGAAAAGGTAGCTGGGCATTGTGGAAAGTGCCTGTAGTTCCATTACTTGGGAGTCTAACGCAAAAAGATTGCTTGAGCACAAGAGTTTGAGGTTGCTATGAGCTATGATGCCAGAGCACTCTACTCAAGGGTGACAGAGTGAGACTCTGTCTCAAAAATAAGTAAGTAAGAAAATAAATAAATAAATAAGATACATCATATCAACAAGCTGAAGGACCAAAATCATATAATCATTTCAATCCAAACCAAAAAAGTCATCAATAAATTTTAACATCCCTTTATGACACAAAACTGGATATAGAAAGGACATACCTCAATTCTTATAAAAGCCATATATGACAAAACCACAGCTGGTATCATACTGAATGTGTAAAAACCGAAAACTTTTCCTCTAAGATCTGGAAGAAGACAAGGATGCCCAATTTCACCACCATTATTCAAGATAGTACCAGGAGTCCTAGCTAGAGCAATTAGACAAGAGAAAGAATTAAAAGGCATCCAATTTTTTTTTTTTTTTTTTTTTTTTTTGCAGTTTTTGGCTGGGGTTTGGTTTGAACCTGCCACCTCCGGCATATGGGGCTGGTGCCCTACGCCTTTGAGCCACAGGCGCCACCCAAAAGGCATCCAAATTGGAAAGGAAAAGGACAAATTATCCTTGTTTGTAAATGATAAGATCTTATAGTTAGAAAAACCTAAAGACTCCAAAAAAGGTACAGATACAAAATCAACATTCAAATATCAGTAGCATATCTATATGCTAACCATAAACAATCTGAAAAAGAAACTCAGAGAGTAAGTCCATGTGCAATAACTGCAAATGAAATAAAATATGAGTAATAAACTCAACCAAAAACTGAACAACCTCTACAATGAACACTACAAGAAATTGCTAAAAAAAAAAAAAAAAACTTGAAGGGGACACCAAAAAAATGAAAAAATATTCCATGTTTGGATTAGAAGAGTTAATATTGTTCAAAGTCAATACTATCCAAAGCAATCTACAGATTCAGTGCCTTCCCAATCAAACTACCAATAACATTCTTCATAGAAATAGAAAAAATAATCTTAAAATTCATATGAAACTGAAAAAGATCTGGAATAGCCAAAGCCATCCTGAGCAAAAGGCATAAAACTAGAGGAATCACATTACCTGATTAAATTATATCACAGACTAAGTAACCAAAATAGCAAGGTACAGGCATAAAAAATAGACACACAGATCAATGGAACAGCCTAATAAGCAAGAAATAAATCCATGCATTTAGAGTCAACAAATCGTTGACAAAAGTGCCAAGAACATACATAGGGAAAAGATAGTCCCTTTAATAAATGGTTCTGGGAAAAATGGATATCCATATACAGAAGAATGAAACTAGCTCCCTGTCTCTTGCCATATAAAAAAATAAAACCAAAATGGATTAAATACTTAAATCTAATAACTAAAACTATGAAATATAACAGAATAAAATAAAATTTTATATAAAATAAAATAGAAAAAACTATGAATAGTAGAATAAAATATTGAGGAAACACTCTGGGTCACTGGTCCAGGCAAAGATTTCTTGAATAATAAACTGCAAAGTAAAGACAACTAAAGCAAAAATGGAAAAATGGGATCATATCAAGCTAAAAAACTTTCACACAGCAAAGAAAATAATTTAAAAAGTGAAGAAAAAATCCATAGAATGACAGAAAATATTTGAAAACTGACAAAGAATTAATAATTAGAATATGCAAGGAACTCAAACAACTCAATTTAAAAAAAATGAAATAATCTGATTTAAAAATGGGGAAAAGATCTAAACAGACATTTCTCAAAAGAATCCATACCAATGACCACAAAGTATATGAAAAAATGTTCAATCACTAATCAAATAAATAAATGCAAATCAAAGCTGCAATGAAATATCATATTATTCTAATTAAAATGGCTTTTATCCAAAGGACAAGTAATAACAAATGCTGGTGAGGATGTGAAGAAAGAGAAACCCACTGTTAGTGGGGATGTAAATTAGTGCAACCACTATGGAGGACAGAATGACGGTTCCTAAAAAGGCTAAAAATAAGGCTATCATATGGTTCAGCAATACTGCTATTAGGTGTACAATAGAACCTCCGTAAGTTGACCACCCAAAGGACTGTAAAAAATGGTCAACATACGAGGTGGTCAAGAAAAGGAACTAGGCTTACTGTACTTTACTTATATGTACTTGTGGTACATGACCAGTCTATGAAAATTAGGTCAACTTCAGGGGTGATCAATGTAGGGAAGTGGTTGACTATGGAAGTTCTATCGTATATACAATTATTATGTACCTATAATAATTAAAATAATTATTTTATTTTATTTTTTTACATATACATGTGTTTATTAGGTTTCCACTTTTGCCTTCACAGAATTAAAAAGGCTTAAAATTTAATAACAATAACAATGTTTAAGATAAGGACTAGAAACAAAAATCTCATAAAGAATGAACGACAATAAATACATTCAGAAAAGAAATCAGATGATTACTGCATCGAAATATTAAGCAATAATAATAATAATGCAAAGAAAGTAACATTCACATAGAGTAATAAGAGTATGTCACATAAGAGTATGTCTATTATAGAATGCTTTGACTCTGAGGTTCAGTATGGAGTCATCAGTTTAAAATAATTATTTTTTAAAAAAGATTATGTATACAATTTTCTAAGATTTAAGAAAAATGTGGCTCCATTGAAGAAAGACACTGAGTTTGGAATAGGATCAATAAAGTTAAATCCACATATAGATAGGCTGTAGTAAAAGTATAGAGCATTAAAAACCTTGAGACTTCTCAGAAAGAAACAACAGGTTACTCACAAAGGAATAGCAATTGGAACGGCAACAGAATTCTGAGCAACAACAGATGCAAATATAAAGTAAAATACAAATCTTTAAAGAGCTGGGAGAGAATAACTTCCCATTGAGAATTCAATAAGCAGCTAAAACATCCTTAAAGAATAAGAACAAAAAGTACATTTTCAGGCATAGAAAGATTGCATTAACTACTCCCAGATCCTTACTAAGAGAACTATAAAATCATATATTTTAACAAAAAGAAAATTTAATCTGGGAAGAAACAATAGAGAAACACAATGTGCGAGAAAGCAAAGAAATTGGTAAATATATTGTGAAATCTATATGTTTGGTATCTGTTAAAAATAATATGACCAATAGATTGAATAATGATTAATAGACTGAGAATGAATTTAAATGTGGAATTGAAATTTTAGGCCATAATAATATCAAAGAGTTAAGCTGTCCTTAAGTTCTTTTATTGTTTAGAAATAAAGATACTGGTTAACTTTAACCTTTGTTTATTCTGCATGTTAAAAAATGTGAAGGCATGAATGTAACCAAATGTTCCCAGATGGTCCCTGACTTAACAATGGTTTTACTTCTAATTTTTTTGATTTTACAATGATAAAAAATGATACACATTCGGTAAAAGTCGTATTTTGAGTACCCATACAAATATTCTGTTTTTCAATAAATTACATGAGATATTCCACCCTTTATTATGAAATAGATGATTTTGCCTAGTTGTAGGTATATGTGTTCTGAGCATATTTAAGGCAGGCTAAGCTGAACTAAGATGTTTTGTAGGTCAGGTATATTAAATGCATTTATGACTTCATCATATTTTCAATTCACAATGAGTTAATAAGATATAACCCCGTTATAAGTCAAGGAGCATCTCTATATCCATTCTACTGTTGATAAACATTTAGGTTTTTTTCAGTTTGAGCTTATTATGGATAATATATTCCTATAAACACCCTTGTAATGTCTTTGGGTGAACATATAATACAGTACGGTCATGAAATTGAATTCAGGCTCAGCACCTGTGGGTCAGTGGTTAGGGTGCCAGCCACACACACCAGGACTGGCAGGTTGGAACCCAGGCCGAGCCTGCTAAACAACGACAACTACAAAAAAAAAAAAAAAAAAATCCAGGCATTGTGGCAGGCGCTTGTAGTCCCAGCTACTTGGAAGGCTGAGGCAAAAGACTTTTTTAAGCCCAAGAGTTTGAGGTTGCTGTGAGCTGTGACGCCACGGCTACTGAGGGCAACATAGTGAGACTCTGTCTCAAAAAAAGGAAGAAAGAAAGAAAAAAAAAGGAAGGAAGGAAGGAAGGAAGGAAGGAAGGAAGGAAGGAAGGAAGGAAGGAAGGAAATAAATTGTATTCAATACAGCAATTCACAACATAGAGTAATTTCAGTTTCTGGTTTTTCAAAAAAACTGCTAAAACTAGCAAAACCAGTTTGTTAGAAGCCATGGCAGTGCATACCTTTGGGAAAAGGATAGTGATAGAGAGAGGTGTCAGGGGAGCTTCTGGGCTACAAGAAAAATCCAATTTTTTATCAGAATGCTGGTTACATGAATGTTACATGGCCTTTATTTTATGATAATTTTTCTACATGTGTGTTATATGTACTTCTAAAAAGTAGTTTATTTTTTAATGTAAGGTTATCGCCAAAGTAATATAAATAGATGATACAACTTTAAAACCCAGTAATGGGAGAAAAGGAATAAAAAATAAGATTAAACAACAGAAAGTAAGAAAGATAAAGTATGCATAGAATTTTAAAAAGGCAATAACATGAGATCAAGAATCACAGAAATGTGAATGGATTACATATCTCCTAAAAGAAAGCGGTGAAGCTGATTTTAAGAAACTAGCTAAATGTGGTTTGCGAGGGACAAGATTGCAAGAATGGTTAAGATGCAAGAATGATTCAGAATGAAGGATAAGATACATATTAGAATTTTTATTTTTGCCCCTATAACTAATTACCATACATTTTCAGCAGCTAAAAACAAAACACACTTACTATCTTACAGTTCCTTAGGTTGAAGGAAACCCACTATGGGTCTCATTGAACTAAAATCAAGGCATCAGCAAGACTGCCTTCCTTTCCCAAGGCTCCTGACCTCTTCCAGCTCCTAGGGGCAGCCCATATTCCTTGGCTTGTGACCCTCATTTCCTCATGTTCAAATGACTTGCTTCTGTCATTACATCTATTTTTCTGACTCTCTTCTTCTGCTTCCTTCTTCTATTTATCAGGGTCTTTCCTTTTCTGGGATAATCTGTCCATTTTAAAGAGCATCCTTACTTCTATCTGTCACCTTAATTTCCCTTAACCATGCAACTTAACATACTCACAAGACACTTTTGGGAAGTCATTATTCTGCCTACCATATATATATTGAGTAAATAGTGACAAAAGAAATCTGGTATAGTAATAGCAATATCTGGCCAAGATGATATTTAAATCAAAATATAATTACTAGGGAAAAAGAAGAAACCACAAAATGATAAAATCTACAAAAAAGGTATAAAATATGATTGTCCAATAAGAATCAAAGCCAAGACTTGGGCCCAATTTTGTGTCTTCTGGTCTGATATTCCGACCAACAAAAACCTCTAAAGAACACAGATCAATAAAATCTCTGCCTAAAGCCCACTGAGCAAGTGCTGGTAAATTCCTTGCCCCTAATGAAAATAATACTTATGATTTAGACCACAGGGCTGTTGTAAGAAATACCTTAGAATTGAGATACACTGCAGCTATCATATAAACGTTAAATAAAAATAATGTTTCCTATATTCTTACTAAGGCTGGGCAAATCCAGATGTATATTATGCTTTTCACATATTTCAAAATATTTTCAAATGTTTTGGTTTGGGTTCAATAAAAACCTCAAGTATATATTGCCAAGTGCTTTTTCCATTAATTATTCAATCCATTTGTATTTCAAGGGAAATTCAGTCCACATGTTTCTAATTCATTTAGCACTAACTCATCAAAATATTGTTTTTCTCAGTGCTGTTTTTTGTCCAAAAGGTTTTTCAAGACATCTCTTCCTATTTTTATTTCTTAGAAACAAGAAGACATAGTTTGCCAAGGGCAAACCCTAGTAAACTATCAAAAGTTTACCCAACACTGCATCTAGGATTCATGGAGTTTAAAAACTTCTAGCAACCCACCCTGGTCCATGTCCCATCTCTCAGCACCTTCCTGGCTTCCTGCCTTTTACTTTCTTTTGACTTGGTTCTGCTTTGCTGACATTGTCCCATTACAGATTTCAGGTTTCGTATCACCAAGGTCCATAGGCCTGCAGACACCATAACATTCTTCCGGAACTCTTTCCCCTTAATAAAAACCATTCTAGACTGAGGTCAGTGAAATAATGTATTGGTGTCTCCTTCCAAAATATCCTCATGGGATCCATAGCCAGCCTCACAAATAGATACATTTTCTTAAATCTAATTTTTAAGTGTGTTCATATGTGTGCGTATGTGTGTGTGTGTGAGAGAGAGATCTTATGTGTGATTAATATTGTCTTAATTCAAAAGTGATAAAGGATGCAGAACTTGATAGTATATTCATTGTGAATGCTCCTAAAACAGCAAGAGTTGTGCTTAAAAGCAAGTTCCTAAATCAGTTACAGGGTATTCTTGCCAAAGAGGTTTAACATGAATCAAATTATAAGGAGATTGTGGAACATCTACAAGACAACTTGTCTGGACTCTCCAAAAAACGTCAGTATTGTGAAAGACAAATAAAAGCCATAGGGGAATTCTTCTAAAATAAAAATTAAAGGAAACTAAACAGATAAGACAACTAAATGCAATATGTTATCCTTGATTGGATTCTGTATATCAGAAAAATACTTACAGAAGCATCCTTGAGATAATTGGAGAAATTTGAGTATGGTACATTTCTTGGATATGATAATGATATTCTGATTATACAGAAGTGTGTCATTTGCTCAGAAGATAGAATTTAAAGTATTTAGTAAAGAAGTGTTTACAATTTTGAAGTTGACTGTTGCACCACATGATACCAAGTATAATATACATAAATGTAAGTTATGCTAGTCATAGGTAGTTTGGAATATACATGTAACAGAAATGATACATAAATATGATGAAATAACAATCGGTGAATCTACATATACCTGCTCATACACACACAACCACACCCACAACTATACCACACACACAGAGGAAATGGGTTTATAGGAGACTCTGAAAATATGTAAAATCTATCGCAAATCAGAAGTTAGTTTGCCCTGTTTTAAAAAAATAGAAATACTTAGATTTTTGAGGTTGACTATTTCACCACCCATCAGTGGTAATATGCATTAATGTTAGGTTTTTTAATTTTATTTTGATAATATTTCATATGAGCATTGTTGTGTGTGCAAATAAACATTGTGAAATATGTGGTCTTGATGCTTATGGTGTGATAGGTTTTGAAAGTCTAGGACGACCAGAAAATGGGTATGTATGTACATTTTTCCTGAGTACATTTTCCTACAGTTTTTATCAAATGTACAAAGGATACTAAGAAAATATCAAACTGCTTTAAGTATCTAGATAAATACAGTATTGTGTTTGTTAAAAGTAACCTCGGAAAAACCTCTAATTTGTTACCGCTAAAAATGCTTGTGGCACTTTCTAACAAGAAAGTCACAGTCACTAGGAGAAGTCCTTCATTAAAATCGAAGCCCTTTCACCAGTTACACACGATAGGTGTCAACATGGGCAGAGACTGTTCCTGCACAGGCTCAGCACATTGGTAAGATATTTAAATGATCTCTTTGAGAGTCAGAGAAAAGGAAAGAATGATAATGGGAAAGCTAGTGGGCCAACCAGAGGCTGAGCGTGCGCGTTTTAAATATTGCACCATGCAGCCCCCCAGAGCATGAAAGGAGAACTGACTGTGCCTTCTAATGAGAATGCAGCCAGCTTTAGCAATGTGACTTTTGTTTTGGAAAGGGATTTGGGACATCACTGGTTTATGTGACACAATGTACACCAGGTGGTCCTAGTTAGGTGAGGAGTTTTATGTAAAAATAATCCTTCTTTGGCTTTATTCAGTACAATAAAACCACTAAGACCTTTTCCCATATGAAGTATTTCTACAGGCACATTCAAAATGTTAATCCCTTTTTTTATATGCATTTTTCATGACTCCTGAGACTTTTACCAGGTTGGGAAATCTGCAAAAACTGGTCCCTTGACAAAGTCATGGATGCTTTTTACCACAACAGGTTTGTTTTGTTTTCATGTGAGCCCAAAGTGCTTTCATAACATCCATGGCTATGGACGTCACGAATAGGATCAAATATTGTTATCCTAACCTTGCAAATGGAAGCAAGCGTCTCTCTGTGACTTTTAAAGGCTATCAGATTCTGAGCTAGTATTACACCTTCATACTAGGGTGAGGAGTCTAGAATTTTATCCATGCGGAAAATTTTCGTACTGTACATTTCTGTTAATGAAATCAGTAATAGGCAGTTTTAGTCTATGAATATAAAATAATCCAATACATGACAATTATCAAAGATTATTTGCAATGTATTTCAAATTCAATCAATTCTAAAGTGGGTGTAAAATCTGCATGGAAAGATAAAAGCATAATCAGGAGAGATTTGCTTTTACAAAGCCAGGCATAGTAGAAAGAATTCAGATCTCAATGTGAAGTTAGAAGGCACCATTATTATTGATGTGACCTTGAGAAAATTCACGTAGTCTCTCTTTGAGCTTTATCTGTATCCTCATCATCTGTAAAATGCTCAGCGCTGTGACCTCATTGTGTTTTAATGAGGACTAACTGAGACATCTTTTGATTACTCATTTAATTAGATTACGCAATTCATTCTTTTCCCAACATGCTTCATAGCAGAGTTCACCTACACGTCCTGGCCATTTAAAATAGAAATGCATATGCTCTCCCTAGTTCAAGTGCCAATCATTCATGAGTGCATATGGGGACTTCAGGCACAGCAAAAAGAATAAAACTATGGCTTTTGTTCATGTCCTATACCACATTAGTAAAAGTGTCAGGAAACAGTACATATGATTAATGCTGCTGAAATGGGCAGGAAATTATTCAGGTGGATTCAATCAACCCAGCCAAACATATAGGTAGCTTATTAAAATTTAGACAAAAGTCTACAGGCACTTAATACATAATGATGACTTTAGACCTAATTTAAGAGTACTCCCCGCCCCCACGTACCCCAGTCCTTACTACCCACTGCCTGGAAGCAACTGCTTTTCTTACAACTAGAGTATTGATCTGCTTTTCAGCCTCTTTTTTTTTTTTTTTTTTCCTCTCTGAAAGAAAGGCAAGTGACCTTTTCTAAACCCCTACCCAAACCCTTTGCTGGAACACTGTGCCATTCAGCTTGCCCTTGAGTCTGTCTCTTACCAAATATGAACTTAATGTGCTACTTATTTTCAACTACACCCCTCAGACCTATGTGCTTTCCCATGCTGGTAGAGACTTTTGAAGAAAAAGAGGCACAATAGGGATTTAATGGGTATAGGAAAAGATAATTTTCTAGACAAGGAATCTTGCAGCTGGCTCTCCGGAGGTGCCTTAGCTATTTAAAGCAGTCAGTTCAGATACACAAGGTAGAATGCTTTCCAAAGTTAACCATACGTGGTTACCTACTGCAGCAGGGAGCAGGGTGAATTTTTTTTCACTTTTTCCTTTTTCCTTCTTCCTCCTTAGGATCACTGTCACTTAACCTTCAGAGAGACAGGTCTCCTCCACTGGCCAACACTAGCCTGAAATTCTCTTAATTCCCGCAACCGGGTTCACTCCTCTCAAAATCAGTCCAGAAAGGCAGCTTCATGTGACAGTTAAAACTCTGTCTCAAGTTCTGGTTTTGTAATTTTCCAGAAATAGGACCTTTGTAATAATAAAATGACCCGTCTATATAAAGTACTTCCCATTCAGAGAATAACAGATATGTTTGTGACATATAAGCTATTTGAGAACTCTACAAAATTAATTATTTTAACTAGAAAATTAAATATAAAAATAACAGTAACCATATTAATCGACTAATTAGTTCTAGACTCTGTACAACTGTGAGGGTTAGATATTATACAATCTGGTGCTGTAAAAAATGCAAAAGATAGGGTCCTATTCCCAGTTCTTGCATTCACCAGCTGGGTGTACTTGGACAGTTTATTAAACCTCCCAAGATTTACAACTCCCATTTTTCTCATTTGTAAAATGAAGGTATCAGACTAGATCATCGCATCCTAAAGTGTGTTTCTCGGAGCATTCATTATATAAGCTTTGCTTCCCTACCCCCACTTGATCTCCATAAAAATAAGCAGGCTTTTGTAAAATCCATTTGAAAACAGTCTTTATTGTACAAATTTATCTTGTGAGCATGCAGAAGTATTCACTTTTCAACATTTTCCAATGTTATTTTCCCACAAAGTTATTTTCTGAACAAGGAGGGAAGAAAATGTCTAACCAACAGCATACCTGTATCTGTACTGGAGTGAGGCTTTTAAAAGTGGGTTCATTATAGCACTATTTGGTTGCCAGATAATGGGCGGTTTCAGCTGACTGCATTAGTTATTTTCTCCCCAGTTAATGGCAAGTTCTATTTCTCCAAGCTGCCCACTTGGCTTTGGAAGATCCTCCTGAGTCATTCACCAATTGTCTCAGTTAAAAATAGCACCCTGTCATGTGGGAGACATCACCACCAACAGCAAGCATGACCTTATTTAACATTGCACACTTGCCCCATAGGTATTTCTTTCTCCTAGGTATCTCTGCAAAGCCTACCACCATCTAGAAAGTAATCTGCCTAGTACAAATGAATGATTTCAAGTAAGGCAGAAAGTGGGTTTTCAAAATGCAAAAAGAGAAAAAGAACACTCCTGATGTAACACTATAGAAAATAGTAGGGAAGGAAAATAAGGTTGTCTGGGGGAATTATTTTCTGTTAATTTGGTTTTGGGGTGGTTTTAGATTTGTTTTTAAATACCAAAGGAGTTTTCATAACAAAACCCAAATACTGTCTTTGACAAAATAGTGTGGTGGTCCTGAGGGATGAGGAAGAGGGATTGTATTCTGCAGACACATCTACATTTTTGCCTCAATTTTTCTACTGACTCATTGGGTTACTATGACCTAATCACCTACTTTGGTGTGTGCTTGTGAGCATACATATACTTTAATTATTTTTAAGTTTCTAGATCTGGGTCTGGCACGCTGGCTCACCCCTGTAATCCTAGAGCTCTGGGAGGCCCAGGGGGGTGGATTGCCTGAGCTCAAGAGTTCCATACCAGCCTGAGTGAGAGCAAGACCCCATCTCTACTAAAAATAGAGAAACTAGCTGGGCATCGTGGAGTGCACCTGTAGACCCAGCTACTCAGGAGGGTGAGACAGGAGGATCACTTGAGCCCAGGAATTTGAGGTTACTGTGAGCTCTGATCATGCCACAGTGCTCTACCCAGAGAGACCAAGGGAGACTCTGTCTCAAAAAAATAAATAAATGAAATAAATTTTTAGATATGAAAATACCACAAACTCCACTCACAAACTTTGGGAAAAAGATACTACCACATGCAAGTTGTGGATGTCCATTGAGCCTTTTAAAAATCTCCTTATTATTTATATAGTTTTGATTCTAAGGAACATACCAATTTTCATTTCACATTCCATTTACATTTTATCTCATTTTGCTTACATTGTATCATAAGCTTTTTCCTAAGATGGTACCCAAACCTCACAGCTACTGTTTTTAAGGGCTATCTAAAATTCCATCAGTTTATAAATTTGACTATTCCTTTCCTGGAGAACTTCCAGTTGCTTCAAATGTACAAACTACTCTGTCATTAACATCTTTGTAAAACTGCCTTTCTTCATATTTTGGATAAATTTTAGGATATATTCATAGGCATGAAATTACCGGGTTAAATGTAATGATCTATTCAGTGATCTTGGTATAAAATACAAAATTGCCCTCAATCTTACAATTGGGTCATTGTAATTTTGCTACCATGTCAATAGCCCAAGTTCTTAACATTTAAAATTTTGTTTTACTAAACTTAAAAGTATTCTTGTTTTCACTTGCATTTCTTTGATTACTAATAAGGGTATACTAACTTAGGAAATCAGGCCCTAACCTTCTGGCTAGTAAAAATGGAGTTCTCTGATAATGTTTGCATTCTCCTGAACAGTATTTTAATCATTTGCAAGTTGGTAAACCCAATGCTCTGACCCTCAGGTCAAAATCAGGCCTCCAGTTACAGGGCAATCAATCAAGAGACCCTCTAAGCTAGGCTTCTAGCCCTGCCCCCTGCCAGAACAGACTCAAAAATTATTCTTTTCAAACATTGCCCTGCGTTTCAGCTATTATTTTCTTAAAGCTTGGCATTTCTCTCTCCTCTTGTTATCACATTTTAGTTCTATGTACTAAATACTCATGAACATCTATTTTGGCCCAAATAATAGGCCCTATAGACTCAAAAATGAGTAAGACACAGGCTTGCTCAACAAGTTTAAAATATAACACAATGCTTCTCAAATGCAGCTGAAAATAGAATCACATGGGGAACTTGCAAAAAATAACTATTTCCTGCATTCATTTCAGACCTACCATATCAGAAGTTGCAGTCTCCTGTATTTCTAACAAGCCACACTGAGATACAGACAGGCTCAGGATCCAGTGACCTAGAGTCTGTTTCTTGGTATTATTCTCAGGACAGCAAAGTTATAAAGCAAGATTTAAAACAAGGAATTATCTATGGGAAGGAGGAAGTCATCTTAGCCTTGGAGGAAAGGCTGATCCTATCAGAATAAACAGCAATTGCACGAACCCTATTAACTGTTATTTTCAAGAAAGATCCTTTCAAGAAACGTACGATACTTACTATTCTGTTGTAATAGCAAGAGCCTTAGACTTACCTTTTTCCTGCATGTTTGAAATTCTATCTTTGCTTTGTTTCATCTACCCGTGATCCTGCCTCCATGCCACTAGGGAAATCCTCTATGGCATAGATGGGCTTCCCTTTGCTAACCCAATAAACTCTTAACCTTCTTAAGAAGATTTTCATCAGCTCTCCCCAGACTAACTTTCTATCTTACAATGACCAAATCAGTTGGAGTATTATTGGAGAAGTTTTGCTTGGAGGACAACCCATATATCCTCCTCTCTAGCCCTGCAGTCTAAGCCTTAAGTTTCTGAAAATGCTCAGTACTCTCCCACGCACTCCACATCATTGATAAAGCCACCCTTGCTGCCTGAAATGCCCACTCCCCACACCTAATCCAGCTCAAATTTCACCTCTTTCCAAGGCCTTACACATTATCCCACCAAGAACCTCAATACCATCTCCTCCTTTTATTTTATCTTGAATTTTTAGCTACTATTTATCGAGTATTTGCTCTATGCTATGTGCTCTACTAAAAGTTTTACACATACATATTGACACGTACACATTTGTTTCACAAATTGGGTATGCCCATTTTTCAGATAAAGGGAAATAAAGCCCAGAGACGTTAAATGCAGTAAGTTCACCCTGCTACGAAGGGACAGAATGTGGAATCAAATCCAAATCTAACAACAAAACCGGCACTATAATAATGTTGCTTCTTTGCCATCTCAATTTCCTAAGACCTCCGGTTACACTTTATTTATTTGACAATTGTGACACTCCACCTTATTCTAGAGCTAATTCTAAACAAATTGGGCTCCTTCTCTGCACAGGAGTTTCTCTGGTGTAGGAATCCTAGCAGCTGATTAGTGATTAATATTCCCTAGATAGCTTATGTTTTGCATTTCTATAAATTCTTATGAATAATATATATATGAACAAAGTGAACGTAATCACAGTTTCACCCATGTCAACTTTTGCTATGAAGCACACTAATGAAATACTTTCCTCTCAAATCCCTTTATTACGTGTCTTGTTTGTTACACTGACTCAGGGATTCCTAATATATTTGTTCTTAAAATATAATATAACCAAAAGGCAAATTCTGAGACCAGAGTCAGTTTGCAAGTGGTTGTTCCTCTTATCCCTCACCACCAGGCCCCACTGGATTAGCACTTAAAATGTCATGCATTTAAAGCACTTTAATATTTTTTAAAGAGGTTTTGGCTGTGATACCATGTACATTATGATTAATAAATACAAAAATAACTGTAAAAACCACATGTGAGCAGCATCTACCATGCAAAGTGGAATAAACTTAACAAAATAAATTTTGTTCTTTCTTCCGAATTTGGGGACCCATATCTCAACTTCAGCAGGTCTACTCTGCCCTTAAAGGTGCAAGATGATAGATTCTCAGGAGACTTCAGGCCCAATCTCATTGTCAAGGTGGCCACTTACTCTATATTCTCCCAAACACTACATAGGCTTTGAAATGCTCTTACATTTTGTATACTGTGTTTCTGAACCTTAAGTGTTACTTTACTTTTGTAAGAAAATGAGGAGAGCCTCCTAAAAAGAAAAAGCCAGCTCTAAGGATTCTATCAATACAAGGGTTTCTAACAAAGGGAATACTGCTGAGACCAAGCATGGGTTAACCCTGAGTCATTCTCCTCCCACCTCTTCTTCTGTCAGCCTCCCGGATACCATACAGCTGCTGAAAAGTATCTGTCAACAAAACTATTACTGTCTTTCCTGGGATCAACACTGTGTCCTGGACCCTCAAGGTCAGCAGAGCCGCCTTCCGAGCATGGAGAGGTGAAAAGTAGAAAGCTCACAAGAGCAGTGAACCCTAAGCAATGCTGGCAGGTGGAGGGCCTTCCCCAGCTGCTGCAGATTCTAAAGGAAAAGGTAGAGCTCAAAGTGTAGAGGCTACCCTACAAGACATAGACATGTTTCCCCACCCTAAAAATTCCTTTCTGGAACAGCCGGAGTTCTTCCCCTTTCTTTCTCTCTTCCTTCAATTTGCTCCGCCTCCTGCTTTGATTCACTGTTAGGAAAAAGAGCTTTTTCTAGACATAGTATAGTAAAAATATTGGCTAATAGTTAATAGACAGTGTTCTGTGCTAAGACAAGCCCTTTCTATAAATCATCTTCTTTTACATACACACACAATAAATAAAACACACACACAAAAAGAAATGATAAAAGCAAACCTTTGTGGGGTAGATTCAGTAGTTTTACATATGAGGAAACCGGTTTAGAGAGGTTAAGTAACTTGTCCAGAATTTCTGAGCTAATAGACTGTGCAGTCAGAAATTGACCCAAATCCTAACTCCTAAGTCCATGCCTTTAGTGGATATATTTCTGCCTTTATTTAAGTCTCTTCCACTGTGGGAGCAGGAGATAAGCTAGAGAGGGTTTAACATCAGCAGTCCCAACCTCCTAGAATTTTTCAGGTGGCATATTTATATTCCAGACAGTTGTAAGCCAGAAAAGACTTTCAAAGTCATGGCACAACTACTGGTGGGATATAAAATACACAGTCTTTTAAAAAGGCAATTTCTTAATAGTCATAAAAATCCTGAAAACTGTTGACCCTCCTGGACTTAGCAATTTATCTAAAAAAAAGTAAGGATATTCACAAAAAATTAGGTAGAGTTATTCTTCTTTATAATTATCAAAAATCAGGGGGGGAAATTTCAAGGTATAGGTTAAGTAAAATATGGAACACATTGGAATTCAGTACTCTAAGTCCATTAGAAAACAAAATTATATGAAAATAAATGACGTGGAAATACATTCATAATAGATTGTTGTGATTAAAATAGTTTATAAACAGCTGGAAGTATGATTCTTTCTAAAGAGATATACATATATATTTATGTTCCACATTATACACTAATCCAACAACTAATATGAATAGGATTCGAACTTATAATTGTAGAATCATACAATCTCAGAGTTGGAAGGGGCTTCAGAGGGTTTCAGTACAGAAGTGCCTATCCCAGTATCCCTGACAGATAATACCCAGCATCTGATCAAGAGCTTCTACTGTCATGGAGCTCATTAACACCTCCTTTGCCCAGTCCCAATGAATGTTGTTATAGCATATGTAGTTTACAAAATCTTCTGTCTACACAGAATAGACCTATGTCAACATGCTTTAGCAGAAAAAGGAGGGAGCAAATTTGATCCTTGGAAATGATTAACTGCTAAGAAGCCATTTTCTTCCGTAATGTTCTCTTCAAGGGAAAATGTGATGTAAACCCAACTAAGTAAAGCTAATAAACTAATTTGAGCTTCACCAGGCACCAGCAATAACCATTCTAACATTTATAAACAGCATCTGAATCTGTAACTAGCTTTGATAACTGCTTCCAAAAGACTTTGTTTTCATTAGTGGTACTTCCGAAAAATTCTTGCAATGGAAGCCTGGCCCCACACGAGAAAAAGAAGACAAAAAATGAGAAACTTGCTTTTATTATATAAAAAAACAAGAAAATGCCAGGAAGGCTATGTTAGCCAGTGTGATGAAAATATGTCAAACTGTTTATAGAACTAGTGTATGGTGCCCCATGATTGCATTAATGTACACAACTATGATTTAATATTAATAAAAAAAAAAAGAAAACCAAGAGCTGAACTAGTTCCTCCGAGCACATTAGAATACTCTGGAATTTTGTAACTTGAACTGTTGCTTTACATACAACGTATGGCTGAACTTTGTAGGAGGGCTCTAGCTGAAGTTAAAGAAATTGTTCTGAAACCAGACATCTGTATGGTAAGACAGGGAATAATTTGGAGTGGCAAGTTAGGCACAGGATGGATGTGTTGAAGGACTGGGTATTGGTTCATGTAATTTTTCCTCCATCCATCCATCCTTTTATTTGCCAGGCATTCGACTGATTGTTAAGCAGCTGGGCACAAGACCAGTGATTCCTCCATCAGGCAATTTCCAATCTAGCATGATGAGTGCTATGATAGCCAAAGCCCACAGGACGGAATGATACACCCAGGATAAATGAAGTAGGTGTATTTCAGGAAGAGGAAAGAGTAGCAGTTGTCAAAGATCAATAACCTAAAATATGGTTGAATAGCCACAAGAAGAATTTAGTATTGCTGTGCAGAGAGAAGCTAGCGAGCTAAGCAGAGTTTGGACCCGGAAAATTCATTCAGGCCAAGCTTGAACTATGAATTTATGCTCTGGGTAACGGAGAGTCCTTGGTGAAACAGTATATATAGCACAGTGGTTAAGAGCTTCAATTTTGGAATCAATTCCTAGGTTTGAAAACTATCTCAGTCCTTACAATTATCTTAACCATATGAAATTGCCAATAGTAAATCATTTTTGACCTACAGAAATGACAATTTCATATGATTTAAATTAATGAAAACAATAGAAGAATAGGTTCTTGTTTGTGACATATTCAGCTGAAACCTATTCCAGCAGGGCACAGGAAGGGCCAGGCAGGCCTGCTGGCCCCCTCAGAAGATGACCCTCCCTTAGCTGGTGGCACCAGGCGGGCCATGCCCATGCCCAAGGAAGACACTGATCTCAGCGTGCTTGGAGCCCACCTCCCCCGCAGTGCCTGTTTCTGTCCCTGTTTTGGGTCAGGAAATGTATAACTCAGCAGAACTGCTGCTCATGCCATCCTCCAACCATCTGATCCTGCCAGAGAATTCCTGCCAAGCAAGGTCCACGCAGACATAGCCCTCTTTTTTTCTTTCTCTTTCTCATTCACTGCTTTTTTTTTTTTTTGGCTCCAGAATTGACCTCCTCTGGTAAGGCAAGGATGAGCTTTCTGAATTGTGTTTATTTGTTGGCGCTCTGGTGTGAAAGCACTCCCCGTCAACTGCATATTAATCTTGTCAGCAGTCTGTATCTATTTTCCTCTGCCTCCTTCCCCAGGCCTAATTTATGGCTTTCCTTTCCCTGCTTTCTATTGTCACAATGAGGAGGCAAGCTCTGCTGTGGGTGTCCAGGCCCTGGACAGGCAGAAGACCTGTGCTGACTAGACAAGCTGCAGGGCAAAATCCTTCGATTTGTATGACAGGGCTAAATTTAGACTGAGCCTTCCTTAGTTTATTGGAGGCCACTCAGCTAAGTATTTACCAATGCCCCCTCCATATGCTACATGCTGTGCTTAGTGCTAGCAGAACGTAGAACCAGGAAGCCTGGCCTCGTTTTCTAGTGGAGAAGGGGCGACTGGCAGACAACAGTCAGGGTGTGTATTTTCATTGACGAACTGCAGCTATTGATAGCACAGACCTGACTTCTGATAAAATTGGTCTAAATCCCTGTTCAGACACTTTCCATTTATGTGACTATGTGTGTGTCCATTTGTAATGAACATGTAGAACATCCTTTTCTAAATCCCACTTTCCCCATCTATTAAATCAGCAATATAATACCTTCTCCGTAGAGTAGTTACGCAAATTACATGACAGTGTCTTAGCTCTTGTGATAATGTGTAGCAGATACTAAGCATTCAATATATGTGATAAATTTTTATTATTATTAAAAAGAAGAAAGAGGAAAAGAGGTAAAGGAAGAAGAAATTCATAAAATAAATGATAAACTGGTATAATTAGCAAAGAACTAAAAATCATTGTTTTTTAAGACCTTTCAATTAACCTTGAGCCCCATGTTAATACTGACTCATATAATTAGAACTTTTACAACACGTTGTGTTTTGGAAACCTTGATAAAACCTCAAGTTGGGCAGCCTTATCCTATTGCTTCCCCTGGAATTAGATGAGGACTCAAACATTTGGTGTGTCTAAATATTTGGGAGCTATCTTCAAGGGCTATGTATCCTGAACTGGGATTTTTTTATGATGTTAAGTGGCTAAAATCAGCTATCATGAGCTAAGTCGGATTCTACCCTGAGTCAGTGCCACTCAGTATCAAGGTCAACCTGAGGCTATTTTTCTAGTCATCTTCTATGACACAGGTCAAAGCCACAGCCCTGAATTAGACCCAGACCAGCATATTGTGAGTGCTAACACTGGCTTATGTCTCAAATGTTCTCTCCAACTTCATCAAAAAAACAATTGATTTTAACCCTTAATTTTCTTGTCAAAACTAAGTCCTAGCAATGTGAGTGCTGAGGCTGGGCCACAGAAGAAGGGCCACCCAGTGAGTTACAGAGCAAATCTTGAGCACACAGCCTGTCCCCCAGTGGGCACTATGCCCCTTCAAAAAAACTGGTGCTTTGTTCCTCCCAAGTAGCAATTCCAAGCTGAGGTGTATGATTCCCCCTGAAAGACTGTTGTCTCAGTGTTTTTCTAAAATTTTTGGAGACTACAGGAATTCTGACGGTCTTTCATTTAAACGGTGAAAACCAATCCTGGAACTCACTCTGCCATGCTCATGTACAAGGGGGATAGAGGGAATGAGACAGGCAGCTCAACTTTGCATAGCTTGCCTCTCTCTCGGCCTTTCACAGAACAGTCCCTCTTGCTTTTCACACACTCCATGCCCAGCCGGCTAATGTTAACTCATCCTTCAGGTCTCAGGGCAGATGGACTTTTGCTGAGGAAGTCTCTGCTGACCTTACAAATCTGTCCCCCGAGAACCCTCTGTTCCCTGCGTCAGCACACTTATCACATGACCTCTTATGGCCTTGTCTGTCTGTTTCCCCCACTACACTGTAAACTCCTCTGAGGTTAGACAGGACCATGCTTGTCACTTTCATTATTCACTGCTGCTCCTGGTGTGATGCTGGCTTTAGCAAACAGGTAGCATAGAGTGTTATCTGTTGAAGAAAGGATGAGGGCAGGAAAAAGATGCGGCATCACTAGACACTCTGTGTCCAGCCTAGATGAGGACAAAGGCAGCAATTTCTTCAAATTCTGGACCTGCAAACTCACCACCAAAGGGTGGTGCCTGCACATCACAGAGGCACCAGAACCATAGTGTTTACACGTGGGCTTCCCTGGACATGACCTGGGAACCAGTGCAGTTTGTTTGCTTATTTGTTGCACCTTCAGCATTAATCTCAAGCCACCTGCATAGGAGCTTTTCTTTCACTCTCAGAATGGAAGTCTTGTTCTGGTTTCTAGTCAAATTTTAGTCCTGAAAACTGTAATTATTTTTTAGCCTAGTTTCCACTCATGGCTACAACTTACTCTTGACAAGACAATTAAGAGTTAAAAATCTACTGTTTTTTTGGAAGGTGTTGGAGAGAAACATTTGAGAAATAAGCCAATGTCAGGAAATGTGTGAGTTAAGAAACATTCAAGTTCAAAAGTAAATCACTGTTGAGAAAAGATAGTATGGTAAACAATCTCCCTCTCTCTGTCTCTCTCTTGCACACACACACAGAGGCAAATTAGAAGCTGAATGCATCACAGGAAAAATAAAGATAGACATCTAGTTATGAACTTATTAATTTTATGCCTCTGACCAAGTTATGTGACCACACTGTGTCTCTATTCCATCATCCACAAAAATGGAGTAATAATGTCTATCTGGTAAGATTGTTGAGAAGATTAAAAATAATATCTGTAAAGCACCTCGCATACAGTAGGCAGTCGACAAAGGCAATGATAGAATGATGATAATGTCTCTGACACTCACAGGGCAGGAATGCAGGGGACACTGAGTTCCCTGGCAGACAAAACCCATTACAGACTGCAGGGAAATCCTGGGCTGGAACACGAAGTAAATGAAAGCTCTGGATTCCGGGGATGGTAATGTGCAAACACCATGGAGACATCTGAGTGCATGACTTAGCACTGATTTGTGGAACTTGCCAACCATCCAGAACCTGAGGCCTTCTCCAGGCCTGGCCATAGCTGGCTGAGACTGCTGGCAGAAACTTCTCTGCACAGTGACACTTCAGAAAGCAAAGCAGCCCTGGCTGATCCTTTGTTAGTAGTAATTCAGACATTCCCAGGGGGTTCCTAGTTGCAACCAAATACTTCAGTTAACTCCATTTTGCCTATCTGTATGTTAAAAACTGGTGATTTTCATCATCATACCTTAGCCAAGGATGCAGCAAAACTTTCTCATTGAACCCTGGACCCCAGGGGCTGGTGGCCGTGAGTCCTGAGCCATGGCCTTTGGCCTTTTCTTCCTCTTAGCTGAAATCTGTAGTGTCCTTAGATAGGCATCTCCAATTTCTGAGATTTTATCTCCCAATTTCTTATGCCCCCATGAGGAATCGGTCAGGCCCAGACATTTTAATCTACCCTACTGCACATCTTGTCTATATAGATATTTATAGAGGTGAAATCGAAGTGTATATATATATATATGTAGAGAGAGAGAGAATGTTTTCTATGTTGTATGAAAAAAAGGCAAGTTTTATATATATATATATATTCTGCAGTTTTAAAAAAATTTAGTAAATCTTATGTTTATGGCAGCATGATATTTCATCACTTAAAGGACCAAAATCTACTCAATGTTTCTCTACTGTTGAATATCTGAGTTGCCACCCACTTTTCTTTTTTTTTTAATTTTCACTAATGTATTTATCAAGGTGTTAATTCAACTGGGAAAGGTAGGGGAGGAGGGTACATAAGTCTCCATTCAGTCTCTGAGGATCCTACCTCTGCCCAAGGCTTTGGGTGTTGCTTACTCCTGACTTTCGCAAATAATTCCCTAAAAGAATGTGTACCCCACAGTATTATGAGGAAAACAAAGAAGTAACTGTCCTTTATCTCCAGGTGAAAGCACTAAGACACTGATCTTTCACCAGTGACTTCAAGTCTCCCCACCCATTCTAATCATTCAGTCCTTCACACACCTCGACACACCATTCCCATTCCTACCTCTCTACGCTACTCTTCTCTTCCCCAGACACCTTTCCCTCTGTGCTGTCTCCTTGCAACTCCTTGAATCTGCCTCTACTGCTTAGCTTTCACCAAGCTCTTGCTTTTTAAAGCTCTTACTAAAGTCAGAAAACCAAAATTTTGTACTGAATTGTCCCATGCAATTTTCCTTTAGCATTATCTGATCTCTCCACCTAGGTCACAAGCACCATGAGATAAAGGAGCTCACCTTAACTTTTTAAAGCAACACCACAGATATTTCAGTATGGAATAATTAGGGACACAACAGGACACAAAACCAAAGATACTGGTAGGTCCGTGGATGTGGGAGACCAATGAAATATTAATCAGGGACATACAGATGGGAAACCAATGCCCAGCAATGGATCAAAAGGAAGAGGAGGGGCAGGATCCAGGGTGGAAGAACATTCCAAGGCTCTGCAAGCTGAGGAGATCTGGCAGGGGTCATAGCTGAGCAGCAGTTGCCATCAGGGAGATTTGGTAGTAGCCAGTAGGAAGCTGTGGAAATAGATCAAACATTTCTACGGCCATAGCCAATGAGAGAGAAGATCAAGAAGCATCTTCATGTCATAGCCAATGAGAAAGAAGATCAGGAAGCATCTCCATGGCATAGGCAATGACAGAGCAGATCAGAAACCATCTCCATGGCCATAGCCACAGAGAGAGAAGATCAGGAAGCCAGATACTGGGGACCTGGTGGATGAGGGCAGCATGAGGCCAAGCTGAGGCTGAGGCCAGAGACCCCCAGAGATCTGCTTTGGATTCCTTGGGAACTAAAGATCCCTTTCTCCTACTTAATAATAAAGGGGTAGGTCTAGTACCCATATCATCTTCAGCCAGAAGTTGTCCAACTATGGAGCAAAGTTTCATCTACACATAAATTCCTATATATGGAAAGCTGTTACTTTGATAGAATTTTCCTGAGGCAAGGCAGGCCAGCCATTAATGTTGAGCACATACTAGTTGCTCAATAAGATGTTGCCTAATTAATGACAAAAAAGGGGTTTGGGCGGGTTTTTTTTTGTTTGTTTGTTTGTTTCATTTTGTTTGGTAGTTGTAGCTGTTATTTCCATGTTGATGAGGATAGTTTCCCTGAGCCTTGAACTCATGACAGAGAGGACAGTTAAAGAAGGAAGCAGGAGTGGAATGGTAGGAAGGATGGTAAAAGAAAAAGTCCTGAAGTAGATTTAATACCATGGACTGCAATTGTCTTCCTAATGAGAGCCATAGAAAACCAAAAACCACAGAAAATAAGGGATTGCACAGGCAGAAATATGGCAAGTCAGTTTTTAAAGTCACCCAAGAGATTCTAACCTTTTGAGTAAGGGGTGTAAAATAACATTAGCATGAACTTGGCTAAGCCCACACAGAGGCAGGTCTGAGGCAGCAATGTTGGCTTCCTGTCCCCAGCCCTGAGTTTCCAAGCTCACCATGCAGATTCTGCAGATAGCAGAAGGGCCGTATGATAAACACAGATGTGTGAGCACTGAGCCGAAGAGGATGGGCTCAAGGAGGACAGCTGATTTGATACAGGCTCAGGGAGAGCCCAGTGCCTTGATCTGATCTTCTTATGGGAACTGAGGGTCATCAATCCAAATAATAAGAATAAC
Organism: Nycticebus coucang; assembly: GCF_027406575.1. Lineage (NCBI taxonomy): Eukaryota > Metazoa > Chordata > Mammalia > Primates > Lorisidae > Nycticebus > Nycticebus coucang. The sequence goes on along the minus strand of NC_069784.1, from coordinate 49,115,387 downwards.
TAAGTAAGTGAAGCTAGTCCGAGTCACTTGGGGTGATTTGCTGCCACTGAGGGTCCAAGTCAGTCAGGCACTATGCTGAAACTTGAAAACAGCGGAGTCCTTTACAGACCATTCCTCGCATTCATCGCAGGTCAAAAGAGGACAAAGATCAGAGCAATCGGGGCTGAGGTTTCAGAACATGATGTGATTATGATAGCAGAACCTTCCCAGCTGGCGTGGGGCATCATGAAATTCCCTTCTTCAGGCATGTGGAAACTTCACCACATGAGAGATTAGTAGGGACCTCCCCACAGCATGACCTGTTACTCTGTGTTCTCATAAAAGCATCATGGAGTTCAATAGGTCCCTTTCCATCAAGAGAAGGAAAACCTAATCTAGCCCACCCCCTGCTGGGGCCACAAGTATCAAATGGGGCAAAACACAAGGCGTGGTGTACGGCTGAGAAGGGCCTCCTGCCAAATTCCTTAAAACACATTAGAAGTGGTTCTGGCCCAGAATTCTCTAGCAGGGAGGAGTACAGGGAGACAATAAGAAAAATTAAGTTTGTTAATCCTAACCAGACCTGCTCAAGTCGACTTTGGGCTGGGAAACATATGCTCAGCCTTCAGAGATGCATATGGGTGCATTTTGTTAATCCCCATCACTTCGTGTCAGGGATAACTGATCTATGACTAAAAATAGTGTGAGGATAGCAACGTGAGCCATTTGGGGCTGAGCTGAGGACACAGTGGAAAACTTGACAACAGCATAGTAGAACCTTCCTGGCCTGAGGCCACGGCTCAAGGACAAGAGGCTGATCTATCTGCCCAGGAGGCGTGATTGACAGGCTGGCCTTCCGAGAGTGGGTTCCAGTGGTGGTAATCTTCTAACAGCCTTGGGCACTTTCTGAGTGCAAAGCAAATTGGCAGGACCTGGGGGTGTGATGGTGTAAGACACGGTTCCTGAAGCTCACACTGAGTGATATTGAAGAGGCATATGTAAAGTAAAATAAAAACAACTCCACTTCACTTCACTGACTTCAGTCTGAAACTGTTTTTAGCACCCAAAGTCTAGACTGGAAAAGCAGACGTTTAAGCCCTAACATGACTCTTTGTGTGGGAAGGAAGGAAGAGGGACATTGAGCATATGGAAGCTGCAAGGTCACATTTACCAATCTGTTCAAATTACCTAGGTGTCCTTTGCATCAAAAATTACTATTAAAGCTTTCTTGTATCCTAAAGAAATGCTTATCACCAAACATTAACTTTTTGGGAGGGGGCATTTTATTTTAATTTTTTTATTAAGTCATTTATATACATAGATCACAAATACATTTATGCCATTATGGGATTTGATGTGTTGATTATTTCTACAAATTGGAGCGCTTACATCCTACTAATCAACATAGCTTTCACCTCATTTACCCAATTGCAGCATTAAGACATTTGTGTTCTACACCTGATAGATCCAACTGGTACTTGTATTGTGCTCTATAGGTGTGGTCCCCCTACTAACCCTCCCTCTATCAAGCCACCTCCCTCCCTTCCCGTCTCCACTTTTGAAGTTATAGTCATTGACTCTTAGGACTTTTCCCCTAGATGATTATCACATGTCTACTATGTGCCAGATACTCTGCAAAGAAAATTTTTAAGTTTGCCTTGAACACTTATTCTAGTAATCTTGCCCCAAGATTTTTTAAATAGAATAGTTCTGAGGATAATTACTCACTATTCTTAGGAAAGAGCCTCATACTATCATTGGAATGGCAATTGCTGGTCACAAAACCAAGTGTCACTGCAACATTCCTTAACCCCTTTAGAATTCTAGATGTCATTGATGGTGACCAAGGCACTCATTGCTCTTCTTAGAATAGGTAATACTGGGCTCTTAAACAAAGAAGTCAATGGAACTTTCACCTCCCTTACTAACCTTAGACTGTGGACCTCATAGAGTTTCACAGTAGCTTACTTAGACAAGTTCAAAGTCAATTAAATGAAAAAATGGCACATTTCAGTCACTTGTCAAACACTGGGGGAAACAGTAATAAAGAATGTAACTCCACTTTATTTAATGATTGACTGCTAGCAGCTTTTAAGCCTCACCTGTATCTCTGCCCTGGGGTTCCTCATCCAGGCTAGCAGATAAGAAAGGCTGAGTATCAGCTCTTTTGACATTGGTGCAAGGTTCACATCTGCCAAGCCCTGCCTGAATGCAGGACTCTGCATCTCGGACCCACCCCATCTGCACATATTTTGCCTGTGAAAACACTCATAACAGCTCTTGGCACATAGTAAGTGCTATATGGGTTTTAGCCATCCCAATTTCTATGATGCTGACACTGTTGTTGATGGCCTATTTATTAGAGAAAAAGACTGGCTATTCCCTGACTTGTGACTTTCACTCCCACTTTGTGCCAATCCCCCAATCCTGGAAAGGACTCAAAATGATTTGCCTTCCCAACTTCCATTTTTGCCTAAAGATTAATCCTTTATATTAGATATGGATGGTTACTCATTCTTCTAGTGGACAGCAAATGCCTAAATCCCTTGAATAAAAAACGAACTCCATGTCAACATCTCTGTGAAGCCTTTCCCACCTAGGTTGCCCTCAGAGAGTTTCTCACAAGCAGATCTCCAGCGTGGTCCTGGCCCTGCCCCATCGGAACGTGTGCTGCTCTGCGCTGGAGTCTTTCTCTGCTTCTCTGTTGTTCCCACCAACCTGTGAGCTCCCTGGGGGAGGAGATGTGCTGGCTCATCTCTGTATACCCTTTCTCTTCTTTTTTCTTTCACTGTTGACAAAAGCAAAGGAAACAAATAGAAATTTTCACTTTTGTGCATGCTGAAATTAAAAGCTTCCACGTGTGTGTGTTTGTGTTTGTGTGAAAGAGAGAGAGAGAATGTGTATTTCTTGATGAAAAAAATCCAGCAGGCTGGAGTGCAGGTTATACCTAGAGAAATACATTTCAGGGTCATTTTAACACACTGCTATTTGAAATCCTGGGAGTAGAAAAGGTCACTGAAGGTGAGATTGTGGAGAAGGAAGAGGAGGAGTGCAAGAAGAGAAACTGAGGGTGCCCAGACGTCCTATTTCTTGCCCTGTAACTCCACAGATAGAGCCAGTTGCTCCTTTCTTCCATTTCTAACAGGCCCAATCCTTCTCTAAGCTCTGGGGCCAATTTTGACCTTAGGGAAATTTAGTGAGTTCTGGATCCTTTCTAAATGTTCATTCATCTCTGCAGTTAATCCAGGATATAAATCAGGACTAGGAAGCAGGTCTCTGCCTTATTCTCCAGGGCCTCATTCTGTCTGATAATCTTTCCGGAATCCTAATTCTACTTTATCTTGGCCACGAGGTGTAAATTAGTCATGATGAGTATGCAGAGTTGAGATAAGAGTCACTGAATGAGACTGGGGAGAACTAGTGATCCAAAATAAAAATAAAATGTGAACAGGATGCCAAACCTTAATACATGCATCAAAAACAAAGGGATGGGAATGGAAAGCAGTGGCTGGTGTTATCCCTGAACTATCAGGACAGAAGGGACAAAGCATACAGGAGCTTCAAGAGCTAACCACATTTGCCAGTATTAATAAAAACCTGTGAAACCAGACATTCTTGTCCCCTAGTAGAGGACACATATTTTGGTATCAACCATCTTGGAGGCTAATTGGGAAATATATTTCAAAGGCCTTAAAGATGTATATACTTCTTGATCCTGTTACTCTACATCTAACCTTTTAATCTAAGGACATAATGGATCTTCAGCATGGATATTGAAGTCACAGGAATGAGGAGAGGAAATAAGATGGGGAGGAAAATGAAGTCAATTGCTAAAGTTATAAAAGAAAATGGATGTGTCATTGGGTGACATTGAGGAGGTTGGAATGTTCCTCCTGCATACACACTCCTACTTTCTCACCTCGTGTCCTTTAACTTTGCTCAATGTATCACTTTTTCAATGTGGCCTTCCCTAGGTGCTCTTAAAAAGATGACTATCATCTCCACACCCTCCACCCACCCTCTTTTCCTGCTTTATTTTGCTCTGTAGTGCACTAAATATAGTACTTAACCACCTTCTAACACACTATACAAACCAATTTGTTTTATCTTTCTCTCTGAATGGTGACTTCCACAAGGATACGGATTCTTTCCTGCTGTGTTTACTGCTATATCCCAAAAGCCTAGACAAGTAATGGCACATAGTGAGCACCAATTCCAAGGTTCACAAACAGCTTTGAGGTGGGTGTTGGCAGTTTTGAGAGAAACAGAGGTCCTTTGGGTCTGGTTGTTCTTCAATGCCAAGAAAACCAAGGGATTGAGCTGCTGCTTCTTCTTCTTCTTCTTCTTTTTTAAACAAAACAGAACTTTATTCCTCTCTTATGAGGGTTGGTGGCTGAAAAGGTGTGCACATGTATTTATACAGTTGTTAAGACTCTCAGATTCTTTCCAGCTTTTTGCACCAATCTTTAGAGAGTCCTGGCTGATCCATTCAATTCTGGCATCAGATGAGTGAAATAACCAGACCTTAAATCACTTGGCAGCTGTTTCACAAATAAACTTAGATCAACCATCCCCCATTGCTTGCCTACCACAGAGCAGTTGTCAAATGATGTAATTTGTGTGTTCTAATTCAATTAAATCACGACATACCATAAGTGCAGTGATAGGTGAAGTTTCAAGGTTAGTAACATTAGTGATAAATTCTCCAAATTTGATTTATTTGCTATGATTCTAAAATATCATAAGCCACAGAGGAACCAAGATGATCAGTTTGATGTGCAGGTTATCTGGACAAAAACAAATCTTACAGCTCTGAATAATGTCAAGTTGTGTTTTCCTGTCATCAGAATGGTCCCAGAGAAAAGGACGTCAGAAGGTGTCAGTACCTTGTATAAGAGGACTACCAGCTGCCCAAAAATGAAAAAATGAAAAATTATCTAGGAGTAGTGCTTTACACCTTCCCTGGGATTTCTACTTGGAAAATCTCAAAACACTTGACTAAATTAATTATGTGTCCATAATTATGTTTTTGCACTAGATTCCACTGAAAGAAGGAAATGAGTGTTTATGGAGTGCTTCCCTTATGCCAGACTCTGTGGTGGCTATTTGACAAATGTAACAGAATGTTCAAGTGGAAGTCTATGCTGAAACATTATATTAGTCAGAATCCTCCACAGAAACAGACCATGGATACACACACACAAATATGATTTAGTATAAAATATCAGCTCAAATGATTGTGGAAGCTGAAAAGTCCCACAGTCTATTGTCTGCAAGCTGGAGACACAGGGAAACTAGTGGTGTAGTGCTGAGAAAGAGGGTCAATGGTGTTAAGTCCCAGTCAAGAGCAGGAGAATCCTGATGTCCTAGTTCAGCTGTCAGGCAGAGAACTAATTCCTGGTTCCTCTGCAGTTTTGTTCTATTCGGGCTGTCCAAGGATTGAGTAATGCCCACCCACATTGGAGAAGACCATCTGCTTTACTCGGCCCACCAGTTCACATGCTGAACTCATCTAAAAGCACCTTCACAGACACACCCAGAAGGAGTGTTTAATCTGGGCACCCCCTGTCCAAGTCAAGTTGATGCAAAAAATTAACCATGATAGACACCAAGAAACAACTGGTTCCAATTTGCACAATTTGCAAAAAAAAAGGTCGAAAATCTCTATACAGAACTCTATCACTCACCTGCAACAAGGATAGAAAAGGACAAGCCATATATGTTTGAAGAGAATTTCTTTGGCGAGAGCTTTGCTATGTTTCTTTCACACTGCCCCTGCAAGGGAGAGAGAAGGGACAATACTACCTCCTAAGCCCAAAGCCAGATAGAGGGGTTTTGAACAAATCAATATAATATCTTAATATAAGTTCTTTGAACTTTGAGGGACATAAAGGCTTGGTGTTTGAGCCACATCTGAGGAATATAAATGAACAGAGATTGGCTAAAACAGAAAAGAGGGCATTGGTACGGGAATTAACTACATCCCAGGGTAAAGAATTTTTGCCTTTTCAGTGAACCAGATGGCTGGAGAGGATTGCTTGGAGAGAAAATCAGACATCAGCATCAGGGAAGCTTGAGGTAGATTACTGGATGCCTAGATGTTATGCAAGAAGTAATATAGTAATCCAGATGGACTTTAAGTGAGAGAACCCTAGTGATGGCTGAGCATAGAGACAACAAATCATTCCCAAAAGTATCCAGGTAAGGAAGAATCATTTAAATATCTTCTAGATCCACAGATTTTTTTACTCTGGACCACTCAGCTTTCCTACTTCTCTTAGCTCTACCTTTCTCCCCTGCGGTCTAATACTGAGGAAATCATAAGCATTGGTTAAAGAAGAAGTCTGATGACAGGAGGAAAGAGGACTGTAGCCAATTGTACCTCCCTTCTGGACTCCCTTCTGCATATTTCCCGCCCAAAGAGGTCCTAAATGTGTAAGGGTAGACGTATCGAGTTTAAATAAAGTTAGCTCTAACTTTTAATTCCTAAATCAAAACTTTGAAGGGTGTAGCACATGTATTACCTAAGACTAACTAGAGAAATAATGTATGTAGTAGGTTGAACAATGGTCCTCCCAAAGATGTCTACATCATAATCCTTGGTACCTGTGAATATGTTACTTGAATGGCAGAAGAGACTTTGTAGATGAGATTAAGAATCTTGAAATGGAGAGATTATCCAGGAATGTCCAGATTGGTCCCATGCAATAACAGGGGTCCTTATAAAAGCACATAGGAGGGTCACAAACACAGAAGGCAATGTGACTGCAGAAACAGAGGGACAGCAAGAGATTAAAAGATACTAAGTGGCTGGCTTTAAAGATGGGCAGTGGAACCACAAGCCAAGGAATTTATACAGCCTCTAAAAGCAAGAAAAGTCAAGGAAACAGAATTTCCCTTAGCCTCCACAGAAGTTCTGCTCTCTAGAACTCTAAGCCAATAAATACATGTTGTTTTAAACCACTAACTCTGTAGTAAATTGTTATAGCAGCAATAGTGCACTAGTACATGGAACTTATTCAAGTTTTAATAAAGAAGCAAGGGAAAGGCCTTGCTGACCAAAATTAAAGGGACAGGAGGAAGCAAGAGAAAAAAGGCTACTTGATTTTATATTATACAAGGAAATCTTATTCAAAATAATATACTTTGTCATCTTTATTAATATTCACAATAACTTTATGATTAGTTATTATGGCTCACCTTTAAATATGAAGAGATTGAACATCCAATGTTAAGAAACTTGCTTAGGGTGACATGGTACGTAAGTGAGACCAAAGCAGGGAAAGAGCCCGAACTTCTGATGGTGCCCCAGCTGACTCATATCTGCTCCCTTTTTCATTCCCCTACACTAAACCATCTTTTGTGTATGAGATTCTTATTTTTACATGGGTCATAAACTATGAAACACCTTCCATAAGTTTGGTGCCCCCTAAATATATGATTTCCTTCTGTAGAATTTAACACCTGGTTCCTCCTATTTAATTTTCCTGCACTCTTGATTTTGGTGCCCCAAGTCAAACTACTAGCTCTGACCTCTTGTGACTAGACTGGATTTACTAGGATGCTTCTCTGACTCAATCTTTCTGAAAAGAAAGCTTATCATTTAAGTTATCATCTGAACCTGGTTCTAACTTCTGATTTCTCTTAATTCTGCCACCATTGTCACAACCTTCCAGAAAAAGTGTGGAATTACCTAAGTTACTTCTATTTATAGCATTTTGTTAACCCCATGGTTGCTGTCTGTAAGAGAGTCCACCCGCATCTAGCCCAGATGGAGCAAACGTTGGACCTCAGGTAACAAAGGACAGTGGCCTCATAAGAGATTGGAAGCAAATAGGTTAAGTCCTACAATTGCCCTAGCTTATGGCCTAGGGGGGTTTCCAGGTCATAATATAGAGACAAGAAACCCAATTAAAGACTAACATTCTCCTGAATTAAGAAGATAGAACTGGGAATTCAGGGAGGTCATAGCAGCTAAAGTGGACAGAGAGAGAAGAGACAGCTGCATGAAAAGGGAGCTCTAACTACAGAGGGCCCACCCACCTCAAGTATTCAGCTGAGTACTGATCAGCATGTATGAAGAAAACATCAGGGTCAGGAAACCACCCAAAAGGAGCAGAGGGAGCAAGTATTGGAAGTCACAGAGGGTAGGAAATGGTGCATGTTCCTACTAGACAAAGAGCAGAAAAATGTCATAAGTTACAAGCATTGAGCAGGGAACCCATAAGAGTATTACCTCAAAGGACTGTGTTGTTCTGCATGAACAAGATTAAAAGCTAGACCTTAGGCAGGATTTGTGGGGGAGATGGGACTAAAACAGTTTCCAAATAACTGTGTCCATGTGGAAAGCTCAAGAATATTTATGAAGATATAAAAGAATTCACCACCCTACAAGGTAAAGTTCACAAAGTCTTGCATGAGACTAAAAATTACTAAATATTAGGCAGGAGGATTGCTTGAGGGCAGGAATTTGAGACCAGCTTAGGCAACATGGCAAGACAAAAAAGGGGGGAAAAATAGCCTAATGTCATGGTGTATACCTACAGGCCCAGCTACTCAGGAGGCTGAGGCAGGATCACTCAAGCACAGGAGTTTGACACTGCAATGAACTCTGAAGACACCACTGAACTCTACCTCAAGCAATAGATACCCTGCCTCAAAAAAAAAAAACAAACAAACAAACAAAAAAAAAGAAATAAAAATATTTGCTAGATGTGTAAAAAACCTGACCAATACAAAACCAACTTAGAAGTTACACAGATTTTAATGTTAGCAGAGAACTTTAAACCATTATTATAAGTATTTTCCATATGTTTGAAAAGTTAAGTCATGACATGGAAGATATATAAATTTAAAAGGCCCACATAAAACTTCTAGAGATTAAAATATAATGTCTGAAATGAAAAATACATTGCAGGCCATTTTCAAACCTCTCTACGTCTGGAGCTGGTGGCCAAGGAGAAAGAACCAGAGAGGAAGGCACATCCCATGGCCCATGCGGCTGCAGAAGGAGGGGACAGTGGCCGGATCTGCCAAGTTGAAAACTACACTGAAGAAGAATACACATGACACAGCTGAATAACCAATATATTCATAAACTCAACCTTTTGGAGAAAGAGAGAAAATCTAAGAATGAAAAAAATTCAAGAATTTCAAGAAAAGAATTTGCAAGCTTTAATACAAATCCAGGACTTTGGGGAGGAGAGCAAGATGGCGACCGAGTAACAGCTTCCTTGCATCTGGGCACTGTCAGTCCGGGGATATAGGACTCCAGGCATCTCTGGCTGGTGGGATCTGCCTATCATCACCCCTGTGAGGATACAGAGAGTCAGCAAGAGACTTCTGGACCCCAAGAGGAGGACTAAAACAGTGGAAAAAACGGCAAGTGGTCACATGTGTTCAATTGGTCTAAACCCGTCTGCAATTGTAAGTTCAGTAGCAGCGAGACTGCAAACCGGAAAGGCCTTACCTGTGAACTATTTTGGTGTCTTTGGACTTGGCACTCAGTTGAACTGCCTTGGGGAGAGCCTGAGTGGGAATGCGGAGAACTTTAGACGTTGTCTAGGGCCCCAGTCTGAGCCGCTGAGCCAGACAGAGCTAATAGTGTTTGGCTGTGGGCCACAGGGAGCCATTGTGAGTGATCTGCCCTGGCAAGCTCCGCCCTCAGGGTTGCAGAGCTAGAATTGGGTGGGAGTTGGTAACCCAGCAACCGAGTAGCCTAAGGGTGGAGTCTGAGCTGCCTTGCAGCCCTAATCCTCAGGAGCAGAGTGAGACCGGTTTTGGCACACTGGGTAAGTGGATAGCCACTTTAGCAGTGATTCCAGTGACAAGAACTTTCCTGGGAAAGCTTCTGCTCAGCAAGTTTACAAGTTCAAAGTGCCTTTTAAGTGGGCTGAAGAGAGATTTAGGGTGTCTACCTGCTGGGGTTTGAGAACTCAGCAGCCTCCAGTCGTATCAGAACTGTGATTAACATCTCATACCACAGAAGACCACGTGTTGCCCAGACAATATTCAACAACATATACATACTTCTTGGTTTTGCGTTGTGTTTTGTTTTTTCTGTTTTTTTTGTTTTTTGGGGTTTTTTTTGGTTTGGTTGTTTTTTTGTGTATTTTGATGTTGTTGATGTTGTTTTGATTTTAATTTCAACCTTTTCCATACAGATCTTTTTTCTTTCTCAATTTTTCTAGTTTAATTATAATTTCCCATTGCTGCCTTTTTTAATAACTAGAACTTCATTTTTGCTAGTGTTTCTACTGCTATTATTTGGTTTTTCACCCAATTTTATCCCGTAAAGTTTTCTGTTTGCTGTTTTGGTTTGATTTATAGCATTTTTGTCTTTCCTCTCTACTTGGTGGAGGTGGTGTACTGTGTCTGATGGGGTTAACAAAGAGCTGCTGACCTCAAGGGAACCACCCAACTGGGCACCCCCAGAAGGTGGTTTTTTATAAAGGTTGTGTCAAAGTACCCTACTGTACACCTATATTGCTTTGTCTCCCTCTTTCTGTGCCTCTCTTCTTTTTGTCAATATTCCTTTTACCCACCCCCTCTCCTTTCAATATATTTTTTTTTCTTTTCACTCGGTCCTCCTTTCATTCATCCCTTTCTTGCTCTTCAACCTTCTCACCCTTCTGGTCCTGTACCAAAAGGACTCCTCTAACCCTCAGTCCACAGGCACGAGAACTTAAAGAGCAAGAGGAAGTGAAAGGAAAATTAGGGCAAGGAAACAGATAAAAGAAATCACTCATGAGGAAGAATCAGCACAAAACTCCAGGCAACATGAAGAACCAGTCCAGAACAACCCTGCCAAGGGACCATGAGGTAGCTACTGCAGATGATTCCACCTATAAAGAAATGTTAGGAATGACAGAAAGAGAATTTAGAATACACATGTTGAAAACAATGAAAGAAATGAAGGAAACTGCTAATAAAGTGGAAAATAATCAAAAGGAAATCCAAAAGCAGAATCAAATAAGAGATGAACGATATGAAGAATATAAAAAGGATATAGCAGAGCTGAAGGAACTGAAACAGTCAATCAGGGAACTTAAAGATGCAATGGAAAGTATCAGCAACAGGTTAGACCATGCAGAAGAAAGAATTTCAGAGGTAGAAGACAAAGTTCTTGAGATAACTCAGATAGTAACAGAGGCAGAAAAGAAGAGAGAGAAAGAAGAACGTTCACTGTCAGAATTATGGGACATTATGAAGCGTTCCAACATACGAGTTATAGGAATTCCAGAAGGGGAAGAAGAATGCCCCAGAGGAATGGAAGCCATACTAGAGAATATTATAAAAGAAAATTTCCCAAATATCACCAAAGATTCTGACACACTGCTTTCAGAGGGCTATCGGACCCCAGGTCGCCTCAACTCTAACCGAGCTCCTCCAAGACACATTGTGATGAACCTGTCCAAAGTCAAGACCAAAGAAAAGATTCTGCAAGCTGCCAGGAGTAAGCGACAATTGACCTACAGGGGCAAATCCATCAGAGTGACCGCAGACTTCTCTAATGAAACTTTCCAAGCAAGAAGACAATGGTCATCTACCTTTAATCTACATAAACAGAACAATTTCCAGCCCAGAATTCTGTACCCTGCTAAGCTAAGCTTCAAAATTGATGGAGAAATCAAATCATTTAAGGACATACAACATTGAGGAAATTCGCCACATCAAGACCAGCTCTACAGGAAATACTTCAACCTGTTCTGCACACTGACCACCACAATGGACAGCAACAAAGTAAGAACTCAGAAATTAAAGGACAGAACCTAACCTCCACACTGATGCAAAAGATAAAACGAAGCAATGGACTCTCAATAGAATACTACCACACTTACCAATTATCTCAATAAATGTTAATGGCTTGAATTCCCCACTGAAGAGACATAGATTGGTTGACTGGATTAAAAAACACAAGCCATCTATTTGCTGTCTGCAAGAAACACACCTGGCTTCAAAAGACAAATTCAAGCTCCGAGTCAAGGGTTGGAAGACAATTTTTCAGGCAAATGCAATTTAGAAGAAAAGAGGAGTTGTGATCTTTTTTTCAGATACATGTGGATTTAAAGCAACTAAAGTCAAAAAAGACAAAGATGGTCACTTTATACTGGTCAAGGGAAAAATACAACAAGAAGATGTTTCAATTCTAAATATTAATGCACCCAATTTAAATGCTCCCAGATTTTTGAAGCAGAACTTACTCAGTCTGAGCAATATGATATCTGATAATACCATAATAACAGGGGATGTTAACACTCCTCTTACAGAGCTGGACAGATCCTCTAAACAGAAATTAAACAAAGATATAAGAGATTTAAATGAGACCCTAGAACAACTGTGCTTGATAGACGCATATAGAACACTCCACCCCAAAGATAAAGAATATACATTCTTCTCATCACCCCATGGAACATTCTCCAAAATTGATCATATCCTGGGACACAAAACAAATATCAACAGAATCAAAAGAATTGAAATTTTACCTTGTATCTTCTCAGACCATAAGGCACTAAAGGTGGAACTCAACTCTAACAAAAACACTCGACCCCACCCAAAGGCATGGAAATTAAACAATCTTTTGTTGAATAACAGATGGGTACAGGAAGAAATAAAACAAGAAATCATTAACTTCCTTGAGCATAACACCAATGAAGATACAAACTACCAAAACCTGTGGGATACTGCAAAAGCAGTTTTGAGAGGAAAATTCATCGCTTTAGATGCCTAGATTCAAAAAACAGAAAGAGAGCGCATCAACAATCTCACAAGAGATCTTATGGAATTGGAAAAAGAAGAACAATCTAAGCCTAAACTCAGTAGCAGAAAAGAAATCTCCAAATACAAATCAGAGATCAATAAAATTGAAAACAAAAGAATCATTCAGAAAATTAATGAAACAAGGAGTTGGTTTTTTGAAAAAATAAATAAAATAGATAAACCATTGGCCAGACTAATGAGAAATAGAAAAGTAAAATCTCTAGTAACCTCAATCAGAAATGATAAAGGGGAAATAACAACTGATCTCACAGAGATACAAGAGATCATCTCTGAATAATACCAGAAACTGTATGCCCAGAAATTTGACAATGTGAAGGAAATAGATCAATATTTGGAATCACACCCTCTCCCTAGACTTAGCCAGGAAGAAATAGAGCTCCTGAACAGACCAATTTCAAGCACTGAGATCAAAGAAACAATAAAAAATATTCCAACCAAAAAATGCCCTGGTCCAGATGGCTTCACACCAGAATTCTATCAAACCTTCAAGAAAGAGCTTATTCCTGTAGTGCAGAAATTATTCCAAAAAATTGAGGAAGAAGGAATCCTCCCCAACACATTCTATGAAGCAAACATCACCCTGATACCAAAACCAGGAAAAGACGTAAACAAAAAGGAGAATTTCAGACCAATCTCACTCATGAATATAGATGCAAAAATTCTCAACAAAATCCTAGCCAATAGATTACAGTTTATCATCAGAAAAATCATTCATCATGATCAAGTAGGCTTCTTCCCAGGGATGCAAGGCTGGTTTAACATACGCAAGTCCATAAACGTTATCCACCATATTAACAGAGGCAAAAATAAAGATCACATGATCCTCTCAATAGATGCAGAAAAAGCATTTGATAAAATCCAGCATCCTTTACTAATTAGAACACTGAAGAGTATAGGCATAGGTGGAACATTTCAAAAACTGATTGAAGCTATCTATGACAAACCCACGGCTAATATTTTACTGAATAGAGTAAAACTGAAAGCTTTTCCTCTTAGAACTGGAACCAGACAAGGTTGTCCTCTGTCACCTTTACTATTCAAAATGGTGCTGGAAGTTCTAGCCAACACAATTAGGCAAGACAAGGAAATAAAGGGATTCCAAATGGGAGCAGAGGAGGTCAAACTCTCCCTCTTTGCTGACGACATGATCTTATACTTAGAGAACCCCAAAGACTCAACCACAAGACTCCTAGAAGTCATCAAAAATTACAGTAATTTTTCAGGATATAAAATCAATGTCCACAAGTCAGTAGCCTTTGTATACACCAATAGCAGTCAAAACGAGAAGCTAATTAAGGACACAACTCCCTTCACCATAGTTTCAAAGAAAATGAAATACCTAGGAATATACCTAACGAAGAAGGTGAAGGACCTCTATAAAGAAAACTATGAAATCCTCAGAAAGGAAATAGCAGAGGATATTAACAAATGGAAGAACATACCATGCTCATGGATGGGAAGAATCAACATTGTTAAAATGTCTATACTTCCCAAAGCAATCTACCTACTCAAGGCCATTCCTATCAAAATACCAACATCGTACTTTCAAGATTTGGAAAAAATGATTCTGCGTTTTGTATGGAACCAGAAAAAAACCCGTATAGCTAAGGCAGTTCTTAGTAATAAAAATAAAGCTGGGGGCATCTGCATACCAGATTTTAGTCTGTACTACAAAGCCATAGTGGTCAAGACAGCATGGTACTGGCACAGAAACAGAGACATAGACAATTGGAATCGAATTGAAAACCAAGAAATGAAACTAACATCTTACAACCACCTAATCTTCGATAAACCAAACAACAACATGCCTTGGGGGAAAGACTCCCTGTTCAATAAATGGTGTTGGAAGAACTGGATGTCTACATGTAAAAGACTGAAACTGGACCCACACCTTTCCCCACTCACAAAAATTGATTCAAGATGGATAAAGGACTTAAATTTAAGGCATGAAACAATAAACATCCTCCAAGAAAGCATAGGAAAAACACTGGAAGATATTGGCCTGGGGAAAGACTTCATGAAGAAGACTGCCATGGCAATTGCAACAACAACAAAAATAAACAAATGGGACTTCATTAAACTGAAAAGCTTCTGTACAGCTAAGGAGACAATAACCAAAGCAAAGAGACAACCTACACAATGGAAAAGGATATTTGCATATTTTCAATCAGACAAAAGCTTGATAACTAGGATCTATAGAGAACTCAAATTAATCCACATGAAAAATGCCAACAATCCCATATAACAATGGGCAAGAGACATGAATAGAACCTCTTCTAAAGACGACAGACGAATGGCTAACAAACACATGAAAAAATGTTCATCATCTCTTTATATTAGAGAAATGCAAATCAAAACAATCCTGAGATATCATCTAACCCCAGTGAGAATGGCCCACATCACAAAATCTCAAAACTGCAGATGCTGGCGTGGATGTGGAGAGAAGGGAACACTTTTACACTGCTGGTGGGACTGCAAACTAGTACAACCTTTCTGGAAGGAAGTATGGAGAAACCTCAAAGCACTCAAGCTAGACCTCCCATTTGATCCTGCAATCCCATTACTGGGCATCTACCCAGAAGGAAAAAAATCCTTTTATCATAAGGACACTTGTACTAGACTGTTTATTGCAGCTCAATTTACAATCGCCAAAATGTAGAAACAGCCTAAATGTCCACCAACCCAGGAATGGATTAACAAGCTGTGGTATATGTACACCATGGAATACTATTCAGCTATTTAAAAAAATGGAGACTTTACATCCTTCGTATTAACCTGGATGGAAGTGGAAGACATTATTCTTAGTAAAGCATCACAAGAATGGAGAAGCATGAATCCTATGTACTCAATTTTGATATGAGGAAAATTAATGACAATTAAGGTTATGGGGGGGGGAGCAGAAAGAGGGATGGAGGGAGGGGGGTGGGGCCTTGGTGTGTGTCACACTTTATGGGGGCAAGACATGATTGCAAGAGGGACTTTACCTAACAATTGCAATCAGTGTAACCTGGCTTATTGTACCCTCAATGAATCCCCAACAATAAAAAAAAAAAAAGAAAAGAAAAATACATTGCATGGGATTAAGAGTAGATTAGACACTTCAAGAGAAAAAAAAATCAATGAACTTGAAGAGAGCAATATTAGCTATTCAGAATGAAGCACAGGGAGAAAAAAAGATGGAAAACTTGAAAATAATATCAATTATGTTATCAGTTATCTGTGGAAAAACTTCCTATAGCTTTAAATACAGATACTTCTTGGCTTACAATGAGGTTTCATCCCAATACAAAGAGGGATGGAGAGTGGGGGGTGGGGCCTTGGTGTGTGTCACACTTTATGGGGGCAAGACATGATTGCAAGAGGGACTTTACCTAACAATTGCAATCAGTGTAACCCGGCTTATTGTACCCTCAATGAATCCCCAACAATAAAAAAAAAAAAAAGAAAGAAAATATCTCAAGTAAGATTCTTGTAACACACACACTAATATAACATACTGAACATCATAGCTCAGCCTAGCCTACCTTAAAAGTGCTCCATACAGCCTTGCTAGTTAACAGTTGGCAAGATCATCTAACATAGGTGTCCTCAAACTACAGCCCGTGGGCCACATGTGACAGTGTGATTGTATTTGTTCCCATTTTGTTTTTTTACTTCAAAATAAGATATGTGCAGTGTGCATAGGAATTTGTTCATAGTTTTTTTCTTAAAACTATAGTCTGGCTCTCCAACAGTCTGAGGGACAGTGAACTGGCCCCTATTTAAAAAGTTTGAGGACTCCTGATTATTCTAACACAACCTTATTTTATAATAAACTGTTGACCTTATCATGCAATTTATGTAATACTATACTTAAAGTGAAAAACAGAATGGATATACAGGTACTCAAAGTACAGTTTCTAATGATGAGTATTTCTCCAGCCCATAGTAAATTCAAAAAATTGTAAGTCAAACTACTGTTAAATTGGGGACCATTTGGGAAGGATGGATATGCTCAGGATCTTGATAGCAGTGATGGTTCTTCAGTTGTGTACCCAGCCAAAATGTTTCAGATTGGACATTTTTAATGTGTGCAGAATATTATATGCCAATTACACTCAATAAAGCTGAAAAATGAGGAAAAAATATATTTAGGGAGATGTTCAACAATAGTCCCTCTGTCGTCTTCTTTCCCTGTCCCATGGTCTCTTGCTCAGTCACTCCATCTCTAGGACTGACAGCTCAGTCAAGAGCCATGTCCTGGCTCTCTGCCCAGTCTTCCCCCTCTATTACCTACCTCCCTTCAATTACAGCAGCAAGGACCTGGCCGGGGACAAATTGAACATTCCTCAGTATGCTGCTATGATTACAAAATAAAAATCAATTTTTATTATCACAGAAGATGAAGCTGTTTCAAAAGTTGTTACAAATTACTATTAGCATTATAAACAATTTTTAAAAGACAATTCAATGTAGTGAATCAGCATTTCTACAAATTATTCACTTGACAAATGGGTTTTCAGGGAATTATCTTTTGGTGAATTGGCATACACCTACCTACCTGGCACCAGTATCCTTTCTTTATTGAGGGGAAACAGATAAACTAAAAAATATATCGTTCTTATGTAAAATACAGTAAAAATCTGTGTTCCCCTCTTAGAAAGCAGACTTTGCCTTTACAAAGGATGTGAATATATCATTATTTACAAAAGTCTCTTGTCTAGAAATTATTCTTTCTTCATTTTTAAGTTCTCTTTATTTAATGTTGTGGCTGGAGAGCCAAAGTACAAGAATAATTTATAATTCAATGGAATCACACTAGAGCTCTTGCCAGAGCCAACTACAAAGACCTTAAAATGTGTTTAGAACTGTGACCAGAAATGATCATGAAGATGAAAAGGTGGAATTCAATATGCATTAAAGGAATGAATTAATTGAAAACAGTCTGAGTGGGAGTTTTTAGAATTCCAGCTATTGAAATCAAGTGATAAACTTTGAATATGATTACAGAAGAACTAGAGAGAAAGGTAAGTTTAATGTAGGGATAAAAGATGTGAAATCTCTCTCATCTAAAGATATGGTCTTGGCGTTTCTGTTGACATTAAGAAGGCCCAGCAGGTCCTAAGCACCTCTGGTAGCATCATCTTACATGTGGTAGCACAGGGGTCTTAAATCCTGGCCTGCCTAAAAGTAACTGTAACTTAGCCTCATGTGTTTTCATTCAGTCTTTGCAGACCTCCTAAAATGGTAAAATAATACCCTGTAGCATGTTCATGATAATCTGTGGCATTGGTAGAATCATCCTAGGTATTTTCAACCTCCGATTCTATAATCTTGTCTTGCGTCTTTAACCCAAATATGAAACCTCAGTTTGCTTAAGATTAAGAAAAAAAAAAAATTCCTCAACATAGTGAAAATGCCATTTTAAAATGTTAAATTAGAACTTAAAATAGAAATGGTGAGATAAATCAACATATACCATAGTATGTTAAATTACAAATTTAGCAATAACTTTATATATGTTTGTTATTTAACATATCTAATGTTCAAGAAAATCTGACATACTAGTCAAACAAAACTCCAATTACTTAATAAAGGAGTCACACCTTTCGTGATAACTGTCCATGTTGTTATAGACAGTTTGAAAAAATAAAAGCAAGTCTTGTTTCACTTTTGATAATAATGGTAAATTAAAGACGATTAACCTATGCTATTGCTATATTCTTCTGTCAGGAGATTTTTAGATCTCAGACAACTGATTATGCTGTAAATATAATTGAGGAAATTATTATAGATTTGAAATATCCCAGACAATTGTCATAGATAAAGAAATAATCAAAGTGAATAAAATTAGACATTTATTCACACCTTTAAATGGGATGTTCAGAAAGAAATTACAGCACAGCCTGGATGGAAGTGGAAGACATTATTCTTAGTAAAGCATCACAAGAATGGAGAAGCATGAATCCTATGTACTCAATTTTGATATGAGGACAATTAATGACAATTAAGGTTATGGGGGGGAGGAAAAGCAGAAAGAGGGACGAAGGGAGGGGGGTGGGGCCTTGGTGTGTGTCACACTTTATGGGGGCAAGACATGATTGCAAGAGGGACTTTACCTAACAATTGCAATCAGTGTAACCTGGCTTATTGTACCCTCAATGAATCCCCAACAATAAAAAAAATAAATAAATAATTAAAAATTAAAAAAGAAATTACAGCA
This sequence comes from Nycticebus coucang, assembly GCF_027406575.1. Lineage (NCBI taxonomy): Eukaryota > Metazoa > Chordata > Mammalia > Primates > Lorisidae > Nycticebus > Nycticebus coucang. The sequence goes on along the minus strand of NC_069784.1, from coordinate 49,096,426 downwards.
CAGCATAAAATAACAGAATCACAGGCTGAATAGAGGGACACTGTCATCAGCCAACTGATTTTATACATACTTTATAACATAAAAAATGTTCAGAGAAGATGAAATCACAGCTATTAAAAGTTTAAAAGGCTGTTCCAAAATGACAACAAAATACTTGAAGTACCTATGTGTAGACAGCAGTACTTAGGTAGTAGAACTTAGCAAAAACAATGTTTGCTTGAATAGTTTGCTAGAACCTGCTACAAACTAATCAACTGAAGTGCTTTGAGTATTCAGTATTTCTTTCATAAATCCCACCATAAAGAACCCTCTATCACTCAATTATAGTAATGATCTTAAGGTATAGGTGAAAAGGCAGAGGCAATTAAGTTATCTTGATGCAGCTCCATTGCTACATGTATAGGTCAAAAGAAAAAAAACTCAAGCAATTGAGAAAAGCAAAAGTGATTGCGAAAGTATTAACAAGCAATTATAAATGAGAATAACAATTTAAGTCGACTGAAAATACCCAGAAAGTGGGCGGCGCCTGTGGCTCAGCGGGTAGGGCGCCGGTCCCATATGCTGGAGGTGGCGGGTTCAAACCCAGCCCCGGCCAAATTAAAAAAAAAAAAAAAAGAAAATACCCAGAAAGTATCTTCAAGCAGTGCACAAGCCTTTCATTTGAGGGATTGCTTCAACAATTACATAATCATTGGCCAAACCTTCAAATTAAGGACATAAAGGAAAGGTAAGTTTTGATCTTAGTTATTATGCTATTAGAGAGATAGAAAACCTTTGTAACCGGAGCTTTCCAAAAAAAATTTTGCTTCTTCACTGACCTTAATAATGGGCGTCTATATGGTATCACAAAATGAGTAGCAATATTATATCTTGGGAGTAATCTAATAGTTAATATCTCTAAGAACAAATTTTTCCACTTAATGGCAAATTTTTAAATTTAGCCACCAACATTCATTCCTTATCATTTAGAATGTTTATTTATACTTTAAAATTTATTTTAGTAATTTAGACATAGTTCTTTATCATGACCCCTCTTGTGCACACACAAAATGGAAAGCATAAGCAAAGTATACTGTCATTCATGACTTTCTAAGTCCAACCTCTCTAAAAAAGTTTTTTCCACATTTTCTTTAGACAATATCATCTTCTTTGCCATCCAGAGTATATATAACACAATCTTTCCTAAAGGAATGCTCCAGGATGCTCCCCTATTCCATTAGTAGGAAAGCTGATGTCTTTCATGTCAGTGATGGTCCTGCTCCACACATGACCAGTTTCGCTACCCATCATCTCGTTGCTTTGAATTCTCTAAGGATTATTCCAATTACTCCAAGGATTTTCAGACTTCTCCTGCTTTAGTTCAACTGCTCGAAGAGTGTGAAGCAACCCTTCTGCACATATCTTTTCAAGTAATCTTCTATCTTCTTGTGGATATGAACCAAGAGTACCTTAAGTAATAAATAACATTTTTTTTTTTTGAGACAGTCTCACTGTGTCACCCTTGGTAGAGTGCCGTGGTGTCACAGCTCACAGCAACCTCAGACTCTTGGACTTAAGCTATTCTCTTGCCTCAGCTTCCTGGGTTGCTGAGATTTCAGGTGCCCACCACAATGCCCAGCTATTTTAAGGGACAGGGGTCTCACTCTGGCTCAGGTTGGTCTTGAACCTGTGAGCTCAGGCAATCCATCCACCTTGGCCTCCCAAGTGCTAGGATTACAGGCATGAACCACTACACCTGTCCTATGAATAATGATTTTGACAATTTCCAATTTATTCTTATCCCCCCAAATAATTTTACGATGGGAACATTGTGTTTAAGCCTTAATTTTATCAGATATTCTAACTTCTGGTTTTCCATCAGAATGTATGCTTGGTGCAGCTCTGTTCTCTCTAGTTTGCCATGTCAGAATTCATTTCCCCCACACTCTTTTCTTTATTTCAAATGAAATATCACTAAATTGAGGTCTTTCCCTTCTCCCCTGCTGCTGAAAGGATCTAGGGGTGGCAGTCCCTACCCTCGGCTCCAAGAGTGGGCTTAATGGGTCTCAGCCTCCTTTCCCAGGGATTGATTCAGAAATTAATATATTACCTAATCCTAGTTCATGAAGTTTGAGAAGGGGTTTGAAAGAAAGCTTTTATCTTAAAAGAAAGCTAAAGGAGGGCTATCTCTCTCTGCAGCTAGGTGAATTGAATAGCTTCAACTGCCACCAGCAGCCATCTTATTGTCGATAGAAACTCTGATTTAGGATAAAACTGGTTTGGCCAACAGCACAGCAGAGGAAAATGCCCAGAATCATCCATTGGATGGCCAACTCCGAAATCTGCCCTAACTTTGAGCTTTCATTGATGTGAGATAATGTATTTCCTTAAACACTATACAGGTGGTAAGATACTTGAACAGTAGAATAGAACACATTCTATTAAATAAATAATATAAACCTATTTATTCTCCTTTGTTGATCCAGATGATACTTTGGACCAAAAGTATTGATCCTATACACTATAAGGATTTAAAATCATTAGTGAGACAAATCAAAAATTATTCTGATGCTTTCTCTGATTTTAGCAAGATGAGATATAGCAAGATTTCTGTATTGCTGAATTCTGCCATCAATATTTTATCTTGGCTCTACCAATTAGAAGATCTAATTCAATAGAGCAAATTAGTCATTCATAATCGGCTCAGCTAAACATGCTTTGAATTTGAGAAGTTGACTTTATCTTTGCCTCAGTGAACCATTGTTTGCGTTAATGCCGCAGGTGGTTGTGACTTTGATTCTTGTGATGTCTATATGCAGCTTAAGTAGTTATATGAGGTGATGCTTACTTATCGACCTTCAAATCAAAACACATTCTATCTTTGCTTGAAGTACAATGAAAAATCAGCTTTTGCTTTCTGATTAAATGTGAAGCTAACATATTCTTATGATTGAAAGATTTGGGGGTGTTCCATTTTCTTTTTCTATGTTTTTTCTTTCTTCTCTCTTTCTCTAGCTATTTCACACAGCAAAAATGTACTAATTTTCTTCTATATGTCAGGCATCCACAGGGTGAAGGACACTCAGTGATGAAGAAGACTGACACCTTCCCTCAGAGCCCTCTGACGGGAGACATGAAGAGCACTGTGGAAAAGTGTAAGCCGTATCCCCCTTTCCCCTATTCTTAGGTTGTAACTGGGTTATAGCTTTCATGTGAAAACCCTAAATTAGTTTCATAGGGGAGGGAGGGGGGTGGTGGGTAGAGGGAAGGGGATTGGTGGGATTACACCTGTGGTGCATCTTACAAGGGTATATGTGAAACTTGGTAAATGTAGAATGTAAGTGTCTTGGCACAGTAACTGAGAGAATGCCAGGAAGGCTATGTTAACCAGTGTGATGAAAGTGTGTCAAACGGTCTGTGAAGCTAGTGAATGATGCCCCATGATCATATCAATGTACATAGCTATGATTTAATAAAAAATAATAATCATAAATAAAAAAATAAAAAGCTTAAACTTGGGTTAAAAAAAAAAGTGTAAGCTGCATGCTGCAGAGGGAAGGGAGCATGTTGTTCATCATGCCCCCAAGTATACATACTTTCCATAAATCCTTTGACTCCTACTTTAACATGTTTTCTTAATTTTGTTCAAAGGATTACTTAAAGATTGTCCTCCTCCCCACATCTGACTACCCCCTTGCTCTACTGTGAAACAGAGCTCATTTACTCCGGACAATCTCAAAAATGACTGTCAAAAATGGCACACTTAATGGAGATTGAATTCTGCGCCTTCCTCATGGTCTTGGGCCTTCTTCTGAAGGTTGGGGATTGGGAGTGATAAGAGAAAAGAAAACTGTCTGAGGACTCTGATCCTCCAAATCTCTAGTCTCAAAGAAATGTGCCTCTCTGCTCTGTGGACATGCCATGCCCCTTTTTCCTTCTTTCTTCTCTAAGGCAAAAACTATGAGAGGTCAGTCCATCCTCTCTCTTAATATAGGCAAAGTCAGGGTCTGGTTTTCATCTGCATTGTTCTCAAAGTTTTAGCCACTGAAATAAAGGAATAGTATCACACTTTCTGCTCTGTCTAAAAGTACATGAAATTAAAATATTATTCCTCTAGGAATAATGAAATTTTATTATTCTGACAATCGTAACAGGGAGATGGTGTTATTCTAAAAGGCAACATATCTCCTGTCCTGGCAATTGGCCTGGCTTTCAAAGTCCTTCAAGCTCTGAGATTAACTCATTTTTACTTGCTCTTTTAAAGCGAGTGCTTTGCTTTGGAATGCTGTTTCCTTGCTATTAGAAATACTTGTCCTTAATTGCAATAATATTTCTCTAGTTGCTTACCCAGAAAGAGCAGTATTGCCAAGATAGTAATGTTGGTGCCCACCTCCCCCAATGGGATCCATTTTCTACTTCAGAAGGCATGAAAGTCTGGGATCAAGCATAAGAAGCTTACAGAAAGGAAGAAGTGTCCCTGGGTCAGAAATGTCCCTGGTGGGTTCAGATCACCAGAATGATCAGGGGCTCTGGATGCTGCAGAGGGTTTTATTATAGTTACTGACCCCCAGAACCAAAGACGAACTTCTGAACTGACAGAAAAGTAAGAGTTCCCCCAAGTGTATAAAAGACCAGAGAGAGAGAGAGAGAAAGAAAAAGAAGGCAGCGAACATCAATGAATCCTGCACCAAGTGACAAGGACAGTGCCAGTCCTTCTAACATATTTATTAATCTTCAAGTGCTCCAAAAGCCACAAAATGCTTCCTAGCTAATGACTGACAGAACTGGGAATCAATCTAGGACCATCTACCACTAAACTTACCTTTAAATTACCCTTCCTAAAGCATACCTCTCTGTGTGTTTATCCTTTTCCTGAACCTCAGGCAGCCATGTTTATTCAGACCCTGCAAGTGTAAAATTGATGACATAATCATGTGATGGTGTCTATGGGACTATTACAGGAGGATTATGCTATTATCAACAAATTGGGGACCAGTATTGTTTTATCAGCATGGGAGTGTTTTCAATTAATTTGTAATTAAATAAAGGAAGCAATTTACTGAGTCTTGGAGGAGTTGAGGCCGTGGAAGGTTTATCTCATCAGTCTCAGCTGTGCATTCCTCCTGCACCGGCTCATTGTTTAGGGCATGGCAGTGATACATGATCTGACCTATAAGAGTAATTCAATAAAACATCAATATTTTTCTTCCTTTAACCCATGGTGCTGTGATGACTTGAGAAATCTGCCTGAAATAGCCTCCACCATGAGCCTGTCAAAAACTACACCTCTGACTTTCTTGCTATCCCGCTACTCCTGCCAAAGAGCCCAACCATGTTAGAAATGGCCAGATTAGTTTTGTCTAGAGTAGAAAACAAATGGACTTAATGGTTTTAAACTTGCTTTAAATGGCTTTAAATCTAGACTTTCTAGGTAGCATGTCAGCTTCTCTACACCCATGGTCTGGTATAATTCTCTCCTAATTATCTTGCAAAGTAGGCACTGTTATCCCTAATTTATTGAACAAGTAAGTTTAAATTAATTGGTGGTTAGGCCAGGAATAGTGCCCCTGACTCTCTATCATCCTCAGGCCCCAGGGCATTTCTTCCTACACTGCTTAGCCCAGGCTTATGCAGACTGTAAAAAGTGAAATATGTAATTGGTTCTCCCACACACTCAGAGGATACTGTAGTCATTTTTCAGCAGGCCTTTCCTGTATTTATAGTATGTTTTATCATTATCCAGTTATTCATAGGACTTGGTACAGATATTTCAGTAAATATATGCTAAATAGTATCTATTATTATTATTATTATAAAAATAGTGACAAAATTTATTGCTTACTACATCCCAGAAACCCTTCTATACGATTTATATACATTAACTCCTTAAATCCTCATAAAAATACTGAAATAGATGCTATTATTGTACCCATTTCACAGGGGAAGAAACACAGTGACAAAGGAGTTGGAATAAGTTCTCGAAACCAGGAAGATAACAATTGTCTATGGTAGAGGTTTCCAACTGCCTTATTATCAAAAGTAATACAATTTATCATCACATTTACTATTTATCTAAAAGTTCTATGTATAAATTATCTTTGACATATCCAGTAATAGTTAAGATATTATTTGATATTGGCTCCCTTGCTCAATGTCCAGTAGCTATATTAGTATGCAAGAAGCTGTAAGGAAAGAATGGGGATCCTGCATACACACTGGGTGGGGGTGACTGTAGAGCACGTGCCCTCAATACACCATCCTCTGACTTCAGTGTACTTGGGCCTGGTATTGCATCTACAGGTCATAATATCTACATCTATCTCAATCAACCCTTAGACAAGTGGCTTAAAAAAAAAAATGACTCCTACACAGGAAAACTGGGTTTGAAAATAGTACCCATAATGTAAATACAGTTGAATAAAAAGAAAATGGCAGAGTTGAAACTTCTCATCCCAGAGTGAGAGCCTCATCACAAAGCACACGTAATCATATCTAATCAACTATCTCTTTATTTTTTGCTCATATTCAAGAAGATTTAGAAACAAACCTGAGGGATATTGACTTAGAAGGTGAACCATTTCATTTGATCTACATGAAAGTTCAAGTTTCACAGACTGTTATATAATTGCACCTTGTAAAATTTAAATTTAAATTGTTAAATCATAAGGACACAGTCTTCTTAAAATAACAACAAACTTTTGAGGCAGTTGCAAATGCTTCTTCAGCATATTTGTGTTTTCTGGTTTTTGTGGATTGCCATAGCCCATAGCAGACAATAAACAAACTTTTTTGCAAGTTCTACATGTATCATCATCATCTTTCTTAAGACACAAATTTAGCCCTTAATATTTCATTAATCTTTCACTTCCATTTCTTAACTTTCTGCTGGCTCAAGGAATTTATAGCAAAATAAAAAAAGTATTACCAAAAAATAAAGTAAATATTTAGAGACTCATACCAAACCATAAATGACAAAACTACTATAACAAAAAAACTCACACTGCTCTCTCTGCACTCTCTGACAAAGCTATAGTTCATGCACATACATATTTCAGGGACACCTAACCAATGAGTTCCCATGTTTCTACTGACTCCATATGACCTTGTGTCATCGTCTAGTAGCTTTGAGCATTTTTTAAGTCATGGTTCAGTTTGTGGCATGACTGTCTGGTATACCAAGGAGTTAGCAAGGTCGGTGGCAATAAAGACTTTGCCTTTTACCAAGACCAAATGTGATCTTGGCCAACTGAGTGGCCAGGGTACTGTGTTTTATCAGCAGGCACCTTGCACTCATGATCTCCTGGGAAAAGGAATATTAGTTGCATTGCACAGAAAATGTCAGGAAATAAAGACAGATTATCACTAGTATACTTCAGATTTTAAGACATGTTAAAGTGAGATCTCTGTTTATTAACCATGTTTTCCACATACTACTAACTGAGGTAAAAAGCAGAGGTCTACCAAACCCAATCCAGGCTACTGTAATATAATTATGTCATTGACAAAAAACAAATCTGGAATAAATGCTGACCCAGACAGGATGCCACAACAACAAATGTCATCCGGGATTGTCTTAGGCAAATGAGGACGTAGAGTCACTTTCCTTTTAAGGACCCTTCTAATGCAGAATGAATGCAATCTGATAACTCAAACAGCTCCTCTTCTCCCTGTGATCCCAAGACCAAATGTCTAGAGTTGTTGAGTCTTGAAATGACCTGAGTCTTCCTCATTAATAGTCAACTTCCATCTATTCTCAATACTTATTTAGCACCTCATAAGAGAAACTTCTCCCTGCTCTCGGGAACTCACAGCACAGCAAGAGAATCGGGGAAGGAAGCAAACAGCGTATGGCTCACGATACCATGTTAGCAGTTTGTCCTCCCTGTATACATATACCCAGAAGCATGTGTCTGGCCTGTTACCTGTGATGTGTGCAGTACCTGGTGTATGGTAGTCATTCACTAATACCAGTTTAAAAATGAATGAATGAAGTTCTATGCTAGAGAGAAACCTAGGTGACTTGAGATAGGCCTTTCACTGAGAGAAAGTAAAAAGCAGTAACAGGTAAGAAATACATGCCTAAATGTCTGGATATGCAGACACCATAAGCTTGAAGTTCATGTTATTCAGAGCGATCAGGAGGCAAAGTGAAGGTGTGGCAGGAACGAAGCTGCGGCAGAGCCGGCTAAATCTTGGGAATATGGATTGACCTTAGGCCTGAGGAAATCAGAGTTGATTTGGGACACCGCACAGAGATTCAAGATGCTTTTCTGAGGATCTGAAGTTCCAGTTATATGCAAGACCCCCTGGCTGTATAGGACAGTGATGAAATAAGGAGAAGAATCCAGAATCAACCTGACAATCAACTCCTGGGAAAAAGAGAATCAGGCCCATGCGAAGTTTAATGATCTTACACTTTTGATAGAAAGGCCCAGAGCCACATTGGCTCCGGGCCGCATGTTCCCTTCAAGTCAGGGATGGTAAAGGTCTTATTTTCATGCACTCAGACTTGTGTACACAAAAATAAAGAGCTGAAGTAATTAAGTAACTAATTAAATTAAAAAGCGATAAAGCCAATCTGAATTCTTTAGCTTTTCTTTATCCAACACATTCCTTGCATAATTTTCTTGATTTTCCGGTGAACAGCGACTCTTCTATGGAAGAAAATTTGGCAACATGAGAACAACTAGCATCACTGGGAATTACAGACAATGGGAAGCGTCTGCAAGCTCCTGTGAAAGCTGCACAGGATAGAGGCGTGGCCCGGGCCAGTGGGCGTGGCCCGGGACGGTGGGCGTGGCTCGGGTAGAGGGCTGGGGAGGAAGTAGCACAGAGCTGAGACTGGAAAGGTCCATTGCTTCGTGTCTTTGTGTACACTATCTCCAGCATTTTTTTCTATTATTATGTGTTAGAACAGTGTGGCAGTTTCTTTGTTAGAATTCCCTCTCTAGTGTCTGACTGTTGCTGTGGGGTTAATTCTCACAAAGCACAATCCTGCTACCAATCGCATCCAGCCTCATCTCCCACCATCTCTTTGCCTGACTTTCCCCAGCTAGAATGACCTAATTACCATTCTCTGAACATACCCTGCACTTGAAGACTTTCCTATCTCTGACGTTACTATCCCCTCTGCTTGCAATGTCCAAAATTATTCAGGGGTCCTCAAACTGCGGCCCTCGGACCACATGAGGTGGTGTGATTGTATTTGTTCTCGTTTTGTTTTTTTACTTCAAAATAAGATATGTGCAGTGTGCATAGGAATTTGTTCATAGTTGTTGTGTTTTTTTGTTTTTTTTTTAAACTATAGTCCGGCCCTCCAATGGTCTGAGGGACAGTGAACTGGCCCCATGTTTAAAAAGTTTGAGGACCCCTGAGTCACTTTCAGGATGAAGTTCAGACTCTTGGAAGCTTCCTCAGATCTTTCAGCTGAAGGGAACCCTTCCCTTTTCTCAACTTCCATAGCTGTTTGCCTGCACTTCTTTTCAGTCCTTAACTTCGGCTTATTTCCTTCATCTTTTCTGGAAATCTGTGACTTACCCATGTTTGTACTCCTTACACTTTCCTATCTCAGTCCCTGACTCATGCTGGGGAGCCAATAAATGAGTAACAAGCCCAGGTATCTGGAGACCTCCCTCTCCCAGAAAGGTGTTTAAAACCGATAGCACTTTTAACAGATTATGGAGCTATACTGCCTCTCTTCCCCCCGCCCCCCAGCTGGTGGCTTATGTGGTACTAAAGTCCCCAGCTGGGCACAGCTGTGCCAGTTGGGGACCAGCTGAGCTTCCAGCTACATTTGCAGAATGAAAACACTCAGGCAAGGGTGGGGTTTGCCTTACTGATTACTAATTTTGCTTTAAATAGTTGTATCCCTGGGAAGTCTGTCCACATTTCTCAGGCTTCTGGGTGGGCTTCTGAACATTAGTACTACTTGTTAGCTACAGTCTGCAGAGGTGATTTGGTCTTTTTTCCTTTGTTCCCTCAGTAAGGGAAGTCCTAAGTCTCTGGGCCTTTCAATTTTTTCCATTCTCTGCAGATAATGGCTAGTGTCATGATGAGGATAGTGGGAACACCTGTTATAACAAAGGATTATTATTTAAACTCTGCCATACACACATTTTAAAAAGGATTTTAAAAATTACAAAAAGACACGCAGTATAAAGTTTTTTTTTTAAAGTGAGAAAATTAATGGAAAAGAAAAATATATGCAGAACACTAAGATGATCAACAATCAATATAGAAAAGGACTGATGTAAATCACAAAGGCCAGAAAATCCTGTATATTCACTGCAGGTGGACTGGAAATCTACTTCTAAGCTTCCTAGAAACCAGAAAAATAGAAGAGGGAAAGATAATCAATTCTGTGTCTGTGAGATAAGAATAAACTGATGGCTTAAGGGGAGCATTTCTCTCCCTGCCCCCTAAGAAAAATGTCTTTGACACATTGTGTGAGGTCCCCAGCATGACACAAACAACACTGTCCTTAATAATGTTGAAACAACATAAGAACCTGAGAAACAACAGTCAAGTCCCTGGCCTGATGGACATCTGATGAAAAGCAGAATCTCCATGTGATAAGGAGCCACTGTAAAGATCATCTCCTTATAAGTGTAGCCCAACAAACATATCTATGCTGAAACCACATGTATTTCTTCTTCAGTTGAAATGCGTTTGTGCTGATCTACTCATACCCTTTTATTGTGACTCCTGGAGACTAATGGTCCCTATGACATGAAGCCAGGGATGACAAAGATCACTGGCTCTCATGTACATAGAATCTGTATGTACCAAGGGTAGACAGAACAAGACAGTCTCTTCATACACCAGTAAAGTTATTGCTTCCTCAACAAATATTTATGGAGCTCTTATGCTGTACACAAACTGGAAAAGAAGGGGATACCAGTGCACAGAGAACCAGGTGCATGTGTCATTCTCAGAAAGCTCATGGTCCAGCACAGCAGTGGAGAAAGAGCCAACACCATCAAGGTCCTAGAGCTGTGTCTGGAGCAGGCCTCGGCTGGATATGAGGCTTCCCACAGCTCTCTCAGACATCCACACAATGCTCCACACCCCAGGATCTCATTCTAGTTAGCTAATCCCATTTCTCCTAAGCAGAAAGACAGAACAGAAATCATGAGGACCTAAGCACAGCCTTTGAGGCTAGAGTAGAGTGGGTGAGAACAGATGGAAAGGAGCCAGAGAGATGGCTGGGCCAGATGGCAGGGGCCATGCAGAGGCTGTGAGCACTCTCTCTCTGAGTGAGGTGGGAGACCACTGGGGGATCTTCAGCAGAGTAAATGCAGATGTACCTAGATTGCATTACTAAAGAATGCCTCCAACTAATGTTTTGAGCATTCACCATAGGGAGGTAAGACCAGGAGCAAGGAAGGCAATTGGAGGTGACTTGGGAAAACTCAAGCATGATATGAGAGGTTAGGGTGGTCATGGTGTAGGAGAGTGAGGAGAGTGCATTGACTGGGGTAAGTGAAAATAATCAGAATTGGGCTTCACAAAAACTGATGTGGCAGCATGGATGGGAGGAAGGAATGCATTGATAATGGAAAGAAATTGGAAGTCCCATGGCAGTATTTCCCAAAGGTGGACCACAGACCACCTATATTTAAATCAGCTGCAGAGCTTGTTGAACTACAGTTGGGTTCCCATCTAGAGCTATAGGTTTAGAATCTTGTACGAAAATTTGGGGGGGTCCTCACTAGTTTCTTCTTTTGCATGCCAAAATTTGGAAGCCACTGAAGTCCTTAAAACTGAAAATCAACAGACTATAATGATATGAATTTTAAGTCTGAAGAGAAATATGTTGGAACAGACGGATATCAGAGCCTTTCATTCCCTCTAAAAGAACATTTGGTTGGGCTGCTATAACAAACACCATAGCCTGGATAACTTATAAACAACAGAAATTAATTTCTCCCAGTTCTGGAGCCTGGGAAGTTCAAGATCAAGGTGTCAGCAGACTCAATGTCTACAGGGAGCCCACTTTTGATAAATGGCTATCTTCTTACTGTAACTACACATGGTGGAAATGGGTGTGGAGCTCTCCAGAGTATCTTCTATAAAAGCACTAATCCCCTTCATGAGGGCTGTACCCTTAGGATCCAATCACCTCCCAAAGGCCTCACCTCCTAACAACGTCACCTCCGGAGTTATGACTTTAACATATGAACCTGGGGGGAATACAAACATTCAGTCCATTGCAATATTATTTAATAGGAATGCTACTGTTTTGTTATGTCTACTCTGTGCTAGATACAGTCTTAAATAATTTACCCATGTGTTAGGGAAGATTTGTGAGAACCCCTAACCCTATTCCCCTCTAAAGTAAGTGAACCCTGAGAAGAACATTCTGCTTGCTAAGTGAGGCTGTGAGTATAGAACTTCCAGTTAGAGGCTGAGAGGATGCAACAGTGCTCTGAGTAAAAAAAGGGACGGAGAGAAACCCTGGAATGGTCTGGGAGAGGGCTAGAGCCTCAGCCAAGAATGAGAGGAAGCTTCCTCATGTAGCCTGTGATATAAAAGTTCTTCTCACTTTCCCATCAAATTTTTACCAATATTATCTACTGGATCTGTCTAGGAGATACAATGATGTGCCAGCTTCTGCTGTGAGGTAGCACAGGCCAAAAACAGAGGCTGCCCAGGGACCTCTGCTTTGCAACCCAGCCACTCATTCACACTAAGGGCAATTTCACAGAGGTCAGCAGATTTGTCCATGTAAGACTGAGCTGTTCACCTCCGCTTTCTGCCACAGACCCACTTGTGGCACTTACAGAACATGTAAGGTAGTTCTATTTATTGCCTCAGTGTTTTCCACATGGAACATTTGGAATTAGGGCAATCTTCAACCCACAGAAACTGCTGATTTATCATAAGATCTGTTAGCATCTCCCCCAGAAGTCGATGCTCCTGACATAAAGCCATTTAATTTCAAATTGCCCCAGCTTGAAAATTAGGTTAAAGATTTTTATAGTTATAGCTTAACACAGAAATCTTAACCCTTTTCATAAACCCACATACCAATGGTACAAACCACAATTCAAAGAAGTTTAGATTCTGGACCAGGGGACCTTAGGCTGTATCTAGAAGAGCACTAGAAGGTGGGAGGTAAGTTCAGTGGTTCCTGCCAGAAGAGTCATCAGTGGAGCCTCAAGAATGGCTGTCAGATCTGTGAAGAGACTCCAGATGTGTGGGATCCTCCGCAGAGCACAGGTAAGAAGAGGGAGCAATCCCCCACCCAGAGAGAGAGGATATAAATTCAGACCTCAGCTCTGCATCAAATCATCAGGATCTCTGCTGATGAGCGATGGTGCTTCCTGGTCAGACTCTCCATCATTAGCATGTGCAGGCTTCCTGTCAGAGTCCTCATCCTATTAAGTGCCATGTAAAAGTCTCAGAGTCCTCACCTGTCCTGGAGCCTGGCCAGGAGAAGGTGGGTGGTAGCAGCTGCTGCCAGGAGCAGCAGTTACCTGTATTGGAAGGAAAAATTTTCTAAGTTTTTGTTAAGAGTCAGAAAACCTGGCATTTGGGGAAAGAATGAACTCATAGACAAAACAGAGATCCAGGTGGAAGCCACCTCCATCTGGACCACAAGGCAGAGTCAGAAGCTCAGGGAAGGGGAGCCTTGAGAAGGTACAGCTCTCTTTGTATTTGGGGCTTTAAAAAAAAAAAAGGCAAAATAGAATACATGTCCCACATGATAAGAGGGACAGGGTGGCAGGAGAAGAGAGATCTTGACTGAAAATTCCAAACAAGTGTGTTTGTGAGGGGGTAAGGGATAAAAGACGTGACAATTTTTTTTGAAATACCAAAGCACTTATACTTTTTGCCAATATAAAAAGATAATATGACTTGTTTGGTGGGGCCCAAGGAGATGTCAAGGTTCAGTGAATGAAACCACAGGGAGGTGAAGTCCCAGATAAATTACGAAAACCATAAAATGACCATTCTTTGTGTCCAGAATTTCTAGAACTGCCTGGATAACCATTGACACATGTATCAGATGGGGAGCAGGAATGTGGATTTTCTTTAAAAGATCTTTACGTTTACTTAAATCTATGATCCTAGACTCAGGTCTATACTTAAAATGTTTTCTGCCTTTTTTGTGAAACTCAGCCTCACTGTGGTCATTTGATAAATTAAGATAATAAACCTCTTCTCATTGGAATGTTGAGAAAATATGAAAAGCACCATGCACGTTCAGTGTTTCAAATCTTCCAGAATGATGATCAGTGTCTAAATGCAAAATATGTTATTTTTCATTAAATTACATTAGGGGACATGTTAGGCAAATTATGCAGACTGAAAGAACTGGATGGTGTGGATATTTTGAAATATTTACCACACTTCTACAGCCAAGGAAGATTCAAGTTCCTGATTCTTTCCCCCATAGAATTTTTGCATCTGGATTTATTTATGCTGGGTAAGCGCCCACTTCCTGACCCACAATTCTTCACGGTAACAATGAAGCCTCCACCCAGGGCGAGCATCTTCACCTCAATGTTGATCAAACTAGTGAGTCGGGCTCTTTTCACACAGGGTTTGAATCTACCAGGATCTACCATTCTTGGAGGTTGCACAGAGGCCATTAAAATTGTTTTTTAATTGAGGCAGCATGATGAAAATGTTGGCTGTAGGGAGAATCACTCATTATCCAGAAGTATTGTCCACACTTGCCAAACATCTGGGTTTGGGGAAGAAAATGTCTAAGCAGTTCAAAATAAATTTTTATTTTTCATTTGGATGTTTTGGTGTCTTGTAGACTCAGCCTCAGTCAAGACTTGGAGGAAAAACTTGGCAGAAAAAGAAAAAAAGAAAAACAGAATGACAACAATACCATAACAATCTTAAAAGAATAAAGATTTTTTTTTTGTCTGTTTATGACTGTCATGAGACAGGACACTGGAGGAAAGCTATTCTTCTACATAAGTCAGTGAGTAATGACCAGGCAATAATAGAAAATAGTGAATTAGACTCAGTCCTTTTCCACCATTCAGGCAATTGATTAGAAAATTAGAAAACCATAAAAATGGCAGAAAGTAAGATGAATTGCAAATTAATTTTAGCAGGTATTTGGAAACCTGAAGGCACAAAGATTAATAGAAAAGAAAAATTAACCTACAATCTTGAGCATAAAAAAGCATAACAAAGAAACTACTTATCTTTTATAAGGCTATTAAAAAATGGAGAAGAATCCCAGGAATCAGGCAGCCCACTGTAGGCCTCTTAGGGGCTCAAGAAAAGGGAGAGAGTGTAAGCATGTGCCTATGAATGCATGTCAGGGGAAGTGAGACTCTCGGGGTTGGAGAATTAAATTGATGCCACAGTTGTGTGGGTTTATCGGGGCAAGAAAATGAATAACATTATTCCTTCTCCATTCATGCACCTTTCCTGATCTCTCCTGTCTCCAGATTAGTACAGCTCTTTAAGTATCCTCTCTACTCCATGATCTGGAAGGTGGGGACCTTGGGTGATGGTTTCCTTCATACTCTGTCCTGTCAATGGCGCATTTAATTTTTCCGGGTCTCTTTCTTCATCTTTAAAAGGGAGATGTTGAATAATACTAAGTTAACAATAGTATCCAACAACAAGAGGTTAAAATCCATAAGAAGAACCAAGAAATTATTAGGTGAAGAAGCAACATTTGGAATTTTTAAATGCATTCACCAAGCGATGTTTCTGACTAAGAGTAAGGGGAAGCTAGGGTCCAAGTGCCATCAGGAAGCTGAGGCCTTGGGCTATGAAGTTATAGGTAAGGAGACATGGGGGAAAGGACTAAACCCAGTGTTCTTTAAAAAAAATGTTTTGTTTTTTTTTTAATGCAACATGCAGATGGCACCAAGCTAGAAGATGCAGACCCCAGCGTGGGTAGGCAGTGAACACGTGAATGATATTAAGAGATTATAGAAATATGGGTGGAAAGCAATGAAATGGAATTCAACTTGGAAAAATGCAAAGTAATGCATTTGGGAGCAAGTAACCAGAAACACATGAGTTTGCAATGTTCTGTGGTAACAGAATTAGCTGGAGACAGAATCATCCTGCCAGTGAAGAGAAGATGGATGATGGTTGCACCGCCTAGGGAGGCCACACTTGGAATTCTGAGTTCAAATTGTCCCCTTTGAAAGTAAGGAATAAGAAAACTAAATGTGAAAAATAGGTCAGGTGAATGCAGAACTAATAATTAGAGAATTAAAGGTGGCTGACTTCAGATGAAGATTTTAAAAGGCCACAGAATGGGCTGGTTGTTAGGCTGTGACAGGAACACAGAGCTTTGGGGATCCCAGCTTAGGGGGCCTGTTGGAGAAGAAGGGGTCTTATAAGCCTACTCTACTGTTCCCCTCATCTTACAAATGAAACCAAGACTCAAACAGTTCAGTAAAGTGTGGAGTTCATTAAAGCAATTTTTTTAAAGCAGTGTCCCAGAGGTGTCTCCAAGTTTATCCCAAAACTTGGCATAAGCAAATGTCTTCTCCACAGATGTTAAATAAATTAACCGTCTGCTTTCTCCCTAATCACTTACTTCCAAAACCTCTGTTTCAAGGCAGGAAGATTTTGGGAGGCAAAAGATAGGGTGTCTTCATGCTGTCAGTGTTGGTGTTTAAATGTGATGTCACCAGCTACCTTTAGACACTTAACACTATCATGTCAAAAGTCCTTTCCAGAAACCAATCCTAATCAACCCATCAAAGTGTACTGGTAGCCACCTGCCCTCAACCAATTCTATCATTCATATTTTTCTGAAATATGTATTTTATAAGCACTATTGGTTCATGATTCGCTAAATAATCACTAAACCCCAAGCTCAGCAAAGCTTGAGTTTGAGAACTATTTCATGAGATCTTTTTAATAAGCCAAACCAGCCAATTTGCAAGTATCATGTAGGCCTCGGGACACTCCTGCCTCCTGAGGCCCACATGATATGACTGTAACCACCTGACAGATGGGACCAGTTTTCTGTGAGGGGAATAATGAGGAGGTACCAGTCACGGCTTTGGCATACTTCAGGAAGAACTTCTTTTAATGATATTTCCACCAACTTAATGTTAGAAGCAGTGCACAAAAGAAAATGAGAGAAGGGAAGAAACGATAATTTTAAATTTTGAATTAAATTATACAGACACAGAGAGACATGTGTATAGCTCAAGGTACACTCAGAAGCATAGTTCTCTCTCGTGTTCCACTAGAGGCACCTAGTTAGAAAAGCAGATTGTGAGTGGCCCAGCCCCTAGATAGAGTGGTCAGGCCTCCACTCAAATGGGAATTTCCTTATTTGACAGATGGGGATTGAGTGTCTGTTAGCTAACATTTTTCCTGTAATTACTAATTATACCAGAGAAAGGGGATTTATGGCTAGAGTCCTAGAAATGTGAAATTTGATCAGTAGAGATTTGCAGTGAAGATGGAAGATTGATGTGTGACGTCAGACAGCTGGCCAGGAGGTCCATCAGGCCAGGAGGCCAGCAGCTGCTCACAGTGGATTTGAGAGGGTGGAGGGAGGACCCAGGAAGGGGGAATCAAAAAGAGGATCTGGGAGAGGAGAGATAAGGAGAACCATGTTAACTATTGTGCTTCCCCCTCCTCCCTTTTTCTGTCATTTCAGATAAGAACATATTAATCCTCTGAGTTTGGGGCTATGGCCAACAGGTGCCAGGCCTATTCCTGCACAGAAGGCAGCTGCTAGGACTGAGGGAGGGTGCCAGGAAAGGGGAACTTCAGGTGGGAATGTGACAGAGCAATTAACCTTCACCCCGAAACACACCCTGCTGCTCTCCCACCACCAAAAAAAGGAGTGGACCACCCTGAAGGTCAAACACACGGAACATTCCCCAGGGAAGAGATGCTGAAAGGTCATGCAGGGACTAGCTGCTGTGGAATCTTAAGACCTTCCCTTTAACAATGCCAATTCCTGGACCCCACCCCAGGCCTCAGCGTCTCGAGTGGTCCACCTTCCCAGTCACTTTCTCTTGTATGGTCCCATTTACTTTCTTCCTTGCATCTAAACCATTATCTGAAATAATACCATCTATTTGTTTTCTGTCTCCCCTATGCTAGGGTAGGTTCCAAAGGAGCAGAAACCACCTGTTCAGGACAGTATCTAGCATATAGGAGGGGCTTAATGACTATTTGCTGAATGAATTGAAGGGAAAGAGGGAGGAAACTCAGAACACTTTCCCTAGTTAATAATTTACCCCAGCTGAGCCCAGTCCCTATACCCTGGGGACCGTCAGGCAATATGAGTCAGGGTGGCAGCCAAGAGTTAAGGAAGGTGCCCCATTGGGCATTAAAAACAACATAAAAGAATGAGGATTTTATACAAGTACTGAGCTTATAATGTGCCCATATCCACCCAAACATACACAGCAGACTCCCATCACTGGACATGCCACCAAAGCAGACACAGAGATGACAGCGGAGCCCGTGTGCAGGGACCACTCTCCTGCACCTTGATCTCAGGAAAGCCTTTAGTGCACACCTGTCATTCTTAAATTGTCCCAAAGACATCAATAGGAGGCCAGCCTTGCTATTCTATATTTTAGCGCAACAGAAACTAAGGTGCTAAAAGTGATGACAATTTTCTATAGGACACAAAAATAGTCAGAAAGGCAGGGGGAGTGTAAAACCTGCTCTTCCTGCCTCATAAGCCAACTTTATGTTCCAACTCAGTTGCTTCGGACATTTTCTCTGATGATTGCCTTTTTAACTGGCAAGAAGGAGGGAAGATGTTAGCATTGCGTCATTTCTGAGTAAGACACATTAAACAATCTGCCCGGGACATTTTTCTACTTTCATACAATAAGGATATTAAATTGATAATACCATCTAGGAACATGACTAGATTTCCCAAACCTACAACATACTGAAATGAACACCTTTCTCACATAAATGTATGAGGCTTTCTGAGACGCCCATCTTGCTAAGTCATTTTTCAAATCCCCATTCCCATGTAGTAAACATTGTCCTTCCTGGTTCGAGAGTCTCCCATAAACGTGATGTTTGGGGATGATCACGGGCTGCTAGACTTGGCAGGGCTCTGAAGAATCATGTAAGCCAAGTCCTCCTCAGCACACCGTGCGGACAGGAACCGGAGGCACCGAGACCTGTCCTGGCACGGCAGTTGGCGGGGCCAGGGTGCCTGTATTTTGCTTGCAGGATTTTCCATAGGAACCCCAGTGCCTGGCAGAACTTTGAGCAGCGAGGCAGGGCCTGGGCTGCAGGACATTTTCAGTTTGACGGGTAAGACACAAACCCCACCTTCCTGAGGCGTTAGGCTGCCTTGGAAATGCCTGCGTGTCCTTTACACCAAGCTCGCTGCATCCCCAGGCAGCCATGCCCCACGGAGGCATCCGGAGTCTTGTAGGGGCTGTGAAGGGACGCTCACTGGGCACGATGTAAACCTCACTGTGAGGCTGAGTTAGAAACTGTGTCAGAAAGATCCCCCTCCAGTGGGTGGGAGGCGGAGATTCCAAGCGGCGCTGCGGGACTAGATGCTCACTCCTCGTGCTCCACACTGGCCTCTCTCTTGGCTGCTCTGAGAGCCACCTGACCACAGCCATGACAGCCCCGGCAATAGCATAAACCAGGACAGAGTGAAGCAGCCTCGCTGGCCTCTCCCTCGGCTGTTCCAAGAGCCACCTGGCTCCAGCCGTGTCAGCCCCGCATCAGCATCAACCAGGACAGAGTGAAGCAGGAGTGGGCAGGCCCTCTGCTCTCAGGGGAAACGAGTGAACAAGAATTTGGGGAAAGAGGCCGCCACAAGTTCCAAGACTAATGTGACACCATTTTTCTGCCAGGGGTTGGGGGCTTTCGCGTTGTCTGAGAAGCTGGATTTCCCAGTCCAGCTTTATTATCCAGTTTTATTATCTCTCTCAAAATATTTCTGAGCCAAGCAGAGTCTGAGATTATTATTCCCCTTAAAGGACAGAGCACATAGCCCTGTCTTTCCCCTTCTCCACTGGGGAATTCCTCTCATTCCTCAGAATTCGGCTCATCGGAAAGCACCTGGGGGCAGCACGGTCACATTCCCATACAGGACTGAGCCAACTTCCTGGGTGCCCTCACCGCACTTTGCAAACTGCTCAGTGACCATGCTGTCCCATGGCAGTGACCATGCTGTCCCACAGCTTCTTATTATGCTTAAGTTGCTTCCTCAGACGTGCTCCTCCCCAGAGTAGGGGGCAGGTTTTATCTTTATAAACTCTTCACCTCCACACCCACCCACTCTCTACCCCACCTGGGAGTCTGCTTTTAAAGCTTGGCCCATCGAAGATTCCAAAGAACAGGGGAGACAAAGCAGCTCCCACAAAGTCACTGAGCAGTCCAGCATCAGAGTTCTGACTTCTATTGCAATACTCAATCCTAAACTAGGCTGTCATGATGCTTACTTGATGGTCCACAAAGAGTGACGTGTTTTTAAGAACGATTTTACTACTAAAGAAATGAAGAACATACAGCCCAGGCCAGCTCATTCTTAAGCATGATTAGACGATGGCTTATGGGCTCCCTCTAAGCTTCAAATCAGGATCATTTTCAGGTCTAATGGAAATTACATGGTGGCTTTGGCTTCACAGGGAAGGAACTTGGAGCTAATCAGCCTTGGAAATGCCACCATGTGAGATGCCAAGACAAAAACGAAGGAATGCAATCGATTGAAAGTCTCCTGTCAAGAGTGTTCCAAGGCTGCGAGGCCGCTGGGATGAGATGGGACTGAAATCCCAGCCACAGGCTTAATTTCTTTGCAAGGGGCCACAGCTGTTGCTGCAGGGACATGCAGAGCAAAACCCTATTTCTTGCTTTCAACTTTCTGCTGACCTTGTGAGAGCTGCTTTCTGAGCTGCCTGATGCTCGTGCCCATCCCAAATGGTTATTTCTTGAGGCTTCTGTGTATCGTCTCTGCATTTCATGATATGCCCAGCAGTTAGTGTCATGTCAGCGATGCGGCCCTTGTTCAATAAGATCTGGTTATTCAGTTATTTAAGGCATCAAAAGCAGAGTTTTAATAGGAAATGATAATTCCCTAGCACACGAGAGAGATGTCTCTTTACTTTTTGAACTAAGATTCCTTTTAGCCTTTTCACCAGCATATAAGAATATGAAGAAAGGAGAAATAGCATTAGAAATTTAATTTTATCCAGCCTAGGCGGCGCCTGTGGCTCAGTGAGTAGGGCGCCAGCCCCATATGCCAAGGGTGGCGGGTTCAAACCCAACCCCGGCCAAACTGCAACCAAAAAAAAAATAGCCGGGCATTGTGGCGGGCGCCTGTAGTCCCAGCTGCTCGGGAGGCTGAGGCAGGAGAATCGCGTAAGCCCAAGAGTTAGAGGTTGCTGTGAGCCGTGTGACGCCACGGCACTCTACCCAAGGGCGGTACAGTGAGACTCTGTCTCTACAAAAAAAAAAAAAAGAATAAAAAAATTTTATCCAGCCTATGACTCTGCCTACATCAAATTTTCCCGTCCATATTTCATGACCAAATCAACTCTTCTTGAGACTTCTTTTGTTTCCTCCTACAGTAATAACCAATCTTTGAATAACAAATGATTTACTGTACATCTTCAAACTCGTCTGGCCTTGGAAATAGCTAAAATGATCTAAGGCCTGATGGCAGAGTGGCACGCATGGATTTTTCCAGGGGTAAAAGACCCATGGGGTAAGATCTAGAGAGTTATTGGCTTAAGTGGTGTTAAGCAGTATCTGTGATTGGAAAACGAAATGAAATAGGATCCCCTCCTAGCATCAAGAATAGCCAGGCCTTGTCCTAAAATAAACAGGCCAAAGAAGCATGGGTGGCAATGGCTTAATCCTCAAACCTGTTCTTCTGCCTTCATTTCACTGGGGATTCCAAACATTTGTCTCTGCCTTCTATCTGTAGAAGACATGTTTTAACACTTTCTTCCCTTAACTTTAACCAATCTGCTGAACTCCTTTTAAAACTCAACAGAGTAAGAAAAGCTCTAGCTCATAATGAAAATTTGTGATGACTTTGGTTCTTGTTGCACTTTATAAATTTAGAAATTGCATTCATCTTTTTCTTGTAGATTACAAAATAATTTTTATTATAATGTATAAATAATCTTTTTGCTTTCACTTCACCAACAATACAAAAAAATCTCACACCCTTCGATGCTCCACTGAAGCAAAAGAAAAAAAGATCATTTTCATGTCGATGTTCTGAGTGCTGCAAGAGCTCCCGTGGCTCCCAGTGCTTTCCTAGACATAGAACAGTGGGAACATAAAGAAAAAGAAAAGACTATAATACTGAAAAATATATGCTCCTAGAATTTCACTATATATTAATTATTATTATTAGCTTATATTAATACAGAATTTTATTATTTGCAAAATATATTGTTACCTTTTTGTAAACTGATACACTGAGTCAGATGACATGGTTTAGATATATTTTGCAGATGACAAAATTCAAGTTGCAAGTGGAAGCTACTTGCCTGACATATACACAAAGCTGAAGAAAGTTAAAATCCATATTTATTCTATTTCCCCATAGAGGTAGCACCCCTATAATTTTCCCACTGGTGGTAAAGTAACTTAGGAAAACTGAGACCTAAGCTGGTGTTGTCACCAATGTGTTCAAGGTAGGCCAAGAGTCGGGGGAAGAAACGGGCTATATTTCTGGGACTGTGGCTCAATCAGGGACTTCAAATCCCTAATTTGAAGTCCCTGATTGAGCCACAAATGAGAGCAGTGTCAGCAACAAATGAGAGCAAAGAAGACACACCAGGTCAGGGAAGATATTTAAAAACAGGTATTTGCTCCTAAAATCTTTGCATTTTAGATTTGACCTCAAGAGCAAGGGAAAACCATTACTCAGAGCCTGTCTTTCATCCCGTCTCAAGTCTCTGAGATCAACAATGGCAGTACTCTGACTTTCTACTTCTAGTTCAGGGGATTGTGTCAATGTTGAGTTAGAGCTGCCACCTCCCACTGACAGAGCCTCACAGATGAAGTGAAAGATGAAGACTCTAGCCATATGTGGTTATTAAAGGCCCTGCAGTACCTTTTACAAGAATTGGGTGATTAACATTCACAATCCTGGCCTCTTTCCAGCTTGAGGGAGGAGCTGTGTTTTATCATCACCTGCTTGCTCCTGCAGTTTCCACTGGGTCTCCTGCACAGACACACAGTGCAGGGACTGTAACCCTGCTAGATTGGTCAGGGTAGAGTTGCTGGGAAAAACCCATTCTCACTCTGTTTTAATTTAGGACATCTGAGGACCACCTGGATGCAGAAAGCCAAATTCACTCCTGCCTTCAAAGGAGGGGAGAATTAAGGCTTTAGGAATAATTTACTTCAATCAACTTCAGTTTCACTTCCCTGGGCTGTTTTGTAGAACCAACACCTCTCTCCTCACTGTGAGCAACTCTGGCCCTGGACAATGAGCATTCCTCAGAACACCTGCCAACACCCACCTATAGAAGAGACTTTGCGCCAGGTTCTCAATGGTGGTTTTAAGGCTAAAATAGCACACCCATGTTTTAGTTCCCTTAAAAAATCTGTCCTTATAGAAGTCCTCTAAATGAATAGCAATAATAATGAATGATAAATCGTTTACATGTGTAGAGAAAGGGAAGAGAGTAAAAGGAGCAAAAGAGAAATTTTGCTAAGCTTGAGACTCACTCAGATTTCATGTGTTTTGATAAATAAAATGCTTCACTGGACATTAATTGTCACTTATTGAGTGGCCTGAATTGAGCATAAATGAATCTGAAACAATGTAACATTCAAATTATTCAAGGTTCACCAACAAAGAGAAAACATTATATAGAACACAGTGGCCAGGGAGGGGTGAAACTAAACATATTCCTAGAAATAAAGCAACCCCTTGGCTGGAATAAGTAAAGTATTAACAAAAAAAACAGAAGCATCCTTAAAAGTTTTTAACTTTGTTTGTTTGTTTTTTGCAGGTTTTGGCTGGGGCCAGGTTTGAACCAGCCTCCTCTGGTATATGGGGCCAGTACCCTACTCCTTGAGCCACAAGCACTGCCCAAAGTTTTTAACTTTGAAAAACAAATGGTCACTAGAAGAGATTTTAATTTGTCTTTTCAATAGAAAGATGGTAAGAAGAAGAATTGATGTGGTTATCCATGCAGTTAATGCCCTGGGCTTTTTAATAGTCAATGTCTGTGAAATACATATGGAACATACATTCTTTTCTAATGATAAACAAAGTTTACAAATCTATATTAATTTTATTGCCATTAATCATATTTTTGAAAAGTAAGTACTTCTTTAAAGATAATGTCTGATTTCCTCAGCATGTAATTTGCTCTCTTACTCAATGATTTCTTCCTTTTATCATGAATGTCTACTTTTTAAAAATGTTCCTGAAAGTCATTTACCTGAGAGTTTTCATCAGGCCTGCACAAATGAAGTCCACTTCAATAATTTCATTCTGGCTTTACTCACCTTAATCTGTGCTATTGCCTCTACCTCCTACCAATTTCTACTTCTCTTTCCAGTTTTTTTTATTCCTTATCTTCAGAATATTCTCTTATCATAATAACTTCATGGTAAAATAAGCACACAAAGAACTAGAAAGCAGAGTAGAAACTCTGAGAACCAAGACAAGGCCTAAAAGACCTTATTGGATATTTTTCCTTTACATGATCAACTGAAGAAAGTTATAAACACTTTTGGTTGTTTCCTGAATGTGATTAGGCCTAGCCTGATTTCTGTGACATAGTCCTTTAGATTTAGATTTCTTGCCATTCTAGTCAGTGCTAAGTGTGTAGGAGTTTGTCCCACAGAGAAGGGACTATGTCCTCTTTCTATTTCAAAATAATCTTTGTTGATGTTGTTGTTGTTGTTGTTGTTGCAGTTTGGCAGGGGCCAGGCTCAAACCTGCCACCCTTGGTATATGGGGCCTGTGCCCTACCCACTGAGCCAAAGGTGCCACTCCAAAATAAACTTTTTGCTAAAGTTGGAGAGTGTCTTGGGGGGCTTATTCTTCCATGCAACAAAATTAATTATCAACTGTAATTTTCTTAATTAAAGAAAATGAATTTGTAGAAAAATTTTCTTTTTTAATAAAATCATCTTAATAAATATGCAAAAATTCTTTTCACAAATATCTATAAGTTTCCTGTCACTTGTTCATTCAACAAATACACTCATAACATGATGATGGCTCCTACGAAAACAGAGTAGAGGGAGGAGAGAGGAAGGGAATCGGGAAGAGAAATGTTAGACACAGAGGGCAGGGAAGACCCCTCTTCTCAGGAGAAAGTCAAACACAGTTAAAAATCCATATTAAGCTATTCTGTTTTTCTGTAGAGGTTGTGCCCCTATAATTGTCCTACCTGTGAAGAGTAACTTAGGAAGATAGGGATGTAAACATGTGTTTTCATCAATGTGTCAAGGTTAGCAGGGAGTGGGAAGAAGAAATAGGCTATATTCCTGAGATAATAGCCCAAATGGGGACTCCAAATCCTTGGTAGCAGCAGGGTGAATGACAGCAGAGAGGATAGGGTAGAGCAAGGAAATCATTTAAGAATATTTAAGAAGTGGGAGAAGAAGTTATGACGATAACTAGAAGAACATTAAAGGGAGGGGAGACAGCATCTGCAGAGGCCATGTGGCTAGAGGACTTGTGGAATGTTGTAGGAACACAAGGAGGCCCGCGCCATAACTGCATGGCTGGCAAGAGGAACACAGAAGACAGGGTGGAGAGCAACATCAAGGGTCAGATCACATCACAGTTTTAGGTCACAGTAAAGATTCCGGATTGGAGTAAAATGGAATGCTAGCTGAGAAATGAGGGAGAAAAAAACATAAACTATCTTAAGTTTTAAAAGTATCCTTGTGGCTACAGAACGTATCATTAGGGAACAAGCATGAAAACAGGACAAGCAGCCAAGCCTTCCAGTCCAAGGGACAGATGATGATGGCTTGGACCAGAAGGAATGCAATGGAGTGTGATTGGACTTTAGGTACATTTAAAGGAAGAACCAAGGTATTGCTTAGGATTGACCATGAGATATGATATAAAGAGTAAAAGACAGGCCACATGCAGTGGCTCACACCTGTAATCTCAGCTACTTGGGAAGCTGAGATGAGAGGATTGCTTAAACCCAGGAGTGTGAAGTTGCAGTGAGTTGTAATCACACCGGCCTTGGCAACAGAGTGAGACCCTGTCAAGAAAGAAAAAAAAGGTTGTTCATGTTGCTCTCGGCCTCAGTGAACGAGATGAAGTTCACTGAGGCCGAGAGCAACATGAACGACCTGGTGTCTGAATACCAGCAGTACCAGGATGCTGTGGCTGAGGAGGAGGGCGAGTTTGAGAAGGAAGCTGAGGAGGAGATGGCATAGAGCCAGCCCCTGCTACTGGGTAAAGCGTGGAATTGGTGTGAACTCTTTATTCACTCACAACCTGTTCCCTGTTAGCCGCGTCTCATTGTGTGTGCCCTTGCTGTTCTTTCTGTCTCAACATCATATGCTGTACAGATATCACCATTAAAGCATTTTCATAGTGAAAAAAAAAAGAAAGAAAGAAAAAGAAGAAGGAGAGGGGAGGGGATAGAAGGGGAGGGAAAGTAGGGAGAGAAGGGCAAGAAAGGAAAGAAGGGAAAGAAAGGAAAAGAGGAAGCAAGAAAAAAGGAAGGAAGGAAGAGAGGGAAGAAGGGAAGGAGGGAAGGAAGGAAAGAAACAGGAAGAGAGAAAAGAGACATGGACATGACTCCAAGGTCAGGAAACTGGAGGAATATTTATGATATAAGGAAAAATCTAGGAAGAGTGGTGTTGAAGGGCAATTCAATGAGAAAGTCAAATTGAAAATGCTTATTGACGTTTACATAGAGAAGTCTATGAATATAGTTCAGGGAATAATCTAAGTTAGAACTACAAATTTAGGAGTCAACAGTGTAAGATGGATTTTGAAGCCAAGACACTTGAATGAGATCACCTAAGAGTGAATATAGTCAGAGAAGAAATCTAAGGACTGAGCCTTGGAAACCCTAAAATAAAAAAGGTTTCAAAAATGAGGAGAAACAAGCAAAAGAGATGGAAAAGGAATGACCAGACAGAGACCAGAGTGGGCCCCCCTTCGAAAAGAGCCTCAAAAGCCAAGGAAAGCATTTCAAAAGAGACAATGCCCAGCGTGTGGACAGAAGGGAAGGATGAGGAGTGAGCAGAGCCTCGTGATTGGCCAACAGGAGGTCGCTGCTGAGCTTGGCAGAGCTGTTGTGACAAGGTGGTGGCCTGGGAGCCACCCTGGACTTGGCTCTGAGGAGTGTGAGGCGAGTGCAAGGAGACAGAGAGTATAGACGGCCGCCCGCCGCTGTGAGGCGCTTTCCTGTGCACAGAGCAGGGCTGGGAGGCCACGGGAGGTCCCAGCAAGGGAATCCAGTAGAGCCCATTTATGTGCTGATGTGAGCATTCAGTAGTGAGGAAAAAACATGAAGGATTTCAGGAGAGATGTCATAATAGTTTGCAAGGTCTACCACATCAAAATACCACAGAATGGGTGACGTAAGCAACAGAAATCCATCTCCTGGCAGTTTTAGAGGCCAGAAGCCCCACACCAGGTGGTCACAGGGCTATTTCCTGTCCCTTTGCTTGTAGGTGGCCACCTTCTCCCGTCTCACAGACTTCCTGCACGTGTGGGTCCTCATCTCCTTCTAAAGAAAAGAGTTATTTTGGATTAAAGATCATCCCAATTACCTCATTTAACCATAATTATCTTTTTAAAGACTCTCTCTCCAAATATAAATTTAGTCATGTTCCGAGCTACTGCAGGTTGGGACTTCAACAGTTTTGGGGGAGACACAATTCGGTCTATATAACAGACGTCCTGGAGGAGGAAAGAAGGGCCATATGTAGAAATGGGCCATATGTAGAAAATTTTCTATATATGGGCCATATGTAGAAAATTTTCTATATATGGGCCATATGTAGAAAATGTTAGCACATCTGTAACCAGAGGCCAATAGGGGAAAATGTGAGCACAAGTGTCCATCCTTTCATAGTCCTGGTGGCCGGAGCATATATCTGGGGACAGCCAGATCGATAGCTATCAATAGGGAAGTTGAAGGAGACATGAGAGGTTTTAGAAGAAAGAAAAATAAATTGAATAATCACTTGTGAGAGAGGTGGGGTGACTGGTGAAAGGGAATAGAGTGGAATGGCTAGGCTGGACGAGGGCCCCGCTAAAGGTAGCAGTCACAGCTTCAAGGTAAGGCCAGTGCATAAGATTGTGTTTAGCTGCTTGGGAACCATACGAAGTGATTTAGGTTACATAAGACTTGTGATTCTGCTACATGAATGTGCTAGAAGGAGACAGGGGAAAACCAATTAAGAGTGTAAACAAGGGCATGATTATTATGATGAACCATGGAATCAAAGTCAAAAGGAAAAATGAAAGCATGACAATGAAAACAGAGGAACAGCAGGGCACAGCTCCCCATGGAGTGGGAGACCTGTTGGAGAGGGAGACTAGAGAGAAGGTGATAAACCCCAGGGCTCTGGGGGTCAAGGTGGGCGGATCGCCTGAGCTCAAGAGTTCCAGACCAGCTTAAGCAAGAGCGAGACCCCGTCTCTAAAAATAGCCGGGCCTTGTGGCAGGCGCCTATAGTCCCAGGTACTTGGGAGGCTGAGGCAAGAGAATCACTTAAGCCAAAAGTTTGAGGTTGCTGTGAGCTATGAAGCCACAGCACTCTACCAAGTGTGACAAAGTGAGACTCTGTCTCAAAAAACAAACAACAACAAAAACATGCCAGTCATGAAGAGGATGGATTGAAGTGACATTAAGTGTAGCAACATCACTGGTCATAGCAGCTCTGTGCAAGTAAGAATAAGTGGGGAATCAACGAGGTGCAAAACTATTCCAGGGGCAAGAGAGTGAAGGTCTGTAGCTGACTGCAACAAGAATGGGTGAGTCAGCAGAGCCTGAGAGTGTGAGTTTACGGTGAGCTCGGCAGGGAGGGGTGGTGGGAAGGAGGAAGGGAGAACAGTCTGGAAGTGCCAGTGAAGACTCCCTGGTATAGGATAGAAAACAGACACTGCCCAAGGGCACTACACAGAAAATATCCTCAGGGAAGAGCCAAGTTTGAGCTAAGATGAGAGATCTAAGTGATTGAAGACCAAAGGTTTTTGCTGAAGACAGATAATTCCTTCCAGAGGGTGCAGTGAAGGAGTCTGAGTTGACAAGATCTGTGCAAATGGGTCAGTTTAGAGGAAGAGCCCTGGTGACAAGGAATGATCTGAGACCTTGGGTGTCCTGTTTGAGGTGCAGGGATGTGGGGAGAGAAGGGATAAACACTGGCAATTTCTAATACCGAGGTGGGGGTGGCATCCTTTCACAGAGACAGGCAGACGCTGTCCTGCTCAGGCAGAATGGTGCGAAGGTGGCTGCCTGGCTGCTCCCCTGACAGCAGTGCCGACTGGGGAGAAGAAGTGGGGAGTTTCAATTTAGAAATGGATGTAATAGTTGGGAGGTTAAACCTCACTTTGCTTGCCCTGATACCCCATTGCTAAGCTGTCACCTACTCTAAGTTTCCTAGCAAGTGAGACCTCCAGGCTGGCTGCATTGGCTCCCACAAGAGAGAGAAGCCACAAGGTACCCACGTTGGAATGTATTAAGAATTTAAGTGGCTCTTCTGCAGAAGCTTCTGAGAGAGGCCCCACCTCAGAACTTTCTAGTTGTTTTTTGTTTGTTTTTTTAAAAAATAACATCCAATCGTGTGCTCCCTCTCTGTGTCCTCTCAAGTACGACCTCTGTAGCAATTTATATGGGTATGCGTGCATACGTGTGTGTGACGGTGTATGTTCCTGTGAGACGTACAATGGCCAAGCAAGCAGCCCTCACAGTCCTTGGAGCTCACACAGGAGCACAGCCCTGTGGAAAGCCTCCTCAGGACAACAGGTGCCAGGAAAGCTGAGAATTTAACCTGTGCCTTACCTTAAACTCTCAGCAACACACTGTGTTACTTCCTTTTAGAGCTGGTTTTGGAGTAATTATTATCCATCTTCTTTATATTTCACATGGTAATTTCTTTCTGCAGTTGGGAATTGGGAATTCCAGAAACCAGGAGGAGAGAAGAAAAGTTTCTAATTTCATCCAACATTTTACTCTATAAGAGACATCTCTTACTATAGCTACATCCCGTAAATGTCCCAAGCAAGCAATGACCCCCTCCATAAAAAGAAAAAAATGCCATTTATTTAGATGCTTATTATGTCTTTTTGGATATCCTGCTAAAATATAAATTCACTGAGAGCAAAGGAGACACATTAGTGTTTTAGAAACCTCCACAGACCATGCTTAAACACTTCTGGAATTTAATTTATTGAAGTGTTGATATGTCAACAGAAAATCCTTTCTGATTCTTATCTCCCTAAACAAAGGAATGCAAATGTACAGAGCCAAAAATGGACCAAACCAAGAGTCTTCACAAAACTCTTACAGATTCTAGAATCTGCTGTTGAGCAATGATGGCCCTAGTGGATAATTGAGCCATGAACAATTAAGAGAACTTCTGGGATAGATTCAAGATGCAGGTGTTTAAATGATGTTGCCAATTGTCTTGAGTGGACATTTTTAATAGAACACACTCCCCCACACAAATACATAATGAATACACATGGTGTTAATGTTCTTAAACAGATTTCTGTGAAGTGATTCCTTACCTGTGGCCATCTTGTGGACATAAACACTTCTAAGTCTCAGGCAAAGTGTCTACAAGTGTTAGAACTAAGACTCACAGCTATAATTCTGGACTGCTTAGCCACTAATAAAGGTGGCTCATCTCTGTTCCATATTCATCCTACCCCAGGCAGGTCAAAGGTGCTATGTACTTTACACAAATGTCCATGGCAGCAGCTCTGTTTGTGCCCCTGTGGTTTACCTGAGCAAGGGGCAGAAAGTCTACCCTTGGGTTCCCAACAATCTGACCCTGTCTCTCCTAACTACTGGTTTGGGGCTGCCCCCTGGAGGTTTGGTTTGGGAAGTCCTGTTCCCTAAGGACAGACCAGGAAGTCTAACTAGAAGCAATTCAGATGTTGAAGCTGGCAAAGATCATTTGACTACCTCATCCAACCCTTCAGAAATGAGGATAAGGTTTGAACATAGGAAATCAACATGCACAGATGCAGTCCTTTTCAAAGAGCCCTCCATCGTTAGGAAACTTACTGCAGGTTTTAAAATGAGAAAAAAGCATGGCTTTATTCTACCCATTAATATCTAGATTAGTCAGGAAGATGATTCATTTCCTGATAGCATTTATTGGACACCTACTGTAGATAAGACAAAAATGTGTATGCATATATATGCCTAGAAAAGCCATTATGTTTGGATAGCAATGATTTCCTCAGGCTGGCAGGATAATGACAGATTTTTTTTTTCCTCTGGGAGAATCAATTGAAAAAAATAAAAGAAAGTACATCACTACTGGAATCACAGGAAGCAGATTCCAGTTCTCAACTGGTGAGTTTGAAATCAAAACATGCATTAACGTGGGGAGGAAAAAAGGCACTGGCGTGTAACTGGCATGTGAAATATTTTTGCTCCCCTAATAGAGGAAAAAATAAAGATTTGTTATCATTTCCTTTCTAAGCAACAAGCATACTCTTGAGCCAGTTTTGAAATAGCTACAATTCTATATTTTTAAGATGTAAGTCGCTGGACTTTACTGCATATTGACTAAGCTGAGAGTTGTCCAAACACCTTTAAATAAGAGATTTAAGGATGAAGGCCATACCACTTTTAAAGGGCGATTTCCTTTCTCAGTGGAGCTAAGTGCTATTTCCAAAATATCTGGCTAGATCTTAAAAGTCATTTGTGACAGGTGATAATTGATTACATATTGAGTTTTGCCAGAAACTCTAATGTCATTGGCATATAGAGACACAGCGTTAACACCGTGTGTGTGCAGAGGGCTGGAACACAAATAGAGGGCTTCATAAATTAAATTTAATGTTTCGTAGCTCTTCTTTAAGTAAACAAAGTAGGTGTGGAAATTATTTTAAGTGAAAATTTATTTCTGTGCAAAATAAAAACCAGTCTCTGAGTGTATTTGGGGAGTAAGAAAGTAGAATTTAAGGTCATGTACACTGCTAATAGCACATTACAAGAAAGAAAAGATGCTTTGATATTAAAAGGAAAATCAAACATTGAAATTCCAAGTAATTTCCAACATGGCCTATGCAGAAAAATAGTAATGACTTATACAGAAAATAATAATGCCCTATACAGAAAAATAATAATTACAACAGTAACAATTACACACACACCACTGAATAGAGAAATTGTTGATGGGTGACTTTTATTTGGATGAATTGATCTGTGCAGCTCATATCAAACTTAATATAGTCATTTGTACTTTATTAAAAGGTTAAATTCCTTGGATCACTGCTAAAATGTCCTGCTAATATGCCCAAACAGCAGAAGAAATTAAAGGTAGATGAGGAAACTTAATGAGTTAGAGTGAAATTAAATTCTAACATTTAAGACAATTGTCATCTGTTTAGAACACCTTGAATTATATTCTCCCCACTAGAGCAGAAGTGACAAACCAGCTGAGCATGGGTCAAAGGAGACCCAGACTGGCCTCCTTAGGCCTGCACATTAAATTGTGTTTTGCTTTGCTGTTATCATTTCTGTTGTTTCTTTCTAAGACTTTTTGAACAGCCTTGCAAAGACTATCTGCTTTACCAACTTACCCAGGGGCTAACCATTGTCACGTCCAGGCATATTCCCATGTTTATCGTAATGATTCAGTTTCTATGTGTATTTTTGTCTGTTTTGCTTTGTTTTATTTTGTTTTCATCTCTGTTCTGGAGGAGTTCATTTTACTAGAGGCTGTGAAATCTATTTAGTGCATCTGGGATCATCATTATTTTCCACAAATTAGAATAGAGTAGAAATGATAAGCGCATCACAGGCATAAAGGGAAGCCTTAGTCTATAACATTTTTGCTTCATGTGCACACATGTGTACGCACATGCACACACAGATTATATGTATAAGTGAAAAATTTCTTATTGTGTGTTTTTAAGAAACCTTAAAAACACTATTCTAGAGAATAATTCAAAGGGATTAAAATTTTCTTAAGATTATATTCAGATTATGCATTCCAGAAATTGTGTCATTCTGCAAATATTTATTTTCTACTTCTGTAGAGAAAAATAGAAAATGTAACTTCTGTAGAGGCCAAGAATTTTCAAATTCCTCTGCTTTAAGGAGCTAATATTTGTAGCTCTTACGATACATTCTTAACACATTGTTTTACCTAAAAAATCCTATGGGTCTTTTTTCTTCCCCAGTCCAAGCCCTACCCACTTCCTCTTCTCCTTCCCCTCAATTCTTTTGTGGTCACCTTGGATGGGAGGAGACAGTTATTTCTTCTACTGCCTGCCTAGGCCACCAATTTAGCAGTTTCTGCATAAGACTTTATGGAATTTCTTCTATTGTCTTAATAAATAGCATTTAAATCTTGCTGATAAGCACAGAAGTAACAAGCTGAGATGCAGAACTAAAAAGCAGAGACAATTCGACAGGTCACACGACAGAAGGAAAAGCATTATTATATCCTGAGAATGAGACAAAAATCCAGAAAGTGGGGAAACAGTGGTAGGAAAGGGAGAGATGAGGAATTAAAAGGAGAGACAGAAGAGTCAGGTAGAAAGACATAAGTAAGGAAATTTCAAGTTTTCTGAATATTAAAATAATCTCTCCTTTGCTACCTGTTCAAGAGGGCATCAGTAAAAGATTTATTATATTTCAATTTTTATGGTATCATATTTGTGGGCCTTTTAGACACTACACTGTGCATCTTGGCACCCCAAATTTACATGTCCATAACTGCATTAACACTTCTGGGGACTGTGCTTAGCCTTCTCAGTTAGTCTGTGACATTTGAAAGAGTCATTTTGCTGACTCCATGACACTCAGCTTGCAGGATTCACACTAGAGGGCTGATTCTTTTCTTCCTTTATAGGGAAGGCTCAGTGCATTTGAAAATAATTTTCAACCTAGCCAGAGTTTAGAGTTTTGGCCTTTCTATACTTGGAAAACCATCAAGAGAAAAACTTCTCACACCTCTCTAGTTATTGCTTAGCTTGCCTATATGCATTTCAGAAGAAAGAATCTATGAAAATCAACAATAAGCTATTAGAGAAATTACCTGCAGCATCATGCACATTGACCTTCCCCGCTTTGCAGTGCATTAAATGAATGTATTTAGATTTATTATCAATAAATCTAAAATCCTGTTAGTATTCTGTCTTATTATCTGGCCTCAAGCTTGAGCTTGAGTGTGTTAAATCTAAATGTATTTAGATTAATTATCAATAAATCTAAAATTCTGTTAGTATTCTGTCTTATTATCTGGCCTCAAGCTTGAGCCAACCTTTTACATGATAGCAGACAAAATCATTCTGGGAATAAAGCCAATCTGCTACTCTGCAGTAAAAAGTGCAATTCAGGCAGGGTGTGGTGGCTCACACTTGTAATCCTAGCACTTTGGGAGGCCAAGGAGAGTGGATTGCCTGAGCTCAGGAGTTTAAGACCAGCTTCAGCAAGTGTGAGACACCATCTCTAAAAAATAGGTAGGCATTGTGGCAGGCATCTGTAGTCCCAACTACTTGGGAGACTGAGGCAAGAGGATCACTTGAGCCCAAGAGTTTGAGGTTGCTGTGAGCTGTGACACCAAAGCACTCTACCCAGGACAACAAAGTGAGACTCTGTCTCAAAAAAAAAAAAAAGTGGCATGTCACATAATCCTTCTAACATCGCAGTCCTATGGGCAGATAGATGTATGTACACAATAGCACCCACAGTGTTAGTCACCGCATGTCACCTGTCAATTAGAGAACAATAACCATCGAGAATGTGCAATGCTCTGTGAGAAAATCTCTGAGAGATGCTCTTCTCACCAAATTTTAGGAAACCATTCTCCAGAAAACAGAATCAAACATTTTGTGTTTCTGTGTTTTAAATCCATCTTCTTTTTTTTTTTTTTCATTTTGAAGTATTTTATAACATGATTATACTTTGTGTCTCCCAGATAATAATGTAACACAAACACTGTAACTGAATACATACATCATACACAGGTGTACATTGATGGCCTTTATTAATATAAGCAACAACCAGATACTAATACATGGTAATCATTTATTGTTGCAACAATATTATTGCCTTAGGATAGCTTCTTATATGAACCAACATCTCTGGACAACTAATCCATTTCTGTAGGCTGTTCACATTATGCAGCACTCACCAGGCACCAGGACAGGGTGGCCTTGGCTTGGATGAGCCACTGCCTGCACATGTGCTTCAATTCTCTGCCAGATGTTCCCATGTGTTTATATTCTGTGCTCTACTTTGTGAGATGCTTCTGCTCTTGGAAAAGACACATTAGTACAATTAACTACATTACACAGAACATTAAAATAGCTAGTATCACCAGAATAAACCTAACTAGCTCAATAAACTAAAAGTGATATAATTCTAGAATTTTCCTAAATGCATATTTATTATGAGCTCTCAATTCCTGTCTTAATTCATACTTTAGGTCTCAGTAATATTGAAATATCTATTGGCACAGTGCAAACAGCCTTTAAAATTGTTTCAGCTGCTGAAAATTATGCAATATAATTAACCTAATTATATCTATCTGTGGTCATTTCCTGCCTATAACTATATCTAAGTCACCTCTAAAATTATTTTCATAGAAATAAGTCTAGATTTGTTATGCATCAAGCAGGTCACATGATGTACACTGTACAAATATTTCATTGAATCCTCACAAGCTTGTAAGGCAAGTGCCATTATAATCCCCATTTTACAGATGAGTAAACTGAGGCTCTGTGAGGTTACATATCTAGTAAATGGTGGAGCAATGAGTCAGGACTATGACTTCCTGGCTCTCTCTTAACTTGTGTGCTTCTACTAAACACCACTTTAATATCAAATAGGATGATTGTATGTTTTTTGATACAACTAATCAGAAAATAAATACCTTGTAATACCTCCATGCTGAAGTTGCTTCAGATTAATTTGTAGCATTTGAAGTAGAAAGAGACCAGTTGATGGAGCCCTGGCTAGGAGATAGGACTGGTTTCTCCAGGGCCCCATTTCTTCAGCTGGAACATACCCACCCACTTAGTGGACAAAGTGTATCCTATGAGAACATTAATTTTTCCTCAATGATAAGTAGTTAAAAATTATAATTTGTGTTAAAATCAACACAGATAGTACTCACTTCGGCAGCACATATCCTAAAATTGGAACAATATAGAGAAGATCAGCATGGCCCCTGCGCAAATTCATGAAGCGTTCCATATTTTTATGCTGTTATGAAAAAAAAAGAAACACAGATATATTATGGGTTAAATAGGAAAATTTCCTTAAGTTTTTAAGTTAAAGTGAGATTTCTTTAGAAGCTTCATCTTTCTGAGAGAATTGCCCCAGTTCTCCTGGGAGTCAAGCATTTCCCCCCTCTGCATTCAGAATATATTGACCCACAGCTGAAGAGCAAGGGAGCCCTTGAAAAGTCTTAAGCAGGGTCTGGTGGGCATTTCATTCTAGTGAACATCTGCAGGGTTCTCAAACTGCGGTCCACAGGCCACATGAGGCAGTGGGATTGCATTTGTTCCCGTTTTGTTTTTGTACTTCAAAATAAGATTATGTGCAGTGTGCATAAGAATTTGTTCATAGTTTGTTTTTTTTAAACTATAGTCTGGCCCTCCAAAGGTCTGAGGGACAGTGAATTGGCCCCTGTTTAAAAAGTTTGAGGACACCTGATAGAGGAAGAAAGATTAGAGGCAGAAGAAATGTTAAAAGGTGAGACATAAGGACAAAACACAGGTAAAGGACAAAATGCAGCAGATGCTGGTGCCACGCTCTTGGACTTCCCAGACTCCAGAGCTATTGCCTACATAAAACTTTTACAGAAAACAACTTCTTAAAAAGCAACACATGGCCATTTCAAAATGAAGATATAAAAGATTTAAAGTATACATTTAAAGTACAATGTATTAGTGTATGTGTTAAAGTGTGCACATCCAAAGAGCATCTTACACACACAAGTAGCAGCTCCTTGCTTCCTCACCTTACCTGCAACTTGCCTCACAAGCACAGCCCTTCCAGCATTCATGCTGATAGCATTTTCACACCCTTAGCAGTTTGACATGGTCATTTGGCCACAGGTAAATATGTTTCTGGACAAATCTTAAAGAAGTTTGAGATGTCTGCATAATGGTGCTCTCTACAGTCCAGCAGTTACATATAATTGGAGAAAGAGGGTTTCATGGAAGGAAGAAATATTTAATTTTTTTTTCTGCTTTTCAGCTGAGGATTGTTGTTTCAGGATGAGCTACTTCCATTGGTGGGAGAGATTTATTACTCACTTCCTGGAGAAAGCAATTTTCTTTCAAGTGTGAACATTTAGACAGGACCATCCAAAAGAGTTACTAATTTCTTGCCTCTATAACTTAGAAAGAGAAATTTAAGTCTACCTAGTTTTCCCTGTGCCAAAGGCAGAAAGGGCCCCTGTGCTCTCTTCTTCCAGTGGAGTACAGAGTCACCAGCCTCAGCAAACAGTCTCTGTAATCACAAGCTATACAAATTCTTTGTGACTTCTGTAAATCCATTGCAGCAAAGGCACAATGACACAACTGAGAAAAAGCCTGGAAATGCCGAGTATCACCTTCCTCTTTCTCCTGTCTTCCCACCATGCCAGTGCTAGCTATGAAGCTGTGCTCTTCCATCCCTGGACAATTTCATTCACTTTAATTGCTTTGCTCATCATTTATAGGCAGACTGTTGACTATCTCTGCTGAGTGCCAACCCAAACACCAACCACCTTAGCAGACGTCTCCCCTCCACAAGTTCAAAGTCTGAGCACATCATCATCCCTCTCAGCCCCATGTTTCAGTGATCAGCACTGTTATCCAGTCAATTTCTTAATCCAGAAACCCTGGGAATTCTGTTCCTCTCTCTCAACACCCAATTTGTTTGAGTGAAGAACCAAATGAAACCAACTCGTTTCTTCCTCTCCATCCCCACCTCCAACAACCAACTAACTAGTATTTCTGCCTCAGTCTCTTTTCCTACCCAAATCCTTATCCCTGTGTTCACACTGCTGTCAAAGGGGATATTCTAAAAAAGTATGTCTAATCAAACTACTTTTTTTCCTAGAGAAACTCCATAATGGACACCCGTTAACCTAAGGAGAAAGTTTGAACACCTTAACATATTTTATAAGACACTTCATGAGCCGAGGTCCTTTTTACTTCTCTGTCTTTCACATCTACAACCTTAATTCTACTTTCAAAGTCAGAATACAAAAGTGCTTGTAGTTTCTTAAAGTTCCGTCTCCCTCCTAAGCCTTTGCACATACTATTCCCTTTGCCTAGAACAGCTTCTGTCTTCTTCCTTGCAGCTGAACTCAAGCATGCTATCAGATTACACACTCAGGGACCAGGAATAGGGCAAATGCCTACCTAAATTTTGCAGCATGGTGGTTTCTCTTGCCTGACCCTAATCTTAGCTCTACACATACTTAATATCACCTTCTTCTTCCCTGATTCCTATTATTTTCTTTCCCCCAAATGAGTTCAGTGCCCCTCCTTTGCCCTCCATTTGTATGCACTATTCACTCTTACTGTAACATTTATTCTGCTGTATTGTAATTGGCTTTTTATTTATTTGTTTTCCCCATTAAGTTATAAGTTCTTTGATGGTGAGGACCTCATATGACCACTCATAGAACCTTATATATAGCAGGCAATTAAGATGCAGTAAACAATTGAGTAAATAAACAAATGGATATACTTTCAGCCCTGTATGTATGTATGACAACACGACTATAGAATCAGAGAACATTTGACTTGGGAGAAACCCCATAAATCATCAGGTCAAACCGCTCATTTTACAAATAAAGAAATTGAGGTCAAGAAGGTCAGGTCAAGGCTGTTTCTCAGAATTACATAAGCTGGAAAGGCTTCCTAGAATCTTATTTTTAGCAGATCTCAGTTGCCAGTGTAATGAAACATAAGCTATTCAACAATGTTATTTAATATTTAACCCAAATAATGTAACATGTCAGTCAAAACTACTTCATAACTCCCTATAAAACGAATCAAGTTTTCCTAAGATCATTTTCTTAAGTCCAAATGTAAGCCTCCCCCACTATACACAACCATATTTCACAGTTGAAACAACGGGGAACATGCCAGAAAGAATAAGCAGCATTGCAACCAGAAAGAAGAACGTTTTCTATCTTGTGATGCCATATAGCTAAGCAACTTGTAGATAGGAGGGTACAGATAGTATTGGCCAGCCTCAGAGTCACTTCTCCTCTGTTAAGCCTCTGGAGCCCTGACTACCATGATGTGTCACTGACAGTTAGAGACAACAAGGGGTGGGGATTTTCAAGAGTACACAGTCAAGGTGTAGAGTCAAGGTGTAGTACTTATTTTTGTATGTGAAAATATAAGTATTATATTATGAAACTAAATCTGTCACTTTTGGAATCCTCAAGCAAAGGTATTAAATATCATTTAATAAGTAATAATTCATTTGGCGTTTAAATTTAATACCAAACTCCTAGCAAATAAAATTTGAATCTATTCTCATGAAGAAGGATAGTGATGACAAGGTGGAAGGAATGTGGAATTTTGTTTTTAAAGAAAAAAGAATGCTAGAATTCAGAACACTGAATTGAGGAAAGCTTCTCCAGGTTATATGCCAGCAAGTAGCAGCCAGAATAAAACGTCCTTATCATCTACTTTGCTTGAGGCACAGAGGTCTGATAGGTGTTATTGACTAAAGTTAAAATTTGAGTTCTGCATTTCTAACCTGTGCAAAGTTAACAGCTGGGAAAAAATAAGCTCAGAATTCTGATGTTTTGGGTGTTCTGGATAA
Organism: Nycticebus coucang; assembly: GCF_027406575.1. Taxonomy (NCBI): domain Eukaryota; kingdom Metazoa; phylum Chordata; class Mammalia; order Primates; family Lorisidae; genus Nycticebus; species Nycticebus coucang. The sequence continues at coordinate 49,056,561 of NC_069784.1, read as the reverse complement.
ACATTATGTTTATGTTCTATTACGGGATTTGAAGAAAAACCTACCTGGCATGTTACCCCTCTACCAAATTTTCCCCTTACAGAAAGTGTGAAACAAGTAAGTATCTTACAGAGTTCTTATTTACTGAGGATCCTACTGTTCCACTTCCTTCTCCCACCTTGAATCTCTGTAGAGATTTCAAATCAGCGATGTACTGGTAATTTTTTTTTCTGTATCATAGTTTTGCTGAGGCCTGGATCTTTTTTTTTTCTTAATAATCTGTTTCTTTGACTTTTAACTGACAAGTAATAATTGTATATATTTATGGGGTACAATGTAATATCTTGATATATGTATTTAACATAAAAGGAACAAAATGTCCTATTTGTAGCACTTGCTACTTTCTGTGGTGTAAATACTACTGCCACAGTCAAGGATAAATTACCAATTGCTGGTACTGAGTTGCCAATGCTGTCATTGAATGCAGAGTTGGGAAAAGATGTGCACACCTGGGTCACAAGCCAGTAGAAGCCAGCTGTAGCACACCATTTCCTGGGACCCTAGGACTGCCAGACCCTACAGAGAACCCCTCAGTGTAGCTGTTGATAGAGCAGGCCTTCGGGCCTTCCTTACTTTAAACCCAGTTTCCCCTGTATTAGTCATGACAAATGAGTCATAACTAGGTTATGTTGCCTACCAAATTAGCCTTGAAATCTCAGTGACTTAAAACAGCAAAAGTTGTTTACAGTAAATGCCCAGCATGTCCGGGGGAAGGATGCTCTGCTTATCAAAGTTACTCGGGGTCCCAAGCAGGGGCTTTACTCTCTGGAAAGTGTTGATATCATTGAAGGAGAGCCTGAGATTTGTAGACTTTTCACCATCTCAGCATCTCAGTTCGTTTCATTGGTCAGAACTAGGCTTATGGCCCCACCTAAATGCAAGGGATTTGGCAAATGCAAGAGAGCAGATGGAATGTTTGGTGAGTACTGCTGTCTCCATTACACCCATGATGATTTCAGCAGGCCTCAGTGCCTCTTGACTGCTCAGGAGATCCAGGAGGCTTACAGAGTTCTTATTTACATTCAGGGGATCCAGGAGGCTTAAGGTGAAATAAGGGAACTGGGTCTGAATGCCTTAGGAAAATTAGAAGCTCAGCAAGAATCCTCAAGCATTTTTTTTTACTGTTAATAAATATTAATGTGCTAAACTAATAATTCTTTTTTAACCAAAAAGGAGACTTACAACTGAACAAAAATTCCAGGAAGGCTTTGCTCTGATCCCCCCTGCCATACTTGAGAGATGATGCAAGTTGTCATAAATTTGCTTGTATAAATAATAAACTAGTAATTTGAGGTTTTTCTACCTGAGTCTCTTTCCAAGAGGATAGAGCACTCCTGTGAGAAGGAGACTCCTGAGAGTCCAAGTCTCTTCGAGTATAAGACTGGGAAAGTATAAGACTGGAGGGACTGTGGGGTCCCAGGGATGCTTGCCTAAAACCACAGCTTTTCATTTCAATTCAATGAATGTGTATTTTGCACCCAGTAGGGCCCCATGTAGAGACTTTCTCTAGGGCTTCAGTGGATGGGAGGCCGTCAGGCTCCTGGAACTCTTTCATTCTTCCTGTATCTCTGGGTTATTTAGGACACAGCATTGTCCTAATCACCTTTATTCTCGAAGCAAATAGACATGAGTCTGGAGCTAGGAAAATCCACCAAAATGGTCTCAGCACAATGTGATTTTAATCCTACTTCAGCCCTTAAATAATTATGGGCACATGGCCGAGTCTCTTAATTATCCTGCATCACCACTGGCTCATGTGCAAACTGACGGAGTTGGACCACAATGACAATGCCCACACTGTCATGGTGTGGCCTTCAGGGACTGGTCTGTGTAAGGAGAGAAGCTAGCCGGCAGGCCTCCAGACCCCTTTGCAGCTTCCAACCTGAGCACACACGTTTTTTTTAATGTATTACACTTTTTTAAATGCACTTTTTCTAAGCATATTTTCATTTTTGTTTTTATTCTCCAAAAGGGTCTCATTGTTTTAGGAAAGCTGCTCTTTAGAAAACATTTCTAATCTTTTTCTTAAGTTTGAAAACTGCTGGACTATTCCAGCAAGCTAAGAGAGCTCTGGCACTCTGAGGATGGATCTTGCACGTGTCGCAGGCGGTGGCTCATGCGGCGCCCAGCTAAGGTGTGCCTGGCTCAGGTGCGGCCGGGCTGAGGTGCAGTTGGCTGAGGTGTGGCGCCCGGCTGAGGTGCGGTGCCTGGCTGAGGGGCGGTTGGCTGAGGTGTGGCGCCCGGCTGAGGTGCAGCTGGGCTGAGGTGCTACTCTCCCGGGCATGAGCGACTGCCGGGCTCCACATCCTCCACGCTGCCCGTGTGTCTGTAACTGCAGGCCTGAGCCCAGTCTCTTCATCTGCGCCCTGCCAGCAAGTTACAAAGACGCTCAGACTGAGCGAGCAACGCGCCGGTAACGGGTAGTCGGACTTCCCTGAAGTGAAGCTAAGAGACCGCAGCCTGCCCTGTGAGCATGTGGTTTGGAATGTTTCCACAGAATATTAAATCACACAAGAATTTTCACTCATCTTCATCTTGGAGGTCACAACATGGCTTTTCTCTAATGAATTCTTTATATTGGCAGCTCTTGTGTTTTTCTCCCCTCCTCCCCCACTTCCTCTCACTTCCAGTCCCTCCTCCTCCCCACCTCACGAGGAGCAGCCCTTTCCCTTTAGTCTCTGTGTGGGAACATGCGGTAATACTTTTCCTTGATTTAGGCCTTGAATTTGGTCTACACCTGTGCAAGTAACGGCTGGGCGCAGGGCACGAGGTTGTCCCCCACCAGCGTCTTGCACACACTGCGTAATGTTCCCTGCAGGCGCCAGCTCCACTCCTTCGCCACTCTCCAGACGTGCCGGGGACCTGCACATGCTGCTCCCAAAGTGCTGGTTTACCCATTCAAGTTTCCAGCGATGGATTCTTCTTCTACCCCACCCCGGTGTTCTTCGTGTGGCAGAGGGTCAACTTAAAAAAATCTGTAGCTTCAAAAGGAAAATAGAGAAGGAAAGATGGACGTAAAGAGAAAAACAAGAAAGGACAGAAATAATTTGTACTGGGGACTTTATCAGTGGCAAGCATTCAAGCATTATCCTGACTAAATCGTGTGAGATCAATACAGTTTGTACCTTACAAGTGAAAAAAAAAAACAAGGCTAAAGAAGTGAAATGACGTGCTGAAGGTCAGGGAGCCAAGTGGCAGAGCAAGATTTAATGACCAACATTCTCATCTCTAACCCGGTGTTCTTTCTGATTTCCTAAATGATAGTTCTTTGCTTTGGGAGCCATCTGCCACATCATAACTATAGACCCAGGTACTGTCTAGGTTCCCTGGAGACATTCTTTTATTTCTGCAATAGCTCAACATGGCGGGTTTTAGTATACTCAGCTTACAGATTTTACACAACTAAAGCTCAAAAAGGTTACCTGCTGTGGATCACATAAAGAAAAGATCACACTTTCCATGCTTTCAGAATCAAAGTGAATCTTCACCTTAGCATACCCATCACAGTCTGTTTCTGCGTGCCTTTCTTTCTGCTCCCCAGTTTATACCAATCTTCCCTACCATGTGAAGCTCTTTGTAGTTCCTCAAACTCTCGTGCCACCCCTATATAAATCTTATGTGCTATTCCCTCTTTATGTTCCCTCTAACTGCTATAATACTCATCCTGTGATCCACTTTCTGGGAAGCCAATTCCTACGTGCCTCACCACAAACCATGTCACATTAAATCAGTTTAACTACTAGTTGTCTTATCCTTGCAGGCCCTTATGAATCTCTATTCTAAAGCATGGACTACACCATTTTCCAATTGTCTAGCAAGTTAGTTATCCCCACTACCAGATCTTACCCTTTTTGAGGGCATGGGATGTATTTTACATAACTTTGTATTTCCAAAGCTTTTGGAATAACACCAAAAACAAAGCAGAGATAAAAAGCCTCTGAAAAGGAAGAGAAGGGAAAGGCAGGAGATAGAAGGAAAGAGAGAGAAGGGAAGATGAAGAGGAGAGGAGGAAGAGAAGAGAAAAGAGAAGGGGAGGGAAGGGGAAGTGAAAGGAAAAAGAAAGAGTAAAGGAAAGGGTAAAAAGAGTAGATGTTAACAAGTGAACTCAGGTCTGTACATTTCCAAACTAGACAAGAATTCTCCCATCCCAGACCCAACACAGGATGTTCCCCTGCTAAGGACATGGTGACTCTACTCCCATTTTCCTCCTCTTCTTACTCAGGCACTGAGATGCTCCTTCTCTGCTATGGCTGTCAAGGCACTACACCTGGCTTTGCTCTTTACCAAGTAGCTTCCCTCTGCGATGTTCCAGAGCTCTCCTTCAAACGTCCCCCTCTTTTCATTCGCGTGTTTCAGTACTTGCATGTCAACAGAGCTCATCTAACAGAAGGAAGAACAGAAAGATTAGAGTATGGTATTACCAATTACAACCGCTTAACAATGTCCTTTCCAAATTAATATTTAGCATTAAAAAGGATTTTGAATCCAGAAAAATGACCTAATAGAATTTTTTGTATTAATACTTCAGATTGATTCATGTGTGAGATATCTTTTTACATAGTCTTACAAAATAAACAAAACCAGTGTTCTGTATTTTAATATTTTAATAATAAAAAGCCCTTTTGGATCACTTTCACTGTATTTTTCTTTTTTTCTTTTTTTTTAATTATTAAATCATAGCTGTGTACATTAATGCAATCATGGGCACCATACACTGGTTTTATAGACTGCTTGACACATTTTCATCACACTGGTTAACATAGCCTTCCTGGAATTTTCTTAGCTATTGTGTCAAGACATTTATATTCTACATTTAGTAAGTTTCACATATACCCTTGTAAGATGCACCACAGGTGTAATCCTACCTATCACTCTCCCTCCGCCCATCCTCTCCCCTCCTTCCCTTCCTTCTCCCCCTTCCCCATATTCTTAGGTTATAACTGGGTTATAGCTTTCGCATGAAAGCCAAAGATTAGTTTCATAGTAGGGCCGAGTACATTGGATACTTTTTCTTCCATTCTTGAGATACTTTACTAAGAAGAATATGTTCCAGCTCCATCCATGTAAACATGAAAGAGGTAAAGTCTCCATCTTTCTTTAAGGCTGCATAATATTTCATGGTGTACATATACCACAATTTATTAATCCATTTGTGGATCGATGGGCACTTGGGCTTTTTCCATGACTTAGCAATTATGAATTGGGCTGCAATAAACATTCTGGTATAAATATCTTCGTTATAATGTGATTTTTGGTCTTCTGGGTACATACCTAGTAGAGGAATTATAGGATTAAATGGCAGATCTATTTTTAGATCTCTAAGTGTTCTCCAAACATCTTTCCAAAAGGAATGTATTAATTTGCATTCCCCCCAGCAGTGTAGAAGTGTTCCCTTTTCTCCACATCCACGCCAACATCTCTGGTCTTGGGATTTTGTGTTATGGGCTAATCTTACTGCAGTTAGATGATATCTCAAAGTAGTTTTGATTTGCATTTCTCTGATGATTAAGGATGATGAGCATTTTTTCATATGTCTGTAGGCCATATGCCTGTCTTCTTCAGAGAAGTTTCTCTTCAAGTCCCTTGCCCAGCCTGCGATGGGATCGCTTGTTCTTTTCTTGCTTATACGTTTGAGTTCTCTCTGGATTATGGTTATTAAACCCTTGCTGGAGACATAACCTGCAAATATCTTCTCCGATTCTGAGGGCTGTCTGCTTGCTTTATTTACTGTGTTCTTGGCTGTGCAGAAGCTTTTTAGTTTGATCAGGTCCCAGTAGTGTATTTTTGAAGCTGCTTCAATTGCCCGGAGGGGGTCCTCCTCATAAATGTATTTTTAATATTATGAAAATATTATATACTTATTCTAGAACATTTACAGATATAAATATGCACAATGGCCTATAAGTAGACCATTCAGAGGTAATCACTCTGATTTTAGAATCACTCCTTTTATCTATGCATAGTCTGTTTAGTCTTGTAGCACTTAACAAGTTATATGTTCTGAGAAATGTGTCACATGATTTCATTGTTGTGCAAGCACCACAGAGTACACTTAACAGACCTGGGTGGTACAGCCCACTGCACACTTAGGCTATGTGATATATAGCCTATTGCTCCTAGGCTACAGACATGTACTTGTTACTGTGCTGAATACTGTGAGCACCTGAAATACAACGTTAAGGATTTGTGTATCTAAACACATAAAAAGGCACGTGTTGCCCTACAGTGTTACAACAGCTATAAAGCTATAAAGTCACAAAGAGATAGGAATTTTTCAACTCCATTGTAAAACTTGTGGGACCACCATCATATGTGGTCATTTATATAACCAGTTACGCAGTCTATCTGCAGTTGATCAAAATCTTGTTGTGCAGTAGTACATGAGTATATTATAAGGATAGATAATACCTACTTCATGAATGCTGTGAGCCAGGACTGTTCTAACCATTTTATGTGGATCATTTTAAACATCAGAACAATATTATTAGACGGGCACAATTCTTTTTTTTTAATTAAGTCCTTTGTACATAGATCATAAATACATTTATGCCAATTTCAGTGTGTTGATTATTTGTACAAATTGCAGTGCTTACATCATACTAATCAGCATAGCTTTCATCTCATTTACCCAATTATAGCATTAGGACATTTGTGCTCTACACATGATAGAACCAACTTGTACTTGCAATGTGCTCCATAGTTGTGGTCCCCCTACTATCCCCCACTCTCCCTCCCGCTCCCTCCCCATCCCTCTTCCTCCCCTTCCCTCCTTCATCCTAGGCTAAAGTTGTGTTTCATTTTTCATATGTAAGTGTGAGTTATTATAAATTGGTTTCACAGTAGTACTGAGTACATTGGATACATTTTTTTTTCCATTCCTGAGATACTTTGCTAAGAAGAATATTTTCCAGCTCTATCCATGTAAACATAAAGGAGGTAAAGTCTCACATTCTTATTTCTACTTAACATACGGAGAAACCAGGGCATAGAGAGGCTAACTTGTCCAAGGCTACACAAATGTTAAGTAAAAGAGCTGGGATTTGAATGGAGACAGCCTATCTCCCAAGGATGTGCTTTCAGCCCATGCAATACACTACCTCACATGCTCCCATGAGCTTGAGATCAGACTGTACCACTGTGTTAGTAACTTGCTTTCTTGTAGATAATACACCTTAAAAAGTTTCTATGTAATTTAACATTCTTCTAAAACCTCATGTTAATTTTTGTATGATATTTTGTCATTTTACCCATCATCATTAATCAATTTCCTATTGTTTAAGGTTTAGGTTATTTCCCCACCTACTATAAACACATTGTGATGAACAATATGCAACTAATGTTTTGTTTACAACTTAAAATTGAAATTATTGGCTAAAACTTTACACATGCCATTTACACCATCCCATATAGCTTAAAATAAGTGAATTGAAGACGATGTAACCTAAACATTTGTACTCTCATATTAATTTGAAATAGAAAGAAAAAAATTGAGTAAAACAAATAAATAAATGAAATACCACAGTAGTTGATCATTTGAGATGCTGAGAGGAACAGCCTGCCCTCTGAGGCATTTCTGCCAAGCTCATCCCTATTCTTGGAGGTGGTCATAATAAACAGAGGGGAAAAAAAATCCTAAGCCAGGCATGTGCTCCTGTCAAAGACTATCCAAATACTCCTCCTTGGACTAGGGCTACCACCTGCTGCTTGGGAACATGCCTCACTCAGCCTCTCTCCTCTGTCAACACCACACCAGAATGAGTTATCATTTGCAGTTCAGCAGTCGGTGTCACTAACTTAGGGCCCTTCTCATTTGGAATTCCTACCACAGGAGTGACCGAAGGGAAGAGGAGGTACAGAAAGTCCCTGGAGAAGAAGTGTGAGGGGGACCCCTGCAAATTAACCTGCCTGTTATCTGCCCATACCTCTTCTCCAGGGACTTTCTGTACCTCCTCTTCCCTTCGGTCACTCCTGTGGTAGGAATTCCAAATGGGAAGGGCCCTAGGTTAGTGACACCGACTGCAAATTAACCTGCCTGTTATCTGCCCACACAGTGTATCACTGAAGGACTCAGGAGAAGGGACAAGTGAATCAGACCCTTAAAGAGACACTCCTTCGAAGGTAGTGGATCTCACATAGGATGGTGATGCTCAGATAAGAAAAAGAGACAGAGACAGCAAAGTATGTTCTAGCTTTTACCAGGATGATCGGGGTAGCTGGGGGTACCCTAAATGAGCTAAGGAAAATGAAAAAGAAAGAAATTTAGAAAGAACACGGCAAGTACAGATAAGTGGCGGGCATCCTATCAATTTTCTGTCAACCATTTTGTCATAAATCTCAGAGCCTCGTCATCTGGATGCCACACACAGAATGATGAGTAATTCTCTGACACATTCATTCAATCATGTCTTATTGTCCTTTAAAACTAACAATATTTACCAAGCACTGTATAAAACTTTTTCATACATATTATCCCATCTTTTCCTCCCAAAAACCCTCTGGGAAAATTATTACTATTACTTAATTATTATTTATGAGTTAATTGAGACAAACATACATTAAGCATCTTGCCCAAGGTCACACAACTAGACTTGGAATCTGAATCCAATCCTACAACACCTACTATGGGCAAGACCCTGCCAAGCCAGGCAGGCAGTTAAGACCAGAGCCCTGAGAGAGACTGCACAAAGGCCAATGCGGGAAGAGATCACCTTTTCTGTGCTTGGGACCAAAGCCTCCAGGAATCAACTGACCAGACAGAAAGCCCAGAAAGCCCGGAACTACACTGTGCTTGGGTCAGTGTTAGCCCATGTGCCTAACACTGACCCAAGCACAGTGGAAACAAAAAAGAAAAAGAATATAATGTCTGGGGCATCCTTTCCTTAAGCACATACCCAATTAAGGCACTGAAACAAGTAGTGAAATGTGAAATCGTTAGTGTTGGCTGGAGTAGTTAATGAAGCTTTCTTAAGGGAGGTAAGGCTTGATCTAAGAAACAGAGAGGGAAGGAGTAGATTCGATGGTGGATCAACATGAACAAAGACACAGAAATAATGACTAGCTGTGATGAGAGGATTAGAGCTAGTCTCATTAGAGGAGAGGTGAAAGAGAATAACTACTGGTAGACAAATTTGACTAGAATATAGTGTATTTGTTAAAGAAAAGAAAAAGGGGGGTGAGTGGGCAGAAAGAGGCCAGATTATAAATGATGGCTAGAAAGCAAACAAAATTCACCCCTTTGCAAAGATTTACTGAGTGCCTTCTATATGCTAAGCCCTAAAAATAAATAGATATGAAGAAACTATGATGTTTTCTGTTCAGAAGCAAGGAGCTTACAGTCTTGGGAACCTGGATTCATACAGTAGTCAATAGAGAGTTGTTAAAAGTTCTTGACTAAGGAGTAACAAAATGAAAATTTAGTTCCTGAAAGGTAATCTCATAACCAGCAGACTGAGCAAAAACAGGCAGTCAAGAGAAATATTATAGACCCACCCTCAGTGGCAGAGTGGTTATTGGGATTCTCCAAATGGCTACAGGTAATATTTTTTAAAAGAAATCTGTATGAAAGAGTTCTGATGTCAGTTATAGGAATTAGCTTTCATAGAAATATTCCAATGTTAGATGAAAGGGGGCTGGGTAAGGGGCAGCAGAAGCTATTACCTAGATTCTGGGCAAGGTAAGAAATCAGAAATGAGGAAACAAGACAGAAACCCAAATACTAGGATCAGGACATGAAAATAGTCCTCAAAACCAAGGAACAAGACAAAAGCCCAGTGCCTGGAATCTGTGTAGAAAATTAGTCTAATCCCAGAAGCATGACTGTCCACTGACTGGGCTGGGTGTCAGGACAGAACCTATGGATGGAGTTGGCCTAAACTTGGGAAGCCCAATGGGATTCCAGACCCAAGATTCAAACTCATCATAATGCATGTTCCTAAAATTTTCTAATAAGAGCTTCTGTAATCTGACTTAACAGTGACTATCCAATCCCATATGCTGCCTGTACTAACTTAAACACATTCTTGATTTTAATCACACTGGCCTCATTACTGCCCACCTCCACCCCAGCTGACCAACCATCATTTCCTCTTTACGGTTTTGCCTTTGCTAGCTAGCTCTTTCATCTGTGATGTTCTCTCTCTTTGTTCTTTTTTTTTTGTTTTTGAAATGGAGTCTCACTATGTTGCCCTCGGTAGAGTGCCATGGCATCACAGCTCACAGCAACCTCTAACTCTTGGGCTTGAGCAATTCTCTTGCCTCAGCCTCCCAAGTAGCTGGGACTACAGGCACCCACCACAACACCCAGCTATTTTTTGTTGTAGTTGTCATTGTCAGGCCAGGGTGGGGCTCAAACCTGCCAGTCCCTGTGCATGTGGCTGGCACCATAACCATTGAGCTACGGGTGTGGAGTCTCTCTCTTCATTCCTTCTACCCCTTCACTGAAACTGCTGGAGTTTTAGGGTTCCTTTCTCTGAATTAGAGAACTTTACCCTATCCTCTCATCGAACAACTCCTTTATTGTCGTGGCCTGGAGAACATAGGCCTGGCTACTGCTTATTCACTTTGGTCACTGTGATTTAATTTGTTTCTAAGGGGAAAATATTCTACATTTCAACTCTGAAGACTTGGAAAATACCATTTCTCCTTTCCAGGGCTGGAGCAGGAAGAAAACTCCTATTTTCTGACATTGAGACAGCATCATCAGTAACAGAAAATAAGATAAAGATTCCAGTGAGGGGTAAAAGCCAGGATAGGAGATAGACTAAGGGAAGTTTCTTATAAAGGAGGTGAAGCAGAGGCATTAGTGACCACGATAAAATAATAGAAGTTTTACATGTAACGAATTGGTGTTTATCAGAGACTCTCAACACAAAGATATTATAAGTTACCAGTAAAAATCTATTTATAAGGGTAACAAGGAAAAGAAGACTGAAAAGTAAAACTAAAATAGCTAACATTTACTGATGTTTAATATGCACTAAGCACTGTGATGATGTCACTTTTACCGTATGTTTTTCATGGTACACATAAGAACAATTATTAAAGCAAGCACCAATAATTTTGTCTTAATTTTGATGATGGCATTCCTCTGAAAACTCACAGAAAGAATTTTCTCATTGTCACTGCCAAGCATGATCAGGATCATGATTTTAATCAAAATCATGGTGACAATGTACAATGAAAGTGGAAGGGTAACTTTTGATTTCAGACCCAAAATCTTCTCAGTTGGATATTTTAGTTGAACTTAAATGTTACAAACTTCTTCGAAGTAGACTTTCAGCACCAATAGTTGTCTCAGTTTGAGTTCCAGTTGGCGAGGATTAGATTGTGTAAAGTACACATCCTCTTTTCAGACAAATACGTACCTTAAGGCACTAATGAAAATGAAAAAGGTAACTGAAGTAAAAAATATATTCCCTTCGTGTATAACTGGGAATGTTCTGAATTTTAACGTGGGAAGTGTAGAAAATAATCTATCTTTTCTCTTTCTGTGAGCTGCGAAATAGAATTTAATTAGTACATAACTCTTATTTCAGTGGTGGTTTCCAAGTGGATCATTTTCTGAATGGATTCTTTTACACCAGCATTTCAGTGAGCACAGTAAATGTTAAGTCATTAAGAATGATCAGGTATTTCTAGTTTGGGGAAGTTTGACAGGAAGTCAAATACGGAGATCGTTCTTTACTCCATACCATGACTGAATATAAATGTAGTGGAAAAAAAATTATAAAGGGGATCTGAATCAAAATAAAATCAATTTCCAAGACTGGGTGCAGAAGCTCACACTTGTAACCCTAGCACTCTGGGAGGCTGTGGCGGGTGGATAGCTTGAGCTCAGAAGTTCAAGACCAGCCTGAGCAAAAAAAGCAAGACCCTGTCTCTGCTAAAAATAGAAAAACTGAGGCAAGAGGATTGCTTGAGCCCAAGAGTTGGAGGTTGTTGTGAGGTATGAGCTATGATGCCATAGCACTCTATTCAGGGCAACAGCTTGAGACTCTGTCTCAAAAAAAAAAAAAAAAAAAAAAATTGATTTCCTCTTATCAAAACAAAGAAAACCCAAACAAGCTCACCAGAAGCCACACCATTTGGTTGCCACAAATACTTTTCCTGATTTGAAAATCTATGCCCCAGTACCTCCCTTCTCCTGGTTTGAATACTTTCCTCCTGCTCTCTCCCACTTCAGAATGCTTGAGAAATGCAATACAAAGTCATAATACTGCCAGCAACCCACTCCATCTCTTGCAGTCCACCAAAACCCTCCTCAATACATTGATCATTTCTCAAGGGCAATGTTGGGCCCCACACACCAGCATAAAAGAGTAAATCCAGGGTGTGGTTCCATTCAAGGCTACATTTTTACATCTGTTCTGTTCCCAACAGTAAGTGGCTTTGTACGATTGAGGCCTATTAATGTGTGGCCTTTCCTGTGCTCCACATATTGGCTCAGTGACCCTCTCCCATGTGGTAGATAGTGTCTTTGATTACAATGACATTTATTCCATGCTAGGAAGATTTATTCATTATGTCTATGAAGAGCCTTTTTTTGCATTTTGGCTTATGTGTTTTCAAAGTCTTTGGGGGATTACAATTAAGGATATTACTTTTGACTTTTCCTGGGAATATTCTTATGGTCATATTTTTTAGAGATTTTACTACTTCACACAGCTTCTCTCTCCTATATTCATGTATCTCTTTCAAGAATGAATTAGTTCATTTTAAGTGCAGACAAGTGAAGAACAAAAATCAATATAAAGAAAAATAAACTCATGTAAACTGATTCACATTAAAACATACATATTTTTCAGGGAGTTATAAATACACATGAGGCTGCAAATGTTGAAGTGGAATTACCAGGCTTTCAACTGGTCATAGGAATTTTAAAATGTGGAGATAATTAATTTAAAGGAAAGAAGTTACATGGTATACCATAGTTTTATTGTTTAATTTCTAAAGCTGCCTTGTTTCGGATAGACATTAATTGAAAATACATTGTTAAATTTATGTTTCTGAAAGTATGACACAGTAAATACAATGAATAGCATTCTTCTTACAAAACACTTTACGATTTACAAGATTATTTTTAAAAATATACTATTGACCTGACAAGAATGTAAGGGAAATCCTCAAAGGCCAAAAAGCAAAGAAAAGAGGAAGACCAGAAAGGTAAAGAAGCACCAAAGTGAGCATGAGCTTCCACTCTGACAGCCATGAGAAAAGTGGAGGGACCAGGGATAGGGCCTGTGCCTTCCCACATAGCAGATGCACAGCAGAGACACACACAGTGAGAATCAGTGTGTGTACCCTTCGTGACATGGAGACCCTGAGTGCACACACACATCAGTCCCACTCCACAGAGGGTGACACAACTCCCTGGAAGTGGGTGAAAAATAATCTTTCCTGAGACTTCAAGCCCACCTTCAGGTTTACAGTTTGTGACCCAGAAAACTTCAAATCAAAAATATTTATGCCAGAAAGACACCTTTAGCCTAGGCTTCAAGTATTTCCTTAATATGAATTCATCAAAAATAATAATAACATGCACAAGGAACCAATACTCCTGAGAAACAGTGGAAACTACAGAGATAAATTCAGACACACCTGCTGCTTCAAATGGCACAATTATCAGCTAAGAATATAAAATAAGTATGCTTTACTATGTTGAAAACGGTTCAAGGAGTAGGGCACTATTTTAAAAAAGTACCAGGCAAACTTGAACAAACTAAATAAGATAGCTGTATTAGAGCTTAACTTTTAAAAATAAATAAAGTACAATAAAATGTTACACAACAGTTTAGACACAAATATAGACAGAATTAGTGAAGGTGACAATTAAGCTGAATGAAAAATTCAGTCCATGGAAACAAAAATGAAAAATAGGTAATAAATATGAGAAGAGCATAAGAAGATCTAACATACATCTTGGAGTTCCGAATGAAAAATAACAGCAAAAAAAAAAAAAAAAAAAAACGACGAGGAGAACACATTTGAAAATATAACTCCTGAAAAAATTTCCAGAGTTTATTCAGTATATTAATTGGCAGATTCAGAAAGCAAAATTAATTCAAAGCAGTGTAAATACAAAGCAATCCCTGGTAAATACATCATAGTGAGACTACAGAAAACCAAAGACAAGAATATCTGTACAAAGAAAGAAAGTATAGACTATGTATAAAGAAACATCATATAAGCTATTACTGACTTGTCAAAAATAGAAGCCAGAAATGTAAAATAATTTCTTCAACAGTCTGAGAGAAAGTAATTATCAGCTTAGAATTGTATGCTAAGTGAATGTACCTTTCAAGAACTTACTAACATGAAGTTTTTAATATAAAATAAAAATTAAAATATTTCTGATCCAACAGATTATTGAAATAAATTATAAAGTTTAAACCACATACAGAAGGGAAATTATATAAGTGAAAAGGTCTTAAATAAAAAAAGAACTGGTGGGCAAAGGATTACTTACATAGTGAGTAAATCTAAGCATTTAAGCAAACATTAATGATATGGCTATTATTATAATTAAAATATTGTCAAAAAACAATAGATGTTAGCACAGACATGGTGAAAGGGAACATTTATACACTATTGGTGGGAATGTACATTAATAAAACCTCTATGGAAAACAGTACAGAGATTTCTTAAATATCTTAAAGTTGATCTATCATTTGATTCAGCAATCCTACTATTGGATACCTATTCAAAGAAAAGTAATTCATTATATTAAAGAGATACTTGCACTTATATGTTTAGTGCAGCACAATTCACAATAGCACAGATAATGAAATTGGTTAATGTTCTTCAACTGATGAGTGGATAACGAAAATGTGTTGTGTATATGTGTGTGTTCACACATATAAATAGAATACTACTCCACCTTACAGAGAGAATCAAATAATGCCTTTTACAGATATTTGGATGGGACAGGAAGCCATTGTCCTAAGTAAAGTAACTCAGGAACAGAAAGTCAAATACCGTATGTTCTCACTTGTAAATGGGAATTAAGCTATGGTCATACAGAGTATAATAAAAGACTCAAAGGAGGGAGGAAGGATGAAAAATTACCTGTTGGGTGTAATGTACACTATTTAGGTGATGGGCACACTAAAAGCCCAGACTTCACTACTCTATAATATTTCCATGTAACAAAACTCCAGTTTAGCCCCATAAATCTATTGAAATAAAAATGGAAAAGAAAACCAAATCAGCATTTAAATATATTTTAACAACAAAAAATATATAAATGTTCTCTCACAATCTAAGAACTTATAATTTCAACCTTACACAAGCTTTTTCAGAAAAAAAAAGAAAAAGAGGGGATATTGTCCCATCCATTTTATAGATGACGATGACTTTGTTATCAAAATCTAACTGCAACAGTATGAAATTAAAATTACAGGTGATGTCTTTTCATGGAGAGAGATAACCTTAATTTCTCTCAAGCAATATGAAGAAATGGGCTGAATGTAAAGGAATTAAAATATTTACTAAATATAACCATATATAAAGAGGCCAAGGGATTTTCTTTTCAGAGAGCAAAAAATAAAACTATTAAAATCAGAGGTCCTATACAGCTTTGTATCAGTAGAGATTCTTTTATCTTCTTAAGATAATAACCCATGGCCTCCAATTCCACATAGTATCAGGTCATGTGGGACCTTGTCTATGACAAATTACATAAATATTCACACATCAGTAGCAATCTTAAGATGCTACCATAGGCAAAAGACCTTGTAATATCCTATCATTCTTCAAAGGAGTCTGTAGTCAAAAATATAGCAGCCCTTTAGATTCAGGTCACACAAATAGGAGGTAGTAATATACTTATCAAACATCAAAGCCACCTTTTTGCTGGAGTGTTTTAATGAAAGGTGAAAACCCCAGAGGACAAGAGTTGACGGAAGAGAAATGAAAGTAGAGAGGCAAGTGAATAGTTAATAGAAGGCAGTGCAATCTTGGAAATGGCAGATGGAGTATGGTGTAAAAAAAAAAAAAAACAGAGAGATGTGTAAATAGACTATTGTTGAGTGATGTCATTCCTCAGTAGTACATGTATGTGTACCAAAGATCCCAAGTCAAAACTTAACGTGTTAACTGAATTCTAAGCCTTCTAAGCCACATGATAATAGGGACAGTATCCACCGGGTTCTCTACTCCTTAGAGCTGAGCACCAAGTCTGGCATATAATAAACGTGCAACAGAATTTGTTGAATGAATGAGTAGCTAATAAAATATTATCAGGCTAGAAGGAACTGTTTGGTACTGGATTAGAGTGTGAAACATCAGTGCAAACTCATGTTTACCTTAATATGCACACAAATAGATAAAGAAGCAATTTTTTGTGTGTAAGTGTATACATGGGTTATTTCTTAAATCTGCCATGAGAGATCCTATGAACAAAAGACACACCATTAGCTATAAGCATGCTCCAGCTGCATATCTGGTTTCTAATACCATTCTCCAACAAAAGGAAGCAGAGCTCCTTAGAAAAACAGCTGCTTCTGGAGCTGTGTGACAGAATATGAGAAATAAGCTTGTAGCAACTTATAGGGTCAGAGGGTAAAATGCTCAAAAAAAGAAAAAAAGAAAGGAAGAAAGAAACCCAATAAGGGTGTCTGTTAAGGAAATAGAGGGACCAACCAAAAAAGCTCCCAATTATCAGAGCTAGAAGTGAGCTGAACAATAAAATAAGTATTGGATTATATTTATAAGATAACCCAAAAGATATACCTATAACATTGGAATATAACCCAAAGAATAAAAAAATTATTTTTGAATCTTTACCGATATAAATAAATGGTTGAATAAATAAGAAAAAATAGAAAATTTCTCATACAGAAGAATTTCAAGTTATTTTTGTAGAGTGCCTCCCTAAAGGAGGTGGGAGTATTAACTAACCAAACCTTAAGGGTAGGCTATCCCTAGTGACTTCCTTCAAAAAAATACAGTAAGATAAGGTGTGTGAGGGGACTAACTTTGCAGAAGAGAAACCTGAAAAAGACTATCACAGTCAGGTGATATCGTTATCAATACATGATTAATACAACTCATGTTAATAACATGCACCCTTCATATGATGTGAGGAGGATGGCATCATTTTACACTTTTGATCTTTTTCTCTGATCCCATAACTCCAATCTAAGGATGATGAAAAAAATTTAGACAAACCAAAACTGAGTAACATTCCACAAAATATTTTCCCACTTCAAAATTGTCAAGGTTATCAAACACAAGGAATCTTTGAGAAATTGTCAGGCTATAGGAGCCTAAGGAGATACGACATATAGTTTTCCTGGATGAGATTCTGGAACAGAAAAAAGAAAACAGGTTAAAACCATTGGTTAATAATAGCATATCAGTATAGGTTGATTTGCTGTGACAAATGTACCACACTAATTTAAGATGTTAACAATGGGGGGAACTGGGTGGAAAATATATGGGAACTCTGCACTATCTTTGCAACTTTCTTTTGAGTCTAAAACTATTCCAAAATAAAATAGTTTATTTTAAAAATGTTAGTAACATTTAGCGAGGGCATAGTAGATATCATGAACTGTTCTAAGCAATTAGAGCTACTAACTACTGTGATCTTCACAACAGCAAACATGACTGCCCCCATTTCATAAGGAAAGTAAAGCAAAGAAGACATCATACAACCAGGAGAAAGAATGTTGCTCTCTTAGCACAAGATGATCTCTGAAAAGTGCCCTCAGCTCAATGATTGGATCTCCAATTTTTAATAAGCCTCCATTGTGCTCAGGAAGGAGCATATGGCAAGCTAAACAGCTGAAATTAGGAAGATTTGGTGAAACTATGATAACAAGTAGCTTAATAGGATTTCAAATGCCTACCAGAGTGAAGGGGGAGGAAGGAGAGTGAAGGGGGAGGAAGGAGAGACTGTGAATATAAACGTGAGTAACTTAAGCTTTATAAATACAATTTCAGTAAAATGAGGAATTTACTTAGTGGGATAGAATTGGCAGTGGTTATCACCTGAAAGCAGAGCAGCAGAAAATGGCCACACTCTAGGATTAACATAGCTGGCTGAGGTGAAGTGCATACAGTTATGCAAAAATAATCATAAAAGTTTTTTTTTTTTTTTTTTGTAGAGACGGAGTCTCACTGTACCCCCCTCGGGCAGAGTACCGTGGCGTCACACAGCTCACAGCAACCTCCAGCTCCTGGGCTTACGCGATTCCCTTGCCTCAGCCTCCCGAGTAGCTGGGACTACAGGCGCCCGCCACAACGCCCGGCTATTTTTCGGTTGCAGTTTGGCCGGGGCTGGGTCTGAACCCGCCACCCTCGGCATAGGGGGCCGGCGCCCTACTCACTAAGCCACAGGCGCCGCCCTAATCATAAAAGTTTTAAAATGTGGATGACTGACCAGTTGTGTAATCTGATTGAGAATAAAAATAGAAGCCTAAAGCTAACCAACGTAAGGTGGTGGGAATATAGGAGCATAAAGAAGGCACTGCTACTCACAAGAAAAAAATTCAAGTACAACAATCAAAGCATGACAAAGAATGAAGTTTTGTTTTGTTTAATACAGAGTTGAAATACAGGAAGTTGCCAATGAAGCTGTAATTTGGGAAGGCAAAGTTGGGAACAGTTGGCTCTGGTAAAGGAAACGGTGGAAGACCAGAATAGATTTATCCAGAAAAGAAGGGAGACAGACAAAGCAGCTTAGAACATCACCTTAGAAGCAGTATTTGTTCTGCCTATTGACTTGCACATTGGCTGAAATTATTTTATTTTTTGTCTGAGTCATTTCTTATAATTTTCCTTTGCTTCCTAATGTCTGATTCCAAGTGTTTCTTTTTCCTCACATTCCTTCCTTATCTTTATTTTTAACAGCCAAAGGGTAGAAGTTTTGTTAGAAGTTTTTGAGAATGTACATTTAGAAGGGGACAGAAAATCAGCATAAAACATTTTCCTCAATATACCATAATCCCTCCTCCCTTTTCAGACTGATACGCAACGTAGAGTAGATTTTTATAAGATGTTTCTTTCCAATCAGTATAACCTGGCTTATTGTACCCTCAATGAATCCCCAACAATAATAAAAAAAAAAGATGTTTCTTTCCTATTATATATATTTTTTGAGACAGAGGCTCACTATGTCACCCGTGGTAGAGTGCCGTGGCGTCACAGCTCATAGCAACCTCAAATTCTTGGGCTTAAGCGATTCTCTTGCCTCAGCCTCCCAAGTATCTTGGACTACAGGTGCCTGACACAAAGCCTGGCTTTTTTGCTGTTGTTGTTGTTGCAGTTGTCAATGTTATTTAGCAGGTCCAGGTGGGGTTGGAACCTGCCAGCCTCCGTGCATGTGGTTCACGCCATAACCACCGTGCTATGGGTGCAGAGCCTCCTATTATATTCTTATCAGAAATAGTTTAAGTTTTGATGAAACCCTTCCTAAGCTTCTTAAAAACTTAAAAGATTCCAGTGTTGTGAATATTTCTTTACACTTTAAATGATTGGTAAGCTGTGGTATATGTATACCCTGGAATATTATTCAGCCATAAAAATGGGGATTTTGCAGCATTAGTCTAACCTGGATGGAGGTGGAACACATTATTCTTAGTGAAGCATCACAGGAATGGAGAAGTATGAATCCTATGTATTCAATTTTGATACGAAGACAATTAATGACATGGTGGAGCATGGGGGAAGGGGAGACCAAACAGAGAAGGAGGGAAGGGGTGAGGGGAAAGAAAAGAAAATAGTGACTAATTCTCACATAAATTGGATTTAATTTTGACCAAAGTACATTACTTAAACATTTTTAATTCAACTTGTTAATATGTTGTTTAGGATATTGCATCCTCATTTATAAGTGACATATGCTTGTAATTTCCCCCTTATAATAATATATTTTCTCCAATTTTAATATCAAGTATACCCAGATCAAGTAGAATGATTTTGAAATATTTCTTCTTTTTCTATTGTCTATAAGATTTGGCGTGATCTGTTTTTTGAAATTATCTTTTACTTTTATTTATCAATGTTAGTTGTCTATTTTTTGAAACTAAAAAAAAAATAAGAAGAAGAAGTTAAGTGATGACTCCATACTGAATCTCAGAGTCATAGCATTCAATAATAGACATACTCTTATTTGACAATGTGAATGTTACTTTCTTTGCAGTATTATTATTATTGCTTAATAAAAAATGTATAAATAAAAACTATGTATTGCAATATATATGATTTTTAAAATAATTTACTATATATATGATGGAAATATATAATAATTTTAATTTTGTTGTTGTTGTTGTAGTAGACAGAGTCTTGCTCTGTCACCCATGCTGGAGTATAATAGCATGATCACAGCTCACTGTTAACCTCAAACTCCTGGACTCAAGCAATCCTCCCACCTCTGTCTCCCAACTCGCTAGGATTATAGATGCATGCCATCATGCCCAACTAATTTTTAAATCTTTTTGTAAAGACACAGTCTTGTTGTGTTGCCCAGACTAGTCTTAAACTCCTGCCCTAAAGCAATCCCTTCTCATAGGCCTCCCAAAGTGCTGGGATTCCAGGGGTGAATCACTATGCCTGGACTTTGGAAAATACATATTTTTAAATTTACTGGTAAAGATTAGTTTGCCCCAAGAATCATAGGAAAAATTATCTGCATAGGAATTGCATTCAAGCAAATGCAGTTGCCAGTTACCAGGGAGTTGAAAGTACAGAAGCTGACTACCACTGACCTTCTCTTCCTTAAATCTGGGAACCAGTTTTCAGTCTTTCTCACCTGAACTCTAGAAGCATTCAGAATTGCTAGCTACTCCCTCATTCTATCCTTTAGCTACAGTGACATACCTTCTTCCTTGCAGCCACTGCCTTCCAAAGGCTCAGCTCTAGGTCCTACTTCTCTGCTCACTTGGTGGTCTCTCCAGGCAAACCCATCCACACTCAGCTTCAGTTGCTATATGTATGCATATGACTCACCTGTGTTTATTCCTCCTCTGAGCACCAGCCCCACATATCCAATTGCCTACTTCACACATTTCGAGGTCTCAAGGGTACTCACTGAACCTGTTTAAAACTATAGCCACAGTTTCCTCACCGGCACACATTCAGAGCCTTCTTCTAATATCCCCATCCCTATAAACAGCAACACCCATCAACTGTGAAATAAATTCTATTTAATCAGATAAATATTTAAAGAGAGATGAATATAGTATAAAATACTACATTTGGAGGATGGAAGAAACTTAAGAAAGATTATTTAATAGTTATTGGGCAAACAAATAATGCATGAGATTGAAACATAGGAGGAACTGAAGCAGTTTGGTCAGAAAGGGGAAAACCATGGTATCCCAGAACCCTTGAACAGGGATCCTTCAATACCAGAATATTACCCCAAAATTGAAATCCAGCAAAAGCAAAATTAATTCATGGAAACATGGAGAGGCAAACATTGTGTGATAGAAAAGCTATACTCAGTTGCATTTATCTTTACAAGATCATACTTAGAGACGAATTTCCCTGGAAGTCATTCAGACACCTTCCTGGTGGTACCCTGCACTTTCTGAGATAGGCTGAGGGTCTGATGAGGAAGGGGAAAGAGAAAAATCGAGAAGGAGGGATAAGAAAAGAGGTAGACACAACTCTTTATCAAAGCCTCACATTGAGTGCTACCAGTTCCTCAAAGCCCATTACTGATCATCTTTTCTTTGCAAATGATTACTCCACAGGCTGGCATCATATGAATTGATATAATTTGTTCAATTAAAGTAGGTTCGCTTCAAACATAGCTTGTGGACTTTGTACACAGCACAAAGAAAGTTATTACTTAATGTAGCACAAATATATAAGTAACAGACATCTTATAAAACATTAAGAAGTCCAACATTTGACTAAGCATTTAGAGAAGTGACTTACCATGAGTTATGAATTTTGAAATGGTCCCCTAAGGATTTAGGGCAAATCCCCTCACTGAAGACACTAAAATTAGATTCAAAGGAAAACTTGAGTGAGAGACCACTAGAGTGAAAGCTCCCACACTAACAAATACAAAACAGATGAATTTTAGCTTTGTCTATTTTTAATATGCACGACTGTTATTTCTCTGATTCATTAAAAATAGATTTGGTATTCCAAACTCTCTCACCACAAATGACATAAAATTTAAATCAACAGCACTTACTTATGGTTCCAGAAACTTAACAGATATATGACAAGACATTCAAGGCCAAAACTATAAACTCTGAACATTGTTTTTATCATTGACAGAAACTGAGGATTCTTAGGGAAGTTCTTTAGAAAGTAATCTACTCTCAGGCTCCCCACAATTCACTCGGGATTACAAAGGGCGAGCACCACAGCTGATTTTAATTGCTGTGATGATGCATAGGGAGAGATGTGATGTCTGGAATAACAGGCTTCTAAACAATGAGGGGCTTTAAAGATTAAAGTCAACACTTTAAATAGCACTCAAAACTGAATAGGAAGCCTAGTACTGACCATAGAAAGCAGGTGTAATATTCTCCATATGTTTTGGACCCTGGAGCTGAAAGAGATCTAGCCCTCTGCATCACACACAATAAAATTCCAAGGACTGCATTACAGCATTCTATTTTGAGAGTTAGAAATACAAAGATCATGATGTGAAGAAGACGTATAGTGAAAGGTGTTCTTAAATGTAGGGTGCCATCCAAGAAATCAGTAGATATCTGTGAGGCCTTCTTAAACAAAGGCAAGCTGGTCGCTGTAACTAAATGGATTTAAATACCCAAAAACTTGGCCCAGAAGTGAATTAGTCCAAGGCTCCAGATGTTACTTGACAACAGTGCACATACTGGGTGCATCAGTAGCTGGCTTGACCCTTTCGGGTGTGAAAAAATAATACGGCTAACTTCACAACTGACTAAGAATGAATTACAAGATCAAAGTGTAACACTTGAAGAAATACTTATTCAGTAATCATAACCTAAAGAAACAGTATATTATTAAGAGTAGACAGTCTTTGGTGAACTAAACATAATAAATGCAAAATTTTACTGGAAAATTTAAATCAAGAAAACTCTCTGGGGATTACAGTTTTGTTTAAGCTACTGACATATGGGAAAATTTATGTAGTAAAGTATATGCTTATAAAGTTTCAACTTATATTTAGTGGGGGAAACAATTTATTATACCAAAAAATCATAAATGTATGACATATGGTAATGCTTTTTTTTTCTGTTCTTGGCAGAGACCCTTTTTGGACGAGTGGCTTTCACTTCTTAAAACTATGAACATTGTCATTCACACCTATTTTCTGAAATTAAACAGACCAATTCTATGATGAAACCCCCTATAAATTTGGTTACTATATAATGTCTTTCCACTTTGTATCGTAAATTATCTATATTACCACTTTCTTTCGAATAATGAAAAAGGCCAACACTGGGCAAAAAGCATTCTGTAATAAAACCTTTATTTTAAATATCTTAAATCAATTTTGGAGAACATTCTATATTTAAATCTGTTCTGTTAGGACTTAACAAAGAAAATTATAAAAGATTTTATTATAAGTGAATTCCATTCTTTTGTTATGAAATCTTTACTTTAAAATATTCAATTCCTTTAACTCATTTGAAAAATTATAATTTATATATATAGATAGCTAGGTAGTGGATCTTATTGGTTTGTCCTTGAAAAACAGGCAAACATGTTCCTAAAGTATATGTGACATAAAAAGACTAGTTTTCTATGTTACTTTAATATGCAAACCACTTCTTTAAAGTAACATTTTATTTACTGGATAAGAAGAAAAAGAATATATAAGCAGGTGGAAGGCAAGGCAAAATATGAGATCAAGATGTGGTAGGTAACACTAGATTCGGCCTCCCAAAGGGCAGGGATTAGATCTTCATGGCTTCTCACGGCAGTCAGTCTTGAGAGTAGCAATACGGTTTTCTTAGGCAGTTTCAGAAAGGCTGGGTACTGTTAGATTTATTAAAAGATGATTCTCAAATAAAAATTAAAACTCTTAGAGCAGTTAGGGTAACCCTACCTGCTACCCCAGTATTTAAGCAGCTTAAAAAAAAAAAAAAGGTTTATTTCTCATCTACTTACTAGTTCTAAGTAAATGCCTTTGGTGGGGAAACACAGTGATACCGGGGCGGGGGACCTCTGTACCACACAGTCATTCAGAAATTCACGATTGTCAGTATCACCACAGCATGTAAGCAGAGAGAAGAGCATGAACAATACTTCAAAAAAACCTGAAAAATGTCTGATTTTCATAGCAGAAGAAAGAAAAAGGAAACGTTTGATGAACAGCTATAGTTTTTGCCACAATAAATATCACAAACATTTTATTACTGTAAAAATTGGGTTTGGACAGCTATCACTTGCAGAAAATAGCTAGTGACACTTTCTCTGCAATTTAAAAATAACACTTAATTTTACCTTTTCCTCTTCCATTTTTTCTCTCTCTCTCTTTTTTTTTGTCTTAGCTGCAAGCTATTAATCATCTGCTAGTGATTTGGGTGAACTGATTGCAGCTTATGTTTTATTCTGAAGTGTGCATTCACATTCAAGAAAAATATTAGTAATTAGCATGACGTGCATAAACATCTACTTAAATTTTTTATGAAACATAATGGAATGCCAACAAAACTTTTACCCCATTTCTAATAAAAAGGCAGGATTTTTGTTTCCAAATAGTTTAAAACTATGGGAAAAATTATGATCAAAATCCAGATTGATGGATTACTGATTGATTCTTCAGATCTTTTTTATTTGTAAGAGATTCACCTTTATTTTCAAGTCACTATACACAATTTTCATCTTATGCCAAGAAAGTTTTGCCAAAGAACAAAATTTAAGACAAAATGCTATGAAAGTTAACCAGTGGAGCCTACATGGTTGCTATAGAGATTCCCAAGAAAATTCTTTTCTGGAAGATTTCTCTGGCATCACCATTCATCAGTCATTTTATTCTCATGACAAGAAGAGAGGCCTTCCAGATGTGAATTGTGGCAAGGCTGCCCAGATCTCTTCTCTCCTAAGAAGATGAACTACTATACTTATTGGAGCAAAAAAATATTTTGGGATAAATTTTCTGCTTTTAGAAATTATGTTTTTCTTTGAAATGGTCATTCCTCTGTATCCACGGGGGATTAGTTCCAAGACCTATTCCCATACCAAAATCCCTGGATGTCCAAGTCTTGTAATAAAATAATATAGCATCTGCATGTTACCTGTGCACATCATCTCCTATACTTTAAATCATCTCTAACTTACTTATAATACTGGTGCAATGCAAATGCTATGTAAATAGTTGTTACACTATATGGTTTTTAACTGTATTATTTTTGTGGTTGTATTATTTCTACTGTGTTTATGTGTTTTTTGTTTTGCATTTTCATTCTGCCGTTAGTTGAATCTAAGGATAGAGAACTATGAGTATGAGAAGGCTAACTGTAGCTGTATTAAAGAATTTGGATCTAAGGAACTTCCCTTCATTGGTCCAAATTACGAGCAAGAGTCAAAAAGAAGCATCATCATTAAAACTAACCCCCAAATGAAGTAACATGTGAATGGATATCACTAACCACACCTCCCATTTCTTCCTCAAAGAAAGAAATTAAAAGGGTCAGATTGTCTTTCCCTGTAGAAGATCACCAACTTGTCAGATTATGCTGAAGGAAGTTTAAACTGCTGGTCACTTGCATCAGCTGTCATCCTGGCCCACTGGGGTAAGGGAAGCATCTCACCTCTGTTAGGTTGACCAAGCTTACTCCATCCTGAAAAGCCAGACTTTGTTATAGGTGAATATAACTCAGCTAAGAAAGATGTGCTGCAGGCTCATCCTGGCACCAGACCAATGGCACAGTGGCCCAATTATAGACCCACCCAAGAGAAATATGCTGACTTTCTGATAAGAAGAACCTACCAGGAGAGTCTCACTAATGAGATAACATCTTTGATGTCCTGATGAGAACAATAGTTTGGTGATCCTTGATAGGAACCAGATCCCCATTGGCCAGCTATATAAGACCCACTTCCCTACCTAACCCCCCCATAATATCCTTTAGATCTTAGCCCACTTGCACCCGTGTCAAAATAGACATTGCTACCTTTGGTCTTGAGTCTTCTGATCTGCTCCTTTTTCGGTTTTTACCTATCAACCTCTAGGCAAAGTGCAGGGTAGAGGATAATTAAGCACTGGTCAGCTCTGCATTTTATACAGGCCAAAGAGACAGCAAAACACCTTTGGCTGGGCTCTGCCCCTGAGTGTGCTCAAATGTATCTCATTGCAATAAAAAACGATGTTGTAGGTCTGTAGTAAGGTAGAGATTAAGCCCTCTAGATCCGAAGCCCAGATAATCCTAAATTTTAACCCTGGAACCATTGTCAAACACTGTGAGGCTAAGGATAAGGTTGTTGTAAGAATTAAATGAAATAATTATGTACAGCGTATAAACAGTACTCAAGAGACAATAGTTGTTACTGTTATTATTCGGGGGAATTTGTTCAGACAGGATATTCTACATATTGATGAGTACAGGGTGGGGAAAAGGAAAAAAGAAAGGTTCTTCCTTCCAACAGAATACAGTTTAAAGGCACTGGAGCTGTTCAGGCGGAGAAGACGACATGGAAAAACGTTATCCCATCGGTAGTAAGATAAGGGACCACGAGGAATAATGATCGCCTTGTTTAGTAAGGCCCAGGAGGCAGAACTAGACCAGAGCAGAGGGTGAAGTCAGAGGGAGACAGTTTTGGCTTCGTATAGGGAAACATTTTTGGCAGATCACAGCGGCTGAAAAAAGGCATGAGCTGCCTCCTCAGTGGGTCTGGGCTCCATTCTATGTTACTCAGGATCTGTAGAAACCTTGGTGGAGGAGGCCTGGACGGGAATGAAGGGATTTTGAGTTTCTACACAGGTCAGATGGGAGAAGGCTCCCAGAAGGGTCGACCTGAGTAAAAGAAAGTAGCTTGATCAGCTCTAGGCCAGCCAGGTCCTGTCCTGCAAGTCCTGGGATCCCTGCCCCAAGCTGCCGCATGCTCGGAAACTCGGTTGCCATGGTGACCGCAGCGGTTGACAGGAGGACTCCGGCCAGGTCAGGGAGGAGGGGCGCCGAATGTGCTCGGAGACTGGGCGTGGCTTCGGTTACTATGGCAGCGGGGACGCTTAGGCAGGGCCTGAGTCCAGCTTAGAGGCCAATGCTCCTCCCGTCCTTTGCATGGCACCCAAGAAAGAAAAAGGCGGGTCCGTGAACACCAGTTCTAAGACATGGGAGCCCTCGCTCATAGCGGCACCGTTCAACCAGGTGAGCCTCCAGGCCTTCAAGTCTGCTCCGCCCGCGGCTGACCCCGGGCCCCGCCGCCAGGAGGTAGACACCCTCCCTCTCAGACGCCGCTGCCAACTTCCCTCGGAAAACTCGGGAGTGCTTAGTGCGCCTCCCTCGCCTGAGGGTCCCCCCTTGAAACCACTCGGGGCCCAGAGGAGGGAGTGCTTGGTAAAGAGCCCCCGAACGTTAAAGGGAGAAGGAAGGGAACGCGCGCAGGACGAGGCAGGGGGTTTCTAGGGCGGGAGAGGGGCGTGTGGCGGGGAAGGGAGGAGGCTTCGCCTGTCACCACGCTGGAGTGAAGCTGTTCAGAGGGCTCCGCCAAGTGTACCGGAGTTGTCTTTAGAACAGTTTGCTTCCTCCTGGCATCTTACAAAACAAGGGTCCCCAACCTTTTTGGCACCAGGGACCGGTTTCATGGAAGACAGTTTTTCCACGGAGGAGAAGGGGGTACAGGGGGTACGGTAGAAGGTGACGGGAGGTGGAGCTCAGGCGGTGATGCTGTGTGGCCCAGCGGTTGGGGACCAGACCTAAAGGACAGGACTTTTATTTCCTCAATCATCTGTGGCCTAGACCATAGTAGGGCTTAAATTAACGCTGAATGAAGATGGACAAGGAATACTTGGGGATAACAATGTGTTTACTATACGGGAGCCTTCTACAGATGAAGGGATGGGATGACTTTCTCAACGGAACGCCCTGTTCCCACTGTATCAATGTTTTGACATATTTTGAAGAAGTAGGGAACAAAAGCCATGAGCGGTTGACTACCAAGTTCATCCATAGACTGCCCCAAAGGCAGTAGGAAATCTACAGCCCACCTGCCACATGACTTCACAAACTGCTTGAGATTCCAGAAATGTCTGGCTTCCTACCACTTTAGAAAGAGATGAGCCTCATAGGTCTTGTCCCCTGCAGCTGGAAATCTACTTCTATGCTAAGCTGTTTCTAAGTCTAAATTAGCATATGGGAAGAAAAAGATTGTTTCTAGAAATTCCATCCTGCCTTTGTGAACTACTTTAAAAACTGGCAATAAAAGTTTTTTTTTATTTTATATGGGTGTATGTGCTGCACAAAAGAAAAAGGGATCTAAAGTCTTGTGTTGCCCTCGTGAGAAATTTTAACATATTTTTCTTTATTTCTGTTATAATTTTTTTTGTCTATGAATAGTAATTCTACGTGATATGAAAATTAGTTGTAATGAAGAATTTCATGAAAGTAGTTATGATACAGCTGATGCTGATGTGATGTCTTAGAATTTGGGGTTATTTCTATAACTTTAGTAATCAAGGATGTCAACTCAGTAATCCCCGGTTACAGTCTCAAATTCTCAAAGATGTTTTTCAAAGCCCTTTGTAAAAGCACGCTCTTTTTCTTTTATAAGCCAATACTAGCCAAAACAATTTTTTCTCCATTTTCTTTGAGATTGTGTAGGCCAAGTTTGAGCTTGGAGTGAACATTTCTGCTTGAATTATAAACTGCTGAACAACGGAGTTTGATGGAGGTGCTGACACTGCATTAGCTTTAGTGTTGCAAATGTGAAGCTATAATTTTCCTAGCTGAATGGAAAACCTAAAGGAACTATTTTTCCTTATGGCTTGAAAACCTGAAATAATATTCAGCATTCTTGATCCTGAAATTGTATTGAAATTATATAGTATAGTATTGAAAGTATACTATTAAAATTATATAATTTCAATAAATCTTAGATATTAATAGAAATAATTTGAACTCAAAGTAATGTGTAGTTTCAGTTTTATTAACTACAAAGAGTGAACTCAATTTCCTATAGTTTGTTGGAATACATGTTTTCTTAACGCAGGGAGAAAACAACTGCCCTCCAACTTCTCCCATATTTTTTCTCAGTTTTGTTTTGTGTCTGGTCCAAAAGGAAAATTCCCAGACCAATCCAGCTGTTGAATGCCCATCGGCATACCCTAGCCACCAATGTAAAAGACTCAGAATTTAGGTTAACTCTGATTATAGATGTGTGAATTCCTTATTCATAGGGCTTAACAAACTGTTTTGCATATAGCCTGTGCTCAAAAAATGTTATTATTTTAGTTCCTACAGTTTCAGTTTCTTTCCATACAGTTGTTAGCCATGTGCAGATATCTGTGGTTGAGTGTGCATGCTAGTGTATGAATGGTGTGTATGTGTGGGTGATGGGGAGTGGGAGAGAAGGAAGTAATTCCTCCAGTCTTCCATAAACTAGATTGTAGAGTTAACTCATTGAAGAATTCAAATCAATAGTAATTTTCAACTCACGTTCATATGGGGGTGTGCTAGATTTTAAAGATAATAAATTTGAAATTTATTTTTAATAAATTTGCCTTATACCATTATTTTGGGCTATCCTTTCAGGCTGGAATAATGGTCAATTTTTAGTCAGTTTTAGGTGGTTCTAAAACATAAAATGATAGCAAATTATACAAGGCTGTCTGTTACTAAGCACTAAATGATTAGATGAAGACTAGAGGTTAGGAAGATGAATGCATTCTGGTTCAGTCAAAATGTTTTGCCTTTATCTGGGTCCTAAAACAATGGGTGGAATAGAGGGACTGATTACTTTAGGTAAGGAAACCAGTGTATGCCTCAAATAAATCTGAAATATTTAGACTTAAAGAAAGAAAAGCATAAAGTTAGACCATTTCTGGCTGGAAATAGTTTCTAAATTAATTTAATCAAATGGTCACTTACTAATCTTTGCTATCCATATACCAAAACATTTAGCTTATTAAAATATGTATTTCACACACTCAAATTCAATGAAAGAAAATATTTAGGTACATCAGCAATGAGATTTAGTGTAGCTATGTATGTGACATAGATGTATGTATGATCTTGAGCAGAATTAGAAAGTCAAAAATGCCTTCATATATACAAATTAAAATCTTTTCATGCTACTATCAAGACTGTTTCCACAGCAGTGAGAGAAAGATGTGTTAATCTAACCATTTAGTACTCATTAAATAATATTGATTTCTCATTCTTCTCCTCAGCACTTAGAGGCTACAGTTCTTTTTTCTGTCTCTGTAAGTCTGACTATTCTAGATACTTTGTGTAAGTAGGATCATAGTGTTTGTCTTTTTGTGTCAGACTTATTTCACTTCGCCTAATGTCAAGGTTAATTCGTATTATAGCATGAATCAGAATTGCCTTACTTTTTAAGGCTGAATAATATTCCATTTTATATAAATATATATCAATATTTCCAAATCCATCCAGTGATAGACACGTGGGTTGCTTTCACTTCTCGGCTATTATGAATGCTACTGCTATTAACATAGATATAGGAAAATCTGTGGGAGTTCCTGATTTTCAATTCCTTTGGGAAGTGTATAGAGGTAGAATAATTATATCATGTGGCAATTCTGTGTTTAATATTTTTAGTTACTGCCATACCATTTTCCACAGTGGCTTATTCCATTTTACATTCTGACCAGTAGTGCACAAGGGTTCTAGTTTCTCTACATCCTTGCCAACATTTTCTATTTGTTTGTTTGTTTGTGCTTCGTTGTTTTTAATTTTTTTGTAATAGCCATCCTACCAGGTATGAGATAATATCTCATTGTGGCTTTGATTTTCATTTGGCCATTTGTATATCTTATTTTGTTGATTTTTTTGTTGTTGTTGTTCTTTGTTACCTCCATTACTGCCTTTTTTAGTTGGTTGATTTTTTTTTGTAATAACATGTTTTGATACCTTCTCATCTCCTTTTGTGTATATTATATAGATATTTTCTTGTCCTTACTAAGAGTATTACATATAACATCATAAAATTAGAGCAAATTGTCTTAAATTGATACTTTATTTCAATTGCATATGAAAATTCTACTCCTATACAGCCACTCTGTGTTATTGATGTCAGAACTTATATGTTTATATACTATATACCCCTTAGCATAAATTTATAATTTTTATGCATTTGTCTTTAAATACTGCAGAATATAAAAAGTAGACTCTTAAATTAAAACTGCAGTTATACCATTTTTTATATATTTGTCCCTGTATTTATGTTTACCATAGAACTTTATATTTTCATGTGACTGTCTAGCATCTTTTCATTTCAACTTGAAGAACTTCCTTAAGCATTTTTTGCAGGGCATGCCCAGTGGTAATGAACTCCCTAGTCTACTATTTGGGGGAAACTGTCTTAATTTCTCCTTCATTTCTGAAGCACAGTTTTACTGGATATAGAATTCTCAGTTGACAGTCTTTTTCTTTTTCCTTTAGCACTTTAAATATATCATCCTAAAGCCTTCTGGCCTGCAGAGTTTCTGCTGAGAAATTAATAATCTTACTGAAGATACATGGCACCTGAGGAGAAACTTTCCTCTTACTGTGTTCAAAATTCTCTTTGTCTTTATACACACATACAAACACACACCAAGTGCCAAAAAATGCATACAATTTTAAGATAGGAAAGAATTGTATTGAAATTGTAATACTCAATACACATTGATTATGTTAGTTATCATGTATATTGTACCCTATTATCTCCTGTAACTTCAGAAGTCAAATGTGACTGGAGTATTACAATTTTAATGCAGTGTTTTTCCTTTCTTAAAGTGTGTATACTTTTCAGGCACACTCTGTGTGTGTGTGTTTATGTGTCCATGTGTATTTATATATAGGTAAATATTAACGTATTTGTTTGTATATTTTTTGGAGACAGAGTGTTGCTCAGTTGACCAGGCCAGAGTGCAGTGGCATCATCATACCTCAAACTCCAGAGCTCAAATGATCCTTCTGCCTGAGCCTCCTGAGTACCTGAGACTGCAGGCATGTGGCACCATACCTAGTTTATTTTTCTTTTCTTTTTTTTTTTTTTTGTGGGGTTTATTTTATTTTATTTTATTTTTTATTAAATCATAGCTGTGTACATCAATATGATCATGGGGCACCATATACTTATTTCATAGAATATTTGACACATTTTCATCTCATTAGTTGACATAGCCCTCCTGGCATTTTCCTAGTTACTTTGCCAAGACATTTACATTCCACATTTGCCGAGGCTCACATGTACCCTTGTAAGATGCACCACAGGTGTGATCCTTTCAATCTCCCTCCCTCTACCAACCTCCCCCCTCCTTCCCCACGCTTTCCCCCTTCCCCCTGTTCTTAGGTTGTAACTTGGTTATAGCTTTCATGTAAAGGTCCTAAGTTAGTTTCATAGTAGGGGTGTATACATTGGATATTTTTTCTTCCATTCTTGAGACACTTTACTGAGAAGAATATGTTCCAGCTCCATCCATGTAAACATAAAAGAGGTAAAGTCTCCATCTTTCTTCAGGCCTGCATGGTATTCCATGGTGTACATATACCGCAATTTGTTAATCCATTCGTAGATCGATGGGCACTTGGGTTTCTTCCATGACTTAGCAATTATGAATAGGGCTGCAATAAAGATTCTGGTACAAATATCTTTGTTATGATGTGGTTTTTGGTCTTCTGGGTATATGCCCAGCAGAGGAATTACAGGATTGAATGGCAGATCTATTTTTAGATTTCTAAGTGTTCTCCATATAACTTTCCAAAAGGAATGTATTAGTTTGCATTCCCACCAGCAGTGCAAAAGTGTTCCCTTTTCTCCACATCCACGCCAACATCTCTGGTCTTGAGATTTTGTGATATAGGCTAGTCTCACTGGAGTTAGATGATATCTCCAAGTAGTTTTGATTTGCATTTCTCTGATGATTAAAGATGATGAGCATTTTTTCATATGTCTGAAGGCCGCTCGCCTGTCTTCTTCGGGGAAGTTTCTTTTCAATTCTCTTGCCCAGCCTGTGATGGTATCCCTTGTTCTTTTCTTGCTAATGGGTTTGAGTTCTCTGTGGATTCTGGTTATTAAACCTTTGTCAGAGACATAACCAGCAAATATCTTCTCCCATTCTGTGGGCTGTTTGCTTGCTTTACTTACTGTGTTCTTGGCTGTGCAGAAGCTTTTTAGTTTGATCAAGTCCCAAAAGTGTATTTTTGAAGCTGCTGTAATCGCCAGGGCGGTCCTTCTCATAAAAAACTCACCCAATCCAATTTCTTCAAGGGTTTTCCCTGCACTCTCTTCTAGTATTTTTACAGTTTCATGTCTTAAGTTTAGGTCTTTAATCCAGTAAGAGTCTATCTTGGTTAGTGGTGAAAGGTGTGGATCCAGTTTCAGTCTTCTACAGGTTGCCAGCCAGTTCACCCAGCACCATTTGTTAAATCGGGAATCTTTTCCCCACTGGATGTTTTTAATTGGCTTGTCAAAGATTAAATAACGGTAAGTAGCTGGGTTCATCTCTTGGTTCTCTATTCTGTTCCAGACATCTACTTCTCTGTTTCTGTGCCAATACCATGCTGTTTTGATCACTATCGATTTATAGTATAGTCTGAGGTCTGGTAGCGTAATTCCTCCTGCTTTGTTTTTATTTTTGAGTAATGTATTGGCTAGTCGAGGTTTTTTCTGATTCCATATAAAATGAAGTATTGTTTTTTCAAGATCTTTAAAGTATGACAGTGGAACTTTAATAGGAATTGCGTTGAAGGTATATATTGCTTTGGGTAGTATGGACATTTTAACAATGTTGATTCTCCCCAGCCATGAGCATGGTATGTTTTTCCATTTATTAACATTCTCGGCTATCTCTTTTCTTAGAGTTTCATAGTTCTCTTTATATAGATCTTTCACATCCTTTGTTAGATAAACTCCCAAATATTTCATCTTCTTTGGCATTACTGTGAATGGGATAGGGTCCTTAATTGTTTTTTCAACTTGACTATTGTTGGTATATATAAAGGTACTGATTTATGAATGTTGATTTTGTAGCCTGAGACATTGCTGTATTCCTTGATCACTTCTAAGAGTTTTGTAGTAGAGTCCCTAGTGTTTTCCAGATATACAATCATATCATCTGTGAAGAGCAAAAGTTTGATCTCTTCTGATCCAATGTGGATGCCCTTGATCACCTTTTCTTCCCTAATTGCGGTGGCTAAAACTTCCATTACAATGTTAAAAAGCAATGGAGACAATGGGCAGCCTCGTCTGGTTCCTGATCTAAGTGGAAATGATTCCAATTTAACTCTGTTCATATGATATTGGCTGTCGGTTTGCTGTATATGGCCTCTATCAGTTTAAGAAATGTCCCTTCTATACCAATTTTCTTAAGTGTTCTGATCATGAAGGGATGTTGGATGTTATCAAAAGCTTTTTCTGCATCAATTGAGAGGATCATATGATCTTTGTTTTTTACTTTATTTATGTGCTGAATTACATTTATAGATTTACGTATATTGAACCAGCCTTGAGACCCTGGGATAAAGCCAACTTGATCATGATGTATGATTTGTTTGATATGTTGCTGGATTCTGTTTGTTAGGATCTTGTTGAATATTTTTGCATCTATATTCATTAGTGATATTGGTCTATAATTTTCTTTTCTTGTTGGGTCTTTTCCTGGTTTGGGGATCAGGGTGATGTTTGTTTCATAGAACGTGTTAGGGAGTCTTCCTTCTTTTTCTACCTTTTGGAACAGTTTGAGTAATATAGGTATTAATTCCTCTTTAAAGGTTTGGTAGAATTCTGATGTGAAACCATCTGGTCCCGGACTTTTCTTTTTGGGGAGGTTTTGTATGGTTGATGTTATTTCCAAACTTGAAATGGGCCTGTTCAACATTTGCACTTGATTCTGGTTAAGTCTTGGAAGGTGACGAGCTTCCAAGTATCGGTCCATTTCCTTCAGATTTTCATGTTTCTGAGAATAAAGTTTCTTGTAATATTCATTAAGGATTTTTTGGATTTCTGAGGAGTCTGTTGTTATTTCATCTTTGTCATTTCTGATTGATGAGATTAGAGATTTTACTCTTTTTTTCCTGATTAGGTTGGCCAACAGTTTATCTATTTTGTTGACTTTTTCAAAAAACCAGCTTTTTGATTTATTGATCTGTTGTATAATTCTTTTGTTTTCAATTTCATTTAGTTCTGCTCTGATTTTGGTTATTTCTTTTCTTCTACTGGGTTTGGGGTTGGAGTGTTCTTCCTTTTCCAGTTGCTTGAGATGTCCCATTAAGTTGCTAACTTCCTCTCTTTCCGTTCTCCTGAGGAAGGCTTGCAGCGCTATAAATTTCCCTCTTAGAACTGCCTTTGCGGTATCCCAGAGGTTCTGATAGTTCATGTCTTCATTTTCGTTTTGTTCCAAAATTTGGCAATTTCCTTCTTGATCTCATCTCTGACCCAGCTATCGTTCAGCATGAGGTTATTTAACTTCCATGTTTTTGTATGAGTATGTAGATTCCTGTTGTTACTCAGCTCAAGTTTTATTCCATGATGGTCCAAGAACATGCATGGAATAACTTCTATTCCTTTAAATTTACTGTTGTTAGATTTGTAACCTAAGATGTGATCGATTTTGGAGTAAGTTCCATGGCCTGATGAGAAGTATGTGTATTCAGTTTTGTTAGTATGAAATGTTTTCTAGATGTCTGCTAGATCTAAATGCTGGATGGTTAGATTTAAATCTAAAATTTCTTTACTCGGCTTTTGGTTGGAGGATTGATCCCTCACTGCCAAAGTAGTGTTAAAATCTCCAACTATTATGAAGCTGGAGGAAATCAAATTGGTCATGTCTGTTAGAGTTTCTCTTATGAATTGAGGTGCATTCTGATTGGGTGCATAGATATTAATAATTGAAATCTCATCATATTGAGTATTACCCTTAACAAATATGAACTGACCATTCTTGTCCTTCCTTATTTTTGTTGGTTTAAAGCCTATTGTGTCTGCAAATAAAATTGCAACACCTGCTTTTTTCTGGTTACCGTTTGCCTGAAATATGGATGACCATCCTTTAACCCTGAGTCTGCATTTGTCTTTTAAGTTAAGATGTGACTCTTGTAAGCAACAGATATCTGGTCTGAGTTTTTGTATCCAGTCAGCTAACCTATGTCTCTTTAGAGGACAGTTTAAGCCATTCCCATTAATGGAGATTATTGATAAGTTTGGTGAAATTTTGGGTATCGAGTTTTCCCAAAGTCCAGTGAACAATTTTAATCTTTTCACCATTGTAGAAGTTGGAGTTTGATCAGGAGTTTCTGAGTGGGTTTACGTTTGTAGTAGAGGATTGGGTTGGTCATTACGGAGGATAGGTCTGAGAATATCCTGAAGAGCTGGTTTGGTTGTGGCAAATTTCTCCAACATATGAATGTCGTTAAAGTATTTAATTTCTCCATCATAGATGAAACTCAGTTTGGCTGGGTACAAGATCCAGGGTTGAAAGTTATTTTGCTTTAGGAGATTAAAAGTCGATGACCACCCTCTTCTGGCTTGAAAAGTTTCAGCAGAGAGATCTGCAGTCATTCTGATGTTCTTGCCTTTGTAGGTAATGGCTTTCTTTCGCCTGATAAGCTTGAGAATTTTCTCCTTCATGTTGACTTTAATGAAGCTAATTATGATATGTCTGGGGGATGACTTATTGGGGTTGAATCATGCTGGAGTTCTGAAACTGTCTGCTATCTGAATTTCAGAATCTCTAGGCATGTCTGGAAAATTCTCTTTCATAATTTCATGCAGAAGGGCCTCTGTGCCAATCGATGCCACTTCATCGTTTTCCGGAATTCCTATTATTCGTATATTTGCCTTCTTTGAATTATCCCAGAGCTCTCTAAGAGAAAGATCCGTTTTTGCTCTCCATTTCTCTTCCTCTTTGAGAGTTTGGGAGTGTTCGAAGGCTTTATCTTCGATGTCAGAAATCCTTTCTTCTGCTTGGTCTATTCTGTTGCTGAGGGATTCTACTGTATTTTTCATATATTTAAGGGCTGCAAATTCTTGCTTCAGTGTCTAAGTCTTTGGTGGTTTTGTCTTTAAATTCGTTCAGTTCTTGAGACAACTTTTGAATTTCTCCTCGGATTCCTAATTCCATTTTATCAATCTTGTATGCAATCCAAATTCTGAATTTGATTTCTGACATGTCTGCCAGTTGTTTATGAATGGGATCTTCAATTACATACGCCATTTCTTTCCTTGGGGGGGTTGATCTATTCTGGTTATTCATGTTACCGGAGATTTTCCGCTGATTCCGCCCCATGGTTGTTTTACTCCCTTTGATTTTTCCCCTAGGGTTTTGTTGAGGGCCCGTTCAGTGTTGCAGCCTGAGAGACTGGGGCCCTGTCTGGTGTGATGTGGCTGAGTGGTTCTGACTTATTGTCAGCTGGCTTCTGTTTGACCTCAGTGAA
The DNA here is from genome assembly GCF_027406575.1 of Nycticebus coucang. Taxonomy (NCBI): domain Eukaryota; kingdom Metazoa; phylum Chordata; class Mammalia; order Primates; family Lorisidae; genus Nycticebus; species Nycticebus coucang. The sequence continues at coordinate 49,019,026 of NC_069784.1, read as the reverse complement.
GCACTTACTCTGGGTTGAAGTCTCGATTCTCTCAGTCAACCCTACCCTTGATGTTTCCAGGGTCTGTGAGTCACCTCAGGCAAATCCTATACTCAGGGGTGGCCTCCTCTGGTTGCCCAGGGAGGCAGGGGGTATGGCTTCAGCCGCCTCAGGGAACTGCTGCTCTGATATGGTCTCCCCCAGCCTCACTCCTGTGTCCCAGAGTCAGGATCGACCAGCCACAGTTTGGGCACTGTCTACGCCCCGATAAATCCCTCAAGAATCTGGATTCCTGGGGGACAGGCCTCCAGATCCCAGAGTGAGGGTGCGGTGGGATGCTGGGAGCTCAGAGCCACCGGCAGCAAGCTCACTCAATTCCTCCCAATCTTTGGCTCCACCACACCACCGCAGCCCAAGCCTCCAGGCTTCAGAGTGAGGGCGGGGTGTGGGGAGTGGCTGGAGCCCAGAACTGCCAGGCAGCGAACAGACTCAGCTCCACCCAGTTCCGTGCCCAGCCACACGGCATGCACTCAGGTCTCCAGACCACAGAGCGAGGGGTGGGGGGGGAGTGCTGGAAGCTCAGAGCCAGCAGGGGCTCCGAGCCGCAGGGAGCCCGGTCGACAGCGAGCAAATTCAGTTCCTCCCAGTCTCTCGCCCAGTTGTACGGCTGCAGCTCAAGCCTTCAGGCTTCAGAGTGGGGGCAGGGTGGAGGGAGAGGCTGGAGCCCAGAACCGCTGGGCAGTGAACAGACTCAGCTCCACCCAGTTCCCTGCCCGGCCACACAGCAGGCGCTCAGGTCTCCAGAGCACAGAGCGAGGGTAGGGGGAGCGCCAGGAGCCCAGAGCCAGCAGGGGTTCCGAGCTGCAGGGAGCCCAGTCGGCAGCGAGCAAATTCAGTTCCTCCCAGTCTCTCGCCCAGTTGTACCACCGCAGCTCAAGCCTTCAGGTTTCAGAGTGGGGGCAGGGTGGAGGGAGAGGCTGGAGCCCAGAACTGCCAGGCAGCGAACAGACTTGGCTCCACCCAGTTCCCTGCCTGGCTACATGGCCGGCGCTCAGGTCTCCGGACCACAGAGTGAGGGCGGGGGAGTGCCTGGAGCCCAGAGTCATCAGAGGCTCCGAGCCTTAGGGAGCCAGGTCGACAGTGAGCAAATTCAGTTCCTCCCAGTCTCTCGCCCGGTTGTACCGTCACAGCGCAAACCTTCAGGCTTCAGAGTGGGGGTGGGGTGGAGGGAGCGGCTGGAGCCCAGAACCGCAGGGCAGCGAAAAACAGACTCAGCTCCACCCGGCTCCCTGCCCGGACATATGGCAGGTGCTCAGGTTTCCGGACCACAGAGCAAGGGCTGAGGGAGTGCCAGGAGCTCAGAGCAGCAGGGAGCTCAGAGCAGCTGGTAGGGAGTTCGACTCAGTTATATGGCTGGTTGTATTGTTGCCCAAGGAAGGCTGCTGCACCTCGCCCGGGGAAGCACTGCCCTGGTGAGGGTCTCCCTCCGCTGACTGTCCTCACCTCTCTCCCGTGCCCCAGAATCAGCGCTGACCAGCCGCAGCTTGGGGACTGTCCTCTCCCCTTTAGGAGTCACCCAAGAATCTGAACTCCTGGAGGACAGGCTTTCAGACCTCAGAGAGAGTGGAGGGAAGTGCTGGGTGCTCAGAGTTGCCAGCAAAGGATATTTACAGATTTATACAGTTTTATGCCTGGCAGGAGAACGCCTAGGCATCCTAGTAAGGGAGGTAGGTCCAGTTTGTAGTAGGTCTTTCCCATGAAGTGTAGTGGGATGGCCTTTGATGTCTGCCCTTTTGTTTGTGGGGCCCTTAAGCTGATCAGGTGGGGGAGGGGGGACTCCCATCCACTTGGTGATGGGTTTTGTACCTTTTGTTTGCTTCCTTGTGGTCGCAGCTCTCCTCAGCGGGGTTGATGTGCATTCTTCAACTTTCTCACTTGGTGTTGCTTGAATCCATCAGGTTACTTGCTAAATTTTTGTCCCCTAACTCTCCTTCAGGACGGGAGCCTCTGTGGAAAGCTGGCTTCAGTCCGCCATCTTCCCATCATCCACCCTAGTTTATTTTTCAACATTTTATAGGGACAAGGTCTTTTTTTTTTTTTTTGTAGAGACAGAGTCTCACTTTATGGCCCTCGGTAGAGTGCCGTGGCCTCACACAGCTCACAGCAACCTCCAACTCCTGGGCTTAAGCGATTCTCTTGCCTCAGCCTCCCGAGTAGCTGGGACTACAGGCACCCGCCATGCCTGGCTATTTTTTGGTTGCAGTTTGGCCGGGGCAGGGTTTGAACCCGCCACCCTCGGTATATGGGGCCGGCGCCCTACCGACTGAGCCACAGGCACCGCCCTAGGGACAAGGTCTTACTATGGTGCTCAGGCATAGTAAGACCTTGAATTTATGCCTTAAGCAATCCTCCTGCCCCAGCTTCTCAAAGTGCTAGGATAGGATGAGCCACCACACCCAGATTGTCTTTAGCTTTTGACAGTTTGATTATGTGTTGCCATATGTGTTTTTGTGTTTATTATTACTGAATTCATTGAGCTTCTTGGATTTGTAGATCCATATATTTCCTCAAATTTGGGACACATTCTGGTTTTATTAACTGAAATAATCTCTCTATCTCTTTCACTTTCTCTTATCCTCCTGGGACTCACATATGCATCTACTGGTCTATTTGATATTTTTCTTAAGTTCCTTCAGCTCTGTGTACTTTTCTTCATTCTTTTTTTCTCTACAGCCTCTACAATTTCAAATAACATGCCTTCGAGTTCACTAACTCTTTCTTCTCCCTGTTTGAATCTGCTGTTGAATCCCTCTAGTGACATTTTCAATGTAGTTATTATATTTTTTAACTCTTAAATTTCTGCTTTGTAAAATACATTTCTAACTCTTTGTTAATATTCTAATTTTGTCAGTTTTTCATCTTCCTGATTTCCTTTAGTTCTTTGTGTTCCCTTTTACCTCTTTAAGCAAATTTAAGATAGCTTTTTAAAATCTTTCTCTCATAAATATAATACATATATTACTTTAAGGACAGTATCTGGAGATTCATTTTGTGGCTTTCAATGGACTGTGTCTTCCTGCTTCTTTTTGTATTTTGTGATATTTTGTTGAAAATTGGAAAAAAGAGCCACTTCTCCCAGTTTTTGCAGATGGGCATTGAAGATTTTCACTTATTAGCTGAGTACATCCTGAAACTTGAAAATGGCCCAGGATGAAGGATTATGTCCTCTTGGTTCTTTGCAGGGCATGTACTCTTTCTGGGTTGTGCATGTCTTTTTAAACTTTTTTTTTTTGTTATTATTTCTTTCATGTGTGACTGATTTTAAATGTCTTAATTTCTCAAAATCTCCTAACAGCTTTTTTCAAAGCCTTAGATATTCTGTTCTATTCCTCAGCCCATGATCTATTTTCCCAGGCATCCATCCTTCTGAAGCTTTCATATGTCTAAAAGCTTGCCACTGACTTCCACAGCTTCTGCCAGCCTCAGACCTGAGCTGTGCTGCTATTTCTTGCCTGAGCTGTGTGTCAGATCAGACATAAAACAGTCCCTTGGGCAGCCATAGAGAGGTTAGAACATTGCAGACAAGTTCTTGTTTGCTTCTCTGGCCCATTGGAGGGAACCAGGAATTTGGCTACCTCCTTCCAACCATGCCACCACCTCCTTCAGGAGGGAGTAAATTAAAGGAGAATGAAAATGACACAAAGTTTCTGACTGTATTAAATATTTATTTTTCTTGATTAGTCATTCACTTAGTTGGTATAGATATTTGACTGCTTTGTATCCTCTATAACATTATTTTATTCTCTAGAGTTTTTAAAAATATTTTTGTGGGGAAAGGGGATTAGAGCTTCCTAGTCTATGCTGGGGGTGGTGGGTTCAAATCCAGCCCTGGCCAAAAACTGCAAAAAAAAAAAAAAAAAAGTTTATGGCAACCCACAAACCCCTTAACTTAGCCAGATTCACCATTCCAGTATTTATTGTTTTCATTTTGTTGTGATGGTTTCTAATACATAATACCCAACCTAAGGCACCGGATATTCTTTTTGTCATTTGTCCAATGTGTATCAACATTTTACTTCTTCATTAAGCCTTTAAATTTTCTTTAATAAAAATATTTACATATTTTAAAATATCAGAAACATCTACCTACCTTTTTTGGGGTCTTTACAAGATTTATAAGTCTTGCCTCTAATTTCTACATTTTCATTCTCAATTTGTTTTCTTCTTTGTAAGTAATAGTTACATAATAATTTCTAGAGACAGAAAAACACAAAGTGATGCTATACATTATAGTGCTGTCCTTTTTAATTCAGAGATGGAGATTCCAAGGGTATTCAGGCTAACCTGCTTCTTTATAAAACTGAACATCTAAGAATATAAAGACCTGGTCCAAAGACAGGTAGTGACTTGGCACATCAGGTACCAGATCCTAGATTTTCTTGCTAGTCCTTCCTTCCTCCTTAACAGACTTTAAGCTGTGATGATCATAGTGTTAGAGCTGCATAGTGATTGCACGAGGTAGTTGCTGAAATAATTGAATGAAACAAGTAGGAGTTTAGCAATAAAGAGAGAGTTTATTTTATTCTTAAAACTTGTAAAGCAAGCCAGCACATCCTCGTGACTGCAGGCAGCATGGAGTGTGCTGTACTTAGATTTCAAACACAACTTTTTCGAGGGGTATCAGTTGCTTCTTAGAAGCTTTCCAGGTTCCTAATCAGGCTGTTCCCAAAGCAACCCAAGTCACTATGACCACCTCTATGTGTCCATGTCAGAAAGTCTTTGGGGCATTCATTAGCTTCTGTTACAAGGCAACCCACCTACCTGGTCTTGCACCTGCTAGGTCTTGACAAGCCCCATTCCCATGATAGCCCAGGGCAGCCTGACCCAAGCCAACTTAAAACAAATCTTATATATTTGATCTGATGTAAATCTCTACTACAGAGCCATGAGGTAGGTATATGTCATTAAAGTAGAATAAATACTTAAACTCGAGATCAAACTTGAAATCATAAATATGAAAAGAGTAATTATTTTATCTGAAATATCAGACTTCATCCTTAATAAATCTCTTTTCCTCTGCCTTAGACTACAGAAAAGCCAAACCATTTTGTTTTTATATATATTCAACTATTAGGCTTCTTACTAAGGCCATCTAAGTAGGACAAATAGAAATATTTGAGTTTATAACTTAATACTCTACCTGTGAGGAATATAAAGTTTTGATTAGGAAAATAATTTTTTTCCATCTCCAAAAATGTATGAAAAACAGCTCCTTCTACTACCTGCAAGGATGCCACATTACCTGTTTGTGCAAGAAAAAAAATGGCACATCAAAGTCTCAGACCATCTCTGTCTCTCAACTTCCCATTTCTGTCCATAGCACTACAATTATTATAGTCACTAAAGCTCACCCACTACTCACTGGTCTTGTTCCTTTTCTATATTCAATCTGCATCTAAGTCCTCTTGACTTTTCTTTTAACATTTTCCCACTTCCATCTTTTTCTCTCCATTCTCATACCTTCATTATAGCCCAGACCCACATCTTTTGATCCTTGAAGTTTTAAACAAGCCCTTTACCTCCAATGAACATAGAATTACCTTTTTCTATTAAACCACTTAATTGGCTCTAAACTTGTCTTCCAAAAACATTGCTCAAATCATACTAATTCCCAGCTCAAAAATTTCCTTTGGCCATCTATAATCACTTTCCCTAAAGTCCAATCAGTTTGCCTTCTGCAGCCCAATCTATGCTGGCTCTGTCCTAACCATTGCACTGAATTGCTACAGGCAAGACAGCTCCTTCACTGCCGTGTAGACTGCAGTTCCTACAGGCAGTGAACTCTTGGAGAAAGCCCAGATCTCAGTAAGACATAGATAGTGAATCCTGATTTTCAACTGTGTAATAGGTGACCCAGGACAACTTTCTTGCCCTCTCTGATCCTTGCTCTCATTTTGTCAGATGGAGAGAACAATTCCCATCTCAAAGGTGTGCTGTGAATGTCAAATTTTATTTCATTTCATCCACATGTCATCTATTACTCCTTCAGTTAATGAGTTCTCTCCTGCTCTCCTGCCCTTTCATTCATGTTAGCCTCCTTGCTGGAAGTAGACTTCTGCCTTCCTGCTCTGTGCCTGTTCATGCTTGGAGGTCTCCAGCATGCCTTCCAGTTAACTTCCCTAGCAGCACCAACTCACATCTGTCTTCCCTCACCTCAGCTCTAGGATCTTTCTTGTAACTTAGTACTTTGTTACAGGGTGCCTTGGATTTCTTGCTATTATTTCATGTTTTATAGAATACAAGCTGAACACAGAAGCTACTGGTAGTTGTATCTTACACTCCTTATATATATATATATACCATAATGTCCAGCATGGTTTCAGGCACATAGTGTACACTCACACTCTGTACCGAATTAATTCACTGAAATAGGAAGAAATTTGTTTATGGAAATGAGGACAGTTAGTAGAATAAGAAGATGTTTTCTAAGATAAGAAGAAAGGATAGAAAACATTTATATTAAAAAAGCATCACAGAAAACATACAGGATGATTGGGATGGTGTCCTAAAAAGAACTATGCAATGATTCCACTTCACTTTTTAGGGATATTTCATCTGCCAAACAGGAAGCATGTACTTTAAAGTTCTCCAGAACGTTTAGTTTGCAGTCTTTCCTTAGTACACTTCTGGTTGAGGTATAATATTTTTCTTTTACTAAATACATCTCAGTGGCAGTAGCTGAGCTGTGCACATTTGGAAGATAGTAATTGAGTTTCCTAGAGTTTTGAACAAAGCTTATAATTCTTGTAAAGGTTTAGAAAGTGAATATGAGTTCAAGACAGCTATTGTTGAAATGCTAATGTTCCAGACCTCTTAGATAAATAAAGTTATAGGTACTGGGATGGTAATAAATGGAATTTAGGTAGGTTTTTTGGGGGGGATGTTCAGTTTCATTGAAGTGCATGAAACCATTATAAATACATTTTATCAAAAAAGGAAATGCATTTTATTAAGCAGAACTCTTGAACAATTTTTGAGAGGCAGTGCAGGGTTTTTAGCTTTTTGATCTTAAACAGCAAGCTATTTCTCATGTTAATGTGTATTTAAGACTTACTGGAAATACGCATAATATGAGCTGAAGACTGATGTCTGGCAGCAAGCACATTTCTGAAATTGGGTTGGTTTTTATTACTATATTTTCTGAAATATGCTTTCATTGATATTTACAAAACAAATTGCCAGTTCGCACAAAGGTTGTTTTAATAAAAGCCAATGAAAACAACTGAGTTGCTAGGAAGAATGTTAAGAGGGAAATGGACTTTTTATAACCTCACATTATAATTTCTCTTTTTGGACAAAAATCTATTATTTGAATGAGTTTGGAACTAAAGGGAATTAGTATGTCAAAATATCCACCTAGATGTTATATGTGATCATTTTTATTGCAAGTGAAAAATATTAAATATAAGTAAAATGTAAGTGTTGCCAATATGAGTTTGGCAATATCCTAGGAAAATGTTAGTTAAGAAATGGTGAATGTTGACCGTGTTTCAGCTCTAGCCATAGAAACCATCATTGGCTCCCAGCTCTTCTCAGCCCTACCCAGTGTGGCTTTTCTCTGTCTTTACCTGCCTCTACTCCAGTCAAAAGTTCTCTGTGGTTTCCCCAGGCACACAACATGTATATCGATGCGGTTTCCTGGCCTGAAGCTCTCCTTGCCTCCACCTAACTCTTTCTTGTTACATTTTCTAAAAAGTAGTTCAATCACACCATTCCAGTTCTCACTGACTCCTCCTTTCACTAAACTACTTTGGTGATTGCTGCCTTTAATCTTGAGCTGCTGCCCAACAGTGTCAGTGTCATCTGCTGTATCTACATTGTCTGCAAATGCCTGGAGGGTAGCAAAAGCTTAGATTTTAAATTCCCTTCTTCCTGTCTAGGAGGCAATCACAGAGCGGTCTTCATGAAACATCTACTAGGTCTAATTCACTAAACCCACGTTACTGGCTCAGCCACCTGGCTTATTTAAATTGAAGATCTCTGAACCTTAAGTCACTGCATTTATAACAGGATGGTGGTCACGCCTCCCTGGCAGATATTGAAAACATTGCTGAGAGGATTTAAAGGCATCTAGCATATAGTATTTCAGACTTTACCTATTCAAATCCAAACTCCCAATTTCCTCCCTGAATCTTCTCTTCAAGAAGTCTTCACCTTCTCTGGAGTGGTGAGACCAACAGTCACCCAGACAGTCACTAGGGCCCCCAAACCTCTCCTTCATTGTTTTATCCTCCCTTTCTGCACCCTGGTAGATCCTAGTGGATCTCACCTTTGAAATTTACCTCAAATGTATCCTCTTGGCACAGCCCCCACTGCTACATTGGAATCTAAGCTATGATCATTTCTTACCTAAACTAAAAATAACTCAAGAGGTTCATAAGGAAATCTTTTACTCCCATTGCTGCTGCCTTGGAGTCTAGTCTCCACACATCAGCTGCAGCAGGTGTTTTAATACGTGAGCCTCAGAGTGAAATCCAAATGTTCTGCCTCAGCCTGAAAAAGACGTTGTGTGTCTGGCTTCTGCCGACGCTCAACTTCATGTTTCATCTCTGTCTCAGCCTTTTACTCAGTGTCCCATGACCGCGATGACCTTTTTGCTGATCCTCAAATCCACCAGACAGCACAGTACCTCTTTAGAGTTTGCTGTTTCTGTGCCTTCTGCCTGGAATGACCCTTCCCCAGATAGTCACACGAGTCACTTCCACCTTTCCTTTAGGATTCTGTTCAAATGTCACTCTCTCTCCCCAACCACCTTATTTAAACAGCAATGTTATGCTCTATCCACATGCCCTGATTTTATTCTCAACCTACCACTCTACATTGATCTCACTGTTGTCTGTCTTCTTCCATATGAATATAAGCTCCCTGAGAGCAGAGATATGTTTTGGTCACTGATAGATCACCAGCACCTAAAAATATCTGACATATAAAGGGACTCAAACATTTGCTGAATGGAAGAATAGCAGGTGCTCCATAAGGAGGTGCTCTTAGGAGTAATAATGCTACTGTATTCATAAGAATGGCATCAAAATCAAAAAAAGCACCCGAAAGTATGTGGAATATTATTTAGCCTGATATAAATATCTGCAATTATTATTATCACTTATCTGGAGGTTATTTATGAGCTTCAAACTCAGCATGTTAAAAACTGAGCCCATTAGCCTGCCCCACAATCCTTCACCTCCTCCTCTGTGCTCTGTCCTGAATGCTGGTACACCCCATTCAATGAAGTCAGAAATCATCCCTGAACTTTCCCTTCTCATGTCAAATTGTTCAATGAAGTCAGAAATCATCTCTGAACCTTCCCTTATAACATCAAATTGGCTGGCAACTCTCATTGCTTCTAATTCTCTGTTTTCTTTCCTTTCCACCTTTTGTAATTTCTTTTTTTTTTTAATTATTAAATCATAGCTCTGTACATTAATGCAATCATGGGGCACCATACACTGGTTTTATGCACTAGCCATTTTAATTAATATAAAATATAAATTTTTGTATATTTAATTTCTTTTTTAACAGCTAAGTCACAAAATCATTTCTTGGGATATCATATTTATTTTTTAAAACAAGTATTTTTATTTATAAAATAGATTTTTAAAATTTATGCAATTTGTAATTTGTAAATTATTATAATAAATTTTATTCATTTTATGATTTTTGTAAAATTTTAATTGTACCCACATCCACTTTGTCATAAAACATAATGTGACTAAAGTTGGCACTGAATAAATTGAAAGAAGTTAATAATTTATTGGATTTTAAAAAATGTTATCAAATAAGCCCATTATTAGATAATCGAATAATATTTCTTTTAGAATTGATACTTTGTTTTGTTTCAAATTACACCATTTATTTCTATAAGGCTAAGCAAACTATTGACATTTCTGTTCAAATATTAAAGCCAAATCCCCAAAAGTTAATTTTATTTTCCAAATGTTTAACTATTCTAACTTCACAATTTATATTAAAAGAAATACATAAGGTTTGCCAAGATTTTCACTAGATGAAGTCCATTGGGGCCCTAATAGTTTTAAATATTTGATCTCTAGCTCTTTGTAGGTGTATTATTTAATTATCTCTAGTGTTTATTTGATATATAGTAGTAAGTAGTTTATCAAGACAGTATTTATAATGATTTATTTGATTTATATCTTTTATCATGCCATCTAGATATACTGGATATAGTAAGTGAGGACCAAAACAAAATATCTGGAACTTTTTCCTAAAGTTCTGTGCTGTAACTCCAGACTTTCTCCATGTCATCACCCAGGCACTGTTTTCATGTGAATACCCAGTGAAGCTATTTTTCTTGATAATCAGTGATCTAGTTTGAGATATCTTAGATGCTATTCTGTCTCGCTTCACCAGCTCAACAAAAAACATTTCATGATCTTATCTTGAACTTTGTATAAAGTCCAAGGTGTTCTTCCCAGCTCTTGATCTCTCAGCCCTACCTTATGTGCCTTTTCTCTGTCTTTACCTGCCTCTACTCCAGTCAAAAGTTCTCTGTGATTTCCCCAGGCACACAGCATTTTAGTTTTTCTCTCTATCTTAAATTTGTTTCAGTTAATGTGTACATTGATAAAACATTTTTATGTGAAACTTTTAAATCTTTAGTAACAGTGACTAAAATTTTACTGGTTTGATTTATATGTTTTTCCAAAAGATAGCTTTCTTACTTCAGTAAATTCTTAGATGAAGTGAAGACCGTAAGTCTACATTGCAATGGTACACTCATTGCATGAACTTTTGAAGTTCACTTAGTATTTCATGTCCGATAATGCTCACATATGTTTAACTACACTGTAGAATGTATTTAAAATTCTGTTGATTGGGCTGGTGGCTCATACCTGTATTCCTAGCACCATGGGAGGCCAAGGCGTATGGATTGCCTTAGCTCAGGAGTTCAAGGCCAGCCTAAGCAAGAGTGAAACCCCTATCTCTACTAAATATAGGAGAAAAACTGGAAATAGAAAATAGAAAAACTAGTCAGGTGTGGTAGTGGGAGCTTGTAGTTCTAGCTACTCAGGAGGCTGAGGCAAGGGGATCTCTTACGCCTAAGAGTTTGAGGTTGCTATGAGTTATGACACCACAGGACTCTACCCAGGACAACAGAGTGAAACTCTGTCTCAAAAAAGAAAAGAAAAAAGTAAATAAATAAAAGTTTTGATAATATGTTTTAAAATGTTTTTAATTATTTTATTCATATGCTTTGATAAAAGGCTCTCATTTTAAGTACTTTAATGCATAAAACTGATTTATGTTGTTCTTTAAGTTTTATGTCATTAATGATTGTAAAATTTCTTTATTGGAAATATGGGCATTAGCAAAACATAATAGCACTCTGATTTTTTTTTTAGAGTACAGTATTTTGCCTGTATAACTTTTAAGAAGATAAACTTTGAGCCTCATTTCCATCCAACATTTATATCACTAGCAATAATAAGTTAATGAGATTTTATGTTGAATCAAGTTGTTATTCATTTTAGAGATACAAATTATTTAATGTTGTAATGATTTTTGCACAGAATCAGAATGCACTTTGGGTTGTAGCTGATTATTTGTTTCTTCTTTGATTACCTAAAGATTCAAAATATTTACCTGTTGATGACACTTAAATGTTAAGAAATATATCCAAATTTTAAAGTCTCTCTCTTCACGTGAATTTTCATTTAAAATATTTTGTCATAAATTTATTATATATACTGAACACTATACACACAAGAATTATTAAGTCCAGTTACCACTGATCACAGCAATACCCTATAATGATCAGTGTGCACTAACAAGTTTATATTACATTTTACATTCTTAATTTTCACCATTTATAATGGTTACTTTTATACCATTTACCAAGAAATATGCATTTCGGTTCACCATCAGCCAGGCACACCTAAGTGTGCATTCTTTTGCTGATTGACATTTGGATCCTCCTCAGTTTCAGATTTTTTTTTTATTTTTTTTGTTTTTATGTTTTTTATGTTGTTTTTATGTTTTTTATGTTGTTTTTTATGTTTGTATGTTTTTATGTTGTTTTTATGTTTTTTTTTATGTTTTTCACATAAAACATACAAAATTCTGCTATAAAATTTTTCAATTCATTTTTCTTTGTATGTACTCCCTCACTTCTCTGGAGAATATACTGAGAATTGAAATGCTGGGCCATTACCCAGGCATGTGTTTAGCTTTTACAGCCACCACCTCAGAATTTCCTAAAGGGCTGCACCCATTGATACTCTCATGTGTGAGAATGCAAGTCATTAGTCAGTCTTTTTAATTCCATTATTTTTACTATAATATACTTTTCTCTCTATCTTAAATTTGTTTTAGTTAATCCCCCAAATGAAGTCTTTCCTTCCCCATGGCAAACTTAATTTCCATTCTGTGTTTATGCCTAAAACTTAACACAGCTTTCCAAGTATCAAAATACTTGGAAGTATTTATAGGTAGTATACTTTTTTAACTTTTGTTCCCATTTTTTTTTCTAGACATGATAAGTGAAGGTCTTTCCTAAGAACTGAAACCATTAAACTGAAGGCTGTGGGGACCATAATCTGTAGACACATTTCCTGTGATTGCCATCAAGGCCCTGAACATGTGGCTGTTTTTCTAAATGCATTCCTTCATCAGTCCCACATCTTTCCCACACGTGAATCTGCTGCAACATATCTGCTTGCTTAAAAGCTTTGTGAAATCTCCCGGCAGTTCTCACCTGTTTGCTCAGCACAGTGTCATCCTCACAATACCTGCTAAAAGGGCAGGGCAGCATGGTAGAGGGGAAAATGCCTTGTGGTCTGTGAATAGATAGCCTCTTGCTATTTTTGTCCCTTTGATCAAGTTTCTGTGTCGTAAATAATTTTTTTCTATCTGCAAAATGAAGGAATTAGACAAAATGGCAACAAAGGAAATCTCCCAGCACTGAACCTATAACTTTAGATCTCACTATGTAATTCATTTTCATATCTTGCATAAAAGCAGTTAAATAAGACCCATCCAAGGATGATCCCCAGGGTTACCTTCCATTAACACTTCTCCACCCAGACAAGTGCCTGTTTAACCTTACCTTTGTCTGTCAGCCAGTTCTCTAAGCATGACAAAATATTTCCTCTACTTCCATGGTAACTCAATGTTTTTGGTACAGAGACTTCTGAAATGCTTTCTACATGTTTAGGTAATTTGTTTCCTGGCTTTTCCCATCCTCACCCCCGCCATCATTATGCTTTGTGTTCTTATTGTACTTTCTGTTAAATATGACTGTAACATGTGGCCTTGGGTGACACAGATAATTTTAGGTGACACAGACAATTTAACAGTTTCTCAAGAAACTGTTTTACATATGTTGAGTAAAAACAGAAAGAATCAAGGGCGGGTAAATGGTGGGATCACACCTAGGGTGCATAATGCAAGGGTACATGTCAGATCTATTAAGTATAGGGTATAAATGTCTTAACACAATAATTAAGTAAATGAGACGAGGTATATATTAACCAGTGTGATGTAAGGTTCCTAACTCTATATGAAATCAGCACATTGTACCCCATAAATTCATTAATGTATACATGATTTATGTGTTTATGATTTAATAAAAAAAATAAAAAAAACAGAAAGGAAACTCCTCAAATTATGTGATATATAATCATAATATTTGAGTTTTTCCTAAACTAATTTATGGTGCTCAGCAAGGATAAAGATGGATTTTTAACTTGTACTTGTTATTGTAACTGCAAAGGCAGAGCATAAAAAAATGCCTGTTATTTAACTTGTCATGCATATCTTAGGAATTCGGCACCAGCCTAAAAAAATGCTGGTGGAAAAGCAGTTCATTATAGCCATATTTTCAACTTTCGCTAGAGAAATAACTGTGCATATGTTACATTATTATTGGTGCTGGAGATGCTTTTGCTCAGGATATATGCTTTAATTTTATTTAAAGTAATGATGATCTGTTTCTGTGCAAAGCTTTCTGTTTAGTCCCCCCTGTTTTCAATAATCAATAACACTCGTATCTAGTAACCAAAGCTTTTAGTCATGTGGAGAACAATTTTTGGTCACATGACGTCCACATGGGACATGGACTCTGGTTATACCCTCAGGGGTACCATCTTCAAAGTAGCTGAAAAAAAACCAGCTCACACTTCATGGCACACACCACATAAAGTTACTTTTGCCTATGCAAGTACAGCTTCAGAAAAAGTTTCCCCTCAGCTTTTTTGGCAGCATCCTTTCCTTTGCTTAATCTGCTCATTGGTATCATAAACATCTCTAATTACTCTTATTTTATAGAAGTCTGTGTTCCAGCAAAAACGAGAAGGTTGAAAGTTTCCTCAATTTTGAATTTTAGCTACCAGAAAGTTCTTAAAACCATTTAACTTAATGTACTCAATGAAAGTTTCAGTCAAAGGAACAGCATCTAGAAACAAAGCAATTGTGTTTGACATGGTGTTTTAAATTAATACAACCAAAAAGACTGTTCACTTTTGCTTGAACTGGAAAAATTGGAAGTTTGACCAGGACTTCATTAGGTAATTAAATTCTATTGAAAAGCATTATTTCCTTCCACATTTGAACTACTGTCCTATGCACTGCTTGGAGTGTAAGAAAGGGGAGGAGTGGGTTATGGAAAAAAGAACAATACTACATTCCTGAAACTCAGGAGTCTGCAGTCTGAGCAGAAACAAGCACCAAAAAGTGTGATCTGAGAGTGTGATGATCCTGGGTCAGAAGCATCAGCATTACTTGGGAACTCAGAGGAGATGCAAATTCTCAGGCCCCATTCTGGACTTACAGAATCAGAAACTTGGACTGGAGCCCAGCAATCTGTGCTTTAACAAGCATGATGCTGACGCACAACCAAATTTAAGACACACGCTAAGTGGTAACCACAGAGTAAGTGCTACATTACTAGTACAGCACTGACAATAAGTTTTCATAGGCAAGCAGGGGACACTGTTAGGATGGGATATTAGGAAAAGAGTCACAGAGGTAGCAAAAGTTTCTCCTGGAAGGAGAAACTAACCCTAACCAGGCTGAGCAGGGCAGAGAGCTGAGAAAACACAGGACATGTCTGAGATCCCACAATGAACCACTAAGTAGGCACTTTATTAGGTGCTTTACACACACTCTCATGGTTAATCCTCATGCCACCACCTCAAATAGTATTCCCATTTACATGAAGAAATCAAGGGTCAAGAATTTACATAGAGCAATTTGCCTGAGAGCTGTGAGAGCTTAGAAAAGTAATGGAGATATGGTGTTAAAAATATGTTGGAAAAAAGCACACAAAGGACTCTGAATTCCAGTCTTTGGAGTTTGGGCTCCATCTTATCTTATTAGAACCTAAGAGTTAGACAATTAAAATACTTTCTATGAAGGAAGGAATGATAAGGTTGATGTCTCTGAAAAATTAATAGATTGGAGATGAGAGAAGCTGGAAGCTTTGAACAGGCACTGTAATGGTGTTTTCAATAGTTTTGATGAAAGATAGTTATAAGTTAAAATAGGAAAATGGTGATGAGATTACAAAGAGGCATAGAATTAAGAAGACCCTGGGAAGAAAGTGACTGTGATTACATACCTGAAAGGAGAATGGAAGTTATGAGGACTGAGAGAAATGAAAACTTCAGCATTCAGAAATGGAAAAGCCCACACATTTATTAGAATGACCTTAGATAGTTTTTATTATCCATGGTGGGTGGAGGTTTTGTTTGTTTTGTTGTCAAGGTATGGAGAGTAATGAAGAGCTCAGTCTCAGACCTGCTGAGTCTGAGATGATGGCAGAACATCGAAGTAGAAATGTTTAACAGGAAGTGGAAAGCAGAGACTACAAATCATAGTTCAAGGTTGGAAATGTAGACTTGGGAACTGTCAGAAGAGAGGCAGTAGAGGGCATGGGGGGTCTCATGGAAGCCAGGTCCAAGGAGAAGGGCACAGAAAGACTGTTCATGTCTCCCATGTCTGGTCTTCAGTTTCAATAGGGCTGATAGTGGTGGTGCTGGTGGTGAGAGAAGGAGATGTAAACAAGACCAGAGGGTTTAAGGACATCACGGGGTATCAGGATGTAGGAGCTTCATGTGTAGAACAGTGTTTGGGGTAGTGTGACCATGAAGAAAAGAAGACCATAAGGGAAAATGGTGAGTGGAAAGACTGGGATTGGGTGACAATGACTATGTATGTGTGAAATAGAGTAGAGAGAAAAGAGCAAAGGGTTGGAAACTGGAGAGGAAGTGGTGGAAAAACTGAAAGAATGAAATTATAGAAGAGGTCATTTGCTCTAGTACAAAAAAAAGGGGGTAAGGAGGGACCAGAATCTTTTCCTCTACCCAAGAAAAAGGAGCATGACATTGAGACTGGTGAAAGGTATATTGAGATGAAAATGTGAAGAGGGGAGGAAACCTCAGCAGGAAAGCCTGGCTCCTTTCAGGAGGTGGAAATGAGGCCACCACAGGAGACATGGACAAAGAATCCCCTCCATGAATTCTTTAAGTGGCATCTGCCTGAGAGGCTCTTCCCGAGACAGCATCTGGTGCAGAGCCTAGCACCTCACATCATAATTGTTCGGATTATGTCTACCCCAGTAGCCCACGGGCCTTTTGAGTGCAGATACTTTTTTCCAGTACTTTTTTTAATCCAGAAAATTACAAAGGATAACGTAACAAGCTTGTTTATACCCTTATCAAATAAATAAATAAATACTTTCCCTGTTTTTAAAATAAGTACTATATTAAAAAAAAAAAAAGTGGAAGAACACTTTGTCCTCCCCTTATCCTCTGTTCCAATTCTTTTCTTTTTCCTTTCCGGAGGCAAACATTATCAGAAAAGCAATACATATCCGCTCAGCCTGTGTATCTAGTCATCTCCCATGAATAATAGATAGTGTTGCTCCCTGTACGGATTCACAGTGATTAATACCTATCGTGTGGGCGCCTGGGCTGCGCAAATTGCCCTACACTTGGTGGGTGCGAAGGTGAAGAAGATGAAGCACAAATGGTTCCACACTGTGCTGACAGACTCTGCCGATTTTCTCTTTTCTTCAGTGCTGTGTTTTCAGGTGTAAGACGCTGAATTACACATATTTAGCTCATTTCTTTAAACCTCGCTTGTTTATCTTTGCATCCTCCATTTCCAGGGTGGCACATACAGCTCCCCACATAGTAAGTACTAATCCCTTAAATCCCTTAAATTAGGGTGATCAACATGGTGATAGAAATGGACCTTTTCTACAGCGCTTTATAGTTACAAAACACTTTCATACATAATATCTTTTCGTCTTTATTTGTGTGTTTTTCCCCAGCCTCCCCGGCTGAGGCTGTTTAAGGGTAGTGATTATGCCTGTTACCTCTGCATTCTGTTCCCTGTGCCCATTTCAGTGTTTCTAACTCCTCAGTAAATATCAGTTGAATGAGTGAATGACTTTCTACTTTAAACATTCTTATTTTACTAAGGTCCAGGTTGTAAGCACTTAAATGTTTTTCCAAGCCCATGTGGTTGGAATCAGGACTAACAATCAGTTTTTCTGATACTAAATCCAGTGCTCTTTTTATTACACCATTGAAAGAGCTATTGTAAGGACTCTATTAGGGAATCCGGAGAAGAGGAATAATTATAATGAATTACTGCCCTGATGTATCCAATAAATAGATTCCATGTACCTGTGTAATTGGAGAAAATTAAGACCCATAACGAGACCTGGGGCTTGAAATTTATCATCATCATTGACTGGGGATATTTTGTCACATGGTACTTAAACGGGGTTTGTGTTGTAAAGGAGATACGTGAATTATGAGGGTGTATAAGATTGCGTGAATGCAGAATGAGCGGGAAGCAGTTTCCCTGGAACAGGACTGCCCTTGCTACGGTCACTGGTAGCCTTCTGATTGCCTTTGACTCACACACCTCTCCTCCCTGGCTTCAGCAGCACCTTCCCTCTCAGCTCTCCTCCACCTCTCCTTATCTGCTTGCTAAGAAACCCTTCCCTGAGAAAGTGACAATAGCATGAAGCGCTGAGGAAAGTTACAGACATTCTAGGAAGAGGGTCTCAGGAACTGCCCCCTCCATCTGCCCTCCCACTAGGATTAATGGATCAATACTTTCACCAAGCACTCTTCCATTTGAGGGCTCACCCCAGTTTCCTCACTCAGAGACTGCTCTGCGGCTGCCTCTTCCCCTGCCCAGCCCCTGTCCCGGGCAGCTGGAGAAACTGGGATCATTGCCTCACACCAGCTCTGGAGAGCAGCGTGTCCCAGCCCCCTCAACAAAAGCCACTCAGGGCCACTGCTTTTGGTGGGTTGGTCTTTACCAGGAAACAGCCTCCTTAGATATGCATTCCGAGATACAAGCAAGTGCTTGTATCCTCTACACTCCTTAGTCATTTCTGTGTATCCTTTACAGCACCCACATCTAACCACTCTGATTTAGTAAAGTCTTGTTATGATGACATGCTAGTCAAGTTTGTTGGGTTGAGAAAGGGCACAGATTCCCTTCCTCAAGCTACATTCTCATGGTTTTCCTGCACACCCCCAGGAAGTTGTTGGAGGGGGTTCCATCATTCCTGACTTGCTTGACACAAACACGGCCCTCTAGAAGATTTGGCCTGCCTTCAGATCATCTTTCTGTATGTAACCCTTCTTTGTCACAACATAATTTGGGGACTATATTTTTAGATCTAAAAATCATGATGGAGAGTCAGAGAAAGAATTCTTGTCTTGCTTTTGGATATTTGAGACATTTTAGGGGTGTAATTCGGTTCCCAATATATTGTCATTTTTTGGACATTTTATTGATTTAGGGGGAGGATAGGATAGAGTTAATAATCAGGACCATTTTGCACACTTGTGTTAATCAGAAGCAGCTTTGGGCATTTTGTACTTTCTCAAGATGGAAGCAAAAATTAAACTCAGTGGCCTGACCTTGCAGGAAACAAATGAAAATAAGGACACTCGCATGAACTGCAAGAAAATGAGCCCTCCATGAGACAGTTGACCAAGCAACAGTTCTGTGGCATGGATGGCTCCTTAGAAAGAGTGTGGGCTGGTTATTTTGTTTCCCCTGAGCTGACCTAGTTCCAAGGCAAAACACATCCATGGAATGTACCACAGATCTCAGTGGAAAAATGTCATTTACATAAGAGGAAGGAAAGTGGAAGGAAAGCAAAGGAAAGGGCCACCATAAGGTAAATAATGAGCTAATATTGAGTCTTGAAAATATATCTTAATTTTCAATGTGGAAGATGGTGACGCCACATTACAGTGATTCAAGGAAAGTAAAAGAAGGTCTCAAGTCTGAGGAAGGAGCTGATGAAAGGTTGTAGTTCTTAATGAATGATGATGAAAAGAGATCGCCTCTTGCAGGATGTGTCCCTGATTCCAATTTTACATTTGTGGAGCAATTAGCAGGACTCCCCTTGGCTTTTCTTGGTATCCTCCTTTAAAAGAATGTCTCTGATATGTAATATTTGTTTTAAAACCCAAAGAATCTTGTTTCCTTTTGAGGTTTGCCTTACTTTTTAAGTTCTGAAGTTCATTTTGAACCTCAGATTTTGCTCTAAGCAATAAAACTGGTTGGATTGTACTAACATAATGGAGCCGTAATTTTAGCCAACTGTTGGGGGTGGGGAGATAGTTAAGGTGTGTAGTGGTTCTGTGGTTTCTCTGTGGAGTAGAATTCCCTGCAAAGCTTTTCCATGTGGTGTTTTAATAGCTGTCTTAAAACTCTCTGATGCATGGAGCAAAACTGAATTAGGCTCACGTGTTAGATTGGTGGGATGGGCCAAGGGCTCTGTGAAAAAACGAAAGAAAAACAATCAAACAACCCAAGCCAGAGGCTAAACCATCCAAAGAAGATCCCTAGGACATATCCAGATTCAAAATTATAACAGCAATCAGCTCTTTTAACCCATGTTTGCAGAACTTTATATGGGAAATTAGGGGAATTCCCTTGTATATGTTAATATCTAACTTTTCTGTGGTGCTTGACAATTTATAAAATGATCCTCCGTGTATTTATTCTTCGGAGTCCTGCAATCTTTTGTAGGCTGCATGTAGTAGTCTTAGATCCATTTTATTAAATGAGAAACTGAGTCACAAAGAGAAGCCCAAGGTCATTTGGCTAAGAAATTGTAGAGGCAGAATTTGACACCACTTCAGAGCTCTGCATCTTTATACCAGAATGTCAATAATTCTAACTAATGATCACATTTAATTTTTATGAAGACAAAACCAGCCAGTGTGTACATGCACAGAAAAGCTTTTTCTAAACTACTGGGTTCTCATCAGTGAATATAAGACACATACAGTGTTATCTAAACATCAAAAGAATGAGCTTTTTCTCAAATGCTCAGTAAGGTAGAGGCAGGATTCCTTCCAAAGTGCTGAGTGTGGCTGATAAAATGCCACATACTCAGTCAGCCTTCCCATACTAAGCATGTATAAAAATTCTCTTTAGTGTGTGGTTTTGGCTGCTAAGTTCAAAGAAACATTTACTGAATGCTACTATATGCCAGGCACATGGGTGAAATGGGAAGCGGCTAGGTGGTATGATTCTAAGGGGGGGTCTATTCCACTGATCCAGCCAGCCCACTGCCTAAAATGCCACCAACAGAGGTCATCCCTTTGAGTTAGTCCAGGGGTCACTGGGATTCCTTTTTAAAAATGCAGGTAAGCTGGAGAGAAGAAATAGCTTAAAATGGCCTTAGTCACTGAAACCTTGGGATATATTTATTTACCTAATTATCAAATCAACTCTTAAGCCCCTGAATTGAATCAGAAGTAATGTGGGTAAATTTTATTCTATCCAGGAGAAGGGGGTGGCAGATTCTGGAAAGGTCTATGGGAGGGGATCCTATGGAGCCAGACGCAGCAGGCCAGGGAGCCTGTCTTACCTGGAGAGAGAGGTGCACTAAGGTTCTCTATCAAAAATAAGCTTTAGTTCCTCTTGTTTTTATATTAAGAACTACCCTTGGGTGGTATTTGTGTTTTAAGACAAGATCCACAGAATTAACCAGATTAATAGTTGTAATTCAGCCAGCAAACAGCTGATCCCATTCTCATATTTTTTTAAATCCAAGAAAGTGGATGGACATCTCTAAGGAAAAGGAGCTGGGGTTGCTTTCTGCCCCTGGTCCTCTACACGGCCACCTTGGAGGCCATCACTTCCATAGTCAGCCCCTACACAGGACCTACAGTTAGCTCAGTGTCTCCTCAGTTGACTAATGTTTTGGTTTGTTTTCATGATTGGTGATGGGTTAATGTCTCTGACAGACTTGCATCGGGCACAGAATGACTTTAAGATACCTCCTGCCATGTTCACGCTCTCTCCCATACTCTAAAAAATTATACACTCTTAGAATTTTGAACATAGTATGGTAATGATTTTGGTCCTCTCTTCCAAGGACCTAAAATATTTTAGAAATGCATCATTTAACAAAAGAAAATTATTTTCCAAACAATATTATTCAAATTAATATCTGCCTTTTCTTGATGCAATGATGGATGTTCTGATTTTTTTTTCTTGGCTTCCCTATAAGCTCTTCGCTCTTGAAGCAGCTTGTTTGGATTAAACATGTTTGTTTTAATGACTAACAAGAAGTGAAGCCCCTCAAAATAATATCCTTGATGATGGCTGAGATTATTGCCAGGTGCATGCTCAGAAGGGCTTTCTATGTATTTTCTCATTTATTCTTTACCACAAGAAGTTGTTACTATCATCATCTTCATTTATGGTGAGGCACAGAGCAGTTAAGGAACTCACCCAAGGACACACAGCTGGTCCATTAAGATTTGAATCTAGGCAGTTGGCGTCCTGAGCCCAGGCTCTTAGTCACTGGGTAACAATGATCCGCGCTTCCCCACGAGGGCACTATGGCATGAGAGAACCTAGTCACCTGTGGGCAGGGCATTTCTGGGACTTCCCAGAGTAATGGCCCAGTGTCCAGGTGCCTGAGTGGGAAGTGGAGGGATTGGTCAGGAAGAAACGAGAGCCCTAGAGTTCCTTTGCAATCTGCTTTGCATAAAGCCCGTTTTGTAGAATAGCACTTATGCTGGGTTATGCCTGAAGAAACATCAGCCAACTGTTGTTAGAGTGTGTGTTTGGGGAGGGTGGGATTTGTGTGCAGTAGATAGAATTTGCTTTACTCTCCCCAATATTTTTCTAAGAGACAGACTTGGCCTTCCCAGTCAGAATCACCTCCAAGTCAGTCTTAGACATGCAGATCTTCCTAGGATGGAGGCTGTGGTACTCTGGTAAATGTTTAATAACCTGCTGTCCGGGTGCTTGCCATCGCCATAGTTTGACTCCTTCCACCATGGCAGATTTCAAGTGATTAAAGCAACCTCACTGAGCAGAGCTGAGAAGAGAGTTGGGCGTGCAGCCCCGAACGCCCCCGAGAAGGCCACGGTACTGGGATGAAACAGGCAGTGGTGCTGCTGCAGGAGGCAGGTGTCAGGTTGACCTGTCCCAGGTTCTAGGCCAGGACAGCTCCTTTTATGTGCTGCTTCACTCTGTCTCCCTTCTTCCTCACCCTGCCCTGATGTTCTTCCAATGTGAATCAAGCTCAAAAGAATTTCAAGGGCACCTTGGAAGAGAAAGGAATGGCAGGACTTGCAGCCTATGGGCGGTAGGTGGAAGGGCAGAGGCAGCAGGCACTGCAGTCCCTTCTACTGGAGCTGAGGGAGCAGGAAAGACAGGGAGGCAGGCGCCGTCTCAGAGTCGGTGCATGTCTGTGTGTGGGTCTTGGCCTTTCCTTTCCTATCTGGAGTAGCTGCCTTCTTACCCGAGCATCCGATTGATTGTCTGAGTCACTCCTGGGAAATTTGTCTTAGCAGAGAAAAGGCTACAAGGACCAATTCCCCAAACCACTGTTAATGACCCCTGGTATGAATCATGCGTGTTCTCCTCCTAAAGGAGGTCAGGGCTGTACGGACTGTACACATGCACCCTCCAGTCTCCTGACATGCTACACTCTAGTACTTTATGATTGGACAGTCAAAATCCTCTCAGTGCCCAAGTATTCTGTTGCTTTAAAATATCAATCAACATATATTTATGTTTCCTATTCACTACCAGGCCCCCAAAAGTGCAAAGGCATATAAAATATCATTTCTAACCTAAGGAGTTTACAGTCTACTTGAGAAAACATGATGGCTGCACGAAAGAATTCCTAACTAAGAATGACTTTAACAGCATGATGATAGTAACTGAAAACATAGCATTTATAGTAAGTTATGAGGGATAGATAATTAAAGAAGTGTCTGCAACAATAAGTACTGACTTACTAAAGGCAGTCAAGAGATGAGTAAGTGCACATCCTGGTCCTGTTTATTGTTCTTGTTTATTATCTAACAATATTTTCAACCTACTTTATAGTTAGAATCCCTTTTTGACAAATATGATTGTAGCAGCCAGTTCTATGTAATAAAAATATTTATTCTGCTGGCCAACAGCCCATACTAACACTCCTTTGCTGATGGAGATCCAAGACTCCTTTTGAAGGAAAAATCTGGTCTGAGAAAGACATTCACAAATCCCTGTCCATTTGGCAGTAAATCTACTTAACAAAAAGGTTATCCTTTCAACAGAGTATTGACATAAAGTACGGGTGTGCGTATCTGTACAGTGTTAAATAGCTCTTAATAAAACTTGACTTTTTAAATGTTGCATTGATTTTACTTGAGGCTTTTATACTTCTCCTAATGAAGGTGCTGACCACTACTGGTTTGTAGAGCTCGACAGGCCCTGATCAGTTCTGAGCAGAAGACTGAGGGCCTCTCGTCTCAGCTCTCTCAGGGCCGTGGGCCCCTGACACTCTAGCAAAAGCAGCGGAAGGGAGCATGCCCCGTATCAGCCAATTATTTTGTGCCAATAAAGGAAACGATCACATCCAAAAGCTACTTGTCACTTATTTTTGAAAGGCTTTTTGTAATTACATTAAAATAGGTAATGCCTAAATAAAATTTAGAGAATTTGCCATGTATGAAATAAAAATAGTTGTAAATCTACCCTGCATCTCTGGAACTTACGTGAGACAGCCAGGTTCTCTGAATTCCTATGAATACTCTCTTGCTGTAAGAGATTTGTCCTAAGTGTCTGGGTTAAAATGCCCTCCTGCCAGGTTCCAAATTAGGTGAGACTGGTAAAGTAAATAAAAGGTAATGGATTGTGTCCGCACATGACTTCATCCCATCCTTTAAATGACTTTATCAATAACTACATGGGGGCAACCCTCTGCAGTAATCATATGCACCTCCAGGTTGGAAAGCCAACTTTATTTCCTAGGTGTTTGAGGTTGGGCAGACCTAAACTCTCTTCCTTCACCATTGCCTACAGTAGTTTCTCTAAAATGATTGGTGTTTTCTTTCTCTCAGCTCATGCCACTAATTACACCCAAACTTCTCGTACTCTCTTGAACAAACTCACTCCAGGTAGGAACACTACTGGGCTCATGGTTAATTGAGTGGCACACATTATACTTTCATTTCTCCCCGTGGTCACTGCTTGTTTTCCCTACACTGAATTTCTCTTGCTTTCCTGTGAACTTAAAGTTGAGGACTTCGTTTAACTGCTGTTAGGGTGGGATACGGGTGAAGTAGTGTTTTTAATAGTATTTTGCCAAACCTAATTTGAATTTGATTTTTTTTTCTAAAGCAATTTTCTATTTCTGAAACTGCTGCCAGTTGGTAGGAATTTGGAATCTATGATTATCCTGGAATACTAAGACAAAGATTTAGAAATTTTATTTACAGAATGTCACTTATTTAACTGCTCCTTGCAGTTAGACGCAGGGAAATGACTTGCTCTTCCTTTGTTATTAAATGTGCATTTCCTAGCATCCCGCTGCCCTCTGCTGCAGCCCACAGACAGTGCATCCTCCCCACTACATTCTCATCTCGGTTTGTACTATCACTGCCTCCTCCACCGTTTCATGCTTACTAAGGTTCTGGCTATGCAATTAGACACGAAACCATCATTCTAACAGACATCATTCAAACCATGTGTTCTATTTTGCAAAATAGATCCAATTTTTAGAGCAGGCATTTGGTGGATGAGGGGATATACTCAGGAAATTGTACCTGAACTGGACTCTTAAGATCCTTTCCAACAGAGAGATGTGGCCCAGAGCCCCAGCTCCTGTGGAGATAATGCTGAACAAATAAGGAACTGCTGCAACCCAGGAGAACCGTGTCCGGCGGGGGTGACACCTTGGGGATCTTAGAAGTTTCAGTGCCACAAATCCGAGAGAGAGTCTTGTGTGGAGATGCATCCTGGAGCAAAGCCAGAGCTCCGGTCTTTGAGAGACATTTGGGAAATTAATGTCTCTGAACATTTGTAAAGCCATCATTTTTAAAAAAGTGATCATACAATATTTTAAGGGTTTAATATATAATCTGTGTTTGAAAGCTCTACACAATAAACATGTGATTTAAATCTTCATCTATTAGTTTTACTACGGCCAAAGTAGTCTATTTAAGGATGCAATTTAAGGATTATGGAAAGGCATTCTGACCCTGAAGAACAGTTCTCAAAAGTGTTCTGAAATGATCACAAAAGTTGTAAGCCATGTATGTGGTCTCCATGATGTTTTGGCAAAATGACCTTGAACCAAGGGGTTTAACTTCACTGGACCTCTTGGGCTTCCATCTATAAAGTATTAGTGCACCTATTTCATGGGGTTACTTAGGGATTCAATGAGATCACATATGTCTGGCACATGGCAGATTCAGAATAATTGCCGGTTCCTCCTCTTCCCTTTTTACTGGTCTGAACTGGTCAACACCTGTCTTTGACAGGTAGGAGATGAACTACATTGCCCTCTTTCTCAGTTGTCCCCAAAAGAGCTGAAGCTGAGCCATTAGCTTTCAAATATTGCAAGGAAACTTGCAATGGAATAAAGGAGGAAGAGGCACAACTACCAGGAAATTCGAGGTATTGCCTGTCCAGGAACCATGTACACTTTATTGTGAGAATATAAGAGATTTTCACCCTTTAATGACAACTACAGTTACAGCTTTGACTGAGGGTATAGACAGGAGAAAAGAAAGGCATCTAATGCAAGAAAGGTCATTTTTTTATAATGGAATGTTTTTCCTAAAGAATACATTATAAATATACCTACATTTTAGAATCAGAACATTAAAAAAAAGATGCTCAATCTATGATGAATTAACAAAGAGAATTTTAAGCTCATTATAACAAAACACATAAAGTTACACCTACCTGCATGCACGGACACTCTCACTGACTCACTGTAAGTACCCTGTTTCCCCGAAAATAAGACATCCTCCGAAAATAAGACCTACTTACAGGAAAAAATAAGGCGTCCCCTGAAAATAAGACCTAGTGCATCTTTGGGAGCACACCTTAAAATAAGACACTGTCTTATTTTTGGGGAAACAGGGTAAAATACACATTAATACACTTTTTTTTTTTTTGCCTTTATATGTGTTTTTTGTTTGGGTAACAGCATTGAAAGTTGGGTGGGTCTTTGGGTAGTTAGTAAATTTCTTGAAGGAAAATAAGAATTTAGGACAAGCGATATTTGGTGGTAAGAAAGAATTTGTGCTCAGGTCTTTCCTCCCACCTACATTTTAGTTCTGTCATCAACCTCATTATAAACTGAACAGAGACCAGAAGAACCACATAAAATTATGCATTTCATTAAACTTGTGTGACCATCTGAAATCTTGTTAGACATTGTTTTTACATCCACTGTTGTACTGGAATCTGGCCTCTAGGGAGGAGCAAAAGGGTGGCTTAGATACTGCCCTGCCCAAGACCTTCACTTTATAAACTGGAAAACCAAGGCCAGGAGAGGTCACATGGCTCGAGTGCCCTTCCTCCTCATCACCTCTCTCTTCTAATGTCTTTACTGTGCTTATTTGTTCCATCTCTCCTTGAGATGGCACAAGTCCTGACTTGTGTGTAGTCTCTTCCTGGTGGGTAATTCAGTAGCTTCACGCCTAATCTGCCAACAGAATTTATCATCACAATAAACAGTAAAAGAAAGTACCAGGCGGCGCCTGTGGCTCAGTGAGTAGGGCGCCGGCCCCATATGCCGAGGGTGGCGGGTTCAAATCCAGCCCCAGCCAAACTGCAACAAAAAAATAGCTGGGTGTTGTGGCGGGCGCCTGTAGTCCCAGCTACTTGGGAGGCTGAGGCAAGAGAATCGCGTAAGCCCAGGAGTTAGAGGTTGCTGTGAGCCGTGTGACGCCGCGGAACTCTACCAAGGGCAGTACAGTGAGACTCTGTCTCTACAAAAAAAAAAAAAAAAGAAAGTACCGAACAAAATTATTGTCTTCAGTAGATTATTTCTTTAAATTATTTGATGCAAAATTTCACATGGCAATATTTGTGCAATATTTTAGCCTATTTCTTGGGAGTGGGGAGGACTTGCTTGTGAATTAACAATGGGATTCTTGTGTGACGTTAAGAGGAAAAGATTTGTTCTCATTTGGCAACTCATCTATATTACCCAACATTTAACAAATATTTTTTGAGCTCCTTCTATATTCCTAGCACTATTTAGAATCTTCAGATGTACCATAGGAAAAAAATATAAAGATTCCTGCTTTTGAGACTACAGCTTAATATGTGTTTGTGACATAGAAATGAACTATTGCTTTCCAATACCAGATTATTCTTGGGTCGCGTTCTAGTTAAAGCGTCATTTTCTCAAGTCATCTTCCTTAAAATGAAAGTCTTAGTTTGAAAGTAAAAAAAAAAATTTTTGTGTCAAGTTACTGAAATTTGGCACAATACTGCCGCCTTGCGGCTGCTTAGATCAGAGACCCACATAAACGACAAGGCCAACCCTGTCTTCAAGAGAAAATTAGTAGGAAGGTTACTCTGTTTTCAGTGAAAACCTTAGACACAAAATTACCTAGCCAGGAATACTTAAAATCTCTTTCCCTTTGCTTGTATAACAGAACGACTGGAAGGCCTCCATTGCTTTTGTGGTTGGAAACCAGATTGAGGACGACCTTCTGATTCAGGCCCTCACCCTTGCCGTCCAGGCCCCCCAGCGGAAGCTCTTCAGTATAGTCTCGTGGGAAAACGTTCTGCGGAAGGTACTGCCCCTCCCTGAGTCAGAGCCCCTGGAAGCTGCTTATTAACCTAAAATAATGGAATAGGGTTATAAAATAATAAAACTATCACATTCTTGTACTGTTTTGGAAATTTGGTGGATAATTTAAAGTAAATATTTAACTAGAAAAAAACATGAATTGTTTAATCGGGATGAATTCGGTTTTTTTTTTTTTTCATTAATTTTACCCATTCAACATTCATTCATTTGACAAAGATTTCTGAGGCCATACCAGGCACCACGCTAGGTTCTATGAGGAATTGTTCAATAAAAGGGTTAATGATAATAAAAGACTAGACTATTAAAGATTCCAGGGAAGTGCATGACTAATTGGAAAATGAAGGCTACAGACAGAAAAGCATAGGTGTCAGAAGTCAGAGGGGAGAGATAACATGAAAAAGATCTGTCCAATGGCAATACCCACACAATTACTAACAGTTTACAAAAGTGACAAAATATTCTTCTTAATTATTGGTCACCTCTTTTTCCCTAGGTTCCCCAAAACCTCAAGTCACCTAGATATTTGAAAGTTATATATATCTAAGCATTCTTTAAGTAAGCCTTTCTTTTTCATTATAAATAACTTTAATTTTCTTACAGATAGATGAAATTAATTCAACTATTGGAAGTGTCTCATCTAAAAAAGCAAAAAAACCTGGAGGTGGTGGAAGTAGTAGTGCTCCCGTATTTTATGAGGTAGGTGAAAGTGTTTATTGAAGAGATTTTTGTAATTTTCAGAAAAAAATAATTGACATATAATAATATGATAGCCATTTTTTAAATTTTATTTATTATTTGAAAGTAAATTCCTGGTTCTCATTGGAGATATTTGTTCCTGATGGTGCACACAACAAATTTGCCTCCTTTTTTTTTTTGACAAAATTCCCCATTAGGAATAAAATTGTTCCAGATTATTTATACCATCATTACATCCAAACCGAAAGATATAAATCAGAAACTTTTATATACAAAAATTCTGGGCCATACCTTTTCGTGGTAATTGCTGAGTATATGATGGAATTAAAGCGAATCATATTATCTAGCTTCACCAAAGAAACAATACAGAAATGCCTCCACAATGTGGGGCATTTTTTTCATATAAAACAAGAACACAGCTGGAATAATTCTCCTATGAACTTCGTGCACATTTTACATTGCACTGTAATCAATATGAAAATAACAATACTCTTCAGATTAGTGGCCCGTTCCATTTCCAGCAGCTGCATAGTGTGAAAGTCATGTTTGCCTGACCCAGTGGGCTTAGGCAAAGGACTCAGGACTCTTGCTCAGTACAAGGAGGTTTCGTCTCACCCTGCCTTGTTAATATCTAACTTACAGCTTTCAAGAAACTATAAAAATCTGGTGATTAATTAGAATATCACTTAAAATTTGTTAGGTACTGTTTTATGGCTCTGGAAACCTAAAATTTAAAGAGTTTTGGATCTTTCTAAGACGAACTTGTTTGCACTTTATTTCAGTGATGACTAATAAAGTTTTTATGTGTCTCAGGTCTTAAGTGATTACATAACAGTCTCTTTAGTATTGCTTGTGTACTATCTGAACAAGTTTCAATGTACCATACTGTGATTTTTATAGCCTTAACTGTTTGCTAGCACCCTTCTCACTATCATGGCAAACTTACCTGTGCATTTGGAGTCAAATAACACACCTTCTGTCTTTTATTTGGGTGTTCTGAATGAGTGTGCTCCAGTTGAAACAATGCATTTAAGCCACTGAAATTTTTCTCCTGAAATGGCCAGAGACATCCATGTCCAATTCTCAGGTCTGGGATCCACTAGCCCCATGAAGGACTCTTTCTTCTTCAAAGATGCTCAGTAAAAATCAGTGATGATAACAGGCCAATTTTGATATCTAATCTGGACAAGCATTTGACTTAGCTGTGGGATAGCGCAATGTAATGAAGCCAGAGTGAAGCCAGACAGCCGCTCCTCCAATATGTGCCGTGACTCTTAGTGGTATACTTCTCCCTCAGCAGAGGGCCATTTCATATCTGGCTCTACCACGTTCTTCTGGTGGAGAATTTGGGCAAAAAGCCTCTCACACCTGCTCACATACTCTTCTATGAATAGTTCCAGAAGAAAAAAGAAGGCGAGATGGAGCGCCCCCGAGGCTGGACCGTAGGTGTACCAGACATGCATTAGCACAAATCAGTGCAACAAAAATGACGAAGAACATTAAACAGATCCCAGCTCCTGGTCAGCATAGCACCAGCATCAGCCAAAGACGGCTGCACATCTGGAGAAGAGGGACACATTTCCAGTCGGAGTCCCTGTGCACTTAGGACCTACTCGAGAACTCTGTCACCTGGTGCCTCATTCCAGGTGAACTAAAAAGCCACTGGGAATGTCTGTAGGGCTCCAAGGTAGTTGTGAGTGGTGGCCCTCGGAAAGGCCCAGAGCCAAAAATCTTTAGAGACTTCTCGACAGTGTGTTCGTGAGTCTATTTCTGTTTAAAGTCTCGTGTGGTCTATAGCACCTAGAACTTTTTCCATAGGAAAACTCCTCAGGAGCCTATTTAGAAAGTCTTACATTTCGTTTCACAAAGGACTCTCTATAATGTGGGGAAAGAGATGATCAAACAAACTTGCTTATGTGACATGGTAAGTTCACAAAAATCTCCATTTTGGAGGGAGAACTCAAAACACAACAGCTATGTTTTCAAGCACTTATATTTACTTCTATCAATCCTTGTAGGATATTCTCATTGTACGTAAAACAGAGCCTGGCCATTTATCCTCTAAACACGATTCTAGCTAACTTGGCTTTCTGGTTTCTTAGCCTGGGGCTGATTAGGAGCGGCAAATTAGTGACACTTCACCACAGTGCAGTTCATCCATGTGCAACGAAACCGTGTCAGAACCACATCACATATCCCCAGTGACAAGTCAAAATGTCTGGGCTCACAAAGACCGCATTCCTCAGCAATTTGCTCAGTTTTTCATTTGGATGGCTTGGTGTTGTATACACAACAGCCTCGTTTTGAAATTGTATAATTTCCCCTGAAACCTTAGAATTTTGTCTACCACGATATTGTATATATGAGAGAGTCTTTATTTATAAATCGTAGTTCTTTAAAAACCTGCTTGTATTTGTGCTAATGTAATTCCACAGGGATGATGCATTTGTTCATTCACCTTCACCTTCTGGAAACCATGCTTTGCTCCTCAGCAGGAACTACTCAAAGAACGTGGGAATAAGAACAGAATAAATAGTCTCCTTCATGTATATTCCTGGGAATGTTGGCTTTTCCTTTATTATTATCGTTATCATTATTATCATATGATAATGAAGATGAAGCACACTGACATATCAGCATTTCCCACACGTAATCCTACTTGAGGATGCTGACACATGAAAATAGATACATGGCCAGGCACGGTGGCTCACGCCTGTAATCCCAGTTCTCTGGGAGGCGGAGGTGGGAGGATCACATGAGCTCAGGAGTTTGAGACCAGCCTGAGCAACAGTAAGACCCCATCTCTACTAAAATTAGAAAAATGATCTGTGTGTTCTGATAGACGCCTGTAGTCCCAGCTACTGAGAAGGCTGAGATAGGAGGATCACTTGAGCCCAGGAGTTTGAGGTTGCTGTGAGCTAGGTTGACATCATGGCATTCTAGCCCATGCAACAGAGTGAGACTTTTTCTGAAAAAAAAAAAATAAAAAATTGATACACAAATTTTGCCTGCATTATGTACGTACAACTATTTTAGATTGCACACAAAGTTTATGGACACCTTGTATTATTCAGTTTTCCCGAATGTTATTAATATTATTAAGTACATTCCTGTTCAAGCACCAGTGCCAACAACCACTAGACAATGGAAAGGGGAAGAGGGAATATGAATGTTATAAAGACTAACTCATGAAGCTTAAGGCCTAGTTGCGGGGGAGGAACTATGTATGCACATAAGCCTGAAACATAGTAGGCATTCAGTAAATATTTCCAATGTACAAAATGGTCAGTGAAGTCTTTAAGGGACTGGTGATGTGTTATGGAAGTTCAAAGGAAGGTATGGTGAGATTCTCATTAGCTGGGGTAGTTGGCAGGGGCAGGCGGGATCCAGAGAAATTTTTGTGGAGAAGTTGTGACATTTGGAAAGAAAGGAAAAGGCCTATAATTTTGATCTTTTAGATATATTATGGGGTATCAGTTAATTCACATCAAAGTTAATAAAAAGAAATATAAAATCCTCATTTTTGCACACAGTAAAGTGGACGTACAGAGAAAGTATGAAGTCTGCTAAAGAATTTGGATTTAACCATATTTAAATATATAACATCAAGTTTTCCTACTTTACCACAAACCTAGTATCCTTCCATTGGTGTCAAAGCTGTCCCCCCTTGGAAGGGTGGACCTTGACACTCAAGTATGAGAGAGGGCATTCTAGGGAAAGGGAATAAGAAAAGCAATAAAAAAAGCAAGAAGATTGAATGAATGTGTACTAAATAATCACTCAATAAGAAAGATTAAATTCTGTACTTATTTTAATTACAATTTTAAAATCCTGTAGATGAAAGTCTATGAGAAAACATTTCAAACACTGGAGAAAGTACAAGCTTTTTATTTATGATTGAACTTAAATTTATGTGGTAAATATGCACAAGTATTTTCCTGTGTGTGTATGCTTTATGGCACATACAGAGAATCTGAACTGTTCATTTGCAGGTATTCTTAGTCCTAACCAAAATTAAAAAGGAAAATATTAATGATCACCTAAAACCAAGTGAAATGTTCTCTGTGCGTACCATAAATGCAAAGATTCTCTCACTTGTGATTAAACCTGATACACAGTAGGTGAACTTTATAAGATAGATGTGCAAATTTCAGATGTGACATTATGACTTTGATAAATTAGAAAGAAAAAGCTACCGGCTGGCAGGGGTTTGTTTATTCAACTTATTGAAATCAATGCCAGCCATCTGAAAAGTTTTTAAATTCTATTCCATGTTTCTTTTAATTTCATGATGATAATTGCCATGTCTACCTGCCCAGAAATGAGTCCTAATTCACAAATGGCCACCGTTTATGTGCCTGCCTGTGAATTTTCTACAAAAGAAAAATTATGTCACTACAGAATCAAAAAAATGAAAGCATGCTGAAACAAAAATTGTCTATAAAGAATAAAAGTTTTGATGCCCTAGGTGATGACTTATATCAAAATGTAATCAGTTCTCAAAGTTTCTATACAATAAAGAAATTGAACAATCTTAAAGATTATGTAATATGGTGCAGTTTTACAAAGGCAAATAATTATTTTCTTCTTTACTCCTATCAGTAAAAAAATAAAATAAAATAACTTATTTAACAAATGTCTTAAAATAATTCTGTGAGCCTCCTATTGTAACTAACAGACCATTAAATGTGGGGATATTTTCCTGACATTTTTAAAATGATATTTTTAAGTATCAGGAAAATAAGTGTGCCAAATGCACCTTAAAAGGTGTAGGATGTAAATGTTATATCTTTGGAATTAAGTAATTTTATCAGATTTTAAAGACACTTTGCTAGTTCATTGTATTAGTATGCCCAAATGTAAGAGTTCCACATTTTGGTTCCTATTTTCTGTGTGAACATATTTCTCAGGTCTTTTCCAACATGTATTCAATAATAATTCAGAAATAGGAATACAGATTTATTAATAATATAGTCTGCTGCTCTTTTTCAGATTCCTAATATAAAATTCATTTCTTAAATAGCTCCCTGAATTAATAGTCAATTCAATAAAGTTGAAAGTTCTTATTTTGGGGGATAGCCCTTGTCAAAATGAAAAATGGAAAACTCATGCTTCAGAGATAGGAACAAATAATATGTGGAAACATTGAAGAGGTTTGAAGTTATTAGAATGGCTGCTCTACTGGGAACAGAAAGAGCAGTGTGTCATGGAAGAAACGAAAAAAGGAGACAGGAAGCATTCTCTGGCCTTTTCAATCCTGCGTTTTAAAACAAAACAAAAAAAAATTCTGGAAGAATTGGAAGGTAGCCAACCTAATGCCGTTATTTCAGAGAGCTTAGGGACACACCAGGAAATTACAGGCCAGTTAGTTTAACTTCACTTGTAGGGGAAGTATTAAAAACTGCTGCAGGAGATCAAGTAAGAGGATGCTTAGAAAAGCACAGCTTGATTAAGGCAAGCCTGGCCAACGTGATTTTCGGAAAGGGAAGGTCATGTCTTAGGAACTTGTTGAAATTCTTTGAAGCTATTATGGTCAGTGCAATCTTCAAAGAACACAGGGAGGCCCAGAATATGCGTATCTTTCTACTCCACATCAGTCTTTCAGGGATGCCTATACAACACGGCCACATCAGGGCCTTGGCATTCCAGCTTTAGAAACCACTATCAAAATAGCAGAAAATAACCTCTGATGGAACATTTTTAAAGCTGGAACCAATTAATACAACCTGATATTTATGAATGTAAAATAATGAGACTTGAAATAAAATTTAGGAATAGCAAGCTGTAACAAAGAAGTACTACCTTGGGACTATAAAAACAATCTAGGAGTTCTTGTGCCAAAACCTGGGCTTTGGAAGAAGGGAAGAAGAGGAAAAATAGCACTGTTAGGAATGGTTAGACAGTAAAAGGTTATGAAGGATTGCAACCCAATGGGTTTGTCAAGATGGAAAAAGAGCAGTCAGATGTGTTAACACTGAGCCTCCACAGTTCCAGAGGAGGCCAGAGCAGCCCAGCAGAGAAAGTCGAGTTCAGACTAGTTGGGGAGGGAAAGAAGGTCAAGACTCCATTGCTTCAGGAATGGGCTCCCAGGGTGCCAATGTGTTTGCCCTTCAGATCAGAAACCTGGAGTTATTTTCAAAGGAAAGCACAACTCAAGCAAAGACGTTCAAAAAAATTCAAAGCACAGCCCAACTTCCTAACACCTTGGAGCACAGGCAGTTTGCCAAGCCCACTTGGTAACTAATAGCTGACTGTCCAGGAGTGGGAGGTGGACACTGGGGAGGTATGGTGTCCACTGCCTTGGAGCCTGGGGTCCAGCAGCAGGAAGCCCACACCCCACCAGGATTAGGTTGCCAGTTAGGACAGTCAGGCAGTGGGCAAGGCAGGAAACTAGGCGAGAATTCCAGGATAAGGATGTCAGAAGAGAACTAGCCGCAAGAATAAAGCAAAATTCAGCCAAGGAAGAGCAGTCCTCACAGCTTCTCCTACAGATCTTACTTAGTGGGGCAGCTCCTACACCCTCCCTAGCACTCTGCGCTCACCATGCTTGGAGGATGCCGGAGAAGGATCTGGTAGACTGTGTCATTCTCTGCCTGTGTGAATAACCCACATTTATACATGCTGATGATAAAGGTTGCCACGTGTTAAACACTTATTCAATTCTTGTGTGCCATCTACTTCATATATATTAAAATTGGTTAACCTCATCTTCTTAACAGTCTGCCAGGAGACAGTTACAAATGATGAAACTGGAGTCAGTCTGGCTTAGTAACTTGTTGACACAGAAGCCTGTTTTTTCAACTTACTTCTCACACAAGTTGAGGATAGATAGTTTAAATTCTGGAAGTGTTTGTTGTAGTTTAACATGTCTTGAATACAAACTACTGTTCATTAATTAGATATAAGTTTTAAATCTCTCAATAGTTCTAGGATATGTTTATTAATTTTCCTTCTATTCAAGCAATGAAGATTTATCTGCAGTTGATGAAGGGACCTAACAATTTTAAGCCACTATGATGAGTGACCTTTGCCCAAATATTTGGATCAACAGGGATTTTTCATTCTGACAGTTAAGATTTATATGGTTAAGGTGACTGGTTCTTTTCTTCTGGGGATGGAAGAGGGGAAGATGAGAAACGAGAGGGAAGTTAATACATACTTAACTAGCAGGCACATATGGGAAGAAAAGGAGACCCTAAACTAATTAATGACAGTCAAATTCATCTCCAGAATACCTACTGACAGTTTGGTGGGACAGATGCCCCAAACCCAACCAAACTGCCAGGGATCATACCCTGGTTCCACCATTTATCAGCTGTGTGATCTTGTGCAGGTTACATAAACCTGCTGTGCCTCAATTTTCTCTTTGTAAAATCAGTAAGAATGATATCTATCTTAGAAATATGTGTTGATGATTAAATTCAATTGTTAATATAAAATAGTAACTGCTATAAAGTAAGCGTCCGTTGAAGTTTAGTAATTTTTATTACTATTTCTTTAATTTCTTTTCCCAGTCACAGTAAGTGCTGTAGCATGAAAGTAGTAGAAACATATCTACAAGCAGGCTTTTACAAAAATTTATTATGGTGGAAAAAATGTAACATAGAATTCACCATCTTAACCATGTCTAACTGTGCAGTTCAAAAGTGTTAAATATATTTACATTGTTGTGTAACTAATCCCCACAACGTTCTCATCTTACAAAACTTAAACTATATCCGTTAATCAATAACTTCCCATTTCCTTCACACCTGATCCCTGGTTACTGCTATTGAATTTTCTGTTTCTGTGAAATTGAAAACTCTAGGAACCTCATTTAAGTGGAGTCATATATAGTATTTGTCTTTTTGTGACTGGTTCAGCATGATGTCTTCAAAGTTCATTCATGTCGTACCATGTGTGAGATTTTCCTTGTTATTAAGGCTAAATAATATCCCATTTGATGTATATACCACATTTTCTTTATCTTTTCATCCATTCATGGATGCTTGGGTTGCTTCTACCTCTTGGCTATTGACTGTGAAGAGAATTGCTAAAACATGAGTGTGAAAATTATAAGCGTAAGTTTTACTAATTGGAAGATGATTAATGAAAGATAAGCTGACATCTAATTAAGCAAGCAGAAGAAGAAAAAATGTAAATCAGTGGTTAAAGGGTATTTGCAGTATCCCATTACATTAGTCTTCATGACCATGATGGAAACTAATATACATTCTTCTTTTTTATGCCATATCAGGAGTAAATATGACTAAACACTCCAAGAAATAAAAAGTTGTAGTAACTCTTTCTAAAATAAATAATTTAAAAAATAAAATCTCATAATTTAGGTCAAAAGAGGATTTTCACAACCATTCTCATTAAATATTCTCACATTAAATGTGAACTGGACCGAACAGCTACTATCTTCATAGTGTAGATACAGAGATGGAAACCTAGGAAATACAAATGATTTGTTCATGGTCACAGGGTCATCAGTGCCGGTTCTAAGAGTCTAGGGCTTGCTCCACACCTCGCAGAGGGCAGGTCTCATTCATTAAAAATTCTTGCTCTTTTATTAATTTTCCATAAGATGCTTTTAGGTGGTTCATGGATAAAACATTTTTTTAATTACATATACATTTATTTTAATATGCATAAAAATAAAATTAGACCACCAACATTCAACTCCCCCAATCTTGTAGTTTAGGATACAAATATGTTATTTTGTAAAATTTGGTTAATCATCAGCATGCAGGAAACAATTAGGTTTATAATCAGGCTGTACACACATTTGGCTAAATCACCAAATGATACTCAATGACAAAGGCTTAGGAAATATTTCATTCTCATGCATTCCACAATATTTAAGGATCAATTATTTATCAAATCTGTGTTTGGATTTACCTTGGTGAATAAAACATATAATTCCCTGCCCTCATAGAGTTTACATTTGAATAGGGCAGGCAGAGATTAAATAAAAAAATCAAGCAAGCAAACAAATACATACACTATTATGAATTGGGGTAATTGCTTTAAATCCAGATTACAGGGAAAAATATCGTAGTCTGAATGTTTGGAGATGAACTGAAGAAAAAAGAAAGAAAGAATCAACTGAAAGAGTGAGGGAAAATATTCAGGCAGAGAGAACAGACTACCTCTGTATGTTGATCAGTTTGTTACAGTCCCTTGAGTGATCAACTTACAGAGGTTCTACTATATTTTTGTAGTTTCTGAGGTTTCTCTTGGTAATGAGTTCTAGCTTTATTCCATTGTGGTCGGAGAAGATACTTGATACAATTTAGATTTTTAAAAATTTGTCAAGACTTATTTTGTTACCCAACATTTGACGGATTTTGGAGAATATTTTATGTGTTGATGATAATATATATTCTGCAGTTGTTTACTAGAGTATCTTTAAATGTCTATTAGATCCATTTGATCTGAAGTCCAATTTAAGTACAATGTTTCTTTTTTTATTTTCTGTGTAATGCTGTGAGTGGGCGCTGAAGTCCCCTACTATTATTATTTTGCTGTCTATCTCTCTCTTTAGGTCTACTAATAGATTTTTTTTTGTGAATCTGGGTGCTCCAGTGTTGGCTGCATAAAAATATTTAGAGTTGTTATATCCTCTTGCTGAATTGATCCCTCTATCGATATATAATGACCTTTTTCCTTTTTAAAAAATACTATTTGTGGCTTAAGATTTCTACTTAAGCTACTCCTCCTCACTTTCAATTTATATTTGTATGGAATATCTTTTTACACTCCTTTACTTTTAGTCTATATGTATCTTTACAAATAAGGTAAGCTTCTTGTAAACAGCATATAGTAGATCAATTTTTTTTTTCAATTTTATCAGTCTATATTTTTTTTAAGTGGAGCATTTAGTCCATGTGTGTTCCTAGGTTAATACTGATATATGAGCTTTGGTTCCAGACATATTATTGTTCCTTTCTTTTCTCTATCATTGTGGTGTTGTGGAATTGTATTGTGGTAACATTTGATTCTTTTCTCTTCCTTCTTTGTGTTATTGCCTTAATGAGTTTTACATTTAATGTGTTTTTGTGATGGTGAACATCCTTCCTTCACTTCTACATTGAGGATTCCCTTGAACATTTCTTATATGGCTTATCTAGTGGTAATAAATTCCCTCAGCATTTACATGACTGGGAAAGACTTTGTTTTGCCTTAATTTATGAAGCTTAATCTTGCTAGATATAGAATTTTTGACCGACATTGGTTTTATTTCAGAAATTTGAACATGTCATCTCATTTTCTTATGGCTGTAAGGTTTCTGCTGAGAAGTCTGCTGTATACCTGATGGGGTTTCCTCATAGGGGACTGTTGCTTTCTCTTATGATTTCATAATTTCCTTTCACTTTGACATCAGAGAGTCTGATTATTATGTACCATGGTGAAATCATTTTGTATTACATTTTCCTGGGGATGTTTGAACCTCTTGCATCTGGATATCTATATCTCCTCTTAGACTTGGGAATTTTTTTTTTTTTTTTTTTACTAATTTCTATACCCCTTTCTGTGTCATGTATTTTTTATATTCCATAATGCTTATGTTTTTTCTGCTTGGTTTTCGTCTATTATTTTGTTCAAAAGGAATTCTAAACATTTTGATCTCTCTTCACCCTTATGAATACCAATAATTTGTAAATTTGGTCACTTTATTTAACCATAAACTTTTTGCTGTCTCTTCACTATCAGAAATACCAATAGTTTGTAAATTTGTTCACTTGATATAATCCAAAACATCTCAAAGCCTCTATTCATTCCTTTTTCCCTTTATTTTTGTCTGACTGGATTGTTTCAGAAGACCTGTTTTATTTGTTTTTTGTTTTGTTTTGTTTTTTTTTAAGAAATAGGCTATTCTTCTGCTATACAGGCTGGAGTGCAGTAGCACAAGTATAGCTTTCAGTAGGCAGCCTTGAATGCATAGGGTCAGTGATCTTCCCGCCTCTGTGCCCAAGTAGCCAGATGTACAGATGCATACCAGAACACCTGGCTATTTTTTTTTTCTTTTTTTGTAGGGACAGGGTCTTGCTTCATTGCCCAGACTTGTCTTGAACTCCTGACCTCAAGTGATCCTCCTAAGCTTCCCAAAGTGCTGGGATTACAGGTATGAGCCACTGGACCTGGCTGAGTCATGAATTTTTTTGTTTATTTGTTTGGTCTAGTCTATTGTTGAAGTTTCAAGTGTATTTTGTATTTTCTTCAATGAATTTTTTAATTTTAGAATTTCTGTTTGGTTTGTTTAAAGGTGTATATCTCCTTGGTAAATTGGTTTTCTGAGTTCTTTGTATTGGAATTGTAAATCACTGAGCTTCTTTAAAATCAATATTTTTTATCTGGAATTTTTGAGGATTTATTTTTGGTTAAGATATATTGTTGTAGAATTGTTGTGTTTCCTTTAGGGTGTCATGTTACCTTGTCTTTTCATGCTTCTTATATCTTTACATTGACTATATTCATCTGTTGTAATAGTAACTTCTTAGTTTTGAATTTACTGTCAGGGGGAAATTTTTTTTTTTTTTACAATTTATGACTGTGATGTTGGTTGGGCAGGGGCTTTGGTTCATGCAGTGGTGAAGTCTCTGTATGATTTCTTTGGCTATACACAGTATTAGTAATATCTGGTTTTCTTTTATTTTGCAATTTCTGGCCAGGGCTGGGTTTGAACCCACCACCTCTGGCATATGGGGCCGGCACCCTACTTCTTTTAGCCACAGGCACTGCCCAGTAGTATCTGGTTTTCTTGGTGTATTAGGATGAAGTTATTGGTGGAGGCTTTGATGAAGTTGTGCTAGGGACTAGACTGCCAAATGGGCCTATCTTCAGCCTTTAGTGGTAGTAGATGTGGGCTAAGAGTGTCAATCCCTGTTCCCTGAGATAGTATGTGCTGGAATCTGTGTTGGCAGTTGCACGCAGGGCAATGACTCTGGGCCTCTGAGTGGCTTTTTTGGGTGCCAGTTGCAAGAGCAGTGTACCCAGGTAAGTGGGCTCTCAAGTTTCTGGGCATGACATGGATAAAGATTGTAGTGGTGACAGTAAAATGCTCTTCAAGCATCATACACTTGTGTTGGCAGTGGTTTCAGTGGACTGCGTGTGCTGGCCTCCAGGCCAGTAAGTGGTACTTGCAGGTAGGAACTAGCTGAGGTGGTAGTAGTAAGGTTTTTATGCCAAACCTTAGTCCCCCTGGAGGAGTATTTGAGTATCTCAGGTGACGGATTGGGTTGTAAAACACCCCTGTCCGGACCCTGGATCTTGCACTCTGTCTTGGGGTGGGGAAGTCAGGTAGAGCTGGTCTGGGCAGGCTTGCACTCTGGCACTCCAATAGCAAGTACCAGCAACAACTGGTAGGGAAGGAATAGTCCTCAGGGCCCTGGCTGATGCTTGCACGAGGGCCAACCGCCACTGTGCTAAGGTCCTGCCAGAAGGAAAGTGGATCTCCTCTCAGCATCCTCAACCTTAACTGGTGGGTGGGAGGTGAGGGACTTATGTCTCTCTTGTTCGTGGGCCAGTCCTGGTGGGGCTTGCTGCACTGTCATAGCAGTTGCATCCAATCCAGATTTTTCATTAGACCTGAGAGTTTGCACCAAGCCCGCAACTCAGCCTTGGGCTTTAGGAATCCCCACCCAGCTCAAGACCAAGCCTTACCAGCAACTCTTGTCCTACTCAAGTCCCAGGGGCAATACCTGGTTCCAGCACTAGTGGCTGTTTCCAAACCACTACTCTCTTCTTGATTCAGATTGAAGAAGCCCATTCACCATTCCCAGTTCTATAAGCAATAGCCTGAGTTTCCCCAGTGCCTACGACTGATCCTGCTTGCTTCCAGGACTGCACAGTTTGTTAAAGAGTGAGGGATGAGAATGACATCTTGTCATAGGTACTTAGTCTTCAAGAAGGAGTGTGGGGCAAAGGCATTTTCCCTCCCTGGAGTGGTCCTTCTCTCAATCTCCTGGCTGCTATCTTAGACTCAGGGTTTGGGAGGGGCAGGGTACTCTCCTGTGGCCTGAATTGTATGATTCCTTGGTGAGAAAGTAGACTGTTGAAAGACATTCACTCGCTCTCTCCTGTAATGGGGAATCCTTCCTGATTCCTGGCCTGTCCTGGCCACCTGGACTGCCTGTTTTTCATTTCCTTCCTAGTTTTAGGAGCTTTCTGTCACTTTTCTCTTTAACAGTATGTTCCCTCTTGGATAATATGTTCTACGTGATTGTCTACACACTAATTTGATTCTTCTAAGTGGTTGAGTAATGCTAGATATTCTTCTAGTCATCCAATTTGAAAAAAATGAAACTACAATATTTTTTAAACTATGCTAGACATCCTAGTAATTTACAAAGAAATTTAGTTTGCTTCAACTTTTAGGAGTCTATGTGTATGGTTTGTGATATAATTTTTTTTTTTTTTTGCTATAAATATATAGGTCAGAAAAAGTTTATAAAAACACTTCCCTGGAATCTGAACCTATTCTGTATTATCTTACTTTTGCATTT
Source organism: Nycticebus coucang (assembly GCF_027406575.1). NCBI lineage: Eukaryota > Metazoa > Chordata > Mammalia > Primates > Lorisidae > Nycticebus > Nycticebus coucang. The sequence goes on along the minus strand of NC_069784.1, from coordinate 48,976,729 downwards.
TCCTTTCTTAGTCTCTGACCTAATCACAGGATAAAGGATACAGACGCTCATCCCTGCCCTTCACTCACTCAGCAGTTAGTTACCAGGTTTCTCCTATAAGCTGGGAAATGGGCACAGGATCGAATAAGACATGGCCTTTGCCCTCAAGAGCTCATAGTCAATAATTCTGTAAGAAATTCATTTGTTCCATGATATTGCACGACATTTTCATAGCCTATAAGAAGTCTGATGTAAAAACTACACATTTATGCCCTGGTTATTAATATAATTTGGTCTATTATTCATTGAGCCCTGTAGCTGACCTCATTTATTGTTCACAACTTTCAGCCAAGAGGGTAATGGTCCCCAGACATTCATATTGAAATGAAAAAGGGGGGAGGGCAGAACACTTACAAAACAGTCCAAGATGCAATAAAGATACAGAGGTCTTGTTTCCTTGGAGTGAGGGGAGTTGTGTATCTGTGACTGACATGGTAACAATTTTCATGCTTTTGCATGTTTTAAGTATTTCTAAAAGCTCCAACTTTTTCCTCGATCTTTGAGTTATGAGGAAAGAAAGAAGAAATATCAAACTGAACTTGATAAAATTTATTGGATAAAAATTCCTATGTGTATATATAGAAAACCTACTATGCCTATTATAGACACTCAATATTCATTTGAGTGAATGAATTTCAGACAGATATTTGTATGTTAAAAATCTATTCCTTCTTTTATTTCACAAACTTGATTTGCTAAAAGAAAAAACATCCTTAAGGCTAACTAAAATATGACTTTTACACTGCTTCAAGAGATACACTTATATGTATATATTTACAGATTGAGTAGTTTGAAATGTAGGAAATCAGTCCTGCAAAAATCCTTACCCAGAAAAACATAAATTGTTCAATAAATACCTTCTTTTAAAAGTTCTTATTTTAACTTCATGCTCATTTGGATCATGGTGCTCACACTGTTTGAAATCTATACAACTCTAATGTTGAGCCAGGCCACCAGGATGCACTGCCTAGAGGCTGGTACCACACAAAACACTCCCAAACCAACAATTTATCATTTTCCTAATTAGCCTTCATGAAGAATCCATATGAAAAAGGCAAATTCTGTCTGAGCTTACTAACTCACCAGGAAATCTTTAATTAGATTATTCTCGGTATTGAACAATCATCCACTTACTTTAGTTATTGCAAGCCCTATTGTTAATTTTATCCTTTTATTTATCTCTGGAACTGCAGAAAAGCAGAACAGCATCTAATAACACGTCACATAGTTACTTACAGGCCACGACGGCTGTGTCCTGCATCCCTCATGAGGAGCTAGTCTTGGATTGCATCCTCAAAGATCTGCTTTAGGAATATCATGGAGGCAAAAAGAGGGGAAAGGAAGGGAAGGATTTAATGCCAGGACCTAATATATTACTATTTATAACAAATAGAATTTCAAGGACTGACAGCAAATTTCTGATTTGCTATTCCCCCAGTAAAATGTCTGCTTTGAATTAGGCAGAAAGAATTCTTCCTGCCAACTTATTTCAATTTCCCCATGCAAAAGCATCCACAGAACATTGTCAGGAGTTTCCTATAGAGGTTCATTTCAGGATTCTTCAGTTGTCGGAGCAATACATACACACACACACTCACACTTGCACATGTGTGTGCACACACACACACACACATTTCCCCCCTTCTTTAGAGAAAGCAAAGGAAAATGCATTGGTAAGTTCTGTATGTGATGCTTTTCCTTTCTCAAAGGCAGAGACAAGCATTAGTCATCATATGGGGGAAATTTTCTTCATCTCACCCTGGGCTGGTGTCCTGTTTTATGTATGTGGCCCGCCCTGTGTGTAGGTGGAGCAGGCAATTGCTGTGTGATGTGATTTAAGAGGTGCTGGAAATTCTGCCTGTCCAAAAATAGCCCCCGCACCCGCCTGTTGAATTCAGGCACAGTGTCCATAAAACCCTGGTTTAAATGAAATGAAATTGCATTTTCAGAAGGTTAACCCATTATATCCACTATCCTTTTGCTGTGCATTTACTTATCAGAAATAAAAAGCGGAGTCATGAGGAGATGTACATGTGTACAAGAAGAGTGAGGAAGAGGTTAGCAAGGCCCAAGACTTAGGGCAATGATGCAAGTCACCTGTAGCTATTTCTTCATAACCATAAATCAGTTTGTTAAAAAGAAACCTCTTCTGTATCCATTCAGTCTGGTCATTAGTCTTTGTTGAATCAATGTTTTCTGGAACATGACATTTTTCCAAACAGGCAATGCTCTTTTTGGGGACTCTTAAAAAGAATATACGAATCAAAATCATTGAAATTTGGAAAATGTTTTTCAGAGTACAAAATACTTTCACATACAATGTCAAATTTTGCTCTCAACAGCAACTTTGTGTGGCAGCTTTACATCTTACTATTGTCATGGAGCAAATGAGGGGAGACTCTCAAAGAGGTTAAGTGACTTGTCCACTGCCCACAGGTTAAAATGGCAGAAATTCACACTGGAGCCCAGTTATTCTGACCCTCAATACATGGTTTGCTCTGTTGCTTCAAGCTCAAGATTCAGTCTCTATAGTCAGGAAGCTGCTAATTAACTTTAACCTGCTTAAAGTTCTTCATCTAAACAACAGAGCATTCCCCAGGAATTTTCTCTAGTGGTATTACTGAGGAAATGTTTCCTTTGCCTTAAAACTTCAAAAGGGACTGTGCCAATCACAGGCTTCTACTCACACATATTTGGTCTCAGAAGTTTGGGTTGGGTTCTGCCAGTCACTCACATCATTCTGCATGCAAAATAATCCCACATTTGGAATATGGACCACTTTGCACAGAGTTGTGAAATACAATAATAAACCAAATTAGATGGGAAAAATAAACATGTGAATTGTCAGAAATTAATGTAGGATATTCTCTAGAAGCGCTTGGGATGGAATGATATTTTGAGACTTGATCAAGCATCATGAAGTGAAATCTTGTGAGATCCAGGACTTTTGTATCAAAGCAGATCTGCTTTGCTCCATAACTGAGCACACATGCCCCTTCACCTGAGCTAATGAGCCACAGTTTCGGAGTAACACTACCCATCCCTCCTTTGCTTTGGCACATGAAGCACTTTCCATGACACAGTCACTTTCTAAATTAGTGAAATAGCATTGCTTGCTTTCCCAGCCTTTCAGCAAGTCTTGGCTGCATGTCAGTCCCCCACCCGCCCATCACAGGGTGCCCTTTTACAAGGCACAACCCACACAACATTTGGAAAGGTCTGCATGATTTGTGCGCTAATTCTTCTGTTCCACACGTATTTTGTTGCTGGTTTTCTGGGTGCCATTCACAAAGTTAATTCCAGCCTTCAACCTGCTGCCAGTCTAATGACAGAAGATAAGGAAATAAGCAATTCTATTTCCACATGATAACCGAGACATTTTAAAGGGTGCAGCTAGTACACAGAGCAATGCCTAAATCTTAAAGTTTTGAAGGATGGGTTTTAAGAAAATGGCTTGAGAACTGAATGGGAAAGTCATAAAAGAAGAGAGGAATTCTAGGCAAAGGAATCAGCCCATCAAAGTCAGGCAGAGGTAAGACAGCACAGTGTGACTAAGGAATTCCAAACGGTGGGCGTTCCTGACATACATAGGGAGGGGAAGTGGGGGGAGCAGCCAAGAGTTAGGCTGAACGGTGGGTCAGGGCCAGGTCATGAAGGGCCCTAGTATGTCCCTCTAAGGAGTGCAGAATTTATCTGTTAGGTCTGGGGAGCCACTGAGGAATTCTGAGCAGGGGAGTAATGTGCTAGGCAGAGATATCAGAATCAGAATGCAGGAATTCTGTGGGAGATATGAGGGCTGGCACTGTTACAAGCAGTTAATTGATAGATAACACTTTAAACTGTACATATAATTTATTAGCTTGTTTTATTATTATAGCAATACAAGTTAATTATAGAAAATTTGATAGAGAAACATAGCCCATATAGTAGGGAGGCACTTAAGGAATGTCCATGAAATATTCCACCACTCAGAGATGTACATATTTTACAAAGTAAGAATTATATACACTTCACATCGTATCCTTTCCACATATTACAATGCTAAGATTTTTCTAAATCCATATTTGGCATGTATGTAATAGAAAGCATGTTTCTATTCAATAACGTATTTAACCACACCCCTTTTACTAAATTGAGACTGTTTACCAATAGTTATGTGACCCTGATTGTTTCCTTATGAAATTTTCAGAAAGTGGAATTACTGGGTAAAAGTATATAAATCTTTTTAAAGCCTTGACATATATTGTCAAAATGCATTTGAGACAATTTCTGCTGATTACAGTCCTTCTAACAGTTCCAATTTAACCACACCCTTTTCAGTGTTGTATTTTTTTATCCTCGTCAATCTGATAAGCAAAAAATGGTAAGGTTGAACATTTAATCATATTTTCATTGGCTGTGTTTTGTGAATATGGGACTCATTAAAGTGAAATGATTATCTAATTTTGCTTTCAGATCCTTAAAATAGTGGGAGGGAACCCTATTGTCAAAATTCAGGATACAGAATTTTTGCTTTAAGGAATTTCAAAACAAATTTTAGGTGATGTGAATAACACAGAAATAATGAGGCATCTTTCAGGCCCTGCACCAGCTCACAGTATACTTCAGGAGAAGGGCACATGTGCAAAACCGCTAATGAAGACTCAACTGCCAGAGGGGCCTCCAGAGAAACCCAGCAAAGGCTATGGCAGTGGGACCTGGAAGAGTCATCTGAGACAGGGAAGGCTTGGAGGGCTGATGCAGGCAGCTCTTTTGTGTGAGCCCCTCCAAGTTCCAGCCTCTTCCTGCCTCCTTGTATCACTGATCCCAAAGTGGTCTGCCTCAAAATCACCTGGAAAGCTCATTTAAAAATGTCCATTCCAGGTCCCAGCCACAGTGATGGGGGCTGGGGTGTCTTCGAAAGAGTCCAGGACACACCTTCTGAACAAGCACCCAGGCACTTCTGCTCTTGAAGAAATGCAGCCACATGGATGTCCACATGCTGCTCCCAGGGTCAGGAAAGGGGCCACCCTCGTCAGTGATGAACTGTACATCCATGGTCTGGGTGCCCCTCAGCACCCACTGAAAGCTTGGACCACACCACTGCTTATTCTCACCCCTCCTCAGCCAGCCTCCATCCATCCACTCAGCCTTTCTTTCATTTTTGAGCACTTGTGCCCACCGCTGTTCTAGGTGCTAGAGGGCAGGATGTGAACAGGCCACTGATGACCAGGACCTCAGAATATTTACATTCTCCAATCTGGTGAGTTCTGGCCCAAGTAACAGTGGCCTGGGGAGGGTCAGAAAATGCCCGAGCTCTGCTCATTCCCATGCTCTGCAAGGCAGATGGTACTGCCTGCTTGCCCAGAGGAACCTCACACCCTGGTCTTACAGTCTCTGGTCACATTGGAACATCTCTACTGAACACACCCCACTCCAGTGCTGGGGACGCGTCACACAAAGCTGGAGGGGGGAAGATACAGAGCGAAGACTCTGAAGTGCACGTTCAAGCGTTCTGAGGTTTGATACAGGTTACCAAAACATCTAATAAAGCCCAGGTTTTCTTCTACTTAGAAGCAGTCACAGAAGATAAAGTACCCAAATTCACAAGATTTTTCTATATTTGATCATGTTGTTCGACTACTTAAAACTCTGTGTATCCCCATCTGATAAAATCCGAATTCCTTTAATACACCATGTTGAGCCCCTGGTAGGCTTGTTGACATCCCTTACACCCCTCCAGTATCAACTTTACCCCAGCTCCACCTCCATTTCCCCAGCCACTTACCCGTTTCCCGAATGTGCCACCCTGTATGGCCTCAGCCCTTGTGCCTGGGACCCTGCCCTCCTCTCTCTTTCCTCCTCCGCATCTCACACCCCCTAGTCCCAGTCCCAGTCTCTCCTACTGATCCTACAAGAGTCCACCCAGGAGTGACACTGCAGGAAGGCTTCTCTGGCTCTCCCAGTGGGGATAAGGGGCCCTCCGTGGCCACAGCACCCTTGCTTACCTCCATGGCTCGGCATGGCACAGGACGCTGCCTAGCACACTCTGTACATGCTGTAATCAATCTCTCCCACTCCAATGAGAGCTCACTGTGGGCAGGATCTGCTTCTTTTGTCTCTAAATCTCCAGTACTGGGAATGTAGGGGTGATATGTAAAAGTCTGCTGAGTGAATGAAAATGAAAATCCTTAAAATATGGGCCAAGTTAGTTCATTACCAAGAATGGGTCCATCTCAACAGCTGGATAATGAAAAATGGACATCACCAGAATTGCACCACAACAGTCCAGCTGAGTTGACTGAAAGGGTGAACAGCATCAACAGTGCACCCTCCAGAGGGCCCCAGGTAACTCAGACTTGATTCAGGCCAACTTGAGTCGCAAGCAGGAGCTAAATGGGGTAGACTGTGCAATTTAACAGTGTGAAACCCAGCACATTTGTCCTAACTCATTCGATCATTATTCACTGAGTATCTGCTGTATTCTAGGTTTTGACTTTAGATCAGTGAAAAATAATAGATAAAAACCAATACGCTATGAGGCTGACTTATTAATTGGGGAGAAGAAATAATAGAAAAGGGAAATAAATTATGTTAGATGGTAATAAGAGCTATGGAGAAAGGTGAGAAAGTGTGAGAAGTGGAAGTTTACTACTAATTTGAGTAGCCAGGGAAGGCAAAACTAACACAGTGACATTTGAATGAAAATCTAAAGAAGACAGAGCTGTGTGGCTGTCTGGGGAAAAGCCTTCCAAGCAGGAGAATAACATAAGCAAAGGCCCTGAGGCACATTTGCCAAACATCAAAAAGAAAGCATAGCTGGAAAGTAATGTTAGAAAAGAAAACCAATGAGGATGTGTCAGACCACATAGGACCTGGTCCGAAGCCACTGAGAGGATCTGGAAAGAAACCTCGACCAGGGGGTGGGGTGAGTTAGGAGCATTGGTCCAGTCTAAGACTCTGAGCCCCCAACGTTGCCTAAACTGGCAGTCTGGCTAGTAGCTCACTGGGGTTTCAATCCAGAACAGGAGTCCACTGGAGAAAATATTTCATCAATTCTAGAAATAAGAAGAGAGAAACAGATATCACATTGTTCTATGAGAGTGGGCTATGTTTAAAGATCCATACCACCATTCAACACCTGTGCTCTTAGGAAGTAACTTAATCTCTTAACCCCATGAAATCATGTTTATAGCACATTATGCTCGAATATTTGTTATTAGGTTACCAGATCCTGAATCGGAGATGAACGAATGTCAGAATTCACGTCAGACACAACCCAAGAAGGAGGATTAATGCCTTTGTTGCTTCTGACAGGATTGGCTCAGAAGCTGGGGTGAACATGAGGCTCTGGGAAGGCCACCAATGGATGATCTGAATCTGAAAGGACTGGGGGCAGCAGAGCAAGGGGGTGGCACTCTACCACAGGCTTGAGATGACACTTATCGAAGTTTTTATTTTAGGTGACCAGCTGTCCAGGGTTCCAGGGACTTTCCTAGATTTAGCAATGAAAGTACCAAGCCCCAGGAAATCCCTCATTTGGTCACCCTAATGTCAATACATAAATGACCTCTGACATAGCTCTCAGAAATCCCTAGAATGCTTGTTAAAATTTCATACTCCTGCCCTCATCTCCAGAGACAGATTTGGTAGTTGTGCATCTTTAACTGGATGCCCAGAGATTCTGGGGCAAGTCGACCACAGGGTACACTGGAGAAACAGTGTTACAGAAACTACACAGCAGCCATCTGCTCATGAAGGGCTTTCTCAGTGGTCAGCCAGGACTATATGCATCCTATAACTAACTAATGCATCAAAGAGATTCGAGAAGGACATGGACAAACCCTCTTTACTGAAAGATTAGCCTAGAAGAACACCATTCATGATCAAGATGGAGAAACACTGCAACTTTTTTATAATTATGGAGGATCTGAGTACTTAGGGTAAAAGAAAATAAGGCTGAAACATGGAATACATTCTTTACCTACCAAGACAAGTCCAACTCCAAGCTGTCCTCTGAAAAGGGCAGTTTGGCGATTTTCAATTAAAAAAAGAAAGAAAGGATTTAAGGCAATAGAGTTGCACATAAGAGAGTTAGCAAGGAATTTAAGGGTGAAATTGACAACATGAGGGTTAAATGCTTTATTGTGAAAGTCCATGTAAGAAACCAGGTATAAAGTAGTGGTTCTCAAACTTAGAGTCTGAGAGTTCTCAAACTTAGAGTCAGCTGAGGGTTTAAAAACAAATACAAAAACAAATAAACAAACAAAAAAAAATGCTGGCCCTATTCCCCAGAGTTTCAGGTTCAGCAGGTCTGAATTGGAGCCCAAGAATTTGCATTTAACAAGTTCTCAGTTGCTGCCGATGCTGCTGGTCTGAGAAACACACTTTAATAATCCCTGGTTAAGAAAAAAATTATACTTGTGGTGTATCTTACAGGGGTATTTGCGAAACTTGGTAAATGTAGAATGTAAATGTTTTGGCACAGTAACTGAGATAATGCCAGGAAGGCTATGTTAACCATTGTGATGAAAATGTGTCAAATGGTCTATGAAGTGAGTGTATGATGCCCCATGATCATATCAATATATACAGTTATGATTTAATAAAAAAAAAAGAAAAGAAAACAATTATATTAATTTAAGGACATATATCTCTCTATATCAGTATCAATTTGACCACTTTCTGAATTAATAAGAAAAAAAGTTAAAACTGGCTTAAACAATAGGGGGATAGGTACTGGTCTATATACCTAAATGTCTAAGCAGGCTGCAAGGTCAGCTCAGTCCTGGGGCTGCAGCCCAGTTCCCCACAGGCCACTTGACCCTCCTCCATCTGTGTGAGGGCTTCAGCTTCCTGACAGAGGAAAGGTGGCTGCAGCAACTTCATCCTTCATGACTTTTCCCAAAGCTTTTGTCTTAACCAAGAAAACCATATTATGTAGCCTCAGAAAAACATTCCTCACATCCCACTGGCCTGGATATGATCATATGTGCATCCTGAACCAGTCATGAGCAAGGGAGGTCAGAATTCTTTTTAGTACAAATGAGTTCACCCATGGAGCCGTGTTTCCCCTTAGTCACATGAGCTGAATGGGAGAAAGGTGAATGCCTAAAAAGGAAGTCATTTCTTCTAGGAAGAAAGAAGCGTGGTGGATGAGGAACAGGTCTGCGAAGTGGACATAGTTGCAAACCAAATGGCAAATGACACATCTAGTCTCCAATGTTGATGTTCAGGAAGTTCAGGAACCAGCCTTATTCAGCTATCTAAGCAGCAGCAGAAGATAAATTTGTCAGTGACCAGCATCTCAGCCACTAGTCTTAGACTGGGGACAAGATTTTAGGAAAATGACATAGAATTTAAAGAGAACAAGGATGGAAAATGGAGGTACTAAAAGCCTGAGTCATTTCTACTGAAGGAGGACAGGCTGAAAGCTTTCCCTTTAAGAACTGGAACAAGACAAGGGTTGCCAGTTTTACCACTCATATTCAACACAGTACTGGAAGTCCTAGCTGGAGTAATCCAGCAAGAGAAAGAAAGAAAGGGCATCCAAACTGGAAAAGAGAAAGCCAAATTGCTCCTCTTTGTATATGACATGATGTTATATGAAGAAAAACTTAAAGACTCCAACAAAAAACTTCTTAAAATTGATAAACAACTTCACTAAAGTTTTAGGTCATAATATCAACACACACAAAAAACAGCTTTTCTGTATACTGATAATGAGGTAGCTAAAAAACAAATGAAGAAAACAATGCCATTTATAATAGCTACAAATAAAGTACCTAGGAATAAATTTAACAAAGGAAGTGGAAGATCTCTACGATGAGAATTACAAAATCTGGTGAACAAAATTGAAGAGGACACACACACACATATGGAAAAACATCCCTTGTTCACGGGTTGGAAGGATTTATCTTGTCAAAAATGCCCACAGTACTCAAAGCGATCTAAAGATTCAATGCCATGCCTGTCAAAACACCAATAACATTCTTCACTGAAATAGAAAAAATAATCCTAAAATTCATATGGAACCATAAAAGACCACAAATAGCTATAAACCAATCTTGAACAAAAATAACAAAAGGAGAAACATCACACTACCTGACATCAAAATATACCAAAAAGCTGTTTTAACCATACAACATAGTACTTGTAGAAGAGCATACATGTAGACCAGTGGAAAAGAATAGAGAACCCAGAAATAAATCACTTATTTACAGCCAGTTGATTTTTGACAAAACATCAAAATTGTCCTGTAGGGGAAAAAAACAACCTCTTTCATAAATGGTGCTGGGAAAACTGGATATCCCTATGCAGAATTACCCACATCTCTTACCATATACAAAAATCAACTCAAAATAGACTACAGACTTAAACACAAGGCCTGAAACTACAAAACTACTAGAAGAAAACATTGGGGCAAGATTTTAGGGTAAGACTTCAAAAGCACAGGGAAAACAAAAATGAAAAGTAGACGAATGAGATTTTATCAAACTAAGAATCTTCTGCATATCAAAGGAAACAACAGAGTAAAGAAACAAACTATATAATGAAAGGAAATATTTGTGAACTATTCAATTGACAAGGGATTAATATCCAGAGTTACAAATAACTTAAAAACCCAATAACAAAAAACCAAATCCAACTTAAAAATGGGCAAAGGATATGAATAGATATTTCTCAAAAGAAGACATAGTAATAATGTACAACAGGTATATGAAAAAATGTTCAACATCATGAATCAAGGAAATACAAATCAAAATCACAATGAGATATCATATCATCCCAGTTCGAATGGTCACTATCAGAAAAAGACAAGCAAGTGCTAGCAAGGATAAAGAAAAAAGAACTTTCATACACTCACTGTTGGTGGGAATGTGTATTATTAGTAAAGCTGTTATGGAAAACCGTATGGAGACCCCTCAAAAACCTAGAAGTAGAACTGCCATATGATCCAACAGTCCCACTATGGGGTATTTATCCAAGGGAAAGGAAATCAGTGCATTGAGAAATAGTTGCACTGTCGTGTTCATTGCAGCACAATATATGGTTCACGATAGCCAAGATATGGAATCAAACTGAGTGTCCATCAGCAGACGAATGGAAAAAGAAAATGTGGTACACATACACAAAGGGATACTGCTCAGCCATAGAAAGAGTGAAATCCTGTCATTTGTGACAGCACGAACAGAACTGGAGGACATTACGTGAACTAAGTCAGGCACAGAAAAGTAAATGCCACATGTTCTCACTCACATGTGGGAGCTAAAAATGTTGATTTCATGGAAGTCTAAGTAGAATCATGATTATTAGAGTCAGGGAAGGGTGTCAGGGAGTGGAAGATGGGAAAGGTTGGTTAATGGACACAAATTACTGCGAGTTAGGAGGAACAAGTTCTGGTGCTCTATAGCACTGTAAGGTGAATACAGTTAGCCATGATTTATTGTATCTCTTCAAGTACCTAGAAGAGAAGATTTTGAATACAAATAAATGATAAATGTTTGAAATGCTGATTACCTGATTTGATCATTATGCACTGTATACATCAGTCAAAATATCACTCTGCATCCCATAAAAACTTAACAATACTTACCTGTCAATTAAACATAAAAATAAGTGTATTAAAAAAGCAACACAAATAAAATTAATATGAATTAAAAAGCAACAAAAATAAGTGTGTGCTTGGGCCAAGAGAAGAGACAGATGAAGATATCAGGGCTGAGGGTCCTGAGTCACCTGCCCCTTCTAGGTTTTAAGAAAAAAGAAACATCTCAGTTATTTAGAGTTTAGGTACTAGTAAGAGCAAAGCCAGTCATAGTAGCAAGAGTATTTAAACATAAAAACGTGGGCCCAAAGACTCCAAATCAGTGATTTTCGACCTATTTTCCATGGCACACTGGTGTACTGTGAGAGGATCTTAGATGCGCTGTGAAAAAATTTAAAGATCATTAATTAAATTATTTTTGAAAGACAGTCAAAGCACAGTAAGTATGTTCTTTTTTTACTTTTTTAATCAACATAATTTAAGTGTGCCACAAAAGTTTAAATATAGGTTCAAATGTGCCATCAGATTAAACAGGGATTGAAAAACACTGCTCTAAATCCTTACAGCTAAAATAGGGATTGCATGTAGAGACTGGGGAGGGACTGTGACACAGATGGGGGTCCAGTAGCTCCAGCTACTAAAAGGCTGGTTGTGCAGTCACATATTATGGTGACTAGAAACAGGACTATGAAATCAGACTGCTTCAAATGTCATCTCTACAAATTACTAGTTGTATGACTGCCAAGCCTCAGTTTCCTTATCTAGTAAAATGGGGTGACAAGAGGACCCACCTTAAAGGGTAGGTGAGAGTTGAGTGAGTTGGACTGTGTGAGGTGCCTGGAACAGTCCTTGTTCAGTAACAAAGCGTGTGCTCTGAAACCATTGATGTGTCACTCACCCTGATTACACACTTGTGGTACAGTCCGACAGCTCTGTAATTGCAGCTGTAAACATTTGAAACTTTTGAAAACACGTATCTTCAAGCCAAACAACAGATGCCTCTAAAGATAGCATTCTTATATTTATTCAGTGAATGAATGTACTGTATGTCATTAGGAATAGGATTCCATGAGGGAATTAAGAGAGATGAATCACAAAAAGATTTGACCTTCCAAGCTAGCAGAGAAGACAAACTGCACAAGAGAGAGAGAATCTCTTAGGACACATAACAGAAAGTAGTAAAGTTGTTCAGAGGGGAAATTCAGTACAATCCAAGAAGATTGACTTCAGAGATTCTTGGACTAAGGAAAAGATCTTGATTGAAAAAAACTCTGAAACCAGAAAACAACAACAAAAACATTGGGACGATAATAGGATCATGTGTTGCTAGTACACACCTAAAGAACAGCCCTATAAAGGCTCTGAGTGTTGCTCTTCCATTTATTACCACGTTCAGCTTTCCCTGTACATATGCATTTTATACGTATACAGAAACAAAAACAAACAACAAAAAAACTCTTTTAAAACGGCAACTTAGCTTTTCCATTCTTTGAAGAGCAATCTCAACAAACATTTCTAAACCACTCCGGTGCTTTTGACATGTATTATATGTTCAAAATGCACATCTCCCTTGGGAAATTCATTACATTTCAAATTATACATGTCTGTTAAAGCATAGATCTGTTCCATGTATTTGTTATTGCTGCTTCTGAAACTTCCTTGCAGCCCCAAAGAGGTCTTAATCCCTGTCAAATGTTATTATGTTACCAACTTTTATGTAGTCTTGAAAGGGGTTGTTTATTTAGTTTCAGTGACTCCTTGTTACTGCCAAATATTATTTCATTTCAGCACAGATGTAAGAGGTCCAATGTCGGGAATTACTTTTCAGCCCTGACATTGTGGAGAGAAGGATACCAGTTTAATTATGGACAGCTGAAAATGATCTGGGAGTCACCTGCTAGGGGTATTTATCATCATTATGAACTTCTCACCACGCTGTGGTCTGAGCACTTTTATGACGTTCCATTTGCCTTAGACAGTATGATCTGTATGGAACCTATATCTTCAGTCACCTTTAAATTTATGTATAGACAGTTTAATATTGCTTGATTATTTTCTTTTCCTCTTCTCAAAGTGAGAAAATATGTTTCAGTCATTCCCATTCTCATTCTTCCCTCTTCGTTTCTCTCTATGGCCCCTTCCAGCTGTTTTTCCGATTATGCCTCATTGGAAATTATTCATTACTTAAAGAATGTGAATTGGATAGACTGGACACATAAAGGATCAAATAATGTAATAACTGCAATATAGTTGGCCCTGAATAAATGCAGAAGGAATGAAGGAGATGAGAGAGCGGAGGGAACAGGAAAGGAGACTGTAAAATTGCAGAACACTCTTCATAGAATTCCTCCATCTCACGTTTAGAAGAAATTAATAGCATGATTTCTCCTCTGCGTTCTTCCTGTTATACACTGCACTGTAACAATACACTGCACTGTAACAAAATACATTGTTACATCTTCTCTGCTTTTCTCTGAACAGATCTTGATTTGTCCTTGTCCGGTTAGGCAGCCAGACGGTGAGGAATCCTGCACTGGTCTGTCCTGACCTGCTTCTGCTCTGTCCCTTGCTCTGATCTCCACACCTGGGCCGTGCGGCTTCCCGGAGTTCCAATTCTGTCTTTACGTATGGATAGAAGAGCTACCTTCAGTGGGGCTGACTACCTCCATGTCATTCCCCAGGCTGGTCTTTGTATGGGTCGTCTGGCTTACTTCCCAGCACAGCCTTCTGAGGGCACCATGCAGATTCTCTCTCTGTCGCTTTTTTTTCTCGGGAAGGGACAATTTTGCCTCTGAGCAACAGCTGGCAACTAAACATCCTACAAGGCACAGGAACCCCCTCCCACCCACCCCCCAAAAAAATTACTGGATGGAAATGCCAATAGTGCCACTGTTGTAGATTTTTAAAGGCTGAGGTTTGGAAGGGTTAGGTAACTTGCCCGAGGCTACTCAGTGACATTTGGGAAACTGGAATGCAAACGCACCCTTCACTTTTGCATTAGGTTGAACATCAGTAGTTAGGACTGCCACATCTGGTCATTATCCTTGTACCAAAGGAGCTAAAATTTCCAGCAGGAATCTCTTCCTATGAAGACATCTCAGGATACTGACCCTTTTCAATCATTTGCAAGTCATCTGCTCTTTCATCCTTGTCATCACATTTGCAGAATCAGGGCCATCTAAAGCAGCCCTTCTCTCTAAATATTATACACACACACACACACACATCAGGTGATAGTGATAGGCTCTCTGACTTTTTAATATGTTATGCAGATATAAAAGATACCAGAAAAAAAGCAGAATGCACAAGCAACCATCGTGCTACCTATGCTGTAAACTTTGTAGAGGGGACCCAGAGTTGCACAGTTTACTATGAAGAATAAATTCTGCATGTTTACTATGTATTATAATATGAAATACATTTAATGATAACCATAGCACCTTGTGTTCTGCAGAATAATTAGAAATGGCAAATAGTCATCAATATTCATTTTTAAGTGCCAATAAAAATGTTAATATTTTTTCTTTTTATTATTTCTTTAGTATGCATAAATCTCAATTTTGACAGTTTTAGATATTGAGTATCTTTTAAAAAAATTATATTTAATATCTTTTATGTCCCAAATGATAAAGATTATTTAAAAACATAAACACACAGACTTTGTCTGCACATGCGCACATACAGACTCAGGCACAGACACGCGGCGCCCACACAGTCACACACCACATGCCCACACACAGGGCCCAGATCTTGCTTTCAAAGCAGAGTTTCCTCCGCCGTTGCTCCTCTCCCACAGTACAGAGTTGCTGTCTCACCTTTGTCCTCCCCCAGCCACCCACCCACCCACCGTCACTGTTGCCTTTCTTCTTCTGACCCTGGAGGCAGGAAGAGCCTGTGCCCTGAGCAGCCTGGGTCCCAGACTTTCACAGCACCTGCAGGCAGTGAAACCCAGGGTGATGCTCTCTCCTCCAGGCCTCCAAGTGCCACAACAATGTTTATCTTCAGAGCCAGAAGTAGCCATCACAGGTTTTCAGGTCGGAGAGAATAGCTACCTCCTACTCTAAGTTCACAACTGCCACACTTATATATCACTTGAAATTATTTTATCATGTTGGGTGCAGTGGCTCATACTTATAAACCTACCACTCTGGGAGGCCGGGAATGGTGGATTGCTTGAGCTCAGGAGTTCAAAACCAGCCTGAGCCGGAGCAAAAGTCTGTCTCTACTAAAATAAAGGAAAACTATCCAGCCTTTTGATGGGTACCTGTAATCCCAGCGACTCAGGAAAGCTGAGGCAAGAGTATCACTGGGAGTCCAGGAGTCTGAGGTTGCTGTGAGCTATAACGATGCCATGGCACTCTACTGAGGTCAGCTGAGTAAGACTCCATCTTGAAAAACCAACAAAAGCAATAACAACAACAAAAAGAAATTATTTCATCTGTTTCTAGTCCTGTTCATTCTATAGTAAGGGATAAAAATATCCAAATACAGCTAACCCACTAGTATAAATAAATTTCATTGAAAGTGAGCTACTAACTTAAATCTTTTCTACTTTCATGGCAGGAGCGATTTAGAAAGCAAAAAGGTGGGCGGCGCCTGTAGCTCAGTCGGTGAGGCACCGGCCCCATATACCGAGGGTGGCAGGTTCAAACCTGGCCTGGCCAAACTGCAACCAAAAAATAGCCAGGTGTTGTTGTGGCGGGCGCCTGTAGTCCCAGCTACTCGGGAGGCTGAGGCAAGAGAATCGCTTAAATCCAGGAGTTGGAGGTTGCTGTGAGCTGTGTGAGGCCACGGCACTCTACCGAGGGCCATAAAGTGAAACTCTGTCTCTACAAAAAAAAAAAAAAAAAAAGAAAGCAAAAAGGTGTCTGATAATTAAAGGAGGAGGGGTGTAATAAAAGAAAACTGGGTAACAGAAGTTAGAAGCAAATGGTGTCTCCTTCCTCTTGTTGCACCACACTAACCCTTTTCATCTTCATCCATTCAAGGGCGAGTTTACTGCATGGCTGGAAACACACGGTTTAGCCTGAAAGCCATTAGTCTCCATCACCTCTCACTGTTTAGCATCGCTGTGTAAATCTGAGCACACCATTGTTATTTAATGAATGTATGTAAGCATCTTCTGCATTAATAAAATTTGCCGAGGATGGTTCTGAATAGGTATCTTTTCTTTTAGTTTTGGGGTAAAATCAAAGGGACAAAATGATGATTAAATAAACATAACTTCAAAAGAGGTAGATACTACTTTTTACTTTCTCTGACCAAAACAGTAGCCATTAGCCATATGTGGCTTTTCAAGTTTAAATTTTAATCAATTAAAAAAAATAAAAATTTGATTCTTTAGTCTTACTAGCAATATTCAAATATCCAATAGCCAATCTATTCAATAGTTAATGTATTGTACAGTACAGATAAAGAACATTTCCATCCTGACAAAAATGTCTATGAACACTGGTACAGAGAAAAGCTGGAAAAGCTGGGTAATACCCAGGGTCAGTGAGGGGCCCGGAGAACAAATCCTTTCATATAGTGCTGGCGGGAACAAAAATGCTATGAACAAAATACACACTTAACTGAAAAACCAAAAGGAAACCTGAAATCACCTAAATGTGCATCGATAGGAGACTAAATAAATGACAAAACACCCATGTAATGGGTAATAGAAGACTATGATATCTATTAAAAATATAGACATAAGCAAAATATCAGCATAGAAAGCTGTCCTGGATATGTTTTTGGGTAAAAACACAAACCATAAATTACTTAATATGAATAGCATGATCTCATGTGTATTAACACATTAATTACCATGTGACTTGTATTTAACTTATGCTAGTTTTGAGCCCAGGGCCTCATATATAACTCTCACATCTCTTAACCTAGCTTGACTTAATAAAACACAATTTGCACCAAGGAAAAACGTTTTCCCTCATGTGGCAGTCAAGGATACACATACATGGGAAATTGTGGAGAAATGCGCAAGAATTAACAGTGATTATCTCTGGAAAGAGGGAGTGGTGGAGGGAGGTGGGAAACCATTTTCTTTTCACTGTATACCTTTGATACTATTGAAATTTTTTACCATGATGGACAATCATACTCTTATTTAATCAATCATATATTAAGAAAATGAGATACCCAAAAGAATGTGATACAAAATAAAAATAGATTAGACACTAACTCTTCTGTGTGTCAAAAGCCTGTCTGCTCAGCCCTGTGCTAGCCTGGATTGAGTTGAGCTCTGGTTTATGAATCTGCTCCAGTTTGCTAAGGTCTTTATTTATCAAAGATGATCCTAAGTCATTATGTTATGCCTAGATCATGAAGTCCCCAAAGAGCACCAGGGAGCCGATTCCAATGCAAAAGCAAAAGAGCCATTTTATTGCAAGCTTGAGCTTGGGCTCCCAGGGACTCTGCTACAACGGATCCAAGCCAGGAGCCTCGAGCTCTGTAGTGTAGCACAGCAAAGTGGGCGTATACAATTTAAACAAAGGGACTGCTTCTGTATTGGCTGACACTGGGCCTGCCATATGGCCCAATCCAGAAGGCAGTTTCTGATTGGACATCGATGACTCAAGGTGGAAACCGGTGACTCATGGTGACTCATCAGTTTTGAACAAAATGGCTGACAAAAATGGCTGAACCCCTAAGATGGCATCAGTCTAGTTTTCTCATTCCCCCCTCTACTTGTGAATTGAAGGGCCCAATCATGGGCCCTACCCCAACATCTTTGTCTCCATCATTTCTTGTTCTGCTAAGGGTCAGTATTGGCCTTTGAGAACTAACAGTTGTATAGCTCCTACACGTTCTCTCACAAATGTAATGAGCCTGTTGATAACACAGGGGCCTATGGTTAGGAGTAACAGTAATATTGCCAGAGGTCCAGCCAATGTTGATATTAGCATTGTTAACTAGGGGGACCAATTGAACAGGGACTAATACCATCTCTGACCATTTTCTTTGTCTATTTTGCGCTGGCGCAGGCTTTCTCGGATGAGAGCCATTGATTCTTTTACGACACCTGAATGATCAGCATAGAAACAACATTCTTCTCCTAGGGCAGCACACAGCCCTCCTTGCTGAAGGAACAGCAAGTCCAGTCCCCTCCGGTTCTGTAAGACTACCTCGGAAAGGGAAGTTAAGGATTCTTGGAGGAGAGTAATAGATTTTTCTAACTGCTGAATATTTAGATCAATTGCATCCCGGAGGGCACCATAGTTCTTATCCTGGAGGACTAGGGCAAACACTCCAGTCCCGGCCCCAGCTATTACTAGGGGAATAGTGAGATAGTGAGAACCATAATTACCTCCCGCTTTCTGTGTGGGGCTGGGCTCAAGGAGCCTGAAAAATCTCTGAAGTATTGTACTCTCTTCATGATAAATTCTTTTTGGTATCAGCTGCACCAGGACACAGTAATCATTATTCTGATCTAAGATCCCCGCATGTATGCAGGGGGCCAGGCCTGTTGAACAGGCCCACCAAGCATTGCTTGAAGGTATCAAATACCCGGTTCCATTCCATGGAACTGTGACATTACATAGGTGCTGGTGAGACTCAGGTACTGTCCCGATACACATTCCCTTACCTATTACTGTTTGGACAGTGAGTTTAGGGTGGCTCTGATGCCACTGGCAGGCTGATGCTTCACCAGTTGAATACTGCCCGAGAATAACAGCAGCTTCATAATAAGAGGGTTTTACACTAAGAAAGAGCCAACAGGCTATTGTCAGATCTGGCCTGGTCAAATCTAACACTTGTTATGTGCTCGTGAGCAGCTCCCAAGTGGGGTCCAGATACCAGAACTGAATCTCCTGAATTAGGCGATCAGGAGGCTACTGAAGATGGGGTTGTATACTTTGGAAGTACTCAGGGGCCAGCCAGAAGGGGAATGATATTGTTGGGCCCCACTCACGTGGGCTTGTCCAGAACAGGGTTATATTCTACCCTGATTTTGATAAGTCCACCTTTTTCCTTCAAGGTGTGAAAAGCCTGTGGTCCCCATTGGATGGGACTGTGCAGGCAGAGTCCCCAAATTTTCCCAAATTCCCAAGTGATGTAGCAATTTCTCCCCAGACTTGTGAACTGTATAATCACTGGGTCACATAATCTCCATTCCCTGAGAACCCCTGTTCGATGACAATTATTTCTGCCATTTACATATGACCAGGGACCGGGACTTCTCTTCATCTCAATTAAATCTGGGGCGTTTGGTGGTGCTCACCAGATTTGTCCTGTGGAAACACAGTCCCAACATTTACAGAAAAAAATGCTCCTTCCCTTCATGTTTATCCACTCTACGGCATGGACATACATAGTACGTGCTATGTCGGGAACTCCAGGTACTCTGAGTCAGACCTAATATCTGATCTAGGTCCACATATAAATCTGGATACCAAGTGTTTTGGGGATGTATACCCCAGGTTGAATTTAACAGTGTCCAGTCTGTCAACCAGATGAGGGTGTTTCTGTACCCATGGATGGGTCCCCCATAGACTCACCAGGTGACATTATATGGCTGATGAGGACTAGTGTATGGGAAGGCACACAAGGGGGTACATACAAGTAATATCAGCATCAAGAGGTGGGTAGTGCTTCAGTTTGAGTTTTAAAGGATTGCCTTCGGCCTGCTGGATTTTACATTGTGGAATAAAGTCCTCTTGAATGGCGAACGGGTCTGCAAGCTTAACATGAGTATGGTGTACCCAGGAGGCGATGTCATCTACTTTAAGAGTGGTGGGTGTCACCAGGATCACATGTGGGCCCTTCCACCAGGGTTCCAAAGTCTCTCGGCGATGCCTCTTTATGTAAATCCAATCACCAGGCCAGAACATGTGGGGCTCAGGTACGGGACCAGCCTTGTAAGTAGCCCACAGGCAGCCCCAACACTCTTTCTGTACCTGCTGGTAACACTGAAGGGAGAGGAAGAAATTTTCATCATCTGTCTCAGTTACTAAATCTATGCGAGTGTTGGGGATGATGGGAGGTGGTCTCCCATAAAGTATCTCATAGGGAATGAGCCCGAGCTTATATGGGAAGTTCCTAACCCAATACAGGGCAAAAGGAAGGAGAGCCACCCAGTCTCTGCCAGACTCAAGAGTTAATTTAGTCAAGGTCTCTTTTAAGGTTCTATCCATTCTCTCTACCTGACCTGAACTTTGGGGGCTGTATGCACAATGTAATTTCCAGGTGGTTCCCAGAGCCATAGCCACCACTTGTATTAGCCCCACACAAAAGCAGGGCAGGTAATCCATACCTGGGGAAGATGTCTTCCAGCAGTTTCTTCACCACTATCTGGGCGGTTTTGTTCTTTGTTGGAAATGTCTCAGCCCACTCGGAAAAGGTGTCAATGAAAACTAAGAGATACTTATATCCATACCAACCTGGTTTGACTTCTTTGAAGTCCACTTCCCAATACGCACTAGGTTTATCTCCTTGCTCACGGGTCCCCAGACCAACAGGTCCTGCCCTGCCGTTGGTGAGCTGACAGGCCTTACAGGCCCCAATGATTTGGTCTACTTTGGTGTCCAACCGCTCTATTTTAATTTTTGCATGGTGGACTAGATCTTTTAATTTTCTGTTGCCCATGTGGGTGGCCTGGTGCATACGTTGGAGCACTTCCATTCCTAACTGTGCCAGGAGGATAGTTCTGTCATCTGCAGTGTGCCACCAGCCGTTATATTTCTCTGGGCAAATGTGCCTGAGGAATGGTGCGGAGCCAGGCAAGGTCCTCAGGGGAATAGTTGGGTTTTCCAGGTAACACTGGCACTCCTGGATCAGGCAAGTGGAGGGCTAGCTCCTGGGTCATATTGAGGCCCACATCCTTGGCTGCTTTGTCCGCTCGGGGATTCCCTCAGCCACCTTGGAATTTCCTTTCTGATGGCCCAGACAGTGAATGATGGCTAGCTTTTTCAGCAACCAGATGGCTGTCAGGAGGTCCAGTATTTCTTGCTTGTTCGTTATCATTTTTCCCTCAGCCATCAGCAATCCCCTCTCTCGGTAGATGGCCCCATGGATTTAGGCTGTGGCAAATGCATAACGGCTGTCCGTATAAATGTTGACCTTCTTCCCTTCTCCCAGTAATAAGGCCTTGGTAAGAGCAATAAGTTCTGCTCGTTGGGCAGAAGTGCGGCTCGGAAGGGGCTCAGCCCACAACGTTTCAGTTTCTGAAACCACTGCCGCCCCTGCATACCTGTGTCCATCTCTCACGAAGCTGCTGCCGTTTATGAACCAGGTTTCCTCGGCATCAGGCAGCGGCTGATCAGTCAAATCTTGGTGGAGGCTGTGGACTTGCACCAGTATATCTCGGCAGTGATGTAGCGGCACCTCCGCATCCGGGTTGGGCAGAAGAGTGGCAGGATTCAGGGCTGTACTGGGTAAGAACTGAATCCTCGGTGGATTCAGAAGAAGACCTTGGTAATGAGTCAGTCACGCATTCCTCATCCACCGATCTGGGGGCTGCTTCAAAACTCCCTCAATGGTGTGAGGGGTTGTTATAACAGTTTCTGCCCCAACATGAGTTTATTGGCATCTTTCACCAGGAGGGCAGTGGCTGCTATAATATGTAAAAAAGGGGGCCATCCCGAGGCTACTGGATCGAGTCTTTCTGACTTGTAAGCCTCTGGGTGAGTCCAGGGTCCCAGAGTCTGGGTTAATACCCCCTTTGCCACTCCTTTATGCTCATCCACATATAGATGGAAAGGTTTGGTAATATCAGGGAGGCTTAGCGCAGGGGAGGTTAATAAGGCAGTCTTAAGGTCTTCAAATGCCTGATCTCTTTCTGCTGTCTCTTGGAAAGGCTATCCCTCTTTGGTGGCCTCATAAAGGGGCTTAACCATTTCAGCAAATCCCGGCACCCATAGTCTACAGAACCCAACCATTCCTAAAAATTCCCACACTTGCCTGGGAGTAGTGGGAACAGGAATTCTGGCTTCATTCAGCCATCTCTGGCCATCTTTAAGCACATACCCTAAATAATTTACAGTTTGCTGACAAATTTGGGCTTTCTTTGCTGATGTGTGGTATCCCATGTCTCCCAGGGTAGCAAGTAGATCTCGTGTTCCTTGCAGGCAATCTTGCTCTGTGGCAGCTGCTATTACTATATCATCTACGTACTGGAGAAGGGTCAAGCTGGGGTGAGATTTACGGAACTCACCTATGTCTGCATGTAGAGCCTCATCAAAGATAGTTGGGGAATTCTTAAAGCCTTGAGTAGGCGGGTCCATGTCAGTTGTCAACTGATGCCTTCCTCTGGGTTCCTCCACTCAAAAGCAAATATAGCCTGGCTTTGTGAGGCAAGAGACAAACTGAAGAAGGCATCTTTTAGACCTAATACTGTGTACCACTTTTGAGTCGGGGCCAAAGCACTGAGAAGTGTATACAGGTTGGGCACCGTGGGGTGGATATCCATTACCTGCTTATTTACTTCTCGTAAATCTTGTACTGGGAGATAGTCATTTGTAAGGGGTTTCTTAACAGGCAACAGGGGGTATTCCAAGCCGACTGGCAGGGGATCAAAATACCCACCTGAAGGAGGTGTCTAATGTGCGGAATTATGCCCCTCTTCGCCTTTACGGTCATGGGGTATTGCTTTACTTTTATGGGTTCTGCTCCAGGCTTAAGTTCTACTAAGACGGGAGGCCAATGAAGAGCTAATCCTATTCCGCCTGTCTCAGCCCATGCTAACGGGTAAGAGTGGAGCCAGTTGTTTATGTCAATCATCTTCTAACTGAACAGTCAGAACTTGTATTAGGCACCCCTGCCCATCCATAACCTGAGGTCCATCCTGCTTGAAGGATATCTGAGCCCCGATTTTAGTTAATAGATCTCTTCCAAGTAAGGGGTATGGGCAGTCTGGGATAACCATAAATGCATGGGATACCCGGACTGTGCCCCGTCTACAGTTTTTCAGGTAGTCCATGAGTATTGCTTCATCCCAGTTGCCCCTTGGACCCAAGATTTTCTTGTATCTAGTTTACCTTGGTCTTTCAAAAGCACCCTATGCTGGGTGCCAGTGTCTACAAGGAAATCAATCAGTGTCCCCTCCACTTTGAGGGTTACCCTGGGTTCAGGGAGGGGTGCTGAACCCTGACCCCTCTGATCACTTAATTCCCCCATTTCTAAAATGCAGGCTTCACCATGGGGGGCTGGCTTGTTGGCTCTCTGTTTGGGGCATTCTCTGGCCCATTGCCCTATCTCCTTGCAGTAGGCACACTGGTCCCTCTGTAAGCTTCGGCGTCCCCCCTTCCAGGGTTTCTCCTCACCTTCAGTGGTTAGTCGTTTTAGTCAAGCCTGCCAATCCTTTGGCCTGGCAGCAGTGGCAGCCAGCAGGATTTTAGCCAGATCTTGAGTTTGTTTAGTCCGAGCCTGGGTCTGTTTTTCCTCTGGTGTCTCTCTGTTATTATAAACCTTCTTGGCCACTGCAAGCAAATCCTGTAAGGATTTTTCAGCCAATCTATCTACTCTCTGCAGTTTCTTTCTTATATCAGGGGCAGACTGGTTAACAAAAGCCGTAATAAGTGCAGCTTTACTACTGTCTTCCTCAGGGTTCATGGGAGTATAAGTACGGAATGCTTCCATGATCCTTTCTAGGAAGGCAGCAGGAGACTCATTCTTTTCCTGCTGCACATTGCCTACCTTAGCCAAATTGGTCAGCTTGCGGGCTGCCTTCTGGAGATCCCTCATTAGAGTCTGGCAGTAGGCGTGGAGACTCACCTGACCATCTTTCCTATGGAAATCCCAATCGGGGCAGGTAAGGATTAGTAGTCACCATTCCATTTTTGCTCTCAGCCGACTTTCAAGCTTCAGACAGAATTCTTTCCCTTTCTTCTGTGGTGAACAGTACCTGTAAAAGCTGCTGACAATCATCCCAAGTGGGCTGATGAATAAAAAGGACTGAGTCTAAAGGATCAATTAAAGCACTAGGTTTCTCAGAAAATTTAGGATTCTGTATTTTCCAATTATTCAAATCACTAGTGAAAAAAGGCCAATAGTAAATGTCATGCACTCCGTCCTCATCCGGGGGGCTCACGGCCCTCAAGGGAAGGACGGTTGAGTCAACATTCGCCTCTCACTGGGCCCACTGTCTTGTGTATGGTGGACTTCCAGTACCAGGTCTAGTTGCAGTCTTGGCTTCAGCAGCAGGCTCCCCTGCTGCCACCTCTTCAGGAGGTGGGGAGACTGAGGCAACCTGTGGAGGGGGAGGAGGATGATACAGAGTAGGGCAAAAGAAATCCTGATCTGTACTTTATTGTAACACAGGGTAAAGCGGTGCAGAGGGTTTGGGTTTGGTAAATTTGATGGATTTCTCAGGCAGGGGCTTCTTGTGCACTGCAAGAACCGCTGCACTGCTGTGGACAGCATCTGCCGGAGGCAAAATAGCCTTCAGCCAAAGTTGGGGATCCTCCACCAGGTCCATCCAGGTGGTAATGTACAGAACCTGGTCGAGGTGACCGGTCCATGAACGGTAGATGATGTCCTTAACCTGGAAAATAATGGGAAGGTGAAAGCTTCCCTTGAGAGGCCAGCCGACTTTGAAAGTTGGCCACTCACTGCTGCAAAAAGTAATGAGTTTACCTTTCTTCACTATAAGTCCTAAGTCCTGTGCTCTGGACTTGAAATCTGAGAAATGGTCAAGGAAAAGAGAAAGAGGGGTTGTTTGGGTCTGTTCCATGATACAATCAAAGTCAGAGTTGCCCCATCAGGGCCAACCACAATCACATGAAAACACCAATAAAACACACAGCACACAAGAGGACAAACAAGACAGACGGTCTGTGGAAACACAACCAAAAGTAATCCAACAGTCTCTGACCGTGCTGCGGGAGTGACCCACGAAACTGCCCGGGCACAAGAACCACTTCTTCCACACCACGCCCTGGAGATTCCACTTCCCATTCTGGTGGGATAATCTCTACAACATACACTTAATTTCGCACCTCAGAAGAGGCCGGGACGTCTCCACAGCTCTCCTGGCCTGCAGCCTCCAGCGTGTCCACCTTGACTTTATGCTGACCACACCATTCACAGACCTTCAATCCCAAAAGTGAACATGATAGACAAGACAAACACTTACCACTTGGGTTGGGGGTCTTCAGGGGTCTTGGAGGATCCCGGACAAGCCCCCAGATGCTATGCCCAGATCACAAAGTCCTCAAAGACCACCAGGGAGCTGATAGCAAAAGAGCCATTTTATTGCGAGCTCGAGCTTGGGCTCCTGGGGACTCTACTACAAAGGATCCAAGCCAGGAGCCTCGAGCTCTGTAACAGGGGTATTTTATAGTGTAGCACAGCAAAGTGGGCATATACAATTTAAACAAAGGGACTGCTTCTGGATTGGCTGCCACTGGGCCTGCCATATGGCCCAATCCAGAAGGCAGTTTCTGACTGGACATCAATGACTCAAGGTGGAAACCGGTGACTCATCAGTTTTGAACAAAATGGCTGACAAAATGACTGAACCCCTAAGATGGCATCGGTCTGGTTTTCTCAATTAACCCAATGAAAATGGGTTAAACGTCAAGTCATTATTTTGTGAACTATTACAGTTACTGCAACACACACCAACGGGCTCTGAAACCAAAGGTCTTTTCAGGGCAGTGGTTCTCAACCTTCCTAATGCCAAGGCCCTTTAATACAGCTCCTGTGGGTCACGACCCACAGGTTGAGAACTGCTGTTTTAGGGTGATTATTTACTGGTGATTATTTGGAGCTCCTGGAAGGAAAGTTTTCCACTTATCCATCCACCCATCTATCTATCCATCTACCCATCTATTCTGTCTCATATAAACTCACACATATGTACACACACATATACTTTCACTTGGTTTCCATGGGAATGTGTGGAAGTGTTGTATATATTGATGCTGGTGCTTACTAAGGTAGGGAAAGTGTGATGTAAGTCTTCCAAGCCAGGTCAGTGATAAAGACAAAAATCTTTTTATTCCTTAGTGTGCTCAGAATCACAAGCCTCCTAACAGAAAAAGAGCATCTATTCCCCCAAAATAAGTATCTTCCCACCATACATAACCAACTTGTCTTCTCTTTGGATCTTCATTTTTGTCTACACCTGTCTTTTCTAGAATTTCATACCTTTAGTTGCCCAGGTTGGGCCTGCCTAGTTCTTGGCAGGCAGGGACTGACCTGGGGAGGTCAGGAGACATTTGCTGGGCAACAGTTTTCTCCATTTTAATGAGGCTCATTTTTCCCCAAGACTGGTGCTTTTTTGAGTTTCTGACTCATGCCAGTCACATTTTCTTGGTATTTTGGTTTGAGGAGCACCCAAGTTTTAACCTACTTAGAACTGTTTATCTTTTATTTTTTGACTTAGTTGTGGAAGCTTAGATTTTTGTCTAATTACTCCCCAACTGCTGCCATCACACTGCTCCCATTTTCTCTTATGTTTCTCATCACCCCAGTACCTATAATCCAGCTTGCTTCCCAACACACACAGATACACACAAACATTCACATACATTTTAACTCCAGAACAGCACAAATACCCTGTACAATGCTGGAAGTTTAGAGGTTTGATTATTCTTTTAATTAATACTATTAATAGGAAGGCAGAGAAGGGGCAGCCTTTAGGGGATGTTACGTAAAAAGGTACCTCTCCTCTTAAATTCTGTCTTTTCTTTAGTTTTTTCTTCCCTTAAGGAATTATCCTTCAAACAAAGATCCTTTAAAGATTTGTTTTTCATTTGAGCCAGACAATTGGCTACTGACTGGGTGGAATTGTGAATTATGGGGTAGGAGAAAAAATAATTTTTAGTGGAAATTAATTTATAAACATTTTTCTTTGTCTGCCTTGTTTGGGGGTGACTCACCATGAAAATTTCCAGTCTCAGATTTTGAATTCGGCATAAACTTTGGTTTCATTAATCATCCCAAGGATTCACAATATTATTTGCTTTGAGGGATGAACAGAAGGTGGCATTTGTGGGATTCATGTTTATTCAGAGCAACACTGAAGTGGTGGGGACAAGTCTGCTGGGCCTCTGCCATTCCTCATGGTGCCAGGTGCCTTTCTCCAGGCTGTCTGGGATCTGAGTCTTCCTCTACAGGGGCTGCACTGGAGCAGGGGAGAAGGACCCTGCTGGGGCCCTCCTCAGGCTGCCCGCCCTGCCGTTGCCCTCACGCTGCGTCCCTGTCACCAGAACTCAGGGCCCAGCAGTGCCGGTGATACTCACGCTTCATCATCCACTCCCTGCAGCAGGGCAGGAGGCCACTGTCATTGTGACCCTGTGCCAGATTTTGGTTTGAAATCACCAGCATTCTACAGACAGTTTCTAGACAAACCAGAAATAGCTCTTTGGCCTCCAAAATAGCATTGTCTTAGGACATTTTGTTGTGTGTGTGTGTGTGTTTTTTTTTTTTTTTTTTTTTTTTTTAATGCAGTGAGGGAAGGCTCATGGACTCCTAGAGACAAGGAGTTAGGAAGGACCTCCAGAGACCCGTGGCCCCCTGAGGATGGATTCCCTTCCATGGAGGGTCTGGTCATCACTACATGCTGAGGTTCTGCAGGTGTACCACCATGTTTTTCTGCTCCCAGAAATCACAGCCATTGTATCCCTTTCCCTAAACAGTGTTTAGCATAGCAGAACTGCCATGAAAAGCAAAGCACTGTATTTCCTGGAGAGTGCTCACTTGGACACACGCAAGATTTCTGACACCTGGTTCCATCCTTTGGTTTTTACAAGAGGCAGTTTTAAAGGAATCCTTTCCTGGCTTTCCCCTTCTGCCATGCGTTGTGGGAAACTCCAGCGTGGTCTCTGAGAGGTCTAGTTACATCTTGGCACAGGACAATCCCCAGGGCCTTCTGCAGTTAGAGGCAAAGTAGGCCCCTCCCTCTCTTTTGGCTTTTCCCTTGGCAAAGCGGAAAGTCAGGAGGAGCTGAACTGGTCAGGAAAGCCCTGATCAGGAGCTGGTGTGAGCTTCAGACAAGATACAGCTCCAGGGAGGCAGTGTGCGTGGTCATTGTCTGAAAGCAAAGGCCTGAAATTGACACCAGATGGCCCTAAGGAGCGATCGCTCCAAGGGGGAGAAAAGAAACATGTCAGAACATTTTGGTAACACCTAATTCATCCTGAGGTTATAAATAAATATGATGCTTGCTTAAAAACAAAAGTCAAAAAATGCTTTAACTAGATTACTTCTGTGACAGTGCTTCAGGCAGAGGTGAACTTTATTAGGGAGACACCACAAATAAAGAGAAACACATAACAACTTTTTATGGTATATTTTACATGATTTTATTTTTTTTTGCAGTAAATAAAGTGGTTACAGGGCTCCAAGGAAAAGAGCCCAGATGTTAGAGAGTTGTGTGAAATTCAGGGGAAACAAGCTGTAAAAAACACAGCTATAAAACAGGCTGTCAGTGCCACACATCTGGACAATACAGCTGTATGTTCCTAGTGGCTGTCATCACCCAAAGAAAACTCAATAACCTTATTTCACCCCAATTAGGCTGCATACCAACATGATCAGCCTTTCAGTTGTGAGAGCGCAATTCATACAGTGCCTTTGTGTCAAGTAGCTTTTATCTTTCATTTGAATTTGTTTACCAATAAATGAAAGACGGCTAACATAGTCATTTCCATATTATAAAATATGTCGATTTTGAGGATTTGGACTCTTGGTTATGCCAAACAACAACAGACTTTCTGTAGCATGAAACTAACCTATCAGTCATCCTAAAACGGAGCCCTGCACACCTATTTCCTACCCTTTTTTTGAAGTCTGAGTCTAAGGCCATTGTGGGAAGCACTTTCTACCTTACTGGAAAAAGAAATCAGTCTTCAGACAACTCATTTAAAGTAGAGAGCAAATGAGGCTTCCTTAAGTATTGGGGCATTTTTTGCTTTTTTTTTTTCAGCCAACAATGAGACACCTTTAAAGTATAACAAATATTACAAAACATAAAATATTCTTTCTTCTTTTTTGTCACCTGTACCAAAGGTTATAAAATGTCACTTTTCTTAATTATTTGTTTCTTCATAGGTGTTAATGGCAGCAAAAGCAATTATGGACAATGGAGAAACATTAACCTTACCACTGATAGGGAAACTCTTGAAATTTGAACTTCTCCAGATTAAATATAAGGATGAAGAGCGGCGGGAAAATGAAAAGAAGGTAAAGTACAATAGGGTGGGTTTTTGAAAGAGGGCGGGCAGTATGTGAAATGGAGCCAGGTTGCTCCAGGAGCATGCATGCCCTGGCAAATTTAGCTGTCACCTCAACTTCTTAGGGAAGAGTCTGGAGAAATTATGATAAATCCATTAAAAATAAATTCCCTTACATGTGATAATGACAGTATTCAGGGCATGTAAGATTGTTCTATGGTCGTATATTCATATAATACAGTAGTAGCAAAGAGGGGAACAGGGTAGGCACAGAGAGTTGGGAAAGATAAATATCACACAGAGGGGAAGGCTCTCTGCATCAGGGTCTCTAAATATTTTAAATGATATTCAGTAGGACCACCTATTAAAATAATAGGCACATCTGTACCTTCCTAATAAACTGATATTTCAGCAGCTGTCACTTCCACTCCCATATTATACATCTGATAAATTTCTTCACATGTGGATTTTTCATTTAACTTGTTTATGAAAATCAATCTGTGTGTTTTCCAAAGATTCATATTTGCATCTGAAAAATATTTTAAAATACTGTTAGCAAACTGATGCCAGGTTCAGATCCATTTGCTATTATCATTACTCAAAATAAGAGATATTTTTCTTATTTCCCAAATCATGCTGAAATATTTTTGGAAAGCCAAATGCTTCTGTATGTACATACGTATTATGTATACATGAGATGGATTTGCATATAAGTAGTTTTTTTATACTCTTATGTGGAAGAGGCAAAAGAAGAGAAAAGTGAGTAGTATGTTGTAATAATACCTTCGTGACCTTTGCGAGACCTCCAAATCTAGGTTTCCTATCTGATTGGGTTTTTGTCAAAAAAAAAAATAATGCTACTTTGTATTTGTAATATAGAGCTTTAAGTTTTTCAAAGAGATTCCTTCATAGGGCATCTTATTAGTGTGGTACATGTTGCTTCCAGGAAAATTCTATGCATAAGCACACAATTGATGGTATTGTTTTCCATCATGTACAGCAGATTCGTACATTACGAAATACTAAGGGAAGTTAAGACTTGGCAGAAGAAAAATTGGAAAATTTGAAACTAGTACAGAAACATCTCTTCTTGCCTGTTTAAATTCCAATGTCATATGGGGAATCTAAATTATAAAAAGGTAGACTCTGAGTCTTGTGAAAATGTCTGTACTTTCTGTTTGCTTTGCAGTTTCCCATAGCACTTAAAAATACTATGCTAAAGGGAATCAACTTAAAAATACTATGCTAAAGGGCATAGCACTTAAAAATACTATGCCAAAGGGCATCAACCTAGCAGAAAGTCTGTAATTGTTTATTATCAAAGTAGGTTGTAGATTTCAGTTAATAAATTTTAAGTAAAAATGAATGGAATATTAAAAATAAATGGTGGCTCAGGAAAAATGTTAAAGCTTGCAACAATATAAAAATATCTCTGCACTATTGTTTTACTCAGCATTTCTTTGAAATATGAACTATAATAATATGATTATGAGATTTTGAAAATATGGAAAAATCCTATTTATTTGTTGAAAATCTAAGAGTCCTTAGTAATTGGGCCTTGAACTTTAGATATTTTTTTAAAGTATTACATATAATAAGAGAATTCTGAGTAATTAAGAGACAACAATTACATAATCTAATTTGATACCTTTATTGTTTTGGGTTCCCAATGCACCAACCCTAAATCTCTGAGTAAGTGCTAAATTAACTGATGAAAAATGATTGAAAAGGAATACTCTCCAGAAAACATTCTTGTTAAACGGAAGATGAAAGGAGTTGTTTGGGGGATAATATAAGCTATGTTCATCTCAACAATAGTACCCAAGAGGTCAGTTGGAACAACTGAGGTTAATGCTTTTCAGCCAAGGAGTCTGACAAAAACCAAAAAAGCAGAAAGTACATAAAACTGACACTATGCTGTTTCAAAAAAATGAAAAAAGGAAAAGAGGACTTTATTCAATCTCTGTCTCTTTCCTGAATCCAGAGTGAGAGTGTAAGATTCCTATAAGGGTAAGGGCTGACTCCAGCTTTTTAACATCAACTGAAATCTATGTAGATGTTTTCTTTCAAGTGCTAATTATATTGCTCATATTGTACAACCCAAAGAATACTTTGCATCTTCCATGTTTATTTAATTTTCAGAATTGTATTTCTAAGAATGAATGCTTGAAAAAATATTCATAGCAGCAATTATAGAAAATATTAGGGAGAAAGTAAGAGCAAAAATAACTAATACAATTAGGACCCTGTTCTGTTACCCCCATGGAACAAATATGTCACTCTATAGTTGACCCTATTTTAATCAATCAACTTACTAAACTAAATAGTAAATAATATAGTTTCAGTTGCAAATAAAGATATTATTTTAGACTCTACTAATTTTAATAACTTATAACACGTAGTTTGGACTGCACATTGCTTTGCTTTCTGCTTTGTAAGAAAGCTTGCTGGCTAATTAATGTTTAAAATATACAAATAAAGGCATTTTTAAAGAAAATAGTATTAGCCTTTAGCATGTGAATTTCTGAGACACAAATGCTGACCTTTCATTGCAAGTAAGTTGAATCTATTTTAAAATATTTATCTATTTGTAAATACCTTGTTATGAATTCCAAATTTAAATATCATGAAGAAAATGTGCTATATTTCTATAAATATGTGTTAGTATTTCAGAACTTTTGAATATGACTGTTTCTCATATAATAATCCCAAATTAGATTTATAGTGTATCTTAAAATTTGAATCAATGGTTTGTTTAGAAGTCAATTTTATTACATCACCATCTCAACATTTATTTTGCAATTTTAATTCCATCATTACCAATCTGTTGTTAATTCATTGATTCAACAAACTTTTATTAAAATAAATAATTATAGAAATAACATATTGAATGCATATATTCTCATAATGTTCATTATAAGTTTAAAATAAATTTCTTGGTTTCCATTCTAATTCATGTTATAACTTAGTCATTATCTGGCTATCATATTTTTGCTTCTTTTGTTATATATATATATATTTAGATAAATTACGAACACATTTAAAACCGAAACAACTGTGAATCAAAATATTTCAGTTATATTGAAAATTCCACTAAAGGAAAACATTTAATCATGGGGAAAAATGAAAAATGGCTAGAATACAAAAAATCACTAACCATTTAAATAACTGGACAAACTAAATCTTATCTTATGTGCCTCTGAGTTGAGTTCAGAATGTTTGCATAGGTTTTAGGGAAAAAGCCAAATATATTTTAACTGTACTTATAATTTATGAATTCAAATAATTAGTCCATATTTTCTTGGATAGTTTTAGATAGCGTATCTTTTATATAAAAGAACCGTTCTTTCTTTTTCTAACTTACGTGCTTAATACATTAGTTTCCTTATTTTCTGATACGCTAGAGTTGAAGAAAAGGAAGGCATGGAATAAAGAACTGTGGAGAGATAGTTGGTAAATTTCTTAAAACAACTCAAAATTAAAAGTGCCTAAATGTGATAACACATCATGACAGACCCACAGACAACCCAGAACCTCCTCCAAAACAGGGGCACAGAGGAGTTAGAGCAGCTTTTGCAGACGTTTTCCAGCTTACTCAAGTTGAAACATTGAAACGCTGGAAACCAGCCAATGTAATGCCATTTTTTTGTGTTTTGTTTTAAAAGAAAGGCCATAGGGACATACCAGGAAATTACAGGCTGGTTAGTTTTGATTCAGTTGTGGTTAAAATCTTCAGAAACTATTTTAAGAAGTCAAACAGAGAAAGAGCAGGAACTCAGTTTAGAGTGACCCATGTGGTTTCAGGAAAGGAATAACTTGCCTCACTAACTGGATGGAATTCTTTGAGGCTGGATTATTGAAATGAGGATACTACCAACATGAATGTTGCATCTAAAGAACTAAGGAGGGTCAAAACCCAACCGTTCAGAAGAAATTACAAATAACTCTCTGGCTGGCTTATCTGTAAATAGAGTAGTGTTTCCCTAATTGGTTTGCTTTAAATTAATGAAAACTTTTTATAAACTTTAGGAAAAATTTAAAGAAAAGCATATTTAAAATAGAGCAGTGTTTTAAAATATAGAATTACTATGGCTACAGATGCTGATGATAATAGTTAGCTCCCATTATTGCCTGTGTGACACTGTCCTAAGCCTTCACACACATTATATTATTAATCTTTTAAATGGGTTTATGACTTACACAGTAATATTCCCAATTTGCAGGCAAAGAAACTGAGGGTGTGAAAAGTTAAGTAATTCTCCTAAGGCCAAACAACTCTTCTCCATGGTGGAGCTGGAATTCAAATCAAAGACACATTCTTAACCACTGTACACACACACACACACACACACACACACACACACACACACCCCGCCCCACCAAGTGTGTCTCAATAATTATGAAATGGCACTTCGGGCTCACAGTAAATAGTATGCCTGCCCAGAGTTGTTTCTCTATAGGACCAGCGGCTTGCACTGTCATCTGCCAACAGCCATCTGATTCTACTAATTCCATTGCCTACAACATCCTGAGGTCAAACGTGGAGACTGGTCAAGGGAAGAAACAGAACTCACTAAAGAGGAAGCCCACTGAGCTAACCAACTACGGTTGCCCAGGGAATCCTGAGTTACATCCGGGCCCAGCCCACGGCCCAGAAAGGACCCAGTCTTTGGGGGAGTCTCTGAGAACTAGACTTCCTGAGATTATTCTTCGCCCTCACGCCTTCTCCCTGCCATTCAGGATGGTGAGGTAGGATAACGTTTG
The DNA here is from genome assembly GCF_027406575.1 of Nycticebus coucang. NCBI lineage: Eukaryota > Metazoa > Chordata > Mammalia > Primates > Lorisidae > Nycticebus > Nycticebus coucang. Next base: position 48,942,283 of record NC_069784.1, on the reverse strand, counting down.
CTGATTTGGTGATAAAGTCTCTCCACAACTATATAGAAAATATAGAAAAGGAAAACAGAACACACACACTGCTGTAAACCGGTTACGATTCACGTGAGCATCTTCACACATTTCCTTTCTGTTTCCTTCTGTGGGTTTGTTTCTTTATGTAGTTGTAATCATGGTAAAAACATCTTTAATCCATCTTTTTTCAGGTAAAATAGATCATGACTTTACTCTTACCGCAGTGTTCATATCTATCATTGCTGTTGGTTATGTAATATTTTACTGACAAAAATAATTTTCTTAACCATTCCTCTATTATGGAACAATTGATTTATTTCTGTATTTTTCATAATAAATAATGTATTTTTTAGGTATTTTCTTATATTTTGGACAATTTCCTTAGCATATTAAATTGGATTCATGGGGCCCAAAAATGTTGCCATAACCATGTGTTTCCAAAATGGGTTCTATGGCATTTACAACTAATCTTCCATTTTAAAATGAAAATGATCCCTCTTGACTTAAATTTAAGGCATGAAACAATAAAAATCCTCCAAGAAAGCATAGGAAAAACACTGGAAGATATTGGCCTGGGGGAAGACTTCATGAACAAGACTGCCATGGCAATTGCAACAACAACAAAAATAAACAAATGGGACTTCATTGAACTGAAAAGCTTCTGTACAGCTAAGGAGACAATAACCAAAGCAAAGAGACAACCTACACAATGGGAAAGGATATTTGCATATTTTCAATCAGACAAAAACTTGATAACTATGATCTATAGAGAACTCAAATTAATCCACATGAAAAAAGCCAACAATCTCATATATCAATGGGCAAGAGACATGAATAGAACCTTTTCTAAAGATGACAGATGAATGGCTAACAAACACATGAGAAAATGTTCATCATATCTATATATTAGAGAAATGCAAATCAAAACAACCCTGAGATATCGTCTAACCCCAGTGAGAACGGCCCACATCACAAAATCTCAAAACTGCAGATGCTGGCGTGGATGTGGAGAGAAGGGAACACTTTTACACTGCTGGTGGGACTGCAAACTAGTACAACCTTTCTGGAAGGAAGTATGGAGAAACCTCAAAGCACTCAAGCTAGACCTCCCATTTGATCCTGCAATCCCATTACTGGGCATCTACCCAGAAGGAAAAAAATCCTTTTATCATAAGGACACTTGTACTAGACTGTTTATTGCAGCTCAAATTACAATCATCAAAATGTGGAAACAGCCTAAATGCCCACCAACCCAGGAATGGATTAACAAGGTATGGTATATGTATACCATGGAATACTATTCAGCTATTAAAAAAAATGGAGACTTGGCATCCTTCGTATTAACCTGGATGGAAGTGGAAGACATTATTCTTAGTAAAGCATCACAAGAATGGAGAAGCATGAATCCTATGTACTCAATTTTGATATGAGGACAATTAATGACAATTAAGGTTATGGGGGGGAGGAAAAGCAGAAAGAGGGATGGAGGGAGGGGGTTGGGACCTTGGTGTGTGTCACACTTTATGGGGGCAAGACATGATTGCAAGAGGGACTTTGCCTAACAATTGCAATCAATGTAACCTGGCTTATTGTACCCTCAATGAATCCCCAACAATAAAAAATAAATAAATAAAATAAAAATCAAGAAAATGATCCCTCTTGGTCAAATGAACTTGGAAATAACTGTGGTGAATTAATGTACAACTCTTGGAGATTTAATAGCACAGTAGGTAATTAAAGATGATGAAAATAAATGTTTAATATATAACTGGCTCTCAAATTTATTTGATCCTTTGCATTCTTTTTCAAGTCATCTCTTGGGCTCCCACAGTCTGGGACCAGCAGAAAAGATGGTTTATTAGGCAGACTGAGATCTTGAAAGACAACTAGGGGAGCACTGTGGTTTCTTAAAAACCACACTGGAGTGGGATAGTGACCAGCTCCATGAGCATGTTTTCTTATTTATGTACTCAATAATATTACTGTGAGGATCTTCTGATAATCATACATGAAACACAAAGTTATACGTGCTTATGTGGATACAGTGCTAACTTCAAGAGTAACATGAAGTATGGCTGTTCAGTGCCAGTTCCATTGATTTTTACCATTTACCTTCTTTTCATCATGAGGAATAAAAGAATGAATACCTGCTCACTATGCTTGAATTTTGACATCAAGAAGTTATTGAGAAATAAAATGATCTCAGATATTTTAAAGTATCAATTAACTAGGTTACCCCATTACAGAGAAGGAAAATTGTTTATTTTTCCCAGAATAATTTAAGATTAAGAATTCTAAGTAGGTGTCACTTGATACTCAATTGAGTATGTGAGATGCTAAAAGTTTTTCTGTGGTTACTGCTAAGACAGGAACTCACATCTGCTATGTAGCTTAGTTGGTTCAGAAATTTCTGTGCCTATCCAAAGCCTTCTCACAGCAGGAGGCAGCCAGATGCTTTCCATGCATTTTAACAAAAATGCATTCTGCAGTGGCCTTGAGTCTCCCTTCATATGCTGGGGAACATGTGTTCCCCAAACACGGTAGAAATAGGAACTTTTTAAATACACCCCTCCTAAATTTTTGCCTTGAATTGGTAAGCATTCTCTCTGAGATTTTAAAGTCATAAGCAGATGACCATAGTATGGGAACACGTGTGTTATATTATCCAGGAGCAAGAAGGGCCAGAGAGTGAGTTCGTGTGAACTAACTTTAGTTCATGATAAAGGGGTGGGCTTAGCTGGATGCTTGCCTCATCTCGTTCACTCTTTTCTCCTGCCATATTCTAAGATATAAACCCATAGGTGGGAAGGGCTTGCCCAGAATGTGAGAAAAAGGGAAGAAAAGACAGGAGGTGATTTTCATATAATTATGGTAAAAAAGGATGTTTCACCTTTGGATCAAGGTAGAATGCTAGAGGCCGAGCAGTCAATCACTATCCAGAACCAGAGGTACAAAAGACCTGTTCCAGTTCAGCTTGAATGTGGAGGGCAGGAGAAATGAGACATAGATTGAACACACAAGAGGAATCATTGTTGTCAGCCACATGAGGAGAGCAGAGGGACTGGGTAGGGCAAGGACCATGTTCAGTCATCTATCAAGGACACCTCAGCCAGGGGCTGGAGCCAAGAGGGCCCATCCACTTCTCTTCTCTGTGTGGTTTCTCTGCACCAGAGAGTCCTTCCTTTACCTGGGAAATTCTGTACGTAGTAATACTTCTTGAAATTCTACAGATTGAAGATATATCATTGTTAAATGGAAAATGAAGAACCCCAAGTTATATAGAGAGACCAACAGCGACTATGTGAAAATGATGCAGAAAATTAATTTGAAAGAATGAGTTAAATATCTTCACTCATCTTCTCTGAGTGGCAGAATTTGGTGATTTTTGTAAACTCTTTATATTGTTTCCAAATTTTCAGTAACTAGACTCTTCCTAACAAAAAAGTTAAAGACATAAATCAGGATTTATAAGGCTCCTCTTTAAAAACACTTTCATGAAGGTAAGGGAAGTAGGTATTGATAATCTCAATGTTAGTGGATGTTAGTTTAAATCTTGCAGGGCAGACGGCCCTCACTATCTAACCCAGGGCTGGAGTAGGGATGGGGGGAGTGGTAGTGGTAAAAAATAGCAACTCTTCCTGAAAATTTCCACTGCACTCAGAGAATAGCTGTGGATTAATGAACTAAATTAATGTATAGATGAGTATATGTTTATTCTTACAGGTAAACTTTAGAATAATTTAACCTAAATTGGTTTCTTCCTTTCAGATTAAAAGATCACCCTGAGATTTTATTTAAAATTGCAGTTGTAAGAGTTTCTGATGGATTTTGATGGCGGCAAGTTGGGATTTTTCTGCGGCAAGTCCTGCTGCCTAACAATGACCTGCACAGGCTGCCACATGTTACTAATTGGCCACGATGCACGTCTTGGCTGCTGGAGACCCACATGGACCTTACCAGCGCCTCCAGGCCAGCTAGACCCAGGGGCAATGACCTGTGCCTTATGGATACATTAAAAAGACCCAAACTGGCCTTGCTTTGTCACTTACTAGAGATTACTCCATTGCTGCCCTCACTCAGCCTCAGTTTCTTCTTCTATAAATGGAAGATAAAGCTCTACCCTTTGTATCTGTGAAGACTTGACAAAATGCTATATCCGGCCTATAGTAAAAACTCAACACAAAGAAATTAATAACATTGATAAAAAAAGATTAGATAATAATAATGCCAAGGATAGCCATAATTACAATAGCCATCTGCTAATTTACTGTTGTAAATATTATTGTCAGTTTTGTAGGACAGACCTATCAGCCTTTACTAAAAGTTCTCTCCCTGTAGACAAGTTGTACAAGAGAAGTCAGACGGTCAGGAAGTTATGTAAAGGACCTCGAGTCTTAACTGGGTGTGAAGGGAGTTATTTTAGTGGCTTAAACCCTGATGGACTGATGCAGCCCTCTGTCCCCTCCCAGGTTGCCCCCACCCTCCTTTCAATCTATCAGGACACCCTGTGCCCTGGGCAATTTTGATTCAACGGGGCCAATTCTCTGCCTCTCTGCCTGTTCTTTTTCTATGTTTGCTATTGCTGACCAATGCTCTCCATACTGGCCTCTCAGATCTCTAATGGTCATTTCCTCCACTCCACCTCAAACATTCTCTCCCACGTCCACACACGAACCTTGTTGCTACTAATGCCTTCATCACCTCCGGTCTCAAGCTCTCCCATTCTCTAACCCAGGACATTTCCTATCCTTCTTACTCACGATCCAACCTCTTCCCACGAAACTTCTATGACCTCATTATAACTTCCAGTCGGTAGATCTCAATACTTTCTGTTCATTGTCCTCTCTCATTATTAGTTTGGCTTAGATTCCGTGGTCCAGCTCATTATAACCATTCTTTTACAAACTCTCCATTCCCTTGTTCTCTCCTTCCATCATAATCATTTTTCAAAACCTCTCCCAGGATGGACAGCCACCATTTTTATGAGTAGCTAAGCCAAACTAGAGGAATTTACACAACTAAAAAGACTGGTTTGATTTGAAATCAACAATCTCAGTATTTCCAGTAAATTCTCAGCAATTACCTGTTTCTTCAACAAGTTCGCTCCCTCCATCTCCAATGACTCTGATGTTATCTTCTCAGTTCAAACCTACTTCTTACTTGCCTTTTCTCAGTTAATGACTTGGCCTCATGCTTCCCTTGAAAAAATTAAATATTCCCTCAACACCATCCTGATATGTGTCCCTCTTGCATCCATACCTCTCCTTGCTGCTTCTGTTAAACCAAAAAATTGCCTCTTTTCTATCAAGGTCCAGTCATTGGCACACTTTTTGGATCTTACCCCATCTTGCTTGCTCAAGAACTTTAGCCCCACATCCCTACCATATCTTCAATTTTTTCCTCTGTACTGAATCATCTCATTAACCTGAAAACACAACATTTCTTGATTTTACCTGCATACATACACACCCCTTCCATCCATTATCCACTAACAATTAACCCAGAGCACTTGTTCCCCTTCATAACCAAATTTCTCAAAACAGTTGCCCATAAAAGTGGTTTTCCTACTTACTGCCTCTATGCTCCACCATAATGGTTCTTGTTAATGTTACCTACAACTGCCAATGCTTACCTTTTTGCCTTTTCTGAATCCTTAGTTCTCTGGCTCCACCCTACATAATTTTCCTGCCCTTTTGGTCACTTCTTTCTCTCTTTGGCTGGCATCTCTCCGTGTACCCAGTTGTAAGTGTTAGAGTTCCTGGCATGCTCATAGGCTCAATTCTCATATGTTTCTCAAGAACTCTTACTTAAGGTGATTCATTGCACTTGTAACTCTAGCCACACTTCTCTTGTGAGAAGAGATTGTGTATATCCAGTTGCTGCTTTGACAACTCAGGGGCATCTCCAGCTTAATAGTCAGCTCACATTAAGTAAAGACCATTCCTCTCCCAGTCTTCTCTCTCTGTAAGTGGGTGCTCAAATAATCCAGAGCATTGTCTCTTCAGAGGCAATCCTTCTACTCCTCCAAGTTTCACCATCCAAAACACACCTCAAATCCATCTACTTTTCTTCCCCCTGTTACCACCTCAAACTGAGTCACTATTAGATTTTATCTGGACTATTGCTAGCGTTTCCTTACTGGCCTTCTGATTTCCAATCTTGCAAAAGCATAAATCTCCCCTCCCACTTAAATCCTTTTATGTTCTTCCTGTTGAATTTATAATAAGATCTTGACTTATTACCCCTGTCTCCCAACCCCTGATGGCCTGGCCAACCCTCCTGTTCCCCCACCATCCCCCTTACCCACCAATCTCCATCCCTGCTCATCTCTTTTCAATTTTTGGATACACTCAGCTCCTTTATGTCTCAGGGTCTCACACACACATTTCACTTATCCCTGCTTCTCATCAGTATGATTCATCTTTCAGGTCTTTGTTCAAATGTCACTTCCTTGGAGAGGAATTACCAACCTATGAGAGTGGGCTTCTTGATTGTGTTTCTATGACTACTCTGGGTTTTATTCTTAGTAATATTTATTAAAATTTGTAATTATATTTTTATCTGTTTATGTGTCTTTTACCTTTCTTCCCCCCCGGTGTGTAGGCTCAAGGGGGCAGAGCCCAGCCCTGCTTTTGGCACCAATTTATTCTGTTTCTGAGAGAAGTGCTGGGGACTTTTCACACCTCTGTGCCTTACCTGATGCCTATACTCAAGGCTGTGAGTGACAGCTACAGCTTCTGCTCATGTTGCCCTCTGCTGCTGAGGAAACCTGGGACAGAAATTGAAGCTCATAAAAATGTTCATGGAATAAATGAATGCTGGTACCCCACACAGTCTCAGAACTTCTGCTCTCACTGATGTTTTATTATTAAGATTACTTCTTTTGCACGATTGAAAATACACTAAGGAAGAACATGGAGTCCCACAAGCTTGCCTTTGGCAATGCCCTCCTACCCTTTCAATCCCTCTTTTACTATCTGGGCTGGAGCTGTTTCCTCCAACCTCCATTTCTACTCCAGAACATATATTCTTTTTATCCTTGCCCCCAGCTCTTCTTAGGTGTTAATTTTTTTTTATTGTTAAATCATAGCTGTGTACATTAGTGCAACCTAGGGGTACAATGTGCTGGTTTCATATACATTCTGAAATATTCTCATCAAACTGTTCAACATAGCCTTCATGGAATTTTCTTAGTTATTGCATGTAGACATTTGTATTCTGCATTTAGTAAGTTTCACCTGTACCCATTCTAACATGCACTGTAGGTGTAGCCCCACCTATTACCCTCCTTCCACCCCAACCTCCTCCCTTCTTTGGTCCCACTTGGTCATTTTGTATAATTTGATGTGTTGTTGGATTCTGTTTGTTAGGATCTTATTGAGTATTTTTGCATCAATATTCATTAGTGATATTGGTCTATAATTTTCTTGTTGGGTCTTTCCCTGCTTTAGGGATCAAGGTGATGTTTGCTTCATAGAATGTGTTGGGTAGTATTCATTCTTTTTCTATATTTTGGAAGGGGTTTAGTAATATAGGTACTAGTTCTTCTTTAAAGGTTTGGTAGAATTCTGACGTGAAGCCATCTGGTCCTGGGCTGTTCTTTTTAGGGAGATTTTGTATAGTAGATGCTATTTCAGAACTTGATATAGGCCTATTCAACATTTCCACTTCAATCTGGCTAAGTCTTGGTAGGTGGCCTACTTCCAAATATTAGTCAATTTCCTTCAGATTTTCATATTTCTGAGGGTAAAGTTTCTTGTAATATTCATTAAGGATTTTTTGAATTTCTGAGGGGTCTGTTGTTATTTCATCTTAACCATTTCTGTTTGAAGAAATTAGAGAATTTACTCTTTTTTTTTTCTGGTTAGGTTGGCCAAAGGTTTATCTATTTTATTGATCTTTTCAAAAAAACAACTTTTTTATTTATTGACCTGTTGTATAATTCTTTTGTTTTCAATTTCATTTAATTCTGCTATGATTTTGGTTATTTCTTTTCTTCTACTGGGTTTGGGGTTGGAATGCTCTTCCTTCTCCAGTCGCTTGAGATGTCCCATTGAGTTACTAACTTCCTCTCTTTCCGTTTAGATAGATTTCCCTCTAAGCACTGCCTTTGCAGTATCCCAGAGGTTCTGATAATTCATGTCTTCATTGTTGTTTTGTTCTAAAAATTTGGTGATTTCCTTCTTAATCTTGTCCATAAACCATTTATCCTTCAGCATATGGTTATTTAGCTTCCATGTTTTTATATGAGTATGCAGATTCCAGTTGTTATTGAGTTCAACTTTTATTCCATGATGGTCTGAGAGGATGCAAGGAATAATTTCTATTTTTTTTTAATTTGCTGAAATTAGATTTGTGGCCTAGGATGTGGTCAATTTTGGAGTATGTTCCATGGACTGATGAGAAGAATGTGTATTCAGTTTTGTTGGTATGAAATGTTCTGTAGATGTCTGTTAAATCCAGATGTTGAATGGTTAAGTTTAAATCTAAAATTTCAGGTCGGCGGAGTATGATGGCAGACAGGATGGACGTGTACCCCACCTCTTCCACTTCATTAGGTGAGAGGAAGGGGGTTCTGGACCTCTTCCCCACATGGATTATTGATGTGGACAAACAGCTGGAGAAGGGCAGTGAATTGGCGGATTGCTGTATATGAGGTGTAATTTAAAACCATGGACTCTGTTGTAGAGATTTTCCCTGCTTGGCCATGCTGGCTGGCAGGCCCCTCCCTCATGGAGGCCAGCAGCTTGCAATTCCTGGCAAAACCCAACTGACAAAAATTTATTCCTGAGCAGAGTTTGGCACCCGAAAGGGGAGCCACTCAGAAGCACAAGGAGCTAAGCAACCAGATGGAAAATTGAATGGAAGGGATCCCGCCTGGGAAACGGACATTTTGAATTGTCCGAAATGGTGGAAACCTTTCTCCAGAACAACAGGAGTGATTAAATAGACTGGACCATTCCTGGTGGGGAATATTGGTGTGGGCTGGCAGTTCAGGCTGTGTGGTGAACTGGTGGGTGGCTGGACTCAAAATTTCAGGTTCAAAAGCGAGACTCTGAGCCACAAAAACTGAGTATAAGGTCTCCGTGCGCTGCAGCCGCAGCGGCAGTGAGATCCGGCAGCAGTCAGCACCCTCTCCCACAGCTGATTGCAGTTGCCAGTTTGCAGGAGAATGCTAGAGCAGAGTGGAAAGATTTATGAAACACTGACTCATGCACTGAGTTGGGATGTCAGATAGGAGTGCTGTCTGGAACAGAGCAGCTGAGGTTGCACAACAATTTGGTAAAAAATCTTTTACAGAAACTCCAAAATGATGATTAGCCAGGTAGGGTGATACCATGGTAACAGTATAAACTGTGAATCAGGTATAAGCCTGGAAACCACTCACAGTGCCACCTGGTGTCCAGAAAGTATATCGCATTATAAACATATTCCTATGAAAGTTGATCCCTATGTCACACATATAGATGTATATTTCTACATATATACAAGAATAATATTTTTGTGGCTGGTGCCTTTTTATTCTCCTTTTTTCGTGTTTTTCTAATTATTTTCTTGGAGGAACTATCATTAATTTTTACAATTTTTTTATATATTTTTATTTTTATTTTTTCTATTTTTAATTTTTTCATTCTTCTTTTTTAACTTTTTCTATGAACACCACTTTTTATTCCCTTCTCTCTTCCTCTTCTTCCCTTCTTATGGTTTATGAGAGTGCCAATATCTAATTTTTAGAGTTTTTTTTGTTTGTTCATTTGGTTTGTATGTTTTTTGCCTTTTTTCTCAATTATTTTATGATGATCATTATTTTCATTGTAGTTGGATTTTGTTGTTGTTGTTGTCTGTATGTCTATGTGTTTCTGATTGTTTGTGCATCTGTGGGCTTGTGTGTTGGGTAGCCTTTTTATCTGTTTATTTGCTCATTTGGTCTCAATGAGTTTGGTGTTTTGACCTACAATTCCCAACTCTCAGCACTTCCCTCCACTCTCACTATGAGGTCTGGAGGCCTGTCCCCCAGGAGTCCAGATTCTTGGGTGATTTCTCGAGGGGTGTGGACAGGGCCTGGACTGCAGCTGGTCAGTACTGATTCTGTGGGACGGGAGTGCTGAGACTACAGTCGGCTAAGAGGAAATCACACTGGAGTGGCCGTGCCCTGAGGTGCAGAACACCAGCCATTTTTGGCAACAATAGGGCCCACCCCCAAATATTCAAAAGCCACAACACCTGTCCCCCTGGGCAACCAGAGGAGGCCGGGCATCTTCTCAGATGGCAACCACTGCAGAACAGATCTGGGACTAAAACACAGGCCCCTTGAGTAAAGGGTTTGCCTGGGGTGGTACCAGCTTGGGTGGAGTGCAGAAACTAGAAAACACATGCACAGAGCCGTGAAATTCCCAGGCTCTGGGCTGACCCAGAGGAAAGCTTTATTGAGCCTAAGATGCACCTAGGGCTAAGGGGATCATCAGCCCATAGACAAAGGAAGGCAGGAGGCTACAGCTGACAATGCTGCAAATACAAACCTGCAGGAGAAAAGACAGTGCCTGAGGCACAGGTTCTGGGAAATCAAAACACCTTCTCTTCTGCAAAGGAATTTAGCAAGGACAGAAAAAATTCACACAAAGTTATTCTGTTCTGTCAGTAACATCAATTAGGGGTGGGGCTGGAACTGAGTGAACAGCCCCCAGCCTCCATGAAGTGCCCAAGGTAGTCAGGCCTCACCACCCCCTGCTGGATAGAGGCAGAGAGCAGTGGCCTGGCTGAGCAGATACAGATATCCTTGTGATTCAGGCAGGTGCAACCCCCTGGAGTATCTGCTCACTGGAGGCAACTAAGTCAAAGCCTTATGGGGCTATCAATGATTGGGTGTGACAGAGGTGCAAGGTGGGGAAGGAAGCATCAACCATCCCAGACTAATCTCCTTGATAGGTGGGTCCTCCTGATTTCATGTAGCACTAGAGCAAGTCATATTTGAGTTGTCATCAGACACCTGTGATCCAGTTGGAAGAGACCTTTGAAACTCTCACACCTGAGACAGGTGCTGACTGAGACAATTGATTAGGACCTTTTTAACTGAGCCAATCACCTGAGGAGTATTCAAGTGGTGCCCTGGGTCTGTGGTTGTAGGAAGGTTTGATTTTCCTTTTCCAATTGTTGCCTGGGTGAGGAGGGGTGTCTTAATTGCTGGTATTATTGCACAGCTGAGACTTCAACCCAGAGTAACTGTTTCACTAGGGTCAAACAGAGACCAGCTGAAAACAAGACAGAACCACTTAGGCCCACCACAACAAATAGGTCCCCAGTTTCTCAGGCCGTAACACTGTACGGGTCCTCAACAAAGCTAAAGGAGAAAAGTCAAGGTGTAAAAATAATTACGGGGCAGAATCAGCGGAAAAACTCTGGTAACATGAATAACCAGAATAGATCAACCCTACCAAGGAAAGATATGGCAGATCTAACTGAAGATCCCATTCATAAACAGCTGGACGAGATGTCAGAAATCGAATTCAGAATTTGGATTGCAAACCAAAGAAATAGAATGGAGGAAAATTTGGAATTAGAAATTCGAAGAGCAATTCAAAAGTCACAATTAGAAATTTGAGGAGAGATTCAAAAGTTGTCTCAAGAATTTAATTAATTTAAAGACAAAACCACCAAAGATTTTGATGCACTGAAGCAAGAATTTGCAGCCCTCAAAGATCTGAAAAATACAGTAGAATACCTCAGTAACAGAGTGGAGCAAGCAGAAGAAAGGATTTCTGACATTGAACAAGAGCTTTTGAAAGCTCCCAAACTCTCAAAGTGTAAGAGAAAAGGAGAGCAAAAACAGATCATTCTCTCAGAGAGCTTTGGGATAAATCAAAGAAGGCTAATATCTGCCTCATTGGAATCCCTGAAACCGATGAAGTGGCCTCTCAAGGCACAGAGGCCCTCCTCCATGAAATTATGAAGAGAATTTTCCAGGCATGCCTAGAGATTCTGAAATTCAGAAGCAGACAGTTTAAGAACCCCAGCATAACTCAATCCAAAGAAGACATCCCGATGCATATCATAATTAATGTCACTAGTGATAATATGAAAAGAAAATTCTGAAAGCAGCGAAACATAAGAAATCCATTACCTACAAAGGGAAGAATATTAGAATGACTGCAGATCTCTCTGCTGAAACTTTTAAAACCAGAAGAGGATGGTCTTTGACTTTTAATCTCCTAAAACAAAATAACTTTCAACCCAGGATCCTATATCCAGCTAAACTGAGTTTCATTTATGATAGAGAAATTAAATACTTTAATGACATTCATACATTGAAGAAATTTGCCGTAACCAAACCAGGACTTCACGGTATTCTCAGACCTAACCTCCATAATGACCAGCCCAATCCTCTACCACAAAAATAAACTCACTCAGAAACTTTTGATCAAACTCCAACTTCCACAGTGGAGAAAGGATTAAAAATGTCCACTGGACTTTCAAAAAACTCGATATCCAAAATTTAACTAGACTTATCAATATTCTCCATTAATGTGAATGGCTTGAACTGTCCTCTAAAGAGGCACAGGTTAACTGACTAGATACAAAAACTTAGGCCAGATATTTGCTGCATACTAGAGTTACAACTTACATTAAAAATAAATATAGACTCAGGGTGAAAGAATGGTCATCCATATTTCAGACAAATGGTAGCCAGAAAAAAAGCACGCATTGCAATTCTATTTGCAGGCACAATAGGCTTTAAACCAACAAATTAAGGAGGATAACAATGGTCACATCACATTTGTTAAAGGTAATACTCAATATGATGAGATTTCAATTATTAATATTTATACACCCAACCAGAATGTGCCTCAATTTATAAGAGAAACTATAAAAGACATCAGCAACTTGATTTCCTCCAGCTCCATAATAGTCGGAGATTTCCACATTCCTTTGGCAGTGTTGGATAGATCATCCAAGAAGAAGCTGAGCAAAGAAATTTTAGATTTAAACCTAACCATCCAACATTTGGATTTAGCAGACATTTAAAGAACATTTCATCCCAACAAAACTGAATAAATATACTTCTCATCACCCCACAGAACATGCTCCAAAATTGATCACATCTCAGGTAACATGTCTAACCTTAGTACATTTCAAGGAATAGAAATCATTCTTTTCATGCTCTCAGACCACCATGGAATAAAAGTTGAACTCAATAACAACAGGAACCTGCATACTCGTACAAAAACATGGAAGTTAGATAACCTTATGCTGAATGATAGCTGGGTCATAGATGAGATCAAGAAGGAAATCACCAAATTTTTGGAACAAAATGACAATGAAAACACGAATTATCAGAACCTCTGGGATACTGCAAAGGAAGTCCTAAAAGGGAAATTTATAGCACTGCAAGAATTCCTCAAGAGAACAGAAAGAGAGGAAGTTAACAATTTAATGGGACATCTCAAGCAAGTGGAAAAGGAAGAACATTCCAACCCCAAACCCAGTAGAAGAAAAGAAATAACCAAAATCATAGCAAAATTAAATGAAATTGAAAACAAAAGAATTATGCAACAGATCAATAAATCCAAAAGTTGGTTTTCTTTGAAAAGGTCAATAAAATAGATAAACCTTTGGCTAACCTAACCAGGAAAAAAAGGGTAAAAGATTAATTTCATCAATCAGAAATGACAAAGACGAAATAACAACAGATTCCTCAGAAATTCAAAAAATACTTAATGAATATTACAAGAAACTTTATTCTAAGAAATATGAAAATCTGAAGGAAATTGATCAATACTTGGAAGTATGTCACCTTCCAACACTTAGACAGAATCAAGTGGAAATGTTGAACAGGCCAACATCAAGTTCTGAAATAGCATCGACCATACAAAATCTCCCTAAAAAGAAAAGCCTAGGACCAGATGGCTTCATGACAGAATTCTACCAAACCTTTAAGAGGAACTAGTATCTATATTACTCAACCTCTTCCAAAATGTGAAAAAGAAGGAAGACTACACAACATGTTCTATTAAGCAAACGTCACCCTGATCCCAAAACCAAGAAAAGGCCCAACAAGTAAAGAAAATTATAGACCAATATCACTAATGAATATAGATGCAAAAATATTCAACTAGATCCTAACAAACAGAATCCAGCAATATATCAAACAAATTATACATCATGACCAAGTCGGTTTTATCCCAGGGTCTCAAGGCTGGTTCAATATCCATTAATCTATAAGTATAATTCATCACATAAACAAATTAAAAACCAAAGAACATATGATTCTCTCAATTGATGCAGAAGAAGCTTTTGATAATATCCAGCATTCCTTCATGATCAGAATACTTAAGAAAATTGGTATAGAAGGGACATTTCTTAAACTGATAGAGGCCATCTACAGCAAACCCACAGCCAATATCGTATTGAATGGAGTTAAACTGAAATCATTTCCACTCTGATCAGGAACCAGACAAGGCTGCCCATTGTCTCCACTGCTCTTTAACATTGTAATGGAAGTTTTAGACATAGCAATTAGGGAAGAAAAGGTGATCAAGTGTATCCATATAGGGTCAGAAGAGATCAAACTTGCGCTCTTCATAGATGATATGCTTGTATATCTAGAAAACACCAGGGATTCTACTGCAAAACCTTAGAAGTGATCAAGGAATACAGCAGTATCTCAGGTTACAAAATCAACATTCAGAGGGGAGGAGACAAGATGGCTGACTGAAGCCAGCTTTCCACAGAGGCTCCCATCCAGAAGGGGAGTTAAAGGACAAAAATTTAACAAGTAAACTGGTGGATTTGAGCTGCACAAAGAGAGAAGGTTTAAGAACACACATCAACCCTGCTGAGGTGAGTTGCGACCACAAGGATACAAACAAAAGGTACAAAATTCATCACCAAGCAGACGGGAGTCCCCACCCCCATGAGAACAGCTCGGAGTGCGCCACAAACAAACGGGCAGAGTTCAAAGGCCCTCCCACTACACTCCACAGGAGACCCTCTAAAAACTGGACCTACCTCCCCTACTATGGTGCCATGGCATTCTCCTGCCAGGCATAAAACTGTATATATTCTCTACCTGCAAATCTGAGCTCCCAGAAGTCCCCTCCACTCTCACTCTGAGATCTGGAGGCCTGTCCCCCAGGAGTCCAGATTCTTGGGTGATTTCTTGAGGGGTGTGGACAGGGCCTAAACTACAGCTAGTCAGTGCTGACTCTGGGGCACGGGAGCTAGGAGAGGACGGTTAGCTGAGAGGGAACAACACCAGAGCAGTACTTCCCTGAGGCACAGAGCATTAACCGTCTTTTAGCAGTAATATGGCCAGGCATAAAACTGCCTAAAACTGTATATATTCTCTATCTGCAACTCTGAGCTCCCAGCACTCCCCTCCACTTTCACTCTGACGTCTGGAAGCCTGTCTCTCAGGAGTCCAGATTCTTGGGTGATTTCTCGAGGGGTGTGGACAGTGCCTAAACTGCAGCTGGTCAGTGCTGACTCTAGGGCACGGGAGCGAGGAGAGGACAGTCGACTGAGAGGGAACCACACCAGAGCAACAGTTCCCTGAGGCTTGAAGCAGCAACCGTCTTCTCACAGATATTCTGAAGCCACACCCCTTGTCTCCCTGGGCAACCAGAGGAGGCCTGCAACCACCTGTGAATAAAGGATTTGCCTGAGGTGGTACTGACTCACAGTCCCGGGAAGTTCCTAGGGTGGAGCTGACCCAGAGGACAGCTTTACTGAGCCTACGATGCACCTGGCCCTCAGGGGATCATCAGCCTATAGACAAAAAAAGGCAGCAGGATATAACTGACAGGTAATCAAATACAAAACTACAGGAGCAAAGACAGGGCTTTGAAACACAAAACAGCTTGTCTTCTGCAGGGGAACTTAACAGGAACAGACAAAATCCCACAAAGTTGTTCTGTTCTGTACTGGCCTGTTTTGTTCTATTCTGTCAGTAACATCAATCAGGGGTGGGGCTGGATCTGAGTGAACACCCCCCAAACTTCATCAAGTGCCCAAGGCTGTAAGGCCTCAAAACCTCTTGCTAGATAGAGGCAGAGTGCAGAGGCTTGGCAGATATCCTTGCGATTCAGGCAGGGAAAACCCGTGGAGTATCTGTTCACTACAGGCAACTGGGTCAGCCAACTGCAGGGCTATCAGTGACTGGGTGTGACAGAGGTGCAAGGTGGGGAATGAGGCATCAACCTTCCCAGACTGATCTATTTGCTGGGTGGCTCCTCCTCACTCCATGCAACACTGCAGCAAGCCATATCAGAATAGTCACCAGACCCCTGTGATCTAGTGCCCAGTGACCTCTTAAACTCTCCCACCTGAGACAGGTACTGACTGAGACAATTTATTTGGACCTTTTGAACTGAGCCAATCACCTGAGGACTATTCAGGTGGTGCCCTGGGTGTGTGGTTGTAGGAAGGTTTGATATTTCTTTTCCAATTGTTGCCTGTGGTGTGCAGGGTGACTTAATTGCTGGTATTTCTCCACAGCAGATACTTCAACCCAGAGTAACTGTTTCACTAGGGTCAAACATAAAACAGCTGAAAACAAGACAGAACCACTTAGCCCCACCACACCAAACCAGGTCCCAGTTTCTCAGACCATAGCACTGTATGGGTCTTCGACAAAGCTCCAGGGGAAAAATCAAAGGGAGTAAAACAATCATGGGGTGGAATCAGCGGAAAAACTCTGGTAACATGAACAACCATAGTAGATCAACCTTCCCAAGGACACATATGGCAGATGTAATTGAAGATCCCATTCATAAACAACGGGCTGAGATGTCAGAAATTGAACTCAGAATTTGGATTGCAAACAAGATTAATAAAGTGGAGGAACATTTGGAATTACAAATTTGAGCAGCAATTCAAAAGTCGGAATTAGGAATTTGAGGAGAAATTAAAAAGTTGTCTCAAGAATTTAATGAATTTAAAGACAAAACCACCAAAGACTTAGACACACTGAAGCAAAAATTTGCAGCCCTCATAGATCTGAAAAATATAGTAGAATCCCTCAGTAACAGAGTGGAGCAAGCAGAAGAAAAGATTTCTGACATTGAAGACAAAGCCTATGAATGCTCTCGAACTCTCAAAGAGGAAGAGAAATGGAGAGCAAAAATGGATCATTCTTTCAGAGAGCTCTGGGACAATTTGAAGAAGGCTAATACCCGACTCATTGGAATCCCTGAAACTGATGAAGTGGCCTCACTAGGCACAGAGGCACTTCTCCATGAAATTATGAAAGAGAATTTTCCAGACATGCCTAGAGATTCTGAAATTAAGATAGCGTCAGAACCCCAGCACAACTCAACCCCAATAAGACATCACCCAGGCATAACATAATTAACTTCACTAAAGTTAATATGAAGGAGAAAATTCTCAAAGCAGCCAGGTGAAAGAAAGCCATTACCTACAAAGGGAAGAATATTTGAATGACTGCAGATCTCTCTGCTGAAACTTTTCAAGCCAGAAGAGGGTAGTCATCGACTTTTAATCTCCTAAAGCAAAATAACTTTCAACCTCAGATCCTGTATCCAGCTAAACTGAGATTCATTTAGGATGGAGAAATTAAATACTTTAATGACATTCATATGTTGAAGAAATTTGCATAACCAAACCAGCTCTTCAGGATATTCTCAGACCTATCCTCCATAATGACTAACCCAATCCTCTACCAAAAAAGTAAACTCACTCAGAAACTCTTGATCAAACTCCAACTTACACACTGGTGAAAAGATTAAAAATGTCCACTTGACTTTTAAAAACTCGAGACCCAAAATTTTACCTGACTTATCAATATTCTCCATTAATGTGAATGGCTTAAACTGTCCTCTAAAGAGGCATAGGTTAGCTGACTGGATATGAAAACTCAGGCCAGATATTTGATACATACAAGAGTCACATCTTACGTTAAAAGACAAATAGAGACTCAGGGTGAATGGATGGTCATCCATATTTCAGGAAAATGGTGATCAGAAAAAAGCAGGTGTTGCAATTTTATTTGCAGATACAATAGGCTTTAAACCAACAAAAGTAAGGAAGAATAAGAATGGTCACTTCATAGTTGTTAAGGGTAATACTCAATATGATGAGATTCCAATTATTAATATCTATGCACCCAACCAGAATGCACCTCAATCCTTAATTTATAAGAGAAACTCTAACAGACATGAGTAACTTGATTTCCTCCAGTGCCACAATAGTCAGAGATTTCAACAGTCCTTTGGTAGTGTTGGATTGATTCTCCAATAAGAAGCTGAGCAAAGAAATTTTAGATTTAAACCTAACCATCCAACATTTGGATTTAGCAGACATCTACAGAAATTTTCATCCCAACAAAACTGAATACACATACTTCTCATCAGCCCTCGGAACTTAATCCAAAATCGATCACATCTTAGGTCACAGGTCTAATCTCAGTAAATTTAAAGGAATAGCAATTATTCCTTGCATCTTCTCGGACCACCATGGAATAAAAGTTGAGCTGAGTAACAACAGGAATCTGCATTCTCATACAAAAACATGGAAGTTAAATAACCTTATGCTGAATGATACCTGGATCAGAGATGACATTAAGAAGGAAATTGCCAAATTTTTGAAACTAAATGACAATGAAGACACGAATTATCAGAACCTCTGGGTTACCACAAAGGCAGTCATAAAAGGGAAATTTATAGCACTGCAAGCCTTCCTCAAGGAGTGGAAAGAAAGGAAGTTAACAACTTAATGGGACATCTCAAGCAACTGGAAAAGGAACAATATTCCAACCCCAAACCCAGTAGAAAAAAAGAAATAACCAAAATTAGAGCAGAATTAAATGAAATTGAAAACAAAAGATTTATGCAACAGATCAATAGATCCAAAAGTTGGTTTTTTAAAAAGGTCAATACAATAGATAAACCTTTCCCCAACCTAACCAGAAAAAAAAAAGAGTAAAATCTCTAATCTCATCAATCAGAAACAACAGACGAAATAACAACAGATTCCTCAGAAATTCAAAAAATCATTAATGAATATTACAAGAAACTTTATTCTCAGAAATATGAAAATCTGAAGGAATTTGACCAATACTTAGAGCACTTCACCTTCAAAGGCTTAGCCAGAATCAAGTGGAAATGTTGAACAGGCCCATATCAAGTTCTGAAATAGCATCAAACATATAAATCCTCCCTAAAAAGAAAACCCCGGGACCAGATGGTTTCACGTCAGAATTCTACCAAACCTTTAAAGAGGAATTACTACCTTTATTACTCAACCTTTTTCAAAATGTAGAAAAAGAAGGAAGACTACCCACCACATTCTATGAAGCAAACATCACCCTGATACCCAAACCAGGAAAATACCCAACAAGAAAAGAAAATTATAGACCAATATCACCAATTAAAAGAGATGCAAAAATATTCAACAAGATCCTAACAAACAGAATCCAGCAACACCTTAAACAAATTATACATCATGTCCAAGTCGGTTTTATCCCAGGGTCTCAAGGCTTGTTCAATATTCATTAATCTATAAGTATAATTCATCACATAAACAAATTAAAAAACAAAGACCATATGATTCTCTCAATTGATGCAGAAAAAGCTTTGATAATATCCAGCATCCCTTCATGATCAGAACACTTAAGAAAACTGGTATAGAAGGGACATTTCTTAAACTGATAGAGGCCATCTAGAGCAAACCCACAGCCAAAATCTTAATGAATGGAGTTAAATTGAAATCATTTCCACTCAGATCAGGAACCAGACAAGGCTGCCCATGGTCTCCATTGCTCTTTAACATTGTAATGGAAGTTTTAGCCACTGCAATTAGGAAAGAAAAGGCGATCCAGTATCTATATAGGGTCAGAAGTGATCAACCTTTCACTATTCGCAGATGATATGATTGTATATCTGGAAAACACTAGGGATTCTACTACAATACTCACAGAAGTGATCAAGGAATACAGCAGTGTCTCAGGTTACAAAGTCAACATTCAAAAATCGGTACCCTTTATATATACCAACAATAGTCAAGTTGAGAAAGCAGTTAAGGACTCTATTCCATTCACAGTAGTGCCAAAGAAGATGAAATATTTGGGAGTTTATCTAACAAAGGACGTGAAAGATCTCTATAAAGAGAACTATGAAACTCTAAGTAAGAAATAGCTGAAAATGTTAACAAATGGAAAAACATACCATGCTCATGGCTGGGAAGAACAAACATCGTTAAAATGTCCATAATACCCATAGCAATATATATTTTTAACGCAATTCCTATTAAAGCTCCACTGTCATACTTTAAAGATCTTGAAAAAACAATACTTTGTTTTATATGGAATTAAAAAAAACCTTGAATAGCCAAGACATTACTCAGAAATAAAAACAAAGCAGGAGGAATCACGCTACCAGACCTTACACTACACTACAAATCGATAGTGATCAAAACAGCATGGTACTGGCACAAAAACAGAGAAGTAGATGTCTGGAACAGAATAGAGAACAAAGAGAAGAATCCAGCTACTTACTGTTACTTGATCTTTGACAAGCCAATTAAAAACATTCAGTGGGGAAATGATTCCCTATTTAACAAATGGTGCTGGGTGATTTGGCTGGCAACCTGCAGAAGACTGAAACTGGACCCACACCTTTCACCATTAACTAAGATAGACTCTCACTGGATTAAAGATTTAAATTTAAGACATGAAACTATAAAAATACTAGAAGAGAGTGTAGGGAAAACCCTTGAAGAAATCGGCCTGGGCGAGTATTTTATGAGGAGGACCCCCGGGCAATTGAAGCAGCTTCAAAAATACACTATTGGGACTTGATCAAACTAAAAAGCTTCTGCACAGCCAAGAACACAGTAAGTAAAGCAAGCAAACAGTCCTCAGAATGGGAAAAGATATTTGCAGGTTATGTCTCTAACAAAGGTTTAATAACCAGAGTCCATAGAGAACTCAAACGTATAAGCAAGAAAAGAACAAGTGATCCCATCGCAGGCTGGGCAAGGGAGTTATGATCAACTTCTCTGAAGAAGACAGGTGCACAGCCTACAGACATATGAAAAAATGCCCATCATCTTTAATCATCAGAGAAATGCAAATCAAAACTCCCTGGAGATACCATCTAACTCCAGTAAGATTAGCCCATATCACAAAATCCCAAGAACAGAGATGTTGGCGTGGATGTGGAGAAAAGGGAACACTTCTCCACTGCTGGTGCAAATGCAAATTAATATATTCCTTTTGGAAAGATGTTTGGAGAACACTTAGAGGACGGAGGGAGGGGGTTGGGGCCTTGGTGTGTGTCACACTTTATGGGGGCAAGACATGATAGCAAGAGGGACTTTACCTAACAATTGCAATCAGTGTAACCTGGCTTATTGTACCCTCAATGAATCCCCAACAATAAAAAAAAAAGAAAAAAATAATAAAAATGGATCTGCCATTCAATCCTATAGTTCCTGTACTAGGTATATACCCAGAATACCAAAAATCACATTATAACAAAGATATTTGTACCAAAATGTTTATTGCAGCCCAATTCACAATTGCTAAGTCATGGAAAAATCCCAAGTGCCCATCGATCCACGAATGGATTAATAATCTGTGGTATATGTACACCATAGAATATTATGGAGCCTTAAAGAAAGATGGAGACCTAACCTTTTTCATGTTTACATGAATGGAGCTGGAATATATTCTTCTTAGTAAAGTATCTCAAGAATGGAAGAAAAAGCATCCCATGTACTCAGCCCTACTATGTAACTAATTTGTGGCTTTCATATGAAAGCTATAATCCAGTTATAAGCTAAGAATATGGGGAAGATGGAGAGGGAGTGGAGGGAGTGGGGACAATGGGCAGAGGGAGGGTGATTGGTGGGATTACACCTGCGGTGCATCTAACAACGGTACATGTGAAACTTAGTAAATGTAGAATATAATTGGCTTAACATAATAACTAGAAAAATGCCAGGAAGGGTTTGTTAACCTGTGTGATGAAAATGTGTCAAACTGTTTATAAAACCAGTGTATGGTGCCCCATGATCGCCTTAATGTGCATAGCTATGATTTAATATCAATTAAAAAAATAAATCTAAAATTTCTTTGCTTAGCTGCATTTTGGAGGATCTATCCAGCACTGCTAAAGGGGTGTTAAAATCTCCAACTACTATGGAACTGGAGGAAATTAAGTTGCTCATGTCTGTTACAGTCTCTCTTATAAATTGAGGTGCATTCTGGTTGGGTGCATAAATATTAATAATTAATAAATAATCTCATCCTACTATTACCTTTAACAAATATGAAGTGTCGATTCTTATCCTTCCTTATTTTAGTTGATTTAAAATCTTTTGTATCTGCAAATGGGATTGCAATGCCTGCTTTTTTCTGCTTTCCATTTGCCTGGAATATGGATTACCATCCATTCTCCTTGAGTCCATATTTGTCTTTTAAGTAAGATGAGATTCTTGTATGCAGCAGATATCTGGCTTGAGTTTTTCTATCTAGTCAGCCAACCTGTGCCTCTTTAAAGGACAATTTTAACCATTCACATTAATTGAGAATATTGACAAGCCTTTTGAGAGTCCGGTGGACATTTTTAATTCTTTTGCAACTGTGGAAGTTGGAATTTGATCAAAAGTTTCTGGGTGGGTTTACTTTTGTGGTGGAGGATTACGCTGGTCTTCATGGATATGTCTGAGAATATCCCGGAAAGCTGGTTTAGTTATGGCAAATTTCTTCAATGTGTGAATGTCATTAAAGTATTTAATTTCTCCATCATAAATGAAACTCATTTTAGCTGAGTACAGGATCCTGGGTTGAAAATTATTTTGTTTTGGGAGATTAAAAGTCGATTATCATCCTCTTCTATCTTGAAAGGTTTCAGCAGAGAGATCTGCAGTTATTCTAATATTCTTCCCCTTGTAGGTGATGGTTTTCTTTTGTCTGGCTGCTTTCAGAATTTTCTCCTTCGTATTAACTTTAGTGAAATTGATTATGATGTGTCTGGGGGATGTCTTATTTGGGTTGAGTCGTGCTGCAGTTCTGAAACTGTCTGCTATCTGAATTTCAGAATCTCTTGGCATCTTTGGAAAGTTCTTTCATAATCTCATGAAGAAGAGACTCTGTGCCTTGTGAAGCCACTTCATCACTTTCAGGGATCCCTATAAGATGAATATTGGTTTCCTTCAAATTATCCCAGACCTCTCTGAGAGAGTGATCTGTTTTTGCCCTCCATTTCTCTTCCTCTTTGGGAGTTTGGGAGCATTCGAAAGCTTTGTCTTCAATGTCAGAAATCCTTTCTTCTGTTTGTTCCATTCTGTTACTGAGGGATTGTACTGTGTTTCTCAGATCTTTGAGCACTACAACTTCTTGTCTCAATGTGTCAAAATCTTTGGTCATTTGGTCTTTGAATTCATTGAATTCTTGAGACATCTTTTGGGTTACTGCTTTGAATTCTAATTCGATCTTATTTGCTATTCAGATTCTGAATTCGATTTCTGACATCTCAGCCATTTGTTTGTGCATGGGATCTTGTGCTGTTTCTGCCCCATTGTTCCTTCGGGGAGTTGGTCTACTCTGATTATTGATATTGCCAGAGTTTTTCTACTGATTTTGCCTCATGATTGTTTTTCACCATTGCCTCTGGGCATCCTTAGAGTTGGGGAGGTGTCTCTCGATGATTAGATCCCATTGGGATCACTCTATTGTTGCTGGATCTTTGTAGTGAGTGACCCTGTGTAGCTACTCTGGGGCTGCCCCAGCCAGGGAGTTTTGGTTGTGGGAGCAGCTCCAGAGTGTGGCAACAGGTTGGGGGGTGGAGCAGATCCAACAACAGGTTGGGGGGTGGTGCTCATGGCTCTGGGATTGCCTGGCCCTGGTGTCTTTGGCACAGAGAGCCCAAGGCTCCAGCATTCTGTGGCCAGGAGAAGGGCTCTGTACAGAGGCAGGGAGGACTCTGGAGTGCACACGGCTACCAGAGTCCCTGGCCAGATGAGCAGGCTGGTGTGGAGACAGGGAGGGTATGGGAGGAAGGATGCAAGGTTGAGTGGCTCTCGGAGTTCCTGATCAGGGCAAGTGGAGGCCCATCGGACGTGGGTCACAGGTCACGTATCACAGAATTCCACTCATATGGAATTCCAGGTGGGTGCGGGTCGTGGGTCACAGAGCCATCTGTATGGAGGTCTGGGTGGGCACAGGTTAAGGGGCACAGGTCGCAGTGCCACTCGCACAGATGTCCGGGTGGCCGCAGGTCATGGGTCATGGGTCTAGTCATACATAGGTCCAGGAGGGTGTGGGGTGCAAGGCCGTGTGGCTGCCAGTGGAGATCCTGGTGGGGGAGCGCTCAGCATGGCCTCCAGAGTCTCTTTCTGGGGGGCGGTGGGACCAGCAGACAAGTAGTGGGGGGCACTGCTCAAGAACCTCCTCCCTTAGTCTCAGCAGGGCATAGGCTTCTGGTTCATCAGGTAAGGGGGAAGGGCATACTGGACATTCAGAATGGCAGGGAAGATCTTAGTTCAATATTTATGCCTAGCAAGAAAGTGTTCAGAGTCATGGGGAGGTCCTCTGAGGAATTAGTCCTCACTTCCCACATCACTTACCTGTGGGGTGAGGCAAGAGGTCCACAGTTCACCACTTGTCTGTAGAAAACCCACAGGAGCAAACAAAGAGAGAAAAGAAAGGAGACAGAAAAACAAAGAAAAAACACAGCTTTCTTGGGGGAGGGGATGGACCTGAAGCTTGGTTTCTTGGAGTTGCAGCTTGCCTTAGCAGAGGTGAACTGCAGTTATCTTCTCTCTCTCAGCTGGGCTCCCAGTCTTCAGCTTAATTGAGCTATTTCTGGACATTATCTTTCCTTTTGGACAGGACCCTCCCTCAGAAGCTGCCCATCTTGCCCTTTCCCCAAGAATATTCATTTCTAACAATTTTGCTGGAGTTGCTGATAGTGCTGGTTTGGGGAATCACACTTGGAGAACCAATGCTCTTCTACCAGATGATCATCTGGATCATATTCTTTCAGATCAATAATTATCACAGGCAGATCTAGGGAGGTAACTAATTCTGCAAGAATTGTTGCAAATCCCTTTGCTGTGCCAGTTTGGGAACCATAGAAAATCCCTTCCGAGGGAGGGTCCTGTCCAAAAGGAAAGATAATGTCCAGAAACAGCCCAGACACAAAGATTTCCTTCTTTTGAAGGAAAATATAACCATTTGTCATCAAATCTCAACTGCTTTTGGAACAGATTTCTCCCGTGAATTCCTGTCCAGCTTTTTGATAACAATCTGGATACAAATCCAAAGACTAATGCCAAAGGCAAAGACCAAATAAATGTAAAACCTATTTATCCATAACAATATTAAAGATGAGGAGAGGTCCCACATATCCAAAGAATTCTGCTCAGGCTGTCTGGAATCTGTGAGCTCAGGCAATCCACCAGCCTTGGCCTCCCAAGGGCTGGGATTACAGGCATGAGCCACAGCACCCAGCCTCCATGCCCATCCTTCTCAGAGCTCCAGCCCTGTGGGCTGACAGAAGATTAGGACCTTGGACCTGGAAATCCAGCTGATCCCCGCGGGTATCTCCTTAGGTGTTAATTTTACTACGTACATATGCTCTATCCATATTGAAACTCTCTTCATTTTCTTGAAATGATGGTGCTCTTTCATAGTCTGTGCCTGCCTCCACCCAAGGCTGCAAGTGACACCTGAAGTCTCTACTGATGTTTTTTCCTGATGCTGAGGAGCAAGTTTCAAGGACAGCAGTACTTCAGCTCTACTGCAGCCAGAAGTACTGTGCATACATAGAAAACTCATGTTCTAACACCACTAACACTACCTCTGCATGTCCAGGCTAAACTGGGTTCTTTGGAACCCTTCACATCCAGAAGCCACAGGGAGTACGAGATGCTCCTCTCTCCTTCTGTGCTATATTCTGTTAGCTGGGTGTCAAGGCAACATGCCTTTTTTCCCCCATCTCTAATGTGTTAGAGTTGTTCAAATGTAGATTTCATGACCTCAGAGATATATTAAATAAGTAGATATCATAAGGGTCTTGTTTCACTCTTTTGCATGTGGCTATCCAGTTTTCCCAGCACCGCTTGTTGAATAAGGCTTCATTTCCCAGCATGCACTATTGTCTGCTTTGTCAAAAATCAGTTGGCTGTAGGTAGATGGTTTTATATCCTGTTCCATTGGTCTACGTCTTTATTCTTGTGCCAATGCTGTGCTGTTTTTTCTTAATATAGCCTTGTAGTAAAGGTAGAAATCTGATAGCATGATGCCTCCACAGATTTGTTCTTTTTTCTTAAGATTGCTTTGACTACTTGGGCACTTTCCCAGTTCCAAATGAAGCATATAATTAATTTTCTAGATGTGTGAAATATGACATTGGTATTTTGATATGGATTGCATTGAATCTACAAATCACTTTGGGTAGAATGGCTATTTTATTTATTTATATATTTATTTATTTATTTTGAGATGGAGTCTCACTACATCACCCTTGGTAGAGTGCCATGGTGTCACAGTTCACAGCAACCTCAAACTCTCGGGCTTAAGTGATTCTCTTGCCTCAACCTCCCACGTAGCTGGGACTACAGGCACCTGCCACAATGCCCGGCTATTTTGTTGTTGTTGCAGTTGCCATTGTTGTTTAGCAGGCCCAGGCTGGGTTTAAAGCCACCAGCTCCAGTATATGTGGCTGACACCCTAACCACTGAGTTATGGATGCCAAGCCAGTATGGCCATTTTAATTATGTTGATTCTACTGATCCATGAGCAAGATATATTTTTCCATTTGTTTATATCTTCTACAATTTCTTTCCTCTGAATTTTATAGTTCTCCTTACAGAGATCTTTCACCTCCTTAGTTTAGTATGTTCCTAGAAATTTTATTTTCTTTGTAGCTATTGTGAATGGTATTGATTTGACTTTCATAGCTTGACCATTATTAGTGTATAGAAATGCTACTGATTTATGTACATTGATGTTGAGGCTTTGATGAATTTATTTATCAATTCCAGGAATCTCTTAGTGGAATCTTTGGGGTTTTCTAGAAACAAGATGATGTCATCAACAAAAGCAATAGTCTGACCTCCTTTCCTGACTTGGATCCTTTATTTCTTTTTCTCTCCTGACTGTTCTGACTAGGACTTCCAGCACTATTTAAAAAAAAAAATAGATATAAGAGTCCAAGATGTCACAACAATCATTTGTTTAATTATTTTTGTTTCAGTTTTATTGGGTGTGGAAAAAATAATAATATCAACTTATTGTGGGCCATCTGTACACCAACTTCTGATCCAGCACTGCTATAGTATTTCTTTTTTTTTTTTTTTATTGTTGGGGATTCATTGAGGGTACAAAAGCCAGGTTACACTGATTACAATTGTTAGGTAAAGTCCCTCTTGCAATCATGTCTTGCCCCCATAAAGTGTGACACACACCAAGGCCCCACCCCCCTCCCTCTTTCTGTTTCCCCCCCATAACCATAATTGTCATTAATGGTCCTCATATCAAAATTGAGTACATAGGATTCATGAGTCTCCATTCTTGTGATGCTTTACTAAGAATAATGTCTTCCACGTCCATCCAGGTTAATACGAAGGATGTAAAGTCTCCATTTTTATTAATGCCTGAATAGTATTCCATGGTATACATATACCATAGCTTGTTAATCCATTTCTGGGTTGGTGGGCATTTAGGCTCTTTCCACATTTTGGCGATTGTAAATTGAGCTGCAATGAACAGTCTAGTACAAGTGACCTTATGATAAAAGGATTTTTTTCCTTTGGGTAGATGCCCAGTAATGGGATTGCAGAATCAAATGGGAGGTCTAGCTTGAGTGCTTTGAGGTTTCTCCATACTTCCTTTCAGAAAGGTTGTACTAGTTTGCAGTCCCACCAGCAGTGTAAAAGTGTTCCCTTCTCTCCACATCCACGCCAGCATCTGCAGTTTTGAGATTTTGTGATGTGGGCCATTCTCACTGGGGTTAGATGATATCTCAGGATTGTTTTGATTTGCATTTCTCTAATATATAGAGATGATGAACATTTTTTCATGTGTTTGTTAGCCATTCGTCTGTCGTCTTTAGAGAAACTTCTATTCATGTCTCTTGCCCATTGATATACGGGATTGTTGGCTTTTTTCATGTGGATTAATTTGAGTTCTCTATAGATCCTAGTTATCAAGCTTTTGTCTGATTGAAAATATGCAAATATCCTTTCCCATTGTGTAGGTTGTCTCTTTGCTTTGGTTATTGTCTCCTTAGCTGTACAGAAGCTTTTCAGTTTAATGAAGTCCCATTTGTTTATTTTTGTTGTTGTTGCAATTGCCATGGCAGTCTTCTTCATGAAGTCTTTCCCCAGTCCAATATCTTCCAGTGTTTTTCCTATGCTTTCTTTGAGGATTTTTATTGTTTCATGCCTCAAATTTAAGTCCTTTATCCATCTTGAATCAATTTTTGTGAGTGGGGAAAGGTGTGGGTCCAGTTTCAGTCTTTTACATGTAGACATCCAATTCTCCCAACACCATTTATTGAATAGGGAGTCTTTCCTCCAAGGTATGTTCTTGTTTGGTTTATCAAAGATTAGGTGGTTGTAAAATGTTAGTTTCGTTTCTTGGTTTTCAATTTGATTCCAAGTGTCTATGTCTCTGTTTTTGTGCCAATACCATGCTGTCTTGAGCACTATGGCTTTGTAGTATGGACTAAAATCTGGTATGCTGATGCCCCCAGCTTTATTTTTGTTACAGAGAACTGACTTAGCTGTACGGGTTTTTTCTCGGTTCCATACAAAACGCAGAATCATTTTTTCCAAATCTTGAAAGTATGATGTTGATATTTTAATAGGAATGGCATTGAATAGGTAGATTGCTTTGGGAATTATAGACATTTTAACAATGTTGATTCTTCCCATCCATGAGCATGGTATGTTCTTCCATTTGTTAATATCCTCTGCTATTTCCTTTCTGAGGATTTCATAGTTTTCTTTATAGAGGTCCTTCACCTCCTTCGTTAGGTATATTCCTAGGTATTTCATTTTCTTTGAGACTATGGTGAAGGGAGTTGTGTCCTTAATTAGCTTCTCATCTTGACTGTTATTGGTGTACACAAAGGCTACTGACTTGTGGACATTGATTTTATATCCTGAAACATTACTGTATTTTTTGATGACTTCTAGGAGTCTTGTGGTTGAGTCTTTGGGGTTCTCTAAGTATAAGATCATGTCTTCAGCAAAGAGGGAGAGTTTGACCTCCTCTGCTCCCATTTGGACTTCCTTTATTTCCTGGTCTTGCCTAATTGTATTGGCTAGAACTTCCAGCACTACGTTGAATAGTAAAGGTGACAGAGGACAACATTGTCTAGTTCCAGTTCTAAGAGGAAAAGCTTTCAGTTTTACTCCATTCAGTAAAATATTGACTGTGGGTTTGTCATAGATAGCTTCAATCAGTTTTAGAAATGTGCCACCTATGCCTATACTCTTCACTGTTCTCATTAGAAAAGGATGCTGGGGGCGGCACCTGTGGCTCAGTGAGTAGGGCGCCGGCCCCATATGCCGAGGGTGGCGGGTTCAAACCCAGCCCCGGCCAAACTGCAACAAAAAATAGCCGGGCGTTGTGGCGGGCGCCTGTAGTCCCAGCTGCTTGGGAGGCTGAGGCAAGAGAATCGCGTAAGCCCAAGAGTTAGAGGTTGCTGTGAGCCGTGTGAGCCACGGCACTTTACCCAAGGGCAGTATAGTGAGACTCTGTCTATACAAAAAAAAAAAAAGGAAAGGATGCTGGATTTTATCAAATGCTTTTTCTGCATCTATTGAGAGGATCATATGATCTTTATTTTTGCCTCTGTTAATATGGTGGATAACGTTTATAGACTTGCGTATGTTAAACCAGCCTTGCATCCCTGGGATGAAGCCTACTTGATCATGATGAATGACTTTTTTCATGATAAGCTGTAGTCTATTGGCTAGGATTTTGTTGAGAATTTTTGAATCTATATTCATGAGTGAGACTGGTCTGAAATTCTCCTTTTTGTTTGGGTCTTTTCCTGGTTTTGGTATCAGGGTGATGTTTGCTTCATAGAATGTGTTGGGGAAGATTCCTTCTTCCTCAATTTTTTGGAATAATTTCTGCAGTACAGGAATAAGCTCTTCCTTGAAGGTTTGATAGAATTCCGGAGTGAAGCCATCTGGACCAGGGCATTTTTTGGTTGGAAGCTTTTTTATTGTTTCTTTGATCTCAGTGCTTGAAATTGGTCTGTTCAGGAGGTCTATTTCTTCCTGGCTGAGTCTAGGGAGAGGGTGTGATTCCAAATATTGATCCATTTCTTTCACATTGTCAAATTTCTGGGCATAGAATTTCTGGTATTATTCAGAGATGATCTCTTGTATCTCTGTGGGATCAGTTGTTATTTCCCCTTTATCATTTCTGATTGAGGTTACTAGAGATTTTACTTTTCTATTCCTCGTTAGTCTGGCCAATGGTTTATCTATTTTATTTATTTTTTCAAAAAACCAACTCCTTGTTTCATTAATTTTCTGAATGATTCTTTTGTTTTCAATTTCATTGATCTCTGACTTGATTTTGGATATTTCTTTTCTTCTACTGAGTTTAGGCTTAGATTGTTCTTCTTTTTCCAATTCCATAAGATCTCTTGTGAGATTGTTGATGTGCTCTCTTTCTGTTTTTCGAATGTAGGCATCTAAAGCGATGAATTTTCCTCTCAAAACTGCTTTTGCAGTATCCCACAGGTTTTGGTAGCTTGTGTCTTCATTGTTGTTATGCTCAAGGAAGTTAATGATTTCCTGTTTGATTTCTTCCTGCACCCATCTGTTATTCAACACAAGATTGTTTAATTTCCATGCCTTTGTGTGGGGTCGAGCATTTTTGTTAGAGCTGAGTTCCACCTTTAGTGCCTTATGGTCTGAGAAGATACAAGGTAAAATTTCAATTCTTTTGATTCTGTTGATATTTGTTTTGTGTCCCAGGATATGATCAATTTTGGAGAATGTTCCATGGGGTGATGAGAAGAATGTATATTCTTCATCTTTGGGATGGAGTGTTCTATATGCGTCTATCAAGCACAGTTGTTCTAGGGTCTCATTTAAGCCTCTTATATCCTTGTTTAATTTCTGTTTAGAGGATCTGTCCAGCTCTGTAAGAGGAGTGTTAAGGTCCCCTGTTATTATGGTATTATCAGATATCATATTGCTCAGACTGAGTAAGGTCTGTTTCAAGAATCTGGGAGCATTTAAATTGGGTGCATAAATATTTAGAATTGAAATGTCTTCTAGTTGTATTTTTCCCTTGACCAAAATAAAGTGACCATCTTTGTCTTTTTTGACTTTAGTTGCTTTAAATACACATGTATCTGAAAATAAGATTGCAACTCTTCTTTTCTTCTGAATTCCATTTGCCTGAAAAATTGTCTTCCAACCCTTGACTCAGAGCTTTAATTTGTCTTTTGAAGCCAGGTGTGTTTCTGGCAGACAGTAAATGGATGGCTTGTGTTTTTTAATCCAGTCAACCAATCTATGTCTCTTCAGTGGGGAATTCAAGCCATTAACATTTATTGAGATAATTGATAAGTGTGTTAGTATTCTATTCGTCTCATTTTGTGAGAGTCCATTGCTTCGTTTTATCTTTTGCATCAGTGTGGAGGTTAGGTTCTGTCCTTTAATTTCTGAGTTCTTACTTTGCTGCTGATCCATTGTGGTGGTCAGTGTGCAGAACAGGTTGAAGTATTTCCTGTAGAGCTTGTCTTGTTGTGGCAAATTTCCTCAATGTTTGTATATCCGTAAGTGATTTGATTTCTCCATCAATTTTGAAGCTTAGCTTAGTAGGGTACAGAATTCTGGGTGGAAATTGTTCTGTTTAAGTAGATTAAAGGTAGATGACAATTGTCTTCTTGCTTGGAAAGTTTCATTAGAGAAGTCTGCGGTCACTCTGATGGATTTGCCCCTGTAGGTCAACTGGTGCTTACTCCTTGCAGCTTGCAGAATCTTTTCTTTTGTCTTGACTTTGGACAGGTTCATCACAATTGTCTTGGAGAAGCTCGGTTAGAGTTGAGGCTACCTGGGGTCCGATATCCCTCTGAAAGCAGTGTGTCAGAATCTTTGGTGATATTTCGGAAATTTTCTTTTGTAATATTCTCTAGTATGGCTTCCATTCCTCTGTTGCATTCTTCTTCCCCTTGTGGAATTCCTATAACTCGTATGTTGGAACGCTTCATAAAGTCCCATAATTCTGACAGTGAACGTTCTGCTTTCTCTCTCTTCTTTTCTGCCTCTTTTACTATCTGAGTTATCTCAAAAACTTTGTCTTCTATCTCTGAAATTCTTTCTTCTGCATGGTCTAACCTGTTGCTGATACTTTCCATTGCATCTTTAAGTTCCCTAATTGACTGTTTCAGTTCCTTCAGCTCTGCTATATCCTTTTTATATTCTTCATATCGTTCATCTCTGATTTGATTCTGTTTTTGAATTTCCTTTTGGTTATTTTCCACTTTATTAGCAGTTTCCTTCATTGTTTCCATCATTTCTTTCAACATGTGTATTCTAAATTCCCTTTCTGTCATTCCTAACATTTCTTTATAGGTGGAATCCTCTGCAGTAGCTACCTCATGGTCCCTTGGCGGGGTTGTTCTGGACTGGTTCTTCATGTTGCCTGGAGTTTTGTGCTGATTCTTCCTCATGAGTGATTTCTTTTATCTGTTTCCTTGCCCTAATTTTCCTTTCACTTCCTCTTGCTCTTTAAGTTCTCGTGCCTGTGGAAGTTGCAGGCGGGTTTAGACGGATTGAACACACGCGACCACTTGCCGGTTTTCCACTGTTTTAGTCCTCCTCTTGGGATCCAGAAGTCTCTCGCTGACTCCCTGTATCCTCTCAGGGGTGATGATAGGCAGATCCCACCAGCCAGAGATGCCTTGAGTCCTATCTCCCCAGACTCACGGTGCCCAGATGCAAGGAAGCTGTTACTCGGCTGCCATCTTGCTCCGCCTCCGCTGCTATAGTATTTCTATGTGCACGACCAATTTGCATTTATAAACACATGAATCAAAAGTGTAATTACATTATGAAATACTGTATAATATTTTTGCTAATTGTTTCAAAAGAAAAAAAAAGGGTAATCACACAGTACATGGCAATCTAAGCATACCCCAGAGCAGGGTGTAAAGAACATTCTTGCTACCAACTGATGCTTTGTGTTGATACCATCTTTGAGTGAATCCAATAGTAATCATTGGTTATGTCTGTACTTTTTAAAGTAGGTTCATAATAAAAATAATTTGATAATTCTAAGTTCCAAAAAAAATCTTTTAATCTTTAAGAATGGTCAGTACAGGGTGGTGCCTGTGGCTCAACGGAATAGAGCGCCGGCCCCATATGCCAAAGGTGGTGGGTTCAAACCCAGCCCCGGCCAAAAACTGCAAAAAGAAAAAAAAAATGGTCAGTACATTACTTGAACTGTGAAGAGCTTTATCAAGGAGGTTTTTAGCAAAAACTGCTGTTTCTGGTTTTCCTTTTTATTTTTAATTTTTGTTTTATTTCTAATGATCAATCTCATCTGTAAGGCTCAGACAGAGGCTCTCTAAGGTTAAGCTAAAAGGTCAAGCTAAATTCCTAACACCACAATGTACTCAGAATCATTCCACCCTGTCTCCAAACACCTGAGATGGCTTCAAGCTACATTCGCTCTCTTTTGAGATTAATTCTATTCCAGAAGGCTCTTTGTATAAATGAGCCCCTGGCACCCACTCTTCTAGTCCTCCTCATTTGTAGGTTTGCCTTACCAAAACTTGAACTCAAACTGGAATCTCCACTATCCTGACTTTAAAAATGAAAAATAAGTGAGTAAGCAAGTGATTGACTGACAAGGAGCATTAATTCACCCAACAGTAGAAAAGACATTGTTTGTTTGCTCACTATATGATCTGGAGAAAAAGTATTCTCTCTTTCCAGGTGACAGAAGACAAATTTAAGTTAGAAAAAGATAAAGGGAAAACAAAATCTCCCAAGGAGAAGAAGTCTGCATCAAAGGTTGCCAAAGGAAAAGGAAAGGAACAGCCTGAGGCCAACACAACAGTGAAAAAGATCACGCAGTTAAAAAGGAGGGGAGAAGATGAAGACAGTAAATCTTACATTGGTCAGTAAGTTCTGCTCCTGCCTTTCACTTCCGGCTTCATGACCTGTCATGCAACTTCGGGAATCATTCCAACAGTGATGCTTCATCTTTCCCAGCCTTTTTACTCTTTAAAAACCATTATCAGGCTTAGCACCTGTAGCTCAGCAGCTAGGGTGCCGGCCACATACACCGGCGCTGGCGGGTTGGAACCAGGTCCAGGCCTATTAAACAACAATGACAACTACAACAACAACAAAAATAGCCGGGCATTGTGGCAGGTGCCTGTAGTCCCAGCTACTTGGGAGGCTGAGGCAAAAGAATAGCTTAAGCTCAAGCTCATAAACATATCCATTGAATAAATGAAGGAGTAAATGAATGCCAGTGTCCCACACATTCTCAGAACTTGAGCTGTGATGTGAACTGTGATGCCACAGCACTCCACTGAGGGTGACATAGTGAGACTCTGTCTCAAAAATAATAATAATAATAATAATAATAACAAAAATAAATAAAGAAAGAAAAAAACATTATCACTTTCTCCCCAGGACACTATAATAGCAAAACTATTTCTATTTGCAATTCATGTATGTTTTTAAACAAATATTTATTTAGCATCAAATATTTATTTAGCATATGTCTTGCTAGAACCATTTATGCAGTGCAAATAAGGGCTGAAATAGCCAGCTGATTGTGGTACCAAGGAGTTTACTATCTTATTGGGAACAAAGGAAAGTTAGGCACAATTATAAAGCAAAGTAAAAAGTGATAATTGTCAGAGTGAGATACACTGGTAAGAAAAGCCGACCCGGTAATTTGTGTCTCACAGAGTGCATAGATTCTTAACTCCAACATTTCCCAATATTATTTTGTCCAAGATACAGCAACTCAAATATTCTATTTGAATAAAATAGAATATTTGAATAAAATATTCAAATATTTTATTTTTGAGACAGAGTCTCACTGTGTTGCCCTGGGTAGAGTGCTATTGCATCATACCTCACAGCAACCTCAAACTCTTGGACTTGAGCAATCCTCTTGCCTTAGCCTTCCTAGTACCTGGGACTACAGGTGCCTGCCACAACACCCAGCTAGTTTTTCTCTTTTTAATAGAGACATGGTCTTACTCGTGCTCAGGCTGGTCTTGAACTCCTGAACTCAAGCAATCCACCTGCCTTGGCCTCCCAGAGTGCTAGGATTACAGGCTAGAATTTTCTTCTATTTTAGGTTATTAATATAATAATGGTTCACATAAGGCAGTTATTAGTAATTCATTGCTGCCTTCCTTTGAACCCAGAAGAAGAGATCTTCTATAATCTATATCATAATTTTGAGCATAGCAATGGGCTTTCACATCCTTTGCCAGTTGAGCTCCTGCATATATCTTTGCTCTAAATCCATGACACTTAGCAGCAATATTATTATGGATTCCATGGGTAATATCAGCATTGATTTGTTTAGTGATAGAAGAAAGATTATTACCTAAAGTTTAAAAGTTGTGCTTCTGGAGTGAAGGGCTCAACTACAACTTGGACTTTGCCTAGTGTAAGTAATGTAACCTAATCGTATATATATTAGGTTAATATATTAATTAACCTTATATTAATTTGTAAAAACAAAGTTTTGCCTCTGTTCCACTATTTGTAAATTGATCTTAATGGTCTATTATAAAATGTAATGTTTTCATGTACTATGAACTATCAATATTAAAATGACAATTATTCTCAACCTTCAGAATAACACTTTCCAAAGTAAACTCAGGTTTTAATATTAATAAAACAATAGAACCAGAGGAAAACAGAGGAGAGTATTTTTAGGTAAGTGCACAACGTGTATTTTTAAAATTTAATGCAGTGAATACATAGTTGCTACATGACCTCTACTCACATTCATACCTACTGACAAAAATGCACACAATACTTTGGTAAAAGAGTGTTCATATTCAATATTTCCCTCTCCTGTAAACACCTCTACTTATAAAATACCACAAAGCTGCAGCTACTCGTAATTCAGGAGTAAAGCCAGATGCTTTACTCGGTTGCTTAAGAGGGATTAGAACCAAAAACATTTGCAGGCTAAAGTCTGGCAAAAATGCAAATACTCGTTTTCCATGACCACAGGCCCCATATATGTTTGTCCTGCTATTATGCCTATGTCTCATTTGCAAAAGTGATTTAATATTTTGTAAAATGGTCACAGCCTTCTTACTGGAAAGGCAATAATGAAAAACAGTCAACATGAATGCATTCCAACCAACTGGATCATTTTTGGCAAGCCGGAGGGATTGTAAATGCATGTATAATGTATACAGCCATTGCACTGGGCTGGGTGCAACCTGTTCTGTCTTATAATGATGGCTTCTCTTCTTTATGGTATTTTGAGCAGATGATGAGCCAGATGATGGTGCCGAACATTACATTATAGTTGTGGGCTTCAAAAATCCTCAGCTATTAGCAATTATGACTGAGCTTGGCATTTCTATAACCAGCGTGATTAAAATATCTGCAGAGAATTATGAGCCTCTGCAGATGCACCTGGCAGCACTTAGCCAGCAGCAGGAAGTTCTTCTTCAGCCAGAAGGTATGCAGTCCACTGCACGACTCACTGAATCCGTCAATATTACCTGCTGTCCTGACAGTGCAAGGAGTTTGCTGTTCAAAACATAGTTGCCCAACATACACATTATTAAATCCTTTCATGTCTTTGATTTGCTGTTCATTCCACTTGCACTAGCCAAGTGTTGTAACTTTTGCAAATTAAAATCATACTCTGTGTTTATATTCCTGTATAGTCACAGAAAACATAGACCACAGCTCCTAAGACTTGGCTATCCAACAGCTTTTCTCAGAACGTTAGATCAACAACTTTACCTAGAGCATGGGCTGGGTGGATGGCTATTGATAATCTGTTCTTACAGAAGCACGGTCGCCAGATGGTCCGAGGGAGATCATAGCCTTGTATTCTTGCCCTGCTTTGCTACTGGCTTATTGTGATAAGTCAGAGAGGGCGCTTTGTATTCCTGGCCTTACACATGGAAGTTCTAGGATGAAGTCCCAACCACGCTCCCATTCAACCATTTTCAATGTCGGGCATTTCACATAAGGAAATTGTGCTCAACTAACTCTGTGGAAAGGAAGCAAAAAACCACCCTATACTTTCAGAAATAGAGTTGGGATTTGGTGTATGCTTGTGTTACCAGAAACCCAAGATTTTTTCTGCCATATGCTCTTGCTTTTATTGTTAATCATTAATAATATAATTTGCAGAGTGCTTTGTAACTTACTAGCCACATCCTAATTTTTACAACACTACATTTTTTAATTGATATTCAAAATTAGAAGTAGCTACTCCTGATAATAATAATAATAGCTATAAAATATTGGGCACGTCTTGGGACTAGGCTCAGTGCTAAGGACTTTAAGTACATTGGTTCATGGCAAACCTAGGAATTAGGTTTTATTATTTCCATTTTACCAAAAAGCACTCTCAGTCTAGAGGCAGCTATTAAGTAAAAGAGCTGAGACTCAAACCTAAGCTACTCCTAACTCAAAGGATAGTTATAACATAAAATAGTTGATTATTGAAGCCAGGAGAAAAGGTATACACTGCAAACATAATTTCTCTATTAAAAACAGTCAATACTTAAAAGTAAAATAATAGAAAAATATATTTTATAAGTGAATAATATGATCTTAGTAATAGAAACTACTGTTTAGTTATAGATGTGATAAACATAAATATTTAAGCAAATTTTTAAGTGTAACTTTATGGAACTCTGTCCCTGACAATCTGAGTCCAAATGCCCCGAGAAGCCTCTTGCTATTGTAATATGACCAAAAGTTAACTGAACCATGAATCATGATCTGATCAGTTTTTAGCCATTGGAGAAGGAGAACTAGATAAACTACATTTCTCACCAGTTATGTAATAGACCCCAGAGATGGTCAAAGTGATTTGGCAGAAAAACTGATCCTATATAGATACAATCTAAAAGTGATGGAAATCTTGAAAGTATTTAGTTAGCTCTCAAAAGGAGTGTTCTTGTCAAAATCTTTCCAGGCCTCAAGTATAAAATGAAGAGTTAGGTGAGCTCATATCAATCTCAGAAATAAACTTGTCTGATTTCACACTGAATACCACTGAATACTTCTTTTTAGAAGTTTCTAAAACTTCTCAAAAGTTAATTTCTTCATTTGCATTTTCTAGTACTATACAGACATCTTGCCATGCATAGAACTCACCACCTTCACTTAAAATGGGAAGAAATTTAGCGCTTTCATTTTGTAGTATAAAAATGTTGCTATTATTAGATATAGAAGCTGAAAACTTGAAGAAAAAGGATGCTGTAAAAGAACTTAAAGTGTTCTGGAAGTACTTGGAACCAATCCTGAATAATGAGAAACCTGAAACAAACCTCTTCGATGTCGCTCGGCTTGAATACACGGTCAAGGCAGCTGCTTTTCCTTCTGACTGGTCAGACAATGAGAAAATGGTGAGTACAGCATTCACAAGGGTGCGTGGTAATAGCATGAGACACTGCGGCCCCATCTGACATATTGTTCATGCCAAAGATAATTAATCAGGTTAGAGACACAAGGTTGTATACTAGGCTCTTTTATCTTTAGGAGAATGACAATATTGAATGCCTAGTGGTCTAAGCTGATTCTCTAGCTTTTAGTATATGAATTATGAATAACAAAAAGTAAGATGCAGCAGATGAAGATAAAAGATGGTGATTCTTTTATTTGATAACACATGGCTTTGTTTCATACATCAACAATGTTCCAGGTAGTAATTAGAATCTTAATTATATGTTATTTGTGCAAATAGTAAATTGTATAGTTCATTGAATTAGTTGTCTGCCTTTTCTTTAAGTATAACTTCAAACATTCTTTCTAAGCTGTCGCTTTTACTGCACAAACCTTATTTTTAATGTATTTGGCCAATAAAGTCTAACCTAACAGGATGACTTGACTTTGGCCTCACAATTAGCAGGCATTTCCTGAGAGCATTTGCTGTTGCCTGGTACTAAGGTTTGCAGAGAGGCAAGAAAAACTAAGAAACAGAGAAGCAATGGACAAGGTGTCGCACGTCTAGGTACTCAGTTATATGGAACACACTCTAAGTTTTCTATTAATTCAGAAAGAGAAGAAATGGCCATACCTGGAAAAGTAATGAGGTTTATTTTGGTTTGGTTTGTTTTGCTTTGTTTTTATAAAGAGACAATGTCGAGTGACAACTTACCAAGGAATATTTGGGAGGTATTCAGGCATCCCTCCCTTACAGAAAGCCTCTCAGGTCTCTCTCTAGTTGATCCCCATCCCAACACACAGGCACTCAGGGATATTGAATGCCATGAAGGCCTGTATCTTTCAACATTAATGGAGATGAAATGAAGGCAGAGTCCTTAGGAGGACCACGTCAAGGAAGTGCTCTGAGAGGAGCTGGGCAAACTGGGGTCCAGGAGGTGGGTAGAGATCTGTGTGCAGTGACTGTGGGTAGCTGAGAACAAAACCGCTGACTGTGTAAAGGAGAATGAGAGCAAAACCTGGAACTGTTTCTGCATCAAAGGGTAGACTGCCATGACCACAGGCTGGTGCACAAATACTTCTGACGCTGAGAGTCTTTGCTTCTATCACCTTGAGATGAGGTGCACTTAGTTCAGTAAGTGAAAATACTGGGGAGAGAGGGCAGATTTGAACCCTTGAGTATGGAAGGAACTTGAATAAGTTGAGTTATAAAGACCCTCAACACAAGGTAATAGATATCACTATTGAAGGAACAGAACACTCAAGTCTGATACTTTGTCAATAGCAAGGAAGAGTGTCAGCCTGTGCTGTGCATGGAAGAGGAGGCTGAGTGCAGAATTGCTGCAGCGGAGGCAAAACTGGTCTCTTCAGACTCCCCTGGGCTTTGCCTCCCCCACACCTTCATCTGAATATGCTAGGCTGCCTGCTTTGTCTTTCAGTCTCCTACCTCTCACCCAACTCAGAACAGGACCCACTGTCCTCTGTCCTTACAGCTTCACATTACTTTGGGCCAGTATGTTTCCCTATCCCAGAGACACTGATATTCTGAGTAATGTAGTACTATGACTATTCTACCCTGTTTTATTGGAATTCTAGATTATGTTCAACAAATGTGAGATATGTTTGGGTAAGGACCTTAAAATCCCACCTCAACGCCAGCTTTCTTCTCTTTCTCTCCCGTAATGGCTGTTCTCCAAAGCACATAAAAGGTATGGCTAATAAAACCCACACCCACACATTAAAATTTTCAAGAAACACTCCTACTCTCATTTGGACCAAGGACTGGCTACATACCCTGTCAAGAACTTGTATTTGTTTTTAGTTTAATAGGGGATAGGAGATCCCAGTCATATGTGTAGTAATTCCTGAGCCATAATTCAGAGAAGGCTGCTTCTAAGGCAGCCTCCTACCAAGTACCTTGTGCCCCAGCTCTGGCTAGGGCTCCTTTCTGGGTGTCATCTTTGCTCTTCAGGCACAAACTTAAAAAGCTGAAATACAGGGCGGCACCTGTGGCTCAAAGGGGTAGGATGCTGGCCCCATATGCCAGAGGTGGTGGGTTCAAACCCACCCGTGGCCAAAACTGCAAAAAAAGCTGAAATACATTGAGTCCAAAATAGTGTACATCCCATGACATCATCATAACATAAATGTGAGCTCCATGACATACAACTGCAACTTCAAGACCCAGCATTGTGCTTCCTATGCCAGCGTCCACAATTTCCTGGTCATTGGAAGATTTTGTTTGGATCACTTCTTTTAGAAGAAAGTGATAGTGGCTGTATTTTATTTTTCAAAGATAGAAATGGACCACTTTAAATGACCAACCAAAGTTTAGAAAAATTATGTTGAAAAGTATTACAAACTTACTTGAAATACTAGTTATGGTATAATGTTTCTGATTTCAGTATCAGAACATTAATGTAGACAGCACGTAGTTGGGCCATGAAGGTAACTGCCAACAATAATAACATTCAGCCCTCTTGAGAAAAGTTAGGGCGCTGTCACCCAGCTGGTCTCACTGAACTCCTAACGGTCAATTTGTAAGTATTTTTTTATTTTTTTATTAAATCATAGCTGTGTACATTAGTATGATCATGGGGCACCTTAACTTGGTTCATAGACCGTTTGACACATTTTCATCATACTAGTTAACATAGCTTTCGTGGCATTTTCTTAGTTATTTTGCTAAGACCTTTACATTCCACTTTTACTAGGATTCACATATTCCCTTGTAAGATGCCTGAAATATGGATGCCCATCCTTTCACTCTGAGTGTATATTTGCCTTTTAAGTTAAGATGTGACTCTTGTATGCAACAAATGTCTGGCCTGAGTTTTTCTATCCAGTCACCTAACCTATGTCTCTTTAGAGGTCAGTTTAAGCCATTCACATTAATGGAGAGTATTGGTAAGTTTGGTGAAATTTTGGGTATTGAGTTTTTCGAAAGTCCAGTGGGCATTTTTAATCCTTTTGCCATTGTGGAAGTTGGGGTTTGATCAGAAGTTTCTGAGTGAGTTTACTTTTGTAGTAGAGGATTGGGTTGGTTATTCTGGAGGATAGGTCTGAGAATATCCTGAAGAGCTGGTTTGGTTATGGCAAATATCTTCAACATATGAATGTCATTAAAGTATTTAATTTCTCCATCATAAATGAAACTCAGTTTAGCTAGGTACAAGATCCGGGGTTGAAAGTTATTTTGCTTGAGGAGATTAAACGTTGATGACCACCCTCTTCTGGCTTGAAAAGTTTCAGCAGAGAGATCTGCAGTCATTCTAATGTTCTTCCCTTTGAAGGTAATAGTTTTCTTTCGCCTGGCTGCTTTGAGAATTTTCTTCTTCATATTAACTTTAGTGAAGTTAATTATGATATGCCTGGGGGATGTCTTATTGGGGTTGAGTCATGCTGGGGTTCTGAAGCTATCTGCTAACTGAATTTCAAGTTCTCTAGGCATGTCTGGAAAATTCTCTTTCATAATTTCATGCAGAAGGGCCTCTGCGCCCAGTGAAGTCACTTCATCTGTTTCAGGAATTCCTATGAGTTGGATATTTGCCTTCTTTGAGTTATCCCAGAGCTCTCTGAGAGAGCGATCCATTTTTGCTCTCCATTTCTCTTCCTCTTTGAGAGTTTGGGAGCATTCAAAGGCTTTATCTTTGATGTCAGAGATCCTTTCTTCTGCTTGGTCCATTCTGTTGCTAAGGGATTCTACTGTATTTTTCATATCTTTGAGGGCTTCAAATTCTTGTTTCAGTGTGTCTAAGTCTTTGGTGGTTTTGTCTTTAAATTCGTTAAATTCTTGAGACAGCTTTTGAATTTCTCCACGAATTCCTAGTTCCATTTTGTTAATCTTGTTTGCCATGCAAATTCTAAATTCAATTTCTGACATCTCAGCCAGTTGTTTGTGAATGGGATCTTCAATTACATCTGCCATATGTTTCCTTGGGGAGGGTTGATCTATTCTGGTTATTCATGTTACCAGAGTTTTTCCACTGATTCCTTCCCATGATTGTTTTACTCCCTTTGATTTCTCCCCTGGTGTTTTGTCGAGGACCCATACAGTGCTGTGGCCTTAGAACTGGGGCCCTGTTTGGTGTAGAGTGTCTAAATGGTTCTGTCTTGTTTTCAGCTGGTTTCTATTTGACCCTAGTGAAACAGTTACTCTGGGTTGAAGTCTCAGCTGTGGAGAAATACCAGCAATTAAGTCACCCCACCCACCACAGGCAACAAATGGGAAGGGAAAATCAAACCTTCCTACAACCACACACCTAGGGCACCACCTGGATAGTCCCCAGGTGAGTGGCTCAGTTCAAAAGGTCCAAATCAATTGTCTCAGTCAGCAGCTGCCTTGGGTGGGACAGTTCAAGAGGTCCCTGGGAACTGGATCACAGGGGTCTGGTGACTGCTCTAATATGGCTTGCTCCAGTGCTGCGTGGAGTCAGGAAGAGCCACCCAGTAAATAGATAAGTCTGGGAAGATTGATGCCTCCTTCCCCACCTTGCAGCTCTGTCACACCCAGTCGCTGCTAGCCCCACAGGGCTGTGACCCAGTCAGTTGTCTGCAGTAAGCAGATACTCCAGGGGTTTGCACCTGCCTAAGTCACAGGGTAGTCTGTGTCTGCTCGTGTAGGCTGCTACTCTCCGTCTTTATCCAGCAGGGGGCTGGTGTGGCCTGTCAACCTCAGGCACTTGATGGAGGCTGGAGGTGTTCACTCAGTTCCAGCCCCACCCTTAGTTTATGTTACTGGGTGAACAGAACAACCCTGTGGGAGTTTGTTTCTGATCCTGCTAGATTCTTCTGCAGAGGAGAGGCTGATTTGAGTTCCCAGAACCTGTGCCTCAGGCCCTGTCTTTAATCCTGTGTGTTTGT
This sequence comes from Nycticebus coucang, assembly GCF_027406575.1. NCBI lineage: Eukaryota > Metazoa > Chordata > Mammalia > Primates > Lorisidae > Nycticebus > Nycticebus coucang. Next base: position 48,898,792 of record NC_069784.1, on the reverse strand, counting down.
ATTCACAGCACGATCAGTTGTTGGCTGCAGCCTCTTGGCCTCCTTTGTCTATAGGCTGGTGATCCCCTGAGGGCCAGGTGCATCTTAGGCTCAGTCAAGCGGTCCTCTGGATCAGCCCCACCATGGGAGTTTCCCGGCTCTGCGGGTGTGTTTTCTAGTCCCCGTGTTCCACCCAGGTCAGTGCCACCTCAGGCAAACCCTTTACTCACGGGGCCTGTGTTTCAGTCCTAGGTCTGTTCCATGGTGGTTGCCATCTGAGAAGATGCTCAGCTTCATCTGGTTGACCAGGAAGATAGGAGGAGAGGCTATGGGATATCTGGGGGTGGGCCTTGTTATTGCTGAAGATGGCTATTGCTCTGCACTTCGGGGCACCACCGCTCCAGTGTAATTCCCTCTTAGCCGACCGTTGTCTTCTTGCTCCTTTGCTACAGAGTCAGCACTGGCCAGCTGCAGTCCAGGTCCTGTCTGGACCTCTCGAGAGTTCACCCAAGAATCTGGACTCCTGGGGGGGCAGGTGTCCAGATCACGGAGTGAGAGTGGAAGGGAGTGTTAGGAGCTCAGAGTTGCAGGTTGTAACACCAAGCTCTTTGAGACCAAATGAACAAATAAACAGATACAAAGGTTACCAGGCACATGGGCCCATAGATACAGAGACAGACGCAAACACATAGCCCTACAGGTAACAGCCACGACAACAGCAATATAAGAACAACTGCCATAAAAATAGTGATAATCGTAAAATAATTGAAAGAAAGGAAAAAAAGAGAGAGAAAAGTGGTGTTATTAGGAATTTTAAATGAGAAGAAAGAAGAAATTAAAATTAGAAGACATAGAAATATATATTTATATAAAAAGTAATAATAAAAAAATTATCGAAATCTCCTCTAAGAAAATGGTGAGAAAAAACAGACAAAAACAAAACAAACAAACAAAAAAAAAAACATGGAAACCAAAAAAAAAAAAGGCACCAACTACAAAAATATTCTTGCGTGCAGAAATATACCTATATTATCTATATGTCTGCTGTAGGGATCAACTTTCGTAGGAATATATTCATACTGCAATATACCTTCTGGACCCCAGGTGGCGCTGTGAGTGTTTCCAAGGCTTATACCTGATTTACAGTTTATACTGTTACCATGGTAACCACCTTCCATGGCCTATCGCCATTTTGGAATTTCTGCAAAAGTTTGTTGCCTAAGAATTGTGTAACCTCAGCTGTTCTTTTCCAGACAGCACTTGCGACCGACCTTCCCACTCAGTTTAGGTGTCCATGCTTCTCAAGTCTTTCCACTCTGTTCCCAGGTTCTCCTGCAAACTGGCAACTGCAATCGGCTATAGGGGGAGTGGTGTTGAGTTTGCGCAGTCGTTGGTGGGCTTGCAGTTTTATCTGTTGTAGCTGGCTCCCGGGGCTGAAGCCAAGTTTGTGGCCTCAGCAGCTAAAGCCGGGTCCACGGCTTCAAGCTGGGTCCCGGGGTTGGAGCGTTCGGGGGACTTATTCTGGGTTTTATGGTTCAGAGTTTCTCTTTTGGATTGGCACCCACCTGTTCGCCACGCAGCCTAAACTGCCAGCCCCCTCCAATGCCTGGGGGAAAGGTGCCTGCCCTTTTAGGTAGTTCAAAATGTCTGTTTCCCGGGCAGGATCCCTTCCTTTCAATTATCCAACAGTTTGCCCAGCTCCCCGTGGTTTTGAGTGGCTCTCCCTTCGGATGCCTCCCTCAGTTCAGGAATAATTATTTGTCAATTGGGTTTTGTCAGCATTTACAAGCTGCTGACCTCCGTAGGGGAGGAGCCTGCTGGCCGGCATGGCCAAGCAGGGAAGAATCTCTACAACAGAGTCTGTGATTTTAAATTACCCCTCATATATAGCAATCCGCCAGTTCACTGGGCGTCTCCAGCTGTCTGTCCACTCCAATAATCCACACACAGGGAAGGTCCAGACGGCCTTTCCTCTCACCTGATGGCTTGGGAGAGGTGGGCTACACGTCCGTTCTGTCTGCCATCATGCTCCGCCCCCATCATCACACTAGTTAACATAGCTTTCGTGACGTTTTCTTACCTGCGGTGCATCTTACAAGGGTATATGTGAATCCTAGTAAATGTGGAATGTAAAGGTCTTAGCAAATTAACTAAGAAAATGTAAGTGTTTTTTGAACATCATCTTCATGCCAGGGCTGTAGTCTGGGTCCAGCTGTAGAACCTTTTAGGGCCCTCACATGCCTGTAAGACATGGTTTGTGAGTGAGAAACTCAACACTGAGGATAATGGGAAAGGAGACTCTTGAAAATGGTTTAGTAACAAAGTTGTACTCCAGAATAAAAGGCCATTGGATGTAGTATTAAAAATTAAAGCTCAAAAATGTGTCAAATGGTCTATGAAGCGAGTGTATGGTGCCCCATGATCATATCAATGTATACAGTTATGATTTAATAAAAAAAAATTAAAGTTCATTTTAAACTTAGGGTGATTTAATAAATATAAAAGTGACCAATCCACTTCTAGTAAGAGCAGACAGTATACATGGTGCCACACCCTCAGCTCCGTCTGTAAGCTGATAACGGCTTACAGATGTATGAGCCAGCAAGTCCTTTATCCCTTTTTGATGAAGGAAAGCATTTGCATGCAACCTTTGGCTGTAAACAAGTAGGCTGTATTTCCCCAAACCCAGGTAGGGTAAAATTCACATCAAATAAGTGCACCTGCAACATCTCAAGTTCAGACCCTGGTTGCTAAAGCAATTTGCTAGCCTTTAGCATGTGGTTTGCTGTTCAATTTAAAAATAAATTAACTAGGTTAAGCTAAAGGGTCATTGGGCAGAAGCCTTACTATATTTCTTAGAAACATTAACAAACAAAAACAAATTTTTATGCCAGAATTTGGGCAAGAAAGGCCAGATTGAAGCTGAACTAAAGAAGGCTCAGTCTGAGCATGGGCATATGAAGCCAGGCAAACAGGTGTGCCATAGGGACGGGCAGGGCCATATGCTTCCCTGGACGTCTGTCAGATTCTGATTCACTGCCCACAAGAAACTATCTCATTCTACCCTGCCTCCTCAACTCAGACAAAGGATGAACCTATTTTAACAGTCTTTGCTTCCAAGCAGACAGACTCAGCTATCATAGAGCTTTCCTACTAATGAAAACAAAAGCCTGAGTAAGAGAGGTGTCTTAGTTGTAATTTTCTTACCAGCTCATAAAACTTGTGAACATTAAAGAAGCAATAGTCTTTCAGGATTTTATGCTGATTTTCTTTAAAGGTAGTCCATGGGTGAAAGGAAAGCACAGTGGCAAGAAGGTAAGGAAGAAACTGATGGCACGTACCACGTAGCACACTTGAGTCAATGATATAGAAGGCTGATTCCATTATGTTCCTCACACAGCCAGGCAAGAAACAGTCAATAGCTTGTCTTTGGCTGAGGATATCAAAATGACCTGACATGTGTAGGAACTGAGATACTAAGAATATGGGCCACATTGCTGAAAACAATGACCAGGCTCTGTTTCACTTAGTTGAAGCATTTATTAGGCTCTTACCATATTAGGCAGCCATCTGGCCTTCCAAAGGGAACAGTTTACACTGGGGTGAGCAACAAGTTCGAGAAGTTCGTGGATGAAAACTTGGTCACCATGGCTGGGATCCAGTAGCCTGGAGAATTAGGGGCTTGCCTTCCCTGTATAAAGTTGATAGACAAAATATTAGGGGAGATCCAAGCCACATATATATATTTATGATTCTATATATATATCTACATATATATATGATTCTAACAGTACAAAACTAATAATGATTGCCACTAATTCTCTCACCCATAGCTGGAATTGGGCACTGAAATTTTTGAAAATATTGCATGTTTGATGTACGATACCCTGGATTGGAAAAGGCAGCACCAGCACTATCTGGAAAGCATGCAGCTCATTACCGTCCCTCAGGTGGCCACTGAAAAGCCTGTCTTAGAAGCCATCCCAATTTCTGAGGTAGGCTTGGGCTCAGATGTCTTTAGTCAGCTGGATGATTAATCAAAATAACTTAATTTTCACATTTACAATGAATATGAAGAAAAAATTAGGTAAATATTTGTATCAAGGTAATACTGCCTCTTGGAATCTAATATGTAAAGTAAGAACAAGGAAAAAGGCCCCCCGGTGTGGCATAGAAAAGAGCTATGTGGGAGGGGGCTCTGGGAAACTCCTCAGCTGCCTGACACCTGCAGACCTGAGGGTGGGTCACACGGGTCAGAGCACCATGCAGTGAACAAACCCAGAACAAGGACAAAGCTGATAAAGAAATTCATTTATTTAGCACCTACTGTGTGCTAAGGCTGTGCAAGACGCTAGCAAAGCAATAATGAAAATTTATCCCCTCACGGAGGTTAACTTTTAAACAGGATGGCAGTCAGGTTGACAACAGTTTCTACATAGAATGATGAACGCTGACAGCAGTCAGCTCAGTCTACAGTAGAGGCGATAAAAATGTCAACTGGCCACCTGACAGAGAGCAGCAGGGCAGAAAGAGGAGTCAGGAAAAGTGGAGCAGCGTTAGTGACGTGGGAAAGGCCGAGTGCAAACTGCCTGATGGAAAGTGGGGTGGGCACAGGGACAAAATGGTCTTCTGAGGAAAGTGGCAAAGAGGACAAAGACATGGAGGCCACGGAAAGGCAGGATCATGGGCAATTCAGTCGTCCCAGGCTGCACGTGCACAGGGGAACAGGAGCTAAAGCCAGGTGTTAAGCCCCATCACAGATGTGTTCAGGTGCTGGGGATGGGGAGCCACTTCAGGATTGGGAGAGGGAGAATGGCGGGACTCTGAGTCACCTCGGTGGGGAAGGGAAGCTGTTTGATTCTCAGTGCCCGACTCCCTGTCGCTTTCCCATGGCTGTTCCAGTTGCCCACATGAGAAAAACTGAATAGTGTACAAACCATTTGCTTCAACTTTCTCAGACAAAAGCCCTTTTCTTGGATTGCAATAGCAGCGAGATGGTTTGGTAGTGTGAACATCTCCGGGCTCTGCTGGAGATCTTCATACCAAAATGTGATGAAGTTGTCTCTCAGCTGGACATCTCAGTTATTTCTTTTTAATTATTCTCATTTTAGGCTCCACAGCCTGTTGCCCCAACCCCGGGAAAGAAGAAAACACAATACGAAGAACCACAGGCTCCACGCCCAGGCACGTGTGAAACCTGTTGCTCGCGGCACGATGCCACGAGGTGGCGCTGTAAGGAATGGCGGCCACCGCCACGCTGCGTCCCGCACCACCTGCATCTGCAGTTCTGTGTCTATTAGCACATGGGCATCATCTGAATCGCACATGAACTTGAGATGGAAGAAATGGAGAACACCTCTTAATTGAGTAATAATATTTTCTATGTTTTATAGCGAGTCTTATCACAACTGAAGTAGACATGCGATACTACAATGATTTGCTGAATCCAATTCCGGAGGAATTCACTTCCGTGCCCCTGATACTGCATTGCATGATCGAACAGGTGGGTGCTTTTTCCCAGATGATAACCTTGAGTAAGTCACTTTATCTCTCAACTTCCATTTTTTTAACACTATTTTTAAAATTACATTCTAAATACCTGGCTGCATTCTCTTTTATAAAAATTAGAACATTTCATATAAAACTAAAGTTTGCTTTGATTATCAGCTTCAGTCCTTTCTTTTGCTCCGGAACAGTTCTCTGAAGTTTTGGTAAAATATATATATAATAATATCTGTGTCTGGTGGTGTTTTAAAGAAAGAGGAAGAGGACAAAAATAGGGGAGTGGGGTGGTTAATAGTCTTTAATTATGTTTAAAATTTCCTTTGAGCTGGGCATGGTGGCTCACGTCTATAATCCTAGTGCTCTGGGAGGACAAGGCGGGTGGACTGCTTCAGCTCAGGAGTTCAACATCAGCCTGAGCAAGAGCAATACCCCATCTCTACTAAAAATAGAAAAACTAGCTGGCCATTGTGTCAGGTGCCTGTAGTTCCAGCTATTTGGGAGGCCCAGGCAACAGGATCACTTGAGTCCAAGGATTTGAGGTTGCTGCAACCTATGATACCACAGCACTCTTATCAGGATGATAGAGTGAGATTCTGTCTCCATAAATAAATAAATAACATTTCTTTTGTGCTCATATATTTTAATTAGATTTTTCTACTTCTATGGCCATTCTTGGTCATTAACATTTAATACTTGCCTTATGAACATGTCCATTTTATTTGGGTTTTCAATATGATACAGTATTCTTTATACTATTCACTTGAACACATTTTTTAATTTCCTCTATATCTGGTTGAGTTCCTTTCTCATGATTAATGCTATTTATTAATATTTGTGCCCTCTCTTTTCTTTATCGTGGCTGTTAATGGTATATCTATATTGAAACCAGGCTTTTCAAAGAACTGGCAATTTCATTTCATGTATCACCCCCTTTTGACTTATTTTATTACTTTCTTCATTTCTCATTATTTTTTTCATCTTTTTACTTTCTTTGGGTTCTTTTTGTAATACCTTTTAATTATTAGCTTACTTCATTTTTAGCCTTTTTTTCTTTACATAACACTATACATTTACTTTAGAATGTTTCTTTGTACCTAATTTTTTTTTAATGTTTGAATTTTTATTTTATTTTTTTTACAAGTCATATATACATAGATCATGAATACATTTATGCCTTTGTGGGATTCAGTGTGTTGATTATTTGTACAAATTGAAGTGCTTACATCCTACTAATTAACATAGCTTTCACCTCATTTACTTAATCACAGTGTTAAGACATTTGTGTTCTATACTTGATGGATTTGACTTGTACCCTTGCAATATGCTCCATAGGTGTGGTCCCACCATTAACCCTCCCTCTACTGAACCACCCCCTTCCTTCCTATACCCTTCCTCTTCCCTCCTTCATCCTGGACTATAGTTGTGATTCATCTTTCATATGAAAGTGTGAGTGATTATAAATTGGTTTCATGGTAGTACTAAGTACATTGAATATTGTTTTTCCATTTCTGAGATCCTTTACTAAGAAGAATATTTTCCAGCTCCATCCATGTAAACATAAAAGAGGTAAAGTCTCCATCTTTTTTAATGCTGCATAGTATTCTATGGTATACGTATACCATAATTTATTAATCCATTCATGGGCTGATGGGCACTTGGACTTCTTCCATGACTTGGCAATTATGAACTGAGCTACAATGAACAACCTGGTGCAAATACCTTTGTTGCCAAGTGATTTTTGGTTTTTTGGATATACACCTAGTGGAGGAATTGCAGGACCAAATGGCAGGTCTACATTTAGATCCCTGAGTGTTCTCTACACTTCTTTCCAAAGGAATGTACTCACTTCCATTCCCACCAGCAGTGTAGAAGTATTCTCTTTTCTCCACATCCACACCAACATCTGTAGTTTTGGGATTTTGTGATGTGGGCTACTCTTACTGGAGTTAGATGATATCTCAAAGTGGTTTTGGTTTGCATTTCTCTAATGATTAAAAATGATGTGTCTGTAAACCATATGCCTGTCTTCTTCAGAGAAGCTTCTGTTCATGTCTCTTGCTCACAATGAAATGGGATCACTTGTTCTTTTCTTATTAACAAGTTTGAGTTCTCTGTGGATTCTGATTATTAGACCTTTGTCGGAAGTATAACCTGCAAAAATCCTGTCCCATTCATTGCCAGTGCAGAAGCTTTTTGGTTTGATCAGATCCCAATAATGTATTTTTGATGTTGCTTTAATTGTCTGGGGGCTCCTCCTCATAAAGTATTCTCCTAGGCCAATTTTTTCAAGTGTTTCCTCTGCACTCCCTCCAAGAATTTTTATAGATACATGTTTTAAGTTTAAGTCCTTTCACCAGTGAGAGTCAATTTTTGTTAGAGGAGAAAGATGTGGGTCCAGTTTCAGTCTTCAACAAGTCGCCAGGCAATTCATCCACAACCATTCAATAAAAAGGGAATCTTTCCCCCAATTTATATTTTGATAGGCTTATCAAAAATCAAATGACAGAAAGTGTCTGGGTTCATCTCTTGGTTTTCAATTATGTTCCATACATTTACCTCTGTGTTTTTGTGCCAGTACCATGTTGTTTTGATCACTATAGATTTATAGTATAGTCTGAAGTCTGGTAGTGTGATTCCTCCTGATTTGTTTTTATTTATGAGTAATGTATTGGCTGTTCAAGTTTTTTTCTGTTTCCATATAAAATGAAGTACTAACTTTTCCAGATCTTTAAAGTATGACAGAGGTGCTTTAATAGGGATTGCATTAAATCTGTAGATTGCTTTGGGTAGTATGGACATTATAACAATGTCGATTCTTCCCAACCATGAGCATGGTACATTTTTCCATTTGTTAATATCTTCAGCTATTTCTTTTCTCAGAGTTTCATAGTTCTCTTTGTAGAGATCTTTCACGTCCTTTGTTAAGTACACTCCCAGATATTTCATCTTCTGTGGCACTACTTAAAGGGAATAAAGTCCTTGATTGTTTTTTTCACCTTGACTATTGTTGGTATATGTAAAGGGTACAAATTTGTGAGTGTTAATTTTGTATCCTGAGATGTTACTGTATTCCTTGATCAGTTCTAGGACTTTGGTAGTTGAGTTCCTGGAGTTTTCCAGATATACAATCATATCATCTGTGAAGATTGACAGTTTGCCTGATTGCAATGGCTAAGACTTCCATTACAATGTTAAAAAGCAGTGGAGACAGTGGGCATCCTTGCCTGGTTCCTGATCTGAGTGGAAATGATTTCAATTTTACTCCATTCAGTATGATATTGGCTGTGGGTTTACCGTAGATGGCCTCTATCAGTTACCTATTTTCTTAAGTGTTCTGATCAAGAGAGGATGTTGGATATTATCAAAGCTTTTTCTGCATCAATTGAGAGAATCATATGGTCTTTGTTTTTCAACCTGTTTATGTGACGTATTATATTGAATCATTCTTGAGAACCTGGGATAAAATACACCTGGTCGTGATGTATAATTTGTTTGATGTGTTGTCGGATTCTGTTTAATAGGAACTTATTGAATATTTTTACATCAATATTCATTAGAGATATTGGTCTATAATTTTCTTTTCTTGTTGGTTTTTTTCCTGGTTTGGGAATCAGGGTGATATTTCCTTCATAGAATGTGTTGGGAAGTATTCCTTCTTTTTCTATGTTTTGGAAAAGGTTAAGTAATATAGGTATTAGTTCCTCTTTAAAGGTTTGGTAGAATTCTGATGTGAAGCCATCTGGTCTCAGGCTCTTCTTTGGGGGGAGATTTCTTATAGTTGATGTTATTTCAAAACTTGATTTAGGCTTGTTCAACATTTCCACTTCTTTCTGGCTAAGTCTAAGAGTGTGGCGTGTTTCCAAGTATTGATCTATTTCCTTCAGATTTTCATACTTTTGAGAATAGAATTTTATATAATATTCATTAAGGAATTTTTTAATTTCTGAGGAGTCTGTTGTTATTTGGCCTTTATCATTTCTAATTGATGAAATTGGGGATTTTACTCTTCTAGTTAGGTAAGCCAAAGGTTTATCTATTTTATTGACCTTTTCAAAAAACCAACTTTTTGATTGATTGATCTGTTTTATGATTTTTTGTTTTCAATTTCATTTAGTTCTACTTTAATTTTAGTTATTTCTTTTCTTCTGCTGAGTCTAGGGTTGGAATGTTCTTCCTTTTCCAGTTGCTTGAGATGTCCTATTAAGTTGTCAACTTCCTCTCTTTCTGTTCTCTTGAGAAAGGCTTGCAATGCTATAAATTTCCCTCCTAGGACTGCCTTTGTGATATTCCAGAGGTTCTTGTAATCCATGTCTTCATTATTGTTTTGTTCCAAAATTTTGGTAATTTCCTTCTTAATCTCTTCTATGACCCAGCTGTCATTCAGCATGAGGTTATTTAGTTTCCATGACTTTGTATGAGCATACAGATTCCTGTTGTTACTGAGTTCAACTTTTATTCCATGATGGTCCAAGAAAATACAAGGAATAATTTCTATTCTTTTAAATTTGCAGAAGGTAGACTTGTCACCTAAGATGTGATCAATTTTGGAGGATGTTCCATGGGCTGATGAGAAGAATGTGTATTCAATTTTGTTAGGATGAAATGTTCTGTAGATGTCTGTTAAATCCAAATGTTGAATGGTTAAGATTAAGTCTAAGATTTATTTACTTAGTTTCTTATTGGAGAATCTATCCACTATGGCCAAAGAGGTGTTAAAATCTCTGACTATTATGGTCCTGGAGGAAATCAAGTTGCTCATGTCTGTTAAAGTCCCCCTTATAAATTGAGGCTTATTCTGGTTGGGTGCATAAATGTTAATAATTGAAATCTCATCATGTTGAGTGTTGCCCTTGACAAATATGAAATGACCATTCTTATCTTTCCTTACTTTTGGTAGTTTAAAGCCTATTGTATCTGTGAATAAAATTGCAACACCTGCTTTTTTTCTGATTTCCATTTGCCTGAATTACAGATGACCATCCTTCACACAGAGTCTATATTTATCTTTTAGGGTAAGATGAGATTCTTGTATGCAGGAGATATTTGGCCTGAGTTTTTGTATCCAGTCAGCCATCCTGTGCCTCTTTAGAGGACAATTTAACCCATTCACATTAATTGAGAGTATTGAAAGTTCTGGTAGTATTTTGGGTATCAAGTTTTTCAAAAGTCCAGTGGACATTTTTAATCTTTTCGCAACTGTGGAAGTTGGAGTTTGATCAAAAGTTTCTGAGTGAGTTCACTTTGGTGGTAGAGCATTGTGCTTGTCATTGTGAAGGATGGGTCTGAGAATATACTGGAGAGCTGGTTTAGTTATGGCAAATTTCTTCAACATATGAATGTCATTACAGTATTAAATTTCTCCATCATAAATGAAACTTCGTTTAGCTGGGTACAGGATCCTGGGTTGAAAGTTGTTTTAGGAGGTTAAAGGTCAATGACCATCCTCTTTCTAGCTTGAAAAATTTCAGCAGAGAGATCTGTAGACATTCTAATATTCTTCCCTTTGTAGGTTATGGTTTTCTTACATATGGCTGCTTGCAGAATTTTCTCTTTCTTATTAACTTTGGCAAAGTTAATTAGAATGTGTCTAGGAGATGTTTTATTTGGATTGAGTCATGTTGGGGTTCTGAAACTGTCTGCTATCTGGATTTCAGAATCTTTTGCCATGTTTGGGAAGTTCTCCTCTATTATTTCTTGGAGTAGAGCATCTAGGCCTTTTGAAGCAACCTCTTCTCAATCAGGGATTCCTATAAGGTGAATGTTTGCTCTTTTGTAGTGGTCCCACAATTCTCTCAGGGAGTGCTCTGTTTTTGCTCTCCACTTCTCTTCCTCTTTGAGCATTTGGGAGTGTTAAAAAGCTTTGTCTTCAATGTCAGAGATCCTTTCTTCTGCCTGCTCCATTCTGTAACTGAGATTCTTCTGTATTTCTCAGATCTTTGAGGACTGCAAGTTCATGCCTCAATGTGATTTTGTCTTTGAATTCATTGAATTCTTGAGACAACTTTTGAATTACTCCTTGAAATTGTAATTCCATCTTTACCTCCATTCCTTTGATCTTATTTACCATCCAAATTCTGAACTCGATTTCTGACATCTCAGCCATTTGTTTACGAATAGGATCATCTGTCTGTTTTGTCATTTCTTGGGGGGACTTGATGTACTCTGATTATTCATGTTGCCAGAGTTTTTCCACTGATTCTACCCCATGATTATTTTTCAACGTTTGGCTAGATGGGCAGGTAAGATGAAATTGGATTGGCGGCTCCTGGAATTGTGGTTAACCAGCTCTTTGTCAAGACTGGACTGGTGATTGCAGCTTTTTCCCCTACAGCTTTGATAAAGACCCATACAGCATTACTGTCTGAGGCTCTGGGGACCTGCTTGGTGTGATGGGGTTAGGTGGCTCTGTCTTGTATTCAGCTGGTCTTTGTCCAATTCTAGTGGATCAGTGACTCTGGATTGAAGTCTCAGCTGTGGAGAAATTCAAACAACTAAGACACCCCCAAGGGCAACAATTGGAAGAGGAAAATCAATCCTTCCCATTGCCACGCAACCAGGGTACCATCCAAGAGAGTCCTTGGGTTATTGGCCCAGGTTAGGAGATTCAATCTAATTGACCCAGTCAGTACCAACTTTTGAGTGGGAGAGTTTGAAAGGTCTCCAGCATCTAGATAGCAGAAGTCTACTGGCTGCTCAAATGTGGCTCACTCTGGTGCTCTGTGGAGTTAGAAAGGCCTGCAAAGTAGCAGATTTGGACCAGGGGGCTGGTATTTCTTTCCCCACCTTGCACCTCTTTCACGCCCAGTCACTGGTAACCCCATGGGGCTGTATTCCTGCTCCCTCCAATAAGCTGATGTGCCAGGGCTTTGCACCTGCCAGAGTCAAAGGAAAGTCAATGTCCCCTTGGCCTGCCACCAACCCTCTGCCACCATCCGACTGGCAGAGCTGGAGACCTGCCTGTCTCAGGTACACAATGGCAACTGGGAAGTGTTCCACCTGAGTTTGGGCTGAACCTGAGGATAACAAGTCAGCAAATGATTTTCTCCCTCAGCCACTGTGCCTTTGCCCCAGCCAGTCTGTAGCACTGGTATCCCTATAGAGTGAGGTCTTGCTTCCTCGGGAAGTCCTCAGATTTGGGGAGGTGTCTCTCCAAGATTAGAAACCTGTGGGATTGCTCTGCTGTTGCTGAATCTTCATGGGATGTGTCCATGCACACCTCCCAGGCAGCTCCCATGGCCAGGGACACGATGGTACCAGCGGCTCTAGGAGCATGAGGTGCACAGCTCAGGCACACAGCATGTGGCTCTGCCAGGGTTGGGTGCATGGCAAGCAGCTCTGGCTTGGTGTGGTGCATGGCTCTAGCAGGGTGGGGCACCAGGCCCTTGGTTGGGCAGGGTGGGGCACACGGCTCGCAAGCCTCCTCCCACAACTGGTTGACATCCTCCCCCACTTTGTCTGCACTCTGCTGAGCTCACTGTTATAGTGCAGCTGTTCTACCACAGCCCTTGCAGTGCCCAGACCTGGCGATGAACTGCAGATATTCTGGTCTGTGCAGGAGTTAGGCTTCTGGACCATCAGGCAAGAGGGGGAAGGGTGGACTGGAAGTTAAAAATGGCAGGGAAAACGTTAGTTCACCTTTCATGCCTGGCAAGAGAGGGCTCAGGGTCACAGCAGGGCCCTTCAGAAGAAGTAGTCCCCACTTCCTGCAGCTCTCTCCCAAGGGTGAGACAAGAGGTCCTCAGTTCACCACTCGCCTGTAGAAAATCTACAGTGAGAGAAAAAAAACTCTCTTAGGGGAGGGGATGGACACTTTTCCTTTGGGATAAGTTTTGTATCTGAAATGTACTTTCTTGGAGTCGCAGCTTGCCTCAGCAAAGGTTACATGCAGTTATCACTTTTCTCTCTCAGCTCAGCTCCCTGTCTTCAGCTTTATTGGGTACTTTCTGGTCATTATCCTTCCCTCTGGATGGGGAGCTTCTGTGGAAAGCTGGCTCCAGGTGGCCATCTTACCCCTCCTCCTCTACCTAATGTTTTTAATGTGTTCAATTCTAAATCTTTTATTTACTTATTTAACACATGAATTATTTTGATTTCCACCATTTACTGTTGATTTCTAATTTTATGTCATTATGATAAGTAAGTATGTCTGCAAATTAAACAGTTAAAATTTCCTGAGACTTCCTGTGTGACCATATGTACATGGTCAATTCTTATGAATGTTCTATGTGTAATTGAAAAGTCTGTTATTCATCATAGCTGCACATATATATTGAATCCTAAGTTGTGTGAGTGCGAATTTCAGTGCTTTAAGAGGAGTGAATATTAAGAAAAAATATATTGTTATTTTTGACTTGTACCACATTAAAGTTTATTGTTTTCTATTTGCGTTTTGTGTTATCTAATTGAATACATATATTAAGATTATATCTAATTTAATGCATGGGTAAAATATTGACGTCTACCACATTAAAGTTTATTGTTTACTATTTGCATTTTGTGTTATCTATTTGAATACATATATTAAGAGTATATCTAATTTAATGCATGGGTAAAAGTATTTTCCTTTTTATTCTGGTAATCAGTTAGTACTAGCAGAAACAGACTAGTTCTTATTAAAATCACTGGAAATATAGCGATGATCAATGAGTCCCAATAAAGAGCTGACCATTAAACTGATTCCTCCCAACTAGGTTGTGGCAAGTGAGGAAGATCTTGTCCCACCCAGCCTGCTGGAGCCACCCCCCAGGGCCGACGGGCTGCACCACAGAATCGCAGCTCACATCGTGTCCATCCTGCCTTCACTCTGCCTCTCGGAAAGGGAGAAAAAGGTCAGGTTGCCTGCCATATCCAAAGAGTCCTTTGAAAAATTACTTATTCTCTCTTTAAACCAATATTATTTCAATTTAAATAGAATCTCCAGGAAGTATTTTTATCTGAGGAAGAGAGAGAAAACAAACCAGGGCCCATAGGCCCTCTCCTACTGAACTACCATGACGCACACGCTCACAAGAAGTATGTACTAAAGGTAATAAGAATCAGCTTGCCCTAAGGAGGACCACTGTGAAAAAGTATGTTTGTAATTATTCAACTGATGGGCTAATTAGATAACTTCACCAGTGCTAATTAAAATGCAGTATACAAAACAGATACCAACTTTCAAAGTAGGATCTCAAAAATGGGGATGAATAAGAGAAAAATGATCCCAGCAAAGAAAACTTACCTAATTAGAGAGGTCTAATTAATCATTCAATTGATTGTGACTACCCCAGATTTGTATTAAAACCTGATAGTTATTTGCTTTAAATATATGTTTCTATGAAAGACTAGAGCAGATCAGGAAAGAATCTCAGAAGGGAGAGATGAATATAGAGAGAGGGCCCAAAAAGTGTCTATACATTTTAAGAGTTGTTACCTGTGTATTACTTTTCAAAGTTACCGTTACTGGTCAAGTGTACCTAGACATGCTATGCACATCCACTTTACCTGCAATTTGTATACTTTTGGAGAATGATCAATTTTACCTCCAAAGAGATCGCAAAAAATATATTTTTTTGGCACCTCTGTTATCTGAGACTTTGACAGTTTGTCACCATGAATGAAGAATCAGTCATGTTTGTGTACCAGGAACTTCTGGCAATGTAAGAATTATTAATAGCTTTTTTGACCTTCAGCAAAATACCAACAGTTTGTCTTCCCCAATTACCGTTGATTTCCCCTGTTCCCAAATAGTAAGGGTGAAAGTATCATGTTTAGCCTTCTCCATATGTATAAGGCATTTTGCAGCTTACTTTAATGTCTTCTGTCATGTCGCTCTTTTTTGTCAGGACCAGAAGAATTTTGACCCAGTTCAAATTGAGCAGGTGATGCAGTCCAAGTTACCACTGTGGGAATTCCTCCAATTCCCTATGCCGCCTCCATGGAACAGCACTAAACGTCTAGCCACAATTCATGAGCTTATGCACTTTTGTACAAGTGGTGAGTACATTGCTTTATCTTAGCCTAAACTCATTTTAATTAATGGTCATGGGTGCCTCATAAAATTAAACCCTTATTTGAAAAAAGTATTTTTATTATTGAAAAACTTTTCATTGGCTGAGATGGGCATTTTGGTTGACTACAGCTTTCTTGCCTTCAATGATGTCATTTACAATGTTATTATAGCTATGATGTCTAACATGCTTCAATTTGAGGCAGTGATTTTTCTTTCTATTGTGTTTCCTTAAACAGATCTATTCCCTTTTTTCATCCCTTTTCCCATTCACTGCCTACTATCCCCTCATTGACATCATTGGAGATGACATGGTAATCCTATCCTACTTAAGACAAGTAAAAGTTCATATATTTTAAAAAATAAATAAAAACCTCCCATCTCAAGATATTATAATTCTTTCCTAGTACAATACTGTCCTCCCCTCCATTGCTTCACCCCTGAACTCCTTGGCCATCATTGTAAATCATACAGATATTACAATAACCTTGCAGACACATTATCTGGAAAAAGAGAGGAATAAGCCTGACCATGCCACTTTGCCCTAATTCAGAGATATCCATCTTTGAATTCTCATTTTGCATTCTTTGGTTTTCAGCCACCCACAATCAATATTTTAAAATTTCTAGAAAAATGTTGGTCTCAAAGGAAATTTGAAGTATCCTCCCTTAAATCCAGTTTAAATCAATAAGGCAGACATAACATTAAATTATATTTTTAAATAATCTATCTCTACCTGTCTGCACTAAGATAAAAGATGAAAGAATTATATTCTAATAGAAAAGATAACTGCTGGATAATCTTGTGTAGTAGATTAGAAAATTTGTAAAAGTTTGGGAGCATTGTGGCTCATGCCTGTAATCCTAGCACTCTGGGAGGCTGGGCAGGAGGATCACTTGAGCTCAGGAGTTTGAGACCAGTCCGAGCAAGAAGGAAACCCTATGTATACCAAAAGTAGGAAACCCTATGTATACCAAAAGTAGGAAAATTAGCCAGGTGTTGTTCCAGGCTCCTGTGGTTCCAGCTACTTGGGAATCTGAAGCAGGAGGATCACTTGAACCCAGGAGTTTGAGGTTGTTGTGAGTTAGCTGATGCCATAGCACTCTAGCCTGGGCAACAGAATCAGGCACTGTCTCAAAAAATAAAAAAAAAGAAAGAAATAAAAAAGAAAAGAAAGTTCAGAAGACTGTAACCTGTAATCATGATCTGGTGTGAAGAACAAAGAGGAAGAAACACTAATTTAGACAGGTCCCCAACTCTGACATAGGAGACTATATGTAATGTCCTCATTTGAATGATGGATTTAAGATCTGGATCACCATGTATTTATGCATCAGTCAGGTGGCAGATGGTCCCAGGTCAGAAGTGTGGTGTTCTCATTGGAAACTAGGTGCTTCTCACTAGGTGAGAGGCTGGCTGAGGACCGGAATCAGAGAGGGAAAAAACAAGAATGGTGGAGACGCTCTTTTAGCAAAAAATCTCTCTCTCCTCAGTTTGATTTATCCAATTTTTTTGTCCATTCTGCCCATGTTTCTTCACTTCCTACATCCTGTTATGCAACCTTCATTAGTGATAGATACAAGAAAGATATCTACCTCTTCACTAGGTGTGCTTTTCAGAACAACCACGGCTCCAAACCAGGTCCTTCTTCATGAGGGAATTGTTATATGAAGGAATTGTGCTTCTGTCTCTTCCTTTTATGTCCTTCCCTAGTCCTTTCAATTTCTAATCAGAGAATAGAAAGAAAGGAGGTCCAGATAATCTAAATTTGGCAGAAATATTCACCAGGCTAAAACTAGTGTGAGCGCTACCTTGGACCACCTTGGCACGTGAAGAAAGAGGGAAATGAGGAAGAGTGAGATCTGGGAGCAGGTGTGGACACCTTATAACTTGTGCTACCAAAAGATGGTATTTGATTTTCTGAGCTCAAATTCTGAGAACAATATTTATATCCAGAAATTAAATGTTTATAAAGACGAATCATGGAACCATAAAATTTTCTAACTAAAAGAACCTCAGAATTAGTCTAGTCCAAATCTATTTCAGGTATAGAAGCTAAGATCCCAGCAGGTTAAATTATTTGCTCTAGGATTATAATAATAGTGGTAAAACCAGGAGTTAATCTCTGACCACCTGAACTCCCTTCCCTATGTTACTGAACAGGAGACAGGAAGGAAGCTAGTAGAGATCCTAGGATACAGTCTGTACTTTTGAGCACCTTCTCTGTTCTGTACTTGACCCCAGGCCCAGGGATACAGAGATGAGTAGAGAGCTCCCTACCAGCATGTTACTGAGAGCAAGTTGATTCAAGTTAACAGTTTCTCACACTGGAAGGGCCATTTTATGCTCTTTAAGGACAGTGGGAAGAGGGGATATTAAGAATACAATGTCTAGAATCACTTCTCATCTCAGAGTTCACTGGGATTTTGTGACACAGGCAATCATTTCCCAAAGCAAATTCTATATCTACTTAGGGCAATTTGCAGATATGTTTCTAATTAGAAGAAGGAATATTAAATTGCATTTGACAATTTTTTTCTAAAAATAAAAAAAAATCACTTTATTCCTAACCCTAACCAAATTACCAAATGTTTTGATTTCTTTATTTTCATTTTCTAATAGGCTTAGGAACAGACAAAAAGCCAAGATCTTTTGGACACTTCCATATGGCCTACAATGTCCTGTGACAGAACACTGTATGGCCATATGGAAGTGCAGGGTACAGCACAGGGGTCCAAGCCTATTGTCTACATGACCACCCCCTTCCTACTGGTCCTTTGCTCATATCCTGCCAAAATCCACTTTTCCTTCTTCCTAAAGACATGATTCCACGCTCTCTCCAGCTCAGCCCTACACCCAGTCCAGGATTCCTGCTACTGCTATACCCACTGAGAGCTCACACTTACACTACTTACATAGCCCATCCCAGACTCTTGGTCCTCCGGCCTCTCCTTCCTCTTTTCCCTTCAGCACCTGGTCAAAAGCCAAACTCCTGACTCCTGACCCCCAGATTTGTCCCCTCCCAGTCCCTCTTATTTCAAAAACTGGAAACTATTTTCAGCAAAACCTTGGAGTCATCTCTGTTATCTCTTTTTTTCTCATATCCCATAGCCCGTACCACCTTCACTTCCATTCCCACCTGCTCCACCAGCACCTATCACTCGAAGTGTTCCAGTAGTTTCCCAGATGTCCTGCAGGCTTTAAGTCCATCACCCAGCAAGCTCTCATGCTCCACTCCACCCCATCTGCATGGGCCTCACTGTGATTTTTCAGACACGTCATTCACACCCCTGCCTCCGATACTTGTACTTGCCTCACCCCATGCCTGCCTCACTCCTTCACTTCCTTCACATTTTGCTAAACTGTTCACAGGATTTTTCTCTGATTGCCTTATATAAAATAGAAGCCCTTCCCAATCATTATCACTTTGTATCCCTTCCTCCGGCTCTATTCTTCTCATCATCTCCGATAGCTTATACACTTGTCTGTTCCCAACCACTAGAATGGAGATTCCAGGAGAGCAGAGAGCTCACTACTTTGTTCACCACCATGTTCCCAGTTTTTAGTATAGTTACTGACAGCTATGGGTTCTCAAAACCTTTGTGAAATGAATAGTTGAGTAAATTCTCCTTCATTCTGTCACTCTTTTCTCTTTTCCCTTCCTCTCTTCTGGATTCTCCTGTTTTTATTGTTACTGTTGTTTGTTTGTTTCCAAAAGGAACTTTGCTGCTTCCCTGATCTTTATTGGAGATATCTCAATTATTAATTTCCCACAATAATTTCATTTTTCCTTTTTGAATTCCATATTTACTTGTTAATCCTACCTCTAATTCCTCTACCCTGAACTTCTAAAGTGTAAGAAAAAAATCTTGTTTTACTTTGAATCCCAGACAACTATGGCAAAGTCTAATAAATAAAAAATAATAACCACTAAGTGAGTGAACAGATGAATAAATGCCATAAAAAGGCAAATATAGGGTGGTGCCTGTGGCTCAAGGAGTAGGGCGCCAACCCCATATACCGGAGGTGGTAGGTTCAAACTTGGTCCTGGCCAAAAACTGCAGAAAGAAAAAAAAGGCAAATACACAACTGAATAGAGCCCATTGAAAGCTGACAAACTTGGAAGTACAATTACAGAAAATGCCACAGCAGTTCATGTGAGTGGGAGGAGCACTTTCCTTAGCCCAAATGAACAGAAAATCTACTAAATATAATAGCCTGTGTTAAACACAAGTGAATAATTTCTTTCTAAAAAAAAAAAATTACAACAGCAGCAAAGGATATTTTTGCTCAAAAAACGTTAAGTTTTAAACATTCAACCAATATGGTACCCTGGGAAGTCCATGCAAATCAATCTGAACATCTAATATTGGTTAAGCTATGAAGCAATTTGGGAGCATTGCCTTAATCCATTCTGTCTTGCCTGTATACTTTTCTTGTTATCAGGTACTTTTTTTTTTTTATTTTTTTGTAGAGACAGAGTCTCACTGTACCACCCTCGGGTAGAGTGCTGTGGCGTCACACAGCTCACAGCAACCTCTAACTCTTGGGCCTATGCGATTCTCCTGCCTCAGCCTCCCGAGCAGCTGGGACTACAGGCGCCTGCCAAAACGCCCCGCTATTTTTTGTTGCAGTTTGGCCGGGGCTGGGTTTGAACCCGCCACCCTCAGCATAGGGGGCCAGCGCCCTACTCACTGAGCCACAGGTGCCGCCCGTTATCGGGTACTTTTAGTATCTTTTGCAGACATGTGAAGCCCATAGCTGAAGTCAGGTCAGCACTCATTATGGCACAATCGCCAGTCATTCTAGGGTAAAGACCTGCCTAGTGCCCCTGTTAGCCCTGCCCCAGTGCTCATGAGAGCATTCCTCCTTGCAGCATGTGTTCTGCTTTCTTTCAGAGGTCTTGAGTTGGAATGAAGTAGAAAGAGCCTTCAAGGTGTTTACATTTGAGAGCCTGAAGCTCTCTGAGGTTGATGAAGACGGGAAGCTAAAACCTTTGGGGATGACGTGTGGAATGGACTCTGAAATGTTCAACATACCATGGGACAACCCTGCCAGATTTGCTAAGCAGATAAGGCAGCAATACATCATGAAAATGAACACCCAAAAGGCAAAACAGCAAACAGGTACACTGCATAAAGTAAACGAAAAACATTCTTACATTTTATGATTGTCAGTTTTTCTAGTACTTTATCTCACGGATACTCTTTACACTGGCTAGATATTGAAACCAAAGACAAAATAATATATATGAATCCAAATTGGCCAATGTCTGGGCAAGATTATGAGACCGTTGGAGAATCTTCACATCATGATCAGACTGATAATAACAATATGAAGTATTCTGACTTGAATAATATGAAACCATTAGGCCCTAATAATACAGAACTATCAGAGCAGGAGACCAGTGAGAAGACTCAGCCCCAACCTGAACCTTTGGGTAAGTAAAAGTGTGTATGTGGTGGGGGTGTGAAGGACAGCACTATTATAGTAAATGTGTACATAAACCAGAAAAAAAAGAAAGATCTCCACATGCATTATTTAAATTAAATTTAAATGCCTTCTTGTTTTAATCGAAAGAACCACTTAATATCTAAGTTATTGGGTTAATTAAGCATTATCACTGAATGTTGTATTTTAGTAAATTCTCCTTAATCCAATTCTTGTTTTCCAAAATATCCTAATGCTTCTTAGCCCACTCTTAGCTTAGTAAATTTAGTACACCAAACATAATTAAATGGTCATAATTAGTATTTCATAGGGTTATTGTGATTATATGCTAAAATTATAAAAATTTACCTGCAATAACATAATGAAATGTCCAGTACAGAGCTTGGTACAAAATCAATGCTCAATGAACACTATTTCCCTTCCTCTTCCCACTTATAGCACAGGTTGGTCATTATTCTCATTCTGGAGTGCCGCATTATAACTAGTGTTATATTAGTATACATGGCTATTAGGCTAAATTTCTATTGAGCTACCCTACCCGTAACTGTGAGATTGTTCTACCTAAAATATAGCTCTTATATTTCTGTACTTATAAAAATCAGTGGCTCCTTACCACCTGCAAAATAGAACCCAACTCTTTGGCCTGCTTTACCTGCTTCTCTAATAGTCCAAAATACTTTTTCCAAACAAGTTCCCATGTCTTCCCTTTTGCTCTAGACAAACAGAAGTAGGCTTATCTTCTCTGCACTGGTTGCTCTTTTCAACCTCACTGTCACAATATGAAGTATTCTGATCTCAGTGTCTCTCCCCCATAATATCCTTCACCTAGTGTTCTGGTTTTGATTATAATTAGGTCTCAAATGCACCCTCATGAAGCCTTGTTAGATGTGTCCACATGCAAATGCTTCCCCTTCCATGCTCATCGTTAGCCTGCATTTCCTTTATGGCATTCATTATTTCCTACCTAGTTATAATTATTTGTATGCCTATATTAAACCCTCTCTTGTACAATAGCTTCTTAGCAGTTGTATTTTAAAAAATATTGATCATACACTGGGTCATAAGGCAAGTCTTAAAAAATTTTCACAGAATTGAGCAGCGCCTGTGGCTCAGTGAGCAGGGCGCCGGCCCCATATACCAAGGGTGGTGGGTTCAAATCCAGCCCCGGCCAAACTGCAACAAAAAAATAGCCAGGCATTGTGGCAGGTGCCTATAGTCCCAGCTACTCGGGAGGCTGAGGCAGGAGAATCGCCTAAGCCCAGGAGTTGGAGGTTACTGTGAGCTGTGTGATGCCACGGCACTCTACCAAGGGCGATAAAGTGAAACTCTGTCTCTACAAAAAAAAAAAAAAAAAAATTTTCACAGAATCACAACTACACAGAGTATATTCTCATACTACCGTGAAATTATGGTGAACATCAATTACAAAAGAAAATGAGAAAAATCACCAAATGTTTAAAAACTAAGACATACACTTCTATATAACGCCTGGCTCAAAGAAAGGTAACAATAGAAATTAGCAGATTTTTCAAACTGAATGCTAATGAAAATGTAGAGCACCAAAACTGTAGATTTCTAGGGGGGTGGGGTGGGACAAGATGGCTAACTGAAGATATCACTTACATGACCCTCCCAGAGGGAAGGGAAGGTTTCAGATAAAGGAGAGGGGAGAAAGGACACAGCTCAGGTAGAGGTCAGAGGAAGAAGTACTGGAGTCTCCTCGTGATCTCACAGAAGAAAATTGTGCAGCAGACAAGGAAGAGGAAAAAGGAAAACAAAAAATATCAGTGAAGATCAAATCCAGAGAGGCTCAGAGCCCAGTAACAGGGTGAGAAGGGATCACTTTCTTCTTCCACACTGCTTCAATGATCAGTGGGCTACCAAGTTACCTGGAAGTTTTTCCATGCTTACGAGCCCAAGCACTGAAGCAACAACAGAAGTGTGAAGAGAGCAATGTGATCCTGGAGCCGAATGTTGTGTGCAGGGTTCCTCTGCAAGGCGAGTAGCCTGAGTTGTCAGAGCCCTGCTTCATTCTATTCAGACTCTTACGCCCCAACTCCCCCGCCCCCCCAGCACAATTGTGAGAGCAGTGTGTGCTGGGAACTTTGCCAGCAGCTGGCTCTCCTTAGCTGGTGCATCCTCCAGTCTGAGGTCTCCACAGAGAGACCTTGGGGGCCTGCAGTGGACCTGAGGTGCCCAATCTGGGAGCTCCCTGTCCAACAGCATCTCCCGGGGTCGCACTCCAGAGGGTTAGACATGTGGGCTGGATCCTGTGCCTCCAGGAATTGAGCTGGTTGCTAGGGGACACAGGAAGGAGATTTGGGAGGAAAGGGAGCCCACATGGGTGGAACTAGTGGGAGAATACAGTGGTGATCTGAGACACAATGATCTGGGCATCCATCTCTCCCATAGGAAAGCTGTGCTTTCAGACTAGGGTGTATCCTCCAATGGGGAAGATATCAGCCTGCAGCAGCATAGCAACTGAGTGTGGGTTATCAGGCACCTGGTTGCAAGTGGACACAGGAGGGCAGGAGGAACACAACTCACTCTGACAGCCACTTAAGAGATTGTGCCCCCTTACTCTTGAGCAGCCTTCCTGGTTGGGAGAAACTGCCTTGAACCGGCTTCCAGAGATTTTCCCTAGTGGCCAGGAAAATGACCTGGGAAACTTGCTGTCAGATGAGGGAGGATCCCATGGCAGGAAAGATCCCAGCTCAGGGCACCATAGCAACCAAATATGACATGGTCAGACACTCACTTTCAAACAGGCACTGGAGGGCAGAGATGACACAAGAGGGGCAGAGCTCACTCCCAGCAGCCAATCATGGAACTGCAACCCCTTCCTCACAGGCAGCACTCCCTGTCTGGAGAGCCTGCCTTAGGCACTCCTCTCAGCAGCTTTCTCTAGCAGCTGGAAAGATGATATTGGAACCCTGCTGAAGAGTTACAAAATTTTCTAGGCTCACCCAACCTAACCACACCTCTGCCTGCCTCTGCTTGGAAGAGGACAAGCGACCTCCTGGGACCTCCAACGCCATTGCAGAGCCTGTATATTCAAGCATTCCTCCTGAGGGATGAGAACTTATTATAGACACACACACACACACACACAGACACATATCTCTGAAGTTGACTCTTTCCTGCAAGGATAAAGGATTAACAGAGAAAACAACTCTAACTAATTACAGCATCAATCAACTCAGTCAAACAGAGCATACC
Source organism: Nycticebus coucang (assembly GCF_027406575.1). NCBI lineage: Eukaryota > Metazoa > Chordata > Mammalia > Primates > Lorisidae > Nycticebus > Nycticebus coucang. Next base: position 48,874,650 of record NC_069784.1, on the reverse strand, counting down.
TGATCTTATCACAAGCATTACCCACTGTCTTGGAGACTAAGCTGGGGGTCCCAGTACAATTCATCCTGTTGCGAATAGATGAAGGATGCAGGACACTGATTTTTAGCAGAAAAACAAAACATTCAGGTACTTCAATCTCTGAGGGGTCTCCCTCTTCCACTCTAGACCTCTGGATTGATTAGGGTGCTGCTCAGAGTTTGTGCAGAGACACTCTATCAGAGAGCAGAGAAGTAGAGACCTTGTGCCTATGAATCTCAAGTCTCAGCAACTGACACTATCCTTTCTGAGGTCCAACACTTCACTTAGGACTCCCTATTCCTGCATACCCATCATTCCTAGAGTTGGTTCAAGGAAGCCCCCAGCAAAGAAGAACAAGTGACCTGCAATCTTATTAACCCCAAGCTGAGAGAAGAGGAGCCAAATTAGAAGAAACCAGCAAAATAACCCAGGAAACATGAAAAATCAAAATATTAATAGTTTGACACACCCAAGGGAACCCAATGGAGCTGGAGTAGTGGATTTCATGCACAAGGAGCTTGCCAAAATGACAGAAATGGATTTCAGAATATGGATGTCAAGGATGAATAAAATTAAAGAGAAATTTGAAAACCAACGAAAGAAACCAAATAAATATTTCAGGAAAGCAGGGGAGAAAAATTAAAACTTTAAATAACTAGATAACATAAAAAAAAGACAGAATAGAACTGAAAGAAAAGGAGAGTCATTTAGAGAATACAATAAACTTTTAACAAAAGGCTAACTGAAAAAATAAAGAATGTCAGAAGATAAGGGTCTTGAGATAACCCATTTATTTTAAGAGACAGAGAAGGGCAGGTATGGTGGCTCACATCTGTAATCCTAGCACTCTGGGAAACCAATGCAGGTGGATTGCTTAAGCTCAGGTGTTCGAGACCAGCCTGAGCACAAGTGAGACCCCATTTCTACTGAAAATAGAAAAAGTAGCCAGGCATTGTGGCAGGCACCTATAGACCCAGCTACTGAGGACGCCAAGCCAAAAGAATTGCTCAAGCCCAAGAAGTTGAGGTTGCTATGAGACTTAACACCACAGTACTCTACCCAGGGTGATGGACTGAGACTCTGTCTCAAAAAAAAAAGAGAGAGAGAGAAGAGTATAAAGAAGTCTGAGCAATCACTGAGAGAGATATGGAGCTATATGAGGTGAACTAACATTCAAATTATAGGTATCCCTGGGAGAGAAGAAGAGATAAAAGCATAGAAAACCTATTTAAGGAAATTATTGAGGAAAACCGCTGGTATCACTAGAAATTTAGACATACACATATAAGATGGACATCAAACACAGGAAGATTTCATAGCAAATAGGTCATCCTCAAGACACACAGTAACCAACTTGGCCAAAGTTAAGGTGAGGAGAAAATTCTGCAAGCATCAAGATGAAAGCATCAAAGGGGTTGGAGTTCCATCTACAACTGACTTAAACAAAACAACTATCAGCCTAGAATTTTGTATCCTGCAAAACTAAGTTTCATAATCAGCAAAGGAATTAAGACTTTTCCAGGAACCAAAACACTGAGGGACTTTGTCATGACTAGATCTGCCCTGAAATACTCAGAACAGCATTATACACAAATCAGCACAACAGATACACACCAATTTAAAATCACCTTTAAGAAAGACCCCAAACTCACAACTTCTATAAAACAATAGAACAAGGGATAAAACAAAGCAAGAAGGGACTGCCCAAAAAGATGAACAGACCAACATCCCACATACTAATGCTACCAAATAACCTTAACAGATTGAATGCTCCTCTCAAAATACACAGGCTGTCTAAATGCATTAAAAAAAAATAAAAGGATCCCAAGTATCTGCTATCCCCAGAAAACACATCTACACTACAAGAACACACACAGATTCAACATGAAAGAATGGAAAAAATTATTTACACAAATAAAAATCAAAAGAGAGCAGGTATAGCCATTCTCAGATCAGCTGAAATTGACTTTAAGCCAACAAGGGTAATGAAAGACAAAGAGGATCATTAAATAATTGTAAAGGGAGCAATTCAACAAGAAGACGTAACAAATCATATATGCACCCAGCACAGGAACTCACAGATATCTAAAGCAAATTTTACTACAGCTAAACAGGGAAATAAATAGCACCACTGTAACTGCCAGGGACCTCAGCGTCCCGCTGTCAGAGCTTGACAAATCATCAACACAGAAAATAAGTAAAATGGACTTAAACCTAACTCTAAATCAAATGGACTTAACTGGCATTTACAGAACATTCAACAGAAAATCTGCGTAATATACACAGGTTCTTCTCAGTAGCACATGGGACATTCTCCAGGATTGACCATGTCTTAGCCACAAAACAGGTCTCAATAAATTCAAAAACATCAAAATCATGTTATGTACCTCCTCAGCCATGACACCATAAAACTAGAAATCAGTCACAAGATTGGTGCAACCTACACAAAGTCATGGAAATTAAGCAACCTACTACTGCACAATTACTGGGTCAAGAATGAAATTAAGATGGAAATAAAAAAAATTTTTGAACTATACCACAAAGGAGACACAAGCTATCAAAACCTATGGGACACAGCAAAAGCATTCCTCATGGGAAAATTCATGCCCTTAAATGCTTACATCAAAAAGACAAAAAGATGACAAATTAACAACCTAGTGCCACACCTCATGGGAACTAGAAAAAGAAGAACAAATAAAACCAAAAATGAGAAAAAGAAAAGATCAAAGTAGAACTAAATGAATTGTAGGAGACAAGCAAACAAAAAATCAATACAAAGGATTAAGGAAACAAAAATTTTATTCTTTGAAAAGATAAATAAAATTGACAAAGCTCTAGCTAGATTAACCAAGCACAGAAGAGAAAGGACACAAATAGGCTCAATCCAACATGAAAAACTTATGCACCAGAAATATAAAGCATTATATATGAATACAGTAATTTAATCATTATTCAGTACCCCTGGGGATTGGTAGATTCTGAATTAATGTAGTTTCCACTAGCTTGAGAGTTATTATCAAAAATAGACCCTAACTAATTATATACCCCATATTACATCATACTTTACTATGAACTCTATATTAACTTGATATTGATATTAAAATACACAAACCAAAAGCAAAGCAAGACAAAGTCAAACTTCACTTCCTGTAACACCAATTTACTGTTTTATAAAACAGCTTTGCAAATGCAGTTTACAAGTTTAGTTAAATGGCAAATACACTTTTCAACTTCGCTAACATTTCTAACTTTTTTAAACTTCAAGTAACACATATTAACACTTAAAACTGTTAGAGTAATCACATGGGAGACCCTAGAGTGATGCACAATGCTTGTGCACTGGCTTCCTGAGGCCACAGAGCAGCAACTTTAGACTCTGATTTTTTTTTTGGCTGGGTGACATGCCAGTTGCTTGAGAGTGCTGGTTTGCTTGAGTTCTAGATAACAGAGAGTTTATTGTACAATGTAAATAAACCTCTACATGAATGAACTAATGATCAGAGAGGAAATACACAAGTTCCTGGAAACATATAACCTCCCCATACTCAACAAGGAAGAAACAGAACTGCTTAGCAGAACAATCACAGTGAGATTGAAACAGTAATAAGAAGGTTCTCAAAAGGAAAGGCATGGATGTATTCATATACAAATCTATCAGACCTACAAAAAAAGACCTGGTACCCATAATACAGAAATTATTTGATGCAATTGAAAAGAAGGGAATCTTCCTCTACTTATTTCTCAAAGCCAATATCACTTTGATACGAAAGCCAGGGAAGGACACAACAAACAAAGAAAACTATAGACCAATATCCCTAATGAAAATAGATGCAAAAATCCTCAATAAAATAGAAAACTGAATTCACAAGTACATCAAAAAATAATCCCCCAGGAGGACCAAGTGGGCTTACAAGGATGGTTCAGCATATATAAATCAATAAATGTGATTTACCACATAAACAAAGGCAAAAACAAAGACCATATGATCATTTGAATAAATGCAGGAAAAGTATTTGACAAAATCCAGCAACCTTTCATGATAAAAACCCTCAACAAACTAGGTATTGAAGGAACATAACTCAGAATTATGAAAGTGATATAGGACACACCCACAGCCAATATCATACTGAACGGAAAAAATTTGAAAGCATTTCTCTTAAGAACTGGAACAAGACATAGATGCACCTGTCACTATTTCTATTTAACATAGCACTGGAAGTCCTAGCCAGAGAAATCAATCAGGTGAATGAAATACCAGGTATTCAAATCAGGAATGAAAAGGTTACACTCTTAACTCTTTGCTGATGATATGATCTTATGTCCAGAAAACCCCAAAGATTCAGCTGAGAGTCTCCTGGTTGATAAATAATTTCAGCAAAATCTCAGGATACAAAATCAATGTACATAAATGGTTAGCATTTCATGTACCAATAAGGGTCAAGCTGAAAGTCAAATCAAAGACTCAATATTTTTCACGATAGGTATAAAGACAATAAAACACCTAGGAATATACTTAACCAAAGAGGTAAACTACCTCTATAAAAAGAACTGTGAAATTCTGAGGAAAGAAATCACAGAGGATACAAACAAATGAAAAGGTATATCATCCTTATGGATAGGTAGAATCAATAAGACAACTGCATTCAAATGTTGATTCCAGCACAATTCATAATTTAAAGGATGCGGAATCAGCCAACATACCCATCCATTCATGACTGGATTAGTCAAATGCAGTATATGTATACCATGGAGTACTATTCAGCAAAAAAAAAAAAAAAAATGAATTAATACCTTTTGCAATAATCTGGATGGAACTAGAGATCATTCTCCTAAGTTAAGTATATCAGGAAGGGGAAAACAAATACTTATGTACTCACTATTAAATTGGAACTAACTGATGAGCACACATGCACAGAGGGAAGTAAAACTCAGTGGAAATCAACCATTGGGAAAGGGTATGAAGGGCAGGCATGAAAACCTACCTAACAGGTACAGGAACATATTTGGGTTATGGGCACACCTAAAGCTGGGTTCAAACATTACAAAGGCAAATGTAAAATATTTGTAGCCCCTTAATATTTTGAAATTTCAAAAAGCTGTAGAATGCTGCTACGCCAGGAGAGAAATGTATTGCTTTAAATAAATATATTTTTAAAGATGTTAAAAAGTAATTACCTAAACATAAACCCCAAGTTAGATAAAGTTAAAAAAATAATTCAAAGTATGAAGGAAGAAAGGAAAGGAAGAAAAGAATAATGATAAGTACAAATTGATGAACTAGAAAATACAGGTGCAATATCAAAACAAAAATATAAGAATTTCATTCATTGAAAATGCTAATAAAATTAATAATGCTTTTGCACAAAGCTAATCACAAAACAAGGCACAAGTAACTATTATCAGGAATAAAACTGTATCAGGAATAAAAATCTTATCAGGAACAATCCCTCAGATTCTACAGAAATTATAAAGATAGTAAAATGATATTAACAACTTTATTCTACTAAAGCTTAAATTGAAATGGAAAAATTACTGGAAAAAATATAAATTACTAACAATGACTCAAGAAGAAATAGAACACCTAATTGGTCTTATAGCAAATTAAATTGGTTAAATCAGTAAACCTTCCCAAATAGAACACACCTAATCCAAATTATCTCATTGGTAACTGATACCAAACACTCAATCTTCATAAAACTTATTCCAGGCTGGGCACAGTTGCTCATACACTTTGGGAAGATGTGGGATGATTGCTTAAGGCCAGGAGTTCAAGATGAGCCTGAGCAAAAGAGAAACCCATTTCTTCTCCAAAAATAGAAAAATTAGCTAGGTGTAGTAGTGTGCACTTGTAGCCCCAGCTACTCAGGAGGCTGAGACAGGAGAATTGCTTGAGCCCAGGAGTTTGAGGTTGCTGTGAGCTATGATGATGCCACTACACTTTAGCCCAGGTGACTGAGCAAGACTCTTTCTCAAAAAGAAAAAAAAAAAACTTATTCCAGAAACTAGAAAAATAAGGTTTCATCTTCTAGTCATTGTATGAAGCTTGCATAGACATTACAATAAAACTGACAAGGATAGTACAAAAAATGAAATTATAAATTAAATTCATTTGTGAATATTGATGTAAAAATCTATACTAAACTGATTTAGTATAAACTAAATGATAACAGTGGATCACTAACATCACATTCATAACAGGAATAGAGAAAAATGCATACAGTATAAAATCAACATATTAATAATTTATCAATTAACAAATTAGTGTGAAAAGTCATATAATAATCTTAATAGAAGCAGAAAAAGCACTTAAATTTCTGTAGCACTTTATGAACAAAATCTTAGCAAGTCAATAATATAAGGAAAATTCCTCAATTTTATAAAAGTTATTTTTTAAGTTACTGTATCAGACTCTATAGAGGTGAAAAATTGAAATATTTCCCTTTAAGATCAGGAGGATGTCCACTATGAACATTTGTATCGAACACTGCATTGGAGGTGCTAACCAACAAGCAAGAAAAATATATAAAAATACAAGAACTAGGAATTAAGTTCATGAACTCATCCTAGAAAAAGTGCTACAGACCTTGTTGCTGAATATCACTAACATCACCTTTGGGTACTTCCCTTGGAAAGCTATGCACTGACACCAGTGTCTAGTTCACCCTTCAAAGTAATTTTTTAAATAAGAATTTTACTTATGTATTTTTTAATTTTAGATCAATATGAGGACACAATTAGGTTACATTGTTTGCATTTTTAAGGTAAAGTTCAAGTTGTAGTTAAGCCCTTTATCCAGAGGGTGTGATGTGTACCCTTACATTGTGCACAGTAGGTGAGACCTTACCAATCTTCCTCCCTCCTCCCTTTACCTCTCTCTCTTTTCCCTCAAGACCCCACTTGAATTTAATTGCATTTTTGTGTGTGGTTGTTTTTCTATTAGTTTCAGATTAGTATTGAGTACATTGGATACTTGCTTTTCCATTCTTATGATTCTTTACTAAGAAGAACCTGCTTCAACTCCATCTAAGTAAATACAGATGGAAAGTCTCCAACTTTTTATGGCTGAACAGTATTCTATGGTATACATATACCAAAGTTTATTAATCCATTCATGTATGGATTAATGGGCACTTGGGTTGCTTCCACAACTTGGCAATTGTGAATTGAGCTGGAATAAACATTCTAGTGCAAATGTCCTTGTGAGAAAATGATTTTTTTTTCTTCTAGGTAAATGCCTAGTAATGGGATTGTGGGATCAAGTGGAAGGTCTACTTTTAGTTCTTTCAGGATTCTCCATACTTCTTTCAATAGAGGCTGTATTAGTTTGCAATCCAGAATACAGCAACACATTTTTAAAAATTATACATCATATAGCCGGGCGTTGTGGCGGGCGCCTGTAGTCCCAGCTACTCGGGAGGCTGAGGCAAGAGAATCGCTTAAGCCCAGGAGTTGGAGGTTGCTGTGAGCTGTGTGAGGCCATGGCACTCTACCAAGGGCCATAAAGTGAGACTCTGTCTCTACAAAAAAAAAAAAAAAAAAAAATTATACATCATAATCAGCAGGTATGCTTTATCCCAGGGATGCAAGGTTGGTTCAACATATGTAAATCCATAAATATAATTTGCCACATAAACACATGTAAAAACAAAGACCACATGATCATCTCAATAGATGCAGAAAAAGCATTTACAAAATTCAGCATATTTTTCTGACAAGAACACTTTTAAAAATAAGGATAGATGGGACATTTCTTAAATGGATAGAGGCAATCTATAATAAATCCACAGCCCATATCATATTGAATGGAATAAAATTGAGACTATTTCCACTTAGAACTGGAACCAGACCAGATTGTCCACTATCGCCACTTCTATTCAACATAGTGCTGCAAGTTTTAGCTAATGCAATCAGGCAAGAAGAGATTAAGGGCATCCAAATGGGAACAGAGGAAGCCAAATGCTCACTCTTTGTGGATGATATGATCTCATACTTGGAAAACCCCAAGGTTTCAGCCACAAGGCTCCTGGAAGTTATCAAGGAAGTTTTGTCTCAAGATACAAAATCAATGTCCATAAATCAGTAGCCTGCACATATGCCAGTAATAGTGAAGCTGAGAATCAAATCAAAGGCACAATATCCTTCACAGTAGCTTCAAAGAAAATGAAATACTTGGGAGTATGTCTAACAAAGGACATGAAGGACCTCTATAAATAGAACTACAAACCCCTGAAAAAAGAAGTAGCAGAAGACATAAATAAATGGAAGAACATACCATGCTCATGGCTGGGAATAATCAATATTGTTAAAATGTCTACACTACCCAAAGTAATCTACAGATTTAATGGAATCCCCATCAAAGCACCAACATCATACTTTGAAGAACTTGGAAAAAGTAGTACTTCATTTTATATGGAACCAGAAAAAAACTCAAATACCCAATGCAATTTTAAGAAATAAAAACAAATCTGGAGGCTTCTGGAGGCTACCAGACTTTGGCTATACTATAAGTCTACAGTGATCAAAACAACAGGGTACTGGCACAGATCTATGGAATAAAGTAGGTTCTAGGGATGAACCCAGCCACATGTCACCATCTGATTTTTGATAAACCAAACAAAAGCGTGCACTGGAGAAAAGAATCCCTATTCAATAAACAGTGCTGGGAGAACTGGTTAGTCACATGTAGAAGCCTAAAATTCAACCCACACCTCTCACCACTGACAAAAAATGACTCTCACTGTACAAAAGATTTAAATTGAAAACACAAAACAATAAAAATCCTAGAAGAAAATGTGGGAAAAACTCTTTATTCTATCAGCCTGGGAGAAGAATTTATGAAGAAGACCACCTTGCCAATTGCAGCAACTCCAAAAATAAATAAATAGGACATGATCAAGCTAAAAAGCTTCTGCACAGCCAAGGGTAAAACAACTAAAGCAAACAGATGGTCTTCAGATTGGGAGAAGATATTTGCAAAACTACGTATCTGACAAAGGTCCGATAACTAGAATCTGCAGAAAACTCAAATTACAAGAGCAAACAATCCCATTTATGTGTGGGCAAGAGACTTGAAAAGAAACTTCTCTGAAGACAGACAAATGGCCAACAAACACATGAAAAAATGCTCATCATCCCTAATCATCACAGAAATGCAAATCAAAACCACTCTGAGATATCACCTAACCCCAGTGAGAATAGCCAACGTCACAAAGTCCCACAGCTGCAAATGCTGGCACAGATGTGCAGAGAAGGGAACACTTCAAAGCAGTTTTGGAACTCTTTTCTGAAATGGCCATCAGAGCTGTCATTATGCAATTAAATTCACGAACTCATCCTGGAAAAAGTGCTACATACTTCGTTGTTGAATATCACTACAGTCACAATATTCAGCAATGAAGTACATAGTGCTTTTTCTAGACAAATTTGTAAACTTAATTGTCTGACTTCATATGAGATTTGAAAAAGAGGAAGCAAAACCATCATTATTTGTAAATAGCATGTATGTAGAAAATCCAAAACGATCCACAAAACACAGTATTAATATGAAAGTATAATAAGAAGGTTGTGATTGTTAAATGATACATATAAGTTGTCTGGGGTGTTTGGACTTTAATCTTTATAATCATTCATTATGTTAAGCATTTCTGTTTTCATGCTCTTTAGTGTGAATTATAGTTTATAATATTAAAAAGCATTTTTTAAAAATTGGCAAATGCCATAAGAGAATAGGTATTCAGTCAGCATTGACTAATGAATATCTGACCCATTTTATTTATCTAGAGCAGGGTAGAGTGGGGAGAGCCTGTTGATAGAGAAGGTAAGTGAGAAGGTGTCAGAGGGAGGGAGATAACATTTATTTAATATTGTGCTGCGTCTTCTAACCATCGTGCTAAGATAGTTTGCATACATTAACTAATAAATAAACCTCAAGCCTGTGAGAAAGACACACTTATCCCAGTTCCACAGATGAGGAAATCAGGACTTAGAACTGATGTAACTTGTCCAACAACACACCAGGAGGAAGTCAGGATTTGAATGGAGAGCTAACTGCACACCAGAGCTTCTTCCTCTACGTCTGACGCCTGCCTCCGTTTCAGAAATCTCTTGTGGTGCTTGTAATGGTTTAACTGTTTCTGAAGTTTCTTCTTCATGCTGACCCCGATGCTAGTTTTGCCGCCTTTGGGTCTTCTTTCCTTCCCACTGGGGCAGCTTCCCCATGTCCCAGCCCTAAGTACCCTTACCTATTAGCCTCGCTCCCAAAAAAGTTAAGCCAAGTAAGTTAACCTGAATCGAGATGGTATTAGTGTATCCTCTGGGAGCACAAATGCATGACAAAGAAATCGCTAATCGTAGGTTAATACGCAGCCAGAGACAGAGGTAAGACCTGAGTTTTTTTCCTTATTAAGCAGCTGGCACAGAGCTTTCCTCAGGCAACTTTTGCCACCTGCTGGTCAAACAACATACATCTATGTTCTGGATCCTGGTAGAAAGTAGCTGATTATAGTAACTTCCTAAATTCTCAGGGCTGAAAATGCTATTGTGGTAAGTCTATCTATCCCAGAAGCCAACCAATCTCAGGGGTGAATCCCAGGACCAGAAGTACTTCTCTGTAGTGCGTGGGGACCTACTTCCAGGAGCCATCACATTTGGTTGTGGGGGGGAGACTGGGCCTGGGAGCCCCATGCAGCTGTCACCTGTCTGTGGCTTTGTTGTTGGTGGTGTTGTTGAGCTGACATTTTTTTTCCTAACTCTCTGAATCGTACTTCAAAAGCAGCCACTTTAATTCTCTTTAAAGCAGGAATCATTCATGTATTTCCCACATAACTGTTTTAGCATCAAATACATATAAAAAACTGTTCCTGAACATGAAGGACTGAATATTTGTGCTTTTTTTAACCAAACACTGGATTTCCATCTGAAACAGGTTTTGTACTTGACAGGGCCCAGTGGATATTAATGAAAAACCTGAGAGTTGATGACCACGAGTCTATAGGTTTAGATGTGCCCTTTATACTTGTTGGGTGTCTTTTTTCTTAATAAAATAACTGCTTTGCAGAGGGATCTTGTTATCTCTAAAGTAAAACAGATTAGGAAAGCTGTTTTTCAAAGGGATGAGAAAGCATCTATTTCCAGATGTGTCAAAAAACTACTGAATCACACTGTCAAAGGATTATGCGGCTGAAGGCAGAAATCAGAAAGAAAGAAAAGGTGATTTTTACTAACTACAAAAGAGTTCAGATTGGTTTTTGAATGTTCTTTCCTTTGACAAAATTACTGATGTGTAATCTTTAGAACATATTTTTTAAACTGTAGAGTTGTTCTCCTGGATGCGTAGACTCAGGAGGGAATATCAAATCTCCCAGAAATCTGGCAGACCACAAAATAGAATAATTTTTATTCCACAGATTTCATATCAATTGCTTCAAGGACACAGGGGATATCATGGTCTATTTAAAGTTATAGTTGGCCTGAGTTTTCTTTTGAGTGGATATGTTTATATAAATACTGAACTGAATTGGCTTTATAGTTTCTCTCTAAATCAAAATGCAACATTCATGATGTCACCTTTACCAGCCCAAAACAAGATGGAACTGTTAGCAAAAATGTAAGTAGCTATGCTCCTGAAAGAAAGAAAAACCTTGGCCTGTCCTTTGTAGGCATAATTAACTTCTCCCTCTAGAAACCCAAAGATGACTCTCCTTGCTGCAGAAAGGTCAAATCTTACACTTACTCCAGAATAAGTTTCTGTGGCAGGTCTTCTACCACATTTCCACTCTTGCTATATAGGTCCACATTCATTTCCATTTTCAACATATATGTGGATTTCTCTCATTCAATTTTAAAAAATAAATATGTACTGAGCTCCTACTAGGTGCTGTGTGCTCAGGGAATGGTAAGGAAAATAAGATAAAGTTCCTGTTCTTCAGGAATTTACATTCAAGGTGGAGAGACAGACCATAAACAAATAAATAGTATCGGCACAGATAAATGCTATAATTAGGAAACGAAGCAGGGTAAGAGGCCGAAGGCTCTTGAGCAACAACATGAATGGAGTAAGGGGGTGCAGCAGTTGTACATCTAAGAGCAAAGCACGCCAGGCAGGGGCGGCGGGAGGCAAGTGCACAACCCTCAAGACACAGCAAGCCACCCTGTCTGTCTGGAGGGGAATAAGCAGGGAAGAGTAAGGGGCTGCACGTGGAGAGTGGCTGGAGCCATTCGTATATAACTTGATGGGACATAATTTGTAATTATTTCAAGGCTGGTAAGTAAACAGTTTTGCTTAGTAGTTTAACAACATCAAAGTATGTTTCCACAAGATCCACCCACACACACACACACACATACACCTACACACTCCCATTTCTGTGGTCAATTTTGAAAAAAGAAAATGCTATATGTTTTTTCTATTTCCTTATTAGAAGTTCACAATTACAAGAACAAACTACAAGTTCTGGGACATTCACAGTAAAGGTGTTTGTTTATCTGTGTTAAACATTTTGATCATGGAACTCCTTTTTCTGGTGATACAGAAATTAACAAGAATTGGTTCCCTTCCTGTTCATTCACCTGGCTGTTTGTATCATTGCCAAGAATGATGTTGCAATCCCAGTCATCACATAAGTATACTCTCTGGTGACAGGGAAAGCCAGTGTGTGTAACCTATATTGGTCCAGCTACCCATTCATTTATTTATTTAACTAACTTTTTTATAACTCCATCTGTAAATCTGCAGACACTCATTAAACAGATTTTGAACTAATGCACGATTAACAAATGGAAGAAGAGCTGTGCAGAAGGGTGAAAGACTATCATTTTCTAATAGGAGGGGCATTTTTCTGCCAGTTCTTGATCCTACATGTGCCCAGCCCCTGCCCTAGTCTCTCATACATCAGACAAAATGCACAGAAATCTGAAAAGTCTTTCTACTGGTCACCAACAAGATAAATGACATGTACTAAGCAATTGGTTTAGTTTAACTGGAAAATATTTGTAACTTAAAAAGGCATATTATTAGAAGTGAGTGGTTTAGTCTGAAAGCAGAACACCTGATAAGATTTAAGATACATCATACAAGAAGCTAGTTTTTTTGCACAGTCTAAACTTTTCTAGGTAAACACTGATTTAGAATTATTGACACAAATGCTTTTTTGGAGGCACGAAACATGCCTTTTAGGAATTACCTTTTCAGCACAGCAACATAGATCATTTGGGTAACAAAGAGGCAGAGCGCTAACCAAGGAAAGAACAAAGCCAGAACACAAGTGGATGTTGGTGTCTTTGATTTACAGAGCAGACCACGAAGGATGAGATCAAAGACGATGCAGTCACAAAGACTGATTCCCTCGAAAAGGTAAGGAATTATCTTCCTAAAAGTATAGATGACAAGGAAAATTATCTGAAATAACCTTGGGCCAAAGTGAGAAACACTAAAAAGGGGGTTGGGAGGAGAGAAAGACAGACTGAGAGAGAGAGAGAGACGGAGGGAGATGCTTAGAAGGTAAAAGCTGATGCTAGAGAAGAGAAATTATTCAGACATCCCCAGACCAGCTTGAACTGGAGAAAAAGGAGTTAATTCGACTAGCCAGCTTCAGCAAAACTTCCCAGCCCCATGCTCCTCTCTAGACAGTGTGGCTTGGCAACCTCACAAACACCTGCTGACCATACAGTCATGAAGAACTCCGGGCTTGAAGTGAGTTCAGAAAACCTGCCTATAATTGCTAACAGGACTCAGAAGAGTATAACCTAACAATAAAAATATTTAGATTATGTTGCCCATAAAAAAAAAAAGTCAAAGGCATACTCTTTTTGGCAGCAGCTCTCCTAAAATGTTGCCATATGGATTTATACATATGCAGATTTCTCCAATTAGACGGAGTACATGCTGGTTAGTTGATGCAGACCAAGAGGGCTCCTTTTGGACTTAAAGAAATTAAAGCTGAAATTGTGTTCCTGTGATTTTGTTTTATTTTAATTTTTTTAGAAACCTAAGAAGATGATGGTGGAAGCAGATTTAGAGGACATCAAGCGAACGCAGCAGCGCAGTCTGATGGACTGGAGTTTCACTGAGCACTTTAAACCCAAGGTCCTGCTCCAGGTATTTGTGGACGGTGACTCCCCGGGAAACGGTCAGGTCGGTCTGGGGAATAGTCGCGATTTAGAGCTGAAGTTCACTTCTAGGTCATTCTCCTAGACCTATTTCACATCAATATTCTCATTTGCTTCAGCTCTAAAATGAGTTTATTCCCAGATTGAGCTATGCATTCCCAGAGAATTTCTGAAACAGTTTAAAATATGCTTTCCAATAGGATGCTTTTATAAAAATATTTTCAGAAATAAAGAAACATATAATACCACTGCACATATTCACTGGGAAAAAAAGTAAGGCTTTATTGGGAAGCAACTCCCATTTTTTCCCATATTGCCCATCCATTTTATTCGGTTTTCACCACATTGCACAGTATTTTCTGTTTCAATTAACAGGTCAATAGAAGCTGTAATAGCTAGCATTAATTGACCACATAACATGTGCTAGGCAATGACTAATATGTATTATTAGCTCATTTAATTCTCACAATAACCTTATAAAGTAGAAACTATTTAAATAGTGGGAAACTGAGGCACCGTGACAAATAAGCACTTTTACCCAAGGTCACATGGCTGGTAAGTGAGAAACAGGATATAAACCCGGGAAATTTGGCCCCAGATTCTGTACTCTCAACCACTATGCAAAATAACAAGTATTCCTAAAACTAACTCCTTTTTTTCTTTTTTACAAAAAATCATTTTGGCTTTGTTTTTTTACCTTGAATTTTATTCTTATCAAAGTTTTACACTTACATATTTTTAAAGCCAGGAAGTTCTGTGAAGAGTCTCATTACAAAAAACAATCGCCTCCTGTCCTCCTCCCCCACCATTCTTCCATTCCCAGAGTCAAAAATCTTTGACCCAGTCACCTGTCTCTTTTGTTACTTCATTCAATCGTCTCTAAACAACAAGCATATTATTTTCATTTTCGTTTTAGTTTGGGGGCATCATTATCAATTGATTCCCTCTTGAGAAAATAGCTCTGTCCACCCACATGCAACACATGTGTATGTGTACACACCCTCACATCCCCACATTCACACCAGCACCTCTCCACTCTCTGATGTGCATATACACACCCCTCACATCCCCTCATTCACACCAGGACCTCTCCACTCTCTGATGTGCGTGTACACACCCCTCACATCCCCACATTCACACCAGGACCTCTCCACTCTCTGATGTGTGTGTACACACCCCTCACATCCCCTCATTCACACCAGCACCTCTCCACTCTCTGATGTGCATGTACACACCCCTCACATCCCCACATTCACACCAGGACCTCTCCACTCTCTGATGTGCGTGTACACATCCCTCACATCCCCGCATTCACACCAGCATCTCTTCACTTTCTGCATGCAATACACGTGTGCATGTACACACCCCTACATCCCCACATTCACACCAGCTCCTCTCCACTCTCTGACACTGTTTACTTATCATAATTTTTTATTAGATCAACATTCAATATTTACTTTATTTCTATCAACAAATGCTATGCTATTCACAGCTGAATTGTATAGTATTCTGATTCTTTTGTTTGTTTGTTTGTTTTGAGACAGAATCTTACTCTGTTGCCCAGGCTAGAGTGCCATGAAATCACAGCAACCTCAAACTCCTGGGTTCAAGTGATCCTCCTGCCTCAGCCTCCTGAATAGCTAACACTACAGGTGCCCATCATCACACTTGGCTAGTTTTTCTATTTTTAGTGGAGAATCTCACTGTTATTCAGGCTGATCTTGAACCCTTCAGCTCAAGGGATTCCCCCCACCTTAGCTTCTTAGAGTGCTGGGATTATAGGCATGAGCCACCTCACCTGGCATTTTTGTTTTTAATTTATCCCTCAACTCTCTACCACAGAGTAAGTCTCCTCTCAATACAGTCAAACCTGACAGGTGTTCCGCCTGCTTGTGCCCATCTCGTAGTGGCCTCTCTCCCATATACTGTACACAGCACAGCTGTTGTCCACCCTTCACCATCATCCTGACCGCCCTGATTGTGTCTTCCCAGTTAGATATCCTTTCCTGTATTCTGCTATGCATATCTTCTCTCTTGGGTTACTCTCTTTTATGTAGATAACTATCTCTTCCAGCAGCTTCTTTAAAATATACAACAGGCAAATTTTTGAGGTATTGATATTTGAAAACATCTTAACTCTACCCTTACATAGACTGACAGTTTGTATATAAAATACTACGTTAGAAAACATTTTCTTTGAAAATTATAAAGGTACTCCTTAATAGTCTCCTGGTTTCCCAGCGAGTCTCTTAAGAATAAAGCAATAAAATTCTGATTCCTAATGGTTTGGGTATGTCTTTTTCATCTTTCAGGAAAGTTCTAAAATCTTCCCTTCATTTCAATGTTCTCAGTTTCCTCTTGATGTGCCTTGTTGTGGTTCTATTTCTGTGTGTTATTCTGGCCAGTGCAACCCAGAAAGTCCTATATTTATATTCTGGGAAATGTTTATGATCATTTCTTTGAAAATCGACCCCCCCACCAATTTTCTCTATTCTTTTTCCTGAGACTCCTATTCTGATGATGGACCTTCTGGACTAACCTTTCTGTTTCCTTATCTTTTTTCTCCTAGTTTCCAACACTTTGTCTTTTTCTTATGGAAATAATGCTCAGCCTCCATCCAATTCTTACATTGAGCCTTCTATTTCTGTTACCATAATTTTAATTTCCTGAAGTTCTATTTATAATTCCAAATTACTTTTTTATAGGATTTTTTTACATTCATGAAATAATATCTTCTCTTATCTTTATGAAGATATTCAAGTCTTTTGAAATTGTCTTCTCCCCAAGTTGTCTCTTTTCCTTTATTCTTTTTTCTTTTAGTTTATTGGCCTCCATTGTTTATGTTAGTAGGTAATATCTAATATTTTTCTCTCTGCCCATATTAACAATAACACTAAAAATATAAGAGGAAGTGTTATATGAGGTCAGATGGAGTTAATCAATAACTAGATGTCATTGCTGGGTGATCCAGCTGGGTGGCTTCCTTGGGACACTCATCAATGTTGGTATGTTAGGTCTGTTCTCTTAGGACATTTAGATTCTTCAGGAAAAATAAATTTAACCTTTTATCTACAAGATAGAAATATTCTTGTCAGAGTTTTGGGAACTGAGCGGTGGAGGAAGGAATTGATGCATCTCGCTTTCAGAATCTAGACGTACTTCACATGTAACTTCCGAGTGCCTGACGTGGAGGTGGTCCAAACTGAGGTGTGCAAGAAGTGTGCTGTACACAGCGTTTTTATAGCTATGTAAGTGCTGTATACACTGGATTTCAAAGACTTAAAAAAATCATATATTTTCATTCAGAATTTTTATACTGGGCAATACCTATGGCTCAAAGGAGTAGGGTGCCAGCCCCATATGCCGGAGGTGGTGGGTTCAAACCCAGCCCTGGCCAAAAACTGCAAAAAAACAAGAAGAAGAAGAATTTTTTTATCAATTACATGTTGAAATAATATTTTTTACATATTAGGTTAAATAAAATATATCATTAACATCAGTTTTACCTGTTTTATTTTTTTTTACTTTGTAAAATGTGGCTACTTTAAAATTTAGAATTACACTGTGGGTCACCATATATTTTTACTGAACAGCACTGATTTAGACTTTTACACAGTTTACTTTTTTTCTGGAAGGTACCTGCCCATCAGTGGAGTCCAGTGTCCCACTCTTAGGCCCCATTGGTTTGCTATGTATAGATACCCTCTTTCCTTCTGCTGGAGTGGGAGACAGGTGTGGCCTGGCTGCTCAGAATGATCAGGGATCTGGAGGGCCTGACTGCTTCTCAGAGAGACTTTTACCTTCCTATTTTCAGAGCTGCTTTCACCCCCCTTTCAGCACAGCCTTGTGTTGCCATTTCCTGAAACTTTCTACATTTATGCACACAAATGGGGTTATCTCTGTTCTCTCATAATATTTGTTAGGATTTGGCTTTCTACATTCTTCTAAGCCAGGTACCACTTACCCTTTTTCTTTCAAGCTTCTAAAATTTTCTTGCCTTTGTCTCTCCTCTCTTGTGATATTAAAAAACAATAAATGTACTATTCTTCTAGTGAGGTGTTAAGGAATACAAGTGCTTAATCTTCCATCTTTAACTGAAAGTTCATTTTGAACTTTATTTTATTTAATATTGGCTCCGTCCTCCACACTCCATGAAGCTGCACTTTTTAAGGTCACCAATAATCTGCTTTGCCAAATCTCATGGACGCTTATCTGTCTTCATCATCTTTGACCTATTAACAACATCACAGAGCTTATCACTTTCCCATGAAACACTATCTACTTTTAGTTTCCAAGACACTGTTATTTTCTTCCTCAGTGTTTTATCTGGAATTTTGTTGACTTCTCTTCCTCTACCCAACATCTCAATATTGAAGTATCTCATGGCTCTGGAGCCTCCAGGAAGCCCTGGGTCATCTTTTCTCCTCTATAGACACTTCTTTTTATGCTCTCAAGTATTATATACTACCTAATGCTGACAATGTCTAAATTTTTACCTTCCAAATTACCTCTCTCTAGACATCCATGTTAGTATACCTAACCCAAAATTCCACCTGAATTTCTGACAGGCAACTCAAATCCAGTGTTTCACATAAAGCTCATAATTTTCCCACCTAAGCATATGTTTTCCTTTATCCATCTCAGAAAATGTTACCATCATTTAATTGCTCAAATAAAAAGGCTAAACCATCTTTTATCTCAGCCTTTCCTTTGTTCCCCATATCTGACCCATCATTAGTGGGTACATTAAGGGGTACACCTCCAAATACAGTTTCAAACTTTTTTCCATCACAACTACCACTACTTCCATCTCACTACCATCCTTTTCCACTGCACTACCCTCCTAAACACCTCCATCCTCTTCCACTGCACTACTCTCCTAAACACCTCCATTCTTGGTCTACTCCAGTCCAAAACTATATATCAGATACTCCCATCAATTTCATCTTCTTAGACACACCTCTCTGAATTCCAGAATAATCTATAATTCACATACCTCTGGTTCCCAGAAAAATCTTAGTCATATTTTAGAGAAAAAAATCTTATCTACCTTATCATTTTTGTTTTCCTAGTACCTGTACAGTTCCTAGCACATAATATTCATTTTTTAATGAAATACTTAACTAAATAATCAGACCAACAATATGAATATTGAATGAAGGACAAAAGCCAAATAGAAACAAAGAAGATAAGATATGAAAGCTTTTCAAACATTAACTGATAGCAGCTATATCTCTGAGAAACTTAGTGCTGTATTTCCTAGCACCCAAGGCAAACATGGAAACACAGATTGCAGGGCTCATTATTGAGGAACCTAACACAGCTGCACATGAACCCTTTCCCCCTCCTCCTCTCCTCTTAAGACAAAGACACAAAGGAACTGTCTACCCCCATCCCCCAAAGTTTGGGCCAACAGACCCTAACTTTCCAGACAAGCTATGGAATTTGCCCACCCCCTACAGCCCCATATAAAAGGGGTCTCTAAGTGCCCCCTTGGTCGCAGACACCACCTTTGCACTACCCAGGCAGGTCGCCCTCCCCTTTCAACCCAGCTGGCCTGATCACCTCCTCTCTGATCTCCTTTTTAGGCACAACTATCTACACTTTTCACTTATTAACTAATAGAAGGAAGGATATATGTTCATCATTAATAAACACATTTGTTTTCAGGGTTTATAGTCTGAGAGAAATTTGCCTTTTGAAAAAAAGTCACTATGTAATGGATAGTACCCCACATAACATTTTTTTAAGGCAGATACTCACCACATGTATGTTTCTTACATTGGCTCTCAGGGAACAGATGTAAAAGTTTAAGTGCCACTCTGTAAAGACACTCATAAAGGCAGCTAGATTGGGGAAATAAGTGTAATGTTTTGGTTATGCTACCAGCGTAGAATTGAAAACAAAACTGAAGCAGCCCTTTCCTAACATAATGTCCAATTCCATGCCTTCCGATTATCCAAACAGTGGAGAACAAAAAGTTGCCTACATTAGATTGATATCGGAAACAAAAACAAAAGCCCACGGCTGTCTAATTTAATCTCCTGCAGACAATTTCCTGCTGCTGATTAGCAGTGGAAGAGAAGCAGCCAAGCAGCTGCCCACTGTCGCCCTCCACTGCTGGCTGGCATTGCCATGCATCTGAAGGCGGTGGTTGTAGAAAGGACCATAGTTAGGGCAAGTAAAAAACAGGCCTGGGGAAGACCTCTCACCTCATCCCACTGTAATACAGCACGGTACATGTGTCCTGGAAAGCACCCTGTGGAGTATGGAATGGTAAAATTCAGAGTTGAAAAATTGGTATGCGCCCTGACACTGGAACACACAAATTCTGTGTTCTTGGTTCTTATACTCTCTTAGCCCCAGTTTATGCTGAAAAATAAGAGTTTATTACAGGAAAAGTAATCATCCCTATTATTTTAGTCTTCTCAGGCTGCCATAACAAAATACCACACTGAGTGGCTTGAATGAACAACAAAATTTATTTTCTCACAGTTCTGGAGGCTGGAAGTCAAACCCCACCATGAGGGGCAGCATGGTGGGGTTCCAGTGAGGACTCTCTTCCTGGCTTGAGCCTTCACACTGTGTCCTTACGTGGCAGAGAGAGGAGTAGGAGAGGGTGAGGAGAATGGGGAGAGGGAGAGAGACGAGGAGAACAAGCTCTCTGGGGCCTCTCCTTACAAGGGCACTAATGCTATGGTGAGCTCCTATCCTCTGGCCTCTTCTAAACCTAGTTACCTCCCAAAGGCCCCATCTCTAAATACCTGCACACTGTGGTTAAGACTTAAACATATAAATTGGGAGAGAGGACACAATTGAGTCCATACCACCTATTTATCTGGGGGTTCTAACGGTGGCAAACGAAATGAACTATGAGGGCATGGAAAATGCTGGATAAATACCCAACCTTTAGGAGGAACACTTGTAGCAAATGCCTCTATGCCTGAAGCCTAGAATTTGTTTTTCCTTAAGAACTGCTGAAATGCCCCCAAGGCTATCTACCATCTATACTGTCACCTTCTAGCACTTGAGAAAGCATACTCTGGGAATTTCAACTAGAATAACAACTTGGAGGAAGAAAAGGACAGCAAAGAAAATGCCCCAGCAGGAAACCCTTCTCTTGGAGGGTAGGGGGAGACAATGCAATGCAATTGTTTTGATTTTCAGGTTCTTCAAGAAGCCCATCAGCAATACAGGTGTGTTGATTCTTATTACCACACCCAAGACAACTCTTTACTTTTAGTCTTTCATAATCCGATGAATATGCAACGTCAGCATTGCGAAGATTGGAAGGTTGCTCTTCACTCCAATGTTGGATTCAGGTAACCAGCTTAGATAGCTTAGTTAACAGGATAGTTACTTGCATTTAGTTAGCTTGTTAGTTACTTAGCTAATTCAGTTTTAGTTTTTCAGCCTAAGCTAGGTGGTTCACCTCAGTGAAAACATTTGTGCACCACCACAGATTAAATTCAGCTCACTGAATTGAACGTCTCTGCATGCCAGGCACTGTGATAGGCAGTGCATCTAGGCCACTAAAAAAGACAGGCATCATTCTTGCCCTCCTGGGGCCTAGTGGGGATGTTATTAAATTATATCTGATTCACTTGGACTCCAATAAGACTGCCTCTGAAAGATTTCACATAGGAACCACAAAACATGACATTCTACAGACTCGTTTTGGGTAACTCCACTTAATCTGGAGAAGATTCCAAAGTAGGGCAACTGAATGATATACCAACATGGCAGTCAGCTTTCCAGCAAAGCAAGAACTCTAGGAATCAGGGATTTTTCTTCCAAGCTCCTTAGTTATTTCTTTGCTCTCTTGGAACTTTGTTCTGTCTCATTAAAAACAAGGCATTTCATTATTATTCATTATTCATCATTTATTATTCAATACTGGTTAATATATCTTTGGTATTTACTATTTATATAGCATTATTTCAGGCCTCAGGGATACAGAAACATAAATAGAATGAACTTAGAGAATAATTGGGGAAATACATTATGTGTGGTACACACAAACACATTTTAAAGTCATAAAATGATTTTTTTTTAATTATATGTGCCAATGTAATACCTTGAACTATTAATCCATATTTTTCTTTGTTTTTTTTTTTCACTGCCAACACTTAGACTTTTTACTTCTTTTCTGGTCTTAATTGTTGTCTAGGACCTGATATATAATTTTGAAAGGATATCCTTGTCTTGTTCTAAATTTTAAAGGAAATGTTTTGAATATTTAAGAATTATGTACTTTTTAGCTGTAGGATTTGTGTAACTATTTCTCAAGTTAAACTATTACTAGTTAGCTATGAGTTCTTAATTATACATGGTTATTAAGTCATATGAAATTATTTTTCTGCATCAGTTTAAGTGTTCACATTTTTTCTTTAATCTGTGAAAGTACTACATTTCATTAACAGATATTCTAGTGTTGAACTAATCTTGCATTCCTGTGGTAAGCCAAATCTGTCCACATGTCATCTTCCTTATAAATTTTTACATTTGCTTTTTAATATATTGTTTATAATGTTGTGTCTGTACTAATGGGAAAGACTTAACTGTAATTTCCTGTTCTTTAAATGTTCTTGTCTGGTTTTGGTATTGAAATTATATTCACCTCATAAATTATCTAAAATATGGTCTTGTTTTTATGTCTATTTTTTATTTTCTGAAATAGTTTATGGAAAAATTAAGATATATGTTCTTTTGGTTTTTCACAGAAATTTCAGATAAAGTACCAGAGATGTTTCATTACTGATTCAACTTCTGTCATGTTATTAAACTCCTCAAGCTTTCTATTTAGTTTTGAATTAGTTTTATAATTTATATTTTTCTAGGAATTTGAACATTTCAAATATATGAACTAGATTTTCAACTAAGAGGCAAATATTAATAGAGTAGATTTTAAAGATACAGCATACACATTTTACCAGATATAAATGGGTGGGAAAAGATATATAAGACATAATATTAAAGAAAAAATTTTGTATAGTTTGTCAACATCAGAATAAATACATATGATAATGTCTGTGTAGACATATCAGTATTAAACATATTTAACCAAAGAAGGGAAAGGTCAGTACCCTGAAAACTATAAGACATTGATGGAAAAAAATTAAAGAAGCCATTTATGAATTGGAAGAATTAAAATGTTCATACTACCCAAAGTGTCCTACAGATTCACTTCAATCCCTGTCATAATTCCAATATCATTTTTCACAGAAATAGAGAAAATAATTCCAAAATTTGTGTAAAGCCATGAAAAATCGCTAACAGTAAAAGCAATCTTAAGAAAGAAGAACAAAGCTGGAAATATCACATTTCATGATTTCAAAGTATAGTACAAAGCTACAGTAATTAAAACAGTATGGTACTGACATAAACACAGACACATGAGATCAGACATTTTAAGTTCACAAACTCATCCTAGAAAAACCAATACATACCTCATTCCTGAATATCACTATGGTCACCATAAAGCCAAAGAGAGTATTTCAAAGGTGACCATAGTGATATTCAGCAATGACGTATGTAGCAATTTTTCTAGGATGTGTTCGCATACTTAACCATCTGACCTCGCATAGACCAATGGAACAAAATAAAGATCCCCAAAAGAAGTTCACATATAATCAGAAGGTAAACTGATCTTCAGCAGGGGTGCCAAGAACATAAAATGGGGAAAAGATAGTCCCTTCAACAAATGATAGTTGGAAAACTGAATAGTCAAATGCAAAAGAACGAAATTGGATTTCTAATTGTAAGCCTTCTCACCATAAAAAAGTTACATGAGATAGTGCATATGTTAATTAATTCAATTTAGCCATTCCACAATGTATACATATTTCAAAACTTGTACTTCATGAATGTATAGAATTTTTGTCAATTGGAAAACAAAAGAAATTGGATTTCTATCTTAAATCAAAATGAATTTTAACATAAAACTTTATGTTAACATAAATTTTAACATAAAGCCTTTACATTGGTCTTAGCAATGATTTCTTGGATTTGAGACCAAAAAACACAACGAGAGACCCGAAAACGAAGCATATGTATTTTTAAATTAACGAAGTCTAAAATAAGTGCTTTTATCTTCTACCCAAATAATACAAGTAAAATAGATTTCTTTAATTTCATATATCAAATCCCCATTTCACATTTTATATCATTGTAGTATAAATCTTCATTTCTATCTTGATGTTTCAGCTCAAAATTTAGATAGTTTATTGCATTTGTTTTTATAACCAATGTTTGTGAAAGTTGATAAATCTTACATGAAAGGTTAAACACCAAAAGATATGAATAATTATCAGGAATAAATTCATACATGTATCAGAAATAGAATTTTTATTTCTTTTTCATCCTGAAATACAGGCTCTAGAAATTCCCAGAGTGAAGATCTTTGGTTATAAAATCAATGTATTGGCAATGTCTGCATTTTAGCTTTGTTCATAAAAAATAATTTGGCTCAGTACACATTTCTTGATTGACAGTTAATTTCTTCTTGCACATTAAAAGACAATTATCTCATTGTCTTCTGGATGCCTTTGAAGATGTTAACAGGTAAACATCATTCTTAATTGGGAAATGCTGGAAGCATGCTGTGCAATAGAAACAAGACTGAGATGACCACTAACACCTATCTGAGCAATATTCAGTGAAAGTCTAAACCAGCACAATAATTTAATAAACATAACTTTAGTGTGTAAGAATTGAAGAGATGAAAATGTACTTATTGGTGGTTGAGATTATTATCTAAACAGGAAAATCCCAAAGCAATCTATAGAATAAATATGAAATTAATGGGAGAAATTACACATTGAAGTTATATTTTTATTTGCATTTCTGCATGCCATAATAAATTGTTAGAAAATGCAGTGTTTAAAAAAGAAAAGATATAATTGATGTTAGAAACAAAAATGATAGAGAACCTAGAAAGAAATTACAGAGTACCAAATCCTAGGGTTAAATATGCACACATACACTTTCGCCAATTGCAAACCCTGCCTCTTCCCACTCTTCATCTCATTAATAAAAATTTTAGCAACACTTTGCTTTGAATTATCATGAATTAAGCAATAAAAGTCAGTATGTTGGCTTATTATCTAGACTTTATAACTTATTAAAATAGATAAATCACTTACGAATAAGATTTTCACCTCTCGTTCATCTATCTTATACAATGTACTTCATAACTTTCTTCTCAGTGATTTTTATACTATTATCCCCAATGCATAAAATATATCACTTAGAAGTGTATCAATGTTATGGTAGCCTCATGAAATAAATTGGCAATTAGTATTTCTTTAATGACCTTGGTGCTCCAGCAGTAGAATGGTTACAGATAGACATTCACACAGTGCAATGGACTTTAATCCACTTCTCTGTTTACTTAGCTTTATACAACAATACAGGGCAGAATACAGCATGACCAGCGTCTTCTCAGCAGGAGGCTTAGCAGATGCCCCAGTATGCTGTTTTCTTGGCTTCCCTCCCCCCATGCTGGGTGTGTGTGGCTGCTAAAGATGAGCACCAAGGGACCACGTGGGTCCTCTTCACAGCTTCAATTTCCCACCCAAAACTGCATGTCGACTCTTGGTTGCCACTTGAAAGTGTAAGCCTGCAGATCTGGGATTTCACAGAACACAAGTCAGTCAAAGCATACCAATGTTTATATTAAATTGATTGTTTCAAAACAACAAACGATCCTATCAGGAGTGAGACTACAAGGTCATTTTCAAGGCTCTATTGCTAACCCTTTATTCACAAATATGGTAGTTTATATACTGTAGTACTTTATCCATTTTCACAAGAGCTGCATAACTCTTCCCATGGAAAATCACTTTGAGGTAGTGCTTAGGGCTAGGCAAAACCACCCAAGGAAAGAGGTGGCAATATGAAGGGATGAAGAATCAATTGTCTACAACCTTTTCTGTTCTTCCAAAGTCAATCTTCTCACAGGCCCTCTAATCCTTCCATCAGTTTTAGTAATTTCTCTTTCTAGGGAATCATGCTTGACATCTAGTCTATTGGCATAAAAACTAAACAGAATATTCTCATGATAAATGTCTGTTTCTAAAAAGGATGTGTTGATATCTCTGTTAATATGGATGTGTTACTTTCTATTCTATATGTGTAATATGTGTGTGCACATGTGTGTGTGTAAATTTATTTTTGAGTCTGTTTGTAGATGCGTCCTTCTTAATGGATGACTATTATCAATCTGACAAAATGTCCTTCTGTGTATCCTGTATACATTATAACTGTGTTTGCTATATTGTTGGGCAGACCTCTTTATGTAAGAATTTACTGATAAAACTTTCCTAATCATTTTACACATGTCAGTGGGGAACTGCATTTTACTACATTAATGGAAAATTGACTACAGTGGTTAAATGAATAAGGGGATTATTTTTCTCCTGTAGCAAGAAATCTAGACTTGGACAGTGCTTTAGGATAGTGCAGCTACTTAAAAAAATCATCAAAGACCCAGACTTCTGGTTTCTTATTCAGCCATTTGCCAAACTTTTATTTTCCTGCATCATTTTGTTTTATAGATCTCTCTCTCTCTCTATCTCTCTGTCTCTCTCTTTGTTTTGTTTTAAGGAATTAATTTTACTTTTTCACTTTTTCTTTGAGTTTTTTGTTGTTATAGTTGAAGGGGGACAAAGTCTTACTCCATTGCCATGGGTATTTCTGCTTTTAATGGAGATGGGGTCTCGCTCTTGCTCAGGCTGGTCTCAAACACCTGAACTCCAGCAATCCACCCTCTTTAGCCTCTCAATCCACTCTCTTTTAAACAGTGCTTTATATACTCTGACTTCTCTTCAGGTAATATAAATAATACCTTTGTATTTTTTTAGTCACTCTGATAGCCTCCATCTTTTAAAGGATTTTAATAATAATAATTATAAGGATTTAAATTTTTAAAGAATTTAATCCAATCACTTATGTTTATTGATATGTTCAGCTTCATTCTTACAATTTAATTTTATAAACATGTTTCTACTTTAGTGTTAATCTCTTTCCTTCCTTTTGTTAGATAATATTTTTATTGAATTTTGGGTGTGAGATTTTTTTTAAAGTTATAATTGTATTTACGTTCTTCTAGAGGTTATACTTATCCTTTTGAGTCAGAAATTTAAACATTTTTATATCATATCTGAGTTAGTGATATTAATAGAATTTTACAAACAGTATTTTGAAATTTTAACATACTTTCATTTACCTCTTATAAACCCACTACTTCCCATTTTGAAATTGCCTAGAAATGTTACTTCTAATTTTCTTTTCTTTTTTTTTTTTTTTATTGTTGGGGATTCATTGAGGGTACAATAACCAGGTTACACTGATTGCATTTGTTAGGTAAAGTCCCTCTTGTTTCTAATCACAAATAAGTAGCATAATTCTTTAAATTTAATAGTAAATTGTTTTGCTTTTTTTTCTTGACCCTTTTACCTATATCCAATGTTGTCATCTTTCTCTGATATTTTTTGATGCAACTGGAATACATTTGTGAGTAAATTTTTCAAAAAGTATCTATTAGTGGTAAACTTTCTGAATCATCATTTTATGCTTATTCTTTATTTTGTCCAGTCATTTGAATGCTGATTTGCCTGTTTATATGATATATGTCCCTCATTGTCACTTATAACTGTTATGATTTTTATTTGAGATGCAGATTAAGTAAAAGATGCTGAGCAGAAGAAAGACATGATCTAACTTAAGATTTAAAAGGGTCAACATAGGTGCTGTGCTGAGGATGACTCAGAGAGGCCAAGGGTGGAAGCGGGGAGGCCAGTTGGAAGCTACTGCAACAATCCTAGTGAGGAGATAGTGGCTCAGGTCAGGGCAATAGCAGTAAAGGGGGTGAAAAGTGATTATATTTTTAATATATTGTAAATATTTATTTTAAAGATTATTTTTAAATGATTTACAATATACGGATTTCCTGTTAGATTGGAAGAAGAATATAAGGAAATCAGAGTATTCAAGGGCAGCACCTGGGTACTTGGTGTACTCAGTTGAAAAGATAAATTTGCCTTCAGCTAAAATGTCAAAGAACTTTGATGTCACAGTTTGGAGGAGAAGATCAGGAGTTCATCTGGGGACATGTTGAGCTTGAGATACCTAGTACCCTCTCAGTGAAGATGTTGAGTACTCATAACTCTGAGTCTACAATTTTTAGTCGATTTCTTCCAAGAGGATCAAGAATTAAAGAAAACTGTGAAGCAAATTGAGTATATAATACAGCTACATGTTTTCAAAACGTTAGGCCTCACTTTCACATAATTTGACAATAAATAATTTTGATTGTTAAATCAAAATCTTTTACCTTACCACTCCAGACATAAATCTCTTTTGACATTCATCTCTTTGGGGGGATTCATGTGTTATAAATGTATATACATTTGATTTAAAAATAATTATACTAATCAGTATAAATAACATACATGAGTTTGAGAACAAATATGACTCACTCATTGTAAGTGAAGGAAAGTACTACCAAATCCAAAAGGGGGGGGGGGAACCAGCCATGTAACAGCACCTCTTGCCCCCTACCATGAGAATGTGACCTGTAACAGCACCTCTCGCCCCTTACCATGAGAATGTGACCTGTAGCAGCACCTCTCGCCCCCTACCATGAGAATGTGACCTTTTGTAACTGTTCCAGGAGATAGCCCCGAGCTGAAGCAGATAAAAGGGCTAAGCAAATGTTTAACTGTTAATCTTGTCTTAAGACAGTTGAGTAATGAACCAGAGTTCTTCTTATCTAGAAAGCCCCTGCTATGTCTGCTACCCCTCCCTACTTTGTGGTTAAAGCCCCTGCCATGTCTGCTACCCCTCCCTACTTTGTGGTTTTTGCCTTTATAAGCTTGTAAAACCTGCTGTTCGGGGCTTGACTCCTCTGCTCCTAAGAGAGTTACGAGCTAAGCCCCAGCATGCTGGAATAAAACCCTCTTGCTGATTGCATCAAGTGCCGTCTCTTGCGGTTGATTGGGGTCGTCGTAGTCCACGACAGAGTGGGGGTCTTGTCCCAAGTCTTTTATTAGCAACAAATTGCTGACGCAAACATAAATGCACAAGCAGCTTAGGGAACAGCATTTAAGATGTAGATACACACAAGGCCAGTGAGTTTCACAGCAAGGTTAGAATGATTTAGCTAATCTAGTGGGTCAGTTAGCAGGTGATTTAAAAAATTGTAATATACTATAAAATTGTAAACAAGTAATATGTATATTACTGTCCAGCTGACAATAGTGAAGTGACTATTCTTCAAACTGTCGTCAACCATTGGTATTATCAAACTTGTTAGTCCTTCACTTGTATGGAAATTTACATGTCTTTAACTGTGAATGATGTTGAGTGTTTCTTATATGCCACGGGGTATTTGTTTGACTACTTTATACAAAACACATCTAGGGTACATGCAAGTTCATTAAATTTGTTACATGGACAGTTCAGAATCAGTTCATTTTTGAAAAGTTATTTTGCACAATCTGTACCTTAAGTACTTATTGACTTTGGTAGTAACTCAGATATCTTCTGCTCTTCTTTGTTTTCTTAAGGAATTATTTGGAACTTGTTGCCCATTCGATCCAAGACTGGATCACAAAGGAAGAAGCCAGGTATCAGGAAATGAAAATGACTGAGGACCTCAGTAGGACTAAGGCTGACGTGGAATTGAAATCTGTTAGTGCCAAAATGTCTTCTGCTAGCAAAATTTTTTCCCCTAAAAAATCTAAAAGTGAGTAACCAATTCAACTTATACTTAAAATTCAAGAACTTTCTCCTAATTTTAATTGAATCAATACTGTAAGTATTTTAACATTAAAAAGTTGCCCACCAAATTCCTGTGCCTCTTCACTTTCTTTAGTAAGTAGAATAGCTGCATTCCAAATGTGATGAAATTGTACCTGGGTGAGATAATAGAGTATTTGTCTTATATTGACCTCACTTCCTGTCAAATCTGGAAGATTTGATGGGTCATGCATATTAAATGTTATGTGTTAATACTATAGAGCTGTAGTAATCAAAGCATCATGCCAATGGCATAAACACAGGCACATAGACCAGTGAAACAGGATAGAGAGTTCAGAAATAAATCCACACATCTACAGCAAATTGATTTTCAACAAAGATGTCAAGAACATACAATGGGGAAAGGACTGTCTCTTCAGTAAATAGTGCTGGGAAAACTAGATATCCATATGTAAAAGAATAAAACTAGACCCTTATCTCTCACCATCTACAAAGAAATCAAATCAAAATGGATTAAAGGCTTAATTATAAGCCCTGAAACTATGAAACTACTAAAAATCAAACATTGTAGAAATGCTTCTGGTCTGGACAAGAATTTCTTGTGTAATATCCTTAAAACACAGGCAACCAAAGCAAAATGGGACAAATGGGGTCATATCAAGCTAAAAAGTTTTTGCACAGCAACAGAAACAACAAATGGAAGAGACAACCCACAGAATGGGAGAAAATATTCACAAACTACCCATCTGACAAGGAATTAATAATTAGAGTACATATATAAGGAGCTCAATAGCAGGGAAAATCAACAACTCAACAGAGGAAAAAATCAAATATTCCAATTAAAAATGGACTAAGGATCTGAATAGACATTTCTCAAAAGAAGGCAAACTAATAGCCAATAAGTATAGGAAAACATGCTCAATATCATTAATCACTGGAGAAAGGCAAGTTAAAACTACAGTGAGATATCACCTTACCCCAGTTAAAAAGGCTTTTATCAAAAAGATAGATGATAACGAATGCCGGAGAGAATGTAGAGAAATGGAAGACTTTGTCCACTGTTGGTGAGAATGTAAATTGGTGCAACCACTATAGAGGACAATAGGGATGTTCCTCAAAAACTAAAGCTAGAACCACCATCTAACAGTATATACTGCTGCTGGGGATATAGGCAAGGGAGGGTCAATCAGTAATTGAAAAGAGATCCACACCCCACCTTCATTGCAGCACTATTCAGAACAGCCAAAATATGGAATAAACCTAAGCGTCCATCAGCAGATGAATGGATGAAGAAATTGTGGCACTATACACAATGGAATATTAGATAGCCACAAAAATAGTGAAATTCTGCCGTTTGCAACAACATGGAAGGAACTGGAGAGCATTATGTTAAGTGATATAAGTCAAGCACAGAAAAACAAATCTCACATGTTCTCACTCGTATGTGGGCGGTAAATGTTAAAAACGCTTGATCTCATGGAGCTGGAGAGTAGAAAGTGGCTACCAGAGGCTAGGAAGGGTTATGGTGAGTGTGAGATAAAGTGGGAATAGTTAATGGGGACAAAAATATAGCTAGTTAGGTAGAATGACCAATATTTGATAGCACAAAGTGACTATAATCAGCAGTAAGTTAGTGTATACTTTAAAATAACTAAAAGCATGGAACTGAAATGTTCCTAACAGAAAGAAATTGTAAAAGTCTGAGATGCTAAATAACACAAATTACCGTTATTAGATTAATTCATACTGTATGCCTGTATCAAAACATCACATGTACCTTATAAATACACACACCTATTATGCCCATAATAATTAAACATTTTAAATTTACAAAAACAAAATTATCAAAATAAATAAGAGTATACAGAATTTTCTTTTTTTTTTTTTGAGACAGAGTCTCACTTTGTCACCCTTGGTAGAGTGCTGTGGCGTCACAACTCACAGCAACCTTCAGCTCTTAGGCTTAAGCCATTCTCTTGTCTCAGCCTCCCATGTAGCTGGGACTATAGGCACCCGCCACAATGCCCACCTATTTTTAGAGGCGAGGTTACCCTTTGGCTCAGGCTGGTCTCGAACCTGTGAGCTCAGGCAAGCTGCCTCAGCCTCTCAGAGTGTTGGGATTACAGGCGTGAGCCACTGTGCCTTTTTTTTTTTTTTTTTAAGTGTTACATGTTAGAGTAATGTTAAATGTTTTCATTGGTAGGATTGGTAAGGTATGAGGAAATTTCTAAAATAATTAGAAATTTCAAAAATGAGATTAAAATGAGACCTTCCTTAAAACAGTAAACAGGAGAGTCCCAAGACTAACTGGGGGTGGGAATCTAGAGAAACAAGAAAAAGAGATTTTTGGAGACCTGTGACAGGCACTTTATGGGATCTTGGATTAATAGGTACCTTTGTTGTTGTTAATTTCTGTGGCTTGGAGGCTATGGGAGGAAGGGAAAAGAGGGTGACAGTGTAAAGTAGAACTTTTGAAGGATGCTTAATAAATAAGAGAAACAATAAGGTAATTTATCTGCAAAGTAAGGCTATTTCATTGAATGTGTGCGAAGGAAATGGATTCCCTGTTAACAGTGTTCATTGTCTATGACAGTCAATACTAAGAGTGATTTCTCATGAGGAAACAAAGCTATAGAATTTCTAAAATTCTTACAACCTCTACAAGTAATTACCAGAGGAGTTGGCAGATGGTGTTATTCTAAAGTAAAACTTATAAAACCAACTTGATGACGAATCATTTACCATATCCATCAAATCCATCCACTTAGTCTTCCTCCTGAGGGAGGACCCAGAAGGAGAGCACTAAATACATTTTTAAAAAATGGATAAGACTGTATAAGAAAGAAAGGTACGTCTTCCCTCTAACATGCCTCTGTAGGCCTGTACTTGCCTATTGGCAGGAAAAACTGTGAGCTGAATGCCTTTTCTTTATAATTCTACTGACTAGACCAAAAGTTTCATATCTACATGCCTATGAACATTCAGAAAATGGTCAGTTTGATGCTGCTCAAGTCCAGAAAGATGTAAACTTTCAAAATAGAATGACTACAGAGGCTTCAATATTGGAAGGGAAAATTAGATTTATTGTGCGTGGCTTTAAAGTGCTAAAGTGGTATTTATTAGGTGAGAAGTTTAGAAAGAGAGATCCCAGTTCAATAAAAGCACACTGAGAATGAGGCGCACTGTCTCCAGAGACGGAAGGCCTCACCACTGAAGCAGTTTAGTCCCACTTCAGATGTCCACTCTGGAGATGGCAGGAGAAAATTTAGAAATGAATAAATGGAAAGATGAACTTGAGAGCCTTTGAAATTTCCTCTAATCCAGAGATTTGGTCCTTCGATGTTACCTTTTTGAAGAGACTTACTAAAAAGTTTTATTTTCTCTGGTTATAGGCAACAAAGTAATCAGCAAAACAGAAATACCAGATCAAGAAAAAGAAAAAGAGAAGGAGAAAATTCCTTTCATTTTAGAAGGCTCTCTGAAGGTAATCCAAGGAAATCCAAAATTCTCTTGTGATGGACAGTTTGTGTGGTATAACAGGAAATAACCTTTTCTGCTAAACTTTCAAGAATAATTGAATCTTCAGTGAAAGTATGGTCTCTATCAGGAGATCTCCTCCGCCACATGATAGGCTTTTTTTTTTTGTTATTGCAGTTTTTGGCCAGGGCTGGGTTTGAACCTGCCACCTTCGGCATATGGGGCTGGTGCCCTACCCCTTTGAGCCACAGGCACCACCCCATAATAGGCTTTTAACAGAAATTCTGTCTCACTCATCTTTATATAACCATAATCCAGAGCACTGCCTTGCTCAGACTTGCTTTACTACCTTTGTCACAGGTGGTGTTTTGGTTTGCACATTTTATTTGGAACTTTTAGATATAAGAGTAATATATGCTTTTATAATAAAGCACAATTACTCTGGCTATTCTAAGCCCCTTAGATAATAAACATTAAAAATTGAGTATGTTGTCATACAAGTACATATATGCACAAATATCAAGAGCGTTTTTGTTCAGTTGTTTGTTTATGGGTTAGCTTTGGTTTGCTTTTGTAATCAGCTATGTGGTTTCTTTCTTTTGGCAACTGTTACGGACATATGTTTGTGTCCTCCCAAATTTTATGTGTTAAAATATAATCCCCAATATAGTGGCACTTGGAGGTGGTACCTTTGGGAGATATAATTAGGTCATGAGGGTGGGATGATCAAGAATGGTATTAATGCCCTTAAAATAAGAGGTCTGTGAGGTACCTCAGTATGTTTTGCTGTTTTTCCTAGCAACATATTAGTCCATTACTTGGACGTACAACAGTTTACCCAACAATTTTCTTCTTAATAAGTATAGTTTACATTTATATTGATACAGAAGTGTATAATTTTTATGTGGCCAAATTTAGCATTCTTAGCCAAAAATTTTTTTTGAGACACAGTCGCACTTTTTTGTCCTCTGTAGAGTGCTATGGCATCTTAGCTCACAGCAACTTCAAACTCTTGGGCTCAAGTGATCCTCTTGCCTCAGTTTTTCATTTGTAGTAGAGATGGGGTCTCACTTTTGCTCAGGCTGGTCTCAAACTTCTGAGCTCAAGTGATCCATCTGCCTCGTTCTCCGAGAGTGCTAGGATTACAGGCATGAGCCACCACGCCTGGCCTTAGCCAAAATTTAGAACACTATGACAAAATTTTGCAAGGCTGTTAAGTAAAATGAATTCTAACACACAGCCTATTGAAGTAAGAATTGGTATTCCACTTTGGAAAACTAGATGTATCTCCTAAAGTTAAGAATACCCTTTCACTTTAACCCAGCAATTGCACTCCTCCATATATACCTAGTAGAAATGTATGTACCAGCATACATGGACAAAATTGTTCTTGTAGCATTACTTTTAATTCCTCAAAACTAGAAGCAATTCAGATATTCATCAGAATGATTATAGTGTGGTTTAGTTGTATAGTGAAACACTGAGAAGCTTTAGAAATGAATGACCTATGGAAACACCCGAAATTTGGATGAATTTCACAAACATCAATAATGGTAAGCAAAAGAAGAGTCCAAAGAACACATATACATCTGTGTGTATGTGTGTCTGTGTACGTATGTGAATGCGGAATTTCATTGATGTAAAGTTTAAAAACAGACAAAACTAAATTAAATGCTACAAAACAGGACAGTGTTTGCCTTTACAGTAGTGGGAGATGATAGGACTGGGAAACTGCATGAGAATGGTTTCTAGGGAGCTGGTGGTAATCTGTTTCTTGACCTGGTGGTATGTACAGGAGTATTTGATTTAATTCATTTAGCTAGTCACCTAGGAGTTCTGCTCTTTCCATATTATGTAATAGCTGGTTTAAAAAAAGTGTTAAAAAATCTGTTATTCTTTTCCATTATGGTTTCAGGGCTTCTATATTCTTGATTCTATCAGATTCATTTCACTGTTAGGTTATATATATATGGCATTCTCTTACACATTTCTATGGATTTACTTTCTATATTCAGATATTTATCTGAAATTTATTTTTTGTAGTATGATGTAAAGGTCTTACTTTTTCTTCATCTAGATAGGTTGTTATTTGCTAGTACCTTTTAATTAAATAACATGAATCCCCCCTGAATTTAGATGTTGATTAGATCACAGATTAGATAACTCGTTTATTCTTTGAATCCATTTTTGAATGTTGTATTCTGTTTCAGTCACCAATTTAATTATTCCTGTGCATATACCATGCTATTTTAATTACAGTAGCTTTGTGGTAAAGTTTAATATTTGACAAACAAGAGCCAATTCCCCCAACCACATCACTGGGCAATAAACCTTGAAACAAAGTTGATTGGTTTTGGTGAGCCTCCTTGATTTCTGGATTTTAATGTTAAGATAATTACATGACACATCTGTAAGTTTATTGTTAAGTGCTGCTAAATTTAATTAATTTTTAAATGTCTATTGGCACTGAAACTAGTATTTTTTAGTTTTCTTTATTTTGCTGATATATGGAATTATAAATATCGATTTAACATATATCACCTCTATATTTCTGTAACGAACTTTGTTCAATGTTTGCTGAAGTTTAGTCCTCATCCCATATAACCACATGTATCATAACTATCATTGGTGTCTGGTGGGAAGAAGCACTTAATAAAATACTAATTCCTTTACTCAGTCTTAACTAGAATCTCTTGAGAGTTCACCCTACTAATTTTAATTTTTAATAAGCTACTGGGAACATCTTTATGCCCATTATAGATTTTTTTTAATTATTTTTAAGGTAATATTGGCTTTTTTTTCTTACTTTTTATGGAGAGATAAAAATTATATATACTTTTGAAGTGCAGCACAATGTTTTGAATTATGTATAAATATGGAATGGCTAAATAAAGTTAATTAGCATATGCATTATCTCACATACTTATTATTTCATAGAAAGACCCTTAAAATCAAGGGAGGAGGCAAGATGGCTAACTAGAGACATTGCATACCAGACTGTCCCAGGGGGAAGGGAAAGTTTCAGATAAAGGAGAAGGGAGAAAGGACACCCCTCAAGTAGTGAAGTACTGGAAGAAGTACTGGATCCTCCTGTGAACCTCACATAAAAAAATTGTGAAGCAGAGAAAGAAAGGAGGGGGAGATATCAGTGAGGATCAAACCCAGAGAAGCTCAGAGCTTAGAGATAGGATAAGGGGGATCACTTTTACCTTCCCACACTGCTCAGTGATGAGTGGGCTACCAAGTTACATAGAAGCTTTTCCACCCTTGCAATCCCAAGCACTTCAGCAATGGTGGAATTATGGGGAGACATGCACGATCATGGAGATTGGAGAGTCCATGCAGGGTTTCCCTCCAAGGAGAGTGACCCAGGAGGCCAGAAAGCAGTCTTTCCTCTATTAAGACTCTTATCCTTCCACACCCATTACAACTGGGAGAGAAATTTGAGCTGAGAATTTGGTGAACAAGTCTCTCTCCCAACTGGTGCATCCTCCAGTCTGAAGTTTCCACACCAACTGGGGCCCATACCTTTCCCCTTGAGGGCATTCAGTGGAACAAGGGTGCCCAATATAGGAGCTTGCTGGCTGCCAGCATTTCCTGGAATTGCATGTCAGTGGGTAAGACATACAGGCCAGATGGACACCGTGGCCCCAGGACTCAAGCAGATTGCTAGGGAAGACAACAAGAGATTTGGGAGCCAGACTCAGGAGGAAAGGGAGCACACATGGGCAGAACTGATGGGAGAATACTTTGGGGTCTGAGACGTGGCAATCTAGGAGACCACCCATTCCTCCCACAGGAAAACTGTGCTGTTGGACCAGAGTGAGTCCTGTCACAGGGAAGATCCCAGGCTGCAGAGGCATAGCAACTGAGAGGGGCACTTTCAGGCACCCATTTCTAGGCACACTCTGATGGCAAGAGTAACACAGGAAGAGCAGAGCTCACTTCTCACAGCCAGTAGGGAAATTGCAGCCCCTTCCTCCTAAGCAGCCTTCCTGGTTAGTGGAGCCAGCCTTGAACTTCCTCCCAATGGCTTTCTATAGAAGCAGAAAAATGATCAAATGTAACCCTGCTGAGGCTCATAGCCATGTCAGGCTCAGAGACTCTCCTGGAAGGGAAAACCCCAGCCAGTGGCATCATAACACCTGAGTGTCCAACATTTCCCTGAGGACCCCCAATCCTAAGTATCCATCTCTGTCTTCTACTGCAGACCTCTGGACATATTACAGTGTTGCCCAGAGTCTGTGCAGAGACACTCTATGAGAGATAAGGTACAGCAGAGATCTCGTACCTGTCAATCCAAAGTGTGTGCAGCTGACACCATCCCGATGGCTGTGACACATGGAGCCAGGTCTGCTTACGATCCTGCCTTCTAGCAGTAGCCTTTACATCACTGGTATGGGAGCTAAACAGAGGAGAGCTACATGCCACAGGTAACACTTGGGAAGCCTGGGACAACTGCCTCAGTTCTTCCTAAGGGTGGGAGGAGAATCTTGGCTAACCAGCAACTCTGGCCCACCTACATAGAACTTAGGTCACTGAGACAATCCCTGGCCTGCACACCTGGGCATCAGCTGTCCCCATGTTGGTGGAACAGCCACCCATAGGGATGATTCTGCCCCAAAATCTCCAGAGCCAGCTCTGAACTTCTTGATGTGCCCAAGTTCAAGTCTCTGCCCTTATAGCTCCAGGACTCACACTAGGCCTACAACTCCACCACTGAGAATCCAGAGTTGTGCCTGGACTCCAAATCCCATTACTGAGTCCCTATCACAACTGCTGGACAGGCAGAACCTCCCCAAGGTCCAACACTTCACTGAGGAACCCCAGCCATGAGTACCCATCACCCTGGAGTTGGTTAGAGAGAGTCCCAGCAAAGGAGAATATGTGAACTGCAATCCTATTAACTCAGAGCTAGAAATCAGCAAAATAACCCTGAGAACATGAAAAAAAACAAAATATTAATTACTTTGAAAATACCAAGGCAACATCATAGAGCTATAGTAGTGAATTGCAGCCAGAAGGAAATTACCAGAATGACAGAAATAAAATTCAAATACGGATGGCAAAAAAATAAAAAAAAAACTCAGGAAATCAAGGAGAAGAAAAGT
The DNA here is from genome assembly GCF_027406575.1 of Nycticebus coucang. Lineage (NCBI taxonomy): Eukaryota > Metazoa > Chordata > Mammalia > Primates > Lorisidae > Nycticebus > Nycticebus coucang. The sequence goes on along the minus strand of NC_069784.1, from coordinate 48,836,176 downwards.
CACTAGAGAGAAAGACAACAGAGGAAAGGATAAATAGAACTTAAAGTAATGAAAAGGTCATTTAGGGACTTTCAAAAGATAGGAGAAAGCTTTAGCAACAGGCTAAACTAAGAAGAAAGAAACTGAAAGCCTGAAGACAAGACTCCCAAGATAACCCCATCGTTGAAAGAGACAGAGAAGACCATAAAAAAGTCCAACCTGGCTTGGCGCCCATAGCTCAGTGGTTAGGACGCTGGCAACATGCACCAGGGCTGGTGGGTTCCAATCCAGCCCAGGGCTACTAAACAATGACAATGACAACAACAAGAAATAGCCAGGCATTGTGGTGGGCACCTGTAGTCCCACATACTGGGAGGCTAAGGGAAGAGAATCTCTTAAGCCCAAGAGTTTGAGGTTGCTGTGAGCTATAATGCCACAGGACTCTACCAAGAGTGATATAATAAGACTCTGTCTCAAAAAAAAAAAAAATCCAACCAATCACTGAGGTATGAGACTATGTGAAGTGAAATAACAGTTAATCATAGGTATCTCTGATGGAGAAGAAAGAGTTAAAAGCAGAGAAAGCCTATTTTAGAAAACTATTAATGAAAATTTCCCTGGTATCACCAGAAATTCAGACATAGCCATTCAAGGTGGGCATCAAACACAAGGAAGATTTATAGCAAATTGGCCATCTCCAAGATATATACTAATCAACTTGACCAAAGTCAAAAAATGGAGGAGAAAATTCTGTAAGCAGCAAGATGAAAGCATCATATAACCTGCAAAGGAGAACCCATTAGGCTAACTGCAGAATTCTCAGAGGAAATCTTACAAGTCAGAAGGCATTGGGGCCCCATCTTCAATTAACTTAAACAGAACAACTGGAAGTCTAGAATTTGTAGCTGCAAAACTAAGTTTCTTAATCAATGGAGATATTAAATCTTCTATAGAAAAGCAAACATTGAAGGAATTTGTCATGAACAGAACTGCCCTGCACAAAATACTCAGAACAGCATTATACCCAAATCAGCACAACAGATAATCACTCCCCAATGCTCCCAAATGTACAATCTTATAAAACAATAGAACAAGAGGCAAAAAAAAGCAACAAGGGATGACTACCCAACAGGATGAACAGAACAATATCCTGCATATTAGCACTACCAAATAACGTTAACAGACTGAATACTCCTCTCAAAAGACATAGGCTGGCTGAATGGATGAAAAAACACAACCAAAATATCTGCTGTCTTCAGGAAATATATCTAAACCACAAGGATGCACACAAATTCCCAGTAAAAGGATGAGAAAAATATTCCACCCAAATGGAAATCAAAAGAGAACAGGCACAACCTGATGTCAGAGAACTAGAAAAGGAAGAACAAAGCAAACCCAAAGCTAGCAGAAGAAATAATGAAGGCCAGAGCAGGACTAAATTTGTTGTAAAACAAAAAAAAATAATTAAAAGGATTAACAAAACAAAAAGTTGGTTCTTTGAAGAAATAAAATCAACAGATTTCTGTTAGATTAACCAAGAACAGAAGAGAAAGGACTCAAATAAGCTCAATATAAATGGAAAAAGTGGCATTACAACAGATACTGCAGACAGTCAGAGCATCATCATGAATCGTACATAAATCTCTACATGCATGAACTGGAGAACACAGAGGAAATGGACCAGTATCTGTAAATGCACAACCTCCCAACACTCGAGCAGGAGGAAAAAGAACTCCCCAACACACCAATCATGAGCAGTGAGATCGAAACAGTAATAAAAATCCTTCAAAGAAGAAAAGCTCCAGGCCAGATGGGTTCAAACAAAGCTGACTTCTATCAGACCTACAAAGAAGGCCTGGTACCCACGATACAGAAAATGTAACGTAAAATTGAGAAGGAGGGCATCTTCTTTAACTTATTCTACATTCAGTATACCCTTGATACCAAAACCAGGAAAGGAAAACACAAAAAGAGAAAATTACACACCCCAATATCCCTTATGAAAATAGATGCAAAAATCCCCAATATAACACATCCAGAAAATAATTCACCGGGACTCAAGAATTTGCTAGAATAGACTACAGAATTCAGGAAAACACTTTACTTGCTGTTCTGGTTATTACAAACAGACATTACAAAGAATACAAATGAGCAACCAGATGAAGATGTATAGAAAGCAAGTCCACAAGCTTAGGAGCTTCTGTCCTCCTGGAATGAGGGTGTGTCGTTCTCTCAGAATGTGAATGCATTCACTAATTCAACACTTCTCCAAACCTTATTTATTGTTAGAGGTTTTCACACGGGTATGATAGATTATTATCTCAATCTTCAGCTCCTCTTCCCACCCCAGAGGTTTGGGGATGAAGCTGAAAGTTCCAAACTTCTAATTAAAATTTAGTCTCTTTTGGTGACCAGCTGCCTCCCCCATTCTGAAGCTATCTAAGAGATGCCATGACTTACTCATTAGAGCAAAAGCTGCTCCTATCACTTATGAAATACGAAGGGATTTAGGAGCTCTGTGCCAGGAGCCAGGAATGAAGACCAAATCATAGCATCACAGTTGTATTAAATTCAGTTTTTACCTCTCTGAAAAAGGACTTTGTTTTGTCCTTATTAAACATAGTTTTCATTTATATGATTCTCAGTTGACTTTTTAGTTTCCTCTTAGCATTCTAAAAATATTGCTTCACATTTTGCTTGCTGGTATGTAGCTATAATAACTTAATTGTCTGTCTAATTTTCCATTCTTTCGTGGGCAGTTTATATTTTCTTTCTAGCTACTTAAAACATGGTATGCTGGTAAGTATTCAACAGTAGCTCTCTAGGAAAACGAAAGTATGAGTATATGTACATTCTGTGCATTCTGACATACAGTATGTAGTATGTAATAAAGTGCATAATATGCTTTATTATAAAATCCATACAGCTAATTGATTTTAACAAAATGACTTCATTGCTTTTTGCTAAGTTCTTGTGTACTTAGTCAAATTGTAGTTACAACTGATAAACAAGTGTCATTTCAATATGGATGTTAATTGATATTTTCATTTATAGTAACAAGACAAAAATGAAACAACAAAGGACTATGTCTCACTCGTCAATGATGTGAGCAACTTCTTTGCTGAATCAAATAATAGTTTTTGAATTCTGGAAGAATAGTTCTTCAGTTTTTTGTGCTAGTTATAATGTAACAGCTATAAACACAACCACATTTATTTGTAATTTTTTTAGACAGGATCTCACTTTGTCACCCAGGCTCCAGTGCAGTGGTGCAGTTAAAGCTACCTGTAACCCCAAAAACCAGAGCTTAAGAGATCCTCCTGCCTCAGCTTCCCAAGTAACTAGGACTGCAGGAGCCACCATGCTGGCCATATTTAAATTTAATCTGCATTAACATTCTCTCCATCACTTTCTTAAGTCTTCATTATAAACAATCAATCAACCCTGATCTTTAGCATTTGTTGATATTCATAGTGTAAATATTCTTACAATAGCTACTAATGTGACATCAATAAATGCCAAGTTGACAGCAATACGCAGCAGCTGCAATGTTTTCACTTATACAGATATAATTGGCATAAATAACCTCAGGAGCATAATAGTGAGATGTAACAAAATAATTACAATGTAAGTTTTGAGTCTTTATTGCCTTCATTTTTAATGTTTTGTTTAATTGCGAATTTATACAATTTATTTTTTGATGATGGCTGTGGTTAACAACTGCTCACAAAATTCCAAAATGTTGAACAATAAACTCTTGTAAGCCAATATGAGCCAGGTCCAAAACTTCTGCTTTTGATTTACTGACCTTCCAAAATGTTAGGATTTAATGTCTTCCACCATCTCTGGAAATGCTTCAGCGGTTATTTGTTTAAATTCCGCCTTTTCAACAATTCTGTTCCAGTTTCAAAAGGTTCTTTAAACTCACATCATCATTTTTTTTATTCTCTCTTCTTTCTTTTTTGTTTTTGTTTTTGTTTTTGTTTTTGTTTTTTGAGACAGAGTCCCACTATGTTGCCCTCAGTAGAGTGCTATGGCATCAAAGCTCACAGCAACCTCAGACTCTTGGGCTTAAGATTCTCTTGCCTCAGCCTCCCAGGTAGCTGGGACTACAGGCGCCTGCCACAATGCCCAGCTATTTGTTGTTGTTGTTGCCATTGTTGTTCAGCTGGCCAGGGCTGGATTCGAACCCTCCAGCCTCAATGTATGTGGCTGGCACTGTAACCACTGTGGTACGAGAGCCAAGCCAATATACTCTCTTCTTTCTTACTTGCACTTTTGATGCTTCCTTTCACTAATTTAAGCATATTAAAAAATGTACTTTATATTCTCTATTGGGTAATTATAATTATATCTATAGCCTTTATAGATAGAATTTTACAGTTTATTTCTTTAGGTTCTTGCTCAGAGTGGTTTATTTCCTTGTGTTTTGTGATTTTCATTTGTTAGCTCATATCAACTTATAGCTTTTTTAAAATAAAAATTTAAGACACAGTGCATTTTGGCCACAAATCTATGTGAAGACAAGCTTGTGGTTAGGAATCCTCAGGAGAGAAGTATGTGCCATAACTTTTTTTTTTTTTTTCAGATTAATGGAAATATATAAACAATCAGATCAAAATATTTGATTTTGTTAGGGAGAGTCCTTCTTGTGGTTATGTCTTGCACTCAAAAGGTGTTTCAAATACTCCCACACCCTGTCTATTCAGTGGGAACTCCCTACCCTCTCTCCCATCTCTCTCTCCCTCATTACCCCCTCCCAACTTGAATTGAAATGAGTTTTTTGCCTACATGAGCATGCATTAGATCAGCTACTGGCTTCATATTAATATTGAGTACATTGGATAATTGCTTTTCCATTCTTGTGACACTTTACAAAGAAGAATGTGTATTTCACCTCCATCCAGGATAATACCAAAGATGTGGAGTCACCATCTTTTTTATGAATGAATAGTATTCCATGGTATGCTTACACCACAATTTGTTAATGCATTCCTGAGTTGATGGGCATTTAGGTTGTTTCCACATCTTGGCATTGTAAAGTAAGCTGTGATAAATAGTCTAGTGCAAATGTCCTTATGATAAAATGACTTTTTTTTCTTCTGAGTAGATGCCTAGTAGTGGGGATTGCCAGGTCAAATGGAAGATCTAATTTGAGTTCTTTGAGAATTCTCCATACTTCTTTCAGAAGCTGGCTGAGAGAAAGAGAGAATCAAGAATTACTTCAAAGTATCTAGCTCAATATTTTGATTTTCAGTGATACCAATTTAAAAATACGTTAAATAACACTGAATGGAACCCTTACTTGTTTTGTTTCAAAATCCTGTTAAGTTTTTTAAATGTTTTTACAGGCATGGAAAGAAGAGCAAGATCGATTAGCAGAAGAAGAACGATTAAAGGAAGAAAAGAAAGCAGAAAAGAAGAGTAAAGACACTGGTAAAAAGAAAGGCAAGGATAAGGTAGAGAAAGAAGACAGAACTCTGAAGAAAAAACCTTCTTTCAAGGATAAACCTAAAGAAGAACAAATAAAGATCCATGAAGTAATAGAAGAGACCCACCAGGAACCAGAACCTGAGATAGTTTACCCGGTAAAACAGGCAATGCTCTAAAAGGTCTCTTTGAGCTATTCCCAATTGTTTTGGAAAACATGGAAACTTAAGATTTTCTTGTCTTCACCACCACCCCAGAATGCCTTGGGGTTTCTTCTGGTATCAAATATCTCAAACCTGTATTTCACAGCTCTGATATCTAGAACCTTCTTTGTAGTCAATACCAAGATAAGAACACCCTCAGGCCAGGTTTACTTTGAATGCTATGTAGCTAGGTTAAAAAGGGCAGTAGAGATGTAAAATTGATCCAAAAGTATTCAATTAGGTATATGTAAATAAGCAACTGTCATCAGTCAACCTGAACACAAGGGTTGGCTTTATCTGTCTCAGATGATGGGACTAGCTGGGTACATTTGCTTGTTTCTCTGTAGGCACTCATTTTTCTGGATTGTATGTTTTTGTAAAACATTCTCTTTGCAAATTCTCCCTCAAGTAGCTGGCTATTATAAGGAAAACCTAACTGGAGAAAAGGGAAAGAAATGTAATAGCCCCTGTTCTTTGTAGCTCCTTCTCTAACCCGGTCGTTCTCAAGTTTTAGCATGCTCTGTTAGCAGCACAGTAAAGAATGTCTTTTCCATACGAGCTCCTATAACGTAAAGTGCCATCACTCCTCAGTATAGCAGATCACGTGAAACAGAAAATTAGTAGCCAACGAATAAGTACGTGATTTCTCCTCAAACTGCCTTGGCAATAATACAGTGATTAATTTAGACTAGTTATGAGGATGTTCCAATGAATAGGATTCAACATCACAGACTTCTTTTAATGCTGCCTACCATAGTAACAGCATCAAAGGTTCTAAAAATAATATGGATGCTGACCTCTGAGTCAGAAAAGTAACAGACAAATCATTTAGCAGAAATTAAGCTATGGCAACTTTAATTGGCTGACACTGAAAAGTTGATTTTTGTCAATTGCACTTCTACATTCAAAGCATGATGTTTTCTCTTCTAGTTTCGAGGATATAATATGGGAGATATTCCAATCCAAATCTCAGGGACAAATCACTATCTGTATCCTTCTGATGGAGGTCAGATTGAAGTCGAAAAGACAACATTTGAGAAAGGTACATTTTGAAAGCAACTAGTTAATGGCTTGAAAAATATTAATGCTTTTCAGAGAATTATGGAGACCTTTACTAATAAGTGTGATAGGTGATAGTGTTGGTATGTGTACTGTAATTTATTTATGTACCACGTTCAGCATTTTCAAACTAATTCTTCTAGTATAAACGTCTTTGCAAGGCATAGGCCAGACTGAAGTTTAATTGGTACACACTAATACACGCATACCATTTCAGTTATTAAGATATGAAAATACTCCTGGGTGAGGGGGTCTTCTACGAATGGAACTTTACCCTGGAAGGGAGAACAATTTAACCTAAAAATTTTATCCTCATGGTAATTTGAATAAAAAATAAATAAATATAAGAAAATATAAAAATAAATAAATATAAGAAAAATAAATATCATATTATTGGTAAGTAGTATAGTAACTGCAATGACCAATCAATAATCATTGATAATAATTATTAATCAATAATATTAATTATAGCACATACAATTATCTCTGAAACCAAGCACATACTTATAGCATTTTTTTTGGATTGGGCTTTGGAGCACAGATCTTGGGTGCCTGCTGCTCATAGCCAGTTATTTTAGCTCTTATTAAGATTTTTATATGAATACAGTGCATCTAAGTTTCAGATTTTTCATAGTAAATACAGTATTTTTTTGTATACCAAAATATTGTTTAATAAATACACACAGTAAATTAGCAGAATATAAAATTAACATATGGATACCTGTTATTTTTCCATATACATATAACAATCTGAGAAGAAAGCAATCTCATTGAAAGTTTTATCTAAATGATACATTGCTTAGTCATAAATTTAAAGAAGAAGGTGCTAGAAACATAATAAATACAGCATTTTCAACCAAACTTCCCAATTTTGAGAGCTGATAGCCTAATAAAGTTGAAAACAAAGGGCTGGAGAATGTGGAGAAAGATGGCAGAACCGAAGAATCATTCAGCTGAGCGTTCCTAGAATGACAGGGGAAAAATAAAGAAACCAGCCATACCTGGCACAGAAACCTTACACAGAGTCATAGCTCAAGGAGCAGAGTGAGGAGGTGGTGAGCTAGATACAGCATATGATCCAGAGCAGTGGAAATCTGATGTACTAGGCAGTTGATTACAACCAGCTGGGATCTCCTGGCCCCCCCCACAGAGGTCCAAGATGGGAGGAAGCCTTTCCAGAGTTTTCAGTTATTGGGGGAAGCTGCACATTGAGTGGAAAGCTTAAAAGAATGGACAGACTCGAACAGTGTACAGGAACCAGATTTGAATGCTGGTTAGAGTGGATTTTCTATAGGTTTGGTGGCTAGTGAGGCCACTATTGAGAAGGCCTCAGAGGCCAGTGGGCTGCCATTGTGGGAAGGTCATGAGAATGTCTTAGCAAGGGCCTAAAGCATGGCCATCTTAATTCTACCTGCTGGAATCAGAACTCTACTCTTGGGACAGGCTGAGGAACTCATGTATCCCACAGGAACTGGGGGGGCACTGTGAGACCTGCCCCTAAAGCAAAGTCTTTATGGTGAGGAAACAATCAGGTGATTCACCAAAGGCAATTAAGTTTGGAATGAGAACCATAGAGGTTGCTGGCTGTGCTTTCTGTCTCCTGAAAAAGCCATATGGTCACCTGGTATACTGGTGACATATTGCAACATACTGTCACAAGAGCAAGGACTTCTGTTTGAAACAAAGGAGGCAGTGAGAACAGAAAAGGAGAACAAGGAGGCAAACAAGAAGAAAGAACACATGAGGAGGAACCAATAGAAAAATTCAGGCAACATGAAAAACAAAAACAGAGGAATTCCCCCAAGGGACCATGAGGCAGCTATTGCAGAAGACTCCACCTATAAAGAAGTAATGGAATTGACAGAAAGAGAATTTAAAATATGGATCATAGACAATAAAAGGAATGGATGAGAAAATGGAAAAACAGAACCAATATCAGATGAGAGATATGTAGAATATAGATAGAATATGGATGAGCTTCAATAAATGAAGGAGACAATCAGGGAATGTAAAGAGGCAGTAGAAAGTATGAAAAATAGGTTAGACCATAGAGAAGAAAGAACCTCAGAGCTAGAGGATAAAGTTCTCAAGTTAACCCAGATAGTCAAATAGGCAGAAGAGAAAGAAATCAGAACAGGCACTTACAGAACTATGAGTGCCTATGAAGCATTCAAACATACCAATAATAGGGATTCCTAAAGAGGAAGAAGATTGTCCCAAAGATATGGAGTATGGACACCCTACTGGAGACTATCATAAATGAAAACTTCCCAAGTTTTACTACAAACCCCAACACATTCCTTTCAGATGGATATCAAACCCTGGGTCATTTCAACTCTTAACATACCCTCTCTAAGACACATTGTAATGAACCTATCCAAAGTCAAGATGAAAGAAAAAATTCTGCAAGCAGCCAGAAGTAAGTGCTAACTGACCTACAGAGGCAGAGCCATTGGGATAGCAGTTTTCAACTGAAACCATCCAAGCCAGAAAAGCATGGTCATACACCTTCAACATTCTTAAACAAAACAATTTCAGCCTCAAATTCTGTATCCTTCTAAACTAAGCTTCAAAATTAATAGAGAAATCAAATCTTTTGCAGATATACAATCACTGAGGAAATTTGCCACAACAAGACCAGCTCTACAGGAAATTCTTAGACCTATTCTCAACACTGACCACCACAATGGACCACCAGCAAAGTAAACACCCAGAAGCTAAACGTCAAAACTTAGCTTCCAGGGTGGTGCCTGTGGCACCCATAGGTTGCTGGCCCCATATGCTGGAGGTGACGGGTTCAAACCCAGGCCAAAAACTGCAAAAAAAAAAAAGAAAAAAAAACTTAGCTTCCACAATGGCACAAAGGATAAAACTACATGATGGACTTTCACAAAATAATATGAATAGAATTCCACCACACTTATTAATTCTCTCAATAAATGTCAATGGACTGATTCACCACTGATGAGGCACAGGCTGGCTGACTGGATAAAAAAAGCACAAGCCACCCATTGCTGTCTCCAGGAGACACACCTAGCCCTGAAGGATAAATAAAGACTCTGGATTAAGGGATGGAAAATAGTATTTCAAGCAATTGGAAATCAGAAGAAAAAATGGGATGCAATCTTATTACAGATACAAGCAGATTTAAAGCAACCAAGGTTAAGAAAGACAAAGATGGACACTTATACTGGTCAAAGGAACAATACCACAAGAAGACATTTCAATTTTAAATATTTATGCAGCCAACTTAAATGCTCCCAGATTTATAAACAGACCTTGATGGGGGGGTCTCAGCAATATGATATCCTGTAACACCATATTAGTTGGGGACTTTAACACCCCTCTGAAAGAAATGGATAGATCCTCTAAACAGAAACTGAACAAAGATGCAAAGGACTTAAATGTGACCCTAGAACAAATGGGACTAATAGACGTATGCAGAACACACCATCCCAAAGCTAAGGAATGTACATTTTTCGTGTCATCACATGGTATGTACTCCAAAATTGACCACATCCTAGGATACAAATCAAACCTCAGCAAAATTAAAAGAATAGAAATTATACCTGGTATCTTCTCAAACACAAGGCAATAAAGGTGGAACTCAACTCTAACAAAAATGTTCATCTCCACACAAAGATTTGGAAATTAAACAACCTTATCCTGAATGATAGTTGGGTTCAGGAAGAGATAAGAGGGGAAATCGTTAAATTCCTCAAACATAACAAAAATGAAGGCACAAGTTATCAAAACCTATGGGATACAGCAAAAGCAGTCTGAAGAGGGAAATTTATCACATCAGATGCCTGCATTTGAAAAGCAGAGAGTGCATCAACAAACTCAAGAACCATCTTATGGAACTGGAAAAAGAAGAACAATCTAATCCCAAACCTAGCAGAAGAAAATAAATAACCAAAATTAAATCAGAGATTAATGAAATTGAGAACAAAAGAATCACTCAGAAAATTAATAAAACAATAAGTTGTTTTTTTGAAAAAATAAAATCAATAAACCTTTGGCCAGATTAACTTGAAACAGAAAAGTAAAATCTCTAATAACCTCAAACAGAAACGATAAAGGGGAAATAACAACAGATACTACAGAGATACAAGAGATCATCTCTGAGTACTACAAGAAAATCTATGCCCATTAATTAGACAATATGGAGGGAATGGATCAATACCTGGAATCACACCATCTCCCTAGACTTAATCCAGAAGAAATAGATTTCTTGAACAGACCAATTTCAAGAACTGAGATCAAAGAAATAATTTTTAAAAACTGCCAACAAAAATAGCCCTGGTCCAGATGGCTTAACACCAGAATTCTATCAAACTATCAAAGAAGACATATTCCCATACTGCAGAAATTATTCCAAAAAATTGAGAAGGAAGGAATCCTCCCCCAACACATTCTACAAAGCAAACATCACCCTGATACCAAAACCAGGAAAAGATCCAACTAAAAAAGCAAATGTAAAACCAAATTCATTAGTAAATATAGATGCAAAAATTCTCAATAAAATTCTAGCCAAGAGATTACAGCTACAGATTAAAAATTCATTCATCACAATCAAGTAGGTTTCACCCCAGGGATGCAAGTTTGGTTTAACATACACCAAGTCCATAAACATAATTCATCATAGCTACAGAAGCAAAAACAAAGACTTCTCAATAGACGCAGAAAAAGCATTCGATAAAATTTAGCATCCTTTTCTAATTAAAACACTTAAGAATTTAGGCACGGTGGCACATTACTTAATCTGATTGAAGCCATCTAAAACAAACCCATAGCTAGTATTATACTGAATGGAGTAAAATTGAAAGTTTTTCCACTTAGAACTGGAATCAGACAAGGTTGTCCTCTATTGCCGCTACTATTCAACATAGTGCTGGAAGTTCTAGTCAATGCCATCAGGCAAGAGAAGGAAATAAAGTGCATCCAAATGGATGCAGAGGAGGTCAAACTCTTACTCTTTGCTGACGACATGATCTTATACTTACAAAACCCCAAAACTCAACCCCAGGACTCCTGGAAGTGATCAAAAAATACATCAATATCTCAAGATATAAAATCAATGTGCGTAGATCAGTACTCTTTGTATATGCTAATAACAGCCAGGGTGAGAAGCTAATCAAGGATACCATCCCCTTCACAGTAGCTTCAAAAAAGGAAAGGAAGGAAGGAAGGAAGGCCGACCTAGGAGCGGTGCCTGTGGCTCAAAGGGGTAGGGCGCTGACCCCATATGCTGGAAGTGGTGGGTTCAAATCCAGCTCCAGCCAAAAAAACTGCAAAAAAAAAAGAAAGAAAGAAAGAAATACCTAAGAACATACATAACAAAAGAGGTGAAGAACGACTATAAAGAAAATTGTGAAACCCTAAGAAAAGAAATAGCAGAAGATATTAACAAATGGAAAAATACACCATGTCCATGGCTGGGAAGAATCAACATAGTGAAAATGTCTATACTACTTAAACCAATCTACAGATTCATTGCAATCCCCATTAAAATATAATCATCATACTTTCAAGATGTGGCAAAAATAATTCTTCATTTTGTATGGAACCCAAAAATACCTTATATAGCCAAGGCAAATTCTAGAAATAAAAACAAAGCCAGGGGTATCACCCTACCAGACTTTCTGCTATACTACAATGTGAGAGTGATCAAAAAAGCATGGCATTGGCACAAAAATAGAGACATTGACATTTGGAACAGAATAGGAAACCATGAGATGAAACTAGCATCTTACAGCCACCTGATCTTTATAGGTGGAAAGACTCCCTATTCAATAAATGGTACTGGGAGAACTGGATAACCACATGTAAAAGACTGAAACTAGATCCACACCTCTCACCACTTACAAAAATTAATTCAAAATAGTATTGAGTACATTGGATACTTTTTTTTTAACCTTTCAAAACTACTAAGAATCTAGTATAAATACAACAAATAAGTAAGTGAGATGATGGTTATGTTAATGAGTCTGATTTAAGCATTCCACATTGTATATCAAATGAGCACATTGTACACCATAATTGTACACAGTTATGATTTCATTAAAAAATGTATTTAAGATGGATAAAAGATTTAAATCTAAGGCATCAAACAATAAAAATCCTCCAAGAAAGTGTGGGGGAAATACTTGAAGATATAAGCCTGGGGAAAGATCTTATGAAGAAGACTTCCGTGGCAATTGCAACAAGAAAAATAAACAAAAAGGACTTAATTAAATTGAAAAGCCTTTGTACAACTACAGAAACAACAACCAAAGCACATAGACAACCTTCAGAATATGAAAAGATATTTGCATATTACAAATAGGACAAAAACTTGATAACTAGGATCTATAGAGAACTCAAATAATTAACAAAAAAAGACCCAACAACCCCATATATCACTTGGCAAGAGAGATAAATAGAACCTTTTCTAAAGAATACAGATGAATGGCTAATAAACATATGAAAAATGCTCATCATCCCTAATCATCAGAGAAATGTAAATCAAAACTACCCTGAGATAACACCTAACCCCAGTGAGAATGACCCATATCACAAAATCTCCACACTGCAGATGCTGGTATGAATATGGAGAGAAGGGAACTGCTGGTGGGACTGCAAACTAGTACAACCTTTTTGGAAGCAAGTATGGAGAATCCTCAAAGAATTCATTTGATCCTACAATTCCATTACTAGGCACCTACCCAGAAGAAAAAAAATCCTTCTTTCATAAGGACATTTGCACTAGACTGTTTATCACAGCTCAATTTAAATCACCAAAATGTGGAAACAACCTAAATGCCCACCAACCCAGGAATGGATTAACAAGCTATGGTGTATATATACTATTCAGCCACTAAAAAAGATGGAGACTTTACATCATTTGTATTAACCTGGATGGAAGTGGAACACATTATTCTTAGTAAAGCATCTCAAGAATGGAGAAACAAGACTCCTATGCACTCAATCCTGATATGAGGAGAATTAATGACCTAGTACATGATGAGGGGGTGGGGGAAGGGGAGAGCACAGGAAGGGAAGGAGGAATGGGGTTGGGGGGGTCACAGTGTATGGCACACCTCTTGGGGGCAGGACACAATTATAAGAGGGACTTTATCTAACAAATGCAAGCAGTGTAACCTAATTCTCTGTACCCACAATGAATCCAAAACAACAAAAAAAGTAATAATAACAAAGAAAAGGAAAGGCTGGATTTTAAAAAACAAAGAAAAACATAAAGAAGAAAAATGAGCCAGAACACTAAAAAACCAAATGGATTGTTGGGGAAAAAAACAAATGAATTGTTGGAAAAAAAAATTGTATAACTACCATAGCAATAATAACAATAATGACTACTAGAAATAACACACAAAAATTGTTATAAAAATTAAAACATTAATAGTTAACTAATATTCAACACATTAATTATCTCAATTTATAAATCCCAAATTATTTTCCCTATAATAAGTTGGTTTGAAAAGTTACTAGAAACCCTGCATATCTCTTTGGTCCCCCTACCATTTATCCCTGGAATTCCACCATTACTTTATTCCATTAGGCATCCATTTATAGAAATGTTGACATCCCTAAGTATTTTCCCTCCCGAGGAGCTTAACATAGCACCCTGATCAGACCATGTTCAGCCTATGGTTCTTTCTCAGGCTCAACTTTTATCAAAGTGAAAGTGAGAAAGGACAAGCACAATTTTATAATTCATTTAAAAGACCCTAAAGAGATTATAAAAAAGGAAAATAAAGAAGAGGATTATTATTCAGAAGAAGAGAAGGAAGAAAGAGATGAGGAACAGGATCTTGAAGCAGGTAAGCAGCTGCATCTTTGAGGCAGTGGAGGCAAACCCACCCACCTGACATAAACACAAATGGGTCCCTTCCACTTAGCACACAAGGTTCTTCCAGAGGGTATCTGAGGTATTCTGCCATTCTGTAGTGTAAGTTGTTCTTTATTAAATACATACCCCCTCTGCAGTGGGCTGCTTACTTGGTTTTCTTCCTCTGAGCACCCAGCTCTTGATTTCAGTTGTCATACAGAATCTAGCCAGGATAGTCAACTTTCTGTTCATTCTGTCCATTTTGGCTTCCTCCCTTACACCAACTGTAATTTCTAGCACACATGCAAGTCCTCATTAATCGATTCATGCTGAAGCTTTAGCTTCTTTCCAATATTCACTGCAAATGATGGTGTTTCTCCCGATGCCCTCTCTACCACTTAGTTCTTAGTTTCATAGGTTGCGAAGACAAAGGAAAAACCATAAATTTGGCTATGGGAGTCATTATCTGCCTGAAATGAGAGCTGTAAGTGGATGTCCATTGATTAAATACCACAAAATGTCTTGGTAATACCGTTCAACATCTGCAGGCAGCAGCACCTAGGGAAATAAATTCTTGTCCAATGCAGTGTGGATTATACCTGCAAAAGAAGATGAGTTAATAAAATGTATGCAACTCAAGTTAGTCATATATCAATAACTAAACTTCACTTATAAGTTTAGTTACAATCACATTTTCTGATCACAAGATAAGAAAACAAGATTTGACAAGTGCAAATGTACCCAAGAACTCAGCACAGAAATTTTGGAATTAATTTTATTTGTTATAAAATTAAAAAATGGATTATTATTAAAAATTGGGAAACGTAGAAATATTTAAAGAAGTTAATAGCTACCTATGATGCTACCAGCCCAGTGATAACTACTGTTCATAGTGTATTTCTTTCTTACTTTATCATCATGAGCATTTTCTTATTTCTTAAGTATTATTTGAGAGCAAGATATATTAATGATTTAATAATTTTTCATTGGAGAATATATGTAATAATTTAATTATTTCATTATTTTATATATTTAGGTAATTTCACTAAAATAAATATATTTATACTTATACACATATTTACATACATAGTTATAAACAAATATATGATACATATACAGTAGAACCTCCATAGTTTGCCACCTCCCTATGTTGACCACCTTCTTAATTTGATCTAATTTTCATAGACTGGACATGCACCACATGTACTCAACAAAAGTCCTTATATTCATCACCTCTGTATGTTGACCAGTTTGTTATAGTCCCTTGGGTGGTCAACTTACAGAGGTTCTACTCTATTTATATTAGTGTATAAACATGTATAAATAATTTAATTTTTTCCTTTTCGCATAGATAATATCTAATTTTTAGCCTTAATATTAAACCTTCCATTTCTAAATTATCTGTTTTGATTTAGGCTTCAATTGTCTCCAGAGTCTGCCAACTTTGACCCAAATTTGACCTATAATCTGTTTTTGTAGCGCCCGTGAACTAAGAATTCACTAAGTTTTAACATTTGTAAAGGGTTGTTTAAGCAAAAAAAAAAAAAAGAAGAAGAAGATTGTGTGATAAAGACTGTAGCCTGCAAAACCTATAATATTTGCTATGTGACTGTTTTCAGAAAAAGTTTGTAGACCCCTAATCTGCATGGGTCTGCAGCGTATTTACAGGAAGAAAGATGGAGAGATACAGAGTAGTATGCAATGCCAACCATTGCTTACTTTG
Source organism: Nycticebus coucang (assembly GCF_027406575.1). Taxonomy (NCBI): domain Eukaryota; kingdom Metazoa; phylum Chordata; class Mammalia; order Primates; family Lorisidae; genus Nycticebus; species Nycticebus coucang. The sequence continues at coordinate 48,819,951 of NC_069784.1, read as the reverse complement.
TTCTTTCCCCTTTACGAAGGTTGCTGTTCTGGCTAATTTATTGTTTGTTCAATTTTATTAAGTTTTATCCTTAGATGGAGCACATGATAGTAGGCTCTGTCAGTGTTTACGTATCTCTGGATATCTTGAATGATACCTTAGATGGATATAAGACCCCCAAATTGTGATCCTTTTCTCTTTGTGATTCTCAGTTGGTATTGCACTGTCTTATAATTTCTGGATTAGAAATCGATGAACACTTGTAATCTGAGAATAGAGCTGCAGCTTTAGCTTGGGGAGTTTATCTTTGGTTGTTAATTTAATTTTTGCTGTCCTTCATTTGTTACTTCTTTTCCTTCCACAAAACCTACAATGGCACAAGTTTACTACCCAAATCTCTTATGCCTTTTTCATTCCTTCCTTCTGTTTGAATGTTTGCTCTGGATTTGGAGAAACTTTTGACTTGATTTTCCAAGAAACTTGTTCAAATCTCAAAAGGACAATGTTGTCCTTCCATTCACCTACTGCATACTAACTAAATGATCTGCTTGAGGAAGCATGTTTTTAAATCCCAGGAAATACTTTTTAAAAATATTTGTGTGTACTTTTTGAAAAAAATCTTCAAGTGTTTATTTAACTCTTGCATAATTTATAATTTGTTGAGCACGTATTTGGGGTTTTATTTTTTGTTTTTTGACTATTATTCCCATCTCTGTTCACTTGGCTTCTTTAGATGGCTTTTTTCAAAATGCTTTCCCTCAAGTACCTACCAAAGCATCCTCTTATTGATAGTACATTAAGGTACCTATTTACCTGCACCTTAATTGACAATAAACATTATTTTTTTCACTAGACTTTAATTTTTAGAGCAGTTTTAGATTCATAGCAAAATTGAGCAGAAATTACAGAGGCTCCCTTATACTGTCTGCTTCCACACATGCACAGCCTCCCCCACTGTCAACATTCCTCCACCAGAGCGATACATTTGTTTTACTGATGAACCTGCATAAACACATCACTGTCAATCCGAGTCCATAGTTTATAGTAGGGTCCACCCTTGATGTTGCATATTCTATGAGTTTGGATAAATGAACAATGACACCTATCCACCATTGTGCTCTGACTATTCATCCCTCCCTTCCCCCAGATCCCCCAAAACACTGATCTTTTTACTGTATCCATGGATTCACCCTCTACAGAATCTCACATAATACATAATGTTTTCAAACTGACTTCTTTAACTTAGTAATATGCATTTGCTTCCTACATGTCTTTTCGCAGCTTGATAGTGCATTTTCCTTTTTAGCACTGAATTATATTCATTGTCTAGATGTATGACAGTTTATTTTTCCATTCATCTACTTAAGAACATTTTGTTTGCTTCCAAGTTTTGTCGATAAACACCCATGTAAGGTTTTTGTAAGGACATAAGTTTTTGACTCCTTTGCGTAAGTATCAAGAATTATGATCATTGGATCGTACTGTAAGAAGATGTTAGTTCTATAAAAATCTGCCAAATTGTCTTCCGAAGTGGCTGTACCATTTTGTATTTCCACCATTAATAAACGAAAATTCTTATTGCTTTACATCCTTGCCAGTATTTGGTGTTTTGGACTTTCTTCATTCTAAAAGTTGCCTAGTTGTATCTTGTTGTTTTAATTTCCCTGATAACATATTATGTTGAGCATATTTTCATATGTCTATTTGCCATCTGTATATCTTCTTTGGTGAGGTGTCTATTAAGGTCTTTTGCTTATTTTTTAATCAGGTTGTTTTCTTATTATTGAGTTTTAATAGCTCTTTGTATATTTTGGATAATAGACCTTTATCATATATGTCTTTTGTGAATATTTTCTCCTAGGAGAGAAAGAAACTGACTTTTCTCCAAGTTGGTTATCTTTTCATTCTCTTGAAGCCCTACTTTTATTCCATTAGTCATTTCGATTTCTAGTCTAGAAATTATTCTTCATAGGTTAGGACAATTTTTTTTTCAGAATATTACAGGAGTATGCATGATTTGCTTACATAACTTGCTTTTGTACATTTTTTTTATTGTTGGGGATTCATTGAGGGTTCAATAAACCAGATTACACTGATTGCATTTGTTAGGCAAAGTCCCTCTTGTGATCATGTTTTGCCCCCAAAAGGTGTGGCACACACCAAGGCCCCAACCCCTCTCTCCTTCCCTCTCTCTGCTCTTCCTTTGTCCCCCCTCCCTCCTTCTTTCTCTCTCTCTCATCTCCCCTTCCCCCAACCCCACCATGACCTTAATCATCATTAATTGTCCTCATATCAAAATTGAGTACATAGGATTCATGCTTCTCCATTCTTGTAATGCTTTACTAAGAATGTCTTCTACTTCCATCCAAGTTAATACAAAGGATGTAAAGTCTCCACTTTTTTAATGGCTGAGTAGTATTCAATGGTGTACATATACCACAGCTTGTTAATCCATTCCTGGGTTGGTGGGCATTTAGGCTGTTTCCACATTTTGGTGATTGTAAATTGAGCTGCAATAAACAGTCTAGTGCAAGTGTCTTTATGATAAAAGGATTTTTTTTCCTTCTGGGTAGATGCACAGTAATAGGATTGCAGTATCAAATGGGAGGTCTAGCTTGAGTGCTTTGAGGTTTCTCCATACTTCTTCCAAAATGGTTGTACTAGTTTGCAGTCCCACCAGCAGTGTAAAAGTGTTCCCTTCTCTCCACATCCATGCCAGCATCTGCAATTTTGAGATTTTTTGATGTGGGCCATTCTCACTGGGGTTAGATGGTATCTCAGGGTAGTTTTGATTTGCATTTCTCTAATAGATGGGGATGATGAACATTTTTTTCATATGTTTGTTAGCTATTCGTCTATCTTCTTTAGAGAAGGTTCTATTCATGTCTCTTGCCCATTGATATATGGGATTGTTGGCTTTTTCCATGTGGATTAATTTGAGTTCTCTAGATCCTAGTTATCAAGCTTTTGTATGATTGAAAATATGCAAATACCCTTTCCCATTGTGTAGGTTGTCTATTTGCTTTGGTTGTTGTCTTCTTAGCTATGCAGAAGCTTTTCAGGTTAATTAAGTCCCATTTGTTTATTTTTGTTGTTGCTATTGCCATGGCAGTCTTCTTCATGAAGTCTTTTCCAAGGCCAATATCTTTCAGTGTTTTTCCTATCCTTGCTTTGAGGATTTTTATTGTTTCATGCCTTAAATTTAAGTCCTTTATCCATCTTGAATCAATTTTTGCAAGTGGGGAAAAGTGTGTGTCCAGTTTCAGTCTTTTACATGTGGATGTCCAGTTCTCCCAACATCATTTATTGAACGGGGAGTCTTTCGCCCAAGGTATATTCTTCTTTGGTTTATCAAAGATTAGGTGGTTGTAAGATGTTAGTTTCATTTCCTGGTTTTCTATTCAATTCCAAGTGTCCATGTCTCTATTTTTGTGCCAGTACCATGCTGTCTTGATGACTATTGCTTTGTAATACAGCCTAAAATCTGGTATGGTGATGCCCCCAGCTTTATTGTCATTACTAAGAACTGCCTTAGCTATATGGGTTTTTTTCTGGTTTCATACAAAATGCAGAATCATTTTTTTCAAATCTTGAAAGTATGATGTTGGTATTTTAATAGGAATGGCATTGAATAGGTAGATTGCTTTGGGAAGTATAGACATTTTAAAAATGTTGATTCTTCCCATCCATGAGCATGGTATGTTCTTCCATTTGTTAAAGTCCTCAGCTATTTCTTTTCTGAGGATTTCATAATTTTCTTTATAGAGGTCCTTCACCTCCATTGTTAGGTATATTCCTAGGTATTTAATTTTCTTTGAAACTATGGTGAAGGGAGTTGTGTCCTTAATTAGCATATACAAAGGCTACTGACTTGTGCACATTGACTTTATATCCTGAGACATTACTGTATTTTTTGATGACTTCCAGGAGTCTTGTGGTTGAGTCTTTGGGATTCTCTAAGTATAAGATCACGTCATCAGCAAAGAGGGAGAGTTTCACTTCCTCTGCTCCAATTTGGATTCCCTTTATTTCCTTGTCTTGCCTAATTGCATTGGCTAGAACTTCCAACACTATGTTGAATAGTGAAGGTGACAGAGGACAACCTTGTCTGGTTCCAGTTCTAAGAGGAAAAGCTTTCAGTTTTACTCCATTCAGTAAAATATTAGCTGTGGGTTTGTCATAGATAGCTTCAGTTTCAGAAATGTGCCACCTATGCCTATACTCTGCAATGTTCTAGTTAGAAAAGGATGCTGGATTTTATCGAATGCTTTTTCTGCATCTATTGAGAGGATCATATGGTCTCTATTTTTGCCTCTGTTAATATGGTGGGTAACGTTTATGGACTTGCATATGTTAAACCAGCCTTGTATCCCTGGGATGGAACCTACTTGATCATGATGTATGACTTTTTTGATGATAAGCTGTAATCTATTGGCTAGGATTTTGTTGAGAATTTTTGCATCTATACTCGTGAGTGAAATTCGTCTGAAATTCTCCTTTTTAGTTGGGTCTTTTTCTGGTTTTGGTATCAGGATGAAGTTTGCTTCATAGAATGTGATGGGGAAGATTCCTTTCTCCTCAATTTTTTGGAATGATTTCTGCAGTACAGGAATAAGCTCTTCCTTGAAGTTTTGATAGAATTCTGGTGTGAAGCCATGTGGACCAAGACATTTTTTTTTAAGCTTTTTTATTGTTTCTTTAATGTCAGTGCTTGAAATTGGTCTGTTCAGGAGTTCTATTTCTTCCTGGCTAAGTCTAGGGAGAGGGTGTGATTCCAAATATTGATCCATTTCCTTCACATTGTCACATTTCTGGGCATAGAGTTTCTTATAGTATTCAGAGATGATCTCTTGTATCTCTGTGGGATCAGTTGTTATTTCCCCTTTATTTCTGATTGAGGTTACTAGAGATTCTACTTTTCTATTTCTAGTTAGTGTGGCCAAAGGTTTATCTATTTTATTTATTTTTTCAAATACCCAACTCCTTGTTTCATTAATTTTCTGAATGTTCTTTTGTTTTCAATTTCATTGATCTCTGATTTGATTTTGAATATTTCTTTTCTTCTACTGTGTTTAGAGTTAGATTGTTCTCCTTTTTCCAATTCCATAAGATGGCTTGTCAGTTTCTTGATACGCCCTCTTTCTGTTTTTCAAATGTAGGTTTCTAAAGATACAAATTTTCCTCTCAAAACTGCTTTTGCAGTATCCCACAGGTTTTGGTAGCTTGTGTCTTCATTGTTGTTATGCTTAAGGAAGTTAATGATTTCCTGTTTTATTTCTTCCTGCACCCATCTGTCATTCAACAGAAGGTTGTTTAATTTCCATGCCTTTGTCTGGGGTTGAACGTTTTTGTTAGAGTTGAGTTCCACCTTTAGTGCCCTGTGATCTGAGAAGAAGCAAGATAAAATTTTAATTCTTTTGATTCTGTTGAGGTTTGTTTTGTGGGCTAGGATATGATCAATTTTGGAGAATGTTCCATGGGGTGATGAGAAGAATGTATATTCTTTATCTTTGGGATGGAGTGTTCTATATGTGTCTATCAAGCACAGTTCTTCTAGGGTCTCATTTAAATCTCTTATATTTTTGTTTAATTTCTGTTTAGAGCATCTGTCCAGCTCTGTAAGAGGGGTGTTAAAGTCCTCTGTTACTATAGTATTATTGGATATCTCATTGCTCAGACTAAATAAGATCTGTTTCAAGAATCTGGGAGCTTTTAAATTGGGTGCATAAATATTTAGAATTGAAATGTCTTCTTGTTGTATTTTTCCCTTGACCAATATAAAGTGACCATCTTTTTTTTTTTTTTACTTTAGTTGCTTAAAATTCGCATGTATCTGAAAATAAGATTGCAACTCCTCTTTTCTTCTGAATTCCATTTTCCTGAAAAATCATCTTCCAAACCTTGACTCAGAGTTTTAATTTGTCTTTTGAAGCTTGGTGTGTTTCCTGCAGACAGCAAATGGATGGCTTGTGTTTTTTAGTCCAATCAGCCAATCTATGCCTCTTCAGTGGGGAATTCAAGCCATTAACATTTATTGAGATGATTGATAAGTGTGGTAGTGTTCTATTCATCTTATTTTGTGAGAGTCCATTGCTTAGTTTTATCTTTTGCATCAGTGTGGAAGTTAAGTTCTGTCCTTTAGTTTCTGAGTTCTTACTTTGCTGCTGATCCATTGTGATGATCAGTGTGTAGAACAGGTTGAAGTATTTCCTGTAGAGCTGGTCTTGTTGTGGCGAATTTCCTCAATGTTTGTATATCAGTAAATGATTTGATTTCTCCATCAATTTTAAAGCTTAGCTTAACAGGATATAGAATTCTGGGATGGAAATTGCTCTGTTTAAGTAGATTAAAGGTAGATGACCATTGTCTTCTTGCTTGGAAAGTTTCATTAGAGAAGTCTGCAGTCACTCTGATGGATTTGCCCCTGTAGGTCAATTGGCACTTACTTCTCGCAGCTTGCAGAATCTTTTCTTTTGTCTTGAGTTTGGATAGGTTCATCACAATGTGTCTTGGAGAAGCTCAGTTAGAGTTGAGGCGACCTGGGGTCCAATATCGCTCTGAAAGGAGTGTTTCAGAATCTTTGGTGACATTTGGGAAATTTTTATTTATAATATTCTCAAGTATGGCCTCCATTCCCGTGGGGCAGTCTTCTTCCCCTTCTGGGATTCCTATAACTCGTATGTTGGAATGCTTCATGAAGTCCCATAATTCTGTCAGTGAACGTTCTGCTTTCTCTCTCTTCTTTTCTGTCTCTTTAACTATCTGAGTTATCTCAAGAACTTTGTCCTCTACCTTCGAAATTCTTTCTTCTGCATGGTCTAACCTGTTGGTGATACTTTCTATTGCATCTTTAAGTTCCCTAATTGACTGCTTCAGTTCCTTCAGCTCTGCTGTATCTTTTCTATATTCTTCATATCATTCATCTCTTATTTGATTCTGTTTTTGGATTTCCTTTTGGTTATTTTCCACTTTATCAGCAGTTTCCTTCATTGTTTCCATCATTTCCATTTTTTTCATCATGTGTATTCTAAATTCCCTTTCTGTCATTCCTAACCTTTCTTTATAGGTGGAATCCTCTGCAGTAGCTACCTCATGGTCCCTTGGTGGGGTTACTCTGGACTGGTTCTTCATGTTGCCAGGAGTTTTCTGCTGATTCTTCCTCATGAGTGATTCTTTTATCAATTTCCTTGCCCTAATTTTCCTTTCACTTCCTCTTGCTCTTTAAGTTGCCATGCTGTTCTGGAGGCTGGGCAGTGTGAGATCCAGGTGCCAGCATGCTCAGGGAGCAGCTGGTTTCTGCTCCACAGAAGGTGCCTTCTAGTTTTGTCCTCATACAACTAGGGAGGGGGGTGCTTTTGTACATTTTAAGTCAAAGTTAAGTCCACCCTTCACCTGGAATTTGTGCACCATACCTGTTAGATGTGAATGTCTACATAACCTGCTCCTGGCTTTCTTTCTCTTTGATCTTGTTGAGTTTTACTTCCATATGTGCACATAAGTGTTGACCAACTAGTTCCAACTTACTATTAGTACATGTGTTATTTGTTTTTTTCATTCTTGTGATACTTTAATCAATATTGTCTCATCTTTGCTGTGTGATAACAGAGGAAATGGTGAACTGGGTATACAACAGCAGAACAGAAAATTCATAAATTCTTTATATAGAGTGGACATAAAGCTTGTGTGCAATTTAAAATAGTTGTAACTTTAGATTGCACATGAACTTAATGCCCACCCTTAAGAGTATTTAACAGATTTTGTTTTAAAATTACGTTTGAATGAAACAATTTTTCAAAATGTGTTTTAAAATGTAAAAAATCTGAATATGGGGATTTAAGGAAATGTTTTAAAATGTGGGGAAATTGAGATTGAAATGATGGTTTTAAATTAAGAAGTCATGGGCATTTATGAATAATCTGCATTTGTCTAGGCCATTCATCAGTTTATTTCCTCTCTTTATTTCAATCTAAATCCCTTAAAACAAGAGTCTCATCTTCTCATTGTTGTAACTGCACCCTGCCTCTTATAGCTCTGAGTGCATTATTGGACCTAAAACAATTATTTTTAAGTTGATTCTGATAGATTAGCTAAGACCCCCATTCCCAGCCTCCCCAGTGAGTTTAGGTTATATTTCTTTTGAATAAAATGGAAATGTTCTTGATTTTATTTTATCTTTTAGAAGCATCACATGCAAAGAATAAAGCTGTCAGCAAGTTTGGATCTTTTTCTGCCACCTTGGAAAATGGAATCTGCCTCTCGATAAGTTACTATGGATCAAGTGGAATGGCACCAGGTGAAAAGACACAAGAGAAAGAGAAAGGATAAGGGTGCCTGCCCCAGGGCCGGTGTGTGCTGCCTTTACTGAATTGACAAGTCTTCTCACTTGTCAATTAACGTGTTCTGATTTAATGCCGCTTATAGTTTTTCCTTCAGGGTAGGAATATAAGGGGTGTGCGTGTATAAATCTTTCATACATAGCAAATATGCTTTAACATTTTACACAGCATTTATCATTAATCTTATATGATCACATATACTTATAAGATCTTATGTATATTATAAATATATACAAGAAAGTCTGATAATTAAGTCCACAAACTCATCCTAGAAAAAATGCTACATATCTCATTGCTGAATATCACTAGGTCATCTTCGAAGTGCTCCCCTTGAGAAGCTATGTACCAAGGCCAGTGCCTAGTCCACCCTTCAAAGCAATTTTGAAACTCTTTCTGGAATGACCATCAGAGTCATTATGGTATAAGCTCTGACAATTTAAGTTCACACTGGCAGTACTGTACAAACAGCTGGGTAATATTTCATAACCGTGGTATATTATTGTCTCACAGCTGTGTGCATGTCAGCATGTGGTGGTGTCTTGCTGAATGGTGTTCATTATTGTTGTTGCATGTTTTTGTGTGTTGTACGATGACAGCTCTGATGGCCATTCCAGAAAAACAGTTCCAAAATTGCTTTGAAAGATGGACTAGGAGCTGCATCAGAGCACAGCTTCCCAAGGGGAGCACTTCAAAGGTGAACACAGTCACATTCAGCGATGAGTATGTAGCACTTTTTCTAGGATTAGTTCACGAACTTAACCGTCAGACGTGTGTGTGTGCATACACATGTATACACAGATATCCACATGGTGTGTATATATAGATATGTGTATATACACACATACTAGCTCATAAAAACAAGCCTTTTAGTTGGTGCCAAAGAAAACACGATCTGCCAAGGAGTCTTTTCAGTTATCAATCAACAGAATAATACTTGCATGAATCCTGTGACTGTGGAGTTGTTCAGCTTGCTTCAGGACATTAGTCTTAAAGGACCCACTTTCTGAACATATTAAAGGATTTCTCTGCCCCACTCACAATAAACAAATTCTGTAATTAGAAGCTATTTCCTTGAAAATTGCAAATAGTATGTCTCTTTACCAAGAACCAATTAGGAAATCTGTGGGTTCCCATGCATTTTAGAGGTATCTAATCACAACATATTTTTTAAAATGCACCACAAAACCAAAAGATAACCTCTTCAATGATCTACCTTACTATGTAATTTCTTTTTCTCAGAGACAGGTTCTCATGGATCGTTATAATCTTGTTTCTTACCTTCTGTCAAACATCCTAGTACTCTAATGATTTAGTGAGTCTATTACATTCGCTAGTATTTTTACTCTATTTGGAGTTTTATATTTTAATTTTTTATTTGATTTGTTTTTAAACCAGCTCTTGGAGAAGTCATTTGTTGCCTAACAAATTAAGTATGAAAAACTATTATTACCTGATAGTCCCTAAAATTTCTACTTCTTCTGAATATAGGTTATCATTATTTTATATTAAGATATTCATACCCCACTTATATCGACTCTGTTGGTCCTATTTTGTAAGTGGTTTCTTTATTCTAAATGTTTCAGTTAATGTAAATATTTCAGTTAAATGTTTCATTTAATGTAATCATTACATTAAAAACAGGTGTTCCTAATTTCAGGTTATATGCACACAAGTACAATATTAGATAATATTAATAGTACAGATAATAAGTTATGTTTTACTTCTTGCATATTAAAAAATAAGTTGAAGGCATTCATCTCTATAAAAATATATATGTATTATAAATTACTGAAGGATGTAAGTATTATTGATATTTAAGAACTTAATCTGCTAATAGCTAAATAAACTTGTATTAATTTCTCACCCTTTAATTGTATATACACAGCTAAGCATAGTGAAACACCCTTTTAAACTAAAAAATAGATACGATAGCTAATTGAATCCAAAAAAGTGCAAAGAAACCAAACCAAATTATTGAACTCTGCCTTGTATTTTCTTAAGCAGAAGAATATTTCATTCTTGCTTCCTACTACCATTCAGAAGGCCTACTGAATACACCTAGAATTCAAGAGCCTTAATCAAGCCCCAACCTCAACTTTATGTGTTTCTCTACCCAAACTCTGCATGACAACTGACCTGGTCTATTTTCCCTTAGAGCATCATGCCATCCTACTTAGTCCTTTTTAAATATCAGAATATTATGGGGGTACAAACATTTTGGTTACATGACTTGCTTTTGTGCAGTTTGAGTCAAAGTTGTAAGTGTGCCCATCACCCAGGTGGTGTACATATGAACATGTATTACATTTTACATTTTATCAATCAACCCATGTATTTATGGGCACTTGGGTTGATTCCACATCTTTGTGATTATAAATTGTGCTGAAATAAACATTCACATGCAGGAGTCTTTTTGATAAAATTACTTTTTTCCCCTTTTGTTAAATATCCAGTAATGGGATTGCTGTATCACAAGGAAGAAATAATAGGTCTATTTTATTTCTGTGAGGTGTTGTCATATGACTTTCTGTAGAAGTTGTACTGCCTATTCTTTTTGTCCCTTTTGGCCCCTTGAATGAGCTATGCCTTCTCTTTTACCTGCCCGTTTGTTCATGCCATGCCACTACTCAGAATATTTTCTCCTGCCACACATGCTGCCCCTTTCAACAATTGAATTTCCTCCCATCCTCTGAGAAATGCATCCCAGAACAAGTAGAGGTAGCATGTGACCAGATGTTTGGAGTTCAAATTCTGCCTAGGCAAAAATTTGAAGGAAAGGAATTCTAGATCCTAGGAATAGTATCTGTAAAACTTAATCACATAACAGCAAGGAAAGGTTTTCCCATTTGTGGCCACAGTAGATTGTACTGTAGCATTTTGCCATACATGTCCCTCTTCTGGGTTCCTGTGGCACTCTGAACTTCCCCCATCACAGACGTAACACACAGCCTTGTACCTGAGGGCTTCTTGCACTAAAGTATACTTTCCTTGTCTGTCTAATCCATTGTTGGCTATCCACTTCATGACGTATAACATTAGGTTTGCAAAAAATATTTACTGAATGTTATTGAGGTAATGGATGAGGATGGGAGGGAGGAGTGAGTTCTCAGATGCCTGAAACTGAATGCCATTCACTTGCTTATCTACTGTACTTCCAATAGGTCAGGGAACTTGCTGGCACTGAGCCACTGAGATGAATGAAACCATAGTGCATATATCCAAAGAACTCACTGTCTACTAGGAAAGAAAAACATGTAAATAGAGTGATAACTGTCATGACACTAGAAATTCCATGTAAAGAGAGCACTGTGGACCATCATAAAATACCTCAGAGAGAAAATGTATCATTTGAGATAGGACTTTAGAAACAAATGGGTAAATACAGACACAGAAACAAGGAAAGGGAATTTTAGACAATAAAAACCATTTGTATAAATACACAATTGTGTTAAATATGGCATCTTTACAGAAAAGCAAAACCTTCAGTGTGGCTGGAGTGGAGGTAGGTGAGAATGTGAGTGTGAAGAGAGTACATGCCCTTCATAGGCAGTGGTGGCAGGGGTGGGAAGAGACAAGATCACATCTTATTTTAGAAACATAAATTTAGTGGTATTTTAGAAAGTACATGGAAGTGGTGGTGTTGGGGGGGGGGTGCCATGATGTCAGTTAGGAAATTGTTGCAGAAAACCCAGCAAGCAATAAGGGGAACTGAGTGTAGGTAATGGGAACGGATAGGAGAGGCATGACTGGAGAGATTGTACCAAAGGTGTGGTGATGGTCTGGGTGTTTAGGATGAGTTAAAGGAGAAAATGATCTGGATATCTAACTTAGGAAACAAAGCACCTGATTGGTCAGGCATTAACTGAGATTGAGTAGATAAGAGGGACAATCTGTTTGGGAAAGGAAAGACTAAACTGAGTTAGAAATGCCTCTAGTACCACAACCAGGAGATGCCTAGGGATAAGTAAGAAGTATTGATCTGGAACTAACCCCAGAAGACCAAAAATCACATCATAACAAAGATATTTGTACCAGAATGTTTATTGCAGCCCAATTCATAATTGCTAAGTCATGGAAGAAGCCCAAGTGCCCATGGATCCATGAATGGATTAATAAATTGTGGTATATGTACACCATGGAATATTATGCAGCCTTAAAGAAAGATGGAGACTTTACCTCTTTCATGTTTCCATGGATGGAGCTGGAACATATTCTTCTTAGTAAAGTATCTCAAGAATGGAAGAAAAAGTACCCAATGTACTCAGCCCTACTATGAAACTAATTTAGGGTTTTCACATGAAAGCTATAACCCAGTTACAACCTAAGAATAGGGAGAAGGGGGAAAGGGAGGGGAAGGAGGGAGGAGGTGGGTAGAGGGAAGGGGATTGGTGGGATTACACCAGCAGTGCATCTTACAAGGGTATATGTGAAACTTGGTAAACGGTCTGTGAAGCTAGTGAATGATGCCCCATGATTATATCAATGTACACAGCTATGATTTAATAAAAAAAAAAAATTCCAGTTCTACCATTAAAAAAGAAAGAAAGAAAGTCATGGCCTTGGATGTAAATTTTGGAGTCAGTAGCATGGAGATGACAATTGGAGCCCCAGTAGTGAATGAGAACATAAGGGTCTACTGAGAGCATAATGTGCTCAGCCCTATCTGTGTGTCACAGTTACGGCAGTGTTCCACAGATGTCTATGGCTGGTCCTCTTCTCCAGAGAGTGAGTCAGTAGGTCAAGGTGGGGCCTACACACTTTTTTTTAATTCCATGAGCAATTATTATGGGCAGCCATGATTGAACATAAAAAACCCCAGGACCTAAATTTAAAGGATTGACAAAAGAGGAACAGCTAGTAAATGAGACTGAAGGAAAACTTAAGCAGAGGGATAAGAGACATGGGGAATGGTTTTCTGAAACCCAGAGGAAAATAAAATTCAAGACATCTAGATGCTCTGGAGCTCCCCACATAGTCCTCACATCAGCTTTCCTCTAGAATTCTGACAATCCTTTAAAACACAGAAAAAAATTGATCTTTCATCAAAAAGAAAAAAACTCCTTTTTATCATCTTATCCAGAAATAATCTATTTCTTTTCCAGAATTTTTTGTTTGTACCAGTTCATTGTATTTTCACATTAAGTCCTTACATTGAGTTATGTGAGTACAGATCTTAGGTAGACTATTTTGATTCCAGAAAGATCTTTACATTGTTTTTTATTATTTTCTGCTGCTCAAAACGTTTCACATATAAGAGTGTCTCAAATATTTCCCAAATAAGTGAAGAGAAGGTCACTTCCCCATCATTAAGGAGTTTACAGTGTAGAGGGGATGTTAGGAACATGTGAAATGACTAAATGAAGCACGTCAAAGTGTTAGGCACCTCAGATTTTCTACACTACAATCCTAATTTTCAAATTAACCACATTACCCCTGAAATCTTATCTAACTCATAATATTTAGCAAGGTAAAAAATTGTTGCCAACTTTAATAAGTTTTTGAAAAGTAAACCTTATTTAACAACTGTATCACATATGGATGTAGAATGTACTTGGTTTTCCCTTTTTCTGTTTATAGAAGAGAAAGACCCTGATTTAGAACCAATGTTGAACATTCCTTCCGCACTCACTCCAACAGCAGTTCCTGCTGTAGTGAGTATCCCACAAAGCAAAGCAAAAGGGAAACCAAAAGGCAAAGAAAAACCCAAAGAATCCCTTAAAGAAGAGGAACACCCTAAAGAAGAGGAGAAGAAGGTAAAGGAACCACACAGCGATTCCCAAATTCTGCTTCTGCCTCGATGTTAACTTTTTTTAAGACAATGGCTTATGTCAACAGTGTTATTACACTGTGCACATTTTATTGTGCAGATTCCTTAGCATTCCTTGTCATTTCAACCTGAAATGGACAAGAAAGACTTGCACACAAAAATTGGATTTCATCTCTAGGAGATAGATACATGTTGTTGTACACAAATTGTCTCGGGTCATTCATTCTCAGCTTGGAAAAACTTTGTTCGACCGTTTTCCCAACCTCGTGGTTTTCTTTGAGTTTTCTTTGCTTTGGATTAGTCAAGTTTCTACCATTCCTTATTTCTAATACTTTATTTAGCTCCAATAAGATAAATAACAATTGAAGGATAAAGATCTGTGAGTAGGCCGGGTGGTGGCTCACACCAACAATAAATCCTAGCTTTCTGAGAGGCTGAGGTGGGGGGGTTGCTTGAGCTCAGTCGTTGGAGACCTCCACTAAAAATAGCAAATTTAGCTGGGTGTTGTGGTAAGTGCTTGTAGTCCCAATTACTTTGGAGCCTGAGGTAGGAGGATCAGTTGAACCCAGGTGTTTGAGGTGGCTGTGAGCTAAGCTGACGCCCCAGCAACAGAGTGAGATTCTGTCTCAAAATAAATAAATAAATAAATAAATAAATCTGTGGCTGAACAATGGAAACAGTTCCACTTAGTAGATACTGATGTGCAAAGAATCCAGAAAGACTAGGAGATAGCCCACCCTGCCAGTCAGAGAGTAGTCTACTTTCTACCCTCAACCTTTCATCATGGGCAATGCACACGCACACCCACAGGCTTTGATTCTAACCATGTTCTAATAGAACACAGACCACTTATGTGTTCTATTAGGCTGATAATTGATATCAAAGTTTAAAAAAATAAGAGCTCTCTAAAACAGAAGCAACAAGGAAATTGCTGGTAAAACTTGACTCTTGGTATTTACTAGTAAAAGCACAATGTAAAGATACTAACCTTTTTTTTTTTTTTTTTTTTGAGACAGTCTCACTCTGTTGCCCTGAGGTGGAGTGCCATGGCATCATTGTAGCTCATAGCAACCTCAAACTCCTAGGCTCAAGCGATCCCAATGCCTCAAGATTCCTGAGTAGCTGGAACTACAGGTGCCCTCCACCACAATGCCAGGCTACTTTTAGTAGGGACTGGGTCTGGGTCTTGCTCAGGCTGGTCTAGAATTCATGATCTTAAGCAATTCACACACAACTAGGCCTCCCCTAGTGCTAGGATTACAGGAGTGAGCCACTGTACCAGGCCAATGCTAACTTACTAAAGAAAAAATACTTTAAAAAGTGCTCAAGAACCTGGATTTCAGACTCTGGCCCTTTAAAAGTTATGGGGTTTAAATGTCACTTTGCCTCTGCACCACATTTATTTGGTTACACTAGATGATATTTCTCATGCAAGGCCACTTGACCCTTGTTAAGTAAAAATAGCCCTGTATTGGAGAGAATGACTCCAGGTAATTCCCTTAGAATCAGTTTGGCCAAAAGCAACTTGATAAGCCAATTGGTTCATCTAACATTTTTTAGAATTGCTGATAATGGAAGCCTCAGGGATGATTACTGATTTTGTTATGTAATGCCAGATTTAACATAGCAGATTTGCAAATTTGAGCAATTTTGTTGATTTTTATAGAACTTTATAAGCTTTTTTTCTTAATTTGAACTCTTGTTTTTAATTCATGTTTAGCTCATTAGTCTTATTTTTTACTCTGTTAGTGACAAAGAAAAGACAGAATAACTAAATGATCAAAAGTAAGAGACTAGGTAGAATAAACTAAAGATCAAGCATCAGTTTCAGAATGATTTTGGTGAGTAATAAAAGGGAACCGGTTGGAAAAACTGAAATGATTACTAGTTAGAATTGATTGAAAGCTACCAAATAACTTTCATTCTTGAGCACACATAACCCAACAAGGTATTAAGGCATAGCTGACATAAAATTCATTCATATTTTAATGTAGACACCCAAATCCTCATTAATTGATAGATAACTTCTAATTATCTTTTATTTTCTTTTGTTGACTTTACTTGTTACAAAAGCAATGCAAGCTCATTACGGGAAAATAAGGACAAATATCCTACTAGCGTAGTATCACTAGAATAAAAACTGTTAGAATTATACCAAAAAGGCAGTGGGGAAGTTGGTCTCCCACATACTCTGCCTATCTTTGTTTAGGCTGCTATAACAAAATACCTTAGACTGGTGATTTGTTGCTATAACAAAATACCTTAGACTGGCGATTTGTTACTATAACAAAATACCTTAGGTTGGGTGATTTCTAAACATAGGAATTTTATTGCTCACTGTTGTAGTGGCCGTGAAGTCTAAGATCATCAAGGTATCAGCAGCTTTGGTGTCTGGTGAGAGCCTGTTCCTCATATATATGATTTCAAGTTGTCCTCAATGGTGAAAAGGGACAAAAACAATCCCTGTAAATTTTGCCAGAAGAGCACTAATCCCATTCATGAGAACAGAGCCCTCACAACTTTCCCACTTCCCGAGGGGCCTAGCTCACAATGCTACCACATAGGGTATCAGGTGCCAAAATCAGTGCTTTGGGAACACCAACATAGAAACGCATCCAAACCAGGGGGCTTTCAAAGCCTACTTTAAGCACCAATTCCTCCACCAATCCTTTCCAGTTATTCCTATTTACTTTGACATATCCCTTTTGTGAGAAAACATATGCCAACTGCACAAAGGCAGAGACACATGTGTCCTTGCAGGCTGCTCTGCAGGGTCCTCCCAGATCTGCACAGGCCTCATTCTAAGCACTCAGCAAGTCCTTGATTAGTCAAAATAAGTAATAGGTCATTTGGAAAATGATAAGTAATTATTCACATGCTTAATTATTTGCAGGAGGAAGTAGAACCAGAGCCTGTTATACAAGAGGCCGTTTATGTTCCCACCTTCCAGAGCCTAAATGTGTCTTGCCCCAATGGGCTCCTGTTGACTTTCATTGGCCAAGAGCCTCCAGGTGAGTGCTAGCTGGGGTGGGGTGGGGAAGCAGAGGGCACAAAGTCATATTCAAAACAGTTAAATCACCATTGAAAACTGTATTTTTTACCAGTCAAACATACTTCTTGTCGATAATGAACAATAGGCTATTTTCAAATTTTGAGCCCTTACTGTGGCCAAGTACTTAACATGTTTGCCAAAATACAACTATTATGAGCTCAGGTGCTAATAACTCCATTTTACATGAATGTGAAGAAAAGGGAACACTTCTACACTGCTGGCAGGAATGCAAATTAATACAGTCCTTTTGGAAAGATGTTTGGAGAACACTTAGAGATCTAAAAATAGACCTGCCATTCAATCCTATAATTCTTCTACTAGGTATATACCCAGAAGACCAAAAATCACATTATAGCAAAGATATTTGTATCAGAATGTTTATTGCAGCCCAATTCATAATTGCTAAGTCATGGAAAAAGCCCAAGTGCCCATCAATCTATGAATGGATTAATAAATTGTGGTATATGTACACTGTGGAATGTTATGCAGCCTTAAAGAAAGGTGGAGACTTTACCTCTTTCATGTTCACATGGATGGAGCTGGAACATATTCTTCTTAGTAAAGTATCTCAAGAATGGAAGAAAAAGTATCCAATGTACTCAGCCCTACTATGAAACTAATTTATGGCTTTCATATGAAAGCTATAACCCAGTTATAATCTAAGAATATGGGGAAGGGGGAGAGGGAAGGGAGGAAGGGGGAGGATGGGCAGAGGGAAGGTAATTGGTGGGATTACACCTACGGTGCATCTTACAAGGGTACATGTGAAATTTAGTAAATGTAGAATATAAATGTCTTAACACAATAACTAAGAAAATGCCAGGAAGGCTATGTTAACCAGTGTGATGAAAATATGTCAAATGGTATATAAAACCAGTGCATGGTGCCCCATGATCGCATTAATGTACACGGCTATGATTTAATTAAAAAAAAAAAAGAACTCCATTTTAAAGAATGAAGATGTCGAGGCTTCAAGTGGTTCTGTAATTTAACCAAGGTTACTCAATCTGCAAGTGGCAGACCTGAAATGCTGTTTGTTCTTGGTCCAGTTTTGGCAAAGCCAGTGCTCATATGACCCTTGTGTAGTCCTGCATTCCTACCTCTACAGAGGCCACCAGCACAGCACTTGGCTGGTCTGTAGAAAGCAAAGGACAGTGAGGACAACATAAAGATGAGACAAGGCAGGTCAAGTGCAATAAGGAGAGGGGGTGGGTGCTGGGAGCTCGCTTGGTGGATACAACGTGTGTTGCTTCAGTGATGTCTGTACCAAAGGCCTTGACTTAACCACAGTGGGGTATGTATCAGTGTAACAAAATGTATACCCCCTGAATACGTACATATAAATAATGGATGGAAAAACTGGAATAAAACATATGAATCAAAAATCCAATCTTGGGGCAGTGCCTGTGGCTCAAAGGAGTAGGGCACTGGCCTCATATACAGGAGGCAGTAAGTTCAAACCTGGCCCCAATCAAAAAAAACTGCAAAAAAAAAGAAATCCAATCTTCATTTCCATGTATCATTAAATAATTTTATAGTCTATTGTCTCTGCTGGTTCTGTACATGGCTTCCTACCTATTCAGTGGAGTAAATAAATGTAAGTAGGTCCCCTTTAATTTATCTGATGGGTCATCTACATTTATATGGAGACCCACTATTTCTGAAGAAGCAAACACTGAACTTGGACTTCAAGTTCAAATATGGCCCTAGCATGGACTAACAATGGGCACTTTTAAGTTACATACTGTCTCTGGACTATGTTTTCTCATCTAATAAATGTTAGATAGTATTGGCAGATTTTGATTTTTTTTTCCACAACCTAACATCCTCTTTAGTATAACTCCCTTATGCACACATTTCAAAGTGTATTTATCAAAGAAAAAGACTATGCTCTTTTTAAATAATTCAATGTTTTATTTACTTGCCAGCCAAAAACTTAGAAGCAAAACGTTATGTAAATTTTGCTCTTCATGAGGCTTTCTGAATTA
Organism: Nycticebus coucang; assembly: GCF_027406575.1. Taxonomy (NCBI): domain Eukaryota; kingdom Metazoa; phylum Chordata; class Mammalia; order Primates; family Lorisidae; genus Nycticebus; species Nycticebus coucang. Next base: position 48,800,829 of record NC_069784.1, on the reverse strand, counting down.
AGAATAGCACATGGGACCCCTGTTCTGTTCACAAGGATCCCTGGTGATTCAGGCTTCCTGTGATAGGACTCATGGTACAGGATGTTACGTGTCTTCCAAAATCTCAGATGCTGTAAGTGTAGTGAGAGAGATGTTGTTTCAGATTCAAGAATGTATTTTTTGTTTGCCTATTTGTTCAATCCTGTTATCAAACCCCAGATCAATTCCTCTTGACTGTCTCTTCTATTAGTTTCATAATCTACCCTGATATTTTTCTCTTTCTGTCAAGGTAGACTGTGTGATTAATTAAAACTTTGCCTGAACACATCATATGTTTATTTTATGTATTATGAATATCCTAATTCAAGTATGAAAATAATTGCAACACTAATACCAAAGTATCTTAACAGGGACAGCCTTAAACATAACGAGAGAAGGTTACCACCAAACTTATGTCCTTTACGGGGTGATTTGGAAATTAATAGAAAAAATTCCTTTAACCTAGAACATACTGTTCAAATGTTTCTGATTGTTTGCAGGAGCGGAGGTTGTGTGTGTCTGTGTGTGTTTGCTTATGGTAGTGGTGGTTGTTTGTACAGTGTAAGAAAATGATTCAAATGCCAGTTCTGCCATTTTTGTGACCTTAGAGAAATTATACCCTCTCCAAGCCTCCATTTTGTCATCTGAAAACTTTGGAAAAGGAAAATGCCTATTTTAAAAGGTGGTTGAGGGCAATGCCTGTGGCTCAAAGGAGTAGGGCGTCAGCCCCATATGCCAGAGGTGGGGGTTCAAACCCAGCCCCGACCAAAAACTGCAAAAAAAAAAAAAAAAGGTGGTTGAGGTGGAATGAAGAAGATACATGTAGAGCATTTAGCATATAGAAATATCTCAATAAATGTTTATTATTTTGTCATTATTATTAATTCTGTGATTGAAAGGGTATCTTAAAAGGCCCTCATTGAAAAATTGTTTCCTATCAGCCTGATAAGGTTCTTTAAATGCCATCATTACATGTTAATTCCTTTGTGTTAGGGGTTTTGATCCCAATAAACCATGTTATAAATTAAGAGGAAATTATTCAGCTGGTAGAAACTGAGTAAGTATTGTGTGCCAGAATTTCTCCATAATTATGTTCTTTTAAAAGGAGCTTATTAGGTGCTTTTCTCCTGATTGCTAGCTAACAGTAAAACACTGAGAGAAATCTAGATTTTGTTAGAGATGAGGGATTATGTTAACTTTAAAAGGTGATGGAAGATTTAGGAAGGACAAGCCTGGATGAATGATTTCCCCCAGGGCTCTACGGAAGCAGGGGAAACCACAGCAGCTTTGTGTATCCAGGGTTAGGGGTCCGGGTGGACTAGTAACTAAGGCAGCAAAACTCCTCTTCATTCACAGTTTTTCCCTGAGATGTCCCAGACTTCCTTAGAGAAAATAATGTATACATGGAGAAAGTCCTGCTATGTATTATAGATGACCTTCTTGACTACATTTGAATGTAAGATCAGCAAAGAACCAGTGTTCTGAGCCCATCAGTCATGATGTGAAAACTGCCCCATGATTTGTATGCAGACAAAAGAAAGAAAATAATTAAGTCAGAAGATAAAATCCCACCCCCAAAGCATTCCCTAGTTCACAGTAAAGCTTTATTGTTTTTTTTTTTTAAGGTCAGTGCATAACGGATGAAGAACCCACCTGGGACATCATGGTCCGTCAGAGCTACCCCCAGAGGGTGAAGCACTATGAGTTCTATAAAGCAGTGATGCCACCAGTGGAACAGGAGGCTTCCAGGGTCATCACCAGCCAGGGCACTGTCATCAAATATATGTTGGATGGATCCACACAGGTAAAAGAGTGTATTAGATAAATTACTCTGAAGTAAAAGACAACTAGGTTATGGGTAACAAACAGTACTGTCATAGAGGTAGCAGGGAAGAGGAGCAGCTCACTTGAAAAAAAAAAAAATGACCGGTGAAGAAGTGTAAAATTTAAAATGACAGATGAATAATAATATAGTTCCAGGAAAAAACACCACCTATGATAAACAGGATACAAATAAATTTGTCATTTCTGTGTGTGATCTAAGATTACAGATCAAACACAATGTTTTCCTCCTCTCCTTCTCAATGAATTTTAAAAATATAGAAAACATATATAGCCAAATAATAAATTCATAATTATACTGGAAGACAACAAAATATATCATTAATAATAGATTATACTATTTTGAGATTCCTAAAAATTGCAAGTCAGATGGGCTTAGACTGATGGAAAAACAAAAGCAACAATTGAAGTATATACAAGAGAAAAACTTGCAGCAAAATTGAAAGTCAAAATGGGAGTCCTAATACAGACATTTTGCAGATGGAGCTCTGGGCTCAGAAAATCAGAATCATGTGGGTAATTCCCCAAATAACTACCTAGTCTCTGGAGATGTGGACCAGAAATCATAAAAAACCAGAAGCCGAATGCCTTGGTCCGTCCCTTCCGGTGATGGCAGAAGAGAAGCTCCTACAACCAGACACTGCACCACCAAGAAGTGAAGAGGGAATCTCAGTGAGAAATAGGACCATTCATCTAAGAATCATCAATCCTGGAGCCAAATCAACCCCATGAAAATATAGAGCACAATCACAACATTAAAGACCTATCACCTAAAAATAAAAATAAATACTTAAAAAATTAAAAGTGAGTAAAAGTAATACAAGCAGAGAATTGAGAGGTTAACAGTCTATAAAATATAATAAAATTTTTTAAAGTTTCTAACAGAAACAAAGATTTCTTAGAATCTAAAAATAATTTTGAAAGATCAAGGGGTGAGAGAGAGTGGATTATGAATGAGAGAGAAGTTAAGGGATACAGAAAAGGAATCTATATAATAGAATTTCCAGAAGAAAATAGTAAGAATGAGGGGGGAAAGAATCAAAGACATAATATAAGAAATTTTCCCAGAGTTAAAAAAAAAAGTTCAGATTGAACAGGGCAACCATGTCCTAATCAGAACTGATACCAAGTATCAGTTTTAAAATACCATCTAAATATGCCTTTGTGTGATTTAAGACTATGTAATAATCCCAAAAGCTTCCCTAAGGAAACAAGTTACTTAGAATTAGACCCAGAAAAACATTTGACTGGTCATTAGCAAACTGATGATGGTCATTGTCATGTTGATCGGGAGTGTATAAATACTAATACTGGAAAGATGTTGTCTGTGGAACCCAGAGACCCTATACACATTAAGTTGATATTAACAGAAATTACACAGTTCAACATGTGATAAAATTTTAATTGCAGTCATTGGAAATTTTGAAATACAGTGTATAATTTCCCAATTGCACAGGAGAAGGATGAAGAATGGGAAAAAATAAAGGGAATAAAGGGAAAAAATAAAATTCAAACCAATCTAAGAAAAGACAGGAAATAAACAAAACAGAAGGTAAACATAAAATATTAAAAAATATTATTGTGCTGGTGATGAAGCTATTGTGTGTGATCTCCCAAACTGTTATTCTGTAATATGCTTTGTGATGCTGTCTAGAGGTCTGCAGACAGCATTTCTTCTTTGGATTATTTTGAAGCTATTTCAGCTTGACACATAGAATATACTATTAACCAACATCCTCCTTGTTCCTGAGAATGCTGGAAACTTTTGTTTTTCCTTCAGATTCTCTTTGCAGATGGTACTGTGAGCAGTAGTCCCAATTCACGTCTTATATATCCTCCTCCTGAACCCTCAGCAAGCCCTTATAGTGGAGACTTGACAGACTCAATTTCTCAGCAAAAATCAGAAACAGCACCATCTGAGAATGCCATCCCAAAGAAAGGTAACAACCGAAGCCACTAGAATTATAATGGATTTAATAAAGTCTTCAAGTGCTTAATATATATTCAATATCATTATTGTTATACTTTTTACCTTTTCTTTGACTATATTCAGTTGTATTCATACACATACAAATGAATTTTCATTGCAATCACAGAATTACATACTGTTTCATAAACTTTTTTTCCTCTCAGTAATAGATAATGAATATTTTCCTATGTCATTATATATTCCTACATAAGGTCGGCTGTAATATCTGCTCTTTTAGTGCTGTTTGAGCAGATCAATGAGGTCCAAATTCTGAGCAGACACCTCTGTCTGCTCCAGGTGTATGAGTGTATGAGCTCCAGGCTTATCCTCATATAGCAACTGACAAAGCGGAAAGACAAGAGGGCAAAGACGACAGCTTTCTTTCAAGTGTCTCTTTTTATTGGGGAGGAAAATGTTTCCCTTATTCCCCAGCAGACCTAATTATCTCATTGATTAGACCTAGCTGGTGACCAAGACCAGGAAAACAGTTATCTGGTATTTTTGGCATCTTTCACTACTCGTAGAGAAAAGAGAGGGTAGATGACAGAGAGCAATGAACAGTGGGTGTCATGATCTAAATGACCAGAACACTGTCCTGAGAGGTAGCTATGATTTCCCTACCACTGGCACAGTATGAAAACGTCTCCTTCCTCATACCCTCACCAATACGTTTTGTCATTCTTTTAATCTTGTTCAATTTGGTAAACAATGAGTGTATCTTATTATTATGTTAATTTGCATTTCTTTGCTTACTAGTGAAGTTAAATATTTGAAGATGTTTACTGAAGACAATTATATTTTATAATTTTCCATGATGCCTTTAGTTAGTTTACTGTTACGGTGGTTATCATTATCACATTAATTTGCAAGAGATCTTCATATATAAGGAATGTGGATTTGTGTATCAGGAACAATTCTGAATATTTTAAATATTAAATCAGCTAATCCTCTGTGAAGTTCATATTTTAATAATCTCCAATTTACGGATTAGGAAAATGACACACAGAGAAGTAACTTTCTTGAGGTCTTACAGCTAGCAAGTAGTAGAGGTGAGATTTGAGCCTCTACTCCCTAAATTATATTACTTCTCATGCCTTATAAATCTTTCTTAATTGTTCATTGGCCTTTAATGATCTGAAACCAATATGTAATTTTTATTTTTTCCAATTTCACACACCTCTCCATAGTTCCTGGTAATTTTCCACGGAGGCAAACTGAATTCTTTTTCTGCATACTCAAAATTTAGTAAAACAGATTTTCCTTTTTCTTACTGTATAGTCATTGCCCTCAGTAGAGTGCCATAGTGTCACAGCTCACAGCAACCTCAAACTCTTGGGCTTAAGTGATTTGCTTGCCTCAGCCTCCCAAGTAGCTGGGACTATAGGTGCCTACCAAAACACCCAGCTATTTTTTTGTTGCAGTTGTCACTGTTGTTTAGCTGGCCCTGAGCCAGGTTTGAACCCACCAGCCTCAATGTATGTGGCTGGTGCCTAACCACTGACCTACAGGCGCCAAGCAGTGTCCCAGATTCCTTCATAGCTCTTTCTTCTAAGGTGATACACTTTTTAAAAAATTAACAGACTATTTTTAGAGAAGTTTAGGTTTACATTAAAAATTGAGTGGAAAGTACAGAACGTTCCCCTACACCTTGTCTCTTCTGTAGAGAGTTCCCATATACTCCAACTATTCCCCACTCATGGTTTCCCCTATTATCAATATCTTGCTTTGCTGTGGGACACTTGTTACCATCAACAAACCAATCATGACACATTGTTATTAACTAAAGCCCATCGTTGTACAACTTAGTGTACATTATGTGAGTTTTAACAAATGTATAGTATCATGAATCTACACTATCTCATGTATCATACAGGGTAAGTTCACTACCCTAAAAATGCTTGTACTTCACCTATTCACCCTTCTCCTCCCTCATCCTGAACCACACACACCCTTCCCTCCCTGGACTTGTGGCACCACTGACCTCCTTACAGTCCCTGTGGCTCTGCCTTTCCCAGAACGTCGTGTAGTTAGAAGCATACAGTATGTGGCCTCTTTAGAACACTATCTTTCATTTAGTAACATACAGGGTGTCTGTAAAGTTCATTTAAATTGCACACAAAGTTTATGGGCACCCTGTACATTGAATATTCCCTCTTATCTTTTTGTGGCTTACTAGCCCATTTCTTTTTATCACAGAATAATTTCATCATGGAATAAAATTTCATAGATAATATTTCATCAGAATTTTGTCTTAACTTATCACACCATAAAGAAGTTCTTCTTACTGTGAGCTTCAGCCATTTTTCTTAAATAGTTCCTCAGATTGTTGCAATTCTTTGGACAATTTTCAAAATTCTGAAATAATTTATTTTGCTGTTTTTTTTTTCAATATCCTCATGGTTTTACTGGAGGAGCAGATTTTCTCTTGTTCTTACTTGCTGTTCCAGAAGTGCTTCTCATATTTTACAAGGAAGATTTAGTTATTTTTTATTATTTTTCAATTTTAAATATTATCTAATTTCCCTTATAACTTTTTCTTTGACCTTTAAATTGTTTAAACATGTTCCTAGATTTCAAACCTATGAAGGGTTTCTAGTTTGTGTTTATAATTGATTTTTTTGTAGTTTTTTTAATTTGTACAAAAATTTGTTGAAACATGGTTTATAGCCTTATATATGGTCAAGTTTTTTTTTAAGTACTGTACTTGAATGGAGCACATACCTTGTCTTTATTTGATACAGCATTCCTTTAATTTTTTTTTTTTTTTTGCAGTTTTTGGCCAGGGCTGAGTTTGAACCCACCACCTCCAGCATATGGGGCCAGCGCCCTACTCCGTTGAGCCACAGGCGCCACCCTCTTTAAATTTTTTACGTAACACTTGTTCAGTCACATTGTTCAAATCTCTATCAGAGCTCAGCAAACTTTTCCATGAAAGCAGCATAGTAAATATTTTAGACTCTGCTGGGCCTTATGGTCTCTACCACAACTGCTTACCTCTGCCTCAGAACACAAAAGTAGGCACAGACAATGCATAATTAAGACTAAATCTTTGTTGATTTTCAGTAAGTCTTTATGTACACTACAATCTGAATTTCTTATAATTTTCATATATCATAAAATATTAATCTTCTTTTGATTTTTTAAGCTATTTAGAAACTGTAGAGGAAGTATTACTTCACAGACTATGCAAAATAGCCAGCAGGCCTTATTTCCCACAGGCCAAAATTTGCCAATGCCTATTCTATATCCTTATAGATTTGTTTAATCTACCATTTTAGTTTACTCAGTAGAAGTATGTTCAAATTTCCTGAAAGGATAGAATAGTAACTTCATTGTTGCTCCTTATAATTTAAACTTTATTTCTTTATTTGTGAAATAAATTTGTTTTTTATAGTTATGTCAGATTTTTCTTCTTGTACTTCGAGGATATGATTTTAGATATAACCTTAGAATTATTATATCTTTATGGTAAATTTATCCTTTCAATATTATGCAATGACTTTTTATTCTAGGATTTCTTTTTTGCTCTAATGTCTATTTTGCTTTATGATTATAGCTATATAAGCCATTGTTTAATACTTTACCAGTATAACTTTTTTCCATACTTTCATTTCATTTTCTGTGGTTTATATTTAAATGTTTCTTATAAGCAACACATAAATGGATATTTTTTAAATTCTATTTGTAAATTTTTTGTCTTTAGACATTCTAGTCCATTTATTATATAACTGATATTTTCTAAAAATGTCTTTATTTTGTTCTTATTCTTGAAAGAATTTTACTGGGTTTAGAATTCTAGATTGATAGGTATTTTATCTCATACATTGAAAAATAATCCTTTGTGCTCTTCTAATTTCCAATGTTGCTGTTGAAAAGTTGGCATCAGTCTAATTGTTGTTATTCTGAAGATAATCTAAGTACCTTTAAAATACCCTCTGTGATTTTTTTATTACAATTTCAGTGTGATTTGACTGAATATGGATTTTTTTTTCTTTTTACTTATCCAAATGGTAATATATTGGGCTTCTTGAATTTGTAGATTACTATCTTTTATTGATTCTGGAAATTTCTCAATAATTACATCTTCAAATACTGTTTCTGAGCCACTTCTTTCTCCTCTTCTTCTGTAACTCCCGTGAAACATATCTTATGGATATTTTATCCTCTCTTTCATTGCTTATATTGCTTTGGCTCTCTGAGCTTCACTTTAAACAATTACTTTTGGTCTATCTTTCAGTTCTCTTTTAAACGGTGTCTTATCTCTTGTTAACCTGCATGTTATTTTTTAAATTTCATTATTACATTTTTTTATGTCTAACACTTCTCTTTGTTTTTTTAATTTGCCTTCTCTTTATTTAATTTTTTTGCCCTTTTTCACTTCTGGAATTATGCTGAGTATACATTTTGTATTCTGTGTCTTATAATCCCAATATCTAAAGTACAGTAGGTCTAATTCCACTTTTTCTTGTTTCTTCCGGCTCTCCCTTGATTGAAATGCTTTGGTGTGTTTTGTCTTTGGTACTTTATGGCTATGAGATGATTATTACTTTTTCTTATTACTTTGACTCTAAATTTCTGGGGCTGGTATAAAGGTACATTTCTTTAGAAAGTATTTTGGTTTCAGAAAGGATTTTAGCAGATGGTAGGGGAACCTCTAGTCTTAAATTGTGTCAAATTATTAATGGAATTTCTAGTGGTGCCACTCAAGCACTGTGAATTTCTGTTTCAAAGCTATAAAAGGATCTGCTCATGGTGATTCAACCTCAAGGTACTTTTTTGCCCTCTTTGTTCCGCACCAAGTTTAACACAGGAAACTTTTCTAACAATCTTAGGGTAGAGTAGGAAAAGGCATAATTTATTTTAGTCCATAATTCACCCTTTGTCAAAGCATGTAGCCCTTTGGGGTCACAGATTTTTGGAGGGCTCATAATACATATAGATAGATAGATAATACATATTACATATGTATACGTATTTATATATGTATATATGTATACACACATACATCTATATATGTGTGTGTGTATATATATATATATATATAATATATATATATGGAGAGAGAGAGAGAGAGAGAGAGAGACAGAAAGCTCAAACTCCTGGGTTCAATTGACCCTCCTACCCCAGCCTCCCAAGTAGCTGGGACTACAGGTGTCTACAACACCCAGCTAATTGTTCTATTTTTAGTAGGGATGGTGTCTAACTCTTGCTCAGGCTGGTCTTAAATTCCTGAGCTGATGCCTCAGCCTCTCAGAGTGCTAGGATTACAAGTGTGAGCTACTGTGCCAGGCTGAGAGAGCTCTCATATTAACTCCCTTTCCAGCTTGAGTAGGCTCTAGCTTTCATTTCTCCCTACATCCCACAATGCTGAGAAAACAAGTACTCTCTCACCCAATTTTAGTCCTTAGCTTAGTCCTTAGCTTGTGTGGACCTTGTGTATACTTTCCAGCTCATAGACACTTTCAAGAAGATTGATTGAAAGATGTTTCCATTTGGTGGTGCCTGTGGCTCAAGGAGTAGGGTGCTGGTCCCATATGCAGGAGGTGGGGGGTTCAAACCCAGCCCCGGCCAAAAACCAAAAAATAAAAATAAAAATAAATAAAAATTAAAAAAAAAGATGTTTCCATTAAGTTTAGTTATTTTCTGTGGAATTCTTGGTATCTAGTCTGTGATATTGTTGATTCTTTCCTCTTGCCTTTGGGCTGATCCTTGACCAGTTGTCTTTATTTTATTGACTGATACATGTAATAATGGAAGATAGCAGTTAGTATTTCAGAATCTGCATGTGATCCCTTCTTCCTCTTATTTTTCTGCCTTCCATACTCATCATCAGCTTTCTATGTGTAAATTTGTCTCCCAGTCTACATCTATACCAAAATTACACTTGTTTAACTTAATACAATCTCTGATCTCAAGTACTTTGAAACTTCCTAGCTGCTCTTCCTGATTTTATTAATATCAGTTGTGCATATTCTGGCCAAAAATATCTATCTCATCCTCTGACCATCTCACCATTCCTCTTAAAACTCTTTAATTACTAAATATCACCTATAAGAAAAAGTTCCAAGGCCTTTCACATACTGCAAATGCCACTCAGTTGAATTACTGTCTACTTCTCCAGGCTCTTCTCTCAACCAAAATATGCTTGAAATTTATTCTCTGGTCACATTGGCCTGCCAGTATTTGTCTGTACATTTCATTGTATTCCTCACCCTGTGCTATATCTTGTTGTCCTCCTATGCTGGTAAGCCCTTCCATAGCTCACTTCTTTCAAATAAATAAATAAACAAACAAACAAACAAATAAATAAGAAAAAAAGGACAAGAGACAGAGGGAGAGGGGGAAAAGGAAGAAAGTAGAAGAAAAGATAATTCCAAAAGTAATTTCTAGCATGTTTAGAAGATCATCTCTCTACCTATTCTGCAAGTGACACCATTTTCACTCTGCCAATATTTTACATGTGTACATAGGTAAAAATTAAATCTTAGACCAATGGAAAGGCTTAAATTGATGCATAATTCTCATTTGGTTCTTCTCATTAGTTGAGTCATCATTATTTAAGGTAAGATTCATGCCTTAATGCACATTTCATGGTTTGAATCTGGAAACTCAAAGTACTAGAGGTTATGCCTGCTGGCAAGGTTCCTTGAATCCAAGGTCAAAGAAAGATGTTTCCTATTATGACTGACAACATGACAAAATCAGGGAAATCAAGAATAAAAAGTCTAGTAAATGCTGGAGTCCAATCAGTCCAAAGAAAGAGTGTGAAGGTTTGACCTCTTTATGGGAGAAAAGGTAGTGTTTAAAAAGCAGAAAACCCAAAATCTGGGATATAAGGAGATAAAATCAAGACTTAGAAGAATGCAGAAATTGACCAGCTACAGCTTTCATGGCACAGCTGGTGAACTGTCTAGGTGTGGGCATGCCAGGGAAAGGTGGTGGGAATCCAGCCAAGGTCCAGGGGTAACAACTAAGATACACACAACCTGATTGTTTCCCTGTTAAGAAATAATGGATTAGATGAATAGCCTTAGACTGTCCACACCACGGTGTCTGAGGTAGTTTATTATCCCAAAACTTAATGAATGCTAGATATAACTGGTAGACTGATTATAATGTTGTATTTGATTTTATTTGAACTTCACAGGAAAAGGTCACAAAAATCAGTCAACAGGGTCACATAAGAGCGAAATTCATGAGCCTCCACCAGAGATAGTCCACACGCCTGTGGACATTCACATAGGCACCTGGTTCACAACTACACCTAAAGGAAATCGGCTTGGCACCAAAGGAGTAGAAAGAATAGCAGGCTTGGCCCCGTTTTTATCCTTTCAGGCCACAGATCCTGTCAATGGAACGGTATGGTAAACTGTTATGTATTGAAAATTTTTCTAAATCCTTGGAATTCTGAAGCAACATGTAGAAGGTGCCTGGCAAACAATAAATATCTAATGAATGTTTGTTGAGTAATGGATAGATGGATGGATGAATGAGTCTACCTCCCCCAAACTAAAAATATTATGTGGTATATTTGACCAACCTGGAATATCACAAAATACTTAATTTTTTTATGGGGAGGTGAGACAACTTGTTCAGAATGAACTGCTAATTTTTGAAATGAAAGGCAGGTCACTAGACCACTTTTAAGAGCTGAATCATTAAGAAATCATTAAAAAAAAAAAAGAAAGAAAGAAAGAAAGCATGTATCATCCTTAATGATACATCCAAGAAGGCCATGCGCTTCTGTATGTTGAATGTATCTGTCTGTGTGTCTTCTCTTCTGGAGTGGGAGGTTATGCCCTATTCCATCTACAGTCAGGAATAGAAATTTGTCCATGATCCTTGATGTTGAGGAACTTCTGGTATATTTAGGGAGGTAATACATGTTCATATCAAGTAACTCAAGAATTCAACACCACAGAGCAACTGTACAAAAGAATTTATTTTATAGCATAGCAATAAGTGACAAATTAGCGATACAAAAAAAAAATGGTTTTGTTTACGATATAAAACTAAAACTCCTGCATAGAACAATAGCACCTTCTATATGCCAGGCTTCTTAGATGGCTTTATAACCCAAATTTCATTCAGTCCTCACACCAGTGTACATCATCACACAGATGAGGAAATGGAGCCTCAGCAAGTTGAGTAATGTGGTCAGGAAAACACAGCCAGGGAGTGCTGGAGCCGGGATCAGAGCCTGTGGTTGGTGACTAAGTAGGCTTCTCCCTTTCTTCAGCTATTCCTCTAAAATCCTACATGGAGCTTTTAGGACCCTCTAAATCTAAACAAAAGGAAGGATTTCCTCATCTCTGGTTTCTGGACTTTCACCCCTATTTACAACCACATGCTGTTGGTAAAAAGAAAAAATGCCTGCCTGCCAGGGAGATGAGGTCTGTTATCCAACCAAATCTTTTCCTTGCGCCTTCAGCCTACTTCAGCAACAATTTCATAATCTCTTACTCGGTTTGCTAGTTGTCTTTTCTGTAAGACTTAAAAAGCATATCATCTAAGAAAGGTGAGCATTTTTCTTTATTTGTTGTTTATTATTTGTTTTAACTACTTCAAATAACTTCTTTTAATTCATCCCGTGAGGTTTATTGTTTGGCTTAATAGGAAAATTTGATTAACACTTTTTTAATTTCCCTTATTAATTCCTGCCTCCATTTAAAAAGCATGCACCACCATCTAAGAGCCTGGACTGAACTGTGAATTAAACACTAAAAGCCTAACAATGATAGCAATAATAATGATGATATTTACTGAGCATTCACTGTGTGCCAAGCCCTGTTCATTGCGCTTCCCACATACAAACTCATTCAGTTCTCACAGCCAACTATTGTTGCTTCCCTTTTATAGATGAGGTAACTAAGCTACAGAGAGGTTAATTAATTTGCCCAAGATCCCACAGTAAATGGTATGGTCAGGATGTGGACCCCAATTTGCATTCCAGACCCCACATGCTTACTAGTTATACCCACAGGGCCAAGAAACTGACATGACTGTATGAAACAAAATTGAAAATGGATGTGTTTTCTTTACAACCCCTGACATGAAGTATCACATTTTAAAGGAGTGAGCACAGCCCTTATGGTGAGGCAAATCTGGGTTTGAGCCTCAGCCACAGCTCCTCCTGGATACATGACTTTGAACAAGTTTCTAGTGATGGTTTCCTTACTCATAAACTGGAGATAATTAATGCCAGACCTGGTACCATTGTTGAGAAACATTCTTGTTACTATGTTATCACCACCACTAAGAATAACAACTATTATCTCACCCTGTGGTGACCAGTAGTGTTAGGAAATGTCTGAATAATTGTTTTTTGTTGTTGTTGTTTGCATTTTTGTTTGTTTGTTTTTGAGACCAAGTCTCATTCTGTCACCCCATGGCATCATAGTTCACAGCAACTTCAGACTCCTACGCTCCAGGAAGCCTCTTGCCTCAGCCTCCGAGTAGCTGGGACTACAGGTGCCCACGACAATGCCCAGCTAGTTTTTCTATTTTTAGTAGAGGTGGGGTCTCACTCTTGTTCAAACTCCTGAGCTCAAGTAATCCACCCATCTCGACCTCCTGTAGTACTTGGATTACAGGTGTGAGCCACCACTCCTGAGCCTGTCTGAATAATTCTAAATAATAATATGTAAATATCTTGGCTAGATAAAGAACTAGTATTAATAGTTCCTAACTTGATGATCAACAAAGTGGGGAACACTTTACCACGGCCTTCTCATTTAATCCTCAGGAACTACAAGAAGATACTAGTGTCGGTCCCATTTTGCAGACGAGCTGCACAGCTTGCCTAAGGCCCCCTGATACCTGTGGAGCCAGGATCTGAGCCCAGGCACCTGAACTCCAGAGCTCACACTCTCAACCACCACTTCAAACAGCAGTATTTCTCAGCGTGCATTCCTGGCAGAGACAATGATAACCTAAAATACAGGGTATCCCAAAGTCACCTCTAATATTTAAACAGAGGTACTTTTAGCTGCAATTTCCCATTTTCCTTAAGTATGGTGACTTTGGGAACACCCTGTAATGATCAGCCTACATTTCTCTGTTAAATAGTGGTTCCTTCCTGCCTTAAAGAGGTAAGAAGGTAATTATCCCCTGTTCACAGTAGCCCTAGACTATTTGAGTCAAAAAAATAGCTCACAAACCCATCCTCACATCCACACAGACTCTTTAGTGAAACATCCTGTTCCTATAAGGTAGTTTATCCAAGTTTAGAAAATGTCAGCTATTAACATATACACACAGTTGCAGGTTGGGCTCTGCAAGAAGCAAACGCTGAGGTGGAGGTTGGAGTGCAGCATCTTTATTAGGCACACAGGCTGGGAAAGGACGGGTGAGCAGCAGTCAGGAATGCGTGGGGAGCAGGGAGCTGAACTGCGGCGCCAACACTGCAAAGCCACAGTCAACCACTTGGGAGCTCAGGAGCAAGTCTGCCTGCACCATTGTCCCAAGTCTGGTAGAAGTTTTAAATTCTAATAAATTTAGATGCAGCTACTAGGGAAGGATGCAAGTGGCTTCACCTAAGCAACTTTCTGGAGCTGAGTCAGACACTAAAAGAGCTGAAAGCTGGGAGCTGGTGGCTAACTGTGCACCTCACAGCGGGAAGCAGGGCCTTTGCTGAAGGGGGAACTGGCTGTATTCCTCCGTGTGCATCACACAAAAACACATGCACACCGCTGGGATTTTAAAGCTTCACTAGCGCCTTTGTCTATTCATGTGGCTATAACAAAGTCCCTTAGCCTGGCTACAAACAGAGATGTATTTCTCCCAGCTCTGGAGGGTGGAAACCCCACGTCAGGGTGCCAGTGTGGTCCCGTCTGGGCAGCACCCTCTTCCAGGTTCCAGACTGCCAGGTTCTCATTTTGTCCTCACATGGAAAAGAGAATGTGAGAGCCCTTGGGAGGTCTTCTAAAAGGGTACTAATTCTATTCATGACCCCTTCCTTTATGACCTAATGACCTCCCAAAGGCCCCATCTCCCAACACCATCACCTTGGGGGTTAGGATTTCAACATAGAAATTTTGGAGAGACTCAAACATTCAGTTCATAGCAGCTTGTCAGTGACTTGGCTACAGTAGACAAGGGACTGACTGCCCTTTCAGGGTGAAGAAAGGACTTCTTTGCCAGGACTAGCTGAGTGCCTGTGTGATTCCTACTCTAATTCATATATTTAAAACTCCTTGGTAATGTTTTGGCCCCTTGGCACAATGGCTGAAATTCTTAACATGTCTTACAGCACTCCCCAACTTTGCCCCCCGCCTTCTAGCTCATCTCCCCCACCTTCTCCTCCCCGGGGTCCCTTGTGAAGCTTGTGCTTCACTCACGTTGCAACTCTGCACCAACACGCCAAGTTTGATCTCAGTATCAATTCCTCAGGCAGGAAGTCAGACAGGCCAGAACCTCACTAGAGACACCAGCGACCCCTCCAACGCCCCCTTGAGGAACTTCTTTAATAACTCTTCTCCTTCTGGTCTGTAACCCCCAGAGAATGGGAATTAAACTTGACTTTGGTCAGCACTGCACCTCTATCACCTGCCACTGTACACAACACACAGTCAGCACTGTGGACATTTGTGTTCATTTGGATTGCACTGGATTAGACCTGGCCACACTTCATCTTTCTGTCTTGGGTGATACAGCTGTCTTTCTTCTTGGGGCATCTATCTGTTTCTTACACTCATACTCTCCACCTGCGTGAAAGGCATTGCAGGTTAAAAATAACAGAACACAATAGACTTTCATCTACCAGTACATTTACTGAGCTTTAGGGAAGCACAGAAAACAGGAATACAGCATGATCAGCGCAGCAGCCTCAGCCAACTGAGGGGTGCAGCAGCAACCTGTGTGCACGGCTTGGTTGTGCCCCTCACGTAGGCATGTATGGCACAGGAGCACACGCGTCTGTGGATCAGCTTGACACAGAGAAGCTGAGCCCTCTGTCTCCCACCAATCCTCAAGTGCAGTTCTGAGAACATGATGCCTGATACTTGCAAGCCCCCTTGCAGCTCAGCTCATCCAGGTCAGCTGCAGAGCACACGCGTCAGCCACAACAACCCACATCCATCACAACTTAGTGTCCCGGTTTCCAGGCAAACAGGGCCTCTGGTCATGTACTGGGTCAACCAAGTCCACATGTTAACTCTTCATTCACAAATATGCCTTTATTTGTTGAATAACTTTAAGCAAATTTCTTCTCAAAGCCGAAATTTCTTCATGTATAAAATGAGGGTCCCACTGCCTGCCTGCCAGGGTTGTTGTAAAGGTTAGATCAGGCAGATGGGATAAAACTTTCACTTGTAAACCAGTAACCAGGATTTTGATGGTGCCCTCTTTGTGTTCAGTGGGTATAAAAATTAGCATTCCTTGGATTAACCCCTGCCCCACTGATTACCTCCGCCTTTGCACGTTCAGGTCATGACCACTCGAGAAGACAAAGTGGTTATTGTTGAAAAGACAGATGGCACTCGCATAGTGGACCACGCCGACGGCACCAGAATCACAACCTTTTATCAGGTTTATGAAGATCATATTATTCCCCCAAATGATCAAAAAACAAGTAAGTTTTATGCTTCAAGCAACTGATTGCTAAACACACACATGAGAAGAATAATTTTTTTTAGGAGAATAATTTTTTAATGAAGTCAGCCAACCACAGAACAGTCATGTAGCCCAAAGCAGGACCTGTTAAGAAACTTTTAATACTATTATCAGCAGCCTGCTGTTGAACTTATTTAATTTAATTTTTTAACTGATAAATAAAAGTTACATATGTTTATCATGATGAAGTTCTATGAAATGACTCAGTCAAGCTAAGCAGCATAAGCATTGCCTCACATACATTATTTTTACTGGGGAGAATGCTCGAAATCTATTCTCTTGGTGATTTTCAGAATACAATGTATAGTTATTTATTATAGTCACTATGTTGTGCAATAGATCTCTTGGATCTATCCCTCTTCCCTAATGGATATTTTTTGCCCTATGACCAGCATCTGCCCCCCACCCTCCACTGCCCTGGCAGCCCCTGGCAGCCACCATTCTACTCCCTACATCTATGAATTCAATGCTTTTAGGTCCCACATGAGTGGAGAGCAGTATTTGTCTTTGTGTGCTTGGCTTTTCTCAGTCACCATAATGTCTTAATCCATACTGTTGCAAATGACAGGCTCTCCTTCCTTTTCAAGGCTGAATAATACTGTGCTGCATATACGTGCCACGCTTTCTTTATCCATTCTTCCACTGAAGGACGCTTAGATTGAGTCCACATCTTGGCTATTGTTAATAATGCTGCACTGAGTGGGGAAATGCATTGGGACTTTTCGTTATGATCTTTGTCCCTAACAGAGATGAGCAGTTCTAGTTGGCTCCTGGATAGTAATAGTCTTTCTCATTTTTATCACAAAAAATTTATGGTCCTGAGTAGTGGTAACTAAAATCTAACAATCATGATTCATCTGTCCTGGATATTAGCTCCCAGACTTGTTTCCTTTGATCTTCAAGGCACCTAATTTGCACAAGTAGGTAAACTCAGGTTTTTCCTCCAGTCTGAGCGTGTCTCTCGCGATTAGAAAAGTGGCATAAGAGAAAAGGAAGATACAGCTTCTGACCCCCTCAAAGAATCTCAAAGCCAAGCACTCTTTCTAACCGAAATTCACACAATATTTTTAAAGGCAAATGATTCCCTGACTCCTTTTTCGTTCATGCCAAAGTTTTCTTTATTATACATATTTAAGGTATACCACATGATGCTTTAATATTCATATACATAATATGCATTGATTCCTAAAGTCAAGTAAATTAACAAGTCCATCACCTCACATAGTTCCTTAAGATCTACACTCACAGAAAATTTTCATTATATAACATTATAGACTGTAGTCTTCATGCTATATATTAGAACCCTAAACTTACTCATCTCACATAATTATAATTTTGTACCCTTCCACCTGCATCTCCCATCCCCCCCAAAATCATGTATATCATATTATGATGTACTACCTTTATTTTTGCTTATACAGAGAGAGATACACTCCTACACATTTGCACAAGAAGACAGGTAAAGGGATGCTATTTGTAATGCTGAGTATAATATTGAAATGTTGGAAAAACGTAGATGTCCACCAAGGGCAGAACAGAAAAGTAAAATATGGTATACCCCTACAAATAAATACTATATAATGGTTGAAAGGAAGCATGCACACATATAAATATATATCTAGACACACATATGTGTAAAGATGGCTAAGGTCTTGAAACATTGTTAAATGAAAAAAGCAGATATAAAATGGAATGATCAAATACCATAATTATATAACAACATAAAGTAATATGCAATTTATATAAATTTAAAGCACACAAATATTATATATTTTGCTTGATACATATATCCATAAAAATGGATTGCAAGAGGTAAATAAAAATAAGAAACTTCAACTTGATCTGTAATTTTTCCCTTACATACATATTAAAAATATTAAAACAAATATGGCAAAATAGTAACAAGCATAAATTTTGACTAGTAAATAAGTGAGTGGTTAAATAATGTTTTATGCTTTTCAATTTTTCAAATTGAAAAATAAAATGTTTTCAATTTTTCTACATAAAAAAATAGTGAGAACAAGACAGTACACTAAGAAAGAGTATTTTTCCTGGAAGAATTATTCTGAGTTGACAAGGAGAGCAGGCCGCAGTCCAACCCCGTGAGGATTCCTGCACGTGGCTGCTCCTTCCAGTGGGGAGTCCGTAGGTGGCAGCAGTGCAGTCAGGCGGCTGGGGTCTATTTCCCAATGTGTGCATCCTGTCAGATCTGTTTCCCTGTGTTCACTTGTAGCCAAAGGCCCTCGCACTGTCACCAGGCAGGTAAAGTGTATGCGGATAGAAAACATACACTATGCCACTGTCATCACCAACTGCGAGGACAGCAGCTGCTGTGCCACCTTGGGGGATGGAACATCTGTTATTGCAAAGCCACGGGGAACATACCAGGTAGGTGTAGGAGGAAAATACGAAATGTCAAAGGCAAGTGTCCACTAGGCTAAGAAAACTCACGCCTCTGGGTCAGTGAACATGGCTGCCACATACTCAGATTGCTTTCACTTTCTTTTCTTACCTGATCTTAGGATGTACTTCTCAAACTCTGGATTCATCTTCTTTTTATAGCCTATTCCAGAAAAAAAGAAAATTTCCCTGCTTGTTATACAAAGTTTTGTATCAAGTTTACAAATTTAAATGCTTCTGTTGAGGATCACTCAAGTGCAAGGCACAGATCGCTTGGGCGATCTGGCCTGTGCCACCTAGACCAGCTTCACCTCTTGCCACCCCAACCTTCACTCCTACTCTGTCCCTCCTATGTTCAGTCATCCCTCCTCTAATTAATGTCCCAGCAGGACAGAAGGGAGCACGTGGTCTGTGTGGCCCAGTAAGGCAGTTTTCCCAGCACAGCAAAGCTCTGTCCTTGGAAGTTAAAGGAAAGGATGATAAGCACTTCTCCCCCCTCTCTGCAACCACCCAGTGTCAGCCTGCAGTCCCTTTAATCACTTGGCTTCCCTTTCATTTGCTGGAGAAGGGACACAAGAGCCAAGATGTCACATATAATATCATCACATACTAAGAACTCAAAGCCAGAGGAAGAGTCAGGTATGGTGGCTCACACCTGTAACCCTAGCTAGCACTTTGGGAGTCTGAGGCAAGTGGATCACTTGAGCTCAGGAGTTCAAGGTCATCCTGAGAAAGAGCAAGATCCCATCTATACTAAAAATAGAAAATCTAGCTGGGCATTATGGCAGGCACCTATAGTCCCAGCTACATGGGAGGCTGAGGCAAGAGAATTGCTTGAGCCCAAGAGTTTGAGGTTGCTGTGAGATAATGCCATAGCACTCTACCCAGAGCTACAGAGTGAGACTGTCTCCAAAAAGAAAAGAAAAGCCAGAAGATGAAGAAAGATGTTTTAAAATTTTTCTTGTTCATTTTGGAGGACTTTGAAAAAATCATTTTAGGTAAAAGAATATTTGTAGATCCTAGTCACATACTGTTTGTCTAGGAAGAAAACATTACCCCAAAGGAGACTCAAGCCTGGGGAAGGACTGCTTGATAAGGAGGCAAACTGAATAATTAAGACATGATTTCTCCCGTGCCCTCATGTTTTATCTGCTCACGTTATTATCTCTCCTAACTGTCCTGTGCCTTCTTATTTCCATACACAGCCCTGTTAAAAATGACAAAGATCTCACAAACACTTATTACAGTGAAAGTTGCTGAAGCCAGTTTATTCCTCCCAGGCCTCCTGATAATGTTATCCTTCTCCCTCTTTACCCGGGATAGATTATTATGGAGCCAGGAAGGTGTGCTTTCAGTGAGAGGTGAAAGAAAGAATAGCTGCAAATTTTCATGTCCTTAGGTGATTAAGCAATGGCTTTCTAGATATGAAATGAAAATCTCAAGCTTTACCAAAATTAAAAAAAAAAGTTAGTGACTCAAAGGACACCACCAAGAAAGTGAAAAGATAAACTACAAAATAAAAGATCGTTTGCTAATCATATAGCTGATAGTGGTCTAACGTATAGGATATATTAAAAACTCCTGCTACTCAACAATAAAAAGACTAGTAACCCAATTTAGAAATTACCTAAAGATTTGAATTTCTCTGAAGATGATATACGTGTGGCAGATATACTCATGATTCTTCAGCATCATGAGTTGTTAGGAAGCTGCAGTTCTGACCACTCAGGTATCTCTGAGCGAGATACCTCTTCACACCCACTTTTTGACTGTGACCAAAAAGACAGAAAATTGCAAGTGTTGACAAGGTTGTGGAGAAACTGAAACCCTCCTACATGGCTGATGGGAACGTGTAATGGTACAGTCACTTTGGAAAACAGTTTGGCAGTTCCTCGAAAAGTAAACAACAGCGCTCATACAACCCAGGAATTACACTCTTGGATATGCAGGCAAGAAAAGTTAAAATATACATCCCCACAAACTCTCTCAAACAACATTAATAGCAACATTTTTAATAATAGCAAAACGTGAAGACTCAAAGGTATGTATCAATTCATGAGTGCATAAGAAAAATGTGGTGAAACCATACAATGGAATGTTATTTATCTATAAAAGCAAATGAAGTAGTCATACACACTACAACACGAATGAATCTCAAAAACATCGTGCTAACTGGAAGAAGCCAGACACAGAGGCCAGATGTTATGTGCTTCCACATGAAACGTCCAGAGTAGGTAACTATAGAGACAGCAGGTCAGTGTTTGCCAAGGCCCAGGGGCAGGGGTGGAACAGAACCACAGTTCATGGGATCAGAAATTCTTTGGGGGGCGGGGGGGCGGGCAATGAAAATGTTCTGGAATCAGTGATAATGGTTACGCAAGTTACTTCACATACTAAAAACTACTGGATGTACACTTTTAAAGGATGGATTTATGATGTGTGAATTGTATTTCACAAAAGAGTCTATCTGCACCAGGAACCATTACATAAATGCTATTCCTTAAGGAGGGTGTCAGCCACCAGAAGAGTGAGGACAAATAAAGCTTCTAAGAGCCTTTGTCTCACAGCTTTTTCCCTTTTGGAGATGATTTTTCTCCAAGAACACAAAGGAACCCAAACATTTTTAACAGGGCTGCATATGGAAATAAGAAGGCATAGGACAGGTACATAGGAGAGATAATAATGTGGGCAAATAAAACATGAGGGCATGGGAGAAATCATGTCTTTTTTTTTTACAGTTTTTGGCGGGGGCTAGGTTTGAATCCGCCACCTCTGGCGTATGGGGCCGGCACCCTACTCCTTTGAGCCACAGGCAGCGCCCAAAAATCATGTCTTAATTATTCACTTTGCCTCCTTATCAAGCAGTCCTCCCTCAACCTTGAGTCTTCTTTGGGGTAATGTTTTCTTCCTAGAAAAACAGCATGTGACTAGGATCTGCGAATATTCTTTTACCTAAAATGATTTTTCCAAGTCCTCCAAAAAAAAATTTTAAATGTCTTTCTTTCTGTTACCTTTTCAGGTGTTACCTCCAAACACAGGCTGTCTTTACATTGACCGAGACTGTTCCGCTATATACTGCCATGAATCAAGCAGTGAGATATACCACCCTTTCCAGAAGCGTGAGCTGCTAAGAGCCAGCAAGTACATCATGAAGCACACTTCAGAGGTTGTCTGCGAGGTTCTGGACCCCGAGGGAAACACTTTTCAGGTAAAGCCTGTGGCTATGCTTTTGAGAGATTTCACACTACACAGCTTCCAAGTAGATTCTGACCTCAGTTGCCTTGGGATTGGTTATACACTTACTGCCAATACCGTGGCCAAGCAGTAATGCATGTCAATAGTTTTTCTTGGATTCTAAAGGGAAACTTCCATAGGGATGGCAAGCCCAACCAATAGCATAGTAGAAATGTTAAAGCCAAATGTTAAAGCCAATAATTAGAAAGAAAGCAGCATCAGCAAACATCTACCAGTAATGCTAATAGTGCGAGAATGGGCTGGCCCAGGTTCAAGTAGAGCAAATGCAAGGCCGCAGGCAAGGTTGTTGAGCAGGCAGAGCCCATGGTGGTAACACCCAGTAGAGTAGAAGATGGGAGGCTGCAAGTCCGGGGAGGCGTTGTTCTCTGGGAGCTGCTCTACCTTCTGCCTCTGCCTCTCAACACTGCCACTGCCCCCTTACCTGCAGGCCAGGCATCAGCTAACCACGGCCACTTATTTATAGATGGTCTATGAGCTAAAAATGGTTTTGTACATATTTTTAAACAATTTTAAAACAAAACAAAAGGATTTCAGTTAAAATCTTTTTTGAACTCGCAAAAAGAATATTTTAGGACACGTCAAAATCCTAGGAAATTCACATTTCAGTGCTGTCACACAAAGTCTTTTTGGAACACAGCCATACTCCTTTGCGTGCATATCGCCTATGGCTTCTTTGGGGCATCAACAGCAGAGTTGAGTAGCTGCAACAGAGAATATACAGCTGCAAACTCAAAAATATTTACTGTTTAGCCCTTGACAAAAAAAGATTTGCCAATCTAGGCTCTAGGCAATTACCTTTTTTTTTTTTTCCTCTTTCACCGAACAGTGGAATTCTGTCCTTTGGCTAGTGAGTATGGAGTTATTTTTTAGATTTGCAGTCATACCACAGAACTCCTGACTTGTTTTGGTATGCAGACAAGCCCTGATCCAGCTTATTTTCTCTTTGCTAAGTAACTGAGACTTCACAGCATGAATTCAAGCTGACAAATTTCAACTTGCAACAAATTGAAGTAGAAATTTAGCTGAAATCCCTGTAGAGTGAAATGTCTGGGTTTTCCAGGCCCAGCATTTTTACAGGCATTGATACTTCTCCTGGGCATTGTCTTCAGTGGTTTTTCAGCCTGAGCCACTCTCCTTCCTGGAGAGACCCCGGCCATATTTGGACAGTGGTAAAAGGATAAAGCATTTTTTCTAATATTGATACTGTATCTGTTTCCCTGAGTATTCTATCCACGAATCTTATGTCTGTGCTTAGAATCCTAGAGTATAAGTCTCTTCCACGGATGATGCTTTCACTATTTCAATACAACTATCACATGAGTACCTATCCCGCCGTGTTTAAATTCCCAATTCCTCGAACTAATCCTCATAGTGTAAGGTTTTGAGTTTCATACCCACATTTTATTCCAAGTGTGTTCCAGTTTATTTTCCCATTTTAGGTGTGGTTTATAAGTAGACCTGTCCTGGTTTTTACTTTTATTTATGCAATCTATACCTAGTGAACAATACCTTCCAAATAAACATCTCTGGTTTTCAGAGTGTGCCAAAAGATCACCTGCTTTCTCAAATTGGATCAGAAGAAGTGTAAGCATTCGAGGTTTTGTTTGTTTTGTTTTTCCTCTTAGTTTATTATATACTTTGTTCCTTAGGTCATGGCTGATGGTAGTTCATCAACAATATTACCTGAAAAAAAAATAGAAGATGATTTAAATGTAAATACTAAGGGCTATGACAGTTTATCATCTATTTACCTTCAAAAGAATCATCAGCAAATCTATGGTGAACATGTCCCCAGGTAAAATGATAATAATACCATGACTTTTACTTTAAATTGTGAGTTCAAAAAGGATTTTAACTGAATATCTCAACTGGATTTTTATTTCTTCAAATAGGTTTTTCATTATCTATGCTGATGGATCAGGAGTGGAACTTCTTCGAGACAGTGACATAGAAGAGTATCTGTCTTTGGCATACGGAGAATCAACTACGCTTGTTCTTCAAGAGCCGATGCAGGAGCAGCCAGGCAAGAACCCAAGCTGTCTGGAATGCGTGGTGTCCCTGCCCCAACTCTCGTCCTCCTTACTGTCCAATCCACCCTGTGTTATCTTCTCAACTTTGTCCACTTCACTCTTATTTCTACTCTACTTTCCACCTAGTCATGACCTATGTACACAGCTACCTAAATTTTTGTGCTTGTCCAGATATATCTGGGCATTAACTTATATAGACTGTATATCTCTCTCCTACCTATAAGCAGATTTTTTTTTTTTTTTTTTTTTTTTTTTTTTTTTTGTAGAGACAGAGTCTCACTGTACTGCCCTCGGTAGAGTGCCGTGGCGTCACACGGCTCACAGCAACCTCTAACTTGGGCTTACGCGATTCTCTTGCCTCAGCCTCCCGAGCAGCTGGGACTACAGGCGCCCGCCACAACGCCCGGCTATTTTTTTTTTTTTGTTGTTGCAGTTTGGCCGGGGCTGGGTTTGAACCCGCCACCCTCGGCATATGGGGCCGGCGCCCTACTCACTGAGCCACAGGCGCCGCCCCTATAAGCAGATTTTTATCTGTGTTTAGGTATGTGCCAAGATTCTCATTTATGAGTTCATTTCATTTTAGTAGGAAAAAAAGAACAGTGCGATATCTCTTGTGAGTTCATTTTTGTCATTTTGAAGATGTTGCCTTGATGAGATTGAATATAATAAGCAAGTACATTTGATGTGTAAGTTATAATGCCAACCTGAAATCTATGATAAGTTATATAAGCTATATTCATTGAGCATTTATGGCATTTTCAATTTCAAAGAAATTAGTACATGGCTATAGATGAGAGATACATATTACATCAAGTAAGAGTCATCAATATATATAATACATGTATTTCAATATAGATAAGCACCTACATGTCATCTATGTGCAAAGCCTATGTGTCCCTAGGTTTATGTACTTTTTTAATCTTTTCTCTGTTTGGAGGGTGTATTTTGTGGCATTTATGAACATGCCCGTATCTCTGTGCCCTTCTATCTGTTCGTGTATCCCTGCATGTGTGCATGATGTCAATATACCTTGATCTTTGTGAATATATAGATTTGGGAGCTTTTAACTGGCCATGCAGTGCACGTGTGGAACTGTGGGAGAGTAAGAATTCACCTCTAATTACTTTGTTAGTCAGTCACTTAACAAACATCTGCTTGGCAGCTACCATGTGCCAAGTGCTGGCTGGGCCACGAATTAGGAATACAATGATGAGCTAAAACAGGCATGGACCTGATGCCATTAAACTCACAGTTTAATGGTAGAGGTGGGTGTTAATTATCCAGCTACACAAATAACTATGAGGTTATAATTTGGGATAAGATCTAAGAAGGAAAGGAGCATGGTTCTCTGAGAGAATCTAGCAGTGGGACCTAATGTAGCTTAGAAGACTTCTTGAAGACACTTGAGCCAGAGCTTGTGGATAGGTAGGGTTAATTAAGGTAAGAAGCAAAGCAAGCTTGGTTGGAAAAGAAAGCATAAAGAAGGAAGCATAAAGCATAAAGCATTGGAGAACAGAACAGGAAAAGGCCAAAGTAGCTGAAGCACAGGCAGGGTGGGGAAATGGTGCAAATTGTGTTTTATCTCATGAGCAATGGAAAGTCAAAGAAGAATTGTAATCATGGATTAAAATTATCCATCACCCTGCCTGTAGAGGGAGGTTCATTCACAGAGTCCATGGGGGACGAAAAGGCAGTTGTTGCCATAATCTCAACCAGGATCTTTCTGAGACACATGGCCTAATATTAGTGAGGAAAGGGAGTAGGCAGATGAACTCAAGGCATTTTATTGGGAGAAACCACAGGACAAGGATATGGTTGTTGAGGGACAGTGAGGTGTCAGTGAATACTTCTAGGTGAGGTGATCTAAATCCAGTCTCTAGGTATTACCGTGTCTGAAAGCCTTGTCTTCCTTGTTAGATTGTAAGGTCCTTAAGCGTAATGACCATGTCTTGCTAATCTTTCATGCAGAAGGGAGTTCAAAAAGTGTCTATTGAATTTAGTGAATGAGCATTTAATTTCTCAAAATAATTTTGATGGAGAAATGGTCTTCTGATAACTCTCTTTGAACCAGGTGCCCTGAGCATCACAGTCCTTCGCCCTTTCCAGGAAGCAACACCATGGCTAACGAAGAAGGAATTGAATACAATAGTTCCTCCTAATCTCCAGTCAAGGTCATGGGAAACATTTCCCCCGGTTGAGGTACACATTTTGGGCTGAAAAGTCACTTTATTTCATAGGCACCTATCAATGGACTTGAATATCAGATCTCCTTCTACATATCTATATATTTTCATCCTTACATAAATTGTTAATGGACTCAAGGAGTTTTATATTTGAATATCTAACATTTGTAGAGGTGGCAGTATCATTTTAGAGGAATATTCCTGGCTAGCTAATTTCAGTTTTATTTCTTTCATCGCATATTTCAGACTTGAACATCTTCCTATAGTATGCAAATATCCTTTCTGAGTAACCCAAGTTACACCTCTCTTATCATGGAATGACTGTTAGTTATGCCATATAAAAATCATCCTGGCCAAGCCTTTTAAAATAAGGCATCTTAAAATCTTAGCTGTATACATATATGGGGTACAATGTGATGATTTGATATACAATGTGCTTAAATCAAACTGATTAACATAACCATCACCTCACGTACTTGTTTTTTGTGCTAATAAAAATAAATATTTACTTATTTTTGTGGTAATAAAAAGAATAAATAAAAAATAAAAATTCATACTTACAAAAAAAAAAGAATATTCTGAGGTTTACCATAAAATAAAAGTGCCAGTGAGGAAAATAATATAAATAATATATCTGAAATCAAAACATTTTTGCCCCAATGATTCTAATGAAAAGAGTCATATCCTAAATATTCTAGATAGTTAACTCAATTATTTACTGCTCTTGTGTATTCTTAACTGGTAATAAGGACATTAACTTCAATAGGTAAACTATAACTTTAGAGGAACATTTGGTTTATAGTTCATATATTCGAAGCATATAGTTCAAGCATGTAATCACAAAAAGTAATATATTCAAATTGTGATTTAATGTTTAAGCTAATAAAAATAAAATTTACTAAAAAAATAAAATAAAATAAAGGCATTAGGCACACTTCAGGACATAGGTTAGCAAAGGACACCATTTCTTAGTTATTCTAAGGCAGATTGTTTTTCCCAAGAGATCCTGAGAAGATTCTGGAAGCATGCTGTGGGTACATGTGAGAATATTTAAAGAAAAGTCATATCTTAATGTGTTTACATTATTAATAACAATTTAAGAAATTTAAAACCAATATTTAAATATTAGTTATAAATATAAATGAGTTAAAAGTTAAATTTATAAAAGACAAAAAAAAAAGAAAAGAAAAAAACAGGAGAGAACCAGATTTAAAAAAATCCTAAATCCAGTACAAAACACACTGCCAGAGGCCTGGTGCCTTTAAAATTCTAAAAATGTTTTATTAAAATTTCACCCCTCCCAAATTCAGCTCCATGGCTGCAGAGGTCTCTAAACAGACAAAACTAGCCCAGATAGATGAGACAACTCATTCTAAAAAAAAAAAAAAAAGTACCTTTATAAAGATAAAATATATAAAATATTTAAACTTTGTTAAAGATGACAAAATGTAATCCAAAGCAAATAAAATATCTCCTTTTTTCTGTCACATTGGTATGACCAAAAGATCTGTCTGCCTAAATAATAAACTTCTTAAATATTAAATATCACTACTATAATTTATATACTAGCCTACAGGGTCTTCTCTGACATCCTACTCTTAGACTGTTTTTCACCATCTCATAATCTATTTATATTAAAAATCATATTTTAAAATAATAAAAATAAACATCCAATTAACACAGTTAAAAAATAATTTAGTTAAAAAATACAAAGATAACAAAAACCAATAATGTGATTATTTGCCTTTCCCTCATAAAATTTATAATTAAAACAATGAAATATAAAATAAAAACTAGCCTAAAACAAAATACTACTACTGTGTTAATCCTCACAGTATTAATCTTCTTTGTATGTCACAAAGAAGACATACAGTCTCCTGGCCCAACTGTCTCTTAAACTTTCTCATTTTTTTCATTTTCTTTGTCCTTTCATTTCAACCAAACCACTAAAAAAAAGCCCATAACATTGTTAGGGCTGATACCTGACACATGCTTGATCAAGAATGAGCTCAAAGCAATATGATATCCCATAACACCATAATAGCAGGGGGGCTTTAATGCTCCTCTTAGAGAGTTGGACAGATCCTCTAAACAGAAACTAAACCAAGCTAGAATGGACTTAAAAGTGACCCTAGAACAACTGTGCTTGATAAACATATATATAACACTCTATCCCAAAGCTAATTGTATGTCCTTCTCATTGGCCCATGGAACATTCTCCAAAATAGATCATATCCTAAGACACAAATCAAAAGAAAATTAAATTAAAAGAATTGAAATTTTACCTTGTGTCTTCCAAGACCACAAGGCAATAAAAGTGGAGCTCAACTCCAGCAAAAATTGTCATCCCCACACAAAGGCAAGGAAACTAAACAACCTTATGCTGAATGACATTTGGGTAAAGGAAGAGATAAAAAAGGAGATCATTAACTTCCTTGAGCATAACAACAATGAGGACACAAGCTACCAACACCTGTGGGACACTGCAAAAGCAATACTAAGAGGGAAATTTATCTCACTAGATGCCTAGATCCAAAAAACAGAAAGAGAACGCAGCAATAACCTAATGAATCATCTTAAAGAAATGGAAAATGAAGAGCAATCTAATCCCAAACCTAGCAGAAGAAAAGAAATAACCAAAATTAAATGAGAAATAAATGAAATTGAAAATAAAAGAATCATTCAGAAAATTAATGAAACAAAAAGTTGGTTCTTTGAAAAGATAAATAAAATTGATAAACCATTAGCCTGATTAACCAGAAATAGAAAAGTAAAATTTTTAGGACAAGATGGCTGACTGAAGCCAGCTTTCCACAGAGGCTCCTATCCAGAAGGAGAGTTAAAGAACAAAAATTTAGCAAGTAACCTGGTGGATTTGAGCTGCACCAAAACAGAAGGTTGAAGAACACACATCAACCCCACTGAGGTGAGCTGCAACCCCAAGGATACAAACAAAAGGTACAAAATCCATCACCAAGCGGAAGGGAGTCCCCTCCCCCATGAGAATGGCTCAGAGTGCCCCACAAACAAACGAGCAGAGCTCAAAGGTCGTCCCACTACACTCCATGGGAGAGACCCTCTAAAAACTGGACCTACCTCCCCTACTAGGGTGCCGCAGCGTTCTCCTGCCAGGCATAAAACTGTATATATTCTCTACCTGCAATTCTGAGCTCCCAGCACTCCCCTCCACTCTCACTCTGAGGTCTGGAGGCCTGTCCCCCAGGAGTCCAGATTCTTGGGTGATTTCTTTTTTTTTTTTTTAAAGCAAATTTTATTTTTATTTTACTGTGTTATCAATAACACAAATTTTAATAAAAACCTTATAAATAAATACATCCAATCTCACTCATCTTTGAACACACAAAATTTCCTTCAACTTTTTTATGTTCTCTTACAATTTTTTTCTATTGTGTTTCTTTTCCCAAGTCTCTATAGTCATTCAGTTTAATCTGTATCTTTTTTTTTTTTTTTTTTATTGTTGGGGATTCATTGAGGGTACAATAAGCCAGTTACACTGATTGCAATTGTTAGGTAAAGTCCCTCTTGCAATCATGTCTTGCCCCCATAAAGTGTGACACACACTAAGGCCCCACCCTCCTCCCTCCATCCCTCTTTCTGCTTCCCCCCCCCATAAACTTAATTGTCATTAATTGTCCTCATATCAAGATTGAGTACATAGGATTCATGCTTCTCCATTTTTGTGATGCTTTACTAAGAATAATGTCCTCCACTTCCATCCAGGTTAATACGAAGGATGTAAAGTCTCCATTTTTTTTAATAGCTGAATAGTATTCCATGGTATACATATACCACAGCTTGTTAATCCATTCCTGGGTTGGTGGGCATTTAGGCTGTTTCCACATTTTGGCAATGGTAAATTGAGCTGCAATAAACAGTCTAGTACAAGTGTCCTTATGATAAAAGGATTTTTTTCCTTCTGGGTAGATGCCCAGTAATGGGATTGCAGGATCGAATGGGAGGTATAGGTTGAGTGCTTTGAGGTTTCTCCACACTTCCTTCCAGAAAGGTTGTACTAGTTTGCAGTCCCACCAGCAGTGTAAAAGTGTTCCCTTCTCTCCACATCCACGCCAGCAACTGCAGTTTTGAGATTTTGTGATGTGGGCCATTCTCGCTGGGGTTAGATGATATCTCAGGGTTGTTTTGATTTTCATTTCTCTAATATATAGAGATGATGAACATTTTTTCATGTGTTTGTTAGCCATTCGTCTGTCATCTTTAGAGAAAGTTCTATTCATGTCTCTTGCCCATTGATATAAGGGATTGTTGGCTTTTTTCATGTGGATTAATTTGAGTTCTCTATAGATCCTGGTTATCAAGCTTTTGTCTGATTGAAAATATGCAAATATCCTTTCCCATTGTGTAGGTTGTCTCTTTGCTTTGGTTATTGTGTCCTTAGCTGTACAGAAGCTTTTCAGTTTAATGAAGTCCCATTTGTTTATTTTTGTTGTTGTTGCAATTGCCATGGCAGTCTTCTTCATGAAATCTTCCCCCAGGCCAATATCTTCCAGTGTTTTTCCTATGCTTTCTTTGAGAATTTTTATCGTTTCATGCCTTAAATTTAAGTCCTTTATCCATCTTGAATCAATTTTTGTGAATGGGGAAAGGTGCGGGTCCAGTTTCAGTCTTTTACATGTAGACATCCAGTTCTCCCAACACCATTTATTGAATAGGGAGTCTTTCCCCCAAGGTAAGTTCTTGTTTGGTTTATCAAAGATTAGGTGGAATCGAATTGAACACCAAGAAATGAAACTAACATCTTACAACCACCTAATCTTTGATAAACCAAACAAGAACTTACCTTGGGTGATTTCTTGAGGGGTGTGGACAGTGACTAAAATGAAGCTGGTCAGTGCTAACTCTGGGGCACAGGAGTGAGGAGAGGATGGTTGGCTGAGAGGGAACCAAACCAGAGCAGCAGTGCCCTGAGGCACAGAGCAGCAACCGTTTTTGGCAATAATACGGCTCACTCCCAGATATTCTAAAGCCACACCCCCGCCTCCCTGGGCAACCAGAGGAGGCCGGGCATCTACTCAGGTGGCAACCACCATGGAACAGGTCTGGGACGCAAATGCAGGCCCCATGAGTAAAGGGTTTACCTGAGGTGGTACCGACCTGGGTGGAGCGCAGGGACTAGAAGGGCACTCGCAGACCAGGGAAGTTCCCAGGGCAGGGCTGACCCAGAGGACCGCTTTACTGAGCCTAAGACACACCTGGCCCTCAGGGAATCGTCAACCTATAGACAAAGGAAGACAGAAGGCTAGAACTGATAGATAACCAGATACAAACCTACAGGACCAAAGACAGGGCCTGAGGCGCAGACTCTGGGAACTCAAAACAGCTTCTGTTCTGCAGGGGAATTTAGCAGGGACAGAAACAAATTCCTGCAAAGTTGTTCTGTTCTGTCAGTAACATCAATCAGGGGTGGGGCTGAAACTGAGTGAACACCCCCCAGCCTCCATCAAATGCCTGAGGTTGTCAGGCCTCACATCCCCCTGCTAGAAAGAGGCAAAGCGCAGCGGCCTGGCTGAGCAGAAATAGATCTCCTTGTGATTCAGGCAGGTGCAACTGCCTGGAGTATCTGTTCACTACAGGCAACTGGGTCAGCCAACTGCGGGGCTATCAGTGACTGGGTGTGACAGAGACGCAAAGTGGGGAAAGAGGCATTAACCTTCCCAGACTGATCTGTTTGCTGGGTTTCTCCTCCTGACTCCACACAGCCCTGGAGTAAGCCATATCAGAGTAGTCACAAGACCCCTGTGATCCAGTTGCCAGAGACCTTTTAAACTCTTCCACCTGAGACAGGTGCTGAGTGAGACAATTGATTTGGACCTTTTGAACTGAGCCAATCACCCGAGGAATATTCAGGTG
Organism: Nycticebus coucang; assembly: GCF_027406575.1. Taxonomy (NCBI): domain Eukaryota; kingdom Metazoa; phylum Chordata; class Mammalia; order Primates; family Lorisidae; genus Nycticebus; species Nycticebus coucang. Next base: position 48,768,631 of record NC_069784.1, on the reverse strand, counting down.
GTGCCCTGGGTGTGTAGTTGAGGAAGGTTTGATTTTACTTTTCCAATTGTTGCCTGTGGGAGGCGGGGTGACTTAATTGCTGGTATTTCTCCACAGCTGAGACTTCAACCCAGAATAACTGTTTCACTAGAGTTGAACAGAAACCAGCTGAAAACAAGACAGAACCGCTTAGCCCCACCACACCAAACAGGGCCCAAGTGTCTCAGGCCATAGCCCTGTACAGGTCCTCGACAAAGCTCCAGGGGAAAAAATCAAACAGTGTAAAACAATCATGGTGCAGAATCAGCAGAAAAACTCTGGTAATATGAATAACCAGAATAGATCAACACCCCTGCCCCCACAAGGAAAGATATGGCAGATGTAACTGAAGAGCCCAGTCATAAACAGCTGGCCGAGATGTCAGAAATCAAATCAGAATTTGGATTGCAAACAAGATTAATAAAATAGAGGAAAATTTGGAATTAGAAATTTGAGCAGCAAGTCAGAATTAGGAATTCGAGGAGAAATTCAAAAGTTGTCTCAAGAATTTAACTAATTTAAAGACAAAACCACCAAACATTTTGATGCACTGAAGCAAGAATTTGAAGCCCTCAAAGATCTGAAAAATACAGTAGAATCCCTCAGTAATAGAGTGGAGCAAGCAGAAGAAAGGATTTCTGACATTGAAGACAAAGCCTTGAATGCTCCTAAACTGTCAAAGAGGAAGAGAAATGGAGAGCAAAAACGGATCATTCTCTCAGAGAGCTTTGGGATAATTCAAAAAAGGCTAATATCTGCCTCATTGGAATCCCTGAAATTGATGAAGTGGCCTCTCTGGGCACAGAGACACTTCTCCATGAAATTATGAAAGAGAATTTTCCACACATGCCAAGAGATTCTGAAATTCACTTACCAGTTTTAGAATCCCAGCACAATTCATCCCCTAGGCATATCATAATTAACTTCACTAAAGTTAATATGAAAGAGAAAATTCTAAAAGCAGCCAGATGTAAGAAATCCATTACCTACAAAGGGAAGAATATCAGAATGACTGCAGAACTCTCTACTGAAACTTTTCAAGCCAGAAGGGGGTGGGCATTGACTTTTAATCTCCTAAAACAAAATAACTTTCAACCCCAGATCCTATATCCAGCTAACCTGAGTTTCATTTAGGATGGAGAAATTAAATACTTTAATGACATTCATATGTTGAAGAAATTTGCCATAACCGAACCAGCTCTTCAGGATATTCGCAGACCTATCCTCCATAATGACAAGCCCAATCCTCTACCACAAAAGTAAACTCACTCAGAAATTTTTATTCAAACTCCAAATTCCACAGTGGCAAAAGGATTAAAAATGTCCACTGGACTTTGGAAAAACTTGATACCCAAAATTTTACCAGACATATCAATGTTCTCCATTAATGTGAACAGCTTAAACTGTCCTCTAAAGAGGTACAGGTAGCTGACTGGATACAAAAACTCAGGCCAGATATTTACTGTATACAAGAGTCACATCTTACCTTAAAAGACGATTATAGACTGAGGGTTGAAAGGATGGTCATCCTTATTTCTGGCAAATGGTAATCAGAAAAAAGCAGCTGTTGCAATTGTATTTGCAGATACAATAGGCTTTAAACCAACAAAAGTAAGGAAGGATAAGAATGGTCACTTCATATTTGTTAAGGGTAACACTCAATATGATGAGATTTCAATTATTTATATCTGTGCACCAACCAGAATGCACCTCAATTTATAAAAGAAAGTCTAACAGACATGAGCAACTTGATTTCCTCCAGCACCATAATAGTCAGAGATTTCAACACTCCTTTGGCAGTGTTGGATCAATCCTCCAATAAGAAGCTGAGCAAAGAAATTTTAGATTTAAACCTAACCATCCAACATTTGGATTTAACAGACATCTACAGAACATTTCATCCCAACAAAACTGAATACACTTACTTCTCATGAGCTCATGGAATATACTACAAAATCGATCACATCTTAGGTCACAAGTCTAACATAGGTAAATTTAAAGGAATAGAAATTATTCCTTGCACATTCTTGGACCACCATGGAATAAAAGTTGAGCTCACTAACAACAGGAATCTGAATACTCATACAAAAACATGGAAGTTACATAATCTTATGCTGAATGAGAGCTGGGTCAGAGATGAGATTAAGAAAGAAATTGCCAAATTTTTGGAACAAAATGATAATAAAGACATGAATTATCAAAAAGTCTGGGATACCGCAAAGGCAGTCCTATAGCACTGCAAGCCTTCCTCAAGAGAATGGAAAGAGAGAAAGTTAACAACTTACTGGGACATCTCAAGCAACTGGAAAAGGAAGAACATTCCAACCCCAAACCCACAAGAAGAAAAGAAATAACCAAAATTAGAGCAGAATTAAATGAAATTGAAAACAAAAGAATTATACAACAGATCAATAAATCAAAAAGTTGGTTTTTTGAAAAGGTCAATAAAATAGATAAACCTTTTGCTAACCTAACCAGGAAAAAAAGAGTAAAATCTCTAATCTCATCAATCAGAAATGACAAAGACAAAATAACAACAGACTCCTCAGAAATTTAAAAAATCCTTAATGAATATTACAAGAAATTTTACTCTCAGAAATATGAAAATCTGAAGGAAATTGACCAATACTTGGAAGCACGTCACCTTCCAAGACTTAGCCAGAATCAAGTGGAAATGTTGAACAGACCCATATCAAGTTCTGAAATAACATCAACCATACAAAACTTTCCTAAAAAGAAAAGCCTGGTACCAGATGGCTTCACGTCAGAGTTCTACCAAACCTTTAAAGAGGAATTAGTACCTATATTGAACCTGTTCTAAAATGTAGAAAAAGAAGGAAGAATACCCAACACGTTCTGTGAAGCAAACATCACCCTGATCCCCAAACCAGGAAAAGACCCAACAAGAAAAGAAAATTATAGACCAATATCACTAATGAATATTGATGCAAAAATATTTAACAAGATCCTAACAAACAGAATCCAGCAACACATCAAACAAATTATACATCATGACCAAGTCGGTTTTATCCCAGGGTCTCAAGGCTGGTTCAATATACATAAATCTATAAGTATAATTCAGCACATAAACAAATTAAAAAAACAAAAACCATATGATTCTCTCAATTGATGCAGAAATTGCTTTTGATAATATCCAGCATCTCTTCATGATTAGAACACTTAAGAAAATTGCTATAGAAGGGACATTCCTTAAACTGATAGAGGCCATCTACAGCAAACCCACAGCCAATGTTGTATTGAATGGAGTTAAATTTAAATCATTTCCACTCAGATAAGAAACCAGACAAGGCTGCCCATTATCTCCACTGCTCTTTAACATTGTAATGGAAGTTTTAGCCACCACAATTAGGAAAGAAAAGGCGATCAAGGGTATCCATATAGGGTCAGAAGAGATAAAACTTTCACTCTTCACAGATGATATGATTGTATATCTTGAAAACACCAGGGATTCTACTACAAAACTCTTAGACGTGATTAAGCAATACAGCAGCATCTCAGGTTACAAAATCAACATTCATAAATCAGTAGCCTTTATATATACACCAACAATAGTCAAGCTGAAAAAACAGTTAAGGACTCTATTCCATTCACAGTAGTGCCAAAGAAGATGAAATATTTGGGAGTTTATCTAACAAAGGACATGAAAGATCTCTATAAAGAGAACTATGAAACTCTAAGAAAAGAAATAGCTGAAAATGTTAACAAATGGAAAAACATACCATGCTCATGGCTGGGAAGAATCAACATTATTAAAATGTCCATACTACCCAAAGCAATATACAATTTTAATGCAATCTCTATTAAAGCTCCACTGTCATACTTTAAAGATCTTGAAAAAACAATACTTCGTTTTATATGGAATCAGAAAAAACCTTGAACAGCCAAGACATCACTCAGAAATAAAAACAAAGCAGGAGGAATCACGCTACCAGACCTCAGACTATACTACAAATCAATGGTGATCAAAACAGCATGGTACTGGCATAAAAACTGAGAAGTACATGTCTGGTACAGAATAGAGAACGAAGAGATGAAACCAGCTACTTCCCGTTATCTGATCTTTAACAAGCCAATTAAAAACATTCAGTGGGAAAGATTCCCTATTTAACAAATTGTGCTGGGTGAACTGGCTGGCAACCTGTAGAAGACTGAAACTTGACCCACATCTTTCACTGTTAACTAAGATAGACTCTCACTGGATAAAAGATTGAAACTTAAGACACGAAACTATAAAAATACTAGAAGAGAGTGCAGGGAAAACCCTTGAAGAAATCGGTCTGGGCAAGTATTTCATGAGGAGGACCCCGGGCAATTGAAGCAGCTTCAAAAATACACTACTGGTACCTGATCAAACTAAAAAGCTTCTGCACAGCCAAGAACACAGTAAGTAAAGCAAGTAAACAGCCCTCAAAATGGGAGAAGATATTTGCAGGTTATGTCTCCGACCAAGATTTAATAACCAGAATACACAGAGAACTCAAATGTATAAGCAAGAAAAGAACAAGTGATCCCATCACAAGCTGGGCAAGGGACTTTAAGAGAAACTTCTCTGAAGAAGACAGGCGCACGGCCTACAGACATATGAAAAAATGCTTATCATCTTTAATCATCAGAGAAATGCAAATCAAAACTATCTTGAGATACCATCTAACTCCAGTAAAATTAGCCCAAATCACAAAATCCCAAGACCAGAGATGTTTCTGTGGATGTGGAGAAAAGGGAACACTTCTACACTGCTGGTTGGAATGCAAATTAATACATTCTTTTTGGAAAGATGTTTGGAGAACACTTAGAGATCTAAAAATAGATCTGCCATTCAATCCTATAATTCCTCTACTAGGCATATACCCAGAAGACCAAAAATCACATCATGACAAAGATATTTGTACCAGAATGTTTATTGCAGCCAATTCATAATTGCTAAGTCATGGAAAAAGCCCAAGTGCCCATCGATCCATGATGGATTAATAAATTTGGTGTATGTACACCATGGAATATTATGCAGCCTTAAAGAAAAATGGAGACTTTACCTCTTTCATGTTTACATGGATGGTACTGAAACATATTCTTCTTAGTAAAGTATCTCAAGAATAGAAGAAAAAGTATCCAATGTACTCAGCCCTACTATGAAACTAATTTATGGCTTTCACATGAAAGCTATAACCCATTTATAACCCAAGAGTAGGGGGAAGGGGAAAAGGGAGGGGAGGGTGGAGGGAGGGGGGCGAAGGGAGGGTGATTGGTGGGATTACACCTGCGGTGCTTCTTATAAGGGTATATGTGAAACTTAGTAAATGTAGAATGTTAATGTCTTAACACAATAACTAAGAAAATGCCAGGAAGGCTATATTAACCAGTGTGATGAAAATGTGTCAAACGGTCTATAAAACCAGTGTATGGTGTCCCATGATTGCATTAATGTACACAGCTATGATTTAATAAAAAAAAGGAAAGGTAAAATTTTTAATAACTTTAATCATAAATGAAAAGGGGGAAATAACAACTGATACCACAGAGGTACAAGAGATTATTTCTGACTATTACCAAAAGCTTTATGCCCAGAAATTTGACAAGGTGTAGAAAATGGACCAATACCTAGAATCGTACCATATTCCTAGACAAGTAAAGCAAAAAGTCAACCTTCAAAATGGGAAAAGATATTTTCAGGGTATCAGTCTGACAAAGGGTTGATAACTAGAATCTACAGAGAACTCAAATAAATCAACAGAAAAAGAATAAACAGTCCCATCTTCCCTCTGTGCAAGAGATATGAGCAGAACATTCTCTGACAAAGACAGATGAATAGCCATTTGACAAGATGCTCATTGTCCCTGATCATCAAAGAAATGCAAATCAAAACTACCCTGAGATATCACCTAACCCCAATGAGAATAGCCCACATCACCAAGGCTCAAAGCTACAGATGCTGGTGTGGATGTGGAGAGAAGGGAACACTTTTACCCTGCTGGTGGGACTGCAAACTAGCACAACCTTTTTGGAATGAAGTATGGAGAATCTTCAAAGAACCCAAATTAGACATCCCATTTGATCCTGCAGTCCCATAACTAGGCATCTACCAAGAAGAAAAACAATCCTTTTATCATAAGGACATTTGCACTAGACAGTTTATCACAGCTCAATTTACAATCACCAAAACGTGGGAACAGCCTAAATGCCCACCAATCCAGGCATGTATTAACAAGCTGTGGCATATATACTCCATGGAATAAATACTATTCATTCATTAAAAAAGATGGAGACTTTACATCTTTTGTATTAACTCAGATGGAGGTGGAACACATTCTTCTTAGTAAAGCTTCACAAGAATGGAGAAGCAAAAATCCAATGTACTTAATTCTAATATGAAGGCAGCAGATGATCTAATATAAGGTGGGGAGTAGGGGAATGAGGGATCAGGGAGAGGGGAGGAGGATGGGGGTTCACTGCGTATAGCACACCTCTTGGGGGTGGGACACAATTACAAGAGGGACTTTACCTAACAAATGCAATCAGTGTAACCTAATTCCTGTACCCTCAAAGAATCCCAAACAATTAAAAAAAAAAAAAAAAGAATGAGCTCAAAGGCAGTCCAGATCTCTGGAATGATTTCTCTCTCAAAGAATCTTTCTAGGTCAACATTAACATGGAACCGGAAAGTTAGAGATGGTATAAGGGAACCATTACAGACATCTGTCATAAGCCAGGCTGCTGCTACGTGACCTTAGCACCACACTCCATAGAATCCCCTAGATGCTCCCCAGAGGGACCCCTGCAACAGGACCTTAAGATGCCCAGATTCTTGGTGACACACATAAGAATGAAAGCTGGGCCAGTTTTATTCTCAGTTTTCCGTATGTTTATAGAACTTTTTAAGATTAAGGAGCTTTTTTCCTCCCCAACATTGTATCTCTAACAAGTGCCTTCTGAGGAAGCTATCCACATAATAAGTATTGAATGAAAAAAAAAAAAAATCTAATGTTAAAACATTCTCATTTCTATTTCTTTGGTGGTACTTTTGCTTTGTTTCGTTAATAGAAAAAAACTCCAGGACCTCCATTTGGCACTCAGATTTGGAAGGGCCTCTGCATTGGGGCCAAGCAGCTAGTGAGCGCCCCGGCCCCCATCCTTAAGGGCCCCAACGTGCTCCAGATGCGCCAGTTCATTCAGCATGAGGTCATAAACAGTGAGGTGAAACTGAGGCTGCAGGTTTCCCTGAAGGTAATGGAGTCCAGGTAACCTGACCCAAAAGAATCAGGAACAGGGCAATCGTTGCTCTGATTTCCTGAGGAACTTAAAATTATGTAATTCTACCAATATTTATCTAACTCAGCACAAGAATGTCAATCTTCCAGAGAGTAAAAAATTTTTGAGAGGTAGAAAATACTTAACAGTTCCCATAAGGCATAGAAATTTTTTTAGCATATGCAAAGGTGTAGAAATTAAAGAGTCCCCAAAGACTTTGAGAACATATGGAACTTCTACATGTGGTTGCTATACTGAGCCCTCCATGTTTCTCACTACATAGAAAACCGGTCTAGCGGCTGCTGGAAAAAGAGAAAAATAAAGCATTAACCTAATATTTGTCCATGAATGAAAAGGATTGTTGGCCTTGGAAGTGGTCTAGGAATTTGTAAATATATAGTTAATTGTGTGATCATATCTGTAACATCTCACTCTTGTTTGTTAAGTCCTTAAGAACAGGGATTGTATGTATTTTGTTCTCGGTTATATACCCAGCACCCAGCATAGAGCAGGGTATTATTATTATTTATGAAAATAGATCAAACACTTATGGAAAAAATTAAGTATATTCTCTTGGAAGCAAAGGCATGGACTAGGCAAATTCCATTCACAGATAAAAATCATAAAAACTATACCTGAGAGGATCCTAGAAATTAGAACCCAACTCTGTCCATTTTATTGATGAAAACACTGAGCACAGAGCTAGTGGCAGGACCTCTCCAAGGTCCCCACATAGTTCTATCCTCTGGCCCCTAAAGCTTTGCTTTTTGGCCTTTGAAGCCATTCCATATTAGCATATCTGCATATTAAACAGTCACAAACCAATGGTGGACAGCGGGGTGGTCAGGGAAATGGATGAACTAACTGTCCCCTCCCACTGGCCTGTGACTGTTGGTTTTCCATGGTGCTGGATCTTGGTTGTGGAGCACTGTGACTTTATTTGTTCTTAATGTTTGCAATACTTGAAGTTGGTGATGACTATTTTGGTGTCTTTACCTTATTTCTGGTTTTAATTGTTTTATTTTATTCTGGCAATGTAGGATTATGTAAACCATATTCTAAAGAAAGAAGATGAGCTACAGGAAATGACAGTTAAAGATTCCAGAACCGAGGAGGAGAGGGGCAATGCTGCTGACCTCCTCAAGCTGGTTATGGTGAGAAAGCGTTTTGTATTTCAATGTTTTCACTATTGTTTCCATGTTAGATGCTTCAAGACAAAATACCATAAGGAATGGCTGTTTCTGCTACTTCTACACAGCCTTCACTCCCTCCTCGTAATTTCCAATGTCTGTAGAAATCTGTTTCTTTATGTATTAAATTTTCAAAATAGCTTTAGGATCTCTTCCTTGGTTCATAATTAATTCTCATTACCCTTAAATAAAATTTGTTATTATCTTCAGAAAAGATTGATATTCGTTGAAATGCTAAGAGAATTAATGAATGAAATAGCATGAAGGAAGAGGAATTTCTACAACTTAAAACTATTGCTATTTTTAGAAACTTGTTAAGTGAAAGGAATGACTTTAAGAAATCAAACTTTATATTGGTATTAAGAACTAATTCATTTTGTAGTAATTTTTACAAAAGATCAATTTGGCCATGTAAAGCATTGGCCTTATAATGCTTCGAAACAAACTGAGTTTTGCATATAATAACCATTATCAATAAGTAATTCTATCTTCATTTCAGTCTTTCCCTAAAATGGAGGAAACGACAAAAAGTCATGCTACTGAAGGTAATTAGCATTTAATATTTTTCTGTGTTATGTTTATAAATTTCAAAGGAATGATCTTAAATACACTTATTAGTCATTCTCTTATCTGATGACAAAGCAGCAAGTTCTGTTACTGTGTTCTCCAGTGGGCCATATTATTTTCTAATGGTTTATTCTGCCCTAGTTGTGGGATCTTTAAAAATCATTATTGGAGTAGAGCCCGCAGGTCAGTGGGTAAGGGTGCCAGCCACATACACTGAGGTAGGCGGGTTCGAACCCATCCCAGGCCTGCCAAACAACAACTGCAGAAAAGAAAAATAATAACTGGATGCTGTGGGGGGTGCCTGTAGTCCCAGTTACTTGGGAGGCTGAGGCAAGAGAATTGCTTAAGCCCAGGAGTTTGAGTTTGCTGTGAGCCGTGACGCCATGGCACTGTACCAAGGTGACATAGTGAGTCTCTGTCTCAAACAAAACAAAACAAAACATTATTGCCTCTAATTCATCTTGAACCTTTATCTGTTGAATGAAAAAACATTGACATTTGACTTTTATATTAACCTAATGAAGGTTAAGTCATAGCTAAGATGTAGGAAGGAAACAGTCAACAAACCAACACCCCCACACACACATAAACACACAAACACACACAGAACTGTGAGCAACTACACAGTTACACGAAAAACCTAGCAGTGTCTCACACTACAGGTGGCGGTTTACTCTTAGACCTCATTCACAGCATACTCGTCTTGGAATATACACAGCCCCAACAAACATGGTTATACGGTGTCATAGTTCACAGCAGATGTGCAGTACAGAATTTGGTTGGTTGGTTTTTTTTTTTATTTTTGTTGTTATTTTCCATATGGCAGCGGTCGTAAAGGGGCAGCATGGCTTCATGCAGCCTGCAGACGTGTCTCCTGTGTCCTCCCATGTCTGGGGGTATAGTCGTTTTGTGGCTGTTTGTCTAGACTTTTCTTCTCTTGAAGCATCGGTATCATCACACACTGGGGTTTGGCAGCTGTCCCTTTAGCGTGACTATCAGAGAAGACTCCATCACAAGTCCTCACGTCTCTCTGTCCCCACCACTCTGGGTGGCTCTTGTTGCCAGAGTTAAAATAAAAAAATAAAAAAAATACAGGAGTCTCCGTTCAATTTGAATTTTAGATAAACAACAACTAATTTTTTTAGTATAAGTATGCCATACTTTGGATGTCTGACCCCTCCAAATCTCATGGGAAAATTTGATCCCCACCCTTGGAGGTGGGGCCTACTGGAGAGGGGTTTTGGTCCCAAGTGCAGATCCCTCAGGAACGGCTGGGTACCCTCCTGGAGGCAGTGAGTGAGTCTTGGCTTTATTAGTTCTGTAAGAGCTGGTTGTTGGAAAGAGCCTGGCACCTCTGATGCACCCCTTCCTCTGTGATCTGCTCACCCAGTCCACTTTACCTTCCACCCTGGGGGGAAGCAGGCTGTGCCCTGGCCAGACAGAAGTAGACACCAACCCAGCAGTTGCTGTATAGCCCGCAGAAGTGAAGCCAAATAGACTTCTTTTCTTTATAAATTACTCAGCCCCAGGTGTTCCTTTTTAGCAACACTAAGACTGAGAAACCAAAGTATCTTGCAAATATAGCCTGTGGCTAACTTATACAAGAAAATTATCTAGCTGAAATCCAGGTTTAGCTAGGTGCCCTGTACTTTTACCCTATAACGTTTGAATCTGTAACCTTTGGCACAAGGGAACAGGCACAGTGTAGGTGAGCACAGAGGCTTCCCAAGAGTGAAGGGCAAACTGAATACACATTTTAAATTGACAGATCCAAGAGCTGAACAGCCTCTTGCCTAGTTCCTGACATATTAATAATGGTGATCCTAAGTCAACATTTCCCTAAAATGTCTCCCACAATACTAGTCTAAGAGAAAGTTACACCAAAAATAAGTTTTTGCTAAAATAAGTTTGGATAATGTAACATATTATCTTACTCTCTTAGAATCAAAACATACACTGACTTATTAAGGATGCAGAGAAATCCCACAGAAATGAAACATATTTTACCTTGCATAAATCTGTGTTCCTCGGGCTTGTACCCATAGAACGTGGAAGCCTCTTCCTTTTTGTAATCTTTTGTTATCATCACACTGAGACCACGTTCTGTGAATGGACTCTGAGCATCACTGCCCAAATTATCAATCAGCACCTTACATTCATGTCCTTACATTCATGAAGCAGACAAATATTTTAAAAAATAATTGTAATATGATGGTTAATTTGCTTTAAGATTTACTGCTTTACATAAAAAAAAGATATGCATTTAAATGGAAAATGTCTTCCCCTAGTGACGTGGGATACAGGAGTGTCACTGCACTTCACATCTTGATTATAAAGTGTGTGTTTTCTAATAGGGTATTTTATAAAAGTAGTGTGATTTATTGTTATATTAGAACTTGGTCATGCAAATCCTAGTAAACACTTGATAGATTAAAATAGGCTCTTAAAAGGTATCTTGAATGAGTAATTGGGTGTTTACTGGGTGTTATGCTATAAGAAGTGGGGATAAAAGTCAAATGCATCTGTTTTTAAAGTTGCAGCCCACCTAATCGATGTGTTCAAGCAATCTGTGTCTACTGCTCGAAAATGTCCACCAGACACACTTGGTAAAGATTTATTTGAAAATAGATGGAGGTAAGAAAATTCATTAATATATTCTAATGAGTATTAGGCATAGAGTGATTGAGTGAATAGATACAGGTATCATAACTTTGGGTGACATCAATGAATTCACGTCCCCATACTGTTAGCAATCCAAAATACAATGCTAATTTTATTGTTTGTGAGCTGAGATCATTTCTCATTTTCATCATATCTTCCTTTCTTTCACGTAGGCACACAGAATGTACAAAGCACTGGAAAGAAAAGATAGACCAAAAGAGGTAATTCGACCCTGAGTAGGAGCTGAAAGGTCCCACCACCGTCTGGGCTCTCTGATTGTCCCACTCTCTTCTCCAGCATTTATGCCACGAGGTCATTCAGCTTCTGTGTGGTGATGTCACTATCTCTTAAGGAAGCCCATTTGACAAGTAAATAGGTTCTCTTCCTCCCCTGAGCAAGGAAGCTCTCAATGTCCTCTTTGTGCTTCTGGTAATTCTAGTACACTAAAAGTATTCTGAAATTTAATGCAGTTCGTGGACATAAATTTCCAAGGATTCTTATCACTCACATGAGGAATGTGCACTAAGTATTATATGGTTTTATTTTTTTTCAGTCCTAGCTGGGAGTTTCTACTCCAGCTCTCTTACCATAAAGAAAGGAAGCCAGAGCCGGCTGCAGTGGCTCACCCCTGTAATCCCAGCATTCTGGGAGACCAAGGCAGGTGGGTCACGTGAGCTCAGGAGCTCGAGAGAAGCCTGAGCAAGAGTGAGACCTTCTTAGTCCCTAATAAAAGTAGAAAAACCAGCTGAGTGTTCTGGCAGGCTGCTGTAGTCCCAGGTACTCAGGAGGCTGAGGCAAGAAGATTGCTTGAGTCCAAGAGTTTGAGGTTGCTGTGAGCTGTGATGCTGTAATATTTTACCCAGGGCAACAGAGTTAGATGAGTTAGAATCTGTCTAAAAAAAAGAAAGAGGGCAGTGCCTGTGGCTCAGTGGGCAGGGTGCCAGCCCCACGTACTGAGGGTGGTGGGTTCGAACCTGGCCTCAGCCAAACTGCAAGAAAAAATAGCCAGGCATTCTGGTGGGCGCCTGTAGTCCCAGCTACTCAGGAGGCTGAGGCAAGAGACTTGCTTAAGCCCAGGAGTTGGAGGTTGCTGTGAGTGTGATGCTACGGCACTTTACCGAGGGCGAAAGAGTGAGACTCCATCTGCAAAAGTAAATAAATAAATAAACAAATGCCAGACATGTTGGTGGAGTAGGTACTAGCACAAGTAATAGTGTCACACGCATTTGCACGGCTCTTCAGAATGACTCCCAGATGAATATGCTTCTTCATACAAATGTTAGGCTCATCTTGTGAAATATGGTAGGGAAGTATTGGGGTAAAACTTTAAGCCTTATAGGTCACCTCACATATGCAAGGTCAAACCAGAAGGGATACACTGTCCGCAGGGCAGGAAGATACCTTAAGTTTTATGTGGCAATAGGGTCTTCATGACAAGGAAATGAAGACTCCGAGACTTGGATAAGTATGAGTGTTTTTGTGCCAGATTTGATAAAGAGTGAGAGTCATGGAGAAATGTGATAGGGCAAAGGGCATATGGCCTAATGGTAATAAATGTGGAAATGTAGCAAGGCCTGTTTTCTCACATTCATCTCTGTGTCTGTCCCTTATGTCTTCAGAGATAAGGGTGCTTCTTTTCTGTGGGCCCGCAAGGGCACCTCTCCCATGACGGTGTTATGACCTACTGCAGGGGAAGATGAGAAATTCCTTCCAAGGTGTTTTGACCTGCTTCAGGGAGGAAGGGCAATCTGAGATCAGAGAAACATTTCAGCCCATGCTGCTTCTCCAGTTCCTTTAGCTTAAAATGTTTAACATTCCAAAGTGCCATCTTTTGAGGTGGCATGTCCTGAAGCCCATCAGCCTCATAAAACATCCCTAAAAACATATGCAAGAGACTAGTGACAGTGAGTGCCTGTGGCTAAGGATACTGAGGGGTCAGGGGCAGGGTGAGACGGAGACTTCCTTTTTTATTATGTACTCTTGTACCTTTGGATTTGTGCATGCATGCATATGTTATCTATTCAAATTTTTGAAATATTAACAATTTAAAATTTTATAGTAACGTATAAGTAGGTAATAAAAAGCCAGTGGAAGGAAAAGAAAATTTTTGGAGACAAATTCTCACTCTGTCACCCTGGGTAAAGTGCTGTGTTGTCATAGCTCACCGCAACCTCAAATTCTTGGGTTTGAGTGATCCTCTTGCCTCAGACTCCTGAGTAGCTGGGACTACCGGCACTTACCACAGCACCCATCTAGTTTTTCTATTTTTAGTATAGACAGGGGTCTCAGTCTTGCTCAGGCTGATCATAAACTCCTGAGCTCCAGGAGGAGCTCCCCACACCTTGGCCTTCCAAAGTGCTGGGATTACAGGCGTGAGCCACTGCACCTAGCTCAGTAAAAAGTTTCTAAAGAAGAAAGTAAAACACATAATTAGATATGTGTCTCAGAAAAGTATTGGCAATATGAAAATGGATTGGGTAAAGGAAGGAGAAAGCTTTAAGGAAATAGAAGCTGGTCAGCAAATGTCAGATGCTGTATAAGAATTAGAAGTGGGAATGAAAAAGGAATTTGGGTTTATCAGTTAGAAGGGTGATTAATTTCTTTTGATTAATTTCTTTTGTGAGAATAGTTTTAAGTGAGTGGTGCATAATAGTCAGACTGCCATAGATTGATGAATGAACTCAGTGAGGCAGTAGAGATACACATTTTTAATGGAAAATGAAAGTTTAAATAAGACGACATTTTGATCATGCCTGTCTGGTTTTTCCAGACAATCCATCTAATATAAGAGCATTGGTCACATATCCAGAGTCCATTGCAGTTTGATTACTTACAGACTATATGATTCTGGCTGCTTGTTTCACTTTAGTAACATTTATTATAGGAATTAAGTTGGCTTGTCCATAAAATATGAAGATGATTGGACTACCAAATAGCTAAGTCTTGGGATTTAGAGCTGAAGCACAAGCAAATGAAATTTTTAAATATTCTGTATTCTTTTGCATCATTATGGCAATATCAACCAGGAAGGAAATTGAGACAACAAAAAATTATCTAATGGATATGAGGAACCACGTAATACCACCCTATTTCAAATCTGAAGTGAGCAAGTTATTTCAGTCTCAGGTAATTGGATACAATTAACAATAATTGAATAAAAGTCTTTATAGAAACTGATGTATTACATAGGTTATTAAGGAATCTCTCTTTCCTGATGTCGTTTAATTCTTTCTTACAATGATCTGACTTCTAATCAACTGTATCCTTCAAGTCCATATTCTCACAAGCACGTGATGGCGAAGAGTAATTTCAACTTTTGCAACTAAGTAGCCATTCTCTGCTGATGTGTTACTGTCATTCCCCCTCCCTGCCTTGCAAGCTGGCTATTACTTACCCTCTCCCATCCATTTAAAGCTGGTTTTTGATTTGACTCCTTCCTATCCATGATTAGCCTCTGCTGAACTCCATTTTGAAGTTTTTATTCCATTAAGAGAATGCTCCTTAAGTCCTCTATATGAGCCTACCCGTAGGACTATAGCCCCGACCTTCCCCTTAGTGGCTGTAAGTTCATTGAAATCCAGGGAAAATGTGAATATTTTCATGTGTTCAAAACTCCTTGAATTTCTACAAAAATTCTAGATGCTGTTACTAACCAGAGCTGCCTGAGAAGAAATTAACTGGAAACTACAAGTAATTAACAAAAGCTAGAATTGAGTTAATGAGTCTCCTGGAGAACCTTTCGTTTGTAAACTTTATTTTCAGAACCTTAAAAAATATGCTTTCCTCATTACTCACAAACTTACATTTGTGACAGCTGACTTTCAGCCACATGTCAGCCTAAAATAAGTTCCTTGTTTTTTCCTTTAAGGGTAATTATCTGGATAGCCTTTCCAAAAAACTGCCTCCTTTTGCAAAGAAAGATGAAGATGCAGACAAAACAACTATTGAAGATAAATATGATCTTCCCCCAGGTGAGATGTTAATGTGCACTTGTTCCTGTTAAATTCCTTTAACTGAATGATATTAATAGTGGCCTCCTAGGTTGGTTGTGTTTCTATCCCCTTTTGTCTCAGTAATAGCTGATGACATAACCTGCTGTAACCTGCCTGTGTGTATCACAGATTTGGCTGAGTTATATGAAGAAGCCAAGGTGTAAATAACACTTAGTTTTCCTGCTATCTGCTTAAATGTTACCTGAAAGCATGTAAAAGACTGACTAATGTAAAAAACAAGGGAGTAATAAAAGGTTGTTGGGGAAAAGGGTATTCACACAGTCTCAAAATACCAAGCCACATTTTCTTATTAATTATAAAGAAGGAAATGTATTTTCACACTGGATATATGAGACCACCTGATGTTAGGTGCTCTCTGGTGTAAAGCCACATGAAGTGAATAGCACCTAGACAGAATTTGAGCCAAAATCCCACCTGAACTACTCAAGAGGAAACAATCAGCACTCCAGGGGCCAGATTGGGAGGATCCCTCAAACTCAGGAGTTCAAGACCAGCTTGAGCAAAAATGAGACCCCATATCTACACATGGAAAAATTAGCTGAGTGTGGTAGTATGTGACTATAGTCCCACCTACTCAGGAGGTTGAGGCAGGAGGATCCCTTGAGCCCAGGAGTTTGAGGTGCTATGAGCTAGGCTGAAAATATGATACTGTAGTCTGGGATAAGAGAGGAAGACTCTGTCTCAAAAAAACTACTTAGTAAAGTATCTCAAGAATGGAGGGAAAAGTATCCAGTGTACTCAGTACTATTATGAAACCAATTTACAATCACTCACACTTTCATATGAAGAATAGATCACAACTATGGCTCAGGTTGAAGGGGGATATGGGAGGGGAGGGGGGAGGTCAGATGGAGAGAGGGTGAATGGTGGGATCACACCCATGGTGCATATTGCAAAGGTACATGTTGGATCTATTAAGTATAGAGTATAAATGTCTTAACACAATAATTAAGTAAATGAGGTGAGGGATATATTAACCAGTATGATGTCAGCATTCCAAATTGTATATGAAATCAGCACATTGTACCCCATAAATGCGTTAAGGTATACATGACCTACCTCTTTATGATTTAATAAAAAAAAAGAGAGATAAGAGAAAGGAAGGAAGGGAGGGAGAGAGAGAGGAAGGAGGGAAGGAAGGAAGGAAGGAAGGAAAACAATCAGAGAAATGTCTACCTGTCTACCAGAATGTAGACATTCTGTAAGACATCTGGCCTGGTCTCTTCAAAAAAAGTCAATGTCTTTAACACAAAAAAGATAGGGTGATTATTCTAGATTTAAAGTGACATAAAAACTAACATAAATTTTTATTGGATCCTGGACTGAGAAAAAAACAGCTATAAAATATTTCTGGGAAGTGTAAAAGTTTGGGGATTGTATTTTAGAGGATATTATGAAATTACTGTTAATTTCTTGTGTATAATGATGTGAATATGTAGGAGAATGTCTTTGTTTTTAGTAGATTTATACTGAAAAATTTAGAGATGAATTAAAATTCAGTGTTTCTCTTTAATAAACTGAGTAGTAAAAATATCCAAACAGAGGGATTTCTACTGTGCAATGTAATATCAGATATTCAGCTACCTATAATGAGCACAGCCAGTGAAAACCTCTTAATCTGGCAAAAGCAGAGATTAGCGCTGAGGACAGTGTCTTGTAAATGTGATGGAGAGAAATCAGGGATGGGAAACTGATGGTCTTATACTACCATTCAAATCTGCATCCTGGGCAGACAGCACGAATCAAGTGAATCAAGCTTGGCCTCCTCTCCCCTCAAAAGGCAAGGCAGTGGAGGTCTTTTCAGCTCATTCTTCAGGCAGCCACAGCTTCCAAACACTTGTTCAACACACACAAGTTGAGATGTATTTGCCTCCCCCATCCTACATATGTTTCTTTAAAATCTGTTTCACATTGAACTTATTTCTTAGAGAGATACATTTTGATAAAGAAATATTTTCATAGTAATGAATGAATTTAAGATTAGACTTTTTTTTTAATCACATCTCATTTACCATTATCAGATATAAGTTGAGACAAATTACTTAGCCTCTACTTCCTAACACAACAAGGTGATGACTTTTCCATTGGTCATAATATCCACAAAAGCTAGCTGGCTCCTAGGAGTATGAATTTCGTCAATAGCAGACACTTATCGTGTTTGAAGAATCCTTGCCTCCTAATGACTTTCCTGTGTCTTGTCTTTCTAAAAAGGGTAGGAGAAAAAGCACTTTGTTCATTGTAAAACACTTTGTTCCTGCTAGGCCCAGTGGTTCATTCCTATAATCCTAGCACTCTGGGAAGCCGAAGGTGGAAGATCGCTAGAGCATAGGAGCTCAAGACCAGCCTGAGCAAGAGCAAGATCCCGTCCCTACTAAAAATAGAAAAACTAGCCAGGCATCATAGCATGCACCTGTGGTCCCAGCTACTTGGGAGGCTGAGGCAAGAGGATGTCTTGAGCCCAGGAGTCTGAGGTTGCTGTGAGCTATGATGCCATAGCTCTCAACCCAGGGTGACAAAGTGAGACTCTGTCTCAAAAAAAAAAAAAAAAACACTACCTCGTGCAGTGTTTGTTCATACAAATATTAGTAGTTGTCATACCATTGTCCAAAATATCACTTTATAATGTTAATTTCAGGTTTTCTGGATGCCAAGTCATGTGAGGTCTCAGAACAGGATTCTTCAAGTGCACTTAGTCTTCCAAAGGCAGAGATATCTGAGGATATGGGGGTGTCCACTAGCCAGAAACAAACTGAAAATGTAACAAAATCTGCTGAAGGTATGACAGTCTCTATTTGATTTTTCTCAAAGTGGAACATTATGTGTTTTTGGAGTGTGAGAGATGGTGCTGGGGACCTGGGGGAGTCGTTAGCAGTTACAGAAGATTGTAGGAGGTCATGGATCTTGGATGTGTTCAGCTTTGTAAGGCTTCTTAATGCATTAAAGGAACTCAAAAATTACTTTGAGAATGACTAAAGTCCCTGATTGAAGAAAAGAAATTACAAATACATTTTTAAGATTTATTAATTGAACTAAATATGTTGGTCAGAAAAGACAGACAGACAGAGACACGGTAACTTAGACCGTGAGGACGATCTGGCCTCCACTTGATTCTCATGTGTGTGTTTTTCCCTGAATGTGACAGGGGAGTCTACTAAATATGTTAGTTATCTCTTGTAGCACAAGCATCTTGCCATATTTACAAGGGAATTAAGAGATTTACCCTGCACAAGACATTTGCCTGCCTGACAGACTTCTCTCATATTAGGTTTATTCATTTATTCGGTGGATAATTACTTAATGCTCACCATGTGCCAGGCATTGTTCTAGGCACAGAAATGCAGCAGTTACAAGGCCAAAGTCTTCAGGTGCTGTACGTTCTGTGGGCACACACAGACAATAAGTCAACAAATAATTTAGACAAATTAAGCTTAAATGTTGTAACATAATAGAACAGCATAAGTTTCTATGAGTGACTTGGGGAGAGGAGTAGCATTTCATTGGGGGAGCAGAAGGCCTCCCTGTGAAGGAACATTTGAGTTGAGACAAATACAAGAAGGAGTAACCATGCAAAGACTGGGGAGAGGAATATTCCAGGTCATGAGAGCAGCAGGTATGAAGGGTCCAAGAGGGGAAAACATGAAAAGGGCCCCCAGCAAGTACAGAAAGAGTCAAGGGAAAGGCAGAGGAAGGGAAGGCCAAATCTAAGCCAGATACAAAATCTTCATAGGAAGTTTTGAGTTTTCTCCTAAATGCAGTTCTATTCAAACACCAATGGAAGATTTTGAGCACGGTAGTTACACAGCTAATTTCTATTTTAAAAAGATCAATCTATGATGACAACGGCTATGGCAAAGAAAGGGAAGAGTAGGCAAAAGTCAAATACTGGGACTGGTGGTTGAGGTGGGAGTGGTGAGAAGCAAATTAATCAGAAATTCATTACGGGAGTGGAGCCAGGAGGCCCCCTGATCAGTCAGATAGGGTGTGAGAAAAAACTTGAGTGGCTGAGGCAAGAGGATTGCTCAAGGCCAAGAGATTGAGGTTGCTATGAACTATGATGACTCCATGACATTCTACCCAGGGCAACAGAATCAAACTGTTTCCAACAAAAAAAAAAAAAGAGAGAGAGAGAGAGAAGACTGGACGCAGTGGCTCACGCCTGTGATCCTAGCACTCTGGGAGCCCAAGGCGGGTCAAGAGTTCAAGACCAGCCTGAAGCAGAGCAAGACTCTATCTCTACTAAAAACAGAAAAACCTGTGGTGGACACTTGTAGTTCCAACTACTTGGGAGGGTGAGGCAAGAGGATGTCTTGAACCCAGGAGTTTGAAGTTGTTGTGAGTACCACGGCACTCCTAGCCAGGGTGACAGAATGAGAATCTGTCTCAAAAAAATAAATAAATAAATAAAAGAACAATTCTTAGGTTATCTTAGGTAATTCATTGTGAGGCCAGGAATTTGTAGTTCTGATGAGTTTGTAGGTGGTGCTGATGTTGCTGCTACAGACAGGGTTGTGTGAGAACCACTGCCCTGAGGCAAACTCCAGACCACAAAGCCAGTCAGAGGAAGAGCCAGTCAGGGCGAGGAAGACGAAGCCACTAAGATAGGAAAACAACAGGAACAGGAAATCACGGTTTCAAGTTTACCAAATGTTCCTAAAAGGTCAAGCCAGGTAAGAAATAAGCATGGGACGGAATAAGACGGAGATCACTGGTGACCCTGACAGTACCAGTTCCGAGGGTCTAGAGAAGACTGAAGCTCCTGTGAATGGGGGTGGTGACTAGAATGGCCTAAGAGGGTGGCAAGGACAAGAATATAGAGCTTTCCCTGAGGGTTTTTTTTTTTTTTTGAAAAGACTAGAGAAATGGGGTTGCAAATGAAGAGGGATCTATAAACAAGGGAGAGAGATTTTTCTAAAGATTAGACATACCAAAACATGTTGATTTGCAAATGATGATAATTTCATAGCAAGAGAGAACTTAGTGCAGAAGAGAGGGCCACCTGATTCCAACATAGCCCAGTCGTGAAGAAGGTGAGACAACATGGCATCTGGGCAAACCATTGAGTGGTAGAGTTGACCTTGGATGACCATGGTAACCTCATCCATCGTGACAGGAAAGAAAGAAAACATGCGTACATTTGCAAATAGGTTGATAGGTTTGGTAAGGGGACGATGAGGGAGTTCTTATCGGATTGCAAAGGGGTGAACACTATCATGGTATCATCAGATATGTTACGGATAAACAGAAAAGCAAACAAGAAGGGCCTATGTACGGTGATGATGTCCATCAGCCAGGGGTCTCAGTGAGGTCACCTAATTGCCTGCTGGATGAGATAGAGTAGTAACTAGAAGAAGCAGTAATCTAGAAAGGATGCTTTCAATTGAGACTGTGTAAGTGATAAAATTATTGTTGTTGGCAATGTTAAAAATGTGACCATGAGAGTTTCTGAGGTGGAAAAGATGAAGAAACAGGATGATTGAGAATCGGGGAGCACAGGGTGTTGAGTGGATCACCCAGGTGACGGCGCCAAGAAAGATGAAGCGTAAGACCTTCCTGGTGGTAATGTCTCCAGTGAACAAAGGGAATGACTGAGAGAGGTCAGCAAAAAAACACCTGCCTTGGAGAAGCAGTAGCTGATACCATCTCATGGCACAAGCTTCCAAGCAATGGAGCTTTGAAGGAGGAAAGAGAAATACTTTTGAAACAAGGTCACCTACCGCATGTACGGTAAGGGACAATACTATGACCCAACTATAAATAGCAAAGTAAATTTAATATAAAAAAGTTTAAAGAAGTTCAGAGTAAGAAAGAGATTAACATAAGCAATGGGAGAAGTATGAATAAACAGAATTTCCTGGGTTTTAGGATTTAAGAGGTGAATCACCTAAAACATCCATTATTTTTCCTGATGAAACTGAAACCTCCAGAGATCAGGTGATGTCTGAAATCCTCCCATATCTGTGTGGCAGGGCTGGGGCCAGTGAGCGAATGTGGAGACAGCTGATCCTCCAGAGTTTGTTGTGCTACACTCCAGATGTAGGGAATAGAAAAGAGTGGGTTTTTGTTGTTGTTTGTTTGTTTTTGAGACAGAGTCTCACTTTGTCACCCTTGGTAGAGTGTCGTAGTGTCATACCTCAGAGCAACCTCAAACTCTTGGGCTTAAAAGATTCTCTTGCCTCAGCCTCCCATGTAGCTGGGACTACAGGTGTCCACTACAGCGCCCAGCTATTTTTTTTGTTATTGTTGTCATTGTTGTTTAGCAGGCCCAGGCTGGGTTCAAACCTGCTAGCCTCGGTGCATGTGGCTGGTGCCATAACCACTGTGCTATGGGCACCGAGCCAGAAAATAGTATTTTATTTAAAATGAAATAAGTGTCTTTAAAATCTCAAAAGTAGAAAAGAACAGGTAATTAGCCTAAGTAGGTTGGGGAGTTTTTGTTTGTAAATAATACATGATATTGTCTGGAAAATACAGAGACATTTATATTTGCTGTGTGTTGGTCAGTGTTTGCTGTGATAATTCTGTATGAAAACATCCTCAAATCCTTCAGTAGTGAAGAGCAGCCAGTTGTGGACCTGGGGACAACTGTGGCAGCTCTGCTCCAGACCACAGGTGGGTGTGGTGGCTCCGCAGCTCCCATCTCTCCAGTTCTATGTCCTGTGATGTCATGTTGATGGCTTGTATCAGCCATGGTACAATCAGAAAAATGCTGCAAGTGAGCAAATGGTACAAACCAGGGCAGTTTCTCCTGGGAGAGGCAGGTGTTAGCTATTTCTGCCACCCACCAGTAGCAATCTTGCAGCCTCGAGGCCACACGTGGCCTCCAGATCCCCAAGGGCAGCCCCTTGACTGAACCCAAATTTTACAGGACAAATCCTTCTAATAAAGGAATTTGTTCTGTGGAATTTGGATTTAGTCAAAAGGCCCCACTCACAGATCCAGAGGACTACACATGCCCCTGAGGCCCCACGTTCCCCACTGGGGTGAGCCATTCTCACAATGGGGTCTCAAAGATCAGGAGAGGCCAGGGAAATACACATTGAGCTTCAGGGCTCTGCTCACACTGGCCCACTGCCATTCACACACACACACACTTCTTGTCAAAGCAAGTCCCGTGGTTGAGCTCAGAGTCAATGGGGCAGAGAATACACTCTCCTACAGGGAAGCCATTCTCAGAGGGGAAGTGAACAATTGTGAATGAACAATCCAGCCTGCCCAGCACAGTGACAGGGAACCACCAGGGTTCAGTTCTTCAGTCACAACGGGGCCAGTAGTAACAGTCAGATGACTCTACTGGTAGGATCCTAGCAGTTGTCCAACTATGAGAGTAGCCCTATACCAGCTGGTATGCAGCCACTGCTCTGCCCCTCAAGTACTCCCATTCGAGAAGGCGCTCATTGGCTTCCCTGTTGGCTGGGACAAGGGGTGTCATGGTCCCGGCAGACTGTGATAGCAGTGTGCATGGACAGGGGTGGGAGAAGTGTCGTCATCTCATGAGAACTAAGGGAGGTGCTCTCTGAGAGAACCTGTGTGTGTGGTGCTTACCAACAGATAGTGGACACTCAAGTATTGGTTCCCTTCCTTTTCCTCTCTTTGGAATTTGAATTCAGGAAAGGACTTTTGAATATTATGATCTAGAATACAATTCTTATTTCAACCTTCTGGATGTTGGAACACATCAACACGGCTGCTCCCCATGGATTATCTGTGCTCCATCATGGAACCTAAGTTATAAGTTCTAAATGTAGTCATCTGCAGATTTGATTCCCTGGTTTAATTTATCTGTAGTTACTATACCACCGTTTAGAACTATAAATACAGAGGTGGAAGCACTCTTAAGATTTTTTCATTTGAGGTGGAGCATGATGGCAGATGGCACGGACGTGTAGCTCACCTCTCCCAAGTCATCAGGTGAGAGGAAGGGGGGTCTGGACCTTTTCCCCACGTGGATTATTGGTGTGGACAGACAGCTGGAGATGTGCAGCAAATTGGCGGATTGCTGTATATGAGGTGTAATTTAAAACCGCGGACTATGTTGTAGAGATTTTTCTTGCTCGACCGTGCTGGCCAGCAGGCCCCTCCCTCACGGAGGACAGCAGCTTGCAATTCCTGGCAAAACCCAATTGACGAAAATTTATTCCTGAGCTGAGTTTAGTGACCAGAAAGGGGTCCTGCTGAGAGCCACAAGGGGCTAAGCAACCCGATGGAAAATTGAAGGGAAGGGATCGTGCCCGGGAAACAGACATTTTGAATTGTCTGAAATGGCGGACACCTTCCCCCAGAACAACAGGAGTGATTAAATAGACCAGACCATTCCTGGTGGGGAATATTGGTGTGGGCTGGCAGTTCAGGCTGTGCGGTGAATTGGCAGGTGGCTGGACTCAAAAGTCCAGATTCAAAAGTGAAACTCGGAGCCACAAAAACTGAGGATAAGCTCTCCATGTGCTGCAGCTGCGGGAGCTGGCAGCAACTAAAACCAGCAGCAGCCAGCACGCTCCCCCACAGCCGATTGCAGTTGCCAAGTTTACAGGAGAACATGGGAGCAGAGAGGAAAGATTTATGAAGTGTGGACTCCTGCACCAAGTTGGGAGGTCGGATAGGAGTGCTCTCTGGAACAGAGCAGCTGAGGTTGGACAATAATTAGATAATAAACTTTTACAGAAACTCCAAAATGGCGATCAGCCAGGTAGGGTGGTTACTGTGGTAAGAGTGTAAACTGTGAAGCAGGTATAAGCCTGGGAACCACTCAGAGCGCCACCTGATGTCCAGAAAGTATATTGCATTATAAATATTTTCCTATGAAAGTTGATCCCAACATCATACACATAGATAATACAAGAATACAAGAATAATACAAGAATAATACTTTTGTGGTTGGTGTCTTTTTTTTCTTTTTTTTTCTTTTCCTCATTATTTTCTTGGATGAGCTATTGTAAATATTTTTTATTTTTTTTTTATATTTTTTTTAATTTTTTCTATTTTCAATTTTTCCTTTCTTCTTTTTTAACTTTCTTATGAACACCACTTTTTTTTCCTTTTTCCATTCTCCCTTCCTCTTCTTCCCTTCTTATGGTTTCTGAGAGTGCTTACATCAGATTTTTAGAGGTTTTTTTTGTTTGTTCATTTTGTTTGTTTTTTACCTTTTTTCAATTATTTTACGATTATCATTATTTTTATCGTAGTTTTTTTGTTGTTGTTGTCTGTATGTCTGTGTGTTTCTGATTGTGCATCCGTGGGCTTGTGTGTCTGGTAGCCTATTTATCTGTTTATTTGCTCATTTGGTCTCAATGAGTTGGGTGTTTTGCTAAATCCTCGGGTTGGCTATTTTCCCTAACTCCAATTTTCACATTCAACAAGAACAAAGACAAATGAGGGACAATGGCTGATTGGAGCCAGCTCTCAATAGAAGCCCCAGTCCAGAGGGAGAGATAACGACCAGAAAGAACCCACCAAAGCTGTAGGAGGGGAGCCGAGCTGACAGATGAAATAGATAATTGCTCGTCTTCCCTGCTGAGGCAAGCTTCAACACCAAAGAAACTATTTTCGGAGGCAGAGATAAAATGGCTGACTGAAGCCAGCTTTCCAAAGAGGCTCCCATCCAGAAGGAGAGTTAAAGGACAGAAATTTAGCAAGTAACCTGGTGGATTAGAGCTGCACCAAGAGAGAAGGTTGAAGAACGCACATCAACCCCTCTGATACAAGCTGCAACCCCAAGGATACAAACAAAAGGTACAAAATCCAGCACCAAGCAGATGGGAGTCCACTCCCCCATGAGAATGGCTCAGAGTGCCCCACAAACAAATGAGCAGAGTTCAAAATATGTGAGTTGTCAACAGACCCCTGCAATCCAGTTGCCAGAGACCTTTTAAGCTCTCCTACCTGAGACAGGTGCTGACTGAGACAATTGATTTGGACCTTTTGAACTGAGCCAATCACCCAAGGACTATTTAAGTGGTGCCCTGGGTGTGTGGTTGTAGGAAGGTTTGATTTTCATTTTCCAATTGTTGCCGGTGGGGGGGCGGGGTGACTTAAACGCTGGTATTTCTCCACAGCTGAAACTTCAACCCAGAGTAACTGTTTCACTAGGGTTGGACAGAGACCAACTGAAAACAAGACAAAACGACTTAGCACCACCATAACAAACAAGTCCCCAGTTTCTCAGGTCGTAGCGCTGTACAAGTCCTCGACAAACCTCCAGGTGAAAAGTCAAATGGTGTAAAATAATCATGGGGTGGAATCAGCAGAAAAACTCTGGTAACATGAATAACCAGAATAGATCAACGCCCCCACCCCCAAGGAAAGATATGGCAGATGTAACTGAAGAGCCCATTCATAAACAGCTGGCTGAGATGTCAGAAATCAAATTCAGAATTTGGATTGCAAACAAGATTAATAGAATAGAGGAAAATTTGGAATTAAAAATTTGAAGAGCAAATCAAAAGTCAGAATTAGAAATTCGAGGAGAAATTCAAAAGTTGTCTCAAGAATTTAACGAATTTAAAGACAAAACCACCAAACATTTTGATGCACTGAAGCAAGAATTTGAAGCTCTCAAAGATCTGAAAAATACAGTAGAATCCCTCAATAACAGAGTGGAGCAAGCAGAAGAAAGGATTTCTGACATTGAAGACAAAGCTTTTGAATGCTCCCAAACTCTCAAAGAGAAAGAGAAATGGAGAGCAAAAATGGATCATTCTCTCAGAGAGCTCTGGCATAATTCAAAGAAGGATAATACCCTGTTTCCCCGAAAATAAGACATCCTCCGAAAATAATACCTACTTACAGGAAAGATAAGACATCCCCTGAAAATAAGACCTAGTGCATCTTTGGGAGCACACCTTAAAATAAGACACTGTCTTATTTTCGGGGAAACAGGGTATCAGCCTCGTTGGAATACCTGAAAGTGATGAAGTGGCCTCGCAAGGCACTGAGGCCCTTCTCCATGAAATTAAGAAAGAGAATTATTCAGGCATACCAAGAGATTCTGAAATTCAGATAGCAGACAGTTTCAGAACCCCAGCAGGACTCAATCCCAATAAGACATCCCCAGGCATATCATAATTAATTTCACTAAATTTAATATGAAAGAGAAAATTCTGAAAGCAGCCAGACATAAGAAATCCATTACCTACAAAAGGAAGAATATTAGAATGACTGCAGATCCCTCTGCTGAAACTTTTCAAGCCAGAAGAGGGTGGTCATTGACTTTTAATCTCCTAAAACAGAATAACTTTCACCCCGGATACTGTATTCAGCTAAACTGAGTTTCATTTATGATGAAGAAATTAAATACTTTAATGACATTCGTATGTAGAAAAAAATTGCCATAACCAAACCAGCTCTTCAGCATATTCTCAGACCTATCCTCCATAATGACCACCTGAATCTTCTACCACAAAAGTAAACTAACTCAGAAACTTTTGATCAAACTCCAACTTCCACAATGGTAAAAGGATTAATAATGTCCACTGGACATTCAAAAAACTTGATACCCAAAATTTTACCAGACTTATCAATATTCTCCATTAATGTGAATGGCTTAAACTGTCCTCTAAAGAGGCACAGGTTAGCTGACTGGATACAAAAACTCAGGCCAGATATTTACTGCATACAAGAGTCACATCTTACCTTAAAAGATAAATATAGACTCAGGGTGAAAGGATGGTTGTCCATATTTCAGGCAAATGGTAAACAGAAAAAAGCAGGTGTTGCAATTCAATTTGCAGACACAATAGGCTTTAAACCAACAAAAGTAAGGAAGGATAAGAATGGTCACTTCATATTTGTTAAGGGTAATACACAATATGATGAGATTTCAATTGTGAATATTTATGCACCCAACCAGAATGTTCCTCAATTTATAAGAGAAACTCTAACAGACACGAGCAACTTGATCTCCTCCAGCTCCGTAATAGTCAGAGATTTCAACACTCAAACTTTGGCAGTGTTGGATAGACCCTCCAATAAGAAGCTGAGCAAAGAAATTTTAGGTTTAAACCTAACCATCCAACATTTTTTAGCAGACATCTACAGAACATTTCATCCCAACAAAACTGAATACACATACTTCTCATCAGCTCACAGAACATACTCCAAAATCGATCACATCTTAGATCACAAGTCTAACCTCAGTAAATTTAAAGGAATAGAAATTATTCCTTGCATCTTCTCGGACCACCATGGAATAAAAGCTGAACTCAGTAACAACAGGAATCTGCATACTCATACAAAAACGTGGAAGTTAAATAACCTTATGCTGAATGATAGCTGGGTCAGAGATGAGATTAAGTAGAAAATTGCCAAATTTCTAAAACAAAACAACAATGAAGACACAAATCATTAGAACCTCTGGGATACTGCAAATGCAGTCCTAAGAGGGAAATTTATAGCACTGCAAGCCTTCCTGAAGAGAACAGAAAGAGAGGAAGTTAACAACTTAATGGGACATCTCAAGCAACTGGAAAAGGAAGAACATTCCAACCCCAAACCCAGTAGAAGAAAAGGAATAACCAAAATTAGAGCAGAATTAAATGAAATTCAAAACAAAAGAATTATACAACAGATCAATAAATCAAATAGTTGGTTTTTTGAAAAGGTCAATAAAATTGATAAACCTCTGGCTAACCTAACCAGGAAAAAAAGAGTAAAATCTCTAATCTCATCAATTATAAACGACAAAGACGAAATAATAACAGACTCCTCAGAAATTAAAAAAATTCTTGATGAATATTACAAGAAACTTTATTCTCAGAAATAGGAAAATCTGAAGGAAATTCACCAATACTTAGAAGCATGTCACCTTCCAAGACTTAGCCAGAATCAAGTGGAAATGTTGAACAGGCTCATATCAAGTTCTGAAATAGCATCAACCATACAAAACTTCCCTAAAAGGAAAAGTCCAGGACCAGATGGCTTCACGTCAGAATTCTACCAAACCTTTAAAGAGGAATTAGTACGTATATCACTCAACCTGTTCCAAAAGGTAAAAAAAGAAGGAAGACTACCCAACACATTCTATGAAGCAAACATCACCCTGATCCCCAAACAAGGAAAAGACCCAACAAGAAAATTATAGACCAATATCACTAACGAATATAGATGCAAAAGTATTCAACAAGATCCTAACAAACAGAATCCAGCAACACATCAAACAAATTACACATCATGACCAAGTCTGTTTTATCCCAGGGTCTCAAGGCTGGTTCAATATACATAAATCTATAAGTCTAATTCAGCACATAAACAAATTAAAAAACAAAGACCATATGATTCTCTCAATTGATGCAGAAAAAGCTTTTGATAATCTACTGCATCCCTTCATGATCAGAACACTTAAGAAAATTGGTATAGAAGGGACATTTCTTAAACTGATAGAGGCCATCTACAGCAAACCCACAGCAAATATCATATTGAATGGAGTTAAATTGAAATCATTTCCACTCAGATCAGGAACCATACAAGGATGCCCATTGTCTCCACTGCTCTTTAACATTATAATGGAAGTTTTAGCCACCGCAATTAGGGAAAAAAAGGGTATCCATATAGGGTCAGAAGAGATAAAACTTTTGCTCTTCGCAGATGATATGATTGTATATCTGGAAACCACCAGGGATTCTACTACAAAACTCTTAGAAGTGATCAAGGAACAGTGTAGCATCTCAGGTTACAAAATCAACATTCATAAATCTGTAGCCTTTATATATACCAACAATAGTCAAGCTGAAAAAACAGTTACGGACTCTATTCCATTCACAGTAGTGCCAAAGAAGATGAAATATTTGGGAGTTTATCTAACAAAGGACGTGAAAGATCTCTATAAAAAGAACTATGAAACTCTAAGAAAAGAAATAGCTGAAAATGTTAACAAATGGAAAAACATACCATGCTCATGGCTGGAAAGAATCAACATTATTAAAATGTCCATACTACCCAAAGCAATATACAATTTTAATGCAATCCCTATTAAAGCTCCACTGTCATACATTAAAGATCTTGAAAATATAATACTTCTTTTTATATGGAATCAGTAAAAACCTTGAATAGCCAAGACATTACTCAGAAATAAAAACAAAGCAGGAGGAATCATGCTACCAGACCTCAGACTATACTATAAATCGATAGTGATCAAAACAGCATGGTACTGGCACAAAAACAGAGAAGTAGATGTCTGGAACAAATAGAGAACCAAGAGATGAATCCAGCTACTTATCATTATTTGATCTTTGACAAGCCAATTAAAAACATTCAGTGGGGAAAAGATTCCCTATTTAACAAATGGTGCCGGGTGAACTGGCTGGCAACCTGTAGAAGATTGAAACTGGACCCACACCTTTCACCATTAAGTAAGATAGACTCTCACTGGATTAAAGATTTAAATTTAACACATGAAACTATAAAAATACTAGAAGACAGTGCAGGGAAAACCCTTGAAGAAATCAGTCTGGGTGAGTATTTTATGAGGAGGACTCCCAGGCAATTGAAGCCGCTTCAAAAATGCACTACTGGGACCTGATCAAACTAAAAAGCTTCTGCACAGCCAAGAACACAGTAAGTAAAGCAAGCAGACATCCCTCAGAATGGGAGAAGATATTTGCAGGTTATGTCTCTGACAAAGGTTTAATAACCAGAATCCACTGAGAACTCAAACGTATAAGCAAAAAAAGAACAAGTGATCCCATCGCAGGCTGGGCAAGCGACTTGAAGAGAAACTTCTCTGAAGAAGACAGGTGCATGGCCTACAGACATATGAAAAAATGCTCATCATGTTTAATCATCAGAGAAATGCAAATCAAAACTACCTGGAGATACCATTTAACTCAACTCCAGTAAGATTAGCCCAAATCACAAAATCCCAAGACCAGAGATGTTGGCCTGGATGTGGAGAAAAGGTAAGACTTCTACACTGCTGGTGGGAATGCAAATTAATACATTTCTTTTGGAAAGATATTTGGAGAACACTTAGAGATCTAAAAATAGATCTGCCATTCAATCCTATAATTCCTCTACTAAGTATATACCCAGAAGACCAAAAATCACGTTATAACAAAGATACTTGTACCAGAATGTTTATAGTAGCCCAATTCATAATTGCTAAGTCATGGAAAAAGCCCAAGTGTCCATCGATCCACGAATGGATTAATAAATTGTGGTATAGGTACACCATGGAATATTATGCAGCCTTAAAGAAAGATGGAGACTTTCCCTCTTTTGTGTTTACATGGATGGAGCTGGAACATATTCTTCTTAGTAAAGTAT
Organism: Nycticebus coucang; assembly: GCF_027406575.1. NCBI lineage: Eukaryota > Metazoa > Chordata > Mammalia > Primates > Lorisidae > Nycticebus > Nycticebus coucang. The sequence goes on along the minus strand of NC_069784.1, from coordinate 48,737,667 downwards.
CTAAAGAATGGAAGAAAAAGTATCCAATGAAACTAATTTATGGCTTTCATATGAAAGCTATAACCCAGTTACAACCTAAGAATATGGGGAAGGCGGAGAGGGAGGTGCCGGGGGAGATGGGCAGAGGGAGGGTGATTGGTGGGATTACACCTGTGATGCATCTTACAATGGTACATGTGAAACTTAGTAAATGTAGAATATAAATGTCTTAACGCAATAACTAAGAAAATGCCAGGAAGGCTATGTTAACCAGTGTGATGAAAATGTGTCAAACGGTTTATAAAACCAGTGTATGGTACCCCTTGATCACATTAATGTACACAGCTATGATTTAATAATAAAAAAAAAGATTTTTGCACTCATTAACTTTAAGGAATCTTTCAGAGTTGATATGTTATCCTATTACATTCTGCAGATTTAGCCGAAAGAACCCTGAAGACCCAGCTATAATTCAGTTGGTCACAGGCAAGCCACTTGACTCTTTAGAAACTTTTCTCATTTATTAAAAAAAATCAGTGCTAACATCATCTGTCCGTCCCATCTTGCAGCGTTGTTATGAGGACCAATATTAAGTTAAATATGTAAAATCATTTTATTGAAATGTAAAGATATAAAAGAAAAATTAACATAAGTCTTTGTTTCTTTAAATAAGCCCTTTAAAAAGCAAAGAAGCTTCCAAGCTGGTTTATGGTCTCAGGTACTCTACTAATTACCTCAAATGTCACTGAATATAATACCCACTTGGTGTGTCAGCTTTGTCTCCCACAGAGGCAGAACCTGGTGTGCCTGTGAACATTCCCACCCAGTCATTGCTGCAGGATGTTACAGGACAAGCAAGAAAACAAAAAGTGAAGTTGCCTCATTATTTGCTGGGTTCCAAGCCCAAATCTCTACCGCTCACAAAGGTAAAGCAGATTGGTGGACAAGTTTCCCAGAGCCCATCAGAATTTTGAACTTGAGTTTGAAAGTTTACCCTGCCCCTTACCACCTCAGCAAATTAACTGTCTTCCAATTCTCTGAACTTGAGCTTCCTGTCTTTAAAACAAAGCCTAAACTACTTTCTTACAGGGCTGTTGTAAGAATTATAAGTGTCTGTAACCAGTTATTTTCTTCTGATGACAGGAATGTATTCATATCTTGGGAACTTGAAATAAAGCTATTTATTTTTTTAATTTTACCTTAATGCAAAGGTACAAGATTCTGTTGGAGGAAAAGTGAATACATCCTCTATTGCATCCGCTGCCATTAATAATGCAAACTCATCCCCTTTCGGGTTTCACCTTCTCCCACCATCAGTGAAGTTTGGGGTGCTTAAAGAAGGACACACCTATGAAACTGTCGTCAAGCTCAAGAATGTTGGGGTGGACTTCTGCAGGTGAGGCCAAAGCACCAAGGGTCTGCTCAGGTTCCCTTTACCTACTCTATAACTTGTCCTTTGCTGCCTACATCAGTCAATGTTTATTGAATTGAACTGTGATTACACCTTAAATCTTCATGTCACTCATACAATTATTTATATACTAGTTTATCCATTAATTAATTAATTCATTCTTCAACAAATCAGTGTTTACTAAGCCCCAATTATGAGGTAAGTATGTCCTTGCCCTCCCATTAATCATTATTCATATTTAAGTAAATGTAACTCATATCCTGATCTACACTAGCAAAAAACAAGGGGATGTTGTACAAGTTTTACAATAACTAATGCAGAAAACTTGAAAGTCTCTTTCTCAAATCCATGAACTATGATAATACCAGCTGATGTTTGCTTGAATTTTATAACCTGAATATGATCATAAAATTTAATTATTTCTGCATAATTGAGGCAGAGACCTGACAGACTATTGCTGAATAAGAAACTGAGGGTACAGTGCTCGTGCCTGTAATTTCAGCACTTTTGAAATTCATCTATGTGGTAGCTCAAGGCAGGAGAATCACTTGAGGCCAAGAGTTCAAGACCAGCCTGGGCAATATAGCAAGCCTCATCTCTACAAAAAAAAAAAAAGAAAAATTATCATGGTGGTGAATGCTCATAGTCCCAGTTACTCAGGAGGCTGAGGTGGGGTGATCACTTGAGCCCAAAAATTTGATGTTACAGTGAGCTACGATCATGCCACTGCACCCTAACCTGGACAGTGAGACCCCTGACTTGATAAAAGAGGGGGCAAAATAACTTGTTTTAAGGTCTTGTAGGAGAGAGCGAGTCAGCCCCCAGACCTCCTGAGCCCCACTACATGGCAGACATACCTCACTCCATTAACATGGGTGTGCTCACCAGTTTTTGGCTTTCCCATTGGGCAGAACACCAGGTGTCTGTACCAAGGCCATTCCCCAATTACAAAGTGTCCACTGTTTTGTTTAGAATTAAACATAAGCATAAAGTGGGTTTTTCCTGTAAAAATTGGAATAAATGTTTATTTCAACTGCAGAATTACTCTTGTTGTGAGTGGCAAGTCTTTCAGGAATGTTTGTGATTCTGAGGCAGAGATGGTGGAATTCTAGAGTCAAGATTGGAAAGCATATGGAGCAAAATGACAGGGCATCCATTCAGAAAGATCTCCATCCTATTTTAGTTGAGGCAGATCCCTAACTTCAGCGACAATGTTTGCTTCCTCAGAAATAGCCTGGTGAGGGCCTCAGGCCACCAGATCATACAGTATTATTGTTCAAGTTGTTGCCAACCAAGTGGGTGGGGAGAAACAGAGTCAGCCTCAGTCCACTAAATCTCACTCATGCAGATCCTGCCTCTCCAGGATAGAATTTTGGTTTTAGAGGTTTCACCCCTCAGCTTGTTAAATTCAGCCACGATGGGATCAACAGCAAAGTTGAGGGGAGAGGGAGCAGGGCTGGGGTCAGGATGGAGGTCAGCTTTCCTCGGCATTTTAATTTACTCCAGGTCTTCAACCTTCAGGTAGAACCCACAAACCACAGGAAGGGAAAGAGATTAATAGCACCATGTGTGAGCACAGAGCTTCTTGAGTTCTGCGCCCTTTCTGTTTCTCCCTTCCTCAAACTTACAAGCCCCATACCAAGGCAGAGCGAGCCTGGGCCCCATGCTCCACTGATTTCCAAAAGAGCCTTTATTCTTCAGCTTAATGATCTGGCTGCCAGCATTTGCGTTCCCGCTGGCGGCCACGCTGAAATGCACACACCAGCCAAACACTCCCGCTGCCCAGGCCTGGGCTACGCGTCAGCAGCCAGGAAGGGTTGGACTCAGGTTGGAGTTTTACACTGATGAAAACTGTTGGGAAGGCTGTTGGGGAACAAACGGACCCCAGATTCTTCTCCCAATTGAATATTAAAGTTGTTTTTCTAATGACACGAACTCCTGGCTCCTGTGTAGCAGATATTAACACCTCCATGATTTTATAACATCCCAGCTCATTTATTGCTCATGTTTTTCATTATGGCATAAATTTATTTTCACCTTTCTGCCTGGTAGGTTTAGGGTGAAGCAGCCTCCATCCAGCACGGGACTGAAAGTGACTTACAAACCCGGGCCTGTAAGTTCTATGTGTTATCTGTTGTGTGTTTGTGTGTGCTCATGTGAATGTGTATATGTTGCCAGTAAAGTGGGCTTTTAAATCATTCTGCTCATTCAATAATGAATCTAATTCTTCTAATATCATGAGCAGAAGCTTCCTGATATTGGTACGATATTGAAGTCATTCATTTCATGTAGTAACCATAAGACACATTCTATGTGTAAAGTGAGTTAAACTTCCAGCCACAAAGACATTTCTGAAGTTCACCTTGTCTGTCTCAATACCACAGTTATGTATTGTGTGAAAACCACCCTTTAAAAAATTAAATCCTTACACAAAGTGAAATGTCTTCTGGAAAAATAATTATTCCATTCTTTATATTTTATGTAAATTTGGTTTGGCTCCTTGGTATTTGCCAGAGAATATTATTTAGTGCCATACTAAGGCATGACAGTGCATTTATTAAATTCATTAGCTGCCTCATTTCTACATAGATCTCTGAAAATACAAATTCAAAGATGTCAACCTGTTCTGACTTCATTTGATACATTCACTAAACTTGGATGTTTTGGTATTTTATATATATATATATATATAAATTAATAGTATGTCAATTTACCTTACATTATAATTTCAGAAATAAAGTAGAATATAAACAAAAGTTCATCTCAAAATATAATAAAATCACATTTGTAAGTCTTGATTATGGCATCATCTGGCTGCTTTAATACCCCTTTTATTTCATTCAGCAAACTTTGAGTTCCTCCCATACACCACCGATAGTGCCAGGGTACAGAGGATGTTAATGAGTGAGACATGTAAGGAGCTTGCAGAGCCAGGCATGTAGCTGGTACTTGAGAGGTGTGTGAGTGAGTGACAGAATTAGTACCAGGCCCATGACAAGCAGCCAGTGCTCCCAGGGTCTGGAGCTCAAAGCGGGCAGGGGGTAGACACTCACACAGGAGGGTCGGAGTGGTGCAGTGCAAAGTCTAGCTGGCTTCTCGTCCCAACTATACCACCAAGTAATGAATGCTTTGAGCCTTGTTTTTCTCATCTGTAAAAAGGGTTCAGACCAGGTGATTTCTTATCTTTCTTCTAGCTCTAATATCTTATAATCTATAAAAAAATACTACACAACCTGAAACTCCAAACAAAAATAAATTGAGTTTAAATCCTCTAATTTATGAGTACTTCTCTGAAATAATTCATCACTGTACTATCAAGATTCCAGAACCTTCACAACATAAAGCAAATGGAAAAAATCAAAGTAAATCCTTCTTCCACTTTGAGAAGTTAACAAATCTCATTTCAATTTAAAGTAGGGATTATGCCAAAAGCCAAAATGACTGTTGGATCAACCTCTGTAGGTACTAAAAACCTAGAGTGTATTCTTTGAAGCTCACTCTATACTGTAAGGTTTTTTTAGTTTATTTATTCATTTTATTTTTAGTTTTTGATGGTAGGCTTTGGCTCTGGCAAAAACTATAATCTGTAGACTTCTCCATGTGTAAAGCTAACCACTGTTCAGCTTGGTCAGTTGCCAGGCTAAATGAATATGCTCGAAGCCTGGCTAAGCCTGTGTGATGGCAGGATTCCAGCCCTCCTCATGCTGAATTTCATCATTACCCAGCCCTGCTCTGATTGTTAAGCTTGGAGGACTGAGGGTCTGATTCTCAGAAACAGAGCTGTTGGATACTCTCCAGCACACATACGTTCACAAGCACATTGTTGAAAAACTTGAAACATTTTCAATTATATTATTTATAAAACTATATTGAAGAAAAAAATTCCATTTGTATCTAATTGTTTTCCATGTGATAGTTTCTGACTTTTTTTTTTTTTTTCCCAGATAACTGTTCCCAACTCTGCTTTTTAATCCACCTCCTGGAGAGGCAACTTAGAAACATAAACAGCTCTTTCTTTCCTGGCTAGTGTTCTTTTTAAGGAACAACGCAAGAAGCCCATCCCTTGCTGTGTTCTTTCTGCATTACATATCAGATTTCTTCTTTGTTGGCGCAAACTCTCTATGAGCTTTCAGACATATACCCTTTGGCATTTAAACTAATTTTGTCTCCCTCTACTGGCCACATCCCAAAGTAGGAATAATAAACCTAGGGGTAGGGCAGGAGAGTTCTAGGATTCACCCAGTCTCTTAAGATTAAATTTATGTTTAATCTAAAATTCGTCTTTCTACCAGGATGCCAGTAGATAGGAATTCACCACTGACATTCCAAAAGGAGAGAATTGCAGAAATTTGCCTTCAGTGTGATCTCCCAAATAGCACCTAGGTTGCCCCTTCAGTGACTTGTCCTGGGTCCCCTTTACTTAATGAAATTCTACCTAAACCTGAGGTAATTCTGCTAAATGCTTATAACAGCTACCATTTATTAGTGCCAGATTTATAGGTGAGGAAATCAAAAGTAAGAGATTTTAAATAACTTTCCCAGATTGCTGTGAAACTCAGGTTTGATCAGATAATGCCTGATCCTAAAGCAACCTTGCATCTCACAGGTGGCTGCTGGTTTGCAGGCAGAACTGAAGGTGGAGCTATTCGCCATGGCCATTGGAGAAGACGGCGCCAAGGGGGCAGCACACATCTCTCACAACGTGGAGATTATGACTGAGCATGATGTTTTGCTCCTACCTGTGGAAGCAAATATCCTTTCAAGTTCAATTTGAGCAATCCTCAGTAGTGCAGAAATTCTGTACGTGTGAGGAAAACACGGGAGTCAAAATGTATCTCCATATCTTCATTAATTACATTTTTTAAATAGTAGAGTTTCTTAAGACAGAGACCGTGTCTTTATTCATTCTTCAGCTAGATTCATCTAGCTGAATCTAAAAAATATCTAACACATAGTACACCTGTAGTAACTGCAAGTTGAATAAACAATGTCACTGGCCATATATGGGATATCAGACAAACAAAATAAAAGAAAAGCAAGTCAGTCACCAAAAACCTTATAGTGTTGTTGGGGGGATAGGAAATACTTTCTTATTTTATTTCTTATAATAATTTCTTATTGTAAAGGTTGTGTAGTCACGGAGGTGTGCATGCAGTTCTTTTTTCTCCAGCCAGACAGATATCAAGCACCTATTATCTGCAAAATACTATGTGAAATATTTTATCGTATATAAGAAAGGGACAATTGGACTCTATCATAAAAGACATTATGTAACATAGTAGTGGAAATAAAGTCTTCACATTTGATTCCTGTGCTATTCTGTGCTTCTCCAGTGACATGGATCATACGGCCTACTGTACCATTCATGTTATATTTTTCTACTTGATATTTGATCGGAGTCCTATAAAATGTGAACAATTTTGACAGAAAGGGACTTTAAGTATAAACAAACCATGGCAATAGGAAAGCTCCAGGGGTTTGAGATTAGCAGGGAATTCAACATGCTGAGAGCTTAAGAAGTATCAGGAAATAGTGTGGAAAGTGGTTGGAGTCAAGTCATGGAAGATCGTGAATCTTTGACTTTGACTTCATTATTTAGTAACAGTGAACCATCACAGATTTCTGATCCAGTAAGTGATATGATAGCGTATCTTTATGAAATGAATATAGCATTATTGTGTAGGATATGTAAGATGTGTAAGAGAACCCTTGGGAGTCTACTCCAATGGGCCAAATAAAGGCAAAAGGACACAGTAGAGTAAAGTAGAGGATTTCCAGGTTAGCACAAACCTAAATGTTAGCAGGTTGAAGAGAGAAGACCAGAGGATGAGTAGAAGTAATTGAAATTGCAACATCCAAAAGAGCAAGAGAATAATCAAGACCAGAGCTGAAGGATTAATCTCAGCAAGGTGAAGGAGAGAGTTAGGGGAACTTGTGTCAGCTGAACTCAATTTCCATATGCATGGAATGGAAATGGAGTTCATGTGTTTGTTTATTCTTTCAAAAAGCCTGTAGGCACTGGGGACACAGCTATGAACAAATGAAACAGAAATCCCTGCCTATTGGTTTACATACCAGTGGGAAGACAGACAATACACACAATAAATAACACATGGACTAGGATGGCAGTAAGTACGATGGAGAGAAATATAAAGCAGGAAAGTGTTAAGGAAGATTACAACTTAGAATAGGGTGGTTGGAAAGACATCACTAGGAACTCAATGTCTCTCTATATTTTTGGAATACTGATGACTGGGTTCTTTAGAAGGACCCTAACTAAGGAATTAGTTTTTTGTTTTTTGTTTTTTTTCTTTTCCCTTCTAGGAATTAGATCAAGCCCCTCACCCTCTTCACACAGGTTACTAGATGCTGGTCCAGGGAACATAAATCATAGCTGCTGGTCACAGCAATGAGACCATTTGCATTTATGCTAATACTTTTTTCTATTTTCTAGCTTATCGATTGAACTTAGATATATGAGTAAAAGAAGATCTTGTTAGATCTTTTAATTACTTCCAATGTCAACAATGATAGTTCATAGCCCAATTCCCAAGATCCATCCCCTCCCCACAAAAAAAAAAAAGGGCATGAGATCTGATGTGGATTAGAGCTGGTCACAATGACAGGTCCTTATAGAGAGCCAGTCAGGTTAGGAAAGAAATGGGCCCCATGGAGAGTCAGAGACATTCTAAGACATGGTAATACTTGTCCTCTAATCCCTATGCCTGAGCATGTAGAATTCACACTAGACAAAAGAGAAGCTAAATCATAGACCAGAGGGTCTAGACCAGAGGGTCTACGATTCTAAAATGGCACATAGATTTGTATATACAAGTCATTCAGTCACAGAAAGCATGATCCTTAACCTGTATTTTACCAGTTTTAACAAGCAGCAATTATGACAAGCGACCAAAAGATTTTCCCCAGGGAAAAGAAAATCCCATGGTCCAGAGAACTTCTACCATTTCTTCCTCAACTCTTGGAGTCTTCATTTCTCGTAACGTTACCTCTCATTAGGCTCGGTAAATAATAAACGGGGATTTGATTGTTTGCCTTCCAAATTTGAGGATTTGATTGTGAGCCTTTCAAATTTGAGGCTTTAGACCTAAGGTTTATTCCCCTATTCTTACAGACAGAAATCAATAAGCCACTTAGCTTGGTTGAAGGATAATATTTTCTCTTAGTAAATATAATAGTTGTTCTTTTATGTATATTATAAAATCTAATACTTAGACTACCTATAAGATAGATATTCTTTGTCCCACTTGATAAATAAGGTAACAGAGGCTCAGATAATCTTAAGTGGAAGAAGTAAAATTCTAATCTATTTTAATATGATTCTAAAGTTCATTCTTTTAAGCTCTGTACTCATTGTGCAAATAAAAGTTGATCTTACTCTCCAAAACGCAGTAGCACAAACACCCCATTGGACTTCAGAATTTATAACTAAGCCAGTGGTTTTCAAACTTTTGGATCTGGGATTCCTTCTGTATTCTTAAAAATTATTGAGGATCTCAAAGAGTTTTGTTTACATGGATGGCATATATCAATAATTACTAAATTAGAATAAAAAGTGGGAAAATCTTGAAATTTGTTTAAAAATAAACCTAGTATATTAACATAAATAACATGTCTAATGAAAAACATTTTCAAAACAAAAATTTAATTGGAAAAATGGCATTGTTTTACATTTTTGGAAATCTCTTTAATGTCTTAATAGAACATCTCTGGATTCTCATCTGCTCTGTATTCAACATAATCTGCACCACATAACACGTCACACAGCTTCTGGAAAACTCCACCTTATGCCTATGGGAAAATAAAGAGAAAAAGCCTCTCCTATTAATTTCCTAATGCTACTGGGACAAATCTGTTTTTTCCTATAGCTATTATAACAAAATACCACAAACCATGTAGCTTAAAACACAGGTATTTATTCTTTTAAAGTTCACAAGTCCAAAGGTGCAAAATCAAGGTGGCAGCTGGAGTTGTTTCCTTGTGGAGGCTCTGGGAGATAGGCATCTCCTAACTTCTGGGGTTGCCAGCAATCCCTGGCATTTCTTGGCTTGTGGCTACCCCACTGCCATCTCTGTCCTCTTGTCGCATTCTTCCTTGTGTGTTTCCCAGAACCTCTCTCTTTCCTGATAAGGATTCATTCCTTGGATTTAGGGGGTCCTCTAGTCCTGAACAGCCTCATTTTAACTTGATTCCACCTGTAAAAGACTCTATTTATAAATAAGGTCATGATCATGGTTCCATTAGACATGAATCTTGGAGGGGCAAACCCAGTACCACCTGCCCTCTGGGCCCTGAAAATGGATGTTCATCCTGGGTACAGAATACATTCCTACACCCCAGTGACTTTCAACTGGTGTGTTAGAAGTGTGCAGTAAGAGGATCTTAGGTGCGCCTTGAAAATTTTTAAAGATCGTTAATTAAATTATTTTTGAAAGAAGTTCAAAGCACAGTAAGCATATCCTTTTTCTACTCTTTTTTTTTTTTGATCAACCTAATTTAATTGTGCTGTAGAAATTTACCTAGAGGTTCAAGTATGCCACGAGATAAAAAAAGATTGAAAAGCACTGCTCTATTCCAACATTCATCAGTCTTAACCCATCATTAATTCTAATCTAAAATCTCACCTAAGTACCATCCAAAGCTTCAAATTCTCTCATTAATTAAGGTACATGTGAGACTCTAAATATGACCCATCCTGGCCTGCTGTCCATCTAGGAACCTATGAAACTGGAAAACAAGTTGTCAGCTTCCAAAATATAATGGTAGAACCACCTTAGGATAAGCATTTCCATTCCCAAATGAGGAAAATGGAAGGAAAAATGAGTCACCAGTCTGAAGTAAGTTTGTACTTACTTGTAAGTAAGTTTGTATTTACCCTGCCCAGCAGGGTAAATTCCATTAAGTTTCAAGGACTGCTGGAAAGTTTTCTGCCTGCTGTTCAGATGGAGGTGATGGAGGCGCCACCAACACCAGCCTCTAGGCCCTGAAGGGCCATTTCCTCATCTTCTGAGCCCTGATGTAACACCTTTCTTAATCCAGTATGACCTCTTCTTAACCAAGTAATTATGTTTGTAAAAACCTTGTTTCTAAATAAGGTCATCCACAGGATCCAGGTGGACATGTATTTTGGGGGGACACCATTCAACAAGGTCACATCTCAATATTGTAGTCTTGGACTACACTTGGGAACCACTGAACTAAGGCAGGTTTATTTCAATTCTCATCCATGACTTTCAGAAGTTATCCCAGACTATTAAAGTCTGCATCTCTATTTGGACAATTCTGAAAACTATACAATAGTTTTCAAATAAATATTCATAATTTCTGTTGGCATTGGTCTATCAAAAGTTAATTTCATGACTCTACCTAACAGAAGAAATGTCTGAGGTAATAAATACTATCTTTATGCCTCTTTGCGCACATTATTGCAAAGTTATTGAGATTAAAAAGATGCTGTAGCAGTAGTAACACATTCTGTGTTTGCTTTAGGTCCTTCACAAAAACTCAAGGGCAGGCATTAAAATACTCATTTTATAGATGAGGAATCTAAAACACTAAGGGTAGGTAATTTGCCCTATAGAAGCTGCATTAGTTATTTGTTTCCATGTAACAAATTACCTGAAAATTTAGCAGCTTAAGACAACAAACATTTGTGATTTTGTAAGGACCAAATTAACTCCATTTTGTTAAAACTAACTTCATCTTGTCCCTCAGTCTTCCTTTTGCAGCTGCATACCAAAGGCGTTAGGCAACCTGCTCCCTCCCCCAACCCCCGTGCTTGCCCCATGATTACGCAAAGTCTGCTCCAAGTGCGATAACAGCACTTTCCAGACAGCCAAGGACAACTGCTCCGTCCCCTAGCTCCCCCCCATCAGCTTGCCTCAGGGGCTCACCTCACACTCCCTCCCTTTTTTCTTTTCTGTACCCTTAAAATCTTCCTCCTTTTCGAGATCGGGGCTTCTCTGCTCTCCTGCTGCATTAGGAGCAGGAAGCCCAGGCTTAAGTTTGTAAATAAACAACCTCTTGCTTTTGCATCGGACTTGGTGTCCGGGTGATTTATGTGGGGGATCCCGTGACTCAGGCACAATAATTTCATAACTTCTGTGGGTCCAGAATCCAGGCACAGCTCAGTGGGGTTCTCTGGCTGAATCTGCTTTCAAGCTCATGTTAGCTGTAGGCAGGCATTCAGTTCCTGGCAGGCTGTTAGACTGAGGGCTGCAGTATCTCTCTTTCTTTTTTTTTTTTTTTTTGGCTTTTGGCCGTGGTTGGGTTTGAACCCGCCACCTCCGGCATATGGGACCGGCGCCCTACCCCTTGAGCCACAGGCGCTGCCCTAGTATCTCTCTATTGTCTGGAGACTGCCCTTGGTTCCTGGCCATGTGTGCCTCTCTGGGGCATCTCACAATGCTGCAGCTTGCTTCATCAGAATAAGCCAGCAAGCAGGAAGAGCCTGAGAGTGTGAGCAGGGCAGAATTCCATGTTTCATAATCCTGGATGAGACATCCCATTACATTTTCTGTGTTCTAGTCATTACAGTCCAGTCATTAGGTCCAACCCACATGCCAGGGGAAGATTACACAAGGACACCTAACTGGCAGGCCCAGGGCCAGGGTTGGGCTGAGTGTGCTGTGTTCTCAAAACACATCAGGGGGGCTGGTCCCACCGCCACTTTGAGAACCTCTGAGAAAGATTATGTAGACACCATTTTACAGCTGCTGGGAAAAGACGATGTGCTACCACAATTTCTGCTTACAAAACTCATGATTTACTTTGCCAACTAAGGAAACCTGTTCACAGAGCAATTGGCGAATATGAAGACCTTAGAGGAGAGAACCAGAAAACAAAGGAGAAGTGTGACAAAATTAGGCAAGAATGAGATGAAGCTATTAAAAAACTGGAGGAATTACAGAAAATTTATCACATGGTTATAGTGGAAGTTAATTTCATGCAGAACCATCTTGAAATAGAGAAGACTGAAAGTGCTGAAGCTTTGGCAACAAAGCTAAATAAAGAAAATAAAACATTGAAAAGAATCAGCATGTTATACATGGCCAAGTAGGGACCAGATGTAATAATTGAGATAAGCATTGATGATAAAACTTCAACTAAAGACACAGATGGTGCCACCGAGTCTTGTGTCTCAGTACCATGTCAGAAGCAAATCAAAGAACTTCGAGATTGGGGCGGCGCCTGTGGCTCAGTGAGTAGGGCACCGGCCCCATATGCTGAGGGTGGCGGGTTGAAACCCAGCCCCAGCCAAACTGCAACAAAAAAATAGCCGGGCATTGTGGCGGGCGCCTGTAGTCCCAGCTGCTCGGGAAGCTGAGGCAAGAGAATCGCGTAAGCCCAAGAGTTAGAGGTTGCTGTGAGCCATGTGACTCCACGGCACTCTACTGGAGGGTGGTACAGTGAGACTCTGTCTCTACAAAAAAAAAAAAAAAAAGAACTTCGAGATCAAATTGTATCTTTTCAGGAGGAAAAGAAGACATTAGCCATTGAGCTGGAAAATCTCAAGAGCAAACTTGTAGAAGTGATTGAAGAAGTAAATAAAGTTAAACAAGAAAATGCTGTTTTAAATTCAGAGGTTCTTGAACAGAAAAAAGTCTTAGAAAAATGCAATGGAGTGTCCATATTAGCTGTAGAAGAGTATGAGGAGCTACAGGTAAACCTGGAGCTGGAGAAGGTGCTCCAAAAGAAAGCAGAGTCATTTGCACAAGAGAAGTTCATTGAATAAAACAAGCTAAAGAGACAAAGTCACCTTCTGCTACAGAGCTCTGTCCCTGACCAGCAGCTATTGAAAGTTTTAGATGAAAATGCAAAACTTACCCGGCTCCTTGAAGAAGAGAATTCAGCATCAGCAAAGGGTCAAAGAATTGAAAGAGCAACTAGAAAATGAAACACTCCACAAAGAGATATACAACCTCAAACAGCAACTGGAACTTCTCAGAAGAAGACAAAAAGGAGTTGGAATCGAAATACCAGATTTTTTTTTGACACCTTATTTTTTTTTTATTATACACTCTTTTTTCATTTCCAACTTTTTTTTTTTCATTAAATCATAGCTGTATACATTAATGCGATCATGGGGCACCATACACTGGTTTTATAGACCGTTTGACACATTTTCATCACACTGGTTAACATGGCCTTCCTGGCATTTTCTTAGTTATTGTGTTAAGACATTAACATTCTACATTTACTAAGTTTCACATATACCCTTGTAAGATGCACCGCAGGTGTAATCCCACCAATCACCCTCCCTCCGCACACCTCCTCCCTCCCACCACCCTCCCCTCCCTTTTTCCCTTCCCCCTATTCTTAGGTTATAACTGGGTTATAGCTTTCATGTGAAAACCATAAATTAGTTTCATAGTAGGGCTGAGTACATTGGATATTTTTTCTTCCATTCTTGAGATATTTTACTAAGAAGAATATGTTCCAGCTCCATCCATGGAAACATGAAAGAGGTAAAGTCTCCATCTTTCTTTAAGGCTGCATAATATTCCATGGTGTACATATACCACAATTTATTAATCTATTCATGGATCAATGGGCACTTGGGCTTTTTCCATGACTTAGCAATTATGAATTGGGTTGCAATAAACATTCTGGTACAAATATCTTTGCTATGATGTGATTTTTGGTCTTCTGGGTCTATGCCTGGTAGAGGAATTATAGGATTGAATGGCAGATCTATTTTTAGATCTCTAAGTAATCTAATTAATTAATTAGTAAACTAATTAATACATTTCCAAAAGGAATGTATTAATTTGCATTCCCACCAGCAGTGCAAAAGTGTTCCCTTTTCTCCACATCCATGCCAACATCTCTGGTCTTGGGATTTTGTGATATGGGCTAATCTTACTGGAGTTAGATGATATCTCAAAGTAGTTTTGATTTGCATTTCTCTGATGATTAAAGGTGATGAGCATTTTTTCATATGTCAGTAGGCCGTGCGCCTATCTTCTTCAGAGAAGTTTCTCTTCAAGTCCCTTGCCTAGCCTGCGATGGGATCACTTGTTCTTTTCTTGCTTATACGTTTGAGTTCTCTGTGACTTCTGGTTATTAAACCTTTGTCAGAGACATAACCTGCAAATATCTTCTCCCATTCTGATGGCTGTTTGTTTGCTTTACTTACTGTGTTCTTAGCTGTGCAGAAGCTTTTTAGTTTAATCAGGTCCCAGAAGTGTATTTTTGAAGCTGCTTCAATTGCCCGGGGGGGGTCCTCCTCATAAAATACTCACCCAGACTGATTTCTTCAAGGGTTTTCCCTGCACTGTCTTCTAGTATTTTTATAGTTTCATGTCTTAAGTTTAAATCTTTAATCCAGTGAGAGTCTATCTTAGTTAATGGTGAAAGGTGTGGGTCCAGTTTCAGTTTTCTACAGGTTGCCAGCCAGTTCACCCAGCACCATTTGTTAAATAGGGAATTTTTTCCCCACTGAATATTTTTAATTGGCTTGTCAAAGTTCAGATAACGGTAAGTAGCTGGATTCATCTCTTGGTTCTCTATTCTGTTCCAGACATGTACTTCTCAATTTTTATGCCTGTACCATGCTGTTTTGATCACTATCGATTTATAGTATAGTCTGAGGTTAGATAGCGTGATTCCTCCTGCTTTGTTTTTATTTCTGAGTAATGTCTTGGATATTCGAGGTTTTTTCTGATTCCATATAAAACGAAGTATTTTTTTAAGATCTTTAAAGTATGACAGTGGAGCTTTAATAGGAATTGCATTAAAATTGTATATTGCTTTGGGTAGTATGGACATTTTAAAAATGTTGATTCTTCCCAGCCATGAGCATAGTATGTTTTTCCATTTGTTAACATTTTCAGCTATTTCTTTTCTTAGAGTTTCATAGTTCTTTTTATAGAGATCTTTCACGTCCTTTGTTAGATAAACTCCCAAATATTTCATCTTTGGCACTACTGTGAATGGAATAGAGTCCTTAACTGTTTTTTCAGCTTGACTATTGTTGGTATATATAAAGGCTACTGATTTATGAATGTTGATTTTGTAACCTGAGACGCTGCTGTATTGCTTGATCACTTCTAAGAGTTTTGTAGTAGAATCCCTGGTGTTTCCCAGATATACAATCATATCATCTGCGAAGAGCAAAAAGTTTGATCTCTTCTGACCCTATATGGGATACCCTTCATTGCCTTTTCTTCCCTACTTGTGGTGGCTAAAACTTCCATTATAATGTTAAAGAGCAGTGGAGACAATGGGCAGCCTTGTCTGGTTCCTGATCTGAGTGGAAATGATTTCAATTTAACTCCATTCAATATGATATTGGCTGTGGGTTTGCTGTAGATGGCCTCTATCAGTTTAAGAAATGTCCCTTCTATACCAATTTTCTTAAGTGTTCTGATCATGAAGGGATGCTGGATATTATCAAAAGCAATTTCTGCATCAATTGAGAGAATCATATGGTCTTTGGTTTTTAATTTGTTTATGTGCTGAATTAGACTTATAGATTTACATATATTGAACCAGCCTTGAGACCCTGGGATAAAACCGACTTGGTCATGATGTATAATTTGTTTGATGTGCTGCTGGATTCTGTTTGTTAGGATCTTGTTGAATATTTTTGCATCTATATTTATTAGCGATATTGGTCTATAATTTTCTTTTCTTGTTGGGTCTTTTCCTTGTTTGGGGATCAGGGTGACGTTTGCTTCATAGAACATGTTGGGTAGTCTTCCTTCTTTTTTTACCTTTTGGAACAGGTTGAGTAATATAGGTACTAATTCCTCTTTAAAGGTTTGGTAGAATTCTGATGTGAAACCATCTCGTCCCGGGCTTTTCTCTTTAGGGAGGTTTTGTATGGTTGATGCTATTTCAGAACTTGATATGAGCCTGTTCAACATTTCCACTTGATTCTGGCTAAGTCTTGGAAGGTGACGTGCTTCTAAGTATTGGTGAATTTCCTTCAGATTTTCCTATTTCTGAGAATAAAGTTTCTTGTAATATTCATCAAGAATTTTTTTAATTTCTGAGGAGTCTGTTATTATTTTGTCTTTGTCGTTTATAATTGATGAGATTAGAGATTTTACTCTTTTTTTCCTGGTTAGGTTAGCCAGAGGTTTATCAATTTTATTGACCTTTTCAAAAAACCAACTATTTGATTTATTGATCTGTTGTATAATTCTTTTGTTTTGAATTTCATTTAATTCTGCTCTAATTTTGGTTATTCCTTTTCTTCTACTGGGTTTGGGGTTGGAATGTTCTTCCTTTTCCAGTTGCTTGAGATGTCCCATTAAGTTGTTAACTTCCTCTCTTTCTGTTCTCTTCAGGAAGGCTTGCAGTGCTATAAATTTCCCTCTTAGGACTGCCTTTGCGGTATCCCAGAGGTTCTGATGATTCGTGTCTTCATTGTCATTTTGTTACAGAAATTTGGCAATTTCCTTCTTAATCTCATCTCTGACCCAGCTATCATTCAGCATAAGGTTATTTAACTTCCATGTTTTTGTATGAGTATGCAGATTCCTGTTGTTACTGAATTCAACTTTTATTCCATGTGGTCCAAGAAGATGCAAGGAATAATTTCTATTTCTTTAAATTTACTAAGGTTAGACTTGTGACCTAAGATGTGATCGATTTTGGAGTATGTTCCATGAGCTGATGAGAAGTATGTGTATTCAGTTTTGTTGGGATGAAATGTTCTGTAGATGTCTGCTAAATCCAAATGTTGGATGGTTAGGTTTAAATCTAAAATTTCTTTGCTCAGCTTCTTATTGGAAGATCTATCCAACACTGCCAAAGGAGTGTTGAAATCTGACTATTATGGAGTTGGAGGAAATCAAGTTGCTCATGTCTGTTAGAGTTTCTCTTATAAATTGAGGTGCATTCTGGTTGGGTGCATAGATATTAATAATTGAAATCTCATCATATTGAGTATTACCCTTAACAAATATGAAGTGACCATTCTTATCCTTCCTTACTCTTGTTGGTTTAAAGCCTATTGTATCTGCAAATACAATTGCAATAGCTGCTTTTTTCTGATTACCATTTGCCTGGAATATGGATGACCATCCTTTCACCCCAAGTCTATATTTGTCTTTTAAGGTAAGATGTGACTCGAAATACCAGAATTCTGAGGAGAAATCTAGAAATTTAAAGCACTCAGTCAATGAGCTTCAGAAATGAGTAAACCGGTTGAATTCAGTACCTCCACTGCCTCTTCCTCCACCAGCACTTGCCCCCTCCACCTCCTAATCCTACCTGATCTCCTGTGTCCATGATCTGGAAATGATCCCACCCCAGTAGCAGTGGTGCTAAGAAAGAAAAAGAAGCTCAACCAGAAACAACTGAAGAAGTCACAGATCTAAAGAGGCAAGCAGTTGAAGAGATGATGGATAGAATTAAAAAAGGAGTTCATCTTAGACCAGTTAATCAGACAGCCAGACCAAAGGCAATGCCAGAAACTTCCAAAGACTCTGAAAGTGCAGTGAATGAACTAAAAGGAATACTGGCCTTCCAGTAGCATTGGATGCGGAAGAAAATGCATTGGCAGTGAATAACAAGCTGAACAAGCTGTAGTTTTAGATCCTGTTTCCATACATGAACCCCAAACCAAAGACCAGGTCACTGAAAAGGATCCAACTCAACACGAGGAGGAGGAAGGTGAAGTTGAACCAGAACACAAAGAAGACAGTGTTGAAAAAATGAGAGAGAAAGACAGCTCCAGCTGCTGATCTGTCAACCAGAAGGCAAACAGTTTGGAAGTCCTTTTCAATAAGCGTGTGATAAGTTTTGGTGTATCTGCAAGAGCTATAGACATTCTGTCCAGTCACTGCATTCAGAATGCAGATTCTTTTCTGGTGTCACTTTGTAAGTAGTATAAACATAAATGAGCTGTTTAGCAAAATACACATTCTGAGTAGTTTTAGGTTTTTAATCTTTATCAGGATAAAATTTTTTCCTAGTTACTATATTAAGTATGGCTTCTTTTAGAAGGTTATAGAAAATTCAGATATCAATTGTCTTTTTAGGAAATATATACCACTCATTAAATGGAATGCTGAAAGTTTGAGGTGCTTGTGAATAATTGGATAAACTGACCAACCCAACATGATTTTAAAAGCCCTAAAAAAGCTTGTTTTGAGTCCGATCCGCTTTGATGGTGAAACTGCAGCAGCATGGAAATTGTTGGGTACTGTGAAATATGAGTTATATTCTAGGGCGGACTGAGATAAGCTTCAAACTCAGGAGCTGGCATCATGCTCCAGTCCCATAGTTGGTGTTAATTACACATATTGTTAACTATTGGATGAAAAATACATGCTACTGATTGTGTCCAAAGCCTCCCAAGGGCCTCGGCAGGGATGCTCTGGTGGCCTGAATACAGGAATGTGGTGAAAGTACAAACCTTGAACTTAACAGGAATATCTTGGTAAACCAGGTTCTCTCTGCTATGAGTTAATTGTGTTTTCCTATTTACTAATGAGGCACCAGTACCATATTTTATCACACTTCTTATGTACAGTGAAGATGAGTGACAAGTGCACATTTTTCTTGCTTCACTGATGTTCTATATTACACGGGTTTGTTTGTGTGTGTGTGTTTTAAAGAAATTAAGTGGTAGTCCCTAAAAATATTTCAGGTTATCACAGTGAATAAATAGAAATGTACTCAGGGATTTTAAAAAAAAGTACACAGCTTTTCAAAGTTGATTGTTTCAAAATTGGTGTTTATTTAAAATAAGTGGTAATGTACTTTTTATGACAATGATTCAATAATGGTAATTTTACTATTAAAGGAAGTTTAGTTTTGTTAGCATGGTTCAGCACGTAGCTGTCAGGTGTTTCTCACCTAAGGGCAAAAGAAAATGACAGTAATAATTGCAGTAGTTGTATCTTTGCACATGCGCTAAGCATAGGCTTGAAGAGGTTGGTAGGCAGGAAAAAGTACTTCCTAAATTTGGAGGTAATTATCTTTCTGTAGGTTCGTTAGGCTTAACTGTTTCCATGTTCTTCCCATGTTGATTTTACAGTTGATTCACAGGGAATTAAAATGTATGTTTTCAACTGTATTTTTTCTTACCTGATAATACTGTTATATGCTATACTAGTACAGACTGCATTGATTCACTCACACAAGTTCTGTTATGCTGTGATTTAAACTCTCCTCACCACAACTTACAACTTATTAAAAAAGCACCTACAGTTTCCCATTAAAAACAAACAAACAAACAAAAAAAAAACATATCAGGGCTGCCGGGATCTTGAAAAACCTCTTAAGTGAAAGAATTTGGAATACATGGAGATACTAACTTTAAGAACATTAGTCTTATCTCAAACCCGGGATCTTAAATTGTGTGGAAAAGAAGTGGATAGTGGATGGTAAATGTAGCTACGCAGGCTTCTTCCTATGCCCCTCCCCACAGAACCCCTCTCTTTCCTAAGGCTGACCTGGCTGCACCAAGTGCTCACTTCAGCAGCACATATACTAAAATTGGAATGATACAGAGATTAGCATGGCCTCTGTGCAAGGATGATACGCAAATTCGTGAAGCATTCCATATTAAAAAAAAAAAAAGAAAGAAAGAAAAGGCTGCACCGAGCAAGCTTATTAGTTATAGCTGATGGGCAAGTGGAACCCGAGCCACAGCCTGGTACCCAGGGACGGAAACCACTGTTTGCTTGGGTACTACCCTAGATTCTCTGCTAGACAAGTGCTGGATTCCTCTGGATGAGATATGACTTAGGACACTTGCTGCTGAGAAACAATTTAATACCGAATATACAGAGAACCTACCTTCCAGCCAGGGAATCTAAATTGTGAAGCATATTTTCTCTAAATGGATGGACATATACATATTTACAACTTTCAAATAAGCTTAAGTGTTATACCACTAATAAACCATTCGTGAGGCTTTTCTTTACAGCATCACAGAATTTCTAAGGGTAACTTAGTATATCATGGCAAAAGACATTATTCATTAAATTTCTACCACAATAGAAAATGGTTTCAGCGTTAAGGATTACACAGCCAATGGCTGACAAATGACTAGAAATCTGCTTGGCTTAAAATTCACTTCCTAATGTACCTGTTGACTTCAAATCTTTAGGGTTAAAGGGTTTCAAGTATTTTTACCAAAAATTACAATTTAGCTACTTACTGTACACATTCAGTTTATCACAAGTTCCCCTCATCTTTGTTTAGCCTAACACTTACCAGACAGAAACAACTTAAAAATCCCTTTTCAATCCAATGTTTCTGCCACCTGTGTACTCTCCAGCATTTATTCATTTGGGGCAGGAAAGAGGTTGGTGAATTACTTGTAATTATTGTACAGTTTTTTTTCTTTTTTTTTTTTTTGGCCAGGCCTGGGCTTGAACCCACACCTCTGGCATATTGGACCAGCACCTTATTCCTTTGAGCCTCAGGCGCCGCCTATTGTAGAGTTTTAAAAGAGAAAAACATAAATATGAACTCACTTGATTTTGTTATCTATTTTAGGTTCCATAAAATAATTGAACTGGTTTATTTCTGTTTATAATTTTTTGAGTGTGATACTTCTTGAAGCCATCACCAGGATGAAGTCCAGGCTTCCTCTTGCATGTCTCACAGTAGAAAACGGTTTCTCTCCTTCCACCTTTCTCATTTTTTCTGCTGCAAACCATGCAATCCTTTGGGTTTTTTTTTCATTTTGCATTATATAATGCACCTTCCCGTTTAGCCTTCCTTCAGTGTCAGATGATGGACTTCCCCTCTTTCTTGAATGTCTGTTCCTCATCTTGTTCACAAGTAGAATGAGATTCCTCTGTAAGAAAGGTGTCTGCACTTTTTCTCCATTCTTATTCTAATCTAATGAGTAAAGGTTGTAGCTATTCACAACTGCAATTTCCATCAGTCAGAATATTAATTTTTTCCACCATTTGTTGGACCTCCTTGTAAATCCACAGCACTGATCAGCTCTGTCCACTCTTTCCATAAACTCTGTGTAACCTGTCGGTTTTTCAAATTAAAGAACGTACTCAGCATTGTCACTAACCTCTTGTCACGGAGTGAGAGGCACATCATTTTCATATCACATTGATAAGAAATTCATATTCCTGAAATATCCTCTTTTTCAGATCACTTGGAAAAATCCCTCTTAGAAACCCTAGTTGTTCCTGTTATATTTTTATTTTATGCAATTCTGGAAGAAGTTGAGGGCTTGTGTAGAATGCAACAGTGTCAGATGTCTTCCCAACTGGAACAGGAAAATCATTACGTTGGAAGGTCCAACATAGGGTCAGAAAGTTAAATTCCCTAGCACTGTCAGGCTAATCAATTGTAAACGGTGGCAAAGCTACGGGAAAACAGCACTTATAACATTAAGAACAAAAAAAAATTTTTTGAGACAGTCTTACTCTGTTGCCCTAGAGTGCCATGGCATCAGCCTAGCTTACAGCAACCTCAAACTCCTGGGCTCAAGTGACCCTCCAGCCTCAGCCTCCTGAGTAGCGGGGACTGGAGGCACCCGCCACAACACCAATCTAATTTTCCTGTTTTCAGGAGAGCAGGGGGTCTGGCTGCTGCTCAGGCTGATCTTGAATTTCTGAGCTCAGATGATCCTCCCATCTTGGCCTCCCAGAGGATTAGGATTACAGACATGAGCCACCACACCAGGTCTGTAAGAGCAATTATTAATGACATAAACATCTAGGACATCTTTATACAACTTGTTTTTGTTTGAAAACCATCAAAAATGGTAATGGGAAATGCTGCAATTTCCTTATATTCTGATGAACTCTAAGAAACATAAACAAGATATGAAGTCAGCCTCTGTTCTCATCAAAAATTAAGATTATTTTTAAAGAATTAACTCCTCTCCTGGTGGCAGGAATCGCAGCCTAAACAAGACTGACCCCTTGGAGAGCTCTGAGAATGCATCCTACTGCCTATTTTCTTGCCTTTTCATAGTTAAGCCTTTGGGAACTCAATGCCAAAATTCACTTATTATAGTCTGCCCAACAAATGACACCACTGTACTCCTTACTTCACTCGCATGATTGTGTTATGCTTAAAACACTAACAGACTTGTGGTTTGAGACCCAGATCGCCAAGCCACAAGAACTGCAGCTCTGAGCCTGGGAAGAAAATGGCAGCACCACAGCACAGTGACTCCGATGGAACAGACACATTCATAGAAAGAATAAAAACAAAAACTGTCTCAAGAAGATACAGAAAATCTAAATAGACCTACAACAAGGAATTTTGAATTAGTGATTTAAAAACTTCCCACAAAGGACGTCCAAGTTCAGAGGTCTCTGTGTCAATCTCTTTTTCTATGTTGCCACCTCCTCTTACAGTTGACCCTTAAACAACACCAGTTTGAACTGCATAGATACATTTATATGCAAAATTTTTTCATTAAAACATATTAAATATATTAATTTTTTTAAAGATTGGCAATAATTTGGAGATGTTATAGATAAACAGTATAACCTAGCAATAGTTTTATAAAAGGTAGGTCATGAACGCATAAATACATGTAGATATCAGTCTACTATCATTTACTGCCATAATACACATCCCAATTATAAAAAACTAAATTTATCAAAATTTATAGACCATTCAAAATGCCATCTACAGCTGAGAGAAACTTAAGCCAACAGCCAACATGAAGGCAGAATCATAAGTCATAACAGTGTGACTACCCACAGCAAAGAGTGTTACTGTAATACTTGCATAGCTCAAGTGTTGTATCCACTTAAAATGCCACGTGATACTAAATTCCTGAGTAGGCAGTTCTTCTCTCCAGAAATGTACCTTGAGGTAAGAGGTGATCTCTCAAGGTTCCTATGTTTTTCCATCGTGTTTAGTGAAATGTTACAAACCTTGAATAACACTGTGGGACCTATATGAAGGGCTCCTGGGAAGCAGAGAAGTCATGACATTATAGGAAAACATTGAGCGTTTGACAGGAACCCTAGGTTGAGGTCTGCAGCTGCATTTTTTTTCCCCTTCCAGAGGATTCATCTTGTAAACAGACAACATAAATTTATAGTACTGATAAATATAATATTATAAAAATACTTTACCTTATGATTTTTTTATAACATTTTCTTTTCTCTAGCCTACTTTATGCTATTAGTAGTTAGGTTTTTTAGGAGTCAGAAGTTATTTTGACTTTGTAGGGTGGGGTGGAGATGTGGGTCAGTGCCCCTAACCTCTCACACTACTCAAGGGCAAACCGTATATATCTATCTACACACACACAGTGTATTAACTACACAGAAACCCAGCACAGCATCTTACCTTGACTACTCTTTAATCAGAGACAACTATTTTATTCGGAAAAGTATAAACAGCAATTAGGATATTCTTATATACAAATACAACGAACAGCTTGCAGCAGTTTAAGGAGGCCGCTTTCGGTACTTTCGTATGGTCCTTTAACTCTGCAAGTTCGGGACGCTGCATGTGCAGCAGAGGCAATCAGTTATACATCTGATTATTTCAATAGGGGGCAAGACATAAACAAGTAACGAATTATAGAATATACCTGCCATAAAAGGAATATGACAGACTTTTGAAATGTTAACTTTAACTCCAATGAAACAAATACCTAATTTAAAAAATTCTTGGCTCCCTGCTAGAATATAAGGAGAACATTTCCTGCAGGGCCCAAGCCTTGAGAGCACAGAAAGATTTTTAAATTAATCAAGCTTTTCAAATTTAAGAAATGGAGCCAGCCCATAATCCCATTTTGCAAATCCCTCAGGCAAAGCTGGGAAACACATCCTGAGATTTTCTGGAACATGATCTTCTGTTATTTGGTATTTTTAAGATGACACCAACTCTACTGTTGCTTAATTTAAAAGTCCTTTAATGGAATAAGTAGACGGAGAAAAACATTTCAGTTCTAAGTCAGTGTTAAAATTAGCTTCTCCCTCTTTTTCCTCTTCCTCTTCTTCTCTTCCAAGTGGCTAGTAGCATCAGCAAAAAACATAACTTCACTTTTTGCTTCACATTCTCTCTTGAGATAATCAAGACCTGCCATGTTGAAGCCAATGACATCCTGGGGAGGAACACAAGAAAGACTGAATACCCTTTCCCCACTTTAGCAGCACATGTAAGTCGGGACACCAAAGTTTCAGGTGTTGTTTGTTTTTTTTTTTTTTTTTTACAATTCCAACATAAGTAATCTTATTATAAATACAGATTCATGGCTATTCAGAGGCTAAAGACAAAGCACAGCAGACCATACTGACTCTAAGTCACACACACACACACACACAAGGATTTTGCCTCATGTAATATCTATATACAAAGACACTTACCCGGACTTGACTGACTTTTGAAATCGTTGTTTCCTTTAATTTTTCTATCACTGGCACAAGCATTTGATTGCTAGTAATCTGTCCAAAGTGAATTCTAACAGAAAAACAAGACAGAGCCATGTCGCCAAAAGAGGTTCTGACACTACCTGTTTCTTCCTTTTAGAAACAGTAAATAGAAACAGTATTAAAGCACCAACAACCAAAAATAGATTTGTTTTATGTTATCATGGGAGTACAGGAATGCTTCTGGCAAAAAAAAAAAAAAAAAATTCAGTTCATTTTGAAGAAAAGTTTTAAAATACTATCCTAGACCTGTGGTACACGCGACCCATTTGCAAAGCTAATTCTTTCTCCAGCCGACTTCCAGCTGGCCACAGATTTTGACAATGGTATTTTACGGAAAGCCCAAAGACAGAAGAAGCCTTCTAAGAAATACCCACTTAATACTTATTAATAGTTCTAATACCCAAGTTACAGAAAAAAGTTATAGAGCCATTCATCAGAGTTTCATCAGAGTCCAGCTCTGACCCGCAGTCCCTACAGCGTGACCCTGCCAAATCTATGAACCAGGTAGTCCCCAGCTCCCACCTCTGAAACTATCATGGTGCTTCTCACAGAACCAGTGACCCTGATCAATAGCATATATGCCACTGCAGCAAAAAAGTATTAATACTGTTAAATGTGAATTTCACAGCTTCATCAAAGTTATGAATATAACAACAGAATAATATAAAACTGTCACTGCTCTCTCTTGCTGCTACCTTGATAGAAAATAAGGAATGGAGGGTTAAGAATCATAAAAGCAGGCCAATTCACCAAATACCTATTTAATCAATTCATTAAATATACTTGTTAACTATTTGGCATTTGTTGACCAGTTTTTGTCTTCATAACTGTATTTTAAGGAATGTTCAGTTTGTCTCTACTGTTCTCTGCTTAACAGCTTGTGAGGGTCAGAGAGCGGGATAAGAATATGTACGTTCTTAAGCTTTTGTACATATATTCTTTTCGATTACATACATGTATTAACAAAGAATTCTTCATATTTAAGAACATAGCCTAATGAGCGTATTCTCTTTATTTTCCTGCATTTATCTCTCTATATGCACCCTATGCGTCCATTTGCACCTGTGGAGTCCTGGAGAAATTAAACAGACTTCCTTAAAATACCATTATGAGGACCAACAAAACCAGTTAACTTACTAAACACAAAAACAACAAATGAGCACACTGACCCTTCAGTGACAGGCTTAGCCAGGTCTCACGTGTAGCCTGAGCAGGCGCTCCTGAGCAACGCACTTCCTACGCATGCTACTCACAGGTGGGTCACCACCAGGCTGGTAAAGGCAAGACTGATTCCAAAGGATAAGAAACACCTTATGTCAGAAAGAGCTAAAGTTCAGTGTCTGAACCCAAAGAGCTGACAGCTTCAGTTAGGGTCCTAACAAAGCAGTCCCGCTGAAGAGACACAGTATTCTCTGGAAAGGACGTTACCTGAGGAGAAAGAAGAGACACCTGCAGAGAAGCTCAATGTCAGACCCCAGCTGGATGAATTCGGTGAAGAGTTTAAGAATGTCTGGGACATAAGAGAAAGGCAGCACAAGTAGAGATTCTTCCAGCTCACTGAAGAAAAAACAAAAATTAAAAATGCCATATTTCTTAACATGATTAATTTTAAATCTTTTTCTTTATTTTTTTCTATTGATTTTACACTTGAATAGATCTTGCCCATTCAGAGTTAAATTAAATATTCATTGGTGTTCTAGATGATTCTCTTTTTTCAATGTTTTCTTTTTTATATTTAGTATTTTAATCTATTTGGAGTACATTTTGTACACAGCATGGTAGGAAAATCTAACATTTTCCCTCCAAATAACCAAAGTCTCCAAAGCCTTCTGTTGAATATTACTCCATCTTTATGTGATACTTTTACCATATACTGATTCTTACATATGACAGAGTGTGTTTCAGGGCTTTTAAGTCTATTACAATAAATGATTGATTGATCCTAATACCAATCCTGCACTACTTTAATTTTGCTAACTTTATAGCCTTTTAATCCAGGAGAATAGCTCTCTCTAGAAATAGCTCTAGAACGACTTGAAATCACTTCATCAATTCTAATTAGAAATTTTAAAAAGCTTTCAATGGGCATCACAAACCTATTAATTAGTTTAAGAAAAATTAATTTGTTTAAAAACACAGAATCTTCCCATTTTGGAATTTATTATACTGCATTTACATTTCTTTAATACAGTTTCATCATTATCCTCAGACAGGTCTTGCTTATTTCTTATAAGGAATATATTTAGATATGATTATGAAAATGATAGCCTTCAGTAGGTCAAACTCACAAATGAAAAGGTAAATCACATTATTCCAAAGATTTATGACAAAGAACGTAAAGAATTCTTTAAAACCAATAAAAGAAACTACTAAAAAGCAAAAGACTAAAAATTTACAAGAAAAAATACAAATGGTTAATATGCTGACATTTTAACTTTATTAATAATCAAAAGAAATGAAAATAATACAATACCACCATTTGCCTTTCAAACTGGCAACAGATTTTCAAAATCCTGGTAAAAATCAGTACAAGTACTCTGGAAAGTTATTTGGCAATATAAACCTTCAAAGTTTATGCCCATCGATCAGTTATTAGGCTGCTATGAGTCTGAAGCAAAATAATCAATAATGATGACAAAGACTTGTGTGTATAAAGATGTTCAGTGAAGCATTATTGATAATAGCAAAAAATTAAAAACATGCAGCATCCAGTAGTAATTAATCAAACAAGGGAATATTTGAATTAATTCAATGATGTTCTTGAAGAGTATCAATAATGAGCAAATATTCAGGAAATAATGTGAAAAAGAAAAGGGTACAAAACTATAGACAATACGATTCCAATAGTGTTATGTACACAAAAAAATAAACCAAAGGAAATATCCAACAAAACATGTTAACAGTTGGTACTTCTGCATGAGTTATATATTTTATTACCTACAACATAAACTACTTCCCTTCATTTGTCCTTAAAAGTACTATCTCCCTTCGTACTTCAGAAGGAGCCTCTTAGTTCTGGTACTTCATAAAGAACATTACAATTTATTTTCCATCAAAACTCTGACATAGTGAAACCAAAAGGAAGATAGCCATCAGTTATAATTTCTATTGATTTCATGTTCAGATAACACTTGATAAATGTTAGCTGACAGATTATAGCAGTTATGCACTAGGACTCACCTTGACTTGATCCCTTTAAAAATCTCTAATACATAGGCTGAAGGCTACAAAGGAAGAATAATACAATTAGTGCTATGTTTGGTTGGTTTCTACTATAGCCCTCTAACTTCCACCACCTGAAAAACAGAGACTCCTCTCTGTCACTTCAAAAGTGTTTTAAAATGGCAAGACGTGCATGGGCTTACAGCTAGTCCTGTCTGGGTTCACAGTTGAGTTCTGCCCCTTACCAACTCCATTACCTTTTCAGTCAGGCCACCTTCCTTACCAGGAGACATGCAAGTAAAAGACTAATTGGCGACTACTAAATGATATTCATTCTCCCATTCCTCTTCCCTTCTCTCTTCCTTTATCTTATCTGACTGATGTACATCAATTTTTCCTTCAAAGGCTTATTCCAAAGTTCATTTAGATGATTATGATCTTTAGAGGACTTTGGACACTGAACATAAATAAGTACTAGAAAAACAGAAGAATACCAGGTCAGGCCAACCAAAAAAGCTGACTTGGAAAGTTATGTTAAAGTGGTCCTTTTGAAAAACAAAATATCCTAGACTAGGATGACAAGATTCAAGAGAGATTTTTAAAGCAAAGTATTTCCCAATATACCCATCCCCAAACCATAATGCTTCTTCACTTCCTTTCTTATTCTTGAACATAACCTTTGACTATTCAAGGAGAAACTGTTAAGACATTCTACTCACTGAGATATTGCCATAAGCCATCAGGATGGGGTTGATGGGAAGAGGAACCTAGGAAGGAATTATTAAACCAAGTCATTAAAAAAAAAACAAGACTTTGATAGTGCTTGGCACAAATAGAGTGGTAACAGTGTTTCACAATTTTAAAAAGAGCAAAGAGATCCTAAAAGCTGAAAGACGGTACAAGATTAGCAGGACTGTTAGTTTCTAAAGTACTTATGAATGAGTTTGAACAATGCATAAATGAAATGGGTTCTCCTGCCTCCCTAGTTCAAAGTAGGACTGTGAGTTAATCGACCCAATCTATAATTTCTTGTCCTCTTTTTAAGACCAAGCTTCCTTCCTCCCATAGATCTCAATTTCTTATAATATTTGAGTTAGAAAAGATACTACTGCATTCATCTCATATCTTAATCTTAATCAACATAAACTTAAAACAATGGTTTTCTTCTTAGGAATTCATTTTATAAGTGTTTCCCAGAACATAACATACAATCTCACCTCTTTCCCTGCTGCTTTACAAATGGCTTTGTGTTCTTTCATTTTTGCAGTTTCTTCTCGGTATAGCTCAATAGCCTCCATGATCCTCTCAGCCTACGCAAGTGATGACAAAGGGAAGAGATCATCATCACAACACACTCCATCACCCCAGGATACTGAAACGGGAAGGCCTGAGAAACTGACTTAAGGAAATAGCTTGAATCAGTTTAATAAAGATGTGCCAATAGAGTGCCTAGCAGGATTTAAAGACATCTGTGGTTTCTTTAATTTACAGAGAGGAAACTAAGTGTCATGAACTCAGGTCAGACCACCTCTAGACACCTGAGGAGGGCAGTTCCCAGTAACTCCTGAAAGGAGCCATCTACTTTCAGAAGGAAATCCAGCTTTTCTTTCTAGAAATCAAACATGCACTGATCAAACTGGTCCAGGACTACTCTTGTCTTTGGATCCAAGGGAAGAAAACAAGAGGTTATGAGTTCCATCTTTAAATGTAAACAACTTATTGCCACAAAATGGTTATTTAGTTAACATAGACTAAAACTTTTACTAAGAGTTGAGATCCTTTCTAAAAGTGAGATACTTCATTCTATATTAACTTACTGCTTTGACTGTTTCAATAGTTTTCTTTCCAGTAAAGTAACTGTCACCTTGCGTTTCCCCTGGAACCTGTCAGAAACAAAGAGATCCTTGAACAATAGTGTAGACAAGAGTTAAAAGAGTCAATAAGTTTATCTTATAGCCATGGAATAACACAGTGACGTGGAGCTACTTAGTAAGGGCCCAGCACTATTCTAAGCATTTTGTATGTATTATAAGAAAATCCTGCAAATGTTTAAAGACAGTGTCCAATTTCTTAAATTCTTTTCTTATTTTTACTTTTGTCCTATAGTGAACTAAATTCCCTAAATGCCCTTCAAGAGAAAAAAAAAAAAAAGCCAGAATGACAATGATTCAGTATCAAATTTGGTCAATTGCTTGTCCCCACAAAATTAGAATATGCAGTTGAACACAAACGAACACAAAGATTTTCATATCAGCTGCTAATGCTCTTAGCATCTAGCCCCAATTCTAATTCTTCTGGAAATTCTCGAAATTATAGTGAATTTCAATAAGGTGATTATAAGGTATAATCTCAGGATTCCAAAACACTTACTGCTGGTTGGTCTTCTTTGGCCACACTCTCCTCATATTCTGCTTCCCTTTGCTGCCATGAGATAAAGAAAAGTTAATTTGAGAGAAAAAGACAGTCTCCATGTAAAGTGATATGAAGCAGTGAGAAACTGCTTCTTTCTAAACATAACTCCCTCACGGTGTCCTCGTCTCTGCCCAGCTTCTGGAATGGGTGACAGTGGTCTTGGAAACACCTCCTGTGGGATCTTTGACTTGCACTGAGTGGGGTGTGACTGCACAAGGCAAAAACCTTCAACCGGGACAGCCTGTCAGATACACACAGGCATATTTGTAACCAAGCCCAATGTCCTCACCATCTCCCTTTCTTCCTCAAGTATAAGAGGCTCCCTTGTCCTCTCCCAAAGTCTCAAAGATTTGTCGTGGGATGATGATACAATATAGTCTCCACTGGGGCTTACAGCCAAACACCATATTTCCTGGTGATGCCCCTGGAGGAAAAAAAACAAAACAAAATGAAAACTAAGGTGAGAACACCTCATTCACAGATTGCTACTTGTTTATATGAGCGGATTAGCAGGTAATGAAACATGATTAAGTCCTGAGTTAGCAAAACAGGTGAGAGGATACCTCCAGGGTCTGTATGTGCTCAAATTTGTCTGCATCCCATTGCTTGATCTTATGGTCTTTCCCAGCGGTGAAGAAGAGGTGAGACTTGGGTACAAACTGCAGGTACATCACACTGAAAAGTGAGAGAAGAATTCAAATGTCGTTAAAATCCCGATTAGTAAAATGAGTCTTATACACACAAATAGTTTTTGAATAGCTAGTTCCTGACTATCTGACTGTATTTTAGAATGTTCAATTTATCAGTGTCTGAGAACGTTAACTAATAGATGAAGATGCCTTAGGGAAATGCAACTTGCAGGAGACCTGTGAAAAGACTACACCCACCTGTCATCATGTGCAAAGAGAGACTTATGGCAGTCCCCAAAATCCAAACCCCAGATTTTCACGTTCCTGTCCGCAGAGCCAGTTGCTATTAGTGCTCCATCCTATGAGAAACAGAAGTAAAACATGACTTGACATCTGAATTTTAAAAGTTAGATAAATAAAACCTAACCAGAATGCTTAACCCATTTCTTTCAAAAGCATTTGAATAAAGCCAAAAGAATTTATTTCATCTCTCTACTAAAAATATTTAATTCTTTTACCTACAGAGCTAATTAGGGATCTACTAGAATGTTTATGACCTACCCTTGAATCACGTGTTGTCTCTCATTATTTCTCTGACCTTTCTGATTTTCACGTTCTGATTTGAATGCCTGGTTCAAATGGTTAACATAACAAAAAATTTGGAAATGTTTAACACTATAACTTAACTGTTGGTGCACTGATGCATATAAGGCCAATTCCTTTCACATAGAATAGCCATAGTTTTCAAATGTACAGTATACTCCTAACATAACTACACATTGGAAAAAATTTATTTTGATCAAGAAACTAAAATTATACATAGTACAAAATGCCATAAATAACCAAACATAAAGCCAAATTCCTTCTTCCTCACCAATATTATCCTTCAGATCAGAAGAGAATCCATTTTTAAAGTCTTTAACATTTTAGGGTACTCTACCAATTACAGTATTTTAGGCAACAAAGTAGAATTGGGGAATTATAAGGATTAACTGAGATATTTGTAAAATTATACCCAATACATTAAAATAACATATACTTAAGATATAATATATGTTAATTTATAACTTTCTGGAGAAAATCAGATATACAGCAAATGATAAACAAATACTCTAAAGTGAAGATAGCAAGCCAACTAAGAAAGTGTCTGCTTTAGAAAAGACAACATGTTATTAGACATTAATTGAACTTTACTTACATAAGAGATGTCCATGCATATAACAGGCAGTTTGTGTCCATAAAGTGAGAGAAAGAACTAAACATTGAAAAAAAAGACTATAAATAAATCATGTCTGCCTATGAAATAAATACAGGTGTAATTTATTATCTGTGGGTCTAAAATGTAACATTAAAATACTAAACACACTTTTGGATTACCTTATGTCTACACTTTCAAAGATGACAATGAAGCTACTGAAGACAGCTGACTATGAGTACCTGTGTGCGCTATCCAGACCCTGTGTGGGTTATCCAGATCCTGTGTGCCCTATCCAGACCCTGTGTGCACTATTCAGACCTTGTGTGCACGGGCCAAGAACACTGCAACACAGCGGAGGCCAGGAGGTGCCCAGAAGCTCACTGCCTCAGCCATGATCCTGATATATAGTCAAGTATGAACTCTATCTAGGACAATGATCTTAAAATGACTGGTTATGACAGAATTTCCTGTCTCCAACGTGTAAAATATAACTTAAAAACATGTATGAACTTTAGGATTCTTTTAAAATTCTAGCTTCTCTAGTGCACTTGCAAATTTTCAGGCACATATTATTGCTGGGCACACTTGAGGCTTCTTCTCTATAAGGTCGACCTAAATTTTTAAAGCTAGTCAGAAGAAAACATTCCCAGGCATATATACCTTTAAAGTGTCAACATAGAAAACTTTCACAGTACAGTCCAGCAACGACACAGCCAACAGCTTCTGATTGGGAGAATAACTGACACACAGAACATCTTCATCTAGTTGTAAGGTCCGGGTATGCTTCACAGAAAGTCTAGCACCACAGAAAACATTCAGAAAATAAATGATTATGCAATCACGAGTGACTCCTAGCTCTTTATAGTACAATACAGACATGTAAGCCAAAAAGCCATTCAATGGCTTACTATTTCCATTCCAAAAAAATAAACACAAAAATTGTCTACTCACCTCTTCTGCGTACTATTTTCATCTTTAACCAATTCAAAATCCCAGAACTTGACAGATTTATCTGCACCACCTGTCACAAAGCCACGCTGAAAATGAAATGATATTTCAGTTAAAAAGTATTCTAGCTAGCCAGGAGTTGTGGTGGGTGCCTGTAGTCCCAGCCACTTGGCAGGCTGAGGCAAGAGAATCACATAAGCCCAACAGTTTGAGGTTGCTGTGAGCTGTGACGCCATAGCACTCTACCAAGGGCGACATGGTAAGACTCTGTCTCAAAAAAAAAAAAAAAAAAAAATTCTAGCATACAAACCTTGCTAAAAAACATGAAAATGATCTATTTTTTTTTTTTTAATGTGATGGAATAAGAGTTAAGAAAAATATGGTTCTCCCTCATCCCTTTTACTGCTCTCGTGGGCCTGCTGCCATAGTCCTAACCTGAGAATCCCTACTATAGAATAACATGGACAGAGATGGCAACTAATGACAGCTAACTAGTTAGCCGCTTGTTAGCATTGGGAAGAAAAACTGTTAGTGAACACTATATAGAGTTTTTTGCTCTACCTAAGTGACGAGAATCAACAGAATTTGCTATAAAGCAGTAAAACTAGTTTGACAATACATAGAATAAATAATCTAGTCTGTTTAAAAAACTTACCTCAGAAGTTTGTAAGTTTATTCCTACAACGGTACTGCTTAAAACATTTTGAAACCTTTTTCCAGTATCAGAAAACTGGATCCCAAGTGTCTACTCCACCATCTCATAGATCATATAACATCGGAAACACCCTTACATGACCCTTAGTTGTGCTTAAATGAGCGAGCACCAGTGTATGGAGACAGAATACTCTACAAATCCACTTTTTTCTTTTAAAGACAGAGTCTCTCTCTATTGCCCGGGCTAGAGTGTTGTGGCATCATAGCTCACAGCAACTTCCTGGGCTTAACTGATCCTCCTTCCTCATCTCCCAAGTAGCTGGGACCAGGTGCCTACCACAACACTCAGTTAATTTTTTCAACTTTTAGTAGATATGAAGTCTCAACTCTTGCTCAGGCTGGTCTTGAGCTCAAGGGATTCTCCTGCCTTGGTCTCTCAGAGTGCTAGGATCATAGGCATGAGCTACTGAGCCCAGCCTATAATTATCCTAAAATCACAGCTATTTTGTTTGGATCACAAATGGCATTAACAACTTTATACTCCAGAGACAGTTTTTTTCCCATAACTAAGATGTGCTATCAATGAATAAATATTTTCCCACATGGAGAATATTCAACAAATGGGCAAAAATTTCTAAAGGTATTATCAAAAAATATCTCAAAATGATCACCTGTGTTACTACTAGAATATGTATACTGTTCTCTGTGGTGACTCATTTGAAGGAAAGCACACTTTTATTGACTAGTAAGGGCTGACATATTTGCTAAAAATACAAGGTAAAGTCAATATACGTAGGGAAAATGAGAAATTGTAGCTAAATGTACATTTACAAAACATTTGTTGTAAAATTTTACAAAATATTTACAAAATATTCTCTATGTATGGGCCACCACTTTGTAAAATTTTGTAATGAATATTTTGTAAATAAAGATATGTTTAGCTACAATTTCCCATTTCCCCTATGTGTATACAGCAACTTTTTGGATGACTTTTGGGACACCCTGTAGTCATAGATGTTTGGGGAAAAGGAGAGCAGGGAAGTCTACTCTCTGCACTGTGTTGTCCAAAAGAATATTGCCCTTTAAAAGCATCATATACTACTGATAAAAAAAGAACATGAGAATAAGCAATCTGATGACCAAAGAGCAGCTGAATTAAAATTCTTTTCATAATAACAGTCTTTCATAGTACCAGGTGTGTACCAGTAACTGCACATTTCATCATATGTGAAATCTAAAGATTAGATGAAAAAACAGACTTTCTTTAAAGAAATCCTAGAGAAGTCTTTCTTAGGCTGGGAAAAGACTTGGTACAAGCCTCCAGAGGGCTGAAATCCAGAGCTTTAGGTCCGTCTGAGTTACCTGATCTGGAGAGAGAGACATGGACCACAATGCTCCACCATGGGCATCTACTGACTCCAGCAGGTTTCCTGAGGCCAAGTCATAAAGCTGTAGCTTCCCTGTCTAGGAGACACAAGTGAGGACAGCTGCAGTCAGCACACCTACAATCTCCACAATTCTTGCATGCACAGTTTAGACGAGATGAGCCTACATTCTAGGCTCTGCATTCTCTATCTGATTAAATGCTATTAAGTCCCTAACTAGTATGTTGAAATAACTGTGGCAAGGCTGCCTTTAAAGTTTAATCAATCTTTAAGAAGACTATCCTCTGTCATCACTCTTCTCCAGCTAGGCTTGGGTTCTTCTCTACACTACACTGACAAGGAGAAATAGATATCTACCTACAATGCTAGGAAGGGCAATGACTAAAAAAATAAATCAGAATGGCATAGAAAACAATCACTCCATGACTTCAGTTTAGAGTCTGTACATGCCATGGTCATGGTGTCAGACATGCTTTAGAGAAACTTCTGCACTAGGTCCTACAAATAGCATCAGCTAGAGGACATGAGTCCTCAGTCTGCCTCTTCAACTTTGTGACCTTGGTGAATTCATCCCCATGGACCTATTTTTTCATTTGTAAAGTGAAGTATATATATCACCATTGTCACCAAGACGCTGAGTATTAAATGAGATAATGTATATTAACTGCCTAGTATGGAAAATTGGCCAGGCATTGCATTTATTCATATACGTAGTCTGCAAAGTAATTCACAAAATGCTTTCCCAGTAGCAATTGCAGGTGGACTTCTGAAGAATGAGGGAAACTATTAATTGAAATGCTAATACCATTTCCCTGACGTCGACCCTAAAATCTGTTCAGCCTATTTTATACTTTTTGTTGAGCAAGAAATATCCATCATATTACCTAAGTTTTCTAATAAAATCCATGCACAGATGCCATTGGATTATGTGGATGATGTCAAATATTCGCAAAGCACTTCTCAAAACACTCCACAGACCTTATTCCATTTTCTCCTCCCCAAGCACTACCACTACTGCTACCTCTGCTATCAGCTCTGTATCTGTCAATCGTCTGCTGCAGGCCAGCCTCTACACTCAGAGCTTTACCCACTTCATCCCAGGGAAGTAGATTAACATCATTTTACTTGAGAAAACTAAGGCTAAGAGGGCTAACTTGACCAAAAGATTAATTACATAGCCAGTAAGTGGCAGAGGCTGGATACAAAAGTAGGTCCACCTGGTGCAAAAGCTGCTGTCAAAAAACAAATGCCATAATCCACAATCTCATTATACAGATGAAGAAACGTACTATAAGAAGTTATGTGATTTGCCCCAAATACTCCTTTTCTAAATGAGAGAATCCAAATCCAAATCCATGTCTGCCTATTCCCACGTGGTTGTCTCCTAACCGGTTTAGCATCTGAAAGTGAGGACTTGATCATTTTGGCTTTATTGAATGCTTCCATCTGCCAAGTCTGACACTAGGCACTTTTATCATTAATTAAAAACAATTACATATGTGCTCATAAAAATGGTGGAAAGGATGATCACTGAAATGTTAGTCGTCATTATCCCGGGGTCATGATTTTAATTTTCTCCTTCATAATCTGACATATGGTTTAATTTCTTTTAACAGATAAAGAAAATGAAACTTTAAAAGACCCATAAAAAAGAGCAAAAAACTAATATCGTCCCATATATCCCAGCTCTAATAAATTCCCACTATGCAAAAAAGGGAAGATTTCTCCAACAACTTTAAGAATATTAAGCAGGAAAGTCCCAGAAATCCAAAAAAAGTCACAGTTTACCTTTGTTCCTATGACCACCTGCCTGTCACCAGGTACAAAGAACGAACAGAGCGCATATTCACAGGTCATGGTGCGAATACACTGCAGGGTAGACCTGTGAGAAAGAAGGAATAGTGAACTCACACATTAAGAGAAACTGCTTCCCCATCTTAGAGGTCAAGGTGCACATTTCAACACACACTTAAGCTATGCAGAGATCAACTAGCAGAAGACAAGTCTTAAAAACCTTTGACTCAGACTCAATTATAGTCAAAAGGGAAAATGTTAAACAGCACCAAACTTTGTTATCTTTGTGAGGACCTCCTAATTCTAGAGAGCAGAGGTTATACAAAAGCAATGTGGAGAGAAACATCTGCTGGGCCCCACAGAGCCTGACATGTTATTACCAAGAAGTAAGTGTACCTCAAGGATTGCAAGGCAAATTAGAATATCATTATATTAACCCTCCAAGTACAGTTCATTTTATGGGACCATGAAGTTTCATCCATTCAACAAATACATGTCAGATGCTCACTTCATTCAACAAATACTGATTCAACAAATACACACCTGATTCTGTTCTAGGTGCCAAAGATATAGCAGTGGATAAAATGGGAGAAGTCCCTAACTTCATAAAGCTTAACATTCTTTGGGACTGATAAATATGCAAATATTTGGCATATCAGGTAACAGCAGATATTAAGGAAAAACACAATGCTGAGTAAAAGGGATGAAGAGTGGAAAGGACAGGGAAAAAAACGACAGGACTGTCATCTGAGAAGATGGGAAAAGCCTGCAGATTGATGGGAAGAGGTTCCAGGCAGAAAGAACAGGGAGCCCAACAGCCATGAGGCAGGCACATGCTTACTGTGTTTAAAGAATAACAAGAAGGCCCATTAAAGGTCATAGGAACAAAGGTAAACTGTGACATTTTCTTGAATTTCTGGGACTTTCCTGCTTAATATTCTTAAAGTTGTTGGAGAACGCGACTTCCTTTTTCAGCATATTGGGAATTTTTTAGAGCTGGGTAATATGGGAGGATATTAGGAGGAGAGTGGTGAGAGATAACTGTAAGGACCTTGGCTTTTAGAGTGAGATGGAACTACTAGAAGTGGTCTAACTTCCATTATATTTAATAAAACAATTATGCCAGCTGCTGTGTTGAGAACA
Organism: Nycticebus coucang; assembly: GCF_027406575.1. Taxonomy (NCBI): domain Eukaryota; kingdom Metazoa; phylum Chordata; class Mammalia; order Primates; family Lorisidae; genus Nycticebus; species Nycticebus coucang. Next base: position 48,699,592 of record NC_069784.1, on the reverse strand, counting down.
GATTACAGAGGAGAAAGGAAGGAAGAAGGCAGATCAGGTGGGGGATATTAACAGCAATCTAGCTGAGAGAAAAGGGTGGTTTGGATTGGGATTGGGCCAGTGTCCTTGCAGTTATCTCTTACTACTCTCCTCTGCTTCCCGGGGCAAACTGACCTTCTATTATCCTTTAAACACAGTAAGAATGTGCCTGCCTCATGGCTACTGTGCTCCCTATTCTTACTGCCTAGAACCTCTTCCCATCAATCTGGTAGGTTTCAGGAAAAGTTTTGAAGGCAGAGCTGATTAATACTTACTATGGATTAGATGAATATGGGATGTGAGAGAGAATCAAGGATGGCTTCAAGGTTTTGAGCTAGAAAAACTGGTAGGAAGTAATTATTTACTATGATAAGAAAGTCTGTAGTAATAGCAGGTGGGGAGATTATTGGAGAAATAAAGATCCTAAATTAGGTTTGGAACATATAAAAGTTTAGGATGCTTAGACACCTGAGTGGTGATACAAAGTATTTGGATGTATCAGTCTGCTGCTCAAAGAAGAGACTAAAGCCATATATAAAATCAAGTGTCATCATACAAAGAAAATAACATGACTAGAGATCAGATAAAGTGAAGTTACATAGAGAAAAGGTCCAGAGATTTAGAGGTCATAAAAATAAGAATGATCCAGCTAGAATTGAGAAGAAACTGCCAGGTTCCAGCAAAGGGGAAATAAAGTCAAAGAAAGTGCTGATTTCAAAAAGAGAAAGTTATCAATTCAAGAGAGCATGAAATGAAGCTTATAGAGGTCACTGGATTTAGAAACATGATCACTAATGACATGACAAGATTTACTTCGGTAAGATGGTACATATAAAAGCCTGATGGGAGACAGATGCAGACAGATGGAGACAGAATGGAGAAAAGAAATCAGAGAACGGGGCAGTAACCAAACAGTAATGGAGGGGTGAGAGATTATTATTTTTTTTAAGATGAGAGATAATTACAGCACATCTGCATGCTCCTGGGAATGATCTAACAGAGAGGGAAAATTAATGATGCAAAAGAAAAAGGAGAATTGCTAAAAGAAGAGAGAAGACCTCAAATATAAGCAGTGGTCAGCTTTGGTTGGGAGCACCAACACAGTAGCAAAGAAAGAAAATTACATGGACACTGACACAACTAAATGGGCAAATACAGTAAGAGCCTATGACTGTTCTCTTCTGGAGTCTTCCATTTTTTCAGTGAATCAGGAAGCGAGGTCTCAGCTTACAGGCATTAGATGTACTGGAGGGGAAGGGGTCAAACAATCATCTACGAAGTCTAAGAATGACCACAACGTGGGTAAAACCATTGGCCGTTAATAAGAATTAACTGTTTTTTTTTTTTTTTTTTTTTTTTTAATTTAAAGAGCAGGCTGTATGGTTGTGTGTTTTTCACTAGCCAAGTACAGATACAAACTCCACACATGAACTAAGCATGCATTTTTTTGTTCCACATTTAAAAAGGCAACTTTTTCTACTGTAAACGCCACAGGCCAATGGCCAAAATGCACTGAAGATAAAACTGTATTTCAAAAGCTAGTAAGAAAGCAAATATTTCAAAGGAAAAGAAACTACTGCTAGATAAAGCTACAGGAAACACCATTTCACAAACCTGTTCCATATCTTAATGGAATCAGCTGCTGCTGAAAGGACAGCAATGTTGTCTGAGCTGAATGACAGAGTCCGCACGTCACTGCGATGACCCCCGATGGTGATTCGGCCCGTCCTGACAGGTTGAGGAGTAGATAAGAATGGATGCAATGAATATAACTCCACCAAGTTGTTCTGCAGCAAGAAGACAGCCTTTAACTCTCCTTGAGGTGAATGAATCAGGTCAAAGGATCTGCATGGGAAATAATCACAGATGTTCCAGTTATCACTTTTGTTTACAAGGGTAACTTCTTCTATGGGAAAGGCTTTATGATATCCTCAATCTATACCAAGTTTGGACAAATATAAAGAATTTTACAAATAAATACACTCTGCATATTTAGTAGTAGCCGAGTATAGGCTTTTTAGACAGAAAAACCTAGGCTCGGATCCTGGTTCTGACATATGCCTTTTGTTCTTGTGTATACCTTACATCTTTTTTGAACATGGGATATATTTTATTTTTTAATTGGCAGCTGGAAAGGACAGTAAATGAAGAGCTAAAAGGTTATTGTAATAATCCAAATATAAGATAATAAGTAGGCTCATGGTGACGACACAGGTATCTTACAATCAGTCTCCAAATATACACCTCACATATACTGCTTACAAATAGCATAAAGAAGCAAGTATTACTTTGCAGCTTACTATTAATATTTCTATAATTTCATATAATTATAATTTTCAGATAATTTTATTTTTACTTACTTGATTTTAGCAGAAGTTTTGATATTGGCCACCCGTTGTATTTCATCTTGCAGAGTCATTTCAACATTGATTTCAAGGTCTTCCTCTTCCCCTTTGCAAGAATTTAATCTACAGGAATGGGGAAAAAAAAAAAAAGAGTATCATGGTATCACTTTTTTAGAAGTACCTTTGCTCTTATTTGAGTTCAAAATCTGGACCCAGGACCAACAAGCTGAATGATTTGGGGAAAGTCTTTTAACTATACAGGATTAATTTGAGAAATCAACAATACAGTGAATGTAGAAATGTTTTTGAATTATAGTGTCTTAAATATAAAGTGTTATTTCACTTAATAACTACCCTCAAAAAATGGATTTTGAATGCAACAACTCATAAAAGATCTGAGAATAAGTTTCTGTGATTCCAATGATTCCACAGAAATGTTTCTGGTATATTTTTCTAACTTTAGGACTTTTAAAAAACTCATTAACCTCCACCTAACAATCCAAAAATGTCAAATAAACCAGAGTAACTTTCAAAAGATTTGCCAAATCAGATGACTTTATCTCTTTGAGAAACTTTGTCTTCTCTGGCTTTTAACAGTAACTGGAAATAGAGTAAATATTTCCATAAAATTAGAAGTTTTTCTCAGTAACACATGGCTCACTCAGGATACTTCACTATTAACAAATATTAACAAAACACACTTTGCTTTCTTTTTAGCTTTCTTCATCTTCTTATCCATTTTCTTCTGAATTTCCTCTTTGGAAAGGATATGAAATACTTCTAGCACAGAATCAGTTCCCTAGAAAGGCAAAAGGCTGATGTGAGTCCAAGAGAGGCAATTTGTAATTTAGCTTATTCTCAGTAAGAACTAAAGAGTAACATTTATTTTTTTTTCTTTCCTTACTGATTTTAATATCTTGGACAACTTAATCTGAGTCTGTTATCTCATCTCATAAAATGGTAGTAAGAGCCTACCACTTCCTACTCACAAAACTGCTCTGAAGACTAAACAAGAAGTTAAATGCTTTTTTTGAGACAGAGTCTCAAGCTGTCACCCTGGGTAGAGTGCCATGGCATCACACTCCTGGGCTTAAGGAATTCTCTTGCCTCAGCCTCCCAAGTAGCTGGGACTACAGGTGCCTACCACAACACCTGCTATTTTTAGAGACGGGGGTCTTGTTCTTGCTCAGACCCGTCTTGAACTCCTGAGTTCAAGTAATCCACCTGTCTTCACCTCCCAAAGTGCTAGGATTACAGGTGTGAGCCACTGCACCCATCAGTTAAATGCTTTTAAATTGCTTAGAAAAGCCAGCATTTGATAAACAGTTACTATTAATAAGAAAATAGTACTTTTGTTGTTATGCTAATAGAAGCTAGGGATTATAGGTCCAGTTAGTAGGTTACAAAGAAGTATTAACATGCAAAAAAAAGACCCGCCTCTACGCTGAACATGGAAGAATGAATGCCGGCCTAGTGCTACTATTCCTTGTTATTTTCTTCTACATACTTACATGGCAAGCAAGAATCTTGCCTGTCTTGTCAACTGAGAGGTTCACAACTCTGTCTCTTCCTTCTCGCATTATGGAACCGGCTTTTCTGCATGAAAGGATACGCTACAGAGACAGCAAGAGAAGAGGGTTAAACATCAGTCCTGCTAACCCTCTGAAAAGATAGAATACTAATAAAGGCAGGTGACAAAAATATTCCCTAAAATTATGAGGAGAACTGCAATCTATAATTCTCACTTTTTCCACTATTCAACTTAATTAAAGATAAAAAACAAAAACAAAAACAAATTACATCCTCAGGAGCTTCATCCACCACCAGGGTATCATCCTCTGCTTCAAGAGTGGCCTGTGTTCCAGGAGAAGACCCTTTGATCTTCTTGGGCTCTGGTTCTTCCAAATCTCCAATCTGTTAAATGAAAATGGGAAAATAAAAGCTGAAATAACATGTTCCAGGAGGTAACTCTTAACCTTAATGACTTTGAAACCTTCCCTATGGCTACTAACAGTAAGTGATCTCTCTTATCAAATCACTTCAATGGCAGGACAAGTTCAAAAATGTATTAAAAACTGATTTCATCATATACAAACAAAACATTATTCATGATATTATCTGCAATAACTTTCTATAGTAAAAATAGTAGGACTACTACATCAGTGACAACAGTGAAAAAATAACCTATTCTTCATTAAATTTAAAACTGTCTCTGTTCCTAGGTAGAATGTCTACCATGTTCTAGAGCAGCAGTTCTCACCCTGTGGGTCACAACTCCTTTGTAACAATGAAAATACATCCTGCATATCAGATATTTACATTACAATTCATAACTGTAGCAAAATTACAGTTATGAAGTAGCAACGAAAATAAATTTATGGTTGGGGGTCACCACAACATGAGGAACTATGTTAAGGGTCACAGCATTAGGAGGTATTAGGAAGGTTGAGAACCACTGTTCTAGAGGGAATGATTCAAACTGGCATTAGGAATTGTAAAGGCATTACAGTAAAGGTTATATTTTCTCCTTAAATAAAGAAAAGATAAAACATAGCCCACCAAAATGACTAGTGAGCACAATAGCACACATCTAACACTAGCTAAACCTACGGTCCACAGCCTGTTTTTCTACACAAACTTTTTGGGTATCTGATAAAAAGTAACAGATCTTTTCAGCATATACATATTTATAAATGCACATAAATTCTACAAAGATTTTTGAGGGGAAAAGTTCACAGATACTCTGAATCAGCCCATCCATGAACACCCAATGCTCCAGGAATATCAGTGTAAGACTGTCACAAACTAAAACATTAGCATTACCAGAAGCTGTAAGCCTAAAACGAGCCCTCTTCTGAACTAAATGAATGAGACCAATTAGCATTTAATGAAGAAAACCTTTGTTTAGAAGTTGCAGGTTATTAATGTGATAGAATTCCTTCTGGTACTATGTGAATCACTCAATAATTACATCTGATGCTAAATCCAGTGAGCCAATAAAACTACTAAAACATGCCATTGTCCATGATCCAAAAAAAGTTAATTACCTCTTGCAGATAGGTTATGTCCCAAGCCCTCAGTTCACTGTCTGAGGCCCCAGTGATGAGTCGCTTCTCTTCTGACACCAAAACCAATCCCCATACCTGTAGAGTATAAAAAGATTCAAATAATATGATTTTTAAAGAGATTCTAGGTTCTAAAATGTGATGTTCCAAAAGTACATTGCAATGAAATTTCTTTGGTACATCAAAGTCAAAGAAAAAGCATACTAAGGCAATCCTTTCAAAATGCACTAAGAGAAATCTCACTTTTAAAGCAAAAAAAAAATAAATTAAATAAATGGTTTGCAGTAAAATTGTTGCTTATGTGATATTAGGATTTATCTAATCAAATTTGGATAATGGCTGTTCAACATAAATCCTAACTAGAATCCACCCAAATAATGACTTTAAGTTTTCTATTTCTTTGATTTCAGCAGTGTCCAGAAGATAAGACATCCCGTTAATGTCTATTACATAATTTTTGACTTCAAATATCCAGGAAATGAAGAACGAAAATAACATTGTTGCAAATAGTCAAGGAATTTAATCTTCTTCTCCTCACTAACATCCTGAGGAGAATGCAAAGACGTGTCCAACAGTCCCTAAACTTGGCTGAATAGGTCTATCTTCAGGCAGCTATTATAACAGCTACAATTTGCGGTTTACCTGTCTCTGGGCAGACATTATATACACAGTGTCATTAAACTGTCCTACAATAATAAAAGTGGATACCTACTATTCAAAAATGATAAAGTTCATGAATTAAAACCATCCAAGGTCAATTTTTACTAACTGCCAGAGCTGCTGTCCCTGCTCCAGTGCCTGGCACTGCTTCCACCACACCACCTCCCTGTCTCTCAAGATGGCAGAGGACGACTGCTGCAAGCAGTAAACAAGGACCCAAAGGGGCCAGAGAAGAAAGCTGCCTTTTCCTTTTTGCCTTGCCATTCTTTCCCCGGGCCCAAAATCTTATACGTCTGTACCTCACTTCGATGGCCAACCATTGTTTTGAAGCAGTGCTGGGTATCAAGGTCCCACCATTTCACCGTGGTATCTTTCCCACTAAAAGAAGAAATAGCAAAAGATGTTTTTTAGGAAGAATCATTCAAAAGGGAGATCAAGGATTCATTTGATGCTTTAAAAAGATGATATATAGCAATAATTTCTAAAGCTCCTATTCTAGCCGAACTTTCTCCTAAAAAGCAAAGATCCTAATACTCTATGTACTTTTTCTTTGTCTTTTTTTTTTTACTTTTTCTTTTTTTGTTGTTTAAGGCAAGCGTGAAACAAAGTTTACTGGATAAGAGAAAAATAGGTTTACAAAGCAAGACGAGTTCACCACCGACAGTAAATGGGCTACCACTACTAAGACCAAAGGGCAAAGAGACACCCACGTATTCTCACGCAGAAAATGTTTTACTGATAAAGCACAAAAATGACTGAATTCAGAGTACAAAGGACACAGAACTTGATCCATCATGCTTTCCTTCTTCCAGCGTCCATCATCACAGCACTGCCATTCTTTCAAACTGTCTGACAGGGCAATATCTTAGATACCTCCCCCCCTCACTCCCTCGTTTCCAGACCCTCCTAGGCTCTGTGTCCTGGAAACACCTACTGTGTGTTTCTAAGTCTTGACTCCTTCTAGTCCATTTCTGCACACATACCTGAATTTCAGTCCTACTACCTGGATTATCCTAATGCCTTCTCATCAGACCTCTTTGTTCACTGCTGTTCGCTCATCCCACCTAACAGACTAGTGTCAGATAATCTCAATTTTTTAAATTTACAGTAGCTCAAATTACGCACTTTAGCACCAATCTCAAAACCATCCACTAACTGGTTCTTAACCCCGTACTATAATCCCTCTCTGCCAATTAGCTCTACCCTACCTGCTCAAATGCCTCCTCTTCCCTGTCTTTTCACTAATATAAATCTAATACAACCCTCTTTCATTATCAAACTAGGAAAAACAAATAAAAACAAGTCAAGATAATCCCTGAAAACCAGATTTATGAAGTCTATTCCATAAAATCACACTACATTATTGCTTTTCCCTTACATTGCATAAGCTGTGATATATACATTTTGTTTTAGAACTACAGAATCATTCTCTCATAGAATGTATGTCATCTGAGCAAGACGACACCAATGCACCTGTATCCTGTCCTAGATGCACAAATCCACCCCTGGTAAGGCATTTACAACATATTCTGCCTTATTACTATGGTTTCTCTGATGCTGCCTGGCAAACCTTAGGATTCTTGCCTTTCCTAGGGATCACTCTTCAGGAATAATTATTATATCAGGTTGAAACATATGAAATTGTTGATAGTTGATCATTTTTGACCTACATAAAGGGAAATTTTGAAGGCTTGAACCTAATAGACGTTCGGAAGGCCTACAGAGTATAGTACATCTCTCCTCAGAAGGCCGGCCCTAAACACCTGGTATTCACATTTGCCCACTGCTCAATATTCTGTTTTCCTAACCTTCCAGGGATCCAGAAAGGAGACAAAGCTCATTTCATAAAAGTTGTGTCAAAAGGTCAAGGAACATCGAACAGCTGATACTGGAATAAAAGAACCACATCCTTATGTTGACCTAATTTTCATAGACTAGACGTGAACTACATGTACGTATCAGTACAGTAGGCCTAGTTTCTTATGTTGACCTCATAAGTTGACCAACCCTGTATGTTAACCAGTTTGTTATGGTCCCTTGGGTGGTGAACTTACAGAGTTAACTTACTGTAATTAACTCTGGGAAGGGCAGGAAGGAGACAGGAAAGCAAGAGAGCAGGAGAGGAAGTCAGCATGTGAGCAAGCGCAAGCAGTGTGGAGTGATGGGGAAGGCATAACATAAGTTCCCTCTGTGAAACCCTCTCCAAGGAATTTGCCTAGAAAAGAATGGAAATGCCATCACTGTTTCTTTACCTAGTAACTAGCAGATTCTTTTCTCGTAGAAACAATGCTTGTGTAATGGCATCCTTGTGTCCTTTTAGACGGTAGAGGCCACTTTCATTGATCACATCCCACACAATAACATCTGTGTCCTAAAGGGATAAAATAATACAAAAGAAAAATAACTTTCTTTACCATGAAAGGTCCAACTTGACAAACAATGGGACTTAGTTATTCCAAAGGCCATACACAGTCCTTGTAGAAAATTTGGAAAGCATACAGAAAGTGCAGAGGAATAAACACTAGTCTTAGTCCATTTAGGAATAAACACCAGATATTTTGCTTTTGTTTTATATTGTTCCAGTCTCTATGTATACATCCAGATTGTTATTTTCCTATTAGAAAACTGAGTTCCTGCTATTTACAACATTTTACAACCTCCCACCTTTAAAAACTTACACTATTTCCATACTATTCTAGAGTGTTCTTATTTTTGATGCTTACATAATGATCAACCCTAAGGATATACTATAACTTATTTTACAATTTTTCTATTTTATTCTTAGATTCATTAGAAGACTAAAAAAAAATACCAAACAAAAAAAAAAATATTCTATCTTAGACATTTAGTCACTTTCCAGTTTTCTGATATTGTAAGTATGCAGAAATGAGCATTCTTGTACTTAAATGTCTTTACGTAGCAATGATTAAGATAAATACTAAAATGGAAAATTCTTAGGTTAAAAGGTATGTTTATTTTTAAAGCTATTGATTCACAGCATTAAAATGATCTGAAGGTTGGCAAATATTTAGAACTAGCAGGGATATGTACGGTAAGGCCAGTTTTTTCATCCATGTAACTCTGGGTATTGCTAGTTTTCTCAAAAACACTATCAGTTTCATAAGTAAAAAATGTTCAGTCTCGGCTGGATATGGTGGCTCACTCCTATATTCTGAGCACTCTGGGAGGCTAAGACAAGTGGATTACTTGAGCTCAGGAGTTCAAGAACAGCCTGAGCAAAAGTGAGACCCTGCTTCTATTAAAACTAGAAAAATTAGACAGGCATTGTGGCAGGAGCCTGCAGTTCCAGCTACTTGAGAGGCCAGGGCAGGAGGATCACTTCAACCAAGGATCATGAGGTTGCCATGAGCTAGGCTGATGCCACAGCACCCTACCCGGGGAACAGAGAAAGATTCTGTCCAAAAAAAAATGCTTTAACTTAGAAAACACTAACCTTTCCCAGACTTGTCTCCACATTCAAGAACATGGCTTACGTCTCTATAAAAGTCTACAATTACATTATTCAGTACAGTTGTGTGATATTTTTATGTCTATTACTCAACATTCTACTGTGACTGGATTTTACATTATATTTTCTAATTTATGACTTTGGAGATAAGAGGAAAACTATTGCTTTTACAGAACTCAATGGCAAAGAACTGTCATTTTATCCCTTCTTTTCCAGTCTTTGTTTTCTGTTCCTTGTTATACTGTTTTGGGTAGCACTTCCACAATAAAGTTCTATAATAGTTATTATGGGTTCCTTCGTCTCATTCCTATATTTAATAGGCTTTTATCAGAGAATATGACAGGAAACAAAATTAACTTCCCACTTCACTCACCTCCTTACTATCTGTACTATCTACACAATGTTGCAACATTGAGAGTCTATTGTTTCACCCAACAATTATTGTTAACAACCTCTTTGAGCACAAGCCTTACACTCTCTTAATGTATCAAAGTCTCACCTTGGACCCAGATGCCAGTCTGCCACCTAGCTGATCATACTTCAAGGTAGTGACAGCTGCTTTGTGTCCATTGAAAGTCACGTTTCCTTCTCCACTAAGAAGACTGAAGATTCGGACGGATCCATCCTCATAACCAACAGCTAAGTGCAGTCCATCTGGGGAGGGGCATAAGCAAGTGACTTCATGTTTAAGCCCCTGAAGGATGAGGATCTAAAATCATAAAAATGAAAAATAATATAGAGGAGTTAAGCATATAATCAAGGGGAAATTGTGGGAATAATTGGACACAGTAAAATTGAGGGAATAATTAGACACAGTAGAATTGAGAGTTTCAATAATGAAACTTCACAATGCATCTCAAGGCTTTAAATTCAGAAACTGTTATTTGTTATTAGGCAATGAAATAGTTTTAAAAAGGTAAAATTATTTTCTCCAAAGTTTTACATTGGCATAATACCTGCAAAATCCCAATGAAATAAATTACCAAGTCTTTATCCTAGGCCAACACTAAATGATTTTCAAAAAAGGTTCATAAATTCACTCTTGCTTTAATTAACTGTGTCCCATTTTATGAGAAACCAATCTTCAGTTCAAAGGGCTTTTACTCTGGGTGACAGTATTTAAGAAGCAACCTGTTGGGAGTTACATAATAAATGGACAAGATAAAAATGCCTATATTTAGGCAGAAGTGGTAGGCATTGGGAATTCAGAGTCCACAGAATATCAAAGCTCTGGGCCTCATCTGTATAACAAGAAAAAGGTACTGTCAAGATAGCAGAGTAAGGGCGGTGCCTGTGGCTCAGTCGGTAAGGCACCGGCCCCACATACCGAGGGTGGCGGGTTCAAACCTGGCCCCGGCTGAAATGCAACCAAAAAATAGCTGGGCGTTGTGGCGGGCGCCTGTAGTCCCAGCTACTCGGGAGGCTGAGGCAAGAGAATCGCTTAAGCCCAGGAGTTGGAGGTTGCTGTGAGCTGTGTGATGCCATGGCACTCTACCGAGGGCCATAAAGTGAGACTCTGTCTCTATAAAAAAAAAAAAAAAAAAAAAAAAAGATAGCAGAATAATACTCCTTTTATATGCTTAATATTTTATAACCAGCTAGACAGTAGAAGAACCTGAAAAATACAATTGGCAAAGTAAAGAAAAATAGATCAGAAATAATGATTATAAATAATGACCTATACATACTGTTATGAATAGACATCTATGAAATAAGTTCCTCTTTGGTTGTGGTTTTCAGAATTTGGTAGAGAAAAGCACAAAGGAACCTGATGCTTGACTAAATCTCAAAGGAAAAAGATTTATCTTCCAAGGACACATATATAAAAAAACACATGCATGGTAAATTAATCAGAGCTCTTCCACTTCTGCCTCTCCATCCCCAAATACCCATAAATGAGTATCAGCCCAGTTGATTTTCAGCTCACCTTTTCTCCTTTCCTCAAGTCCCAGATGAAAACGTGTTCACAGGCTGGTACTGCCACATAGCGTCCTTTCTCACCACGAAGTGTCACAAAGACAATATTACCTTTTTGGCTGCCAATCAGGCCAAAAACTGCACTAGCAACATAGCGTAGGTACTGCTTGGTGAGCCCCATGTTACAACGGCTGATGGCACAGGAGAGGCGATCTGTGCACATAAACAAAGAAAATGCAGAGAACATGAGCTATCTCTCATGTGGTTAAAAGCATGTGTCTTGTGACTTTATTTACTCTGAATAAATCACCATAAAATACCTAGACAGTTCACTTTTTACTCATTGTTACTCAATGTGTAATCAAACTTTTATTTCTTCAGTTTCAAATTGTCATACCCACCTCATGAATACCTGATATTTATAACCTCAATGCAGCTAACAATTCACTTCTGCTCTTTTCAACCAGCATCAAAGTTTTTACACTGACATTGACAACATGAGACTGAACACATTTATCAATGAATATTTACTGTAAACCTATTAATTAGACAGGCACTGTTCCAGACACCAGAAATATGTTGAATAAGACAAAATCCCTGACCTTCTGGTGCTTACCCTCTAGTACAGTGGTTCTCAAACTCCAGTATACATCCAAATCACTGGGAGGGAGTATGACACCATCTCATCTCTTAGCACCTGTTTCTGATTCAGTGGCATCTGGAGTGAGGCCTACGATTTTTTTCATCTCTAACAAGTGATGCTGCTCCTGCAGTTCCTGGACCATACTTTGAGAACTTCCACTCTAGTCTACATGGGTCTGTTCTTGATTTCAGCAAGAGCAGCTACCTCTTTTTGGCGCAAAAAAACTGGTAGAGCAACTTGGCAAACAATTTTTGAAAGATGCCATAAATTCTGCAATTTTACTAAACTCACTGAAAGCACTAGTTATGGATAAACAAACAAGAGGCGAAGGAGATGATAAAAAGTCAATCTTGTCAGATTTGACATGAAAAGAGTGAAAAGCATCCCTCAAAACACGTTATTTAAGAAAACACAGATTATAAAAGTTATAGTCTTTTGGAGAGACTTGTTTCTTTTTAGTTTTTTTTTTTGTTGTTGTTGCTGTTGTTTGGTTTAACTCTACAGGGTCTCTTTCTGATTATCATCTGCTATTTCAGTCTAAAAGAAAAATATTCCATCTCAACTGTTAATATTGTCTATTAATAGCCTCATTGTTTTTCTCACAGGAACTAACATAAAGCCAATTAAAAATCAAGGAAATATAACAGGGTGATAATGCTCTAAGCCTAGGCCATTTGATTAATTCTTCCCAAATTTCTTCAACCTCTTAACTATAGTTGTTCAAGTTAAGAGTTTGGCCATCTACCACCTCCTTCTGCAGTATTGTCCTTGGAGAACATTCATAAAGCATACCTAGGCCCTAGGACTCCTAAATTTCTATTTCCACAATAGAATTACAGGGTTCCAAATACATAGTGGACCTCCTAGTTTGCATATTAACATGTTAATAAACCACATCTATCTTACTTCCTGAATCACTCTCACTTTTTCTGACTCTAAGACACAATCCTCCCAGGTACTCAGACTCACAACCTTGTAATAAACTTTGACTTATTAATAAAAATTACTGTAGCAGCCAAGATGTAACTTCAATATGGTAACTGATATATTAAAGTATATTTAAAGGTTTAACAGATATATTAAAAGTATGTAACTAAGTAAACATATGCAGTTGTTTAATTACATATGGCAATTAATGAAATGAGTGAACAAATAAAAGGCACTTAAAAAAGCATCTACACGCTATAAATAAAAGTTTAAAGAATTCTACACCATAATGCTACCAGGGAAGTTAAGTATTCTTATCCCCATTTTACAGGCAAGAAGTCTAGACCGAGAGATGTTAAATAGTTAGCCAAGTCATTCAAATACCTAAGTACCAAAGCCAGATTCCAATCCAGCCAGGCTGGCTCCAATATTTCTGTTTGTAACCACTATGCTAAACTGCCTGTCTTTGTCTGTTTCCCTTTGTCAGTCAACGTCACTAGGTTGTTTCTCTGAAGCAGGATCGCCCTCCCTCTTTCCAGCACTCTCAATAACAGGTCTTTATCAACTTACAACACAGTGCTTTTCTACCTAGGACCTCCACCTCCAAGTTTTTCACCTTTTCACTTAAAAGTCAGAATATTACCTGACTAGTCTTTGCAAATGCGTTTTCCCTACCCAAAAACCCTTTAAAGAGCTAAATCGTTTGCCAGTTTCCAAAAACGCCTCCTATCTATCTCTCCTTATTCTTGAAAAGCCATCTCTCATCGGGCTGGTTTCCTTCCTTGTGCCCTGACTTTGCTTTCTTCACATTATCCCTCTCACGCAGAATACAACGCATTCTGTCCTCCACCTATGTTAATTAGTGTTATCCTCTGCAGCCCACTTCCCTCCTGGTAAAGCCAATTCTCCCAGCCTTTTCCATTGCCCCAGTAACCCCGCTGTTTCTATAACGCGCTCCAGGCCTGGAAGGTGGTAACAGACCTGTCACACATCCCTAAACCAAGTCTCCAGTCAGTTGAGGGTGAAGGGGAATTCCACACACCTAATACATGGTCGGAGCATCCTCAGGCAAGCCCGAGCACACGTGCGGTCAGGACGCTCTACTCTGCACGCTCCAACCACTGGAGAAGCCGAGCTGCTTCCAAGTACTGCTTGTGGGGACGCCCGCAGTCACCCGCTTTCCCCCTCCCCGCAACGCGCCCCAAATACCCCCGCCTTGGCTGTTGCTGACACCACGCAGACCTCAGCCAGGATCAGCCAAACAGCAGCTGAGAAGCAAACACGCGTAGTAGCCGCCGCGAACCTCCAGCACTCACCTCACCCTCCACGAGGCTCCGGCCGACTGCCCCGCCCCCGGGGCCCCACCCCTTCCGGGTCCTCTCCGGAGCGTCTTCCGCCAGACGTTCACTTTGCCTTCTCGTAGGAAATTACGTCAGGGGCTGGGCTCTGATTGGGGAGCGCTGGCTGGGAGCGGAAACCGGTGTTTAGCCGCCCAGAACATTTGCAACTGATGATTCCAGGCTCCAGGGACTGTGATTCGTCTCAGCCGGCTCACTTCTGCTGAGGGTTCTCTTGAGATGTCGCTCCGCCAGTTTTTACCAGGAGCTTAACCCGTCTTGCCCGCCGCCCGGATGGGGCCGCCGGAGTGCTGTGAGAGGCCGAGAGGGAAGGCGGGCGGAGCGGGCCGGGGTCGCCGCCAGAGACTCACGGGACTCGGGCAGGGAAGGGGGTGCGAGCTCGGGGTTGGTTCCGTTCTCTGGAAGAATGAGCCTGGCGCCTCTTCCTTGTCTGTTGGTTGGATTCTCATTGAAGATAGTGTCGCAGACGCCATGTACATGAGAAGAGAGAGGGTAGGAAGACGCAGGCACAAGGGACGTGGGGAGGTAGCCGAGGAGGCGCGCGCACAGGGGTGCAGGTGAAATAGGGCGGCTGGGAGCCCTGCCAGTTGTAGCCCCAAAGTCTAGTCCACATTGCCGCCTCTGTGGACTGGGCTTTCCACGAACTGAGGCAGCTCAGGTCAGGGATGAGTAAACGCTGAGCCCAGAATGCTGAGTTGTCTGAGTCCCCGCAATTCTAAGAGTGACATTGGCCTGGCTTTGTGTTTCTGCTTTCTGGCCGCTTGGGGGGGAAGTGACCGGGGCATTCTCCTCCTTGTTTGCTGACTGAGGCTTACCTGGTCTGTCACCAAGCTAACACACAGCTGTACAAAAGAAGTAAGCTCCTGCTATCTTCCACCAGTCTAGAGATAGAATGCATATGAGGAGACTAGATAGCTGAAGCGGCATAGGTGTGTGTTTTGTTTGTTTTTAGGGAGCATAGGCGTTTTGAAACAAAATTGCTATGCATTGGATGAATGAAAATGTAAGAAATTGTAGCAACAAACTACTATTTCAAGAAGTTTGGTGGAGAAGGAAGTACTTGGTTGGGTATAATTAGTATTATAGGTGTTGTGCATTACGTTTTTATAGGAAAAGTGTATGTTTTAGTGGAAAACTACAGTTTAAATTTTATCTAAATAACATTCCTTGGACTGAGTCTAAAGAAGCTATTCTGCAACTATGTAAACTGTAGATAACTGACATTAATGCTGCGGAATTTTTGTCTAGCATGCACGTTTCTCTCTTGTGATTCTCCAAGAGGCTTGGGACCTTGAGAATACTGAGAACCACTGTTCCTTCAGGAATCGTGTTTTCCTGCCTAGCTTGGGTCAGTGACCCCAATTGCCTTATTGTCAAGGTGTGTGCATTTAGGGAAGGGGTAGATCTGAATCTCTTTTTGATGAGAAAAACCAATTTCTGTTTAGAGATGCATCTGGGAAAGAATTCAATTTTTGTTAAATACTGTGACACTTTCCATAAAATGCCATTAAATTTTCCCCTACAGTAAGAGCAATGAGCATTACTTAATGTGCACTCAACATCCAGTATCTTTTGGGTCACAGTAACTTTTAAAAGCTGGGAAGAGGCTGGGTGCAGTGGCTCATGCATGTAATCCTAGCACTGTGAGAAGCTCAGGCAGGAGGATTGCTTGAGCTCAGGAGTTGGGAGAACAGCCTGAGCAAGAACAAGAACCCATCTCTACTAAAAAAAGAAAAATTAGCCAGAAGTCGTGTCGCAAATCTGTAATCCCAGCTGCTCAGGAAGATTGCTGGAGCCCAGGAGTTTGAGGTTGCCATGAGCTATGATGATGCCACTGCACTCTACTTTGGACAACAGATTAAGACTGTCTCAAAAAAAAAAAAGCTGGGAAAATTCAATAAACTATATTGACAAGGTTGACAAGGTATAATTGGAGATACAGGAGAACCACCAGAGTGTATTGTCAAAGAGATAATAGATTTAAAGGAGGGGATGATCAAAAGTCAATGTGACTAAAACTTAATTAACTCTTGTATCAGACATTTTGGAAGTTATCGTTGACCTTCGAAAAGTCTTAGCATTGTTACAGAGCCCTTGGAAGAGTCTCAGCATTGATACTGAGCCCTTAGAAGAATCTTAGCATTGTTATAGAGGCCTTGGAAGAATCTTAGCATTGTTACAGAGAATTTGGAAGAGTCTTAGCCTTGTTACAGAGAATTTGGAAGAGTCTTAGCATTGTTACAGAGACCTTGGAAGAGTCTCAGCATTGATACTGAGCCCTTAGAAGAATCTTAGCATTGTTACAGAGGCCTTGGAAGAGTCTTAGCATTGTTACAGAGAGGAAGCAAAGCTGCAGTAGGTTGAGTAAGTGGCAGAAGAGGAAGTGGAGCTGCAAAACAGGTTACTCTTAAAAGGTTGAGTGGTGAAAAAGAGGAGTTTGATATTCTGAAGAAGAAATGGGATAGGAAATAAATTTGAGAATAGTAAGACTGAGGTGAAATGAAGATATTGTGAAGGGAGAATTAGTGTTCCAGGGGTCCTCAAACTTTTTAAACAGGGGGCCAGTTCACTGTCCCTCAGACCATTGGAGGGCTGGACTATAGTTAAAAAAAAAACAAAAAACTATGAACAAATTCCTATGCACACTGCACACGTCTTATTTTGAAGTAAAAAAACAAAACAGGAACAAATACAATCACACCGCCGCATGTGGCCTGCGGGCCATAGTTTGAGGACCCCTGTACGTGGTCAACTGGAGTAAAATGCTTAAATCAAGGCAGTTTGGTAGGTTTAAAAATGTGGAATATAACCTAAAATGACTTGAAATTTGGAAAGAGGGGATGATGATGATTTTGAATTGGAAGGACATTAAGCTTATATGAACTATGATCTTTCTTAGAGCAGCAGGAAGAGAAGGAGTCAATGTGATATGATACAGTGGAATAGCGTGGGTTTTAGTACAAGCTCATCCTTGATTTAGATCTCAGCATACCACTTACTAGTTACATTGCCTTGAAGTGGTTGTTGACCCTCCAAGTCTTGATTCACTGTGAAATAAGAGTTCTAACACCTACTTTGTGAAATTATTGTAAGGATTAGTTAGTCACGAAGTTTTAGATATTTGTAACGTAGCTAATGCCCCATGGCTCACTGTACCTACCACCAATCTTCTTTCAGTTTCTTTAGTGTGGTAGGCTCTTTACCACCTTAAAGCTCCCAGATTTTCAGCTCTCTCTGTAAAACTGTTCTGCTTTGGGTCATAACTGTCACTTTCTGGAAGAGACATTTCTCTGCTTCATCAGCTCCCCTTGCTCTTCATAGCACACTTATCACAGGTTTTAACTATGTTTATTTCTGTGATCAAATGCTTGTATGATTTTTGTGGTTCCATCTCGTCTATGACAGAGACTAAGCACCTAATAGTGCTTGAAAGAATGAATGCCTGGGACATGGTAGGCACATATGCATTTATTATCTTGCAGTTCCTATGGGTCAGGAAGTCAGAAGTGGCTTGGTTGTGTAGTTCTGAAGTCATGTTAAGCCCCCTGGGGCTGTAAGATCCACTCCAAGGTGATTCATTCACATGCTTGACATTTGATGCTAGTTGTTGTCAGGAACCCTTAATTTCTCCCCATGGGAGCCTCTCCATGGGCTGCTTGAGTGTCCTCAAGTCATAGCCTCCTCAGAGCAAGCAGTCCAAGAGAGAACAAGGTGCTGCTGATGGAGGCAAGCCCAGCTGAGCTGGGATGCATACATGCATTTGTTTTGGCAGCAGGATGATTATATGATTTTTTTTTCTAGTGACACAGAAACAGAATCGGAGAGAACAGATGTAGGATTAACCTAGGTGTTAGGGATTAACAAGTCCTTATAAGGGAGTTGATGTATTGAAATATTTGAGACCATATCTTAATTTAGCAATTTGTGTTTTTTTGGTGCCCATTAGAAGTTTTTGACAGAGTGTTTTGATGTTTGCCACACTTGGAGAGTTACTTTCATCCTGAAAGTGGTGCAGGTGGCTTTCACACTGGCTCTGAGAAAATTGTAATGGGTAACTTTTCCTGTGCCTTGCTTAGTACCAGGTGCTCCGCTATGCGGTTTTGACACAGGTTATCTCATTTACTCCTCACAGTAATCCTAGGAGTCAATGACCCCTATTCCTAACATATTAGAAATAAAGAAACTCTGGCTTATAGTCAAGGATAAGTCAAGTATTAGGTGGTGGGTCTTAAATCCAAACTCAGACCTTCTGATAGCAGAGCCCAAACTCTTACATTGTACCGTACTGCCTCAGCTACGGGGTAATTGCATGCGGAAATATTTACCTTAAAATTCTAAAGAAGCTGGATGCAAAATTGTACATTTAGTATGATTTTAGTTATAACAGAAAAAGGTCGTACATACATCAAAATTGAGTTTTTTCTCTCCTCAATTTTAGTATTTTTCAAATGTTCTAAAGCAGGTGTTAGAGTCTGAAAGAAAAGTTATTTTAAAGAAACAGTTTTGTTCTGAAAGTTGTCATTCAGGCAGCGCCCGTGGCTCAGTGAGTAGGGCACCGGCCCCATATACCTAGGGTGGTGGGTTAGAACCCAGCCCTGGCCAAACTGCAACAAAAGTGATATTCTGTCTGAAAGTTGTCATTCAAGTTTGTAAACTGAAACTGTGTTTGTATTTAATGGAATTGTTTTACATATTATCATTAAGAACTTTCAGCATAGGCCATTGTCATTAAAAATCTGCAAATAGGGCAGCGCCTGTGGCTCAAGGAGTAGGGCCCTGGTCCCATATGCCGGAGGTGGTGGGTTCAAACCCAGCCCCAGCAAAAAAAAAAAAAAAAAACCACACACACAAAAAAATCTGCAAATAATTTTTTTAATTATGTATTTCTACAAGCTCATTCCATTGAGCTTGAGGCCATTCAGCTATGATAACCCGTGTAATTCCCATTTGTCCTCTGTTCAGCTTGTCTAGTTCAATTCTGAATATTTATGAACAGATCAACATGCTTGTGGATGATTCCAGTTTCAAAGGCACAAAGTTAGTGGATGAACTAATCACTAACTTGTAGACAGAATTAGTTTCTTTATTTCAAAATAGTTTCAAAGGAGTAATAATTATCAAATAAGAATAGTCCTCATACAGATTATACAGTCCTCATAGTATAATCTACAAAACTTTTCTGAAATTATTAAATGATCTTATTTCTCTTCCATAGTGTTGATACAGAAATTAGCATATTGCATGAGCTCTGTGTTTTATTCCAGTTAGTATTGCATGTCTTTCAGTAAGAAACACGAAGGAATTAGTTGTAGAAGGGCCTGCTTGAACTCCTTGACTCTGAACCACGCCGAAATATCTCTCCCAAAAGAACTTTTCACCTGCCAGTGTCCTTCCCCTGATCATCTTTTGCCTTTCAGGGATGTTTATGTTGCCAGCAACCTCCAACTTCCCAAACTCATTTATAATTCTCGGTCCTGTTTCTCAGCCTTTCTGTTTCATTTAACACTCATCCTTGAAATACTTCTTCACTTGGCTTTTAGGCTACCAAACCTTCCTGGTTTTCCTTAATGTCTTACCAGTTCTTCTCAGTCTCATTTGACTTGTCCTCTCTTCAAACTTTGCTGTAGGACTCAGTCCTCCCCTCAGATCTCTTTTGTACATTACCATTTTCTCTCTAGGCTATCTTGTCCAGTTCCCATAGCTTTAAATACCATCCGTATGCTGAGACTTCCAAATTTGTATTTGTAGCCCAACCTCTTCTCTAAGCTTTACCCTCATGTAGACAGTTTTATGATTTGACATAAACACTTGGCTATATAATGAGCATCTCAAACTTAGCACATCCAAAAACACATAAAAATAAAAAGTCGTTTATCACTCCACCCTACAACCTAATCCAGTTTTCTCTCCAGGAGTCCTCAAACTTTTTAAACGGGGGGCCAGTTCACTGTCCCTCAAACCGTCAGTGGGCCGGACTATAATTTAAAAAAAAAAATCTATGAACAAATTCCTATGCACGCTGCACATATCTTATTTTGAAGTAAAAAAACAAAACAGGAACAAATACAATCACACCGCCTCATGTGGCCCGCAGGCCGTAGTTTGAGAACCCCTGGTTCTACTCAGTTGCTATTTTGTTCTTTTCCCCATCTTCTATAGTCATTTAGCAAGTCTTGTTAATTCTGTCTTCAAAATACATTGCAAATCTAATGTTTCTCACCACCATCCTCCCACTTAGATTACTGCAGTCATTTTCTCCTGGTCTTTGTTATTTGTACTTAGTCATTAACTTGATCAAGATCCTCTAAAATGAGAGGATCATATTTAAAATGAGATCTAAACTTCTTACCAAGGCTTATAAACTGTACCATCTGGCCTTTTCTCTCTCCTATCAACCTCATCCCTCACTGCTCATTCCCTAGTCCTAGCTTATTCTGTTCCAGCCAAACTAGTCTCCTTGCCCTGCCTGGAACACACTAAGCTTCTTCCTGCCCTTTAGGCTTTTGTACTTGCTGTTTCCTTTGCCTGAAACCTTCCCCAAAGCTTCACATGGCTTTCTCTCCCACTTTAACTCTCTGCTCAGATGTCACTTTTTCTCTCATAATACTTAACTGCCTGCAATATCGGTTACCATCTCATCTCTTCTCTATAGAACCACAGCTCCCTAAGGGCAGGGGCTTGCTCTGTCTCATTCACATCTACATCCCCAGGGCCTAGAATAGTAACTGACACGTAATAGATGCTTACACAGATTTATTAGATGAACGTATCTACCATTTTACTGAAACTTACTGTATTAAAGCGTATTGTCTGACTTATTGACAAATTTATTGTTGTCCTTCCTCCTAGTAGAATTTCCCAGACCTCTCTCCAGTACTTGGTGCTGTGTCTTCCTTTCTGCATTTCAGAATATCCAGTTATCTGCCACACCACTGTCTTATACACCATATCCTGTAAATTGTCAACTCCTGTTTGTTCTTCCTTTTGTATTTTCTTATTAAATCTATGCCTCCTTCTCTATTTCTTTTGCTACTTAGTTGAAACATTTATCTCTTACTAATAGATTGCAGTAAATTCCCTGCTTTTCAGTCTATCTGACTCAGTACTTCCTCCACATTATTATCAGACTGAACTCTTTAAGGGCCAGGGAAACTGGCCTTCTGACTCCGGGAGTGATCCTGGAGCCTTTTGACTGAATCCAAATTTCAAAGAACAAATCTCTTTATTTAAGGGATTTGTTCTGTAAAATTTGGATTTAGTGAGGGGCCACATTAGCCAAATAATTTATCTTTGTATTTCTTGCAGCATCTAGCATTTTTTTTTAAAACTCAGTAAATGTTGAATGAATAGTCCTATTTCTGGAAAGTAGAACTGGTGGGCCATGTGATTATTTAATGGCTGTAATTCTTTGAAAAAAAAATTGTACTTAAAATATGTCCCTTTATTCTTGTTTTAGAAAAGCTGTAGCAATTTTTCATTGTCTTTTGTTTTCAATGGACTACTTGAGTGATTATAATCACATAATGTAATACTGGAGTATTTTACAGTGGAGTTTTTTTGCCTTAATGGAATTCAGGTAATATTGTGCTTCTTTATTAAAATGATTCTTTTCTTTTCTCTTAGGCTAACATCTCCAGGGAATATTGAATTACTGAGGAATTTGGAAAAAGACAAACCACAGTTCTCGTTCCATGGATCCCTTGGGTGCCCCTTCCCAGTTTGTAGATGTGGATACACTAACAAGCTGGGGGGACTCGTGTGAAGATGAATTAAATTTTTCTGATACTACAGCAGAAATATTTCATGAAGACACTATTAGATCACCTTTTCGTTATAATAAGGATATCAGTGGAAAAGTGGTTCTTTGGTAATTCTTTCATTTTAACTGTTTTATATGTTCTACTATCGTTGAAATATTGCTTTGCACATAATATATATAGAATACATATAGCTTTATTGAGATATAATTGACATAAACTAAACTGCTCATATTTAAAGCATACAACTTGATAAGTTGTGACATATGGATATATCCATGCAGCCATCACTTCAATCCAGTGAGCAAATATATTTATTATCCAAAAGTTTTCTCTGTTCCTCTCTAATCTCCCTCCTCTTCTTTTTAGCCTCCATATCGCTAAGCAACCACTGATCTTCCTGTCAACTATAGGATAGTTTGCATTTTCTAGAGTTTTATGTAAATGGAATCATGTGCTTTTTCATCTGGCTTCCTTTATCAGAATTATATAAATTCATCTGTGTTGTATATATCAGTAGTAATTCTTTATTAAAAAAAAAGACTTATTGAGATAAAATTCATATACTGTATATAATTCACCAATTTTAATTACACAATCCACTGGTCTTCATAGTATCCATAGAGTTGTGTGACCATAACCATAGTCATTTTCAGGCATTTTCATCAGCCCAAAGCCCTGTACCTACTTATCAGTTACTTCTCATTAACCCCCCAATCCCTCTGTTCTAGGCAACCACTAACTTTCTGTTTTTATAGATTTTCTGATACATATAAATGAAATCAATACAATAAAATATGTGTTTGAAAACTTCATATTTTCCAGGTTCATCTGTGTTGTATGAATCAGAACTACATTCCTTTTTGTGGCTGAATAATAACTCCATTGTATGGCTGTACCATATTTTATTTATCTGTTCATCTGGTGACAGACATTTAGATTATTTCCACTTTTTGGCTATCATGAATAATGTTGCTGTGTCTAAACTCTCAAATCAACCATTTTCAGTCCTATAAGCATCTGGTTACCAAAAAAAAAAGAAATAGGTACAAAGTAAAAGTATAACATGATGGTGTTGTGAGTTTAAGGGTAATAGCAATTACATTAAAGATCTATCTAAGATTCCAGATTAACTTTTTTCCTCATCTTCCATGTGATGGTACCAGATTAATTTTTTTGAGTCAGGAATTTGTTTTCTGCTGTCGCTTACTTTGTGAGCTATAATGTTTGAAAGGATTAGAAAGGAGGTTTCTTACCTCCTTCTTCTTCCCCACACTTGGTCTTTATCTATTTGTTTTCTCAGGAAAGGAGACGTGGCATTACTGAGCTGTACAGCTATTGTGAATACCAGCAATGAAAGTCTCACAGATAAGAACCCTGTGTCAGAAAGGATCTTCATGCTTGCAGGGCCTGATTTGAAAGAAGATCTCCAGAAACTGAAAGGTGAATGAATTTTCTTAGGTATACTACTGCTTAGGAATTATTTATTTTAATGTTCCTTGCCTCGAAGAAGCACTTTTTTGCATTTAAGTAAGAAAATTATGTAGATGTAGCTTCATCCTTTTGTTGAAACTAAATAAAAGCAGCTTTTAAAAAATTCACTTTAGCAAAATTTAACACATTTTGAAATACATTAAACATAAACCCTGAGAATTTATTATAAGTAAAACTCCTTTGTCATGTTCCTAAATTTTAACATGACAATCACTGCAGCTGACTAGATCTTTCGGAGTATTTTCTTGGCTGTATATTTTCTTGTACTGATAAGCCTTGTAAAACACCCATCTTCCTGAACTGAAAAACCTTTTATTTACCAACTTAGCAGCCCTTTGGTTTGTTGTTATTTGAGCCCAAATGGAATATCCTGAAAATCAATCTTACTATTTTATGAAGACACTATTAGATAACCTTTTCGTTATAATAAGGATGTCAGTGGAAATTTTTAATACTTTTTAAGAGTATAATAAAGTGGGGTGCACTTAACAGCAAGTTATCATATGGTAGACATTGTAGAAACCATATTATTTGAAGGAACAGGTTAAAGAGCGAGGGTTGGCACAGAGAAGAGAAGATGTGGGAGAAACACAATAGTTATTCTCAAATACTTGAAAAAGGATCTTATTGAAGAGGGAGTGTGATGTTCTGTTTGTTCTCAGAATCCTTGATGGAAAGATTTATAGAACTTCCGTTGCATTAGTGAAACTTTCCTAAGAATTAGTGCTTCCTGAAAATGGAGTGGGCAGTGTTGGCTTATTGTACCCACATTCTCCTCCCTCCCCCCCACAAAAGTCAGTCTTACATCCACTCTTTGAATTTAGGAATTTCATGAAACTGAAGCTGTTGGGGGTTTGTTCTTTGGGCTAGATTGACAGATGATATATTCAACTTTAAAGAATTAAAATAACATCTGATAATTCACTTGCCTACTTGTTTATCCAGGCAAGAGTACATATAATTTAGACCTAAATAAATACAGGGTCAAGAATCTGCATATGCTAAGTAAGGATAAAAGTATTTTTCTTCTTCAATCAGGTCCACTATACAGTTTTGCTGCTTAAATGTTTTATATTACTTAGTATTTAAATGTCAGGGTTTGACAGGATGAGAGCTCATATAATACATTTTTTGCTTACTCTGTTCTCTTATAGTTAGCAGGCTTTTTGCAACAAGCATTAAACAGCTTTTGTGTTTCTTTCTGTGGGACTTAGGATTTAGAGAGAAATAAGAGAATTTGAAAAGTCCTAACTAATCTTCAGTACTCTTTTTCTTAGACTATCATTCTTAGCAAAGGATATAGTGGTGCTAAGGTCATCCTGGATAGTTAAGACTAGGAATAAACTTATTTAGTGAATTGGTATTTATTTCATAGGAATTAAAAATGCATTCATGGCTGTGTTTAAATGTTTATAGAGATATCAGGATGAAAGCTTTGAGATTAGAAGAAATTTGGGCTAGGAAGAATAAGTGAAAGATCGGAAAGTAATATAGCAGTACTTAGCATAACCTTCAACTCAGAATTTTTAATGATTATAAAAGGAAAGGTGTGATTTCTAAGATCAGACTATTCAGAACACTCAGACTTTTCTGTTTCTGAACTATAAACTGAGTTCTCTAGGACTGATTCAGCAAACTGCCCAAATATGTTTGTTTGTTTGCTTTTTTTTTTTTTTGATTTTGTAGTTCTGATTTATTTTAAAATTTTACTTCATACCATGCAATATTTCAAAGATACGTAAAATGATCAATTTGATCAATCTCCCTGCACATGTTAGCGCCTTAAACAATTATCAATATTTTACCAATTTTGTTTCTTCTTCCTCATTTTTTCCTTGGTTAAAAAATTTTTTTTGGGGGGGGCAGCACCTGTGGCTCAGTGGGTAGGGTGCCAACCCCATATAACTGAGGGTGGTGGGTTCAAACCCAGCCCCAGTCAAACTGCAACAAAAAAATAGCTGTGCGTTGTGGCAGGTGCCTGTAGTCCCAGCTACTCGGGAGGCAAGAAAATCGCCTAAGCCCAGGAGTTGGAGGTTGCTGTGAGCTGTGTGACGCCACAGCACTCTACCGAGGGCAATAAAGTGAGACTCTATCTCTACAAAAAAAAAATTTTTTGGAAGTTAGTTAAATCAAAATCCACAAATTATATTATTTCACTTGAAAAGATTTTAGCATGTATCTGGAATTTCTCTTTAAATAGTGCACATGTATTATAGTGAAAATAAATGCAAAATAATTCATTAAGTACTCCATTTAGTAAATATTGGGCCAGATATAGTGGTTGCTTTTTTAAATTTTTTTACTTTTATTTTTTGTGTGTGTTTAGACATTTATACTGTACTTTTAATAAATTTGACGTGTACACTTGCAATATACACAGTCCCTCCTTCCACCTGTCTCCCTCACCCCCCCCCCCTTCTCTCTTTCTTTCTGGGCTATAATTGTGTTTTATCTTTTGTGTGAAAGTGTGGGTGGTTATATATTGATTTCATAATCGTATTGCGTACATTGGGTATTTCTTTTTCCATTCCTGAGACACTTTACTAAGAAGAATATGATCTAGCTCTATCCATGTCAACATAAAAGAGGTGAAGTCTCTGTCTTTTTTATGGCTGCATAGTATTCCATGGTATACATATACACAGTTTGTTAATCCATTCATGGGTCATTGGGCACTTGGGTTGCTTCCATGACTTGACAATTATGAATTGGGCTGCAATAAACATTCCTGTGCAAATATCGTTGTTGTAGAGCAATTTTTGGTCATCTGGATTTATACCTCGTAGAGAAATTGCAGGATCAGACAGCAAGTCAACTTTTAGTTGCCTAAGTGTTCTCCAAACTTCTTTCCAGAGGGATGTGTTAATTTGCAATCCCACCAGCAGTGCAGAAGCGTTCCCTTCTCTCCGCATCCCTGCCAACATCTGTAGTTTGGGGCTTTTGTCATATGGGCTATTCTTACTGGAGTTAGATGATATCTCAAAGTGGTTTTGATATGCATTTCTCTGATGATTAAAGATGAAGAGCATTTTTTCTTTTTTTTTTTATTATTGTTGGGGATTCATTGAGGGTACAATAAGCCAGGTTACACTGATTGCAATTGTTAGGTAAAGTCCCTCTTGCAATCATGTCTTGCCCCCATAAAGTGTGACACACACCAAGGCCCCACCCTCCTCCCTCTGTCCCTCTTTCTGCTTCCCCCCCATAACCTTAATTGTCATTAATTATCCTCATATCAAAATTGAGTACATAGGATTCATGCTTCTCCATTCTTGTGATGCTTTACTAAGAATAATGTCTTCCACTTCCATCCAGGTTAATACGAAGGATGTAAAGTCTCCGTTTTTTTTAATGGCTGAATAGTATTCCATGGTATACATATACCACAGCTTGTTAATCCATTCCTGGGTTGGTGGGCATTTAGGCTGTTTCCACATTTTGGCGATTGTAAATTGAGCTGCAATAAACAGTCTAATACAAGTGTCCTTATGATAAAAGGATTTTTTTCCTTCTGGGTAGATGCCCAGTAATAGGATTGCAGGATCAAATGGGAGGTCTAGCTTGAGTGCTTTGAGGTTTCTCCATACTTCCTTCCAGAAAGGTTGTACTAGTTTGCAGTCCCACCAACAGTGTAAAAGTGTTCCCTTCTCTCCACATCCACGCCAGCATCTGCAGTTTTGAGATGATGGATAAAGGACTTAAATTTAAGGCATGAAACAATAAAAATCCTCCAAGAAAGCATAGGAAAAACACTGGAAGATATTGGCCTGGGGAAAGACTTCATGAAGAAGACTGCCATGGCAATTGCAACAATGACAAAAATAAACAAATGGGACTTCATTAAACTGAAAAACTTCTGTACAGCTAAGGAGACAATAACCAAAGCAAAGAGACAACCTACACAATGGGAAAGGATATTTGCATATTTTCAATCAGACAAAAGCTTGATAACTAGGATCTATAGAGAACTCAAATTAATCCACGTGAAAAAAGCCAACAATCCCATATATCAATGGGCAAGATACATGAATAGAACTTTCTCTAAAGACGACAGACGAATGGCTAACAAACACATGAAAAAATGTTCATCATCTCTATATATTAGAGAAATGCAAATCAAAACAACCCTGAGATATCATCTAACCCCAGTGAGAATGGCCCACATCACAAAATCTCAAAACTGAAGAGCATTTTTTCATGTGTCTGGAGGCCATGTACCCATCTTCTGCAGAGAAGCTTCTGTTCAAGTCTCTTGGCGACAGCGAAATGGAATCACTTGTTCTTTTCTTGTAATAAGTTTGAATTCTCCGTGGATTCTAGTTATCAAACTTTTGTCAGAAACATAACCTGCAAATATCTTTTCCCATTCTAAGGGCTATCTGCTTGCTTGCTTACTGTGTTTTTCGCTGTGCAGAAGCTTTTTAATTTGATCAGATCCCAGTAATGTATTTTTGGTGTTGCTTCAGTTGCCTGGGGGGTCCTCCTCATGAAATATTCTCCCAGTACAATTTCTTCAGGTGTTTCCCCTGCACTCTCTCCAAGAATCTTAATAGTTTCATGTCTTAAGTTTAAATCTTTTATCCAGTGAGTTAATTTTTGTTAATGGTGAAAGGTGTGGATCCAGTTTCAGTCTTCTACAAGTCGCCAGTCAATTCACACACAACCATTTGTTAAATAGAGAACCTTTCCCCCAATTCATGTTTTTGATAGGCTTATCAAAGATCAAATGATGATAAGTAGCTGGGTTCATCTTTTGGTTCTCTATTCTGCTTCATACATCTACCTATTTTTGTGCCAGTACCATGCTGTTTTGATCACTATAGATTTATAGCATAGCCTGAAGTCCGGTATAGCCTGATTCCTGATAGTCTGGAATCAGCGTGATTCCTCCTGATTTGTTTTTGTTTATGAGTAATGTCTTGGCTATTTGAGGTTTTTTCCGATTTTATATAAAATGAAGTACTATCTTTTCCAAACCTTTGAAGTATGACAGTGGTGCTTTAATAGGGATTGCATTAAATTTGTATATTGCTTTGGGAAGTATGGACATTTTAACAATGTTGATTATTCCCAACCAAGAACATGGTATGTTCTTCCATTTGTTAACATCTTCAGCTATTTCTTATCTCAGAGTTTCATAGTTCTATTTATAGAGATCTTTCACGTCTTTTGTTAGGGTAAATTCCCAAATATTTCATCTTCTTTGGTACTACTGTAAAAGGAATAGAGTCCTTGACTGTTTTTTTCAGCTTGAGTATTGTTGGTATATATAAAAGCTATTGATTTGTGAGTATTGATTTTGTATCCTGAGATGCTGCTATATTCCTTGATCACTTCTAAGAGTTTTGTAGTTGAGTCTCTGGGGTTTTCCAGGTATAAGATCATATCATCAGCAAAGAGTAAGAGTTTGATTTCCTCTGATCCTATTTGGATACCTTTGATTGCCTTCTCTGATTGCGATGGCTAAGACTTTCATTACAATGTTGAAAAGCAGTGGAGACAGTGGGCAACCTCACCTGATATGGTTGCTTTTTTAAAAAAATCAAAATAATACATTCATATCATTTCTTTTAAATAATCATTTTCTTGTCATAGAAAATGTAAATTGTAGAAAATTATATACGCACAAGCTAAAAATAAAGAAAAACATAGTATTTCCACCACACGAAGATCACTACTATTAACACATTAGTGAAAATCTTTTGCAGGTGTAGGTGTAAACACACATCTTATATCGTTTGTTACCATAATAGAATAGTTACATGTGTGCTGTTCTCAAAATAAGATAATTATGTACATATTGTTCCGAAATGTGCCTTCTTTAGCAAATGAATTCCACTTTTTAATTTCACAAGTTAAACATGTAGTACTAAGATCATACTTAAACTTTCCAGCTGATGTAGAATCATCCTTTATCCAAACCATCCTTTTATCCAAACCAGTATCCAATCCAGGACCATACACTTCATCGTATTGTTGTTTTTTAATTTGTGTGTGTAGTTTTTGTAATCCAGCACTCTGTTCATGATAGTGATTTGAGTGAACTGTCCAATTGTTTTATGAGATGTCCCACTTTCTACATTTGTCTTATTTATTTGCCATTTAGTTTCTGTTTCGTGCACCTGGAGTTTATAGCTAATGGAATTAAGTTTTGGAAAACATGTCATAAGTGATAGTGTGTTGTACACTCAGTGTTGCATTTTATTAGAAGATATATAAAGTTTGATTGGCCTTTTAGTGGACCATCCTAAGATGCCCCTCTGGATTGCAGTGGTAACAGTTTGTTCCTTGCATTCGTATGGTTGTATTTTACTCTTTCTGAATGAAAACTAATCTATGTGGTATCTTTAGGCTCTATGAATGTCCAGTTCTTCATGGTACATTCACCTAACAGTTTCAGCTTTGAATTGATAATCTTTGTCTGAACCAATACTTTAGTGAAGATTATCAAGTTGTATTTTCCAAAATCTGTGATTACATCCAATTTTTCTAACTGGTGTTCTTACACAGTGAAGCTTTTCCTCATTAACTGGTATTATTTAGTTACTCTGAATTATACTTTCTGTTGGAGAGGCAAAATACATGCTTAATTCTTTCAATCACCGAATAAAGAACTGGGTTAATAGCTGCCTCAAATGGTAACAAATGAGTTTTTCTGCCTATCTCTATTTTATCATTTTGTGCCTGTAGTTATTCATTGGTCAGTGTATATATTTTTTAAATTCTGTACATTTTATTTCACAATTGATAAAAGAACTTAACAATCATCTGTCTTTCTCTTTCCTACCTCAATTTCTTCTCTCCAGTGGCAAATACTTTGAATCCTTTTAATTGCCTTATATTATTAACCTTTTATTTCCAAATAATATGCTGAAACAACTGTCTTTATTTTTTCATTATCTGTTGACTTACTACTGTGGAAGTGAAAGATTAAACTCTATTTCCTCTACTCTTCCCTTTTACAAACACATGTAATACCCATACATTGTCCTGTCATAATTTTGATTAAATCGATATTTGGCATTAACATTATGACTACATAAATGTTGCTTATAGCTGATAAAAAACGTATTAGTATTCTTTGTATACAATCTTTCTCTTCTAGGTTACTAATAGATTTAATTTTTGTGTAATTTATTTATTTTTTTTTTTAGAGATAGAGTCTTACTCTATTGTCCAGGCTGGAGTAGGGTAGTGTGACAATGGCTCACTGCAAACTTGAATTCCTGGGCTCAAACAATCCTTCCTTTCAGACTCCCAAAGAGCTGAGACTACAGACACACACTACCATGCCTGGCTCATTTTTTTTCTTTTGTACACATGGAGTCTTGGTACATTGCCAAGGAACTCCTGGCCTAAGTGATCCTCTCTCGCCTCAGCCTTTCAAAGTACTGGGGTTACAGGCCAAAGCCATTGTGCCTAGCCTTGACCGCAGATTTTTAAGTACTGCTATAAACTTCCTTTCAATAAAGTTAGACACTTTAATTTATCTTTCCCTTCCATGTTTTTTTCTTCCATCCTATCCTTCCTGTCTAGACTATACTCTATGCCTACCGCACAGTTACTGTCCTGGAACTGGAACTTTTTAACATCATCCTGGGAAATCCTTTTTTCTGTTTAACAGATTGGATCCTCAGTTTCCTGTATCTCATGCATTTTTCTTTCTTGATATATGCCTTCATTTTTGTCGGTAAATCTACTAGGAGATTTCTGAGAAGAGTGCAACAGGGCAAAATTACTAAGAGCTTACTTTGTATTTAATTGATAGTTTACTTGGAAATAGAATTCTAATACAGAAATCATTTTCCACAATTTTGAAGATATTGTTTCCTTGTTTTCAATTTTGCATAGGGCTGGTGAGAAATCTCATGCTATTCTTATTACTGATTCTTTGTATGTTACCAGTTTCTTCTTGGAAACTATAATCTCATCTTTGTTTCTGGTGTTCTGAAGTTTCACAGTGATATGCCACCTTGTGGTTTGGGTATTCTTTGGGCTTTTTACGTCTAGAAATTCATATCTTTTAGTTCTGGGAAATTTCTTATTTTATTTCTTTAATAATTTCCTTCCTTCTGTATTTTCTGTTCTCTCCGAAGGAATCCATTGGATGTTGTACTTCTATATTTAATCCTTCAATTTTCTTATCTGCTATCTCTTATTGTCATTTTATTTCATTCTTCTGGAAGATTTCCTCCACTTTAGTTTTAACCCTTCCATTGAACTTTTCATTCCTGCTTGCATATTTTTTCCTTCCTTTGTGTTGGTTATGCCATGTCTGCAGGCAGGCGGAGTTCTCTGCTCCAAGTCAGGTATTATTCCACGGACTCTCCACCTTCCAAGGCTTGGATGATGCTTATCTGCTTCATGTTCTGTCTTATTCTGTTGGTCTCTGTACTTAGACTTGCTATATTGCTTCTCTGTCACTTTGGGAACAGAATAAACAGAGGTAAATGCTTGTATTGAATCCATATTTTAAACTGAAATGTCTCAAAGTTCTTAATACTTTCTCTCTTTTATGGTTTGACATTTTTTTTTTCCTAATACCTCCAGACTTATGTATGTTTTCATTGTTCCCAGGTTGCCGAACAGGTGAAGCAAAGTTGACAAAAGGGTTTAATCTGGCTGCCCGGTTCATCATTCACACAGTGGGACCTAAATACAAGAGCCGCTATCGCACAGCAGCTGAGAGTTCCCTGTACAGCTGCTACAGAAATGTGCTTCAGCTGGCAAAGTATGGTCTGATCATTTTATGGACATGACATGTTTAGGTTGTTAAATGCCCCAGTTATAAAGATAAAACTTAGCTGTGGAAGTCAAATTTTGAGGAACTTAGATAATTTAGGAATACCCTAGAGATAGAATTAATCAATTATCTTTTCAAACTTACTAAGATCAATGGGAGGATTTGGGTGACTTGAGAATTTAATCAATTCCCATTTTATTCTGTTTTTATTTGAAATATATACTCCAAAGAGTGTAATTTGCAATTAAATTGTATATCAGTATAATTATTAAATAATGCAAATGGATTAGCTATTATAGTAGATTTGTTGAAGAAATAGGGAAAGAGAAGTTAAGCTGTGTTTAGAAATTCCATATCATTATGTATGTATTACAAATGTTTATAGTACCATTTTTGTTTCCTGTTTGATTACAGAGAGCAATCAATGTCTTCTGTTGGCTTCTGCGTCATTAATTCTGCAAAACGAGGCTACCCTTTAGAAGATGCAACACACATCGCACTTCGTGAGTAACCTTGGAAACGCTGCACAGAAGTTGAATCTGAAACATTTATTTTTTTTATCATTAATTAAATAGTTACAGCCACAGAGCATTCATTGATTACCTGATGATGGCACCTGGAGAGAAGTTTCTAGTGACAAGTTGCAGAGCTCTCACTTTACTTTCTTGGGTTGACATTTTTATCTGTGTGAATAAAGCCTTAGTTAGAAGACTTGCCTATTAAATTTAACAGAGGTTAACTGAGCAAAATAGGATTCACAGATCAGGTAGTCCCCGGAACCAGAATAGGTTCAAAGTGACTTATCTATTAAATTTGAAAGTGATACTAAGACTAGGAAGTATGGGCAGTCCATCAGGGATTTGAATCACAATTCAGAATAATCTTAGCTGCAACAAATGTAATCAAAGCAGATTTCATAACATCATATTTAGACATCACTTTGCATTTTAAATAGCCACTTTCATATGTGCTATTGAATATAAAACCCTGCATTTGGATTTTTTTAAAAAAGACTTGACTCAGTGTGAACCAAAATGTCATATATGTGCTATCAAAATATGGTGTTCAGTTCAAAAGAGCTGCGATCTCACTGTGTGTACTCAGGTTCAGATCCCATCTCAAGTTTCATATGCAGTTCTGTGTGACAAATTAGAGGACAGATACTTTAAAACATTAGCGGTGTTTCATTGTGGACTTATTTGTGCCGCGTTTTTTGAGCAACAATTCTTGGCAGACTCATCATAAACTACACTGAGCATCTGCTGAAAAAATACTGTGGATCTTTTTCAGGAAAAATGTATATAAATACAGAATTTGCATGTTTGTTCAGGATGTCTTCAGGGCCTCATCAGGATTGTGGAGAAGAACTGTAGCTGTACAAGACAAGGTCTACAACCATGTTATAAGGAAGATTTCAGACTCATCTGAGATAAAACTGTGGCAGAAAAATATTTTAGTGCAGTGGCTACGTGACCATCTGTTGCAGATATTATAGAAAACATTTATCTTTTGGGAGAGAAACTATACTACATAATCTTTAGGACCTCATTCTGCCCCTAGAATTTAAAGATGAGGAGCTAAAAGCCTTATAGCCACTAAAAATTACAAAAATATTCCACTGTATATAGTCATTATTGTATAGCCTAGAATTTAGGTTAAGGTCCTATTCAG
Source organism: Nycticebus coucang (assembly GCF_027406575.1). NCBI lineage: Eukaryota > Metazoa > Chordata > Mammalia > Primates > Lorisidae > Nycticebus > Nycticebus coucang. The sequence goes on along the minus strand of NC_069784.1, from coordinate 48,665,525 downwards.
TCTTGCATAGTCTAAACTTATAAACTATTGCAAAAACTAATACCCTTGCTGCTCAAGGATGTAGAATTTATGTATTGTATAGTTGGAGTTTATATACAGTAGACTGAGCTGCAGGGGCAGACTTATCTTTTCATCTTTGTATTTCCAGTGCTTCTGTATGTCAAAGTGTTTAAAAAAGGGCCAAATAAATTCTATTTAACTTCTGTAAACAACTCTGCATTTTAGGTAGTATGGGGTCCATTGCACAAATTAAGAGACTCAGAAATTAATCATATTGTCAGGATTATACAGACTTGGAACACGTATTCACACCTTCTGACTCCTAAGTCCAGTTACCTGTCTGTCATACTAGATAATTCGTTATGCTTAAGTGAGAACCGCTTCAGTGGAAGACTACAATATTATAACCTATATGTCTTCTAAATGGTGCATTACCCAAGCAAAGTTCCTGCCTTGATATCATTCCTCTTGGCAAGGCTTTTAACCAGTCTTTGCATTCTCAGATTTCTCTTAGTCCTTACCCTGTCATCTCATAGCTTCTTTTATATCTCTAGTTCTTACTAAAGTAATCATAAGGATTAGACTTTAAAGAGGCAGCATCATTTTATAGAAAAGAGTCTGAATAGAGATTCAAGAAGACAGGTTTTTAGTTCCAATTCTACCAGTCCAGCTGTAGCTCTGTGGTCTCAGATAAATTAATTGGCGTAGTACCATTAGACAGGTCAATTTTGAGAATAATTGGTAAAAGCAGATAAAGATCAATAGTAGGTGTGAGAGACTTTGATGATGCCATTTCTAGGAATTAGCAAAAAGGAACTAACTCCTAAAGTGACCAAGTTAACTTATATTGCATAAGGTCTATTTAACATATTACACCTTAAATCTAGTTGCAAAACTATAGATCTTATTCAAACACACACACATACACAGACAGTGATGCCCTTCGCTTGAATACTTTCCCAAGCATTTGGAAAACAACATGGCTTGTACACTTCTGTAGCATATACAGGCCAAGAACAAATCAAATGATATAACTACGTCTTAAAGTATCAGAAGCTTTCTTACTTATCAAACCATTGTCAAAATTTATTTTATTTGAAATCTAAGTATTATCTTCTTAGATATTGATATACTGAGACTTACCCCTTTTTTTTTCTTAGTTTGTGTACAGTTCTCCAAGAAAATTTTAAAGAAATAGCCAGATGTTGTGGTAGGTGCCTGTAGTCACAGTTACCAGAGGAGCTGAGGCAAGAGGATCACTTTGAGCCCAAGAGTTTGAGGCTGCTGTGAGCTATGATGCCCAGCACTCTACCAATAGCATAAAGTCAGACTCTGTCTCAAAAAAAAAAAAATTCTTGGGCGGCGCCTGTGGCTCAGGAGTAGGGCGCCGGTCCCATATGCCGGAGGTGGCGGGTTCAAACCCAGCCCCGGCCAAAAAAAATTCTAAAGAAACATCCACATTATAATAAATGTATCAGGCTATTTATTTGTTCAACAAAAATCTGAGTGACTGCTATGTGCTAGGCTCTGTTCTGTATACAAGAGGATATGTTAGGGAGAAAAAAATGGAGATGTTTGTTCTGTGTTTTCCATTAAAATGGAGGAATTTTAATGTCCCAGGTGTCATTCTCACCAGTTGAATGGTTCAGGGGTCCTCAAACTGCGGCCCACAGGCCACATGAGGCAGTGTGATTGTATTTGTTCCCCTTTTGTTTTTTTACTTCAAAATAAGTTATGTGCAGTATGCATAGGAATTTGTTCATAGTTTGTTTTTTAAACTATAATCTGGCCCTCCAACGTCTGAGGGACAGTGAACTGGCCCCCTGTTTAAAAAGTTCGAGGACTCCTGCTAGATGATAAGCACATGACATTCTGGTTGGTGGCAGAAAATAGTGTACAGATGAAACTTTGAAAAGATGGTGTGAACTGGCAGTAAGTTCTAAAACCTTAGAGTCATGACATCATTCTTTTTTCCCCCTTTTTGCAGAATTACTTTTCTAAATGAACTATGCTGAGGGAATTCAATTTTGTTAGTATTTGGCCTTGTATTTTGTCTTCCAAAATTATATGCTGAGAAACTTTATGTGTGGACATTGACACTTGATGTCAAAGTAAATAGGAAAACAAAATCTGTTTTTAGAAGTTCATTTTTGGAATAGAAGGAGAAATGAAAAATAAATTTATTGCCTAACAGAGGGAGAGTTATGAATGTTTGTTCTCTCTTTCAACAAATTAGGCTCTTGAGATAGAATGCTGAACAAGGCAGGCAGTATATTTATAGCCAGAATCATAAATTGTTAATTCTGTCATTAATTGCTTTTGAATCATTGCACATCAAATCATTAAGGGGTGCTAGAGCTTAATTAAAGTAATATTAATGTAATATATTTTCAGTCTTCAAAAGCTCAATCTACCATAAAATACTATGAGAAGTTCATAAATAGAAGGATGTTGAAAAGATTTCGGGAGGAGCACGAGGAAGGGTGGAGTTCTGCCTAAGGGAGATGGCTTTCGGCTGGTCTTGAGAAATTAGTAGGAATGATAGGTGAATGGAGTTCTAGTCAAAGGGAACCATGGGAGCAAAGACAGAACAGCATGGAAGTGGCGTGTTTTGAGTACAAAATAGAAGCAGATTTGGCTAAAACATAAGATGTGAGAAGAACAATTGGAAATAGGACTAAGGAGCAGAATGGGGGAAAATAGTTGGGATCAAAATATGGAGAATCATACTAGGGACTTTAAATCTTAACCTATAAAGTGGTGCAGAGCTATCACAAGTGTTTAGTGAGGAAGAGAACATAAGAATTCAGGCAACAGTGAATGTGTAGATTTGGGAAACAAAGAGAAGAGTTAATTGCCAAAGTCTGCGTATTGAGAACCTGAAAGTAGCTGGAAGAGAGAAGAAATAAATTTTAGAAATACATACCAGCAGTGGAAATAAATGAAGTAAGAAATCCATTTGAAAACATAGGATGGAAGAAGGGGTAAAGGAAGTGTCAAAGGAAACTCAGGATTTTAGCATGTGTGATTGGTTGGATGTTGGTAAGTGAGATAAATACAAGAAAAGGAGCAGGTTTAGGGGCAAGAAGATGGAGATGAGGACTTGGCTCTTTTAGAACTAGGTATGGACATGTTGAGTTTGAAATCTCTGGGGTTATCTTGAGAGATATGCCTAGTATAGTGCTAGGGAATTCAAGTCTTTTGTTTAAAAAACAGAATATAAAGATTTGGGAGCCATCCGCATTTGAGGTAGTACCCAACCATCAAATTAGTGAGCTAAGGAGAATATGCATGTCAAGGAAATAAAAAATATAGAGGACAGAATCCTGGAGGGCAACATTTTATTTATGTATTTAATTTTACTTTAAAAAAAAAAAAAATACAATCTTACTCTGTCACCCTGGTGTGATAGCTGACAGCAGCCTCAAACTCCTATACTCAAGTGATGCTCTTGCATCAACCTCCCATGACACTGGTTGATGTTTCTATTTTTACAAGAGACAGGGTCTCACTCTTGCCCAGGCTGGTCTTAAACTCTTGAGCTCAATCTGTCCACCTATCTCGTCCTAGGAGGGTGCTAGGATTACTGCAGGCATGAGCCACCACGCCCAGCCGGAGGACAGTATTTTTAAAAGGTGAAGGCTTATGCAAAGGACTAAAGCCGGGGAAGGATCCAGTAAGTTAAAAACGGAGAAAAGGACACTAGGTCTTACTATTAAGAAGTTGATAGAAGATAACCAGGATAACACAAAGTAAAAAAAAAAATGATTCTGCTTTGTTTTAGTGAGGTTTATCAGAAGATGAAAGACTCAATAGGACATTGAATACCTGTAACTCAGTAAGTAGAAAGACACTGTGCTAGATCATTCTGGTCAAACAGAGAGGCCTCAGGGAATAAGAAGAATATCCTGGGTAAAGGAGAAATAAAGCTCCTTCTGTTGTGCAACTAGAGGATGAGGAGGAGAGGGCGGAGAGGACACAAGGTAAACAGGTAACTCCATGAACCATCTGTAGCATTGCTTTGGAGGAAAACAAACCAGAGAAGAGTGTTTTGCAGGTTTCTGGGCAGGCCCAACTGATCAGGTATCATAGAGAAGAGGCCTGAATGAAGTAGTCCATTCTAAAAGTAAAACTCTGAGGAGTTTCTCTTTACATATAAGTAATTTTTACTTATTGAATAATCTTTCTCTTTTCTTTTCCTCAGGCACTGTAAGGAGATTCCTAGAGATTCATGGGGAGACCATTGAAAAAGTAGTATTTGCAGTTACTGATCTTGAAGAGGTATTTTGCTAGTTGTTATTGTTTAAATCTTATTTTTGCTTTTAACTGTTTGCCTTTATCTCATCATCATAAATTTGATGAATTTCCAGCAAACAAACCCTAATTATGTGTATATTTGGCTAGTGGAATTTGCCATCATTCATTGAAAAAGTCTTTATTGGAAACAAAACAAACCTAGAAGAACATTTTGTTCAGTTTAGCTTTTTTCTGCTAAACTGCTGTCGCTGCACATGAAATCTTATATGAGTAGAGGTGTTCTGCTGTGTTAGCTCTCGGAGGCTGAATGGAAAACTACTGCTGGCTAGAAAAGTTTGGATGTGCACCTGACCTAGAAACAGGTGGACAGCCTTACCTAGTGGCTGTTACTGAGTGAGTTGTGAGAGTTCCATGTTTTATTGTATGTAGGTTTATTATGTTTCAATTTGATTTCAAGACATTTTGGAAAGTCGGTTCTTTATCTTATTAAACTTTATTTTTAGAGTGCTTTGTCCAATTTAGCTTCTAATATTTCCCAGTTTTATATCTTTGGCAAGTTAGTAGTACCAATATCACAGGATTTTTGTGATAATTAAATAAGTTAATGTATGTGAAACATCTGTTTAGAGTATATGTAGCTGCCTACGTATTATAAAAGCACTTTTGAATTTGAAAAAATAAGGTATATTTACCTTTTTTGCTGTCTCTTGTTTCACTTGATTTATCTCTACATTCACCCTTCCAGTGACCTTTTTTGAGTGTCTATCATGTCTCATTTAGTATTAAGTTCTGGGAATCCACTGGTGATCAAGTCATGATTGTTTCCTCAAGGAGCTCATTTCTTTGTGGAGAAAATTCAGATAATAAGTGCATTAATGAAGGTGTGGGAGGGGTAGGATAGGTCCAGCCTGGCCTGTGATTAGGAAATGCTTCCCATGGGAAGAGATACATAAGGTGAGATTATTTTAAAAGATTATTAGGATTTGCTAAGAGAAAGGCAAGTGGCAATAGTCATGCAAGTCTGGGCAAGGACATGTAAGTAAAAAATAGCATTGGGTGTTTAGTGTTGTTGCATAAAATGCGAGGCTCTGAGTGATAAAAATGAGAAAGGTAGAGGCAAGATGTCTCAAGGTCTTATGTTGCATGCTGTGGAATGTAGTCTTTATCAGTTATGCATTGGGGAAACGAGTTTTAAGGAAACAAATGATGTGATCTCCTTTCTGCATTAGCTGTGTGAAGAATGATTTGGAAGGAGAAAGACTATGGCAAGAAGAGATAACAGATGGTTGCAGTATTCCAAATGAGAAATGGTCAGGCCAGAGCAAGGGCACTTGGAGTGGTGAAATTTAAAATATTTAATGGATAAATTCAGCTGGAGTTGGAGGCTCATTAAAATACATAGGAGAAGCAGGAAAAAGAATTAAGTGTGGTGCCTAGGTCTCTGGCTTGCATGACAGGATAATGATGCCATCAGTGAGGTCACAAATAGAAAGAGAAGGTTTTGGAAAGGGGATGAAGACGAGTTCTTTTCTGAGCATATTGAATCTTAGGGGATCAGTGGGGCATCAGGGGCAGGTGATCAGTAAACCAGGTCCTTATCAGTTTGAAGCCGAAGGTGAAGTCTACACTAGAATTCAACCATTTTCATAAGATAAGGTACGAGGTACCAAGTAAGATAAAGCTCTTGCTCTCGGGGAGTTTTTAAGCTACTGACGTCACAACTGGGTAAACCAAGATCACCCCACAGTGTGGCATACACTGTGCACCACAATGCTATGGCATCCTGTGGGGGCGCTCAGTGCAGACACAGAGCAACAGAGAAAAGTATTTACTTTTCAAGACACTTGTGAGTCATTTATTCAAGAATGAAAGGATAGACTCAGTGCCCCTAGCTCAGCAGCTAGGATGCCAACAACATACACTGGAGCTGTCAGGTTCGAACCCAGCCTGGGTCTGCCGGACAACAATGACAACTACAACCAAAAAATAGCCGGGCATTGTGGCGGGCACCTATAGTCCCAACTACTTGGGAGGTGGAGGCAAGAGAATCACTTAAGCCCAAGAGTTCGAGGTTGCTGTGAGCTGTAATGCCATGGCACTCTACTGAGGGCAACATACTGAAACTTGTTTCAAAAAAAAAAGGAATGAAAGGACAGGTGGCATCTGTAGCTCAGGTGGTTAGAGCGTGTGCCACATACACCAGGGCTGGCAGGTTCAAACCTGGCCTGGGCCTGCTAAACAACAATGATAACTACAACAACAAGAAAAATAGCCAGGTGTTGTGGCAGGTGCCTCTACTCCCAGCTACTTGGGAGGCTGAGGTAAGAGAATTGCTTAAGCCCAAGAGTTTGAGGTTGCTGTGAGCTGTGACACCACAGCACTCTACCAAGGGCAACATAGTGAGACTCTGTCTCAAAAAATTAAAATAGAGCTGTGCCGCGACCCGCAATCGGCACCCTCCGGACCTCCAGAAGACCTGCGCCATGACACACAATCAGCCCCGCCTGGACCTCCATAAGAGCTGCGATGGGAACCGTGATTGGTGCCCGCCAAGACCTCCATAACAGTGGCACTGCACACCGCAATGGGTGCTCGCCCGGACCTCTGTAAGAGCTGCGCCACGATATGCAATCAGCGCCCGTCCGGAACCTGATAAGCTGCGCTGCGACCCGTGACCTGTGCCCATCTGGCCTCCGCACGCCCTGACCAGGAACTCCAGGAGCTGTGCAACCCTGCATCCCCCCTCCTGTACCCTCCCTGCCTCCACACCGGCCCGCTCGTCTGACCAGGTACTCTGGTAGCCGCATGCCCTCCGGAGCCCTCACTGCCTCTGTGTGGAGCCCTTCTCCTGGCCAGAGACTGCTAGAACCTTGAGCTCTCTGTGCCAAAGTCACTGAGCGCCAAGTACTCTCAGAACCGTGTACACCTACCTGCCCTGTTGCTGGAACTAGGTGTGTCACACTCCAAAGCTGCTCCTACAACCAGAACTCCCTGGCTGGGGCAGCCCCAGAGGAGCTACACAGGGTCACTCCCTACAAAGATCCAGCAAGAATGGAGTGATCCCGCTGGGGTCTAATCTTGGAGAGACAACTCCCCAACTCTGAGGACGGCCAGAGGCAACGGTGAAAAACAATTATGAGTCGAAATCAATGGAAATACTCTGGCAATATGAATAATCAGAGTAGATCAACTCCCCCAAGGAACAATGAGGCAGACACAGCACAAGATCCCATGCACAAACAAATAGCTGAGATGTCAGAAATCGAATTCAGAATCTGAATAGCAAATAAGATCGAATTAGAATTCCAAGCAGTAACCCAAAAGATGTTTCAAGAATTCAACGAATTCAAAGACCAAATGACCAAAGATTTTGACACATTGAGACAAGAAGTTGCAGCCCTCAAAGATCTGAGGAACACAGTAGAGTCCCTCAGTAACAGAATGCACAAGCAGAAGAAAGGATTTCTGACATTGAAGACAAAGCTTTCGAATGCTCCCAAACTCTCAAAGAGGAAGAGAAATGGAAGGCAAAAATAGATCACTCTCTCAGAGAGCTATGCGATAATTAGAAGAAAACCAATATTCATCTCATAGGGATCCCGGAAAGCGATGAAGCAGCTTCACAAGGCACGGAGTCTCTTCTCCATGAGATTATGAAGGAGAACTTTCCAGACATGCCAAGAGATTCTGAAATTCAGATAGCAGACAGTTTCAGAACTCCAGCACAACTCAACCCAAATGAGACATCCTCCAGACACATCATAATCAATTTCACAAAAGTTAATATGAAGGAGAAAATTCTGAAAGGAGCCAGACAAAAAAAAATCATCACCTACAAGGGCAAGAATATTAGAATAACTGCAAATTTCTCTGCTGAAACCTTTCAAGCTAGAAGAGGATGGTCATCAACTTTTAATCTCCTTAAACAAAATAACTTTCAACCCAGAATCCTGTACTCAGCTCAACTGAGTTTCATTTATGACGGAGAACTTAAATACTTCAATGACATTCACATGTTGAAGAAATTTGCCATAACTAAACCAGCTGTCCAGTATATTCTCAGACCTATCCTCCATAAAGACCAGCGTAATCCTCCACCACAAAAGTAAACCCCCCACAGAAAATTTTTTATCAAATTCCAACTTCCACAGTTGCAAAAGGATTAAAAATGTCCACCAGACTCTCAAAAGGCTTATCAATATTCTCAATTAATGTGAATATTTAAATTCTCCTCTATAGAGGCACAGGTTGGCTCACTGGGCACAAAAACTCAAGCCAGATATCTGCTGCATACAAGAATTGCATCTTACATTAAAAGACAAATATAGACTCAAGGAAGTGATGGTCTTGTATACGCCAGGCAAATGGAAAGCAGAAAAAAGCAGGCGTTGCAATCCTATTTGCAGATGCAATAGGCTTTAAACCAACCGAAATAAGGAAGGATAAGGATGGACACTTCATATTTGTAAAAGATAATACTCAATATGATGAGATTTCAATTATTAATGTTTATGCACCCAACCAGAACGTACCTCAATTTATAAGAGAAACTCTAACAGACATGAGAAACTTGATTTCCTCCAGTTGGTAATAGTTAGAGATTTTAGCACCCCTTTAGCAGTGCTGGATAGATCCTTCAAAAAGAAGCTAAACAACTAAGTTTTAGATTTAAACTTAACCATTCAACATCTGGACATAACAGACATCTACAGAACATTTCATCCCAACAAAACTGAATACACATTCTTCTCATCAGGCCACTGAACATACTCCAAAATCGACCACATCCTAGGCCACAAATCTAACCTCAGCAAATTAAAAAAAATAAATTATTCCTTGCATCTTCTCAGAACACCATGGAATAAAAGTTGAATTCAATAACAACAGGAACCTGCATACCCATACAAAAAACATGGGAGGTAAACAACCTTATGCTGAAAGATGGTTGGGTTATAGACGAGATTAACAAGGAAATCACCATATTTTTGGAACAAAACAACAATCAAGACTGAATTACCAGAACCTCTGGGATACTGCAGAGGTAGTCCTAACAGGGAAATTTATAGCACTGCAAGCCTTCCTCAAGAAGATGGAAAGAGAGGAAGTTAATAGCTTAATAGGACATCTCAAGCAACTGGAGAAGGAAGAACACTCCAACCCCAAAGACAGCAGAAGAAAAGAAATAACCAAAATCAGAGCAGAATTAAATTAAATTGAAAACAAAAGAATTATACAACAGATCAGTAAATTCAAAAGTTGGTTTTTTGAAAAGGTCAATAAAATAGATAAAACTTTGGCCAACCTAACCAGGAAAAAAAGAATAAGATCTCTAATTTCATCAATCAGAAATGGTAATGATGAAATAACAACAGACCTCTCAGAAATTCAAAAAATTCATTAAAAAAATAACAAATACTACAAGAAACTCTACTCTCAGAAATATGAAAATAGGAAAGAAATTGACGTACCTGGAAGTACGCCACCTACCAATACTTAGAATGAAGTGAAAATGTTGAACAGGCCTATATCAAGTTCTGAAAGAGCATCAACTATACACAATCTCCCTAAAAAGAAAAGCCCAGGACCAGATGGCTTTACGTCAGAATTCTACCAAACCTTTAAAGAAAAACTAGTACCTATATTACTAAACCTCTTCCAAAATATAGAAAAAGAAGGAATATTACCCAACACATTCTATGAAGCAAACATCATCTTGTTCCCTAGACCAGGGAAAGACCCAATAAGAAAAGAAAATTATAGACCAATATCACTAATGAATATTCATGGTAAAATAGTCAATAAGACCCTAACAAACAGAATCCAACAACACATCAAAAAAAATTATACACCATGACCAAGTGGGATTTATCCCGGGCTCTCAAGCCTGGTTCAATATACGTAAATCTATAAATGTAATTCAGCACATAAACAAACTAAAAAATAAGGACCATATGATTCTTTCAATTGATGCAGAAAAAGCTTTTGATAATATCGAGCATCCTTTCATGATCAGAACACTGAAGAAAATTGGTATAGAAGGGACATTTCTGAAACTAATAGAGGCCATCTATAGCAAACCCACAGCCAATATCGTATTGAATGGAGTTAAATTGAAATCATTTCCACTTAGATCAGGAACCAGGCATTGTTGCCCATTGTCTCCATTGCTCTTTAACATTGTACTGGAAGTTTTAGCCATTGCAATTAGGGAATAAATGGCGATCAAGGGTATCCACATAGAGTCAGAAGACATCAAACTTTCACTCTTCACAGATGATGTGATCGTGTATCTGGAAAACACTAGGGATTCTACTACAAAACTTTTAGAAGTGATCAAGGAATACAGCAATGTCTCTGGCTACAAAATCAACACCTATAAATCTGTAGCCTTTATATATACCAACAATAGCCAAGCCGAAAAAACAGTCAAAGACTCTATTCCTTTCACAGTAGTGCCAAAGAAGGTGAAATATTTGGGAGTATACCTAACAAAGGACGTGAAAAATCTCTATAAAGAGAACTATGAAACTTTAAGAAAAGAAATAGCTGAAGATTTTAACAAATGGAAAAACATACCACGCTCATGGCTGGGAAGAATCAACATTGTTAAAATGTCTATGCTACTCAAAGCAATATATAATTTTAATGCTATTCCTATTAAAGCTCCATTGTCATATTTTAAAGATCTTGAAAAAAAAAAATACTTTGTTTTATATGGAATCAGAGAAAACCTCGAATAGCCAAAACATTACTCAGAAATAAAAACAAAGCAGGAGGAATCGTGCTACCAGACCTGAGACTATACTATAAATCGATAGTAATCAAAACAGCATGGTATTGGCACAAAAACAGAGAAGTAGATGTCTGGAACAGAATAGAGAACCAAGAGATGAATCCAGCTACTTACCATTATTTGATCTTTGACAAACCAGTTAAAAACATTCAGTGGGGAAAAGGTTCCCTATTTAACAAATGGTGCTGGGTGAACTGGCTGGTAACCTGTAGAAGATTGAAATTGGACCCACACCTTTCACCATTAAATAAGATAGACTCTCACTGGATTAAAGATTTAAACTTAAGACATGAAACTATAAAAATACTCGAAGAAAGTGCAAGGAAAAATCTTGAAGGAATCGGCCTGAGTAAATATTTTATGAGGAGGACTCCCCAGGCAATTGAAGCAGTATCAAAAACTATAGGGACCTGATCAAACTAAAAAGCTTCTGCACAGCCAAGAACATAGTAAGTAAAGCAACCAGACAGCCCTCAGAATGGGAGAAAATATTTGTAGGTTATACCTCCGATAAAGTTCTAATAACCAGAATCCACAAAGAACGCAAACGTATTACTCAGAAAGGAACGTGTTATCCCATCTCAGGCTTGGCAAGGGACTTGAAGAGAAACTTCTCTAAGGAAGACAGGTGCACGATCTACAAACACATTAAAAAAAAGCTCATCATCCTTAGTCATCAGAGAAATGCAAATCAAAACTACTTTGAGATATCACCTGACCCCAGTAAGAGTAGCCCACATAACAGAATCCCAAAACCAGAGATGTTGGCGTGGATGTGGAGAAAAGGGCACACTTCTACACTGCTGGTGGGAATGCACACTAATACGTTCCTTCTAGAAGGTTGTTTGGAGAATTTTTAGAGACCTAAAAATAGACCTGCCATTCTATCCTATAATTCCTTTACTAGGTTTATACCTAGAAGACCAAAAATCACAATATAACAAAGATATCTGTACCAGAATGTTTATTGCAGCCCAATTCATAATTGCCAAGTAATGGAAGAAGCCCAAGTGCCCATCAAGTCACGAATGGACTAGCAAATTGTGCTACGTGTATATACCATGGAGCCTTAAAGAAAGATGGAGACTTTACCTCTTTCATGTTTACATGGATGGAGCTGGAACATATTCTTCTTAGCAACGTATCTCAGGAATGGAAGAAAAAGTATCCAATGTACTCAGCCCTACTATGAAGCTAAATTATAGCTTTCACATGAAGGCTATAACCCAACTATAGCACAAGACTATGAGGAAAGGGCCAGGGATGGGGGAGGTTAAGGTGGAGGGAGGGTAATGGGTGGGGCCACACCTACTGTGCATGTTAGAATGGGTACAGGTGAAACTTACTAAAGGCTGAATACAAATGTCTACATACAATAACTAAGAAAATGCCATGAAGGTTACATTGAACAGTTTGATGAGAATATTTCAGATTGTATATGAAACCAGCACATTGTACCCCTTGATTGCACTAATGTACAGAGCAATGATTTAACAATAAAAAATAATAATAACAAAAGTTAAAAAATAAAGAAATATGAAAATATGAAAGAAATTGACCGATACCTGGAAGTACGCCACCTACCAAGACTTAGCCAGAACGAAGTGGAAATGTTGAACAGGCCTATATCAAGTTCTGAAATAGCATCAACTATACACAATCTCCCTAAAAAGAAAAGCCCAGGACCAGATGGCTTTACATCAGAATTCTACCAAACCTTTAAAGAAGAACTAGTACCTATATTAGTAAACCTCTTCCCAAATATAGAAAAAGAAGGAATACTACCCAACACATTCTATGAAGCAAACATCACCTTGATCCCTAAACCAAGGAAAGACCCAACAAGAAAAGAAAATTATGGACCAATATCACTAATGAATTTAATGCAAAAATACTCAATAAGATCCTAACAAACAGAATCCAACAACACATCAAAAAAATTATACACCATGACCAACTGGGATTTATCCCGGGGTATCAAAGCTGGTTCAATATATGTAAATCTATAAATGTAATTTAGCACCTAAACAAACTAAAAAATAAAGACCATATGATTTTCTCAATTGATGCAGAAAAAGCTTTTGACAATATCTAGCATCCTTTATGATCAGAACACTGAAGAAAATTGGTATAGAAGGGACATTTCTTAAACTGATAGAGGCCATATACAGCAAACCCACAGCCAATATCATATTGAATGAAGTTAAATTGAAATCATTTCCACTTAGATCAGGAACCAAGCAAGGTTGCCCATTGTCTCCATTGCTCTTTAACATTGTAATGGATGTTTTAGCCATTGCCATTAGGGAAGAAATGGCGATCAAGGGTTTCCACATAGGGTCAGAAGAGATCAAACTTTCACTCTTCACAGATGACATGATCATATATCTGGAAAACCCTAGGTATTCTACTACAAAACTTTTAGAAGTGATCAAAGAATACAGCAATGTCTCAGGCTACAAAATCAATACCCATAAATCTGTAATATATATATATATATACACACCCTGTTTCTCCGAAAATAAGACAGTGTCTTATATTAAGCTGTTATCCAAAGATGCGCTAGGTCTTATTTTCAGGGGACATCTTATCATTCCTGTGAGTTGGTCTTATTTTCGGAGGATGTCTTATTTTCGGGGAGACAGGGTATATGTACCAACAATAGCCAAGCCGAAAAAACAGTCAAGGACTCTATTCCTTTCAGGGTACTGCCAAAGAAGATGAACTATTTGGGAGTTTATCTCACAAAGGATGTGAAAGATCTCTATAAAGAGAACTATGAAACTTTAAGAAAAATAGCTGAAGATGTTAACAAATGGAAAAACATACCATGTTCATGGCTGGGAAGAATCAACATTGTTAAAATGTCTATACTACCCAAAGTAATATATAATTTTAATGCAATTTCTATTAAAGCTCCATTGTCATATTTTAAAGATCTTGAAAAAATAATACTTCATTTTACATAGAATCGGAGAAAACCTCGAATAACCAAGATATTACTCAGAAATAAAAACAAAGCAGGAGGAATCATGCTACCAAACCTCAGAATATACTACAAATCGATAGTGATCAAAACAGCATGGTACTGACACAAAAACAGAGAAGTAGATGTCTGGAACAGAATAGAGAACCAAGAGATGAATCCAGCTACTTACCATTATTTGATCTTTGACAAGCCAATTAAAAACATTCAGTGGGAAAAAGATTCCCTAGTTAACAAATGTTCCCGGGTGAACTGGCTGGCAACCTGTAGAAGACTGAAATTGGACCCACACCTTTCACCATTAACTAAGATAGACTCTGACTGGATTAAAGATTTAAACTTAAGACATGAAAGTATAAAAATACTAGAAGAGTGCAGGGAAAACCCTTGAAGAAATCGGTCTGGGTGAGTATTTTATGAGGAGGACCCCCCCCCCCGGGCAATTGAAGCAGCTTCAAAAATACACTACTGGGACCTGATGAAACTAAAAAGCTTCTGCACAGACAAGAACATAGTAAGTAAAGCAAGCAGACAGCCATCAGAATGGGAGAAATTATTTGCAGGTTATACCTCTGATAATGGTTTAATAAACAGAATCCACAGAGAACTCAAATGTATTAGCAAGAAAAGAACAAGTGATCCCTTCTCAGGGTGGGCAAAGGACTTGAAGAGAAACTTCTCTAAAGAAGACAGACACACGATCTACAGTCACATGAAAAACAGCTCATCATCCTTAATCATCAGAGAAATGCAAATCAAAACTACTTTGAGATATCACCTAACCCCAGTAAGAGTAGCCCACGTAACAAAATCCCAAAACCAAAGATGTTGGTGTGGATGTGGAGAAAAGGGCATGCTTCTACACTGCTGGTGGGAATGCACAGTAATACGTTCCTTTTAGAAGGATGTTTGGAGAATAGTTAGAGACCTAAAAATAGACCTGCCATTTGATCCTATAATTTCTTTACTAGGTATATACCCAGAAGACCAAAAATCACAATATAATAAAGACATCTGTACCGGAATGTTTATTGCAGCCCAATTCATAATTGCTAAGTCATGGAAGAATCCCAAGTGTCCATCGACCCACGAATGGGCTAGCAAATTGTGGTACATGTATACCATGGAATATTATGCAACCTTAAAGAAAGATGGAGACTTTACCTCTTTCATGCTTACATGGATGGAGCTGGAACATATTCTTCTTAGCAGAGTATCTCAGGAATGGAAGAAAAAGTATCCAATGTACTCAGCCCTACTGTGAAGCTAATTTATAGCTTTCATATGAAGGCTATAACTTAACTATAGCTCAAGAATATGGGGAAAGGGCACATGGAGGGGCAGGGACAGTGGAGGGAGGGTAATGGGTGGGGTCACACCTAAGGTACATCTTAGAATGGGAATAGGCAAAACCTACTAAATGCAAAATACTAATGCCTACGTACAATAACTAAGAAAATGCCATGAAAGCTACGTTGAACAGTTTGACGAGAATATTTCAGATTGTATATGAAACCAGCACATTGTACCCCTTGATTGCACTAATGTACACAGCTATGTTCTAACAATAAAAAAAAATAATGAAAAAAGGAATAGAATTAAAGGATAATGGGAAACAATTTTATTTATTAGACATTTCAGTAAGAATTTAAACATGGCAAACCTCTTCGTGTCATGTCAGCTTTGTGGCACAAACATCAGAGATTAAAGAACACGGTCATGCATCCTTTCAGTAAAATGGGATGGTCTGGGTTCCTGTCACAAAACATCATATGGTGAAATTCTTCTGTTGAATGACTAAATCAGTATACCATATTTCCTCTCTGTCCTTAGGAATATATTGTCAAGTTATAGATTATTGGATTTAAGAAAATTAAACTAGGATATTATCATCTTAAGACCCCAAATCCAAAATTTCACTTTTCATGATAAATCTTAACATTAGCATGCTTTTTGTGTTCATCTTTGATTCATTTATGGATTCCAAATACATTCTTTCTTTAGTCATCTTTTCTTTATTATTATTATGGGCTGAAAATGAAAAATTCTAGATTCTCAACTCTGTCCAATGAAAGTTGAAAACAGACACAAGAAAAATACAGACCAATATCCCTTATAAATAGAGATGCAAAAATCTTTAATAAAATACTATGAAACCAAATCCTCCAATGTATAATAGGATTATCTACCTTCACCAAGTAGAATTTATCCCAGGTGTGCAAGCTTGGTTCAAAAAAAAAAAAAAATCAATATATCTTAATATGTTATAGATGCAGAAAAACATCCAACACACTTTCCTGATTAAAATATTCAAACTAAGAATAGAAGGGAACTTCTTCAACCTGAAATAGGGCATCTGGGAGAAACCTAAAAGCTAACATACTTAATTGAAATACTGAAAGCCTCTGCCTTATTATCAAGAACATCACAAGGGTATTCATGCTCACCAGTCCTATTATGCATTATAATTTCTATCCAGGGCATTAAGGTAAAAAATAAATAAATAGAAAGCACCCAGATTGGGAAGAAAGGTAACATAATCTTATAGAAAATCCTAAGGAGTCCACAAAAGAAAAACTCTAGAACCAGTAGGGTTCACTGGGGTTACAGGATGTAGAACCAATACACACAAATAAATTGTATTTCTACACACTAGCAATGAACAATCCAAAAACTGAAATTAAGAAAAGAATTCTATTTACAGTAATATCAAAAAAGAAATATTTAGAACTAAGTATAAGAATGGTAAGATTTGTACATGGAAAAATATAAAATCTTTTGAAAGAAAGGTTAAACAGAAAGACATCTGTTTTCATAGACTTAATATTGTTTGGATGTCAGTATTCTCCAAATCAGTGCTTATCAAAATCCCTACTCACTTTTTGCAGAAATTGACAAGTTGATCCTGAATTTTACATATATAATGTAAAATTTTATGTGGATATGTATTCAGAGACCCAGAATAGTCAAAACAGTCTTGGAGAAAAAAAAAAAAAAAGGAGGATTCCTATTTACCAATTTACTGCAAAGCTCTAATAGTCAAGACTATGGCATTGGCATGAGGATAGCATATAGATCAATGGGATAAAATTTTTGAGGAGGTTGTAAGGCAGGGGGGATCAGAATAGTCTTTCTCAACAAATGTTTTTGAGACAACTGGATATCCACATGCAAAAGAATTAAAGTTGGACCTCTCATGCCATATACAAAAATGAGCTCAAAAGTGACCTAGGGTCTAAATGTAAGGCTAAAATTATATAATTCTTAGAAGAAAATGTAAGTATCAATCTGGATGACCATGAACTAGGCAATAGTTTATTGGATGTGACATGAAAAGCAAAAGCAGCCATAATAGATAAACTGGGCATTATTTAATAATAAAAAGACAATATGGTTAAAAACAAGCAGAGTTTTGAAAAGACATTTTGTTTCTTGCCTAGTTTTTAATTTGCAAAAGTGACTGAGTGATAACCTAAGGAGGTCAATGCTGTTAAAGAAAAGTTTAATGTTACAGTTCCCCTAGAAAGGAGAGGCACAGCATAGCACACAGGGCCCCTGAGGAGCACCAGGTTTCAGTCAGGAGCCAGGGCCTTGATGGGATTGTCCTTGGGAGGGCAGGGCAGAGCAGGGTAAGCAGTTTAAGACTGGCTAATCTGAGTATTTTCAGCAGACTTTGGGCTATAGGAATAGTCTCCAGTTGCCTCGTCCCTGCCCTGGGATGATTTAGTCCAGGGAAAATGTCTGCTAGGTTTGAGTTAAATTAGGAGACAGTTGGGGCTGTAGATTCAGGATTGCTTGTTTTGCATATACAAGATGTGCTCCCAAATAAGCTTTTTCCTACCTTTAGCAGTTAGCTAGTCCTGGGAGGGCAAGTGTTCCTCGCCAGCAAGTTTTTTAAATTGTAAAGACATCATATAATACAGAAAATCTGGGGGAAAAAAAATGGTTAATACACCTTTCTCTGAAGAAGATACACAAATGACCAGGAAGTATTAAAAAGGTACGTTACACCGTTAACCACTAGAGAAAGGTGAATTAAAAGCCATGAGATGCTACTTCACACCCACTAATATGACTGTAATTATGGGGACAGATAGTAACAGGTGTTAGCAAGGCTGCAAAGAAGTTAGAATTCTCACACATGGCTGGTGGGAATGTAAAAATGATACGGCTGCTTAGGAAACCAGTCCAGCATTTCCTTGAAAAGTTAGAAGTACCACATAATGCAGCAGTTTCACTCCATATGAAATGAAAACGTTTTTCTACACCAAAACTTGTACCCAGATACTCATAGCAGCATTATTTATAGTAGCCAAAAGTGTAAATAACCCCAGTGTCATCAACTGATAAGTAAACTGTGGTGTGAAGGAATGAAGTATTGATACATGTTACAGTTTGTGTGTACCTTTAATACATACTGAGACACAAAGGCTACGTGTCATATTCCATTTTTGTGAAATAGCCAAAAGAGGCAAATTCATAGAGATAGAAGGTCAGTAGTTGCCAGGGGCTGGGGAGAGGAATGGGGAGTGATTGCTAATGGGCTTGGGGTTTCTTTTGGGGATAATGAAAATGTTCTAGAATTAGATAGTGGTGATGGTTGTACAACTTTGTGAATACTAGATATTAAAAACCGCTGAACTGTGTAATTTAAAAAGTGACGTTTATAATGACTGAATTATATCTTATATTTTTAAAAAACTGTAAAGATGGTCTTAGATTCCTACTTAAAAGATGATTTAACACTATGGGCAGCACAGTAAGAAAAGTGAAGGGTAACTTCTAGAATTTCATTGTCCTAGGAGATTCCATTGCTCTTTTGTTTTCTTATTATTTTAATTTAGTCTTGTTTCATTTGTGATTGATGAGTAATGCTGAGTAATGATAAAATAATTTCTAAGACAATGAAAAAGCAAAAATAATCTCAAGACATAGGAAAATAGGAGCCCTGACTGCCTGTGACGTGGTGTGGACTTGTCAGGGATATGTAATGAGGCCAGTGGACCAACTTACATGGAAATTATAAGATAGAATGAGTTTTATTCTGTTTCTTTTTTAAAATTAAATTTATCTTTGTTCTTTGAAAACTGTAAGAAAGAATAAAAGTCATGAAATAGCAGCAGCTCTCCAAATGTAGTTAGAAATGTTAACAACAACAACAACCTCAAAAACTAAACCTGGGCCACCCTGGTGGCACACTGGGGGTTAAGGAGTTGGCATCTGTGCTGGGTCTTGCATGGTAGATGTCACTAGCCAGTGCAGGTAGGGATGGTGACAAGAGTGGCGGGATTGTTTATTCCAGGTTCAGTGACCTGGAATTGTCAGGGTGGGCACCACATTTAACTTGACCGACTAACGGTGTACCAGTCTTTAACACAAGAACTGATTGAAGGTCCCAGACAGCATCTGCTCTGAGCTCAGGTGGGCAGGTCTTTATTGCTGGTGCAGACTGTCTTCACAGGATTCGGGCAGCCCTAAGCACTGCTGAGCTCTGCTGCTTTACTTCATTGTTGTTCACAGTTGTTCACAGAATGTCCTGTCTTTCTGACACAGGCTACTTACCAAAAGCTACTACCTCTGTACTTCCCAAGGTCCGTAAAGGAGGAGCGCAGGTCATTGCCATATCTACCTGCAGACATTGGAAACGCAGAAGGAGAGCCTGTGGTGCCTGAACGGCAGATAAGAATAAGTGAAAAACCTGGTGCTCCAGAGGGTGAGTTCCAGAGCTCTGTCTTTCTTTATTTCCTTCTTAAGGAAACAGAATAAGACACCAACCACCAAAGAATTAAGGAGTTTGGCCTGACCTTTGGGAAGCTCTCGATGAGCATGACACTAAGATCAAGATCAGCTTAGAAGTTTTCAGAGTCTCATTCTTGTTAAAATTGGTTCTTTAAATTTTAAAGTAAAATTATAGATAGGTAGGTAAATAGATACTGTGTCAAGTCTGTGTTAGGCAGTGGGGATTCAGAGGTAGATAAACAACCTAACGAAGTTTACATGTGTACAGCCTTGTGCAGGATGCTGTGGAGATGGCAATCAAGTACATCGTTTATCATCTAAAATTTTAAAGTTTTAACAGTGTCCTCTAAAAGCCATGCTTAATGTTAAATACTAAGACAAGAACACTGTAGTTATTTTATTTCTTCAGGTTGTATTCTCATGTAAGTTGAAGAAGTTAACAGACTTAACAGATTTAACACATTAATTGAAAATACTTAAGAATACTAAGTCCTGTATCTATGAGGTAACAATATTTTCTGACATATAAATGCAAATCAAGCATTCTTCGAGAATACTGGATAGAAGAGAACCTTTTGGCTAGTGAGTTAGCCTTACCTGCTGTCCAGCACTGACATATCAAGTAGGCTTTGCTGCTTACTACTCATTATCACATTAAGCTCATTTTATGGAGGAAGAATTATATAGTGGTGACCATTTGATGGTTACAGGCATGAGGGTTTCCAAATAACACTAAGTGTTATTTCGAGTGACTTCACTATTGGAGACTCCCCCAAAGCACATTAGATGTATATATATATATATATAATCTGCTTTACTTAAGTGATTGAAGGAAAATTTATTCATGGGTAATTTTTAGTGGAAGCAGGTCTTACTATAAGTAAGTTGTTGGCCAGTCATAGTTTAAAGTGCAGTGAACTAAATGTGGAGAAGTCTCAGCTGATGGACCACTAGTCTGTGATTCAAAAGGTGGCATTGCCATGGGAAGCTCCCTGTGGTACAAGGTGTGTTTGGGGTTTTTTTCCCCCATAGGTCTAGTAAGGCGGGAGCCACCACACTAAGAGATGACCCATTCCTAAGACATTGTCTCCCACCAGCCAAACTCATAATGATCCTAAAGATTGATCAGAAAGTTCACTTATTAACTTGTGAGAACTGTAATTCTCACAGACCAAAATGACTATGTTAGTATATCCAGTGTAGAAAACCAGGATGCTAAATTATAATTAAAATATCTCTTAGTGACAGTGGATTATATCCTGTGATCCTGGTGCATTCCTCTTCCTTGAAGCATTGCCTGACAAAATGGCTGGAGTTCCTGTGCCAATAAGTCAAATGCTCCCCTTAAGCAATGGTGTAAAAGTGCTCCCAAGTGTTCTTTATATTTCTTTTTTGTTAGATGCTATGTGATGAGCCATCTTTAAAACCAAATACAAACTAATTAGTCATTTTGCATATTGGTCTCATCTACTCTTTTCTTTCTAGAGTTATTTGATTGCACATATTCCTAAAACTTCTGTCACACAAGGACAGGCAATTTCTTTCATTATTTCAGTTCCACAAATACCTAAGTCTGATTTCAGTGTCATTCTCCAAAAATTACCTTAATCCTAGTTTTTGAGTTAACTCATAATCATCCATCCCTATTGCAGCAGTCACAATCTGTTTCATTATTGTCTAGTTTTGTTATAAGTTCTCTATTCATAGTGGTATTTTTATTACAGACGACCAGGAAGAAGAGGATGAAGGCTTGGGAGTCGATCTCTCTTTCATTGGCTCTCATGCTTTTGCTCGAATGGAAGGAGATATTGATAAGCAAAGAAAATTGATCCTTCAGGGACAATTATCAGAGGCAGCTCTGCAAAAGCAGCATCAAAGAAAGTAAGGCAAGCCCCTTTGGACTGTTAGACACGAGAACCAAGAAAGAGACCCTGCATCTGTTGAGTGATCTATATATATACGTGATG
Source organism: Nycticebus coucang (assembly GCF_027406575.1). Classification (NCBI taxonomy): domain Eukaryota; kingdom Metazoa; phylum Chordata; class Mammalia; order Primates; family Lorisidae; genus Nycticebus; species Nycticebus coucang. Next base: position 48,643,783 of record NC_069784.1, on the reverse strand, counting down.
TGTTCTAATTTATTTTTCATGTCAATCCAGTGAGGAAGATATTGTCCTCATTTTGTAGATGCAAAAACCCAAAAGTTAAGGAAGTTATCACTGGCCGCAATTACTGTGTGCTGAAGCATGTCTGATTGCAGAGCTTCTCTTCTATCTGCTGTAATTGCAGCGCACCTTCATGGGAGGCTGCCTTCTAAAAGCAGAAGCTGGGGAAAGGGAAGGCAGTTACAAAGCTTGTACTTTATTATGTTGCAATTAAAGCATGATCTATAGTTTTATAACATTTAAAAATGTTTTATTTCTCCTGGACTTTTTAATGCATCTCACTCATTCCATGTCTTTCGGGTGTGTTCTAAAGCAGTTCTAAATACAGCCTTTTAAAAACATAGAAGCAGCTTTTGTAGTTTTGGGTAAAATTTTCTAGATTAATAGTCCTTGTAAAGCTAGTTGCTTTTCAAAATTTTGAAGAAAATGAAAAAATAATAAATTATAAATGGCTATTCTGTGTTACCTTAGGGTTGGTTGAGGGGTAACATCTCGTGGTTGTTTTGAGCATTAAATGAGATAAGGTAATGAGCTTAGCACAGCATCTGATACTGGTCAGGCTCTTAAACTTGGTCACTGCCATTCTCTTCAACACTGAGCAAATCATGGTCTGTTTTACCTTTGAGCCTTGATACTTGCCATTCCTTTTGGCTGACTACTCGCATCCTTCAATTTCTGTCCAGGTTTCAACTCAGAAGCAATTGCCTTTAGAAACGTAACTTCCAAGTTTATATAGATGCCACCTCCTACATACTTTTTTCAGACCCTATCCTTACCCAAAGCAAAATGTATAATAGAATTTATCATGCTGTGCTATAATGATGTCTGAATGCTTTCAGTCTTCACTGATAAAGTAGGAGTTTGACTAAATGATCTATGGAGTCCCTTACAGAATTAAAATTTTATATCTACTCAGTCCCAGGTCTTCACTATTCTGATTTATTTTTTAGAACAAAAGCAAATTAGCCACTAGGGGGCAGCAGATAGCTTTTCCAAAGAATGCAGTCAAAGCAAATGATAGTTTATGTGGTTTCTAAACCTGGCTTTGTGTAGTAACCATATGGCAGCTGTTTTCTTTAAATACAGTGACAGGCCAGGTGCAGTGGATCACACTTTTAATGCCAGCACTTTGGGAGGCCGAGGCAAGAGGTTCACTTTAGACCAGGAGTTCAAGACCAGCCTGGGCTATAGCAAGTTCTCCTCTCCACAAGCATGAATAAATGAATGAAGAAACAACCATCTCTACAAAAATAAGTGAATGAATAAATTAATAGATAAATAAATAAAAATTAAATCTAGTGACTGGGCTTCTCACGTTCACATGGCTGCAACCTGGAACGAGAGATCTCTTTGGTCTCAGGTTTCCTTTGCATTCTTAAAAATTGTTGAGGACCACAGATAGCTTTTGTTTACATGGCTTATATCCGTTGATATTTATCAAATGAGAAATTATTAATTAATTTTAAAACAATCATCTTTGTTCTGGGTTTTTGTTTGTTTTTCTTTTTAGTGATAATTCTCACTATGTTGCTCAGGTTGTTCTTAACTCCTGGACTAAAGAGATCCTCCTACCTCAGCTCCCCAAACAGCCAGTCATCATGTTTCTGTCTTTGAAAAATAACTATTTTTTTCAGTATTTCAGTATTTTCAGCTTTCAGTAAGAAGAATAGCAGTGTTTTGATTCTTAAAAGTCTTGCATATCTTTCAGTGTTTGGCTTAATAAAAGACAGCTGGATTCTCATATCTTCATTCATACTGTTACAATAAGTAGTTTGAAGAAAATCTGACCTCATTCAGATATGTGTGTATAATTGGAAAAGGGAGCAGTGTCAATATTTTAATAGCCTTTTCAAATAATTGGGATAGTCTTTGATGTTACACCAGAATTTGATAAATGGTAGTGTCTTAAGCCTTACTTGTAATCTCAATCCATGGAATTGAGTACGTGGAATCTCAATCCATATCCATGAGTTTTTATATTCTGTTACATTAAAATGTGTTGTTCTATATTGCTTTTTTTAAAAAATCCTATTATAAAACAGACTTTATAACATGATGCATTTTGTCTTTTGGAAAATGTTGATTCACTGAATCATTCAGATCTTCCAAGTACTAACACATTTTATTGTACAATATCAAAAACATATTTCTTAGAACCACCACCAGTCTCATTAGAAAAGTCTTTAAATATTGGGAACTATCAAGTTTCTGATGATAATACAAATTTCCATATATATATATATATATATATACATATATATTTTTAAAGCTCTAGTTTTATCACTGGTGACAAATACTCTTGTTTTCTTGAAATGACAGGGCCGCTTTATTTTTGAGAAAACATCCCTCAGATACTCATGTTGAAGAACTGGTTTGTCGGTCATTGTTTGAAGTACAAATGGTGTTGCATGAAAAAACACCTTGTTCAGATCACAGCTGAAATAGTCACACAGTGCTTTTCTTCAGGGCAACCTCAGACCTCCCTATGCAGAAGTACTTTATGTCTTTCTCTCCTTTAATTATACAATGAAACCGTTCTCATCGGTTGATTTAGTAAAATTAATAATCTTTACTTTGTCAAAAACATTCTTAAATGAAGCTGGCTTATTTTACTTTTGCGAGTATTTGGCACTGAAGAATTCAATGACTACTACTCTAGTTTGGTCCTTTGGTGCCACTGCCTGGTTTTATGCTAAGGCTGTTACCAACCGCTTTTTACCCAGCCGTTACTTTTGTACCATTAGTGAAAAGACAAATAATGTCTTAGCGTTATTACAGAAATATTAGGTTATTAAATCTGAAATGTCTGATTTCAAATCAAGAGGTTAGTTTATTCTACGTCGGACAAGAAGCAATATAATTAAAGTGTGTGCCTAAACTATTGACCCAGTTTTACTATCTTAACCATAGCTTGTTTATGCCAGCTACGGACAAGTCTGGAGAGCAAGTGGCAATAAAATTGCAAAAGGCAATTTCCACAGCTTGTCAAGAATTGAATGCTTTTCCTTGTAGCAAAGCCTAGTGAAAAGCCTGGAAGAAGTGGTAGTGAGTCTCTGCAAGGTCTGTTGAATACTGTAGAAGATAGAGAGTTTCCAAGTTTCCTGTTTCAGCTTCCGTAACAGTGTTGTTCGTGTGACATGTGGTCAGCATTGTCTTACAAGAGGACTGGCTTGTTTCTACTGACCAATCTCTGCTGCTTAATCACAAGCATCCTCATTTTGTCTGGTTGGTTGCAATAGATATCCTCTGTAATTGGCTAACCAGGTTCATGAAGCTGTAGTGAGTATTACCAGCACTGGACCACCGCACAGACACTGTTAGCTTTTTTGATGAACATTTGGTTTTGGACTGTCTTTTAGCACATTGTCTTTATCTGATCATTGTGCCAAACACTTAGGATTATCAAAAGGAAACCATGTTTCATCACAAATGACAATATGGTGTAGAAATGGTTTGCCTGTATGTTGTGCAGAAGCAAAGAGCAGTAAACTTCAAGACAGTTTCTCTTCTGGCATTCATTTAATTCGTTTGGAACCCGTCTGTCCCGCTTCTTTACCTTGCTAATTTGTTTCAGATGGTCCAATATTGTCAGAATAGTAATGTCAAACTTGCTACTAATTCACACATAGACTGAGATAGATTCACTTCCAGCTCGTCATTATCCACTTCAGTTTGCAGTCACCCATGTGGCTCATTTTTAAGATTAAAATCACTGGAATTGGGCGGCGCCTGTGGCTCAAAGGAGTAGGGCACCGGCCCCATATACCGGAGGTGGTGGGTTCAAACCCAGCCCCGGCCAAAAACTGCAAAAAAAAAAAAAAAAAAATCACTGAAATGGAACTTCTCACACCATTGACATACTGTGTGTTCATTAGCTACATCCTTCCCAAACACTTCCTTGATATTTTGAGCCATCTGCATTACATTGGTTCCACGATGGAATTCATATTAAAAAATAACACAATTTTTTATTTATCCATGGTTTCACAAAAATTTCTTTAAAAAAAAATGAAAGATATCATAGCCAAAATGTGATTTTGAAAGAATGAGGACATATTCAACTGTTAAAAACTTACTACTTAAAGAAACTGGACATTTCATACTTAATAACCTAATAATTTGGACTTTATAAACCCTCTGAAGATGTCTCACACTCTGAGAACCATTGTGGTCTCTCACCATACTTTGTATTTAGAAGGAATCTAGGTGATCATCTAGTTCAGTTTTCCAAAGTGAAGTTCACAAACTTTCCACATTAGATAAGCGTGGCTTATTAAAATGTTTGGCTCCGCACCAAACTTACTAAATCAGACCCTCTGTGAAAAGGATTCAGGAGTCTTCCTTGTGAAGTTTCTTAGATGATTCTTCTTTGCCATAAATCACTGATCTACTGAGCCCCCTTTACGGGAAGTGAATTGATCCCACAGTGTGGCTTGACCACAGTTACAGCTCATGGAGGGAGAGCTTTCAGAGTATCCTCTGCAGAGCTTCCTCCTCTACCACCATCTTCAACACACTTACTCAAGCCAACTTCAAAGAAGTTTGGAAAGGACTAGAGATATTTTATATTCATATACAAAGAACTGCACGGTTATCACCTTTCTCAAATCAGTCAAACCCTGACCCCTCCCTCTCTTCTCCTCTCTCTTTCTCACACACCCCTTTTTCATTTCTTCAGGAAATGGTGCAGATAGTCTGGAATTCTCTCTTAAGTTGGTCTTTGGGCAACATGCTATCTCTCTTTTCAAATGAATTGATTTGCTTCATTTAATAACTACAACTTCAAGCCAGTATTAAAATGAATATATATTGACTAAGTCCATACTTTCTGGAAAGGAGTCCCCAGCAAAGGGTAGGTTGTAGGAAGGCACATGAATACAGTACATAAAGCACTGTCCTTTGCATTGATGGGGACCTTGCTCTGGAGAGTCAGATTTGTTATAGAGTTGGCTTTTTTCCACTTGGTTCAGGAAACATCAGATGCTTATTCTATAAGACAATGTTATAGGTTAAGTATACAGAAATAAAGTAGTTTCCATTTTCTGGGAATTCATGAGTGAGCCATAGTCAGAGAATTAAAATGAGTTGAGGTGTGAGTTCTGAGTGTCGCATGTCCAGTCAGCAGTGGTTGCAGGCTTGGAGCAGACCACCTCCTGGGCTCCAGCTGTCCCTCTGAGTGATGTTATATCTGAAAGAAAAGATTTTTCGATTTCCCATTTATGTACCCAGTACCTGCAGTAATTAAAGATGAGGTCTTATATCTGTAACACTCAATACTTCAAAGTGATGTTAAAATCTTTAGACAAAATAAACTTAACAGTTTATTTGAGCAAAGAAATATTCATGAATCAGGCACCACTTAAAGCCAGAAGAGGTTCAGAGACTTCCATTCTGCATCATGATGAACAGCAGGCTTTCATAGGACTGAGGAGGAAAAGTAAAGAAATGCCTTGACTGACAACAGCTAGATATTTGCCTTATTGGGGTATGATCCAGTCAGTTGATTGACTGTGATTGGCTGAAACTCAGTTTAGGTGTTTGTTTTTTCCAAAACTAATCAGTTATGAAGAATTCCTCTAAGTTAAGTTTTGTTATGACTGTATAAGGGTTTCTGGTACAGAAAAGAAAACAAAACAGGCTAATAGCCTCCCGCTTATTTTGCTTTAACAGTGATAACAACACTTCTTAAAAGTATGGTCAAGAATGTCCAAGGATCCTGGTACCCTTTCTGCAGGCTTGTCAGGTCAAACTGTTTTCATAGTGTTGCTAAGATTTATTTTTCCTTTTCATTCACATTGTCTCCCATTGTTCAGTGAAGTTTTCTAGAGGCTACTTGAGGTATGGTACTGCAGTAAGTTAAACGCAGATGCAGATAAGAGAATCTAGCAGAAATTAAAGAGATTTGAAAAAACTTAAAGAGTACAATTTTTCCCCCTAAATATATTTTTTTAATTAAAAATAAAAGTTATATTCAAATAATGTGTTTTATTTTCAAATTAAATATTTTTAGAATTTGTTTTTATTTCTAATATGGTATTAAAGACATAACTGACATGAGCAAAGGTGTTTAGCATCCTCAGTACTTTATTTTTTATTTTAAAATATTAATTAAGGGAAGTGCAAGAATTTTTATTACATAAATATCTTGTATAATGCTTAAGCCAGGGCTTCTGGTGTGCCCATCCCCAGAATAGTATTCATGTACCCAATAGGTAAGTTTTTATCGCACACCCACCCTCCTGCCCTCCACCCTTCTTGGTTTTTTCATGTCCTTTATATCACTTTGTGCCTATGTGTACCCATTTATCAGTTCCCATTATTAGTAAGAACGTAAGACATTTGATTTTCCGTTCCTGAGCTACTTCACTTGGTCTCTAGTTCCGTCCACATTGCTGCAAAAGACATTATTTCGTTCCAGTTTGGGGGTAGTACTCCTTAATGTACATATGTGCCACATTTTCTTTATCTGCTTATGAATTGAAGGGCACTTAGGTTGTTTCCACATTTTTGCAGTTGTGAATTGTACTACAGTAAACATTCAAGGGCAGGTGTCTTTTTGATAAATGACTTCATTTCCTTTGGGTAGATAACCAGCAATGGGATTACTGGATCGAATGGGAGGTCTACGTTTATTTCTTTGAGGACTCTCCATACTATTTCCTATATAGGTTATACCAATTTGCAGCCCTTTAATAGTGTATAAGAAGTGTTCCTTTGTTTCTACATCCACACTAACATTTGTTGTTTTTTGACTTTTGAATAATGGCATTGTCATTTTAATTTGCATTTCTTTTCTTTTTCTTTTTTGATTTGCATTTCCCTTATCATTAGTGATGCTGATCATTTTAGATATGGTTATTGGCTCCTATCTTCTTTCAAAAAACTTCTGTTCATGTCTTCTGCCCACTTTTTGATGGGGTTTTTCTTGCTGATTTGTTTGAGTTCTTTGTAGATTCTGCTTATCAGTCCTTTGTCATATGTATAGTTTGCAAATATTTTCGCCCATTCTGTAGGTTGTCTGTTCACTCTTGGTTATTTCCTTTGACATACAGAAGCTTTTTAAGTGCCATTTATTTATTTTTGTTGTTTTGTTTGCCTTTGAGATCATAGCCATAAATTATTTCCCTAGGCCAATGTCCAAAAGAGTTTTCCTACATTTTCTTCTAGAATGTTTGTGGTTTCATGCCTTACATGCAAGTCTTTAATCCGTTTTGAATTTATTTTTGTATATGGTGAGTAATAGCGATCCTGTTTCATCTTTCTGCATGTGGCTATCCATTTTTCCCAGCACTAATGAAAGTACTTCTTTTCTCCCATTGTCTGCTTTTTTGAAGATCATTTCGTTATAGGTAGATGGTTTTGTATCTTGGTTCTCTACTCTGTCCCTTTGGTATTTATCTCTACTTTTATACCAGTACCGTGCTGTTTTGGTTATTACAGCCTTATAGTATAATTGAAGTTGGGTAATGTGATGCTTCCAGATTTGTTCCTTTTGCTTAAGATTTTTAGTTCCAAATGAAATTTAGGAATATTTTTTCTATATCTGAAATATAATGCTGGTATTTTTATGCGGATTGCATTGAATCTATAAATTACTTTGGGCAACATGGACATTTTAACAATGTTGAGTCTACCAGTCCATAAGCAGGGGATGTTTTTCCATTTGTTTGTGTCATCTGCAATTTATGAAACAAAAAGTTGGTTCTTTGAAAAAATGAAATTTATAGATCACTAGCTAGATTAACCAGAAGTACACAAGAAAGGGCTAAAATAACATCAACCAGAAATAAAAAAGGATACATTACAACCAATACAGCAGAAATATAGACTATCATTCATGAATACTATGAAAACCTATAGGCATGCAAACTGGAAATCCTAGAAGAAATGACTAAATTCTAGGAAACCCAAAATTTCCCAAAGCTGAATCAAGAAGAAATAAAAATGCTGAACAGACCAATAATGAACAATGAGATTAAAGTAGTAATAAAAGAATTTCCCAACAAAAAAGCTAGAGCTAGACAGATTCACAGCCAAATTCTACCAGACCTACAAAGAGCTAGTACCTATTCTGCAGAAACTATTTTAAAACATGCAGGAGGAGGGAATCCTCCCTGTCTCATTCTATGAAGCCAGTTTCACCATAATACCAAAGGCAGGAAAGAACACAACAAAGAAAAGAAAACTACAGACCACTATTCCTTACGAACATAGATGCAAAAATCCTCAACAAAATAACTAGCAAATTGAATTCAATAGCACATCAAAAATGTAATTCACCATGATCAAGTGTGTTTCTTCCCAAGGCTGCAAGGTTGTTTTAACATATGCAAGTCAGTAAAGAAGATTTACCACATAAACAGAAACAAAGACCATCATGATCATCTCAATAGATGTAGAGAAAGCATTTGATAAAATCCAGCACCCTTTCTTGATAGAAACTCTTGACAAACTTGACACAGAAGGAATATACCTCAAAATTAAAAGAGACATAAATGACACACCCTCAGCCAACATCATACTTATAGGAGTATAAATTAATGCACTGCTTTGGAAAAGAAGTTTGGCCTTATCTGCTGAAATAGAACATGTCCTATAACCTAGCACCTCCATTCCTAGGTATTTATACAAGACAGATTATGAGCATGTATACCAGGAAACATGTAAAACAAGGTGATTGTAGCATGGCTCACAGTAGCAAAGTCCTGGAAATAGCCCAAGAGTCCATCACTTGGGAGAATGGGTGAAAAAATTATTATTTTCTTATAGTATGAATACATTATATATACAGATCCTTTATCCAAAATGCTTGGGACCAGAAGTGTTTTAAGTTTTATATTTTTAAATAAAAAGACAAAAAAGACAATGATGGTCACTTCATATTGGTCAAGGGAAAAATACAACAAGAAGACATTTCAATTCTAAATATGTATGCACCCAATTTAAATGCTCCCAGATTCTTGAAACAGACCTTGCTTAGTCTGAGCAATATGACATCTTATAACGCCATGATAACAGGGGTCTTTAACACCCCTCTCTCAGAGCTGGACAGATCCTCTAAACAGAAATTAAACAAAGATATTAGAGATTTAAATGAGACCCTAGAACAACTGTGCTTCATAGACGTATATAGAAAACTCCATCCCAAAGATAAAGAATATACATTCTTCTCATCGTCCCATGGAACATTCTCTAAAATTGATCATATCCTAGGACACAAAACAAACCTCAACAGAATCAAAAGAATTGAAATTTTACCTTGCATCTTTTCAGACCACAAGGCACTAGACGTGGAACTCAACTCCAACAAAAACGTTCAACTTCACACAAAGGTATGGAAGTTAAACAACCTTATGCTGAATGACAGTTGGGTACAGGAAGAAATAAAAAAGGAAATCATTACTTCCTTGAGTATAACAACAATGAAAACATAAGCTACAAAACCTATGGGATACAGCAAAAGCAGTCCTGAGAGGAAAATTTATCGCTTTAGAAGCCTACATTCAAAAAACAGAAAGAGAGTACATCAACAAACTCACAAGCCATCTTATGGAATTGGAAAAAGAATAATCTAAGCCTAAACCCTGCAGAAGAAAAGAAATATCCAAAATTAAATCAGAGATTAATGAAATTGAAAACAAAAGAATCATTCAGAAAATTAATCAAACAAGGAGTTGGTTTTATGAAAAAATAAATAAAATAGATAAACCTTCGGTCAGACTAATTAGAAATAGAAAACTAAAATCTCTAGTAACCTCAATCAGAAATGGTAAAGGGGAAATAAAACTGATGCCACAGAGATACAAGAGATTATCTCTGAATACTACCAGAAACTCTATGCCCGGAAATTTGACAATGTGAAGGAAATGGATCGCTATTTGAAATCACACCCTCTCCCTAGACTTAGCCAGGAAGAAACAGATCTCCAACAGACCAATTTCAAGCACTGAGATCAAAGAAACAATAAAAAAAAAATCTCCCAACAAAACAATGCCCTGGTCCAGATGGCTTCATACCAGAATTCTATCAAATCTTCAAAGAAGAGCTTATTCCTATACTGCAGAAACTATTCCAAAAAATTGAGGAGGAAGGAATCTTCCCTAACACATTCTGTGAAGCAAACATCACCCTGATACCAAAACCAGGAAAAGACCCAACTAAAAAGGAGAATTTCAGACCAATTTCACTAATGAATATAGATGGAAAAATTCTCAACAAAATCCTAGCCAATAGATTACAGCTTATCATCAAAAATGTCATACATCATGATCAAGAAGGTTTCATACCAGAGATGTAAGGCTGGTTTAATATATGCAAGTCCATAAACGTTATTCACTGTATCAACAGAAGAAAAACCAAAGACTATATGATTTTCTCAATAGATGCAAAAAATGCATTCAATAAAATTCAGCATCCTTTTCTAATTAGAACACTGAGGAGTATAGGCATAGGTGGCACATTTCTTAAACTGATCGAAGCTATCTATGACAAACCCACACCTAATATTTTACTGAATGGAGTAAAACTGAAAGCTTTTCCTCTTAGAACTGGAACCAGACAAGATTGTCCTCTGTCACCATTACTATTCAACATAGTGCTGGAAGTTCTAGCCAATACAATTAGACAAGACAAAGAAATAAAGGGCATCCAAATGGGAGCAAAGGAGGTCAAACTCTCCCTCTTTGCTGATGATATGATCTTAGAGAACCCTAAACACTCAACCACAAGAGTCTTGAAAGTCATCAAAAAATACAGTAATGTCTCAGAATATAAAATCAATATCCACAAGTTAGTTGCCTTTGTATACACCAACAACAGCCAAGATGAGAGGTTCATTAAGGACACATTCCCTTCACCATGGCCCCAAAGAAAATGAAATACTTAGGAATATACTTAACAAAAGAGGTGAAAGACCTCTATAAAGAAAATTATGAAACCCTAAGAAAGGAAATAGCAGAAGACTTTAACAAATGGAAGAATATACCATGCTCATGGCTGGGAAGAATCAACATTTTTAAAATGTCTATACTTCCCAGAGCAATCTACCAATTCAACACCATCCCTGTTATTTTTTCAGATTTTGAAATAGTTTCATTACTCTTCAGTTGAGCATTCCAAGCCTAAAAACCCAAAATGTTCCACTGAGAATTTCCTATGGGTGTCATTTTGATCTTAAAAGGTTTCGGATTTTGGAGCATTTCAGATTTAGGGTTTTTAGATTTGAGATGTTTAATCTGTAATTGTCAAAATGCATGAGCAACATTGAAACCCATCAAAATGGGTGAATCTTAGTAATATAATAAGTCAAAAAACCAAGACCCCAAAGATTATATATAGCACACTGAACTTTTTTAATAGTTAAAAACCACCAAAAATACTAATCATGGCTTCTATTGAATACATGTAAGTGAAGAATTAAAACTATGTACAGAGCCCAGGAGTTGGAGGTTGCTGTGAGCTGTGATGCCATGGCACTCTACCCAAGGCAACAGCTTGAGGGTCTGTCTCAAAATAAATAAATAAATAAATAAACAAACAAATAAATAAATAAATAAAACTGTGTACAAAGGACATTAAGGTAAGATAAGCCTAGGATTCCAGATAATGGTGGGCAGAGGTAGGGAGTTAGAATTTCAGGGAAGAAGTATGAATAGATGTGGGTTATTATAAAGGTTATCACTTTTGTTGTGGGTTGTAGGTTTTGGGGTACTTATAATTTCTTTAAAAACGACTTGTTATGTAACCAGTCTTTTAAAGTAGACCATGCACGTACCAATGGTGAGAGTGTTTTGAACCAAAGATGATGATTAATTCTATTTTGTACACCTGAGTTCCAGTTTAACAAGATTGGCTCAGTGGGTAGGGTGCCAGCCACATGCACTGGGGCTGGCAGGTTCAAACCCGATCCAGGGCAGCTAAAACAACAATGACAACTACAACAACAACAGAAGCAAAAATAGAAACAAAAATAGCTGAGCCTGTAGTCCCAGCAACTTGGGAAGCTGAGGCAAGAGAATCATTTAAGCCCAGGAGTTTGAGTTTGCTATGAGCTGTGACTCCACAGCACTCTACCCAGGGCAACAACTTGAGACTCTGTCTCAAAAAAAAAAGATTTTTTTTCAGAGTGCATTGAATATATAATTATTGAGTATCAGAACTACCCTGGAGATTGGCTAGAAAAATAAGGTAAATATGATATATTCCCTGTCTTGTGGTCTGATGGAATGGAAGCAGACCTTGCAGTAAGAGGGGGAAAGCCTTTTACTGACAATAGAAGTCGTCCCTGGGGAACAAAGATGGGAGTAGTTGTTTCCACCACATGTCTGGGACTTGTATCTACTCCATTCCCCTGCCCCATTCTCAGCATAAAGACTTGATTGATTGAGTATTTAGACTTCTGTTGTGGTTCTTGTCTCATTCTGTCTTACTACGATGTTATCTTTGCCCTGTAATATAGTACTGTCTCATGTAATCAACTTTAAACTCTTTGAAGCTAAGAGTACCCTCTCAGGTATTATTTCATGCCCCCAGAATACTTTGCATAATACTCATGTTTATTATGTGATTCAGGGAAGATTTGAGTTCCTATCATGATCATAAGCATTGCATTTATTCAATAAATCTTTGAAAAATGAGGTGATGGAAGAGTAAACATAGTATAGAAATTAATAGGTCTTTATTAAATTCCTATGATATGTTCATATGCTTTGTGCTAGGACCTATGATACTTATTAGATTTGTAAGATACATTTTGCTTTTAGTCTTGTGGAGAAGACTTAATTATAAAAAGAAGTAGAAAACAGTAGACTTGTAGAAACAAAAACAAAACAGACTGTCTACTACCCTACTTTGTTTTTGATGTCATAATTATATCTTTTTATATTGTGTATTCCTTAACAAATTATTGTAGTTATTATTTTTAATAGTTTTGTCTTTTAGCCTTTATGCTAAAGATATGAGACATTTTGTTAGGTGAAATAAGCCAGGCACAGAAAAACAAATACTGTATATGGAATCTTAAAGTGTTGAACTCATGCAAGCAAAGACTGGAATGGTGGTTATCAGGGGTTGGGGGGCAGGGTAAGATCGAGGTGATGTCGGTCTAAGAATACAAATTGCAGTTAGGCAAGAGGAGTAAGTTGAAGATAGCTATAGCAAGGTGGCTTTAGTTAACAGCATATTGTGTACTTGAAAATTGCTAAGGGTAGAGTTTAAGTGTTCTCACCACAAAAAAATGATAAGGATGTGAGGTGATGGATATGTTAATTAGTTTAATTTAACCATTCCACACTGTATTCAATATCAAAATATCTTGTATATTATTTATTGAAATATAAAAAAAGAATTGTGGATTTAGTTTAAGTACAATAAACATAGGTCTCTTGACTTTCAAATTATATTTTAAAACAGAATTAAAAGTGTTGTCTTTGCTGTTTCAATTTGCATAGATGGGCAAGTTACCAAATTTAAGAAGGCAACTTCTTAAAGAAGTTAAGAAGAAAAGAAGTTTTACTTTAAGAAGGCCAACTTACTAAATCTAAGAAGGAAATTTATAGACCTAATGCAGTACCAAGTGTTTTCACAAACAATAATTTGCATAAAACTAGTAGGCATATCTCTTATTAATTACAGTTCTTCTTATATAACAGATTTTCCGTTAAATATCCTTAGTTGTGTGATTTATTTTTTGTAGATGAAAGGTGTCCTACGTAAACACCTTTTTGTGCAGATAAGGAAACTGAGGTCTGTAAAGGTAAACTGACTTCAATAAGGTTGCCCTGAAAGCAATGTAAGATTAGAACCCAAGTCTGCCCCTCTGAATGTGACCTAAATACTTCAGAGTTGCTTTTCGTACATTCAGGTACCTCTAAAGCTTTTTCACAACTAAGTGGCACTGTGAATTTTGAGAAAGCATGATAGTATAGTAGAACATTACTGACTTTTCCAGAAATCTGGAGACCTGAGTGTAACTACAAATTCATCGCTATGTGGTTAATTGGCTGGTAGCTTCAAGATTAACTGGACCCTCTTCTGCAGGTCATTTCCCCTCTGTGAGCTCTGTAATGTCTCTTCCAAGCCCATGTGATCTGGTAAATGGGGTATTGGTACAACTAGACTGATTATCCAATCATTCAGTATACCAGCACTTCACAAATAATATTACCTAGCTCCTTTGTGGTCCTACATAACTGCACTTAACCTGTTTTTCTCCTGAAAAGTGAACTGGAGGGCAGCGACCTTGTCTATTCATTGTAATATTCTCAGCAGCTATTACAGAGTAAGCAGTCACTAAATCTTTGTTGAATGAGTGAACATCTGTTTTGAAAATCTGCCATTGCTTTAGGCTTTCTTTATTTGTATTTTTTTAGTAAAGGAAAATGAAAATATTTAAAAACAATGTTTGAGTATTTGGTATCTTAGCCACATATCTGCATAGTCTTCATTTAATCATAGGATTTTTTTTTAAGTTATGAACACCTTCATTTCTCAGTAACTCATTTGCACTTATTTTGTTAATTGTGTGTAGTAGAGATTCTGCATGGTATAAAACCTCTTTAACTCCTTCATTATAATGGAACATCAGTTCTTCAGAATCAGGGAAAGATCTTAAAAACTAGTCCCATTTGTGAACTTTCTTTGTAAGGGCTTATGGTAATGATGATGTACTTTATTCCTCTAGTTATAATCGCTGGTTATGTCAAGCACGATCTGAGGATCTGTCCGATATTGCTTCTCTAAAAGCCTTATACCAAACAGGTAAGCCTAAGGATATGTTAACTTATTCTTTTACTAATTAATGACCCTACCCAGCATGCTGTTTGAAATTTCATATTTTTTCTGGTTTCATTCATTCTATTTATGAATAAAATGTCTTTGTACTAATGCAAATAGTTTTTGTCCATCATCTAGATCTTTAAAAAATTCAGTCTATAAAATTTTTAACTTATAGTTCTACATTGGCCAATTTCATTTCTTCTTAGTGTCCTTTCTCTTTTTTTTTTTTTTTAAAAAGTCTGCCTTGTGGAGGCGCCTGTAGCTCAAGGAGTAGGGCGCTGGTCCCATATGCCGGAGGTAGCGGTTTCAAACCTAGCCCCAGCCAAAAAAAAAGAAATAGAAAAAAGTCTGCCTTAAAAGTATCATATATTTGCTTCTACAAAATTCAAACCTTACATAAATATATAGTAGAATGGAGACAATGAAAATTTCAAGATTCCTACTCTTTCTTCACTCCATTTCTTTTTTCAGAGAGTACTTTTTTGTATTTTTCAGTAATTTTCAAAGTTGAGTGTTACATACTTTTTTCCTGGATCACTGATCTTATTAAAAGTGGTAGTAAGCTTAAACAAAAAGCTATTTATAAAAAGGTTTTTGGCTGTCCCTGATTTACCTTTGGCTGTTCCTGATTTAAAATCTAAAAAGTCAGGGTGAAGATCAAAACCTTATGATACTTTTTCAAAAGTGTCCTTTTCTATGCAGTTAAAAAAAAGTCTGATGGAGAAATTTTAGAAACTTACACTTCCTGGTTCTTAGTCTTTTAAGTTTGTGTAGAATTTTTTTTTTCAACTGAACCATACAAGATACAAAACTGGGTAGAATATCTTTGTAAAGTCAAAGCCAGGCCAAGTAATACTCTTGAAACAAAGTTCTCAGGTGCTGATTACATTTCCCATTTGTAGGTGTTGATAACTGTGGTCGAACAGTGATGGTGGTAGTTGGAAGAAACATTCCTGTAACATTAATAGATATGGACAAGGTAAGATGTTTTACAAATAATGTTGATTTTAAAGCTAAATAGACTATGAATTTGCAATCAGGGCTTACAATATGAGAATTGTCAGAATTGTGTATCTCTGGCAGAGTAGCAGTCTGGTTCTGTGAGGCAGCGTGTGTCATTTCAGTTGACTTAGGGGTTTGGTTTTTCTCTCTAAAGGAAACAAAAATACTGGAATGCTGTAATATAATCTCCAAAAACACAGCTGCTTGTTTTGGATATGATGTAACCGACAAGTGCGCAGTTGGAATCATTCTCTATTATAATTATACAATCAAATTCTTTTTGAAAAAAGAAAAATAAATGCTTGATTATCTATCAGAAGAGAAGAAACCAGAGATGTAATTTACCCAAGATAGCATAATCCCATAATCCCTTCATTTGGAGGCAAAGGACAGAAATACATGATTCCTAACCTGAAAGAAAAAATATTTATACTGGTAAATAAAAATAAGAAAGTGTTCAATCTGATTAGTAGTTAAGAAAAGTCAGTTAAAATGAGGTGTCTTTTTTTCACGTCCAAACTTAGCCTGAACTTTTAAATAATAATCACTGTCATCAAACATGAATTGAAACTATAAAAGTTATCACAACTATTGACTCGGTAATTTCATTTGTGATAATTTATATAATAAATGATAAATTATAAATATATATTTATAATTTGTGTGGAAATAATCCAAAGTGTAGAAGTAGCTATGGGCCCTGAAACTGGGATACTCATGCCAGGGGCCATTGAATCCACAAGATAAATACATAACTCTTCCTAGAACATTAGTTTTATAAGAAACTGACTAAAGAAGAATAACTTTAACTGATCATTAATTATTAGTCATAGTAAAAAATGTACTTAAAAATCCAAAATTATGTAAAATTTTAAGATCAAACAGTTGTGCAAAAGCTGAAAATCTTCCAACTAAGCTTTCAAAGTCTTGGTCACTGAAATTTGGGTAAAAAAATTGTGACAGCACTAAGCCTGGCATGTCACCCACAGGGTGATTTGTAGCAAAAAGTTGTAACTCAAGTGGCTGGACACGGGGGCACAGTGGCTCACACCTGTAATCCTAGCATTCTGAGAAGCCGAGGCAGGTGGATTGCCTGAGTTCACATGTTCAAGACCAGCCTGAGCAAGTGCGAGACCTTGTCTCTAAAAATAGCTGGGTGTTGTGGCGGGTGCCTGGAGAATCGCTTGAGCCCAAGAGTTTGAGGTTGCTATGAGCTGTGATGTTATGGCACCCTACTGGAGGGGACAAAGTGAAACTCTATCTCAAAAAAAAAAAAGTTGTAACTTAAATTCCTAACAGATAATGATGGTACATTAACAAATGAAATGTTCTGAGACTCTTAAAAATTATGGTTATAGAGGAAAGTACTCTAAAGAATTGTTTATACTACTTTCCTCTATTCAGAAAAAGGGATGCATTAAACTGTGTCTACACTCACTGTAATTTTGTTGTTGTTGTTTTTTGTTTTTAAACACAAAAAGGAATATGCTAATTATCCTTTGGTGGGTGTGGGGAGTGGACAGAAAGATGAGTAAAAAGCAATCCGGTAAGAGGAGAAATAACAATAAAAAGGATCATAAAAATACACATAAGGAGAAGAAAAACTCAGCTGAATGAATTATACCATTCATGAGTTTTTATTTGTGATATTCATGTTCTCAATAATTGGTGTGATATTCATTCTTGTCAATAATGTGATTGATACCAATAAAAACAAATACCTGCATTTGATTTTGGTATGCTCTTGCATGGGGTTCGATATTGAACATTATATTGAATATTATATGAATATTCATGATATTTCATATAAAATATTGAGCTAGGTAACAACTGGACAGATCTAGTGTCTGTTCTGGTAGCAGCTGGATCCTAATTCATGTTAATCCAGTCTTGTTAATGCCAACGACTCACCTGAGAGGAAATTGGAAAACAGCCTGTTTTATAGTAATGCTTCAATTGTTACCTCTGAGCTTCCTCTTTGTAATTGTTTATAGCTAAACCACTGGGTCATACTGGCCCTGCCCATGTCGTATCTGTATTTTGTTTTTAGTGTTTCTCTTAAATTTCACCCATTTTCTAACCAGTCTGGGTCATGCAAATACGAGTCTTTCAGAGATCTAGAAATGTTGCTGTAGACTAAACATCTGTTCTCAGTGTCCCATTCAGGTCAGCTCTAAAGATGCAAGGAAACCCTCAGAGTGAGAAGGGACCATTCATTATATCCTTTTATAGTAATCCTTGTTTACGTGAAAGCCATGAGTCTATCTTGAGTAGAGACTGCAAAGACTTTGGTCAAATTCAA
Organism: Nycticebus coucang; assembly: GCF_027406575.1. Lineage (NCBI taxonomy): Eukaryota > Metazoa > Chordata > Mammalia > Primates > Lorisidae > Nycticebus > Nycticebus coucang. Next base: position 48,625,668 of record NC_069784.1, on the reverse strand, counting down.
GCAGGAATTTCAAGAATGATTAACTCTAGAAATTCTCCTTTTAACAATTTTGATATGATTATCCTAGAGAGGGAAAACAGAGGATAGACTGATTGTTCTCCTTCATCACTTAGAACAAGACAGAAAGGGAATTGTACTGTGGCATTCATGAGAATTATTAAATGCTGCAGTGATTCAGTTTCCTGAAGATTTTTTTTAAAGAGAATTGATACTTATCAGTCTGAGATGTCCATCTGTAATGACTAGGGCATAGATAAGATTACTCTTCTGGGTTTTTCTTTCTCCTGACCTCTATAAAATGGAGTATTGTGTAAAATGATCTTTACTCTTTTTTTTTTAGGCTCTTTTGTATTTTATCCATGTCATGGATCACATTGCTGTGAAGGAATATGTCTTAGTATATTTTCACACCCTGACCAGCGAGTACAATCACCTGGACTCTGACTTCCTGAAGAAACTATACGATGTCGTCGATGTCAAGTTAGTTATTTTTGCACATTATAAAGGGGAAATAATGTTTTTCTTTATTTTAAGACTAAGTAATAGGAAACATTGTTATGTATTCTGTGAAAGAATATTTCAAATAAACAATATTTTTATCAGACATAGATTAGATATTTTAATCATAAGAGGCCCTCCTTATCTCATGCTCACTTTGCATTAATGTAAATTCACATGAAAACTTTCTCTCATTTTTAAGCACCCTGGAAAATGTTTGTTGTCGTTACTAATTATTGTGTGCAAAATAACAAAAATAACTACTTTCTGTTTATATGGCATTTGCTAGAAGAGGTATCTACACTTGAGAGACAGGAGAATATTGACATTCTGAAGATGAAGTATGTTGTTCAGAGTCTCACAACAGCAAATGTGGAATTTGCACTTGAACCCAGGCTAGAATTAGAGCTAGAAAATTATTTTCATTGAACTATATGTTCCTTGAAGTGATAATGGAAATTTTAACGTGTGACACTCCACTACAGCAAAGATCAAATGTAATGCTTTAAATATTTTCTCATTAATTTATTTCCTAAATTTAAAAAGGCACTCTACCCCTCTATTAGCTATCTTGTTATTTGTGGCATCACAATGTGGCTCACATTGAAAAGCCCATTTTACAATTAGGGTACAAAGAAAGAAAATTACTGTTCATTTCTGACTCCTCCCATTAAAGCTCATCTTAATTAGGACTATTAAAGCTTTCATTACCTGGGAAACACCGTTTTTACCTTACTCTGACTGTGAGTTATACCTATATGTGCAGGGTAGCTTCACTCCACTATAGTTCCACTTCCAACTAACCAGTTTTCTTACTTAGTAGAAGCCTCAGCTATGAGATGAAGTGTTTGCACTGTTTCTCTGAAGTCCTTTCCAATTAACCTCATGTGACCCAATGGTGATTATTGGACTCTTAAAAAAGAATCTCAGGCACACCTAACAGGGCTAGATAGAGTAGTGGATAAGGTATGTTTTTGGAGCCATGTTGCCTAGGTTTAATTTCTGTTTCTACCTCTTGATAGCTGAGTGATTTTGTGAGGGTTAAGATAAAGGCGGTAATAGCATGCAGCTTAGAATTTGGGCGGTGCCTGTGGCTCAAGGAGTAGGGCGCCGGTCCCATATGCCAGAGGTGGCGGGTTCAAACCCAGCCCCGGCCAAAAAAAAAAAAAAAAAAAAACCAGAATTGTTATGAGAATTTAAGTTAGAAAGACTTTGTACAATTTCTGGCACATAGCAAATTTATTTGTTTGTTGAAATCCTGACCATAGAAACCTTTAGTTTGTAATTTTTGCCATAATTCTAAATGTTTTTACTCTTTAATTCATACAGCTGATTTAGATTCTAGAACTATAATAATGACACCCAATAAATGCGTTTGTTAAACATAAATTTAGTCAACTTTGTTGTACATATAGATGACTCTATCATAGCCAACAGAAGCACTTAATATCTCCTATAAAGCAATTACTTGAAATAATGAAATAGTCTATGGAGTATTTTTGGAATGTCTAAAATTCATATGCAAATTAGAGCTGCTTTTAAAAAAATTTTATTCCTCCGTGACTACATTTATATACTCAGGCAGAGAGTTAATTATCTGTAATGATGACTGGCTTTAGGCAAGACTTATACTGACCCTTTTTGTTTGTTTCTGAATCAGGTATAAAAGGAATTTGAAGGCTGTTTATTTTGTTCATCCAACATTTCGTTCAAAGGTACAGTATTTTTCCCTTTTGGCTAAATCTTGAATTTAAGTATGCTGCATATCCAGAATATTAAGATATATGTCAGCATCTTTATTGCTGCTATCGCCATTATGACTGCTCATTTCTGTTGTTTGTTCTTCCTTTTTAAGTAACCCCGAGTGGTGGTCCCAGTGATCTGGCCGTGTGTTGGCCCCTTGGTCCTTGCTGCCTGTGTGCCCCTTCATCTGGGCCTCACTCACACTGCTGGTGCAGAGTGCTCTTTCCCCCTCTGCTCGTGGCTGACTCCTGCTTGTCCTTCAGATCTGAGCTCAAGAGTTACTGTCTGTAGACAGCTCCCTCCGACCATTCCCCCAGCTAGTAGATACTTCTTCATTGTACCCCTTAAGAATCTGTTCATGGGTGTCCAATCATTTTTTTCCTGCCACACATTGAAAGAAGAAGAGTTGTCCTGGGCCACGTGCTAAAACACAAATGCTAGCCAGGCATGGTGGCTCATACCTGTTATTCTACCACTCTGGGAGGCTGAGGCGGATGGATTGCTTGAGCTCAGGAGTTCCAGACGAACCTGAGTAAGAGTGAGACTCCATCTCTAGTAAAATAATAGAAAAACCTAGCTGATGAGTATTTTGGCAGGTGCCTGTAGTTCCAGCTACTTGGGAGGCTGAGGCAAGGGGATTGCTTGAGGCCAAGAGTTTGAGGTTGCTGTGAGCTGTGATGTCTATATTTTGATTACACTTTGTGAAAATGTCATCTTTCTTGCCTTTATTTTCTTCCCTATCCATCTCCAAACCCACATTCCAATACTTTCAGCCACTGTTGTCAAGCTACTCTTTCATCACCCTTGCCTATCAAAACCTAAACTTGGTTTTAGGACGAGCCCCATCCTGCCAGCTCCTCCTCACTCTAACAGAGGGTCTTGCCTTATTCTTATCCAAACACATAGAAGCCATCAGTGAAGAGCTCTCTGTCTTTTCCCCTCCAGTCCAAATCTACCTGGTATCTATTATTGCCTCCTTTTTTCTCTCTTATAAAGAATGTATTTCTTTTTGATGAAGAGCAGTCCCTCTACTTGTGCTCTGGATTCCACAGTAATAACGTTAACTAATGTTTTTTGAGCATTCACTGTATGCCAGTTCTTCCGCATGTTATCTTGTTTAAGCCTTACAGTATATCAGGAAGTAAGATAGTGGTGGTGTTTCCATTTTACACATAGACATTGATGCTGAGAGATATCGAGGAATTTTTCCAAGGTAACCAGCAGAAAGTAGAAAGGCTTCTTGAATTTGGGCCTTGTAAGCCCAGAGCCCAACTCTTAGCTATAGAGTATATTTTCATTTCCCCAGGAAAATCTCTTTAGTAGTTGGTATTTTTCTCCTCCCTTACTTTGCTGCTCTAAATATTCTACTTTTAAACATCCTAAAGCATCCACTTTTTTCTCCTCCAAAAACTGTTTAGTGTAATCTGTATTCTGTGCTCATGTCTCCATTTCTCATACAATTTAAGTTACTCCAGTGTGGTTTTGATCTTGCTGTGCCAACCGAAGCTCTTCACGTTGTGGTAACCAGTGATCTCCATTATTAAATCTGATAGACCCGATAGACACTTTTCTGTCTTTATGTTACCTGCTTTTCCTACATCCTTAAACACAGGCGATCACTTCTTCTTTGACATACTTTATCTTGACATTTAGCCTATAGGCAGCAGGTTTGACGTTCACCTTGCCTGATTATTGGTGCTAATTGTTCATCCTCAGTCTCCCATGTGGGTCTCTCACTCTCTGCTCAGCTGTGGGTTGTAGTGTCTGCCTCATCCTCAGCCTCTCTCCTGTGTGGGTCCCTCACTCTCTGCTCACCTGTGGGGTATTAGTGTCCCTGCCTCATCCTCAGTCTCCTGTGTGGGTCCCTCACTCTCTGCTCACCTGTGGGGTATTAGTGTCCCTGCCTCATCCTCAGTCTCCTGTGTGGGTCCCTCACTCTCTGCTCACCTGTGGGGTGTTAGTGTCCCTGCCTCATCCTCAGTCTCTCTCCCGTGTGGGTCCCTCACTCTCTGCTCAGCTGTGGGGTGTTAGTGTCCATGCCCTCTGCCCTCATCTTTCATTCTGTACCTTTTTTTATTCCCATGTCTTCAACAACCATCTAAAATATATGTAATCCCCAGATACATGTTTGGGCAATACAACCTAATATTTAGAAGTATGGTTTTGAGATTCAGATGACCTAGATTCTAATCCTAGCTCTACCAGTTACCAATTTATCATCTCAGGCAAGTAGTGTAATTTCCTTGTGCTTTAAATTTATCCTCTATAAAATGGGAATAGCCATAGTTTACGTTTTAGGATTATTGAAAGGAGGAAATAAATTAATATATGTAAAATTCTTGAAAAAGTACCCAACATATATATAAATATATAAAGTACCCAACATATATATATATATAAAAAAACACGAGCTCAGTATATGTTAACTGTCACCATCATCAACATCACTACCCTCTGTAGGCTCTGTGCCTGCATCTTGAACTGCTGATGGATGTCTTCACATAGATTTCTTACAGGCCCCTGTAGTTCAACATGTTTAAACAGAACTGCTGGTGTCCTCCACCTCCCATCTATTCCTTAATTGTTTTTGTATTCCCTGTCTTAGTAAATGGAACCGCTGCCTAGCCAGCGCCCACGGCAGAAACCAGAGAGCCCTTCTTGGGTACTTTCTGTACCTCACCTCTCACCACATCACGTCAGTTCTTTGTGCTGCTCTTGGTCAGGTCTGTGCCTGTGTCTTTATTCCTTCTGCCTCTGCTGCAGTTTGTCCCACTGTCATCTTCCACCTAGTTTTCATGTCCTCCCTCCCGCATTACACTGCCTCAAGTGCCATCAGGAGTGCCTTGTGAACCCTTCTGATAACATTATCATAAAATTTCTACAATATTTACTATAATGGTCCTTTACAAAAGTTTGTGACTCCTGGCTCAGGCTATGAGAAAACAAACCAAAAGAGAATCTGAATATATGAGTAGATTCAGAGAAAAGATTATTTTTGTGTATAAAAACCTGGGACTTAGTGATGTATTCGATGGGTAAGCGTGAGAGGAAGGACTGTGTCATCCATGCTCCTGGGAGTCGTTAAATGTAGGGGTCATGGATTGAGAGTCACCATCAGACATTAATGAGAAAAATCACACAGACTTAGAGTAAAGAGGACAACTAAATACGGATCCCTGAGATAGGGAAAAAGACCAAGAAGAAGAAATCTAAAAATCGCAGGATGGCCAAGTTAGACTAATAATATAGGAGCCAGTGAAGGTGAAAACATCAGAGACGTAGGAATAATTATTTTAAAGCACTGTGTAGAAATTAGGTCTGACAGGTACTAAATGGTCCTCACAATTAAGAGATGAATAAAGACTTTAGTGAGAAATTTGTGTCCTCTGTGGGATTTCTCATTATTAACAAAATTGTTGAGTTTCTCATCTAAATACTAGCTTTAAAATTTGCATGAAATATTTTTAAGTAATTCTTTTTAAAAATACAAATTTTTCTTTGTTCCTTAATATTGGAATAAAACAATAAGTGCTAAGTGTTTGGAGCCGTAAGGGAGAAATAATGATAGAAATGACATTTGTACTGAGTCTGGACATTTGAACAGGATTCTGATAGAGAAGACTTGGTTCAGTGTTGGCTCTGTTCTTCTAAGTCTTTTCTCACAGGTAAGTATGAAGAAACTATGTCATATTAAGAGCCTAGACTATGTTAGGGTTTGGAACAGCCACTGAAAAACATGACAGGGTACCAAAGACAAATTAACAAAGTGATTGGCATCAGTAGTAAGTGCCAAAGTGGAGTGTGTTTGTAAGGCACTCAGTTTGCACCATTTGGAGTATGTTACGCCAGTGCACTGAAAGGTCACGTGCATAGGTTGTCTTCTTCTATAAACGGGAACAGCAACAATGCCATACTCACCTCACAGTATATGATTGCCAATTTAGACAAATGAGCAATAATTTAAGTTTCCCTACTTTATGTCAGTATTATTTACCATCAGTAATTTTTTTTGGAACCAATGGATTTTGCAGACTAGCTTTTGTGGAACCATTGTATACTATGCAGGGAATTGAGCAAAGGTGGCTTCACATCTACAGGTAATTCATTTTGATTAGTTTCAAGAAAGACTACATTCCAGATGTCAACTGAAAATATCTAACTCCCAAATATTGGCAAAAGTTTTTGTCAATAACTTTTTATTTGAAAAATTGAGTTTGTGAGATTTGGAGATACTAACATTTTCAGACCAGAGCACCAATTATAATACCAAACAATGCAGCAGTTTTGCTACAGCCTGTAGTAAGAGGTGTATCATACATCATTGCACACCAGCAGCAAGTGTACAGCCATCCTTTTTATCACCCCCCCCAACTGTCATCCTACTTTATTTCTTCTTTTTCTTTCAATGTTGTTCATAATCACTTAAACTGATGACACAACTCACTGATGAACTACAAACTGCACTTCGAAAAACACTGGTTATTTTAAGATTTTGAAATACATTTTTAAGTCTAATATAAATTTTCAGAATTGTGTTCATATTAATAACTGGAAAGCAGCTTAATTTTTTTTTTCTCTTCTGTTCATCAGGTGTCAACATGGTTTTTCACCACCTTTTCTGTCTCAGGACTGAAGGACAAAATCCACCATGTAGACAGCCTCCACCAGCTATTTTCTGCCATATCACCAGAACAGATCGACTTTCCTCCTTTTGTCCTTGAATATGATGCCAGGGTAAGAACTATCAGGAGTTCTCACTCACCCAGTGTGGAGTATTAACTATGCTGTGGAGCAGTGCTATGAGCACAAGATGCTGTCAGTGCAAGATATTATTAATGTAAATCAGTGTGTTTCAGTGAACTTCATAATGTCATTTAACATTCTTTTTCTACAGTGACTTTAGGAAAAATATTTATCCCAAGAAAAATATTTTCTCGAAGTAAATGTTTCAGTAAGAGATTTTCCTGGAGGATGGAAGGAACAATCCTTCATTGTCATGCTGTCAGTTTTCTACCACAGTTGAGACACCTATTGGTGTCCACTTTCAACATTAATTGTAAATCAGGGAGCCTATCTTAATAGTCTTTACCCTACTAAAAGTTTCATTTCTCTAAAAGTTTATATAATGTTTTTAAGAATATCAACTAATAATGTTAGTATATTTATTATTTATGGATCTATTAAGCACTAATCAAAGGAGTACTCTTTTTTAATTTATTATTTTTATTAAATCATATACTCTATGATGTTCTCACAACAATGACATTGTCTAATGATGAGTTTCTTAGAATGTATCTCCCTGCTATTAAGCAACACATGACTGAAGTAGCACTATATTACATCACGAAGATGAGGAAACAACCTAAATGCCCGTCAACCCAGGAATGCATTAACAAACTGAGGTATATGTATATACCATGGAATACTATTTAGCCATAAAAAATGGAGACTTTACTATTAACCTGGATGGAGTTGAAATACATTCTTCTCCATAAAGTATCACAACAATGGAAAACTAAATATCCAGTATACTCAATACTAGTATGAAGTCAGTAGATAATCTAACACGCTCCACATATGAAAAAAACTCAATTCAACTCGAGGGGAGGAGGAATGAGGGAGAGGGAGATGGGAGGGGACTGGTATGCTCCCACTTCATGGGGACAATGTAAGGGTGTATGGCATACCTTTTAGGTGTGGGACACAACTATACGAGGGACTCTGCCTAACAAACGCAAATACTGTAACCTAGTTGTTTGTACCCTCGCATTAACCTGAAATTAAAAAAAAGAGGAAAAAAGAACAGAAACACGTAGCATGACAGATTTCAATCCACCTATATCACTAATTACATTAAATGTAAACAATCTAAACACCCTAAGTAGAAGACAGAGATTGTCAGACCGAATAAAAAAGCCCAACTATATGCTCTCTACAAAAAGCCATTTGAAATATAAAGATATAGATCGGGTGAAAGTAAAAAATGGAAAAAGATATGTTGGGAAATAATTCTCTCCAAGTTTCTTTTGAGGTAGCTGTCTTGGAACCTATTCCCAGTATCTGCAACCATTTCCCCAGTTACTCCTTATTTCCAGGAAGAAACAGGAGAAACAGAAATCTCAAGTTTATTGCCAGCCTCTATGAAATTCATGGCAAGCTAACTTCAGAGTTCATGACATGATATACCATATAAATACTAATCAAAAGAAAGCTGTAGCTTCTATATTAATAAAAGAAAAAGACAACTTCAGATATTACCAGAGACAAAGATGCCATTTCATAATCTTAAATATGTATGAATCCAATGACAAAGCTTCAAAATACATGAAGCAAAAACGGACAAAAATGGAAAGAGGAATAGATAAATCTGTTAAGTCGGAGATTTCAACATTTCTTCGCACAGTGTTTAATAGAAAAAGGAAGTGGTAAACATGAAAAAATTCAATCTCTCACTAGGGAAGAGAAAATATACAAATCTACAATTAAATTAAGTTTTAAAGTAATTGTTTTTACTAAAAAGTTATTCCTTTTTTTTTTTTGAGACAGAGTCTTACTTTATCGCCCTTGGTAGAGTGCTGTGGCATCACAGCTCACAGCAACCTCCAACTCCTGGGCTTAGGCAATTCTCTTGTCTCAGCCTCCTGAGTAGCTGGGACTATAGGCACCTGCCAGAATGCCTGGCTATTTTTTTGTTGTAGTTTGGCCAGAGCCGGGTTTGAACCTGCCACTCTCAGTATATGGGGCTGGCGCCCTATCCACTGAGCCACAGGTGCCGCCCTAAAAAGTTATTCTTAATTAAAAACTTAAGAAGTCTAACAAGCCAGGTGCAGTGGTTCATGCCTGTAATCCTAGCACTCTGGGAGGCTGAGGTGAGTGTATTGCTTGAGCTGAGGAGTTTGAGACCAGCCTGAGCAAGAGTAGAGACTTCTCATCTACTAAAATAGAAAAAAAACTAGCCAGTGGTAGTGGAAGGTAGGGGTTAGACCACAATGCCTGGCTATTCTTTAGCTGCAGCTGTCACTGTTGTTTAGCAGGCCTGGGACGGGCTCGAACGGGCCAGCCTTAGTATATATAGCCGGCACCCTACCAACTGAGCTTTGGGCACCACCACATTTATCAGTTTTGATAGTTTTATGTGACCTTAATCTTTTGTGCATTAAAATCTTGTTTTATTGACCTTAATCTTTTATGATTAAAAAAAAACTTTCATCTAAAAGGCATCCCATTTATTGTTCCAAATACTTTCTCAACAAATATAAAGGTAAATTAACACCTTACAAAAACAAAATATTATTAACTTCCTATTAAATTACATCTCATGTCTATTTAATTCTACAAAGTTCTAGGAGAGAATAGATTGAGTCTTGCTGGGGTTCTGAAACTGTTATCTGAAGTTCTGTATCTCTTGCAATGCTTGGGAAATTCTCCTCCAAAATCTCTTGGAGTAGAGCATCTTACCTTTAGGGCCATCCTCTTCTACTTTGGGAATTCCTATAAGACAAATGTTTAATCTTTTGGAGTGATCCCACAACTTTCTCAGGGTATGGTCAGTTTTTGCTCTCCATTTGTCTACCTCTTTGAGTGTTTGGGAACATTCAAAAGCTTTGTCTTCAGTTTCAGAGATCCTTTCTCCTGCCTGGTCAACTCTATTACTGAGGGATTCTACTGTATTTTGGAGTTCCTCAACTAACTTTTTCATTTCCTTGAGCTCTGCTATCTCTTTTCTCATTATGTCCATATCTTTGGTGACACGGTCTTTGAATTCATTAATTTCTTTAGACAGTTTTAGAACTACTCTTCGGAACTCAATTTCTATCTTTTCTTTCATTCTATTTATCTTATTTGCAATCCATATTCTGAATTCGACTTCTGACATTGCTGCCATTTGTCTAAGTATGGCATCTTCAATTGTATCTCCTTTGTCATTTCTTGGGTGGGGTGTTGATCTACTCTGGTTATTATGTGCCAGGGTTCTTCTGTTAGGTCCGCACCAGGTTTATTTTCCACTGTTTGGTTATTACAACTGGTAGGATGAAATTGAATTGGGAGTTCCCAGAGAGTAGAGACAGTCCCTTACCAAAGCACTAGGCTTTGTAATTATGGCTTATTTCCTACAACCTTACAAAGGTCCCTTTCAGAGTTTTGGCCAGAGATTCTAAGGACCTACTTGGTGAGATAGCTCAAGCTAGCTCTGTTTTGATATCAACCAACCTCTACCCTATCCTAAAAAGCCACAGTATTAGGATTAAATCTCAACTGTGAAGAGATACAAACAGCTGCAGCACCTAGCGCCCACCCTTCAGTTTTTTTTGCTACAGAACTTCAAAGGTCAACCTCAGAATGTCCCCAAATGGACAGCCTCAGACATGGATTCCAGTTAAATTATCTCAGGCAGTGCAAACACTGCTCAACAGAGAGGGGTTCAGTGGTCTCCAACAGCACAGTTGGAGCCAGGGATCCACACTCCTGCCCACCAGACTCAGTCCACACTGTTGTCCACTTCTCTGCTCACAGGCCTAGTTGGAGTCAGGGGCCACGCCTCCACCCACCACTCTTAGTCCACACTCAGCTAGCCTATGTTTGCCAGACCAGTTGGAGTAAGGGGACCATGCCCCGACCTGCCAGTCTCAGTCCACTGCCTGGCAAGCCTCTGTTTTCAGGCTCTGTTAGAGTCAAGGCACTGCACCCCACCTGCAGATCTCAGTCCTCAACTGGTAAGCCTCTGCTCACTAGCCCCACTGGAGACAAGGGACCGCACCCTAGCCTTCAAGTCTTGGTTCACACCCAGCAAGCCACTGCTCGAGGTTTCTGTTGGAATCGGGACCATGCCCTTGTTCTCAGGTCTCAGTCCATACCTAGCAAGGCTCTGCTCACAGGCCCAGCAGGGGCTGGGGACCAGCCCTGTCTGCCGAACTCAGTCCACACAGGGCAACCACTCTTTTGCTGTGGATGCCGTCAGAGCCAGGGGTTCTGCACCCCGTCCTGCCAGACACAACCCAAACCAAGAGTCAACACCACCATTGGCTAGGCATAGTCTTAACCATGGGACTGCTCCTCCTCCTTTCTTCCCACACCTTCTTTCTTCCCCATTAGTCACAGATTCTGTCCTGATTGGTGGTCCACACTATGCCCAGGTCTCTCAGGACAAGACCAAACACTCTGTGCTCTGCATGGGGCAGAACTTTAGACTGTCATGCAAAAGGGAAGGGTGGACTGGGAGTTTGGACTTGTGGGGGAAAACATCTATTCAATTTTATGCCTGGAGGGGTGGTATCTAGGTTCATTAAGTGGGACCTCCCTGGAGAAAGAGACCCAGAGTTTAGCTGCTCTCTCCAGTAAGGTAAAATGAGAGGTCTTTTGTTCGCTACTCATTCGCAGATAGCCTGAGGCAGGCCTCCTGCTTGAGGGAGGGGTCTCCCGTCCTCTGGTCAATAGGCTTTGTACCTGACATTTGTTTTCTTGAATGCTCTTCCTTGGAGTTACAGCTTGCGGAACTTCTTTCTTGGCTCAGCTCCACACCTTTTGCTTCATAGAGACCCATTCCACCCAGTTTTTCTTTCTCTTCTCAGGAGCCTCTGCTGAAGGTTGCTACCAGTCAACCATCTTCCCAGAATTCCTCCCAAAGGAGTACTCTTGAATTTCACCAAAATTCTGTTTCATTATGTTTATTCATGGTATCACCTCAGTAGTTTTTTAGTGACAAACTTAGCCACAAGCTCATCAAGCTCATTGTTTAACTGTGGCAATTACATATCTTTATGCACAAACCAGGGAATATATTTGAAAGTTATATTAAGTTTGAAATGAATTATTCTTCCCTAATTATTGTGCAACATGTATACAGTAAAATAAAAATCCTATGACACATTTTCTAACATTTCTAGCGATGACTTCTTTTCCTTTTATGTGAAGAGCAAAGTGTATGATGTGATCTAATGGCTAATAAAATTTCATTTTCAGCTGTTGCATAGATAGGATTTATAATTGTAGCATCTGGATCATAGATACAAGATTATTAAATGTATAGAAAGGGGGAAAAAAGAACTTTAGTTTATATTTACCACAGACTGCAGAAGTAGAAAATAGCCTGTTGTTACTTCTTTAAACTGTACATCACTCTTCTTAATGCTTAACAGAGAATAGCAGGAAGTATGAAAGGGATTAAAGACATTGTGATACCAAAAATTTGGGTTAACAATTAAAAGCTAGTGTCTGGATTTATAATTTATTTTCTGGAGTAGAATATACAAGTTAGTTATTTGTTAGGAAACCTAAAGGACTAGTTTTTAAACCAAAGCATTTTTTTCAATGTTTTATTATAAAGTATTTAAATAGTACAAAAAAGATGAATGGCTATGGCCCTGATCTAAATCGTGGCCCCTGTTTTTCTTTTCTTTTTTTATTTAAAGCATTTTCTATACACTGAAGGGCCTATAAAGCAGGCTTTCATTAAACATCAACTATAATGCCATTACACTCAGACTTGATTTGGTTTTTTTGTTCCAGTATTTTAGCTTACTCTTACATTTCTGTACAAATATTGGCATAATAATGTGATTAATCAAAATCAAGTAGGATACTTAATTTTTTAATTTCATAATTTAAAAGGGTTCGAATGTTTTTGTTACATGAAAACAAGCGTTTTACCTTGTATAACGCTTAAGTCGGGGCTTTTAGTGTGCCTGTCACCAGAATAGGTGATACTGTACCCAATACAATGTAGGTTTTCATCCCTCCACACTTCTTGCATTTTTAATGTCTTTTACATCTCTTTGTGTCATCATTTAGCTCCCACTTATTACTGAGAATATATGGTGTTTATTTTTTCATTCCTGAGATACTTCACTTAGAATAATGGTCTCCAGTTCCATTCCAGTTCTTGTAAAAGACATTATTTTATTCCTGAACAGACCAATAATGAGCAGTGATACTGAAGCAGTTATAAAAAGTCACCTAACAAAAAAGAGCTCCAGACCAGACAAATTCACAGCAAATTCTACCAGACCTACAAAACCTAACTGGTACCTGTCTAGCAGAAACTATTTTATTACATTGAGAAGGAGGGAATTCGCCCTAACTCATTCTGTAAAGCCAGTGTCATCCTGATACCAAAGCCAGGAAAGGACACAACAACAACAAGAAGGAACTGCAGACTAATATCGCTTGTGAATACCTTGAAAAAAATACTAGCATACCAAATTTAGTAGCACACCAAAGAGAAAATTCATCATTGATCAACTGGACTTCATTAACAAATACTTAACCAATATATTGAACCAAGGAGACAAAAGATCTGTGCAAAAATAATTCAACATACACAAATCAATAAATGTGATTCACCACATAAACAGAAGCAAAGACAAAGACGATCTGATCAACTTAATAGATATAGAAAAAGTATTCAGTAAAAATTCAGTACCCTTTCATGATAAAAACTCTCAACAAAGTAGGCATAAAAAGAACATACCTCAAAATTATAAAAGCTATATATGACAGACCCACAGCCAACATCTTACTGTAAGGGGAAAAGTTGAAAACATCCTTAAGAACTGGAAGAAGGCAAGGGTGCCCACTGTCACCCCTTTTGTTCAACATAGTGCTAGAAGTCCTAGCCAGAAAAATCAGGCAAAAGAAAAAAAATACAGGGCAAATTTGGAAAGAGGGAGTAAAGCTATCCCTGTTTGCTGATGATATAATCTTTTATCTAGAAAACTCAAAAGACCACTGGAATTGATAAGTGAATTTTAGCAAAGTCTTAAGTTGCAAAATTAATGTGCACAAATCATTAGCATTTCTGTACACTAATAACAGTCAAGAGTCAAGTCAAGCACTCGGTACTGTTTACAGTAGTTACAAAGAAAATAAAATGCTGAGGAATATACTTAACCAAGGAGACAAAAGATCTCTGCAAGGAGAACTACAACACACTGGCAAAAAAAATCATATATGACGAATGAATGGAAGAACATTCCTTGCTCATGGATTGACATGTTAAAATGTCGACATTTTAACAGAATTGACATTGTTAAAATGTCTCTACTGCCCCAAGTGGTTTATAAATTCAATGCAGTCCTCATCAAAATACCAACATAATGTCACAGATCTAGAGAAAATAATTGTAAGCTTCATTTGGAACCATAAAAGAGCCCAAATAGCCAAAGCAACTTTAAGCAAAAAGAATGATTTATAATCTAATCCCTTGACCTATGATAGAGCTTTTTGAAATTGAGATTATAGACCAAAGAGAAGACCAAAGAGAGGCATAAAAATGGGGAAGATACCAAAAAGGATATTGGGAGATGATATGGAGGGGGCAGGCAGAGGGCACATCACTTGCTAGTGGACCATTTACAAATTAAGCTATAGGACTTTGGCTTTGTCATCAGTGAAGAGCTTTCTGCAACAGAGAACTGCCCTTACACTCCTGTTAGGATGTTCTAATTAAAAAAGGATGCTGGATTTTATCAAATGCTTTTTTAGCATCTATTAAGAGTATCTTATGGTCTTTGTTTTTGCTTCTGTTGGTACAGTGAATAACATTTATGGACTTGTGTATGTTAAACCAGTCTTGCATCCCTGGAATGAAACCTATTGATCATGATGTATGACTTTTTTGATGATAAGCTGTAATCTATTTGCAAGGACTTTGTTGAGAATTTTTACATCTATATTCATTAGTGAAATTTGTCTGAAATTCTCCTTTTTAGTTGGGTCTTTTTCTGGTTTTGGTATCAGTGTGATGTTTCTTCGTGGAGAGTATAGAAGTATCTTTGTGGGGATGATTCCTTCCTTCTCAATTTTTTGGAATAATTGCAGTATGGGAATAAACTTTTCTTTGAAGATTTGATAGCATTCTGGTGTGAAGCCATCTGGACCAAAAAGCTATCAGGGCATTTTTTTTTGTTGGGAGATTTTTTATTGTTTCTTTGATCTCAGTGCTTGAAATTGGTCTGTTCGGGAGATCTGTTTCTTCTGGGCTAAGTCTAGGGAGGAGTTGTGATTCCAAATATCGATCCATTTACTTCACATTGTCAAATTTCTGGGCATAGAGTTTCTGGTAGTATTCAGAGATAATCTCTTGTATCTCTGTGGCATTAGTTGTTATTTCCCCTTTACCATTTCTGATTGAGGTTACTAGAGATTTTAGTTTTCTATTTCTAATTAGTCTGGCCAAAGGTTTATCTATTTTATTTATTTTTTCAAAAAACCAACTCCTTGTTTGATTAATTTTCTGAATGATTCTTTTGTTTTCAATTTCATTAATCTCTGATTTAATTTTGGATATTTCTTTTCTTCTGCTGGGTTTAGGCTTAGATTGTTCTTTTTCCAATTCCATAAGATGGCTTGCGAGTTTGTTGATGCGTATTCTTTCTGGTTTTTGGATGTAGGCATCTAAAAATTTTCCTCTCAGGACTGCTTTTGCTGTATCCCACAGGTTTTGGTAGCTCGTGTCTTCATTGTTGAAATAATTGCAAAGTAAGTTTTTCTGGAATCTTCATTTTCCTGGTAACAGGCCAGGATCACTTCCTGCCCTGGGGCAGTCTTTAAATTCATTTAGTGTCTCAAGTAACATTGAACTGCCTGCTGTTCCAGACTGGGCAGGTTAAATGTGCTAACTACTGTAGAATGCGAATTTACCATGAAGCAGTGCTATTTTCACCCAGCTTCTCATTCTCCATTCATAACTATTGCCTACACTAATGCTAAACCTTTTGTGTTGATAGTTGACTGAAAAACAAATTTTTTGTAAAAGAAATACTTCCCTTAAAAATGAGAAATCAATATTAAGTTACATAAATCTAATCTAGGATCCTTCTACTATAAAATTCGCTATCTTTATTTTTATTTTTATTAAGATAAATTTAGCTAAAATGAAGACCAAAATGTTTTCCTGGTGTGTTGCTTTTTACATTTGAAATTAAGGTTCTGGCATTTAATTCTCCATCTTGATCTTGAAATAAATTCCCTGAGGACTATAATTGTTACAAGACTTGCCACTCAGGCATGTCATGAAGAACACTCTCTTCTGCCAAAATAGTTATAGTTATTAAATTCCTCAGTAATAATTTTTGTTTCATAGCTCTATATTAAGATTTGGCATACAGTGAGGCAACACAATCTAACAGAAAAGAATCTGGGCGTTAAAAAATTTTTTTTTTTTTTAAATAAAGAACCTGGGCATTAGATTCAGATAAATTTGGATTTAAATCAGGCTCTGTTGGCTGCTAACTAGGTGACCTTAAGTGAATTATGTAATCTATGTGATCCTATTTTTCTTCTTTTTGAAATGAGAATGTTATCTACTTTATGAGATTATGTGAGGATTTAAAGGGATAATGAAAAAAGTGCCTGTGAAGTATTGGTCATATAGAATATTCAATAAGTTGTATTGTTCTTAAAAATTATTATCACCCAGTTGCCTCTGCCTACTTTACCCCAACTCTCCCTGACCTCAGTGGAACTAAGTGGTGGCCAAGGACCCACTTCATGTCAGGTGTGCTGGATATTTCATACACACCACCCATTAGCTATCAACCCTTTCTTTCACATTCCCAATTACGTTGGCCCTGTTATTTACTATGCTTGTCTTCTTTTCTTTCCCCAGGAAAACGGGCCTTACTATTCATCATACCCCCCGTCACCAGATTTGTGACCTGCCATCATTCAATGCTTCTTGATTCCAAGGACACCACTTCCTCCATGATTTGCTACCTGTTGAATTGATATTCATTTTTGCTGTATAGATCCAGAGAGCCTTTTGTCCCCACCTCTCTGGTATTTTTTTATTGACTGTATATTTTCTGGCACATAAGCAATCTAAAAATGATAGGCCATGCTGAACTGCACACATTTTAAATTTGTATATTTGTATCAAATGGAAATGTTCATTTTTAGATTGTTAATAGAAATTTGGGGAGCAACTTCTAAGTATCTTCAGTTTCCTGATGGATACTGAATTCTCCATTAACAACCCACCAATATTGTTCACGTCACCCCTTTAACATTGCACGCTCCCTTTGTGTACTTAAGTATTTCTCAAAATACATAGAACCAGTATATGTTGACCAGATGCATTGTTTGCTTCAGATCTTGGTGTGGATCCCTTTAATTGTATACAGATAGTTCAGTTGTGGTAAAAGAGAATTATCTGGGACCAAGAATGTGGAGATTTTTCTGCACAGAAAAATAGAAAACATCAGAATCATTAGTAAAATGTAGGACTTGGAATTCTGATGTACAGGACCGAAGTTAAGAACTAAGGTTCTTTGGATTATATAATTTGTTAAGATTGCCACTATTCTAATCTCAAAAGTATGGAGAAATAAGACTGCATCTTCAGCCTCTTTCCTGTAATCACAGATGATTTGGTCTCCTTGTTCAAGCACGTACCTTAGGAGAAGAGCATCTCCCAAGACTCCATCAGTGAGCTTTCAGAGAGTATGTTGTCTTCCCAGAGGCAAGAATGGTTTTCTTTGACTCTTAGGACTGTCACCCAGAGGACATTCCATAGCCGTGTCTCTGGAGTCATGGAGGAAGTGTGTTAGAGTAACAAATCCAGGGACCTGATAATTGGCAAAGGACAACTTTTGCTGCTCAGGCTCAATTTGTGCCTTAGCTTGCTCATGAGTAAACATTAGAATCATGCTGCCTACCTCACAGAGGTTTCATGAGGATAGCGTTTAGAAAGGGGTTTGATGACTGAATGAAAAATGCTAAGGGAGTCTGTGTGTGGTGGTGTCTTCAGTTTTTTAAAGAAAATAAATACTTATGAGGGAATGTTACAAGGTGCTCCTTTTGTCTTTGGCACCTTCTGAGTGAGTTTTCTTTTTGGAGTTGGGGGGGACAATACCTATTAGTGTAAAATCTCAACCCTGATGACTGCCCACAGTTTCTTCTGGCCTGTTCCTCTTGTCACCACTTTGCCATGCGGCACTTTAACAAGAGGCATCTGTTAGTCATTTTTAATATTTCTCTGGATTAAGGTCAAACCATGTCTTCATATTACCTTTGATTCTGCTGCCCCACCCCCATCTTCCTCACCATCACATGTACCATCATGTACATTGGCAGTTCAGAGAACAAAAAGGAGCCTTCTGTTCTAATGTGCTCAGGACTGGTGCTTCCAGGGGTCCCATTCCCCTTTGCCAAAACTAATTTTCCACTGTACATAAAGGAAACATACTCCTCTTCATTTATAATAGGGAAATCCTCTTCTGGTTGTGTTAACCCTACCCTATATTTTCCCACATAAACAAGAAGGGTCCTGACATTTCTCAGATAAGCATTCTTACCGCTTTCATGTTTTGAGGCACATTTTCTTTGTGTCAGGCCCACTCATTCCTTATCTGTCTTCCATGTAAGCACTTCCTGTTACATTCGCTGCTCATCCGGTCCCACAGCCATGTCAGGTGTTAAGCTTATTCTGAAAAAGTACTCCTTTAACTCTGGACCTTTGAGCCTTAAAAATCTGAAACTTCAACTTCATCATCTATAGTCAATCATTAGGCCATATTTGAGGGATCTTCTTCACTAGGTGCAGCTATAAAAATATGCCAACTTTTCCGTGTTAACGCTGGACATGGTTCCCTCAAATTGGCATCTGGCCTGAGCTTTTCCTCTATAGGTAAATAGAAGCTACAAGCTACTTTGCCATTTGAAAGGAAACAAATTTATATATACAATCTCCTATAGGCAATAATTTCAAAAAGATGTTCCTCTGCTATATTCTTACCACTATAGTAATGTTTAATGACAAGCAGGATTCTACATACTCTAAGATTCCAGTGCAATCGATATCCTAGGGTATAAAGACAGTATGGAACTGTGTACATTATCAACTGAATTTTATAATTTAATGGTGACTAACAGAAGATAGAGATCACTCTTCTCAAACTAAATCTGGTATGTGGCTGGGTATGATGGCTTACACCTATAATCCTAGCACTCTGGGAGGCTGAGGCAGGAAGATTACTCGAGGCCAGAGTTCAAGACCAGCCTGAGCAAAAGCAAAACCCCATCTCCAATAAAAAGGAAACTTGGTTGGGCATGGGGATGCATGCCTGTAGTCCTAGCTAATCAGGAGGCTGAAGCGGGAGGATCACTTGAGCACAGGAGTTTGAGGTTGCAGTGATCTATGATGACTGATCCAGATCAGTCATCAGTGGATGACTCCACTTTAGCCCAGGTGACAGAGACCCTGTTGAAAAAAAAAAAAAAAAATTGGTATAGGGCCAAGTTGATGCTTTTATAGTTGTCTGAAATCTTACGTGATAAAGTTTCAGTGTACAAAATCCTAGTGGGGAAGCATAGTGACCTTGATAATGAAATAAGTAACATTAGTATATATCTGCCTTCATGAAAACATTGGGTAGTCTGAATAACAACATGCCATTTTCAAGGACATATTAGAGGATACACGAGTGCCTGGATGGAGATTGGCCATTAGCATCGGATGTGAATTCAGAGACCACAGTCTTTAACTTAATTATACTCAGCTCATGCCAAAAGCTAGTTGAGTGAGTGCAGGCATAAGTTTGCCTACTTCTTCCTGTTTTCTGTTTTCTTTGATATTGTTTAATGAATTCAAACTGCAGATAATGGTTTTGTCTTTTTGTAATAGTTAATGAGAAAATGATAAAATGAAGTCTTCAGCATAAGCTAAAAATCATTCTTTCTGTTTCCCCAATATATTGTATATGTGTATGTATAGACTTAGAATTGCTTAATATATGAACAGAATTGTTGGAATCTATACTTGATAGAGAAGAATTATGGTTGTAAGGCAGTGATTTTCAAATGGTGTGCTGTGAGAAGATCTTAGGTGTGCCCTGAAAATTTTTTAAGATTATTAATTAAATTATTTTTGAAAGAAGTTCAAAGCACAGTTAAGTATATTCTTTTTTTACTCTTTTTTTTTATCAACATAATTTAAGTATGCTGCAGTAGTTTAACTATAGGTTCAAGTGTGCTGTGAGAAGAAAAAGATTGAAAACCTTTGCTCTAAGGACAGTGGATTAATTGTATTAAGGACCAAAAGAACAAGATAAACTTTAAACCCCTAGAAATGTTCCCAATTATAGTTTTCTTAAGTTATAATCATCATAATAATTGTATTGTGTCATAATCAATATACCATACACAAGAGAGTTTTAGCTGTACAGGTGTTGACTCTTGGTTTGGATTTGCCTGAGACTGTGAAGCATAAAGGATGATTCTACTTTGCCTTAGTTGTTTTGGGTGAATACAGTGAACTGGATGGTTTAAAGAATGAACATTTATTTCTCACGGTTTTAGAGACTGAATTCCAACATCCAGTCCCAGGGGAATTCGGGTCCTTGTGAGGGCCTCTTCCTGGTGTGCAGATTGCCCCCTGGGCCTGTATCTTCGCTTGGCAGAACAAGATCATCACTCTCATGCCTCTTTTTACAAAGGCACTAATCCCATTCATAAGGGCTCCATCCTTATAATTACCATGGAAATGCCCCACTTCCAAATACCATTACAGTGGGGACTAGGGCTTCAACGTAATGACCTGGGAGGGTAAGGAACGCAAACATTCAGTCCATAGCATACTATGATCTAGGTTATAGTATACAACCAGAACTGGTAGGAATTGCCTAGTAGGCCTAGCTATATATCCTTACATACACACACTTGTAATCTGCTTCGCTTTACATTCTTCATGTGACTTCCATGGTCTGTATGTAAAGAACATACAGCAATAAATAACAGTTTATTTTAATTCTCACTGAAATAGCCCTTAGATGGTATCAAGATCATCTTAAGATAGTGTCTTTTCTGGGCAGCATCTGTGGCTCAAAGGAGTAGGGTGCCGGCCCCATATGCTGGAGGTGGTGGGTTCAAACCCAACCCCGGCCAAAACAACAACAACAACGACAAAAAAAAAAAAAAAAAGATATTAGCGTCTTTTCTTAGTTATTAGTTGTTAACTTTATTTTCTAGGCTTCTAAGAATAGCTTCTTTGAATCTTTTTAAGTACAGCATGTCTTATATAGGGCTACTGGG
This sequence comes from Nycticebus coucang, assembly GCF_027406575.1. Taxonomy (NCBI): domain Eukaryota; kingdom Metazoa; phylum Chordata; class Mammalia; order Primates; family Lorisidae; genus Nycticebus; species Nycticebus coucang. The sequence continues at coordinate 48,604,401 of NC_069784.1, read as the reverse complement.
TTCAAGAAGAAAAAGCATATATGTTCTTCAGGTTAATTACATTAACAAAATTATAACTTCTGAATGTGATCTGAGATTTTTATTGAACAGTAAAATTAATACATTTAGTACACACAACCACTTTTTTTTGGTAATATGTTTTGTTAGTGTAAGCGCAGAATCATCATAAACTAAGCCAGGACTTTGATAGACAGATCTTAATAGCTAAAATATTTAAGAGCTTACCATATGTAAATGATTTTAATTGCTACTGGGCAAGAGAAACCTGAAAATGTTTTTTAACTGACAAATCTTAAAATTTGTTTACTCAAAATTCAGAGAGTTTTTATGAAATCTTTTCATTTTAAAATACATTTTTGCCTTTCCAAATTAGAACTTAGATTCATTTTGAAGAGGATCTTATTCTATGGAAATACAGCCTATGGCGAATCAGTAGTAAAAGGATAATGTGTTTATAGACCCCAGGTGGGACATTGATTTTTGGCCATTTATACCAGGCTTTTCTCTAATCACCTAAAAAGTTCTAAAAAAAGATAGAGAGAGGTAGGAAGGAAGGGAGGAAGGAGGGAGGGAGGAGGGAGGGGAGAAGGAAGGAGAGAAGAGAGAGAAGGAGGGAGGGAAAAGAAAAAAAAGAAAGAAAAAAATGAGTTTTACTATCTACATTCGCACTGTTCAGATCCCATCTGTCACAACCCTGCCAGGGAGTTCCATCTTTAAATGTCCAACCCAGGCGGCCCAAAACAGGTATCTTAGCAAGAGAGCTTTGTCTTCCAAGGTGGAGGGTGCTCATTGCAGGGCAATGAGATTCTACAGCAAACATACAAGTGTCAGAGCATGCTCTTGCGATGGTGACAAGCCCCTTTCCAGAGCTGAGGGTCCCCATCCCTTTCCTATTAAGGTGTACTCTCACCAGAGCCAGTGAGCACCTTCCTTCATAAAACAAATATTAAAAAGCATATTCAATAAGCACAGTGGTATATGATAGACAAAAATCAATATTATAAAATAAAACATTTTCTTTGGAAAAAAAAAAACTTCAGTGTGCATGTATTAAATCATCTGGGGATAATGTTAACGTTTTGAGAATGGATGGAACCTGGGATTCTCAATTTCTAACAAGCTCTTAAGTGATATCAGTATTCCTAGTCTTCAGAACAGTAAAAGAACCTAGACTATATTTTAGCTTCCAGATTTTCTCTGCTTCCAGAATCATCATCATCATTTCTTCTTTGGGCCAGGTACTCTCACATTCATTATCTTTTTTAATCCTCCAATTCTTGTGAGGTAGATGGTAATAAAAGTTAAGTGGAACAGTATAGACCAGTTTTTCTCAAATTTTAATATACAGCCCCTTTTAATAAGGAAACATCTCTGAGCACCTCGGTTTTTACTTAAAATTGCGTTATCTAAATCTATATAAAGATAAAACTAGGTGTTAATGCCCTATGCTTTTAGGTCTTGCACAAGTATAAAACCAAAACAAGTTTACAGATTAGATGCAAGCAAAACTAGAAAACTAATAAAATTTAAAATGTTTATTAAATATGGATGGCAATGTTTCATATGGATGAAATCATCACTTGTAATGTGATATGGTCCTGAGTGCTATAGTAGAGTTAAGCTCCCCATGCAGGCACCACTACCATAAGCTGTGTAGTGACTCAGTTTTCCCCTATTTCTCCCTGTTCAGGCTATTGCTTTCATTTGTTTGGCACATAATGATGTTACTTGATTTTCCCCTAGCCTGAAGACATCATTTCCCTATTAAGTCAGCCTCTGTTCTCCATAATCCTTCCACAACAAAAGTGGAACTGGACTTTAATGTGGAAACAAATACAAATACAAACCTAAGCATTAAAATGTACTGGCAATATTTGGTTTTAAGGGAATTGTCTAGATAATTCAGAACACAAATATTAATTATTTTAAAATTTTCATCAACATGAAAAATGTTTAATGCTTATAGTAAGCTCATAGGCACCTTCTTATCCCAGCACACATGTATACTTAACAAAGACTTTTAATGGACCCCACTTTAAGAAGCAACAATTGGTAGTTCACTATTTCATTGCCAAACACTGGAGCTTTGGCTTCTGACACACTTGGGTTCAGACCCTGGGTGTGTCTCTAAACTTTTTCTGAACCTCAGTGTTTTCATATATTAACAGGGATAATAATTCTCAGTGAATGATTAGGAGGAATAAATACAATAATGTTCATAAAGCATGCATAGTAAGTACTCTAAATGGCAGTCACCACGGCTTTATTAGAAATAACAGCAGCTAATGTTAGAGGATTTACTGTGCGCCTCGAACTTTGCTAAGCTCTTTATTTCATATTGAGTGGTAAACTCACGTTTCAAATCCAAATCTGACTCCAAATCTTATGCTCTTATAAGAAATAAATTAAATATATAGAACATCAATGTATGTTGCTTACTAAAAACCTTTTTAATCTAATTTTCTCAAACGTATTTATTCTAAAATTAATGTTTCTCCAGAGGGGAGAATAGCTAAGTTGCCTTTTAATGATTGTGTACTGATGTACCAATTCTCAAATTGTCACAAATAAATATAAATTTCATTGAAAGCCTATCATGCTAGGTTGTGGTACAGTAAAGGGACATTAAGGTCATTAAGTTCAACTTGTACATTATCATTTTCTTGCACTTTGTGATTCATAATTAATGATAACATGATTGCAATGTAGCTTTTTTACCAAAGAAACGTTTTTTTCTCCCACATGTATTATTCTGTTATTCTATGCCAGTTCTTTAAAATAGTATGCAAACTCCTTATTTTCATCTGTGAAACATCTAAAAAAAATTTTGACCCAACTGTTCTTTCAAATAGTTTCTAGGATAAATTCTAAAGTTCTGAAAAATGAATAAGCATACTGTAGGCTGGATTTTTATTTGTTTTGCTTTTTTGCTTTTTTTTTTTTTGCTAATTGAGTGATGGGAGAAAGTACTAGGAGAGAAGGAGAGAGTCACAAAGGATTTCAATTATTAACAAAGATAGTATGTATCAAATTTAAGTTTTTTCTCTACTTACTAAAATATATTTGCACACATTATTAAAGTGTGGAGACACCTGAAATATGACATTGTCATTGGATTCTGTTAATTAAGGTGGTTTCTAAAAACATAGCCCTTATCCCATCCATAGATAATAACATGATAATAATCTATATTATAGAAATTGTCCAATCCAGCCTTTTTTCCACATTTGCCGTGTCTTGAAGTTCAATAAATGTGTGCCTCTCCATATGTGTGGCTTATCAAGATAGAACATGTTTTCTATGACACCTCTCTGCCTCATCCCTTATCTTAGCATAAGAAAATTATGCTGGAATCACAATTTCAGATAAGGCCCAGTCTTCCTGGTTTTCTTCAATTTCAATAATTTCGACAAGTTGTGAGCCTACTCCACTTGAAGTTGTTTTCCTCTTTCTCTTATTAAATACAAATAAGACTGCTTTTTATAACTTTTCCTTTACTACTTGAATGAAATGGCTTCTGGTCTTTTGCTTCTTTAAAATCCAAACTTATTCTTTGTTAGTAGGTGTATAAAGCATTCGACCATTTTGTCTTCTAGTTGAGATATGTCTGAAACTTGTATTTTGAGATCCTTAGTGTAGATTATAACATTGATTTTTTTGAAATGTGAATTTTATTGCTAATAGTAAAGTATATGTTAAATTTTATTATAAAGGCGGCATTGATCCTCAAACAGTAGAGAATCACTAAACCCTCTTACTTTACAGATGAGGAAATGGTGGCTCAGGCAGGTTAAGGCAGATCGGATTTATGGCCAAGTCCCGTGGATTCTAGGTAGCTTCAGGATGACCTTGCCACCTATAACATGAGATCTTTGGTTTCTAACAATGTATGCACTGATGTTTGGCTTTAACATTCCCTCTTATGCCCTCTAAAGGAGGAGCTTCTTGAAAATTTATTATTTACTTTTTTTTTAAGTAGCATCTGCTTACCAGGGGGAGACCAGAGTTCAGGAACTAGCAATGGGGAGATTAGCAGTCATCCTTCAGGGACTGTGAAAATATTTTGGAATGGGGGTTAGTGTTAAGTTTAATTAAAACATTTAGGATGTTTTTTACACAAATATCTGTTTATTGTCTCGCCCATTAAATAAAACATCCTTCTTTTGGCAAAGTTGAACAATAAGTCATTTAAAATCACCTCTTTGGCAATCAGATAACTCTAAGAAAATGCTAATCTGAATTCAGTGGATTTATACAACCTAGAAAACTTCCAACTTTGGCAGTAATACCTTAATGCCAAAAGTGTGACAAGACAGGCTTTATACTAAAATTATGAAAATTCTTGCAGAAGAAACTAAATTCTTGCCTATGAGCTCATTTTTCTGACATTTCATTTTATAGCCCAGAAATTCTAACTTGTACCTTCATCAATGAGCAAGATCTCAATACAGAGAAACTCTGTACTGCTTCCTCTCACTCACCAAATTGCTACCAAGTGTCTGTATGTTAGTTAAAGTAATGCTAGCTTCTGCAATGAATAATCTGAAAACTTCTGGTGATTTAAACACAGTAGAAATGTATTTCTCGAAGGAAGGCCTAAACAGATGTTCCTGATGAGTAAGGAGCTTTTCTCCAAGTCCTCATTCAGAGGTATAAGTTCCTTCAATACAGGGTAGCCGTAAAGCTTGTGTGCGATTTAATAGTGGGCAATTTTGAATTGCACACAGACTTTATGGCCGCCCTATATTATGGCTCTGCCACCTTTAATATGTGGCTCCCAAAGGATCCATGCTTTTCTGCTTCAAGCTAACAGAGAAAGTGTGGAGGACTTGGCACATGAGTTTTTATTCAGCAGACTTCCATTCATGAGCCATTATGTAGAGCTCAGTCACTCAGACACACCTAACTACAAAGCTGGGAGGCTAGAGAATGTAGTCTGGGCTCAGAAAGAAGAATAGGAGTTATAAAAAATATTCCGGCGGAGTGGAAAGAAATTACGATTTCATGAAAGAAATGTCAAACTAGAAATGTATCAAATGTCACTTCACAGAGAAGATCAATTTCCTGGAACAAAATCCCATGGCACAGCTGGGGACGTATCCATAAACGAATGCCTCTGGTATCCTGAACCTCTGCCACAGACAGTGCATGTGTCAGCATAGCTCGAATGGGTTGCAGGTAATGTTTCAGACCACTTCAATAAAGTGTGCCACAGTAATTGTTTGGTTTCCCAGTAAGTATAAAACTCAGGTTTCTACTGTAGTATGTTAAGTGTACAATGCCTTATGCCTCAAAACAATGTAAATATCTTAATTTTAAAATACTGCTAAAAAATGCTGACAATCATCTGAACCTTCAGCAAGTTACAATCTTCCGTGGTAGAGGGCTTTTTTTTGTTTTTTGGTTTTTTTTTTTGAGACAAAGTCTCACTTCGTTGCCTCAATTGAGTGCTATAACATCATAGCTCACAGCAACCTCAAACTGCTAGGCTCAAACGATTGTCTTGCCTCAGCCTCTCGAGTAGCTGGAACTATAGGCATATGCCACAACACCCAACTATTTTTAGAGATGGGATCTCACTCTTGCTCAGACTGGTCTTGAACTCCTGAGTTCAAGAAATCCACCCGCCTTGAGCCACTCCGCCTAGCCCTCAAAATGGGTGGAGTGTCTCAAAATGTTGACTGCAGCTGACTGATGATGAGGTTGCTGAAGGTTGGAGTGGCTGAGATAATTTCTTAAAATATGACAACAATGAAGTTTGCCACATCAATTGACTTTTTCATGAAAGATTTCTCTGTACCTTGTAATACTGTTTGTTAGCATTTTATTCACAGTAGAGCTTCTTTCAAAATTGGACTCTGTCCTCAAATCCTGCCTCTGTCTTATCAACTAAGTTTATGTAATATTCTAAATCTTTTGTTATTAATTCAACAATGTTCACAGCATCTTCACCAGTAGATTCCATCTCAAGAAACCACTTTCTTTGCTTATCCAGAAGCAGCAGCAGTTTGGGCGCATCTTACGACTCCACTTTTAATGTTGTTTCATCTGCATTGAAAATTCTGTTGTTCAGCGAACCACTTTCATCACTTCTCTCAGCGTGATCTTCAGGTCACTGGATGCAGCTTCTGCATCAGCACTTGGTATTTCACCTCTCAATTTTATGTTACGGAGATGGCTTCTTTCCTTGAATCTCATGTACCCTCCTTTACTAACTTCAAGCTTTTCTGCTGCAGCCTCCTCAGCCCTATCGGCCTTCATAGAATTGAAGAGAGTCAGGGCCTGGCTCTGGATTAGGCTTTGGGTTAAGGCAATGTTGTCCCTGGTTTATTCTTTTATCCAGACCACTAAAGCCTTCCCCAGATCAGCAATAACACTGTTTCGCTTTCTTATCATTCGTGTATTCACTGGAGTAGCAATTTTAATATCCTTCAAGAACTTGTCCTTTGCATTCACAACCTGGCTAACCATTTGGGTCAATAGGCCTACTAGCTCTTAGCCTATATCAGCTTTCCACATGCCTTCCTCACTGAGCTTAGTCATTTCTAGCTTTTGATTTAAAGTGAAAGATGTAGAACTCTTCCTTCCCTTCAGTTGAACACCTCAGAGCCATCACAGGGTTATTAATTGGCCTAATTTCAATCTTGTGTCTCAGGGAATAGAGATGCTTAAAAAGAGAGAAGCGGGAACAGGCTGTCAGTGAAGCAGTCACAATACCCACATTATCAGTTCTGTTCACCATCTTTTCATGGGCACAGTTTGTGAAACCCAAGAAAATAACAATAGTAACATCAGAGATTACTCATCATAGGTCACAATAACAGTTATAAGGAAAAAGTTCAAAATATTATGAGAAATACCAAAATGTGACACAGAGACATGAAGTGAGCCCATGTTATTGGAAAAAGGGCGCTGATAGACTTGGCTAACACGCTGTTGCCGGAGGCCTTCAAACTATAAACAGCACAGTAGTTTGTAAAGTACAATAAAGTGAAGCACAATAAAAATGGACACATGTACTCCAGGATGGAGGGTCATTCTTTACTAAATCTTATAACAGCTTACTGTTTAAAGTAAGATGGGGGTGGGGAAAAGCATCCCCTGATCAGGCCCCAGAGCTGTAGAATCAGATTGCATCTTCTCAGGGTGCTGCAGGCCGTCTGTTTTCACATCAAGGTTTTTTTTTTTTTGTAGAGACAGAGTCTCACTGTACCGCCCTTGGTAGAGTGCCGTGGCGTCACATGGCTCACAGCAACCTCTAACTCTTGGGCTTACACAATTCTCTTGCCTCAGCCTCCCGAGTAGCTGGGACTACAGGCTCCCGCCACAACGCCCAGCTCACATCAAGGTTTGAGTCTTGTAATCTCAGCTCTGGCGTTTACTAGCCATGTGATGTTAGTCAGATTGCTTAATATGTACAAGGGTGGAGTACAGGGAGAGGGCACACATGTAATTGGATAGTGGGGTGTCTCTCTAGAGAAAATGTACACAAATGTTAACACTTGACACTTAGTAAGCATCAACTATTTTCACATGCTAAGTACTTTTAAAAATAACTGTAAGTGAGCCAGGCACAGTGGCTCATGCCTATAATCCTGACACTCTGGGAGGTCAAAGAGGGTGGACTGCTTGAGCTCAGGAGTTTAAATAATCAGCCTGAGCAAGAGTGAGACCCCCATCTCTACTAAAAATAGGGAAAGAACTAGCCAGGTGTCATGGTCCCCCAGCTACTTGGAAGGCTGAGACAAGAGGATCGCTTGCACCCCAGATTGAGGTTGCTGTGAGCTGTGATGATGCCACAGCTCTCTACCCAAGGTGGTAAGAGTGTGAGATAAAATTTTGTCTCAAAAAAAAAAAAAATTGTAAGAGGATACAACTTTTGAACTATAACTATTTGAACTCATTGTTTTTCAACCCTTATCCTTATTTATGTCATATTAAGGATCTTTAACCTGTTGAAATGGTGGGAAGGATTCTTATTTATTTGGTTTAGTCTTTGTTCCTAGAAAATGAGTAAACACAGGAAAAATAAAATTTTCCTGAGTTAGCAAAGATGTTTGTCCTAATAAGCCCTGTTTAGACAGAAGCTGCAATTTCAATTAATTATCAAATCATAAACTTAAAAATGTACGGACAGGGAAGAGCTGTGCTGGGACCCATGATTGGCACCCTCCTGGACCTCCGGAAGAGCTGCGCTGGAACGTGCGATTGGCACCCTCCAAATTCCAGCTGCGCTGGGACCCGTGATCAGCACCCTCCCACCTCCAGAAGAGCTGCGCAGGGACCCGTGGATCGGCACCTGGACCCTCCCAGACCTCCAGAAGAGCTATGCCCTCCGGGATCCCAGTAAACAGCTGCACAGGAACACGCTACCCACATCCTGACCAGGAACTCCGGGAGGCGCACAAACCCAAGTCCTCACTCCTGTACCCTCCCTGCCTCCACACTGCCCTGTCCAGGAAATCTAGTAGCCGTGTGCCCAAAAGAGCCCTCCCTGCCTCTGCACCCAGCCCTTCTCCTGGCCAGAGATTGCTGGAGATTTGGGCCCTCTGTGCCAAAGTCATTGGGTGCCAGGCACTCTCAAAACCATGTGTACTACCTTCCCCCCACCCACCCAACCCCCCACCCTGTTGCTGGATCCGGGGGTGTCACAAGCTGGAGCTACTCCCACAACCAGAACTCCCAGGCTGGGGCAGCCCAAGAAGAGCTACACAGAGTCACTCCCTACAAAGATCCAGCAACAATAGAGTAATCCCCCGGGTCTAATCTTGGAGAGACACCACCCCAACTCTGAGGATGGCCAGAGGCAATGGTGAACAACAATCATGAGATGAAATCAAAGGAAATACTCTGGAAATATGAATAATCAAGGTAGATCAACTCCCCCAAGGATCAAAGGGGCAGACAGAGTGCAAGATCCCATGCACAAACAAATAGCTCAGATGTCAGAAATCGAATTCAGAATCTGGATAGCAAATAAGATCAAATTTGAATTCCAAGCAGTAACCCAAAAGATATCTCAAGAATTCAATGAATTCAGAGAACAAATGACCAAGGATTTTGACACATTGAGACAAAAATCTCATATTTTTGCAGCCCTCAAAAATCTGAGAAACACAGTAGAATCCCTCAGTAACAGAATGGAGAAAGCAGAAGAAAGGATTTCTGACATTGAAGACAAAGTTTTTGAACGCACCCAAACTCTCAGAGAGGAAGAGAAATGGAGGGCAAAAACAGATCACTCTCTCAGAGAGCTCTGGGATAATTCAAAGAAAACCAATATTCATATTATAGGGATCCCCAAAAGTGATGAAGTGCCTTCACAAGGCACAGAGTCTTTTCTCCATGAGATTATGAAGGAGAACTTTCCAGACATGCCAAGAGATTCTGAAATCCAGATAGCAGACAGTTTCAGAACTCCAGTGTTACTCAAACCAAATAAGACATCTTCCAGTCACATCATGATCAATTTCACTAAAGTTAATATGAAGGAGAAAATTCTGAAAGCAGCCAGATGAAAGAAAATCATCACCTACAAGGGGAAGAATATTAGAGTAACCGCAGCTCTCTCTGCTGAAACCTTTCAAGCTAGAAGAGGATGGTCATCGACTTTTAATCTCCTAACACAAAATAACTTTCAACCCAGGATCCTGTACCCAGCTAAACTGAGTTTCATTTATGATGGAGAAATAAAACACTTTAACGACATTCACATGTTGAGAAAATTTGCCACAACTAAACCAGCTCTCCAGGATATTCTCAGACCTATTCTCCATAAAGACCAACATAATCCTCCACCACAAAAGTAAACCCAACCAGAAAATATTGATCAAATTCCAACTTTCACAGTCACAAAAGGATTAAAAATGTCCACCAGACTCTCAAAAGGCTTATCAATATTCTCAATTAAGTGAATGGTTTAAATTGTCCTCTAAAGAGGCACATGTTGACTCACTGGATACAAAAATTCAAGCCAGATATCTGCTACATACAACAATCGCATCTAACATTAAAAGACAAATATAGACTCAAGGTGAAGGGATGGTCATCTATACCACAGGCAAATGGAAAGCAGAAAATATCAGGCATTGCATGGACACTTAATATTTGTTAAAGGTAATACTCAATATGATGAGATTTCAATTATTAATATTTATGCACCCAACCAGAATGCACCTCAATTTATAAGAGAAACTCCAACAGACATGAGCAACTTGATTTCCTCCAGTTCCATAGTAGTTAAAGATTTTAACACCCCTTTAGCAGTGATAGATAGATCCTCCAAAAAGAAGCTAAGCAAAGAAATTTTAGATTTAAACTTAACCATTCAACATCTGGACTAGCAGACATCTACAGAACATTTCATCCCAACAAAACTGAATACACATTCTTCTCATCAGTCTATGGAACATACTCCAAAATTGACCACATCCTAGGCCACTAATCTAACCTCACCAAATTTTAAAAAATAGAAATTATTCCATGCATCTTCTCAGACCATAATGGAACAAAAGTTGAACTCAATAACGACAGAAATCTGCATACCCATACAAAAACATGGAAGCTAAATAACGTTATGCTGAGGGATAGATGGATTAGACAAGATTAAGAAGGAAATCACCAAATTTTTGGAACAAAACAACAATGAAGACATGAATTATCAGAACCTCTGGGATACTGCAAAGGCAGTCCTAAAAGGGAAATTTATAGCACTGCAAGCCTTCCTCAAGAAAATGGAAAGAGAGGAAATTAATAACATAATGGGACATCTCAAGCAACTGGAGAAGGAAGAACATTCCAACCCCAAATGCAGCAGAAGAAAAGAAATAACCAAAATCAGAGCAGAATTAAATGAAATTGAAAACAAAAGAATTATTCAACAGATCAATAAATCCAACAGTTGGTTTTTTGAAAAGGTCAATAAAATAGATAAACCTTTGGCCAACCTAACCAGGAAAAAAAAGAGTAAAATCTTTAATTGAATCAATCAGAAATGGTAACAATGTAATAACAACAGACTACTCAGAAACTCAAAAAATCCTTAACGAATATTACAAGAAACTTTACTCTCAGAAATATGAAAATCTTAAAGAAATCAACCAGTACTTGGAAGTACGCCACCTACCAAGACTTAGCCAGAACGAAGTGGAAATGTTGAACAGGCCTATATCAAGTTCTGAAATAGCATCAACTATACAAAATCTCCCTAAAAAGAAAAGCCCAGTACCAGATGGCTGCACATCAGAATTCTACAAAACCTTTAAAGAAGAACTAGTACCTATATTACTAAACCTCTTCCAAAATATAAAAAAAGAAGGAATACTACCCAATACATTCTATGAAGCAAACATCACCTTGATCCCTAAACCAGGAAAGACCCAATAAGAAAAGAAAATTATAGACCAGTATCACTAATGAATTTGATGCAAAAATCTCAATAAGATCCTAAGAAATAGAATCCAACAACACATCAAAAAAATTGTACACCATGACCAACTGGGATTTATCTCAGGCTCTCAAGGCTGGTTCAATATATGTAAATCTATAAATGTAATTCAGTACATAAACAAACTAAAAAATAAAGAATGTATGATTCTCTCAATTGATGCAGAAAAAGCTTTTGACAATATCCAGCATCCCTTCATGATCAGAACACTTAAGAAAATTGGTATAGAAGGGACATTTCTTAAACTAATAGAGGCCATCTACAGCAAACCCACAGCCAATATCGTATTGAATGGAGTTAAATTGAAATCATTTCCACTTAGATCAGGAACCAGGCAAGGTTGCCCATTGTCTCTATTGCTCTTTAACATTGTAATGGAAGTTTTAGCCATTGCAATTAGGGAAGAAAAGGTGATCAAGGGTATCCACATAGGGTCAGAAGAGATCAAACTTTCATTCTTCGCAGATGACATGATCGTATATCTGGAAAACACTAGGGATTCTACTACAAAACTTTTAGAAGTGATCAAAGAATACAGCAATGGTCTCAAGCTACAAAATCAATACCCATAAATCTGTAGCCTTTATATATACCAACAATAGCCAAGCCAAAAAAACAGGCAAGGACACTATTCCTTTCACAGTAGTGCCAAAGAAGATGAAATATTTGGGAGCATCCTAAAAAGGATGTGAAAGATCTCTACAAAGAGAACTATGAATTTTTAAGAAAAGAAATAGCTGAAGATGTTAACAAATGGAAAAATATACCATGCTCATGGCTGGGAAGAATCAACATTGTTAAAATGTCTATACTACCCAAAGCAATATAAAATTTTAATGCAATTCCTATTAAAGCTCCATTGAAAAAATAATACTTCGTTTTATATGGAATCAGAGAAAACTCTCAAATAGCCAAAACATTACTCAGAAATAAAAACAAAGCAGGAGGAATCACCCTACCAGTCCTGAGACTGTACTATAAATCGATAGTGATCAAAACAGCATGGTACTGGCGCAAAAACAGAGAAGTAGATGTCTGGAACAGAATAGAGAACCAAGAGATGAATCCAGCTACTTACCATTATTTGATCTTTGACAAGCCAATTAAAAACCTTCAGTGGGGAAAAGATTCCTATTTAACAAATGGTGCTGGGTGAACTGGCTGGCCATCTGTAAAAGACTGAAACTGGACCCACACCTTTCACCATTAACTAAGATAGACTCTCACTGGATAAAAGATTTAAACTTAAGACATGAAACTTTAAAAATACTTGAAAAAAGTGCAGGGAAAACTCTTGAAGGAATCGGCCTGGGTGAATATTTAATGAGGACTTCCCAGGCAATTGAAGCAGTATCAAAAATACACTGCTGGGACCTGATCAAACTAAAAAACTTCAGCACAGCCAAGAACATAGTATGTAAAGCAAGCAGACAGCCCTCATAATGGGAGAAAATATTTGCAGGTTATACCTCCAATAAAGGTGTAATAACCAGAATCCACAGAGAACTCAAACGTATTAGCAAGAAAAGAACAAGTGATCCCATCTCAGGGTGAGCCAAGGACTTGAAGAGAAAATTCTCGAAAGAAGACAGACACATGATCTATAGACACATGAAAAATAAGCTCATCATCCTTAATCATCAGAGAAATGGAAATCAAAACTACTTTGAGATATCCCTAACCCCAGTAAGAGTAGCCCACATAATGAAATCCCAAAACCAGAGATGTTGGCATGGATATGGAGAAAAGGACACACTTCTACACTGCTGGTGGGAATGCACACTAATACGTTCCTTTTGGAACCATGTTTGGAGAATACTTAGAGATCTAAAAATAGACCTGCCATTTGATCCTATAATTCCTTGACTAGGTATATACCCAGAAGACCAAAAATCACAGTATATCAAAGACATCTGTACCAAAATGGTTATTGCAGCCCAATTCATAATTGCTTGGAAGAAGCCCAAGTGCCCATTGACCCACTAATGGACTAGCAAATTATGGCACATGTATACCATGGAATATTATGTAGCCTTAAAGAAAGATGGAGACTTTACCTCTTTCATGCTTACGTGGATGGAGCTGGAACATATTCTTCTTAGCAAAGTATCTCAAGAATGGAATAAAAAGTATCCAATATACTCAGCCCTACTGTGAATCTAATTTATAGTTTTCATATGAAGGCTATAACCCAACTATAGCAGAAGAATATGGGGAAAGGGCCAAGGGAGAGGAAGGGAGGAGGGATGTTAATGGGTGGGGCCACACCTACGGTGCATCTTAGAATGGGTACAAGCAAAACCTACTAAATGCAGAATACAAATGTTTACATACAATAACTAAGAAAATCCCATGAAGGCTACATTGAACAGTTTGATGAGAATATTTCAAATTGTATATGAAACCAGCACATTGTACCCCTTGATTGCACAAATGTACACAGCTTTGTTTTAACAATAAAAAGTAAATAAATAAATAAATGTACAGAGAAACAATCTATAATTTGTCAGGCCTTGAGGGACACCAACTGCTTAATGGACTTTATTCATAAGATACAACCTCAGATTAAGTGAAATGGGTAAAACAGGATATTTATATATCAAATAATTTTGTGAAACCAAAAAATAAGCTACTTTTCAATCTTGTTGGAAATATGGTTTAGTATAATCTTTGTGCCTCGTTTAGTAAGTATAATATATGTATATTTTGGTTGTTTTTTATATAATGATTTAGAAGGCACATCCAGATCTTTCAGTGCCTCAGCCTCCTCCTTTTCATTCTGATTCTCTTTATCCTCTGTGGTCAGTGTAGGAGATTATCAGAGATAAGGCTGACTCTTGACTGCACTAAAAATATCATCTGGGTCTTTTTTTGCTCTCATTCTGTGACAGATTTTTTTTTTTTTTTTTACTGGAGCATTTTTAAAATAAGTATCAATTCACTTGACTATTACCTCTTTCTCTAAAAGTATAATTTTAAAACCCCAGTTTAATTAATTAATGATGTTTTGGAGTGGCTTACTTTAGGTTCATCAAATTCTGTAAAACTGAGAAAGGAATTAAAAGGATAACTTAATTCATATAGATTTTCCTCAAGGAAAGGAGTAAATCCAGTGCCATTTGCATTCAAGTTCAAATATTAATGTTGCTAAATTTAACCTGAATTATTGATTGTATCATTGGTTGGCTGGAATCATGAATCAATGGGAACTTTTCAAATTAAGAAGAAACTCTTTTTTCATTCCCATCTAAGTCAAAATTTGTATTCACTCCTATGCATTCAGATCCCGCTTCTTACACTATGGAGAAATCAACCTGACATTTGAAAAGAAAGCATGGGCATGCTGCCCAGGGCACTGTTTCAACTTGGCACCAGACCAGAATTAAGAAGGGCTCGATGTTTTCTTGTTGGACCCATCTTGTGAATGTGGAAAAAGGTGTCCTCGAAACCTAATTTGAAGCCTTCTTTCCCACTTTCCATGTTCCTTCTACAGCAAGAGTGAGACCCCCATCTTCTCAGGGTGCTGCAGGCCTGCATCGATAGCAGGAAGTGGGAAAAAAGTGAGAATCCAAGCTTTTAGTTCTCAGGTACAGAACTGCCCATTGTTATAGCACACTTTGCATCTGGAATTTTGATTGTTTTGTTTTTATGTTGTAGTTTATTGTGGAATGTGCCAAAATCAAATTGTAATAGAATACCATAATCCTTCACAACATTCTCTTTTTAACGTAAAAACTCTTATGACATATGCCTATTTCTATTCTAATCTTACAGAGTGTATCTTTTTTTGGTATATTCATTTTGATGTTCTCTTTCCTTTGCCTTTATTGAGATAAAATTTACATATCGTAATAAAATTCATCCACTTAAAGTGTATAGTTCTGTGGTTTTTAGTGTACTCAGAGAGCTGTGTAATCATCACCACAACGTATTTTAGAACAATTTCAAGATCCTAAAAGGAAACCCCATACTCACACACAGCCATTCCTCGTACCCACTGTCCTCCACCTCCCTTCCCTGTCTGGGTTTTACCCAAGTGAGTTCTCCATCTGAGACGCTTCTTCAGGATATGTCTCAATAAATGTTTGTTGAATGAATTAATATCCATGCAGGTCACTAGCTATGGATGACAACTAGGCAGTATTTGAAAGGGTGGTAGAACAGGTGTTCAAATTGTTGATTCACATCCCAATTCTGCTGCTTGCTAGCAGTGTTCCTCCATGCTAAGTGTGACTTAACCCCTCCGAGTCTATTTTTACATCTGTAGCTGTCAACATCCAGGTAGTTATGACAATCGGTTGAGAAGATTTGTGCATAGTGCTTGGCACAGTGCCTGGCCCATGCTAGAAAGGTGATTAATATTTGTTCATGAGTGTAAGAAGAACCCCTAGTTATCAGCCTGGGAGTTCAAAGCAATGTCATAGCACTTTTCTGTGCCTCAGTATCTCTAGTTTCCTTCCTTGAGAAAGAATTCTAGAGTACAAGTCGCATCTACCATACTTACCTTAGCTCACAACTGCTGCCGCTCCTGTTTCTGCACTGAGCCATTTCTTCTGCACATGCTGATGTTGACTCTTCCCGCAGATCCCACACTCTGTCTGTAGGCAGCACTGTGCATCATCTGTAAAGAACTGACCTTCCAAGGATTGCTAACCCCTTAGCCCAACCTCAGCGGTGTTTGTTCTCCTTCCCTTCACCATGGGTGCAGAAACCTTCTCCAGGAGGATAAGCTCCAACAAGCCACTGACAGCCTGGTCGCCTTGGCCTTTTTTCAGGGCCAGGGAACATATTTAACTGTTGCGGCGCCTCTTTTGGCTCCACCTCCCTCTCCCCAGGGAGTTGGCTTGGCAGATTTGCTATCCATGCATCTTAGGAAAATGTCCCCTACACAATAGTAATGAATAGTAGTAGCTATCATTTACAGGATGCCAGGCATTGTAACTCTGTGTGTGTGTGTGTGTGTGTGTGTGTGTGTGTGTCTGGTTTTTTTGTGACCTAATATATTGTCATTTTTCATTAATACAGAATACTTATACATATTTTGGGGGTACTTGTGATATTTTGATGCATATAAGCATTTTAAATATATTATCTCTAGTCCTTACAATAATCTTGCAAGCTAGGTACTTTTTCTGTTTTACAGAGGAAAACAGAATCTTAGAGAAGGAAAGAAACTAGCCTTTTCGTAACATTAGGCAGTGGATTTTGGAAGGGCAGAGAAGACTGGGTGAACCTACCTATACAAAGCTTCTTACTATTGGGCATCTATTCCTGACGTTGTAATAATTAGAAACTTAGGCTTCTATTCAAATTGCAGTGGGCTTCAGACATTTTTCCCAACCCTCCTTAAATTTCACTTCTCTCATATGTAAAAGTACTTACTTTGTAAGAATTGTGAAGAATAATACATGTAAGACTTTCATAAATATCCTCTATTATTTATTTAAATATTCTGATTGCTGTGGTTACAAGGTTTCACTCTGCACACTTAGCAAATTAGGGATGATGAACCTTCAGGCTGTAAGGCCATATGTGGCCTTCTAGACTCTTTATTTATTTATTTATTTTTATTTTTATTTTTTTTTTGAGATAGGGTCTTACTATGTCACCCTTGGTAGAATGCCATGGCATCACAGCTCACAGCAACTTCAAACTGTTAGGCTTAAGCAATTCTCTTGCCTCAGCCTCCCAAGTAGCTCCTTCTAGACTCTTAAGTGCAGCCTTTTTGTTCTGTGAAGTTTGAATTCTGGCAAAAGGCCATACTTAAGGATCTAGAAGGCCACACGTGGCCTTAAGGCCCGTAAGTTCCCCACCCCCCACAACACCCGGATATTTTTTGTTGCAGTTTGGCCAGGGCTGGGTTAGAACCTGCCACCCTTGTTGTATGGGGCCAGTGCCCTACCCTCTGAGCCACAGGTGCCACCCAGAAAACTGGACCCTTGATAAGATGAACATCATAACAGACAAGCTGGTGGGAAGGGCAAATGGGCAAGACACAGGTTACCAGAAGTACCAATCAAAGGTTAAGGGTTATTAGAAATGGGTCAATCACTGATTAGGGCAATGAGGGCTATATTAATAACCATTATTATTTGAGTGATGCCTTACAGTTTATGAAGAATTTGTACATAGAGTATCTCACAATATCTCATCTGACCTCTCAAAAAAAAAAAGAAAAAAGAAAAAAAGAATATGTTGGTTGGTATCCTAAGTCAAAAGAATGGCTGCTGGGTCCTTGAGGGGATATTTGGTGGAAATTTTATCACGGTCAGAAGCATCATCTCCAGCATCAGGGTCATCCACACATTTTTATTGGTTTCTTTGTTATGTGAATAACCCAGGGTGCTTGTCTCAATGAGATCTGAAGCCTGGTTCAGTTCAGTCTAGTAACAGAATTGGGCAGCCCAGGGAGAGAAGGGGGGAGACACAAGGGCCCAGGCAGCTGAGGAAGGCTCTATGGAGAGAGCTAGCAGGTTGCCTTACAGATAGCATGCAGGTGTCAGAGGAAGAGAGAGGGATATTGGGAACATTCCACTGCCTACCAGAACTAAGGCTGCCTGGGCATCAGACACAATGACAGTCCAGAGTGCCAGGAATTGAACGTGCCAAGGTATCACGGCAAACAGAGTACTGTGACTGAACTCTGGGGACTTGACACTGGTTGCTGATCCCTGAAAACTCATGACATTTGTAGAATGGACTCATAACTTTGTGGTTGAGGAAACCTTTCCCTGTTATCTTGGGAGTCAGCAGATTCTGCGGTGACACCTCTAGCCCTGCCTGTCTGGTTTCTACTTACCTGGACACCCTTTCCCTACTGAACATGGCCTAGGGTGGTGCAAGATCCTTAAAAGTGTGTTCTGTAAGATACTAAAAAAATTCTTGAAAAAATATTTTGGTGGTCAAGTAATTTTGAAAAATAAAGCATGACATCTCTTCTTCTTGGAAAATAAATAAATAAATAAATAAGTTTCCCACACCGTGTGACTAGATTTTTTAATGCTAAAGTAAGTTCATTACCAATTTACATGATGTGTGATATATTTGGTATGTTTTTCCTATGAGAGAAAATGACCTTTTAAATCAAGTTGGGTCAAGTATGGTAACTCACACCTGTAATCCCGTTGAGAGCACTTTGAGAGGACAAGGTGGGAAGGATCACTTGAGATCAGGAGTTAGAGGAGCAGTGAGCTATCACACCAGTGCACTCTAGCCTGGGCAACAGAGTGAGACCCTGTTTCTAAAAAATAATAAATCAGAGGTTGGCAAACTTCATTGGTAAAGGGCCAGATAGTAAATATTTTAGGCTTTGCAGGCCACGTGGTCTCTTATCACAGCTATTTAACTATGCTGTTGTAGCATGAAAGAAACCAGAGACAATACACAAACAAATAGCTATGACTGTGTGCCAATAAAACTTTATTTATGGAAACTAGAATTTAAATTTCCAAGTAATTTTCAAGTCTAACAAGATGCTATTTTTCTTTGCTCATTTTCAACCATTCAAAAATGTAAAAATCACACTTAACACTAGAACCATACAAAAACAAGTGGGGGATGGCGGACAGGACGGACATGTAGCCCACCTCTCCCAAGCCATCAGGTGAGAGGAAAGGCCGTCTGGACCTTCCCTGTGTGTGGATTATTGGAGTGGACAGACAGATGGAGACGCCCAGTGAACTGGCGGTTTGCTATATATGAGGGGTAATTTAAAATCACAGACTCTGTTGTAGAGATTCTTCCCTGCTCGGCTGTGCCGGCCAGCAGGCCCCTCCCCTACGGAGGTCAGCAGCTTGTAAATGCTGACAAAATCCAATTGACAAATAATTAATCCTGAACTGAGGGAGGCATCCGAAAGGAGAGCCACTCAAAACCACGGGGAGCTGGGCAAACTGTTGGACAATTGAAGGGAAGGGATCCTGCCCAGGAAACAGACATTTTGAACTACCCAAAAGGGCGGGCACCTTTTCCCCAGGTGTTGGAGGGGGCTGGCGGTTCAGGCTGTGTGGCAAACTGGCTGACGCCCATCCAAAAGGGAAACTCTGAACCATAAAACTCAGAATAAGTCCCCCGAGCGCTCCAACCAAGGGAACCAGCTTGAAGCCTAGGACCCGGCTTTGGCTTCTGGAGCCGCAAAGCTACTGAAGCTGTGGACGGGCTTTGGCTGCTGAAGCCACAGGAACCAGCTACAAGAGATAGAGCCGCGAGCCCGCCAACGACCGCGTGAACACAGCACCGCTCCCCTTATGGCCGATTGCAGTCGCCAGTTTGCGGGGGAACCTGGGAACAGAGTGGAGGGACTTAGGAAGCGTGGACATCTGCACTGAGTGGGAAGGTCGGTCACAAGTGCTGTCTGGAAAAGAACAGCCGAGGTTGCACAATTCTTAGGCGACAAACTTTTATGGAAACTCCAAAATGGCAAGGTGGTTACCATGGTAACGGTATAAACTGTAAATCAGGTATGTCTCGGAACCACTCACAGTGCCACATGGTGTCCAGAAAGTATATTGCAGTATGAATATATTCCTACGAAAGTTGATCCCTACAGCAGACATATAGATATTTATAGGTATATTTCTACACACAAGAATATTTTTGTAGTTGGTGCCTTTTTTGTTTGTTTGTTTTGGTTTTGGTTTTCGTGGGGGTTTTTTTGTTGTCGTTGTTTTGTTTTTGTCTGTTTTTTCCTCACCATTTTCTTAGAGGAGATTTCGATAATTTTTCATTATTACTTTTTATATAGATATATTTTTTATTTCTATGTCTTCTAATTTTAATTTCTTCTTTCTTATCATTTAACATTCCTTCTAACACCACTTTTTTCTCTCTTTTTTTTACCTTTCTTTCAATTATTTTACAATTATCACTATTTTTATTGCAGTTGTTCTTATATTGCTGTTGTCATGGCTGTTGCCTGTATGTCTATGTGTTTTCATCTGTCTCTGTATCTATGGGCCCATGTGCCTGGTAACCTTTGTATCTGTTTATTTGTTCATTTGGTCTCAATGAGCTGGGTGTTATGACCTGCAACTCTGAGCTCCTAACACTCCCCTCCACTCTCACTCCGTGATCTGGAGACCTGCCCCCCCAGGAGTCCAGATTCTTGGGTGAACTCTCAAGAGGTCCAGACAGGACCTGGACTGCAGCTGGCCAGTGCTGATTTGGTAGCAAAGGAGCGAGAAGACGACGGTCAGCTGAGAGGGAATTACACTGAAGCGGTGGTACCCCGAGGTGCAGAGCAACAGCTGTCTTCAGCAATAACAAGGACCACCTCCAGATATCCCATAGCCTCTCCTCCTGTCTTCCTGGGCAACCAGATGAGGCCGAGCATCTTCTCAGATGGCAACCACCATGGAACAGACCTGGGACTGAAACACAGGCCCCGTGAGTAAAGGGTTTTCCTGAGACGGTACCGACCTGGGTGGAACAGGGGGACTAGAAAACACACCCGCAGAGCCGGGAAACTCCCAAGGTGGGGCTGATCCAGAGGACCGCTCTACTGAACCTAAGATGCACCTGGCCCTTAGGGGATCACCAGCCTATAGACAAAGGAGGCCACGAGGCTACAGCCAACAACTGATTGTGCTGCGAATACAAATCCACAGGACTAAAGACAGGGCCTGAGGCACAGGTTCTGGGAACTCAAACCAGCCTCTCCTCTGCAAAGGAATCTGGCAAGGTCAGAAACAAACTCCCACAGGGTTGTTCCCTTCACCCAGTAACATAAACTAAGGGTGGGGCTGGAACTGAGTGAACACTTCCAGCCTCCATCAAGTGCCCGAGGTTGACAGGCCACACCACCCCATGCTGGATAAAGACAGAGAATAACGGCCTAGTCGAGCAGACACAGACTACCCTGTGACTTAGGCAGGTGCAAACCCCTGGAGTATCTGCTTACTGCAGACAACTGACTGGATCACAGCCCTGTGGGGTTAACAGCGACTGGGTGTGACAGAGCTGCAAGGTGGGGAAGGAGGCATCATTCTTCCCAGACTGATCTATTTACTGGTGGCACTTCCTGACTACACGCACCACTGGAGCAAGCCATTTTAGAGCAGTCACCAGACCCCTGTGATCTAGTTCCCAGGGACCTTTTGAACTCTCCCACCCGAGGCAGCTGCTGACTGAGACAATTGACATGGACCTTTTGAACTGAGTCACTCACCTGGGGACTATCCAGGTGGTGCCCTGGGTGTGTGCTTGTAGGAAGGTTTGATTTTCCTTTTCCATTTGTTGCCTGTGGTGGGTGGGGTGATTAATTGCTGGTATTTCTCCACAGCTGAGACTTGAACCCAGAGTAACTGTTTCACTAGGGTCACATAGAAACCAGCTGAAAACAAGACAGAACCACTTAGCCCCTCTACACCAAACAGGGCCCCAGTTTCTCAGGCCACAGCACTGTATGGATCCTCGACAAAACACCAGAGGAAAATGAAAGGGAGCAAAACAATCATGGGGCGGAATCAGTGGAAAAACTCTGGTAACATGAATAACCAAATTAGATCAACCCCCCCAAGGAAAGATACGGCAGATGTAATTGAAAATCCTATTCACAAACAACTGGCTGAGATGTCAGAAATCGAATTTAGAATTTGGATGGCAAACAAGATTAACAAAATGGAATTAGGAATTTGTGGAGAAATTCAAAAGTTGTCTCAAGAATTTAACGAATTTAAAGACAAAACCACCAAAGACTTACACACACTGAAACGAGAATTTGCAGCCCTCAAAGATATGAAAAATACAGTAGAATCCCTTAGCAACAGAATGGACCAAGCAGAAGAAAGGATCTCCGACATCGAAGATAAAGCCTTTGAACGCTCCCAAACTCTCAAAGAGGAAGAGAAATGGAGAGCAAAATGGATAACTCACTCAGAGAGCTCTGCGATAACTCGAAGAAGGCAAATATCCGACTCATAGGAATTCCTGAAATAGATGAAGTGGCCTCACTGGGCGCAGAGGCCCTTCTGCATGAAATTATGAAAGAGAATTTTCCAGACATTCCTAGAGAACCTGAAATTCAGATAGTAGATAGCTTCAGAACCCCAGCACAACTCAACTCCAATAAGACATCCCCCAGGCATATCATAATTAACTTCACTAAAGTTAATATGAAGGAGAAAATTCTCAAAGCAGCCAGGTGAAAGAAATCTATTACCTTCAAAGGGAAGAACATTAGAATGACTGCAGATCTCTCTGCTGAAACTTTTCAAGCTAGAAGAGGGTGGTCATCAACGTTTAATCTCCTCAAGCAAAATAACTTTCAACCCCGGATCTTGTACCTAGCTAAACTGAGTTTCATTTATGACAGAGAAATTAAATACTTTAATGACATACATATGCTAAAGAAATTTGCCATAACCAAACCAGCTCTTCAGGATATTCTCAGACCTATCCTCCATAATAACCAACCCAATCCTCTACTACAAAAGTAAACTCACTCAGAAACTTCTGATCAAACTCCAACTTCCACAATGGCAACAGGCTTAAAAATGCCCACTGGACTTTCGAAAAACTCAATACCCCAAATTTCACCAAACTTATCAATACTCTCCATTAATGTGAATGGCTTAAACTGCCCTCTAAAGAAACATAGATTAGCTGACTGGATACAACTCAGGCCAGACATTTGTTGCATACAAGAGTCACATCTTAACTTAAAAGACAAATACAGACTCAGGGTGAAAGGATGGTCATCCATATTTCAGGCAAATGGTAACCGAAAAAAGCTGGAGTTGCACTTTTATTTGCGGATACAATAGGCTTTAAACCAACAAAAGTAAGGAAGGACAAAAATGGTCACTTCATATTTGTTAAGGGTAAGACTCAATATGATGAGATTTCAATTATTAATATCTATGCACCCAACCAGAATGCACCTCAATTTATAAGAGAAACTCTAACAGACATGAGCAACTTGATTTCCTCCAACTCTATAATAGTCGGAGATTTTAACACTCCTTTGGCAGTGATGGATCGATCCTCCAACAAAAAGCTGAGTAAAGAAATTCTAGATTTAAATCTAACCATCCAGCATTTAGATTTAGCAGACATCTATAGAACATTTCATCCCAACAAAACTGAATATACATACTTCTCATCATCCCACGGAACTTACTCCAGAATCGATCACATCTTAGGTCACAAGTCTAACCTCAGTAAATTTAAAAGAATAGAAATTATTCCGTGCATCTTCTCGGACCATCATGGAATAAAACTTGAGATGAGTAACAACAGGAATCTGCATACACATACAAAAACATGGAAGTTAAATAACCTTATGCTGAATGACAGCTGAGTCAGAGATGAGATCAAGAAGGAAATTGCCGGGCGGCGCCTGTGGCTCAGTCGGTAAGGTGCCGGCCCCATATACCGAGGGTGGCAGGTTCAAACCCGGCCCCGGCCAAACTGCAACCGAAAAATAGCCAGGCGTTGTGGCAGGCGCCTGTAGTCCCAGCTGCTCGGGAGGCTGAGGCAAGAGAATCGCTTAAGCCCAGGAGTTGGAGGTTGCTGTGAGCTGTGTGAGGCCACGGCACTCTACAGAGGGCCATAAAGTGAGACTCTGTCTCTACAAAAAAAAAAAAAAAAGAAGAAGGAAATTGCCAAATTTCTGGAACAAAACGACAATGAAGACACGAACTATCAGAACCTCTGGGACACCGCAAAGGCAGTTCTAAGAGGGAAATTTATAGCACTGCAAGCCTTCCTCAGGAGAATGGAAAGAGGAAGTAATCAACTTAATGGGACATCTCAAGAGACTGGAAATGGAAGAACACTCCAACCCCAAATCCAGTAGAAGAAAAGAAATAACCAAAATCAGAGCAGAACTACATGAAATTGAAAACAAAAGAATAATACAATAGATCAATAAATCAAAAAGCTGATTTTTTGAAAAGGTCAACAAAATAAACCTTTGGCCAACCTAATCAGGAAAAAAAGAGTAAAATCTCTAATCTCATCAATCAGAAACAACAAAGACGAAATAACAACAGACTCCTCAGAAATCCAAAAAATCCTTAATGAATATTACAAGAAACTTTACTCTCAGAAATACGAAAATCTGAAGGAAATTGACCATTACTTGGAAGCACATCACCTTCCAAGACTTAACCAAAATCAATTGGAAATGTTGAACAGGCCCATAACAAGTTCGGAAATAACATCAACCATACAAAATCTCCCCAAAAAGAAAAGCCGGGGACCAGATGGTTTTACGTCAGAATTCTACCAAACCTTTAAAGAGGAATTAGTACCTATATTACTCAACCTGTTCCAAAAGGTAGAAAAAGAAGGAAGACTACCCAACACGTTCTATGAAGCAAACATCACCCTGATCCCCAAACCACGAAAAGACTCAACAAGAAAAGAAAATTATAGACCAATATCACTAATGAATATAGATGCAAAAATATTCAACAAGATTCTAACAAACAGAATCCAGCAACATATCAAACAAATCATACATCATGACCAAGTCGGTTTTATCCCAGGGTCTCAAGGCTGGTTCAATATACGTAAATCTATAAATGTAATTCAGCACATAAACAAATTAAAAAACAAAGATCATATGATCCTCTCAATCAATGCAGAAAAAGCTTTTGATAACATCCAACATCGCTTCATGATCAGAACACTTAACAAAATTAGTATAGTAGGGACATTTCTTAAACTGATAGAGACTATCTACAGCAAACCCACAGCCAATATCATATTGAATGGAGTTAAATTGGAATCATTTCCACTCAGATCAGGAACCAGACAAGGCTGCCCATTGTCTCCATTGCTCTTTAACATTGTAATGGAAGTTTTAGCCACCGCAATTAGGGAAGAAAAGGCTATCAAGGGTATCCACATAGGGTCAGAAGAGATCAAACTTTCGCTCTTCACAGAAGATATGATTGTATATCTGGAAAATACTAGGGACTCTACTACAAAACTCTTAGAAGTGATCAAGGAATACAGCAGTGTCTCAGGTTACAAAATCAACATACATAAATCGGTAGCCTTTATATATACCTAAAATAGTCAAGTTGAAAAAACAATTAAGGACTCTATCCCATTCACAGTAATGCCAAAGAAGATGAAATACTTGGGAGTTTATCTACCAGAGGAGGTGAAAGATCTATATAAAGAGAACTATGAAACTCTAAGAAAAGAGATAGCTGAGAATGTTAACAAATGGAAAAATATACCATACTCATGGTTGGGAAGAATCAACATTGTTAAAATGTCCATACTACCCAAAGCAATATATAATTTCAACGCAATCCCCATTAAAGCTCCACTGTCATACTTTAAAGATCTTGAAAAAACAATACTTCGTTTTATATGGAATCAGAAAAAACTTCGAATAGCCAAGACATTACTCAAAAATAAAAACAAAGCAGGAGGAATCACGCTACCAGACCTCAGACTATACTACAAATCGATAGTGATCAAAACAGCATGATACTGGCACAAAAACAGAGAAGTAGATGTCTGGAAAAGAATAGAGAACCAAGAGATGAATCCAGCTAATTACCATTATTTAATCTTTGACAAGCCAATTAAAAACATTCATAGGGGAAAAGATTCCCTATTTAACAAATGGTGCTGGGTGAACTGGCTGGCAACCTGTAGAAGACTGAAACTGGACCCACACCTCTCACCATTAACCAAGATAGACTCTCACTGGATTAAAGATTTAAACCTAAGACATGAAACTATAAAAATACTAGAAGAGAGTGCAGGGAAAACCCTTGAAGAAATTGAGTTGGGCGAGTTTTTTATGAGAAGGACCCCCCTGGGCAATTGGAGCTGCTTCAAAAATACACTATTGGGACCTGATCAAACTAAAAAGCTTCTGCACAGCCAAGAACACAGTAAGTAAAGCAAGCAAACAGCCCTCAGAATGGGAGAAGATATTTGCAGGTTATGTCTCCAACAAAGGTTTAATAACCAGAATCCACAGAGAACTCAAATGCTTTAGCAAGAAAAGAACAAGGGATCCCATCGCAGGGTGGGCAAGGGATTTGAAGAGAAACTTCTCTGAAGAAGACAGGCGCACGGCCTTCAGACATATGAAAAAATGCTCATCATCTTTAATCATCAGAGAAATGCAAATCAAAACTACTTTGAGATATCATCTAACTCCAGTGAGACTAGCCTATGTCACAAAATCCCAAGACCAGAGATGTTGGCGTGGATGTGGAGAAAAGGAAACACTTTTGCACTGCTGGTGGGAATGCAAATTAATACATTCCTTTTGGAAAGAGATATGGAGAACACTTAGAGGTCTAAAAATAGATCTGCCATTCAATCCTATAATTCCTCTACTAGGCATATACCCAGAAGACCAAAAATCACATCATAACAAAGGTATTTGTACCAGAATGTTTATTGCAGCCCAATTCATAATTGCTAAGTCATGGAAGAAGCCCAAGTGCCCATCGATCCACGAATGAATTAATAAATTGTGGTATATGTACACCATGGAATATTATGCAGCCTTAAAAAAAGATGGAGACTTTACCTCTTTCATGTTTCCATGGATGGAGCTGGAACATATTCTTCTTAGTAAAGTGTCTCAAGAATGGAAGAAAAAGTACCCAATGTACTCACCCTTATTATGAAACTAATGTAGGACCTTCACATGAAAGCTATAACCCAGTTACAACCTAAGAATAGGGGGAAGGGGGATAGGGAGGGGAGGGAGGGGGTGGTAGGTGGAGGGAGGGGGATTAATGGGATTACACCTGCAGTGCATCTTACAAGGGTATATGTGAATCCTAGTAAATGTGGAATGTAAAGGTCTTAGCAAAATAACTAAGAAAATGCTACAAAAGCTATGTTAACTAGTGTGATGAAAATGTGTCAAACGATCTATGAACCAAATTTATGGTGCCCCATGATCATACTAATGTACACAGCTATGATTTAATAAAAATAAATAAAAATAAAAAATAAAATAAAAGCAAAGGTCTTTCCGGAAAAAAAAAACAAGTGGGGTTTTTTTTTAAACACCTATTTTAAATTGTTGAGTGATCCTTTAATGTTGATAAATAAAGCCAAGCCCTAATTACAGAAAAGCATTGTGGGGAAAAGAAACCAAGTGCCAGTCAATCTATCAACTGTTAGCTCAGAGCACAGCTGTATTGATTATTCCCCTGCCTAACACAATTCATGCAATCCCTCTGCGCTTAACCTTTTTATCCATAAAAATGGAGAAATTTATATCTCTGACCCATAGATACTTCTTTCTACCGAACGGAGTTTAATAATAATTATCACTTCCTGAATTTCTATCCCTGTGCTAGATATTTGAATCACTTTAGTTCTTTTTTTTTTTTTTTTTTTTTTGAGATAATCTCACTTTGTTGCCCAGACTAGAGTGCTCTGGAATCATAGCTCACAGCAATCTCAAACTCCTGCGCCTCTTGCCTCCACCTCCTGAGTAGCTGGGACTACTACAGGCTTGCATCACAACACTCCACTCATTTTTCTATTTTCAGTTGCTCAGTCTGGTCTTGAACTCCTGAGCTCAAGGGATCCTCCTGCCTCAGCCTTCAGTGTGCTAAGATTACAGGAATGAGCCACGATTGAAAAAAAAAAATTAAAGTTATTGACTGTATCTCTGATAAGTCAAATCTCCAACTGAAAAATTTTGTGTTAAGGATTTGATGGATATTGAAAAAAATGCTATTCACTACACTCTCAATAATACAGATTAGAATTCTTTCTATAGGCATGGAAACATAATTTGTAAATGTCTTGCTTCTTTCCTTTTCTTATATTCATTGAGGGCATTAACTTATGCCTAAAATGTTCATTTTAAAACTTCTGATTCTCTTAACAGTTACTTTTTCAAAAATTATTTCTTGAAAATGACTTTCACTAGATCCAACCTGCTTCAAAATGAAACATGAGAAGCCAGAGCCTGTTAACACTAACATGCAATTTTTTGTCTTCAGAAATAGCAGCTGTGAGGGAAACAGCTGTTCTTCATTGCCTGGAGGCCAACCAAGTCAGACTCCACTGTGTGACTCAGGAGAGTGCTCCAGTGTGTGACTGAGGAGAGTACTCCAATGTGCGACTCAAGAGAGTGCTACAGTGTGTGACTCAGAAGAGTACTCCAGTGCATGACTGAGAAGAGTACTCCAGTGTGTGACTGAAGAAAGTACTGCAGTGTTTGACTCAGGAGAGTTCTCTAGTGTGTGACTCAGGAGAGTGCTCCAGAGTGTGACTCGGGAGAGTACTCCAGTATGTGACTGAGGAGAGTACTCCAGGGTGTGACTAAGGAGAGTGCTCCAGTGTGACAGAGGAGAGTATTGCAGTATGTGAGTCAGGAGAGTACTCCACTGTGTGACTGAGGAGAGTGCCCTAGTGTGTGACTGGGGAGAGAACTATAGTGTGTAATTGAGGAGAGTACTCCAGTGTGTGAGTCAGGAATGTACTCCAATGTGTGACTGAGGAGAGTACTCCAGAGTGTGACTGAGGAGAGTACTCTAGTGTTTGACTCAGGAGAGTGCTCCAGGGTATGACTAGGAGAGTACTCCAGTGTGTGACTGAGGAGAGCACTCCAGGGTGTGCCTGAGGAGAGTACTACAGTGTTTGACTCAGGAGAGTACTCCGGTGTGTGAGTCATGCCATTTAATTTTTAGCCATAGCATTTATGACTAGGCTCATTTTCAA
Source organism: Nycticebus coucang (assembly GCF_027406575.1). Lineage (NCBI taxonomy): Eukaryota > Metazoa > Chordata > Mammalia > Primates > Lorisidae > Nycticebus > Nycticebus coucang. The sequence continues at coordinate 48,575,285 of NC_069784.1, read as the reverse complement.
CCACATCAATTGTTAAAATACTGAAATATTTCCATATGAGTTGATAAGTAGCTGTTCTGAGCCCTCTGCATGCCCTTCGCCACCCTCCTTTCTCCAGGTGCCTTGGATCTCTATGGAGACATCTCTTCTGACTGGTCAGCACTAGTGCCATACCGGTTTAGATATCACACCTGTTTACCACCACACATATATATGAATGACTAGGAGCTGAGGCTTTCCTATTTTGTTCATTTTAATCCCCATGTCTCCTTGAACAATCCCTGAGGTCTTTCAAATATTTATTGAGGGAACAAATGAAGTATGTTTATGCTTACAGTATAAAAAAAGTGAGGTCTAAAGGAGGAGAACCACGTGATCAAGCAGGATTCAGGAATCACTAGATGAGTCATAAGAGCAGGGAGAACATATGAATTAAGTTGTAATATCTTTTTGTAGACAGCCAAGTTCTCTTCCCTTCAGTTAGCAACCTTGCTTCACAGTGTTAATTGCTAATACTTCTTCTTTTTCCTGGCAAGGTAAATACATGCCAATATTGAGTTTCATTAATAACCAAATACTAAACCTGGAGATAGACATTAGTCATCTTGCATGTTTAGCTAGCAAGGCAAGGGAGTCTGTGGGAAGGCTGTGAAATGATGAGGCAGTCTGACTAAGGAGTCATGTATAGTTTTGTAACAGTGGAGATGAAATCACCCAGCATAACTAAAATGCACCGTGGAGCCTAAGGGGCTAGATCTGTTCCTGTCCTTTCTGACAGCCAGGCCTATGCACACACACAGGACCAAGAGTGAACACCAGTCAGTCTGTAATATCTGCCCACAAGCTCCCTTCAGGTGGAGCTCACCTACACAAACTGGTCACTATTATCAGCCTTCTTTGTTCCCATGCTAGGAAGCAGAGAGGAAACAGCAGAATCCAAAAAATTCAGTGGGGCGCATTATTAAGAATTTTTCTATTAATGTTCTCAATTTGGGAACATTAATTTGTTAATGTTCTCCCAAACTGAGAACATTACAAAGAGGCTGAAGGCCCTTGTTTTGTGATTAAGGGTATGAGTGTAAATATAATGATTATTTGTTTTCTCTTAATCATATACTGTACCTGGAAATGATTTTTAGAAATCCGATATTATTGCATAGTTCATTGTTAAGTAAACCAATGATCTCTTTTTATAAATCTAAATCTGAAGGATTTAGAAACATTTTTCTCTTAGTTCATAATTTGGTGCTTTATTAGTTGGCTTTATGGTATTTCTATTTCTATTTCTACAAAATATATAAATTTTGAAATATTAAAAAAACAGATTCTCATTTCCACTTTATATTAACATAGATATATAATGAAATTCATGGATTCCATTTGCAAAAAAAATAAATAAATTTCTCTAATACTTCCTACCTTTTTTTTTTTTTTTTTTTGTAGAGACAGAGTCTCACCTTATCGCCCTCGGTAGAGTGCTGTGGCGTCACACAGCTCACAGCAACCTCCAAATCCTTGGGCTTAGGCGATTCTCCTGCCTCAGCCTCCCGAGTAGCTGGGACTACAGGTGCCCGCCACAACGCCCGGCTATTTTTTTGTTGCAGTTTGGCCGGGGCTGGGTTTGAACCCGCCACCCTCGGCATATGGGGCCGGCGCCCTACCCGCTGAGCCACAGGCGCCACCCCCCTACCTTTTCTTAATAGTCACCTATGAATGTACCTGAACTTCTTCTGAAGCTATTTCCAGCCCATTACATCTCTTCTTTATTTTTACTCTTTCATATATAATTTATTTGTTGTAAATTTGCCCTTTTTAAGGTTCAGGTAGTACCTGCTAAAGATAGCATTTTATAATTTTCTGGTTTTTTAGTTCCACAATCATCTTCCTAATGTCCCCTGTCTTTATGTAACCAGCCAAAGATAAAAATAGCTCCTTGCCAAACCTCATTTTCTTGGGCAACTGCTGGATACATGGATGGTAACTATGAACTACCCTTTGAGTCCTTTACTCTTAATCACACCAAAGAGTTTCTGTTTCGTCCTTCTCAGGACAGAAAAAATAACTAAGGTAGGCCAGGTGCAGTGGCTCACACCTATAATCCCAGCACTCTGGGAGGAACAGGCAGGTAGATTACCTGTGCTCAGGAATTCTAGAACAGCCTGAGCAAGAGCCAGACACTGTCTCTATTAGAAATAGAAAAAAAACTAGCCGAGCATCATGGCACAAGCCTGTAGTCCTAGCTGCTCAGGAGTCTGAGGCATGAGGCTCATGAGCCCAAGAGGTTGAATTTGTTATGAGCTATGACACCATAGCACTCTACTGAGGGTGACAAAGCGAAACTCTGTCTCAAAAAAATAAGGAAAAGGGTGGTGCCTGTGGCTCAGTGAGTAGGGCGCCAGTCCTATATACCAAGGGTGGCAGGTTCGAACTCAGCCCTGGCCAGCTAAAACAGCAGTGGCAACTACAACAAAAAATAGCCGGGCGTTGTGGCAGGCGCCTGTAGTCCCAGCTACTTGGGAGGCTGAGGCAAGAGAATCGCTTAAGCCCAAGAGTTTGAGGTTGCTGTGAGCTGTGTGATGCCACGGCACTCTACTGTGGGTGACAGAGTGAGACTCTTGTCTCAAAATAAATGAATAAATAAATTTAAAAATAAGAAAAAATAAATAACTGTGGTAGAACAACATGACGCTCTGCCTTCTTGGTGCAGTTCTCATACCATAAACACATTTATTTTTCATGATCTATTTAGTACTAAGTTTTTTGCATTTTTGTTTTCTTTTACCTTTTTTTTCTGGTAATTTTGCCATTTAAAATGGCCACAAGCATAGTGTTAAAAGTGCTGTGTGGTATTTCTAAGTGTAAGAAGGCTAAGACGTGTCTTACAGAAAAAATACATGAACTTTGTTCTGGCATGCATTATAGTGATGCTCAGTTTAATGTTAATGAATCAACAATATACATTAAATAAGGTTTGTTTGTTTGTTTGTTTAAGAGACAGAGTCTTTCTCTACTTCTCAGGCTGGAGGGCAGTGGCATGATCATAGCTCACTGAAGGGCTCAAATGTCCCGAGAAGCTCTGACTACAGACAGGTATCATAATGGCCAGCTAATTTTTAAAAATTTTTTTGTAGAGATGTGGTCTCACATCATTGCTCAGGCTGGTCTCAAACTCCTGGCCTCAACTGATCCTCCTGCTTCGGCCACCCAAGGTGCTGACATTACAGGTGTCAACCACCATGGCTGGCCAAATAAGGTGTCTTTGAACAAAAACACATAAAACAAGGTTATGTATTCATCAGTGGATGAAAATGTATGCCCAGAAGCCTGAAGGAACCTTACTCTGCATTTCCGCTAGGAGCAATGCATCAGCGTTTACTAATTGTTTGTGGCAACTTTACAGAATATAATAATTGCAAATAGTGAGAATCAACTGTAGTTGTGAGCAACTGAACCTGTGCTACTGTTTTGACTAAAGAGCAGTTATGCTTAAAGAAATGCTTGTTAAGCAGCAACTATGCACTGCACTTTAGGTCATGGTCTTGCCAAAGATGCTTACAGACCTTAGCTTCATGCCTCTTATAGCCTGAAAGAATATTAAATTTGACAAATGTCTTGCACTAAAATTGGTCCTCTATCCAATAATCTTGGTAGGCAACATTGATAGGAGCCTGGAAAAAGCCTCATCTGAGTGTTGCAAAGCGGTTATTTTGGATGATAACTCTGATTACAGCTGCTTGTATCATTCTGATGAGAATGACTATTAGACCATCCTGGGTCAAGCAGGAAAAAGTATGAAATCTAATAGTAGTAGCTGCTATTCCCTGTGTTCATCTAATTCTCTATGGCTGCCATGTATCTTATATTTCAGTGGCTGGAAATGGATTGAGTCCTCGGTCCACATACAGCATGATGATACAGACTTTCTGCTTCATCAAGGCTAGACCATGATTCTAGACTTTTTCTATGCATTTAACTGTCTTTCTGAGTGATTCTGAGGAACCTCCCTGTCCAGAACATCCCGTATTGTACTCTGCAACCCTGATACTAACATCTTCCCTTCAAACTTGTTTTTGGACCACAGCTCATGCTCAGAAGGGGCGCCCCCATCTCCTCACCTAGATTCATGATGCTTCAGTCCCCACCTGCCCTTCCCCAGAGCAGGAGGCTAGTGCACAAGGCACACAAGCCTCTGTTGACTCAGATCCGCCCCTTACATCGTGCTGGTCTGTATCATCCATCTGCACCTGTGATCCAGGGCGGTGTGGGAATCCTCTGATCTGGAAGAGAGCGGTGACCTCCCTGAAACTAGAAACTGATTTCGGAGGCTTATTTGTTAGTCCAAATTTAGTCTTCAAAACACGGAATCTTTAGCATTTGTTTTTCTGTTGCTGCAGCCATTTCTCTACCTATCTGTTACTTGGGCAATCCTTGCAGCAAAACTTGCTAGTTTTCTCCAAATCTGCAAACAGGCCCTTGGGTTATGCCACAAAATACTGCTTTTGCATTGCTACAGTAATAAGAGGAGTTTTGAAAGACAACTTCCCACCTAGACTGTGCATGTTAGTAGAACAAACTGGGCAGTGTCTGTGCTGAGCGCCACCACATGGGCTGTGTAGAACACACCTCTGGCACTCCAGACGTATTTTTTTCACTGATTTGTGGGCTTAGTACCACCTTGGATTCTCATGTTAATTGGAAGACCCACCCTTTAAGGTCACATCTGCTATGACATCATAAATATAATGTGTGTTGCTTTACATTACTTTTAAAAAATGGTCTATTTATTGTGGGGGAATTGAATTTAACTGTTTTACATCCATTTTTATGTTTTTCTTAACTTTACACTGTATGCCTTATAATGTCATATAGGAAATTATTAATTTCCTCATGAAAAACAAGCTGTACATTACAAAGCCGTGTCCAACAAGTGAAGGGCAGAAAAGGTAGAAAGAAGAGAAGGCCAGGAAACCAGGGCCTTGCCCTTGTCATGCGCCTGTCAGGAGAGGTGGTTCTGGGTCCTCTGGTACAGAGTGACTTGTTTGTGAAGAAGACATAAAGGATGGATATATTTACACTAAAATAGTGCATTCTCTGATGAGTGAAAGTGCCTCCCAATTTGATGTTGTGCTATGTTTGAAGGGTTGAAGATTCTTTTTCTTCTACTGCTACTTGGATTTCTTGTTTACATCAATAGCGCTTACCTTTGCAGAGAGTTACAGAAGAGACGTGGGCTCTCAAATCAGAAGACCCACAGCTTCCCAGGTTTCTTACCTGTGTGGGCTTTATCTCTGGGTTTTATTCTTTTCTTATGCCCTCAAGCTGCAGTTGAAGGTAAACTGTAAACTATAAAGAACTGTCTCCAACTGGCAAGGTGTCATTATTACATCCTTGGTAAATCAAGACCAACTAACCCTGGATATTTTAAGGATTTACCAGAATTACATCTTTTTGGAATGGACTCTCTCAGCCTTAATCTAACGTAACTGCACGGACTTTGCCAAGGCAAATTCCAGAAAAGAACACAGTGCCACAGAAGCAGTTCCCAAAGTCCCATGAGTCTCAGTCAATGATGCATTCTACTGCGTGCGATGTTAGCAGAGGTTGGCAACCAACCTGGAGGTGGGAGATGGGGAAGGGGGGACATAAACACCAAAATTCCTCAAACAGATATGTCATGGAGTGAGTGAGTGCAGAGAGAAAGGCCAGGAGATTTGACCATCTCCATACCAGATTATTGCTGTCTTGTTTGAAGAATCTCGTTTTGCTGTGAAGTGTGAAAACAAACACATTCCAGTAGAGAACAGTTAGTCCTGACCTTTGTTCTGTGCATAATATTCTGGGCGACCTGTGGACAGAAATATTATACTGTAGTTTTAGTCTTATAGTTAGAATCCTTTTCAAATAAAAACCTTGTGCTTGTGGTATGACGGTTCCAAGAGAGCATTTGAGGAGAATGTTATTTGCATGGAGGCTATTCCAGGGAGGTTACATGGTAATCACTGTTCATAGAATGCCTTTGTTTGGTCATGGTGTGATCTTGCAACGATTTTCCAGAAAGAATCAGATTTGGGAGTATGTTGAACTCAAGTAGAGATTTTAACATGTCTAAAAGCACTCCTATATCACATCAGAATTAGAGTTTTAACTATCTTAGCTCCATCTGTGAGGAAGGCACACAATAATAGGAAATGAGTGTTCTGCTTATTGTCTGCAGGAAATTTTATTGACAAAAATCTGAGGCCACCTCCCTACATGGCTCCCACCCACCTACATGGCTCTCCTACTGGGCAAGGGGCTCCGAACTCTTTTCTCAACTTCTTACAAGAAAGAGAAACAGATGTTCTGACTCAAGTTCTTGGGCTTTGCCCCTTGGCACATTTCACCTGTTGTCCTTCCACATATAAGAACACTTGAAAATGGACTACAAAGAAAAAAAGAAAACCGGTACCAATGAATGACTAAAGAAAAAAGAAGGGGGAAAAAAGCTAACAAGAAATTGAAGGAGGCAGGTGGAAACAAATTTCGTGGGGGGTAGGGAGAGGAGTTTTCCTAAAGAACATGCTGTATCCCAAGGTGACAAAGATCACCTCAAAGAAGAAATTCTGACAGAACTCTCTTCCTTCCCAGGGGTCTCAGATCAGAGGATAAACACCAGTGAGCCCGGAAGGAGAGGTGTGAGGTCACAATTCTGACTATCTTAAATTCTGCCTGACGACCCTTACGTTGACTGAAATTATATTCCCACCTTTTGTCTTTCACACAATCAGTCAGCAATGAGAACTCACAGAGAGGCTGTGGGACTGAGTCAGATTAAGAATAACAGCCAGTTCACGATCCCTTACCACGCACAGCATCACTCTAAAGTACGTGAACACACGCGATTCTCACGACAATCCTGGGAGACTAGAATGTGTATTGTCTCCACTTTACAGGGGAGGATATTGAGCCACAGGGAGAATTAAGGCCCAGGATCACACAAGTGGCAAGGTTAGGAGGTAAACCTGGTATGGAATTCTCCAGGCCAGTTCATCATGTGACATAGGTACAAGCAATTACATCTCAAAGGACACCCTGTGAATTGGTGGTGGGATCAATGGGAATTCAAGCTTTTAGACTCCCACAAACTGGTACCCAATGTTAACAGACCCATTGGTTCTAGGCATTGAGGTGTTTAAAGTCAGGCCTTAGAATGTGCTCCTAATTACATAGGAATGTATATTTGATTTTAGAACTGAGTGTTTTTTCCTGTCATTAACTCCTGTCCCTCCTATGAGAGGACTTTTATTGGCCACTGCCCAAACACCTGCATATCCCAAGATGAGATGAGAAATAGGCATTCTCCTCTGGCAATCTGGAAATGAATGTTCTTGATATGGAAAAACTGAATTTCAGAATTTAATGTGTAGTTACAGTCAGGAAAAAAAAAATACACACACACACACATACACAGAGATACACACATAGAGGGTACCAAAAAATGTATACACATTTTAAGAAAGGAAAAAACTGTATTAAAATGTAACACTCAGTATACACTGGTTACATTTGTTATTTTGTACATTGTATCTTATATCTCTTGTAATTGGAGAAATCAAATGTAACTTGAGCATTATAATTTTAATACAGTTTTTTCCTTTCTTAAAAATGTGTATACACTGTTTAGGCACCATGTGCGCGCGCGCGTGTGTGGTGTGTGTGTGTGTGTGTGTGTGTAGAGAGAGAGAACCATACTTCGGGGGTATTTATTGTCTTTTGATAATTTCCAGATGTATTTTTTTCCCATGGATTTAATTTGCTTGTAAATCCACATACATTTAACCTCATAAATCAGAGAGATCATTTTCTGTTTGTTTCATCCTCATTCATTCTATTAGAGGCAGGGAACCTCAAATGACACATTGAGTGTAGGATTATAGTACTAAAGATACATTGCAATACATACCTGTTTCCATCAGCTATAGTTTTCTCAGTGCTAATTTCCACATTACAGGTAAAACAGAACAAGCTATCCATCCTGATCTGGGAGATGTTACCGATATGACCTCAGCCTAATTTTGCAGCCTCACATCCTTCCCACTGCTTTCATTTACTTTACTTCAAAACAAATCTGGTTGAATCTCTCCCAGAGATGCTTCTCCATCTCTTTGGATTTATAGTACTTTTCTGAGTGTTCTTTAAGTCCAGTCATAAACACCACCTTCTATGAAGCCTTCTCCAATTTTTCTAACCCCGTTTGATCTCCCTCTGCTCTGAACATGATCCCTACTTTAAGGCCCTTATCCTTCAGCTTTCTCATGGAGGAGTCACTGTGTTCCTGCCTTGGCCCGGGACATTCCACAGGCGGAGTCTGTGTGCCTAATGCATTCCCGCACTCCCCATGTGCTTAGCCTGACATCTTCCTGACTGGCTGGCTTTGCTCTGTGCCTTGCCAGATGTGTATGTTGTGAAGCAACATATCTAGATTCCGAAGGTTACTTATGGAAGGGACTTTAGAAATTAGTATCATCTTTTTATTTTATGTCTGTGAAAACTGTGATGTACAGAGACCAGCCTCCCACGGTTCCTGGTAAGATGGCGGCAGAGCCACGTCATCTGATTCCCTGAAAATTACCACCTTCTAGAATATGGACAGAAACAAAACAGCAGAGGGTATTTTGGGGGTGTGAGAGAATTTTTGCCTATATCCTGATAGAAATAACAGAGTGGAAAGGGAAATTGGTAATGTAGTGATTGCAGGAGGGAAGTAGAACAACAGAGGACTTAGGAAACAGCATGAACAGTTCACCCACAGTGATGCTAAGGGGTTCTTTGTGTATATAGATGCAGGTAGATTGGTAGACATCAACAACATGTGGAAGTTTTCTTCTGATCTTTTCCATTTTTTTCTATTGAATAAGAAACATGGTTTTTGGATGAAAATGAAGAGGAGAGAAAAAGCACTGGAGGTGGAAGAGAAAAGAGATTAAAGTTGCCCAGGACAGTGGGAAAGGGAATCAACACAGGAGTGGTGGTATGTTATGGACAGCACTGACCACCTGAGGTTTGTGGTCACATAGTGTTTTTTGGTGGACATGCTGCTGGTGCTTTGGGAAGTCATGTTGCTTGTCATTTAGCATCTCTGAACCTTGGTGGTTCTCCTCAGTCACTGTGTTCATCAGAAATGAGCCTCATTTGCAAACACCTGCTAGGAACTGCACCATTCCTGGACAGCCTCAGGCAGACCATTCTCGAGTTCCATAATCCTCTCCACTCACATTTATCTGCTATGGTATTATCAGGGGGTAGGCAAAACATGGGTTTATGAGTGTTGGGGGTTGATAAAAAGACGATGAAAAGAGAGAGTTGAGGCAACTGAAGTTATATGTAATGGAGTGATAATACCAGTCAGATTTCTAAACAACAAAATAGCCACTGCTGGCCTGAGGCAATTCAGGAACACCACAGTGGTGGGGGATCCTGGCTACCATTGATGGGCATTTGCCAATGTGTTCATATTTGGACTATTATGAATAAAGCTGCTATGAACATTTTTATACATATCTTTAGGTAGACATATGCATTCTTTCTCTTGGGACTATACCCAAGGGTAGAATTGCTGGGTCATAAAGAATAACTATGCTTAGCTTTATTAAAAATTGTTGAACATTTCTTCAAAAGTTAAACAAACACCTATCGACAACTCAGACATTCCATTCCAAATATTAACCTAAGAGAAAATAAACCACATGTCCCCACAAAGACTTGTACATTGATATTCATAGCAGCTTTATATTGTACCAGCTTTATTTGGAACAACTCAAATGCTCAACAGTAAATGGATAAACAAATTGATGTTTGGCCAAATGATGGAATGCCAATATTTTATTTGCAAAATAAAAATAAAAACCAACTACAGATATACACAACATGGGTCAGTTTCAAAATGATTGTCTGAATAAAAGAGCTAGACCAAAAGGAATACATACTACATGATTCCACATGTATAAAATCCTAGAAAATGCAAACTAACCTATAGTGGTAGAAAATAATTAGGGGCAAAGTGATAATAATTCAAAGTCAGGCAACGTGATGCCCCCAGCTTTGTTCTTTTTACTCAAGATAGTTTTGGCTATGTACGCTCTTCGTTGGTTCCATGTGAACTTTAGAATTATTTTTTTCTGATTCTGTAAAGAATGGCATTGGTATTTTTATATGGATTGCATTGAACCTGTGAATTGCTTTATACGGTATGATAGAAAAAATAGAGCTTTATTTGCTTGATTTGAATAATGTCACTATTCAAATTTTAGTGATGTTAATTCTTCTGATCCATGAGCATGGAATGTCTTTACATTTGTTTTTATTGTCCATAGTTTTATTCATCAGTTTTTTGTAGTTTAAGATCGTTCACCTCCTTTGTTAAATATATATATTCCAAAGTTAGATGTTTTTATGTTTTAGGGCTTTTGGGAGGAGGGGTTGCAGCTATTGTGAGTGGGATTGCCCCCTCAATTTAGTTCTTGGCCAGATCATTATTGGTGTATAGAAATGCTACTGATTTCTGTTTGTTGAATTTGTATCCTGCAACTTTACTGAATTAATTATCAAATCCAAGAGTTTTTGCTGTTGTTTTTTACAATGTATTATGGAAATCTTTGATTATTTCCAGTCTGATAGTTGAAAACATTGAATTTCTTTGTACTTTTAATTTGCATTGCTCTTTTTTGTAAAAAGTTGTCTATATTTTTATTTCTGTAAACTGCTTATATCCTTCACTCTGTTGAGTTACTGATCTTTTTTATTTGATTTGCAGGAGGCCTTTATATGTTAATATGTTAGTCTCTTGTCTGAGATATTACAACATTTTTGAGCTGGAGATAATAACCATATAGCCATCTAGTTCAGTACTATCATGTTCCAAATTTTAAAACTGACTTAAGGATATTAAATGACTTGCAAATGTTATAGTGCAGCCCAGGATTTTGACTCCTAGTTTAATAATGTTTACACTGCATCTTGCTAGTTATAAAACAAAAAGACAAATACCCATCCTCCTGAACATGTAAACATTAGGATTTCAGAAATTTGCCCCTATCAACATGCCCATTTCTCCTTGCTAGTCCACTTAGGGACAAAGCTTCCTTTACCACTCAATTTATAATTTCTGGATTCACCAGAATTGTGTTCATCAAATGTCTTACACTCCATGAGCAAAATGACTTCTTGACTTTTCCCATAATTTCTCATTTTTGAGTCAGTCTTTCAACCTGGACTTACTGAACTCCTGTTAAGATCCCTGATTCAGCATGATAAGAAGGTATGAAAGAAATGGAAAATTCAATCCCTGCCTTGCCAAATAGTATTTGAGAATACAAAGCAAAAACCAAATTTATTTGAAAATGAGCTCATAACTACTTACTAATGCTCAGGGTGAAGAAATTATGTCAGTAATTTAGTGGGTTTATTTCTTAATCAGGAAAGGATTGCTACTACTTTTTTTCTCGGGATTTAGGAAGAATTGATAATTGCTGAAGAACGGAGATCAAAAACCTTCATTCTTGGCAAAGGAAAGCAGCCCTCTTTTTCTGAAAAGAGGAAAACTAAAAAGTAAGCTGAGTGAGTCGGAACAAAGAAAAGTCAGCCAGTTTACATTTAAGCTAGCCATTGCTAGCAGGCTTCTTACCTTTTCTGAAATTCTAACCTGTTGGAGATTCAATTTACAAACACTCCTGCTGGGTCTTTGAGCACTCTGAGGAAAAATGGTCATAGAAGAGGCTATAGCAAATATCTAGAAAGATACATTAGCTGGGTCATTTCCTGCCTAGTGAACAGGCAAAGCAGATACTCACTGTGGAGATTTGCATTTGCCTGGGGCAGAGATCAAGGAAGTAGCTCGAGCCCTGAGATATGGGCAGAAGAGCTTATATCCTTTATCGCAGAAGAAGATCCTCTGTGTTGGTGATGGGAGGAAAATTCCTTTCTCCCACTGATTCCTCAGAGATTAAAGCTGGTGGCATTTTACTCCACAGAAAAATAGCGGAGTTTAACACCTCCGCAGAAATCTATGGGTGTGATCCTCAAGAGGGAGGCTCTCTCAATACAAGGCTCAGATTTCAGATTTCTCAAGCCTACCCTTAAGGTTAACAATAATAACAATAGGAGTTGATATGATCACTCAGAAACTGCTGGAATCTTTGTTCCCTCCCTCATCTTACCCTCTGGGCAAATAGACTTCAATAAAAGCAAAGTGGAGCAAAAGCTCCGTACCATTGCCAGAATCCCACAAACGGGCATTGGTCCCCTGAGCTCCCACATTTGATGCTTCTCTATGTCTCGTGTCTCAGTCTTTTTTTTTTTTTTATGAAATCATAGCTCTGTACAATAATGCAATCATGAGGTACAATGTGCTGGTTTTATATATAGTTTGAAATATTTTCATCAAACTAATTAACATAGCCTTCATGGTATTTTCTTAGTTATTGTGTTTAGACATTTATATTCTACATTTAGAAAGTTTCACCTATACCCTTCTAAGATGTACCATAGGCGTCGACCGACTAATTACCCTCTCTACACCTATACTCACCCCTCCCTCTCCTCCCTATCTCCCATCCCCACAGTCTTAGGTTATAACTGGGTTATAGCTTTCATATGAAAGTTATAAATTAGTTTCATAGTAGAGCTGAGTACATTGGATACTTTTTCTTCCATTCTTGAGATACTTTACTAAGAAGAATATGTTCCAGCTCCATCCATGTAAACATGAAAAAGGTAAAGTCTCCATCTTTCTTAAGGCTGCATAATATTCCATGGTGTACATATACCACAATTTATTAATCCATTCGTGGATCGATGGACACTTGGCTTCTTCCATGACTTAGCGATTTTGAATTGGGCTGCAATAAACATTCTACAAATATCTTTGTTATAATGTGATTTTTGGTCTTCTGGATATATACCTAGTAGAGGAATTGTAGCATCAAATGGCAGGTCTATTTTTAGATCTGTAAATGTTCTACAAACATCTTTCCAAAAGGAATGTAATAGTTTGCATTCCCACCAGCAATGTAGAAGTGTTTCCCTTTCTCCACATTCACCACAACATCTCTGGTTTTGGGATTTTGTGATATGGGCTAATCTTACTGGAGTTAGATGATATCTCAAAGTAGTTTTGATTTGCATTTCTCTGATGATTAAGGATGACGAACATTTTTTTCATGTGTCTGTAGGTTGTGCACCTGTCTTCTTTAGAGAAGTTTCTCTTCAAGTCCCTTGCCAAGCCTGAGATGGGATCACGTGTTCTTTTCCTGCTAATACATTTGAGTTCTCTGTGGATTCTGGTCATTAAACCTTTGTCGGAGACATATCCTGCAAATATCTTCTCCCATTCTGAGGGCTGTCTGTTTGCTTTACTTCCTGTGTTCTTGGCTGTGCAGAAGCTTTTTAGTTTAATCAGGTCCCAGCAGTGTATTTTTGATGATGCTTCAATTGCCCAGGGGGTCCTCCTCATAAAATATTCTCCCAGGCTGATTACGTCAAGAGTTTTCCCTGCACTTTCTTCAAGTATTTCTATAGTTTTGTGTCTTAAGTTTAAATCTTTTATCCAGTGAGAGTCTATTTTAGTTAAAGGTAAAAGGTGTGGGTCCAGTTTCAGTCTTCTACAGGTTGCCAGAAGTTCACCCAGCACCATTTGTTAAATAGGGAATCTTTTCCCCACTGAATGTTTTTAATTGGCTTGTCAAAGATCAAATAACACTAAGTAGGTGGATTCATCTCTTGGTTCTCTATTCTGTTCCATACATCTACCTCCATGTTTTTGTGCCAATACCATGCTGTTTTGATCACTACTGATTTATAGTATAGTCAAAGGTCTCATAGCGTAATTCCTCCTGCTTTGTTTTTATTTCTGAGTAATATATTGGCCATTTGAGGTTTTTTCTGATTCCATATGAAATGATGTATTATTTTTCGAAGATCTTTAAAGTATAACAATGGAGCTTTAATAGGGATTGCGTTAAAATTGTATATTTCTTTGGGTAGTATAGACATTTTAACAATGTTGATTTTTCCCAGCCATGAGCATGGTATGCTTCTCCATTTGTTAACATCTTCAGCTATTACTTTTCTCAGAGGCTCATAGTTCTCTTTATAGGGATCTTTCACATCCTTTGTAAGGTAAACTCCCAAATATTTCATCTTCTTTGGTACGACTATAAATAGAATAGAGTCCTTGACTGTTTTTTCAGCTTGGCTATTGTTGGCATTTATAGAAGCTACAGATTTATGAGTGTTGACTTTGTAACCTGAGACACTGTTGTATTCCTTGATCACTTCTAAGAGTTTTGTAGTAGAATCCCTGGTATTTTCCAGATATACAATCATATCATCTGCAAAGAATGAAAGTTTGATCTCTTCTGACCCTATGTGGATACCCTTGATCGCCTTTTCTTCCCTAATTGAAATGGCTAAAACTTCCACTACAATATTAAAGAACAGTGCGGACAATGTGTAACCTTGCCTGGTTCCTGATCTGAGTGGAAATGGTTTCGATTTAACTCCACTCAATACAATATTGGCTGTAGGTTTGTTGTAAATGGTCTCTATTAGTTTAAGAAATGTCCCTTCTATATCAATTTTCATAAGTGTTCTGAACATGAAGGGATGCTGGATATATCAAAAGTGTTTTCTGCATCAATTGAGAGAATCATATGGTTTTGTTTTTTAATTTGTTTATGTGCTGAATTATATTTATAGATCTATGTATATTGAACCAGCCTTGAGATCATGGGATAAAACCTACTTGGTCATCATGTATAATTTGTTTGATGTGTTGCTGGATTCTGTTTGCTAGGATCTTGTTGAATATTTTTGCATCAATATTCATTAGTAATATTGGTCTATAATTTTCTTTTCTTGTTGGGTCTTTTCTTGGTTTTGGGATCAAGATAATGTTTGCTTCATAGAATTTGTTGGGTAGTGTTCCTTTTTTTCTATATTTTGGAAAAGTTTGAGTAATATAGGTACTAGTTCCTCTTTAAAGGTTTGGCAGAATTCTGATGTGAAGCCATCTGGTCCCGGGCTCTTCTTTTTATGGAGATTTTGTATAGTTGATGCAATTTCAGAACATGATATAGGCCTGTTCACTATTTCCACTTCATTCTGGCTAAGTCTTGGGAGGTGGTATGCTTCTGAGTATTGGTTGATTTCCGTTAGATTTTCGTATTTCTGAGAATAAAGTTTCATGTAGTATTTAAGGATTTTTTGAATTTCTGAGGAGTCTGTTGTTATTTTGTCTTTATCATTTCTGATTGATGAAATTAGAGACTACTCTTTTTTTCCTGGTTAGGTTAGCCAGAGGTTTATCTATTTTATTGACCTTTTTAAAAAAACCAACTTTTTGATTTATTTTTTTCTTTTTTTCTTTTTTTTTTTTTATTAAATCATAGCTGTGTACATTGATATAATCATGGGGCATCATTCACTAGCTTCACAGACCATTTACCAAGTTTGACATATACCCTTGTAAGATGCACCGCTGGTGTAATCCCACCAATCTCCTTCCCTCTACCCACCTCCACCGTCCATCCCCTCCCTTTCCCCCTTCCCCCTATTCTTAGGTTGTAACTGCGTTATAGCTTTCATGTGAAAAGCCTAAATTAGTTTCACAGTAGGGCTGAGTACATTGGGTACTTTTTCTTCCATTCTTGAGATACTTTACTAAGAAGAATATGTTCCAGCTTCATCCATGTAAACATGAAAGAGGTAAAGTCTCCATCTTTCTTTAAGGCTGCATAATATTCCATGGTGTACATATACCACAATTTATTAATCCATTCGTGGATCGATGGGCACTTGGGCTTCTTCCATGACTTAGCAATTATGAATTGGGCTGCAATAAACATTCTGGTACAAATATCTTGTTAGGATGTGATTTTTGGTCCTCTGGGTATATGCCCAGTAGAGGGATTACAGGATTGAATGGCAGATCTATTTTTAGATCTCTAAGTGTTCTCCATATCTCTTTCCAAAAGGAATGTATTAATTTGCATTCCCACCAGCAGTGCAAAAGTGTTCCCTTTTCTCCACAGCCACGCCAACATCTCTGGTCTTGGGATTTTGTGATGTAGGCTAGTCTCACTGGAGTTAGATGATATCTCAAAGCAGTTTTGATTTGCATTTCTCTGATAATTAAAGATGATGAGCATTTTTTCATATGTCTGAAGGCCACACGCCTGTCTTCTTCAGAGAAGTTTCTCTTCAAATCCCTTGCCCAGCCTGTGATGGGATCCCTTGTTCTACTCTTGGTAATGCGTTTGAGTTCTCTGTGGATTCTGGTTATTAAACCTTTGTTGGAGACATAACCTGCAAATATCTTCTCCCATTCTGAGGGCTGTTTGCTTGCTTTACTTACTGTGTTCTTGGCTGTGCAGAAGATTTTTAGTTTGATCAAGTCCCAGTAGTGTATTTTTGAAGCTGCTTCAATAGCCTGGGGGGTCTTCCTCATAAAATACTCGCCCAGACCAATTTCTTCAAAGGTTTTTCCTGCACTCTCCTCTAGTATTTTTATAGTTTCATGTCTTAAGTTTAAATCTTTGATCCAGTGAGAGTCTATCTTAGTTAATGGTGAAAGGTATATGGGTTCCAGTTTCAGTCTTCTACAGGTTGCCAGCACCATTTGTTAAATAGGGAATCTTTTCCCCATTGAATGTTTTTAATTGGCTTGTCAAAGATTAAATAACGGTAAGTAGCTGGATTCATCTCTTGGTTCTCTATTCTGTTCGAGACATCTACTTCTCCGTTTTTGTGCCAGTACCATGCTTTTTTGATCACTATCGATTTGTAGTATAGTCTGAGGTCTGGTAGCGTGATTCCTCCTGCTTTGTTTTTATTTCTGAGTAATGTCTTGGCTATTCGAGGTTTTTTCTGCTTCCGTATAAAATGAAGTATTGTTTTTTCAAGATCTTTAAAGTATGACAGTGGAGCTTTAATAGGGATTGCATTGAAATTATATATTGATTTGGGTAGTATGGACATTTTAACAATGTTGATTTTTCCCAGCCATGAGCATGGTATGTTTTTCCATTTGTTAATATTTTCAGCTATTTATTTTCTTAGAGTTTCATAGTTCTCTTTATAGAGATCTTTCACGTCCTTTGTTAGATAAATTCCCAAATATTTCATCTTCTTTGGCACTACTGTGAATGGGATAGAGTCCTTAACTGGTTTTTCAGCTTGACTATTGTTGGTATATATAAAGGCTACCGATTTATGATTGTTGATTTTGTAACCTGAGATGCTGCTGTATTCTTTGATCACTTCTAAGAGTTTTGTAGTAGAGTCCCTAGTGTTTTCCAGATATATGATCATATCATCTGTGAAGAGTGAAAGTTTGATCTCTTCTGACCCTATGTGGATACCCTTGATCACCTTTTCTTCCCTAATTGTGGTGGCTAAAACTTCCATTACAATGTTAAAAAGCAATGGAGACAATGGGCAGCCTTGTCTGGTTCCTGATCTGAGTGGAAATGATTCCAATTTAACTCCATTTAATATGATATTGCCTGTGGGTTTGCTATAGATGGTCTCTATCAGTTTAAGAAATGTCCCTTCTATACCAATTTTCTTAAGTGTTCTGATCATGAAGGGATGTTGGATGTTATCAAAAGCTTTTTCTGCATCGATTGAGAGAATCATATGGTCTTTGTTTTTCAATTTTTTATGTGCTAGAGTACATTTATAGATTTACGTATATTGAACCAGCCTTGAGACCCTGGGCTAAAACCGACTTGGTCATGATGTGTAATTTCTTTGATGTGTTGCTGGATTCTGTTTGTTAGGATCTTGTTGAATATTTTTGCATCAATATTCATTAGTGATATTGGTCTATAATTTTCTTTTCTTATTGGGTCTTTTCCTTGTTTGGGGGTCAGGGTGATGTTTGCTTCATAGAACGTGTTAGGTAGTCTTCCTTCTTTTTCTACCTTTTGGAACAGGTTGAGTAATACAGGTATTAATTCCTCTTTAAAAGTTTGGTAGAATTCTGATGTGAAACCATCTGGTCCCGGGCTTTTCTTTTTAGGGAGGTTTTGTATGGTTGATGCTATTTCCAAACTTGATATGGGCCTGTTCAACATTTCCTCTTGATTCTGGTTAAGTCTTGGAAGGTGACGTGCTTCCAAGTATTGGTGAATTTCCTTCAGATTTTCATATTTCTGAGAATACAGTTTCTTGTAATATTCATTAAGGATTTTTTGGATTTCTGAGGAGTCTGTTGTTATTTTGTCTGTGTTGTTTCTGATTGATGAGATTAGAGATTTTACTCTTCTTTTCCTGATTAGGTTGGCCAAAGGTTTATCTATTTTGTTGACCTTTTCAAAAAACCAGCTTTTTGATTTATTTATCTGTTGTATTATTCTTTTGTTTTCAATTTCATTTAATTCTGCTCCAATTTTGGTTATTTCTTTTCTACTACTGGGTTTGGGGTTGGAATGTTCTTTCTTTTCCAGTTGCTTGAGATGTCCCATTAAGTTGTTAAGTTCCTCTCTTTCCATTCTCTTGAGGAAGGCTTGCAGTGCTATAAATTTCCCTCTTAGAACTGCCTTTGCGGTGTCCCAGAGGTTCTGATAGTTCGTGTCTTCATTGTTGTTTTGTTCCAAAAAATTGGTGATTTCTTTCTTAATCTCATCTCTGACCCAGCTATCATTCAGCATAAGGTTATTTAACTTCCATGTTTTTGTATGAGTATGCAGATTCCTGTTGTTACTCAGCTCAAGTTTTATTCCATGTTGGTCTGAGAAGATGCATGGAATAATTTCTATTCCTTTAAATTTACTGAGGTTAGACTTGTGACCTAAGATGTGATCAATTTTGGAGTAAGTTCCATGGGCTGATGAGAAGTATGTGTATTCAGTTTTGTTGGTATGAAATGTTCTGTAGATGTCTGCTAAATCCAAATGTTGGATGGTTAGGTTTAAATCTAAGATTTCTTTGCTCAGCTTCTTGTTGGAGGATTGACCCAACACTCATAAAGGAGTGTTGAAATCTCCGACTATTATGGAGCTGGAGGAAATCAAGTTGCTCATGTCTATTAGAGTTTCTCTTATAAATTGAGGTGCATTCTGGTTGGGTGCATAGATATTAATAATTGAGATCTCATCATGTTGAGTATTACCCTTAACAAATATGAAGTGACCATTCTTGTCCTTCGTTACTTTTCTTGGTTTAAAGCCTATTGTATCTGCAAATAAAATTACAACACCTGCTTTTTTCTGATTACCATTTGCCTGAAATATGGATGACCATCCTTTCACCCTGAGTCTGTATTTGTCTTTTAAGTTAAGATGTGACTCTTGTATGCAACAAATATCTGGCCTGAGTTTTTGCATCCAGTCAGCTAACCTATGCCTCTTTAGAGGACAGTTTAAGCTGTTCACATTAATGGAGAATTTTGATAAGTCTGGTGAAGTTTTGGGTATAAAGTTTTTCAAATGTCCAGTGGGCATTTTTAATCCTTTAGCCAGTGTGGAAATTGGAGTTTGATCTGAAGTTTATGAGTGAGTTTACTTTTGTGGTATAGGATTGGGTTTGTCATTATGGAGGATAGGTCTGAGAATATCCTGAAGAGCTGGTTTGGTTATGGCAAATTTCTTCAACATGTGAATGTCATTAAAGTATTTAATTTCTCCATCATAAATGAAACTCAGTTTAGCTTAATACAATATCCGGGGTTGAAAGTTATTTTGCTTTAGGAGATTAAAAGTCGGTGACCACCCTCTTCTGTCTTGAAAAGTTTCAGCAGAGAGATCTGCAGTCATTCTAATATTCTTCCCTTTGTAGGTAATGGTTTTCTTTCTCCTGGCAGCTTTGAGGATTTTCTCCTTCATATTAACTTTAGTGAAGTTAATTATAATGTGCCTGGGGGATGTCTTATTGGGGTTGAGTCGTGCTGGGGTTCTGAAGCTGTCCACTATCTGAATTTCAGAATCTCTAGGCATGTCTGGAAAATTCTCTTTCATAATTTCATGCAGAAGTGCCTCTGTGCCCAGCGAGGCCACTTCATCTGTTTCTGGAACTCCAATGATTCGGATATTCACCTTCTTCAAATTATCCCAGAGCTCTCAGAGAGAATGATCCATTTTTCCTCTCCATTTCTCTTCCTCTTTGAGAGTTTGGGAGCATTCAAAGGCTTTATCTTCAATGTCAGAAATCCTTTCTTCTGCTTGCTCCATTCTGTTGCTGAGGGATTCTACTGTATTTTTCATATCTTTGAGGGCTGCAAATTCTTGCTTCAGTGTGTCTAAGTCTTTGGTGGTTTTGTCTTTAAATTCGTTAAATTCTTTTTTTTTTTTTTTTGTAGAGACAGAGTCTCACGTTATGGCCCTCGGTAGAGTGCCTTGGCCTCACACAGCTCACAGCAACCTCCAACTCCTGGGCTTAAGCGATTCTCTTGCCTCAGTCTCCCGATTAGCTGGGACTACAGGCGCCCGCCACAACGCCCGGCTATTTTTTGGTTGCAGTTTGGCCAGGGCCGGGTTTGAACCTGCCACCCTCGGTATATGGGGCTGGCGCCTTACCGACTGAGCCACAGGCACCGCCCAAATTTGTTAAATTCTTGAGACAACTTTTGAATTTCTCCTCGAATTCCTAATTCCACTTTGTTAATCTTGTCTGCAATCCAAATTCTGAATTCGATTTCTGACATCTTAGCCAGTTGTTTATAAATGGGAAATTCAATTGCATCTGCCATATATTTCCTTGAGGGGGTTGATCTATTCTGGTTATTCATGTTACCAGAGTTTTTCCACTGATTTCGCCCCATGTTTGTTTTACTCCATCTGATTTTTTTCCCCTGGGGCTTTGTCGAGGGCCTTTACAGTGTTGTGGCCTGAGAAACTGGGGCCCTGTCTGGTGTGGTGGGGCTAAGTGGTTCTGTCTTGTTTTCAGCTGGTTTCTGTTCCACCCTAGTGAAACAGATACTCTGGATTGAAGTCTCAGCTGTGGAGAAATATCAGCAATTAAGTCACCCCACCCCCCACTGGCAAATAATTGGAAAAGAAAAATCAAACCTTCCTACCACCATGTACCCAGGGAACCACCTGATTTGCCCTCAGGCGATTGGTTCAGTTCAAAAAGTCCAAATCAATTGTCTCAGTCTGCACCTGTCTCGGGTGAGAGAGTTTAAGAGGTCTCTGGGAACCGGATCACAGGGGTCTGGTGACTACTCTGGTGTGGCTTTCTCCAGTGCTGCGTGGAGTCAGGAGGAGCCATCCAGCCAATAGATCAGTCTGGGAAGGTTGATGCCTCCTTCCTCACCTTGTACCACTGTCACATCCAGTCACTGATAGCCCTGCAGTTGGCTGACCCAGTTGCCTGTAGTGAATCGGTACTCCAGGAGTTTGCACCTGCCTGAATCACAAGGAAGTCTGCCAGGCCGCTGCGCTTTGCCTCTCTCTAGCAGGAGGTGGTGAGGCCTGACAACCTCGTGTGCTTGATGAAGGTTGGGGAGTTTTCACTCAGGTCCAGTTTCGCCCCTGATTAATGTTACTGACAGAACAGAACAGAACAGCTCTGCAGTTCCCCTGCAGAAGAGAAGCTGAATTGAGTTCTAAATCAGCTTGTCTTTGCTCTTGTATTGTCTATAGGCTGACGATCCCCTGAGGGCCAGGTGCATCCTAGGTTTAGTAAAGCGGACCTCTGGGTCCGCCCCACCCTGGGAGTTTTCCCGGTTTGCAAGTTGGAGTTGCCTCAGGCAAATCCTATACTCAGAGTCTCTGGTTGCCCAGGGAGACAAGGGGTGTGGCTTCAGAATATTCGGTAGTGAGCCGTATTGCTAGCAAAAGAGGGCTGCTGTTTTATGGCTCAGGCAACCGCTGTTCCAGTGTAGCTCCCTTCCGGCCAACTGTCCTCTCTCTGCTCCCGTACCCCAGAGTCTGCAGCCCAGAACTCTTTCCCCACCTTGTTCACCCTTCACCATTGAACTCTGGTGAGCCCAGTCTCTGGTAGCCCCACCGGCAGTCTCTGTTAACCCAGTCTCTGTGGCCAAGTTCTTTCCCATAAGCAAATGTGGCAGGGCTATATGCCAGCCAGAGTCAAAGTAAGGTCACTGTCTCCTCCTCATGGTCACCACTGTCTGCCACCATCCAGCAGGGGAAGCTGAAGTCTGCTTGCCTCAGGCACTCAATGGCACCTGAAGAAAGTTCTACCTGAACTCAATCTAAACTTGAGGATGTCCAGACAGCAAAAGAATTTCTCCCTCAGCCACCACACCTTTGTTGCCACTGTTCTGCAGCTCTTGTATCCCTATAGAGTGAGGTCTGATTCTTTCTGGCAGGCCACAGAGTTGGGGAGATGACTCTCCAGAATTAGACCCCAGCAGGATCATTCTATTAATGCTCATGTTGGGTGAGAGGTATCTCCTCTTGGAGGCTCAGCAGACACACAAGCATACAGACACATGAACATTCAGAAACACATAGACATATAGATAAAAAACAACTACAACAAAAACAATGGTAATCATAAAATAATTGGAAAAAAAACTCTAAAAATTTGATGTAAGCACTCTCAGCAGCCATAAGAAGGGAAGAACAGGAAGAGAGAAAGGAAAAAAAAGTATTAATAAAAAATAATTGGAAGAAAAGAACCTCTTACAATCTGATGTAAGCACTCTCAGCAACCATAAGGGAAGAAGAGGAAGAGAGAAAGAAAAAAAGTATTAGTTAAAATGTTAAAAAAGAAAAAAAGATTTAAAAAATTACCTATAACTCCTTCAAGAAAAGGATGAAAAAAGAGAAGAAAAAAAGGCACCAACCACAAAAATATTATATATTATATATATAAAGTTGTATATTATATATTATATATATATATATATAAAGTTGTATATTATATATATGTATAATACAACTATATGTATGAGGTACGGTTCAACTTTAGTAGGAATCTATTTATATTGCAATATACTTTCCGGACACCAGGTGGCGGCACTGTGTCCACCTGATTCATAGTTTCCCTTGTTACCATGGTAACCACTGAACCTGGGCCAGGGCCATTTCTGAAGTTTCAAAATATGTCTATTTCCTAACTGTTGCCTAACCTTGGCTGTTCTATTCCAGACGGCACCCCTATCTGACCTCCAAACTCAGTAGAGGAGTCCACACTTCACCAATCTTTCCACTCAGCTCCCAGCTGCTCTGCGAACTGGGAACTCTGTGGAGGAGGGGCTGGTTGCTGCTGGCCAGTGGTGCGAGACCCTTCCATCAGTTTCCGTGGCTTAGGGTCACACTTTTGAGTCCAGCAATCCACCAGTTTGCAACATACCCCACACTGCCAGTCCACACCAATATTCCCTGCCAGGAATGGTCTGGTCCATTCATTCACACCTGCTGTTCTGGGAAAAGGTGCCTGTCATTTCAGACATTTCAAAATGTGTCTGTTCCCCAGGCAGAATCCTTTCCCCTTAATTTTCTGTTGGGCTGCCTAGCCCCGTAAGGCTCCAAACAGCACCCCTTTCTGGTCACCAAATTCCACTCAGGAGTTCACACTTCACCGAAATTTCCACCAAACACCTAGTTTCCCCACAAACTGGGAACTGCAGTCCTCCATGGGGGAGGGGCTGGTTGCTGCCACCTCTGGCCACCAGCCACTGGCGCCAGTGGCATGAAAATTTCTCCAGCAGAGTCCACGGCTCTGGATTAGACCTCAAATACAGCAATCCACCAATTCGCTGCACACCTCTAACTGCCTATCCACATGAACACTCCACGCGGGGAAAATTTCTAGCCCCCTCACTCTCGCCTGATGATTTGGGAGAGATGGGCTAAACATCCATCCCATCTGCCATCATGGAGCTTAATCATCTCATTCTTTACCATTGCTTCTAACTCTTTATTTCTTCAGTCAGTCGCCGCCTTTCCACAGGTCTTAGTGGACCCTGCTCCTGGGGCAGGACCCCGACGATAATATCAGCTAACAGACACTGCACTTCCAAGTCCTCAGAGAGCATTGCAGACTTTTTCTTAATGAATAAACTGTGGAAAGATAGAACAAATGACATGTTCAGACAGTTTGAAAGGGGGCCTGAGCTTTTCTCTCCCGGACTATATAGACTATGGGCTACAGCTTCAGTTTGACAGAGTTATAGAAAGGAATGGGGATACAGCTTGAGAGGAATGATTGTATAGTACAAAGTCACATATTTGACTCCTGTTAAGAGTCCTGTAGTGAAGTGTAAAAACTATAATTCTGGAGTCAAACTAGATTTAAACCTGCCTTGCTACTTACAAATTGTGGGTTTGGAAAGTTACATACCCTCTTAACCTTTATTTTCTCAACTGAAAAAAATGGAATTAATAATATCTACTCTTTAGCAAGTGCCTATAGAGTACCTATAATAGGGCATATAGTAGGTATCTGATAGATGATAGCTGTTTTAGCAAGTAGTGGGCTAGAGTGAAAATGCGGTTTGTTTTTTTCTAATAAGTGTTGTTGATTGTCTTGGTTGAAGCAAGAACTATGGGGCAAAAGACATGCACACCCATACACAGACAGGCTTAGCATCTTAAGGAAGAGCATCACAATTATTCCCTCAGACTGTTAACTTTTTTGCTCACTGACCCAGCAGGAAGGTTTTTGTAGGTGTAAGGAAGAATTTCCAGAGAAAAGTTGAGAGGCTCTTGCTGTCAGAAGAGCCAGGTTGCTTGGGATGTAATCCCCCTTGGCATAGTAGATGAAGTGGTGTGTGTGTAATGTTTGCTTCAGACTGTTAGAGCAAGCTGTGTTCCAGAGCACCTTTGCACTTTTCAGGTGTATATCCTTCTTTTTTTTTTTTTGTAGAGACAGAGTCTCACTTTATGGCCCTCGGTAGAGTGCCGTGGCCTCCCACAGCTCACAGCAACCTCCAACTCCTGGGCTCAAGCGATTCTCCTGCCTCAGCCTCCAGAGCAGCTGGGACTACAGGCACCCACCACAACGCCCGGCTATTTTTTGGTTGCAGTTTGGCCGGGGCCGGGTTTGAACCCGCCACCCTCCGTATATGGGGCCGGCGCCCTATCGACTGAGCCACAGGCACCGCCCTGTATAGCCTTAAAAGAATTGGCTCAGCTCACTTTCTTGCTCCAGAGACACCTGGGAAGTGAGGCTAGTAATCCCTACTTCATGGGATTTCCAAGGGTTAAATTAGATAATTCAATTAACAAACAATTACAGAATGCCTACTGCAATGGCTGATTTCATGTGTCAACTTGGAGAGCATTTCTGGATGAGATTAACATTTAAATGGGTAAACTCTGAGTAAGCAGATTGCCCTCTATAACAGGTGTCCCACGGGCCACATGAAGCGGTGTGAATTGTATTTGTTCCCGTTTTGTTTTTTACTTCAAAATAAGATATGTGCAGTGTGCACAGGAATTTGTTCATAGTTTTTTTTAAACGATAGTCTGGCCCTCCAACGGTCTGAGGGACAGTGAATTGGCCCCCTGTTTAAAAAGTTTGAGGACGCCTGCTCTATAATGTGGGTGGGTTTCATTCAATCCATTGACGGCCTGAAGAGAATGAAAGACCAGCCTCTCAAGCAAGAGCTAATTGTTCAGCAGACTGTCTGCTCCTTGGTCTCCAGCATGCCAGCCCACACTGCGGATTTTGGATGTTCCAGCCTCATGGCATGAGCCAATTCCTTATGTACAGTCATCTCTCAGTACCCATGGGTTCCACATCTGTGGATTAAGACAACCATAGGTCAAAATATCACAAATATTTTTAAAAATTTCATCTCCAGTGGACATGTACAAACTTTTTTCCCTTGTCATTATTCCCTAAAAAATACAGTATAACAACTATTTATATAACACTTGGATTGTATTAGGTATTGTAAGTAATTGAGGGATGACAAACTATATGGGAGCGTGTGTGTAGGTTACATGAGAACACTATGCCACTTTAGGTTGGGGACTTGATCATTCATGTGTTTGGGTTTCTGAGTTAGGTCTTAGAACCAATCCTCCATGGATATTGAGGGAAAACTATAATATATGCCAGAATTTGTACATTTCCCCCATATGTACAAAATGGATATGCCTAGCACATCTAGGTACACTTGACCAGTAACAATTCTTTCAATTCACCTTTGAAAAGTAATATAGATATACATAGGTAACATCTGTTAAAATATGTATGCTTTTTGGGGCATCATCTGTATACGCACACACCTGCTGTGAATCAGGCACTCCTTCAGGCCCTGGGGATGCCTTGAAAGAGATAGACAAGGTCTCTTAGCAAACACATATTCTTGGAAGGGAGTCACACAATAAGTAGGCAAAGAAGGCAATATCAGGCAGTGATGTGAGTAAAATAGAATGGGGTACTGATAGTGACTGGTGGGAGCTCCTTTGAATCGTGTGGATCTTAATGAAGTATATTATAGATGGGGGAGGTAAAGGCCCTTAATTAGAAATGAGCTCAGTGTGGCTGGGCAGAGAGGAGTCAGTGTGCCTGTGGACGGAGCAGGGGAAAGAAAGAGCGAGGGGAGGTGAGGGAAGTAAGTTGCAAGGGCTACATCAGATAGGCCTGGCGTTCTCATGGTAAAGGATTCGGATTGTACGTAAGTGCAATGGGAACACATTGGAGGGTTTTAGGTAAGGGCTTGACATGGGGTCTATCTCCAGGTAGATAGATATAGAGAGAGATGTTTTAAATTGAGGTGAAATTCACGTGATATTAACCATTTTAAAGTAAACATTTCAGAGACATTTAGTACATTCACAATGTTTTGCAACCACCACTGATTTATATCTTTAAATTTTTCTGATTGACATGTTGAAAATGAGTATTATGACCTGAATGTCTCTTGAAACTCACATGGAAACCCTACCCACAGTGTGATGGTATTAGGAGGTGGGGCCTTGGGCCAAGAGCCCTACTGTGCGTGGGGCTGAGATGAGCCTTCAGCATTACCTCTGACAAGAGCTAAAGGGCCAGCCCTTGTGTCCCAACATTAGACAATTGTTGGCTATGAGCCAACCTTGAGAGGGGCCTGAATGTGGGGCCAAGCAGTTCTCTGCCAAGGGATTGCCTAGGAAGGGACACAGCTGTGAGCAGGTGTCTGGGTGCATTAGTCCTGCTGTGGGGATCTGCACAGAGTATGGAAGTGTTCTCTACAAAAAACAGGGGGCAGGGTCAGAAAAATGCACCTGCTTAAAGTAAAGACAAAGAAAACCCTCATGAAGTAGGCTCCAGAGAGTTGCCTGGTTCTCCTACCGTGTGAGGACACAGAGAGAAGGAGCCGTCTATGATCCAGGGAGAGGAACACTGTTCCTGTGGTGCCTTAATCTTTGTCTATTCAGCCTCAGGACCTGTAAAAAGCAAACTTCACTTGTTTATAAGCCACTCCAAGTCTGGTGTTTTGTTATAGCAGCCTGAATGGGCTATGACAGTGTGGGAGCCAGAGGACAACACAAGACGTATGGTTGAAGGCTAAAGCTGTGTCCATGGCAGCTAGGGTTGTAGCAGAAAAGGCAAAGAGAAGTGGACAGAGCTGCAGGTTATATTTTTAGGAAATTACCAGGGTTTTCAAGCAGATTCAATGTAGCCTGTGTAGGGAAAATGTAATATACAAGGTGTCCATTTAAAATTACACACAATTTTAAATTGCACATGAACTTTATGGACACCCTGTTTATGAAAGCACTTTGTAAACCTCACAGACTGTAATATGTTAGCATCATTATTATGAATAGGACTTTGTGGTTTTTAAAGAGAAATAACTGGACTTGGTGGTTTTTCTAGGTGTCTCTGAGTCTGAGTTCCTGTGATGCTTTAAAAATGGATAAACTGCCTTTGGGACAAAGGAGAAGATTTATTTGAGTTTTTCCTGATCCCATGCAATATCCAGGTGTTTCCAGAGGACAGTCTAGGGCACTGGTTCTCAACCTTCCTAACGCTGTAATGTATTTTCATTGTTAAAAAGGGGTTGCGACCCACAGGTTGAGAACCGCTGGTCTAGGGCTATTCAACCCTCCACTTGGTGAGAACAGGCAAAGCCTGCCTTCCTCCAGCCAGCAGGGCTGCGTCATGGCCTGGAGGCGAGCATGGGAACTGGCAGGGCTGGGTTCAGCCTCCCAGACCCTGCGCTCCTAAGAAGGAAGTGCCCTGACGCCTGGGCTCTCAGACCACAGCAATGTCCAGTAAAAACACACTGGGTGGTGAGGCGCAGGGCCAGCAGCGTGGCCCTATGTGGACAACTCGCACTGACAGTGAGAGCATAGATGGGAGGGCTAAAGTGTGCCTGGAGCCTGCAATCTTGCATGTAAGTGAGGCTTGGAATCAGGTACTGTCCACACCCAAGATCATGTTCCGGTGGCAGAGGTCTTCAAGAAAGCCTTCTCCAAAAGATAGTTGCGTCCCTCTTCTCTCTTCTTCTGCTTTGAGGTATTTATCATGAATCAAATCTATTTGGTTTATGATCTTTGCAGCCACCTCTGGGAAAAGTGACCTTTTTTTTTTTACATAAGATTTAGCTTTAGATAGGCTTCAGCTGGGCTGGGAACACTTTCCTTAACAGAGAGTTTCTCACTAAGCAAATCAAAAGGTTGAATTAACTCTTTAATAATAATCTAAGTAATGATACCACTGCTGTTATAATTTGTGAAATGGTCTTTCTTCCATCAAAGAGAACAAATGGTCCTTAGATGCCACTAGACTTAGAACAAAAAACTACATAGGTTGGTTTCCAGAGTAGTACCTGGAAGGATGCGTGAGAGGGAGATACTGACCCTGGATGTGTTATAAGCACAGCCTTAGCCCACTCTGCAGGGAGCTCAGGACTAAAGCAAAGGGATTGGCCTTTGTGTCCCTATCTTAGCCAGTCATTGACCTTGAACCACACCTGGGAAGGACTTTAATACAGGGCAGTGTTTTTCAACCTTTTTTATCTCATGGCACACCTGAACCTATAGGTAAACTTCCATGGCACACTTAAATTATGTTGATTTAAAAAAAAGAGTAAAAAAAAAAGTAAAAGAAAAGAAAATAGTGACTAATTTTCACATAAATTGGTTTTAATTTTGACCAAAGTATATTACTTAACATTAATTTTTAACTCAACATGTTAATATGTTGTTTAGGATATTGTATCCTCATTTATAAGTGACATATGTTTGTAATTGCTCCTTTATAATAATATATTTTCTCCAACTTTAATATCAGGTGTACCCAGACCAAGTAGAATGATTTTGATGTATTTCTTCTTTTTCTATTGTCTATAAGATTTAGCATGATCTGTTTTTTGAAATTATCTTTTACTTTTATTTATAAATATTAATTGTCTATTTTTTGATACTTAAAAAAATAAGAAGTTAACCGATGACTCCATACTGAATCTCAGAGTCAAAGCATTCTACAATAGACATACTCTTATCTGACAATGTGAATGTTACTTTCTTTGCATTATTATTATTATTATTGCTTAACATTTCGATGTAGCAATTATCTGATTCCTTTTCTGAATGTGTTTCTGAATGTTCGTTCGTTCTTTACAAGGTTTTTGTTTCTAATCCTTATCTTAAACATTGTTATTGTTATTTAAAAATAAAGTAATATACTTACTGTGCTCTGAAGTTCTTTCAAAAATACTTTTTTTTTTTTTTTAGACAGAATCTCACTCTGTCTCCCTGAATAGAGTGCTGAGGCATCATAACTCACAGCAACCTCAAAGTCTCGGGCTTGAGCCTCTTGCCTCAGCCTCCCGAGTAGCTGGGACTGCAGATACAATCCACCACGCCCAGCTAGTTTTTCTTTTAGTAGAGATGGGGTGTCGCTCTTGCTCAAGCTGGTCTCAAACTCCTGAACTCAAGCAATCCACCCACCTCAGCCTCCCAGAGTGCTAGGATTATAGGCATGAGCCAATGCACCCAGCCTCTTTCAAAAATTATTTAATTAAAGATGTTTAAAATTTTTTGCAGCACACATAATACCCTCTTGCAGCACATCAGTTGAAACTCCCTGATGGAGGGCCAGGCAGTTCCCTGACAAGGGCTGGGTGGGGATCTAGACAGAATATGAAAGTACAAGAGAGCATTCAAGATTGGGGAGGGCAGGGTCAGGAAAAAAAGACCCCAAAAATGCAATATCAAAAGAACCAGATGTAGAAGAAAGTGGTTATTGACAAGACTAGAATACTTACCATGTCTACTAAACACTTTCAAGTCTAGTGAAGAAGACATGACCGTGCCAGAGCTTCCCAACAGATGTGCCAAAGCCCACTGGGGCCACATGAGGGCTTTTTCCTTCAAACCTCAGGATGGCAGAACAAGGCCTAGGATGGCTGGAGTTCCTCTATCCATTCATGCAGATGTGTGCATGGTGTACAAAAACATGGGAAGCACCAGCTTGTAAAGGAAGTTTTCATGCACCTGGTTGTATCCTGCTATGTCTGAGACACGGCCGGTAATGCAGATGGAAATGGTCGGCATGAATTTACACAAAACTGGGTGGTGCTACTCAAGTATCGTGCCAAGGTGGGGGCCTCAAATTCTGAGAACCAGTATCTTGTATCCAGAAGCATCTCCAGAGTGTAGAAGGGTAGCTGTTCATCCGGAATGATGAAATAGCCTTCAGAACAAGAACACTCATGAAGCTTTGCTCTGCTTTTTTCTCCACTGAGCATATCCCCTGCACCTTCTAGTACCACAGGTGTGCTGGGCAGAAAGACCAGGCACCAAGCATGCTGCCCGATGCTGCGTTAATCCGCCTATACTCCCATGTCAGTCAGCTCCCCATAGCCTGCTTATGGTACACAACAGGTGTGTCGTCCTCTTAACACTAGAGAAAGATGTGGTGTGAACGGCGAAGGTTTCTCCCAAAGAGCAGGTCTGGGCCAAAGTTCCACCTCCCTGCTGGACCAATGCCACCGAACTGAGGGAAAGACAAGCAGAAAGAAAACCAGGTCTGACTACTGAAGTTTAGCCTAAGGCCTGTCCCCCAGGAACTTTTTCAGCTTTTTTCCAGGACCGTTCCAGCCAAGTTCAGGG
Source organism: Nycticebus coucang (assembly GCF_027406575.1). Lineage (NCBI taxonomy): Eukaryota > Metazoa > Chordata > Mammalia > Primates > Lorisidae > Nycticebus > Nycticebus coucang. The sequence goes on along the minus strand of NC_069784.1, from coordinate 48,544,305 downwards.
AGAGAGGAGTTGTCTCTGTCAGAACTCAGACGGCGCCTCCTCCCTAGCACTTGGCAGCAGCCAGCTGAACTCTGTGGTCCCATTCTCATTACACTTTAATACTTTGCCAATCAATCAGCACCACCTCGTCCCTGCTGGGAGACAGAGCAGTCATCACCAAAGGCTTTGTGTTTGTTGGTCCCGGTAGCATCCAAGGGCCTCTGGCCCTTCTGCCCTACCAAATCCCTGGCCTCCCTGGTGCGACTCCAGGAGATTGCTGCCACTGACCCTCACCCTGACTTTGCCAGGGCTGTTGCTCTCGTCTCTTTCTCTGTGTTGTCCTCTTTTAGCACTAGGAGCATGACCTCTTCGTGCCTCCATGCCCCGTGGCACCTAGTACAGTGATGTCTGCAAAGTAAGGTCTCAGGAAATGTCTGATAAATGAGCAAGTGCGTGCACGAGAGAATACAGGGGTTCATGGAGATTCAAGGAAACCCTGACACCGCTGACCAATCAGGCACGTTGCTAAGCTAGAGCATCCAGTCCAAGTGTGGATGGCGGGAGATGAAGTCTCAACGCCCAGCTCTGGGAAAATCCTCTGGCCACACACGTTTTCCTTCTCCCGCCCAGCATTACCCACTCACGAAATGAGTACCTCAGGCCCACTGCAAGAAGGACGCAGAGGGCATGAGGGCAGCCTCAGAGGGGGAAAAGATGTCATAAGAGGGACCCCATAGGGGTGTATTCAGAGACAATGAGCCTGGGCCTGTCCCCACATGCTACTACATCCATCGGGAATGGGGACATGAGCAGGGTTCCATGGACAGCCTTTGAGGCTCTGCTCTTTCAGAGAGTCACTCCATTTCTCTCCCTCCTGCCTACTGTCTCTCTGCCCAGGTCACCATCCCACGCTCAGTGTGGGGCCTTTTTGAGCCTGGGGCAGAGGCGATGGTGCCCATTTCCAGTCCACCTCCCAGCTGTCAGCAGCCCTGCTGCTCGCCATGTCAGCGTGAAGGCCTGTCTCCCCTGTCTTCCCACATGAGGTCCCGGGCTTCTCCCTGGAAAGGTACATGGCAGCCTGCTGCTCTCCAGACTCCCAGGCCCAGCTGGCAGAGACTCTCACCAGCTGCCCCAGGCACACTCCCCCAGCTCAGAGAAGAAACTCCGAGTCGCTCTTAGTCAACAGAGACATCTTCATATTGCTCCAGCAAGTCCCAGTCTAACATGGAATGGGGGAACAGAAAAATCTGTATTATGGATATTTACAACCGTTCTCCCTCTGAGGACTTCTGGGGATAAAAGAAGCTTTGTTTACCGTGGGGTGACCATACATCATGAAGGAAAAACTTGCTTCACTAACAAACAAACCCTCTGAACTAGTTTTGTTTCTTGCTCGGGTTAATCCCAATCAGGTTCTCCATGGGCGCCCTCCATGATGATTCAGGGACAGGACTGTGGTCCCTGCCTCTTTCCATGGGCGCCCTCAATGATGATTCAGGGACAGGACTGTGGTCCCTGCCTCCCTCCATGGACACCCTCAATCATGATTCAGGAACAGGACTGTGGTCCCTGCCTCCCTCCATGGGCACCCTTGTGATGATTCAGGGACAGGACTGTGGTCCCTGCCTCCCTCCATGGGCGCCCTCAATGATGATTCAGGGACAGGACTGTGGTCCCTGCCTCTCTCCATGGGCACCCTCGTGATGATTCAGAGACAGGACTGTGGTCCCTGCCTCCCTCCATGGACACACTCAATCATGATTCAGGAACAGGACTGTGGTCCCTGCCTCTCTCCATGGGCACCCTTATGATGGTTCAGGGACAGGACTGTGGTCCCTGCCTCCCTCTATGGGCACCCTCAATGATGATTCAGGGACAGGACTGGGGTCCCTGCCTCTCTCCATGGGCGCCCTCCATGATGATTCAGGGACAGGACTATGGTCCCTGCCTCCCTCCATGGGTGCCCTCCGTGATGATTCAGGGACAGGACTGTGGTCCCTGCCTCCCTCCATGGGCACCCTCGTGATGATTCAGGGACAGGACTGGGGTCCCTGACTCTCTCCATGGGCGCCCTCCATGATGATTCAGGGACAGGAATGGGGTCCCTGCCTCTCTCCATGGGTGCCCTCCATGATGATTAGGGACAGGAATGGGGTCCCTGCCTCTCTCCATGGGCGCCCTCCGTGATGATTCAGGGACAGGCTGTGGTCCCTGCCTCTTTCCATGAGTGCCCTCCGTGATGATTCAGGGATAGGACTGGGGTCCCTACCTCTTTCCATGGGCACCCTCGTGATGATTCAGGGACAGGACTGTGGTCCCTGCCTCTCTCCATAGGCACTCTCGGGATGATTCAGGGACAGGACTGGTGGTCCCTGCCTCTCTCCATGGGCGCCCTCCGTGATGATTCAGGGATAGGACTGGAGTCCCTACCTCTTTCCATGGGCACCCTTGTGATGATTCAGGGACAGGACTGTGGTCCCTGCCTCTCTCCATGGTGCCCTCCATGATGATTCAGGGACAGGACTGGGGTCCCTGCCTCTTTCCATGGGTGCCCTCCGTGATGATTCAGGGATCAGACTGTGGTCCCTGCCTCTTTCCACTGGGGAGCTCAGCTATGCTCTTGAGTCTCCAAGTTCTTTGCCTTTCGCTGGCAGACCAGAAGAGTGAAGGTACAGGAGACAAACCCACCCCTTGATCACTTTAGCCTAGAAGTGACCCTCACCATGTCTGGTCACTTCCCTGTGTTGGGGACTCATCTACTTACTGGTGCTGCCCCAATGCAAGAGACATCAGAAGGGCAGCTCCTAGCACTCTACAAGAACTTCTCGTTATGAGGATGGAACACTTCTCAGAAAAACAGACATGGAAGCTGGTGTTATAGACGCCCTCAGAGAAGCCGGCGTGAGCAGGACAGCCGCCACTTGGAGTTCTGGAGGAGAGAACAGATCCAAGCAACTGCTGTAAGGTGGGAGACTTTGGAAAGAGACTGCTAACAAGTATTGCCAAGGGTTACAGGGCATGATTTCTCTCTTGTCAAACTTCAGTAAAGATTTTGGGGGATGGGGGGGAAGAGGCCAACTTCAGGGCTTTGGGGTAAATGGGTTAAAAGTCAACAGTTATTCTGAAATTAGATAATGGTGATGGTTACACAACTTTATGACTATACTAAAAACTACTAAATAATACATATGTATGTAATTATACACTCACGCACATATATATATATGTATATATAGGGAGAGAGAGAGAGACAGAGTCTCACTCTGTCACCCTGGATAGAGTGCCGTAGGGTCATAGCTCACAGCAACCTCAAACTCCTGGGCTCAACCAATCCTCTTACCTCAGCCTCCTGAGTAGCTGGGACTACAGTCGCCCATCACAATGCCTGGCTAATTTTAGAGATAGGGTCTCTTGCTCAGGCTGGCCTAGAACTTGTGAGCTCCAAGCAATCCACCTGTCTTGGACCTTCCAGAATGCTAGAATTACAGGCATGAGCCACCATGCCTGTCCCCAAATTATACATTTTAAAAGGTTAAATTTTGTGATATTAGAGTTATATATCAATATAAACAACCACATGAGAAAAAGTAGCTACCACTTCCTGAGCGCTTCTTTTGTGCCAGGCATTACCTTGTTTTGATAATCTTTAATCCTTTCTTTAACCAGAAAGATGAGTATCAATGTCTCTCTTTTACAGATGAAGAAACTAATTCCCCAAGATTACGTAGCCCAATGCCACACAAGTGACAGAGTCTGAATTAACACTCAAGCCTGCCTGGCCATGAGGCTGGCTGGTATTTGGTCCACGGCCCCTTGCTACTCTCTCATAACAATCACTGTCATTTATTAAGCGCCAGGTACTGAGCTAGGGACTTTGCCTCTATGACTCAAGTTCCCACAACAATGCTGAGAAGTTGGCTGAAGTCATGGGGGCCCAGAATAGTAAGTAATTGCTCTGACTAAGCTACTGAATGGCAAGGCCAGGCTTCGAATCTTTTCTGACTTCAAAGCCTCTCAGTGTACTTTCCCTTGGGAGTCAATAACACTGCTGTGCTCACAGGGGCAACAAATGTCTCTGTCTTCTTAACCAACAGAGCCTGCTTTTCCCTGCCTAATGCAACTCCAGGTTACTTTAGCTAGTGCGATGCTAAGATACCTTGTCATTCCTTACTCACTAACTGAGGTCCACTGCCTTTTTCAAAGTTGGACTCATAAGTTCTTTCTCTATGAAGCCTATAGCAATTAATATTCTACCAATGTTCACATTTAATCCCTCAAACAAGAAGATGATTGATTACAGCAGTGCTACTCAAATTGTCCGTGTATGTGTCTAGACTGAGATGTGGTCAATCCACACAAGGTAAGTAAGGAAATTGAGTGTATTTAGAAACTTTTTTTTTTTTTTTTTTGCAGTTTTTGGCTGGGGCAGGGTTTGAACCCACCACTTCTGGTATATGGGGCCAGTGCCATACCCCTTTGAGCCACAGGTGCTGCCCTGTATTTAAAAACTTTTATAGCAGTTTAACATTGCCATAACATCCAATTGCATAATCAGTGAGCTCATATTTTGTCCTTTTATTTTGTATTTGAGTAATTTATTTTATTGCCTTTTAAGAAAAAATTAGTCTTCCACAGATCAGAAGTGTAGTGATATGATCATTTTAATGTGAAGTTTAATAATCATATTAATATTAATAATGACAATATCCACTACTACTAGTCTCTCACATATTGAAAGATGGTATATTCCTTACTCTGCCAGGCCTTATGCTCCAGATTCTGCCTGTTGTTTCCTGACTTCAAGGCCCTCCCCCACACCCACCACAGTGACTGTCCCTGTGGTTGTTTGGACACTGCCCTCAATCTAGCAACAGGATGCAGGTTCATGGGAGTGCCTCTTGGTCCTAAAGCATCTCTGAAGTGCTATAGTGTTCAGATGTCTCAGGGGTCCCCTCCCAATGCCACAGCCTAACTTAAAACATGATCTTCAGACCGGGCACTCTGGGAAGCTGAGGTGGATGGATCCCTTGAACTCAGGAGTTCAAGACCAGCCTGAGCAAGAGTGAGACCCTGTCTCTACCACACACAGAAAAATTAGTCAGGTGTTGTGGTGGGTACCTGTACTCCCAGCTACTCAGAAGACTGAGGCAGCAGGATCGCCTGAACCCAGGAGTTTAAGGTGGCTGTGAGCTAGGCTGATGCCACTGCACTCTAGCCTGGACAACAGAGTAAGACCCTGTCTCAAAAACAACAACAACAACAACAAAACAAAACACCATGATCTCCATCATCATTGCTCTGGATGTTGTCTCTGAACTTCTAAACACTCTGCATATTCATTTAAACACCGTGCTTGTCTCTAAGCCATCCAGGACCCCACTCTCCGTCTCTCCTTGACCTGGAGAGAACTGTTAATCTTGGGATCTCTGGGAGAAGTCCCAGGGCAGCTATCTGATGACATGCGTCTTCAGAACGCCTCTGCCACTGCTGCCGCCAGTCCTCACTTATTCACTTACTCAGCGAGGGTTGGCATCTCCTACGGGGACAGACTTAACAAGAGACAGTCCTGACTTCCAAGGAGCCTTCAGGCTAGGGAGGAGAGAGACAAAACACACGGCACAGTCACAGAGCACAGGGTGCTGTGGGGACTTGGAGGTGACCGCTGGCCAAGGCTTCCTGGACAAGTCACTTGGATATTCATTGTAAGACGAGTCGGAGCCTGGGGGAGGGATCCAGGATAAGGATGGAGTTCTGCTGAGGCAGAGGGGCAATGTATAGATGGGTCCTGAGGCTTTAGAGAGAGTCTAAGAAAAAGTACGTTTCTGTCTTCCTCGCGGGACATGCAGAACCTGCAGTGCCCAGGGCTCCAGGCCCTCCCAGAAGCCGCGCATCACAGGCGAGCTGCCCTCCCGGAGGTGCGTCCGGGAGGTGCGTCCCTGGTGTCCCTGGTGTCGCACCATGTGGCGCCTCTTCTTCCTCCTCCTTCCTCTCCTAAGGCCCTCGACGCAGGCTGTGAGTCCTCTAACCCTGGGTTGGCCTTCCCTTTCTGAGAAGTATCCGTCTGTACCACGCGGATGAGTCTCGTTATCTTCAGGTAAGGAAACAAGTCTCCGGATTCCCTTGAGTTGCCTTTCTAGGCCCTCAGTGGCCTCTATGAGCCCAGCACCTCCCTGTACTGAGCAGCCACGGGCCAGTCCCCCAGCTCTGAGTCTGGACCCTCGGCGACATTCACTAGCCTCTACTGGGCCCTACGTTATTCAATCACTGGTTGAAACAGGTTCAACCTTCACAATAGGTTGAAAATTGTGACTTTTACTTGTTCCCACGTAGCTTTAACTGAGAGAGGCATGAAGAAGCCTGAGAGCCCTGCCCCAGTTCTCAGAAAGAGAAAACATCTAAAACAGTTAACGGGGGTCTGCGCTTGGCTTTATGATTTTCATAAGGTTTGTCAGTTGGTGCCAGCAACTTCTGGAAGTGGGAGCAGGTCTGGTCATGCTGCGCTGAGAGGAGGTTCCCCTAGCTGGGTTCCCTGCAGGGAGAGCTCCAGGAGCAAGAGCCGCAGAGAGGGTGCAGGAGGCAGAAAGCGCCTCCCCCCGGGAAGGAGCAGCCAGTTCCTCAAGGCAGGACCTAGAAGGTGGAGACCACCACCTCAAAGCTGGTGCTTTAACCGAGCTAGTCCCTTTTTTCCCCGCAGCCACCCCACCTTTCTCTTTTCTAGAACTCTTACTCCCACACATCCCTCAGCCATAGTCCGCCCACACTCAGAGCCAGAGCTGACCCTAAACCTATTCCCCTTGCCTCTTCCAATCAAAGTATCTCTGACTACCATTGTATTAAAGAAAACCAAAACTCCCTAGTGTGCGGAGGGACAAATGCGGGAAGAGGTTGTGTCAAAGTGACACAAGTTTTAAGACAAGATAAGGGTGACTTTTCCTGTCATAAAAATTCCTCTAAAGTTACTGTGATTATATTTTTTAAATTAAAATAATATTGTTTTTATTTCTTTCTCTTTCCTTCCAGATTTTTAAGCCTATTATTTTGCCAGTCTTCGATAAGTTGGTCAGGGTTATATGCCAATTGCTGAAAGCTCAGTACTCCCAGAAGCAGTTGTGCTTTTACGATGAATTCCTGGAGTCGTCGGATGTGCACGTAAGGCATTTCTACTGTTACAGTAGCCTCAGCAGCACGGCTGAGAGTTTTGTAAGGAGTAGGTTTAGAAGCCCCAAACCCTAACAACTGATGAAGATCTTGGGGTCGCCTAAGGAAACTCTCTACCCAGTGCTGGGATTCTCCTGCAACACTCAGGACTGCTTGATCACTTCCAGTTACGAGAACTCACTTCTGTGAGGAAAAGGCTGTGGGTGTTGTTTTTTTGTTTTGTTTTGTTTTAGAGACAGAGTCTCACTTTATCACCCTTGGTAGAGTGCCATGACATCACAGCTCACAGCAACCTCCAGCTCTTGGGCTTAGGCTATTCTCTTGCTTCAGCCTCCTGAGTAGCTGGTACTACAGGCGCCCGCCAGAACACCCGGCTGTTTTTTGTGGCAGTTTGGCCAGGGCTGCATTCGAACCCGCCACCCTCGTACATGGGGCCGGCGCCCTACTCACTGGGCCACAGGCGCCACCCTGTGGGTGGTTTTGATGGTTAGAAAGTTCTTTCTTTGAAAGAAAATCTGCATTCCTAAAGATTCCTTTTCCCTAACCAAGGTAGGCCCTCTGAAGCTACTCTAAGTCTATGCTTACATGTTTATGGTACTGAATCCTTGTATGCAAGAAGTGAGAAAATCTCTTCATTTATTTAAGTTTCCTTTCTGTCAGTATGATTTTTTTCAATTCCTACATACAAATCTTGTATATATTTTGTTATATCTATTCTTTTTTTTTTTTTTTATTGTTGGGGATTCATTGAGGGTACAATAAGCCAGTTACACTGATTGCAATTGTTAGGTAAAGTCCCTCTTGCAATCATGTCTTGCCCCCATAAAGTGTGACACACACTAAGGCCCCACCCTCCTCACTCCATCCCTCTTTCTGCTTCCCCCCCCATAACCTTAATTGTCATTAATTGTCCTCATATCAAGATTGAGTACATAGGATTCATGCTTCTCCATTCTCGTGATGCTTTACTAAGAATAATGTCTTCCACTTCCATCCAGGTTAATACGAAGGATGTAAAGTCTCCATTTTTCTTAATGGCTGAATAGTATTCCATGGTATACATATACCACAGCTTGTTAATCCATTCCTGGGTTGGTGGGCATTTAGGCTGTTTCCACATTTTGGCAATGGTAAATTGAGCTGCAATAAACAGTCTAGTACAAGTGTCCTTATGATAAAAGGATTTTTTTCCTTCTGGGTAGATGCCCAGTAATGGGATTGCAGGATCAAATGGGAGGTCTAGGTTGAGTGCTTTGAGGTTTCTCCACACTTCCTTCCAGAAAGGTTGTACTAGTTTGCAGACCCACCAGCAGTGTAAAAGTGTTCCCTTCTCTCCACATCCACGCCAGCATCTGCAGTTTTGAGATTTTGTGATGTGGGCCATTCTCACTGGGGTTGGATGGTATCTCAGGGTTGTTTTGATTTGCATTTCTCTAATATATAGAGATGATGAACATTTTTTCATGTGTTTGTTAGCCATTCGTCTGTCATCTTTAGAGAAAGTTCTATTCATGTCTCTTGCCCATTGATATAAGGGATTGTTGGCTTTTTTCATGTGGATTAATTTGAGTTCTCTATAGATCCTGGTTATCAAGCTTTTGTCTGATTGAAAATATGCAAATATCCTTTCCCATTGCGTAGGTTGTCTCTTTGCTTTGGTTATTGTGTCCTTAGCTGTACAGAAGCTTTTCAGTTTAATGAAGTCCCATTTATTTATTTTTGTTGTTGTTGCAATTGCCATGGCAGTCTTCTTCATGAAGTCTTCCCCCAGGCCAATATCTTCCAGTGTTTTTCCTATGCTTTCTTGGAGGATTTTTATTATTTCATGCCTTAAATTTAAGTCCTTTATCCATCTTCAATCAATTTTTGTGAGTGGGGAAAGGTGTGGGTCCAGTTTCAGTCTTTTACATGTAGACATCCAGTTCTCCCAACACCATTTATTGAATAGGGAGTCTTTCCCCCAAGGTAAGTTCTTGTTTGGTTTATCAAAGATTAGGTGGTTGTAAGATGTTAGTTTCATTTCTTGGTGTTCAATTCGATTCCAAGTGTCTATGTCTGTGTTTTTGTGCCAGTACCATGCTGTCTTGAGCACTATGGCTTTGTAGTACAGCCTAAAATCTGGTATGCTGATGCCCCCAGCTTTATTTTTGTTACTAAGAACTGCCTTAGCTATACGGGGTTTTTTCCGGTTCCATACAAAACGCAGAATCATTTTTTCCAAATCTTGAAAGTACGATGTAGGTACTTTGATAGGAATGGCATTGAATAGGTAGGTTGCTTTGGGAAGTATAGACATTTTAACAATGTTGATTCTTCCCATCCATGAGCATGGTATGTTCTTCCATTTGTTAATATCCTCTGCTATTTCCTTTCTGAGGAGTTCATAGTTTTCTTTATAGAGGTCCTTCACCTCCTTCGTTAGGTATACTCCTAGGTATTTCATTTTCTTTGAAACTATGATGAAGGGAGTTGTGTCCTTAATTAGCTTCTCATCTTGACTGTTATTGGTGTGTACAAAGGCTACTGACTTGTGGACATTGATTTTATATCCTGAAACATTACTGTATTTTTTGATGACTTCTAGGAGTCTTGTGGTTGAGTCTTTGGGGTTCTCTAAGTATAAGATCATGTCGTCAGCAAAGAGGGAGAGTTTGACCTCCTCTGCTCCCATTTGGATTCCCTTTATTTCCTTGTCTTGCCTAATTGTATTGGCTAGAACTTCCAGCACTATGTTGAATAGTAAAGGTGACAGAGGACAACCTTGTCTGGTTCCAGTTCTAAGAGGAAAAGCTTTCAGTTTTACTCCATTCAGTAAAATATTGGCTGTGGGTTTGTCATAGATAGCTTCAATCAGTTTTAGAAATGTGCCACCTATGCCTATACTCTTCAGTGTTCTAATTAGAAAAGGATGCTGGATTTTATCAAATGCTTTTTCTGCATCTATTGAGAGGATCATGTGATCTTTATTTTTGCCTCTGTTAATATGGTGGATAACGTTTATGGACTTGTGTATGTTAAACCAGCCTTGCATCCCTGGGATGAAGCCTACTTGATCATGATGAATGACTTTTTTGATGATAAGCTGTAATCTATTGGCTAGGATTTTGTTGAGAATTTTTCCATCTATATTCATGAGTGAGATTGGTCTGAAATTCTCCTTTTTGTTTGGGTCTTTTCCTGGTTTTGGTATCAGGGTGATGTTTGCTTCATAGAATGTGTTGGGGAAGATTCCTTCTTCCTCAGTTTTTTGGAATAATTTCTGCAGTATAGGAATAAGCTCTTCCTTGAAGGTTTGATAGAATTCTGGAGTGAAGCCATCTGGACCAGGGCATTTTTTAGTTGGAAGCTTTTTTATTGTTTCTTTGATCTCAGTGCTTGAAATTGGTCTGTTCAGGAGCTCTATTTCTTCCTGGCTAAGTCTAGTGAGAGGGTGTGATTCCAAATATTGATCCATTTCTTTCACATTGTCAAATTTCTGGGCATAGAGTTTCTGGTAGTATTCAGAGATGATCTCTTGTATCTCTGTGGGATCAGTTGTTATTTCCCCTTTATCGTTTCTGATTGAGGTTATTAGAGATTTTACTTTTCTGTTTCTAGTTAGTCTGGGCAATGGTTTATCTATTTTATTTATTTTTTCAAAAAACCAACTCCTTGTTTCATTAATTTTCTGAATGATTCTTTTGTTTTCAATTTCATTGATCTCTGATTTGATTTTGGATATTTCTTTTCTTCTACTGAGTTTAGGCTTAGATTGTTCTTCTTTTTCCAATTCCAAAAGGTCTCTTGTGAGACTGTTGATGTGCTCTCTTTCTGTTTTTCGAATGTAGGCATCTAAAGCGATGAATTTTCCTCTCAAAACTGCTTTTGCAGTATCCCACAGGTTTTGGTAGCTTGTGTCTTCATTGTTGTTATGCTCAAGGAAGTTAATGATTTCCTGTTTTATTTCTTCCTTCACCCATCTGTTATTCAACAGAAGATTGTTTAATTTCCATGCCTTTGGGTGGGGTCGAGCATTTTTGTTAGGGTTGAGTTCCACCTTTAGTGCCTTATGGTCTGAAAAGATACAAGGTAAAATTTCAATTCTTTTGATTCTGTTGATATTTGTTTTGAGTCCCAGGATATGATCAATTTTGGAGAATGTTCCATGGGGTGATGAGAAGAATGTATATTCTTTATCTTTGGGGTGGAGTTTTCTATATGCGTCTATCAAGCATAGTTGTTCTAGGGTCTCATTTAAATCTCTTACATCTTTGTTTAATTTCTGTTTAGAGGATCTGTCCAGCTCTGTACGAGGTGTGTTAAAGTACCCTGTTATGATGGTATTATCAGATATCATATTGCTCAGACTGAGTAAGGTCTGCTTCAAGAATCTGGGAGCATTTAAATTGGGTGCATAAATATTTAGAATTGAAATGTCTTCTTGTTGTAGTTTTCCCTTGACCAATATAAAGTGACCATCTTTGTCTTTTTTGACTTTAGTTGCTTTAAATCCACATGAATCTGAAAAGAAGATTGCAACTCCTCTTTTCTTCTGAATTCCATTAGCCTGAAAAATTGTCTTCCAACCCTTGACTCGGAGCTTTAATTTGTCTTTTGAAGCCAGGTGTGTTTCTTGCAGACAGCAAATGGATGGCTTGTGTTTTTTAATCCAGTCAGCCAATCTATGTCTCTTCAGTGGGGAATTCAAGCCATTAACATTTATGGAGATAATTGATAAGTGTGGTAGTATTCTATTCGTCTTATTTGGTGAGAGTCCATTGCTTAGTTTTATCTTTTGCATCAGTGTGGAGGTTAGGTTCTGTCCTTTGATTTCTGAGTTCCTACTTTGCTGCTGATCCATTGTGGTGGTCAGTGTGCAGAACAGGTTGAAGTATTTCCTGTAGAGCTGGTCTTGTTGTGGCGAATTTCCTCAATGTTTGTATATCCGTAAATGATTTGATTTCTCCGTCAATTTTGAAGCTTACCTTAGCAGGGTACAGAATTCTGGGCTGAAAATTGTTCTGTTTAAGTAGATTAAAGGTAGATGACCATTGTCTTCTTGCCTGGAAAGTTTCTTTAGAGAAGTCTGCGGTAACTCTGATGGATTTGTCCCTGTAGGTCAACTGGCGCTTACTCCTGGCAGCTTGCAGAATCTTTTCTTTTGTCTTGACTTTGGACAGGTTCATCACAATGTGTCTTGGAGAAGCTCGGTTAGAGTTGAGGCGACCTGGGGTCCAATATCCCTCTGAAAGCAGTGTGTCAGAATCTTTGGTGATGTTTGGGAAATTTTCTTTTATAATATTCTCTAGTATGGCTTCCATTCCTCTGGGGCATTCTTCTTCCCCTTCTGGAATTCCTATAACTCGTATGTTGGAATGCTTCATAAAGTCCCATAATTCTGACAGTGAATGTTCTGCTTTCTCTCTCTACTTTTCTGCCTCTTTTACTGTCTGAGTTATCTCAAGAACTTTGTCTTCTACCTCTGAAATTCTTTCTTCTGCATGGTCTAACCTGTTGCTGATACTTTCCATTGCATCTTTAAGTTCCCTAATTGACTGTTTCAGTTCCTTCAGCTCTGCTATATCCTTTTTATATTCTGCATATCGTTCATCTCTTATTTGATTCTGTTTTTGGATTTCCTTTTGGTTATTTTCCACTTTATTAGCAATTTCCTTCATTGTTTCCATCATTTCTTTCATTGTTTTCAACATGTGTATTCTAAATTTCCTTTCTGTCATTCGTAAAATTTCTACACTGGTGGAATCATCTGCAGTAGCTACCTCATGGTCCCTTGTTGGGGTTGTTCTAGACTGGTTCTTCATGTTGCCTGGAGTTTTCTGCTGATTCTTCCTCATGAGTGATTTATTTTATCTGTTTCCTTGCCCTAATTTTCCTTTCACTTCCTCTTGCTCTTTAAGTTCTTGTGCCTGTTGACTAAGGGTTACAGGACCAGAAGGGTGAGAAGGTTGAAGAGCAAAAAAAGGGGATGAAAGAAAGGAGGACCGAGTGATAAGAAAAAAAGAAAGATAGAGAAAGGAGAGGGGGTGGGTATAAGGAATATTGACAAAAAGAAGAGAGGCACAGAAAGAGGGAGACAGGGCAATATAGGTGTACAGTAGGGTACTTTGATACAACCTTAAAAAACCCCACCTTCTGGGGGTGCCCAGTTGCGTGGTTCCCTTGAGGTCAGCAGCTCTTTGCTATCCTGATCAGACACAGTACCCCACCTCCACCAAGTAGAGAGGAAAGACAAAAATGCTATAAATCAAACCAAAACAAGCAAGCAGAAAACTTTACGGGGATAAAATTGGGTGAAAAACCAAATGATATCAGTAGAAACACTAGCAAAAATGAAGTTGAAGTTATTAAAAAAGGCAGCAATGGGAAATTATGATTAAACTAGGAAAATTGAGAAAGAAAAAGGGATCTGTGTGGAAAAGATTGAAATTAAAATAACAAAAGAACATCAGCAATGTCAAAATAAACAAACAAAAAAAACAACCAAACAAAAAAAAAAAGAAAAAAATACACACCCCAAAACAAAGCAGTTTGTATATGTTATTGAATATTGTCTGGGCAACACGTGGTCTTCTGGGGTATGAGATGTTAATCACAGTTCTGATACGACTGGAGGCTGCTGATTTCTCAAACCCCAGCAGGTAGACACCCTAAATCTCTCTTCAGCCTACTTAAAAGGCACTTTGAACTTGTAAACTTGCTGAGCAGAAGCTTTCCCAGCTTTCTCGCTGGAATCATTGCTGAAGTGGCTATCCACTTACCCAGTGTGCCAAAACCGGTCTCACTCTGCCCCTGAGGTTTAGGGCTGCAAGGCGGCTCAGACCCCACCCTTAGGCTACTTGGTTGCTGGGTTACCAGCTCCCACCCCTTTCTAGCTCTGCGACCCTGAGGGCGGAGCTTGCCGGGGCAGATCACTGACAATGGATCCGTGTGACCCACCGCCAAACACTATTAGCTCTGTCTGGCTCAGCGGCTCAGACTGGGGCCCTAGACAACGGCCAAAGTTCTCGGCACTCCCGCTCAGGCCTTCCCCAAGGCAGTTCAACTCAGTGCCAAGTCCAAGGACATCAAAACAGTTCACAGGTAAGGCCTTTCTGGTTTGCAGTCTCGCTGCTACTGAACTTACAGTTGTGGGCGGGTTTGGGCGGGTTTAGACGGATTGAACACACGCGACCACTTGCCGGTTTTCCACTGTTTTAGTCCTCTTCTTGGGGTCCAGAAGTCTCTCGCTGACTTCCTGTATCCTCATAGGAGTGATGATAGGCAGTTCCCACCAGCCAGAGATGCCTGGAGTCCTATCTCCCCAGACTCATGGTGCCCAGATGCAAGGAAGCTGTTACTCGGCTGCCATCTTGCTCCACCTCCTATATTTATTCTTAAGCACCTCTTTTTTATTGCTATTACAAATTATTTCCATTTTAAAATTGTTGTATTTCTTTCTGGCACATAAACATAAAAATTTATCTTTTATCTTGTTTTTTATAGCTGGTCACCTGGTTAAATTCTATTATTTCTAATTCTATTGTTTGGAATTTTGAGTATAGACAAACCTATTATCTGGAATTATCACTTTTGGGTTTTTTTTTTTCCCTGCATTCTTACACTCCTCGTTGTTTATTGTTGTCATACCATGCAGCGAGAATCTTCAGTATGATGTTGAGCTAAAGCCATAACAGTGGACATCTTCATATTCTTTCTAATTTTAAAGATTGTGGGTCTAACATTCCTCACTAAGAGTAATGTTTGATATAAATTTTGGGTAGGTAGTCTTCATTAGGGTAAGAATATTTCCTTTTATCCATATAATTTGCTAAGAATTTTTATCATTAAATGAGTATAGAAATCTATAACGTTTCTTTTTTAAAAAAGTCAGGTTTATTGAAATTTATTTTACATACAGGTCAGGGGCACTGGCACACACCTGTAGTCATAGCATTTTTGGAGGCCAAATGGGAGGATCACTTGAGGTGGGAGTTCAAGACCAGCCTGAGCAAGAGTGAGACCCTCATCTCTACAAAAAATAGGAAAATTAGACAGAGATCATGGCATGTGCCTTTGGTCAGAGCTACTCAGGAGGATGGCGTGAGCCTAAGAATTCAAGATTACAGTGAGTTATAATGAGATGATGGCAATATAGCCTGGGAAAAAATTACATCAATAAAATTCATGTTTCAGATTACACAGTTTAATGAATTTTGACAAATATATACAGTCGACATATGAACAATACATACATCATTTCTATCACCCTAAAAATTTCCTCATGCCTCTTTGTAGTCAATCCTCTTGTATTTTTTAAAAACTGAAGAATTTAAATTTGTTAATATTATATTTATAATTTTTGTGTGTAAATTCATGAAAGTTTTTCTTCTATAGTTTTACTGTTTATATCATCACTGTCAAGTTTCTTTATTGAAATTATTCTGGCTACACAGGATACTCTGGGAATATTCCTTCTTATTCTCTTGTTTTTGTTTTTTGAGACAGAGCCTCAAGCTGTTGCCCTGGGTAGAGTGCCATGGCGTCACAGCTCACAGCAATCTCCAACTCCTGGGCTCAAGGGATTCTCCTGCCTCCTCCTCCAAAGTAGCGGGGACTACAGGTGCTCACCACAATGCCTGGCTATTTTTTGGTTGTAGCTGTCATGGTTGTTTGGAGGGCCTGGGCTGGATTCAAACCGGCCAGCTCAGGTGTATGTGGCTGGCGCCTTAGCCGCTTGAGCCACAGGCACCAAGCCATTCTTCTTATTCTAATGTGTAGAAGATTTTCTGTAAGACTAGAATGATCTGTTTTTTGAAAATTGGATGGAATTCACCTGTACTACCCTGTTTCCCCGAAAATAAGACGTTCTCCGAAAATAAGACCTACTTACAGGAAAGATAAGACGTCCCCTGAAAATAAGACCTAGCGCATCTTTGGGAGCACACCTTAAAATAAGACACTGTCTTATTTTCGGGGAAACGGGGTAGTATAGGCTATGCTACTTTCTTTATGAGAGAAGTTTTAAATATTACTTTAACTTATTTTACAAGGATAGGACTATTAATGCTTTTCGTTTCTTCTAGAGTCAGTTTTAAGTTTTAGGAATTTATCCATTTTATCTCCATTTTCAAATTTGTTGGCATGAAGTTTACATATTATCTTTTCTTTTTATTCACTGCCATATGGAATATTTTTTAATTTACAATTTCTTTTTTATTCCTTATTAATATTGGCAGACATTTAGCAATTTTATTAGCATTTCTAAAGATTTAACTCCTTTTCAAAGATCTAACTTATGTCTTTTTTGACTTTTTTCCAGGTTTTTTTTTGTTTTTTTTTTTTTGTTTTTTTGCCAGGGCAGGGTTTGAACCCACCACCTCTGTATATGGGGCCAGCGCCCTACTCCTTTGAGCCACAGGCACCACCCATATCTTGTCCTTCTTTATTGCATCTTTGTTTTCTATTTCATTGATTCCTACTTTTACCTTCATTATCTCTTTCCTTTCTTTGTGAGCATTTTCTTGTTCTGTTTCTAGTTTCTTAAGCTTATTACATTTAAGTCTTCTTTTTTTTTTCAAAGTAAATATTTAAGACTGCAAATTACTCTCCCAGTTCTGCTTCAGCTGCATGCCCCAACTTTTGATATGTATTATTTTCATTATTATTTTGATGTAAGTAATTTAATATCCAATATGATTTGTTCTTTGACCCATAACTTATTTAGAAGGGTGTTTTAAAATTTTCAAATGTATTTTCATCATTTTACTATTGACTTTTACCTAATGGCACTCTTGTCAGAGAACATGGTCTTTATTACCAAGTTTTAAATTTGTTGCAGCTTGCCTTGTAGACTGTAATCAATTTTAATGAATATTGAGAAGGAGGTGATTCTCTAGTCTTAGGAAGCAGAGTTCTGTATATGATCTATACATTAGGTCAAGTTCACTAATTGCGTTCAAATCATCTGCATTACTATGTTCTTTTGGCATGTATGACCTTTAATATTTGAGAGAGATGTGTTAAAGTCTACCTTAATTGAATATTTATCAATTTCTTCTTTAAATTTTATTAATTTTTAATATATTGATTTATATGCCTCCTTTTTTTTTCCTTTTTCTTTCTTTCTTTTCTTTTCTTTTTTTTTTTTTTTTTTTTTACCATCAGTCCAGGCTCAATATCTTGAACTCGTTATCTTTCTTTTCCTATGTTATTTGTCCTTAGGGAAACTCTACCCTACCTGGCTGCCAAAGCTCACTTTTATATAGCTCCCTTTTTAATTTTTTTATTTTTAAATATTATGGACACATAGCAGTTGTACACATGTATGGGGTACATGTGATATTTTGATGCAAGCATACAATGTGTAATAATCAAAGCAGAGAAATTGGGATACCCATCACTTCAAGTATTTATCATTTCTTTGTGTTAAGAAGATTCTTTTAATTATTTTGAAATATACTATAAATTATTGTTAACTGTAGTCTCCCTATTGTGCTACTGAACACTAGATCTTATTCCTTCTACCCAACCCTATATTTTTGTACCCAACAAACCATCTCAATTTATTCCCTATCTACTGCCTTACCCAGCCTTTAGTAACCATCATTGTACTATCTCCATTAGCTAATTTTTTTTTTTTTTTAGCTCTCACATGTGAGTGAGAATATACAATATTTATAAATATTTGTCTTTCTATTCCTGGCTTATTTCACTTCACTTCATGTTTCATCCATGTTGTTGCAAATGACAGAATTTCATTCTTTTTATGACTGAATAATATCCCATTGTGTATATTTATCCAAATCACAGGAAACCCAAGCAAAAATGGATAAATGGGATCATGCCAAGCTACAAAGCTTCTTCATAGCAAAGGAGACAATTAGTAGACAATTCACAGAATGGGAAAAAATACTGCAAACTACCAATCTGACAAAGGATTAATAACTAGAATACATAAGGGGCACGAACAACTCAATAAGAGAAAAAACAAATAATACAATTGACAAATGGGAAAAATATCTTAATAGGCATTTCTTAAAGGAAGTCATACAAATGGCCAACAGATAGATATAAAAATGCTCGGCATCATTTTTCTTTAGAGAAATGCAAGTCAAAATCACATTTCAATATCATTATCATCTCATCCTAGTTAAAATGGCTTATATTAAAAAGACAGGCAATAATAGATGCTGGCAAAGATGTGGAGAAAAGGGACCCTCATATGCTGGTGGTAGAAATGTAAATTAGTATAGCCACTATGCAGTATGGAGTTTCCTCAAAAACTAAAAATAGAACCACCATGTGATCTAGCAATCCTACTACTGGATATATGAGGTCGGACAATTAAGTTTGTGAACTCATCCTAGAAAAAGTGTTACATACCTTACTGCTGAATATCACAATGGTCACCTTCAAAGTACTCCCCTTGGCCATCTGGTGACTATGTGGCCATGTGAAGTATAGGCAGCCCAGATGGATCTGCTCTGCGGCCTTCTCTGACAATGCAGACAAAATGAGCTCATCCCTGCTGACCTCCTCTGGGCCATCTGGAGTTGCTTTAACTTTTGTTTTATTCTTTAAATACAATTTTATTGAGGTACAACTGACATATAATAAACTTCACATATCTCTCATGTATTCCATTTTATGTTTTTTTATTACATTTTTAAGTGTGTTAGAATGCACGTAACATAAAATGTACCATCTTATAACAATTTTTAAATGTGTAGTTCAGTAGTGTAGAAATATTTACATTGCTATGCAACCAATCTCCAGACTCTTTCTTCTTGCAAAACTAAAACACTATACCTACCAAAAAATAACTTCTCATTTCTCCCTCCCCTAGACCCTGGCTACCACCATTCCACTTTCTGTTTCTATGAATTCAACTACTGTAGGTAGCTCATGTAAGTGGACTCATACAGTATCTGTCTTTTGGGGACTGGCTCATTAACTTAGTGTAAAGATCTCAAGGGTCATCCATGTTGTAGCATGTACGTAAGAGTTTCCTTCCCTTTTAAGGCTGAATAATATTCCATTTTGTGTATACACTCCATTTTGTTTATTCATTTGTCTGCCAGTGGACACTTGCATGGCTTCCCCCTTCTGAAGAGCATTTTTAAGTTAGTACATATTTGCCCTATTTCTTACTCTAGCATGACCTTTATCCAATAAGACAGACCACGTATCATCCAACTGACCCCTTCATGAAAACTGGCCAAAATATTGTATTCAATTCCTGCTGCCTACTTATTGTGTTACTACTGAGTCTTCTGGGTGTGTCAATCCTCAACAATCTTGAATTAGTTATTGGAATGAATCTCACCGTCTTCAGGAAACTTCTCTGAACTTGTTCTCATCTGAACTCTTGCTCTTCCCCATTGTTCTTTGAAGTCTGTCAATAGCTCAAGACTGGTGGGTGCCTCCCTGACTAGGCCTTTCTGGGTCAAATTAATCCCCTTTTCCACTGAGACTAGGCGGGATCTGTGATATACTTAGAATAAGAATGCTATTGTTTTCTAGCCAAAGTGATATACATCTTAGTCGATTTCCTTTTAATTCATAGTGACTGGGGATGTTTTTATGTCTCTAGATAAATCCTTGCTATTCAGAGTCATTATGATTCACTTGGGAAAATAAGCTAAAATTTTATGTTGCTCATAAATATTTGAAAAGAAGCCTTTTCATACTCTGGGACAATAAATCATAGGCTTGCCATGAGGACGATCTGTTAGAAGGTTCTTGACTTGGAAAAAATATATATGCAGTTTAGCATCCAGTGAGCAGCACAGCCATACCAGTAGGTGAGACTTCGTGAGCTCAGGTCTACAGGACACTCCTAGCCTCTCCTCACTGGGCTGGGGGAGGGGGAGTCTTGTCAGAGTCATGTCATCACCTCAAACAGGCCAAACTGGTTTTGGTTTTTAACTCTTCCACTTCTTTGTGGCTTATGCCATTCTACACGAATCTAAATTCTACAATAATAGATGCTTATATAATGCCAAACGTGAGAGCACATTTTATAGCTCACTGGTCTAAGTTTGAGTACCCAGTAATTTTGAATTACATGACTAATCAACCAGTTGTCCTGCCATGAACCTACCCTTTCCATCCTGAGTGTGGGTGGAGGGCAAGAGTTTCCTTCTAGGGTACAGAGGGGGATACAGATGTCCTAGAGGAAGCAAGGACTTTTCATAAATAGAAGCAAACAAAAGGAAGAATTGTACAAATCTCCTCAAGAGGACTCAGCTGAACAGGAAGGTCTGGAAATGCCTAAAGCTACCATCAAGAGGCAAGAGCAAAAAGAATGAAATTTTACTGCAAAATTCCTAAAGGACTTGATTTAGAAACTTTTGTAAAGCTCTGATTTAATTGGGGCCAGGACCTCAACCCAAGAGGGATCTGGCATACAAAGAATGTAGTGAGGCTGCTTTGCCCACCATTGCAGCTGGTTTCCATGTCACAGGCAAAGTGCAATCATTTCTGAAGACATAAACATTCCCTACACATATACCATCTTAGTATCATTTTCAATATTTGTAGAGTATACCATAGACTTTCTTGCTGCTTAATTATTTGATTTTTCACTCTCTCCCTCAGGGGAAAATCATTCTCTTTTTCTTCTTACAAAGAATCAATTGATAAACTGGTTCCAGCCTTGTCTGTTCCATTTGTGTGCAAGTGTGTCCTAATCTCTCAGTCCCTGATTTGATAGGGAAATTAGGAAACCAAAGGAAAAAGAAAGATAAAACTTTACCTAGATGCGTTGACTGGCAAAGATGATCAAAGAACTGATCTAATTTAAATCTTCTCATAAACTTCTATTGCCCCAACAATACCTGGTATAACAAATACTTGCAGAGAGTCCCAGACCTGGTTCTGTAAACCAGTAGGGAGAATATATTTAAGGGCATGGTCCAAGACATCATTCTGGTTAAAAGAATTCATGGCAATACAGATATGAGTCTATGCCTTGGAAGCCTAATTTTCTTAGCTCTAAAGTTCTATGGCCATTGCCTTGACCCACTAACACTTCTTTATATGTGTTACTTGGTTATAATATGAATTAAATGATCGGAACATATTTTTCTAGTCGTACTATCCAAAGTTTGTATTAACTGATGGGCTCTGATTTTTGCCAGTTGGTTTAATTAACTCTACAAGTTTGAGTCTGACTGTATGTAATAAAGTCATAATCCATCATACTCTTAAAAAATTGACAAGTCTTCTACTTTGGATCATTAGCATCCCTGATATTTTAACTAAACCTCGTGAAAGTTTACTGTAACAAATTGCAGGTCTTGATTTATCAATCTGATATTTTATTAATGCCAATCTGATGTATTGATTGATCTGATTTTTATTAATCAATATTAATATAGAGGATCAGAATCTTCTAAGAATGCTAACATACCTCATTTTACCATGTTTCACTTTATTGTGCCTTGCAGATATTTTTTTACAAATTGAAGATTTGTGGCAGCCCAGTGTTAAGAAGTCCTTCGGTATCATTTTTCCAATACTGCATGCCCATTTTGTGTGTCTGTGTCCCATTTTTTGTTAATTCTCCTAATATTGCAGACTTTTTAATTATTACTACATCTGTTATATGATCTGTGATCAGTGGTCTTTGATGTTACTATTGTAATTGTTTTGGGCACCATGAACTGTGTCCATATAAGATGGCAAACCATAAATCTTATATATGTTCTCGCTGCTCCACAGACTAGATGTTCCCCCTTTTGTCTCCCCTTCCTTGGGCCTCCCTATTTTCTGAGACACAACAATATTAAAATTAGGCCAATTAACAATGCTGCAATAACCTCTAAGTGTTCAAGTGAAGGGAGACTCACACATCTTTCACTTTAAATCAAAAGCTAGACGTGATTAAGCTTAGTGAGGAAGGCATGGCAAAAACTGAGACATACTGAAAGCTGAGCCTTTTGTGCCAAAGAGTTAGCCAGGTTGTGAATGAAAAGGGAAAGTTCTTGAAGGAAATTAAAAGTGCTACTCCAGCGAATACACGAATGACAAGAAAGTAAAACAGTCTTGTTGTGGATATGGAAAAAGTCTTAGTGGTCTGGATAGAAGATCAAACCAACCACAATACTCCCTTAAGCCAAAGCCTTTTTCAGAGAAAGGCCATAACTGTCTTCTATGAAGGCTGAGAGAGGTGAGGAAGCTGTCCAATAAAAGTCTGAATATAGAAGTTGTTTCATGAAGTATAAAGAAAGATGCTATCTCCATAACATAAAATTGCAAAGTGAAGCAGCAAAGACTTATGTAGAAGCTAAAGCAGTTGGCCCAGATAATCTAGCTAAGACCATTAATGAAGGTAGCTACACTAAACAGCAGATTTCCAATGCAGGTGAAGTAGCCTTCTATTGGAAGAAGATTCCATCTAGAACTTCCACAGCTAGAGAACAGAAGTCAATGCCTGGCTTCAATGATTCAAAGAACAGGCTAACACTCCTTTTAGAAGCTGGTGACTTTAAGTTGAAGCTGATGTACTACCATTTCAAAAATCCTAGGGGTCTTAAAAATTATTCTAAATGTACTCTGCCTATGCTCTAGAAATAGAACAAAAAAGCCTAGATGACAGTTTAGGTATTTACAGTATCATTTACCAAATATTTTCAGCCCCCTGTTGAGACCTACTGCTTATAAGAAAAGATATTCTTTAAAATAGTACTGTTCATTGACAATGCACCTGGTCACCCAAGAACTCTAATAAAAATGCACAAGGAGATCACATGAATGTTGTTTTCATGCCTATTAACATAATATCTACTCTGCAGCCCATGGGTCATGGAGTGATTTCAACTTTCAATTCTTATAATTTAGGAAATACATTTTGTAAGGTTATAGCTGCTGTAGATAGTGATTTCTCTGATGTATTTGGGCAGAATACATTGAAAACCCTCTGGAAAGGCTTTACCATTTTAGATGCCATTAAGAATATTTGTAGTTCATGGAAGGAAGTGAAAATATCAACATTAATAAGAGTTTAGAAGAAATGGATTCCAACCCTCATGGATGACTTTTTCTGTTCAAGACTTGAGTGGAGGAAGTAACAGCAGATGTGGTGGAAATATTCAGAGAACTATAATTAGAAGTGGCGCCTGAAGATGTGACTGAACTGCTGCAATCTCATGATAAAACTTGAATGGATGAGGTGTTGCTTTTTATGAACAAAGTAAGTGGCTTCTTGAGATGGAATCTACTCCTGGTAAAGATGCTATGAATGTGTTGAAATGACAACAAGGATTTAGAACATTACATAAACTTAGTTGGCAAAGTAGCAGCAAGAAAATTCTATGTGGGTAAAATGCTATCAAACAGTATCCCATGGTACAAGGAATTCTTTTGTGAAAGGAAGAGTCAGTTGACATGGCAAACTTCATTGTTATCATAAAAAAAATTTTACCTCTGTCATCCTGACCTTCAGCAACCCTACCCTGATCAACAACAAGGTAAGACCCTCCACCAGCAATATAACTCACTGAAGGGTCAGATGATCGTTAGCACTTTTTAGCAATAAAGTGTTTTTAATTAAGGCATGTAGATTGGGTTTGAAACATCATGCTATTGCACAGTTAAGAGCCTACAGAATAATGTAAACATAACTTTTACATCTACTGGGAAACCAAAAAATTCATATGATTCTCATTATTGCAGTATTAGCGTTATTTTCCGTGGTCTGGAACAAAATCCACAATACCTCCAAGGTATGCCTGCAGCACAAGATTGTTTACAGGCTATATCAACTATTGCCTTGAACATTGCAATAATTCTAATTTTCACACAACAGCCAGAGTTGATTTTTCTGAAATTTGAGTCTGATTATGTAATTTTTCTTCTTAAAACCAGTGTTTTCTACTGCCCTTGGGATAAAGTCTAAACTCCTTAACAAGAGGTTGCAGAAGAGCAATTGGATAAGCTTAGCCAAATATCCCTTGGCCTGTGCACAGATTTCAAATGAATTAAACACTTTCTAGGCCACACACATTAGAAAGGGAGGTGGGAATCTACTCATTGATGTTATTAATCCAAGAAAAGGAGGTAATATGCTCCTTGGCACCCTCATTCCTCTCCTGCAGTGCCAGGGCAGAATGAGTTCAATCTGAGCATTCTTTCCATCCAGATGAATTAGGCTGACAGCAGATACTGTGCTCCTCCCAGACGATGAACCAGCAGCAGGGCCCCAAATTCCCATTTTAGGAGATTTAGAGGAGAGGGGCTTGGTCAGGGCATACTCCAAACAGGATGTACGTACTTACACAGACTTGCATTCCATGCCCTCTTCCTGTTTCTCCAGCAGACCTACATTTTCCTGGATCTTCTCTGGTCCGGCTATAACCTCACAAATGGATTTTATCTCTTACTGGCTTATTTCCTCCCAAGATCCAACCAAGCCAGTTTGGGTCTAATCAGGATCAGCTCAAATATTAGATTGTCAGACTTAGTCATTGAAAACATTCTTCTGAGTAGGTCCTATTGGCCCATATTAAATTATCTCTTGTTTATTATATATACCAAAACATATTCATCTTCTGGGCCTAAATGTGGTCAGAATGACTTATAATGTTTTTCCTGTCTTGCTCAAGCTAGTGCGAGTTGTGTTTCTGTCAATTACGAGAAAGTCCTGACAAATTGCAGTTATTTAAAGCAGCTTTAGGATGAACTTGATCTAGGCTGTCTGCTATACAGAGTTCACAGATATGTGTTCTTTTTATACTAGCCTCTGCAGACAACTGAGCCTTCTATCCTACTATTGCAAATAAATAAATAAATAAATATTTTAAAATTAAAATCATCGCTTTGAACAGTTGGTCTCCAGGTATTAATGGGTTCATCCTGTAGGAAACATACCATTTATATGACAATAAATAAAAGTACAATTTAATCAATCACCTAAACATGCAGTTTGCCATTTACTGACCACCGTATTTACCCAGTACTAGCCGCACAGAGCCCCTGTTAATTTATTTGATCTTTATGACAATCTATGGGATAAGCACAATTGTAAGCAGCATTTTACCAATAAGTAAACTGAGGCACAGAACCATTAAGTAAGGCGCTCAAGTTTACACAGATGGTAAGGGGTGAGCTGGCTATAGGAACCTGCTTTGCTAACCCTACACTTCCCACGGAAACATCAACTTTTTTTTTTGAGACAGCGTCACACTCGGTTACTCTGGGTAGAAGGCCATGGTGTCATCATAGCTCACAGCAGCCTCAAAGTCTTGGGCTCAAGAGATCCTTTGGTGTCAGCCTCCCAAGTAGTTGGGGCAATAAGTGCCCACTGCCATGCTTGGCTATTTTTTCAATTTTTAGTAGAGATAGGGTCTTGCTCTTGCTCGGCCTGGTCTTGAACTCCTGGGCTCAAGCAATCCACATGGCTTGCCCTCACAGAGTGCTAGGATTGCAGGCCTAAGAAGCATCACTTCTGCTCTGTAAACGAACAACAGCCACTGAACTCAGGAGGCTGGTGCCATATGGGATTTTTGTTCAGTTATTTCTCTTTGTTCTTTGTTTTTCTTTTAAGAGAAACGAGGAATCTGAATTTGTGTGTGTGTGAGTGTGTGTGTGAAAGAGAGACAGAGAGAGAGAGAAATCTGTTGTCTTAGTATGGCTCAATTTTTAAAATAACTGGATGGGTCATAAAGAATACATCTTTGGGAGGGGAGGAGCAAGATGGCAGCCGAGTAACAGCTTCCTTGCATCTGGGCACCGTGAGTCTGGGGAGATAGGACTCCAGGCATCTCTGGCTGGTGGGAACTGCCTATCATCACTCCTACGAGGATACAGGAAGTCAGCGAGAGACTTCTGGACCCCAAGAGGAGGACTAAAACAGTGGAAAACCGGCAAGTGGTCGCGTGTGTTCAATCCGTCTAAACCCGCCCACAACTGTAAGTTCAGTAGCAGCGAGACTGCAAACCAGAAAGGCCTTACCTGTGAACTGTTTTGATGTCCTTGGACTTGGCACTGAGTTGAACTGCCTTGGGGAAGGCCTGAGCGGGAGTGCCGAGAACTTTGGCCATTGTCTAGGACCCAGTCTGAGCCGCTGAGCCAGATGGAGCTACTAGTGTTTGGGGTGGGTCACACGGAACCATTGTCAGTGATCTGCCCCGGCAAGCTCCGCCCTCAGGGTCGCAGAGCTAGAAACGGGTGGGAGCTGGTAACCCAGCAACCAAGTAGCCTAAGGGTGGGGTCTGAGCCGCCTTGCAGCCCTAACCCTCAGGGGCAGAGTGAGACTGGTTTTGGCATACTGGGTAAGTGGATAGCCACTTCAGCAGTGATTCCAGTGAGAAAGCTGGGAAAGCTTCTGCTCAGCAAGTTTACAAGTTCAAAGTGCCTTTTAAGTGGGCTGAAGAGAGATTTAGGGTGTCTACCTACTGGGGTTTGAGAAATCAGCAGCCTCCAGTCGTATCAGAACTGTGACTAACATCTCATACCCCAAAAGACCACGTGTTGCCCAGACAATATTCAATAACATATACAAACTGCTTTGTTTTTGGTTGTATATTTTTTTTTCTTTTTTTTTGTTTGGTTGGGTTTTTTTGTTTGTTTATTTTGACGTTGTTGATGTTCTTTTGTTTCTTAATTTCAATCTTTTCCATAAAGATCCCTTTTTCTTTCTCAATTTTTCTAGTTTAATTATAATTTCCCATTGCTGCCTTTTTTAATAACTACAACTTCATTTTTGCTAGTGTTTCTACCGCTATCACTTGGTTTTTCACACAATTTTATCTCCATAAAGTTTTCTGTTTGCTTGTTTTGGTTTGATTTATAGCATTTTTGTCTTTCCTCTCTACTTGGTGGAGGTGGGGTACTGTGTCTGACCAGGTTAGCAAAGAGCTGCTGACCTCAAGGGAACCACCCAACTGGGCACCCAACCCCCAGAAGGTGGGGGTTTTTAAGGTTGTGTCAAAGTATCCTACTGTACACCTATATTGCCCTGTCTCCTTCTTTCTGTGCCTCTCTTCTTTTTGTCAATATTCCTTATCCCCACCCCCTCTCCTTTCTCTATCTTTCTCTTTTTTCTTATCACTCGGTCCTCCTTTCTTACATCCCTTTTTTGCTCTTCAACCTTCTCACCTTTCTGGTCCTGTAACCCTTAGTCCACAGGCACAAGAACTTAAAGAGCAAGAGGAAGTGAAAGGAAAATTAGGGCAAGGAAACAGATAAAAGAAATCACTCATGAGAAAGAATCAGCAGAAAACTCCAGGCAACATGAAGAACCAGTCCAGAACAACCCCGCCAAGGGACCATGAGGTAGCTACTGCAGAGGATTCCACCTATACGGAAATGTTAGGAATGACAGAAAGGGAATTTAGAATACACATGTTGAAAACAATGAAAGAAATGATGGAAACAATGAAGGAAACTGCTAATAAAGTGGAAAATAACCAAAAGGAAATCCAAAAACAGAATCAAATAAGAGATGAACGATATGAAGAATATCAAAACGATATAGCAGAGCTGAAGGAAATGAAACAGTCAATCAGGGAACTTAAAGATGCAATGGAAAGTATCAGCAACAGGTTAGACCACGCAGAAGAAAGAATTTCAGAGGTAGAAGACAAAGTTTTTGAGATAACTCAGATAGTAAAAGAGGCAGAAAAGAAGAGAGAGAAAGCAGAACATTCACTGTCAGATTTACGGGACTTTATGAAGCGTTCCAACATACGAGTTATAGGAATTCCAGAAGGGGAAGAAGAATGCCCCAAAGGAATGGAAGCCATACTAGAGAATATTATAAAAGAAAATTTCCCAAACATCACCAAAGATTCTGACACACTGCTTTCAGAGGGATATCGGACCCCAGGTCGCCTCAACTCTAACCGAGCTTCTCCAAAACACATTGTGATGAACCTGTCCAAAGTCAAGACAAAAGAAAAGATTCTGAAAGCTGCCAGGAGTAAGCGCCAGTTGACCTACAGGGACAAATCCATCAGAGTGACCTCAGACTTCTCTAATGAAACTTTCCAAGCAAGAAGACAATGGTCATCTACCTTTAATCTACTTAAACAGAACAATTTCCAGCCCAGAATTCTGTACCCTGCTAAGCTAAGCTTCAAAATTGACGGAGAAATCAAAACACTTACAGATATACAAACATTGAGGAAATTCGCCACAACAAGACCAGCTCTACAGGAAATACTTCAACCTGTTCTGCACACTGACCACCACAATGGATCAGCAGCAAAGTAGGAACTCAGAAATCAAAGGACAGAACCTAACCTCCACACTGATGCAAAAGATAAAACTAAGCAATGGACTCTCACCAAATAAGACGAATAGAATACTACCACACTTATCAATTATCTCCATAAATGTTAATGGCTTGAATTCCCCACTGAAGAGACATAGATTGGCTGACTGGATTAAAAAACACAAGCCATCCATTTGCTGTCTGCAAGAAACACACCTGGCTTCAAAAGACAAATTAAAGCTCCGAGTCAAGGGTTGGAAGACAATTTTTCAGGCTAATGGAATTCAGAAGAAAAGAGGAGTTGCAATCTTCTTTTCAGATACATGTGGATTTAAAACAACTAAAGTCAAAAAAGACAAAGATGGTCACTTTATATTGGTCAAGGGAAAACTACAACAAGAAGACATTTCAATTCTAAATATCTATGCACCAAATTTAAATGCTCCCAGATTCTTGAAACAGACCTTACTCAGTCTGAGCAATATGATATCTGATAATACCATCATAACAGGGGACTTTAACACACCTCTTACAGAGCTGGACAGATCCTCTAAACAGAAATTAAACAAAGATACAAGAGATTTAAATGAGACCCTAGATCAACTATGCTTGATAGACGTATATAGAACACTCCACCCCAAAGATAAAGAATATACATTCTTCTCATCACCCCATGGAACATTCTCCAAAATTGATCATATCCTGGGACACAAAACAAATATCAACAGAATCAAAAGAATTGAAATTTTACCTTGTATCTTTTCAGACCATAAGGCAGTAAAGGTGGAACTCAACTCTAACAAAAATGCTCGACCCCACCCAAAGGCATGGAAATTAAACAATCTTCTGTTGAATAACAGATGGGTGCAGGAAGAAATCAAACAGGAAATCATTAACTTCCTTGAGCATAACAACAATGAAGACACAAGCTACCAAAACCTGTGGGATACTGCAAAAACAGTTTTGAGAGGAAAATTCATCGCTTTAGATGCCTACATTCGAAAAACAGACAGAGAGCACATCAACAATCTCACAAGAGACGTTATGGAATTGGAAAAAGAAGAACAATCTAAGCCTAAACTCAGTAGAAGAAAAGAAATCTCCAAAATCAAATCAGAGATCAATGAAATTGAAAACAAAAGAATCATTCAGAAAATTAATGAAACAAGGAGTTGGTTTTTTGAAAAAATAAATAAAATAGATAAACCATTGGCCAGACTAACTAGAAATAGAAAAGTAAAATCTCTAGTAACCTCAATCAGAAACGATAAAGGGGAAATAACAACTGATCCCACAGAGATACAAGAGATCTTCTCTGAATACTACCAGAAACTGTATGCCCAGAAATATGACAATGTGAAGGAAATGGATCAATATTTGGAATCACACCCTCTCCCTAGACTTAGCCAGGAAGAAATAGACCTCCTGAACAGACCAATTTCAAGCACTGAGATCAAAGAAACAATAAAAAAGCTTCCAACTAAAAAATGCCCTGGTCCAGATGGCTTCACTCCAGAATTCTATGAAACCTTCAAGGAAGAGCTTATTCCTGTACTACAGAAATTATTCCAAAAAACTGAGGAAGAAGGAATCTTCCCCAACACATTCTATGAAGCAAACATCACCCTGATACCAAAACCAGGAAAAGACCCAAACAAAAAGGAGAATTTCAGACCAATCTCACTCATGAATATAGATGGAAAAATTCTCAACAAAATCCTAGCCAATAGATTACAGCTTATCATCAAAAAAGTCATTCATCATGATCAAGTAGGCTTCATCCAGGGATGCAAGGCTGGTTTAACATACGCAAGTCCATAAACGTTATCCACCATATTAACAGAGGCAAAAATAAAGATCACATGATCCTCTCAATAGATGCAGAAAAAGCATTTGATAAAATCCAGCATCCTTTTCTAATTAGAACACTGAAGAGTATAGGCATAGGTGGCACATTTCTAAAACTGATTGAAGCTATCTATGACAAACCCACAGCCAATATTTTACTGAATGGAGTAAAACTGAAAGCTTTTCCTCTTAGAACTGGAACCAGACAAGGTTGTCCTCTGTCACCTTTACTATTCAACATAGTGCTGGAAGTTCTAGCCAATACAATTAGGCAAGACAAGGAAATAAAGGGAATCCAAATGGGAGCAGAGGAGGTCAAACTCTCCCTCTTTGCTGACGACATGATCTTATACTTAGAGAACCCCAAAGACTCAACCACAAGACTCCTAGAAGTCATCAAAAAATACAGTAATGTTTCAGGATATAAAATCAATGTCCACAAGTCAGTAGCCTTTGTATACACCAATAACAGTCAAGATGAGAAGCTAATTAAGGACACAACTCCCTTCACCATAGTTTCAAAGAAAATGAAATACCTAGGAATATACCTAACGAAGGAGGTGAAGGACCTCTATAAAGAAAACTATGAACTCCTCAGAAAGGAAATAGCAGAGGATATTAACAAATGGAAGAACATACCATGCTCATGGATGGGAAGAATCAACATTGTTAAAATGTCTATACTTCCCAAAGCAACCTACCTATTCAATGCCATTCCTATCAAAGTACCTACATCGTACTTTCAAGATTTGGAAAAAATGATTCTGAGTTTTGTATGGAACCGGAAAAAACCCCGTATAGCTAAGGCAGTTCTTAGTAACAAAAATAAAGCTGGGGGCATCAGCATACCAGATTTTAGTCTGTACTACAAAGCCATAGTGCTCAAGACAGCATGGTACTGGCACAAAAACAGAGACATAGACACTTGGAATCGAATTGAACACCAAGAAATGAAACTAACATCTTACAACCACCTAATCTTCGATAAACCAAACAAGAACTTACCTTGGGGGAAAGACTCCCTATTCAATAAATGGTGTTGGGAGAATTGGATGTCTGCGTGTAAAAGACTGAAACTGGACCCACACCTTTCCCCACTCACAAAAATTGATTCAAGATGGATAAAAGACTTAAATTTAAGGCATGAAACAATAAAAATCCTCCAAGAAAGCATAGGAAAAACACTGGAAGATATTGGCCTGGGGGAAGACTTCATGAAGAAGACTGCCATGGCAATTGCAACAACAACAAAAATAAACAAATGGGACTTCATTAAACTGAAAAGCTTCTGTACAGCTAAGGTGACGATAACCAAAGCAAAGAGACAACCCACACAATGGGAAAGGATATTTGCATATTTTCAATCAGACAAAAGCTTGATAACCAGGATCTATAGAGAACTCAAATTAATCCACATGACAAAAGCCAACAATCCCTTATATCAATGGGCAAGAGACATGAATAGAACTTTCTCTAAAGATGGCAGACGAATGGCTAACAAACACATGAAAAAATGTTCATCATCTGTATATATTAGAGAAATGCAAATCAAAACATCCCTGAGATATCATCTAACCCCAGAGAGAATGGCCCACATCACAAAATCTCAAAACTGCAGATGCTGGCGTGGATGTGGAGAGAAGGGAACACTTTTACACTGCTGGTGGGACTGCAAACTAGTACAACCTTTCTGGAAGGAAGTATGGAGAAACCTCAAAGCACTCAACCTAGACCTCCCATTCGATCCTTCAATCCCATTACTGGGCATCTACCCAGAAGGAAAAAAATCCTTTTATCATAAGGACACTTGTACTAGACTGTTTATTGCAGCTCAATTTACAATCGCCAAAATGTGGAAACAGCCTAAATGCCCACCAACCCAGGAATGGATTAACAAGCTGTGGTATATGTATACCATGGAATACTATTCAGCCATTAAAAAAAAATGGAGACTTTACATCCTTCGTATTAACCTGGATGGACGTGGAAGACATTATTCTTAGTAAAGCATCACAAGAATGGAGAAGCATGAATCCTATGTACTCAATCTTGATATGAGGACAATTAATGACAATTAAGGTTATGGGGGGGGAAGCAGAAAGAGGGAGGGAGGGAGTGGGGTGGGGCCTTAGTGTGTGTCACACTTTATGGGGGCAAGACATGATTGCAAGAGGGACTTTACCTAACAATTGCAATCAGTGTAACTGGCTTATTGTACCCTCAATGAATCCCCAACAATAAAAAAAAAGAAAAAAAAAAAAGAATACATCTTTGGGCCACTTTGAGCTTACTAGCTCTGCATCCACCCTGGAGGTGTGGGGGGACAATGTGGTTAGTTGACTGTCACCTTCTGGGGTGTGCCTGGGCAGAAGCAGCTCTTCTGCAGTGCCAAGAACGGAGCCCAGCTCTGCAGTGTGCTCCTGCCTCGGCAGCTTCTGCTTTGACCTGTAGCTTCCCATCCCTGCTCTTTCCTTCCATCATGGTTTCTCACATCAAGACCATGGAAATGCCCACTTGCCTAGGCTGTGCCCAATTCTCCTCTACTGAAACAGCAGTCCTTCCTTCCTTAGGAGGAATAATTCTTAGAGTTTCTAAAAGCACAGGAGAAAACAACGTCAGTATGTACAGCTGCCGTTAAACTCATCATTTGTCACATCTTTCAAATTCCTTTAATTCTGATCATTTTTTTATGTAAGATAGTCACCTCCCTAAATTTTCAGTCCTTGAAACTTGAAGTTCTGGATAACATGACCACTTAATGGAAGAAACACCCAAAAGTGAGGCCATGAAATCAGATGAATCCTTTTTCCACCCAAAGAGCAATGCCATGGTTTGAATTATAGCTTATGGGTCTGGCCTGTCCAATCAGAGACACTAAGGATAGATATGTGTCATGACGACATATCATTAGTTTCCTAAAATAAATACAGACTATTTGTTCCAGCTGGATCTTATTAGTGGCTTTTCTATTTTGTACGTGGTCAGCCCCCAGGCCAACGTCCCAGGCTGAGCTTCTGATAAGGCCAAGAAAGGCCTTTCCGTGCACCAACCCTGCTGGAGCAGTTAATTGATCATGACCATAGAGCACCAGGCAGGCCCATGGTGGTGAGTGAAGAGTTATGAACAAGCTGAAACCCCTGGCTGGGAATCAGATCCTGAAGCAAGTTTCTCATCATACACTGCATTAAACACCTTTTAAAATAAACATTTCTATGGTTAGAAATGTGTAGTTTCATTTATAACTTTCAGTCTTACTCCTGTGTGAAGAATTATTGCCACCTTCAGCAACTGCATTTCAGCCTGTGAAACAATTGCAATGCTTTTGTGAGTGGGGCATGTGTGAGGACACCAGCTAAATACTCCTTGTGGAGAAGCAGGTAGTATTACCTGATGAAGAGGGTCCAGCCAATATGCAGAGATGGGGTTTAGGTCCAAACAAGCTTTACTTGTCAGAAGGCCAGTGATTCTGGAGAACAGAGAGTAGCCTCTCGGTGCTGTCCTGCCTCAGTTACAACTCTGAGAACTTTAATAGTGAAATACAAGGAAACCAACCTAGAAAATTTAACTTTATGTGATAGGAAGTAACATCAAAGTAGTCTCCATTCTAACAATGCAAAATGTTTAAACAACAGAAAGGTGACTTTCACTATAACAAAATATCTAAGAAAAATCATCAGAGAAGGCATCTTCAAAGTAACCTTCACTCTACCAATATCACAACACCTGCTGTCTCTGCGTGGCCACTCCTCAGAGTCTCCTGAGACAAACATCCTCACAAACATCCCCTCTTTCCTGGCTTCAATAGGACACTCCTTCCTGGCACTTGGGTTTAATTCCTCAGAACTAAATCTAATC
Organism: Nycticebus coucang; assembly: GCF_027406575.1. Taxonomy (NCBI): domain Eukaryota; kingdom Metazoa; phylum Chordata; class Mammalia; order Primates; family Lorisidae; genus Nycticebus; species Nycticebus coucang. The sequence goes on along the minus strand of NC_069784.1, from coordinate 48,510,269 downwards.
TCTTATGTTGAAGAGTTTAAAGACATGTAATGTTGGGCAGCACCGGTGGCTCAGTGAGTAGGGTGCCGGTCCCATATGCCGGAGGTGGCGAGTTCAAACCCAGCCCCGGCCAAAAAAAAAAAAAAAAAAAAAAAAAAAAAAAAGACATGTAATGTTGTGGAAGGATTCACTGTAGCTGAGAGAAAAGACTGGAAGGGAAGCAGGGAGATGAGGGAAAGGGGAGGGAAGCTGTTTCACAAGCTTAGAGAGGCCTAGAAATACACATGTATTAGCTGAAAGTTCTAACTGCTGCTTTTATTTCATAACAAATGAAATAAAATCACCAGTTACCTGGTTCTAGGTGCCCCACCATGGAAAATATCATTATGGGGTCATCAGTTTTCACACTTTACTATGATGTAGTCAAATTTAACACAAAGCCATCAATTATTGACTCTGCCTGGACTGGGGCACACATGGATGTTCAGAGTAAAGACTCAGACTTTCCTGGAGGAATCCTGTCATCTTGTTGTGGAAACTGTGATCCTGGTCAGATCCTCAGCTTTCCAAAGTCCAAAACTCAAGCTTTTTAGTTCACGCAGAGGTGATTGGGCTCCGAGGGACTGATTACATCAACAGCTCACAAGAAACCAGATCTTTATATGTGAAGTCTCCGTGAGAAAATTGAGATCCCCATGTTAGCTGGTCAGCACAATCACTCCTCTGTTGGAAAGTCCACATTAAAGCCAAATTTGTTATCGAGAGTTACTTGATGAGAATGGAACCTGAGCCAGGGAGTGGGCTGAGATTGGGATGCTTGCTGCGCCTGTCTTTCTTACCCCAGCACACTAAGGCCCGGAGATGCCTCGGCAGACACAGCTCCATCTTCTCTTTCTTGAGCTTATGTGCTGCCTCTGTGTAGAGGTGAGAGGAAACTAGCTCTTTCACCTACAAGTTTGCTGAAAGATCTACTCCCATTTAAAGCATATTAATAAGAGAAAGGTGCACAGGGAGAAATCATGGAGTGATGACCCAGTATTACAGTGGGATCCAGATATTTTCATAAATGGCTTTTTGGAGAGGAAGGGGACCTTAAGAGTACAGGTAATTCTGTTTAGGGACAATAAATGGTTGCTAGGAGGGATGAATGGATGGGGGTGGTGGGATATTGACTTGTAAACTAACCTGAGAGACAGGTACTGTGTTTGAAATGATTTGGGCCATGTCTGGTTGCATTCTTGATTTTCTTTCCTGCAGTATCATGAGATAACAGGGAGAGGGAGGGAAGTTCATTGTTCTTTTCCAAGGGCCTGTTTATCTTCAAGGGCCTTAATGCAAAATACCAAGGCTTCTTATTTGGGGGTGAAATTTCCTCAGCTCCTCCTTGTAACCTTTATTACCTCAGATTAGTAAATGCCACTAATAGGGCACAATTTTCTTCCATGTTGTTATACCTTCCTTATTTCCAGGCTCTGCTTTGCCTATTTAAATTGGAAGATAAATAGTCCCTAGGGGATTTCTGAAGTTATTATTCCATTATACTACATAATGTATTTATTTTACTGGTTTTCCCTTGTTAGGGGGAAATAGTATTTCCTCACTCCTCCAGATCTTATGATTTCTATTAGGATAACACTCCTGACCTTCCCTCTGGGGAGGAGAATTGACTTATCTGATGTATACTTTTGAGAAATGGCCCTGGGTAGGGGAGATTTGGCCTCTTCTAATACACCTCTTCAGATTTGCGGCCTGGCAAAAAGATAACATTCTGATGTTTTCTCCTCCTCTGCATCAAGCTTCTGTCCCCATGTCAGTGAGCAGATGCATACATCTGTCTCTTCAGAGGAAGAAAGGGGTATGATTGTTAGACCCCCCCCCATGGGACCCACCTATAGCCACCTATACTGGCTCCCAGAAATACGCCAGCAAGTGCTCAGTACCAGACACACAGACTTTTGAGAGTGCTTTTTACCCCTCAATTCCTGAAGCATGTGAGCCCCTCATTCCCACTCAAGCCACAGAGAGAACTCTATGTTCTTTAGCTTTTGTTAAACAATGATGGGTCACCTTGACTTGGGCAGGAATCAACTTGCCTTTGAGGAATCATTATTTCATTGTTATTTAACTTTTTCCTCTGCTCATCTTGCCATCTTTCCGACAAGACCCTAAGAAACAATGAAGTTTTTTACAGAATCCTAAAGACGGTTAATCCCATTGTGACACTTTCAGTCTCCTTTTCTACTCTTCCCCTTCCTTCCAGTTGTTGCCTCAATACATCTCCCTTGGGCCACCTGTTGTCTACTCACATTCACCTCAGCTCTCTCACTCCCTCCTCCTGGACTTCCTGCCACCACAGACATTCCAATTGCTTCCATTCTACAATTCTGACACTTCCTTTCACCACTTTAAACCCCTTCTCAATCCTCCTCGATCGTCTCTCTGCCATACTCCATAACTCCTCAGCCATTTTTAGGAAGGAGGTTGTTCGTCCAGCTCCAGGGCTCCCAGAGCTGGGGGTCACAACTGTTGTCTTTCTACCTCCAACCAGTGTTCTTCCAAACCTGATTCAAAAATTCACTTAAAGCTCATGACAACTTGTCTTGCTGCTCAGACCCTGTACCTCTAAGCCAACCAAACCACACCTTCACTATTAGATCTTTCTTCAAATTCCTTTGTCTCTGTTTTGAATTCTTATATAGTTTGTCTTTACCTGACAATGCTAATCTTGCAGGAAAGATGAAATTTACCATTCCCAATACTGAGCAATTCTTAGATTTAGTAGTTTTGCCAAATGTACAAGGTCTGAGAATTAAGTTTGTAAACTTGCCACTCTGCACTTATGTTGACAGCACTATACAAATACAGCTTGTAAGGTTTTGTAACCTTGGCATATCAGTGTCTCACAGCTGTGTTCATGCTGAGTGGCATTCATTATTGTTGTGTGTTTTTTGTGTGCCATATGATGACAGCTCTGACAGTCATTCCAGAAAAAGAGTTTTAAAATCGCTTTGAAGAGTGGAGTAGCCACTGGCATTCATGCATGGCTTCCCAAGGGGAGCACTTCAAAGGTGACCACAGTGATATTCAGCGATGAAGTATGTAGCACTTTTTCTAGGATGAGTCTATGAACTTAATTGTCAGACCTCATATGTTGGAAGATATTTACTGCAAGGGATTGGCTCATGTGGTTAAGGAAGCTGAGAAGTCTCACAATATGCCATGTAGAAGCTTGGAGGCCAGGAAAGCAGATGGTGCAGGCCTGAGACTGACGAGAGCTGATGACGTAAGTCCCTGTCCAAGTCCAAAGGCTCAAGAGTGGCAGCATCAGAGGGCAGGACAGGGGTGTTCCACCTCTAGCAGAGAGAGCAAATCCACCCTCCTCCACATTTTTGTTCTATGCAGACACTCAACAGATTAAATGATATCCACCCACATTGGTGAGGGCAGCCTTCTTCATTCAGTGTACCAATTCAAACACTCTGGAAACACCCTCACAGACACACCCAGGAATAATGTCTTACCAGGTCCCTGTGCATCTCTTGACTCAGTCAAGTTGACATATAAAATTAACCATCCCAGATGCAAATGGAGATTTAGTCAAAGAAGATATACAGATGATCAATAAGAACTTGAAAAGAGGACTCTGGGGAGATAGGACTCCAGGCATCTCTGGCTGGTGGGATCTGCCTACCATCGCCCCTGTGAGGATACAGGGAGTCAGCAAGAGACTTCAGGACCCCAAGAGGAGGACTAAAACAGTGGAAAAACGGCAAGTGGTCACGTGTGTTCAATCCATCTAAACCCGCCCGCAACTTCCACAGGCATGAGAACTTAAAGAGCAAGAGGAAGTGAAAGGAAAATTAGGGTAAGGAAACAGATAAAAGAAATAACTCATGAGGAAGAATCAGCAGAAAACTCCAGGCAACATGAAGAACCAGTCCAGAACAACCCCGCCAAGGGACCATGAGGTAGACACTGCAGAGGATTCCACCTATAAAGAAATGTTAGGAATGACAGAAAGGGAATTTAGAATACACATGTTGAAAACAATGAAAGAAATGATGGAAACAATGAAGGAAACTGCTAATAAAGTGCAAAATAACCAAAAGGAAATCCAAAAACAGAATCAAATAAGAGATGAACGATATGAAGAATATAAAAAGGATATAGCAGAGCTGAAGGAACTGAAACAGTCAATTAGGGAACTTAAAGATGCAATGGAAAGTATCAGCAACAGGTTAGACCATGCAGAAGAAAGAATTTCAGAGGTAGAAGACAAAGTTCTTGAGATAACTCAGATAGTAAAAGAGGCAGAAAAGAAGAGAGAGAAAGCAGAACGTTCACTGTCAGAATTACGGGACTTTATGAAGCGTTCCAACATACGAGTAATAGGAATTCCAGAAGGGGAAGAAGAATGCCCCAGAGGAATGGAAGCCATACTACAGAATGTTATAAAAGAAAATTTCCCAAATATCACCAAAGATTCTGACACACTGCTTTCAGAGGGCTATCGGACCCCAGGTCGCCTCAACTCTAACCGAGCTTCTCCAAGACACATTGTCATGAACCTGTCCAAAGTCAAGACAAAAGAAAAGATTCTGCAAGCTGCCAGGAGTAAGCACCAGTTGACCTACAGTGGCAAATCCATCAGAGTGACCTCAGACTTCTCTAATGAAACTTTCCAGGCAAGAAGACAATGGTCATCTACCTTTAATCTACTTAAACAGAACAATTTCCAGCCCAGAATTCTGTACCCTGCTAAGCTAAGCTTCAAAATTGACGGAGAAATCAAAACACTTACAGATATACAAACATTGAGGAAATTCGCCACAACAAGACCAGCTCTACAGGAAATACTTCAACCTGTTCTAAACACTGACCACCACAATGGATCAGCAGCAAAGTAAGAACTCAGAAATTAAAGGACAGAACCTAACCTCCACACGGATGCAAAAGATAAAATTAAGCAATGGACTCTCACAAAATAAGACGAATAGAATACTACCACACTTATCAATTATCTCAATAAATGTTAATGGCTTGAATTCCCCACTGAAGAGACATAGATTGGTTGACTGGATTAAAAAACACAAGCCATCCATTTGCTGTCTGCAAGAAACACACCTGGCTTCAAAAGACAAATTAAAGCTCTGAGTCAAGGGTTGGAAGACAATTTTTCAGGCTAATGGAATTCAGAAGAAAAGAGGAGTTGCAATCTTCTTTTCAGATTCATGTGGATTTAAAGCAACTAAAGTCAAAAAAGACAAAGATGGTCACTTTATATTGGTCAAGGGAAAACTACAACAAGAAGACATTTCAATTCTAAATATTTATACACCCAATTTAAATGCTCCCAGATTCTTGAAACAGACCTTACTCAGTCTGAGCAATATGATATCTGATAATACCATAATAACAGGGGACCTTAACACTCCTCTTACAGAGCTGGACAGATCCTCTAAACAGAAATTAAACAAGGATATAAGAGGTTTAAATGAGACCCTAGAACAACTGTGCTTGATAGACGCATATAGAACACTCCATCCCAAAGATAAAGAATATACATTCTTCTCATCACCCCATGGAACATTCTCCAAAATTGATCATATCTTGGGACACAAAACAAATATCAACAGAATCAAAAGAATTGAAATTTTACCTTGTATCTTCTCAGACTATAAGGCACTAAAGGTGGAACTCAACTCTAACAAAATGCTCAACCCCACCCAAAGGCATGGAAATTAAACAATCTTCTGTTGAATAAAAGATGGGTGCAGGAAGAAATAAAACAGGAAATCATTAAGTTCCTTGAGCATTACAACAATGAAGACACAAGCTACCAAAACCTGTGGGATACTGCAAAAGCAGTTTTGAGAGGAAAATTCATCATTTTAGATGCCTACATTCAAAAAACAGAAAGAGAGCACATCAACAATCTCACAAGAGATCTTATAGAATTGGAAAAAGAAGAACAATCTAAGCCTAAACTCAGTAGAAGAAAAGAAATATCCAAAATCAAATCAGAGATCAATGACATTGAAAACAAAAGAATCATTCAGAAAACTAATGAATCAAGGAGTTGGTTTTTTGAAAAAATTAATAAAATAGATAAACCATTGGCCAGACTAACGAGGAATAGAAAAGTAAAATCTCTAGTAACCTCAATCAGAAATGATAAAGGGGAAATAACAACTGATCCCACAGATACAAGAGATCATCTCTGAATACTACCAGAAACTCTATGCCCAGAAATTTGACAATGTGAAGGAAATGGATCAATATTTGGAATCACACCCTCTCCCTAGACTTATCCAGGAAGAAATAGAGCTCCTGAACAGACCAATTTCAAGCACTGAGATCAAAGAAACAATATAAAAGCTTCCAACCAAAAAATGCCCTGGTCCAAATGGCTTCACTCCAGAATTCTATCAAACCTTCAAGGAAGAGCTTATTCCTATACTGCAGAAATTATTCCAGAAAATTGAGGAAGAAGGAATCTTCCCCAACACATTCTATGAAGCAAACATCACCCTGATACCAAAACCAGGAAAAGACCCAAACAAAAAGGAGAATTTCAGACCAATCTCACTCATGAATATAGATGCAAAAATTCTCAACAAAATCCTAGCCAATAGATTACAGCTTATCATCAAAAAAGTCATTCATCATGATCAAGTAGGCTTCATCCCAGGGATGCAAGGCTGGTTTAACATACACAAGTCCATAAACGTTATCCACCATATTAACAGAGGCAAAAATAAAGATCACATGATCCTCTCAATAGATGCAGAAAAAGCATTTGATAAAATCCAGTATCCTTTTCTAATTAGAACACTGAAGAGTATAGGGATAGGTGGCACATTTCTAAAACTGATTGAAGCTATCTATGACAAACCCACAGCTAATATTTTACTGAATGGAGTAAAATTCAAAGCTTTTCCTCTTAGAACTGCAACCAGACAAGGTTGTCCTCTGTCACCTTTACTATTCAACATAGTGCTAGAAGTTCTAGCCAATACAATTAGGCAAGACAAGGAAATAAAGGGAATCCAAATGGGAGCAGAGGAGGTCAAACTCTCCGTCTTTGCTGACGACATGATCTTATACTTACAGAACCCCAAAGACTCAACCACAAGACTCCTAGAAGTCATCAAAAAATACAGTAATGTTTCAGGATATAAAATCAATGTCCACAAGTCAGTAGCCTTTGTATACACCAATAATAGTCAAGATGAGAAGCTAATTAAGGACCCTTCACCATAGTTTCAAAGAAAATGAAATACCTAGTAATATACCTAATGAAGGAGGTGAAGGACCTCTATAAAGAAAACTATGAACTCCTCAGAAAGGAAATAGCAGAGGATACTAACAAATGGAAGAACATACCATGCTCATGGATGGGAAGAATCAACATTGTTAAAATGTCTATACTTCCCAAAGCAATCTACCGATTCAATGCCATTCCTATCAAAATACCAACATCGTACTTTCAAGATTTGGAAAAAATGATTCTGCGTTTTGTATCGAACCGGAAAAAACCCTGGATAGCTAAGGCAGTTCTTAGTAATAAAAATAAAGCTGGGGGCATCAGCATACCAGATTTTAGTCTGTACTACAAAGCCATAGTGGTCAAGACAGCATGGTACTGGCACAAAAACAGAGACATAGATACTTGGAATCGAATTGAAAACCAAGAAATGAAACTAACATCTTACAACCACCTAATCTTCGATAAACCAAACAAGAACATACCTTGGGGGAAAGACTCCCTATTCAATAAATGGTGTTGGGAGAACTGGATGTCTACATGTAAAAGACTGAAACTGGACCCACACCTTTCCCCACTCACAAAAATTGATTCAAGATGGATAAAGGACTTAAATTTAAGGCATGAAACAATAAAAATCCTCAAAGAAAGCATAGGAAAAACACTGAAAGATATTGGCCTGGGGAAAGACTTCATGAAGAAGACTGCCATGGCAATTGCAACAACAACAAAAATAAATAAATGGGACTTCATTAAACTGAAAAGCTTCTGTACAGCTAAGGAGACAATAACCAAAGCAAAGAGACAACCCACACAATGGGAAAGGATATTTGCATATTTTCAATCAGACAAAAGCTTGATAACTAGGATCTATAGAGAACTCAAATTAATCCACATGAAAAAAGCCAACAATCCCTTATATCACTGGGCAAGAGACATGAATAGAACTTTCTCTAAAGATGACAGACGAATGGCTAACAAACACATGAAAAAATGTTCATCATCTCTATATATTAGAGAAATGCAAATCAAAACAACCCTGAGATATCATCTAACCCCAATGAGAATGGCCCACATCACAAAATCTCAAAACTGCAGATGCTGGCATGCATGTGGAGAGAAGGGAACACTTGTACACTGCTGGTGGGACTGCAAACTAGTACAACCTTTCTGGAAGGAAGTATGGAGAAACCTCAAAGCACTCAACCTAGACCTCCCATTTGATCCTGCAATCCCATTACTGGGCATCTACCCAGAAGGAAAAAAATCCTTTTATCATAAGGACACTTGTACTAGACTGTTTATTGCAGCTCAAATTACAATCATCAAAATGTGGAAACAGCCTAAATGCCCACCAACCCAGGAATGGATTAACAAGCTGTGGTATATGTATACCATGGAATACTATTTAGCTATTAAAAAAAATGGAGACTTTACATCCTTCGTATTAACCTGGATGGAAGTGGAAGACATTATTCTTAGTAAAGCATCAGAAGAATGGAGAAGCATGAATCCTATGTACTCAATTTTGATATGAGGACAATTAATGACAATTAAGGTTATGGGGGGGAAGCAGAAATAGGGACGGAGGGAGGGGGGTGGGGCCTTGGTGTGTGTCACACTTTCTGGAGGCAAGAATGATTGCAAGAGGAACTTTACCTAACAATTGCAATGAGTGTAACCTGGCTTATTGTACCCTCAATGAATCCCCAACAATAAAAAAAGAAAAAAAGAACTTGAAAAGATGCTCAACATCTCTAATCATTAGGGAAATACAAATCAAAACCACCATAAGATCGCACTTCACACCCAATAGGATGCCTATTATTTAAAAAATAAATAGATAACATGACAAATGTTGTTTAAGATGTGTAGAAATTGGATGCATTGCTGGTGTGTATGGAATGTAAAATTGTACCAGCTGCTGTGGAGAACAGTATATATAATTACCATATAATCCAGTAATTCCACTTGTGGGAAGATATCCCAAAGAACTGAAAGCAGAGACTCAATAACAGATATTGTGTACCAGTGTTCATAACAGCATTATTTACAATGGCAAAAATTAGAAAGCATACCAATTTCCATTGATGGATGAATGGATAAACAAAATGTAGTATATAAAGAGATTGCCAAAATATGTATACACATTTTAAGAAAGGAAAATTCTGTATTAGAATTGTAATACTCAATATATGTTGATAACAAAAGATGAATACAAGTCACGTTGAGCGCTTCTTGGAATTATAGAAGTCAAATGTGACTTGAGTATTATAAATTTAATACAGTTTTTCCTTTCTTAAAATGTGTATACATTTTTTTGCACCCTCTTTATGTGTAATGGAATGTTATTCAGCTTTTAAAAAGATGGAAATTCTGATACACACTACATGTATAAACCTTGAAGACAGTATATTAAGTAACAGTAAGCCAGATACACAAAAGGACAAATATTGTATAACTCAACATATGATGTACTTAGAGTAGTCAAATTCATAGAGACAAGAAGTAGCTTGGTGGTTTCCAGGAGCTTCTGGAAGGGGAGAAATGGAGAATTATTTTTAATGGGCACAGAGTTTCAGTTTTGCAAGATAAAGACAGTTCTTTTTTTTTTTTTTGTAGTTTCAGATTTCTGTTTTTAATGAAAAATAATGACGAGAAAGTTGACATAAAGTATTAATGAATAAACAGCATTCAATCTAAGCCCAGAATACAGTTTTATCAAAGATTTTGTAAGTTGTCAAAAATTAACCTTTTGAAATGTTCTTTTTTTTTTTGAGACTGAGTCTTAATATGTCATCCTCAGTAGAGTGCTGTGGCATCACAGCTCATAGCAACCTCCAACTCTTGGGCTTAAGCAATTCTCCTGCCTCAGCTCCCAAGTAGCTGGAACTACAGGCACCCGCCACAACGCCCGGCTATTTGTTGATGTTGTTGTAATAATTGTCATTGTTGTTTAATTTTCTTGAAATGAGTGAATATTATGTTTGCACAACAATGGGAAGGTATTTAATGTCACTGAACTGTATACTTAAAAATTATTAAAATGGTGAAAATGGTAAATTTTACATTGTGTATATTTTAGCACGATGAAAGTAAGTCTATAGGGAATCGGTTCATTTCCACATCTGGAAAACAATCTTATTGAGCACTTACTGAAATAAATGTAAGATTATATATTCAATCCCTCATCCCACAGTCTGCCTTCATGGAACTTATATTCTAGTGGTGGGAAATAGACAATAAAAAAAGAGTAATAGGTAACACATATTACACATTAGATGATGATGAGTGATAAGGAGGAAAATAAAGTAGGAAATATGGTGCACATATACATGCATGTGTGTGTTAAAATTGTAAAGAAGATGGCCAGAGAAGGGCTCACTGCAAGGAGGTAAATGGGCAAGGCCTTGAAGGAAGTAAGGTGATGAGTCACATGTGTGTCTGAAGAAGGAAAATGTTCTAGGCAATAGGAATGGCAAATGTAAAGGTCCTGGGGCGGAAACATCTCTGATGTATTTGAGAAATGCAAAGAAGCCAGTGTGGCTGAGGTGAAATGAATGAGTCAAAGATCAATAGGAAATAAGACCAGAGGGGTCAGGGGATAGGGAGGAGGGTTAATTAGGTCAATGTAAAAATTCTGGAGGAGTTCTCTGGCCAAACAAGAAGCAAGTAGAACTTTATTCATTATATGAAAATGATTAGGAGTATGAATCAGTGTGGCATGTTTTAGCACTGCATGTTACTAAGAGTAGCTAGAGGACAGGGCTGGGTGGGAGCAGGAGGATAGGGGAAGTAAGAGGAGAGAAGGCTGAAGAGGAAGGCAGAAGACAGACAGTGAATGGTCCTGTAGGTCATACAAGGACAGTATACTTTAATTTATAGGGTCAAGTAGTAGTTTTTAAAAGTATTCTGACAGCTGTGGGAAGAATAGCTTAGAAGAAGGAAATCTTTGAGACATAGAAACCAATTAGGAGGTTGTTGTCATGGCTTAGGGATAGCTGAGGACCATAATCAATCAGTAAAAGAGAATGAAAATAGGGATACATTTGATAAACATTGGAAGATGGCTCAGACATGGTTGGATTTTTGAGACGATGAAGAGGAAGAGTTTTAAGAAGATCACAGTGTTCTAAGTGGATGTTGATATTACTCAATAAAACCAGGAGAGGGGGAATAGAGAAGTTGCTTTGCAAGGGTGGAAAATGAGTTCCACCTGGGACATGTACAGTTTGAAGCAGCAGCGAGAACCCTGGTGGACACAGTTAGTGGGTACCTGAAAATGTGGATCTGCAACCAAGGGGAACAGATGATGGGTCTGGAAATAGGACTTTGGGGAGCAAAATGTAACAAATAGTGTATGCCATACATGTGGGTGGGATGGTGCAGAGTAAGTGTGAAAAGGAAGAAAAGAAATAAGGATTATTACATGAAAAGAAGCCCCAAAGATAAGAGTGGCAAGAATTAGTCACAGAATATTTGTCCTAGGAGACAAGAGAGAAGAGAGTTTCAATAGGAGGGAGTGGGCAACGGTATCTAAGAACAGGAAGAAGTCAAATAAGGTAAGAATGTGAAGGAGGATTCTGAAGTTGATGAGTGGCTGTCAGTGGCAATATTGGTAAGAATGGTTTCAGCCTAGTAATGGGGCAGTAGACAAGCTAGGTGTCTATGGCAAAGGTGAATTGTTCCTACTTTCTTTGGGCCTAGCTCTCCTCACCTGTTCCTCATTGTTAATTCAACTATGAGAAACTTTCCTAGACATCATATCTAATCTAATGTATCCAGTTTTCTCTTGTCTATAGTTCACTTACTGCCATTTACTGCTTTTGCCATGGGTGTTTGTTACATCATGGCTGCATTTCAATAGGAAGTTGGCTGTAAACTCTATCCCTGTGTTTACCTCATGTCATAGTCAGCATCTTGAAAACATTGTTATTTCCCCACATCCCACTCAGTCTTCAACCCATGTTATCTTCATCCCACTCCTGGCATACAACAAGGCAGTAAGGAAAAAGAGACAAGCAAAGACTAAATAGTCATAAGAAGTAACTGAAAAAGTATTCTGTGAGCTGAACCAGGCATTCTACAGTCTTTCCAATTGCAATTTGCATTTGGCACTCTAGCCCAAAACTAAGATAGTGGGAGCTGGAGAAGATCTCCCGTCGTCCTGCAGCCCTCACTAGATGAATTACTCCAAAGCAGGTCAAACTGAACTAGGCACTAAGAACATCAACCTCACTTTCAGGTTTAAATCTGAAAAAAGAAAGCTGCCGTCTGCCAAGGAGACAGCAAGGGTAACAAATACGTGTTACCTTATAAAAAGTTACTCCATCATAAAGGAAAATAGACCATAGTCCTGAAGGCTCAGAGGAGAATTATTTGCTCAGAAAAAAAAAAAAATTTAGAAGTCTTCCAACAGACACAGGAGGATATGGCCTCTATAAGGGACACTATAAAAGTTTTATGATATATACAAATTAAGAAACATAAAATAATTTTGATTACTATATTTTCTCAAAATAATCAGCATGACATTCTATGCACTTTTGCATTTTTGTAAACCACTTTTGAAAGCACACTTTCCTCTTGTTTTATTCAAGCCCTGTAAGGTCACTTTTCTAAGCGTAAACAGCCTCTACAGAGCTGGAGAACCTTCTCTGCATGTGATTTTTTTTTTTTTTTTTTTTTTTTGTTTGTAGAGACAGAGTCTCACTGTACCGACCTCGGGTAGAGTGCCATGGCGTCACACGGCTCACAGCAACCTCTAACTCTTGGGCTTAGGCGATTCTCTTGCCTCAGCCTGCCGAGCAGCTGGGACTACAGGCACCCGCCACAACGCCCGGCTATTTTTTTGTTGCAGTTTGAACAAACTGGGGCTGGGTTTGAACCCGCCACCCTTGGCATATGGGGCCGGCACCCTACTCACTGAGCCACAGGCGCCTCCCTCTGCATGTGATTTTTTACTGTAGGGAACAGGAAATAATCATGTGGGGCCAGGTCAGGGCTGTAGGATGGATGATTCCTAAGTTTAACTTCTGTGGACTCCAGGAATGTTGGCTGTGTGGGCAGACGCATTGTCATAGTGCAAGATGGTTTCCCTCAGTGGTGTCCTCAGCCACCATTCTTAATCTTCCTGAAAACTTTCGGTAGGCATTCTGTTGTGTACCACTGAGCAGTGACAGTTCTTTGTTTCTCCAAAGGAGCAGTTGTAACGTGACTGCTTTTGGAGAAGAAAGTTGCTACCATTTTATTTCTATTTGCAACACTTTGGGGCCACTACACTTTTATCAGATTTTCATTGGAAAAAGAAAAAAATCTGCACTGTCAACTGGCATTCATTTCCAGGATCAAAGTGGTAAATCCAGGTTTCATCACTGGTAACAATGTGAAACATGTCTAAACTTGCCTCTGTTGAACCTGACCAGCATGTCTTTACACCATTCAATATGGATGCACTTTTGTTCATCTGCCAAAGTGTGACACACCCACTGGGATGAAACTTTCCTTCCTTGAAGGTAATCATGCAGGGTTTTGGACACTGCCAGCAACCCAATCTGTAGTGCCACCTCAATGTCCTTAAATGTCAGCAATTGTTTTTGCAAATCATTTTTTTCCACAGTGGTGATGTTTTCCTTAGTCACGGAGGCCACCAAATGCTCACTCCTCTCTTGCCTGTCAGTGAAGTTTGGCCTCTTCTAAATTTTTGAAACCACTGAAAAATTATCTTATGGGAAGGAGTGAAAGCCCACTGCAAATATGCAAGGCTTAACTCATTTTTAAAATTAGTAGAAAATCATCACACAAAAGTGCACTCTTCTCAGCTCCAGAGATGACACTGCCACGTGGAGAGAAACAAATGAAGTCCTCCCAGCACACTGATAAGCCAAGTTTATCATTTGAACAGAAGAACATAGGGGACCGCCAAGCTTATCTGTTGAAACTTTCATGAGTGAATCAGAAAGGACACTGCTGTCAATTGTATTTCGTGGACATGAAATGATAGCCCATAACACAGTCTATCTCAAAACTTATGTAGTGACCTCACATAAGCTACGTATCAGAAAACCAAAAGAAAATTAGGCTAAAATGAAGGAGAAAACTGGAAGAGAGTTGGTTAAAATAAAGGGTAGATGTAAGAAAATTAAAAATGGGACAGCGCTTGTGGCTCAACGGAGTAGGGCGCCAGCCCCATATGTTGGAGGTGGCAGGTTCAAACCCAGCCTCAGCCAAAAGCTGCAAAAAAAAAGAAAAAAAAGACAATTAAAAATGGAAGATCGGAGTTCCACTTATTGTTGGGATGAATGTGGTTGCATCACTCCTGCTGTTACTAGAGAAAGTACCAGATAAATGGGGGGGTGTCACACTTTTATATAAATCCATTGAAGAGCTATGAATACAAAGAAGTCCACAATAATTAAATTCCAGAGAGAAATGAGGCCAGAAAACACACACACATACATACATTATACACTCAGATGGCTCTACTGATGAATTCTACCAAGTAATTAAGGAAGATGCCAGGATCCCACCTCAAGGGCAGGGTCCATTAAGACCTGTGGACCTGGTGGTGATCAATGGGGGTAAAGTGGAGTTAGAAAGGACAATGACCAGAGACAAAGAGACAAGACACACAATATAGAATTTTCAAAGGTGAGAACATAGGGGACCACCATCCATTTGTGGAGTTCTGACAGTGGCTCCCTGAGGTCCCATCTTTGAAAATTCTTTCCTGTGTGTCTTGTCTCACATTGTCATCATTTCTAACTCTACTTTCCCCCAGTCAATTGCTGCCAGATCCACAGGTTTTAATGGACTCTGCCCATGGGGTGGGACCCTGGTATTTTGGCACCCAATGTGGGGCATAAACCCACAACCCTGAGATGAAGAGTCTCATGCTCTATTTACCGAACTAGGTGGGCCTTGTACACAGCTTCCTCTGTGGCCATTATTCCTTCAGAGTGTTTACAGACCCAGGTGGGGTGTTAGTAAGCTACATCACCCAACAGGCCAGGCTTCTAGGAAAAGCAGGAAACCTGCTCAGATAAGAAATTTAGCAGCAGCTAGTTTAAAGATAAACTAGCTGACTTTTCTTTGTCCCACCTTACTCAGCTTTTTTATTTTCCCCCTTTTCTTGGGGTGTTTTCCCTTGCCAAGAATGGGGTCTTCAGTTCCCATTCTGCCTGCAGGAGAAATAATAGCAATTCTATGAAAACTTTTCCAAAAAATAAAAGAAGAAAAAAATAGTACTTCCTGTTAAGGTGGGAACTCATAGTGCAAGCTAAGAAAGAATTCTCAACACAAAGATTAGGATACAAAGAAGTAAAAAGTTTATTTTATTGGGTGGTGCCTGTGGCTCAAGGAGTAGGGCGCTGGCCCCATTTACTGGGGTGGTGGGTTTAAGCCCAGCCCCAACCAAAGAAGAAAACGAAACAAACAAACAAACAAAAACAATATTTAGAGCTGGGCTCAGTGGCTCACACCTGCAATCCTATCACTCTGAGAGGCCAAGGCAGGTGGATTGCCTGAGCTCATGGATTCAAGACCAGCCTGAGCAAGAGTGAGAACCTGTCTCTAAAAATAGCTGGGTGTTTTGGTGAGCACCTGTAGTCCCAGCTACTTGGGAGACTGAGGCAAGAGAATTGTTTGATCCCAGGAGTTTGAGGTTGTTGTGAGTTATGATGCAGTGAGACTCCATCTCAAAAAAACAAAAAAATATTCATTCATTTCAAAAAAATATTTAATTTTCAAAGAAAGCAAGTTAAGGTCCCAGGGGTTAATTTTAGAGACAGTGAGTTAAATAGTTTATTTATCTCTGTTAGATAATTTATTAGCAAGGCCATCCTATCACTTCCCAAGTCATAAGGCATTTCCCTAGCACAAAACCAATAAAATATATTAAAAGAAAACTATATACCAATATTTCTCATGAACACAGATGGAAAATTCTTAATGAAATTTTAGTAGCAGCATATAGAAATAATAATGTAACATGCCCACATGAGATTCATCCCAGTATTTCAGGCTTAGGATAGCATTTTAAAAATCAATCAATACAATTCACCATATTAACATTCTAAAACAAATTCATATGGTGGTGATCGATGGGGGGAAAGTAGAGTTAGAAATGACAATGACCAGAGACAAAGAGACAAGACACACAATATAGAATTTTCAAAGGTGAGAACATAGGGGACCACCATCCATTTGTGGGGCTCTGACAGTGGCTCTTCCTTAGAGGAGATTAAACTCTAGTCCCATTAAGTATCTATACAGAGTAGAGATTTGGACTAAGTAACCCCAGAGCTCTCTTCTGGCGATGGGGGCGGGGGGTGGTGGTGGTGGTCCTATAAGTCTATGATTCCAGAAAAACAGCATCAAAAATCCCCTTGCCTTCTGTACCCAGAAGTTGCCAATAGTAGACTGGATGCAAAATAATAAAGAACACCAACATGTATCAAAGTACCCCTCCAGCCTAAAACAAAAGACTTTGCCTACCTTTCTTATTAATCAAACCCATCTTGTTCATGAGAGCTCCTGTGGGCCTCTGCCAGAGGGAAATGTCAAACACATGCTCTCAGGCCATTCCCACTCCCAGGAAAGCTCGGAAGGGACTTTGTCAGAAAATACAAACCCATTTCCAGGAAAGTTCACCTTTTGGCATTGTCCCCTTCCTCTGGCTCTTTTGCTGGGATTTTCTGCTTTGGGAGAGTGAGGCAGCTGTGAGCCAACCCAAGCTAGAGTGAGCAGATGGCCTGGCATTCTGGGAACATTCTAGGAATATTCCTCCAAAAACTACCACAGAAATGAGGGACAGTTCCAGGAAAACGAGGAGCTGTTCCCAAACCCATAGCTGAGACACACTAGGCCAGCAAAGAGGCATCTATGGCCAAGAGCATACTTGCCGGAGTCAGGGTGGAGAAGACAGATGGCTTTTCCTGCAGGCTAATGAGTTTGGTTCTCCCTGCCTTTATTGGACATGATCCCCACTGCTCCTTCCCAAAGATAATCCTTGGTCTGAGGGCCAACGTTCAGCCCCAGCTCTTATATCAGATCCTGGGAGCAGTCCTGAAATGCTTCAGAAAAGGAAGCGGAATGGACACCAAATCATCACTCCCTTAGCAGTTTTGCCCAAAGTGCTTTCTTAAAACCTCGATACCTTTGTTTATGCCTTTTCTTATTTCTGGAATACTGTCTGCCTTCTCTGCTGTTGAATTCCTACTTCATATTCCAGTGATATCTCAAGTACTCCTTCTTTCAGGAACCTCTCCTTGATTCCCTTAGCTTCAAGTAATATCTCTTTTTGTTGCATTATAAATTCTCTTATAGAAATACTATAACTTTTATTATAACAATTTGTGTATACTTTATCTTTTTTCTGTACCTTTAAAAAATTAGATTTGAAGTACCTACGGACAGAGATCATATCTCTTTCTTCTTTGCATCTCATCTGGCTGCTAAAACCCTGCATTTCCCCCCAACTGACTTCCATTGGCATGTGGTAGGGTAAGAAATACTTGGAGCAACAGAGTTGAGAAAACTGTACTTACAACAATCATGGGTAATAATCAGAACTTCCCTATTCCTGCAAGGGAATAGATCTCTTCCAGAGTCTCCCTCTAGTCTATAAAGGCCTTTCTGTCCCAATAATCTAAAAACATTAGAAACATTAAACTCACTCTAAATTATGCCTAATTTACCCTGAATTATTGAGAAATAAAGCAGTTCCACCTAAGTGGATTTTTCCAGCTCACTGGACCCTACTTATTAAAATTTAAAAAATATTTTAAATGATTTATAAAACACACTTTTCCAAAAGAGCTTAGAATATCTCTGGGAAAGTCCAAAAGAGATTGGTTAGAGTGGTTATACCATGAGATAACAGGCAGATTAGGGAATAGAAGTGGGAAGAAACTGACTTTTCACTGTGTGCCCTTTTGTACTTTTGGATCATGTATATCTACTACAAAGCAACTTAAAATTAATGGAACATTTCCTTACTTCCTTAAATATAGTTGCTAAACCTAACTTTTCTTTCTGAAGAAGTTCATCATTATAAATATTATTGTTTTGCTTCTAAGTAGCTTGATGCCAACCAAGCATATTAAAGTAATGCAGAGTTATTTGCATAACCCTACACTATATAGTTCCCAAAGTGCTAATCCACCAGTGGTTTAGAGTTTTGTTTACTTTTTAGGTTTTCTGTCTCTTCCCTGGAACCTGTCACTGTGTGTGGTTATCAGAGTGACTGCCAATAGCAAACACTACTCCACTTCTGATTTGCTCCTTTTGTTATGATGTAACTGGAAAGTTAAATGAATTTAGATGATAAACATAATAGGATTCATTAAAAGGAGATGGGAAGAAGAGAATTCCAGGCGCTTTTTGGAATGCTACCAGGTATGTGGGCTATGGTTTTACTTGCGTGGATTGGGTTGAATATACCTCTATATTTACTTCTCTCTGACTCAAAACCATATGGTCGTAAACCTTCCAATTATAGGTCCTTGTATTAGGCAGGCCTTGGAAACAACCAAAGTAGTTACCTCTTAGTAGAGTGCAGATAGAGGAAACGTCTCTGAAAACTAGAGATTACCCTTATCTTGCTCTCTGTAGAAGACACAGGAAAACTACTGGAATAATAGCAGGAACTCAGACGGTGTAGAATATCGGTGCCATGCAATAATGGACTTCTTTTTTGACATATTTATGACTTTTCTGTTTATTTCTGATTTTTTGATTTTTATTTTGCAGTGGTCTTTTTCCTTTTCCTTTTACTGTATTCTAGATATATGAGCAACTAAATAAGTGTGTTCTAGGTAAGTAGAATAACTATTAATATCATCATTAGAGTTATCTTTTCTATTTATCTGAATGAGGAAAAAAATGTTAAAAACCTGAACAATTAACTGGCAACATAGAGTTAAGCAACAGTAATTCCAAATTTAGGTTAAGCCGCACCTCTGTTGATACACAAATCTGTGACCAAGAAGGCAGAGCCTTGAGCCTTATTGCCCTGGGGTAAAGTATAAAAAAAATTAGAAAACTTACAGGAAAATTTAAAAGGGAGTTGAAAATCAAGGGCACAGAGTAAGAAGATGCTATAAATTAACAGGGTTGATGTTCAAAAAGGAAAGCAAAAGAAAGCTAATGTGGAAATTACTGGCCAGTAAATTGGATAGTTATAGTAATAAAACAGATGTTAACAGTGAAATCCATCAACATCTGGAAAGGATCAAGTCACAAAGGATTTATGGAAAGAAGTGAGTTCAAGAGACCCAGCAGAGGAGAAAAACAGAGTGAGGCCAGGTCTTTAGTAAACAATTTGGAACTCGGATAAAGGATTTTGTTCAGCCTGCCACATCATTTCTTCTCTAAGGCCGGATTAGATTGCCTCGGATGAGAAGGAGGTCACATGGAGTCAGCAACTGGCGGGAAGATCACAAATAAAGGATAATGTTGTAAGTACCCAGAAACAGCCCTAGTGAGGGGAGTGGGGCATTGAGGGCATTTCCCCAGAGAGCAGGTCTGGTTTTATTTAACATCGTTGCTAATAATTTGAAAGTGAGAGCAAACAAATGTCAAGAAAATGCACTAAGCATATCTACTAGACACAAGGAACACACATTAACCAGGACGGTTACACAAGATGACTGAGGCAATTACAAACGGGAGCTGGAAATCACCTCCACCAGTGTAGCCTAGGAAAATGACCTGCCAGGGTTTGAATGTTCCCCCAGAACTCAAGATAAAATTTAATTGCCACTGTGACTGGATTAAAAAGTAGGACTTTTCAGAGGTGATTAGGCCATGAGAGCTATTCCCTCAAGAAAGGATTAATGCACTATTATGGGAGTGGGTTCGTTGTCATTCAGACACCTTTATTCTATCTGTCTCTCACACACACCTCTTCATGGTGTAATCCTTCCACCACATGATGGTGCAGTGTGAGGGCCTCAACAGATGCAGCCCCTCATTCCTGGTTTTAGTTGCAGACTTATACCAATTAGCTACATAAAAATTAAGTATTTTTTAAAAAATCATTTTGGCTAACATTTAAAAGTTTGACCATACAAGTGTTG
Organism: Nycticebus coucang; assembly: GCF_027406575.1. Classification (NCBI taxonomy): domain Eukaryota; kingdom Metazoa; phylum Chordata; class Mammalia; order Primates; family Lorisidae; genus Nycticebus; species Nycticebus coucang. The sequence goes on along the minus strand of NC_069784.1, from coordinate 48,489,944 downwards.
TTGAGTAGGTGGAGAAACTGGAACTCTCACATATTGCTGACTGGAACATAAAATGGTACAACTTTGGAAAACATTTGGCAGTTTCTTTTTTCTTTTTTTTTTTTTTTGCTTTTTCTTTTTTTCCCTCTCTCCCTCCCTCTCTCCTTCCCTCCCTCCCTTCCTGCCTTCTTGCTTGCTTTCTTTCTTTGACAGGGTCTCCTTCTGTCCCTCATCTGTTGAAAAGATTTCCTTTCTCTACTGAATTCCTTCCCATTTAAATTGAAATTCAGTGGACAATACGCAGAGGGTCAATTTCTGGACTCTATTTTTGTATTGATCTATTTGCTTATCTTGATACCAATATCATAACATCTACCATAAACTTCATAATAAATCTGGAAGTCAAGTAGTGCTAGTTCTCTGACTTTGTTCCTTTTTTTCCAAAGACATTTCAGCTATTTCAGATACTATGCATTTCCAAATGAATTTTATAATCCCCTTGTAAATTTCTATCAAAACAAGCTTTCTGGGATTTTAATTGGGTTTGCTTTGACTCTATAGATTAATTTTGAAAAAATATCACATCTTAACAATATTGATTCTTCTGATCCATAAGTAGAGCATCTCTTTGCATTTATATAGATTTTCTTAATTTTTCCCAGTAATAATTTTAGTTTTCAGTGTGTAGATCTTGTTAGATTTGTCTCTAAATGTTTAATATTTCTTTTTTTTTTTTTTTTTGTAGAGACAGAGTCTCACTGTACCGCCCTCGGGTAGAGTGCCGTGGATCACACAGCTCACAGCAACCTCTAACTCTTGGGCTTACGCGATTCTCTTGCCTCAGCCTTCCGAACAGCTGGGACTACAGGCGCCCGCCACAACACCCGGCTATTTTTTGTTGCAGTTTGGCCGGGGTTGGGTTTGAACCCGCCACCCTCGGCATATGGGGCCGGCGCCCTACTCACTGAGCCACAGGCGCCGCCCCAGATTATAAGTGGTAATTTTTAAATTTCAGTTTTAGTTGTTTATTGCTGGTATAAAGAAATACAATTTATTTATTCATTTTATTTTATTTTTTTTGGAGGAAGAGTCTCATTTTGTTGCCCCCAGTAGAGAGCTGTGGTATCACAGCTCACAGCAACCTCAAACTCTTGGGCTCAAGTGATTTTCTTGTCTCAGCCTCCCAAGTAGCTAGGACTACAGGTACTCCCTACAACACCTGGATATTTACTTAGAGATGAAGTCTTGCTCTGGCTCAGGCTGGTCTCAAACCTGTGAGCTCAGGCAATCCACCTTCCTCGGCCTCCCAGAATGCTGGGATTATAGGCATTAGCCACCACCATGCCCAGCTACAATTGATATTTATATTGATCTTGTATCCTGTATCTTTGATAAATTCATTGATAAATTCTTATACTTTTTTGTGGATTCTACCAGATATTCTATGTAAACCATCATGTCATCAGCAAATAAAGTTTTGCTTTTCCTTTACCATCTTGGTGCCTGTTATATCTTTTTTATCTTATTGTATTGATTGGAATTTCAATTCAATGATGTTGGATGAGAGCTATGAAAGCAGATTATCCTTGTCTTTATATTAAAGAGAAAGCATCAGGTCTTCCATTACTAAGTATGTTGCTAGCTATTGACTTATCATAGCTGCTTCCTGTCAGGTTGGGGAAGTTCTCTTTTGTTCTGAGTTTCTGAGATGGTTGATTCTGTCAAATATTTCCTCTTTATCTGTTGAGATAATCCTGTGGATTTTCTTTATTAGTCTATTAGAATGGCAAATTACATTGATAGATATTCAACTATTAAACCAAACCTGCATTCCTGGAATAAATCTTATGTTGTTATATTGCATTATCCTCTTTATGTGTAGTTGGATTTACTTTGCTAAAGAATTTGTTAGAAATTTTTGCATTTATGTTTATGAGTGATGTCAGTTTATAATTTTCATTCCTTGTAATGTCTTTGCCTGGTTTTGTTATCAAGGTAATTCTAGGTCATAGAATAATTTAGGAAGTATTCCCATCACTTGAAATTTTTGGAAAAGTTTATATGAAATTGCTGTTACTTTTCTTTAAATATTTAATAGACTTCTCCCAGTGAAGTCATCTTGGCCTTGACTGTTCTTTGTGGGAAAGTTTTTAACTACAAAATTTAATTTTTTCAACAGATATGGTCTATACAAGTTAACAGTTTCCTCCTGAGTAAGCTTTGGTAGTTTACGTCATTCTTTTTTTCTTGAGACAGAATCTCACTCTATTGGCCCAGGCTACAGTGCCATGACATCATAGCTCACAGCAACCTCAAACTCTTGGGCTCAAGTGATCCTCCTGCCTCAGTCTCCTGGAGTAGCTGGGCCTACAGGCAACCACCATATCTGGCTAATCATTTTATTTTTAGTATAGATGGTTCTCACTCTTGCTTAGGCTGAACTCAAACTCCTGAGCTCAAGCAATCTACCTATCTCAGCCTCACAGAGTGTTAAGATTATAGGTGTGAGCCATTGCACCCAGCTAGTTTGTGTCTTTTGAGAAATGTATTCATTTCACCTAAGTTTAAAATGTCTTGGCATGAAGTTCTTCAAAATATTTTATTATAATCTTTATAATATCTATAGAATTGATAATAATGCACTTTTTGTTATTCCTTATATTGGTAATTTGTGTCTCCTCAGTTTTCTAATCAGTTTAGCTACAATTTTATCACTTCTATTGAGTAGCTTTCTTTCAATATGGCCAATGTCATATTTGTTTAACATGACAAATGAAACAAGAAACAAATTTTATTTTTATTAATCAAAGAAACAAACAGAAATCTTTGAACCTGTTTGAGGACCAATCAGCCTAATTGGCTACTTGTTCATGGTCATGCTTTCCTGCCCTTTACAAGCCAACTCTATCTTGTCTCCCAGTCCTTGCTCAAAGGCAGGTGCCACAATTCAGACAGGTTTCAAACCATGTTTTGAAAACCTTCACAGATCAGTGATGACTTTCTGTCAAACCCATTAAACACCCTTGCTCCCCAGAATAGTGGTTCTGCCCTCACAAGTCAGCATCACCTCTCACTCCTACTTGATCCAAAGCCCCTGTTAGTAATGGGGTGTCAGGTATAGAAAAACATTTCTCAAAACTTTGGCCAGAGAAAAGCAAGAGTGCCAGGTCCAGGAGTGGATCAATTGAGGAGCCAAAATTATTCTTTGGTTATAATTTTGCAAACTAATATTTTATAAGACTATAGCTTGTCATATAGAAAACAGTGGGCAATTCTTAACACAAGGGGTCATGAAGAGATGGAATAACAGCTTACAGAAGCCAAACTTCACTCTGTGGATGATGAATAGTTGTTATTAAGGTTTTTAAGCAAAGGGGTGATGATGTCCAATCTATTTTTTTTTTTCAGACAGTCCTCTTGTGGACAGTGTGGCAGATGAGCTGAAAGTGACTGAATTAGAGCGTATCAATATGACTCAAGCCTGGATCATGGGAACAGTTGTGGAATATTAAGTATAGAGTAAAGGTTAAAACAGGAAAGAGGAAGACTTAAAGGCTCTCTCATAGCTTCTCCTTTGCTGGCAGAATGTTACAGAACCACATAAATGTATCCTATCAAACCCACACTAAATGTTTCCCCCATTTAACTTCCACTTAGCTGAACCCCCAAATCTTCATGGTCATGCCAAGTGTGATGGAGGATGAATTAGAGGAGAAAGAGATCACAAATTCTGAAAAAAGCATTTGAGCATGAGAACATATTGTTAGGCTCCCTCTCAGGGCATCTAATGGATCTGTGCCAGTAAAGAGTCCTAAAAATAAGCTTCATAAGCATGTTGGTGAATCTATTTTGCCTGGGTCCTTACAGCAGTTTCCCAACCAACCTTCTCACTTCTAGCCTTTGTTTCATCTTTGCAATTCATTTTCTACATAGCAACCAGAGTAATCTTAAAAGATAAACTAGATGACATCAACAAAATGGCAAAATAAGAGGTCTTCAGCCTGAACCATTCTATACACAGAGAGAGAAAGAGAGAATTAAATATTTGGCTGTCATCCATGGCCTTTGATGGAGTTAAGGAATCCAGGTTAGAGGTTGCAAAATGCTAGTAGAGGCGAAAATTGAGGAAGGCCGCCTTGAGAAGGCAGACTTAAACAACATTGTAGATCAAATGAACCAAACAAACTTATACAGAAAATGCCAACAGCAGCAGAGCATACATTCTGCTCAAGTGCACACAGAACATTCTTCAGGATTGATCGTATGTTAGCCCACAAAACAAGTCATAACAAAAATTATATCAAGTATCTTTTCCAACCAGAATAGTATGAACCTAGAAATCAATAACAAGAGGAAAACTGAAAAATTCACACATGACATGGCCAGCATCACCCTCACACCAATACAAAGCCAGACAAGGGAAATATAATACAATGTCTCTGATGGACATAGATGAAAAATCCTCAACCAAATACTAACAAACTGAATTCTTTAGTAGGTTAAGGGATCATACACCACAATCAAGTGGGATTTATCCTGGGATCCCTGGGACACAAGGATTATTCAACATACATCATCAGTAAATGTGATACACCACATTAACGGAATGAAAAACAAAAATCCCATGACCATTTCAATAGACATACAAAAAGCATTTGACAAAATTCAGTACCATTTCATGATAAAAACTCTCAACAGATTAGGTGTAGAAGGAAAGTACTTCATTGTAATGGAGCCCATACACAAGAAGCTCCCAGGGACCAACATACTCAACAGTGAAAAGTCTAAAGCTTTTCCTCTAAAACCAGAAAATAGACAAGGTGCACACTTTTGCCCTTGCCAATCAGCATAGCCCTAGAAATTATAGCCATGGCATTTAGGCAAAACAAAAAAATAATAAATAGCATCCAAATCAGAAGGAAGTAAAATGTCCCTGCAGATGACAGTGTTCTATACACAGAAAACCTTAAACACACCAACCCTCACCCCCCCCAAAAAAAAAAAACATTAGAAGTAATAAATGAATTCAGTAAAGTTTCAGGTTACAGAATCAACATACAAAACTTGTTTGCATTTCTATACACTAACAATGAACTATCTGAAAAAGAAATAAAATAACCTCATATATAATACCACCAAAAATAATACTTAGGAATAAATGTAATCAAGACAATTAAAGATCTAAAAGTAAAAAAAATCTTGATAGAAGAAAAAAAAGATATCCATGTTCATAGATTAGAAAAATTACTTGGTACAAATTACTCAGGGAAATCTACAGATTCAGTGTGATCTTTATCAAAATTCCAATGGAATTTTTCACACACACACACACAAACACACTTAAAAGAATCCTAAAATTTATCTGCAACTACAGAAGAACACAAATAGCCAAAGCAATCTTGAACAAGAAGAGCAAGTCATTACATATTCTGATTTTAAATGTATTACAAAGCTATAGTAATCAAAATAGTACAGCTCTGGCATAAAAACAGACATATAGACTAATGGGAAAAAGTAGAGACCTCGAAATAAATTCATATGTTCATGGTCAACTGATCTTTGATAAGGGTGCCAAGAACACACAATGGAAAAAGAATAGTTTCTGATAAATGGTGTTAGAAAATCAAATGCCCAGATGTAGTAGGATGATATTGAACCCTTATCTCAGACCATGTACTAAAATCAACTCAAAATGTATTAAGGACTTCAACATAAGATCCCAAACCATAAAACTCCTAGAGAAAGACATACGGAAATAGCTTCTTGACATGACCTAGGCAATGGTTTTTTGAATATGACTCCAAAAGCACAAACAACAAAAGCAAAACTAGACAAGTGGGACTGCTAGCTAAACAGCATCTTCACAACAAAGGAAAAAATCAATAGGGCGAAGTGACCAATTACAGAAAGGGAGAAAATATTTGTAGAACATACATTTCATAAGAGGCTAGTATCCAAAATCTATAAGGAATTCAAACAATTTAATAGCAAAGAAAATCAAAACATGAATAAAACAAATAGCCTGATTTAAAAATGCACAAGGGATCCAGATAGAATTTTTCAAAAGGAGACATACAAGTGGACAAGAAGTGGATGAAAAAATGCTCAGTGTCACTAATTCTCCGGGAGCCACAAATCATACCACAATGTAATGTCACCTCAGCCTGTTACAATGGCTACAGAAAAACAAAAGATAAGTGTCAGTGAGGAGATGGGAAAAAGGGAACCCTTGCACACTGTTGGTGGGAATATAAATTGGCACAGCCATTATGGAAAACGGCATAGAGATTCCTCAAAAAATTAAAAACAGAACTACTCTATGATTTAGCGATCTCATTTCTAGGTATATACAAAAAGGAAATGGCACAAGTGTTTTGAAGAGATGCCTGCACTCCCACGTCCATTGCAGCGTTTAGTCACAAAAGCCAAGATAAGAAAACAAGCCAAGAGCCCACTGATGGATGAATGGATAAAAATGTGACACGCACACGCACAGTGAGAGTGAGAGCAAGCGTGACAGGAATGGAGAGAGGAACATTAGCCTTAAAAAGAAAGGAAGTCCCATCATTTGTGACAATGTCCTAGAGGAAACTGTGCTAAATGACGAAATAAGCCAGACACAGAAACATAATACAGCATGGTATCACGTATGTTTGGAATCTAAAATAGTAAAACTCGGGCTGGTCGTGGTGGCTCATACCTGTAATCCTAACAGTCTGGGAGGCTGAGATGAGGGGATCATTTGAGTTCAGGAGTTTGAGACCAGCCTGAGCAAGAGAGAGACTCTGTCTCTGTGAAAAATAGGAAATTTAGCTGGGGGCGTGGTAGTACATGACTGTAGTCCCAGCTACTTCGGAGGCTGAGGCAGGAGGATCACTGGAACCCAGGAGTTTGAGGTTGCTGTGAGCTAAGCTAACACCAGGCCCAGCCCAGGCAACTGTATGAAACTCTGTCTCAAATAATAGTAATTTTTAAAAAGTCAAACTCACAGCAAAGACTAGAATGGTAGTTGCCAGAGTAGGAGATGGGGTAAATAGATAGATTTTCGTCCAAGGGGACAAAGTTTCAGTTATACAAGATGAACAGGTTCTAGAGATATAATGTATGACATGGTGATTATAGTTAATAATAATGTATAGAATGTGTGCAATTTACTGATAGCAGAACTCAGTGTTCTCATCACACACACACACACATGCACAAAAGGCAACTCTGTGAGACAATGAAAATGTGAATTTGCTTGGGCGGCACCTGTGGCTCAAAGGAGTAGAGCACCAGCCCCATATGCCGGAGGTGGCGGGTTCAAACCCAGCCTTGGCCAAAAACTGCAAAAAAAGGTGAATTCCCTTGATTATGTCAATCATTTCAAAACATGTCCTTCTACGAGGTATCTACTATGGACCATACTATAACATCTCCCTTCCTAGCCTACTTAGGAGAGTTGTTTCAGGATCCAATGAGATTATTTGGGAGAAAGCATTGTATAGAACAAAAGCATATACAATTAGTTACTGTTTTACTTTCCTGCATTTCTCTCTCCCTCTCTGAAACAGAAAAATCCTCTGCCCTGCAAGACCTGCCCAAGAGGTCTTCCTCTTACCTCCTCTGCACTCTCACGGCACGCCCTCTGTGAGCTAAACAGGTCCTCTCCGGCAGGCCAGGAGTGGGCCAGGGCTGGAGCCTAGCACAGTGCCCAGCACGCAGTAGGTGAGCAAAGAAAAGGCTGGCTACTGGGCAGGCATGAAGGCTACAGGTGAGGAAGACGGGGCCTGAGAAAACAGGATGAGGAAGTCACGCACTCCTTCCCCAGCTGATGATTTGTCTGAGCCTGGCACTGCTGGCACTTTCCATTGCTGACCTCCCCACATGTGACAATCCACTTAAAAACACAGCAACAGCCACAGTAGACATGAATCTGTGCTGCAAACTGTGATCAAGTTTGGGCTTCTCTTCTCTAATAGCTTCGTCCCTGGGATTCACTGAGAAAGTTGGTGTTGCTTTCATGTTTGGGCCCACCAGTCCCTGCTCCACGACCCAGAGCAATGACAGTGGTGATTTGATGGTCTTTTCAGGACCACTGAGAGCTCTGTGCCTCAGGGCCAGCTTTATCTACTGAGAGCTGGAAGACTGAAGGACTGGGTTTGCAGCAGCCCTCCCAAGAAAGAAGGGTTAGAAGGGAAAAGGGCTACATTTTATGGATCTCACTGGCCTATTCCTGGAGCCAAGGGTGGAGTAGGGTGGAGAGAGAACAGACACTCCACACTTTGCTGAGCCCAGATGGTGGGTTCGTGACAACCGTTTAATTGTCCACATAGAGAGGACATCTATCTTTGGCAAAGGATGCAGTCTAATCAGAAGCAGCCCCCAGCCGCTCCTCACCTCTCTCTCCTTCTGTAAATCCAGCATGATGAGTACAAGGAGAGGTTCCAGAACTTTGATCCCTACCCATACTGCCCACCCTCCAGTATGGGACATTCAGAAACAGCTCAGGGGAATTTGGGGCCAGAGAGTCAAGACACATTTTCCCATGTAAGCCCACCTTAGCCAAGACCTTCCCATGAACTAGCTAGCCCAGTCCTCCTGACATCCAGCCAAAAATCTTTTTTTTTTCTGGTGCCAAAAAGCTTCATGCTGGAGATACTCGAATAAAAGCAAGAGGGAATAGATGTAACTTGGGGTTTGGGAGGTAAACATATTGGGGTGCCAATGAAATACTTTAGGATCTTACCATTTCATAGAGAGCTTCATAGAGCTGCATGACCTCAGGAAAGTGAAAAAAAACCTTGAGACTTAGTTTCTTCCTCTACAAAATGAAGTTAATACCTACTGACAGAATGTTATGTAATAACATAACCGGGTATTTTTTTCAGGGCTCAACTAGTGGTAATTTTTTCTTTCCCAAGCTGATAAGATGCTCAGGCCCAATATTAAGTTCAACCTTATAGTCCTCCTCTGCCCAAAGCTGTGTTTTTTAATATATAAATTTTCTACCACTTCTTTTACTACCTGGTTTTTGGGGGTAAGGGGTTGACTGTGTCGATTCCATTAGTCTTATTGTTCCTATAGTTTTTATTGTAAAGTCTTTAAAATCCATTCTGCATTACCTTCTGGGCATAAAACTATAGTGTGTGTATAATGTCTTTGCAAAATATGTAAAACGTGCGAGCACCGTGCATTTACCCCACACGTAGACATAGTGTATCTGTGAAGTTTCACTGGAATGGTTGATTGCAAGGACAGGTTGAAGCTACTCCAGATTTTGTAACACCAGATGAGCTTCTGAAACATGTTGCATGTAAATTGTCACCTTGAATAGAGACTCACATTTGGATGCACTTTTTTTAAAACATTCAGCAACTGACAGATGTTTTCAGAAGCCTCTAGCCCTGTCCCTGGGACTCAGCCGTTAGTCTTATTCACCTGTGGCCGTGGGTCTGCCCCACCCCAGCCGTTCCTTGGTTATACCCCCCTCTCCTCCTCTCTTGACGTGGCTGCTGGCCGACACCTGGAGTGGACAGACTCTACCCATCCCCGAATGTTATTTGCCACCTCTTCCCGTTGCTGAGGGACAGGTTAGAAGGCAGGACCAGGAGGGGAGTAGGGGGAAAGAATATACAACCTCTTTTTTTGTCTCTGGCTCAGCCACTTACTCTCACATTCCTTCTTTTCTAAGTGTTCTCACCCTCTAAAGGTTAGTGTGGGGAAGTGAAGCACCCTCCAGAGGCAGTCACCAAATTGAGTCTCATGCGACCTTCCACATCAGTCAGAGTGTGGCTGAGGACAGATCATCCCAGACCTAGAACCACATGAGCCAGGTCCTGTTCTAGCCCCAGCCTCACAGCTGTGTGCTACATGACGACAGACGACCCCACAGGCTTCCCGGGGAAAGGCGGGAGGGGAACGGTGCCACTAGGTGGCAGCACTGAGAAGGACACGGGGGCTCTGAAGAGCTTGGCGTCAGGCCGAACCTGGGCATCCCTTTGCTCGCTCAGCTGGTCCACACGTTCACGGAGCCCCAGCGTTCCGTCTCCTCTCCGCCCTCCCCTCCCTGCCTCTGCTGCGGCCGTAGGAAGGGTGCACACCCTTGTCCTCCGGGTCCTGGCTCACCCCACACAGCCTGCAGGACTCAGCTCAAACCCGTCTCTGCATGCTTTCCCTGACAAATCCTCCCTCCCCCATTTCTCAGACAACCCTTGTCACCTTTGTGTCCCAGCCCTCCTCAGTCCACACCCTGATGGGGACCCTGACCACCCCGGAGAGCCATCATCCCCCTGTCTGTGTCGCCGGGAGGTCCTGGAGCACCAGACCACGTTTTCTTCATCTCTGCTTCCCCAAGACGGTGGGCACAATGCCCGCTGCTGTGTATTTTGTTTTTTTCAGATGAATTAATTTCTGAAAAGAGTTTGAGAATACCAAATTAACCCTTTTATTTAATGATTTATGATCTTTTTTTTTTTGGTAATTGTTGGTATTAGATGTCATGCCTTTCCTGATTTTGACTAGCAAACATTACTTTGGTGATGTTAGCAGTCTCTTAGCAGTGGGACTCTTGGCTCAGACAAAAACCGATGACAACCTAAATACATAAAATGAATGAAGTAGAGCTTCAACTCCAGTTGAAGCTGGCTGGGCGGGGGCTGGGTCTTCCTGCCTTCACCAATTCCTTGTTCAGGGAACACACTTTCTTAGAACCCAAAGGATCTTAAAACATAATTTTTAAAACGCTGCCTTGGTCATTAACATCAGTTCCTCTTCTATTATTTCTGGTTCCCAGAAAAGGTGAGTGACTGGGAAGGACTGAGTTTCTTGAGGCAGAAACTGTGTTCCATCATTAGGCAGCCAGCACACTGCCTGTACTCTCTGGGGTTTGATTCATTGAGTTGAGTTGGGTGGAATTAAAATGACAGTTTGAAGCCAAATATTGCTTCAAAAGTTGGAGAGAAGTGTCCTTTCCTAGCTTTCCCCCAAGGGAGATGTGGGAAAGTGACTAAGGAGAGGGCTGTCATGACAATCACCTTTATCCCCAAGGACCCCTGCATAAGTCACTGCATTCTCTGAATCAGAGGGGGCTGTTGGTGGCCCAGTGGTCAACAGCTCTGCATCAGAACTGGATGACTTGATCCATGATGTCATTTCAATTTATCTGAGTATCCCAGCAGATTAGTGTAGATCAGTATTTTTCAACCTTTTTTTATCTCGCCGTGCACTTGAATCTATAATTCATCTTATGCGGCACACTTAAATTATGTTGATTGTTAAAAAAAAAGAATATATTTACAGTGCTTTGAACTTCTTTCAAAAATAATCTAATTAATAGTCTTTAAAAATTTCCACAGCACACCTAAGATCTTCTCTCATCACACTGGTGAAAATGACTATCTTATAAGCCATGCACATACTGAAGGATCAATAACTCACGTGACATTGAAGAATCCTAGAGCTAGAAGATGCCATTGGATTCAGCGAGGCTGCCCAAAGGACGAGTCTTCCTCCAGCACCCCTGACAGAGAGCACACATGTGAGGGGCAGTGTGGCTGCTCCCAGAGAGGGCTCCCTTCCATCCAGCCCTTGTCTTCAACCTCTCCCTCTCTGGTGGCTCTTCCTTTCTTCATATAAATGTGCTCAGTTTCTAAATGTCCTTTAAAAAAAAATCTCTCAGGAAGGGGAAGGGAGGGGGGAGGTTAAGGTGGAGGCAGGGTAAGGGGTGGGGCCACACCTACGGTGCATCTTAGAATGGGTGCAGGCGAAACTTACTAAAGGCAGAATACAAATGTCTATATACAATAACTAAGAAAATGCCATGAAGGCTACGTTGAACAGTTTGATGAGAATATTTCAGATTGTATATGAAACCAGCACATTGTACCCCTTGATTGCACTAATGTACACAGCTATGATTTAACAATAAAAAAAAAATCTCTCCTTCAACCTGACATCTCCTTACATCGGCTCTGTCCTTCACCACCAAGGCTCTTCCCCATCCCTCCTCCCCACTCTGAGCCCACTGCAGGCTGGCTCATATCCTCACAAGCTCTTGACTGTATCAAAGCTGCCTCTGTATTGCACAGTCCAGTGCTTAGACACGGTTGGTTGGCTTCTTGTTTGAAACCCTGACCTTTCTTGATTTTTCATGACAACTCTTTATTAGTTTGCTGCTTCCTTCTTTAGCTGCCTCTTCTCAACTCCCTTCCTGGTTAGATCTTTAGCCAGCCCTCAATCCTTCTCATTTCACCCAGCCCCCTCTCCCTGGGCCCTCTCTCTACGCTTTGTCTTCAGTTACTAACATTATCCTTTATGACATCGTTAGCATTAGGCCCTTTTGCTTGTCCCTTGTATCCAGCTGATAGCAAAACCATGTCAACTTTGATCACCCAAACCCACTGTCTCTTCCCCGTCCTCTTGCTGCTCCCTGGTTTGTGCCTCATCTCTGGGAGATTCCTGCCACGCCATCGCCACTGGTCTCTCTGCTTGGTTATGATCCTACAAAACTCACCCCCCACACACACAATGCCACAGCTCTGCAATATAAATCAGACCATACCATGCCTCTGATTCAGACTTCCCCCACAGTGCACACCACCCACAGAGTAACACCCACACTCAGGAGCACAGCCCTTCCACGAACGAGGCTCTCCTCATACAAGGCCCCCCAACACGCGGCCCCCTCCCTATCTCTGCAGCCTCCTCCTTCTTAATTCCTTAATTCAGATTCAGTTTTAGAGAAATGTTAAATTGTCTCAAGCTTCTATTATGATACCTTTCAGACATTCTGTTTCTTCAGAATGGAACCTCCTTCTTATCAGGTAACTTCCATGTACTCTTCACAAGTCAGCACAGCTCTCACCTCCTCTGGAGTTTCCTCTGCCTCTCCCCCATCTGGTTGGTGCCTCTCATGGGTCTTCCATGGCAGCCTGAGCACACTTTTGTCTTCACAGTAATGAAATACATTGAAACTGCATACTTGACAGGCATTCCCTTAAACCATACTCCGTGAGCTCAGAGGGTCCTTCAGGACAAGGGCCTTTTGTAAAAATTTCTGTTTCCCATGTATATAGCATTCAACTTGGATATTAAGTATACAGTAACACCTGGAGTAAATTAATATGACCAGAGACACCACTACTGATTTTTCTTTATGTGTCTAATTTGTGATTGTAGAAAACCATTGTCTGATATGCACAGCATTTCTCTCTCTTGTGATTAGTGTAACTTGGGAGATAACATAGCCATTATCTCTCAAAGTTCCTTCCATTTTTTATGGTACCACCCTGTTCCTCTTTGAGGGTGAAAATGAAATTCAGTGTATTCTTAACTTTACTAATACTTTTACATGGCCTGGCCCAGTGGCTCACATTTGTAATTCCAGCACTTTGGGAGGCTGAGGCAGGCGCATTGCTTGAGCTTCAGAGCTCAGGAGTTCAAGACCAGCCTGAGCAAGAGTGAGACCCTGTCTCTACTAAAAATAGAAAAATAAGCTGAGTATTATGGCAGGTGCCTATACTCAAGAGGGTGAGGCAGGAGGATCACTTGAGCCCAGGAATTTAAGATTGCTGTAAGCTAGACTGAGGCCACAGCATTTAGCTCAGGCAACACATTTTGAGACTCTGTCTCAAAAAACAAATTAAAAAAAAAATTAAAACCCCCCAAATGAATACATTCACATTCTACATAATAAAAATGCCAGGGAAGCAGGTTGAAAATGTATCAGCTGCTCTCCTTGTAGCAGAATGAGATATCCAGTGAAGAGTTTGAAGTACATACCTCCCAAAGATAGCTAATGTCTCAGCTTCTATATCTCAATTAGGGCCCTCCTTCTGGCTAGGCAGTATGGAGAACATCCCCACAATATGACCCCTGATTCTCCCTCCCTTTATTGTCTAATAAGTGCTCCATCCTTGTGTCAGTTGCCTCCTAACACAAGGCTGCTTTTCAGAGAACTTCCCTGGGGAGTGACGTATTTGTATCCACACAACCTGCCTTATGCTCTACACTTTTGTACATGGAGAACTGGTAACTAACAAAGAAACTTTAGAGGTCAACTGCTTCATTTCACTAATGAACAAATGTAGACCCGCAGCAATAAAATGATTTGCTTAATAGGAGGAATATGAACACCTAACAGTTACTGTGTGCTTTCTGTGACACACTTTACACGTCTTACCTCATTTAATCTGCATGGCAACCCTGTGAGGGAAGTATTAGTGTTCCTACTTCACAGATGAGGAAAATGAAGCTGGGAGAAATGAGTTAATGTGCCCAAAGTCACACATCAAGTGAGGAGTAAATCAAGGGTTCCTGCTAAGGCAGTTTAACTCAAGAGCCATTTCCTTTAACACCAAGCTGTGCTGGCTAATACCACAAGGATACTTATTTTCTCATTGACTTGAAATATATTTTGTCTTCCTTTCTGATTGCTCTTCATTTGGCAATAGCTAGAGATTGCTGGCCAAATGCTTAATGGGCCTAAAGGTTCATAAATAAACTCAATGTACAAGGGAGAATCTATTTTAGATGTTAATAATTTTAAGTAATTTGAATTATCCGTACTGTGAGCATGGCTTTTTGTATATTGACATTCTTAGAATAAGAGCCACCTGTTTAAGAAGGAATCCTACAGAAGATAGGAAGCACTATTTGTAATTAAGTGGAAAATTCCTACATGGCTGTGAAGTTAAATTTAAAAAAGGACTGATTAAGGAAAGTAAAGAGAGCACCATTAGTCCTTTTAGTGCAAACTCTTTGTTTGCCCAAGCCAAATAGTTGCCATTTCTAAACAAAAATCAAACACCTGTTGCTTCAGAAAGGAAAATTTTAGACCTGGCTTTTTAGAGCTATTACTGATAAGGGCTGACCATGAAAAGCTTCCAAATTTTGATAGCTGGACCCAAAAGTTTACCTTCCCCTCTGCTTATTTTCTTTATTTGTCCATGTGCCTTAGCTGTGACTCCAGTCCAGGACTCACTCTCCTCCTCATTTCTGGAAGGGTCACTGATTTGGGTTTGGCTGCTCTAGACAAAGAGCAAGGCTCCCCTGAGCTTGGCGAGCCCTGGTCTCTAGGGGAATAAGGAAGGGAAGAGAGTCCTCTGGCCCTTCCTCTCCTATTATCTGTCCAAAGGCCTTGACAGTTGGATTCTGTGGACCCTCCTCTGTCCCTAACAGGCAGTGATTACTTAGAGAAAAAATATTTGCATAAACCAATTCCTGTCAAACCTCAGTTAAGGTTCTGGTACCCAGCTGCATCTATCCTCCTAAAGGGCCACAGTGATGGTGTCCTCATGCCATGCAGAGTGTGGGTATTGGGTCCATAGTCCTTGGTGCCTTGAAAGCAAACCTTCTGAGCTACAAACCTGACTTTATCACTCTCTTGCCCATAGATGGCGCTCCATTACCTGTAGCTTTCCTAACTCCAGTAGATTTTGAATACTGAGTCAGGAGCTGGATGAGGAATCTGTATTTTTAACAATCTTCCTAGGTGACCAATTGTCCTGGTTTACCTGAGGTTGAAGAGTTTTCCATGACTTGGGACTTTCAGTGCTAAAATTGGAGAAGTCCTGAGCAAACCAGAATGAGTTGGTTAGCCTATTTCTGGGTGATTGTGATTTACAGCCAGGGTCTACAGAATACAGCCCATGGGCCAGTCCAGCTCACCACCTGTTTTTGTAAATAAAGTTTCATTAGAACATAGCCGTGTTCATTGATTTATGTATTGGCTATATTGTTCGTGCTATAGTAGCCGAGCCTAGTAGTTGCTCAGAGACCATATGACTCAGGAACTCTAAAATATGTATCATTCGCCCCTTTTCAGAAAACATTTGCTGACTCCGTATAAAATCCAACAGTTGAATCCTTTCTTTGTGTGCTGGCTGCCCTCCTCTCCAGCCACGTCTCTTCTTTCTTCTTCTTCACTCGGATGGTTCAGGGCACGTTGATCTACATGTCCTCCCTTTTACTTCTTTATTCGTATGCTACTCCCTCTACCTGGAATGCCCTCCACCCTACCCGCTTGGCTAATTCCACTTGGTCCAACAGGACACACAGCTCAGGCAGACCCTTCTCTGGGAAGTCTTCCTTGACTCTGCCCCCAGCCAGCTTCCCATGCCAGGAAACTTCCCGTGTACATGGCTACCATTGCACTCCCCACACTGTGCCAGAACCGCTCATTTCCTTGTTAATTTCTCCAGGATGCTGCACAATCCTTCCGGGAGAACTCTGTAGCACACTCATCTTCCTACCTCCTTTCCCTAGTGTGATGCCTACCATGAAAGAAACCCAGGAAATATTTGTTGAATCATTCATCTATAAAACAAGGATAAGAATTTCCCCAGGGCGCTTATCTAGTGTCTTAACTGGAAACCTAGATTATGGCTTCTGTCCAGAACTCATATCCTTTTCACTTCTGGAAGAGGCACTGGTTTGGGTATGACTGCTCTAGATGGTTTTGAAGTGAGGGCAGGGGAACGTGAATAAATTCACTATTCTCTCCAGTGTAGAAATACATGGTAGGCATTGACCAGGAGAGAGAGCCCTTTGGTGGTTGTTTTTGTTGTTGTTGTGAGACAGGGTTTCGCTCTGTCACCCTGACTAGAGCACAGTGGTTTCATCATAGCTCACTGCTACCTCAAACTCCTGCACTCAAGCAATCCTCCTGAGTAGCTGGGACTACAGACGTGTGCCACCACACCTGGCTAATTTGTGTAGAGACAGGCTCTCACTCGTGCTCAGGCTTCAAATTCCTGACCTCAAACAATCCTCCTACCTTGGCCTTCCAGAATGCTGGGATTACAGATGTGAGACACTGCATTCAGATGAGAGATGGGCTTTTGTGAGCATAT
The DNA here is from genome assembly GCF_027406575.1 of Nycticebus coucang. Classification (NCBI taxonomy): domain Eukaryota; kingdom Metazoa; phylum Chordata; class Mammalia; order Primates; family Lorisidae; genus Nycticebus; species Nycticebus coucang. Next base: position 48,473,133 of record NC_069784.1, on the reverse strand, counting down.
TTTTCTGAGTCACAATGAAAGTTGGAACAAATCTGGGGGTTGGGGGATTTTTTTTTCTGAGAATAATTTTTGTTTTCTTAGAAAACTCAAAGGGAAATGTGGGAATTTCCTTTTCTTTCTTGTATTTTATCCAGTTTTTTTTCTCTAGGCCTGCTTGTCTCCAAATATGCCAAATGTTATAATTTTCTAAGCAAACTGAGTCATAATGTGTTTTATGGCTCTAAACTAATAAAATGGCTTTAGATCAGCAATGACATCCAAACAGAACTTGAAGACATGGTCATTTTTCAAAAAAATTTGTTTTTTCTTAAAAGGATTTTTTTTTTTAGGTCTGTTGCTTTTAAATTTTGAGAAACATTATTTCTCCGAATGAATGATTCTACTCCCAGAATTAGGAAAAGAATCCCAAGTACAATCAAGCTAGAGTGCTAGATCCCTGTTTTCTATGATTTTTCAAGGGTAACCAAGATGCCTCAGTGAGTACCAGCTTGGCCAAGAGGGAGGAGAAGGTAGGTCTCCTCAGGGGACCAGCCCTGAGCAAGGGCCACCAAGCTTTGTTGTACAGATCTAGCTGGTAACACCAAAGGAGGGATTCCAGCAAGAGGTGGAGGTCTTGATTTCAATCTCCTACGAGGGGAAGGTTTGGCAAGAGTTGACAATTGGTTAATGTTCAGGCTGCTGACTTTGGCCTCTGAGACCTTTTGTTCCTATGGCTCCCGTGTGACAGAACTATTCTCCCTCTCCATAAGGCACAAATCTGTGGTGAAGAGAAAGCCTACAATGGAAACATCACAGTGCTGGAGTCCTGGCCTGGACACTTCCCAGAGGTCAGATCGAGGCCAAATTGTTTCTCTGACCCTTCTTCTAAAAAATGGGCATAATAAATAATTTATATGAAAATTAAAGATGAAGTGAGATCACATAAGGAAAAGTTTTTTGAAGTTATTTTTTTAAGTTCCTGGCACATACTAGATTCCCTAGGACAATCTCCAGATGGAGGATGCACAGTGTTAAGCAGATAGATGGAGAATGAGTCTGCGTGGGAAGCTCTGCCTTGCTTTAGAGCAGCAGTTCTCAACCTGTGGGTTGCGACCCCTCTGGGGGTTGAATGACCCTTTCATAGGGGTCACCTAAGACTATCCTGCAATAGCAGATATTTACATTACGATTCATAACAATAGCAAAATTACAGTTATGAAGTAGCAACGAAAATAATTTTATGGTTAGGGGTCACCACAACATGAGGAACTGTGTTAAAGGGTCATGGCATTAGGAAGGTTGAGAACCACTGCTCTAGAGGGCATTGACCTGCTGAAGATCAAGGCTGCTGGACTCAATCCTACGCTGTCTTCTTCCCAGACTCCTCTTTACTCAGAACTAGACCTCTTGGCCAGTGACTCTTCAGGCCCAGAGGGAAGACAGGAATTAAGCAGACTCTGAGGACCTCTGGATAGCCCTGAATCTACACCAAGCAGAGGTGTTTTTCCTTGGGGCCTTTTCCTCAGTCATCAGTTCTCTCCCACATTTTATGTTCCCAGGAAGATCTCATCTGACCTCAAGGCTTCCAACACTCTCTCTAATCTAAGGCTTTCCAAATCAGCCTTCTCTGCTATAGTGAACACAGACAGACTTCTATTTGCTGGAAATCTCCACTCTCTATGCCACTAGCACCCCAAACTCACATCCACAACTTAACTCACGTTCTCCCTCTCCCATACGGTCTCATCTTCATATGTTCCCAGTAAAAGTCAATGATTTCACCCTCCACCCCCATGGTGAAGTCATAAATGTGGAGTCATTGTAAGCCTCCTCTCTTTCTAGGCCCCACCTTCATATCTAGTCAACCACAAACTCATTAATTTAACAAGTATATATTGAATGCTTGCTATTGGTAACACACTACACTGTATGCTGGATAAAAAGTAATGAACAAAATAGACACGGTCTGTATCACTTATGGGAAGACAGGCATTAAATAAATAGGTATGCAAATGAAGACATACTTAGAAATCCTGATAAGTGTTATGGAGGAGAAGCATAACATGTTTTAAGGACTATGACAAGAAAACCTCATTTAAATTGGTTGGTCAAAGAATGTATGTTGGTCAGGAAATCTTTCTATTACAAACAACATAAATGCAATATAACCAAGCTTAAGTAAATAGGAGGAATTTATTGACATGATACCAGTAGAGTTTGTAGAAGGAAGGAAGAAGTGATAATGCAGGCTTTGAGAAGGCCTTGAAAGTAGATGGTGAGAGGCAGAGACCAACACAGTATCAGACACCTCTCTGCCTTTTTTCTCTTTTTTCTCTTTCTCTAAAGTTGGACTCTTTCTCTCCTACTCCAGACAATCTTTCTCCACATGTGAAGTAAACAGGATTCACAGCTGAGTAGCTCTCTGGATAAGGGCAAAAGCTTCTTACCACTTCCTCATAGGCAAATCTGGGGAGAAGTCTTAGATGCTATGAGAATGGGATACTGTGAAGTGGGCCCAGCCTGGGCCAGTGCCCAGCCCTCAAGCCAGAAAAAGAGGTGACCCAAAGAAAAAAGGGTAAGGTAAGATGGGGGATGTCAGAAGACTTCCTCAAGGAAGTGACATTTAAAATGACATAGAGGTAATGACATGCATACCTGAAATAGGCATATTTTGTATTGTATATAAATTATATCTTAATAAAGTTGATTTTTAAAAATAAAAACAAATAAATAAAGTGACATGTGGCCTAAAAGATAAATAGGATTTAACCAGATAATAAGCGGAGGAAGCGCATTCTGAATGGAAAAACATCATTCATGGATTCATTTACATGCCTGCACCCTGGGTATTATAAATAAGAGCAAGAAAGATACAGACCCTGCCCTCTCATAGTTTATAAATTCAAAGATCTCAGGCAGGAAAAACTGAGCCTCTCAGAGGGCTACAAGAAGGTCTGAGTGGTAGATAAGACAAAGTGGGGATGGAGGGAGAGACAGGCACTATAGCATGCAGGTTGATATAGGCCATGCTGCTGTGGTTTGAGATTTTACTCCCCTTGGTCCCAGAAGGGTCTTATAATTAGGAGCACTGTGATCTGGTTTATATTTCTAATTACCACTGTAACTGCTTTGTCAAAAGAACAGCAAGGAAATAAAAGTTGAAGGACACTGGTGAGAAAGCTCTTACTGTAGGGTATGCAAGAAAGAACAGTGATTTAAACTAAAAAGACATTAAGAAGAAAGTGAATATGTGGCATATCTTGGAGTTTGAATAAATACTTTGTAATAGATTGGATGTGGAAGATGAAAGAGAAAAGGAGATAAGATGATTCCCAGATTTATGGTTTGGGTAATTGGAGTGATAGAAGGTTTCATTTACTAAGATGGGGAGACTACAGGAGGATTACATTTGAAGAGAGAAGATGAAGAGTTTAATTTTGAACATGTTAAGTTTAAGATGTCTACAGAACAGCTAAGCAAAATGTCAAGTTGGCAGGGGTGTGTGTGTGAGTGTGTTATCAAACAGATGTAGTATGGAAGTTTTCAGATGTGCAAAAATCAAGAAATGTAAAGTCTGCATGGATGGAAACAAAGGAAGCCCTTCCAGTAACACTGATAAGCTGAGCAAGAACAAACTTGCATGGGTGAATCAGAAAGGATGCTGTTGACTGTTTCTTGAAAGGGAAATAATGGGGAATAACATAGTCTGTCTCTAAACTTTGACATACATTGTGGAATCAATAATTTCAGTTATGAAGAGTATAGAGTAAATGAAGAGACCCAGGCCTGGGGAACTTCAACATTTAGAGAACAGACAAATATTAAGGAAATAATACCTTAGAAGGAACAATCAGAGACAATAAAAAAGAATGTGCTGTTGGGAAGCCAAAAAAGGAGAATGTTTTAAGAGTAGAGATGATCAGTGACGCCAAATGCAACTGACGTCAAAGAAAATTATCGTTTAAAAATGTCCATTGAATTTACCAGCATAGAGGTGACTAATAGCCTTAGCAAGAGCAGTTTGACAGGAGTGAGATGTGGAGGTTATATAGAATGAATGGGAACTCTTTAAAATCAGAAACTGGAAAAAGATTACTGCTATTACTGCATCAAATTACTATTGTATTGGAGGCCATAATCAGTAAAACAATGCATGAAAATAAATTAAAAGTATAAGAATTTTTAAGGAAAAAAACAAATTGGTCATTAATTGCAGATGATACGGTGTCTGCATGTATAATTGAAAGTAATTTACTAATTACCAGGGTGAGAAAATTTAGTAAGGTAGCTGCATATAAGGAGAATATACAGATGGCTATTGCATTTTTCTACTCAATCTGAATAGAAATAATAATTCTTTAAAAGTTAATATCTAAAAATAAAATAAAATAAAATAAAAATAAAAGTTAATATCTATAGGCAACAACAACAACCAAAAATAGAGAGTACCCAAACATGTGTGAGATCTTTGTGGGAAAAAAACCCACAAAAATTTACTAAAAGACAATGAAGAGTATGTAAATGAATGAAAGATATACCACATTAATGATGAAAAACTCAGTATCAGAGAGATGTCTGTTTCCCTAAGGCATACTTTCTGTATCATTTTTTTTTGTTTGTTTAATTCAGTTCTATATTTCAAACACAGACACTAGGTAAGGCTACCTAGAATTACTGTTAATCTATATTTTTTCCCCCTATTTGTATTTTATTTTGTTTTTGTCAGTATTATTATTATTATTATTATTTTATTGTTGGGGATTCATTGAGGGTACAATAAGCCAGGTTACACTGATTGCAATTGTTAGGTAAAGTCCCTCTTGCAATCATGTCTTGCCCCCATAAAGTGTGACCCACACAAAGGCCCCACCCACCTTCCTCCTTCCCCCCCCATAACCACAATTGTCATTAATTGTCCTCATATCAAAATTGAGTACATAGGATTCATGCTTCTCCATTCTTGTGATACTTTACTAAGAATAATGTCTTCCACGTCCATCCAGGTTAATACAAAGGATGTAAAGTCTCCATTTTTTTTAATGGCTGAATAGTATTCAATGGTATACATATACCACAGCTTGTTAATCCATTCCTGGGTCGGTGGGCATTTAGGCTGTTTCCACATTTTGGCGATTGTAAATTGAGCTGCAATAAACAGTCTAGTACAAGTGTCCTTATGATAAAAGGATTTCTTTCCTTCTGGGTAGATGCCCAGTAATGGGATTGCAGGATCAAATGGGAGGTCTAGCTTGAGTGCTTTGAGGTTTCTCCATACTTCCTTCCAGAAAGGTTGTACTAGTTTGCAGTCCCACCAGCAGTGTAAAAGTGTTCCCTTCTCTCCACATCCACACCAGCATCTGCAGTTTTGAGATTTTGTGATGTGGGCCATTCTCATTGGGGTTAGATGATATCTCAGGGTTGTTTTGATTTGCATTTCTCTAATATATAGAGATGATGAACATTTTTTCATGTGTTTGTTAGCCATTCGTCTGTCGTCTTTAGAGAAAGTTCTATTCATGTCTCTTGCCCATTGATATATGGGATTGTTGGCTTTTTTCATGTGGATTAATTTGAGTTCTCTATAGATCCTAGTTATCAAGCTTTTGTCTGATTGAAAATATGCAAATATCCTTTCCCATTGTGTCGGTTGTCTCTTTGCTTTGGTTATTGTGTCCTTAGCTGTACAGAAGCTTTTCAGTTTAATGAAGTCCCATTTGTTTATTCTTGTTGTTGTTGCAATTGCCATGGCAGTCTTCTTCATGAAGTCTTTCCCCAGGCCAATATCTTCCAGTGTTTTTCCTATGCTTTCTTGGAGGATTTTTATTGTTTCATGCCTTAAATTTAAGTCCTTTATCCATCTTGAATCAATTTTTGTGAGTGGGGAAAGGTGTGGGTCCAGTTTCAGTCTTTTACATGTAGACATCCAGTTCTCCCAACACCATTTATTGAATAGGGAGTCTTTCCCCCAAGGTATGTTCTTGTTTGGTTTATCAAAGATTAGGTGGTTGTAAAATGTTAGTTTCATTTCTTGGTTTTCAATTCGATTCCAAGTGTCTATGTCTCTGTTTTTGTGCCAGTACCATGCTGTCTTGAGCACTATGGCTTTGTAGTACAGATTAAAATCTGGTATGCTGATACCCCCAGCTTTATTTTTGTTACAGAGAACTGCCTTAGCTATACAGGGTTTTTTCCGGTTCCATACAAAATGAAGAATCATTTTTTCCAGATCTTGAAAGTACAATATTGGTATTTTGATAGGAATGGCATTGAATAGGTGGATTGCTTTGGGAAGTATAGACATTTTAACAATGTTGATTCTTCCCATCCATGAGCATGGTATGTTCTTCCATTTGTTAATATCCTTTGCTATTTCCTTTTTGAGGATTTCATAGTTTTCTTTATGGAGGTCCTTCACCTCCTTCGTTAGGTATATTCCTAGGTATTTCATTTTCTTTGAGACTATGCTGAAGGGAGTTGTGTCCTTAATTAGCTTCTAATCTTGACTGTTATTGGTGTATACAAAGGCTACTGACTTGTGGACATTGATTTTATATCCTGAAACATTACTGTATTTTTTGATGACTTCTAGGAGTCTTGTGGTTGAGTCTTTGGGGTTCTCTAAGTATAAGATCATGTCGTCAGCAAAGAGGGAGAGTTTGACCTCCTCTGCTCGCATTTGGATTCCCTTTATTTCCTTGTCTTGCCTAATTGTATTGGCTAGAACTTCCAGCACTATGTTGAATAGTAAAGGTGACAGAGGACAACCTTGTCTGGTTCCAGTTCTAAGAGGAAAAGCTTTGAGTTTTACTCCATTCAGTAAAATATTGACTGTGGGTTTGTCATAGATAGCTTCAATCAGTTTTAGAAATGTGCCACCTATGCCTATACTCTTCAGTGTTCTAATTAGAAAAGGATGCTGGATTTTATCAAATGCCTTTTCTGCATCTATTGAGAGGATCATGTGATCTTCATTTTTGCCTCTGTTAATATGGTGGATAACGTTTATGGACTTGCGTATGTTAAACCAGCCTTGCATCCCTGGGATGAAGCCTACTTGATCATGATGAATGACTTTTTTGATGATAAGCTGTAATCTATTGACTAGGATTTTGTTGAGAATTTTTGCATCTATATTCATGAGTGAGATTGGTCTGAAATTCTCCTTTTTTTTGGGTCTTTTCCTGGTTTTGGTATCAGGGTGATGGGGAAGATTGGGGAAGATTCCTTCTTCCTCAATTTTTTGTAATAATTTCTGCAGTACAGGAATAAGCTCTTCCTTGAAGGTTTGATAGAATTCTGGAGTGAAGCCATCTGGACCAGGGCATTTTTTGGTTGGAAGATTTTGTATTGTTTCTTTGATCTCAGTGCTTGAAATTGGTCAGTTCAGGAGCTCTATTTCTTCCTGGCTGAGTCTAGGGAGAGGGTGTGATTCCAAATATTGATCCATTTCTTTCACATTGTCAAATTTCTTGGCATAGAGTTTCTGGTAGTATTCAGAGATGATCTCTTGTATCTCTGTGGGATCAGTTGTTATTTCCCCTTTATCATTTCTGATTGAGGTTACTAGAGATTTTACTTTTCTGTTCCTTGTTAGTCTGGCCAATGTTTTATCTATTTTATTTATTTTTTCAAAAAACCAACTCCTTGTTTCATTAATTTTCTGAATGATTCTTTTGTTTTCAATTTCATTGATCTCTGATTTGATTTTGGAGATTTCTTTTCTTCTACTGAGTTTAGGCTTAGATTGTTCTTCTTCTTCCAATTCCATAAGATCTCTTGTGAGATTGTTGATGTGCTCTCTTTCTGTTTTTTGAATGTAGGCGTCTATAACGATGAATTTTCCTCTCAAAATTGCTTTTGCAGTATCCCACAGGTTTTGGTAGCTTGTGTCTTCATTGTTGTTATGCTCAAGGAAGTTAATGATTTCCTGTTTTATTTCTTCCTGCACCCATCTGTTATTCAACAGAAGATTGTTTAATTTCCATGCCTTTGGGTGGGGTCGAGCATTTTTGTTAGAGTTGAGTTCCACCTTTAGTGCCTTATGGTCTGAGAAGATACAAGGTAAAATTTCAATTCTTTTGATTCTGTTGATATTTGTTTTGTGTCCCAAGATATGATCAATTTTGGAGAATGTTCCATGGGGTGATGAGAAGAATGTATATTCTTTATCTTTGGGATGGAGTGTTCTATATGCGTCTATCAAGCACAGTTGTTCTAGGATCTCATTTAAACCTCTTATATCCTTGTTTAATTTCTGTTTAGAGGATCTGTCCAGCTCTGTAAGAGGAGTGTTAAGGTCCCCTGTTATTATGGTATTATCAGATATCATATTGCTCAGACTGAGTAAGGTCTGTTTCAAGAATCTGGGAGCATTTAAATTGGGTGCATAAATATTTAGAATTGAAATGTCTTCTTGTTGTATTTTTCCCTTGACCAATATAAAGTAACCATCTTTGTCTTTTTTGACTTTAGTTGCTTTAAATCCACATGAATCTGAAAATAAGATTGCAACTCCTCTTTTCTTCTCAATTCCATTTGCCTGAAAAATTGTCTTCCAACGCTTGACTCGGAGCTTTAATTTGTCTTTTGAAGCCAGGTGTGTTTCTTGCAGACAGCAAATGGATGGCTTGTATTTTTTAATCCAGTCAACCAATCTATGTCTCTTCAGTGGGGAATTCAAGCCATTAACATTTATTGAGATAATTGATAAGTGTGGTAGTATTCTATTCATCTTATTTTGTGAGAGTCCATTGCTTAGTTCTATCTTTTGCATCCGTGTGGAGGTTAGGTTCTGTCCTTTAATTTCTGAGTTCTTACTTTGCTGCCAAAACATTGTGGTGGTCAGTGTGCAGAACAGGTTGAAGTATTTCCTGTAGAACTGGTCTTGTTGTGGCAAATTTCCTCAATGTTTGTATATCTGTAAGTGTTTTGATTTCTCCGTCAATTTTGAAGCTTAGCTTAGCAGGGTACAGAATTCTGGGCTGGAAATTGTTCTGTTTAAGTAGATTAAAGGTAGATGACCATTGTCTTCTTGCTTGGAAAGTTTCATTAGAGAAGTCTGTGGTCACTCTGATGGATTTGCCCCTGTAGGTCAACTGGCGCTTACTCCTGGCAGCTTGCAGAATCTTTTCTTTTGTCTTGACTTTGGACAGGTTCATGACAATGTGTCTTGGAGAAGCTCGGTTAGAGTTGAGGCGACTTGGGGTCCGATAGCCCTCTGAAAGCAGTGTGTCAGAATCTTTGGTGATATTTGGGAAATTTTCTTTTATAATATTCTCTAGTATGGCTTCCATTCCTCTGGGGCATTCTTCTTCCCCTTCTGGAATTCCTATAACTCGTATGTTGGAATGCTTCATAAAGTCCCATAATTCTGACAGTGAACGTTCTGCTTTCTCTTTCTTCTTTTCTGCCTCTTTTACTATCTGAGTTATCTCAAGAACTTTGTCTTCTACCTCTGAAATTCTTTCTTCTGCATGGTCTAACCTGTTGCTGATACTTTCCATTGCATCTTTAAGTTCCCTAATTGACTGTTTCAGTTCCTTCAGCTCTGCTATATCCTTTTTATATTCTTCATATCGTTCATCTCTGATTTGATTCTGTTTTTGGATTTCCTTTTGATTATTTTCCACTTTATTAGCAGTTTCCTTCATTGTTTCCATCATTTCTTTCATTGTTTTCAACATGTGTATTCTAAATTCCCTTTCTATCATTCCTAACATTTCTGTATAGGTGGAATCCTCTGCAGTAGCTACCTCTTGGTCCCTTGGCGGGGTTGTTCTGGACTGGTTCTTCGTGTTGCCTGGAGTTTTCTGCTGATTCTTCCTCATGAGTGATTTCTTTTATCTGTTTCCTTGCCCTAATTTTCCTTTCACTTCCTCTTGCTCTTTAAGTTCTCGTGCCTGTGGACTAAGGGTTACAGTACCAGAAGGGTGAGAAGGTTGAAGAGCAAAAAAGGGATGAAAGAAAGGAGGACCAAGTGTTAAGAAAAAAAAGAAAAATAGAGAAAGGAGAGGGGGTGGGTAAAAGGAATATTGACAAAAAGAAGAGAGGCACAGAAAGAGGGCGACAGAGTAATATAGGTGTACAGTAGGGTACTTTGATACAGCCTTAAAAAAAAAACCACCTTCTGGGGGTGCCCAGTTGGGTCGTTCCCTCAATGTCAGCAGCTCTTTGCTAACCTGATCAGACACAGTACCCCACCTCCACCAAGTAGAGAGGAAAGACAAAAATGCTATAAATCAAACCAAAACAAGCAAATAGAAAACTTTACGGGATAAAATTGGGTGGAAAACCAAATAACAGCGGTAGAAACACTACTAAAAATGAAGTTCTAATTATTGAAATAGGCAGCAATGGGAAGTTATAATTAAACTAGAAAAATTGAGAAAGAAAAAGGATCTGTATGGAAAAGGTTGAACTTAAAAAACAAAACAACATCAACAACATCAAAATAAACAAAAAAAAAAAAACAACCAAACAAAAAATAAAAAAACACAACCAAAAACAAAGCAGTATGTATATGTTATTGAATATATTCTGGGCAACACGTGGTCTTCTGGGGTATGAGATGTTAATCACAGTTCTGATACGACTGGAGGCTGCTAGTTTCTCGAACCCCAGCAGGTAGACACCCTAAATCTCTCTTCAGCCCATTTAAAAGGCACTTTGAACTTGTTCACTTGCTGAGCAGAAGCTTTCCCAGGGAAGTGCTTGTCGCTGGAATCACTGCTGAAGAGGCTATCCACTTACCCTGTGTGCCAAAACTGGTCTCACTCTGCCCCGGAGGGTTAGGGCTGTAAGGTGGCTCAGACCCCGCCCTTAGGCTTCTTGGTCGCTGGGTTACCAGCTCCCACCCAATTCTAGCTCTGCGACCATGAGGGAGGAGCTTGCCGGGGCAGATCACTCACAATGGCTGCCTGTGACCCAGAGCCAAACACTATTAGCTCCGTCTGGCTCAGCGGCTCAGACTGGGGCCCTAGACAAAGGCCAAATTTCTCCGTACTCCCGCTCAGGCTCTCCCCAAGGCAGTTCAGCTGAGTGCCAAGTCCAAAGATACCAAAACAGTTCATAGTTAAGGCCTTTCTGGTTTGCAGTCTCGCTGCTACTGAACTTACAGTTGCGGGCGGGTTTAGATGGATTGAACACACGCGACCACTTGCCGGTTTTCCACTGTTTTAGTCCTCCTCTTGGGGTCCAGAAGTCTCTCTCTGACTCCCTGTATCCTCTCAGGGGTGATGATAGGCAGATCCCACCGGCCAGAGATGCCTGCAGTCCTATCTCTGCAGACTCACGGTGCCCAGATGCAAGCAAGCTGTTATTCGGCTGCCATCTTTCTCCGCCTCCTCTACTTTCTGTATCTTAAAAGGAGATTAGAAAATAAAATAAAATGGATGCAGCTACAGGAATATGTATATAAATGTAGTAATAGATAATATATATTCCTTAAAACTCCGTATGGTCACAGCTATCTTCTTTTTTACAGGCCATTTCCTCTGTCTAGAATTTTTTCACCTTGTCTATTTGGCAAGCTTATTTTCATTCTTCAAAACCTTGAGCAGACCTCTTCTCCCATGCTCTTCTTAGCCTATATAAACAGAATCACTCATTCTCTCTAATGGGCTGCTTCTGATCTTATTCTTACTTCTATTATTGCTTGGACCACAGTGAATTCTAAATAAGTGTGTGTCTGCCTGAAGCTATACTTTCACCAGTAGTAAGTTCGTGTTATAGGAAATAATCAGAAAAGAAGGTCAGTTATGGAATTTCCAAAAGGCCTAAGTAAATTCTCAGTAAATGTCTTTTGAATAATAGAGTACTCAGCCTTAGTCCAGACCCAAGCAGATCTTATATGCTCTGCCTATTTTCCCCACTATCCTGATCTTGCCCCTGGGAGCTTCTGAATATAGCCTGAGAATCTGAGTGTCTGAATGTTGGAAGTCCAAGTGTAGGAGCACTCCCAGAGGTGGGAGGGTATAAGTCACAAGCTACACAGCCTCTGAAAGGTGCTTCAGTGCCTCTTTTATACTAAACAGACCATACAGAGAATGACAATTATCTTCCCCAAAGGCTCTGTGGCCTCCACAGAGGATTGCCACCTGAAAAGAGTAATCAGTCATTGTTTGCAAAGTGAAGGAAACATTGGTCTGGCAGAAAACTTACAACTAGAGTCCCAAGAACTGCCATCAAGTCAGAATAAGTCAGAAATGCAAGAAAGTAACCCCTGACATAACAGTATTAAGCAATGAGAGAATATGATTTATTTGACAAAAACAACAACAACATTAATTTCTGGCTTAGTTTTCAGCAAATCCATGAATTTTTGTCAAGGCAAAGAAACTTATATATTCTCTTGAGTTTTTGTAGTATAAATTCCATATTTTAACAACCTGACTTCCACATTTGAGGGCAATTTAAAATCTCCTTGAAGACAGAAACATAATTTACAAAATTATTCATTTACACCAAGCTTGACACATAAAAGGCCCCACTAAAAACAAATTATTAGATGAATGAGTAAAACAGAGGTGTGTGTGTATACATATGCAGTTAAAAACCTCGTGTTTAAATGAAGGAGGAAAGGGTTCTCCCAGTCATTTCCAATAGCATTTGCTGGCATCACATTCTTAAATATATAAAGAAAATTTAAGTGTTTTGCCTTAAAATGATCCTAATTAGGTTCTCTCTGCTTTGGTTCCAAGGGCTGGGACATGATTTATGATGTGATGCAGAGGAGAACTGCTCTCCAAGGGTATAACAAGCTTTGTGTTTATAAAAGCAAATATTCTCTGAGCATCTATGTGTGCCAGGTTATTGTTCAGGGCATTGAAGGTGAGCCATAGATAATTCTCCAAAGGGACCTACAATCCATTGTAGAAATAAATGTGCACAAAAATACAACCAGTAAGGGATAGAGAAGAAACTAGGAATGTTGAAGGAAAGTTGAGCTTACGACTCCTGATCCTGGGTTTTAAAAGTGGTTCCTATCTTTAGAAATATCGAAAAAGGGTCTAAGTGGAAAGAAAAGCAGGCAGATGGAGAGGCCACAGTTGTTTTTTTTTTTTTTTTTTTTCATAGTAGTGCTTTTTGCTAAACTTTTGTCAAATACATGGACATGGACAAAATGGTAAGGAAAGGTTCATAATGAAAGGCGGCATACTTCTCACCTCTACTGACCCTTCCTAGGAGCAATCACTGTTAACACTTTCAGCTGTTTATTCTAGATATATAATCTGCTTCTATCACTAATACTTAATTTAACATTTGGAATATCACCCATTGACTTTCTACTTTCCTAGACAGAATTTAAGTCTCTAGCTTTATCTTTGCCAATCTAGGTCCTCCAACATAGTTAAGTCACTATTTTAAGTGCCTTGATTAAATTTCTTAGATAAACATTCATGACTTTATTTCTTTTCGCCATAGACAGTATCTTTCAATTCTCCACTGTAAAGAACTGAATTGTATTCTTCCCAAATCCATATGTTGAAACTTTAACCCCAATGTGATTATATTTGAAGCTGAAACCCTTAAGAAGGTAATTAAGGTAAGTGAGGTCTTAGGTGTGGGAATCTAATCCAGTAAGAGTTTCATCCTTATAAGAATAGGAAGAGACACCAGGGATGTGCACACACAGAACGGTCATATGAGACATGGCAGGAAGATGGTCATCTCCAAGCTAAGGAGACAGGCCTCAGGAGAAACCAAGCCTGGGGACACTTTGATCAGGTCAGTTCCAGCCTCCAAAACTGTGGGAAATAGATTTCTGTTTTCTAAGAAACGCAGAGTGTGGTATTTTGTTATAACAGCCCTAAATGACTAATACACCCACTTTGTAAGATTAGGATCATTTATTTTCGTTATAATAATGGCATTTTTATTTCCTTTTTACCTTTCCATGATTTTCCCTTTTTCATTTGATTCTGACCCTGTCTGATAGGTATGGTAGGTTCTCAAAGCACCATGAGAATAATAAGAGCTTAAAAATGTGCTCGTTTCTCTAGCTATTTTCTCTAGAAGCCCTGCTTTCTATTTGTTAATTTTCATGCCTCTCTTTTTGGAGGATTTTCTCAATATCTAGAGACCCTTAAGTCCATCCACAAGAATCAGTATTTAAATTTAGTAAATTTCCTTCTTCTTCTTTTTTTTTTTTTTTGGCCGGGGCTGGGTTTGAACCCACCACCTCCAGTATATGGGACTGGAGCCCTACTTCTTTGAGTCACAGCCACCACCCAACTTTCTTGTTTTTTCTTTATTGTGTAATCTTATGTATAAAATTATATAAAACATTGGTATGAACATTCCGGGTTCTAAAATTTTATGAGTGTCCATGACACTTTCAAACCTCTCAGAGATTCTAAGTCTTTCTCTTTGCCTTCATCCATAAAGAGTAATGGTACAAAATGCTGATTGTAATGAGCCTGCCTAAAAATAAGTTAGTATTAGAAAACTACCAAACAGTATCTCTCATAAATATAGATGAAAAAATTCTTTTAAAAATTTAAGCAAATCAAATTCAACACTATATCAAAAAGATAATGCATCATGCCCAAGTAGGATTTGTCCTAAGAATGCAAAGTTAGCTTAGCATTGAAAAACAAATCAAGGTAACTGACCATATTATATAAATTAAAAAAAAATTAAAACCATATGATCATTTCAACAGACATTTATAAAAGCACTAAACAAAAATCAATAACCATTCAGAATAAAAATTCTTAGCAATTCTTAGCATAAAGGAATGTATTAAACGTGATCAAGGGCATCTATAAAAAAACATATAGCTCATATCATATTTCATGTAGAACAACTGAATAGTTTTTTTCCCTAAGATGATGAAAAAGACAAAGATGTCCATTCCTACCACTTCTATTCAGTATGATATTAGGCATCCTCGCCAGTGCAATAAGGCAAGAAAAAGAAATTTTTAAAAAGGCATACAGATTGGAGAAGAAGAAAAGCCAGATTTACAGACAACATAATTGTTTATGTTGGAAATTAACCACATTAGAAGTCCTAAAGAATCTACCAAAGTGCCACCATAAATAACATGTTTAGCAAGGTTGTAGTATATAATGTCAATATATAAAAATTGATTGTATTTCTATGTATTAGAAACAAATAATTGAAAATGGAAGTTAAAAATAATAGCATTTGTAATAGTATAAAACATGAAATGCTTAAAGAAAGTAGTTTTTTGAAAACTACAAAATGTTGAAAGGAGAAATTAAAGAAGATCTAAATAAATGGAGAGATATAGTAGACTCTTAGATCGAAAGATTCAATATTGTTAAGATGTCTGTTTTCCCCAAATTAATCCATAGGTTTAACATAACCCCAAATGTAATGTCCTTGGGATTTTTGTGAAAATTAACAAGCTGATTATAAAATTTGCTTGACAGTACCAAACAGCTAGAATATCCAAAATGATTTTGAGACGATGAGGACAAAGTTGGAGGGCCTATCTTTCTGAATTCAAGATTTACTATAAAGCTACAGTCATCCAGATAGTGTGATATTGACTTCAAGATATCCAGATATATCAACAGAATCCCATATGGAAAACAGAAATAGATCCAAATACAGACTAATTAACTTTCAACAAAAATGCAAAGGCAATTCAGTGCATAAAGTATATCTTCTCAAAAAATGGTGCTGGAACAAGAAGAAAGAACTTCAATCCACACACCACCCCATATTCAGAATTAATCCAAAAATTAACTCTAAATCTAAAGACACAAATCAAAAAATATCTAAATGGCATAAATTTAAGTAATCCAAAAGATCTGAAGCTAAACCAAAAACTATGAATCTCCCAGAAGAAAGCACAGGAGAAAATTTTTGTGACATTGTGTTAGACCCAGATTTCTAGAACACCAAAGCAAGCCTGAGTGGTAAACTGACTTGGTCAAACTTAAAGTTCTTCTCTTTAAATGACACTCATAAAAGAATAAAAATGCAGGTGGGTTGGCTCAATGCCTATAATCCCAGCACTTTGGGAGACCAAGGTGGAAGTATCACCTGAGGCCAGGAGTTTGAGACAAACCTGGGTAACATAGTGAGACATTGTCTCTACAGAAAATTTTGTAAGTAACCACAGAGGTGGCCTGTGCTTATAGTCCCCACTTGGGAAGCTGAGGTAGGAGGTTAGCTTGATCCCAGGAGTTCCAGGCTACAGTGAGCTGTGGTCGTGCCACTGTACTCCAGCCTAGGCAACAGAGTGAAACCCTTTCTCTAAAAAATGAATAAATAAGAGAATTAAAACATAAGCCACAGACTGGTAGAAATTATTTAGAAATCACGTATCTGATAAAGGACTTGACTCTTGATCTATAAGAACTCTAAAACTCAGTAACAGGAAAACAACTTAATTTTTATAAAATGGGCAGAAGGTTTGAACAGACACTTCACCAAAATGGATATATATATATATATATATATATGAATGAACATATATATATATGTATGTATACACATGTGAAAAGAAGCTTGATAAACATATGAAAAGATACTTAACAGCACTAGTTATGAGAGAAAAGTAAATTAAAACCACGGAGATACCAATATGTGCCTATTAGAATGTCTCAAATTAAAAAGACTGAACGTACCGTGTGCTGCTGAGGACAGGGAAGAACTGGAGCTCTCAGACATGGCTGGCAGGAACGTGAAATGGTGCAAATACTTTGGAAAACACTTCAGCAATTTAGAGAGTTAAATGTACTCCTACCATCCAACCTATTCTTTGCCCTCCTAGGTATTTACCCTGGAGAAAGCCCACACAAAGACTTGTGCACAGATGTTCACAGCAGCTTTATTTACAATAACTTTTAATACCCCAAACTGGAAACAAATACGGCCTGTTCCTAACATGAAATACTCCTCGGCAATAAAATGGAACAAACCATTGATACATTCAACGACATGGATAAAACTTAAAGTAATCACGCTGAGTGAAAGAAGCCGGATAGAAAAGCGTATGTGTGGTTCTATTCATATAAAATTCTAGAAAATGAACAATAATCCCCAGTGACAGAGGCAGATGGGCATTTGTGTAGATGTGAGGGCTGTGGTAGGAGAGAGGGAGAGGTGACAAGTGGCAACAAGGAGATCTGTGGGTGGGTGGCTGCATTCTTTATTTCGATTATGGGGATAGTTTCATGGGTGTGTCCAAATGTTAAAACTCTTCAGACATTATTTGTTTTTATACCTTAATGAGCTATTGAAAAAACATACCATTCATAATATTTTACAATGCAAGAAACAAAGGTGAGAACAAAAATGTCATTGACAAATTCCCAGCATCTGTTGACACTAACTTCTACCAGGAAGAATAATAATACAAGTGTGGGGCTAGACCATGTAAACAGAAGGAAATGAAAACTGAGGGAAGAGGAAGCGGAAATCAGCTCCTCACACACGCTCCTGCCTCCTTGAACCCCCCTCATCGAAGGCAGTCACAGTGAACCAGTTCTCATGTGGGCTCTGGTGTGACTCCTTTAGTCTCTATTACCGCCAAGAAATGTTACCAAACAAAAGCTGTTCATATGTCCTTAGGTCGCTTTTTAAAGAGACCCGATCATCCAAATCTTGTTCAAACATTATTTAACATTCTAAATAGTAAAAATAATTGTTTTTGAGACATTGAAATAAAAATTATTATAGCTAGTGTATCTTTAAATGCCATGTATAAAATTTGATAGGATCCCATGCATCGCACACTCTGCCATAATGAATACAGAATATTTGTACTCAAAGCTGAGTTGCTCCATCTCATAGGAACAAAGAAATATGGAATGGGAGACTCAAAGATATTACTTCAACAGGCTTCGGCTGGAAGCAGGGTGGGGCAAGGAAGGACGCATGAGCCAGGATAGAGTATGAGTCAGCCTAGGTATAGCAGTCTTCATCTGATGGAAGGCAGTATCCAGTGAGTGTGACACCCCTCGGGCTGCCTCCTGCATGGGCCCTACCAGCATGCTCATTCACAGGGAAGGCTCCAGCACTCAGACCTCCAGACAGCAGTAGATCCCAAGAGTGAAAGAAGTTCTCCTTCACGGACTGTCCTCTGGGTGCTAGACATCTTGTTAGACAAGCCAGGACAAGCGTAGGGGCAGGTTTTATGGCCTCTGCTTTATTTATCAGGAGACTGAGGCAAGGAGGCGAGGAGTTAACTTTGAACAGGTCAGGTCTGTCTGATTCCAATACACAGGATTTGCTCCAGCAAATTTGCTCGAGCACAGGCTCGAGGTCTGACTGGCTGCAAAGGGGTAGAAGCAGAGAGATAAAGGGGTTTAGTGCTCATGTCAGAGCCCCCAGGAGAGCCCCTGGAGTCTGCTGTCCCAACTGCATGCAAGTGGGAGACGTAATGGTGACAATGAGGAGACCACAACCATAAACCCAGATGCTGTCAAGCCTGACCCAGTAACTGGCCCAGAGTGTTCATTTGAAGGAAGTTGGAAAAAGAACCAGAGCAGGCAGGTTGACCTAATGACCTTCTAGCTCCTCACTTAGTGAAAGAAGGCATGAGGATCAGCAGAGGTCATAGAGGCTGTGCCTGGCACATGATGGGGCTGAGACCCTGAACTTGGCCCCCACCTGGCACACAGCTAAAAGGGCACACCGAATGAACAGATGGGACTGCTACTGCGTCACGTAGGGAGGCTTGTAACCGGACACCGGCTTATGTAATTAATGAGCAGTGAGTCTCATCAATGATTTTTCTTGCCTTTATCAATGCTTCATTTGTTGCTCTGTCCTTGGCAAGGACAGGAAGCCTATTTTTTCTGGCAAGGAACTTGAACAACTCTGCCATAGGTCAGTGGCTTCCAAGAACACTTTGAGCCCAAGAGCAGGGCCTGCTGTTACCTGCCCCCAGGGCTCTCCATTGGGTGAGACGATGGAGATTTGATTTCTTCAACCTCCTTACACCTCTTTCTCTGCCCCCGGAGAACAGAACATTCTCCCCAGTTCACAGTGGCAAGAAGATACCACAGCCATAGGGAAGCCACAGAATCTCCCTTCTCAGGTCAGAGCCTGGTAGGGTCAGCAGTTGTCTGTACCCTCTCCACTTGCCCCCACATGTGTCACCTGAACTGCCTTTCTGTCCTTGGCCCTGTATTCAAGGTCCAGAGGGAATGGATGGCCCCTCACGGAGACTGATGAGAGTTTAATGAAGGGACTGTGTACAGAAGTCTGGGCGGGGTCACAGGAAATACCCAGGGACAAGCAGCAGGAGCCGTCGCCACCCTTAGGCCTGAAGACACAAAAGGCCAGAAGGGTGTAATCTGGGTCCTGCCATGGGAAAGGGGCTGTCCACTGGTGCGGCCCTGCTGGAACAGGACACCACCAGAATTGCAGCAAGGCCAGGCGGAAGTAAACGTTGAACGCTCAGTCCTCGTCTGCTCCCCCACCTGCTGCTGGTGCCTCCAACTGGCTGAGCCCAGCAGAGGCAAAGGGTAAGAAAAAGGAAACAATCTCACATGATCTTCACATCACCTGTGAGCTGAAGGCAGCAGGCAAAATCATTCCCATTTGCCAGCATGAAAAACTAAAGCTCAGAGTCAAAGTCAAAATAAAAATGTAAAAATGAAGCTCTAAATTTAGTGTTTTACTTGGGAAGAAAGTATTACAATTCGGGATGTATACACAGACTGGATGCTCTTCGGTATGTCCAAAGAATAAAGAGGTCGAAGGTTTTACGCAGAGGAGAAATGTTCCCTCCTGCTCTTTGAGAAAGTTCCTTGTCAGTAGCAAGGAT
Source organism: Nycticebus coucang (assembly GCF_027406575.1). Classification (NCBI taxonomy): domain Eukaryota; kingdom Metazoa; phylum Chordata; class Mammalia; order Primates; family Lorisidae; genus Nycticebus; species Nycticebus coucang. Next base: position 48,453,401 of record NC_069784.1, on the reverse strand, counting down.
CTGGGAGCTGGCTGGCTCTGATGGGTGAGCGACTGCAGTGAACAAAATTGTCCTCGAGTTGCAGCAAATTACCTCAGAAGCTATAGATAAAACTGGTTTCAGGTCGCAGTGAGCAGTTTCAGTGGTCAGGCCTACAGAGAGTTATATTCTTGGAGGAAAGTTCTGTACCCATAATGCATTGCCCCCTGGCTCTTCAACTCTGCTTCAGTTGGGTCTGATGAGAATGATCCAATTCTTATGATCAACTTTCATTCCAGAAAGGAGTTCACAGGAACTGTGAAGGGACATGCAGAAAGAACATGCTATAGACACATAAACCAGGTCTCTGGATCCCAAGTCTAATGCTCTCTGGACTCTGTCATCCAGGCCCAAGCCTCCCTCTGAGTCCCCCTACCCCGTGGCCATCCATCCCCCTCTCTGCCAGTCATTCGAAAAGCACTCAAGAAGAACTTGCTGGGACTTGTTCACAAAGCTAGTCTGAGTTTTGTATTGTATCACTTAACACTGTTTCATGCCTCAGAACTCCAATACCTTCTCCCCGGTGCTCCCTCATCCCCACTCTCAGCTTCTGAACCCCACCTCATATTTTATTGAACAGGTGGAAGTCTCCAGCACCAAATTTGATCCTCCTCTTTCCACCTTTGGGGTTTTGCTGTTGTAGTCTCCCTCCTCCATCTGTTAGAATGGAAGATGTGTCTTTTCACATATATGACCAGTCTTCCCATGTGGGCTGTGGACCCCGCCCCTTTCATCTTGGCCCTTAGATAAATCCTTCCCCTCTCTTGCCCATCATCAGTCTCTCCCTCTTTACAGTACCATCCTCATCAGCATAACTTGCCCTTGTTTCTTTACCTTCCTAAAATCGTCCCTCGGTCTCACTGTTCCCTGTGGCCACAACTCTGTGTTCCTGTCTCCTATACAGCCCCCCATCTTTGCCTGTTGCCTTGTATGACCACAGGCTCAGAGGGTAGAGTCAACCCTAGTCTTCATTTCATGTCACCCTGTAATTATAGGTTTGAGCAAGGCGCTTCCCTGAACATAAGAGCATTTGGCTGTTTTTTCTTCTTTTTTTCAGTACCAAAAAAAAAAAAAAATCCAAGGTGTTCTTGGATCAGGTGATCTTATGTCTGACAGACTTGCTCATCTCTCTTAAGTTTAAAGTTGGTGACTCTGTTAGTTCTTCTCTGTAGAAAATCAAATAATCTGCAAAGAGCAGCAATTTCATCTCTTCCCTTTCGATCTTTATCTGTTACTTCTTTCTTTAAAACATATGCAAGGTCCTCCAGTTCTGTGATAAACAGTGGTTGATAATCAACATGTGTCTTATTCCTAATCTTGAAAGAAATCCAGATGAAGTTAAAGTTAAGTATAACATTATACTTAATCCAGATTAAGTATAATGTTAATATTTTATACTAATATACAATATAGTGTATTTTGGTATAAATGATATTAAGGTTTGTTTTATAAATTTCACTAAGTTGAATTATCTTTCTGCTTTGTAAGAGTTTTTATCAAGTGATGAGTTTTATCAAATGTTTTTTTCTGCATCATTGAGATATTCAAATGATTTTCTCCTTTTATAATATGGAAAATAACACTATAAATTTTCTAACATCAAACCATTCTTACATTCCTAAGATAAATTATAGTTGGTGGTAATGAAATATTTTTTCCTAATATACAATTGGATTTATTTAATAATTTATTTAGGATTTATCTACCTACATTTAAGGTGAAATAGCCCTAAATATATTTTTATTTTTAAGAACTTTTTTCTCAGTTTTGGAAACAAGAGTATACAACCCTAACAAGAAAACAATTCTCATTCTTTTTCTATATTCTGTAACTTGTCTTACCTGCTCTCTGGGAATTTGGCAAAATTCATATAGAAAGCCACCTGGGTCTGGAGCTTTTTAGAAAGAGAAATCTTTCATGACCATTTCATTTTATTTTGTGTTTCTTAGTCTATTAAAATTCCAGTTTTCCCTTTATAGATTTTTGTATTTTATATTTTTTTCAGAAATATTTTCATTTCATCTAGATTTTCAAATATATTATCATAGAGTTTTGATAATGCATGTTAAAATGTTTGTTACATCCATATTTACTTTTTGGTGTTGTAGGGTTTTATTTATTTATTTATTTATTTATTGTCTTGACAGAGACCTACTCATTAATCTTTTGAAAGAATCAAGATTTGGTTTTATTAATCTTCCTTTGTGTTGTTGTAATTGTCACTCTGTATTTCTCTGATTTCTTCCCTGCTTCTTATTATTTCCTATGCTCTTATTTCTTTAAATTTTTCTCTGTTGTTTCTTTTCTAAATTTTTTAATTGGTGGCTTGGCTCACTTGTTTTCAATCTTGTATCCCAATAAATGTATTTTAAACTACACATTTTCCTTTAAGTTCCACAGTGTTTTCATTGTCATTTTGTCCTAATTATTTTGTAATTTCTCAATTAGTTTTTAACTCAAGAGATGCTATTTAGTTTCAGAAACATAGGTTTTAAAAAATGAAATCCTGCCTGCAGATCACTACTGCTGAATATGAGACGATCTGCAGCACCAAGTCAGTTGCAGGGTAACTTCTTCAAGAAACTAAAATTTATACCACCAGGAAGAAGTAAATCAAGTTTCAATGAAGATTATGAGCCAGAGTCTGGATTGAAAATTATTTGAGGGTGCTGCAAATACAAACAGTTTTGTTGAGTCACAAAGTGATCCTGAAATATGCAGTTTAAATCTTCTGCCTACTGAAGAAAGTACTAGAGAAATTCATCACAGAGATAATTAAAGTGGAAAATACATTCCACTGCATCTGCATTGGCAACATTAGATCCACCTCATACAGATTCAAGAAGATTAGGACTGCTAAGAATAGAGAAAAGCGGGAAGAGCTGCACTGGGACCCGCAATCGGCACCCTCCTGGACCACCGTAAGAGCTGCGCCCTCCCAGACCCCAGTAAGAGACCCGCTACCCCAATCGCCGGGACTCCCCACGCCCTGACCAGGAACTCCAGGAGCCACACAACCCTGAGTCCTCCCTCCTGTACCCTCCCTGCCTCCACACCCCCACACCCCCACCCCCATGTGGCCAGGGACTCTGGTAGCCATGTGCCCTCTGGACCCCTCCCTGCCTCTGAGTAGAGCCCTACTCCCAGCCAGAGACTGCTGGAGACTTGAGCCCTCTGTGCCAAAGTCACTGGGTGCCAGTCACTCCCAGAACCATGTGCACCACCCCTGCCCTTTTGCTGGATCCGGGGTGTCACACTCTGGAGCTGCTTCCACAACCAGAACTCCCTGGCTGGTGCAGCCCTAGAAGAGCTACACAGGGTCACACCCCACAAAGATCCAGCAACAATAGAGTGATCCCCCGGGTTTAATCTTGGAGAGACACCACCCCAACTCTGAGGATGGCCATAGGCAATGGTGAAAAACAAACATGAGACAAAATCAAAGGAAAAACTCTGGCAATATGAATAATCAGAGTAGATCAATTCCCCCAAGGATCAAGGAGGCAGACACAGCACAAGATCCCATGCACAAATAAACAGCTGAGATGTCAGAAATCAAATTCAGAATCTGGATAGCAAATAAGATTGAATTAGAATTCCAAGCAGTAACCCAAAATATATCTCAAGAATTCAATGAATTCAAAGACCAAATGACCAAAGATTTTGACACATTGAGACAAGAAGTTGCAGCCCTCAAAGATCTGAGAAACACAGGAGAATCCCTCAGTAACAGAATGCAGCAAGCAGAAGAAGAGATTTCTGACATTGAAGACAAAGCTTTTGAATGCTCACAAACTCTCAGAGAGGAAGAGAAATGGAGGGCAAAGACAGATCACTCTCTCAGAGAGCTCTGGGATAATTCTAAGAAAATCAATATTCATCTTATAGGGATCCGCAAAAGCAATGAAGTGGCTTCACAAGGCACAGAGTCTCTTCTCCATGGGATTATGAAAGAGAACTTTCCAGACATGCCAAGAGATTCTGAATTTCAGATAGCTGACAGTTTCATAACTCCAGTATGACTCAATCAGAATAGACATCCCCCAGACACATCATAATCAATTTCACTAAAGTTAATATGAAGGAGAAAATTCTGAAAGGAGCCAGACGAAAGAAAACCATCATCTACAAGGGCAAGAATATTAGAATAACTGCAGATCTCTCTGCTGAAACCTTTCAAGCTAGAAGAGAATGGTCATCGACTTTTAATCTCCTAAAACAAAATGACTTTCAACCCAGGATCCTGTACCCAGCTAAAGTGAGTTTCATTTATGATGGATAAATTAAATACTTTAATGACATTCACATGTTGAAGAAATTTGCCACAACTAAACCAGCTCTCCAGGATATTCTCAGACCTATCCTCCATAAAGACCAGCATAATCCTCCACCACAAAAGTAAACCCACCCAGAAAATTTTGATCAAATTCCAACTTCCACAGTCGCAAAAGGATTAAAAATGTCCACCGAACTCTCGAAAGGTTTATCAATATTCTCAATTAATGTGAATGGTTTAAATTGTCTTATAAAGAGGCAAAGGTTTGCTGACTGGATACAAAAACTCAAGCCAGATATCTGCTGTATACAAGAATCTCATCTTACATTAAAAGACAAATATAGACTCAAGGTGAAGGAATGGTCATCTATACTACAGGCAAATGGAAAGCATAAAAAAGTAGGCATTGCAATCCTATTCACAGCTGCAATAGGCTTTAAACCAACCAAAATAAGGAAGGATAAGGATGGACACTTCATATTTGTTAAAGGCAATACTCAGTATGATGAGTTTTCAATTATTAATATTTATGCACCCAACCAGAATGCACCTTAATTTATAAGAGTAACTATAATAGACATGAGCAACTTGATTTCCTCCAGTTCCATAGTAGCTGGAGATTTTTTTTTTTTTTTTTTGTAGAGACAGAGTCTCACTGTACCGCCCTTGGGTAGAGTGCCGTGGCATCACACGGCTCACAGCAACCTCTAACTCTTGGGCTTACGCGATTCTCTTGCCTCAGCCTCCCAAGCAGCTGGGACTACAGGCGCCCGCCACAATGCCCGGTAGCTGGAGATTTTAACACCCCTTTAGCAGTGATGGATAGATCGCCATAAAGAAGCTAAGCAAAGAAATCTTAGATTTAAACATAGCAGTTCAACATCTGGACTTAACAGACATCTACAGAATATTTCATCCCAATAAAACTGAATACACATGCTTCTCATCAGCCCACAGAACATACACCAAAATCAACCACATCCTGGGCCACAAATCTAACCTCAGCAAATTTAAAGAAAAAAATAGAAATTATTCCTTGCATCTTCTCAGACCATCATGGAATAAAAGTTGAACTCAATAACAACAGGAATCTGCATACCCATACAAGAACATGGAAGCAAAATAACCTTATGCTGAAGGATAGATGGGTTATAGATGAGCTTAAGAAGGAAATCACCAAATTTTTGGAACAAAACAATAATGAAGTCATGAATTATCAGAATCTGGGATACTGCAAAGGCAGTCCTAAGAGGGAAATTTATACCCTGTTTCCCCGAAAATAAGACACTGTAAGTAGGTCTTATTTTCAGAGGATGTCTTATTTTCAGGGAAACAGGGTAGTACTGCAAGCCTTCCTCAAGAAAACGGAAAGAGAGGAAGTCAATAACTTAATGGGACATCTCAAGCAACTGGAGAAGGAAGAACATTCCAACCCCAAACCCAGCAGAAGAAAAGAAATAACCAAAATCATAGCAGAATTAAATGACATTGAAAACAAAAGAATTATACAACAGATAAACAATTCCAAAAGTTGGTTTTTGGAAAAGATCAATAAAATAGATAAACCTTTGGCCAAACTAACCAGGAAAAAAAGAGTAAAATCTCTAATCTCATCAATCAGAAATGGTAAAGATGAAATAACAGACCCCTCAGAAATTCAAAACATCCTTAACGAATATTACAAGAAACTTTACTCTCAGAAATATGAAAATCTGAAAGAAATCGACCAATACTTGGAAGTACGCCACCTACCAAGACTTAGCCAGAACGAAGTGGAAATGTTGAACAGGCCTATATCAAGTTCTGAAATAGCATCAACTATTCAAAATCTCCCTAAAGAGAAAAGCCCAGGACCAGATGGCTTTACGTCAGAATTCTACCAAACCTTTAAAGAAGAACTAATACTCATATTGCTAAACCTCTTCCAAAGTATAGAAAAAGAAGGAATACTACCCAATACATTCTACAAAGCAAACATCACCTTGATCCCCAAACTAGGGAAAGACCCAACAAGAAAAGAAAATTATAGACGAGTATCACTAATGAATATTGATGCAAAAATACTCAATAAGATCCTAACAAACAGAATCCAACAACACATCAAAAAAATTATACACCATCACCAAGTGGGATTTATTCCAGGCTCTCAAGGCTGGGTTCAATATACATAAATCTATAAATGTAATTCAGCACATAAACAAACTAAAAAATAAAGACCATATGATTCTCTCAATTGATGCAGAAAAAGCTTTTGATAATATCCAGCATCCCTTCATGATCAGAACACTTAATAAATTTGGTATAGAAGGGACATTTCTCAAACTCATAGAGGCCATCTACAGCAAACCCACAGCCAACATTGTATTGAATGGAATTAAATTGAAATCATTTCCACTTAGATCAGGAACCAGGCAAGGTTGCCCATTGTCTCCGTTGCTCTTTAACACTGTAATGGAAGTTTTAGCCACTGCAATTAGGGAAGAAAAGGTGATCAAGGGTATCCACATAGGGTCAGAAGAGATCAAACTTTCACTCTTCGCAGATGACATAACCATATATCTGAAAAACACTAGGGATTCTACTACAAAACTTTTAGAAGTGATCAATGAATACAGCAATGTCTCAGGCTACAAAATCAACACCCATAAATCTGTAGCCTTTATATATTCCAACAATAGCCAAGCTGAAAAAACAGTCATGGACTCTATTCCTTTCACAGTAGTGCCAAAGAAGAGGAAATATTTGGGAGTATACCTAACAAAGGATGTGAGAGATCTCTATAAAGAGAACTATGAAACTTTAAGAAAAGAAATAGCTGAAGATGTTAACAAATGGAAAAACATACCACGCTCATGGCTGGGAAGAATCAACATCGTTAAAATGTCTATACTACCCAAAGCAATACATAATTTTAATGCAATTCCTATCAAAACTCCATCATCATATTTTAAAGATCTTGAAAAAATAATACTTCGTTTTATATGGAATCAGTAAAAACCTCGAATAGCCAAAACATTGCTCAGCAATAAAAACAAAGCAGGAGGAATCATGCTACCAGACCTAAGACTGTACTATAACTCGATAGTGATCAAAACAGCATGGTACTGGCATAAAAACAGAGAAGTAGATGTCTGGAATAGAATAGAGAACCAAGAGATGAATCCAGCTACTTACAGTTATTTGATCTTGACAATCCAATTAAAACTATTCAGTGGGGAAAAGATTCCCTATTTAACAAATAGTGCTGGGTGAACTGGCTGGCGATCTGTAAAAGACTGAAACTGGACCCACACCTTTCACCATTCACTAAGATAGACTCTCACTGGATGAAAGATTTAAACTTAAGACATGAAACTATAAAAATACTTGAAGAAAGTGCAGGGAAAACTCTTGAAGGAATCTGCCTGGGTAAATATTTTATGAGGAGGACTCCCCAAGCAATTGAAGCAGTATCAAAAATACATTACTGGGACCTGATGAAACTAAAAAGCTTCTGCACAGCCAAGAACATAGTAAGTAAAGCAAGCAGACAGCCCTCAGAATGGGAGAAAATATTTGCAGGTTATACCTCCAATGAACATTTAATAACCAAAATCCACAGAGAACTCAAACGTATTAGCAAGAAAAGAACAAGTGAACCCATCTCAGGGTGGGCAAAGGACTTGAAGAGAAACTTCTCTAAGGAAGACCAAAGCACGATCTATAGACACATGAAAAAAAGCTCATCATCCTTAATCATCAGAGAAATGCAAATCAAAACTACTTTGAGATATCACCTAACCCCAGTAAAAGTAGCCCACATAACAAAATCCCAAAACCAAAGATGTTGGCGGGGATGCAGAGAAAAGGGCTCACTTCTACACTGCTGGTGGGAATGCACACTAATATGTTCCTTTTGGAAGGATGTTTGGAGAATACCTAGAGATCTAAAAATAGACCTGCCATTTGATCCTATAATTCCTTTACTAGGTATATACCCAGAAGACCAAAAATCACAATATAACAAAGACATCTGTACCAGAATGTTTATTGCAGCCCAATTCATAATTGCTAAGTCATGGAAGAAGCCCAAGTGCCCATCGACCCACAAATGGACTAGCAAATTGTGGTACATGTATACCATGGAATATTATGCAGCTTTAAAGTAAGATGGAGACTTTACCTCTTTAATGCTTACATGGATGGAGCTGGAACATATTCTTCTTAGCAAAGTATCTCAAGAATGGAAGAAAAAGTATCCAATGTACTCAGCCCTATTATGAAGATAATTTATACCTTTCACATGAAGGCTATAACCCAACTATAGCACAAGTATATGGGGAAAGGGCCAAGGGAGGGGAAGGGAGAGGGGAAGTCAGGGTGTAGGGAGGGTAATGGGTGGGGCCACACCTACAGTGCATCTTAGAATGGGTACAGGCAAACCCTACTAAAAGCAGAATATAAATGTCTACATACAATAGCTAAGAAAATGCCATGAAGGCTACGTTGAACAGTTTGATTAGAATATTTCAGATTGTTGGGTGGCCCCTGTGGCTCAGTGAGTAGGGCGCTGGCCCCATATGCCAAGGGTGGCGGGTTCAAACCCAGCCCCGGCCAAAACTGCAACAAAAAAAAAAAATAGCCGGGCGTTGTGGCGGGCGCCTGTAGTCCCAGCTGCTCGGGAGGCTGAGGCAAGAGAATCGCTTAAGCCCAAGAGTTAGAGGTTGCTGTGAGCCGTGTGACACCATGGCACTCTACCAAGGGCGATACGGTGAGACTCTGTCTCTACAAAAAAAAAAAAAGAGTATTTCCGATTGTATATGAAACCAGCACATTGTACCCCTTGATTGCACTAATGTACACAGCTATGATTTAACAATAAAAAATAAATAAATAAATAAATAAATACAAAGAACTGTAAAAAAAATGAAATCCTTTTGTTACCTATTTCTAATTTCCCTTCATACGTTAAAGAACATAGTCTGGATGACCTTGATTCCTTTGCTTTATTGAGGCTTCCTTAACAACTTAGCACACAGGCAGTTTTATAAATGTTCCATGTGCACTTGAAAACAATATATATATTTAAAAATATATATTTAAACATATGTATTTACCCATTTATTGTATTTTCTTCTATATCTCTATACATTTACAATTTTTATCTGTTTTTCTGTTTTTTTTCTTTTTTCTATCAGTTTCTGAGAGGGATATGTTAAAAGCACTAACTACAGTTGTTGGCTTTTCCATTTTTTCCTGCAGTTCAGGTAGCTTTTGTTTTTGTATTTTGAGAGAACTTTTTTATTTTGGTGTTTCTCTCTCTCTCTCTCTCTCACACACACACACACACACACACACACACACACACACACACACTCACATACCTCACCTCAGGTCCTAGTCTCCACACCCCTCCTCTGGCCCACTCTTTCCAGGGACATTGGTGTGGGGGATCCCTCCCTCCCCACAGGCTACCGACATGCCTTACCATGCTGGGCCTCTCAGGCTCAGCACCATCTGGCAGCTGCTCTTGGCTCCAACCTCTTCTCCTGACACTTGCACCTCATTTACTGCACTCCAGCCACGCTGACCTTCTGACAGCTCCTAGAGAGTCTAAGATCCTCCCAGCACTTGAAGCTCTCTAAGCCTGGCAAGCTCTCCTCCAGTCTCACTGCAGAGCTGGCCCCTCTCATCCTCCAGAATCCAGTTTAAATGTCACCTCTTCAGAGAGAGGTCTTCAAGGATCCACCATTCTCTATCACATCACCTAATTTTTCTTGTATTTATTACACACTATAGATGTAGTTATTTTAAAATTTGTCTTATTTTAAATAATCTATTTCTACCCCAGAATGTAAGCTTCTTAAGGGCAAAGATTGCTGTCACGTTTGGCCACTGCCACTACCACTGCCACCTTTGCCACTACCAGGAACAACCCTTGGCACATAGGGAGGATTTAAAGAAAATTACCACATGAATGAAAGAGGAAGGATCGCTAAAACTTTTCACGCTAGGAAGAGTGCTGGGAGCCATTTGCACATTTGCTCCCTTTTTGATCCTCACAGCTACCCCAGGAGAGTTAGGGAAGCTTCTATAGCAAGCAGAGTCAGCAAGAGGCAGAACTGAATTTGCCTCTAGGTTGCAGCTTCTGCCTCTTAGTCCCCTGTGCCTGCAAGTCTCCTTGACAGCAGGAGGGAGAAAGAGCTGAAAAACCTGGCCTGGGGAGCTTCATTCATGGGCTCAAGGAAGGGCGCTTCCTACAGTATTGGGCACGGGCTTGATGTGTGGGATCTTAACTTTCCTCATCCTCACTGGCAGGGAAAGCGGATGTATTGGGAGCTGTGGAGCTGGGCTCAGTTGGCACACGGCTTCCCTTTTGCCTTCACTGTCCTCCAACTTTCCATGGGGTAGGACTAAAGGCTGGAGGGCACATCTTCAGTGGAGATCAAATGTGAGAGGTCCGGCGGGGCTCAGTGGCTCACGCCTGCACTCCTAGCACTCTGAGAGGTCAAAGCAGGTGGGTTGATTGCACTCAGGAATTCCCGACCTGCCTGAGCAAGAGGGAGACCCCATCTCTACTAAAAATAGAAAAATTAGCCAGGTGTTGTGGCACCTGCAAGTCTGAGCTACTCAGGAGAGGAGGCAGGAGTGTCGCTCGAACCCAGGAGTTTGAGGTTGCTGAGTAAGGCTGACACCAGAGCACTCTACCAAGAGCTGAGACTCTGTGTCAAAAAAAAAAAAGTGAGACTCTGTGTCAAAAAAAAAATAATAATAAAGAAGAAGAAGAAGTGAGAAGTCAGAATACAAGAGCTCAGAAGACTCAAGTTTTCTCAAGAAGGTCCCCACTCACTTATAATCTCTGGCAAGTTTTTTAAATCTAAGTCTGTGTTTGTAACTATAAAACAGGGATAATTATATCTGCCGACCTGACTTCCAGAGTTGTTGGGAGCCCCAAAGGATGGAATGTGTGTGAAAGAAACAAAAATGCTGGGAGACAGCGGCACACTCTGATCTGTGTTACTTTCAAGCGTTCAGTTTAAGAGGTGCTACAGGGATTTCAGATACCATTTGGTGAAAATACAAGCCCGATTATGGAGCTTTGGGGACTTTTATGGATTTGAGGCCATCTGCCTCCTTCCCACTGGCCTTCAGTCTGGTTCTGCTCAACTATGCTGAGTAAGGTCTTCTTTCAATGATTATCATGTTTGAAGGATTTTTTATTTAATGAAGTGTGAGCTGAACTGGGATTTAGCTGTTAATGTTTCCAATTTCTTTCCGATTACTGTAAGAATTTTATAAGCAATGTTATATTTATAATAATATCCCTTCCTGCACCGTGAGAAGCGGCCCCCAATCTGACTTCAAGCCTGCTGTTCATCTAAATCTTGGAGAGAGAACAAGAGAGAATGAAAGGGACTGATGGAATCTCTGTGGAACTCCTGTGAGTGAGAAATTCCATTTATATCGGGTTGATTGCAAGCAAGTTCTCAAGTTCTACAAAAGAAAAGGGTGACACACAATAGCCATTTGTGCTGCTTCTCTGAGTGAATGTGTTTCAAAGTCAGTTTGTCTTGGAATTGGAGAGTGTGATAGGGTTAGGTGGTCCCTGACATGTAATTTATAAACAACTAATGCATAACAATAAATGTCACTGTGCCCAGCTGCAGTCCAACTGCCCCAGAAAACTACAGCACTCCTATTCTGATTCCCTGTCAATCACTAATCCATTCAACAAGCAGTTATCAAGGGCACTAGCTCCAGCTTGGAGCAGTGTGGGAGGCCACGTCTGAGAATGTGGGCTCTGGAGCCATGTGGTTGGGGTTTACATTCTGGCAGAGCAGCTGTCAGACCTTGGACAAGTAACTCTTAAAGCATAACTGAAGGCAATTCTTTTTTATCTTCATTCCACAAATAATTATGCTTCTCACCAGATCCTTGAACTTTATATCTTATAGACACTGGCAATCTTGAAAATGGTTGTGATTTTGCTCTTCCTGTGGATTACAAAAAAAGCTCAGAACTAACTAAGCATGTGGCTTATCTGGGGTATATAAGACTTCACAGTAAGCATTTTTAAATTTTTTTTAGCCAGTATCACTTAGGGCTCTATTTTAGTTTCCTTGCCTTATTTTCTCCTTGCCTTGTTTGAATTTTCCTAACAATCTTTCACTCTTGGCCTTCACTTGGTGCATTTGCCCTGCTCTGCTGCAGTGAATCTTTCCCTAGCTTTCAGGACAGCAGGTGGTTAAGAGAACACGCTCAGCTCCACCATTACTGTGCTAACCTTGCAAGTTCTTGTGTTTATTCCCCTGCAAAGAGCTGTTGTGGGCATCAAATGAGAAATGTAAAGTGCTTAAGATTTGTGCCTGGTATACAGCAACTGTTCACCAATTCTGTTCCTATAACAATGTCATAATAGGACAATGGCATCCATGTTCTAGAACATTCTTTTTAAAAATATGAGGTTGTGCTGGGGCACACATGTGAGTAGGCAATGGGATGAATCCAGCTGCACTCCACTCCCCAAATCTGGGGTAGGGCTATTCCCATTTAGAGAAAGGAATGCCTTTTAAAAGTAACTCCTGCTCTTTTTCCGGCTGGAACCATGGCGGCTGTTGAAGAGAAGAAAAAGAAGGTTCCTGTTGTGCCAGAAACGCTTAAGAAAAAGCGAAAGAATTTCGCAGAGCTGAAGATCAAGCGTCTGAGAAAGAAGTGTGCCCAAAAGATGCTTCGAAAGGCAAGGAGGAAGCTTATCTATGAAAAAGCTAAGCATTATCATAAAGAATATAGGCAGATGTACAGAACTGAGATTCGGATGGCTAGGATGGCAAGAAAAGCTGGCAACTTCTATGTACCTGCAGAACCAAAATTGGCATTTGTCATCAGGATCAGAGGTATCAATGGTGTGAGTCCAAAGGTCCGAAAAGTGTTGCAGCTTCTTCGCCTTCGCCAGATCTTCAATGGAACTTTTGTTAAGCTCAACAAGGCTTCCATTAACATGCTGAGGATTGTAGAACCGTATATTGCATGGGGGTACCCAAATCTGAAGTCAGTAAATGAGCTAATCTACAAGCGTGGTTATGGCAAAATCAATAAGAAACGAATTGCGTTGACTGATAACAGTTTGATTGCACGATCTCTTGGTAAATATGGCATCATCTGCATGGAGGATCTGATTCATGAGATCTATACTGTTGGAAAACGCTTCAAAGAAGCAAATAACTTCTTATGGCCCTTTAAGTTATCATCTCCACGGGGAGGGATGAAGAAAAAAACAACCCACTTTGTAGAAGGTGGAGATGCTGGTAATAGGGAAGATCAAATTAATAGGCTTATTAGAAGAATGAACTAAGGTATCTGCCCTGATTGTTTTTGTAATCTGGTCAGTTAATAAACAGTGACTGCTTTCAAATTGAAAAAAAAAAAATAAAAGTAACTCCTTACTTTTAAGTAAGAGACCTCATGCCTCTTCTCTATTTCTTCATGAATTGTACAGTCATGAAAAATAAGAGCAGGCCAGGTGTGGTGGCTCATGCCTACAATCCTAGCAGTCTGGGAGGCCACAGTGGGAGGATCACTTGAGCTCAGGAGTTCGAGACCAGCCTGAGCAAGAGTGACACTGTCTCTACTTAAAATAAAAAAATTAGCCAGGTGTGGTGACAGGAGCCTATAGTCCCACCTACTGAGGAGACTGAGGCAAGAGGATCACTTGAACCCAGGAGTTCTGAGGTTGCTGTGACCTATGACTCTATAGCATTCCCGCCAGAGTGACAGAGTAAGATTCTATCTCAAAAAAAAAAAAGAAAGAAAGAAGGAAAAGAAAAGAAAAGAAAAAGAGAGAGATAATAATGAACAAAATGGAGTGAGAGTTTCCATTTGGAAGAAGTTTAAGCTGGTGTTGAAAGAAGCTGAATCAAAATAAGTCCAATCTGGTGTCAATTTGTATCCAAATGGACAAGTTCCTTCCACATATGCATCTCCCAAAAGTCTTGAACTCACAAACTCTTGAAGATCTCATCTCATGGGAGCCTCCACCTGCCAAATTGGAGTTCAGTCATTTGCCCAGGTTGTCCTCCCAAATGTTCATAAAAATGGTGCAGGCACGCATACACCCCCCATCTGTGCCCCTCCTTCCCAACTCAGTCCTTCTCTTTGCTCTCCTGCTGCCATCTGCTGGAAGAGAAGGAACTCAGACTTAAAGGAGTTGGCTGACCCCTGAGTGCTGGCCCCCTGTTCTCCATCTCAACTGCTTTCAACCTGCAGGATTGGCTGAGGGTGCCAAGGTCTTGGCCAATCTGCAGGCAGAGAAGGACTACCTGAGCCACCTCTCCAGCAGATCCCAGCACTCAGCTTGATCTCCCACAGCTGCTTATACAGATTATGCTCATTTATTCCCCCATTCTTGTGCTCCTCAAGGGATGAGGGACGATATCCCCCAGTGAGGCTGCCTAATAGAAAGACCACTTGGGCCCTAAGTATACACTCTTAATGGCACAGCCTTTCTCCCTCCAGTCCTAAGACGCCCCGATTGGGCCATGGCCCAGTGTTCCCGAATCAGCAGCACACTGTGTCTCTGAGGGGACTCTCCTTCCTAAGCCCTGCTTCTTCCCACCTCTTTTGTATTTCCTGTTGGGCTGTCCCATTGCCTTTTCTGCTGTCTGGCCTCAGTCAGGCCCACCTAATTCACTACATAAGGCTGATTTTGAAAGTCTAGGACCAGAGGTTATAACCCCAGCACCTCTTCTCCCAGGGCTCTTGCAAATTCATGAATACAAATAGATGCACGAGACTCCATATGGCTGCAAGCCAAGGCCCCACTGCCAAGGTTCTATCACAGCAGAGTCGCATCTAACCCTCCCCTGCAGCATACAGCCGCAGGCACTGCCCAGCCAAAGGCCCTTGGGCATGTACTTCCCTGGACCCACATCATGTTTTTTGTGTCTATAAATATTCTCTTCAAAACCTTGCAAAACTGACCAGTTGCATCTCCCTCCAGTCCCACATTTAGCTCTCTCATTTGCTCGTTAGTATAGACCTAATTAGTTCTAGACGGTGGCACTGGATACTTTTGGAGCCCACCAGAGGATCCCTGGGAACCCACTGACCCATGCGGCTGAGCACAGGAACCCAGAAATCTCTCCCAGGAGATTTATGGAATCTCTGCAGACGAGTGCCTATTCCATTCAGGAAGCAAGGAAAAAAGAAACTGAGAAATGGGCTTCCAAGTTAGGGTTGCCAGATTTAGCAAATAAAAAAGCAGGATGCCCAGTTAAATGTTCGTTTCAGATAAACAACAAATACACTTTTTTCGTGTAAGTGGGTCCCATGCACTCTTCGGGCACCCTGTGTTTTTTCTGGCAGCACTACCCCAAGGCCCTAAGAGCTACTGTCACACCCGCTCAGTAGCCAAAGCCACAGAACCACATGGCTGCCTCCGCTGCTCCAGGTTTTATTCCACAACCTCAGTGCCTGAGACCCAGTCATGGGTCACACGAGGCTGCTGTGTTGGCTGTGAGGATGTGAACCACCCAGCTGGGAGGTAAACCAGAGTAAACAGCCCTGGGCTGGAAGAGAAGGACAGTTTCCAGGAAGAGATTTAGAGGAGAGGGTGCAAGGTTCCTGCCTTTACGAGGACGGTCCCGCCCCGAGAGCTGGCCTCTTGGCTCTGACTGCTCCTGTGTGTTTTTCTTGGAGGAATGCATTGGGAAGCTGTGCTCAGTGGCATGCGTGCTGTCGAGAGAATGGAAAGCCTTCCTCCCTCACACAAGCATTTTATGGAATGGTTTCATTCCTCTAAACTCCAAATGTGTTTGTTCCCCCCGTGAAAGGAAAAGGAGGTGCGAGCTGGAGAGGAGACAGCCAGACAGGAGGCCAGGGGGCTGCTGTCCAAATGGGCCTTGGCTACTGCTGCCTGGCTGGCCAACCACTCACAGCAGAGAGAAGCCTCGGCAGTGACCCGCAGCAGCCGCCTGCATTCTCCACGGGGCCCTCTGGGGATCTCCAGGGTTTCCAGACCTAAATATCTAGAAAGGAATGATAATAAAAATACCTCCAACTTCAAAGTTTACAAAACACTTTTACAGACATTATCTTATTAGGCCGTTGCAATAACCAGGCAAGGCAGGGAGGTCTGTTAAGGGAAGGGAAGAGTATTGTAAAACGCAGTTGTTTTATCCAGGCCCAGTGAGACATGGAAATGACTGTTACGAAGGAAGAAACTTACACTCACGGATCCCCAGAAGCAGGAGGCACTCATGCGGTATAGGGCAGCAAGGGAAGGGCCAGCGCCTGTCAGGAGCCAGTCACAGGGGAGAGGAGAGCACAGCCCAGAGCCTTCACTGGGCTTTTTGCAGGAAGGAATAGTTGAGGCAGGGCAGGTGTGCTGAGTAAGTTTAGGATAGGGTAGTTGAATCATTTCAGCAGGCCCTGGCCTATAGGGTGGCCCTCAGCTGTCCAGTACCTGGCCCTGGGGTGGATTAGGGTAGGGGGAATATTGACTTGGTGTGTGACAGTTTGATAAAGGACATGGAAGGGCGTGTGAGCTCTGGACTGGCTGATTTGTGGTGAAAAGTCATTTGCTATCTCCAGGAATTAGCTAGCTCCAGGAGGGGCGGTCTCTCTAGGACCAAGGCCCAAATGCCAGAATATCAAGAGCACAGAAAATAAAGTATGGTTAATACAAGGAGGCTAGAGACATAAATTCCCCAGAATTACAAGGCCAGTGAGGAACAGAACTGGGACTCAAACCCAGGTGTCATGGCCCTCATGCAGGGGTCATTCCAAGATAGTCAGATGCCCTAATGCTCCTTCCAGGTGACTGGATAACCATGAACAAACCCATTCAGCAGGTGACCAACAGGGACCAAAGAGTTTCCAGGATGTGGGATTTTCACTGCTAAAGACAAAGACATCCCCAGGCGGATGAGCCACCAGGGGCCCCCTCCCTGCCTCTACTCCTTCCTTAAGCAAGGCCGTAGCCCAGGACAAACTGGAATGGGGAAGAGGAAGGCAGAGGAATTAGAGAAGGACTTTGAGGACTGTACTGTCTTACCTCCAAGGCTTTGCTTCCTCCTGGAGGCCCCCACTTGCCTTTGCTCCCTCCTCATCCCTTGCTCACTTAGTCCCTAAACATCCCTCGGATCTCCTGGCAGGAACTGGAACATCACTGCCTGCAGGAGCGTCCCAACCTGCACAAGGCTGTCCTCAGTACTCCATATGTTCCCAAGCTGCAATTACTTCATCACAAGAGTTTGCGTTTTCGCTTGTTTACTTACCTGTCCCCTCCCCTGGAAAGCAGCAGCTTGGGGAGGGAGCCATATCCTCACGCATGTATTAGTTCAGCAGATTTTGACTGATCGATCACTGTGTGTCAGGCACCAAGTTAGACACATTGCATCCCGGATCTAATCATTATGAAAACAAAACCAGTCCCTGCCCTTGACAAGTTTATAGTCCATTCGACGGACAGATGTTAACCAAATAATTGCACAAGATACAGCAAAAGCACAAGGGTACCACAATTGTTTGTTTCGATTAGTATGAATCAGCACTGCACAGGAGGAGAGAGCTTGTAATAGGGGGACCAGGGAGGCAGAGGTATCAGAGAAGCTTCCCACGTGGAAGCTGATGGAGTGGAGATTCGGAAACCAAGAACAGTTTAACTAGGAACAGGGCCAGGTTGGGAGAGGCTCCTCGCAGAAGGAGAAGCTGACTCCCTTCTTCAGGGGGGAAGCTTTACAGCAAAGGCTCTCAGTGGGGGGTGACTGCATGCTTGGTGCTGGTATAGGAGAGGATGCAAAGATAGACCTTGCCCAAGGGGCTTCATAGGCTGGAAAAAACACAAGAATTTGCAGATACAACTCCACTCAGCCTCACCCTTAAACTCAGTCATTCTGCTCTCTCCACCTCACCCACAAGGTGTCTTGGGAGGCTAAATCCACTTGTGAGGACACTCTTTGGGAAGCCAGAATTCAGTTGTTAAGATGTCTCTAGTCAATCCACAACAAACCAACAAACTGGGGGAAAAAACAAACCTGAGACTTGTCTGCATGTGTGCACATGAGCATAGACCAATCCTCCCACCCCTCCTCCATGTGTTCCACTCACCCAGGCCTCTGGGGGTCTCTCTTTATTTGATTTCTTCTCAAATCCACAGGAAACAACAATGTGAAGAGACAACCTCTCCAGAGTAGGAGACAATATTTGCAAACTCATCCACCAAGGGATTAAGAATTAAAATATACTGGGATGCCAAAAACACGTGTGCACATTTTAAGCGATGTTGTCTGTGTGTTACCTTTTGAACTTATATTGAATTACGGTAACAATGTTACTGTGATCCTCACTCAAAAGTCACCATGCCACTGGCATGAACAGTATCGCTTTTCTCCTGAAATATGTATACATTTTATGAGGAACTCTAATATAAGCTCAATTATAAGAACCGAATAATTTGATTTTTTTTGTTTTGTTTTTTTTTGCTTGTACGAAAGGTCTTTATTGGTGAGCGGGGATGTTGCAGGACAACACCAAGGAGGACTAAGGAAAGAAAGAGAGAGAGAGGAAGGGGGGGGAGAGACAGAGACAGGAGAGAGAGGGGAGAGGTCAAATAATCTGATTTTTTAAATGGCCCAGGACCATTGTAATAGCTCCCTCCAGCAATCCCATCACTGTGGGACAGTGAAGCTGTAGGATTGCTTGAGCCCAGAAGTTCAAGACCAGCCCAGACAATATAGTGAGATTCCATCTCTATTTTTAAAAAGAGGAGGTGCCAAAAATCTGAGCAGATATTTCTCAAAAGAAAACATACAAATGTCCAATAAATATATGAAAAATGCTCAATGTCATTAATCATCAGAGAAATGCAAATGAAAAACACTTTGCAGTATCATCTCACCCCAGCTAAAAGAGCTTGTATCAAAAAGACAGGCAATACCAGATGCTGAGAGGGATGTAGAGAAAGGGGAACCCTCCCACATTGTGGGAAGGAACGTAAATTTGTACAAATGCTGTGGAGAAGAGTGTGGAGGTTTCTCAAAACACTGAAAGTAGAATAACCACATGATCCAGCAATGCTACTGCTGGGTATCAATCCAAAAGAAAAAAATCAATAGATCAAAGAGACCTCTGCACTCCCATGTTTATTGCAGCACTATTCACAATAGATAATACAGGAAATCAACTCAAATGTCCATCAGTGGATAAAGGAATGAAGAAACATGATATACGGACATAATGGAATATTATTCAACTGCAAAAAAAGAATGAAATCCTGTCTTTTATAGCAACATGGATGGAACTGAAGGCCATTATATTAAGTGAAATTAGCCAGACACAGAAAGACAAATTATCACACATTCTCAGTAACAGGTAGAAGCTTAAAAAAGTGGATCTTATGAAGATAGAGAGTAGAGTGGTAGTTACTAGAGCCTGGGAAGCACAGCGGGATGAAGACGATAAGAAAGGGTATTTATTACCACTGAAGTCTACACTTAAAAATGGTAAAGATGGTTAATTACATGTAGGTTCAATAAGTCCACACTTAAAAATGGTAAAGATGGTAAATATACATGTAGGTTACCTCAATATAAAATGAAAACTCAAAAGTAAAACCAAGTTTAAAATGCCTGTGGTGTGTTTGCATGGTGCACATGGGCACTGACCATCCCCCATGCCCCGCCCCATGCATCCCACCCACCTAGGCCTTTGGGGATCACTCTTTACGCTGGTGAACCATAAACCCTTCAAATGCTTCCTTTCTGCTCTGAGAGAGAAGCAACAAGGAGCCCAGCCTGAGATATAGAAAAGCAGCTTTTTAAAACCTCTGCCTAGGAGGGGAGACAAGATGGCGGACTGAAGCCAGCTTTCAACAAAGGCTCCCGTCCAGAAGGAGAGTTAAGGGACAGGAATTTAGTAAGTATCCTGGTGGACTTGAGCCTCACCAAGAGAGAAGGCTGAAGAACGCACATCAACACCGCTGAGGCAAGTTGTGATCACAAGGACGCAAACAAAAGGTACAAAATCCAACACCAAGCGGACGGGAGTCCCCCTCCCCCATGAGACCGGCTCAAGAGCCCCACAATTGAACAAGCGGGCAGAAATTAAAGGCCCTCCCACTACACTCCACGGGAGAGACCTTCTAAAAACTGGACCTACCTCCCCTACTGGGGTGCCGTGGCGTTCTCCTGCCGGACATAGGGCTGAATAAAACTTTGGGAATCCTTTGCCGGCAACCCTGAATCCCCGGTGCTCCCCTCCCGCCCACTGAGGTCTGGAGGCCTGTCCCCCAGGACTTCGGATCTTTGGGTGATTTCTCAAGGGGAGTGGACAGTCCCCGAGTTGCGACAGGTCAGCGCAAGTGAGGAGAGGGCACCGGGCTGAGGGGGAGTCACGCCTCGCGGCACTTCCCTGCGGTGCAGTGCACCAACCCTCCCCGGGCATACGGGGCCCAAGACTGAATAAGACTCTGGCCTCCCCGCTGAGAGCTGAGAACCCCTACTCTCACTCGGGGTCTGA
The DNA here is from genome assembly GCF_027406575.1 of Nycticebus coucang. Taxonomy (NCBI): domain Eukaryota; kingdom Metazoa; phylum Chordata; class Mammalia; order Primates; family Lorisidae; genus Nycticebus; species Nycticebus coucang. The sequence continues at coordinate 48,432,613 of NC_069784.1, read as the reverse complement.
GGGCCTATCCCCCAGGAGTTAGGCTCCTTGGGTGATTTCTCAAGGGGAGTGCACAGTGCCTGAGCTGCGTCAGGTCAGCACTGACTCAGAGATACGTGAGCGAGGAGAGGGCACTCTGCTGAGGGGAAATCAAGCCTTGGCGGCACTTCCCTGCGGTGCAGTGCAGGAGCCCTCCCCGGACCGTAGTATTGCGTAAAACTGAAAGAAACTCTAGCTTCCCCCCCCCACTCCCAATCGGGGTCTGGGGGCCCATCCCCCAAGAGTTCTGATTCTTGGGGGATCTCTTAAGGGGTGTGGACCCAGCACAAACTGCGGCCGCTCAGTGCTGACTCTGGGGCGCGGGACAGAGGAGAAAAGGGTTGCCTGAGTGCCCACACCAGAGCAGCAGTTCCCTGGAGGTAGATCAACAGCCGTTTTTTCTTTAGAAAAAAGGCAGAACGCTCACTTCTGGATATTCTGAGGCCACACCCCCTGTCTCCCTGGGCAACCAGAGGAGGCCACCGGCGACACGGCTCACAAACCCGGGAAGCTTCCAGGGCGGGCCGACCCAGAGAGGTGTTCAAATGCAATTCTCCAACAGCAAAGACGTTTGAACTCAAAACAGCCCGTCTTCTGTAGGCGACGACAGGAACAGAGACAGAACCTCACGAAGTTGTCTGTTCTGTTCTGTTAGCAGCATCCATCAGGGACGGGGCTAAGCCTGAGTGAACACCTCCTTCCCGTCACCTGCATCAAACACTCAAAGATGTCAGGCCCCATCTCCTCCTGCTAGATAGTGGCAGTCTGCGGGGGCCTGGCAGACTTCCTTGCGATTCAGGCAGGTGCAAACCCCTGGAGTGTCTGTTCACTGCAGGCAACTGGGTTAGCCATCTGCAGAGATACCAGTGACTGGGTCCGACGGAGGGGCAAAGTGGGGAAGGAGACGTCAACCTTCCCAGACTGCTCTGTTTGCTGGGTGGCTCCTCCTGACTCCACGCTGCACTGGGGTGAGCTGTGTCAGAGGAGTCACCAGGCCCCTGTGATCCAGTTCCCAGAGACCTCTTGAACCCTTCCACCCGAGACAAGTGCGGATTGAGACAGTTGATTCGGACCTTTTGAACTGGGCTAATAGACTGAGGACTTTTCAGGCGGTGCCCTGGGTGTGCGATTGTAGGAAGGTTTGATTCTCCTTTTCCAACTGGGGCCAGAGGTGGGCAGGCGGGGTGACTTAATTGCTGATTTTTCCACACAGCTGAGACTTCAAGCCAGAGTAGAAGTTGCAATAGGATCAAACAGAAACCAGCTGAAAACAAGACAGAACCACTTTGCTCCACCACACCAGACAGGGCCCCAGTTTCTCAGGCCACAACACTGTACGGGCCCTCGATAAAACCCCAGGGGAAAAATCAAAGGGAGTAAACCATGGGGCGGAATCAGCGGAAAAACTCTGGTAACATGAATAACCAGAATAGATCAACCCCCCGAAGAAAAGATACGGCAGATGTGATTGAAGATCCCATTCATAAACAACTGGCTGAGATGTCAGAAGTCGAATTCAGAATTTGGTTTGCAGAAAGATTAATAAAATGGAATTAGGAATTCGAGGAGAAATTCAAAAATTGTCTCAAGAATTTAACGAATTTAAAGACAAAACCACCAAAGACTTAGACACACTGAAACAAGAACTTACAACCCTCAAAGATATGAAAAATACAGTAGAATCCCTCAGTAACAGAATGGAGCAAGCAGAAGAAAGGATTTCTGACATTGAAGATAAAGTCTTCGAACGCTCCCAATCTCTCAAACAGGAAGAGAAATGGAGAGCAAAAACGGATCACTCTCTCAGAGAACTCTCAGATAATTCGAAAAAAAACAACATAAGGGTTATAGGAATTACGGAGAACGATGAAGTGGCTGCCAAGGGCACAGAGGCCCTTCTACATGAAATTATGAAAGAAAATTTTCCAGACATGCCTAGAGAATCTGAAATTCAGATAGCAGACAGCTTCAGAACCCCAGCACAATTCAACCACAATAAGCCATCTCCCAGACATATCATAATTAGCTTCACTAAAGTTAACATGAAAGAGAAGATTCTCAAAGCAGCCCGGCGAAAGAAAACTATAACGTACAAAGGTAAGAATATTAGAATAACTGCAGATCTCTCTGCTGAAACTTTTCAAGCAAGAAGAGGCTGGTCATCAACTTTTAATCTCCTAAAGCAAAAAAACTTTCAACCCAGGATCTTGTATCCAGCTAAATTGAGTTTCATCTATGATGGAGAAATTAAATACTTCAATGACATTCATATCTTGAAAAAAATTGCCATAAGTAAACCAGCTCTTCAGGATGTTCTCAGACCTATCCTCCACAATGACCAACCCAATCCTATACCACAAAAGTAAACTCACTCAGAAACTTCGGATCAAACTCCAACTTCGACACTGGCAAAAGGATTAAAACTGTCCACTGGACCTTTGAAAAACTCGATACCCAAAATTCCACCAGACTTATCAATACTCTCCATCAATGTGAATGGCTTAAACTGTCCTCTAAAGAGGCATAGGTTAGCTGACTGGATACAAAAACTCAAGCCAGATATTTGTTGCATACAAGAGTCACATCTCAACTTAAAAGACAAATACAGACTCACGGTGAAAGGATGGTCATCCCTATTTCAGGCAAATGGTAATCAGAAAAAAGCAGGTGTTGCAATTTTATTTGCAGATACAGTAGGCTTTAAACCATCAAAAGTAAGGAAGGACAAGAATGGTCACTTCATATTTGTTAAGGGTAATACTCAATATGACGAGATCTCAATTATTAATATCTATGCACCCAACCAGAATGCACCTCAATTTATAAGAGAAACTCTAACAGACATGAGTAACTTGATTTCCTCCAGCTCCATAATCGTTGGAGATTTCAACACTCCCTTGGCAGTGTTGGATCGATCCTCCAGAAAGAAGCTGAGCAAAGAAATCTTAGATTTAAACATAACCATCCAATATTTAGATTTAGCAGACATCTACAGAACATTTCATCCCAACAAAACTGAATACACATACTTCCCATCAGCCCACGGAACTTACTCCAAAATTGATCACATTTTAGGTCACAAGTCTAACCTCAGTAAATTTAAAGGAATAGAAATTATTCCATGCATCTTCTCGGACCATCATGGAATAAAACTTGAATTCAGTAACAACAGGAATCTGCATGCCCATACAAAAACATGGAAGTTAAATAACCTTATGCTGAATGATAGCTGGGTCAGAGATGAGATTAAGAAAGAAATCACCAATTTTTTGGAACAAAACGACAATGAAGACACAAACTATCAGAACCTCTGGGACACTGCAAAGGCAGTTCTACGAGGGAAATTTATAGCACTGCAAGCCTTCCTCAAGAGAACGGAAAGAGAGGAAGTTAACAACTTAATGGGACATCTCACACAACTGGAAAAGGAAGAACATTCCAACCCCAAACCCAGTAGAAGAAAAGAAATAACCAAAATTGGAGCAGAATTAAATGAAATTGAAAACAAAAGAATAATACAACAGATCAATAAATCAAAAAGCTGGTTTTTTGAAAAGGTCAATAAAATAGATAAACCTCTGGCCAACCTAATCAGGAAAAAAAGAGTAAAATCTCTAATATTATCAATCAGAAACAACAAAGACAAAATAACCACAGACTCATCAGAAATCCAAAAAATCCTTAATGAATATTACAAGAAACTTTATTCTCAGAAATATGAAAATCTGAAGGAAATAGACCGATACTTGGAAGCACGCCACCTTCCAAGACTTAACCAGAATCAAGTGGAAATGTTGAACAGACCCATATCAAGTTCAGAAATAGCATCAACTATACAAAACCTCCCTAAAAAGAAAAGCCCGGGACCAGATGGTTTCACGTCAGAATTCTACCAAACCTTTAAAGAGGAATTAGTACCTATATTACTCAACCTGTTCCAAAATGTAGAAAAAGAAGGAAGACTACCCAACACGTTCTATGAAGCAAACATCACCCTGATCCCCAAACCAGGAAAAGACCCAACAAGAAAAGAAAATTATAGACCAATATCACTAATGAATATAGATGCAAAAATATTCAACAAGATCCTAACAAACAGAATCCAGCAACACATCAAAAAATTACACATCATGACCAAGTTGGTTTTATCCCAGGGTCTCAAGGCTGGTTCAATATACGTAAATCTATAAATGTAATTCAGCACATAAACAAATTAAAAAACAAAGACCATATGATTCTCTCAATTGATGCAGAAAAAGCTTTTGATAATATCCAGCATCCCTTCATGATCAGAACACTCAAGAAAATTGGTCTAGAAGGGACTTTTCTTAAACTGATAGAGGCTATCTACAGCAAACCCACAGCCAATATCATATTGAATGGAGTTAAATTGGAATCATTTCCACTCAGATCAGGAACCAGACAAGGCTGCCCATTGTCTCCATTGCTTTTCAACATTGTAATGGAAGTTTTAGCCACCGCAATTAGGGAAGAAAAGGCGATCAAGGGTATCCATATAGGGTCAGAAGAGATCAAACTCTCGCTCTTTGCAGATGATATGATTGTGTATCTGGAAAACACTAGGGACTCTACTACAAAACTCCTAGAAGTGATCAAGGAATACAGCAGCATCTCAGGTTACAAAATCAACATTCATAAATCGGTAGCCTTTATATACACCAACAACAGTCAAATTGAAAAAGCAGTTAAGGACTCTATCCCATTCACAGTAGTGCCAAAGAAGGTGAAATATTTGGGAATTTACCTAACAAAAGACGTGAAAGATCTCTATAAAGAGAACTATGAAACTCTAAGAAAAGAAATAGCTGAAAATGTTAACAAATGGAAAAACATACCATGCTCATGGCTAGGAAGAATCAACATTATCAAAATGTCCATACTACCCAAAGCAATATATAATTTCAACGCACTCCCTATTAAAGCTCCACTGTCATATTTTAAAGATCTTGAAAAAACATTACTTCGTTTTATATGGAATCAGAAGAAACCTCGAATAGCCAAGACATTACTCAGAAATAAAAACAAAACAGGAGGAATCACACTACCAGACCTCAGACTTTACTACAAATCGATAGTGATCAAAACAGCATGGTATTGGCACAAAAACAGAGAAGTAGATATCTGGAACAGAATAGAGAACAAAGAGATGAATCCAGCTACTTACCGCTATTTGATTTTTGACAAGCCAATTAAAAACATTCAGTGGGGAAAAGATTCCCTATTTCACAAATGGTGCTGGGTGAACTGGCTGGCAACCTGCAGAAGACTGAAATTGGACCCACACCTTTCACCATTAACTAAGATAGACTCTCATTGGATTAAAGATTTAAACTTAAGACATGAAACTATAAAAATACTAGAGGAGAATGCAGGGAAAACCCTTGAAGAAATTGGTCTGGGTGAGTATTTCATGAGGAGAACCCCCCGGGCAATTGAAGCAGCTTCAAAAATACACTACTGGGACTTGATCAAACTAAAAAGCTTCTGCACAGCTAAGAACACAGTAAGCAGAGCAAGCAGACAGCCCTCAGAATGGGAGAAGATATTTGCAGGGTATATCTCTGACAAAGGTTTAATAACCAGAATCCACAGAGAACTCAAACGCATCAGCAAGAAAAAAACAAGGGATCCCATCGCAGGCTGGGCAAGGGATTTGAAGAGAAACTTTTCTGAAGAAGACAGGCGCACGGCCTTCAGACATATGAAAAAATGCTCATCATCTTTAATCATCAGAGAAATGCAAATCAAAACTACTTTGAGATATCATCTAACTCCAATGAGACTAGCCTATATCACAAAATCTCAAGACCAGAGATGTTGGCGTAGATGCGGAGAAAAGGGAACACTTCTGCACTGCTGGTGGGAATGCAAATTAATACATTCCTTTTGGAAAGATATATGGAGAACACTCAGAGATCTAAAAATAGATCTGCCATTCAATCCTGTAATTCCTCTGCTGGGCATATACCCAGAAGACCAAAAATCACAACATAACAAAGATATTTGTACCAGAATGTTTATTGCAGCCCAATTCATAATAGCTAAGTCATGGAAAAAGTCCAAGTGCCCATTGATCCACGAATGGATTAATAAATTGTGGTATATGTATACCATGGAATACTATGCAGCCTTAAAGAAAGATGGAGACTTTACCTCTTTCATGTTTACATGGATGGAGCTGGAACATATTCTTCTTAGTAAAGTATCCCAAGAATGGAAGAAAAAATACCCAATGTACACAGCCCTACTATGAAACTAATTCGGGACTCTCACATGAAAGCTATAACCCAGCTACAACTTAACAATAGGGGGAAGTGGGAAAGGAGGGGTTGGGTAGAGGGAGGGGAATCGGTGGGATCACACCTGTGGTGCATATTACAGGGGTATTTGCGAAACTTGGTAAATGTAGAATGTAAATGTTTTGGCACAGTAACTGAGATAACGCCGGAAAGGCTATGTTAACCACTGTGATAAAAATGTGTCAAATGGTTTATGAAGTGAGTGTATGATGCCCCATAATCATATCATTGTATACAGTTATGATTTAATTAAAAAAAAAGATTCCAAAAAATAAAAAATAAAAAATAAAAAAAAATAAAACCTCTGCCTACTTTTGTGTGGCCCCCAGAGGGTCTTAGACTGGGTAATGGGCCTACTTGGCTACACAGGCAGGCCTCGGGCTCAGCTGTTTCCCATGAGAATGAGAAATCTTAGTCTGCTTGTGAACTAGGGCTTAACTTGGGCAGGATGTTTTCTTGTGTTATGAAATGGTCTAGCTACGTAACGTTCAGCACCCAGTGCAAAACGAAAATGCAGGGCCCTTTTGCTAAAAGTATTAAGAGTTTCGAGGCTACCCTGCTATCAAGGTTAGCCCGCCTCCTGCAAGCTGAACCGTGTCATGCCTGGTTCCTTCCTGCTGTGATTGAGACTAGGGCCATAGGGGCTGCGACAAAAGGATCATACTACAGTTTGGCATGGGAGTGCCTCAAGCAGAAACTTGTGCTGCTTCTTAGGATTTTGGCCTTGACCTTTTCAGACCTCCATAAGTGCTGCGCACGATCAGCCATCAGCACCCAGACATCTGTAAGAGCTGCGCGCAATCAGTTATTGGTACCGGTAAGAGCTGTGCACAATCAGGGATCAGCGTCTGGACCTCCGTAAGAGCTGCACTGTGATCAGCCATCTGCCCCCGCCCAGACCCTGGTAAGAGCTGCAACCGCTGGGCCTCCACTACCCCTGACCAGGAACTCTGGGAGCCTCGCAACCCCATGTCCTCCCTCCTGTACTCTCCCTGCCTCCACACTGGCCTTCTCAGCTGGCCAGGGACTCTGGTAGCCGCATGCCATCTGGAGCCCTCCTGCCTCTGTGCAGAGCCCTTCAGAGATTGATGGAGTCTTGGGCTCTCTGAGCCAAAGTCACCAAGCACTCCAAGAACCATGTGGATACCCCATACCCTCCGCCCTGTTGCTGGATCCTGGTGTGTCACACTCCGGAGCTACTCGCACAACCAGAACTCCCTGGCTGGGGCAGCCCCAGAAGAGCTACACAGGGTCACTCCCTACAAAGATCCAGCAACAATAGAGTGATCCTGCTGGAGTCTAATCATGGAGAGGCACCTCCTCAACTCTGAGGACGGCTACAGGCAATGGTGAAAAAACAATCATGAGGCAAAATCAAGGGATAAACTCTGGCAATACACATAATCAGAGTAGATCAACTCCCCGGGGATCAATGGGGCAGTCACAGCACAAGATCCCATGCACAAACAAATAGCTGAGATGTCAGAAATCGGATTCAGAATCTGGATAGCAAATCAGATGGAACTAGAATTCCAAGCAGAACCCAAAAGATTTCTCAAGAATTCAACAAATTCAAAGACCAAATGACTGAAGATTTTGACACATTGAGACAAGAAGTTGCAGCCCTCAAAGATCTGAGAAACACAGGAGAATCCCTCAATAACAGAATGGAGCAAGCAGAAGCAAGGATTTCTGACATTGAAGACAAAGATTTTGAACACTCCCAAACTCTCAAAGAGGAAGAGAAATGGAGGGCAAAAACAGATCACAATCTCAGAGAGCTCTGGGATAATTCGAAGATAACCAATATTCGTCTTATAGGGATCCCCGAAAGTGACGAAGTGGCTTCACAAGGCACAGAGTCTCTTCTCCATGGGATTATTAAAGAGAACTTTCCAGACATGCCAAGAGATTCTGAAATTCAGATAGCAATTTCAGAACTCCAGCACGATTCAACCCAAATAAGACATCCCCCAGACACATCATAATCAATTTCACTAAAGTTAATATGAAGGAGAAAATTCTGAAAGCAGCCAGACAAAAGAAAACCATCACCTACAAAAGCAAAAATATCAGAATAACTGCAGATCTCTCTACTAAAACCTTTCAAGCTAGAAGAGGATGGTCATGGACTTTTAATCTTCTAAAACAAAATAACTTTCAACCCAGGATCCTTTATCCAGCTAAACTGAATTTCATTTATGATGGCGAAATTAAATACTTTAACAACATTCACATGTTGAAGAAATTTACAATAACTAAACCAGCTCTCCAGGATATTCTCAGACCTATCCTCCATAAACACCAGTGTAATCCTCCACCACAAAAGTAAACCCACCCAGAAAATTTTGATCAAATTTTAACTTCCACAGTCGTAAAAGGATTAAAAATGTCCACCGGAACCTGGAAAGGGTTGCTGATATTCTCAATTGATGTGAATGGTTTAAATTGTCCTCTAAAGAGGTAAAGATTGGCTGACTGGATACAAAAACTCAAGCCAGATATCTGTGGCATACATGAATCTCATCTTACATTAAAAGACAAATAAAGACTCATGGTGAAGGGATGGTCATCTATACTACAGGCAAATGGAAAGCAGAAAAATGCAGACATTGCAATCTATTTGCACATGCAATAGGCTTTAAACCAACCAAAATAAGAAAGGATAAGGATGGACACTTCATATTTGTTAAAGGCAATACTCAATATGATGAGATTTCAATTATTTAAATTTATGCACCCAACCAGAACGCACCTCAATTTATAAGAGAAACTCTAACAGACATGAGCAACTTGATTTCCTCCAGTTCCATAGTAGTTGGAGATTTTAACACCTCTCCAGCAGTGCTGGATAGATCCTCCAAAAAGAAGCTAAGCAAAGAAATTTTAGGTTTCAACATAACCATTCAACATCTGGACTTAACAGACATCTACAGAATATTTCATTCCAACAAAACTGAAAACACATTCTTCTCATCACCCCACAGAACATACTCCAAAATCAACCACATCCTAGGCCACAAATCCAACCTCAGCATATTTAAGAAAATAGAAATTGGTGCGCCAAGCTGTGGTCTCCTCTTCACTGTGGCATCTCCAGGAGGACCCAGGTGTCTCTGCTGCAGCTTTTCTCACCTTGGGACCAGCAGGTCCTGGGAGATCTGTAGGGAAGTCAGAGGGACTGCCTGGAAACAGAAACGGCGGAGCAAGATGGCGGCCGAGTAACAGCTTCCTTCCATCTGGGCACCATAAGTCTGGGGAGATAGGACTCCAGGCATCTCTGGCTGGTGGGATCTGCCTATCATCACCCCTGCGAGGATACAGGGAGTCAGTGAGAGACTTCTGGACCCCAAGAGGAGGACTAAAACAGTGGAAAACCGGCAAGTGGTCGCGTGTGTTCAATCCATCTAAACCCGCCCGCAACTGTAAGTTCAGTAGCAGCGAGACTGCAAACCAGAAAGGCCTTAACTATGAACTGTTTTGGTATCTTTGGACTTGGCACTCAGCTGAACTGCCTTGGGGAGAGCCTGAGCGGGAGTACGGAGAAATTTGGCCTTTGTCTAGGGCCCCAGTCTGAGCCGCTGAGCCAGACGGAGCTAATAGTGTTTGGCTCTGGGTCACAGGCAGCCATTGTGAGTGATCTGCCCCGGCAAGCTCCTCCCTCATGGTCGCAGAGCTAGAATTGGGTGGGAGCTGGTAACCCAGCGACCAAGAAGCCTAAGGGCGGGGTCTGAGCCACCTTACAGCCCTAACCCTCCGGGGCAGAGTGAGACCAGTTTTGGCACACAGGGTAAGTGGATAGCCACTTCAGCAGTGATGCCAGCGACAAGCACTTTCCTGCAAAAGCTTCTGCTCAGCAAGCGAACACGTTCAAAGTGCCTTTTAAGTGGGCTGAAGAGAGATTTAGGGTGTCTACCTGCTGGGGTATGAGAAATCAGCAGCCTCCAGTCGTATCAGAACTGTGATTAACATCTCATACCCCAGAAGACCACGTGTTGCCCAGACAATATTCAATAACATATATATACTGCTTTGTTTTTGGTTGGTTTTTTTTTTTTTATTTTTGGTTTGGTTGTTTTTTAAGTTTATTTTGATGTTGTTTTGCTTTTTAAGTTCAACCTTTTCCATACAGATCATTTTTCTTTCTCAATTTTTCTAGTTGAATTATAATTGCCCATTGCTGTCTATTTCAATAAATAGAACTTAATTTTTGCTAGTGTTTCTACCGCTATTATTTGGTTTTTCACCCAATTTTATCCCATAAAGTTTTCTGTTCGCTTGTTTTGGTTTGATTTATAGCATTTTTGTCTTTCCTCTCCACTTGGTGGAGGTGGAGTACTGTGTCTGATCAGGTTAGCAAAGAACTGCTGGCCTCATGGGAACCACCCAACTGGACACTGCCAGAAGGTGGGGTTTTTTTAAGGTTGTGTCAAAGTACCCTACTGTACACTTATATTGCTATGTCTCCCTCTTTCAGTGCCTCTCTTCTTTTGGTCAATATTCCTTTTGCCCACCCCCTCTCCTTTCTCTATTTTTCTTTGTTTTTCTTATCACTCGGTCCTCCTTTCTTTCATCCCTTTTTTGCTCTTCAACCTTCTCACCCTTCTGGTCCTGTAACCCTTAGTCCACAGGCACAAGAACTTAAAGAGCAAGAGGAAGTGAAAGGAAAATTAGGGCAAGGAAACAGATAAAAGAAATCACTCATGAGGAAGAATCAGCAGAAAACTCCAGGCAACATGAAGAACCAGTACAGAACAACCCAGCCAAGAGACCATGAGGTAGCTACTGCAGATGATTCCACCTATAAAGAAATGTTAGGAATGACAGAAAGGGAATTTAGAATACACAGGATGAAAACAATGAAAGAAATGATGGAAACAATGAAGGAAACTGCTAATAAAGTGGAAAATAGCCAAAAGGAAATCCAAAAACAGAATCAAATAAGAGATGAACGATATGAAGAATATAAAAAGGATGTAGCAGAGCTGAAGGAACTGAAACAGTCAATTAGGGAACTTAAAGATGCCATGGAAAGTATCAGCAATAGGTTAGACCATGCAGAAGAAAGAATTTCAGAGGTAGAAGACAAAGTTCTTGAGATAACTCAGATAGTAAAAGAGGCAGAAAAGAAGAGAGAGAAAGCAGAACGTTCACTGTCAGAATTATGGGACTTTATGAAGAGTTCCAACATACGAGTTATAGGAATTCCAGAAGGGGAAGAAGAATGCCCCAGAGGAATGGAAGCCATACTAGAGAATATTACAAAAGAAAATTTCCCAAATATCAACAAAGATTCGGACACACTGCTTTCAGACGGCTATCAGACCCCAGGTCGCCTCAACTCTTACCGAGCTTCTCCAAGACACATTGTCATGAACCTGTCCAAAGCCAAGACAAAAGAAAGGATTCTGCAAGCTGCCAGGAGTAAGCGCCAGTTGACCTACAGGGGCAAATCCATCAGAGTGACCGCAGACTTCTCTAATGAAACTTTCCAAGCAAGAAGACAATGGTCATCTGCCTTTAATCTACTTAAACAGAACAATTTCCAGCCCAGAATTCTGTAACCTGCTAAGCTAAGCTTAAAAATTGACAGAGAGGGCGGCGCCTGTGGCTCAGTGAGTAGGGCGCCGGCCCCATATGCCGAGGGTGGCGGGTTCAAACCCGGCCCTGGCCAAAACTGCAACAACAAAAAAATAGCCAGGCGTTGTGGCGGGCGCCTGTAGTCCCAGCTACTCGGGAGGCTGAGGCAAGAGAATCGCGTAAGCCCAGGAGTTGGAGGTTGCTGTGAGCTGTGTGAGGCCACGGCACTCTACCGAGGGCCATAAAGTGAGACTCTGTCTCTACAAAAAAAAAAAAAAAAAAATTGACAGAGAAATCAAATCATTTATGGATATACAAACATTGAGGAAATTCACCACAACAAGACCAGCTCTACAGGAAATACTTCAACCTGTTCTGCACACTGACCACCACAATGGATCGGCAGCAAAGTAAGAACTCAGAAATTAAAGGACAGAACCTAACCTCCACACAGATGCAAAAGATAAAACTAAGCAATGGACTCTCACAAAATAAGACAAATAGAATACTACCACACTTATCAATTATCTCCATAAATGTTAATGGCTTGAATTCCCCACTGAAGAGACATAGATTGGCTAACTGGATTAAAAAACACAAGCCATCCATTTGCTGTCTGCAAGAAACACACCTGGCTTCAAAAGACAAATTAAAGCTCCGAGTCAAGGGTTGGAAGACAATTTTTCAGGCAAATAGAATTCAGAAGAAAGGAGGAGTTGCAATCTTATTTTCAGATACATGTGGATTTAAAGCAACTAAAGTCAAAAAAGACAAAGATGGTCACTTTATATTGGTCAAGGGAAAAATACAACAAGAAGACATTTCAATTCTAAATATTTATGCACCCAATTTAAATGCTCCCAGATTCTTGAAACAGACCTTACTCAGTCTGAGCAACATGATATCTGATAATACCATCATAACAGGGGACTTTAACACTCCTCTTACAGAGTTGGACAGATCCTCTGAACAGAAATTAAACAAAGATACAAGAGTATTAAATGAGACGCTAGAACAACTGTGCTTGATAGACGCATATAGAACACTCCATCTCAAAGATAAAGAATATACATTCTTCTCATCACCCCATGGGACATTCTCCAAAATTGATCATATCCTGGGACACAAAACAAATATCAAAAGAATCAAAAGAATTGAAATTTAGCCTTGTATCTTCTCAGACAATAAGGCACTAAAGGTGGAACTCAACTCTAACAAAAAAGCTCGACCCCACACAAAGGCGTGGAAATTAAACAATCTTCTGTTGAATAACAGATGGGTGCGGGAAGAAATAAAACAGGAAATCATTAACTTCCTTGAGCATAACAACAATGAAGACACAAGCTACCAAAACCTGTGGGATACTGCAAAATCAGTTTTGAGAGGAAAATTCATCGCTTTAGATGCCTATATTCAAAAAACAGAAAGAGAGCACATCAATAATCTCACAAGAGACCTTCTGGAATTGGAAAAAGAAGAACAATCTAAGCCTAAACTCAGTAGAAAAAAGAAATATCCAAAATCAAATCAGAGATCAATGAAATTGAAAACAAAAGAATCATTCAGAAAATTAATGAAACAACGAGTTGGTTTTTTGAAAAAATAAATAAAATAGATAAACCATTGGCCAGACTAACGAGGAATAGAAAAGTAAAATCTCTAGTAACCTCAATCAGAAATGATAAAGGGGAAATAACAACTGATCCCACAGAGATACAAGAGATCATCTCTGAATACCACCAGAAACTCTATGCCCAGAAATTTGACAATATGAAGGAAATGGATCAATATTTGGAATCACACCCTCTCCCTAGACTCAGCCAGGAAGAAATAGAGCTCCTGAACAGACGAATTTCAAGCACTGAGATGAAAGAAACAATAAAAAATCTTCCAACCAAAAAATGCCCTGGTCCAGATAGCTTCACACCAGAATTCTATCAAATCTTCAAGGAAGAGCTTATTCCCGTACTGCAGAAATTATTCCAAAAAATTGAGGAAGAAGGAATCTTCCCCAACACATTCTATGAAGCAAACATCACCCTGATACCAAAACCAGGAAAAGACCCAAACAAAAAGAAGAATTTCAGACCAATCTCACTCATGCATATAGATGCAAAAATTCTCAACAAAATCCTAGCCAATAGATTACAGCTTATCATCAAAAAAGTCATTCATCATGATCAAGTAGGTTTCATCCCAGGGATGCAAGGCTGGTTTAACATACGCAAGTCCATAAACGTTATCCACCATATTAACAGAGGCAAAAATAAAGATCACATGATCCTCTCAATAGATGCAGAAAAAGCATTTGATAAAATCCAGCATCCTTTTCTAATTAGAACACTGAAGAGTATAGGCATAGGTGGCACATTTCTAAAACTGATTGAAGCTATCTATGACAAACCCACACCCAATATTTTACTGAATGGAGTAAAACTCAAAGCTTTTCCTCTTAGAACTGGAACCAGACAAGGTTGTCCTCTGTCACCTTTACTATTCAACATAGTGCTGGAAGTTCTAGCCAATACAATTGGGCAAGACAAGGAAATAAAGGGAATCCAAATGGGAGCAGAGGAGGTCAAACTCTCCCTCTTTGCTGACGACATGATCTTATACTTAGAGAACCGCAAAGACTCAACCACAAGACTCCTAGAAGACATCAAAAAATACAGTAATGTTTCAGGATATAAAATCAATGTCTACAAATCAGTAGCCTTTGTATACACCAATAACAGTCAAGATGAGAAGCTAATTAAGGACACAACTCCCTTCACCATAGTCTCAAAGAAAATGAAATACCTAGGAATATACCTATCGAAGGAGGTGAAGGACCTCTATAAAGAAAACTATGAAATCCTGAGAAAGGAAATAGCAGAGGATATTAACAAATGGAAGAACATACCATGCTCATGGATGGGAAGAATCAACATTGTTAAAATGTCTATACTTCCCAAAGCAATCTACCTATTCGATGCCATTCCTATCAAAATACCAACATCCTACTTTCAAGATTTGGAGAAAATGATTCTGCGTTTTTTATGGAACCGGAAAAAACCACGTATAGCTAAGACAATTCTTAGTAACAAATATAAAGCTGGGGGTATCAGCATACCAGATTTTAGTCTGTACTACAAAGCCATAGTGCTCAAGACAGCATGGTACTGGCACAAAAACAGAGACATAGACACTTGGAATCGAATTGAAAACCAAGAAATGAAACTAACATCTTACAACCACCTAATCTTCGATAAACCAAACAAGAACATACCTTGGGGGAAAGACTCCCTATTCAATAAATGGTGTTGGGAGTACTGGATGTCTACATGTAAAAGACTGAAACTGGACCCACACCTTTCCCCACTCACAAAAATTGATTCAAGATGGATAAAGGACTTAAATTTAAGGCATGAAACAATAAAAATCCTCCAAGAAAGCATAGGAAAAACACTGGAAGATATTGGCCTGGGGAAAGACTTCATGAAGAAGACTGCCATGGCAATTGCAACAACAACAAAAATAAACAAATGGGACTTCATTAAACTGAAAAGCTTCTGTACAGCTAAGGAGACAATAACCAAAGCAAAGAGACAGCCGACACAATGGGAAAGGATATTTGCATATTTTCAATCAGACAAAAGCTTGATAACTAGGATCTATAGAGAACTCAAATTAATCCACATGAAAGAAGCCAACAATCCCATATATCAATGGACAAGAGACATGAATAGAACTTTCTCTAAAGACGACAGACGAATGGCTAACAAACACATGAAAAAATGTTCATCGTGTCTATCTATTAGAGAAATGCAAATCAAAACAACCCTGAGATATCATCTAACCCCAGTGAGAATGGCCCACATCACAAAATCTCAAAACTGCAGATGCTGGTGTGGATGTGGAGAGAAGGGAACACTTTTACACTGCTGGTGGGACTGCAAACTAGTACAACCTTTCTGGAAGGAAGTATGGAGAAACCTCAAAGCACTCAAGCTAGACCTCCCATTTCATCCTGCAATCCCATTACTGGGCATCTACCCAGAAGGGAAAAAATCCTTTTATCATAAGGACACTTGTACTAGACTGTTTATTGCAGCTCAATTTACAATCGCCAAAACGTGGAAACAGCCTAAATGCCCACCAACCCAGGAATGGATTAACAAGCTGTGGTATATGTATACCATGGAATACTATTCAGCCATTAAAAAAATGGAGACTTTACATCCTTTGTATTAACCTGGATGGAAGAGGAAGACATTATTCTTAGTAAAGCATCACAAGAATGGAGAAGGATGAATCCTATGTACTCAATTTTGATATGAGGACAATTAATGACCATTAAGGTTATGGGGGGGGAGCAGAAAGAGGGATGGAGGGAGGGGGGTGGGGCCTTGGTGTGTGTCACATTTTATGGGGGCAAGACATGATTGCAAGAGGGACTTTACCTAACAATTGCAATCAGTGTAACCTGGCTTATTGTACCCTCAATGAATCCCCAACAATACAAAAAAAAAAAATAGAAATTATTCCTTGCATCTCCTCATACCATCACGGAATAAAAGTTGAACTGAATAACAACAGGAGTCTGCATACCCATACAAAAACATGGAAGCTGAATAACCTTATGCTGAAGGATAGATGGGTTGTAGACGAGATTAAGAAGGAAATCACCAAATTTTTGGAACAAAACAACAGTGAAGACACGAATTATCAGAACCTCTGGGATACTGCGAAGGCAGTCCTAAGAGGGAAATTTATAGCACTGCAAGCCTTCCTCAAGAAAAAGGGGAAATTAATAACTTATTGGGACATCTCAAGCAGCTGGAGAAGGAAGAACATTCCAACCCCAAACCCAGCAGAAGAAAAGAAATATCTAAGATCAGAGCAGAATTAAATGCAATTGAAAACAAAAGAATTGTACAACAGATCAATAAATCCAAAAGTTTTGGTTTTTTGAAAAGATCAATAAAATAGATAAACGTTTGGCCAACCTAACCAGGAAAGAAAGAGTAAAATCTCTAATCTCATCAATCAGAAATGACAGACGAACTAACAATAGACCCCTCAGAAATTAAAAAAATCCTTAACAAATATTAAAAGAAACTCTACTCTCAGAAATACGAAAATCTGAAAGAAATCAACCAATACCTGGAAGTATGCCACCTACCAAGACTTAGCCAGAAGGAAGTGGAAATGTTGAACAGGCCTATATCAAGTTCTGAAATAGCATTAACTATACAAAATCTCCCTAAAAAGAAAAGCCCAGGACCAGATTGGCTTTACGTCAGAATTCTACCAAACCTTTAAAGAAGAACTAGTACCCATATTGCTAAACCTCTTCCAAAATATAGAAAAAGAAGGAACATTACCCAACACATTCTACGAAGCTAACATCACCTTGATCCCTAAACCAGGGAAAGTCCCAACAAGAAAAGAAAATTATAAACCAATATCACTAATGAATATTGATGCTAAAATATTCAATAAGATCCTAACAAACAGAATCCAACAATACAGCAAAAAAATTTTACATCATGACCAAGTGGGATTTATCCCAGGGTCTCAAGGCTGGTTCAACATATGTAAATCTATAAATGTAATTCAGCACATAAGCAAACTAAAAAATAAAGATCATGTGATTCTCTCAATTGATGCAGAAAAAGCTTTTGATAATATCCAGCATCCCTTCATAATCAGAACACTTAAGAAAATCAGTATAGAAGGGACATTTCTTAAACTCATAGAGGCCATCTACAGCAAACCCACAGCCAATATCATATTGAATGGAATTAAATTGAAATCATTTCCACTTAGATCAGGAACCAGGCAAGGTTGCCCATTGTCTCCATTGCTCTTTAACATTGTAAGGGAAGTTTTAGCCATTGCAATTAGGGAAGAAAAGGCGATCAAGGGTATCCACATAGGGTCAGAAGAGATCAAAATTTCACTCTTCACAGATGATATGAAAGTATATCTGGAAAACACTAGGGATTCTACTACAAAACTTTTAGAAGTGATCAATGAATACAGCAATGTCTCAGGCTACAAAATCAACACCCATAAATCTGTAGCCTTTATATATACCAACAATAACCAAGCTGAAAAAACAGTCAAGGACTCTATTCCTTTCACAGTAGTGCCAAAGAAGATGAAATATTTGGGAGTATACCTAACAAAGGACATGAAAGATCTCTATAAAGAGAACTATGAAACTTTAAGAAAAGAAATAGCTGAAGATGTTAACAAATGGAAAAACATACCATGCTCGTGGCTGGGAAGAATCAACATTGTTAAAATGTCTATACTCATAATTTTAATGTACTTCCTATTAAAGCTCCATTGTCATATTTTAAAGACCTTGAAAAAATAATACTTCATTTTATATGGAATCAGTAAAAACCTCGAATAGCCAAAACATTACTCAGCAATAAAAACAAAGCAGGAGGAATCTCGCTACCAGACCTGAGACTGTACTATAAATCCATAGTGATCAAAACAGCATGGTACTGGCGCAAAAACAGAGAAGTAGATGTCTGGAACAGAATAGAGAACCAAGAGATGAATCCAGCCACTTACCGTTATTTGATCTTTGACAAAGCCAATTAAAAACAGGCAGTGGGGAAAAGATTCCCTATTTAATAAATGGTGCTGAGTGAACTGGCTGGTGATCTGTAAAAGACTGAAACTGGACCCACACCTTTCACCATTAACTAAGATAGACTCTCACTGGATAAAAGATTTAAACTTAAAACATGAAACTATAAAAATACTTGAAGAAAGTGCAGGGAAAACTCTTGAAGGAATCAGCCTGGGTGAATACTTTATGAGGAGGACTCCCCAGGCAACTGACTCCCCAGGCAAAAATACATTACTGGGACCTGATAAAACTAAAAAGCTTCTGCACAGACAAGAACATAGTAAGTAAAGCAAGCAGACAGCCCTCAGAATGGGAGAAAATATTTGCAGGTTATACCTCTGATAAATGTTTAATAACCAGAATCCACAGAGAACTCAAACATATTAGCAAGAAAAGAACAAGTGATCCCATCGCAGGGTGGGCAAAGTACTTGAAGAGAAACTTCTCTAAAGACGACAGACACATAATCTACAAACACATGAAAAAAAGCCCATCATCCTTAATCATCAGAGAAATGCAAATCAAAACTACTTTGAGATATCACCTAACCCCAGTAAGAGTAGCCCACATAACAAAATCCCAAAACCAGAAATGTTGGCGTGGGTGTGAAGAAAAAGGCACACTTCTACACTGCTGGTGGGAATGCACACTAATACGTTCCTTTTGGAAGGATGTTTGGAGAATACTTAGAGATCTAAAAATAGACCTGCCATTCGATCCTATAATTCCTTTACTACGTATATACCCAGAAGACCATAAATCACAATATAGCAAAGACATCTGTACCAGAATGTTTGTTGCAGCCCAATTCATAATTGCTAAGTCATGGAAGAAGCCCAAGTGCCCATCAACCCACGAATGGACTAGCAAATTGCGGTACATGTATACCATGGAATATTATGCAGCCTTAAAGAGGGGTGGCACCTGTGGCTCAGAGGGGTAGGGCGCTGTCCCCATATACCGGAGGTGGTGGGTTCAAACCCAGCCCCGGCCAAAAACAAGAAAGAAGGAAGGAAGGAAGGAAGGAAGGAAAGAAAGAAAGAAAGAAAGAATTTCATGTTTACATGGATGGAGCTGGAACATACTCTTCTTAGCAAAGTATGGAAGAAAAAGTATCCAATGTACTCAGCCCTAACCCAACTATAGCACAAGTATATGGGGAAAGGGCCAAGGGAGGGGAAGAGAGAGGGGAAGTCAGGGTGTAGGGAGGGTAAAGGGTGGGGCCACACCTACAGTGCATCTTAGAATGGGTACAGGCAAACCCTACTAAAAGCAGAATATAAATGTCTACATACAATAACTAAGAAAATGCCATGAAGGCTACGTTGAACAGTTTGATGAGATTATTTCAGATTGTATATGAAACCAGCACATTGTACCCCTTGATTGCACTAATGTACATAGCTATGATTTAACAATAAAAATTAAAAAAAAAAAAGAGTTTCAAGACAGCAATAGCAAAGCATTAAACCAAGAGCAGGGCTCTTCTGAGCCTGGGGCCCTGTGTGACTGCTCAGGTGGCATACTCCTCCAGCCGGCCTTGTGTGGCAGTGGGGAGCAGAGGGAGGGAAGACACCCCACATTTTCACTCAGCTGCCTGAGCCAGTACCTGGAAGGAGCAGCCCCACCCCAAAAGCATAGTCAACGGTAGCCTCAGAAGAGTGACCTGCAGTGGATGGTGAGAGGGCAGAACTCTTCCCTGAGGAGCCTGGAGGAAGTGTTTGAACTTCCTTACCTTGAATGCTGCTTCTGTTAAAGGAGACAGTCACCCCAGGGATACTTAGACCTGCCCAGCCAGGAGACTGTATGGGGGGAAAGGATGGGCCTGGAAGCTTCCAATCCGGCTTCTGATTCTAGGCAGAAGGAGCAACATATGCAAAGACCCTGTCTTCTCTTTTATTTTGTTAATGAAACAAATATTTGTTAAGTTCCTGTGATTTGCCTGGCACAGCTGTAGACCCTAGTGATACAGTGGTATGCACTAATGCAGCAGTTTTAGTTAAAATACCAAAAGTCATCCCTACCAGATTGTAAATAGCTGTGAGCCTAAGGCCTCCATTATCTCCCTGCACCCCAATTTTGGCCTCCCCAGACACTTTTGTAGGTCTCCAGGATCTCCCACAGATACCAAACTAAGGTGGTGGGCAGGCCCAGCTGTGATAGTCTGGGAGGCAGAGGGAAGCCATCTCCTCTGGTGCTTAGGGAAGACCTGCTGCAGAACGTGACATCGGATCAGACACCAAGTGAAAGGAGGGATGACACGTGAAGATCTGAAGCAAGAGGATTCTAGGCAGAAGGAACAGCAGATGCAAAGGCCCGGAAGTGGGGTCAGGTGCAGATTTGACAAAAGAGGTACGCATGGGTAAACCAAGGGGCAGAAGTTGGGGGACACCTCCTGAAGGCCGTGCACCTCAGAGTCTAGAACCTGGGTTTCATTTTAAGTGTAATCGGAAACCAGTGGAGGACTTCACGCAGAAGAGCGACAGGAAATGAATTATATTTTGACGGATTACATCTGCTTCCATGAGTGGAAGGACACAGTGGAAGGAGGACAGCCCGATAGTCCTTGAGAAGCTCTTGGTCCCCCTGGAAGCACGTGCCAGAGCTTCAGAGAGAGGGACAGCACACAAGGAAACTTGGCTCTTGGCTCCAGGCAGTGTTGCACGCTGAGAAGACAGTCACCGCAGGGACGCTTAGCCCCGCCGGGCCGGGAGACTGCATGGCCGGGAAAGTGTGGGCCTGGAAGCTTCCATGTCATTTGTGCCTGGCGTCCAGTCCCTGCCTCAGGGAGACTGACTTAGCTGGATATCCTTGAAAATGTGACTTAGCTTCTCCGAGCCTCTGTTTCCCCTTCTGTGAAAAGAGAGCTAAAACTAACTGTGACATGTACATAGTGTTCATTATATGTCAGGCGCTGTTCCCTGTGTTTTCCATTTAATAACTCACTCAGGCCTCCTCATAACCCTGCAAAGAGATACAATCATCACTCTATTTTTTAGACAAGGAATACGAGGCACCTCAATGTGCAGTGATTTTCCTGAAGCCTCGCAGCTGGAGTGTGGAGGAGCTGGGATTCCCATCCAGGTGTGTGGCTCCGGAGTCCGGCTCTTAATCACCCCAGTCTGCTACCTGCTTCACAGGATCACTGAGGAGATCAGTGCAGACAGTGGGGGGTGAGTCATGTGGTGAAATCCTCAACATAGGAAAACCAAAGGTGCTTGTCTGGCTCTTGTAGAAACAGAGCAAAATAGAGAAAGAATCGTCAGAAAATCATGGAAGCCTCAGAATCAGAGCCTCCAAGAGGGTGTGCGTGCAGAGCCTGGTGGCAGCGCGGTCCCCACCCCCAGCCCCGCACTGCGGCAGGGCCTGGAACCAGCCTCCGTCCTGTGAGAAGGGACAGCTGGACTCCGGCGTAACAACAGTGAAGAACGATGAAGTAGAACACAGATCAATTTCAGAAACAAAGTTGGCCCAGGAGGGAAGCTGAGATGCAGATGAATGAATATACACAGTACGATGCCACTTAGGAAAAGCTGCTAGAAACGTAGAGACAGACCTTGGCATGTTTGCTGCAGTTTAATACAGAAATAGAGTTTAATACAGAAGCCTCACACATCAGCCAGAGAGAGAAGCAAACAGGACAGGAAGGAGAATCGCCATTGTCAGAGTGGACCCCACTGACGAGGAGCAGAGGGGATGGGTGGAAAGATGCAGGGCCTGTGCTAGTTGTAACAGTTCATTCAACTGGTGAAAGGATCTGAAACAAATATGACAAAATGTTCCCAACTGTTAAGACTGAGTGAAGGGGCGGGTGAGGAACCCTGTAATCCTAGCCCTGTGGGAGGCCCAGGCAGGAGGATCACTTGAGCTCAGGAATTCAAGATCAGCGTGAGCAAGGGCGAGACCCTGAGTAGTAGGCACCTGTAGCCTCAGCTACTTGGGAGGCTGAGGTAGGAGGATCACTGCCACCCAGGAGTTTAAGGTTGCTGTGAGCTAGGCTAATGCCATAGCACTCTACCCTGGGCAGCAGAGTGAAATTCTGTCTAGAAACAAAACAAAACAAAAAAAAAGATTAGGCCAAGACGCAGAATTTCTATTTACATTAATGGCTAATATGTGTTGGGAGCTTATTGTGAGCAGAACTATTGTAGGAGCTTTCCAGGTAAGAAGTCACTCAATCCTGTAAAGCAATCCCACAAGGTTGTTCTAATATAATCTTCATTCTTATAGATAAGGGGATTGAAACACAGAAAGATGAAATAACTTGCTCAAGATGACACCGTTAGTAGATGGTGGTGCTGGATAGGACTCACAGCTCCATTACAAAGCTGTGCTCTGGTGCTTGCTGGAAGGCAGAACGCTGCAGATGCTGGCTGTATACCATGCCCTGCTCTGACCGCCACGTCACCACAACCTCCCGAATGAGTGTCATGGTCCCTGTTTGACGGAGGAGGGTGATGCTATGCAGAGTGGGACAATAAGGCTTGTGGGAGGGAGCCTGACACTTGGACCCAGTCAGTTACATACTGGAGTGGGAGCCCTTAACTGTCACACAGAGCCAGCACTCAAGGGGACAGCTATTACGTTATTCTCAGTGCTTTGATGCATGCTTAAAATGCTTCATAATTGAAATGTTTTAATTAAAAAATATTAATTAAAAATGGGAGAGGTGTATCAGTAGAACTGAACTCTGTGGAGAGAATGAAGATTTGGAAATACCTTTGGGTGTGATCTGGGAGAAGTTGAGGTGGCCCTTTCCATTCGCCATCAGGGGTCAGCGGCCCTTTGTCACTGATCCCTTCATTTCCTGGGCCAAACTCCATTCTCCTCCTCTGATTACACTGTGTTATAATTATGTTTCTTTCTTTCTCCCCCATAGGCTATGAGGTTGTTGAAGGTAAGTCTATTCTGAATTTATCTTTGTGCCCCCTAAGAGCGGTGCTTATTAAACAATTGACATCAAATAATTCCTGTTGAATGAATAGTGAGGCCCCCAAAAGAAGCCGGTTGCCTCTGACTCCCAGCACCCACCGCATCCTGCCACATACAAGTGCTGACAGCTCTGCTAGTCCTCACGAAGGATGGTGAGGCCCCAGCTCCATTCTGATGGCAACTTAGATGCAAGCATCAGGATGTAGGACAGTGGAGGAAGAGTGACAGGGACAAAAAATCAACCAAGTCAGCTGGTTGGAAGCAGGTGCTGGGGTGGGCTGGGTGCCAGTCTGACAAGATCAAAGCTTCAGGGCACTGGGGGAGGGAGGCGGTTCCAAAGGGATGGAGAAGCAAGGTGTGGCTGGCAGTGCTGGGCTGTGATACAAACTGCTTTATGAGGATGTTGAAGCACCATGGATGAATTTTCTGACCTTGAACAAAACAACAGTGGCACCACAGACTCTACTACAAACTAATAAATGAAGTGGATGAGCCTTACATCAGCTCCATGAGAAACATCCCCCCACCCCCAGAAGCAGAAAGTTGACTCCATTTCTATGGATGGATTTTAAAAAATACATAGATACAAAATATTTTCTTTCGGTTTCTTAATTTAAATCTTTTAGTGTTGATTTATCACTAAATAATCAAAAAGGTATACCTACTTGGCTTGTGGCAACGAAGTGCAATGTTAAAATGTTTACCAGAATGAGAAACTGAGATTTCTCAAGAATGTGGAGTATCTGACTCTGAGCCTGCAATTCCTCATCTATGAGCTTGTGTTTCCACAGGATTGTTTAAACATTTCCCTTGCACTCTGATTTTGCTTTGCTGTCATACTTAAGCACTACTCAAAGATTTCTCTGTCTCCTGTGAAAAAATGGCAATTGAGGATAGGAGGGAGTAAGGCAGAGAAAGAGGAAGCCAGATTAACTGCCCATTTTGAGGAGCCATCAGCATAGATGTGCATGAAGACTTCCAACTGGCTGTGTGTGTTAGGGATAGATAGATACCCAATCACCGACTTCTGAGATTCCTAAGATTCCCCAAGGTATTTTCAAACTTTAGGTGTATTTACAAATTAAAAAGTTATCTGAGAGTTAAAAAGAAATATCAACCAGAGCCACACACCAGGCCTTTGATAACATCACTCACAGTCTTCTCAGCCATGACAACTTGGAGATAAAAGGTGAATTCTGGTCTTCAGAAGTGTAGAGTTGGAGGATCATTAATCCCAATTCTCGGCCAGTACTTTCATCTTCTGAGAGACAGAATGTACTGTGACCAGGCCTCTTTAACATAACTCGTTGTAAACCATTCCTCAGAAAAGGGAGCCTTTTTAGTTCATTCTCTCTGTTAATTAAGAAAAAAAAAAAAAAAAAAACAGAGTATCTTTAACTCATTTTCTTCACTTCAAGTTTCTAGATGAAAACAAAGCCCCAAGTTATCTTGGGTCCCTCTCTTTCCCTTACCTCCACAACCCAGCCAGCTGCCCAGTGCTCTCAGGCCTACCCTGGAAACAACGTCCTTTAAGTTGTGTTCACCCCTCCCCCCTGCTGCCAAGTCTCTAGTTAGCCTCCTAGCTGGCCTTCTGGCTTCCTGTCTGCCCTCCTTCACTCTGCTGTCCCCCATTATTGGTACATTCAGTTGCATCCAGCACCTGGGCCACAGCTATGGCTTGGAAATGAGCACCAACTCTGAAGCTCTGATTTTTCCACTATCTTATTTAGAACTCTGCAAGCATTCCTCAACCCCACATATGAAGTCTGGATGCTTTAGCCGGCCATGCCAGACCCTACACAATCGCACCAACAATTCTGTCCTTGTTACCACCCACTCTCATCATCCTTGTCACCCACCTGATGTCATTATGGAGTTTACATTCCAGCCATGCCAAGGGCTGCTTCTGATGCTCCCTGCTCCTTCACTTGTCCTTCACTCACGCTGTTCTCTCCACTGGCAGTGCCCTGTCCCCCAAATACAACTTGTTCTGCAAGACACAAGCCCAGTGACACCTGCTTCCTAAAGCTGTTCGGGATATGCTCCCACCTAATGGGCACCGTGTAAGGGTACACAGCACACCTCCTGGGTGAAGGGCTCAACTACAACTTGGACGTTATCTAACAAATGCAAACAATGTAACCTAAATGTTTGTGTGTACCCTCATATTAAACTGAAATTCAAAACAGAGATCTCCCCCTACAAAAAAGATAAAAGTTCTGACTCTAGGGATTTTCAGTTAAAACAGAAAGAAAAGAAAATGCTTCATAAAAGCTTTACGGAATTTGAATGAAAAAAAGAAAAAGCTGTTCAGATCCCACACATCCAGGTACACCCTCTCCTTCTCTCCTCTCTTCTTCTCCCTCTGTCTCTCTGAAATATCACTTAAGTGCAAGGCATACTGGACTGTGCATATAGTCTGAGAGTAGCGTCTTCAGGGCCATATCACATGTAAAGTTTACACCAAGATGTCTGGCACACAGTAGGTATTCAGTAAATGTTAGTCTCCTGGCACAGAGTAGGTGTTCAGTAAACGTTAGTCTCTTCCTTTCATCAAGCTTTTTGTAAGATGAACCACTAAAATTCATGGTAGCCACAACACAACTCCTTTTCTCAAAAAGCCTGGGGGTTTCACAGTTGTGTGTGTCTGCTTATTTTAAGGAAGATGGTATGATGTATCTATCAGACCACAACAGACCTGTAGCAGTACCCATGATTTTAGAAAACTTGTATAACGTCTTCATTTTCACATCATCAGAGTGAAAGTTTCCTATCCATCATATTAGAATTGCAGAAATCAGGCTTATAAAGCAAAGAGACCCCAGAAGAGAAAGCCTCAGATAAGATAGAGGTTTGCTGTTGTTTCACATAATGACACTGGCAAACAGGGACAAGAAGCCACCCAGGGCCCCAGGTCCTTTTTGTCTCATTAACCTGCCATTACCCAGATGAATTAACACTTATCAGCCCCACAAACACATCTCTTTTCAGTTCCCAGGAAAGTGGAACAGAAAAGAAGAGCTCCTTTTGTAAGGAATTCGCCCAAGAGTTGCACATATCACTTTTTTTTTTTATTTCCATAGATTTAGAGGGTACACAGGGTATTGTTCTTACTTGGATGAACTGTACAGTGGTGAAGTCTGGGCTTTTCATGTACTCATTGCCTGAACAGTGCACACTGTACCCAATAGGTAACTTTTCATCCCTCACCCTCCCTCTCACCCTTCCCCTTCGGAGTCTCCAATGTCCATTATGTCACTTTGACACATTCTTTTTGTTCAAATCCTACTGTCTAGAACTCTGTGACTATACCTAGCTGCAAGAGAGGCAGGAAACATTTAGCAACCCTGAGCATATGATTCTTCAGTCATCTTATTCAGGAATAGCTGAGAAGCTCCTCCACTGCTAAAATTCACAGTAGGGAAGAGTTTGTTTGTTTGTTTGTTATCAAAAGAAGGCTAAGAGAGGCTGGGTAAGGTGGCTCATACCTGTAATCCTAGCTCTTTGGGAGGCCTCACTTGAGGCTAGGAGTTCCAGACCAGCTTGGGCAACACAGGGAGACACCATCTGTACAAATAAAAATAGATTTTAAAAAATTTGCAGGTGAGGTGGCAAGCACCTATAGTCTTAGTTACTTAGGAAGCTGAGGTGGGAGTATCACTTGAGCCCAGGAGTTTGAGGTTGTAGTGAGAGATGATCATGCCATTGCACTCCAACCTGGGCTATAGAGTGATACCCAGTCTCTAAAAATAAAAGAAAGCTAAGAATAGATATAGGGGGACAAATGCCAGTCTTTACCATACCCACTTTACAAAGTTGTTGCAAAGATTGAGAAAGCACGGGACATTACATGCAGCAAAGTCAATATTCTTTCCTCCTAATTTATATCAGCATTCCTCACCTGCCTAACAACCTTCCACATAGCTGCATTTTTGATGAATGAATACTTAAATGAATGAGCTCGTTTTTTTGAAGGCCTACCATTGCTAACTAGATAAAACCATTTGAGCTTTGCTTATAACTGCTGTTTGAAAGCTTGCTATTAAAGCAGTTTACTGTTTAAGTAGATAAAGAGCTCGCTTTCTACATCATCAATTTGCTAAACTAATGGAATTATGCTGAGTATCCCTAAGCCTCAAACATTCCCAGATAAGGAGGACTAACATTATTAGGATCTACTGGCTTAGTATGTGACTGCTAATCTACCCTTTATGTGAATCCCTGCTGTTTCTCCCCAGAGCAGATAGCATGTCTACCCCAGCCCCTCACATTCTTTGGTTTGAGCACTAATGCTTAGATTGTCTCCAGAGACACCAGGTTGAAGAAGTGGATGGGAAGCGAAGTGGGGGTTCTGCCCCCCCTAGAAGCCCCAGGAGAAACTGAGCAGATCAGGGGAGCCCTCTGGCTGGAGGTCCCTGCAGCCTGTGACTCCAGGGGAAAAGCACATAGAGAAAGGCGTGTGCCAGACAGAGAGGAGGTGGCTCCTCTGTCAGGGATACCTGGAATTCACACCCGCGTTCAGCACCCAGCAGCCTCAAAATCAATTTCCGTTTAGCTTGATGCTAGGACTGTGGGGCTGCATGCAGCCTGCTGCCTTAGTCGGTAAAATCTCAGTCCCCTTCGCAGGGAAATTCTTAAGCAGTGACTCAGCAAAGGGCTTAAAATGTCCAGAAATTGTCATTTGAAGCAATTCCCCTCTGGAAAACTGAGCAAACTGACCTAAATGAAAAAGCAACTTTTGGATGACTAGAGAAAAGCATCTACTGCTCCACTAGATGCACAGTCCAGAGGAAGACCTGGAAACAACTGGCAAAGGGCGTGAACACCTCCCCTGCGCAGGAGCAAGCGGTGTGGGAACCCAGAGCGGCCTCTCTGAGGAGGAGGGGTCAGGGGTGGGCGTGGCCTCCAGGCGATCATCCAATCATCTCCGAGGCCCTGACGCCCGGGTTCCCCAGCTCCAGCCCGGCTGCTCTCTCTGTCTTCCAGGCTGCATAATCTCCTCTCTGGAGACAGCTTCCCACTCCTTCCTCTGTGAGTCCTTCGCAGTTGCTGTGTTAACCTCTTCTCTGTATACTACAATATTTTCTGAAATTGGATTGTACTAAGCAAATTGCCCACGATCTGCTCTTTGCTCACTAATCATAGTCTCGTCTATTATCAAGATGGCTGGCAAGAAGGCATATTTTTAATTGTGTAATTCTATGGGTGTAGATAGGTAGCTATAGATATATGTGTATGGTGTATGTATGTGTGTGACTATGGCTGTGTGTGTGTGTGTGTAGAAGTTTCCCTAAACATCCATTTCTTCAAATAATATTTTAGGATGCCTGCTGTGTGCCAGGCATTATTACAGGTACAAGAATCCAGCAGTGAATAAAACAAACTAAGTACCTTTTTCAGTGAAGATTGGGATAGACCAATAATAAATGCATCTTACAAGAGTATATGTTAAACTTAGTAAATGTAGAATGTAAATGTCTTAACACAATAACTAAGAAAATGCCAGAAAGGCTATGTTAACCAGTGTGATGAAAATGTGTCAAATGGTCTATAAAACCAGTGTATGGTACCCCATGATCATATTAATGTACACAGCTATGATTTAATTTAAAAAAAAAGAAAGAAAGATACATACTGATTTATAAAACATTTATAAAATAAATAAATAAATATTACATAGTATGTGGGTTTCTGTACGTTCAGTGGCTGGCACATAGCAAGTACCTAAAAATCACATGCCCATTAAAAATAGTGATAGTTAATGTTTATTGAGTACTTATTGTGTGTCAGGTGTTTTTTAAATTCTTAATAACCTTATAAGATAGGATCTATTATTAACCCCATTTACAGACAGAAAACTGAGGCAAAGAACTGACACACAGCTGAGAAGCAGTAAGGTGAGATTTGAACCCAGATTACAGCCTGCTTCCTTATTCCTCCTTTTGGCAATGGGCTCCTTTATAAAAAGGCAAACTGTAAACTGCTCTAAGTCTGCCAGAGCTATTCTAAGAAGAGCACATTTCAAGGAAAAAGTCTAGGGGAGAGAGAGGCTTAGAGCTGGGGTGGTGACACAGCTGTGGAACTATTTTGACTGTGTTGCCCTGAAACATGATTTCCTCTCCAGTTATGCTCTTATCTGACAGCAAGTAAAAAGAAAGAAAGGAAGAAAAAAGGAGGGAGGGAAGGAAGAAAGGAAGCCCTTTTCTCAAGGAAATCACAAACATATAGTTTTAAATGTTTCTTGTTTAGAAAAAGAAAAGAAAAGACAAAACTCGATGATCTCAATACATTTGTTCACCAAGGAGCCTTAAAAAGGGATAATTTCTGTTGAACTAAAAGGAGTGAAAGGAAGAGGTGAGGAAAGGGATCAGAAACAAAAACCTCCATGAGGCTGGATTCTGATGACTGTCCCTCTACCTCAGCCCTTTGAGATCCACTAGGCTAAATGGAAGTTTCTTGTAAGGGTTTCAGGAATGAAGATGTTAAAGGGATCCAAAAGGCCTTAGATGGAAGGTTTAGCCTGAAAGCCCCATTGAAAGTGAGTTGCTTTTGTTACCACTATATTTCATTCCTATTGTTGAGTGCTCATTCCTCACAAAGCAGTTCGCCAGATCTCTTATAGACATTATCTCATTTAGAGTTAGAAATGTATTATCTGCTTGAACTTGAAAGAGAACCAGCAATGGACTAAGCATATATATTAATAATGAATGAAAAGTGGACAAACTCTATTTATATACTCATTTAAATCTTCTTCTAAATAGAACATTAATTCTATAATCCATTGCTATGCTAATTTAATAGTTTTTTTAAAAAAATAAAGGTATAAATAAGAAAACATCTTCAATTCTTTCTCTCGTTCATGCCTTTGACAAACCTCTCAGCACTGCTTATAATAATTGTCATTGTCAAAGTATATTCATTGCATGTTTAGCATAGGAGGGGCCAACAGGCTTGACACTCATCAGTGTAGGTGGGAAAGTGAGACGTGAGCACAGGAAGTAGGGAATGGGCTGTGTGAACCAGAGGGACAATGAGTGAGGAAACACACCACTAGTTAAGGGTCACCACAAGTGTCACAGAATGTTAGCCAAGGTAGAAAAGTGAGACATGAATAGAAGAAATATGAAAACAGGTGAATGAACAGGATGCTGAGAAAGAGAAAGATACCATAGCAGTCAGAAGATGGAGGTGGCCAACTGCAAGCGACATGAGAAACAACAGGACATGTGATATCAGACTGTGTGCACCCTTGCAATTGGCCCTCCCCTCCCCAGCGGGCTGGGGACCCTCCACATGGCCCAGCCTCATTATGTAAGGTGAAAAACTCTCCTGCCCTGTGGCAGGAAAGAAACATCGCCATTGGTTAAGAAAAAAAGGAGAAGAGACAGACTCACGAAGGAGGAGAAGCCAGATGGGAGGAAAAGGGATGACACAGAAATCCCGGGGCTACTATCTGCTTGGACTTGTGTCTGCTCCAAGCCCTTGGGTGTGTACTTTCACTTCAATAAACGTCCTCCCTCTGCTTGCAACTAATTCTTTGTTGCTCACTTTCATTCTTCGATGGCTGGAAAACAAGAATTGAGGGTTTCAGGGGGCAGCTGTTAAAAACATAGGAGGTAATGTAAGAATGCATCATCTGATGAAGTGAATTTAAAACATCTGTGAAAATGAGGATGTGCAAATGGAGAAACAAGAGGATTGGGAATCCAAAACTTGCCTCAACTGGTATCAGAATATATTGAGAATTTCCAAAAACAAAACTGTAAGAAGACATTGATTCTGTCCTCAGGGGATCTTGGAGTATGGTTTGGGAAATGGAACTTATAGGTGGGTATGTCCAGAGTAAGGCAGGCAGCCCTGCTCAGAGGCAGACGGGTAGGACGGCCTGGGAGAGCTGAAGTTCAGAGAAGAGAAGGCTCTCTGGGAGCGGAGGATGCCCAGACAAACCTTAGAGGCAGATGGGCAGGACGGCCTGGGAGAGCTGAAGTTCAGAGAAGAGAGGGCTCTCAGGAAGCAGAGGATGCCTGGACAAGCCTTGGAGGCAGACAAATTAATGATTTCCTTTTTAATTTTCCCTTCTGAGTGTTAGAATCGTCTCCTTATTTTCTTTTCTTCCTTACCAAATCACTACCATCTTCTATCCCAGAGACCAACTTGGTCTTAAATCTATTCTGTAATCTCCTGTTTTTAGCTAATGGCATTTTTTAATCAGTCAGTGGACACCTTGTAAGCACAGAGAGCAGGTAACAGGGCAGGGCAAAGGTAACGAAGGAAGAAAGCAGAAGAAACAATAAACAACTTCCATCCCTCACACGAAAGGGGATGCTTACTGGAGGGCTGCCCCTTCTCTGGGTACATCCTGTGATACACAGTACTCCCCCCAATGCACACACCCGCCTTAGCTGCATAAGCCTGCCCTAGCTGTAGCCAGATACCAGTTTTAAGCTGGCCAATTTCAAATTCTCTCCTGAGAAACACTAAGCCTGGTTTTCATTGAGGCTGATTCACATTAATAACAGAATTCTAGACAGAAGAGGAACAGACTCCTGCTACTGTGGCCAGAGGGCTGGCCCTCGTTTCTGCCCTTCCCAGAGTTTATTGTTTATTCAACAATTTGCCCTCTGTAGATGCTCCAGTATTATTTCAAGAAATGTCCTCCCCCATTGCCTTTTTTGCTGAAATCAACTAGAGTCACAATCTAATGTTTTCAAAGAAAAAGAAGATTAAATAATTGATAAATTGGGCCTGGAAAGTGTACTGTGAATTTCAGGTCTTCAAGAAAAATGTCACAGGTCATTTTTCGGAGGTGGCAGTGAAGGCAGTGAGGCTCTGCCCTATTTTTGGAGATAGGAAATTAACAGTGCTTGCTAAAAAGAAGCAAAACAGCAATACATGTATTTCTTGCACTCATATGGGAGCATGGACACTTTGGGGGGCAAGATTTTGGGAGACCCAATAAGTGCAACCACAGGTAGTTTAAAAGACATAATAACAGGGAGGCACCTATGGCTCAGTGAGTAGGGCTCCAGCCCCATATACGGAGGGTGGTGGGTCCGAACCCGGCCCCAGCCAAACTGCAACAAAAAATAGCCGGGAATTGTGGCGGGCACCTGTAGTCCCAACTACTTGGGAGGCTGAGGCAAGAGAATCACCTAAGCCCAAGAGCTGGAAGTTGCTGTGAGCTGTGACTCCATAGCACTCTACTGAGGGCGACAAAATGAGAGTGTGACTCTAAAAAAAATAGATGAGAACAGCAGACACATCAGGGTCTAATGTTTGCTTCTGAGTAAACTGGGATGATCTAATGTAAGAAAACAGCAAACTCAGTCTCAGAAGTCTCTCCTAAAGTTCAGCCCTGATGTGGTCCCACCAGCTCCTGGCCTGAAATCACTAAAGCCAAGTTCAGAAATGGATATTTCAAGCTATTGAACTATAGCCCCACATGCATGTGAAAATTCATTAGGCTTCCTATGCGAATACAATGTGATGATGGGGAAAGAATACAGGAGCAATGAAAATTGAGGTATAGGGGGAGTGGACCCTAAACTGAGATATAGAGGAATGGGACACCTAAAGTTTTCCAGCCCTTCTAAAACATCCCCCATTGCACCCCCATTCCCACCAACCAGAAGAAAATAACAACACCCTACTGGGCTCCATTTTTCAGCAGTGCTCTGTCTAAGGCCAGCATTTGAACTCTGAGTGGCCTGGAGGAGGTTATACAGAATAGATGTAGAGAAGAAAGAAGTTATACACAGGGAATAGCTAAGGAATGTCATTAAGACTGGGAAATTGTGTTGGTATAGACTTTGAGGACAGGGTGTGTTATGAGTGGGTTTGTTCGCTAAGTAATCCATTATCTGATGAGTTATCACATGGAATCTCAACAGAAATATAAAAGAAGTGGTGATCACCCAGCTATCTAGACTTAGAGAACAGCAGCTCTATGTAAGCTTGCTTGGTGCACTAGTTGATGTGATCTTGAATTAGACCCATTGCATTTGTGGTGGTATGTGGGCATGTCAGAGCAGTTGGGCAAGAGCATCTGGGTACTCTGTGTGTGTTTTGTGTTAAACAGCTAAGAAGGAGAAAGTAACAGTCACCACATGGAGCTGCTGCATGCTGCCCTCTCCTCTGAGTAAAGCTTGTGAAACTCAGTGTGGGCTCATAAAGTCTTTCTCTGTATTATGACGTCAGGACACTCCTCACCCCTTGCCACAGTAGCTGGATGCAGTGGTGTACCCAAGGCTGGGCCAAGGGAGCAGTCTGCCCTGGGTGCAAGTAATAAGGAAGCCTGACAGGGGTCCTCGAACTACGGCCCGCAGGCCACATGAGGCGGTGTGATTGTATTTGTTCCGGTTTTGTTTTTTTATTTCAAAATAAGATATGTGCAGTGTGCATAGGAATTTGTTCATAGTTTTTCTTTTAAACTATTGTCTGGCCCTCCAACCATCTGAGGGAAAGTGAACTGGCCCCCTGTTTAAAAAGTTTGAGGACCTAACAGTAAGGCCAACTAGAAGTCAGTCTGCTTTTTATTACCACCATGTGCTGGTAATTCCAATGTCAACGGTAAAGTACTCTTTCCTGAAAAAAATCTTCTGGTGGTGTAAGTTCTAAATAATTACTGTGTTACTGTTGAGTTTTAATAATATGCATGCAAGCTTCAAATTAGCACATTTTTATTACTTATCCTTCATAACTTGCATTCTACTTGGAAATTAATTCAAACTCTTAGTTACTCCTCAACATGCAGGTGGAACTCAACC
This sequence comes from Nycticebus coucang, assembly GCF_027406575.1. Taxonomy (NCBI): domain Eukaryota; kingdom Metazoa; phylum Chordata; class Mammalia; order Primates; family Lorisidae; genus Nycticebus; species Nycticebus coucang. Next base: position 48,398,360 of record NC_069784.1, on the reverse strand, counting down.
ACACAAGTTTGTTTGAAGTAAGTTCTTGACAATGTGCAATCATTCCAGCTCACTTCATGTACAAACCCCAGGGTACACCAAACTCCTGCATCTAAATGGGAGATTAAAAATAAGCAATAATAGCACCGCAGTTACAAAAATGAATAACCAGAACATGAGTTACTTTGATGACATCATTCTCTGAATGCCAGGAGAAACAGTGAAAGATGCTGTTGTTAAATTCTTCCCGAAGAAACTCAAAGAGCAATGTCTGAATGAACTTGGACACTCAATCTAAAGCAATGAGTCTAATAACATTAATGTTTGCTATTATTCAGAAATTAACCCAGATTTTTTATTGATACATAATAATTGTACATGTTTATGGGGTATAAGTGATTTCTGATACATGCATGTGATGTATAATGATCAAATCAGGGTATTTAGGATATCACCACTTCCAATATTTATCATTTTTTTGTTGTTGTTGAGAACATTTCAACCCTTCTATTTTGAAATATACAGTAAATTATTGTTAACTATATTCACTCCACTGCATTATCGAACACTAGAACTTATTCCTACTAATTGTATACTTGTACCCAATAACCAACCTCTCTTCTTCCCCTGCCCCCATCCTTCTCAGCCTCTGGTAATCATGAGTGAGCTCTATCACCAAGAGATCAACATTTTTAGCTCCCACACATAGTGAGAACACGCAGTGCTTGTCTTTCTGTGCCTGGCTTATTTCAGTTAACATAATGATCTCCAGTTCCATCCACATTACTGCAAGTAACAAAATTCATTTTTTATGGCTGAATAGTATTTCATTGTGTGTATTTACCACATTTTCTCTACCCATTCATCCATCAACAATTAGGTCGATTCCATATCTTGGCTATTGTGAATGGTGCTGCAATAAACATGGGGTTGCAGGTATCCCTTTGATATACTAATTTCCTTTCCTTTGGATAAATGCTCAGTAGTGGGATTGCTGGATTATATGATAGCACTATTTTTAGTTTGTTGAGAAACCTCCACACTGTTTTCCATAATGGTTACACCGAGCTGCATTCTTTCCAACAGTGTATGAGTTCCTTTTTCTCTGTATCCTCACCAGCATTTATTTTATGTCTTTTTTGTTATACAATTATCTCATTGTGAGTTTTTTTTAAGATTGAAATAAAGGTATAAACATTTAGGTTACATTGTCTGTGTTTGTTAGGTAAAGCCCGAGTTGCAGTTGCGTCCTTCACCCAGGAGGTGTGGCACAAGCCCCTACATTGTGCCCTTTCAGTGGTGGCACCCCACAGCCCTCCCTCCTCCACCACCACCCTCCCTCCCCCCATTTGAATGTAGTTGTGTTTTTCTCTCCTGTTGTAATGTAATTGTTCATCTTTTGGTTTCATATTAGTATTGAGTACATTGGATACTTGCTTTTCCATTCTCATGGTATTTTACCTAGGAGGATGTTTTTCAAATTCATCCAGGTAAATATAAAAGATGTAAAGCTTCCATTTTTTATGTCTAAATAGTTCCATGGTATATACACATAGCAGTTTATTTATCCGTTCATGGGTTGATGTGCACTTGGGTTGATTCTACATTTTGGCGATTGTGAATGCAGCTGCAATAAACATTCTAGTGCAAAATTTCTAGGAAAATGGAAAAATTTTCAGACATTTTAATTATTTTTACTTAAAACTCCCAATATGTTGTTCTACAAAAATCAGAATTACGAAAAAACTCATCAGCAGAAAAAAAATCCAATTAAAAACTGGGCAATGAATCTGAGTAGACATTTCCCAAAAGAAGACATATAAATGCCCAACAGGTGTTTGAAACAAATGTTCAGTATTATTAATCATCAGGGTAATGCAAATCAAAAGCTCAAGGATAAATTTTCCATTTGCCTAAAAATTTTTCAACTGTGTCAACATTTGAAAAGTGCTAGAATCAGTCTCTAAGACATGCAGACCTGGATGGTAATTGTAAATCCTGGAAGTTTTTGTGAAATAGAATTTTTGTGAATCTCTGCTAAACTTATCCTTATGTTTAAGACTTTTCCTATTTATTCATATGCTACTTTATATGAAAGAAAAAAGTTTAAATTAAAATTAATAAAAGACACGAGCCAAGATAGATGGACATGACTTATTACAGTGCAAAGATTTTATTGCAAAGATTAATATTGATAAAATTATTTACAAGTTTGCAAACAAAAATCATCGTGTCATTATTTATTACTGTGATAGACCAATAAGCAAATTTTTCTTTTTTCCAACAAAATACATTAATATATTATTAATTTTCTTTTTCTAACAAAATACATTAATATATTAATTATTTTATAATAATCATATTAATTATCTTTTATTATATTAATAATTAATAATATATTTATATATAAAATATATAATATAAATAATATATTTTTATAATAATTATTAATATAATAAAAGAATTATTTCATTAAAATTATTTCATTACTTTTTAATTGTATTATGCTGTCATATTTATTTTATTTTGTACCTTACTGTTTGTTTTTCACCCATATGACTAATGCACACTTTAATCAATTTTTTTCACTGTGTCTCTTTCCTGGTTTCATCATTTATATTATTAACTGTATCTCCTGATTATTATTGAAAATGATCTGTATCACTAGCTGACTGACCCAGGGTACATGACTGACCCAAACTGGGACCCCTAAGTTCCCTTGACCCTGAGATGGGGACTCAGAGACATCAAAGCTGAGTCATGATATTGGCAGCACCAGAGAGTCCATAAACTCCTGCCATGGAGGCCCCAGAGCTGCGGCTCTGCCGTTCCCACAGCCCCCTTGGATTGTGTGAGATACCCCAGAATAATTCCAATAAACCTCCCTTCCACTCGTAAAGCTGGGATTGGTTCCTTCGGGCTGTTCTGCCATGAGGGAGGGCCTAGCCAGAGGAGAAGGAGAGGGATGGGAATGGAACAGCACCTCTGTGCCAAGGTGTCTGAAAGGCAATCTCCACCCAAAGCTGCCCTGCAGAGACCCCTGCCACCACAGAGCAGGGCAACGGGGACCAGAGGAGTAGAGAGACACCTGAGTGGGAGGCTGCCTGAGCCCCAGGATCCCCACACCTCCTTTCTCCCTGGGGAAGCTTCCCAGCCCACACCTTTTACCAGACATCTAAGGATGTGGGCTGTGCCCTGTTGAAGAGGAAATAGTGACATTAGGCAGCCACTAAGACTTGAAAAGCATCTAATGTCACCAGGATTATATGTTATAAATGAGTTGTAGACATCCACAGAACTGTCTGCCTGGCCTGCTTTCAGCCCCCAAGTAAGGCAAGAGCACCCTGATTCCTGCATATCCCCACCACCTTGGCCACAGCTGACTGAACCAGGGATGTTCTCTGACTCACACTGAATGAACGAACTTCTTCCCCAAGAATCTTCAACTGGGCATTGAGTAAGTCAAGTCACTGATGGAGGAAGCAATGGCCAGTCAGGCTTCCAGAAAGCTGGACTGCAGTCACAAAGAGGTAGGCAGAGATAAATAGAGAGCAAAATGATAGGTTGCATTTCCGTCTCACATTCTAGCCACAGCCTCAAGGTCCGGTTGTTCCGCATGTCTCAGGATTCTTAGGGGGATAAATTTCCCTCTTTGCTAATTGAGATGAAGTTCTGATATGTGCAATCAAAACTACACAGCCTGGTTATCTTTTGAAGAAAAGAACAAAGATGAGAGGTCAGAAAACACCAGCAGTCCTCACACCCATCCACCCGCTAGCCGCAACTTGTGGGTTTCATACCTGGCAGCTGGGTGCCTGAGCTTCGGGGACTACGGTTTGTCAGGTTCCACTGTGCTGCCTGCCCTTCAGAGCCAACCAGCAGTGGGCAGGCAGCACCCTGAGGAGGGGCAGGGCCAGCTGCCCAGCCGCAGCCCCCAGGGGAGGGTCTCATTGGTGGAAAGAAATCCACAAACTGGCCCTGCCTGTCCAGGCATCCACATACCCCATTGGGGTTTCATGTTGTGTGTTTTCTCTTACCCTCTACCCCCCAGGGCTTACATTTCACAGGCAGAAACCCTCTCTCTACCCTGATCTAGTGGGAGCGAGCTCAGTCGCTCTAGGGAGCTGTCTTCTGGGGTCCAGAGAGAGAAAGAAGGGAAGAGATACTTCCCTGCACCTGCTATGTGCCAGGCAGCCTCTGCAGGACATCCCGGGTCAGCCTGACAGTAGCTATGCGATGCAGGCATTGTTCTCCTCACGTGACATCAAGGACTGACCAGAGCATCACTCCTCCTTCCCTCCTTGTGTCTGCAAACACATCCTCAGGAGCTGCTGCTCTCTGCCCACCCCACCCTCATTTTTGGACCTTGTTTGCACAGACGAGGCAGCACCATCAGAAAGCCAGCTACTGCGAGTGCCAGGGGAAGTCTCTATTTTCATAGCAAACCTGGTTTCCTGGTGGGCACACAAATTGTTGCCTGCTAAAATAGCAACTCTAGCAAAAATGTCTCCAATCTGCTCAGATGTGCAACAAATTACGAGCTATCCTTGCGGTTAGGCCAACTGACTGTTTCTAATGAGCTGGACACACAACTCCCTGTACAGCTCCCAGCCCCTGGAAACACAGGCCCCCACAGCCAAGCTTCCTGCTGTCTTGGGTGCCTTTCCTCCCCCGCCTTCTCCACCACTGTGCCGTGCTCTCCTCCAGCCCCTGCTATGCAGGGCAGGGTTGCCTTGAGGTGCACACACAGACAGTACTGGTCACAGGTGGCACCCACCAAGCCCAGGCTGAGGCTGCAGCCTCTGCCCTCAAGAAGAGACGCCGCCCTCACTTGTCACCCTGCATTCTCCTACTCTCGCCACTCCCTCTGCCTTTTCCCGGTCAAGACCAGAGTCACAGAATCAGTTTCCACAGCAACTTTCAACTAAAGTTGATAGGAGTGCTACGAACTCAGATGCCTTTGCGGGCCAGGCAGGTAATAATAAAAATAGCTGACATCTTATCAAACATCGTCAGCTGCCTCAAAGCCTTTGTGGCCACCCTTCCTTTTGGCTCAAACCTCTTCCTCTCCCTGAGATCTCTATGTGGTTCTCTCTTCCCCTCCCTCAGCTCTTTCCTCTCTTCTCAGGGAGGCCTCCCTGACCATCTTTTATAAATGGCACCTAAGAAATCCTCACCCTTCTTTCTGCTTCATCTTTCTCTGCAACATTCTGTGCTTGCTGTATGACCTGCCCCTCCCATGTCCCCTCTAGGCCATAAGGGTAGAGTTGGACTGGATTTTCCCTGATGTCTCCCCTATCCTTAGTACAGCCTGGCCCATAGTAAGTGTCCAGTAAATACTCATTGCATTCCCGCCACACTCGGATGCACCAACTCATTTAATGCTCACAGCTAATCTGTGCAATGGGACCGTGTATGATGATGGTGATGACCACAATGCCCACCGTGTATGCGAAGAGGCTAGGGGTGCATAGAGATCAAAGGTCAAGTTTGAGATCAAAGGTCAGCTAGAGAAAGCTGAACCCAGAACTCAGCCCCAAGCTGCCTGGCCTGGCACCACACGGCTCATCACTACATTCTTCCTAACACTCTTTGTACTATGTGACAGAGGCTGGTTGGAACTGCACCAAATGGAAATGCTTGCCCTGCCTAAAAACATTGTTTTTTAAAAATCCTGTACTGAACAAAAAAAAAAAAAAGCCCATTTGCCTTATTTAGCCCACAGGCCACAAGTTAGATGAGGATTGGCCTAAAGTAGACGTTATGGACAAAAATAGGCTTTTATTGGGTTGGGAGAAAATAAGGATTTAAAGAAAGATGACGCGACTAGGCCTCCCTCACCCTGGAACCCGCGGTGTCTCTGTTCGCTGGGTCACCGTTCGTGAGGATGCCCCATGCTAGGGGAGGGTCTAGGGAGAGCTGTTTGAGCAGCAATCATGTAGGACCCTCTGGATCATATGGCAACAGAAACTGTTAGAAGAACATGGAAGAACTTGCCTGGAAAGCTGAACTCAGGCTCCATGCAAGTGACAGGGAGGCCGTTGAATGCCACAGGCCGACATCCTGGGAGAGCGACGGCTTCCGGGAGGAAGGAGCAAGTCACGGAGCCGTGGCATGTGCGTTGTCTTTACATTGTCCACAGCATTGGGGGGCTCACTCTGTGTCCCTATGCACCTCCAAGAAGTAGCCCATTTCTTCAGTGGTTGGGCAGTTTGTGGTTAAGATACCCCAGCTTGCTTCAGACCCCAGCCACCTCACGCCAATGTGGCCAGTCCCCGTGTCTGCAATGCCAGCCAAAGTCTTCAGAAATGCCTTCAAACAAGGGGACTCAGAAGCCACAAATAATTAGGGAATGCCACAGGTCCCACTAAGGCTGCAGGAAAGATGAGAGAGGACCTTTCCTCGTCTGTGAGGCAGCTGCAGCCAAATAAGAACTGGCTGATCTCTCCATGCACCTGCAAATGGCGAGGAGTTGCCTGTCCCTGGGCAGCCATGCAGCCAGTGGCTGAGTGCCCAGTGTGTGCCAGCCCTGTGCTATGAGGGTCACACATAGGCATGGAGCAGGGACTTTCCCCAAAGTGAGATGGCCAGTGTGTCAGACGTGTGCGCTGAGAGCGTGAGAACACAGAATGGGCACCTGCACCCTGTCTGGGGCATGTTGCCTCCTGGGGTGAGAAAGAAGCAAATGAAGTCAAGTCGGTAGGGTTGCAGGTAGGAACGGACTCCCGAGGGGCTGCCAGGTGGATACGGAGGGGTGACAGTCCCTCACAAAAACCTGGAGGACTATCAAGCTGTCACTCACCCAGCCCTTGTGTGGGTTGCCATACAGCACAGAATGTGTCCTAGAACCCAAAAGCACCTGAGCAAAGTTGAGTTCTGCATCCCCCTGGGCTCAGGCAGGAGGTATCCTGCACTGGGCGGCCTCGGCACCACCTTCCTTCTGTCTGCGAACTTGGCATTCCATGGAACAGAACTTGCCTTGCCCAGGCTCTGTGTCACTGAGCCTCTAAATCTGTAAGTGGACGGCACCAGCTTCCCTGCGCAGTGGTTGAGATCTTGCTTGGGTTCTCAAGCCATACCTGGGTTCAGATTGCTGCTCTGCCACGTACTGACTGTGCGGACCTCACACAATGGACTGACTCTCCTGGAATCTCTGTTCCCTGCTCAGTAAAATGGAATAGTGTCTAACCCAGAGGAGTACCAGAAGGACGGGATGAGGACAGGCAAGCAGCGGGGTGCGCACGTGCCAGCACAGAGTATTCAACTGGATGATCAATTAAGAAGCGGTGTGGAAAAGTGCCTTGCAAGCTGGAAGAGTCAGAGGGACTGAGTTATTATGGGTTTTGTTGCTTGTGAGTTCCATGAGAGCAGGGATTTTTGTCTGATTTGGCCACAGGTATACCCCCAGAGCCGAGGACAGTGACTGGCATATAACACATGTCAATAATATTTGTGGAATAAACAGACTAGTGCTAGCCCAGAGCAGCCCCCTCCCCACAAAGCCTGCCAGCTCCTGGGGTGGGGGTGTAACCTGGCTGCCTCTCTGGAGCTCAGTCTCAAGCCCCACACTCTCCCCGACTCTCCCCAGCCCAGCTGCCGGCCAAGCAGAAGACAAACATCTCTGTTTCTTCTCAGCTGGTTCCGGACACCACCTCCAGTTTGGGGATATTTTTGATCTGAGGGTGTCAGGAGCAGAAAAGGGCCGTTCTGGGAAGTTGTGACTGAGACAAGGGCAGAGAGTGCTGGATTCTCTCTCCGTGTCTAAGCTAGAGCCTGAAATAGCTGAGAGAGGATCTCAGAATAGCTTTTGGCTTCACCACAATTCCAAACTGGAGCATAGCACACACTCGAGAGGGGCCAAATGCACAGCTTGCTCAGGCAGCTCAGGCGTGGGAAAGTTTTCTGGGTGGAAGAATGAAAATCACAATGGGAAACCAAGACTGTCCATGTTCAGAGAGGAGTGCCGGCATCTTCAGAGGCTCCCACGGGATAGCTGGTGGATGGTGACTAGTGTGGGCCGAGGTCTTGGAGCCACTGGTGTGGCCACAGCTGGGCGTGGTTAATCCTGAAGAGCCCTGGAGCAGAGATGCTTCTAAAAGGATGGGGCCTGGCCTGGCAGGGCCTGCAGAGGGCACAGGGGCCAGGGATCACTGAGTGAGCGTTCTGTGTGCTGGGCATCAGCCGTGCATCTTAAAGACCTCAGCCTGTTTAATTCTCACCATTAAGTCTGAGCAAAAAGAACCATCACTCCCATTTTGCAGAGGAGAACTGAGACTCACAAGCATTTAGAAATTTGGCTCAGTGACTGTTAGCCCTGGGATGTGAATGCTGGCTGTTGTGAATCCAAACTGTTTTAGCTGGTCCTTCACAAATGGCTACAATTCTTTTCTTTTCTCTTCTCTTCTCTTCTCTTCTCTTCTCTTCTCTTCTCTTCTCTTCTCTTCTTTTATTTCTTTTCTTTTCTCTTTCTCTCTCTTTCTCATGAATGCCTTGGTGTCACAGCTCACAGCAACCTCAAACTCATGGGCTCAAGTGATCCTCCTTCCTCAGCCTCCCAAGTAACTGGGACTACAGGTGCCCATCACAATGCCCAGCTAGGTTTCCTATTTTTAGTAGAGATGGGATCTTGCTCTTGCCCAGGCTAGTCTCCAAGTCATGAGCTCAGGCAATCTACCCACCTCCCAGAGTTCTATGAGTAGAGGCATGAGCTACCACACCTACCCAAGATTCCTTTTTTTTCTTTTTTCTTTTTTAATTCAGATTAATATGAGAGTACAAGTAATTAGATCACATTGTTTGTGTTGTTGAGCCCTTCATCCAGGGAATGTGCTGTACACCCTCACAAAGTGCCCATCAGGTGAGAGTTTACCAATTCCTCTCCTTTCCCCCCACCCACCTCTCCCTCCCCCACTAATATACTTGTGTAATTGTCTCTTATGGGTGAGTAGTTGTTTTTCTATTAGATTCATATTAGTATTGAGTACATTGTATTCTTGTTTCTCCATTCTTGTGACATTTTACTAAGAAGAATGTGTTTCATCTCCACTCAGGTAAATACAAAAGAGGTAAAGTCTCTCTTTTTATAGCTGAACAGTACTCCATGGTGTATAGATACCACAGTTTATTCATCCATTCACAGGTTGATGGACACTTGGGTTGCTTCCACGTCATGGCAATTGTCAATTAAGCTGCAATAAACATTCTAATACAAATGTCCTTGTGATAAAGGGATTCTTGAGCTGGACACGTAGGGAAGAGGCCATGAATCCAGCCCTCAGGTATTTGAAAATGGTCTCCTGAAGAGAATGCTGGCAACATCACCAGGGCCTGGGGCAGGGACCAAGGCTGGAGAATCCTGAGCCGTGGGGATGGCCTTCTAGTCCACACCCTGCCCCTGGAACCAGCGCCCCTTCTCCAGTTTCTGGACAGGTGGGAGGTGCCCAGAGGCGGGCCCCAAAAGGGAGCCAGGGGCGGCCAGCTCCCGTGGGGCACATGCTACTTGCTGCTTCTGCCTCAATTGCTGACTCCAGAGGGACCTCCCCGGGTCTGGGGCTCTTTCTCAAGGACAGACACTGAGCCACTTTCCAGCAGTAGCCACAGGAGCAGCAGGAGCAGGGCTGGGAAGTGAGGGAGGGGATGGATGAGACAAAGAACTCAGACCTAACCGTGACCTAGGTTATCCCAGTCCCCATTCCTGCCGGCTGTCCAAGACCCTCAGCCCAGACAATATGTCGGCATTCACTGCCGCTCCCCAATCCCCACTGCACTCCCCACTCCACTTGCTTCATGCTTCTCCCACCCCAACCCCCAACCCCCAATCTCCAGAACTGTGCAGGGAAGGTTTGTCAAGGAGGCTACCACGAGGGGGCAGTGTGGAGCAAAATCCCTGGCTGCCATCTCACCGGGAGCTTTTTACCCTCCCCTCCCATCCTGGGGGCAAAACAGCTACCAGCATAAAGAAAACGTGGCATATAGACACAATGGAATATTATTCAGCCACAAAAAGAATAAAATCCTGTCATTTGCAGCAACATGGATGGAACTGAACACCATTATGTTAAGTGAAATAAGCCAGGCTCAGGAAGACAAAAATCTCATGTTCTCAGATGCTGGAGCCGAAAAAAGTGGATCTCAGGGCATCAGGGTGGTGGGGACTAGATTGGTGGTCAGCAGAGGCCAGGAAGGGAATTGGGGAAGAGGAAAGGAAGGGCATAAAAAATAACATAAATTAATTCATTACCACTAATCTAGAAGGGGGGGTCCAACCCGCAGCTTGATTTTGTGAGGACTTTTGGGGCTTATCTGTGGTATCTGTCAGGTGTCACAAATGTTAAGCATGGACCTTTTTTTTTCTTTTTGCTCCTGAGTTTTCATTAGCATTTGTGTATTTAATGTGTGGGCCAAGACGACTTTCATTTTTGCGGTGTGTGGCAGAAAAGAAAAAAGGTTGGACACCTGTACGGGGGCTCCACAAGGTTTGCATGGAGAATCTTTACAATTGTTGTTTTCATTTCTATGATAATTAAAGCATAAACATTTCTGAATGCAGATGACATCTTACCACAGAGGCCTGCCCTTCAAATTTGTCCTTAGCATTTGGCAGTAAGAAGCAGCACTTTAACTGGCATAAACAAATGGGGGAGGAACAGAGGCAGAGGCGCTGGGGAAACAACCTGTTTGTTCTGCGTGAAGGCCACATGAGCTTACGCGCCAAGGGTTTGCGGTGAGTCCCACGAAGCTGGCTGGTGTGTGGAATATGGCAGGCCAGATGCCCAAGACCCTGAAATGTGGCTGTTATTTTATGATAGGAAACCAACTTTTTGCAAAACCACCTCCTTGATTACGTTAAAGACTCTTTGAACTTTATTGTTTTATTCTTTTGATGATATTTAATCTGTATATTTACTTTAGTCTTAGTATTGTAAGATTTAGGAGTTTAAGCCTTGTTTTATATATGTACATATTTAAGTAACATTATAAAAATAACTTAAGTCAACATTGGTGGCCTGTGAGCATTTTTTTCTTGTAATTTATGTTACCAGTCTGATCAAACTCAAGACAGTGTAAGTCATCCACAGCATTTAGAGACGAAGCAGGAAGGCTGGGGTGCCCCCCCTCCAAGAGGCAGAGGCAGAGGATGCCACAGAAAGAACTCTGGACGTGGTATTGGAACGCATGGGTCCACTCTGGGTGTGGCCATGTGTAGCTGCTGTTTTCTCCTTCTGGGCCATAGCCACCCTTATATGTCTGCTACTGCTCCCACAGCTCCTCTGTAAACCACTCCATGAACTGTCATCATCCTCACCAGCAAGGCATTTAGGTGCTCTCCAAGCTGCAGCACTCAGGGGCTGAAGGAGGACTAGAGGACAGTGTGGTCAGGAAATGGCCTCGGCCCTCACAGTTCTACCCAAGGTGTCTGGCTGCCTCCTGGCTTCCAGCCCCCTCCTCCAATTAAGCCATTGGCCGCTCTCCAGTGAGTCCATTAATGGAGATCAGGGCAATTAAGCACCAGCCATGGCAAGGCCCTTGCTGGAAAGAGGCCAGGCTGGGCCATGCTTGCTTGTTTTCCTTCCTCATCAACGTGCCCAGTTTACATGGCTCCCTTGGACCAGAGAGTCCATGGACCCGTGATTATAAAGAAAAGGACCCACATCTTTTTAAGGTTGGGAATAAGGTCCATGCCACCTGACAAAGGAGATTTCTGGGATCCCTGAAGCCTCATTTCTCCTGGACAAGGTGTCCTCTGCTACTAGTCCCCCGCTGCTCCCCTCTGTCCTCCACCCCCACCTTTAGATTCAGGTTTACGATCAATATCAATAATCATCATTATTTGTAAATAGGTCTTTATAGTTCACAGAAGATGTTCATGTACACTATCTGATTTGATCATCAGAATAAAGAGCTCTCTGAGAAAGAACCCGAGGCTCAGAGGTCAATAATGTGTCTGGGAACACACAGTCATAGAGCGGAGCCAGAATCCACACACTTTGCTGCAGTTGTCATTGTTGTTTAGCTTGCCCAGGCAGGTTTCGAACCCACCAGCTCCAGTGTATGTGGCTGGTGTCATAACCACTGTACTACGGATGCTGCGCCCAGAATCCAGACACTTTGGACCTAGAACCTTGCTCTTGCCACCACACCATCCTGTTTTCACCTGCAGCTGTGTCCCACCCTAGGACCACTTACAGTCCTGGTTGTTCAGGAACTAAGTAAGTCTTAACCTCCCACCTGGAAGGTACCAGGATGGAGGCGCTTTAGGGGGTCACCTAAAGCGCATCCATATGAACACTCTTCAATTTTGTTTTGATTTAAGAGAATAAAGTTGAAGTGACTCAGCCATAAAGATTTTCTTTTCCTTAGAAACATGCTCCTTTTGATTTTCACTGATGAAATAAATACCTTGAACAGAGAACAAATGTTTTCGTGCTGTAACAGGTATTCGATCCCACTCTGATCCATTTCCCCGAGGGAGGGAAAGGTTGGTGGTGGGAAGGGAACTAGAGCAGGAAGAGGGAAGCAGGCTGGTGCTCAGCTATGAAACTTTATCTCCTTTGTGGTTTTGGGGACTGCGTGAAATGCATACAACCCAAGGAACCACACTAGAGTGGGATTCTTGAACTCTTGTTTTAAAGTGAAATATCAATCAGAAACCCAAGACATATGCAGGGAAAAGCGTCCACAGTGCCCCAAACCACCCTCCCTTTACCAGGGCTCCTTATGACACCTCCTTGATGTGCAGGGGCTCTGCTGGACACTGTCTGGGCATCACCTGACTGGGCCATTTGCCAGCTGGGCTCCTGGGAGACAGAGATGAATAGTACCATCCCTGCCAGAAATGAACTTCAGATCATTTCAATACTGTGTGATAAGAGCTGAGACAGAGGCCGCCTGGGTGCTGTGGGGCAGAAAAAAAGAGTCTCCCTGGGCTGGCGCTGAGGGGCCTGGGACAGGGAAGGCTCCAGAAAAGGTGTTGCCCAGACACCTTACAGAACTTTTTTGTTAGATAAAAATGAGAAAGTTTAAGTTGAAAAATCTGTGGATACCTAAATATAAAATCACATCCTGTAAGGTCACTGCCAAAATGCTTCTCATCTCTGGAGGGCAACCAGATGCTGGAGGGTGGGGAAGCCATCCCTGTCACCTGCAGAGAGGCAGTGGGGGGGCTGCTGGGTCTGGCTTCCACCACAAGCTGTCATCAATATGTGCTTCTCCTCAGGGAGTCACATCGCCTCTGGGCTTATCAGAGACTGAGTAACCCCTCAAGATGGCCCTTGGGACATCCACCAAGTGTAATTGTCATTGTACAGAAGGGGCAGCAAAAGGTCCCTGAGCTACCCTGTGGCCCAAGCAGGACTCCTGCTCTGACCATGGCCCCACCACCCTGCTCCTCTCTTCTCTCGGACCTCACGTTCTCCACCACGCACACACACACACACACACACACACACACACACACACACACACACACACACACACGCACACACACACTTCCTTCCTCTCCATCTCCCTGGCATCTCTGGCCTTTCTCTTTTCCTAGCCCTTCCTTCTTTTTCTTCCTTCATTTCCTTTCTCTCTCTCTATCTCCCTGTGTCTCTGCTTCTTTTCCTCCCTTCTCTCTAGAATCTCCTCCAAAGTTCAAAATACATAGAGAAATCACAGTATATGGTTGAGTGAAAAGAAAGTGAAAAGAAAATGTAAAAGGCAGCTCACAAAAGTTTGTCCAGCACAATCCCATATTTGTAAGATGAGATTGAGAGGGGACACTTCTTTTCTGACTGAATTCAGAAAAAAATTGAAAAGGCAAACCCAGAAGCAGCTGATGGAAGCCAAAATATCAGCACTTTTAGGGACAAAAACTCCATCAGATGGCCCCACCCAGGTAAGACTTAGGCATGAGAGGAAGGGAGGACTTTCACGGGCTATGGGGTCAGGTGGAGGGCTGCCCTGCAAGGCCGGCTCATTCTGCCCAAATTCAGCAAGCAGGTCAGCTCACTGCTCCTCTTCTGGGGATGCTCGGTGATGAGATGGAGGAGGCCAGAGCTATAGCACTAGCTGGTGTCCCCCCTTGGGGAGGAAACCTCAAACTTCCTTTGTTAAACAGCACCACCGACGGCTTTACACCATCCAGACATACAGCAGCTAAGTCCTAATGCCTGGGCTGGCCCCCAGGGGCAGTGTCCTTACATGAACCCTGAGGAGGGTGGCTCTTTAAGCTCCCTTGCCTCGCTGGCATCTAGTTTTAGAGTTCTAATGTGAGGTTCCTACCTACCTGGGCTCCACTGGCTTTTAAAGGGATCCATGGGTCGGCTCAGAAGGGAGAGGATGTCTACAGATGGGGTTGTATGCAGACTCGTGTGTATATTTTTCTGGGGAGATGAGGCACGGTTTTCATGGGGTTCTGGAAAGCCCCTAAAATCTTCACAAACACCGTTCCCAGAGTTGAAGGAACTGGATGCTTTGGCTGGAGACCTGCTCTCATCTATTTGAAGGGCAGTCGTGGGAAAGAAGGTGTATGGTGTGTTCTGCATGACTTTCCAGAAGGAACTGGAACCCACGGGTAAGATTGCAGGGAGGCCTCTTCCAACTGTTGTCCAAAACTCTGATTCCTTGTCACTGAGATATTTGATCAATGGCTGTTCATGGTGTTGGGTATAAGATAGGTGCGCCAGGCTTCCTGCTCTCCACTGGATGGTTGAAAGAAAGCTGTGGCTTCTGATGCCCTCTCAGATGAGGAAAAAAGGAGCAGAGAGAAAAAGTTGAGCTGTGCCTCTCCCATAGTTTGAACTGCAGAAGAAATTCTCATTGGCCTTGATCATGCCCCTCAGTGGAAGAGGACATCTTCAACAGGTTTGTAGAACCTCTGAGCTCAAGTCCCCAAGAGTCTTCAGGGGTCTGCACACCCCTCATTTCTTCCACTGACCTTAGCTAGGCTGAATCTATGCCTAGTACCTGGAAACCACAAAATCTGTCTTTGTTTTTATTCTTGTAAGTGACTTTTCTCAACAGTATTCTGCTTAATATTATGTGACATGCTTATGGATTTTCTCCCCAAATTATTCTCCTAACATATGTAAGAAAATCATTAACTTTGTTGATGCAGGTATTTATAGGTTAAATATTTTTAAGAATGGTTACACCATACAGAAAACACCATTCTCCTAGAAGACCAAACCGTGGAATTTGTAGACATAGTCAAAGTATTGATCAAGCATTTACCACCTCAGGTCATGTTGACCGTTGGCTTATGGTCAATCATTACCGATAAAGCTTATGTATCTTGCCCTCAAATTTCAACCTGTATTTTCTTTGTCTTTTTTTTTTTCCACCTCCGACATATGTGGCCGGCACCCCACTCCTTTGAACCACAGGCCCCGCCCCTCGACCTATTTTCTATTTAGCAGATAGTCTGGGCATAGTACACTCTTTATTTATTTTTTTTTTATTCCACAGAAGCTTTTTTCTTATGGATCTGCAGCTTAAAGAAGGAAAATGGGACGTGAAAAGCAGTCATATGGTTCCCAACCTCTCTGAATCAAATAAGCAAATAGACATACTACTTCAAAGGAGAGGTGAGCTGCCATGGCCTTTGATTCCTAAAATAAGATGGAGGAGAGCTACTGTGGATGAAACAATGGCTTTGGAGAAGCCTAATCAGAATTATCACAAAACTATCACAGGCTTGTTTCACAGAGGCAAACATCGCCTCTTATCCTGGTTTTCCTTATTTGTGAAGTTGCCACACCCTCGGCTGGCCACCTGGAGGTAGCCGGCAAATCTCCAAAAGGCAGAATCGGTCCCCACCAGCTGGAGAGGCCTGGGGCAGAACTCCCAAAGAGCAGCTGGGATGCCCCCCTCTGAGAAGCTCCCCATCAGAGAAGCCCTGGGACTGAGGGGCTCTTCAGGTCAGTAACCATGCCGTTTCTTTTTTATTCCAATTGGGCGGAGCCCCTCAAAGTGGAGAGAACCCAAACCAGAGACTCAGACCCTGGTCAGAGGAGCTCTGTGGGGTGGAAAAGTGGGGTTCCCTTGGGGATGTCATCACCACAACCACCACCACCACCACCACCACCACCCTGCAGTCCCCACAGGTTCTGGAGAAGATAGATGAAGCAGTGAATCCACCCCCAGGCGAGGTGGAATGTTGGGTACTGCTCTAGTTGGAAGGGAGACAAGCCCTTCTGAAAGTGTTTTTGGGGAGTACAGAAGGCTAGTGGGGTGAGGTAGGGGAGCTGAGGCCTGTGGAGGGAGCCTAGGAGATAAATAAAAGTGGCGGGAAACCATCAGCTTCCTTTCTCATCTTGGCAGGGTCATATTGGCTGAAGCTCAGGAGACTTCCTCTTCTTGGAAGACAGCAGCTGCTGAAGGGGAGCTGCAGCCCTGGTCCTGGCATTGACTGACAGCCAGCCAGACCCCTGGCTGGACAGTGCTTCAGCTGCCTGGATTCTCTGAACACTGGGGCAAAGGTGGGTGGGGAGGTACCATCCTTATTCCAGTTTTGCTGCTTAGTCCCAAGGCTGTTGGAAACTTGCTGAAGGTCACACAGTTCACAGGAGGCACATTCAGAATTTGAAACTGGATTTTCTAACTCCCAAGTTCAATCTTTTTCCAGTATTGATGCTGCCTCGCCCACGCACCCCAGGGAAGCCTGATATGCCCCTTCCATTGATTAAAGAGGTTGCTCTGTAAACCCTGGTGTCTTCTGTGGATGGGCTGGTTGGCTGTCAATGTATCTAGGTGACGGATAATCTTGCTGAAGCTCAGAGGCTGAACGACTAGGCCACAGTCACAGAGTGAAATCAGGACTCAGTTCAAATGTGTTCACCTGCTCTTGAGAATCCCAGACTGAAGAGTTAAACCAGCTTCTGCCTCTGCTTTGGTTTATATGGTCTACCCAATTCTTTGTTTTTGTGGAAAGCATCTTATTTCTGGGAGGAAAAAAAAGAAATAAACTAAGTTTGACACATGGGAGGCTGAGAATGGCCCCCCTGGGGTAAGGATGATTCCAACAGCTTGCAAATATGAGCAGGCTTCTATTCCCACGGCTCTGTGGAGGTGGAGAGAAGGGGCGGGATTTACTGTCCAGCTCAAAGTAGGGCTGAAGGTGAAAATCTTTTAAAAATCTTAATTTTTTTTTTTTTTGAGACAGTAGAGGTCTGTGGCATCAGAGCTCACGGCAACCTCACACTCTTGGGCTCAAGGGGTTCTCTTGCCTCAGCCTCTGAAATAGCTGGGACTACGGCGACTGCCACAACACCCAGCTACTTTTTTTTTTTTTTTTGTAGAGACAGAGTTTCACTTTATTGCCCTCAGTAGAGTGCCGTGGCGTCACACGGCTCACAGCAACCTCCAACTCCTGGGCTTAGGCGATTCTCCTGCCTCAGCCTTCCGAGCAGCTGGGACTACAGGCGCCCGCCACAATGCCCGGCTATTTTTTGTTGTTGTTGTTGCAGTTTGGCTGGGGCTGGGTTTGAACCCGCCACCCTCGGCATATGGGGCCAGCACCCTACTCACTGAGCCACAGGCACCGCCCAACACCCAGCTATTTTTTAGAGACGGGGGTCACATACTTGCTCATGCTGGTCTGGAACCTGTGAGCTCAGGCAATCCACCCACGTCAGCCTCCCAGAGTGTTGGGATTACAGGCATGAGCCACCGCGCCTGGCCTTATTTTTATTTCCTTAAGTGATGATACAAGCCCATTAGACTGCTCACTTTTATAAAGAAGTTGGGTGAGGGCGGCGCATGTGGCTCAAAGGAGTAGGGCACCGGCCCCATATGCCGGAGGTGGTGGGTCCAAACCCAGCCCTGACCAAAAACTGCAAAAACAAAGAGAAGAAGAAGTTGGGCAAGCAGTTTTGTTATGTATTAATATTTTGAATGGAAACAAAAAGACGAGAAAGAAAACGTGACTTAAGGAACCCCAAAGAGAGGTGAGTGGGGATGCTTTGTGCCTGGCTGTGGGGTAACATACAAAGTGATCCCTTGAGCCTGGATCTGGAGTGAGACGGTACAGGCTGTGTGATCCTGGGCAGGCCTTCCGGCCTCTCTGAGCCTTCCTGTTCTCTTCCTTAGATACTGTTTCCTCCTCAGGCAACGAGCACAGGATACACTGTTTGCTCCAGAGGAATAGGTGGGTGCCTTCACCAAGCACTCATACACCTTATCCCCCCCATTATCGTAGCACCTTGCACACTGAGGTGTAATTATCTGTTTATGTCACAGAGTCTCTCTTCCTGAGGAGGACGGTACCACTTGCCACACTGTGGTGCCCAGTGAGTGTTTTTCAAATGAATGAACTAATGACCTGACAAATCTGAAGAGCATGATGCAGACTTGGGCATTATACAGATAAATACTATATATGTGGTATTTAAAATCCAAAGCTCATTTTCTAAACATCTAGTTATGGCAGGATCCTTGAAGCCTGGAATATTCGAGAAGCAGTCAGAGGTGGCCTAGAGCATCCTCTTTGGTTTCTGCTGCTTCAGGCTTAACAAGCTTAGCCCTGGTGAGGTTTAGTTTCCCACCAAACATCCCCCCAATGCTGAGTTTGCCAGGCTCTCCCAGATGCTCTGCATGAACACTAGGGTGGTCCTGCCACTCTACCCTGTCCCGCAGACGGGAAACTGAGCCCCAGGCAGGCCCAGCGGCCCAGCCCAGTGGTAGCTCAGGGTACCTGACAACACTAGCTGAGCTCTTTCCACCCAGCACTGCTTGTCAGAGGGCACGAGGCAGTGAGAAGGGGATACTCAAAGCCCTGGAGGGCTCAAAAATCAGGGATTAACAGATGACCCATCAGAACACAGGATCACATTAATTCAGTGAACATTTACAAAGCATCTGACATGTGCGAAGTATGGGATTTTTAGGATGAAACATGGGAGTTCACAACAATTTACTGTTTGGGCCAGGCCATGCCAGAATGGGGTCCCCGTGCCCAGGGTTTGAGGCCACCCTGCTTCTGGGGAGGGGTCTGAGCAGAGCTGCCCGCAGCCTGCCAGCCATCTTGCCTGTGGTCTCTCTATCCCGGGAGCTTCCTGCTTTGGCCTCCAGACCTCACCCATGAAGAGACACTTTTCCCCTTCCTGGGATTGTCTTTGCCTCCTCTTTTCCATGGCAGAGCCTTCTGCATACACTGGCCTGGCAAAGGAGCATGGTGTGGAGGAAGTCCTGGGGCCCTGGAGCCCTGGGGCAGGCCATCTCTGCCTGGCAGCTGCCTAAGATTTTGACCCTAAGGCTTTCCCTTCATCCCTATTGCTTTGCAGCCCCCAGGAGACCCCAGCCCAGAGCTCTGTGCTCCAAGCAAAGACAGTTTCCTAGGGAAGGCTGGGACACAGAGCCAAGCAAGCCCTCTGTCCAGACAGAGCAGAAAATAGAAAATGCCAGGAGAGGAACCAGACGCAGGGGCAGGGTGGAGCAAGAGGAAGTGTCTGGAGACGGCTGCTCTCGGCTAATTGCTTTGAGTCGACACGTGGTCCCATGCCAGACATATGGCCACGTTGGGAAGGGCCTCAGTGACCATCCAGTCCACCCCTTCATGTCACAGATGGGGAGACCACAGCTCAGAGAAGGAAGGGGAACTTCCCAAAGCTGCACAGTGGGTTAGGCAGGCCAGGATGGGCACCCAATGGATCCATGCTCTTTTGTGTTTGGGCTGACTATCCCAAGACCACAGTTTTCCCCACGTGCTCATCCTGCTCTGTCACTGATGGAAAAGTGGCATGTCAGATGCAGTCTAGAAATCTAAACCCACTTGGTCCTGATCCAGCCTGGAGTTCAGCTGCTCCTAGGAGATTTCAACACGCAATTCTGTGGCAGGAGCATCTACTGAATCTTCACCACAGGCCCAGAATGCTTGACCTGGAGGGTGCCCAGGCTCTGTCTGACTGCTCCAGGGGCACACTCAGGTCAGGGAGCACACCGAGGCCTTACAATGCAAGCCAGACTTGCACAGTACCGTAGTACAAAGCCCAGAAAGGCCGCTCACACCAGCAGAGATTTCTAAAAGGGGCTTAGCTCTGGGCTCTGGTTTAAAGTCCCTCCTCCTGGCCCAATATTGTAACAACCATCCATCCCTGCTCCTGGGATTTGATGAGAATGGAACAAAAAGAGGGGAAGAAGAGAAATAAAAATTTCTGGCTTTTCATCCTAGCTGTGCTGTTCATGAGCTGTGTGACTTTGGGCCAGTCCCTTCACCTCCCTGGACCTCCTTTGTCTCATTTGTTAAATGCAGGGGTGGTCTGGATGACTCCTCATATGGCTTCAGTCCCGAGACCATCTGACTCATAGGACTGGAGAAAGTCCTGCCGGCCCAGGACTCTCTCCTTGAGCAGTTTCCCTCTGTGGCACTGATCTCAGAGCTTTTAACCACAGGAATCTTTTCCCCTTGAGTGTGGAGCTGAGGAATGATCCACGCCGTATGGAGTAGAAAAACCATTCTTCAAAAGAGAACCTCCCAATTTTTTACTTTCTCTCACCATTTCCACAGGGAACATGCAGCTTTTTGTGGCACTAAGCCAGACAAAATTAAACCGATTTTATCTGTGGGGCAAAAAATTAGTTTTTCATTGCACATCAAGGACTTCAGCAAAGAAATAACTTAGTTTTTTGATCGGAAATTCTCATAATGGGTGTTATTTCCTTCTCATTCTTACCACAGAAACCCTTTCTGGTTCTCAAGGTATAAGCATGCACTCTGATCCTGCAGATAGTGTTTTTTGAGTTTAAAAAGAGGAGCAGAAAGGTCTTCACTTTTCTCAATTATTCTCCTCCATGCTTCATTGGACTCAAAGCGTCTCACTGCCCCTGGCCACCAAGTTAAATGAAAGTTTAACTTTTCAGCTGGGTGCAGTGGTTCACACCTATAATCCTAGCACTCTGGGAGGCCAAAGTGGGTGAATTGCTTGAGCTCGGGAGTTTGAAACCACCCTGAACAAGAGTGAGACCCCATCTCTAAAAAAAATAGCCAGGAATTGTGGCTAGCACCTGTAATCCCAGCTACTTGGGGGGCTGAGGCAAGAGGATCACTTGAGCCCAAGAGTTTGAGGTTGCTGTGAGCTATGTCGCCAAGGCACTCTACCCAGGGCAACAGACTCTGTTTCAAAAAAAAAGCAAAAAAATTTAACTTCTCTTTTCTCTAACTTCTTGGTCCTGGTAACTGAGACAGAAATCTTTTTTAGGTGGGTGAGAGGACAGAGTCTCATATTGTTGCCCTCAATAGAATGCTGTGACATCTTAGCTTACAGCAACCTCAAACTCTTGGGCTTAAGCGATACTCTTGCCTCAGCCTCCTGAATAGCTGGGACAGGCGCTTGGCACAACACCTGGCTATTTTTACAGATGGGGTCTTGCTCTGGCTTATGCTGATCTCAAACTCCTGAACTCAAGCAATCCACCTGCCTCATCTCCCAGAGTGCTAGGATTATAGGTGTAAGCCACCTCGCCCAATCACTGAGAGGAATCTTTAATAGTTTAATTCCCTGATATAAAGTGGTTCATTTGTGATGTGTTGTCATCCTTTGCCCAACCAGCACTGGAGGCAGAAGAGAAATGTCTTTGCCAAGTGCACCACCACATTCACATAGAGAAGCAGCTCTTTCTGCAATGCCTGGACGTACTTGGCTCTGAAACCTCTTTCTCTCCACCTGCAGGCTGAGCGCCACATATCAATTAGCTTTTGATGCAAAATTTCTGGGTGACAAGCAACCTCAAAACCTCAGTAACATACAATAATAGGCTTTATTGCTCCTGTCTTTCAGGTCAGCTGGGCAGTTTTGCTGATCTGGGCTGGACACACCACATGTGGAGGCTGGGGCTGTTCGCCCGTGTAGGCTGAGACTTGCCGAGGCAGCAGGGGACCCTGGGCTGCTCCACAAGCCTCTTGCCCTTCAGCAGGCTGGCCTGGGCATGTTTGCACTTCCGTGGCAGAGGCCCAAGAGAGAGAACAAGAGATGCTCAAGGCCTCTTGAGTCCTAGGCTCAGAGCGGGCACACTGTAGGCTGAAGCAAGCCCCAAGCAGGGGAAAATACCTACCATGATTTTAGGGCAGAAGTTACACAGCTAAGGACTTGGATACAGGGAGGGGTGAAGACCTGGGGCCGTGAATGAGCCCAGCTCCACCGCCCGGCTCCTCGTGGGCTCTGTGGGTAGCAGCCTCTCTCCTTTGCACCCATGACTGTCTCCCTCCACTCAGTTCAAAACATGTTTAAATCTTTCCTATCTGAAGAAAATAGGACTGTACGTCCCTTAACCATATGTCAACCTCTATCGCCTTCAATCCATTATTCAGAGAATTTATCTTCATATAAAAGAATACAAAATACAGAAGTATGTATGCCAGAAGAATACAAAATATGGAAATAACATAAGAAGAATATAGAATAAAGAAGCACGTAGATATAAGAACATAGAATGCAGATAGACATATGTATAAGAAGAATAATATACGAAGAATATAAAATTTAGACATTTGTATACATATATGAAGAATATAAGAAGAATATAATCTAGAAGTGTGTGTATATATAAGAAAATATACAAGTATATATGTATATATGAAGAATATAGAATATGTGTGTATATACATGTAATACAGAAGTGTGTGTGTGTGTGTGTGTGTTTATAAAGAATATAAAGTCTGGAATTGTTGTTCCTTATGGTGAAACTGGAGACAACGTAAACTTCAAAAGAGGGGTAGAAGTTTGGCCAACCTACTCAGGTGGGTGACTTTTGCTACAGAGCCCTTGTAAGGATGGTTATGAAGATGATGTAACAATATTGAAAAATCTGTATGAGATAAAGTTAATTGAGGAAATAAGACCACACATACAAGCCTATCAAAACTACTCTAACATAAAGCCACAGAACACAAATCCAGTGAAACCTGAGTAAAGTCTGGGGATTGTACCCATGTCATTTTCCTGGTTTTGAGATTATGTTGTGTTTATGGACGATGTCACCACTGAGGAAAACTGGCTGAAGGACATTTCTGCTCCATTCTTACAACTTTCTGTGAATTTAAAATGATAAAAAGTTTTTCTCAAAGTCTCAAACTTACACAGAGAGAAGAAACCTGAAGAAAATTAAGTGGGTAAATTCTGTGATAGAAATATGGGTGATATTTTCTATATTTTTCCATTTTTAAAAAAAGTTGTCATGCAGGAGAAATACCTGCTGTATTTTTAAGAAAGAAATCCTGGATTCCCTCAGGCAGCTCTGAGCTCGCCCTCCCTGGGCCCAGTGCCTCTCCTGGCCTCCCACTGTGGTCATTTTTTAAACCTCCCTTAGCATCTATCTGCCTGCCAGACAGTGCACTCCCTGATGGCAGGGCTGTGTCTCCATCACATCATTGCTTCTCTTCCTCTCCTCTTCCAGTGCTCAGTAAGGGCTACATACTGAAGTCACTCATGTATTCCACAAATATGTACTGAACCCCAAACCAAAAACATCTGAA
The DNA here is from genome assembly GCF_027406575.1 of Nycticebus coucang. Taxonomy (NCBI): domain Eukaryota; kingdom Metazoa; phylum Chordata; class Mammalia; order Primates; family Lorisidae; genus Nycticebus; species Nycticebus coucang. The sequence continues at coordinate 48,374,929 of NC_069784.1, read as the reverse complement.
TGCTTGGAAAAGCACTTCCCTTCAAAGAGCTCACAGCCTGCAGACTGACGCGCCTTTCCCACAACACAGTGAAGCCACAGAACGGGATGGACAGAGAAGGCTGGGTGCATAGGGATGGAAAAGCCAGCTGTGCCTCAAATTACAGGGAAGGCTTCAGAGAGGAGGTGATGCTTGGGCTTGTCATGGGGTGAGTAGAAGTTGGGCAGGGGCCAAGTCAGAAAAGAATCTTCCAGACAAAGGAGGTCTTCGACCAAAATGTGGAGAAATGGAAGAACACAGTGGGATTTTGGAACACATCATTTTCATCCTGGGAATATTTTAAATAAAAATATTTTTATCAGAATTACATCAGCATTAATGAATTTTTATGAAAATGTTTTCCAGGGGCATAGCAGCACTCTAGGAGGCTGAGGCAGGTGGATAGCTTGAGCTCAAGAGTTCAAGACTGAGCAAGAGTGAGACCTCATCTTTATTAAAAATAGAAAAACTAGCCTAGTGTGGTGGCCAGCACTTGTAGTCCCAGCTATTTAGCTACTTGGGAGGCTGAGGAAAGAAGATTCCTTCCATCCAGGAGTTTGAGGCTGCTGTGAGGTATGACACCACAGCACTCTACCCAGGGCAACAGAGACATTCTGTCAAAAAGAAGAAAGAAAAGAAAAAGAAAAAGGAAAGGAAAGGAAAGGAAAAGAAAGGAAAAAAAAAATTTTACAGCACTACTATTGAGCCAATTTGTTTCCTTCATCAATTTTGTAATACCACATACTTAAATAGCTTCCTGTTTTTTCCCCTTTTTACTTTTAAAGTCTCACAATTATTTTAGTCATGTATTCCTTTTTTTTTCTTTAGCATTGTACCATTACTTGGTTTCATTCATTGATCTATTTGTTATATTCACATCAAATAAAGATTCTGTCATTGTGATGAACGTATATATACCTTTATACTACCAACTTTGATTTTCCTGGATCATCAAATCTTATACAAATCAATATGGTCTAGGGTATTTTATTACTTTGTTAATATTTTGGTGGAAAAAAAATTTACCAAGTGCAATTTTTGCCATTGTCACTTTTATTTCACTAGTATTATTCCACCAGCAATAGTGGAATATTTCAAATGCATGTGTATGCATTTCTTAGGTTCTCCATGAGAAAACTGGGTGAATTTGTGATTAACAGTCCAGGAAGAATGGGGACTGAAGACCCCATTCTTGGCAAGGGAAAGTACCCCCAGAAAAAGAGGAAAATTAAAAAGTAAGCTGTGTGAGTCAGAATAAAGAAATGTCAGCTAGTTTCTAGCCATTGCTAGCAAGCTTCCTGCCTTTTCTGAAATTCTAGCCTGTTGTAGATATAGCTTAAAAACACCCCTGCTGGGTCTTTAAGCACTCTGAGGAAAAATGGCCATAGACGAGACTATGGCAAAGACCTAGAAATTACAACCCTGTTTTTTAATTTAGGGCAAAACCCCCTACATTAACAGGGTTGTTTCCTGCCTAGTAAACAGGCAAAGCAGATATCTATTGTGGAGATTTGCATTTGCCTGGGCAGAGGTCAAGGGAGTAGCTCAAGACCTGAGATATGAGCAGAACAGCTTACATCCCTTATCGCAGAGGAAGATCCTCTGTGGTGGTGATGGGAGGAAAATTCTTCTCTCTCACAGATTCCTCAGAGGAGATTAACATGGGTGGCATTTTACTCCACAGGGAACTAGTGGAATTTAACACCTCTCTAGAAATCTGTGTATGTGATCTCAAGAAGGAGGCTCTCCCAATACAAGGCTCAGATTTCAGATTTCTCGAGGCTACTCAAACCCTTAAATATAACAATAGGTGCTGATATGCTCACTCAGAGAAACTGCTGGCGTCTTCTTTCCCTCCCTCATCTTACCCTCTGGGCAAATAGACTTCAATAAAAGTAGAGTGGAGCAAACACTCAGTGCCATTGCTGGAATCCCACAAATGTGCAATGGACTCCTGAGTTCCCACCTTTAATTCCATTCTGTATATCATGTCTCTTTCTTTGCCATAGCTTCTAACTTTATATTTCTTAAGTCTGTCACCACCAGTTCCACAGATCTTACTGCCCCCTGCCCCCTGAGGCAGAACCCCAACAAACAGTGAGACAGACACATGGAGAGAAAAATCCCCCAGGAATCCCCCCTCATACGAGAGACCAGCCAGGGTTATCACACCCTGGCAGACTCAAGTACAGGGTATCCCACTGCCCCTAAAGACCAAAGTATGAGGGAGAAGGGCCTCAGGATCAAAATGATGAGATAAAATGAGTGGGTTCATTGAAGTTGTGCCACAACATACCACTGTGAGCATGGCATGTGAGGGAAAAGGTGAGCAGTTAGTTGATTTTTTTTTCTTTTTCTTTTTCTTTTTTTTTTTTGTTTTTGAGACAGAGTCTCAAGTTGTCACCCTTGGCAGAGTGCCATGGTGTCACAGCTCACAGCAACCTCCAGCTCTTGGGCTAGGGCGATTCTCTTGCCTCAGCCTCCCAAGTTGCTGGGACTACAGGTCCCCGCCACAATGCATGGCTATTTTTGTTGCAGTTGCCACTGCTGTTTTAGCTAGCCAGGGCCAGGTTCAAACCCCTCAGTATATGGGGCTGGCACCCTACCCACTGAGCCACAGGTGCCACCCCAGTTAGTTCATTGTTGAAAAATTTGAAGTGCATGGGGGGAGTGAGATAAAGGGCCTTGTGTGCTAAACAAGAGTTAGGCTGGGCTTCACACAGAGATAAGCAAGACCCAATAACAGCCACACATGGGTTTTCTTCTTCCTCTGTAGGATACACATGGTTTTAAAAAATCAATGTACAGAAGGACTTTTCCTTAAAAAGACACAGTTGAGCCCAGCCCTGTATGTCACCACAGCCAGCCCCAATCCCAGAATAGAAGAAATTACTTTCAACCCCCTCTGTCTTTGATCATCTATAGACTGCTTTCATATCCTGAAAATGTGCCTACATGGTTGTTTCTTAACGCCTCTGCTTTAGACATCATCTGTAGACTTCTTCCTGTGAAATATGAGGATTTAGTTTCCAATGGATGGTAGACTAACCAGTACTAGACTCGTCCTGTCAAAAAACATCATGAAACTGGGCAAAATAGATGAGGTGATTTTTTGTTTGTTTTGATTTCAGATTAATATGAGGGTAAAAACGATTAGGTTACATTATTTATGTTTGTTAGATAAGGTCCCTGTTGTAGTTGTGCCCCTCACCCAGGAGATGTGCTGAGCACCCTTATATTGTGCCTGTTAGGTGACAGCATACCAACCCCCCTCTCCCCTCTTCTCCCTCTTTCTCTTCCCTATCCTCCAATTGAATTAAATTGAGTTTTTATCTTGTGTATTAGGCTTCATATTCATATTGAGTACATTGGATACTTGCTTTTCCATTCTTGTAATAGTACTAAAGAGAATGTTCTCCAATTCTATCCAGGTTAGTAAGGTGTAACAAAAGATGTAAAATTTCCAGAGGTGATTGTTTTTAAGCAATGAACAACAGGTGGTGTAGGACTGTGATTCCCTGGGAGAAGAAAAACACACCAGGTAAGGCCCATGACCAGCCTGGTTTTCTACCTCATGAGATTTTCCTTCCACAGCACAAAGAAGTAGAAGTAAAGCTGAGCTGAGTCCGAGGAGGAGTTCTGGGCAGCAGAAGCAGCTGAGATGTGTGTGGCAGGGCAAGAGAGGAGAGGGTGCTACACAGCGGTGGGGTGTTGAGGGTTGGGACAGATATCTAGGCAAGCATTTTCCTGGATCTTGGTCAAGGGCTAGGGTGGATATTCAGTGGGTGGGGTTCTACAAGGATCACCTGTGGCAGAGCTGAGAGCAGACATCAGTATTAGAGACCGTGCAATATTGGAGAGCCTGGAGTTTTCAGAGGCCTCACCGAGCACCTCAGGCTTTCCGTGGTGATACTAGAAAGACCATACTTTAGAGTAGGAAGGCACTGTTGGGAAAGAGGCATGCCCTAGGACTAAGTCAAAAACACAATAGATAAGCCCTACAAAGAATAAAACCAAGCCTGCCAGGACCAGAAGGATGCACTAACAATTTAACTGCCTGCCAGAAACTCACTACGTTTGAACTCACTACATTTTAAAGAAAAACAAGAAAATCTAGGCCTCCTACAAAGTACTGTCAATAAAGTCCAGCACACAATCAAAAATTACTAGACGTGTAAAGAAAAGAAAAATGCACCCCATAGTCAAGAAGGAAAGCGGCAAATAGCTCACATGGAAATTTTTAAAAGAGGTGAAAGGCATTAGTTGTATATTTGAGAAGGGCCATTCAGGTATCTGGAAGACTGAGGATGGGCCCAGGAAGAAACACTGAGTTGTGTTAGCAGAATCTCCTCATGGCTCTGGAAAGTGAGGATCTGGACTAAAGTTCTGCAGATCTGTAAGTTTTGTGGTTATACTAACATCACAAAATGTCATAGCAGAAATAAAACCTTAGACAGCATTTTATCTATCCCCTCTATTACACAGTAGAGAACTAGGATTCAGACACGGTGATTTTCCTAAGATCCCACAGCCATTTAACATGAACTGGGATCAGAACCAAAGCCTTTATCACATGGCCTCCCTGTGACTACCTTGTACTAAAACAGAGGCTCTGAGGTGACTAATTACACATGTTCTTACAGGAGGGAAATCCCAGCCACAGTTTCAGAGACAACACCAAGGTGTCACTTCTTCTTTCTTCTCCTGCATAGAATGGGTTTTCCAGTAAGTCATCACAGAATAACAAAACAGTGACAAAAGCCATCACAGACAGTTGGTACCTATTCATGTGAATAGTTGAGATTTAAGGCTTTTGACATTGAATTTCCAGAAATTTGTGCAGTTTAAATTCACATTTGGATTTGCTTAGTTCTTGCCCAGAAGCAACATGATGAGGTCATGACTGTGGCTTTGGTCCTTGGTAATGCCCAGTTACTATTATCATGAGAGGAAAAAGAAAACACATTCCACACCATCAGTTTGTACTTGCAAGAAAGGCCGTGGGCAACAAGCAGTAGTAAGTGAAGGATCTCAGTGGAAGGACCACACTGTCTTCCTGATTCTGGGGACAAATACACAGCATGAATAGTGTTCTGCAAGGCACTTCCTTCCCAAAGGACAGCCACCCCCACCCCATTCCCCAGAACTTCTCATCCAGTGTCTTCAGGAAGTACCTCCTAAGTATGTGACACGTCTGAAAGTGAAATGGGCTCCCTCCTGCAAAAGTACATTCCTCCCTAACCCCCTACAGCAGGTCAATCCCAGGCTGTCCATCCAGGGGGTTCATTCAATCCAACTGGGTTTGCAACCCTTCTCCGAAGGCCTGCTGCCAGCTGAGACTTGGCACTGATTCTGCACGTGGGTGCTAAGAGGCCTGGGGAAGCCCAGATGTGGGGGTGGCCTTGACCCTGAAGGCTCCTCTCTGTAGTGGATAAAATTCTTCTATTAGTCACAATGGAAAAGAAGCTCACTGTACTAAGCATGTCCCAGGTGGTGGGTAGGAAGCATTGGTTTTCCATATGTCATCTCATTTAATCCTAACCACAACCTTCTGAGGTGGCATCATCATTTGTACTGTTTTTACTAATCAGAAAACCGAGGCTCCAGTGATTATGCCACTCCCCAAGGTCACGCAACTTACCACACATATCCAGTGAGTGACATGAGTCACTTTGACGTCAGAGGCCTGGCTCATCCTGTCACACCACACGACCTCCAAAAGGAGGAAGGAGGACGGACACCTGCGGAAGCTTTGGGATCCCCAAGAATTGGTACTTGAGTTGTATTCATGACAAGTACCTGGTGTCATGGGAGGAAGACAGGGAAAATTGTTAATCACAAGTAACAGCTAACATTTCCAAGCCCCATGTTGTGAAATATAAAAACCTTTACAAACTACTACCCCCAGCAAGAGATCAGAAGGTGAGGTAGGGTGTGAGCGTGTGGCAGTATGTGTGTGTGTGTCACTCACACAGAGACATCTGCACAAGCATACGTGATGTGGCTCCTTACACACGCAAGGGTATGAATGTTTCTACAGGTAAAAACTTAACTTACTTCATTTGCCAAAGTTTAGAAAACAAAACCCAAAAGGCTCCTGCTTTTATTTACAGTATAGTCTTCAGAGATCTTTACTTTGTGACTTGCAGTATTAACTTCTGAGTTTTTCAAAACATATCTTGAACCATCTGAAGTGCAGGAAGTGGCAGATTCTGAGGTTTTAGGACCCGATCAGAAGGACACAGACATCAGGACTTACCCAAATGAGTGGTAATGAAACTCTTGCTAGTCAGGTTCTCAGAACATTCTTATCTAGGGATTGCATGTGTTGGGAGTGGGAAACCAGACCTGCCCAGTGGGCTTTGGGAGGGGCCCGCTGAAGGCAGGGGAAGCAACTTGGTAGGTTGGAAGCCAGAAGACCTTCTGCATTCTTTATCTGCTTCTTCCAGAACTGCCAGATCTTAGCAGGGCATGAGGCAGCCAGCTTATGTTTAGAAAGCGCTTCAAGTTCAAGTTCTCCACCATGTACACATCTTGAAAAGGCAGAAGAGCTTACTGGTCCAGTGGATGCTACAAGCATCCCAGAGGAGCCCAGAAGGCCTGAATTGCAGTGGAGAGAAGGGCCACTGGTCAGGCCAGAGGCAAAGATTTCTACAAAGGGCTGAGCAGAGCCGCCTGTGGAAGCTCACCCACCCCTCAGCCACTCAGAAACACACTTTTGACCTATAGCAGGACTTCTCCAACCCCTGTGAGGAGAGAGGGGTCTTCCCTGCTCTCTGTCTCAGCAGAGAGGGGGCTCTAGTCTGTCCCCAGCTCCACCACACACAGTGTCCCTAGCACCCAGCCCACACCTCGGCCCATAGTGAACACTCAACCAACACCTGTTGAATGAAGGAAGGCACCCACTGCTTCCACTCTGCTCTGCCCAACAATTATTAATACATTCCCAGGGCTAACTCAAAAGGCAGTTGCCACTTTTCACCTGCCGAGCCACCCGCAGAGTATGGACTCTACGGGACACGTAAGAGGAGGGGCATTCCAGGTGGATTCCATTCCATTTAGCAGGTATTTGTCAAGTGCCCACAGCATAGCATGTGTAGGTCTGGGTAGCAGGGACACACAATTGAGTGGTAGAGCTTGTCAATTGGTGGCACATCCACCCCTGACAGTCATCAATAGTCAATCACAGCCTCTTTCCTTCAAGACCAGAGGGGGCATAAGAACTCTGTCTCAGCAAAGTCCTTGGGAGGCTCCAACGTGGTGCAGAATTGGCGCTTGGGTGAAACTACTTGCCATCCTGGGAGTGGGTACATGCATAGGCTGGGCTTCTGTGCTAAATTCTGTGAACAAGGCAGCTCTGGAAATTGTAACGGGGGTGAAACAAACACCTGGTAGGACAGTGAGCCCCTTCCTGCCTGCCTCGCTGACGTGGGCCATCTGGTGCTCTTCCTGGAGTTGCGAGCAGGATGCTTTTCAGCTCAGGAAACCCAGAACCCCACAAAGCCACAGTAAATGCTGAGGCTCCAGTGCCGGGGCCTCCCCCAGGCAGTATTAGCCTCCTCTAAGGCCAGCTTTCCTCCTTCCCTCCCTTCCCTGAGTCCCTTCTCTGAGGTCTCTGTCACTGATCATAGACTAGGGCAGCTCCCCTGACCTCTGCCTTCCCCACCCCCTCAAATACACAACAGCCCCTCTCTGGTGCCCACTTGCTTGTAACCTCTCACAAGTAACAGCCTCTTTTCAATGACCCAAGGTTGGGTGGCCTCTTGTCCTTCCTAAAAGCTGCTGGATGTGAAATGGTTTGGAAACTCCACACCAAGCTGCTCCAGGGACTTACTATCAGCCATTTGTCTCACCACGAGAGCTCAGCTTCCCCAAGAGAAAGTGTCCGTGCTGGGAACACAAAGCCTCCAGCAGTGCCTTCAAGCCCTGGAGTGTATATTTCAGAAGTCAAAGGCAGTGTGAACAGCTAGGAGCCGGAAGACGTTTGCCAAGAGCATCTGTGCAGGGGATCCTGCATTACTGGTGGAGAGCCTCGAGTGGGGAGCAAGGAGTTGACCAGTAAGCACTGTCTCCTTTTATGCCATGCTGCCCCCACTGCCCCCAGTGCTCCTTAGGATCTTGGCCACCATCCCCCAACATGCACAAAGCCCACAGTCAGTGCAGCCCATAGGCTAAACCAGGGCACACACACGGCTTCTGCTCAAGCAGCTTCCTGTTGGGGAAAAAGGCGAGGCCATGTGGGGAAGGTGCTAAACACGAGCCAACAGCACCTGTGTCCCTAGCTAAATCAACAGCACAGATGCACCTAAGATTATTTGAAAAAAGAAAAATGGATTTTAAGACCTATGTCTTTTTTATTTTTGTAGCCCAGTGCCTAGCACATGATGCCATCTTAAAAATGTTTATAAAATGAGTGACTTTATTAAATAAGTGAGGTGATGGCTATGTTAATCACTTTGATGTAAGCATTCCACATTGTGTATCAAATCAGCACACTGTATCCATAAATGTACACAGTTAAGATTTAATAAAAATTTAAAAATTTAAAAAATTTCAAAAGAAATAAAAAATTAAAATGAGTATTTGAATCCAATGTTAGTTTAACACACTTATATTGTTGATATTTCTTATATTTCCTTTAAAAAAATAAAACTGAGTCTTTTGGGCCCAATTAACTAGGAAGTTTTTTTATTTTTTCTAGGAAAAAGGGCAGTAGAGCCGGGCGTGGTGACTGACACCTATACTCCGAGCACTCTGGGAGGCCAAGGCAGGGGGATTGCTTGAGCTCAGAAGTTTGAGACGACCTGAGCAAGAACAAGACAACCTTCTCTACTAAAAATAGAAAAACTACCCGGGAATTGTGGTGGGTGCCTGTAGTCCCAGTTTCTTGGGAGGCAAGGGGGTCACTTGAGCCCAGGAGCTTGAGGTGGCGTGAGCGATGAGGTCACGGCACTCCACCCAGGGCAAAGAGTGAGACTCTCTCGAAAAAAAAAAAGAAAAAAGAAAAAAGGCAGTAAGTCATTTTATATTTTAAATAAAGATTACATTATAAATGCTGAATTTTAAAGATTTTTCTTAAAAATAACATTCTATCTATTGCAGTTTGTGACATAGATGCTTTTGAATAATCTGAGAGATTCAGCTTAAGGCAAAGCCTGAAGAAACCAATGGAAATGGGGCACATTTTGTCCACATCTGTGTCAGTTCACCAGCTCACAAAAAATGCCAGCTATACCTTCCCCTTCTCCCAGGGTGGAGATGGGCCATTTGGATCATGGACCAGGCTCAACAGCCAGACACATCTGCTGGTGGGAAAATCTGATGTTCCTGTTATCTAAAAGAATCCTATTCCCCCAAAATTTCAATGCAGCAGTGTATGTATTCCCTAAAAATGACATGTGAAACCTGCCACTTGCAGATTCCCTCTTCACACTGCTGTTACCCCCTCACTTGGATAATTCCCAGTCAAGGGAATCCACACACACATGTTGCTTCTTCAGAGAAGTCTTCCCCAGTCCCAGCTAAGTTGCGTCCCTGCTTTCCCTGCTAGTGAGTCCCTGTCACACTAGTCACCCCAGGGGAAACTGAGCTATAAGTTCTGCTAGGACACAGGGTTCTCTCCTGTCTCCCCAAGGCTCAGCACAGCATCCACCACCTGGTAGGTGACCGAGATTATCCTACGAAATGAATTAAAGGAACTAAGTATCCAATGTACTCAGCCCTACTATGAAGCTAAATTGTAGCTTTCACATTAAGACTATAACCCAACCAAAGCACAAGACCATGGGGAAAGGGCCAAGGAAGGGGAAGGGAGGGGGGAGGTTTTGGTGGAGGAAGGGTAATGGGTGGGGCCACATCTATGGTGCATCTTAGAATGGGTACAGGAGATTGCACTAATGTACACAGCTATGATTTAACAATAAAAAAAAAATAAAAGTCACTGAGGATTGGCAGTCGCCTCTAGCGTTTTAGGCATCAGTGTCCCAGTGGCCAGACACATCAGGGCTCTTCTTAAACACAGACACATTTTCTCTCCCACAAAGAGTAGGAGAAATCTGCTCAAACAGGAAATCCCTGGCATTCTTCTAGAACAGTGATGGACAAACTACAGTCCATAAACTACAGCTGCACTGAGCCACGCTTGTCCGCCACACATACTCTGTGGCTGACACCACACACACGGCACAGACCGGGTTGAGGAGCTGTGACAGAGATGGTCTGACACCCATGGCTTGAAATATTTACCATCTGGACCTTTTTAGGAAGATACCAAGCCTGGCTTTACTTCTTCAGAGCAGTTTAGAAGTCAGAATAGCACCTGGGGACAAACAGAAATGGAGAAGACACCAGAGCATTGAAGACCTGGCAGCCCCAGGGCCACAGCGGAGGAGACTGCAGGGTAGACGGCTGGGTGGGGTGAAGGCTCCAGCTGGGACAGTCAGGAGAGGCAGCCTGGGCCAGAAAGGAGCCTGGAAAGCCTCCTGCACACTGAGAAGTATGCACAGAAAATAAGCCATCCTCTGTAAAATCATTTAAGGAAGTTTATTATGAGCCAAATTTGAGGACAATGATCCAGAACCACACCCAAGATGCCTTGAGCAAATGGACTCTGGGTAGTGGGGTTACAGTTTGGTTTTATACATTTTAGGAAGACAGAAATGGCAGGTGAGACTACAAATCAATTCATGGAGAACATACTTTGGCTTGGCCCCAAAAGGTGGTAGTCTGGAACGAGGGGGCTTACCAGCGATTGATGGGTTTAAAGATTCTTTAGCTGACAATTGGCTGGAAGAGTTAGGTTCTGTCTAAAGTACCAGGAGCCACTGAAAAGGACTGCTTAAAATCTGTTAATCAGAGACAAAAAGACAGACCCAAGTGGTTTGTTGTGCATATTGAGGACCTGCAGGCAGGTCTTGCATAGCCTTAGGCCTGTTAGTGAGTCACAGAGGTCATCTCTAGGAAGGGAAGGGGGAAGGATGAGGCAGCTCTGATCTCCTTTTCCATGGTTAGATCCTCTTGGCCAAGAGGAGGTCCAGTCAGTCCGTTGCTGGGGTGCGGAGGAAGCCTTAATATTTTATTTTAGTTCACAAAAGTGTGTGCGTTTTGTGTAAGACACACCTGGGCTCAATCCTGCTGGCCTTTCTCTCCACCTTGAGCTTCTTCAGCTTTAAAAAAGAACCCACCTACGCTGCGAGGTGGCTGTGAGCATGTGATAAACCCTGTAAATGACTTTACAGAAGAGAGCAAAGACAGGGTGCCTGGGCTCTCAGGGTTCCTTCTAGCTGAGCTGCCTCAGATCCAGGTTCTGCCACTGCCGTTTGGACCTCTGGGGCCCCAGGAGGTGTCGGCCCCCATGCCTGTCTCCTGCTCTCTCACTAGGAGGGTGACGTCGCCAGCCAAGGCCTGCTGTGAGGATCACAGAGCAGAAGCAGGAAAGACACCCAGCCCGGCACCTGGCTCCCTCGGGAGTCCCTAGCTCCTGCCACCAAGTTATCAAGCAGTCCCTAGTCCACGGCAGGCACTCAGTGACTGTGACCTCCTCCCCCTCTTCCTTCTCTATGGGGTAGCGTAACAGAGGACCCAGCCCTGGGAATCCACATGCTTGCCCTGCTCCCTGTGTGACTTGGGCAGCCCACACCGCCTCTCCAGATCACTAACATGTGGCTAATAAGAATGAAGGAGTTGGTGTCCGCTCGCGGTGTCCACTCTCTGCTGGAGATTAAGGATCTCTCAGGCACCCGGTAAAACCTCTGCCTTCTCTAATCCCTCCCTTAGGGATACTGGTTCCAGAACAGAGCCCAGGTTGGGATTTGTCTTTTAAAGGAGCCCTTCACAAGACTCTTGACATCAGAGTAGCTTGGGGAACGCTGGAACTCTAAGGTCCTTTAGAGTTGTTAAGAAGCCTGCATGTTCCAGTCCCATGACCCATGGTGTATGCTTGTGTGTGCATGTGTGTGCGCGCGCACGTGCACACTCTGAGAGAGAGAAGTCATGTCTCCAGCTGATGCAACAGTCAATTGGACAGTCCATTACTCCATTTCAAAAAGATCTGAGGCCGTCAGCTGGCCCCATAGGACCGTCTCGATATCAGCCAACTTGCAGGAATAGCCTGCTTGTCTCCCACTCCGGACTCGTGTTTGCTTCTCTCCAGAAGCCACTGCACCATCCGGAGGAGCCCTGGAGCAGGGCCTACAGCTGGTGCCTAGGCAGCCATTCTCTCAGGCTGTGCTGTCACAAGTTTCTAGAAAACTCACCATTTTCCCAGCCCCTCTCAAGAGAGGTCAGGGCTCGAGAAGGTACACGTGAGGCAGGGAGCACCAGCAACCTGCCGGGGGGGCCCCGAGGTGGGGGGCACAGCACAGTGGGCAGCAGGCAAATGTGGCTGTAGAATCAGAAGCCTGAGTCTGAGTCCCAGATCAGCCGATTACAAATCATTTACATGTCTCAGTCTCAGTTTCATCATCTATAAACATCAACCTGCAGGTCCTTCTGAGAGGTAAAGAGATCGCAGGGTGAAAATGGCCCAGCTCGCCACTGCAGCTGCTGTCTGCACTCAGCCCTGTTGCCAACTCTCATGAAAGCTGCACCTGCATGCCACCAAGTTTCTAGTGACTAAACTGGTTTTGCTCAGTCCCCTACACGGTGGAGATGCAAATACTGCAACATCTGGAGAGTCCTCCAAGTCCTCCCTCCCTGCCTGCACTGAACCCCCAGGGCCTAACTGCACAGCCCTGGGGTCTGTGGAGACAGGGAAGACCCAGAGCATGAGGCAAAGAATGTCCTGCAGACTTAGGGATAGCAGAGCCCTCCTGGTCTCAGGGCGATGCAGATGGACTCGCCAGGGCATTGAATGTGTGCCCTGTCCCCCTGTGTACATCTGTACGTTCTGTGTATATAAACGCACATGTGTACTTGGCGCACTGTCATTGGTTACAAAGCCATGCAGAGCACTTATTCTCTAGGAGCAGATGCTGGTGTTGGACTTCCCAGCTCACTGAATTGAAGCCCAAGCACTAGAATGGGAGGCTGTGATTTCAGCTTCAACTGTCCCCCAGCCCCTTCCCATAAAGACACGGCAGGGGCTGTGGGCCCTATGGGGAGCTGGAAAAGAGTGTACGTGGGTGGGCCTTGCCAAGGTACTCCGCAGCTCTGCCAAGCTCCCCAGCCTCCCACCCCTTCCTGGGGACTCCCCAAACCCTCCCACATGCATTAGTCAGTGAATCCTTATGAAAAACCTGGACAGTGGAGCCAAAGAGTCCCCAATTGCCAAGGCTGAATGATCTTAGAGATGCATGGTCGTCCTTCCTGCTACAGCAGAGGAAGCTTTACATCCCAGCCAGGTGAAGTGACACATCCAAGGTCACACAGCCAGTTGTCATATTCATGCACAAATGTGTCATGATCCTGTTAGGTTGCTGGGAACTGTGTCAGGTGATGTAGAGAGGACACCAAGGAGCCAGACTTGGGTCAGGGGCCAGGGAAGATTTATTTAAGGAGTGACATTTGAGTTATCCCTGAAGGGTGATTGATGATAGTTAAGTCAGAAGAGTGGCCCAACCAGGGGAAACTCCATATAGATGGGTTCTAAGGTTTGGAAGAGCTTCACACGTTCCAGGGTGATGGGAGAAGGGTGTAGGGGTGGGAAAATCAGTAGAGGCCCGTGCAGGGATTGTGACACATGAGCTGTGGAATGTAATGGTTTTAAGAGACTGGGAGGAGCAGGAAGAACCAGGGGCCTGAGCTCTCGTTCGCCTCACAACAACCCTAGCAGGGGTGCTTTGCCCCCCACTCCTCCCAGGGCTCAGGGCTTGCCTGGAGGCAGACCAGCACTCTAAACTCTTGCCCACTGAGCCTTAGTGCCTTTTCTTTTAAAACATCATCTGCACTTGGTGCTCGTCACCTCCCATTTCCTCTTCAGCCCCTTGAAATAGGGCTTTGTCCCCCTCTGCTCCTGCATCCAACTCTACAAACTCACAATGATTTGTGACATCCGTTCTCCCGCCAATACAGCTCTAACACGGCCAACCACTCCTCCCTGTGCTCCCCATACACGGGCATCCTGGCTTCCCATCTGTCCCCAGGGCGCTCTCAGCCCTCCCTGGCTCCTCCTCCTTCGCTGGGTCCCTCTGCGTGGATGCTCCCCAGGGCATCTGTCCTGGGTTGACTCTTGCCTGCTTGGGCACTTTGACACACGGAGGAGGTTCCACACTCCTTACTGTGATTCCCAATTATCCACCCTAGCCCGCATCCTGGTCTGGAGCCCTGAAACAATACAGGACATTATCAGCATCCTCTTCTCAGAATCAGCATGACCAGAGCCTTCACTTGTGCTTTTCCTGTTGGTTAATGATGGCTCTGACTACCCAATTCCTGCTGTAGAAACTTACCCCACACCTGTCACATACTGTCCCTCCCAATATCCAAACAGTCATAAGTACCCCAACATTATATTCCAAATCCTGTCCCAATCTTTCTTTCCCATCCTCATGGCCTCTACCCTAACTTTTATCCTTATCAACCCCCTTGGCAATGTGTACTAGGCCCTAGGGGTAAAACCAGGGTGAAAGGGCCTCCGCTCATTGTAACAGCCTAGCTCAAAGATATGCAGCCCCTTCCAGAAATGGGACATCATCCCAGTGCAGGGTGGACAGTAGGAAGCCAGCCCTTCCCAGCCTGCAGGAGCCACAGCATTTAGGAAATCTCTCCTTGGGAGGTCTCTCTGCCCCTCTCTGAATAAGCCACTTCCCTCCCCCCAGGGACCGTTCACTGCCCACCCATCCCCCACCACAACTTGCTGTTGCTTAACTTGGTGGATGGACCTTGAGATGGCTCCCAGCACCCCCACCTCCTGGCATTTGCACCCTTGTATAACCCATTCTTTCAAGTATGGGCAGGGCCTATGCTTCTAACCGACAGACACTGCAAAGGTGGTGGGACATCATTTCCACGAGTAGACTTCATAAACATGTAACTTCAATCTTGCTGGAAGACTCTATTGCCTTCCTAGGTTGCATGCTTTGCTGAAGCAAGTGCCACTTCAGAGGCTCTGAGCACAATGTCTGGAGGGTGGTCTCAGTTGATAGACAGCATTGGCCCTCAGTCCAACAACCTGCAAGGAACTGAATTCCACCAGCAACCAGGTAAGTGAGCTTGAAGGTGGATTCTTCTGAAGTTGAGTCTCAAATATAAGCCCAGCCCCAGGCAACATCCTGACTGTAAGAGACCTTGGGATGAAGCAGAGGATAAACCAGGGCTCTTTTAAGGTGCTATGCTTTTGCTAATTTGTCACCCATGGTAGGAAATGAATACACTTTCTGCTCCTTCTCCTGCTTGAACTAGTGGAAATGGGCTCTTTCTGCTGTGATCAAAGGCACATAAAAGCAGAGGCACCAAACTAGGCACAAACTCTCCGGGCCATCTGGCTGGCCTCTCATGCACATCTTCCTCAGTACCAAATTCTCTATCATTCCCAGTGCCTTTATTTTCTCTGCTTAAAATACCTGCCTCCTTTGTTTGACCTTTGAAGTCCCTTTCATCCATTCTGGACTAGCTGAATTGACACCTCCTTCAGAAAGCCCTCCGAGATTCACCCCTCCTCTGGGATTTCACAGCTCACTAGGTATTCCTCCACCCTGCATCAGTTACAAGGTCCAGTGGCTGCCTGCCTGCCCCAAGCCCTCACTCACCAGCTGGTGCCCCATACCTTGTCTCATTCACTGTTTTATTCCCAGGGCCTATGAAGTTCTAGGGAGGCAATGAATGTGTATGGATGGTTCAGTGTATGGATGGCTCAGTGTATGGATGGTTCAGTCTAACACACTTCCTCCACCAGGAGCACCAGTGGGGGGTCTACGTGACTGTCTTGAGTAGTCTTGAGTAGAAGACAAGGCCTTGCCGTCGCCATGGTGGCTCAGGTTACAAGAGTTGTCACAGGATATTTATGTAAGTGGGGGAACTATCTCAGAAGGAGGGCAGATCTGAGTGAATCAAAAGCTCTTTTGTTGTGCTCTGAGCCAGATGGTTTTGGATATACAACCTGCAGTGGGCGGAAGGAGGGAGGATGAGGAGAAAAACAGCAGAGAGGAGCAGAGAGCCAAGGAGATAGTGGGTGCTGAGGAGCCCAGCGAAGACACGAAGTACGAGAAAGCCCTGGTGGCAGGCGGCCAAAGTCCAAAGGTGTCTAGGGTGCAGGTTGAGGTTGTTGGTATTGTTGCTAGGGTGGCCACATTTATGTAAAAATATGTGACCAGAGCACACAGTGGTCATTAGTCATCGTTTATCTGAAATTCAAATTTAACTGGATATTATCTGGTAACACCAAATGCTGTGACATAAATCCCTCCCTGTTTAGGGTGTTTTGTAGAATCGTGTAACAGGCTGGACTGGGGCTCGGGGACCCCAGGAGCACAGAACAGGAACCACAAAGGGACTCAGGGTAGTCTGTAAACTGCATTCATTCCATGGGATCAGAGCTCAGAGCCAGGGTTGACCATCAAAGGTAACTACAATGGGAAATATCAGGAAGGGCTTGGAATTTTCCAAAGGCAGAGAGTGAGGGCCTGGAGCAATGCTACTTAGACAATTTTATCTAGAAGTCAAGGGAGAGAGAGCCCAGCTGACACCTGGGCTGTATTTGGAATACCTGGAGAGCTCTTCCTAGCTTCAGAGGAAACTGTTTTCTTCCCTTCTGCCCCTCATCTCTGCTAGGCAAGTTTGAACGAAGGAGGCATCACAGGGGCCAAGCTCTTCCCCAGAGGCTGGGGAGGTGCACAGGCCTGGTAGGAGGAGAGGGCATGGCAGCCTACCAGCCCCAGATGGGCTCACAAACGCACAAACATGTGCCCCCTATATGTGTGTGTGTCTCCTGGGGAGAAGGGCTGGGTTTTTCATCAGAACTTCTAATGTGAAGAGTGTGTGTGTGTGAGGGGGTTACTTAGCGCTCTTCCTCTGATAGAAGATGGGTCTTGGCAGGAAAGCCAGCGGGGTATAGCTGGGGCCAGCTGCCACCACTCCATCAGGACTGTGGGCCCACAGAGCAGTCCCTCTGCATGGCAGACGAACAGAACTGTTGGCTTTGAGGCCTCACAGTTCCTATGGGGCTAAATCCCTCTGGGAAGCAGCCTAGGTGGCTCCATTATTGCCCCATTGCTCGTGGGTAGAATGTCTAGTCACACCACCAGTCTCCCTGAGACGTACTCTATGCCCACTGAGAAGCCTGGCCTCCAGTGCACCCAGGACTCAAGCTGTGGCCCAACTCTGCAGCCAGGAGCATGAGGCCCTACCCACGGCACCCAGCCTCAAGTTCACATCTCGTCTCCAGGGGAGGTGGAGCCCGATTCCCTTTCCCCTGAGCCCTGAGTGTGGGCTGACTTTGGGCCTCCAGTCTAACAAACATGTAGAATAATGCAGAAATGACAGTGTGCAGCTTCGTAGTCATAAAAGGCACTGAGGCTTCTGTTTTTTCTCTCTCTCTCATAACTCACTCTGGGGACAGCCGCTGGCACACCCTGAAGACACTCCAGCCACCAGCCATTAGGGAACAAAGGCTTCTGCCACCTGTCCAGTGAGAGTACGTGGAAGCAGATTCTTCAGCCCCAGTCAAGCCTTTGGATGACAGCAGACCTGGACAACCTCTCAACAGCAACCTCCAGGGGGACCCTAAGCCAGGCCCACCTGCTCAGAATGCCTGGCCCACGGAAGCATGGGATAATCAGTATTTATTGTTTTAAGTTGCTACATTGGAGGCAATTTTTTACACAACAGCAAATTACTAATATGCACACACTCTTTCTAGGATTCAAATAGCTCCCCTCTTCGGACTTCCTCCTTCACTTCTCAAAGTTCCATGCCAACACTACCCTCTCTGCCTTACTCTGTGCAGTATTCAAGGC
Organism: Nycticebus coucang; assembly: GCF_027406575.1. Taxonomy (NCBI): domain Eukaryota; kingdom Metazoa; phylum Chordata; class Mammalia; order Primates; family Lorisidae; genus Nycticebus; species Nycticebus coucang. Next base: position 48,357,020 of record NC_069784.1, on the reverse strand, counting down.
CCTGGTACTCTTTTTGGCCCCAGGTGAATTAGACAGTTGGTGTAAACTTCCATTACAGCCCTCACTGTACTGAGTGAGAACGTTTGCTTACTGTCTCTCTCTCTCTCTCTTTGAAATCTGAGCTCCCTGAGGGATCATGTCTAGTTCATCTTTACATCTCTACTGCCTTCCGCAAGGCCTAGCACAGTAGTAATGCTAGATTAGTATTTGTCTAATTACTTAACTCAATCAATCAAGGCACAGAGAGCCTGCAGGGTGGGTGCTCACCCTCCCCTCGCTCCCAGAGATACCTTTATTTCTCTGAACTCAGTCAAAACAGAGTTAGTACTCACAGAAACTATTTAATTCTCTTTTCTTCTGTCCCAGTAGTGATTTGTGACTCCTGTGTTACATTTATCTCATCTCTTCTCCAATAAGGTAGAAAATTGGATCAGGCTCTCTAAAACCATTTCTGAGCCAAAGTTTCTGATGAGGCAACTGAAGCTGAAAAAAACTTAATTAACTTGCCCAAGGACACAGAAATGACATATTCAACCTACTGCAAATAGAAATATGTCATTCAATAGCACGGTTGGATCTTACAAACATCCTGCTGAATGGAAGAAGGAAATTATACAAGAATGAACTTATGGGGGGCAGCGAGGGGGCTCACACCTGTAATCCTAGTGCTCTGGGAGACAGGTGGATTGCCTGAACTCAGGAGAGTTCCAGACCAGCCTGAGCAAGAGTGAGACCATATCTCTACTAAAAATAGCAAAACAAGCCAGGTGGGCACCTATAGTTCCACCTACTAGGGAGGCTGAGGCAAGAGAATCTCTTGAGCCTAAGAGACTGAGATTGCTGTGAGCAACGATGACAGCAGAGAACTCTCCCTGGGTGACAAAGACTTTGTCTCAAATTAAAAAACATGAAATTATGATTTCATTTCTATAAAGCTCAAAACCAGGCAAAACTATACTGCAGTGCTGAGAGATACATCCACAAGAGATAAACTCTAAGGAAAAGAAAAAAGTATCACAAATTCAGAGTAGCAGTCCCCTGTGGGGAGGAGGAGGAATGATGTGCAGGGAGTTCCTGAGACTTCTAAGGCACTGGCAGCATTTTATTTGTGAAACTGGGTGGTAATTACACAAATAAGGAAAAAATGAAGTATCAATCCTCTCATCTCATTAACTCAAAATTACGTTTTTAAATGCTCATTGATTAGGATCTAGCAGTCCAGACAATGAATGGGATTTCAGAGATGGAGCATGAATTGAACCTTTCAACTGTGGGAGTGCCTCTCCTCACAAGGCCCCAGTGGGATGTGGGCTACCACTAGACTATGTGGCTTTGCTTCTTGTAGCAGTGCCTCAGTTTACCTTCTTCTTATTTTATGGGGGTTTCAAACCACAATCCATGATTCTGTGGAAGTGGTTCAAGGGCTTCCCGAGGGAGCACAGCAGGGCAGGCCCCAGCCCCCAGGGAGCTGTGACTCAGCTGTTCAGCTTCAGCCTGTCTTATATAGTGGGGATGCAAAAGAAATTCCATTTAAAGAATGGGTTTTGATGCTGAAAGAAACATGTAGGAGGCCAGGCAGGGCAGCTCACGCTATAATGCCAGTACTCTGGGAGCTGAGGTGGGTGGATTGCCTGAACTCAGGAGTTCGAGACCAGTCTGAGCAAGAGTGAGACCCTCATCTCTACTAAAAATAGAAAAAAAAAAAAAGAAAAGATAAACTAGCTAGGCATTGTGGTGGGCACCTACTCAGAAGGCTGAGGCAGGAGGATCCCTTGAGCCCAAGAGTTTGAGGTTGCTGTGAACTAGGATGCATCAGCCTTCTACCCAGGGCAATGAAGTGAGACTCTGTCTCAAGAAAGAAAAGAAAAGAAAAGAGAAGAGAAGAGTAGGAAGTTCCTGGAGTACCAATTCTCCCTAATACTACACTATTTGAAAATACTAAAATTAAGTTTTCTTCTTTAAAAAAAGTCCTCTTCCTGACTATTCACTAAGACAACTTCCTGCAGGCCTCCCTCTGGATCTGGGTCCTTATCCCCGTCCCTTCCAACTATACCCACCCCCATTCCTATGCTACTGCCTTGGGGTATGTGGCCCATCCCACCGTTCTCACCCATCTGGTGGTTTTCTTGATGGGGTGTGACTTCTAGGAGGCGACACCCTCCTGTCTGTACAGAGTAAGGTCCATAGCTGAACCAGAGGAGGGAGAAGTGGGGGTGGGCAGAGGGCAGCTGCAGCCAAACAGTGTGGATTCCACAAGCTGAGCTCGTGTGCTTCCAGGGCTGACGTTCCTGTTCTAGACTAGTCTGCCGCTGGGCTCTGGGAATCTCAGCTCGAGGCCTCTGGTCTCCCCTCGGACCTGCTAGTTTCCAGAGCTGCTGACATAGGAGTCCTTCAGCGTGCAAGCTGCCCAGTCTCTGCCAGAGTGCGTGGTCATCTGACTGCCCAGAGCCAGGCCCAGCAGCCCAGGCCTAGGGAGCCAGAATGGAAGGGGCTGTGCTCTGGAAGGCTGCCCAATGGGCTGGGCACATAGGTGGAAGCTACTCACCTCTCAGAGAACAAACTCTCTCCAGATCCACTTGCATTGTGGCTATGAGACTGAATTCAAAGCCACAGACAGAACAGATTATGTAACCAAAGGCAACTGCTCCTTTTGGCCTCACTCCAGAGCTCCATTATTAGAAATGGCTAAGACCATTTACTGAGTTATTACTACATTCCAGACACTCTGCTATGTACTTTATGTACACGTCTGAGTCAATTGTGGATGGAAAAGAAACCTACCCTGTAAAATAATTTAAGGAGGTTTATTCTGAGCCAAATTGAGGACTCTGAACCAGAGCCACACCCAAGAAACCTTGAGCACGAGGACTCAAGGTGATGGATTGCAGTTTGCTTTTATACATGTCAGGAACATCAATATGTGGAGAACATACATTGGTTTGGCCCCCAAAAGCCGGACATCTGGAAGTGGGAGGGGCTCACAGATTATAGGTAGTTTTAAACATTCTTTAGCTGACAATTGGCTGAAAGAGTTAAGTTCTGTATAAAGTGCCAGGAGCCACTGAAAAGGACTGCTTAAGATAATGGGTCTGTTAATTAGAGACAAAGCACCAGACAGACTCAAGTGGTTTGTTGTGTATATTGAGGACCTGCAGGCAGGTCTTGCATAGCCCAAGGCCTGTTAGTGAATCACAGAGGACTTCTCTAGGAAGGGGAGGGGGCATGGTGAGGCAGGTCTCATCTCCTTTCTCATGGCTAGTGACTCAGTTTTAGGATCCTCTTGGCAAAAAGGAGGTCCAGCCAGTCAGTCACCGGGGTGAGGGGCAAGCCTTAAGATTTTATTTTAGTTCACAGAATCATATCTAAATTTTATTTTATTTTTTGAGGCAGAGTATCAAGCTGTGACCCTGGGTAGAGTGGTTTGGCATCATAGCTCACAGTAACCTCCAACTCTTGGACTCAAGCGATCCTCTTGCCTCAGTTTTTCTATTTTTTAGGAGAAATGAGGTCTCGCTTTTAGTCAGGGTGGTCTCGTACTCGTGAACTCAAGCTATCCACCCACCTCAGCCTCTCAGGGTGCTAGGATTATAGTGATGAGCCACCGCGCCCAGCCCATGCCTAAATTTTAACAATTCTTGTTCCCATTTTAACAGCGTGTTAGTTAACTAGTTAACACATGGTGGGGTCAGGTAACCATTAGGATCATCATCAACACAGGTGAGCCTAAGTCTGACTGGCCTGGCCCATCCTCTGAAGTATCAACAGAGTCACTCCAGTGCACCCTGGGGCAGGCCCTGCCCCCCACTGTGACTGCCAGCTGTGCACCTCAGTGCCCTCTGCCACGCCACGCCACGCCTCCCCACAGCTCTTCCCTGTCCTCCCCAGTCTCCCTGACCTTCCTTCTCTGGGGGACAGCCCCAGCCAGGGCTTGTTTCTCTGCAGGGTCACTTGCAGAATAAGTGACACAAAGAACCTCAACGTGGGGGGACGAGCCAAGAATAGATAAATTGATGCTGTGTGGCCTGCACGTCCCTGTGCGCATCTCCTCATCTATAAATGCTTGTGATACCAGTACCTACCTTACAGGGTTGCTGTGAGGATTAAATTCACCAACACCCGCAAAGGGCTCAAAGCAGTGCCAAACTCAGTAAGCGCTCCTTATCAGTAGCAGTAGTATTGCCACTTATTATTCTTACTAAGGCAGGAAAGTATAGAAAGAATTCTATCACAAAGGTAAAATTGTTGACGTGCTTGTGTTCAAAGGGCTCATCTTTGAGTATGTGAGAAATAAGGTGGCGGCCAGGACACCAGCCCCTGAGCTGCGGGACAGCTTAGCAGCAAAGCTCCAGAAGGCCGTGGGAGTTAAGAGAAAAGGCCAGGGAGTCTTCCATTAGCTGGGCTTTCTTAAGTCGTCAAAGTGGATCTCCTATTTAGTAATAATCCTTTTTTTCCAGAGCCTTAGAGAGATTTTTATTTTATTTTATTTTTGCAGGTTTTGGCTGGGGCTGGGTTTGAATCCACCACCTCCGCATATGGGGCCAGCGCCCTACTCCTTTGAGCCACAAGTGCTGCCCCTTAGAGAGATTTTTAATAAGTAAAACAGCACTGATATTATATTTCCTTTTCCAATGGCTTCATTCTGCACCTCCCTTCCTCCATGTCCCAAAGACAGGCCTCTGGCCTCCAGGAAATTAGACCCAGCCTCCGCTGCAAATCCACTGGCTTCCCCCTCAAGTCCCAGGCTTGAGGAGGGGGTGGCTAAATGATAGGGGTCTCCTGGTGGCTCCACTAAACCAAGCCAGCCACAGACTGAAGGGTTGTGCTTGCTGGATTTTATTTCTGCCATGACCACAGACCACTTATTCTTAATACTGCAAGAACAAAGGTTTGTATTTATTTATGAGTTGGTTTAATTCAAAAGATATCTTTGGACTTATGATTAAAACCCAGAAAGCAACAGTAATATTAGAGCATTAGCCCAGAGGTCTGGCATCTGAATAATCAAAATCCAAAAAGGGAAAAGGAAGAAGATGTTCTTAAAGAAATATTAAAGGAAAAATTTCCCATGGCTGAAAGATATAACTTTCAGATTAAAATCACCCATGAAGTGCCCAGCTCAGTGAATATAAAACACATGCCCAAATACACACACACACACACACACACACATGCACACAGGCACTGAGACACACAGCCACGTGCACTTACATACATGCACACAGGCACACACAGACACATGCACATGTGCATATATATTCATCAGACCATGGCACATTCTCATGGAATTTCAGAATACCAGAAGTAAAGAGCAAATCCTAGAAGGGCTGGAGATAGGAGCATAGGTCACATACACAGGACAAAGCATCAGGATGGCATCAGACTTCTCATCAGCAAGATTACCACTTAAAAAACAATGAAGCCCCTTCACTTGTTCTCCAGCCCAAGCATTGCTGCCCTCCCTTGAGTGAGCCAAGCTGCCTCGACTGCAAATGGAGCAACAATGGTGGCTCCTCGGACGACCACCAGATCACCTCTTCCCATGGCCTGGCCATGGTGACCTACAGACAGACCTGCACACAGTCAACACGTACTCCTCCACTATATCCCGACCTTGGCAAAGCTGTCAGATATTTTCAACAAAGGCTTGGATTTTAGGTTGGTGAAACAATGTGAAAACAGAGTCAGGCAGGGGTGTGGAATGCTCAACATCTGGTTCATCAAGCACATCTGACTTTAATTGGTACAGTCACTGGTACCTTGGAGATGAAGTAGAAATGATGTGAGTATAGTCTGACTTTCACAGAAAAATAGAACACATACAATACCCTGGGAACAAAAATCTCAATTGAAGAACAGATTTATCACAGTCTGAAACCGACACATGATACTGCCTTCTCACCAAACATGGGAAAGTAGTCAAATCTAGACCCCTTCTAAGGAGTGTATTCATCCTGGCTGTGATGCTGGCTTTGATTCTGCTGGACCAGTACCTGCTGTTTTGGGTCATGAGGGCTGTCTTGCTGGTTCCCAGGTGGCTGTTGACAATGCCAAGTCACAGCTGAGCAGGGATAACTTTGCTGTGGGCTGTAAGACTGAGGTCTTCCAGCTGCATACCATGTCAACGAGGGGACAGAATTTGAAAGATCCATTCTTCAGAAAGTATGTGAGAATCCTGACACTTCAGTAAACCTTGTCTGGATATCCAGTACCAGCTGTGCTCATCTGGGCACTGCAGCTAAATGTCACTGGCGTCTCCCTGCTGCCATTTCCACAGAAGTCGATGGCCTTCTGTGACGCTTACACTGCGACACTGGTGGATGGGAAGAGTGTTGGTGCTAAAGGCCACAAACTTAGGTTTACCCTAGAGTTGGAAGCCTACTCACTGAAAGAAACCCCTGGGAATGGACAGCAAAAGATCTGGCCTTCCTATAGTGATTTTCAACCAGTGTGCTGTGGCATACTGGGGTGCCGTGAGAGGATCTTAGGTGCACCAGGAAAATGTTTAAAGATCACTAATTAAATTATTTTCAAAAGAAGTTCAAAGTATAGCAGGTATATTCTTTGTTTACTATTTCATTTCATTTTATTTTGTTTATTTTATTTTTTGAGACAGAGTCTTACTCTTGTCACCCTGGGTAGAGTGCTGTGGCATCATCATAGCTCACAGCAACCTCAAACTCTTGGGTGTGAGCAATCCTCTCACATCAACCTCCCAAGTAGCTGGGACTACAGGTGCCCGCCACTACACCCACCTATTTTTTCTGTTTTTAGTAGAGGCAGAGTCTCGTTCTTGCTCAGGCTGGTCTCGGACTTCTGAGCTCAAGCAATCCACCTGCCTCAGCCTCCCAGAGTGCAGGGATTATAGGTATGAGACGCCTCACCAGACCTTTTACTCTTGGGGGTGTTTTGTTTTGATCAACATAACTTAAGTGTGTCGTGGAAATTTAATTTTAAGTTCAAGTATGCTGTGAGATAAAATACAGTAGACAGGGCAGCGCCTGTGGCTCAATGGAGTAGGGCGCCGGCCCCATATGCTGGAGGTGGCGGGTTCAAACCCAGCCCTGGCCAAAAACTGCAAAAATAATTTAAAATAAAATAAGGTTGACAAACACTGCCTTAATATATTTTTCCATTGTGATCAGCAAGTTTCTCCTGCAAAAAAGGTGAACAAAACAAAGGAGAAATAGGCTTTAGTTGAATTGGTTACCTGTCTAGTTACCAATGCCGCAGTTATGTAGTCATCTATATAGTATTTAAATGTATTTAACTGTTAAATATGTTACTCACCAATAAAGAAACAGATCTTTATGGAAACTGTGTGCGTGTATGTTCCTTAAAATACTGAACATGGCCATTGAATGTGATGGATCAGTGGATGTTTCAAGATGAAGTTAAAAGCCTGTGGCTCAGTGAGTAGGGCACCAGCCCCATATACCAAGGGTGGCAAGTTTGAACATGGCCCTGGCCAAACTGCAACAAAAAAATAGCCAAGCATTATGACAGGCACCTGTAGTCCCATCTACTCTGGAGACTGAGGCAGGAGAATCACCTAAGCCTAAGAGCTGGAGGTTGCTGTGAGGTGTGACGCCACAGCACTCTACTGAGGGCGACAAAGTAAGACTCTGTCTCTAAAAAAAAAAAATGAAGTTAAAAAACGTTTGTTAAATTTTACTTTTGTTAAATATTTTTGGTATCCCGGAATATCCCAACTTATGAATAAAACAAGTATATATAATTGATGCCTCCCACTATTTGGCAGCTAGGATCAAATCTCCCTGGTATCTAGCTAATACTTTATGTGAGCGGTGAGTACTTTGATCTTTCCCTAAATCTGTTCTACGAAGTCTTCTGTGTCCCTAGAATAATTCCATGAGCTTTTTAAGATGACAGTAAAATAAGAGGATACATATTTTAAAAAAATTAAAAAAGAGAGAGAAGTACCTCAGCATTCTAAGGGACAATCACTTCTAGCCTAGAATTTTATGCTCAGCCACATTCAACCCAATATGCACAGAATGAAGGAAGGGCAGATGTGTGTGCAAGCTGACGCACGGCGCTCCACCCTCTCAGTCTACCCTTAGTCGAAGGAGTGAGATGGCAGATGGGTGTCTCTGGGAGCTGGTCTCTCAGAGACGACAGACAAGGGAGCACCTGCATATGGCTCCTGCCTGGGAAATGGGACCCCAGGCGAGGGCACGAATAGTAATCAGCCAAGTTCTGTCCCCCAGAGGGGAGCTTGGAAGCCTAGGGGATGTTGTTTCATAGTCAAAGTCATCAGGGGATGCTGCAGCCATCTAGTCTGCCAAGGGCCAGGACGCTAAATGTTCTATAATGCTCAAGACAAGCCCTCCACAAAGAATGGTCCCCTCCAGGATCCCAAAGGCACACCTTTGAGAAGCGCTGAGTTAGACACTCTCTTTGTGCATATTTGAAGTGGGGCTTTGGTGGGAGCCCTTCTGGGCTGGGTTGGGTGAGATGGAAGAGATGGCCAAACCGGGAGAAGGGGGAAAAGTGAGAGGATTCCAGGAAATGAAATACAATGACTGGCTAAAATAAGCCCATGAGTCTACAGAACAAACTCTACATTGAAATTGTTTTCAGTGATGCCCATATTTGCAAAGGGCTCTCACTGTCCTGTGCCCAAGGTCAGGTTTATACCTCTCAGCACATGTTGCCTGGACTCCCTCCATCCTCCTGTTTCCAGCCTCATCTCTGCCCCTTCATCCACCACTCTGTTAGCTGGTAATCTTTCTAAATTCAAATAGGATCTGTCGCTCTCCTGCTGGAAAGCTTTTAAAGCCTCCCAATTGCTGTCCCATTACCCAGAGTGCACGTAGCCAAATGGCACAATCTGACAAGGTGAAGTTCCCAGGCCTATGTGTGGCTTGGTGCAGCCCTCCCGTCCACCAACACCCTAACATCGTGCTTCCCCACCACAGTCCTCATCCACAGCATGCCCCTTGTGCTTTCACACCAGGTCTCCTGGGAGGCTGTGAGCTGCCTGCAGGCAGGGACTGCTTCTTGCCATCACTGGCTCTCCTGTGCAAGGGGCCCACATCATGGCAGGCCTCCTCTGGGCAACTGAGCCATTCGTGCTTTCCTGAGTCACAAAGGCCATTGTGGCATTAGGCTCAGCTGAGAGCTGTGGGAGAAAACCCTACAGGTGAGAAAACTGAGGCCCAGTGAGAGGCAATGCCTGGCGTGAGGATGCAAGTGACACATAGGAGAAAAGGATGGGGTCTGCTGGCATTCGGGTCAGGGCCCCACCAGCTCCCACCCCATGTGAAATCAGCCTAATTGGAAACTGGCAGCGATTTTTCCAGATATATTAAAGCCATCCACATCCTACCCTCCCTCTCAAGGTCCTGGAGGATGCAGGGGCGAGTGTGGGGATGGGAGGAATGGAAGAACCTTCTTCTAAAGGTACAGAGCAGCTGCAGAAGGTTTTGGACGACAAGGCACCTTGATTGTAGTGGGGCTTTGAGCACAGAGAGAATCAGTGGGGAACGCAGGCCCCAGGCACCCTGAGGGAAGGAGGCGAGGCTGCCTTGAGTGAGCTGTCCTCTGTTTGTGAATGCCACTGCTAGTTAGTGCGCAGGGAGAGACAGTGTGTGTTTAGCTGTCCTCTGTTTGTGAACGCCACTGCTAGTTAGTGCGCAGGGAGAGACAGTGTGTGTTTAGCTGGCCTCGGTTTGTGAATGCCACTGCTAGTTAGTGCGCAGGGAGAGACAGTGTGTGTTTAGCTGTCCTCGGTTTGTGAACGCCACTGCTAGTTAGTGCGCAGGGAGAGACAGTGTGTGTTGAGCTGTCCTCGGTTTGTGAACGCCACTTCTAGTTAGTGCGCAGGGAGAGACAGTGTGTGTTTAGCTGTCCTCGGTTTGTGAACGCCACTGCTAGTTAGTGCGCAGGGAGAGACAGTGTGTGTTGAGCTGTCCTCTTGTTGGTGAACGTCACTGCTAGTTAGTGCTCAGGGAGAGACATTGTGTGTTTAGTTGTCCTAGGTTGGTGAACTCCACTGCTAGTTAGTGCACAGGGAGAGACAGCGTGTGTTTAGCTGTCCTCTGCTAGTTAGTGCGCAGGGAGAGACAGTGTGTGTTTAGCTGTCCTCTGTTTGTGAACACCACTGCTAGTTAGTGCACAGGGAGAGACAGTGTGTGTTTAGCTGACCTCGGTTTGTGAACGCCACTGCTAGTTAGTGCGCAGGGAGAGACAGCGTGTATTAAGCTGTCCTCTGTTTGTGAATGCCACTGCTAGTTAGTGCGCAGGGAGAGACAGTGTGTGTTTAGCTGTCCTCAGTATGTGAACGCCACTGCTAGTTAGTGCACAGGGAGAGACAGTGTGTGTTGAGCTGTCCTCGGTTTGTGAACGCCACTGCTAGTTAGTGCGCAGGGAGAGACAGTGTGTGTTTAGCTGTCCTCGGTTTGTGAACGCCACTGCTAGTTAGTGCGCAGGGAGAGACAGTGTGTGTTGAGCTGTCCTCGGTTTGTGAACGCCACTGCTAGTTAGTGCACAGGGAGAGACAGTGTGTGTTTAGCTGTCCTCGGTTTGTGAACGCCACTGCTAGTTAGTGCGCAGGGAGAGACAGTGTGTGTTTAACTGGCCTCGGTTTGTGAACGCCACTGCTAGTTAGTGCGCAGAGAGAGACAGTGTGTGTTTAGCTGTCCTCGGTTTGTGAACGCCACTGCTAGTTAGTGCACAGGGAGAGACAGTGTGTGTTTAGCTGTCCTCTTGTTGGTGAACGTTACTGCCAGTTAGTGCTCAGGGAGAGACATTGTGTGTTTAGTTGTCCTAGGTTGGTGAACTCCACTGCTAGTTAGTGCACAGGGAGAGACAGCGTGTGTTTAGCTGTCCTTGGTTGTGAACGCCACTGCTAGTTAGTGCACAGGGAGAGACAGTGTGTGTTTCACCCAAACAGTGAGGTCTTCCCCGGGGAGTCGCTCGGCAGACATGAAAATGGATAGGCAAGATCCTGGATAAAGAGCTGTGAATTCTGTGATCTGAACCTAGGAAGGAAAAAGGGGTCAAGGTCAAGGATGAGTCTTGGGGATGGTGACTGCGGATCCCCCCATGGCAGCTGAAGGTAGGAGTCAGTCCCTGGGAGCTTGAGCACATAGCTGGGCAACAGGCAGGCGTGGACTAGAGGCCGGGGCACCTGGCTACATAGAAGAGCGTCAGGAGCTGCACATCCTCATCATAATTCTCATTCTTTCTAGATGGACTTTTATTTTTTCCTCCTCTAAAATTTAGTAATGTGCCTTGTGGAAACAACCAGCTTTCCCATCTGGCAACAGAGAACCGACATGCTTGGCAGTGCCTAAGTAGGGGTGGCCTACAAAGGGGGGTTAGCCCCCTGGGGCAGAGGAGGGGACAGGCCACTATAGGGAGGGCCCCAGAGGGAGGAGCTGCCTGGGCACCTGGCCTTCCTGCTGGAAGGTTCTCCTTCCACAATAAGACTGGGGATTTATCAGAGGAAGTGAAAAGTCTCTTACCTCCACCTGCAGAGCAGACGTCAATTCTTGGATTTCTGCAAACCACAAATTCCCTTGATTTTATCACCACTTGGGCACAATGATTTTTTTTTTTTTTTCAAAATCTGAAGTCAAAATGCACTGTACTAATGATAGTCAACTAAAAACAGAAAACAAAGCCATCTCTCTGCATGGTTGATCAAATAGGCTAAAATATGACAGAAAAATTAGTCTCCCTTATTAAATCCATGTAAGTAACCTCTTAAAATTGCAACTGAAAGCTAAGTGCAGACATCTGGCTACTGACCTGATGTTTCTAGTTGCCTTGTTAAGATCTGTGTCATGTGTTCAAGTGTTCTCTGAGGCTGGGCACCTGTGTCCCAGCTCCTGAGGGCTTGTGGCTGACTCTTCCTTGTCATAGACCTCCTCCTCAACCCTTACGGCTGAGATTTCCAAACTCAGGGCATCTGAAACTATCTGGAAATGATTCCCTGGCCCTAGTCCAGATCCACTAAATCAGAATAGGTGGGAGATAATCCTGGGAATTGCATTTTTAGCTAGCACCCCCCCCCAGGTGATTTTAATCAGGCATTCAAAGGACTAAAAGGTCACTAATGACGAAATGCCTTGTTTAAACACACACACGTATGTTATGGGCTATCATTTATTAACCACCCACTTAGCACTAGGGTCCTCACTAACTCTATCTCCCCTGACCCTGCGCTCCCCACGGCAGGTAACCATCCCCAATTTTATAGCTAAGGAAACAGAGAAGTAACTTGCCAAAGGTCACAGTTAGGAAATGGCAGGTCAAAGTCCATCCCACCCCTCAGTGCCCACTCACTTCTCACTCTCACTGCCTGTTTCCTCCTGCATGGAAAAGAGGGAAGCCCAGGAGGAAGCGAGCAGTGGGCCGGCCGCAGTCTGCTCCCCCTCCCTCCCCAGGCAGTGGGGCTGTCCCTTCCGCATTCTTCTTATTTAAGCTGAGTCTTCTTCAGATACCTTTCCTCATGGCTTGAGCTTTTTTATACTTGGCAAAGCAGAACCTTTCTCATCACAGCCCCTCCTTCGTCTCGTCCCTTGCAACCTGGACAGCCCACAGAGTCTCACTGATGTTGTCAGAGCCCTCCCTGTGCCCGCTTAGATTCATGAGGGTGAATTTGAATGGATGGTGTTCAGTGTGGAACCTCCACACCACATGAGCATTAGGAAAGCCTGGTCATCGTTTCTGCAGCCCTCGGACAACCTGCGTACCCGCTGCAAACATGGAGGATGAGCCCCTGGGGCAGGGACATCTGAGCCAGGAGGGGCAGCTTGTGCTGAATGTGGCCAGCTTGGGGTCCAGCTGCTGCTGCACTTTCAACCAGTCCTAGAGCCCCTGAGAGGGGTGGGAAAGGGCTCTGCAGCCTGAGTCAGCTCCTGACAGATGGCAGAACAGAGGGCCTTAGATTTGGGGGCAGCGTGCCTTGGGACCTAGGGCGCTGCAGGCAGGAAAGATACATTGTCTCAACAATGTGGGGTACAACTTTCCATTCCCAAGCAGATTTTCAACATTTTAGAAAGGAGCTGTAAGGAGCAGAAGCACCCTGCCTAGTAGGCGTTGTGATATATGGGAGGTCTGTGAACACGGAGGGAGGGAGGGAGTCTGCCCTTGCTGGGAACACAGAACAGGGACCCTGAAGGGAAAAGGGCCTTCCTCCGCGGGGTGAGGGGTATGGAGGAAAGTGGGCCAAGAGGAGTGTGTGGGGCCAGAGGGCAGTCATGCCCACGTGGCTGGACCCTCAAGACTTCAGAGCTGTGGTGACAGAAATTCCTGCCAGCAGGTGCCACTGGAAACTATAGCCAGCCCCTGCGGAGGTGGAGGCAGGGAAGGAAGGGGGGCAGGGAAGGTAGGGGGGCAGGGCTGGGCTCTAGTTCCACTCTGCTGAGGAGCACGGTGGGGCTGGAGCTGGGGGAGACAAAATACCCAGGGGAGGGTCTTGCTGTGGAGCGGTCTGTCACCCGGAGCGGCCTGTCACCCAGACCAGCAGCTGGCAAACTATAGCAAGCGGGCCCAATGCGTCCTGCTATCTGTTTGCCAACAGCCTCCAAGTAAGAATGAATGAATTTTACAGGGTCAGGAAGGAGAATTATACGTTACGATACATGAAAATTATATAGAATTCAGTGCCCATAAATTAATTTTTATTAGAGCACAGTCGTGTTCATTTATTTGTGTCACCGATGGCTGCTTTCCAGATATCTCAAGAGGGTGGAATAGTCGTGACAGAGATCATACAGCTCTCTAAACCTAAGATCGTGACAATTTGGACCTCTACAGAAAAAAGAGCCGAGACTTGATCTAGAAAAACCCTCCTGTCCTCGATACGTTATTTATCTAATTGGTTTCCATGGTTGTAGGTCTGATCCCTCCCACGCGGCTGTGTAATGTCTCTCTCCCCACCCTTTCCCACAGGTCCTGGACTGCTGACCCTGTCTGAAGTCACCACATGCCCCAGGGACTCAGGGGGCCTTTATCTCCCAGGAAGACACAATCGTTGGGGAATGTGAGCGTGCCCCCCATCAGGAGGACAGGGGAGGCAGGCCCTGGTGGGGGCCACAGGCAGGCTCCGAGGCTCTGGGTGGTGGAGGAACATCTGAAACAGCAGCTTTGGAGAGAGGACTCGCCCTGCCATGCAAAGTCCTCTTTGTTTATCATCATTATTAGAAATGTGCACATCCCAGCAAAACCAGCGGGTCACACATTTACAAAAGCGCCTGCCACACTGGAGCAGGAGGGTTCTGGGCTTTTTCAACGTGTAGATTCTAATTCCTGGTACAGGGAAGTTGTTCAGTGAAAGAAGAAAATGACTTCATTGTATAGAACGAGTTCACTGTAGCCCTCGGGAACAGTATCTTTTATTCTCTGCTTACCCCCAGCACAGAGGTGGGGGAAGTTGAGCAGAAGTTCTGGGGAATTGCACTGAGCTGGCAGCACCTCAGGAGGGAGGCTAATTGGTTGTTTGGTGGGAATTATGATGATATGGCAACCCATGGGCCACTGGGCAATGGGGCAGGCTGCCAGGGCCAGAACACCGGCGGACGCCCCAGCTCCCAGCCCGGCAGCCAGGCACAGCACACACCATGTTGGCACCGCGTGTGAAGCCGTCAGCCCAGGCAGCTGTGCAAGCCGTGGCATGCTGCTCTACCTTTCTGGACCTTGGTTCCTTGTCTGTTTGGGGGGGGGGGGTGGAGTAGGGGGAGAGACTACCACTCTTACTGACATCAGCGACAGTGTGGGTGAGACCCTTAACTGGCCTTCAAAGGGCTCAAGGGGTATCGTTTACTTCCTGATGTCCCATAGAGCCAAAGAATCTGTGGCTCACATGTTAGAACTTTTAATACCACTTAGAAATTCCCTTTCACTCCCCCAGCAGACCGGAGGGCAAAGGATATCGAGTAATGGACACTGTCAATGGGTCCCTGACACTGGGCTTGGGGCATTCTATGAAATACCTTATTCCTCCAGTTTGAGCATCCCTACAGTCAGCACCATTATCATCTGCGTCTGCGTGGTACCCATGAGGGCAGCTGGGCTTGTGCATCACGGGGGAGCCGGGGAAGGGGCTGCGGACCATGCTGGGCTGGACCCTCCACCTCTTCTGTCTCACTGCCCACGTCCTCTCTCTGAAGGGCTCCTCACCTTGGGGTCCTTGCACCCAGCTAGGCATCCAGCTGGCCCTCAGGAGACTAGAAACACAACCCGTGGGGTCTCTGAGCCAAGAACCCTGACCCAGCAACGAGCCTCTACTTCCACATATCCTGAAAGAGGGGCTGTGGCCACTCAGCAGCATGCAGGATTGCAAAAGGAAAAGGCAAAGAGAGACTCGTTTTTCTTTCAGTCATATCTGAAGTAGGATGGCAAAGAAGCCTGCTGAAAAGCAGCCTCTGCTGCCAGAGCTGAGAGAGAGGGACGCCGCTCTGGCCGTCCGGGTCAGATCCTGTGAAGGCCAGCCAAGGAAACTGATCCCTCACGTTGGGGGAAGGGGTGAAGGGTGCAGGGACAATGAGACTGGAGCTGATTTAAGAGCAGGGCAAACCGCAGAGGAACGTTTTGCCTGAGCACCTGAGATGGGGGGGTGACCAGGCACAGGGGCCAGCCACAGCCTCAGGGGCACTGCTGTCCCAGCCAACGCTCACCTGAGCCAATGTAAAGACTCTTTTCATAAAATCTTTGCTAGCTGTAGTGTTTATTTAAGGATAAGATGGCCCAACTTCCACTATATTTAGTGCACAAAAATCCACAGGTGTTTGACTCCAGGAACTGCTTGGGGTATGGCTATTAGCTTTCTGTGTCCCCTCCCTTCTGGGTTTCATTGTTCCAGAGCCACAGGTGAGCTGGTTTCCTGACTTCTGCAAAAGCGCTGGGGCACTCCCCTACCACCTCCTCTCACCCTGCAGGTCTTTCAATACTCCTCTATTGTATGGTTTTTTGGGTAAAGAAAAAAAATAAAGGATGCTTTTTCAATTTCAATTCTAATTTGAAATTTTCTGGCAACCACAATGGGCACCCTATTTTAGCTTAGTTGACTCAATTTTTTAACTGATCAGCTGTCTTGGCCTTCTCCTCAGCCCTCTTCAAAGGCTCCTGTTGGAAGGCAGGATATTTGCTGTCCCATGCCTCTTCCACATGCCATCCTGTAAGATACAGAATGAAGACAAATAGCTTACCAGGAGCTTGAACTCCTCCCCAGAGTCAGCCAGCCAGGTGTTGGCTGCACCAGCTGTGTGACTTTTGGTTTCCTCACCTGTAAATTTAACCATCCTATCCCAGATTTGTTGGGATATTTGATGCTGATGCTTAGCGCAGGACCTGGTGCTCAGTGAGTACTCCCCAGACATGTCAGACAGACCACAGCAGGTCCTCCCACACCTGGTTCACAAAGGGAGGATTGTCTGAGAAAAGCTGGTCTGTCCAAGGAATTCCTTTCCTGGATAAGTGGAAAGGGATCTATTACTAGGCAACTCAACACCTCTTAGGCCCTTGGGAGGGGGCTGACACAACAGTAGCCATCTGCACTGTAATTTATGGCCTACAGAGACCTTCAGGGCTGCAGAGAGAGAAGGGGCTTCGCAGTCAGATCTCTATGCACAGGCTCAGCCTCTTAGAAGGTCCATAACCTTGGGCTACTCAGAAGCACTCTGATCCCCTCTGCAGCAAGAATACTGCAAACTTTCCCGCAGGTTTCAGAGGCCCGCATGCTAACACATACGTGTGTATACTTGGTAAACCCTACAGCAGTGTTTTTCAACCTTTTTAATCTCACAGTGCACTTGAACCTATAGTTAAACTTCCGCAGCACACTTAAATTATGTTGATCAAAAGAGAGAGCAAAAAGAAAGAAGATACTTACTGTGCCTTGAACTTCTTTCGCAAATAATTTAATGATCTTTAAAATTTTTTGCAGCACACCAGTTGAAAATCATTGCCCTTACAGTCAACTATGAGGAAGTGTCATTCCATTTTCTCATGGCTCCAGTTGCCAGAAGACCTCTGGAGCAGAGCCTCACACATGCTCCAGGCTAGGGATTGGAGGGAGGAAAGTTGTTCCGAACAGTCTGGCCAAAGCTGCTGTCTACTCCCTTCTCTCCTTCCCCACTCGGTCACACACACAGGCCTTGAATACCTCCTTCCCAGGCAAGCATCTGAAAGAAAGGCAGTGACTCCTTCCCCTAGGAAAATTTTCCCCTTCTAGACACTTCCTACAGCAAAAGGTAGGCAGGGGCTGGCCTGCTGTGATGAAAATGCCCAGGAGTTGAGAGTCCTGTGATCTAGTCGTGCTCAGAGCAGGGAGGCTGGACTGCTCTGGGCTGGGTAAGGGATGGTGTGAAACCAAGCCTCTCACCCTGGTCTGAGCTCCCCACCTGGGCTGCCTTCCTGGGTTTTGGCAGCACTGACAGAACTCTGCTTAAGGCGAAGCCAGAGGCTGAGAGGTGTGTGATCACCTGCCAGGGCAGCACATTCTTCTAGATGGCACTTACCACCAGAAGGGACACAGCCCTGTGGCACAGGAGAAAGCACGAGCCAGAGGCCAGAAACCAGCACTGGCCCGGCTCCATTGCTCTTGTCACTTGGGGCAGGAGGTCACTTCACCTTACCAATCCCCCCTCAGCCTTTAGGCGGGAGGGGTAGGTCACCCACCACAGTGCTATCTGGCTTCTTATCACATCCCACCTCCCCATGTGAGCACCACCTGTGACTCGCTGCCAACTAACTCACTACAAGGCGCACAGGAAGCTAGAAAGGATGAAGTCCCACAAGGTAGCAGAGTGGCACCATCACAGGAGGCTTTGGCCTTTACTTCTCAGAGTTATGTGGTAAACACTGTCAGGTCCTATTACTGCTCTCAGCATCCTCCAGTAGATATTAACCCCAAATTACAGCCGAGCATGTTACTGTCCCACCTCGGGAACAAGTTGGACAGTTAAGGAGAAAAAAATCCCCACAGGATTAGAGGCGTACTGGAATCCCCAGAGATGGTGGGTGGCCACAGGGGCCTCACTCCAATGCCTCAGAGGCAGCAAGTACAGGGTAGGTCTGCTGGGAGCATGGGTGGGCATGGAGCTAGTAGGAAAACAGCAGAACGGGAAGATTCAGCCCCAAGTCCTGACCTTGATTTAAGAGGTCAAGAGTGCATGATCAATAGCGTCCAGGAATGACTTCTCATTACAGGGAACTGCACACTACTACTTCCCACACAAATTATTCTGCGTGTAAATATTGGTCCGGACAATGCCTCGGACTAAAATGTTTTCTGGCACCAGAATGGGGCATTACAACACATCCAGGTAAATATCCAGGATTCAGCCTCCTCATTGCTAGTGGGCCAAGGACAGGTACTCCATGGACAAAAACACTGAGTTCAGCATCTGACAAACCTGATCTCTGCTAACTGTGTGGGAAGCAGCCAGAGGAGAATGAGACACAGGTGCTCACAGAGTGGGCACAGACCTGATGCAACCCAGCCCACAACTCTCAGAGTGGGGGGGAGGAGAAGGAGGGGCTGGCACCAAGAGAAGGTGGGAGGAGGGTGACCTTCATTTCAGTTCTAGAAACCTGCAGTGGGGTGAGGTGCATGGAAGGAGCATTGTGCCCTGGAAGTGGAAGGAGGCCAGCTTGGGGGAGCAGAACCAAGGATGGAGGCGGGGCTGGTCGGCTGTAGAGTCCTCCCAATGGCACCTTCAGGCCTAGCACCTGCTTTAGCACAGGAGGGCCTCATGAGCAAGTTTCAATGTCTGGGAGAGGCACAGACACATCTGTTTTAGAAAGAGCCCTTGGGGGAAGAGTCAAGGAAAAGATAAGACAATAAGACTCATGAAATTACCCAAGCAAGGGCTGAAAGCAACCAAGAGGACAAAGCCAAGGAGCCTTTCAGAAGGTGCAATACACAGTAGAGATAAGGAGAGGACCCCAGGGATAGACCATGGCACATACAGGTTGTACATAGTATAGACAAGGGGAGGACCCTGGAGATAGCTCATGCACATATAGGTTATACATAGTACAGACAAGGGAAGGATCCAGGACATAGCTCATACCACATATAGGTTATACATAGTACAGATAAAGGGGAGGACCCTGGAGATAGCTCATGCACATATAGGTTATACATAGTACAGACAAGGGAAGGATCCAGGACATAGCTCATACCACATATAGGTTATACATAGTACAGATAAAGGGGAGGACCCTGGAGATAGCTCATGCACATATAGGTTATACATAGTACAGACAAGGGAAGGATCCAGGGCAAAGCTCATAGCATATATAGGTTATACATAGTACAGGTAAAGGGGAGGACCCCAGGGATAACTCATACCACATATAGGTTATACATAGTACAGACAAGGAAAGGATCCAGGGCATAGCTCACAGCACATATAGGTTATACATAGTACAGATAAAGGGGAGGACCCTGGAGATAGCTCATGGCACATATAGGTTATACATAGTACAGATAAGGGGAGGACCCCAGGGATAGCCCAGAGGCACATATAGGTAATGCATAGTACAGACAAGGATAGGACCCTGGGGATAGTTCATGGCACATATAGGTCATACATAGTACAGACAAGGAGAGGACCCCGGGGATAGCTCATAGCACACGTAGGTTATACATAGTACAGACAAAGGGAGGCCCGTGGATAGCTTATGGAACATATGATAAGGTCAGAAAATTGCTGTTCAAGTGATCCTTACTATTGTGGAGAGGGAAGAGAGAAAGTCACCCCAACCTTCACGAGACGTGCTAGATTCAAAGTGAGTGGATGGCTAGAACAGAGGTAGTCAAGTGCAAGGCTAGACATGGATGGTGCTGGACAGGAGGGAGGAGACATCCAGGGTGTGTGCTGGCAGTCGGGAGTCAGAGGAGAAAGGGCTACTGTACAAAGTCACCAAGGACGCCATACCCACCAGGCTCCTGAGAGTGCTCATCCTCAGACTACAAAGCTTAAGGAGAAGCAGGGGCAGGCTGAAGGCAAGGGGGTGAAGGATTTTACACAAAGGTATGCCTTTCTTAGTGACAGTTACAGAGGATACTGTAGAAGTAAAAAGTCCAGCACAGAAGGGAGGTGGCTGGTGGGGGGTGTGGTGGAGAAGGGGTGTTGTGAATCAAGGAAGAATCAGGAAGAAGGACCTTGACCATGAAGGTACCTCTTTATACCCTTCGATATCCATCAAGTAATCAAATATCACTTGCTCATGTCTATACTTCTTTTAAAATGTGAAGAAACTACGGTTGTAGTTATGTATAGTATGGCTGATTTCTCAATAAACAGGGCTGAGAGCCATGGGCACTGGATCAAACAAGTTGCCAGCTAGGTAGATTTCAAGACTGCCCCTACTACAGGTATTGGCTGAGAGGCTGTGGTCAAACACAAAGCTCAGTCTGGGTTATTCGGGCACCTTGAAAAAGAGTCCAAATATTAAGAGATTTATGGCTTCCAAAGTAACCACACCCACCCCCCAAGAGAAAGTACCATCTTTCAGAGAAGTACCCAAGGCTGATCATGTTCATAACTTCCCATCACTAGTCAATATGTTTCTTGAAACCTAAAATAAGTTTGTCATTGAGGAAAACAAAGCAATAAGCATAACTGACAAGTTTTTAATTTTAAATATACCTTTATTTCTCAAACTCAAAGCTTTAATTCATCCGGTTCTACCACATTTTTCATTGACAAGTGATTTCATCTGCATCAAGTAAGAAGGTTAGTGACCATTACCAAAGAGGAAACCCACACATCCTAGGCCCTGCTAAGAAATATTTCAAAGGCTATGTGAAAATAGAACAGAAAAGCTTCTAATTTAGCCTAATGGTATCTTTTTATCTATATTAATTTAGAAAAAAAATTGATGTTTTAAATATCACTAAGTTTTTACCCATTTAAAGAAAAAAAACCCAGATAGCCTGAATTTTTAAAGAGCACCCTCCGGGCCATATTATTGAACTACTTCCTCTTTGGTGGTGGACGGTCATCTTACCTTCCTATGAAACACACATGAATTTGTACCAGCTCTCACTAGCCCAGGCAAAACTCCAAGCTTTTTTTTAGCTTACACTTCAACTATTTTTTAAAAAGTGATAGGTAAACAAGATTCAGGCACTTGAACTCATTTAAAAAAAAAAAAAAAAAGCCTTTTCCTTCCTGATCCTTAGAGGTCTCCACAAATAATTCTGAAAAGTTGCCAAATCTTTTTAAATACCTCTTCCCTGCACCTCTCCTTTGGTCCTACGGATTTAACTGGTTGAGTTGGAATATGTTCCAAAGTCAGCTGTGAAATTCTGGTCTCTGCCAGATTAAGTATGTGAATTTAACCTTGGAAACTGGCAGTTCTTTCTACTTACAGAATCCACCCCAAGGGCCCTCCCTAGTGTAGAGCCCCGAACACCCAGGAAGTAACGGCCCAGTGAGCATCGGCTTCTCTTCTCACCACTAGATAACTATTTTAATGCACTCTCTGGAAGAGAGTATTTGAGCTAAGACTAAAGGTGCATCCTTCTATAAGGCACCAGAAAGTTAACTAGAAAGGATAGATTGATAAAGTGAAGTAGCTACTTTTGAGTGGCACCATTTCTCAAAGTTAACAAAGCAATACTAGTTAAAATCCTAACCTATCACAAAGGTAAGGGGTTAGTGCTAAAAGTGAGGCAATTTAAGTATTAATGCATCACCACAAAACACAGGCTCACACACAGCTCTCTGTGGCTCAATCTCCAATGAAAGTCAAACTGAAAACAAACTAGAATGCCAGACCTCATCTGTGCTATTTACCAGGATCTAAGCATCATCTATCCCCACTCAACTCACCCCATCTGCTAGGTCCCCCTGGGTGTGGGCCATGCCACATCCTACACGTGGTGCTCAGGAACTCTGATTTGAAGGTGTTAGGGATATAGTTTAGCTTCAGCACTGAAATTATTGAATGAGGAATAGTGTCTTACTGCCAAGGTAAGATTTAAAGGTCAGAC